>NC_071508.1:142919173-147919173 GCF_027887155.1 Malaclemys terrapin pileata | reverse complement strand
TGCCTCACCAGTCTACTAGAATTCTCTGAGGGCCTCGACAACGGTGATTCAGTGGATATAGTGTACTTAGATTTTGAGAGAACATGTGACCCTCACCAAAGGCTCTTAAGCAAAGTAAGATGCCATGGGATAAGAAGGCAGGTCTTCTCATGGATCAGTAACTGGTTAAAAGATAGGAAACAAAGGGTAGGAATAAATGGGTGAGTTTTCAGAATGGAGAGAGGTAAGTAGTGGTGTCCCCCAATGGTCTGTACTGGGACCAGTACTATTAAACATATTCATAAGTGATCTGGAAAAAGCGGTAAACAGTGAGGTGGCAAAATTAAGAAAGGGATATATATATTTTCTGTCTTATTGCCTCTGTATAAATCCATGGTACACCCACATCTTGAATACTTCATGCAGGTCTGGTTGCCCCATCTCAAAAAATATAAATTGGAATTGGAAAAGGTTCAGAAAAGGGCAACAAAAATGATTAGGGGTACGGAACAGCTTCCATATAGAGAGAGAATAATAAGACTGGGACTTTTCAGCTTGAAAAAGAGATGACTAAGTGGGGATATGATAGAGGTCTATAAAATCATGACTGATGTGGAGAAAATAAATAAGGAAGTGCTATTTACTCCCTAGGGGTCACCAAATGAAACTAATAGGCAGCAGGTTTAAAACAAACAAAAGGAAGTATTTCTTCACACAATGCACAGTCAACCTGTGGAACTCTTTGCCAGATGTTGTGAGGGCCAAAACTATAACAGGGTTCAAAACAGACTAGATAAATTCATGGAGGATAGGTCCATCAATAGTTATTAGCCAGGATGGGCAGGGATGGTGTCCCTAGCCTCTATTTGCCAGAAGCTGGGAATGGGCGACTGGGGATGGATCACTCGATGATGACCTGTTATGTTCATTCCCTCTGAAGCACCTGGCATTGGTGACTGTCAGAAGACAGGATACTGGGCTAGATGGACCTTTGGTCTGACCCAGTATGGCCATTTTTAAAAGTGCCTTTGGCACTAGGGGGCCTAAATCCCATTGACATTCAATGAGACTTAGGTTCCTAAATGTTTGTCACTTTTGAAAATTTTACCCCGTGTGTATTTTTAAAATAAAAATTAGTGCATGCCTGTTCTTACTCTGATTAAATACAGAAAATAATTTGTCACTTTTATGCCTAAACCCTTTTGATAAAACAAAAAGATTATGAGATGAAGTAAATGAAAAAAATTAATTTTAGATATTTTACTCTTCTTTTTAGGAAGGGCAGATATTTTGGGGATGGCATAACGATGTTCATGCTTTTGATACAAACACACAAACTTGGTTTCAACCAACAATTAGAGTGAGTATTTTTTAAATCTTTAATCATTCTGTACATTTTTGTAACTCCACCCCATATTGAATAATAACTGTACTCTAGAGACTAATGTCAGGGAGAACTATTTTGAACATGTTTGGCATTTCTCAGGCTTATAACATGAGTGCATTTTTATGTTCTCCCTATCTCGTAACACAAGAGAAAGGAAACATTAAATGAAACTAAAAAGCGGTAAATTCAAAGCCGTTTTTCCACACTGGATGTAATTGCTGCTGGATGTTGTTGATGCCAAGAACATAGTAAAATTCAAAGAGGAACTGGATAACAAGAATATCCAGAGTTAGAGTAGTTAATGCTGACAAAGAGTATTGGAAGGGAGATGAACCCTGAAATGAGGGTTTAAGCCAATCTAACTATCAAGGATTAGGATCACCACATATTTACCTACCTGCATTTTCCTCTGAGTCATCTGATGTTGGAAACAGGATGCTGGACAAGATGGACCACAAGCATGATCCATTATGGCCATTCCTATGATCTTGCAATCAGATCCATGTTAATGGACTCCTGAACTCATGTTGCATTCCATTGACTTCAGTGGGGGATCCAGCAGGCACAGGTCCCATCCATGCAGATCCAATTGCAAAATTGGGTCTCTAGTCATTAGAGTAGCTCTTCAGCCTTTTGATATTTGTGGGGAAAAAATTGTTTAATATTGAAGGGATATATACACTTGAATGAATACTGTGCAGATGCAGTTGCTGTGTTTCATAACTCTGTTGCATCAAGGGTTTAATGCTGAGAAAGACTAACATTTATTTTAACAGTGTGAACAGGAGCAGTAACTGATGTCTTACATATAGGAAATTATTTTATATTAATATTGTTCCAATGATGGCATATATTCTCAGTGAGCTCTCAATAAAACTGTAATGTGAACATTTTTATATATTAATATTATAGGATAATGTAGAGCCTCATAAAATTCTGGTAAGATTACACAGACTCCATTAAGATCTCAGTGGAAGAATTATAACATAATAAGATTGTTTGACACTTTCATGATTCTTTTATGTGACTTCTTATGATTCTATAAAATTCTTAAACCAAACATCAAGTGAAAAGTTCCATTAAAAACTAAGGCTCTGGTCTTGCAATCCCTATTTTTTCTTTACATGGGGAAAATTCCCGCTAGCATCAGGTGATTGGTGATACAAAGTTTAAGAGTCTGATTTTTGTAAAGCAGTGAAAATTTATGAATGAAGCGCATTATATAAGAGCTAGGTATTCATTATTATTATTATTTCTCAATATTACATCATGGGGATATTTTTTTTCAAACAAATAACCTTCACAACATACAAGATCTTTAAGCATAAGAAGGGGAAGCTACTGTCTAAAATTTATCCCCAGGAGTCACCATAAATCCTGACCACAAACCAACTCCATAGGTTTGAGTAGTCAAAGTTTTGTTAAACCCTCTGCAAAATTCCTGCATTTTAAGTGCTACTGCTTCCCCCCCACCCCCAGTGGTGACCACATGTGGTACTTTGCACCTCTGAAAAACAGGCCCTAGAGGACTTTTCCACCAGTATTACTGTAGTTTTACATTGATGAAACTCTAGAAATCAGTGGAGTTCACTGGTGTAAAACTGGAATGAAGCATTGGTAAGACAGGTGCTGAGAGAATAAATTGAACACCAAAATGCATGGGAATTTAGTTAAGGCTGAACTGTACTACACCATGCGTCATCTAATGCCTTGGGAGTTTTGGGTGTTCCCTCAAATAGTTTTGCACATTTGCAATTTTGCCTTCATATTAGAAGATACTGGAAGATATGGGGTACATTTCAATGTTACCATTGCATTTCATGTTTTATTGACTTGCAGTTAGACATTTACTGACACTGTATAGATTAATGTTCTAAAAAATCTTGTATTGGTACTTTCAGGGTGGAGTTCCACCTCAGCCTCGAGCAGCTCATACGTGTGCTGTGCTAGGAAATAAGGGTTACATCTTTGGAGGACGAGTGCTGGTTAGTAGTTATTTAATGAATATTTTATTGGCAACAATATTATTTTTTGCTAATGACTTACTGAAAGCAGATTATTTATGCAGTACCAATAGAGCCCAAAATGTCTTTGCTCCTAACTCGTATGTTCAGGGAGAGAAGTCCCAATATGTCTCTTTACCTTCTTGTGCACCTGCAAATAGGCTATGGACAATCTGCTTCTTCTGTGCAACCCTAAGGGTTGAAGCACAAATTGCCCAAAAAAGAGCAGGCAAGTGGTAGGCCCTGGTCATATAACAGTCCACACAAGTCTACAAAGATGGCTGGCCATAGAGTGGGGGCACACCCAGAGAAGCATGTAGTATACTTTTAGGTCATTGTGACTGT
The DNA here is from genome assembly GCF_027887155.1 of Malaclemys terrapin pileata. Classification (NCBI taxonomy): domain Eukaryota; kingdom Metazoa; phylum Chordata; order Testudines; family Emydidae; genus Malaclemys; species Malaclemys terrapin. Next base: position 147,915,459 of record NC_071508.1, on the reverse strand, counting down.
TAGGTCTGCACTACTTCGTGCTTAGAGTTGTGGCTAACTGCCATAATTTAGCCCTAAATTATGTTCATTTCTGTTTCAATGGAATCTTTTGTCTTTAGCTCAAAGTATTTTTTCTGTGTTTTGCATATTTATTAGTAAATTCAAGGAAGAATCCAACCAAAGAGCCTTTTGTACATATGTATTGAAACAGTATAACAAAGCTAGAGCTAAAACACCACATGGCAATTAGTCAAACTAAATATTTTTAAAGAGTCTCAAATTCAAGCAATAATGTTACTTTCAGCAGTAAGGTAAGTGTCACATATTGGGAGACTAACTCAGTCCATTGACATTGTGCAAATGGCATTGATCACATCTTCAGATGAATCCAGGACACAAGGCATTTCAAAGGTAATGACAAAAATATGTATTTGTTGTCTTATAAGGATAGATAAGGTATCCATAAAATGGTCATAAACCCAATAAAATTGGCAAGCTGTGTGTAAGCTCCATTAGCTGTGCTTTCAAAGAAGTCCTGCTAAAGTATGATTTACTTTAGGTAAGCTTCAGATAAGTGGCAGAATGTTTTTATTCTGTGCTAAACACACCTTGAAGGGCTTATATGATCGAACCACTTATTTTTTCTATTTCAGTGAATGAAATAATAGCAAGTGGTACATTTTAATTTAGTGGTTTTTACGTGCTGTCTCATCTAAACAAAGAAGAAATATAGGATATTACCAATTGCTCTCTCCCCTTTCTTCTCTCTCTCCCCCCAATATAATGCATTCCAGGACATTCCAGAAAGCAGGAGTCAGCAAGTGCCATATTTTTAAAGGTATTTTGGCATCTTAAATCTGGGCCTAAATAGATAGTAAATCAATAGATCTGGCCAAAATGAGGGGGGAAAAAGTAAAATTAAATTATACGCAGAATGCTACCCACATTGTAACACTTACTACAGCTATTATGGATAATACTTAAATAATTTTTTTAAATAATAAACTTAAAACACTGCTCAAAGAAGTAGGAAACTGGCCCCATATTGCTATTGTAATAAAACTTTCTAGGAAGGAGGCAAGTGTCAGTAGTTTATTTTCAAATAGACTCTTTTTACAAAAGATAAGAAATGCTTCTTCTTCAAGTAGTATCCCATATGGGTGCTCCACTTTAGGTGAGTCTACATCCCTGTGCCTGTGATCAGAGATTTTTGGTAGCTGTGCCCGTTTGGGCTGCACATGCCGCATTTCGTGCCGCTTTTGGTGGCTATATAGCACCGTGTGGCCAAAGTGCCTTCAGTTCCTTCTTTCTCTACTGCCTTTGGCCTGAGACAGAGTTCTCAGCAGAGCCTATTTAGTGTTGTGTTGTTATTGTTGTAGTGATAGAGTTAGTTAGAACTATGCTCTTCCCTCATTTACTTATTTCTTGTTTTAAAAAAAAAAATTCTGCTAAGAATCTGTTATCTGTAGAGTAGTGTAGTTTTCTCCACAATGCTCCTTCCCGTTAGGGAAAGATACCAGGAAAGAGGGACATGTCCGGATACTCCAAATTCAGACAGTGTCTCTCTTGCCGGGAGGCTATCCCCATCAGCGATGGGTGCTCTTGATGCATCTGCTGTCTAGGAGAGGCACGCACACCACAAAAGTATATACATTGCCTCAACCTCAAGTTATGCAGCAGAAAAGTCAAAGTGTTCAAGTTAAAATTTACCATGATGGAGAGCTCGCTGCGTCCAGCTTCCAACCTGGGCCCAGAGACTCCCTCTGAGTACTGGTCCCCATTGACCCCAACGACAGGTTCAGAGAAACATTCCCTGCTTCCCTCACAGAGGAAACTGCTGCAATCCTCACAAAAGGCCACCAAGAGGACAACAACCTCTTCTACCAGGGAAAATGCTAAAAAGAAAAGATCCCCAGCGTGCTTGATGATATGGGTACTGGCCAGAGCAAGGTTGAACACCTTTGAGTCGGTGGGATCCTCAGATATCGCTGGTACCATTAACGCCAAGGACCCTAAGAGGGTGGACTCAGAAAGGAGTGGCAGCGATAAGCCTAGCTCTTCCATGCTGGCATTGACTGAGCCACTCAGACATGCAGCACCAAGCAGATTGGCACCGCAACAATTTACCAATCCCTTAGCGGAGCACAGAGCCCCATTGGCACTGACAACCACTTCAACTAGACTGGTACTACTGCTAATGTCTCCATGTGGTACCACAAGAATTCTGTTTTCAGAAGGACTTTATAGCCAGTTAGTTCATTTTATAATTCATGTATTGTGTGATGTTATGATTAACATGCTATGTCATATATAATCATTGTATTCTCAATAGATTTAAATTGTAGGATTATAGAAATATAAGATTGATTGGTAGCCAGAAGGGATAAGTATATATTATGTATCTAAGTAAGTAGGGCTGAAACACAAGGCGTACAGGCTGAGGCATGTAGGATTTTAGCTTAGCCATACTAGGCTACAAGATTACAGGAAAAGATGTGTGTATGGGTGGTATTGCAAAAAATTAACAATAAGAGTAATTTTTTGCTTACAAGATACCTGGTAGTCACATTTTTCTAACACATGCCCTAATCGCAGGGTGCACTATATCCATAAATGCTAATGAGGTATAGTCAGAATCACATTATAAAAAGAGGGTGCCCAGATTGGGAAAGTTGAGTTCCTTATGGGAAAACTCCAGCAGGAACTATCCCTCTTCTGATGATCAATTGGCAAGGCAGCCATCAGAGTTTAAGAATATCGTTAAGGAGATATATTTGTAACTTGTGCATAGGTCTTTATAGGATTTCTGTATGCTTGGGTAATCATAACTTTAATAAAACTAGAAACACAGACTAAACCTTGTACTTGTAAATGTATGAGTGTCACTATCCTTGGTCTTTGTGTTCCTAGAGACTCTAAGTCTAAAACAAGTAGCAGAGGTGACTTTCACTCTGAGCTTGAAACTGTAGCCACCAGAGCCGAACCCAGGTTGGTGTAATACCACGTTACAAAATTAACTCGAAATAAAATAAAATAAAAGGCTACAACTTATTGGTATCTGAAATACCGGAATCTCCTCGGTACCGATATTGCTCTGGTACACATCACATCCCCAGTGTGCTCGGCACTCTCACATTCAAAACCACCATCCAGATCTTCTCCCTTATCTAGTGAGGACGATGATGATGAGGAAAAGGATATTATTTCTCAGCAATACTCCTCTCCCCACCTCAGACAACTACTAGACCAGACCCATTGGTAAAGACCAGATATCAGCCTGAGGGTTATGCACGTAGATGGTACAGACATACATGGATGCCACACATGCCATTCCGACAACAATGGCCTTACTGGGATCCATGGGCTTACATACAGGCAACAATTTTCCAGGCCTCCTAGCACCCATAGAGAGCTCAAGATGCTCCCCATCAGCCTCGTTAAGTAGACCCCGCTTCCTCCCCCCCCCCCCTCCCCCAACCTCAGGACAAGACTTTTGAGGACCAGGAGGAGAGGCTGGATCAGGAAGCCACCCCACCAACCAGCTTTGTCCGGAGAGGATAAGAAAATACTATCATGCCTTCTCCACTGACAGCCAATGATTTTAATCAGTTCCAAGAACTATTTGAGAGAATTGCAGACTCACTACACATATCTTTGGAAGAAGTTATAGAGTCTTAACATAAGTTACTGGATATACTCCAAACATCAACTTCATCAAAAATTGCTCTCCCCATAAATGAGGCTCTGATGGACCCAGTTCAGGCTGTCTAGCAGACACCTGCCACAGTACCACCCACCTGCAAAAGAACAGACAAAAAGTATTATGTCCCATCTAAGGACATGGAGTTTCTATTTTCACATCCCTCTCCAAATTAGTTGGTGGTCAAGGCAGTGAATGAGTGGAGCAGGCAACATGCATACTAGAAGTACCCCGTATGATAAAGATTGGAAATGGTTAGGCCATTTTGGGTGCAAGGCCTACTTATCAGCGACTCTGCAATTTTAAATTGCCAATTATGAAGCACTGATGGCCAAATTCAGTTACACCAACTATTCAAATATGACTCAATAAATTTAGTCATCTTTGAGGGGGGAACCCAACAATTCTAGGCAATTATCTCGAAGGTCACCTTCTGGTTAGAATGGCCTTACAAGCTTCCTTAGACACAGCCGACCCAGCTGCCCGATAGATGTCTCCAGTTGTAGTCATGCAAAGGGCGTCATGGCTTCACCTCTCGGGATTTCCTGAAGAGATACAATCTATGGTTGAAGATCTTCCCTTCAAAGAATCGAAACTGTGGACAAGATGGATGAATCCCTTCATTCCTTAAAGGATTCAGTCTTTACGTATCTACATGCCTGCGCAAAAGAGAAGCCCAAATAAATATCATTCTGCACAGTGATAGAGACCTGCTCCGTACGTTCCTCTGCAGAGACCATATGATTTGCAAAGACAGAGGGTTACGAAATGTAGGCCACCTCCATCTCACCTCCACTGCTTTCCCCAGTCCCATCTGCTTCAACCACCATCAGTTTGGAGACTGCCTGACCCCATTCTACCCAATATGGCAGAGTATCACCTCAGATGAGTGGATGTTAGAAATTATCAGCACCAGATACTCAGTTCAATTTATTTCCCTCCCTCCTTCCCGCCCTCTCTCCCCATCCTACTTCAGGGACCTTTCTCATTAGAACCTTTTATGGAAGGAAATAAACCACCTCCTGCCCTTGGGTGCTGTTGAACCTGTTTCGATACAACACAGAGGGGTGGGCTTTTATTCCAACTATTTCCTAATCTCGAGAAAGAACGGTCAGTGGACACTCATTCTAGATTTGAGAAACTCATCAAAGTACACTAATTCAGAATGGTCACATTAGCAACAATAATCCTAGCGCTGGAACGGGGGATAGGTTCTTAACCCTCAACCTCCAGTATGCATATTTCCACATCACCATACATCCATCAAACAGGAGATTCCTCAGATTCGTTCTGGAGCAGGATCACTACCAGTACAAGGTACTTCTGTTTGGCCTTTCTGTGGCACCCGGAGTGTTCTCCATGCACTTCTGCAAACAGGAAATTATGATATTCCCATACTTGAATGATTTGTTTATTCAAAGCCCCCTCTCGAGATGATAACATAGCAGCAACACAAAGGACAATGGCCCTTTCCTCACAAGTAGGCCTCCAACCAAACATTAAAAAATCAATACTGATACCTGTACAGCACCTAGAATTTATTGGGGCCTACCTCAATGCAGTAGAGGCCAAAGCCTCATTGCCAACTGTAACAGGGTGGCACTCACCTCTCGCAAGCACCCCCATTGGCAGAGTGCGTGTGCCCACCCTTTCTGTATGCCTTGCGGTGAGTCTTCAGCAACTGAGCCCTCCAGCCAAGTCACACACAGTCTGTATTTGAAATAAAAAGCAACCCCCTTCCGGTGTACAAGTCCAACAGAGGCCTCTCTCAGTGCCCTCTGTAACATCTCTTTACCTGCAGCCCTATCCTTGGGCTTGCTCTTCAATCAGTCCAGCAGGGCTTATCATAGTACTCTGGTTCAAACGGTCTCTCAGCCCCTTCTATACTCTCTCAAATTGTCCCTGCTCTGATGTAGAACCGTGCCCCAGGGCTCCCTCCCTGGAGTCAACGTTTTCGCCCTCTTGGGGCCCTTTTGGACCCAGCTCTCCTGCTGGGCCACTAAAAGAATTCAGTTCCCCCTTCTGGGGTGCATCAAAAGTCCAGGCCACTTCCCCAATGGCTAATGGTGGTGGCAGGGGGAACATGCGGGCCCATCCACTACTCCCAATCCCAGCCTAGGGACCTTATAGATAGCAGCCATCCACTGCATTCCTTTAAATAAACTGCATCACTGCTACAATTCCCTGGGCCACTTTCCCTGGCCCCAGCACATTCTTCACCATTATCTCAGGGCCTTGTCCTGGTTGAGTCCCAGCAGCCAGCCCAGAACGCCGTCTTGCTCCCCTCCCCCATCTCTGCTAGCACTGCTCTGTTCAAGGTCCTGTAGTTCCCACAGCCAGCCAGGCACACCACCCACACTCCTCCAACTCCAGGAACTGAACTCACTCTGACCCTGCAGCTCTTTTTATACTAGCCTGCTGGGCCCTGATTGGCTGCTCCCTGCAGCCCCTTCTGATTGGCTGCGTCCCATACAGCCATTCTAGGCAGTTTGGAGGAGTCTCTCCACTGCCCTTTTCGGGGTGGGGAGAGAAGTGGCAGGACCGTGAGGCCCAGGGCCGGCTCCAGGCACCAGCCCACCAAGCATGTGCTTGGGGCGGCACCTGAAGGGGGGCAGCGCGGCGCGGCGCTCTGGCCCGAGAGCGGGGCTGCGACTGGGCTCGCCGCCCTCCCCACAGCACTCCGGCCGCCGGGGAGAGCAGAGCCGCGGCGGGCTCGCCGCCCTTCCCCGGTACTCCGGCCGCCGGGGAGAGCGGAGCCGCGGCGGGCTCGCCGCCCTTCCCCGGTACTCTGGCCGCCGGGGAGAGCGGAGCCGCGGCGGGCTCGCCGCCCTTCCCCGGCGCTCTGGCCGCCGGGGAGAGCGGAGCTGCGGCCGGGCTGTCCGCCCTCCTCCCGGCGCTCTGGCCGCCGGGGAGAGTGGAGCCCCGGCCGGGCTCGCCGCCCTCCCCCCGGCGCTCTAGCCGCCAGGGAGAGTGGAGCCGCGGTGGGCTCGCTGCCGGGGAGAGCAGAGCCGCGGCGGGCTCGCCGCCCTCCCCCCGGCGCTCTGGCCGCCGGGGAAAGCGGAGCCCCAGCCGGGCTCTCCGCCCTACTCCCGGCGCTCCGGCCGCCAGCGGAGCCGCGGCGGGCTCGCCGCCCTCCCCCCGGCGCTCCAGCCAGTTGGGGAGAGCGGGCCCGCGGCCAAGCTCGGCGCCCTCCCCTGCTGCGCTCCCCGTGGGGGGAGGGGCACGCGGTGGGAGGCTTTTTTGCCTGGGGCAGCAAAAAAGCCAGAGCCGGCCCTGGTGAGGCCTCCAGTAGGAGGCCTCAGGGCCTAGTCCACCCTGTCACACTAACTCACAGATTTACCCCCCCTAATCAATTTGATCTCTACAGTGCAAACCAGCCCACAGGTATCAGCCAGAACATGCTTACAACTAGGACATATGGCAGTGACCACCTTTGTTGTAAGACATGCCAGACTACATATGCGCTGCCTTCATGAGTGGCTCAGGACAGTATACAGTACGCACAGACACAATTTGAACAAGTGTCTTTCAATGACAGTCACAGTCAAAAGCTTACTAGACTGGTGGATAAAACCCCACAAAGTATGTTTGTCACAGAATCACCTCTGTCACTAATACTGACAACAGACACGTCTCTGTTGGGTTGAGGAGCACGTTTGCAAAATTACAGAGTACATGTCAACTTCAGAGTCAACTTTATACATCACCCTACTGCAACTCCAAGAAGTCCGGAATGCATGTTCACAATTTTTATCACTGGTCAGAAACAAGGACATAAGGATAATGACCGACAACATTGCTTCCATATTTTACATAAACCATCAAGGGGGAGCAAAGTCACAATCTTTGTGTGTTGAAGCACTGAAATTATGAAATTGGTGCATTCGCCACAACATCAACATCTCAGTGACTTACCTGCCGGGCGATTACAACACCACAGTAGACACACTAAGCAAAAAATTCTCACAGGAACACAAGTGGGAGATAGATACCATGATCCTATACAAGCTATTCAGATGTTGGGGATTCCCAAGTATAGACCTTTTTGCCACACCCGAGAACATCAAATGCCCACATTTCTGTTCAAGAGCAGGACTGAGCTACTGTTCTCTGGGGGTTGCCTTCCTCATCAAATGGGACACACATCTGCTATACGCCTTTCCACCGATCCCCTTAATACCCAAAGTAATACGCAAAATAAAAGAGGAACAAGCCAGAGTCATCTTGATAGCCCCAACATGGTTCAGACAAACATGGGTCCCTTACCTTGTACGGATGACAGTATGCCCACCAGTCATTCTTCACCCTGTTTCACATCCCCTGTGTCAGGATGCAGGCCAGACTCGCCACCCAAATCTAGAGATCCTCCACCTGAAGGCATGGCTCCTGCATGGTTCCAGAATACTGAGATGTCCTGTTCTGAAGACATAAAGGAGATAGTATTAAATAGCAGAGAAGATTGACTATGCGGTCTACTTACCTGCACAAATGGAAGAGATTCCACATTTGGTGCGCCTCGGCTATCACTTCACCCTTGCCACTGATACTGGTTTATATCTAGGGCCCTACCAAATTCACGGTCTATTTTGGTCAATTTCATGGTCATAGGATTTTTAAAATAATAAATGTCATGATTTCAGGTCTTTAAATCTGAAATTTCACAGTGTTGTAATTGTAGGGATCCTGACCCAAAAAGGAGTTGGGGGGGGGGGTTGCAAGGATATTGTAAGGGGGAGTTGTGGTACTGCTACTCTTACTTCTGCGCTGCTGCTGGCGGCACTGCCTTCAGTGGGCAGCTGAAGAGCGGCAGCTGCTGGCTGGGATTCCAGCTCTAAAGGCAGAGCCACCACCAGCAGCAGTGCAGAAGTAAGGGTGGCATGGTATGGAATTGCCACCCTTCTGCACTGCTGCTGGTGGGGCGCTGCCTTCAGAGCTGGGTGCCCGTCAACAGCCACTGCTCTCTGGCTACCCAGCTCTGAAGTCAGCGCAGAAGTAAGGGTGGCAATACTGCGATCTCCCTAAAATAACCTTGCAACCCCCTTGTAATTCCCTTTTGGGTCAGGACCCCCAATTTGAGAAACACTGGTCTCCTCGTGAAATCTGTATAGTATAGGGTAAAAGCACACAAAAGACCAGATTTCACAGTCCATGACACATTTTTCAGGGCCGTAAATTTGGTAGGGCCCTAACTATATCCTAGAACTAAAAAAATCAGGACTATCCTCAAGTTCAATTAGAGTTCATCTCACTGCTGTTATGGCTTTCCACCGCAAGATTAGCGGACATTCAGAATTTACCCAGCCTGTAACAAAACGGTTCCTTACAAGTGTTTGGAACCTCTACCCTTGACAAGATCCCACTCCACCTTGGGACCTTAATCTGGTGCTATGATGCCTTACTGTTTGAGCCCATGGCAACCTGCTCACTCATACATCTATCTATGAAGATAACCTTTCTCATAGCTGTCACATCCACTTGAAGAGTGGGGGAAATAGTGGCTTTCATGATGTACCCGCTATATACAATTTTCTTCAAAGATAAAGATATATTATGATCACATGCAAAGTTCCTACCTAAAATACCTTCCTCATTCCACTTGAATCAGGCTATTTACCTCCCATCATTCTTCCCCAAACCACATGGGAATAAAAAGGAGTCCATGCTCCACATGTTAGACTTATATGCCAAAATTATTCCTTTCTGTTACTGAAAGATCAAAAGATTCAGCTATATCTAAACAAAGGCTTTCAAAATGGATTTCCAGTTGCATTCATCTCTGCTATAGTCAATATGATTTGTAAACCCTCCCCCTGCCCAGGAACTCGAACACACTCCACGAGATCGATTTCCACCTTTATAGCCTTCCTGAACAATGTGCCAATTACAGAAATTTGTAAAGCAGCCACCTGGGCATCAGCCCATACATTCACAGAGCACTATGCAATTGTGCAGGACTCGACATCGGATGCTCTCTTATGACTGACTGTCTTATCATTGCTCACGAATCCAACTCCAAAGCCCCATCCTTCCAATGAGGGGCACAGCTTTCCAGTCACCTAAAGTGGAGCACCCATATGGGACACTACTTGAAGAAGAAAGGGGTATTCACCCTGTGCAGTAACTGAGTTCTTCAAGATGTGTCTCCCTATGCGTGTTCCACTGTTCACCCTCCTCCCCGTTACTTCGGAGTTCAGACATGGACTATGCGGTAGAGAAGAAACTGAAGGTGGTTTGGCTGCAGAGTGCTATATAATCTCCAAAAGCAGCGCGAGATGGGGAAGCGCATGTGTGGTCCAAATGGGCACTGCTACTGAAAATCTCCAATCACAGGCGCAGAGAAGCAGACTCACATAAAGTGGAGCACCGACAGGGACACACATCTCAAAGAACCTCAGTTACTGCACAGGGTGAGTAACCCTCTTTTTTGATCTGGGGAATTTTCAGACTGTTGTGCTGAGCTACATGGGTACAAATTTCTTTTCATACTATGTATTTAAGTAACATTCTATCTAGGAAGATCTCTACTTTATCATATGCCTAATTTAAAACACCTGTTTTTGAGCAGTTTTTTGTTTGTTGTTTTGTTTTGTTTTAGCAAACTAGAATGAGTGATTTGCACTGTCTGAATTTAGACACTTGGATTTGGTCTGGAAGGTAAGTTTGGCCATGTGCCACTTAGTTATAAATAACAGATTGGAACTATTTAACAGTAGGTTGTAATGCTATTATAGTAGCTTTTCTGGGAAGAGAATGGGAGGTTTTGAACTATTTCAACAGCTGTTACATTATTATTTCAATTTAATTTGATTTGTAGTGGTTACTAAACTGTTCTCTGTTGTGCTCCAAGGACCACTGATGCTATCAGGCAAATTTTCAGCATAGCTTTTAGTGATTTAGTTGCCTCATTTTCAGATATGGGCAAATTACCACAGATTATACTGAAATTTTACTTTCATATGTCTTTTTAACATTACAGTCTCTATAGGTCTTATGTTATGTAGATAAGACTCTTCTTTATAGTCTAGATTTGGGAAAGGTTTTAATGTATATCAAGACAAACATTTAAGAAAACCCCCAAGGAGGAGAATTTACAAGGGAAGAATCTTTCATAAATATTTCCTTTTTGATAAAGTTTGTCAAATTATTTTTTTGCTTCCTATTATTACGCTTGGTAGGGAGCATTTATGATAGCACCCACTAGATAAGAGGAGTCACTGTTTAGATATTGATTTTCATGTAGCTGTTTTAGACAAATAGGAACTGACGTTTGATGGCCATTGTGTCTGTTCTTCCCTATGTTGCCTAACTGTCATTTCATGCAAGGCAGGGGAATATAGTGTCTTCGAGTGTGTGTCCATGTGGATCCCACTCTAAGTGCACGTGTCTTTTGCACAAGATCAGAATCTTTGAACAACAGTGTCCTTTGGGCCACTCCTGCACCTGCATGGTCTTGCACCCCTCACCATCATCCAATGCAGAGCGGCTATGATCACCCCCTCAGTTCCTTGTTGTCCATTGCAGCGAGACAAAACAACCAGTGTCTGCTGCTACCACTTAGTGGAAATTTCTTCTCCTTCGATATTTGTCATCTAATTAGTCAGTTAGGGTTAATTTCCCAGTCAAATCATCTTTTTTCTTTAATTTTTTTTTTAAATATTTGATTTTTCTCTGGTGCTTTGCATCACTATTGTAACCTACAGTGGCAGATTCTAAGCCTTTGGGCTTCTTGTGATGGACTCATTCCTTGGACTACAAGCTGTCAGGAACAGTATCCCTGATGAGGCCACAGCATGCCTGGTGGCTGAGCTTTGTGACTTTGTCCTCACCCACAACCACTTCAGATTTGGGGACAACTTATACCTTCAAGTCAGTGGCACTGCTATGGGTACCCACATGGCTCCACAGTATGCCAACATTTTTATGACTGACTTAGAACAATGCTTCCTCAGCTCTCGTCCCCTAGTGCCCCTCCTCTACTTGCGCTGCATTGATGACATCATCTTATGGACCCACAGAAAGGAGGCCCTTGAAGAATTCTACCTGGACTTCAACAATTTCCACCCCACCATCAACCTCAGCCTGGACCAGTCCACACAAGAGATCCACTTCCTGGACACTACAGTGCAAATAAATGATGGCCACATAAACACCACCCTATACCGGAAACCTACTGACCGCTATACGTACCTACATGCCTCCAGCTTCCATCCAAGACACATCACATGATCCATTGTCTACAGCCAAGCCCTAAGATACAACCGAATTTGCTCCAACCCCTCAGACAGAGACAAACACCTACAAGATCTTTATCACGCATTCTTAAAACTACAATACCCACCTGGGGAAGTGAGGAAACAGATTGACAGAACAAGACGGGTACCCAGAAATCACCTACTACAGGACAGGCCCAACAAGGACAATAACAGAACACTACTGGCCATCACATACAGCCACCAGCTAAAATCTCTCCCGTGCATTATCCATGATCTACAACCTATCCTGGAAAATGATCCCTCACTCTCACAGACCTTGGGAGGCAGGCCAATCCTCGCTTACAGACAGCCCCCCAACCCGAAGCAAATACTCACCAGCAACTACACACCACACCACAGAAACACCAACCCAGGAACCAATCCCTGTAGTAAACCTCGTTGCCTACTCTGTCCCCATATCTACTCTGGCGACACCATCAGAGGACTCAACCACATCAGCCACACCATCAAGGGCTCATTCACCTGCACATCTACTAATGTTATATATGCCATCATGTGCCAGCAATGCCTCTCTGCCATGTACAGTGGCCAAACCGGACAGTCCCTCCGCAAAAGAATAAATGGACACAAATCGGACATCAGGAATGGTAACATACAAAAGCGAGTAAGTGAACACTTCAGTCTCCCTGGTCATTCTATTACAGATTTAAAAGTCACTATCATTGAACAAAAAAACTTCAGAAACAGACTTCAAAGAGAAACAGCAGAACTAAAATTCATTTGCAAATTTAACACCATTAATCTGGGCTTGAATAGGGACTGGGAGTGGCTGGCTCATTACAGAAGCAGCTTTTCCTCTCCTGGAATTGACACCTCCTCATCTATTATTGGGAGTGGACTACATCCACCCTGATTGAATTGGCCCTGTCAACACGGGTTCTCCACTTGGGAAGTAACTCCCTGCTCTCCATGTGTCCGTATATAATGCCTGCATCTGTAACTTTCACTCTATGCATCTGAAGAAGTGAGGTTTTTACCCATGAAGGTTTGTGCCCAAATAAATCTGTTAGTCTTTAAGGTGCCACCAGACTCCTTGTTATTCCTCTTACAGTCAGCCAAAACCACTACCTTTTTGTCTTAACAAGAACCGGGTGCCAGACCACTGTTCAGTTTGCCATTCTTTTTTTTACCAGAACAAGGAAATCCAAGGACATTTGGTTAAAGTTGTAGCTTCTTGAGATCTCAGTGAGAGACATTTCAGACTTTGAAAAAAGGGTATTAACATCTAAAATGGGATCAGTCACTTCTAAGTCACAACTAGGCAGTGCCCCTATTAGCTGGCATGCAATACTTAACTTCCAAAGAAAAAAGGGGGTCTTCATCCTATCCTAGATCTGAGAAGAGTGAACAAATATATACACCGTCTAAGATTCAGAATGGTAACATTCTCCATCATCCCTTCTCTTCAGGCTGAAGACTGGTTTGTGGCTCTTGATCTTCAAGACATGTACTTCCATACTGCAATCCATCCAGCCCACAGGAATTATCTTTGATATACAGTAGAGCCCAGTTATTACCAATATAAGATTGTACTATTCAGCCTGTCCACAACACCAAGAGTCTTCACAAAATGCCTAGCTGTTGTGGTGGCCCATCTGAGGAGACATGCCATTCACATCTATCCATATCTAGACAATTGGCTGATCAAAGGCAAGTCTCATCAGGAAGTTGTCACAGCCCTGAACTATGTCTTTCACTTCTTCAGATAGCTGGACCTCGTGATGAATTACAAAAAATCCTCCCTCAACCCATTATAGACAATAGAGTTTACAGAAGCCTTAATCAACTCCATATTGACAAAAACATACTGTCATAGGGGGACTGGCCCCTTTAAGAGGCAGCAGGCCCATCCACCTGTGCCTGGTAAATTGCCTTCTAATGGGACTGAAGAGAAGACACCAGTCATATATAAAAGGTCAGGCAGCAATCGGGAAGGGGGAGACAAGAAGGGGCAGTTTGGATTTAGTGGAAGGTCCCAAGAGAGAGCAAGCTGCTGGAATTCTTCCAGAGAGCAATAGTGGAGAGTTGTTGCAGGAAGAGAGTTGGTAAAAGCACAGAGCCAGGACAGCAGCAGAGGAAGTTTGCCCACTGTCCTCTTTTGAACCAACGAGGAAGGAATATCCAGGTAAACAATCATATGGGCTGGTGTTCCAGACAAGTAACAGAGAGCTGGGAAGAACCCAGGATAACCTAAGAGCTTAAGAGTCGAGAAAGCTCAGAACCAGGACAGCAATGGAGGGAAGTTTGCCAGCTGACATCTTTGAGCTTGTCTCCTTCAGGGAGAAGGAAGTCCAAGAGAATAATTTTGATCTGTAGGAGAACCCAGGAAGGACTAAGAACATAAGCCCAGTGTGGGCAGACCTTGGTTACTTTTGCATTTTTGCTAAACGCAAGGCAGGCAGACTCTGTTTATTTTGCACTTTTCATTTGGGCTTCGAGTTTGGCTAGGGTACACCTGGAAGAAATTTTGGTACCCAGCAATCTGATTAAAAAAGGGAGACTGAAGAAGAGATTGGCTTTTATATTATGATGATGGACTATACGTTGGGGGGTTATTTTGAAGCATTTATGTTAATAAATTAGCCCATAGAAAAGGCATTATTGAACAAAACCCTGAAGATGGAGTTTATGAAGACCTGTATGTTGGAGCACTGAGGCTGTGGCACCTCTAGCCAGAGGGGACACTCCAGGAGGACCTGCCTTGTTACACATACCTTTCTGAGTACAGATTTCACCCTCACTAGATGACCACCAGCATCAAAATGAATCCACCAACCACAATAAGAACCTGCCTCAGACTCCTAAATCACATGTCAGTATGCATGTATGTGACACCGGTAGCCAAACTTAATCTACATGCAATACAAGATTGGCTAAGGTTCGTGTTTCACTCTTTGGATCATCAAATGAGCATGCACATTGTGATTTCCACTCACATTCTGTCATTGAATTGTTGGTCCGACCCAAGAAAGCTCAGAATGGGGTCCCCTTCTCTACACAACCTCCTTAAAAGACACTGATACAGATCCATCAGGAACAGGTTGGGGCATATCCCTGGACCATCTCCAAATACAAGGAATTTGGGTTCAAAAGAACATGATCCTACACATAAATATTCTAGAATTACAAGCAATCAGATTAATTTGCATAGCATTTCTACCTGTTTTAAAGAATTCTGCTATGCAGGATCTCACGGACAACACATCTGAAATGTTTTATGTAAATAAGCAAGTAGGTGCCCACTCACCACCCCTTTGCCAGGACAGAATCAAGTTGTGGACACGGTGTAAAAAACATGGGATAACCCCAATAAATCTCCATCTCACAGGAGCCAACAATGATTTAGCAGACTTTGTAAGTAGACAATCTGTCATCAACCCTGAATAGTATCGTGCCAATATCTGAGATGCCAACCCTTCCTAATTTTCCATAATCCTCCTGATTTTTATATGTAATTACAAAATTACTAATTCAGGCTTAAATCTACTATTTTGCAAGCACACACATTATACACATACACACAAATATCATCTGTTTGTCACTCTCAACCACTCAGTTCCGACAAACACAGCAAATAGCGCCTCGGCCACAGGGAGCATTTTTCTCCAACATCTCTATGGCTTATGCACAGAGTAAACAGTGAGGTTCTGATGTGAGGCAAGCTCTGGCGATTTTGAATGTGTTGGGGTGCTGGTGGATTCACTGTCCAGACCACAGGCTGCATATTGCGTTCTGACTATCCCATGTGGACCCTGATGGACTATGTTAATGCACTGTAGGTGTGACAGATAAGGCAATTCCTGCCATATCCATTAGAGACCTTATTGAATTAAGTTTAAGTAGCTTTGAGGGGTCCACTGTATTAAATGAATATCTTACATACAATCCCAGCTCACAATAATGTATATAACATTTCTAGGGGGAGGTGAATGCAAATTTCCTTCCTCTGGTTATGCAGAATCTCAGCGTTTTGAAGCTACTCCCAGAGGGGAGGACCACTGTCTACTAATTATCTGTTCCCGGAATCTGAAGACCAAAGGCCCAAAGCTATTCATGGGGATGCTTGTTCTGAGCTAAGGCTGTTATGAACTTGTAACCACAGGGAAACCCCTTTGTGGAGTTTGAAGGACAGACTCCTACAAGAGCTCTTGTTGGAGTTGGGGGTGATCTCTGGTAAGCTTTTTAGCATGTTTGTAGGTTCTTTTATTGCTTTAATATGGTTTCTCTGTAATGCTTTCACTTTAAGAATAACGTGCTGGTTTATAAAGAGCTGTTTGGTAACTTATAACTGCTAGCAATTCTCCTAGATTCAGGCTTAAATCTAGAAAATAAAGCACAGACTGGCCTGGTTGGTCAATCTGGCTTGCTGGGGCTATCACAATGTACCCAGGGAACTGTGCAGCCTAGAAAAACCCTGGTCGGGAGGGAGAGAGGTGCAGGTGTCTGTCCAAGAGAAGTGATGGCTGAGGAGCCAGGAGCCTAGAATGGGTGCCTTCAGGGGACCATAGAAGGGGAATACAGGTGCAGTTGCCCTGAACTATGACGCTAAATATGTAGAGTGCACCAGCAGGGTCTACACAGGATAGGTGGAGCTCAACATGCAGCTTGGGCAGTGAATCCAGCGCCCCAGACCTCACTGACGGTTGCCACGGCTTGCCGTGTGTTAGACCCTCACTGCGCAGTCTGTGGGGAAGGAGAAGCCAGAGGCGCAAATGAAGGCAGCAGTGGAGGTGGAGAGAGGGAATGCGACAGAAGAGGTAGAAGA
The DNA here is from genome assembly GCF_027887155.1 of Malaclemys terrapin pileata. Taxonomy (NCBI): domain Eukaryota; kingdom Metazoa; phylum Chordata; order Testudines; family Emydidae; genus Malaclemys; species Malaclemys terrapin. The sequence goes on along the minus strand of NC_071508.1, from coordinate 147,898,742 downwards.
GAAGGAGGATCATCCTGGAAAGGACGTCCAGGCCTTGGACTGACCAAGCCCTAAACTTCATAGGAGGGCAGCTTTCCTAGGGCCAATCCTCCCCTTCTTCCTCTTTGGGGGATGGGGCTCAAGGACGCAATGAGGGTGGGGCCCAGGGACTAAGATCCCTCTAAGCTGCGCAGCTGTGAAGCAGGCTGTAAGGGCCGCGCAGCAGGCTATAAAGGGCCACGCAGCCACAGGGGCCAGGAGAGGAGAGAGGTAGGGCATGGGCGGGGCCTGGGGAGAGGAGCAAGTTGGGGCTTGCAGGGCTGCTGCGGGCCCCTCCCCCAGAGCTCTGTGCTGCCAGCGGGGAGGGAGAGAGGGGAGAGGCCCCTCTCCCAGAGCTCCGGGCTGCTGGTGGGGAGAGGCCAGGGGCCCTTCCCCCGGAGCTCCATGCTGCTGGCAGGGAGCAGGCTGCGGGGAGTCCTCTGGCCCCGGCCCTGGGGCAGCTTGCACCCCAAACTCCTCATCCCCGGCCCCAACCCAGAGCCCGCACTCCAACCCCCTGACCCAGTCCAGAGCCCCCTCCCGCACCCTGAACTCCTCATCCCCACCCCAGAGGCCACACCCCCAGCCCATAGCCCGCTCCCCAACCCTCTGCCCGACCCCTGAGCCCCCTCCCACTCTCCGAACCCCTTGGCCAAACCCCTGCCACACATCACTTCTATATTGGTGCACATAACAAAATTCATTCCACACATGCACTTAAAAAATTAGAGGGAACACTGCCCAAGGGTCCAACTCTGTCCCTTCTTGGTTTCTCCACAGGGAGAGGAGAGGATGAGGAGAGAGAGAGAGCGGTTCCAGTTTCTGAGAAGAGAGGGAAAGGGGGAGGGAGAGGTCCAAGCAACCTCCCTAACGTCCCAAAAAGTCTCCGAGCAAGGTTGGCCAAATCTCAGTGTGACTCTTCCACCTCCTCCAGAAAAAGCGTGGATTGGCAGGGAGTTGGTGCCAGCGCATGCGATGGCACCGGTTTGTCTAATCCTTCCCCCGCACCAAGTGCAGAGGTTAGAAACGCCATACAGACCTTCTCTGTCTGTCCTGTTGATTGAATGAGCTGCTGAAGCCTTGGGTCTGTTGGCATTGCACCCCAATGTTCGCCTTCCACAGGAAGCAGGGACAGGATCAGGATCAGTACAAGGGACCTCTGTATTGGGAATCTCATTGGCACCGCAAATGCTTCGGTGGCAGCTTTCTGTGCCCTTAACATCGGTATAGCCAGACGCTCTGGTACTGCTGTTGACTTTGGGACTGACACTGCTTCCGGCATTAGCATACTTGGTACCAACGGTAAAGCTTCCCTTGGCAGCACCGCTTCCTGCCTCGTTCTGGGCAAAGAAAGAGTCAGACCAGTTACTCCCTCCCTCTGGTCTCGCTCTGTCTTTATCTCCTGCATCCCGAAATTCCTCAGCATCTGAGTTGGGGTTGTTATCCTCCCACTCTCAAATGCTTGATCAGCATCAGGGACCACTGGTGGACCATTACCAAGATTGGCGCTCATCTCCTGGTCAGGATGGAGGCCCCTGACCCGGTGCCTACTGGTCACCAATGCCTAATCCATGTCAGGCCTCCATAGAATCTGTCGGATGCTCCTCAGTCACGAAGCTCCCACTCTTCATCTCGCTCGAAGGTGAGATTGCCAACCAGGTCTGCAGTGGTGACCACAGGCACCGGCGGTCCTTCTGTCCACACTGGAACAGTATCTTCCTTTCGCTCAGTTAAGGGCCTCGTCTTTGTCTCCAGACAGTTCTGCGCTGCCTGACTCATCCTTCCCTTCAGTAACAGAGAAATTTAAGATGTACTAAGAGCTTCTGCAGTGTGTAGCTTGCTTCCATCAGTATCCCAGTGGTGTTCTCTTGCACAAATTAGTGGATATCCTGCAGCCATCTGCCCCTGGGAGAGTCACCCTCCCTATCAGTGATGTGCTCCTTGAAGTGACTACAGCCCTGTGGAGCACACTGGCTTCGGTACTGCCTGCAGCTGAAGTGCAGATCTAGAGAGAAAGTTCTTACTCACGTTGGCACCATGCTGCTTTTGCTCAAGCACCCGGGTCTCAGCCTAAACACTGGGAAGTCAACCTTGGCTCCCACTCAAAAAATTGAGTTCAGTCGGACCCTGTTAGATTCCACAACATTGAAAGCATTTCTGCTGACTGACCATTTTCAGACTATTGCCTCAGTCTGCAGTCTCAGCTTTCCATGGCAGTTCAGATGTGTCTGAGGCTCTTGGGCCACATGTCCACTTGCATGCAGGTGGTGCAGTTTGCAAGGTTGTGCCTTCTCTCCCCTTCAAATGTGGCTCAAGATGATTTACCATCCTACTCTTCACCCTCTAGACAGACTGGTTCATCTGTCTCCTCTGAACTCCTTGCAGCGGTGAATGCATCCAGAGAACATTTGGCAACATGTTTCCTTTGTCTCGTCCTCCCCAACCAGGTCAATTGTTACTGATGCCTCCCTGATGGGATGGGGTGCACACTTGGGGTCACTGAAAGTGTAGGGACTGTGTTAGGAGCAGGAGGCCTTACTCCATATCAATATGCTGGAGCTTCAGGCCATCTACAATGAATGCCACACTTTTCAGGACCATATCAGAGACTCAGTGGTTCACATACTTACCAACAATACCACCGTGATGTATTATGTGAACGAACAAAGGGAAGCACACTCCAGATTGCTCTGCCTAGAAACAATCAGGCTTTGGCAGTTCTGCATTGAGGAAACCATTACTCTGATAGCTATTCACTTATCCAAGGTTCATAATCATCTCATGGCCCATCTTAGTGGGTATTTTTCCCTGAGTCACAAATGGTCCCTGAAGACAAGTGTCCTCTGGGTCACTTTCACAGCTTGGGGCATCCCAACGATCGACCTGTTTGCTACAAGGGACAACAGGAAATGTCGTCTGTTCTGCTGTCGAGGGAGCGTCAGTCCAGGCTCCCTATCCAAGGCTTTCCACCTCAGCTGGCAGTGAGCTCTCCTCTATGCCTATCCGCTGGTCCCAATCATCCCTCAGGTCATCCTTGGATCCTTGCACTCACTCCTTGTATCTCACAGTATGGCTGCTGCATGGCTGAATGAGGAGGAAGAACTGTGTTCAGTGACTGTCCAACAAGTCCTCCTTAACAATAGAAAACCCTCCACCAGGATGTCCCTATTCAACTCAATGAAAGTGATTTTCGGTGTGGTCATTAGCCCATGGAATCCAACCAACACTGGTCTCTATCCAGGACATTTTGGAGTACCTGCTGCACCTTCAGGTGTTGGTGCTTGTGTTTAGTTCACTGGAAGTGTATTTGGCAGCATTATCGGCACTTCATCTCCCCATTCCAGGAAGATCAATCTTCTCCAGTGCCATGGTAGCAAGATTCTTAAAAGGGCTCCTTCATCTACATCCCCCAGACTGAGAGCTTGTTCCTGTGTGGGGCTTTAACTCAGTCCTAATGGTCTTAATGGAACCTCCATTCAAGCCCCTGGCATTTGTCCCTTTCCGCTTTTGTGTCAGAAAACTGCATTCCGCAAGGAGAGCGTGTGAGTTGCAGGCTCTGATGGCAGAGCCTCCTTATACACAATTCTCCAGAGACAAAGTGACCTTACAACCGCATCCAAAATTTTTGTCTCAAGTGGTTTCTCAGTTTCATTTGAACCAGGTGGTACCTGTGTTCTTTCCTAAGCCGCATTCATCTCCAGAGGTCTCTGTACCTTAGAAGTCAGGCGATGTCTGGACAGGACTAAACTGTTTTATGCTTTGCCTCGTTTGTTTGTGTCATATGCAGATTGCATGAAGGGTCAAAAACAGGCTTTTCACAGACAGTCTCCAAATGGATAACATCCTGCATCAAGACTGCATATGAACTAGCTCTGGCTAATCTCCCTCAGTGAGTGCGAGCTCTTTGTATGAGGGTGCAAGCAACGTCCATAGCATTCCTCAGTGACATTTCCATATTGGACATTTGCAGGGCTGCTACGTAGTCATTGATACATACATTCACAAACCATTATGCCATAACTGCATATTCCAGGGTGGATGCACCCTTTGATGGAGTGGTCCTGCAGTCCTTGTTTAAGTAGGCGCCGAGCCCTGTGTCCTGGGGGAGTTACTGCTTGTGAGTCACCTAAATAGAATACACATCTGAATCTACTCAAAGAAGAAATGGTTATTTACTTTAACTGGTTCTTCGAGATGTGATGCAGACGAGTATTCCACGACCCCACCCTCCGTCCCCTCTGCATCAGAGTCTCGTTCCTGGGTGTTCAGTGCGAAGGAACTGAGGGAGGGTTGGAGAAGCAGCACCTCATGTAGCTAGATGAGGGGCTATGGCCACCAGGCATGAGTGCCACCTCTCTATGGATACTGTTAGGCAAATTTCTCCAGCTCTGGTGTGCTGGGTGTGCACACATCTAAGTGGAATACATGTCTGCATCACAAATTGAAGAACCACAGTTCCAGTAAATAACCGTTTCTTCTCTGAAATGTTGTCATCTGGGGGATCGCACGACCTGCCCTCCATCCCCACTTTTTTTTAGTGAGGAAACTGAGGGATAGTTGCGGCCACTCTGCCATTTATGCCCTAGGGTGAGGAAGTATGAGGATATGCACAGCACAACAGACACTGCTATTCAGCGATTCCTATCTCACATGCATGAGGCATATGCACATCTAGAATCAGATCTACATGGACAACATGTTGAAGAACACGGTTAATATAAAGTAAGTAACTGGGTTTTTTTCAATAAGTATCACAGATCTTGTTCTGTGATTCTCTCAAGTCTCACAAACTAAGCATCAAGTTCTTGGGAGAGTCCCCAGAAGCACCTAGCTGAGGCAGGAAATAGATAAAAGGGCTCAGATGATGTGTAAAGTGGCTCAGAAGGTGGCACTCTTCACCCAAAGTCTGTATGCACCTGTGTCCCGCCATTCTGTTAGAGAGCACTGTTTCTGTGTTATCTTGGAAGTGTGGTATCTTGAGGATAAGAAGTAAAGCCAAGCTCCCAGCCATTTGTAGTCATTAAAGATCTATTTCTTTTCTCATATTCTGGTTACATTTTAGCTTGAGCAACTGCAATCTATCTACTTAAATACTCTATTCAGTTTCAATTGGACGCATTATTCTTCACTTCCCATCCTAAAGTTGTTCTTGCGTGTTAAATAATCACTTCAGTGGTTTAAAAAAGCTGTCCCTGTGTTTCGTACATAAGTTTAAGATTTGTAAAATATCTTGGGGGATGAAAACATGCTATATAAGTGTAAGATCATTATCATAAGGGCTACTTTCAAAGAGCAGTTGTTATAAGAAATTTCTTGTTTCAGTTTTGAACACCTGTGTTATTGAGTGCAGCTGAGGTTTGCTCTGATTACACTGTAGCCTGTTTAATCAGGACAGATCCCCTTCTTATTCTAGAAAATGATGAGCTGCGAGTCCAGTTCAGTTTAAGCATTCTTCTTAACTTGTTCTCTTCTTATTTTTTGTTTTACCAAGAATTCATATTAGTGGAGAGAAACCAAAAGATCGATCATGGCACACTTTGACTCCTATAGCAGATGATAAACTTTTCCTATTTGGTGGACTGAGTTCAGATAATGTTCCTCTAAGTAAGTAATTCAAAAGATACAGAGTCCATCGTACATTTTAGTGCTAACCATGATGTTATATACATTCAACTTCATCATGAAGATGTTTGGTCCAGATCTTGTTATATGACTCTCACTGTATGTGAATATTTATTCAGACACTTTTTATTATTGTTGTTTTATATAGCACTGTTGATGGACATAGCACAGTACAATGAGTGTATGTGTTGAACAAATCGTCTCTTCACCAAACAGCTTACCATCTGATAAAATAAGAGCTAGAGTCTCACTCATGCCAGTCTAAATCAGGAATAACTCCATCAAGACAATAAAATTGCACCAGTGCAAAACTAGTAACAAAATATAATTCCAACACAATATGTGAATAAACATAACATTAATCACATTCTGCTCCAATCTGATCTACAAAACCTTCAAGTAAAAAGTGAAAGAACCTGCAACAAAGCTCTTTTTCTAATAAAGGTAGCCTGTATAACTGATAAAATGCACAGTTGGTGGTAATGGTGGAGTTTCAGGTTTCACAAATATTCAGGGCCAGATTTTCAAAGGTGCCTTGACCCATCATCTGAATGTATTTAATGTGTGTGCACATATAATGTACACCTATACAAAATACATAGTTAAATGGCTGATTACTTGATTTACTTATGCAAATGGAAGGGCATATCAAATGTCCCGCAGGGATCAGTACTGGGTCCAGTTCTATTCACTATCTTCATCAATGATTTAGATAATAGCATAGAGAGTACACATGAAGTTTGTAGATGATACCAAGCTGGGAAGCGTTGCAAGTGCTTTGGAGGATAGGATTAAAATTCAAAATGATCTGGACAAAGTGGAGAAATGGTCTGAAGTAAATAGGATGAGATTCAAGAAGGACAAATGCAAAGTACTCCACATAAGGAGGAACAATCAGTTGCACACATACAAAATGGGAAATGACTGTGCCTAGGAAGGGGTACTGTGGAAAGAGATCTGGGGGTCATAGTGGTTCACAAGTGAAATATGAGTCAACAGTGTAACACGGTTGCAAAAAAAAGCGAACATCATTCTGGGATGTATTAGCAGGAGTGTTGTAAGCAAGACGCAAGAAGTAATTCTTCTGCTCTACTTGGCACTGATTAGGCCTGAACTGGAGTATTGTGTCCAGTTCTGGGCGCTACATTTCAGGAAAGATGTGGACAAATTGGAGAAAGTCCAGAGAAGAGCAACAAAAATGATTAAAAGTCTAGAAAACATGACATATGAGGGAAGATTGAAAAAAATGGGTTTGCTTAGTCTGGAGAAGAGAAGACTAAGAGGGGACATAACAGTTTTCACGTACATAAACGGTTGTTACAAGGAGGGAGAAACATTGTTCTTGTTAACCTCTGAGGATAGGACAAGAAGCAATGGGCTTAAATTGCAGCAAGGATGGTTTAGGTTGGATATTAGGAAAAACTTCCTAACTGTCAGGCTAGTTAAGCACTGGAATAAATTGCCTAGGGAGGTTGTGGATTCTCCATCATCGGAGATTTTTAAGAGCAGGTTGGACAAACACCTGTCAGGGATGGTCTAGATTCTAGATCGGGGTGGGCAAACTACGGCCCGCGGGCTGGATCTGGCCCCCAGGGCTTTGGATCCGGCCCGTGGGATTGCCACTCTCAGAAGCAGCCGGCACCATGTCCCTGCGGCCCCCGGGTGTGGGGGCAGAGGGCTCTGTGCGTTGCCTTTGCCTCCAGGCCGCCACCCACAGCTCCCATTGGCCGGGAACGGGGAACCGCGGCTAATGGGAGCTTCAGGGGAGGTACCTGGAGGCGTGGCAAGGGTACGCACGCAGAGCCCTCCGCCCTCCCTCCCACAGGGTCCGCAGCGCTTCCTGGAGTGGCGCGGGGCCGGGGCATGCAGGGAGCCTGCCCTGGCCCCGGTGCGTGCCACTGCCACCCCGGAGCCGCTTTAGATAAGCGGCACCGGGCCAGAGCCCGAACCGCTCCTGCACCCCGCCCCCCAACTCCCTGCTCTAAGCCCCCTGCCTGCACCTTGCATCCCTCCTGCACCCCAACTCCCTGCCCTGAGCCCCCTCATACACCCTGTACTCCAACCCCCTGCTCTGAGCCCCCTCCTGCAGTCTGCACCCCTCCTGCACCCCTGCTCTGAGCCCCCTCCTGCACTCTGCATCCCTCCTACACCCCAACCCCCTGCCCTGAGCCCCCTCATACATTCCGCACCCCTCCTCTGCCCCAATCCCTTGCCCTGAGCCCCTTCCTGCACACCACACCCCCTCTCACACCCCATACTCCCCCCACACCCCAACCCCCTGCCCCAGCCCTGCATACGGTTTCCCCACCCAGATGTGGCCCTCGGCTCAAAAAGTTTTCCCACCCCTGCTCTAGATAGTACTTAGTCCTGCCATGATTAAAGGGGATTGGACTAGATGACCTCTTGAGGTCCCTTCCAGTCTTACGATTCTATGATTTGCACAGACAAATTCTGGATCTGACACTGCACTCTTTTATTCAGACAACACTCCCATTCATTTTAAGAGTTTTGCCTGGATAATGATTTGGACTGTAAGATTGCGTCTTCTGTCTTTTACAGATATGAGTGATTGTCCATGTAATCACTTTTTAGCAACCATTTTTTAAAAGTCTGTCACTTAACATCTATTTTGCATTAATCAAATAATCAAAAAATTACTACTGTCTTTGCAAATTAAGGAATTTTATTTGTATTAAGGTGTAAGATCATTTATATATTTAATTATGGAAATCATGGTTGTAGTCAGTGTTACTTTTGCTGTTGCTGCATGAAAATTTCTACTGTGCAAAATAAAGTCCTTAATTCCTTCTTCATTGTCTGGCACCTTGGAGATCAAGCAAAAAGGAGACTTGAAAGAAGGAGGAAGAGAAAAAAAGAAAGAAAATGAGATAAAGAAAGTGAGGGAATATTGTGGGAATACTTTAAGATTTGTAGAGTCCCTGGGACACAGCAGTCTTCATTCTGATGAATATAGACCTGTCATTTCAAAATAGTCTCTGATTTGACTTGTATATTTCATATTGTGTTTTTAACTCCAGATTTCAGTGTAGTTAACTTTTTCTTTTGTGACAAAAAAGAACTCACAAGTTAAGTCATGAAGACTCTGAAATTATAGTAGTTAATTCATTAACATGGTAGCCATTCTTTTTATGTTAGACATTTTAGACTGTAGAGCACTTTGTACAAAACAAAAGGTAGTATCTTATTCACCAAGAAAGAATTCTAAGATACATATTTTCCTTATTTGCAGGTGATGGTTGGATTCATAGTGTCACAACAAATGGATGGCAACAACTTACCCACTTACCTAAGAGTAGGCCTAGGTATAAAAAAATAAGACCGTATTTGCTGACATTTTTGAATATTTTGAAATATGATTAAGTAAGACATTAAATCAGAACACTTGCCTTTAAAATAATGTATTAAAATATCTTACAAAATGAGCTCAACATAATTGAACAGTTTGCTTTATATAAGTAGTTTTATTCTTTTTCATGATTAGGCATAGTCTTTTTTATTTTCAAGATTTATTATTTAAAATGCTTGCTGGCACTGAAAGGGTGTTTGTAATGAAAGGGGTGCAGACTAAATTCACTTGATGTTTTACTTCCAAATAAGTAGATATAAGAAATATGTAAAAGTAAAATGTGCAACACCTTTACTAATTAACATTAGAAGTATTTAATAATATACAACTACAGGAACCATGAAAGTTCATTATTTTTAGAAAAGACAGAACCAGGGAAATGATGTTGCACTCTTTTAGGATTCAAAGGACGTATAAATAATAGTTCTTTCTGTTTTTCTCCTGAACAGAAATAGCTAATGACACTTACTGTTTTGTATAAATTAATTTAATACAAAACAACAGTGATTGGGTTTAAATTGCAGTATTTTGAAAGACTATAATTTTTTTAGTAGACTTAATTACTGACCAAAAAGGGCCCACTTCAAACATCCAGTGTCTACATATTTTAGATTTGCACAAGTATATTTTTTTTCAGAGCTTGTGTAGAACAAAAATATAATTTAATTTTATGGAACTAAGAGCAAAGGAAATGTGTGATTCTTTCTGTGTCTGACTGAAGGAAGTAAGTCTCATGTTCTGAACATGGACGTTATACAGATAGTGCCATTGAAAATGGGCACTTACTGCATCAGGGTACACTTTTTATCAACATTAGCAGCATTCCCTATATTTAGAATCCAAAATACTGTAAATACCTAGGTACATTTAATTACTGCAGGTGGTACATAGCCAGTTTTTAAAAGGACTTTATATGTTCACCGGGGTGTTTCCAAGTTTCTTCCTGAATTATTTACCACCGCACTATATCTGCTGTATTTAGTTTAATTATAATAGGATTGTTACACCAGATCTGGTTGAAATTTAGGAAAGCACCTTAAAGCACAAGTATTAATAATCATACTTAGCTTTCGACATCACTTTCCATCTATAGATCTCAAAGTGCTTTAGGCAAGAAGGTGAGTATCATTATCCATGTTTTACTGATGAGGAAACTGAGGCACAGAGAGATGGAGTGACTTGTCCTGGGTAACATAACAAGTCAGTAGCAGAGTCAGAATTAAAACAGTTGTCCTCTGACTACCAGTACAGTCCCCTCTCTACATTACCTCAAATAAAGTAACTGCTGGGCCACACTGCCTCCCATAGAGTAATCAAGCTGTGGATGAGTGTCCAGTGTGAGAACAGATGGGCAGGCCAAAGGGCTACAGCTCAGTCACCGTTCCAGACTGTAGGTTAGAATAGTATCTGTGGCCCCTGTGCACAGGTTCTTGGCCAGTAGATCTATATGGGCCTGATGCAGAACTTGTTGAAATCAAAGGAAGTTTTTCTGTTGACTTCAATGGGCTTTGCATCAGGCCATATAAACACAGATCTACTGGCCTCTAATCTGGCCCACTCTGGAAACCCCCTTATATGCTGTCCTTTTTGGAATTGGTTCAGAGCACATTTTTATTACTGTATCTGTGCCCTATCTCCTCATATATGCATAGGGTTATTTCAGGGCCTTCAAAACACAGGTGGCTTTATGCAGGCCTTCTGCAGTGGGATGAATTTGAGAACAGGGTCTTAAAATTAGGGTTGCCAACTCTGACTGAAGCTATTCCAGAAGATTTTTTTTCACAACATGACATAATGTCATTTTCTTAAAATATCCTGTTAAAATCTCCTTTATTGCTTTCAATAGTCATCGGGAGATGGATGCCGTTTCCAGGTGACTCCAGGCCAATCCTGGAGGTTGGCAACCATACAGTGTGTTTAAAATGTGTTGGCAAAAAAATGTATACATGTATATATCCCTATATAAATATATAGTTTATATCACATGCATAAGTGCATTAATGTATTTTCTTGAGTTTTCTACAAAACTTTTTTATTTATGACAATCCCCCAAAATCATTTATGTAAGAGAGTGTTTTTCTGTTTCTAATTATGCATAATAAACTGTCTGATTATAGACTTACAGTATTGAATTAACTTTGTGTGTCTTGCTCGGAAAAGTGTTTTGTTTTTGTTTTTTGGTTTTTAATTGCACCTAGGCTAAGACTTTGCATGCCAAGTTTCTTTCCAGCATGAATTTTTTGTTTGTTATAAACTCCCAGTGTTTAACTAAAGGATAAACTATGTCATCGCTATAATTCTAGGTAGAGAGTCTGTGTAAAAAGGCTACATTAATTCAGCTTATGTACTATGTAAATAACATGCTTTATTAGAATGTTTAGGTGATAAGTTAGAGCAGCTGTGAGAGGACATAAACTCTATCAGTCTATAGAAAAAAGCATCAGGTTTCAAGCTAGAATGTCAAGAAAGTCAAGGCAGGAAAGGCTTTCCAGTGTTCTTCGATGATCAAGTCCAGGCCAGAGTTTTCCTAATGCAGATAGGACAGAGACAGATCTATCTACAGGTATGAGGAAGAGAAAAGGTGGGATAGTTTAGTGTAAGGAGAACAGTGAATAATTGCTGAAATGAATGACGTAAGAAAATGTGAGTGAATTTAGTTTTGCATGAAAATTCCATTTATGCATACTTTTTAGTAGTTAAAACATAACAGAAGGGGCCAAATTCTACGTTGACTTACACCCAATGCTATCCTGTTTACCTGAGTGGGGTTATACTTGGCACAAGACAGTGCAGAATTCGGTCAGTTAATTCTAATAAATAATAATAACAATAATTAAATGCAGTACAGTGAAAACTTACTTATATGAATCGTTGATAAAATAATAAGTTTATAAGAATGAGGCAGAAAAAGGATGGATGGGAACTGACAGAGAAGAACCTGTGTTCTAAGACTCAATCCTAAAATTCAGGAATAAGAGTCAACACAAAAGAGCTCACAATCCCAATTTGCTAGTACTTGTTAATTAAAAAATAAAAGTGGAAAACTGATATAAAAATAAAATACTTATTATATGTAAACATTTACCAAGATACTTGTGAGTTTTCCATTGTAGTGTTCTGTGTAAAATAATGATAGGTAAGCCAATATATATATATGTATGTGTGTGTGTGTGTGTGTGTGTGTATATATATATATATATAAATTTATATATATATATATATATAAAATAAAAAAACTATACTACAGATCAGCCAGACAGCCACATTAATATGTCGGTCTGTAAGTTCTCTTAAAATAAAATGGCTACTCATATTGCTTTCCGTTACTTTTTAATCCTCTCATACAAGTATCGAAGTGAATAATGTGATCTTTCAGGCATGGTTCCTGAGTGTTGAAGCCTCCTGAAATATTTTTTATACAATAAGAGTTTAATAAAATTCCTCTTGGTAAGTAGTGTAAGACCAGCAAGAATTCAATTTGTCTGTTCGTAAGTAATGGATTCATAGCATTTATAAAACTGACTGCTCCATTTAACCAAAGTTATCATGTCATTATTCAATTTTCTTTTCAAATGAATCTTTTGAGATATGAGAAATGAGGGGGAAATCATGTGATGTGGATGAGGTTATAGTCATTCAGGTAAAGGTTCTGCTTCCCTGAATCCTATATTAAAACATTTAAAATTAGCTAATTTAGATTTGTTTATCTGATAATATGCAAATAAACCATTATATTATTATTATTTATTTATTATTAAGCTATTCATTTTATTTATAACTTTGTTTGTAGGTTGTGGCACACAGCCTGTCTTGGCACAGAAGGAGAAGTGATGATCTTTGGTGGGAGCAAAGATGACTTGCATTTCTTGGACACAGTCAGTAAATTTAATAATGAAGTCTTAGTATAATTTAATTAAAAAAACATTAATTCAGCATTATTGCTGAGAATTTAAATGCATGAAGATCAGGACATTCAAGGCCAACTGTTCAGCTGGTATAAATCAGTATAATGTCTTTGACTTAGATTCCTAGATTCCGTGACCAAAAGGGTTCATTGTGATCATCTAGGCTGACCCCCTGTACAGCACAGGCCATAACTTCCCCAAAATAATTCATAGAGCAAAATAATTCATAGAGCAGATCTTTTAGAAAAATCTTGATTTTAAAAATTGTAAGGGATGGAGAATCCACCACAACCCTTGGTAAATTATTCCAATGGTTAATTACTCGTACCATTAAAAGTATATGCCTTAGACTTTGAGCCATTGCCTCCTGTTTTACCTTTTTCTGCTAGATTAAAGAGCCCTTTTGTAAGTACCTACAAATATTTATTTGGACTATAATCAAGTCACCCCTTAACCTTCTCTTTGATAAACTAAATAGATTGAGCTCCTTAAGTCTGTCATTATAAAGCATGTTTTCTAATCGTTTAATCATTCTTGTGACTCCTCTCTTCAGTGGAGCAATTTTGATTTACACTATAAAGTTTTGGTTCCTACAAGAACTACAATTCATCATCATTTGTGGATTGTTTGGTATTACTATATAGTGTGTTAATTTTTGTGCCTTAATGCCTATAACCAGAGCATAGCACCTGGCACAATTAGTGGGACTGGGTGCTTTGTAGATGTGCAGGGGAAAAGCCAGAGAGGCACACTCCTTACCCCAACCCTCCAGATGCATGGAACAACTCTGCTGAGCCTGCTTCAGCCACTCCTGCAGGAACTGACACTAAAGCATCTGCTACAGAGCACCCACTCCCTATGCTGCTATATAGGGGCTTCTGTAGCTCTGAGTTCCGCGCAGTTTCTCTCCCCTTAGAAGTCCTACCTCACATCGGGCTGGAAGGCCATCAAAGCTCTTCTGTTGTGCAGAGACCAGAGGTGGGTCCCTGAAGGTGCCAAATGGCACATACTCCATTGACCCACAGTACAACATATATTCTGCCATCACTGTTGTCCAGGGCTGTGAAGATGCCACTAGGGTCTGCCCATTACCTAAATCCCTTCTTACCACTTTCCCACATCTTTCCAATTCAAAAATTCACCTTCCAGCCCCACAAGACAGTTCTCAGGGGCACTTGATGCTGTAAAGATGTGGCTCTTCAATGTTGCTGAGAGGGGAGGTTGAAGAAGACGTGTCCCCAAAGTCCTGCCTCTGTAGGCATGTAGGTGGGGGCTCAGAAGTATTCATTTCGCTATTTGTAATCTTTATAAGATAATTGTTAATCTAAATATTCATAGACTTTAATTATATTTATGGTAATACATTTTATATCATCCTGTTGAAACAAATATAAAGGTATTCCTGGGATAACTTTTAAATTAACAGTTAATCTAGATCATCCTCCTGATTGTTGCTGTTCTTCTTCATTAGGGTCACTGCAGTGATTTATTGATTTTTCAAACTCAACCTTACTCACTTCTCAGGTGAGTTTAGATTATATAGTGCCACAAAGAGTCTAGCACAGATAATTACGGTACTACTTTTTATAACTGAAGAGTGTTTTTTAACATAAGGCACTTTGAACTATTCTTACCTGGATCAGTAGGTAAGAAACAAAATTATTAATCTAGTTAATGATGTAAATATGCTGTGTAAATATGTTTCAAAACAGTTTTAAAGCATTGGTATTATTATGGACTGGACTATACATAAATTATATATATTTTTAATTTAACATTTTTTGTAAAAGTTTGTTTGCTGTTTCATGTGTTTTATCTTTTGGTTATAAGACCTTAGTTAATTCTGACATTCTTTTTAGATTGTGTCTTGACTGCATTGGTAAAAATGCCAGCCTTTTAAAGAATCAAATATCCTGGTTACCATCCAAAATTTTGCCACAAGTGTTGAAAAAAATAACCTTCTGGGCTGCAGCTAACCATCGGCAAGAGAAAAAAGCTGAAATTGAAAGACAAGAGCAAATAAATGTCACCTGAACAAGGACAAAAAAGATATTGACCACTATATGTATTTATAGTGTACAGCAAAGATTTTTGTTAGCAATTGTTTACTAGCAGTACACATGAGGTATTTGGTAGGCTGAGTTTCTACAAAAAAAAACCTTTTTGTTTCCTGAGGTATTGAAAAGAGTGAAAACTAAATATTCTATGTTGTAATAACACCACTTGAGGTTGCAGAAATTAACTTCTGCTCTTATGGTCGAGGTAAGCGACTTCATAAAAAGTACTCTTTTGGAAAGTAACAGAAGACACAGAACTTTTTCAGATGCATAAAAATTTCTCTTTCTGATCTATAATCTTATTTCCAGTTTTGTCACATCAGCACTTGCTGATGAAGACAAAATGAGTTTGACACAGTATCCCTGTTAATTTAACTCTTGATAATATGATTATAATTGCAAATCCTTTTGTTTGATCTATTTTATTTAACAGTAGCATATGAAAGTTTGATTATTGATACTGGGAGGTAACCATCTTACACAAAAGCAGAAAAATCAACACACTGGCTAACTGTGGAACTTTAAAAGTAAAAAAAAAAAAAAAAAGATATTAAGCTAAATAATTTTGTATGTGAAAATTCAAATGCAGTTCATAACATTGTTTTACTGTAATTCTCTAATCAATGACATTTTTTCAAAATAGATTTTATATATATTTTTTATTTTGAATGTGTAAAGTTTATATTTAATTTTGGTTCAAAATATTTTGTTTATTTATTGTAAAAAGCTTATATAGAATTACTATTTTCCTATCTGTTTCAGGTATTAGTTGGGACCCAGTCATTAAATTTTTATGTAAACAGTATATTTGAATGTAGACCTATTCGGATTAGTTTTTACCATCTGATTACAAAATCCTATGTAATTAGGAAAGGAGATTTTGTAGTGAATGTATATCTTAGAAGAAAATATATTATGACTGAGTATCACAGTTGAGCCATATTTTCCTATTTTGTTCAACTAAGGAGACATTTGATATTAGCAAAAAAATTGTGAAGAAGTGGAAATGTAAATTGTCCAGGTATGTGGCCTTTATGTTAAAAGGGATTCCCCCACACAAAAAGGAAATGGTTCAAATGATTACACTGGCCCCAAAGACTGTAAAATTTTCTTAGGTAAAGCATCCACTCCTTCCACTTCTTAACATATAGCTGGATTTGCAGCTCTTATTCTGCAGAACAAGGGGCAGTTTCAAATACATCCTACCACAATGCGTATATTAATTACTTAGAATTTGTTATGACCCTCATCTTGCAAAGACTTATATGCATGCTTGACTTCAAGCACATGAATAGTCCCATTGAGTTCAGTGGGATTACTCAAATGCTTAAAGTTATGCACATATATTAGTCTTTGAAGGATCAGGGCCTATAAGAGCTCTTTAGACCATCATTTGAATTGATCTGATCAAATTTGAAGATATCACCTCCAGGCTCCACCTCCATCCTCCAGCTTTTATGACTGAGTTCAGAAGTGTTGAAAGTCCTTTTAAAATTGTTTTTTCACATATGTAATTATACTTTTCTCAGATAGGCGTTAGGGTTAAGGATAGATAATATCATTTTGGAATTCATTATAAATCCTTAAAAGACAGCTTTTTCCATGAGTATCTATATTAATGATACTAGGGACAATTCCCCCTCAGATCCACATGATAGTACTCAAGTCTGGTGTTCTGCTTCCCCGTATGTACAGAATTCACAATGACATCACTGAGAGATCTACATGCATAGAGGAATACTGAAGTACTATTCCTACTGTACAGATGTAAGAGGAGAATTTTGTCCATTGACTTACAGAGGAAATAGAATCAAAACGTTTTGTGGCAATATGTAATCCTTAATCTGTTTGCTATAGTTTTGCCACTGCACATATGCTGCTGTCAACATTTAAAATCAGTGGAATGTTAGATGTACGTGGGACATTCAACAGAACAGCAAGTGCACTTTATAGGAATGTTCCTGGGGAACATTTAGCTCTATGAGAAGTCAAAATGATTAATTTCAGACTGTATGCAGCACTGGAAAATTTGTGTTAATTATCTTAATACAAGCAATTTTGTTATTATTACACTTGGGTAAATGTTCTTATGTAAAGAAGTTAGTATAAAAAAAAGAGGTAAAATACCAGCAATTTTTTTGTATGGAGACTGTGTTCAGATTCAGTTATAGATATTATCAAAAGTGCCTTTAGCACCATGTTATGTTTTCATGAATGTTTCAGAATATCTGCAGTTACTTCTTTGTTTACTGTTATAAATTAGAATAAAAATGTGTGTTTTTGACAGACTACATTGTAAGTCCGTTATGATCAGAGACTGCAAAATATTTTACAATTCTATCGTAAGTAACATGTTTCCATTAAAATATGTGACTGTGCCACACTAAAGTACTATCTGTAATATTTAATTTCTAAAAGCATAATATTTTAGGACAAAAGGATCCTTACACTCCCATTGACATCAGTGTGTCCCATATTTTGAATTAGTTGTACCAGTACAGGAACTCCTCACTTAATGTTGTAGTTCTGTTCCTGAAAAATGTGACTTTAAGCAAAACGATGTTAAGCAAATCCAATTTCCCCAAAAGAATTAATGTAAATGAGGGGGTTAGGTTCCAGGGAAATTTTTTTCACCAGACAAAACAAACAATTTAGTTCTGGTACACAATGATGATTGTGAAGCTTGGTTGAGGTGGAGGAGTCAGAGGGTGGGATATTTCCCAGGGAATGCCTTACTGCTAAATGAACTAGCAATTGACTGAGCCCTCAAGGGTTAACTCTCACAACACTCTACAAGGCAGCAGGAAAGGAGGGAGGGCAGACAGACACACACACCCTGTGTGTGAGAGAAAAAATGCGCATTTCCCCTTTAAGTAGCTAACCCCAGGCTTAAGTACGCTGCCTTGTTAATTAAATCAGCTTGCTGAGACCTGAGAGGGCAGCTACTTTCTAGAAGCTCCCTCCCTCCATCGTGAGTCCCCCCTGCTCTATGGAAGATGGAGTAAGTGGGGTGCAGGAGCAGGGGGGGAGACACCCTGACATCAGCCCTCCTTTTCCCCCCCTCCCCCCTGTACAGCAAGCAGGGGTCTCTGGGAGCAGCTCCAAGGTAGAGGGCAGGAGAAGCACATGGCAGTGGGGGGAGGGACAGCTGCTGCACAGGGAATTTAGGGGAGTGGGGAGCTGATGGGGGGCTGCTGGTCCACCCTGGTTCCAAGCCCCCACCAGCTAGCTGCAACGGGCTGCTCTTCCTGCAAGCAGCGGACAAAACAGGCGACTGCTGTTTTGAAGGGAAAATTCCTCAACTTTAAACGAGCATGTTCCCTAATTGATCAGCAACTTAACATCGAAACAATGTTAACCGGGACGACTTTAAGTGAGGAGTTCCTGTATTTCACAATTTTCTTCCACGCACTACTTCTAACTTCTGTCTAAAACTTTGCTAATTATTCTTCTTCAAGTAATTGCACATGTCCATTCTACTGTAGGTGTGTGTGCACCTCAAAGGTTTTTCTTTTAGCAGTACTGGTGGGGGAAGCATGAGCGCCCTCTGGTGCCTTGCATCACTGCATGCAGGTATAAAGGGCTGCACTGCGCCCGACTCCCCTCAGTTCCTTCCTACTGCCAGTGACAGTTATTGTTGCAGCTACAGTCTTTGTTTCTTCATATCTTCCCTCCTTTAGTGTAAATAGTACCTCTAGTGTTTGTTTCTAGTCTTGTACAGAATATCTGTAAATAGTTAGTATTCTAAATTTATTCCTGAAGCTATCTTTTTAGTGTATGGCTAACATTGGCTTGGTTGGGTTCCAGGGTCGGTACCGGACTGATGCCCCATTTACATGGCTTCAAGGCCTGTCTGTTGATGTAACAGGTCTGTGCCAGTGAGCAACCCAAACTCCATCTTTCTTAAGTGTCTGGGAAGGCACATGTGACAAACACTACACTTGTAGAGGGTTCAAACCCTTTTTGAAAAAGGTCACAAACTTGCCAGATTCAAGTACATGCTCATGGAGTCTGCACTTCATTCACTGTCAGAACGAGTACTGAGAAGTCCAAGTCTGTTAGGTGTGCTCCTCATGTTCTAATAGAATCCTAAGAAGAGACTGTGTTAAGTCTCTTAAAGCCTGGGTACCGGAGTCTCCAAGAAGAAGGCACCAAGTGTTTGTAAGGACTCAGTAGGGCACTCAAAAAAGGCGCACCCCCAGGAGCAATCTGTGGGCCAGGCGGGATTGTTGACTCCAGAACCCAGGAAGGGTCCATTCAGACCAATCCCTGAAGGATCAGCGCACCTCTTGGTACTGCAGTTTCAGGAGCCCTTTCTGGTACTGCTGACAGCTGAGGCTTTTGAGGCAGCTAGAGAGTTGCTTAGGTTGTTGGTACCAGCTTCTCCCACGATTCAAGAGTCTTGCACAGTACCAATATTGGAACCACATGCTCCTGTGTCCCAATTTCAGCCCCAGAGCACCACTCAGTCCTGGCCACTTCTACTCTTGTGGCACCTCTATGTAGGATTGCACCTAGAGGCAAATCAGCAATGATTTCAGTTATCCCCTTCTCCAGACCCAGAACCTCTCTCCCCAGTATCGATGGGTTCAGCTCCCTCATGGTCGGAGGAAATAGATTCCTCATCGGACTTGGAAGTCGGGTCCTTTGTGTCCCAACCTGAGCATGCCCAATAGCCCCAGTGGGGTGCCTGCCTGCCTAGGTTCTGTTCACAGCCTCAGCATTCTAAGAGCTAGTGTCCCTAAACACAGCTTGCTCCCACCTCTGTATGAATGGCCCATCTGGATCCCTTGGGGCTTCCTTCGACGTTCCAGAACCTCTTTGCTCCCTTTACACACTTCTATGTCAGCCAGATGCCAGGAGCATCTGCAGGAAGGTCACTGTTTTTCTTCCCACAGTATCAGGATTGGTACCGGGCAGCGGAGCCGCATGCTCAGGACTCTCCTATAGAGGAATTAGAGGGACCTCCTCAACATTTAGCCACCTCTTCTTCGTCACCTCAGACGCAGAGGCAGCAGTGACTGAATCTACATCAAGAGCTCATCAAGACTTGTTGAGGAGGATGGCTACAGTTCTAGGTATACAACTAGAAGAGGTACAAGAAAAGTCACACAGGCTTGTGGACATTTTAGCCTCTATAGGACACTTTAGGGCAGCTCTCCCTATTAATGAGGGTATCCTGGAGCCTGTCAAGATTTTGACAGACTCCTTCTTCTCTGCTTCCCAATGCCAAAATGATAGAGTAGAGATATTATGTCCCTTCACAAAAACGAGATCTGTTCCACAGGACACTTTTGGATTTACAGCTCAGGATTGCGAACCAGCAAGCTTTGCTGGTTTGATACAATTTCAACCTATGGGATAATAGCCTGAAGTTCAAAGATAAGCTTCCTGATGAGGCAAAGCAGGAGTTCTCTGCTTTGGTGGAGAAAGATAAATTAGTTGTCAGAACTGCACTGCAGGCAAGCTTGGATGCGTCAGACTCTGCGGCTCAAGCTATGGCTTTCTGCCATCATGATGCAACATTCATCTTGGCTTCTGGCATCAGGCCTCCCACCAGAGTTACAACAAACAATTTAAGACCTCCCATTTGAAGGCCTCTTGCTGTTTTCCAGTAAAACTGATGAGAGGCTTCATAGCCTTAAGGATTCAAGGGCGACCCTTAAGTTTCTGGAGATCTGTATACTAGCAGCAAAAAGAAAGCCATTCCAACCACAGCATTCCCAGCAGTTTAAAGTCCTGCTTGCTGCATTCCCAGGACATGTCCAAAAAAAAAAGGCAGGGGTTGCAAGAGGTGTCCTCCTCCCCCACCCTATTCTGCAGCTGCCAGCTCTTCTAGGCAACCTGGATCATCTAAGAAATCCTTTTGACCTGTTGGGCAAGAACAGTATACCAATTCCCATAATGTCATCTTTCTCTACCCCTATTTTTGCCAACTGCCTATCCCACTTCCTAAGTGCTTGGACCCGCATCACCACACATCAATGGGTCTTAAGTATGGTGGAACTGGGATACACCTTTCAATTTATTTTTACCCCACCTTACCCATCCCTCTTCAGGGATCACTCTTACGAGAGCGTGCTACTTCAGGAGGTCCAGTCTCTGCTCCACATTGGAGCCATACAGGAAGTTCCCATACACGAAGTTCCCATGTCATTTAAAGGGGAAGTATTTTATTCCTGCTGCTTCCTAATCCCAAGGCAAACATGGGCAGTGTCGGGCCTATTTTAGATCTAAGGCAATTAAACAAGTACCTAAAGAAAAGGAAATCCTGGATGGTCACTCTAGCATCTGTTGTCTCTTCCTTAGATCCTGGGGACTGATATGCTACTATTGACTTAAAAGATGCTTATTTTCACATGGTAATTCACCAGAGCCGCCAAAAATTTCTCAGGTTCATGGGCAATGGATTCCACTACCAATTCACAGCACTGCCTTTTGGACTGTCAGCAACCCCTCGCGTTTTCACAAAATGCATGGCTGTAGAAGCAGCATTCCTGCGAAAGTCCTTTTCCTTACCTGGACAGCTAGCTAGTAAGAGGCCAGTCCAGGTCTCAGATACTCCCCAGCATAGCTGCTATTTGGTCTACTTTTGACACACTGGGGCTACTAATCAGAATGGAGAAATCCATCCTCTCTTTTGTTCAAAGAACAGAATTCACTGGAGCAGTCCTGGACTCTACAAAGGCTAGGGTTTCCCTACCAAGAAGAGGTTCGAAACAAGGCAGCTTATTGCTCTAGATCTAAAGATGTACCCTGTCACCACAGTTCAGAACTGCCTCTAACTTCTAGGACAAATGGCAGCATGCACCTACATGGTGCTGCATGCCAGACTACCCCTCAGAAATTTACAGGGTTGGATAGCTTCGGTGTACTCACCAGCCTATCACATTATATAGTACTCCTGGGGGAATTCTGCACCAAAAAAATTAAAAATTCTGCACATACTATTTTAAAATTCATCTTTTTCCTCCCCCGGGTGTCCAGCTGCTCAAAGGAACCACCATATGTATGTGCAAGGGGGGATGTGCCCTTTGGTTGATGTGGCTTTTGGGCAATTTTCTGTTTACTCCTATTGGTCATGGGTCTAGAGACCTGAGACCAGATGGTAACTTCCTGTGTAGTCTCTAGGGATGTTACTGCTTCAAGAGCTTTGCTTGTGGATTTCCAACTCCATTATTATCCCTTGATCTGCCACATGGCTTCACTCTAACCTTTCTTTGAAGTCACTCTAGAAAAATCACAATTGCTTCTATTGCTGCCCACGTAGTTTATTCAGTATATAGTAACTCAAAAATTATTGTCTTGATTCTAAGGGCCATTTTTCCCCTTTGACTTGAGCACTGCCATGTGTGTTGGTATCTTTGAAAAGACCAGAAAAGACAAGGTAAGGCCCCAGTCCTGCAAATGACTCTGCAGGGATAGACCTATTCTTGTATAGGACCACACTGAAGCCAGTGGGCTACATGTAGACACAAGTGTCTGTTTGAATAGAATCAACTGCTGGGTCAAGGTCTAAATTAAGTGTCCTAAAGGTCAGTGTGTGACCCCCAACCACCATGAAGTCCAGGTCAGCGTGGAGAACAGGGGGTAGGTAGTGAATAATTTAATATTGTAATCTTGGGGCAGAGCCCCTATTTCAGTTCTGTGCTCACATGAGAGTTGCCATCTCGGCATACAAAAAATATGGGGCATCTGCCCTCGGAGGTGCAAAAAAACAGGTCATCCACCTGCCCCCTACCTTCTACCATATACACCTGGCCTCCTCCCCCGGCACTGTCTCCCTCTCCCATCCCTGGGGGACGGCACTCGCCCCCACAGGCACCGGCTGCCAGGGCTGCCCTGGCCACTGACCTTGGCAAACAGGAGAGGGCACCAGCTGATCCACAGTACCCCCACCTGGCGGTGACCCCACTCTGCCTGTTCCACGTGCTGCTCCCGACCGAGCCACCCCAGCCCTGCATTTCCCAAACACTCCGGTGCGCCGGCACTGCTGCCCTCAGCCTCCCAACAGGGGCGTGCCTGACAAAGGCCGGGACTTCCAGGTGCCAGGGCAGCGGGCAGCCCTACTTTGTACAGCGCCTAGCGCGCTGGTAATAGGAACACCTGCTCGGAACCAGCCCGGCTGCGGCCCTGCCCCTCCCCCCTCGGGTTTTGGCGGGGGCGCGCGCGCGCGACGGTCTCTGGGGGCGGAGCCGGCGCTGGGCGCGGAGGCTGCCGGGAGCGGAAGTCGGCCGCGGCGGATGTTGACAGTGGTGACCCACGACAGGCTGGGTGGCCCGCTGAGGTGAGGCAGGGGGTGGCGCGAGCCTTGGGGGAGGGGCCCGTGCCCGTGCCCGGCGCGCGAGGGGCCAGGCGGCGGCTGTCCCTCCGGTACCGAGCGCGGGCGCTGCTCGCGCCGCTCCCTGGCGGGGAACCGGTGGGCGGGGCCCCGGCCCCCGGCTGTCAGTGAGGAGCCCCCCGTGTCTCCGCGGGGCGCGTCGCGCTTGGTCTCGTCTCCACCGGGTTTGGCTCCCCCGTTGCTGGTGTGGACGCGCTGCGGCAGCAGCCGCTTGTGCCGAGAGTCCTGAAGCCAGGCCCTGAGATCCCGCGGGGTGTCTGTGAGCTGCGGTCCTCCAGCAACGCGGTCAGCGCTGAACTCACACCCCCGAAACGCCCCGCGGAGACTTCTGCCCCGAGCGGCACCCAACGGAGCGTGGGGCGCCAGGAAACCCGGCACCGCCCTGGGGCTCGCTCGCTCGCTCTTGTTTCCATTTTGCATCTTTCACCTGTGGGAAGGAAGCGGCTCTGTGGCGTTTCCTGACTCATGGTTTCACCCGGCGGTTATTGAAAGCCCCACATGTCTGTTTTAGGACTCTAGCACTGGATCAAAATGGCTGATGATAATGAAGAGCTGCAGGCAGATGAAGAGCTCCCAGCTCCAGCTGAGGACAACTTTGAGCAGCTGGAGAACAGCAGCCCCGCCGAGCGCAGTGGGCATGTAGCAGTCACTGATGGGCGCTGCATGTTTGTTTGGGGAGGCTATAAGGTACCATTCTCAAACTGTTACTCTTTTAAAATATGACCACAGTTAAGACCTCCTTATCTGACAAAACAGCTTCTCTCTGCACTGACCCAGGCATCTGTCATTGGGGATGCTTTCGAGGTTGACTGGCCTCACTCAGTATTTCGACAAGACTCTAACTACATAATATAACCACTCCAAAAAAAAAGTTTGACATGCCAAGTACTGAACTATCACTTTAAGATGACATATAAGTAGTTAGAAATGGTGTGACCCTTGTAAAATGTTAAATAAATGCTCTGAAGACTAATCAATGGCTATTTGTAGGAGATGGGGTTTCTGTTCTCTCTTTCTTGCAAGATATTTAATAATCTGGAAGATAAGGAATTACTGTTAGTTGGTTGACTAAGACATAGCGCAGATCGGCACTTAACAATTTTATCCACACAGCTTTTCCAGCACACCCCTACTTGGCGATACACTAGAGTTCAGAGTTCCGGAGTAGTCTGCTAATCATGCTGGCGTTGGTGTAGTTTTAAACAAAAAAATAAAACCATATTATGATCTATGATTCTTGTTTGTCCAAGTCACAAGGGTACAGTCACCAAATTTATTTTCATTTGACAGCAAACTAAATTTTTTGCAGATATCTGGAAACAAGGTGCCTAGTGTATTCCACTAACATCTGGCAAAATCCTTTTAAAAAAAAAAAAAAAAAAAAAAGTCTGGGCGCAGATCCTCATGCTAGAGCTTTAGTGTGCCAGAGGGAGGAGGTTGCAAAGGTGGCTTTAACCCATCTTAATACGCTTCTGATCCTGGAGTCTGCTGTGAGCTGGTGCAGTTCCCAACACAAGCTAAAGTAGCCCTGAGACTGCTTGAATTTGTCACAGTGTGTAACTGCTCCCTGAGGGCTGTTACACCAGTGGGAGTCACTGAAGTGCAGCCTGCACTGGTCACACTACTTATCCCTCCTGACTCCTGATGCTATTTTCTGTTTCATAAACACTTAAAAATAGGTTGAATCGTTTCTGAGGGGGAAGGAGGGCAGGCCTGAAAACATTTGACTGTACATGATATGAAATGTCGAGCCTTTTGTAATAGTGCCTTTTCTCTTCTCTGCTCTCCCTGCAGAATGCTCAAGTTAGGGGATTTTATGACTTCTATCTGCCTAGAGATGAAATATGGATCTACAGCATGGAAACTGGAAGATGGTACAGTACATGAGTGACTTTAAAATAAAGACAGTGGCTTAAGAAAGGAAAAATAAAGAGGTTCTCAACCTGATCTATAAATCATACTGATGATCCATGGAGGAATTGCTGATGACCTGCAGAAAACTGTCTGGTCAACATGGCACTGCCTTTCCTCCTTTCCAGATGACAAACTGCCACACCAGGGTCCTTTGATTTAAATATAAGCAATTTAAATCACTGACTTTAATCAGCAAGCAGGGAACTTTGATTTAAATCCATTTTAATCGTGTTTTGCATTTGTACCATTTAGTTATTTTTCTAAAGAAAGGTTGATTTGATTTGCTAGTTAATATAGCCTGTACACTAAATTTGGTGGTACTTTTTGCTAACCAGGAGCATACACTATATCTATACACATTTATTTAAGCAGTTATACAGTTCCACATACACTTACTCAGATTCTTAATTTTTACCTTTTTTTTTTTTATTTTAGAAAATGATGCATTTCTTATTTACTAGAGTATGATTATTTTTTACTTGTGATCTGTGTCAAGCTCTACTTGGATGGAAACATACATTAAAAATGCACAAAAACAGCATTTTAATTTTTTAAAAATAAAACTATCCTAAATGTGCTGGAAACATAAGAAAAAAACATCAAAATATGTTTTGCATTCAAAACTAACTGATTTATTAAACAAAGGCAGTATTAACTATAGTTAGTGAATTGAACTGAGGTTTCTGGTCACCATGTTCTTCATGAGTTTAGAACTTATAGATCTCATCCCCTGATCCCTGGTTTTTATTCTTAAACAGGAAGTGGAAAACAAGCTTTCTTGGTGTTTCAACTCCCAATTGGTTTCTTAACTTGGAATTAAATTAGTAACTGAGCTGAACTAGTTGAATAAAGCGAAATGAAGAAAATATTTTCTCTGCATCTGCAGGAGAGGCTACTACTGTCAAAGGTTGGGTTAGCACTTCAACAGACTCTAGTTCAAGGAGCTTAGCCAGTGGCTTCCACCAGTTCAGTGGTTTGACTTTTAAAATTTGGCAGCAAATACTGTATGTACTATTAGGTATTATTTTTTTGTATAATTGAAATGATTTGAATAATTATTTAAACCTTAACATAGGTTGTCAATTTCAAATTTTTAATTTTAAGTGCATTTATTTTTTAGAAATCCATATTTAATTAAAATTGAAACTGACTTTGTGTTTTGTTTTTTTTAAATCACTGATTTTTATTCACCCTGCAAACTGCATTATAAAACTTAATATTTAAGTTTTCTTAATCTTATTTTTCCATGTAAGTGATTGCTGTAGTTGCCACAGGGACGTCACTTGCCCCTAAATGGGAGAGGAGGTGGCTCCCAAGACAGTTTCTCCATTAAGGTGTGACAAACACTGTGGAATATTTGAGAACCCCTGATATCAAATATAGTTTTTGTAGATTGTATATATTTGTAACATACTACAGCAAATAACCTAATGAAATAAACCTGTGTTCAGATAGTATTTCCTTCATCGTGTTGTGAAAGTACTTTTTAAATTAAAAACTATCTTTTTAGTTTTAAAAACATCTGTTCAGCTACATATACTATTTTTGCTTCCTTATCCAACAAAAAAAAAAACCTGAAAGTTGTTCAGAAGCTGCATACCTGCTGTTGGTAGTGGGGGTTGTGTGTTGCTTCACCTCTCTAGACAACTAGGGACTTATCCTGCAAAGTGCCCTAAACTCTTTAAGGAGCAGTATTAACTGGTTCAGAAGGGAGTCTCATCCAGTCTTACTTGGCAGTTGCTGTTCTTGTGGTCATGTGGAGCCTTGAGTTTGGAAATGCATCCTTGTGATTACAGCGCTTTGAAAACATTAAAAAAACCTCCTTTTTTTTTTTTTACCAAGATGTGTTTTTTTAAAGGAGGATTCTCTGTGTCTGAGTATCTCCATTTCAAAAAGGCGAAGGGGGGGGAGGAGGATCCTTAGTCCTCTGAATTGGAAATAGAGAATCCCCCAAAAATATATCTTTGTGAAAGGAGGGTTTTTCAGTGTGTTCTAAGAGCTGTTACTACAAAGATCCAAAAGACTCAAAACTGGAGTCCTGAATATCCCACAAACACCTGTTGTAGTTAATAACTCAGCCAGTCAGATTGAATCCTTCGACTTCAGACATAATAATCTTTTCCTTTTTATCAGTTTTTAAATGCTTTTGTGTATCTTTCCAGGAATAAAAAAAAAACAGAAGGAGATGTTCCACCTTCCATGTCAGGCAGTTGTGCTGTGTGTGTAGACAAAGTATTGTATTTATTTGGAGGGCATCATGCACGTGGCAATACAAACAAGGTAAGTGTCTGAAGATTAATTATACCCTTTCTGTTAAAGAGGTTCCAATAGACACTATTTGTAGCCCCATTCTGTACTAAAGATAAGACTGACTTCTAAGCACATTAAAATGCATCCAAAGCATGAAAATATCACATTTCATAAACTACAAATGCTCTTCCTTCTGAAGAGATATAGTATGTCTGCTGGACTGTGTTAACCAAGCCTTGATATTGTCATGTTAATGACTGGGGAATGCTGAACAGGTCATTAGGTCCTTCACATCCTCTCCTACAACATACCTTCATCTTCTGTCTGTATGTTCATTGCTTGGAACAGAGAAACTAGTTTTCTTTCCTGCAATCGCTTCCTCAAACTTGAAGTAATCCAAACAAATGTTACTTTTTCACACTTGCCAAAGAAGCAACAACTTACAATAGTAGTTTTACCACTCTGAGCTTTTCATCCAGATGGCTGACACAGTGACTTCCTCCAGTTCAATTTCCCTGTAACTGTATTGGCTGATATGGGTTTTGGGAATGGATCAGGTCCGGCCCTAGATAGTTTGGCATGACTGAAGGAGTAGATTGCAGTACTGTAAAACATCCTCCTCTCCAGTAGTTGTAGTTACTGCAAAATAAGTGGTGTTAATCCTAATGTACTGGTCAAATTCACCCTGTAGTCATATTACATAGATTCTTTGAGTCTACTTAATTTTGAAGGCTGGGAGCTTCAAAAGTCCACTGAAATCTTAAACTTGCGAATGGATAGAAATGGTGATGAATTAAGCTGGTTTGTGGTAGTTTGGTGAAATGTTTCTTTCTTCCTTCCATCCGTCTCCTGCTTGGAGAATCTAAGCTTTCACTTGAAACATAAACTCAGTGCAAACTGATGAAATGATGATGCAGACAGGCTGAAATAAAATAGCTCAGACATCTGACGAGCTTCATATTCATGTCACTGATAGACTTCGTCATTAGCATAATGAGAAGTTAAATTCAACATCAGCTGTCCCTCTGCACAGCAAAGTGTGCAAGAAAGGAGAGATGATTATATAAAAAAATCTGCTGAGTGAACTATTTTACATTCAAATGGCTGGAGCTTGGGGGAGTACTACTGCTTTCCACCCTGGGATGGGAGTAGTAAACTAAGTTCAGTGCTAATACTCCTTTCACAAGTGTAGAACAGCATTAAGGGCCTACTTCGGGGGGTTGTTGGATCCTTACATGTGACCTCAGAATATTTCATCATAGTATTCTGAGCTTGGAAAAGAACTATATACTTTTCTGCTGGCGCATTCTAATCAATATATTGAAACATTTGTTGGTCTCTAGATGTACACTAACTGTGTGGGTTAAAAAAACTCTTATTTTTATTGTCTTGTAGTTCTACATGTTAAACTCCAGATCCAAGGACAAAGTGTTGCAGTGGGTTAGAGTAGAATGTCAAGGTGTTCCCCCCTCATCAAAGGACAAACTTGGAGTTTGGGTTTATAAAAATAAGTAAGCAAGCATGAACAAAAGTTTGCAGTTCTCTTTGTGACTTTTTTTTAATAAGATTGTCATTCTTGTTGGTGTATTGTATCTAAGCTGAACAAAACTGGGAAGGGAATATATTTTATACATTGAATCTTGTGCTGGGTTTGATTCTAAATAAACATTTAAAAAGTGCTCAACTCTAAACATGTTTGAAAATTAAGAAAAACCTTACTTGTAATTTGGTAACACAGTCAAGGGAGCATAGTGGGGTTTCCCATATGCTGTGTGTGAAAAGCCTTTACTGAGCATTACATTGTAATAGTAGAGATTGCCGTACAATGGTACTTGCTTTTGATAACTTGATGTAATTTCTATTGAACAGGCTAATATTTTTTGGAGGTTATGGTTATTCGCCTGAAGGGATACCAATAGGAACTTTTGAATTTGATGAAACCTCTTTTTGGGTAAGTAACCTTCCTTCTCCACCTAAGAGTAATTTTCAGCAGAAAACGTTAATTAAAATGGAAATGTAATAGTTTTTTCATCAATTTTCTAAAGAACTCAGGTCAGCCTAGAGGATGGAATGATCATGTACATGTTCTGGACACTGAAACCTTTTCTTGGAGCCAGCCCATAACCACGGTAATTTTTAAAAGAATTTTGACACTGAGTAAAACATAACTCTTCAGCAGCAATGGCAGCTTTTTCTAGGATTGACACTAGACGGGACATGAAGATAAAGAGTAGCAATACTATGCAAAGTACCCTCACTTGCTAGGCCTGTATTTTTTGTTTTAGTTTTGTTCTGATACTCATTAAGAAAGAGGAAGTCTACAGATCAAAAGGCTGTTCTACATAGGTGCCTCCATGGGCTTCCAGCAGTGACTTGCCTCAGTAGCAGTGGCTTTGAGCAATTGACTTGTATTGAAGAACCACTTCTATATTGTAGTCATATAACTGCAGTGGTTATTTTATTGGCAGATCTGCCTGTCTCTTTCTCCCTTATTCCCCTCTTTCTCCCTCCCCCCCGCCCCTCCCCGCCCAACAAGTAAAACTTGGGTCTCTTGGGCCTCCCTTACATAGATGAATGCAACTCCATTTTCTCCCCTGTCCCCACCTGCTGCCGGGCACCTTAAATCAGACTGTTAATCCACGGTTTCTGCCCCCTTAACTGATCATGAGTTTCTGGAGGGAAATGGTATTTAGTTTTATCTTGAATATAACATCTGTGTAATTATGCAGCTGTTAAAGATCTCTGACCAGATTTCCTTTCTTAGTTTCCAGCCTCTGCTCAATACCATTATCTGAATAACACTATCAAACAAGTCTTCCTTCGAATTTTAATATTTTCTTCTCTCAGGGTAAATCCCCCTCACCCCGAGCAGCCCATGCCTGCGCTACAGTTGGGAACAGAGGCTATGTGTTTGGAGGCAGATACCGAGTAAGTGTAAGAACAGTTTTACAACGTTGCTGCTGAGTCTCTAAAGTGAATCGTTCATTCAACTTTTATCTGTTTTATTTTAGGATTCTAGAATGAATGATCTTTATCATCTTAATTTGGACACATGGGAGTGGAATGAAATGTAGGTATCAAAGCTCTTTAGTCTTCCTTTTTTTTTAAGGCAGTACATAATTGTATTTGTAGATGTACTTTTTACCATCAAATGCATTGCTTTTAGAGAGGTACGACTAAACGTTTATGTCCTAGTACCTTGTTTCACTGGCCATCACTAATTTTAAAGTGTCTGGAGATGAGTAAAAGGCCTTCTGCCATTCAGCCAGCGTTATTTGAGACTATTCTGTCTTCATTGGATTAGTCCGTCTGCAATAACTCTTTCCAGGAAGTCTGACTTCTAATCGTTGAGAAATGAACTGTGCCTTCCTCAACAAGAAACTGAATTGTTGCTAATAGTTGGTCAAAGTTAGCATCCAGTACGCCACTGTATGGATTTAATATCTGAAAAATCATTGGACCCAAAAAAGTCTGCACTGTGTTTTAGCTGGTCTGTAACTTGGGGTGCTTTTTTTGTTTAAATGCAGAATTACACAAGGCATTTGCCCAGTAGGCCGATCTTGGCATTCCTTAACGCCTGTTTCATCAGATCACCTATTTCTTTTTGGAGGGTTTACCACCGATAAGCAGCCACTGAGTAAGTAATTCTAAGGAACCTTTACACTCTTCAAATTCTATACAATTGAATGCTCAAGTGTCTGTTTAACTGTAAACTATTTACTAACATTGTCTCCGTAATACCCAGTGCTTTCCAACCATAGAACTCAAAGGTCAGTATCACGGTCTCCATTTTACAGATGGGGAAACCGAGGCACAGGTTAAGTGAATTGCCTAAGGTCATCTAGCAAACCAGTGGCAGACCTGGGAATTGAACCTAGGTCTCCCGAGTCCCTCTCTAGTGTCCTAGCCATTGACTATTCCCGTGAGTAACATTTTGCAGTGCTCATTGTTCACGTCTCATAGCAGCAATGGCATTTTTTAAAAATAGAGCATTCCAAGTCCAATCAGAAGCTGAGAGCTCATTTCTTAATCTTTTCAGCAATGTGAAAATCTGTGGTTAGGTGACCTGCTGTAGACTTGTTCAGCCTTGTCAGTACTGAAAATATTAGGCTTATCTTTGAAAAGTGCTATTTGATTATAGTCAACTACCTTGTTGGTGTAAAATCCATTCAGACGAATGGAACGTGATGGCAAACTACTCCCAGAGTGGTAAGATGGCTATGCCAGTCCCCCAAACTGTGTGAGTTACTCTATCTAGCCCCAGGGGAAAACAAGAATTGCATCATCAACAGACTGGCCATCATGTGACTGATTTCTTACGATTATTAAAAAAGCAACACTACTCTTGTCTAATTCAACATGTAATCAGCTTTGTTTTGTAAACTTTATCAAGATCAAATGCACATTTAGAGAGGCTTATGAAAACTTCATTAATAATATTACATCATATGAAATGACATCTAGTTTTCATAGGTAAGCTGTTTTCTGCAAGGAAAAGCGTTCCATCATTTCAGTGTGGTCTGTTGTGTTTTAGAAGGAATTTAAAATGACAAGATATTTATCTCTTCCTTCCATAAATGGAAAGATGTAAAGAGGACTGTATACCTACACATGTGTACACAGTGTATAATTTGACTTGGTGATTGAAGGACTTAACAGCACGTATATTAAAAAACATAAATAAGGATTTCGGTGTTTGTGTGTAATGGCCTCCTGTACATGCAGTCATGTGGAGTGGAATCCAGAGAGGAGGAAGAGATGATTAGTAATTTATGTTCAACTTTGTGGCTGTATTTTTCTTTTTCTACAAAACCACTACACTCCCAGCTCTGAATGAGAAGTAACAGTTTACAATTTTTGAAGTTCATGTAGATTTAGATTTCATTCCCGAATGAAAGTTTGCTACTGGTATGGACAAGGGATAAAAGCATAAGTTCCCCACCTGCCTCTCTTTTCACTGTCCTAGCCACAGAAAACCACCAGTGAGAGCAAGTTTTCACACAGCTAGCCACAAATTGCAAATTTCAGTCCTGAAGAATTGAGGACACACATGGTTAAACACAGTATTCTTATGTTATACCAGAATATGCTTGTTCTGGCAACAGTGACAAGGATTAATATCTCTTTGTATTTACAGGTGATGCTTGGATTTATTGTATCAGTAAGAATGAGTGGAAACAGTTTGAACATAATTATTCTGAAAAACCAAGGTAAGGTGTACACACATTCTTGGAAATGTATAAAAACCAGTAATAATGTCTAGGAAATCTTAGGGGGCAGTCTGTAGCATTGATATGGCACACAGGTCTTGGATCACTTTTTCACTAATACCGCATCTTTTTTTAACGTTAAAGTAGTGATAAATCAGATTGGTTGCTCTTACCCAACCATGATAATACATCCTGTTTTATGAAGGTGCAGGATTAAGGAAGCTATGTGTCTGTGTGCTGATACAGACTCCAGCATATCCCTCTGTGATTACATTGTTTGGAACTCAAAACTATATTACTGTTCTGTGTAACTATTAGCCTATCAAATGGCAGAGAACTAACTAGAATGTCCATTTTAGTGGTGTTAGTACACAAAGCTCTAGTACTCGACAGGCAGAGCAGACCTTAACATGTCAGACTGGGAAATCCATACTCGGCCTACTAACAGAATGTTTGTTTAAAACTGCTGCTCTGGACATGAGGGGAATTACAAAGCTTTGATTGCCCTGGCTGACAGCTGGCTCTGCTCTGCTTTGCTTGATGGACTCTGTCTAAATAGAGACCATTGTCTTTTACATGGCTGAAGTCATAAAATGAGCAGTGTTAGTTAGGGTGCCTAAAAATGGGATGGAAAACATTGTAATGTCACCATAAATCATCTTTGCTTGGAATACTGTTAAATTCTGGTCACCCAATCTCAAGCCGTAATAGAGGGAGTTCAGAGATGTTTGTCAAAAAAATAATTAAAGGAGTGAAAAGATTCACACAATTGGGACTGTTTAGAGAAAGATATAAGATAACAATATAGGGAAGGCATAGGGGTACTCTTTCCCTTTATTGTACTAAAAACCAAAGGGACATTGAATAGAAGTGAAAGGTAACAAACTTAGAAAAGGAAATACTCTTTTGCATAAGTGGTCTATGGAACTTGTTGGTACAAGTTGCAACTGAGACAGAGATCCAAGGATTGCACTCATGGATTAGACTAAGCACAGTCACATTCGATAAAATGTTTTAGAATGATGATGAACGTCAGTGCCTCTGGGCATAAGCCAGCCCCAACTGATGGACAGGTCTAGGATAACCTGCTTAGTATGGCACTACTTGTACCTTTTACTGAAGTGTCTAGTACTGACCACAGCTGCAAGATACCAGACTGAATGGACCACTGGTCTGATTCAGTATCATAATTCTTATGTGGTGGTCAGCCCTGACCATACTATAACTTAAGGCTAATCTTTAGAAAAGACAATATGGAAAAGTACTCGTTCCTTATTGTGCAAAATTCTGTAGTAATCTACTGGAGCTAAACTTTGTCCTACCCCAAGCACCTTTCTTACAATTGATCTTCCTGCAGGATTCAGAAACCTGCCTTAAATAGTATGTTGAAATTTAAATAATATTTTTCAGATGCTTGATTAAAAACACTGAAATTTGATGTAAGTACTATAAGGCAGCTAAGGTGTATCGGTAATAACCTGTGTTAGACAACAGGTGGAATGTACAGTGTGGATGTTGAGGGTTCACCTTGTCTCATTGTTTGGATAATCTTCTTGTAACTGATTCGTTCAGCTCTCAAAAACTGGAAGCCTCTGATATGATTGGCTTGACTGAAAAAAATAGAATGCTCTACCATCAAACCATATTTCTTCACAAACCCTTCAGCTACCAAAACTAGGATTACCGTAAATTTTAGTTTACTTTCAAAAGATGAACTTCACAAGTGCCCGTTATCAGACTATAGAACCACTCAGAACATCAGAACCACTCAGCACTACTTTGCTTTCCCACCCAAACAGCTTACAAAGTGGATATCTGTAATATGGTTTGTGTACAGGGAATGATAACTCTTATCCACTGAAGTCATTCTTTACTGTTGCTAGAAATTATTACATGCTGAAGCTAACCTGTCTGCATCGACCGTGCATATAAATATTACATCTTATTTCACAGCACTTCTCTGTAATGGTACTGATGCGGTACTTGGACTCTTTCTCTTTGTACTTAATAAATGTGTGGCTTGTTCATTTTCTAGGCTGTGGCATACAGCTTGTGCAAGTGAAGAAGGAGAGGTGATTGTTTTCGGTGGCTGTGCCAACAACTTGCTTGCCCATCACAAAGCAGTAAGTCTGTTTTTAAGAATTTCACATATGTAGTATGTACCTTCTAGTGCTGCTGTGTGGAAAAACAAGTTTTTTAAAAAGTGAGACCTCCCCCACCAGCCCTTAGCATCTGTCACTTCAACTGCAACCTACAACTGTGAAACGCCTTTTTCTGCCATCAGTGACTTTCAATGCCACAGGAAAATTTCACTGTTTGAGAGAAACTTTTGCTGCTTTTTAAGGAATGAACTTATCAATGCATTTAACAATAAGTCTTCAAATATTAATTAGCATCTCTCTTTCCAGGCGCACAGTAATGAGATACTTGTGTTTTCTCTACAACCAAAATCTCTTGTAAGGTAAAAAAAAAATACACTTTTGAATCTTACACCCCTGTTCTTCCCTTCTCATTTACTAATACCTTGTACTTTCGTACCGGATCATGGTTCCTAGGCATACGGGGGGAGACTGAGGTAATAACATTCCCCTAGGAAAGCTGAAATAGCATTCAGTGATGGAAGGAGTCTTGCTGCTTCCATTCTTTTGTAAAGACTTCACAAACCTCTGACAATGAAAACCGCTAATACTTTGGGGGGAACAAGTCAACTAAGCAGCTTTAAGAAACAGAATTCTTACCTTTGGTGCTATTTCACTTATGTTTTTAATAGTAACTGAGATATTCATTATTTTTCTAAGGCTGTGCCTAGAAGCAGTCATTTGCTTCAAAGAGATATTAGCCAACTCATGGACCTGCCTCCCAAAGCACTTGCTTCACAGTGTCAATCAGCGGTTTGGAAGTAACAATACATCTGGCTCTTAAGACTTCTGCGAACAACCTCTGCATGGATGAGCAATTCTAAAAGATGTAATAATTTTACCAACCACGTGTGGCAGATGTGAGACTTGTATAAATATCTGCATTGTCGTTGGTAGTAGCTTGTTGGTTGTAAGTTGCATGTGAATGGCTTAGAGAGAACCTATTTTTGTGTAAAGATGTTTGCAATAAATGTATTTAATGCAAGTTGAAATGTATCAGTGCCTAATCTAAGTTAAACCAGTAATGGTTTGTTCAACTTAATGCCACTCACTTCATTACATGATGATAGTTTTCCTATCCTAAATTACTTCAGAGTGTGTCAATGCAGGGAGAAACACTGTTTAAGGAGTTACCATTCAAGGATTTGTGGGTAGTTGCTGAATTTCTGGGTCTTAAAAGTTTGGCAAATGCTATTTTCAGGCACTAATGTTCTTTGGGACACCATTAATAGGAAAGAACAATGACTCTTTAGCATTATTCAACATGATAGTAGTTTTAGTCTGTATTAGCATCTCACAGATAGGAATAAGACAGGTTCCTAACATGTTTGACCACATGAGTTTAAGGTTAGAGAAACTGTTATTTTAATTTAGTGCTGGGAATAGCTCACCAGCTTAAGGTTTAGAAGTTTGAGTTGTTTAGACACAAATGTAGAGGGATGGTGACTAAGTGTCATGTTGTTGTGGGGTTATTTAAGAGCTGTAAGTGTGAGTGATAAGTAGACATTGTATTCTGTTTTAATCCTGGAGTGAGTGTGAAAATGCTTTAGTCAATCAGTAAAGTGTCAAACTTGACCATGCATGGCTAGGACTAGCCAAAAGCACAAACTGCCAGTTTGCCAGGAATGGCTTGA
The DNA here is from genome assembly GCF_027887155.1 of Malaclemys terrapin pileata. Lineage (NCBI taxonomy): Eukaryota > Metazoa > Chordata > Testudines > Emydidae > Malaclemys > Malaclemys terrapin. The sequence continues at coordinate 147,862,286 of NC_071508.1, read as the reverse complement.
TTAATAATGTCCTTCAGCAGCTTCCATATTCAGAGCTTCATGCGTATTGTGAAGCTGATGACTAACAGCTGCCAGGCTCTGTTCAGCTTCACTAGTTTAAAAACTACTGAAAGTACATTGTATGTGAGCAGCAACCAGCACTAAAGTCCTTCTGGCTCTGCCTTGTCTCCCAGGCATCAGGAGGCATAGGCCACCACTGATCCAGTGGAGGGGTTGAGAAACTAATAAATGGCTTGTGATTTAAATACTGGAACAAAGTGACTTCAGCACTCCACTTACTGTCTCATTTCTTTTCATAATACTAAACTGTAATTCAATTAGCTGTCTTATGTGCACTCCATTGGGGTGAATAGTATTGGGGCATTTTATTAGATCTGTTTTACTCGGGCCTTTGTTTTTTGTCTGCTCACAGGTAGAGTACATAAGTCCAAATATAAAATCCCCACACTATGAGCAAAGTACAGTGGTTTGAGCATTGGCTTGCTAAACCCAGGGTTGTGAGTTCAATCCTTGAGGGGGCCACTAAGGGATCTGGGGCAAAAATCAGTACTTGGTCCTGCTATTGAAGGCAGGGGGCTGGACTTGATGACCTTTCAAGGTCCCTTCCAGTTCTAGGAGATAGGATATCTCCATTATTTTTTTTTTTTTTATCTCCCATTCATTCATAATGTTGTCATGCTCCCACAGCCAGTAAGTGACTGCAGCTGACGCGTCAGAAGCAAGACTTGGATTTATGTCCTTGCAGGACTTTTCTTAGCAATGACAGATAGATAATGTTTATCAAAAGCCTGTACAGTCAAATTATCTTCACTCCCAAACATGACACTGTTAAGTGGGAGCAGATTAATACAGTCAATGTCCTGACTAGAAAGAGGGCTCCAAACAGGGTCGTATGTTTAAAGCCCAGCCTTTGCCAAAGGAGAGCTGGAACGAACAAGCAGCAGGACTTTGCTACAGCATAAGCTAGAGCAGGAAGTAATGAGAGGACGGACTGGGTCTGTGCCAGTCCTCCCAGCATTAGCAAGAGGATCAGTCCAAAATCAGTCTCGCCTTTGACAACTAAGGCCAGTAGTACTTTACTTGTGCACTTTAGAGGAGTCACATGCTACATGTAATTTAAAGTCCATACAAATAGATCTAGGCCAGGGTCAGATGCAGGAAACAGTTCATCTCTGCCTCTTAAAAATTTAGTCCAACTGATTAGAGCTATTTTACTTTATTAGCAAAATTTGAAGAGGTCCAGGTGGCAGGTTTGTCACTGTCCTCTTCTGAAGTAGTAGTGGCAGTTCAAACACATGTCCATGATTTATGACCAACGCTCACTTCTTTTTCATGTTCAGGAGCTTAGGTGCAGACACTTTCACTTTACCAGGAATATTTCTTGATAAATCAGTATCCTACAAAACAAAATCCAGTAGGAAGTGTTCAACAATCACTCCTTCCCAGCCTCCCATGTCCTCTCGGAATACCAGCTGCAAAGTAGTAATGCCACATGAACCAGTGCTAAGCGTGTGTCACTCTCACTACATTACAGCATCTCTGCCTCTTTCTCCAAAGAAAGTGGCCATGTGACAGTTCAGCAAATGATGGATGAAAATGCAGTGTGCTCAGACCTTCCCCTTTATTCATTAAAAACAAGAACTATTAACACTTACTGCACCTCCCACCCATTCCATGGAAAACAATGGATCATCAGATCATATATATGCTCAACACTCCAGCGATCTACCTGAACATAACTAGTTTGTTCAGTGGTATTCAATATAAATAGTTAACACGGAATCATCGCAGGGGTGCGTTCCTAATAAGATTCCACCACAACTAGCGGTAGGCCAGATTATTCAACATTTTTATCAGGGATCTAGAAGTAAATAAGATAACTGATAATAAAATTTGCAGAATGGTAAACGAGGACAGGGCGGTTAGTGTGATCTGGATCGCTTGGTACATGTATTTTAATACAGCAAAATGCGAGGTCATACATCTAGGAACAAATAATGCAGACAGAATAGGAGACTTCGCGTGGAATGCAGTCACTCAGAAGAGGATTTAGGGATCACGAACAACTGAACATGAGCCCCAGTGTGACTGCCAAAAGGGCAATGCAATCCCTAGCTATATAAACAAGGATAGCAAGTATGAGCAGGAAGGTGATTTTACCTCTGTACAGGGCATTGGTGAGACACTAGAATACTGTGTACAGTTTGGATGTTGAAAAATTGGAGACAATACATAGAGCCACAAAAATGATTTGTGGTCTGGAGCAAGTGCCTTACAGTGAGACTCTAAACTCAATCTGTAGTTTATCAAAAATAAGACTGAGAGGTGACTTGAGTACAGTGTGTCTGTACCTTCATGTACAGAAAATACCCAGTTCTAAAGCATTCTTGAATCTAGCAGAGAAAGGCAGAAAAAGAACCAATGGCTGGAATCAGACAAATTCAAAACACAGCATAAAACTCTTAACAGTGATTAACCACTGGAAAGGAAGTGGTGGATTCTCCAGCTCTTGCTGTCTTCAAATCAAGACTGGATGATTTTCTGGAAGGTATACTTAGTCAAATACAAGTTATTGGGCTCAAGACAGGGGTAACTGAGTAAATCTTGCTGGCATGTGATGAGGGGGTTGGGACTAGATGATTTAATGGTCCCTTCTGGCCTTAAAAGTCTATTAATCTTCTATGCCAATAAGGAGAAACAAGGTGTGGGTGAGATCTTTTACTGGACCAACTTCTGTTGGAGAGAGAGACCAACTTTCCCAGAGCTCTTCCTCATGTCTGGGAAAGGTACTCAATGTCACAGCTCAATACAAGTTTGAAGAGAGAATTTAGCATAAGTAGTTAGTAATGCAAGGACAAAACTGAAAGCAATAGCACTAAATGCTGCTTTCATTCTTGCTGTAGTACAATTTGAACAAGCCAAGGAGATGGCGCTTTACCTTCACACTGCGAAATAAATCTTTTTCTCTTGCTGTAGCTTCTTTGTAATGCATGAAATTATGCAAAGCAGTCTTGGCAGCTGTAAAAAGTACACGAAAGAAGATGTTAAATGGCATGGGCCAGCTTCAAAAGCTGCTGGGTTGAAAAGGACTATTATGCTGAATACAGTACCTTTTCCTTTCTTCTGGGTGCCTGGAGTGAGCTTCACTTTATATCTTTCAAAAGAAAAAGAAAAATCACACCATTTACACAGGTGTTAAATAACTAACTCAATGTGCTGCTAATCTGTCAAATTAAAGTTCATTACTTCTGCAGATAAATCGCTGCAACTTACTTATAGTTTGTCATGGTAGTGTACGGTGCACAGATTGGTATAGCAAAGAGGAGGATATCCTCCAAGTGAGGCTGGCCTGTCAAAGAATTTAGCAGTCTCTCTCCTTCCTAAAATAGCAAAGACAATCCTTGTTGTGAAACTAGAAAACAACATTTACACAAAAAGCAACGATTAAAGCAATAAAAATAAACCCATCTTTTACTACCGAAGAGGTTGGAATTTGGTCCTTCTCCCTCACAGCCCAAGTGCAGAGAAGTCATAATCTCCATGTGTATATCATACCATAATCTGTTATCACAGTATTACTGAAATGTACTCAGTGTATCAAGAGATGATGGGCTATTGGAGAAGCCCTAGTTTAAAAAAAAATCTGATAAGTAAAATCTGAAGGTCCAAGGTTACATGGCTTTTAGTTTTAAATGAGGGAAAGGGGAGTTTCCACATTTGGTTTATATTTTAGCATAGTCAGTTAAGACTTGTTATTACATAAAGAAAGTACATACTTTTCCTCTTAGATAAATCCATTTCTTCAAATTCTCTAAGTGTGGAATACATCTACTGAAAGCTTTTGAGAAAATATATATGCTTGGTACATTGAATAGAAAGTGCTTTTTAAAGAGTCCAGTAAACAATTTTGTAAAGTAAACTAACTTTTAGTCTAAAGAACTATTTTCATCACAGTTAGATTTTACTTATTGTGTCAGCCTATAGGGGATATGGGATCATCCACTATTCTGAGGTCTTGATGGGGTTAATCAGGTGAAGACAAAGGGAAAACTACTTAATGGGTTTGTCAAATCCTTGTTATTTTAACCAAGTTTTGTTGGAACTTGTGTATTTATTACCTTAATACCATGCACTAATACAGCCATACAACTGAGAGACTAGGAAGGTCACATTTAAACTCTCCACTAGAAAAACATTAACTGATTTGATCCTTATAATAAAGAAACATTAATACCTGGATTGACAATTCACATCCTAACTGTGACTGAAAAATGTTATAATGCAGTGATGATACGTCTGAACTCATGGGGGCTGTACCAAAGTCACAATCAATAAACCTCAGCTGTCATTACACATAGTGACTAGCACCCTTCTGGAAGGCCAAGTGCTTCACCTTTGTGACATGCCCAATCTCCTCCAAGTTAGGAATTGTAAACCTCACTGACACTCCTCAAACTGGGTTAGCAGATAGGATCTTGGGGTCCAGGCCATTGGCAGTGTTGAGCAGAGAGACTTTTAAAAACTTTTTCTAAGCACTTTTATTCTAGCACTTTATTAGAAGTGTGAAGGTGATCAAATTTACCTCATTTTCCTGTTGATCTTGATCCTGTTCCTCCTGCACCACAGATGTAAATAAAGGAAACATTAAGACTTGCAGAACATCAGACTACATCTCCCAGAAAGGTCACATTCCCTGCAAATACAGAGCCATGTGCGGGTACAGTCTCCTCAAGGCGTATGGAACACCATTTTAAGGGAGAGCTAAGCTAAGTATGTTTGGTACTGCTGCATTTTTATATAGGGTTTTTCTTTCTATCCCCAAACTTCCTTGGCACATGCAAAGGTGGACGGAGACAGATTTGGGTGGAAATATTGAAATTCAAGCTGCCAATCTACAAAACCCTTTATTGTTTTTTAACTGCACAACTGATACAGTACGCCAGTAAGAGATCCTCAACACAGCTCGGCCACACACCGTCCCCCTCAGACTTCTAGTTTTGGCGGGTCAGTGCTCCAGCGTAGGCCAGGGAGCACTCTCCTGGTTCTTGGGTTGGTGCCTCTTACAACTATTAAAAATTAGTCCTGACGTTATATACACTGGTCTCAAAAAACACTGATCTATGAAATGGCAACGACACGAACGCAGTAGAGTAAGCAGCTCTGCAAGCACTCCACGGACTCAGTTTAATATTTATAGTACAATAAAGTAATGATTTAACAGCCTGAACAGCAAGATGCTGCAAAGTGTGGGGAATGAAATGGGTCTACGGTGTTTACCTTCTCCTCCTGCTGATCTTCCAGAGCCGTGTCCTGGAACTCATGTGTTAATACTTCTACCGAGGAGGTTTCTTCTTTACGACCTGCATCAACCCGATGGCCACTCTTTGGTTTCTGGGCTTGTTTCTTTACTGAGTCTTCTTTTATTTTTCCTTTTTTACCTTTCTTCACTTTTTCTTCTTTGCTTGACCCTGCAGACTAGATTTCACATATGAAAATGATTTAAACCTACACTCAAGCACAGAACGAACAATTCAAAGGAAAAGCCGTAGTTATTTTGGCTTACACCCAATAGCTTCATTATGAGCTCTCGATCTTCTTCATCCTGGTCCTTGTACTTCTCTTTCATTTTTTTCATTTTACTCTGCAGAGAAGAAAAATGGGGGTTAATAGTTTAGCAAATAACAAAAAGGAATTTCTGCAAATATCGACATAGAGCTCAATTCTTCACTGGCATATGGTCTCTTTTTTTAGTTTAAGCACTGTGTTAACCCAACAGATGTCATTTCTATTCAGAGAAATAAGAAGTGCTGAATGTTGGTCAATCAACAATTGTTATTAAACACAGACAACTATTCAAGTGAGTTTAAATTTGTCAGATGCCTGGAGATGTTTGAATATGCAAATTGGAATATTGGGCAAATGCAAAAAAAAAAAATTAAACATATGATGTGTCTTTAAGAGGGCCCTTTTCATTGGGTAAATCTAATCAATTCTGCAGATTCATCCATTCTACCTTCTGTCCTCGTTTCATGGGCTGAGGGGCTGACATGCTCTTGCTTGAACCAGGAGAAGATGGGGGCTGCGTGCTGGTCTCTCTTTCCTTTCCTTCAGGTGGTTCTAAATCCTCTATATCATGTTGCTGCTTCTTTTTCTTCATTTCCCTAAGAGAAAAATAATCATTGGGATATGCCCTCCTACAGGGTTCTGTGGTATGAAACGACAATGATCTTACGTTAACATAGCACCTGTCTTCCCAAAGGATACATCTCTACAAGTTCAGTCACTAAGTCAATTAAGAACAAGACCATAGGAAAATAAGTCACATCTATAATAAAAAATTCAAAATTTAAACATAGAAGCCAATGATAAAGTGATTCAACACCACATGAGAAACTGCTGACTTGCCACTACTGGTCCCGGAAGATGTACACTGGGATACAAGGCTACTTCTGGGTCTGTGTTCCCAGAGGAGACCAAGGTAGGAACTCGCCAAGCTCACAGCTCTTGGTTTCCCCTCCCCCGGACCATGGAACTGCAGGCAGCCCTGCTGCTTCTGCCTGTGTCTTTCATTTTTATCAAAATAAGTAATGTTTTGTCCAAAAACCCACAGAACTCTTCTTTCTGAGGGGAGGCCCATCTTTCCCCAGAGAACTGAACCCACTAAGCAGTGAGCACCTCCTGGCACATTGGAAAGCTGGCACCTGTAGCTCCAGCCCCGGAGCCGGTGCCTATACAAGGAGCCACATATTAACTTCTGAAGAGCCACAGGTTGGCCACCCCTGACCTAAAGGTTCCTGGTTCAAGCCTTGGCTTTGACAAGTGTAACCAGAGAGAAAGGGAGGATGCCTAGAAGAAGACATGGTCAGATTAGCGGATGTCAAGGTGGGTCAGGCAGCCACCTAGCTGGAAACTGGGAAGCTCTTTAAGCAACCACATCCAGAAAGGAAATTGGTGCCCCTTTGGCTCCAACTCCTATGTTCCACGTCAAGGGCTGGCAAGAGAGGCTGCTGGGCTTAGAACTGAGTTTGGATTCAGTTCCTGCCTTGTTCGCACACAGAAGCATGGGACCATTACCACAGCATCTTTGGGGGAAATGGTATTCTGTGGCATAGAAACCCCAACTAGATCACAAGCCCTTACAAATTCATTTCCACGGTGCATAAGCTATCCTTTATATTCTGAACCAGACCTTTGAAATTAACCAGGATCCCATCAAAAAAATCCAATTCTTCCAGCTAATAAAAACCAGCTCCTTTGTGTTCACAGTGTCTGTTATATCCATATCGTTAATTTCAAGTGGCAAGAAACACACTGCAAGTGACTTCCTCAAAAAAGGTTAACTTGTCCTTAAGAAATGAGGACTTTCATACCTGGAGATATTTAGATCTTTCCTTCCCTAAAATGAAAACATTCTTACCTTCTCTCCTTGGCTGACAAGTGTCTTCGCCCATGTGACTTACTGTCACTCTAAAAATGTGAAATAAAGTTATATTTCATTATTTCCATTCATAAAAATCACACGCTGTGCTACTTGTTTGAAGATCTTATCAGGGAGCTTACCAGGTTAGATGCTTCCTCTTTTGTAAGCATTTTCTGGTGGGATCTGTGAAGACTGAAAGGTGCAGCATGTTGTTAGAGATATAACAGTCTGATAACACAGTCCTGACAGAGAAGCTGCTGCCACAATTGGGGCAAACTAATTCAGACTTGTCTATTGGGCATCACGTCCAGGAAAGATCATTTTCTTTTCTGAACAGGTAAGTGACGTCAGCACTATGTTGCAGCCGGGGGATTATAAACAAGTGTGCTTTTGCACACCACCCCAATGTACCCTCTATAATGGGTAATGAAGTCTCTTGGTTTAGTGTCCAGACACATTTAACCTAGCATTAAATCCAAATCTCGAGTTTGGATTTTCAAAGGAGCCTAAGGAAATTGAGTGCCTCTGAAAGCTTCACTGAAAGCCCCAGCTTTGATAAATGAAATAAGTGCCAGAGAAACTGTGAAGCAGGCTCTCAGAGATCTTCCCCAGTTACGTCTTCATTGCACATACTCAAATCCCCCACACACAAAGCATTGTTTTTAGAGCTGTAATACCTATTAAATAACCCCCAACTGAATGAATTGGAAACTGAAGTCCGATTTCTTGGGAGGACGGGCTGCAGTTTTCCCCGACTCACCCCTAAGTGCCTCAATGTCTAGGGTGAGAGCAGATCATTCTTATGCCCATTCATTTCTTGCCCATGAAGCTGCTAAGTAGTGAGGACAGCGGGGTAAGTGGTAGGAAGATTAGCCGCTGGCACTAATTGGAGATCACCATCTCATTTCAGGTGGCAATAATTTTCAGTCACTACCATCTTGAATAAGAACAGAAGTGATCTTAGGCTTCCCATTTCCTAGGTCCTGGTAGACCACTTGAGTGGAAGAAGGTTGGTCTCACCGAGGAGGAAAAATTGTAAAATGCCCTGTGCTTGAAGCGCTCCTAGCAGCCAATATATCTTGATTTTTTATAGAGTCCCACATGGCATTCTCATAAGCAAACTAGGGAAATGTGGTCTAGATGAAGTTACTATAAGGTGGGTGCACAACTGGTTGAAAGACCATACTCAGAGAGCAGTGATCAATGGTTTACTGTCAAACTGGGCGGGTGTATCTAATGGGGTCCCGCAGAGGTCAGTCTTGGGTCTGGTACTATTCACTATCTTCATTAATTACTTGAATAACGAGTGAGAGTATGCTTATTACATTTGCAGATGACGCCAAGCTGGGAGGGGTTGCAAGCACTTTAGAGGACAGGATTAGAATTCAAAATGACCTCAGCAAATTGAAGAATTGGACTGAATTCAACAAGATGAAATTCAATAAAGATAAGAGAAGTACTCTGCACTTAGGAAGGAAAAATCAAATACACAACTACAAAATGGGGAATAACTAGTTAGGCGGTAGTGCTGCTGAAACGGATCTGGCGGCTATCGTAGATCACAAATTGAATGAGAGTCCACAATGTGATGCAGTTGCGAAAATGGCTCATTTCATTCTTGGGGTGTATTAACAGGAGTGTTGTATGTAAAACACAGGAAGTAACTGTCCCACTCCACTCAGCACTAATGAGGCCTGAGCTGCAGTACTGTGTCCAATGCTGGGCCCCACGGTTTAGGGAAGATGTGGACAAATTGGAGAGACTCTAGAGGAGAGCAACAAAAACAATACAAGATTTAGAAAACTTGACCTATGAGGAAAGGTTAAAAAAACCTGGGCATGTTTAGGCTTGAGAAAAGAAGATTGAGGAGGGACCTGGTAAGTCTTCAAGTATGTTAAGGGCTGTTATAAAGAGGACTGTGATCAGTTGTTCTCCATATTCACTGAAGATAGGAGAAGTAGTAATGGCCTTAATCTGCAACAAGGGAGATTTAGGTTAAATGGTAGGAAAAACTTTCTAACTCTAAGGGTAGTTAAGCTCTGGAACGGGCTTCCAAGGGAGGTCATGGAATTCCCATTGTTGAGATTTTTAAGAACCAGTTGGACAAACACCTGTCAGAGATGGTCTAGGTTTACTTGGGTCCCGCCTCAGGGAAGGGGGCTGGACTTGATGACTTCAAGGTTCCATCCAGCCCTACATTTCTCTGTTTCTATAATAGCATTGGCAATGGCCAGAATACCACATATGCCCCAGCCAGAGAATGCATTAGTGCAGTGGTTGCTACAGTCAGGAGAAGGGGGAACAGGATAACCCAAAATGAAGAACTGTGTACCTGTGTAGAGAAGACCGTCTAGGAAGGGTGGAGCAGCACTACCAAACATGTATACATTTGTTTTACTTGTTATTCAGGCAGCCTGCACCTTTGAACACTAGGATTAGTCTCATGTACTCACTGCAATCCCTCTTATCACATAAACATAGTTTTAAAGCACTGACATTCTTAGAATGGCTCATATTGCTGACAAATGTGGAGGCTCTTTTGATTACCTTTGTGGCTGAAGATGTGACAGGTCGATTGCAGTATCTGGATAATTTATCTCCTCCTCCTTCACTTCACTCATCAGCTCCTGACCTTCAGCCTCTTCTTCAGATTCTATATCATCATCTTCAGAGGTTTCCTCTTGTGCTGGTGGCTTGTTTATTCCATCCTTGTCTTCGTGAGCAACATCCTCCTCGAGGTTACTGTCAGCCCTGACTTCAATACCATCAGGCATTTCTTGAGGCAGTGCCTTCTCATCATCAGTGCTGCTATCATCTCCTTCTGGTGCTTCTTCTAAATGAGTTAGGGGAAAAGACATTTCAATTTAAAGACACTTGACTAACACATTATTAATTCGGGGAGCTGAATGCACATCCCAATGTATTTTTAAGAGTTCCCAGTGTGCCCACAGTAAAATATATTAAACCCTGCATAATACCTAGTAGCTCCACTTCTTCTGACACCAGTTCATTGGTACTACTGGTCACAGACTCCATATCCTCATCCTGCATTTTGACCTTTCGTTCGTCTCTGTGTCTCCAAACACAAGATTCTTCCACCTAAATGACAGAAACAGCTCCTTTTTATTGAGCAAAAGGATTTCCAAGGAAACTGGCTTATACCAAACCCAATGAGAAACTGCAGTGAATGATCACTTGGAACTTCAAATTTTTCTACTGATTCTTAGGAGCCCAACACCAATATTCATCATGGGCTCCATTCACCTACTGTTAAAGTCAATGGAAATAATCTCATTGATTTCTGTGAGGACTGGATCTGGCCAAGAAATTGAAAACGACTATATTAATGCAAGCTCGTGTGTGGAAACCATTTGGCAAATCTTAGTGTCCCTTGTTTGTCTTGACATCATCTTCCTGTTTTTTCAGCATGCCCTTCAATCTCATTCCTCTCCAGAAACAAATTCTTCATGTCCCTTGAACTCATCTACACATTCCTGAAACTGCCTTCCCTGGTGCTTAATACCAGACCTTTACTACCCTTTACGTACAATAACTGACTTGCCTACTTCAATTTCTTTTCCTTATTTTTAGGTAAAGACTCCTAAGTTTTTGAGCTCCTTTACCAGTGGAGAGGCAAAGGGGGAAAAAAGTGTCAATTATCGAAACCTAATTTTGAAAGCACGTCCCGAAAAGATGAAGGCTAGTAGGAGCCCACTGTAGCTAGTAGTCACACACCCATCCGACCGCGCACAAAAAGGGTGCTTCAAGAACTCCTGCTGATACTTTAAACACCTGTTATTAAAAAAACCATCTGGAGGCGCGGTGCTCGCAGGGTTGGTTTGTTCTAAATAAATAATTAAAACAGGAATCCCACTCCCAGGGGGAAATATTGAAAGAGTGGCAGGTTCTTTGGTGAGCTTAGCCCATCGTACCCGGTTGGCTGGTTCTGGACTGCATGCCCACCCTCATGAACGAGATTAAAGGTTTCTCTTCCATTCAGAGCAAACAGAATGATAGTGATCTGCTGGACGGGAAGGTGCTTATGGGAATTGAGGGTTGTTGTGAACGATTACAGTTTTATGTTTATGCAAGAAAAAAGAAGACAAATGTAACCAATGAATGGGACAGTACCTTAAATAAGAAGCTAAACCCCATCATAAGATATGAAGGTGGAAGAAAGTTTTTTTTCCCTGGGGGGAAAAAAAGGAAAACATAAGGTGGTTTAAATATATAAACTTTTGCCAACTTCTTGCAGTGATCCCTGTCACTGTAGAAGATACAGATTTTCCAGACAATTGTGGTTTATTCTTCAAGATCTCACCTCTTATCATGAAGCTTCCTGTAGTTAGATATTCTCCAGTTGGTGCTGTTTTAGACACCTAAGAAAAGTACCACATATCATATACTTAATAAAGTACCATAGAAAACTGTGCCTCACTGCGTAATAACAGTAATAAAAATGAGCATTTAAGATAACTGCGTTTCTGATTTCTAAGGACAGCTTTGTAACGTCACAAAGTGAAGAGTATTATAGGGAGGATTGCTGAGGAACAACCTCCCATCACCTGAAGCCTTTAAATCATCACTGGATGTCTTTCTAGTCTGTCTGCTCTAGTTCAATCATAAGTTACTGGGCTCAATGTCAAAATCGCTGGATAACATTTTATAGACTGTGTTATGCAGGGGGATCAGATCTGAGCATAACAGTCACCTCTGGCCTTACAAATCTATGAATCTGAGGGCTTGTTTTCACTACCGGGGTAAGTTGACATAAGATACGCTACTCCAGCTATGTGACTAGCATAGCTGGAGTTGATGTAGCTTAGCTTAGGTTGACTTACCCCGGTGTCTTCACTGCACTGCGTTGACGGGAGACACTCTCCGGTCGATTTACCTTAATCTTCTTGAGGAGCTGGATTACAGGGATCAACCGGAGAGCGCTCTGCCATCAATTTAGCAGGTCTTCACTAGACCCGCTAAATCGACACCCGGAGCAGTGTTGATCTCCCCAGTAGTGAAGACAAGCCCTCAGTTTCTCCCCAGAGCTGACTTAAGTGGGCTCTGCAATAGAAGACTCCCATTCCACTGTTCCCAGAGCAATACTGGTGCTCTGCTTGCAGGAGGTTCCTTTGAGACCAGCCTTCTTTGCCAGAGGGAAAGTCCTTAATCAGTCTTGAGATTAAAGGTTCAAAGCAAAGCAGAAAGAAATTGTTTTCCCGGCAGGGAAGCAATGAGAGATTCCAACAACTTTTTGGGAACCAGTCTTTCACTATTAGGGCCCAAAACAGCAATCAAAACCACACACAGATACTTAAGTAGAGATACAACAAATATGTACATGAGCTAGCCTCAGTTACAATACAGTGCCATGAAGAAAGAACATACTGGAAAGGGTAAACCACAGCAAGCTTGGTGAAATTATATCAAGTGACTGACTCTAGAAAACAGATCAGCTTTTCATGTTGCCTGCCCATTCTAATATTCTAGGTGTTTAACAACAAAAACAAACCAACCCTTATTTAATATGTGAGTTAAAGTTCTAACAGAAAATTAAAAACTGATTACACTTTTTAAAAATCATTCCCAAACCATATGACCTTGTGCTGGGGTGTACCACACCCTTTGAGGAAACCTGCTGGAGGCCTTGCAGTCCTACCACACCCCGCTCCAGAAAAGGCACAAAGGTAGGTCCTCCAGGCCTGCGCTGAAAGGCTGCAGGGGATCAGCCAATCAGACCCGAGCAGGCTCAGTTAAAAAGAGCAGCAGGGCCACCTGAGCAAGTCAGTTCCTGACTGGGACTGAAAGGGATAAGACAGACTCTCCAGGCAAGGAGGCCTGGGCGAGACCCTGCGCAAACAGGGAACAAGGAAGTAGAACCCAAGGACTATAACCTAAGGTAATGAGTGAAGGTGATGAGACCGAGTGGGAAGCCGTCCAGGAATAGCAGCAACAACCAAGTAGAGGAAACAGTATGTGGCTGTTGTCTCTAGGGTCCCTGGGTTGGGACCTGGAGTAGTGGCTGGGCCCGGGTTCCCCCACCGGCCACAGGAGAAATGGCTTAAGCCTCAAGGAGGGGATATGACTCTGCATTAAAAGGCCAAGAAAGGGGCTGGGAGTTTAAACAGGACCAGGGATGGGGCTGAAGACCCTGAAGAGGGCCAACCATTCTTTCAACTTTGTTACCCCCAGAAGGGGACTGAAGTTAAGGAGTAAATTGGCTGGAGAGCTGGGATGCTAGAGAACTGCTGATGACAAAGCCTCCAGGGAGAATGCCTGGGCAGGGACAGACTGAAAGCTAGCCCAGAAGGGGCTGAGAACTGAGCCCAAAGGCGGGGCCACAGATACCAACATGGGCACAGTGATAGTCCGTGTTGGAACTTTGTCACCCGGAAGAGATCCTCTCATGCATTTAGACTCTGGCTATGTCTACACTACAGCTCATGTTGGCACAACTTATATCTCCCAGGGGGGTGAATAAATCACTCGCCTGAGAGAGGCAAGTTACGCCAACATAAGCGCTGGCGTGGACAGCACTATATCAGCAGAAGAGCTTCTCCCACAACATAGCTACTGCCACTCATGGAAGCTGAAGTAGTTAAGACGACAGGAGAACGCTCTCCTGTTTGCTTAGAGCAGCTACACCAGTGCAGCTGCACCACAATAAACTCTGTAGGGTAGCTGTGCCCTATGAGTGACTTAACCAGAGGGCTGAGCCACTGAAGACCCACCTGATGAGGGCAACAGCCGACGGGCACCGTGAGCTGAGTGCCTGCAGGTTTGCACCCAGCCCACCGGAGGCGCTCACCAGAGAGGAGTACAGCGCATCACAGACTTTTAACCTCTTTTTAAAAGATGCCGAACCCACAGCATTTCTTGGGTCATGGGCCCATTATACCAAAGATTCACAATCCAAGGCCACTGTGGTAGAGCCAGGGAGAACTTGTAAGGACCATCACATATTATATACAATTATGTTTCTTTTAGTCTTTAATTTCATCTGTGGTGACATTTCCATCTACAGTTCCGCACTCATTCTTTCAGAGATTAACTTCTCAAAACTAACAAGCAGATCTCATTACCTGGTGATGATAGACCCACCAAGCACTAGTGATGATACGAGCATCCCAGGCAGCGCTGTAACATAATGCCATGGTGCCTGCCTCAGTCAGGGTACGGGGAGGGATCGGCTCACCTGTAATGGCAACACCACAACATTTGGGTTATCTGAGCCCGCGTTTAAAAAGTAACCAGACATTGTAAAAAAGGATCTCAGAGTGGGGATCTGTGTGCCAGGGAAGATAATGGAGCAAGTAATTAAGGAAATCATCTGCAAACACTTGGAAGGTGGTAAGGTGATAGGGAACAGCCAGCATGGATTTGTGAAGAACAAATCATGTCAAACCAATCTGATAGCTTTCTTTGATAGGATAACGAGCCTTGTGGATAAGGGAGAAGCTGTGGATGTGGTATACCTAGACTTTAGTAAGGCATTTGATATGGTCTCGCATGATATTCTTATCGATAAACTAGGCAAATACAATTTAGATGGGGCTACTATAAGGTGGGTGCATAACTGGCTGGATAACTGTACTCAGAGAGTTGTTATTAATGGTTCCCAATCCTGCTGGAAAGCCATAACGAGTGGGGTACCGCAGGGGTCTGTTTTGGGACCGGCGCTGTTCAATATCTTCATCAACGACTTAGATATTGGCATAGAAAGTACGCTTATTAAGTTTGCGGATGATACCAAACTGGGAGGGATTGCAACTGCCTTGGAGGACAGGGTCATAATTCAAAATGATCTGGACAAATTGGAGAAATGGGCTGAGGTAAACAGGATGAAGTTTAACAAAGACAAATGCAAAGTGCTCCACTTAGGAAGGAAAAATCAGTTTCACACATACAGAATGGGAAGAGACTGTCTAGGAAGGAGTACGGCAGAAAGGGATCTAGGGGTTATAGTGGACCACAAGCTAAATATGAGTCAACAGTGTGATGCTGTTGCAAAAACATGATTCTGGGATGTATTAACAGGTGTGTTGTGAGCAAGACACGAGAAGTCATTCTTCCACTCTACTCTGCTCTGGTTAGGCCTCAGCTGGAGTATTGTGTCCAGTTCTGGGCACCGCATTTTAAAAAAGATGTGGAGAAATTGGAAAGGGTCCAGAGAAGAGCAACAAGAATGATTAAAGGTCTTGAGAACATGACCTATGAAGGAAGGCTGAAAGAATTGGGTTTGTTTAGTTTGGAAAAGAGAAGACTGAGAGGGGACATGATAGCAGTTTTCAGGTATTTAAAAGGGTGTCATAAGGAGGAGGGAGAAAACTTGTTCACCTTAGCCTCTAAGGATAGAACCAGAAGCAATGGGTTTAAACTACAGCAAGGGAGGTCTAGGTTGGACATTAGGAAAAAGTTCCTAACTGTCAGGGTGGTTAAACACTGGAATAAATTGCCTAGGGAGGTTGTGGAATCTCCATCTCTGGAGATATTTAAGAGTAGGTTAGATAAATGTCTATCAGGGATGGTCTAGATGGTATTTGGTCCTGCCATGCGGGCAGGGGACTGGACTCGATGACCTCTCGAGGTCCCTTCCAGTCCTAGAATCTATGAATCTACAGAGGCAGTTCCTGAAAGCAATTTTCCTGCACAAAAAAGTACTGTGCTATTATGGCTTTATCACTGGGTTGCACATTAAGAAGGAATGAATTCAGACTAAAACCTGTCAACCCAAAATCTGAAGTGAAATGGAGAGTGGACAAAGATGTAGCAGTACATTTTTACTAAAGTCAGTTTTATTTCAAATTGTTTGTTTTTAATAGATTATAAATCAGCGTCAACCACAGATGAATTACCTGTAGGATTCTTGATTACACAGCTAGTTGCACCATGTAGGTCAGCGTGCACATATATATCTCCTAGAACAGGAGAGAGAAGATTGGGACACGTCATTGAGCACACTTAGTTGCTGCACCGATCATTAAGAGAGGGTTCCAAGCTTTAATTAGAAACTGATTTACTTGGATCACGGCCAAAACATTCACATATTCAGGGAAAGTAATTATGTCCACTTGTCAATTATACCCCACACTAATCATTATTTATTCTGACATCAATATCATGGTGAACTAAGACCTCTGGTATGCTAATATATTGCAGTACTTCTGAATTCTGTATTGTGCTGTAGGCCAGGGGTTCTCAACTTTTTTCTTTCTGAGGGCCCTCCCACTCCCCCCCCCCCCAACATCCTATAAAAACTCCACAGTCCATCTGTGCCACAACAACTGTTTTTCTGCATATAAATGGCAGGACCCAGTGTTAGGGGGTATCAAGTAGGGCAAGTGCCTGGGGCCCCACGCCACAGGGGGCCCTATGAAACAAAGTTGCTCAGGCTTCAGCACGCAGTGGCTGATCTCAGGGCCCCAGGCTTCAAGCCCATGAAGTGGGGCTTCAGCTTCCTGCCCTGGGCCCCAACAAGTCTAATGCCAACCCTGCTTGACAGCCCCCCAAAATCCACTCGCAGCCCCCCAAAGGGTCCGGGACCCTTAGTTGAGAAGCACTGCTGTAGGAAAATACTAGCTATAACTTAGGTCCATGACTTATGCTCCTCCATGTGGAACGATGTACAACTGCAAAAGGTAAAGTCTGTTAGTTTGCTTTTTAACTCAGTTCAGGCAATTTCAAAACTATTGGGTGAAGAAGCTGCATTCCATATCACACCTCACACATGGACATAATTATAAAGCTCCAAAGAACTTCGCAGTCTGAAATTCCAGAGAATGTAGAAAAATGAGAATGCATACAAGCAAGCTGAACTTTATACACAAGCTAATAAAGATCTAGCAGTGTTCGATGTACAATACAAGCATTTATAACAATCAGCAAAGAAAACAAAAACTATGCTGACATGCTTGATTTAATCTTACTAACCTGATTTCAAATATCGCTTCACAATCATTTCGTTCTGCTGTTGATCTCTTCCAGCTATAATGAGGTAATTTTCAGAGCTAATAAACCACAGGAACTTCTCAAACCTGTCAAATTACATCAAACCACGCTGTATAAAATAACTGGAACTGTTTGCCTATTACAGAAGGTATGTTTTTGCCAGGGTCTCAGTACTTTAATGTATTATAGGTGGAAAGACAGGTATTCTCAAAGATATTTCATTTTGTTAACCAGCTACAGTTTCATACATATGTATATGGCATAAATTCAAGGTATTGTACAAATGTAATTGTGCTGTCAATCATATTCTTTAAAAGGACACATCAAGCAAATTAGTCTTTTTTTTTTAAACTATAATTGCTACTTTTAAAACAGCTGTTTATAAAAAGGGAGAAAGTATTTCTTTTATTTTCCATGTTTACTCTGTGAGCACTTGATATAACTTTGTCTACAGTCAGTCTCCCCAGTTGTTTGTGTGGATCTTTTATATAGCACAGAAGAGAAAATGTTTAAAATTTTAGGAAAACATGGCCCCAATCCCACAAGAGGATCCACACAGGCAAATCCGCATACCCATGCAGAGCAGTCTTGAAGGGGCCCACCTATGTGGATCTACCGGCAGGACTGGGGCTTATAACTAAAACCACAACAACTGACAAGGGACGTAGGGGTGGGTGTAGTACCAAAACACTACTTTTAACTCTTTTTAGAAAAAAAAACAATTAGATTTCATGTCAACAACGTCCTTTTAAGTTTGCACAGAATCACACACGCATCTGAGAGGGTAACTATCTAAAGTTTACTTGCCAATAAACTTTTCTTGCTTTCTGAATGGTGGTAACTGTTTGAACTTCTTTCAATGTTTGCTTTGTCTTCTTTTCTGCTGATTTGAATGCCTGTTTAGGAAACATGGACATTCCCAATTCTACAAATGCAGTAATCAGACAAGCAAGAACCAAACAATAAGACAATATGAAGAAAAATACCCCCAAAATGTAGTTTGGATCAGTACAGCCACTTATTTGGCACATATTCAATTTGCAGGCCTAAAAACCATTTCTGCCCAAAATTAGAGGCACGTCATTAAATGCAGTCTTAAAATCTTCATAATTTTGAAAAGGCATGTCTCCATTATCCTGTCATGTAGTTTCTCTAAAATGTGCGCTCTGAAAACAACATTAGCTACCTGATCATAATGGTTCCTGTTAATGCTGCCTCGGCTACTGGTCTGTCAGCATTTCCATTATAAATGCTTTTAAGGAGTTTGAAGTAAATGATTCAAGGTTGCAACTTGTCAGCCCTACATGTAGGTTAAATTGTTTTGGCAAGCTTGATGGGAGGCTGAAACATTAAATCAGCATAACTGTATTATTTTTAACACACAAAAGTACATTTGAAAGTTCGGTTTTAGGCTGTAGCAATAAAACAACATCTTTGCTTTTAACTAAATTCAAAACAAACAATAAATACCTTCTCTGCAGCTTCTACTGTCTTCTGTGTTTTTTTGGCAGCATGTCTCTTATGATCATAATATCTGTGAAACACAAATCCATTTACATCTCAGATCCCAGCATATTAATTCATTTTTATAGTTATTTCTTCCCACGGTACTTCATGCCAGCAGTAAATATTCCATTCTGATAATGAAAATGTTATGTTTGGCTTAGCTTTTTTGCTTATTGCTTGTCACTGTTCATCTGAAAATTGTATCAGTTGAAATTAAGTTACTAATTTATTATCCTCACTGAAATGTAGACCCCTGCCTTTATATTTGCTTTGCAGAGAAAGGAGCCATTATGTCCTGTGTTTGTTTCTATGCTTGATGTAATTAACATTAAATTAGAATGGTTGTCAGAGATTGGTTAACACAGAAATGGCAAGACAGCATTCTGGGGCAGAGGCATGGACAGTCTATAACTAAGGTAAGGCCATACACGCTAAATATTTCTATAGGAAAAAGACTAATTTTTTTGATAGTAGCAGAGTCTACTGAAATTAAGCTGATAAGGAGCAGACTATTAAAAAACACACATTTTAAATCTTACTTTTTAGCATTGGCATATGCAGACAAACTGAGATCAACATCAACCAACAATGGCTTGTTTTTCTGAGGTTTCTTCAGCTGTTTATTCTTATGCTTTTTCTTCTTCCCCTTTGGTTCTTCAATTTCTTTCCAATGATCAGCTTCGTCACCTTCCTCCTCCTCCTCCTCCGATAATACATACGGGTTTCTACCAAAACATAAAAGTATATTGATTGTCTTTAAAAGTACTCCAGACTTTTTATTGTAAAAGTTAGCAAGATGCATTCCTCCTTCCATTAATTTTGTAAATAACATTACAAAAGATACACATTCTTTTTTTCAATCTGAAGAAGGCTCTATGGGTATGAATAAAGATAAATGTGTAATTATAACAGTTTTGATTATGCAGTTTCAGACAGGAGGAGGAGGAGGAGGAGAACAAAGATGAAACAAATATAGGACATTTTACCCTTCATCTTTGTGCAAAATGAAGAGTAGATTGTGGCTCATTATGTTTAATCAAAGCAAATGCAAGATAGGTAATGGTCTGAGAGTTTGTGAAATCTGATCCATTATTATGAAGCTATTCTGAGCATGTATTACTTTGAGTTGCCTTTGCTACTCATCAGAGTGAACTCTGCCTTCTATTGCGATGTTTGGCATGTGTAGCCTTAAGGAGATAGAGGAGCATACAGCATTATAATGTGGCCAAGCTAGGGGCCAGGGCCGAGGAATGGAGCTGTGGCTGGGAGCCAAGAGTAGGGACCGAAAGTGGAAAGGGAGCAGGAGTGTGGCCGGAGCTGAACTGGAGGCAAAGTGGGTCTGGGCGGTGCTCCCTCCTCACCGCCCCACAGGGGCTGGCCCAAGCCCCACTGCGCCCCTCTCCCCCACGGACATTCCTTCACACACACCCCAGTTTGGGGACCACTGATCTAGTCTGACCTCCTGCATGACACAGACCATAGAATTTCCTCAAAATAACACAGGAAGCAAATTGTGACAGTGAGCAGAAGCAAGATTATTTCAGCCCCACATTCTGCTCAGAAGCTGGAATATATATCTGGAAACCCATATATTCACTTTTTGCTTATCAGTACAGTTCTCATATCCTTCTTTTCCATACTGACTTAAGATATTTTCCACTATCAGTTTTTTACTCTCTACTAGGCTTCCTGATAGGGGTTCTCTATCAGCTCAAACGAAGATCTCTTATATTTGGTTTTAGGATCGTGGGATTTCCAGTACATTTACACAGTTAAATATATTTCTAGTTTGCTTCTGATACCTGCAGGACACTTTTGTTTTGTACCTTATTTAGTTTTTTTATTTTTAAGTGTCCTCAAGGGCAAGGCACTGATCCAGTATCAAGCTTCTTGTGATGAATTTCCTGCAGGGAGCAGAATGATCTAAATCACAGCTCATACCAGTTTGAATTTTGAACTCTAACTTGTTTACTGGGCCATCTTGTCCAGCCAGCCTGTAGTATGCTAAACTTCCAGCTAGATTCCCCATTTTTGGCATCAAGGAATGTCAAGATTCTATACGTTACGGATTTTTTAAATGCATTTGTTTTGCATAATATGCTTGGTGTTGCCTGTTGCATCAAACCAAATGAGAGGCATGTTTCCCGGAATTGCCTAGGACGTGCAGGTAAAAGTGCTTTTGCTCACTACTGCCATTTCCTCTTAGACATTTCCCACCATTTTCTAAATATGATCAGTTAGCTCTTCCTTTTATATGCTTGAAGAGTTTATTTCAGTTACTGAACTAAAGGAAAACCAAGAAAGAAAGGTGCGTATTCAACCAGAGCCTCTCTGTCTGTTCATAAAGCCCTCACACTCACGCTTTAATGCTGCTATAATCCAGCACATCTGACATCTATTAACTGACAAAATAATGTAAACTCAAATGAAGATGCTCTTTTCCTAGTTAACTTGCTCGTTGTGGGATTAGTCCCTCTTAATGTCTTGTTCCTCTACAACATACTTACGTTAGTAGCATTGTGATATGATTTGTCTGAAGCTTTAATTCTTTGATTGCACTCGCAACAGGGTCTCCTTGAACCTGAGCTTCTTTTACAATTGCTCCAATTTCAGTCCAGTCTATCTGGTTGGCTAACGCACTGCGAACCACCTGGATAGCTCGCTCAACTATGTCCAGGTTCATTTCTACGAGTTCTCCTTTGACCTTATCAATTTCCTTCAGGAAAGAAAAAGCTTTCTTACAATTCAGACTAAAAACCAATTCAATTTTATAAAAATGATGATTAAAGAAACAAATCCATACAATTAATACAGCTGCACTAAAATTAAACACCACATTGTTCAAAAGGCGACCTCTTGCAAGGGCGTGCAAAGCATTGACAAGAAGCAATGTATCACTACTACAGTTCACACTTCACCAAAACGGGAGAGAAGCTGGGGGAACTTGTTAGTGAAAAAATACTCCAATTTGTTATCTCAAGTGAACACTAAGGAACACAACTTATGGTGGAGGTGATACTGCATGGAATATTAAAAATATTTTGTCTTTAAAACTTGTTTTATGAAAACACATAGTTCTACCTGAGCTTGATGAAGAGATTCTAGTCTATGCTCATGATCTTTACGAACGTTTTCCAGCTTCTTCAGTGCTTGTTTTTCCTTTCAACAGCCAAAGAGAAGAAAGGAAAAATATTATTAAAGGTAATGTTTAAAATCAAATGTACACAAATTAAGAAGGAAGGTACTGTACATCTGGGGTCAGGCTTGAGTTATGAGAGATTACAAGTATCAGTTACAAGGTTCACAAGATACATACATAGTACAAAACCAACATACACCCAGATTGGAGTGTGGGAGTTTTTAAAGCGTCAATGAGTAAGTGATCTTGGGTATGCCACCCATAGAATCTATTTAGAGTCCAAGTCAGTATTGGTGTAGCGAATAGGTACATGAGTGGGGTGTGTCCCTTGGTTTGTCAGGGGAGGAAGTGGGTTATTTCCCTGCGGTCTTGGTTACTTGTCCTAGTACTGACGGTGTCCCATGGTGTGCTCCGTGTAGATGTCTCTGGACCATCTAATGGTATCAGACACCATGAGCTGTCTCATGAGCCAGGTGTAGCACCGATAGACTCCACATATTACAAATTTTACAGTGTTAGATATTCAACACCCAACTGCGTCCTATTACAGTACGGAGAAGAAAGAAGCGGAAACGGGATTCTGTTGAGCACTGTCATTCTGTTGAGCCACTGTAGCGAAAGCCCTTCAGTGATATTTGGACAGGCACTCCCTTGTTGATTAGCTATTCAATGCTGTGTGCGCACAGTTTAAGAGGAATCCACGGAAGCATCGTACCACTAATGATAGTAGCAGTCATAGTGATGGTAATTTCCCAACAAGAACTGCCCTGGTGCACACAGCTTCAGACCTGCCCCTACAAGCCAACCCATTATCTTTAATTGAACAAGACAGCACCCACCTGCCAAACTATAATGAGCAAGGGCCCCTAAATCAGGCAAATGAAACTATAAAGGAGTCAGATCAGCTGTTCTGCTTGTACCTGTTGCAAAGCTTTCAAATCAATCTTCTGACCTTCTAGCTTGGAGTAAAATTCATCCACTGCCTTCAAGAGAAAAAGTCAGTTTAAAGAATCTCAAAAGATGCAGTAACCTAGATCAAGAAAGAGTAAGCAGACAGGGGGAGGTCCTGTTCCTAAGAGGAGACTGCAGAGACTGCAAACAGGAGTTTGATCCTAAAATAGGTTTCAACAACTACCACGGCTCTACCTAGTCCAGGGCCAGTTCAGCAAGAAACTTAAGCACAGGCATAGCTTTAACCATGGGACTGAACTGGAGCCAAATTCTATATTAGCAAATGATGTAGTGAAGGAAGGAACACATTCCTTAATGTAAGCATGTATCTACTGTGAAACTACTGTACATACAGCCGTCTCTGCAATGAGCCATCATAATAATCAACTGGTTAATAAGAACAGAATCTCCAAACCAAGCATATGAAGTTCAATACAGTTCTTTGTGGTTGGTTTCAATAGGCAGACACTGCTTATAATAAAGTTTCTGAGTTTATTTATGCTATGGAAATCACCAGCGCTGTGAGGTAGGTGGTACAAACATGATGGGGAGGCATGGCAGGAGAGTGCAAAGTGGGGAATCTAGCAATCAGATTTAGTATAAAATAATCATCTATAGGTTATGTTAACCTTAGTTAACAAAGCACCAGAAAGGGCAAAGATTTCATTTTTAGTGAAAATCCATGTCAAACATTCACCATGTTTATATTTTTGCTATTATCCTCAGCTATAAACCAACTGTCTATAAACACCTATATAACCACCAGCAAAATATGTTTAAACAAGTGAAGACAGAGAGTAGCTAGTTTCTGAACACAAACACGTCTTTCGCCAATGCCACATGCTATATTTCAGCTACTGGACATTTGAGAGACAAGATGGGTGAGGAAATATCTTTTATTGGACCAACTTCTATTGGTGAGAGACTCAAACTTGATCCAACAAAGATATTTCCTCATCCACCTAGTTTCTCGAATGTCCTGGGACCAACACAGTTGCAACACCACAGTTACTGGACATGACAGACAAATTGGGAACATAAATGGGTCAACTGTAGTCACCAAGAAGTATTTTATTTAGCCTATATTTTTGTATGATATTTTCTGATTTTACACACCAAACTAATTAGTCATAAAGCATTAAAAGGTAATAGTTTCAGCATCATATTTTCTTTCATGATTTTAGTATCAGTCATTTAAACTACTTAATACAGTATAAGCAAAACCACTATACCTTATCAAATGATTCGAATTCCATGTACGGACACTTTAAATGTTGAGAAAACAAGAAAGGATGAAATTCCTCATATCTGTAAAATATATATTTGATAGTATTACTTGAGCGCTTAATATAAATTAGTTTTCTAGTAAGAAAGGGAGTTAATACTTCAAATATTTACGTGAGGATTTCTTCTGCGGGTTTATCTGGCTCCAGGCTTGGCTTTTTCTCACGTTTCTGGATGATATAACCCTTTAAAAAAAAAAAAAAACATAAGACACCACATTCATACTCATTTCTTTCCAGGAATCTTAAATGTTATTTTTCCTTTCTTGCCCAGGAAGGAACAGTTTAACACCTTGCAAACATCTGAAACTAAATCCGTTGGTAAGAACTTTTTTCGTAGAGACTTTATGGTGCTAACTGACTTTGCAGGTAAAATTTTGGCCACTCCTTTTTATTCCAAAATATTCCAAATGAAAGCTGAACTTCTATAACGAACCCAAGTCTACAATGCATCACACAAACTTTGTACCTTACATTTTAAACAACCCTTGTTTGTTTGGGATGCAATAATGGGCAAGTCAGAGTCAGAATGAATTGCACCATAAACTGATCAATCCTTTCCTCCTTGAAGTTAGAGAAGAACTTGTTATAAGGCAGCAGACTCAGAACATGGAAGAGAGAGGAGTGGATGGGCTGTAGCACAATTTTGCCACTGGAAGTGAAAATGTTCAGAAACACTGATACAGGCCCACAGAGGATATTCAATAGTTATTATTGCAATAAATAAATACATGTTTGAAAATTAGGACTACATTCCCAAGGTTAACGAATTCTCTCTATTACCTACTCGTAATTGGCAGTCTTTCTACTCAGGCCTCATTTCTGAGTTGCATTAAAATCAGTGTAGAAGGCACATGAATACCTTTAAGACACATAACTGCAAAATTAAATGTTGGTTCCTCATTGAACTACAGACGAAGATTATTCTGATATCCCTGAACACTCCATATGTTAAAATTACTATCAGTGTTTAAATACAACGGTGACACACAAGTCAGATAGGTCCCATTTATGCCATTAGCTCATTTACAGACTGCATGTCCAAGATAAGGGTCATATATATATATTCCTTATTAGTATCTGGAGTGCATCATAGCAGCAAAAATAGGAAGACAACAACATGAAAAGATATGATAGGAATGCTAAACCAATAACAAATGTCTAACATGATAGAAAAACAAAAATGCATGTTCGTTTCTTATTAGACAGTTTAACTTTGAACCGTGCAGATACCAGTTAAGATTTACCTTCCCACTAAAGTTGTTAGTTATCTTCATATATTCTTCTGCCTTGTGTAAAGCAGCAAGTACCCTTTCAATATTTTCTAAAGGGAAAAAATGGATTTTGAAGAGACACAAATTTTGGCATATTTTACATAAACACATACTGCACTACTTAACCAATAGAGGGTAAAGCTTGACAGACCGAAAACTAACCTATGCCACTAACTGCATTTCTAGTCAGGGGTAAGGAGGAATTTTCTTCAAGGTACAGTTCTTGTGGGAAGTCTGGATTATGAGATTTTCAATAATCTTACTGTCTGAAATACTCTAAAACCTTATAAAATTAAAAAAAAAGTCTGCATTTTAATAAGCATCTTTAACCATCCACTCCTTGCATTAGAAACAAGTTTCCATTTTAAAGAAAGCCTCATTTTGTGTCCTTTTTAAATTCTGAGCTATTTCTTTAAAAAAAATACGTATTCCAGCTACATGTATAAAATATAAGAGTGCTGGCACAAACACAAAATTGCACATAAAAAACAAGGACTGGATGCCTGAAATTACCTGTCTTGACAAGGGTGTACAATGAAAGTCCCTATTTTTGAAACATTAGCCATAAAGCTCTCTTCTTTATTACAGCACCTCACATAACAACAGATATCACGTATTACATTATTTTAATTAATTAGAGATCACCATATTAACATAGTTCTCCCCCTCCAAAAAACACTCATAGCAAAGTATGATACAGAACTAATCATTCTGACCTTACCACCTCAACCCATAATTGTATATTCCAAACATATCAAAAGCAACTGTTCTAATTCATTCTAAATCCACCATCTTGCTTTCTGATCAATATCTTTTATGATTAACACTTTGGCACATAACTCTTGTATAGTAAGTTCCTTTTTACTCCTTCCAATATCACAATTAACTTTGTGCCATTTGATGAAGTGCTACTGTAACTATTTAGAATTGAGGCTAAAAGGGATGGAAAAATACTGGGGTGTACGCAATGCTAGGGCTTTAAGAGAATAGAGTCAAAATAGTCTCCAGCCTGTAAAAACTTACACTGCATATCCATTGTGATGCTCCCCAAGGGTACCCTGGGTTGTGAAGTGCCTCATCACTATCTGCTCTTAGCGTGAAGTAGTTTTGTCTTTGTGGGTGAGCTCCCTGAAACCACCAGCCTCTGGCAACACAAGCCCTGTCTTCCAGGCCTCACTTTCTCTGGACAGGTAGCAATAAGCATACACCAGTCTCCAAATCCTCGGACTTTTCTCTACAGCATCCAGCCCCTTATCCACTGAACGCTCACAGAATTACCTGGCCTACTCTTCCCAAAGGAACACTACGTACCAGCTTTTAAGTTTCAACCAAGGACCACCACTTTGCTTAACACCACAGCACTTAGATATATTTATAATGAAAACAAGAATAAGGGGTGAATAGAGATTCAAGGAGTAGTGAGTATGAATACCGGAAACCAATGGTTACATATAAATAAATCATGACACGCTTTTAGAGACCAAACTTAACTAACAAGTTAACCTTCCATCTCAAGACGTTTATCTCACCCAAAGTTCTCTTCAGCATTTTCAGCCAATCCTGGCAGAGCCCCTTTTTCATGAAACAAAGCCACTGTTCTTTTACTTCCTCGGTGAAGGGTGCCTAGGTGTCTTCTCTGCCCCTCCAAATATAGTCAAGCAAACTTTGAAGTGCGCAAATATTATACGCCTACATACCTTTGCTTCCCATCTGTTGATCTACTTTGGCATTACCAGACAATCCAGCTTCTATAAGGCAGTGCTCAATAAGCGTGGCTCCATAAGCTATAAAAGTAGAGAGAACCAACTATAGAAAGCAGTTTAAACATTCAGGTTGAAATCTGTATTAAGAATGATTAATTTCCAAAACTGAATATGAGATTCTGGCCACCACTGAGAAAATTCAACAAAGGTCCCGATACTATAAGTGCTTCGTGGACAAATCCCTACACCCATATAAAGCACATTAAAGAATTGCAGCCAAGTTCCTATACCTTTTTATTAAAATTCTAGTCTTTTAACAAATAATTTTGCATTTTATATATAGGAGACTGTCTTGAACCTTCTGAGACACAGTTGTGTGTTTTTTATTTTAATTTTCAGATTACATCTAATATGAATGCGAACAGTTTGCACATTTCATTTTGTAATAATGTCATTACTTACGAAGATGTGGGTTAAGGACCCTCTTTAGCAGTTCCCCGTTAGGTGCATTTGATATTGTTTCAGTCAACCTAAGAAACATAATAAGCAGAATAGCTGCTTTTCAAAAGAATAAATGCATGATGTTGAATTGATTTTCCATGTTTTCTGAATTAAAGAAGAAAGCAAACAATTTCAATTCCGTGAGAGCTACATCACCTACACAATGTTCAAAGCTTAAAACGGACTCAAAATGTTTATATGTAAAAGTGGTCTTTACTTTATTTATAAGATGCATGTTGGACAGAATAAAGTTACCTTTCCAAGGTAGGTAATGGTGCAGGTGCTTTAGCGTTATCAACTGGGTACCGTTCCCGAACTGCAAATTTGACATCATCTGCCTCATCTGTGCGAAACCTCAGGATGTTTAAAATTAAGTATTCATAGTCTGTCAGAACAATGTTTCCCTGCAAGAGCATCAAAACTGACCATTATTAGAGTCCATATTAAATACTAATTTATAGACTAACCAATTTTATGACTTACTCTGTCGTAAAGCTCAACAATGAGATGATAGGCTGCTTCATCGCTTCCAAATTGAAAGTCTACAATTCTGTCTATCCCCAGCTGTTTTACACTGACAAGTCTTCTACTCCTTAAATGCTTACGACACTGACGATGGGGAAGAAAGAAATATTAAAATATGCATATGTATATAAGGTGTAAACAGAAAGGTCCTACTCATAGTATTTTAAACTGAAATGTTTAGTTACACGACTGTGTGGCCCCCACCCCGGTGACAATCTGAACATTTCTTGTTTATCTTATCTTTATTCCACTTATTATAGACAAATACAAGATCTGGTATAAACTTACAGAACTGAATATTACATACGTGAGCTGCTCAAACTTTGATAACCATCAAGCTCTGATCTATTCTTGCTCATTAAAGAAAAACTGTAGATCCAAATTGCAAAAAATTAAACATTTTTGTTAAGCATTCAGCATTTACAGTAATAAAAACAGCTGTACTATTTGAAACTTGCACATCTCTGCCATGCCAAGGAGGGAAAGAGCTAGTGCAACCTAAGGCCCCGATCCTGCAATGACCTCCGCTCAGGGTTACTCCACAAGACTCTCACTGACTTCAGTGGGGGATTTGCAGAGACGCAGTTCAGTGAAGCTCCTCGTGGGCACTCTTGTACCCCTGTCTGTTTGGTCTCTTTGCAGGAGTGGGGAGCTAACCAGATCTGTAATCTGATTCTGCAATCAGATTGCATCCACAACAGATCCATTTGCCGAACTGGAGCCTAATACTTCACTTCAGGACCTGACACCTCAGATCATCTAATCCTGAAGTCCTTACTCATGCAAGACTCCCATTCACTCTGGGTTTTGCCTACACAGAGACTTCAGAATCTGGTCTATATAATAATAATGTATTCACTTAGCCAAAGTAAAATTCCAACAGGCCTGGCTAGTCCAGTGAACATTTATGAGCTTGGGTATTAAAGTCTTAACAACTACATTTTGACTGTTGTCAGGTACCAAGCACCAGTTGTGTCCCCCACCATTCTGCAGTTGCCCTTCCTTTCAGCCAGTCCTCACATCATCGTCATCTGCTTGACCAAGACCCACTCAGCTAGTTGGCAATACTTTAATAGTTCATTTACATCTCAGAGGTGAAGCTGCAGCATTACTCTCTCTTCTGAAGGAAATTTCAGAAAGAGAAAGATTAATTTACCTTCATTGCAAACCCAGATGGCATCATATTCTTTGGCCACTCAAACTCTGTTGTGTGAATCCGTATACCAGATTCAATGAGAAGTGTAGCTTTACAGTCTGGCCTGTTGACGAAATAAAGACTAGTTTGACACTTTAAAAGCCACCAATTTGTCATTATACCAATGACATTTCATTACATTAGAGCTGTACACCAAAGTATCACAGATAGCCCTTCAACTTCAAGTCAAAGAAATCTTTCAGACGAAGTTATGGTCAAAAATATTAGAACAGTTGAGATATATTGAGACCAGTTTGGTAGCAAAAAGACAAAGTTAAAAACTAGATAAACTAAACTAAGGGCTAGATCAGGGGTCGGCAACCTTTCAGAAGTGGTATGCTGAGTCTTCATTTATTCACTCTAATTTAAGGTTGTGCGTGCCAGTAATACATTTTAACGTTTTTAGAAGGTCTCTTTCTATAAGTCTACAATATTTAACTAAACTATTGTTGTATGTAAAGTAAATAAGGTTTTTAAAATGTTTAAGAAGCTTCATTTAAAATTAAATTAAAATGCAGAACCCCTCGGACCGGTGGCAGTGTGAGTGCCACTGAAAATCAGCTCGCGTGCCAAAGGTGGCACACGTGCCATGGGTTGCCTACCCCTGGGCTAGATATACTGAGGTTACTTGATTACCATACCTTTTGCAGGAAGTTGTTTGAAAAGTCTCCCACCCGGAGCACTATCCAATTCAGGGGTCTCAAACATGCGGCCCGCGGAGTTATTTGCTGCGGCCCGCCAAGCTCCCCGCCCCCCGGAGTTATTTCCTGTGGCTGCCAAGCTCCCCCCCAGCACGCTGCATCCCCTCCTCTGCCTACCTCCAGGCGTTTCCTGCCGCCAAATAGCTGTTTGGCTGCACTTAGCGCTTTCCAGGAGGGAGGGGGGAGGAGCGGAGAGCTGCATGCTCAGGGGAAGAGGTGAAGAAGAGACGGGGCAGGGGTGGGGATTTGGAGAAGGGGGTGGAATAGGGGCCGGGAGGGGGTAGAGTTGGGGTGGGGACTTTGGGGAAGGGTTTGGAATGGGGGCGGGGAAGGGGTGGGAAGAGGTGGGGTAGGGGCAGGGCCTCATGGAAGGGGTGGAGTGGGGGGCGGGGAAGAAGGGGGGGCTTTTGTATCTTTATATGAAAAGGTGTCAGTGGTGTGGCACTCGGGCCAATGTACTAGTCCTCATGTGGCCCTCACGGTGATTTGAGTTTGAGATCCCTGGTCCAGTTGGTCGAGTGTATTACAAATGGGAAAAGAGAAAGCTAACAGTCCAACACAGAAACTAGGTGACCAAAAGGGACTTTTCTGGCTCTATGTAAAAAGCATCTGACTACACAGACTAATTGCTTCAGAACAGCAACTCCTGTGGTCATAGCTGCTTATTACCACAGCAGATGCACAGTTCTTGGTATTTACAAGAAAAAACTTTTAGGCACAAAACACACCTGCTCTTCCACTTATTTTCTGTATTTTGTTTGTAAAAAGGGAAAAAACAATTATCTTCCTGTGATATTTCCTATGAACTCCCATAATAAAAATATTTATCTTCTTCCAGGGAACAACACAAAACTAATTTTTAGCAAACTGATTATAAAGGTTTGATAAGCAGCTGTTAATACAAGACAAATAAGCTCAATTTTACGGAGGAATAAAACAGAGTTCACAAATGTTAAGAAGTTCTTACTTTTGAAGGCGAATAAGATATGTCTTATTATCCACATCATAGACATTGTTTACTCTCATTCCCAATAAGCTGTTAAACAAAAAATAAACACATTTTGTTAATCCAGTATAGAATCCATACAAGCCTGTCAGAAAGATTCAGTGACAACTGAATCTATATGTACACAAATAAGTTTCCTAGGTTACAATATATTATACAAATAGCATTTGAAGAGGTGATAGGGCAGAAGCAGTAAAATGGACACGCTCCAGGGAAAATTATGATACGATTAGAAGATACGGGGAGCACTATTAATGAAATAAATGCAAAAAGAAAACAGAATAGCCACTTGAACAAGATTCTAATACAACTCCAGAATTTCAGCGACAATTCATGTTATGAGACACTAATGCATATGCATCTCTCTGCATCACCAATTTATCATTGAAGCCCCACTTACATTAGCAAACTAGCCCCCTGGCTGATGACTGTCAGCAATACATCTGGCTGAACAGGTGCTGAGAATGCTTGAGGAACTAGCCTGGATGGGACTAAAGCATTTTCAGCATCACCACAGAAAGCACAACTGAGATTTGATCCTATTGCTGTTTCATTCACAGTTATCCAAACCAGCATAACACGGATGATATAATCCCATGTAAATCACATCTCGAGGAGCATCAGTGTCCCCCTGGCACCACAGGGGAGGTGCCAGTACTTAGCCCAGCAGGGATAGGATGATGGTGGAGGGACTATATGAGTTCCAGGGGGTAGTGGGATGGGGTCTCAGGACTTCATGGGGGTGGAGGTGCAGTTTGTCTGGGCTCCAGTGGGGTGAAATGGATTGTGTGTGCACAGGCGTCAAGACGCCCCTAGTCTTACACAGGGCAATGGGGTCTGTGTGCAGAGGAATCAAGGCTCCCATGCAAGGCAATGGGGCTGGAGATGTCAGGGCTCCCCTGGGGACAGCGGGGTAGGATGGTCAGGGTTCTCCTGGCCTCTCACATGGGGCAACGGGATGCTATGGAGCATCAGAGTTCCCATAAGGACCAATGGCGTAGGGGGGTTCCCAGGTCTCTACCATGAGGTGATCGGGTTCCTGTGGGAGGGCTGCAGGTGGGGGTTCCCGGGTCTCTCACACCAGGCGGTGAGGTGAGAGGTTCCTGGGGGGAATTGGACAAGAGGGCTCCCATGGGGGCAGTTCCCAGTTTCTCACATGGGGTGGCAGGCATGGGTGTTCCCATGGGGGCATTTCCCTGGTCTCTTGCCCAGAGAGATGGGGTGTGGGGGGTCCCCAGTCTCTCACCCAGGGCGGTGGGGTGGGGGTTATCCTGTGCGGTGAGGTGGCAATACATGTGGCGGGGGTGGGGGTTCCCATGTGCGGTGGGGGGCAGTACCGGTCGGGGGGGTGGGGGTTCCCATGTGCGGTGGGGGGCAGTACCGGTCGGGGTGGTGGGGACAGTGGGGTGGGGGTTCCCATGTGCGGTGGGGGGCAGTACCGGTCGGGGGGGTGGGGGCAGTGGGGTGGGGGTTCCCATGTGCGGTGGGGGGCAGTACCGGTTGGGGGGTGGGGGCAGTGGGTGGGGGTTCCCATGTGCGGTGGGGGGCAGTACTGGTCGGGGGGGTGGGGACAGTGTGGTGGGGGTTCCCATGGGGGGTTCCCATGTGCGGTGGGGGGCAGTACCGGTCGGGGGGGTGGGGACAGTGGGGTGGGGGTTCCCATGTGCGGTGGGGGGCAGTACCGGTCGGGGGGGTGGGGGTTCCCATGTGCGGTGGGGGGGCAGTACCGGTCGGGGGGGTGGGGGCAGTGGTGGGGGTTCCCATGGGGGGTTCCCATGTGCGGTGGGGGGGCAGTACCGGTCGGGGGGGTTGGGGCAGTGGTGGGGGTTCCCATGGGGGGTTCCCATGTGCGGTGGGGGGCAGTACCGGTCGGGAGGGTGGGGGCAGTGGGGTGGGGGTTCCCATGTGCGGTGGGGGGGCAGTACCGGTCGGGGGGGTGGGGGCAGTGGTGGGGGTTCCCATGGGGGGTTCCCATGTGCGGTGGGGGGCAGTACCGGTCGGGAGGGTGGGGGCAGTGGGGTGGGGGTTCCCATGTGCGGTGGGGGGCAGTACCGGTCGGGGGGGTGGGGACAGTGGGGTGGGGGTTCCCATGTGCGGTGGGGGGCAGTACCGGTCGGGGGGGTGGGGGCAGTGGTGGGGGTTCCCATGGGGGGTTCCCATGTGCGGTGGGGGGCAGTACCGGTCGGGGGGGTGGGGGCAGTGGTGGGGGTTCCCATGGGGGGTTCCCATGTGCGGTGGGGGGGCAGTACCGGTCGGGGGGGTGGGGGCAGTGGTGGGGGTTCCCATGGGGGGTTCCCATGTGCGGTGGGGGGGCAGTACCGGTCGGGGGGGTGGGGGCAGTGGTGGGGGTTCCCATGGGGGGTTCCCATGTGCGGTGGGGGGGCAGTACCGGTCGGGGGGGTGGGGGCAGTGGGGTGGGGGTTCCCATGTGCGGTGGGGGGGCAGCACCGGTCGGGGGGGTGGGGGCAGTGGTGGGGGTTCCCATGGGGGGTTCCCATGTGCGGTGGGGGGGCAGTACCGGTCGGGGGGGTGGGGGCAGTGGTGGGGGTTCCCATGGGGGGTTCCCATGTGCGGTGGGGGGCAGTACCGGTCGGGGCCGTGGGGGTTCCCCAGTCTCTCACCCAGGGCGGTGGGTGGTCCCAGGAGGGCGGCAGAGCCGTGGGGGGCAGTGGGGGAGGGGGCTCCCTGGGCGGGCAGTTCCCCGGGGGGGGGGGGGGGGGTTCCAGGTGTCCCGGTCTCTCGGCCGGGGATGCGGGCGGGTCACCGGACACCCGCGGGCCCCGGGCGCGGACGCTACCTGTCCCTGAGCTCGGCCAGCACGGCCCGGATGTCGATGGTGTTGAAGCGGGACTTCATGGCGGGGCGGGGCGGGGCGGGGCGCCCCTCACACAGCGACCCCCACTCGCTAACTCCTCACACTCGCCGACACCAACAGACGCACATGCGCAGTGCTCGTCCCTACGGCAAGCCCCGGTAGACAAACTTGTGCGGCGCGTTTGAGGCTCGCTCTGTCCTGGCGCTGGGAGCCCCGCTCCCCTTCGCCTCATGGCCCGGCGGGGGCATCGCAACGGCGCCAAACTGCATTTTCAGCCGGCAGGAGGCGCTGAGTCCCTTCCCCGCCGGCCGGTGACAGCGCCGCCCCCGCCCCTACCCCGGTGTGGGGTCTCCCTGTCCCCCGCCAGGATCCGGGGGAGGGAGCGGTGCCCCGGCCCGCTACACAAAGTGTCCCTGGTGTGGCGTTTCCTGCATTAGCGATCCTGGGGTGTGGGTGCGCCCCTCCCCCCATCCCGGCTCTCTGGGGGTGTCTGCATCAAAAG
This sequence comes from Malaclemys terrapin pileata, assembly GCF_027887155.1. Classification (NCBI taxonomy): domain Eukaryota; kingdom Metazoa; phylum Chordata; order Testudines; family Emydidae; genus Malaclemys; species Malaclemys terrapin. The sequence goes on along the minus strand of NC_071508.1, from coordinate 147,827,820 downwards.
AGACCGTGTCTCACTGTCTTGCCCAGGCTACGCGGCAGGGGCTATTCACAGGCGCGATCCCACTACTGATCGGCACGGGAGTTTTGACCTGCTCCGTTCCCGACCTGGGCGGGTTCACCCCTCCTTAGGCAACCTGGTGACCCCAAAGGCCGCCGCATGGAGCCCCCTTCTCCCCTCCAAAAAGCAGCCGCAGGACTTCCTCCTACCCATCTGCTCGCAGGGGCGGTGCCGGGACTGAGCCCAGCAGCCGGACCTGCTGGGGGGCGGGGGGGTCAGGATGAGCATCTCCTGTCTGCTGAGGCGCACACACACTCCGCTGGGGGGGGGGGGTTAGCAGCGCCTGGGGGGCTGGGCTATTATCGGTCTCTGGTGTGTGGTTGCCCCTGTTCCTTTCTTTTTAAGGATCAGGACCAACCTTAGGGAAAATGGTGCCCTGGGTCAGGGGGTCTCAACCTTTCCCTTGCTGAGGCCCCCTCGACATGCTATACAAATGCCAGGGTCCAGTGGGGGGAGAGCTCAGGCCTCCAAGGGCCCAGGGGTAGTTTTACTTCTCTTTGCGGGGCCAAAGCAACAAGGGCTAGCCGAGCGTGAGCGAGCTCCCCGTATACCAGGGTTCAGAGAGGGAGCGCTACTTGTAGCGGCACAAACAGCTCTCACTCCCGTTTTGCTACCTTGGGTGTACTGAGCATGCTCACTCGAACTGAGCATGCCCAGTAACCTTCGTTGTAGCCACTGCCCTCTCTCTGCCCTTACTTCTACTTACGATTTACTGCCTCCTCTTTGGGGGGGTTTAAAAGGATTAAGGGGGGCAAATCGCAGCGGGGTGGCTGTCAGGGTCTGAGCAGGGGGCAGAATTTTACTGGCCTGGGGGGTTCAAGCTACTGTAGCTTAGGGTTACCATACGTCCTGTTTTTCCCGGACATGTCCTGCTTTTCGGCAATCAAACCCCCGTCCGGGGGGAATTGCCGAAAAGCCAAACATGTCCAGGAAAATGCCGGCCGGGCACTTCCCCTCCCGCGGCTGCTCCGCTTTGCTCCTCCCCTCTCAGACTTTAAGAGCCAAGCTGCCTGAGCCAGCGCTACCGGCTTTGGGCAGCCCCCCTTGCCTCCGGACCCCGAGCCGCCGGAGCAGAGCAGCTGGAGCCGGGGAGGAGAAGTGCCTGGCAGGTGTTGGTTCGGAGGCAAGGGGGGCTGCCCGAAGCCGGTAGCGCTGGCTCGGGCAGCTCGGCTCTTAAAGTCTGAGAGGGGAGAAGCGGAGCAGCTCAGCTAGAGCCCGGGAAGGGAAGTGCCTGGCCGGCGGCGCAGGGTCCGGAGGCAGGGGGGTTGCCCGAAGCCGGTAGCGCTCGGGCAGCTCAGCTCTGTTTAAGAGCCGGGCTGCCTGAGCGCTACCGGCTTCGGGCAGCCCCCCTGCCTCTGGACCCTGCGCCGCCGGAGCCCGGGAGGGGAAGTGCCCGGCTGGGGGCGCAGGGTCCGGAGGCATGGGGGCTGCCCAAAGTCCGAGCGCTACCGGCTTCACGGTTTGCCGGGCAGCCTCCAGACCCTGTGCCCCCGTCTGGGCGCTTCCCCTCCTGGGCTCCAGCTGCGCTGGGGAAGCGCCGGCCGGGGGCGCAGGGTCTGGGGGCTGCCCGGCAAACCGTGAAGCCAGTAGCGCTGGGTCAGCCCTTTCCCCGTGGCTGGGAGTGGGAGGGAGGAGGGGGCGGAGTTAGGGCGGGGAAGGGGTGGAGTTGGGGCGGGGCTAGGGTGGGGCCAGGGCCCGTGGAGGGTCCTCTTTTTTTAATTATTAGATATGGTAACCCTAGGCTGAGGGGCACCAGCTCTGCTGCATGCTACTGTGGGCCTGGTCACTGGCAGCCGGCACCCTGGCCGTTAACCCCTGGAGCATCGATTCCCGGTGGTGGGGCCTGCATGCTGCATGGTGCCTTGGCCTGGATTTAGTGTAAGCATCACGGGTGCCCAGCTGAGGGAGCAGCCCCCGGGGCTTTGCTAGAAATTCAGGCCTGGGGGCTGGGGCTCCCCAGCTGGGAGCAGTTGCAGTGCGGGGAGGGGGGCAGATTCACCGTCCCAGCTGCTGGATGCAGGCTGCAGGGCCCATGGGGGATGCAGCCAGGTGGGCAGAGCGGAAGGGAAAGAGTCCCACACAGCATGGATCTGCTGGGAGCTGATCCTGCACCACATGGCGGGGGGGGGGGAGGGGGAAGGGCACAATGTAGGACTGATGAATGAAATTGTTTTTAATTGTTTACTTTATTAATGTAACTTCATAAGTAAAGTTTTATGAATGAAACAATATTCATTCATAAAACCGGTTACCCCAATAACTGGCTAATTAACAGTTAAGATGCTTGTTAAGAGCCATAACTGTTCAGTCAGCTGCCTTTGTAAGTTTCACGATCAATCCAATTCCTGCTTAAATCACTGAGACTTGCACTGCTTCAGTATTGTAATTCCTGTTCACCATTTATTACACTTGCCTACAGTGTAACTTCTGTTCACTGTTTGCCATATTGTAATTCAAACCCCATTTTGAAACGCTTACTCCATTTTGTAAGGGCTTGCTGCAACCTTCATTTTTGCAAACCCTGCTGTAATCTTATTAGTTTAGTTTAGATGTGTGAATGAGGTATGTATGGATGATGGAATCAACCTCCAGCCCCAGCCTGTCCTGATTAAATAGAGTTCAAACACCAATGGCTGAAGATGCAGACAAGAGCCCTAACAAAGTAAGAAGAATCCACCCTAAAAAGAAAAAACCTAAACCTAAAAAGAAAAGGTACAATAGAAGGAAGATCAAAGCCCGGTCCCAGGCTGAAAGTCATGTCTGCAATAGACGGATGATCAATCACCAAACCCAGAGGCAGTGTGACACAGCAAGACCTATAGACTCTGGAGTCAAACTAAAGCCTACAAAAAGGATGGGTGAGATGGAAAACTTTAGAGGAGGGTAACATTCTGCTGCCAACATGGAAGGGCATCGGTGCATGCCCAACAGAGACCCAGCTTGTCCTTGTGCCCGGCTTTCCTGGCCAGTTACCGCCACAAGCTACGAACCCAAGCTGCAAACTCAAGCCACAGACTCAAGCAGGACTTGTAACTATGCAGCAGCTGCAGAACATCTGTGTGTGTGTGTGTGTATTTGGTATAATCTGTGTGTATAAGGATTAAGATATTAGTTATTGGTCATAAATCAAATTGTTATCGTAATAAATGTGGCATCTTTATCTTGTCCCTTTAATAAGATCCTGCTAGTTTTTATTGGTATAACACAGCCCATTGTCCTCCCACTGGCTAGAACCAGCTGTGACTCCTGAGCTGAGTCTCTGGGTGATCAGGTCAGCAGTCGCTGGGGTGTCCATCCTCCAGGCCATCGGCTGGGGTCCCAAGTTCCCTCTCCGGTCCTCTGGAACAACCAACTCCCTCTTCCCTCACCTCGTTAAACCAGTAACACCCAGGGACACTGAGTCCCACTCTCTCTGCATGCAAATCATTGGAAAACCACAAAAATATAAGAAAATTCCCCCATTTCGTCACAGTGGGGATCCTGGAAGAGTGGTTAGAAACCCCAGAGAGGCACTGAACTGAGGTCTTCTTTCATCTCTGCAGAAAAGGGTAAGGAAGGAAGCCCCCACATCATGGTTACAGTGGACATGCAGGAAGCCCCAATTCCTCTGAAAGAAGAAATCAGGCCTCTGAGCAATTGAAACAGATACTTCAAACAGTTTAATAGGAAATATGTGCACAGTAAATCCAAAATCTGGAGCTGGGTTATTTCCATATGACGTTGTTTGTGAGATACTTGGCCAGCACCTGAAAAAGAAATGTGAAGAGTCATGAGTATTTGTCCAGTGCCCCTTAATACACATAAACAGAGTGGAGAATACTAGGGAATACCAATATGATAACATGGACTGGGAATAAGCTGCTGGATACAGTATAGAAAGCAAACACCAACACAGGAAACACTACAAGATTAGGGGAACCCATATTACTTAATATAGTCGCTCTTGAATGAGCGGAATGTGTCAATTCAGCAGGGGTCTCTATTGATTTCCTTCCAATATTCAACTGTTACAGGAACATTGTCTCCCCACTGAGAGCTATAAGCAATAACATCCCAGACTCCCTCTGCCTTTTGCCCTCCTCTGCTAACTGCTGCCTGGTGATCCCCACAGGCCCTGAACCCGGGGGACAGTAAACTGGAGAATGAGGTGGTGATGGAGACTAGAAACCTGACCATTCAGTGACCTTTTTCTATGACGTGGAGGATCATAGTAGCTAATTTTGGAGGATGAGTTATATCTGCTGAGCGCCTTTTCTTAAGGGCAGAGCATCCTTATCTCCCAATAACATCAGTGGGAGTTTGAGAACACTCAGCAACTCATAGGATTGGGCAATACAAATGCAAAGGCCTTGGGTGGCTAAAGTTAAGCACCAAAATCTGCAGTTAGATGCCTAAATACTCATTATAGCCACCTGCAGCCGTGCTGATTAAATCTCTATAAGCATTGTGGTGTTTAAAATAGATATTTGAAAAACAAGGGGACTGATGTTTATAGGCATATTTGTCCTTTGGTTGACATCAGACAACTTTATGCCAGGTGAGTGAATTTTCAAAACCTGGATACCTAAACTTTGACTCCTAACATCACATGTAGGTGCATAAATAGGGGTGGGATTAGTGGTAAAATCACCTTTTGCTGCCCTATGTTGCAGTGGAGCAGGACAAAGTAGCCATAAAGCTGCCCTAAGAGGCAGCTAGGATTTCCCCAGCATGTGCAAATCCCTAACACACAGAGAACTAGCATATATAGTGTACTGCCAGTGTAGCTGGCTGTATGTCACTAACTCCTAGCTTCCCACCCAAGTATATGGGGTGTGAGCTGGAAACAGACGATGGCACACAAAGTGTGCATTGTGCTACAGCAATCTCCAGTGCAGCAATGGCTGTTTCAAGACAGCATCATTTAGAACAACCCAGAGTCTAGAGCTCAGGTGTATTTGAGGATCTGGGCTGTTCATATAGTAATGACCCCTGAGCAAGCAGTATAATGTCCATGCTTATCACTGAGCTTGTCCAGAGGCTGCACGTCCATCAGAATGACTAGATGTCCTGATGTGTAATAAAAATGCTTTGAGTAATAAAAATCAACCCAGGCTACTTTACAGGGCCTCAGCCTTCTCTCACTTACAGCATCTGAGCAGCAGGACAATGGCTAATACTGCCCAGTATTATAGTTGCCTCTCTCTTCTTCCAATTTTGGGTAGCAGGAGTGAGTAGTATAACGGCCCTACTGTCAATCAAACATTAACCCCACACCTTAACCCAATAAGCCCTGCCCACCGGTCATTGGAAATCCCATCCCATGGGGGTATTACTTCCGGGGTCAAGGCGGACACATGACCAGAAGCAAGGTGTGTCATGTGACCCCTCTAAGAACTCCTCCCACTGTCCTCTACCAATCAGGATGGGTTTTGGCCTTGATAGGAATGACCCGAGAGAAGATTTGACCAATCAGGGGGAGTTCCGAGCTTCATCTGACCCCTCTAAGAACTCCTACCACTGCTCTCTACCAACCAGGAGGGGTTTCAGCCACTGGGGACCACCCTGAAAGGAGATTTGACCAATTGGGGGGAATTCTGGGGTGGGGTGACCAGTCCGGAAGTGGTTCGTGTGACCCTTCTAAGAACTCCTCCCACCACCATCTACCAATCGTGATGAGTTTCAGCTGCAGAGGATTGCTCCAAAAGGAGATTTGACCAAAATAGGGCAGGTTCTGGGATGGGGTGAACCACCCAGAAGAGGGTCGTGTGATCCCTCTAAGAACTCCTCCCAATGCCCTCTGCCAATCAGAATGCAGCACCATCACCCCATAAGTCCCAGCGCTGGGCAGAGGAGGCCATCTCAAACCAAGAAGACGTGTTTTAGAAATCATGGAAAGGCTGAGAGGAAACATGGACTCCTTTGCCACCCCTGTGAGAACTTTGAACTTTGTTTTAACCCCGAGGACCTTTGGACTTGTGTGGAGAAAACGTTACAGCAGCGACAGTTCTGAAGAGGATGAGGGAGCAGCCAAGGGGATTCCTTTGGCCCAGCCATTGATGGATATGCCAGAAACCAAACCCGAAGTCCAACCGCTCATGACGCACCCCGATGAGCATGGTGGCCTCTCGTCGTCCACCACCCTGGAGGAGGAAGGGGATCATGGCTTGGGGGAGTCACCGGCGGACAAGGTGAATGGAAAAGACATCGCTCAGGTAAATGAATGATTAAGAAGTGACAGTCGATGATGGGGTGTAATGGGGTTAGGAACCTGGGGTTGTGTAAATCTAAAAACAAGCAATGGGAAAAGACGGTTACTCACCGTTGTAACTGTTGTTCTTCGAGATGTGTTGCTCATATCCATTCCATTAGGTGTGTGCGCGCCGCGTGCACGATCGTCGGAAGATTTTCTACCCTAGCAACACCGGCGGGTCGGCTGTGGAGCCCCCTAGAGTGGCGCCTTCATGGCGCTGAATATATACCCCAGCCGACCCGGCGCCCCCTCAGTTCCTTCTTGCCGGCTACTCCGACAGTGGGGACGGGGGGCGGGTTTGGAATGGATATGAGCAACACATCTCGAAGAACAACAGTTACAACGGTGAGTAACCGTCTTTTCTTCTTCGAGTGCTTGCTCATATCCATTCCATTAGGTGACTCCCAAGCCCAACTTAGGTGGTGGGGTCGGAGTGAGACATTGCCGTGTGCAAAACCGCTGATCCGAAGGCAGCATCGTCCCTGGACTGCTGCACTAGTGCATAGTGAGCTGTAAACGTGTGGACTGATGACCAAACCGCCGCTCTACAAATGTCCTGTATCGGAACATGTGCCAGGAAAGCAGTCGAGGAGGCTTGGGCCCTCGTGGAGTGAGCGGTGAGGTGCGGTGCTGAGACACCTGCCAGGTCATAGCAAGTCCGGATGCAAGACGTAATCCAGGAGGATAGGCGCTGTGAGGAGACCGGTGAGCCTTTCATTCGGTCGGCCACTGCAACGAAGAGCTGCGTCGTCTTTCTAAAGTGCTTTGTGCGGTCAATATAGAAGGCCAGGGCCCTTCGTACGTCCAGGGAATGCAAACGTTGATCCTGGCGAGTGGCATGTGGTTTGGGATGAAAGACCGGGAGAAAGATGTCCTGGTTGATGTGAAAAGGAGAAACCACCTTAGGGAGAAAGGCAGGATGTGGACGAAGCTGCACTTTATCCTTATGGAAAACTGTATAAGGGGGCTCGGATGTCAGCGCCCTGAGTTCAGAAACGCGCCTTGCTGAGGTGATGGCTACGAGGAAGGCTGTCTTCCAGGATAGGTACAGAAGTGAACAGGTGGCCAGTGGCTCGAATGGAGGACCTGTGAGCTTGGAGAGAACCAGGTTGAGGTCCCACGTCGGGACGGGCTGACGTTGTTGTGGGTACATCCGGTCTAAGCCCTTGAGGAATCTAACGACCATCGGGTTAGAGAATACCAAGGACGCGAGTTCCCCTGGGTGAAAGGCCGATATAGCGGCCAGGTGAACCCTAATTGAAGATATCGCCAACCCCTGATGTTTTAGGGAGAGGAGATACTCCAAAATGAGAGGAATGGGTGCCTGCAACGGGGACGTGGCTCGTTGTTCGCACCAACAGGAGAACCGCTTCCACTTGGCCAGGTACGTGGTGCGTGTTGAGGGCTTCCTACTGCTCAGCAGAATCTGTTGGACAGAGTGCGAGCATTGCTGCTCTGCCTGGGTGAACCATGGAGCAGCCACGCCGTGAGGTGGAGTGATTGCAGGTCGGGGTGACGCAGCCGGCCGTGGTCCTGCGTGATGAGATCCGGATACAACGGAAGCGGGATCGGTGTCTGAACCGAGAGTTCCAACAGTGTGGTGTACCAATGTTGTCTCGGCCACGCTGGAGCGACCAGAATTACCTGTGCCTGGTCTCTGCGCAATTTGAGCAGTACCTTGTGGACCAGAGGAAACGGAGGGAAGGCGTAAAACAGGTGGTCTTTCCAGGGAAGGAGAAACGCATCCGAGAGGGAGCCCGGAGCTCGACCTTGTAGGGAGCAGAACACGTGGCACTTCCTGTTGTCTCGGGATGCAAACAGGTCTATCTGGGGAAACCCCCACCTCTGGAAGATGGAATGTATGATGTCCGGACGGATAGACCACTCGTGCGTCTGGAAGGACCTGCTGAGTCGGTCCGCTAGAGTGTTCTGGACTCCAGGGAGGAACGATGCCGTGAGGTGGATTGAGTGGGCGATGCAGAAGTCCCACAGGCGAATGGCCTCTTGGCATAGGATTGACGAACGTGCTCCTCCTTGCTTGTTGATGTAAAACATGGCCGTGGTGTTGTCGATGAGAACTAACACACATCGGCCACGTAGGAGGTTGAGAAATGCCTGGCACGCCAGTCGTACCGCCATCAGTTCCCGAACATTGATGTGCAGGGCTAGCTGGGATGCAGTCCACAGGCCCTGGGTATGGTGTTCGTTGAGATGGGCGCCCCAACCCAGAGATGAAGCGTCTGTGACCAGGTGCAGAGAGGGTTGTGGGGCGTGAAATGGTATCCCCTCGCAGACCACATTGCGATCTAGCCACCAGGTGAGGGAGGCCAGGACCGAGTTCGGGACCGTGACCACCATGTTCAGACTGTCCCGATGTGGACGGTATATTGATGACACCCAGGTTTGAAGTGGGCGAAGCCGAAGTCTGGCATGCCTGGTTACGTGCGTGCAGGAAGCCATGTGACCCAGCAGGGTAAGGCACGACCTCACCGTGGTCGTTGGGAAGGCCTGGAGCCCTTGAATGAGGCTCGTGATGGTGCCGAATCTGTTGTCTGGCAGGATGGCTTGTGCACGTCTGGAGTCTAGAACTGCGCCGATGAATTCTATTCTCTGGGTAGGTTCTAGAGTGGATTTGTCCTTGTTGAGTAGGATGCCCAACTCGTTGAATGTGTGCACTATTATGTGGACGTGAGCTTGAACTTGCTCCTTGGTGCGACTGCGTACCAGCCAGTCGTCTAGGTACGGGAACACCTGTATCCCTTGCCGACGAAGGTATGCTGCCACGACAGCCATACATTTCGTGAACACTCTTGGGGCCGAGGATAGGCCGAAGGGAAGGACTGCAAATTGGTAGTGCACCGCGTTCACCACGAATCGCAGGAAGCGTCTGTGAGGTGGGTAAATTGAGATGTGAAAGTATGCGTCTTTCATGTCGAGGGCGGCGAACCAGTCTCCAGGATCGAGGGAAGGGATAATGGCCCCCAAAGAGACCATGCGGAACTTCAACTTTACTACGAATTTGTTGAGTCCGCGCAAGTCCAAGATGGGCCGCAGACCTCCCTTGGACTTGGGGATCAGGAAATAACGGGAATAAAATCCCCTGCCCCTTAACTCTATCGGAACCTCCTCTATGGCCCCCATGGCCAGGAGCGTAGAAACCTCCTGAATAAGAAGTTGCTCGTGAGAAGGGTCCCTGAAGAGGGACGGGGAAGGGGGGTGGGAGGGGGGGATAGAAGAAAATTGGATAGCGTATCCCCTCTCCACCGTGCGGAGGACCCAACGGTCTGAAGTTATAAGGGACCAAGCACGGTGGAAGTGGGAGAGGCGATCCCGAAAGGAGGGGGTTGGATCCTGGGGGATGACTGGGGCGCCGTCCTCGACCGCACCTTCAAAAGTTCTGCCTGGGGCCTGAAGGTGGTCTAGGTGGCCCCTGGTTCTGGCCGGGTTGAGGGCCGGTCCACCTTCTTCTACCACCTCGCCCTCGCCTCCTGGCCGAGTCCTGTCTCTGACGAGGTGGGGGGGGGGGTAGAAGCGCTGAGGCTGCGGCCTAAATGGCCTGCGCTGAGGGCCCACAACATGCATCCCCAGGGAGCGCATGATTGTTCTCGAGTCCTTTAGGCTCTGCAGGCGAGAGTCCGTTTTGTCTGAGAACAATCCGTGTCCCTCAAAGGGGAGATCCTGTAGGGTTTGCTGCAGCTCCGGAGGCAAACCCGAGACCTGAAGCCAGGAGATCCTACGCATAGCGATACCCGAAGCCAGGGTCCTCGCAGCTGAGTCTGCTATGTCCAAGGAGGCCTGCAAGGAGGTCCGAGCCACCTTCTTGCCCTCCTCTACCATGGCTCCAAACTCTTCCCTGGACTCTTGGGGAATCAGCTCCTTAAACTTCCCCATAGAGTTCCAGGAGTTGAAACTGTAGCGGCTCAGCAGCGCCTGTTGGTTCGCTGCTCTAAGTTGTAGCCCTCCGGCTGAGTAAACCTTACGGCCAAACAAATCGAGCCGCTTAGCCTCTTTTGATTTAGGCGCTGCAGCCTGCTGGCCGTGGCGCTCTCGTGCGTTCACTGATTCCACCACCAGTGAACACGGTTGGGGGTGGGTATACAAGTACCCATAGTCCTTAGACGGGACAAAGTATTTCCTTTCCACCCCTCTCGCTGTGGGTGGGATAGAGGCAGGAGTCTGCCATATCGTATCCGCATTCATTTGAATCGTGCGGATCAGGGGTAACGCTACCCTCGATGGGGCATCCGCTCCAAGGATATTCACGATCGGGTCGTGAACCTCCACTATCTCCTCCGCCTGCAGGTCCATATTACGGGCCATCCTGCGCAGAAGATCCTGGTGAGCCCGAAGATCTATTGGAGGCGGGCCTGTGCACGATGTGCCCGCCACTGCCTCATCGGGAGAAGAAGAGGAAGATGCCTCCGGTGGAACAGGATCCAAGGGCTGGTCCTGGTCTCCCTGTTCCTGGGCTGGAGCATCACCTGTGCCTGGGTCCAGGGTGTCAGGTGGTGCGGACCCAGAGGCCTCCATGCCCCCTGGCGGAGGCCGAGAGATGGTGGACTCCGGGGCCCCTCTGACGGAGTGACCGGAGCGAGAGGTCGACGCAATTGGAGCCCCTTGCGCCTGATGGTACGCCCACGGGGTCCAGAACGACCAGTGAGATGGGCCATGAGCAGGGTCCTCTGCTACCTCCTGCCAATGGCCTATGTCCTGCTCCTCGGCTTGACCCTGAGGGGGGTATGCCGATCTAGATACTTCCTCAGAGGAGCGGGACACCGATCTCGATGGCCATGGCGGTGCCGAGTGCGTCGAGACGAATCCCGTGGGATGCGGTGCCGCACGGTGCCGGTCCGGGGATGTTCTATCTCCACGCGGTGCCGGCGATCGGTGCCGGGACCGCGACCGGTGCCGATGACCTCGTCGGTGCCGGGAGTCGGATCTGGACCTCGACGAGGACCTGGAGTATGCCCGGTGCCGGGAGCGGCCTCTCGACGTCGAGCGTCGACCGTAGCGGTGCCGAGAGCTACGTCTCGACGTTGATCGGTGCCGACGATCATATCGGTGCCGAGACGTAGAGCGGTGCCGCGAAGAAGATCTTGGCCGCGAGTACGACCGGTGCCGAGATGATATTCGGTGCCGGGACTGCGAGCGGCGTGGGGACCTGCTTCGGGACCTGGAGCGGTGCCGAGGTTCCAGTCCTTGTGGAGGGCGCATCAAGGCAGGTTTCCCCCTCGACTGGACCGGGCGAGTCAGCGGTGCAGTCGGTGCCGGTGGTTGAGGCGGTGCCGGCTCCGTGAGAGCTATTAAGTCTCTCGCCGCCGCGAAGGTCTCTGGAGTCGACGGTAGGCACTGTATCACCGCCGGCCTCGGTGGAGACGCTATCTGCACCGGACTCAACGGCCTCGGTGCCGGAGTCGACGGTGCTGGAGGCACCTGTTTCCTTTGCTCCACCGGCGGACGCGGCTCTACCCCCGGCACTGGGGGAGCTGGCGTCTTCGGCACGGACGTCCCCGTTTTATGGGCTTTTTTATGCCCCGGGGATAATGATCGGCGCCGAGGCACTGCTTGCGGTGCCGACGAGGTCCGGTGCCGGGGAGGCTTGTCTGACGCCACTCGCGTGGTCGTCAAAGCCGGTGCTGCCGGTGCACTGCGCACCGAGGTGCTAGGCGCCGGGGTCTGGCCCGTAGAGGGAGTGTCCGGGCTAAGTGCCGCCTCCATCAGGAGTTGCCTGAGCCGAAAGTCCCGCTCCTTCTTGGTCCTTGGTCTGAAGGCCTTACAGATCTTGCACTTATCTGTTTGGTGGGACTCTCCCAGGCACTTCAGACAGGAGTCGTGCGGGTCGCTCGTGGGCATAGGCTTCGCGCAGGAGGCGCACTGCTTGAAGCCGGGAGCGTTGGGCATGAGCCCGGCCCCGCGGCCGGGGAAGAAAGGGGGAGACGACCCCCTTAATCCCCTGAGCTACTTAGAACAACTATAACAACTTTTTTAAAAACTATTTAACTATTCAACTATAAACACTATAACTATAACTGCTAATAACCAACAAAGCTAGGGAGAGTGGAGAACAGCTAAGCAGCGCTCCACAGTTCCAACGACCGTCAGGGGCGGTAAGAAGGAACTGAGGGGGCGCCGGGTCGGCTGGGGTATATATTCAGCGCCATGAAGGCGCCACTCTAGGGGGCTCCACAGCCGACCCGCCGGTGTTGCTAGGGTAGAAAATCTTCCGACGATCGTGCACGCGGCGCGCACACACCTAATGGAATGGATATGAGCAAGCACTCGAAGAAGAACTTACACTTGTTTCTTGTCTAAAAATCTCTTGACAGCTCAACGATGCCTTTCTAGAGGACCCGGAGGCCTGGTCAGCATTGCATCAAGCAGCGAAGATGAACTCCAAGGATGATGGCTATGAGGAGTTTAGGAGGAGGTTTGGCATGGAACTCGCTGAGCCAGTGCCACGTCGTGAGCGTAAAAAATTATAGGGACTATTGTACGCGTTGCTGTTTGTGCTGTTCTTAATCACTGTCTTAGGGAAAAGCTTTTTGAAGATTCTGAGGGCTGTGTCATAGATGCACCAGCCCCCCGGCACCATGACCGTGTGACTTGGACTTCAATGGATATAAACTGCAAGCTCCGGGGCTTGTGTGCTGAGCTGTGTTTGGAAAGCTTATTGAACACTATTATTGCCATAGGTTATGCTATGCAATTTCTGTGCCTAACCCAAGAACATTTAATGCAAGGGGTGACCTTGATAAATGCTGTGCAATTCAGTGGAGACCCTGATCATGTTTTAAAGAAAATGCCCAAACCGGAAGATGCCTGCTTACAGTGTTATGTTGACCGTCTGGTCCACATAAAAAGTGACAGAACCCTGCTTAAGAAAAAGACATTTTGTAAGAAATCTAACAAGATTAAGTTAGAGAATGGTGAGGGGACAGCCTTAGAAAGCCTGAATCCTCAGAAAAGTATATTTTTTTATGATTTTGAATACACGCAGGAGACTGGGTTGCACACTCCCAATTACATTTTTGCTATGTCCCTAAAGCCGGAAAAGTCCTGGGAATTTAAGGGCGATGAGTGTCTTTCTATGGCTGTTAAGACCTTTCTTGGCAAAGAGTTCCAGGACTACATATTCCTAGCGCACAATTCCAAAGGTTACCATGTGTACTTCATCGTTAGACAGTTACTGAAGGAAAAGATGTGCCTAGAATTGATCACTCAGGGAAGTAAACTAATGTATGTGGAAGTTAAGGTCCTGGGCATTCGTTTTATAGACTCTTTAAACTTCTTGCCCATGAAGCTTAGCAAGCTCCTGCAGGCGATGGGGTTTGAAGGGTGCAAAGAGTATTTTCCACATTTTTTTAACACTTGAGAAAAATCAAAATGACATGGGGCCTATGCCCGGCGTGGAGCACTATGGTGTAGAAAGCATGATGCCCAGGGAAAAAGCAGAGTTTCTCGACTGGTATCGGGACCACAGGTATGAGATGTTTGACTTGCAGAAAGAGCTCGCGTATTACTGTGAGCAGATGTCAAAATTTTGAGACAGGCTTGTATCCTATACAGAAAAGAGATTATGAAAATGACGGAGAAGGGAGATATAGTAAAGAGAGGACCTAGTAAATTCACTGAGATATAACTGTGTATAGACAAACGATATCCACCTATATTACAAACCTAACCCCAGGGAAGAAATTCACTATTATGATTTTACCAGCCTGTACCCTTTCGTAAGCAAAACCCAAGAATACCCTATCAGACACCCCAATATACTTTATGACAAATTTGGACCCCTTGCAAATTATTTTGGAATTGCAAAAGTTAAAATGTACCCCCCACGAGGCTTCTTTTCATCCTGGGGACTTGGTGCACTGTGGAATTGAATGAGGCCATAGCAAAGGGGTACACAGTGGCTAAAATATATGAAATATGGCATTTTAATGAAAAATCTGATGAACTGTTTTCAGAGTGCATAAAATTACACCTCCACCAGAAACAAGAGGCTTTAGGGTATCCCAGCTGGTGCACAGACAAAGAAAAACAAAATAAGTACATTAACGATTTCTACCAGAAAGAAGGCGTGCATTTACGCCAACACGAGATCAGGTTTAACCCCGCTAAACACCAAATCGCTAAACTGTTTTTAAATTCTCTGTGGAGTAAATTCGGCCAAAGAACAAACCTACCCAATAGCAGCATCGTGAGAAACCCTGACGAACTCTTTCAGTACCTGTTTCCCCCCCCACTACGAGGTTTCATCCTGTGAGTTTATCGAGGATGAAACAGCGTGCGTGTCTTGGAAGCATGCAAAAGACTAGTACTCAGTCTCTGGAAATACCAATGTTTTCATAGCCTGTTTCACCACTGGTTACGCCCGCTTAGAACTATACAACCTGCTAGACAGGTTGCAAGAGCAGTGCCTGTACCATGACACTGACTCGGTGATATCTGTGAAAAGGGAGGGTGACTGGAATCACCTCTGGGAGATTATTTAGGGGACCTCACGAGCAAGATCCCGCCAGATCAACACATCACCCAGTTTGTGTTGGCAGGCCCGAAAACATATGGGTATAAGCTGTAGAGAGGAAAGGCCTGTATGAAAGTCAAAGGTATTACCCTGAACGTAGCAAACTGTGAAAAGATCAACTTTGACAGTCTGAAAGATCTAGTCCTGGACTATTGCACGGGTCTGTGAGAAAACACCTCAAAAAAGATAGAGGTGCAGCAGCCCTCTATCGTAAGGAACAAAAAATCAATGGCAAATAGAGACAAAAACCCTTCATAAAACACAGAAAGTCGTTTACAAGAAGAGGGTCCTAGGAGAAGGGTTTAAAACCCTGCCCCATGGCTTTTAAAATGGATACAAGGTGGAAACACCCCTTTTCTGTAATTCGTGCGGGGCCTAGCAACTGTGGGAAAAGTTACTTTATAAAAAATGTGTTGGATAATGCCAAACAAACATTGTCTGTTATGCCTGAGAATATTGGATAACATGGCTATCAAAATCATTGCAAGATACGCATGTCTGGGCTTGTTGAAACATGTTTTGAGCAAGGCTAGGCATGCCCAAGAATTTAAATTTAGTTTTTACAAAATTCATCACCATCCGGTCATTTTGCACTAAGTCGTTAGAATACAATTTTTAAATCCGGTCAAAAGATAAACCCTTGCTACAATGATGTAAGAAAAACTCGCAGTGATAGCCGCAGGGAACAGAGCAGGGGTCTTGTAATTATCTATTGTGAAACACAATGTCTGTGGAATTTTTGTTTAAAAATTTCATAATGCTTTTAGGAAACAACACGCTGTTTGGGGGGTGCCCGTATGAGTCAAAAAACTCTCCACGGTTACGCTCCGCCAGATACAAGGCGAGCCAGTGTTCACCAAGTTGGTTGTGTGGATGCGTGTTGACCACCAAAGCTAGGGGTCTCTGAGATAGCTTGCTGCCAGGGAGCCAATCACAAGGGAACACATCTAAGAAATTCTTTTTCGTGTAATGGGCCATTGATAAGACATGTAAGAGCTGCACGGTGTCCATGTTCACGTATAGTCAAACAGAACGTTTCTCCTCTGATTTATCTCTCTGACGTTGTCAAAAACCCCATACACGATCATATTGACGGTGATGGTTAAAGCCTTCCCAAAACGTATTTCTGTTCTCAGGTTCCCGGTTTTAATCAGGGAATAGTGATCGGCGCATTCCTGGTCGGGAGACGGGTCAAAGGCAAACAAGGTGTAACCCAGTGTAAACTCCTCACGGTCGATTAACAGAGAATGATCTTTCGTGTGTTTACCAGCTGTCTGTACCACATTCATGTATTCTCTCACGCAGCGTCCTGCCTCGAAGTCTGGTTGCAGAGGCTTGGTTGGTATCTGTTCACCATCTACATACAAGGCCAAAAAATTAATATCATAATGTTGAAAATGAAAGGGATTTTTTGTGTAACTTCTGCTAAAGGCATCATTATCCACAAACCCCAGGACAAGCATTTTGGGTAACTGTCCCAAAAACAGGTTCTCTTGGTTACTGACCCTGCTTCTCGCGGGGATGCTAAACACTCTCATTCTCACACGGTCCATGGGATATTTAGCATTAGCGGTAAGCAGGGCCTCCGCGTGCCCCAGATGAACACTCGGGGTCACCTGTACTTTCTTCACAAAAAGCGATGCTGACACAATGCCATTAAACAGAAGGCGTCTTTACTGCGTGTCAGTTTAATTTTCACATCCACTCCGTTCAATAAAAGTTTTTCATGAAAAAACAGGTCGCTGCGTAGATGACCCAGCAGCTTTACCATCCTGCTCTGGGCAGTCAGCTTTGCACGCCTCACAAACCCTAGATTCCCGCCATCCAACTCTGTTTCTTCGCTTGTCTGGCAGTGTCTTTGTAAAACAGGCCAGTGGAAAATTGCGTGGTAAAGGTGTCGGTGCTGTAATTGAGCGCCGATTCTATAAAGGCCCTGTAAGGGTAACAGTTGTTGCTTTGGCTTACAAGGGCGTCTCCCAGCGTGACATTCAACTGACTGAAAACAGAGGCCATGGGGTAATTCACCAGGCCCACTTCAGCGTCCATGGCTTGTTCAGTTCCTTCTCCTTTTACAATCTTGCAACATAGCTACAGCAGTGTGTTGTTTAAATCCATATAATTGATGCCATTCCATGCTATAAAAACATCAATGGGGACAGACTTCGTAACAGCCGATAGAGGCGGCACCTCGATGTAGATGCTTTTCTCAATGCTGGTCTGGGTAGGGGCTATTTGAAACAAGTCTAGTTCGGATTTGGTGCACTCTTCAGACCCGCAGTGAACAAAAGCCATGTTGATTAAAATATCTCTCTTTTACCAGGCGGAGAGCGTCTTCTCTTTCGCCCAGGCTTCCTCTTGGACTTTTGCTTATGGCTGGCTCTGCGCATCAAAGCCCTTCTTTTAAAGGGTATTGGGGGACCTGTGCGTTGCAGGTATGATACATTTCTCTTTCTCTTCCTCCTTTTAATGTACATCAGCCCCAATCCCTCCTGTGAAGCTGTATTCGAGCCGGTTTGTGTAAAGTATAAGCATGCTGGTCTGAAAGCCAAGCTGTTACCTGTCTTCTAGTTCAAGTTTTACTATGCTTTTTGGCCACTTGAAAAAGAGGATTCACCGCGCCAAAGCTCCCAACTTCCCTGGGGGTATAATATATTTTCTTTAACAGAGTCATCTGTGGAGACATGACTGTTCCCAGTACCGTCTTTTACTAAGACAAGTATGGAGGGGGACACATTCATATGGACACATTTAAATAAGTTTTATTAATTGCCTGGTTTAACACAACCTTTTACAGCCGCCTGTAAAAATGGATGCCATGACCCCTACAATGAGGGAGTCTGATCTGGTTCATTCTTCTATTTTGTCCTTTTCTGGATTTTCCTCTTGCGATCTGTATCTCAGACAGGAGCAAAAACAGCTGATGCATGATATATTTACTTCCACAGGGCTACCGATGTGTAAGTTCTCCAAGGCCTCTAGAAAGGCATCGTCGAGCTGTTGGGAGATTTTCAGACAAAAAACAGTGTAAGCACCCCACTGCTTGTTTTTAGATTTATGCAATGCCAGGTCGATTCCTAACCCCATTACGCCCCCATGAATAACCGTCGCTTCTTAATCATTCATTTACCTGAGCGACGTCTTTCCCGTTCACCTTGTCCGCTGGTGACTCCCCCAAGCCATGATCCTCTTCCAACTTTAGGGGGGTGGACAATGAGAGGCCATCACACACATTGGGGTGCCTCACGAAGGTTTGGGTTTCGGGGTCGGGTTCCAAGGTATCTATCAACGGTGGAGTCAAAGGGCCCTCCTTGGAACTGTCACTGCTGTAGCACTTTCTCCATACAAGTCCAAAGGTTCTTGGGGCTAAAACAAGGTCTGAAGTTCTCACGGGGGTGGTAGAGGAGTCCATGTTTCCTCTCAGCCTTTCCACAATTTCTAAAACATGTCTTCTTGGTAAGAGATTGCCTCCTCTGCCCGGTACTGGGACTTATGGGGTGATGGTTCTGCACTCTGATTGGCAGAGGGCGTTGGGAGGAGTCCTTAGAGGGGTCACATGACCCTCTTCTGGGTGGTTCACCCCATCCAAGAACCTGGCCTATTTTGGCCAAATCTCCTCTTGGGGCGGTCCTCTGCAGCCAAAACCCATCGCAATTGGTAAAGGGTGGTGGGAGGAGTTCTTAGAGGGGTCACACGAAACACTTCCGGATAAGTCACCCCACCCCAGAATTCCCCCCAGTTGGTCAAATCTCTTGGGGTCGTCCCCAGCGGCTGTAACCCCTCCTGATTGGTAGAGGGCGGTGGCAGGAGTTCTTAGAAGGGCCACAGAAACCATTTCCAAACAGGTCACCCTGCCCGGAACTCCCCTTCATTGGTCAAATCTTCTCTTGGGGCGTTCCTATCAGGGGGAAACCCATCCTGATTGGTAGAGGACAGTGGGAGGAGTTCTTAGAGGGGTCACACGAACCATTTCCAGACAGGGCACCCCGCCCTGGAACTCCCCCCACTTGGTCAAATCTCTTGGGGTGGTCCCCAGTGGCTGAAACCCCTCCTGATTGGTAGAGGGCGGTGGCAGGAGTTCTTAGAAGGGTCACACAAACCATTTTCAGACAGGTCACCCTGCCCCAGAACTCCCCTTGATTGGTCAAATCTTCTCTCGGGGCATTCCTATCAGGGGGAAACCCATCCTGATTGGTAGAGGACAGTGGGAGGAGTTCTTAGAGGGGTCACATGAACCATTTCCAGACAGGTCATCCCGCCCCGGAACTCCCCCCAGTTGGTCAAATCTCCTCTCGGGGTGGTCCCCAGCGGCTGAAACCCCTCCTGATTGGTAGAGGGCGGTGGCAGGAGTTCTTAGAAGGGTCACACAAACCATTTCCAGACAGGTCACCCTGCCCCGGAACTCCCCTTGATTGGTCAAATCTTCACTCGCGGCGTTCCTATCAGGGTGAAACCCACCCTGATTGGTAGAGGACAGTGGGAGGAGTTCTTAGAGGGGTCACATGAACCATTTCCAGACAGGTCATCCCGCCCCGGAACTCCCCCCAGTTGGTCAAATCTCTTGGGGTGGTCCCCAGCGGCTGTAACCCCTCCTGATTGGTAGAGGGCGGTGGCAGGAGTTCTTAGAAGGGTCACACAAATCATTTCCAGACAGGTCACCCTGCCCCGGAACTCCCCTTGATTGGTCAAATCTTCTCTCGGGGCGTTCCTATCAGGGTGAAACCCACCCTGATTGGTAGAGGACAGTGGGAGGAGTTCTTAGAGGGGTCACATGAACCATTTCCAGACAGGGCACCCTGCCCCAGAACTCCCCCCACTTGGTCAAATCTCTTGGGGTGGTCCCCAGCGGCTGTAACCCCTCCTGATTGGTAGAGGGCGGTGGCAGGAGTTCTTAGAAGGGTCACACAAATCATTTCCAGACAGGTCATCCCGCCCCGGAACTCCCCCCAGTTGGTCAAATCTCTTGGGGTGGTCCCCAGCGGCTGTAACCCCTCCTGATTGGTAGAGGGCGGTGGCAGGAGTTCTTAGAAGGGTCACACAAATCATTTCCAGACAGGTCACCCTGCCCCGGAACTCCCCTTGATTGGTCAAATCTTCTCTCGGGGCGTTCCTATCAGGGTGAAACCCACCCTGATTGGTAGAGGACAGTGGGAGGAGTTCTTAGAGGGGTCACATGAACCATTTCCAGACAGGTCATCCCGCCCCGGAACTCCCCCCAGTTGGTCAAATCTCTTGGGGTGGTCCCCAGCGGCTGTAACCCCTCCTGATTGGTAGAGGGCGGTGGCAGGAGTTCTTAGAAGGGTCACACAAATCATTTCCAGACAGGTCACCCTGCCCCGGAACTCCCCTTGATTGGTCAAATCTTCTCTCGGGGCGTTCCTATCAGGGGGAAACCCACCCTGATTGGTAGAGGACAGTGGGAGGAGTTCTTAGAGGGGTCACATGAACCATTTCCAGACAGGGCATCCTGCCCCAGAACTCCCCCCACTTGGTCAAATCTCCTCTCGGGGTGGTCCCCAGCGGCTGAAACCCCTCCTGATTGGTAGAGGGCGGTGGCAGGAGTTCTTAGAAGGGTCACACAAACCATTTCCAGACAGCGCACCCCGCCCTGGAACTCCCCCCACTTGGTCAAATCTCCACTCGGGGTGGTCCCCAGCGGCTGAAAACCCTCCTGATTGGTAGAGGGCGGTGGCAGGAGTTCTTAGAAGGGTCACACAAACCATTTCCAGACAGGTCACCCTGCCCCGGAACTCCGCTTGATTGGTCAAATCTTCTCTCGGGGCGTTCCTATCAGGGGGAAACCCATCCTGATTGGTAGAGGACAGTAGGAGGAGTTCTTAGAGGGGTCACACGAACCATTTCCAGACAGGGCACTCCGCCCTGGAACTCCCCCCAGTTGGTCAAATCTCCTCTCGGGGTGATCCCCAGTGGCTGAAACCCCTCCTGATTGGTAGAGGGTAGTGGGAGGAGTTCTTAGAGGGGCCACATGACACATCTTGCTTCTGGTTATGTGTCCACCTTGACCCCAGAAGTAATACCCCATGGATGTGGGACTTCTGGTGACGGGTGGGCAAGGGGTGGGTTAACATTTGATTGACAGTAGGGCCCTTATACCACTGGAGCGCCTTCTTCTGTTTGTCTCCGTTCCGCTTCATTCCCCAATCACTCGGCCAGAACAGATGTTACTTATGATCTCAGTTGCCACCAGCTGGACAGTGGGACTTGGGTCTTTCTGTAGGACCTGGAGAGCTGAAATTACAGAGGACAACACGTTAGTGAACAGACTGTCAAATCACAGCTAAGTGTGATCACAGAACCTTGAACTACCTGAGCAGAATGATCACATGGAAAAATGTGAGACTGGGCTCAGTCCTTCTAATGGGATGGAAAATACATGAGAGATGAATATACCCCACTTTTCATATAGTCACCTCTGCCTGAAATAGCTGGTGACTTATTACCACTGAATACCACACTACAGCAGCTCTCCAATACAAACAAAGCTTTAGGTTCCTCCACTGGGTGACTTCCATGCTCTCAACTAGGGGGAGACCCTGACTCTACCAGCAAGTCATCCACTCTGCTGTAAATGGAAGAAGGCCCATTGTTTCAATAGCTTCCACTTTTAAGTTTATTTTCCATCTCTATTCAGGAGACACTGCCTGAGCTCAAATAAACCTGGAATTTAACAGAGGCCAGGTCCAAGCTGGTTTATGCAGGATACAGGGCACCTACTGGAAGAAAAAATGCTGGTGGGAAATTTGAGGTAGCAGAAAGTGGCGACAACTTCTTCTCACCTGGGGAGTCCACAGAGAGCCAATAAAGCCCAAAGAGTGGATAGCACTGGCTGTGGAGGGGGCATTGCCAGGACAACCAGGAGATGTACTGACTCATATCACACCTTCTGCAGCTTCCTCCTTTAGGGAAAATTAAAGCGGACTTTCTACTGGGCAAGAGTGAATTTGTCCTTTGCTGTGGGGCTGATGCACTTTGCACCAGTGGTATCGGTTACTGCTGCTTGCCAGCTAAATTCCTTTAGAACTCACTAATGAACAGGACTTCAGCTGTATTTATTACTTACACATCAGCAGATATTCCAGGTCCAGCCATTTCATACGCTGCCTGTCTGTGTGTTCCAGGATGATGCCTAAATACACAATGTAAAATAAATAACAACAATAATAATAAAACCTTCCCTTGTGGAGTGCAAAGTGATATTAGCAGCCCCTAGACACGTCTTTGGCGTCTCCTACTGTGGGCCTAAAGGTGAGCTGTGGGCAAGAGGATGCTAGAGCAGTTTAGAGTCCACACTGAAGAGAATGAGAGAGACATTTTTTAAAAAGTATGTTTCCATAAAACCCATTTGCTTGAAACAGTCTGTGTTCCTCTTGCCACTGCTGTCAGTTATTGGAGACATACTAAGATAGTGTCTTGGTCAAGTGGTCTGAGCAAAGGACTGGGGCCAGGAATAAGTGAGTTCTAAGCAGGGATCTCACAAGGTGACTGATAGGTGAGACGTAGGCCACAATGCCTGCCTGTCTCACATGGGTGTGCTAGGGTGAAGAGGGCACAGGGCCAAAGAGGAGGAACCTAATGCTTCCTTGACAAGGTGGTGTGGCCAGGAACCTGAAACAGCAGGCGCTATGGGGAGGTGGGCTGCATGCCTCCCAATGATGAAGTAGCAGTGAGGAGCACTGAACAACACTGTGGGTAGGTCTGCACTTTGATCTAGGGGTATCACTCCCAGTTCAATGGGACGGGCCCACACTGGCTCTGACAGCGATAGCATGCTAACATTAGAATGTATCTAAGGCAGCACGAGCAGTGGGAGGAGCTAGCCACCTTGAGAATAGACTTTGGGGTTTGGATGGGATCATACTTGGGGTGGTTAAACCTCCTGCTGCTCCTGCCATCGCAACTACTCTCTATTTCTAGCACGCAGGACTAGTGCGGGTACGTCTCATCAAGCTGGGAATTATACACCCAGCTCAAAGTGTAACCATGCCCTACATGACAATGTCCCTGCCTCTACTACTAAATGACTGCACCGTGCTTTCCCTGCAATGATCCCGAAGCACTTGATAGCAACTAATCCACCACACGGAGAGGTAGGGATATTAACATCTCCATCTATGGATGGGAAGCTGAGGCCCAGAGAGATTAATGGCAGCTCAGCGCTGCACAGTGGGATTGTTTCTGTCTCCCTCAATGGAAATACCGAAAGGGACACTGGGCATCATCTCTCACCAGCTAAGTTGGCTGCAACTGCCCGGATCTCTTCCCAGCTGCTATAGAAGTACGTGATGGTGGTTTGGTACAATTTCTCCAGCAGCTCTGCATTCTTTTTGGCCTAGAGGAAATCAGGGATACATGAGCTCTCTCTGGCTAGAAGTGCCCTTTGACTGCCAGCACATGCTTTTACGAACCACAGGTAAATAAGATAGAGAACAGGTGGCTGGGTAGAAGTGGGAACAATGGGAATCTGTGGCAGATTTACATTTCCCATCACCCTCAGTCATATATCCCACTCTTACAGTTATTTACATCATCCATCACACATCCCACTTCCCCACACACACACCTCTACACCACCACTCCAGTCAATAATCTCAGACAGATCAACAGCTCACTCACAAGGTGTCTGCAAATGTCCACCTGGAGCTCTTCAGGCTTCAGCTTGGCTGTGCCACCAAGGTGCTCATTAATTGCACTTTGGAGTCTCTTCAGTCCCAAAAATGGGAAACAGAGGTGAAACGTAGCTCTGCATTCCTGAAAAAGAGTGTCACACCATTGAATTGTTCCCTACTGAGTGCTATGTTCATTCAAAGGGAACTCATCTGCGTGCCTGCTCATCTATTCCAGGATCAAAAAAAGGGATTCATCTGGATGTAATTGGCAGAAAACATGCAGGAATGACTAATAGACGGGAGAGCTTCAACTGAAACCTGGAGATAGCATCAATGTCTTTTGGGAACAGATATACTGATGAAAGCTGCTACACCAGGCATAGCTGTGGTCTCTCTGTTCTGGGGAGGCAGAGGCCTGGGATGCAGAGACAGACAGGAACAGAGACCTGTCGGGATCAGACCCATGACCTCTCCTGGATTCTGGTGAGGCAGCCCTGGACCAACCTGGCTGGAACTGACTCAGCAGGAGGGCAATGAACTGAGGGGAGAATTTGGGCCTCCACAGCAGGCAGGAATAGCAGAGCTCCCCTGGCATTGGGAGGAAGATTCCTTTTGCTTAGTAAATAAGTCACTGTCAGTCTTACCATTGAAATCTCAGGGTTTGGGTCTTGCAGGTGCAGCAGAAGTGTGACCCAGCTCTTTTTAACCTGGTCGGCGAAATAGGTCTTCCATTTTCTCTTTGTCAGCCGGGCCAGGATGCCAAATAGGACAAAGGCCATTGAGCGAAGAGCATCATCCTCCTACAGCCAAGAAAGCCCCGCAAGTTAGTAATTAAGAGACAATCACATCATGCACTTTGCACAGCCATCTCTTCTACGCTAAAGTAGAGTGATTCCAACTACAGCTAGTTGGAAAACCGGTAATTAACCAATTTTTTGTTCGAATTTGCTGATTCATCAAAATATTTTAGAGACAGTTCACTTTTGATGAAATTCCTCCAGAAGCCAGGTAGGGGTCCTTAGAAACTTGCCTGGTGTCTTTCCAGTGCACCCATCCAGCTCTGTGGCAGCCAGTCCAGCAGGCTGATTGGGATCATGGGCTTCCAGGCCCCCAGCTTCTGGGACCTTGGGAGTCCTGGCTCTCAGATTTGCAACTCCCTGGCACCTCTAGCTCCCAGAGTTTCCTGGGTTCCCAGCACTGGGATAGTCTGAGAGCAGACTGCCCTGGGCCAAGGCTTCCAATAGAGCTAGGTTGAAAATAGTAATTCTGTTTCACAAAGAGTTTTGAACTTTGGGGAGAGGGGTTCCCACAAATAGGAACAAAACCCAAATTTGAAATCTCTAAATTCTGTGCAAAACGGAATTATCATTCCAACCCTCTCACATAAAAATGGTATAGAACAAGCCCAACACTCTCTATTGTACTCTGTAACCCCCATTTCATGGTTATCTAGCTATCTAATCTAGTATTCAGATTTTCTTTGAGGTTCTCAGTGGCAATAAAGAAGAAGAGACGGGTGAGACTGTGGGAGCAGGGATGTCATCCCCATCCTCCTAATGTTCTCCTCCTCCGTAAAACACCTCTCTTCCCTGGGGCCTAAAATCTCTTCACTCTGACATGAGCAATGCCCAGGGAGTCCACATCACGCATTGTAAATGGAGTCTAATCAAGATCGGTTGAACTGGGGTTGGAGAGATCTGTTCACATACATCGTCAAAGTAGGTCCGGATCTGTTGGGTGAGGTCTTTGAAAGAAGAACCTATGTCCTTCTCTTTCAGCTCCTTCAGGACTTTTGCCAGTGCTTTCATGCTCTCGCCAATGACTTCCGAACTGAAAATGTCATGTAAAGCCCCGATCAGTATGTCCAGAAGAAACTTCTTGTGCTTTTTCACCTGTACAAACATAGGACATTAAAGAACACTTATCACTGATCACACTTCTAAGTTTTCTTTAGCAATTATGAAGCTGTGGGAATTTCATCAACCCCGTCTCCCCCCAGAGACCTATAGCTATATTTCAGACCAGGTGCTAGCTACAATGAGCCCAACTTGGTGCCATAATACACCTGTGTAATTCTATTATTAGATTCCTAGTTACTTAGATTCCAAGGCCAAAAGGGACCATTGTGATTATCCGGTCTGACCTCCTGCATAATATAGAACTTCCCCGAAATAATCTCTGTTTGAACTAGAGTGTATCTTTTAGAAAAACATCCAATCTTGATTTTAAAATTGCTAGGGACAGAGAATCCACCACAACCTTTGGTAAATTGTTCCAGTGGTTAATTAAAATTACCATGAAAAATGTATGCCTTATTTCCAGTCTGAATGAGCCTAGCTTCATTTTTCCCCATTGCATCTTGTTATACCTTTGTTTGCTAATGTGAAGAACCCATTATCCAAATTTATTCCCCATGTGAGTAGTTATAGACTATCCTCAAGTCACTCCTTAACCTGCTCTTTGTAAAGCTAAATAGATTGAGCTCCTTGAGTCTATCACTAAAGGGATATTTTCCAATCCTTGCGACTCTTCTCTGAATCCTCTCTAATTTATCAGGATCCTTCTTGAATTGTGGATACCTGCTCTGGACACAGTATTCCAGCAGTGCTCACATGAGTGCCATATTCAGAGAGAAAATAACTTCTTTACTCTTCTTCAAGATTCCTCTGTTTATACCTCCAAGGATCATTTCAGCCCTTTTGGCCACAACTTCGTATTGGGAGCTTATGTTCAACTGATTATCTGCCATGACTCAAGTTTTTTTCAGCATCACTGCTTCCTGGGATAGAGTCTCTCATCCTGTAAGTATGGCCTGCATTTTTTGTTCCCAGATGTATACATTTACATATGGTCATATTAAAGTGCACATTGTTGACTTATGCCCAGCTTACCAAAGGATCCAGCTTGCTCTATGTTTACTGCAAAGAGGTTACTAGGGTATGTGAGAGAGCAGAATTTGGCCTAGTGCATTTTGTGCATCCTCTGGAAACTCTGAACAACTCTCTCTCTTGGTTTCTCTAGTTATGCTGCATTCTATTCAGTAATCTCTCTTACCTTCTCAGGCGCCCCATAGACTAAATTTCCCAGGCCTCTCACAGCCATCTGGCGGACAATGCTGTTCCTATCCTGTGACCTTTCTTCCAAGATGCTCAAGACAGACTTAAGGAACTTCTTCTCCCTGAGCATGGGGTCACTCATTAGCTGAAATAAAATCAACATGTCCATTAGCCCCAATATGATCATTAAGATTGGGAATATAATTTGAGCAGACATGGAATACAGTAAAAACAACAAGGAGTCCTCCTACAGCCACAGTCTTGTGGATACAGACTAATATGGCTCCCCCTCTGATACTTGGCACATAAGACACTGTAACTTTATTATTCCACACAAATGAGAAATGTCTTAAAACATGGAGCTTTCCTTTTGGGCCCCATAATAGGGATCCACTCACCTCTTGAGAGCCTCTTAGTGGCTGGGTCTGGTACCACAGTCCTTTTCTCACCCCTGGCACACCCTGCCAGCCAACCTTAGTGAGTCTTCTGTGTCCCAAAGTCCAAATGAACCCCTTCTGGGGTAGTCAAGAACAATCCCATTGCCCTCACTAGGGTCTCCAGCCCCAACTCTGGGTCCTTGAAATTCTGCCCTTTGTTCAAGCTCTCCATAAGCATTGTCCCCTCCATGGGGCTTATGCCACTGTAGATAGTGGGGAACCAGGGCCTGCCCATAACTCTGGGTTCCAAACCATGGACCCTGGAAACAGTAGCTAGGCACTGCTTGATTTCAGTTCATTTTTGCTTCTTCCTACCGGCCACTTTTATCTTCACCCTCACCTCCAGGTTAAAGTTCTTAGAGACCCTCTTCCTGCAAATCCAGCTTAAGCAAATGCTGCCAGAATCAAACTCTGGCTATCCCCTGAATTTCTGTGGCCAGAGAGCAGCCCCCTTTCTTGCCCCTCCAGGTCCTGCCAGGAACTGACCTGCTAAGGCCCTGCACCTCCTTTCAGCTGAGCCTGATGGGCTCTGATTGGCTGCTTTCGTGAGGCCTGTCTAGTCAGACCCAGATTTGTGGCTGTGTTCCTGGGGCAGGGTGTAGTAGGACCACGGGGCCTCTTGTAAGGGGCCTCAAAGCCCAGGTACAGCCCGTCACAGGCACAGATCGATTGTTTTTCTTCGAACCAGATGAGCCACTAAGATAGTTGCTTAGCATAAGTGGGAAATATGATGCCGATGTTAGAGGAAGGCTGTGGAAAGGGCGGATGGTCCAGCTGTTATCACATTAGCCCAGGACTTAGGAGACCCAGGTTCAATTTCCTGCTCCCTCAAAGACCTTGGGCAAGTCACTTAGCCCTTCTGTGCATCAGCTCCCTGCCTGTAAACTAGGAATCATTGTGCTTCCCTACCTCCCAGGAGTGTCGTGGGGATACAGACATTAAAGAGTTTTGAGGTACTCAGATACTACAGTAATGAGAACCTAAGATAGATGTGAATGTATTTGTATGGTGCTTGTTTTATAGTATTAGGACAGTAGGTTCATTCAGAAGACCTGCTGAGCTAAACCAAAATCAGGAGCGGTTGGTTAGTATCAGCACTAGGACTTGGCAAAAGAGGTCCAGGAATTCAAACTCTGTCTGTATCTCTCTCAGCCAGCACCAGTGGTTGTGTAGCTAGCATAGGCAATGATAGCAATAAAAATATCAGAGAGAGAATGACTCAGAAAGGTGTAATGAAATTCCTTGTGAGGTTTCCATATAAAGGAGGACCCATTCTACTATCTAAAATGACAATTACTCCTATGAACTGAGCTGTACAACTCCCGAAAGAAAGGCAAACATGAGACAACAGTCTAATGGTGAAACTGCTCTTCAGAACCCTGTGTCTTACCTGGGCAAGGAAAGCTGTGCTGGTGACTCGGAGGTTTTCTGTTGGGGAATTCACCCAGGGGAGGAGGCTCTGTAAGATCTCAGGTGTTACTAGTTCAGCTCTTAGCAGACCACTGGAAGACAAAATAAACCGCTTATGGGGTAGATTGCACACTTCAAAAACTCAGCTGCTCTGAGCATACAGCACTGATATCTATGAATGGGAGCTGTGTGTTTCCACCCAGGGCACCCCCCACAAAGCTATAAACTGGAGGTTCCCTCTCAGCCACTCTATTTGCTACTGATTCCCAAGGATAAAATCATGCCTCCTAGATCTCTTACCTCACCAGCAGACACACTCCCTCATGGTGAGTCTTGGGATTTTCAAGCAGAATCTGTGTTCTCTGCTCCCTGAGTGCTCTCCCCAGTCTCTCATTCCCAGCTTTGAAAAGCACAGCCTCTAATGCTTGGATAGAAAGCCTGGGGAAAGAGAGGCACAGAACTGCAGCAATCAGTAGGAAGGTGCAGCCTGAACAGAGTCAGGAAGCCCCGGTTACTTGTCAGGTCTGCTGTTCATCGACAGGTCATCCATTGGCAATATCCTGGACACCAGTGTCCCTGGAAGGACTTGATGCCGGGAGGTAAGTTTCAGTTTCATACATCTCATATGACTAGTTTTGCTAGGGACAAAATTTTGCAGTCATTTTTTCCTTTCTGCAAGGAGTCTGGGCACTAGTAGAGTCCAATGATATGGAAAAGATACATGATCAGGACCCAAACACTGGGGACATAGAGTGTGGTGATCAGTAATGGACATTTTGGGGTCATATCTCCAGATAGGATGTGACAGAGTGCTGAGGGTTTGCACTTGAGTCAGCACTCTGGTCACTATTAGTACTAATTTGGTTCCTCATAGAAGGCCTAATTGGACAGAGGTGTACCTGATTACAAGGTCCGATTGGGGCTAGTGAGTCAAGGAACCAATCATTCCATTAACAGGGAAACTGTATAAAAGGACATGGGCAGGAGCTCTTTGAGGGGAACAGACAGAGAAAGAAACTTGGGTGACCAGATGTCCCGATATTTGGGGCTTTATCTTATACGGGTAACCCTGGGAACTCCTGGGGAGTGTCACACAACTCTATTGGAATTCTCTTTGTTTCTCTCCCTTCCTTCTAATTACCGGCAAGGGTCGCCCTCAGTATGTTGTAGGTCTTTTTGGAATTCCCTCCGGCTGCTTATCCCTGGCAAAGGCATCTCTTGTCCTAGGGTTCGGGTGATCTGCTGCAGGAGAACAGGAAACAACTCTGGGAGCAGGTCCTGCACAGCTTTGCTCGACTGCAGTGCTGACACCACCTCAAAGATGGCACATGTTGCCTGAAAGGAGAGAATGGTAAAAACTGAGATCTCTTCCCAACACCATCACACCCTCTCTCCCCTTCTGAGATCTGCTGTACTAAACTCTCACTTCTGCCAGTAACTTGAATGACTGCGAGCAACTCGCTTAACTCGTGGCTCAGTTTCCCACATCTGTACAAATGTGGATGACCTACCAAGGCATGTTGTGAGCCTAAGGAATATTTGCAAAGCGCTGTGAGAAACCTGCTTCAAAGACTTTCTAATTGCCAGATATTATTAGGTAAATCAGCCACGTACTCTAAAACTGCCGTATTTGTTCCACAGACAGCAGAGCTGGACTCAGGGAAACAGTACATCAGAGGAGAAGTGCCCACACAGCAATATTATACCACACTTCTAGCTTTGCATCAGCAGGATTGTCACAGGGCAGAGGAAAGCCTGAAAGACGTGTCTGTCTTTACTTACTGAGAGAGGTTCAGCAGCTGCCAAATCCCTGTCGATTTCAGTCTCTGAGGTGATGCGGCCTTCTTGTCTTGTTGGAGTCTTTATCTTGTCTATCAGGATCTTTAGGACTTGAGTGGCAAGCAAGGGGTCTGCCCCCAGAGATCTCCACAGCTCAATGATGTCACTGCAATTTAACAGAAGTTACATGTGACCCCTGGACACTTTTGTGGCTCAGACTGAATACGTCATATTTAAGTAAAGACCAAATTTTCTCCTTGCCAATGATGAGAAAGTTAGGAGTACTGTCCTCCTTTAACTCTCCTCGTGTTTAAATATTGAGTTTCCAGTTACAGAACTAGGTTAAGTGACTTAGTCTTACTGCAGCCTCACCATTAATACTAGACTTCAGAAGGACAGGACACAGAGCGCCAACCTCAGTTCCTGCTTTCCCATTTTCCAGTAAATATGGAATCATGAACATGTGGCTACAAAGATCTAGGGTTTGGAAGGCAAGTTGATGAAGGAAAAGCCATATTCCTACTAACTGGTGTGATCTAGCACAGCCAGAGGACAGCAGGAGAGTGATAGGTGGGAGATATGTAAGCCCCAGGATGATGAGAGCCTTACTCCTTGTAGAGGGAAGAGAGACTGCTACAGCTTAATTAGAGCACCTGAAACCAATTAAGCCAATTAGAGCACCTAAAGCCAGTCACCTGATAAACCCCCCCTGCTTCAATCAGACAGTTGGAGGAGTTGAAACAGAGTGGTTTGGTGTTGGAGCAGAGAGCAGTTTGGAGGAGTTGAAGCAGAGTGGTTTGGTGTCGGAGCAGAGAGCAGTTTGGAGGAAGCGGTTTGGAGAAGTGCTGTGGCGGGCCAGGAGACCAAGACCCTAGGTAAAGGGAAACCCGGCTTGTGCAGAGCAGAGGGACTCTGCAGACACAAGAGGTTGGGAGAAACTTGGCCCAAGCGGAGAGCGGGCAGGAAGCCCCACAAGCTGAAGGGCCGGGGAGGGAAGTAGCCCAGGGGAAGGAATCGCTAGTTCAAGTGGTTCACTGCTATCCCTAGAGCCCCTGGGCTGAGACCTGGAGTAGAGGGTGGGACCAGGTCCCTCCCTCTCCACTCCCCTTTTCTGGGACACTAATGGGACAGTTGATACCCCAGTTCAGGGGTGAGAAACGGTGCCCTGCACCCCCACAAGAGGAGAAAATGTGGGACGCAACATAATAGTGCCAGCAATTTGCCACACTGGACATACAACTATGAGACCAAATATTCGTGGCTATCCTATGTCCCCTTCACAAAGGGTGTCCCTACCCTCTGTTTGCCAGAAGCTGGGACTGGGCAACAGGGGATGGATCACTTGACAATTACTTGTTCTGTTCATTCCCTCTGGGGCATGTGGCACTGGCCACTGTCGGAAGACAGGATACTGGGCTAGATGGACCTTTGGTCTGATCCAGTATGGCCCTTCTTATGGTCTTAGATTCCAGCTCTGATAACTGATAACTCAGTTAGGGATCTTTAAATGAAATGATGGATCTGCTTCCAGTCCAGTTTTAAGTACCAAGGACAGCAACTCTATTCTAGCAGCCACACCCTCACTGATACCAAGCAGAGGTCTGATGATAATATTGGCTCTATTCTTTGCAATCAGCCAGGGATTTGGACTTGAAGCTGTCATGCTACCAGGAAACCAACGGCCACTGCTAATTTCCAGAGTGAGGTCAATTCAGGTGTCTAGAGAGGTAGATGTTTCCAACAATACACTCCAGTTACACCAGTAAAGATAGGTCTTTAGGATATCAAAGCAGCTATTAATTAATGGAAACAGAATGACACTTAGTTTCTCTCCGCACCCCACCTTAACATGCTCTTGGACCTTCCTGCAGAAAGACCCAGGCTATTAACCTTTAGGAATTATCCCAAACTGTTTGTTGCTTAAATAAAGCCCTACATCTCCCAGTAAAGCTGTGGGATCCATGTTTCACCAAGATGAATGCAATAGGTAGCGGTATATACCTGTCCATCGGCAGAGGTTCGCCGAGGAGGCTGGAGATCACTGTCTCTAGGTCACGGTGAGCTAAAATGGACACCGCCTCCACCAGGAACTGCCTCAAGCTGCCCTCCTGGATAGCAGGCATGTGGCTATAGATTATAACCAGGATATCTGGCACCTGGAAGGAACAAAACCAGAAAGAAATGTCCCTTTTTCTTTCGCTCCATTCATTCTACAGAATCAAAACCTTTATTTAGCCATTTAGCCAGTTGCTGCTTTTTTAGAAATTCTTCACTTCAAGAAACAAATGTTCAAATATATCTGCATAAATTTAACCCACAAAAATTGCCCACACTTGGCTGTAAAAACTAACACTGACACACACATATACATACCAGGTAATGTAATGTGGTGGTGCCCAGCTATGCATTAAATAAACCAGTTCGCATGCACAAAAGAAGGCTTTGCTTGCCCACATTTTGCAGGTGTGATTTAAGCAGCCAAATCTGACCATTTGCCTCGAAGAATGTGGAGTTCATAAACAACCACAAGCACAAAATATGCAAATGCTTTAAACACAGTGTGCAAATGCCTGGGACTATGAACATGTGATGACCTTTTATATTCACTCCTAGCCCTTCACATCTTCAAAACACTGTGCAAACATGGCAGTTCTGCTGCGAGGGTTCCCTGTCCTGAGACCTTTCACCAGCCTTGTTAGAAGATTTGTGGAGTGCTCCTTTCATCTAGCCCTAACGCACTGGGCTCCAGAATAAGGCATATAAATAGTGGATCCCAAAGACACTATAGTTTTCTCCCTCCCTCCCCACTTCTATTCTTAAAGGGTACGTCTATACAGCCAAAAAAATCCCACAGCAGTGTAAAAGTGTAGCTGTTCCTGGTTGGGCTGGAGCCCAGGCTCTGAAACCTGGCAAGAGGGTGGGTCTCAGAGCCCAGGCTCCAGATTGACTGGGAATGACTACAGTGCTATTTTTATCCAGGTAGCCCTTAGCCATAAGCCTCCTAATAACTGGATGATTCCAAGTGCCAGTCATTCTGTCTTGTTGTATTTTCCCCAGAGTCTGTTTTTTCAAGCCTTTCTTGGCTGAATACTGTGGCAACAAGCTAGACAAATAAATAACCAACCATCTTCCTTTTCCCTTGGATTATCTCTGTCTACTGCGATTGATTCTGCCATTGCCTATCTTAGGGTAGGAACAGAGATGGAATCGACGCTATGTCCGAGATTTTTGTTCATTACACATAAGGGCAAAGATCTAAAAGCCTAGAGTTTAGGCAGAAAACCTCTCCAGTTTCCCGTTTTACCTTGTCCAGCATGGCATCTCCACACTCCTTCAGGATGATCTTCATCCACAGTCCAGCTGCCGTGGCACAGGTGGGGCTGGCAGACAACATACCACCCAATGTGGCCTTAATAAAGTCTGTGGCCTGTTCTGAGGGAAAGTACTCACTAACAACCTGGGAACAAATCAAAAACAGGAGAGACTGCAATGATGTCTGGCTTTTTAAAAATGGAGGCCTAATATCTCTATGAAAAGATATATGTATCAACAAACTGTTAATTAGCCTCATGTCTAGCGAGCCATTTGGGATTACAATTCTCTCTACAGTCTATATACGACATTTTGGTATTCTACACTAATGATATCAGGTTAGAGGCAAAGCCTCTGTTGCACAGTTAGCACAACATTGTACTGGATATGCAGGAAGTAAGTTTCCAGTTTGTATTCTCTGATATACACTGCATCGTTTTACAACTTATAAAATGAAGTAAAGAGAGGCATGCCCACAACTATAGGCTAAGGCAAACCCACCAAGTGACAGAATGAAGACTGGGTGGTTTCTCAGCTCGATGTTCCACTAACACAGTTTTTTCTCATGGCTGGCTGGATAGGTACATGTGTGCCCAGCTGCGTGCGTATTTCCATGTGTGTGCAACATTCTGTGGAATCTGCTTTTTACATGGCATTCATAGCACACTTCTATGAAAAGCATCTTGCTGGTTACTAGCAATGAATGCCCCGCTCCCACAGCTCACTCCAAGTACGGAAAGGCATCAGAAAAGCGTAAATGTAAAATGAATAGTGCCCTGTCACTAGAACATCCGCACAAGCTTTTTGAGTCAGTTACCCTGGCCATTTTGGAAGATGCCTGAAACAGAGCCTCAGGGTCTGGAGCTGTTAGTGCTTCACGGAGACATCTCAGCTCCTCCGCCGCTGACCCCAGGTTCATGGACTGGCCTGGAGTGGAGAAAAGCAGAAAAAGTACTGTAACGATTAGTGAAACTGAACCTCGACTGCATGGATATTCATACAGAAGGATCCATGTGCTATGCTGTTATCAGCATAGTGTAAAATCTTGGCACCATCAAAGTCAATGGCAAAACTCCTGTTGACTGTAATGGAGTTGGGATTACACCCTAAATGTCTGAAAGTTAACAGTAGTGGTATGTTATTGTGAATGATACAGGATTGAACAAGCACTGTATTCAGCTTGGAGCAGCTTTCTGGGTGTGTCTGGTTTCAGTAGCCTCCTTGCTCTCAGTATTTAAATCTACTCTCATAGTCAAGTACAAGTCATGCAGATAGATCTCAGGTTCCAATGTAGAGGTGAATCCCTCCACCAAACTCTCATTGTAAAAGAGATGGGGCTGGACAAAAACTTCGGCAGGAAATCCAGGCTCATCTGTCACTTCTAAACAATGCTGGGATTTCTATCTTGTACATGCAAAGATTGGAGTCCCTTCTTCTGTTTCTGAATCACCAACACTGTTTTTTAGGACTGATTAATAATAATTGGAAATAAGGTGACCAGATGTCCCGATTTTATAGGGATAGTCCTGATTTGGGGGTTCTTTTTCTTATATAGACTCCTATTACCCCCCACCCCCTGTCCCGAGTTTTCACATTTGCTGTTTGGTCACCCTAATTGGAAATGGCCTTAAACGATAACCAAGCTCTATCCCTTTACATCTAACCATTAGGTGAAAAGAATATCCTACTCTTTCACAGAGGGGAAAATGGCCTACACTTACTCCAGTAACTTTGAATGCTCATGACAGAGGGCTGCTGGAAGAACTTTTTGTTTAAAGAATTATTCCAGGAAACCCCTCCAATACAGCCAGTGGCAGGGTAAAGAGAATGAAAATGTTTAGTACCAAGGGCTTGTCTACATGGAGATAGTCAAGAAAACTAACCCAAATTCATTTTCAAAATGCATTAGTTAAACTTCATTAAACACCTATGGGGACACACTTATTTAGAATTAAAGGGGCCTTATTTCAGGTTAGTTTAATTCATGTAATTCACTAAAATTAATAAGGGCCATTTTAATTCAGAATCAGAGCATCCACACATGTGTTTAATGCCACATTAAATTTACACCTTTAGTTCATTTGGATTAACTTTCCTTAGTGTCCCTGTGTAGACAAGCCCTAAGGAATTTAGCAGTCATCTACCTGTATGCAAACCATTTATTATTTGTACAGTTCCCAAAAGTGTGCTAGGCTCTTTACACATCATAATCTTCTCTTCTAATGAGGTATTTACAAGATGCACACCATTCTGTTATCTAAGTGCTAACAGACAGGACAGAAAGAACTAGACAGGCAGAAAAATGAACATTACAACAGTGAAAGAAGGTGAAGAGTTACTTATACCTGCTAATGGTGAAGAATTACTTATACCCGCTAATGGTCTCCTCACCTTGTATACAGAGAAGGCAGCTGATACAGTCAACCACCCACTGACGGGATGTGGCCAGTGAATCACAGCTGTATGGTGCTATTAGTCCAATCAGAGATCCAAACTGATTAAAAGTTTCCTGAGTCTAATTACAAAAGAATGAAGAATGAACGTTCTCCAGCTGTACTAGACTTCACTTGCCATCCTTAATGTTGATACCAGTCAGCTCTGTGTTTTTGGGGAACCAGGGCGCAGTATCTAGCCTGTGTGACTCATGAAGGACACCCCTGTCTCTGTTTGAACCAATACCGATAGTAGAAAAGGCGTGCAGAGAACAATGAAGGGCATGGGGAGACACACCTAGACCCCTCCTGATAAGGGTGACAAGATTAAGACATCTCCATTTTTGCATACAGAATGAAGAACAGAGACAACTCCCCTAGCCTCATCTGCATGAAAGATGGGATAGGGATTAGCATAAAGAATGAGGAACGGGGAACCGCACTGAACTCTGGGACCAGAAAAGCAGGGACGCACTGCATCATGGGAATCCCTGCTCCAGATGCTAATGAACCTACGCCTGCACACACCCAGCTCAGCAATTATCAGAGCAATTCTAGTAATAAATCTTTGATTGACATCCCAAAATACTGAAGCAGCCTAGTTGCCTTGTGAGCTCCCTGGAAGAAAACAACACCCATAGCCAAGAGTGATCAGCTCCTATTGTCTAGCCCAGGGGTCGGCGACCTTTCAGAAGTGATGTGCCGAGACTTCATTTATTCACTCTCATTTAAGGTTTCACGTGCCAGTCATACATTTTAACGTTTTTAGAAGGTCTCTTTCTATAAGTCTATAATATATAACTGAACTATTGTTGTATGTAAAGTAAATAAGGTTTTTAAAATGTTTAAGAAGCTTCATTTATAATTAAATTAAAATGTAGAGCCCCCCGGACCGGTGGCCAGGACCCGGGCAGCGTGAGTGCCACTGAAAATCAGCTCGCGTGCCGCCTTTGGCACACGTGCCATAGGTTCCCTACCCCTGGCCTAGCCTAAAGAAAATCCTTGAGCCATCAGTTTACCCATAAACAAATCTAGTGTTCGCCCTTGAGCCATTGTATTTTCTCTACAAAACCCACGACCTATGCCCAAGTAAGGGTTCTGATGTATAGACCCAAACTCTGCATCAGTTCCACTGGGATTCCATCTCCTGACTGATTGTGCTGGGGGCTCTGCCTGTCTCCAGCACTCAGGACCCTGAGCTACCACCATCACCTGGGAACCCCGACCAGTTCAAGCCTCATGGAGTGGGTGAGATCCATCTCTCTCTCTCTCTCTCTCTCTCTGTTTTCTTTTTTACCTCAGGTATTAACCTTTAAAATGTAACTGGTATGTTTGTTTAGCTCCTTGTGTAGTTATCACTATTATTCAAGAAATAACTTTTATGGTTCAGCTGGTTGCTTCTCTCTCTCTCTCTCTCTCTGAATTTTACTCTTTTGTGTTTTAGCTTCCCCCATTTACTCTGCAGCAACGCTTCTTGCACCTAAGCTAAAGATCCCTGCAGCGCCCAAAATACTGTGGGGTTTGCTCATCAAGTGTGTTACTCCCAGTACAATTGTAATGTGAAAGTGTGATAGGGACGTGTTAAACTTGGGGCACATAGGGAGGGGCAGCTGAAAGTGCTGTTCAACCCAGCCTATTGAGACCAGGGGCACATAAGGGTACCAGCTTGAAAGTGCTGCTTAACCCAGCCCACTGAATACAGGGACATATGAGGGGATTAGCTGGGGAGTGCTGATTGACTTGCTCTGCTAGTGTGTGTGTGTGTGTGTGTGCGCATCTTCATCTAGAGAAGGCTCAGGCCTGAGCCTATCATAGGACAGAGATTTTCCAAATAATCATTTAGAATAACCTGGAAAGTGCATGGAAAAACTAACAGACTTTACATCTAAGCTGCCTTTGGATTCTGATCTGTTGTGATGATTCCAGAGAGACGTTTACAAACCAGCAGTTTATTCCATCACTGTTGTGATCTTGAACTATGAACATTGAAAGCCACTTGTATGGATATTGATCATTTAACCATTTGTAACTCTCTTCTTTTTTTTAACAATAAATCTTAGATTTAGTTATTAAGGACTGGCTGACAGCATGATATTTGGGAAAGACCTGAGGATAAGCATCTGGTCCTTTATAATCAGTGAACCTCACATATGGTGAGCCAGGTTTTCAGTAATCCCTCACTATATTAGACATAGAATATCAGAGTTGGAAGGGACCTGAGGAGGTCATCTAGTCTAACCCCCTGCTCAAAGCAGGACCAATTCCCAGAGAGATTTTTACCTGACTTCCCTAAATGACCTCCTTAAGGATTGAACTTACAATGCTGGGTTTAGCAGGCCACTGCTCAAACCACTGAGCTATCCCTCCCCCTTCTTCCAAGACATGGATGTTTAGATGGAAGCCAAGGTCTGGACTGCCAAAAGGGGACTGCATTTGGCATCTTGTTAACTAGGGTGGGAGCTCTTCTGTTGTTGCCTTGGTGAATCTAATTAGAGAATAAGCCATCAGTTTGGGGGATTGGCTGCCCTCTACTTCTTGCAGTCTGCCCGGAGTGTGGTCACAGCATTGTTGTGTAAACCTCTCTTCTGGAAGCAGGGGGATCTTAGTCACCTTGATATCCCAGCTGCTGCCCTGGAAGAGTTTGTCATGCATTTGCGTTGAGTGTCAGATCTGATACAAGCAGGGAAGTCAGCTCAAGGAAGAGTAAGAGGCTATACTCACTGTGCTATTAACTGCCTCTTGATAGGCAGTCAGCAGCTGGGTGCTGGCCTGCAAGGCCCTTTCTCTCTCCCACTCCTTCTCTGAACTGACCCATGTCGCTAGTAGCTGTTGGTAGAGCAGGGAATGGACAGAGTTAGTACCAGAAAATCCCTCCCAAAAGTTCCTCTTAAACAGGTTTAGTTGTCACTAAAATCCTTCTCCAAAGCATCTGACCTCGGTGTAGCAAAGGAATCACATGTCTAATGGAAGAGCCTCTTAGATATACAAGTCCCAGGGACCAGATTCACCTCTGGTGATTGAAGCCAAAGGAGTTACATGAGAGATGAATCTGGGCCCGTGTATGTGATGTCTGCTGTAGACTGTCTGATGGGAGCTGTCTAGCACATTGCATGCTGTTTGATGTCTGCTGCTGTGGTCTGTTTCCTGGGCAACTTCTCCCACGTCGAGTGGCAAAATGACAGAGAGGAGCATTTCTTTTTATTCATTTGAATAAGAGCAGAGAAGTCCCCCCAGCCCAGCCCCTTTTATAACTTCATTTTTATACTAAAGGTGCATCAAACTCCCCACCCCTCAGCTCTTCAAGATATTCTGTTCATGTCTGAGGAACAGGAAGTCTCCTCTGAATGAGTTTCCATACACAGGGCTTAACTCAATATTAATGAATTCCTCTTAGAAGAAGTGATCAGTTTCAACTGGTTCTCTTGGATTTGGCTACTGCAGTGGTGATTTTCTTGCCCGTCCAAGTAGTGTCAACTCCATTGTAAGAATTCAATCCCAATCCAGCCCTGGCATAAAATGGCATAGCTTCCGTGGATTTCAATGGGGCACATGCCCACTTATCACAAGGAAGAATGTAGTGCTTTCTCCCTAAAATTAACTCAGTTGTGGAAAATTCCTCCACAACTGAAGCTTGACCCCCTAAATCTCTGACTCTTCCCTGCTGTAACACAAGAAACAATCTCCACCGCGGTTCAATGGTCTACTCACTTCAAACATTTCCTGGAACCAGTCTGCGGTTGGTTCTTCCTCCAGCAGAGTCTTCATTAGCTTGCCAAGGGCTTCCAAGGACCCTACATACAGTGACTGAAACCAGAAGAGAAGGAGTGAGGCTCATCAGAGATTATTTGTGTGTGTGGGCCGGGGAAAGCTAACCATAACCTTCCCACGGAGGCCATGTGTGACTGCCGTCACCCAGTGCCTGCTGGGCAGAAATACAGTGGATGGTGCCAGAGGAGAACTGTTGTCACGTACCTGTATATGCAGAGCATCCTTCGCTGTCTCGCCTTCCTCTTTTGTCTTCTCCAAGGGAGGAAGGGGAAATAAACTTTTGAAACACTGATCAAGGAGCTCACGGTTTTCCTCCAGGGTCAAAGATGGTTTGAGTTTGCTGGCAGAAGAAAGAGAGAAAAGTCATGCATTAGATTCAGTACCACCTCCAAGTAAAAGAGTGGGTCCAATGGCTAGAGAGTGCCCCAGTCTAGAACCCCAAATGCAAACAACCCTTCACTTTGCAGCTGAGCACCTCTTTGCACCGCTATTAAGTATTGGCTCATCTAGAAGTAAAGCTAAAGCTTCAAGTCCCCTTTTTAGAGAAATCCACAAGCTTCCTTCCCCCTGCCAGCTAGCCAGACACCTCCCTCCCCATCTGAACTCTCCTCCATTGTACTGCATGCCCCACAACCTCCAGCCTTGTGTCTTGCAAGCACAAAGCTCCAAATGGACACATTCAAACCCTCAAGAACGGAAGTTCTGCTGGTGAGCAGCATGTGAGCCAAACCCTGCTCCCAACCTGACACTCATGAATTAACAAATAAGAAGTCATCACAGTGCCAGGAAATATGGCAGAAAATAGCCTACCTCAGATGTTCAATGGAAAGAATTGCCTTGTAGCGAACTGGAGATGCCAGGGAATCCAGTGGTTCCTTTTTAATGAAGTCCTGAAATGCATTAATAGGGACATAAAAATGGGAAATGGATTTGAAAGGCAGAGAGGTCTTCCTCTCTCACCCTGAAATAGGGCCATATGCCAGACCTGTAATAAACAGACACCGGGCTCAGCAGGCTCTCTGCCTCTGAAATGGACCGTAGGGCCATCTGCAGGCTATATGGAGGACAAAAAGATAACTCCCCAGACACAAGCCATTCCTTTCAGTTACAGCCCACAATATGTCAGCATCCCCGCCGAGCTCAGAGTGGACCCAGCATTCGGGTGCCATGCAGGTAGCTCATGAGACTGCAGTAGTACAGTCACAGCCAATGGATAAAATAACATCTCCCTGGAAAACCAGTCTTATTGCATTACAACAAACTCCTTTGTACTTCAGTCCTCAAAGCTCCTCATCACTCACCAGCATGTATCCAAGGAGCTCCTGTTTGTAAGAGAATTCGAACTCCTGGGAGTCTCTGGTCTCCAAGATGGCACAGCTAATCTCCGTGACATTCTGGATGAGGGTTAATTTTAGGTACATGTCCTACATAATCCAGAAGGAGAAACAAGAGGATGTGGATGAGAAACTGAGAGAAGAACCAGAGTCCAGAAGATAAAGATCAGGAATTAAATCTAGCCTCAGGAGAGGAGAGAGGTATCTGCAGATCCCAGAAGGCAGAGGACCCCAGCTCTGCACCAACCTCAGAAGAAAACAAAACCCAGGTTCATCAAATAAATCCAGGTCCACTTACACCAGAGCAACCAGGACTCCTGCTTGAGGTAGCAAGGAAATCAAGCTCTGTGCAATTTAAACAAGCAACTTGTGTATAGAAAATACAAGAGCTGAGGGCAGATTATTTAGAATTTACCTTGTTCGTAACAGTGATGCCCAGCACCTGAAAAACAAAATGCAAAACAGCTCTTAGCAATGTATGTCCAACATAACACACATCCTCAAAAGGTCCTGGCTGGTGAATATGGAGCAGAGAGAAATCACTATTGTTAAATCTTCCAAAAGGCAGGAAATGTATCCAGAGGGGGTGTTTTGCAGAGGTCAATATCAGGGGCCACACTACATAATATTTGCATTTGTGAACTACTAGAAGATATCAGTTTGGTTCAACTGTTTTTGACAATGCCTAAGTGAGAGTCTCAGTCAGACAGGGCAGAATTGAATGGCAAAGTGACGTGGAGAGGTTGCACGGAGATGAGAGTCAGTGCCAGCAGTCAGACACCTAGGGAACAGAAATAAGGAGCACGCAGACAAACAAGAAGGCAGATAAAGGTAAGGGAAGTAGTGTGTCCGAGAAACAGAGTGACAGCAAATCAACTAAATACAAGCTAGCACGAGTCTCTCTTGGGTAGCGAAAGATAGCGCTAGATACACATACATATTAGGGGAGTTAAAGTGTTATTCTGAATAGCCTGAGTCTGACCGCATCTGAATTACTGAGTAGCTAATTCTGGTCTACAGAATTTCAGAAGAATAGAGAGAAACTAGAGAAAATACAAAGAAGAGCAACAAAAATGATACAACATGTGACAGCTCACGCTCCGTCCATTACAGTTTTAAATTTGAGTTATGTGACAAATTATTGCTCAAAGGAGAGTTTTAGAAAATACAAACCCTCTCTCTATAAACTCAGAGGCAATGCTATAACTTCAGGGTAATGCCCCTAACACTTATCACACAAAAGCTCTTACCTGACAACTGGCTCTGTAATGGTGAAGGATGTTCCCTGTGATGTCTGCCTCTACTCGGGAGAGAAGCTGGTCTTTTGGAGCATGAACAGCCACGTTGCTGTATGTCAGCATCAGGGTGCTGCGAGTCTTGCCTCTTTTTCCACGGTGGTAGTCCTAGACAATCGGAAACGTCACTAGAGACAAGTTCTTGTGATTCATTTTGCCTTGGAATTCTGATCTGCTGCTGACAGAGGAATTGCTCACAGCAGCAATGGCAGTTTGCACTTGCAAAGCTCTTTTCAGCCAAAGATCTCAAACCATTTGCAAACAGTATTTAAGCAATATAATAACTGTGTGAGGTAGGGAGTTATTAGTATCTCCATCATTCCCATGGGCCACTCTGACACAGAGAGCCTAAAATGCTGAACATAGAGCAGTGAAGTACACGGGAGCTTAGTCGTTGACACTGGTGGGTACAAGATCAGGCGCTAAATGTCTTGCCTAAGGCTGCACAGTGAGTAAATGCAGAGCCGGCAATGGAAGCCCAGAGGCCTAGCCTCCTGTTCTATCCTTTAGATCAGTGGTTTTCAACCAGGGGTACTTGTGTACCCCTGAGGGTCTGCAGAGGTCTTCCGGGGGTATATCAACTCATCTAGATATTTGCCAGTTTTAGAATCATAGAATATCAGGGTTGGAAGGGACCTCAGGACGTCATCTAGTCCAACCCCCTGCTCAAAGCAGGACCAATTCCCAACTAAATCATCCCAGCCAGGGCACTATCAAGCCTGACCTTAAAAACCGCTAAGGAAGGAGATTCCACCACCTCTGTAGGGAACCCATTCCAGTGCTTCACCACCCTCCTAGTGAAAAAGTTTTTCCTAATATCCAACCTAAACCTCCCCCACTGCAACTTGAGACCATTACTCCTTGTTCTGTCATCAGGTACCACTGAGAACAGCCGAGCTCCATCCTCTTTGGAACCCCCTTTCAGGTAGTTGAAAGCAGCTATCAAATCCCCCCTCATTCTTCTCTTCTGCAGACTAAACAATCCCAGTTCCCTCAGCCTCTCCTCATAAGTCATGTGCTCCAGCCCCCTAATCATTTTTGTTGCCCTCTGCTGGACTCTTTCCAATTTTTCACATCCTTCTTGTAATGTGGGGCCCAAAACTGGACACAGTACTCCAGATGAGGCCTCACCAATGTCCAATAGAGGGGAACGATCACATCCCTCGATCTGCTGGAAATGCCCCTACTTATACAGCCCAAAATGCCGTTAGCCTTCTTGGCAACAAGAGCACACTGTTGACTCATATCCAGCTTCTCATCCACTGTAACCCCTAGGTCCTTTTCTGCAGAACTGCTTCCTAGCCATTCAGTCCCTAGTCTGTAACAGTGAATGGGATTCTTTCATCCTAAGTGCAGGACTCTGCACTTGTCCTTGTTGAACCTCATCAGGTTTCTTTTGGCCCAATCCTCTAATTTGTCTAGGTCCCTCTGTATCCTATCCCTACCCTGCAGTGTATCTACCATCATTTTACAACAGACTGCCTGCAGTTAAGCAGAGAGGAGCACAATCTGGAGCTGGGGTTCTCTCAAATGATTTTTATCATCTGATGTCTCATGGCTTGAGCGCCCCTCCCATGCACAATGTGTGGGAACTACATCAGTCGCTTGCATGGAAAAGACATCAGACGATAAAAATCATTTGAGAGAACCCCAGCTCCAGATTGTGCTCCTCTCTGCTTAACTGCAGGCATCACGTAGAACGCATACATTGGGGGACAATGCTAGCTGACCAGAGCAGACACTACCGCGGGGTTGCTGCCCCTGCTTTAGAGGGAGAGGAAGTTTGAGAGAAGCCCCTGGCTCCTTTACCTTCAGGCGGCCGATGAACCCAGAAATCTTAACCTTGCTCATTGCAGCCCCAAACTCCTGAAGTGCGTTCAAGGTGAGGTCCAAGTGGCTCTCAGCAGACAATGCGAGGATGGAAATGACTCCCTGTCACCCAAGAAAAATACTGGTTAGGATCGAACCAGGTGCCTGATAGACCCCACGACTCCATTCCTTTCACCTGAAGTGGTGTAAAATGCCAGCGAGGCCTGAGACACATGGGGAGCGGGGGGCTGAGTGAAATAGCAATGAAGAGGATATGAAGCAAAATGGCGTCTGTCCCAGGCCAACTCAGAGCTGAGCCCCACAGGGAGCATTCAGGGATTCCTTGGTACAGTGGGGAGAGGGACAGAGTCCTCACCTCTCTCTCAGGGGCTTCCGTATAATCTGTTGTCGTCAGAAATGT
The DNA here is from genome assembly GCF_027887155.1 of Malaclemys terrapin pileata. Classification (NCBI taxonomy): domain Eukaryota; kingdom Metazoa; phylum Chordata; order Testudines; family Emydidae; genus Malaclemys; species Malaclemys terrapin. The sequence goes on along the minus strand of NC_071508.1, from coordinate 147,783,327 downwards.
ATTAATCTGTGATTTAACATGGACCAGGTCCTGACAAACTGCTAAGGACGTTCCTAGCGCCTTATACAGGAAACTCTGAAAGAAAGAGACCAGCACTGAGACATCACTAACACAACGTGCCTGTCAGTACAGACCCAGCTCAGCAACACTCAGGAAGGAACACGATAGCCAAGTCCAAGCATCCAGACCGCAGAAACATCCCATCATCTAGCCCAGCCAGAGAACCAACAATGCAGTACAGACAAGCAGCCTGTCCAAGCAAATATTGGAAGGGCGGGCGGGCGGCAAGAGAGCAGGAAACAACTAAAAACAAATTTTATATGCAGAATAAAATATAAAGTAATGAAGCCTTGAGAGAAGCCTTATGCAGCCCCCCAGTCAGAATTTCAAGGGAAATTAATGACAGGTTTCAGAGTAGCAGCCGTGCTAGTCTGTATCCGCAAAAAGAAGAACAGGAGTACTTGTGGCACCTTAGAGACTAACAAATTTATTAGAGCATAAGCTTTCGTGGACTACAGCCCACTTCTGCATCCGAAGAAGTGGGCTGTAGTCCACAAAAGCTTATGCTCTAATAAATTTGTTAGTCTCTAAGGTGCCACAAGTACTCCTGTTCTTCTTTTTAAGGGAAATTAACTAGAAACTAAGCCTTAACAGATAACAAACCTTCTCTTTGGAGGGGCTGGCATAGCCGGCCATCTGCTGGCTCAACTCAAGGCTTATCTGGCTGCTCCAGGCACTGTCGCCAATCATCTCCAGAGATGTTCTTAGGAACTGAGTGTAAAACAAGAGTTAAAGCAGATGGTTAATTGCGAGAATTTGGGGGTTGTTGTGGGGTTTGTTTGTTTGTTTGTTTGTTTGTTTGGTGTTTTTTTTCTTCCTTGTTCTCTATTGTAAACTTTCCAATATTCAGGTGTCATGGGAAGATTATTTCCCTATTGACAACTATAAACATCAACAACCCAGACTTCCTCTGCCTGTTGTTCTTTAACCTTTGCCTGATGATTCCTCTCAGTCCCCAAACCCAGATGGACAGTGAATTGGAGAATGAGATGGAGCCAAGAAATCTGACCACTGAGGAGTGATTTTATAGTGGATGGAGAATGGGTCTAATACATTTTGAACAAAGGGCCCTGGACTATGAAGGACCAGGCACCTTCTCTGAAGTGTTATGGACCCTTTATGCCACCGCCCGAGGGTCCCCAGGGTTGTGAGGTACCTCACTACCACCTGCCCTTAGCATGAGGAAGCCTTCTCTGTGCCTGCCACATGTCAGCTCCTGACTCTGCCAGCCACAGGAAACACAAGCACGCCCTTCTCACCCCATCCAGCTCCACTGTCCTTCTACAGATAAGCAATCAGTACAGGCCAACCGCCGAGCCCTCTGTGCATCCCGAGAATGTCCAGCCCCTGTTCCACTGGACACTCACAGAATTCATAGGTTTGCTACACACCACGTCACTGCTGTCACCTCAGCATCATCGCTCCATTTAACACACTTAGATACGTTTAGAGTGAAAACAACTATACTTCACTTCGATACGTTTATAGTGAAAACAAGTAGAGTTTAATTCACAAAGGACAGAGATTTGAGAAGCAGCAAGTAAAATTAATGTAAACAAATGGTTACATAAAAATAAAATCATAACACACTTCTAGAGCTTAAACTTAGATAACCAAACATTCCCCTGTCTCACAAAGGATAGCTCCCCCAAATCTCTCTCCCAGCATGAAACACCCAAACCAAATGGGATCCTCCATTCATGAGACAAGCCAGCTGGCAGTTCGTCCAATAGGTGAAGGATACCTGGTACAGGATACCTCTGGACCTCCAGATATAGTTCCAAGCATCCATTGTCTTCACTTGTAAACAGGGTACCCCCTATTGTTTGTTTGTTTTTCTTGTATCGAATCTCCTCTGGAAACTTTGCAATCACTTGATTAGAATGTTGCTCTATTGATTAGCATCCACTGTGAAGAATTACTCATCTACATACAGCCATTCAGGCAGATAAGTATCTCCTGCCTGAAAGAAACTTATTGATCACTTTCTGATAACCAGCCCCTACTCACAGACCTTAAAAGCATACATTTCAGTATACAACCATAACGCCTTATATATTATCCATCCAGTTACTGTGCAATGATTATGATGATCTGTGTGGCACAGGTATCCAGTAAAGGCTTTACATGACACCCTTTGATTATATGGAGATCAGATCCAGGGAATCCTGGTAATCCTATGCACTCCTGTGGCCTCTCCCACTGGGTACCCAAAGGACCTGGGGTCACACCCTCAACTCCCATTGAAGTCAGCGAGAGGTTAGTAACTCTCAGCACTTTGCTGTTTCAGGCCCGAATTTTGAACAGCAGCCAGAAAATATCAGAAACCTCACAAGAGAACCTAATCTTCTTTGATTTTTTAGCCCAAAGAATTTCAAATGAGGCTGGATCTGGAATGGGAAATTCTAGAGTGTAATCCAATCCCAAATGGAACTCCAAACCTTCTGGGGCTTATTTGTCACTAGATCCTGTCCTTTCATTTTCAGCGCTCGCCATAAAAATGTTCCTTGTCTGGATTTACACGAGGCTGTAAAGAGCTCTTTCTGACCAGAAAGGCTTCTCCATGAGATACAGTCACCAAACCTTGTCTCGTCGCTTTTCCTTTTTGGGTTTCTCAGAGCAAATTTTCTTTTGAGTGGCAAATAGAAAAAAAGAATCCTTTAAATGTCCCCCAGTGATGCATTAGCACCATTAGCATGCTGGTTTTCTGGTTAAGTTTTGTGCTGTTCCCAGTGGTAATACAGAATTATTTATAACTAGAGCTGGTTGAACAATAGTAAGTCCATTTCACAAAACAAGTGGGATTTTTTTGTTTTCTTGATTTTTCAACACACAAATGAAAAGTGAAAAAACAAAAAATATTTTGCTTTTCAAAATCAAAAATGATCATTATTCAATTCTTTGTTTTCCCTCTTTCCTTCCCTTTACCCCTGGTCCCCTTGCCGGTTTCCCCCTCTTCCACTTCGTGACTGAAAAAGCTGGAGCGGGGAGGAGACAAACAGGAAAGCAAGTGGAAAAAAAACCCCAAAATCAACTTCAGTTTCAAAAAACTAAACATTTTCTATTTGGGTTGGAGTTGCTTTGTTTTGTGTAACAAAAAAAATCCTGAAAAATTTGAAAATGTCCCAAGAAAATAAAAAAGGCCATTTTTCACTGAACAAAAGTTACAAATGAAATGGTTTGACCAGCTCTGCTTATAATGAATAATTTATCATTATTCTTTCCCCAGCTGATACATTTGGAGGGGGGAGGGAGGGCTGTGACAATACAGCTGAAAGCCATCTTGTACCTGAAGCAGCATGTGCTCCCACTGTTCATAGTCCAGGGAATTCTCTGTGTTTCCTATAAAGGAGGAGGCAAAACAATAATGTCACTTAGGTTAGCAAGAAGAGTCGTCCCAGGTATCTCCTTTGCAATCAGTCCTTCTAAAACTCCTGGTCTGCCAAGCTGTAACATACCTGGGCTTTCAAGGCTAAATGGGACCTATGCCAACGTTCTTTGTTGGACCAACAGAAAGTATCATGTTATGTACCCTGCTGGCATTTTTATTCAGGGTCAGTCAACCCACCAGGAGTGAGATGCTGAGCACTCCCAATTCCTGTTGACTTTAATGGGAGCTGAGGGTGCTTAGCACGTCACAAAACAGTTCAGCACATCAGAGGACTGGGTTTAATGTGAATACAAACTTTTCCTGCATAATAAGAGATTCTGGACTTGATCCTAACTCAATGTAAATCGGTGTAGCTTCACTGAAGTCCATGGAATTATACTGATTTACATCAGCTGAGAATCTGGCCCTGTTTCTGAAGGTCCAGCTCTAACCTACACTTCTTTAATGTCGGCACAATGTAATACTGGGGACTCTGTACAGCAACAACAACTAGGGAAGATACAGCTCATTTCTTAGATCTTTTTTTGAATATCAAACCCACTTGAACATTTTGGGGTCCGATGTTCATGAGAAAGATGTCGGGTTTGTGCTCCACATAGGGTCTGTCATACTCCACAGAGACTGTACTGGCACAGCTATGTCATTGGAGCTCTGCTGGCATAACCCCATAGTGTAGACACAGCCGACACCAGGGGTCGGCAACCTTTCAGAAGTGGTGTGCCGAGTCTTCATTTATTCACTCTGATTTAAGGTTTCACGTGCCAGTCATACATTTTAACATTTGAAGAAGGTCTCTTTCTATAAGTCTATAATATAGAACTATTGTTGTATGTAAAGTAAATAAGGTTTTTAAAATGTTTAAGAAGCTTCATTTAAAATTAAATTAAAATGCAGAGCCCTCTGGACCAGTGGCCAGGACCCAGGCAGTGTGAGTACCACTGAAAATCAGCTCGCGTGCCGCCTTTGGCACGTGCCATAGGTTGCCTACCCTTGGCCTACACTGATTGAAGGGTTTTTTCCACGGAGGTCAATAGATTCATACCACTGTAAAATTGGTGAAAGACATTTTTAGGCCCATAATACCTACATTCTACAAAGGGCACCCACTTGGCCAACCTAGCTTTTATGGCTTGGGTTTCCTTACAGAAAGAAAAACTCTGGGTTTTTGAATTGAATCACCCTTGAAAGTAAACATGGGGTTTAATTTTCAGAAAAATTCAGTTTCCAAAATCAGACGATATATGTAACTCCAAAATATTTCACTAACCTCCAGCTTCATGTGTATTCACCTTCCCAACTGATAACCTAGCAAAGGCGTGGGGGGAACTGCTGTAAAATTTCTATTCAGCTGAAACCTTCCTGGCCTGATTCTGCCCTGATTGAATTGGCCTCAGTGGTTCAACTCTGGCTTTACCCCAGTGGTTCCCAGTTATCCAGGTGAAGGAAAAGTGAGGGCCTAGAAGCCCAATTTCAATTCCCCACTGTTCCCATGTACTGCAGCAGGAATGGCACAACACATGTCAATAGGAAGCTGCATTTTGTGGCTTCCCTTCTATTCTCCATGGACCGCACTCCTCCTAACTAGCACTTTACCTTCAATGTACTGCAGCAGAGGTGGGATCTTCAGTACCCACATCTCACCCACTGCTGCGTGGATATTGTGGTGCAGGGCCTTCAGTAATTGCAAGGCAGCACATCCATGTCCTTCTCTTTCATAAGGGGATGAGGCTACTACCTATCAACGAGAGAGAAAGAACAGGCTAAGTTTTGTCAGCACAATACCAGTTTGTTCCTGAAGGAGGGAATAGGTCAGACTCTCTCATTGTGGAGACCATACAATAGAGTTGTTGCTTCTACTGCAGTGTCTTCCTGAAGAAGCAAGCATTCTAGCTAGTACGAGGATGCAGAACAGTGTGTCTCAGGAGAGGGTGGAGAGAGAGAGACCCAATCATACACATTGCTCAGCCTGTCTATAAGCATCTAGCTATAATACCGATTTTTATAGTTAACTGTCCCACTTCACATTTCGCAGAAAACCTATTCTCATGGTCTACTCACCAGGAGTCGCGCCAGCAGCCCCTGGGGTGTAGGGAGTTTCACTAGGGAAAGAAACAGAATAGCATTAATTATGCCAGGCTTTGCAGAGAGTCCTGCTGATGTTATTCACCTATCCATTTCCAACGTGCCCACCAATGTTGAATACAGCTGATAATAATTTGCATTTCCATAGTGCTTTCAGTCTGAGCATCTCAAAATGCTTTACAAACAGGAATGAATTCCGCCTCACAGCACCTCTATGAGGTTGGCATTAATTACTCCTTCATTTCACAAGTGGGGAAGCTGAGAGAGAAAGATCAAGTGATTTCCCCCAAGGGCACATCAGAATTTTGGTGGCAAGCTGGGAACAGAACCCACATTTCCTAGCTCCCTCCATGGCCATGTTGTAATCACAAGACCAGCCCTCATTCATTTTAGCCTCCTGATTGCAGACGAGAGAACTGGAGCAGACTGAATCTGTTCATTTCATAGGGCCTGGAGAGAATACATGAAAGAGTTTCTGTTATAAACCTGGTCCACTGTAGTCGAGGCAAGCAGCTTCTTCTCCTTCCTGCTGCTTTTTCTCAGCCAGTTCCCTAAGGCATCTGCAGAGAGGCTTCAAAGTACCCGTGTACTGAGCTGGCACCACATACTCCAGAAGCCTTGGCCATAACACCTGCAGAGAAGAGCGAGACTGTTCAGTACACAGCTATTTCCATTCCCCCACCTCCAGTATCCTGCTGTCTGAATCCCTCCCTGTCATGTAGCTTCTCCTTTTATTCCTCACTGACCCTTCCCTAACCTATCACCTCATCTCTCTCTCCCCAACATCTCACTCTACCTGTTTGGTGTCCCCGCACTCTGTCTTTTAAATACACTGCCTAGTTTGGTGAATCCTCTTTCCCTGCATTAGAGCATTATGGAGCTATTTAGATAGCACCAGAAACTCACCCAGAACTTTACAGACCTATATAAGGCACAGTCTCAGCCCCAATATCTGTTCAAATCCAGGATCACCAAATCAGAAGTATTCATGGGGGATCTAAGGGGAAGTTGCACTCAGACAGTGGAAAGAATTAAGGGAAGATCTCTGCAACATGATTCCTTCCAGTTAAGTTGCTTTATATCTTTTCTCTAATGTGAACCACTTACTCCATGATGAAGGGGTCACACCATCCCTGACATGAATTTGATATGCTGTTCCTCCATTATGCTGACTGTGCAAAAAGCTTCCTTGTGGAGAGGTACAAGGAACGTAAGGAAGAATGTCCCTATTTCAAGAAGCAGTAGCAACAGGTCACTTACTTGGGTCATTCCACTGACTGAGGTGTCCAGACATTGCAGGATGTCAATGCACAGGGTTTGGATAGTGCTTTCTTCCTGAATAGCCTGGGTGAGAAGTGTTGTACCCTGCTGTGAGATAGTTATATAGAACTTATTAGCTAGTAGTAAGATACTGGCTATAGAATCAGTGTCCTTCTCTTACGAAGCCATCTTGAACATTGACCTATGCCTGCTTTTATATTGCACTGGAAGTGCACAAACGTCTGAAGGAAAGAGAGTAATAGAAACTCCTAACTGGTGGGTCAGATCCCAGGCTTAGGAAAACCCTAAAGCGAAGGGAATGATTCACTGAACACAAAAGAGTTTCCCCAACAGTGTTAAATTTCTTTTAAATTTGAAAAAAACTGTTTCATCTTTTTATCTCTGAGGAAAAACATTCAGCCTCCGCCCAGTGGAAATAAATATGCAGAACCAGGGGGATCCACTCTGTTTGTTCTGATGCTCCAACCAACTTGGTCATTCTGTGTGTAGTGAGTGTGAGTCTATCAACAACTTACAGTAAAGTTGAACTGTTTATGTTAATACATATCATGGATCCAGTCATGGAGCACAGAGTGTCTGGAGCCCCTGGCTGTGTCCATGGATAGAAATACAGATTGAAGAGATTTTTACACTAGTACATGTAGAGTAGAGTATGTAGTGAGGGAAATACGCAGCAAGCTTTTCCAGGCTCCTGACAGTCTGGGATGCAGCCTGCATAACCTCGGTGTTTTGCTGATAGTTTAGGTATGCTTCAACAGCCCCAGAATTGGGCAGCATTATGTTCTCTGGAGAGTCTATTGAAAACAAAAAGATGTGCTTCCTTGTACAAGAACATTTCACTGAAAAATGGTGGTTTCAGCATTTTCAATGTCTCATCAGAGGTTTGAGTAACCTAGATAACTCTGTTAGATGTAAAGACCCAGTGTGAGATTCTGATCTCTGTTACACTAGTATAAATCCAGAGTAACGCCACTAAAGTCAGTGGAGTTACCTTGACTTTACACCAATATAACTGATCAGATTCTGGCTCTAATCATTCAGTCCAGCTGTCCTTGAGTCAAAACTCCCACAGAAGGCAAGGGGAGCAATCAGCATGCAAGTATGGTAGGACCGAGTCCTAAGTGTTAAGAACTCTCCTTACCAGTTTGCTGGTGGACACACTGAACTCGCGGAAAACATATGCTACCACATCCCATGCTGCACAATTCTCCACACTTCCTGAACTGAGCAGCCTCCTGATGAAATGAAGAACTGCCTTCCTCACCTGCAAGGGTAGAGATTACACACAAGAGTTCTTGTTATCCCTTCTGCCTGAAATAGGAGATAGGATATGAGAGACCTTATGCTTTTGAATTTATCTCCTTAGATTATAAACGTGGATACATTTAACACTGGCAGGAGAATGACATGCCTTCTCTAGTCTGCAGTCTCTCCTCTGGATCTGAATGAAAGCTCCACCCAGATATCCATTCATCCCATATCATTGAAAAAAACTGAAATATTTCACTGCTCCACACACAATCTTACCGTAGCATTCTGATCACTGAAAGTGGATTTCACTGCCTTCACAATCAGAAACTTTTTAACTCTTGTCTCGGGCACTGAAAGATAAGGAGAAGTGTACAGTACTTCTTTGTTCCACTCACTCACTTTCCACATTGGAATTAATCCTGGACTTCAAAGGGCCCTATTTAAGAATAGTACCGAGCTTCTCTCATCTACAGAATCAGTGGGACAAACATAGGACCAGACTCTGGTCTCAGTTACACCAGTGTAAATCTAAAGTAATTCCACTTCTATAACGAGTGCCATCATACTACCATGATGGAAATATTATAAAAGCATTAGATAGACTGAGGTCATTGAAGTTAATCTGTGTTTACACCAGTAGAACAGAACTCAGAATCTAGTCTATAGTGTAGAATACTGACGAATATCGAGTCAGGAGTCCTATTTTATTTGTATCTGATTATTGTTAACATACATTAGCCCCAAGTTAACTTCTGTATTTGAAGTTGAAAAATATCTTGGGCTACATTCAGCACTTAGTTGAACCTGTTGATTTCTGGGTGGCCATAGGGGGGTAATTTAGGGCAGCATTTGGTCCCTTAGTGGAGATCCAAACCACTGGTGACTGTGTGTTATAAACAACAGAGGGTCCTGTGGCACCTTTGAGACTAACAGAAGTATTGGGAGCATAAGCTTTCGTGGGTAAGAACCTCACTTCTTCAGATTGCATCAGATTGCATCTGAAGAAGTGAGGTTCTTACCCACGAAAGCTTATTCTCCCTATACTTCTGTGAGTCTCAAAGGTGCCACAGGACCTTCTGTTTTTTACAGATTCAGACTAACACGGCTACCCCTCTGATACTGTGTGTTATAGAGACTCTGTGCCCCATTTGCAAAGGCGATGAGTCTGTTAGAGCCCTGCCGTGCCTACAAACCCTTGGTTCTTTAGCTCAATCTATAGTAGCTCATGCTTTTAGCTCTGGATCAGAGCCGGCTTTAGGCCGATTCCCCCGATTCTCCTGAATCGGGCCCCGTGCCTCAGGGGGCCCCGCACCCCACGCCTAACAGGGCCCCGTGCCCAGTGGCCTTTTTAATTTTTGCTCATCTAGCGGTGCTCCGGGTCTTTGGCAGCACTTTGGCGGCGGGTCCTTCACTCCCTCCGGCTCTTCGGCGGCACGAGCGAGTGAAGGACCCGCTGCCAAAGACTCGGAGTGCCACCTGGTGAGCACAAGCCCCACGAATCGGGCCCAGCACTTCCTAAAGCCGGCCCTGCTCTGGATGTCCCCAACTCAACCCTCAGCATGTCGGCCAAGAGGGCAGCTGGCACAGTTGCTCCTGTGTTACTTACAGTCGGCGCCAACAATAGCTCTGAGCAGATTCAAAGAGGCCACACGAACAGCCTCATTCTCAATCTCCAGCTGCGAGTGCAGAAATGCTATCAGATCATCAGGAGAAGAACGGGCTGCAAGGGAACAAATCACGTCCTCACTGACAACAGAACTCTTATTCTTACCATACCTGACAAAGGAAGTTACAAGGAAACCACTGTGTAACTCAGAGTCTCTTCCCCTTACCTAGCAGAACTACACAATCCAACAGCTCTGCGTGATTTTCCGTGCTGAGCGGCTTAGCTTGAGAACAGATCTGTGGAAAGAAGGGAAATGGTCAAAGAAAAACTAATCAGAAGCAATTGACAAGAAAATGTTCAATGAATTTCTAAGCTTCCACTTCCTACTTGTCCAACTAGAGGTCTGAACCCCAGGTAGATGGTACTGAATGCACAGCAAGAATCAAACCCAATGTCCAATACATTCGATAAGAGAAGCTAAAGGGTTTTGAGCGGCAGAGCTGATCGAATCAAGACACAGCCACAGTTTTTACTAGACAACTCTGACTCCCCCGATAATCGGCTTATGGTGAAATTGCTTTACAAACTGAGCTGGAGATTAGCTAAGAAAATGAGACCGCTACCTGCTTACTCCCGAGCCTGCAGAAATCAGTAAGGCACGAGGAGGTCCCCAGGCTCTGCACTATCATTCGATAGATTTTTATTGTTAATATGCTTCAGCTCTGCTGGGCCTAAGCTCAAGGGATCCAAGAAAAACCACCCCTCACCTGGATGTGCAGAGCACTGCAGATGGCTTGAAACTTCTCTTTAGGTAGAGGGATCTTATATTCACAAGAGACCTCCAAGAGCTGGCTCAGACTCTGCAACAGAGGGTGAAAGTCAGATGGTGGCGCACACAGGAGCAATATGTAGTGACTGAAGCAGCTTCAGGGGATTCGTCGATTCCAAGGCTGGAATGGATTATTGCCATTGTCTAGTCTGACCTCCGGTACAACACAGGCCATAGACCTTGCCCAGAATAATTCCCAGAGCAGAGCTTTTAGAAAAACATCCCAATCTCAATTTAAAAACTGTCAGTGAGGGAGAATCTGCCTCGGCCCTTGGTAAATGGTTCTAATGGTTAATTATCTCACCATTAAAAATGTACGCCGTATTTCCAGTCTGAATGTGTCTCGCTTCAGTTTCTAGCCATTGGATCAAGTTACACCTTTCTCTGCTAGACTGAAGAGCCCATTATAAAATATGAGTCCCTCGTGTATGATATTATAGACTGTCATTAAGTCACCCTGTCACAGGATAGGTCCACCCCGTCAGGTTGGTACCAGGTTGTGGAGGATTTGAAGTGGATCTGGGACGGCCCAACTGGCCTAGTCTCCCTAGCCACCGCAGCAGTCCTGGCTCCTAGGGCAGCGTAGCCTAATGATCGGGATCAGTGCAGCAGCCCTTCGGTGAGGGTCCTCTCCATTATTTACCACTCCCCAATTTTTATCTCATCTGCCAACTTTATCAGTGATGATTTTATGTCCTCTGCCAGCTGACTGATAAAAAAGGTGAAAATCTAATTCCTTCCTGCATCTAAACACTTTTCTCCTTTGCTGCTTGAAGCTTCCAGAATGTCTCTGATGCCATCTACATATTTTACTATGTTTAAGCAGTTGTGTAGTGCCCTGATGCTATCAAACAAGTCCATGATGCATTGGTTCCCTCCAAATCATGGGTATTTCAACCCCAAAAGTGACCACATACTCTGTACCAGAAAGCTTCAACCAACAGAGATAGTGAGTAAATATCACTACCAAGTAGTTATAGCTGTCTCATGACTTCATTTACAACTGTGTAGCCCCACTGAAGACAGAATATGGCCCATTACTTCTTGCTCATGTGGTACTGAGGTAGATGAAATAGAGAGACAAGGGGAGTGAGACGATATCTTTAATTAGATTATCTCACCCACCTTCTCGCTCTAATATCTTGGGACCAACATGGCTACAACAGCACTGCATAGAACGGTAGATGCAATAGACAGGCAATACTTTTATATCGCTCTAGTTATATAAGCCAAAGCAATCACCCTCAAGCCTCCTTAGTATTAATTTTCAACCACTGACAGTTGGTTTGGTATTGACCAGAGACAACATATGGCAGCCCCTGCTCTGAGGAGTTTATGATCTAAAATAGAGACACAGAGTTGACAGGATGTACTGGGAAATCACAAGGAGGGAGTATCTTGTTGGGGAGTGGGGCAGGTGTTCTGTTTTTTATCTCCTTATCATCCTCCCCAAGAAACAGAGGATGCTTTTCATAAGAGGCATTTACCTACAAATCTTGTTGCCTGGGTCACCATGCGCATAAACCCAGAACTCGTGTGGATATTTATTATCTAACAAGTCACTGTCTAAACCAGGAAACCCCATTGGCAGCAAATTCCTCATGCAGTTCATACATGCACACGCATAGACAGTTACCTTAACGAGGGGTACCTCACCTTGGTGACGTGAAAAACATCAATGTCCTCCTTATATTGCTCAAGGAGCCATGAGATCAGTTCAAATATCCGATCGTGATGCTCCTCTTTGTGTAGCAGGAGGCTCATCATGGGACCAAGGGCTTTGATGATGGCCTGCTTGAGCTGCATAGATGAGATACAGAATTTATGTTCCTAAGAATTCATTCAATATCATCCAATGGGCACACCTTTTCTACTTCTAATGAGTGCAACTTCCCTTGTTCCACTGTAGGAACGGCCCTATCTCAATATTTCCTGGTAAAGAACCGGGATTCATAGGGTTGATTTCAGGATTACATTCTAATGCACTTCACTGCTATACCAGGGAAAATATTCCCCAGATTAGTATGCATTCTCAGCCAACTCAAAACTGCTGTAATTCCACTGGGGTGAATGGACTTATACCGGGAATTAATTTAGCCCATTATCCCGTCTTCATCTGCACATTAGGTGCAGAAAACTAGAAGCTATGTACACTGTGTGCAGACAGAATTTCCATGATGTGGTGACATTATAAATATATGGGGTTTAGATGTTTTACATGACACTCTGGTCCATCCAAAAGGACCTACCATTAAATGCCATATCACAGAGAGTGACAGACATATAGAATTTAACATTACAATTTCTGCTAAAGGTTTAGAAAGCCAGCAATTCTCACCTTCAGTTCCTCGCATTTCAGCCAGTTGCTGGTCACATGACAATAGAATGGAAGAATTGTATCGAAGAATCGCAATGTACCCATGCTGGGGAATGTGTTCTCATCCCAGTTAGTCAAATATAGATTTATTGCCCTGGACCATTTTTCCAGAACTGTATGGAAGGCGAGAAGACGGGCAATGTGAAAAGGACATATTAGTAACGAGGAGAAGTTGCTTTATCAGTGAACTCACCCAGGCCTAAAGTTTACTACAATTCCATGGCAGCTACTGCTTAGTTCAGGACTAGACGCTGAAATCCCATATCAATTTGGAGCTATTTCTCTTCCCCCCATTCCATGTCTTGTTTCTGAAAAGGCTTTTAAATTTGCACATCTCTCAATCTTTTTTCAATTACCATCATTTGAAGACAATTTTTTTCTCCCTTCCTTGTTACCTCTTCATTAGAGCTGGTTGAAAAAGCAGTTTAAATTAAATTAAAAATCTTTACTGATAGGTTTGGTTTTTTTTCAAAATTGCAAAGTATAAAAATCATTGATATTTTTCAAAAATCAAAAAAATGCAGCCACCTCTTTAGCTGCCCCAAAACACTGGCTGCACACTTCCTGATCAAAATTGTCATTGACATTTTTCAGGTTTGTTTTTCATCAAATTTGGAAAGAAAAATTATGGAAAATATAGTTAAAAATCAAAATATTTCAACCAGCTCTCCTCTGAATGACTCGCGTCCTCTGCAGTTATTGTTTAGTTAACCCTAACACTGTATGATTTCATCTTGAGTTACAGTTTGTCTGAAAGTGCCCCTAACATCCATTGGCTTTACTGGGATTTGAAGGTATTGGGGAGCACTTTGCCCTAAAAGTGGTGTATCTAGTGTCCTTGCTAAGAAGAATTAGGCCCCAATCCTGTTCTCTATGAAGTTGATGGCAAAATTCCCATTTACCTCAAAGGCACAGGATTAACCCCTTACTGAGCATCACCTGAAAAGCAAAGGAAGAGAGAAGTGGAGAGGAAGAGAAGATAGAGAAAGAGCATGAAAGGAGATGATAAAGAAACTAAGGAGCGAGAATGGGTGGAGGAGTGGGAAACGGGATTTTTAAATGTTCAGTAATGAAAACTGCTCCCTTCACCTCCTCCCCCAGGAGCCTCCTGGCAGATGGGGAGCTTCAGCCTTTGTGTGTGTTTATTTTAAATGATATCCATGAGTCATAAAGGGCCTGAACTTACAAATGCTCAGTGCCTCCTGCAAAGTACAGAGCACTCTCAACTTCACTGAGTGCCACGGGAGCCAAGGAACGCAGCACTTGGTGCAATCCAGGGCAGGGAGCACAGTTCAGGGCCTGTTTGCAAACTTGGCCAGTCACTTCAATCTGTACCAAGACCCCCTCAATATCCATTTTGGGCACCTCCAGTAAGTGCTGCACTTACCACCACAAAATGCTTGTCTCAGCCTGCTGTCCTTGACTAACCCCAACATGGAGAACATGCGCTTCAGGGTCATTCCCACATAAGGGATACACTCAAGTGCTGCAGAAAAAGGCCAGAAGAGAAGGAAGAAAGATAATCAGCTGCTCTCTGCCTTCTTACAACACACTTAGAAACACCGTGGGGCAGGATGCTATGGGCTCCGAGGCCATTTTGTGCTGCGTAAGCAGAGCAGAATGGCTTTAAAGCAGCCATTGAAAGCCAGTGGGGGATTCACCCTGAAGAGGGGAATCCTCCACCAGTGTACAGCTGTGCCCGATGCCCAACTCACTCCCAGAGTAAGGGGAGAGAGCACTGGGGCGGGATGGGAAGTGGGGTGGAGAAGAGCTCCACTAGACCTGACCTTCCCCCAGCCGATCCTTAAGGAACTTCAGTCAGGGACATAAGTTAGAGCTTGCACCTCTGTCTGGATAGCTCATGATCTGGAAGCCAAGAACTAGCAACAGCAGTTAATCTTGTGTCTCTCCCCAGACACACCCGCATGCACACACGCAAACAGAGCTCTGTTTAGCTGTAACATTTTTCGGTAGAGAGGGTAATCCCCTGTCCTTAAATGAAAGACAATAACTTTGAAACAAAAGATGGAAGTTACCATACCATAGGCTGATGACAGGTTGCCCAGTGTAACGAAAGTAAACTCTTCAGGCAGCCCCAGTAGTTTCAGAAGACACTGCAGCTCGTACATCACCTCATAGAAATAGCAGCGTGCCAGGGTCACTAAGGTGTTGCTGGCTGCCACTTTTAGTTCATTTGTTGCTTCCTAAAAAAAAAAACAGAGAGAGAGAGAGAGAGAGACTGAGGTGACTGAAGCCGGTTGCACTAGCCAGAGTTGTTTATATGAGTCAAGTCCTTATTTCTGTGCATAAGTTGTGAATGAAGCCTCCCAACTTTCTGTGGAGAGAGTCATTAGTCATAAATATTCATCGAGTCATTTGGCTAAACAATTTTCAGCCTTTGAGTTCCTTGCAAGCTGCTTAGTTAGACTATTTACTATTAGCTACTTGTGGTGGATGTCATATGATATTTTTCCCTGCTCTTCCCTGAGGAGGTAGACAGACACAGACTGGGCAGCTTCAAGATATTCAGAGAGCTTTCCTGGAATAAACTGTCCCCCAAAAGGAGGCTGACTTCCTTTGGAACAAGAGAGGGATTTTTCCATGAGTTTTCCTGCTGGCAAACTATATTCTAAATCCAATGCTGCTTCTTTTGGAGATAGCTAAGATTCTGTCTGTCTTGGGGCTTTATACTGCCACTTATCGCGATAGTATCAGAGCGCCTTCCACATAACATCAGGATCAATAATGAAATCCCTAGTAGACTTTGGGAAAGACTTGCTCGTTAAGAAACCATAGGCCCGTCTCTGTGTCTGATATCATGTGTCTCGGGTCCTGATCCTGCAAAGCACTTAAGCACATGTGTAACTTTTGCATGTGAGTTCTCCCATCCTATGCATGTGCACAAGTGCTGCCTAGGACCTGGGCTTTGGTCTGGAGGGAGGTGTGGGCCTCTAACAGGAGAATCTATTTTTGTTTCAGTATATAGTTTACCCCCAAAAAAAGAGAGTTTTAATTAGTTAAAGCTTTGGCTCCTTTGATTAGTATCTCGGGAGAACTAACTTACCTGAGTCTCTCTCATGTGGTTTGAGGCCAGGGTTATTATTTTGTTAAGTAGCCTACTCTCTAGGCCCCCGGTGTCCTTCTGTAATACTTTCTCCAGAACACAGTAAATGTCAACTCTGTCTCGCTGCGGACAAAACATAAAAGAGAATCAACAATTGGAAAAAGGTTTTCTTGATGACCACACAGTAATTTGGCTAATAAGCCCCTGCCCTAAAGAGTTTACAATCCACACATGAAATGACTAGCCCAAGTCTTATCATAACAGAGCAGGTCCGTGGCCAGGAAGAGACCTCTACTTCTGAAGACAGCCTGAAAGAGCTGCCTATGGCAGATGCGGCCAAGGGATGACTATGAGGGAGACATGAAAATACCATACACCTATCTGACGGGTGTGAACACCAAGGAGGGAGAGGAATTTTTCAGTATAATACATTTAGGTAAAAGTAGGAGTAATGGGATTAAACTAAAAAAAGACATACAATTTAGACTTTAATAACAGGAAAAATGCCCCAACTGTGAGACAGGTCTATTAGGCTATAACATAGTCTTCCTAGGAAAGTGGTGGAAGCTCAGTCATTAGGGGATTTTAAAATTAGTTTGGTCCCAAACAGTGAAACATGACTGCTGGGAATTCTCCTGCATTAGCAGGGAAATGGACTAGATGATCCAATAGGTCTTTTCCATCTCTGTCTCTTGTGAGTCTCTAAATCTATGTGACCTGCATGCCAAGGTCATAAAGCACTTTGGAACGTTCAAAGCCTATCAGATCTCTTGACTGGCTAAACATTCCAGTGGTTCTGCTTGAAAAGGACAGCTTCTGCACACTGCAATCATACCAGACAGCTCCACTGGGGAGAAGCTCCTTCCCTTCATTTTTAAATGTAAGGAGGATTTGTTTAATGGAAAATTGTCTCTGATAACTTATGAATATATAGGCACTATGTAATTCAAGTAATTAATCAAATTAATTAACATAATTAATTGAGTAATTCAAATAATTAAAGTAGTAGGAGGCCAAGTTTAGTTCTGAACTGAACTGCTTATCTTGGCCTCCTAGTACTTTAATTGAAACTAAAATGCCTTCTGTGTTGGCCCTTAATAGAGAAATGGACATTGTTGGATACAAGTATTAATAAATGGAAAAAGGGGTCTAAATATTACACCTAGGGGAATTCTGCACTACTGCGCACGTGCATAATTAATGAGCCTAGGATTTAGAGCAGGGAGTCAGTTCGCTTGGGTTTTATTCACATTCTTTTACTAACTTGCTAAGTGGCGTTGAGCAAGTAACTTAATTCCCTGTGACACAAATCATCCATAAATGGGAATAATGCTTACCATTCTCACAAGGGTGCTGTGAGTCTTAATTCATTAGTATTAGGTAAGTGCTTTAAGATTTTTGGATGAAGATGCTAAAGAAGGGCAAAGTATTATTGGAAGAGCTTACTGCAAGTCCTATAGTGTACTTTTACTATATCCAGCCCATGTACTCCACTGTGTGTAAAAGGACAACGCTCTCTTTATAGAGCATTATATCATCCTGATCTGTAATAACAGCATTTTGCATTCTGAGTTTATGCCTGAGGACAGAAGGGTGAATACTGATTATACTGATGGTGTGCCAGGCCAAGTTCTATACTGAATTACCCCCATGCATTCCCCTATACCCCCATGAAGTCAGGTAGAATTTGGTGTGGACACATGGAAAGCAGATGTAATTTCATGAAATTGCCCTACCTCATCCTGTTGCAGTTTCTCTAGCAGAACTGTCACAACGCTAGCCAGCTTGGTCTCAGCTATAAAGGCAATCCTGAGGGCAGTTTTGCCCTTATCTTGGTCATCCATATTTGCCAAGAGGGAAACAACCTCGTTATAAACACCTGAAATTAAATAAAAGGATTCGGCTGGTTACCACTGATAGTAGAAATTGATGCCGGCCTCTTTAATTCACTGTCCAGTAAAGATTCTGCAGGAGCCCAAACACTGTGAGAAATAGATCTGGGAATCATGTAAATCCTCTTCCTTGCGCATGATGACCAGGTTTGTTTGCTGAACTACCCAATGTGTTTGGGGGGAAATCATAATGAAGAAAATTTGCTCCTTTCAAGTAGATCCCCACATAAAATAATTTTCCTTTCCCTCTTTACTATCATTTCAAGAGTTTTGATCGCATACAGAATAATAATTTATGGTCAAAATTTTCAAAACTGGGTGCCTAAACTTAAGCTCCTAAATCCATATTAAGGCACCTATGCCCTGAGTCAGCATCCTAATCACATGCTTAACTCTAAGCCAACAAAGAGACCTAAAGTTAAGCACATGTTTAAGACTTTTGCTTAGCCAGGGCCTCATTTTCAAAAATCCTGAGCACCCACATGTATCTATTGGCTATGCTGGGAACTTTTTGGGGCTCAGTATCTCTTGAAAATCAGGCCACTTTTTTAGACATCAGTATGAATTTAGAAGCCTAACTTTAGGCCCTCTGTTTTGAAGAAAGCCTTTAATCTTATTTTATGGTCGTTTAAATACTTGCAGACAAGACTCATGGAACAGAGTTCATCCAGTTGCCTGTAGAGGTCATAAAGGACTTTTCCCCCCATGTACAATTGACTAGATGTACGCTGTGAGTGGGGTCAGGTGGTTCCCTCCAACCTTCACCTGAAGCATCAGGGATTGACCATAGCAGGAGAAGGGACACCTGGTAAGGTGGACCAGTGCTCCAAGATGGTTCAGAGAATCTGTTTCCTTAGATGTCCTGCTCACATGCTCAGGGTCCAACTGATCTCCAGAGTTGTGGGTGGGAAGGAATTTTCCCCTGCTCAGATTGGCAGGGACCTTTGGGTGGGAGGATGGGGCACTGATCACCTGCTAGGATCATTTGAGTATATCTGACCTATTCAATTCTCTACCATTGCAAGGGCCTCAGGCATTGGTGGAACCGCAGTCTCTCCTGTTCTCTGCCTATGGCACACAACAGTTTAGTCTCCTAAAGACTGAAATGTTTTAGTCCAAGACAAGTTTTTGGGTTCAGTGTAGGGTTGCTAGGTGACATTTTAATGGCCTGTGAAATACAGGAAGTCAGGCTAGATGATCTAATGGTCCCTTCTGGCCTTAAACTCTATGAAACTATGAAATAGCTGATATATTAAAATAATCTGAATTTTATCTCCCATGTATCTCTTAGCTGTGGGCAGAAATTCTCCAGGAGACTTAATATTTAACAAGAGCTCTGAAATGTCATATTTATCTGTCTCCATTGTAACAGCATTCCAAAGCATGAAGGAGGAACTAACAAGATTTCCCCTTCCCAGGAAAGACTGCTTGAGGTTAGGTGATTGCCCATCCTTTATGCAAATTGCATCCTTCACTTCTAACACCTAGATTCAAACTGAATCATAACTATCCTACATTGCCCATCTAGCTGCAGTAATGATATTGTTGGATTAGGAGCACTAGTATTGCTAAGAAATGTGACCCCATGCTTTCTTATCCTGCATTTAAGATATTAGCAGAGCTTCATTTAGACAGCTAGAGGAGAAGTCCTTCTGCATTTTTTGTTCTAATTTCCCCATCTCTGATGGATTCCACAGCTAGATGTTGGCTCCATGGATGCAGAAGACACAAAATGAGGACCCATACTAAACATAAAACAACTGGGAGAAAAGGAGGAAGATTTCCCCCATAACATTCAATAGAAACTCAGATTCTCAGGAAAGTTTCCAGGTCCAGAGGCAGTAGGCCAACTCCTCAACTGGTGTAAATCAACACAGCTACAAGGAGGTCAACAGAGCGACACTGGTTTACAGCAGCTGAGGTTCTGGTCATAGAAATGGAGACCATTACAGCTAATCTATCCGTATCCCTATGCTTTCTAAATGTGTTTGTGATTATAGAATGGATATAGAGAATACAATGCTGACCCTTACCTCTGTCGGTTACCTCCTCCTCACTCACAAATTTATTCATGTTTAATACTTCCTCCAGTCTGACCTCCAAAGAGCTCCCGTACTGATAGGCAGCTGACCTCTCAGTCAGTCATGTCCAGGCTAACCAGTTAAGATTATGCAAGCACTATTATGACATCCATGTGACTGTGGCACACCACATAAACTGTTGCTGACCAGGTGCTGTAATTACATGGTCAAGATCCTCAAAGTTATTTAGGCTCCTAACTCGCACTGAAATCAATAGATGTTAGGAACCTTAATACATTTCAATATCTGGGCCCATACATGGAAGCAGTCTAGTGGATGGCTAAATTTGCTCCAGTGTCGAATTTCTCCTTCTCTCTCCGTCATTTTGAATTTTGGTTCGGTCCCCCCCTCACTTTCCAATATTGGTTTAATCTGAAAATCTGCTCCTGCTTGAATTTATATAAAATAAAAGCACCAAAGAAAGAGAAGAAACTGCCTTGGAGAATGCACAGTGACACTTGAGTGTGGTTGGTTGGTTTCCTTTGCTTTTTAATTTGGTTGATCAAAAAGCCAGATGAAACCTTATTGAACTGTATTACAAATATTGATTTTATATTGGTTTACAATGAATTGAAATTTATACTTCATTTCCATGTCCTGCCAAACAAATCAACGACATTAATTTTTATTGTGTTTAATACAGTGTGGTGTCATATGTATGGCCATATGTAGAGCCAACACTTGATTTTGGAAGTTATGTTGCCTTTAAAGCATTCAGAGTGATGACACTCTTTGCAGTAAACCATATGGAAGAAGAATTCCAATTACATTTGTCCCTTGCTATGCATAACTTATTTTGTGCCTTTCTACACTTTCTGCTTTTGTCCTTACACATATATGCTATTCTTTTGTACTCCGCCTTAGTAATTTGTCCACTAGTGCACATTTAATGTTGAGACTAATCACACATATGCACAAGATATCACCTACGAAGCAGGACAGGTAGTGCAACTTGTGCAGTATTCAGTTGCAGCGCTTACTGTAATATAAAATTCACCTGTTATCACTATAGGTCTCGGTGAGAACATGCACAACTGGTAAGCTGTGACTCTTACTGATGCATGCTGTCTCTGTGTTTAGCACTTCAACATGCAAGTTCTACACTAAAAAAGCACACTTTTGCTGGAAAAATGAAAGACATGTTTTGCTACCAACTTCAACCTAGGACCTGCAACGTCTATACTGGTGCATACCTGTTTAACTGGAATATGCATGCTAATACAAGTTGATTACTGTAGCATTCAATAGTTGCACTAGTACAGGTCCTGTTCAGAAATATGCAACACCTTTCTTGGTCAAATGAGTCCTGTTCTAGTTACAAGGTTTATAGGCTTGTACAAATTTTGGAACTGCAGTGTTGATTGTTGCTTAAACATAAAGAACATAGCATTCCTGAGTTTCCCAGGTATGAAATACAAAACAATGGTGTGTTCATTTTTGAAAGATGCTGCAGAGTGCACAATTACATCATTCACAGGCCGCGTGTGCTTCACAAGCTTGTATTCCACAGCATTTGGAAAATAACTTAAAAGATGATGCTAACGTTAATACTTTCTGAATTTCCCACATAGTCAATAGCCCCGTTAGGGTGGGGAGTGGCGGGGGGGGGAGATAGAAAAGCATATGTTTGTACAGGTAGTCGTTTATTTTTATAATGTACTGCATGATAATATAAAGACTATGCCTAAACAGTGTCAAAGTTGTGGGGGCACAGACAGCAGTCAAGAACATTAAATCGAAGGATGATGTTTTATCTTTAACTCCTACTTAGAAAAGCTGGGCCCAGCAGAGCCATTCTAGCAGCTCATCTCTGCTCCTCAGTATAAGGGGTCTGGGTGGGGTGGAGTGGAGTAGGCTCCGGCTGTTCTTGGATGGCTCAGTGCAGCTAGAATAGAAATTGAAGCACCTCTGAGGCTGCTCTTTTGTATAGTGGGGACTGGCCAGGCCTGTGAGTTTGGGTGGCACAGAGATGGCACAAAGAGCTCTTTTTTCCCAGCCCTGTGCTAAGTGCAAAAATGAAGACACGGAATCAGTCAAGGTCTTCTTTAGATCCATTCTGAGCTGGTTTTAAATTAGGTTTGAGACAAAACATATACATGTTTTTTTTCTTATATAGAATTTAAAATACATATTAATGACCAAACAGCTCTGAATTGCTCTCAAGTGAACCTGAGTTAATGTTTTTGAATTGATTATTTTTTTGTCCCGTGGTTCATTCAGAAGTCTTGCCAATTTGTCGCATAAAAAGTGCACAATGCAAGACCTTCAGAAACTCTCTTGGAAAGTAGTGACTCTTGTCACCAGCAGCAGCCTTTACTTCAGTTTAATATTTCCCTAATTAAACAGAAATAATTTCTTGATCAGTGCCATTTTTATTGGGTGATGTTTTTACAGTGATATAAGCTAGAACAGGTCAGTTATCTTCCATTTACGAGCACTCGTAAAAAAAGTACAAACGAAAATTTCAAACTATGAAACAGAATGTGATTCCAAGCTGGATTCCTGGACAAAGTATAACCCCTGTCAATAGAAATTCATAATAGCCGTGCTGCTCACACCGCTCACAAGACAGCATCAGCTAGTGTTGCCTTACTGCCACTAACCAAGACATTTTCTGCACCTTGTTTAATCTCTTTCGGGTGCGAAAGGGGGCTGAGGTCTGTGGAGGTTCCCTTTCTTTGCCAGCATTAGCAACCCGCCAGGAGTAAAAAACTGCACCAGATTTATGAAATGAAGGAGGATTTTGCCCCAGAAAATGACTGCTCTCCGAGTGGATGGTTCATCTGGATCTGAGCAGACTCCAAATACTGATACCTATATCTGCACCTTAAGTCAGGGCAGCCCTGGGCTGAAGTAGCACTAGGCCAAAATTTTAGGTGGGGGCTGTAACTTGTCTCAGCTCTATCTGCTAGTGATTCTCCTGAAGTCAATGCAGTTACTCTGCATTTACACAAGTGTAGCTGAAATCAGAAATTGCTTCTGTGACTTCATGTTGCTAGTACCCGTTTAAAATTTCCAAATGGTTGGTGCAAATTTTACATGGTGAGTTTTGGAATAGTTGCTCTTACTTGATCCTGGCCACCAACTGAAATCATAGAATCATAGAATATCAGGGTTGGAAGGGACCTCAAGAGGTCATCTAGTCCAACCCCCTGCTCAAAGCAGGACCAATTCCCTCAGCCTTTTTGTGAAGCCTAAAAATATTCACCAATGAAAAGCTTTTAAACTGGTGTCTTTAAAAGCAGAGTAAACACAAAGATTGTGGCAAAAAACTGGGGTCAGTGCTCTTGGTGCCTTTTCTATAATTGTACCTGGTTTTTAATTACTTCCTTTCACTACCAGCATTGAATTACAAATGTATGTGCTATATAGCTCTTTATCAGAACTCTGTACAGTTGTGAACTGCTGCTTTATGACCTGCTTCAATAAAAAAAAATTGTCTGGCTCCCACGCTGTGACCAGAATTTGAAAATAAACTCCTTTGGAATGAACTGGAATGCTCTGTATTAATACTGGAAATACTCTAACATTTTGAAATATAAATGTTTGTCCCATTAACTGGCATTATGACAAATATAATTGATCTTTTCCCAACAAGAGTAATGACCTTAGTGGAAACATTTCAACCTCTTATATTTGTACTTAAAATTTTCAGTAAAATACAGAGCTATTTCAAGTTACCCTTCCAGATCCATGGGCCTGGTGGTGTATCTACTGATAAAGACCCTGATAAAGCAAAATATTTACACACATGCTTAATGTTAGCCATATGAGTAGTTCCATTAACTTAATGGGAATACTCATGCTTAAAGTTAAGTATATCCTAAAGTACTTTGCTGAAGAGAGTTGTAACCTTTCAGTGAATGTGACCACTGATTAGTTAAAAATGTTCTCCCATTGAAAAATCTTTTCTGCTTACCCCTTTCCTGACTGTGGAACTTATTTCTGATAGAAGATAAGTAAATGCAGCTTTCTTGGATAATCGGGATTCCCAAGTGCCAGGAGCAGGATGACCTTCTGCCTCCTGAATATGGAATTGCTCCTTTGTGTAACACATTTGACATAAGTAATACCGTGTGAAAGAAATAAAGACTATAACATGACCTCCTTATATGGTTGCACGCTTACAGCAGTTCCACACAGTAGTTAGTGCCCAACAGGGGGTCCCCAAGACTGGCATGTAAAACTAGTATAGATGTCTCTTTTTTGTAAGTTTTATTTTTGTAACTGTGCATGTAAAGCATCACTGAATCAATGGATCTGTTGAAGAACTCAGCTCCTGGAACCATGCAAAATGTTTTGAATTGCCCTTAAAATATGGAAAATGTTTTCTGAATTCTTTATATTCTTTCTGCTGTAAATTAAAAACAAAATATTTCCCTTTACTAAGTGTATTTCTTTTAACATTTTCTCTTCCATTTTAATCAAGAAGGAGCTGAAGATTCCTCAAGTAATTATATATATCCTTGTAAAGTATGGATCTGTGTCACACACTTAGAAGACCTACTTGTAAACTCACATAGTCTCTTAACTGACTGAATTTCAAAGGTAGACAATTTTTTAAACCGAATTCTGCTTCTAGTGTGTGTACAGCTCCCACTGGATTCGATGGGATCCATGTACTCATGTGAGAGGAGAATGTGGTCCTTAAAGTCTATAGTTAACTGTTTCAAACGAGGAAGCTAGGAAATAGGGAACACAGTTATCTAATCAAAATGATCAACAAGAATTAAAAACATGAAGTCACTTGGACCTCTCAGCCTTACAGCAGAAAGGTAACCAGTTTCTCTGACTCTGGGGTCCCCTCTTGTTCATGTTGCAAATGACAATTTTGAGCAAGATGGATACAATTCACAAAAGCTTAGAAAATCCAACTGTAGTTAAATGTAGGGGGGCAAATTCATCCCATCTCTAGCTCAGTGGTGGGCAACCTGTGGTCCGTCAGGGTAATTCCAGCCACTGGGAGCTGCAGACGGCTGTGCCTGCGGATGGTCAATGGAAACACTGTCTCGCAGCCTGCCAGTGGATTACCCTGACAGGCCGTGTGTGGGCCACAGGTTATCCACCACTGCTCTAGCTCCTCTAAAACTAAGAAAATTCAGCAGAGCCTTATACGGAGATTAGAATCTGTCAAATAATTTATTTTAAATACTTCACAAAACACCTCGAATAAATCATGATACACATATATTTGTGAATTATTTGACCAGATGTGTAAGATGATAGAATACCAGTAAAAAAAGACGTCTAATAATGTTTTTGGAAAATAACTCAAAACTGAGCAAATAAATTATTCAATTTATATTATGATAAATTCCCCTAAGTATGAATTTGGCCATTTTAACCCGAGTATGAGAGTCGTACTGAGAAGTGCAATTTCTGTGTGCACTTCCAAAATGCTGACCAGGGGAATAGTTAGTTTTCCATTAAACAATAACGCTCCTTCAGAAAAAAGCAATGAAATGTTACATCCAGGAAGATTATAAATGCACAATTTTTATAACCGAATAAAATTAAACAGAAAAAAATAGAAGAACACGAGAAAGTAGGAAGAAATATTTGACCAGCACCTAGCCCAATGGAGCCCCAATTTTGATCAAGACCTCTAGACACAACTGTAACACAAATATATAATGAAATATATTTCATCGAGCTATTTTCAACTTTCTGAGAACACAATACTTTCTGTACTTCTTAAATAAGGTACTGTCTGTGAGGGCAGAGACTAAGTCCTGAGTTTCCAACAGAATCCACAAGGCAGTGTGTAGTAAATTCCAGAACTCTACGTAGAGGGACAGAATAAAAAGTAATTTTAAAAGTTCCATGAGGCCTTTAGAAATAAAATCCAAAAAGTCACGTTTAACAACAAGGCAGAATTAATTTCTGGTTAATGCATTTAACAGGCATATAAATGGCTTTGAACCAGAGCTGGATAATGTTGTAATATAGTAAAAAATTCTTCCTGTCTTTATAAAGCTATTAGAGCGTGCACACACCACACACACACACATCTATCTGTTGTGTAAAAGTGTGTGTCATTAATCTCATGATTAACCCATTCAACATATGATAGTAATCAGAGTAAGAACAGTTCCAGGTCAGAGTGTGGCATTTGGATCCTATATTTACCCTAAATTTGCCAACCACCTAGCGGTTGTCATGTGTCCAAGGTAAAAGAAGCTTTGCCATTAACATCGCCAGAAACAGGAGCAAGCCCTTAATGATTCAGTGAATGGGACGTAGGCTCCTAAAAGACCTAGGCATCTTTGAACTTTTTACCCCATTACAATCCATATCCAGCACAAGAAAAATGTAGAGGTCAATAATAAAAGATACAATTGGTTCATCCCAGAAAGTGAGTGAGTTAAAGTTCCAGCCGCATCCCCCACTTCCTGAGCTGTCAGTCTGGGGAACTGCACAGTCAAGCTCATGAGTGGTCGCTGGACTCCTTTAGTCAGCACTAAGTCAGCCAGCTCGACTGCCCCAGAGTCCACGGCTTGCGTCACACCCCCATCCCCCACGCCAATGGCCCTGCCCTGAAGGGACCCATCTAGGGGCAGAGCGGAGCTCAGGCTCTGTAGCCCCAGCGTGCCAGGCCCACAGCCGGCAGGAACTAGACTGAGCCCCGCTCCACAGCCACCACCCACTGTCAGACACTGCTCCCCTGGGACAGATTCGAACCCGTGCCACAGAGAGGAGAGACACCCCCCCACCCCACCCCCCCAGCCAGCCCAGAATATTATTATTCATCTTACATAGCGCTGTCCAGCAAAACACTTCTCAAAGGAGGTCAGTGTCATCATCCCCACTGTACGCATGGGGAAACTGAGGCAGGGGGCAGGGACGGGATTTGCCCAAGGTCACCCAGTGGCAGAGCCATACATAGACCCCCAGTCTGCTGCTTCCCAGTTCAGTGCTTTACCCACTAGCCCACACTGCCTCCCTTGACTCAGTGGCCATAGCTCGGGAGCTGCATTCCCCCCATGCACCACCAGGGGGAGCCATGAGATGTTTAGCTTTGTCTGTCCCAAGCGTGGGGAGGCATGTCCCACCCCGGGTCCCACACAGGTGCCTCTGTCCAGAGTGTGTGGCTGTCTGACTCTTCCCCTATCCCATCGGGGACACGGTGGCCACGGGGCACAGAGGGCGACAACCCTAGACGCTGTGCCAGAGGAAGGGAGCCTGGCCTGTCCCCTGTCCTAACAGCCAAGCAGCCTGGGGGTCCCATCCCCTCTCCCGTTCCTCCCCCCAAAACTGACCCTGCTGCCAGGAGTAGGGGGGAAGGTGCCTTGTTGAGAAGAGCAGGTGGAGCTGGGGGCAGCAAGCTGTGGGGGACAGAGTCTCTGGGGGCAGCGGGCTGCTTCTAGGCCTCCATGGGGGCCTCATGGTCAAGGGCTTGGAGATCATCCAGGAAGCGCTTGGGGTCAGGATGTGACTGGAACCTGGCTGGGAGAGAGGTGGTTGGCAGTGGTGGGCACAGTGGGGTGGGCATGAGGCTGGCATCACCAGCTCCCCCATCCTTGATGTACTACCCTATCCAGCCAGAAAGAAACGAGGCTCTCAGCCAAGGATGGCTTTTGGCTCATGCAGGAAGTTTGCCATAGTTTTGATATAGAACTAGAAACCCCTGGCAATTGTGGATTTCCACATAGCAAAGCTCATTCTCTGTCAGAAACCAACTGGAGTCACACAGTTAACACATTGGCTCACAAGATAGTCATCTTTGCAAGATCAGGTCAACACCTGGGAAGTATCACAGGTTTCCTGCAACGAATCTCAAGATGATAGTTCAGATCACAAGAAGGACAAACGATGAAGACATTCTAGCTTTTGGTTCATACACTGAAGCAGACAAATTTACCCTTTGCCCACACAGCACTTCCATGTGTCTTCCCTCTGTCAGGTTTCCCAAGGTCAAAGGAATGGTAAAGCTTCTCTATACAAGAACCATACCTCCTCTACGTAGTGTTGTGTCTGCTCAAGGTGACGGTTACTGCCAGAGGCACTACTTGAGCTTCCAGGGCCACTTGTTGACCTGCAGTGTAGAGACAGTTACACTACGATATCATACCGTTAATTACATTTATATACCACCTAGAAGTATGCTTGGTAATTTGCAAACAAAGGGTATACAAACCAGTGACTATAAACGTAAACACCAATGGTCATAACAAAGAAAGGTGGAACATTCCCAAGGAGCTAATATGCAACAGAAGAAAGAAAGTTCGATTTCTTTTGCAGTGGAGGAGTGAAGCTTGAGCAGCAAGCTTTAGCCATAGAATTCAGACAGTGGTTCCAAACTTACCACTAACGAATGGCTGCAATGCCACTGGAGATCCAAGAAGCAGGTGGGAGAGAGAAGAGCGGCACTACAGCTCAGAGCACAGTGTATTGTTGCTCTTGATTGACCAAGAACATGGGTTTAGGGATCCCCCCCTCTTTGAAATAAAAAGCAGATGAGCTTGTGTGCACTATTTTCCCTTGAAAAAAAGAACAGGAGTACTTGTGGCACCTTAGAGACTAACAAATTTATTAGAGCATAAGCTTTCGTGGACTACAGCCCACTTCTTCGGATGCATAATCCACGAAAGCTTATGCTCTAATAAATTTGTTAGTCTCTAAGGTGCCACAAGTACTCCTGTTCTTTTTGTGGATACAGACTAACACGACTGCTACTCTGAAACCTGTCATTATTTTCCCTTGGTTGAACTTGGGAATTTAAATTCTTTTTGGAAGCTACTGAACTCAGAAAAAGATTGTGTCATTCACTGGAAGCATGCAACATTCACTGCTTGTTTTCCTAAAAGTTCACCACTGAATAGAGAGGCAGGGGCCAGTACCAGATACTTCAGAAGAAGGTGCAAGAAGCACTGTAGAGCAGTGGGACTCAACCTTTCCAGACTACTGTACCCTTTTCAAGAGTCTGATTTCCCCCAATGAAGGAAAAAGAACAGTACATCTACAGTTTGTACACATAAGACATCTACAACAGTGGTTCTCAAGCAGGAGTCTGGGGCCCCCTGAGGGGGGCCGCAAGGAGGTTTCAGGGATCCACAAAGCATGGCCAGCATTAGACTTGGGGGATCCAGGACAGAAAGCCAAAGCCCCACTGCATGGTGCTGAAGCCAAAGCCAGAGCAACTTCGCATGGTGGGAGACCACTGTGGCATAGGGAACTGGGCAATTGCCTTGCTTGTACCCTCAATGTCCTTCTTGGCTTTTATATGCAGAAAAACAGTTGCTGTGGCACATGGGGGCCGTGGAGTTTTTATAACATGTTGGGTGGGCCTCAGAAAGAAAAAGGTTGAGAACCCCGATCTACAATATATCCTGTATTTTGGCTTTTTATCATTTGCCTGCTGTCCCACCTTTCAATATTGATTATGAACACAATTCTAAATAGGACACTGAATTTATACAGAGGCAACAGGATAGTTTCTGTCCTATTCTCTATCCCTTTCTTAATGATTCCCAGCATTCTGTTCGCTTTTTTGACTGCTGCTGCACATTGAGTGGATGTTTTCTGAAAAAGAAATGACTCCACGTTTTCTTTCTTTGAGTGGTAACAGCTAGTTTAGACCCCATGATTTTATATGTATAGTTGGGCTTATGCTTTCCAATGTGCATTACTTTGCATTTATCAACATGAAATTTCATCTGTCATTTTGTTGCCCAGTCACCCAGTTTTGAAAGAGTCTTTTGTAGCTCTTCCCAGTCTGCCTGGGTCTTAACTATCTTTAGTAATTTTGTATCATCTGCAAACTTTGCCACCTCACAGTTTACCTCTTTTTCCAGATCATTTATGAATATGTTGAATAAGACTGGTCCCAGAACTTACCCCGGGGGACACCACTATTTATCTCTCTCCATTCTGAAAACTGACTATTTATACTACGTTTTGTTTCCTATCTTTTAACCAGGTCAAATGACAAAGGATGAATATAAATAAATAACACAAGTAGGTAGGGACAAAATTAGAAAGGCCAAAGCACAAAACAAGATCAAACTACCTAGAGACATAAAGGGTAACAAGAAAACGTTCTACAGATACATTAGAAGCAAGAGGAAGACTAAGGCCAGCATTACTCAATTGGGGGGTGGGGAGAATAATAACAGAAAATGGGGAAATGGCAGAGGTACTTAATGACTTCTTTGTTTCAGTTTTCACCAAGAAGGTTGCTGGGGATTGGACATCTAACATAGTGAATGCCAGTGAAAATGAGGTAGGATCAGAAGAGGCTAAAATAGGGAAAGAACAAGTTAAAAATTACTTGGACAAATTTGATGTCTTCAAGTCACCAGGACCTGATGACACGCATCCTAGAATACTTAAGGAGCTGACTGAGGAGATATCTGAGACATTAGCTATTAAGACGAGAGAGAATCCAGATGACTGGAAAGGGGCAAATCTAGTGCCAATCTATAAAAAGGGAAATAAGGACAACCCAGGGAATTACAGACCAGTCAGCTTAACTGCTGAACCCAGAAAGATAATGGAGCAATAATTAAGCAATCAATTTGAAAACAGCTAGAAGATAAGGTGATAAGTAACAGTCATCATGGATTTGTCAAAAACAAATCATGTCACACCAACCTGATAGCTTTCTTTGACAGGGTAACAAGCCTTGTGGGAGAGGGGAAGGGGTAGAAGTGGTATATTTTGACTTTAGTAAAGCTTTTGATACTGTCTCACATGACCTTTTCATAAACAAACTAGGGAAATGCAAGCTAGATGGAGCTACTATAAGGTGAG
Organism: Malaclemys terrapin pileata; assembly: GCF_027887155.1. Taxonomy (NCBI): domain Eukaryota; kingdom Metazoa; phylum Chordata; order Testudines; family Emydidae; genus Malaclemys; species Malaclemys terrapin. The sequence goes on along the minus strand of NC_071508.1, from coordinate 147,752,661 downwards.
TGCAAAACGGGTTGGAAAACCATTCCCAGAGAGTAGTTATGAGCGGTTCACAGTCATGCTGGAAGGGCAGAACGAGTGGAGTCCCACGGGGATCAGTTCTGGGTCCGGTTCTGTTCAATATCTTCATTAATGATTTAGATAATGGCATAGAGAGTACGCTTATAAAATTTGCAGACAATTCCAAGCTGGGAGGGTTGCAAGTGCTTTGGAGGATAGGATTAAAATTCAAAATGATCTGAAGTAAATAGGATGAAATTCAATAAGGACAAATGCAAAGGACTCCATTTTGGAAGGAACAATCAGTTGCACACATACAAAACGGGAAATGACTACCTAGGAAGGAGTATTACAGAAAGAAATCTGGTAGTTGGAGAACCACAAGCTCAATATGAGTCAATAGCGTAACTCTATTGCAAAAAAAGCAAACACCATTCTGAGGTGTCTTAGCACAGGGGTGGGCAAACTTCTTGGCCTGAAGGCCACACTGGGGTTCCGAAACTGTACGGAGGGCTGGTGTAGTGTACTAAATTGCTCCCCATAGGAATGTGCTACTTACAGTGTATTACTAATGGCTGCCAGTCCTGGTACTCTGAGCGGCATGGTAAGGGGGCAGGGAGCTAGGGGGTTGGATAAGGGGCAGGGAGTCCTGGGGGGCAGTAAGGGGACAAGGAGTTGGATAGGCATGGGAGTCTCGGAGGGACCTGTCAGGGGGCAGGGATGTGGATAGGGGTTGGGGCAGTCAGGGGACAGGAGGGGGCAGTCAGGGGATAAGGAGCAGTGGGGTTGGATGGGTCAGGAATTATGAGGGGGGCAGTTAGTGTGCGGGAACCAGGCTGTTTGGGGAGGCACAGCCTTCCCTACTTAGGTGTAATATATTAAATTGCTCCTCATAGGAACGTGTACTTATGGTGTACTACTTACGGCTGCCAGTCCTGGTGCTCCCTAAGTAGCACATTCCTATGGGGAGCTTGCAGCCCGGCCGCCCCGAGTACTGACTGCACGGTGAGCTAAAGCTGTGGGGGAGGGGCTGGGGGCTCAAGGGCCAGGCAGAATGGTCCCGCGGACTGGAGGTTGCCTGTAGTTTACCCACCTCTGTCTCAGCAGGAGTGTTGTAAGCAAGACACGAGAAATAATTCTTCCATTCTACTCTGCGCTGATTAGGCCTCAGCTGGAGTATTGTGTCCAGTTCTGGGTCCATCAATGGGTATTAGCCTATATGGTCATGGACGGAACCCCGTGCTCCAGGTGTCCTTAAACCTCCTTAAAGCTGGGAATGGAGGATGGGATGGATCACTTGCAACGGCCCTGTTCTGTTCATTCCTTCTGTAGCATCTGACACTGGCCACTGTCAAAAGACAGGATATTGGCTTAACTATTGGGTTATAAGAACTAGGGGCCACCAAATGAAATTAGTGGGCAGGAGGTTTAAAACAAATAAAAGGAAGTTCTTCTTCACACAGCGCACAGTCAACCTGTGGAACTCCTTGCCTGAGGAGGTTGTGAAGGCTAAGAATATAACAGGGTTTAAAAGAGAACTGGATAAATTCATGGAGGTTAAGTCCATTAATGGCTATTAGCCAGGATGGGTAAGAAATGGTGTCTCTAGACTCTGTTTGTCAGTGGGTGGAGATGGATGGCAGGAGAGAGATCACTTGATCATTACCTGTTAGGTTCACTCACTCTGAGGTATCTGGCATTGGCCACTGTCGGTAGACAGGATACTGGACTGGATGGACCTTTGGTCTGACCCAGTACGGCCAGTCTTATGTTAAATGGACCATTGGTCTGAGCCAATGTTATGCTATAGCTTCAACAGAAATTATGGACTTCCTGCATTGTACTAGGCAAAGAACTGCACCAAGTCAGACTAGATGATCAGAATGGTACCTTCTGGACCAAGATCATGTTTGTTGTAGCATCTATTTTAGGAGAAATCTTTGAACTATCCTCTGATTCTCTCTCTCTCTCTCTCTCTCTCTCATTTTAAAATGCTTTAATACTTTTTTGACTGCTCAATGTACTATTGTCACTATAAACACTCTCTGGTAGCTAACTTATAGAATGAATACTCCATCATATTATATGCCACCTTTTAAAAACAGCACCAAACAACCAGGTTCCTTTAATTTGTAAAATAAAGCAGTACAAAACCAAAATGAAATAAACAACCCTACAATACCTCTCCCTGCCTCCCAACTGGTGAAGCCAAAGAAATAAAAGGCTTTTTTTTTTTTTTTGCTGGTATATTTTAAAAGGCTCACTGAATCACTAGCTAGTGGCTCTGAAGAGTTCCTATGTTCATTTTTAAAACATTGGCGTCTAAGCAGAATCACAGAGCTTACCATCCCTGCACACTATAATCTAGAAATAAAGAACATTCTGCTTAATTTGTCAACCTAATATGAACTGACTAGTTAGCACTGAAGTCATTTAACAGCACAGCATCAAGCCGTCTGGAAGAGCCACAACCCACGATTTACCAGTTCTATGAACAAACAGGAGTATATAAATTCCCAGATTCCTTTCACTGGTGCTAAACCTTTAAAAAATAAAAAAGCAGCACTGGTCCTTTGATAGGGGAAAAAGTCCCCAAACACACTGCCCAAAAAAAATTGAACAAGAGCTAGTGCCATTCATCTTTTACTCCTTCCTAACGTGTAAAGGCAGCCCTTACCGAAGTCACATCTATCACCCTTAAGAGATATACAGCAAAAAAGCATGAGTTTTCTGTGACTTAGTAAACCCCTTTCGACTCAACAATCACTGAGAAACAGAGAGGTAAATTAATGCTACTGCATGTGAGGCTTCCTGCCTAGAGTTAGAAGAGAGAACACAGCAAGTAGATGACAGCAGCTGCCACGTTAGGTGGCAGGACCCTGTGTGACACACTCGGGTGTGCAGATCCGACTCCAGCGGAACTGCCACACGCCCGCAGCAGCAGCAGGTCTGCTCCACACACTGTCTGTACAGTTTTCAGAGTAGCAGCCGTGTTAGTCTGTATCTGCAAAAGGAACAGGAGTAATTGTGGCACCTTAGGGCTGGTCTACACTGGCGGGGGGGGGGAGGAGAATCGATCCAAGATACGCAAGTATCTTGGATTGAATTACCTGGGGTCCACACGGCACGGGATCGTGGGGCGCGGGGTCCACACCGTCGACTGCGCTACCGCCGCTCTCTCTGGTGGAGTTCCGGAGTCGACAGTGAGCGCGTTCGGGGATCGATATATCGTGTCTTAACGAGACACGATATATCGAGCCCAGATAAATCAGTTGCTACCTGCCGATATGGCGGGTAGTGAAGACGTACCCTTAGAAACTAACAAATGTATTTGAGCATAAGCTTTCGTGGGCTACAGCCCACTTCATCGGATGCATAGAATGGAACATATAGAGAGGAGACACATATACATACATACAGAGAATATGAAAAGGTGGGAGTTAGCCCATTTTTACTCCTACAAAAGTTTTTTTTTCTCCTGCTGACAATAGCTCATCTTAATTAATTGGCCTCATAGAGTTGGTAGGGTAACTCCCACCTTTTCATGTTCTCTGTATGTATATGTATCTCCTCACTATATATGCCATTCTATGCATCCGAGGAAGTGGGCTGTAGCCCACGAAAGCTTATGCTCATATAAATGTATTAGTCTCTAAGGTGCCACAAGTACTCCTGTTCTTTTTGTCTGTACAGTGGTTGTGACTTGGGGCCACCTGACCCAGCCCGGATCCACCCTGGCTCCAGTCCCCGAGCTCCACCGTGGCGCACGGTGGTGCGTGCCCGGTCCCCATGCTCGGCTATGCCCACCCGCAGCCGGCCTGGCAGCAGCGGGGGGAGCGGGCTACCGCGGCTCATGCCCACACACTGCAGAGTGTGACCATTGTCCCGGCCACACCGTGCCCAGCCCTGCCTGTGCAATGAGCAGCGGCTCAGGGACACACCCAGGCCTGGCCTGTCACGGGGCCTTCACCCCTCCGCCGCGCCCCGTGCCCACCCGGCGCCCGCAGCCCCCCACAGGGCCGCCTGGGAAGGGGGCACCGGGCAGCACCCCGCGGCCTGACCTCCCGAGCTCCCTGCGAGCCTGGCCCGGCGGTGGCAGCTGGCACTGAGACGCCGCAGGACACCCTGTATTCACATGGCGGCGGCAGGTTAGGGGCTCGCCGCGGAGGGCAGCGCAGGACGAAATTGGGCGACTGGCCCTGAACCAGAAACCGCCGCGACTCCCGCAGTTGGCTGCCCAGCTGTAACGGTCCAGGGGCGGGGGTTGGCCAGGCCCCGCCCACAACACCTGTTCCCGCGCGTTGCGCGCCCGCTTGAGTAACTGCGCGCGCGCTTCTGCCGGCCCCCTGGTGCACGGGGGAGGCTCTATGTGTGCTGGGGGCGGGGCTTAGGGGACTCGTTTCTTCTTGGGTCTCTATGGTGGGGGGTGGGGCAGGTTCCTGTGTCTCTGAGGTGGGGGGCAGGTTCCTAGGCATCCCTGTGTGTCCCTAGGGAGGGGAGCACGTGGGGGGGCAGGTTCCTGGCTGTCCCTGGGGAAGGTGCGGGCAGGTTGCTGAGTCTCCATGGGAGGGGAGGCAGGTTCCTGTGTGTCCCTGGGAGGGGAGCAGGAAGGGGGGCACATTGGAGGGATGGGTGCCTATGCCTCCCTGGAGACAGGGTGCAGCAGGTTTCCAGGGCAGGTGACTGTGTATTTTTGTGGCACGGTGGTTTCTGCATGTCCCTGTGAGAAACCTGTCCCCCCCTGGTGCTCAGAAAATAAATCCATACTGAGTTAGCTCCAAAGTGCCCTGTCGCACCTATTGCCTCCTCTCAGCATTCTGTGGTTGCTTGGCCTAGGGCTATAAAAGTTACCTTGGATGGCAGTGCGGGGACTGAGAGCCACACCAGGGCAACCTGAATCTCTCCATACCTGCTTCCAGAAGCCAAGGCATCCTCCATCCAGCTGCTCCAGGTCATTTCTGAGGAGTGGCTACCAGGAAGTGCCAACAGATGGAGCGAGGCCTCCTGGGCATAGATGGGGGACAGAGTTAGGCTACAGCGATGTTGGTCTTGGCACGGCTATGCAGCTGAACCTTACATCATGCTGATGCCAAATCATTCTCTTACCTCTCTTATATCCAGCATTCAGGCCCAGACTCCATCCTCTCCCAGCGTGGCAGCTGCTGGTGGACGTGCATCTAAAGAAAGCACCAGCAACAACTGTTAATTTCCTGACAAGATTCACAATAGCGACATTTTCTCTCCTGGCCTGACCCTTCTCCAAGCAGCACATGAAGAGATTGGTCATGACACTAGTGCTGTAAGCAGGCATCTGTCTTCATTCCAGGCTCTTGGCTGAAGCTTTCCCATTGTGTTAATTATTCTTTGCCAACTGACTAATTCAGCACTAACTCTTCTCTTGATCTACCGTATCTATTGATTTAGTCATTCCAACTGATTGGATGTGCCTATAAAAGCTAGGCTAGCCTACTGGACTAACATTCATCCCAGTTCCTGTAACTGAGTAATCACTCACCTTACAAGAAAAGGGTGCTGACAGGACTTCAATCCTGGTTGCAGAAAGCAGACTTTTATATTCTCAGAGAACAGGAGTACTTGTGGCACTTTAGAGGCTAACACATTTATTTAAGCATAAGCTTCCGTAGGCTACAGCCCACTTCATCGGATGCATAGAATGGAACATATAGGAGGAAGATATACATACAGAGAACATGAAAAGGTGGAAATTGCCAAACCCATTCTAAGAGGCTATTTAATTAAGATGATCTATTAGCAGCAGGAGAAAAAAAAAACTTTTGTAGTGATAATCAAGCTGGCCCATATCAGACAGTTGACAAGAAGGTGTGAGGATACTTAACATGGGGAAATAGGTAGCCTCTTAGAATGGGTATGGCAACTTCCACCTTTTCATGTTCTCTGTCTGTGTATATATATATCTTCCTCCTATACGTTCCATTCTATGCATCCGATGAAGCTTATGCTCTAATAAATTTGTTAGTCTCTAAGGTGCCACAAGTACTCCTGTTCTTCTTTTTACAAGTACTCCTGTTCTTTTTGCGGATATAGACTAACACCGCTGCTACTCTGAAACCTGTCATATTCTAAGAGCACATCCTATCCTATATTCACCACTACAAAATGGGGAATAACTGTCTAGGTCACAGCAGTGCTGAAAAGGATTTGGTGGTTATAGTGGGCCACAAACTGTACATGTGGTCAATGTGATCCAGCTGCAAAAAAGGCTAATATGCTTCTGGTTTGTATTACCAGTAATGTTGCATGTAAGACACAGGAGGTAATTTTCCTGCTCTAGTCAGCACTGCTGAGGACCCAGTTGGAGTACTGTGTCCAGTTCTGGGCACTATAGTTTAGGAAAGATGTGGACAAAACTGGAAGGCATCCAGAGGACAGCAACAAAAATTATATGAAAACCTCCCCTATTAGAAAAGGATTAAAAAAAAACCCTGGGCAATGTTGAGTCTTGAGGGAAAAAAAGACTGAAGGGGGAAACCTGGTAACAGGCTTTCAGTATGTTAAGGCGTGCTATAAAGAGAACAGTAATCAACTGGTCTCTAGGTCCACTGGAGGTAGAACAAAAAGAAACGGGCTTAGACTGCAGCAAAGGCAATTTAGATAAGATGTTAGGAAAAACTTTGACTATTAAGGGTAGTTAAGCTCTGGAAACACCTGTCAGGGATGGTCTAGAATATTTACTTGGTCCTGCCACAGTGCAGGGGACTGGATTTGATTACGTCTCGAGGTCTCTTCCAGTCCTACATTTCTATGATTCTGTGATCCCTGAAACACAGAACTTCAGGATTTTCCATGCGCTTTTATCAATTCTTTTTGCATTCTGTCATGCTTTTGCCTTCACTGTAAGCTTTTCATTACTAGATTATTTAAAAGAGATACTAAAGCAAGGTTGGTGCTTTTCTGTTGTTGTCTATTTGAGCTGGTTTGTTCAGTCATTTTTTTAGAAAGCGTAAGGGATAACTGTGGGATACTGGCCCCTAATTCAGCACTCAAGAAAGCTAATATTCTAGGTGTTATATGAGGCTGTGAGTGTTGGCTGAGCACAGAATCAGCACCCACTAGTGTACTAGGTACCTCCCAATTCACTCAAAAGATATGATTCCTGCCCCAAGGAGCTTACAGACTCATTTTTAACATGACACAAGGAGATGTTAATAAGAGAATGGTAGAGGAGGAAGGATGGGGCAACATCAGTACGAGAACAGTTTCATATGTCACTGGCTTTCTAAAGCGTTTTGGAGCTAACCGCAGTAGGCAAATAGCAACATCAAATCAAATTCTGATTCTAGCTGAAGCATTTGTGGTGTCCCTCAACTTCAGGCCACTACCTCAAAAAATTGGTGGGTGCTGACTAAGGGAGTCCAGCGACCACTCATGAGCTTGACTGTGCAGTTCCCCAGACTGACAGCTCAGGAAGTGGGGGATGCGGCTGGAACTTTAACTCACTCACTTTCTGGGACGAACCAATTGTATCTTTTATTATTGACCTCTACATTTTTCTGAATATGGATTGTAATGGGGTAAAAAGTTCAAAGATGCCTAGCTCTTTTAGGAGCCTACGTCCCATTCACTGAATCATTAAGGGCTTGCTCCTGTTTCTGGCGCTGTTAATAGCAAAGCTTCTTTTACCTTGGACACATGACAACCGCTAGGTGGTTGGCAAATTTAGGGTAAATATAGGATCCAAATGCCACACTCTGACCTGGAACTGTTCTTACTCTGATTACTATCATATGTTGAATGGGTTAATCATGAGATTAATGACACACACTTTTACACAACAGATAGATGTGTGTGTGTGTGCGCGCTCTAATAGCTTTATAAAGACAGGAAGAATTTTTTACTATATTACAACATTATCCAGCTCTGGTTCAAAGCCATTTATATGCCTGTTAAATGCATTAACCAGAAATTAATTCTGCCTTGTTGTTAAACGTGACTTTTTGGATTTTATTTCTAAAGGCCTCATGGAACTTTTAAAATTACTTTTTATTCTGTCCCTCTACGTAGAGTTCTGGAATTTATTACACACTGCCTCGTGGATTCTGTTGGAAACTCAGGACTTAGTCTCTGCCCTCACAGACAGTACCTTATTTAAGAAGTACAGAAAGTATTGTGCTCTCAGAAAGTTGAAAATAGCTCGATGAAATATATTTCATTATATATTTGTGTTACAGTTGTGTCTAGAGGTCTTGATCAAAATTGGGGCTCCATTGGGCTAGGTGCTGGTCAAATATTTCTTCCTACTTTCTTGTGTTCTTCTATTTTTTTCTGTTTAATTTTATTCAGTTATAAAAATTGTGCATTTATAATCTTCTTGGACGTAACATTTCATTGCTTTTTTCTGAAGGAGCGTTATTGTTTAATGGAAAACTAACTATTCCCCTGGTCAGCATTTTGCAAGTGCACACAGAAATTGCACTTCTCAGTACGACTCTCATACTCAGGTTAAAATGGCCAAATTCATCCTTAAGGAACTTTATCAGAATATAAATTGAATAATTTATTTGCTCAGTTTTGAGTTATTTTCCAAAAACATTATTAGACATCTTTTTTTACTGGTATTCTATCATCTTACACATTTGGTCAAATAATTCACAAATATATTTATATCATGATTTATTCGAGATGTTTTGTGAAGTATTTAAAATAAATTATTTGACAGATTCTAATCTCCGCATAAGGATCTGCTGAATTTTCTTAGTTTTAGAGGAGCTAGAGCAGTGGTGGATAACCTGTGGCCCGCACACGGCCTGTCAGGGTAATCCACTGGCAGGCCGCGAGACAGTGTTTATTTGCCCATCCGCAGGCACGGCCGCCCGCAGCTCCCAGTGGCTGGAATTACCCTGACGGGCCACAGGTTGCCCACCACTGAGCTAGAGAGGGGATGAATTTGCCCTCCTACATTTAAACACAGTTGGATTTTCTAAGCTTTTGTGAATTATATCCATCTTGCTCAAAATTGTCATTAGCAACATGAACAAGAGGGGACCCCAGAGTGAGAGAAACTGGTTACCTTTCTGCTGTAAAATCTGGTTTAACTGTGATAAGAACATTTCTTTTCCCTTGGGAAAAGGAAAGAAAAAAGGGAAAAGGAGCCTCACATCGCATTTGCCTCTTGCTGCCAGACTCGGGAAGCAAGACACAGGAACCACTGAGTTGTACCTGAGTCCCCCATGTGGTAGGTGCAGAACACTATGATGAGAGTCTCTGGGCTGAGCTTAAAACATCTTAAACTAAAACAATAAAAGGATAGGCAGTGCATTTTTGAGTAATTATAATGCATCTTGGGGTTATCATGAAGGCCTGAATCTGAAGGCCAAGTCCGTTTTACTACTTGAAGTGCAACTATAGCTCTGAAATGTACTGGAACAATTTACTAAGGCTTGTGGTGGATTTTCCATCTCTGGCCATTTTAAAATCAAGATTGGATGTTTTTCTAAAAGATGTGGTCTAGAAATTATTTTGGTCCCTTCTCTGAAATATGCCTGATTAAGAGTATAAATTAAAAACCACAGAAAAGAGTCAAGACTGTGACTATATAATGTACATCATCAATACCCAGGCTGAGAGGTCCAAGTGACTTCAAGTTTTTCACTCTTGTTGATCATTTTGATTAGATAACTGTGTTCCCTATTTCCTAGCTTCCTCGTTTGAAACAGTTAACTATAGGTTTTAAGGACCACATTCTCTTCTCACCTGAGTACATGGATCCCATCGAATCCAGCGGGAGCTGTACACACACTAGAAGCAGAATTCGTTTTAAAAAATTGTCTACCTTTGAAATTCAGTCAGTTAAGAGACTATGTGAGTTTACAATAGGTCTTCTAAGTGTGTGACACAGATCCATACTTTACAAGGATATATATAATTACTTGAGGAACTTCAGCTCCTTCTTGATTAAAATGGAAGTTAAAAGAAATACACTTAGTATGGGGAAATTTTTTGTTTTTAATTTACAGCAGAAAGAATATAAAGCATTCAGAAAACATTTTCCATATTTTAAGGGCAATTCAGAACATTTTGCATGGTTCCAGCAGCTGAGTTCTTCAACAGATCCATTGATTCAGTGATGCTTTACGTGCACAGTTACTTAACTTTAAGCATGAGTATTCCCATTAAGTTAATGGAACTACTCATATGGCTAACATTAAGCATGTGTGTAAATATTTTGCTTTATCAGGGTCTTTATCAGTAGATACACCACCAGGCCCATGGATCTGGAAGGGTAACTTGAAATAGTTCTGTATTTTACTGAAAATTTTAAGTACAAATACAAGAGGTTGAAATGTTTCCACTGAGGTCATTACTCTTGTTGGGAAAAGATCAATTATATTTGTCATAATGCCAGTTAATGGGACAAACATTTATATTTCAAAATGTTAGAGTATTTCCAGTATTAATACAGAGCATTCCAGTTCATTCCAAAGGAGTTTATTTTCAAATTCTGTTCCCATTCTTTCTGTGTGGAATACTTAATGTGTAAAGTTCCATTTCAATTAAATATATGGAAACTGAGGCTTCCACGGTCACAGCGTGGGAGCCAGACAATTTTTTTGTTATTGAATCAGGTCATAAAGCAGCAGTTCACAACTGTACAGAGTTCTGATAAAGAGCTATATAGCACATAGATTGTAATTCAATGCTGATAGTGAAAGGAAGTAATTAAAAACCAGGTACAATTATAGAAAAGGCACCAAGAGCACTGACCCCAGTTTTTTGCCACAATCTTTGTGTTTACTCTGCTTTTAAAGACACCAGTTTAAAAGCTTTTCATTGGTGAATATTTTTAGGCTTCACAAAAAGGCTGGAGTTTAAACATTTTAGTTGGTGGCCAGGATCAAGAGCAACTATTCCAAAACTCACCAGGTAAAATTTGCACCAACCGTTTGGAAATTTTAAACGGGTACTAGCAACATGAAGTCACAGAAGCAATTTCTGATTTCAGCTACACTTGTGTAAATGCAGAGTAACTGCCTTGACTTCAGGAGAATCACTAGCAGATAGAGCTGAGACAAGTTACAGCCCCCACCTAAAATTTTGGCCTAGTGCTACTTCTGCCCAGGGCTGCCCTGACTTAAGGTGGAGATATAGGTATCAGTATTTGGAGTCTGCTCAGATCCAGATGAACCATCCACTCGGAGAGCAGTCATTTTCTGGGGCAAAATCCTCCTTCATTTCATAAATCTGGTGCAGTTTTTTACTCCTGGCGGGTTGCTAATGCTGGCAAAGAAAGGGAACCTCCACAGACCTCAGCCCCCTTTCCCACCTGAAAGAGATTAAACAAGGTGCAGAAAATGTCTTGGTTAGTGGCAGTAAGGCAGCACTAGGGTGACCAGATCACCAAAGACAAATATCGGGATGCGGGGAAGGGGGGGGGGGGGGGGCCGTGGGGGGTGCGTGGCGGGAGGCGGGGCCAAAAAAAAAAAAAAAAAAACCCTTCCTCCGCAAGCGCTGGAGGGAGGCCTGGGAGACTCAGGGGAAGCGCGGGGCCGGGGTGAGTAACTTTCCGGCCTGGCCCCGAGCAGGCAGGACTCAGTTGGGTGGTAGGGAGAGGAGGGGGCGGCCCGCGGGGCCAGGCGGCGGCTGTTCTCACCCCCCGGGCAGCGGGACTCAGGAGCAGCCGCTGCTGCAGCTCCCACTGCCGCGGGGGAGGAAGCGGCCATGGCGCTCCGCGGCTGCGGCTCTGGCGCCCCCGAACCCCCCGAGCCGGGGCCTGCTGCGGGGACCCAGCAGCGCGCACGCTGCGCCCAGCCCCTGGCCAGTCGCGTCTGGGCTCTGCCCAGCTGGTACTATCCCGCGGCGGCCCCGGGGCGGAGGCATCGGCAGCCCAGCCCCGTTCGTTCCCCTGCGGGACGGGGGGGCTGGGGCCTGCTGCCCCCACTCCGGGGCCGCCGCGGGATAGCACCAGCTGGGCAGAGCCCAGACGCGACTGGCCAGGGGCTGGGCGCAGCGTGTGCGCTTCTGGGTCCCCGCAGCAGGCCCCGGCTCGGGGGGTTCGGGGGCGCCAGAGCCGCAGCCGCGGAGCGCCATGGCCTCTTCCTCCCCCGCGGCAGTGGGAGCTGCAGCAGCGGCTGCTCCCGAGTCCCGCTGCCCGGGGGGGAGAACAGCCACCGCCTGGCCCCGCGGGCCGCCCCCCTCCTCGCCCTACCACCCAACTGAGTCCTGCCTGCTCGGGGCCAGGCCGGAAAGTTACTCACCCCGGCCCCGCGCTTCCCCTGTGTCTCCCAGGCCTCCCTCCAGCGCTTGCGGAGGAAGGGGGAATGGTGAGCCCGGGGAAGAGGCGGGGATTCGGGGACGGAGCCAATCGGGGGAGGAGGGGGCGGAGTCGGGGCAGGGGGGGTGCGAGCACTTCCGGGCTCTAGGCTCCGGGGCATTTCCTTGTTTGTCCAGTGTCCCGACCGCATGTCGGTCGGGACGCGGGACAAACAGGGAAATATCGGGACGGTCCCGATAAAATCGGGACGTCTGGTCACCCTAGGCAGCACTAGCTGTTGCTCTCTTGTGAGCGGTGTGAGCAGCACGGCTATTATGAATTTCTATTGACAGGGGTTATACTTTGTCCAGGAATCCAGCTTGGAATCACATTCTGTTTCATAGTTTGAAATTTTCGTTTGTACTTTTTTTACGAGTGCTCGTAAATGGAAGATAACTGACCTGTTCTAGCTTAGATCACTGTAAAAACATCACCAAATAAAAATGGCACTGATCAAGAAATGATTTCTGTTTAATTAGGGAAATATTAAACTGAAGTAAAGGCTGCTGCTGGTGACAAGAGTCACTACTTTCCAAGAGAGTTTCTGAAGGTCTTGCATTGTGCACTTTTTATGCGACAAATTGGCAAGACTTCTGAATGAACCACGGGACAAAAAAATAATCAATTCAAAAACATTAACTCAGGTTCACTTGAGAGCAATTCAGAGCTGTTTGGTCATTAATATGTATTTAAAATTCTATATAAGAAAAAAAACATGTATATGTTTTGTCTCAAACCTAATTTAAAACCAGCTCAGAATGGATCTAAAGAAGACCTTGACTGATTCCGTGTCTTCATTTTTGCACTTAGCACAGGGCTGGGAAAAAAGAGCTCTTTGTGCCATCTCTGTGCCACCCAAACTCACAGGCCTGGCCAGTCCCCACTATACAAAAGAGCAGCCTCAGAGGTGCTTCAATTTCTATTCTAGGTGCACTGAGCCTAGGGTTACCATACGTCCGGATTTCCCCGGAGATGTCCAGCTTTTTGGTCCCCAAATCCCCGTCCGGGGGGAATTGCCAAAAAGCCGGACATGTCCGGGGAAATAGGGAGGCTAGGATCTCCGAATTTGTGTGTGTGGGTCGCCCGCTGTGACATCATCTCGGTGCGACACTCGGCTCCTGCCCAGGGCATGCTGGGGGCTGTAGTCCGGCCGGGCCTCACGCTCCAGGGAGAGCCGGGAGAGGGGAGTGGCCAAGAACTACAACTCCCAGCGGCCCCTGCGATGCGACCAACCTGCCCCGTGAGGCAGCAAGCCGTTGGGGGAGGGGGGAGCGCGGGCCCCTGTCCTTTGGGTGGGGGGTGTCTCTGGGCGCCGCTCGGCAGCCAGCGCTGGGCTGGGGGACACCCCCGGGGGGGTTGTGGACGCCAGCGCGTTGCGGGGAGCCAGCACTGTCCGGATTTGCGTCCCCCTGGGGCTGGAGCTGCGCCCCCGGCCCCGGGCACCAGTCACGGGGCAAGCTGGAGAGTCCAGGGCGGCTGGCGAGCCTGGGGAATGAGAGGAGCCGCTAGTCAGGTTGAGCTGCCTGGAGGATGTTGTTGGGGTGTGTCTGTGGGGCAGGATCCCGCCCTTCCCCTCCCCGTGTCTCCGTTTACTTTCCTGAATGGAACTGGTGAAAATAGGGTTACCATATCTAATAAATAAAAAAAGAGGACCATCCACAGGCCCTGGCCCCGCCCATTTCCCCACCCCTAGCCCCGCCCCAGCTCCGCCCCTTCCCCGCCCTAACTCCGCCCCCTCCTCCCTCCCACTCCCAGCCACGGGGAAAGGGCTGACCCAGCGCTACCGGCTTCACGGTTTGCTGGTCAGCCCCCAGACCCTGCGCCCCCGGCCGGCGCTTCCCCAGCGCAGCTGGAGCCTGGGAGGGGAAGCGCCCAGCCGGGGGCACAGGGTCTAGAGGCTGCCCGGCAAACCGTGAAGCCAGTAGCGCTCGGGCTTTGGGCAGCCCCCTTGCCTCCGGACCCTGCGCCCCCAGCTGGGCACTTCCCCTCCCGGGCTCCGGCGGCGCAGGGTCCAGAGGCAGGGGGGCTGCCCGAAGCCGGTAGCGCTCGGGCAGCCTGGCTCTTAAACAGAGCCGAGCTGCCCGAGTGCTACCGGCTTCGGGCAACCCACCCTGCCTCCGGACCCTGCGCCGCCAGCCGGGCACTTCCCTTCCCGGACTCCAGCTGAGCTGCTCCGCTCCTCCCCTCTCAGACTTTAAGAGCCGAGCTGCCCGAGCCAGCGCTACCGGCTTCGGGCAGCCCCCCCTGCCTCCGGACCCCAAGCCACCGGCCAGGCACTTCTCCTCCCCGGCTCCAGCTGCTCTGCTCCAGCGGCTTGGGGTCCGGAGGCAGGGGGGGCTGCCTGAAGCCAGTAGCGCTGGCTCGGGCAGCTTGGCTCTTAAAGTCTGAGAGGGGAGGAGCGGAGCAGAGCAGCCACGGGAGGGGAAGGTTCTGTGTCTGTCTCTAGTGGTGTCCTGTGCTAGCATTGGGTCCAGAAAAAGAGGGGATACTACACTAGACAGGGCAAATGTCTTTTCCTCTCTCTACTTCCCCCATGTCCATCCAATTTATCAATCACCACTTGTGTCCAAAACACTTTGGTCCCCAGTGCATCAGGTTTATTTTTTGTTAGGTTCTCTAATAGTCATTTTGTTGTTAATTTTTGTTATTAATACATTTGTATTGTTAGTTACATTTGCTTGTATTGTTAATTCCACACTTTCCTCTATGCACTCTGGTTCTACTTACATTTGTATTGTTAGTTACATTTGCTTGTATTGTTAATTCCACACTTTCCTCTATGCACTCTGGTTCTACTTCCCCAAGCCCTAAAGGGTAGTTCTTGGGCCCCCATAACCTGTAAGACCTTGGCCCATAATTGTATGGCCCCATCTTTCAGATCCACAGAAACCTCTGAGAACAACTATTAAAAATAGGGAATTCTACAACATTTTAGCAACTAAATGTTAGTTTAAGTCCAAATCAGCTTAACCTTGCATAACAACTGTGGTACTCCTACAAAATCTTATTTGTTGTGTGTGCTTAAGAAGGTCCTGACCTCAGTGACTTTTATTGTTTGATGGCTATTGCAGCATCAAACTTGGGTCTCATTTTGTTTGTCAATGTACCCAATTATTGTAATGGTAATGGTTTTGTTGTATTTCCAATTATTATAATTATAATTGTTTGCATTTGTGTTTATGTTATATCTGGTGTTTAGTCAATTGTAATGGTTTTAGTTATATTCACCTGGTTATAATTGTTTGATTTGTTTGCAACAAATACAAAAGATTTATATGGTGACCACTCAAGAATTGTTCTTGAGAGGTCAAAAGGGGGACAATGTAGATAAATCTCTGATAATTTTCATATGACTTTACATTGTGCCTCTTCATATAACCTTGTGGTGGGTCTACCCACGTGTGACCTCTGTTTTCATGGGACTTTGTATCAAAGCCTCTTTTAGAAACTTTGCATTGCCCTTGGTATAATATTATAGCCCCTAAGGATAGAATAAGATAGAAGAAAAATTTATTTTTGCTAGCAGTAGAACAAGAGCTCTCCCCCCCCACTCTTAATCAATTGCCCTGTTGAATGAATGAGGTGTGGACGAGCAAGGCATGGAAGGCAGCACCTCCAGACAGCCTCAACTGTTGGAGAGGGGCTGAGAGCCAGACCCAAGGACAATAAAACGTGTCAAGTGGGCTCATTAAAAACAAGCAGACATACCGAAGGCCTCGGGGGTTAGAAGCAAGCACCTTCTTTTGGAAACACCCTCTTTGCAGCACTGGGACAACACTCAAAAGAAAGCAGCACAAAGGACCAATGGACACAGACACAGAATTTGAATCTGGTATAGATTTGCATAAGAGGAAAGCTGCTATAAAAGTGAGGTGTCTTGCAGAGGACCCTGGGTCTCGTCTTGTCAACATGGAAGCATCGATCCGGATCGGCAGAAGCCCGGCTCCACCCCCTCCCCCCATCTAACTCACCTGGCCAGTGAAGTTAAGGGGAGCAACTAATTGGTAACAACAAGACGGAGTGTGTTTGTGTGTGTGTGTGAGTGTAAGTGTAATATATTATATGCATATGATACAGTGTTAGTGAATACATGTATTACTAATAAATGTGGCATTTTGTCTTACTCCCCCTAAAAAGATCCTGTGCAGTATTTTAAGTACAACAAAGTGCCCGGCCGGCATTTTCCCGGACATGTTTGGCTTTTCAGCAATTCCCCCCGGACGGGGGTTTGATTGCCGAAAAGCAGGACATGTCCGGAAAAAACCAGACATATGGTAACCCTAGTGAAAATCATTCGGGCTGCTGATTGTGAGTCCTGTCCGTAAACCATGACCCAGGGGAAACGTTACCCAGGTCTTGCAGCTCCATATCTTGTGAGGCGAGGCAAAGGTCAGGCTCCTAGCCATGCACCCCACTCGTGATACACAGCCATAAAAATACTTTATGCTTGTAGAGCTCCTGCAGTGTGAGCATCACAAAGCGGCAAGTGGAAAATCATAAATAGGTGGAAACAGATCGAGTGTAAGGCCTTGGTGGCGCAGGAAAATTCTCTCATTTTAACAGTACCAGTATAATGAAAGTGGGACAACTTCCTGGCATGGACTTGGTATCAAAGTGCTTGTACCAGTATAGAATTACAGCCACACTTGGGGTTGTACTGGGATAACTAAATTGGTTTAAAAAAAACTATACCCCTAACCAAAATAGTTACCCTGGCACAAAATCTGTGTGTAGAGCAGGCCTTAGTGACTAGCCCAGGGTCACCGAATGAGGCAGTGGTATAGTCAGAAATGCAGTGCCAGAAGTCCTGTACACTAACAACTGTCCTTCATTTTTAGCAAAATAGCTATTTTTTCCATTCTGTCCATCCAAAAATCTGCAATTCAGTGTATTTCAACTATATTAAGGCTCTCTGAATTTGTGTGTGGGGGGGGGTTGCCCGCTGTGACATCATCTCGGTGCGAGTTGTTAGTTTTGCTGCAGCCACTCGCACTCGGGGTCCCCCGAGCGTCTTTTGGCGGAGCGCTACCGGCTTCACGGTTTGCAAGTTACTGTACCAAATAACTAAACCAGAGAACTGTATTTAAGCGGTGAATGTGCTTTGACACAAATACTAAATAGAACCATGGTTACTACCTGGCCCTAGCAGAATCCCTTCTTCTTGACCATCATGATGCTATTCCTACCTCACCATTATTCCTAATAATCAATATTAATTTTCATTGCATTCGCCATGGTTTAGATTTATTTTCTTGTTTAGAATAAGGTCCCAATCTTAACTGCTTATTTGTAGCATTACCACCATCATCATCATTACTATTTGTATTACCATGGATTCTTAAATAAAAACATCTCATATAGATAACCATGTCTCCCTCACTAGCAGCTTCTTTTGCTCACAGACTTTTCTCTGTTTTACCCTCACTTTGTAGGTTTTACAAACGTTTTACAGTTTATGAAGCACTTAGGAACCCCCAACCAAGAACAGAGCGGGAGGGAGAAGGGGGAATGTGGGGTGCTCAGAGGAGGGGGCAGAGTTGGGGTGGGGACTTTGGGGAAGGGGTTGGAATGGGAGTGGGGAGGGGGCGGAGGCAGGGATGAGGAAGAGGCAGAGTTGGGGCGGGGCCAGAGCCCCCGTGGAGTGTCCTCTTTTTTCAGTGTTGAAATATGGTAACCCTAACTGAGCCATCCAAGAACATCCGGAGCGTACTCCACTCCACCCCACCCAGACCCTTGTACTGAGGAGCAGGGAAGAGCTGCTAGAATGGCTCTGCTGGACCCAGCTTTTCTAAGTATGAGTTAAAGATAAAACATCATCCTTCGATTTAATGTTCTTGACTGCTGTCTGTGTCCCCACAACTTTGACACTGTTTAGGCATATTCTTTATATTATCATGCAGTACATTATAAAAATAAACGACTACCTGTACAAACATACACTTTTCTATCTTCCTCCCCCCCCCCCCGCCTCCAACGGGGCTATTGACTATGTGGGAAATTCAAAAAGTATTAACGTTAGCATCATCTTTTAAGTTATTTTCCAAATGCTGTGGAATACAAGCTTGTGAAGCACACGCGGCCTGTGAATGATGTAATTGTGCACTCTGCAGCATCTTTCAAAAATGAACACACCATTGTTTTGTATTTCATACCTGGGAAACTCAGGAATGCTATGTTCTTTATGTTTAAGCAACAATCAACACTGCAGTTCCAAAATTTGTACAAGCCTATAAACCTTGTAACTAGAACAGGACTCATTTGACCAAGAAAGGTGTTGCATATTTCTGAACAGGACCTGTACTAGTGCAACTATTGAATGCTACAGTAATCAACTTGTATTAGCATGCATATTCCAGTTAAACAGGTATGCACCAGTATAGACGTTGCAGGTCCTAGGTTGAAGTTGGTAGCAAAACATGTCTTTCATTTTTCCAGCAAAAGTGTGCTTTTTTAGTGTAGAACTTGCATGTTGAAGTGCTAAACACAGAGACAGCATGCATCAGTAAGAGTCACAGCTTACCAGTTGTGCATGTTCTCACCGAGACCTATAGTGATAACAGGTGAATTTTATATTACAGTAAGCGCTGCAACTGAATACTGCACAAGTTGCACTACCTGTCCTGCATCGTAGGTGATATCTTGTGCATATGTGTGATTAGTCTCAACATTAAATGTGCACTAGTGGACGAATTACTAAGGCGGAGTACAAAAGAATAGCACATATGTGTAAGGACAAAAGCAGAAAGTGTAGAAAGGCACAAAATAAGTTATGCATAGCAAGGGAGAAATGTAATTGGAATTCTTTTTCCATATGGTTTACTGCAAAGAGTGTCATCACTCTGAATGCTTTAAAGGCAACATAACTTCCAAAATCAAGTGTTGGCTCTACATATGGCCATACATATGACACCACACTGTATTAAATACAATAAAAATTAATGTCGTTGATTTGTTTGGCAGGACATGGAAATGAAGTATAAATTTCAATTCATTGTAAACCAATATAAAATCAATATTTGTAATACAGTTCAATAAGGTTTCATCTGGCTTTTTGATCAACCAAATTAAAAAGCAAAGGAAACCAACCAACCAACCACACTCAAGTGTCACTGTGCATTCTCCAAGGCAGTTTCTTCTCTTTCTTTGGTGCTTTTATTTTATATAAATTCAAGCAGGAGCAGATTTTCAGATTAAACCAATATTGGAAAGTGAGGGGGGGACCGAACCAAAATTCAAAATGATGGAGAGAGAAGGAGAAATTCGACACTGGAGCAAATTTAGCCATCCACTAGACTGCTTACATGTATGGGCCCAGATATTGAAATGTATTAAGGTTCCTAACATCTATTGATTTCAGTGCGAGTTAGGAGCCTAAATAACTTTGAGGATCTTGACCATGTAATTACAGCACATACCTGGTCAGCAACAGTTTATGTGGTGTGCCACAGTCACATGGATGTCATAATAGTGCTTGCATAATCTTAACTGGTTAGCCTGGACATGACTGACTGAGAGGTCAGCTGCCTATCAGTACGGGAGCTCTTTGGAGGTCAGACTGGAGGAAGTATTAAACATGAATAAATTTGTGAGTGAGGAGGAGGTAACCGACAGAGGTAAGGGTCAGCATTGTATTCTCTATATCCTCTCTATACTCAAAACATTTCAGTCTTTAGGAGACTAAACTGTTGTGTGCCATAGGCAGAGAACAGGAGAGACTGCGGTTCCACCAATGCCTGAGGCCCTTGCAATGGTAGAGAATTGAATAGGTCAGATATACTCAAATGATCCTAGCAGGTGATCAGTGCCCCATCCTCCCACCCAAAGGTCCCTGCCAATCTGAGCAGGGGAAAATTCCTTCCCACCCACAACTCTGGAGATCAGTTGGACCCTGAGCATGTGAGCAGGACATCTAAGGAAACAGATTCTCTGAACCATCTTGGAGCACTGGTCCACCTTACCAGGTGTCCCTTCTCCTGCTATGGTCAATCCCTGATGCTTCAGGTGAAGGTTGGAGGGAACCACCTGACCCCACTCACAGCGTACATCTAGTCAATTTTACATGGGGGGAAAAGTCCTTTATGACCTCTACAGGCAACCGGATGAACTCTGTTCCATGAGTCTTGGCTGCAAGTATTTAAACGACCATAAAATAAGATTAAAGGCTTTCTTCAAAACAGAGGGCCTAAAGTTAGGCTTCTAAATTCATACCGATGTCTAAAAAAGTGGCCTGATTTTCAAGAGATACTGAGCCCCCAAAAGTTCCCAGCATAGCCAACAGCTACATGTGGGTGCTCAGGATTTTTGAAAATGAGGCCCTGGCTAAGCAAAAGTCTTAAACATGTGCTTAACTTTAGGTCTCTTTGTTGGCTTAGACTTAAGCATGTGATTAGGATGCTGACTCAGGGCATAGGTGCCTTAATATGGATTTAGGAGCTTAAGTTTAGGCACCCAGTTTTGAAAATTTTGACCATAAATTATTATTCTGTGTGCGATCAAAACTCTTGAAATGATAGTAAAGAGGGAAAGGAAAATTATTTTACGTGGGGATCTACTTGAAAGGAGCAAATTTTCTTCATTATGATTTCCCCCCAAACACATTGGGTAGTTCAGCAAACAAACCTGGTCATCATGCGCAAGGAAGAGGATTTACATGATTCCCAGATCTATTTCTCACAGTGTTTGGGCTCCTGCAGAATCTTTACTGGACAGTGAATTAAAGAGGCCGGCATCAATTTCTCCTATCAGTGGTAACCAGCCGAATCCTTTTATTTAATTTCAGGTGTTTATAATGAGGTTGTTTCCCTCTTGGCAAATATGGATGACCAAGATAAGGGCAAAACTGCCCTCAGGATTGCCTTTATAGCTGAGACCAAGCTGGCTAGCGTTGTGACAGTTCTGCTAGAGAAACTGCAACAGGATGAGGTAGGGCAATTTCATGAAATTACATCTGCTTTCCATGTGTCCACACCAAATTCTACCTGACTTCATGGGGGTATAGGGGAATGCATGGGGGTAATTCAGTATAGAACTTGGCCTGGCGCACCATCAGTATAATCAGTATTCACCCTTCTGTCCTCAGGCATAAACTCAGAATACAAAATGCTGTTATTACAGATCAGGATGATATAATGCTCTATAAAGAGAGCGTTGTCCTTTTACACACAGTGGAGTACATGGGCTGGATATAGTAAAAGTACACTATAGGACTTGCAGTAAGCTCTTCCAATAATACTTTGCCCTTCTTTAGCATCTTCATCCAAAAATCTTAAAGCACTTACCTAATACTAATGAATTAAGACTCACAGCACCCTTGTGAGAATGGTAAGCATTATTCCCATTTATGGATGATTTGTGTCACAGGGAATTAAGTTACTTGCTCAACGCCACTTAGCAAGTTAGTAAAAGAATGTGAATAAAACCCAAGCGAACTGACTCCCTGCTCTAAATCCTAGGCTCATTAATTATGCACGTGCGCAGTAGTGCAGAATTCCCCTAGGTGTAATATTTAGACCCCTTTTTCCATTTATTAATACTTGCATCCAACAATGTCCATTTCTCTATTAAGGGCCAACACAGAAGGCATTTTAGTTTCAATTAAAGTACTAGGAGGCCAAGATAAGCAGTTCAGTTCAGAACTAAACTTGGCCTCCTACTACTTTAATTATTTGAATTACTCAATTAATTATGTTAATTAATTTGATTAATTACTTGAATTACATAGTGCCTATATATTCATAAGTTATCAGAGACAATTTTCCATTAAACAAATCCTCCTTCCATTTAAAAATGAAGGGAAGGAGCTTCTCCCCAGTGGAGCTGTCTGGTATGATTGCAGTGTGCAGAAGCTGTCCTTTTCAAGCAGAACCACTGGAATGTTTAGCCAGTCAAGAGATCTGATAGGCTTTGAACGTTCCAAAGTGCTTTATGACCTTGGCATGCAGGTCACATAGATTTAGAGACTCACAAGAGACAGAGATGGAAAAGACCTATTGGATCATCTAGTCCATTTCCCTGCTAATGCAGGAGAATTCCCAGCAGTCATGTTTCACTGTTTGGGACCAAACTAATTTTAAAATCCCCTAATGACTGAGCTTCCACCACTTTCCTAGGAAGACTATGTTATAGCCTAATAGACCTGTCTCACAGTTGGGGCATTTTTCCTGTTATTAAAGTCTAAATTGTATGTCTTTTTTTAGTTTAATCCCATTACTCCTACTTTTACCTAAATGTATTATACTGAAAAATTCCTCTCCCTCCTTGGTGTTCACACCCGTCAGATAGGTGTATGGTATTTTCATGTCTCCCTCATAGTCATCCCTTGGCCGCATCTGCCATAGGCAGCTCTTTCAGGCTGTCTTCAGAAGTAGAGGTCTCTTCCTGGCCACGGACCTGCTCTGTTATGATAAGACTTGGGCTAGTCATTTCATGTGTGGATTGTAAACTCTTTAGGGCAGGGGCTTATTAGCCAAATTACTGTGTGGTCATCAAGAAAACCTTTTTCCAATTGTTGATTCTCTTTTATGTTTTGTCCGCAGCGAGACAGAGTTGACATTTACTGTGTTCTGGAGAAAGTATTACAGAAGGACACCGGGGGCCTAGAGAGTAGGCTACTTAACAAAATAATAACCCTGGCCTCAAACCACATGAGAGAGACTCAGGTAAGTTAGTTCTCCCGAGATACTAATCAAAGGAGCCAAAGCTTTAACTAATTAAAACTCTCTTTTTTGGGCGGTAAACTATATACTGAAACAAAAATAGATTCTCCTGTTAGAGGCCCACACCTCCCTCCAGACCAAAGCCCAGGTCCTAGGCAGCACTTGTGCACATGCATAGGATGGGAGAACTCACATGCAAAAGTTACACATGTGCTTAAGTGCTTTGCAGGATCAGGACCCGAGACACATGATATCAGACACAGAGACGGGCCTATGGTTTCTTAACGAGCAAGTCTTTCCCAAAGTCTACTAGGGATTTCATTATTGATCCTGATGTTATGTGGAAGGCGCTCTGATACTATCGCGATAAGTGGCAGTATAAAGCCCCAAGACAGACAGAATCTTAGCTATCTCCAAAAGAAGCAGCATTGGATTTAGAATATAGTTTGCCAGCAGGAAAACTCATGGAAAAATCCCTCTCTTGTTCCAAAGGAAGTCAGCCTCCTTTTGGGGGACAGTTTATTCCAGGAAAGCTCTCTGAATATCTTGAAGCTGCCCAGTCTGTGTCTGTCTACCTCCTCAGGGAAGAGCAGGGAAAAATATCATATGACATCCACCACAAGTAGCTAATAGTAAATAGTCTAACTAAGCAGCTTGCAAGGAACTCAAAGGCTGAAAATTGTTTAGCCAAATGACTCGATGAATATTTATGACTAATGACTCTCTCCACAGAAAGTTGGGAGGCTTCATTCACAACTTATGCACAGAAATAAGGACTTGACTCATATAAACAACTCTGGCTAGTGCAACCGGCTTCAGTCACCTCAGTCTCTCTCTCTCTCTCTCTCTGTTTTTTTTTTTAGGAAGCAACAAATGAACTAAAAGTGGCAGCCAGCAACACCTTAGTGACCCTGGCACGCTGCTATTTCTATGAGGTGATGTACGAGCTGCAGTGTCTTCTGAAACTACTGGGGCTGCCTGAAGAGTTTACTTTCGTTACACTGGGCAACCTGTCATCAGCCTATGGTATGGTAACTTCCATCTTTTGTTTCAAAGTTATTGTCTTTCATTTAAGGACAGGGGATTACCCTCTCTACCGAAAAATGTTACAGCTAAACAGAGCTCTGTTTGCGTGTGTGCATGCGGGTGTGTCTGGGGAGAGACACAAGATTAACTGCTGTTGCTAGTTCTTGGCTTCCAGATCATGAGCTATCCAGACAGAGGTGCAAGCTCTAACTTATGTCCCTGACTGAAGTTCCTTAAGGATCGGCTGGGGGAAGGTCAGGTCTAGTGGAGCTCTTCTCCACCCCACTTCCCATCCTGTCCCAGTGCTCTCTCCCCTTACTCTGGGAGTGAGTTGGGCATCGGGCACAGCTGTACACTGGTGGAGGATTCCCCTCTTCAGGGTGAATCCCCCACTGGCTTTCAATGGCTGCTTTAAAGCCATTCTGCTCTGCTTACGCAGCACAAAATGGCCTCGGAGCCCATAGCATCCTGCCCCACGGTGTTTCTAAGTGTGTTGTAAGAAGGCAGAGAGCAGCTGATTATCTTTCGTCCTTCTCTTCTGGCCTTTTTCTGCAGCACTTGAGTGTATCCCTTATGTGGGAATGACCCTGAAGCGCATGTTCTCCATGTTGGGGTTAGTCAAGGACAGCAGGCTGAGACAAGCATTTTGTGGTGGTAAGTGCAGCACTTACTGGAGGTGCCCAAAATGGATATTGAGGGGGTCTTGGTACAGATTGAAGTGACTGGCCAAGTTTGCAAACAGGCCCTGAACTGTGCTCCCTGCCCTGGATTGCACCAAGTGCTGCGTTCCTTGGCTCCCGTGGCACTCAGTGAAGTTGAGAGTGCTCTGTACTTTGCAGGAGGCACTGAGCATTTGTAAGTTCAGGCCCTTTATGACTCATGGATATCATTTAAAATAAACACACACAAAGGCTGAAGCTCCCCAGGAGGCTCCTGGGGGAGGGGGTGAAGGGAGCAGTTTTCATTACTGAACATTTAAAAATCCCGTTTCCCACTCCTCCACCCATTCTCTCTCCTTAGTTTCTTTATCATCTCCTTTCATGCTCTTTCTCTATCTTCTCTTCCTCTCCACTTCTCTCTTCCTTTGCTTTTCAGGTGATGCTCAGTAAGGGGTTAATCCTGTGCCTTTGAGGTTAATGGGAATTTTGCCATCAACTTCATAGAGAACAGGATTGGGGCCTAATTCTTCTTAGCAAGGACACTAGATACACCTACTTTTAGGGCAAAGTGCTCCCCAATACCTTCAAATCCCAGTAAAGCCAATGGATGTTAGGGGCACTTTCAGACAAACTGTAACTCAAGATGAAATCATACAGTGTTAGGGTTAACTAAACAATAACTGCAGAGGACGCGAGTCATTCAGAGGAGAGCTGGTTGAAATATTTTGATTTTTAATTATATTTTCCATAATTTTTCTTTCCAAATTTGATGAAAAACAAACCTGAAAAATGTCAATGACAATTTTGATCAGGAAGTGTGCAGCCAGTGTTTTGGAGCAGATAAAGAGGTGGCTGAATTTTTTTGATTTTTGAAAAATATCAATGATTTTTATATTTTGCAATTTTGAAAAAAAAAAAACCTATCAGTAAAGATTTTTAATTTAATTTAAACTGCTTTTTCAACCAGCTCTAATTAAGAGGTAACAAGGAAGGGAGAAAAAAATTTGTCTTCAAATGATGGTAACTGAAAAAAGATTGAGAGAGATGCAAATTTAAAAATCTTTTCAGAAACAAGACATGGAATGGGGGGAAGAGAAATAGCTCCAAATTGATCTGGGATTTCAGCGTGTAGTCCTGAACTAAGCAGTAGCTGCCATGGAATTGTAGTAAACTTTAGGCCTGGCTGAGTTCACTGATAAAGCAACTTCTCCTCGTTACTAATATGTCCTTTTCACATTGCCCGTCTTCTCTCCTTCCATGCAGTTCTGGAAAAATGGTCCAGGGCAATAAATCTATATTTGACTAACTGGGATAAGAACACATTCCCCAGCATGGGTACATTGCGATTCTTCGATACAATTCTTCCCTTCTATTGTCATGTGACCAGCAACTGGCTGAAATGTGAGGAGCTGAAGGTGAGAATTGCTGGCTTTCTAAATCTTTAGCAGAAATTGTAATGTTAAATTCGATGTGTCTGTCACTCTCTGTGATGATGGCATTTAATGGTAGGTCCTTTTGGATGGACCAGAGTGTCATGTAAAACATCTAAACCCCATATATTTATAATGTCACCACATCATGGAAATTCTGTCTGCACACAGTGTACATAGCTTCTAGTTTTCTGCACCTAATGTGCAGATGAAGACGGGATAATGGGCTAAATTAATTCCCGGTATAAGTCCATTCACCCCAGTGGAATTACAGCAGTTTTGAGTTGGCTGAGAATGCATACTAATCTGGGGAATATTTTCCCTGGCATAGCTGTGAAGTGCATTAGAATATAATCCTAAAACCAACCCTATGAATCCCGGTTCTTTACCAGGAAATATTGAGATAGGGCCGTTCCTACAGTGGAACAAGGGAAGTTGCACTCATTAGAAGTAGAAAAGGTGTGCCCATTGGATGATATTGAATGAATTCTTAGGAACATAAATTCTGTATCTCATCTATGCAGCTCAAGCAGGCCATCATCAAAGCCCTTGGTCCCATGATGAGCCTCCTGCTACACAAAGAGGAGCATCACGATCGGATATTTGAACTGATCTCATGGCTCCTTGAGCAATATAAGGAGGACATTGATGTTTTTCACGTCACCAAGGTGAGGTACCCCTCATTAAGGTAACTGTCTATGCGTGTGCATGTATGAACTGCATGAGGAATTTGCTGCCAGTGGGGTTTCCTGGTTTAGACAGTGACTTGTTAGATAATAAATATCTACACGAGTTCTGGGTTGATGCACATGGTGACCCAGGCAACAAGATTTGTAGGTAAATGCCTCTTATGAAAAGCATCCTCTGTTTCTTGGGGAGGATGATAAGGAGATAAAAAACAGAACACCTGCCCCACTCCCCAACAAGATACTCCCTCCTTGTGATTTCCCAGTACATCCTGTCAACTCTGTGTCTCTATTTTAGATCATAAACTCCTCAGAGCAGGGGCTGCCATATGTTGTCTCTGGTCAGTACCAAACCAACTGTCAGTGGTTGAAAATTAATACTAAGGAGGCTTGAGGGTGATTGCTTTGGCTTATATAACTAGAGCGATATAAAAGTATTGCGTGACTATTTCATCTACCGTTCTATGCAGTGCTGTTGTAGCCATGTTGGTCCCAAGATATTAGAGCGAGAAGGTGGGTGAGATAATCTAATTAAAGATATTGTCTCACTCCCCTTGTCTCTCTATTTCATCTACCTCAGTACCACATGAGCAAGAAGTAATGGGCCATATTCTGTCTTCAGTGGGGCTACACAGTTGTAAATGAAGTCATGAGACAGGTATAACTACTTGGTAGTGATATTTACTCACCATCTCTGTTGGTTGAAGCTTTCTGGTACAGAGTATGTGGTCACTTTTGGGGTTGAAATACCCATGATTTGGAGGGAACCAATGCATCATGGACTTGTTTGATAGCATCAGGGCACTACACAACTGCTTAAACATAGTAAAATATGTAGATGGCATCAGAGACATTCTGGAAGCTTCAAGCAGCAAAGGAGAAAAGTGTTTAGATGCAGGAAGGAATTAGATTTTCACCTTTTTTATCAGTCAGCTGGCAGAGGACATAAAATCATCACTGATAAAGTTGGCAGATGAGATAAAAATTGGGGAGTGGTAAATAATGGAGAGGACCCTCACCGAAGGGCTGCTGCACTGATCCTGACCATTAGGCTACGCTGCCCTAGGAGCCAGGACTGCTGCGGTGGCTAGGGAGACTAGGCCAGTTGGGCCGTCCCAGATCTACTTCAATTCCTCCACAACCTGGTACCAACCTGACGGGGTGGACCTATAATGACAGTCTATAATATCATACACGAGGGACTCATATTTTATAATGGGCTCTTCAGTCTAGCAGAGAAAGGTGTAACTTTATCCAATGGCTAGAAACTGAAGCGAGACACATTCAGACTGGAAATACGGCGTACATTTTTAATGGTGAGATAATTAACCATTAGAACCATTTACCAAGGGCCGAGGTGGATTCTCCCTCACTGACAGTTTTTAAATTGAGATTGGGATGTTTTTCTAAAAGCTCTGCTCTGGGAATTATTCTGGGCAAGGTCTATGGCCTGTGTTGTACCGGAGGTCAGACTAGACAATGGCAATAATCCGTTCCAGCCTTGGAATCGACGAATCCCCTGAAGCTG
Organism: Malaclemys terrapin pileata; assembly: GCF_027887155.1. Classification (NCBI taxonomy): domain Eukaryota; kingdom Metazoa; phylum Chordata; order Testudines; family Emydidae; genus Malaclemys; species Malaclemys terrapin. The sequence continues at coordinate 147,724,391 of NC_071508.1, read as the reverse complement.
CTTCAGTCACTACATATTGCTCCTGTGTGTGCCACCATCTGACTTTCACCCTCTGTTGCAGAGTCTGAGCCAGCTCTTGGAGGTCTCTTTTGAATATAAGATCCCTCTACCTAAAGAGAAGTTTCAAGCCATCTGCAGTGCTCTGCACATCCAGGTGAGGGGTGGTTTTACTTGGATCCCTTGAGCTTAGGCACAGCAGAGCTGAAGCATATTAACAATAAAAATCTATCGAATGATAGTGCAGAGCCGGGGCACCTCCTCATGCCTTACTGATTTCTGCAGGCTCGGGAGTAAGCAGGTAGCGGTCTCATTTTCTTAGCTAATCTCCAGCTCAGTTTGTAAAGCAATTTCACCATAAGCCGATTATCGGGGGAGTCAGAGTTGTCTAGTAAAAACTGTGGCTGTGTCTTGATTCAATCAGCTCTGCTGCTCAAAACCCTTTAGCTTCTCTTATCGAATGTATTGGTCATTGTGTTTGATTCTTGCTGTGCATTCAGTACCATCTACCTGGGGTTCAGACCTCTATTTGGACAAGTAGGAAGTAGAAGCTTAGAAATTCATTGAACATTTTCTTTTCAATTGCTTCTGATTAGTTTTTCTTTGACCATTTCCCTTCTTCCCACAGATCTGTTCTCAAGCTAAGCCGCTCAGCACAGAAAATCACGCAGAGCTGTTGGATTGTGTAGTTCTGCTAGGTAAGGGGAAGAGACTCTGAGTTACACAGTGGTTTCCTTGTAACTTCCTTTGTCAGGTATGGTAAGAATAAGAGTTCTATTGTCAGTGAGGACGTGATTTGTTCCCTTGCAGCCCGTTCTTCTCCTGATGATCTGATAGCATTTCTGCACTCGCAGCTGGAGATTGAGAATGAGGCTGTTCGTGTGGCCTCTTTGAATCTGCTCAGAGCTATTGTTGGCGCTGACTGTAAGTAACACAGGAGCAACTGTGCCAGCTGCCCTCTTGGCCGACACGCTGAGGGTTGAGTTGGGGACATCCAGAGCAGGGCCGGCTTTAGGAAGTGCTGGGCCTGATTCGTGGGGCTTGTGCTCACCAGGTGGCACTCCGAGGCTTTGGCGGCGGGTCCTTCACTCGTTCGTGCCGCCGAAGAGCCGGAGGGAGTGAAGGACCCGCCGCCAAAGTGCCGCCAAAGACCCGGAGCGCCGCTGGGTGACTAAAAATTAAAAAGGCCACTGGGCACGGGGCCCTGTTAGGCGTGGGGTGCGGGGCCCCCTGAGGCACGGGGCCCGATTCAGGAGAATCGGGGGAATCGGCCTAAAGCCGGCCCTGATCCAGAGCTAAAAGCATGAGCTACTATAGATTGAGCTAAAGAACCAAGGCTTTGTAGGCACGGCAGGGCTCTAACAGACTCATCGCCTCTGCAAATGGGGCACAGAGTCTCTATAACACACAGTCACCAGTGGTTTGGATCTCCACTAAGGGACCAAATGATGCCCTAAGTTACCCCCCTATGGCCACCCAGAAATCAACAGGTTCAACTAAGTGCTGAATGTAGCCCAAGATATTTTTCAACTTCAAATACAGAAGTTAACTTAGGGCTAATGCATGTTAACAATAATCAGATACAAATAAAATAGGACTCCTGACTCGATATTCGTCAGTATTCTACACTATAGACTAGATTCTGGGTTCTGTTCTACTGGTGTAAACACAGATTAACTTCAATGACCTCAGTCTATCTAACGCTTTTATAATATTTCCATCATGGTAGTATGATGGCCCTCGTTATAGAAGTGGAATTACTTTAGATTTACACTGGTGTAACTGAGACCAGAGTCTGGTCCTATGTTTTTCCCACTGATTCTGTAGATGAGAGAAGCTCGGTACTATTCTTAAATAGGGCCCTTTGAAATCCAGGATTAATTCCAATGTGGAAAGTGAGTGAGTGGAACAAAGAAGTACTGTACACCTCTCCTTATCTTTCAGTGCCCGAGACAAGAGTTAAAAAGTTTCTGATTGTGAAGGCAGTGAAATCCACTTTCAGTGATCAGAATGCTACGGTAAGATTGTGTGTGGAGCAGTGAAATATTTCAGTTTTTTTCAATGATATGGGATGAATGGATATCTGGGTGGAGCTTTCATTCAGATCCAGAGGAGAGACTGCAGACTAGAGAAGGCATGTCATTCTCCTGCCAGTGTTAAATGTATCCACGTTTATAATCTAAGGAGATAAACTCAAAAGCATAAGGACTCTCATATCCTATCTCCTATTTCAGGCAGAAGGGATAACAAGAACTCTTGTGTGTAATCTCTACCCTTGCAGGTGAGGAAGGCAGTTCTTCATTTCATCAGGAGGCTGCTCAGTTCAGGAAGTGTGGAGAATTGTGCAGCATGGGATATGGTAGCATATGTTTTCCGCGAGTTCAGTGTGTCCACCAGCAAACTGGTAAGGAGAGTTCTTAACACTTAGGACTCGGTCCTACCATACTTGCATGCTGATTGCTCCCCTTGCCTTCTGTGGGAGTTTTGACTCAAGGACAGCTGGACTGAATGATTAGAGCCAGAATCTGATCAGTTATATTGGTGTAAAGTCAAGGTAACTCCACTGACTTTAGTGGCGTTACTCTGGATTTACACTAGTGTAACAGAGATCAGAATCTCACACTGGGTCTTTACATCTAACAGAGTTATCTAGGTTACTCAAACCTCTGATGAGACATTGAAAATTCTGAAACCACCATTTTTCAGTGAAATGTTCTTGTACAAGGAAGCACATCTTTTTGTTTTCAATAGACTCTCCAGAGAACATAATGCTGCCCAATTCTGTGGCTGTTGAAGCATACCTAAACTATCAGCAAAACACCGAGGTTATGCAGGCTGCATCCCAGACTGTCAGGAGCCTGGAAAAGCTTGCTGCGTATTTCCCTCACTACATACTCTACTCTGCATGTACTAGTTTAAAAATATCTTCAATCTGTATTTCTATCCATGGACATAGCCAGGGGCTCCAGACACTCTGTGCCCCATGACTGGATCCATGATATGTATTAACATAAACAGTTCAACTTTACTGTAAGTTGTTGATAGACTCACACTCACTACACACAGAATGACCAAGTTGGTTGGGGCATCAGAACAAACAGAGTGGATCCCCCTGGTTCTGCATATTTATTTCCACTGGGCGGAGGCTGAATGTTTTTCCTCAGAGATAAAAAGATGAAACAGTTTATTTCAAATTTAAAAGAATTTAACACTGTTGGGGAAACTCTTTTGTGTTCAGTGAATCAGTCCCTTCACTTTAGGGTTTTCCTAAGCCTGGGATCTGACCCACCAGTTAGGAGTTTCTATTACTCTCTTTCCTTCAGATGTTTGTGCACTTCCAGTGCAATATAAAAGCAGGCATAGGTCAATGTTCAAGATGGCTTCGTAAGAGAAGGACACTGATTCTATAGCCAGTGTCTTACTACTAGCTAATAAGTTTTATATAGCTATCTCACAGCAGGGTACAACACTTCTCACCCAGGCTATTCAGGAAGAAAGCACTATCCAAACCCTGTGCATTGACATCCTGCAATGTCTGGACACCTCAGTCAGTGGAATGACCCAAGTAAGTGACCTGTTGCTACTGCTTCTTGAAATAGGGACATTCTTCCTTACGTTCCTTGTACCTCTCCACAAGGAAGCTTTTTGCACAGTCAGCATAATGGAGGAACAGCATATCAAATTCATGTCAGGGATGGTGTGACCCCTTCATCATGGAGTAAGTGGTTCACATTAGAGAAAAGATATAAAGCAACTTAACTGGAAGGAATCATGTTGCAGAGATCTTCCCTTAATTCTTTCCACTGTCTGAGTGCAACTTCCCCTTAGATCCCCCATGAATACTTCTGATTTGGTGATCCTGGATTTGAACAGATATTGGGGCTGAGACTGTGCCTTATATAGGTCTGTAAAGTTCTGGGTGAGTTTCTGGTGCTATCTAAATAGCTCCATAATGCTCGAGTGCAGGGAAAGAGGATTCACCAAACTAGGCAGTGTATTTAAAAGACAGAGTGCGGGGGCACCGGACAGGTAGAGTGAGATGTTGGGGAGAGAGAGATGAGGTGATAGGTTAGGGAAGGGTCAGTGAGGAATAAAAGGATAAGCTACATGACAGGGAGGGATTCAGACAGCAGGATACTGGAGGTGGGGGAATGGAAATAACTATGTACTGAAAAGTCTCGCTCTTCTCTGCAGGTGTTATGGCCAAGGCTTCTGGAGTATGTGGTGCCAGCTCAGTACACGGGTACTTTGAAGCCTCTCTGCAGATGCCTTAGGGAACTGGCTGAGAAAAAGCAGCAGGAAGGAGAAGAATCTGCTTGCCTCGACTGCAGTGGACCAGGTTTATAACAGAAACTCTTTCATGTATTCTCTCCAGGCCCTATGAAATGAACAGATTCAGTCTGCTCCAGTTCTCTCGTCTGCAATCAGGAGGCTAAAATGAAAGAGGGATGGTCTTGTGATTACAACATGGCCATGGGAGGGAGCTAGGAAATGTGGGTTCTGTTCCGAGCTTAACACCAAAATTCTGATGTGACCTTGGGGGAAATCACTTGATCTTTCTCTCTCAGCTTCCCCACTTGTGAAATGAAGGAGTAATTAATGCCAACCTCATAGAGGTGCTGTGAGGCGGAATTCATTCCTTTTTGTAAAGCATTTTGAGATGCTCAGACTGAAAGCACTATGGAAATGCAAATTATTATCAGCTGTATTCAACATTGGTGAGCACGTTGGAAATGGATAGGTGAATAACATCAGCAGGACTCTCTGCAAAGCCTGGCATAATTAATGCTATTCTGTTTCTTTCCCTAGTGAAACTCCCTACACCCCAGGGGCTGCTGGCGCGACTCCTGGTGAGTAGACCATGAAAATAGGTTTTCTGTGAAATGTGAAGTGGGACAGTTAACTATAAAAATCGGGATTATAGCTAGATGCTTATAGACAGGCTGAGCAGTGTGTATGATTGGGTCTCTCTCTCTCCACCCTCTCCTGAGACACACTATTCTGCATCCTCGTACTAGCTAGAATGCTTGCTTCTTCAGGAAGACACTGCAGTAGAAGCAACAACTCTATTGTATGGTCTCCACAATGAGAGAGTCTGACCTATTCCCTCCTTCAGGAACAAACTGGTGTTGTGCTGACAAAACTTAGCCTGTTCTTTCTCTCTCATTGACAGGTAGTAGCCTCATCCCCTTATGAAAGAGAAGGACATGGATGTGCTGCCTTGCAATTACTGAAGGCCCTGCACCACAATATCCACGCAGCAATGGGCGAGATGTGGGTACTGAAGATCCCACCTCTGCTGCGGTACATTGAAGGTAAAGTGCTAGTTAGGAGGAGTGCGGTCCATGGAGAATAGAAGGGAAGCCACAAAATGCAGCTTCCTAGTGATATGTGTTGTGCCATTCCCGCTGCAGTACATGGGAACAGTGGGGAATTGAAATTGGGCTTCTAGGCCCTCACTTTTCCTTCACCTGGATAACTGGGAACCACTGGGGTAAAGCCAGAGTTGAACCACTGAGGCCAATTCAATCAAGGCAGAATCAGGCCGGGAAGGTTTCAGCTGAATAGAAATTTTACAGCAGTTCCCCCCACACCTTTGCTAGGTTATCAGTTGGGAAGGTGAATACACATGAAGCTGGAGGTTAGTGAAATATTTTGGAGTTACATATATAGTCTGATTTTGGAAACTGAATTTTTCTTTCTGTAAGGAAACCCAAGCCATAAAAGCTAGGTTGGCCAAGTGGGTGTCCTTTGTAGAATCTAGGTATTATGGGCCTAAAAATGTCTTTCACCAATTTTACAGTGGTATGAATCTATTGACCTCCGTGGAAAAAAACCTTCAATCAGTGTAGGCCAAGGGTAGGCAACCTATGGCACGTGCCAAAGGCGGCACGCGAGCTGATTTTCAGTGGTACTCACACTGCCTGGGTCCTGGCCACTGGTCCAGAGGGCTCTGCATTTTAATTTAATTTTAAATGAAGCTTCTTAAACATTTTAAAAATCTTATTTACTTTACATACAACAATAGTTATATATTATAGACTTATAGAAATAGACCTTCTTAAAATGTTAAAATGTATGACTGGCACGTGAAACCTTAAATCAGAGTGAATAAATGAAGACTCGGCACACCACTTCCCATTTAGCCTTGAAAGCCCAGGTATGTTACAGCTTGGCAGACCAGGAGTTTTAGAAGGACTGATTGCAAAGGAGATACCTGGGACGACTCTTCTTGCTAACCTAAGTGACATTAGTGTTTTGCCTCCTCCTTTATAGGAAACACAGAGAATTCCCTGGACCATGAACAGTGGGAGCACATGCTGCTTCAGGTACAAGATGGCTTTCAGCTGTATTGTCACAGCCCTCCCTCCCCCCTCCAAATGTATCAGCTGGGGAAAGAATAATGATCAATTATTCATTATAAGCAGAGCTGGTCAAACCATTTCATTTGCAACTTTTGTTCAGTGAAAAATGGCCTTTTTTATTTTCATGGGACATTTTCAAATTTTTCAGGGTTTTTTTTTGGTTTTTTTTTGTTACACAAAACAAAGCAACCCCAACCCAAATAGAAAATGTTTAGTTTTTTGAAACTGAAATTGATTTGGGGTTTTTTTTCCAGTTGCTTTCCTATTTGTCTCCTCCCCCCTCCAGCTTTTTCAGTCACAAAGTGGAAGAGGGGGAAACCGGCAAGGGGACCAGGGATAAAGGGAAGGAAAGAGGGAAAACAAAGAATTGAATAATGGTCATTTTTTATTTTGAAAAGCAAAATATTTTTTGTTTTTTCACTTTTCATTTGTGTGTTGAAAAATCAAGAAAACAAAAAAAATCCCACTTGTTTTGTGAAATGGACTTACTATTGTTCAACCAGCTCTAGTTATAAATAATTCTGTATTACCACTGGGAACAGCACAAAATTTAACCAGAAAACCAGCATGCTAATGGTGCTAATGCATCACTGGGGGACATTTAAAGGATTCTTTTTTTCTATTTGCCACTCAAAAGAAAATTTGCTCTGAGAAACCCAAAAAGGAAAAGAGACAAGACAAGGTTTGGTGACTGTATCTCATGGAGAAGCCTTTCTGGTCAGAAAGAGCTCTTTACAGCCTCGTGTAAATCCAGACAAGGAACATTTTTATGGCGAGCGCTGAAAATGAAAGGACAGGATCTAGTGACAAATAAGCCCCAGAAGGTTTGGAGTTCCATTTGGGGTTGGATTACTCTCTAGAATTTCCCATTCCAGATCCAGCCTCATTTGAAATTCTTTGGGCTAAAAAATCAAAGAAGATTAGGTTCTCTTGTGAGGTTTCTGATATTTTCTGGCTGCTGTTCAAAATTCGGGCCTGAAACAGCAAAGTGCTGAGAGTTACTAACCTCTCGCTGACTTCAATGGGAGTTGAGGGTGTGACCACAGGTCCTTTGGGTACCCAGTGGCAGAGGCCACAGGAGTGCATAGGATTACCAGGATTCCCTGGATCTGATCTCCATATAATCAAAGGGTGTCATGTAAAGCCTTTACTGGATACCTGTGCCACACAGATCATCATAATCATTGCACAGTGACTGGATGGATAATATATAAGGCGTTATGGTTGTATACTGAAATGTATGCTTTTAAGGTCTGTGAGTAGGGGCTGGTCACCAGAAAGTGATCAATAAGTTTCTTTCAGGCAGGAGATGCTTATCTGCCTGAATGGCTGTATGTAGATGAGTAATTCTTCACAGTGGCTGCTAATCAATAGAGCAACATTCTAATCAAGTGATTGCAAAGTCTCCAGAGGAGATTCGATAAAAGAAAAACAAACAAACAATAGGGGGTACCCTGTTTACAAGTGAAGACAATGGATGCTTGGAACTATATCTGGAGGTCCAGAGGTATCCTGTACCAGGTATCCTTCACCTATTGGACGAACTGCCAGCTGGCTTGTCTCATGAATGGAGGATCCCATTTGGTTTGGGTGTTTCATGCTGGGAGAGAGATTTGGGGGAGCTATCCTTTGTGAGACAGGGGAATGTTTGGTTATCTAAGTTTAAGCTCTAGAAGTGTGTTATGATTTTATTTTTATGTAACCATTTGTTTACATTAATTTTACTTGCTGCTTCTCAAATCTCTGTCCTTTGTGAATTAAACTCTACTTGTTTTCACTATAAACGTATCGAAGTGAAGTATAGTTGTTTTCACTCTAAACGTATCTAAGTGTGTTAAATGGAGCGATGATGCTGAGGTGACAGCAGTGACGTGGTGTGTAGCAAACCTATGAATTCTGTGAGTGTCCAGTGGAACAGGGGCTGGACATTCTTGGGATGCACAGAGGGCTCAGCGGTTGGACTGTACTGATTGCTTACCTGTAGAAGGACAGTGGAGCTGGATGGGGTGAGAAGGGCGTGCTTGTGTTTCCTGTGGCTGGCAGAGTCAGGAGCTGACACCTGGCAGGCTCAGAGGAGGCTTCCTCATGCTAAGGGCAGGTGGTAGTGAGGTACCTCACAATCCTGGGGACCCTCGGGAGGTGGCATAAAGGGTCCATAACACTTCAGAGAAGGTGCCTGGTCCTTCGTAGTCCAGGGCCCTTTGTTCAAAATTTATTAGACCCATTCTCCATCCACTATAAAATCACTCCTCAATGGTCAGATTTCTTGGCTCCATCTCATTCTCCAATTCACTGTGTATCTGGGTTTGGGGACTGAGAGGAATCATCAGGCAAAGGTTAAAGAACAACAGGCAGAGGAAGTCTGGGTTGTTGATGTTTATAGTTGTCAATAGGGAAATAATCTTCCCATGACACCTGAATATTGGAAAGTTTACAATAGAGAACAAGGAAGAAAAACACACACCAAACAAACAAACAAACAAACCCCACAACAACCCCCAAATTCTTGCAATTAACCATCTGCTTTAACTCTTGGTTTACACTCAGTTCCTAAGAACATCTCTGGAGATGATTGGCGACAGTGCTTGGAGCAGCCAGATAAGCTTTGAGTTGAGCCAGCAGATGGCCGGCTATGCCAGCCCCTCCAAAGAGAAGGTTTGTTATCTGTTAAGGCTTAGTTTCTAGTTCATTTCCCTTGAAATTCTGACTGGGGGGCTGCATAAGGCTTCTCTTAAGGCTTCATTACTTTATATTTTATTCTGCATATAAAATTTGTTTTTAGTTGTTTCCTGCTCTCTTGCCGCCCGCCCGCCCTTCCAATATTCGCTTGGACAGGCTGCTTGTCTGTACTGCATTGTTGGTTCTCTGGCTGGGCTAGATGATGGGATGTTTCTGCGGTCTGGATGCTTGGACTTGGCTATCGTGTTCCTTCCTGAGTGTTGCTGAGCTGGGTCTGTACTGACAGGCACGTTGTGTTAGTGATGTCTCAGGGCTGGTCTCTTTCTTTCAGAGTTTCCTGTATAAGGCGCTAGGAACGTCCTTAGCAGTTTGTCAGGACCTGGTCCATGTTAAATCACAGATTAATACGTTTCTGACGACAACAGATTATACGGAAGCCCCTGAGAGAGAGGTGAGGACTCTGTCCCTCTCCCCACATTACCAAGTAATCCCTGAATGCTCCCTGTGGGGCTCAGCTCTGAGTTGGCCTGGGACAGACGCCATTTTGCTTCATATCCTCTTCATTGCTATTTCACTCAGCCCCCCGCTCCCCATGTGTCTCAGGCCTCATTGGCATTTTACACCACTTCAGGTGAAAGGAATGGAGTCGTGGGGTCTATCAGGCACCTGGTTCGATCCTAACCAGTATTTTTCTTGGGTGACAGGGAGTCATTTCCATCCTCGCATTGTCTGCTGAGAGCCACTTGGACCTCACCTTGAACGCACTTCAGGAGTTTGGGGCTGCAATGAGCAAGGTTAAGATTTCTGGGTTCATCGGCCGCCTGAAGGTAAAGGAGCCAGGGGCTTCTCTCAAACTTCCTCTCCCTCTAAAGCAGGGGCAGCAACCCCGCGGTAGTGTCTGCTCTGGTCAGCTAGCATTGTCCCCCAATGTATGCGTTCTACGTGATGCCTGCAGTTAAGCAGAGAGGAGCACAATCTGGAGCTGGGGTTCTCTCAAATGATTTTTATCGTCTGATGTCTTTTCCATGCAAGCGACTGATGTAGTTCCCACACATTGTGCATGGGAGGGGCGCTCAAGCCATGAGACATCAGATGATAAAAATCATTTGAGAGAACCCCAGCTCCAGATTGTGCTCCTCTCTGCTTAACTGCAGGCAGTCTGTTGTAAAATGATGGTAGATACACTGCAGGGTAGGGATAGGATACAGAGGGACCTAGACAAATTAGAGGATTGGGCCAAAAGAAACCTGATGAGGTTCAACAAGGACAAGTGCAGAGTCCTGCACTTAGGATGAAAGAATCCCATTCACTGTTACAGACTAGGGACTGAATGGCTAGGAAGCAGTTCTGCAGAAAAGGACCTAGGGGTTACAGTGGATGAGAAGCTGGATATGAGTCAACAGTGTGCTCTTGTTGCCAAGAAGGCTAACGGCATTTTGGGCTGTATAAGTAGGGGCATTTCCAGCAGATCGAGGGATGTGATCGTTCCCCTCTATTGGACATTGGTGAGGCCTCATCTGGAGTACTGTGTCCAGTTTTGGGCCCCACATTACAAGAAGGATGTGAAAAATTGGAAAGAGTCCAGCAGAGGGCAACAAAAATGATTAGGGGGCTGGAGCACATGACTTATGAGGAGAGGCTGAGGGAACTGGGATTGTTTAGTCTGCAGAAGAGAAGAATGAGGGGGGATTTGATAGCTGCTTTCAACTACCTGAAAGGGGGTTCCAAAGAGGATGGAGCTCGGCTGTTCTCAGTGGTACCTGATGACAGAACAAGGAGTAATGGTCTCAAGTTGCAGTGGGGGAGGTTTAGGTTGGATATTAGGAAAAACTTTTTCACTAGGAGGGTGGTGAAGCACTGGAATGGGTTCCCTACAGAGGTGGTGGAATCTCCTTCCTTAGCGGTTTTTAAGGTCAGGCTTGATAGTGCCCTGGCTGGGATGATTTAGTTGGGAATTGGTCCTGCTTTGAGCAGGGGGTTGGACTAGATGACGTCCTGAGGTCCCTTCCAACCCTGATATTCTATGATTCTAAAACTGGCAAATATCTAGATGAGTTGATATACCCCCGGAAGACCTCTGCAGACCCTCAGGGGTACACAAGTACCCCTGGTTGAAAACCACTGATCTAAAGGATAGAACAGGAGGCTAGGCCTCTGGGCTTCCATTGCCGGCTCTGCATTTACTCACTGTGCAGCCTTAGGCAAGACATTTAGCGCCTGATCTTGTACCCACCAGTGTCAACGACTAAGCTCCCGTGTACTTCACTGCTCTATGTTCAGCATTTTAGGCTCTCTGTGTCAGAGTGGCCCATGGGAATGATGGAGATACTAATAACTCCCTACCTCACACAGTTATTATATTGCTTAAATACTGTTTGCAAATGGTTTGAGATCTTTGGCTGAAAAGAGCTTTGCAAGTGCAAACTGCCATTGCTGCTGTGAGCAATTCCTCTGTCAGCAGCAGATCAGAATTCCAAGGCAAAATGAATCACAAGAACTTGTCTCTAGTGACGTTTCCGATTGTCTAGGACTACCACCGTGGAAAAAGAGGCAAGACTCGCAGCACCCTGATGCTGACATACAGCAACGTGGCTGTTCATGCTCCAAAAGACCAGCTTCTCTCCCGAGTAGAGGCAGACATCACAGGGAACATCCTTCACCATTACAGAGCCAGTTGTCAGGTAAGAGCTTTTGTGTGATAAGTGTTAGGGGCATTACCCTGAAGTTATAGCATTGCCTCTGAGTTTATAGAGAGAGGGTTTGTATTTTCTAAAACTCTCCTTTGAGCAATAATTTGTCACATAACTCAAATTTAAAACTGTAATGGACGGAGCGTGAGCTGTCACATGTTGTATCATTTTTGTTGCTCTTCTTTGTATTTTCTCTAGTTTCTCTATATTCTTCTGAAATTCTGTAGACCAGAATTAGCTACTCAGTAATTCAGATGCGGTCAGACTCAGGCTATTCAGAATAACACTTTAACTCCCCTAATATGTATGTGTATCTAGCGCTATCTTTCGCTACCCAAGAGAGACTCGTGCTAGCTTGTATTTAGTTGATTTGCTGTCACTCTGTTTCTCGGACACACTACTTCCCTTACCTTTATCTGCCTTCTTGTTTGTCTGCGTGCTCCTTATTTCTGTTCCCTAGGTGTCTGACTGCTGGCACTGACTCTCATCTCCGTGCAACCTCTCCACGTCACTTTGCCATTCAATTCTGCCCTGTCTGACTGAGACTCTCACTTAGGCATTGTCAAAAACAGTTGAACCAAACTGATATCTTCTAGTAGTTCACAAATGCAAATATTATGTAGTGTGGCCCCTGATATTGACCTCTGCAAAACACCCCCTCTGGATACATTTCCTGCCTTTTGGAAGATTTAACAATAGTGATTTCTCTCTGCTCCATATTCACCAGCCAGGACCTTTTGAGGATGTGTGTTATGTTGGACATACATTGCTAAGAGCTGTTTTGCATTTTGTTTTTCAGGTGCTGGGCATCACTGTTACGAACAAGGTAAATTCTAAATAATCTGCCCTCAGCTCTTGTATTTTCTATACACAAGTTGCTTGTTTAAATTGCACAGAGCTTGATTTCCTTGCTACCTCAAGCAGGAGTCCTGGTTGCTCTGGTGTAAGTGGACCTGGATTTATTTGATGAACCTGGGTTTTGTTTTCTTCTGAGGTTGGTGCAGAGCTGGGGTCCTCTGCCTTCTGGGATCTGCAGATACCTCTCTCCTCTCCTGAGGCTAGATTTAATTCCTGATCTTTATCTTCTGGACTCTGGTTCTTCTCTCAGTTTCTCATCCACATCCTCTTGTTTCTCCTTCTGGATTATGTAGGACATGTACCTAAAATTAACCCTCATCCAGAATGTCACGGAGATTAGCTGTGCCATCTTGGAGACCAGAGACTCCCAGGAGTTCGAATTCTCTTACAAACAGGAGCTCCTTGGATACATGCTGGTGAGTGATGAGGAGCTTTGAGGACTGAAGTACAAAGGAGTTTGTTGTAATGCAATAAGACTGGTTTTCCAGGGAGATGTTATTTTATCCATTGGCTGTGACTGTACTACTGCAGTCTCATGAGCTACCTGCATGGCACCCGAATGCTGGGTCCACTCTGAGCTCAGCGGGGATGCTGACATATTGTGGGCTGTAACTGAAAGGAATGGCTTGTGTCTGGGGAGTTATCTTTTTGTCCTCCATATAGCCTGCAGATGGCCCTACGGTCCATTTCAGAGGCAGAGAGCCTGCTGAGCCCGGTGTCTGTTTATTACAGGTCTGGCATATGGCCCTATTTCAGGGTGAGAGAGGAAGACCTCTCTGCCTTTCAAATCCATTTCCCATTTTTATGTCCCTATTAATGCATTTCAGGACTTCATTAAAAAGGAACCACTGGATTCCCTGGCATCTCCAGTTCGCTACAAGGCAATTCTTTCCATTGAACATCTGAGGTAGGCTATTTTCTGCCATATTTCCTGGCACTGTGATGACTTCTTATTTGTTAATTCATGAGTGTCAGGTTGGGAGCAGGGTTTGGCTCACATGCTGCTCACCAGCAGAACTTCCGTTCTTGAGGGTTTGAAAGTGTCCATTTGGAGCTTTGTGCTTGCAAGACACAAGACTGGAGGTTGTGGAGCATGCAGTACAATGGAGGAGAGTTCAGATGGGGAGGGAGGTGTCTGGCTAGCTGGCACGGGGAAGGAAGCTTGTGGGTTTCTCTAAAAAGGGGACTTGAAGCTTTAGCTTTACTTCTAGATGAGCCAATACTTAATAGCGGTGCAAAGAGGTGCTCAGCTGCAAAGTGAAGGGTTGTTTGCATTTGGGGTTCTAGACTGGGGCACTCTCTAGCCATTGGACCCACTCTTTTACTTGGAGGTGGTACTGAGTCTAATGCATGACTTTTCTCTCTTTCTTCTGCCAGCAAACTCAAACCATCTTTGACCCTGGAGGAAAACCGTGAGCTCCTTGATCAGTGTTTCAAAAGTTTATTTCCCCTTCCTCCCTTGGAGAAGACAAAAGAGGAAGGCGAGACAGCGAAGGATGCTCTGCATATACAGGTACGTGACAACAGTTCTCCTCTGGCACCATCCACTGTATTTCTGCCCAGCAGGCACTGGGTGATGGCAGTCACACATGGCCTCCGTGGGAAGGTTATGGTTAGCTTTCCCCGGCCCACACACACAAATGATCTGTGCTGAGCCTCACTCCTTCTCTTCTGGTTTCAGTCACTGCACATAGGGTCCTTGGAAGCCCTTGGCAAGCTAATGAAGACTTTGCTGGAGGAAGAACCAACCGCAGACTGGTTCCAGGAAATGTTTGAAGTGAGTAGACCATTGAACCACGGTGGAGATTGTTTCTTGTGTTACAGCAGGGAAGAGTCAGAGATTTAGGGGGTCAAGCTTCAGTTGTGGAGGAATTTTCCACAACGGAGTTAATTTTAGGGAGAAAGCACTACATTCTTCCTTGTGATAAGTGGGCATGTGCCCCATTGAAATCCACGGAAGCTATGCCATTTTATGCCAGGGCTGGATTGGGATTGAATTCTTACAATGGAGTTGACACTACTTGGACCGGCAAGAAAATCACCACTGCAGTAGCCAAATCCAAGAGAACCAGTTGAAACTGATCACTTCTTCTAAGAGGAATTCATTAATATTGAGTTAAGCCCTGTGTATGGAAACTCATTCAGAGGAGACTTCCTGTTCCTCAGACATGAACAGAATATCTTGAAGAGCTGAGGGGTGGGGAGTTTGATGCACCTTCAGTATAAAAATGAAGGTATAAAAGGAGCTGGGCTGGGGGGGCTTCTCTGCTCTTATTCAAATGAATAAAAAGAAATGCTCCTCTCTGTCATTTTGCCACTCGACGTGGGAGAAGTTGCCCAGGAAACAGACCACAGCAGCAGACATCAAACAGCATGCAATGTGCTAGACACCTCCCATCAGACAGTCTACAGCAGACATCACATACACGGGCCCAGATTCATCTCTCATGTAACTCCTTTGGCTTCAATCACCAGAGGTGAATCTGGTCCCTGGGACTTGTATATCTAAGAGGCTCTTCCATTAGACATGTGATTCCTTTGCTACACCGAGGTCAGATGCTTTGGAGAAGGATTTTAGTGACAACTAAACCTGTTTAAGAGGAACTTTTGGGAGGGATTTTCTGGTACTAACTCTGTCCATTCCCTGCTCTACCAACAGCTACTAGCGACATGGGTCAGTTCAGAGAAGGAGTGGGAGAGAGAAAGGGCCTTGCAGGCCAGCACCCAGCTGCTGACTGCCTATCAAGAGGCAGTTAATAGCACAGTGAGTATAGCCTCTTACTCTTCCTTGAGCTGACTTCCCTGCTTGTATCAGATCTGACACTCAACGCAAATGCATGACAAACTCTTCCAGGGCAGCAGCTGGGATATCAAGGTGACTAAGATCCCCCTGCTTCCAGAAGAGAGGTTTACACAACAATGCTGCGACCACACTCCGGGCAGACTGCAAGAAGTAGAGGGCAGCCAATCCCCCAAACTGATGGCTTATTCTCTAATTAGATTCACCAAGTCAACAACAGAAGAGCTCCCACCCTAGTTAACAAGATGCCAAACGCAGTCCCCTTTTGGCAGTCCAGACCTGGGCTTCCATCTAAACATCCATGTCTTGGAAGAAGGGGGAGGGATAGCTCAGTGGTTTGAGCAGTGGCCTGCTAAACCCAGCATTGTAAGTTCAATCCTTAAGGAGGTCATTTAGGGAAGTGAGGTAAAAATCTCTCTGGGAATTGGTCCTGCTTTGAGCAGGGGGTTAGACTACATGACCTCCTCAGGTCCCTTCCAACTCTGATATTCTATGTCTAATATAGTGAGGGGTTACTGAAAACCTGGCTCACCATATGTGAGGTTCACTGATTATAAAGGACCAGATGCTTATCCTCAGGTCTTTCCCAAATATCATGCTGTCAGCCAGTCCTTAATAACTAAATCTAAGATTTATTGTTAAAAGAAAGAAGAGAGTTACAAATGGTTAAATGATCAATATCCATACAAGTGACTTTCAATGTTCATAGTTCAAGATCACAACAGTGATGGAATAAACTGCTGGTTTGTAAACGTCTGTCTGGAATCATCACAACAGATCAGAATCCAAAGGCAGCTTAGATGTAAAGTCTGTTAGTTTTTCCATGCACTTTCCAGGTTATTCTAAATGATTATTTGGGAAATCTCTGTCCTATGATAGGCTCAGGCCTGAGCCTTCTCTAGATGAAGATGCGCACACACACACACACATACACTAGCAGAGCAAGTCAGTCAGCACTCCCCAGCTAATCCCCTCATATGTCCCTGTATTCAGTGGGCTGGGTTAAGCAGCACT
Organism: Malaclemys terrapin pileata; assembly: GCF_027887155.1. Classification (NCBI taxonomy): domain Eukaryota; kingdom Metazoa; phylum Chordata; order Testudines; family Emydidae; genus Malaclemys; species Malaclemys terrapin. Next base: position 147,707,988 of record NC_071508.1, on the reverse strand, counting down.
TTCAAGCTGGTACCCTTATGTGCCCCTGGTCTCAATAGCCTGGGTTGAACAGCACTTTCAGCTGCCCCTCCCCTATGTGCCCCAAGTTTAACACGTCCCTATCACACTTTCACATTACAATTGTACTGGGAGTAACACACTTGATGAGCAAACCCCACAGTATTTTGGGCGCTGCAGGGATCTTTAGCTTAGGTACAAGAAGCGTTGCTGCAGAGTAAATGGGGGAATCTAAAAACACAGAAGAGTAAAATTCAGAGAGAGAGAGAGAGAGAGAGAAGCAACCAGCTGAACCATAAAAGTTATTTCTTGAATAATAGTGATAACTACACAAGGAGCTAAACAAACATACCAGTTACATTTTAAAGGTTAATACCTGAGGTAAAAAAGAAAACAGAGAGAGAGAGAGAGAGAGAGAGATGGATCTCACCCACTCCGCGAGGCTTGAACTGGTCGGGGTTCCCAGGTGATGGTGGTAGCTCAGGGTCCTGAGTGCTGGAGACAGGCAGAGCCCCCAGCACGATCAGTCAGGAGACAGAATCCCAGTGGAACTGATGCAGAGTTTGGGTCTATACATCAGAACCCTTACTTGGGCATAGGTCGGGGGTTTGGTAGAGAAAATACAATGGCTCAAGGGAGAACACTAGATTTGTTTATGGTAAACTGATGGCTCAAGGATTTTCTTTAGGCTAGGCCAGGGGTAGGGAACCTATGGCACGTGTGCCAAAGGCGGCACGCGAGCTGATTTTCAATGGCACTCACGCTGCCCGGGTCCTGGCCACCGGTCCGGGGGGCTCTACATTTTAATTTAATTCTAAATGAAACTTCTTAAACATTTTAAAAACCTTATTTACTTTACATACAACAATAGTTTAGTTCTATATTATAGACTTATAGAAAGAGACCTTCTAAAAACGTTAAAATGTATGACTGGCACGTGAAACCTTAAATGAGAGTGAATAAATGAAGACTCGGCACACCACTTCTGAAAGGTCGCCGACCCCTGGGCTAGACAATAGGAGCTGATCACTCTTGGCTATGGGTGTTGTTTTCTTCCAGGGAGCTCACAAGGCAACTAGGCTGCTTCAGTATTTTGGGATGTCAATCAAAGATTTATTACTAGAATTGCTCTGATAATTGCTGAGCTGGGTGTGTGCAGGCGTAGGTTCATTAGCATCTGGAGCAGGGATTCCCATGATGCAGTGCGTCCCTGCTTTTCTGGTCCCAGAGTTCAGTGCGGTTCCCCGTTCCTCATTCTTTATGATAATCCCTATCCCATCTTTCATGCAGATGAGGCTAGGGGAGTTGTCTCTGTTCTTCATTCTGTATGCAAAAATGGAGACGTCTTAATCTTGTCACCCTTATCAGGAGGGGTCTAGGTGTGTCTCCCCAGGCCCTTCATTGTTCTCTGCAAGCCTATCTCCAATCGGTATTGGTTCAAACAGAGACAGGGGTGTCCTTCATGAGTCACACAGGCTAGATACTGCGCCCTGGTTCCCCAAAAACACAGAGCTGACTGGTATCAACAATAAGGATGGCAAGTGAAGTCTAGTACAGCTGGAGAACGTTCATTCTTCATTCTTTTGTAATTAGACTCAGGAAACTTTTAATCGGTTTGGATCTCTGATTGGACTAATAGCACCATACAGCTGTGATTCACTGGCCACGTCCCGTCAGTGGGTGGTTGACTGTATCAGCTGCCTTCTCTGTATACAAGGTGAGGAGACCATTAGCGGGTATAAGTAATTCTTCACCATTAGCAGGTATAAGTAACTCTTCACCTTCTTTCACTGTTGTAATGTTCATTTTTCTGCCTGTCTAGTTCTTTCTGTCCTGTCTGTTAGCACTTAGATAACAGAATGGTGTGCATCTTGTAAATACCTCATTAGAAGAGAAGATTATGATGTGTAAAGAGCCTAGCACACTTTTGGGAACTGTACAAATAATAAATGGTTTGCATACAGGTAGATGACTGCTAAATTCCTTAGGGCTTGTCTACACAGGGACACTAAGGAAAGTTAATCCAAATGAACTAAAGGTGTAAATTTAATGTGGCATTAAACACATGTGTGGATGCTCTGATTCTGAATTAAAATGGCCCTTATTAATTTTAGTGAATTACATGAATTAAACTAACCTGAAATAAGGCCCCTTTAATTCTAAATAAGTGTGTCCCCATAGGTGTTTAATGAAGTTTAACTAATGCATTTTGAAAATTAATTTGGGTTAGTTTTCTTGACTATCTCCATGTAGACAAGCCCTTGGTACTAAACATTTTCATTCTCTTTACCCTGCCACTGGCTGTATTGGAGGGGTTTCCTGGAATAATTCTTTAAACAAAAAGTTCTTCCAGCAGCCCTCTGTCATGAGCATTCAAAGTTACTGGAGTAAGTGTAGGCCATTTTCCCCTCTGTGAAAGAGTAGGATATTCTTTTCACCTAATGGTTAGATGTAAAGGGATAGAGCTTGGTTATTGTTTAAGGCCATTTCCAATTAGGGTGACCAAACAGCAAATGTGAAAACTCGGGACAGGGGGTGGGGGGTAATAGGAGTCTATATAAGAAAAAGAACCCCCAAATCAGGACTATCCCTATAAAATCGGGACATCTGGTCACCTTATTTCCAATTATTATTAATCAGTCCTAAAAAACAGTGTTGGTGATTCAGAAACAGAAGAAGGGACTCCAATCTTTGCATGTACAAGATAGAAATCCCAGCATTGTTTAGAAGTGACAGATGAGCCTGGGTTTCCTGCCGAAGTTTTTGTCCAGCCCCATCTCTTTTACAATGAGAGTTTGGTGGAGGGATTCACCTCTACATTGGAACCTGAGATCTATCTGCATGACTTGTACTTGACTATGAGAGTAGATTTAAATACTGAGAGCAAGGAGGCTACTGAAACCAGACACACCCAGAAAGCTGCTCCAAGCTGAATACAGTGCTTGTTCAATCCTGTATCATTCACAATAACATACCACTACTGTTAACTTTCAGACATTTAGGGTGTAATCCCAACTCCATTACAGTCAACAGGAGTTTTGCCATTGACTTTGATGGTGCCAAGATTTTACACTATGCTGATAACAGCATAGCACATGGATCCTTCTGTATGAATATCCATGCAGTCGAGGTTCAGTTTCACTAATCGTTACAGTACTTTTTCTGCTTTTCTCCACTCCAGGCCAGTCCATGAACCTGGGGTCAGCGGCGGAGGAGCTGAGATGTCTCCGTGAAGCACTAACAGCTCCAGACCCTGAGGCTCTGTTTCAGGCATCTTCCAAAATGGCCAGGGTAACTGACTCAAAAAGCTTGTGCGGATGTTCTAGTGACAGGGCACTATTCATTTTACATTTACGCTTTTCTGATGCCTTTCCGTACTTGGAGTGAGCTGTGGGAGCGGGGCATTCATTGCTAGTAACCAGCAAGATGCTTTTCATAGAAGTGTGCTATGAATGCCATGTAAAAAGCAGATTCCACAGAATGTTGCACACACATGGAAATACGCACGCAGCTGGGCACACATGTACCTATCCAGCCAGCCATGAGAAAAAACTGTGTTAGTGGAACATCGAGCTGAGAAACCACCCAGTCTTCATTCTGTCACTTGGTGGGTTTGCCTTAGCCTATAGTTGTGGGCATGCCTCTCTTTACTTCATTTTATAAGTTGTAAAACGATGCAGTGTATATCAGAGAATACAAACTGGAAACTTACTTCCTGCATATCCAGTACAATGTTGTGCTAACTGTGCAACAGAGGCTTTGCCTCTAACCTGATATCATTAGTGTAGAATACCAAAATGTCGTATATAGACTGTAGAGAGAATTGTAATCCCAAATGGCTCGCTAGACATGAGGCTAATTAACAGTTTGTTGATACATATATCTTTTCATAGAGATATTAGGCCTCCATTTTTAAAAAGCCAGACATCATTGCAGTCTCTCCTGTTTTTGATTTGTTCCCAGGTTGTTAGTGAGTACTTTCCCTCAGAACAGGCCACAGACTTTATTAAGGCCACATTGGGTGGTATGTTGTCTGCCAGCCCCACCTGTGCCACGGCAGCTGGACTGTGGATGAAGATCATCCTGAAGGAGTGTGGAGATGCCATGCTGGACAAGGTAAAACGGGAAACTGGAGAGGTTTTCTGCCTAAACTCTAGGCTTTTAGATCTTTGCCCTTATGTGTAATGAACAAAAATCTTGCTGTTTCTCCCCCTCGGACATAGCGTCGATTCCATCTCTGTTCCTACCCTAAGATAGGCAATGGCAGAATCAATCGCAGTAGACAGAGATAATCCAAGGGAAAAGGAAGATGGTTGGTTATTTATTTGTCTAGCTTGTTGCCACAGTATTCAGCCAAGAAAGGCTTGAAAAAACAGACTCTGGGGAAAATACAACAAGACAGAATGACTGGCACTTGGAATCATCCAGTATTAGGAGGCCTATGGCTAAGGGCTACCTGGATAAAAATAGCACTGTAGTCATTCCCAGTCAGTCTGGAGCCTGGGCTCTGAGACCCACCCTCTTGCCAGGTTTCAGAGCCTGGGCTCCAGCCCAACCAGGAACAGCTACACTTTTACACTGCTGTGCGATTTTTTTTGCTGTGTAGACGTACCCTTTAAGAATAGAAGAGGGGAGGGAGGGAAAAAACTATAGTGTCTTTTGGATCCACTATTTATATGCCTTATTCTGGAACCCAGTGCGTTAGGGCTAGATGAAAGGAGCACTCCACAAATCTTCTAACAAGGCTGGTGAAAGGTCTCAGGACAGGGAACCCTCGCAGCAGAACTGCCATGTTTGCACAGTGTTTTGAAGATGTGAAGGGCTAGGAGTGACTATGAGAGGTCATCACCTGTTCATAGTCCCAGGCATTTGCACGCTGTGTTTAAAGCACTTGCATATTTTGTGCTTCTGGTTGTTTATGAACTCCGCATTCTTCAAGGCAAATGGTCAGATTTGGCTGCTTAAATCACACCTGCAAAATGTGGGCAAGCAAAGCCTTCTTTTGTGCATGCGAACTGGTTTATTTAATGCATAGCTGGGCACCACCACATTAAATCACATGGTATGTATATGTGTGTGTCAGTGTTAGTTTTTACAGCCAAGTGTGGGCAATTTTTGTGGGTTAAATTTATGCAGACATATTTGAACATTTGTTTCTTGAAGTGAAGAATTTCTAAAAAAGCAGCAACTGGCTAAATGGCTAAATAAAGGTTTTGATTCTGTAGAATGAATGGAGAGAAAGAAAAAGGGACATTTCTTTCTGGTTTTGTTCCTTCCAGGTGCCAGATATCCTGGTTATAATATATAGCCACATGCCTGCTATCCAGGAGGGCAGCTTGAGGCAGTTCCTGGTGGAGGCAGTGTCCATTTTAGCTCACCGTGACCTAGAGACAGTGATCTCCAGCCTCCTCGGCGAACCTCTGCCGATGGACAGGTATATACCGCTACCTCTTGCATTCATCTTGGTGAAACATGGATCCCTCAGCTTTACTGGGAGATGTAGGGCTTTATTTAAGCAACAAACAGTTTGGGATAATTCCTAAAGGTTAATAGCCTGGGTCTTTCTGCAGGAAGGTCCAAGAGCATGTTAAGGTGGGGTGCGGAGAGAAACTAAGTGTCATTCTGTTTCCATTAATTAATAGCTTCTTTGATATCCTAAAGACCTATCTTTACTGGTGTAACTGGAGTGTATTGTTGGAAACATCTACCTCTCTAGACACCTGAATTGATCTCACTCTGGAAATTAGCAGTGGCTGTTGGTTTCCTGGTAGCATGACAGCTTCAAGTCCAAATCCCTGGCTGATTGCAAAGAATAGAGCCAATATTATCATCAAACCTCTGCTTGGTATCAGTGAGGGTGTGGCTGCTAGAATAGAGTTGCTGTCCTGGGTACTTAAAACTGGACTGGAAGCAGATCCATCATTTCATTTAAAGATCCCTAACTGAGTTATCAGTTATCAGTGCTGGAATCTAAGACCATAAGAACGGCCATACTGGATCAGACCAAAGGTCCATCTAGCCCAGTATCCTTTCTTCCGACAGTGGCCAGTGCCACATGCCCCAGAGGGAATGAACAGAACAGATAATTGTCAAGTGATCCATCCCCTGTTGCCCAGTCCCAGATTCTGGCAAACAGAGGGTAGGGACACCCTTTGTGAAGGGGACATAGGATGGCCACGAATATTTGGTCTCATAGTTGTATGTCCAGTGTGGCAAATTGCCAGCACTATTATGTTGCGTCCCGCACTTTCTCCTCTTGTGGGGGTGCAGGGCACCGTTTCTCACCCCTGAACTGGGGTATCAACTGTCCCATTAGTGTCCCAGAAAAGGGGAGTGGAAAGGGAGGGACCTGGTCCCACCCTCTACTCCAGGTCCCAGCCCAGGGGCTCTAGGGATAGCAGTGAACCACTTGAACTAGCGATTCCTTCCCCTGGGCTACTTCCCTCTCCGGCCCTTCAGCTTCAGCTCCTGCCCGCTCTCCGCTTGGGCCAAGTTTCTCCCAACCCCTTGTGTCTGCAGAGTCCCTCTGCTCTGCACAAGCCGGGTTTCCCTTTACCTAGGGTCTTGGTCTTCTGACCCGCCACAGCACTTCTCCAAACTGCTTCCTCCAAACTGCTCTCTGCTCCAACACCAAACCACTCTGCTTCAACTCCTCCAACTGTCTGATTGAAGCAGGGGAGGTTTATCAGGTGACTGGCTTTAGGTGCTCTAATTGGCTTAATTGGTTTCAGGTGCTCTAATTAAGCTGTAGCAGTGTCTCTTCCCTCTACAGGAAGTAAGGCTCTCATCATCCTGGGGCTTACATATCTCCCATCTATTACTCTCCTGCTGTCCTCTGGCCATGCTATATCACACCAGTTAGTAGCAATATGGCTTTTCCTTCATCAACTTGCCTTCCAAACCCTAGATCTTTGTAGCCACATGTTCATGGTTCCATATTTACTGGAAAATGGGAAAGCAGGAATTGAGGTTGGCGCTCTGTGTCCTGTCCTTCTGAAGTCTAGTATTAATGGTGAGGCTACAGTAAAACTAGGTCACTTAAGCTAGTTCTGTAACTGGAAACTCAATATTTAAACATGAGGAGAGTTAAAGGAGGACAGTACTCCTAACTTTCTCATCATTGGCAAGGAGAAAATTTGGTCTTTACTTAAATATGACGTATTCAGTGTGAGCCACAAAAGTGTCCAGGGGTCACATGTAACTTCTGTTAAATTGCAGTGACATCACTGAGCTGTGGAGATCTCTGGGGGGAGACCCCTTGCTTGCCACTCAAGTCCTAAAGATCCTGATAGACAAGATAAAGACTCCAACAAGACAAGAAGACCACATCACCTCAGAGACTGAAATCAACAGGGATTTGGCAGCTGCTGAACCTCTCTCAGTAAGTAAAGACAGACACGTCTTTCAGGCTTTCCTCTGCCCTGTGACAATCCTGCTGATGCAAAGCTGGAAGTGTGGTATAATATTGCTGTGTGGGCACTTCTCCTCTGATATACTGTTTCCCTGAGTCCAGCTCTGCTGTCTGTGGAACAAATACGGCAGTTTTAGAGTACGTGGCTGATTTACCTAATAACATCTGGCAATTAGAAAGTCTTTGAACCAGGTTTCTCACAGTGCTTTGCAAATATTCCTTAGGACTCACAACATGCCTTGGTAGGTCATCCACATTTGTACAGATGTGGGAAACTGAGCCACGAGTTAAGCGAGTTGCTCGCAGTCATTCAAGTTACTGGCAGAAGTGAGAATTTAGTACAGCAGATCTCAGAAGGGGAGAGAGGGTGTGATGGTGTTGGGAAGAGATCTCAGTTTTTACCATTCTCTCCTTTCAGGCAACATGTGCCATCTTTGAGGTGGTGTCAGCACTGCAGTCGAGCAAAGCTGTGCAGGACCTGCTCCCAGAGTTGTTTCCTGTTCTCCTGCAGCAGATCAGCCGAACCCTAGGACAAGAGATGCCTTTGCCAGGGATAAGCAGCCGGAGGGAATTCCGAAAAGACCTACAACATACTGAGGGCGACCCTTGCCGGTAATTAGAAGGAAGGGAGAGAAACAAAGAGAATTCCAATAGAGTTGTGTGACACCCCCCAGGAGTTCCCAGGGTTACCCATATAAGATAAAGCCCCAAATATCGGGACATCTGGTCACCCAAGTTTCTTTCTCTGTCTGTTCCCCTCAAAGAGCTCCTGCCCATGTCCTTTTATACAGTTTCCCTGTTAATGGAATGATTGGTTCCTTGACTCACTAGCCCCAATCGGACCTTGTAATCAGGTACACCTCTGTCCAATTAGGCCTTCTGTGAGGAACCAAATTAGTGCTAATAGTGACCAGAGTGCTGACTCAAGTGCAAACCCTCAGCACTCTGTCACATCCTATCTGGAGATATGACCCCAAAATGTCCATTACTGATCACCACACTCTATGTCCCCAGTGTTTGGGTCCTGATCATGTATCTTTTCCATATCATTGGACTCTGCTAGTGCCCAGACTCCTTGCAGAAAGGAAAAAATGACTGCAAAATTTTGTCCCTAGCAAAACTAGTCATATGAGATGTATGAGACTGAAACTTACCTCCCGGCATCAAGTCCTTCCAGGGACACTGGTGTCCAGGATATTGCCAATGGATGACCTGTCGATAAACAGCAGACCTGACAAGTAACCGGGGCTTCCTGACTCTGTTCAGGCTGCACCTTCCTACTGATTGCTGCAGTTCTGTGCCTCTCTTTCCTCAGGCTTTCTATCCAAGCATTAGAGGCTGTGCTTTTCAAAGCTGGGAATGAGAGACTGGGGAGAGCACTCAGAGAGCAGAGAACACAGAGTCTGCTTGAAAACCCCAAGACTCACCATGAGGGAGTGTGTCTGCTGGTGAGGTAAGAGATCTAGGAGGCATGATTTTATCCTTGGGAATCAGTAGCAAATAGAGTGGCTGAGAGGGAACCTCCAGTTTATAGCTTTGTGGGGGGTGCCCTGGGTGGAAACACACAGCTCCCATTCATAGATATCAGTGCTGTATGCTCAGAGCAGCTGAGTTTTTGAAGTGTGCAATCTACCCCATAAGCGGTTTATTTTCTCTTCCAGTGTTCTGCTAAGATCTGAACTAGTAACACCTGAGATCTTACAGAGCCTCCTCCCCTGGGTGAATTCCCCAACAGAAAACCTCCGAGTCACCAGCACAGCTTTCCTTGCCCAGGTAAGACACAGGGTTCTGAAGAGCAGTTTCACCATTAGACTGTTGTCTCATGTTTGCCTTTCTTTCGGGAGTTGTACAGTTCAGTTCATAGGAGTAATTGTCATTTTAGATAGTAGAATGGGTCCTCCTTTATATGGAAACCTCACAAGGAATTTCATTACACCTTTCTGAGTCATTCTCTCTCTGATATTTTTATTGCTGTCATTGCCTATGCTAGCTACACAACCACTGGTGCTGGCTGAGAGAGATACAGACAGAGTTTGAATTCCTGGACCTCTTCTGCCAAGTCCTAGTGCTGATACTAACCAACAGCTCCTGATCTTGGTTTAGCTCAGCAGAACTTCTGAATGAACCTACTGTCCTAATACTATAAAACAAGCACCATACAAATACATTCACATCTATCTTAGGTTCTCATTACTGTAGTATCTCAGTACCTCAAAACTCTTTAATGTCTGTATCCCCACAACATCCTGGGAGGTAGGGAAGCACAATGATTCCTATTTTACAGGCAGGGAGCTGATGCACAGAAGGGCTAAGTGACTTGCCCAAGGTCTTTGAAGGAGCAGGAAATTGAACCTGGGTCTCCTAAGTCCTGGGCTAGTGTGATAACAGCTGGACCATCCGCCCTTTCCACAGCCTTCCTCTAACATCGGCATCATATTTCCCACTTATGCTAAGCAGCTATCTTAGTGGCTCATCTGGTTCGAAGAAAAACAATCGATCTGTGCCTGTGACGGGCTGTACCTGGGCTTTGAGGCCCCTTACAAGAGGCCCCGTGGTCCTACTACCCCCTGCCCCAGGAACACAGCCACAAATCTGGGTCTGACTAGACAGGCCTCACGAAAGCAGCCAATCAGAGCCCATCAGGCTCAGCTGAAAGGAGGTGCAGGGCCTTAGCAGGTCAGTTCCTGGCAGGACCTGGAGGGGCAAGAAAGGGGGCTGCTCTCTGGCCACAGAAATTCAGGGGATAGCCAGAGTTTGATTCTGGCAGCATTTGCTTAAGCTGGATTTGCAGGAAGAGGGTCTCTAAGAACTTTAACCCGGAGGTGAGGGTGAAGATAAAAGTGGCCGGTAGGAAGAAGCAAAAATGAACTGAAATCAAGCAGTGCCTAGCTACTGTTTCCAGGGTCCATGGTTTGGAACCCAGAGTTATGGGCAGGCCCTGGTTCCCCACTATCTACAGTGGCATAAGCCCCATGGAGGGGACAATGCTTATGGAGAGCTTGAACAAAGGGCAGAATTTCAAGGACCCAGAGTTGGGGCTGGAGACCCTAGTGAGGGCAATGGGATTGTTCTTGACTACCCCAGAAGGGGTTCATTTGGACTTTGGGACACAGCCAGAGGCCTGAGCCACAGAAGACTCACTAAGGTTGGCTGGCAGGGTGCGCCAAGGGTGAGAAAAGGACTGTGGTACCAGACCCAGCCACTAAGAGGCTCTCAAGAGGTGAGTGGATCCCTATTATAGTGCCCAAAAGGAAAGCTCCATGTTTTAAGACATTTCTCATTTGTGTGGAATAATAAAGTTACAGTGTCTTATGTGCCAAGTATCAAAGGGGGAGCCATATTAGTGTGTATCCACAAGACTGTGGCTGTAGGAGGACTCCTTGTTGTTTTTACTGTATTCCATGTCTGCTCAAATTATATTCCCAATCTTAATGATCATATTGGGGCTAATGGACATGTTGATTTTATTTCAGCTAATGAGTGACCCCATGCTCAGGGAGAAGAAGTTCCTTAAGTCTGTCTTGAGCATCTTGGAAGAAAGGTCACAGGATAGGAACAGCATTGTCCGCCAGATGGCTGTGAGAGGCCTGGGAAATTTAGTGTATGGGGCACCTGAGAAGGTAAGAGAGATTACTGAATAGAATGCAGCATAACTAGAGAAACCAAGAGAGAGAGTTGTTCAGAGTTTCCAGAGGCTGCACAAAATGCACTAGGCCAAATTCTGCTCTCTCACATACCCTAGTAACCTCTTTGCAGTAAACATAGAGCAAGCTGGATCCTTTGGTAAGCTGGGCATAAGTCAACAATGTGCACTTTAATATGACCATATGTAAATGTATACATCTGGGAACAAAAAATGCAGGCCATACTTACAGGATGAGAGACTCTATCCCAGGAAGCAGTGATGCTGAAAAAAACTTGAGTCATGGCAGATAATCAGTTGAACATAAGCTCCCAATACGAAGTTGTGGCCAAAAGGGCTGAAATGATCCTTGGAGGTATAAACAGAGGAATCTTGAAGAAGAGTAAAGAAGTTATTTTCCTTCTGAATATGGCACTCATGTGAGCACTGCTGGAATACTGTGTCCAGATCACGTGTCCACAATTCAAGAAGGATCCTGATAAATTAGAGAGGATTCAGAAAAGAGTCACAAGGATTGGAAAATATCCCTTTAGTGATAGACTCAAGGAGCTCAATCTATTTAGCTTTACAAAGAGAAGGTTAAGGAGTGACTTGAGGATAGTCTATAACTACTCACATGGGGAATAAATTTGGATAATGGGTTCTTCACATTAGCAAACAAAGGTATAACAAGATGCAATGGGGAAAAATGAAGCTAGGCTCATTCAGACTGGAAATAAGGCATACATTTTTAATGGTAATTTTAATTAACCACTGGAACAATTTACCAAAGGTTGTGGTGGATTCTCTGTCCCTAGCAATTTTAAAATCAAGATTGGATGTTTTTCTAAAAGATACACTCTAGTTCAAACAGAGACTATTTTGGGGAAGTTCTATGTTATGCAGGAGGTCAGACCGGATAATCACAATGGTCCCTTTTGGCCTTGGAATCTAAGTAACTAGGAATCTAATAATAGAATTACACAGGTGTATTATGGCACCAAGTTGGGCTCATTGTAGCTAGCACCTGGTCTGAAATATAGCTATAGGTCTCTGGGGGGAGACGGGGTTGATGAAATTCCCACAGCTTCATAATTGCTAAAGAAAACTTATTAGAAGTGTGATCAGTGATAAGTGTTCTTTAATGTCCTATGTTTGTACAGGTGAAAAAGCACAAGAAGTTTCTTCTGGACATACTGATCGGGGCCTTACATGACATTTTCAGTTCGGAAGTCATTGGCGAGAGCATGAAAGCATTGGCCAAAGTCCTGAAGGAGCTGAAAGAGAAGGACATAGGTTCTTCCTTCAAAGACCTCACCCAACAGATCCGGACCTACTTTGACGATGTACGTGAACAGATCTCTCCAACCCCAGTTCAACCGATCTTGATTAGACTCTATTTACAATGCGTGATGTGGACTCCCTGGGCATTGCTCATGTCAGAGTGAAGAGATTTTAGGCCCCAGGGAAGAGAGGTGTTTTACGGAGGAGGAGAACATTAGGAGGATGGGGATGACATCCCTGCTCCCACAGTCTCACCCGTCTCTTCTTCTTTATTGCCACTGAGAACCTCAAAGAAAATCTGAATACTAGATTAGATAGCTAGATAACCATGAAATGGGGGTTACAGAGTACAATAGAGAGTGTTGGGCTTGTTCTATACCATTTTTATGTGAGAGGGTTGGAATGATAATTCCGTTTTGCACAGAATTTAGAGATTTCAAATTTGGGTTTTGTTCCTATTTGTGGGAACCCCTCTCCCCAAAGTTCAAAACTCTTTGTGAAACAGAATTACTATTTTCAACCTAGCTCTATTGGAAGCCTTGGCCCAGGGCAGTCTGCTCTCAGACTATCCCACTGCTGGGAACCCAGGAAACTCTGGGAGCTAGAGGTGCCAGGGAGTTGCAAATTTGAGAGCCAGGACTCCCAAAGTCCCAGAAGCTGGGGGCCTGGAAGCCCATGATCCCAATCAGCCTGCTAGATTGGCTGCCACAGAGCTGGATGGGTGCACTGGAAAGACCCCAGGCAAGTTTCTAAGGACCCCTACCTGGCTTCCGGAGGAATTTCATCAAAAGTGAACTGTCTCTAAAATATTTTGATGAATCAGCAAATTCGAACAAAAAATTGGTTAATTACCAGTTTTCCAACTAGCTGTAGTTGGAATCACTCTACTTTAGCGTAGAAGAGATGGCTGTGCAAAGTGCATGATGTGATTGTCTCTTAATTACTAACTTGTGGGGCTTTCTTGGCTGTAGGAGGATGATGCTCTTCGCTCAATGGCCTTTGTCCTATTTGGCATCCTGGCCCGGCTGACAAAGAGAAAATGGAAGACCTATTTCGCCGACCAGGTTAAAAAGAGCTGGGTCACACTTCTGCTGCACCTGCAAGACCCAAACCCTGAGATTTCAATGGTAAGACTGACAGTGACTTATTTACTAAGCAAAAGGAATCTTCCTCCCAATGCCAGGGGAGCTCTGCTATTCCTGCCTGCTGTGGAGGCCCAAATTCTCCCCTCAGTTCATTGCCCTCCTGCTGAGTCAGTTCCAGCCAGGTTGGTCCATGGCTGCCTCACCAGAATCCAGGAGAGATCAAGGGTCTGACCCCGACAGGTCTCTGTTCCTGTCTGTCTCTGCATCCCAGGCCCCTGCCTCCCCAGAACAGAGAGACCACAGCTATGCCTGGTGTAGCAGCTTTCATCGGTATATCTGTTCCCAAAAGACATTGATGCTATCTACAGGTTTCAGTTGAAGCTCTCCCGTCTATTAGCCATTCCTGCATGTTTTCTGCCAATTACATCCAGATGAATCCCTTTTTTTGATCCTGGAATAGATGAGCAGGCACGCAGATGAGTTCCCTTTGAATGAACATAGCACTCGGTAGGGAACAATTCAATGGTGTGACACTCTTTTTCAGGAATGCAGAGCTACGTTTCACCTCTGTTTCCCATTTTTGGGACTGAAGAGACTCCAAAGTGCAGTTAATGAGCACCTTGGTGGCACAGCCAAGCTGAAGCCTGAAGAGCTCCAGGTGGACATTTGCAGACACCTTGTGAGTGAGCTGTTGAACTGTCTGAGATTATTGACTGGAGTGGTGGTGTAGAGGTGTGTGTCGGGGGGGGGGGGGGATGTGTGATGGATAATGTAAATAACTGTAAGAGCGGGATATATGACTGAGGGTGATGGGAAATGTAAATCTGCCACAGATTCCCATCGTTCCCACTTCTACCCAGCCACCTGTTCTCTATCTTATTTACCTGTGGTTCGTAAAAGCATGTGCTGGCAGTCAAAGGGCACTTCTAGCCAGAGAGAGCTCATGTATCCCTGATTTCCTCTAGGCCAAAGAGAATGCAGAGCTGCTGGAGAAATTGTACCAAACCACCATCACGTACTTCTATAGCAGCTGGGAAGAGATCCGGGCAGTTGCAGCCAACTTAGCTGGTGAGAGATGATGCCCAGTGTCCCTTTCGGTATTTCCATTGAGGGAGACAGAAACAATCCCACTGTGCAGCGCTGAGCTGCCATTAATCTCTCTGGGCCTCAGCTTCCCATCCATAGATGGAGATGTTAATATCCCTACCTCTCCGTGTGGTGGATTAGTTGCTATCAAGTGCTTCGGGATCATTGCAGGGAAAGCACGGTGCAGTCATTTAGTAGTAGAGGCAGAGACAGTGTCATGTAGGGCATGGTTACACTTTGAGCTGGGTGTATAATTCCTAGCTTGATGAGACGTACCCGCACTAGTCCTGTGTGCTAGAAATAGAGAGTAGTTGCGATGGCAGGAGCAGCAGGAGGTTTAACCACCCCACGTATGATCCCATCCAAACCCCAAAGTCTATTCTCAAGGTGGCTAGCTCCTCCCACTGCTCGTGCTGCCTTAGCTACATTCTAATGTTAGCATGCTATCGCTGTCAGAGCCAGTGTGGGCCTGTCCCATTGAACTGGGAGTGATACCCCTAGATCAAAGTGCAGACCTACCCACAGTGTTCTTCAGTGCTCCTCACTGCTACTTCATCATTGGGAGGCATGCAGCCCACCTCCCCATAGCGCCTGCTGTTTCAGGTTCCTGGCCACACCACCTTGTCAAGGAAGCATTAGGTTCCTCCTCTTTGGCCCTGTGCCCTCTTCACCCTAGCACACCCATGTGAGACAGGTAGGCATTGTGGCCTACGTCTCACCTATCAGTCACCTTGTGAGATCCCTGCTTAGAACTCACTTATTCCTGGCCCCAGTCCTTTGCTCAGACCACTTGACCAAGACACTATCTTAGTATGTCTCCAATAACTGACAGCAGTGGCAAGAGGAACAAATGGGTTTTCTGGAAACATTCTTTTTAAAAAATGTCTCTCTCATTCTCTTCAGTGTGGACTCTAAACTGCTCTAGCATCCTCTTGCCCACAGCTCACCTTTAGGCCCACAGTAGGAGACGCCAAAGACCTGTCTAGGGGCTGCTAATATCACTTTGCACTCAACAAGGGAAGGTTTTATTATTGTTGTTGTTATTTATTTTACATTGTGTATTTAGGCATCATCCTGGAACACACAGACAGGCAGCGTATGAAATGGCTGGACCTGGAATATCTGCTGATGTGTAAGTAATAAATACAGCTGAAGTCCTGTTCATTAGTGAGTTCTAAAGGAATTTAGCTGGCAAGCAGCAGTAACCGATACCACTGGTGCAAAGTGCATCAGCCCCACAGCAAAGGACAAATTCACTCTTGCCCAGTAGAAAGTCCGCTTTAATTTTCCCTAAAGGAGGAAGCTGCAGAAGGTGTGATATGAGTCAGTACATCTCCTGGTTGTCCTGGCAATGCCCCCTCCACAGCCAGTGCTATCCACTCTTTGGGCTTTATTGGCTCTCTGTGGACTCCCCAGGTGAGAAGAAGTTGTCGCCACTTTCTGCTACCTCAAATTTCCCACCAGCATTTTTCTTCCAGTAGGTGCCCTGTATCCTGCATAAACCAGCTTGGACCTGGCCTCTGTTAAACTCCAGGTTTATTTGAGCTCAGGCAGTGTCTCCTGAATAGAGATGGAAAATAAACTTAAAAGTGGAAGCTATTGAAACAATGGGCCTTCTTCCATTTACAGCAGAGTGGATGACTTGCTGGTAGAGTCAGGGTCTCCCCCTAGTTGAGAGCATGGAAGGGACCCAGTGGAGGAACCTAAAGCTTTGTTTGTATTGGAGAGCTGCTGTAGTGTGGTATTCAGTGGTAATAAGTCACCAGCTATTTCAGGCAGAGGTGACTATATGAAAAGTGGGGCATATTCATCTCTCATGTATTTTCCATCCCATTAGAAGGACTGAGCCCAGTCTCACATTTTTCCATGTGATCATTCTGCTCAGGTAGTTCAAGGTTCTGTGATCACACTTAGCTGTGATTTGACAGTCTGTTCACTAACGTGTTGTCCTCTGTAATTTCAGCTCTCCAGGTCCTACAGAAAGACCCAAGTCCCACTGTCCAGCTGGTGGCAACTGAGATCATAAGTAACATCTGTTCTGGCCGAGTGATTGGGGAATGAAGCGGAACGGAGACAAACAGAAGAAGGCGCTCCAGTAGTATAAGGGCCCTACTGTCAATCAAATGTTAACCCACCCCTTGCCCACCCGTCACCAGAAGTCCCACATCCATGGGGTATTACTTCTGAGGTCAAGGTGGACACATAACCAGAAGCAAGATGTGTCATGTGGCCCCTCTAAGAACTCCTCCCACTACCCTCTACCAATCGGGAGGGGTTTCAGCCACTGGGGATCACCCCGAGAGGAGATTTGACCAACTGGGGGGAGTTCCAGGGCGGAGTGCCCTGTCTGGAAATGGTTCATGTGACCCCTCTAAGAACTCCTCCTACTGTCCTCTACCAATCAGGATGGGTTTCACCCTGATAGGAACGCCCCGAGAGAAGATTTGACCAATCAAGCGGAGTTCCGGGGCAGGGTGACCTGTCTGGAAATGGTTTGTGTGACCCTTCTAAGAACTCCTGCCACTGCCCTCTACCAATCAAGAGGGGTTTCAGCCGCTGGGGACCACCCCAAGAGGAGATTTGACCAACTGGGGGGAGTTCCGGGGCAGGATGACCTTTCTGGAAATGGTTCATGTGACCCCTCTAAGAACTCCTCCCACTGTCCTCTACCAATCAGGATGGGTTTCCCCCTGATAGGAATGCCCCGAGAGAAGATTTGACCAATCAAGGGGAGTTCCGGGCAGGGTGACCTGTCTGGAAATGGTTTCTGTGACCCTTCTAAGAACTCCTGCCACCGCCCTCTACCAATCAGGAGGGGTTACAGCCGCTGCGGACCACCCCAAGACATTTGACCAACTGGGGGGAATTCTGGGGTGGGGTGACTTATCCGGAAGTGTTTCGTGTGACCCCTCTAAGAACTCCTCCCACCACCCTTTACCAATTGCGATGGGTTTTGGCTGCAGAGGACCGCCCCAAGAGGAGATTTGGCCAAAATAGGCCAGGTTCTTGGATGGGGTGAACCACCCAGAAGAGGGTCATGTGACCCCTCTAAGGACTCCTCCCAACGCCCTCTGCCAATCAGAGTGCAGAACCATCACCCCATAAGTCCCAGTACCGGGCAGAGGAGGCAATCTCTTACCAAGAAGACATGTTTTAGAAATTGTGGAAAGGCTGAGAGGAAACATGGACTCCTCTACCACCCCCGTGAGAACTTCAGACTTTGTTTTAGCCCCAAGAACCTTTGGACTTGTATGGAGAAAGTGCTACAGCAGTGACAGTTCCAAGGAGGGCCCTTTGACTCCACCGTTGATAGATACCTTGGAACCCGACCCCGAAACCCAAACCTTCGTGAGGCACCCCAATGTGTGTGATGGCCTCTCATTGCCCACCCCCCTAAAGTTGGAAGAGGATCATGGCTTGGGGGAGTCACCAGCGGACAAGGTGAACGGGAAAGACGTCGCTCAGGTAAATGAATGATTAAGAAGCGACGGTTATTCATGGGGGTGTAATGGGGTTAGGAATCGACCTGGCATTGCATAAATCTAAAAACAAGCAGTGGGGTGCTTACACTGTTTTTTGTCTGAAAATCTCTCAACAGCTCGACGATGCCTTTCTAGAGGCCTTGGAGAACTTACACATCGGTAGCCCTGTGGAAGTAAATATATCATGCATCAGCTGTTTTTGCTCCTGTCTGAGATACAGATCGCAAGAGGAAAATCCAGAAAAGGACAAAATAGAAGAATGAACCAGATCAGACTCCCTCATTGTAGGGGTCATGGCATCCATTTTTACAGGCGGCTGTAAAAGGTTGTGTTAAACCAGGCAATTAATAAAACTTATTTAAATGTGTCCATATGAATGTGTCCCCCTCCATACTTGTCTTAGTAAAAGACGGTACTGGGAACAGTCATGTCTCCACAGATGACTCTGTTAAAGAAAATATATTATACCCCCAGGGAA
Source organism: Malaclemys terrapin pileata (assembly GCF_027887155.1). Taxonomy (NCBI): domain Eukaryota; kingdom Metazoa; phylum Chordata; order Testudines; family Emydidae; genus Malaclemys; species Malaclemys terrapin. The sequence goes on along the minus strand of NC_071508.1, from coordinate 147,689,543 downwards.
GGTGGGAGCTTTGGCGCGGTGAATCCTCTTTTTCAAGTGGCCAAAAAGCATAGTAAAACTTGAACTAGAAGACCGGTAACAGCTTGGCTTTCAGACCAGGATGCTTATACTTTACACAAACCGGCTCGAATACAGCTTCACAGGAGGGATTGGGGCTGATGTACATTAAAAGGAGGAAGAGAAAGAGAAATGTATCATACCTGCAACACACAGGTCCCCCAATACCCTTTAAAAGAAGGGCTTTGATGCGCAGGGCCAGCCATAAGCAAAAGTCCAAGAGGAAGCCTGGGCGAAAGAGAAGACGCTCTCCGCCTGGTAAAAGAGAGATATTTTAATCAACATGGCTTTTGTTCACTGTGGGTCTGAAGAGTGCACCAAATCTGAACTAGACTTGTTTCAAATAGCCCCTACCCAGACCAGCATTGAGAAAAGCATCTACATCGAGGTGCCGCCTGTATCGGCTGTTACGAAGTCTGTCCCCATTGATGTTTTTATAGCACGGAATGGCATCCATTATATGGATTTAAACAACACATTGCTGTAGCTATGTTGCAAGATTGTAAAAGGAGACGGAACTGAACTCGCCATGGACGCTGAAGTGGGCCTGGTGAATTACCCCGTGGCCTCTGTTTTCAGTCAGTTGAATGTCACGCTGGGAGACGCCCTTGTAAGCCAAAGCAACAACTGTTACCCTTACAGGGCCTTTATAGAATCGGCGCTCAATTACAGTGCCGACACCTTTACCACGCAATTTTCCACTGGCCTGTTTTACAGAGACACTGCCAGACAAGCGAAGAAACAGAGTTGTATGGCGAGAATCTAGGGTTTGTGAGGCGTGCAAAGCTGACTGCCCAGAGCAGGACGGTAGAGCTGCTGGGTCATCTACGCAGCGACCTGTTTTTTCATGAAAAACTTTTATTGAACGGAGTGGATGTGAAAATTAAACTGACACGCAGTAAAGACGCCTTCTGTTTAATGGCATTGTGTCAGCATCCCTTTTTGTGAAGAAAGTACAGGTGGCCCCGAGTGTTCATCTGGGGCACGCGGAGGCCCTGCTTACCGCTAATGCTAAATATCCCATGGACCGTGTGAGAATGAGAGTGTTTAGCATCCCCGCGAGCAGCAGGGTCAGTAACCAAGAGAACCTGTTTTTGGGACACTTACCCAAAATGCTTCTCCTGGGGTTTGTGGATAATGATGCTTTTAGCAGAAGTTACACAAAAAATCCCTTTCATTTTCAACATTATGATATTAATTTTTTGGCCTTGTATGTAGATGATGAACAGATATCAACCAAGCCTCTGCAACCAGACTTCGAGGCAGGACGCTGCGTGAGAGAATACATGAATGTGGTACAGACAGCTGGTAAACACACAAAAGATCATTCTCTGTTAATCGACTGTGAGGAGTTTACACTGGGTTACACCTTGTTTGCCTTTGACCCGTCTCCCGACCAGGAATGCGCCGATCACTATTCCCTGATTAAAACCGGGAACCTGAGAACAGAAATACGTTTTGGGAAGGTTTTAACCATCACCGTCAATATGATCGTGTATGGGGTTTTTGACAACGTCAGAGAGATAAATCAGAGGAGAAACGTTCTGTTTGACTATATGTGAACATGGATACCGTGCAGCTCTTACATGTCTTATCAATGGCCCATTACACGAAAAAGAATTTCTTAGATGTGTTCCCTTGTGATTGGCTCCCTGGCAGCAAGCTATCTCAGAGACCCCTAGCTTTGGTGGTCAACACGCATCCACACAACCAACTTGGTGAACACTGGCTCGCCTTGTATCTGGCGGAGCGTAACCGTGGAGAGTTTTTTGACTCATACGGGCACCCCCCAAACAGCGTGTTGTTTCCTAAAAGCATTATGAAATTTTTAAACAAAAATTCCACAGACATTGTGTTTCACAATAGACAATTACAAGACCCCTGCTCTGTCGCCTGCGGCTATCACTGCGAGTTTTTCTTACATCATTGTAGCAAGGGTTTCTCTTTTGACCGGATTTAAAAATTGTATTCTAACGACTTAGTGCAAAATGACCGGATGGTGATGAATTTTGTAAAAACTAAATTTAAATTCTTGGGCATGCCTAGCCTTGCTCAAAACATGTTTCAACAAGCCCAGACATGCGTATCTTGCAATGATTTTGATAGCCATGTTATCCAATATTCTCAGGCATAACAGACAATGTTTGTTTGGCATAATCCAACACATTTTTTATAAAGTAACTTTTCCCACAGTTGCTAGGCCCCGCACGAATTGCAGAAAAGGGGTGTTTCCACCTTGTATCCATTTTAAAAGCCATGGGGCAGGGTTTTAAACCCTTCTCCTAGGACCCTCTTCTTGTAAACGACTTTCTGTGTTTTATTAAGGGTTTTTGTCTCTATTTGCCATTGATTTTTTGTTCCTTACGATAGAGGGCTGCTGCACCTCTATCTTTTTTGAGGTGTTTTCTCACAGGCCCATGCAATAGTCCAGGACTAGATCTTTCAGACTGTCAAAGTTGATCTTTTCACAGTTTGCTACGTTCAGGGTAATACCTTTGACTTTCATACAGGCCTTTCCTCTCTACAGCTTATACCCCTATGTTTTCGGGCCTGCCAACACAAACTGGGTGATGTGTTGATCTGGTGGGATCTTGCTCGTGAGGTCCCCTAAATAATCCCCCAGAGGTGATTCCAGTCACCCTCCCTTTTCACAGATATCACCGAGTCAGTGTCATGGTACAGGCACTGCTCTTGCAACCTGTCTAGCAGGTTGTATAGTTCTAAGCGGGCGTAACCAGTGGTGAAACAGGCTATGAAAACATTGGTATTTCCAGAGACTGAGTACTAGTCTTTTGCATGCTTCCAAGACACGCACGCTGTTTCATCGTCGATAAACTCACAGGATGAAACCTCGTAGTGGGGGGGGAAACAGGTACTGAAAGAGTTCGTCAGGGTTTCTCACGATGCTGCTATTGGGTAGGTTTGTTCTTTGGCCGAATTTACCCCACAGAGAATTTAAAAACAGTTTAGCGATTTGGTGTTTAGCGGGGTTAAACCTGATCTCGTATTGGCGTAAATGCACGCCTTCTTTCTGGTAGAAATCGTTAATGTACTTATTTTGTTTTTCTTTGTCTGTGCACCAGCTGGGATACCCTGAAGCCTCTTGTTTCTGGTGGAGGTGTAATTTTATGTACTCTGAAAACAGTTCATCAGATTTTTCATTAAAATGCCAGATTTCATATATTTTAGCCACTGTGTACCCCTTTGCTATGGCCTCCTTCAATTCCACCGTGCACCAAGTCCCCAGGATGGCCCTCTCCTCGTCAGTACGGGTGCACATCTCCCGCTGCTCGGTTTCAGCACAGGTTTGTCATAGCGGGAACATAAGCTTGTTACCCATTCTGACAGGTAACAATGGGGAAAAGAAGCCTCGTGGGGGGTACATTTTAACTTTTGCAATTCCAAAATAATTTGCAAGGGGTCCAAATTTGTCATAAAGTATATTGGGGTGTCTGATAGGGTATTCTTGGGTTTTGCTTACGAAAGGGTACAGGCTGGTAAAATCATAATAGTGAATTTCTTCCCTGGGGTTACGTTTGTAATATAGGCGGATATCGTTTGTCTATACACAGTTATATCTCAGTGAATTTAGTAGGTCCTCTCTTTACTATATCTCCCTTCTCCGTCATTTTCATAATCTCTTTTCTGTATAGGATACAAGCCTGTCTCAAAATTTTGACATCTGCTCACAGTAATACGCGAGCTCTTTCTGCAAGTCAAACATCTCATACCTGTGGTCCCGATACCAGTCGAGAAACTCTGCTTTTTCCCTGGGCATCATGCTTTCTACACCATAGTGCTCCACACCGGGCATAGGCCCCATGTAATTTTGATTTTTCTCAAGTGTTAAAAAAATGTGGAAAATACCCTTTGCACCCTTCAAACCCCATCGCCTGCAGGAGCTTGCTAAGATTCATGGGCAAGAAGTTTAAAGAGTCTATAAAACTAATGCCCAGGACCTTAACTTCCACATACATTAGTTTACTTCCCTGAGTGATCAATTCTAGGCACATCTTTTCCTTCAGTAACTGTCTAACGATGAAGTACACATGGTAACCTTTGGAATTGTGCGCTAGGAATATGTAGTCCTGGAACTCTTTGCCAAGAAAGGTCTTAACAGCCATAGAAAGACACTCATCGCCCTTAAATTCCCAGGACTTTTCCGGCTTTAGGGACATAGCAAAAATGTAATTGGGAGTGTGCAACCCAGTCTCCTGCGTGTATTCAAAATCATAAAAAAATATACTTTTCTGAGGATTCAGGCTTTCTAAGGCTGTCCCCTCACCATTCTCTAACTTAATCCTGTTAGATTTCTTACAAAATGTCTTTTTCTTAAGCAGGGTTCTGTCACTTTTTGTGCGGACCAGACGGTCAACATAACACTGTAAGCAGGCATCTTCCGGTTTGGGCATTTTCTTTAAAACATGATCAGGGTCTCCACTGAATTGCACAGCATTTATCAAGGTCACCCCTTGCATTAAATGTTCTTGGGTTAGGCACAGAAATTGCATAGCATAACCTGTGGCAATAATAGTGTTCAATAAGCTTTCCAAACACAGCTCAGCACACAGGCCCCGGAGCTTGCAGTTTATATCCATTGAAGTCCAAGTCACACAGTCATGGTGCCAGGGGGCTGGTGCATCTATGACACAGCCCTCAGAATCTTCAAAAAGCTTTTCCCTAAGACAGTGATTAAGAACAGCACAATCAGCAACGCGTACAATAGTCCCTATAATTTTTTACGCTCACGACGTGGCACTGGCTCAGCGAGTTCCATGCCAAACCTCCTCCTAAACTCCTCATAGCCATCATCCTCGGAGTTCATCTTCGCTGCTTGATGCAATGCTGACCAGGCCTCCGGGTCCTCTAGAAAGGCATCGTTGAGCTGTCAAGAGATTTTTAGACAAGAAACAAGTGTAAGTTCCCATTGCTTGTTTTTAGATTTACACAACCCCAGGTTCCTAACCCCATTACACCCCATCATCGACTGTCACTTCTTAATCATTTATTTATCTGAGCGATGTCTTTTCCATTCACCTTGTCCGCCGGTGACTCCCCCAAGCCATGATCCCCTTCCTCCTCCAGGGTGGTGGACGACAAGAGGCCACCATGCTCATCGGGGTGTGTCATGAGTGGTTGGGCTTCGGGTTTGGCTTCTGGCATATCCATCAATGGCTGGGCCAAAGGAATCCCCTCGGCTGCTCCCTCATCCTCTTCAGAACTGTCGCTGCTGTAACGTTTTCTCCACACAAGTCCAAAGGTCCTCGGGGTTAAAACAAAGTTCAAAGTTCTCACGGGCATGGCAAAGGAGTCCATGTTTCCTCTCAGCCTTTCCATGATTTCTAAAACACATCTTCTTGGTAAGAGATGGCCTCCTCTGCCCAGCGCTGGGACTTATGGGGTGATGGTGCTGCATTCTGATTGGCAGAGGGCATTGAGAGGAGTTCTTAGAGGGGTCACATGACCCTCTTCTGGGTGGTTCACCCCATCCCAGAACCTGCCCTATTTTGGTCAAATCTCCTTTTGGAGCAATCCTCTGCAGCTGAAACTCATCGCGATTGGTAGAGGGTGGTGGGAGGAGTTCTTAGAAGGGTCACACGAACCACTTCCGGACTGGTCACCCCACCCCAGAATTCCCCCCAATTGGTCAAATCTCCTTTCAGGGTGGTCCCCAGTGGCTGAAACCCCTCCTGGTTGGTAGAGAGCAGTGGTAGGAGTTCTTAGAGGGGTCAGATGAAGCTCGGAACTCCCCCTGATTGGTCAAATCTTCATTCCTATCAAGGCCAAAACCCATCCTGATTGGTAGAGGACAGTGGGAGGAGTTCTTAGAGGGGTCACATGACACACCTTGCTTCTGGTCATGTGTCCGCCTTGACCCCGGAAGTAATACCCCCATGGGGTGGGATTTCCAATGACTGGTGGGCAGGGCTTATTGGGTTAAGGTGTGGGGTTAATGTTTGATTGACAGTAGGGCCCTTATACTACTCACTCCTGCTACCCAAAATTGGAAGAAGAGAGAGGCAACTATAATACTGGGCAGTATTAGCCATTGTCCTGCTGCTCAGATGCTGTAAGTGAGAGAACGCTGAGTCCCTGTAAAGTAGCCTGGGTTGATTTTTATTACTCAAAGCATTTTTATTACACATCAGGACATCTAGTCATTCTGATGGACGTGCAGCCTCTGGACAAGCTCAGTGATAAGCATGGACATTATACTGCTTGCTCAGGGGTCATTACTATAGGAACAGCCAAGTACCAGCTCAAATACACCTGAGCTCTAGACTCTGGGTTGTTCTAAATTATGTTGTCTTGAAACGTGTGATTGTTAGGAGTCAAAGTTTAGGTATCCAGGTGTGGAAAATTTACTCACCTGGCATAAAGTTGTCTGATGTCAACCAAAGGACAAATATGCCTATAAACATCAGTCCCCTTGTTTTTCAAATATCTATTTTAAAAACCACAATGCTGATAAAGATTTAATCAGCACGGCTGCAGGTGGCTATAATGAGTATTTAGGCATCTAACTGCAGATTTTAGTGCTTAACTTTAGCCACCCAAGGCCTTTGTATTTGTATTGCCCAATCCTATGAGTTGCTGAGTGTTCTCAAACTCCCACTGATGTTATTGGGAGATAAGGATGCTCTGCCCTTAAGAAAAGGCGCTCAGCAGATATAACTCATCCTCCAAAATTAGCTACTATGATCCTCCACATCATAGAAAAAGGTCACTGAATGGTCAGGTTTCTAGTCTCCATCACCACCTCATTATCCAGTTTACTGTCCCCCGGGTTCAGGGCCTGTGGGGATCACCAGGCAGCAGTTAGCAGAGGAGAACAAAAGGCAGAGGGAGTCTGGGATGTTATTGCTTATAGCTCTCAATGGGGAGACAATGTTCCTGTAACAGTTGAATATTGGAAGAAAATCAGTAGAGACCCCTGCTGAATTGACACATTCCGCTCATTCAAGAGTGACTATATTAAGTAATATGGGTTTCCCTAACCTTGTAGCGTTTCCGGTGTTGGTGTTTGCTTTCTATACCGTATCCAGCAGCTTATTCCCGGTCCATGTTATCAGATTGGTATTCCCTAGTATTCTCCACTCTGTTTATGTGTATTAAGGGGCACTGGACAAATACTCATGACTCTTCACATTTCTTTTTCAGGTGCTGGCCAAGTATCTCACAAACAACGTCATATGGAAATAACCCAGTTCCAGATTTTGGATTTACTGTGCACATATTTCCTATTAAACTGTTTGAAGTATCTGTTTCAATTGCTCAGAGGCCTGATTTCTTCTTTCAGAGAAATTGGGGCTTCCTGCATGTCCCCTGTAACCATGATGTGGGGGCTTCCTCCCTTACCCTTCCTCTGCAGAGATGGAAGAAGACCTCAGTTCAGTGCCTCTCTGGGGTTTCTAACCACTCTTCCAGGATCCCCCCTGTGACAAAATGGGGGAATTTTCTTATATTTGTGTGGTTTTCTAATGATTTGCATGCAGAGGGAGTGGGACTCAGTGTCCTGGGTGTTACTGGTTTAATGAGGTGAGGGGAGAGGGAGTTTGTTGTTCCAGAGGACCGGAGAGGGAACTTGGGACCCCAGCCGATGGCCTGGAGGATGGACACCCCAGCGACCGCTGACCTGATGACCCAGAGACCCAGCTCAGGAGTCACAGCCGGTTCTAGCCAGTGGGAGGACAATGGGCTGTGTTATACCAATAAAAACTAGCAGGATCTTATTAAAGGGGACAAAATAAAGATGCCACATTTATTACGATAACAATTTGATTTATGACCAATAACTAATATCTTAATCCTTATACACACAGATTATACCTAATACCTACACACACACACACACACATTCACACACACACACACCGGATGTTCTGCAGCTGCTGCATAGTTACCAGTCCTGCTTGAGTCTGTGGCTTGAGTTTGCAGCTTGGGTTCATAGCTTGTGGCGGTAACTGGCCAGGAAAGCCGGGCACAAGGACGAGCTGGGTCTCTGTTGGGCATGCACCGATGCCCTTCCATGTTGGCAGCAGAATGTTACCCTCCTCCAAAGTTTTCCATCTCACCCATCCTTTTTGTAGGCTTTAGTTTGACTCCAGAGTCTATAGGTCTTGCTGTGTCACGCTGCCTCTGGGTTTGGTGATTGATCACCCGTCAATTGCAGACATGACTTTCAGCCTGGGACCGGGCTTTGATCTTTCTTCAATTGTACCTTTTCTTTTTAGGTTTAGGTTTTTTCTTTTTAGGGTGGATTCTTCTTACTTTGTTAGGGCTCTTGTCTGCATCTTCAGCCATTGGTGTTTGAACTCTATTTAATCAGGACAGGCTGGGGCTGGAGGTTGATTCCATCATCCATACATACCTCATTCACACATCTAAACTAAACTAAACTAATAAGATTACAGCAGGGATTGCAAAAATGAAGGTTGCAGCAAGCCCTTACAAAATGGAGTAAGCGTTTTAAAATGGGGTTTTAAAATGGGGTACAATATGGCAAACAGTGAACGGAAGTTACAATATAGACAAGTATAATGGATGGCAAACAGTGAACAGAAGTTACACTGTAGGCAAGTATAATAAATGGTGAACAGAAGTTACAATACTGAAGCAGTGCAAGTCTCAGTGATTTAAGCAGGAATTGGATTGATCATGAAACTTACAAAGGCAGCTGACTGAACAGCTATGGCTCTTAACAAGCATTTTAACTGTTAATTAGCCAGTTATTGGGGTAACCGGTTTTATGAATGAATATTGTTTCATTCATAAAACTTTACTTCTGAAGTTACATTAATAAAGTAAACAATTAAAAACAATTTCATTCATCAGTCCTACATTGTGCCCTTCTCCCTCCCCCTCCTCCCCCCCCCCTCCCCGCCATGTGGTGCAGGATCAGCTCCCAGCAGATCCATGCTGTGTGGGACTCTTTCCCTTCCGCTCTGCCCACCTGGCTGCATCCCCCATGGGCCCTGCAGCCTGCATCCAGCAGCTGGGAAGATGAATCTGCCCCCCTCCCAGCACTGCAACTGCTCCCAGCTGGGGAGCCCCAGCCCCCAGGGGGCTGCTCCTGTAGGTGGCTTTGGCCCTGGTGCCAGCTCTAGCTGCAGGACGCCCTGGCCTGGGACCGGCTGCAGCTCAGGGGGTGCACATCGGCCCAGGCTCTTCGCTGAGATCTGCTGGCCAAGCGGTCACTGTCACTTCCCAACCCAAGGACCGGGACCCATGTGGCCCCAACTTCTGCAATGAACCTTGGTCTAGTAGCAGCAAGGAGTTGGCCATGGCTGCTGCTTGGCCTGGCTCTCCTGTCAGCTACTCCCCAGTTACTGCCCTTGGATCACTGCACTGGTGGGCTCCTGCCTTTGCAGCAGCACCTCCCACCTGCTCGAAGGGCTTCCCTCTGGCCCGGCCACTGCACCAGTGACTCCAGCCACCCAGGAGATGCGGCCCAGTCTGGCTCCCAGCAGGGGCCAGCGGGTGTCCAGGAGCTGCCCCCGGCTTTGCTCTAGGAAGCCTCCACTACATGGCAAAGCTCAGGCCTGCCCAGAGACCCAAACTGCAGGGCCCCCCCTTACTGCAACCCCCAAGAGCCCCCTCCCCCAGACACCAGCCCCCTAGCAGAGAGACACCCCTCAGCTGGGCACCCGTGATGCTTACACTAAATCCAGGCCAAAGCACCATGCAGCATGCAGGCCCCACCACCAGGAATCGATGCTCCAGGGGTTAACAGCCAGGGTGCCAGCGGCCAGTGACCAGGCCCACAGTAGCATGCAGCAGAGCTGGTGCCCCTCAGCCTAGGGTTACCATATCTAATAAATAAAAAAAGAGGACCCTCCACGGGCCCTGGCCCCGCCCATTTCCCCACCCCTAGCCCCGCCCTAACTCCGCCCCTCCTCCCTCCCACTCCCAGCCACGGGGAAAGGGCTGACCCAGCGCTACCGGCTTCACGGTTTGCCGGTCAGCCCCCAGACCCTGCGCCCCCGGCCGGCGCTTCCCCAGCGCAGCTGGAGCCTGGGAGGGGAAGCGCCCAGCCGGGGGCGCAGGGTCTGGAGGCTGCCCGGCTAACCGTGAAGCCGGTAGCGCTCGGGCTTTGGGCAGCCCCCTTGCCTCCGGACCCTGCGCCCGCAGCTGGGCACTTCCCCTCCCGGGCTCTGGCGGCGCAGGGTCCGGAGGCAGGGGGCTGCCCGAAGCCAGTAGCGCTCGGGCAGCCCGGCTCTTAAACAGAGCCGAACTGCCCGAGCGCTACCGGCTTCGGGCAGCCCCCCCTGCCTCCGGACCCCGAGCCGCTGGCCGGGCACTTCCCTTCCTGGGCTCCAGCTGAGCTGCTCCGCTCCTCCCCTCTCAGACTTTAAGAGCCGAGCTGCCCGAGCACTACTGGCTTCGGGCAGCCCCCGCTGCCTCCGGACTTGTTGTTTGGCTTTTCAGCAATTCCCCCCGGACGGGGGTTTGATTGCCGAAAAGCAGGACATGTCCGGGAAAAACCGGACGTATGGTAACCCTAGCTTTGACAGGCTAGGAATTGGAGGCCTGTGTCTTTAAGACCCCAGTCCCAGGAACCCGCCCTCTGCTCCGAGGCTGACGTGCACGTCCCTGTGAGAACTGTGGGGAGAGGCCCCCATGCGCCCCCCGGCTCCCCCCTCACCACGCTCGGGGTCGGCTCCTCCCTGCTAAGCTCCTGCAGCGGCCCAATCCCGGCAAAGCCAGTGAGTGGATTCGGGGTGGGGGCCGCCGGGGTGGGGAGGACTCATGGGGGGGGCTGTGCACCCTCCAGGGGAGTTCAGGGGGTGGGGAGGGGAGAAACCTGGTCTGGGGAGCAGCCCCTGGCACAGCGGGCCCCTGGGGTCTATAAAGGCTCATTGGGATTTGCCCCTCAATGAACCGGTGTGTGTGTGGGGGGGGAGCACAAGGTGGAAGTTTCCCTTACGGTTCAAAATATCCTTGCACCGGCCCTGTCTTTGGGGCACCTGCCATTGGCTACTGTCAGAGGACAGGATCCTGGGCTTGATGGACCTTTGGTCTGACCCAGTCTGGCCGTTCTCATGACACTCGCACTTAAACTCTATGAAAACATTCCCCTGGTTTCTCCTTGCGCCTCTCACCTACCACAGTGATGGGCCCAGGGTACGAACCTGAAGACAGCGCTCTGGCCATTAATTTACCTTAATGGTGACGTCAGCGCCTTTCTAGCAAAGCTGCTACTAAAGCTCTGGGTTTCCAAGGGGAGTTGCGGCTTCAGTGTTTAGTCTGGGGGGATTTGGCTGTACTCGGAGATCGGCCCGCGGGCTATACTCGGCCATGTGAACACGGGCCCAATGCAAACTGCATTTAGCTGAGACCGTTAGTGCTGCCCCCGTGTGGCCAAAGGGTGGAACTGACCAGCAGAGTTGAAAGCTGGAGCCTGGGACGCTCCGGAACAAACTGGGCCCCAAGGCTCTCGCGGGTCCCCCCGGCTCGGCAGTGGGGGGCTGAGGGTCGCTGATTGCCAGAGTTCAGGGCTGCGCCCTGCCGTGCTGAGCGGGTGTCTGTGTCTGTCAATGTGGTGATTCCCGGGAAGTGCGGGATCCCCGGGTTCCCCAAGGAGGGGGGAAGTAGGTCACCCCTGGAGCAAGTTAAAACTCCCGGATTGACAGTGGGGTCGCTGCCCCTGTGAACAGCGGCTGTAGCCCCGCCGGGGCAGGACAGTGAGAGCCAGTTATACCCCCCCCCAGCCTGTATCGGGGGTGGGAGCCCCCACACCACCCGGACCCTGAGTTGGGGCGGAGGGAGGCCCCCATGCACCAGGGATGCTGGAAGGGCGAACAGGGGCACCCACCCACCCCCCAGAGCTCTTCCATGGGGGGAGAGTGGCACCCAGCCACCCAGGATGTTGTACAGGGGGACAAGGGCATCCACACTCCGGGGTCCTCCGCAGAGGGACGGACACCGGCACATCCCGGATTCTGTATGGGGGGGCAGAGGTACCCACACACCTGCGCTCCTGGGCGGGGGATGGGGGGCACCGGGACATCCTGGATCTTCTCTGGGGGGCCGGCGGAGCCCACACACCGCCCTGAGCCGGGGGCGGGGGAAGCAGGAGCATTACCCGGCTCCAGGCTGTCCCCGTCTGGCCAAGGCACAGAACTCACCAGCAGCGTTTAGAGCTGGAGCTGGCAGCGAGTAAAAGCAGCCGGGCGCCGTGGCTTGTGCCTGTGATCCCCGCTGCTGGGAGGCTGAGGCTGGCGGATCGCTTGAGCTCAGGAGTTCTGGGCTGCAGTGGGCTATGCCGATCGGGTGTCCGCACTGAGTTCGGCATCGATATGGTGATCCCTGGGAAGCTTCGGGTCACCAGGTTGCCTAAGGAGGGGTGAACCGGCCCAGGTCGGAAACGGAGCAGGTCAAAACTCCTGTGCCGATCAGTAGTGGGATCGCGCCTGTGAATAGCCCCTGCAGCGTAGCTTGGGCAAGACAGTGAGACACGGTCTCTTTTTATGCAGACACCCCCAGAGAGCCGGGATGGGGGGATGGGAGCACCCACATGGTGGGGATCCTGAATTGGGGGAAGGGACGCACCCATGTATCAGGGATCATGAAAGAGGCCCTGGGGACACCCACACAGCAGATGTCATGCAGCAGAACACTTCAACCTCCCTGGTCACTCGGGTACAGACCTAAAAGTCGCAATTATTCAACAAAAAAACTTCAAAAACAGACTCCAGTGAGAAACCGCAGAACTGGAATTCATTTGCAAAATGGACACCATTAAATTAGGCTTGAATAAAGACTGGGAGTGGATGAGTCATTACACAAACTAAAAACTATTTCCCCATGTTAATTTCCCCCCTACTGTTACTCGCACCTTCTTGTCAACTGTTGGAAATGGGCCATCCTGATTATCACTATAAAAGTGTTTTTTCTCCTGCTGATAATATCCCACCTTAATCAATTAGTCTCATTAGAGTTGGTATGGTAACCCCCATTTTTTCATGTTCTCTGTAAAATATATATATATATATATATATATATATATATATATATATATATATATATATATATATATATATATATCTTCCTACTGTATTTTCCACTGCATGGATCTGATGAAGTGGGTTTTAGCCCACGAAAGCATAAATTTGTTAGTCTCTAAGGTGTCACAAGTACCTTCGTTCTTCATTTAGAGACTGCAGTGGAGAGAGATACCTACAGGAGGCTAAACTGGGTACCAGAGGCAGAGAACAAGGTGCCCCCAAGGCAATGGCAGGGAACGCATTAGGTGAAATATGCCCGGATGATCACAGCAGGGGATCCACTCCCAGAGTGTCCCTGCTCCTCCTACCTTTAAAAAATACCTGGTATGTGGGTGCCCACTATTCCTCCTGCCCTTAAGAATACCTGGTATGTGGGTGGCCCCCTCCAGCTAAGAATCCTCCATGGGCTTTCCCTCCCTTCACCTCCAAATAAGAACAGTGTGTGGAGGGGGTGGGAGGAAGGTTGTTTGGCAGATATGTAAAGGGGGGACTGTGTCTCCCTGTCTGGCCCAGGCTCCTTGGAAGAAGTGATCTCAGTGTGTATTGCTGTCACTGCTCCTCTCACCCATAAGAATCCCTGGTGGGTGGGTGCACCCCAGCCCATTAAGGATTTCTGGTGGGTGGGTGTCTCTCTCCCCCAGTCAGGATCTCCGGTGCGTGGCTGTATAAAAAGAGACTTTGTCTCGCCCAGGCTGGGCTGCCATGATCGTCACAGGCACCATCCCACTCGTGATCAGCACGGGAGTTTTAGCCAGCTCCCTTTCCAACCTGGCTCTGTTCACTCCTCCTTAGGCAACCTGGGGCCCCGAAGATTCGCAGGAATCACCGTCGTGATACCAAATGTAGCGCAGACACCGGATCCACACAGCGCGCAGCCCCCGAGCTCACGCAGTTCACCAGCCGGGCCGCGCGTGGGCTTGGGAGTCACTTTCACACACACGCCACAGGGCCCCACTCGCCTCGCTGCCCGCTCGCTCCAGCTTTAGACTCTGTCAATTCTACCCTTTGGCCACACGGGGGCAGCACTGACGGTCTCAGCTAAATGCTGTTTGCATTGGACCTTTCAGATCGCGGATTATAACCCCGCGGGCCGATCTCTGAGTGCAGCCAAATCCCCCCAAACTGACAGTTTCAGCAGCAACTCCCCTTGGGAAGATCAGGATTTTTGCCATTAAAACCATAGACAATGTGCCCTGTTCTGTTCTATCTACGGCGAGAGACTGAAGAAGCTCCATTGATTGGGAATCATAGAATCTCATTGAATGAAGAGAGGTTAGAGGCGAATTCATCACAGGTTTTTAAATACTTCCCCAGGCAAAATATCGGATTTTAAAGGGTTGTTTAATTCACCAGCCAAAGGCTGAACAAGACCCCGTTGGCTTGAGGTCAATGTCACAAAATCCCACCTGGAAATGACCATTTTTTAACCGTGAGGCTAATTACCTAGTGGAACAAGCTCCGCAAGGGACGTGGTAAATTCCCCATCACTTGCAATTTGTAAATCAAGACCGCAGCTCCTGCTGCAAGATACCTGGTGTTTGGGTGTCCCTGTTCCCCCTTTCGGGATCCCTGGTACATGGTGCCTCCCTCACCCCAATTCAAGATCCCCACCGTGTGGGTGCGCCCCTCCCCCCATCCCGGCTCTCTGGGGGTGTCTGCATAAAAAGAGACCGTGTCTCACTGTCTCGCCCAGGCTACGCTGCAGTGGCTATTCACAGGCGCGATCCCACTACTGATCGACACAGGAGTTTTGACCTGCTCCGTTTCCGACCTGGGCCGGTTCACCCCTCCTTAGGCAACCTGGTGACCCGAAGCTTCCCAGGGGTCACCATATCGATGCCGAACTCAGTGCGGACACCCGATCGGCATAGCCCACTGCAGCCCAGAACTCCTGAGCTCAAGCGATCCGCCAGCCTCAGCCTCCCAGCAGCGGGGATCACAGGCACAAGCCACGGCGCCCGGCTGCTTTTACTCGCTGCCAGCTCCAGCTCTAAACGCTGCTGGTGAGTTCTGTGCCTTGGCCAGACGGGGACAGCCTGGAGCCGGGTAATGCTCCTGCTTCCCCCGCCCCCGGCTCAGGGCGGTGTGTGGGCTCCGCCGGCCCCCCAGAGAAGATCCAGGATGTCCCGGTGCCCCCATCCCCCGCCCAGGAGCGCAGGTGTGTGGGTACCTCTGCCCCCCCATACAGAATCCTGGATGTGCCGGTGTCCGTCCCTCTGCGGAGGACCCCGGAGTGTGGATGCCCTTGTCCCCCTGTACAACATCCTGGGTGGGTGGGTGCCACTCTCCCCCCATGGAAGAGCTCTGGGGGGTGGGTGCCCCTGTTCGCCTTTCCAGCATCCCTGGTGCACGGGGGCCTCCCTCCGCCCCAACTCAGGGTCCGGGTGGTGTGGGTGCTCCCACCCCCGATACAGGCCAGGGGGGGGGGTATAACTGGCTCTCACTGTCCTGCCCCGGCGGGGCTACAGCCGCTGTTCACAGGGGCAGCGACCCCACTGTCAATCCGGGAGTTTTAACTTGCTCCAGGGGTGACCTACTTCCCCCCACCTTGGGGAACCTGGGGACCCCGCACTTCGCGGGAATCACATTGACAGACACAGACACCCGCTCAGCACGGCAGGGCGCAGCCCTGAACTCTGACAATCAGCGACCCTCAGCCCCCCACTGCCGAGCCGGGGGGACCCGCGAGAGCCTTGGGGCCCAGTTTGTTCCGGAGCGCCCCAGGCTCCAGCTCTAAACTTTGCTGGTCAGTTCCACCCTTTGGCCACACGGGGGCAGCACTAACGGTCTCATGTAAATGCAGTTTGCATTGGGCCCGTGTTCACATGGCAGAGTATAGCCCGCGGGCCGATCTCCGAGTGCAGCCAAATCCCCCCAGACTAAACATTGAAGCCGCAACTCCCCTTGGAAATCCAGAGCTTTAGTAGCAGCTTTGCTAGAAAGGCGCTGACGTCACCATTAAGGTAAATTAATGGCCAGAGCGCTGTCTTCAGGTTCGTACCCTGGGCCCATCACTGTGGTAGGTGAGAGGCGCAAGGAGAAACCAGGGGAATGTTTTCATAGAGTTTAAGTGCGAGTGTCATGAGAACGGCCAGACTGGGTCAGACCAAAGGTCCATCAAGCCCAGGATCCTGTCCTCTGACAGTAGCCAATGGCAGGTGCCCCAAAGACAGGGCCGGTGCAAGGATATTTTGAACCGTAAGGGAAACTTCCACCTTGCGCTCCCCCCCCACACACACCGGTTCATTGAGGGGCAAATCCCAATGAGCCTTTATAGACCCCAGGGGCCCGCTGTGCCAGGGGCTGCTCCCCAGACCAGGTTTCCCCCCTCCCCACCCCCTGAACTCCCCTGGAGGGTGCACAGCTCCCCCCCCCATGAGTCCTCCCCACCCCGGCGGCCCCCACCCCGAATCCACTCACTGGCTTTGCCGGGATTGGGCCGCTGCAGCAGCTTAGCAGGGAGGAGCCGACCCCAAGCGTGGTGAGGGGGCAGCCGGGGGGCGCATGGGGGCCTCTCCCCACATGCAGCTGCTGCAGCCTGCAGGAGCCCCCAGGGGGGCGCCTGGCCACAGCCTGGGCAGGAGGGATGGGGGTGCGGCTGCTCCCCACTAGCAGTGCCGTAGCCTTTGCAGGGCTCCTGTCCCCCTGCGCCACGCCGGCTCCTCCATGGCTGGGGCTCACCGTCCCCGCAAGCCGACGCTCTGGCTCTCTGGTGCCTCCGGAAGGCGGCTCCTCCCTGCCGAGCCAGGGCACCGCTTTTTGGAGTCCCCACGGCCGTCCTTAGGATTTATGGGGCCCTATGCAGTATTAATAAACTGGTGCCCCTATGCCCGATGGCAGCCTGAGCTTGCAGCCCGGCGGGGGCGGAGGGACAAGGCAGAAAGAAAACAAGACCCCAGGCCTGCATATTTAACTCACTGAAACAGACATTATTTTAAATTAATCAGGCACAGAGGTTTAGTGTGTTCATAACAATGTTCATTGCTTTCCATCTAGGTGTCTGGTGCCAGTCGGCTCCTTGCAGCACCCCGAGGTCATGGGGAGGGAGTAGTGGTCTGACAGCCCCGGATCTCTCTGTCTGTGCTGGTCTCTGGGGCACAGACCTGCCCATGCCACTGGGCATTCCTCAATGTCTCCCATCTGCTATGGGGAAGCAGCACGGTGAGGCAAGCCAGGGCAGGAGGGCAGGGCACCCTGGTGTCCCCGCCTCCTTCCAGCTGACAAATACCAGGGCCTAGTCCAGGTCCCAGCACAGCCAGGGAGTGACTGGAGAAAGGGGGATAATGAGGACTTTGGTGATCACGCTAGCAGGGCTATGGATCCTGTACCTTGCCCCTGGGGGGCTGTGCTGTGGTAAGTCAAATGGCCCTGTGCCATGTACCCCTCTCCTCTGTAGTGTGACTTCTGGGGTAGCAGGGGGAAGGGAGAGAACCCAGAGAGTGATGGACCTTCTGCAGGATGTCAATAATCCTTCCTTTGCAGAACTCCTCATCCGCATGGGGAAACTGACTGATCCAGCTGGGGTGTGAAGCCTGGAGTCTGGATTCCTCCTTCCAGAGCACACTGCCCCCTGCATGTTCCAGGGGGTAAAGTGCCCCTCTCCCCGTGCCCCAGCTCAGTAGCATGGGAGAGACCCAGCAATGCCAGCATCACTTTAGGGGCAGGCGGGGGGATGGAATTCAGAGTCAGACTAGCTTAGCTCATAGTGATTTAAAGAGACCCCCCCCCTCCCAGGAAACAGGGTTGAGTCTAGAGGTGCATCTACACTGCCTGCTTTTGGGGGCATGTAGAGTATGTACATGAGTAGTCCCCACCAGCACAGGTATAAATAGCAGTGTAGCTGATGAGGCATGGCTCAGTAGGGAGGCCACTTGTCTGGTATTAAGCCCGACAGTCAGGGCCGGCTCCAGGCACCAGCCTGGCAAGCAGGTGCTTGGGGCGGCGGCTCCGGAGAGGGGTGGCACGTCCAGGTATTCGGCGGCAATTCGGAGGACGGTCCCTCACTCCCGCTCGGAGCGAAGGACCTCCCGCCGAATTGCCGCCGCAGATCGTGATTGCGATCGCAGCTTTTTTTTTTTTTTTTTTGGCTGCTTGGGGCAGCCAAAACCCTGGAGCCGGCCCTGCCGAAAGTCGTCTTTTTCAGGGGTTTTTCCTCATCTGTACGGGGACAAAATCCAACGTAGCTCTGTCCAGTATCCGATAGGAAACACCACTCTACCCCTCCAGTTCTTAAAAAGGGGGCCACCGCCATAGAGCAGGACCTTGCATGCCCTGTCACGCTCACCGGGGCGGGCCCCTGCCGTTCCCCGAAGTACCGGAATGTCGGATATCCCAGGAACGGGTGAGTGGCCAGCTTGTGCCTTAGGTGAGGACCGTAAGGACACACCCGAAGGGCGTGGGTACGTACCCACATACACACCCTACCTGGCTCCTTACTTGCCCTAGCCGTGCGTCCCCATTTACGCTGGTATGTTTAAGTGCAGTGTCCCACTGCGCCAACACTGCTAGAGCCTTTCCCCGCCACAAGAATAGACTCCTGCAGCAGGGAAAGGCTCCGCCAGCTCCCCCTTAACACAGCCTCCCCCCAGCAGGGGAAGGCTCCGCCAGCTCCCCCTTAACACAGCCTCCCCCCAGCAGGGAAAGGCTCCGCCAGCTCCCCCTTAACACAGCCTCCCCCCAGCAGGGAAAGGCTCCGCCAGTGGGGAGCTGCTGGAGCCTCCCCTCACACGTAGCTACACCCCACAGCCTGGGCACAGCCTGCTTTTCACTGTGGCACCAGCTACACCTGCCCTCCTGCTGCTGACACCCTCGTGCCGTGTGGATGGTGCCCAAACCGAGTGACTCCCTGGAAGCTGGGCCATCCAGTTCTCCTGGTGACTCAGGAGTTTCCCTTCCTGACGCGTCATCTGAACCATAATAGCCTCATTGTCCCTACCATCCAGGCCATGGTGGCCTCTCGCCTCCCTTGTCTCCTGCCCCTTGCACCCGGCCTGGGAAATTTCACACATGCCATGGGAGTGGGGGGAGGGGGCAGGGATGCAGCTGTCTCTGGGCTAATACATAGGTGACCTGCAGCATGGGACTGTGCCAGCATTGGGCACCGGAGATGCTGGCTGGCTCAGGTGCCACAGTCACACCCTATCGACCTGGGGGGCTGCAGAGATCGTGCCCTCCCTTCACCAGGTGGAAACAGCCTGTGCAGAGCATCTCTGCGTAGCTGGAACGCCAGTGAGGGATGCGGGGTGGGAGGGGTCAGGCAAAGGGGTTGTGTCTCAGAGCCCAGGCTCCAGCCCAAGCCTGAATGTCTACACGGCTATTTTTAACTCCACAGTGCAAGTCCAGATCAGTTGACCCAGGCTCTAAGACTTGCTGTCACAGGGGTTTTGGTTTGCTTGGTTTTTTCTTGTGTAGATGTACGCTGTGTCTTTCTGTGTCTTGGTCACAACGTGCTTAATAGCACTGCCCTGCCTCATTGGGGGGCTGTTAAGGATGGTGATGGGGCCATCTGAAGTACCTAAGGTAGACAAAAGCACATGTAGCAAGGCTGGCAGGGGGGTGGAATTGTTTTCCTGTTCCGTGAGAATTTTCTATATTTCAAAAACATTTTCCTGTCCCGCAAAAAGTCAAAAATCTCAAAAAATTTCATGAACTGAAAAGCCAGAAAAACGAAACAAACCAAAGCAAAACCAACAATTTGGGTCAATCAAAATGTGTCCTTTTGATAACTCTGAAATGTTTCAACTTCTTCCTTTTCTCCCTTTTTTCTGTGTAAATTTACTAAAATTTCGGAATGAAAAGTCGCTTCGATTGAAAAATCAAAGCTTTCCAATATGGATATTTTTTTAACCAAACATTTTTCAAGGGGAGTGTTTCTTCCAACCCAGCACTGCTTCCTGAACAGTCCTGACACTGAATTGGCCTTTTTCAGTTAAAAATTTGTTTGTTGAAAGATTGCAGGTCAGCTCTATATGGAGTCCTGTGTCTCCTTCTAGTGGCTGGATGACCTAGAGATTTATGGATCTCCTCTAGTGCTCAAGCTAATGCTCCTTGGCTTTTAGCTCAAGCAATAGAGAGTCATAGATCCAGAGGCCCTGTCTTCAATCCCAGCTAACCTCCTGGCCACAGGGCCATCACCCAGATCCTCTCTGTCTTTGCTTCTCCCTTTGCAATCCTGTACCTCCACCCAATTCCTGGTAAGATCTGTGGATCTCCCTTTGACTCCAGTGGTACAGGAGTCCCTGCAGTGGGAGACTCACCCTCCTCCAAGGTATAAGTGGCTGGTCTTCACCCTCTTTCCTACCTACACAGATAACCTCCCTCTCTCCACCCCCACAGCTGCTCCACACACCTATCTTCAACCCCACATTGATGTCACCTACACTGCTGTGGATGGCGTGAAACAATCCTTTAATGACTCCATCTGTGTCACCGTGCCCCAGGACTCCTTCTTCTTCAATGATGGAGATCGCCCAGAAGAGAGATCCCAGAAGATTCAGGTACCTGGTCGGCCTGGCAACCTAGCATCCATCACTGGTGCCAGTGACACCGGCAGAGAGCAGGCTAGATGGCAGCATGGTACTACTAGGGCAACAGAGATGGAAAAATTGGAGGGGGTCCCTAGGATCACGGGGGGGGGGGGAATGCCCCTCCTACCCCACCCTGCAGTTTGCTGGGGCGAGTTAAAGTATCAGTGGATCAATTCTGGTTCCTCCGCATCACTCAGTTGGACACTGTCTCTTTGGGGGGCGGGGGATCAGAACTCACGCAGAGGCCAACTTGGCTACGTCTCAATCCCCCTCCCCCCAACGTGTATGGCATGGGGGTTCAGTCTCACGGTGTCCTGGGTTGCATGTCCCTGTGGAGTGGGGGTGGGGGAGGCTATGAGGCAGTGGTAACCAGGCCTCCTGTGGGACTCACTCTGTCTCTCTGTAGCTTCACGTACACACTGAGTGTGTGGGGCGCGTACATCACCTCCGTGCAGGGGCTGGAGGCCCATCCCAAAGACAGCACCTACTGGCAGCTCCTGAGCAACGGCATCCCACTGACACTAGGTGGGACGGCAGGGGAGAGTGGGGGTGGGGGGAAGTGTGAGGGGGAGGGTTGTGCGGGGGAGGGGAACAGGGGGGTGAGAGGCACAAGAGAAAGGGGATGAGAATCAGGAGAAGACAGACCGACCCAGGGAGGGGCTGGTGTGCCGGTGGGTGGCTGGCGCTGAGGGGCCACTGACCCCATTTGCATCCCTTACCTTCCCTTTCCTCTCCTCGTGTTCCAGGTGCTGGGTGCTACGCCGTCTCCCATGGGGAGAGGCTGGAGGTCAGGTTCTCCAAGTACAAGCTCTAGGGCACTGGCCAGCCTGAGCACAAGGAGTGCTCATGAAGGCGAAACTTGTCCTGGCCTTTCTACTGTGAGGGATGCCAGGGTTCAGCAGCCCCATCCATTCCCCCAGAGCAGGTATCTCCCTCTTGGGGGGGCGGACCCTTGGGGATGACTGTGTTGTATTCACATCCGTGACTGTTTCCCAAACTCTGCCTGTCTCTGTCCCTCACTCCTTAAATAAACCTTCTGCAACAGCCGTCTGCACCGTGAGAGTTATTCCAGGCAAAGAGAAACTGGGAATGTGGGTAACGGGGCCTCTGGAGGGCATCCTCCATCTGGAAACACAGCACAGCAGAATCACATACCCTATCCCTTACCTGTTACCTGTGCAGAGAATTGTGACAGTGAAGGGAATGTGCCTGTGTCTGTCAGGATTAATGACTTGCCCATGGCCTCCAGAATTATTCAGCAGTATCCCACAACGCCTGTTCTAGCCACTCTGGTCATCAGTTCAAACTCTACTGCCCTGGCCTCAGGTAACCAACCATGTGACCGACCCTTTACATTCCCCGGGAATTTTAAAAATCCCCTTCCTGTTTGCTCAGCCCGGCGTGGCGTGGAGTGCTATCAGCGAATCTTTCCAGGTGACCATGCCTCCACGCGCCAAGCGAGTCCCAGCATGGAGCAATGGTGAGTTGCTGGGCCTCATCAGTGTTTGGGGGGAGGAAGCTGTCCAGTCCCAGCTGGGCTCCAGCTGTAGGAATTACGATACCTTCGGGAAGGTATCAAAGGACATGATGAAAATGGGCCATGACCGGGACGCCCTGCAGTGCAGGATTAAAGTCAAGGAGCTGCGGAGTGCCTACCGCAAAGCCCGCGATGCAAACGGCCACTCGGGTGCTCCCCCCACAACCTGCAGATTCTACAAGGAGCTGGATGCGATACTTGGGGTTAACCCCACCTCCACTCCGAGCACCACCATGGACACTTCAGAGCCGGTGGGGGGGGGGGAGGAGGAGGAAAACGGGAGTGATGGTGGTGGGCCGGATGGAGACACCCCGGAATCCCTGGAGCCATGCAGCCAGGAGCTCTTCTCGAGCCAGGAGGAAGGTAGCCAGTCGCAGCGGCTGGTACTTGGTGGAGGACAAACAGAAGAGCAGGTTCACGGTAAGCGTTTTGTTTTTTTTCGGGAAGGAATTTTTTCGATGCGGGCTCTCTGGGAGAGGAGGGTTAGGCATGCATGCCTAGATGTGGAATAGTGCATTGATGTGGTTTATCACATCGTGGTAATCGGCCTCGGTATTCTCTTCGAATGTCTCATCCAGAACGTGTGCAATGCGCTTGCGCAGGTTTATAGGGAGAGCCACCGTGGTCCTTGTCCCAGCCAGGCTAACGTGTCCGCGCCACTGTGCCGCGAGGGGCGGGGGGGACCATTGCTGCACACAGGCAAGCTGCATATGGGCCAGGGCGGAAGCCGCATTGCAGTAGAAGACCCTCCCTTGCTTCCCAGGTCACCCTCAGCAGCGAGATATCGTCCAGGACGAACTCCTGTGGAAAATGTTGGGACAGTGTTCAGTGTAGGTGCCCCCTGAAGCTGTTGGCTCTCCCCAAGGCACAGAAACCCAGAGGACAGTGCAGCCCTGAAACAATCAGTCCCCCTTACTCACCATTTTGAGGCTCCCATGGGATATGTGTGCTCTGTTTCGGACGGGAAAATTATGCAATTGTGTAGACCCTGTGTGTTTTCTACTCCTTAAGTGCAGGGGAATCATTACTCTGTCTGGTATAAACAATGCTGCCTCTGTTAAATGTTACGTTTTGCCTATACAGCTGCATCAACCTTGAGACCTCAGCCGTCCCTCTTATCGCCTGCTCAGAGACTGCAAAGACTCAGGAAGAGACCGCGAAAAAGCAAAGAAGACGTGCTGCAAGAAGTGATGCGGCAATCTATTAAAGAGAACGAGAAGGCACAGAACTGGAGGGAGAGAGAAAGCAGGATCCGCCAGGAAAACACAGCGCACCGGCGGCAAAGCACCGCGCACCGGCGGCAAAGCACTGATAGGCTCATCCGCACCCTGGAGCGCCAAGCAGATGCTATCCAGGAGCTGGTAGCCATGCAGAAAGAGGAGCATACCGCAAACGCCACTCCCCCCTACAGCACTTGTCCCAAAACTCTTTCCGTTGTGCCCCACTGTCACCTCCAACCCACTTTCCCCAACTTCCGTGTTCTTCACGCCACCCACTGCCTCCAACACCAGTATCTTCACCACCCAGCCCTGAAAACCACAACCCTTACCCTCTGCACTCAACCCCCATCACCATGCAGTATAGCTGTCCTGAAGTGCAGCACTCACTGCACAGCACACCAGACAGGACATACACGAATCTGTGATTGCACTGTTCCCCACTCCACCCCCTTGTTTCTTTTCAATAAATGGATTCTTTGGCTTTGAAAACATTCTTTATTATTGCATAAAGTAAAAGACTCCTTAGCCCAGGAAATAAACAGGCACTGCAAGTCTGCTTGTCTGCTTATCAAACACTGATTCCTAAAGATTGGAACTACTGCACTTCACTCCCGTGCAGGGCACCAGATATCACTGCTGGTTTTCAGCCTCAAATTGCTCCCTCAAGGAATCCCTAATCCTTGCAGCCCCGCGCTGGGCCCCTGTAATAGCCCTGCTCTCTGGCTGTGCAAATTCAGCCTCCAGGTGTTGAACCTCGGAGGTCCATGCCTGAGTGAAGCTTTCACCCCTCCCTTCACAAATATTATGGAGGGCACAGCATGCGGATATAACTGCGGGGATGCTGCTTTCGGCCAAGTCCAGCTTCCCATACAGAGATCGCCAGCGGCCCTTTAAACGGCCAAAGGCACTCTCCACAGTCATTCGGCACCGGCTCAGCCTGTAGTTGAACCGTTCCTTGCTGCTGTCAAGGCTCCCTGTGTAGGGTTTCATGAGCCACGGCATTAACGGGTAAGCGGGATCTCCAAGGATCACAATGGGCATTTCAACTTCCCCTACCATGATCTTCCGCTCTGGGAAAAAAGTCCTGGCCTGCATCTTCCTGAACAGCCAAGTGTTCCAAAAGATGCGTGCGTCATGCACCTTTCCGGGCCAGTCTGTGTTAATGTCAATGAAACGCCCACAGTGATCCACAAGTGCCTGGAGAACCATAGAGAAATACCCCTTCCGATTAACGTACTCAGATCCGAGGTGGGGTGGTGCCAGAATAGGAATGTGTGTCCCATCTATTGCCCCTCCACAGTTAGGGAACCCCTTTTGTGCAAAGCCATCCACTATTTCCTGCACGTTACCCAGAGTCACGGTTCTTCTGAGTAGGATGCAATTAATGGCCTTGCAAACTTGCATCAACACGATTCCAACGGTCGACTTTCCCTCTCCAAACTGGTTTGTGACCGACCGGTAGCTGTCTGGAGTTGCCAGCTTCCAGATTGCAATAGCCACCCGCTTCTCCACTGGCAGGGCAGCTCTCAATCTCGTGTCCTTGCGCTGCAGGGTGGGGGCAAGCTCCTCACACAGTCCCATGAAAGTGGCTTTTCTCATCTGAAAGTTCTGCAGCCACTGCTCATCATCCAAGACTTCCATGACGATGTGATCCCACCACTCGATGCTTGTTTCCTGAACCCAAAATCGGCATTCCACGGTGCTAAGCATGTCCATGAATGCCACAAGCAATTTCGTGTCGTACGCATTACGCGTCTCGATAGCATCGTCGGACTCCTCACCCTCACTCTCACTGTCACTTTGGATCTTAAGGAATAGTTCGACAGCCAAACGTGACGTGCTGGCGAGACTCGTCAGCATACGCCTCAGCAGTTCAGACTCCATTTCCTGCAGACAGATCGCGCTGCACAGAAACCGTTGAAAGATGGCGCCAAAGGTGGACGGAAACAAAGGGATTTCTGGGATGCGAAGCGATGCATCACGGGGCATTGGGACAGGACCCAGAATGCCCCGCACTCACGCCCCCTTCCCACAACCCACGGCGCCAGAATGGGAAAAGGTGCTCTGTGGGATAGCTACCCATAATGCACCGCTCCCAATAGCGCTGCAGTTGCCGCAAATGTGGCCACGACAGTAGGGTTACCATATTTCAACAATCAAAAAAGAGGACAGGAGGAGCCCCGCCCTAGCCCCGCCCCCGTCCTGCCCTAGCCCCACCCCTGCCCCTTCCACTCCCTCCCACTTCCTGCCCCCTCAGAACCCCCAACCCTCCCCCCCACGCCTTATCCCCTGACTGACCCCTCCTGGGATCCCTGCCCCTAACTGCCCCCCAGGACTCCACCCCCTACCTAAGCCTCCCTGCTCCTTGTCCCCTGACTGCCCCATCCTGAGACCTTCCCCACATCCTAACTGGCCCCCTAGGACCCTACCCCCTACCTGTACCCTGATTGCCCCAACCCTTATCCACACCCCCACCCCCGGATAGCCCCCCCCCCCAGAACTCCTGACTCATCTAAACCCCTCTGCTCCCTGTCCCCTGAATGCCCCCTCCTGGGACCCCTGCTCCTAACTGCCCTCCAGAACCCCACCCCCTACCTAAGCCTCCCTGTGCCTTGTCCCCTAACTGCCCCCTCCTGAGACCCCCCCACCTGTACTCTGACTGCCCAAAACCTTACACCCCCAACCCCCAGACAGCCCCCCCCGAACTCCTGACCCATCCAACCCTGCTCCCTGTCTCTTGACTACCCCCCCCGAACCTCCCTGCCGCTTCTCTGACCCCCGGCCCCCTTACTGTGCTGCAGAGCGGCACGCTCGACAGCGGGGGAGGGGAGCAGGGTCGGAGCTCCAGACTGCCGGAGGCCGAGGCGAACGGCCGGCCGCGATCTGCGAATGCAGGGGGGAGGGAGGGAGAGGAGGGGAGTGGTCTCAAGTTGCAGGGGAGAGGAGGGCGAAGTGGAGGAGGGGCTCTGGCTGCCGGAGCCTCGTGTGAGTGGCACGATCCGGCCGGCTGCCCTGTAAGCCGCGCGCGCTCTGCATGGGGGGGAAATCCAGACATTGACAAATTCCCCCCGGACGCTATTTTTAACTGAAAAAAGCCGGACATGTCCGGGGGAATCCGGACAAATGGTAACCCTACACGACAGTGCACTGGGCAGCTGTCAGTGTGGACAGACTGCAGCGCTCTCCCTACTCAGCTGCACGAAGTCAGGTTTAACTCACAGCGCTGTACATCTGCAAGTGTAGCCAAAGCCTTTGTCTGCAGAGCAGGACAGCTGTGTAGTTAATCTCTCGAGAGTGCAGGGGGTGTCAGGTACACTCTCATCTCTAGACACTTTGGATATGACTGTCGTCTCTCAGTGGACTTAACATCTGATTCCATGTGGAAGCAGAGGTTGGTAAGGAAAGGACAAGAACCTTGCATCTAACATGCTAGTAAAAATGGATGGTATCTCTTTAAGACAGAGTCCAGTCTTGGAAGCTGTAATAGTTAAGGATCTGAAAACTGTAAACCAGCTCCTGTCTGTTTGGATACAAATTACCTGGCTGACAGGGAGAAGAAAGACTTGCTAATAGTTGTTAGCAAAGAGAGCACATCCAATCAGCCACTGAATTCTGTTAAGCAAGAGAAATCAGGGTTTGATCCTACAGGACAAGGAGAAAAGAGAGAACTTAATTTTGCAAAGGGAAACCACCGGTTAACCCCAAAATCCCAATGGTATTGGGCCAAAGGTGTGGCATGATAAAAATGATTGTAGATGGACACTTGCAATGGATTTGTTATTATTGCTAATGGTGATTTTTGTAACTAATCTGTTATTCCCAAGAACTGTAAAAATGTACCATGTGCCTAATCTTTTGGAAAATCCCTTGAATATGTTAAAAGTGATACATAAGAGCATACTTTATGTTAAAAGGCCTTGTAACGCTGATATTTCACAGTTAGTGCCTGTAAACAGTCTTGGAACTTTTCACAGAAGAAAAGACATTCCAGACCTGATGTGCTGTGTGAAGAGGGAAACGGAGGCACACTACTATATTGCTTTCACGGCTAAATGCCAAGATTCCTGTACTGTGGACAACATTAATGTCTACCTTGTCTTGATATTAATTGGGTTCCAAACATTTGACAGAGCTTGTATGGATAAAGTAGCTATGTTCTTCAGCTCTTGGCAAGATCATATTGTGACGTTGCAGTCTATATGGTTTTATAAAAATATGATAAGTGAATATAATGTAACTGGAATATGCTTTATGCAAAAGGTCTCTTGTAAGGTATCATTACAAAGCTTGTAATCTACTGAGTGTGATCATCCTATTTGTATAAATGTATCACTCTTGTATCTGAAACTAGAAATATGAAATATAACTCTGAGGGCCTACTGTAATTATGCAAAGTGTGGGCCATTAATGGTGGTTTGGAATCTTGATGATTCCCATTAACCAGGACCATTGTCTGCAGATGGCTCTGTTTTACTTGTGAGTCTTCCTGTATATGTGTGTGCTGGCAAGTGGGTAATGAAGTCTTGCAGTGACATGTGATCATGTCACCTGAACTGGAATCCATCTTTAACCTGGTGCTTTTCCAGTGGGGGTGGGGGAAGGGTGGAAATCCAGAGGGACAAAGAGTTCCTGCCTTATGCAAAAGATATATAAAGGAGCGGAACAGAACAGAGGAGAGAGAAGAGCCATCATGAAGAATCCCCTAGCTACCACGTAAGCTGGAACAAGAGCTGTACTGGGGAAAGAATTGTGCCCAGGCCTGGAAGGTGACCAGTCTGAGGAAAAAACTTACTGAAGCGTCTCTGAGGGTGAGATTATCTGTATTCAGTTTGATTAGACATCGATTTGCACATTTTATTTTATTTTGCTTAGTGACTTACTTTGTTCTGTCTGTTACTACTTGGAACCACTTAGATCCTACTGTCTGTATTTAATAAAACCACTTTTTACTTATTAATTAACTCAGAGTATGTATTAATACCTGGGGGAGGAAACAACTGTGCATATCTTTCTATCAGAGGGTGAACAGTTTACTCTGCATAAGCTTTATACAGGGTAAAACGGATTTATTTGGGTTTAGACCCCATGGGAGTTGGGCATCTGAGTGCTAAAGACAAGCACACTTCTGTGAGCTGTTTTCAGGTAAACCTGCAGCTTTGGGGCAAGTAATTCAGACCCTAGGTCTTTGTTGGAGCAGATGGGAGTGTCTGGCTCAGCAAGACGGGGTGCTGGAGTCCTGAGCTGGCAGGGAAAACAGGAGCAGAGATAGTTTTGGTACATTAGGTGGTAGCTCGCTCCCAAGGGGGTTTCTGTGATTCAACCCATCACACACATGAGACATACAGGAACCATGCTGCAAGAGCAGATCCAATATACTACTGTTCTAACCAAGTTTTACCGTGAGTTTGTAAAGAGATGTAATCATTCTATTGAACGTGACTTTGATAAACCATTTCTGTTATACACTGATACGACTTCTAACCCAATACTAGCTGTAGTAAGACAGAACCAAGGATAGGGAGCTGTAGCGAGGCGGTGGGCTACCCCACAGTCCTGCTGAGGGCCGAACCTCCCCTAACTCCAACGTGGGCGGAGCCACCGGGTCCGGCGCCCGCCCCTCCGAGGTCAAGGCCCCGACCCAGAAGTATAAAAGCCCGCCTGCAGAGCTCAGTGGGGCCCAGGGCGGCAGAGAGAGCAGACGTCTGTGGCCGAGCTCCCGCTTGGGAAACAGCCGCAGGCCGTGTCCGGCCTGCTGAGTCACCAGGCCGGCCAAGCCTGCCCCATGCCAGGTACCCCGAGGAGGACTGGCCAAGCCTGCCCCATGCCAGGTACCCCGAGGAGGACTGGCCAAGCCTGCCACGTGCCAGGTACCCTGAGGAGGAGCCGAGCCTGCCCTTCGCCACCTACCCAGAGGAGCCAATGCTGGTGGAGAGCACCGACGACAGCAAAACGGCCCAGGTACCATACGAGGGCGAGTGTGGAGGTAGCCCAGGGGCAGCCGACCCCAGTCTGGCTGCTGCACTGCCAGAGCCGATGTCAGTGTGTTGCGGCCAGGATCCCCACTGACAGCAGCGAGTTTCCGTGGCTGCTAGGGCCCCGGGCTGGGACGCAGTGGAGTGGGAGGGCCTCCGTCCCCCCTGCCACCCACTCCTTGGGTGGCAGACTATTGGCCTAGAGAGGCTGGGGGCTGCCACAAACTGACCCAGCCCCTGCTTAAAGGCCTGGGTATTCGATTGACTATTGGATTGCTGCCCCCCCCTGACCTAGGTCCTGGGCTGCCACAAACTGACCCAGCCCCGGCTTAAGGGCCTGGGTATTTGCCTGTCTGTGTGAGTACTGCCCCACCCTGATTGGGGGCTTGGGGCTCTTTCCTGACTGTAGCGAGGCGGTGGGCTACCCCACAGCCCCGCTGAGGGCTGAACCGTGGCCCAAAACTACTACAGGAGCTCTTGGAATGCAGTCAGCGATGTTTGTGTCATCCCTTCCTCAGGACCGGTGCAAGGATATTTTGCGCCCAAGGTGAACCGGCCCAGGTCGGGAACAGAGCAGGTCAAAACTCCCGTGCCGATCAGTAGTGGGATCGTGCCTGTGAATAGCCCCTGCAGCGTAGCCTGGGCAAGACAGAGAGACACGGTCTCTTTCAGGTACAAACAAGTTACACATCACTCCTGACATATTGAGGTGCAACCCCTCTACATAGCAAGGTGCCGCCTCTCACCTTGTACATGTTGGTTCGATCAAACAACTCTATCCATCATTTTACCCTTTTGCCCCTGTCATTGGAATGGGTCGGCCTGTTCCATGTTATCTGTGGAATGTTCCCGTATGGTATGTCTTGGTACCATGTTTATACTTTAGCTTTGCTAGGTAAATATATATTTATGCAATATCAGCCCTTTCCTTGCCAGCTTCTGTGAGCAGGGCCTGCCTCTGGCAAACAGCTTAGATTTGCTTTATGTTAGCAAAGTCTTGACCATTACTCTAGTTTGGTTCAGGCCTCAGGCCTCATACTGGGCCTTTATCAGGGCCTTCACTTACTACAGTGTCATAGGTGATCATTTCAAGTTTATAAGGACATTGAAAGTGTTAAGATCAGCTTAGAATGCTTTTTGCTTTTATTTCATTTGACCAGATCTGATTTGTTCTGCTTTGACAGTGGGTATAACTGGACACTGCAAGACGGAGGTTCCTAGGGTTGTGTCTGGGACCAGAGATATTGGCTAGTGTCATTCGCTTGTACAATCCAAGGAGCAGCTCACATGGCAAAGGCTGTGCGTGAACGGCCCAGGAGTGGAGGTTCTCACAGCAGAGCAGGGGAAGGCTGGCTCCCAGAGTCAAGGACTGGAGTGACCTAGCAGATCACTGGTCCAGATAACACCAGGGAAACGTCACAGTGCTGCAACAAGCAGGGTGTATGTGCAGCTTGTTACTCCAAGTGAAGTTCACACTTTAAGCACTGATATTTGTGATTTCAAGTGAGTCTTAAGTGCAGTGGCTAAGAACAGTCAGGAGGAGGTCACAGTTTTGTTATTTTCTGTTTGTTTTGTGGGGAAAAAGAACTAGGTGGCCTTCTTTATGACAGCCAAAGTAACACCGAAGGCCCAAATTCAGGCCCTCTGACAGAGGCTGACTATATAAACGGCCTTTCCATAGAACAGTACAGGCCAGGGCCTGAACAAAACTAAGCTGTACAATTCCCTGCCAAATATGGTCATGGGCTATGACCAGAGGAGGGAGAGGAAGGAAGCAATGCGAAAGGCCTTAGCAACATGGTAACCGCTTGTTAACGAAAAACATGATGACTGCTTGTTGACGAAACATAATAACGGCTTATATGAAGAAATTGCTTCTAGTAAAGGCCAACTTCTCCTATAGTTCCAGCTATCTGCCAACCAGCTAATCATATATCATCTTTGGGCATCCCGTAATAAACCCCCATGACCCCAGAAAAAAACAATATGTACCCTGATGAGAACAACACTCCAACTGGTGCCAAGTACCACCCATGTCGGAAACCACCAAGAACCGCCCCCCCCCCCCCATAGGCACCCAATTCTCGTAAATAATGAGGAAGCTGCCAGGAAAAAGGGACAGACCCCAACTCTTATTTTCGCATAAATGATGTATTATTTGTGCTATGCTTGCGGTTTGACGGAATAAAAGCAGCCTGCGTGCTGTGCTAGGTCTGGCAGTTTTCGGACTGCTACCCCAATGCGTTGGTATGTTTTGCGATAAACTGGCCTCAGGGTTGAGTCTGTGAACTAAAATCAATGTGTGGGTGACTTTTTCCACGACAGTTTATTTCGGGTGAGGGGAATAAGAATAAATGCCCTGTGCTAGGAGGTAGCAGGCAACTAACAGTTCGTGTTAGTTCTTCTGTCCTCAACACAGAACCCCCCCCCCCCCCAAGCAATTGAAACCTATCAGATTGGTTTTGTGAGGTTAGCCTCTGCAGAACCAGATATGGAGCATGTTAAGGCCATCCAAATTGATGGCAGGGAATACTTGGGGCAGAGGGATACAGCGGCCCAGATCTCTTTGGTTAAGCAGAGTGTGGTCCCAAAGACCAGTCTGTTGCCTGGCCAAATGGCAGAGTTTGTGGGGGTGGAGGAAAGTAGATTCCTCATACCACTAGCTAAAATACCTGTGGTTTGGGAAGGTTTGGAAAGTGTTTTGACTGTGAGGGAAATAGAACACCTCCTAGTCGATCTGCTTCTTGGTAATGATTTTTTTTCTGTAGTTTACGTTAAAGTATTTGCCTGCAGCAGGAGGGAGTTTTATGCTGGGATCCCCAAGGGAAAGGGTAAGGTCTCAGGAACTGCTGAGAGAATCGGAGGAAAGTCTTCTTGATTCTTCTGCACTGGGGGAAGCCACATGCTTCCAGGTGGGAGTGTGGTTGAGACCAACTCCTGCACTTCAGCTGGAGGCAACACCACACCAGGAAGGGATGGGGGTGTGATGCCTGCCAGGGAGAGAACTGTCCAGGCTGTTAGCTGCCAGCAGGTTGCAGCTGGACCAGAGACAGACCTGGGCCCGGCTCTAGGGAGCAGAGAGCAATGTGTCCCAGAGGAGAGCCCAGAGAAGGGACAGGGGATCTTAGAAATCACTGAGGTGGGTGAGGATTCCTGTGACTCTGTAACACAGGGAAGCAGGGTGCTTCCATGTAGGGGAGGTGCTGAGACTAACTCCTTTCCCACAGAAGGCAACACACCCTCAGGATCGGGGCCAGGAGAGGGGTTGTCAGGGATTAAGGAAACTGTCCCAGTTGTTAGCTGGCAGAGTTTTGCAATTGAGCAAGGGATGGAGCCCTTCCTAGGGAGCACAGAGAAATGTGTCTTAGGAGGGGGCCCAGAGGAGGAAACTGGGGAAGGAATAGTGGGGCTACAGGAATGTCTTCGCACTGGTCACTTATGAGAGGATGCCCAGCATCTGTGCACCCAGGCATTCAGCCTGTGACCCAGGTTTTGAGAGGGAGCGGTGTAACTGACCTCCTGGAGGGGAGCAGTCACACAGCTGATTTCCCAGGGACAGAGAAAGGGGTGGCAGAGTGTACCCCTGGTCCCAGTTTTTCAGGATGCTGTTTCTGATCAGTTTTTGGAAAGTAACTGTGTCTCTTTACACCAAGATGCAGCTCCAACTCCTGTGACAGCAGAGGAGTTGAGACCAGGAAGTTGCCAGGTGGTAGTTTGTGAGAACACAAATGACCCAACTGACGGGGGCGGGGGTGTTTTCCCCCAGGCTGGTGAGAGACAGGGAGCAGATATGGGAAAGCTGCTGGGAAAAGGTGCATCTGATCAAAGGGTAAACACACCTGGCCCAGAGAGCACAGATCAGAGGGAAGGACTCAGTGCTGGGAGGGGGAACACAGAGTAACCCCAGAAGGGGAGCTGGATTTTCTACATATGTACAGTCCCCGAGGTTGGGAGACTGCTCCCCAAAGGGCCAGCCAATGTGCAGGATCCCCCTGGACCCTTATCATGCCAGACCCTGTGTGACAATGCGGTTCTGGCGGTTCTGAGAGTGCCAACTCAGGACAAATTGCTCAAACAGGGCAGTTACAGCCCAAGGCTGGGGTTTTTTCCACCTCTAAGGCAAACCAAACCAGCCAGACTAGGAGGACTTCGGTTTCACCCCACTGGCTAACCGCAAGTCTCACCAGCAATTTCCCTAGACACTCCAGTTTCCCAGTATCACCACCAGTGCCACTCGTTAAGGGGACAAATGGTTATGTAAACCAATACCCTAGTAAAAGAAAAAAAGGTTCTCCTGATCCCAAAGGACCAAGACCCAGACCCAGGTCAATATACAAATCAGATCTTACCCACAAATCACGCTGTTGCCAATCCTTTAGAATCTAACATCTAAAGGTTTATTCATAAAAGGAAAAAGATAGAGATGAGAGCTAGAATTGGTTAAATGGAATCAATTACATACAGTAATGGCAAAGTTCTTGGTTCAGGCTTGTAGCAGTGATGGAATAAACTGCAGGTTCAAATCAAGTCTCTGGAATACATCCCCTGCTGGGATGGGTCCTCAGTCCTTTGTTCAGAGCTTCAGCTTGTAGCAAAGTTCCTCCAGAGGTATGAAGCAGGATTGAAGACCAGATGGAGATGAGGCATCAGCCTTTTTATAGTCTTTTCCAGGTGTCAGAACACCTCTTTGTCCTTACTGTGGAAAATTACAGCAAAATGGAGTCTGGAGTCACATGGGCAAGTTCCTGCATACTTTGCTGAGTCTGAAGGCATATTTGCCTTCTCTCAATGGGTCCATTGTATAGCTGATGGTCCTTAATGGGCCATCAAGCAGGCTAGGCAGAGCTAACACCAGTTTGTCTGGGATGTCACCCAGCAGCATAGTATAAGTTTGAAATACAGACAGTATAGAGCCAATATTCCTAACTTCAACTACAAAACTGATACACACATATAGACAGCCTAATCATAACCAGTAAACCATAACCTTGTCTTAGACACCCCATTTGACCCCCTTTATACAAGATTTGCGTGCCACTACAGGACCTTGGTTGCAACAATGATCTATATAGTCCCAGATTATATCAATAACGTCACACCCCGAATGCAAAATTCATGCAGGAAGGGATGACACAAACATCACTGACTGCATCCCAAGAGCTCCTCATCCTTGGGTTTGTCTCACTACGGCTAGTTTTGGGGTTAGAAGCCATATCAGAGTATAACAGAAATGGTTTATCAAAATTGTGTTCAACAACATGATTGAACCTCTTTACAAACTCAAGGTAAAACTTGGTTAGAACAATAGTGGATTGGATCTGCTCTTGCAGCATGGTTCCTGTATGTCTCCTGTGTTCTTGCCAAGAGCTAAAGAAAACAGCTACTTTATCCATACAAGCTCTGGCAAATGTTTGGAACCCAATTAACATTAAATCAATGTAGATATTAATGATGTTCATAGTACAGGAATCTTGGCATTTAGCCATGAAAGCAATATGGTAATGTGCCTTAATTTCCCTTCTCATACAGCACATTAGGTCTGGAATGTCTTTTCTCCTGTGAAAAGTTCCAATACTGTTTACAGGCATCAACTGTGAAACATCAGTATAACAAGGCCTTTTAACATAAAGTGTGTTCTCATGTATTCTTTTTAACATGTTCAAGGGATTTTCCAACAGATTAGGAACATTGTACATTCTTACAGTTCTTGGTAGTCACAACACATTAGTTACAAAATCGCCATTAGCATTAACAACAAATCCATTGCAAGTGTCCATCTACAATCATGGTTGTCATGCCACACACCTTTGGCTCAAAACCATTGGAGTTTGGGCATTTTAGGGTTAACCTGTTGCTTCCCTTTGCAAAATTCAGTTTTCTCTTGCCTCCTTGT
Organism: Malaclemys terrapin pileata; assembly: GCF_027887155.1. Lineage (NCBI taxonomy): Eukaryota > Metazoa > Chordata > Testudines > Emydidae > Malaclemys > Malaclemys terrapin. The sequence goes on along the minus strand of NC_071508.1, from coordinate 147,654,331 downwards.
CCTGCAGGATCAAACCCTGATTTCTCTTGCTCAACAGAATTCACTGGCTGATGGGGTGGGCTCTCTGTGCTAACAGCTATTAGCAAGTCCTTCCTCTCCCAGCCAGACAAGTAATTTGCATTACCACAGACAGGAGCCAGTCCACCAGTTTTCATATCATTAACTGCTATCATTTCCAAGGCTGGACTCTGTCTTAAAGAGATACCACACAAATCCAAAGAGTCTGAGGGTGAGAGTTTGCTTGTTCTCCCCTGCATCCTCAAGCATTTAGCCATGAAACTGTTCTGCTTTGAAACACCAGTAACCAAATCTGTCCTCAGACCCTGAAGCACAGACTGCTCACTTAAAGAATTAGAATGGAGACATTCCTGTTCCAACATCATTGTCTTCCCAACAAGCTGGCCACACACAGCCTCTTGGTTATAGGGCTGCTTAACTTTCTTAACAGCTCTTACTCCATCTGAGACCTTCTCAAAGCTACCCACACTGGATCTTTTGAAAGGAAAGTCAGTGGATCCATTCACAACAGAAAATTTCTGGCTGTTAGGAACTGAAACTTCCTTGATTAAATCACTCTCACACCCTTCATTTGCAGGGAACTGCTTGCACAGATTACCATGAGGATTCCTTTCCCAGGAGCTTTTCTAAGCAGCAAATCACCCCTCACAGAAATTTTGCCCTCACCCTCTTCACCTAGGGCTTGCTCTAAAGGAACACTTTCCTGAGCAAAACAGACTTTTTCTGGGTCTTACTTACATCCAGGATCACCTTTGGCCCATCAGGCAGATTTCTACACAATCCCCTTTCAGGCAAACCCATAGACTCACTAGATGAAAGGTTAGAAACATTTCCCTTCCCTTTGCCACACACAAGTTCAGGAATCCTTTCCTTCTTGCTACAAGTTTCCACACCATCAGTAGGTAACACAACCAAATCACCTTCATGCTCTCCTTGTGCCCTGGCTAGGGTATTACCCTGATTAGACAGAGTTGCTACACCCTTTACCAACCACACACTAGCAATAGGCAAAATATAAGCACCAGAATTGTCTGGTCTCTGGGATTTTGCTAAGACACTAACTGGATGCAATTTAGTTCCAGTGCCATTCTCCCCAGCAGACACAGACTTAGGACCATTCCCTTCCTGGGCTTTAGTTGAATTCAGAACCAATTCTGAGACAACTGCACTATTCTCAACCATCACAGGCTGAAAGGCACCTTCTGTCTGCTCCACAGACAAAGAAGAGCTGGAGACACCTTTTTTACCAGACACACAGCTCGGGATTTCATTTCCCTTGTCCCAGCACACCGGGCTGTTCACAGACAACTGCTTGGAGACTGAGGTAGCTTCCTCCATAGGCAGGTCAATACCCCTGACAGACACAGGCACATTTCCTTCACTGTCACTATTCTCCACACAGGAAACAGGTAAGGTATAGGGACATTCATCTTCCACTATCCTTGCCTTCCCGAACTGCTGACTAGACAAAGCCATCAGCTCACAAGGCTGCCCAGGCTCCTCCAAACTTTTCCTGCCTTCCTCTCCTTTGTCCCAGCACACAGGGCTGATTACAGACAAAGACTGGGAGAGTGGGGCAGCTTCCTTACCAGGCACCTTGCCACTGAGCCACTGCCAGCAAATCACAGTTACCCTTTTCAGGTTCACTTTTGCAAGCTGTACCAGCCACCAATGCATCACCCATCAAAAATCCACCCTTTCCTTCCTCAGTTAGGGCTTCCACCTGACCATCCACTTTAATCTGCTCCAGAGAAACATTTTCCTGCCCAATAAGATTTTGCTGCTCTTGATTTAACTCCAGATTCACTTCAGAGACACTAGACCGACATTCAGAAACTTCATTTACAGACAAATAGCTCTTCTCAGACAAACCTTTGGAGCAACCCTCCCCAGGCAAATCATTGCCCACAATAGACACAGGTTGAAGATCATTCCTGTCCTGTGACTGACTACCTGGACTGAACAAAGCTTTAACACTTTCCCCAATCAAAAGATCCTTAGGCAATAACTTTCTTACGCCAGCTATAACTTCATGCTTAGCCCCATTCCATTCAAGGTGGATTCTGGCTAAAGGCACGCGTACAGTAAACTCATAGAGGACTACAACATTCACACTCTGATTTGGTAAATAATCTTCCCCTTTGACAAGATCTGCTTTAACCAGAGTGATGTTAGAAGCCATCATTTGCCCTACACAGCTTTTACCATTGACTTTTACATTCTCTGTGAATTTTTCATTACCGCTCCCATACAGAGCATTGGCACAAGTTATGGAGCCACCCTTTACTGAACACACAGTAAAAGCATTTACATAAAAGGTGGCAGTGTTCGGGTACATTTGGTTACACCCAGACAACTGCTCAGAGTTATACAACATACCAACATTGTTATAAACTGGACTTTCAGGAGGATACAATTTCTGCTTTTCTTCCCTTGCTTTTTTGACTGGGAGCTGAAATCTTTGCACTTTTGCCTCAGCTTCTAGTTCCTGCAATCGAATTTCTGCCAGTCTTTGTTCATGCTCAAGTTGAAGTTTACTTGCGGCCTTTTGCTTTTCAATTGCTTCTGCCTTCTGATCACTGGCCATTAACAGATCTCTCAGTTCTTGATTTGTAGCTTTCTTTCTAAAGCTTATCCCCTTTTCTGAACACAAATCTTTCAGGGCTTTTTTGCCAAGTCCCTCATATGCTCTTTGCTCACCCATTGCAACTGTTCTTTAACCAACCAAACTCTCACTCCCAAAATTCAAATTTGGACAGTGTGGGGTTCTGACCCAAAGCTTAATTGACCTGGTTCTGTGGATCCAAGCACGACTACGCCACTGTGACGATGCGGTTCTGGCGGAACCCAACTGAGAGTGCCAACTCAGGATAAATTGCTCAAATAGGGCAGTTACAGCCCAAGGCTGGGGTTTTTCCACCTCTAAGGCAAACCAAACCAGCCAGACTAAGAGGACTTTGGTCTCACCCCACTGGCTAACCGCAAGTCTCACAAGCAATTTCCTTAGACATTCCAGTTTCCCAGTATCACCACCAGTGCCACTTGTTAAGGGGACAAATGGTTATGTAAACCAATACCCTAGTAAAAGAAAAAAGGTTCTCCTGATCCCAAAGGACCAAGCCCCAGACCCAGGTCAATATACAAATCAGATCTTACCCACAAATCACGCTGTTGCCAATCCTTTAGAATCTAAAATCTAAAGGTTTATTGATAAAAGAAAAAAGATAGAGATGAGAGTTAGAATTGGTTAAATGGAATCAATTACATACAGTAATGGCAAAGTTCTTGGTTCAGGCTTGTAGCAGTGATGGAATAAACTGCAGGTTCAAATCAAGTCTCTGGAGTACATCCCCAGCTGGGATGGGTCCTCAGTCCTTTGTTCAGAGCTTCAGCTTGTAGCAAAGTTCCTCCAGAGGTATGAAGCAGGATTGAAGACCAGATGGAGATGAGGCATCAGCCTTTTATAGTCTTTTCCAGGTGTAAGAACACCTCTTTGTCCTTACTGTGGAAAATTACAGCAAAATGGAGTCTGGAGTCACATGGGCAAGTTCCTGCATACTTTGCTGAGTCTCAAGGCATATTTGCCTTCTCTCAATGGGTCCATTGTATAGCTGATGGTCCTTAATGGGCCATCAAGCAGGCTAGGCAGAGCTAACACCAGTTTGTCTGGGATGTCACCCAGCAGCATAGTATAAGTTTGAAATACAGACAGTATAGAGCCAATATTCCTAACTTAAACTACAAAATTGATACACACACATAGACAGCCTAATCATAACCAGTAAACCATAACCTTGTCTTAGACACCCCATTTGACCCCCTTTATACAAGATTTGGGTGCCACTACAGGACCTTGGTTGCAACAATGATCTATATGGTCCCAGATTATATCAATAACGTCACACCCTGAGATATCAAAATGCCAGAAACCTGATTAAATTAAGCGCCCACACAGAAGGGAACACTGGAGGGAAAGAAAAGCCAGTGACTGATTACATGGGAGAGAGTCAAAGGACACCATGGGTAATGAACAAACTAACTTCTAACTACACTCTCTGAACAGAGAGTGTGCTATCATGAAGATGCTCGTAAACACCCATCTGTGATAAAAATGTTGGTATTAATGTTAAGTTTTAGCGATAAGACTTTTGACATGGATGTTCAACTTTATGATAATGCTACTTTTCAATTAATGCCTGTAAACAGGTTTAAAGCTGATCACAACAGAGAAGCCATAACAAACTTGTTTGCAGTGTGTGAATGGGGAAACTGAGGCATGCTGCCTTATGGCCTTAATGGCTGGATGCCAAGAGAACTATAACACAAACTGCCATCGAGCTACTCAGTGACTAACCCTCTTGCAGTAAACTAAGGTGGGAGGTGTGACGCTCTGTACCTCAGGGGAACACTCCACACCCCCATGTTCATCCTTATAAAATGATTGTGTAGTATCCAATGCAAAGTTTGTCATGTTGGGTGTCTTCGGAAGGCTCATGATGCACTGAGCATTGATGTTATAGTGATGTTATAGTAATGTTATAGCTTATAATTTCATGTATATAGTTATGAGGCTGAAAATGTGTTTTCATGGCTTAACGTAAGCCCAGGCAAAAACTCTCCAAGAGCAGAGAGGCAGTTCACACCTCATCAGGGCATGTATGGGACAAACCCAGCCCAGTCTCACAGGAGCAAAGGATGTTGGCCTAGGCAGCAACAAAAGGATCTGTTGGACTCTTGAGTGAGTCACCCCCCCTTCCTTTAGTCAGTTTGGGACTGCGATGAGGTAATGCTCACCTGACTCTAAAGGGCGGAGGGTACAGCCAAGAGGGAAGAAAGCACATGATAAAAAGGAGTGACATTCGCCATGCTCACTCTCTCTCTCTCTTCCACCTCCATCTACAGACACCACACCAAGCGACTGAAGCACTGATCAAAGGGGAGAGCCTGGCTGAAGGGCAACCAGTGAGCCTGTGGTGAGAAGTTTGTAAGGGCACTGAAAGAGTTAAGATCAGCTTAGAATGTGTTTTACTTTTATTTCATTTGACCAAATCTGACTTGTTATGGTTTGACTTATAGTCACTTAAAATCTATCTTTATAGTTAATAAATCTGTTTGTTTATTCTGTCTGAGGCAGTGCGTTTGGTTTGAAACATGTCAAAGACTTCTGTTGGGATAACAAGCCTGGTACATATCAATTTCTTTGTTAAATTGACAAACTCCTATAATAAGCTTGCAGCATCCAGCGGGCATAACTGGACACTGCAAGACGGAAGTTCCTAGGGTTGTGTCTGGGACCGGAGATATTGGCTAGTGTCATTCGCTTGCAGAATCCAAGGAGCAGTTTACATGCCAAAGGCTGTGCGTGAACAGCCCGGGAGCGGGGATTCTCACAGCAGAGCAGGGTCGGGCTGGATCCCAGAGTCAAGGATTGGAGTGACCTAGCAGATCACTGGTCTGGATAATACCAGGGGAATATCGCAGAGGGAAGCACATTGTTCCAGAGGTTCTGAAGGGGGAACAGGGACACCCACACACCAGGTGTCTTGCAGCGTGAGCTGCGGTCTTGATTTACACACGGCAGTGATGGGGAATGTACCAAATCCCTTGCAGAGCTCGTTCCACTAGATAATTAGCCTCACTGTTAAAAAATGGTCATTTCCAGGTGGGATTTTGTGACATTGACCTCAAGCCAATGGGGTCTTGTTCAACCTTTGCCTGGTGAATTAAAGAACCCTTTAAAATCACATATTCCCCCCTCTGGGCATTTTCAAAACAGTCATTAAATCGCCTCTTAACCTCCATTCAATTAAATCAATTGAGCTTCTTCAATCTCTCGCTGTAGACAGAACAGAATAATGCACATTTTCCTTGTTTTTAAAGTAAAAAAATCCTGATCTTTCCAAGGGGAGTTGCTGCTTAAATGTTTAGTCTGGGGGGATTTGGCTGTACTCGGAGATCGGCCCGCGGGCTATACTCGGCCATGTGAACACGGGCCCAATGCAAACTGCATTTAGCTGAGACCGTTAGTGCTGCCCCCGTGTGGCCAAGGGGTGGAACTGACCGGCAGAGTTGAAAGCTGGAGCCTGGGACGCTCCGGAACAAACTGGGCCCCAAGGCTCTCGCGGGTCCCCCCGGCTCGGCAGTGGGGGGCTGAGGGTCGCTGATTGCCAGAGTTCAGGGCTGCGCCCTGCCATGCTGAGCGGGTGTCTGTGTCTGTCAATGTGGTGATTCCCGGGAAGTGCGGGGTCCCCAGGTTCCCTAAAACCATAAGTTAAAACTCCCGCGCCGATTGACAGTGGGGTCCAATGGAGCATATGGGTGTGTCTCCCACGCCATGAACTAGCTGCAGTGTGTGGTTTCCCCTGCCCCCATCCAGGATCTGTGGGTGTCTCTGTTCCCCTTTTCAAGATCCGTGTGGCAGGGGTGCGTCCCTCACCCCAATTCAGGATCCCCACCATGTGGGTGCGCCCCTCCCCCCATCCCGGCTCTCTGGGGGTGTCTGCATAAAAAGAGACCGTGTCTCACTGTCTCACCCAGGCTACGCGGCAGGGGCTATTCACAGGCGCGATCCCACTACTGATCGGCACGGGAGTTTTGACCTGCTCCGTTCCCGACCTGGGCCGGTTCACTCCTCCTTAGGCAACCTGGTGACCCGAAGCTTCCCAGGGATCACCATATTGATGCCGAACTTAGTGCGGACACCCGATCGGCATAGCCCACTGCAGCCCAGAACTCCTGAGCTCAAGCGATCCGCCGGCCTCAGCCTCCCAGCAGCGGGGATCACAGGCACAAGCCACGGCGCCCGGCTGGTTTCACTCACTGCCAGCTCCAGCTCTAAACGCTGCTGGTGAGTTCTGTGCCTTGGCCCGACGGGGACAGCCTGGAGCCGGGTAATGCTCCTGCTTCCCCCGCCCCCGGCTCAGGGCGGCGTGTGGGCTCCGCCGGCCCCCCAGAGAAGATCCCGGATGTTCCGGTGCCCCCATCCCCCGCCCAGGAGCGCAGGTGTGTGGGTACCTCTGCCCCCCCATACAGAATCCTGGATGTGCCGGTGTCCGTCCCTCTGCGGAGGACCCCAGAGTGTGGATGCCCTTGTCCCCCTGTACAACATCCTGGGTGGGTGGGTGCCACTCTCCCCCCATGGAAGAGCTCTGGGGGGTGGGTGCCCCTGTTCGCCCTTCCAGCATCCCTGGTGCACGGGGGCCTCCCTCCGCCCCAACTCAGGGTCCGGGTGGTGTGGGGGCTCCCACCCCCGATACAGGCCGGGGGGGGGGGTATAACTGTCTCTGACTGTCCTGCCCCGGCGGGGCTACAGCCGCTGTTCACAGGGGCAGCGACCCCACTGTCAATCCGGGAGTTTTAACTTGCTCCAGGGGTGACCTACTTCCCCCCACCTTGGGGAACCCGGGGACCCCGCACTTCCCGGGAATCACCACATTGACAGACACAGACACCCGCTCAGCATGGCAGGGCGCAGCCCTGAACTCTGACAATCAGCGACCCTCAGCCCCCCACTGCCGAGCCGGGGGGACCCGCGAGAGCCTTGGGGCCCAGTTTGTTCCGGAGCGTCCCAGGCTCCAGCTTTCAACTCTGCTTGTCAGTTCCACGCTTTGGCCACACGGGGGCAGCACTAACGGTCTCATCTAAATTTGACCCTTCAGATTGCAGATTATAACCCAGGAAGCCAAATCCTTCCCCAAACTGACAGTTTAAGCACAAGCTCCCCTTGGAAAGATCAGTATTTTTGCCATTAAAAACAAGGAAAATGGGCATTGTTCTGTTCTGTCTATAGTGATAGATTGAAGAAGCTCAATTGATTTCATTGAATGGAGGTTAAGAGGAGATTTAATCACAGTTTTTAAATACACAGTTTTAAAAATTCCCAAAGGGGGAATATGTGACTTTAAAGGGTTTTTTTAATTCATCAGACAAAGGTTGAACAAGAGCCCATTGGCTTACAGTCAATGTCACAAAATCCCAACTGGAAATCAGGCTAATTACCTAGTGGAACAAGCTCTGCAAGGGATGTGGTAAATTCCCCATCACTTCCAGTTTGTAAATCAGGATCACAGCTCTTGCTGCAAGACACCTGTTCTCCCTTTCGGGATCCCTGTACATGGTGCTTCTCTCCTCCCAGTTCAAGACCCCCATCATATGGGTGCTCCCATCCACGATCTCTGGTGGGTGTCTGTCTCCCACCACATGAACTAGCTCCAATGTGTGGTTTCCCCTGCCCCCATCCAGGATCTGTGGTGTGTGGGTGTCTCTGTTCCCCTTTTCAAGATCCGTGTGGGAGGTGTGCATTCCTCCCCTCAATTCAGAATCCCCATCCTGTGGGTGCTCCCATCTCCCGATACAGGCTCTGCGGTGTCTGTATAAAAAGAGACCATGTCTCACTGTCTTGCCCAGGCTACGCTGCAGTGGCTATTCACAGGCATGATGCCACTACTGATCGGCACGGGAGTTTTGACCTGCTCTGTTTCCAACCAGGGCCAGTTCACCCCTCCTTAGGCAACCTGGTGACCCCAAGCTTCCCCAGGATCACCATATTGATGCCAAATTTAGTGCAGACACCCAATCGGCACAGCCCACTGCAGCCCAGAACTCCTGAGCTCAAGCGATCCGCCGGCCTCAGCCTCCCAGCAGTGGGGATCAAAGGACAAGCCATGGTGCCTGGCTGGTTTTATGCTCTCGCATTTACAACTTCAGACTCTGCTGGTGCGTTCTGTGCTCTGACCGGGTGAAACTGGGGCATGGAACTGAGCTGATGCTCTGAGTGTTATTTGCATTGTACATTTCAAATGGGCACAAGCCACGGTGCCCTTCTGAGTTCACCCACTCCAGCTCCAGCATTAAACTCTGCTTGTGATTTCTGTGCATTGGCCAGACAGGGGCAGCCTGGAACTGGCCCAATGCCCCCACCTCCACAAGCTGTAATTAGACTGATGAAACAAGCAAGCAGAATTAGATTGTTTACAATAACTCACAAAATGTAAATAGACCTCCACCATTGTCTTTCTCCTGCGGTCGTTTTCCTGAGCTCCCACTGATGCTCTTACTGTGTATTGCATTCGCTCACACTTGCTGAGTTTCTCAACCGGTGAGTCACAAAGGGTGCACTGGTGGGGACAAGATTTTTACTTCTATTCTTAGATTAAATCGGGGGGGGGAGGAGCAACATTAGTCTCAGAGTAGGGCATCCAAAAGAGTTAATCTATGACTAGTACCAGTCACTGCCATGCACTGTCCACTGCCAACAAGAATCTACTCAGAAGCAACAGATCATCCTAATTTTACAATCAGGATTAGGTTTAAGCTTTCCAGGCCACTTCATCCTATGTAAAGTCAGTCTTGGATGCACCATGCAATCTAAGTATCTGCTTTTGGTGTGCACTGTTTGTGTTACGATACTGTGACGCATTATAAAAGAGAGACACGGTGTCCCTAAATCATAACACACCCAGAAAGTCACAGGTGCTGGAACTAGGGTGCTGCTGCACCCTCCGGCTTGAAGTGGTTTCCATCATATCCAGGATTTACAGTTGGGTTCCGTGGCTCTCAGCACCCCCACTATAAAAGTTGTTCCAGCTCCCCAACAGAAAGTTCTGCTTCGTTATTTTGTAGCTTTGCAGAAAATAGGACAGGCCTGAGAGAATTGTGATTGCCTTGTACATTTTGAAACAGTGTAACAAATCCATTTGCTATTGAAAACAGATACAAAATCACAGATTCCCACACACTGACAGGATGAGAAACTTTGAAAAAAAGAGCCATTCACCATTTGAACTAAAGGAGACCTTCCTCTGCTGAAACACATACACTCCCCCACTTAGTCAGTATTTCAGAACTAGGAGATGTTTTCAGATGTTAGGGTATGGACTTTACTATCCTTTGTACTGACTACTATATACCAGAAATCTCATTTGGGCTCTGATCCGACTCTCCCACACTCTGAAGTCAGTATCAACTTTGCCATGGGTGCAGTTTCAGACCCACACACTCCTAGCAGAAATCCGGGACTGAGAAGCACACCTTAGCATTCTCCATGTTCTCTTGCTTTGTCAAAGAAAAAAGCTTCATTCTAAACTTATTTTCTTACCAATAATAATGATGCAGTCTAAAAAAATCTTTTTTATTTTGCACTGAAAAGAGCAAGCAATTTTCTTTTGCCTTTCCAAGGGGCCTTCTTTGCATGCTCCATATAGTAGTTATAAAGTGGTTGCAATAAATATTAAAAGTTCTGGTATTTTTTGAAAGAATATTATAAGGATACAACAAAATGTCATACAAATGTAAGGGGGAGGGATAGCTCAGTGGTTTGAGCATTGGCCTGTTAAACCCAGGGTTGTGAGTTCAATCCTTGAGGGGCCACTTAGGGATCTGGGGCAAAATCAGTACTCAGTCCTGCTAGTGAAGGCAGAGGGCTAGACTTGATGGCCTTTCAAGGTCCCTTCCAGTTCTAGGTGATAGGATATCTTTATTTATTTAAGTGAAGCATGCAATTTGTCTCTTTTTTAGCTGTGCAATGATGAAGGCAGCCAATGGTGGGATTTTGTCATGTGATCTGGCCTCAGCCTGAAGGCTGTCCAATAAGGGACCACTGGTATTTTTCCACGTTTGTATTCTGGAGTCACCTTACTCACACTCCCTCTCACATGCAGCTATCAACACAGTCCAGGGCTTGATTTACTTCTGGTTCCCTCCCCAAGGGATTTGCCAGAAGCCCAGGCTGGCAGAGGCTGCACTGGAAATGTGCTGCTGAATCAGTGCACTCTTGTGTGAGGGCCCCCTGCTTTGGACTGCTTCCTCAGCTGTTCCAGGCAGCTGCAGGCAGGGCTGGCTCCAGCGTTTTTGCCGCCCCAAACGGCGGGGAAAAAAAAGAAGTCACGATCTGCACTTCCACCACCGCCGCTTCATTCTTCGGCAGCAATTCGGCGGCAGGTCCTTCCCTCCGAGAGGGACTGAGGGACTCGTCGCCGAATTGCCGGACATGCTGCCCCTTTCCGTTGGCCGCCCCAACACCTGCTTGCTGCGCTGGTGCCTGGAGCCCGCCCTGGCTGCAGGGTCCCCCATGGAGTGAATATAAGAATGGCCACAGACCAAAGGTCCATCTAGCCCAGGATCCTGTCTTCTGACAGTGGCCAAACGCAGGTGCCCCAGAGGGAATGAACAGAACAGGTTATAATCAAGTGATCCATCCCCTGTCAACCACTCCCAGCTTCTGGCAAACATAGGCTAGGGACACCCATTCCTGCCCATCCTGGCTAATAGCCATTGATGGACCTATCCTCCTTTTAACTTTCTCCACACCCGTCATGATTTTATAGCCCTCTATCATATCCCTCCTTAGTCATCTCTTTTCCAAGCTGAAAAGTCCCAGTCTTATTTATCTCTCCTCATACGGCAACCGTTCCATATCCCTGATCATTTTTGTTGCCCAGTACTGAAGTCGGGCTTACCGGCCTGTAATTGCTGGGGTCACCTCTGGAGCCCTTTTTAAAAATTGGCGTCACATTATCTATCCTCCAGCCCTTTGGTACAGAAGCTGATTTAAATGATAGGTTACGGACGACAGTTAATAGTCCTGAAACTTCACATTTAAGCCCCTTCAGGACTCTTGGGTGAATCCCATCTGGTCCTGGTGACTTATTAGCAATAAACCGTACTAAGTGTGATTTGCAAACCCTTCTGCCAATGCCATGCCTCTCCAGTTCTTCTCCCTGTACATCCTCACCCGCAGGTGGGTAGCGGACTGAGCGTGGGTGTGCGTTGGGGGTGGGGGCTGGTACCGCTTCCTATGGGGCTACCTGTGTCCGGTAACCAGGGCCTGCATCCTGCGAAGCGACACGAAACTGCACTCTGCCCAGCGGTGCCAGGCCCTGGGAACCAGGGACCCACCCTAGGAAGGAGCACCCCAGGCTGTGCGCCCAGACTCTGGGAAGGTGCCAGACGCCGCTCAGGCGCCCCCTGCCTGCACCCTCGGGAACTGCCTGGCCCTTTAAGAGGGAGCCTTGGCGTTACACCCACGTGCCTGGGCCGACGTGTGATCGCCCGGCGCCTCTCCTTATACAAGACACGCCCCTTGGCCACCCGCATGCGCAGTTCCTGCCCGGGGATTTTCACATAGAGCATCCCCTTTACGTGCTGGGTGGGGGGATGTTATTGGGCATGCGCACCCGTTGGAAGGCGGAAGGAAGGCTCCATGGCTTACACGCTAGCGCATGCGCAAATCTTGCCCCGGGCAAATTAGGCGGGATTCTTCAGAGGCTGCTCCCTTATAGTCCGGTTGTACTATGACGGCGCCTGCGCAACATCAGTGAGAGGTGGGACTCCTCATGAGTGTGTGTGTGTGTGTGTGTGTGTGCATGCGCGATATCACTGCGCATGCGCAGCTCTGAGGCCGGCGAAAAGCGCATTTGTTCAAAAAGCGAAGCGGTTGGTGAGGTTGCCGTGCGCATGCGCGATAGCGGGATGGCGGTAGGGGAGGTCGATTTCCTTAGAGACGGGTTTGGCTTTGCACATGCGCAGTGGACCACGGGGGCGACTCCTCCGTGAGGCCCTCCCTGCCCGGGCGGATGGGTCCGCCTGTGCACATGCGCGGTTCGTTCGTACTTCCTAAGGGGCGGGGTTTGTCGCGCAGAGGCCTCTCCTCCGGGCCGGTGGGCTGTGCGCAGGCGCGCTCCCGGCCGAGGGGAAGTGAAGGTGGGTTCGCGCGGCACCGTTTCCGGCGGCGGCTGGGTTGGGCGCGAGGCACCGCAGGTCCCGGGCCAGTCACCGTCTCTCTCCGTCCCCTTTGCAGGCCGGAGCCGCAGCCGCCGCCGGCCTCCATGAGCTGAGGAGCCGCTGCCTGGGCCGCTCGGCGCGAAGGAAGGAGCCGGGCGCGGGGCCGCCCTGGGCCCGGCGGCGAAGGGCAGGAGGCCGGGCCGGCACCCGGGCGGGCGGATGGTCCGGAGCTGACGCTTCCCGGGTCTCCCTGAGGCGGGCTGGCGGCCTCTCTGCTGGGCTTGGCGGGGGATCGGCTCGCCCCGGCCCTGCTGGGACCCCGCCCCGGCCGCTGGGGCGGGATAGGCCCGCAGGCCTCCCCCGGTAGCCCGTCTCCCGGGCGGTGAGTCTCGTGTTCCCCCGGCCGAGCGCCTCGCCTCGCCCCGCCTCCCGGCCCGGCGCTTCCGCCCGGCGGCCTCCCGCAGCACGTGGGTCAGCGGCCTCCGGGTTCGGCTCTGCCCCGCCCCGAGGGGGCCCCGTGGATGCCGCCGAGATGGGCAAGGTGCTGTCCAAGATCTTCGGCAACAAGGAGATGCGGATCCTGATGCTGGGGCTGGACGCGGCCGGTAAAACCACCATCCTGTACAAACTGAAGCTGGGCCAGTCCGTCACCACCATCCCCACCGTGGGCTTCAACGTGGAGACGGTGACTTACAAAAACGTCAAGTTCAACGTGTGGGATGTCGGGGGCCAGGACAAGATCCGCCCCCTGTGGCGGCACTACTACACGGGCACGCAGGGGTTAATCTTCGTGGTGGATTGCGCCGACCGCGACCGCATCGACGAGGCCCGCCAGGAGCTGCACCGCATCATCAACGACCGGGAGATGCGGGACGCCATCATCCTGATCTTCGCCAACAAGCAGGACCTGCCCGATGCTATGAAACCCCATGAAATCCAGGAGAAACTGGGCCTCACCCGAATCAGGGATAGGAATTGGTACGTGCAGCCCTCCTGTGCTACCACAGGGGATGGACTCTATGAAGGGCTGACATGGTTAACGTCCAATTATAAATCCTAATGATAACAATAACTACTTAGTCTGCAGAAAATTAAAAAAAAAAAAATAGTCCGCCTGGTTTCCTAGAAGAATGATTCTCTATCGAAAAAGTAAAACCAAGCATCCATAGGATTATGATCACTTCTTCTCCAGTTACCACCCTTTCCTTCTACACGCTGACTGGATTCCTGTTTTAACTCTTCTTGCTTGGCGTTAGGATGCTGTAACCTCCAAATGTGACACGAACACAAGCACTAGATGCTATGGCAGACTTCCAGCAAACGGGGAAAGACACACTGTAGATTTGCTAAGTAATTTTTTTCCTCTCTTGATTAGCCCTTATTATGGTTTGATTCCTTTTTTTTGCTGGGGGGAAGGGGTAACCATTTTCAATGTATGCTTTCTGGTTCTACTTTTTTGAAATTTTTTTCTTTATCACTTGCTGTAGTTTGCTTCTTTTTGCATTCATGCAGAATATGTTGCTAGGTCTGTTTCATCAGTAAACTGAAAATTATTGCTTAAAATCAAACTGCAGTCTGTCTTTTTATATTGAGGACTTCTTTTTAAAAAGTCCTTAATCTGTAACTAAATAGTAACTTTAAATCTGTCTTTTCATATCTAAGACTAACATGGTAAATAAAACCTTGCCTACAGTGGTAGATAGTGAGAATACCATTGTAATATGTTCAAAGTACATATCTGAGGTAATGCAAGAACTGCATTGAAATGTCAGCTGTGAAGTTCTGAACCATACATCATGCATGAGTAGAGATGCAAATAAGTTCCCCATATTACATAGCAACCATATAACGAATAAAATGTGAATGATGTAATAGTTTCAAGTTATACTCTAATCACAGTTCCTATGTCTTGCATTGCAAAGTTAATGATGTTTAGCTGCAGTCCTAACTAGTTATGTATCAGTCTCCTCATGGTGCGGGATATCTTCTTTCCAGAAAGTGTAGCAGTAATGTGTAAGCATTACTGTTCATTTTACTTTAAATAACTTACCATTAGGCAAAAATCAAGTCATGTCTTGCCTCTCTTACAATATAGGGAAGATGTATTTGTTAATCTTGAGATTTTTGGAGACATTTCCTCTTCCAAAGTTTGAAAATCTCATGTTTTCTGAAAAGCATGCATCTTTATCAGCTGCAAACTCCCCCCATTTGTTTCCATATCATAATCATTTGAATAAGCAAGCTCAGTTCTAAACTTTAACAGAAATTAACCATTTTAACATTTGAGTAACTGGCGTTTGAAGAAGTCATTTATATCACAACTTAGTTTTTGCAAGACCACAATCTAACTCATGAAAGTAGTTCTAAATATTTTTGTCCCTCTGTTTCAGTAACGTTACTATAATTCTTTATGAAAGGAACTGTGTTGAATGTCTGAATTTAAATCCATTGAGTAATTAGTAATGAGGGTGGGGTGCAGAGAGTGAGCATATGACTATGAATGTAAACTTCCATATATAGGTTTTTTTTTGTTTTTTTTTTTTTTAAGGGCAAGCAGCTCACTTGCCATAAGTTTTCAGATGTCTCTGACTGGCAAGTTATGGCAAAAACAAACCAACCAAACCCACCCAGATTGAGAGTTCAAATCAGTGTATCGTTTCAATCAAGTATTAATACTGGGTGCAAAAAAGTAAAGCAGCTGGGTTTTATTCAGCCTTAAGGATTAATTTTAGATTTCCTCAAGGAGTTAAACTCAACTGGGGAATTCTAGGAATGTAACTTTACAAAACTAGAAGAGGGGGAAAAAAAATTTTTTTTTTTTGAGGGTGTAAGTTTTACATTAGATTGGGGCATTACACTACATTTCTGCAGTGTTGACTCTGTATGTTAAGTACAGTGTATTATGGAGCTCTTACCAAAGATCTATGGGGAGATAAAAATATTGAAGTTTATTTCCTAAAAATTTAATACTTAGGACCCCTTGAAGAAAAATGCTTAGTTTAGAATATGGTTCCAAAAGGGGGACACTCTTAATGTGGGTTGCAATGGCAGTGAAAGGATTCTGGACGATATTAGAAAATATAGCAATGATTCAGAAACACTTTTGTAAAAGGAAAAAGTTCATTAGAAAAGCAAGGCAAGTTCAATTACTTTAAGTCATAATTCTGAAGGGGAAACTAGATGTCTTCATTTTAGAAGTCCTTTTATGTCCTTCTTGAATTGTTGCTCCATTTTCTAGTTTTTATAAATTCAAGAAATTCTTCATTTCAGTTAATGTAATTGGTCAAATAGTCTGGTAGTGTAAAGGCGTATAAACCAAACACCAGAGTACAATTGTTTTCTTCTGGAACAAAAATTTTAAAAAGCCAAGCACAAGGTAAATGCCTAAACTGGAAGACTTGAAGCTCTATTAATAGTTTTCAAACTTTCTTAAACATATCTCAATCAAAATGAAAAGTTGGATTTTCACTTTCAGTCTAAAGTGTTTACTGTATTCTTTCTCTTCAAACACTGTTTGGGGCAGGTTTAAATTTCACTAGGTTTTTACATTAAATTGAATTCACAATTTTGTATTTCTTTGGTAATTTTGTTACTTTAGATATTCTGTTGTGTAGGTAAAATGATAAATTTAATTATACTCTTGAATTTTTAAATGTTTTATTCCGGGGGGGGGGAAAGACTCTAAAGTTACTGAAACTTGTGTGGCAGATGATTCAAAAATAAATGACCTTTGCTACTGAACAAAATATAAAGGCTTCATTTTCAAAATGTCTTTATGAAGGAAGCGGGGGGAGGGGGAACAATGCAAGTAACTGCAACCTGCAGGGTAAAGTGGCAATTTTTTTAATCAGAATTCTTACAATCTGAATTTTAAGTGCATCAACTTCTGTGTTCATACGAATTCACGAAGTAAACTGGAGTACCTTTTTCTTTTTTTTTGGGTGGCATTGTTCTTGTCTGGTAAGTGAATGAGTCTGTAGATTTTCATCTCCCTACTACAGTAAACAGGAATTTTATGTTCTCAATATGGTTGTAGTGTTGGTAAAGAATTAATAAGCAGAAAATAAAGCAATTATACAGTGCAGCTCTCCTGGTATGTTACTTATATTTGAATATGGTAAAAATAGAAAGGGTCTATATAATACACTGGAGTAGTGCCTTCTGCTTACATAGAGGTGTAGGTTCTGTTTAACCTGGTCTTGAAAGATTGTAATGCTATTAGTTTCTCTTTTGAGGAATCTTTAAGTCACATAATTAAAATTGAAAAGTTGGAAAGAGGAGACAAACTTCTTTTAAAAATACTCCCACTTCCGACTACAGCCTCTTTTATTTCAGTAAACTTAATGTTTAATATTATGCTTTGTAAAATACTTCAATACAAGATCTCTGCCCTAAGGAACTTACATTGTCACTTGGACAAATATAATGCACAGAACAATTTACCTGCCAGAAAACATAGAGGTGCTGATGATGAGGTCGTCAGTCCTGGAAAGTTTCATGAAGAAAATGGCCTTGAAGGAATAGAGGGAAGGGAAGGTGCTTTTGCGATTAAGGGGTAAAATGGAAATATTGTTATAAGAAATCGAGAGCTGTTAACGACTACAGAGGCATGCAAGGAGTTACAGCTAGAGAAGTAAAGGAGTGAAGTGGTGTGGAGCTCCGAGGTTAAGAATGAAGCAGCTAGTTAAGCAGTAAGGCAATTAAGGAGTTTGGAAGGGGAGTAGGGATGAGGCTAGAACAGTATATAAATTGAAGCTGCTAAAGTAATTTTTCAGAGTGCAGGGTAGAGATGTGATGTAACAGAAAAGCTAACCAGACTGTGGAGTCTAGATGTGGAGTGACAGTCTTGACATGCTAGAAGATGGTTGAGTTGACATTGAGAAGGGATAGAAGAGATACTGGCCTTGAAGTGGATATGAGATATCAAGGAAAAAGGCAACACTGTTTGGTCGCCTTTCGTCACTTATGCCGAAAGATCAGGAGTAGACAGGTGACTTGGGAGACATTCATATTGTCCCACTGCCTTAAGCTAATCCTAAAAATCAATTTTCAAGTGCTCAGGTGTATCCAGGTGGTGTTAGTGTTGTGGTCCTACAGTGGTTGCAATATTTTAAAAAAAGAATTACCCTTCAGTATCTAGCTCAAGGGTTCTCACAACAGATTTTTGGTGGCCGCAGAGTGCGACCACCAACTCTTGCTGGTGGCCACGCTGACTTTTTCCTAAAATACTTAATTAACTTTAGGAAAAATAAATATGCATATATACATGTCCAAATCATTGTAATTTATTTATGTAGGGATTTTTTCAGACTCAGTAATAAAAATAATGTACTGTGGTCTCTCTTCTTTACTGGACATAAACAGAATAGAAACACAAGGTGTTTTGCATGTTCTTGTCTTTTTATTTTGCTTTTCTTGGTTGCGTGTTTTTTTAAACTTGCTAGCTAGTAAGTCTTCTGCTGTGAAACGTGATATTTGTATGTTTGTTAATATCACGTTTCACAGCACACATACTCAGCCCCGGCAAGCCCTGGGACAAATTAAGCCCTGGATGGGGAGGAGGGCAGGGAGGCTCTGGGCCCAGGGATGATGGCGTGGGTGGTGAGCCTGGGACCAGCACCTGGGACCAGAGCCTGCTATCGCATGGATGAAGCCCGAAGCCCGGTGGCCAAAGACTGCCCACCCGCCCTTGGGAAAGTGGGGCATTCACCAGCTGCCTGCACCTCCAGCGTTTGTCTCCCCGGAAGGGGGGCAGGGCCAAACCTCCACTAGTGGCCCTGGGAGAGGGGCCACTGCTCCTCCCCCCCCACCCCCGCACTCCCGATTACAGCCCAGGAGGACGTGGCCGCAAGAAAAGCCACATGCGGCCACGGTGGCCGCATTCGAGAAACGCTGATCTAGCTTGTCTTGTCTACACACAAACTTGAGCCATCTTAGCTAGGGATGTGGCTTTTAAAACTGATTTAGTTAAACCAGAGCAAGTGTGTGTAGACACAACCTCAGAAAAATAAACTTGTAAATCTAATAACATGATGTCGTAGCTGTTAGTAAAAATTAGCCTTGTAAGGGTGACCGTTTGTGGATTAGACCTCTGTAACTGTGTGTTCAGCTTTAGCTTAATTTCTTAATTAGAATACCATTCTTGAATTACTATTTTTCATGAATTAGAAAAGGCTTCAGCAATCTCTTTTCCAGTCACAGGAGAAAATTGGTATTTATGGATAAGGCTTGGAAGAACTTGCCTGCCACCTACTAGCCTGAATGAAGACTAAGCGTACAAACAAAAACACCTGTTCCCTAGGGGCAGGCAGTGCCCCTCAAATTAAAGCCACATTTCCATCAATTTAAAAAATGTACTGTGCTACTGCATTTAAATGGCCCACTGCCGGTCGATCAACTTTCTATATACATATTATATAAAAGGTAATATGGTCAGGGCTGGTCAAATGAAAATATATTAATTGAATATCTGACAAATTGACCTGACTGTCAGTTTCACTGTTTCCAGCAGAACTGTGAAAAAATGTAGCTAAAACTGACATTGGTCAACTTTCACTTTGTAGTTTGTGGAAGGTCTCAGCAGCAGCAGAGGCACCAGAACTGGTAGGAACAACACTGCATTGGTATAATCTTGGTTTGGGTTTGTAATGTTTGCAACCTTAATGGCTAAAATAAAAAAGAATCTTAAAAATCTTAAAATTACCCAGAAGATATTGGTTCTTTGTGGGAAAACTTCCACTATCCCTAGGCAAGTGTAAACTCCCAAGCGCTATTTGTATAGAGTATTAGGATTTTATTCTAAATCCAGTGACGGGTGGGCGAAGAACTACTATTCTGATATTTTAGCATTGACCTTTAACTCTTTTAAAAAAAAAAAAAACCTAGGATTTCATACTATGTAGTTGTTCAATACTTAGGAGTGAAGCAAATTATTTAAACAAACATCAAATGTCAGGAGGACCATTTGAAGTATCATAAAAAGCGGGATAAATTTTGGCAGTGGCATTTTTGAAGAGATAAAATAGGTGACCCAAATGGATCTATCAGGTATTTTCAAGTAATCCTACTTTTGATACTTCGTGTCTGTTCACATGAGGTGATGCTGGTCAATAAATGCAATGTTAGTGCAAGAGTGCAGCATGGTGGATTTAATGCATGTGGTCTGGGGAGGAAGTTGTTAGTTCCATAAAAGTTTGAGACAGCTGTGATGGCACCTACTTTTGTAAAAGATATAAAGGATAATGAGCTTGCATATGTTTATAGTACTATAACTTCGGGGGGGGGGGTAAGGGAAATAAGAACTGAATGCCTTTACCTATGCTCTTGGGTTATTGCCTTCAAATGCTGTAGATATTCTAATAGAAAATAGTATCAGAGGGGTAGCCGTGTTAGTCTGAATCTGTAAAAAGCAACAGAGGGTCCTGTGGCACCTTTGAGACTAACAGAAGTATTGGGAGCATAAGCTTTCGTGGGTAAGAACCTAACTTCTTCAGATGCAAGTCTTGCATCTGAAGAAGTGAGGTTCTTACCCACGAAAGCTTATGCTCCCAATACTTCTGTTAGTCTCAAAGGTGCCACAGGACCCTCTGTTGCTTTTTAATAGAAAATAGATATTCTATTAGAAACTGTAGATATTCCAATAGAAAAAATTGTTTCACTTCACTGGTAGCATCGGAACTATTAGTTCCATAAATGGACAAGGAAGAATGGTACCATCTATCTCCTCCTCAGAGCATGTAATCAAATCTACAATGCCGTGCTTCCACATGGGGTTCCCAGCTGTCTTTTTTTGTGGCTTTGTTGAACAAAAAAGCCGGAAGTCTTTTGGCATGTGTTCAGAGACATCAAAAGTGGTCTCATACATAGGCACGTTTTTGTTAATTTAGATCTTTATTTAAGGGAAGTATTTGAATCTTAAAAGCTTCCTTCTGTTTCTCTGTCTCAAGTTAAACATACAAATAACAAGACTTTTAAAATAGTCTGAATAAAAATCGCTTTCCTTTTCAATAAGGTTTCACTTCTGATGTCATCCAGTAAGTGCTCCAGATCTTTATGGAATTGCCTAAGGCAGTGTTCTCAACGACCGGTCCATGGGCCGGCACTAGTCCCTGAGATCTCCCTGATACAATTTAGGAAGGAGCAAACTGGTTCCTGGTATCAAAAGTGTTGAGAAACACTGATCAAATGTACACAACCTGATTTTCTAACTTTTTAAAAAGCAACTTTTTAATTCATCTCAGGCCTGTTGTGTAATCATGAAGCAAAAAAAGAACACACTCACATTTTTCCCCCGTTACAGGTCACATTTTAAGTACTTCTCTCTTCTGTAATCATAGAATTGGAGGCCTGGAAGGGACCTTGGGAGGTCTTCTTGTCCAGTCTCCTGCACTCAAGGCAGGACTAATATAACTCCTAGAGCTGCACTAACTGAACCAAAATTGATTGTAGACACAGTACTTGGGCAAAACTCAGGGGATGTCATTTCTTCAAAATAGGAGATAGCTGCTTTGTTAATAGTGGAAATATTTCTATAGAAATATTTCGGTTTACAAAAAAAGCAAATGCTGAATCACACCACATTATTTCTAGTTCTAGAGATGAGTTCTACAGTTAAATTGGTAATGGAAATGACAGCAAAAGGAGTGAAAATTTTGTATAGACACACCTACCTCCACCCCCCAAATCCTCCTTTAATTCCAAAGGAGAGTGGGAGCAGTGGAGTGTCCCATGTACAGTATTGTCAACAACCAGGAAAAAAGCAGATCTGGAAAATGTGGCTGTTGTGCCATATTACTTCTATGATTAATCCTATAGTGGTGCATTTTACATTCAGGTTAGCTAGTTGAATATTGCAACACTTCAGAGTTCATAAGGTATGAAGGTAACTTGAGGGCAGGGTGGATATCTCTTGCGTTGCCCCCTCTAGTAAAAACAAGACTAGGAAGCAAGTGAGTGTGTGTGAGATGTAGTGTTACTTTCTCATTTCTAGAAGGCCATAGTGTTGTGGATAACGGCTTCCAGATGTTTAGCTGGAATTCTTCCATAGGAAGGGAACAGTATTATTTCTATGCTGTTGTCCTTTAAGACCTATGTCTTTTGATATCTAAAAATCTGGTGGGTTTTTGAGCTGTAATGACATCCTACTCATGTATAGTAGGAAGTTTTGATACTTATACAGGTGTTTAAATGAAGGTTCATGCATGTCCTTGGTAGGGCGGGGGGGAAGGTACTTGCGCTGAGATTAGTCTGTATGAATACCAGCTATTAGAGGGAAAATCAGCTTCGTCAATGTGACGATCAGTGTTCAGAATACAGGCAAAAACATTCCAGATACCATGTTTACATGAATGCAATCAAGAGGCAAATAATAGGGTGGAACTCATATTATATAAATGTTGTAAATTATATTGGTTTGCAGTGTTGTTGGGTAACACTGCAAGGTGTAATTGACACTGTTTATAGTGTTGACAGCTTCTAAACTTGAAAATAACATTTGCTTGTCGGTCTGGGTTCCTCAGAAGTAGGTCTTACGCTTCACAGTATAAGGAATGTGTGGTTACTCAGCCCTAATACTATTAGTATTTTTGCTATTTTACCCTGAGGAACTTCCTTTAACATTTCTCTTGGAAACTGGAAATATTATTCTAGAACGCAGCCATTAACTCTATGGCTGTTTCAACTTTTCAGTTGCCACCTATAGGTGTACTGAAATATGTTCATACAGTGTTAGTTAAACATCTGTCATAATGCCCTTTCCCCACAGGGGTTGGATTAGTTTGGAATTGCCTCAGCTCTTGTGGAGGCTTTTTCCCCCGTCATATAGGGATGGTTTTCAATCAGTTGTCTTAGCAGTAATTGAATCCAATGTGAGCCCAGTAGCGAATGCTATTATACCCTTTAAGAGGAAGCGTTTGCTTGCGAACTCACAAGATTAGACTAAATGGCTTGATTCTGGTCGAGTTCCCCCATCAAAACAAAGTCTGATGACGTGGAAGGTTCAGATATAGGGAATAGACTTGTATTGCCTTTTTCCCTGTCATCTTAAGAGTTTGTCAAACACTGGGAACAACTTTTTTTCCTTAACCTAGCTAGGAGGGACAAACAGTTATCTGCCTTATTTTCAGCACTGTATTTATAATACAAATAAAATTCCCTCATTTAAAAAGAGTTGGGGACAGCCTTTGTCAACTGTATTGTGAATTCTTTGTTTTCTTTGCGATACCCAGGGCTTGCAAAAATTCACCTACTAGCCTGAGGACTAACCAAACTTGTCAAAGGCAGATATAAACTCTGCTGGATGAAGGTGAGGGATGCTTGGATCCCTGCCAAGGTTCTACGCTTGGACCTTGTTCTGAGGCTCATTTTACCAACCTTCTGCTAGCGGAGACAGTTTTCTAGTCACCTACTACTTATCCTCAAGCCTCCTGATTGTTTGGAGGGGGTGTCTTTTCCTAGCTGATTCATGGGGAGGGCCAGCAGAATGCCCGTTGTTCTGCCCTCCTTCAGACTTAGGTTTTTTATCTAATTTTCTCCCATGAATAGCTTTTAGAACCTGCCTTGGCTGCTGTTCATAGCTTAGCTTAGCAGCTGCAGCAGAAGGAACCTGATACGTTGTAATCAATTTTAGTGGTCATAGGGTACTGATTAGCAGCAGTGAAGCTGAGCCAGTCGTCTTAGCTTTCTCAAGCAGCAGAATGAAGTTGTGAGCAGTGTTAGAACTGTCTACAGACTCAAGCCTTGTCTACGCTACAAATGCTTTGCTGGTGTAGTGCTCATCTGCTGGGATTCCTGCATCTATACTGGAGGTTTTACTGGCATTGCTATGTTTGCTGGGTGCATGTGTGGGGTTTTTTTGTTTTTGTTTTACCCCCCAACTGATATAGCTGTGCCCACAAAATATTGTAGTGTAGACCTGGCCTTAGAAAAACAGTGCTGCATCTCTTAGCATTTGGAAGACTTTGGTATCAACAAGGGTTAGCGATTTCTTTTTTTATTAAAGCTTAAATTTTTCAGAAATTGATGGTTCAATCCCCCACTGCCAGGAAAGGGGCAAGTTTGCCACTCCTGGTTGGTGAAGTCCGGTCAACCTTCTCAAACGAAAAATGGAATTGGGTATTGTCTGTGTTGTCAGATGCTACCGGTGTGGTGCTCTGCTTTCTCCTATGTTGATATCACTCGGCTGCGTGCGTGTGTTCCCTCTGTGTGCGGTCCCAGCTCTGCAGATAGCTGACACAGCAAACCCGACGAGAACCCCCAATGACCACAGACTCTAGTAAGGTATGAAGGCACCTCGGCCAGGTTTATTGCGACCCTGACACAATTGCAGTTCCCCGCAGATTATTTAGTCTACAGGGCATGCTACGAGAAAGTGCCGCTTGGCAATGGACTCAGCTCAGTCAGTGGTAGGACTTTCCACTGCCCCCTCGGCCGGACAAAGACACCACCCCAGGGATACATTCTTATACACAGGTACGAACAAGTTACACATCACTCCTGATGTATTGAGGTGCAACCCCTCTACGTAGCAAGGTGCCGCCTCTCACCTTGTACATGTTGGTTCGATCAAAACAACTCTATCCATCATTTTACCCTTTTGCCCCTGTCATTGGGATGGGTCGGCCTGTTCCATGTTATCTGTGGAATGTTCCCGTATGGTATGTCTTGGTACCATGTTTATACTTTAGCTTTGCTAGGTAAATATATATTTATGCAATATCAGCCCTTTCCTTGCCAGCTTCTGTGAGCAGGGCCTGCCTCTGGCAAACAGCTTAGCTTTGCTTTATGTTAGCTAAGTCTTGACCATTACTCTAGGTTGGTTCAGGCCTCATACTAGGCCTTCATCAGGGCCTTCACTTACCACAGTCTGCATCTAAGCACTTAAAGGGCTAAGTAGTAAAGTGTTCTATAAACTAGTAACGCACTTGCATTATATAACCATCTGCAGTTTTGGCCATACTTGTGATTCATAGACTCTAAGGACAGATAGGACCATCTTGATCATCTAGTCTGATTTCCTGCACGATAAAGGCCACAGAACCTCACCCACTTACCCCTGTAATAGATCCATTACAGTAGAACCTCAGAGTTTATGAACACTTTGGGAATGGAGGTTGTTCGTAATAGAACACAACGTTCTGGTTGTTCTTCTAAAAATTTACAACTGAACATTGACTTAATACAGCTTTGAAACTTTAGTATGCAGAAGAAAAATGCTGCTTTACCTTTATTTTTTTTAGTAGTTTGTTTAACACAGGACCGTACTGTGTTTGCTCTTTTTTCCTCTCTGCTGATGCCTGATTGTGTACTTCTGGTTCCAAATGAGGTGTGTGGTTGACTGGTCAGTTCGTAACTCTGGGGTTCATAACTCTGAGGTTCTACTGTACCTCTGGTTGAGTTACTGAAGTCCTCAAACCATGATTTTAAGACTTCAAGTTACAGAGAATCCACCGTTTACTTAGTTTAAACCTGCAAGTGATCTGTGCCCCATGCCGCAGAGGAAAGCAACCCCCTGCCTCCCGCCAGGATCTCTGCCAATCTGAATTGGCGGGGAAAACCCTTCATGACCCCAAATATGGTGATCAGACCCACCAGCCACACACCTGAATTCTATTTTTCTCGTGCCTTAGTGACCACTTCTTTGCTTAATATATAGAATGATCTTTCAATTGTTACGATGTTTTGAAGCCGAGAGAACATTCAAACAGTCCTTGAGCTTGGTTGGTGGCCTTGAGTGAAGGTTTTAAATCTCAGGTTTTGGGGTCTTATTCTCCTGAGCTGGTGGGAATGGACTGTATGCAAAATGGTCTTGGGGCCACTGTACAGGTGTCATTTTGCTCTTGGTCCAAGGGTTAGTATTTAATGGTCTTGCAACCTCTGGGCCTTGGGGGCATGTCTCCATTTTGAGCTGGGTGTATAAATCCCAACTTGAGGAGACATACCTGCAGTAACTCTGCCTGAGCTAGCACAATGGAAGATGAGTTAGCCACCTTGAGTATGTGCCTAGCATCTCTGATGGGTATGTATTGAAAGCGGCCTGCCCCTCGCCCTGCCATAGCTGTGCTCTGTTTATAGCATGCTGCCTCAGTTAGAGTTAGCACCTCCGTGAGCTGAGAATTGCACCCCGAGCTTGAAGTGCAGACGTATGCTCAGGCTGAGTTATTCACCAAGGCTGCCACCTTGATGACAAAATATTTCTCCTTGTTTCCTTGTGTCTTCCCCCCCATTGTCTTTCATCTTCTAGTTGGAGTATAAGCCCTTTGGGGTAGAGGCTGTCTTTGTTCTGTGTTTTGTACAGCACCTAGCACAATGAGGCCTTGCTCCATGACTGGAGGGCCTAGGTGCTCCCATAATACAAACGTTAGAGGGGCAACAGCCTTTTTAAAAAACAAAAAGCTGGGGGTAAAGCCCTCAGAAGACCAGAGGTACTAACCCACTTCATTAAAGATTCAGTTGGTGAACTGACAGCTTGTCACGGGGTTCCTCCATCTTTCAGAAGAAGGGGTGGAGTGGGAGTACTGGGTCAAACAATGGTCTGTCAAACAAAGGTCATGTCTCAATGACCAGCACAAGTTGCTTCGGAAGAAGGTGTGGTTAAACAACCTAAGATGATTCTCTTCCCCCCCCCCCCCCCCCGCCCCATAATGGTCACTTTTAGGCACTAAAATAACTATAGGGCTAAGGTTCCCAAACTCTGTTTTGCTGCACCCCCTTTTGGAGGTTCACGTCCTCCTCTTTCTGTGGATGCCTGGGATCTGGGAGACCATCCCCGCTTGGGTGCCTTGTTTGTCCCCAGCCTGCAACCATCCCCTGGCTGGGATATGCTCTGGGTGGACAGCCCCAGCAGGACACAGGCAGTGAAGCTGGGCCCCTGCCCTTGGGATCCTCCCATGATCATTCACAGGCTGCGAGCTTCTTTGGCCCTAGCACAATCCCCAGCGTGCAAGAGCCTGTGTGAGCAGGGAGAAACTACCTCCAAGGAGGTGCCTGTGGCAAGCCACTCCTCATCCTTCCCTGTCCCTGGTTCTTCCAGCCTGGCAGGAGCTGGAGGGAGACACTGTTGGTGAGAGGAATTCTTCTTTTATCGACAGTATTTTGAAGAAACACAAAACAATTCTCTCTATAAGCATATATAAGGATATAAGCCAGAAATAGAAAAAGTCCGGAGAAGGACAGCAAAAGCGGCCAGAGACATGGCAAGACTTTTCTGTGAGGAAATATTGAAAAGTTTAAGGCTGCTTGGTTTGAGGAGCTATCCGAAAGGAATGTAGAATCGTGGGAGTGTTCTTGCTTGCTCTTGTATTAGGAGAGGGTAAATTGGAGAGAAAGGAACACCCAATGAAATTAAAAAGTAAACTTTCCAGGCTGATAAAGGGAATTGTTTACACAACACAGCTAACCAGAGGAACTCACTAGAGAGCAGGATTGGTTAAAGAATTAGGCATAATTACAATATAGAGTTACACTAGCTAAAGACAAACCCGTCGTGTACCAAGCCTCATGCTTCAGGGCATAACCTACGTAAGAGAAATTCCCCCAAGCTATCCTTCCTTACATCAGTAACTTCATGAAGGAGTCATGGTATCTAAATTGAGGTGTCTGTGCAGCGTACAGCAGTCTTCTTAAATGTGACTTAAGTTTTGAAGAAAATGAAGTAAATAAGATGGTGCAGTGGATGCTCCAGCTAACCAGGGCAGGAGGGGGCATTCAATAAGCTGATTTTTTTTTTTTTAACGCATGTTCTAGAAGGACAAAACACTAAACCAGCTAATATCTCCTATCAATGGTCCTTATGTGGAAAACTGAGCATATGCTAATTCTCAGTTTTTTCCTGTGTGAAGTCATATGCAGTGCTGATATACAACAATTCTGCACACTTGCAAATTCTGATTGTCCAGGGTTTAGTATGCTCAACTTGCCTTTGGATCAGTACTAGGAACTGTGGCATTAAATTACATAATGACCTGAAAGATGGAGTGAAATGAAGTAGTGAAATCTGTGGACAACACAAATTTTAGGTGAGTCAGGATGATGGAGCACTATGGTGGAATGTGGAGTAATTTAACAAAACTAAATTAGGCCTAAGTGGCTCTGACGATTGGTTCAGAACTTTTCATGTGAAGGCACCACTTTAAATCCAGCCAGGCCAATAATGACCAGACATGATCAGACAGCTGGTTAGTGCGGTGTGTGTGAAACGAGCTCAGTCCAGTTCCTAGTGCACAAGCATCCACATTAGACCCCATGACCACAGTTAGCACTATGTGTCTGTCTGGTAGTCTGAGGAATTGGGGCCTGAGTGAACACAGACATTACTATCCTTCCTCACTTACAGTTGGAGCACTGTGAGGGGAAGCTGGAACCACTGCCACACCTTATTTGTCTGACTTAGGCCTTGTCTACACTAGAGTTTTGTCATCAAAAGTCAGCTTTCATTGACAAAACCGTGGAGGTGTACACACCACAGTGCTCCTCCCCGCCAACAAAACTCTCCTGCTTTGCCGACAAAATAAAGCTACCTTGACGAGAGGCGTAGAGATTTTTGCGGCAAAGTGATATCAACAAAGTGTCAGTATAGACACTGCATTTGGTTATGTTGCTGTAAGTGGCCTCCAGGAGGTGTCCCACAATGCCCATCCTGACCGCTCTGGTCAGTAGTTTGAACTCCACTGCCCTGCATCCAGGTACATAAATATCAGTCCCCCCAACCCCCTTCCCATTTACAGGCTAGGGAATTTTTAAAATTCTACTTCCTCTTTGCTCGGCATGGACGGCTCATATCACATCTTCCCAGCTGACCAGGGCGGCTCCATGCAGTAAATGCTCTCCCTGAGTTGGATCTGCTGGCAGTGTGGGGAGAGGAGGCTGCGCAGACCCAGCTCCGCTCCAGCAGTAGGAACATTGATACCTACGGTCAGATTTCTTGTGGCATGTTGGTGAAGGGCTGTGAACGGGACATGCAGCAGTGTCGTGTGAAGATAAAGGAGCTGAGGCAGGTGTACCAGAAGGCAAGGGAGTCAAACTGTCGCTCTGGTGCTGTGCCGAAGAGCTGCTGCTTCTGTAAGGAGCTGGACGCCATCTTCAGCAGCGACCCTGCTCCCACCGCCAGGAGCCCCGTGGATACTTCAGCGGGGCTGCTGATGGCGGAGAGCGGACTCAACCCCGAGGACAAAGTCGTGGATGAGGAGGTCGAGTTGGAGGACTAAGTGAAGCACACAGCAGGGTTGTCTGGTGGCGCGGCGAGCCAGGGCCTCTTTTCCACTCTGGATGAGTCTAGCCAGTCCCACATTCCATCTCTGGCGTGCATGATGCAGGAGAGGAGAGCTGTGGTAAGTGATCGTTTTGAGTTGGTGATACTTAGTTATGAGGTAGAGCTGTCCTTTGCTTTGTATATTCTAGAAGTGGGTGAAGGGATAGAAATGTACAAGACTATCTGTG
This sequence comes from Malaclemys terrapin pileata, assembly GCF_027887155.1. Taxonomy (NCBI): domain Eukaryota; kingdom Metazoa; phylum Chordata; order Testudines; family Emydidae; genus Malaclemys; species Malaclemys terrapin. The sequence goes on along the minus strand of NC_071508.1, from coordinate 147,625,159 downwards.
TTTGCGTGGGCTTCACGTTCCCCTCTGCAGCTAAGCAGTGCAGTGGAACTGTGTTAATGCACACAGAGATTTCACAGGAGTGCTCCAGAGAGATCTCTAGGAAACTTTCCTGCAGGTACCCGCCAATCCTCTACCGAAGGTTCCTTGGCAGAGCTGCTTTGTTCCTTTCCCCCGTTATAGGAAACTTTCTTGCACCAATCGGCAATCACTTGTGCAGTGACCAATCTGGCGCACAGACAAGCCACATAGGGGCCTGGTCTGAATCCACATGCATACAGGAGATGCACCTTTGCCTCCTTGCTTACCCTTAGGAGTGAGATACTGGCTTTAATGACCCCTGTCTGTGGAAAATGGTGGTAGAATTTAAAATATTGTCCCAGATAACCTGCAGTGATCCCCTTAAAAAACCCATGAAGATCCTTTGCCCCATCTTGAGTGCTCCCTCCCCTTTCTTCCCCGCCCCTGGGCTGAACTCACCATGTTTAGGGTGTTCTTCGAGCTGTGTTCTTGCCAAGGGACAGTGAGAAACTGATTTGTATTTTTTAAAAGGGTGCATTTTATTATAATGATTCGATGCTGTGTATACACTAACCATCATGCTTCTCTTTGTTTCTTGTGTTTCTGCAGATGTGGCCTTCAGGGGAACCCCCTACACGCTGGCGGAGCGCATCCACCATATAAGGAAGTGACCAAGGAGGACATGTTTTGAGAGGTGCTCCAATCCTCAGAGGCCGAAAAACAAGAATGCAAGGTGTGGAGAGAGACTTTAAAAGAAAATTCTAAAATTGAGAGGCGGGACAGATAGCTATCCACAGTGCGCTGCTCTCTCTGCCAATGTTAGAGCACCAACTGTGGACCTGCTCTGCCGACAGAAGGAACGTTGTGTGAACATGCACAAACCATGTAATTAAACTGGTATTTGATCGGTGGCATAACTTGTGTTGACAAAACTCTATAGTGTAGAGAAGGCCTTAGTCTTCAATGCTGCTAGCCCAGAACTTCCCATGAGCAATTAAACTCCTACTATTACTTAAAAATCTGCAACAGAGCTGCAGACGTGCTTGTCGTCTTTCCCAAGATGATAAACACAGGGAAAAACAGAACTGAATGACCTAAGGGAATCTGAGGTAGCTTTAACTCCTGCAGCAAAAAGATGGCTCCTGACAGCTAAGCCATATCTGCTCATTGTGCTGCAATAGTTGAAGCAAATAAGATTGTAAACTTTATTAGTATAAAGTATAAAATGCAATGAATGGCAGTGTAGAAAGGGATGGTACATCCCTCATTGGTTCCAGGTTTGGTGTTCTAACAATAGCTTTTCCCTTGTATTAACAGAAAATAGAGGGAGTGAGTAAGTGAGGCCTGGACTTCTGGCAAAAGACACATCTATCAATCCTGCCTTATGATCATTCTTCAGGGAGAATTACTTTGTGTTGCAGATTTAAAGGGGAGAGACTTAGAAGGGGGAAATGGGGTGGTGGTGGTGGAGATCTTGCTCAAATGTAACATTATCCCTTTGCATTATCCCTAACTCTTCCAGTATATGTACACTTATCTTGATTTTGTTTAATTTCGCAGTTTCTCAGGCAAAAGTTATCTTTACTTCAATTTTTCCTGGAAAACTGGTGGTGGTCTCTTGACTACTAAGTTTGTTGATGGGAAGTTTTTCTGCTTTTTCCACACCCCGTTTCACCAGTGAAGTCTTCTTGTCTCTTCAGTTTTGGTGACGTGTCCAAAGCATGCATGTAGAGATACAGTAATGGAAGGTGTCTGGAATAAGTTAAATTCCAGTCTTGATATTGGTGTGAAGAGCAGCTGAGTTTGAACTTGGTCTGTCATCAATTAAATATGTTCTTTCTTATGCAGACTTGTTTCTTTTGCATTTCAGAGCAGGAGAAATACTTCAGTACCTGGTGCAGATGTGCTTATTGTGATACAAATACTGCCTTCCAAAGGGGAGAGCTCATTTTAACTTCCTGACTCAAGAGCTTCACTTCCATCGTTACCATGCTCTGTTCTCTTGCTCCCTTCTAAGTGGGCAATTCTTTTGAGTATACAAGAGACCTCTAAAATGCTAAGTTGGAAACCTAATGCCACATAGGCAAGAAAAGAATACATAGTTGCAGGCCTGACTCATCAAGCAAAAGTTTTGCTGAATATGAATTTGTAAGATTCCAGAGGGGTGGGGAGTACATGGCTACTAATGGAAAAAAAATAATTAACATCATACGTTGTTTCCTCCCTCAGATCCTGAGCAATTGAAGCTACAGATGTTTTGGCAGAGAAATCACACAAACTAAAAACAAAGGGGGGGGGGGGGAAGAGGGATTTAGACTGGAATAGTTCTTTCCTCTATCTATTTAGGGTACTTCTGAGTCACTCCCTTTGGCAGAGAAATGGGGAAGTCTGCAGCTCAGATTTCTCAGGCGCTTAAGAAGATTCTACATCTCCATTAATGTGCCGTAGGGCACGTCTCTACGTACGGCGCTGCAGTGGGCGCAGCTGTACCGGGACAGCTATGTTGCTGCAGCACATCTGGTGAAAACGCTCTATGCCGACAGGAGAGAGCTCTCCTGTTGGCATAAAAAACCCCATTTCCACGAGCAGCATAAGCTAGGTGGGCAGGAGAAGCTCTCCCACAGACATAGGCTGTAGTGTGCACAGTGCTATGTCAGTGTAACGTATATCGCTCGGGGGGTGGAATATTCACACTCCTGAGCGAAAAAAGTTTTGCTCACATAGGCTAGAGGGTGGACATCGCCGAGCACTCTGTTTACAACTATATAGGTTCCTTCTGCAACCTTGCAGAGGGCTATTGAAGCTTTTAAAAAAGAAAATTTTCTAATCAATTAATAGGAGACTTAAGATCATCTACTGACATGAGACTTCCCATAAACAACCATGCTGTGTGTGTGTGTATGGTGAGCTGAGGAAGCAATGGTAACTATTTGGATGTTTTCCTATATCTTAAATGCAGGGCCGGCTCCGGGCACCAGCAAACCAAGCAGGTGCTTGTGGCAGCACATTTTCAGGGGCGGCATTTATTTATTTATTTATGGCGCTTGGGCGGCAAAAGCCTAGAGCCGGCTCTGGCAGCAGCAGCGCGTCCTGCACCGGGGGTGCCCTGGGGCCGCTGCGGTTTGCATCGGGAAGCAGCGCCCGCACCTTATGGCCGAGCAGGCTCCAAGTGCAGGACACTCGGGCTGGGGGCCGCCCCTCGGCACATACGGTGCCGCAGGGTGGCCACCCCCCAGTACCGCAGCCGGGGCTCGGCGAAGTGGCCAGAGCCGCCCAGGGACTGCGGCAGGGCGGCCAGGAGCAGCAGCAGGAGCGGGGCCATAGAGGGTGGGGCACTGCCGTGCAGGGCCTGCATCCTGCTCTCCAGGGCTCCCTTCCCTCTGGGGCTACCCTGCCCCGGCTCCTCAGCCCCCTGCCGGGGCAGTCCCCCGGCTCTGTCCTCCCCCGGTCCCGGCCAGTCCTGGAGGCGGGAGCCCTGGCTGGAGGGACTCTGCGCTGAGGTGCGGCCGGGAGCCCTGCTGCTTACCCCGACCCTGCCAGCACTGGGCCGGCTGGAGGCAAGGGGGGAGTGGGCGGAGTCAGCGCTGGTGGGGGGAAGCCCAGCGCAGGGGCGGCAGGTGGTGCGGGTGGGGTGGGGGGAAGAGCCCAGGGTTGGGGCGGCAGGGGGTGCGGGTGGGATCAGGGGGAGAGCTCAGCACTGGGACGGCAGGGGGCTTGGGATGCAAAAAACCTAGAGCCGGCCCTACTTAAATGAGTTTTAAATTAGTATTGGGAAAACAGTCTTTTCCTGTAAACCTCTCCTCTTAGAACTGAATTAGAACTCTTGCTATGATGGATTTTGTGCAATTGAGGCTACAGATGTCCTGGTAGAGAAATCACAAACCAAAGGGAAAGAATAGGGGTTTAGAATGGAATCGTTTATAGTGATGAATTTTGCCACGTAACGGTATTGTAAGAAGGTTGCTGTGAAATCTCTCCGCTATTATGGAAGTGTTTTGTATTATAGAAATACACTTAACCAATAAGCCAAAATAAGACCCGCTTTACTTGAGCACAGGTGCATGTGTTGGGGATGTGCTAAGACATCAGCTCAAATGCAGAATGCCTTAAAATCTGAAGAGTGCACTAGGCATAAAATAATGCACATCCTGGTACATCTTAGTATAGTTCAATAAACTGGTTAAATCACAGCAGTTTGGAACACTTAATTTTTCCGAGATGAGTTACATTTTCTGCTTATTGCTTTTACTGGAAAAATGGATTATAAGTGTCTAAAATGCAGAAACACTGTAAATTGCATCTAACTATGGACACAAAGGGTAGGGTGGGAGGAGGAGTGAGGCTTATCCAGGTTAGAAATAGTAAGGAGAAGTAAATTTCAGACGTAAATTGCTTGGTGTGGATTCTAACAGCATTACGGAAACTCTGTGTAGAGAGAGAACTCCAGAAGCTGCTTCTCTCAACAGGGAGTGTAATGTGAGGAGTACAAAGGTTAAAGTCAAGGTCAGGGAGTGAGCTTTTCACTCTTTAAATGGCCTCTTGAAAGTTGAAATAATTAGGTATGTTTTTAAAGGATAAGGCCACCCTTTAGCTGTCCAATAAGGAATATTCGCATATTCTTTCCTGCTCTAACTGGATAGATAAAGGAAAGGGGTGGGGGCGGGGGGGGGGGGCAGAATCATTCTTGCTAAACTTGTTTTTGCACAGGGAAAGTGTGTGTATTTTAGCTAAGCTGTTACCAACGGGCGGAATTGTCCAAGCGGCGATCTCAGCCGTTCCCTGGGTAGATTGGACCCCACTGGTGTTCTTAAAATAAATACTTAGCTCTTCTCGTCCATAAATCTCCAGGTGTCTTACAAAGCAAGCATCGTTCTTTCCGCGCTCCAGATGAGAAAGCTGAGGCCGGAGACGGACTTGCCCAGCATCACACAGCAGGCGAGTGGCAGGGAATGATTGCAGCGTAAGAGCCTATAGAGTTTATTTTTGCATGTGAGAGGAAGAAAATCTGAGACGGCCTCAGATGAGGTTGCCTGATTCAACAGGGCTTTATAAAGACCCCTTGCCCTTCTTTTTTTTTCCGGCCAGTAAATTGTTGTCTGAGAGTTGTCACGTCTCTGGTGTTCTTAGGTGCATTGTCAGGTTATTGATTTGAACTGGGACCATATAGAACATGGTTGTAACCAAAGTCCTGTAGTGGCACCAAATCTTGTATAAAGGGGGTCAAATGAGGCGTCTAAGACAAGGTTATGGTTTGCTGGTTATAATTATGCTGTCTATATGTGTGTATCAATTTTGTAGTTCAAGTTATGAATATTGGCTCTATACTGTCTGTATTTCAAACTTATGCTATGCTTCTGGGAAACTTCCCAGACAAGTTGGTGTTAGCTCTGCCTAGCCTGCTTGATGGCCCATTAAGGACCATCAGCTATACAACTGACCCATTGAGAGAAGGCAAACACGCCTTACAATTCAGCAAAGTATGCAGGGACTGGCCCATGTGACTCCAGATTCCATTTTGCTGTAATTTTCCACAGTAAGGACAAAGAGGTGTTCTTACACCTGGAAAAGACTATAAAAAGGCTGATGCCTCTCCTCCATCTTGTCTTCAATCCTGCTTCTTACCTCTGGAGGAACTTTGCTGCAAACTGAAGCTCTGAACAAAGGACTGAATGACCCATCCCAGCTGGGGATGTACTCCAGAGACTTGAGCTAGACCTGCAGTTTATGCTATCGCTGCTACAAGCCTGAACCAAGAACTTTGCCATTACTGTATGTAATTGATTCCATTTAACCAATTCTAGCTCTCATCTCTATCTTTTTCCTTTTATGAATAAACCTTTAGATTTTAGATTCTAAAGGATTGGCAACAGCGTGATTTGTGGGTAAGTTCTAATTTGTATTTTGACCTGGGTCTGGGGCTTGGTCCTATGGGATCAGGAGAACCTTTTTTCTTTTATTGGGGTATTGGTTTTCATAACCATTTGTCCCCATAACGAGTGGCACTGGTGGTGATACTGGGAAACTAGAGTGTCTAAGAAAATTGCTTGTGTGACTTGTGGTTAGCCAGTGGGGTGAGACCAAAGTCTTCACTGTCTGGCTGGTTTGGTTTGCCTTAGAGGTGGAAAAACCCCAGCCTTGGGCTGTAACTGCCCTGTTTTAAGCAATTGGTCCTGAATTGGCACTCTCAGTTGGGTCCCACCAGAACCGCATCATTACAGTATTCTAGCAGCCCCTAGCTCTGAGCTAAAGACCCCAATTGCTCAGTGATAAAACTGGGGATCATGTCCGTTTTCAACAGGACTGTGCAATCAGCAACTCCTATTCTGAGGGATGCCAGATACGAAATGTCATGGTTTGGAATGAAATTAAAGTCTGAAACATAACTGCAAAGATGGCACCGCGTTTTCTCAACCGCTCCATTACCTGGGGGTTCTCAATCCGATCTGCTCCCGTTAGTGATACGTTTCTGATTCGGGTGGGCCTGCAGAGAGTTAATGCTACCCCACGAGGGGGAGTTAGATATTGCTCAGCCTCATGGTGCAACGGAGGGTGGAATTTGGAACCCAAGTCAAGTCTTCCTGCCCCGTGGGTTTGCCAAGTCACGGCTGAGGTCAGAGCTTGGGCTGCATAATTTTTGTTTTTGGTGATAACCTGGAATCTCTCTCAGATAGGTTTGCAGGACTGGCAGTTAAAGCAACCACGTTTACTCTTAAAGGGAGAGAGTTTGATTTGAAAATCACTGGCAGGGGCGGGAAAAAGCCATTTTCAGTCACTTTTCGAGTGCTGAATCACACTTTTTTTTTTTTTTTTTAAATGTTCACATTCATTTCATACCCTGAACCAATTAGTACTTATCAGTAATAAAATGAGAACGTCAAGGCCACAAAACAATTGGTCTTTTATTCTTACATGTAATAAGTGAAAACTGCAAACCATTTTAAGGCTAACTTTTTATAGTCTGTTACAGAACTTGATATTGGTGTTAGAATTCTGAATACCCAAGTTGAGTTTCTCAGCAACTTTGACTTGCCTGTAAAGTGCAGTTTTGCCTGCAGATAGACATGTATCTGCCATTGAAGTCAATAACATATGTGCTTACAGACAGGATTAAGCCTGTTGTGTGTTTAAACTATAAACTCAGCAAAGTTACGGATTCAGAATAGTCTGTACAAGGTGCTGTGAACTACGACTGGTATAAAAAACAACTTTTGCAGTTTGTTCAGATGTAGGGTTTTACCAGAGGGCCACCATTTAAATATGAGCATGTAGGAGCCTGGTTCTCATTTAGACAAAGGTCCCTTTCCACTGCCAGAGCAAGGCCTTCTTGTTAAGATCTGTTTTCCAAACTTACGCACTTGTGCTAGCCACATGTTCATCTACTGAGCTTGGTGTATGAAGTTCCTGCACAAAGTGCTATTCTTGTCTTTAAAGTAACTTAAACAACTTAACTGCCCTGTGAAATTCTGTGGCTGTCTGATACTTCTGTATTAGGTATGCTACATCTTATAAAATCTAACGTTAATGGTACTGTACCACTGCTACCAAAACTGTGGAAGTATTCCCTCCAAAAACCTGTGGTGGTAAATACAGCCTTTGGTGGGAATGTGATGTTCACAAAGGCATGTTTTTACAGGGTCACCTGCAGTCCTTCCCTGTATCTAATGCTTCTTTTAAAACTAACCGAGCGGTGAGAAGTCTAGCTGTATCCACCATGTCCATCTATAAAATAAAAATAAATTGCTTGAAGTGTGCTGCATATTTGGCTGAGATCAATGATTCAAAGTTTAAAAAATAAAAGTTCTGGCGTTCTGTTTTGCACAATGACTTTTTAAAGTGATTGTAAAAGCTACAACTAAGGGCCAATACTCTACTCCTGATACTATGGCACTGTTTGAAGAGTTCTGATAAATTGAAGTGAGCACCTAGTGAGTGCTAGATTGAGGACAAGAGCTTTTTTTATTATTATTATTTTTTTTTTGATATTGCTTCCAACATGTCCTGTACTGGTGGAATACTCTTCCAGAATTTCCAGTACAAATGTTCTGCATGAAAGTACAGGCACCCCTTGGAATAAGCCCCACCCTAGGGGGAGATAACAAAATAAATAACCCCCTGTGTACAGTTCAGTCTGAATACAGTGTAATTTGGCTTTCAAAATCAGAGCACTACAAAAGGATACAGTTAACATCTGCAATCATCATCTCTTTACTGTTCAATAAATCAAAAGCCTGACGCACCACAGGGTACATATTAACAAGAAAGTAAATATTGATGTAAGTTCTGCACATGTAGCTCTTAGCAGCTTTTCTGGGCTTTGGCTTTTTTTTAAATCATTAAGCAGCATTTGAAAACACTCGTGGGAAGGAAGCACTCATTAAAATCTCTTGGTCTGGACCGGCCTTCAGTCATGTTTGGCGCTGCTCTTGGGAGTGTTAGCAGCCAGTCCGGCTGTGAATGGCCAGGGAGAACTGTAGTGCCTCCAGCGTGGGGGTTAAGCACACTCCAGGACTGCTGGGAGGGAAGTGTTCAGGGCAGCCATCTGTTCTGTGAATGAATAGAGCACCAATCTCCAGGGAGATCAATTCAGCCGCTTTCATGAGCCACTAAAATTCACTTAATTGTTTTTGTCTAACAGCTAATCTAAAATAAATACAGGACTGCCTTAGTCCTGCTTCGATACAAGGGATTGGGGGGAAAAAATCAGTCCTCCTGCATAAGCAGAATACATCCAGTAAGACTACCTAATCAATTATGCAAGAGTCTTTCAAACCCATCTTCTAGATACTCAGTTTGAAACAGCTGTCTAGCCATCCATGTGCACAGTTAAGGCGTAACTAATAAGCTTATTTAAAGTAGAGACGTTAGATCAAAAATTTGGCACCAGTATATACCCCCAAAATGCCTTTTAGTGAACTTTATATAATAAAGTCCTAGAATGACCACCTTTGAAAGGCAATAGGATAGCCCTAATGCTACGCAATTCTACAGGAACATTCAGAAACTGCTACATCTAATAGTAATGTTACTGCAATGGTTCAGGCTGCTGTGGAAACTTGAGACAATGTTATTGGGGGCAAAACGAAACCTCTTAGTAGCACTGCAAAAGCTTCGTACCAAAAGCCTTTCTGTTCTGCCCAAATGTTCTGAAATGGTTCAGCCCATGTCTACAAGATCGCTCCATTTTGGTAAAACTCACTGAAGTATAACTCTCTTGACCAAGAAAAGCTCAGTGTCATGTCAACTGCTTTAAACTCATCAACTTTATAAACCATACCTCTGTATATTAAACTTTCTTTTTTAAAGTTGCTTGCTGTTTTTGCTGGAGGCTCTCTCAGCTAGAGGGCTGGTAGTGTTTTACTAGCAAAACAGCCTGAGTATGCACTAAAACAAAAGTGTGCAAACCTGGCTACCTAAAATTAGGGTCCTAAATACATATTTAAGAACTGAAAAAAGTGTCCTGATTTGCAAAGCTGTCCCTGCTCAGCAGTTTCCACTCGTTTCAAACTAATGGAAGCTGTGGGTGTTCAGAACCTTTGAGAAATTGGGCAACTTAAATGTAGGCATCCATATATACATTTAGGAGCTTCATTCTAGGCAAGCAGGTTTCCAAATTTTGTTTTAAATGTATAGTAAACTAGTCAAGCGATGGATCACATATATTTTTGGCTTAGGTTTTTGATTTTTAAAAAGAAAATGAAAATGCTTTAAAGTTGTTCTGCAAAGCAAAGGCTCTTCATCTGCGATGACAATCACCTTTTAAATGATAAAGGTTGTCCTAGGTTGGACATTAGGAAAAAGTTCCTAACTGTCAGGGTAGTTAAACACTGGAATAAATTGCCTAGGGAGGTTGTGGAATCTCCATCTCTGGAGATATTTAAGAGTAGGTTAGATAAATGTCTATCAGGGATGGTCTAGACAGTATTTGGTCCTGCCATGAGGGCAGGGGACGGGACTCGATGACCTCTCGAGGTCCCTTCCAGTCCTAGAATCTATGAATCTATATGCCTGGCAGTAATAGTCTTGTATATTACTGGATAACTGTTCACTGATTCAACAAGGAATCCCTTGGCACCTTAAAGACTAACAGATTTATTTGGGCGTAAGCTTTTATGGGTAAAAAACCTCACTCCATGCATCTGAAGAAGTGGCTTTTTACCCACAAAAGCTTATGCCCAAATAAATCTGTTAGTCTTTAAGGTGCCACTGGACTCCTTGTTGTTTTTGTGGATACATACTAACACGGCTACCCCCTGATACTTGTTCACTGATTAAAGAGCATTTAATGAGGGGAAGGGAGGGAAGCAGGCCTGCTTAACTCCTTATAGTAGCTGAGGCCCAAATTCTCCAAAGACTTAAGCACATGCTTAACTTCCAGCACTATGAGTAAGTGGCTCATTGACTTCATTGGGGACTTCTCGGGGTGTGAAGTTAAATGTTCGTATAAGGGAGAGAGGTGTGTGAAATATAAATGTCATTTTGAGATACTACAGCCTACTGCAGTGCTGTGCTTTTCAAAACACCTCCTCTTTTGCCAATGCGGCAGGACAGAGGCATAGTGGTCACATTTAGCTTCTGGATCACACCTTCCTACCATGTGCCATCTCGCCACCGGACTCTGTCTGGACAAACACTCCAGCAAATCCACGTAAGGCATCCCTGAAAATTCCATTTTGGTGACTAAGGCCCATATCCTCAAAGGTATTTAGGTGCCTAACTCTCTGGGGCCAAAGTGACTTGGCAACACAAGACTTGTGCTTCCTTATCACTTAGGTGCTTTTGAAAATCCCATCTTTAGACATATTTTAACCGGCATCAGCCTCTTTCTGGAAAAACTTTGATCGTGACTGACTTAGGAACTGAAAACAATATTTAGATTCCATGTAGCATTGACTGTTCATCCCTCACATTCTGCCTTTACAAGGTGGGGACACAGACTGTAGGTAAACTGATCCTTCATATTCTAATTGTAGGCAGTTGTGATAGGCTCGGCGTCAGAGATTCTCTCTGTCGCACACAGGAGCAGATGATGAACTTAACCCTGTGAATGGAGTCTGTGAACAAACTTGTGCTTATGCTGTGTAAGCTGGGGCCGCAAAGTTGTCTGTAATTAACAGTAGGAGCTAGGATGTAACTGTGATTTGTAGAAAACCTAAATTTAAGAAAATGATCAGTGGCTCCAATTAGAACAGGTAGGAAAATGAGGTGGTGTTTCCCTCCTGCCAAAGAAAAATGTTGAGGACAAAATAAAAACATATTTTCATCAGATTGTTCCTTTGTCTAGACCAAAAACAAAACCCTCACCTCTCCAAACAGAGTTTCTGCTGAGAAAATTGAGACAAAATACATCCTTTTGGGTCAGGAGGAACTGCCACGGTGCATTATAGGAGTCGTCTTAATGCCACCCATCATGTACTCCTGCTGGAATTCAGTGCCACTGTGCAGGGCAGAATTTGCCCCAGATTTAATGTTCCCTGCAGAATTTTATTTTTTTCATGCAGAATTTATTTCTGCCAAATTGCTTCCTTTTCTCAGTTTTGCGCATTTAAAATGTATTCATTACGTACACATGTAACATCTTTGCGCGCACAACTCGAATACTGCCTCACTCCCTCTTGTATTCCCTGCTAGCCTGAACCCACCCCCCCTCCACTCCCACTATCACTGCACCTCCTTCGCTCTCCCGCCCACACCTGGCACTGGGGCATGTATACCACCTCTGGAGAGGAAGGGGTGTTGGCTGGTGAACCATGTACATGACCCAAGCCAGTCAGACACATGCATCCCCCTCTCCCCCCCCCCCCCCGCACACACACTACCCTGGGTCTCCCTTCTCCATGCTAAGTACCTGTTACTGCAGGTTGTGGGCAATAAACAAAAATTCATGGGAGCCCGTGACCTGTCTGTGACGTCTACTAAAAATAATGGGAGTTGAGGGAGCTGACAGGGGGATGACTGAAGCCCTAGCCCAGGGTGTGTGTGTGTGTGTGTGTGTGGCATGTCCAGCACCTGCACCCCAATGGCTGACTGTTCCAGGACCCTTGCTGCAGTCACAGCTGCTCGGAGCTATGGTGCCCTCACTGCACATGGCAGCTGATGGCCCCAAGGTCACCACCGCACATGGCAGCTGATGGCCCTGGGGTTCCCCCACCGCTCACAGCAGCTGGGAGCTCCGGGTCCATCTGCAACAGGCAGCAGCAGAATTTTTAATTTTTTGGTGCGGAATTCTCCTAGAAGTAATAATTGAAGTTGTAGTCCAGCTGCAAAGCCCAGCCTCTAGAAGAGAATGGGGACAAAAGGCACCCGAACTACAACTCCCATAAGGCACTGCAGCAGCATAGGTGGACTCAGTTCAATGTATGTCAGAGTCAAAATGAAACATTCTGACATTTACATAACATCTTGATTCAAAACCTCCTTCTCCATGACAATTGTTGCTAGTTTGATTTTTGGCCTAATTCAGATGAAAACAAATGTCAAAACATTGGCACTTCCCATAGGACAGAAATTTCAGTGGACCAGCTCTCCCACCCCAATGTGTCATTTCTTATGCCATACATACAACATACATGTCACGTGTCATTCCAAATAACAATAACCTAGGCTCCTTTGTACTTTGGAAATGGGTAGATTGAATTACTGGAATATTCTGGGTAAATAGACTGTCTAATAATAAACTATTAAATTGATTGGACATCTGAAAGGATGTAAAGGGTTTTTTCAGCTATTTAACCAGCTAATGAAAGTCATTAAGACATGTTTTCCTCATTCACACCCATTATATTTTCCGGTCATTAGTATGTTTGCCAAGTTTGAAACAAAATATTGATTTCATATCTCAACGAAAAGATCACTTATCTTCCGCTCACTGAGACATGCTTTGATTTGAATAATTTAAGTGATTGTTTGCAGCAGCCTTTCCATTGATACTAAAATTGTTAGACACTTCTTAGCTCTGCCACTTCTTAGCTCGGCCTCTCTTCCTAGACACAACAAAGATATGGGCAGTCTGCAGTCTGAAACCACCTAGAAATCATGGAAGTGCACATTTTTCTTCAAGATTACCTACCTCTATGCATTCCCAACTTCTGGGATGTGCCAAAGGGGCAAAGTTTGCAGATGATACAAAATTATTCAAGATAGTTAAGTCCAAAGCAGACTACAAAAGGATCTCTCAAAACTGGGTGACGGGGCAACAAAATGGCAGATGAAATTCAATGTTGATAAATGCAAAGTAATGCGCACACAAAAAAAATAATCCCAACTATACACACAAAATGGATTCCAAATTAGCTGTTATCACTAAAAAAGAGACCGTGGAGTCTCTGTAGATAACTCTATGAAAACTTCTGCTCCATGCACAGCAATGGTCAAAAAGGCTAACAGTATTTTAGCCTATTAGGAAAAGGATAAAAAATAGGACAGAAAATATATTGCCACTACTTAAATCCTTGAATACTGTGCCCAGTTCTGGTCACCCCATCTCAAAAAGGATATAGTGGAACTGGAAAAGGTTCAGAGAACGGCATCAAAGATGATCAAGGGTATGAAACAGCTTCCGTACAAGGAAAGACTAAAAAGATTAGGGGTGTTCAGCTGAGAAAATAGATGACTAAGGGGCAATATGGTAAAGGTCTATGAAATCATGAATGGTGTGGAGAAAGTGAATAGATAGATGTTATTTACCCTTTTGCACAATATACAAACCAGGGGTCACCTGATGAAATTAATAGGTACAAGGTTTAATGAAAATAAGAGGAAGCCCTTTTTCACACAATGCACAATTAACCTGCAGAATTCATTGCCATGGAAAGGTCAAAAGAATAACTGAGTTCAAAAAAGAACTGGATAAGTTCATGGAGGAGAGGTCCATCAATGGCTATTAGCCAACATGGTTGGGGATGCAACCCCATGCTCTGGGTGACCCTAAATCTCTGACTACCAGAAACTGTGAGTGTAGGACTGGAGCGGCTCACTCCATAATTGCCTGGTTCTGTACACTCCTCGTGAAGTTCTGGTAGGGGCCACGGTGGGAGACCCGATACTGGCCAAGATCGACCATGCTCTGAGCCAGCATGGCAGCTCCTATGTGTGTAGAACTTATCTTGAAGAATTACTGTTGCAAGAAATATTTATTTGAGAACTATATTGTACTTAATCTGGTATCGTTCATGCGGCTGTGGTGACTTCTGTAAAGTCAGTTATCAAATTTAAATCAGTTCTCAAACATGGATGTTGAACTGCTGTATAGAATGGTTAAAAGATTAGAAAACATGCTTTATAACAGGGGTTGGCAACCTTCGGCATGGAGCCCATCAGGGTAATCTGCTGGCAGGCCACGAGGCATTTTGTTTACATTGACCGTCCACAGGCACGGCCCCTGCAGCTCCCAGTGGCCGTGGTTCGCGGTTCCTGGCCAATATTGAGCTGCGGAAAACTGCGGGCTGCAGGGACGTTCTGGCCACGGCTTCCCGCAGCTCCCATTGGCTGGGAACAGCGAACCACGGCCACTGGAAGCTGCAGAGAGCCGTGCCTGCGGACGGTCAATGTAAAGAACAAAATGCCTCGCGGCTCGCCGGTGGATTACGCTGATGGGCCGCGTGCCGAAGGTTGCTGACCCCTGCTTTATAATGATAGACTCAAGGAGCTCAATCCATTTAGTGTAACAAGAGAGGAGGTTAAGGGGTGGCTTGATCACAGTCTATAAGTACCTGCATGAGGAACAAACATTTGATAATGGGGCTCTTCCGTCTAGTAAACAAAGATATAACAAGATCCAATGGTTAGCTTCAGCTTCCAGCCAAATTCAAACTGGAAATAAGGGACAGATTTTTGTAACGATGAGGGTGAATAACTATTGGAACAATTTAACAGGGGTTGTGGTGTTTGCTCCATCACTGGGAATTTTAAAACTAGATTCCACCACCCCCCCCCCCAAATATCTGCTCTAGTTCAAACAGGTATTAGTTCAGGGAAGTCCGTGGTCTGTGTTGCACATGAGGCCAGATGAGATGATCACCATGATCCCTTCTGGCTTTATAATCTATGAATCTATAGATATCTTACATGATTGGGGGTCACCAGCTACCTCATTGTCACCACCTGCTGGTTGCATTTGGGATTGCTTCCACACTCTTTTTAATGAAGAAAATTTGGAAAAATAGAAATTTCCAGAACTGACTCTGTCAAACTGCAAAAATCCTTCTTTCAAAGCAGGAGTAAGAGCAAGAAATACAGGGAGAGGCTGATGTGGGTTTCACTCGGGTATAAATTAGGAGTGATTTAATAAAGCTAATGGAGTTACGTTGGTGTTAACTGAGATCAGAATTGGGCTCAGACTCAAGGAAACATTTAGGCTTGATGATGAGTGCATCACATTGAAAAGAACACAAGCTTTTAGAATGTGGTGTTCCCGTTCCGTCTCTCGAGAGAAATTCCAGAGATTTCCTGCTACATCAAACTAGATCCTACATACAGACCTTTTCCCTAATCAGCATCGAGCTCATTAATAGTATGCTACTATTTGCCCTGGCTTCCAGAGGTCTAGTAAGGATTTCCCATTAGCATCAGTACATTTTTTTTCTGCTGTTTTATCTTTTAGTTTCATAATACAAAGTATAAAGTTAAAAAAAGTGACTCAAATTTCAGTAACTCTTAGGGGGTGTGTGGGTGTATGTGTGTGAAAATTCTATTGTTAACCAGGTCACACCGACTCTGAAGATGAAAATCTACTCAAACAGTGTGCGCAGTTATCTAACTGATGATCTTTGATCGAAAAATATATTCTGCCAAGGAGCTAATCCAAACATTAGTTTCCCCTATTAAACTTTGAAAACTATTTTTGCATAGTTTAGCTATATCTAAATATGTGAAAGTAGGAAGAAGTGCATAAGTGAAAATAGTGTGGAGTGGGTGGGTGAGAAGGGAGGTTGGAGGCTTGCATAATCTTGTTGCAAATTCCCTTGGAGTTGGTGACCTACTTAGATTAGGGTACTCGTCTTAATATGACTTTCATTGTCACACTTTTTCCTCCCTGTGGCAACATGTTGTATTAATATGGGCTAGTGACAGGTTTTAAGCCTACAAGTAAAGAGGGGGAAAATATAATTTAAAAAAAGTCTCCGAAATTGGATTAGAGAATTAGGCTGTGGATATGGGGAGAGATGTACCTCTCTCCTTGTGTTACTTTGCTAGTCTAGCCTGGTGCAGTTTTGTCAACAATTGCCAGTCTATCCAAACTGCTATGCAGGGGACTATCTTAACCATGAACAAACTCCAAGAGCAATCCTGGGCACTATTAAGTGGCTCCCTAATTTACAGGGTTTTCTAAAACTGTTCCGTTAGACAGGGTGCAGCGTACAACTGTGAAGTGTGTAACTAGCTTGGCCATTCTTCAAAACCTACCCTTTAAATCAAAATTGAACTCAGTGCCACAAAGCAAAGAGTCGGCTAGAAGAGCAAGTTCCTTTAAATCTGCAGCACGAAGCTGGGCGAGATGGGGCTGGGAAGGGCCTGGGCCGAAGCGCTACAGTGAAACAGTAGCTTGAGAGATAATGCAGCCAGGGCCTTGCGCTCCCCCGCCCCAGCCCTGCGGCAGCTCCCCGCCCCCCCCCCCACCCTGAGGCGCCTCCCCCCCGCTGCAGCTCCCCACCCCCCAAGGCACACCCCCCCCCCCCCGCGGCAGCTCCCCCCCGGCCCAGGGAGCCGTGCGGCAGCTCCCCCCCACTCTGAGGCACCCCCCGTGGCAGCTCCCCACCCCCCCGGCCCAGGGATCCGTGTGGCAGCTCTGACCCAGAGGAACCCCGGGGCTGCCTGCCGGCGGCTCAGACTCCCTCTCCCTCGCAGCGCAGCGGCCGCTGTAAAAAAAAATTAAAAAATTGGGGGCGCTGCTTTTTGGAGCCCCCAAATCTTGGAGCCCTAGGCAACCGCCTAGTTGGCCTAAATGGTAGCACCGGCCCTGAATGCAGCTTTCCTTAGTCTAATAAGGTTCCTTGTTCAGTGTTAGAAGAAAGCAACGTTGTGATTCTTTGTCATTGTCACATGACAGGATGAAGAGACATCGCAAGCTTAAAATCGAGAGTTACCATATGATCCAATTACGTTGCAAGCTTGTGTTAGTCATGCCGGTGTTTGAGAAGAGTGCTGTATCCACTCAGCAATGCCGTTTCCTGTGGCTGGAGTAGACCAGCACTGCACATTGACCCGTCCTCCAGGGCCTTTTCTGTTTTGCTTTGTGGCCAGATATCTCTTGTAGAAATGATGTTTTTTTCAACTTAGTGGACTAAGGGACAAATCCTTGGCCCAGCAACTGGCACAAGGGTTGTGTTGGGTCTGTGCTGGACAGTCACACAGGGTTCTGGACTGCAAAGTGCCTGGAGACTCCAGTCAAGGGGAACAAGGTGGAGGAGCCATGCAGCTAAGCCTAGGGAGGGCCCCATGCACGCACCTTGCTTATCAGTCCCACAGACATGTTGGAGGGTCAAGTGCTATAATACCCACCATTTATTATCACCATTAATTTTCCTAAACAACAAAAGGAAGTGGTAACACGTAACAGCAAGCTCCTCTTTGGCGTAGCAAAGATCTTGTCTTGGCAGGTGTGTGATGCCACTTCCCCTGAGTTTTGTGTGCTCAGCTGTCCTTGTTAAATGAAACCAACGGGCTTTTGGTTGAGTCTGCATTAAGGGCCCATTGCCTTGAAAATAAACACAGCATTCCTTGTATATGTTGTGTCATACTGCCAGGGGCTACATGATGTTAGCCTGCATGAGCGCCCGGTTTGGTGTAAACTGGTGTTTTAGTCCTTCCGTGTTGTCAAACTCTTGCAATTGTATTGAGTCTTGTGGTATTTGGAGTTTTCCCTCCAAGTCCCAGCCCCCAGCATGATGTTGTCATGTGAGAATCATTTAGAAACAAAATAGAAGTTGCTGTGGAGAAAAGCTTGATAAGGTGACCCCCTATAGGTTCAAAACCCAGAAGACAAATAAAAGGGAGCACAAATGTATTACTGCTAAATCTTGTGATTTTGAAGTCAAACTCGCTATTTTTTAATTCATAGATTCATGGATTTTAAGGCCAGAAGGGACCATTTAGATCACCAAGTCTTGACTTCCTGTATATCGCAGGGTATTACATTTCCTGGATTGAGCCCAGTATCTTGTTTGACTATATCTTCCAGAAGGGCATCCAGTCTTGATTTTAAAGACATCAGGGGATTGAGAATCCATCGCTTCCCTCTGGAGTTGGTTCCAATGGTTAATCGCTCACTGGTTTAAAAAAAAAAAAGTATCTAATTTGAATTGGTCTGGCTCCAGGTTCCAGCCATGGGTTCTTGCTCTGCCTTCCTCTGCTAGATTGAAGAGCCATTTAGTGCCTGGTGTTTTCTCCCCGGGAGGGTCCTTACACACTGTAATCAAGTCATCTCTCACTTTTCTTTTTGACTGAGGATTTTACGTCTTTCACTGTAAGGCGTTTAGTGCTTAAACCATTTTTGTGGCTCTTTCCTCCAATTTCTCAACAACCTGCTCAAAATGTGGATACCAGAAGGGAACACAATGTTCTAGTACCTGTCTCACCAATGTAGCATACGGTGGTCAAATCCCCTCACTACTTCCCCGTTTGTACATTCAAGGATCGCATTCGCCCTTTTTGCCACAGCATCGCACTGGGAGCTCATGTCGAGTTGCTTGTCTTCTATGTCTCTTAAATCCTTTCCAGGACACGGTCTCCCATTCTGTAAGGGCACGTCTTCACTACCCGCCGGATCGGCGAGTAGCGATCGATCTATTGGGGATCGATTTATCATGTCTACCGCGATAAAATCGATCCCCGATCGCTCTGCCGTCGACTCTGGAACTCCACCGCAGCGAGAGGTGGAAGCGGAGTAGACGGGGGAGCGGCAGCGGTCGACTCGCCGCCGTCCTCACAGCCAGGTAAGTCGACCTAAAATATGCAACTTCAGCTACGCTATTCAGCTGAAGTTGCGTATCTTAGGTCGACCCCCCCTCCCCCGTAGTGTAGACATAGCCTAAGTGTGGCTTGCATTCTTTCTTCCTAGATGTATATCTTGCATTTGGCTGCATTAATACACATTCTGTTTGCATGGGCCCAAGCGATCTGGCTCGCGCTGAACAACTGCCTTGTCCTCATTCATTATTTCCCACTCTGCAAATTTTTGTGTCATCAGTCAGTTTCATCAGCAGTGATTGTATATTTACTTCCAGATTACCGATAAGTATTGAATGGAACCTCGGTAGAAGCACCCCCATTCACTGATGATTCCCCAGAGACAACTGCGTTTTGAGATCTATCAGCCTGAAGTGGGTTAGGCTGCGCCCATAACAAATAGACAAATACACAGATCAAAGGACAAGCACGGGCTCCAGCCCTGCAACTTGTTGGGTGCTTCCTCTGAGGTGCTGTGTACCCTGGGCTTCCACTTTGCTGGCAGATGAAAGCACTTAACTCCTTATGTTGCTAGCAATTGGGCTTATGCAGTGCCTTCATTCATAAAACGTAGTGTCTAAAATAGCCATAAACCTCCTAGTGCTGTGGGTTTTGTGTGGGTATTTCCCCAGGATGTTCACTTTCCTTTAATTTCCAAATAACTTTTTCAGTCCGGGATATTTTTTAAGGGAGCACAGGGGAAGCAAAGACGTAAGTGAGTAATGGAACAGACTTCAGCTGTGCATAGCCTGGGCAGGTGTGGGCTTCCCCGCAGAGCTCTGCAAATGCATTTCAGCCCTGACCTGCAGCAACATGAGTTCCTACTGTGATAGTTCTTTCTCTTGAGCAGATTCCTTGGATTGCAGCCCTCTGTTATGGACAAGGACACTGCTATTCGCAAATAACTCAGCTGCATTGAGGATAGATCTGATGCTGCCACATCACCTAGTTCCTTTAAAGGTGTGAAACTATCTATAGATTAGACCCTATTAGGAATTCATGTGGCCTCAATAACAGTCTGAGCTAGTTACAAAATGCTTCCTTGAAGCTGAATTTCTCTGAAACCAAACAGAGAATCCCAGCAAACTCAGTTAAGTGCTTCCCTCTCCCCAACTCTTTCTAATGTGGTGGCCACTATTTTGGTCAACATCCTTTTGGCTTACAAAAACGTATCTTCGGTGGAATGTATTTTAATGGACCCTGTTTGATTTGGGCATGTAGTGTTGGCGAGAATAACCCTGAATATCTTTGTAAAGTGGTGGCTAAAATAATACCCTAGTTTGAAATTAATGAGATGGGTCAGATTTGAAACCACATGTGGTTGTGCTTCTGAAGGAACTTCTGAAACAATCCTACTTTTGGGTTGCCTTGTGAAGCCTTCAGAAGCTGCTATGCTGTGTAAAGTACAGCACCTTCTAGATTGCTTTGGAAAACTTTATATAGCAGCTTACTGCGTCTGACGTCCCACTATTTAAGGACACAGTTGTACCTACCCATCTCCTCTCAGGGCCTGATATAAAGCCCATTGAAGTCAACAGGAGTCTTTCCATTGCCTCTTCAGTGGCATGGGGTACGTCTATACTTACCTTCGGGTCCGGTGGTAAGCAATCGATCTTCTGGGATCGATTTATCACGTCTTGTCTAGATGCGATAAATCGATCCTGAATTGATCCCGGAAGTGCCCGCCGTCGATGCTGGTACTCCTGCTCCGCGAGAGGAGTACGTGGAGTCGACGGGGGAGCCTGTCTGCCGCGTTGTTAACGTAGCTGAAGTTGCGTATCTTAGTTCGAAGTGGGGGTTAGTGTGGACAAGGCCATGGTCTCACTATGTGGACCTGATTGAAGTCAATTGAAAGACTCCAATTAATGTTGGTGGGAGCTGGAGCAAAGCCCATATCCTTCTAAGTAGAGCTGATGGACATTTTTGATGGGAAAATGTTGAATTGTTTGGACTGTTATTTTGATAATGGAAAACATTTTATTTTTACTTTTTGATTATAACGATTGTATTATTTTATTTTATATATGTTGCTTTGACTTATCAAAATGATTTGATGTTTCTGAATAAAAGTTTTCAGAATTTCTGTTCTGCAAAAAAAAAGTAAACTTTTCATTCTGATTTGGAGTTGGACAGAAATTCTGTTTTTAGGATATCCTGACAGAAAATCAACTGACATTTCTCCAGGGTATTTTCTAAATAGAGTTCCATCAGAATATCTGAAAGCTTCGTTTATTGCTACTTTATGCTTGAACAGTGAAGCTGCTTTAATCTCATAGTTTTAAGTATTTCTCTGTTCCCAGAGGATGAAACCTCACAAGTTGTTTATATTGTGATACTAAAAATACAGGTACTGGTCAAGACATAGCAGTCACTATTTGCAGTTTGGTTTGCGAGCCCTGGTGCTTTGAAGAACTCTGAGACAGTTATTCATTATGAGCTGAAAAATCAAATACGTTGATTCCTGCTTAAAGTCATACATACACGGATAGAGAAGTGTTGTGTTACTCTGAAGTCCCACGTATGAAATGACACACTTTCTCCTTTCCCAGGCAAGTCACTTAGTATTAATACTGGCTCTAAACTTAAGGATCTGCTTATATGTAACTTATATGAGCCTGATTCAAAGCCCGTTGAGGTCAATGGGAGTCTTTCCATTGACTTCAGTGGAGTTTGGACCAGGGCCTAAATGCCTTGTGACCAACTATTCATAAAGTTTTGGAATCAGGCCAGAGTAGTGCTTCGTCACTGTCTTCTGTGAACGGCAGCTGTGAGCAATGGGAGTTGGCTCAGGGCTTGTATGTGCTGACCCCAATCTGCCTGTGTGGCAGAGGGCTAACACAACCTACAAAAATGTACAAAACCTACAAAAGAAAAATCAAACTACTGTTTGATGACAAATGGATCTGAGGCCAGTAGCCTTGCAGGTCTGGTTTGGCTGCGGCTTGCCAGTTTCAGAAGTGCAAAGAGACTTTCTTTCATATCTGGAAAAAATTGCTTTCAGTTCTAATTGCATGTGCCAAATTTCAGACGGAAGTGAATATTTTCCAGCTGAGTGCACTCAGTAAAGTTTGGGGCATACAGCATTTGGGGCATTTAAAAAGAAAGAAAGTCAAAAGGAATTTGACCTCTATTTTGGCTGGACCGCTAACACTGCCTTTGTCAGATGTTTGCAATGGCATCCCACGCTGCTTAGACTCCCTGGGTAATTTATCCCGAGAGCAGAAAAGCCGGACTGATGCAGTGACTTGTACCTTCTTTCTGTGGTGTGAAGCCCAATGGTGTGGCTTTCCAAGTGCTCTGTGGTTTCATGTGCAATAGCTGGTTGTGTGAGGGGACAGATCTTGGCTCTCTGGATCTCTAAGAGGTCTTATTCATCCCCAGACTAACAGAGAAAGTGTATGAACAGAGGAGCCAAGAATGTTAGAGGCCAGAAGCTTTCCCTAAATTGTGCATTTAGCATAAGTTTTGGTGTGCAGACTGCCTGGCCTGGCTCTGGGGGTTCTTCAGGGGCATGGACGCGGAAGCCGGGCCAGAGAGTAGCGACCTACTGTTCTCCATCCCTAAGCATGCAGTAGCCTCCTCTGTTCCTGTGCCCTGGGCAAAGTGGGCAAGGGCTGGTGAAACTGTGCAGCGACAGGACTGCTATCCCCATCCCTCCTCCTCCCACTGCTCTAAGGCCCCCTTTGCATGGGCTCCCCACACATACTCACTCTGTGCAGCATGAGCACACGTATTCCAGTGCAGTTGGGGCCCTGCACAGCCATGAAGGTAGAGTCAAGATTCTCCCCCCCCACATTAAATATTTTCCAGATTCTCTCTCTTTTTGGAACAGCATTGTCAAGAAACAGTTTACAGTATATTAACCACTAGGGCAGCCTGTGTGCTCTGACTGCTGTTTATTACACTAATTCTGGTCTCATTCTTACCCTGTGTGTCCGCCCTCCCCCCTTTATCTGTCTGCATCCACCTGTTTTCTCTCATAATGTAAGCTTGTTGGGGCGGGGACTCTCTTTTTGCTATCTAGCCCAATCCTGTCTAACCCAATGGGGCCCCAAATGCTGCGAATAAATAATAACAAGCCAATCATAATCTCTCCAAATGATTGCCCTTGTGTCTCTCAAACACAAGGATTGCTTGGATTTCCAGTTCTCAACAGCAGTGTCTGGAGAGTCCAGTGGGACTTCTAGTGCTCTAGTACGGACCATTCAGCTTTAAGGGAATTTTGTCCCATTGAGTCAAATTTAAAGTTCAGCGACATACAACTGCAGGACTGAAAACAGCCTGGTAAATTGTACACCCCCCTTTGCCCCATCTGAGAACCTTGTTTGGATGAGTGAGCAAAATATCATTTGTTTTCTCTTGCCGTGGGAAGGGTGGGAGAGAAGATTTTGTGCACGGCCCGGTAAATTATCATGACAGTTCTGCATGGCTGATTTACCATCCAATTAAAAACATTTTCATTTCCCCTTGCAATTAGCATGAAGCCAACTAATTAACATGGGTAGTGCATATTTTGAGGACCTCATACTTACTGCACGTAGAAATGCCGGTTGTTGTAATAAAATTATCGTTAGTGCAGAAATATAAATGGCTTGATAAATATAACTGTAAACTTTAAAAAAAGTAACTGTGTTACCTCTTAATAATAAGTAATATTGTAATACTAGATTATCTCTTGTACTGCCTGCTGCCCACATCCTGCAAATATTTATGCTTGTGCTTAGTTGTACACAGGTTCTTGTCCCTGCTCTTGATTTCACTAGGTCTACTCACTCGTGGAAAACTCAATATGCGTAAGTGTTCTGGGGACTAGGGCATGTCTGTGGCTGTGTCCCCCTCGTACCCTTTGTCTGCCTAGTCTAGCCTGTAGATTGTTCTGTGTGTGTGTGTGTGTGTGTATGTGTGTGTGTGTCCATTCGTACATACAGCAGAAAGTGCAATGGAATCCCAACTGGGAGATTCTGGGCACTCTTGGAATCCAAATAAAGTCTCACAGAGACCCTGGGTTTGGCCCTTTATACCACTAACATTGCATTGGTTTAAAAAAGTGTAATGTGGTTGGGTTTCTCTGAGCATGTATTTCTGATCTGGATTTATTTTTTGTGGTTCTTCAGATTTTGCTGAGTGCGTCGTTGGGAAAAGAGTAGCTCTGGGACATTTGCCTGGCGGGGAATCAACATTATTATTGTATCTAGACTCCAACTGGGAGAAGATACTCTCTGTTTGACTCATTCATCCCCACCATAGAAGCTAACAGTGTGTGAGCGGGTGAATTCAAATGCAGCCCATGCATGGAAAAATACAGAGAAACACTTATTTTGCTACAGCCTATGTATTGAAGTTTGAGGTAGTGGTCATCTTCTGCAGAAACTAACCTGATGATTGAAGTACATGTAGATTCGGTTTATGCTATAGCGCTCTAAAGTGGCGTCGATTATTGGAATCTAGATTACCAGTGGCCGAATTCTCATCTGACCAGCGATAGCTTCTGATGGTCTAGTGCTGTTGATGGGTGAAGAGCAGTTGAATCAGAGCCCAGATGTGAGTTTTAAAGATGAATTTTACCTAACAAAAATTGCAGCACTAGAAGGCTGTAATGGGTAGACCAGATTTGGCTACATTTTAACCAAGGGGTTTGATGAGGATTTTATGTGAAAAAATATAGTAGTTGTCAAGCAGAATATCCTTAAGGGCAATATTTGCATAACTGTGTGCTGAGATAGCGTAGATCAATGCAAATAGCACTTCCGCTTCCCCTTAAATGACATTTCCAGCTTTCTCTCCTATTTTCATAGTTATAACAAACGTTTTATTGGCCCCCAAATTTACACTTTTATTATCATCCCAGGATGCATATCTGGTGTAGTTTCACCCTTAATGCTGTTAATTAGACATATCAAATATTACCTACCTTCTGTACTGCCCACCCCCTTGCCCTCCTTAGCTGCAGTGACTCAGGTCTACATAACTGATCTAAATTCCCCCTCCCCTTTCCCAAAGGCCACCAATAGAAAGAGCATCTTCATGCCTGGGAATTAAAAACTGGAATCCCATTGCTAATTAATATGATTGTAGTTCTTAGTCCAGCTGGCATGGAATGCTTCTCTCACAAATGAATTAAGATTCCACAATCCAACTTCTTGCTGAACCAGGGCACCAGCTGCTTCTTTTAATAGTATCATCTTATTACCACAAGCTTTATGACCTTGAATAGTGGGGCATCTTAGGTGAGCTCTCTCCTGTAGGCAGAGGAGAACAGATCTGTCTCTCTTTGTTCACTAAAAATAAACAAACACTGAAATCCATCTTTGGGGAAGAGTCCATTTTCCTGGCTGAAATAAGGGGTATATCTAAGCCATGACAGGCGATACAATCAGCTTGAAAAATGTATTATAGATATAACCGAATAGCTGAATGTCAATCTTCACTTTCTCTAGCTTTGGCCACAGATATTCTGTAATACTTTGGGAAAATATGAATCTTGCTGTTGGTTTAGACAATGAGTCATTAAACCCAACTGGAGACTTTATTTTCATTGCAAACTTTTTTTAAGGCCCTAAAGTTTTCAAACCAAACGTAAAGTTAAATGTAGTTCATAGATAATTAAATATTCATTTGATGGGCTGGGCAACATTTTTTCCCCCAATATTCACTCACTACTTGAAATAAATTTGCTCTGGCGGTGCTCATGTCTCTTGTGCTCCTTCCTGCACAGGTTTGGCTGAAGCAAGTTTCACTGGCAGGGATTCACAGAAAGAGAATTGCAAAGGTGTCTGTCTGAGCATGTGCGGACACTAAATTTTAGCTTCTCACATGCAAATGTTTCAGCAGGAAGAGCTTGCGCGCTTACCCAATCTCACAAAAAGACACGTTGACGTGAACGTTTGGACAGTGCTTCTAACGCCCAAAGGGCTATTAATGCTGAGAATCGTTTGAAAGTTCTCAGCTCTTTGAATTTCCAGCATTTAATGTATTGCTGTAGCTCTGGGACAGAAAGGATGTGGAAACTGATAGCACTTCAAAAGCACTCCTATATGTGGTGCTCTCTATTAAAAATATTTGAGTTACACCCGTGTGAGACGCATGCCTTTTTGAACAAGAAGTAGCTAAGTCACTGCATGACTAGCTGTATCATGATAGGTTATTTTAACGTAGGCATTTTATGATGCTCATCGTTGTGGTATTATCCATCAGTTATATTGTGGTAGAGCCTAGAGACCTCAGCCAGGACCGTTGTGCTGTATAAATACGCAGTAAACGATAGTCACTTCCCCAAATCGCGTACAGTTTACAAAGCAAGACAAAGCATGCCAGCGAGCTGCAATGAGGTGTCTCTTCACTAATTAAAAATCTTTCCTCCGTATCCCAGGAAAACGCGTGTGGCTGAGCAAACCGCTTGCATGTTGCATTGTGTGTGAGACACTGGGCTGAATTCAGATTTGTTGCATGCACAGGGTTTTGTTTTTGTTTTTCCCACACAAGGCTTTTCAGCTCAACGAGAGACCATGAGACCCCAGAATACCAATGAAAAGGGGGTGAGATGTTTTCAGTTGATAAATGGCTAATATATGCCAGGAACCACAGTGTCAAAGGGGGTCTGGCCTCGTAAATGAAGGAGGCCTGGTGCCTCTTTGCCAGAAGCTCAGGTTGGCCAATTAAGAGGCCAGGGTGGCATCGGGAGCTATAAAGGATCAAGGAGACTCTGAGGGTGGCATAGACCCGGCAAGAGAGAGACCTGGAAGTCAGGAGACAGGAGGCGATCTCTGAGGAAAGCTTCAGAGAGCAGGAAGAGGGACGAATTATTGGGAAGCCAATGGAAGATCTGGCCAGTTGACTCTCAAGAGCCCATACCCATGGCCAGGAGTCTGAAAAGGGCTAGAAGCCAGTGGAGGGGCTAGATGGCTGACGCACAGCCAGAGGGTGAGAAGAGCTAAGGGGGAGAGGGAGTTAGTAGAAGGGCTAGCCATAGCCAGCTGCCCTTTCAGAGGCAGAAAGCCACGACTGAAGAGGGCTGAAGGCCGAAAGCAGTAGAGGGAGATGCCTGCTGGTGCCAGCGGTCTAGGAAGGACTGAAGGCTGGGACTGAGGTGTGGCGAGGGATGCCAGAGCCGTATCGGAGAGCTGGGGCATGGCGAGGGGCACCAGAGCTGTACTGGAGAGCTGGGTTGTGGCAAGGGACACCGGGGCCGCACCCAGGGCCAGATTAAACTTTTGTGGGTCCGGCCCCAAACATATTTGTGGGCCCCCATGGGGAACGACCGTAACTGACGGGAGATCGAGACAGAAGTTGTCTTTGACACAGCACACAGCTGCGGCGGTTATATTTACAATATTTAAAAGTTTAAGTTGCAGATGGAGGTGGCTGCCCCCAGGGAACCAGCAATGGGAGCCCCAGGGCAAAAAGAACACACACAAGTGTACTTCAGACATTATAAAAGAAAAAATACAAAATAAAACACAGGGGGTAAAAACAGCTAATGAAAGACAAAGCAGCCAAAACGCCGGCCATGTGCTGCACCCACCGAAAGGGAACCGTCACACTAGCTCGCCCGTCCCATATTGCAGAGCAACTACCAGGGATTGAATTCATTTTTTTATGAAAATGGGGCAGATTTAAAAAACTCTTTCAAAATCAAAAATAAGAAAAACTTTAATACATTTTATTTACAGCGCCATTATTCACACTAGTCTTGCTAGTCCTTCCCTCCAGGCAGTGAGGCACAGAGACTAGGATCAGAACCAGCTTTGCCCTAAAAGACGGGGCCAACCCTCCAAATCAGATCAGACCCACATCCCTCCCCAGACTGAAGCTCCCGAATGAACCAGACCCACATCCGGCCCCAGACCCAACCGCCCGACTGAACCACATCCGCATCCAGCCCCATACCCACCCCCCCGACTGAACCAGACCCGCATCCCTCCCCAGACCCAACCCCTGACTGAACCAGACCCGCATCCGGTCCCAGACCCAACCCCCTGACTGAATCAGACCCGCATCCGGTCCCAGACCCAACCCCCTGACTGAATCAGACCCGCATCCGGTCCCATACCCACCCCCCGACTGAACCAGACCCTCATCCCTCCCCAGACTGAACCCCCCGACTGAACCCGACCTGCATCCGGCCCGAGACCCAACCCCCAGACTGAACCAGACCCGCATCCCTCCCCAGACCCAACCCCCCGACTGAACCAGACCCGCATCTGGCCCCAGACCCAACCCAGCGACTGAACCAGACCCACATCCCTCCCCAGACCAAACCCTGCCCCGAATTGGACCAGACCCGCATCCCTCCCCAGACTGAACCCCCCCCCCCCCGCCGACTGAACCAGACCCGCATCTGGCCCCAGACCGAACCCCCTGACTGAACCAGACCCGCATCCGGCCCCAGACCCAACCCAGCGACTGAACCAGACCCACATCTGGCCCCAGACCGAACCCCCCGACTGAACCAGACCCGCATCCGGCCCCAGACCCAACCCAGCGACTGAACCAGACCCGCATCCCTCCCCAGACCAAACCCTGCCCCGAATTGGACCAGACCCGCATCCCTCCCCAGACTGAACCCCCCCCCCCGCCGACTGAACCAGACCCGCATCTGGCCCCAGACCGAACCCCCTGACTGAACCAGACCCGCATCCGGCCCCAGACCCAACCCAGCGACTGAACCAGACCCACATCTGGCCCCAGACCGAACCCCCCGACAGAACCAGACCCGCATCCGGCCCCCAGACCCAACTCCGCGACTGAACCAGACCCGCATCCCTCCCCAGACCAAACCCCGCCCTGAATTGGACCAGACCCGCATCCCTCCCCAGACCGAACCCTCCCCGACTGAACCAGACTAGCATCCCTCCCCAGACCAATCCCCCGACTGAACCAGACCCGCATCCCTCCCCAGACCGAACCCCCCCGACTGAACCAGACCCGCATCCGGCCCCAGACCCAACCCCCAAGACTGAATCAGACCTGCCATCCGGCCCCATACCCACCCCCCCGGACTGAACCAGACCCGCATCCGGCCCCAGACCAATCCCCCGACTGAACCAGACCCGCATCCCTCCCCAGACCGAACCTCCAGACTGAACCAGACCCGCATCCCTCCCCAGACCAACCCCCCGACTGAACCAGACCCGCATCCCTCTCCAGACTGAACCCCCCGACTGAACCAGACCCACATCCGGCCCCAGACCGAACCCCCCGACTGAACCAGACCCGCATCCCTCCCCAGACTGAACCCCCTGAACTGGACCAGATCCCCTTCCAGCCTGAACCGGAACAGACCCCTCTATGAACTGACCCCTCTCAAGCCAAACTCCCCACTGCTTACCTGAACCAGGCTCCTTTCAAACCTCTAGTCCTGAACCAGAGCCCCCACGCCCCCGAATCCCCAGCCAGCCTGCTCTCAGGCCCCCCCCACTCCAGAGCCACGCCCTGCTGTCAATCCACCCTGTTCTCCTCCGAACTGAACCGAGCCAGGCCACACCTTGGCTGGGTGCAGCTCCGCGCCGGGTCCGGAGGAGAGGGGGCTCAAGTCTCCTCCAGGGGCGCTGGTGGGGGGATGGGCAGAGGGCGCTGGGGGAGATCCAGTCTCCCTTGGGGGCGCTGGTGGGGGGATGGGCAGAGGGTGCTGGGGGAGATCCAGTCTCCCTTGGGGGCGCTGGTGGGGGGATGGGTTGCTGGGGCTCCAGCTGCCCCGTGGAGGCCAGGCTGAGGGGGGTTCCCTGGTGCAACGGGCACCCACTGGTCGGGGTGCGTGTCTGGCAGGCGCCACCTCCTGCCTAAGGGTGCCAGATATCTGGTTTTCGATCGGACAGTCTGGTCGAAAACGGCATCTGACGGTGTCTGGTCACAAACACTGACCGGACAGCAGCCTGCAGGGGGCGAGGCATAGGGGGGATATGCGGGGGCAGGTGCCCCCCGCGATTGGCCTGCCGGGGCTGGGGAGAGGGGCTGTGTCCTTCTCCCATTGCCATTGCCACCTCCCACAGCCAGGATCCCTCTCTTATAGGCGGCCACCGCGCTGGCTGCTCTGCTGTGGGTCGGCGTGAGAGCCCAGTGCAGTGGCTGGGCTGCCCGAGCGAGTCTGGCTGTGACAGGCTGCCCCCTGCCTGGGACTGGCTGCTGGGGACAGGTGAACGTGCTGGGGGGCAGATGCAGCAGGAGGAAAGAGCCTCCCCCACTCCCAGCAGGTAACTGGGGTGGGGTGGGGAGAGTGTGGTGGTCCCAGGCTGGGCTCAGGGCAGGGAGAAGAGGAGTGAGCAGGGGGCCAGGGCCTCAGGGGATGGGGTGGAGCAGGGACGTCCATTTTCCAGAACCTGCCATCCCCCCAGCTCCGACAAGTGGTGTGAGACGCTGGGGACAGGCAGGCTGGACATACCGTGCCACCCCCCCGCTTGCTGCCCTGCGTGACCCGGGCCTGGCGTGGCAGAGCTGTTGCCTCCCCTCAGCTGGTGCGAGGCGCTGACACTCTGCCGTCAGTTGAGGGACAGACATCCTCTGCTGCTGCACCAGACATCCGACCCAATGCCAGTAGTAAGGGGAGAGATTATGGACCCCTTGCTGGGCGTGGGCCTGGTGCCATGGCACCACTGGCCACCTGGTATCATAGAATATCAGGGTTGGAAGGGACCTCAGGAGGTATCTAGTCCAACCCCCTGCTCAAAGCAGGACCAATTCCCAACTAAATCATCCCAGCCAGGGCTTTGTCAAGCTGGGCCTTAAAAACCTCTAAGGAAGGAGATTCCACCACCTCCCTAGGGAACCCATTCCAGTGCTTCACCACCCTCCTAGTGAAACAGTGTTTCCTAATATCCAGCCTAGACCTCCCCGACTGCAACTTGAGACCATTGCTCCTTGTTCTGTCATCTGCCACCACTGAGAACAGCCCAGCTCCATCCTCTTTGGAACCCCCCTTCAGGTATCATAGAATCATAGAATCATAGAATATCAGAGTTGGAAGGGACCTCAAGAGGTCATCTAGTCCAACCCCCTGCTCAAAGCAGGACCTACTCCCCCAACTAAATCATCCCAGCCAGGGCTTTGTCAAGCCGGGCCTTAAAAACCTCCAAGGAAGGAGACTCCACCACCTCCCTAGGTAACGCATTCCAGTGTTTCACCACCCTCCTAGTGAAATAGTTTTTCCTGATATCCAACCTGGACCTCCCTCACTGCAACTTGAGACCATTGCTCCTTGTTCTGTCATCTGCCACCACTGAGAACAGCCGAGCTCCATCCTCTTTGGAACCCCCCTTCAGGTAGTTGAAGGCTGCTATCAAATCCCCCCTCATTCTTCTCTTCTGGAGACTAAACAATCCCAGTTCCCTCAGCCTCTCCTCATAAGTCATGTGCTCCAGACCCCTAATCATTTTTGTTGCCCTCCGCTGGACTCTTTCCAATTTTTCCACATCCTTCTTGTAGTGTGGGGCCCAAAACTGGACACAGTATTCCAGATGAGGCCTCACCAATGTCGAATAAAGGGGAACGATCACGTTCCTCGATCTGCTGGCAATGCCCCTACTTATACAGTCCAAAATGCCGTTAGCCTTCTTGGCAACAAGAGCACACTGTTGACTCATATCCAGCTTCTCGTCCACTGTGACCCCTAGGTCCTTTTCTGCAGAACTGCTACCTAGCCATTCGGTCCCTAGTCTGTAGCAGTGCATGGGATTCTTCCGTCCTAAGTGCAGTACTCTCCACTTGTCCTTGTTGAACCTCATCAGGTTTTTTTCGGCCCAATCCTCTAATTTGTCTAGGTCCCTCTGTATCCGATCCCTACCCTCTAGTGTATCTACTACGCCTCCTAGTTTAGTGTCATCTGCAAACTTGCTGAGAGTGCAGTCCACACCATCCTCCAGATCATTAATAAAGATATTAAACAAAACCGGCCCCAGGACCGACCCTTGGGGCACTCCGCTTGAAACCGGCTGCCAACTAGACATGGAGCCATTGATCACTACCCGTTGAGCCCGACGATCTAGCCAGCTTTCTATCCACCTTACAGTCCATTCATCCAGCCCATACTTCTTTAACTTGGCGGCAAGAATACTGTGGGAGACCGTATCAAAAGCTTTGCTAAAGTCAAGGAATAACACATCCACTGCTTTCCCCTCATCCACAGAGCCAGTTATCTCATCATAGAAGGCAATTAGGTTAGTCAGGCACGACTTCCCCTTCGTGAATCCATGCTGACTGTTCCTGATCACTTTCCTCTCCTCTAAATGTTTCATAATTGATTCCTTGAGGACCTGCTCCATGATTTTTCCAGGGACTGAGGTGAGGCTGACTGGCCTGTAGTTCCCCGGATCCTCCTTCTTCCCTTTTTTAAAGGTAGTTGATGGCTGCTATCAAATCCCCCCTCACTCTTCTCTTCTGCAGACTAAACAAGCCCAGCTCCTCAGCCTCCCCTCAGAAATCATGTGCCCCAGCCCCCTGATCATTTTCATTGCCCTCCGCTGGACTCTCGCCAATTTGTCCACATCCCTTCTGTAGTGGGGGGGGGGCCAAAACTGGACACAGTACTCCAGGTGTGGCCTCACCAGTGCTGAATAGAGGGGAATAATCATTTCCCTCGATCTGCTGGCAAGGCTCCTACTAATACAGTCCGATATGCCGTTGGCCTTCCTGCCCCGCAGAGCTGGGGCACGGGAAGGGAAACCGGGGTCGTACCGGAGAGCTGGGGCCTGGTGAGGGACATCAGGGCTGTACCATAGAGCTGGGGTGTGGTGAGGGACACCGGGGCTGTACCATAGAGCTGGGGTGTGGTGAGGGACATTGGGGCCGTACCGGAGAGCTGGGGGTGTGGTGAGGGACACTGGTGCCGTACCGGAGAGCTGGGGGTGTGGTGAGGGACACTGAGGCCGTACCGGAGAGCTGGGGTGTGGCGAGGGACACCGGGGCTCTACTTGATGTGCTGTCTGGACTATGGTTGTTGTGGGACTTGGTGTTGGGACTTGGTGCACATGCACAGGGCTCTCTCATTTAATAATAACCCCACAGGGGCCTTTGTGCTCAGAAACCTGCTTGGATTATTTTTGGGGACTGTGAAGGGGGAAAGGAGGCAGGTGTGCTGGCCCTGCTGGGTCGTGAGCAGCTCCAGGTGGGGCTGCCTGTGCCCCATCGCTTTAAAGGAGAAGTTTTACTCTGTGGGCTGGCTCTGAATCCACTGTGGGTGTGACTCAGGGGCTGTGACATGGATCACTAGCTGTAGCATCCGTCTTTAGCTAAAGGCCAGGCCCCAGGACACGGGCTGATGCTGGGGAGGCAGAGGAGGGGTGAGGCTGTGGCACTGGGAAGTCAGGTGACCACGGTCTCTGCTAGGCTTGTAGTCCAGGTGTGGCTCCCTGAACAAACAGAACATGACTCATCAAGAAGATGATCAAGGGGATAATGCGCACCCTAGAATTGGACTGTACAATCTGCCCCATCTTCGCCCGGATAGTCCAGCGTTATAGTGACCCAACATCGCATGGCGCTAGTGCCGTGCTGCATTCCAATGCCTCTTAGTGGTGTGCAGCAAAGACTTTCCACCAACGGCCGCTGTCCCAGCCTCCACGCCTCACTCGCTGAGCCACCTGCGCAGCAAGATGCACTCAGGGAGCCGCTCTGACAAGCGAGCTCGTCTCTTGCGTCAGCAGCCGCCCGTTCCAGTTGGTGCTGCTCTCTCCTCTTGTTGTGACTTGTTCGGGGTGTGACCCTGCCGCAAACACAGGTTGCAATGACGCGCTGCTTCATTGCAGCCAGCTCCTCCCCCTCCCTTTTTGCACTGCAAGAGTCTCGTGTCCCCGGAGAGCTAAATATAAGACTCTTATTTCAGTGCCTGCTTACAGGCTTAAAGCTGGTGTCCAAAGCAGTTCATGGCCTGGAGAGAAATTACTGAGTGTAATTCCTAAGTGCTGATTAGGCATTTCTCTGGGTTCCTAGTCATGTGGGCGGATCTGTTGCTGCTGCAACGTTCAAGTAATCAAAGTACAAACACATAAGAACGGCCCTTCTGGGTCAGACCAAAGGTCCATCTAGCCCAGTCTCCTGTCTGCCGACAGTGGCCAATGCCAGGTGCCCCAGAGGGAATGATCAGAACAGGGAATCATCAAGTGATCCAAGTTTCAGAGTAACAGCCGTGTTAGTCTGTATCCGCAAAAAGAAGAACCTTAGTCTCTAAGGTGCCACAAGTACTCCTGTTCTTCTTTTTGCGGATACAGACTAACACGGCTGCTACTCTGAAACCTGTCATTATGCAAGGCACTGCATTTAGCCGTATGGAATGGAAATCCATCAACCTCATGAAAAAACTCGTACAGATACAGACAGACATCATCTTCCTTTCCAAATGCAAGCAGATGGACATCATACCAAAAGAAATTTGTTAGTCTCTAAGGTGCCACAAGTACTCCTGTTCTTCTTCAAGTGATCCAAGCCGGTCAGATGGAGCCAGGAATTAGCAGTGACACACAGAGAGGCAACGTGCCAGGTAAGATAGTGGTGAGCAGTTCCTGCGGCACTCAGACCTCAAACCTTCCTGCTTCCAGGCCAAGTCCCACCACCTCATTAGAAAAAGTCATCCCAGACCTAATTTGAGCTTATCATAAAGTATAGCCAGTACTCGGGTCTCAGGAACAATCATTTCAAGGGGTATCATATATGTCTCTGCCTGTGAACTGTTAATAGCGGTACAGTTACCTTGGAGGGAGCCGAGACACTGATTGGTGAAGTGACTTCCCTGAGGTCACACAACATGGGGATGGCAGAGTCAGGAATCCAGATTTCCAGCCTCCTGCTTCACCCTCAGCCTGGAGAAAACCTCTTCACCGCCCCATTCCCTGCAAAAAACCACCCTTCCGTGAATGTTCACCTGTTACATTGCACACAGACACGCGAATCCGCTCCCTGGCTCCCTCCCTCTGTGCTGCAGTTCCAAGCCTCCACTTACGTTGAAATCCCTGTACAGCCCTGCTCTGGCTTTTTGAACTATGTCCTTATTTCCTCAGAGGCTTCTTCCAACCTCCATCTATGTAACGCTTCATACCAGCCCCTGCAGCTGGAGCTGCCTCCCACCCAAGATTAATCAAGTGGTTAGAGGGGACTGGACGTTAATAGAGCCAATCGTATCCCCTTGACTATTTACCAGCTGTGTGACTTCGGACACTTCTCGCCCTCAGTTTCTCTGTAAAATGGGTATAATACTTCAGCACCTTCCATAAAGTGCATGGTGCTCCTCTGATGGAAAGAGCTGGGTAAGCATGAATTTTTCATTTGATTGCTTCTCTGTCGAGCCCCTCCTTAAAATACACGTCTCCGTCTGCAGAGCTTCCCAGGGCCCTGCTCCTCCCCAGCAACAGCTGCACTGCGCGTTAGAGTTTGGGTTGCTGGGTTTAGTGTGCAGGCGCTGGGTGGTCTGTGCAGGAGGTGAGCTGGTGCTTCCCTTCTGGCCGTGAACTTGCTGATGCTGTTGTGTGCATCTCAGCTACCGTAAGCACCGAGGTAAACATTTTGAAAAGCACCTAAGTGAGTTGGGATCCTTCGTCCCATTTTCCAAAGTGACATCTACACTTATGGCCCCAGTCCTCAGAGACAGTTTGGTGCCTACCTCCCATTGCAATCAATTCGAGTTAGGCAGCTAAATACCTTTGACAACGTGGGCCTAAGTGCCTAAGTCACTTTGGAAAATGGGGCTGTAGGCCCGTTTCAAACCCGTTCCCTTGTCATGTGTATGTATGTGCGTGTGTGTAGGAAGCACTATGTAAAGTAACAGGTAATCTCCCAACTCCCATTCCTTGAGCGGTTTCAAAATGAGCTTTTCCCGGGTTTGCCCAGGATCTTTCTGGCTTTAAGATGAAGCTAGATAAGTTTATGGAGGGAATGGTTTGATGGGATAACGTGATTTTAGTCAAGTAGTCAATAACGTGTCATCGCTGGTAAATAGTATCAATGGCCAATGAGGCTCTGGCTGGAGAATCTTGCCTACATGCTCGGGGTTCTACTGATCGCCATATTTGGGGTCGGGAAGGAATTTTCCTCCAGGGTAGATTGGCAGAGGCCCTGGAGGTTTTTCACCTTCCTCCGCAGCATGGGGCGGGGGTCGCTAGCTGGAGGATTCTCTGCGACTTGAAGTCTTTAAACCACGATCTGGGGACTTCAACAGCTGAGTTAAGGGAAAGTGGGTGGGTCAGCTTTTGTGGCCTGCATCATGCGGGAGGTCAGACTAGATGATCATAATGGTCCCTTCTGACCTTAAAGTCTATGAGTCTATGAGTAATCTTTCGTGACGAAGCGTTTTCACCGCACCGGCACTATCTGTCAGCCACCTGGGTTAGCACGATTGAGGTTTCCCTGCTGAAAGACTAGTTCAGTGTGTGTGGCTCACACGGGCAGGGAAAGAGGGAGACAATGTTACCGAAATCTGTCTCCCCATTGGCCCCCATAATGGCTCAGGGCTGTCAGACCTGCTGTCACTGTTCAGAAGTTCTTTGTCAGCCTAGTTCTGCTGCTCCGAGGAAATACTCCTGTCATATGTTACAAAATGCTCTGTAACTAACAGATACATTTTCCCACAGGCTGTTTTATCTCCTCCTGTGTCTAATACAGAACAAAAGCTGCTGTGTACAAAAGTTTCCTTAGCATTTGCTCGAGAGGACATGAAACAATGGCTTTTTTATGGGGTGTATAAATTCTCTTCTGAGTTATGGGCCAACAGGCTGCCAGTTTGATCCATTTCTCTCTCAGGGAAAAATAAAAATTGCCCTTCTGAGGGTCAGATGTAATAAATGGCCAGTCCTTCATTACTAGAATCATTGCTAAAGGAACAGGCCTGCTTGGTGACTTACATACACACCACTGACTCCTACCTTTGAATCTGAGCCGCCGGGACGATAAAAGGCCAAGACAGCTGCTGCATATTAGTGTTCTTTTCGTTTAAATACAACATCTGCTGCACAGCAGAGCTAGAGCTTTCTATGAAGGTTGAAAAAAATCTGAGAGCTGGTTTTAAACTGCCTCCAAGACAGAGGGCTGCCCCTTCCGGGGGGCAGGAGAGAGGGCTGTTCTCACGCAGCCTTCACTGGAAATAAAGTATGAAAATTATCATGTCACCTGCCTTATAAGATGAAACTGGAGCTTGTTAAGAGCATGCCTCCCTAGTTGGTGGCTGGGTCATTAAGGGTTTGATTTGGCCTGGAGCTGGCTTGGTGTGGGGGGCACTGGTCAGACCAAGGCGATGATTTTCTGAGGCCACTCAGTCCAGTACCCTGCCCGTCTTCACTAGCCTGTGGCTGCATTAAACCTTTGTGTAATTGTTTCACAAAGCCACTGTCTGCGCCCAGCTTTGCCTGGCGTGGGTTATACAGAGATAAAACCTTTGGAAGCTAGCACACTGCAGCTGTGTCGATTTCAGGACTGTATGGCTGCACGCTGCTTTGAAACTCTAAAGGAAAACCCTTGGGTTGCTTTCACTATGTCAGCCCCTGGTTGGGCTCTCAGCAAGGGCGTGGTCCCATAGCCTCCTGATGGACTCCAGGTGCATTCTCTTTGGATGAAGGACCCTAGCCTATGGCTGGGGATCACCACTCTGGGCATAGGTGAGAGTGTACCAGACACGTGCATGGGAGACGCTTAGGGAGTGGGTAGATTTGCTTATGTGCAGGCAGGAGAGTCTGGTTCTGTTGTGCTTGGAATGGAACGGGATCCCAAGGCAGGAGACAGTGCATGGGTTAAGTGTGGACTGGACTGTTTGATTGTTCTCCACTGGAAGGGGAGGTTTGCCCTTTGAGGGACCTCCGCAATAACATTCGCTAACTGTCATGTGGGTTGTATGCGTCATGCTGCGGTATAAATGAAGGTGCAATCGTTCCTTTTAGGGCTGGTTTCAGTTTGTAAGGAACTCACCTGCCCAAGGGAGGAGAGTGTGAACACAGCTAGAAATGGGTACCGGTTTGGGTTAAAATGCCTGCAACTCAGATACAGCTGCGGAATAAGCTCAGAGGGGCTTGCACAGAGCCAGCCATCAGCTACTGCGGCTGCTGTCATAAAAACATTTCAAAACCTGGAGTCGTTCTAATTCACACCTGGCTAGGGCCTCAGTGAGTCAGCCAGTGAGTTACTGCGCTGGCCTGAATTCAAATATGGCTTTTAGGTCACAAACAGGGAGGAGGCTGCTGTGCTAACATGAGTCTAAAGAGATGCTTGGGCCTATCACAACCCCTCCTCCCCCAACCAATTTATCACCTCTAGCAGCTTCTGCTCGGAAGTCTTTCAGGTCAGGGGAGCTAGCACACAGTGTCCCAAAGCTTGGTTCCCAGAGCTGCTGTCTGCAATGCACCTGCCTCTTGTGAAAACGGCCTCCACAACACAACACCACGCTGCGTTTCCCCCGCCCCTTTGAATGTATTAAACGATGTCCTGATGAAGCGTGTAAGTAGAAAACCGGTGGGAGTGCTACCCGGCCATTAGCGATGCCTGCTGTATACGTTGGCTGAACAGCATTGTCTCACCTTTGCACTCTGCTCTGAGCCAAGGATCCTCTTACAGGGCCAACAGGGGCTGCTATAGACCAGTGTTTCTCAACAACTGGTCCATGGACCGGAGCCAGTCCCTGAGATCTCCCTGACACAGTTTAAGAAGGCAGCAAGCCGGTCCCTGGCATCAAAAAGGTTGAGAAACACTGCTATAGACAACAGCAGCATTTTCATTCCCCTTCTCCGTGGTGACCTGCTTGGAGAGAGCCATGTTCTCATGAACTGGGGCTAGGCATCAAAAATGTTTAAAGAACTCTTCTAAAACCTACAGTGGAGTGGGAAAAAGAACCTCAGCTGATCTCCGACAGGCCAGCTCCATTGTCCTGGTGGAGTTAGCGGGAACTGTGGTGCAGCCAGCAATCTCTGACCATGGAGGGGCCCAGCGGTGTGAATTGTCGTGGGGCTGAAATTTCCAAAGCCCCCTGGAGGATTTAAAGGCCCAAATCCCATGATTTTTATGTGCCGAAATCCCTTAGATAGCATTGAAACTACACTTTTAAACGGAGATTTTCCCAAGAGTCTGGTGGCTCACACTCTTCTGCCTCCTGGGAGCTGGGACTTTCAGTCCATAAAAAGATACATTTACTTGCTGAGGGTTGGGGTTGGGAATGGAGTCGATTATGATGCCTCTGACCTGGACAAGCTCTCGTACTCATGACATGCAGGTACAGCAGTTTGTCAGAGCAAGGAGACTCTTCCCCTTCCACCCCATGTGACCCATGAGAGACTTGGGGGCCTCTTTAAAGGGAAGCCCTAGAGATTGCCTTAGTTATTGTATGGGGTTGTTTTCAGTAGAGGGCTGCAGGCATTGAGAAGCAGTTGTGGGGAAAGGCCTGGGAGGAGGCCGAAGGCTCTGCATTGCTTGGGAGGAGGGATCAGGGCAGAAAAGTTGGAGTAAATGCAGCAGAACCAGCAAATGTTTCCGTTTTTCCAAGCCAACCCCCTTGAACCTATCTATACTTCATATTAAACTGATCCTTCAGCCTGGCTAATCCCCCAGTCAAATCCTGAGTAGTAGCACACAAAAAAGGAGACATTTTGCAGAAGTTTCCCAGCGCAGCAGACGCAAAGCAAGGATGTTGTTCCTCCTTTAGCGCTCCTCCCAAGAGTGCAAGGGCCTGGAACTTCCCCATTGCAGCGAATGAAAACGTGCCACCAGTTTGTGATGGCAGCGGTGTTTTGCCGATTGAAACGATAGAAGTTGAGCATAGCCTGTAAGTCTGTGGCTGGAGTTCAGAAAGTTTTTCTAGCCTTTTTTTCTCAACATTTCTCTGACAGGATCTAATCTGAACCTGCCTGCACTGTGTGACAACAGCTCGCACTAAAAGCTGTTCTTTGTAGGCAAGGAACGGAGGTGATGTTTTCTATATGCTTATTTTGAAAGACACCCATTCATATCAGAGAGACAGCCTGGCCTAGCGGGCAGGGCACTAGACTGGAACTTGGGATAGCTGGGTTCTCGTTCCAATTCTGCAGATGACCTTGGGGAAGTTGCTTCCATGCTCTGTTTCCCCTCCCTCTGTCCCTCTTGTCTATTTAGAGTGGAAGCTCCTTAGGGCGGGAACTGTCGCTTATTATGTATAAGGACAGTGGGACCCTGATCTCTGCTGGGATTCTAGACATGACTGTGATACAAATTATAATAAAAGCCAGCCCAGCAGAGCACTACGTTATGGGACCTAATGCTGAAAC
The DNA here is from genome assembly GCF_027887155.1 of Malaclemys terrapin pileata. NCBI lineage: Eukaryota > Metazoa > Chordata > Testudines > Emydidae > Malaclemys > Malaclemys terrapin. The sequence continues at coordinate 147,585,002 of NC_071508.1, read as the reverse complement.
GGCATCCGCAATCTCTGCTAGATGGTCTCAGGGTAGCTTTCTACAGTAGCCCAGAAAGCACCATACAGCCATCTGATAACATGTGGGAATGCTGATGGAGACTTTGATGTACAGAACTTGGATTGCACTTGTTTAAAATTAGTTTCTGGTCCTCATTATGGGAGCACTGCTTGTTCGACGGGGCGGCTGGCCGTTGCTGAATGGGATAATGAAGCCACCCAGCAGCTGGGAGCTTCAGCCCCACTCATGGTAAGGGAGCCCTGCCCAGGTTGCAGGCGTCACCACTTATGCTAAAGGACTGGTGTCCAACACCAGGCTCTGCTATAGGCAATGGTGCTGGAGGAAGATGTTCCTAGCCTGCTTCCCTGCCCCCCTCGGAAGACAGAGGGACCGTGGTGGGGGCGGGTCACTTGGAGAGCTGCCCTCCTCAGTAAAGTAACGTCCCCCTTGCTCCCCCTTCTCAAGTGCTGTCCACTGTGGGGACAAGGACCCACTGTCTGCATTCCTCTCCCCTCCCTTGGTGCATTCCTCACTAGGCCACCCTCTCCATGCAGTTGCGGGACCCTCTTCTGGGACCCCCTTGCCTCTCAATGCACCCGGTCCCCCCACTGCCTAGCTGAGTGAGACCCCTCTCAAAACCAAGAGGAAAATGGGGGTGGCCTCTTGCTGGCCGGTCTCCCCTCTGAGGGACCGAGCCCTACAGCGTGTGTTTGTAACACCATCTGTCCCACTCTGAGCTGGCCAGGGAGACCATGTTAGTGCCAGTGCTTTGAGGGAAGTGCTCCCGGCATCAGCCGAGGATGAGGGGGGTGTATGTGTGTGTGGAAGTGCTCCCAGGCCAGGCAGAGAAGAGGGAATGTGCTCCCCTATCACTTGATTTGAGCCTGGACTAGCGCTGGGCTAGCCAAACCCACGTCTACCCTCATGCAGTTCTCAGGAGCGTGTAGTGCGGATGGGGCCGGTGTGGCCCCAGGCTGGCTTTGTATAGGCATGCAGAACAAGAGAGGAAGGGTTCAATTCCTGCTCCACTGCAGGGTTCCTGGGCAAGTCACTTCCCAGACCCAGCTGCTCAAAGGTAGGTGGGCTGCTAACGTCCATGGAAGTTAAAAATCTAAATACCTTTAAGGATCTGGGCCTTAGCTTCTCTGTGCCTCAATTCCCCATCTGGAACATGGAGATAGTAGCACTGCCTTACTCACAAGGGGGTTGTGAGAATAAATACACTACAGATTGGGAGGTGCTCAGCTACTTCCCCTGGGGCTGTATAAGTATCTGGGATAGTTGCAGCCTCACTTCACTCAGGGCTCGTCTACACAAACATTTAGCTCATGGCAAGCTGGGGTATGAATCGACAGTGTGTTAGCCTGCTGCGCACTGTCTGTGTAGACCCTGCTGCCACATACTAACAGCTCCTAGTCAAGTGCACTTTGATCTACTCCTGATTCAAAGCGGACAGATCACCATGGAACTGTTAGTACGTGTCAGCAGGTTCCACATACAACGGACTCTTAGTGCACGGGAGGCCGATGTGGGGTAGATTCACACCCCAGCCTGCTCTGACGAAATGTTTGCGTAGACAAGCCCTCGGTACAGTTACCTGAGAAACCTAGAAGCAGAACCAAAGTATTACTGAACCGAACTGAAGCCGGAGTGAGCATTCCTGGACCCCAAGTTATCAGGGGATAATGAAACCTAATCAGGAACAATTTTCCCACTCATTGGAATAAACCTAAACATATAAGATTTCACTAATTTTGAGCTCAGAGGAGCATTAGCATTCCCAGAATGGCCAATGGGGAAAGCAATCCTCATTAAACCTTAATCCAGAAGAAGCACTCTATGCCCTGAAATGATCTTGAGAAAATGTGAGTAAGTAATCAAAAATGTCTGGGAGGGAAGCAGTGCATTTCTGGGAGATTACAGCTGGCTGTGTGGCTGTATTGTATAATAGGGACAAAGGTGAAGTGTCTGGAACCACTAGAGAAGTATATTCAGTTCTTTACTAGAAACTGGAGTTGTGAGAAAGTCAGGCGAGAGAGAGAGATGTGAACATTTTTGTCATTTGTTTTTTTGTTCCATTAAAAAATAAACCAGAACTTTTGTTTTTCAGGCAGTCTCAGCAAGAATGGCCATTTCTCCATCACATTTCATAGTTTCATAGGTTTTCAATACAAATTAATTTCTATTGAACGGCTCCCTTCTGAAATTACAGAATTGCCCTTGTTTTCCTTGAAGACAGGGCCATTTTGAGTGAAATGATCCGTGTAAACCCTCTGCAGACTGTCACAGTGTTCTCGTGAAAATGGACCACTTTTTCCTATTCCAAACACATGATAAAACCTTTCATTTTCAAGGATTTTTAACTTAACCCCTTCCCCCCACCCTGCAACCCCATGCATCTCTACTAGAAATGCATTGCCTGGAGTGCTTAGTGCTGTCATCAGATAGAATTAATAAATACAGATTAGAAACATCCTGTGTGTATATTTAAGGTGGTATTGAGGTGGATATATGGAAGCACAAAACCCAATGAAAAAGCCATTTCAGTGCAGGATCCTAATGTCATTCCAGCTGCAAGAATTGAGCCTACAGATTTACCCCAATTGTGAGCTCAAGTGTAAAAAGTGAGTGAACTTTATAATTGTCACAATGACCTTGTTTTAAAAAAAAAAGATGTAAGAAAGAGACAGACTAAATTAGCCCAGAAAAAAAAAGACCTAATGATATAATTCAAGCACTGTGTTAAGATCATGCCTGGTAAACAAGAACAGCGTGAGACTGGAAATCAATGAACCAAAATGGGTGTGTTGGAAATTAGGCCTAATCCATGGACAAAATAATGAAGAGATGGGCTAGTCCACCCCTCATTGCTTTTTGGGGTCCTTAAGGAAAGAGACTTTAGGAGAAACATTGGCTCCTAAAGCAAGCTTCACCATTCTGGCTGACATCCCCACTGTGTCATGGGACTCTGGACTGTCTGTGTTCTAATCCTGAGTGATGTCCTGACCAGACCGGCCAGAGAGAGGGAGCCTCTTCCAACAGCTTTGGCTAAATCCCAGCGACCACCTGGGATGTGAGTTCTTTTCCTCCCTGCCCTTAGGTCATTTCTTTCCCATTCCGTTCCTTTCCCTCTATCTCATGAGAGTCTGGCTTAGCCGGCCAAAACTGCACCTTTTGCAACACAGCAAACCATCTCAGCTAACTTCTCTTTCCCCAAAAAGGATCGTTCTGACCATCTTTCAGAGAATCATAGAATCATAGCATATCAGAGTTGGAAGGGATCTCAAGAGGTCATCTAGTCCAACCCCCTGCTCAAAGCAGGACCAATTCCCAGCTAAATCATCCTAGCCAGGGCTTTGTCAAGCCGGGCCTTAAAAACCTCCAAGGAAGGAGACTCCACCACCTCCCTAGGTAACGCATTCCAGTGTTTCACCACCCTCCTAGTGAAATAGTTTTTCCTGATATCCAACCTGGACCTCCCCCACTGCAACTTGAGACCATTGCTCCTTGTTCTGTCATCTGCCATCACTGAGAACAGCCGAGCTCCATCCTCTTTGGAACCCCCCTTCAGGTTGAAGGCTGCTATCAAATCCCACCTCATTCTTCTCTTCTGGAGACTAAACAATCCCAGTTCCCTCAGCCTCTCCTCATAAGTCATGTGCTCCAGACCCCTAATCATTTTTGTTGCCCTCCGCTGGACTCTTTCCAATTTTTCCACATCCTTCTTGTAGTGTGGGGACCAAAACTGGACACAGTATTCCAGATGAGGCCTCACCAATGTCGAATAAAGAGGAACGATCACGTTCCTCGATCTGCTGGCAATGCCCCTACTTATACAGCCCAAAATGCCGTTAGCCTTCTTGGCAACAAGAGCACACTGTTGACTCATATCCAGCTTCTCGTCCACTGTGATCCCTAGGTCCTTTTCTGCAGAACTGCTTCCTAGCCATTCGGTCCCTAGTCTGTAGCAGTGCATGGGATTCTTCCGTCCTAAGTTCCGTCTTTGATGCCGTCTAAGAGACTGTTAAACAAGGAGATTTTTTTCTTCTAAAAGTCTCTCCAGCTAAAGAGAAAGGGAACAAGGGATGTTGTTAAAAGAAAAGCCTTCCTTCGTACTTTACATTTCAAATACTTTTCCTTCTTTTCTAGATCTTTAATTCAAGGTAAACAGTGTTTTTAATGGTGTGTTTGCCATGGTGCTAAGCAGGCTGAGGTTTCTGTGTGCCAAACCCTGAACCTTGTGTAATGTGGGACAGTTTTGGGGTTATGTTAACACCTTTGACTCTTTGGGCCCTTTTATTCTACAACATTGGTCATCCTATCCCTCTCTTCTGACCCATATTCTGTGTGTTTGCCTAAACCCTCCTGGGGCTGGTTGCATGGGTCACTTCCATGAATGAGAAATGAAACCTGTAGGCTCCTGGGCTGCTATGTTATGCCAACAGACTTTTTTTCTCTTACACTCCTGCAAGCTTTGGGTCACACTTTACAGAAGATGATGGAGGAAAGGGTTTTGTTTCCATTTAGAGCAGTGGTTCTCAAACTTTTTTTTTCCACGGACCATTTGAAAATTGCTGAGGGTCTCGGCAGACCACTTACTGATCTTTCCAAATGTTGTTTGTGCCGATAGATAAATATTGTAAAGCATTTTGGATAAAAGCGCTATATAAAAAAACTTCTTTTTTTGTTCTACAAATAAAAGCACACAACTCATATTTTAATATTAGTAGTCTTACTTTTCTAATGCAATGGATGTGCCCTCTCTCCCCTGCCACGGGAGCCCCCGAGCTGGGGTTGGGAAGGAGGGGGATCTCTCCCTCTCTCCCCCACCACAGCAGCCCCCGGACTGGGGCTGGGAAGGAGAGCCGTCTCTTCCCAGCAGCCGTAGCCCTGGAGCTGGGGAAAGTCGCCTCTTTCTCTGGCCGCCACAGCCCATATTCCCCCCGCCCTCTCTTCTCACCTCACTGCCCCCTCCCATCTACCCCTTATTCCCCCCAAGGCCACCACCTCACCTTACATGTGCGTTGGGTCCAGGCACCTAATTAGTGGAGCCATGCCTGCATGGCTCCACTAATTAGGTGGATGGTCCTTCATACTCTCGTGTGCGGCCGACCTGGCGTGCACCTTCGACGGAACTATCTGCCAGCCATCTGACTGGAGTTCACGCACCACTGGTGGTCCACGGACCACAGTTTGAGAACCTCTGATTTAGTGGAAGGATGGTCTTGTGATTGAGACCTGAGTCCTGTACCTGTCTCTGCCACCAACTTTCCATGTGATCTTGGGCAAATCCATCAACTCCCTTGGTAAAATGGAACAAATATTTCCCTACCAAGCAGGCATGTTTGTGAGGAGCTTGGATACTCCAGTAGCGGAAATAGAGAAATGTCTGTAAATAAAATGTATGAACAATTGTATTGACTATTCAGTAGGTGCCAACTGGGTGCTTAAAGTTAAGCTCCTAAATCTATATTTAGTGGGAGATTTTCATGGGCATAATGGTCTCTGGATGAGAGTTTAGAATCCAAATGCCCCTTTGTGCCTTTGAAATCTCCCACCTAATATCCTACATAAGTTTGGCACCAACTGACTTCAGTGGACGCTACTGGGAGCTCAGCATGTTTGAAAATCAGGCCACTTATTTAAATGCCTAAAAATGGACATAGGGTTTTATTTTTGAAAATCTTGGCTCCACTGAATAGCTCCCAATTGTGTCACTATGAGAATAACACTTAAGTTCTTGCAGGTGACAAGTGCCGATTGTGTGAATAGCTGTACTTTTTACTGCAGTTCTCGGCAGCAGAAATAAATAGAACTTTTGCATAGATAGCAAGTCAGCGACAGGGAAGTTACATCTGAAAGACCATTAGACTGTGCAACTTTGCTTGCTTGGGTCCTTATTCCCAGGGCAAGAGAGTCTCTTATAAAAACTTTTCTAAAGGTCATACCATGTTGCAAACATTTCTGCCTTCAATTTAACTGCAGCACATTTCTGCAAACTTTATCTAATTGTAATAATACTTCGCTCGGAAATAGCACAGTACCGTTTCTTTATGCTGCATTACAGGCCCTAATTCATGTTTATGACCATTTACTCACAGGAGTATTCCCAATGGAGTACATGGGACTACTTGCATGAGTAAATGCCAGGCAGACCAAATGAGCATTCATTTTAACTGAGGCCTTCACTAATTAATACGTGGCGTATGATGCTAGTTTTGTGGAAGGACTCAGTTCCTTAGAGGCTGTGAATTGGATTTCAAAGTCTCAAGATGTTTGTTAAAATAATATTCAGTGTGAGGAGGAGGAGAGGGGTGCAGTGTGTGAAAAGCCAAAGGTCCAACTTTCAGAAAGAGCCTCTAATCTGGGGTGTTTCCATTTTGGGGCATCCAATGTGAGACATTCAGGGTTTGATTTGCAAGGGCACCCCAGAACTCCAGAAAGTCAGTGGGTGTTGCAAGGACTCATCGCCTCTGAAACCAGACCCTAGATGCTCTCAAACTGGGCACCCAAAGAGGGAAACATCCAGGACATTGATTGCTTTTGACAACGGGAGCCGAAGCAAATCTGTCGATCAACATGAAAACTTTCCCCCAGGCCTTAAAAGACTTGTCCACCACCAAAAAATAAAGATTTATCTTCCAGACCCCGCAAAAGTATGTAGTGTCTGGACAACAAAGTTATCAGTTTATTTTGTTTGGCGCCAATCTTCAATGCTGCATAAAGGAGCCTAAGTTTAGAATGACATTTGTGATGATATGCTTTATTTACCCAGGAAGGAAAATCTATCGGAGCCAAGAGCCTTGTTCCAGCCAAGAGAGTGGTTGGATACATTTTACCCTACACATTTTTACAATGCACCATGTGGGTCTATAGTTCAACAAAAACAATAAAGCAGAGCATTAAGTTACAGCAACAGTTTAAACCAAACACTGGAAACGATGTAAAAATCTCTTTAATGCACAAGAACAATCCTCGGCAACAAAAGAGTCCAAGGTCGACATCAGTAATTCCTTTCAAACTCTCTAATCTCAAATCCCCGTGTTGCAAATTCTAAATCCAATTATTCCCCTCCCCCCTAAATTCTAGCCTAAGCCTGTGAATGTGAAAATGGAACACGACTGGAAGCTGAAAGCACACCTGTAAATCCTCCAGGTTCGAGCCTGAACCCCATACCCCAGTGAACAGTGACTCACGCTGAAGTAAATGGGACTGCTCAGGTGCCTAGCTGTTCTCCAGTGTGAGTAAGGGTACAAGTGGACATGGTTGCTGGGAATCTGCTCTCTGCGTGGAGCTTTGGTTGAACCCCCTTGGCATTCGTTGCATGTGGATGTAGCAGGATTTCACAGTCAAGCTCCACTGTGAGTTCAGAGAGGGGAATTTTGCCGTGTTATGTACAGCAGGGGCACTGGAACAGGGTGGTGGTGGGGGAAGAGGGCCTGGCCCCATCACTTTTTACCAGCCGTAATGGCGGGGGGGAGGGAGGGGATGGAGAGGAGCAAGTGGGCAGGCGGGGTTTTGAGGGGAAGAAGCAGTGCAGGTATGGGTCCTTGGGGGAAGGGGTGGGGGAAGGTCATGGTTCAGGCACCAGTGGCCCCCCCCCACTTTTAGGGAACTTCCACTGCTCCTATGTTTAAACATGAGGACTTTCAGCTAACACATCTCTGACAATAAATGGCCTGTGATGTCACCCAAGGGCAAGTGACCCTTCAGAGGTTCACAGGCATTTCTTGTTTTGGGCTATCTCTGTGAGAGACTCCCCAAATTCACCCTCCATTTTCATGCCATAGACTTTCCATAGGCTTGACCTGAGAAGAGCTCTGTGTAGCTCGTAAGCGTGTCCCAGTCAGTGACAGAAGTTGGTCCAATAAAAGATATTACCTCACCCACCATGTCTCTCATCTTCATAGTGTCATTATAGATGTTCACTGTAAAATTCAAAGCTATACAGAGACTTCAAATCATCCAGAAAGGTCTCAGGGGATATTAGACACCTTTGGACAGCTAGGCCAGGATTTTCAAAAATGGATGCATACATTTTGGCTCTGAAGTCGAGAGCCAGGCACTTAGATCACCTGATTTTCCAAAGTGCTGTGCATCCAGCAGCGCTCATTGGCTTTAGTAGGAGTTAGTGAGTTGAGCAGAGAGAATGATTCATTTTTTTGGTTTGGTGACTAACAATTGGTCCCCCAAAATGGAAATTCTAAATTCTTAGTCCCCAAAACAAAAAATAATCAAAATCTTTTTGTTTCAGATTGAACAAAACATTTTGTTTGACCTGAAACAATCTGTTTTCAGCTTTTCGTTTTTAGATGTTTGGGTGTTTTTGACCCTTTTTTCCCCCTAATTAAAGCATGCTAAATTTTTAAAACAAAACATCATTGCAAAGTGAAAGATCAAAACATTTCATTTTGAATTTCTCATTTTTTCATCTGAAACTACTGGCCAAATTTGATCCAAATTCATGAATGATTTTGGTCAACTCAAAACTGCTTTTTTCAGCAAATTAACTAGTCATCTGAAAATATTCACTCAGTTCTGCTGGTGAGTGCCAGGGCCGGCTCTACCATTTTTGCCACCCCAAGCAAAAAAAAAAAAAAAAAGCCGCCCGGACTGCGCTGCCCCAAGAATGGACGGAATGCCGCCCCTTAGCATGTGCCACCCCCGGCATGTGCTTCCTCCGCTGGTGCCTGGAGCCGGCCCTGGTGAGTGCTCGGCACTTTTGAAAGCCATGTAATTTCGGTGCCTAAAGACGGACTTTAGGAGTCTAACTTCATTGACAGAATAACTACCTTAACAGGCTATACTCTTAGGGTACGTCTATACTACCCACCGGATCGGCGGGTAGCAATCGATCTATCAGGGATCGATTTATCGCGTGTAGTGTAGACGCGTTAAATCGATCCCTGATTGCTCTCCTGTCAACTGCTGAATGCCAGTTCGGCAAGAGGCAGAAGCAAAGTCGACGGGGGAGTGGCGGCTGTCGATCCCGCGCCGCGAGGACGTGAAGTAAGTGATTCTAAGTCGATCTAAGATATGTCGACTTCAGCTACGCTATTCTCGTAGCTGAAGTTGCATATCTTAGCTCGATTCCCCCGCCCCAGTGTAGACCAGGCCTTATACACTGACGTATCTGAAGACTTATGCATTGACAACAAACCTGGGAGATTTATTCAGCTAGCCAATAGCCTGGAATTTTGGTTAACCAGCCTTTGGGTAATTAAGGTTTGAATGCATTTGTGACAGTCTGTACCCTTATGTTCACCACATTTACAAGCCTATGATAAATTCTGTACAAAGTACACCTTGTGAGGTATCATTTGAAAACTCATAATTCACTGATCATTATTGTCCTGATAAAATATGTGTGGCAACATTGTATGTAAAGAGTCTACTGTATGATGTGACTAAAGCATATTCCAAATCTGGGGAAGCAGCCCAAGCCAGTTCCTCAGAGACAAAAGGCAAACTGACACTTCAGCCAGGTGTCAACAAAATCAAATAAACTATCAAATGGCAGGAAAAAGGGTGAGAGCAAGAAATTTACATTTTGGCAATGAAACAGCTTGAAATTCCCATGCAAACAGACTCTCTGTCTTCTGAACTCAGCTGGAGATGATTTTCAAAGAGGAAAATGACTATAAGAAGTGAGAACAGAGGACACAAATGATCTCTCCCTTCATCTCTACTCATGGCACTGACAATGCTTGAAAGACAAAGAAAACATCATTGAACTGGGGAATGATCCTGCTGAAAGATTCATCCAGTACGACTGCTAGAACATGTGGTGAGAGAGATCCATTCCTCTGAATTCACTTTAGCGTGTTAAGTTAGGTATTAGTTTACACTTTGTCTTTTATTTCCTTGTAGCCAATTCTGACTTTTATGCCTCATTACTTGTAATCACTTAAAATCTATCTTTCTGTAGTTAATAAACTTGTTTTATTGTTTTAGCAAAACCAGTGGGTGTTAGGATTGAAGAGCCTGGGAAACTCCATTTGAGAAAACAGGGTTTGTGCATATCATTTTCTATTAATGAAATGACGGACTTTATGTGAGCTTGTATTGTCCAGTATAGCGGGGGTAATTTACATGCTGAAGGCTGTGTGAGCTACCCAGGAGTGGTTGCGCTAACATCGAAGGAATGTCAAAGGCCTCCCAGATTGGATAATTGAGGGGACACAGCTGTCCATCAGTCCAGATTGTGCCCTGGGTAATGTCACAGCATTGCACATGGAAAAGTAAAACATAAATGGTTCAAACATGATTACAGACATGTGTGTCTGACTGTGGTCGCATTGCTTACCTCTGGATATCACGCCATCTTGGCTAAATCATGGAAATAACATGGGTCACCGCTGTTTAAAATTAATAAAGTGACTCGCCCAGACACATTCCTGGCATTGTAATGAATGAGCACAGGGAGGGATAGCTCAGTGGTTTGAGCATTAGCCTGCTAAATCCAGGATTGTGAGTTCATCCTTGAGGGGGCCACTTAGGGATCTGGGGCAAAATCAGTACTTGGTCCTGCTAGTGAAGGCAGGGGGCTGGACTCAATGACCTTTCAGGGTCCCTTCCAGTTCTAGGAGATGGGATATCTCCATTTATTATTATTTATTTATTATAATTTTACAAAGTGTCTACGGTTGTGTAATTAACATAATATTTAACACAAATCTCCCTGCAGAAAATTGCATTGGATTCTGGTTTTTAGAGACACTGGTATGCAGGTGGGTGTGTCCTCATTGCCAACTGGCATTATGACAAATTTGTTCATTTCACAATGCCTCTGCAGAGAAAATTCCATCTATATCTATGTGCAGTCAACTCATTTATGTCTATCTATTGTGACCGGATAATTCAATGTGACTCTCCAAAATTCATGTAGGCTTCATCCTGCTTGATGCTGGGGGCAGGGTGAAGGTCCATATGGGGGAGGAGAAACTGCCGACTGATAGGGCCCACCCCTGCCCTACGCCAGGCCATGCCCTCTCCCCCAACCTCCTAGCTGAGCACTTGGCCAGTGGCAGGCTGTGAATGGAAGGGGCTGCCCACCCCTGACTCCACCCGGCCCCTCCAGAACTTTTCAATAGCAATACAGGACTGTGGGACTACTGTAAAAATCAGGTCCAGCTTTGGGATGTCCCACACAATGCAGCACACGTGAGAGAAATCAATGGGAGGAGCCCTTACTACTAACAACCCCCCTATTCACTGTAATTATTATTTATTAGTGTATTTGTATTGCGGCAGCACCTAGGATCCTGATCATGGACCGTTGCGCTAGGCGCTGTACAAACACAAGCTGTATTAATATTCACTCTTTCTGTTGGAACAGGTTTAAGTCACATGGTTGTTTGCCTCTGCCCAATCAGAAAAAAATTCAGCCCCGCTCAATGATGTTTTCAATGTTAAAAAAAAAAAAAAGGGAAAAAATGTTTATTTTTCATGTTTCTAATACAAAAATTAAATATCTATAAAATTGTGAAATATGAAAATAGGTGCCAATGTAGACAAATATTCTATGAAAAATTTCAGTTTTGAAAGCAAAGGCCATTTTTGATTTTTTTAAAAAATGGGTTGCAAAAAATCTGGGCCAGCTCTTGCCAACACAAGGCCGCATTTAACTCCCACTTCCACTCTGTTCTGAGGGCCTCTGGGGTGACTATGAGTATGTCTACACTGCAATTAGAAACCCATGGCTGGCCCATGCCAGCTGCCTCGGGCTGGAGCCCGGGATTTAGAACCGTGCGAGGAGGGCGGGATCCAGAGCTGGGGCTGCAGCCCAAGCCTGAACGCAGAGCCCCACATGCCCGGGGCAGGGGCAGGTGTATAATTGCAGCGTAGACATACCCTTTGTGCCTCTCTGCACAGGGGCAAATTCCCACTCACAGCTTATGATATAATTTTCTTCTGTTAAGAAACCCAATGAATAATGGACTTAATATAGACCTTTATGAGGTCCTCATTATTAGTCCTTATTATTGTATTATCAGATAATAGACCCTTCCTTTCACTTCCATTTTGAGACCGATCTATATAGTTTGGGCTCCAATTCAGCAAAGCACTTAAGTACATGCTTAAAGTTAAATTGAATAGGCTTAAGTCAGGGGCGGGCAAACTTTTTGGCCTGAGGGCTGCATCAGGTTTCTGAAATTGTATGGAGGGCCGGTTAGGGGAGGCTGTGCCTTCCCAAACAGCCAGGCATGGCCCGGCCCCCGCCCCCATCTGCCCCCCACTACTTCTCGCCTCCTGACAGCCCCCCCCCGGACCTCTGCCCTATCCACACACACCCCGCTCCCTGTCCCCTGACCGCCCCCGGAACCCCTGCCCCTGACTGCCCCGCCACCCCATCCAACCCCCCCGTCCTTCCTGACTGCCCCCTGGGACCTCTACCCCCATTCAGCCCCCCCTGTTCCCCGCCCTCTGACCGCCCTGACCCCTATCAAGACCCCCGCCCCCTGTCCACTACCCTGGACTCCCCTGCCCTTTATCCAACCCCCCTGCTCCCTGCCCCCTTACCGCGCTGCCTGGAGCACTGGTGGCTGGCAGCGCTACAGCCGCGCCGCCCGGCTGGACCCAGGCCACGCCACCGCGCAGCACAGAGCACTGGGTCAGGCCGGGCTCTGCAGCTGCGCTGCCCCAGGAGCTCGTAGCCCCACCGCCCAGAGCATTGCGCCGGCGGCGCAGCGAGCTGAGGCTGCGGGGGAGGGAGAACAGCAGGGGAGGGGCCGGGGGCTGGCTAGCCTCCCGGGCCAGCAACGCAGGGGCCGGGCAGGAGGGTCCCACGGGCCGGATGTGGCCCGCGAGCTGTAGTTTTCCCACTTCTGGCTTAAGTGCATTATTGAACTAGGGCCTTAGCTGCCAAGCTAATAAATAACATTTGCATAATCAAACTGTTCTCTCAATAATTCATAGTCAGTTGTGGCTAGATAAACATTTCACACGCACAGTAATAATTGTATTAAATGCAGGATTTAACCCAGAATACATAGGAGTTAATGTTCCATCCATCTAAATAATACTTTAACCGTTCATTCATCCATTGGTTAGTCTAAAATTTTGCAGAGAACAGCGTGATTCGGAAGTGGAGAATTGTTGTTCACATCTGTTGGATGATCTGATTGAAATAAATACAGACACAGGGACAACGGAATTAAATTTCCAACAGAAATCAAATTGAAACTATTCCTCGAAAGAGAAGTTGCTAATGCAGCCAACAGTGCAAACTAGTTCCAGCGGGTTTCGCAGAAACATGGGGACCTAGCAAAGTACTTATTATTATTAATCATAATTAATTAATTAGTGCTCTCTTTCCTTCGCGATGTGCTAGAGGTTCTGCAGGGGCTTTGCCTGCTCCGCTGGGGAGGCGATTATATTGCACAACTGTTTATTTTAGCACCTGTGTAGATTAGTGCAAAAGGCGTTGGGCGTGTGCTGTATTGGCAGTCAGTACTTTTCGTTTGAATTCAGCGGGAATACTCCCAGGCTTAACGCTGGGCATGGGCTATGGTGCTTTGCGAAATGAGAGCCTCTCTGGTCTCTAGACAGAGCACAGATGGCAATGTATTTAAATGCAAATATTTGGCATGGGATGGGGCACTCTGTCTTGCTACCGTTACCCCGTTTCAACGCGAATGGCTGGTCAGAGTTTGGGGCTTTGCGGGTGCCCCTGGGGATAGAAATTGACGACGGAGTCTGGCCCTGTATTTTCTTTGACACAATCTTGTTTATTCATAAGGACTGTACAAAGTCCTGCGTCTCTGAATGCAGGCGGACCCGAAATTGGGGGATGGCTTGTTTGTGCACAGCCCCAAGACTCTTTAGCCAGCACATGACCCAGAAGGCCTCTCTCTAGCTCCTTGCAGGGCCATGGTCCGTGCATGTCTAGGCTGTTCCTCAGCCTGCCTTCCTCCGGCTTGTCCCGTCTCCCTCCCTCAAGCTCACCCCCCCCCCCACCAAACAGTTCCACTTTTGCACTAACGAACAGGGGCTAAAATGAACAGCTCTGTAGTCAAGCACATGCGTAGGCCTATTGAAGTTAAGTTAATAATAAATTAGTAAATGCTTAATACCTTGAATCAGGGGCATAATCCTGTAAAAATGATAGTAATAATAGCTGCCATGGAGCTAACAATCCATACTGGGGAACGATCCTGGTTCCACTGATGCCATAAGAACGGCCGTACTGGGTCAGACCAAAGGTCTATCCAGCCCAGTATCCTGTCTTCCGACAGTGGCCAATGCCAGGTGCCCCAGAGGGAGTGAACCTAACAGGTAATGATCACGTGATCGCTCTCCTGCCATCCATCTCCACCCTCTGATAAACAGAGGCTAGGGACACCATTCCTTATCCATCCTGGCTAATAGCCATTAATGGACTTAACCTCCATGAATGTATCTAGTTCTCTTTTAAACCCTGTTATAGTCCTAGCCTTCACAACCTCCACAGGCAAGGAGTTCCACAGGTTGACGGTGCACTGTGTGAAGAAGAACTTCCTTTTATTTGTTTTAAACCTGCTGCCCATTAATTTCATTTGGTGGCCCCTAGTTCTTGTATTAACTAGTTCTTATTATGTCAATAGGAGATCTGGCCCCTGGCTTGCATGTTACATTCTTTTCCCTTTTCCTGCATTTGTCTCACCTATGTAGCCCCCAGTCCTGCAATGCAATGCTTGTGGGCAGACCCCTGGACCTGTGCAGAGCCCTATTGCCTACACACATCACATTGCAGGGTCAGCGTCTTAGACTATAAGCAATCTGGGACAGGGACTGTCTTTTACTATAGTCTTCTACAACATCCTCCAATATAGGGCCCAGATCCTGACTGGCATCATTCAGAGCTACTCTAACACAACCACCACCAGCAATAATAATAGTGTGTTTCGGATGCAGACTATCCTGCCCAGACAGCCACCTTGCAAAACAAAATTCATAGCGGCAAGGTGTTCAAACATGCATGTGTACTATCAGTCAAAACAGTGGGAATGAAGTCCTGACCGGGACAGTAAATAAAGTATTCAAATTCTCTCTAGTGACTTAAGGCAAATTTGAAATGCCACTCAGTCAGTTGTGAGGTCCGAAGTGCTTTGAATTACAAGCATTGTCGTGCAACAATTGCCCAAGAACCAGAATGCTGTTGTCTGTATCGACTGTGAAAAAAAGGTACCTAGTAAAAATTGGCTTGGTTTACTTTTTGATAAGCTAAGTAGCTTGAGCTCTTTCAGTCTCTCCCTGTAAGGAATTTTCCCGAGCCTCAGATCAGGTTTTAGATCTTTTCGCCAATTTTTCAACATCCTGTTTAAAATGTGGACTTTAGCAGTGGACCGAGTATTTCAGCATCAGACTCATCAATGCCACACACACAAGTTCAGTTACCTTTCAACTCACTACTCCCTGTTTATGCATCCAAGGGTCGCATTAGCACTCTTTACCATAGCAACGCACTGGGAGCGCGTGTTGAGTTGCTTCTCTGCTATGACCCCTAAATCCATTTCAGAGTCCCTGCTTGCCGGGATACAGCCCCCCATTCTGAAGCCACGGCCGGCATTCTGTGTTCCTAGATATATGATTTTGCATTTGGCTGTATTCAACTTACCTTGTTTGAATGAGCCCAGCTCACCGTGTGATCCAGATCGCTGTGAATAACGACCCTGTCCTCCTCACTAGTCACCACTCCGCCAATCGTTGTGTCATCTGCACCTTTTAGCAGCAGTGCTTTTCTATTGACTTTTTGATAGAAATGTGGAATAGCCTGAGGCCAGCGGAAGCTCCATTCGATGGGGATTCCCATTTTACAACTACTTTGTGAGCTCTGTCAGCTGGCCAGTTCTTAATCCATTTCATAGTGGCTCTGTTGATGTTGTATAATGCTACAGAGTGTTGTGCAACACCAAGTCAAATGCCTTACCAAGGTCTAAGGTCAATCCTGCAAGGAGCTCCAGTCAGGTGACCCTCCGCCCCTGCATGGAGCTCATTGGCCTAGTCTGTGATGGCCTTTGGACCCAAACACGGCCCCCAAACGGAGAGGGCTCTTGATAACATCAGCAGCTGGCAGCAGCCCTGGGCTGGAGATGCTCTTGGACTATATACTCCAAGGACCAGAGGTTTCTTAATTAATTTTCCATTTTTTATGGATCCATTATTCTTCCCTCAAACACTCAGGAACAAGGGCCCCCAGCCCAGATAACTCGCACTGACATGCTATTTGTCTATAGCTAAAAATCTCTCTCCTGGCACCTTATTAACAGCATACACATTAAATTACTCTGCGTCGCACAATCATTTCTTGTTCTACTTTCAAAGTTAATTTTGGCAGACGCTTTAGGTCAAGTGGTCCCAGCGATGAGGGCTCTATTAACCTCGCCACTGAAAAGCAAATTACATCGCTATCGCCGAACGTTCCCATGACACTTAACGCAGACGTCGGCTGCATCAATAAAAGCCAATTTGGGAAGCGCTGGGCAACTGCCACGTTAAATGTCAAGCTCTCAAGCTGGCTTTGCATGAGGGTGGCTCTAATCTCCCAGCCCTTCGCTGCTCACATACAGAAGATACACAAGCGCTGGGATGGAACGGAACTGATGTGCCCCAGAAAGGGGCAAAATACCATTCTAAGTAGAGCAAGCGATGTTGCTAGATGGTGAGGGCTTGCATGAGCATATCCCTAGGCTGACATCAATAGGACTACTTGGGTGAGTAAAAGCTCATATTTGTGCATAAGGATTTGGTTGCACAACCTATCCCTGAAGGTGTGAACCATAGTGACAGCATGGTGCACAAGCGAAGTCGAACGCACGGTAGTTATTACAGTCATAGACTTCAGAAGCACCAGGATTTGACCCCCTGCACTGACAATGATTTGTGATACATGCTGTATATGGAACAGGCGTGGAAATAGCATACGGGCAGATGGGAATTTGATCTGAACTCAGCCTGGAAAGCCTTGGTTGGACAGCATGGAGAATGACTGACAGAACAGAAGAGCCCTAAATCCCAGTGCTGCACTGGCAGACCCCTGTGCTCCAAGGAAGGGAACTTGAGCGACTCTAAGGGGACTCTGGATGGAGTGAGGTTCATTGTGAATAAGGGTATTGGCATCCGGCCCCAGATCTGTAAATTATAATTCAGTGATGTAGTTAAACACAACTAAACTGCAATTGCAAGCAAAATGGTCACTCTGACATAGTATATTTTCTTAGCAAATGTTATATATTGGGCTGGGTTTTAAGTGTGTGTGTGTGTGTGAGAGAGAGAGAGAGAGAGCGAGCATGCTTCCTGTGCTTGTGTAAATATCCTAGGGTGGACGTTACATTTACAATGGCGATTCCAAGTTTGGGTCTCTGGGTCAGAGCCCCTTCTGGCCATTGTGAAGTTGCCTGGCACACTGGATACACCTGCCCTGGGTCAAATGGAAAGAGGCAGGAGCCCGATGATGCTGGGTTGAATGCTCAGAGCAGAATGCCCTGCACACCCTGTTTGAGCTCAGATTGTGAAACAGAGGGATTTTGCCAAGAGCTCTGCAAAGGGAGCCCTCTTAGCCCTCGTTCTGCTGGCCTAGCGCTCCAATGGCCTTACTCACCTCACTCCAGAGAGCTCGTTGTCAGTTAATTGCCCTGACTAGCAAACTGGAAAGGGAAGGCAAAGGGGAACACTAAGACCGCTTGCTCCAGGATGTGCTCTGGAGGCGACACCCCCAGGCTGTGCTCTTTGTGACAGCCTGCGACACGAACATATTGGGCCTACCATACACACAGGGGCATGGGCTAGGGGGCCACGTTCATGTCTTACCATTACAAAGCAGCATTTGCACTTGCTCCCTCGGCGTCTCTCCAGTGTCACACACCCGCCAGTGACATCAATCTCTGCAGCCAATAGGCTGCATTTTAATTTGACCCCCCCACCCCTATGTGCCTTGACAGAGAAGGCCTGAGTTCTAATCCCAGCTCGGATAGTGGCTTGAGCAAATCAGTGAACTCTGCCTTTGTTTTCTCTGTCGGAAAAACGGGGAGAATAATCCCTACCTGCCTTCTGAGGGGTGGGGGAAGGGTTAAATAATTATTGCTGTTAAGTGCTTTGATGCTGCAATGTCCCCATTATAAGGACTACTCCTCTGGCCTGTGAGTAACCATATGGGGACCCTTCAAATAGCTGTACTGGTGCTTTTCATCCTGACTGAAAAGTTGGAGGTTTTCCGGTTGCCCTTAGCGATGGATGCTTTGGGCTTGGCTAGAGAGGCAGGATGGGCTTTTAGTTAAGGCAATGGACTGGGGGAGTCTGGAATCAGTTCTTGTTTTTGCCACTGACTTCTTCTGTGCCCTTGGATATGTCACCTCATCACTCTGGGTCTCAGTGCCACACCTGTAAAATGGGGATAATAATGCTTCTGTTGTGTTTAGATTGTAAGTGCCTCAGGGCAGGGACGGCCTCCTCCTGCGTGTATGTTCAGCACAATGGCATTTATATTATATAGCCTTAATTTTGGCTGGGGGGGGGGCTCTAGGGGCCACCGTAAGATAAATAGTGCTCTACCGCCTGCCAGCCTCTGTGCTCTTCAATTTGTACTGCGCGCTAGAAGTATTAGCAAGCGCTTTTCTGTGCCTGGCCGGGGAGCGTCTCGTGGGTGCAGTCAGAGAGCCCCGGGCACTTTGAGCTCGTGCCAATGTTTACCTTAAACCTACGAAGCGATGTCCTGAATGCTGAATACTAAAAAGATGGCGGTTCCCCAGGAGGAAACAATGGATTCCTCCCCCCCCCCCCAACTTGTTGAGCACAGTGCAGCCATTCAGCCCGCTGCCGCAGTGTTTTAATTAAACCCTGCAGTTATTGTAACCCGCTGAGCAGTGTTTACAGTAATAATAACCGCCGCCGACTGGGGCTTGCCACTGCAGTTAATGGTGGGCTTGCCTTCGCTGAGAGCAGTTATCAACAGCTGGCAGCAGCGGCTTTCCCGGTGCGCTTTGCTTAAGATCGCATCATTTAAATGCTAACAGTCGGCTTTATGGTAGGTTTTGTTTTCAACTTGACTTTTTAACACTGATCACTGAGCTTTAAAACGGTGGCGAATGTTTGCATTGGTAGAAGTCACGCCGCTAACGTGGCAGCTTTTCGTGAACGGACAGATCACTTTGAATCCGGGGGATTGGGGCCCATGGAATGTCCTCTCTTCCGGCTGAAGAAGAGACTTTTTCTTGGGAGTGGATAGTTTGTGCCGCAAAACTTTAAACTGCTGTTTAAATCAAAGATTATTGTCATTATGCCCCAGCCACCCTGGGCCATGGTCTTGTTGTGCTGTGCACCGTACAACCCAGATAGACACAAGCCTGCCCGGGGGCAGCTAACAGTCGAGAAGGTAGTTCATTATTCTGCCTGATCCAACTTTAAACAATCTTGAGCAAGAGGCCAGATAGCCCTCGGAGCCAGATCTTGTGTGGTGCTCCTGGAGAGTGTAGCTGGAAAATGTTACCCCTCTGTTTTCTGTGCAGGGCTCATTTAAATGTCTAGGCATGCTTGTGCCAGATCCGCAAAAGGATTTGAAGGCACCTAACTCAGTGCCTATAGATCTTCGAGGACCTAGAAATTTGTCTGCAGAGACCAGTCATTTTGTTCGCACGGTTGCTGCAGCACAGGAAATGTGTGCACACATGCGCGCACACACCCCCTTTCTTGTTGTCGTTCCCCTTCATCGACAATAAAAGTCATTTCTTGCACAGGCTGTTTGCTCTGTCTATGGAAACAGAACCGTGCTGACCACCCGAACGCACTACTGACTTCAGTGGGAGCAGAGCAGAGTCCTTCGGCCCCAATGCTGAGAGATGTCAAGCACCTGTTATTCCCAGTTATAGCTGGCTGTTCAGCATCTCTGTGGAGATGGCTCTCAGGCCAGCAAATTTGGGAAGTCGGCAACACTGGGCCGGCACTATCCTCAGGTGAATAGGCTCTTGTGAGAGATTTTCCTGCTTCCCCGGAAGTGGCCTGAGACCAGCCTGTCTCGCACTACTTCAGCTCCAACGGCTGACTGAGGAAACAGCAACTAAAAATGTTTCATGCCTCCAAAGAGAATTAGATTATTGCTTATTTTATCCTCCCTGATTTGTCCACCCCATTGGAGAATCAGCGTGCTGCAGGGGCATACGGAGATGGGGCAATCTCCCGTGTTGATGCCAAGAGCAGAGCGCTGTACTATTCTCTGCTGCTCAGCCCATGGCTAGACAATAGACCCAGCCCTAACCTCTTTGGGGTAGGGTCTGTGAAAACCATGTATATGCCTCTTCCATCCCAAATAGAACATATCCCTTCCCACCACGGTCTCAACAGAGGGCTGGCCTGAGGATTTTGGTGAGGGTGAATGAGAAGAGCCTTAGGAGGACACACCACACTGGAGAGAGAGATCTCTAAGCCCCACCTCTCTGATCTATGAGCCCCAGCCTGAAATAGAGCCCAGCTACTTGGTTCTTTAATGCCTTGCATTCCGTTTTCATTGGTCGACAATTTCCAGGCTGTCTCCCCAAGGGAAAGGCCTAGAAACTTTTTACTAGATGGAAAGGTGGGAGTAGCCTTCAAATTTCTAGTTGCCTTAGGTTGGCTGGGAGGAATGCAGCAGGACTGCCGGCTTGGTAAAGCCCCAGCGCCTCTGCCCGTGATTACTTCCCAGGGGCCCTCCGCTGAGTTCTGCAGGATTGCGTGTCTGGAAGTGAAAGCAGAGCTTGGCTGGGGGACTGTGATCTCAGTCATGCACTTGCTGGCTTTCGTTTGTTCTTTAAAGGCAGGAAATGCACTTGATGCTCCTGGCAGACGCTGCTGACGGCACTCGGCCCATCATTCTTGTTTCGGTTGTGGCTAACACAGGGAATAGGTGCTTGAAGACAGGAAACAGCCAATCTGTATGATTCACACGCTGCACTTTAGTTTGCTGGGGGGAGGAGAGGCGGAAACACTTATTTCTCTCTTAAATGTTTCTCTCTCTTAGAGCCCTTACGCCTCTTTTTATGGCCCCGAAATATACACCGGGCGAGCAAATCAGGGCCCAGACACCACCCGTTCCTTTGCTGGATGTATGCGCAGTATGACATGTCATCCGGCCCATCTCTGCCCCAGAGACAGAACTGGGGGTTGGGCTGTGTATGGGTGACACATGCCCAATCTGCATTCTCAGCATTCCCCATTGGCCACATCCACTTTCTGCTGCTCCCCCGCCCGCCCGCGAGACAGAGAGCGCAGGTCTAGCAGCCCCATGGCTGTTTCATAGCTTGCAGGCTAATTGTCTAGTACGACCGTTACAATCGCTTTAGGCTGCTGGCAAAAGAACATGGTAGAAAAAGAGACGGGGAATGTAAAGGACAGCCCAAGTCCTTGTCCTGCCTCTGACGATGAGTGAGTGTGAAGTCTTGGACAAATCAGAGACACACTGTAAGCTCTGTTTTCTATCTATAAAATAGTAATGATGATCCCTACTCCCGCTCTGAGATCCATGAATGACGAGTGACATGTAAGGCTGTGTCTACACTAGCACTTTTGTTGGTGTAACGTATGTTGCTGAGGGGTGTGACAAAAACACCCCTCTGAGCGACCTAAGTTACACTAACAGAAGTGTCGGTGTGGACAGGGCTATGTCGGTGAGAGACGCTCTCCCGCCGACATAGCTACTGCCGCTCGTTTAGGTGGTTAATTATGTTGACAGGAGAGCTCTCTCCCTGCGGCATAGAGCAGCTACACAAGCGATCTTACAGCGACACAGCTGCATCAGGACAGCTGTGCCACCGTGAGCTTGCTAGTGTAGACATGGGCTAAGTCTAGAGGTTTCAAGAGTCTACACTTGAAACCCTACAGGGGCACAGCTGCTGCACCGTAGTGTTTCCGTGTAGACACTACCTATGCCATTGTAGGCGACGTGGCCAGTTACCACTTCTCCAGGCGTAGGAGTGAAGGTGAAAATAAAAGCTGGGGGAGGGGGTTAGTAGGTTATAGCTTATTGTAATAAGCCATAAATCCAGTGTCTCTATGAAGACCATGATTTTTAGTATCTATCAAAGTTATGAATTTAAGTGCCCAGGCTCATCTTTTGAAAGCCTTGTTCAGGTTTCCTTTAAGGATGAGGACTGAGAGGTCAGTTATGAAAAGTGTTTGGCCGTCGGGCATGTGGTGTTTTTGTCTTTTATCATTTTTCTGTGCAAGTTCATTTGAGTGTAGTGCTTGTCTGGTTTCACCCACCTGTTGTGATAGGCATGTGTACGACCCATGGATCTTGAAAGGTGTGTCACGGGTGGTTCTGATCATCATAGCCATGGAGATATGGCTACAGGTTTTGCATCTGTTGTTCTGGCAGGGTCTGGTATTGTTTTGAGTTGGTGTGGCCTGGTCTGTGGGGAGCTTGCTTCGGATGATGCGTTTAGAGAGGTTGGGGCATTGTTTGAAGGCCAGAATTGGGGGTTCAGGAAAGATTTCATTTAGGACGTGGTCCCCATTGAATATGCACTGTAATTGTTTAATGATACACTGTATGGATTCCACTTGTGGGGTGATAGACAATGTTCCCTCTAATTTTTTACATCCATGTGTGAAATTAATTTTGTTATGTGCACCACTATGGAGGTGATGTGTGGCAGGGGTGGGGCGAGGGATTCGGAGTGTGGGAGGGGGCTCTGGGCTGGGGCAAAGGGTTGTGGGGTGAGGGCTCTGGCTGGGAGTACAGGCTCTGGGGTGGGGCTTGGGATGAGGGGTTTGGGAGGGGGCTCAGGGCTAGAGCAGACAGTTAGGGTGCAGGGGGGTGAGGGCTCTGGTGTGGGGCCAGGGATGAGGGGTTTGGGGTGCAGGCTGCCCTGGGGCTGCGGCGGGGAGAGAGGACTCCCCCAGCCCTCTCTCCCTGCCGCAGCCCGGAGGAAAGGCGCCTCTCCCCGCTGCACACTTGTGCAGCCCTTGTGAGCCTGGTGTGCAGCCATGCAACTTAGAGGGAACTTAGGTGGTAGGTAACAAGTAGAGGTGTGTAGTCAGAGGCGTTTTATTTCCATATTGACGCAGGGTCTATCAGTGTATTTGGGTGGCCTGTTCCATAATGCAATCTACTTCTCTGGTGGAGTGTCCTTGTTTGGTGAAGATGGTTTTAAGCGTGTTAAGGTGGATATCCCAGAATTCCTCCTCACAGCATATTCTGGGGTATCCGAGTGCCTGGCTGGAGGGAACAGATTTCATGGTGTGTTTGGGGTGGTTACTGGATCTATGAAGGTAGGTGGGGTGACCATAGGTTTCTTGTATAGAGGTGGCTATAGGGTTCTGGTGGGTGGATGCTTTCCACAAAGCGATCACTCTACATCTGACCTATCAGTCATCATCCTCAAAGGAAACCTGCACAACATCTTCGAAAGACAAGCTTGGGAGCTTAAATTCGTACCTTTGCTAGACACTAAAAATTATATTATATATCTCTCACAGACTGACCAGAGTCACTCGATTTTTGGTTTATTACAGCAATCTAGAACCCCTTACCCTGCCCCCCCCACACACACACTTTCTCCCCCTCTCGTTTCTCACCTATGTCTGAAGAGGTGTTAACTGGCCATTTCACCTTGGATGGTCCCTTAAAATGTGTGTTAACTTCTTATACTAAACAATCTGTTCCAACTTCTACAGTACTTAGCTGACAGTCTGAGAACATTTCCCCGACCTGAGGAACAGCTCTGTGTAAGCTCAAAACCTCGTCTCTCTCATCAACAGAAGTTGGTCCAATAAAAGATATTACCTCACCCACCTTGTCTCTCTAATATCCTGGGACCAGCACGGCTACAACCACACTGCATCCAATCATCAGCATTTCTAAATGCCGTACTATAGGAGACACTGATACATGGCTGATCATCAAAGTGAAACCAGTTCAAAGTAGGACTAAAGTCCCTTCCCTTATTCTAACCCAGAGTTTTTTTACACAAATGTGACTTCACTCCCCTTCCACTCCATTATTTAGGGGAGACTTTCAGGAAGAGGTGAATGTTGATTATTCTCTGACCACGTCAAGATCAGCCAGAACCTGTGCTGAGACCGCTTCAAAACTTGGGGCCCAGAGTTGAAGAACTTGGACCCTGGACTCTGTAACAGTAATGGCAGGAGCTAGCGGATGCTGACCCCTGCCATGTGATGGGGACTATAGAACCTTCTGTAACCCTGGCACGTGTCTGGAGCCAGGAACTAAGTCGAGTCTGACTCCCACTGCCATGTGTCACACCATTATTGTACCCCCGGGGGCTGTAGTGTGCCAGTCAGAGCTTCCACAGCATGATACAGAATATAGTCAGCAGCCTAAAAATAGCCCTGCAGTCTCACACTAGCTCATCGTCTTACATGGTACTGGCCCCGTGATGTGCATTCATGCCCCACTGGATTCCACTGGAGAAGGCTACTGCTATCCACGGGGGTTCTCTCAATTCATACTGAGCCATTGGATACTCTCGCCCCCTGTCCCATACAACACCTGTTAAATAAATAAATATAATATGGAGATTATATATACCCATCTCATAGAACTGGAAGGGACCCTGAAAGGTCATCAAGTCCAGCCCCCTGCCTTCATCAGCAGAACCAAGTACTGATTTTGCCCCAGATCCCTAAGTGGCCCTCTCAAGGATTGAACTCACAACCCTAGGTTTAGCAGGCCAATGTTCAAACCACTGAACTATCCCTCCCCCCTGTCTGTCAAGAGCCACCTCTGGAGTCTATCAGCACCACTGCTGGGCCACAGAGTACATTCTCTTCCTAGAGTGCACCTGTGCCCAGCCCTGGGGGCCCATTCTATGTGGCCCCACACCTGCCTTCTCCTACACCATCCTTCCCATTCTGTGTCCTCCTCCTGTGTCCTTCATTTCTCTTGCCTGTCAGGTTGCTCCACTCATACTGTGCTCCCATTCTTTGTTGTGCTCCGCCCAGGTCTGCGTTTCTATTTCCCTGGGTCCCTCTTCTCCTCTCGTTCTGAGGGTCCCAATGCTGATTTCCTCGCTTCCTCCCATTCTGCGTCACCTGCACCTCCTGTCAGACTGACCCAGCATAGGTGGGCACTGAGTAGCAAACGGAAACTTACAGATTCCCAGCCCTTGAAAGTTTTGCCACCAGCAGAGGGAGGAGAAGACTGATGGTTTTCTTGCTTCCTGTCAAATAGGCCTTATTCCAGGCGCAATAAGTAGACATTGATCACAATGTGAGCCAAGAAATGTTCGACCTGGCTCTTATCTTCCCTGATCTCTAACTCTGACTGCAGGTGGGGAACAGGCAGAACAACTTCTAAGCACTAAAGATCCTGTTTACAGGCAAACGTCCTTGGTACCAAACAGAGGAGAGACACAGAGCATGTTGATAGAGCTGCTGAGTTGTCTGTAAATAGAAGGGTTTCGCTTAGTTTTCCATGGACTTGTCAGTTGCTCCGTCCCATCCTCTCCAAGCCAGACAGGCCATGTGAGGCAGTACCGTTACACACCAGGGCAGCGTTTCTTTGCTTCCAAAACAAAAGCCTTTCAAGGCACTTGGCAGCCTCGACCTTCAAGGAGAGCAAAAGAGAATAGTTGGTTTTATCGTGTAGTGGGGATGAAGAAAATTCTTCTGCTCAGCGTGCCTGGCCAGTGCCAGTGCAGGAGGGCAGCGAGTCTGTAATATTTGTTAGCTGAGGTGAGCACCCAGCGCTGCCTTTTACATGAAAATATCCTGAGGAAAGTGGGTGTGTAAATTACAGAAGGAAATGTGTCAGCTTCTTTGCTAGCCCTTTCTAGTCCGGGTCCTGCGGCTCCTTCCAGCACTAGCCAACTGCTAATAAATAATACTTGACACTTCTCTAGAGCCTTCCATCCCAGGATCTCAAAGCTCTTTACAAACATGAATTAACAGCGCCTCACAACACCCCCAGGTGGTAGACAAGTATTATTACGCCTCTTTCACAGATGGTAAGTCAGTTTACAATTGTCCAAGTCAGGATTCGGGACTCCAGGTCATCCGCTCTGGCCACTGGGCAGCACTGCCGTACAATCCAATGACGCCTTGATGCTTTCGAAGGATTGGCAATATTTGGTGTTGTACGTAGGGCACCAGGGGAAATGCATTTTGCATATCACGTTATGCCAGAAGGCAAGAGGTCACTAAACTAGATTTCGCACATGTCATTGCCGTCTTCACTTGCACTGACGAGCGGAAAGGCTGCCTGCTCTGGGGAAGGTCGCGATCCGTCCGTATCTGTAGGATGTAGCGAGGGGAAAGTGACATGGCTGGAGTGCCACTGCACTCCAGCAATCCCCAGGGCAGAATGGCTCTTTATGGCTGCTCTGAGTTACCCCAGGAGCCCTGGCTGGCCATGAGATTTGAGCCATCTTTGTGCCCTCTCCAACCCATTCAGCAGAGCTGGGGATCGGGCTGTCCGTACAGCTGGATGATTGGCAAATTCTTGGTCTGCTTTCTAGGACTGTATAAATTGACAAGCATCTACTCAATGAGCAGAGCACGTTCATTGTCACTGGCTGACCTCCAACAGGTAACTCCACGCTCACCGCACAGCTTGGCTGCTTTCAGAGTTGGGTATGGAACTGGGAGCCAGGAGGCCCAGATACTGGTCCTGGCTCTGACTTTGGACGCATCACTTAGTCTTCCTGTGCCTCAATTTCCCCTTCAGACATAACTTTGAGGAAGGGGAGGGAGGGAGGATGGGTCAGGCACTACCTCAGCCCTTCTACCTTCAATTCCCTGCTCTGCCACAGACTTCCTATGTCATCCTGGGCAAGTCACTTAGGGTTTGTCCCCATTGCAGTCCAAACCCGTGACTGGCCCCTGCCAGCGACTTAGTGCCGCGAGGCTCGGGCTAAGGGGCTGTTTAATTGTGGTGCAGACGTTCAGGCTTGGGCAGGAGCCCAGGCCCTAGGACCCTGCCAGGTGGGAGGGTCACAGAGCTTGGGCTGCAGCCAAACCAACAGCTACACTGCAATTAAACAGCCCCTTAGCCCGAGCCAGCTGGCAGGGGCATCTAATTGCAGGGTAGATGTACCCGGAGTCTCTGCATCTCAACTCCCCCACCTATAAAATACAGATAATAGTACTGCCCTGTCGCCGGGGGGGGAGGGGGGCAATGTCTGGAGGAAGACGTTAAAGATTGTGCGATGTTCAGGTACTACAGCCTTATAAATAGCTCAGATTGTTGGCTGGAAAGGCATTGCTTATGTGCAAAGTATTATTGTATACCACTGCCTAATTAAATCAATACAGTACAATCGATGCAACGCAAAGTACAACAATAGAAACACAAGCTGCTCCTCTGATGTTACAAATACCTGGAACCAGGGCCGGTGCAAGGATGTTTCGCGCCCTAGGTGAAACTTCCACCTTGCACCCCCCCCGAGCCTTGATGCGCCTCCCTGGCAGCTCTCCCTCCTCTGCCCTGAGGCATCCCCCCCCGCGGCAGCTCCCCCCCCGGGGAGCCATGCGGCAGCTTCCCACCCCAGCTCACCTCTGCTCCGCCTCCTCCCCGAGCACGCCGCCCCCGCTCTAATTCTCCTCCCCTCCCAGGCTTGCGGCGCCAAACAGCTGATTGGTGCTGCCAGCCTGGGAGGCGGGAGAAGTGGAGCAGCGACCGTGCGCTCGGGGAGGGGGCGTAGGAACGCTGTAAAAAAAATTTTTTTTTAAATTGGGGGCACTGCTTTTTGGCACCCCCAAATCTTGGCACCCTAGGCAACCGCCTCGTTTGCCTACATGGTAGCACCGGCCCTGCCTGGAACCAATGTATTTGATGTAGAGGGTCTGTCAGCTCTGAGACAAGAGCTGCTTGCACAGAATGGGGGATACTTTGCTAAGTGGCCTATGCGTCACTGTTCCCCACTCACATTCCCAGGCATACTTCATTTTGCAGACATAGAATTAAGCAGCAGATTTTGCAGGAGGCAGACGGGGCCTCAGCCCTTCTGAAAACTCAGACTATGCAGTACGATCACTGCTCACGCACAACAGGTAATCGCATGCCCAAGCAGACTGGTGCTCATGCAACGCCATTACCCATCTGCCTGCTCAATACAGGTTTTGCAAATGTAGTTTGCACACAGGAACAAAACTTGGGGGCCCAATTCCAGAGACTAGCATTAAAAATGTAGCCTTGATTGTTGTATTTTATAAAATATAAGCAGCAAAGTGTATAGGATTCAAGCTCATTCTGTTCCATGAGTCAGCGTACGAGCATGAAAAAGTGCTTCCTTTCCTCCCCTGGACTACTGCCTCTTCTGCATCCTTCCTTAGAGGAGTATCAGTTTAACATGACTTGTTGCCATGAGTGACGTAGGTTCAAACCCACCAGTTTTATCTCCCGATGAGGCCATGCACACCACACCAATTCAGCCTGAAAAGAAAACCGTTAATCCTTGGCCAGCTAACTCAGTATCTCTCACTCCTAAACCATCAGGCTTCTCCTGGCATCCTGTCAGGAGACATGTCCAGGAAAGAACCCTTTCAGACAGGGCAGGGCACTGCACCGAACACTGCAAGCACAGGTTTGAGCCACGAGCAACAGGTGCCGTGCTAGACTGGTTTCTTTGTGAGGCTCCCTTGGGAACAATCCCAGTGATTTCCCCCCTCCCTGCCCCCGTCACTGCTAAAATCCTCCTTTCGTTTCTGGAGTTTGCCAAATTCCAGCACATCAATCATGTAGATCTAGTGTAAAAGCCGCCTCGTTACTCCAGACTCAAGCCAACTGTGCTGTTTACATTGGCACAATGACAGGGTCTGTGGCAGTTTCATAGGATACCATTACGTGGCTTGGCTGCTGGTGCTGCAGCCGTTACATTGCTCTGCCATGGAGGAAGGCGTCTACTTGGGCTGGAGACAGACTCCGAAGGAACAGACTGCAGGGATGACCACAGCATGCTCAAGGGGGGCAGGGGGAGAAGATGACAGCTGCAGCCTTCTCCAAACATACCCTCCCCAGCCAGTCCATTGGCACTGGGTTAGAAGGAGCCAAAAGAAAGATGGATTTTTCCTTCTTTTGCTGCTCACTGCAATACGGAGTGCAAGGAAGAGCAGAGTGGATGGGTGTGGGGAGCAGTCTAGTTGGGGTGAAGCTGGGTTTAATGGGAACATTTACAATCTCCACCTTCTGTGCAAAAGGCTCATCGGCTACCTCTTGCCTCAAAACAGAAAACATCCTCCCCTAGCAACTGGCCAGGGCTCACAAGGCTGCAGCCGGCCTCTAAGACACCTAAGGGGTGTTTTCCTTCAACAATTTGTCGTTGGGGTAATGCTGACTTGGAGCCTAAAGACATCATCGCACCGAGATCATTCCCGCTTTCCAACCCACACCCGAGCTTTGTAGATTTCCTGCAATGGCTATTTATCTTGATCCCAAGAGCAGTCCTATTGACTTCAATTATTAATCTTCTTGTACCCAGAAATGAGCTTGGCATGTCATAGGGAACCAACAGTCCCCGACTTGAAAGAGTTCACCCTGTGCATCCTGGCACCAGACATTGTAGCAGTGGGACTACTCCCATGAGTAAGGGGATCGTAGTACTGAGCTGTACTGCCCTCCCCTCTTTTCCACCCCAGCTGAAGTAGACACCAGCCACTCCTGAGCCCTGCACCATTGCGGGAGCAGCTCATTCCAGAGAGACGGTAAGAAACCAAGACAGCTCTTTGACCTTATGTCCATCTCCACCCTATTTACTGTACCAGCAGCGAGCAGAGCCGGAGCGGCTTGAAAAAAGCCAACCGCTGGGACAGCTCTTGACGACATGTCTGCTTTATCCCATGTTACAGAGGCCTTAAGGTCCTGCCAAGAGTAACTGAAGGGGTCCCGCAAGACAGCACAGTGGCAGGTGTGAATGATCTCATCTGAGAGACGCACGTCTGGGCAGGATTGAGCTGCAGCTGCCAGCATGGCTTGAAGAGTCTCATTGAGCAGGGTGTCAGTGAGTAGAGTGAAGTCATGGGACTAGAAGGAAGTGGGGTGAATAAGCAGATTGGACATTTACACACATCGTTAACCTCAGCAAAGAGCAAAAACAGGGCAGGTAAAATGAAAACGACCCCATCGTGATGTAACAGCACTCGAATTATTCACCACCGAGTCACTCAAGTGTTTAAATGAAAGTGAAACAAAGTGCAGCGAGACCTTCATTTAGGTGTGAACCTCTGCCTCTTGACAGGGACTGTGCCCATCTCGGGAAATGAAGACACCGGCTAGATAATTTCCTGTCACGTTGCTCCAATAAGCAGACCCCATGCCAAAGCACATGTCCACCTCCTGGTCTGATCAGTCCTCATTTCGTCCTGTTTTGCTACTGGGCACATGGGGTATTTGGAAACAGCTCTGCATTGAGCACTTTGGGCCAAGAAACAGTCAATCCAGGCATAGTCAGTGAGACAGAGAAAAACAGGATATATTCCTCCAGACACCATACCAAGGGGAATTAGGCTTTGCTGGGGTTCCTCTGTCTTCTGTGTGAGTCTCTATATTGCATAAATCTGAGTGCCAAGTCTTGACACTATTAGAACTGGGGAGGGAGGTCTTCTGTCCCCTTTGATGCTGCATTTTCCGAGTGCCGTTTCAAGCAGCCTTCAGTTAAACTGTGTGAGATGCAAGAGCAAAGACCTGTACGTTAAGGAGGCGGCACTCGCTCTGTTGCCAATTGTCAGTAATGCTTCAAGTTCATTGCACTGGAGGAACATTAGAGAGAGCTAGAGGCACTGATCTAAGGCACTAGGACCTCAGAAATATTCATGGGAGACAGTAACATTCTCTTCGCTGATTAACGTAAAGAGCAGACGGGCTTGCAGATACCTCAGTGGAAGGGGGGGGAACCTTTGCCAGCATGTCAGGAAATAGAGGCTATACGCTGCCATTAATCTTCTGAGAGACAATAGAGAGGAGCGGAGAGGAAATAGAAGCATTTGACTTGGAAACAATCCGGCCTATATTTTCTCTTTCTTTCTTTCTTTCTTCCTTTGGACAGTATGGGCAATCACATGGCAGTACGGTTTTGTTTCAGGGCTTATCTACCCCTCCCCTGCTGTACCAATTCTCTGCTTGCAGCCGCTTAAATGAGAATCACTTTCATTTTGAGGCAGCTTTCTCCAAGGGAATCAGGGCCATTTCCTGGAATAATGCTCCTCTGAGGTCCAGAGCAATGGGCTGTTTTCTCTCTCCTCAGTCGAGACACAAAAGAGCCAAAAATAAAGCGGTGACTATCACCCCAGAGCTCTCTGGTAGCCCCTGAGCTAAAAGAAACATTTCCTTTCTAGCGGTAAAGATTCAGAAGGGTTCTAGTGCAATTTCAGTGAAGGCCACACCAGAGGTCTGTGCAAGGCTGGTGTCATTCCATGGGCATTCATCTACTCGCCTCAAATTCCAGACTACAGTATTCAGCATCCCAAAGGACTTAGGTATTTGGGTTGTAACATGCAATAAAAATAATTCACCAGTACTGGAGCGTTTAGGCTAGATAACTGAAGGGCACAAAACGAATGCAGGTTCATTTCCAAGCCTGAGACCAGTGCAGAGGGCAAAATCATAGAATATCAGGGTTGGAAGGGACCTCAGGAGGTCATCTAGTCCAACTCCCTGCTCAAAGCGGGACCTACTCCCCCAACTAAATCATCCCAGCCAGGGCTTTGTCAAGCCTGACCTTAAAAACCTCTAAGGAAGGAGATTCCACCACCTCCCTAGGTAACCCATTCCAGTGCTTCACCGCCCTCCAAGTGAAAAAGTTTTTCCTAATATCCAACCTAAACCTCCCCCACTGCAACTTGAGACACTACTCCTTGTTCCGTCATCTGCTACCACTGACAACAGTCTAGATCCATCCTCTTTGGAACCCCCTTTCAGGTAGTTGAAAGCAGCTATCAAATCCCCCCTCACTCTTCTCATCTGCAGACTAAATAATCCCAGTTCCCTCAGCCTCTCCTCATAAGTCATGTGCTCCAGCCCCCTAATCATTTTTGTTGCCCTCTGTGGGACTCTTTCCAATTTTTCCACATCCTTCTTGTAGTGTGGGGCCCAAAATTGGATACACTACTCCAGATGAGGCCTCACCAATGCCAAATAGAGGGGAATGATCATGTCCCCGATCTGCTGGCAATGCTCCTACTTATACAGCCCAAAATGCCGTTAGCCTTCTTGGCAAGAAGGGCACACTGCTGACTCATATCCAGCTTCTCATCCACTGTAATCCCCAGGTCCTTATCTTAAGAACTGCTCCTTAGCCAGTCAGTCCCCAGCCAGTAGCGGTGCATGGGATTCTTCCTTCCTAAGGGAAGAACTCTGCACTTGTCCTTGTTGAACCTCATCAGATTTCTTTTGACCCAATCCTCTAATTTGTCTAGGTCACTCTGGATCCGATCCCTGCCCTCCAGCGTATCTACCTCTCCCCCCAGTTTAGTGTCATCTGCGAACTTGCTGAGGGTGCAATTAATCCCATCCTCCAGATCATTAATAAAGATATTGATCAAAACCGGCCCCAGGACCGACCCTTGGGGCACTCCGCTTGATACCAGCTGCCAACTAGACATGGAGCCATTGATCACTACCTGTTGAGCCCGATGCTCTAGCCAGTTTTCTATCCACCTTACAGTCCATTCATCCAGCCCATACTTCTTTAACTTGGTGGCAAGAATACTGTGGGAGACCGTATCAAAAGCTTTGCTAAAGTCAAGGAATAACATGGGTACATGTGTATGATACCAGGGCATAGGTCATACCAGCAGAGAGGAATGATGGGCTCACGGCTAAGGCACTGCACTAGGACTTAGGTTCAATTCCCCGCCACGCTTTTCTTCTGTGACCTTGGGCAAGTCATTTAATCTTTGTGTGCCGCAGTTGTCCATCTGTAAGGTGGAGATAATGATGCTTCCTTTCTCCCACACGGTAGATTGTGGGCACAGTGCGGCAGGGACTCTGTGTCTGTGCTCTTGGCTTGAACTTTAAGTATTACTATAACACAAAGAACATAGGGCCTGATCCTACTGAAATTAGTGGGTATTTTCTATTGATTCCAATGGGGGTACGGTGACCAGACAGCAAGTGTGAAAAATCGGGACAGAGGGTGGGGGGTAATAGGAGCCTATACAAGAAAAAGACCCCAACATCGGGACTGTCCCTATAAAATCGGGACATCTGGTCACCCTAAATGGGGGTGAACAGGACCCAGCTCACATACTTAAGAGAAGCGGTCTGTCTCCTACATAGCCAGCCAAGTGGGCTGCTCAAGGGAAGACAGGCTAGTGTTCATTTCCTGTCTCATTGCTCAGGAGGGGCCCGTGTTGCTGAACCCTGGCCAAGGAACGAGAGGCATTGATGGATGCCAAAGGGTCTTTTCTACACCTCCTTGGCTGTGAGGATGGGGAATGCAGCAGGCAGGCCAGGTGGTGGAGGACTGAAACAGCCAAAACGGGTTAATTGTCAGAGAGCCAGCAGCAATCCTCAAAAATTAGAACACAGCTCTAGACAGGAAGCCGCTCCTTCCATTCTCTAGCTTAACGTACGTAAGCAACTAATTGGGCCACTGGAAGTGGCTATTTTAGGGCTGAATTTTCAAGTCACACACCCAAGACATTTATATGCAATAGACAGATTCAGCTTCCAAGGCCACTGTGAGGCAAGAATAGGATTTGGGCACACAACTAGGGGGGTTTGTCAGTGTAACAGATGTGCGCACAAGGGTGTGGATGCTCCCATCATATCATGCTGTGGTATCTGGGCCTGAACAGACACAGTCAATAAGGGGAAAAAACTGCCTGGAACCTTGCACTGAAGCCTCGACATTACAGGATAAAGTACTTTAGAGGAGCCAGATTCTGCCAGAGTTCCAGCTGGCAGGGATAATACATAGGATTGTAACTAAAAGTTTCTCCACTGCCTGATTGCAGGTGGAAGGTTTAGAGAACCATCCTCTGCCTTCACATCAAAATCCTCCAGTTGCTACAGACTTGCTGTCGAATGGATTCCCTGCTTTGTTTTTGAAAAGCCTCACGTGAAATCCAGGAAGTGCTGACTAGGTTGGAGCTGCTTGGGTGACCTGCAAGACACAGCCGGATTTCCACCATTAATTAGTTCTTGCGTCTATTTCTCCTGAAGTCATTAATAATCCCAGCTTCATAACAAGAACAGCAAAGCTGAGAAGTATCCAAAGGGCAGCTCATGACTTGAGGGACATCTCGTGACCTTTGAAAATAAACAGCCCGGCTAACTTCTGAGTGACTCGAGCACTAACACTCGCGCCAAGATATTTGATGCAGAGGCCTAACTCATGCCCCTGTAGAGGTTCTTGGAACTTGTGTGCATCAGCTGGAAGCTTTGGGGATCCTAGGCAGGGGATCAGCAACACCCGAATGTGCCAGGCAGCTCCACTCTGTGAGCCTCCCCTTGGAGCTGTTGGAGGTAGGACAGGGGCTGGAGAAGGGGGTGACCAGAGCAATTGGCACCATACAACTCTGCAGATCCAAGACTGCTGCAGAGACACCATCTGGGCCTCATTCTCCTCTCTCTTCCACCATCATAAGGCAGGAGCAATTTCAGTGGAACCACAGGAGTTACAGCAGCGTAAAAACAAGAGGAGAATCAGGCCCCATGTGCCCAGCTCCTCGGAGGGTGATGAAGCACCATGTGTCCTCACTGGCAGGGATGGGCTGGCTTCCCAGGATCAGGAAGGGCTACCCCATGGCCTAGGGAGGCAGGAAGGGCAATTCAAAGGGGGTGGAAAGTGGGGAGTATTCCTCTTCCTCCAAAAGAAAATACAAGGTCATTTATTCTGTCAGGTCTCTAGGTGACCCCTTTAATAAAGGGAGACCCAGCTGGGACAATCCAACAGGGCAAGGGTGATTTTAGCCACCTGGGACATGACTTCCGAGCACCATCTGCCTGAGTGATGTTGAGATAAGGGCTGTGCAGGGCTCCCTGCCTGCAGACTCCAGCTCCTCAGACACATTCATGCTGTAGCCAACACCACGAGCAGCCTCCAACCTTCCAGCTCAGGCAGCCTGTAATGACTTACCAAGCTCTTCCCCTCTTTGGGGCTGGGTCAGTTACGTTATCCCCCCTCAGAACCATCTGGTAGCCTATGAGATCCTAGGCCAGTCCCAAGAGGACAAGTCTCCATCTCCCAGACATTGCCACCACAACTGGCACTCACAATGGAGAGGAAGGGTGGCTGTGGGTTGAACATCGGCACTCAGGAGGTCTGCTCTGGGTTCAATTCCCAGTTCTGTCCCAGCTTTCCTATGTGCCCGGGGTCAAGTCAATTCGTTTCTCTGGGCCTCAGTTCCCATCTGTACAATACGAATAACAATCCTGCCCTAGCTAAGCCCAAGGGGGTCTGGGAGGATAAATTCATTAGTGTTCGCCAGGCTCCTGGATATTAGGGTGGCCAGTCTAAAGCAGACAGCGAAGCATTCCGTGCAGTAACTCTCAAAGTTGTGAGACTGGGCAACATGGCAGATGAAATTCAACATCAATTTTAAGTAATGCACACTGGAAAAAATCAACCCAACTACATGTAAAACAATGGGGTCTAAATTAGCTGTTACCACTCAAAAGAAATCTTGAAGTCACCCTGGAACAGTCTCTGAAAACTTCAGCTCCATGAACAGCAGTGGTCAAAAAGGCTAGCAGAAAGTTAGGAATGATTAGGAAAGGGATAAAAAATAAGAGAAAGTATCATAAATCCCTGGTGCGCCCACACTTTGAATACTTCCTGCAGTTCTGGTTGCCCCATCTCAAAAAGGATACAGTGGAACTGGAAAAGGTTCAGAGACAGGCAACAAAGATGATCAATCTTGTGATTTTGGGGGGGGGGGGGGTCTAACTCTTGAGTTTCAATTCTTGGGGTTGGCCATGTTGCATACCAGAAAGCCGCTGACTGATTTGCTATTCACGGGGGGGCAGACTGAAGCAGCAAGCCCATTCACAGGGGAAAAAAATTAAAAATCCAAAATTTTAAATTAACTTTAAAAATAAAAAGAGTAAAAAGATCCAACAACGAACACCTTCCCTGAAGTACCTCCCACAGATCCCAGTCCATCCAGGTGATCCTCCTCCTGTAACTCTGATTCCTAGCTGGAAGCGAAGGATATTTATAGAGGGCTTCCTGAACCAGAACCCTTTGCAGGAAAGGGAAGTCCCTCCTCTGTCTCTCTGGATGATTGACAGCCTAACCAGCCAATCAGCTCTCTTTCCCTCCTTGTTCTTTAAGAGCTTCATCTCATTACAGCCAGCAACTTGCTGGACTCTGTACAAATGCAAACAGGCAAGGGAGATACTGCTCCTATCCAAAGCGTTTACAATCCAAGGGCCTGATTCTGATCTCACACCACACCACTGTGATATTGGCATGACTTCAGTGATTTCAGCTGAATCATTCTTGAGTCCCTAAGCACCTCCCTGGCATGTTAGGAATGCATGGCTTTGTCATAGTGAATACTGTCCTCTCAATACAGGATATACTGTCCTAATCCAATGCATTCCACTACACGGGCCATGCTGCGCTCAGTGCAAGACTGTAGGAGCTGGGGGGAGGTGATTTTATCATGAGACTGGTGCAGTTCCCCCTACAGAAATCTCCAGGTGGCCAGTCAAGCCAGTTTCTATCCTTTTGTACCCTGGCAATGATGGGACCAAAGACCTGGCACAGTCACGTCCTAAGAAAGTTCAGACATAGCCGTTAAAAACTGATGCATAAGAATGGACCTAAAAGCCTCACCAGTGACTCCAAGTTCACCCTGCCCTACCCTGCTGTACCCAGGGGTTACAGAGCTCCCTAAGTGCTATTATACCCTGGCACACCCGGCAGAGGTGAGAGCACAAAGGGATCCTTCCTTTGGAATCGGCTCCCTTTGATTTATTTGTGTCTCGCCAGTAACATCATTTTAACAGGAGCGTTTATATTCACCTGCCCAGCCCTTACACTCCCTACCCTGTGTGGGGAGTATGGGAGGCTGAGCCTTGTGGGAGCGGGGGAAGGCCTGGCCATGAACGTCCATGCCCTGGCAGTGAGGGTTTGTCTACGGTGCACTAGAACACAACACCCAGGTCAGGTGATAGGGGCTCAGAGGACAGTGGAAACATTCAGGCTCGGATTGGAGCCAGAGCTCTGGGACCCTCCCCTCTCGCAGGGCCACCCCCCGAGCCCAAGTTTGAACATCTACACAGCAGTTTTATAGCCCTGCTGCAGCCCCAGCCGGAGTCACTGCCAGGGGCCAGCCGTGGAGGATTTCTTGCAACGCAAACGTGACCCCACACTGGGTCTGTGTGTGATGGAGGATGGCAGCCCCACTGAGCAGGTGTCGTCTCTCCTC
The DNA here is from genome assembly GCF_027887155.1 of Malaclemys terrapin pileata. Classification (NCBI taxonomy): domain Eukaryota; kingdom Metazoa; phylum Chordata; order Testudines; family Emydidae; genus Malaclemys; species Malaclemys terrapin. Next base: position 147,547,718 of record NC_071508.1, on the reverse strand, counting down.
TCTTTTCTTTCTCTCCAGCACCTCTCAACCAGCCGGTCCTGCCACGTCAGACACTGGGCCTTGAGCTACACCCCTCCAGCAGCCTCGCTTCTGGGACTCGCTCTCCAGAGCCACAGCGCCCAGAAAAGAAATGGATTTTACTGTTTACATGGCCAGTGACTCCAGCCATTCCCCCGGGTCGGTCCGCAGTGCTGCAAAGACACCTGTGACTCATGCAACTCTCTGCTGGGTGTTTGAAAGGACCGCAAAGGCAGGACCAGGGAGCTCTCACCCTCTAGGCCAGGGGTCGGCAAACTGTCAGAAGTGCTGTGCCGAGTCTTCATTTATTCACTCTCATTTAAGGTTTCGCGTGCCAGTAAAACATTTAAATGTTTTTACAAGGTCTCTTTCTATAAGTCTATAATATATAACTAAACTATTGTTGTATGTAAAGTAAATAAGGTTTTTAAAATGTTTAAGAAGCTTCATTTAAAGTTAAATTAAAATGCAGAGCCCCCCGGACGGTGGCCAGGACCTGGGCAGTGTGAGTGCCACTGAAAATCAGCTTGCGTGTCGCCTTTGGCATGCGTGCCATTGGTTGCCTACCCCTGCTCTAGGCTATGCTGGAAACAACACACATTGGATGGATGGATGGAGAGAGAGAGAGAGAGAGAGATGAGCTACCTCGTGACCCGACCCCGGCCAAACCCACCTCTCCAAAGCAATGCCACAAATCCCCAGAAAACTAAACAAGACTAAAATAAAACAGCCTTGCTCCGACCTCTGCAATAGGATTTCTCTCACTAGGACATGCCCGAGTCTTGCAGCGCTCAGGTCTCTGCGATACGCAGCGACTGCAGGGCAGGGCAGTGCTAATGTGGAAGTAGCCGTGCATGCAGTGGTGGAGGAGCTTAGGTCTGTTCTTATGGTGCAGTTTTTAACTGTTACATCAGAAATTTCTTGGAGCAAGACAGGGTGGGCCGGATCCTCGGCCCCGTCATTCCTGTGGTGGAAAGAGGGTGGAAAGCTGGCTTGACAGGCAGGGGCGGCTCTAGCTTTTTTGCCGCCCCAAGCACGGCAGGCAGGCTGCCTTCGGCGGCTTGCCTGCGGGAAGTCCCTGGTCACTCGGATTCGGCGGCACGCCTGCAGGAGGTCCGCCGGTCTCGCGGCTTCGGCGTACCCACTGCCAAATTGCCACCAAATCCGCGGGACCGGCGGACCTCCCGCAGGCAAGCCGCCGAAGGCTGCCTGACTGCCGCCCTTGCAGAAACCGGCAGGGCGCCCCAGCGGCTTGCTGCCCCAGGCATGCGCTTGGAGCGTTGGTGCCTGGAGCCGCCGCTGTCGACTGGCTGCCTGGAGATTCCTATGGGGCAGAGGGGTCCCTGGGAGGTACAGAATTGTAGTGACTCTAAGCTCTCCCATCACACTCCTGGAGTAGGGGGCATGTTTGAGGCAAAGGAAGAAGGAGCAGAGCCTGGCTGCACTCCAGCGATCTCCATGGCCTAGCAAAGGGAGCGTGTTGGAGCCTGCATCTTTTGGGGGATCTTACCCACTGCCATGATTTAGAGCAGGCTTGTCCAAATTGTGCTGACCCACCACCTGCTGCTGACCCCAGGATTGGAGATCACAACCTTTGCCCCCCATTGGCTCCTGGGCTAAATTTAGTTTGGCTGCACCCATGGATTGGGATTCCCCCCCCCCCCCCCGCAAACTGGGAGCCCTATAAACTCAGCCTGCAATCCAAGCATCCAGAGACATTCTTCCCTTCTGTTCTCTCTCCTTCCTCCACTTCCCTTGGGGTAAAAAAAAAAAAAAAAAAAAGGCCTTTTCGCTTCAGTGGTACCCAACAATGAATATCCCCTAACGCAACCCACAATGATTCCAATCATCATGAGAAAGGGAATTTGTCATAAGACAGAGGTTCTCCACATGACTAGTGCCTCCATATTAGATAGATCAAGGGGTGTGTGTGGGTGTATATATATAGAGAGATAATGGTTGGCCAGACAACTCAGTTCAATTATACTGAGCATCAATGGCAGACATAGGGTGGGACCAATTGAGATTGCAGTCTAGGGGACGTCCATGGATCCATACAGACATTAATGAACTTTTATGAAGTCCGGCACCGAATGGGAAATGGCTAAAACCCCAAACAATCAAGTGTCTGTCTCTATTGGTCTACACATGTGACTCCAGGCACCCTTTGTTTCCCTGCTGTAATGAGCGGAGATGGACGCCTGCATCTAATGAGGCTCCTGTATTATAACCAACGTTGTCAAGCTCTCCCCAGCGATTGATGGAACTTGGATTGACTTTCTCAGGCTGCTGCTACAGGATTGATTTCCGTGTGGGAAAGCTGAAGCAGGCGTTCAGAATGCTGGCAGCTCACGCACGTCTGTAGATCAGGCCTTTGAGTGGCTGGAGGGGGAGTGGCTGTGGGCCCTATCCCCCCCCCCACACACACACACGGGCACCAGGTTGGTATAATTTTTGGTGGTGCCCAGAACAGGTCCAAGCAGAGTTGTCCCATCCAAGCTTTGGGGGGGCCCCGTGCTTCAAGGAGATGCAGGATCCAGGGTGGGTTGGGGGGTTAGCGTGGGCCTGGTGCCGGCAGCAGCGAGCGATCCGGCCCCAGACCGCCCCGTCCCACTCCACTCCGTCCCGGTGTCGCTCGGGAGAGGGGACGGAAGCCTTGGCCTTGGCCTCTACGAAATGTATTGAAGTCTACATCACAACCACTGACGGGCATGGCTACTGGGGAAGATTGCACAGGGCGAAGAGTGAAGAGCTACGGCACAGAACTTAGAGGCCAAAACTTCTCAGGGGCCCCAGCACAGCTTTGAAACTTGCACCCCTCAATTTTGCACTCAGACCCCTTCTTACGCATGCTCATAGCAAATGGGTGCAGTAGCAGAACACCTCACTCGTTTACCTGCATCCACAAATACTCTGCACAGCTTCAAAATGGCAAAGATGGGGCTGAACCAAGCCCCCAGCTCTGAACGCTCCCCTGCTATCTAGTTAATGGTAGAAATTACAGTGCATGGGGCTTGCGGAGAAATAGTCAAGAGGGGGAATACAAAACTGCAGGGGGACGCTCTGATTTGTTAAGCATTTCCCAAAGGTTTTGCAGGATGCATGTGCAAAGCGGTATGGTCACAAGTCTATTATAATAATATATGGAGATATACCTATCTCATAGAGCTGGAAGGGACCCTGAAAGGTCATCGAGTCCAGCCCCCTGCCTTCACTAGTAGGACCAAGTACTGATTTTGGCCCAGATCCCTAAACAGTCCTCTCAAGGATTGAACTCACAAGGCTGGGTTTTGCAGGCCAATGCTCAAACCACTAAGCTATCCCTCCTCACTGTTCAACAGAGATACCTACGTTCTGATTGGTAGATGAACTGTCCAGGCAAATCAGCTGGTGATGAATTTGCCATCTCTTCCCTGGACTCTTCTTTTCCCTTGGGATCCATATCCATGCAAATTAAATTAGGATGGAGTGTTCCCAAGTGCTCCATGCAGGCCTGGCTTCAGGGGAAAGCAGCGTTAGGCCAACACTGGGTGATTTGGAAAATCCCACCTTAGTTCTCCAAATGTTTCCCTTTTTGAATTCTCCGCTGAAATGGGAGGCAGGAGTAGGAGCCCCATCGCTTGGGCCAATAAAACTAGAGTGGACAAAGCATGTGAAAATGTTCTACAAGAAACAAATCAGCTCTGGCCGAGGGATGGCCTAGGAGACCAAGCAGGTCTCCTCACTCTCCTATGATAGCAAACGTGGGAATCCACTTGTTCTTTTCCCTCTGTGCTCGGCCAGGATAACTATTTAAAGATGGAACATTTGATTTCCGAAGGCCCGGGGGAAGTGGTAACAGAGCCCCACATTAAAGCATTCCACACAGCATTCTTACCCTGAGCCGTCAGGGCACGGCCAAAAGGAAATACCTAGCGCATGACTTAGCGCCTGGGGTGAGATCTGACTCTTCATTTCCTCAGGGCCAGCTTGGCAAATGGTGCTGCAGACATTTGGAGCAAGGCAGACAATGGGCAGTCAGAGAGCGGGGAGGAGAGAGAGGAATCCTCGTTTAATGTGAACCCCTGAAACATCCTAGAGCTCTGAGGGATCGGGAGAAATCTTCCTAGTTAGAGCTGTTGGTTTCACACCAGCCTCAGAGTTAAACTGCTCGCCTGGAGCAGGGCAGTAAGATCGCGTCATGCTCTTGTTTCCGGGCCCCGATGCTGCACCTGGGTCTGATCTCATGCTCACGAGTGGCAGAGGCAGCTGCAGCCCAGTCCCGAGGTCCTCAGAGATGTGCATCAGCAGTGTGTGAAAAATTACCGTTTGCTCTGCAGCCACGTGACCCCCTCTCCCCCACACGGAGAGCTCTGTAGCCAGTGCACATTATTCCGAGACAGCTGGGGTGAGTCTGAGCCTGACCGGGCTGTGCCAAGGGGAAAGCGGTTTGGCTGGATTTCCTCTCATAAGAGAGCAATTGCTACAGAGCCCCCTGCAGGTCTCCTCTGGGTAAGGTGTCTGTGTCTCTGCCCACAGGAAAACAGAAGCACCAGGCTTTCCAGGGATTCCCCTGGGCTGGAATCTGAACACAGGATGGCAAATTGAGTGCAGACTGCATATGGATCACATGTACACATTGGGCAATAAATAGCACATTATAGTCAATCCACGTTAACCCAAACTCAGGGTGGTTGGGTTCTGCTCAAGTCAAGCAAACTGCAATTTTTGAATCCACCAACACAAGCCTTCAAATCAGGGCCAGCGCCTGCTCCGTTCAGCAGCCTTTGGAAAGTCCCGGTGCCTGCAAAGCTGCTAACGTCCCAGGCGTGGGGCAATAGGAGGGCGAGGGTCTGGCTCAGGCCCACTGATAAAAAATGAGTTTCTAGGAAGATTCAGCAGGTGTCACTCACAGACCCGTCGGGCAGCCCCTCCACCCTGCAGGAATGGGTTCGTGGGGCGTGGCTGCAAGCACTGGACCGGTGCTGAAATATCCTTGCCCATCTGAGTGCACGGTGTGCCAGAGAGCAGGTCCAGAATACTCGACCACATAACGTTTTCTGGCTGATGTGGGTCACGGACTAGCCCAGCATGTATCTTCCACATGGGCAAAGACAAAAGCCTTTCTTTCACCAGTTAGGGCAAGTAGGAGCAGCAGAAACACCCTAAAAGTGAGGGGGTCACCAGCACTTGAACCATGCCCCCACTCATTCCTCTCTGTCCCCTCCCCCCCCTCGCTTGCCCTTACGGCCGGCAAAAAGTGGACGGGCCCTGGCCCTCCCTGTTCCGGCACCCCAGAGGGCAAGCGTCATGGGCTTCAGATGCACCCACTACTTTCAGTGGCCCAGATCCTCCAGACATTTAGGCACATGCATAACTTTGCACATAGTGGTTAATAGGTTCCCTGGCCAAAAGGACCATTATGATCATCTAGTCTGACCTCCTGCATAGCACAAGCCAGAGAATCCATCCAGTGGTTTATGACTAGTTCCCTGAGACTTCAGTGGGGTTGCTCACGTGTTTATAGATATGCACACTCCCAAGTGTTTGCAGCATTGGGACAGATATGGAGAAATACATAGCAGCTCCCGTTAGTGCCCAGTAGATAGACAGAGGTTGGGTAGCAGAGAACACGGTTTGCTTGCTCTGACCTTTCCTGTACTCAGAGGCAGCTCCAGGCACCAGCGCAGCAAGCGCGTGCCGGGGGCGGCAAGCGGCGGGGGGTGGCTGCCGGTCACTGAGAGGGCGGCAGTCAGGTGGCTTTTGGCAGCGTGCCTGTGGGAGGTCCGCCGGTCCCGCGGTTTCGGTGGCAATTCGGTAGCAGATCACCCGCAGAAATGCCGCCGAATCTGCATGACCGCGGACCGCCCGCAGGCATGCCGCCGAAGGCCGCCTGACTGCCGTGCTTGGGGCGGCAAAAAACATAGAGCCGCCCCTGCCTGTACTGCTCCAAAGAGCTGCTCGGTTGCTTGTACACCCTCTGCAGCTGGCATGTCTGCAGCTTCTCAAGCAATGGCAGCAGGTGGCCCCGGAGGAGGGAGAAGACCTGAGAGGTACGTTTGCTAAGATGTTGCAAATCAATTCAAATCCTCAGGAGAGAGAGCTACCCGTGCCGAAGTGAAGTCATCCAGCTAAAGGAGGTTGTAGGAAAAGGACAGCACTGTGGAACAAGATCCCCTTTCTGCACCAACGGGATGTCACGGCATCAATTCATAGGTATATCAATTGCTTCAAAGAGAAGGAACAAAGCTCCCCTCCCTTTCCCCACAGACTACTTACTTTAGAGGGATCAAATCTAGTTGATTTATTTCCTTCCTCATGGAAAAGTCCTTAGAATTTGGTAGAAAATGATCTTTTCTCTATAGGACCACCCTGCAGAATAGACTTAAGAATGAGATCCCTGCTATACAAAGCTCCCCTCAATGGCTACTACATTCCATGGGTTTGGAAAATAATTTGTATAGAACCATGTTACGTTTCAATACAATCCTCATGGCTTAGATCCAACGTCTATTAAAGTCCACAGAAAGATGCTCATTGGCTCCAGTGGTGTTTGGATCAGGCCCTGAAGAATTTTTGCATAAGAACTAGAATGGAGCCATTTCCCAGTACCATCCTTAGGAGAAGCATTGCTGAAAAGGACGAGTCTCGCATTGCTGTCTAAAGGGAGAAAGCCCTGAGGAGGCTAGCAGGAGTGTGATATTATAGCAATACAATTCAGCAGCCCGAATTGATGTCCACTGGTTACCACAGAATTCTGGTGGGAATCAGCCTCTTGAACACTTCACAGTTAACCAGTCAGTTCCAGGGGGAATGATAGGCTTGGTAAAGATGTGCCTGATGTTGAGGAAAAGCTCGGTTGTGCTCCATATAGCTCAAGATAGAAAAAGCTCAATTCAGCCATCTGAAAAAGAGTCCCCCATCCTTTCGTGAAGGTCAGCCCAAGGTGAGGGTATCAGTTTGGTGAATTGGGCGACTTAAACCTGCCATGGACCTCATCCCATTTGCACACCGGACTTGGCAAGATGCTTGGTACGTTTTCCCAAGCCCGGTTCGAGTGTCTTTGCGTGGTCAAGCTGGTTCAGGGCCTTTTCCTTCCATTTAGGTAGCACCCTGGGGAAACAGCTGCAAGAGACTTCCGGCAATGCAAAGTACACGAGAGGAGCCATTCCGCGGGGCATGATTCAGTCATTAACAGCAGCCTCAACATTATCACTCAAAACTATCAGGTCAAAGCCTGCACTTCTCTTGCCCTCAGTGACTCTAGCTAGTCCCTGAAGTGCCCCAGACGGATGTCACATAGTCTGTGAAAGGTCAGCTGCATGGGCTTGTGAAGATTCCATGGAGCACTGGGACACTCAAGGTAAGAATAGCCCTGCTGTTACAGGACGTGACCCTGGGTGAGCTGCCTGGAGGCATGACACGCATAGGGGAATTTATAGCTTTCCTGGGTCATGTTTGCATGTACCGATCACACAGGGAGCATGAGCAAATCCTTCCAACCTGGGAGGTCTGTGGCCTCTGACCTCTTCCCTGACAGATTAGCCAGAGAAACCTCGGTCAGCCGACTGTGATGATAAAGCTTTCGTTATAGAAGCCAATTTATTACTTGCTGAGGGTTCACAGTGCTGCAGAGAAGATAGAGGAGACAGTCTCGGCTCCAAGGAGCTTGCAGTCTAAATAGACAAGCAAATAACTGGTGATACGTAAAGCACCAGAACTCTGTATTTAGGAGCCTTATTCCCATTCAAATCCATGGGAGTTAGGCACCGAAATACCTTTGAGGATCTGGGCCAAGGTGACCAGAATATGGGTCCGGTGCCTCATCTTACAGAAGAGGTGTGCCCGTGAGTGTCTCGAGTCTATCATCACAAATGGGACATAGACTGGATCAGCCACACCCTTACCACAGGGCCCGTTTTGTTTTAAAGAGGTCTTAAACCAGCCTCGTTTTGTGCATCTGCAAAACAGTAGGTGCAATACTTATTTGTGAGTGCAAACGAGGACATGCCGGAGGTGTCTCTCCCTGATCGGGGGGGAGGGGATGTCGGGTAGTGAGAGGTCTATGCCTCCTCACTTGCTTCCTTGAACAACTCCTCCCAAAATTGTGCCCCCAGTTATTGGCAAGCATGACAGGGAGGCTGAGCTTTAAAAAAAAAATAAAATTCAGGCCCTTCAAGGGAACACATGGCATTCGTGGAGCTGTGGAAACGTGCCGTGCTCAAGAAATCAGACTAAGACAAAGATACTTCGACCATGAGGGGACACAGTGGGCTCACACTTGACACTGCGTGGGTGATGGGCTCCCATGACAGGGGACCTTGGGAGTAGGACTGCATCGCTGCTGCCCGTACACCCCACACCGCTTCTCACTCCTCTACCTTCTCTTCCCCACCCACTCTACTTGTCATTCTCGCCCAAGCGCAGGTTCCCCGCCCTCCCCATCACCTCATGCCATGGGAGCAGCCTCCTGTTTCCAATGCATCAAGTCTTTCTTCCTTCAAAACCTTCCTTAAAAAGGTATTTTACTCCATGAAGTTTCCTTGTGCCAAGCTACTCTGAGACTGGTGTTTTGGTCTTCTCTCCGCTTTGCTGTATTTGCATGAAGTACTTTGGGGCTAGCAATTTGTCCTTTATCTGTTCTGCATTGCACTACATTTCCTTATGGAGCTATAGCAAATAGGAGACTCCTTGAATTTAAAATGCAACCTTGTTAGGAGAGGGACTGTGCGACAATGGAGAAAGCCCATTGCAAGAAAGTGTAGGGCACTAATCCTTTGGACCAGTCACTGCAAGGGGTAGACCCATGTAGTAGCATGGTTGGTATGGAAGCAAGGTTCATTCTTTATAGAAATCATCACCATCCTCATCATGGCAAATCCCAAAGGGACGTAGTCTCCTTGCAGATGGAACATCACCTGGATCAATATTTAGCTAGATCCTTAAGGTGGTCTGGCTGAATATTCAGTTTGTGTCCATCACTGGTGATCTTAACTCACCACCGAAGCTTTTGGCGTCCGTGATTACCATCCGTGAAGCAGCACTCCTTGGTACACACACTTTGGAATTTGTTGGTCTTCTATTCTAATAACTTGCCATACTAAGAAAGAACCAGGGCTGACGGAGGTGGCTGCTGGGTTTGTCTATGAATATTCTCATTATTGATCTTGTCCTGCCACTTAATATGGATCTGTTGATGAAGATGATGATAATTAAAAATGTTAGTCTGAGGCTCTTCAGCCTTCTTCGGCGCCCCTGTAATCAAGTTGGTATAACCACAGTTCTGCAGCTTCCTAGCAAGCCTGATGTCATGATGTCGACACAGAGGCATTTCTGTAAAGTCATTTTAATTAATATTTAACCACTAATTTTTTTTTATTTAAAGAGCAGAAGACAAACTAGCAGAATCTAGTTTGCTGGGAACTGGAGATTTTCCCATCACAAACCGCATAGGTTAATTCCAGCTTCATTTTATCCAAAACATAACCCAAGGACCCTACCACGTCAAAAGAGCCAAGCTTTCTCAAGACACACAACTAGCCAATCAGATTAGTTTTCACCAGAAGAATGTCAGTGTCACAGAAGAGGCATATGCTAAGCGTGAAACACAACAGTCATCCTAGGTCCTAAAGAACGGTGGTTTTGAACGCAACGTTCTTCAGGATTTCCTTTGAATGCCGAGTGATCATAGAACTCTCCTCTAATGCTTTGCGAGTGCTAATCCTGGATTAGTACGAAAGGCTGGTGCTACTGGGCTCCTTTGCAACCGCACGTTTATTTCAGTGCTGCGTCACTGCGTGCCTGCCCTGGGGAATATTAAAGAAAGCATGTATGTCCCTGGTGCTTCATTAGACCCCTCCTACTTCAACCTCACAGTGAAGCATGCCCCAGAGTTCTGAATCTTCCAATAGCTCAGGGCTCAGATTCCAGCTCTGCCCCCTAGAACAAATCCGAGATCCTTCTCCAACTTCTTGAGACATGGACATTTCTTCATTCTTTAAATGCTTCCTCCTGAGGAGAGGCCAATCACCCTCCATTTCTTTCTAAATAGGCCACTTTGCTTATCCGTCCCCTTTTCCCACATCCTGTCAACTGTCAAATCACCTGAATTTCCAGCTAAAAAGAGGCATGATGACTGTGACGGAAACCATTGGGCCATAAGTGCAAATTTCCAGGAACTGAAATGCACAGAAACTATGGCCAGCGACACTGCAACATGCAGTAAAGTGAAGGGCACTGAGAACTCATTTCAAAGTGTGCGCTCCCTGGTGGGACAGCCGCCACGCTCAAGCATCAACCTTCTGCTTGTAAATTTCAGTAAGACCTGAGAATCCCCCTGATAATTGGCATCCTGGCTGCCAGCCTTGGGCGAGAGGGAAAGGCCTAAGGTCTGATCTGCATTGATGTCACTGGGACCCGAGGGTGCTCAGCACCTGGCAAAGAGAAGCCCCGGAGTGAAGGTTGAATCACCCACTCTCCCCTTAGCTGCTCTTCACTGAGTCAAGCCACGTGCTGTCTTCTGCTCTTTACAGAACATACATCACAGGAAGGAACCACATGTGCACAGTGGCCAAATCATTTACTAACTAAATACAACCTGCCAGGCCAAGAGACACACACACCCCACTTCTCCGCCAGAGACTTATGGGTCACTGGAGGACTCGCAAACTATTTAAAGGGATACTTCCCAGTTCCTATCCACTACACTCCCCATGGTTTTCATGAGCCTAATGGCAGTACTGTTCCTTCTCCTCCCTTCCTGAGTTCCCAGTGACTGTCTGCCATGTGACTGACCCAGGACATATACATATAACATATACATGCTGCCCATTAGAAGTCAGATTCTGGGCCCAATACAGCCTCTTCCGGCTGCCCCAGCAATGCAAAAGGGCCATGAAGTTGCCCTAATGAAACAGCTGCTTGGAATCAGCGCTCTGCCAGCCCCACAGAGGCAGCATGCCAGGGGGAGAGAGGGGCCTGGAGTGCTTCTGGGCTGCAGCAATTTCTAGCTGGCATAATTGAGACTGACCCTTAGCGGACTCTAGAGCAGTCTGGCAGCTCCAGCCATCAGAGGAGCACAACCGTGGCATAAACGCATCTTAGCCGCCTCCCCGCTCAAGTCGCACACTGAGCGCAGCTCGGCTGGACTGCGGGATCAGTCACCCAAGTCGTGAAGGTGCTCGGTCTTTGCCAGTCTTGCCAGAATGATTTGATAGGGCAGATCTGCCTGCTGTTTAAGTGGGTGTGGTGTCACTCTGAGCACACCCCGGTGCAGGAAGGGGAGGACTCGTGAGTGGCAGGAATGAAAAGGACTCCATGAGGAGCCAGTTGATGAGTGTGATGGACTCATTCGCTCTAGACCCACCAGCTCAGCTCATTCGCACCCAGGTTCTGATGTCACTTGTCAGGATCAATTCCTCCCTGAAGTTCATCTGCTGAGCAGGAGAATAAGACACTCTGTGACCTCTCTGATCAGCAGGCTCCTGCCAGCCACTTGTGACTTCAAGCAGAGTTTTATGAGGATTTATTCACTTAGTTTGCTTTATCTTCCTTTCAGTAGGACGAGTATCGAGAGCCGTGGGATTGCTTTAGGACAGCAGCCCTGCATGGGCAGTAGGTAACTGAAGCCCTGGACCAAAGACATTCACAAAGGAAAGAAATCTACGCTTTTTATGATCAGGGGAAGTTAACAGGGACTACAGCAATCCCTCCCCCCAGCCCCTTCTCTTCTACCAAACAGCAGAGGTTTAAAAAGTAATAAGTAAGGACAGGGTTTGTTTGCTTTAATCAAACATCCTTTCCAGTTAAAGCCATACCCAAAAGAAGAAATTTCTGTGCAAATGCTCCAACACGCGACCCAACCCCCATACATTTTGCCACCACCAAATTGCATTTTCTTTTTACCATTGATTATTTGTATTGTGAAAGTGACAAGAGGCTCCAGCCAAGAATAGCATCCCACCGCATTGTGCTGGATGCCGTGCATACAGTCAAGAACCAGTCCCAAAGAGCTTACAGTCTAGAGAGATGAGGCACACAAAGGAAGCATCATTAATCCCACTTTCCTGACAGGGAACTGAGGCACACAGAAATTACGGGAGATTCTCAGGGTCTCACGGGTAGTCTGCAGCAGCGTCAGGAACTGAATTGTAGTGCCTTAGTCACAAGACCATCCCTTCTCCCAGCAGGTTCCCAGGATTCGGCAGGCAGAATATAGTTAGCAAAGGCTTTAAAAATGCAAAACTATTCTGCTTGATTCATTCTCTCCCTGGAGTACACTATGCAGATTGGACAGAATGCCAGAAACCCAGGACAGCCAATGATCGCGTCTGATTCTACCCTACCAGGTACCGAGTTATACAGAACCCGCTCTCGTCCCCTCTTCCTCCTTTACCACTGCACAGCTTGATGGAGAGCTTTACTAGAGTCCAACGGCTCCTGGAGGATTTCTTGGCTATTAACAATTTGTTGAAAGCTGAAACAAATCAGACTGCGGCCCTGTCCTCGAGAGAAGGACTCGGCGGCCTGGCAGGCAATTGAACGGCCTTGCGTTACTCTTAGGAGAGGTTAGATCAACTGACTATCTAGTGTCTGGGTGGGAGGAGGCCCATTGGGGCAGATAGAGAGCGAGGTGTTTACAATCGAGAACTAATACTGTAGTGTGCATTTATCCTCACAATGAATCTCCAAACTGGAGAGTCGCCTCTCTCTGCATGGGGCTCCAATTCTAAAGGTTGTTCCATTATATGAATTTAGTGGTGGTGGAAAGCTGGTTGTTAGAGTATGGTTACCCTGGCGGCATCTACAGGCCACAGCTGGGATCGGGATCTCAGTGTACTGTGTGCAACTCCCAGCTCGGGTTGACATACCCAGGCTAGCTCTGCTCGAGTGGGCACACTAAAAACAGAAGTGTTGTCAAGACAGCGCGAGCAGGGCTAGCCGCCCAAGTACGTCCCTATGATCTCCGGCAGGATGGTAGTGGGACAGTGGGTCCATCCCGCTGCTCGCACCACCGCAGCGACGCTTGTATTTTTAGCATACCAGTTCGCTCAGAGCTAGCACCTTCCAGCTCCAGGGCAGACGTCCCCACACGTCAAGAGAGACAGGCCCTGGCCTGAATAGCCCTGGAGACGGCAGTGCTCTGCCACACAAGGATGGAAGTGGCAGTACAAGCTTTCCCACCCCCTGAGATGAAGGCAGGGTAAGAGGCAGACATGCACTATACCGAGATACCTTTATCCATTCACCTCTTTTTCTTTGCAGAGGCGAGCTGGATGCCACAGGAAAGAAGATGGAGACCCCCTGGCATTTCCAAGGGACGGCGGAGCTAAAGCTCTTTAAATGTCTCCTCCTGAGGAGAAGCCAATCACCCTCCATTTCTAGACACCCTTCAGCCAGAGGCCTCCAGCTGATCACACGAGCTGTAGCTGCACATTCCGGGGCCTGGGGAACATGCAAGGAGTTACAGGAACAATGTGATTTGGGGGAATGTAGTTCTAGCCAATGACACAGTTCGTTCTATATCTGTCACCTGGGCTGGGTTCAGGGCTGACCTTACCATGAGGCGACCGCCTCAGGTGCCAGACTGGGGGGGAAGTGGGGGGGGGACGGCGCCCCTAGGACCCAGAGTGTAGAACATTGGTGTCTGCTGCTGGTGCATATGTATTCTCTCTGCTCTAGCTGCACAGAGATGGTGAAGTGCTGTGCTGGAGGTAGGAGAGCACAAGAGACATAACAGGCAGGCAGGAGAAAAGGTGAGAGGGGATAACAGAAAGTAGCAGGAGCTGCAGGGAGAGAGAGAGAGGAGGAGGAGCCTCTTATGTACCTCTCTAGCACCCCCAGGAGCCTGGACTGATTCACACCAGCTTCTCAGGGAGTTTCCGGGAGGGATAGCTCAGTGGTTTGAGCATTGGCCTGCTAAACCCAGGGTTGTGAGTTCAATCCTTGAGGGGGCCACTTGGGGATCTGGGGCAAAATCAGTACTTGGTCCTGCTAGTGAAGGCAGGGGGCTGGACTCGATGACCTTTCAAGGTCCCTTCCAGTTCTAGGAGATGGGATATCTCCTGCTTCCCTGAACCCACTTGAGGAGAACAGGCAGTCAGCTGAAGTAGTAGGAGCCAGTTAGGCCCTTAAGACACTGATATTCTCCCTCACTCAGGCCCTGCTACCAGCCTGCTTATTTGTCCCTGCAGAGGGATGGACTCACCCCTGCAGCGCCTCCTGCTGGTCACTTCGGGGAATTAGCTCTTCCAGCATCCTGGCGCGCCCCCTGCAGGCCAGTGATCCACCTGTCCTCTGGCCCCTGTGTCCCTTCCGGACCCCGGTGCCCTTGTATCGGGGGGGGGGGGGGGGGGGGGGGGCCTGCCCTCTGGCAGAACCCCTTTCCACTGGGTTTCCCCTCCCTGGGGAACCCCCACCCACTATCCCTACCTCGCCTCAGGATAAGGCCACTGCCAGTCACCAACTAGCCCCCGCTCCCTGGGGCAGACTGCAGTATAGGCCACTCATACGCAAGGTTGGGTTTGGACTTGCTGCCTTGGCCTAGCCCTGGGCTGCCCTCTGCAACCCCCCAGTACCCCTTGGCCTCCTACTAGGCCGCAGCCTGGGGCTATCCAGGCTGGAGCTCCCCAGCCTGTCCCCAGCCCTGCTCCACTCAGGTACCCTGTCTCTAGCTCGCTGCAGCCAGGCCCTTCTCTCTCTAAGTGCAGAGAGAGACTGTTAAGCTCCTGGCTCCCAGCCTCTTATATAGAGCCAGCTGAGGCTGCTTCCCCAATCAGCCCAGCTTAGCAGCTCCCAGCCACAACCTTCCCCCAGGGCTGTTTTAGGTCCTTCAGGGCAGGAGCGGGGTAAGCAGTCCCCTTCAATTGAGTGTTGAGAGCCACTATAGCTGGCACAGAACAACAGTCATGAGTGAAAGAAGAAAACTCCCCTCTGGGGCAGCATTCAGAAAAAGAAAGCAAGCAAAGGAAGCTTTTCTGTCTAAGCAGGAAGGAGCTCTCCTGAGATACACAGACACAAATGTTCATGGTGAGCCTTCCGGCCCCAGTGAGGATGTGAGTGGTGAGGAGATGCCTGATCTTCCAGTTAGTCAGAGTGCAGGTGACCTGGCAGCTACTGCAGCATCCATATCTCCATCTCCAATGGATGTAACCAGGCACATTCCTGAAGAAAAGTGTAGATCAGAGAAGAGTGTGGTGGAGGCGCAAGAAACAGCTGCTGCTGAGTTTAGTTCCTTAAGTCTAGATGATCCAGGACAGTGGACCCACTTGAGCAGTAGCTTGAGGGACTTCCTTGTACTGCATGGGCCACAGCAAGTGAAAAACTTCATGTTCCCCAAAGACAATGAAAATAGAAGTTTCCATCCAACACATTACTGATGTGAAATCCCTAATGGTGATAAAGTGGAGAGGCCATGGATTATGTACTCAAAACCCCAGAATGCTGCATACTGTTTTTGTTGCAAACTCTTCCAGTCTAATGTTCCAGCCACATTGGGTTCTACAGGAACAAAGGACTGGAAAAATCTGGCTAGAAATCTGGCATGTCATGAGAAGGCAGCAAATCACCAGCGAGCATTCCATAGGTGGAAAGAGCTTGATATGAGACTAAGGTTAAAGGCCACCATAGATGATCAGCATCAAGAGAAGAGTGCATCAGAGTCTCTTTACTGGAAAAATGTTCTGAAAAGGCTCATTGCCATTGTGAGAATGCTTGCTGCCCAAAACCTAGCACTGCGTGGCACTTCAGATCAGCTGTATGTGCCAAACAATGGAAACTTCCTTAAAATTGTGGAGCTGATGGCTGAGTTTGATGCTGTACTCCAGGAGCATCTAAGAAGAGTCACCATCCAAGAAATGTGCACACACCACTACCTTGGAAAAACAATTCAAAATGAGATCATACAGTTACTGGCAAAAAATGTCAAACAGAAGATTGTGGCAGATCTGAAGTCAGCAAGATATTACTCTGTTATTCTGGACTGCACACCTGACATCAGCCATATGGAACAAATGACTTTAATGGTGCGTTTTGTAACAACAGAACCTAGTGAAAATGTCCCTGCAGTGGTGACTGTCAGAGAGCATTTTCTAGAATTTATTGACATTGATGATACTACAGGAGCTGGTATGACAAATGTGCTTCTTAAAAAGCTGGAAGATACGGGAATTGCGATAGCTGACATGAGAGGTCAGTGGAACGATAATGGTGCCAAGATGAGAGGAAAGAACAGAGGAGTGCAGACATGGATCCGAGGGTTAAACCCTTGAGCTTTTTTGTCCCATGCAGTTCTCATTCATTGAACTTGGTGGTCAGTGATGCAGCATCAGCTTCTAGTGAGGCTGCTGAATTTTTTATATAATTCAAAGCATCTATGTATTTTTCTCTGCATCAACTCATCAATGGCAAATTTTGAAGCAACATCTGGGAACATCCTCTCTGACACTGAAACCACTGAGTGCCACACGATGGGAAAGTCGAGTGGAGGCGATAAAGCCTATCAAACACCAAATTGGGAAGATAGATGATGCAATAATTGTCACTATGGAGGATAATGCTATGACAGGAATGTTCGTGGGAGAACAGTGGCAGAGGGAAATGGAATCTCCAGAAACATACATAACTTCAAATTTCTGTGTGACTTGGGTGTTGTGGCATGACATACTGTTTGAAATAAATGTTGTAAGCAAGAGACACCAAGTGTTGTAAGCAAGAGACATTTGATATATCTGAAACAACTGGACAAAGCAAAGTCATACCTACAGTCATACCGGTCAGATGAGGGATTTCAGAACGTTGTGAAGAGTGCACAGAAGTTGGCAGAGGAACTTCACACTGAAGCTATTTTCCCACCCATTCAAGAATACAAGAGTCACCGAAGAAGAAGACATTTTGATGACGAGGCACGGGATAATCCCATAAGAGACCCCACAACAATTCAAAGTTGAATTCTTTAACCAGGTGCTAGATTGTGCAATACAGTCAGTTGAAGAACGTTTCATGCAGCTCAAGGAACACAGCAGTATATTTGGGGTGTTGTATGATATTCCAAAACTCCTCACTATACCTGAAGACGACCTACACCAGAAATGCAGGGCACTAGAGACGGTGTTGACACACAATGACATGTGAGATATTGATGCGAGTGATTTAGGTGCTGAAAGCCCTTTCAAGATACATTTCAGCAGGATCAACTCCAAAGGCTGTTCTGGAATATATGCGCACAAATAAGATGACCACCCTCTTTCCAAATGCTTTTGTTGCTCTGTGCATACTTCTAACACTTCCTGTAACAGTTGCCAGTGGAGAACGCAGCTTCTCCAACCTGAAGTTAATAAAAACATATCTACGCTCCACAATGACACAGGAGAGGCTAGTCGGCCTTGCAACCATCTCAATAGAGCATGAGCTGGCCCAGACTGCGGACCTTCAGGAAGCAGTTCAAATCTTTGCAACCAAGAAGGCACGGAAAGCACTTCTTTGATTATTCAAACAGATAAAAATGTCAGTGTTTACTATGCAGACAAGAAAAGTTACATTTGCTGTTCAGGCGTTTGAAAGTTACGTGTTACTTAAAATGTTTGAACAAGGCATTTTAAAATATTAGTTCTCCTTTGTTGGGGTAGGTAGCAGAGCAGTACCATGAGAGGAGTAGAACGGGAAGAAGGCAGAATTGAGACCTTTCAAAGTTTTGGCCCAAGCGAGGGGGCATGGGGGCGTCATTTGAGCTCCCCGCCTCAGGTGCCAAAATGTTGTGGGCCAGCCCTGGCTGGGCTAACTTCTCAAAGGCTGAACAAGACTTGCTCTTTTAAGGAGTGTGACAATTAAAGCAAGGCAGATGTTGGATTTGTACAGCCTCCCCACCCCTTAAGGCTCCATGGTGTAGCAAGGACAGGAGTCCCAGCACAGCCCAAAGAGTCGCTGTGGGAGGACAGACTGGGAATCAAACCCAGTTTCTGTGTGGCAAGGCAGATCCCTTCCAGGAGATCACAGGAGCAGCCCACCTGAGAGGGATGTACAGTAAGACAGAGTGTGTTTGCTTACAGCTTGTCTGCCTGCTCTCTCTCTCTCCTTTCCCAGACACATTTGTAAAACACGTCTGTGATAGAGAAACAACATACATCAGCCCCACCAAGCGGAAGCAATCACAGGCTGTCGTATTTGCATTAGTGTTTAATAGCCCAGGTTTCTCTGACTCATGAGGAATCTTGGCAGCCCGGGTTGTTTTCTCAGATCTGGTTTGAAATCACACAAGAGTGTTTAAGCCCCACATGGTCTATAAAAATCAAACTGCACTTGGCCCCCAATCCCACAGCCGTGTGGATCGGACTGTACGACACAAGTGCTGTTCAGAGAGCCCTGCAGCTCGTCTGTGTGCCCAGCCCAGCCCTGCTCAGGAGTGGAGTCACACTCGAGTTTTGCTTTCTGGAAACGCAAAGCAATGGCCTGCTCCTGCGTGCTCAGTGTAACACACGCGAGGCGAGCGTGGGTCCTCATTTCCCCCTAGCCGCCGGCCCACTGCTACGGGGGTCACTGCTGAGGAACCTCCTCGTGGCTGGGTCTGGAGATTAGCTCCACTCAGGTCTGACGTCCCTTCCGACAGATTGTTCACGCTGCTCTCCAGGACTTGCAGAGCAGTGCTTCCTCCAGCCAGGCTGCCCCACTGGGTCAGCTGTCCACATGCGACTCCAGACAGTCAGCCAGTCCAAGGCCAAGTCCTGCACCACTTCCCCAGCAGCTGGTAGGGGAATCCTGGCCCACCTACTACTGCGGGTTCCAGCCCATGTCCAGCAACTCCAGTGCTTGCTCCCAGACAGACCCTGTCGCTATTTCCCTTGGCTCCTTCCTACTTCCTTTTTCCATCTTCTGGCCCCCTCCTCTGGGTTTACTGGCCCGAACTCCTTCCTCCCAGGGAGTGACTGCAGACCACTTCCCCTGCAGCCCCCTTCTGGGCTCAGCTTGCTGGCTTTATACAAACTCAGCCTCCCCTTCCCAGCTGGACTTCGTCAGCCATTAGCTTTTCAAGTCCTGGTTCTCCCCCAGGTGCAGCCTAGCAGGTTAATTGTCCTAACAACCTGCTCTTCCTACCACCCCCTGACACCTGCAGAAGAGGGTGAGAGTCCCGCATGGCTGGAAGAGGTACCTTCAGCTTGAGTGGCAGAGGCTTGTACAGACAGTCCCAGGTTCAGACGTGCCGCAGGCCCGAGTCAGGTCATTGTGTGAACACCTCCTGGGAGGTACTAAGGATTCAGGCTTGAGTCGGTCACTGGTCTCATGTTTCAATAAGACCTGAGGCCTCCAAGCATCATTCCCCTTCATCAAGTCACGGAACTCCGTTGTTTCCCTTCCCTGCTATTCAGGGCTTGTGGTTTCTCTGTTTTCTTTTCTACCACCTCCCAGCTGGACGCTACGGCAAACCTGCAGCTCCTGGAGGATGGGGTAACTAACTATCCCCATCAGGACTGTCGGGTGTGCAGCTGTTCCATGAATTCTCTGGCATGGAAGGCTGAGACTACCAAATTCACCCTCTTACTTCTGCAAGTTGCACTAGATTTTGGCATCTGATCAGATACTGGGAACTGGGAGATGCGCTCCCTCTAAAGACATTTTATTTTATGGGATCGCTTGGCATCTCTCCCCTTTATTTCCCTGTGTTGGGCTCTCCAGGCTTGGGGTCCTTGGTCACAGCCCCCATCCTCATAGGTGAGGAGAAGTGGATGGAAATGACCATCTGTGTTGCTCCTTAGTTGTCTGGATGAGTCACTGCTGGGTGGTGGGTCATGGCACCAGAGCCAGCCTTGGGTTTTGTAGTGCCCTGTGCACAATAACACATTCTGGGCTCCAACCAGCTCCATCCCCACATCCCACTGGGTCTCCCCCCGACCTATATTCCTGACTGCGGGAAAGAGCAGTTTGGGAGCTGACTCTCTTCTGGGCCCTGCTGACGCTTGGGGCAGAGGGTAGAGGAGATGGGGGGACAGGCCATGGTATTGTGGAGGTATTGTGCACGTGGTCTGGGCCTACACCCGTTCTTGCCCCAGTTCTGAGTGCCCGTGTGTCATGGGAGCAGACCTTCCCACCACGTCTAACAAACCTAACTTGCCTAACACCTGGCACGAGGGCAGCAGTCCTAGCTGGGAACTGCCTATCATTGTCCTGCTTCTAAGGCCAAGCCCCATAAAGAGCTGTCCTGGCGTGTGGGTATGTTCTGGAGCAGGAACCAAGGAGGAACAGCCAAAAATAAATCCCGAGGGAGGAAGTAACTCAAAGCTTTAGCAAAGCGCGGTCCCTGACAGACTCTTCCATTGTTGGCTATTTCACTCTCATTCCATCACACACACAAGCTGCTCTCCCACAATCCTCCTGGAGAGATCGCACGCCCTTCACCCTTCCACCTTGGGTAATTGGCTATTTTATAAGACAAAGGCCAGGGCTGCCCCCTGAAGGCTCTGTCCATTCGTCCTGATGGGGGCCAAACTCCCATTGGCTTACACAGCATTTTTTCAAAGACAAAGCTGGCAGGCGATTATGGTGGACTCTGATCATTCCCTGGTGGGTGACCCCTAAGTGACGGGATGCGCTGCGCACAGCCCTCCCTCATGGTGCAGGGAAGGACACAATTTGAGGAGGTGACACAGTCAGGAGAGTGTGTGTCTTAGGGAGTGGTCTGTGCATCGCAAAGCCTGGAGAAGCACTCATCTCGCCCAGCTGTGCTAGCTTGGTCATCTGACCCATTTGAACCCCGGCCGCACTATGTGTAAGCTCAAAAGCTGGTCTCTCTGACCGGCAGAAGTTGGTTCAATAGAAGCTATGACCTCACCCACCTTGTCTCTTTCAGTTCCTGGGGACAACACAGCTCCAGCAACACTGCAGACCACTAGAGAGGGTCAGACACCATGCAACAGGGTCTACAAACACTCTGTTGGTGCATACACAGGTGGGTGGGGAATGGCTGTTCCTCGTACGAATTCCCGCATTCAACCCTGTACAAGGGTATCTGTGCACAAGCCGTTACTCCCCTGATTGGAGATTTCCTCTCATCTAATCAGGGAGCAGAAACAATACCAAGAACAGGGCTACATAGTCTTGAGCGCCACCTACTGGCAGTTGATGCATTACCTAGCTCTTTACCTAGATACAGGCCTCTCTCTCTTTTACAGAGCACTCCTGGAACAGTGGGTACAGAGAAAATGGCCTCTGTTTTGTTAGGGAGGGGAAGATATTGTGCTATTCCTAGTTCCTTTGGGCAGAGTTAAGGTTACATGGGAAGCGTCACCTTAACTTTGCATTCCTGTTGTTTCAGCACTGTCGCCAGCCTTGGGGTACAGCTATTTAAGCTCCTGCTTAGGAGCAAACCTGCTTCCTCTCTTATAAACATCCAGGGGGGATACTAACAGCTGACGGGCCTTTCTCATCAAACTACTGAGAAGCAGTCTGCCTCTAGCTGCTCCCTATGCAGGAACATCTCCCAGACACACTGTGCTGAGCCATCATAACTATAGAATGGATGTGCTCGAGAATCCACTAGTCACCACGTAGGCAGTTATTGTGACACACACCAATCAATACAGCGCTTAAGCCAGAAAATGCCACAATAAATCCTAAAACAATATTCTGTGGAAAATTGAGGGTGGAACTAAATTGCTCACAAGTGCCACTTCCCTTAATCACCGAGCCATAGCAGCGTTGTGCAGGAAATGGACTGAATTGCCCAGCAGGGATGAATAGCGGAGCCAGGCACAGGGAAGATTTAGCCACCGGAGCAAAAACAAACCAGAGTGGTTCAAAGGTAAACGGGACTGATATTTTTTCTGCTCGGATACCATCTCACATTCCAGCACCCTCGCGGTGGGCCTGCTGTCTCAAGCTAGCTGAGAAGCCCCTTGTTGGACAGATCTTTCCTGCAGCAAAACACAAGATGTGCACATGGATTAGTAAAAAGAAGAACAGGAGTACTTGTGGCACCTTAGAGACTGTCTCTAAGGTGCCACAAGTACTCCTGTTCTTCTTTTTGCGGATACAGACTAACACGGCTGTTACTCTGAAACATGGATTAGTGGCCATCAGGGCTAGAAGAACCGGGGACCTGCAAAGGTGGAAGCATAGTCATCTCCAGCTTGAGCTACAGAGCCAGGCTTTGCAACAGATTCACATCCTTTGTGAGCGGACACAGGATGACATAGCTACACAAACACACATGAAAAGCATCCTTTGGTGCTACCTTTTTTCCCCATGAGCCTTTGGTCAGACACCTGGCTGGTATGTGGAGCAGCCCTAGAGGCTCCAGGAGGAACTGCATTCTGCGGGGGACAGATGCAGATTGGTTGGGTTTCGTTTATAATCCCTGTTTCTCCAGGAGGGCATATGCATGCTTTGGGGAGGAGGGGACCTAAATTTGGTGTGCCTGGGGGGCAGGGGAGAGGGTGTTCTGTCACAACAGGCATGAGCAAGACAAGCATGTGCTGTCAGAGACAAGTCCCCGTCGAGGGTGAGTGCCAGGTTCACAATCGGACCCTGGGAGCTGAGCACTGCTGGGAACATTTGTCACTTCAGTTCCATGCCCTACAAGGCGAGGGCTTGATCACACTGGAGGGCAGGGCCATTTCTCTCCACACAGCAGCAACCCAGCTCGGGAGTCTGGGGGCTCTCCATTCACTCTGTGGAGCAGGGACTGAGACCAACTTTTTGCTCCATTGCCAGCATTCAAAGCAGCAGCTGCCACTTTCCCCTTGACAAAGGCGTTCGCTTCACCCCACGGGTGTGGCAGCCGGAAGGGCTCAATTCGCTCATGCCGTAAGCGTCGCCTCGACAGGAAATCTCAGCTTCATTCATGGAACGGTGCCACCCAAATAATATCTCGGACAAGGCTGGCTATTCTCAGCCACATCTGGCCCTTGCCACCACAGCTGAAGGGCGAACAAGGCGAAGGATTATAGCAGACGTGTAATCTGACAGACGGCCGGGGGACAGCCAAGAGCAGACAAACAAACAAACTGATCACTGAGCTTATTATATTAACAGACTTCACTGCGAGGGGGTTACAGCAAAGCTGCCATTACCTATTGTCTAACGCAAACAATTCCTGTATACGAGCTGGTCAAAGACGCCTGATTTTCAGCCTGGCTTTAACTGAGCCTCTGTTTTCATACCTACAATGGCACAGGTACAAACAGTCGCTGGTGGCATTTAGAATATTTAAAGGTCTGAGGCCTTGTCTATGCTACAGCCCCATAGCTACAGCACTGCGACTGTGGAGCTATAGGATAGACACTTCCTACAGCGACGGGATGGGTTTTTCCAATCAATGTAGTTAATGGGAAGCAGTAGCTAGGTCATAGAAGGATTCTTCCATTGACCTTGTTGCATCTACAGTAGGGGTTAGCTCGGCCTAACTACGTAACGCAGGCCATGACATTTTTCATCGCCCTGAGACACATAGCTAGGCTAGGGTGACCAGACAGCAAATGTGAAAAATCAGGACAGGGTGTGGGGGGAATAGGAGCCTATATAAGAAAAAGACCCCAAAATCAGGACTGTCCCTATAAAATCGGGACATCTGGTCACCCTAAGCTAGGCTGATTTCATTTTTGGGTGTAGACTAGCACAGTCACATAAAAGCGGAGATTAACTAAATGTCTTGTGCCTGTCCTAGACATGGACTGGCTACAGACCTTCTCGCTCGGCCTGGTGCACACCCAGGGCTGGCTCCAGGCACCAGCCGAGCAAGCTAGTGCTTGGGGCGGCAGATTGAACGAGGCGGCATTCCGCCCAATCCTAGGGCGGCACGGCCACTTTTTTTGTTGTTGTTGTTCCGCTCCGGCCGCCCTGTAGGGGGCGGCGGCGCGGAGGACGGGAGCGCCCCGCAGGGCAGTCCTCGTCCTTCCCTCCCCGCCGACCGGAGCGGCGCCCCGCGGTAGCCCTGGCCGCCTCCCTTCTCTCTCTCTCCCGCCTACTCCCGCCCCCTCCCCCTGCTAGCCGGTCCCCCTGCACCCGCGCTCTGGCCGCGCCACAGGTTTTTTTGTTTTTTTTTTTCCTTTGCCGTTCTGGCCGCCCCATTTTTTTGGGGGGGCGGCCAAAAAGCCAGAGTCAGCCCTGCGCACACCAGCCAAGATCCTTTAGTGCTCTGCCCTGTCTGGCTGAGGTTATCTTAAATAAGGTCTTTTACACAGTGCCACCTAGTGGCGGATCGGTATAGTGCAGTTTAGCATTCCATTCCATCTCCCCCTTTAAGTTCTACATTCCTACCATTTACAATATCATGCTGTCTTTGAAGATCAGTATGCGTCAGTCTGGTAAGTGTTTCTGAATCATACTGGTTTTCTAATTACACGACCCTAATTCATAACAACTAGCTGTCCATTAGTTGCAACAACTGACTGTAGGTGGCCTACAATCCTTGAGTCGTCGTCGTTGTCTTGTTCTGCATCTGCCATCTGTAGAATTTGCTCTGATGATTGGTCTTTCTGAGGGATAAACTGTAGATGTTGATGGATTCTGTTGAACTCTCCACTGTCGATCTCAATCGCATACAATCAGAGCGCTGATTTATTTTCCCTCTGAAGCTGGAGTTGTCCATCCTTTTTCTCCATCCAATTCGACACAAACATGGTTACCCGATTCTAGATCTGGCAGTTCTAAGTGATGTCTGTTGTCGAAGTGTTCATAGGCTCTTTTAGCCTTTTCAAAAGTTGGCACAGTAGTTCTGAGTTGTCTTCTCCTCAGGAGTTGTGCTGGACTATATCCAGTAGCTGCTGGGGGTGTCGATCTGTAACTCAGAAGAGCAAGGAATGGATCTTCCTGCTGTAGGATTTTCTTGGCTGTCTGTACAGCTCTCTCAGCCTCTCCATTCACTAGTGGGTAATGGAGGCTGTTAGTAATATGATCAAAATCATATTTTGTTCAGAAGGACTTGCATTCTGCTGCAGTAAATTGTGATCTGTTGTCCATCACTAGTGGTTCTGGAATATCGAAGTGAGCAAAAGTGTGCTTCAGTTTCTTGATAATACTGCAACAAGTTATGCCATTCAAGTACATTATTTCTATATACCTGGAAAAATAGTTCACAATGACCAGGTAATGATGTCCTCTGAATTCACATAAATCTGCAGCTAGTCTCTTCCTAGGTCTCTCTGGTAGGAGTGTTTGTACACTGTATGGCTGAGCATTGTCTCTTAGGTTGATTTGTACTGAATCTCCTCCCAAAAGTCCAATTTCATCAAATCGTCCATGGAGTTCTTCCCCCTTTCTCACTAGATCCATCCTGACTCCCGCACGGTGGCTGAAAAGGTTGTTGGTCTTTGATCCTTTGATCACCTGCACTCCGAATGCAAAGCTTTTGTCTGTGTAAGTTGTCTCTGTGGTGAACTGGCCCATGAGTTGAGATCCCTCCAGGGGAAGTCGGAGCTGTGCCGAGTGACTTGAGCTCTGAAGGATGGTAAAGCCCTTCTGAAATGACAGTGACATCAGCTCCTGAACCAATTTTCAAGTCAGCAGTCTTGCCATGAATATTCAGTTTCACTCTCCACGCTCTGTGTGGTCACAGTGACTGGACCCAGAAACAATGGGTCTTGATTGTTAATAATATGAGTCAACGCCCTGACTGCTTTGGTGCATCAAACAGCTGCAAAATGTGCTGTGTATGTCAGCCCCTGAACAGGGGGATTGGTGTCCATCCTGACAGGGAGTCAGAATCTACTGCCCAGGGCTACTTCCTACCAGTTTCTTCAGTTTGGGGCATGGCCCCTCAATTCAGTCTACTGGGCGGCTTGCTTCCTGCAGGAATCCCTCTGGGATCCAGAAAGTGCCTTGCTGCAGTCCCGGGCTCCTTTGGGTGAGGCAGCCACAAGCTGGTGAGGTCGAGCCCCACAATGTCTCTGGAGTTTGCTCAGTCAGTTACTTCCTGTGCTGGGGGTTGTTGTGCAGTCTCCCTTGGTGCTTCTTTCCAGGAGGCTGCCCTGCCTGGCAGGCCGGTGCTCCATCCCTTCAGGTAGGCAGACAATTAGCTCCTGCTTCTTCACCAGTCAACCCTAAACTCAGGCTCCCTTCTTTTATCCCCACTCCATGCCTGGCATTGGCTGCAGGTATAGTGGGCCAGGACTAGCTGGGCCCAGAGGCTTTTCTTAATCCCTGCTGTGCTGGCTGGCAGTTTCTCTGTTTCATCACAGGGACTTTACATATGCTTAGGCACTGTCCTGGAAAAGGATGGATTTAAGCAGATGCTTAAGTGCTTTCTTCGTAGAATCATAGGGTTGGAAGGGACCTCAGGAGGTCATCTAGTCCAACCCCCTGCTCAAAACAGGACTAATCCCCAGACAGATTTTTGCCCCAGATCCCTAAATGGCCCCCTCAAGGATTGAACTCATAACCCTGGGTTTAGCAGGCCAAGGCTCAAACCACTGAGCTATCCCTTCCCCCAGTTTCTTGAACTAGGGCAATGATCAGACCCCTTAAGATTATAGTAATATTGGGCACCATGTAGTCATAGTGGGTAAAGACTCAGAGACTGGTCCAAGGGAGAATGAGAAAAAGATCAATACAGTTAGAATTCTTATTTGCAGCTGCCAAAGGAAACTGGCTAATTCTGAAGGAGGAGGAGGTCAAAACAAAGCAAAAACACAAGGAAAGTCAGAAAACTAGGGAACCTTCCTGTTGCTTTGGTAACACTGTCGTTTTAAAAGATGAAGAAACGCAGGGAATTTTCACATAGTCACTTGTAGTGTTCATTTGATAAGAACTCACTTTAAATTATTCAGTGCCAAAGCTGAGGAGGCTTTACATTAAGAAACCCAATTCCCCTCACACAAGTGGGTCCTGATTTGTGTATCAATGGTTTTTTATGTTCTTTGTTTCATTTTTGCCTTGTAGCACTTTGTCTAGTAACGTCTGGATCGACAGATTAATTGCCCCTGGATTGTAAATTGCAATCGAAAGTATGTTGAGTGCAAACGGGTTCGGTTTGAAGTTAAAACCTCCCCTAGTTCCTGGGTGGGTGGGTGTGGTTATAAGGGTGAGATTCATCCCTGGCTATGGGCTCAAGAGGCGCATTGGGTCCCCATAGCAACCTCTCGCAATAGCAAATGACAGGAAACCCGCTGAATCACTAGCAAAGAATGATACTGCAGTTTTCTACCTTCAAAACTCTCTGTTAATTGGGCACTGCAATTAAAACATGGAGATCAGGAAAGAGGTGTCTGAAAAGGCCCATCTGAGACTCTTCTTCATGTGCAGCTTCTTTGGACTTTGCTGGCACGCTGGGTCTTTGATCCTCCTCCCGACTCACAGCTCTTTCTACCATCCGGTTTGCCTTTCCAGGCAGAGGGGAATCAAAGCGTGGTGGCGATTCAGCGCCGCCGATCCCCGTGCAGGCTCCGAAGGCATCTGAAACAATGGGACGGGCAAACAATTTGGCTGATCTTTTAGAAAATTACACCACAGCACTAAACGCTATTTCTCAGAGATGTGCCAGGGCAGGAGGGGGGCTGGTTTGATTCAAGGAGAGCCAGCGGAGTTATTTCGAAGAGCAAGGATACAGTTTAACCAGAGCTTAGTTTAAACATTTCTCAAGTGGACGGGGAGGACACGAAGACCCCAAGTGACACCTGCTCTTTAACCCTTCAGCTGCTGATTTCCTGAGCCCTGATTCAGCAAAGCACTCAAGCACATCAAATCAATGGGTCTCGAGCATGTGCTTAAGCACTTTGCTGAATAGGGACAGGTTGCTTTAGATTCGAGGCAACGCATCCCCCACCAGTAGCCTCATGCTGGCCACTAGCCGCTCTCTGTTGCTAGCCCTCCCCAATCTCTTCAGCTCCATGCCAGTTCCTCACACCCCCCTACCATGACCTCCCAACAGGACTTCTCTCCCCACTCTGCTGGCGCCCAGACTAGGGACAAGGAGATTCAGAAAACAGCAGCAAGGAGAAAACAGGTCACATCAGAAGGGAAGGCCCAGGGAAAAGAGAGGGGCTTCCCAGCAAGGAGAGGCAGTAAATAGAGTCAGGACTGGGTCCTCCAAAACCCTCCTAAGCAGCCACAAATCCACCTTTCCTTCTCTGGCCCAATGGTTTGTAAAGTGACACGGGCCTGGGAATTATCCAGCCCCCAAGGGTTAAAGCGATTCCTGTAGCCAGCCCCAGAGAAAGTTCATTTAACAATGGGGAAAGTTTACCAGGAAGTGCCTTGGCTAGAAAGGCCTGAAACAATCTCTTCAAACTCCTGCTGCCATTCTGAAATGGTCCCGCTCTCCCCCTCAATTGCATCTGGGGGCCAGCCACCCCCAGAAACCGGAGCATGCAGCTGTGAGTTCCAAGCACAAGGACAGACCTGCACCCCCCACCCTCTTCCCTGGGCTTCTTGGTAGGCCTCCTCGTTGACATTTCTGAAGGGCAGATTTCTACCCCAGAGCTATCAAAGGAGCCAGGCACAGTGAAACAACTAGTGCAGAGGGCTTCAGCCCCCGGGAAACGGGCACAGCAAGCCAACAATCAAACGGCCGCCTCTGCTTGCCAGCTTTTCTCAGGGTGTTCATTAACTGGCACAGCTGAATGATCTCACGTGCTGCTCCACCCAACGGCTCAGACAGAGCTATTATCTCAGCTGTAATTGCTGATCACGAGACTGCGGCGTTTAGGATCTGGGGCCCAAGGAGCAGGAGGGGTTACAGGTGTGTTGACTCACTAAGTGACCTTAGGGAAGCCACTCACGGGGGTCCAGAGCCTGAATGTCTACACTGTGATTCGTAGCCTCGCAGCCCGAGTCAGCTGACCCAGGCCAGCCACGGGTCTTTTCTTGCAGTGTCTAGTGGTCTCCTTGCACTTCAGTCAATCCCACTGTACCGATGGGCAAAAGCAAGCCTCGCCCTGGGAGAAAGACACTGCATCTGAGCTGAGCTTTCACAGGAGGAAGGATAGCTCAGTGGTTTGAGCATTGGCCTGTTAAACCCAGGGTTGTGAGCTCAATCCTTAAGGGGGGCCCCCTAGGGACCTGGGGCAAAATCAGTACCTGGTCCTGCTAGTGAAGGCAGGGAGGCTGGACTCGATGACCTTTCAGAGTAGCAGCTGTGTTAGTCTGTATCCGCAAAAAGAATAGGAGTACTTGTGGCACCTTAGAGACTAACAGATTTATTAGAGCATAAGCTTTCGTGGACTACAGCCCACTTCTTCGGATGCATATAGAGTGGAACATATATTGAGGAGATATATATACACATACAGAGAGCATAAACAGGTGGGAGTTGTCTTACCAACTCTGAGAGGCCAATTAAGTAAGAAAAAAATTACATGTACATGGCAGAGGGGCATAGCTGTCACCTTCAGCCCCCAACTAAAACCTCTCCAGCGCATCATCAGAGATCTACAACCTATCCTGAAAGATGATCCCTCACTCTCACAGATCTTGGGAGACAGACCTGTCCTCGCTTACAGACAACCCCCCAACCTAAAGCAAATACTCACCAGCAACCACACATCACTGAACAAAAACACTGACCCAGGAACCTATCCTTGTAACAAAGCCTGATGCCAACTCTGTCCACATATCTATTCAAGTGACATCATCATAGGACCTAATCACATCAGCCATACCATCAGGGGCTCGTTCACCTACACATCTACCAATGTGATATATGCCATCATGTGCCAGCAATGCCCCTCTGCCATGTACATTGGCCAAACCGGACAGTCTCTACGCAAAAGAATTAATGGACACAAATCTGACATCAGGAATCAAAATACTCAAAAACCAGTGGGAGAACACTTTAACCTGTCTGGTCATTCAGTGACAGACCTGCGGGTGGCTATCTTACAACAGAAAAACTTCAAAAACAGACTCCAACGAGAGACTGCTAAGCTGGAATTGGTATGCAAACTAGATACAATCAACTCAGGATTGAATAAGGACTGGGAATGGCTGAGCCATTACAAACATTGAATCTATCTCCCCTTGTATCACTTCTTATCGAACTGTCTGTACTGGGCTAGCTTGATTATCACTTCAAAAAAATTTTTTCTCTTACTTAATTGGCCTCTCAGAGTTGGTAAGACAACTCCCACATGTTCATGCTCTCTGTATGTGTGTATATATATCTCCTCAATATATGTTCCACTCTATATGCATCCGCAGAAGTGGGCTGTAGCCCACGAAAGCTTATGCTCTAATAAATTTGTTAGTCTCTAAGATGCCACAAGTACTCCTGTTCTTTTTGATGACCTTTCAGGGTCCCTTCCAGCTTTATGAGATAGGTATATCTCCACTTTGATCACACGCGGGTCAACGGCGTCAGCATTATCCTATGAGTTTTGGGATCACATAGCAAAATCTGATTATGTGGTGAGCTAGTCTGGCGAGACTCCTGTCACCTTGTTCTCTGGGTACCAAGCAAATCATTAAAACCAAAGATGGCCAAGCACTGTGGTTATTTGCAATCACAATAATCCAGTCTGCCTGCAGCAGGGAAAAGTCCACATGTCCCTCGGTTCTGGCCTCAGATTTAGGGACTCCCTCGTCTCCATTCAATGAGCACTCTTGTTTTCTGCTGCACTGAACACTAAGGAAAAATGCCTTCTCCACCCCAACCCACGAAGGAGCCGCACACCCATTTTACTTTGGCTCCTCTGGGACCCCTTCTCCATCATCAGTTTTTAATTCGATCTCAGCTAATATGTATGCAAAACAAGCTTTTATAAATCAAACTGCAACACTCTATTACATTTACAACCCCTGGGCTTCCCTGCTCGCAGATGCAAGTTTTGATGAAGCTGTGCACTCACAGAAGGCAAAACTGAATCAAGTTTATTAGTAACATAAAACAGACTCTTCTGGGATCCAGTGGCATAATTGTGTTTTTGCATGGGCCTGATCCTGCTTCTGTGAAGCCAAAGGGACCAGGAGCAGGGCCCATTTAATCCTTCCCTGCGTAGTCGGCAGCAGCAAAAATAAAAATCTCAAAGCCTGAGTGGATGGTCTTTGCACAGGATTTACATGGCAAAAGCAGGGTTTGGGGCTTTAGCTTGCTGCTAAAAAATGTGCGTTATTTACCTCACGCTAACTACCACTTGTGATGAGCCATCCTGAGGTAAAAACACAGCGCTGACAAGTTTGTGTTTTACCACAAGTCAACAGCCCTACACCCAGTGCCAGATTAACGCATAAACTAACTAAACTACAGCTTAGGGTCTCGCAATATGAGGGGCCTCTAAAAAAGAAGAAACTGACTCCATTTCAAATGTTATCAAAATCGGTTGATAAATAAAAGTGGTATGTGAAAAAGAAGATTCTCTCTAAATATAGATATTTTCATTCAAATATGTCAAAAATATACACATCTGGCTACACAAATACCCTTACCCCACTCTTACCTTTCACTAGTTGTTCATTATTGGCAGGCGGGAGGCCAGGGCTGAGAAAAAACGATAATTGCACTTGCAAAATTAGTATTTTTACGAGTAAATCTGCCATCAGTCTCCTAAGGCAGCGTTTTGTTGGCCAGCTGCTACTGGTAAAATTCTGACCCTGCCTTCATAACATTTAAATAAATAAATAAATAAATAATCTCACTGCTGATAAAATCAGGAAAAATGTGAGATTGGAGATGACAGTGACGTGAAGCAATCCTGCCAAGCTCATACTCGTATGGGACTCGTCCTAGGAATAACGTCATGTATAGCATCCCCCTTGGCTGGTAATAACTGGAAGGCCGCCATCTTTTGTTTATGGTCCACACGCTCAGTCTTTTAGTGCCTTCACTCCTGTTTTTCTTCGTTTGCTTAAGTGTTCGTATGTTCTTTCTTCTTTTGATCTGTACATACGTACAATTGTGTATTTTAGTGCACACTCTGCCTTCTGCTTCATGCGCTATCCATGTTTCAAATGACTGAGTTTGCAGGTGATCGTCTTATGGACTCGGGTCGAGTGGATCTTGAGGAGGATAAATCTGTGTTGGCTTCCCTCCGTCAGCTTGTTGTCACTCTGTGTGTCTGAGGTGTTTATTTGAGATTAATTAGTGGTCCTGGGGGACACAGAGGATACAGAAGCAACTGCGAAGAGAAATGTCTGCCTAGAAAAAAGACTGAGATTTTCTGCTCAGCGGGTTTGGA
This sequence comes from Malaclemys terrapin pileata, assembly GCF_027887155.1. Lineage (NCBI taxonomy): Eukaryota > Metazoa > Chordata > Testudines > Emydidae > Malaclemys > Malaclemys terrapin. Next base: position 147,515,631 of record NC_071508.1, on the reverse strand, counting down.
GCACACAAGATAATATTTTATTATAGGTAGTATGCGATGTACAAATTCTTATATATACTTATAAATCTCAAATCATATGCATAATACATTGTATTTGAATAGGTTTCAGAGTAGCAGCCGTGTTAGTCTGTATCCGCAAAAAGAACAGGAGTACTTGTGGCACCTTAGAGACTAACAAATTTATTTGGGCATAAGCTTTTGTGGGCTACAGCCCACTTCATCAGATGCATAGAATGGAACATATAGTAACACATATTGAATCTACACATATTAAATCTATTTCCCCATGTTAAGTATCCTCACACCTTCTTGTCAACTGTCTAAAATGGGCCATCACTACAAAAGATGTTTTTCTCCTGCTGATAATAGCTCATCTTAATTAATTAGCCTCTTACAGTTGGTATGGCAACTTCCACTTTTTCATGTTGTGTGTGTGTGTATATATATATATCTTCTTACTATATGTTCCATTTTATGCATCTGATGAAGTGGGCTGTAGCCCACGAAAGCTTATGCTCAAATAAATTTGTTAGTCTCTAAAATGCCACAAGTACTCTTGTTCTTTTTGTGTATTTTGTTAGTATGGCAAAAGAAAAATCCCAATAATTCATTGTTTCATAGCAACAATTAAATTGGAATAAACATTTGTAAATATATTTTATATATAGTCTGGATAAACTTTGTATTTCCCTAACAAAATTAATCAGTTTTTCATTTATTTGTATGAAAAGAAGGATAATTTTCCTTATTCATGGTGTAAATATTATATATATATATATCTATCTATCTCCTCTCTTGTTTTCCTGTGAGAACATAGACAAAATAGCACTAACTTTCACAGAAATATCCTGGTAAAGTAAGACAGGTTTTCAGCATTATATATATATATATATATATATACACACACACACATTAATAAACATCTTTGTTGTTGTATAGATATATCAATCTCACTATTTAGAATATAAAATTATTATTTTTTCTGTTTTTTAAAAGCGCTTTTGCAGATTTTTTTTTTAGTCTAATGGTAAACTGCTCAGGAGAAAGGTCATTTTTGCAACTGAAATATATCAAGAATGAACGGCAGAAAACAATGCTGCAAGAAAAGCTATCAGCCCTAAGCATTCTGTGCATCGAAAGTGACAAACTCCATAGCTTATCAGTTGAGGACATCATCAATGTTCTCCAAAAATCACGAAATAAAATGTTTTAAATTCCAGTATTAACATTAATGAGATGTGCAAACAGACATACTGCAGGTTGTACTGCTTCCATTAAGTAAGCTGGTCTGTGTAACTGTAACTGCTTTTGTATTGCTGTAGATATAAAGTTTTCATATCTACTAATTAAGAAATCAGACGAAAATCTGTTAATTTGAAACTATTTTATAATGCAAACAGGCATATTGCAAGATGTGTTTTAGTTAGATTATTATTATTCTATTTTTATTACTTCGCCTTTGTATATATGCAAATATAAAGCTTTCGTGTTTATATATTCAATGACCTTTCTGTGAAAATAATAAATTCCTATTATTTTTTTTTTTTATATGGGGCCTCTTACACTTGACATAGTTTAGGGCCTCAAAATGTCATAATCTGGCCCTGCCTACACCCCCTGCTGGGGTTGACCACGGGGAGTTTACCTCTCAGTCAAAGCCTGCTTGTTCTTCACTGTGTGTTTACCTCAGGATAACTCACTCCAAGGTGACAAGTACAATTTTTTTAGCAGGGATGACAAGGCCTTAGTGAATCTCACACACACACCCTGCGCTTCCTGTTTCCTGCCAAACCACAGCAAGCCATTCCATCAAACGGATCTCAAGTCAGCGAGCCCAAAGCAGCGTTTGGCTCGGCTGCAAACGCTGAAGCCAAGTGCCGTGCGCATTCCAAGTGCAAATACACGCTCAGCCCTTCGTCTACATAAGCAGAAAGGCATTGCCCAAAGCCCATGTACAGACACACACCACCCAGGGTCACACTTACCTTAGCCCAGACTAAATCCTTGCCCACGATCTGCCCAGTGCTCTCAGGGAGGGTTTTAGCCAGTATTAAAATACATCTTTCTTCAGTGAAGAACATGGAGGCTCCACCAGGGACCTCAGCTGCATGGAAAGATGGGAGAGAAAATAATCCAATGGTTAAGGCATTAGATTGGGACTCAGGAGATCTCAGTGCAGGGCCTGGTTCTGCCACACTTCCTGTGTGACCATGAGCGAGTCACTACATCTCTCTGTGCCTCAGTTTCCCATCTGTAAAAAAAGAGAATGATTCTACCTGTGTGGATTGTACCCTCTTTAGGGCTGAGCCTGTCTCTTACAATACTTAGTATAGGGTTACCATATTTCAGCAAGCAAAAAAGAGGACGGGAGGAGCCCCGCCCTAGCCCCACCCCTGCCCCTCCCACTTCCCGCCCCCCTCAGAATCCCCAACCCTCCCCCCGTTCCTTGTCCCCTGACTGCCCCCTCCTGGGACCCCTGCCCCTAACTGCCCCCCAGGACTCCACCCCCTACCTAAGCCTCCCTGCCTCTTGTCCCCTGACTGCCTCCTCCTGAGACCCTCCCCCCATCCTAACTGGCCCCCTAGGACCCTACCCCCTACCTGTACCCTGATTGCCCCAACCCTTATCCACACCCCCACCCCCAGACAGACCCCTGGGACTCCCACGCCCCATCTAACCACTCCCCACCCCCTGACAGCCCCCCCCAGAACTCCTGACCCATCTAAACCCCTCTGTTCCCTGTCCCCTGACTGCTCCAATCCCTCTCCCCACCCCTGCCCCCTGACACCCCCCCCGCTCCTTGTCCCCTGACTGCCCCCTCCTGGGACCCCTGCTCCTAACTGCCCTCCAGAACCCCACCCCCTACCTAAGCCTCCCTGTTCCTTGTCCCCTAACTGCCCCCTCCTAAGACCCCCCACCCTAACTGCCCCCCAGGACCCTACCCCCTACCTATACCCTGACTGTCCAAAACCTTCTCCACCCCCCTCCAAAAAGCCCCCCCCCAAACTCCCGGCCCCCCCGTCTCTTGACTGCCCCCTCCAAAATCTCCCTGCCCCTTCTCCTGCCCCCTGGCTCCCTTACCCTGCCGCTCAGAACAGGGTGTTGGGCTCTGTGTGAGCCGGACACGTGGCTGCGCTCCCCAGCACAACAAAACCCGGTCCCTGGCCCTGCACAGTGCTGCCGGAGCGGGGCGCGGGGCTGCAGGGGAGGAGGAGCTGCCGAGGCCGATGCAAACGGCCCGACAGGCCGGCCGGCTCCGAATGCAGGGAGGGAGGGAGGGGGGGGGGAGGAGGAGCTCTACAGCTGCTCCGGAGTCCCGGCAAGCTGCGGGGGAAGGGCTCTGGCTGCCAGAGCCCCATGCGAGCGGTGACTTTCCTGCAGCCCTCCCAGCTGCTCGCTCTGCTCTGCATGGGGGAGAAATCCCGGACATTTTTAGTGATTTACAAATTCCCCCCCCGGACGCTATTTTTAAACACAAAAAGGAGGACATGTCCGGGTAAATCCGGACGAATGGTAACCTTAACTTAGTACAATGGGGCCATGACCCGGAGCACAATAATACAAATACATTTGAATTAATTTGATAATTAAGCTTTTGGCCAATCTGCTGTCGTGAACTATCCTGCCTGTGGCCCTTGGCTGTCTCTGGAGATTCAGCTCTCTAGGGACATCCGTTCCTAGGAGAAGGCAGAGGCTGAACTGCAGGCTTGAATCACTGCTAATGTCACTTATTATTGTCGGTGGATTAATTTATGTTGGAAGATAAACTTGAACTCGAATCATGAGTAAGAAATGGCAACGCTCCGAAGAGTGGGCTAGTTCTTTGTGCTCATGGGCTTGTTGGGAGCGGTTCCTCACAGCAGGGGAGCTGGGGGAAGACAGCAGAGAGGAGTCAAAGGCAATGAACGACTAAAGTATTCCCAAAAGATGCGGAGCTGGACGCCAAGAATGGATTTCTTCCACAAGGCCATGATGAACTCCCTCCTCAGGAGGGGATTAAAAAAATGCCCTGGACTTTTAGCTTCCCCCTTGCAATTAGAGTTATATTCTTGTAATCTCTGGAGTAGTCTTTGTTCTGTGTTTGTTTGTACAGCACCTGGCACATGGGACCCTGGTCCATCACGCGGCGCTAGTGTAAACCAATAAAGAATGCTACAGTACAAGCGAAAACCTCAATCCTGCTCCAGATGGTGCACCCACGCCAAGCCCCATCACTGTCCCTGGGGACTCCCTGCAGGACTAGGGCCCCGATTCCCACCCCGCTCTCAGAACTCCTCAGTCCCATGTGTTCACAGCAGAAATGTGGGCCCTGGCATTTATTCCTTGCTCTGTTATGGCTCAGGCCGGACGTGGACCCAGATTGCCTTTTAAAATACATTACAACTTAAATATGGCAGGTTCCAACAGAGCTTCTTATACCGCAGGGGGCTGCTTTTCTGGAGGCCGGCGAGTCACGAGAGCCGTGCAAGTCTGCCAGCCTGCTCACCTCCATGGTCTGCCCCCAACAAACGGGGCAGAGCCTCCTTTAGGTACTACCATGCAGCCCTGTCGGGGGGAAGGTGCTGCTTAGCGCACGCAGCAGGTTAGAACTCAGCCACATGCCGGGGGCCGGGCCTCCAGCTGCTTTCAGAACTGCTGGGGATTTCTCCCAGCACCGCACACGTGTCTGTTTTCAGAGCCTGCACCAGAAATAGCACTGCTGTTCGGCAGCCCGTCTGAGCTCTGCAGGCTGCTCACCCACGCCCCTTCCCACAGCTACCGTTCTGTCTTAGGTGCCATGTAACGTTTGCCAGTGGAGACTGCAGAACGTGCCAAGAACAGGGGTTCAGAGCAGAAGATCCAAGGGAAAGAGGCCTGGAGGACACAGACCTACAGGACATTTGCCTTCGCAGTGTGAATCACTTTTCAAATCTTCAAAGGGCCGTGCAGCTCAGGCCCTGGGTCGGCTTGTGTCTCCACTGCTAGGTTCACAGCACACAGACAGAGAAGTTTGGTGGTTTTTTTAATCTAAAGGTCTTGCTGGGAGGCTGCAATGTAACAACTTAGTCTCAGAATCCAGAACGATAGCACACAGGAATCAAAAAAGAGAGCGCGATAAAGCAGGCTGCTCCCTCGGGCAGAGGCACAATCCACCCCACCTGGCTCTTTGGAGACTGCTGAAGAAAGAAGCAGATCACATGATCGCCTCGAGCCTGCAAGCAGGAACAGGACCCCCCCACACACCACCACCTACGCTCTTAAAATGGCAGCTTGTAAGTCCATCAGTACGCACTCACCACAGGGAAGGTTACCATTCGTCCGGATTCCCCCGGACATGTCCGAATTTTTTAACTAAAAATAGCGTCCGGGGGGAATTTGTTAATGTCCGGACTTCTCCTCCCCCCCTATGCAGAGCACGCGCGGCTAACAGGGCAGCCGGATGGTGCCACTTACATGGGGCTCCGACAGCGAGACAGAGTCCCTCCCCCCCCTGCAGCAGAGCTCACTCCCTCCCTCCCTCCCTGCATTCGCCTCCGGCAGTCTGGAGCTCCTCCCCCGCTGCTGCCCAGCGTGCCGGGAGAACGGCTCAGACAGTTCCTGAGCAAGCTCACAGAGACCTTAGGCGAACCGAAGGCCAACTACAAGGGAGCCAGGGGGTCGGAGAAGGGGCAGGGAGGTTCTGGAGGGGGCAGTCAAGAGGGGGGGGGCTTTCTGTGGGGTGTGGATAAGGTTTTGGGCAGTCAGGGTACAGGTAGGGGGTAGGGTCCTGGGGGGCAGTTAGGGAGGGGGGTCTTAGGAAGGGGCAGTTAGGGGATAAGGAACAGGGAGGCTTAGGTAGGGGGTGGGGTTCTGGAGGGCAGTTAGGGGCAGTGGTCCCAGGAGGGGGCAGTCAGGGGACAAGGAGCAAGGGAGGGTTGGGGGTTCTGAGGGGGGGCGGGAAGTGGGTGGGGCAGGGGCGGGGCTAGAGCAGGACAGGGGCGGGGCTCCTCCCGTCCTCTTTTTTGCTTGCTGAAATATGGTAACCCTAGGGAAGACACACTCACTTTCTAAGCCCCGACACTCCCTGCTAGCTGTAAATCAGCATTAGAAACTTTTTGGAGCCATTTAACCTCCAAAGCAAGTGTTTTCCCCCAAGTCCTTTGTGGCTGATCCAGGCCTTTCTTTGCTGGCTTTTGTCTTTCTTTAGTGTTCCTTGTATAAGGAAACTATAAGGGAAGTTTAAACGGATAAGACACAAGGATTTTTCATGGGAACAGTTACTTGGAAATGTCTTTCGAGAAAGAGAAGATCCTGCCAGGAGCTGCTCTACTCTGCAGCCCAGGGTGGAGACAGGCGTCCATTCTCTGGGCTGGACGCAGCTGGCATCAACAATTTAAGCGTCCAATACATCCAGCGCTAGGGCAGAAAACACTAAATGGGAATGAACTCAGAAAAGTGCATCCTAATGCCGCAAGGGAGCAGCGGTCCTAGACAAACAGGGCTCGGGGACACAGCCCTGGGATGGAGCAACGCTGCAGGACGGCTGGGGGCAAGGGTAGGCAGGGAGAAATAGACTGGAGTTTGCCAGGCAATGTGGCTGCCATGAAAAAAAAGCCATTGTGTTGCAGGGTCGTAGTCCTTCTCTAGACGGCTGTGAGGGGACCTGCGCCTGGAATAGCGCACGCAGCCTGGGGCACCAGGACCCTGGTCCTTGGCTGGGACCCTACGGCTGGTTTAACTGGAGCTGGGGAATCACCCTATTGCATGTGCTGCTCCGGGGGCCCAGAGCCGGCGTGCGGGCTCCCATGCTACCCCTATCCTGGCCAGACTGGGGTTCCTTTCCACCTACCAATCAGCTGCTGTCCAGGGTCAATTCGAACAGCCTGCAGGCGGCTCTGCGTCTTGCCAGGGGCCCGGCCCAGGATCAAGGGAGCATAAAACTGCATCACCCCCCGCCTGAGCTGTGCCGTGTGGTGCACTCCTGGGCCACAGCCAGGGAGCAGGGGGCCACGCGGCTAGAAACAGGCTGGCAGGCTTGGGAAGGGCGAGGGGATTCAGTGAAGGGCAGCAAGAGCAATCAGGCTGGGGGGTTAAAGGAGCGGGGGCTGAGTAGATGATGACTGGGTCTGGGGGAAGCGAGGAGGTGACAACCCACAAACCCCTGGAGAGCATCAAGCCCAAGGAGAGAGAGAAGTGGTTGGGGGCACTACAAGGAGGTGTGAGGACAGAGTTCGGAAAGGGAAAACTGAAGCCGGATATATAAAAGGAAAGGGAGTTGGGGGATCAAGTAAATGTCCTGTAGGGAGCATTCCTGCATTGGGCGGGAAGGGACTTGATGCTGTTAGGCCCAAGAAAATGGAGTATAGAACAGGTTGTTTGGCCAGCTTCGCCAGAGTGAGGCTAACAGTAGTTGCTGGGCCATTCCTGTCTCACTGTGAAACCTGAGGACATGCTTGCTTGAGCTGTGGAGAACGAGATAAGGGAGGGGGCCGCATTCTTGTACCAGATGTGCTAGGAACAGTTTGTTTGGACATATGGAGACTTGCAGTCTCCACTCCCTGTTTCTGTTCTTCATCTGTTCTTAACTCCCTCCTTTCTCCTAGTTTCTGGTGCATGACAACAAAGCTGATAAGTTGCTGAGGCATCACGAATTGTTTGTAGTGTCAAAAAAGATAGATATGCATGAATATTAGAAGCTTTCTAACTAATACAGGGGGGTTGGGTTGTTTTAACGATGACACAACGGAACTGTCTATATAACCCTACTAGTTAAAACCGTGGCTGATTCCCTCTGGAGACGGGCCGCTCTCTATTGTTGTGTGCACTCCTCAATAAAGAGCTTGTCACCGGACCTTGCTGGTGTTGCCTGTCTCTCTGCAGTCAGACAACGAACTGTGCTGTCTGGGTTCTGAGTCCCCGACAATGCTTTAAGAGACTTTTCCCTCTGTCTTGTCGGGGTCTAAGGAAGTTGTTCCGGGGATTCCAATGCTGATATTAATACTGGACAGCCCAATCTTGCCACAGCACCGGGCCCCATTCACTGTGATAAAGCAATTGCAGTGCAAATGCCTTCAGTCACTCTCATTCATGACTCACCTTTCAGCTCCCAGGGCAAAGGTGCTTTGTAAACAGCTTAGTGTATACCCCAGCCCTGTCACGTGAGATCACTTAGCAGAACTTCTGCGCTAGCAAGCAGCTACAGGAGCCAGGTGGCCTAGTCATCAATTCATCTCCTTTCCGACTGCTGGGACGGGGAATCGGAAAGAGAAGCATGGCTCTCAGGCAGCAGCTAGGACACAAAAAGTGTCCGAGGATAACTTGTTCTCTCTCAGCCTGCAGCCAGTCTGTCCCTCCTCACACCTATAGCGTGCCTGGGGGAGAATTTCATACGCAATATTGGCAGCGAGTTAAACAGTGCGGCAATGCCGATCTCTTGCCTTTCCCCACTGCCCGGTGCTTCCTGATCACTGAGGAAAAGCAATAAAGTAAAGAAGCAGTCACATCTCTCTGTGCCAAGCGAGCCAGGGAGGAGCTCTCCGTGACAACGGCAGGAGTTATTAGGCACTCAAAGAATGCATCTTCTTTCTGCAACGTTGTATAAACCTGTTTCTGCCTGAGGAAGCACAAGCGAACTGCTGATACTTGCCCTTCGTGCGAGAGAAAGCAGATGGTGAAGGCCGGGGAAGGTGCAACACTCATTTCCTGCTTAGCCTGGTGGGGTATTAATTTCGGTTAGCAATGAGGACTAGGGCTATGGATATTAGACATCCTAAGATGCACATGAAAGCGGTTTTCAAAACTGTGTATTAAGACGAGCTCCCAGATCTGTACGTTACTTTCATTGTCTAGGTGATTTCTCCCATATGCATCACAAGTCAATAATCTAGATACCATCTGACCACTGCATCATCGAGGATAGTAAGATGTCGCAATCCACCCTCTAATCAATTGGGCACTCCACCACACAGCTGGCCACACAATTGGGCACACAGTTGACCGGCTGCATCACTACCCCGCAGTCACACTGCAAAGATTGGGCTGAGCCAAACTTCTGCACTGGGATGGGATGGGTCTAGACTCACTGACAGAGACCACGGGGGCAGCATTGAGGGCAAAAGTCACCTTGCAGTCACAGGTGCCTCTTAGCTTTGGAGAGAAGAGACAGTGAAGGGTCTTGGGGTGTGGAGCAGTATCTAAAAGGTGACTGGGTTTGCTGGCATGCTTCCCAGCTTTGCCATTTTCCTAAAAAACCAACAGCGGCACAAATAAATAGAAACTGGCAACATTCTGTCCTGGACAATAGCTACATTTCACCTCCATCAGAGATTGCCCATTTAGTCCAGGATGGAAGTTCACCGGTGTTCCCAACGGAAACCTGCCTTCAGGAACTTCACAAGCTTGTCCTAAATGGGTGAATTTTCTTGAAAATTTCCACTTTTGCTTTCAATGTTTCTTGATTGAAAAAAAAAATTTTTTTTTTCACCCAAGTGTCTATTTCATCTCATGCTTGGGAAGAAAAGGCGATGGGGCTGCCATCAGATTCTCTGTCTTTCCTGACAGTCATTCCTAGATGGGTTTGGCTGAGGAGCCGGGATACGCTTTCAGACTGACAGCATAAAATTAAAATCATTTCATGAGCCATGCTGAATACCTTACCACAGCCTCATTCATTGCTACAGTTGGTCAATGCACTTTTGTTGCAGAGGGTAAAATGCATTAACGGTTTTGCATTGGTAACTACTTAGCTAGCTATCCCCAGTAGCAAACTGCTCACCATCAATCTTTCAGTGGTGGTTGGATAGTTTCCCGTCAGGAATTCCATACATAGACACAGACAGATCAGCTCAGCTCAGCTTTGGCATTCAACGTTCTCCCTTTCACGCTAGGCACATAAGCAGTGTAGGACGCCGTCCTCATTAGAGACGCCTGGCTGTGACAGAGCTTCAGACTGCTCACAAGCAGCTTGCGATTTCAGTCTCTCTCGCTTCATCATTTTGCAAGGTCCACGCCAGTCTTCTGCTTCAATCATTTGGGCTCCCCTCCCTGTTGAAAAACAAACCAAGCAAATGATGGGATCTTCAGCCAAGTGGCCTGGATTTCGTTTGCACTGATTTGTCAAATTTTTCTCTCCCCCGACTTAAAAAACATCATAAAGATCAAGTAGTTATGGCAGTGATCTGGGAACTTGGGAAATGTGGGGTCAGTTCCCAGCTCTGTCACAGACTCTCTGGGTGATGTTGGGATAGCCACTCAATCTACTCTGTGCCTCAGTTCTCCATTTGTAAAATAGGGATAATACTTCCTTCCTCCCACCTTTGTCTGGTTAGATTGGAAGCTCCTTGGGGCAGTGACTGTCTGACAAAAGGAAGAAAGGAGAGCAGCAGAATATGGACCCTGCACTTCAGAAAAGCAGACTTAGACTCCCTCAGGGAACTGATGAGCAGGATCCCCTAGGAGACGAATATGAGGAGGAAAGGACTCCAGATGAGTTGGCATATTTTAAAGAAGCCTTATTGAGGGCGCAGGAACCAACCATCCCGATGTGCAGAAAGAATAGCAAATATGGCAGGTGACCAGCTTGGTGTAACAGAGAAATCTTCGGTGAGCCTAAACACAAAAAAGAAGCTTACAAGAAGTGGAAACTTGGGCAGATGACTAGGGAGGAGTATAAAAATATTGCTCACGCATGCAGGGGTGTCATCAGGGAGGCCAAAGCACAATTGGAGTTGCAGCTAGCAAGGGTGTGAAGGGTAACAAGAAGGGTTTCTATAGGTATGTTAGCAACAAGAAGATGATCAGAGAAAGTGTGGGACCCTTACTGAATGGGGGAGTCAACCTAATGACAAATGATGTGGGAAAAGCTGAAGTACTCAATGCATTTTTTGCCTCAGTCTTCACAGACAAGGTCAGCTCCCAGACTGCTGCACTGGGCAGCACGGTATGTGGAGGAGGCAAGCAGCCCTCAGTGGTGAAAGAACAGGTTAAGGACTATTTAGAAAAGCTGGACATGCACAAGTCCATGGGGCCGGATGCAATGCATCCGAGGGTACTGAGGGAGTTGACTGATGTGATTGCAGAGCCATTGGCCATTATCTTTGAAAACTTGTGGCGATCAGGGAAGGTCCTGGACGATTGGAAAAAGGCAAATATAGTGCCCATCTTTAAAAAGGGGAAGAAGGAGAGCCCGGGGAACTACAGGCTAGTCAGCCTCACCTCAGTCCCCAGAAAAATCATGGAGCAGGTCCTCAAGGAATCCATTCTGAAGCACTTGGAGGAGAGGAAGGTGATCAGGAACAGTCAACATGGATTCACCAAGGGCAAGTCATGCCTGACCAACCTGATTGCCTTCTATGATGAGATAACTGGCTCTGTGGATATGGGGAAAGCGGTGGATGTGATATACCTTGACTTTAGCAAAGCTTTTGATACCATCTCCCACAGTATTCCTGCCAGCAAGTTAAAGTAGTATGGATTGGATGAATGGACTGTACGGTGGATAGAAAGCTGGCTAGTTTGTCAGGCTCAACGGGTTGTGATCAATGGCTCAATGTCTAGTTGGCAGCTGGTATCAAGCAGAGTGCCCCAGGGGTCGATTTTGTTCAACATGTTAATTAATGATCTGGATGTTGGAATGGATTTCACCCTCAGCAAGTTTGCGGATGACACTAAGCTGGGGGGAGAGGTAGATAGGCTGGAGGGTAGGATAGGGTCCAGAGTGACCTAGACAAATTGGAGGATTGGGCTAAAAGAAATCTGATGAGGTTCAAGAAGGACAAGTGCAGAGTCCTGCACTTAGGATGGAAGAATCCCATGCACTGCTACAGGCTGGGGACCAGCTGGCTAAGCAGCAGTTCTGCAGAGGTATGGCATGACCTTCATTATTATTACACACATTTAGAAAGTGCCCATCACCACAGCACAAGGATTTACGTGATTTAGTATGAAAACAAATACCATGTCCCAATCAAGACAGCAAACACACTGCAATCTGTAGCCTCTCTGGGGTACGCCCCTTTATTAAAAGATAAGCCTGACTGTAATCGGCTCCATTTCATTCATTATGGCCCTCAGGCTACTGGCAAGTTGTCAGTAAAATTGTCAGATGAACACAATTCCAAAGCCCCTGCTGTACTGATCTAGCCAAGACAGCCTGAACTAGCTTGACCAATCAGCAGCGGCCATAAATCAGGTCAGGGTAGCACCTCCCAGTTGTATACTTCGTTCTGATCTTTAAACAGTGAAGTTGAGCAAAGTTAAGAGGCAGGTAGGAAAAGACAAAAGAGATCAGGATTGAGACAGTAACTGATGACTTTCTTTTATTGGAGGGGGAAATCTATGCCCTGGGAAAATGGCTGCAGATATTATGGTGCTAGCAGGAAAGTCACTCCAGTGTTTAATCAATTAGGCTAAGTCTGAGCAGCAGACTCCGAATTCATATTCCAGCGAGTGAAGTTAATGGGCATGGTTGGTGCTCCAACTATCTGAAACATGTGATTATTTGCATTTGTATCCAAGCACCACCACAGCACATTAAATTGTGTACTATGCACTTTGTCAGCCTGCTCCAAGCCAGATGAGTCAGAGATTTAATACAACAATTAGAACCACAAGCTCAGCAGGCCCTGCCATGGCGAGGGGCTGCTTCCCTGCTTACCTCCCGGGACAGCTCCCTTTCCTTGCCTGGCACTTTCTATTATTTACTATTTGCATTGTGGCAGAGCCTAGGGGCCCCAGTGTCCCCCTTGTTCTGGGCACTTACAAACATGACAAAGAGACGGTCCCCGCCCCAAAGAGCTTGCTAAGTAGTGCTAATATACAGCCCCGCCACTAAAGCATTCTCCGAACATGGCGTGGGTAGAGCACCTAAGTTCACAAACAGAGGCAGCCCTCGTCCCCCACAGAGAAGAGGTGGGCGAGAGGAGAGAGGCCAGGAATGCCCAGGCGGTGAGACAGAGAGAGGTGATGGTCCCAAGGCAGGGTGAGAGATGGAGGTGGCACCTACGGTCAGGGCCATCTCCAGGCACCAGCTTACCAAGCAGGTGCTTGGGATGGCCACTTCGGAGAGGGGCGGCACGTCCAGCTGTTCGGCGGCAATTCAGCGGACGGTCCCTCACTCCTGCTCGGAGCGAAGGACCTCCCGCCGAATTGCCGCCGCAGATCACGATTGCGGCTTTTTTTTGTTTTTTGTTTGGCTGCTTGGGGCAGCCAAAACCCTGGAGCCAGCCCTGCCCACTGTGTTATTTCATCTCAGGTAGCACAGCCTAGCCTCGTGTCGTCTCATCACCTGTTGATGAATCAGCGTCTTACCTTGGTGACAGACATGAAGACTTAAATAACGCAATGCATCCCAGTGGGGGCTGTCCAAGTCGAACTTGACTGGAGTGCCCTAGATCATAACATGGTGCAGTGCCCAGAACACATCTGGGCTTTTAGAAGAGAACAGCCAGAGAACGAACCCCAGTGCCTGTAGTGACACGGCTAGGATGCACACGCATTATGAAGCCAGCTAACGGAGGGCATGAGCAGGGGACATACGGAGGGCATTAGGTGCACTCCGTCATGGCCTGGCTCGCATGTTTTGCAGCCCCAGGGTTATGAACTGTAACATATTGCAACCTGGTCAGAGCTAGTATTGGTCAGTAGCAATTTAATTCAGTCTGTGGCAGGACATCACCTCCAGCCTATCCACTGCCAGAGCTTTCTTTCAGATCTTCAGATGGACAACTATGCTCTTGGGGAGTCTACACAAGGCCAGCACCCCGCTTACCTCAGGTTGTGCCTGCATCAGCTCCAGGTTCACTCTAGAGCTCGGGGAAATTCAAATCACTTGTACAATCGTGCAGTCTGCCTTCCTTCAAACTCTGATTGCCTGGGAATGCCCTGGCCAATTATCTACCACGCCGCCTGCCTACCAGTCACATGGCTCAGTTAGACGTGTGGTCAGGGCCCGGGAACCAGGAACTCCTGGGTTTTAGTTCTGGCTCTGCCACTCAATCACCAATCAGGCCTTCTCAAAGAAGCAAGCAATTGACAAAGGACACAGTTTCCACACACTGCTGATACAGAAGCAGTGAGACACAACCAGGAGGTTTTTGATCAAGGGAAGGGAATTTGGCAAAAGGAAAAGGTAAGAAAGAAAAATGTAGATAAACTCCTATGGTTGTTCCCAATGCTGGCATATCAATAGGGTAAGCAACACCTTCATTTTGCTGCACTTATACCTGTTGGCAAGCCAACCACCTCTTTGGCCTGAATACATACATGCTCATTGCAGGGCTCGTGAAACTCAATACTCCACTCTTCACCAGTTAAGGATCCTTAGGGTACATCTACACTACAGGGGGGAGTCGATTTAAGATACGCAAATTCAGCTACGTGAATAGCGTAGCTGAATTCGACGTATCGCAGCCGACTTACCCCGTTGTGAGGACGGCGGCAAAATCGACTTCTGCCGCTTTTTGTCGGCGGCGCTTACTACCACCTCTGCTGGTGGAGTTAGAGCACCGATTCGGGGATCGATTGTCGCGTCCCGACGGGACGCGATAAATCGATCCCCGAGAGGTCGATTTCTACCCGCCGATTCAGGCGGGTAGTATAGACCAGACCTTAGAGAAAAGAATAAGACAGTACACTTGCTAAATTATGTAAGTAGGGATTATATGTAGTGCTGAGATCTCTCTCAAGAGTTCAAGCACAGGGTATTATTTATGTCTTTGGTGAGTTCGTAGCCTACAGTCATGAGCCCATCACCAGTGAGGAAAAGACCGGCCCAGGTATTCGCCCCAGAGTAATCACAACTGTACTTCTAATACAAAGCACTTAGAACAGGGCTTCTTGTTTCCCCCCAGACAGACAGAGCCTGATCCTGCTTCCACTGACGTCAGTGACTACACTGCCATTGACGTCAGTGGTGCAGGATCAGGGCCTTAAAGGTGGGAAGTGGTTTTTAGTTTCTTTGGTGAAATGATTCATCTGCATTTGGAGCTAAACTGTCAGTAAAGACGACAATAAATATGAATCAGACTGAACATTCAAATTCAACCAAATAAATCTATCAGCATTAAATACTAGCAGTATGGTTTAAATATCCATGCAGCAGTCTCTTTGAAGGACAAATACCCTGGATTCCAAGTTCTTCACCGCCCTGCACTTCAGCATTACAAGATTTTTCTGCATTTTAAAAGACTTGTAACAAAGCCCAAAGGTCTATTTTTTTACATTGGCCGCCAAACCCATAAACCCCCAGACCTATACACTGCTTTTCATCCCGTTTTATAAATCCTTTTCCAGGAAATATACAAAAATGTTAGCCTTCATTTAAATAGACGACACAGACAAACGTGCAACCTGTGGTCATTATATCGCCCCTTTGTTTCAACACATCAGACATTGTGGAACCCTACAACATTTAGAATACAAATACAGATTAAAATCTTAGCATATGTAGATGCTTTTAAAACAGTGGGTTCCATGAAGCAGTTACTGTGAGATGTGTAAAAACTCCTCATTCGAGGTACAGGTGTTCTTCGGCTATCCCTCGATGCGAGGATGATTTCTGCCAAGGGGGTTCACTGGTGGGTTTTTAAGTAGCTGAGGAGCCCAATTCATGCCCTGCAGATTTTCCCACGGAAGTGACAGGTGTGATCTTGGAGGAGTTGTAGTTGTTGGCTGGAGCGTTGTTCTTTCCTCCTTCGTCGCGTCTCTGTCTCATGAGCACGTCTGCTCTCCTCAAAGTGAGCTGTGGCTTGGCATATGGTGTGGTGCCACCGTGTTCTGTTCTGTGCTGAGTCCTCCCAGTTTGTTGGGCTGATGCCTCCCTTTTTACTTTCAGGGAGTCTTTGAAACGCTTCCGCTGCCCTCCGCGCGCCCTTCTTCCCTGACTTAACTGAGAGAAGAGCACTTGCTTCAGGAGGCGAGTGTCAGGCATAACACAGTGGCCAGCCCAGCGGAGTTGGTGTTTCATGACCTGTGCTTCTACACTGCTGATGTTGACTGCAGAGAGAAAGCTGATGTTAGTGCGTCGGTCTTCCCAGCTGATCCTGAAAATTCTCCTGAGCCAGCGCTGCTGGAACCACTCCAGCCGCTTGAGATGTCGTCTGTAGGTTACCCAGGTCTCACATCCATAGAGAAGGGTGGGGATGACAACTGCCTTCAGCTCCCTATCATTGAAGACTCGTTGAGTGGTCTTCCAAAGGATGATCCTGTATTCAATTTCTGTGACAATGCTGGCTGTTTAGGAGAGGTGGCTGCCAAGGTATGGAAAATGGTCCACATTTTCCAGGGGTTCTCCGCTGATGGTGATTTGTGGAGTACAAAGAATAATTTGTGCAGGTGAGGGCTGGTAGAGTACCTTGGTTTTCCCGATGTTGAGAGAGAGACCCAGGCTGCGATAGGCATCTGCAAAAAGATTTAAGGTGCTTTGCAGGTCGGCCTCTGCGTGTGTGAGGATGACGCAATCATTACAACCGAAGACATCAGTGATGTCAATTCTCATGATCTTAGATTTTGTTTGGAGACATCAGAGTTTGAGGAGTTGGCCATCCATGCAATACTCAATCCCGATTCCATCAGGAAGACAGTCGTGGATGAGACTCAGGATCACGGCAAGGTAAATGGAGAAGAGTGTTGGAGCAATGACCCAGCCCTGCTTGACACCAGTGTGGATGATAAATGGTTTGGTCTCTGAGCTGTTGCACAGAATGGTGCCAGTCATCCCATCATGGAGTAGTCGGATGATGGAAATGAATTTCTGGGGATAGCCAAACCTACACAGAACCTTCCATAGGGCATCATGATTGATAGAGTCAAAGGCCTTGGTTAGGTTGATGAATGCCATGAACGAGGTTTAGGTAACGCCACAAGGAAAGCAATGTATTGCAAGCTTTTAAGGATGTCCACTGGATATAAATTAAACAGGCACATATATACTAACCCATTTTTCTGTTCACAAAGGGCCTGATCTTCTAAGTAAATCAACGAGAGCTTTACTACTGCCTTCAGTGGAGCACAATCAAGCCCTTCATGACAAATGATCTATATTTCTACAACTCCTTGATGCCCAAGGTAAAAAGTCCTCACTCCTAACATAAAACTGTATCCATCCAAGAGGACATGCCACAGAACAAAATTAAGTGACAGAAGACAAAACTCCCAAATATACAATTATCCCCTGGAGATGCCTCTTTACTAATGTCTATAAAGCACAAATCCTGCTATGTTAGTATTTTTAATACATTAATACATTTAATAGATTCACACATGGTTCTGAACTGTTAAGTCATGGGATTTGCAAGTTAATTTATCACAGGCAGTCATATGGGCTGAGTCCAAATTGCAGCCCTTACCATGTGGGAAAGAAATCTCTCTCCATCTATCCTGGCACTAAGTAAAGCAATTGTCACCTATTTTTGTACTCTCCCTGTGTTCCAGCATTGGAGAAAAAAAAAATCACACAGCATGATGAAATGTGGCTTTCCTCATATTTTGTAGTCTAAGCTCCTGAAATTCTTCCCCAAAAGACATATTCCAACCTAAGCTGTCACATTTCTGGCATTCACAATTCACTTAAGCCACAGCCATAGTGACAGAAAAGCACCTGGTAAATTCTACAGAATAGTTTGGACTGCATGAGTTTTAGTCTGGATTCCTGAGCTGTCATGTGTGGGGAAATTAAAAGCTCCATTGTGGGCTAAATGGAAAGTCTACATTCTCTTTTCTTTGCTTTAACTAACTGAAAGTGAAAGGGTACATTAACCGTAACAGCAGAGATTAAACGATATGGCAAAGGACCAGAAATATGACATGACAAAGCCATTCAAATTAGTGTCACTAGGAGACAATGCTGGTGTTGCTTGAAGGGAATGTATGTGAATGAGCCACCTGCCAGCATATACTTTGACCTGACTCCAAATGTAACATATTTGCCATTCCTGAAACATTAGCAATAGGTCTCTCAAACACTGATTGCTCACAGTCTTAATACCTGCAGCTCACTGAACTAGTTTTTTTTTCATTTTCATCTTCAACTTATACCAAACAAGTGAAGAACGAGAGAGTTCTGGAAGTATTTAAACCAACATATTGCAGTGAGTTGGGCCACATTTCTCCAATAAGGGCTTGTCAACACTACAAAATTAAGTTGACTTAAGTCAACCTACTGCCCCAGCAGTAATTAAAGCAACGTTTTACGTCCACACTATGCTCCTTCTGTCAATGGTGCATGTCCTCACCAGAAGCACTTCCACCAACAGAAGTGGAGCACTGATAGCTGGAGCCCTCCCCAGCCTGGGGCTGGCAGCCCGTCATGGGGCTCACAGCCGGAGCGTGAGGCTGGCAGGTTACCTGCAACACAGCAGCCAGCCTGCAAGTGCCCAGCTGGAGGCAGGATTCTGAGGACTGAGGCTCTCCACACCGCAGCAGCAGCCCTAAGCCCCATCTGCAGGGGCTGTTAGGTTCCCAGCTCCAGGGCAGGGAGCCTACAAACAGTGAAATTGACATTCTTGTCAGTTTCATGGTTGTTATTATTTCATATTTGTCTCCGGCTCTGGCTGTCAGCCTAAGGCAGTGGGGCTCCAGCTGCGAGTCCCACATGGGACTGACAGCCAACAGGCGATGTTAGTAATTCAGTGTCTACAGGAACACTGCGTCGCACTAACTACATCGACCTAAGCGCTATGCTGCACGCGGAGGTGGAGTTAAGTCGATGTAGTGGGCGACTTACCATCAGCGGGAGCTACATTTTAGTGTAGACGCTTACAGTTAGGTCGACGTAAGCTGCCTTACGTCAACCTAACTCTGCTGTGTAGACCAGGCCTGAAACTTCTAGTAACCCATCCGCAAGCTATTTGTCTAGCCCAACAGAGCTGGTGTACAAACAGGTACCAAGGCACCTGTTTGTCTTGCACGGCAGGTTATTATTTATATCTTCGTTGAGCTCATAGTGTACAGTCATTAAACGATCAACAATCGTGCAAAAACCAGCCTAAGCTGGAACCATATATTAATTGTAGTAGTACTTTCTAATAAAGCCAAAGCACTCGGGACAGGGCCACTTGTTGCCCACAGATGGATATCCAGGCAGTTAGACTCCGATACTGCTTCCGCTGAAATCAGTGACTACATTCCCTTTGACATCAGTGGTGCAGGATCAGAGCCTTAAAGGTGGGAAGTGAGTTTTAGTTTCTTTGGAGAAACGATTCATTTATCAATGCATTTGTCAGCAAAGAGCAAAGTGACAAACTTTCAAAATAAATATGAATCAGACTCAGGGTTCAAATTCAACCAAAGGAGCCTCTCAGCATTAAAAGCTAACACTATTTTTAAAATATCCAGGCAACAGCCATTTTTGAAGGACACACACACTGGCCTCCAAGTCCTTCACTCACCTGCACTACACAATGTTTCTACATTTTAAAAATAAATTGCAGCAAAGCTGAAAAAGTCATAATGACGTTTCTTTGCATTGGTGTGCACACCCATAAATACATAGACACGGTGTTTTTCACTTATATGCATCCTGTTTTATAAATCGTTTTCCAGGAAATCATAGAAATGTAGGCGTGGAAGGGACCTCAAGAGGACATCTAAAAATGCTATAATTGATTTACGTATAGGGAACAGACGAATGTGAAATCTGTGTTCATTATTAGTGCCCTGTGTAAAGACTATTTTTTATAAAATTCATGACAGTAAATGGCAAAGTACTGAACATCACAGAGTTTGCACAGAATGAATTTTACAATTAAGTTTAGTCAATTTCAAAGGGGGGTGGTGAATTTTACAAGTAAATTTAGTCAATACTAACATTACTTGTAAAATTCATTCCCTCCTTGGACTTGACTAGCTAAGGTAAACTTTGCTATTAAAGATTTTGCTGGGGCCTTTTTCCTTTTTAAAACATTGAGAAAATCATGGTTTGTGGGCATTTCCATGATCTCCCCGCCCTCTGTGAAATTGTGATTTATTCATTACAGCTCCCCTTTGTTTCAACACACCAGACTCATAGACAGATACCAAGACCAGGTCCACACCCACAAGAGTTTACAATCGCCAAATTAGCCAATACTTGATTAAAGAAACTTTTTTTTCCATTTGTATTTTAGTGGGTCCCCGGGGTCCAAATCAGGGGTCAGGACCCCATTGGGCTAGAGACTGTACGAACACATAATTAGAAGAATGTCCCCCCTGTTCCCCAAAGACTTACCATCGAAGATGAGAGAGAACAATGAGATGCAACTATCAGCTGTGGGAGCACTAAGGTAACAATGAGACAGACTTCTCTGCATGGCATCCTGGTGTGAGCAACTAGTGACGCAGGCCCCAGCATGGTAAGGAACCATGAAGCCTAAGGAGGACCAGAAGACCCCATTCCAGGGATGTCGGTGTAAACACAGGCTTAGAAAGCAGCAGAAAGGGGAAGAGGTGGTGGTAGTCCCAGGAAGCTAGCAGCGGGATGGGATGATCCCAGGATACTGTCACTTTAAGGGCCCAGGAGCCTTGTGGTATAGGGTAGGGCAGGGTTCCTGATCCCTGACCCTTAAAGTGAGTTTCCTGGGATCTTCCCGTCCCACTAATTCCCTGGGACAACCTCCTTTCTTCCTGGTTCGTCCAGTTTCTGAGCCAAGCTAGCCATCCAGCCAATCAGGATCGGCTTTCACAAGGAGGGTAATCTATACGTCACCTTTCCTCTCAAAACAGGGAGCTCGCAGAAGAGGTAGGAAGCCTAAGCCAGAATTCGACTAACCTGCTGAGCAGAATAAGGTCTGCGGGGATGACAGCATTGGAGACAGATATGAACTATGGGCTTAGTATGATGGACCTTATCTTTGGGATACTGGGGAGTATTTTGAATGACTTTGGGCTACTGACCCAGTTTCAGGGGAGGGCTGAGGATAGTCTACAAGGGACTCCCAAGGGTCCCTGAGGAGAGGGAGCAGAGGGAGGGCTCTTTGGAAATTCCTCAGGCCCTAAAAAGGGGCCTGGCAAATGGCAACTCCACTACGGCAGTAAAATGCGAAAAATATAAACCTACCTGGCTTTAAACACTGCTGGAGATCTACAGAAGGTATTCGATACAGACATTATATCGGATATCTTCTATTTTTACATTTTACATCAAGGTTTCACAGTGGGGCTTTCATGACGACACTTGAAGCATTGACACCCCCTTCTACCCAACCCACCAGAATATAAATAAAAGTTACCTTGTGACTATCAACCTTAAACAAAAAGAAAAGAAAATCTTTTTAAAAAATCAGACCCAAAATCCACTCCTGGCAGCTCCAGAAAAGAAGGGACTAGAGCAGAGTGGAGGCAGGGTGTGTGGAGTTCCAGCGGGGTTATATATTGACTGTAGGTTTTAAGTTTGAGACTGCTGGTCGAGGAACAGTGGGGATGACTGCCTGCTCTGTCATCAGGGCATCTTGGTCTGTCACAGTGCTAGGCACTATTTCCAACCTGACAGACAACATACAAAAATGTTTCATGGTCCTAACTCCTACTAGGCCCAATCCTGTGAGGTGCTGAATACTGGAAACTGAGGGTACCTAGCACCTCATATGATTGGCCCCACAACCAACCCAAGGTCAGCAGAGCACTTAAGCACGTACTTCGCTTTAAGCAGGTCTTAAGTGCTTTGTTGACTTAAGCACACACACAAGTGCTTTAATGAATCAATGCCTGTCAATATAAAATGTCATCAGACTGAATTCATTGTGTGATCCAGAACTGGACTGAGGCTTCAAAAAACAAATTACTCAAAACCAAAACATTTTAATTCTCCCCCTGTACTCAGAGTAATTCTTCATTAAACTAAAGTCCCAAAAGTAATCTTGCTAAGCAGACATATTCTTATTGCTTTCACAAGTCACGTTGTGTCTTAAGGTTCGCATTTTCTCCAATACCTATTACCAAGGTGGCAAAAAACCAACAGTATCACCTACTGCATAAAGTAAGGCTATTGAAATGAAAGGCTAACAATTCTCAGTGAGGGCACCCGCCAACTGGAAGTTTATGAAAGCAACTACAAGCAAGGGTCTTGTACGCACAATTAAACATTGCCATCACGGTTTAGCATTGGAATGAGAAGTTACAAGAACGAGATCATATCCTTTAAAAATAGATGCTGTAATTGGATTGGCTGGATTTTAATTTCTTCACTAATCTGGCTGTTGTTGGACTGGACACAGGCACACGCACTTAATGGGCAGTAGGCTTCATTAAATGCTAATCGTTTAAAAAGGGAGCTGGAAAAAAACGGCAGGGACAGCAATCTAAGGAGCGTGACTGGGCTTGGGGTGGAAAATGGGATTATTCTGGATGGCAGAATTTTGTATGTATTAATGACCGTTGGCTGGCTGAAACACAGAGTTTTTTAAACATTGCTAATCTTTAGATGTGACTTCACCTTATAAAGTAAAAAAAATCTTTCAACAGCTGATGATCCCAAGTCATTAACAGAACACTTGTATATTTCAATTACAAATATATTTTAAAGCTGCCGTACAAGTTATTGTGTCTGTTCTGGTTTTTAAAGATTTACCAAGACCTAAATTCAGAGCCTCACATTTGTGCATTTGTTCAGTTACTTATAGCACCAAAAGTTGTAGAAGAGCTGCACTGCTGTGTGCTCATGAGGTCATCAGGTGTAGTAAGGGAAATAAAGCCAGAAGGGTCCTGGTAGGCAAATGAAAAAGGAACTAATTAAAAGTAAGCTTAAACATTAAAATGTGTTTGTGTTTAAATCTACACAAATACAGTCTGCTGTTGATGATGTGGATTGTTAAGAATTGATTGTAAATTTTTAATGTTTCATCTCACCTTTAGATTTCAAGTTTGAACCTGTTTCGAGAGTAGAGTTGTTCAAGCGATATGAACAGATTATCAAATCAAAGAAAAGCAATGCCACCTACAGGAGATGCGTTGTCTTACAGAAAATCACTATCCAATCAGTGGCCCAGTCTCAAAGAAGAGGTGCAGTGCATGTAAAAGGACTGTATTTTGGGTTTGCACTTTGTTGAAACGCACAGTACCATTCTGAGGGTGAACAATTCAGTGTCTCTCTCCATGGCTAAATAGAATTAAACATTTACAATCCGATGCATATTATCTTGTTGCAAAGGATGTCTGTAGCTACACTAAGGGGGGGGAGGGATAGCTCAGTGGTTTGAGCATTGACCTGCTAAACCCAGGGTTGTGAGCTCAATCCTGAAGGGGCCATTTAGGGATCTGGGGTAAAAATCTGTCTGGGGATTGGTCCTGCTTTGAGCAGGGGGTTGGACTAG
Source organism: Malaclemys terrapin pileata (assembly GCF_027887155.1). Taxonomy (NCBI): domain Eukaryota; kingdom Metazoa; phylum Chordata; order Testudines; family Emydidae; genus Malaclemys; species Malaclemys terrapin. Next base: position 147,492,391 of record NC_071508.1, on the reverse strand, counting down.
ATGACCTCCTGAGGTCCCTTCCAACCCTGATGTTCTATAAAGCTATTGCTTTTACATTGTAAAATTATGCATCCAGCCACTGCTTTAGATCTAAATATATTAAAGATTTGCCCACCAAGAGTAGCTAGAGGTACAATTTTAGGCCAGCCCAGCTGCTTGGCAAGATGCTGAGTGGATGGACACTTAGACGGAGTTTGAGCTGTGATATTTCAGAGTAGAGGAGATACTGTACTGGCTCCTATCTGCTGTGGAGCAGACACTCAGCCTCTCGGTGAGTAAAGGATGGAGGTGAGCGTTCACATTGTCTGTGTTCTTTGATAGGCAGCATAGATGAATGTCCTGACATCAGGCTCAAAAACTAGAGACCACACTTGACTACTTCACACCCAGTAAAACATGCAATGGAACGGAGGGGTCAGTAGTAAGCAAACTCCACGTCAGCTACAACTATAAACTCTTCCGCTTCCCACAAAGGTTTAATGTCCTTTTACACATGTGGAGCAGGGGCCAACTTAGACTCTTGATTATGATCATCTACCTTTTTATCCTCTTGGTGTGGGGAAGAATCCATATTGATAAGCACTGTGGGAATCATCCGATAGGCACCTTCCTCTCATCTTACCGGATAGATCACACTTGTTTCCAGCAGATTGAACTGACACTGCACTAGTAAAAATGGGTCCAGTCACTGCAGCCCTGCCTACAGCTGAACTGGTAGGAGACGTAGTATATACAAGGTGCCCTTGCCAGCAACGAGACTCATTTTTACCATTGTGTTAATTAAACCTGCTGAAAGTGAGTTTCAAGAAAGAGAATGCAGCAGAAGTGAGTTTGCCTTTCTGGGGAACCCACAAGAGCCAGCCAACAAAAGCAGAGTTACCAGTCCCCCACGCCACAGTTGCCGCAACAAGGCAACAACAAGCTGCTTTTAGGGGGTATATTTTGCTGCCCCCTCTTGAGAAGTGTCTTTCTGAAAGCATCTCCCCCAACTCATTTCTCCAGAAGGCAGGAGTTGGGAATAAAACAGCATCAGGTCTAAGGACTGGTCCTTGACTCCAGCTGGGTTAAAAAGTTTCCTCTACATAAAACTGAAGTCGTGCCAAGAAGCTGTGCAAAGTAGCTGAGTTTTAACATCTCCCCCTCTTACTGGGTGGAATCAGTTGTATGTTACCATTTAAATAGCAAGGGGAGTATGAAAGGGCTTTCCCACTCTCCTTAAAGGAGCACAATTCACATATTAGAAACACACAACTAAAGAGTGCAGGTAGTGAAAAGAAGCCAATCGGACAGGTGGATTATAATTTATAGTAGCCACCGTCATTCCTCCTCATAACATTTTTAAAAAGCTGAACTCCTGTGATAAGAAAAATATTGAAAGTTTAAATCTCAAAGTCAAGTAGTTCGGTTACTTTACATAGATACCCACGGTGGTTAGAAATACCGCTCCAAGACCTACATTACCAATGGAAACTCATGGCCCTGCCAAAGTACAGTGCGGCTGTGATGACTGAATACTTCAATGGGAGGCAAGGACAGGGAAGAAGCAACTCTCCTTCCCCCAGCAAACCCTTCCACGCCAACCTAGCCAGAGTAGGGAAGGTTTTCACAGTGACTTGATTCTGCTCCCACTCAGCTCAAAGGGAGCTTACGGGTTTGTCTACACAAGAAAAAATGTCCAGCATAGTTATCTACTTATCCTGTACAACTCCCCATGTGAATGCTTATTCTAGAAAAAGAGCGTTCACACAGAAAGTTATCAGTATAACTATAGTGGTATAATTATGCTGGTAGATTTCCCAATGTAGGTAAAACTGAAAAGTTACCAAATTCCTTGCATTATAGGTTGACAGAACAATTACATTTCAAGGGCAAACTCACAACTGCATACTAAAATAAGAGTGCAATCCACGTTGGCCATGCTATGCAAAGACTATGCAGCGAAGTGCAAGGTTTACAAGGAATGCTATGAAGGGGCATTAAACAGAAGTCACAGTGCCAGAATTTAACCAACCGACTCAATAAATGCCTTGCCCTGTATCGTTAAACCTTAATCCCTACAAAGTAATCCATGACTAGGGTTTAAGTAATGTTCACTGGCACCAAACATATAAGCTTTTGAAGTTTGAAATATTGCCACATTTTGTAATATGTAACCAATATAAAATTATGGGACACACTCCGTACCTTACTCAAGTAGTACCGTTGATCTCAAAGCGACCACTCATGGATTTAAGATGGCACAATCTCGCCATGTCTGATTAAACTATGGCACAGAAGCAAGAAAAGGTTTTCTACCAAAATTAAATCTCATTAAATATTCATTTAGCATTAAGATGGACCTTAGCAATCAAAGCTGACCTGATTAGCATGTTACAAGGACTATTTTAAACTCACCAGAAAGTCATATTTTGACATTTCAATTACTAACATTGGAAATAAATACACACACGGAGTTAAGTAGAACAATCTAGCATATGTCAGGGTCCATCTTGTTATGTGGGGTTTGCATCGTGCCTAGCACAATGGGGTGCTGGTGCATCACTGGGGCACCCCGAGACACCACCACCATATAAATAATAATATACAAACTGTAGCTAAGGATAAAAAGTATCAGGTATATTTAGTATATAGAAGTGAAATAGAAGTATTAATTAATATTGTAACACAAGGCCTACATGACTCAGGCCTGTAAAATATTTAGCTTAGCCAAATTAGGCGTTAGGATAAGTTAGCATAAGTAAGTTAATAATAAACCCGCTGAGTTGGTGTCTAGGTTTGTGATATGCTGATATTTTGAAAATAACTGCTGAGTGATAAGGTGATATAAATGCTAATTAGTAGGAGAGGAACTAAAAAGTTAGCCTATGCAAACAGGGAACCCCAAACATAGTGAGGTGTGGAAGTGCAAATAAGGAAAAGGGGTTAAAACCTTCATAAATACGTATGAACCCACATGGGCATCAACCTACCACATCAGAAAAGTTGTCTCCTGGCCCGTGTACCTCGGTGGGGGGAGACAACAAAAGGATGACCACTAGTAGTAGTGGTGGTGGTGGTGGTGATGATGATGATAGCGAGGATGAGAACTAACACTTCAGGCTTTTCTGCAAGGGGGGAGGTATAGCTCAGTGGTTTGAGCATTGGCCTGCTAAACCCAGGGTTGTGAGCTCAATCCGGGGGGGGGGATTTAGTTGGGCATTGGTCCTGCTTTGAGCAGGGGACTGGACTAGATGACCTCCAGAGGTCCCTTCCAACCCTGATATTCTATGTGAGTAATGCAAATACCATCATTCTGGATTGGTTGGTCTCTCCTTTATCAGACTGTACTGTGTATTGTTCAGTTAGCTAATAAAAGTAATTAGTCTAGAAAAATCAATGTTGCATCTCTGTTGTTCACTTTGGGGCAGGCTCTCTTCTATTGATAACCTCTCTACTATAGTCATTCTTGGGGGCTGATCTCTCCTAGATTAAAGTAGGTGTAAACCTCCACCTTGAGGTGGGTAATTAGTTAAAGTAACCCATAACTATAGATAAGGCTACAAAACTAAGTGCAGAACAAAAGCTAACCAAGAACCATCTCAAGTACAAACTCTTTATGAAGTATACATAGACATCTGCTCTTAATTTAAGGTGAAATTCAGTCAGGATAAGGAGTTTCTTCTTCGGGAAAAGTGGGTGACCTTCAGCTTCCTGCACGCCCCCCTGTTCAGGCAGGCTTTGTTATGGAACGCTTGGATCTGATTGTTTGAACTCAGCACATTGAATGTGTCTCCAATTCACCAGTGTGGCCCTCCCATCTAGACAGATGGCCCATGCAGATGAATGGAACAGGACATCAGTCTAGATTACATTTCAGTCCCATTTTTAGCTCTCTCTTGGTGAGGCTGCTTTGTCAATATTAACAGATCTCGTTTGTCCTCTAAGACGGACACTGCCTGTGGTTCTATAGCAAATGACCCTCTGTCTCCTTATGTCTCATCCTGAATCCGCCGTCTAGAAGACATTCTGTAAATTTTGCCATGAACAGCTTTGGAGACAGCCTCTTTGAATTAATTGACACGCTCTCTTCTCTCCAGAGGATCAGATAATATGGTCAAAGATCTCACGATGGGAAATTCTGAAAAAAAAAAAAAAAAAAAAAAAGATTTAAAACTCAAACACAGGTTTTTAAATGGCCCATTTGTATTTAAACACTAGCTCTGGATATGTTGTATCACTACACTCTGTAAAATATATTCTCCATATTACATCATATAGAAAGAACATGATCTAGCTACCATGAACAACGTCTCCAAGGACCTGATTCATAGACCAGCGTCAGTGCTAGGCTGTGCGTTAGAATGTTTGTCATTACAACAAGCAGCAAGTTTAACATAAAACTGTATTGCGTTCCTTCCACTGACTCCTATGCTTAGCAAATGTCAGACAAATGCAGATGGTCTTAAGCATTATTCCTAAAGGGAACATAATGAAACTCATGGTAATGACTAGCTCTAATAGGTAATTCCAAGTTAAAAACCACGTATCCTTAAAGTTTCCAGTACAATGTTGTTACACCTAAGATATCCAACAGTAACTCAATTGTCCCATTTAGAAAAACAACACCCCCACATCAACTATTCATTTTTCTGTAGTGCTTTTTGGAGATGCACCTTTTTTGAAGCGTTTAAGCAGTTTCCCCTTTTCAGATCTCCATTTTAAATGCTGGACCTATTGGTATAAGTGTACAAAAGACCTAATTTCATACAGCCTTGTGACACTTTTCTGTTTCCAGCACTGAAGAAACAGTAGTAGTCTAGGGCACTGTTTCTGTAGGATACTTTTATCAAGTTGGAATTTGCTAGGTTTTGCTGTAGGAAATTACAAGATAGCATTTCAAAGGACAGACATTTTCAGGAGCTATAATGAAACTAGACTGTCTTATAATTCACTATAAAAGCATCTGTACTATGCTTTTCAAGGTAAGTGAAATGTGCAAGACGTTAACTAAAGCATTTTATTACATGAGCGAACTCAGGGCTTGGCAGCTATTGTTTTCTTCCAAACAATAAACAGACAACTTTACCGTAAATCATAGAATCGTAGGACTGGAAGGGACCTCTAGAGGCCATCTAGTCCAGTCCCCTGCACTCATGGCAGGACTAAGTATTATCTAGAAGACCATACCTGACAGGTGCTTGTCTAACCTGCTCTTAAAAATTTTCAGACATTAAGGAGAACAATTTTTCTCTCTCCTCGTTGTAACAACCTTTTTATGTACACGTCTACTGCGATAGAACGCGACCTGATATAACGCGGTAAAGCAGCGCTCCAGGGGGGCGGGGCTGCGCACTCCGGCGGATCAAAGCAAGTTCAATATAACGCGGTTTCACCTATAACGCGGTAAGATTTTTTGGCTCCCGAGGACAGCGTTATATCCGGGTAGAGGTGTACTTGAAAACTGTTATGTCCCCTCTCAATCTTCTCTTCTCCAGACTAAACAAACCCAGTTTTTTCAATCTTCCCTCATGTTTTCTAAACTTTTAATCATTTTTGTTGCTCTTCTCTGGACTTTCTCCAATTTGTCCACATCCTTCCTGAAATGTGGAGCCCAGAACTGGACACAATACTCCAGTCGAGGTCCAATCAGTGCAGAGTAGAGCGGAAGAATGATTTCTCGTATCTTGCTTACAACGCTCCCACTAATACATCTCAGAGTGATGTTCGCTTTTTTTTTTTTTTTTTGGCAAGTGTTACACTATTGGCTCATACTTAGCTTGTGGTCCACTATGACCTCCCAGCTCCCTTTCCTAGGCAGTCAGTTCCCATTTTGTACGTGTGCAGCTGACTGGTCCTTCCAAAGTGGGGTACTTTGCATTTGTCCTTATTGAATTTCATCCTATTTACTTCAGACCATTTCTCCAGTTTGTCCAGATGATTTTGAATTTTAATCCAAAGCACTTGCAACCCCTCCCAGCTTTGCATCATCTGCAAATTTTATAAGATGAAGATAGTAAACAGAACCGGACCCAGGAGAGATCCCCACAGGACCCCACTTGATATGCCCTTCCAACTTGACTGTGAACTACTGATAAACTACTCTCTGGGAATGGTTTTCCAACCAGTTATGCTTACTACCTTATAGTCGCTCCATGTAAGGTGTATTTCCCTAGTTTGTTTATGAGAAGTCATGCGAGACAGTATCAAAAGTCTTACTAAAGTCAAGATATACCACATCTATCGATTCCTCCCATCCACCAGGCTTGTTACGCTGTCAAAGAAACCTACTAGGTTGGTTTGACATGAATTGTTCTTGACAAATCCATGCTGTTACTTATCACCTTATTATCTTTTAGGTGTTTGCAAATTGATTGCTTAATTATTTGCTCCATTATCTTTCCAGGTACTGACGTTAAGCTGACTGGCCTGTAATTCCCCAGGGTTGTCTTTATTTCCTTTTTATAGAGTGCCACTATAACTGCCCTTTTCCAGTCCTCTGGAATCTCTTCCATCTTCCATGACTTTTCAGAGATAAAACGCTAATGGTTCAGATATCTCCTCAGACAGTTCCTTCAGTATTCTAGGATGTATTTCATCAGGCCCTAGTGGTTTGAAGACATCTAACTTGTCTAAGTAATTTTTAACTTGTCCTTTCCCTATTTTAGCCTCTGATCCTACCTCATTTTCACCAGCATTCACTATTAAACATCCAGTTGCTACTAAAAAATATATATATATTTTTTAAAATGACTAAATCTGAAATTCTTTTTCTCCACAAATATTTCAACTTAAGCTTCCTTTTAAAGCCTGTGTTGTTCAAGTGTATTTGCAGACTTGGGGCCTTATTTGATATCTATTTTTAAAACTTTTTATTTCACCTTTAAGCTTGATGTTTTGGAAAGTTGAAGACCTCTTATCTGGCACAATTAAGCCAGCCATTTCCAATTATTTAGGTAGCATATCAACCAAGAAGTTGACAGAAATACTATTCCCTACGAAGCTATTACACTTTGCCATTCAGACCCACCCTATACTATAAAATACAACATCAGGGAACCTGGTTCCAGTTAGCTTGTCCCCAACCCGGTTACAAATGTAGTTCCAGTTTGCAATGTGGATTGGACGTTAACCTTGTTTCCTAACCACTCTAAAGTCTTGCTCATGGAATGTATAACGAAAGCTTATGTTCAAATAAATGTGTTAGTCTCTAAGGTGCCACAAGTACTCCTGTTCTTTTTGCGGATACAGACTAACACGGCTGCTACTCTGAAACCTATACTTGTATGCAGCAGTTACAGATACATACTGTAGCATTGGGAATGGTGGCTGAATATTACTTCTGTCTCCTCACACTCACCCACCAGCTCAAATTATGCTGGGTAAACCACAGTTTTGCAAATTCTTGACAATCTCCAATATGCCAATAAAAAATACCCTGCCATTTTTTTCCTTCGGATGTTCAAGATGTGAATGTCCTCACTCCGATACTCCTCATCATGTTCCTCCAGTGGAACCTTTTCCAACTCAAAGTCCATCTGGAGCAGCTGTTATTAAAACATAAAAGGTAGTAAGCAAAATACTCCTAGCAATGTTGACATTTTAACATACCTTTAAGTGCATTCATTTCTCTGACGGTCCTAAAATATTCTGCATAAAGCAGCTATGCTTCAGGAGGTGAGAAAGCACAAAGGATCCCTCTCTTCCACAGAAGTTTGTTGATTTAGCTAATTAACAATCTTTTTTTTTTTTTTTTACACCACGGAGCACAGTTATTTTAATTTTAATTTATCTGGTGCAAATCCAGAGTCATGTGCACTTCCCAAAATTTAAGAACCAACAGGAAAACTTAAAATCAGTCAAAATAGTGTTTCAATTCCTCAAATCTCCAGTTCTTAAATTCCAATTAAAAGGCTCTTCCACAAAAACTAAAGTACTAGGCCGAACCACATACCACCACCCATCCTTCCCTCAACCTCCCTAAATGCCAGTGAAAAAAGATGGGCTTTGCAGCATGCCTGGGAAGTTAATCTGGATTCTGGCAAGCCAAAGAAGGAACCTCGTGAGAACATCTGACCCGCTCTTGTTTATATTGTGGGAGCACTGGCTCTAGCACCAGCACTGATCTCAACTCTGGCAACATGGCAGTATTCCTCAGGTAACCAGGCTCCAAACCACTCAAGATATTGTTAGGGCCACTACCATGAAACATACCCCAAAGCCAATGCAATGCTCAGAGTATTGGTAATGCTGGCATACACAGACATTATTCTGAAATCCTTGCCCTCTTCCCCAGCCCATACTACGCTTTCTGTAGGCCCCAGTGCCCACATGCAACAGCTGCGCTTTGCAGATGCAGGGCCAAACTTTGGACTCACTAGCACCTCCACAACTTCTGACTATTTGGCCTGCAGTACCTCCGGGGAATCCAGCTGTTACCCATGATTTGGTTTTTCTACCAGCTATGAAATACTATGCTGTGACGATGAGGTTCCCAGACCAAGATATAATTCCTCTATGCCACGTACTCATGCTCTAATATTGACATATAGGGGGAACATTTTGAAAGTGCTTAAGGTGGGTATGTCTACACAGCAATTAAACACCCACTGCTGGCCCGTGTCAGCTGACTCGGGCTCACGGGGCTCAAACGGCAAGTCTGTAAAATTACAGCGTAGACTTTCAGGCTTGGGCTAGAGCCCAAGTTCTGGGATCCTCCCACACTGCAGGGTCCCAGAGCTCAAACATCTACACCACCGTTTTACAGCCCAAGCCCCGAGAGCTCAAGTCAGCTCACACGGGCCAGCCCTGGGTGTTTAATTGCTGTGTAGACATACCCTGAGTGACTTAACAGCTTAAACCCGATTTTCCAAGCTCATTTAGGCACTTCAGCTCCTAAATCCCACTGAATTTCAATGAGACTTATGCTCCTAAATCATTTGTGAAAATGGGGTCTACGCTCCTAAGTCACACTAACACTTCTGAAAATTGTACCTATATTCGGAATATACCAAAAGCCTATGCTTTTAAAAGAGCATTTTGAAGAGATTTCTTTAAAAAAACTGAAAGGACTAATTTTAAATCTCTGAGACCCTGTTTGGGAACATCAAGCCAGCTGTTGGGGGACAAAAGAAAAGCAAAATGCTAATGTACTCATGTCTATAAAAGTGACTGCATTATTCTTTTTGCAGACACTGACCTATACATGTGGTGCTCTTTCATTAATTGATAAGCTCTTTCAAGCAGCACAGACAACTATTTGACTCCCTTTGTGACTCTGGTTTACTATGCTCACAACGAATGTGAATTATCAAAAGCATCAATGCAGAACTAAGGTGGGTTTTTTTGTTTTTTTAAAAGAGAGAATTTCTTTTCCCAAAAAAGGAGATTATTTAAATAAATGCATAGATAGCATCTACCAATAAACCACAAAACACAATTTAAGCAACTGGTGATCAACTCCTTCCCTGCATCTGAAAAAGTGTTCTCATCCAAAGTCACATGGAATTTTCCCACAACAAACGTACTTGACTTGTACTATGCATTGTACTTGTACAGAGACACAGAAGGGTCTGTGGATTTCAACTGAACAATTACACAGTCCTCATATACACAAAGCATGCGCGACGGCGAAGGACACTTACCTCAAAGTATTTTCTCTCTATTTCCGGGTTCTTACCCATAGTCCTTTGTTCATAACAACATATGATACAGGTATCAGGACCTGACAGGTCTTTCAGGGTCTTCAGTAATGGCCCTAATGACTGACCAAAAGAGATCAAGTATTTGCCACTTAGACTTCAAAATTCACTTTACTACTACTACATTCCATAAATAGAGACAAGTTTCACCGAACTGGACACTTTCCTATTTTACTTTTCAGACAGCGAGTTAGATTTAGTATAGTACCGAGGACAAGTGACATGTAGGTAGCAGAAAGGATAAATGGAAAAACAAGTTGCAATATGCGATTGCTTAGAAAAAATGGCCTTTTACATATTTTACATACATAGATCAACCTATACATCTATATCATCTAAGCCAAGGATATCCTACACTGCTAAAGTTTGAAATATGCAAGATTACTTTTTCTTCACAGCAATACATTGGACTTAGACACCTGTTTTCAAAAATTAAAAAAATATCTAACCAGACTTAATGTTAAGATGTGATTTAGGGCTAGAGATTGTCCTCTAGGAAAAAAGGGCTCAGAGTTGTAGGGCGGAGGATCTGGAGGCTGGTGAGAAAACTAAAAGAGTCAGGAGCGCTAGTTCCTTCAGATTGCTTCCCCAGCCCAGATCTTGTGCTAGCCTCAGTTCAGGTGTACCACAGGGAGAGAGTTCTGCAGAGGGGGATGGACCAGAAGGGCCACTTTCTGAAGCATGGTTTCTCCTCCCAACAGACCCATGGGGAATCCACGTAGGAGATAATGCTGAGCCTTTAAGCATCATCGTATAAGATTTCCACTGATAGACAGTGAAACTCTCCAGTATCAGCTATCAGTGTTTTATTTCCCTACAACTCCATGGAAAAAAAAGATCGGGCACAATTCTGAATTACTGCTCTCAAAAGATCTGATTCAGGCCCTGTGCCACATGACCCTAAATGTGTTATTTGCTCATTCTTAAAATTACAGCTTTTAAAATTCATCATTCAATACTCAGCCATCAAATAATGTTCCTCTGAGCCACACAGATTGAAAACTAGTGGCAATATTTATTTAAAGATTTTAATACGAATTCCAGTCTCTCACACCAAATCCAAAATTCCCAGGTTCTTTCCAGTCAAATGCATTATTTCTACAGTTTTCAAATAGTTACCTCCTCATAGTAAATGCAGTCAGCCATAAGTATATAATCTGGTGCAGGCAGAAATTCTTTTACATCTTCACCCCTAGAAAAAGTGAACAGGTAAATATAAAATGCAAATTTTAATTATAGAAAAAAAATTGTATGTTTTAAAAGTGTAACATTTAGTGCAAAATCTTTATGACTTTGGGCTAAGTCCTCCACTACTTATTCCACTGTATATTTTAGGGGAATTTCCATTTTTACAAGTAATCTATCATATCACATTTTCCAAACGTATTTTGAACTTAGACTGAGCTCTTTTGGGAAAGGCTCTCCTTTTGTTGTGTTTGCACAGTACCTAGCCCAAGGGTGTTCTGGTCTGTGATCAGGGCTCGTAGGTGCTCTGATAAAACAAATATTTATTATTAAAGTTCTACAGCAATTGTGTATAAATTAAATATCAAGATTAAAAGATTATACAAACCATTTCAGTACCTTGGCTTGAACTGAGCCTGTGACAAGATGCTTGTTCTTTTCAATATTAATATTCAGCAAATCCTGAAGTTCCTCAAGATCAGTGACCGTAACATCTGCCCTACAAAAGAAATATTTTTAATTCATAAAAAGGAAGCCCCAGAAACACAAATTTAAGACTCCTTATTAATGTTTGAAAATAGACATATCTGTAACCTCTTTCATTCCTTTTGGAAAGCTACTGCAGACTAAAGTCATGACTTAATACGTGCTGAGTTACTTCAGCAATTCACACTCCTATTCTGATGGAAAGATGACTTGGCTCACAAAATACAACTTGCCATAAAATTTAAGAGGGTTAGACCAAGAAACAGGATTCTACTACAACTCCTACAAAGTGGGATCCTTGTAGGAAAACAGAGTGATATTTGCATTGAAGGCCCCACCTGTACTTTAAACTCCCAGGTGAGTTCCAATGTAAATTTGCATAACTTTGGTCTCTCAGCATAATCTATGCTGGAAAAAAAAACAAAAAACCCTGGAGCATGGCCACGACCAGCCCAAGTCAGCTAACATGGGCTCACAGGACTCAGGTGCAGGGCTAAAAATTATTCAGGCTCGGGCTAGCACCCAAGCTCTGAGCCCCATGCCCCTTGCCAAATTTCAGAGCCCAAGCAGGAACGTCTACACTGCAATTTTTAGGACCAAGCCAGTTGACCCAGGCTCTGAGACTTGCTGCCATGGGTTGGGGTTTTTTTACAGCATAGATCTCCCTTCCGGGTATGTCTACACTGAACACTAAGCCCAAGTGTGTGGGAGCCGGGCTTGTGACTAGGTTTTTCCAGGCCTGTGCTTGAGCCTCCACGCGGCGCGGTAAACCCGGGTTTACCATACCGGACCTGGCCCTACCGCACGACACAGCCCTTCTGACTCGAGCTGTGTCCACACTCCAGCCTGACAGGGCACAGACCCAAGTCACAGCAGGATCCCAGGCCCCGGGCCCGGCTGCGCCCCCTGATTCCTGCACAGGGGGGGGGGGGGTCGGGCTCAAACCCGACTCACAGCCCCCAGCTGCGTGTGTGGCCCGGACATACCCCGAGGGCAGCCCCGACCTAGGGATCAGCAGCGGGCCCCTCAAGGGGCGAACTAACGCCCCCGATCCGCCCCCAGGACCTGGGGTTCGCTTGAGCTCGGATCCACCCTGGCGGCTGGGCCCATGGCCGGGGGCGCCTCACCGCCCTCCCGCCCGGCCCGGCCCGGCGAGCCCCCCGCCGCCGCCGCCGCCCTACCCCAGCGTGGCCGCCATGATGCCCACGGCGCCGGTGCCCGCGCCCAGCTCCAGCACGGCGCGGCGGTGCAGGGCCCGGCCCGGGGCCCCGCGCTCCAGGAACTTGGCCAGGACCAGGGCGGCGTCCCACACCACGCAGCCCACCCCGCCCGCGCCGCGCTGCTGCAGCCGCAGCGCCGAGCCGTCCCGCTTCTCCAGCGTCCGCACGAAGCCCGGCTCCGCCATGGCCCCGGCCCGGCCCGGCCCGGCTCCGGCTCCTCACAGCACAGGCCGCTCCCCGCCCCCGGGCCCGGCTCAGAGCCGCCTCCCGCGGGCCCCTGCCCACCCCCAGGCCGTCCCCCCCTCCCCTTCTCCGCTACCCCGGGGGTGGCGCCCCCTGCCCCGACTGCTCCCGCCCCGCCCCCTGACTGTGCCCACCCGGCTGTACCCCCAGATGGTGCCCGCCTGCCTGCCCCCCTCCTGTCACCCCCTGCCCGAGACAGCGTCTCCACCAGTCCCACCTCCTCCCCCAACATCAACCGGCATCCCCATCTCCCCTGCCCGATGATGCCCAACATCCATCTCCCCACCTCCCTCACCCCCTTGGCATCTCTGTCCCTGCCAAACCATGCTCCTGGCCCCCCAGCGAAGAGCATGCCCTGGCCCCTTTACCCCCCACCCCCACCCTGCACAGCTGCAGAAGTACAGCTGGTTGGGGGGGGGGGAGGCTATTGCACCCAGTTTTGAAACCATGGGCCCCTAGAAGACTTGGGAACACACCAGCACAAGCACACACCTATCATGGATTTGGGCATCTCACAACCCACTTAGTATTTTTCCTTGTACCCTTCACAGTGTGTCTGTCAGGCTGAAGCTCCTTCCCCTCCATCTTTCCAATTCTCTCCTCCCCTCCAATCTGCTAGCAATTGTTCTGCATGTGAGCATAAAAAGAGAGAAAAGCAAGACCGTGCAACATTCAGACTTTATTCCAGCGGCCCATGGGCTGCTTGCGGCCCAATCAGCACACAGCCTATTCAAGCCCAAATTAATGGTGTTAAATTTGCAAATGAATTTTCGTTCTGTTGTTTCTCTTTGAAGTCTGTTTCTGAAGTTTTTTTGTTCAAGAATAGTTACTTCAAACCAAGATGATACGTATTTACTTTCTCACCAGCAGATGTCACTGTCTCCGAAGGAAAATAGAATTTGTCACCAAACCAACTAGAAATACTTAAGGCTGTCAAGCGATTAAAAAAAAGGTGGGGTCTCTGAAGGTTTTTGACCCTCCTTTTTATAGTTTCAGTCCTCTTTTGAAAAACATTTCCAGCTGGCTACCAGGAGACAGACAGTCTATGTAGAAGGATGTTCCCTGCTGCATTTTTCTCACCTGTTTGAGCTTCCTTTGTTTCCCCTTCCTGGCTGATCACTCTGTTCACTACTTAAATGCAAAGTAAACTGAGCACACAGTCCTTTGTGTAAGACAGACCTGTTTGCCAGCCTCAGTTTGGAACATGGAATCTGTTGCCACACATATTTTATCAGGACACTATTGACCAGCAAATTATGAGTTTTCAGATGAAACTTTACAAGACATACTTTGTACAAAGTAGGGCTGTCAAGCGATTAAACAAATTAATCGCGAATAAGCACGCGATTTAAAAAAATCGTGATCACACGAGTAATCGCACTGTTAAACAATAATAGAATACCATTGATGTAAATATTTTTAGATGTTTTCTACATTTTCAAATATATTGATTTCAATTACAACACAGAATGCAAAGTGTACGGTGCTCACTTTATTTTTGATTACAAGTATTTGCACTATAAAAAAAGAAATAGGATTTTTCAATTCACCTAATACAAGTACTGTAGTGTAATCTCTTTATCATGAAAGTTGAACTTACAAATGTAGAATTATGTACAAAAAAACTGCATTCAAAAATAAAACAATGTAAAATTTTAGAGCCTTCAAGTCCACTCAGTCCTACTTCTTGTTCAGCCAATCAAGTTTTTTTACATTTGCAGGAGATAATGCTGCCTGCTTCTCGTTTACAATGTCACCTGAAAGTGAGAACAGGTGTTCGCATGGCACTGTTGTAGCCGGCATCGTAAGATATTTTCATGCCAGATGTGCTAAAGATTCATATGTCCCTTCATGCTTCAAGCATCATTCCAGGAGACATGGGTCCATGCTGATGACGGGTTCTGCCCAATAACAATTCAAAGCAGTGTGGACCGACACATGTTCATTTTCATTATCCGAGTCAGATGCCCGCAGCAGAAGGTTGATCTTGTTTTTTGGTGGTTCGGGTTCTGTAGTTTCCACATTGGAGTGTTGCTCTTTTAAGACTTCTGAAAGCATGTTCCACATCTCGTCCCTCTCAGATTTTGGAACGCACTTCAGATTCTTAAACCTTGGGTCGAATGCTGTAGCTATCTTTAGAAATCTCACACTGGTACCTTCTTTGCGTTTTGTTAAATCTGCAGTGAAAGTGTTCTTAAAATGAACAACATGTGTTGGGTCATCATCCAAGACTGCTGTAACATGAAATATATGGCAGAATGTGGGTAAAACAGAGCAGGAGACATACAATTCTCCCCCAAGGAGTTCAGTCACAAATTAAATTAACTCATTATTTTTTAAACAAGCATCACCAGCATGGAAGCATGTCCTCTGGAATGGTGGCCGAAGCATGAAGTGGCATACGAATATTTAGCATATCTGGCACGTATAAATACCTTGCAATGTCGGACACAAAATTGCCTTGTGAACGCCTGTTCTCACTTTCGGGTGACATTGTGAATAAGACGTGGGCAACATTATCTCCTGTAAATGTAAACAAACTTGTTTGTCTTAGCAATTGTCTGAATAAGAAGTAGGACTGAGTGGACTTGCAGGCTCTAAAATTTTACATTGTTTTATTTTTGAATGCAGTTATGTAACACACAAAAATCTACATCTGTAAGTTGTACTTTCACGACAAAGAGATTGCACTACAGTACTTGTATGAGGTGAACTGAAAAATACTATTTCTTTTGTTTATCCTTTTTACAGTGCAAATATTTGTAATCAAAAATAATATACACTTTGATTTCAATTACAACACAGAATACAATATATATGAACATTTAGAAAAACAAGCAAATATTTAATAAATCTCAATTGGTATTTTATTGTTTAACAGTGCGATTAAAACTGCGATTAATCGCAATTAATTTTTTTTAATCGCAATTAATTTTTTTGAGTTAATCGCGTGAGTTAACTGCGATTAATCGACAGCCCTAGTACAAAGATGATTAAAGTAGTGTGTAAAGTGTGGACACAGGTACATTCTGTCACAGAGTGGTACACAATATACAGAGGTAGCGTTATCTGCTTTTCATTTCACTGTGGGGGTTGGCTGTGAAGGGCATGCAGAGCAGTTTGTTTATCCATAGGGATGTCCCTTGCATCCTACAGAGAGATCTTGATGAAATGTTCATGGAGGTACTCTGCAATCCTCTCCTGAAGGTTTCTAGGGATGACTGCCTTATTTCTTTCTCTGTGGTATGACACTTTCCCACACCACTCGGCAATGACTTTGGCAGGCACCGTTGCACTAAATAGGCTAATGCATACGGGCCCAGTCAGCTTTGGAATGCCAGCAGAAGCTGTGTTGTCTGTGCCTTTGTGACTCTCAGTGAGATATCAGCTAAAATCACCGCCGCCGGTGGAAAATAGTGCCAGTATTCGGTGCCATTGTCCTGTGCTGAGACCCATGGAAATGGGCTGAAATGGTATTGTTTTATGCAACCAAACCCCCACTCATCCATGGTGGACAGTGCTCACCATGGCTGCAGCTGGAGAGTGTACTGTGCAGAAGAACTCCGAAGCTGAAATGTCAGGACGCATGTCTTATTTAAAACTCTTCTGGGAATAAGGGAAGGGAGTTCTGAAACTTATCTTTTGCTTTTCTTTGTGACTGTAAATGCAATGAAACATCTGTCTGTTTTATCTGGAGTTGCTGCTGTTGTGGTCTGGAGGGACGCTCCCTCCAACCCGTGGAATGCCTGAGCCTGATCAGGAGGAGAAAGAAGCGGACCAGGGAGGAGATGTTCTCTGAGATCCCACAAGCCAGTGCTGCATTGGACCGTGAACAGAGGACCTGGAGTAGGGGTCCCCAATGCGGTGCCTGCAGGCACCATGGCCCCCGCCGGGGCGTCTAAGAGTGCCCGCGTACTGGCCGGCGGACGAGCCTCCGCCGAAATACCGCCGACAAGCAGCCTCATCCAGAGGTGCCGCCGCCAAAATGCCGCCGATTCGGTGGCATTGTCTCTGGATGACGCTGCTTGTCGGCGGCATTTCGGCGGCAACGCCTATTGACGTTGCCGCTTGTCTGCGGCATTTTGGCGGATGCTCGTCCGACGCCACGGTCCTCCATGGCTCATCGTCTGGCACCCGCCAGACGAAAAAGTTGGGGACCACTGACCTGGAGGATGAATATAGCAGACAGCCTGGAGAAGGAAATTGCAGAGAGGAGGAAAGCACAGGAGTCCTAGCAGGAAAAAGAGAGGGAGATGCACCAGGACATAATGGGGCTTCCCAGGCAGCAAATACAAATGGTACAGACTCTTGTTGGCCTACAGGTCCAATAGTCATGGGCTCTCCTCCCTTTGCAGGTAATGGAGAACTCCATTCCAGCAGCTCCCTACACCCCCCAACCTTCCACATGACATCATGGTCTGCATCCCTACCCCACCACTCCATGTCTTGGGACAGTATGGAAAACTACAACTTCACATACACCAACCATGGCTCTCACAGGTCAGTGTATGTTTGGCAGAAATGGACAGGAATGTTTTCTGCCATTCTGATTTTAAAGTTTGGTTCTATTAATTTATTTTAGAAGTTTGGACTGTATTTTTTAATTTCACTATTTTGCACTGTTTTTACTATGCAATACATTTCTATTTTTTTTAGAAATATGGTAAATTCCACTTAATAGCAGTCCTGATAACAGCAACTCCTCTTATTGACAAAACATTGCCAGAAACCAGTCCCACTCGTATTTAACATTTTTATTACTGACCTTGGCACAAAAAGTGGGAGTGTGCTAATAAAATTTGCAGGTGACACAAAGTTGGGAGGTATTGCCAATACGGAGGAGGACCAGGATATCATACAAGAAGATCTGGACGACCTTATAAACTGGAGTAATAGAAATGGGATGATATTTCATAGTGCAAAGTGCAAGGTCATGCATTCCTAACAAGAAGAATTTTTGCTATAAGCTGGGGGTTTATCGGTTGGAAGTGACAGTAGAGGAGAAAAAGCTGGGTGTATTGGTTGATCACAGGATGACTATGAGTCATCTATATGATGCGGCTGTGAAAAAAGCTAATGCTGTCCTATGATGCACCAGGTGAAGTATTTCCAGTAGAGACGGGAAGTGTTAGTATCATTATACAAGGCACTGGTGAGACTTCATCTAGAATACTGTGTGAAATTCTGGTCTCCCACGTTTAAGAAAGATGAATTCAAACTGGAACAGGTGCAGAGAAGGACTATTAGGCTGATTGGAGGAATGGAAAACCTACCTTATGGGAGGAGACTCAAAAAGCTTGACTGGTTTAGCCCAACCAAAAGAAGGCTGAGGGGAGATATGATTGCTCTCTATAAATACATCAGAGGGATAAATACCGGGGAGGGAGAGGAGAAATGGCACCCCAGTGGGCAGGCATAGAGTTTCCCCCACAGGTGCAGCCCTGTTGGTCTGACTGGAGCCGCACCCCCCAAATATAGAAGTCAAAATACGCCTATGTTCAGAGCAACAGCCAGAACATTTTACGGGAGCTTGGGAATGCTGGGGTTCCCTCCGAGACCTTTCCACTCGACTTATCCAGAACGTCTCGCCCAGTTCTGGGAGAACACTTCATCCAGTTCTCTGGCATCCAAAGAACTCAGTTCGACTCCAGCTTGTCACCAGGTTATTTATTAGGCATGTAACCGCTCTTTGCCCAGGCTGGCCAGGCCCAGACACAGGGGTTTAGGTACAGGGTGATACCACACTTCCAATTCATGTCACACACCACACAGCTTATATACATCTTTTTTAGCTCCTAACATTTGTACTTCTTGCATGTAATAAAGGCCAAGAGCTGTGCAAGCTTATCAGTGCAGGATGTTTTTGCCTACTTTGTTTACTATAAACATACCCACAACAGTTAGTTTCTGCTTCCCTTGTTTACTAGAAACATTCACATTATTTAGCTCTTTCAGCAATTAGTTATTTGGGCTTGTTCAGCAATTACTTATTCAGGCTGTCTTGTCTTAACATGGGCCTGCTCATGGCAGCTAACCCAGGCCTACAGGGAGCAGCACAAACCAAGGTGACAAGCGTCAATGCAGTGGAAAGGAGGCAGATATTGGTGAAATCCCGCGACTCTGGTTTCAGCATAAGCTTGGCCAAAGTGCTTGACTCTCTGGGCTGATGCTGAAACAGAAAGCTAGTCCGTCGGTGGCAGAGCAGGGGGAGGATGGCTGGGTCAGTCACTGGAAAGCCCGACACAGCGTAAGGGGAGCATGGTGAGAAACAAGACACTGATCTTCTGGCAGCTACTGAATGGCGGGCAGACACCCTACCCAATATTCTCGAGCAGTTCCAGCAGCGTGACATCTTCAGTGCTAACGAGACTGGTCCTCTTTTACTGGGGCTTTCCTGACCGAAGCCTGGGCATACATCGGGGAAAAAAGCTAGGGACTGCATCACATTGCTGTGTTGTACAAACGTGGATGGGGCAGAGAAATAGCCTTTTATGGTGAGCGGAAAGAGCAAGTTTCCCTAAAGACCACTTAAAGCTGCCCGCGATCTGCAGAAACTCAGCCAATGCACGGATGACAAGTTCACTGTTCGAAGAGTATTGGAACAGGGAGCTGTGGCTACCAGACCAACACGCGTGCCTGGTGACTGACAGTTACCCAGCTCATTCCGCTATCGCACATTGTGTTAAAATTCTTCCCTCCGAACACAACCCCAGTCATGCAGCCAATGAACACGAGTGTCATTAGCAACGTCAAAGGTCAATACTGTGCTTTTCTTCATGCGCACGCCATCACCTCTCTGGATCCTGACCCACGTCGACGAGCGGTGGATGTTGCCAAAAAAACCAATTCTGATGCACCTCAACTTGCCAAGGAGTCATGGGCTGTTGTTCTCCCACAGGCTGCTGCAGAAAGGGAGGGTTTGTGTCAACAACAGAAAATATTGGCCTGGTGGACACTGATGTGCTGGCCAATTTTGGTGTGTCTGAAATGTAACAGCAGAGGAATTGGAGGCCATCGTTGACTGACTGTCATTTGGAGACAGAAAGGAGCTTTCCAATGTCGAACTTCCGGAGACAGTATTGTCTGTAAAGCACCAACGAGCTGATGAGGCACAAGAGGATAGTGCATTGGATGACGAACCTGAAGATCCTTTGCTCACAGAGCAACTACATGGGGTGGACATTTCTCGCAGGATATACCAGAGTCATGGATATAAGAACAGTTACGAGGCTGCACGCAAACCTGAGAAGGATTTACAGGTGGACATGGCAAACCGTAGAAAACAGACAACATTGGACAAACTGTGTTCTTTAAAATATTATTTATTTATTGGTAAAATCTTGTGTTGCTTTAATTTGTGTGACACATAAGGAACACTAAGAGTAAATACGGTACTGGTCAGCATACCGACACATTATACTGAAAGTGTTTTATAAGTTTTCTTTGGTGCTTTTAAAATGCTTTTTCTTTGTAGAATTGTGTGCCACTGTAATCCTTTTGACACATAGAAGATTAGGGTTGGAAGAGACCTCAGGAGGTCATCTAGTCCAACCCCCTGCTCAAAGCAGGACCAACACCAACTAAATCAGGGATCTCAAACTCAAATCACCACAAGGGCCACATGAGGACTAGTACATTGGCCCAAGGGCTGCATCATTGACACCTTTTCATATAAAGATACAAAAGCACCCACTTCTGCCCCCGCCCCCACTCCACCACTTCCATGAAGCTCTGCCCTGCCCCACCTCTTCCCACCCCTTCCCTGCCCCCATTCCAACCCCTTCCCCAAAGTCCCCACCCCAACTCTGCCCCCTCCCTGCCCCTATTCCAACCCCTTCCCCAAATCTCTGCCCCTGCCCTGCCTCTTCTCCGCTTCCTCCCCTGAGCGCGTCTCCCCACTCCTCCCCCATCCCTCCTGGAAAGCACTAAGTGCCACCAAACAGCTGTTTGGCGGCGGGAAGCGCCTGGAGGTAGGCAGAGAAGTGGGGACCCAGTGTGCTGGGGGGCAGGGGGGCGGCGGGTGAGGGGAGCTTGGGGCCTCAGGAAATAACTCTGGGGGGCGGGGAGCTTGGAGGGCCACAGCAAACAACTCCGTGGGCTGCACGGTTGAGACCCCTGAACTAAATCAGGCCTTTGTCAAGCCAGGCCTTAAAAACCTCTAAGGATGGAGATTCCACCACTTCCCTAGGTAACCCATTCCAGTGCTTCACCATCCTCCTAGTGAAATAGTGTTTCCTAATATCCAACCTAGACCTCCCCCACTGCAACTTGAGACCATTGCTCCTTGTTCTGTCATCTGCCACCATTGAGAACAGCCGAGCTCCATCCTCTTTGGAACCCCCCTTCAGGTAGTTGAAGGCTGCTATCAAATCCCCCCTCACTCTTCTCTTCTGCAGACTAAATAACCCCAGTTACCTCAGCCTCTCCTCGTAAGTCATGTGTCCCAGCCCCCTGATCATTTTCATTGCCCTCCGCTGGACTCTCTCCAATTTGTCCACATCCCTTCTGTAATGAGGGGACCAAAACTGGATGCAATACTCCAAGTGTGGTCTCACCAGTGCCCAATAGAGGGGAATAATCACTTCCCTTGATCTCTGGTAATGCTCCTACTAATGCAGCCCAATATGCCTTTGGCCTTCTTGGCAACGAGGTAACACTGCTGACTCATATCCAGCTTCTCGTCCACTGCAAATCCCAGCTCTTTTTCTGACCTAAGGCCTCTAGCCTATGAGTATTTATGTACATACACAGTCCCATTGAATTCAGTAAGACTACTCCTATGTGTAAAGTTACTAACATGCATAAGCAGCCCTGATCCAGCAGTGTTCAAACTTCTAAAGAGGTTTTTTTTTAAAGCAGCTCAATATAAATTGAGCCTTGCCAATTCTCCCTTAATAGATTTATTTGCGGGTATTTTTCCTTGGACATTTGTAAAAAGCCATCCTTATTTCCTTTCACCTCTCTGTCAAGTGCGAACGCCTCTCTTTTGCAGGACACAAGAGCTACCACATCTACAAAAGATTTTGAAACTCAAACTGTGGTTGTATCTTCTGGAAAAATAGAAGTGATTTGGAACCTTTTAAAGCACTGTAGTAAAGATTGAAGGGGAAAAGTCCAGATGCCAGAAACCATTCCAGGTCAGTCATAGCCAAGTCCCAGCCTCAGGAAATCATTCAGGTTTCAGGAATAACAGGAAAAGCCCAAATCTGTTGGTCCAAAATGGGAGCACGGAAGAAGACAGGGATAGATCCTTGCTAGTAAAATGCTTTCATCACATTCCATCTGTTTTTCTAAACTTTTTTGGAGGAGGAACTGCCTTTGACCTTAAGTTCTCCCGCAGAAACCTAGATGTGGGCTTCAAAGCCAGCAGATTCCCATTCTTCCTTTGGCATCTTTGCTGCTTCTACTCTCCCCTCTAATTATGAGCAATTTGAAATGCTAATGTATTGCTATCTTGGCTTTCCCTTGATCCCTTCTGGCTGGAGCCTAAGCTGCCTTCAACCACATCCATGGCTAAACGGAGCTGCTTTGGGTAACAGCCACTTCCGTACCCTAACCACCACCATTTCAATCTGTAGACGTCATTGGTGTTACCCTATTTTGGAATGTTTCTTTGTTTTCTAAACGTTCCCGCTCACATTATGCTTTGAGAAGTGTTTAACTGTGTAAAGAGTCCTGCAAAAGTGAGAGATTTTCTCTTGAATCAGGCTGCAATTTACACACTACATGCGAACACTGGGCCCAATCCTGCAAACATAAACGTAAGTAATTTGCAATGCCTGGGTAGTCCCATGGGGGCTTCCCAACTGGACCCCAGCAATCTCAAGGCTACTTGAATCAGTCGCTAGTAGATAAGCAACTCCCAAGGAGCTGCTCACTCAGCCAGAATCATTCCCTTGTGCTCTAAGACACCAGTTCTTAATCAGGGGTCTGGGGCCCCCTGGGGAGGCCGTGAGCAGGTTTCAGGGGGTCCACCAAGCAGGGCCAGTTTTAGACTCACTGGAGCCCAGAGCAGAAAGCCAAAGCCCGTCTGTGCAGAGCTGAAGCCTTGGGCCCTGAGCTCTGCCACCTGGGACTGAAGTTGAAGCCTGAGCTACTTAGCTTTGCGGGGCCCGCTGCAGCATTTGCCCTGCTTCCTAGCCCCTAATGCCGGCCCTGGCTTTTCTATGCAGAAAACCAGTTGTTGTGGCCCAGGTGGGCCATGGAGTTTTCACAGCATGTTGGGGAGGTTTCATTCAGAACAGGGCCGGTTCTAGGCACCAGCATTCCAAGCATGTGCTTGGGGCGGCACTTCTCAAGGGGCGGCACTCTGGCCCTTTGGGGGCGGCTCTTTTCAAGGGGCGGCACGCCGTGTTTTTTTGTTTTGCTTCGGCGGCGGAACTCTGGCTTTATTTTTTTTTCTTGGGGCGGCAAAAAACTTGGAGCTGGCCCTGCTTCGGAAAGAAAAAGTTTGAGACCCCCTGTTCTAGAACATCCTATTATGACAGTGAAATCCTATTAGGGAAATCCTCAGGTGAGCAATGGTGACTTACCAGGGGCTAATCATCTCACTCTTTATTGTATCAGGATTTCTACCAAAGGTTTTATTTATTTAATTTTCTCTGGGGGGGGAAGCTCGGCATGATAAAGTTCGGTCCAAGAGCAGTTTCTTTTTCACAAACAAGCCTAAAAAAATAAATGAAAAATCCTCTCCCTCCACTCTAAGAATTCTCTCCCCTAGTTTTACAGGTTGCCAGTACAAAATCTGTAGTTGGCATTTCAAATGTATTTTCTCAACCCCCTCCCAAAACACAAGAAGTCCCCGGTCTAGAATTTGAACGTTAGCTACTATGCACCTATTGATGTTTTGTGAACTCTGCTTCTTGTGCAGGTTTGTATTCTTTGAATATTGAAAACAGACAGTTTACTGAGGCCTTGACAGAACAAAGCATTTAAACATAGGCTTGAGTCCGTTCCTAGTCAGCAAAGCACTTGAGCACAAGCTTAATTTTAAATCAATGGGATTGAAGCTAATACTCAAGTGCTTCACTGAATCAGGGGCTAAACAGAGATGTATACAGTAGACCAGGGATTGGCAACCTTTGGCATGTGGCTCGCCAGGGTAAGCAGCCTGGTGGGCCGGGCCGGTTTGTTTACATGGCGCGTCTGCAGGTTTGGCCGATCGCGGCTCCCACTGGCCGTGGTTTGCCACTCCAGGCCAATGGGGGCTGCGGGAAGCCACGGCCAGCACATCCCTCGGCCTGCGCCGCTTCCTGTAGCCCCCATTGGCCTGGAGCGGCGAACCGTGGCCAGTGGGAGCCGCGATCTGACGAACCCGCAGACGCGGCCTGTAAACAAATCGGCCCGGCCCACCAGGCTGCTTACCCTGGCGGGCCGCGTGCCAAAGGTTGCCGATCCCTGCAGTAGACCATCAAAACTTGAAATGTTGTAAAGTATTCTAAAAAGGTATTTCCATGAAAGTCCATAATCCCAAGTTTACATATGAACATAAAAATGGCCACACTGGGTCAGACCAGTGGCCATCTTGCCCAATATCCTGTCTTCCGATGACAGCGGCTGGTGCCAGGTGCTTCAGAGGGAATGAAAAGAACAGGGCAATTATTGGGTGATCCATCCCTTGTCATCCTCTGCCAGCTTCTGGCAGTGAGAGGTTTAGGGACACCCAGAGCATGGGGTTGCGTCCCTGATCATCGTGGCCAATAGCCATGGGTGGACCTATCCTCCATGAACTTACCTAAGTCTTCTTTGAAACCAGTTATACTTTTGGCCTTCACAACATCCCCTGGCAGTGAGTTCCACAGTTGACTGTGCGTTGTGTGAAGTAGTATGTCTTTTTGTTTGCTTTAAACCTGCTGCCTATTTATCTCATTGGGTGACCCCTACTTCTTGTGTTATGTGAAGGGGTAAATATAAATTCCTTATTCACTTTCTCCATACCATTCATGATTTTAAAGACCTTTATCATATCCTCCCACCCCCCCAATCATCTCTTTTCCAAGCTGAAAAGAGCTTTTTAATCTCTCCTCATATGGAGGTTGTGCCATACCCTTAATAATTTTTGTTGCCCTTCTCTGTACCTTTTCCATTTCTATGTATCTTTTTTTGAGATGGGGCAACAAGAACTGCATGCAATATTCAAGGTTATTTATATAGTGACATTGTGATATCTTCTGTCTCGTTATCTATTCCTTTGCTAACGGTCCTAACATTGTTAGATTTTTTGACTGCCGAAGCACATTGAGTGGATGTTTTCAGAGAACAATCCACGATGTCTCCAAGATCTCTTTCTTGAGTGGTAACAGCTCATTTAAACCCCATCATTTTGTATGTATAGTTGGGATTATGTTTTCCAATATCCATTACTTTGTATTTATCAACATTGAATTTCATCTGCCATTTTGTTGCCCAGTCACCCAGCTTTGTGGGTTTTAACTTTGGATTTAACTATCTTAATTTTGAATCATCTGCAAAGTTTGCCACCTCACTGTTTAGCCCATTTCTGCAAATCTTTTATGAATATGTTGAACAATACAGATCCTTAAGGGACCCAGCTATATAACTCTCCACTGTGAAAAACTACCATTCTTACCCTTTCTTTCCTGTCTTAAGTTACTGATCCATGAGAGGACCTTCCCTCTTATCCCATTGCTGCTTACTTTGCACAAGAGCCTTTGGTGTGGGACCTTGTCAAAGGCTTTCTTAAAGTCCAAGTACTCTATATCAACTGGTTTACCCTTGTCCACATGTTTGTTGACCCCCTCAAAGAATTCTGACAGACTGCTGAGGCACGATTTCCCTTTACAAAAGCTGTGTTGACTCGTTCTCAACAAACTGTGTTCATCTAGGTGTCTGATAATTCTGTTCTTTACCATAGTTTCTACCAATTTGCCTTACAGTCATCTGGTACAGAGGATGCTTTAAGCGATAGATTACATACCACAATTAGCAGTTCTGTAATTTCATGTTTGAGTTCTTTCAGAACTCTTAGGTGAATACCCTCTGGTCCTGGTGATTTATTACTGTCTAATTTATCAATCTGTTCCAAAACCTCCTCGATGAACATCTCAATCTTGGACAGTTCCTCAGATTTGTCACCTAAAAAGAATGGCTGATGTGGGAATCTCTCTCACATCCTCTGCAGTGAAGACAGATGCAAAGAATTCATTCAGCTTCTCTAAAATGGCCTTGTCTTCCGTGAGTGCTCCTTTAGCACCTCCATCATCCAGTGGCCCCTCTGAGTGATTGGCAGGCTTCCTGCCTCTGATGTACTTAAAAAAAAAAATTGCTGTTAGTTTTTGAGACTTTTGCTAGTTGAGTTTCAATTTTTTTTTGGCCTGTCTAATTATACTTTTACACTTGACTTGCCAGAATTTATGCTCCGTTCTATTTTCCTCAGTAGGCTATGACTTCCAAGTTTTAAAAAGATGTCTTTTGGTCTCTGCCTCTTTTATTCCGTTGTTTAGCCATGGTGGCATTTTTGGGGCCCTCTTGCTGTTTTTATTTGGAGCGTACATATAATTTGAGCCTCTATATGATATTTTAAAAAAGGTTCCATGGAGCTTGCAGTCATTTCACTCTTGTGATGTTCCTTTTCATTTCTGTTTAACGAGCTTCCTCATTTTTGTGGTTCCTCTTTTTGAAGTTAAATGCTACTGTGGTGGGTTGCTTTGGTATTCCTCCCTTCCCCCGCAGCATGTTAAATTTAATTACATTATAGTTGCAATTACTAAGCAGTTCAGCCATATTCACCTCTTAGACCAGACCCTGTGCACCACCTAGGACTGAATCAAGAGTTGCCTCTCCCCTTGCGGGTTCCAGGACTAGGTGATCAAAGTAGTCATTAATGGTGTCTAGAATTTTTTTCTCTGCCACCCTCCTGAAGTGACATGTTACCAGTCAATATGGGATAGTTGAAATTCCCCCATTATTTCTGTTTTTGTAGCCTTTCTAATCTCCCTGAGCATTTCAGTTTACAGAACATATGATCAATAAAGAATTCCAAAATCTGGAGGGATTGTTTAAAAATGAATATTGTAAGTAAACCAGAATAAATGCCTTGAAAACACCACTGGTAATGAGTGGTCGGATGTCTTAACTGCTCAGAACTCTTTCAATCTGGATTAGTAAAGTGAATTTGACTATCTCAATCCATGCTCTGGTGAAGACATTTCGCCAGTGCAAAATAGGACATCATTCAATTTGCAGTTTCTTTCAAATCCTGAATAGCCATTCTCGTAGAATATCATTATAATTCTTTTCTCCCGTCATTCACCCAAGATCTCTTTAATCTATTCATAAAATAGCAGACTTTAGGATTCAGGTGCATTGATAAATCCATAAACTGCTTGCACTTTTGCTTTTTTTCTGAGTCTTTAAGAAGTTATATAGCCTATGAGAACCTCAGATTGTTGCTGTAATTATGAAGAGTAGAGAAGCAGCAACCACTATCAACATTCATTTACGATTTGTGGTGCTTTATAATGATTAAAAACAAAGGCAGCAAAGAAAATGCAAAATTGCATTACCTGATAATTTTAGTTTCCAGATTGTTGGGTTTGCTAATCCTGCCAAAAGGGCTCTCTTCTCTGCAGACAGACCATGGACAATTTAACACTATGAGTGACAGCCTCATTTAGGTAAAATTCACCAACCTGAAAACTCACCAGAAAAGTTTTTTCCAAGAATTCAGAAAAGAGCTATTAGAATGATATGAGTTCTTGAAAACATGACTTACAGTGCAAAGCTAAAGAAAAACAATCTATTTAGTTTATCCAAGAGAAGGTTAAGATCATGGTCTACAAGTACCAAATGGGGAAGGTTTCTGATAGTAAATGGCTCTTTAATCCAGCAGAAAAAAAGGCATAACTAGATCCAGTGGTTGGAATCTGAAGCGAGACGAATCCTGAAATAAATCTTTTCCAGACTCTCTCTTCTGGCCTTCAACCCTCTGACCCCAAACTTGCCAAGCTGCCCACATCCCAGGACCAACCAACTCAAAGCGGCACCAGACCCTGCCATAACAACAGATGCAAAACCTGCAGACATATCTCCACTGGTATGATGATCAACCCCCCACCAAAATTTCAGGATCCAGGGTTCCTACACATGCCTATCACATGTGGTGTACCTCATCCAGTGCACTAAGGGTATGTCTACACAGCAATTAAACACCCGCAACTGGCCTGGGTCAGCTGACTCAGGCTCACAGGGTTGTAAAGTTACTGTGTAGACATTCCTGCTTGGTCTGGAGTCTGGGCTCTGGGACCCTGCAAGGGGCGAAGAGTCCCAGAGCCCAGACTCCAGTCTGTGCCCAAATGTCTACACAGCAATTTTTAGCTCCACAGCCAGAGCCCCACGAGCCCAAGTCAGCTGACCTGGGCCAGCTGCAGCCAGGAGTCTTTTATTCCCGTGTAAACGTACCCTAAATGCCCAAACAACTACTACGTGGGGAAAACCAATCACTACGCTCCTGAACGAACGCTGACAGAAAAATGATAGACAAAACATACCTTCACCTCTGGGCGAACAGTTTTCACAAAATGATCCCACCACATCTGACCTCTCAGTCCTCATCCTCAAAGGAAACTTGCACAACACCCTCAAAAGACAAGCCTGGGATGGTATACTCATAACTTTGGTAGACATTAAAAATCATGGTCTTAATAAAGACACTGGATTTATGGCCCATTACAACAATCTGTAACCCACTGTGACAGTCTGTACCCTATGTTCACTCCTTTGTCAAGATTATAACTTTTGTACCAACTATGCCTCGTAAGGTATCTGAAAATTCATAATCTGCTGATCATTATTCTTCTTATAAAATGTGTGTGGCAACATTGTATGTAAAGCTATAAGATTCTACTGTATGAGATTAAGACATATTCCAAATCTGGGGAAGCAGCCACAAACCAGTTCCTCAATGACAAAACGCAAACTGACACCTCAGCCAGGTGTCAACAAAATCAAACGGACTATCACCTGTGTAAGTGGCCATTCTTTGGCTGGAAAAAGGGCGAGAGTGAGAAATTTACATTTTGGCAAAGAAACAGCTGGAGTTTCCTATTCCCACAGACTGTCGTCTCCTGAACCCCTGCTGGAGATAATTCTCAAAGAAGAAGAAAAAGTATAAAGAATGGGGAACAGACACCCCAAATCACCTCTCCCTTCATCTCTACTCATGGCATCGACAACACTTGAAGGACAAGGAAGCATCACTGGTCTGGGGAGAGATCCTGGCAGATAGGAATTCAGCCAGTAAGACTGCCAGAACACGAGAGAGACTTTTGCTTTGAATTCACTTAGCTTGTTAAGTTAGGTGTGAGTAGCGTTTTACCTTTTATTTCTTTGTAACCAATGCTGATTTTTATGCCTCATTACTTATAATCACTTAAATCTATCTTTCTGTAGTTAAACTTCTTTTATTGTTTTATCTAAACCAGTGTGCTTGGATTGAAGTATTTGGGAAACTCCACTTGAGATAACAGGTTTTGTGCATATAATTTTCTATTAATGAAAGGATGCACTTTATATGAGCTTATGTTCCCCGGAGATGGCTGGGCAGTACAAGACATATCTGCAGTGTAATTAAAGGGTGGCTGGCTATAGCACTCGTATTGTATAGCTGGGAGTAATTTACCTGCTGGAGGCTGAGAGCGCAGGCCAGGAACTGGTTGCTCTCACAGCGAAGCAGTGTAAACGGCACTCCAGGTTGGAGAATGAAGGGGACACAGCTGTTCAGCAGTCCAGATTGTACCCTTAGTACGTCACACCCACTAACCCCATTTTTTTGTCCTATGGCTGCAGAGGTATTAAGTGGCTACTTCACCTTGAATGGTCTTTTACGATGTGTTAACTACTTATGCTGAACAACCTGTTCCACCTTGTATTTAGCTGTGACACTGAGGGCTAGTCTACACTGGCTTGTGTAGTTGTGGCAGAGCGCTGGGAGAGAGCTCTCCCAGCACTCTAAAAAACCACCTCCACGAGAGGCATAGCTCCGAGTACTGGTGCACTGTCTACACTGGCACGTTACAGCGCTGAAACTTGCTGCGCTCAGGGGGGTGTTTTTTGACTCCCCTAAGCGAGAAAGTTGCAGCGCTGTAACGTGCCAGAGTAGACAAGCCCTGAGTACCTTCCCCTGACCTGAAGAAGAGCTCTGTGTAGCTTGAAAGCTTGTCTCTCTCCCCGACAGAGGATGGTGAATGGGAAGTAACAAGCCATCACACAAAATGTAAGGAGGGAAAGAGATGCGGCATTAGGCAGCAAGGTGACAGAGAGCCCACTCATGGAGTTCTGACTACCCTTTGAACTATTAGTATTGATTTATCAATCTGGCTGCTCAGCCTATCTGCTTTTAGGTCTGTTTTTTCCTCCCTTTTACAGTTTTTATTCAAAATTAGTAACAATGCTAGACTTATTAATATTTATGCAGGATATTATCACAACAATAATTTAACCATAAATGCCTTTATTAAATCCAAAGGCCTAGCGGTATTTGTACAATTGCTCTAAATATGCCTAAAGAGCCTAAATAATAAGGAATTTACTATATCCAGACAGTAACAAAACCTTTATCAGCTTTTGATCAAGATACTTACGAATGGAATAAACCCAGGGGTGTTTAGACACATATTAGTCGGCTCCAGAATGGCCAGGCAGGTGTTCGCAATGAACCTTTTAAGAGTTTACTTTTTTACATCTTTTAACAAACAAGTGATGCCATTGCCGATTACCGACTTCAACTAAAACCAATTGGAGACAGTTCACTCCTATTTCCAGTCTTCATCCAGCTAAGATTTACAAATGCCTTTCCCCCCCATCTCTTTTCCCCTCCTTCTTGCTGACCCACAGTTTTTCCTTTCCACCTAGGTTCACACCGGCCCTAATTTTTGAGATAACACTGGTATATGAGGTGGGAAGGGCCATGCTGACTCTTTTGAAGACAGATTCGGTCTTATTTAAAACCAACTGCAGTCATCCCTCTCAGAGGCCTTCTTTTCAGAAACGTTCCGATTTCATTAGTTATTCTTTGAACCAGACATCCTCCCTACTTCATTTCTTCTAGCTCTGTAAGTCATTACTTTCAAAGCCTTTATTTTACTCGCTAGTTAGGGCCTTTCTTTACAACATGTATTTCTTTAAGCTAACTTTAATGATCTGATTTTATATTTATTCTACAATCCGCTTTGTGCCTGTCCAAGAGATAAAGCTTCTGAGTGTAATTTGGTACTCCTCATCCCTCCCACCCCACCCTAACGTTATATAAGACACTGTCGTACAACGCCATCTCATTGACAGGATCCTTGACATGGTGGTGAAAGCGAAAGGGCTAATCTTGCTGCTCTGAACTCTAATAGGATTATCTTTTCTTTTTCTCCTTTTTGGGACAAAGATTGTTGGGATGTGAGGTGATCCATGAGAGCTCCACGTTGTAGGCCATTGACCATTATAATTATTTAGTAGGTAAGACTGAGACTGGTCAATGCTGTATGAACTAGGAATTTGGATTCCTTAAATCACCAACTGAAGATCATTGGTTTGGAACCTGAATTTTTTGGTTCCTTGTTTTGTTTGGTTCATGTTCTCACTAAGAACCAATGGAGATCTCTCTTATATGCAGCTGCTTTATTAGCCAATGCTTTTACATCTATCCCACCAAGAAGCCATTTTCCTTTCCATTCCACAGGATCTGTTCTGGACACACATCTGCCATTTAGGGATGAGCTAGCTGTGCCATCTGACAGCTGAGCGGAATGTCAATCTGAGCAGCAAATCTCATGAGAGCCAGGGATGAATCTATTATAAAGACTGTAGCCTCATGACTGTTAAAATGAACTACTCTCTGCTTGTAAGGTGCAGTGACATGAGAGCAACACACCAAGTAAAAGAAATTGTGAAAAAGGAAGTTGCTGAAGCTTCAAAATCCATTCTTACAGTGGTCTCCACTTTTTAAGCCACTGGGTGCTTAAAGGAAGATCTCCTCCTCTGATGGGATAACCTTCTTGTCTAGTGACACTACTTGGACACCTCTTAGGTACACAAAGCAAGGAATGTTTGGGTTCTCATAGCTTGTAGAATTTGAGAGGACTGCTTGCCTCTTCAAATTGTCTAGGTAGTCTTACTTCTAGTAACACCCTTGAAAGAAAAATGGACTGGCAAACTTGAACTGGAATTGACCTGAGAGGGTAGGGATTTTGCCAGGAGATTTGAAGCCCAGCTTTTCAACAGTATTGATGGCATATCTAGATATGGTGATGAAACAATCTAGAGGGAAAATCTTTTCTAATTTCTCTTTGTCAGAGTATTCAGCCCCAGAAGTTGATAAATATGCTCTAATTCAGTGGGAAGTTATAGTTTGATTATTGCATGAAATCTACGGCCTGTGTTATGCAGGTCAGAGTAAATCATAATGATCTCTTCTGACCTGAATATTTATCCATATATAACTCACATCCTTCCTCAGAGGAAGAGTTGGACTAAGAGGAGGGAAAGGGAGAGTGTTTTGGGGCTTTTTAAAGAGATGTTGTGTCTTCAGTTTGTTTGATTCTTCTTGAACTTAATTTTTTAAAGAAACCTTTGATGTAACATTCTCCCCTCAAAATGTTGTGACTTCTCTGCTGGAAGGGGTTAAAAACTCCTGGTGGGTTGCCAGATGGGTAGGACTTTTTCTACCTGGGGCCCTCTCACAGCATTGAAATGGGCCAGTTAACTGCAGATAGGAACGCAAACCACTTGTCAGGCTTAGCAGAAGTGGCATGAAAGAATATAGGAATCTTGCACATCCTTGCAGATACTGTATTCCCCTCTCCCATCCTTACAAGGAACACACACTGGTCAATCTCTTAAAAATTAAGACTGGGGTGATTTATTAATCTTGTTAAGAACTCTGATACAAAGCACAGTAAAAGGCCACAGACCAGTAAATAAAATGTGGCTTTTGGCCACTTTACAAATTCTGCTACAGTACTACCAGTAAAACAGACTCACTCTCACACCAGTTCAAACAACAAGTAGTTCAACTGGCAAAGAAAAGTTCCATTCACTTTTCAGTTTAAAAAGTTTAATAAAGCTTTAAGTGTTTGCTGGTTTAAATGCTACCAATTTCCAAAAGGGAATTTGTAATTAAATGAAGTTAGAGCTAAAGAACATTATTAGGTTTGGAAGGCAAGACTTTGTTCCTAAGCCATAGGAAATGCTTCTGAATGTATAAGATTGCAAGAGTAGCAGACTGTATTACAGGCCTTAAGTCACTTAAATTTATACAGGTTATTAGCATTATCTGTAAATATACAATATAAACAACTGTACATACATGGCATATAGCTTTGTTCTCCGAAACAGTAGGCAACTCTTTAGCTTAAGACACCTTTGCTTGCCAAAACAAAAAGGCACATCTGAACAAGATGCATGCTAAATACTAGGGATTCTTTCCAATAACTGGGTTAGGTAGTCCTAGGTTATACTTTGTCAAAATAATCATAGAATGTCAGGGTTGGAAGGGACCTCAGGAGGTCATCTAGTCCAACCCCCTGCTCAAAGCAGGAACAATCCCCAAACAGATTTTTGCCCCAAATCCCTAAATGGCCCCCTCAAGGATTGAACTCACAACCCTGGGTTTAGCAGGCCAATGCTCAAACCACTGAGCTATCCCCCCCCTAAAACTAATAGTGCATTCTGATATCTTCATTTAGATTTTCAACTCATTTTTCTTTTTCCTCTTCAGCAGCAAATGACTGGACATTAAGACATGGCATTAAAAATTTGAGAACAGTAGTTGTCATTCACAAACTTCCCAGATTTACATAAAATTCGAAGGCAAGTAGCCAGAGGTTTAAAATCAGTAACACTATCCATCCTCATGCTTGTGTAGCAATTCCACTGGGGTTTTTTTTTGTTTTTTTTTTTTGTTTTTTTTAAATAAAGGCCACTAGTGCTCAAATTTGAAAAATTCCACAAACGCACCTTTTTTTCCGGCTCAGTGCAATGAACTGATAGTTTAAATTCATGTAGTGTAGTTTACAGTGCAAAATATATAATCTTTATACTGGCATAGCTGTCGGCACTGAGGATCTGAGACAAGGCAATGCTACTGATCACCTGAGGGTAATGCTGTGGGAGTAGACAAAGAGCAGAGGGCTTTTCTAATTTGTAACTTTTTTTTTTTTTGATCAGCAGCACTTTTGTAAGAGCATTATTTGTGAAAGTACTAAAATACACTGCCTTTTTTTGAATAAATAAAAAGGAACTTTACAAATACTATTCCAGTGTCAATGACTAATATGGCTAAGGTCATTGAGGAGTTTCTGCATTTTCTAGCAAAGACTGTCTGTCCAAAGGAGGATGGGAAAGCTCCCTTTTGTAAGTCTTTGGTGGCAGTTTTGGTAACTGAGGGCTAGAATTTTGCCTTGGTGGGACTGGGGGAGCTAGAGGATGGGCAAGGTTGTTGTGACTCGAGCTGAGCCCACAGCAGCGACGCAGGACCCTTGGAGAGGGTGTGCTTGGAGGAGTGTTTGGTGAGCTTGGGCATGTGCTGGCTTCCCTGAACCGATCTGGATCTCTGTGAAAGCGTCCCACTGGCGGTGGCTGGAGGTTAAATGGACAGTTTATGAAGTGTTCTGGAGGCCGAAGTGGTACTGGTGGAGGGGTGTCAGGAAGAGGGTCTCTTGGAGGGGGTGGGGGTGGACTATGCAGCAGTTGATCAAATGGATTATTGTAAGCAGGAACTCTAGGTTGTATCTTTGGAGGAGGCGGTTGCCTTGGTGGAATAGCAGGAGGATCATCATCCAATTTTAAACTTCCCTGAAATACAGAAAAAGAAATCACCCAAAGAACCTTTCATTTCTTATAAAGTAATATATTTCCTGACATGCACTGAATGAAGGTGTAGAGTGAAGGTTTTGCTAGTTGAAAAAGTGACAAAGTGTAGCCTTTAACGGGCAAAACATCAGGTTGAGAGAACTGATTTTTACAAACCCAGTGGTAAGAGTTTTTCCCTAAGATTAAAATCATTCTAATATGTATACACACCCACAAAATAAAGAGCAATGCATCATAGTGTACTGTGTTCATATAGTTTATTTGCAGTTTAATTATGCTACTTCATATTGTACTAGGACTAGTATTGCCGTGTATTTTGTAACAGTAATGAAGTCTTATTAATATGAAACCGCATTTCAGCTCTCTGCTATTAAGTTTTTGCTAAGAAGTGGGGCAAACAGGGTAAGGCTGTTCTGTGAGATTTATTAGGTTTGACGATTAACAAATCAGAATTAACAAGATTGCACTACATTAGAACAATGTGCACATGTCAAAGACCAATTGTTTCATAAAGCTGATCAAATCCACCAACACGTTTACTAACAAGATGATTTAACTAACACGCACACAATCACCTTAGAGTTAGAAGCATCCTGATCAAACTTTTTGCGTGGAGGAAGTGGAGGAGGAACCAGAGGCTCTTCACTTAGTTTATGTATACTACTACACGAACTGAAGAAAGATTCTAAAAAGAGATAAGGTGAGTTTCAGGTGGTGCACAATACAGTAAAGTCAAACATTCTGAAATTTTTTAGACAAAACTACAAAAAAACTAACAGATTCTTACAGACACAAGGTGGGTGAAGTAATATCTTTTATTGAACTAACTTCTGTTGGTGAGAGAAGCTGGTCCAAAAAGATATTACCTCACTCACCTTGAGTCTCTAATATCCTGGGACCGACACGGCTACAAAAACGCTGCATAAAACAGATTCTTGGTATTCAGTGGCATCCTAATTGTTCAGCCCAGCTGAAGGAAGTTACATTACCAGCCATTTTTGTAATCATACATTGCATTTCACAAAGCAGACTTCGGTATGAAGTACAATATATACTCATACGGCAGGTAATAAGCAATATTGAATGCCTCAATTTGACAGTCTTCCTATGCTCTCTGTATTTAGAAAATGAAGGCCTGATAAGAAAAAATAGTAGACAATGAAACTGTTTCATTTGGAAGCTTTTTCATGTGGAAGAATTCATTGTCTTTAACTGGAAGCAAGTAGTGGTGTATGTGGTTTTGGCATATGTTTAAATAAAAAACTGGCATGGAAAACCTCCTCCTTTTGTCCAAAAAGTGATTACACGTTCACATTTGGAGTTTACAGGGCTACTTATGGAATGTAATAGCAGTTCTGTTGCAATCCCACAGCAGAAAAAAATGGTAGAGCAGACAAAAATAGTACATAAGACTCCCAACTGTCACAACTTCTTTCATCCCCTTTAAAAGTTTACAACCTTTTCCCTTTGGAGAAAAAAAAAAGGGGGGGATATTTAAGAGCTGTTCAGAAAAATATTAAAAGTTAGGCATTTAAATAAGAAAACACTGGCTCTTGCTAAAGCTCGTTTCTTTTCCATTTATGTGCATGATGCAGATCAGTATATTAAGTGGATTTGTTTTCCCAATTTCGTACTGTATTCTACAATTCTGGATTTTCATAAAAATAAATTGCAAATAAAAACACCTGCTTTTATTCAAGAGGATAGGCACAGGTGGCAGCATTGTTCTCAGTTGTATATCAGATGTACAAAGCATATGAATACAGTGTCAGCTCACCACATACGGTATGGAAAGCACCTTTTCTCTCCCTAACAGTAGAGCAAATCCTTGCATGAGATTTTAATGCCAACCACCATAATATCTAGTTACTTTATCTGTGCAGTTAGCCAGTCTTTATCAATTAAGCAACAGTGGGGAAAAACAGCCATGTTATTTGTTAGGCTCAAACCCAAGCAGTCCTTAGATTTTATGCATCATTTTACTATATGCTCTACCTAACGTGAAAAGCCCTGCCTCCCCCCCCTTTTTTTTAAATCAACTGGTCTAAAATTTTATACCTTTATTATGGCAGTTTCATTATTCTTAGGCTCTTATGGTACAAAAGTAGATTTAGAAAACGGAAAGAATTTATTGACAAACTACAGGAGTCAGAGTACTCACTTGACTGCGGCAAATGGACAGGAGCAAAGATGCTATTGTTACCTAATAAAATGAAAAATGGATCAAAAAATAAATTTTGCCACCAAAACAGTGTTCCCCCTCCCTTCATCTGTTTATAAAACATCCCAAAGACCAGTATGTACTGGCGTGCATCTTTAAAATATCTCTGATGTACTATCAAATCTATTGTTGAAACAAGGTACATTCTACTATGTAAATATTTCGAGGCCAAAAACTTTGATAGGTATTGTTGAAGAATATATGGCTTTTTAAACAATATTAATAAAACGTTATAGTTAAGAATATACTGAATACTAGAAACGTAGGAAATTACAACTGAATTTTGACACCAACATCAACCACCCTAGTCACCTTTTACCTACAGGCTTGAGAGCCCTCACTATTTGCCACATGAAACACAAGTCTGTCATGTAATCCCCTTTCTTAGTTTTATGGTGATATGTGAACATAACTCTCATCCTTCCATTCCAGCCCATGCAATATGTACTGAGAGGGTATCACCGGGTGGTTGTTGTATCCTTTGGATCCTGGCACCCAAATCTATCAACAGGTGAACAAGTGCGAATGGTCAACTGCCCACTGACAGCGCAACACAGAGCGACCAGATTGAGAGGGGAGAGGAAATTCCGAAGGTGGACTTCATTCCAGCACAGATGACAAACACACAACCTATGCATTACTTAAAAGCCCTACTTTAACCCTCAAAATAAGGCTTAAGGGGTGCATACGCCATGTGCTGACCTTCTGTGTAGGAGTTAATTTCACCTGACTGCACTTCACCCTCATCAGGTAGTCATAGGACTGAACTGAATGGGCCAGTAGCATTCTCCGAGAGACAACCACTTCCGCGGCTGTGCGTGGGACAGCTGTTTTAAGAGGGGGGAGGAAAGGGCACAGAGTTCAAGTTCTTTTGTGAACAACATTAGATGTTGACTTCCATTACGTACTTCGTGCATAGCTTTTATGGGCAAGGAGTGCAGTAGAAACACAGTTAGTTCAATAGTGCTGATGAAGTAGATACAAGCTCTGCTTGTAACTTCCATGAACACTCACGTGTCATTTGTGGGAGAAAGGGCAAACATTACAGGCCTGTGTTTGGAACAAGTTTCCCAAGCATAACCTCAGCAGCTGGCAACCACCGTATACCATTTCAGGCCTCTCTGAAGCTTTAAGGACCCATCATCCTGTGCCACTCTCAGCAGTAACAGACTCTGCTGAAAAGGTGCTCATGGGTTTCAACTTTTTTGTGGAACTCAGGGTTGCTCTATTTTCTCAATTGTCCCCATCCTTTCTCTCAAGAAAGCCTCCCAATTTATTTCCAAAGCGGCTTTATATCCCATCACTATCACAATCCAGTACATTAGAGTTTCTTCTACAAATGAGACTTGCTTTGGCATTGTAATAAAGATGATATGCCATATTAAATAGCAGAACATTCTTGTTGGTGCCCCTTCTTTAAACACCAGCATCCCTTGTGACACCAGTGTCGCCCCTCTGCCAAACAGTACTAGATACCTGGTTATATCCAAGGAGAAGTAATCAGTAACACAGAGTCTGGATACAACTCGTGTTACACACACCCCCAACATCCTTGCTTGGCTTCCAAGAAGCAACTATGCCTCAAGAACTGACCCTATCAAGCCCAAGGCAAAGAGCAAACTCTCCTGTTACTTGTACAGCTCCTTCTATACAGGACCTTGTAAAAACCAAGAACTAACACCATCATGTGCATTTCTTCCAGGACTAAAGGCTTGCATGCAACTAGAAAAAGAACATAGAAAGAAGACTACATTTAATAGCACCACCTGGCATCACCTGCCATAACAAAACATTTTTTTAAGGAACAACAAGAGCCTATGCAGAGGTGAGGTGGAATAGGAAATGAAAAAAACAAGTAAATATCAAATAGATTATATACATACCATAAGAACTGTTGAGATCAATATCTAAAAATACACTGAGTTCCGAAGAGGCAGACACTGGCGGAGTAGACGGCGTATTCGGAGAAGTTGGGGCCGATGCTGCTGACTCATGCTCTGCTTCAGTAATTCTACTGAAACTTATTTTACATGGTTCCCTTTCCAGTGGCGTTGGGTGACCTCGCAAGGTTCCAGAGGTGGAGCCATGTCTGCCAGTGTTGGGCCTTATTCCAGGAGATTTTAGAGGGTACGTTGTTTTCCTAGGCTAAAGGAAGTAATCATGATTAATATTACTAGCATTTAGTACAGTAAACTAACAGTAAAAATGCCAACCCACTATCTGACATCGGAAAAAACAAACAAAAAAGGAACTGAGTACACAACTCTGAACAAATATCATAATTTTGTTTATTGGTAGGTGATTTTTATAACAGGTCTAAGTTTATAATGGGTCTGTCAGTGTTTATTACAAACTACTCTTTATGGGGTTTTAATAAAATTGTGAAAATTTGCTCTGCTCAAGAAATCTTTCTTTCAAGAATTCTAAAGAATTGTTAGTCTGGAGTTTCAGGTGTGTGTCGATCAGGACAAACCATGGGAGTCAGCAAGTGGTGTCCCAGGGGAGCTCTTTTGAAGACTGTAGTCAGAAGGAGCCAGAGTACAGGGGCAGTCAAATCACCTCACAGTAAGGGTGACATGACAATCCTATTGCTTATACTGTAGAAATTCACCAGGCCCTTACCCACATGCATAGATCCAAGAGTCAGAATCCCATGAGATAGGAATCTTTGAATAAGAATAGTTTTTTCTTTATTTTGATATACTCTGGTATCTGATTTAGTCTCTAGTATCTGATTTAGTCCGTATACAATTCTTACCCATAAGAGTAACAGGTGCGGCTGATATGACATTGCAGTCAAAAGAAGCATGAATTAATCTGAATTGCACTTAATAATTCTAATACAGCACAGATAAACATTGATTATCTGAAAGGTACCTATGTTCTTATATCGCATCCACCAGGGTGGTATCAGAGTGCCTCCAGAACACTCGGCTAACTGGAATTTCAGTTAAACAAAACTCAATTCTACAAGAAATGGAGGTTACTGACTTGTAACTGAAGGTTCTTCAAGATGTGCGTTTCTAGTGTGCCTGAGATCAGAGATTGATAGCAAGTAGTGTCCGTTGGTCCGCACCCACACAGCTGTTTTCCTTGTGCTCCAACTGAAGGTACAGGAGGCGGGACGGACAGATTCTTCTTCAATTCCTCTCTTACCACCAAATCAGAAGAATTTGAAGAAGATGGAAAGAAGGGTAGGGTCATGGAATAGAGACAGGGATCCCACATCACCAGTTACAGGTCAGTATGCTTTTGTCTTTGAGTGCTGGTCCCTATGTGTATTCCACATGTGAGTGATTGATAAGCAGTAGCTAAACAGGAGGGGTCGGGGATGCAGTAGGTATAGATGGTTGTAATACTGCCGTTCCACCAGCTACATCTACAGAGGAGGCTTGAACTAATGCATAATGTTTCATGAATGTATAGCCACTCTACAGATGTTCCATATAGATACACCTCTCAAAG
This sequence comes from Malaclemys terrapin pileata, assembly GCF_027887155.1. Lineage (NCBI taxonomy): Eukaryota > Metazoa > Chordata > Testudines > Emydidae > Malaclemys > Malaclemys terrapin. The sequence continues at coordinate 147,452,075 of NC_071508.1, read as the reverse complement.
AGATGCTGCTGTGGTTGCCTGTGCTCTAGTGGAATGGGCAGTCACCTCAACTGGAGGAGGAATAGAATGATGCAGCTGGAGATTCACTCAGTCTCTGAGCAGATAACGTCTGCCCTCATGACTGTTCTGCTACAGCAACAGATAAACTTGATTATTTTCTAATCGATTTCACCCTTTGCAGGTAGAACACCAGCGCTCATCTGATGTCCAGAGTGTGAAGTCTTCTCTCCTCACTGGAAGCACACACTTTGGGGAACAATACCAGTAAGTGGATAGGTTGATTTATGTGAAACTCAAATTACTTTTGGGACAAATTTTGGGTGAAGGTGAAGGAAAATGAAGTGTCCTACTGGAGGATGGAAGGCACTGATTGCTGCTAGATGAACTGCAGGGGAACTAATGAAAAGCCCTGAAGTTTTCAGGGACAGGATAACCCTGATGCTTTGGACTATCTGCAGATTCTGGAGGACCAATTACATTGTGCCCAGGAAGAGAAACTTCCATTTAGCCAAATAACATGTTCTGCTGTACTCTTTCCTGCTTTGGTTGAGAATAAACAACAATCTCCAAGCATGAACATTCTAGATCTGATGCTCATCCAAATACCAGGCTGTAAGGTGAAGGGGCCCTGGGTTGGGATACTTGTTGTTGCTGTTCTTCCGAGGTAGTAGATACGTGAAGAGTTGGATGCTGATGAGAATATAGGTTGACAGTCACAGAAACAAGAAATGTCCAGAGCCTCCAAACTTCTCCAAAGAGAGTGCTAGTTCTCGTTCAAATAGCAGAGCTATCGGAACCAGTGGGTGAAAGCTCCTGCCTATGGACTGAGGAGGGGAACGTTCCCATCTCCTCAGGTAGTTTCCTCCTATGTTCACATTTTTCATGTTCAAAAAAGAACAGACTATGAATAAGAAAAAGTGAAGATATCCTCCCATGAAGTGTAAGTTTAGGTTCGTCTCAAGAGTCTGGGGCAATCCAGTAATTGGGACCGATGAATCCAGCGCAACCACAGTCGTCATGGACAGCAGGTCGGGAACACCAAAGTGTCTACTTAGGAGCTCTTAAATGGGATTGGCAGGTGCCAATCCTTATGCTTATGAATTGGCATTGATGTTAGTACCAGCAGATCCTCTCTCTTTTGTGCCTTGCCCTCCTGATCAGAAAGTTTAAGTGAGCTTAAATCTTTAAGAACTGTGTGTGAGGACACACTGGACTTGGACAGAGTCAGGGAAGGATCACTTCTCTCAGAAAAAGACCTGGAAGAAAATCTGTCCTTATGCTTAGAGTGCCCCTGACTCTCATGAGAAGCCCTGTACGGCGACTCCTTGGGCTCAGCAGTTCTGGCTTCCTCTCCTGGGACACTGCTCATTGCCTGAGGCCAATGTACAGGTGGGTCCCCCTGGCCTGGGTCAGACGGAGGTCTCATAACAGCTTACAGAAAAGGCTTTCTCAGACAGAGCTCTCATGTCTCATGGTTTTGAAGGAAAATGAGCAGCAAATACTGCATTTAGCTAAGACATGTGCCTCTCCCATAGAATAGAGGCAGTGTTGGTGCTCATTGCTCACAGAGAAGGAGCGGGGGGGTGCGGGGGGGGAGAGGAGATGCAGTTGTTAAACTCAAGACTCTGGGCATAAGCTTTGTCCATGGGAAGAGACTCCCTGAGGTGCGGAGAAAGTATGTTATCAAATACATCAAGATTAAAACTAACTACACTAAAATACTAAAAGCTATTTATAATATATTTACAGCTTTGAAGAAGAAAGAAGCATGAAGAAAATCTGTGGACAATGAGGATTCAGATTCAGGCCATGTGATGGTAAGAAGGAACTGGAGTGGTGGCAGTCTGCACTGCCCCTTACATCCTCATCTGGAGCACAAGGAGAACAACTGAGCAAAACTCTCCAATCTCAGGCACATGGTGCACATACATGTGGAATACCTACAGGGACCATGTTTTTAAGGAGGCATTACTTTAGCAGCACTTCATCTGATTCTCTTGGCAGAGGAGGAGTATAACCTTAATCACCCTTAAGACACAAAAACTGTTAACTGCTTTATGGTTCTCTTACCCCAAGAATAAGAAAAAGGCTCTTCTGATTTGCCAAGAGTTATTGCAAAGATAATGACATAATAGTAAGTTTTCTATGAGGCAAAATATCGTGAAAATCACTTTATGCTTCAGCAGCTGTTATTTTAAAAATAAAATGTTAATTAAAATGACAAACTAATCAACACTATCTGGCTTCACAAGAAGATTGTACCCCATTTTAAATTCTGTAGTATATTTCAGTTCAGCACTGAAGTGAAGAGAATTTCCATTTAGCTCTGAAAGTGAAGTTTATTTTTGAAAATATTCCTCTGAATGTCAGAGAAAAATACCAATTAACGTTTATTTCAAAATGCTTTTACAAAGGTCTCTCCATTTTATTTTATGCAGGTTTTTCCACATTCTGTAATTAAAATCATTTCACAATGCTATCAAGCCATTTTACATTATTTTACAAGTTCTAAAGAGAAGAACTACACTGCATAAAATCAAACGTTTAAAGCTATTCTTTCCAAGATTTTATTGTAAAACACAATTTGCCTATAAAGCCAAAAGAGGTGTATTTTTAGGAACTAAAATAATCTCTCAAACTAAAAAACCAACAGTTTTGGAATAAAAAGTCTTGTGACAAAAACTCAAGAAACATCTATAATTTCAAAGGAAGTAAATACACATTATTAATAGTACTATTCATATTTATTAAAGTATCAGTAGATTTAAAATACTTAGAACAAATTACAAGAAAAAGACGTACAAATCTAGGTGGCTGTTTGCAGTTTCGAGGTTCAATTTCTAATGATTTGTTGAACAAGTAGTCTGTAAACTCTTTTTCTGGTGCATTTCCCATAGGATTGAGATTTTCAAAGAACCGCTAAAATGAGGTAAACAAGTTTCAATAAATAATTTTACATGCTCTTAACAACATATGCATATATATAGAATACAGAAAACTGTTCAATGAAATCTGAACATTTCACTGGCTACACGCAACTTTTATACTACTGTTAATTCATTCCTGGAAAAATACAGCAACAAGTCCTGATGCAAATGACACTAAAAAACATACAAGTTAATGATAATTAGGCTTGAAAGGATTAGATTTTTACCAGTAAATGTCAATTTCAGTGTACACACACAAACCAACAAAAATTTTTTTCCATTGATGATGATAATCAAAATTTATGGACAGGCAGAGTAAGAAAAATGCTGCTTGAAAACTTAAGAGTTTGATTTAGGGATATTTATTTTGTACATTTTGACATGTAATATTGACAATTTGTTTTAAGGATTATAAACCTTTAACTTTTTGAATCTCAGCAGCTATTACATAAATTTTGTCTGACCTCACCTATTCTGACACTCCACCCATATTTTCCTGCAACTGTGAAAATTTAAATAGATAAAAGTCTAAAAAATGCTTAAAATAAACATCAATATTATCTGTCAAAATTATAAAAATTGAATCCTGCCTAGTCTAATGATAATGTAAAATTTACTGACTAGAGGAATTATTTTAAATCACATGAACAGAGCTATTTTAAATGTAACAATATTCTGTAAAATGCTTTGTAGTTATGTAGATGATTTACCAAGTATCTCAATGCAGTCATCAAGATCTTCCAGTTCCTTCATTTTCAAACATTCCTTTTTTACCGACATCAATACTTACAACCTATAACTTACGATTATTGTATTTGTCTTTTCTTGATTTGTTTTCAAAATATTCCAATGCTCCTCTTCGTAATTTTAAAATTACATCACTTAACCTTTTTCCAGAACTGTTCTCAATAATGAACAGCACAATACAAAGAATGCTGTTACTCAGCTACAGTTTCAGAGTGACCAGAACTGTACACGTTATTTCAGGTGAGAGCATATCGTTGAGTTAAAGAATGGCATTTTGGTCTTTTCAGTACTGTTCTCATTTTTTATGCAGCCTAACATTGTGTTGCTTCTTTTACTGGTGCTGTAAACTGAGCAGACATTTATTGAATTGTCCACAAAACAGCCCAGGAGGTTACAATTAATTAACTGAGTGGTTACAAAAAGAACAGGAGTACTTGTGGCACCTTAGAGACTAACAAATTTATTAGAGCATAAGCTTTCGTGGACTACAGCCCACTTCTTCGGTATGCATCTGAAGAAGTGGGCTGTAGTCCACGAAAGCTTATGCTCTAATAAATTTGTTAGTCTCTAAGGTGTCACAAGTACTCCTGTTCTTTTTGCGGATACAGACTAACATGGCTGCTACTCTGAAACCTGAGTGGTTACAGTTACTTAACAACCCATCACTGAGTAGAAGTAGTTTAATTATTCCTTCCAACGAACATTCCCTTCCATTTGCCAACAATAATTTAATCTGGCATCACATGGCCCATTCACCTTGCTTTAAGTCTTTCTGGAGTTTTTCAATATTCTCGAGTGTGAGGCTAATCTAATTCTGTGTCATTTGCAAATTGTGCCACTTAACTGTTCACCCCCTTTACAGTTCATTAATATATTAAACACTGGTCATAGTGAAGAACCTAGAGAAAACCACTGTTTACCTTTTGCCACGTTGAAAGATGACCATTTATTCCTACTCATTGTTTTCTTTCGTTTACTTTCAAATCCGTAACTGCTTGCCCTATGACTATTTAACTTCCTTAGTAGCCTCTTGTCAGAAACCTTGTCAAAGGAGTTTTGGATTAATTGGATACATACGAAGGATTCTAATATATCAGAGCAGCACACTTTTTCTTCACAGAAACTGTTAGTTTCTCATCATATGTTCATGCTGTTTTAGAACTCTTTTCCTCTTGCTCTAATCCTATTCACTCCGCTCCAGCTAGTGAAGTACTGTATAGCAATGGCAAAACCAAGAAGTATCTGTTGTATAGTAGTGAGCAGATGAGATATATGTGATGAACTATATTAAGGATTTAGAATTAATGTATGCTTTGACGCACACTCTTCTCTTTACCAATGATGGTTATTGCACTATTAAGGCAGTCATCCCCACATCTACTAGCACCCCAGCAAGAATATCAGTAGAGTATCTGCCACAGTTTGTTTATCATATGAATACACATACATGCACACACATACATAAAGTATATGCCTATTGTATTTGTTCTTTGATTACCCGTATTTCTGGTTCTATCCGTAAACAGTAAGGTTGGTTTTGATACTGCTGAATTTCGCCTGTAATTTCAGCCACTTTTCTCCTCTTACTGAAGTTGATTAACTCTTTCCCTTGTCTTTTAAGAAAGTCTGGATTCCCTTCTTCTGTCTTCAGAATATTTGTTAGATAGATTCCTAATATATATATAAAAAAAGAATTTTGATTTTCACATTTCACCCCAACTCCTGTTTTCATTTTTTCTGATAAATGCCAGCAAAGAACTCCTCAGCATAAAAAGAGAGCAAACCATTTATTTCAATGCACCAATACTGAATTAATCAGAAAGAGCAAACGAGCTATGCATTCTCTCTGAAAACTAAATATATTATAGAGGGAACAAGTTTTATCTGCTTATACTGAGGTCATGGTCGGGAGGTCACATTCCAACAAGACTCCTCAGCATGCTTAGGTCATCCAGAAAGGAACAGTGTCAAGAATGTGAGATAAAATTCAAGTTTAAGAGAAACCCTATTTTATTTTCATTGGAACTGGAGTCTGCATACAACAGCAATATCCATGGACTTTCTAAAACGGGAAGAAAACCAAATTTATAGAAAATATATTGCAAAGGAATATGAAAGCTTCTCAGGCAAATAACTAGCAAAAAGAGCAGTAATCACAGCTTCTACAAAATTGTTCTTGAAAACACAAGAATTTTATAGTGCACCAAGAGAACAAAATCATCTAGTATTTACACAAACACAGTGTAACAGAGGTTACTGAATTTAAATATTCACAAACACTAATGTTAAAAATCGAATATGTTATGCATAGCACAAGGGCAATTCTTCAGAGTATAGAATGTAATACCTTAAAAAAAACTCAATGCATTTTCAGCATCTTAATTTGCTGCTCATTTTAACGTTAAAAGAAAGCCAACATAAGAACCTTATCTCCAACCCTGTAGTATAACTTACCAAAGAAAGGCACGCAGGGTGGGTTGATTGACTTGAGTTTAGCTAGGTACTTCTTAAAGTGATCTTGACTTAGTTCTACTGCTTCATCCAAAACTTTCTTTTTTCTCTCCTGTAATGCCTAATTTATTGAAGAGAAAACAAAGCAACAATGTGTCTTTTGCATGGTTTGGTTAGTGAAAATAAGGTACCTTCATATTTATATTATCTATCTATAAATTAACAAAACCTTGTTTCTCACAATATTTGAATTTAAGTGTGATTTAAAATGGTTTCCAATGTACTACTACATCAACTGTCCCTGACTCTATCGCTTAAAACTTGCCGATGAAACCCCCAGTGTAGACGCAGCTATGCTGACAGAAGGGGGCTTCTGCCAACATAGCTAATGTCTACCAGCAAAAAAAAAATTCTGTCAGCATATGCGGCTAGTGTACCAGGGGACTTAACCAGCATAAGCTCTGTAGTGTAGACATAGTCCTAAGATGCATCACATGGAAATGTCAGACTACTGTAAATACAATTATTTTCACTTTAATCAATTTACAAAAATAATCCCAACTGTTTTAAATACACCTCTATCCCGATATAATGCGACCTGATAGAACACGAATTCGGATAGAACGCGGTAAAGCAGCGCTCCGGGGGGCGGGGCTGCGCACTCCGGTGGATCAAAGCAAGTTCGATATAACGCGGTTTCACTTATAAAGTGGTAAGATTTTTTGGCTCCCAAGTACAGCGTTATATCGGAGTAGAGGCGTATGATTTATTTCAAATCTAAACAAATCAAACTTAGTTATCAGCATCTAGCACTGATACTAGTAAAAATATTTTTCTACATACAACACAAACTCCATCCTTCTGTGCAAAACTGTCTTCTGAACTTCAATAGTCTACTTCAGTGGAATTTATTAGTTTACTGCACACTCATTTTCAGTGAAAAAGTAACCAATTTACACTTTTTCTTCCTAAACTCACCAATGTTCCCCAATGTTTAAACTTCTTTCTCCAGAATCTGCTAAAACTGGCCTCAGATTCTTTTACACTCACTCTGACCAAGATACAGGAAAGCATCCCCATTTGGGAAAGCAAAGCTTAAAAAAAAAATTCCTTGATAGCAATGTCCTTAAGCACGTGCTTAAGTTCTTTCCTGAGCATTAAACTCTCTGTAAATGTCCAAACCTATGCATGGATCTTCTCTGGTCAGCGAAAGAAGAAAGGGATCACCTGCATCTCTCACAGTTTCTCTTCCCTACCCCCTAGCTGGAATTCTGCAGCTCCCAGATAGAGTTCAAGGTACAGTAAAAGTTTTTAACTGGTATGCCGGGGAAACGGGGGGTGCTGGTTAACTCAGAGGGAGGGCTTTGGAGTGTGGGGGGGATGGGGGTGGAGTGTGGGGCAGGGGTGTGGTAAGGGCTGTGGGACACAGGCTCTGGGAGGGAAGGAATTTGGGTCCGGGAGGGGGCTTGAAGCAGGGGCTTGTGGTGCTGGATTGAGAGGGGGGGCAGGGGGAGTAAAGGGGTGTGCTCATCTCCGGCGGCTCCCCGTCCCTGCTGCTTCTGGCGGAGGCGCGGCCAGGCAGATCTGCAAGCACACGCTGCCTCTGTCTACAGGTGCTGCTCCCCACAGCTCCCGTTGGCCATGGTTCCTGAGCTCCCAGCAGGAGGCGGCAGGGGAAACCCCTGAGCTCCCTGCCACCCAGGACAGTGTGGGAACCCCCCAGCTCCTAGTGGGTGGCGGCAGCAAACCCCCAGCTCCCTGCCATTGGGGGTGGCGCTGCGGGGGAACCCCGATCTCCCAGCGGGAGGCAGCGACGGAACCCTCCCCCCAGCTCCCTGCCCCCAGGGGCGGTGATGGGGGAACCCACCAAGCTCCATGCTGCCCCAGGCAGCAGGGGACAGCACTGCGTGGAACCCCGAGCTCCCAGTGGAAGGCAGCAGGGTAACCCGAGCTCCAGGCTGCTGGGGGTGGCAGGGACCCCCTGAGCTCCCTGCTGCTGTGGCAGCTCCGGGTCCCCTTGGGTTGCAGGGAACCCCGAGCTCCCAGCCCCCGCAGGCAGCGACAGATGCCTGAAGCTGCAGGTGGCACCCTGCAGCCATCAGCTGCTACAGGCAGCTCCTAGGCCCTGCAGCTGCCCCACTTGAAGTAGTATGGGGATCCGCAGATCCCCATTTTGTCAGGGATATTTTTAGTAAAAGTTAGGGGCAGGTCACGGCATCCGTGAATTTTTCTGTTATGCCCATGACCTGTCCAAAAAAAGTATACTAAAAGTATCTGTGGTGGGGGTGTTCGGCAGCGGGGGGGGGGTTCGGCAGCGCAGCGCTCGGTGGGCGGGTTCGGCAGTGCGCTGCAGCGCTTGGTGTGTGTAGCGGCAGCGGGGGGGGGGGTTCAGCAGCGCAGCACAGCGCTCCGTGGGGTGTGTGTGTGTGTGTGTGTTTCGGCGGCACGGCGTTCCATGGGGGGGCTGGGGGGTTCGGCGGCGCTCCGTGGGGGGGGCTGGGGGGTTTGGTGGCGTGGCGCTCCATGGGGGGGCTGGGGGGTTCGGCGGCGCTCCGTGGGGGGGGCTGGGGGGTTTGGCGGCGCTCCGTGGGGGGGGGCTGGGGGGTTTGGCGGCGCGGTGCTGAGGGTATGTGTTATGGTGGCGCTATGGAGGGTGGTGCTCTTTTTTTTTTTTTTTTTGCTTGGGCGGCAAAAAAGTTAGAGCCGGCCCTGGGATTGGCCACTTGACAAGGTGATTAGTACAGCGCTGCAAGCGTTTACATTCACACCCGTGAGTCATAGCCACTCCGCTGTGGGCAGGTGGAGTACCTGCAGCGTTGTACCCAGGGAGATACAGCGCCGTAAGTGCCCTGCCAGTGTGGACGGGGAGTGAGTTACAGCGCTGGGGGAGGCTTTACAGCGATGTAACTTGCAAGTGTAGCCACAAGGCCTTAGCCTTAGCCATGACATTCAATCATTGCCATGCTGGATTTGAGCTGTCAAGCTACAGGTGAAAGACTCCAAATGCCATTACAAATCTCCTGTGGCACCCAGGACCCTTAATATACTACTTTTGATAATATTCCTCACGAGTGTTTCACATTACACTTATAAAGAAAGTAATTGTAAAATAACAGTGTTTATTCAAAAAATGGTATATGATTTGCTTTTCTTGATAGTCTCTTAAGAAGGATGCACAAGTCACTCAGAAGACTTACCTCAAATGTATGATCTAGTCTGTACACTGACACAGAATTCATCGCACTGACTATCTCCAACACACCATTGAAATTATTCAACTCTTGAAAAACCTGCAGAATTTCGATTATCCTACTTAACACAGCCAATCGCTCCTCAAAATTCTCTGTTTCCACAATGCACCTAATCAAGAAACATGGTATTAGGAAATGTTGGAATTAGGAAATTCGCTTTGCTAGGCACTGAAATCTAGTCTTTAGTCACCATAGAGAACAGGAGTTCAAAATGAAGACCATTACCCTAAGCGTCTCAGTGTTTTCACTGAAATAAGCAGTTTAAAACTTAAAAGGAGTAGGTTGCCTTGCAGATTTTTGGTTATGTCCTGGACTGTGCCAAGCACAAAATCAATGCTTAGCTAAGATAGTGATTACTGAAATACACAACAACTATTTTATAATTCAAAATAAAGGACTCTCCTTTAAACTGTAAGAAAAACTGAGTGATCCCTGAACTTCAACTTGATTCCATGTCAGTACATTAACATCCCCTGTACTTACTTTTCAAACCAAAGAGTAAGATTTGTAGTGTGCCGAATCATTTTCAATAGATTTGGGGAGTTAATTTCCTTATCTTCTTTAGTCCACACACTCCCAACAAGTTCAGATGGCTGCACTGCCCTATTGAAAGAAAATGTTAAGTATGAGGCAAGGGAATGTTTAATACTTAATATTCATATGTTCCATGTTTGCAGTACACGACTTATTACATATTTCTTCCCCTTACTTGTGACATGACATTTGGTACAGATTATTCAATATAATCCATCATTGAACAGTCATTCAAAATAATCATTGGACTCGTATTTCAACACGGGCACTAATGGACTCTGGAAAATGCCAGTCTCTGTTAAAAGAACATCAGTGGTGTATTTTCAGATTAGAAAATTACTAAGGACTCAGTTTTGTCTTCTGAAGGCAGAAATAAGCATCCTGAACAAAGAAAATTTCTCGTTGTCTAATGGGTAAACACGAGTAATGTGTTGCTGGAATGGGGATCGACAAACCCTGTAAAAGCCTCATGTGCAAAAAGAAATATTTTATTAGAAATCCTTCTGCCATTGTAGCATGCAAACCTTTCAAAAATCCCAGTTAAATACCTTAGTTTTTATGAGGGCCCCTAGAGAATAAAGTTCTGTTTAGGATGCTACAAGCATTTTTTATAAGATTCCCCCCCCAACTTTTATTTTGAGAATTCATATATTATGTCCCAGTTATGTTTGAGTGTTGTTTACTCACTACAGCATTTTAGTGTCCTAATTATTTACTATACAAGTTTGGTTATGTTGACACAAGTCTAATATGTTGATGGATAAACACTTTGGTATAGGACAGAAGGTGAGCAAACCTTACTTGGCAAATCATAAAAGAGAAGAATATACTTCAGGCTGATTCTACAAATTAAAGATTTTTTTCTTACTAAAGCCGAATGCAATTTGATTAACTCAATATTTCTATTACAAATGAAAGCCAAATATAGAGTAGGTATTAAAAGTGATTGCAGAGAACACTATAATTTCCCATTACAAACCTGTAAAGTGGGATTACATATAGCAACCAGCCCTTTTTTATTTTTACAAATAAAAGCAACATACTTTTAGATTTCCATATTAATCCTGCTAGTTTTCTCCAGTCAGAAAAGGAAATTTCATGCTTCTGACTAGTGCAAATAGTGTGATTTATGGCGCCAACAAAAATCTACCTAAGGAACAAACACATTTTTTGAATAACTACCTATAGAGATCAGATTCTAGAAGTGTTAGCTGACGAGCAATTTCTATTGGATGTAGTGTCATCAGGTCCATCTCAAACTGTCCAAGGTGGCAAATATGCCATTCAATTGGGGGAGGTTGGCTCTCAAAGGTAATGTTATGACTAATTCCATTTGCTTGAGCTTGTTTTTTTCTCTTGATAATCTTAGCAATGGATTCTACCCACTTCTTCATGGATTTGCCTGTAAAAAAACAACATTAAAAACGTTCATACTAATGATTTAACAGCTTTTTCAAATGATACTTTTGTTAGATGTACACTTCTGCTTGTTAACTAGTAGAATGATATGAAATAAGGTTAGCATTCAGTACTTAAGGAAAAGATTAACAAATTTGTATAGGTTTTATAGAATAGGATAGAAAAATTCAAGTTCAGGGGCCAAATTATTTTCTTTAACAATTTGTGCACCCACCAAAGGTTACATTTGTGTATGCAAATCAGGAAATTGCATGTGCAAAGAAGTTAGGTGTGCAGTTACCCATTACCATATGCAAATACAGGCACAAAGAGTGCACATTTTTGGGTGCACCTGTTTTGTAGTTAACTTTGATAGTCTGGCCCTATTTGTTCAAGTTTACAGTTTTTAGTTATGTGATGACTTTACGATATATTGTATTAGTTCATTAGAAAGACATGGTGGGTGAGGTAAAATCTTTTACCGGGGGTACACAAGACAAATCAGACTCCTGAAAGGGGTACAGTAGTCTGGAAAGGTTGAGGGCCACTGCTTTAGGGAATGTTATCACACTGTTCAACTATAAGTAAGGTTATATTTTAGTCATGGGTATTTTTAGTAAAAGTCTTGGACAGGTCACAGGCAGTAAAGAATAATTCACGGCTCGTGACCTGTCCATGACTTGTACTATATACCCCTGACTAAATTTTGGGTGTTCAGGTGGGTGGGAGCGCGGCCCAGGGGTGCCACGGGTGCTCTGGGGAGGGGGTAGGTTGGTGGCACGCAGCTCGGGACCCTCACTGCTGCTGGGGTCCCTACCTGGCTCTGCAGCGACATGTCCCTCAGCTTCTAGGCAGAGGCACAGCCTGGAGGCTCCATGTGCTGCCTCTGCCTCCAGCTGTGGCTCTGCAGTTCCCACTGGCCAGGAACCATGGCCAATGGTAGCTGTGGGGACAACACTCGTGAGCGGAGGCAGTGCACAGAGCCGCCTGGCCACACTTCTGCCTAAGAGTCGAGGGAGGGACATGTCGCTGCTTCCGGGGATCCCCCCCAAGGTTAGCACCAGCTGGAGCTCTCGCCCCCTCCCATGCCCCAACCCTCTTCCCCAGCCCTGAGCCCCCTCCCACACCCAAACTCCTGCTGCTGCGGGGGGGCACAGTGTACTGCCCCAACAGTGGCCGGTGCGGCTGGCCCAGAGGCTGCATGAGCTGCTCAGGTGGCCCCTGGCCCAGTCGCATCGGCTGCTGCAGAAGTCATGGAGTTCCCAGAAAGTCACAGCATCCGTGACCTTAGTGACAGACTTGCAGCCTTAACAACAAGGCCTAAGGAATTAACACTAATTGAAGCTAAAAGGTTTTTATTGTTCAGCTCTCCTCTTCTGGAAGAGTAATGGTTGTTGTGCAGGGTCTTCAGGACAAGGATAGTAAAATGGAAAAGGATCAGTGTTCCAGTAGGGAAGACATTTTTTCTTCTCACTGAGGAAAAATTTTCTCTAGGAACTTAAAGTTGGAAAGAGGCAGAATTCAATTAAAAATATTTAGATTATACTGGTTTATTTTTTAACATTTTTTTATTTAAATTATCACCGCTGTGCAAAATGATGGGTGTTAAGTATTTTTTCCGATTTTTATCAATTCAAATGTTTACAGTTTCAGGAAATTATGGGGGAGTCAGACAATTGATCACAGTAGACACAGATTCAAAGAGTTTGTTTTATAACCTTAAAAACAGAAATGGTCGCTATCATGTCAAAATATATAAAGTAAATATACTTAAATCAAACTCTAATATAATCTTAAGCAACATTTTTCTTGCCTATCTGTAAATTTTGATTATCATCAATGGAAATTTTTTTTTGTTGGTTTGTGTGTCCAAGGAAATTGATATTTGCCGATAAAAAACCTAATCCTTCCAAGCCTAAAGTGTTTTGAATTCTAGAGAGACCATACTGGTTTCAGACAATGACAATCTTAAATATTTACTGCTAAATAATTTGATAAAACAACACAGTAATGTCTGATATTATTTAGGTTTCTGACTATCTTGCAATGTCTATGCACGTGAGATTTGACTTCAACTGGAGTACTTACATGAGTAAAAAGAACTGCTCATGTGAGTAAACTGACTCATGTTTGTAAGAGCTAGCAGGAATAGACCCCCCAGAATGAATTAGAAAGTAAAAAGAACAAATGGATTGTAACAGTTACCGTACCTCTTACACTTGAAATAAATGTCTCCAGTTTATCGAGCAACTCCAGATCTCTTTCAAAATCGTAAAAATGATGTTCTACCCAGTGTCGAAAAACATTTAATATCCTGAAAAATAAGGGGGGGGAGGAGAGGAAGGAAAAAAAAATAATCTTTTTAATTTTTATGAACCCTCAAGTCCAGCCAACCTGCACATTGATGAAGCATGGGTTCTGCAGAAGTTACAGTATGCAATCATGTAATTAAGGACCATCACAATGCACATGCACAATAGGTTGGAGTCACAACTGAGTGTGGAAACTTAACTTTGGTAATCCTGGAATTTTGAGAACATAACTTTGCAGCTTTAACAGTCAGGTTTTTTTTTGTTTTTTTAAAGAGGAGGGATTAATGGAAGATTGTACCCAAAAGAGTAAACCATAAGAACATAGAAGGACATAAGAACGGCCATACTGTGTCAGACCAAAGGTCCATCTATCCCAGTATCCTGTCTTCTGACAGTGACCAATGCCAGGTGCCCCAGAGGGAATGAACAGAACAGGTAATCATCAAGTGATCCATCCCCTGATGCCCATTCCCAGCTTCTGGCAAACAGAGGCTAGGGACACCATCCTTGCTAATATCTACTGATGGACCTATCCTCCATGAATTTATCTAGTTCTTTTTTGAACTCTGTTATAGTCTTGGCCTTCACAACATCCTCTGGCAAGGAGTTCCACAGGTTGACTGTATGTGGTATGAAAAAAATACTTCCCTTTGTTTGTTTTAAACCTGCTGCCTATTAATTTCATTGGTGACCCCCTAGTTCTTGTGTTACGAGAAGGAGTAAATAACATTTCCTTATTTACTTTCTACTCACCAGTCATGGTTTTATAGACTTCTATCATATCCTCCCTTTGGTGTCTTTTTTCCAAGCTGAAAAGTCCCAGCCTTATTAATCTCTCCTCATACGGCATATGCTCCATACCCCTAATAATTTTTGTTGCCCTTTTCCAATTCCAATATATCTTTTTTGAGATGGGGCGACCACATCTGCAGGCAGTATTCAAGATGTGGGCATACCATGGATTTATAGAGAGGCAATATGATATTTTCTGTCTTCTTATCTATCCCTTTCTTAATGATGCCCAACATTCTGTTCCCTTTTTTGACTGCCGCTGCAGATTGAGTGGATGTTTTCAGAGAACTATCCACAATGACTCCAAGATCTCTTTCTTGAGTGGTAACAGCTCATTTAGACCCCATCATTTATATGTATAGTAGGGATTATGTTTTCCAATGTGCATTACTTTGCATTTATCAACATTGAATTTCATCTGCCATTTTGTTGCCCAATCACCCAGTTTTGAGAGATCCTTTTGTAGCTCTTCACAGTCTGCCTGGGACTTCACTATCTTCAGTAGTTTTGTATCATCTGCAAATTTTGCCACCTCACTCTTTACCCCTTTTTCCAGATCATTGGTGAATATGTTGAATAGGACTGGGCCCAGTACAGACCCCTGGGGGACACCACTATTTACCTCTCTCCATTCTGAAAACTGACCATTTAGTCCTACCCTTTGTTCCCTATCTTTTAACCAGTTACCAATCCATGAAAGGACCTTCCCTCTTATCCCATGACTGCTTACTTTGCTTAATAGCCTATGGTGAGGGACCTTGTCAAAGGCTTTCTGAAAAGCTAAATACATTATATCCACTGGATCCGCCTTGTCCACATGCTTGCTGACCCCCCTCAAAGAATTCTAGTAGATTGGGGAGCCATGATTTCTCTTTACAAAACCATGTTTACTATTCCCCAACAAATTATGTTCATCTATGTGTCTGACAATTTTGTTCTTTACTATAGTTTTAACCAGTTTGCCTGGTACTGAAGTCAGGCTTACTGGCCTGTAATTGCTGGAGTCACTTCTGGAGCCCTTTTTAAAAATTGGCATCACATTAGCTATCCTCCAGTCATTTGGTACAGAGACTGATTTAAATGATAGGTTACAGACTACAGTTAGTAGTCCTGCATAACAAAAGAATAAAGTAAAATCCAACATTCTTCTATTAGCAAATTTCTCAAGTGAAAAAGTTAGTTAACATTTACCACTTACAAAAAGGCAGAGGTTTTCTAATTGTTTCTCTTTCCTATTTACATTTTTCATTTTAAAAGCTGATATATCAAAAGTCAGTGTTGTAATAATAATAATAATAATAATAAAAATCTTAAGACTTTTTTATACCCTTTTATTCACATGAAAGAAAAGGAACAGTACAAGATCCACTTTTTTCTCTTAAGATCAGGAAATACAAGTTTTCACCTGCCTTTTCTCTACTTTCTTAAACATTAAGCGTCAAATTAACCTTTAGAACCAAAGTACGATTACACTTGTCCTTTGAACTCTTAAGATGAGAAACTTTGCTTTTCTCTCCTCTCCTCCAGGCAAAAAACCCCTGTGAGCTGATGCCTCAAACTTTATTAGATTCATTTGGGCCTACTGCCTTGTTATCTAGATGCATGACAAATTAAAACTGTCCATATCAACTCACACAAACAAATCTCTCTCCATACCACCCTATAAAACCATAACTTGTAGAGGCCCAGATTAAAGCTATACACCTCTACCCCGATATAACGCGACCCGACATAACACAAATTCGGATATAACGCGGTAAAGCAGCACTCCGGGGGGGGGGGGGGGGGGCGGGGCTGCACACACTGGTGGATCCAAGCAAGTTCAATATAATGCCGTTTCACCTATAACGCGGTAAGATTTTTGTGCTCCCAAGGACAGCGTTATATCGGGGTAGAGGTGTACTTTGCACCATGCTCTGAAAGTCAACAAACTCAAGCACTGCTAAGGGACCAGAAAAAGCAGGTTCCATAGCTGGGGACTCTCCAGCAAAATCAACTTCCCTCCATTTAAGAGTTTCATATAGACTTTGTCAACAAAAATACCTCAGCTGATTCCAGTCGTTATCAGTTTGCATATAGAAAATACGCACTCCCTAAAACAGCCAGATACAGCACCATAAAGGGATGGATGCATTAGAACTAAAACCTTGAACTGCACCCAAAGCAGATCACACCTCACACACATAGCATGGATGTAATCTGCTCATGCTGGCCCAGTCCAATAAATAGGAGAGCCATGCATTCTGTGCTAGCTGAAGCTACCACTTCAAGTAAAGTCCCAAGCAGAACAGAGAAATAGTTGAACCTGAAGGTAACAAAGAAACTGATGACTTAGGAGAGTTCAACATAATTTTTGTTTTAAATTATTCTGCTAACTACAGATGGGGAAAAAAAAAATACATTAACTGCTGAGTAGAGCAATCAGTTTGTTAACCTCTTTGATAAAGGCAGATTTACTATAGCTTAGGCAGTGTTGTTGTAGCCATACTGGTCCCAGATGTGAAGAAGAACTCTGTGTGAACTTGAAAGCTTCTCTCTTTCACCAAAAAAAGTTGTTCCATAAAATATATTACCTCATCCACCTTGTTTCTCTTTTGAATCCCAGTAGATAATTCAGTTTCAAGCTATTAGAAGCCACAGACAATTCTAATTTCTCCCAAGAACAAAATGTTAACAATAAGCCACAAGAGAGTGTGCAGTAAATGGCAGTTTAAAGTTAAAGTTTTAAACTGCCCCTCCCCACAAAGCCTAAATGCAGTTTAGGGCCCTTGGATCACTTTCTGTTAAAACCACTAGTTTAAGAGTATTTCATATCCCCAATTATAAGAAGCAGGCAAAAGTAGTCAGTCAGGCAACTAAGTCCTGCTGAAAGATAGAGCACCAGAAAACCTTTCAATAAAAACTGGATTTCAGCCAGATCTACTGAACAGATAGAAATCTGGGCTCAGAAAGAAGGCCGAGAGACAGTCTCCAAACAGTTCATCAAGCCATAAAAGAAGGCAATACGTCACAAAAATTATTTTATAGACGTTAGTAGCAAGAAACTGTTTATAAATTTCCCACTATTTCATTTTCTATTACAAATGATTTATCAAAGTAGAAAAATACATTGGATGAACTCTTGAAAAACAAATGTAAAAAGGTTATTTTAATAGCAAACAAAGTTAGGGATCCACACTCTAAAAGCACTATGCCTAATCAGGGTGTACATTGGTAAGCTGCTTACCACCAGAGAGCAAGATGAAAACAAGGCATTCACCAACAGGATAATCTTAAATGCGGCTTTAGTTCTTTAAAGCGTTAACCTTAAAAAGCTGAATTAAGAGCCTTAAAGCAGCTCCCAATTCAATTTATTATTGTTAAATAGCCTGGCAGACTCCACAGCACTTGAGTGACTGGAAGTACTAATGGAAAAACAGCAATTTCTCTCTGAAGTACTGTCGTAAACATTCCTACAGATCAGACTTCAGAGGGAAACCAATTCTTAAGCCAGTTATGGTGATCAATAGTGCTGCAGAGAAAACTGCACAGCTATGAGAAGCTACCTGTGTACAAATACATCAACTGGGCTGGAACAGGGAGTGAAAAAAGCAATGGAACTGAAGAGTAAAAGGAAAGAGGGTTACTAGCTTAGGCTACCTTTGTGGCTATAACCTATACAAACAGTCATTCAATATAAGAGGAGTAATTTTAATTGTACCTACCTGACCTGCACCATTTTAACACAATGAGCAACAGGCTTTTTTGTAGTGTGTTCAGTTTTCAGTTGTGAGCAGCATGGAACAGACATATGATTGTAACAACCAACAGAATCCTAAATGACTAATCATAACATGTCTTTGGATTATCATTGTCCATAGCCTGGCCACACTAACAACTTAACACTTGATACCAGTCTTCACATTAAGTTGTGTCTTCAAAAACAGGATACACAAACTGAACTAAAATTTGGATCTGATGCAGGAAATATAAAGGAACCCAAACCTGAGTTGTACTGGCTGGACATATTCCTTGCGAAATCTTTTCAGGTCTGCACTGATTGGCTGCTCTCCTTTCTCTATTGCCAACCTATCTGCTTCAGTAGGCTCAGGCTCTGGGATTTCAAACCTATGAACAAAAGCACAACGCTGATTATTGATGAAACCTTTTTATATAAAACCAATTAAGTAAAAACATAATTAAAATGGTTTAAGTACAGTGAAAACTCCTGAGCAACGCATGAGTGGGTATATGCTGCTCTAATTCCAGGTTTGATTTACTTCAAGACAATCTGAAAATCTACACCTTTGGTGCATTGATGAAAAGTTAAGGAATGCAGTAATGCTCTTTTCAAAGCTTATAATTTCATTAGCCTTCATTTGTGTCCTGACACTAGCCATCAAATTAAAGATCTTTATTTTCAAGGTCCTACAAAATACAACCCACGTCTACATCTCAATTAATCTCTTAGCCTCCCTCTCTCCACTATTCCCTTTTGGTCTTGTCAAGCTGTATCATTCATTTTAACTGGTCATTTCTTGCCAACCAAATAAACCCATTTCATCCATGAATCTCTCCTAAATTACACCTCTACCCCAATATTATGCGAATTCGGATATAACGCGGTAAAGCAGCGCTCGGGGGGGGGGGGGGGGGCGCTGCACACTCTGGCCGTTCAAAGCAAGTTTGATATAACGCGGTTTCACCTATAACGCAGTAAGATTTTTTGGCTCCTGAGGACAGCATTATATCGGGGTAGAGGTGTATAGTCATCCCATTGATTTCTCTGCACTCTGTGTTACCTGAGAAGTTCTATACCTTGTGTTAGACTGCAAGCTCCTTTTGGTAGGGATCATATCCTCTATATAGCTTTAAAAGCACTGTGTATGTTTATGGGGCTATACAGTTCATAACTAAATTTTTATCATCATTGTTTGGTAGCAGGGTAATGCCCAGAAGCCTTGGTCAGGATGGGACCACTATCGTACTACAAACACATTGGCCCAGGATCCAAAAAAGCTTATATTAGAAAGGCAAAAAGACAAAGGGAGGAGGAGGAGGATACAAGCACATGCCTTGTTTTTTACCATCTTTATTTTTAATTCTTGTGCCCCAGAAGATAGGCAACATCAAAAATAGCCAAATGGATCAAACTTTTTCAAAAATGTCATCTCAGCACAAACAGGCATGAAGTTTCAGTTTAAAATTGTGGCTGAAAATAAGTGTTTATAATGGCAGTGCTGTTTCAAGCATAACCACTGTGCTGCCAGTACTATTATTAATTACACCTCTACCCCGATAAAACGCTGTCCTCGGGAGCCAAAAAAATCTTACTGCGTCATAGGTGAAACCGCGTTATATCAAACTTGCTTTGATCTGCCAGAGTGCACAGCCCCACCCCAGAGCGCTGCTTTACCGCGTTATAGCCGAATTCGTGTTATATCAGGTCGCGTTATATCGGGGTAGAGGTGTATTTGTATTCCCTCAGCACCTAGGAGCCCTCAGTCATGGACCAGGACCTATTGTGCTATGTGTTGTACAAACACAGACCAAAAAGACAGTGCAGTTATATTAATATCAGTGAAACTGATGTATCATCTTTCATTTCAAAGGATCCCAATAAAGCTTCACGGACACAGCTTCACCACTGGGACAGAGGTAAGCAACCAGAGCACAGCACACAATGAGGGTGGAAGAACTGTTGTGCCAAGGACGTTGGGTCAGATATTCCCTCCTACGAAAACTAACACAGGTTCCTTTATGTCCAGGCAGAAAAAAAGTTAATATATAGTAAGTCCCCAGAAACCCACACACAGTAATCTGCATTTTGAACTTATTTTACTCTCGTTGTAAAGTTGAAGGGCTCAGTCAACTCTGCCAGGATTTGAACCTGTGGTTTGGGCAAATCTAAGGATTTCAATCAGTTGTGCAAACACTCAGGCACATGCTCACGGCTAGACTGAGGCACAGACCTGTGCCTAGGGCCCCATTTCTCAGAGTCACACAACAGAGGGCAGTATATATCTGCTTCCGTTTTTTTAAAAATCATGCAAGTTTTTAGTCTACATGGCTGCAAGCAAAGAGAAGCTTGAAAAGGTGACCCAAGGGTAATCTATGCAGTGATGTCTGCAAACAATCTGAAACAATAGTTTTGAAAGGTGTGACATATCTACACAGATGTTAATGCCAAGATCCATTCTCACCATTCTAGCAGAGGACTATCTATGTATGGCAGATGGAAAAAAATGCAGCAGGCCCAGACCACTGGATTAAGTACTGGGCTGCCCCCATTACCATCCCGGCCTCTCCATGAAAGAAAGGGAATTCTGCTGTTGCTTCTAAGGGAAAGAAGGGGATGGCAGGACAGGACCAGTGCCTCTCTTTGGCAGAAGAACAATGCCTCCTACCTCTGGCACTCCAAGATGGGTGAGTTGTTGAGGTGAAGCCATGGTGGCCGCACGTCATGGTGTGCCTAGGACCCTGGATGGTCTTAATCCAGCCCTGCACATGCCTAATTTTAATAATGTGCTTTAAGTATCTACAGGATCAGGGTCTAAATCAGGGATCTCAAACTCAAATCACCACAAGGGCCACATGAGGACTAGTACATTGGCCCGAGGGCCGCATCACTGAAACCTTTTAATACAACGATACAAAAGTATAGTAAAAAATGAAGGGTAATCTAGTATGTTATTAAAAGTCAATGTATTAACTTTTTTAAACTGTAATGCGAAGAGGGGTTTCAATAAAATATAAACACCTGTAACTATTCCTTATGTGGTCAGTAACACTGATGACGATCTACACTAACAGTCTATCAACACAGCTGTAATGGCAGGAACTTTTTAAAGTAACTATTCATACTAAATATGTTGCCACTTTTAACAAACATTCTTCCCAACTACTGTCACGTTATTGATTTGAACTGGGACCATATAGAACATGGTTGCAACCAAAGTCCTGTAGTGGCACCAAATCTTGTATAAAGGGGGTCAAATGAGGTGTCTAAGACAAGGTTATGGTTTACTGGTTATGATTAGGCTGTCTATATGTGTGTATCAATTTTGTAGTTGAAGTTAGGAATATTGGCTCTATACTGTCTGTATTTCAAACTTATGCTATGCTTCTGGGAAACTTCCCAGACAAGTTGGTGTTCGCTCTGCCTAGCCTGCTTGATGGCCCATTAAGGACCATCAGCTATACAATTGACCCATTGAGAGAAGGCAAACACGCCTTACAATTCAGCAACGTATGCAGGGACTGGCCCATGTGACTCCAGATTCCATTTTGCTGTAATTTTCCACAGTAAGGTCAAAGAGGTGTTCTTACACCTGGAAAAGACTATAAAAGGCTGATGCCTCTCCTCCATCTTGTCTTCAATCCTGCTTCTTACCTCTGGAGGGACTTTGCTACAAACTGAACTTTTGAACAAAGGACTGATGACCCATCGCAGCTGGGAATGTACTCCAGAGACTTGATTTGAACCTGCAGTTAATTTCATCACTGCTACAAGCCTAAACCAAGAACTTTGCTATTACTGTATGTAATTGATTCCATTTAACCAATTCTAGCTCTCATCTCGATCTTTTTACTTTTATGAATAAACCTTTAGATTTTAGATTCTAAAGGATTGGCAACAGCGTGATTTGTGGGTAACATCTGATTTGTATATTGATCTGGGTCTGGGGCTTGATCCTTTGGGATCAGGAAAACCTTTTTTCTTTTATTGGAGTATTGGTTTTCATAACCATTTGTCCCCATAACGAGTGGCACTGGTGGTGATATTGGGAAACTGGACTGTCTAAGGGAATTGCTTGTGTGACTTGTGGTTAGCCAGTGGGGTGAGACCAAAGTCTCTTAGTCTGCCTGGTTTGGTTTGCCTTGCCTTAGAGGTGGAAAAACCCCAGCTTTGGGCTGTAACTTCCGTTTAAGCAATTTGTCCTGAATTGGCACTCTCAGTTAGGTCCCGCCAGAACCGTATCGTTACAACTACTCACAGCGAAGAATCATACATGCTGAACTTCATACCTCAGACTGCTCATCTAGCCCATGAGGCCCCGCCTCTGCCCCACCTCTTCCCACCCCTTCCCCGCCCCCATTCCAACCCCTTCCCCAAAATCCCCAGCCCGACTCTGGCCCCTCCCTGCCACTATTCCAACCCCTTCCCCAAATCCCCGCCCCCACCTCTTCTCTGCCTCCTCCCCTGAGCGTGCCGTGTCCCCGCTCCACCCCCTCTCTCCTGAAAAGTCCTAAGCACTGCCAAACAGCAGGGGGGGGGGTTGGGGGGGGGGGAGCTTGGCTGCCGGAGGAGTCAGTGCCTATGGCGGGCCGTAGGAAATAACTCCACGGGCCAGCCACGTGTTTGAGACCCCTAGTCTAAAGCTTAGACAACAAAGACATCTACAAAACACTGATATGTAATTTACAATTTAAATACAATTTTAATACACAAGAAAAAACGGGGCTTGTAACTTTTAGCTTCAGAAAGTTGCTACTGAAAGTAGCAGAGCACCGGTTAAAGCTTGGGCTAGCCAACTGATTACAAACCCACCTGGGTACATACTCAGGCAGCTAGCGGAGCCGCGGTCCCAGCTGCAGTGTAGAGACACCCCCACGCTTGCGCTTGGTTACTGTTTTAAGGGTGTCCACATTAGGGGTTTGCGCCAATTTAGCTACATTGATTTTAAACAGTGTACTTTTCTAGTATAAATATAGCTTTCAATTATTTGTATTTTTCTAGTATTCACATGGCCTACAGTCATTTGGATATTGTTTCTGTTAACGTCTATTTAACTTCAATGACATTTAACATTTTGGAAAAAATAAGCCTTTGTTAAAATTTCATTCCCTCTTCTTCCTCTCCCTTCCTTTTAAAAAGATAATATTGTTTTAATACAATTCATGACTTGTATAAAGTTTTCCTACATATGGGATGGTTCAATCAGACCAAACCATGCTGCCATATTGCACTGCAAACATCAGAAAAGAAGGAGCAAGTAATCTAAACTGAAACACCCCAGTGTCTTCAGAATAAATGTTTGTTGTTTACCTTTCAATCAACAAGCTCAGCAATTCCTGTGGCTTACAAAAGGAGCGGTAGGTAGTAAGGAAAGTGCGAACAAAATTAGGATCTGTCAAGGGAAAACAAGAAAATGAACAAAATGAATTTTATACAATGATTTCAATGTTCACTGATGATAAAAAATATGGCCATAAAAGACAAAAGTTATTAATGCCAATTAAAAGTTTAATGCTAGTAAAGAATTACCTTCAAAAAAACCTTTTTAGTGAGATTCAATTACATCAAATTTCATTACTAGTTTTTAAAAAACATTACACCTAAAAACTATATTAAGATAATAAATTGCAAAGTCAGGCACTCAAATTTAGGAAATACCAGTTTAGTTTAAGTGTCAAATTTCAAGTCCCTGTTCCACAGCATGGAGGCACTAGAACTTCTCAACAAAATGTTCGTAAGAACTTTAACAAGGGCAAAACATATTATTCCTTAACTTTGATCTGAGAAATGGTTGAACTTTTTTTGCTGAAATAAAAAAAAAAAAAGTCAGCTAGGGGTACTCAGCACAGAACATTCCTGCCAAATGGTTAGAGTTGGGCAAAATTATAAGCAAATCTTCAAAAACAGACTAACGAGAGATTGCTGAATTGGAATTAATTTGCAAATTGGACACCATTAAATTAGGCTTGAATAAAGACTTGGAGTGGTTGGGCCATTACACAAAGTAAAACTATTTCCCCATCCTTATTCCCACCCCCAGTTCCTCATATCTCCTTGTCAATTGCTGGAAATGGGCCATTTTCATTACCACTACAAACAGTTCTTTTTCTCTCCTGCTGATAAAAGCTCACCTTAACTGAATGCTCCTTTATAGTGTGTATGGTAACACCCATTGTTTCATGTTGTGTGTGTGTGTGTGTGTGTGTGTGTGTGTGTGTGTGTGTGTGTGTGTGTGTATATACACACAGAGAGAACATGAAACAATGGGTGTTACCATACACACTATAAGGAGATATATAGATATATATATCTTCCTACTGTATTTTCCACTACATGCATCCGATGAAGTGGGCTGTAGCCCATGAAAGCTTATCCTCAAATAAATTTGTTAGTCTCTAAGGTGCCACAAGTACTCCTGTTCTTTTTGCGGACACAGACTAACACGGCTGCTACTCTGAAACTTAGCTCTTTCAGTTTTTCATAAATCAGCTCCCTGAATTTTTTCCCCTCTTCTCTAAATGACTTTGTATTTGTCAGTATCTTCCAAACATCAGTAATGTGGTGCTTAGGACTGAAAGCCATGTTCTAGATGCAGTTACCCAGAGCTAGAGAGAGCCTACTGTCTTCCAACACTTTGACCCGATGCCTCTGAGTATGCAGCCCAGTATTGCATAAGCCTCTTTTGTTGCCACACTGCATTGTGAATGTTTCTAATTTACTCTGTTTGCAGAGTTGCTGTAGCCATGTTGGTCCCAGGACAATTACTATACTCTTGAATGAACTTTCACAGAAAAATGATATCAGACAAAATATATAATATCACCATATAGAATCACAGGACTGGAAGGGACCTCGAGAGGTCATGGCAGGACTAAGCCTTATCTAGACTATCCCTGACACAGGTTTGTCTAACCTGCTCTTAAAAATCTCCAATGATGGAGATTCCACAACCTCCCTAGGCAATTTATTCCAGTGCTTAACCACCCTGACAGGAAGTTTTTCCTAATGTCCAACCTAAACTTCCCTTGCTGCAATTTAAGCCCATTGCTTCTTGTCCTAACCTCAGAGGTTAAGAACAACAATTTTTCTCCCTCGTCCTTGTAACAACCTTTTATGTTCTTGAAAACTTATCACATCCCCTTTCAGTCTTCTCTTTTCCAGACTAAACAAACCCAATTTTCCTCAATCTTCCTTCATAGGTCATGTTTTCTAGACCTCTAATCATTTTTGTTGCTCTCCTTGTGGGCGAACACTTTTCACAGAATGATCACTCCATATCTGACCTCTCAGTTCTCATTCTCAAAGGAAACCTGCACAACACCTTCAATGTTTCACCTTGTATTTAGATGTGACATTGAATTCCTTTCTCAGACCTGAAAAGCTCAGTGTAAACTCAAAAAGCTGGTCTCTTTCACCAATAGAAGCTGGCCCAATAAAATATATTACACCTCACCCAACTTGTTTCTAATTCACTCTTCACTATTACCTAACACTTTTAAAATTACTGCTTTCGAGGTTCCCCCACACCCCACTGAGCATGTGGGTACTATTCACTGGGTACGGTTGCCCTTGTTTCTAATCCAAGTTTCTTTGTAATTACTTTTGTCTTGAAGGATAATCCCAATTCCTCCCAATTTAGTGGAGTATACAAATTTTAATGTGCTCTATCATTTCTTACAGCTCAGTGAAGATGTTAATTGAACCTGGACCTATCAATCACCTCCTGTTGTACCCCATGAGACCAATGTCATTTTGAAGTTCTTTGGTAACCATGACTCCGGAATTGAATCCAGAGCCAGTCTGAGAATCTGAACTGCACACTGGAACAAAGCCTACCTAAAGCTAATGTAATACTACAATATCTGTAACAAGCTAACATATAATCTGGCCAACACACCCAAGATAAAGCATTCTAGGCATCTAGTGAAGGTCCTCCCCCAAAGCTAGCCACTGAAAGGACCTCTGGCTCCACACACACACTGCTGTGAAAGGTTGTTTGAGTAGTTCCATGGGCACTGCTATTCTTGAAGATTCCTGAAGCTCACTGGCACTGCAGGATGCATTATACAAGTTGGAATATGCAGAGGCTACCTCAAACAACAATCACCTTAGTATGTCAACAAGACAGTAATTGTAAGGTTTGATTTACTAAACAGCTACTAGCTCAAGGACTATGTTTACTAGCTATGGTGATAAATGACTGTGTCACAACTCCCACAGCTACACTGTAAGAACTACTATTAATGCACACCAGTCAATTCAGAAAGATGAATATTTTTGTGAGTCATACAAACACCACCATATTTTAAAAGTGGGGGTCACTTTGCACTCACACAAATGATACTACAACTAAAGAAAATGTGTTTGTCACAGGGTGGTAACTGCCCTTTGGAAGGAAGAGGCCAGCGCACCTGACTCATTGGTTGCCTCCTGAAATTGGGGTTAAAAGAAGGCACCTGGGCCATATAAAGGGGGAGAGATTGAGACAGGGGATGGGTCAGTCAGGAAGAGAGCAGGTGACAGCTGCCAGAGACCAGAAGACTTGTAGGAGGTCCATGAAGGAAGCTGTAGATGGTTCCTGGGGGAAGGCTGAATGCAGCAGAGCAACAGAAGGATTTGCTGGCTGACCTCCCCAAGCCAGAGAGCCAAGGCTAGAGGGGGCTGAAGGCCAGAGAGCAGCAAAGGGAGCTGCCTGCTGACTTCTAAGCCAGAGGGCTGGAGCAAAAGGCTGGGGAAGGCTGAAGGGAGGCCAGAAGCAAAGGTGCTTATCCACTGATGTCTCCACCTAGAGAACTGGAGACAGTGGAACACCAACCTGCCTGCCTGTCTGGGATATGAGAGGTTAGTACAGGAGAAGTGATGGATGAACTTCCAGCAGAGAGGCTTTGGGAGAAATGGGGGTGGAAATTGCACCAGCTGAAAGGGCTGGCGTGGCTGTCCTGGAAGAAGGAGAGGACTGATGAAGAACCCAAGTGTGACAGAAGATACCAGAGTGGGATATGTGGGGCATCGGGGACTGGATGTCTAGGGATTTTAAGACACATGCACTGAAGTGATAGATGGACTATATTTTGGGATTTCTGTCACAGACTATTTGGACTATGTTCCTGTAAAAAAAAATAAAACAAAACAAAAAACACCACAACTGGCCCAAAGGAGGGGTATTATTGAAGCAAGAAAGCTGACATGGAGTTACTGGAGACTGGAGGAGGAAAACTGAGGTTGCATTGTGCTGCATCCTGCTGCTGGAAGACGTACCAAGCAGCACTACCTTATGACAAGGTTCAGGCAGATTAAGGACATTGGAATTTTAACATGTCATCAACATTAAATACTGCTTTACTTGTCCACTTCTAAGGTGTGTCACTCAACAAGATCCGATTCACAGTTAATTCTAGCTGTAAAAATAGGGGTGAGTTTTGAAGGCTTACTATTTGAATTCTGTACCAATCGTTGCTGGAAAAATCTGAGTATTCATATTTTAAAAGTTGCTAGAATGTGAACACCTAATTGGAATCTACAATCAAAGCTGACAGTTTTATACAACAGAAAACTAAGTATAAATATCTGAAAAATGTTACAAAAATCCCACCAGCATTACGTTTTTAACTTCCATTGCATTTCCTCTTAATTTCTTTCATTCATCCCTTAACTGAAGTGTTACTAAAGTTACCTAATAAGCTAACTGGTGCTCTTTTTCTACATGCATTCCAGGAGGGTTTTTTAACATCTCCTTCCTCTGAAGCGTCAGGGATGGCCACAGCTGGAGTTGGGACATGGGGTGGGCCAGGGCTCTGAGATGGCATCAACCATTCTCTCTCTCAGGTGCTTGGCTGGCTAGCTCTTGCTCACAGTCGGGAAGGATAGGCAGGTCAGTTTGAAAGCGTTTCTGGGGGTTTGTCACATTCCTCTGCAGCATGTGGGTGTGGCTCACTTGCCAGGATTATTGGGGTATATCTCACTATCATTTCCCTGCCACCGTGGGGGCCTCGAGCACTGATGCATCTCAGTCCCTCCTGTTCTCTGCCTCTGGCACATAATAGTCCACTCTCCTGTGAGCTGTAATACTCGGGTCTCATTTTGGTTGTTGGGTTTAGATGCTGGTGGCCTGTCATATACAGGAAGTCACACTATATGATCTAGTGATCCCTCCTGGCCCTAAACTATGACCCACATCTTGACTTTAAACAGCTATTCAGTGGGAAAGCAAGCAAGAGACAAAAAGATTAATCTTATTGGCTATCCAAACGTTACCTAAAGAATTAGTAAGATATTACAAAATGTGCCAAATTACAGAGAAAAATAAATAAAGCATACCTGCATACATATGGTATGTTAGCCTTTCAATTAGTTTCACTACAGTTCCTCCTTTAATGATCGGGATTCCATTCCTACTTTGCAGATTGTCCTCAAAAACAATGTTTTCCTCAGAGTCTTCCACTACAAAACGATACACATTTGGGCTGGGCAGCCTCAGTGGCTGTTCATTTTCTTCTTGCAGTAACACTGAGTCAAGCATTCGATCCAGTGTACTGCGATACTGAAGGGAAATCAGAGCTGCCATCCAATTGTTCTTCTCTTCAGCAGACTTGGCAGCAAACACGATGCTGTTTTCGTCTTTAGACGCTAGCTCAAAAGCATGTTTGTATTCACAAGTGTCATCTTTGTCAATGATCTGCATTTTCCTCATGATAATTTTTTCCTTAAGTCTGTACTCTGTATTGCTGTAACCTGGAAGCCGCGATTGTCCATGATTAGTTTTACAGCTGATCAGTAAACCATCAAAGAGAAATATGTGGCGTTCATGTTTGGCTCCCATCCTTGTCAGCACACCTTCCATTATGAATTCATTGCAGCACTGGCCAATATCTTTGCCTTCCCAACCATCAATATTTTTCTGGATCTCATTCATTTTTTTGATGGCCAGGTGCTTGCTTCTTACTTGGCGGTTGTAAAAACGACAAATTGTCTCCCTAGAAACAAACAATTTTATCTGGTTAGCTTCTTCCGTATTATTGCCGCAGAGACTGAAAAACACACCACTAAATTTAACACTGTATGCTATTCCCCCACCCCCAACCTAAATATGCCCTAATCATGCTTAACCACAAATGTATAAAGGACAGTGAATTGCCAGGGAAAGACTAAGTGTAGGTCTTCTCTAACAACATTAATGTGGCTGTGTAATCATGGCACCAGCTCTGGGAGAGCTCTTTGCTGGTGCTGTAAAAACAAACCCCGCCCCACAAGGGGAGCAGTTACCAGCGCTAGGAGCGTGGCTCCCGGTGCTGGTGCACAGTCTACACTGCCACTTTATAGCACTGAAACTTGCAGTGCTCAGGGGGGTGTTTTTTCACATCCCTGAGTGAGAAAGTTGCAGCGCTGTAAAGTGGCAGCGTAGACAAGGCTTTAAACTATTCAAGAATGGGGTATGGAGGGTTGTAAGTGAACACTCTTGGAAAGGCAACAGATTGAAGTCTGCTAGCTTTGATGTTTGGCATGTGCAAGTGTCGAACAAAAACATACTGCTTTTTTACATAAGTCAACGAAGGGGGAAATAGGGAAACACTGCCACCTCTAGATATCTTCCTTCTAACTTACTTCGGGCTACAAGAGGCTTCCTTGATTGTATTCTTACCCAGGCCGCCGTCTAGGTGAATGTTTATTGTAAATGCGCTCCATGCTGCATTGGAGATTTAAAAGAGCAGTAATGGCTTGTTTCAAGCACTCCCTGTCTTCTTCATCTTCACTGCATTCCTGCAATTGCTACAATGACAAAACAAATCCATTTCTGTTCAACTGAATAGGTTTTCTTTAGAGATATATACAGACAAAAACAAATATATTCATATGTAGGGTTGTTTTCAAAAACACTCAGTGTTCACCTGACTTTGATCCTACTGAAGTCAATAACCAATGCTGAGTGATTTTGCAAATCTCACCCACAAGACCACCAATGCCTGTCAAAGTAGTTACTGAAATGAAAACACATCTATCAGATATCCTGAAAACTAAATAGCTTTTGAGTGAGAGTGTGAGCTTGTGTGTGAAAGGGAGAGATTCGGAGATAAAGAAAGATACTGGATAGCCTTACCGTGAGTTGTCAAAAAACCCTACAGGATATTTTTCTTTAAATCCTTTCACTTAAATTGTTCGGTTTCATAATGATCATTGGCCTTTGAAGTTAGCTGTGTTCACTAGTCTAGAGGCTTGGAACAGTCCTGAAACTGTATGTCAGTACTACAGCAATGACACACTTTTTTAGTAGTTTAATAGTGTTTCAACTAACTATGCAGTGTAGTTGTAGCCATGCTGGTTCCAGGATATTAGAGAGACAAGGTGGGTGAGATAATATCTTGTATTGGACCAACTTCTGTTGGTGAGAGAGACAAGCTTTTGAGCAGCACAGAGCTCTTCTTCAGGTCTGGAAAAGGTACTTGGAGCCACAGCTAAATGCAAGGTGGAATAGATTGTTTAGCACAAGTAGTTAGCACATATTCTAAGGAATCATTCCAGTCAGCATAGAGCGTCTTCACCACACAAACTACAGCTGCGCCGCTGAAGCACTGTATGCATAGACATGCCTTTAGTGGGTTATAGATTGTTGTAATAACTTTAACCAAGTCCAGCAGATGGGTAAGAGCAAAGGTCAACTTCATATACCATTCTCTCTACTAGCAAAGATAAAGTTTGAAATTCCAGATTTAATACTAGCAACAAATGATCAACTCCAGTGATAATTATCAAAGGGGTAGCTGTGTTAGTCTGGATCTGTAAAAGCAGCAAAAGAGTCACATGCATCCGAAGAAGTGGGTATTCACCCACGAAAGCTCATGCTCCAATACGTCTGTTAGTCTATAAGGTGCTACAGGACTCTTTGCTGCTTTTCCAGTGATAATGTTTGCTTCACTTACTAGGGAAAACAAGATTTTTCCTTCTCCACTATGCAGGAACTCACTGATTTACAAAAATCTAATTAGCTTTCATAGTCGATATTTATCTCAACACTCACTTGTAAGAAAAAAGGGGTTACAGAAAACTTCACATTCTTTAAGATAATGGTTCATAAAATATTAACAGCATAAGAATATTATGATGAGTAACTGAAGAGTCTATACGATTTTAATTGTAAATTCCTCTTGTAAGTTAAGCTTGCATGAAAAACTTAGCAGACAAGAAAATTCAGGCAGACTGGTCTACTGGGCAAAATCAAGCCAATTAGCCACCCACTATGGGCTAACTCATGTTTGCCCTATGTATTTTAAGAGGAATCTTACCCACAATCACTCAGTATGGCAGTAGCCTTCTTTTTCTTTCCCAGTATGCTCTCTCAGCAAGGATATTAGCTGGCTCTAAAAGTAATTGAGATAACAGGATTGACCAGATGGGCCCTCTCCCTTTATGTGATTCAAAGTACTACCACCTATATTTTCCAGATGGCCAAACATTCCCCAGTCTGTATATCATGGAAATCAAAGAACTTTTATATCTGAGAATTTGTGAGGATTATGCATGCTGAGAAGAGGCGTATAGAAAATAAGGCACTTGCCATGGTGAGTAACCCCCCTTTTCCACTTCACAAGGAAAAACCCTAAAACAGCAAAGGAAAAAGGGGGGAGAACATAAGACTGGGTCTGAAAAAAATGACATGAGGTTTATGAAGTCCTAAAACACGCAAATAGCTAAGGATTGTGACAATATGCTGATTCTGCTCCTCAGATTCCCTGGGAGGATTTCTTCCAAACTCTTTCCAAAATAAGAGATCATCGCTGGCATACGCTGACAAAAAGGTTGTATTTAGCTTAGTGAAATAGCTCCAGAAAATAGTCTAAAACTGTAGCTAGTGGACATTACATGGCATCTATTTTCATTTTGTGTAAAGATATAGGGAAATCTCTCCCATTTCTGGTTTCCAACATATTGAGTTTTCGGAATCCGATTCAGGCAACTTGTTCTGGCAAACTTTACTCTCTCAAGTTCTTGCCCTTTACAGCCAAGCTTTTCGACTAAATCAACATATGAGTGCAATTTATTTGCTATTCACAGGATAAGAAAAAAGGAACATGTTTTTGCCAGAGATGTGACAGAATATTAATACTGGTAAACTGACAATCACAACAGTTTTGTCAACTTTTTTATTCGTTTTTGAAGGAAATGACTGACAACAGGAATGAAGGGCATTAGAGTTCTTCTGACCACTGATAAGCACAACTATTGGTTGTGAAGAACTGAATTGTGGTATTTTCATTCGTTCCTTCCCTCTGGTATTTTAAAATGGATGATCTTGTGTGGATCTAATCTCTTGGAACATCCTCTAAAACTGTGCAAAAGTCCCCTTGCAATTGTAGAATGAGTTCAATTAATTGTATTTCTGCTTTTGGTCTCATGTCTTGGCACCTGAACACACTTGGGAGGCAATGTTTGCAGAGAACAGTTGTTGTAGCTCTTGACAAATGTTAAGACTCTCTTCCTTACTGGTGTAATAGAATGCCAAAAGACAGTACTATAATAGACTCATAGAGGTCAGAAAGGACCATTATGATCATCTAGTCTGACCTCCCGCATGATGCGGGCCACAAAAGCTGACCCACCCACTCTTATTGTGTTGACACACTTTTCTGTTGTCTTATGTTTTAGATGAACTAATGTGCTGGGCACAGATTTACTTAAGGAGCCAATCAACCTGTGGTAATCAAGGACAAGACAAGACCTTATCTCCAAAGGTTGTCCATCACAAGATCATTATGAAATTTTGCACTAATAAGTATTCTGCTCAGGACAGGTCAGAAACTGGATTAGCAGTGGCATTGTGTGATTATACCCTCAAACTATGGAGCTTGGGGGGTGAGGAGAGAGGAGGGAGCGGGCGGGAGAGAGAGAGAGAAGAGGGCGGCCAAGGCTACAGCAGGGGCGCTGCCACGCGGCCCCTCCCGCTGCGCCGCCTCCTACCGCCTGTCAGGAGAGCTCCGCTCCGGTTGGCGGAGAGGGAAGGAAGAGGACCCCCCCCACTGGGTGGCTGGAGCGGAACCAAAAAAAAAAAAAAAAAAAAGTGGCCGTGCCGCCCTAGGATTGGGCAAAATGCCGCCTCGAACAATCTGCCGCCCCAAGCGCCAGCTTGCTCAGCTGGTGCCTGGAGCCGGCCCTGGTCCTCAGTCACAGTTTAAAAGGGTGGAGAATATGCTAGTCCATCAATAAAGGAAAGTCTTCATGGATTCGATGCAGAGGTCATATTCCTTCCTTACTTGAATGGCTCTCAAGAGTCTGAAGATGGTTGGCAGCTTGTTCAGGGTTTAGATAAATTCTTTGACCCTGAGTTCCTTGAAATAAATTCATAAAGCTGGTCTGGAAATCTGATAACAAACGGTATTTTTATAGTAGGTACCTTTGAAGCAAGAGAGAAGTTAAGATCTCCTTGAATTTGTGATCATCAAGGAACTCAATCTAATGTGCATCTGATATTAGAGTTTTTCATTAGTTACAAAAGTTAATCACCGTATTTTGAACCACAGAATATTCTAAGATTGATAACTAGTTGCAGAATTCCTATGCAGACTATACTTGGCTACCTCTGTTTCTCCGCATTACTGCAAGATCAAACACCTTTATTATTATCAATATTCCTTCTCTTAGAACCTCTATGACAAGCCTGTAATATCTTTTGAGGGAGGTCCTGAGTGGAGTGGCTGTACAGGTGGGCTTGTGCACAACAGTGCAGCGTTCTGCAGCTTAAGGAATGCAGTAGCCCAAAACCTCTGCATGAAAATGGAGCACATGGAAATACAAACATTGCTATTCTAGTCCACAGGCTGAAACATCAACCACAGACAGGCTGTCCTGCAGTCTTTAGATCTGCCAGGGAACATGGGTAGATTTATATCCCAATGCAGAGTTCACTGCACACAGGATCACACTAAAACAGAACCACAGCAATGGCTTATCTAGTACAACCAGATACTTTAGAATAAGATGTAAAAGTTCTATTACAGGAAATTATGTACTAATATGCCACAGGGGAAGTTATCTCCTCACCTCAGTCAATTAAATGGTTGCCTTATATCATGAAGCAAAAGACTTAACATCCCTTATTTTATCTTCATGGAACTGTGAATATGCTTGTTGTTCATAGAGGTGCCCATTCCTTTTCTGAATCCTAGTAAACTCTGACTCACAAATACCTTACAACAGTGAATTTCACAGGGTAATTATACAATTATGTAAGAAGGGATTTCCTTTTAGCACTTTTGAATTTATCACCTATTTATTTTGTCGTTGTCTCCTAGCTCTCATATTGTATGAACATAAGAACGGCCACATTGGGTCAGACCAATGGTCCATCTAGCCCAGTTGTTCAACAGTGGCCAATGTCAGGTGCTTCAGAGGGAATGAACAGAACAGGTAATCATCAAGTGATCCATCCCGTCACCCATTCCCAGCTTCTGACAGAGGATACAGACACTTCAAAGCATGGCTTTGCATCCCTGTCCATCATGGCTAATAGCTATTGATAGACCTATCCTCCCTGAACTTATTCAGTTCTTTTTTGAACCCTGTTATAGTCTTGGCAAAGAGTTCCACAGGTTGACTGTGCGTTGTGTGAAGAAATACTTCCTCTTGTTTGTTTTAAACCTGCTGCCTATTCATTTCAGTTGGTGACCTAGTTCTTGTGTTATGAGTAAACAACACTTGCTTATTTACTTTCTTCACACCAGTCATGATTTTACAGACCTCTATCATATCCCCCCTTAGTTGTCTTTTTTCCAAACTGAAAAGTCCCAGTCTTATTAATCTCTCTTCATAATGGCAGCCATTCCATACCCCTAATATTTTTGATGCCCTTTTTTGAACTTTTTCCAATTCCAATATATCTTTTTTGAGATGGGGCAACCAGATAAAGATAAAGAGAAGTGTCTGATTGACTTTCTCTGGAGCATTTGTTGTTTTATATACCATTATTCAGTTGCTTTTTTTATTTATCTTCTCCTCTCGAGGTTAAGTAGTCCTAATCTTTTTAACCTCTCCATGCCTTCAGAAACATGAAACCTCTCTTTCATGCCTCTGTACTTGTCTAAACTGTTTCTATTTCTGCTACATTCTTTCTGAGATGAGGTTACTACAGCATTCAAGGAGAAGGAATACCAACAACTTATGTAATGGCATTAATATACTGTAAGTATTGTTCTCTATACCTTTCTGAATCCACATCAACATTGGGGATATTTTTTTAAATCACTGAGCAGAAGTTTTCACAATGTAATATGAAGTTCAAATTTTAACCTGAAGTTATTCATTTGTCACCATTAAAGACGCAACATTTCCCAAAAGAACGGCCATACTGGATCAGACCAAAGGTCCATCTAGCCCAGTATCCTGTCTTCCGTCAGTGGACGATGCCAGGTGCTTCACAGAGAATGAACAGAACAGGTAATTATCAAGTGATCCAACCCCTGTCGCCCATCCCAGTTTCTGGCAAACAGAGGCTAGGGATACCATCCCTGCCCATCCTGGCTAATAGCCATGGATGGACCTATCCTCTATGAATTTATCTAGTTCTTTTTTGAACATTCCCAACATTTACTATACAATAGTATTCAAGATTTCAGTGTTTCCCTCCCTATACTTACAAGGACAAATAACTGGGCAATTGCTGATTTTTTTAGTGGCAATCACTGTAGCTGAGCTAGAACACTGCCCCAAAGCCTGGTACTCTGTTCATCTTCGCATGTAAATCAAAATGCATCACACTTAGTAAAAAAGCTTTGAATTTTTCCTATAATCAAGAATAAATCTGCCAAAGTATTGCCCATGTATCATCTTGCGGCTTTATCTATTTTTAAGTTATAACTTAAACAAGAGCATTTTATGTAAACTTAAAAAAAAACAGCAAAATATTTCTGCAGTTATTTACAAGCTTCTACACTTAAAGGTAAAAGACAAAGTTAATGATACCCAACAGTCTGTTCTTCCGTTCATGCAGAGGGTGTGTGTATGTAGTTCCCACCAGCATTAACAGGAGTTATTGGTGTGCTGAAAGTCTCTACAGACAAAGAGTCTCTTATGAGATTAGAAAGACAAGACCAAGCTTATCTAGAAAAGATTTAAGTACCTTCTCTGTTTTGCATTTTGGAATATAAATAGCAACAAGTCTTCTAGAATCATGAAACAAATAAGATCTAGCAAGTTTGTAAATAAAGCATGTAATCCTCAAATGCACAGAACACCAAAGTGAAAACACCACACTAAATTAAACACTAGATCCTGTAGCTGAAAACTGTCTAAACACTGTAAGGCCCTAATCTTGCAAAGATTTATGTTTGTACTTAACCTTATGCACTGTGAGTACTTCCACTGACTTCAATGAGACTACTCAATGCATAATTTTATGCACATGCTTAAGTCTTTGCAGGACTGGAGCCTAAGATTTCATATTTCAACGTAATAGTAAGACATAGCCTATTCATAGAATTTTTTTTTTTTAGGCAGCAAGGGAACATTAAGATAATCGGTTTTACCTCCTGCATCACACAGGCCACTAAACTGGTTAAGGTATTCACATTTTAAAGACATTCGAAAAATGTCAGAGAATTGTCACATTAAAAAATGCATTTTGCTGTGAGGGAAAGAGAACAACTGTCAATGATTAAGTTCTCCTTATGGTTATTCTTCTTTGAAACAAACACTGTATTTACACGTCTATTAGTACTGACCCCAAACCAAGGGCTGGCAAAAAAAAAAAAAAAAAAACCCTGCAAAAGTATAGCCAATTGATGCTAGTGGTATGAAGACTTATGTCTTCTGAACTAACAACTAAGGCTGGGTCTACACTACCCGCCTGAATCGGCGGGTAGAAATCGACCTCTCGGGGATCGATTTATCGCATCCCGTTGGGACGCGACAATCGATCCCCAAATCGACGCTCTTACTCCACCAGCGGAGGTGGGAGTAAGCGCCGTCGACGGGAAGCCGCAGAGGTCGATTTTGCCGCCGTCCTACAGCGAGGTAAGTCAGCTGCGATACATTGAATTCAGCTACACTATTCACGTAGCTGAATTTGCGTATCTTAAATCGACACCCCCCCCCCGTGGTGTAGATGTAGCCTAAGACAAGTCAGGCTACTCCAAGAATCAAGAATGCTTTGTATTTTGTTCATCTTTTAAGTCTCACTCAATAAAATTATAAACTTCATGAAGGCATTCAAAGTGTAGTATAATTAAGGCAATTTACATCTTCTAACCACAACAAAGCCCAGGTGTTTGGAACAAAAATTTAGGTGGTTAAAAATGTTTTTTCAAAACTTAGTAACAGTAGAAATATTTTCACAGATTAAAAATAAAAGGAAACCACTTAGATTTAAACATTACTACACGCTGTTGGCAACCCAAACATTATAACCCTGTGCTAAGACATGAGACTCCAAGTAAAACCAATTATGTTTTTGTTATCTAACGTTGACTGAACTGCAAAAAGTAAACAGCATAAAGAGTGAAAATTAAACTACCATTTAAAAATGTTAACAATCTTACGCATTAACAGAATTAAATACTTGAAAAACCCAATATTGTTAACCTGAGTTTCCATTCAGTTTTTTCACTGTTAAGTAGATTTTAACTTGTCTGAGTGCTACAATGTGATAAGTTTTAGGTTGCAAAGTTTGCTATTTCTTTCCACACATATTAAGTACATCCTTGGAACTGTACACAAAGACCATCTAGCAATATAGAATTGAAAGGTTGTATTAGTTGCATGACAATACAAACTGACCGCACGCTGAGGCAAGCCCCATACCACTGCAATATGCACACAATACATCAGGGGTCGGCAACCTTTCAGAAGCGGTGTGCCGAGTCTTCATTTATTCACTCTCATTTAAGTTTTCGCGTGCCAGTCATACATTTTAACATTTTTAGAAGGTCTCTTTCTATAAGTCTGTAATATATAACTAAACTATTGTTGTATATAAAGTAAATACGGTTTTTAAAATGTTTAAGAAGCTTCATTTAAAATTAAATTAAAATGCAGAGCCCCCCGGACCAGTGGCCAGGACCCGGGCAGTGTGAGTGCCACTGAAAATCAACTCGCGTGCCGCCTTTGGCACGTGTGCCATAGGTTGCCTACCCCCGCAATACATTTTAGGTAATGTAATCTTTTTAATTGTGAGCTTAATTAAAAAATTCTTAGCACTCATGCAATAATGAAATTTAAGAAATAACCCAATATCACTTCATTCCTTTAAATGAAATATTTATAGTTTAATTAATCATTCACTTGTTCACGAATGTGTTACAAATCTATTTCTTAGCACCATCTCTACTACACCAGAGATGGGTAAACATTTTTGGCACATGGTCTGCAATCATGAAAAATCTCTGAGGCTACAAGTGTCCCAAGATCACTCCCTATAGCCAAGATATCGCATTGTCCCTAGTCACATTTCTGTTCTTTGTTTATTCATTTATAATGCTTATCTCATACTCCCAACAAGAGTTGTATTTCTGCCTTTTGATGGACCCTCTATCCTGCCTGGGTCCCTGTCTCCATTAACTCAAATCAGAAGCTAACAAATACAGACAAATGGAGGTATGCACAACTGTTATTATGCTATTTATCAGGTGCTATGAACAGGGTTACCTGCAAAAACATACGCTGCGGTGTGGATTACCTTGCCAGGGCACATAAGAAGCACTAGATACACAGGTAATCTTTGGTCATACCCGCAGATTACTTTTTGTATAGTTAATGTCTCTATTTCCCAACACACAGAATTATTTATAAATCCACATCAGTTTCCAAACTATGCAGTCTTGTTCTTGGTAACAAAGCTATTGAAAACAAAATACTACAGGAATATAATTTAACTACCAACTAAATCAGGATTCCATAAATCCTTGCGAATGTCCTCACTTTTTAAGGTACAAAATATGAAAGCCTCTCCAAAAAAAATTTTTTTTTTTAAAAAGGAGTGTTGTGGATGTAACTCTTCTCCCATCCTCATTATGGGGAAAATGTGCTGGGCTTTCAAAGCTTCTACTTTATTTATTTCTCAGCCTTGGCCACTTGGAACCCTGAATAGTCAAAATAGATTATTCTGATTTTGCTGAGTGTGAAACACAAGTTTTCCAAAAATAATAAGATGGATTTGCTTGCCTTGAGCTGAGAGGCCCAGACATCGAGTTGAACTATCATTTACTGAATTAGGAAAATGTATGAAATAAAAGTAAACAAAGAATTAAAAGCAATTCACACTGTAAAATTAATGAAAATCTCACTTGAATGCCGGTTCAATTTAATAAAAAACAGACCTAGCATGCCACAGCACACAAGCAATAATCAAAGATTTATGGACGCTTTGAGAACTGGAGTAGTTTGAATTTTGCATGATTTAATATTGATAATATATTGTAACAATCAATTTACTTTCTAACCATGCAAACACTACTGTAAAGTTTATGCTTAACTATACTCACATCGACAAAGAGTCCTGTGGCACCTTATAGGCTAACAGACATATTGGAGCATAAGCTTTCATGGGTGAATACCCACTTCGTCAGACCATGCGTCTGACGAAGTGGGTATTCACCCACGAAAGCTTATGCTCCAATACGTCTGTTAGTCTATAAGGTGCCACAGGACTCTGTCACTTTTTACAGCTCCAGACTAACATGGCTACACCTCTGATATATTCATATCCTATCTTCATGCACAGTAAATAAAAATTAACTCCCCTAGTTAAACTAAAATTACTCATGCTTTATATGGAACTGCACTACTGTCTTACCTGTAATAATTCAAAATAGTGCAAACAATGATAAACTGGGATCAGCATAAGTCGTGGAAGAACATACCGTACAGCTTCTTTAAAACCTTCAGCAATAGACTGAAAAGGAAAAAAAAGCGGCATTATTACCACATATAAGCCAAAAAAAGGAGGGAAGAAGTTGAGAGGTTTTTCCAGAGTTTTATTAATTTGTTTGTGAGAAATATAGATATAGTGAATCTTAAGAAGGGCTTGAATGAGTAAGGTGTGGTGAGATGGTAGGCAAGGAGGCAGAGTGCATTGTAAATACTGGAATCATTTTTTAAAAGCAGGACAGATCAGAGGGTAGTGCACACATGCTCCTAGTTTGCTATTAAAAATTCACCCATGGCTTGCAAGATACAGCATCCTCAACTGCCTTGGTCAGAATCTGCAGTGGCAACCTCATAAAATAGGCAACTTATCAGTTTCACTGTGATTACCTCTATTTTAACCAGAAACAGCAAATCAACATACAATGTGCTGGAACATGTTAACTACAAAACAATTTACAAACAGCTCTCAGATCACACAAAGCCATGTGGACCTTTATCCTTCATACTTCAGCAATGTCTTTAGTACCAGCCACAATACTTAAGTTTTTCCTCAATCAAGATTTCCATTGCATTAACAAAATATTCCTCAGGAAACCCTATGTCACCTGGTTTTAAGATCTACACAAAAAACTAGTTATACATTTCCTTTTCTTATTAATTAGCACTAGCTCAAAAAGCCAAAAATTAAGAACATGCAGAATTCTACAGTGAAACTGTATTCATGACTAAGCAGACAAACCTAAAGCACAAAGTCATGCCTGGGAAGTTAGGGTATTAAGGCATAAAGCCTGAAAAACATTATGATCAGTCAGATATGCTCAAACCCACTTCTTTAATGGATATTTTACTATAAGTAACAAAAGGAATTTCAATTTCCTGCAGAATTTGGTGCTGGAATGCAGTGAAAGCTTACAGACTACTTGGGACCCAGAGACAATGGGACCAAAGGATACCCCACAAGAAATTCAAGTACCCCACCTCCTACCACTCTGCAAAAGGGTTTGTGGCACTCACATCTCTCTTCTGTCAATGCTACCTCCTGCTCTCCAGATCTCAAAGTGCACCGTGTCTTTCCCTCCAAATCCTGGCTAGATCCATAGGCCCAGACATTTAAATTCTGCCTTAATCTACCACTCTGACATGCCACAGAAATCAGGAGATCTTGTTAAATACACGGGATAATACTAGTCGTGGTAACTGTGGGATTCACATAGTTATTTAATCAACAAAAATGATTTTAATGCGGTTTTGCTTTTTGATCCGTTAAGTAACGCAGTAACTCAGAAGGCAAGAGGAGGAGAAAGAATTTCCGAGGGATCCTGGGAAAGGAACATAACTTTAAGCATAGATCAGAAAAAAAGCAGAGTGATATCAAAGACACACCTTAAAATTAAGTAACTGTGGAATGGAAATGTATTTATCCAATGTTTTCCTTTCTGGAAATGATCTGTCAGTCTAAGACATCTAGACTGGACCTCTCTTTCTGCAATTGCCAGAGGCAGCTCATGGTTGTTCATGGGACTTCAAGGCTTGACCATACCTCTTCTGCCTTCACTCCAATTTGACGGAGACAAAATGCTAAGGAACATCCCAAACACAGTCCAACTCTTAGTATTGGGGGGGCGGGGGGAAAGAGTCAAGAGAGGATGCCAGCTTCCTTCCCAAGTGACTCAGAATTCACCTGAGTATCTGGGATAAGGCTCCAGAGCTTTTCCCTACAGAGGTGGACCAGCCATGGGTGGTCGTTTTTGTTTGTTTGGGGGTTGTTTTTTTTTTTTTTTTTGGGGGGGGGGGGGGGGAAGAAGGGGTTTACTGCACTGACCAAGGAATCATCAGGTGCAGAATGATGGTCTTGTTTATTGAGTCCCAAAAGGTGAAGAGGACTGACTCACCCTTGAAGAGATGTCTCGGGAGGAGTCTCAGCTGGCACGATGGGACATAAAGACCCTAACAAGCTGTCCAAACTGAGTCCTTGCCCAAGCAGGGTCTGTGGGATAGGAGCAACTGTGGCAGAGCTCTCCTTCTGTGGCTCCTTTGAGTCTCCTTCCAGATGAAGAACTCTTAGCCATTTGTAGGCACTGTTTAGCAGGATCTGCCATGCTGGGGGGGAAGGGGAAAATAAACAAGGGAAGGAGCTCAGTGGGTGGTCCTGTTAAGGAATGGATCCCTGAAAAAAGTCAACCACTGGATGAAGGACAAGGTGTAGGTGGGGAAGGAGAGAGAGAGAGAGAGAACATTGTTCATTGATTTGGTATTAAAAACGGGGATGACAATGGAAAAGGCAGGAATGCCATGTCACCACTTTGCTGGAGGCAAAGAATCTAGTTCAAGGGCTGAAGGGAAGTGACCAAGACCCACGGACGTGTCTGAGCTGCCTCCAGTATTTGCAAAAAGAGAGGCGCAGCCCAAATACCTTAATCTGAGGAGAAATCATGATCCAGCATCCCACTAGGATTTCCCCCAACCCCAAAGAGTGATTGGTAACAGGAAATATAGGATGAATCTCAAAAAAGAAATGTGGTATTTCTTGAGTGAGATTTCATACTTACCTGAAAATGTAGCGCAACAGCTGGTTTAGCCATCAAGTTATTAAAATGTTCATGAAACCGTGGGGAAAGAATATCCTGGGACAAAGTTTCATATGGATCAAAGGCTTGTTCCTAAAGAAAGGAGGAAATAATTATGTATATACAGTAAAAGGAGCAGGACATCTTTTGTGCTCAGCTGCACAATTTGTTTATTGAGATCTGATGTTTAATGCGATTTTTCAAGAAAGTTTCAGCTCACTCAAAAATAATATAACTCAGTATATCCCATAATTCATTAATGTATATTTTAATACATGCACAAACCTATTGTGAGCATTGCTCAGCATCACTGTATTTGTCATTAACACAAATTTTAATGAAATGGTGGTAGCCAAGAGGCAAATTCTTACTTACAGTCCAGTAGCGATCCCATCACCAACAAGTCATGTTTTGAAAAGGCTTCTCTAACACATATGAAAACAATGATTACCCCACAGTAACTTTGGTTCTCTGAGCTAATGTCAGTGTGGATCCCACAGTAGGTGCTCATGTGCCTCACACGTTGCAAGACCTGATTTCCTATGAAATTTCATGTACGGAAGATCAGCCCTAAGTGCTTGGAGCTCGCTCACTCTCTCCTGGCCAAAGTGCTTGCAGCTAGGAAGACTGTCTTCAGAAAGAGCCTTCTTTTGAGTCCGAGTCTCGACAGGATGACACAGTTCTGAGGCAGGAGCCATCTCTTTGACCAGTGGGTAAATATACATCACATCCTTGAGGAGCTTCAATACTACTGGGCGAGAGAAGATGGAGCACAAATGTACAGGCAGATGGCAAACTGAGATCAGAATGGGATGGACCTTAGTGGAGCTGAACAAAAGATCAGTGTTTCAGATGCAGCAAGTAGTCAAGCATCTGTGGTACTTGCATAGGACCCAAGCCTTGTTAGGCCACCAAGATCAAGAACCTTTTCCAAGTTGACAATTAAGTCTTCCTGGTTGTTGTCTTTGGTTGTTGTCCAGCCATCCTGAGATAGGAGAGGTATCTCTCTCGTGGTTGTTGTCTTTCTATTCCGTAATCGCATCTCCTGGCGTTGCCATGGGCAGTCCCTGACCGTAGTACTTAGCCAGCCAATATCCAGGCTGTCAGGTGCAGAGACTTTAGGACCGGATGAACTATCTGGCCATGGTGCTGTAAAATCAGGTCCAGGCACTATGGGAGCCGGTTCAGAGGCTGAATGGACATCTATAGCAGGTCTGTCAACCAAAACGGCTGCGACCAATGTGGTGCTATGAGAATCATC
Organism: Malaclemys terrapin pileata; assembly: GCF_027887155.1. Taxonomy (NCBI): domain Eukaryota; kingdom Metazoa; phylum Chordata; order Testudines; family Emydidae; genus Malaclemys; species Malaclemys terrapin. The sequence continues at coordinate 147,408,271 of NC_071508.1, read as the reverse complement.
GTGGCTGTGACTCTTGAATTTGGAAATCACCATGGAAGATGGGGGAATAGGTGGAAAGACAAAGGAAGGAAGATGCTGGTCAATGAACCTGGAACAGAGATGACAGTGTGTTACTGTCCTTGGTGGTGAACAGGTTTAATGGAACCCCCCAATGATAGAATACTGGCACTACAACATCTCTCTGCAGTGACCATTCACGACTGGCATGGTTATCTTCTCACGAAGTCTCTAGGACAATGCTGACTCCTGGGAAGTGAAGAGCCATTGGGGTTACCCCTGTTGCTAGCACCATATCTAGAATTTGATGGCCTCCAGGCAGAGGGGCGAGAAGCATGCATCTCCTTGTTTATGCAGTGCATCACAGATGTGGCATCCATCAGGTTCTACACTGTGGAATTTCAGAGGACAGGCAGGAACACCACACAGGCCAGCCTGATGGCCTTGAGTTCCATGATGTTTATGGGAACTCCTATGTTCTCCAGGAACCAGATCCCTTGCATTCGCAGGTGGTCCAGGTAGGCTCCACAACTTTTGCCTGATGCATCTGTGACTGAAGTCTTTGTTGAGTAGGAGGAACAAAAACAGTACCCCCTCTGCTTAATTTTTTGGGGTCCACCAAATGTCAACTCTGCAACGATATGAGGTGGCCCCAAGACCTTACTGTCCATCTGATGTCTTGGAGGGGAACAGATGAATTTGACCCTAAGAAGTAGCAGCCTTGGGTGAAGTCTGGCAAGCAGCATCACATACATGCCACGCTGGCATATGGTTTAACAACCCAAGGCAAGTCTGTAACCATTGTAGTCTGATCTTATCTCAAGTAATAGTGATTGCAATGACATTAACCTGAACTCTAATAGGTTTGCCCACTCTGACCTGGAGTCTATCATAACTCCAGTGAACTCTATCCTCTGCATCACAATTCACTAGGACGACCTCCGGGCAAACAGGAAGGGAGAATATTCTAGGTTTGTTGCAGTCTCATGCTGGGATCTGCCTTTGACCAGACAGTTATGCAGGTAAGCATACACATGGATGCCCTGCCTCCTCGGGTATGCTGCAACCTCTGTTAGCCAGGTTGTAAAGACTCAGTGCTGTGGAGTGTTTGAATAATAGTACCTTTTGCTGGAAGTGATTTAGCCTCACTGTGAATCTCAAGTACTTCCTGTGAGCTGGGTGGATCTTTGACAAGAAGGGAGATACCCTCTTTCAGGTAAGGAAATGATATTTCATTAATAAGGTGTGAGGGTTGGCCACCCAGCGGGGCATCTCAGTTTGGTTGAGGGTATCAATATGGGTTGGTGCCAAGGTTCTTCACTGTGTGCCATTCCCACCTAGGCAGACTTAGGGACTCTTTTCTTGGAATTAAGTTTCACAGTCTCCTTGTGGGATGATCCCATGTGTTGCTTGGAGCTCATGGTCTATGCAGGATTGTTTCAGTGTCGTCCTTCTGCTCCTGGGGCACAGGCTCTGATGTTGAAGGTGTCAGCACTGAGGTCACTGGGATTGAGGGCATCAAAACTGATGGCGCCAGTTTTGACAGCATCCCCTTAGTTGCCTCTTTCACTAACAGCTCTTGGAGTGTGGTAGCAAATGCTGACTCTTTCAGTTCCACTTTGGTAGCTGTCACTTCCTCTGGGTCTGAGGATACTTTCCAAGTAGTTGTATCGGCCGGTCCACGCATGCGCCCTTGCATTGCCTTGTAGTTTCGCCCAAGCGATAAAGGGCAGGGCGGGACTAACTGTCTCTTTAGTTCCTTCTCCACCGCAGACCTATCAAATCCACAGCAGAGGGGAAGGAGGGTGGGTTTGGAATACAGATAGGGACCACACATCTTGAAGACTTCCGGAAAGGCTTTGTAGATTAAAGGCCAGGGCTCTATGTACATAGAGGAAGTGAAGCCACCGTTCCTCATTTGAGGTGTGCGGTTTGGGAAAGACGATGGGAAGGTGTATGGATTAATTGGGATGCAGGCACAGGGAAACCTTGTGCTTATGAAATGTGGTGAAAGGGGGGTTTGCCATCATAGCCCCCAGTTCACCAACCCTCCTTGCAGAAGTAACAGCAACCAGGAAAGTTACTTTCTTAGAGAGAAAAGAGAGGAGGCCAGAGACTGAAGGGATGGGAGTGCAAGGGGCCCTTAGTACTGTGAGGACCAGGTTGAGGTCCCACTGAGAAGCAACAGTCTGGATGGGAGGGTATTTGCATACAAGGCCTTTCCAGAATCTGGCAGTCAAGGGGTGGGTGAAGAGGGAATGCCCCTCCACAGGAGGGTGGAAGGTACTAATGGCAGCTATGTGCGCTTTGATGGAGCTGAGAGCAAGTCCCAAGGCCTTCAGAGAGAGAGAAGGTAATCTAATACCATGGGAATGCCCACAGCCTCGGGGGCAAGCCCTCTGTGTTGGGCCCAGGCAGTGAAATGAGCCACCTGGCCTGGTATGATTGCCTTGTCGAATACTTTCTGCTATCGGAGAGGATGTATTGGACCACCAGCGAGCATTCCTGCGCTAACGGAGGTGTCCATCCATAAACCAAGCTGTCAGGTGGAGCACCCTTAGGTTGGGGTGTCTGAGCCTGCCGTTGCGTTGTGTGAGTAGACTCGGAAACATTGGTAGTAAGGGTGGAGGATGCTTCGATATGCGGAGAAGAAGAGGGAACCAAAACTGGAGAGGATGGAATCCACTCTAGGGTAAGAACACTGTAGTGAGAGTGATCCATGGAACGGAATCAGGGTGGGGGATATGGAGGAGATAGTGCCATAAACTTCATGGCATAGCCACATTGAATGACGTCCAGGACCCACTTGCCCGTTGTAATCATGCTCCACACCGGCAGAAAGTTTGAAACGGCGCCCGAAAGGGGTGGTTGATGGCTCTCTAGTTGAGCTCAGAAATATCACTTAAGCGCAAAATGAGCGTGATGTGTGGAGGACTGCACTGTTGGAACAGGTGGATGGACTGTGGGCCCTAGGACCTTTCTGGGGAGGTTTGTGGCCCGTTGGTGGTAGAACCGGGAAGTTCTGTAACGTTGTGCAGGCAGTGGGCAATAAAACTTTCACTCTGGAAATGACGTGTATATACCTAAGGATTTCAAGTTGGCTTTAGAAGTTTTTAGCGACTACAAGGAATCATCCATCTTTTGATTGAAGAGGTGTGATTCATCAAAGGGCAGATCTTCAATTGTGTTCTGTATTTCTCTAGGGAAACCTGAGGAGTGTAACCAGGATTCCCTCCTCATGAAGATTCCAGTTGCCAAAATGGGCGAGGATGTGTCTGCTGAATTAACCGCAGCCTGAAGCATGGACTTAGCAACCAACTTTCCTTTAGATCTGCTTGGAATTCAGAACAATCCTATGAAGGCAGCTTATCCATGAATTTCACCATCTGTCCATAGTGTAGGAATTTGTACTTGGCCATCAGTGCCAGGTAGTTTGAGATCTGGAACTAGAGGCCAGCTGAGGACACCACCTTTCAGCCCATAAGATCCAATCTCTTGCCCTCCTTGTCAATTGGGGTGGAGCATGGGTGCTATTGTTTAGCCCACTCAATAGAAACTCTGACGTGTGTGTGTGCGTGTGTGTGTGCACGCATGTGTGCGCGCGTGCCACACAGTGCATGCTGGTTGGAGAATGTCTTTGTTGACCCTGGCCAGTACTGATGTGTGCAAAATGTCTAGTAGGTGGCACTGCTTGTCCTGCATCTCTTCCAATAGTATCTCAAGGGCATGAGCTATCCTACATAGCAGCTCTTGAAACTGACGGCGGTAGTTCGGAGAGGGGATTGACAACACAGTCTCATCTGGGGAGGATGACTTAAATCCCTCCATATCCTGATAGACATGTCCTCAGAACAGAAGTGTTGGGCAATACATGATGTCTGGGCCCTCAGATTCTGAGGAGGAACCGAAGTCCTGCATCAGTGGCAGCGCTGATGAAGCCAGCAATGTTGTATGAACATGGCCAGAAGGTGGCAGATCCGATATGGGGGATAGTGCCCTCTTGGTAGGTGAGGGTACCAGGTCATGTGGAGACTGCATTTTTTCCAGGACACAGAGTTTCATGAGGCCCAGGAGCAGCTGAGAGTCTCCCTGGAATCAATGGCACCCAATCTATGGATGGGACAGGGCGGTAAGGTTACTAGTTTCAGGACCAGCGATTCCCTAGATGCCAGTGGGCCGATGCCAGGCCATGCAGGTCCATAACGAGGATCAGCAGGTCCGGTGAGCAATGTGGCTTTTTGTCACTGTTGTGGGTCTTAGAACATGGTGCCCCTGCTTGGCCGGAACTAGTGGACAGCACGGCATCCCTCTTAGACCTGGGGGAAGACTTACTGCCATGCTAAGTGCATGCTTCTGTGACTCATGGCTAATCCCCGACGTGGGGTCTGTAGCACTGGTACCAACAAAGCTGGGCTAGGTCTTTGCAGCAGCAGGTGCACTCTTGGGTTATTCAGGCTACAGGGGGGTTCCCCAGCCAGGATCCAACTGTGGCCCCGTGGTGACTTCCATAAGGCACTCAAGTCAAAGGGCTCTGACTTCCTACGTACGGGCAGGGAAATGTGGTCAGATGCTGGCTGCGTAGTGTGCTGTCCCAGCTCTGCGCAAATAGCAAACCTCAATTAAATTGCCCAATAAATTCATAGACTTGGTTTTTAGCGAAGGCGCCGGGCCAGGTTTATTGTCGACGAAGTACGGTAATAGCACCTGGCAGACTCTACGAGGATACTAAGACATGTATGCCCGTGACAATGGATGCAGCTTAGTCAGTGGCGGGACTTTTCACTGCTCCCTAGGCTGGCCAAAGATACTCCCTTTGAGATACATCTTTATATCCCAATACAAACACGTTAGTACTGCCCCTTTGACATAGTTACTGCCCCCTGATGTCGCTAGTTATGACCCACCATTTTGTATATGTTGGTTTGATTAAAACATTTTTATTACATACTGTTATCCTGACCTCCTTTTAGGAGGGGTCAGTGTGTTCCTGTTATTCTTGGGGAATGTTTTTGTACCATCCTTGTTATTGGGATGTCTTGATACCATTTGATATCATGATGTGTTTGCATGAGCACTTTGTGACTAGCACTTCTTAGGAATGTGTATTTTTGCAATATTAGCCCTGATCTTGCCAAATTTTGTGAGTAGGTCCTGCCTTATACCAGGCCTTTAATAAAAGGGCTTATGTTTTAGTATCTCTTCCTACTACAGGAAGGAGACACAGATGCTGCACCTGGATGCAGTCTGAGCTTCACCCAAGCAGTAAAAGACAACGCTGGTGCTCCTAGGTGAGGGAGAACAAATGAGGGCAGGAAGCCCAGACTTTGAATCCCAGCCTCTTCATCATACTCCAGTACCCAGACACGGGTGCTAGAGGAAATCTGAGGGAGGAGGCGGTATTGTTTGGTTGGGAACCGCCGAGGCGGTGTCCTGAGTCCTGTGACGTACAGAACTTTCAGAAACAAGAAAATTACTACTGAAAACCAAGCAAAATCCTAACTAACTCCAGTACCCAGATATGGGTGCTGGGGGGGAGGACAGACGCAGACTGGTGGTTTCCTGCCAAACAGAGTGGCTTCCCCAGTCTTTAATCCTATGAAACTTTCAGAAATAAGAAAACTACTACAAAAGATGCAGTCAGTCTGCCCTGCCCTTTATCGCCTCAGGTGAAACCACGAGGCAATGCAAGGGCACATGCACGGACCGGAGTACACTACTACTTTGAAAAGTTCCAGCTCCGAGCACATGCGCATCACCCTCAATGAAATACAATAGGGACCATCACTCAAGGAAGAAATTTCTAGTGTAGACCAGCCCTTAGTTTAATTTTGAAAGTGAATTAAGCTAAACCAAATTATTGTCACTTGAATTCTGAATAAGGGCTTTTCTTCACTACCGGAGTAAGTGGACCTAAGTTATGCTACTCCAGCTACGTGAATAACATAGCTGGAGTCAACGTAGCTTAGGTCAACTTATCCTGGTGTCTTCACTGCGCTGCGTCGATGGGAGACGCAATCCGGTTAACTTACCTTACTCTTCTTCTCAGGGAGCTGGAGTACCAGAGTCGACGGAAAGCACTCTCTTGTCAATTTAGTGGGTTTTCACTAGACCTGCTAAATTGACACCCACTGCATCGATTGCAGCAGTATCGATCTGCCTGGTAGTGAAGACAAGCCCTAAGAGTGTCCACACAGGTTTAATGCAGTTTTGCTAATCCACTTTAAAAATCACACTGTAATTCAGATTAATTTTCCTGAATGTCCCCGTGTAGACAAGCCCTACGTCTCTCACTGTAAGGAACTTTCAAATAATTTTTGTGGCTCCGTTCTGCATTCTCTCCAAATTTCCAACCTCCTGTTTAAAATTTTGACACCAGGACTGGATGCAGTATTCTAGCATCTGTCTCCCCAATGCCGAATACAGAGGTAAAATCACCTCCTTACTCCTACTCTCTTGTTTATGCATCCAAGGATTGCATTAGCCCTTTTTGTCACATCATCACACTTGGAGCTCATGGTGAGCGGCTTGTCCACTATGACCCTTAAATCATTTTCAGAGTCACTGCTTTCCAAGACACAGCCCACCATTATGCACGCATAGCCTGCATTCTTTGTTTCTGGATGCATGACCTTGTATCTGTCTGTATTAAAAGGCAGGTTTGAATGGGCCCATCTTACCAAGCAATCTAGATTGCTCTGTATGACTGCCCTATCATCATTCTCTGTTCAGAACCTCATGGACACTAGCTTAATACGAAGATACAAACTATTCTTATGAAGTGATTTTAAAAACTCACCTCTGCCAGATCTTCAAAGCAGCTGCCAGCCAAAGGATGAGGACTACTTTCATCTGTCATTTCAACAGTATCCTCAATCAACCCCAAAAGCTTCACAGTCAATTCATGAATATCTGAAATGTTGCTAAAGATTGTATCGATATCCTGAGAAAACAAAAGTTATGCTTTAGTAATATTTGTTACCATTTCCTTTACTCTTTTGCAGACATCCAAGTGTTTCAAACAAAGCGTGAGCTATCTAAGCCTTGTCTACACTGGCAGCAGTGTGTGGGGCACACGTTGCTTACGCGTGTGCAGTGAAAACAGGCTGCATCCACGCTGCTGGAGCTTCTCCCCACTGCTGGAGCTTTTTTGTGCTACCTCCATCATGCCAGAGCCTTTCCCCGCAGCAGGAAAAAGCTCCAGCAGCGTGGAGGTAGCAGTGCAGATGGAAGCGGCACTGCTTGGGCGTAGAGAGAGCCATGTAGGGTATACCCACAGGATTCAGGTTGGTCATTACTCGCCTAAGCAGTGCCTCACTGTCTACATGTCTATGCAGTGCCTCTGCTCTACATGCCGCCATAAGGAACGTGCAGTGTGGACATACCCTAAATAGGTACAAGACAATAGGAAGAGAGGGGAAAGGAAGTCAAGTTCTAGGCGTCAATTCAGGCTGAGCGGTCATGCTTGGGCATATTCACTTTGATCCAACATTGCACGATTTTTACTTTTAAGTGTCCAAGAGCATGGTGCAGTATCCAATCCAGCGTTCGAGAGCAGTGTTTCTTGTGAGAGAGGCTACAGGTTATTCATTGGGTAGGACAATGGGGTCCAACTTTTTTAGCCTGTACACTAACAGGCCACAATCAGGAGGGGAGGGGCAGTTTATAGCTGTCATTATTTCCCCTCTATCACCCTCCTTGCTCTTTTCTGTCTCTGAACTTAAACTGAAGTGAAAATTTAAAAACAGCCCCCAGCTCAGGTCTCAATGACAAAACTTTATGATCAAAGCTATGCAGTCACTTTTTCAGAATACCAGCTGGGATTGGAGAGGGAAGTGGCAGCTTCCTTTTTCAAGTCCTGCTTTTACTGTCCCGTATCTCACACCCCCCTCTGGGCAGACTTCCCCAACCCACCATCTGGAAAGCACCCTTCTCTTGACTCCAACCTCTGAATGACATCAGTTGCTTCTCCAGTTACCTCCAGCCTTGCCCCACTCCATCCAACGCTCAGGAACTCATCCCATCTCTCCCTGCCCACACCTTAGCCCCCAAATCTCTCTCCACCCCCTTATCAATTCCCCCCTTTCCCTGTCAATTAAGGTAAATTACCAAGGTTTCACATCTTCCTCTTTTTGAGAGACATCTGCAGCCCCTCTTCCTAGTACTCTCTTTCCTAGGAACCCCAGCTCCTCCACCTGCTGCTATGCAGCTTGCCTGGTAAAGTGCAGGTGCATAATTGCATAAGGCTCAGATTTTCTACCCACATGACCATCTGGCACTATAACTATTGTTTGCATCTAACAGGGAATCTTGCTTTTTAAACCTTGGTCTGAGAATATTCATCTAAGACTGCTACCTGCAGTCCCTCCCTCTTATTTCAGGCACCAGTCACCACTTCCGTTATACACTAGGATACTTCAAGCCAAATTTCACCTACTCTGCTACAGCCAATGTAAATTTGCTAAGTTGCGGTTGAAAATGGATATGCAAGTATTTAAGCATTAAAACAGTAATCTATTAAAAAGGGACTTACGTAAGGTGTGAACAACTTTCTGTTCGACAGGAAAGCTTCCCGAAACACTTTTATTATCAGATTCAACTCCCGTAGATATTGTCTTTCTTCTGCAATTTCAGTTCTCACTAGCTCATAGTAATTGAGTTCACCTGAAGAAGAGGGCTCATCTTCACACAGCGAAACCAAACCAATAACATCCTGATCAAACATATCCATCAAAACCTAGTGAAGAGTGAAAGTCAAGTTTTTATACAAATCTGATTTCTATCCTTCATTCAAACTCAATGGTTTCAATTTGTTCAGAAACTAGTGAACTGTATTTAACACAACACTTTCTGTAATAAAAATCACGAGGTAGCAATGTTGAAACTTTGGCAGGATCCATTGCCAATGCTGTGTTTTTTTATAATTTAGTGCAGCAGGAAAACAAGTTAGGATTTGCGAAAGATGGGTTCAGAAGAACAGAAAGCATCTTGCAAAAGCTTTTGCCTGATGAAGATAACTGAAATTCAACAAAAAAGGTTTCTGAACAATTTAATAAAGATGAAACTAGAAAGACTATTTTTTCCTAAACCACATAGAGTGGAGAATCTACCATTACAAAGAGGAGTTATAATAACGATAATCATAACAGGATGATGCAGTTGGGAACTAAAGGACAATGTTTCTAAATGAAGTGTTAAGCCATTTAAACATCAGTATAGCAAATCAATTATTTCTTACCTTATCAGCACACATAGACACTTTAATGTCTTGCTGGGAGATTTCAAAGTGTCGTATATTGAAAACATAATTTCCAGCCAGTTTCAAAATGTCAGCGGAGATGTATTCCAAAACAGCCACAATATAAAGAGAGACATGATAATCTACTTTATAGCCTAGAACCTCCTGCAAATTAAAAACAAAACACAGTAAAATCATACTTATGCCTGAAAGTTATTCTGACATTGAGCACTATATTTGAAAAGTAAAATATTAGCATTTTTACCAAAAGGATCTTTGCTTTGAGTTACCAGCTAACACGCAGCTGCAAGAGCCAGAACACAGAACAGAAAACGGGAGTCGGTGGCCAACAATATTCACCAAGGAAGATCTTCGAAACACGCCACTGTCACACTTTGCCTATTACAGAAACGTGGTTTTTCAAATCCCGTTAAAATTAAATGACTTGAGTGGGACCATTCATGTGCTTAAAATTAAGTACGCCTACGTCCTTGAGGGATGAGAGCCTACATATGGAAAATGAAGGGAAAAAAAGGATTCTTCCTTTTACATTTTTAAAGCAAAATGTGTGCACACCTTTCACAGAATTAAAAATGGTATGCTCTTAATCTCTTGCAGGCTCTTGCCCCCTTGCGTTAGCACATCCATTATCCTGGAACATTTGGCCACTGTCGAAAGACAGGCTACTGGGCTAGACGGACCATTGGTCTGACCCAGGGTGGCCATTTTATATAACCTTAAATAGGAATTAAGTGAAGTGTTCAGACAAAACATGTGTGCAACTGAAGAAATCACATACTTACACTCAAATTAATATGAAGAGGTTAATTAAGCTTTGGGAGAAAAGACAGTGGAGTAGAAGAGAAAAACAGGGAAGACATTATCCCACTTTTGAAAACATTTCTAACAGGATGATATTTTTCATATTCCGCTGAGGGTTTACTTCACTCTACACCTTTTGCCTGATACATATTTGTGATAGGACCATCATGACTAAATACAGATAGGCTTGTGCATTTTAGTAATATCATTAATCTTGTATCATGCCATCATATATTTTGGGATGCATGATTTAAAATCAGCTACTACGGTCCTATACATTTGCCCACTAGCTGATTTTACAGGTGTAACGAGTAAGGCTATGATTTAGCCACGGAAGTCACAGAATCCATGACTTCCAGCGACCTCTGTGACTTCAGCCTGTGGTGGGCAGAAGCTGTAGAGTCCCCCACTGCTCACAGGGGCAGGGAGCTATAGGGTACCCGTGGCGCCTCTGGCGGCCCCTGGAGCTCCAAGCCGCCACGGGGCAACCCCCCCAATCCCAAGGAAATATGAAGCATGGAGAGAAACAGACCTACATAATATCTTAATAGGGAGAAACTTTTGCATTTTTAAAGATTGACTTAAAGATGAAAAATCAGTGGATATTGTAAAACTAATTCAGGATTGTAGTAAGATAAGGCCTTGAAACAAACTCTTCTGTCAGAGGCCCAGTCTAATGCCTGAACCAAAGTACTTCCAGGCATTGCTAAGCAAAAGCTGGGCTGTGAGCCAGAGGCAGGCCCCACTCAGAAGTTGGCAAGAAGAGGGCTGCTAGAAGCAGGTGCATCCACACGTAAGTGCTAATAAGAGGAACTTGTGCCAAGATAGCATCAGAACACTCCACAGTGATAACAAGGAACAGGCAGGTGCATATTAAAGACAGGGTCAAAAGGACAACATGATGGATAGATCTGTTTGAACCGACATGGTCAAAGAGGGAGATAGCCCTCTATGAGTCAAGGGGCTGTACTTCAACACGTCAGTAGGGATGAGTAATCTGTCCTGTAACTGTATAAAAGTGGGTCCCAGAGTGCACATCTTTGTCTGGCCTAGGGGGCAGTGGAAAGTCCCACCACTGACTGAGCCGGTCCATTGCCGGGGGCACAAATTCGTAGTATGTCTTGTAGCATCTACAGGAAACTATTACTGTGCTTCGTTTGAAAATAAACCTGACTCGGGTTCCTTCGTACCTTACTAAAGTCTGTGGGCTTTGGGGGTTCTCTCAGGGTCTGCTGTGTCAGCTATCTGTGCAGAACTGGGGCAGCACAGAGGGAACACGCACGCAGCCGACTGTTTTCATCGAAAAGAGCAGAGCACCACACCGGTAGCTACTGACAACAAGGATAAACCTTGACTTAAAGATGAAAAATCAGTGGATATTGTAAAACTAATTCAGGATAAACCTATGCTTTAAAAAAATCTCACTTGAAAAATCAACAGTATGCCCAAGAAATTGAACTTCCAGGCTTTCATGGTTTCTTCAAATTTAACCAGTGGCACTACTAGTTAAGAAGCGAAAGCCAAACAATTTTTCCTGCCATTAAGTTTGATGTGAAGATATGTTAGACCAGGGTTTCTCACAACATTTTTTTTTGGTGGCCTCAAACTGTGGCTACCAATTCTTGTTGGTAGCCACGCTGACAATTTTTCCTAAAATTCTTAATTAACTTTAGGAAAAAATAAATAAATATGCACATATACAGGTCTAAATCATTGTAATTTATTGAATCTTTTTGAAGACTCAATAATAAAAATAATGTACAGTTCTCTCTACTCTTTACTGGACCAAAACAGAAACACAAATAAGATGCTCTGAAAGTTCTTGTCTTTTTTGTTGTTGTTTTGTTTGCTTTTTAAAAAAGATTGGCTAGCTAGTAAGTCTGTGCTGTGAAAAGTGATACACCTCTACCCCAATATAACGCAGACCTCGGGAGCCAAAAAAATCTTACCGCGTTATAGGTGAAACCGCGTTATATCGAACTTGCTTTGATCCGCCAGAGTGCGCAGCCCCCAACCCACCCCCTCCGGAGTACTGTTTTACTGCATTATATCGAATTCATGTTATATCGGGTCGCGTTATATTGGGGTAGAGGTGTATTAGCAAACATACAAATATCACTTTTCACAGCAGTAGACTTACTCAGTCCTGGCAAGCCCGGGGACGAATTAAGCCTTGGATGGGGAGGTCGACAGGGGGGAACTGGAAGACGGGGGGAATGCATGATGGGCTGGCGGAGGCCAGGGTGATGGAGGGAGGGGAGCCCCACAGCCGGGGGTTGGAGCTCCATGGCCAGAGCCTGCTGCCTGCCATGCCAGGGCTGGAGCCCGACCCTACTGTCCCCAGGAAGGTGGGGAACTCACTAGCTGCCTGTTCCTCCACCATGTGCGTCTCGGGAGGGGCAGAGGGGGGACCAGACAGGGTCCAACCCCTCCTGGTGACCCTGGGGGAGGGACCACTGCTTTACCCCCGCCCCAATCACTGCCCGGGGCTGTGGCCGCAAGAAAAGCCCCTGGTGGCCATATGTGGCCACAGTGGCAGTATTTGAGAAATGCTGTGTTAGACAAACCATAAGAACTTTAGACAGTTAATTCTTTCTTAGAACTGTACATATTATAGCACAACAGTTTTAATTTTTTTTTAAACCCTTTAAAGTAATTTGCAGTGATATAAAAGAATGTCACCACATGTTTTTTAAAGAGCGCACCTTCACATGCTGGTACATAATTTTGTATTTAAATAATATTTCCAAGCAGAGATTTCTAACAAATTTCTAAATACGGGAAAAGGAGATGTACCTTTAAGAGCCACGCCTACTCTAGAAATTGAGCAGTAAGGTGTCCCTGAACATGTAACAAACCTAGTTCCCTTCAAAGCAAATGAGCACTTTGACACAAATTACAAAAAATAAAAAATAAATTGTTTGCCCTGACCTTAAGAAGCTAACTTACTAAACTGAAGACTAAGCATGTCAATGTTGCAGTACCAGTTATTTCTTTACTTAGAAAAATATGGCCCTTATTCAGAAGGCTAATTACTAAATATCTTAACTACAGCTACATTTCACTGTATAAATAATATCGTATTCTATATACAGCTCAGAAATGCTTCCCAAAACTTGCTAATCTTTAATAGCTCCCTTCTAAAGTATACTTGTAAATTACTCAATGTAAGCCATCAATAAACTACAATGTTCGAAAAGCAATAGCCTTTTATTTCCTCGCTGTTTCTGTGGTCTCTTTATTTAGAACTTCCTTGTCACTTATTGACCCTGGGTGACATGGAACAAGTATGAATGAGTCAAGGAATATCTACTTACTTTCCTTTTCCTAAGGCTATGGGGAGGAAGGCTGAGGAAGGGATATCTAACCCTCTTCCATTTACACATGCAATGAAGTGAACTTAATTCAGCTATTGCTACAGCCGCACTGATCTGAAAGTTGGAAATGCTGTTCTGCTAAGAAAAATGACACTACAAATAGCACTGGGGGGTTAAACGTTTGTGACTCAATAATTTCCATATCAAATTTGCTTAGCTTGAAAGTAAAATTTACCTGCCAGCTCTACACACTCAACCTGGGATCTGAGTGTCAATTTGGCTACTTTCCTTCTCAAACCCTCCCCCCATAAATGTTTTGTAGTTCAAATTAGGACTTCTGTTTTGCCTTGGAAAACCTACTGGTGTCCAATTATGCCTCAGTGACACCTTTTGACTCCAACAGGTCTGCACAAATGTAATTGCTTGGAATTCAGTGAACATTTCTGTTGTTAATGTACAAGGACTAGTACCCAGTTCTATCACTCTTAGCTATTTTGGCTCGACAGTGCCAATAAAAAGCAGTAAATGCAGATACTAAAGGTGACCGGTAGAACTCTGAATACATAAAGGGAGCAGATATGTGAGCTAAGGTGACACCGTTTTTTTATGTCCTTAACTTTTCAGAGTAGAACTGCACTTTAATAAATGAAGTCTACCACAAGAGAGATTCAAAAGTTTGGTTTAGTGCTACGTTTACGTAAATACAGTATACTAAAATGGCTAGTTTTACTCTTCCAATCAACATCAGAAACTGATCTGGATTTATCTTTTCTATGATAGTTTACACACAAATTGAAAAGAAATATTTAAAGGTACTATGCTAAACAAGCAAAACATAGCATAAAGTAAAAATTAACTCTTAGACTTATCTAAAATACCTTTAATAGGGGATGTATCTTGTCCACAGGTAGGAGGAGAGGGTTTCTTCGTTTTCGTTTCTCTATAGCAGACTGTGCATCAGCAATAGCCCACTTGTCAATTGGATGAGGAAATGTCTTTTGAACTCGCTCCTGCCCAAACATAAGAAATGCAGTACCAGTCAGCATACAGAAGCTTACAAAACAATCAGTCACCTAATTTCCCTATTCATGTTTGTACCCCATCGCTTCCTTGCTTCTAACTGCTCCATTTCTCTCTGTCTCTTAATCTTTGGTTTTTCTCCTTTGAAACTGGAAAGGGTCCAAAGAAGAGCAACAAGAATGATTAAAGGTCTTGAGAACATGACCTATGAAGGAAGGCTGAAAGAATTGGGTTTGTTTAGTTTGGAAAAGAGAAGACTGAGAGGGGACATGATAGCAGTTTTCAGGTATATAAAAGGGTGTCATAAGGAGGAGGGAGAGAACTTGTTCACCTTAGCCTCTAAGGATAGAACCAGAAACAATGGGTTTAAACTGCAGCAAGGGAGGTCTAGATTGGACATTAGGAAAAAGTTCCTAACTGTCAGGGTGGTTAAACACTGGAACAAATTGCCTAGGGAGGTTGTGGAATCTCCGTCTCTGGAGATATTTAAGGGTAGGTTAGATAAATGTCTACTAGGGATGGTCTAGGCAGTATTTGGTCCTGCCATGCGGGCAGGGGACTGGACTCGATGACCTCTCGAGGTCCCTTCCAGTCCTAGAATCTATGAATCTATGAATCTATGCAGCCCCACCTCGAAGGCTGAAACAGTCTTCTACTCCCCACAGAACAAACACCCTTTCAAATCTCACCTCAAAACAGTCCTTCCTGCCCTTTGTTATTTGCATTATGACAGCACTTAGAAGTTCCAACTGACGGGGCCCAAATCATACTGAGCACTGTACAAACACAGTAAGAGAGGATACTAAAGAGCTCTCGGTCTAAACGGAAAAGACAAAGATATTGTTCTCATTTTACAGATGGGGAATTAAGGGTCTGTCTACAAAGCAAAGTAAAACCCCTGGCCTGCCCATGCCAGTCGATTCGGGCTCGCGGGGCTTGGGCTGCAGGGCTGTTTCATAGTGGCGTCGATGTTCAGGCCTGGGCTGCAGCCTGGGCTCTGGGACCTTCCCACCCTGTGGGGTCCTCCAGCCCAAGCCGAGAAGTTTATATGGCAATGAAACAGCCCCACAGCATGGGCCCCATGAGCCCAAGTCAGCTAGCATAGGCCAGCCACAGGTGTCTAGTTGTTGTGTAGACATACCCTAAAGAAGAGGTGCCCAATCTACGGCCCACCACAGCATTTCATAAGGCGCACGGCCTGTTTCAACACAATATACTAATGGCTCATTCATTAGCCTTTTGTCACCATGTTTACATCATTTTAGTTTATACAAGGAAGTATGTAGAAGCTGTTTGGCCCACACAAGGTTGTGCTTAGGTCAGTGATCCCCAAACTTTTCAGGGTCATGCACCCCCTTACCCCTGTCCATGCCCCCCCCCCCCAAACCAGGGCTGGGAGCAGGGGGGTGGGGTAAGGGGGCTGGAGTTGGGAGTGGGGCTGGGAACAGAGCCACAGCATGGGACCGAGGCTAGGGGCAGGGCCGGGGTTGGGTGCGGAGCTGCAAGCCAGAGCCGGAGCAGAGGTGAGAAATGCTCCCTCCCTGCCCCTATGGGGGCTGGCCCAGGTTCCGCCATGCCCCCCCAAAACGTTCCCCTGCTCCCCTCAGTTTGGGGACCTCTGGCTTAGGTTTATGTGGCTCTCCTGTGTAATAAAGTTGGGCACCACTACCTTAAACCACAGAGAGGAGATGTAACTTGCCCACAGTCACCGAGAGTCTGTGATAGAAGTAGGTGAAAAGCTCTGTTCCTTCTTCCGTGGGCCCAGAAGGTAGTCAGGGGCAATTGCTTCTCTTCTGCAGGGGCCTTCCAGGGGGGTGCTGCTAGGCTCTATTCTCATCTCCCTCAACATCAGATGTGACACTTGGTTTGGGCTGTGGTGCCACCATACCACTCTACTTTTTAACTGTCACCAGAGCTGAATGGTAGTTTTCCCAGTGTCTAGTCAAGACTGACATCTAGATGAGGGCTAGATGGCTGAAGCTCAATTCAGACAAGACAGAGATTTTACTCATTAGCTGCAGGAATCATCCAGGAGATGACTGAGTTGATGTGTCCCCTCAATAAATGGCTTTTGCCCACGTTTTGACAGGAAGGTGTATAATCTGTAGGCCTTGCTAGATTCAAAGTTCTTTTAAATGACCACATGGCAATACTGGCTAACAGTCCTTTTTGTTATCCTATACCAGGTCAACAGATTGCAACCTTTCCTCTTGGATGCAAGGCTTGCCACAGTTATCCACAGCTTTGTGACCTTTACACTGGATTACCACAATCAACTTCACTTGGGACTGCACCTGAAAGTCCCCCAGAAAATGAGGTAATGTGGAACATAGCTGTCCACGGACTTCTCAGTTCATCTCACAGAGTGCATGTGACACTTGGGCTTAAGACTGCATTGGCTTCCTGTTTATAGCTGGAAACAATTCGAAGTTTTGTTTCTAATCTTTAAGCCCTTTATGGTTTAGGTTTCTTGCTCTTGTTCCTGTTTACACTTATGCACATGCTTAACTTTACATGCAAATAGTCCATTTACTCCAATGGGAGCTACTTGCATGTGTAGATATTTGCATGAAGAGGCTCTTCGATCACTGCTCTCCTTGTGTTCTACCATGACAACTGAGAACAGCTGACAATCTCAGCAAACAATCTCCAGATTTACGCTTCAGTGGTCTGGTGGCAGAGTGATCTCCACAAATAGACCTTGACTCATTCCTACATTCATCTGGCAGAGTTTAAGTCTGTTGACCTTCAAGGTGTACCACTGGTCTTGGGAACTCTTTAAACATACTTCCTCATTTTTAATGAAATAATTAAGTCTAGGTAGGTTACATTACTAAGTGCTTTTATCAATATTATTATTTCACTACCTAAAAAAAAAATATGTTTTAAAAGAAACAACTAAAACTAAATCCTGTGTATAGCTAAAATCTTATGTGCCGAGATATCTCTTTGCTCAGATAAAGTATTGGCAGTTTTATAAAAGATTAGCATCTCTCTTTTCTCTAAGAAACAATGTGTGAGGACTTGGGAATCTTATAGGCATAAAGTTTCTTACTTAAATCAATACTGGTGTAATTGTTTAATAAAATACATACCTAACATTTTTAGCTCATACAAGTAGAGTATAATTTCACCTAATAGGAAATTAACACACACACACACAAACTTATTTCAGCATTCCTTTTGTTGTATTAGAAGACAGAAATTACAGGGTTGGCGAGCAGGTGACAGTCTCTGACCTGGCAAAGCATTGCTCTATATTCTAGAGGACTGGATAGCTTGGGGATTGGAGACAGAACACAGAGCTTTTCACCTCTACATATAAAGTTTAAATCCAGACTCCGTTGGTGGTAACTAGAAATAACAAGGGCTATTAAGAGACATATACAAAGTAAGTTTATTTAGCTTTTACAAATCTTTGTACAACAACAATATAAAACAATCATAAACCAATATTGTCAATTGATTAATTGACTCAATGTCAAGTAATGTATTTAAAAACCACAACTCACAATAAGAACCTCAAACCCTCCAGGCAATCAATTTTGTAAATAAACATGTTTTACATTTTTATAAGTACTCACAAATGATTCATTTCCATAACAAATCTGTAGAATATTAGATGAGACCATCACCTTGTAGTGGACTGAAAATGCCTTACACACATAGCTATAATTTGTCTAATATTCTACAAAGCAAGTCAGGCTGGTTTTTAACACAGACACAGACACAGACACAGACACAGACACAGACACAGACACAGACAGCCTTTTTTTTTTTTTTTTTTTTTAAGAAAGTCAATTTTTCTAATGTGAAAGATAGCAGCTATTTAAAACGACAACATAACTCTGGATGTGTCTATTAAAAAGTGCAGCCCATTAAGGCCCCAATTCTGTAACTGACAGTCCATAGACAAAAACAACAAAGAGTCTGGTGGCACCTTAAAGACTAACAGATTTATTTGGGCATAAGCTTTCGTGAGTAAAAACCTCACTTCTTCGGATGCATAGAGTGATAATGCCTGCATCTGTAGTTTCACTCTATGCATCCGAAGAAGTGAGGTTTTTACTCACGAAAGCTTATGCCCAAATAAATCTGTTAGTCTTTAAGGTGCCACCAGACTCTTTGTTGTTTTTGTAGATACAGACTAACACGGCTACCCCCTGATACTTGAGTCCATAGACAGACAGCTGCAAGAATATAGAGCCTCACGGAGTTCAACATATTTCCATACACTAACAGCAACCTGCCCACTCACTATCAGTTGCAAGATCAGGACCTAAATTGGCAGTTTAAATTCATTACATTAAAATGTTTACATTTTGCTTTTGTGGATTAACTAAAAAGAAAGATTAAATCCCTCCAAGCTTTAATTCTAAAGTTCAAGGTCTATTTTAACTAAAGCAATACAAAACATTTGCAGCTAGCTATGCTTTTCTGTGTTTGTTAAAAACACAATAGATTTAATATTTTAAATATTACAAGATAGTTATGAGACTTCTGAACAGAAACTAATTGCAGCTCATATTAAACTGCATTTCTGAAAGCAGAACACTGACTAATCTTTCAGAAACATGCCCTATGTATATTCTATCTTGTTAGAAATTAACAGATTACTTACAATAGTTGAGTACAGTCATTTTGTAAGCAAGCACCTGTTTTCCAGTATTAGTTAAGACAGCTTTGCCTTTCTCACCTCAACATCTTGGACAGTCCGTGGCTGTGCAATGCATAGTTTGTTTAGCAGCTGAAGTATCAACTCTTCAATATAATAGAGGGAATCTTCTTTTGCTGAAAAACTGGGATGAACCTGTTGCTGAACCTGCACAACAGAATTATTTTATTCAGTCAGAAGCTGTATTGAAGGACGTATGGAGGAGCATATGGTAGCAAAAACAGATTACAAATACTACATATTTTATAGTCTTGCAAATTCCCATGCACATGGGGTGAGTAGGAAGCTTTCCTATGTAGTACATATAATGGCATCAACTCAAGCCATTATCAAGCTTTCATTTAATGATAAAACTAAATATAGCTGCAAAGAAGACTTTAAAAATGTGAATCAAAAGCAGACTGATGATACAGCTGCCTGGACAGTGAGAAAGCCACTGTAGAGGTAAGATCCCCTTATCCTACCACAGGTTCAGCATCAGAATGAGTGAAGGAAGAGCTGCAATGGCCTCCATTAAAAATAGCAGTACTAGGGGGAGGGGGAGGCGCAGAGATAGATTTAATAGACTGGAGAAAGAGAACTGAGGAGCTGGGATGGTGAGAAAAGAGAACTGATTCATTTGACAGGGAACAGAATTAATTACTTGGAGAAAAGGCCAGGGGTGAGTGGATTTGAGAATGGGTTGGGTGACTCCAGATATGTCAGAGCTGAGGGGGTGAAGCAGCTAGTGAGAAAAACAAATGTGAAGTGTGTATTTGTGAGAGGAGAAGAGATTGGTGTGAAGTGTGCATGGATGAGCAAGAGAATAAATGAGCGAGTGTCACTGCACTTGTCTAGATTAGGCACAAATTGAGAGTAGCTAACCCCAAACTTTTGCCTAGCATAGTCATAGGCGCTGGAGAGGAGTTGATGGGGGGATGCCGGTGGGTGCTTTGCACACACCATCTTTTCCCCATGGGCACTCCAGCCCCGGAGCATCCACAGAGTTGGCACCTATGGCTCAGATACTACAGTGATGAGTGTGATATCAAAATCTATATAAATAGTAATGAGACAAAAAGGTCTCATCATTAAGGAGAAGGACTGGCTACACAAATCTGATCATGGATAACACTGTTCGATAACTGGGAAATGACTTGAAGTGACACTTCCCCACACCGTGCAACCTTATCTCTGCCCCTCAAAAGAATGCCAAGAACAGGGCTAAAGTAAGGAGGAGAGGGAGTCACAAGGCAAAAGGGATCCACCAGCAGACCTGGGCAGCTAGACTAGAGAAAAAAACCCACAACATCACAGGTGGCGCATCGGGTAGTGAGTCACTGGGCTACATCCTGGAATAAGAATTCTGAGCAGATGTTATCAGAGAACCAGGGGGTCTTGTCCCTTCCCTCCAGGTCTAGGGGACTCAGAGGAGAGTCCCTTGAGTCACACAGAGGGGAGGTTGAGATTAGTATGCATGGCTATTCTACTGCCTATCCTTGGTGCAGGATGACTCCCTTCTCAGAAGTTTACTGTTTCCAAGAGAAGAGATGAAAAAACAGATATACCGTGAGCCTGGCCTGAAGTTCTTTCTTGGGCTGTAAGGCCATGCTTTTCTTTTTCATAGGGTGTTCTTGATCAGCTTTCTTTCCCCTTCTAATGCCTCCTCAAAAGTTTATCACTTGCAAATTTAAGTGAGTCCAGCACCCGTTTCACATGGGCATTTCCTTTCCTAGGGAGTAGTCTCTAGTTACCTACAGGCTGTCCCATGGATTGCCAGGGTTCTGGTTAAGATTTTCACTACATCCATGGAAGCACTAGCTAGGAAAGGATTGCTATAGAGCTTAGAGATGGATTTAGACATTTTATCCCTAACTTTTCCTGAGAGGTCACACCACCACGCAAAGATTATTCTGGAGAAGTAAATCAAGGAAATGGGCAGCTGCCTAGATGAAGCAAAGCTTCAAAATTCCTTCTTAATGACACTAACATTTCTGCTGCTAAATGCTTGGGAAAGAAGACACCTCAGAGAAAATCATGGTGCACCTATTCCAAGGATGAAACTGATGGTATCAAGTTTAAGGACAAATTGGGTTTCTCTTTTGGGATTGTGTCCAATTAAATCCTGCATATAGAAGCAAGAAGCAACAATTGCCTCTACAAACAACAACAAAATTTAAGAAACAACTCCTAAGAGTAAAAGAAGAATTGAAAATAATTTTCTTTTTAGCCTGGATTAATAAAATGAGCCTGTATTTTGTTTGCACTGCCTAGATATATTTCACATCACAACAAGGTCTAGCAAGATAACGTCCATAACCACTTGATACAAGGCTCCCTTTCTAAAACTAACATATCACTGACAAAAAAAGTAGCACTGCAGTCAGAAAGAAAAATAAACAAAACAACCGGGGGAGGGATAGCTCAGTGGTTTGAGCATTGGCCTGCTAAACCCAGGGTAGTGAGTTCAATTCTTGAGGGGGCCATTTAGGGAACTGGGGTAAAAATCTGTCTGGGGATTGGTCCTGCTTTGAGCAGGGGGTTGGACTAGATGACCTCCTGAGGTCCCTTCCAACCCTAATATTCTATGATTCTAAGAGTATATTGTTTATAATAAACTAAAAAATGCTAACTAAAGATCCAATATCAAACACACATGTTTTATAAAGAAATAATGCCAAAAATATGAATTTATTTTCTTGGCGGGTTAGATTGAAATATCCCACTTCTCTATTTGCATTCAAACGATCATTTGCTTTTTCAGAAAACTGCGTCCCCCTGTTCACCTGAGCTACTGGAGATATATGCTAATTTTCCTGTTTCAAAGGGAAAAGAATGCCTACCACAAACAGGTTAGTACAATGGCAAAAAGTTCACACCCCTGCCAGATTTATGGAAGAATATTTAAATAAAACACCTTTGTTAAATTTTACAGCCTTGCAAGATTGTCATAGAAGTTTACCAGATCAGGCACAGAAATTCTACTCATGCACCTTTTCCAATAGTGACTGATTAAAATTTAGAAACAAATGGTATTTTACTTATTTCACAAAGAAGTTACTCACCCTAAATAAATGGATGACTAAAATTTTGCAGTGCTACTTTAATGCTTATTGATTAACTTCAAGAATAGACTTTATAAATTTGGGAGCAAGCAGAGTGATTAAAATATTCGAGTTACATATTTACTAGATCAAGCAGCGTAAGTTCTTGCCAACACTAGTCAGTATTTCCATGCACTGTTTACAAGTCAAAAATAAATAAATCACTGCCAGTAAAAAAGCTGCCTGATACCAAATGTTAAAACCCAGGACACAGAGCTCTAAAGCAGATTCATTCGCTCTCTCTCTCTTTTTTTAGAGTGTGTTTTCCCATCTCTTCATAAGGAAAAAAAAAAAAAAAAGATAATGGTGCCCTTTAATGCACAGGAAACTCTACCTCCCAACCCATAATGTAGCTCTCTCCAGGTGATTTAAACTTACACTTGGGGAGGTGCGGGGAATAAAGTAGTCAGGTGCTGCCATATTAGTGATTGTCTTTCACTGAACAAGGGTCAAACAAGTTTCAATGCACCAGTTTAGCTGGAAAATGGTCACTCCTAATAGCCAACTAAAAAGGAGATTTGGAGAGTTAAGGATATAAATGAGTTAAAGACATTGTCAACTTGATTTTTTTTAACATGACAATGCTACTTTTTAAATGCAGTTTCTAACCCAGCACCGTTTAAAGAAAATGTCCCTTTACAAAATTTAACTATTTTGCTGCTCCCCTGTTAACATGTGTAAGGGGCTTTCAGCCAAAAAAAAATGTATTAACAGATCTGCCTAACAATTTTTTAAATTTATTTTTAAATGTCTTTAAATGGCTTGAGACAAGGTTAGCTAAAAACACAGTTAATATCCACAAAACATGATCAGTTAGTTAACAGGAGAATCTTAACAGTATGCCAACCCTCTTACCTGCCTAGTCTGACACAGTTTGATTCCTGCAAGTAGCTATGCACAGAAGTATTATGCTGCATGAACAAGAACCCTTAACCATACTAACTGTACCCCATAAGTAAGTCTACTCCTCCTTCAGCTCATAATTGTGCAGGCAGACATCCAAGACACACGGTGGGTGAGATAATATCTTGTATTGGACCAACTTCTGCTGGTGACAGAGAAGCTTTTGAGCCACACAAGAGCTCTTTTTCAAATCTCTACAACTACACCGCATTCAGGCAGATATCCCACATTTTTGCACTGTGGAAATTCTTTAAAATATCCATAGAATGTGGTGCAGAGACTCTGAGTCATGGAACAGAGTCCCAGAAATCATTCCTACAAACACAATTAGGCAGAGTGCGAGGTGTGAATGAAAACACTGTGAGGGCAGAAAATCTGCTATATGGATACAAGCCAAGCTGTATAACTTGTTACCACTTAGGCTGATTATGGTTCTAATTAGTTACAAAATCCTGTGTAGCTGTAGCATGAACCGTAGCTGACTCTGTAGGGTTTAAGGAAACTGACTCCCCAGACTACTGGGACTGCAGCTCTGGAAGAACTAGGGCATGAGGGACGACCACTCCTTCCTCACTGGGATTCACCTCCTCCCAGACTGTTCTCCAAGACTTTCATTGTTAATATCATGGACTCATTTCCCCAAATAGTGCCATGCCTCTTTCCCTAATGCGCATGCCATTTTCCTTTACCCACTCTCATCTTCCGCCCCGTGTTTTGTAATCCATCATTCACCAACATCTCTCCTGGCTTCTCCCCTGCCACAGTCCCAAGCGCACTTATACCCACTATTCACATTTACAAAACAAAAAATAGTTTCTTTTAAAAAGGAGGAGGGAAAAAAGCACTTAAAAGTTCTGGAACCATACAGCTGTGCAGTTACATAGGCTATGTACATAATCTTATTACTGTTGCCCTTGTCTGCCCTCCAATTGTTTTTCATACTCACTTGTTTATGCCACATCTTAAATTAAGCCTCAAGCCTGCAAACTGGAGCCACATGGACAGCGTTTTATGTGCACACAAAATCCTACTGTCGTCAACTGGCTTCATATAAGCGCAGAGGCCCACCTGAACTTATCAGCTTGAGGGATCAGAGCCTCTGATCATAAGATCGATATGACAGGCAATGTGCTTCCCTATACATTTGTAACCCTGGATCCTGACTGAGGATTTGGGCCCTACTGCAATTAAATGATGATGAACATAATGTTCTGTCAGATGCAAACTGAAGATACAGAAAAAAAAAACCCACCAAATTATTTAAGTTATAGCAATCTTAGATGTTATCTGTAAATATAATAATCAAACATAACTGATTTTTTTAGCTGATTGTATTCCATTAAACAGAGGATCCAGAAGACACTCAACAAAAGCCATGCACCTTAAGAGTAGCTAGAAAAGTAAAACCTCCAGAAATGTTAAAATAATTTATATAAAGTGGGGGGGAGGGGGCAGCGGCGGCGTGCGAGGGCTCTGTGCCTGTGTCCCACTTGGGGGGGGGGGGGCGCCAGCAGCGTGCGAGGGCTCCATGCCCGTGTCCCGCTTGGGGCAGGGGGGAGGGGCAGCGGCACGCGAGGGCTCCGTGTCCTGCTTGGGGGGCACGCGCGCTCCGTGTCCCGTTTGGGGCTGGGGGGGGGGGTGGAGGCGCGGCAGCACGCGAGGGCTCCATCCCTGTGTCCCGCTGGGGGGGCGGGGGGGAAGGGCGCCGGCAGCACACGAGGGCTCCGTGCCCGTGTCCCGCTCGGGGCGGGGGCGCGCAAGGGTGAAAAAATATCCTTGCGCTGGCGTCGGGGGGGGGGGGGGCTGAATGCCCCGCCGCAGCTCTGATTGGGCTGGACTCAGCCGCCCACATTGCTGGGTCCTGTCGGCGGGCGGGCACGCCACCGGGAGCTGCCCCAGGAAGCGCCGCCACGCCAGCCTCGGGACTTTGGCAGTGATGATGAGCGAGCGGTTAAAGGGCATCCCGACCAATGTGCGGTTGGGACGCGAGACAGATGTGTGCGTGGGGTTTAGAATTCCCCCATGGGCCGCACAGTGAGCCCCCACGGGCTGCATGTTGTGCAGGCCTGGTCTAAATAATAAGATGGGTGAACTAGAGTGCCTTGTATTAAATGAGGATATGGATACAATAGGCATCACAGAAACTTGGTGGAATGAAGATAATCAACGGGACACAGTAATATCAGGGTATAAAATATATCGGAAGGACAGAACAGGTTGTGCTAGTGGGGGAGTGGCACTATATGTGAAAGAAAATGTAGAATCAAATGAAGTAAAAATCTTAAATGAACCAAACTGTACCATAGCATCTCTGTGGATAGTAATTCCTATGCTATGCAACTCCAACTGTGTGAATAACATAGTTGGAGTTGATGTACCTTAGGTTGCATTACCGCTGGGTCTACACTGCAGGGGGTCGACGGGAGAAAATCTCCTGTTGACTTACCTTACTCTTCTCATTGGGGGTAGAGTACAGGGATTGACTGAAGAGCGATCTGCAGTCGATTTGGCGGGTCTTTACTAGACCCACTAAATTGACCAGTGGATCGATCTCCGAGTGTCGATCCCTGCCGTAGTGTAGACCTGCCCTTTGTGATGCGTAGAACATGGAAAGTGATCAGAATACTTTAACTTGAAATTACCTATGAAATGTATTGCAAATAAATTTACAAGGAAGTTCTTAGCAAAGCTTCAGGTGTTACACCATAACACTGTTTTTTCTGCACCCATAGTGAAAGTGTGAAGTCTCTGGACCGAGGTGTGGTAGGAAACACTAGGCTCTTGTAAATTAATGTGAAGATTGTCCCCTTTAAACTGTTGTGTAAGTTTTCTACATTTCCTCTTTCCCACACTGGTATTAAGAGATCTTTGCAAGTAGTTTTCTGCTTTGTTATTTATAACCTTCCTGAAATTTTACTTTTTGGGGCATAAAAATCATTTCTGTGCTGATTAATATTTACTATTTACTATTAATATCTACTAAATAAAGAACATATCAGATATTAAACTGATAAGAACAGGTACTACGCTTGATCTTAGCTCATAGAGAGCCTAGTTAATAAGGGATTAGTCTCTTAAAGTGTTTTTTCATCTGCCAGTTTTCATTGTGTTATTTAAGCTGTTGTGTTTTGTGTTAGGAATAGTTTATTTAACTCAAACTGTTGCTCAGATGGGCAAATAACGTCGTAATGAAAGCATAATTTTTTACTTGATTATTTTATCTTCAATCATTAAAATGAAACTAAGACTATACTTGGATTTGGGATATTTGCAAATGGTAGGAAGAAGTTAATTTGAATACTTGGCAATGTGAGCACAAGAAATATTTCCTATTTGTTTTGTTAAAATACGCATACATGAATGTTAATTTCTGTAGAGCAGTGCCCCGTCAAATTTGTAGAGTTATAGTTATTGACGGTAAAACAAAAATGCCCCTTCACTTGATTCTCCCATGGCTTTTCTGCCACTTTCTGTCCTCTCTTCTCTTCTGTTTTGTCTTTCCTCCCCTCTTGATCCTTTTGCTCCTGTCACACTGTGTAATCCACATCACTAACCCCAAACTTTTTTCACCTCCCCACATCTGATTCTTCTCCTGAACCACTGAATGTCTCTGGGGAAAAAGTCCCATAACCACACCAGCTTCCCTCACTACAATGAATTCTCTTCCCTTCTTAGTTCTGCCATTTTCCTGTGGCCACAATACTGCTTCTTCACCCTCATTGAATCACTTTTCCACAACCTCCATTGCTCACTTGCAACCCTTGATTTTTTCAAAAACGACCCTAATTCCCACTCCCTCCTACATCCTTATTCTTCACCTTGTAGGATCTTGCTGATTTCATAATGAAGATTGACAGGACCTGCGGTAATCTCCCTTCTTTCTTCAAAAACAAAAAGGAGTCCGGTGGCACCTTAAAGACTAACCTATTTATTTGGACATATGCTTTTGTGGGTAAAAAAACAATTTCTTCTTCCATCTTGAAGTGGGTTTTTTACCCACAAAAGCTTATACCCGAATAAATCTGTTAGTCTTTAAGGTGCCATCGGACTCATTGTTGTGGATACAGACTAACATGGCTATCCCCGATACTTGACACCCTCCTTTCTTGTCATTCTCACAGGTTTCTTACCATGTCACCTGCCATAGTGCCCCAAATTCCCTCCTGGCTTCTTTCTCCCACTCTCACCCTCTCCTTCATTCTCCTTAATCTCACACCTCTCTGTCTCCCTCTCTTTCTCATAGTACAAGTATGCTCTAGTCTCCCCCATTCTGGAAACGGTGTCCTTTGATCCCCCACTGTGTGCCTGTTGTAACTACCACCCTAATTTCCTTTGTCTCCGGATACATCAAGTGAGCCTTTTACAGTCATTGTCTTGAGATCTGCCCTGGCTTCCACCCTGGCTTCACCCTCCACTCCATTAATACCACATTCATCAAAATCACTAATGACCTCATCCTTGGCATAACTCAGAGCCTCTACTTCAGTGGGTCTCAAACTTTTTTACTGGCGACCCCTTTCACATCGCAAGCCTCTGAGTGCGACCCCCCCCTAATAAATTAAACATACTTTTTAATATATTTAACACCATTATAAATGCTGGAGGCAAGCACGGTTTGGGGTGCAGGTTGACAACTCACGACCCCCCCATGTAATGACCTCGCGACCCCCTGAGGGGTTCTGACACCCAGTTTGAGAACCCCTGTTCTACTTCATCCTTAGTCTCCCCACTCTCCCAGTAGTGTTTGACACGGTTTCCTTTCCAGCCACGCCACTCACTTCTTTGTAACCCTTCACTGGCTTCCCTTTCTTCGCTGCATCACGTTCAAATTTTTTGTGGTTGTATTTAAGGCAGTACGTAACTCTGCTTTCCCCTGCTTATCCACTATTGTTTCTTATTACATCCCCCCCGCCTCTGTGCCCTTTGCTCTATCAGTTGTCATAACCTCCAACCTGCTTTGTGTGCTTGTCTCATAACTCTCTGCCACCTTCCATACCTTATGCATGGAATGCCCTTTCTAAACTGGTTTGCAAAGCACTACTTTCATTTAAATCCGGAGCGGAGGTGAGCTGGGGCGGGGAGCAGTTCCCCTTTGCGCCCCTCCCCCCGGGTTACCTGCTGTGGTGCGGGCGGCTCCCCCCACCCCAGCTCACCTCCGCTCCGTCTCCACCTCCCTGGGCTTGAGCACAAAGCTGCCACTTGCTTCTCTGTCCTCCCAGGCTTCCTGCGCGAACAGCTGATTCGCGGGGAGGGGGAGAAGCGGGGCAGAGTGTTCAGAGGCGGAGGCGGAGCAGAGGTGAGCTGGGGTGGGGGGAGCCACGGGGTGGTGCTGAGGAAGGAGGGGTTGTTTCTGCGGGGCCGGGTGGCGCTGGGGTTGGGGGGGCGTTTCCGCGGGGCTGGGGGGTTTCGGCCCTCAGCTGTTTTCTTTGGAGTAATATGGCCCTCGCCGCTTTACGAGTTGTGCAGGCCTGATTTAGACTTCCAACATTTGTATATAAGCACTTTAAATACTTGTCACTTTTTAGCTGTCTGCCATTACATGATGTAATTGAAGGGACACTTTTTCATTTGACTGTTTCTCATCAGATCCTACCCATATTTTATCATCTTCCATGCTCTTCTCTTACTAGGACATAGAGAATATCCATTAATAGATCCTCCCCTAAGGGATGTCTCTGTCCAAACCACATGCTCCTCTGCACCTGTCAGCTTTTCCCCCAGCTCTTAGTTTAAAAACTGCTTTACGATCTTTTTATTTTAAGTGCCAGCAATCTGGTTCCATTTTGGTTGCAGTTAAATGCTCTAGTTAGGAAGCTTGCTGTGAATATCAGAAAAGAAATAGATTCCTGATAGTATTTTAAAAAGAAATTCAGTATCAATGGGAGTTTTCAACTACAGCTCCAAACAGCTTTATACTACAATGCATTTATTATAAATGCATTAATAATGGGATTTGCAGAGGGGCCTGAGTTATGCACCCAACTGTCACTGAAAGTCAATGAGATTTAGGTACCTAACTCCAACAGTCTCCTTTGAAAATCACAGCCTAAAATGTTAATTGATTTATATCAAAGCACTGATAACTTGGAAAATAATCTCAGTACTGCAACATTTCATTCTATAAAGGATTGACTATCAGTAGGAATGGGGGCTCTGCTCAGTCATAGTGATGCACACCAGCAAATTCACTTAGAGGACTTGGACCTTAGATTTAGAGTGCGTTTCTTAACTAGACACCTTCCTTACAAAGGTCATAGAGAGGAGACTGAAATACATAGGATCATTCATAGATTCCAAGGCCTGAAGGGACCATTATGATCATCAGGTCTGACCTCTTATATAGCACTTCCCCAAACTAACTCCTCGAGCAGATCTTTTAGAAAAACATCCAATCTTAATTTAAAAAATTGTCAGGGATGGAGAATCTACCACATCCCTTGGTACGTTGTTCCAACGGTTAATTACTCTCACTGTTATAAATTTAAACCTTATTTTCAGTCTGAGTTTGTGTAGCTTCAACTTCCAGCCACTG
The DNA here is from genome assembly GCF_027887155.1 of Malaclemys terrapin pileata. Classification (NCBI taxonomy): domain Eukaryota; kingdom Metazoa; phylum Chordata; order Testudines; family Emydidae; genus Malaclemys; species Malaclemys terrapin. The sequence continues at coordinate 147,378,687 of NC_071508.1, read as the reverse complement.
GATCCTTTTTCTGCTAGATTGAAAAGCCCATTATTAAATATTGTTCCCCATGTAAGTACTTACAGACTGTTCTCAAGTCACCCTTTAATCTTCACTTTGTTAAGCTAAATAGACTCAAGGAACTCAATCACTATAAGACATGTTTTTTAATCCTTTCATCATTCTCATGGCCCTTTTCTGAATCCTCTCCACTTTATCAACATCCTTCTTGAATTGTGGGCACCAGAATTGGACACAATATTCCAGCAACAACTGCACCAGTGACAAAGACAGAGGTAACATAACCTCTCTACTTCTACTGGAGAGTCCCGTTTATGCGCGCAAGAACTACATTAGCCCAATTGTGGATACAGACTAACACAGCTACCCCTCTGATACTTAGTAATTAGCCCTTTTGCCAGAGTATCACACTGGGAGCTCACATTCAGCTGATTGTCCACCACAATCCCCAAATCTTTTTCAGTCACTACTTCCCAGGATAGAGTCCCCCAGCCTATAAGTACGTCCTACATTCTTTAGTTTCGAGATATATACATTTACATTTAGCTATATTAAAACACAATGTATGCTTGCACCTAGTTTATTGAGTGACCCAGCTCACTCTGTATCAGTGCCCTGTCCTCTTCGTTATTTACCACTCTCCCAATTTTTCTGTCATGTGCAAACTTTATCAGTGATGAATTTATGTCCAGGTCATTAATAAAATTTAATATTAAATAGTATAGAGTCAAGAAGCAATCCCTGCAGAAAGAACCCCACTAGAAACACACCTATTCCATGATGATTCCACATTTACAATTATATTTTGAGATTCAGCCAACTTTAAATCCATTTAATGTGTGCCATGTTATTTCGATTAAAAATTAAAAAATATAAAATTGCCATGCAGTAAAAAGCCAAATGCCTTACAGAAGTCTAAGTATATTACATTAACTCTATTACCTTTACCAATCAAACTTGTAATCTTATAAAAAAAGATTACACGTTAGTTTATCATCCATTTTCCATAAAATCCCATTGATTGGCATTATTTATATTGCCCTCCTTTTATTCTTTATTAATCAAGTCCTATAAAAGCCACTCCTTTGTCTTGCCTAATAAAACTGCTGGTGTGGGAGCTTCAAAAACTATTTAAAGTGACATTGTGGTCAAATTTAGCTCTAGATTTAGCAGGGTTTTTTTTTTTAAAGTATCTTTTACTAAACATAAAGAGCCTTGCCAACTTAAAAAAAAGAACACATTTCTCTTTTAAATATTTTATTTTACTTATTCAAAGTAATACTTAAGATTGTTATAACTGAAATCAGCATGCTGGAAACCTTTATTTAAATCTTGTTTTCCATTTGTACGTCAATTATTTTTCTAAAGAAAGGTAGATACTCATTGGTAGATATAATTTTGTACTGTTTGCTACACTACCTCTCTAAACATTTAAACAATTATATAATTTAACACACATTTATTCAAATCTTGATTTTTAACATTTGTTTATGTTAGAAAATGGTGAACATTTATTTCCTAGATAATTTTTTATTTATGATTTGTGTCAAGCTGCATGTGGATGGAAATTGGAATTCAAATAAAATGCACAAAATATTTAAAAATGTTTAAATAAAACTACCTTAAATGTGCTGATACATAAGAAAAATGTTTATCAAAATATATTTTGCATTTAAAACTAACTGATATATTAAGCAAAGAAAATATCTTTTGCTAGTGAATTTTACTGATTGTTTCTGGTCACAATATCCTACTAGTTCTAAAAGATCTAAGATCTCTTTCTCTCTCAGCTTATTTTTATTCATAGATGGGAAGAGAAAAACAAGCTTTCCTGCTTTTTCAACTTTGAATGAACTAGTAATTGATATGAACTTGATCAATAAACTGAAATGAAGAAAATATTCTCTCTACACTTGCCGAAGAGGCTAGTGCTGTCAAAAGTTGGCTTAGCACTTCAGTAAACTCTGGTTCCATTTGATTAGCCAGGGACTTCCACCAGTTCAGTTGTTTGACTGTCTTTAAAACTCCAACAGCAAATACATGCCTTTTTTTTTTTTCTTAATTTAAATTTATTAATAGATTTAGGCCTTAACATAGTCAGAATTTCAAATTTTAAACAATTATTTTTAAGAAAAATGTTATTACATAAAAAAATCCAGGTTTTGATTTTTTCTAAATTATCAATTTTTATCCCCCTTGACAGCTTCTTTTGGGACCAACAAATGTTTTAATGCATTTGCATTTAGTTTCAGTGGAAGCTTTTAAAAAAAACAAAAACAAAAACAAAAAAAACACTTCCCTTTAAGTATTTGGAACCCAAGCCCGGCAGAACTACTAAGCTGTCTGTTTTCATAGTCTAAAGTGAAATAAGTTCAATGTGTAAACAGCACAGTGACACATTACAGTTTTAAAATTTTCTGTTTTAAACACCTTCATTGCTGTGGTTTTAAACCTGACATTGCCCCTTAATGTCCTGTCTGGGATTACAATAATTGGAACACTGATACAATTTTACTTTGACTCATTGACATTTCATGCTTATTAAACAAAGGCACATTACAATAGGATTGCTTCATATTAAGGGTGGGTACGCCGGACAAGGAACTTTCCCCAGAGCGGGGCGGGGGGAGATCTCCATAAGCAGCTAAGAATTTTTTACAAAAAAAATCACACATATTCTCTCTCTCTCAGAGAAATTCAAATACCAGTTCTGTTTCCTCATAACAAAACCAAGTCTATAGCAGTAAATTGGCAACAATAGCATTAACCGACTAGAGACTGTATCAATATTTTTTGTTTTAGGATCCCAAGAAGAAAATTTCAACTTAACGAAATTTGAAATTAAAATACATCTTATCCGTTTGGATCAAACTGGTAAAGCTACACCATAAGTCATTTTCATCCAGGGGGAAGGGATAGAGGTTTATCATCTTTAAGTAGAATAGAGGGTCCTGTGGCACCTTTGAGACTAACAGAAGTATAGGGAGCATAAGCTTTCGTGGGTAAGAACCTCACTTCTTCAGATGTACGGCTACCCCTCTGATACTATCATCTTTAAATGTAATCTTGAAACTGGAGAGATACAGAAAGAACATGCATGGAGAGATGCTGCATGCTTTAAACCCCTGGCAAGCATCTGGGGGTGGAAGCTGGACAGCGTGGCACGCTCCAAACTTCTGACTGACCCAAAGAGGAAATTCAGGGGCGAAGAGCAAAGCATCCAGGATTCTTACTACAGACAAGGTGCTCTTTTTATGTCAGTCACAGGAGCATTTAGCTGAGTTCAGTGGCCTTTGATAACGAGAACCACCACCCCAGATATACACAAGAGGGGAAGGGTGTGCATCCCACATTTACATAGTCTACCGATCTGCTGTCACTCTTAAAACTGCTTTTGGAAAAAAGAAACTCACACTAGCATCTCTCTAATTATTAGGATTCATTATTTGTATGGTAGTGCCTAGGGATGCCAATCCTAGACCAGGACCCCATTGTGCTAGCCACTACACAAACTTCTATCCAAATGACAGACCCCTCCCCAAGAAACTTACAATTAAAGCAGTTTCCCATACACAGCTTCTCTCCCATTTATGCACTTGGGGCAGTTGTTTCTCACAAACATACATAATCTATATAGCCAGGAGCAGCTGTTTCCTTCTCAAATATATATACACACAACAGCTTTTTTTTTGTAGGGGAGGACCATCTGAATCAGGGCATGTTAGAGACACTAGTAAGACAGCCAGTGAAAAAGCCTGGTTTGGGAAGGGTATTGGGGTACAGGATGTACCCTTTAACAGTCTTTCACACAGTTCTGTAAAGTAGTCTGGCTTTGGGAGGAAGGAGATAGGGAGGCGAGGGGCAGCTCAGTAGGACAATCAGAATCTCATAGACAGCTGTTCGTAACAGCCTGTTTTGGGAGGGTATTATAGTATATGTGTGGGCTGCCCGCTCAGACAAGGTGTTTTGGAGACAACTCAGTAGCACAGTTAGGAGTCTCCCATGGATGAGCACAGCAGCCAAATTCAAGAGTGTGCTGTGGGGAGGAGCACAGGGGCAGAATGCTCCTGCCTAGGTCAGTCAATGTCTAGCATGCACACAGCAGGACCCAACAACGTCTTTTACACAAAGAGTCACTAGATGTAAAATGGGGACAGTGGCTTTAGGAAACATATTGGATCGCTGAGGTCTGTGGGGCAGGAAGGAGACAGTTATGTAATGGAAGCCCCTACTGTGACAGTCTGTTGAGCACATTATTGAACCTATCAGTCTGCATCATGGAGCTGGGGAATGTATGGTGGGGACAGGGGCATTAGGAGGAGAAGGCTGTGGGCATAGGGGGTGGATAGAATGTAGGCTCAGTAGGTCGACCGGGTGTCTCGGGGATGGCTGAATTGCATGCACAGGGCTGGGTAGGCGGGGGGAGTATAGGGAATGGGAGTATATAGTGGATAGGTAGATGCATTTGTGGTGGAGGGTATATAGGAGATGGGTAGACATGCATAGCAGGGTAGATGGGGGATGTATAGCAGTTGGCTGGCTGGTGTGCACATAGGGGATGGGTGGGTGTGGATGTGGTGGTGGGGTGTACAGGGGATGGCTCGATGTATAATAAGTGGAGGGCTGGTAGGTGGGAGGTACACTAGGGAGGGGGATGAGGGGACAGGGACATAGGGGGGCTGCACCAGGGATTAGGGGAGGGAACGTAGTGGGAGGAGGTGCAAAGGGGTGTGGATGTGATAAGTGATGTAGACATGGTGGGGGGTTCAGAAGGGATGCGTTAGAGGAGACGGAGGTGCACAGAGGAGGTTTTGAGGGCTGCAGTGGGGATAGGGTACACAGGGGAGGAGGTGAAGGGTGTAGCGTGGATGAGGGTGCACAGCGGATGTGGTGAGGGGTGTAGCGTGGCTGAGGTGAGGGGGATGCACAGGGGATGGAGATGAGGGATGAGGTGAGGAGGATGCACAGGGGATGAGGTGAGGGGGGTAGCCAGGGTCAGGGGGGTGCACAGGGGATGGAGATGAGGTGAGAGGGTGCACAGGGGATGAGGTCATGGGTGTAGCGGGGATGAGGTGAGGAGGATGCACAGGGGATGAGGTGAGTGGAGTAGCTGGGGTGAGGTGAGGAGGGTAGCGGGGATGAGGGGGGTGCACAGGGAATGGAGATGAGGGATGAGGTGAGAGGGTGCACAGGGGATGAGGTGAGGGATGTAGCAGGTGGGAGGTGAGGGGAATGCACAGGGGATGAGGTGAGGAGGGTAGCGGGGATGAGGGGGGTGCACAGGGGATGGAGATGAGGTGAGGAGGATGCACAGGGGATGAGGTGAGGAGGGTAGCGGGGATGACGGGGGTGCACAGGGGATGAGGTGAGGAGGGTAGCGGGGATGACGGGGGTGCACAGGGGATGGAGATGAGATGAGGAGGATGCACAGGGGATGAGGTGAGGAGAGTAGCGGGGATGACGGGGGTGCACAGGGGATGAGGTGAGGAGGGTAGCGGGGATGAGGGGGGTGCACAGGGGATGGAGATGAGGTGAGGAGGATGCACAGGGGATGAGGTGAGGAGGGTAGCGGGGATGATGGGGGTGCACAGGGGATGAGGTGAGGAGGGTAGCGGGGATGACGGGGGTGCACAGGGGATGGAGGTGAGGGATGAGGGATGAGGAGGGTAGCGGGGATGACGGGGGTGCACAGGGGATGAGGTGAGGAGGGTAGCGGGGATGACGGGGGTGCACAGGGGATGAGGTGAGGAGGGTAGCGGGGATGAGGGGGGTGCACAGGGGATGGAGATGAGGTGAGGAGGATGCACAGGGGATGAGGTGAGGAGGATGCACAGGGGATGAGGTGAGGAGAGTAGCGGGGATGACGGGGGTGCACAGGGGATGAGGTGAGGAGGGTAGCGGGGATGATGGGGTTGCACAGGGGATGGAGGTGAGGAGAGTAGCGGGGATGATGGGGGTGCACAGGGGATGAGGTGAGGAGGGTAGCGGGGATGACGGGGGTGCACAGGGGATGAGGTGAGGAGGATGCACAGGGGATGAGGTGAGGAGAGTAGCGGGGATGACGGGGGTGCACAGGGGATGAGGTGAGGAGGGTAGCGGGGATGACGGGGGTGCACAGGGGATGAGGTGAGGAGGATGCACAGGGGATGAAGTGAGGAGAGTAGCGGGGATGACGGGGGTGCACAGGGGATGAGGTGAGGAGGGTAGCGGGGATGAGGGGGGTGCACAGGGGATGGAGATGAGGTGAGGAGGATGCACAGGGGATGAGGTGAGGAGGGTAGCGGGGATGAGGGGGGTGCACAGGGGATGAGGTGAGGGATGAGGAGGGTAGCGGGGATGACGGGGGTGCACAGGGGATGAGGTGAGGAGAGTAGCGGGGATGACGGGGGTGCACAGGGGATGAGGTGAGGAGGGTAGCGGGGATGAGGGGGGTGCACAGGGGATGGAGATGAGGTGAGGAGGATGCACAGGGGATGAGGTGAGGAGGGTAGCGGGGATGACGGGGGTGCACAGGGGATGAGGTGAGGAGGATGCACAGGAGATGACGGGGATGCACAGGGGATGGAGATGAGGTGAGGAGGGTAGCGGGGATGACGGGGGTGCACAGGGGATGAGGTGAGGAGAGTAGCGGGGATGACGGAGGTGCACAGGGGATGAGGTGAGGAGGATGCACAGGGGATGAGGGGGGTGCACAGGGGATGAGGTGAGGAGGGTAGCGGGGATGAGGGGGGTGCACAGGGGATGGAGATGAGGTGAGGAGGATGCACAGGGGATGAGGTGAGGAGGATGCACAGGGGATGGAGGTGAGGTGAGGAGGATGCACAGGGGATGAGGTGAGGAGAGTAGCGGGGATGACGGAGGTGCACAGGGGATGAGGTGAGGAGGATGCACAGGGGATGAGGTGAGGAGAGTAGCGGGGATGACGGGGGTGCACAGGGGATGAGGTGAGGAGGGTAGCGGGGATGATGGGGGTGCACAGGGGATGAGGTGAGGAGGGTAGCGGGGATGACGGGGGTGCACAGGGGATGAGGTGAGGAGGATGCACAGGGGATGAGGTGAGGAGAGTAGCGGGGATGACGGAGGTGCACAGGGGATGAGGTGAGGAGGATGCACAGGGGATGAGGTGAGGAGGATGCACAGGGGATGAGGGGGGTGCACAGGGGATGAGGTGAGGAGGGTAGCGGGGATGAGGGGGGTGCACAGGGGATGGAGATGAGGTGAGGAGGATGCACAGGGGATGAGGTGAGGAGGGTAGCGGGGATGATGGGGGTGCACAGGGGATGGAGATGAGGTGAGGAGGATGCACAGGGGATGAGGTGAGGAGGGTAGCGGGGATGAGGGGGGTGCACAGGGGATGGAGATGAGGTGAGGAGGATGCACAGGGGATGAGGTGAGGAGGGTAGCGGGGATGAGGGGGGTGCACAGGGGATGGAGATGAGGGATGAGGTGAGGGGGGTAGCGAGGGTGAGGTGAGGGGGTACAGGAGACGTGGGTGGGGGGGTAGCGCAGGCCCGAGCCGAGCCCCCCCGGCCCGTCACACACACACACACACACACACACACCCCCGGCGGCCGGACTGACCTTGCGCAGCGCGGGCACGAAGAGCCCCCGCCATTTGGGGCCGTTCTCCTCGCTGAAGAACTCGTAGGGCTGCGGCGGCGGCTGCATGGCCCCGGCGGCCGCTCCCCCGCATCGGGGGCTGTGGGGCCCGGCTCGCCGCTCCGCTCCGCTCCGCGCCGGGCCCGCCCGCCCGGCCTGCCGCCCCCGGAACGCAGCGCGCGGCCCCGGCTACAGCGCCCGCGGCTGGCCGCTCCTCATGCGCGCCGGGCTCCGCAGGCCGCGCTGGGCGCTGCGCGGCGCGGCGCGGCGCGGCGCTGCGCAGGCAGGGGGCGGCGCTCTCCCCCCGCCCGGCCAGCGATCACATCCGGGGGGGCCGGGGCTGGGCTCCCGGCCGGGTGCGGGGGGTGGGGGGTGGGGCGCTGCCGGCCTCGGCCTCGGCCACTTGCGCGAGCTCGCTGTGCCCGCCTGGGCCGCGGCCGTCTCACGCCGCACCTCCCTCCGGCGCGGCACTGCGCAGGCGCACGGCGCCCCGCCCCCGTCAGAGGGACAACCGCGCCCCCTAGGGACCGCGCCGGGCAGCGCCCGGCCCGGCCTGTCCAGCCACAAAGTCTCTCACCAGCAGCCCCCACGTGTCCCTAAAGTCCAGTCCAGGCGCCTCGTCCCCGAGATAAACGTTTTATTAAAGCGAATGGTGGTAACCGACTGTAATCCCCGGGTTAAGACAAGCGTGTGTGGCCAGGGGGTAGAGTGCTCGGATTAGCCACACATACCAAGGTGGCTGCAAAAGTCATCAGATACATCAGTCCATCGGCAGCAATAACGCACCTGGAGATACATTTAAGGATAGTTTAGCTATTAGAATCCGGACACTCGGGTACATCACTCATGAAAAGTTGTAGGGAGAGGGGGTGGTAGAAAGCAGCTATAGCAATGAGTGTCGCTGGTCCCTCAGGAAGTGGGAATTTAGGGCAGTGGTTCCCAAACGTTAACAACCTGTGAACCCCTTTCACTAAAATGTCAAGTCTCGCGAACCCCCTCCTAAAAATGAATATTTCCAGGGATTGTCTCCTTTACCTGGGAATAAATTCTAAAAGCAGTGATCTTGGAAATATAACATTTGTTTTTTATGACATGATTATACACTATTTATTAATGGTTATTGATCATTACAGTATTTTTATTACGTTATGAAAACGGCAACACTCTTCCAAGATCTCACTTTCGTAGCCTGTATCACTTTGAATAAGCCTGTTATAAGACAAGGCTCCTATGTTTCATCAAGGAGTATCAGATGTGAAACAGCAGGAAGGTATTTAAGAAGCCAACTGAAAGAGTTCCTCCTACACAAGCATTCAGGTCTTGAGCAGTCCAGGCAAACAACGCACGTTACAACAAAGCTTAAACTTGTTCTTCATAATCATTTTAAAAACAATACTAGCTGCCTATTTAATTTTAAAAACAGCAAAAAATATCCACCTCCCTTTCCATTTCTTATAAGGAGTCTTGAAGTTTAAATCTCCTCAGTGAGATAAGTATCAGGGGGTAGCCGTGTTAGTCTGTATCCACAAAAACAACAAGGAGTCCGGTGGCACCTTAAAGACTAACAGATTTATTTGGGCAGAAGAAGTGAGTTTTTTTACCCACGAAAGCTTATGCCCAAATAAATCTGTTAGTCTTTAAGGTGCCACTGGACTCCTTTTTGTCTCAGTGTGATCGATATGCTTTGATCTGCTTAGCTCTTGGAAGTCCAGGGTCTCCGGGCTGCTGGCCCCGTGCTGCCCGGGGTCCCTAAGGACAGCTCTGTCCTCCATTAGGGAATTTTTTCCTGAGAACCCCCTGTAACATTTTGAGAACCCCAGTTTGGGAACCACTGATTTAGAGTGAGTTGTCCATTAGAAAATACAATCCATGGGGGGAAGTATTTCCGTTACTTTCCTGACTATGCTTCTCATCTGCACTTCAGCTCCTCTCTCCTGGTATTGCTGATGTCCAGTGATGTGTTCTATGTAGATGTCCCTCGACCACCTGATGGCCTCCAACACCATGAGTTGCTGCATCAGCCGAGCGTAGGGTTGTATTCCCGCAACGCTTGCTCGTTACTGGGGTCCCATGCGCTCAGGGCTCTGACGATCAGCGCATGTCTGAACGCAGTAACCCTTAGCTGGAAAGTCAGTCCCAGTCATGCCCTACTGCAGCGCACCCTGATTCCTGCCCTGCATCGGCTGAGCCTGAGTCCCAGCTAGAAACCCAAGCCAAGACTGACGAGTCAGATCCCCTGGATTAGGGTGACCAGATGTCCCCATTTTATAGGGACAGTCCCGATTTTTGGGTCTTTTTCATATATAGGCCCCACCCCCCGTCCCGATTTTTCACATTTGCTGTCTGGTCACCCTACTCTTGATGGAACATGGGCATGCAAGTACCTAGCCTTACAATTATTTATTATTATTGTGCTACACTGCCATTGTGGCTTTGGTTCTGGGTGCCGCAGCCTTTGGAGATGAATGTGAGCTAGGAGCCCATCCAAGTATCCAGCCCCGCCTCTCTCAGCCCACACTCTTTGTTCGGCCTGTACATGGCAGCTGTTCTGCCTGCACAATCGGCCTCCGTGACATGCTAAAGCCACGGCTAGCGACCACTCAAAGGACCGTGGCATGGAGAGCACTTGCCCACATGCCTACTATCCTTTCCCCTTACCTCATCTATCCTGACCGGCAAACCCCTTCTCCCCACTTTTGCCATCTCAAAATGGCAACCGCCAGCATGGCCCAGCCGCAATGTCTATCCTGTACCCGCAGCCGAGTCTAATAATATTTGTGCAAACATAGGCGTCGACTTCCCCGCTTTCCCTGGGTGCTCGACCCCTCCTCCGCCTCCCTGCCCCGCCCCCACTCCACCCCTTACATGAGGCCCCACCCCTGCCCCACCTCTTCCCACCCCTGCCCTGCCCCCATTCCAACTCCTTCCCCAAAGTCCCCGCCCCAACTCCGCCGCCTCCCTGCCCCTATTCCCAGGGCCATCCCACAACATTTTGGCACCTGACGCCCCCATGCCCCCTCGCTTGGGCCAAAACTTTGAAAGGTCTCAATTCTGCCTTCTTCCTGTTCTACTCCTCTCATGGTACTGCTCTGCTACCTACCCCAACAAAGGAGAACTAACATTTTAAAATGCCTTGTTCAAAAATTTTAAGTAACACATAACTTTCAAACGCCTGAACAGCAAATGTAACTTTTCTTGTCTGCATAGTAAACACTGGCATTTTTATCTGTTTGAATAATCAAAGTGGTGCTTTCCGTGCCTTCTTGGTTGCAAAGATTTGAACTGCTTCCTGAAGGTCCACAGTCTGTGCCAGCTCATGCTCTATAGAGATGGTTGCAAGGCCGACCAGCCTCTCCTGTATCATTGTGGAGCGTAGATATGTTTTTATTAACTTCAGCTTGGAGAAGCTGCGTTCTCCACTGGCAACTGTTACAGGAAGTGTTAGAAGTATGCACAGAGCAACAAAAGCATTTGGAAAGAGGGTGGTCATCTTATTTGTGCACGTATATTCCAGAACAGCCTTTGGAGTTGATCCTGCTGAAATGTATCTTGAAAGGGCTTTCAGTTCATCACCTAAATCACTCGCATCAATATCGTGCATGTCATCATGTGTCAACACCGTCTCTAGTGCCCTGCATTGCTGGTATAGGTCTTCTTCAGGTATAGTGAGGAGTTTTGGAATATCATACAACATCCCAAATATACTGCTGTGTTCCTTGAGCTGCATGAAACGTTCTTCAACTGACTGTATTGCACAATCTAGCACCTGGTTAAAGAATTCAACTTTGAATTGTTGTTTGGGGTCTTTTATGGGATTATCCCGTGACTCATAATCCAAATGTCATCTTCTTCGGTGACTCTTGTATTCTTGAATGGGTGGGAAAATAGCTTCAGTGTGAAGTTCCTCTGCCAACTTCACAACATTTTGAATCCCTCATCTGACTGGTAAGACTGTAGGTATGACTTTGCTTTGTCCAGTTGTTCCATTGCTCCAGATATATCAAGGTCAACACCTTGGTGTCTCATGCTTACAACATTTATTTCAAACAGTATGTCATGCCACAACAATAAGCCACACAGAAATTTGAAGTTATGTATGTTTCTGGAGATTCCATTTCCCTCTGCCACTGTTCTCCCACGAACAGTTCCTGTCATAGCATTATCCTCCATAATGGCAAATACGGCATTATCTATCTTCCCAATTTGGTGTTTGATAGGCTTTATCGCCTCCACTCGACTTTCTCATCATTTGGCACTCAGTGGTTTCAGTGTCAGAGAGGATGTTCCCAGATGTTGCTTCAAAATTTGCCATTGATGAGTTGATGCAGAGAAAAATACATAGATGCTTTGAATTACATTAAAAAATTCAGCAGCTTCACTAGAAGCTGATGCTGCATCACTGACCACCAAGTTCAATGAATGAGAACTGCATGGGACAAAAAAAGCTCAAGGGTTTAACTCTCGGATCCGTATCTGCACTCCTCTGTTCTTTCCTCTCATCTTGGCACCATTATCGTAGCCCTGACCTCTCATGTCAGCTATCGCAATTCCTGTATCTTCCAGCTTTTTAAGAAGCACATTTGTCATACCAGCTCCTGTAGTATCATCAATGTCAATAAATTCTAGAAAATGCTCTCTGACAGTCACCACTGCAGGGACATTTTCACTAGGTTCTGTTGTTGTTACAAAACGCACCATTAAAGTAATTTGTTCCATATGGCTGATGTCAGGTGTGCAGTCCAGAATAACAGAGTAATATCTTGCTGACTTCAGATCTGCCACAATCTTCTGTTTGACATTTGTTGCCAGTAACTGTATGATCTCATTTTGAACGGTTTTTCCAAGGTAGTGGTGTGTGTACATTTCTTGGGTGGTGACTCTTCTTAGATGCTCCTGGAGTACAGCATCAAACTCAGCCATCAGCTCCACAATTTTAAGGAAGTTTCCATTGTTTGGCACATACAGCTGATCTGAAGTGCCACACAGTGCTAGGTTTTAGGTAGCAAGCATTCTCACAATGGCAATGAGCCTTTTCAGAACATTTTGCCAGTAAAGAGACTCTGATGCACTCTTCTCTTGATGCTGATCATCTATGGTGGCCTTTAACCTTAGTCTCATCTCAAGCTCTTTCCACCTATGGAATGCTCGCTGGTGATTTGCTGCCTTCTCATGACATGCCAGATTTCTAGCCAGATTTTTCCAGTCCTTTGTTCCTGTAGAACCCAATGTGGCTGGAACATTAACTGGAAGAGTTTGCAACAAAAACAGTATGCAGCATTCTGGGGTTTTGAGTACATAAGCCATGGCCTCTCCACTTTGTCACCATTAGGGATTTCACATCAGTAATGTGTTGGATGGAAACTTCTATTTTCATTGTCTTTGGGGAACATGAAATTTTTCACTTGCTGTGGCCCATGCAGTTCAGGGAAGTCCCTCAGGCTACTGGTCAAGTGGGTCCACAGTCCTGGATCATCTAGACTTAAGGAACTAAACTCAGCAGCAGCTGTTTCTTTCGCCTCCACCACACTCTTCTCTGATCTACACTTTTCTTTGGGAATATGCCTGGTTACATCCATTTGAGATGGAGCTATGGATGCTGCAGTAGATGCCAGGTCACCTGCACTCTGACTAACGGGAAGATCAGGCATCTCCTCACCACTCACATCCTCACTGGGGCCGGAAGGCTCACCATGAACATTTGTGTCTATGTATCTCAGGAGAGCTCCTTCCTGCTTAGATAGAAAAGCTTCCTTTGCTTTCTTTCTTTTTCTGAATGCTGCCCCAGAGGGGCGTTTTCTTCTTTCACTCGTGAGGGTTGTTCTGTGCCAGCTATAGTGGCTCTCAACACTCAGTTGAAGGGGACAAATAAGCAAGCTGGTAGCAGGGCCTGAGTGAGGGAAGATATCAGCGTCTTAAGGGCCTAAATGGTTCCTACTACTTCAGTTCACTGCCTGTTCTCCTTAAGTGGGTTCAGGGAAGCAGCAGGAAACAGGAAGCTCCCTGAGAAGTTGGTGTGAATCAGTCCAGGCTCCTGGGGGTGCTAGGGAGGCACATAAGAGGCTTCTCCTCCTCTCTCTCCCTGCAGCTCCTGCTACTTTCTGTTATCCCCTCTCACTTTTTCTCCTGCCTGTCTGTTATATCTCTTGTGCGCTCCTTTCTCCAGCACAGCACTCCACCATCTCTGTGCAGCTAGAGCTACATATGCACCAGCAGCAGACACAATTTTCTACACTCTGGGTCCTTGTGGCGCCCCCACACACTCTGGTACCTAAGGCAGCTGCCTCAGTTCGCCTCATGGTAAGGCCAGCCCTGCCTATCCCAACTCCTTCCCCAAATCCCCGCCCCAGCCCTGCCTCCTCTCCTGAGCGCACCACGTTCCCGCCGTATGCTAACGCTGCCAAACAGCTGTTTGGCAGTGGCCGGGCGGCAAACGCTGGGAGGTAGGTGGAGGAGAGGGGATGTGACGCGCTCGGGGGGAGGTGGGGAGGAAGCTTGTCTGCCAGTGGGTGCAGAACACCCACTAATTTTTTCCTATGGGTGCCCTGGAGCACCCATGGAGTGGGCACCTATGTGTGCAAAATTCAGCAGGATATTGCGCAAGTGGCAACAGCAAAAGAGGTTTGGTTAGTATTTGTAGTTTACATGGGGGATGAATGGACAATACATGCCCGGTCGTGGCACAAATAGTATTGCTCCCAGCTAAAATATAAATGCTCTGTACACAGTTGTAGTCAACAGCTATTGCAGGGTCCTATCTATTTTTCTCTGCACCTTCTCCATCTCTGCAGGGGAGATAGAGCAGAACTTAAGCCTGAGAAATTGCTCTGTTTTGTTTTGTCCATTATGGGTAACGGTTGTGCACCCTTCCCTCCAGGATGGCTTGCAAGCCCCTTCCGTTCCTGCAGCATTTCTGGGGGGACCACCCTGGCAGCGTAGCTCTCTGGACAGCCCTTTGCCTTTTTGAATAAGACCATTCCTTGCCTCCTAGTCACCTGCCTCAGTGTAAGGTCATTGAAAATGGGGACCTCTCAGACAGGATGTAGAGGGGATTACTATTCACCTCACCCCCCCGATGGCCCCCATAACTCCCCTTAACACCTATGCTATAGAATAGCCTCCAGCATGCAAATAAAAACAAAATAAAACCTGGCACATTGCTCCAACCACCTCCCACCTCCACCCCTAGCAACATGAAAGCAGACAGAGTAGACTGAAATCCAGCACCCTCCAGACATGCAGACCACTTACCATCTCTGAGGGTCCCCTAAGAACGAGAAGAGTCCCAGGGAGGTAAACTCATAGACGTAGTAAAAGAAGCTATCATGGGATATGAACAATAAGCAACAGGGTTTTTTTCCCCTACTCCCACAGCAGCTGCAACCACCAGACTGTCAAGGCTAGGGCCTCTATCTACTGCTGACTGACTGGACAACCCGAGGGGGTGAAAAAGGAAGACCCGGGACAAGATGTTTGCAGAACTCACGGTAGAGTCCCACACAGGCCAGCGGAGAAGTGGAGGTTGTACATGAGCATCCAGAGGGAGGAAGAAATGCAGCTGTCTCAGGAAGTCGTGGCTGCGGCCAAGAACATGGCCACGGAGAGCATGGGGAAAAAAAGACGGAGCGATTCAGAGGCTGCCCTGGACGCTATGCTGCCCGTGAATGCTCTCCTTCACAACATGCTCTTGCTCAGCCAACAGGCTCTGCAGCACCATAATCTGTGACCCAGCCACGTCCTTCAGCCCCTGGACAATACCGGGTACTGGGACCTCCCCGCCGTACTCTTGCAGCAGTGCTCCTTGAGAGCGTTCCCTTTTCAAAACGAGCACGGAGACCTCTAGCATTGGGAGCCCTGCTCTTTTGAGACCCACAACACCCTGCAGTTTTGAGCAGCAGCACTCAACTCCAGAACCCACGTGGACAAGAAGAGCCAGAGGGAAATCACACATGTGCCTTCCCTGTAACTCTGAGCACTCCCCTGTGAATCTTCCCAAGAGTACCCGCAGTTGAGAGGCACCAATACCACCTACCCTGAGTGTGAGGAAACTTGGTGTATGCCTGTTGTGGGTCAGTTCCCTGCTCCATCAGTCCCTAGCAACATAAGCACTGCCTGCCTACTCCACAGGCCCTGCTCGCTGTACAGGTTAGTGATAGGCATACTCGACCCCCGAGTCCTCCAAGCATCCCCCTGGAGCACCCAGCTCCAAATCAACTGGACACTCACAGAATTCACAGATCCTCTGCTCCCAAAGGACAGCATGCCCCAGCTTACCAATACACCAGTGGTTCCCAAACTTGTTCCGCTGCTTGTTCAGGGAAAGCCCCTGGCGGGCCAGGCTGGTTTGTTTACCTGCTGCGTCCACAGGTTCGGCCGATCGCGGCTCCCAGTGGCCGTGGTTCGCTGCTCCAGGCCAATGGGAGCTGCTGGAAGCAGTGCAGGCTGAGGGACGTACTGGCTGCCAGGGGCTTTCCCTGAACAAGCGGTGGAACAAGTTTGGGAACCACTGCAGTGCACCTTAGATCACAGCTCTGCATAACACCCAGCGCTTCAATATGTTTATAGTAAAACCAAGACGTTTATTACATAAAGAACTGAGATTTGAGAAGAAACAAGTAGAATTAATGGAAACAAATGGTTACACACAGAATAAAATCACAACACGCTTTCTAAAGCCGAGATTTAACTAACAAAACCTTCCCATGTCTCAAAGGTCAGCTGACCCAGAGCCAGGTTGGCTATGATCCTTCAGTCATAAAACAGGCCAGCTGGCGACTCATTCCCTCGGCAAAGGCTAACTGGGCGTCTCTCTGCACCCCCAGCTATAGTCCAACGATCCATTGTCTTCACTGGCAAACAGGGTAACCCCAGGAGAGACTTTGCAACCACTTGATTAGCATGTTGCTCAGACTGTAAATAGGTGGTGGCTGTGAAGTGTTCAATACCCACACTCTACATATAGCCAGACAGGTAGAGAAGTATCTCCTGCCTGAACGAAATCTGCTTATCGCCTTCTTACCAGCCCCCAACTCATGGACACTAAGAACATAATTTTCTGTATATGTACATAACTCCTTACATATTATCCGTGCAGACATTTCACAATGATTACGATGACCAGCGTGACACAGGCTTTGCATAGAAACCTTACATGACACTCTTTGGCAAATTAATACGTATATACCAGACTGGGGGATCCTTGTAACCCTTATCTAGCCCTGTGCCTTCTGCCTGTTGGATCAGGATCACCTCCCTCAACCCAAAATTGTTCTATTTGCAGTGTTCTTACCGTTGAACTTCCAGTTTTGTTTTGCATTGTTGTTTTAATGAAAGGTTTGTCTATAGTTGTTTGCTTAGCACATTGTTTAGCTAAATGTATTTGCACATAGGAAACTATTATCATTTTTCCATTGGTTCCATAAAAAACTTTACTTTTAGCTTTTTATTGTTCTTCCATAATAAGAACAGTTTACAAAGCATCAGTTATGAGTGATCAGTGCATTTATCTCAGCCATTCCTTTAAATAAAGCTGAAAACGTCATAGGGTTTCACAAAAGTACAGAGGGAATGTTCCATTTCCACCATCCATACCCAGTACGCTCGTGCTCACCCTGTATCTTTCCCAACTCCCCTTCCATGGGCAAACAGCTGCACATATTCAGGCCTAAGACTCAAAATATGAACAACGGGCCCCCCGAGCACATTCCCCTAGGGTGACTGTTTTCTGTGGGACACCTCCTGGCTGCTCGAAGCACCAAGCAAGTCTCTGCCACCCACTTATCGTTAAGGCTTTCTCCCCTGCTCTCACAAACATTGTGCAGAACACAACATGTAGTTATAACGGCCAGAATGTTTGTTTCTGCCGCTTCCAATTCCCTAAACAGTGCCATCTGCCTTTCAAACGGCCAAATGCAACTCAACCATCATTCTGCAACTACTCAGGCAGAGGTGATGCATTGGGGGAGGCCTGCGGGGTCACATCCCTCCCCCCCCGCCAGATTGCTCAGTCACATGTTGTGGCTGGTCCGCCTCCATGTGAGGGATAGCTCAGTGGTTTGAGCATTAGCCTGCTAAACCCAGGGTTATGAGTTCAATCCTTGAGGGGGCCATTTAGGGATCTGGGGCAAAAATCTGTCTGTGGATTAGTCCTACTTTGAGCAGGGGGTTGGACTAGATGACCTCCTGAGGTCCCTTCCAACCCTGATATTCTATGATTCTATGTATAGCAGCTAAGCCATGAGCTGCACTAGGCAGGGAAAGGGAGGAACAGCTGGGAGCTGCACCAAGAGGCTGCTGCTTTCCAGAGTGGGGGTTGCTGGACGGAGGGCGTGGTTCGAGCTGTTCCGGGGTTATGCTCCCACACTGTCACCAGGCTTGGGTCGTCAATGCCCTCAGGGCGATAGTTAAAATGTTCCTTCTTTCTGTGCAAGTGGGCTGCGTATGGCTTCATTAGCCACGGTATCAGAGGATCAACCAGGATTCCCAGAATAACCAAATCGATGTCCACAGTGGTCCTGAGGGCAAACAGTCCTTTCTCCATTATTCTAAAAAGAACGGAGTTCCGAAGGATCCTAGCATTGTAGACCCTTCCAGACCACCCTGCATTTATGTCTGTTAATCTGCCATGGTGGCTGACCAGTCATTGGAGCACCCTGGAGAAATAACCCCTTCTGTTTATGAATTCTGCACCCTGGGTAGAGACGTGAGAATGATAGGCACATGGGGTCCATCAATTGCCTCCAAATGTTTGGGAACCCCAGGCATGCAAATCTCTCGATAATCTCCTGAGCACTATGCAGTTTTATGACGCAGTCAGACAGAACCTTATCACTGGCATAGCAGACCTGCATGAGAGTGGGCCCCCAACAGTTGATCGCCCCACAACAAATTGGTTAGTTCTGGACCAGTAGCATTCTGGGGTGACCAGCTTCCAGATGGCAATGGTGACCCTGTTACTCCATCGGTATGGGGCATTGCACGTTGATACACTGTCACTACAGCTCCAGCGTCAGTTCTGCACAGATCTCAAAAAAGGTAACCCTCCCTGTCCTATAGTTCTCTTGCCACTGCTGGTCGTCCCATGTCTGCACAACAACCCTCTCCCACCACTGGTTTCCTGGGTCCAGAATCGGTGCTGAATGTTGTGTAGGTGATCCTGGAACTGGTCTTCTTGTTCCAACAGCTCAGCACCATCCTCTTCCTCTGGCTGGCACTGCGTCACAGTGTTCCCTTGCTAAAGCAGGAGCTGCAGCTGCTGGCATAGGATATTTTCCTGCTTCTGCACAGTCCACATTGTCTGGTCAGTGGTCTGCCGGGTGAAGACCAGTGTCAAATTCATCCAGCTTTGACTACTGTAATATAGCCCAAGCAGTTTGTGTTTATTCACACTCATCACCATAGGGCTGCAGAGCAGCTGGGTCCATGCTGGCCAACAGCAATTCAAAAACGGCACAAGCTCACCCTGAAGGGAAAAGTATGGGACAGAGATGGAGGAAACAGGGAATGAAAAGAAAAAAAGAAAAAAAACCTGCCTGCTTTCCCACAATTCACAGCAAAAATATTCCCAAGATGCACACCCACCCCAAGAACACCACAACCTCTGTTTGCAGCACTGCTGCAGTATGTTCACACACTGCAAATTGAAAATGCATCAGATGTTCTGTGTGCATGGTGTTGGAGCGAGCTACCTGACATGCATCAAAAACTTTTGGATTAAACCACACCCTGAATCAGAAAAAAAAAAACAAAAAACACTCATTGCAGAATAACTGCGTCCACATGGGGAGCTATTGTGGAATAACTATTTTGGTCAATTTCCATGTATAGACAAGCCCTCACATATACAGTTTCTTCTGCTCCTTTGGACCCACATAACTTTAGGAGAGCACCCCTGGCAATTGGTACCTCCTTTTCATTGCTGCCAGAACTATGGCAAAGTGTCAGAAGTCTACACTGGGAGCAGCTGACTACAGCAGTCTGGATACTTTATCCTGGGTGATGGGCACAGCAGCAGACGATACAGTCTCATCATGTGGTGATAACACTCATTACATTCCACTAGTATCTCTAGAGGATGTTAAACAGAAGCTACTAAAGTTAAACATTTTAAAATCAGCAGGGCCAGATAACATCCAAGAGTTTTAAAAGAGCTGACTGAGGCACTTGCTGGACTGCTATTGTTGATTTTCAATAAGTCTTGGAGCACCGGGGAAATTCCAGGAGACGCGAAGAAAGCTAATGTACCAATTTTTAAAAGGGTAAACAGGATGATGGGGGTAATTATAGGCCTGTCAGCCTGACATCGATCCCAGGCAAGATAATGGAGCAGCTGATACCGGACTTGATTAATAAAGAATTTAAGGAGAGTAATGTAATACATGCCAATCAACAGGGGTTTATTCAAAATAGATTCTGTCAAACTAACTTGATATCTCTTTTCGATGCGATTACAAATTTGGTTGATAAAGGTAGTAGTGTTGATTTAATATACTGATCTCTGTATGGCGTCTGACTTGGTGCTGCATGACATTCTGATTAAAAAATGACAACAATATAAAATTAACATGGTACACATTAAATGGATTAAAAACTGGCTAAACGGTAGGTCTTGAAATGTAATTGTAAGTGGGAAATCACCATCAAGCAGGTGTATTTCCAGCGGACATCAGTTCTTGGCCCTACGTTATTTAACATTTTTATCAATGACCTGGTAGAAAACATTGAATCATCACTGATAAAGTTTGCAGATGACACAAAAATTGGGAGAGTGGTAAATAATGAAAGGACAGGTCACTGATTCAGAGCAAGCTTGATTGCTTGGTAAAATGGGTGCAAGCAAGCAAGATGCGTTTTAATTCAGCTCAATGTAAATGTATGCAAATGTATGCATAATCAGCTGAATAGGAGACCCCCAATGTGACTCTGTGGCCAAAAGGGCTAATGCAGTTCTTGCGCGCATAAACGGGACTCTCCACTAGAAGCAGAGAGATTATTTTACCTTTAAAAAGAACAGGAGTACTTGTGGCACCTTAGAGACTAACAAATTTATTAGAGCATAAGCTTTTGTGGACTACAGCCCACTTCTCATCCGAAGAAGTGGGCTGTAGTCCACGAAAGCTTATGCTCTAATAAATTTGTTAGTCTCTAAGGTGCCACAAGTACTCCTGTTCTTTTTGCGGATACAGACTAACACGGCTGCTACTCTGAAACCTATTTTACCTTTGTATTTGGTACTGGTGCAGCCACTGCTGGAATAGTGTGTCCAGTTCTGATACCCACAATTCAAGAAGGATGTTAATAAATTGGATTAGAAAACATGCCTTAGAAAGATTTTGCTCCTTGAGTCTATCTATTTAGCTTAACAAAGAGACAGTTAAAGGGAGATTTGATTATAGTCTATAACAGGGGTCGGCAACCTTTCAGAAGTGGTGTGCCGAGTCTTCATTTATTCACTCTCATTTACGGTTTCGCGTGCCATCATACATTTTAACATTTTTAGAAGGTCTCTTTCTATAAGTCTATAATATATAACTAAACTATTGTTGTATGTAAAGTAAATAAGGTTTTTAAAATGTTTAAGACGCTTCATTTAAAATTAAATTAAAATGCAGAGCCCCCCGGACCGGTGGCCAGGACCCAGGCAGTGTGAGTGCCATTGAAAATCAGCTCGCGTGCCATAGGTTGCCTACCCCTGGTCTATAAGTATCTACACAGGGAACAAATATTTAATAATGGGCTCATCAATCTAGCAGAGAAAGGCATAACACGATCCAACGGCTGGAAGTTGAAGCAAGACAAATTCAGACTAGAAATAAAGCACAATTTTTAATGGCACGAGTAATTAACCATTAGAACAACTTACCAAGGGTCCTGGTGGATTCTCCATCACCGAAAATTTTAAAATCAAGATTGGATGTTGTTCTAGAAGTTCTGCTCTAGGAATTGTTCTGGGGGAAGTTCTCTGGCCTGTGTTATACAGGAGGTCAGACTAGCTGATCACAACGGTCCATTCTGGCCTTGGCATTTATGAATCTCTGAACCCTGCCCACAGATGCATAGCAGGAGATAGCCAGGACCTCATGTTTCCAGGACACTTGCGAATTCCAGGTAAATCATGACATTTTTCAACCCCTATTAAAAGTGATTTCTATTTGGTTTGTGTATAGTCTAGCTGATACAAAATCCCTTTAAAACCAGAGTTAGTATGCTGGCCTATTTAAATGCTTGGAATTTAATTAACAGAGGCACTGCAGAAGGACAAGCAGTTTCCCAGTTCCTGGGCTTCAAGCTTCTGAGTGATCCTGAGAGGAAAGTGAGTGCATTTAATCAGAACCTCCTCAGAAGAGACGTTCAGCTCGTTCTCATAGGTGGTTCTGGGTAATCCTACTGATCACACACATTCCTATGTGGGAAAGAAAGAACTTTCTCTTTAAGCAAATCTAGGTATTTCTATACACAGAACCACAAACTGCCTGAGATTGGTGTTTAACTCTATAGACCACCAACGGGAACTTTCCTGCAAATCAAGAACAATTTGTATGCCTTAGATTCAGTGAGGTGAATGGGGAGTGCTAATGTAATATTTTTAATCACAAAATACAAAGGTACATGATATTGGAACAATACAAGTGAACTGGACATTTTATTCTTTTCACACTTCTTGGACAAAGCTTCACTTACGTGCTAACACCGCTATTGTAGCAATTTACAGAATTTTAAAATGTTTCCTTTAAAAAAAAAAGTTGTTTACAACTCTCAGCAGAAATAAAGACTTTTACATAATTTGATAAAAGATTCAGAACTAAAAAAGCATCTAATAAGCTTTAGCCCAGTTATCTCACTGAAATTTAATTAAGAGAGAATTCCTTATAAAACGATCAGGCTGTACATTTAAACTCCCTGATTTAAGAATCAAAGTGCATGACTGGTTTACTTTTTAACATGCTTTATTCTGTTAATACATGTTAGAGCCACACCTCATGTAGGAGGAAGTTACTTCGCAATCTTCTTGTATTTACTGTTGATAGGCAACACTTGGTGAGAGGACCTATTTTAGCTGTGCAGCTCTGACTCTTGCTCAACTATACTGCGTTGGTAGTTGAAGCATCTGGAATCCCATTCTAGCTTTATTTGGGTTAAAAATAATGTGCATAAAGATTTCTCTTCAAGAGGCTCATTATTTGGGTTTATAAATTGACATATTAAGTTTACTGGGAGTTCTCAAGTATACCAGAGATGTAGAATCTGTTTATGTACCTGAACTCCTGTGCTAACACAATGCAATGTACGTATATAACAGAAATCTAGAAGGTAATCTTTAAAAAAAAAAAAAAAAAAAAAAAAAAAAAAAAAAGGAAGGGCCAAATTGTCTGGTAGCTAACCACCCTTAATTATCTCCATTTCCCAACATCTCATGCACACATGCTTTTAAAGTGTACTTTGCAGCATTACGTCCCTGGGGCCATACAATTATCTTTTTTGTAGTAATTATGCTGTACATAGTAAGACATTCATAGTTCAGTTAGGAAAGAGGTTGTTTTAAGTCCCCAGATTTTAATGAACATTCTCCGCATTCCAGGGAACCGTTTCACTTCCAGGCACACTTCTGAAAACATTTCATAGTGTTTGAAGCAGCAAATGTCAGAGGAAATACAAAGTTCACAAGTGTGTCTTTCAGTGATACCAATCAGTACTCTCGAAGGTCCCCTCCTACCGACAGATGATTGAAAGTGGGAAACTTTCATGACTCACTGCGATTTGGACTCAAAGTGAAAGCAGTGTATAAAATGACTCAACTAAAGACAGGTTTCTGTAACTTCCTCCCTTTCACATCGTTTTTACGAAGTAGATTTTCATCCGATTGCTCAATATGCGGCACAAAAGCAAGCTCATTGTGCATCATCTGTCTTTAAGAATAATTATTTGCTCTTCACTGACCCCCCCCCCCCGTTTTGTTTTTATAAAAATGGCTTTTATGGATCTATCTCTGATCTCTGGAGGCAGACAGTGCTTGTCTAGCTCATCTGGACCATGAATGACTGTGTGCAGATGTAAACCAAGTAAGACATCCAAAGGAAATATAAAACCAATTGTTGGGCTTGGGCCTATCTCAGATACTCTGCATACGGGGGAGGGATAGCTCAGTGGTTTGAGCATTAGCCTGCTAAACCCAAGGTTCTGAGCTCAATCCTTGAGGGGGGTCATTCAGGGATCTGGAGCAAAAATCTGTTTGGGGATGGGTCCTGCTTTGAGCAGGGGGTTGGACTAGATGACCTCCTGAGATCCCTTTCAACCCTGATATTCTATGAAATCATCTTTTAAGGGAGAAAGCTCTGAATGTCAAATAACATTTGCAGCAGTTCCCCAATGATGCAATGGCAAAGGATTGTTTACAGTACTTCCATATTCCACATTCCTTAAAGGGCGTTCACTAGTTTTTCTCATTTTGTTCATTAGGGGGGAGGTGAATTCCCCAATCTCTTGAAAGAGGGAGGGACCATCACAGCCTCTCCCAGGCCATGATGCCTCAAGGGGCCACCTTGCTGCAGTGGAGATGCCGAGAGGTCCTGTTTAAACCGGAGAACATGGGAAATCAGAGTGCAGGCAGCCCATTTGGTAGGTTCCTCCTACAGCCCCCTAGTGACCATAGAGCCGCAGTTAGTGCTAGCACCATGCGCAGAGAGGCAGCTCTTTGGTGGGGAAGATGTCACTGCCTCTGCAGTTGAAGGTGGCTCTTTTCTCTCTTCCAGCTGGGCACTCACTGATTCCTGTCCCCCCATGAATACAGTATTTTGGGGATGCCCTCCATTCCCCCAGGACTTATCTGATCTCGCATCTGCTATGTTTATTAAGTAGAGAAGTAAAGGCTTATGGAGGCAAACAACTGAATTGTCAGTTTTGTATTCTACAGCCTAAATGACAGTGTTCATTTGCCGAACAAGACGACTTCCAATTTCTCTTCACTCTGACAAACTGCAGACTTCATCCAGTGCAGTCACACAGCTAACCACGAGTGGAGACAACCAGTGTGGTGCCGGTTCATTTCACAAGGCAAATCTTCGCTCCACTTCATCTGCAATCATTTTTGCAATGGCAAGGGAGGAGGTAGCGGCAGGAGATGGGGCATTTCTGACATGAAGAACTCTGCTTCCAAGATCGCCAGTGCCTCCATCAAATACAAAGTCATCTACCAAATTTCCATCCTGGTCCAAGGCCTGGGCTCTTACTCCAGATGGACCCCTGCAATAACAAAGGAAGACTTGGTAATGAGAAAGATAAGCGTATTTTAGGTCGATTTACCTGGCGGTGAGGATGGCGGCGAGTTGACCGCTGCCGCTCCCCCGCCGACTCCACTTCCGCCTCTCGCTGCGGTGGAGTTCCGTAGTCGACGGCAGAGTGATCGGGGATCGATTTATCACGTCTAGACGTGATAAAATCGATCCCCGATAGATCACTACCCTCCGATCCGGGGTAGTGAAGACGTGCCCTCACACCCTACCTTATTCCAGATTAACTGTCGTGTAGACAAGCCCTGAGGCTTGAGTGAAGAATCCTTATATGGCTGATATTACTGGCATGCAGAGAATCATTGGGGTAAACTCAAGATGGAAGCCTTGCATGTAGCCTTCTCCCTGCTCAAAGGGTTTTTAAACGAACATGACTGCCTTACGGTCATTCTGTCACATAAGCATCCAATGCACAAACTGCAGGGCAAGCCTAAGGGTGGTGGAATGATTAGGATGCTAGCCTGGGACTTGGGAGACCCGGTTCAATTCCCTGCTTGGCCTGTGTGACCTAGAGCAAGTCGCTTTGGGCTTGTCAACATGGGGAAACTTACTGGCATAACCATCCTTGTACAATTATACTGCTGTAGTCATACCAGAATGACACCCAGTGTAGACACTCTTATTATGGACTAAGGGTGCCCTTTTCCCATTTAGTGACATGAACCAAACAGGGAAAAGGCACTTTTGTTCTGGAGTAACAGTGCACTCACAGAGAGTTATAGCAATATAATTATACCAGTAAACTTCTTCGTGTTGACAAGCCCTTAGTTTTTCCATGCCTCAGTTCCCCATCTGTAAAATAAAGAAGCTCCTATTATCCCCATCTCACAGAGTGCTGTGAGGGTGAACACATGAAAAGAGTGTAAGACATTGGATACAGTGGTAAAGGAGGCCATACAAACACCGATGATAGATGTGATCAATCCAGTAAACAGGTATGCTGCTGCATTCGGCACTGCCTGCAAACAGCCCTACAGGAAGCTCCACTAAGGGAGAAATACAATAACTGAGCCTCATAGTCATATTTCCCTGCTGGGATGTCCGCATGGAATAGCTGTCTGACTACAGCCTACACAAATTGCACAGCTGCAGAATATTTTTTCCATGTCACATCTGACTTATGGCTTTCCATAGGAAGGGCACGGTGCCCCAAATGGTCCAAATATTCTTTAGTAACAAAATCTCTATACAACAGTATGTATGTAGGGTAAGTATAATGGTGGATGTGAGCTAATATCCATCTCCCTTATTAACAAGAGAAAATCGGAGAAAATATGGATATTTGTGGCAGAAGTATTTTGGTGGTGTTTATGCTAAATGACTTGCCCAGATCTCAGGAAGTGAGTAAGTGTCAGAGCTTGGATTAGATCTAGTGTAGCAGAAATCCTTATTATTAGACCCCAAGCACATGACCTTCCACTTTGTACTCTTGAATTTTATCCCATTTCTGTCACTCCAGTCTTCAAAGTCACCCAGATCTTCCTGTGAAATGTTCCGATCCTCCTCGGTATTGATGGTGCCTCCCAACTTAGCATTATCAGCAAATCTCATTAGCGCACTCCTACGTTGTGTGTCAAGGTCATTAATACAAATATTGAATAAGACTTGCCTCAAAACTGATCCCTAAGAAACTTCAATTGTAACCTCCCTCCAGTCTGATCTTTTGCCTTCCATCACAACCCATTGCCCTCTCTCCTTTAGTCAATTCCCCTTACAACGCTTGTTCTGATCCACATCTTCCCTCATTTAACTAATAATTTACCATATTGCACTGTGTCAAATGCTTTACTGAAGTCGCAGTAGATCTAATATACATGATTTCCCTTATCGAAAAAAAATCAGTTCTTTTCTCAAAGAAGGAAATCTGGTTAGTCTGGCACAATCACCTTTGGTAAATCCATGTTGCATTGCACCTCCTTTACCATTTACCTCTGTGAATTGAATTATTCTTGTCTTCACAATTTGTCCTAAAATCCTGCCTACTATTGAGGTCAGAGTAACAGGTTTAATAGCCTGGACCATTTTTCCCCCTTTTAAAAATATAGGTATGACATTAGCTATTCTCTAATCATACAGCATTCCCCCTGGATAGATAGATTTATTAAAAATCCTTGCTACCAAACTAGCAATCTCATGTGCCACTTCTTTCAGTATTCTGAGGTAGAACTTATCCAGTCCCCCCAGTGCATTAAGATCTGTAAGTTTTTCTTCCATCTGAGATGTGGTCATTTCCACTTGTAGACACTCATTCCCATCAGCCACACTTACCTTCATGCACATGTTCTGTATCATCATGGTAATTGAAAACCAAGGCAAAGTATTCATTTAAGTTTTGGGCTGTACACCTGCACCTAGATTATCTTTAATCTCCTTCCCATTCACGCTGAATAGTGGCCCAACCTCATCCTTTCTTATTCTCTCTTTATTTATATAAATAAAAACCCTCTTATTTATTTTAATTTCCTTGGCAAGAGCTAATTCAGATGGACTTTTAGCAATTCTCACATTAGTCCTACATTTTCTATTTAACCCCTTTTTCCATTCGCTATAGGCTCTCTGCTTACTCCTAATAACCTTTCTGAGGTGGTTATTCATCCAGCCGGGTCTGGAGCTTCTTCCTACAAGTTTCTTCCTCTTGGGATGCAAATTTCAGATAGTTCTGGTATAGCTGATCTGAAGAAGTTTCAAGCCTCCTCTGTATTTAAGTCCTTGAGCTCTTCAAGCCAGCTGACTTTAACAAATTCCTTTAATTTCCCAAAGTTTGAAATTAAAAATAATAGTTGATGACCTGGTTTTGATGATCCAATTTCCAAAAACGCTGGAGTACAGTAGAAGGAGTTCTTGAAAGGTCCTCAAACTCAAAAACCTTCTTGTGGCAAAAAGTAGTTACTACATCTTTCCGATTGCAAATCAGTCCAGGAATTGCTCTTGTATTGGACCAACTTCTGTTGGTGAGAAAGAAAAGCTTTCGAGCTTACACAGCTTGTCCCTCTCACCAACAGAAGTTGGTCCAATAAAAGATAGTACAGCATGAACCTTCTCTCTCTAATATCCTGGAGCCTATGGCTACAACAACCTACATATAGGAATAGCTCTGCCTGCCTACCATTTCAATACAAACACTAATGATTTGGTTCTCACTTTTGGAGCTCTCCAAGGATATGTCTACACTGCAGTTAAACACCTGCAACTAACCCGTGTCAGTTGACTTGGGCTTGTAGGGCTTGGGGCTACAGAGCCTGTTTAACTGCAGAATAGCTGTTCGGGTTTGGGCTGGAGCCTGGCCTGTGGGACCTGCCCCCCTTGCAGGGTCCTAGAACCCTGACGCCAGCCAGAGCATCTGCATTGCAATTAAACAGCCCTGTAACCGGAGCCCAAGTCAGCTGACACCAGCCAGCCACAACAGGAGTTCTCACAACAAATTTTTTGGTGACCTCAGAGTGAAGATGACAGTGTGGGTGGTGAGCCTGGAACCAGAGCCTGCTATCACGTGGATGGAACTCAAAGCCCTGTGGCTAAAGACTGCCCACCCACCCTCAGGAAAGTGGGGCATTCACCAGCTGCCTGCAACTCCAGCGCTTGTGTCTCCATAGGGGGGCAGGGCCGAATCCCCACTGGTGGACCTGGGAGAGGGGCCACTGCTTCCTTCCCCCACCCCCACATCACAGCCCAAGAGGATGTGGCTGCGAAACAAGCCCCTGGTGGCCACATTTGAGAAACACTGCACTAGAGTATGTCTACACTGCAGTGTAAACCCAGGCGTAGGAGAACTCAAGTTAAAAAGACCGTGGGTTTGTTAACCTAGGGCTTGAGTGTCTACACTCATTTGTAACCCCCAGGAATTACTGAAACTTAGGGCTCTGGCATCTACATTGCATTATGCTGGCCCGAGGCCAACCACCTATGTCCCAGACTTCCTAGCGCCCTCCCAAAACGTGGCTGCTCTCGCCCTTTGTTCGTGGTGCAGTGTGGGAAAATTCGACTGTCCAAAGGATAAAGAAAGTTGGCCCATGGGACTGTGGAATACTTTTGGCAGACTTCGAGAGCACAAGTGCAGCGGGGCTGCATCTACACTGGAAAGCATTAGGGCTTGAATGCTTGACTTAGGCTTGGATTCTGCACCTCTGTGGCGTCCTGGGTCCGAGCCCTGGGTTAGCATGATTTGTGTGTAGACGGGAGGGGGTTAGGATTGAGCCGGAGTTTGAATCCTAGGCTTACGTTGCAGTGTAGCGTCCCCTAACGTTCTTCTCCTGGCTACCAGAAAATCAGAAGATTGTTACTGGTTTCGTGTCAGAAACAAGAACCACTAAAGCTGCTTTACTAGGTGGAAACAAGCATAAGCCACAAAGAGGAGATTTCCTCTTCCATCTTGCACCTCAGGGTTCTTTCTCTAGGATCCTCTGACCCCCTCAAATTTTCCAATCATCCCACAAAAGACCCACATTACCGCAACATCCTCCTCCATACGGAAGGCAGGCTGTTGTTCCCAGACCCCCATCAATGTTGCTCCCAACAGAACAGGTTGTTAAAAACCAGAGCAGCGATTCCCAACAGGGTCTTTGCTGTGCAGTGTCCGCAGCACTCCCACTACTTGGGATCGTAGACTCTACCAACTGAAAAGACCTATCAGGTTTTCTAGTCCATCTCTGCCATGCTGTGTATGGCTTGCTTCCCAGTGTCCCAAGTAATGGGGCATGTGCCACTTCCCCTAGAGAAATTATCTGTTGGCCATCCTAACAGATGGTCCTATGAGGAAGGTTAACCTGATATTTAACCACAATTCTCCCCACTCACTTTCACCTCATTACTCCTAGTCAGACCTTATGACAGAGTACAGAGGCCCTGCCAGATTTCCAAGCACACTCTGTTCATACCTCACGCAGGTGCTCTGGGAGAGCAAGACTGAGGACTTGAGGCTCCATCAGGTTCTTGAAGGAAAGCAGGAAACTTCAGAACTGCTTGCTAGGCAGAAGGTGAGGACGCTTGGGGAAAGCCGGGTCCCACAGCCAGTGGAGCATGGCTGGGGTGATTACCCAGGCAGAGGATTTTCTGTTTTGTTTCTGGTTATATCAGAGTATATTGTTTAGCTTTTCTCCTTATAAGAAAAAACATGGTCCGGAAAAAAGAAAACTGTCACACATATAACTTTTGGACAGAGTGCTATGGCAGCTATCTATTCCACCAGTGTGGAGAGCTCACTTTTACTGTGCTAGATTTCTTTCCTTTCCTTCTTGATTTTTACACTCCAAATATTGAGAAGCGTATGTCCCCTTCAGCCAAATTGGGCATATTTTAGCTACTTTAATTTTCCTCCTATATCAGTCTCTCCAGCTTCCTAATCATTTCTGTTGCTACTCTCTAAAGGCCTCCCAACTTGTCCATCTTTCTCACAATGAAGGACAATGAACTGAACAGGATTTTGTAGATGGGATCAGACTGGTCATACAGAAGGACTATTATCTCCTCCTGTGATACGAAGCTTTTGAGTATGCAGGCCAAATGGCATTGGCCTTTTCCACGTCTCGATCACATTGCAAACACTTGTCTATAGCCCCTGTCAACCCTAGTTCTCTTCCAACTTTACTACCTCCCAGATTTCTCCCCCCCATTAAGTATCAGTGTCGAATTTGCTCCCTCCCCAGGATATATTAGCAGTTTTCCAAGCGAAATCTCAGTTGGGACGGGAGGGAACTAATGTCAGATTTATTAATCTGTACAATAAGGTTTAACAAATCGCTAGATACTAAACAGTGTTTTTACCTGAGTATATCGCTGATGGTAACTTCAGGGATGAACTTTTGAAGTTGCTTCACCTGTGCACTAAGGAAACATGCTCTGTAGATTTCACTCATTCCGTAAGAGATGTTTCTGAACACCAGTTTCCATAAACCACTAGAGAGTGAGACAAAACAACATTTGTAGGTAACAGAATGGCCTCCTGCATACAAAGTGCAGACATGCACCTCTGATAACGTACCATATCAAAACATTACAATCTACACTCAGTATCAAATGTGGATTGTGCAATCAGCTTCCTTCCCATCCCCACCATCATCCAATGACCTTCTCGGATTGGCTAGGAGAATTACCACATGGCTCCTTCTGCTTCTAAGGACGTCACCCTTTCCTCCAGTGTAGGACTCCTTCCCTACACGAGTCAGTCTGGTTTGTAGAGCTCTGTGATGGGCTTTACAGACCCCACTCCAAGGTCCCAGGAGTGGTGGAACAATATTGGGCCAAGAAGGCCCTGCCCCTCAGCAGCTGCCAGGCATGCTCCCGATGGAGGATCTGCTTAAAAGAGAGCTCTGGAAGTCCAGCGGGGGGGGAGGGGGGTGGAGATGGAGGAGAGACTGGCTGCAAGAAGGCAGGCAGGCTGCAGCTGCTGAGGCAAAGAGGTCTACAAGGGAAGGACCGTGACGGTGAGTAAGGCTCAGCCAGGAACCCCCTTCCCCTAAGTGAGGGGACAACTGGACTTGGAGGGTGAGCTGGGAAGCATCCCCTCCCCCAGCTGATGCCCTGAACTACTGAGACTGTAAGGCGGCAGCTGGGGCCACGTCCCAACCTGAAGGGAAACAGGGAAGGTAGGAAATAGTTCAGGGGAGGCTGCTCTGGAGTGGCTGCCAGATAGGACTGAGCCACTCCTCGCCTCTCTCCCTTTGGGTCCTGAGCCAGGACCCAGTGGAGAAGGAGGGCCCGGGTCCCCCTATCCTTCCTTCTTCCCCCAGCCCCCTGAGAGTTCTCGGAGGACTCTGTGAGGGTGACGAACTGTGGCTTGGCTGCCAGGCCCCTGGACTGCCCGGAAATTGTCTCCAGGCTTGGAGAAACTGTTTGGCTGAGGCCTGACCACAAGGGAAGCTGGCCCCTGAGTGAAGCCTGCTACAAGCTCATGAAGTTTTAGAACTGAAGCTCTTTCTGCGGATGTTAGGAGGGACTAGCATCCAGAGATAACTTGGGGGTTCTTCTTTGGGAGAGCAGAGGACAAAGGATTGAAAACCCTACACACATTTAAAGGAGGAGACAGAAACCACTCCAGAGGCATCATCCACAACCATTAGGAAAAGAGCAATGAGCGTCTGAGGAGGGGAAGGCGTCTCTCCTCTGCCTGGTTTGTGGGTGCAAGAGAGAATTATTAACCATTCCCCGCAGCTAAAATCTCTCTGGTCACCTATACAGGCATGTTGCAAACTGTATCCTTAAAGAAAGGAAAATTAGTCATGTTCGGTCCTTCTGCTGAGCAATCTCAGCGATAATGGGGATTGAAAGTTGTAATAGGCTCTTTTTCTTGCCATATACTTCAGTGAAAACACAATCAGGTACTGTTTGGGTGTGTGGAATGGAAAACAAGTGCCTTGTGTCACTCAACACTGACCTCCTCTACACAATCAGAGACAGTCTCATTTATTCCTCCTCCAAAGGAGGCAAATGAGATGCAGGGCACTCATGGTGGAGGTGTGACAAAAGTGGGGAGCTTCTAACAGAGAAGTGGTGGATCCCTTCATTCAGCAAAAAACAAACAAACACCCATTGAAATGAAGCTATTACCTGTATACAACTGCATCTATAAAGTCTCTAGCACTGAAGTCATAGAGTTTATAACCCTCTCGCTTAAAGGCTAGCACTGCA
This sequence comes from Malaclemys terrapin pileata, assembly GCF_027887155.1. Classification (NCBI taxonomy): domain Eukaryota; kingdom Metazoa; phylum Chordata; order Testudines; family Emydidae; genus Malaclemys; species Malaclemys terrapin. Next base: position 147,346,183 of record NC_071508.1, on the reverse strand, counting down.
TTAGGTCCAAGCCAAACACTGCCGTCCATCCTCGGTGTGAAATGAACTCCCAGAAAAGGAAACCGAGGATCAGGAACCTGCAGCAGAAAACAAGAACTGTAACCCCATTCAAAACAGATTTAGAGACAACAATGTAATTGTTTGATCCAATAACATTCTCAGGAATGTGAAAGTCAATCACTTTCCAGGAGACACAGAGAAAACATTTATGATTTACTGTGGACTTAGAAGTTAGTCAAAAGATAATAATAGAAGAGAAAAAAATGTTCATTACAGCCTTTCGAAATTATCCTCACACGGGCCAAATAATTACTATCCTCACACTGGGCAAGTAATCACTCTGGTGGGTAACAATAACTATCATTTGTTATTTTGTCTTCAGCTATCCAGGTAAAAGTCAAGGGAGTATATTATGTACCTGAGCATCTCTACTGAAAGTCAACTACCATAATTCTAATTTAAACAATTCAATACTTAAGTTTGTTTAAAAAGACTACCCAAAACCGTGAAGCTGTGTCAGCAGCTCTCGGTTCATATTGTGAAATGCACAGACTATTACGTACTGGATAAATGTTTCCTTTAACCATATAGCATTTTTCTGGCTTTAACACCAAGTAGTCTCCACGGAAGGGCACAATGCGAGGCTCACGGCTGCATCCACTGATTTCGGAGAGGCGGTCTGAGTAGAGTCCTGCACAGGTCACGATATGTTGACAGCGGATTTCCTCTCCCTGCCAAAAAACAAACCCCACAACTACAAATTCAACAGATGAAGAAGATAAAGAAAAATTAACCTATAAACCAATAAAAAACAAGACAGAATCAGAAAGAACAACAATCACGCCTTTGAAAGATCAGGTATTTTGCATGCTGGAAGTGGGTAACATTTTTGTAGTTTATTTTTATTTAACTCTTGAAAATATTCTTCCTTCCTTCCCCACCCTGAAAGAGGGCAGTGCCTCTACATCTGGCTTCCTAAAACAGTCATACAGCAAGTAGTTTACAAAAAGTTGGAAGAATCCTTATAGGAAAAAATTAACTAATGTATCAGCTGTTGGATGGCCTTCCTCAAGTGAAATGCATGGAACATAGCAGTTTGCTCTGTAAAATATATATATATATATATATATATAAAATACACAAAGACCCATCATGCCTAAATCAGAGATTTAGATCCTCCAGGTAACTGAACTTTTCCCCTTGGAATTTCCCTATTTCACTCAAACATCAGGAATACTGGTGTTATTCCAGCATGCAGCTCCCTGCCAGGTTTTTGTTGCTGGAGTCTATTATAGCGGTGGTGTATCTAACCAACCTCCATGTGTTTGATTAAATAAGGGTATTTTTTTTAAAAGGATCTCTTTACTCTCAAAAATCAACTCCACTCCACGAACTGTGAGAAGTTACAGTTCTAAAGGCAGTGTCAATTCATAGTTTGTGTACTCAAGAGCTCTATGTAATTGCATATTCAACACTGTGAAGAGGAAAGGTAATTTGGCATTACTCTGTTTTCAAGTGCTGGGTTTCTTATTCACATTAAAAATTCTAACTATCACTTTAAAGTTATTGCAGAGGAAACTTTTTTTGGGGGGGGTGGGATGGAAGGGTTCCTATAATTTGAAAGGTTTTTTGTTTGTTTTTTTAACTCATGAAAATGGAAGGGGCACAATCAGAAGCAGCATGAACGGAGCTGCAATAAGAATTACAATCCACACATCATTTTACATTGTACTTTATAGCTTTCCAGTTATAAAAAATATTTCCTTGTAATTTTAATTGATTATAGTGGAGGCAAGAGCTGAAGGACAAACCTGAAAAAGAAATTTCTGAACAACCAAACCTCATAATAAAACTGCACTAAAATAATACCTCAGGCAAAAATCTATAACGAGATCATTAAGATTAGCACTCCAAATTTTAGCCCCAAGGCATTTACATACAACAAACGTTAAGTCTAAAATTGGTATCGGCTAGAATTAAAAACTCATGATTATTACTATTGAGAAACGCATTGATAGGGCACCTACTGGAAACTAAGCACGATGTATTGAACTAAATTATAAGACATTTAAAAATATCAAAGAACAAACCAGATGAAACAAACATCCAGAGAACTAAGGAATCGGACACAGAGGGAAACGCAATGAGCTTCCTGGTAAAATAATTCAGAAGCAGTTTCAACAGCTAAAGACAAGTGGGGAAGATAGTGGTTGGAAAGCACAAACAAACAAGACGAAAGGCCTAAATGATCAAATATAGACCAGTCAACTGAATGAAACGAAGAGTATGCAACATATTTTAATATCATTACCAAACTACAGTAAAATCTTAACATCTAGCCATCTATGTACCATGTCAGTTTGCCTTCATAAACAGGTACTGTATTATCTAGCACAGCCCGTCCAATGTTATCAATGTTTTAGTGTTTTTTGAATTATATGATTAGTTTTTCACAGCATGCCAGTAACTCCCAAGAAGAAAAGCAGCAGATTTTTTTCCTATTAATCAATTCAATATTAGGCTTAATTCTTACCTTAGAGTTTCTAACAACAACTGGATATTTCATCCCTGCAAGAGAATTAGATATAAAGAGGTTAACAGAATCCATGTTAGAAAAAGAAAACCGATAGTACAGCCAACTTTTCAGGATTGGAGTCCAACCGGGGAACCTCAGATGATGGAGCAAGCATTGTTCTGATGGGATTCATAAATATAAACCTAACCATTTTCTGTTTCCTTCATGTATTGTATTATTCCTTTCCACGTTCTGAGATCTGTATCTGAAGTAGACCCAGTTTGCTCTCCAAGACAGAAGCAAAGAGCACTGTTATAAGCATGTGCACCCAATATTCAGCTGTCACAAACTATCCTGAGAGAATAACTTGTTTCATCTAAGAGAGAGTCCTATTTTACTGGGCATTTTTGCTATGTCCACTTGAAAATTATAAGTTTCAGAGAGGCAGCCATGTTAGTTTGTATCAGCAAAAACAAGGAGGAGTCTTTGTGGCACCTTAGAAACTAACAAATTTATTTGTTAGTCTCTAAGATGGGGGTTCTTAGACTTTTGTACTGGTGACCCCTTTCACACAGCAAACCGCTGAGTGCGACCCCCCTTATACATTAAAACCACTTTTTTATATATTTAACACCTTTATAAATGCTGGAGGCAAAGCGGGGTTTGGGGTGGAGGCTGACAGCTCGTGGCCCCCCATGTAATAACCTTGTGACCTCCCTGAGGGGTCCTGACCTGGAGTTTGAGAACCCCTGCTCTAAGGTGCCACAAGGACTCCTCGTTGTTTTTGTTGAAAATTATAACTTTTCTTCTTAAAGGTGATCTGCCCTGGAAAAAAAGTGGGCTCGTTCAATTTGATGAAATATCCCAGCTGACATAATTTTGTCTTTGAGCCAAATATATCATTACTAAAAAGAGTTTCAAAAATATGTGAGAGAAAAGTAGCTACAGCACTTTCAAGTACTTTTAGTTACAATAAAGGCCTTAGGGCAAAATTTGTTATGAAAATAGATTGCAATGTTACAAGAAATAGAGAAGAGGGAGTGCTTACCGTCTTCACTTTCTGAAGGACTTTCTTTAGCCATCTCCATGTCTGTTACTTCAAAATCTGTCAAGACTGCACCACCCGCTTCCTGGAAATCTTCCGCATAGGACTGGGCCACTTGTCTATAATTCACAATGCCAGTGTACGGGGAATCAAGGGCCATCACACCCTAAAATGGAATTGGATGAATTACAGGAGAAAAAATAGTCTGGTGGGGAACTAAGATGTGTGCCTCTGAATGGCTCTCCGGTATAAATCAAGTTATATAACCCTTGCTTTGTCTGTGGTACAGGATTATACCACCCTCGGTGCAATATAATATGCATATGGCCAAACTGGGCATTTTCCCTAAAGTGTAGTTGTTTCTAGTGCTTCCTGTCACTAAAAGCCAATTACATCACCTCTGCTGTGAGTTACCCCCTGAACTGGATGTCAGAATCATAGAATATCAGGGTTGGAAGGGACCTCAGGAGGTCATCTAGTCCAACCCCCTGCTCAAAGCAGGACCAATCTCCAAACAGATTTTTTCCCCAAATCCCTAAATAGCCCCCTCAAGGATTGAACTCACAACCCTAGGTTTAGCAGGCCAATGCTCAAACCACTGCGCTATTCCACACTAGACTGTTCCCAAAAATGGACTTTCCTATGCCAGAGAATAACTACCACCTGCTCTATCATGAGCCCAGGCAAGGTGGGTGAAATTCTTATGTCACTCCCTGGCAGACGGGTATCTTTGCATCAAAGGGACTCAGTTTCCTGTATGACTGATTTCTTTCAGCGCACTGGTAAGGAACACAGCCTTGCCTTAGCTCACCATCTGTAAAATGGGGATAATAGCACTTCCCTACCTCACAGAGCTGTTGGGACAAATATATTAAAGATTGTGAGGTGCTCAGAAACCTTAGATAGATAAACAGAATAAGAACCCATAATGCAGTTTTAAGTTTCCTTCTGATGAATTTTGTTCATATATTTAATACACAGTGCAATGCGCTCTTTATAAACTAATATATTGTGCCAGTTCTCTTCTGTTCAGGATGTTGGGAATCAACTCAGGATACCAGCGTGCACTGAATCAGACCCACTTGATTTTAGTTATTTGCAGAGCTAAATGCTTAACCAGATTATTAATGCACACATATTTCTATATATTTTACACAATAGCCACAAAAGCTAAATTAAGGTAATACTAAGAGTCCTTTTCGGACAGGTTTTTGTCTTGTCTTTTTACCACATAAATCTAGATGACTACAGTAACTTCTAAGCAATCACCCACACAAACCACTTCAACAGCAGAAAACTTTCAGATGAAACCATACAGGGATAGGGGTATTCTATTTGCTACCCAAGATCCATAAACCTGGATATCCTGGACGCCCCATCATCTCAGGCATTGGCACCCTAACATCAGGCTTGTCTGGTTATGTAGACTCTGTCCTAAGACCCTACGCTACCAGCACTCCCAGCTATCTTCGAGACACCACTGACTTCCTGAGGAAACTACAATCCATCGGTGATCTTCCAGAAAACACCATCCTGGCCACTATGGACGTAGAAGCCCTCTACACCAATATTCCACACAAAGATGGACTACAAGCTATCAGGAACAGTATCCCTGATAATGTCACAGCTAACCTGGTGGCTGAACTTTGTGATTTTGTCCTCACCCACAACTATTTCACATTTGGGGACAATATATACCTTCAAGTCAGCGGCACTGCTATGGGTACCCGCATGGCCCCACAATATGCCAACATTTTTATGGCTGACTTAGAACAACGCTTCCTTAGCTCTCGTCCCCTAACGCCCCTACTCTACTTGCGCTACATTGATGACATCTTCATCATCTGGACCCATGGAAAAGAAGCCCTTGAGGAATTTCACCATGATTTCAATAATTTCCATCCCACCATCAACCTCAGCCTAGATCAATCCACACAAGCGGTCCATTTCCTGGACACTACTGTGCTAATAAGCGATGGTCACATCAATACCACCCTATACCGGAAACCTACTGACCGCTACACTTACCTACATGCCTCCAGCTTCCATCCAGGACACACCACACGATCCATTGTCTACAGCCAAGCTCTAAGATATAACCGCATTTGCTCCAATCCCTCGGATAGAGACAAGCACCTACAAGATCTCTATCAAGCATTCTTAAAACTACAATACCCACCTGCTGAAGTGAAAAAACAGATTGACAGAGCCAGACGAGTACCCAGAAGTCACCTCCTACAAGACAGGCCCAACAAAGAAAATAACAGAACACCACTAGCTGTCACCTTCAGCCCCCAACTAAAACCTCTCCAGCGCATCATCAGAGATCTACAACCTATCCTGAAAGATGATCCTTTACTCTCACAGATCTTGGGAGACAGACCTGTCCTCGCTTACAGACAACCCCCCAACCTAAAGCAAATACTCACCAGCAACCACACATCACTGAACAAAACCACTAACCCAGGAACCTATCCTTGTAACAAACCCCGATGCCAACTCTGTCCACATATCTATTCAAGTGACATCATCATAGGACCTAATCACATCAGCCATACCATCAGGGGCTCGTTCACCTGCACATCTACCAATGTGATCTATGCCATCATGTGCCAGCAATGCCCCTCTGCCATGTACATTGGCCAAACCGGACAGTCTCTACGCAAAAGAATTAATGGACACAAATCTGACATCAGGAATCAAAATACTCAAAAACCAGTGGGAGAACACTTTAACCTGTCTGGTCATTCAGTGACAGACCTGCGGGTGGCTATATTACAACAGAAAAACTTCAAAAACAGACTCCAAAGAGAGACTGCAGAGCTAGAATTGATATGCAAACTAGACACAATCAACTCCGGTTTGAATAAGGACTGGGAATGGCTGAGCCATTACAAACGTTGACTATCTCCCCTTGTAAGTACTCTCACACTTCTTATCACACTGTCTGTACTCGGCTAGCTTGATTATCACTTCAAAAGTTTTTTTTTTTTTTTTTTTTTTTTTCTCTTAATTAATTGGCCTCTCAGAGTTAGTAAGACAACTCCCACCTGTTTATGCTCTCTGTATGTGTGTATATATATCTCCTCATTATATGTTCCATTCTATATGCATCCGAAGAAGTGGGCTGTAGTCCACGAAAGCTTATGCTCTAATAAATTTGTTAGTCTCTAAGGTGCCACAAGTACTCCTGTTCTTCTTTTTGCCCATACAGGGATGTTTCCCTCCCAATTTTCCTTTCAACAAAAGAAACAGTAACAAAAAGTCTTGAAACTAACAGGCTGACCACATTTCTGATCTCCTCCTACAGTAAAGAAATACATGCGAGAGCAAAGTGTTACGTAACAATCATAGCACAAAAACTGACTACATTCAAACTGGTTTGAATCAGAACTGTGTGCTTCCAGCTGAATAGAGATTTGCACTTGCTACACAGCTTCACTGATATTGCACGTGATTAAGGCCCTACTTGAATTGCGGGATGACTGTCAAAGAATTGCAGCTGAGTTCTGGACAACACATGGAAAATCACAGAAAAGTAATAATGGACCCTTATTATTTGTGGTAATTTGGAAAAGCTGACAGCAGGAGTCCGGGGCTGACAGTGGGAGCCCCCGTTGTCAGTCCCGGGCAAGCTGGCACTCCTGCTGTCAAAACTGCGATGGAAGCTAAATATTGCAGGATCTGCAACATCGCAAATTAAGTAGGGCTTTAAACAGGACTATTATATAGAGAAAAGATCCTCTCAGCAAAAATTCACACACGGGAGCTCTGAACTGGGGAGAGGAAAGCCTAACTACTGATTGGTAACCATTCCACTCCACGGGGAAAACTTTCTAATCCCCATTGGCGATTAGAATCTATCCACCCCTGGGTACATCAATATTACAGAAGATTCTATTTTGGCTCAAGTCACTATTTGAGATTCACGGTTTTAGGCTGTAGGTGTGTGACCCAGGGATTGCTTGGTGTCAACTGGCAGAGGGCACGGGGGATGCATGGGGTGGTACCGGGATCTCCATAGTCAGATATATGCATATTAGTTCTCCAAATCATGGCATGTAAGATCTCTACTGAGAGCCAATAGCTCACTGGCCATTATAATAATTTTGAAATGTATAATATGGATAATATTTAAGGAGTTAGGTATCTATACTGGAAATTACATTCTTAAAGTATAGAGCAACAGAGGGTCCTGTGGCACCTTTGAGACTAACAGAAGTACTGGGAGCATAAGCTTTCGTGGGTAAGAACCTCACTTCTTCAGATGCAAGTAATGGAAATCTCCAGAGGCAGGTATATATCAGTGTGGAGTTAACGAGGTTAGTTCAATCAGGGAGGGTGAGGTGCTCTGCTAGCAGTTGAGGTGTGAACACCAAGGGAGGAGAAACTGTTTCTGTAGTTGGATAGCCATTCACAGTCTTTGTTTAATCCTGATTTGATGGTGTCAAATTTGCAAATGAACTGGAGCTCAGCAGTTTCTCTTTGGAGTCTGGTCCTGAAGTTTTTTTGCTGTAAGATGGCTACCTTAACATCTGCTATTGTGTGGCCAGGGAGGTTGAAGTGTTCTCCTACAGGTTTTTGTATATTGCCATTCCTGATATCTGACTTGTGTCCATTTATCCTCTTGCGTAGTGACTGTCCAGTTTGGCCAATGTACATAGCAGAGGGGCATTGCTGGCATATGATGGCATATATAACATTGGTGGACGTGCAGGTGAATGAGCCGGTGATGTTGTAGCTGATCTGGTTAGGTCCAGTGATGGTGTTGCTGGTGTAGATATGTGGGCAGAGTTGGCATCGAGGTTTGTTGCATGGGTTGGTTCCTGAGTTAGAGTTGTTATGGTGCGGTGCGTGGTTGCTGGTGAGAATATGCTTAAGGTTGGCAGGTTGTCTGTGGGCGAGGACTGGCCTGCCTCCCCAGGTCTGTGAAAGTGAGGGATCATTGTCCAGGATGGGTTGTAGATCACTGATGATGCGTTGGAGAGGTTTAAGCGGAGGACTGTAGGTGATGGCCAGTGGAGTTCTGTTGGTTTCTCTTCTGGGCCTGTCTTGTAGCAGGAGGCTTCTGGGTACACGTCTGGCTCTGTTGATTTGTTTCTTTATTTCCTTGTGTGGGTATCGTAGTTTTGAGAATGCTTGGTGAAGATCTTGTAGGTGTTGGTCTCTGTCTGAGGGGTTGGAGCAGATGCGATTGTACCTCAGTGCTTGGCTGTAGATGATGGATCGTGTGGTGTGACCGGGGTGGAAGCTGGAGGCATGAAGGTAGGCGTAGCGGTCGGTGGGTTTTCGGTATAGGGTGGTGTTAATGTGGCCATCGCTTATTTGTACGGTGGTGTCCAGGAAGTGGACCTCCCGTGTAGATTGGTCCAGGCTGAGGTTGATGGTGAGGTGGAAGCTGTTGAAAGCATGGTGGAATTCTTCCAGGGTCTCCTTCCCATGGGTCCAGATGATGAAGATGTCATCAATATAGCGTAGGTAGAGAAGGGGCATGAGTGGACGAGAGCTGAGGAAGCGTTGTTCCAGGTCAGCCATAAAAATGTTGGCATATTGTGGGGCCATGCGGGTGCCCATAGCGGTGCCACTGGTCTGGAGGTATATATTGTCACCAAATTTGAAATAATTGTGCGTGAGGATAAAGTCACAGAGCTCAGCAATAAGTTGTGCTGTGTCATCATCAGGGATACTGTTCCTGACAGCTTGTATTCCATCTGTATGTGGGATGTTTGTGTAGAGAGCCTCTACATCCATGGTGGCTAGGATGGTGTTTTCTGGGAGGTCACCAATGCATTGTAGTTTTCTCAGGAAATCTGTGGTGTCACGGAGATAGCTTTTTACAGATTCAGACTAACACGGCTACCCCTCTGATTCTTAAAGTATTTTACTCTTGGGGGAATTCTGCACCACTGCACAAGCGCAGAATTAATGTCCCCTACAGATTTCCCCACCCCGCACAATAACGCATTCTGATGGAGAGGCGAAAGAAAGCTGTGAGAGGGGTCACGCTTCAATTACACCTTTTGTCCACCAGGGGCTGCTGTGGCACTAAAGGGCAGCTGGCTCACAGGCTTGAGCAACCAGCCGCAGAGAGGGAGGAGAGGCTGACTTCCTCATAGCGCCCTGCCTAAGGGGCCAGGTGAGGAGGCACAGCATATGAGGGGGACAGACAGAACGGGACACACGGAGTTGCTGGGGGGGGGGGGTGTCACACAGACTGGAGTTCAGAAGGGCTAGCAAGGGGAATAGACTGGGGCCAGGGCACAGGAGCTAGTGGGGTGAAAATATTGAACGAGGGGGTGCAGGGCCACATGGGGATGTGGGGGGTGCAGGAATACACGCGGACGGGGCAGCTATGCCTGGCTGAGTGAGGATGCAGGGCCACATGGGGACAGGGAGAGTGGGGGTGTACGGGGACATATGCAGAGATGCCTGGCTGAATGGGGAGTGGGGGAGCAGGGGCACCCAGGGACAGATGTGCCTGACTGAATGGAAGAGGCTAGTGAACAGCCAGGGTCTGCATGGATGAGGCTCCCCAACTCCCTAACAATCCCTTCCCCCCAAAAAACCTGTTCCATACTTCTCCAACCCACACCCAACAACCCTCCAAGTTCACTCCCAGGCTCCTTCCCAGCAATTACTTCCCTCTCCCTCAGCTCCTCTGTTACCCCTAAACCCCAAAGCCTTTGCACTGCTTCCGAGGGGTGCAGGAAACACAGTTCTGTACTGTAGGTTAAAAGAATTATTACTCTAAGTTCTGTATTAATATATCTGGTAAGGAATCTATTGTCAAAAACATTTCCCGAATCTTTTTTGTTGTCTGTATTGTTACAGACATACTTACTGACAGGTATTTTGAAATAAATGACCAAAATCATTGAAACCAGTGTGATTATATTGTTATGTTGACAAATAAAATATGCAGAATTTTAAAATATTGTGTGCAGAATTTTTAATTTTCTGGCGCAGAATTCCCCCAGGAGCTGAGGCAGGCAACATGCTTTGGACAGATTCCGTTCACGTAGGGGGTAACTGACACCTTGTTTGGCCAAATGTGTATTGTCTGCTTCACAACGGAGGCTTATTTACATACTGAGCCACAAGGTCATTAAGATTGTGCGGGGGGGGGGAAAAAAAAGACTGCAAAATCTACAGGAAGGTGTCCGGTTTATGAATAAAGATCAAAGCACTGTGTTGATATATCTGGGGTTGCAAAGAAACACCCAGGATTCTTCACCTAGGAAGCAAGCTGACAGTGTGTTTGCCTTCTGAATGGAGGGTCACAGGCAACCTGGCTGTAAAACGCTGTAAGGATCTTTGGGTGAACAATACTTAGACATGAGAGCACCTTGTTCAATAAGTGCAGACTCTAGAATGCAGATGATGATTTTATTTTACATGTAATCCTTTGTTTCCAATAATTATACTTGATATCATTTGAACCTCTACCCTTTGTTAAAATAAACCTTTTCTTGTTTTCACTACAGCCATATCTAAATGCTCTGTATTCATTGGTGCTATGATCATAGAATATCAGGGGGGGAAGGGACCCCAGGAGGTCATCTAGTCCAACCCCCTGATCAAAGCAGGACTAATCCCCAGACAGATTTTGCCCCAGATCCCTAAATGGCCCCCTCAAGGATCATCTGAGGTAAAACTGGTAAGCTAGGGTGTACTGCTTCCTTGGGAGCAGTGAATATTATGACTGTCCAGCGGAGCAGGGGCTGGAGACTCCGGGGGCATGCTCGGAGGTTATAGTGTGCCCATCGCTAACCTGGAAAGCAGGGCCTGTGGATGCCTAGAGGAGAGTGCTTGTATTCCCCATGGCCGGTGGAGCCTTGAGCTGTTCCACAACAGGCACAGACAAGGCATCCTCCCGCTAAGGACAGGGGGTAGTGAGGTGCCCCACAATCCTGGCTATCCCCGAGAAGCATCACAAGGTGAAATACTACTTGCTTTCTGTAATGTAAAGCTATTGTCTGGTGTGACAGAACAGGTCTATCACTTGCAATTAGAACAGCAGCAGGTCCATATCATCCCTCAATATATAGTTGGGAAAGAAAGAAGCCTACTAGGGAAGCACCCGAACTTTTTTCATTCCTCGCTAGTGGTTTTGGTTTTTTATTGCCCTCTCTCCTCCTTGCTTGGCACATGTGTTTGGAGTCACCAAAGGTAGATCAAAAAGTCCAGGTTTCTCCACAGGAACAATATGGACCACCAGTTGGGAGGCACCATGTTGGCAGGTCAAATAGGGAGATGTGTTTACATCAGTGATAGGATGTGTGGAAATAGATCATTCAAACTAGAACCCCGGAAATAACTTTCTCAACAGGGATCTAACCCCTTCAACTTGGTTTCTTTCTTTAGGTGACATTTGATCTCTGGACTGAAGAAGGCATCTGGGGAAAGGTTTTGATTTTTTCACCCAAGGAAGAAGGAAATATTATGAGAGTCAGGATAAGAATAGGGATCACAGGGACTGGTGTAGAACGTGGTGGGAGAAGTCAGGTCCCCTTCTCCACTCCAGTCAAATCCATCCATTTTAGGGGTTTATACTGCCACCCGTCATCACAGTATCGGAGAGCCTTCATATAACATCAATAGCCATAGCAAAGTCCCAAGAAGCCTTCATGGAATTTCTGGCACTTTTCCCTTTTGGTGGCAAAAAACTCTACTTAGGGAAGTGTTTTTGGGGGGCAGGGTTTTGTAGGGGTTTTCTGGGTGCAAGAAGGGGTCAATGGTGGAGGTTTCAAGGAGGAAGGTTTTGCAATTTCTCCTAAAATTGGGTTAGGAGAACATTTCCTAAAAATACGGCTAGTATCATTTCTTTAAAGAGGTATATATACATGCAGGGTTGGTTTTGTGCTAAATATTTCTGTACTATAAATGAATTCCTTTTTGCTGGCAGTTTTTATACCACTGGGATTTCAGGCATTCCTTTGAACACATCACCCATTGAGACTGCCACGGGGGCAGCGTCAGAGGGTTTATGTTAAAAAGAATGTAACAGATCACTTAGATAAACTAACGCTTTTCATTCCATTTAAGAATAATAAGCAACTTACCCTGCAAAAGGGCTCCTTTGCTTGTATTTCTTTTGCACTTATCAGTTTCAGATCTCTGACGTTGTTCAGCAGCCCTCTCTCATACAGTGCTTTGAGTCTTGGAATTTCTTCTTGTTCGACAGCCACTATTAGCTTCAGAAAGGATGACAGAGTTCATGAGAGACACCAACATGGTAATAAATGCATTTGCAGTGCATGAAAAATGCAAAGGAAAAGCGACCGTTGCGTGTATTAATGAACACAACATATACCAATACTCAGGCTTTGTCAGCACTAGCTCTTTTGTCAGTAAAACTTTTGTCCATCAAGGGTGTGAAAAAAAACCCACCCCCGACTGACATAAGTTTCACTGAGATAAGTGCTGGTGTGGACAGTGCTAGGTCAGTGGGAGACGCTCTCCCGACGATATAGCTACTGCCGCTCATTGGGGGGGTGGTTATATTACTCCGGTGGGAGAGCTCTCTCCCGTCGGCATAGAGTGACGACACGGGAGACCTTACAGTGGCGCAGCTGCAGCGGTACAGCTGTGCCGCTGTAAGGTCTGTTGTGTAGACATAGCCTCAGAGAGCACTGCCGCACTTAAAGGAAGTGTGAAAAAGAGGTCTTTAGAAAACAATTTAACTGACCTTCCCTGGAAGATATTTGCAACTAGTGCCATAACGCCAAAACTTAGAGTGTGAAGGAGGCAGGGGGATATGGTTTTAAATCCTGTTGGGACGCTTTTAAAAATAACATTTAACTTAAACCAGCAGCAAGAGAGTTTGAGACGTATATGGAGGGAAAGGAAGAAAGACACACAGTGGGGTGTCCTAATATGGAGTCTAAACTGCAGATGTTATCACCTCACCTCAGTAGACCATTGCCTTGCAGTGTATGGGCCCAAGGGAGGAATTCATTTGAGTTCCTGCGAAAAGATGGCAAGGGCACACTCACCCTGCAGGATTTAACCGTGTCCATGTACGCTTATGTTCACACCAGAATATATCCCTTGGTGAAATTATCACAATAGCGTGTGTGGTAGTGTTACACTGTATACATCATACAGTCACAGTTTCCAAAATCAGAGAGAGAGAAGCCGCGGCAGCTACTGTACCTTGCCACACTGTTTGTATGGAATTCCCTTTCGGTCACAGTATTCATAGCAGAGGGCCGCACCCTGCACGCACAATTTAGCTTTCAGAGATCCAGGTGTGTAGTAAATTCCACTATGAATGACACCACTGTTATGTCCACTCTGGTGGCAGGCTAAATAAAGAGAGAAGTTATGCTATTAAAATACATGCGCCACATATCTTAGATTCATACACTACCTTCATTCTTTCAGTCATCACAAAAATGATCAATTTAAGGCTGTGCCCTAGTTAGATTCTACAGTAATAAGATGCAATAACATTCCACTCCAGGAGATTCCTCCTTTTATTCTCCTCCAAGCTGCTTAGAGTGGCTGTGTGAGACAGAGTCAATGAGAGGGGCTGCAGGGAGCAGTCAGTCAGGGCCCAGCGGGCTCATATAAAAGGAGTTGAAAGGGCTGGATAGATGACTGTGCTTGCAGGGTCAGGGGAGCAAGAGGTGCTCCTGGCTGGCTGCAGGGGCTGCAAGGGCTAAGGCAGGTAGTTGCTGGCAGGGAACAGCTTCTGGCTGGCTATCAAGACTCAATTAAGATGGGCTACGGGGAAATGGCCAAGGGAACTGCAGTTAGAGACGTGGCACATAGCTGCTACTTAGACGGTCCCTGGACTGGGACCTAGAGTAGTGGGTGGGCTTGGGTGCCCTCCTCCCCCAACAGCTAGTGAGGAAGTGGTTGTGTCCTGAGAGAAGGGAGTGTAGACAGGCCCAGGGAAGGGACTGTACATGGAACTGTTACCCCCCGGAAGGGGGCTGAACTGAGACTCAGCCAGCCGGGCTCAGAGGCCTAAAGGGCAGGTGAAGAGCCTCCAGCAAGGAAGCCCTGGGGGTGATGTGCCATCCCAGAGCAGGAACCTTCACACGTAAGCTGGCCAATTAGGGCACTGAGATAGGCCCTGTTGGTCAGACTGGAGCCTGGGGAGGGCTACAGAGATGTTGCCAACGGAGGGGTACTGTGATAACCCCTGTTGTACTGTGAAAGGACTGAGCCCAGGGAGGGCTACAGGACATTACTGAGGGCTTTGAGATACGCCCGGTTGGACAGTGGACTGCAGAAGGGGTTTGTTTTGTTTGTTGGCACATAGATCGTGGGTGACTCGGCTGAAGGGCTGAGTCACCAAAGACCCTCCTGACAAGCGCAGCGGTGGATGGGGAGCACTGGGAGCCAAGAAACTGAGAAAACTGCAGGCACCCACACACTCGACCAGGGGCGCTTGCGAGAGGTGGGTGCCACCTCCTTACAAGCTACAATTGTGTACACATCAGTCCAGACTTTCTAAATGTTAACACTAATTCTTAAAATGAAATGACCCTATAAAGCAGGGGTCTCAAACGACCACAAGGGCCACATGAGGACTAGTGCATTGAACTGAGGGCCGCATCACTGACACACACCCCCCTCGCTGCCTCTGGCCCCGCCCCCACTCCACCCCTTCCATTAGGCCCTGCCCATGCCCCACCTCTTGCCAACCCTTCCCCGCCCCATTCCAACCCCTTCCCCGAAGTCCCCACCTCAATGCTGCCCCCAGGGGGTGCAGTATGTGGCAGGGGGCTCAGGGCAAAGGGTTGAGGTGCAGGATGTGGCAAAGGGCTCAGGGCAGGGGGTTGGGGTGCAGGAGGGGTGTGGGATGTGGCATGGGGCTCAGGGCAGGGAGTTGGGGTGCAGGAGGGGTGTGGGATGTGGCATGGGGCTCAGGGCAGGGAGTTGGGGTGCAGGAGGGGTGTGGGATGTGGCAAGGGGCTCAGGGCAGGGGGTTGGGATGTGGGATGTGGCAAGGGGCTCAGGGCAGGGAGTTGTGATGTGGCAGGGGGCTCAGGGCAGGGAGTTGGGGTACAGGAGGGGTTCAGGGTGTGAGCTCCTGCCTGCCTGCCCTGGCCCCATGCCGCCCCGTTCCGTTCCAGGAAGCAGCTGGAACCATGTCCCTGCAGCCCCTGGGAGGATGAAAGGGGGGGGGAGATCAGGGTACCTCCCACGAAGCTCCCATTGGCCGCGGTTCCCTGTTCCCGGCCAATGGGAGCTGTGAGGGGCGGTGCCTGGAAGGAGGCAATGCAGGAGCCCTCTGCCTCCTCCCCCCCCCATCCCCCGGCCCGAAGGGGGGTGCTGCCAGCTGCTTCAGAGAGCGGCGTGGGGCTCGCAACGCCACAGGGGGCAATCCTGCGGGTAGGCAGTGGGGTGGGGGGGGGCGCGGGGAGCTTGGCGGGCCACACGCAAGAGCCCCACGGGCCACATGTTTGAGACCCCTGCTATAAAGCCTCCCTGTACTCCACTGCCAGTACAATCCTGGATCTCTCACATACTGACAGCCCCGCTTGTCTCGGCGAAAGACTTTCGAGCATTTGTGAGCCAGGCCTGACGGTTACTTCTTCTCTGTTGGGAAGTGAAATGGAGGAGAGAGGCAGGTTCCAAGAGTACTTTTATTGAGCAAATTTAAATTTCTTATTCGAAAAAGGTTACACAATCTCCCCTTTAAAATGTTGGTGCCCAAAACTTACGCCCATTCACTTAGCCTCCTCTCTTAAGACTCATGGTATCAGTTGTGTGGGTAAGACAAGGGCATTAAATACTTTAATATATAAATGGCCTATATAGCAACAATGACCCAGCTGAGGTGTCTATTTAAGGCATTCAGCTGTTTAAGCATTATCCACACACATTAGGTCACACTATTCTAAGTCAGCAGTTTGATTTACCCTCTTGGGATTCCTCGGACCCTATGCTACGTGTTTGGGGATTCTGCATAAGCACTTAGTGGCAGGAAACTGATCGTTGGCAATGCAGCTGTATTTGCAAGTTCTTCTTACTTAGCTGAAGAACAAACAGCAAAACAAGGGTGCTTAGTCTTTCTTGTTTCAAAGTCTGGATAGAAAACAGGCCTTGGTGTGTTGCAAGATTCCAAGTGTCCCTCTTTACCAGCTGTGGTGTAAACAGGCACAAATCCCATTGGCATCACTAACCAAACCCTGCGGGTAGTCACTGGAATAATTATATTAGCTCTGATCTTCAAAGCGAGACTACTGCATGGACCACCTATGTTAAGAGCCAGGAAACTGGTGGAAATTACTAGAGCGTATCAGTCCCAGCTGTTTGAGGAGGTGCCATAAGCAGGGTTGCACATTCGTCACGGCATTATTTTTTGATTAAAAATGCCCTGACGAAGAGAGGGGTCCTGGGAGGGGGAAGTGGCTGAGAGTGAGCCTGTCCTGCATTCACCTATGGGACGGAGGGGCCTGAGTGGTACAACACCACAGGATGCCAGGTCGCAATGCCTCTCACTCAAATTTGGCCCGGCTGGCCCCTCATCGGGATGGTGGGGCAGTTGGGCCAATCCTGAGCGGTGTTGCGACCCAATGCGCCAGGTCAAAATTCCTGGGCCCAACCCTGTGGGACAGGGGCCACAGAAGCTGCCACGGCAGGGTGAGTTTATTCAAATCACAAACACAAGTCAGGGACAACTGGGAAAATCACGGTATCCATTACATTTTTCCCACCATGACAAACCTGCAGACCTAGCCATAGGCCTTCCTAGACTGATGATTTTCCAGTCCCTGTGATAGATGTAGTGGTACATCACATGGGTAAGCTCCACAGATACAAACAGCAACTTTACCTTTTGCATCAATTCAGCGGCACGGATGTCATTTACCCCTTCACATAACACAAGAACTAGGCAGCAGGTTTAAAACAAACAAAAGGACCAACTTCTTGACACGACACACAGACAACCCCTGGAACTTGTTGCCAGGGTATGTTGTGAAGGCCAAAAGCATAAGTGGGTTCAAAAAAGAATTAGTTAAGTTCATGGAGAACAGGTCCATCAATGGCTATTGTGACAAAGTTCCTCCTCTATCTTGGTGGGTCCTGCACTTATTGGCGGATTTTCTTGCTTCAGAGATTCACCATGTGGGTTGGGGAACAACCCAGAGACCTTCCCCTCTGGAAGAACCCATAGTCCAGGTCAATTGGGAGGTTTGGGGGGAACCCGGGCCCGCCCTCTACTCCGGGTTCCAGCCCAGGGCCCTGTGGACTGCAGCTGTCTAGAGTGCCTCCTGTAACAGCTGCATGACAGCTACAACTCCCTGGGCTACTTCCCCGTGGCCTCCTCCAAACACCTTCCTTATTCTCACCACAAGACCTTCCTCCTGATGTCTGATAATGCTTGTGCTCCTCAGTCCTCCAGCAGCACACCCTCTTACTCTCAGCTCCTTACACCCTCTTACTCTCAGCTCCTCACACTCACACCACAAATTGAAGTGAGCTTCTTTTAAAACCCAGGTGCCCTGATTAACCTGCTTTAATTGATTCTAGCAGCTTCTTCTTAATTGGCTCCAGGTGTCCTAATTAGCCTGTCCGCCTTAACTGGTTCTAGCAGGTTCCTGATTGCTCTAGTGCAGCCCCTTCTCTGGTCACTCAGGGAACAGAAAACTACTCATCCAGTGACCAGTATATTTGCCCTCTACCAGACTCCTGTACCCCACTGGTCTGGGTCTGTCACACTATAAGCGAAGATGGTCAGGGATGCAACCCTATGCTCGAGTGTCCCTAAATCTCTAACTGCTGGAAGCGGAGACTGGATGACGGGGATGGATCACTCAGAATTGTCCTGTTCTGTTCCTTCCCTCTGACTCATCTGGCACTGGCCGCTGTCGGAAGACAGGATACTGGGATAGATGGACCATTTGTCTGACCCAGCATGGTCATTCTTATGTTCTTCTGACTAGTTGAGGGCAAATCACCAGTCAAGAGAAGGCCAAAGACTCATCCAAGGGAGCTATTATGCTCTTCCTCCCTATGTTTGCATGGTCCCTTGACAGGACTGCACTGTGAAATTATTCCAAAGGGGAACCCTTCATTCATTTCAGATAGATGGACAGATAGATACTGTTTCCCCCTCATTAAAAGAGCCTCCCATTTTTTTGTTAATTTTTTCTCAATTCAATACCCTTAAAATTGCTATTTTAGTGTGTATGTGTTTTTAATTAAAATATCTTACAGACTGACACCAGGAAACCAGAAATAAGCAAGGGAAGAAAATGCAAACTTCTTTGTCACTCTCCGATACAGTGGATATCATGGATAACATGGATACCATACCTAACTCCTTCTCCTTTTCCAGCACACTGAACGTGAGCGATGGGTGTCGCAGAATGAGCTCTCTGGCAGACGCAAGCCCCACAATTCCACCGCCGACAACAACCACATCAAAAGTGCTATTTAGGGGGAAAAAAGGGCATCTTGTAAGAGCTCGCTACCAACATGCTTCACATTTACACGGAAAGAAGCTGCATTTTAGCAAATGAATGTTGGACCCCTTTACAAACGTCTTCTTGAAAACCCACTTCTTCTGAAATCCAGACAAGAAGCCAGCTGACTAAGTCATCCCCTGATTTACCTTTGAGTGACCTGGTTGTTTATGCTGAGGAAAGGTGCGGAAGGTTGGGAGGAAAGAGGGGTGTGTTTAAAAAAAAAAAAAAAAAAACACCTGGAAGTGAAGCTGGAAATTTTGTGCAAGGAAGACCAGGGAGTTGAAGGGAGACAGAATACGCAGAGAAAATGTATAGTTCAGTGAAGGAAAAAAAAAAAGGGATTAAAATCTGTAACGAACAAGGCATATGTCTATATTCACCCCGATCACAATACTTGAGTCGCATTTTGTCCAAGCTTCATCTGTCTTCCTGTTTTAGATTTTATGTTCTCCAGGACAGGGCCTGGAGTTGGAAAAGTGCCTAGCACATTTTGAGTGCTAGCACGATAACTAATAATGCTAAGAATATAGTAGATTGTCAAACTGTTTGCTCCTCCCTATTTTGATAGATGCATTTTTCCCTTCGATGACTTGGAATCAGCAAGTCCAAGGCTCCAACTTGACAGCCTCAAGTCATTCTTCATGAGCATTTACAACATCCAGATTCTCTGTGCAAGTCCATAAAATAGCAGCCATTTAGCCAGGCAGGAACTTTAGAGCAGACTCACAGATTAAGCCACAACCACAGATCTTACTCCAATGCTGAGATCATCTGAAGTTAATATTGTCTCATTGTTTGTACCCCCCGTCTGTGTGTACCCACCAGTGGTCTCATCTTATCCTAAGATTGTAAGATCTCCAGGACAGGGACTGTCTTTTTGTTTGGCGTTTGTACAGCACCTCGCTCAAAGGAGCCCTAAGCAAGCAGTAGGACCCCAAGTCACTATGATAACACACATAATAAATAATAATACTTTTAGGACCGTTTCCCCATGTTAAGAATGTTCATTATGAACTCAATTAACAAGGTTACTCTACTCTGACTCACAACTCTCCCGGACTCTTTCATAATTCTCTCAGACAGCAGAATACAGTATAACCGTTTCTTACATCACATACAAAGTATATGCACTACAAGTAGTAAATTCTTGAGAGGAAAGAAATGTCCTGATCAAATATTTTTTAGGGTTTTCAATGTTGATAAATGCAAAGTGATGCACATTGGAAAACATAATCCCAACTATATGTATAAAATGATGCGGTCTAAATTAGCTGTTACCACTCAAGAAAGAGATCTTGGAGTCATTGTGGATACTTCTCTGAAAACATCCACTCAATGTGCAGCGGCAGTCAAAAAAGCGAACAGAATGTTGGGAAAAGGGATAGATAAAAAGACAGAAAATATCATACTGCCTCTATATAAATCCATGGTACGCCCATATCTTGAATACTGCAGGCAGATGTGGTCACCCCATCTCAAAAAAAGATATATTGGAATTGGAAAAGATTCAGAAAAGGGCAACAAAAATGATTAGGGGTATGGAACGTCTTCCATATGAGGAGAGATTAGTAAGATTGGGACTTTTCAACTTGGAAAAAAGACGACTAAGGGGGGATATGACAGGTCTGTAAAATCATGACTGGTGTGAAGAAAGGAAATAAGCAAGTGTTGTTTACTCATAACACAAGAACTAGGTCACCAACTGAAATTAATAGGAAGCAGGTTTAACACGAACAAAAGGAAGTATTTTTTCACACAACACACAGTCAACCTGTGGAACTCTTTGCCAGAGGATGTTGTGAAGGCCAAGACTATAACAGGGTTCAAAAAAGAACTAGCTAAGTTCATGGAGGATAGGTCCATCAATGGCTATTAGCCAGGATGGGCAGCAATAGTGTCCCTAGCCTCTGTTTGCCACAAGCTGGGAAAGGGCAATAGGGGATGGATCACTTGATGATAACCTGTCTGTTCATTCCCTCTGGGCCACTTGGCATTGGCCACTGTAGGAAGCAGGATACTGGGCTAGATGGACCTTTGGACTGACCCAGTATGGACGTTCTTATATTCTTAAAGCCATTCTAGTTTACAGCGTAAACCCTTACTGACGCTGCACTCTTTAAATTAAGATTGGCTTTCTTTCAAGAAGATATGCTGTACAAAACCAAAAGGTATGGTCTTGATGCAGGAATTACTGGGTGACTGGTGTTATTCAAGTGGTCAGACTAGAGGTATGATAAAGAAGTATGGGCTGGATGAATGGACTGTAAGGTGGATAGAAAGCTGGCTAGACCGTCGGGCTCAACGGGTAGTGATCAATGGCTCCATGTCTAGTTGGCAGACGGTTTCAAGCGGAGTGCCCCAAGGGTCGGTCCTGGGGCCGGTTTTGTTTTATATCTTTATTAATGATCTGGAGGATGGTGTGGACTGCACTCTCAGCAAGTTTGCAGATGACACTAAACTGGGAGGCGTGGTAGATACACTGGAGGGTAGGGATCGGATACAGAGGGACCTAGACAAATTAGAGGATTGGGCCAAAAAAAACCTGATGAGGTTCAACAAGGACAAGTGCAGAGTCCTACACTTAGGATGGAAGAATCCTATGCACTGCTACAGACTAGGGACGAATGGCTAGGTAGCAGTTCTGCAGAAAAGGACCTAGGGGTCACAGTGGACGAGAAGCTGGATATGAGTCAACAGTGTACTCTTGTTGCCAAGAAGGCTAACGGCATTTTGGGCTGTATAAGTAGGGGCATTGCCAGCAGATCGAGGAATGTGATTGTTCCCCTTTATTCGACATTGGTGAGGCCTCATCTGGAGTACTGTGTCCAGTTTTGGGCCCCACACTACAAGAAGGATGTGGAAAAATTGGAAAGAGTCCAGCAGAGGGCAACAAAAATGATTAGGGGTCTGGAGCACATGACTTATGAGGAGAGGCTGAGGGAACTGGGATTGTTTAGTCTCCAGAAGAGAAGAATGAGGGGGGATTTGATAGCAGCCTTCAACTACCTGAAGGAGGGTTCCAAAGAGGATGGAGCTCGGCTGTTCTCAGTGGTGGCAGATGACAAAACAAGGAGCAATGGTCTCAAGTTGCAGTGGGGGAGGGCTAGGTTGGATATTAGGAAACACTATTTCACTAGGAGGGAGGTGAAGCACTGGAATGCGTTACCTAGGGAGGTGGTGGAATCTCCTTCCTTGGAGGTTTTTAAGGCCCGGCTTGACAAAGCCCTGGCTGGGATGATTTAGTTGGGAATTGGTCCTGCTTTGAGCAGGGGGTTGGATTAGATGACCTCCTGAGGTCCCTTCCAACCCTGATATTCTATATTCTATGATTCTATGAGGACCAAGATGGTCTCTTTTGGCTTGAAATCTATGAATCAGCACTTAAGCGGCGCACACAGGATAATGTGATTTAAGCAAAAAATTGACGTACTGTAAAGGGGATACAGTACTCTGGTGGGAATAGACCTCATTCTAAAAAAACCTACTTTTCTTTTTCAAAATCCACTCAGTTGTCAAAAAATTGTAAAAAATCCCAACCCAAGCTACTATTTATGTAGGACCCATACAAACAGGTTTTGTGCTTCTGTACTTACTTTGGAGCATCAGTTGAATAATAAACACCATTCCCACAGTCACAAACATACCTGCTGGCACTGACAAAGCCATTCAACAGATAAATAATGCCCTGTTGGAATCTACCACATTAGAAACAGGAAAACAAATCGTATCTGAGGTTAGCCAAGATGAAAATAATTTTGTTCAATGTATTTTTATTTTATTTGAAAAGTCTGTCTCCTGAGATGCTATGGAGCTCACTGCTGCGCATCACCACAGGATCCATTTCCTCCCTAGGCAAAGACACTTCCTGTGTTCACATGGAGGCACCTGGGAGTTCTGAGGAAGACTATTTGAAAAGTAACTTAAAAACTGAGAAGGTGTCTGGATATTTGCATAGTGGAGCACGAGTACCTTTATCTTACAAATTTCGGGGAGAAGACTATGGACACAGTCCTTTCAGCAGCTAACGTAAATGCATTATGGGATTAAATGGAAGGCTTTCTCCTGCTGCCTCTGGGCTGGTGGCCCTCGTTACTGAAATACATACAATGTGAACAGTGCCTCACGTGAAACAAGGATGAGTCTAAATTCAGATCTAACTTCAATATATGGACACTGGGACGTAAAAATGTTTCATGTTTCTGTATTGCATGTCCATGGATCAACAGTAGGTATTACTCTACAGTAAAATCCTACTATGTGAATATGATAGAGTGAGATATACCTGTATCAAATTGTGACCCCATTTATTTTGAGAACATCATTTTGATGCAGAGTCGCCACTTTGTATTGTAACCTTCATGTTATATTGCAATCCACATTGTGGATTAGAATGTGGTGTACTGAAGACTGCGTTGGAATTGCAAGCTATCAATTTAAGAGTGGGGAGGGTTTCTGAATCCAGCTTGCAGCCCAGAGCCTGCATGGCTCTGTGGCAGAGCATGAGCACAGCAGACAGACAACCTGGAAAG
Organism: Malaclemys terrapin pileata; assembly: GCF_027887155.1. Classification (NCBI taxonomy): domain Eukaryota; kingdom Metazoa; phylum Chordata; order Testudines; family Emydidae; genus Malaclemys; species Malaclemys terrapin. Next base: position 147,322,663 of record NC_071508.1, on the reverse strand, counting down.
AGCCAGGTGGGGTGAGCTGTGTCTCAGTGACTTAGGCTACGTCTACACTATGGAGCGGGATCGATTTCAGATATGCAAATTCAGCTACGGGAATAGCGTAGCTGAATTCAACGTATTTGATCCGACTTACCCTGCTGTGAGGACGGCGGCAAATCGACTGCCGCGGCTCCCCCGTTAACGGCGCTTACTCCTACCTGGGCTGGTGGAGTATGCGCGTCGATTCGGGGATCGATTATCGCGTCCCGACGAGACGCGATAAATCGATCCCCGAGAGATCAATTTCTACCCGCCGATCCGGGCGGGTAGTGAAGACAAGCCCTTAGAGAGCAGTTGGTTTTCGCTCTGTGTGTTTTGGGGTTCTTGTGTGTTACTTGTTCTGAATTCTAAGAAATAAAGTAGTTTTACATAGCAACCTTCTAGCAAGAGTATTAATGTTTTCTATCTCATTTCTGGGTGCTTGCTGTGAACATAACAAAGCATCCATTTTGTAATACAGACTTGATACCTAATGGAATGACCGTGTCTGAGAAGCTATGACTAGAGCCCTGCGTGGATACAAAATTTGTATCCGCATCCATCTGTGATCCGCAAAAATGGTCCACGGATATCTGCAGATGTGGACATAAAGCAGGTATCCGTGGATTTGCAGTGCTCTAGCTGTAACAGAGTAATCTAGAGCCATCAATTCCAGGTATTCCTGATCCCCTGCAACAACGATGAACTTTCTACGCAGTAGCCTGGCTGGGAGCAGGGACTGGAGTTACTCAACCTATAGCAAATGGCTGGGAGAGCTGCAGTTTCTTTTGCTAGCTACATGACCAAAGGAGCCAGCGACTGAAGTTAAGAAGGGGTGACTCTGAGCAAGGAGGCTGTCTGTGTCCACTGCCATATGCCAAGAAACCTGTCCAGAGAGAGATGAAAAGCAAGGAGTCTCCTTCGCCTAAGGATGCTGACCAGGCCTCAGGCTCACAGAAGGGGAAGGATCAGACTAAAGTGGGGGAAAGGAATAATCTCAGGACTGTTTGTGGTTTCTTCAAAGATCTGTAACTCTATGCTGTTTCGAGTACAGTGCCTATAATTAATACGTTACTTTGCTAAACTTGCATTCATTGGTTGCCTGCCACATTGTTCCAGTTAATCAAGAAGCTCAGTGCACCCAGAGCAAGGTGGAACTCATGAGATGTGTGTAAGCAACTGGGGGTTCAGGGGGCTGTGATACTGATTCAGAGGTCTAAAGCAGCTAGGCTGCAGAGCCTCTTGTCCCAAGGAAGCAGTGCAGAAATGATGTCTGCAACTGCACATAGGATCCAGCCAGTGGGTCAACTCGCAAACTCGAGTCTGTCCAGAGAAGGGGACTGGGTCAAACTGTGACACCAACTTGCAGTGACACTTATTTTTTAAGTGACAATAGTTTCCGTTTTTGAGATTCCCAGATTGTTGTGCGCTCAACATTCCTGACCCATTAATTCTTTCAGGGGAATCAAAGTGTTTTGGTTTATTTCACTAGTGTTAGGCCAACAAGTGCTCTGAGGTCCCAATTCTGCAAAAATTCATGCATGTGCCTATTTATCCCCTCCCGGTAATAACCCCATTAAATCAGCGGGACCACTCACACTGGGTACAGTTAAGCATATGCTTAGTTTTTTTGCAAGACTGGGCCCTAGGTGAGTAAGTGCTCAGGTGAGCTGTGCTCTACCAGTCCTCCAAGTGTTATTAGCATTCAGGGTGACCAGACAGCAAGTGTGAAAAATCGGGACACGGGGGTGGGGGTAATCCAACCCAATCCAAAATCAGGACATAAAATTGGGACATCTGGTCACCCTATTAGCATTGCACAGGCAACACAGTGGCTAAAACACACCAGCCGCAGATCTTTCAAGTAGAAGGAAACTTAAGTCTCAAACGATTTCCCTGGCCTGGGAGAAGCGTTGGGAGCCGCGGAGGGAGCAAGCTCACAAGCACACCGCGGCCCCAGCCGACCTCTGCCCCGGGGCGAAGGGGAGCAGCAGCGGCAGGCCCCAGCCCTGACTTCCACCGGCCCCGTCCCGCCAGCCCCCCCACGGCCAGCGGGCGAAGTGGAGCCAGCTCGGCTCCGCGGGCGCCGCCCCCCAGCAGGCTCGCCTGGGTCGGGCCAACAGTGACCGAATCCACTTCGGCTCCGTCTACTCCGAAGTCGGCGCGTCCACACGGGGCCCGGTTCTAATTCCCTCCCGCCAGGTTAGCGCCAGGCCGGGCTCCGTCCCCGCCGCTCCCGCGGGAAGGGCCCTACCCCGGCGGCCTCACCTACTGCGGCGGCGCTGGTACCCCAGGGCCCGGCACAGCCCGGGCAGGCCCAGCCGGCCCCAGGCGCGGCCCGCCCGCAGCAGCGGCGGCGGCATCCTGGGCTCGTCCCGGCGGCGGCTCTCGGAGCCCGAGCCCGCCCCGCTCCTCCCACCGCCGCGAGAGGAGGAGTCGCGCCGGCCGCTCCCCGGCTGTCAGAGCGGGCCCAGGGGCGCCGCGCCGGGCTGCTCCCCGCTAGCCGGGGGGGGGGGGGGTCGGGTCGCCTGGCTTCGCCTCCAGCCCCCGGGGCCGGGCCGGGCCTGCGCCGCCTCAGCGGGGCGGGAGGCCTGGGCGCTGCCCGGGTGAGCGCAGGGCAGCCCGGGGCCTGGCCGGGGCCGGGCCTCCCTCCCCCCGGCGGCTTAGCGGGGCCCAACACTAGCCCGGGCCCCGGCGGCCGACCTGCCTCCTGCCAGAGCCGTTACCCCCAGACTCGAAGACGCCGGTGGCTCACAGAGGCGCTGGGTGTGTGACAGGAGCGGGTGGCCCAGGGGCTGTGGCCTGCGAGGTGCAGGAGGCCAGACTAGGTGATCAGGCAGGTGCCTGGGGCGGCAAGCCGCTGGGGGTGGCTGCCGGTCGCCGTGAGGGCGGCAGTCAGGCTGCCTTCGGCGGCACGCCTGCGGGAGGCCTGCCGGGCCCGCGGTTTCGGCGGTGGATACGCCGAAGGCATGGGACCGGCGGACCCCCCGCAGGCATGCTGCTGAATCCACGTTACCAGCGGACCTCCTGCAGGCGTGCCGCTGAAGGCCGCCTGACTGCCGTGCTTGGGGTGGCAAAATACATAGAGCCACCCCTGATGATCAGGGTGGTCCCTTCTGACCTTAAAGTCTCTAGCCCCAGGGGTGGCCAACCTGAGCCAGAGAAGGAACCAAAATTTACCAATGTACATTGCCTAAGAGCCACAGGAATACATCAGGAGCCCCACATCTGCTCCCCTCCCCCAGGTCCTTCTGCCCACCGGTAGCCCTGCCAGTCAGTGCCTGTCCCCCCCTCTGTTTCGTGGTGTGCAGGAAGCTCTGGGGGGAGGCGCAAAGGCACGGCAGGCTCAGGGGAGGGGGTGGAGAGAGGGTAGGGCCTGTGGCACAGCCAGGGTTTGAGTAGTGAGCACCCCTAGCACATTGGAAAGTTGGTGCCTGTAGCTCCAGTCCTGGGTCCGTGCCTATACAAGGAGCCGCATATTAACTTCTGAAGAGCTACATATGGCTCTGGAGCCACAGGTTGGCCACCCCTGCTCTCCCGTGGTCTGCCGCGGGATCCTGAGAGGATATGATTTGGCTAGAGCTCCCATTTAGGAGACTTCTCCAACCTGCACCAGCCCTTCTTAGTGGTGTGGCCTGACTAAAATCAGATCAACAGCAGGCGGTGTCACTGTGAATATAAACGACTTCACATTTATTTACATTTGAGTGCTGATGCCATCTGTTTAAAATTTGAAAACAAAACTGATCTTTGATTCCAAGTTGCGGATTTAACTATGGCATTTTTCTTAGCACTTCAGCATTTTTCAGGCTGCCAGTCAATGGGATGCTTCTGATGACATACGTTCATATCTGTAATCGCTAAAAAGTTAAAAATATCCTTCAATTAAGTGACATAGTGTTATTTAAACAAAACAAAATACCTGTAATATATGTTTTCTTTGTACATGACTAGTGGCAAGAGGACAGAGGCACCAAACTGACATTTCAGTAAACCTCTCTTTCAGTTCTATGATGCTGTTGGGAAATTTCATACAACCAGTGCTCAGCTTAAAGAAACTATCAACCCCAGGTGCACGCAGACACTTCTGGGGATGGCTGAATGCAGTTTTTAACAAGTAAGGAAAACAGATGTATGTAATAGTTCATGTGCTAGTTAAAAGCTCTGATGCACATCACTATGTAGCGTGGTTATTCAGTTAAATGCATAAGCAACAGTAGCCAGTTACAAGTCACAGGAATAGGACAGCTTTTTCTTATTAAAAATGTTTTTTCTTTTCAAACAGTATTCTGTTGTCAGACAGTGGTTGTTTCTTACATGTTCCAGTAATAAAATCACTGATTTACAAAGGAAAGTGTGTGCTTTAATCAGTATGCTGTGGGGTAATTTTATTTACCTTGGTTGAGACGAGTTAGAATTTAAATTTTAGCTTCCTAAATCCCCATCTTCCTTTGGCCTTGATTCCATTAGCATTTAAATTCTGGCTCTAGCATTCTACATTTCCTTTATGTATTCAGAAGGCACTCTAAAGAATTATCCTTCCTAATATAATTTAGTTGCACTAACAGGTTTTTCTGTTTTTAAAAAAGTTAAAATTTAATTATTTCTCTACCAATAACAAATGTCAGACATTCATAATCTGCATTCAGTCTTCTTCAGCATTCTCTACCAAGTCTTAAGAAGCATCCTCATAGAATAGATCCCAGGATTTTAACTAATTCCTGGGGTGTGTCCCTTTGTAGTACTATTAAACCTTGACAAAAGAGATGTCAGGAATGGCATGTATGTAGCCATCTATGATGGAATCAAAACTGACTCAGGAGGCAAAATCCCAAATACTGTTGTAAAGCCTCATCCTGGGCAGATGCTGGATATCTCCTGCATACAGACGTCTCTGTCTGTTTCATGCTTTTCCAATACTTTGTGTAGCATTTTCATGCCTACCAAGTAGTTTTGAATTAATAAGGTAGGGCACCGTGAGCTTAATGAGTGCATGGGGTTGGCAGAGGTAGAATGCTGAGCACAGACAGAAGGAGAGGATTAGAGAGAAATACAAGTGACAAATCAGCTAGCAATATCTTTCTCCATTACATTACCAACATTTAATTTTAATCTAAAATATAAATTAACACATTACCAGATTTTTGTTTTAAATAGTGCAGACTTAATAAGTTGGTGCAAAGCACTGCCCTGGGACTCGATCCTATCTTTCTCCTTTCCTTTCATCAGACACTTCAAAATATTTATTGTGCAGTAACAGGGCTGCAAATGTGATAAAGCTGTATGTTGGTATAGGGAGATCTAAATGTTTGTTCTATGTTGACAGGGTAGACTATGAACGTATACAGGCTGTTGGCCCTGATAGAGCCGCTTCGGAATGGCTTCTGCGGTGTGGGGCACTGGTTCGTTTCCAAGGCTATGATAAATGGCAGCATGACTACAATGGTCTCCCAACCGGGCCTCTGGGAAAATACAAGATACAAGCAATCGATGCCACAGAGTCCTGCATCATGTACCGAGGATTTGATTATTTGGGTAACCAAGACACAGCTTTACAAATTATATATTGTCCTTAAAATTCATCCATTTGCATCAAAGACTGAGCAGTTGTGTCTTTTTTTGTTTCTTTGTGAGTCATAGAGAAGGCTTGATTTTTAAAAGAAAAATGTTTGTGTTTTAATTGAGAAATATCAGATTTGTACCTCTGTTTTTGCTGGAGGTCTCTTTTTAGGATACAGATGGATTGGGAACTTTGTCAGCCACTACTTGAAGAGGGAAGAGCATTAAACAATTGGAACAAAGATTTATTAGTTAAATAAGTTCATAGTTCAGTATGCATTAATGCAAACCAGGGTTTTAAATGTTCTGAATAAAAAAGACTTACTCTAAATCATGTGTCAATTTTTGCTATTTGTGAAGCCGTAGTCATTTCCAGGAAAAGCCAGATAAGCAAGATCTGAATTTCTAATTTAAAAGAAACAGAAGTTTTAAAAAGCTGTTGCCTTTCAGTCGTCTTTTACACAACAAAGAACAAAAATGGGGGACACACTCTTTTTTTTTCTTTGCAAATCATCGTAAATTTCTTGCATAATTGTATTGTTAGTTCAGCACTTATCAGTCATGCTGGGCATGCTGATTTTCTGTCATTTGCCTACTTCCGTATAAAAAGCCCTTAGAACCTTAGTCATGCTTTTATGATTGTGAAGCCAACAATGGGATTGCTGCAGAGTACAATACAATAATTCATGATGCATTATGGCTCTTCCATATGCAGGCATCTGTTGCCACCGGTTTATGGAAGCATGAGAATAAGAACTGCAAACCTGTTGGCGGCATCTCATACAGTTTGCTCCTTGTATTATGATTTTTCTCTTTTCCAGATGGTCTCAAACACGTTGAGGAAATTAAGCTGAGCAACTGTATTTATATCCAGGATGAATGTCTGCAGAGGATCAGTGAGACTGAGAGTTTACAGAAAAGTCTCCTGCGACTGATGATAATTTCCTGTGGGAATGTCACAGATAAAGGCATCGTAGCACTCCACAAACTAACGTGAGCCATTGAGGGAATGTCTTGTAGAACATGACTTTTCTAGCTCTTGCCATATTTGTATGTTTAGAATAGTATTGGATCACTGAAATTCATTTTTTTGTTTGTTTACATTAGATTTCAATAGTCTTTGATGTACAATGAAAGCAAAACCGGGTGGGCTGTTCTGAGAAATCAGTTTTAGCAGTCTGAATTAACACACAAAAATCGAACAAACCCATTAACCTAACAACAATTCAGTAAGTAGAACTAACTATAGGCTATAGTGCTGAAAGTAGGAAGCCTAAGAGTATGTGAATCCACAGCTAAATTATATCCTCGTAGTTAACCTTTTTTCATGTCCCCATTTGTAGGTGAGATTCAGAAATGTTGCTTGCTCAACAGATTACAGCAGATCATGCAGTCCCCGTGCTGAGGCATTGTCTCTGCAAGTGCAGTGGATTAGTACATTTACCTGCCACCTTTTGACTACTATGTTAGGATATGTCTGTGCTACACTGCACAATTGCAGCGTAGATGCTCGGGCTGTAGCTCGGACTGTGAGACCCTGTGAGTGGGGAGGGTCCCAAAGCGAGGGCTCCGGCGCCAGTGTCTACACTATAATTCTATAGCCCTACAGCTGGAGCTCTGTGAGCCTGAGTCAGCTGACCCGGGCCAGCCATGGGTCTTTTATTGCAGTGTAGACATACCTGGGAGTCTTGCTTAGGAACTAACAACCCACTTTCACCTTGCTTCCTGCCAGTGAGCACCCCATCCCTTTCTCCTCAACGTAAAACAAAACCAAACAAAACCAACCCTGGCATTTACAATTCACCGCACCTCCAATTATCTTTGTTTACTTCAACCACTTTGCTTTAGCTGTGTCTGATGTAGCTCCTAAGGTCTTTGGGATTGAGGCCTTGTTTGTTTTTTAATCCCTGCATGGGAGGCAGTGAAGCCCCTATTCAACAGAGCACTTCAAGCAGCACTATACTCTGATTATTATACAGGAGTATAAACATTGACAAACTCCTTGCTAATGGTGAAGAGGCACCAGTTTGGCTTTCATGGCCTTAGTAAGTTACTAGGAGGACTTCTGATCGTAATAAAAAGTAATGTAAAAAGAGCAGGATGGTATGTGGGGCAGGGAGCTTGTCTTCAGTTTTGTCAGCAAAGCACCTTGCACACTTTAAGAAATGAATCAATGGAAGCTTGAAACTACTAAGCTCTGAAAACTTTAGGCAACCAATTGTGAAAATATTGGCTCCCTATTAAAAATTCTTTGAAACACCTACAGCCCCCAGAGTCTCTTCATATGTATAATTAATTTAAGGGTGAAAGTATCTGTGCTTTTGAAATTAATCACACTGTCTTGTAAAGTAGCCACTGACTGACTTTTTATATATTTATAGGAACCTTGAATATTTATTTCTGAGTGACCTTCCTGGGATAAGTGAGAAAGAAACTACTATTCAAATCCTTAAGAAATCAATGCCATCACTGGAGCTGGAATTAGATTTAGAATAAAGGCATCTTTACATAATTCTGAGGTCTTATTTCATAATATTCATTATCCTTAAACTATATGGGTTATACAGTTGTCACTACGTATGTTTCCTCATGGAAGAAGATCTCTCATCCATGGCTTTGAAGGTATTTAAAAAAAAAAATCAATCTCAGTGAAATGTCGTTGAACTTAATTTGTGCTTCACTTAACTACAGCGAATGCAATTCTGTAAACACTTGTATGTTTTGGAGTGGTTGTAAGAAGATAAAGAATTCTGTCTACTAGCAGGGGAAATAAGTAAACCAAATACTCTTCCTTGCACCCATGTATACAATTACAATGGCTGTTTTTAAATGTACCTCTGTCTACCAGATGAGTATGGAAAAGAGATTGAGTATGGCTGAAGAACTAGACAGGATACAGCTGTACTGAATATTTGTCAAGTTTCACCTGCTGCCTAAATGAGAGCTGTCTAAATGCACGGTCTGTTTGGGAATGTTACCAAATGTGTATGATGAAGTTTTAATAAACATTCTTGAAAACCAATTTAAGTCAAATCCAAATGGAAAGAAATTAGGGGTAGTTTTTTCAAAGACAGGCTCTATAACTTTTCCAAGGAACTGCAGCTGGTAGGCTGAGCACTTTTTTCCCATGAAGAAGCAGGTTTTCTGGTGGATGCCCTTGCACAGACTATTGCTTTAAACTACTTTGGGCTGAATTAGGCCTTGTACCTACCCCTGGGGTGACCAGAGAGCACGTGTGAAAAATCGGGACGGGAGTGGGAGGTAATAGAAACCTATATAAGGGACCTCAAAATCAGGACTGTCCCTATAAAATCGGGACATCTGGTCACCCTAACCTACCCCCGAACAGGTTTGGGTGCACTTAAGGAAATAATGTAATTAGTAACGAATATTTTATACTTCTGCCAAGTTGAGAGAGGTGGTCTATCTTCAAAAGGGTTATAGTGCTTTTATGAACCCCTTCCAGGCTTCTGTGATAGGGCAAAGAAGGGCTTGCAGGGAATTGCCAGGACAAGGAAACAAGGTTCTTGCTAACTCCACAGTTGTGTGTTGAGAGTTCCCAGAAGGGGAGAGTGAAAACCTCTATTCTGTCTCCTTCATGGCAGCCCTGAATGTTTCTTTTTCTCTCTTCCACTCTGGGAATCTATTATGGATTGTACCGGTTGCTCTTTCTCTCTCCTTTAAATCGTTTCTCCCTCAGAGGTAATGCAGAGCAGAATGGAGAACATCCCTTATTTGTCCCATTGAACAACCTGTCCATTCTGAAAGACTCACTGACCTGTATCTTGGAGGGTATATGCTCAGCAATTTGGGGACAGTAAACTGAGCTGGTATTTATTGTAGGATAAATATGAAATGAAAGGATTAAAGTTAGCTTAAAGAACAGCCCTGACTAGTAAGTCGAAGGAAGGCCTTGGAAATAATGAATTATAAAGCTAGAAGGAATGAAGTAGGGAGGCTGTCTGGTTCAAAGAATAACTAAAACATAAGGAAAGATTTCTAAAAAGGCCTCTGACCAACAGGGATGACTGGGGATGGTTTTAAATAAGACAGGGAATTGGTCTTAAAATGAGCCAGCATAGGCCTTCCTACCCCACATATCAGTGTCATCTCAAAAATTAGGGCCTGTGTGAACCCAGATGCAAAAGAAATACTGTTGGTCAGCAAGGAGGAGGGGCAGAGAGAGGGAGGAAAGGCCTTGGGGAGAAATACAGTCTGATCTGTGTTAAGACTGGAATTAAGGATGAATGGTCTCAAATTGGTTTTTAGCTAAAGTCAGTACTTGGCCATGACATCACTTGGTTGTTAAAGAGCATCAAAAGTAAACTCTGAAAAGGTTCATTGGCTGACCACGCTGGAGCTGACCAAGATGGGGTTTAGCCCATTTGTAAGTATCCTGATCAAATGATAAGTATTGTGTTACTGTCTGGATATAGTAAATTGCTTACGCTTTAGGCATGTTTAGAGCAATTGTATAAATACCATTTGGCCTTTGGATTTAATAAAGGAATGAATGGTTAAATTAGTGGTATGGTGATACTCTGCATAAATAATAATAGAGACACCCAGTGCTGGAATTATTAGTGAACTCTGCTACTCAACTAGAAGGCTCTTTGGGAAGAAATGTGGCCACAAAGGAGCGCTAAGTGGGAAGGGGAAGCTTTGAGGAAAATATATAATCAATGTAATTTTTTTAAAGAGGCTATCACGTATCCCCCTACAGCTGCTGCTCTCGTAGAATCCACCGCTGGCAGGAGATAGTTTTCGTCTCTGCGCTTTAGCTTTTTCCGTACCAGTGAGTGGGCTTTTCTACTGGAACTGGCCTTGGGGTTTAATTAAGTGATGTATAGTGATTAGGGGAAATTAGAGAGACTGTGTTATGGAAAGCAACAGCCTAAAACACTTACAAGAAGAGGCAAGTGGAAGTGTCTCAGTAATCTACTGTGAGGTGAAGTGTACCAGCAATTCCACCTACTTACAGGAGCGCTGGTGAGGGAGCCTTAGGACCCATCTAGCATCAGCTAGTTGGTTTCAGCAGTGGACCTAGTTTCTGATCTTACATACACAGATGTCACTATTGACTTTCATGGAATTACTCATACTTCATCAGTACAAATGAGAGCAGAATCAGGCTCTGTGAGTTCCCTTAGGATTCAGATACCACAAACAGACAGAATTGTACTATTGGGCTTAGGCCAATCTCGGACTATTAGAGAGCAAGATGAGGTGGGGGGCAGATTATCTCACATCTTCCTCTGAAGCATCTGACACAAGATTCTGGACTAGATGGACCTCAGGGCTGATCCTGTGGCAATACCTATATTCCTACTGTTTAGACGGTGGCCATGCTTGGAATATGGAACTCCAGTACAATCCACAGCTCACAAGATCAGGTCCATGATGTGACACTCAGCCTACATGCTACTTAACTGTACAGCATAATTGCTCTGTTCCATCACAAAAATGCAAGGCTGGATGACTTATTCCTACATAAAAACACGGAAATTTATTTTTTTCCCCCTCAAAAAGGACATAACCAAGCAAATACATAGGGGACAATGCTTGAAATTAAATGATATAAAAATGTATTAGTCCACTTATATGAACATTACAATATAAAACAAATACGTTAATCTGTCCTCACAAGACTATGTGTTTGGCTATCTGCCCCACTAAAACAACGTCAAGTTTTTGAACTGCATTATACCTCCGATAGTATTCAAAAGAATAATACTTTCTCTGGACTTCAAACAGCTGTTTAATAGCGGTAGTACAACCTCAGAAATATTTATGACATACACCATAATCAAACATTGACACACAAATAGAAAGGTGAGCTACATTAATTTTATTCAAAACCAATCAAGTATTACATCCTGAGATTACACAAAGAAATGAGATTTATCCTAGTACAGATATTTTGGAGGCCTTCCAGCCCATTCCTTTCTAGTATAACCCACAGGTGACCGGTTTCTGGTACTGACCAAATAACAAGTGAAATCTCTTGGTAATGCCAGAAAGAGAAAGCAGGGGAAACCTAAAAACATATTCTAAAGCAGGAGTCTCAAACACGTGGCCTGCAGAGTTATTTGCTGCGGCCCGCCAAGCTCCCCGTGCCCCCCCCCCCCGAGTTATTTCCTGTGGCCGCCAAGCTCCCTTCCCCCGCTGCCCCCCATCTCTCCCAGCGCACTGCGTCCCCACTTCTCTGCCTACCTCTAGGCGCTTCCTGCCGCCAAACAGCTGTTTGGTGGCGCTTAGCGCTTTCCAGGAGGGAACGGGGAGGAGTGGGGAGCCGTGCGCTCAGGGGAGGAGGTGGAGAAGGGGCAGGGATTTGGAGAACGGGTTGGAATAGGGGCGGGGAAGGAGTGGGAAGAGGTGGGGGAGGGGCAGGGCCTCATGGAAGGGGTGGAGTGGGGGTGGGCCGGGGTCAGTGGGGCTGTGTGTGTCAATGATGCGGCCCTCGGGCCAACGTACTAGTCCTCATGTGGCCCTCATGGTGATTTGAGTTTGAGATCCCTGTTCTAAAGCAACAGCAAGGTTTTACTAAAAGAGTATGTATCTATTTTATTGTCCCCACCATCAGTGACAATGCTGTAGTCTATTGGGCATTCCATTACGTTTACCGTAGGCTTTTCTAATGTTCCTAACACCGTATTTGTACATTACAAATATATTTTACCGTGTTCAGCCAATTGAGTGAATGCTGCAATTAGCTGAACAGTCCCCAGCCCCATTCTTACAAACTCACACAAGTAACTTTCCTCACATAGGAAGTCCTACCGTTGGGCCTGCTCATGGGAATAAAATTATGCATATGCATAAGTGTTTCAACTATCTAGTGCTGTGTAATATCTAGTATATTTTTTCATTATTTTTAATGCTTTGACACAATGGGACTTTCTAAAACAAACTTATTTGGCATGCTTGTGACTTAACTGCCAAGTCTTGAATACAGGCACTCAATGTGGTTTATTAAAGTCCCATGCTGTAAGCCGTGGGTCTTGGTAACGCTGAACCACAATATAATCACTAAACTAAAACAAACAAAAACAAAACACTTGTGTTCTCCTTTATACATAGAATACTGATTAGCATGCAGCTCTGAGCTCTCTATGCAGAGGTTTCCTTCCATTGGTGACCCACCACAAACTAACTTCAGAGATCACTTATGTGTCTATTGTAACTTCACCTTAAGTGTTCCTTTTAGAAGTTGTTGAAGGCTTGCACTTGGAACAATAAATAGCTCTCTCTTAGTAGTGACTTGCCATCTTGTTAGATGTTGGGGAAATGGTAGTTTAATTTTCTTGTGTTGCCATAGTACTTCTTGTTATCCAAAGCTGGTAAAATGTTACTGCTGGTTAACTGAGGCAGGTACTGTAACTAAAGCAGAAATCACAGTTTATACTTTCATAGGAATTTGCAGTAATTTTATGCATTTCATTTCCTAAACGATACTGTAAGCCAGTTGAAAATATTTGCACTACATAAAACAGTTATGCACTTTGCACACTTAGAGACCCAGAGCAGATATGCATTTGTTCATGTGATCATACAACTTGCCTTAGAACAGCTCTTCCAAATTTTACTCAAACCATTTTTCTTGGGCACATAATTTATTTTCATATTGGGTTCTGGGGAGATGGGTGGGTGCAAGCCCACCCATGGCAAAAGGGCCCTCCCCCAGCCTCAGGGGAGGATCCACTGAGCCCGGGACTCAAATAATTATGGGTGGCAACAGAAAAAACAAGGACGGGTGCGAGGATCAAAGGGTCAAAAGCAGGGAACCGGAAGGGGACACCGAGCAGAGCTGACAGGCATGTAAAAGACTAGTGTTATCATCAGTCAGTCACATGGCAAAGGGCAGAGGAGTTGATTTGATCCATGAATTGTTTCCATCAGTCTTAACTTCAGCAGATGTGAGGGAAATTCCCACATCTGATCCATTTTTTAGGTGACAAATCTGAGGAACGGTCCCAGATTGAAATGTCAGTAGAAGAGGTTTTGGAACAAACTGGTACATTAAACAGTAATAAATAGGGCTGTCAAGTTATTAAAAAAATTAATCGTGATTAATCGCACTCTTAAACAATAGAATACCATTTATGTAAATATTTTTGGATGTTTTCTACATTTTCAAATATATTGATTTCAATTACAACACAGAATACAAAGTGTACAGTGCTCACTTTATTTTTGATTACAAGTACTGTATTTGCACTGTAAAAAAAACAAAAGAAATAGTATGTTTCAATTCACCTAATACAAGTACTGTAGTGCAATCTCTATCATGAAAGTTGAACTTACAAATGTAGAATTATGTACAAAAAAACTGCATTCAAAAATAAAACAATGTAAAATTTTAAAGCCTTCAAGTCCACTCAGTCCTACTTCTTGTTCAGCCAATCGCTCAGACAATCATGTTTTTTTACATTTGCAGGAGATAATGCTGCCCTCTTCTTATTTACAATGTCACCAGAAAGTGAGAACAGGTGTTCTGATGGCACTGTTGTAGCCAGCGTCGCAAGATATTTTCGTGCCAGATGCGCTAAAGATTCATATATTCCTTCATGCTACAACCACCATTCTAGGGGACATGCATCCATGCCGATGACAATCCGAGCAGTGCGGACCGACGCATGTTCATTTTCATTATCTGAGTCAGATGCCACCAGCAAAAGGTTGATTTTCTTTTTTGGTGGTTCGGGTTCTGTAGTTTCTGCATTGGAGTGTTGCTCTTTTAAGACTTCAGAAAGCATGTTCCACACCTCGTCCCTCTCAGATTTTGGAAGGCACTTCAGATTCTTAAACCTTGGGTCGAGTGCTGTAGCTATCTTTAGAAATCTCACATTGGTATCTTCTTTGCGTTTTGTCAAATCTGCAGTGAAAGTGTTCTTAAAATGAACAACATGTGCTGGATCATCATCAGAGACCACTATAACATGAAATATGTGGCAGAATGTGGTTAAAACAGAGCAGGAGACATACTATTCTCCCCCAAGGAGTTCAGTCACAAATTTAATTAACGCATTATTTTTTTAAACAAGCATCATCAGCATGGAAACATGTCCTCTGGAATGGTGGCCGAAGCATGAAGGGGCATACAATGTTTAGCATATCTGGCACATAAATACCTTGCAATGTCGGCTACAAAAGTGCCATGCAAATACCTGTTCTCACTTTCTGGTGACATTGTGAATAAGAAGAGGGCAGCATTATCTCCCGTAAATGTAAACAAACTTGTTTGTCTGAGCAATTGGTCTGAACAAGAGTGGACTTGTAGGCTCTGAAGTTTTACATTGTTTTGTTTTTGAGTGCAGTTATATAACAAAAATAAATAAATCTACATTTGTAAGTTGCACTTTCACAACAAAGAGATTGCACTACAGTACTTATATGAGGTGAATTGAAAAATAATATTTCTTTTGTTTGTAATTTTTACAGTGCAAATATAAATCAATGTACACTTTGATTTCAATTACAATACAGAATACAATATATATGAAAGTGTAGAAAAACAGCTAAAATATTTAATACATTTCAATTGTTGGTATTCTATTTAACAGTGCGATTGAAACTGCGATGACTCGTGATTCATTGTTTTAATCATGATTAATTTTTTTGAGTGAATCGTATGAGTTAACCGCGATTAATCAACAACCCTAGTAATAAGTCACCAGGACTAGATGGTATCACCCAAGAGTTCTGAAGGAACTCAGATATGAAATTGAAGAACTACTAAATCTGGTATGTAACCTATCACTTAAACCAGATTCTGTACCAGAGGACTGGAGGATAGCTAATATGACACCAATTTTTAAAAAAATGCTCCAGAGGTGATCCTGTCAGTTACAGGCCAGTAAGCCTGACTTCAGTAACAGACAAACTATAGTTGAAACTATAGTAAAAAACAGAACAATCAGACACAGAGATGAACATGATTTGTTGGGGGAAAGAGTCAACACGGCTTTTGTAAAGGGAAATCATGCCTCACCAATCTATTAGAATTCTTTGATGGGGGTCAACAAACATGTTGACAAGGGTGATCCAGTGGATATAGTGTACTTGGACTTTAAGAAGGTCCCTCTAGACTTAAGCAAAGTAAGCAAGTCATGGGATAAGAGGGAAGGTCCTCTCATGAATCAGTAACTGGTTAAAAGACAGGAAATAAAGGGTCGGAGTAAATGGTCAGTTTTCAGAAGAGAGAGAGGTAAATAGTGGTGTCCCCCAGGGATGTGTACTGGGACCAGTGCTGTTCAACATATTCACAAATGGTCTGGAAAAAGGGGTAAACAGTGAGGAAGAAAAATTTCCAGACGATACAAAATTACTCAAGGTAGTTAAGTCCAAAGAAAACTGAAGAGTTACAAAGGGATCTCACCAAACTGGGTGACTGGGCAACAAATTGTTGATAAATGCAAAGTAATGCACATTGAAAAAACATAATCCCAACTATACATACAAAATGATGGGATCTAAGTTAGCCATTACCACTCAAGAAAAAGTTCTTGGAGTCGTTGTGAATCGTGAAAACATCTGCTCCATGTGCAGCGGCAGTCAAAAAAGCGAACAGAATGTTAGGAACCATTAGGAAAGGAATAGGTAACAAAATAGAAAATATCTTAATGCCATCGTATAAATCCATGGTACATCCACACCTTGAATATTGCATGCAGATCTGGTCGCCCCATCTCAAAAAAGATACAGTACGAATGGCAGAGTTCTAGAGAAGGGCAACAAAAATGTTTAAAGGTATGGAACAGCTTCCTTATGAGGAGAGATTCAAAAGACTGGGACTTTTCAGCTTGGAAAAGAGACTACTAAGGGGGCATATGATAGAGCTCTGTAAAATCATGACTAGTGTGGAGAAAGTAAATAAGGAAGTTTATTTGGCCACTGTCGGAAGACACAATACTGGGTTAGATGGACCATTGGTGTGACCCAGTGTGGCTGTTTCAGTGTTCCAGTGGAATGCAGCTGTTGTGGAAGGTCAGAAGGAAAGATGAACTCACAGATGGCTAGTGCAAATCCCTTGGAGCACTGAGAGCATCAGTTTTAGAGACTTTGGGCTGGACAGTGTTTCAGCAGGAAGCCAGTGTAGAGACCAGAACTCCTGGGTGATGTGTTCATGGCAACCTGTGTTGCCAAGCAGAGAGGCAGCTGCATTTGGTACGTCAGAGCTTATTCAGGGGGCGCAGTTTTATTGGCCAAGCGAAGCAAAGATCCCGACCCTTGGCTTGACGGCATTTCTCACTTTGTGTGTATGTATTGCAAGACCTTTTGAATGACACGTCTGACGAATTCCAAAATGTCAGCAAATGGTCTAGGCACCGAGGGGCAGAACACTAGTGATTTTGGTAAAAATCAGAAACTGGAAGGAGGAAAGGGAAGGTGGGGGGCAGACACAGAGCCCCGGGACCTGGTTAGTAGAGACAGCAGTTTCAATCCTCTCTGCAATTGTCTATAGAGCAACAAGCCAGCTGATTGTCTATACACCTACCAGCATTACCACCATCCCCATCTCAGCTCTGCCCGTGCTCCCAGTACAGTTTAAAATGCTGACACCATGAATGACTTATCTCCCAGGCAGAAAGAAAAGAAATGAGTTTGATGGTAGGGAGGGCACAGAGCCTCTGTTCCAGGGGTGGGAATATTTTCAGGGAGTCCCTGAAATAGAGGGGGGCGGAAGAGTGGCACACAGGGAGCTTATGGGGGAGGAATGCAAGGAGCCCCTGGGTTGTGCAAAGAGCGTAGCCTACAGATGCAGGAAAGCATGAACTAGTCTGAATCTAATAACGATCATGGCAGCGTTCTGTCAGGCATCTTCATTTCTAACTGGCTTTGGCTAATTACATTTGTCTCCTGGTCAATCCTACTGTCTCAATGAAGATTTGGCCTAAAGTTCAGATTGCACTGGGCTGGCTTGTTAGCTCAGTTAATTGTCTTCTTCGGTTACAAGTCAAAGCCCCCAGTTTCTGCAGCCCACTGCTGGTCTGATCTGGGGATCCTCATCTCCCCGAAAACTGCAGGTGTCAGAACGCTAACTCCACCTGCTGGAAGCTACAAAAGGGAACCAAGCTCCTACCCGAGGTTATGGGACATTGAACGCTCTGAAGTAAGTCTTACCCCTGGCATGTGCTTTCGAGTGGTCCGGGTTGGTTTCCGAGTGGCTTTTTCATGCTCCCTTCCCAAATCTCCTGCTTCTCTCATGCTGTCAAAGTATGGATGTTGCAGTAACTGTTCACATGTGAGCCTCTCAGCAGGGTCCATATGAAGGCAGCCCTAAGAAAACGTCATACAGCTAAGGATCACGCAGGTGGTCTTTGTGTACAGTGGCATTAAAACA
Organism: Malaclemys terrapin pileata; assembly: GCF_027887155.1. Classification (NCBI taxonomy): domain Eukaryota; kingdom Metazoa; phylum Chordata; order Testudines; family Emydidae; genus Malaclemys; species Malaclemys terrapin. Next base: position 147,304,746 of record NC_071508.1, on the reverse strand, counting down.
TTACAGATGTTAAAAGCAGCTGGTTTTAATGAACATCTGTGGACTCTGGGGTTTTTAAAATGGATCCTTGGAGTCCGGGTTTTCCAGGGTTAAGAGTCAACACAGAATTCCCCAAGTCATGTTACACACCCAGGTGGCTAACAGTGAATTATCCTTCTCTTGGGTAACCTACATAGAGTTTCCTGTGGCACCTTTAAGACTAACAGAAGTATTGGGAGCATAAGCTTTCGTGGGTAAGAACCTCACTTCTTCAGATGCAAGAAGTGAGGTTCTTACCCACGAAAGCTTATGCTCCCAATACTTCTGTTAGTTTTAAAGGTGCCACAGGACCCTCTGTTGCTTTTTACAGATTCAGACTAACACGGCTACCCCTCTGATACATAGAGTTTAAGTGTGAACTCAGTACTTTGCCACAGACGGTACTTGGCTTACCTTCATTAGTCCTAGCGCAGGATATGAAATGTTAGGGAATTTCAATTCTAGTGGCTCCTGGGGAAAAAAAAAAAGTATATTTATATTAGTAACTGTTTCAAATATCAAGGTGTCATCATGAACTTGCTTTCCACACCACATGATTAGGGCCCTACCAAATTCATGGTCCATTTCGGTCAATTTCACAGTCATAGGATTTTAAAAATCATAAATGTCATGGTTTCAGCTATTTAGATCTGAAATTTCACAGTGTTGTAACTGTAGGGGTCCTGACCCAAAAAGGAGTTGGGGGGGGTCACAAGGTTATTGGAGTGGGGGTTGCGGTACTGCTACCCTTACTTCTGCGCTGCTGCTGGTGATGACGCTGCCTTCAGAGCTGAACAGCTGGAGAGTGGCAGCTACTGGCCCCGGGAGCCCAGCTCTGAAGGCAGAGCCGCTGCCAGCAGCAGCGCAGAAGGAAGGATGGCCTGGTGTGGTATTGTCACCCTTACTTTTGCGCTGCTGCCTGCAGAGCTGGACCCTTAGGGCTGGTCCACACTAAGCCCCCAGTTCGAACCAAGATACACAACTTCAGCTATGTGAATAACGTAGCTGAAGTCGAAGTATCTTAGTTCGAACTTAAAGGTACTTACCGCGGGTCCACACGTGGCAGGCAGGCTCCCCCGTCGACTCCGCCTACTCCTCTCGCGGAGCAGGATTACCTCGACGGCGAGCACTTCCGGGATCGATTTATCGCGTCTAGACAAGACACGATAAATCGATCCCAGAAGATCGATTGCTTGCCCCCGAACCAGCGGCTAAGTATAGACGTACCCTCAGTCAGCAGCCGCCACTCTCCGGCCACCCAGCTCTGAAGGGAGACCAGATTTCACGGTCTGTAATGCATTTTTCATGGCCATGAATTTGGTAGGGCCCTACACATGATGCATTCATCATCTCTTTTCACTTCCAACTCAGCCTATTTCACAATCAACACCATTTTAAAGATACTTGAGTACACAGTTACTGAATAAACACACAGTGATTGAATAATGATTTGCTTATTGTTCTGTTCGGTTTGCTCCCGACACCCACATTTTTCTGCAATCATGGCTCATAATGATCTGAATCCAGTATATCCCGTTTTAGATAAACTGACAGGAATTTTATAGAGGATTAAAGACACGGAACAACAAAATAACAAAGGTCTGTGATTATTAAGCCATGAGGAAGTATTAAAGTAATTACACACGTATTGATCATATAACAGTAACTAAGGTGGAATAAGATAACCATCTGCAAGTATCAGATGCAAGTCAACACCAACAAGAGGAATTGTTTAGAGGTCTGAGTGAGTCAGATTAGGGGTGAGAGGATAAAAATGATCAAAGGAAAGTTTAAACTGAATATCAGATTAAAAAAAAAAAAATCAACCAAACAAGACGTGACTGAGGTGAAGTCACCCGCAAAGCATACTCCCGGTGGATACGGCAAGAGCCCTCTTTGGGTCACTTAACACTGGACTAGACAGACTTTCAAGTACATACTGCATGGAATGATCCCAAACAAGCAGAGAGAAGGACAAGCAGAGCTGATAACAGGGGCTTTTCCATCTCTGGTTTCTGTTGACCTGACCCTACAAAGTAGAGTTCTGCAACCCAACCCAACCCTGATGGGACCCGATTGCCAGGGCCGGCTCCAGGCACCAGCCTGGCAAGCAGGTGCTTGGGGCGGCTGCTCGGGAGAGGGGTGGCACGTCCAGCTATTCGGCGGCAATTCGGCGGACGGTCCCTCACTCCCGCTCGGAGCAAAGGACCTCCCGCCGAATTGCCGCCGTAGATCGCGATCGTGGCTTTTTTTTTTTTTTTTTGGCTGCTTGGGGTGGTCAAAACCCTGGAGCCGGCCCTGCCGACTGCCAGCACCAGGTTGGGTTCGGGTTGTGTCAGAAAACAACTTGACCCTCTCGGGCTTGGGCCAGGTCGGCTTCCCTCCTCCTACCTGTGGGGTCGGCACAGCAGTGGCTGCGTACCCTGCTCCCGCCGGCCGCCGCCACCTCACCATGCAGTGCGCCCGGCAGGGTGAGCGTGCCAAGGAGTCCGGGCACCTCTTGCTTGGCAATGCGCCCACAGTGCAGCAGAGGGCAGCAGCTGGCAGGAGTGGGGCAAGCGGCTGGGGGTGCCACCAACCCCATGGGCAGGAGGTGGCAGCAACACTGACTCAAGTTTGGGGGAAGAGTCAGAGCTGGGTCAGAAAATGACTTGGCCCTCTGGGGTCCACGTAGGGTGGGCTTGGGTCCGGTCGGACTTAAAAATGAAGCCCACGCAAACCTCTCCTACAAAGACTCATGCTCAGGAGTTGAATGGCACTACTCACATGCTTAAAGTGAAACATATGCCTCAGTTTTTGCAGGATCGGGGCCTACGATGTGTCTGCGTTTGGCGTTTGCTGTGTCCAACAGCAACGACCGCCTCGGTGTAGCGCTTTTCATGCGGAATACCGACTGGCCAGGATGAATGGCTTTTAGCTGTGCCACAGGCCATCGGTCATTAATCCCTCGGAAATGCCCTGAATCTCAATCAGTTATCGCTTAATTGTAGCCCTACACGCAGCTCTGTGAACAACAGCCTAACTCTACACCCCAGGAGAGTCAAAGCAAGAACACTTCTCTATCCAGAACACAACCATCTCATTTGCATAGCATACAAATTGCTGATTAGCGTTGGACTCAAGTAAGTTTGTAGGGCACTCTTACCTTGTTCTCTGGATCTGGAATTCGCACCCCACTGAAGAACTGATTAGTGCTGAAAACTTGCTGATGCCTGGGAATAAGGTCCCCTTTAATCAAAAATAAAAAGCCAAGTCAGGTGAATTAGATGTTTTACTAGCCCACGTCTTACAAGCTTATCATGTAGCAAGGCTGAAACTACACTAGAGAAGATTTTTAAATAGATATCTTGGCATCAAGAGAACTAATACAATATTCACTTACAAAAACTAATCATCTTGACTTCACTGATTAAAAGTCCTGATCAATTTTAAAACTATCACGGTGTTGCAATAAATTGGCTAGTTCATGCTACTCTACTAGATGGAATCATAACTGCTCAACTGTGTGTCCTTGGCCCTATACTGCTAATAGCTAATGGAGATTCTCTTGTAGAAGAAGTGATAGGAGCCTGTGCTTTTGGAGCAGGAGATCCAACTTCAATCTCCACTGCTACCACTAGGGTCTGAATTTCCATGCTTTGTGCATAGCGACAATCATGCAATGGTTGCCTTGGATATTTATTTCTCAATATTAATGCCTGGTTAGTTTTTTTCCTTCACTGTTTGGCAATTTACATCATGCTGGCAAATTGTGAGTCCCACCACAGCCTAAAAGACACCTCACTACAGCAGCAAGGAGCATATCGTGTAAGAGCAAAGGCATGCCCACTTTTTACCAAAATAAAACTGCTCCATGTCAGAACCAATACTGGTATCACTGGCCTGGTAGTATTCTAAAGGACAATTCTTTGGTTGGTTGAATATAAACAGATGCGTGTCTAAGTGTGAGAGCTAGAGGGTGCTGCATGAACATGCAAGATCAGGCTGCAGGACTCGAAAGCCAAGCCGTGCTATCCTGATGTGATTATGGTGTACAGGGCACTCTAACACAAGGGAACACTGGAGATGCTGCATATACATTTATTAAGAAAACAAATCAACAAGTAACTCCCCTGCTCAAATCTCAGAAGATGGAACAGTCCACTGCAGTAATGAATGACTGGCAAGGGCTACTGTTTGTTTTGGGCTTTACTGCATCCTTGGCGTAGGACATGCTTTGTTCACAACGGGGGCTACAAAGGTTATGCCAGCCCAGTGCTCAGATTAATGCGGTGTTTCAACACTTTCAAAGACAGGGGCTTTGCTCATGCTGTTCATGACAATGGGCCCTTCCTCTATGAACACTGGAAGGGGGACAGGCTAGGGAAGACGGTCACTCTCTTATTAAAATTTGATTTTATATTTGTAACCTTCCTTTTGGATATCCCTGAGCAGACAATCATTGGGCAAGAATGGGCTGAAATGCAGTAACAGGCATATGTTAATGCCACGCTCTCCCCAGGAGGGTTTCATAAGCCGTGTCTGCAGCCCTTGTGCTTGTGAAAGAACAGCTGGGATTGAGCTTAGATGTTCAAATCAAACCACTAACCCAGGGTTAACGTAGTAATGAAACCACCGTAAGAACATAGCTTTGATCAAGTAGCTCTCCACTGCAAATCATTCCTTAACCTGTCTTCGTTCCACAGCCTGGACCAAAAGGAAATCGTTCTGAGCCGAAAGCCCATTCTTACAATACATTGTAACTTTCCTAAAGCTTCAGGGGGAGCGTTCCAGAGACTGTAGCAATCAAACCATGACTACAAATTGCTTTTACCCATATTGGATAACGTATATTTTATCTATAAAAAGGACAAATGGGCTTTTACATGATTTTCTAAGTTACTCAGTAAGAAAATATGAATCTTGATCTATCCAAGAATCACATATGAAAAAGCAGGTTTATATATTACACACCAATGTGAAACAAAAGGAGTAAGAGCTGGTTAATTCCCACCTAATACTTTTAGGTGTCCCCAATGACACACAGGAATACTGATCTATTAAGAGCCCCAATTTTAAATCCAAACCAGACTAATGATTCCTTTGTCGCTAGGCAATCGACAGCTAGGAGAATCTGAACCATTCACTGTTTGCAGTGTCCTCCTCTGGATATTCTCACCCTTTTACAAAATACATTTTACTGAGACTTTTTCCTAACTATAATTAGCCAAGTCCAATTGGTCCTTATACAGAGGCCCGGAGCTTGCCACGGCTGCTGGGAAATACTGTGGCTGTTTCAAATCTTCATGCAGTCCAGATGGGATGATGAAAACAGGGGAGAGATTCACATTTTCCAGAAAGTTTGTGGTACAAAAGGAATACGTTTTTTTTAAAATAAATTTTAAAAGGCTTCTATAAAAAAAAGGATAAAAACAAAGAATTGGAAGGACGGCAAAGGTTACAGCTACTGCAGACGTAGCTCAAAGGGAGAACAGGGGGGTCCAGGGAACAGACCCCAAACTAACTATGGCTCATATCAAACTGCAGCAACACCCATCAAAGGAAATCCTCCCCAGGGACTCTCAATCAGGGCCACGGTGCTCAGATACCATGGTGACGGGCACGAGTACAAATCTACCTGGACTAGAACAAAGGGAGTCTCGTCCAGCGCCCCTGGAAAGACAAGACAAAGTGGCATGAGGCCTGTTCTAAACCTGGGGGAATGGCAGTGGGAGGGCTCCTTGGAAGTCCAAGAGACTAGAGAGGAGAGAGGGAGATAAGGCCTTAAGCAAATAATTCACAACAAATAATCTGCCTCATTTCACCTTTTTATTCCTGTTCGGGAACAAATGACGAAATTCTCAGCTCGACTCGTTCCAAGTCAGACCCAAGTTTCGCCTGGAAATACGGTTCTGCCGATGGCTAGTGAAGTGCTCCCTGCAGGCTGTAGCACTCGTCATTTGCATAAATCACACGCTACTGTTCCTGTCCCCAGAACCGGACCACGGAGCTAACTGAACGTCGCACTCTAAGGGGCAGATCCTACAGCAGGCTCCATGCAGGTGAACCCCTGTGCCCATGTGAGGCCAGCTGCTGGTTTGGGGGCCTAATAGACTCACATGTGCTATCAGCATACAGCTGAGCTTAAAATTCACTTTCGGTGAGTATTTGCTCTGGGAAAGTTTGAGCTCTTGAGAATGACTGGAGGGTAAATATGAAAGACTCACAAATGCAACTGAATCAGAATTGGCTTTCTTCCCGTTATTCCACTCTTCACTTAACTCATTAAAAACCACCACCACCTCCGTATCCCCAGTGCATGGACGTGTCCTAGAATGACTTAGCAATTGGGTGACCAACTTAAATCCTGGAGAAAAACTACAGGAGCCCCTGAGCAGCACCTGGTACCTCGAGTGTATGTTCTTGCAAACACACGCATGGGGACAGGGCCCGTTCCCAAGAAATGCTGGGTAAACCTAACTGCCACCAAAGTCAACAGGAATACAAGGGACCCTAATAACAATCTTCTTCTGAGGGTCACCCGTGCTCCCATTCACTCCAGTGGGAGTTGTGGGGATCAGGCCCATTGTGACCAAGGCAGAGCTGGACAGCTGAAAAGTTAAATTTAACAGGGGGAGGGATAGCTCAGTGGTTTGAGCATTGGCCTGCTAAACCCAGGGTTGTGAGTTCAATCCTTGAGGGGGGACGCTTATGGATCTGGGGCAAAATCAGTACTTGGTCCTGCTAGTGAAGGCAGGGGGCTGGACTTGATGACCTATCAAGGTCCCTTCCAGTTCTAGGAGATAGGATATCTTTATTTATTTACATTCTCTTTATTTGCATATGCATTCCTGCTGTTCAGTTGGGACTCTAAAGTGCAATTTATTGCCAAGCTCGGGACTTCTAAGTGTGTTTGCACAGTGATTATTGTGCTGTACTCTGATTACGTTGCCTGCTATGACTCAAAACAAACCAGTAACCATTGCATTCATGTGAAATAAAGCAGCACAACTGGAGGAGGAGTTTGATTTGGGCTCTGAACTGATAATCGGAGGCTTTCCTAATATACAAGTGTCAGTTGGATTCTGATCTGCATAATAATCAGGTTTGTCCAGAACTTGCACTGTTTCCATTATTGGTTAAACAGGATGATTAGAGGGGAACATGGCTGAAACCTCATTGCACGAGGACAACTTACCCAAGGTTCTCCTGATTAGGTACAGCTGGTCCACATCTGATTTTCCAGGCCACAAGGGGACACCTGACAACAACTCTGCAAAGACGCAGCCTATTGCCCAGACATCCACAGGAGGGCCATATTGAGTATCTCCTACAAGTAACTCAGGAGAACGGTACCATCTGGTAGCCACATAGTCTGTGTAATAATCACTAGGGCCAGCTAGATTGTGGTCAGGAAGGATAGAAAGAATAGAAATCTGGGATCAGAATTATTGAAGGAAGGGTAACAAGCATGTTGCTTATCTCTCTCAGACATTGCTACAATAATGGTCCTGAAAGTCATCCAACATGGGTTACTGCCCTTATTCAGAACCCAACTTTGCCACGCTCATGAGCTGGTGCAATCAAAACAATATTGTTCTGAAATCAGGCTACGCACCACTCCTCCGAGAGGGCGCTGCCAGTTCTCAGCTCTCAAACCCCAGGTCGCTTGTCTGGAGAACAGGGCTGCCCGGAGGATTCAGGGGGCCTGGGGCAAAGCGGGGGAGCGGACATAAAAAAGGCGCCACCCGCTGCAGCGCTTGTACTCACCGGGAGGCCCGCCGAGTCGTCGTCAGCGGGTCCTTCACTTGCGCCGCATCTTCGGCAGCACTGAAGGACCCGCCGCCGAAGTGCCAAAGACCCGGACCGCCGCCGGGTGAGTAGCCAGGGAAGGGATTCTCAGCCAGGGTTCGTGGGGCCCCTGCGGGGCCTGGGGCAAATTGCCCCACTTGCTCCCCCCCCCCCCCCGGGCGGCCCTGCTGGAGAAACGGGCAAACCAAAGGGTCACAAGATTTTTTAAATTATTATTATTATTATTATTATTATTATGGGACAAGCGAAGCCACTGTTCCCAAGGCGAGACCCTTTTGCAAACCAAGCCCTTCCTGCGATAACAAGACTCTGCCTTAAGTGGATGTTCTCTGTGGAAACAACCAACACCGCGAGAGGGTTTTCATGTGTGTGGGGGTATCCCAAAGACAAAGTGCGCCTGTCACAAGGCGGCACTGGTTCGTCAAGAGGAAAAGGCTAGTGCCCTTGTGACTCATCAGCTGACCCCAACTGAGCTCCAAAGAGGACGCCTGGCCCTAGGCAAGAGGTCCCGGAAGGAAGTCAGGAGGGGCAGGTGAGCGCTGCCTGAGGAGGACAGGAGACACAGGGAGAAACTGTACCGGCTCTTCACTGCTGCTCCTGAGAGCCATTGGGAAGAGCCAAAAGTTGATGGTGGGGCCTGGCCAGAGCTGGGGATCCCCTGCCGTGTTACAGGACAGCTCGTGCAAAGGCCTGTGGGAAGAAAGGGAAGAACCAGCCTGACTAGGAGAAGCTGAGCTGAAAACAGGAGGGCCGATGCTGGAGGGTGGATACCGGGAGCCAGGGCAGAGAGGCCTGGGTGAGTGTAGCCTTGTTTTCTGGGGGAGGTTTGAGAGGAATTGCTTTTACTATGAGGGATCTGTGGACTGTGGAACTTTATATAAATAAAATGGCTTGAATTTGCTGCATGAGAATATTTCTTTGCATGGGTTGTATAGAGCGGAAACTGAGGCAGGGAAACTGAGGCAGGTGCGCTTGTTGTGCCACAGCCTGCCACAGGAGGGCATTCCAGGCAGGACTGCCCTCAGACAGAGTCCTTAACAGCATGGAAATAGCAGGTCAAACACTTTGTGTTTTAAACACACATATTACATGGAAGAAGTTACCTGCACTTACTTAGTATGCGAGCAAATCCAAAGTCACAAAGTTTAATGACCACATGCTTCGTTATTAGGATGTTTTCTGGCTTCACATCCCGATGTATGCACTGGAAACACAAACAAGTGAATCAGGAGCAAGTATCGAACTCGGGACCAGGTTAATTCTACCACATTCCCGTTGCTGAGCGGCCTCACCCGACCTGGATCGTTAACAGAAGACGAAAAGACTCTAACTGTTAAAGTAGCATCCTGCTGGGTCCTACAATACCCTGGTCTTTCACGTCACACTCGGGAGAAGATACTACGCACATCCACAATTTCCATAGTCCTGCGTCGCTCCGACAACCCCCATTCGACTCAAGTGGCCCAGTGTGAAATAACGGAGCGGCGTGATGGACAGTCACAGAGCTCTTTACATGTGCAAGGTTTACTGTGCCGACTAGCACCAAATACAATCCGTCAATTTAATGGTGGAGGGATGAGAGAAAGAGACAAAACAACAAATTCTGCAAGCCAGCAAGGCAGGCTGCCAGGTTCCTGTGGTCGGTCTTACGCGGCTCTACTAGTGAAAACAAAATGTTTGTTCCAAAGAAGTCTCCCTCCCACCTCTTAAATCAGCCCTTGGCAGATAAATAAAAATGAAGACGATACCAGCTAAGCTCGCAGTAAGAAGCACCTCTGATAAGCAACTCTCCCGCTCTACCTCCTCATACGCAGCCTGGTTAAAGCGTGCTTAGGTTTCCTGTACAATTTTTATTTAGCCTAACACGACGATCCACCTCCTGAAAGCAGAGGTTAGCTGGTCCCTTAGCACAGATCTTAGCACATGTCGCTTTTGAAACTTTTCACTAGGGGCCTGATCCAGCACCCACTAGAGTCAATAAAAAGACTTTCATTGAATCCAGTAGGTGCTGAATCAGGCCTTGAATTACTAGATATCAGGTCTGTTCCCTGCACACGGCTGCGATTGGTGACAGTTCTCCCAGAAGGACACACTGCTGCCGGCGATTGTTTAGCCGGGAAGCTCACCTGAAGTTGTTAGCATAAAAATCACTCTGACAACGAACCTCAGGAATCTAAATAATGAATAAAATATTCAGGAGCTTGTAGCAACACTAAAAGTGGGTGTTTTCTATAAAAAGATGACAAAAATCTTGTTGACTCCCCAGCACAGAGTATACCAGACCTGGGAGATTGTAACAGAATCTGTACCCACTTCAAAGCAACACTCTGATATACGGCGCTAGTGTTTATGGGACTTACATTGTGTTTATGGCAAAAGTTTACAGCTTGGAGGGTCTGCCAAGTTATGCTCTTCACGAGATGCTCTGGGACCCTGTTTTAAAAAAGCACAAGGAGTACATTTATTTTTAAATGAAATTAGGAGAAAGGAGTTAAACTTAAATGCCAGCAAAATTTAATGCCATCTACAGCCAAAGCAATCAGGAAGAACAGATCCCCCAATGCAACACTTTGGGACCATTTACACAGACTTCACTTAGTAGAGACAAGTTACAAGAAACACAGATTTAATCCTCAGCCTACCCACTCTATAATTACAGGAACCCAGAGAAAAGTCCACCCATGTTACTGACAACGGAGGCTTTTTCTATCTGTTGCCTGTCTACCCTCCCCACATTTTTATGCTGCAGCCAGAAACTCTATATGGAGTTCTACAGAGACCCTTTCTGGCATGTAAACCTCTTTTCTAAGGTGATGTTTCAAATACAGGTGTTAAGTCTGTAGCACCTTCAAGGTCTGTCCTGAAGGGCACTATGTACTTTCCAGCGCTATTCCAAACGCCGAACAGATTCGGACAAACGCTGAGGGGCCTTGCGATTTCAGTTTACAATGACAAGACACAAAGCTTTACACCAGCTAAGCCCGATCCAAGGTTTTTGGTGCCATTCACATCTAGCCGACATTGCGTCTGCCCCCTGGCAACCAAACACTGATGCGGGCTGGCTACTGGCGCCTCCTGTCCCGTGGCTAGTCTCATCATTCACATGTCCTGCACCATTAACTCTTCTGACATCCTACGAACAATGCCAACGGCCGGTCTACACCGGCTCTCCCCTGCCGGTGCCGGAGCCAGCGAGACAAATCACAGCACTGAGGCCACCACTGACCTGTGATCCCGTCAGATCGCTAGGTCACCAACGCCAAGAGAGTGAAAGTTGAGCAAATGAGAGAGGAAGGATTTGCTCTGTTCCCTCCCATCTGTTTAACGTCGATGGCTAACCGACATTTTAAAGAGGGGACATCTTTAAAGATTCAGCACCCGCCTCCCCACGGTTATGGGGTGCGACAGTTCGTAATACGCATCCTCAGACATTCACGAGGTCAGCCAGCCACACCAGGGAGGGCAGAGCTGACAGTCCTGAGGTTTCAAAGGCCCAACACAAACGTTTTATGCCTTTCAAGCCTTTTTCATCCATCTTAAAGAAGCCAAAAGAAGAGGGAGAGCCTTTGCATGTCACCTTTCCGGCTCTCCTGCCAATGCTGCTGTATCAGGGCTAGAGGCGTGCTTAGGAAACGGTCTCAGAATGACATTACCTGGAGTGCTGCCCTCTGACTGCAGTACGAGCTGACATCAGGTTAACATTTGGCAGAGTTCGAATTAACAAAACAGGGTCTGAACAGGTAATGCCAGGCAGCTTTAATGAGAGGCAGTGCCACCAGCCCTGCCTGCAACTGCAACGGGACATTCAAATGTGAGATGTTGTTTTTTAATTCTTGTTTCCTTCTGCATAAACCCTTCGCTATTACAAATAACTGTTCCCTTTATACTCCTGCTCTAGGTCAACTGAAGCTTTTGCTCAGATTCCTGGAAACGTCCATAAAAAGTATTTTCAAGTGAACAAACACTAAGGAACTCAGCAGTGACAAATCATCTCATTATTTTCAGTGCTGGCTATTTTGAAAAGCGTTACATTGTTCTGGATGATTCATGGCCTTAGAGAGTTTAAGGGCAGAAGGGACCATTAAATCATCTAGTCTCACCTCCTGGATACCACACAGCCCTTAAATGTCACCCTGTTACCTCGTGTATTGAGCCCACTCACTTGTGTTTGGCTAATGCAGGTCATCCAGAAAGGCATCAAGTCTTGACTTCAAGACACCAAGAGATGGAGAATCCATCACCTCCCTTGGTAGCTTGTTCCAGGGGTTAATCGCCCTCATGGTTAAAAAGTTGTGCCTGGATTTAATGTGCCGCCACTGGTTCCTGTTCTGCCATGCTCCGCCAGAATAAAGACCCCTTTAGTATGCGGTATTTTCTCCCTGTGAAGGTACGGCTACACTCTAATCAAGTCACCTCTCAATCTCCTTTTGGTAAACTAGACAGACTGGACTCTCAGTCTGTCACTGCGAGGCATTTTCTCCTGCTTTCAAATAGTGTCTGTGGCTCTTCCCGGTGCCCTCTCCAATTTTTCAATATCCTTTCAAAACCGAGGACATTGTGTCCTAGTGGCGGTCTCACTGATGCCACATGCAGAGGTAACGTCGTCTCCCCTGCCCCTACTCCTGTTTGTACACCCCGGGATCACATTAGCCCTTCTTGCCACATCACCACGCGGGGAGCTCACCAGGAGCCGCCCATCTGCTACGACCCAGAAATCCTTTCCAGAGTCACTGCTTCCCACGACAGTCCTCCATGCTGTAGGCAGGGCCCACATTCTTTGTTCCTGTATGTACGACCCGGCGTCTGTCCCAGCTTACCAAGCATCCAGACCACTCTGTGCAACTGCTCTCTCATTGCGTATTCCGCCAGCCTTTGTGTCACCCGCAAATTTCATCAGCAGTGATTTTGTATTTACTCACAGATCATTGATGAAAATGTTGAACACTGTCAGGCCTAGAACCAAACCTTGTGGAACCCCACTAGGGACACCCCGTTTGATGGTAATTCACTATTGACAACTACTTTTTGAGATACATCTTAATCCATTCTTCTTAGCGGATGCGCAGCGGGTCTCAGGCAGCATGTGACCAGCATTCATCACTGAATTGGGTCCGCTGGTTGGATCATTAGCTTTCCTGGCCCGACCCGGGTACTGACGGGCAGTGTGACGCGAAGGCTGATCCATGCTCCCTAATTTATTTAAAATATTAGCACTATCCAATATCAAGGCACATGTTAATCCATTTAACCTATGCTTTATTGATATTGGATAGTGCTAATTTTTTAATCAGAAAGGTGCGTGGTCCTAAGGGAAGTCTATTACATGTATGTATTTACTTTTATCTATCAAACCTGTAATCTCCTCAAAGAAGGAAATCAGGTTCGACAAGACCGATTTTCAATAAAACCATGTTGACTGGCATTAATTATATTCCTATCCTTGAATCCTTTACTAATGAGGATATATGTATTAGTGTTTATTTGTATTGCGGCGTGAGTCCCAATCAGAAAGCAGGGCTCCACTGTGAAAGGCCCTGAATGCACAGAGAACAGCTTCGCTTAGCTCCAGTCAGGATCCAGGCTCCATTGTGCTCAGTGCAGTCCGAACACATACCTACGTTCTGTACAAACCCAGCTCCCGTTCTCAGGACAACTGTCCGTTCAGAGTAACAGAGACCAAGATTATTCTAATTAGAGCATCAGTTCTATTCAGCCTACAGTAAACTTATTAGTTCAAACTGGAGTTGTTTGGAATGAAGAGACAGTGAACGTCAGGGGTCTGCCCTGACGGGGGCGACGCATCCCACTTCCTGACTCCACGTTCCCAGACTCTAGCCAGCGTGCTAGGGAAGCTGCTGCCTCGCTTACAACGCTTATCTCCCATCAGCACGTCCAATTTTTCTGCTGAAGCTACTCACCCATGAGAGCAACGGCTCTTGTTCCACCAACCCCTCAACCAATTAGCTTCCCACCGACCATTCAGCTAACGTGAGGCCTGCAAAATGATTTATAAACTTACACTGAGCATTTCCACAGCACCAAGTCACCAGGAGTAACTCACGGTCCTACATTTCGGCAGAGCATCGTTTATATCACGTCACAAACCAGACACCAGAACGGAGAATGTTTCCTTTCCTCTGTACACACCGCTCCTGTTTTGCACAGATGGCTGCTTGAAGGGAAGTGCTGAGAGCTCTCGGGGGCATGAACATAAAACACAGTGGCGCATGCATGGTACATGCCAGGGTAACTCTCTGCCAAAGCCGTGCCTGATTCTGTTTGTCCAGAGAGCGAGCCAGACCGCAGGAAGCCATGAGTTCTGCCTGACCGACCATGCCCGTCACATTATTAATGACCGCGCATGGGTTGGGTAACTGGCCTCACAGGCTACAGCTTGAGCCGAGTCAACGTGCCCTGCTCAGTAGAACTGGGGAGTCGGGAGAAGAGACAATAGCAAAACCGCTGCAAGTTCTCACAATCCAGGCTAAGCAATCAACAAGAGCCCAGCAGGGACAGGCTAGAGGGAGACTTTATGGGACCCAGCGAAAGTAAAGTTGAGCACAATCACTTGGGCCAGAGATTATTTTAATCTCTAAACAGGAAATGGATGCTGGGTTTATCACAGGAACTAGAGTGAATATAGCCCCGGACAGCCAAGCCCCCTAGACTCTCTAGTCAACCACAACAGGCAGCCGTGCAGGCTTCCCTCCCCCTGAGCTCAAACCCAGACCTGGAGCGTCCACCTTGGTGAGGGACGGGAGAGAGAATTTCAGGCCGATACTCACTCAGCATCAGACCGGCTGGCAATCCAGGCCAGATTGGGCTAGTATTTCTTCTCATCTAAACAGTGTGGGAGTAGGCCAAACTCATCTCCCCATAGGGGGACACACACAAAATAATACCGGTGGGCTTTGCAGGGTGGCTGATGGACACCTGTCTGGTAGGACACCAGCAGCCACTGCACGTCTCGAGCCACCCACAGGTTAATTTCATTGCTCCTCACAAGCCATCATGGAGGTGGCCGTGGAATGCGACTACGGCTGCGGGCTCTCGGGCTGCCCGCTGCTCTCTGGGCCTGGGGGCTGTTTGCAGCGTTAGGATTTCAGAGGTCTCTCGAGCTCTTCTCTCCGCTGCAGTTTGCTCCTGTCAAGCAGGCGAGCGATTACCCTGCATGCTCAGGCAGAGCGACATGATCTCCTTGGTGAGCAGCTCCGGGTAGCAGCACTCCCAGGCAATGCTTGAGCAATTCTTTCGGACAGCATCGCTAAACCACAGTAACCGAGAGGGTCAAGTGCACTGTGCCGGGCAGCCTTCACGTCGGTTATTAATGAGACCCTCCCGAGAGCGCTCTGGGGCCGTAAGCGACTCCCACGAACTCTCCCTCGCTCTCCCCCAAAACCCCTCCGTAGCCCGGGAGCCGGCTACTCACCCCCGCGGGTACTTGTCCAGCTCATGGAGAACCGTGTGGTCACAGTATTCAAAGACCAAGTGGAGCTTCCGTTTCCTCCTGAAGACTTCCAGCAGGTTGACCAGGTTGGGGTGCTTCAGTTGCTGTGAACACACAATGGAGCGGTCTACTTAGTAACGCAGCCCCAGACGGCTCACTGCCCCGTCCTGCAGCTTAGAGCTGAAAAGTGGGGCGGGGAGGGGAGGGGGCAGAACACTTCTTACACAAAACACCTTGAATCAGCCAGCTTGCACAATAGGGGGACCAACCTGCCACAACCAGGGCCGGAAGAGGCTAGTGGTTAGTTATTTTCGGAGACAGCTGGGGCCACAGATAAACTTGGCTCAAACAGCCACCGACTAGAGAAGATGCTGGCAGGCAAAAAATAATTTCTATCCATCACAGGTATTTCTGTATCATCCATCACATAGTATCTAGCCTCTGACTGTACCAGTGGAAGAAGAGAGTCTCCTTAGACAATGGCTTGGAAATACACATAATAAGACCTTATAGCTGCTGCAAAAAGCTTTTATATAAATGTTAGAAGCCTTTTTGGGACTAAGACATTGAGACTCTCCCCCAATGACACAGTGAAACCTCCCGCGCCTTGCTTTGCTAATTCACGGTCTCAACTTTTGAGGGGTTCATTCGGAAGTGATTTTTTGTTTTTGTTTTGCTTGGTATCAGGGGCTTCCTTACCAAAGAACTTCAGACCAAGATTCTTAATGTGCGTATGAAGATCTGGCACATCTGGATCTTTTAGGTTGTCTGTTGCAATATAATATGAAATGGTTATTCCACTTCCTGGTATTGTTAACGTTTGTTTTTTATTTTGGTTTTTTTTTAAAACAACAAGGTGCATGGACAAGTAACTGGTAAAGGAATAGAAAACAGAGCTGGCCCCCGGTCCAGCGGAGCACTTAGGCACATGGGCAATTTTAATCAGATGAGTAGTCCCATTGACTTCAAGGGAATTACTTACACACTTACAAAGACAGACATCCTAAAATTTGTGCTGGATTGAGTTTTAGAATAAACAATGAATTTTCAACACAGGAAACTGACAACAAGGCATCTCCAAGGTTCTGTACTACGCCATCTTTTAAGATGTGAACGAACGATTCGGAAAAGGGAATGAACAGCAAAATAGCAGAGAAAAATGATTTAAATTAGCCAACATTGGAGAAGACTGTAAGGAGGGTCTAGGCTGACCAGAGAAATCAATTGCGGATTAAGTAGAGAAGTGCAAGGTAAATACAAGTGCGAATAGTTCTTTCCAGTGTGATGGATTTGATATAACCATGCCGGTTAAAAGACAGCTGCAGACAGCTCAGTAAAAACATCTGCTCAGAGCACAACAGCAGCTAGAAGAGATGCTAGATTATGTTAAGAAAGGATACAGAACGATACTGAAGTTATAACCATTAGATATGTCAATGACCTGCCCTCCCCTTGAATACTATGGTGAGTTTGCTCATCTCCTCTCACAAAGGATGTAGAAAAGGGCCCCGGCCAAAGGGCAGGAAAAGCAAGGAAAGGCATGAAAAGATGTGTGTGTGAGGAGAGGTTGGGAAGATCGGGGCTGTTTAGGTTATAGGCGGGGGCGGAGGGAGACAAGGCAGAAGTATCGGAGATAATGAGCGATGTAGCAAAGCTCCCATTCACCTACACCAGGGGTTCTCAAATTTCATTGCACCGCGACCTTCTTCTGACAACCAAAATTACAACACAAGCCCAGGACGGGGGACCAAAGCCTGAGCCCGCCCTAGCACTGCTGCCCCGGGTCAGGGGGTCAAAGCCAAAGCCTGAGCCGAACCACCCCTGGTGGGGAAGGGGGCCAAAGTCAAAGCCCAGGCAGAGGGCCTGGGACCTGAGCCCCGCCGCCCAAGGCTGAAGCCCTCGGGCTTCGGCTTCAGCCCCGGGGGTGGGGCTTGGGCTTTGGCCCTGGGCCCCAGTAAGTCTAGCATCAGCCCTGGCCACCCACTTTGGGGTCCCAACCCAAAGTTTGAGAACCTCTGACCTACATCATAATACGCGAGCCAGGGGCCACCCAAATGAATTACAGAGGTGACGGATGAAAGTCAGGAGCTGGGATGAGAGCTTCCAGTTATAACCATCCCCACGCAAATGAATACACGTCCTTTATCAAACCAGAGGCATACACCCACCGCACCCCATATTTAGTTATATTTCTGTCCCGGGGGCAGAAGATGGAAATCTGGCTGGCTGAAATCAAGCGAACTGAAAACACCCCCCGCCCGGCAGGCTGCGAGTTCTTCAGGAGAAGAGCAGAGGTGAGCTCCAGCCTGTTCGAATCATTGCGGTCTGTGTGCTCCACAGGCAAGACACAGCGCAGCAGAGGGCAGCGGTGGGTACCATTCATCTTTCGGGCCTTGAAAGAGCTTCGCTTACAACGCCCTACAGACAGCTACCCTGCAAGAACCACACACTGGGTCCTCGCCCTGCACGATGCAGATGGCAGCACCTGACGCCAAAATGCAATTGGTTCTGCCGATCCGAGCGCGGGGTTGCGGGGCACTTATTAATGGACACACAGCTGATTCTGGTTATGCAAAACTGCTGCACTCTGAATGGCTGTGGAGAGCCAATTTGCCTAATGATTACCCTGTGAAGTTGCAAGTCGCTCTCATTGGTCCCTCTGCTGTGACTGGGGCACCTGTAACCCGGGCTCTGACCACCCTCAGATTATTAGTCCCTCCAGCTGAAGTACCACCACCAAAATGTACAGGAAAGAGAAAGGGAGGGAGGGGAGAAGTATCACAGTGCGGCTGTCAAACCATAGGAGGAACACACATGTATATCCCAAGGTAAATCCACCCATTCTCCCTCCCCCCACCTTACACCTTCCCCACTCCACCAGCATCCCTATTCTCGTCTCTAAAAATAACTTCCATACGGGCCATGATGCCGCTGGGTGGGTTGTCAGCAGTGGGCACTGAACTCATAACCCCCGGACCTAAGAACACGAACCTTTATTGCTGGAGCTGAAAGGCCCAGCTCTGTGAGCGGGAGGAGGTTTCTGGAGCTGCTGCCCAGCCACCAGAGGGAGCCAGAGAGCCCTGAATGGAGCCCAGATGGCAAGAACTGCAGACCCTCGGCGCAGCCTGGTTCTGAAACAAAACCAGATCACAGCCCTTCCAACAGCAAGATTCTTGCTGACCAGTAGGTGGGAAGGGGAATACAGTGGGGGACGGGAATGAAAGGGGCAGGCAGGGTGACTGGAGGCAGCACAGAATGGCCAAACGTTGAAAAATACGTATTCACCTTTCAGGAATTTTGCTTCCCAGTCATGTGAACATTAGCCCAGGGTAATATTTCAGGGGTACATTACTACCAACAGGAAACACCCTCAAAATAGCTGGGAGGTTTAAATTCAATAACCCAGCCTCTGGATGCTAGGGTTACACAGACAGATAACAACCCGCGCAATTGCTGGAATAAGTCCAGGTCTTGCCCAGCGATTAGAAGTTTTCCCATAAGACTAACTGGCCAGTATTTCTCCCAATCGTAGGGTCAGATCATTGAATGCAGCAGGCTTTAAAAACCCGAGCAGCTTGCATGCGTCAGACTGGCCTGTGCCCACACATCCTGTGTCGCCGGAAAGCACAGACTCAAGACGAGACTCTCCTGGAGATTTTTCTTTTTTAATAAGTGACAATTGTGGCAACGCAACACACACAGGAGAGAACAAACAGGCCGTGGTCACCACTGTTTAGAAAGCGAGACTGAAACTCAAACCCATTTAAAGTTTCAAAGGTGCTTATCTGTACATTGTCCTTAATGCGGAACAGTCGCCGTGTGTGTTTGAACTGGAGTTTGAATTAAAAGTTGGGATATTTTTAATATCGTGTATCCAGATTTACTTTCCCAATTGAAAGCACCACAAGAACAATGCTCTGAAAGCCAGCGCTGCAGATATTTGATTACTCTCCTAAGCTCTAAGACTCCACTGGGGAGACCGAAGAGAGGGCTGTGTGGTCAAACTTGGCTAGTAAATTACAGCTTATGTGCAGAATTTTAGCAGGCTGCAGCTAAGATCATTAATTTCTAGTTGAACAATACGGCTCTGGGCAAAGAACGTTCAGATCTTTAATGCATCAGTCAGTCCCCAGCCATAATTGTGCACTCAAAGGCCCCATAAATCTGCCATTACCTCTCGCAGTGCCTTTGTGAGTTGCAGCAGATGGGGTGTAGCTAAAGAAAGCTGCGTTCAGCTTTTTAGTGTCACCACTGGGTGTTGTCAGGCAGCAGCAGAGAAGACTTCCCCCTCCTAATCCCAACCCACTCAGTACTGTTCATGGGCACCTGTTGCAGCTACGTGTCCTATCGACAGTCAGTTGGTGGCATGGATGACAGCTTTCGGTTACAGCTACACAATCCTCTACTAACCTGATCGGGATAAGATCTTCTTTTTCCTTCTGTTGCACTGAATTATTTTTTTTCCTCACTCCCTTTGCAATGCCAGAGCTGAGGTACCCGGCAGCTTCAGTAATTGTTCTCTATGGAAAGGAGGAATGTTAATGCAACTGCACTGCTGTGTGGTTCATAAGATGGAACTCTATTCTTCACCTTATGCTGCAGGTTGGACCCTATATCAGGACATTTCTGAACACTGTCGTGGTTTGTAGCCGGCGTTACAGGGCACAAGTTCTAAAGTAGGTGACGTTAGCCACACAACAGGTGCCCTGCCTGGAGGATGCTGTCCATTACCAACATAGATCAAACCCCCTTAACCAAATAAAGCCCAAACATGGGGACACACAAAACAATAGGATAAGCACCTTGAAGCAATATGTAAATTAGGGCTCATCTTCACTGCACAGTTAACCCCAGTGTTTCCCATCCACACACGGAAGCGTTCAACTCAAGAGTTGCGATGCTCTTAACTCAAATTGCCTGGTCCAAGAAGCGGCAGAATCTCAAGCTCAAATGAGCAAAGTTTATCGCGTGCTAATCCAAGCTGTCTGCAGTGTGGATGCGGCTGGTGCCGTTCGAGGGCCGCTAGCTCTCCAATGCCATCCCACGTTTGCCCTTGAGCACCCAGGAAGCGAGAGAACTTGCCTGCCCAATTCACTGGGAAACAACTCTGGGCGGCTCAGCTCACTGCAATGCTATGGACCATATGATGTGCCGGCCCCCAGAAGCCTTAGCCCTCCACGTGAGTGGCTGCAGCACCCCCTTGATCACACTTGGGAAGGGCTCAGATCGGTAGGGGACGGGCACTAGAGAAAACTCCCAAGACAGCGTTGACTATAAAGTTCAGCATTTCTGGGGTGGGTCACTTACCCCAGGTGGGATACACAGGCCCATCGGGGGTGGGGGGGGCGGGTGAAGATGCGGACTATCGTTCCTAATAAGGGCCAATTACTACACAACTGGAAGGAAACGGTCAGCAGCGGGCACAGACAGTAGCGTGATATCAGTTGCAGCCAATCACTTCCGCTTTGTTCAGTGGTACAGTCATTTCACACACAAACCCAACTCATCCCAGTAGAACCCGGCAGAGGTCCAGGCGTCAAGATTATTTTCAGTCACAACGTAGCGCTAATGAGACATGACTATGAGAATCGCCAACTACAGATGGGTCTTTTGGCCTCCACCCCCGCACCTGCTGCATCCCCTCCTCCGCAGAGCAAATTGGGGTTCATCAGTCACCCCAGATCATTGGCAATGGGGGAAAGCCAGCCTTCCTGCCAGCGGGGACAAACCTGGCAGCTGCTTGTGGCCGTGGTTTTCCCTTGCCACGTGGCCAGATCAACAGATTAGAAGCGGGTCGGCTCTCGCTGCTGTATCGATGTCAGAGCAGGAAACGAGGTGCCAGGCCCTTTGTCTGAGCTCCTAACAGGCTGCAACTAGGCTCAACCCTCCACCTGCAGGCCAGACTGCCTAAGCAGGTGCCGGAGATGGGGGTGCCGAAGGGCCACTGCCCCCACTTTGAGAACCTGAACTTGGCAAGGGAGCCCCCTCCCCCCAGCCCTGCTCTGGAGCTGGGTGGCCTAACGGCTGGAGAGACAGCCAGGCCAAATCCGAGCGGCGCCACCACCCTGTGCGTCAGGTCACGATGCTGTGACGGGGCAGCGAGAACACCCTTGTGGAGATGGGGCCGGGCCAAATCTGAGTGAGCGGCGTCGCGACCTGGCGCATGGGGTCACACCACCACTCAAGTTGGGCCTGATTTGGTTGCTCCCCCTCCAGTTTTGCAGCCCTAGGACTGTCTCCGGGCCGTGGGGAAGGGCTCGGTTCACTGCTGATAGAAGATGTCAGGGGTTGTCTCCCGGCGCCCAGGGTCCTGGCCTGCATTTACAGGTGTGGGGGAGGGGATGGGGAGAGTTCACGCTTACCCTTCGGCCTAGGCTCCACTGTTCCCATTGAGAAGGAGACGGGGTGCAGAGCTAATCCTTCCTGAAACTCTGGCATCTCTCTCGGGGAATTCAGACCAGCTCGCGACCTGACCAGTGTGAATCGCCTGAGGAAATTGGTTCTTACTAATGATTTAGAGCTGTCAGCAGTTCTTGGGAGCCGAGTGGCATTGGAGGGTTGGTGTGTGGCCCCTGGTGGAACTGTCCTCTGGCAACTGAGTTCACTCATTGAAGGGGATGCGTCAAAGCCAGTTCCTGCATGCCCTGGTCAGCCCTTAGCAGGGAATTTGGTGTTTCACTTTCCAAGCGAAGAGTGAACAGGAGACATGCTAGCACCGAATTCACCTCTAGTTTGTGTATTCAAGTTCTCAGAGGGTTGGTTGCTCTGATGCTTTCTCTGATCTGATAACAGCGCATTCAAAAGGGTGTCACGCTAGACCTCTCCCCCATGTACATACCTCGGTGCTTCTTAGCATACCAAACAACCACCACCCAGGAGTGGAGAAACAGAATACACTTGTTCTTAACTCTAACAGAAAAGGCTATGGGCTGTGTCAGCGGCTCACATGGGGGGAAACTAAAACAAGAGATGAGCCGTAAAATAAAATGCAAAAACTTTGTTCAGGACAATTCTTCAGCAATTCCACACAAATAGATCACGAACTAGGGATCACCCAATGAAATTAATAGGCAGTAGGTTTAAAACAAACAAAAGGAAGTATTTCTTCACACAATGCACAGTCAACCTGTGGAACTCCTTGCCAGAGGATTTTGTGAAGGCCAAGACTATAACAGGGTTCAAAAAAGAACTAGATAAGCTCATGGAGGATAGG
Organism: Malaclemys terrapin pileata; assembly: GCF_027887155.1. NCBI lineage: Eukaryota > Metazoa > Chordata > Testudines > Emydidae > Malaclemys > Malaclemys terrapin. The sequence goes on along the minus strand of NC_071508.1, from coordinate 147,282,277 downwards.
TCCATCAATGGCTATTAGGCAGGATGGGCAGGAATGGTGTCCCTAGCCCCTGTTTGACACAAGCTGGGAATGGGCGACAGGGGATGGATCACTTGATGATTACCCGTTCTGTTCATTCCCTCTGGAGCACCTGGCATTGGTCACTGTCAGAAGACAGGATACTGGGCTAGATGGACCTTTGGTCTGACCCTGTATGGCCGTTCTTATGTTAGCTGCACCTGCTGCTCCAAGACAGACAAGCAGCCTCTTGCTAAGGCTTAGTTCACCCAAGAGACCTTCTCTTTGGGGAAGTTCTTCACCCCTTTAACCGCTCAGACAATTCTTCCGATGCAGTGGGGAGAGGGTGAGCTCAAGGTTGGAGGCCCCAGCTTTTCTCTCTTTACTTCACTGCTGCCTCAGTGAGTCCGAGCAGCCTCCCCCGCCCCCGTTCCAATGTGGTTTCCAGTTCCCAGCTGAACTCTTCAAGCAGTTGGCAACTTTTCACTGGAGCCTTAAAATGTCCATCCCTGGGCTGCTTTGGAGATACCACACAAACATCTCTCCAGAGTTTTCAATGCACCAGCCCAGCAGTCTTATAGCAGAGATCGCAATGGAGGGCGGCACTTGCCCATCATTGGCCAAGAATCTTTCACAGAACACAGCAGGGTTCTAACGCACCTCAAGACTGATGCATCCTTTCAGCCGGCTGTGGGTTTGAATGAGATACAAGTGGCTTATGCCCAGCCTGAAGAAGGGTCCCTGAACCAAGACAGCCCAGCCCATGAGCATTTTCACAAATTCACCCAGTGGCACGACTGCCACTAGCCAAACAGAGAAGATTTAGGGTCATCCCTGAATTTGTCCTTCAGCAGCAGTACACCAGTGGCTAATCCCATCTCCCGATCTCTGGAAAATCGGCACTTTTCTTCAGTGGGAACTGTGCTATGGTCATTCCTGTCTACCACACCAAGGCTCGACTACCATAATTCACTTCTACTTGGGCTTCCCTTAAGTTAGCCAGCTTCTGCCAAGCTGTCTGCAACTTGGTAGAGGAACACAGGCCTGGTGCCAGCCTCTCTCCACGAATTGCACCGCTTGCCCAAAAGCAAAGTGAGTCAGCGGAAGGCTTTTTCTCCTGAAGGGTCCAATCCAGCAGGCAGCCTCCACTTCCATTAGTCAGTCAGAGTCGAGCTCTCACCTCTCAGCACCTCATAGGATAAGGTCCAAAGTCTTCAGTGACCCTTTCTTCCTATGTCCACCCAAGGCAAATGAAATCAGCAGAGCTGACCTTGCTGTACATCCCACTGTTCTGGCCAGGGCAGAGTCTTCTTGACTCAAGTGTCTTTCCAGTGGAATTCCCCATCCCCAACTAAGTCTAACCAAGTGGACACCGAGTACCGCACGAGCCCCTATTGCTTGGTCAATTCATTGCCCTGTTTTCTCACCCTGCTTTCACACGGCTCTTCCTTCGGGCATTATTTAAAACTCTACTTGGCTTCGCCTGAGCACAGTACTATTGGGAACGAGCGCTGGGGCTGGGTTCCCCGGGATCAAGGTTTTCCAGCAGATTAAGTCCCACACGCCTCCTACAGGCACTTTCCAAAGCAAGCAAACGCCATTTCCCAGGCAGCCCCGTCGCTGGGTGAAGACTCAGGAAAGGTTCTGGAGCCGTTAGCACACAAATCTCCCTGGAATCAGCAGTGGTGGAGCTGGTCGTACATGATAAGATGACAATGTCCTGCTGTTTGACCTTTGGCAAATCCCGACCCCTCTAATCCCTCATCTGTCTTGTCTACTTGGGCTGTAAACTCTTTGGGGCAGAGACTGTCTCAGACTATGTATTTTTACAGTGCTTAGCGCAAACAGGTCCTGATCTCCACCAGGGCCTCTGTAACGCAGAATAATAATAATTAATGTGTTTGTTTGCAATCTGCGAGTAGCTCTTTGTCAAAGGCCCGTTCTCCATCTGAAGCCTACTCCTCCATAAGCCATACACCCTACAGAGCTGGATTTCTTTTAAAAGCCACGCCCACCTTTTATGTTTTGTAGTATATACCTTTGAGCGTTTGGTGAACTGAGGCCCTATGCACAGCACTGTATCAGCTGGCAACATTTGAAATTCATCCTTCTACAAACAGTCGGTATCGGGTTTCTATTGTCGGGGATACGGTTTATACAAAGACTGACCCTGTTTTCACAGTAGTACCTTTTGTATATTTCAAAGCCATCATACTCCTTTAAACTCTCTGCATACTCTGGCTATCCTTCGGAGCCAGCTACCATAGCTTGTTAGTTACACAAGCCTTTGTCCACAAAATATTTACTCTGCAGAACAACTAGTTATCAGGGGGCTTACATTTTTCACTGATGAAACATAATCTCATTTGATCTTGGACAAACAGTGTGTTGCCTAAGCCAAGAAATATCTTAATTAATTAATACATAAACAAACAATCTGTTACTATTTACAAAGAAAATGTTTAAAAGATAGTGGAGCAGGTCTCCACTTGTTAAATCAACATCACTCCAAACACACGTCTTTTGGTGATGACCCTGCAGCTTGTTGGGTTCTTGATTATTATGGGTGTGGGGAAGACGCATTTATCATCCAGGCTTCTGACAAGTAGCTTCAGTAACTATTATGTTTGTTTGCAAATCTTTAATGTTCACATAAAGCTTAATGCAGTTTGTTAGGAAGAATTATGCATCTAAACAGATAGAACTGCAGTTTCCCAGTTTGTTCCTGGCAGGGCAACAAACCTATATTCCCCATCGAGCCTGACCCTGCACCAACGGTGCTTTTTTCCTAAAATGGTTCTGGAGTCACTACCATGACTATAAACAGGGATCCGATCCTGCTTCAGCTGAAACAAATGGGTCTTCTACCACCGACTGGGATGGAAACAGGAGTAAGACTCGGCAGTCTTCTCACAGCCTCTCTCGCATCCGGACCCCACAGATTTATATAAACACGTGTAATAAAATACCAAACGGGACCATGGTTTATAGCAAGAGCAGCTTTGGGGACATTTTCAGAACTATTGTGACACACTGAAATCTCACACTTACAGCAACAGAAACGTTACTTGGTTCCCAACAAGCAAATTAAGATAATGGAAAAGAACATTGATAGCGGATAACGGTCTGCCACTGCTCCATAAATGCCAAGCAGAAAGTGGAGTCTGGGAAAAATGCCAGGTAGAAACCAGAGACGGGGGGAAATGCTAATACTGGGAAAGAAATCTCTAAACATTGAGCTTTAAATAAAGTTCATTTTTAAAAAGACCCTTCACTGAATATTTCCATGTTTTCTGTCAGGCTTTTTGGGCTAAAGCATCCTAAATTCTTGACTTACGGCTTATATAAATGACAATGTTCCATAATGTCTATTTTCAGCCTGAATAGGCCTAGGTGGCGAGTTATATGGGCCCATGGTGCCCCTGCTCCACCAGTATTTAAGAACGTGGGCCCGACTTCACCAGTGTTTGGGCTTTGAGGGGCCCAGGGGGACATGGGGTCCAGGGCAGCCTTGGGGGAGGGGGCTAGCAGGGGGCCTGGCCCCAGCCTGCCCCACTCCGCCGGCTCCCAGCGTCACTTGGGGGAGGGGGTGGAAGCCGGAAAGAAGCAGGGTGGGGGCAGGGACTTGGGGGAAGGTTTGGGGGCAGAGCAGGGGCAGGCTGGGTTGTTGGGTGCTGCCGGCGCCAAGCCCCCCACTAAGCCCCCAGGCCACCCTGGACCCCATGTCCCCCTGAAGTGTGGGGCCACCCCAAAGCACTGGCCCGGGGTGGTTACCCCGGTCTGTCCTATGGATGGGACGGCTCTGCTTGGACCCATTCTGGGCAGCACCAAAAATTATATAAACCTGGCGCCATGTGAATAGGAACGGGTTTGGTTGTCTGGGAGTTTCCCTAGGGTTTTTTTTTGTTAATATGGGTCATATTTAAGCGCACTACAAGCACTGTTTCTGATGGTTCCTTACACTGTTTTAAAGTATTTATTGTATTTTATTGTGAAACATACAGAGATAAATAAACCTTATTAATTTACAAACATGAATTTAACACGTGCGCACGGGCAGCCTGGAGCAGGATCGACAGAGCAGCGAGTTTCTCCCCAAGAGACCTGAGGAGCAGAAGCTACAAGACCTCTTCTCACCCCCTAGTTAACTAGTGAACAGGAGTCACTAGGTGTCTCCAAACTAAGGGCCCCACACCCCAAGCCCTTACGCAAACAAGCAATTTCAAACACGAGCTGAACGTTACTCACAGGGACAGGTCTGCAGGATCAAGGCCCAAGACAACGGTACTTCCACACCTGAAGTGGTAGTGGTTTGCACATGCTCCACAACCCAGCTTTGCCACCTACCACGATCATTGCTACTCTAGGAAGAGACAACCTAACTGGGGAAAAGAAGGTCTGCTTCTTGGGCTGCTGCTGGCCAATCAATGCAACTCTGGTGGGCTTGTAGGGAGGTATCTTATATACACACACGCTCAGGGCCAAAAGTCTGGCTTCCCTACCAACGAGGCCACTCGCAGAATAAGGTCCTACTCCCCACGAGTAAGCACAACAGCATCTGGCCTCATAGCTAGATTTGAGAAAACGGTGATGTTCGTACAATGCCAGTGCACGGACATCACTAATCTAGTCCTCTTTGGGCCACACTAGTTGTTAGCACAAGTTCAATTTACATGTTAAGTGAGGCACACGTATTTGCGTTGGATTGAGACTACACATTCTCCCCATCACACGTGAATTTCAAGTTCCTCCAAGTGCTCCAAGTCTTAACTCTCAGACTTCCCTTAACATCAGCAAGACCATGCGTTTCCCTACTACACACAGTCGCTAGTAAGGATGACCCAGCAGCATGGTACCACTATCGCTGCATCAACCAAATGGCTGTTTAGCAAATCTTACTACCAAAGGGACTCTCGGAAATCGACCACACAACCTCCATGTAACTAGCTCAGCTCTGTCAGTGGGGGCTTTGCTGGCTACCCCAGTTGATTTACCCACTTTAAAGACTGCTTAGGAAAAATGAATGTTTGGACCATTAAGCCATTTTATATTCAAGAGCAATGCAACCATCATCTAAAGCCACAAGAAATTATATAAAAAGCAACAGAGGGTCCTGTGGCACCTTTAAGACTAACAGAAGTATTGGGAGCATAAGCTTTCGTGGGTAAGAACCTCACTTCTTCAGATGCAAGGTGCCATAGGACTCTCTGTTGCTTTTTACAGATTCAGACTAACACGGCTACCCCTCTGATACTTAAGCATTATATACATTTCCTCCCTCTAATAAAAACTACTGATAAAGGAAAAGATTGTTGTTGCACTTTTCTCCCCAGAATTAAAATCAGCTCTGTTGGGATATTTATGCAGAACAGTTACACCCCAAAACATGGTTGATGATAGAGATACCAGACAGCTCAGGATAGCTGTGATTACAGGTGCTGTCACCACTCTACACAACAGCAAGGATGATAAAGAACTGTTACTGCTCAGGACACAAGCAGTTTGTAAGCAGGGAAGATTTATACCATCACTGGAAAGCCACAGGGAGAATCGGTTCGTGTCCCGGTCCTTCTGTGCGCAGAAGTGGAAATAGCTGTTAGATTTTGAAAATCACGAAGAGTGTCATTTTCAAAGAGCAGAGGGGAGGTAGCGCCTCAAATCCCGCTGAAAGCCAATGGGATTCCTTGGGCTGCTTTGGGAAATACCAGGCTAAATACAAAGACAGATGATATTGGTATCTGGGTTAGCGAGGTTTGGGGAAATTACCGCCCCAAGATGTTATTTGAATCGGAATAAGCAAAACCTTTGAGAGTTTAAACCCAACCCAAGCTACACGCAGTCACAACGGGGCAGTGTCAAGTCCTACAGGGCGAACAGCCCGTTACCTTTAACATCCGGATCTCTCGCAGGGCGATTTTCTTTATAACCGGATCATCTTCCGATTCTAGGAACTTCTTAATAGCCACGATCTGGCCGGTGTCTCGGTTCCGGCATTTGAACACCACCCCGTAGGAGCCTTCTCCGATCTTGCCAATTTTTTCATACTTCTCCATGGCCCGGCGAGCAGGTTCTCCGGGGCCGGCTCCGAGCTCGGGTGAGGCGGGGACCTTTCAAGGCACCTGATCCGAGTGCGCCGGGGCTGGAGAGCGGCACTAGCGCCGGCGGCCCCGCATCCCCCGGGACCCAAAGCCGGAGCCACGCGCCGTGGCGGGGAAGCGGCCAATCGCCCGCGTCTCGGCTCGGCGCAGAGCTCGCAGCTCGCCCCCGGTTCGCGTCCTGCCCTGGCTCGCCGGGCGCCCTCGGGAATTAAAATTTAATTCCCCGCCTGCTGGCGGCGCGGGTTGCCAGGGGACCTGCCTCTGCCTCTGCCGGGGGAGGCGCGGCCGCGCTGGGAGGAGCCGACACTGGATGCTCCTGGGCGGGCCCGGGGCGCCGAGACTGATCCGTCTCCAGCCCCGGCGGGGCCAAGCGGGGCGGCAGCACGTGGGTGGCCCCTCCCGGTCCTGCCTCTGCCCCGCGGGGAGAACCGGGGCGCTGGGCAGAGGCTGGGTCCCCCCCGGGGCAGGAGCGTTTCGCTGCCCGTACGTGGCAAGGGGGGGGCGGGGCTCAGGGCGGGGTCCAGGATCAGCCCCCCCGCGCCTTTTTTTTTGAAGACTGCTAAACTCTTGGATTCCGTGACATCTTGTCGCAGGGAGTTCCGCAGGCGAATGGTGCGGGGGTGGGGAATACCGTATTTCCTTTATCGTTTTAAACCTCGCCACCTTTTATTGTCATGAAAACGCCACTTGTTCTGGTGTTGCAGAGAGAACAGGGGCCCTTGGCCTGCCAGATCCCTGCCCTGCACACGCTCGCCCTGGGGTGCTAATGCCAACAGCCCCCAGCCCTGCCCTAGCCCTTCCAGAGTCATTGCTCTGCAAAGCCAAGATCCAGCCCCCAGTACCATCCGCAGCTGTGACAGTGCACCCACTCGATCAGCTCCGGCCCATGGAAATAGCTCGCCCCACACACTAGCCCAGGGACGGGCAAACTTTTTGGCCTGAGGGCCCCATCAGGTTCCTGAAATTGTATGGAGGGCCGGTTAGGGGAGGCTGTCTCCCCCCAAACAGCCAGGCGTAGCCCAGCCCCTACCCCCTATCCGACCCCCGGGGGCCCCTGCCCCATCCAACCACCCCCGCTCCCTTACCATCCCCTACCACCCCATCCAACCTCTCCCCTCTTCTCCTTCCTGACTGTCCCCCCAGGACACTTGCCCCCATTCAACACCCTGTTCCCCGCCCTCTGACCACCCTGACCCCTATCCACACCCCTGCCCCCTGAGAACCCCCAGAACTCCCCTGCCCTCTATCCAACTCCCCTGTTCCCTGCCCCCTTACTGTGCTGCCTGGAGGCGCTAGAGCCACATCGCCCAGAGCACTAGGACAGGCAGCCGCGTCGCCTGTCTGGAGCCAGCCACACCGTCACTACCGTGCAGCACAGAGCACCAGGTCAGGCAGCCACGCCACCGCGCAGCACAGAGCACCGGGTCAGGCAGCCACGCCACCGCACAGCACAGAGCACCGGGTCAGGCAGCCACGCCACCGCGCAGCACAGAGCACCGGGTCAGGCAGCCACGCCACCGCGCAGCACAGCGCACCGGGTCAGGCAGCCACGCCACCGCGCAGCACAGAGCACCGGGTCAGGCCACGGCGCTCGCAGCCCAGAGGATTGCGCTGGCGGCGCAGTGAGCTGAGGCTGCATGGGAGGGGGAACAGCAAGGCAGGGGCGAGCCTCCCGGGCCAGGAGGGTCCCATGGGCCAGATGCGGCCCGCAGGTCGTAGTTTGCCCACCTCTGCACTAGCCCGTTAGGGGATGTCTACCCAGCGTTTTGGAGCCAGGCCCCCACCCCAGTTGACAGACGGGTTAATGCTCTGAAATAGCAGTGTAGACAGGGCTTTGAAGGCGCAGCTGGGACTCTACAGCACAGGGAGGGGGAGGGGGGCTTCCACTTCAAAGTGCTGCCCACACAGCTCTTTCTAGAGGCCCCAGGCTGGCTCTGAACGGCTGGGGAGAGGTACCCTTAGAGACTCGTGTTCAAAAAGTAGCCGCAGGCCCTTAAACGCAGCAGCTCCTGCAGGCTGAGGTGTGGGGTGGTGGGAGCAGTATATTAGCCTGACAAGTGGCTCCAGGTGCACGAAAAGGAACAGCAGAGGGTGTTCCTGCTCTCCTTGCACCTGCATCAGCCTACATCTCCCTGGGAGAATCCAATGCTGAGAGGCCTCCACGCCCGCGTCTTCAGCCAAGAAAGTGAGCCCTACTCATGCCTGCCCTAAAGTCAGGTATCAATTTACCTCCCACTGTTCCAAACCAACCTAGAACAGGGCTTCTAGATAGCAACTAAAGTGCATGCGGCAGGGAGGCTGAAAGCAAAGAGAATATAAATGGAGTGGTGGTGTAGCCCTGTTGGTCGCAGGACGTTAGACACACAAGGTGGGTGAGAGAGAAGCTTTCACACGGACACAGAGCTCTTCTTCAGAGCTCAAGAGCAGCGCTGCATCGCTGGAAAGCGGGTCGGTCTCTCCCCAGCAGAAGCTGGTCCAATAAAGAGATTACCTCGCCCACTGTTCCCTAACACACACACACGCAGGAAAGTCTAGCTAAACAGTCTACAAGTCCAGCCTCAGCTCCAACCTGGCGGAAATGCAAGCGTTTAAAAACCAGCATCCACGTCAGAAAGTTTCCTCTCAGCAGCAAGCTGCCATCCTCTGAGGGCTCACCTCTCTGCTTGGAATCACTTTGGGGCTTCATTGATGTGTTGCACCTTTCCTCCTCAGCTAACGCAGATGTCACAACCACTGTGGCTGTTTCTCAGTTTACAATACATTTGATCACATTAATTAACCCCTTTTGCTTTCCTAATCTGCTGTTTGCATTTCAAAGAACTCGAGGAGCCTGTTTTAGTCTTAAAGTTGAATACAAAACTTGTTCACAGAATAATCAATACTTTGCCACCTTTCAAAGGTCCTGAGGGTGTGAGCTAACCTGGTATTTAGTGATGATAATTGCACCCTGGGGTATTTTATCCTGGTTGAAATGTTACAGAACATACAAGGTATAAACAATATTAGACAGACTTCAAATGTCGATAGCAGCTACAAGTCATGTGGGAAGAGACCATTTATGTCAAAGTGATGTTTGCTGTACGGCATTTTTATAGCTGTACCTTTTCTTCTGTTGTTTTAAAGCATGCCATACTCACAGATGTGTCCTACTTCTAATACAGTTAGAATAAGACTACACTAAAGCCACTGCACCTATGCCACTACAGAAGAATTCTTCTGACAACCTAGCCACACTGACAGTAGGGGTCAGATTCACCCAACTACAGCACTCAGGATATGAAATTTTGCCCAGTTCTGAGTGATGTAGCTTGGTAGATCTCATTTTTAGGTGTAGACCAAGCCTTAGTAATAAATCACCTTTACATATGGCAAAAGTCATTTCTATACTAGAAAATATAGCTAACTACCATTGCAAGTTTGTGACTTATTTTACCGCAACAAGCCAAGTGATAATACAAGGACATTCTGATACCACCATCTGTTAAAACTTTTCATTTGAAAAGTCAGCTCGAAAGTATCTTAAATGAATCCTCTCTCGCTCAAATACGTACACAGCTGAAAAAATATTTGCAGAAACAAAGTATTTTTATCTAGTTTGCTTTGCCGTTTGGGATTCTGTTAAAAATCTCAATCGCCACGGAGTTTTTGTACATTCAATTATTCAGTACATTACACGCACGCCCGGGCAGCCTGGAGCAGGATCGACAGAGCAGTGAGTTTCTCCCCAAGAGACCTGAGGAGCAGAAGCTTCAAGGCCTCTTCTCACCCCCTAGTTAACTAGTGAAGACTCCTAGAGAAGACTACTTTAGACCAGTGTTTCTCAACGACCAGCCCCTGGACTGGCGCCAGTCCCTGCGATTTCCTGGACACAGTTTAGGAAGAAATCAGCTGGGCCCTAGTATCCAAAACACTGCTTTAGAAAACAAAATAATATAATGACACAAACTCCTTCCCAATTCTTCAGAAATACAAAACTCGTGTGCTACTCCTGTAAAATTTCTGATACAATTTATAATTAGCCCCATTATTTCAACATTATCCTATCTTCAGTGTACTGTTTGGGAATATCTGTAAGGTCTTTATAAACTTCAATACAATTTCTGAACTAAAAACACTGACTTGATTTAACTGTCAAATCAATACTACAAAACTAGATTTGAATGACAACTTAAGTGGACAAAGCCTTTACATTTATGCAGTTCAATCTTTCCGCCAAGAGATCAGAACAATATGAACTCTAGATGCACCAAACAAGACACGACCCTCCTGATTCCTCACATGCACCAACTACCCATTGTTAATTTCAGCAATATTCATTATGAATCAAGCCGTTTGATTTCCAAAAGGACAATGAGGCTTTTCATTCTCTCGGCGGATCAGAGGACATCAAATCACTCATGTTTGCCTTAGAATCTGTCACCACAGCTTAGCGACAAAGCCTTTTGGTATTGTTACATTTACACGGTTCTGTTATTGAAATGAATTATGAAGGTTCTAACGTATTTCCCCATTAATTTAGCAGGTATTGAGATTGAATGGGACACCCCAGTATACAGTAGAATTAAGTGTTAAAATAAACCCTAACTTTAAATAACTGCTACTGCGTCAGCCTCTGCTTACATCGCGGCTAGAGTGTTATTCTGGGGTAGCAACACCCCTTATATAGGATCTGAACAAGTGTCTATCTGGTAGTGTTTAATTGTCCAGGGTACCATCAGAATGTTAATTAATGAGCACAGACAATAGGAAGCAATGTGACTCTTTAATGGAGGAATAAGGTGATAAAGTATGGATGACAAACTAAAAAGGGGGGAAGGGGTAAAAGGAGACGTGACCCAAAGCTTTATTATAGAATACTGCTTCTTATCATAGATATTTATACTATACAGCTGGGAAACAACCATCACTAAATGACAGTCTGACAAACAACAAGGTGAGCAACTATACATACAAAAAGCTTATAAGCATAGTTGCCCTACAAGCTCCCCTCTGGAATAGTATAAATAAAATACATGTTGTGGGCAGTTGGATACGTTATTTTCATTCCTTAAGGATGACCAGGCACAATCCACTTACCCTTCCGTTTAATTTCACACAGGTTATCCCTAATTTATGAAAATAAAGCATGTCTATTTTACATATACACTGCCTGTCAATGACACACACACACACACACTCACTCACACATATACTGTACACACCCACCCGCTAAGAACGTTTCAGGTGTCAATATTACATTTTGTATATACTCTACACCTATTATTTCAGTAAATATGAAACTCCCTTTTATGGCAACTCTGTAGGCAAAATGAATACAAAATACTTCGTTGTACAAAATTGCATTTATACAGGAACCACCAACATTGTACTATAACCCCCTTCAACAATGCACTACATCTCTACAAGGACCAAGAATCATCAAATCTTTATACAATTGTAAAAAATGCTAAGCTGCTCTGCAACCTTCTTTTGCTAAAAGTTAGATACATTACACCACTCTAGCAGCAGATTAATAAATAAAGATTAAATAGTCTATTTTACAAAGCCATACAGAATGGCATTGCTGATCCTTTCACTTCCTACGCAAATCATCTTTATTAAGAATAAGACTCGGTATAAAGAGGGACTGGCCGGCACTATATTTATATCTACAGGATACAAGGACAACCCAGAGGAAGTAAATACCTAACTTTTTATGGCACCTTTATTGCATTTTTTTTTAAAGGCTGTGTTTCCCTAGGATTAACAAATAAAGGACTATTTATCTGATAGCTTTTATTAAGCAAACGTGATATAACCAGCCACACAGTGGCAAGAGACAGAACTAGCCGTTTCCAGCTGTGAAAAGTACAATATTGATTTCTACCCTACAAACCAGATAATTAAGATATCAAGAAGAGAAAACGTAAGTTACAGTCCAGCTTGTATTTGAGTTTCCTTAATGGTTCTTTTTTCCTTATGTGATGGATTCATTCTCTTGTTATTTGCATTGGGTTACTGTTGCTTAGTAACTATTTTCATGTCCAGCCAAGATGTAGAGATTGCTGTGTGCAGTCGGGTTTTCTGTCGGCCTACTTTCTAACACTACAACCCTGCAAGTAAACACAAGCACAAAACAGAATGGGGTTAGCTGAAAAACAGAGATCCCACGGTTTAAATATTAATATTAAGAGGAGCAACTCCCATTGTTCACAGGCTCATAAGGTGATAGAGGTTTGTTGATATTCCTTTAATGCCTATTTAACTTATGTAAACAGCATTGTTGTAGCCATGTTGGTCCCAGGATATTAGAGACACAAGGTGGTTGAGATAACATCTGTTATTGGACCAACTTCTGTTGGGGAGAGAGAGAAGCTTTCGAGCTTACACAGAACTCTTCTTCAGGTCTGGGAAATTAAGGCCACGTCTAGATGTACAACTGTGCTTCTGCAACACATGTGGTGAAGACAAGCTCTCCCGTTGGCATAATAAAACCCACCTCCGTGAGCGGCATAAGCTATGTCGGCGGGACTAGATCACAATGTCTTGACTCGTAAGAACCACATGGCTACACGGCACAAAGCCGAGAAGGCTGAAGCAGTCTCAGCTAATGTGACAAATCTGGATTCAAAGAGCATCTCCCTTAAGCTGGTGGCTCCAGTCAGACTGCACCTGTTCCCTGCTTGCTTTTGCTGAAGAGACTCAGCCGGATGTTTCAGGGACTGAGATTAAAACGAAGCTTCGTATGTTAAACAAAACAAGTTGCTTAGGTTTGTTGCTATCTTATTCCAGACCTCAAGTCCCACAGAGAGAGAACCGTTCTGGATGGTAGTTGAATTTTAACTAGTTTTCAGCTAACTTATTTAAATTAATACAAGATTTAAGTTTCTTAAATATAACTACCTGTCTGATCCCAACAAGCGGAAAACCCTGGTTTCATCCGAAATCTCTTGGGTAACCTGCAAAAGAAAAGGATTAGTGGAAAGCTCCTTTGTATTGGTAAAGTAAAATACATGAATATGATTTAGAAGAGAAAATAGCCAGCCAGTTTCTTCAAATTACAGTTTTAAATAAGATTTAGTGCAAAATATAGAACCTTATACAGGCACTAAGTACAGCTTAGTGATTAGACCTCACAAGATTAATCTTAAATAGCTTGTAATAGTGATGATTAGCACACTGTAGGATTAGATGGTGGACTTGAGGGTACTTTGCTTAAATCTCAGCAGAGAGATTGAATTTCATCCACCACTGTGCAGAGTTAAAGAGACACTATCAATTTGATTTTCACAAGATGAATTTTCATTAGAATTAAATTTTCTGAGCCAGCCCTTCAAATCGTCCGTCCTGAATTTGTATAAAGGTTTAAAGGCACAAATGTATAAAGGTTTTTCTGAACCTTTGATGATATTTAGGGTGGGCCCAAGAGCCACACGCCTCATATAAACTATTTAGCTTAAAGGGAACGTTCAGTAGTGACTTGATCACAGTCTGTAAGTACCTACATGGGGAACAAATATTTGATAATGGGCTCTTCAGTCTAGCAGAGAAAGATAGAACACAGTCCAATGGCTGGAAGTTGAAGCTAGACAAATTTAGGCTGGAAATAAAGGTGCACACTTAACGGTAACAGTAATTAACCACTGGAACAATTTACCAAGGGTCGTGGTGGATTCTCCATTGCTGACCATTTTAAAATCAAGACTGGATGTTTTTGCAAAAGATCTGCTCTAGGAATTGTTCTGGGGGAGGTCTCTGGCCTACGTTACACAGGAGGTCAGACTAGCTGATCACAATGGTCCCTTCTGGCCTTGGAATCCATGAACATCAACATGCTTGGGCCCATCCCTCTCCATTCTCTGGACACACCTGCCTGATGCCTCTTTAGTTTCAGCTTGGTGCTGTGCTACTAGTAGATGCCCTCTTGTGTGGCCTGGGAAAAAGCCTGCATGCCATTTCCCCCAGAGCAGCGCAGGAGAGCAATGTCAGAACACGCATCTGACCATCCAAAACAGTGACACTGACTAGCCACACACTATTACAGTAACTCCTCACTTAAAGTCGTCCCGGTTAATGTTGTTTCGTTGCTGATCTATTAGAGAACATGCTCCCTGATAACGTTGTTTGGCAGCCGCCTGCTTTGTCCACTGCTTGCAGGAAGAGCAGCCCGTTGGAGCTAGTTGGTGGGGGCTTGGAACCAGGGTGGGCTGGCAGCCCCCCTATGAGCTCCCCGCTCCCCTAAGTTCCCTGTGCGGCAGCCACCCAGCAGACTATCAATTGCCAGCAGTCCAGCTGTCCCTCCCCCGCACACCCCAACACCCCTGTGCTGCTCCTGCCCTCTGTGTGTGTGTGTCTCTCTCTCTCTGCCATGCTGTCTCCCCTCCTTCCATCTATGCTGCCTTGTAGAGTGTGAGGCTACATTAACAACGTGTTAACCCTTGAGGGCTCAGCCGAGTGCTAGTTCATTGTTTAGCAGTAAGGCATTCGCTGAGAAATATCCCACCCTCTTCTACCCTCTGACTCCAACACCTCAACCAAGCTTCACAATCATCATTGCTGTGTACATACAGTATTAAACTGTTTGTTTAAAACTTATACTGTGTATATGTATTGTGACAAAGTTCCTCCTCTACCTTGGTGGGTCCTGCGCTTATTGGCGGATTTGCTCGCTTCACAAATTCATCCTGTGGGTCAGGAAATAGTCCAGAGACCTTCCCCTCTGGTAGAAGCTATATCCAGGTCAATTCCTCCTCTGTTTGATCAGGAGTTGGGAGGTATAGGGGGAACCCGGGCCCGCCCTCTACTCCGGGTTCCAGCCCAGGGCCTTGTGGACTGCAGCTGTTTAGAGTGCCTCCTGGTACAGTTGCACGACACCTACAACTCCCGGGATACTTCCCCATGGCCTCCTCCCAACACCTTCTTTGTCCTCACCACCGGACCTTCCTCCTGATGTCTGATAACACTTGTACTTCTCCGTCCTCCAGCAGTACACCTACTCACTCTCAGCTTCTTGCACACCGCTTGCTCCCAGTTCCTCACACACACTTCCTCTCCTCTGGCTCCCCCTGGCTTGACTGGAGTGAGCCCTTTTATAGCATCAGAGGGGCCTTAATTAGAGTCAGGTGCTTAACTGCCTCACCTCATAGACTTTAAGGTCAGAAGGGACCATTATGATCATCTGGTCTGACCCCCTGCAGGTTAATTGGAGTCAGGTGGTCTATTAGCCTGGAGCAGCCCCTGCTCTGGTCACTCAGGGAACAGAAAACTACTTATCCAGTGGCCAGTATATTTCCCTTCTGCTACTCTGCTGTTCCCAACTGGTCTGGGTCTATCACAGTGTATAGTCTTTTGTCTGGTGAAAAAAAATTCCCAGGAACCTAATTCCCCCCCCCCCCCCCCCATTTACATTAATTCTTATGGGGAAATTGGATTCGCTTAACATCGTTTCGCTTAAAGTCGCATTTTTCAGGAACATCACTACAATGTCAAGTGAGGAGTTACTGTATTATGGTAGCAATTTAGGGCCACAATCAGAATCAGCAACCTGGAAGCAGGTGCGAGGGGAAGATGAGTTTAAATTAAATTAAATTAATTATGGAAAGACCAGGTGAGTACTTACTTCATCTGACTTAAAGCTTTTGCCCTGCATGCCATGTTTCCAGAAAGCCAGCACACTGTCTTGAAGGCACACTACAAGAAAAACAAAATTAGACCAATGGGTTGAAAGGAGTTCTGTTGTCTCTGATCAAAGACAGCATTGGTGGGTTCAGTACAGGAAGTATGTCTGAGATGTTAATGCACAATTTCAGGCTCTAGGAAGCACCAAGTGAATATTACACATTGTACAGCCATGCTATTTTTCTAGGTCCTGCTTGCAGGGCCGGCTTTATGAACTGCGGGGCCCGATTCGAATACCCGGCGGTGGTCCGGGGCTTCGGCGGCACTTCGGCGTCGGGGGCTCCGCTCTGGGTCTTCCGCGGCACCAAAGGATCCCCCGCCGCCGCCGAAATGCCGCTGAAGACGGACCAGGTGAGTAAAAAAAATTATAAAATTAAAAAGGTGCCTAAGGCGCGGGGTCCTCTTAGGCGCAGGGCCCGATTCCGGGGAATCGGCCTAAAGCCGGCCCTGCCTGCTTGTTTCCCATGTGATCTCTCAGAGACTAACGGGGCATGCTGCTCAGTAGCTGATGCATCTGGCATTCAATGAAGTCAACTGAAACTTATAAACTAGTGATTGGGCTTTTCAAACATATCAACACACCGTACCTTTTTCTACATAAAAGGTATGTCTGCACTGCAACTGGTGGGGTGACTGTAGCTCGTGGAGGCATGCCTGTGCTAGCTAGAATTTGGCTAGTGCAGCTAGCAACAGCAGCAAGCACCTGGCTGCATGTGTTTCAGCATCACTTGGAACCCTGGGTATGTATTCACACTCCTAGCCCATGCGGCTGTGTTTTCACTGCTATTTTGAGTCCTGCTAGCTGGATTAAAGTTGGCATGAGTACGGCTACCCAAGCAGCAATCTCCTCCGACTGCAATACAGACATGCCCTTAGATTCATGTGCACTTGCTGCTCCCCTTCTCCTGTCATAAACCGGGAAGAGCTACTTATTCCTATTCCAATCCCTACATTATAAAACCGAGGCTCCCCAGAGCCACCTAGAGTGTAATAAATTCCAGAAACCATTCACTGAACAGCCATCTGCAAAGTGAGCTAGACAATTAGTGCAAGAGTCCTCAATACATCTTTCCATCTATTCATCCCTTCAGCATGTCAAAGGAAAGCGGTTTACGCAGTGTAGTTGCATTACAGTATAAATGACAGTGTATGTCGATCGCTGGGAATGGAGGGAAAGTTTTCTGACTGAGAATTCAACTGGATAATTATAACATTTCATGATGTAGGAAAGGACCACGTGTCAAATAAAAAAAATACTGCCGTGTCCCTTCACAGCCTGACCAGTTCTGAGATTCTGTTACACAACACCCTGCACTGCCTGGACAGATGACCATGTGACATTCATTCTTTTAAAAAAGCTACCCCAAAAATCTGTTGCCAAAGGGAAGATGCCCAAGGAACCCAGTGCTCCAAACGGCAAGGAACTGCTGGGTAAGAGTGAGCTGATCTTGAAACTGGGATTTTTATTAAAGGCTTTTCACCACTGACTCTGGTTCCAGAACAAGTTTAAATAATTCCAGTTCTGCAACAATTAACGTACAGTATACTAAATCCCCACTTTGGGGACCATGGATCATGGCAAGAACTCTCAGCATAACAATGCGCTGTTGTGTAGAGATGATGGCACACCTTTCAAAAACAAGACTGCTACACACCGTGTAAGAGCTGTGTATTATTAAGAAGGTATGGGCAAGCTAAATTGCTATCTGCAGGGTTTCTTTAAGTAAAATCTCAGCTTTGTTAAAAATTGCTCCAACCCTAATTTATTGCTACAATAAAACCCCTTAGATAAAAACGTTTCTTGGTGCTCTAGAAACGAAGAGGAACAGAGGAGAGCAATTTCTTTGTTTTTAATCAAGACAGGAGACATCTTATTTAAAACCAGCAGGAATTACACTAGAACAGAATTTCCAAAGATCGGGTTCAGTCTTGCAAACACAAGCTGGCATCTAGCCTATCCCCCTACGTAGTCAATGCAGTCAAGGAGACAACTCACCGCAATAAGCACTACACCAAGTAATAAGTTTTTGCAGTGTCAGACAATAAACTAACCTCGGCTAGAAAGAGCCATGCAATTTGAAGATAAAATCTTCTCTGCTCAAGGCTCAGTTCTTGAGAACCAGTCAGGAGATTTTTACTTACCTACAGATTCAATGCAGAAATCAAAACTTAGCTCAGAGGCCAGCTTCTTGCTCGATTTCAGCTTCCCTTGTAAATTCACAATTTTCACAAATTCTCAAGGGAAAAAAAGGACAAAATCAAGCTCAAAACCCGTTGCTGAAAAGGATTATAGACAGCTTTACATATAAAATGCTAACTACAACCTTCAGGCTTAAGAGTATTTTATTCCCATGTCTGGCTTTTATAGTTTGTACAGAATGAATCAAAGAGCATGTTTCTATTAATGCACAAGTAGATAAGACCGTATATGTATCTGTATGTTTGAGACTTTGCTAAAAGTCTTCCTAAAGTAGGGTTATTATATTTAAAAAATAAAAAAAAGAGGACACTCCATGGGGCCCTGGTCCCACCCCTTTCCCACCCCCAGCCCAGCCCCAACTCTGCCCCTTCCCCGCCCCTTCCCCAAAGTCCCCACCCTAACTCCGCCCCCTCCCCTGAGTGCCCCACATTCCCCCTCCTCCCTCCCAGCCACGCAAAAAGGGCTGCCCGAGCGCTACCGGCTTCACGGTTTGCCGGGCAGCCCCCAGATCTTGCGCCCCCGGCCGGCGCTTCCCCAGCACAGCTGGAGCCCGGGAGGGGAAGTGCCCAGCCGGGGGCGCAGGGTCTGGAGGCTGCCCGGCAAACCGTGAAGCCGGTAGCGCTCGGGCTTCGGGCAGCCCCCATGCCTCTGGACCCTGCGCCCCCAGCCGGGCACTTCCCCTCCCGGGCTCCGGATGCTGTGCTCCTCCCCTGACTCTTCGGCTCTGTTTAAGAGCCGAGCTGCCCGAGCGCTCCGGCTTCGGGTAGCCCCCATGCCTCTGGACCCTGCGCCCCCAGAGCCCGGGAGGGGAAGTGCCCGGCCGGCGGTATTTTTCCCGGACATGTTCGGCTTTTTGGCAATTCCCCCCGGACGGGGGTTTGATTATCAAAAAGCCGGACATGTCCGGGAAAAAACGGACGTATGGTAACCCTATCCTAAAGAAATACAAAATATATGACTATTCAAAGAAAAAAAGAAACAACCACCCTAACATGAAAGTTTGTATATTTAAATACACAAAAGTCACGACTGGGTTGCTACTGAAACCATTAACTTTTCAGCCACACTTCTGTGCATACAGATTCTTGTATTGCCAGGTGTGTTGTACAAGTTAAATTTGTGGTAAGAAACGAAGCTCTGAAAATTCCTGATTTTTGAGTATTCTATTCTCAATCATAACACTGCATTAAGCTTAAACAATGAAAACAAAAGACAAAATAAAGGATATATGTATTTTTTTAAGAGGGCTGCAAACCTGAAGGCTGCATGTATCTAAATCTTAACTAAAGCCCTGATATTGCAACGCTACAGTATAAAAGAGAACCAAAGAGCTGACATCTAATAAAGTAGCAATTGTGCCAAAGCAAAGGTTTCTATCCCACAGGTCCAACCATATAGACAATACTTACTGTCCAAGCAGACTAGAACGGTGTCTCTTTCCAGCTGTGTTACATGAATGGCATCTAACTGCTGATTGCCTTGTTAAAGGAAAACAAAACCAGTTTACATTACACCTTTAAAACCCGATCTTAGCTCCCCAAACCCTATATTCTACTTTGTGCGTTTGCCGCTCTGCATACAACCTTTACAGTTAGGGATTTCTATTCTTGTAGAGTCATTTTTATTTCTTTTAGTGGTGGCAAGGTTAAAGAAACCAATTCTCCAGCTGAGGTGAGTCAGCTGCTTTCTGACCCCTTTGTGTTATGGGAGAGGAGCTCAGGATCGAGTCTTGCCTCTCAAAAAATTGGGCTTTTAAAACAGAAACCATAACTCTGAAGGGACTACTGTCTGCTTGTGACAGCCTGCCAAGAACATATCAAATCCGCTTTAGAGGGTGTTCGCAACAAGGTACAATAGTGAGTGGTGGGGATCAGCACAGGACACGTCCCCCTTGGAGAATTCATGTTTGGAGATGACAATCTAGGAAGCCCAGCGTGACTGATAAGTTAAATACTAACAGTTTATATAGCTTTAATTCATAAATGAGCTCACCCACTAGTGCTGTTAAAAAGAAGCCTTTAAAAGTGGAAAGATGTGTCTGAATCAGCTTAGCGGAGAAAAAAGTAATCAAGGTAGCAAATAGCTTTTGAAGAGAAAGGAGAACTTTTTCCATGGCATAAATGGGCAACGGATTACAAAAAAGGTCTATGTGAGGCCACAAAAGAGAGGCATGCACTTCGCTGAGGGTGTCCAGAGAGGAAACGGGGGAACAGCACAGAGACTGCCCTTGGAGGGACATGGACCAAGTAACTACACACTGAGCTCTTAGCTGAGTGGGTCATGTTCTGGTTTTCAAACATCCACTTTAATACATGGTGCTTTTAAAATGTAAATTAAATTGGAGCTGGGCAGAAAATGGACTTGGAAAGTGGAAAATGGACCAGCCTCCTATGTGATGATTAAGTAGGGTTACCATATTTCAATAGTGCAAAAAGAGGACACTCCACGGGATCCCGCCCCCGGACCTGCCCCAACTCCGTCCCTTCCCCACCCCAACTCCGCTCCCTCCCCTGAGCACCCCACATTCCCCCTCCTTCCTCCCGCCCCCCGGCTGCTGCTGCGCTGGGGAAGTTGCTTTGGCCCCCTCCGCGGTGGAGAGCGGCGGGAGCTGGGAAAGTTGGAGCCCGGAGAGGAGTCCCCTTACCATGCCTCCCTATTTTCCCGGACATGTTCGGCTTTTTGGAAATTCCTCCTGGACGGGGATTTGAGGACCAAAAAGCCGGACACGTCTGGGAAAATCTGGACGTATGGTAACCCTACCTCTGACACTCACCTCTCCCTCCACTGGAGGGACTCCCCTTGTCCATACCTGTCCCGGGGCCTTCCTTTAAAGGGGCATCCCCATATCAGCGGGGTCTACTTGGAAAAGATAATATTTATTCCCTTGTGTGGCAGAGCTGGGCTGTGACAATCCAACCCAGCATGAGTACTGTGAGAAATGGGGCACAACACTAACCAAGGCAGTGTCATTTCAGGGACTGTATGGGCCTCGAAGTTCAAACAAACAAGTTATATAAAGTCCTTTTCTTTACTGGGAAGCCAAATGGAAGTTTTTCTAGAAGGGTATTTTTAGAAATCTCATTATAATGACAAATTTCAAGCTCAGTTAAATAATTTTTTTGTGAAATGATGCAGAGCACCATTAGTAGAGAGACATGAATAGAGAGAGATCCAAGCTGCTTTGCCTGATATTGTGTAAAAATGTGTGTAACTTTGATATAGAACGCCTTGCCAAACTAATTATTGAAGCATATGCAACCATCATCGTAGACAGTGACTTGTTTATACTGCTCTATATACTATACCAGTGTTTCTCAATCTGGGAGTCGTGATTTATTTGATAATTTATATGGTAAAAATGAGAAAATAAGCAATTTTTCAGTAATACGGTGCTGTGATACTTGTATTTTTATGTCTGATTTTGTAAGCAAGTAGTTTTTAAGTGAGGGGTACTCAAGACAAATCAGCCTCCTGAAGGAGGTACAGTAGTCTGGAAACTTTGACAACCACTGCTCTAATTGACCTGGATCAAGAATGTCTTTGTTTTACTTTCTATTTCTATAGTAAGGCTATTGGGATCTCAGCATTAAAATACAGTCTCAGAAGGATTTTTTGAATCATGTTTTTAAGAAATTTCATAAATGGACCACTGCACTTCCCCCAAATTAATGAGTCTGATGTTTCATTTTTTAAGACCAAAGGTCCCTGCACCTTCCAAGTATTAGAGTGAGTTGTTTTCCAGAAACCCAAAGGTGGAAATTCATTAGCAATCTATTTGTGGGTAATACATTTTATAGTAACACATAAAAAGGAAGTCACAACTGGTCTAGTCAAATTTGCTTCCTGCCCTCTAGTCAGGACATATCTCCCTGCTGTCAACAGTTCTCTCCAGAAACAGCAAAAGAAAGATCCCAGATCAATCTATGAAACTGAAAAAGGTATTCCCAGAAACACTGAGAAAATGAATGCCAAGGGCTTTTGTTACACTTTACCAGGGAGATCAGGAGTGAATGCACCAAACCGAAAACTCACTGCTGCGGAAATGAACACTCAGGGCTAGACTCTGCTTGGAGACAGCAGAATCTGCTACCATTTGCTGCTCTGAGGTGCACAGTGCCTCACAGAGCTGGGGAAAGGAGGCAAGACCGTGGCTGGCAGTGCAGGAGAGAGTAAGGTGCCTCTGCGCTGCTATGGGGCCGAGCACCCCCCGTCACCGGGCCCCCGAGGCGGGGGGTGAGGTGACACCCCCACGTGCCCCAGGCCGGGCAAAGCCGCGGTGGGGTCCCTGTCCCTTTAAGAGCAGGGCTGGGCTGAGCTGAGCCAGCGGGTAGTGGCTCTGCTCCCGGCTGCAGGCTGATGCCGGAGCCTGGGCTGACAGCCAGGCTCGTCTCCTGCACCAGCTCTGGGCGAGGCTTTGCTGCGGCTCCCCCAGTCCCCCCGGGCCGGGCCGCCACACGGTGGGGGGAGAGGGGGTTGCTTGAAGCAGGGCAGGACCCGGTGGGGCCGAGGGCTGAACAGGCCCGGCAGGGCAGTGCGGGGGCTGCTGGAGGGGGAAGCTGGGGCATGGCCTCAACCCCCTGGGGCTGCCTGCCCCGCGGAGGAGGCAGAGGGGCGCAAGCCGCAGCAGGACCCCAGCCCCGCAGGGGAGGGGATCTGGGGCCAGCCCAGGGAGGCAGGAGCAGCCCGGGGGTGCTGGGCGTGTGCAGGGCAGAGCCCCGGGAGAGCCCCAGCCCCGCGGCGGGTAGTGCTGAGAGGAGGAGCCCACGGCCCCCGGCGGGCGAGGGGAGCCCCAGGCAGGGGGAGCCGGGCCGCCCGCACCCACCGCTTGCGGCCGCTCCATGCTGCTCCCAGTACCGCTTTCCGCTGGCGCGGCTGCCCTGTTAGCCGCTTTTGGGTCTTTAAATAGCCGTCTGGGGGAAATCCCGGACATTTTTAGCTTTTTACAAATTACCCCCGGACAGCTATTTAAAGACCCAAAAGCCGGACATGTCTGGGGAAACCCGGACGTATGGTAACCCTATATTAAGTAGAGGGAATTAAGTAATTTTTAACACCAGAAGGGTTCCCCCAACTTTTCTCAGGAAGTGATTTTATATCTTACTATAAAACAGTTATGCTCAGAAGGCCAGAGCACAGAGAGGAAGATGCAATCCAGGCTGGCATGGCACTGCAAGGCGTATATCTAGATATGTATGCGTGCCTCAAAAATTAACTGGAATCAAGCTGGTAGAGAAAGTGTTTCTACATTACTTAGAATGCCAGGTTCACACACTAGACCTCCAAAACCTTACCTGCACCAATTTCTGTAAACCATGAAGAAGCAGAGTTCAAGTTGATTGTCTCAAACTGAACTACTTGATTTGGTTCTGTGCCCTTACTGATAGCCACACAAACCATGGGGTATTCCTGCTCTGGTATCACTAGCATTTCAAACACATTCAGAGGGGTTGGCAAAGGAAAATCAAAGTGCTGAAAAAAATTAAGATAAATCAAGTTTAGAGGTTACTTTTATGTAGCATGTAGATAGGCAGCCTAAAAACGGACATGCACAGTTAATGAGAGATACTAATGAATATCAGAACATAAGAACGGCCATACTGGGTCAGACCAAAGGTCCATCTAGCCCAGTATCCTGTCTACCGATAGTGGCCAATGCCAGGTGCTTCAGAGGGAATGAACAGAACAGGTAATCATCAAGTGATCCATCCCCTGTTGCCTGTTCCTAGCTTCTGGCAAACAGAGGCTAGGGACACCATCCCTGCCCATCCTGGCTAATTGCCACTTATGGACCTATCCTCCATGAATTTATCTGGTTCTTTTTTGAACATTGTCATAGTCTTGGTCTTCACAATATCCTCTGGCTAAGAGTTTCACAGGTTGACTGTGCGCTGTGTGAAGAAATACTTCCTTTTGTTTTAAACCTGCTACCTATTAATTTCATTTGGTGACCCCCAATTCTTGTGTTAAAAGAAGGAGCAAATAACACTTCCTTATTCCCTTTCTCCACACCAGTCACGATTTTATAGACCTCTATCATATCCCCCCTTAGTTGTCTCTTTTCCAAGCTGAAAAGTACATAAAAGGTTGCTACAAGGAGGAGGGAGAAAATTTGTTCTTCTTAACCTCTGAGGATAGGACAAGAAGCAATGGGCTTAAATTGCAGCAAGGGTGGTTTAGATTGGACATTAGGAAAAACTTCCTAACTGTCAGAGTGATTAAGCACTGGAATAAATTGCCTAGGGAAGTTGTGGAATCTCCATCACTGGAGATTTTTAAGAGCAGGTTGGACAAACACCTGTCAGGGATGGTCTAGATAATACTTAATCCTGCCTTGAGTGCAGGGGACTGGACTAGATGACCTCTCGAGGGCCCTTCCAGTTCTGTGATTCTAAGTCTCAGTCCTTTTAGTGAGAGTTATTCTCCTCTCAATTGCCTATGTAATTCAAACTACTACGCACAATCAAGGAGAGTATATGCCCAAAAGAATGGAACACTTCACATAATTCATGCTCTTAGTTTTTGGAGGTCTGCTACTGCTAGGACTGGGTTTGATCCAACATCTTGTGAATCAATGCAAAGAGTTTCATTGATTCCCTCAGGCACTGGATCAGCCCTAGAGCTAGTAAAAGCTTGCAGGGCCAGATTTTCAAGTGCTTAGCATCCACAAACAGGACTAGAAAGGGACGCACTTTCCATCATGAAAACCTGGAATGGTTCACACACTTTCAGAGAGCTTTGTTTATTTCTAATAATAGTTGAATGATTAACATGGTGCAACAGGAAAAGGACATATCTTGTAACTGGGTAAAGCTTACCTTTATTAACATGAATTTCTGCATTGGTTCATACCACTGAAGTAAAACAATTCCAGACTGCAATGCTCCACAAAGGTATTTATGTCCTGTGTATGGATTTCTTACTATTAAACAAAAAAAAAAAAAAAAACAGAACAATCCACATATCAAATAGGGTTGGATTTAACAGGCAATCACGTTTCAAGTAAAACTGAAAATTACAGCTATTTTTACAGAGGATTCAAAATTTAAAAAACTAATCTTTTTGACTTTAGGTTTATTATTTGGTGCTGTATTAAAACGTTTGTTCCATTTATTATTGTGTTAACTTCCAAATGAACTAGAGACAAAATTATCTATTTTGCTACATATGAACATAACATAACCTGTGGACTAAGTCATGGAATGTTACTGAAGCAAACAGCACACCTGTGCTAGACAAAGATTTGTTTCTAGAGGAGCAAGAGAGAGTCAGGGGCCCGTTGAAATAGAAGGAAGATGGGAACAGCAAATTATAAAAGAGCCAACAATCTCAACCAAATCACCTCTTCCTCTTGTAAAATTTCTCAATGCCCCAGCGTTATTTTTTGTTTGTGTTACTGCAGCACCTTAGAGGCCCCACCTAAGACCAGGGCCCATTGTGTTATGCACTGTACGTACACAATGAGAACCCTCACCACATTAGTCAGTGCTGTAATCCTGGTGCTGCTAGTCAATGTCATCCTCACAACAGCGTTCTCTGTTACAGATGCTTTTCCTGACGCTTAGCAACCCCCTTCATCATGCTGACATCAGCAACGGCCACAGCTCCTTTCTCTTCTTTGATCACACAGTCCCATTGTTCAGGAACCGGGGACTGATGACCTTAGCTAGTCTGTGCCTCAGATCCCCATCTGTACAATGGGAATAACAGCCCTTCCCCACCTCACAGGGTGCTGTGAGGATAAATACATTAGAGACAAAAATGCTATACAAGAGCTAGTGCAGTGGCTCTCAAACTTTTTTGTACTGGTGACCCTTTTCACATAGCAAGTCTCTGAGTCCGACCCCCTTATCAATTAAAAACACTTTTTTATATATTTAACACCATTATAAATGCTGGAGGCAAAGTGGGGTTTGAGGTGGAGGTTGACAGCTCGCCACCCCCCATGTAATAACCTCGTGCCTCCTGAAGGGTCCTGGCCCACAGTTTGAGAGCCCCTGAGCCAGTGTAACCCACACACCTCCTGGGTGTGGTGTTTTGTCCCATCTAGTGGCACCGAGGGGGGGGGGGGGGAGAGAGGGACACACACACACACCCACCCATAACAGCCAGTTGGTTTTTAGCTCATGCAGTAGAGGCTCATGCACTAAGCTCCAGAGGTCCCCGGTTCGACCACTGGGGTCTGTCGGCGTTACACTAGGTATTACAGCAGAACCCTGTTTATCTGATCTAATCGGGACCGGGGCCAGATCGGATAATCAAAAAACCAGATATTCCAGAGAATGGGAACATGCAATGCGGCATCGCCATCTAGCGTCCACAGGAGAGATTGCCCGCTTCTGGCCCTGGAGTCCTGGTCATTAGGTTAATGTGGGGAGCAGGATACTGGAGGGTCAGATAAATGGGGTTCTGCTATATTAATACTTGTTTACTAGACGACTCTTTTCTTCCTACTAATGAAGGCTATTTCCCTGGACAATTACTTATCAAGTACAATCAGAGTACGCATGTGGATTTTAAAGCACTTTCAAATAATGGCTCTTAAACCAGAAACTTTGCTCTCAGGGTAAAAATCTTCCCGCAGGAGCCCTTGGAGAATCAGGGAGAGAGCAGGGAATGTGCACAACACACCTTCTCAGAAAGCACTGGGAGTGGCACTCAAACGCTCAGTCATATTTGGGTTCAATGGCCACAACATGTCACCTTGAGTCAGCCAGTTACTGTGACATCAGGCTGCCTGCAAACACCGGCTTGCCACAGAGCCCCAGTCCAGCTGCACATATACAGGTGAGTCTGGCTTGTCACCTTGGCTTGAGCCACGTTGTAAAGCCAAGTTCTCCCCTAAATATATTTTAAAACACTGCTTCCCCAGAAAGGGCAGAGGGTGCTGATGAGTAGGTGAAACCAATCTCTAGCAGGCAGTATCAATCTGAGGAAGATCAGACTCATAATTTGAACTCCATGTGTCTGCGTGAGGGAGGCGATATTTTAAGACAACAACATTTTTACAATTCTTAAGTTCCACTGATTTTCAATGACATAAGCTCTTAAGTGCACAAGTCCCTTTGGAAAAATTTACTCCAAAATTTAAAAAAATATGTGTGTTTATGCAGCACACACAAGGGTTGTAAGCGCGCATGTCAAATACAGGTCAAAGTGATTCTTAATCAGCTGAACTACACCTCCCCCCACCACATACACCTACAAATAATAACTGGTCCTTTACCCTCATGTTTGCTAGTTTTCCATCTTCAACCCATGATGCCCTATGCCACAACTTTACCCTGAATGCGCCACCCTCCTAGGGTCAGAGGATATTTCATCTTTCATGACCAGTCTTTGGCCTCTTTAGTGAGGCTTAACAAGAAGTTTCAGAGTAACAGCCGTGTTAGTCTGTATCCGCAAAAAGAAGAACAGGAGTACTTGTGGCACCTTAGAGACTAACAAATTTATTAGAGCATAAGCTTTCGTGGACTACAGCATCCGAAGAAGTGGGCTGTAGTCCACGAAAGCTTATGCTCTAATAAATTTGTTAGTCTCTAAGGTGCCACAAGTACTCCTGTTCTTCTTTTAACAAGAAGTGTCAGTCAGTGATAGTGGTTACTGACAGGGACACTTGTCCACTTGGACTTGACTAAGACCGACCAGCACATTTTTTAATATAGGCCTCTGCCCATCCCACAGGTAGTAGTGACTGTGGTACCACTGACCTGGGCCACACTGACTGGTGATTTGGGGTAAAATACTGGCCCCATTTAAGTCAACAGCAAAACTTCACTTGATTGCACTGGGGACAGTAGTTCACGTGTGGTAAGGTAAAGCTAGATTTGCAAGGTACATTTTAAGAGGTTCAGCGGGTGATGCATGTTTATGGGCACTGGACGAGAATGCTGATGGTAGAAGAACAGTAGGCAGAAAAAGAAGATCTTGGATGGATGTTGTTGTATCCTGGGTGGATCAAAGGCCTATTCATCCACAAAGAGATTAGAAGAGGATTGTACCGAATGGACTACCAGGGTTGCAAACCTCCAGTCATGGGGAGGTCACATAAGAAGAAAGTAAAGCTCAGTAATTCATTACCAATCTCCTGAGCTATCCAGGACCCACATTTGTATTATGTTTATGATGATTAAAAATAAATCTGAGTGCGAACCACTGTTCCAGTAATAAAAAACAAGAACAAAAATCAGTAGACTGAATGTTCACTCACCTATGCAGCATTTGTGGCATCCTTTTGTATCAGGAATCTTTGTTGTTAAGGCAAACTTCCTGGAATAACAGAGTAAGTTTAACAACACACATTAGTGACCGATATTGAAAGCCTTTTATGTTACTGATTCATACAGACATACATCAGAAGCATAAAGGATAAAGTAGTTTAGAACTTGTGTTCATTTTTCAGAATTGTCTAGAAAATAAAGATATTTTTGTACCTTGGTAATATTTTGTCAGGGAACCTATGAGTCTGCATATGAGCAGCAAATCCTGTTTTTTTGGCTTGTTCAAACAAAGCTATTAGGTTATGGGAGTAGAGCTGGAACGTTTTTCCTGTAAGACAGAAAACTGATTTGTATCGTACATACGCACATTAGATAGAGGTAATTTATGGTAAAAATACATAGTGATAATTACCTTCTAAAAAGGCGATCCACAAACATGTCAAAAATAGAAGCCAAGCCAAAATGTAAAGAGAAACAAATCGTGATTAAAATGACAGTGCATCAAGTGGGGACATAATTCCACTATTACAGTTAAGGTTTAATAAGATCATTTAAGAAAATGTGTAAAACAAATGCACACACTAAATTCTAGGTTGTTTTTTTGATACAACATCAAGGCACTGATGTGACTGTATCAGGCCAGAACACTTTCATTAAATTTATATAAATATATATTATTAATATTGGCATATCAAATTGATATTGATCTATGTACAGATACCTGCAATCACTCAAACACAATGCATACAGCTAAACAATCTTGAAAAAACTTTTATGGCCTATATAACCACTCTCCCATGCCTGGCAGTAGAAGCATTAATTCACACAAGGAACAAATATTTGATAATGGGCTCTTCAATCTAGCAGAGAAGGGTGTAACATGGACCAATGGCTGGAAGTTGAAGCTAGACAAATTTAGACTGGAAATAAGGCAAACATTTTTAACAGTGAGGGTAATTAACCACTGGAACAATTTACTAAGGGTCATGGTGGATTCTGTGTCACTGGCAATTTTAAAATCAAGATGGAATGTTTTCCAAAAAGATCTGCTCTAGGAATTCTTTTGGGGAAGAGCTATGAACTGTGTCACAAAGGAAGTCAGACTAGATGATCAGAGTGGTCCTCTCTGGCCCTTGGAACCTATGTGCCACCAGCCTTCTGAAAACCCATCCTGGACTATCATGATATGACTTGGATTACACACAGAATCCTATGTCTAAAAGCCTGATCCTGCAATCCGTCTGTACTCAAAATTAAGATCGGCCTTGGGCATCTGTTCTGGATGCAGAATTCTTTTATCAGGACAGGAGGGAAAACCCCTTGTTTCAAATCATCTACAGTTAGGACAAATATAATAGATAAGAATGACAAATTCATTATTATTCACATGCGCACGCACGTTATTCCTCCTTAACTAAGAACTCTTCTTGTCCTCAATCATACCTATTTTCTGAGTCAGTGGGATGTATGATGGGGATGACTGGGAAGTTCAGAGCCATTAAAGATGGCACCAAACTGCAATGCACCAGGGGAATGATTAGACACTGCAGCTCAATTCTTAGAAGCCCTTTCCACCCCTCCCCAATAGAACTGAATGTTGGCTTGATAGTTATTTTAATAGCGGAACACTGTCCTGAACTTGGAACTGCAATCTCACAGGCCAAAAGCAGGAAAAATTCAATATCCTTCTCCCGCTCAAACTGGGCCCTTGGCATTACTCAGAACAAGCGTTGTATTGTGTGGTCTAATCATCAAACTCCTAACCTTTCAGGGAAAAAACAGTGGGAGGCCTCAGATGCATTTAACCTAGTGTTTACAAGTTTGATTTTATAAGCTTCCAGCCTTACAATCTATGAAAATGTCTTGTGTAAAGCATTTTCAAAGTAAAACTTCCTATATGGAAAAGGAAAACAGAAATACAGGAAACAGCACATTATTCTCTTATTCAATATAATGTTACTGATCTGCATGGAGCACACAGGAAAATATCCTGTAACAAGTGAATGCTTTGTGTATTTTCCCATTATGTACAGTGGCTTTTTTCTTAACATATACATACCTGACAACGACATTAAAGTATTATTGATAACATACAGCCAGCTACACTTTCGGGGAAATAACTAAAGGAAGAAGCAGAAGATATTTCCATGTAACAGAGAGAAACTGAATTAAAAAAGAAATATACATGGGTTAATACTGCTGGGTCCCCTGATCCATTTCCTCAGGCCCTGTTCATGCCCTGCTAATTGTCTCTTGATGAAGTCTTATGATGACGCTGACATTCTCTCTGTCAGGTTCATTCTTCTGTATCTCAGCTGTACCCCTTCTTCCCCTTTCTTTCTAAAACAGCTTCCCCCACCGTTACACCACCAGCACCCGATGAGGCGCTTCCATCTTTAATTCTCCACCTTTAACGCGGCTGATTCAGAGATCCCACTTCCACTACCTGCCTCTATCCTTGTAGCTCACCTCCACCCTTCCATGTTTCTTTTCATTTTCAGTTCCTTCTCCAGTACCTACTCGGTCTTACCTTCCCCTATGCTTTCAAGCATGTTCTTGTGGTCCACTAACTTGTGAAAGCCTTCCCTCTGTTGTGACTGTATCAACTTCAAGTTCCTCATTCTTACCATCAGATCCTACCCAATCTTCCTCTCATATCCTTCTGCTTGCCCAGCACCCCCAAACCATCTGGCCAGAGTGCCACTTTGTCTTTCACCCACACTTCGCTTTGTGCCTTCGATCATGCTGCGCCCACGGAACAGCCTCTCTTTTCCGGTTTGCTGAATACCTTCTCTACCTTACCTCCTTATGACCCACTCAGTGCTAGAATCCATCCCGTGCTCTCCTCATCACAGTCTCCTTTTCCTCTATCAGCCTGTGTTGTGTTTTGTGTCTCTGGGGCAGAGACTGGGTCCTTGCTAGGTTTGGAAAGTGCTGTACAAACCTACAGCTCCATATGACAACAGCACTAGCACCATCTAGACCAACTCTACCCCAGACAGAGGGTTCTTACCTTTCCCTCCCTCTTCGGACAGTAACAGTAGCAAAGCATAAAAATACCTTACAGTAAGTCTGGCAAAAATTGTCTCCCTCTTAAGGCCTGGAGGCTATTCCCCACTAGATAACTTCAGATAGGCCTAATATGGGGCCTAAACCCAAACGTATAGCTCCGTGAGGCCCAAGCTGAGGGTACAGCAAATCAAAGAAATAAAAAGGACTATTAACATCTTCCTTCCTGGTTGTTTTTAAGTTAGAGGTGACGAGTGAACTAGGGACGTTTGCGTGAGCAATGGGGTGCTTAGCGACAGTAAGCAGTGGGCCAAAGCACAAAAGGAGATGGGGTTTGGAAGGAGAGAGGCAGGCAAGCAGGGGAGAAGCAACAAGGGGAGCTAAAGGAGCAAGGGGACTAGAGGAGGAGCAGCTGGCCAGCCCATAAATATTTACCAGCTGCGGTTGTGCCAGCTGGACTAACCAGCAGCGGGGCTGCATCTGCCTATGGGTCATGCACAGCGGAGGAGAGGTGTGCCATCTAGTGGAATCAAGATGAAGGAAGAGGCAGGCTGGGTAGCAAAGGAGAGGAGGCAGGCCAGAGCAGGGGGATGCAGAGCCAGTTCTGAGAGAAGAGGGCTTAATACAGGTGGAGGGCTCCATGCTATCCTTTGATCTGAGCATCTCATCAGCACTGTCAAAAAGATTGCCCTGAAAGTCAGGGATTTCTAACGTTAGGACCAATGGGATTTGACTTGATGTGGCCCTGCTTACACAACAAAGCAGAACATCCCTATCAACCCCCCGCTAAAAATCACAGTGTTGGTGTTTCGTAGTATCTGTCAATTATAGTCTGCCTGTACAAGACATTGATAATCACCTGTTCCATTGTTGCTTCGTGAAGTTCATTCAGATTCAACGTATAAATACCATCTTCAGTTCCAAAGATAATATACTGATCTAAAAAAGGAGAGAAATTGGCTTAATCTGAAAGTACAATACTGGTTTTGTAGCAGGACTTAAAATACAAAGGGGAAAGCGAGCCTACCTTTAGTATCAGGATGTATCCATGATGTTGCACAGTTAATCTTCAAAGGGCAACCATCAAAAACTTTTGAAAAACATGCTCCCATCTAAAAGAAACCCAAATTTAAACCGGAAACAAGTTTGCAATGTAAAGAGTTTATTTTTTAGTCACCTATTTAATTACATGCCAGACACATGAACAAATTAGCCTTCCTTTCTTCAATCACACAAGCCTATTTTAATATCACTTGACACAAGAAAACCTTCATCTTCCCCAAGAACACAACAACACATCCTATGAAACTTCTCTGTTTGGCCAAATTTCTACAGAACACCATAGATACAAATCCGGAATAACATGAAAGCTTTTTAGTGGCTGTTACACTGACAGCAACACTGAATTCTTTTGGTAATAAACTAATTACTAAGAGTATAAAGGCAAAGTAAGCAGAAGGATAAATAAAATTGTGCTCCCAGTTATTCTTATTTTAAATGAGATTTCTTACCAGCACCTTTGGCGTCGGCGGTAGACCATTGATCGCTGGCTTCTGTGGGGAAAGAGAAATTGTAAAATGATTCACACTAGTTTAAAATTCTACACCAGAGTCATGTGCGTGTAATCTATACAAATGAAGTCACGTCACTGACCAATATTTAACAGCTACAGTACCAAATACTTACTGGAAAGTCTCTTTTGTCTTTTTTACGTGGCAGCTGGGGGACCTGGTCAGAACCTTCTGCATTCTCCTCAGTGAGTTTCAGCATACTATCCCCATTTCCTAAAACAAATCCCACATGCATATCTGATATCCAAATTAAGTACAATAATTTTGCTGCCTACATGCCTTGTTCTCTTCTCTGCAACATAGATAATTAATCCTAAAGAAGAGGGAGGCACAGTTCTGAAGTAATCGTACATTAATCTCAGCCAGCTGAACCTTTTCAGAGGGAGCTGCGGAAAAGGGGCCAGTCCAGCTGCCCAGTGGCTAGGGCTCTTCACTATCGAGAGAAGCCCGTGTTTGTTGTCATTGCAACCTGCTCAGACCGGCGGATGGGAGCACAGTGGGCCAACACAGGAATGGTACTGATTGGTTGCAAAAGAGATTCCATTCAGCAACTCTGTGCCAGCAGGAAGTTCCCTGACCTAGGCCTTTAGGGTATGAACCTCCAGGGCACAGAGAAAGCCCAGCACATGTGACAAGGAAAGTCACACTTCAGGAACTACTTCTATTACAATCATGTTTTGCTTAAAGTCAAGTTGGCTCCAAAACATATTTCTTTTTATGGGAAACAAGTCACTTTCTGAAAATGTAATTTAGAGAGACGAGGTGGATGAGGTAATAGCTTTTATTGGACCAACTTCTCTTGGCAGAAGGTACAAGCTTTCAAGCTACAGGCACCTGAAGAGTAACTCTGTGCAGCTCAAAAGCTTGTATCTTCCATCAACAGAAGTTGGTCCAGGAAAAGATATTACCTCACCCACCTTGTCTCTCTCATGTCCTGGGACTGACATGGTTACAACAATACCGCAAACGATATAAATTAGGTTATTTACCCAAGTCACTGTATCTAGCTGTAAGCAGTCCAGGGCTGCTGAGACTGCTAGTCATACCAATGGGGGACGGCTCAGCTTGAGGTCCACATGTTGGAATGCTCTGTCTCCTATGAGCTGGCGGCGCTCTACACTGTGAATCTGGAAAGTGTTTTATTGTCTGAGACTTCTCATCATCCGCAAGGCTTTCCTCAGGGTAATTGTTTATCCTTGGCTGTAATAAATAAAATAGGTGGGGCTTTATAAAATAAGGTTCATAGATTCAGACTTTAAAGCCAGAAGGGACCATTGTGATCATCATGTCTGACCTCCTGCACACTGCAGGCCACAGACCCTCCCCCACCCACTCCTGTAATAGACTCCTAACTTCTGGCTGAGTTACTGAAGTCCTCAAATCATGGTTTAAAGACATATGATGATTTTTCGGAGGCATAAAATTATTACATGCTAGCTTTTATGTAGAAAACGTATCACCATTCTAACAAAGAACGTTGACAGCAGGATAATCTATTATCAGAATTATTCTTTTCTTGATAGATTTTGAAAAATAATGACATAGTGGCAGAAAGAATAATGGTCAACAGGACATACCACACATATACCACGTCCCTTCAAAAGGGAAACTACCTAAAAGCCACTTTTACAAACATATATGGGGCCCAGTGACACCCAATATAATCAGAAAGTTCAACAGGACTGTACAGGGTGTAGGTCAGTGCAAAATATGGCCCATCACATGAAGTCCAAGAGCTATGTTTCCCTCCAACTGTTAGTAAATTAGCTTCTAAACTTATGAGCAACTAGAAAGCATCAGGCTGAAGTATTTCATAGAATGTCATTTATCAGTAAAGCCTTCTTTAAAACATGGCAGAAACTTACCTTAGGAGGTAGTGGTGGTGGCCCTGCTCGCTTTAGGGTTGACCTAAAATAAAAAGGTGCAGTAGCATCTCGGTTATTTATACAAGCACAAAACACACAGATAGGTTTGGCTGAAAATATGAAGTCTGTGGAAATAAGGTGAGCTATGTGCATAGAATAGATTGTCTTTTCATAGCTTGACACAAAAACGGGTTAAAGCAGATGGACAATACAAAGAGGATCAGAAAAGCAGGTTAATATTTGTTAGTGGTTTCTTTTTTACTTAAATTTACATTACACTATGAAAGAACATAAAGACAACTGTGCAGTGAAGATGACTTGAAATTAGCAGGATTAAACAGATGTTAAGGTAGCTATTCCTTTGGGGTGATTACCCCCACTCCCTTAATTCTAACTCTCTTGGTTACTCAAGAAAATCCCTCCTGACAATGAAAATGTTACATTGCTGGATCAGCCAGTAGGTTAGGACACAGAGCAGAGTTCTCCCAAGTTCCTTAAAGTGACAAAAGAAACTGTCAGTTGTCTTCTAATAATCATCCTAACACCTACTGAATGTGTGGTTCAAATCACAAAAAACCCATAGCTATCTGACATGGCTTGCAGATTTTGCTCAAGAATGATTAAGTACTGGAATAGCAGGGGTGTCGTAGGGTGGGGGGAGGGGCATTGGAAGAGCTCTTAGGGACCCTTGTACATCAGCTGACTGTAGTAGGCCCAGCTCATCATAGGAATATTATCCTCTCATTCTCAACACACAAAATCCCCTTTAAAAAAAAAAATCAGAAGCTTTCTTGCACACCCCATAATATTTTATTGAGGGCAGGGGAGAGAAGAGAGGATGGTACTTCTATCTATACAGGGCTTTCACATGTTCTCTTGATGCTTGTATACACAGTGAAGGGTGCGTTACATTTATGAGTACCACTAGTCCCTCACCGTCATGTGGGATAAATACAACATTTTCAGAAAAGGGATTTTGCCAGAACCTTAACCGCTTAAAGAAAGAGCTATAGAGAATACAACTGAAAATGAAGGTGGTTCACTCACTCTTCAACATCTTCACTGCCATCGCCAAATTTTGTGCACGGTCCCCTAGGTAAAACGTTCATAAAATTAAGAGGCCCACTCTTAAGTTGTATGAAGATCAATGCAATCAAAATTTGATTACTGCTGTACTTCACTTTGACATTATACGGTAGTATCTACCAGCCCATCACAAACACAAAAGTACCTTGCTCTTATTCATTGTGTTAAACTCTTTTTTTTTTTTTTTTTTTTCATTTTGCATTTTCTTTCCCCCCTAAACTAAGGAATAGTTATTTATGTTCTCTTATGCTTGGGTATCAGAAACTAGTCTCACACCTCCATCTACTAAGTATATTAAGGCACTGTTGCAATGTCTAATTAGGTGCACTAACAACGGGAAATGGAGAAAGTTAGTGAAAAATGCAGGGATATAGTGAAGATTTTCACAGACTGTTTTCTTGTTACACTGTTAAATAGTTTTCTCTGTCTGCAGGGTCAACAGAAAAGTGCAGAAAAGTCAGATTTTTAACCAAACTTTTAGATTTCTCAAAATCACCAACTTTCTAGCTAATTTTACAGAGTAGTAACTTCAGTTTATTTCACAGATATGGTTCTAAATAACACTACATTGTAAACATTCAGTTGCTCAAAATCCATCAACACTAATGCTGCTTATGCACTCAGAGAGAGAACTATTTTGGTGATGGCCTGTTATGATTAGCTAATCTCAATTATGCCAGTGAGCTCAGGGAAGGACAGGCCTTTTTTCTGGAGGTGGAGGTGAGAGTCACAACTTGCCTGTCGCAATTTTATTTTTTTAATAATCAGATGCAGTTTTCTGCAAGGCTAGGGGAACAGGCTGGTAATCAGAATCCATTGGAAAGATACAGTTAGCACAGGGAAATACTATAGGTTTGTTTGTTTGTTTTTGATAAAATATGGTGGCATCGAACATTCCGAACAATGGTGGACAGACTCCAATACCACAGTATCCATCTTTCTATGTGCCTAGCTCTCTCACGTCCCCACTAATGAGTATGTTCTGGAAGGTTCCATGAAATGCCATGTCAACCGGAAAAGAAGATTACAGGATCCATTTACATAACTATTGAACAAAAGCCTCTTAATAAAAACATAGCACACTGTATACTAATCAATTTCCCTTTGAGCTGCTTCTTCTGAGTGGTCCCAGAACAGCTGCTAATGAAACTAGGACTACTGCCCCAGACACTACTGGGGGGGAGGAGGAGAGGAATCAATTATCCCCAAGTCATTACCAGATGTGTGCACTAAAAAGTTACTCATGCGTAATGCAGAAAACGGTGCACAAAATAGTCATTTTTAAAAAGTTAAATTATAGATTGAGAAAGTATCAAACCAGTTCAATCTTGCCTAAGCACAAATGGCATTTGTCTTGTTTACATAAAACTAACCCGAGTCAGCGTATAAATCAGTGTTATCTCTGGCATGGGCCAAACCACAGAAAAGCAGTCCACCCCCTCTCTCAAGCCAGCCTTTTCTTTACCATTATGGCACTATCCAGAATTCCCTGGCTCAGAAGGGCTAAGCATTTCCTGTTTACCCTTCTGAGAAGGAACTGAATTCCAAGAGAATGCCAGAGAAACTCACTGTCCTGGGACTTTACGACTGCCCCCCTTCCAGTCAGAAGCATCACTTCATAAACATGTATACCCTTGTTACAGCTGTTCATAGCTGCTTTTGATGCAGTTTTATATATACAGCCTACATTATACAAAAAGCCACAGCATTACGGAATCAAATTCATATCCACGGGTAGTTTTGAAGAGGACACAGAACTCCGAGCTTTCTGGAGTGTGGTCCCACCCCCTCCAATCTTGGAGATTCCAGCTGCCCACAGAACAGCTTCGTCAGTAACATGTAAGGCTTTTCAGCCCTAGCTAGCCAGTGTCACGTAAGCAAAACAAGAAAAGGGGGAGGAAAAGGAGTTGTTCCTGTTTCTGGGGAGAAGAGGACAGACCAGGCCTACAAAACGGCTTGAATTTTCACTATTGAAGGAGCGAAGATGAGAAGAAAACAGAAAATAAATGGAAGGATAAACTGTCACACATTTAAAACAATGGATTTATTATACTTTGCACAACATGACCGGCTGGATTGCGGAACTGCAATGTTGAAAATGAGCTATATGCTAAAGGTTATCTGCAAAAGCTAAAAACAAAAGCATATTGTGCACTGACTGCCTCCAAATAAAGAAGGGAGCAAGGGATTTTTCAGCCTAGCAGTAATTTAAACTTGCAGAAGAGACCATTTCTAAAATACTCTCTTTCCTGTTTAGCTGGATCATTCAGCTGGTAATACCAAGCCTGCTTACTTTTTGTTGTAACTGCAAAGATCAGCTTTAAAGCAGTTTAGCAGTGTGCAGTAAAAGGAAGCCCTGTGCAGCTACATGGTCAAATTCAGCGCTAGCTTCAACAGAGTTGTGCTCACTAAATTTCAGGGATACAGTAAGTTGGGATTTAAAATGTTGGGGAGGTAAAAGCTAAATTGTTAACTGACTGTACTGTAGAATACACTGCACCTATAATGGACACATACCACAAACACTTAAGTAAAAATATTTGCAATTTTAAAAAGCCAAATTTTTGAAAGTCAGTTCCTCCTTTACTTACTTGCAAAGACTGCTCGTCAGCCTTCTGCATGCGCCTTGCACATGGTGACATCAAAACCACTCACCAGTGCAGGGAGTGCTGCAAGGCCCATGCAGAATCCTGAACAGAACCCTTTGACAGGCAAGTAAAACAAAACCTGATTTTAGTTACCGTATTTTGTTTTAATACATAGTCTACATATACGACACCTTCCCATAACCAAGCACCCAAAAAATCGCTGCTCCTCTTTCACAGGGATCAAAACTGCACAGAAGTGATTATCCTTGCCCGGATGAGCTGACCACCTGGATCACAAGAACTGCGCTGCAATACTGTATATAACGTGAAGTCCAAATCATTTTTACCTCTACTTTGGCCTGTCTTACTTTATCAAAGGACATAAAAATTAGAATTAATCAGTTCATGGTTTTGAGGTTTTTTTAAGCACAATTCTGTTTTTCTTTTCACTCAATCAAAACTCTGAAAACGCTATTAAATTATGTACATACTTGCTGCTGTTTCCGCCATCAACAAAAGGATTCCAGTGGGAAGCAAAGTCTGTGCCTGCTGCCACAATCTGAAGATGCAGAAATTTCAGTTCAACAATTTTTATTGAATTGAAAGAAAATCTTCTCTAAACATATTTCCATAACATCCTGGGGGACTGGGGAGGAAGAGAACTGCAGAAAATCATCACCCATAAACAGTGGAACTTCAGTTCCAAAGTCCAAATGTTTTTTACAGTCTGATTATGGGGGGCGGGGGGAGGGGATTCCAACCTTCCTTTAATTTGGGCTTGAAAACAACACCTGGAAATGGCGAAGAGCCCAGGTTCAACAGATGACAAATGACTGGTACAAACTGGATAAGGAGAAAGCTTTTCGCCATGGGTACTGGTGTAACAGATCACTGCTACTCTTGGGGACCATGTTTCCAGAATGAAATCCCATTGTGACTCACGGAACTACAGCTCTCTGAGGGTGGTTACCCCCCACCCTGGCCAGCAGGCATTGCACTGCACTCTTGCTGAACTCCCAGTCCCACCAATGCCTTTTCACCAGTGACTGGTGAAGGAGCTCCTGGTGAATGCTGTTAGTGCAGCACTCGTTAAAGTGACTTTAGACTTGTTAAAAAATTAAAATTTTCCTCGGGAATCGAATCAAATCAACCCGCCTCCTGCTGCCGGTCATAAAAAATTATTGTGAGCTGTTGCTGCTTTATGTAATCGGCTTGGGTCAGTTGTTCCCCACTAACTTCCCCTTCACGGACGCGGTTAACATCATGAGTGTAGAGGTTTTTTTGTTCAGTGATTAAGCCCCAAAGAGACAAAGCTGGGAAATGATGCAAATTTTTGCCATGAAAAAGGCCCATCTGGCCAACAGGAATATGGCTTTAAACATCCGGATCCTGATTTTCATAATGCTGAGCACCTGTGTCTCCAACTGAAGTCAGTGGGAGCTTTTGGGCCTCAGCACTTATGAAAAACAAGGCCCATTGCCTCCACAGCCGTACTCTACTCCAGACAAACGTGTGTTGGCTGGAGTAAACAGATAACTGCTGAGGGTTAAAACAGCAGCAAGAGGCACACAATGGAGCAACATGGCTGGGCTCTGAGTAACAAAGAGCAGAAAAAATAATATTGTCTGGTAGAGAGATCTAAGGGAATCAAATTCAGAATCTCTTTTCACATTCCTACACTAATTGGTGCATTTCAAGTTGCACATGAGGAAGACCCTCCTCATGAACCATAGAAAGCAATTCATTTTCTTCAGAATGTGGCGACGGTCTGAAAACTGATAGCTGTCTTCTTGTGACTCTCTTTATACTCTGAATACATATTACTTAACAGAGTTAAAGCATAAAACAATGAGGACATTGTGATTATAATAAACGATGGAAAACCAAGTCCTACCATTTCATCCCGAGCTTCTGTTTCCTTCCGTAAGGGAGGCTCAAATTGCAGCTTGTCAACTGCAAAACATCACATTTTCAACTTTAAAACATGTAACGTTCTACTGACACCCTCTTTTAAAGCAAGCAGCATGCTGTAGCATACAAAAACCCAAAGTGCACACTGCAGTGTGACACAACGCTTCATTTTAACTTGCCTATAAAATTCTAAACTCTTTGAATCACGCACATTTGTTTTTAGAAGTCTTCAATGTCTAAATATTTGTACCGGCAATGTATTTGTTATGAAACAACCCGCAGAAAATGAAACTGAGAAAATAGCAGTAAGAATCCCCATTTCACGTAGTCTAAATGCACGGGCACTTCTCCAAACACAGAGAAAGCCAGTTCCTACTTCAAAGGGCTCCAAAATTTCAGCACTTTTCCCCCACTCCAGCTGAAAGTGACCGAATAGCGTGTCAACACTGCCTGAGCTTAACATACACCATAGTCAGTACAGTACATGTGACCATAATATTTATGGTCACATATCTAATAATAATAATTTAGTTTCCATGGGCACTTTATGGTCACATAGCTAATAATATCTACTAATTATTTAGTTTGTAAGGGCACTTTTTCAAACACAGAGCAAGCCAGATCCTGCTTCAACAGGCACCAAATTTCAGTATTTTCCCCCCACGCATTTGAAAGTGACCCAATAGCGTACGAATGCTGAATGGAGCATAAGGACTTGCACTCCTTTTGAGTTTAACATACACCATATAGCCAGTACAGCAGATGTGACCATAACAAGTGGAGCACCCTCGAGTGGCTAGGATGAGATTTAGCTGACCATCAATGTGAAAACCAGCATGAAATCAGAGTGGAATCAAATTGCCATCTACTTTTCTATATTCTCCCTCGCCAGTGAGGGCCAAGACATCTATGTGTAAGAACATATTCTTCCCACTATAATAATCAGCTTGATCTTCCTGTTTAATGCTTCTATTAAATTATTATTTTTTATGATGCCAGTAGGTATTCAAAGTTTGGCACCACGCCATGGCAGAGAGAGGCTGAGTACAGAAGAAACAATGCCCTGGTTTTATAGAAATGTTTGCATCCTGCAATGACATGAAATGAACTAACACAAAAGTATGCAAGTTTCAATTTTGGTTTTGGAAAAATACTGTGGGGGAGGGATAGCTCAGTGGTTTGACATTGGCCTGCTAAACCCAGGGTTGTGAGTTCAGTCCTTGAGGGGGCCACTTAGGGATCTGCGGCAAAATCAGTACTTGGTCCTGCTAGTGAAGGCAGGGGGCTGAACTCGATGACCTTTCGGGGTCCCTTCCAGTTCTATGAGATAGGTATATCTCCACATATTATTTATTATTATTACTGAGGAGATTTTTTTGTTTGTGTTTTTTTCTTTAAGTGTGCCAATGGTAAAAGTCAAGTATCAGAGGGGTAGCCGTGTTAGTCTGGATCTGTAAAAAGCGACAGAGTCCTGTGGCACCTTATAGACTAACAGACTTATTGGAGCATAAGCTTTCGTGGGTGACAATAGTAAAAGTGTCTCTCCAAGGTTTGCTATAAAAGAGTGACACAGACACCCTCCATCAGGAAAAATAAACCAGCACCACAAAATGGGAAAAAGCACATTAGGGACTTACAATTTATCTCTGATGCTGTTCTTTCCGCTCTAGCATTCCTGTTTGTAGAGCGAATGGTGTGGCGAATAACAGAGTGAGGCTGTTAGAAACAGAAACATTACAATTCAGTTATAGTGCCTTCACCTTAGATCTCATACCATAATTAAAGGGAAAGAAGAGCTATTATAATGGGGGACACACTCTGTTTCCTACCCATGATACTTTTATTGCCTGCACACAAGCCCCTTGTACTTGACAGCAAGCTTAACCTCAACTCTGTGGCAAGGCCTCCTGGTTTCTACAGCACTGCTGTGCAGCAGAGTAGAATAATTTTTCAACCCCTCTCTGAAGTGAGAATCTACCTTTACAGAGTGAAAACAGGAGAAGATTTTTACACATCAGCTTTTCAAAACAGGAAAAATACAAATATGTTCTCACCTCAAAATCATCGTCATCCGTTTCACCGTAATGTGTATGGTTTTCAGGATTATTTACTTTGTCCAACAGCTCAACTGCTAGAGATCTCGAGAGACCGGGTTGTCCTACAAAACTATGCTAAAAATCACAAAAAAATAATATGTTACAGTAGGTTTAATAGGAGGCAGATATTTAACCCTGTATGTCTGGGCTTCAAAAGATTAGCCTTCTTGTTTTGCAAAACTTTATAACTGACACTCCAGAAAATCTTTTTAACGTCGCCTGAGCAAGTACGCCTCTACAGCATGCATCTGTTTTGGCCTGATAGCATTATGCGTCACTTGCAATTAGAAATTAAGACCCTAGGTGTGCAAACATTGATGCATTTGCTTAACTTTATGCATGTAAGTAGTTCCATAGAGTTCAATGGGACTCTTTAGGTGAGTAGAATTAAGCATTCGAGTAAGTGTTTTCTGAATCAAGGCCTAATTTTGCCCTATGGGGTGATTAATAACCAATCTATACAATTAATTCTATCAAACTGGGGCATACTGTTACAAAATGCCAGTCTTTGGACAATTCAAACTGGACTTATCTTGCAGTGTAGACAGGTATCTTTATAAAATCTTGCACCAAATAAAACTTTTGTATATTCCATGAGATTCCAATTTCACTTTTGCTGCGTTTGCACCATTAAGCACACTTGTACAATAAGAGTATGAAACATAGCCCTTTTGGTGCACTAATGACTTCTTTCTCTGTGAAACAATAGATTTAGTGGTGACATTACAAGTTCTGACTTTTCTTTTTAGACACTTACAGTAAGGAGTCTTTCTGCAGTTGGTCTCTTCTTTGGATTTTTTGTAAGTGCTATTTTGACAAAATTATGGAATGTTGATGACCTTTACATAAAAAGACAAAGAAAAAATTGAATACTTAAAATCAAGTTAAGTTTTTCTGAAAAGGAAAAAATAATGGTCACTTTCAATGTAACTGCTATATAAATGGCAAAACATCTGCTGAATTAGAATCCTGCTCAAATATCCCAAGGCATTTCAGATTTATACCATTCTGCTGCTGAGTTAACTAGAGGGAGATTACTACTACTGTCCCTTTGGAAAAAGCAGTCAGAAGATCAAATTCCATTTGAAGTCTTATGGCACTAGATAACAGAAATAAAAATAATATAGTGAATTAGGTATACAGCAAACCCACAAAATCCAGGCCAGTCTGACACTCCACATTATCTCATGTCACCAGGAGGAAAATAAAATGCACAATGGGGTTAGATCAGGAGAAAGCATCAACCTCCCCTTTCAAATGCATGGCTGAGATTTTCAAAGCAGTTCAGATGATTTAACTACACCTCTTTCTTTTAAATTAATGCAAGATGTGAGGCTAAATCCCTTTGAAAGTCTCATCCTACAGTTTTTACTTGTCTTTCTTGCACATGTTTATTTTAACATATCTTCAAGGGATATATCACCTGAATTTGATGATTTTCAGGGCACGTTGCAAAACTTATCCCTCAGGCGTTTGGTAATAAGAAGGAATTGGAGTGGTGGAGGGCAGGGGGGGCTGATGATCTGCTTCTTGGAGGTGGGTTGTACTGAACTGTACTATTGCACATCGAGTTTTATTTGTGATGTGCTTTTAAGTTATGGCAAGAATGCCTAGAGTATATGAATAGGTACTCTTAGCATGTGCACAAATCACATAGGGGGTGGGGGGAGAGAGAGAAAGAGGTGCAAAGTGCAAAGTTTAGTGCAGAATGCAATTCACAGAAGGATATTTTTCCGAGTGATAAACAATTTTAAGTATCTGCCCGCAGCCATACTGGCAGAATCCCCCTCTCAAAGACTTAAGGAAAAAAGGACAGTTACTTGGTCACCAGCAGCATTCTAAGTACATAAATGGGATTAACTGCTTCACTACAGCGAGTCTTGATCACATGCACAGTGTCTAATTGCTAAATGTGTGTTCTGGAAGGAGATTTTTTTTCTCTCCAGATAGCAGCCC
The DNA here is from genome assembly GCF_027887155.1 of Malaclemys terrapin pileata. Taxonomy (NCBI): domain Eukaryota; kingdom Metazoa; phylum Chordata; order Testudines; family Emydidae; genus Malaclemys; species Malaclemys terrapin. The sequence continues at coordinate 147,238,026 of NC_071508.1, read as the reverse complement.
AGAGGGAGTTTTCCTTTTCCTCTGGACCAGCAGAGGAGGAGCAACAAACATTATGTGGGCCTGTCCCACACAATCAGTTTCCTGCCATTGCAGAAGTGTGTGCACCACTGGACCTTGGTCCTTTCTGTTGCATTTGTTTCTAGGTCCCCATAACATCAACTCATTTACCAAAAAAAAATAAAAAATAATAATCCATCTTGCTTGCTGGTCCATACTGCAGATGTCTCAGCCTAACACACTTCATCCTAAGGGAAATCATCTTTCAGGTCACTGGAATGAAAACTAATGCAGCACACTTTTATCAATGGTTTTCTTCTTCCACAGAGCAATATGAAATTAATGTCCCATTTTTAGAGATAGATTGTTTTAAAGCATGATTTACCAGGGATGAATTATGTTCCAAGAAAAACTTCTGAGTTTGAGCAAACAAAGATAATTTTTTGGTCACTGCAGAAGTCATAGCAATTTAAAAATTCATGACCTATACTAAATTTAGCCCTGATCCCGCACTGAGAGCTTCACAGTTCAGATTTAATGAGGCGCTGCATGAACAGGGAGTCCATTCGCATGGTCCTCATTCCAGGATCAGAATCTTTTGCTGTAATTAAGTATTTTGTTTAGCAGTAAGAACTGAATTTGAAGGGACAACACATGTATAAAAGTACCAAATGTGCATATGTGTTTGCAGGTTGAGGGTATATGCTTATGAACTGTTGACATAAATAATCATTCACGTGATCTTTAAAATATGCATTGAACGAAGGGAGAAAATTTTTACTTGACTTACCATTTTGCTTTTTCCTTGAGCTTTGGAGGTTGAAAGTTACTTTTAGACATTAAAAACAAAGCCCTAAGATAAAGCAAACATAATAATATTATACAATATGAAAATAATTCATTTTATTCTAATATCTTGAGATTGAATAAAATACTGTACGGAGTAGTTCTATTACCCTACAAGAGACAATATGAGCTGATGAAAATCCAAATGAGTTCTGTAGTATGTAACATAAAAGATCTTGTAAGAGACAAAATAAAGCTGTTGATTTTTTTAATTATGGACAGTGTTTTTGAAATAAAATCTGTTTATTTTCATGGATAACCCTGCTAACTAGAGGGCTACCATAGACTGCGGGAACTAAAACACTTACAAAATGTTGTGTCCTTAAGAATCTGACTCTACATCTTTAAATCAAGCCTGGATGACTTTTACAAAAGGTGTGGTGCACTAAAACAGAAATTATGGGCTTGATGTAGAAATCCCTGGGAGAGGTTATGAGGTTATAAAGCCTGGGTTATGCAGGACAGACTCGACGATTGTAATGGTCTCTTATGGGCTATGATTTAAGAAAATGCTTGAAATGAGCGAGTTTCGTGATCAGCAGACCTCATTGGATGAAGGTCAAACATAGGTGGCTGAAGTTCTCCAAGTTCGATTGCTGTTATGCCAACTGCCCAGATATCACAGAGTTGGTTGTAACCGCCATTCTTTTCCACTGCTGCAACTTCTGGGGCCATCCTTTAAATGTAAAATCATCATTTGATTACACATTATACACCATCACTTCCATAGCATCTCCTTCGACCTGAGGATCTCAAATCTCTTTACATGATTACTGTGGAATTCATTTCAAGGCAAAGGGCCTACACAAAGAGTGTAAATGGGGCCTGATGTGATCCTCTGCACTGGGACGAATTCCTTCCATTAAAAGAACAAAGACACAAGGGGTAAGTGTCTTGGCCAAAGTCATGAATTCTGTAGCAGAGCCAGGAATAGAACCCAAGTCTTGTGATACCCAGTCTAATCCTCTAACCGCAACACAATCTTTCTTCCCTCAGTCTGTTTTCTCTAACATGAATACATTATGCAATTTTTTGCCATTTCTAATACAATATGCAATTTAAAAAAATCTATAATTTAAGTGTTTTGTCTATATTCAGTCCTCGTTATGGCTATTACGCTAATGAGGGATCTCTGTATTAAGGCAGTGCCTCAATTCACTGCAGTTAAATTTGCATTTTTATACAACCCAAAAATTACGAAGTTGAAAATGTCTGGCATTTCAAAGCCTTAAATAGCAAAGACAGTTTTGAAACAAAAATAGCTGAAATGTGCTTCTTTTCACTATAATGTCCCCTGCGTGGGGGAAACCCAGATGCCCACATTTAGGTTTTGTCAGCAGAATTTTACTTAAATTAATGCTTATATCCAAGTATTGTAACACATGCCTATATATACACATGTCACTAATTATGATCTTAGACAGCACTTTCAAATGCTTTGTCTTTGCTCTTAAAAAGTTTTTTTGTTCACCTTAAAGATATAAATATTATGTTTTTATATTGGTGAGAGGGAGAGGAATTACAGCACCGGACCAAACTCCTACCATATATACGAATAACATTCAGCACTGTATTAGATTGGCAAAGGTGTCAACCATGCTATTAGCATCACATGGTTGATGTTACAGTGATATTATAAAGCAACAAAATGACAATGTCATATCTTGCCCAAGCACATTACTAAAATCAAAAAGTTTAAATAACTATACTATGTCTGTAGTTAAAACATATCTGTATTTTAGAAGCTTTAGTTTAATTTGTAAATACTGACTTCACTTTGCAAGTAGTCATTCTATGAATCAAAGCAATTTATTACCAGTAAGGGGTACCAATAAAAGATTTTCTCTTCGCAATGGTGGCTGTTATTTTTGCTGCTACACCAAAGTCAGCTGTAAAACAAAATTACATCATCATTACATTTCCTAGAGATTGAATGTTCAATGAAAAACCAACAACACCCTAGGAAGTTATTATAAATCAACAAAACACACACATTCCTAGGTAATAAAATTAAGATAATTGTTTACAATGTTAATCTCTCAGGTAAAGAAGAGCAGAAAATTCTAGCCGGAATTTTTTTTTTTTTTTGAATGTCTGGAAATTGAAATTTAGGTTTCTTCAAACTGCCTTAAAATGGACCCTGTTTCGCCACTTACCTCCACCGGTCTTATCACACCATAACTGAATCGTATCAGGACATAATATTATGTATTCTAATTAATATATACTGGGGGGAAGATAGAATGGCATTGTAGTTATGAGAGTGCTGTGTCAATGAGGAAATAACAGGGGAGATGTTTTGTTCGGATTGTTAGGACAAGAAGGACTCTCTGATGATAGCAGAGCTACATTGAACGCATGGTTTTATGTATTACATTGTTTTACTGTATTTACACTATAGTACCTAAAGAATTGTAGTCCACATTGTAGGCAAAGGATGTCTGGCCAGTTGATAGAAAATGGGTATCCATGTGTGATCGGAGTTAAAGTTGTTAATGGAAACTCAACTATGAGGTTTCTAGGCTTTCAATTAAAAAATATATATATATTGTGTCCTCCTAATACATTGCTTCTGCACATCCACAATGGAGAAGTGCAGTTAGCCATGTGGCCACATACATTTCTATATGCTTGCTTTACATATCCTGTTTAGTTAAATACAAGATAGGAGAAAGGAGTATTCATATCTCATACTCTGCTGATAGTTCTCGCCAGAGTGAACTGTTGTGTAGCTACAATGTAAGTGCAAAAGGTGTCTCACTGAAACAAAGCATCTGAATTGGTACCTTAACTTGCCACCTTTTGATTGGTTCAATTAAAAAACCCTCATTCAGTTTCTATTTACTAGTAAATTCAACTGAACTTACCTAATTTTATATCTCCATGGTCTGTTAGCAGAATATTTGCACCCTAAAACAAAACATGCAAAAATTAATATGCTAAAATAATATTTGGAACATTTTTCTGCATTACAAAGTATTAAATTAGTCCCTGAAGTTTTAAGTGACCTTACCTTAATATCTCTGTGCATTTTGCCCTTCATGTGCAAATAAGCAAGACCCTACAAGTTAAAAATAAATCTGTAACTCAAGTTTGCCATGTTAACATACTACAAAACATAACATTTCAAATTGGATTTTTAACAGTTCAAACTCAATTTGTAGTTTTAATTAAAAACTGAAAAAATGAACATTGAGATTTTGAGAAAATGCATCCATCACTTCTGCTCCTCACCACTCCTGATTCCAACACCAACACATGTGCAGACTTTTTTCAACAAGTTATATATGTAGCATTTTTGTTATATTTTTAGCTTCAAAATGCACCTCAAGAGGCATAAGATTTATGACTGAAGCCAATAAAGTTTATTTACTTCTCAAGCCTAGAAAGCTTTCAGCCAAAGTTTGCAAGCCTGGGTGCCTAAATCCACATTTAGCTCATAAATAAAAGTGGACTTGTTTTCAGAGGTGCTTAATGCTGGAATCTATCACTGAAAGTCAAAACACGTTCTGCAACACCAATTCTTACTGCTAGCAAAATATTAGCTAAGAGGTTAGGAACAGAATTGCCATATCAGATCAGTTCGTTGGCCCATTTAGTCTACAATCTGCCTCTGGCAGTGACCAGTTCACCAATGTTTCATAGGAAGGTGAAAATGTCTTCTATGGTTCCCTTACACAATTATATATGGATGTATAGAGCATGAATGGTAGAGTTCCTTCCTGACACAAAAATGTCATGATCAGCTTACACAATGAAGCACGACGTTTCACTATCTATAGACTCATAGACTTTAAGGTCAGAAGGGACCCTTATGATCTTCTAGTCTGACCTCCCGCACAACACGGGCCACAGAATCTCACCCACCCACTCCTGTAACAAACCCCTGACCTATGTCTGAGCCACTGAAGTCCTCAACTTGTGGTTTAAAGACTTCAAGGTGCAGCGAACCCTCCAGCAAGTGACCCACGCTACAGAGGAAGGCGAAAACCCCCAAGGTCTCTGCCAATCTGCCCTGGAGGAAAATTCCTTCCCGACCCCAAATATGGCGATCAGCTAAACCTTGAGCATGTGGGCAAGACTCACCAGCCAATCTATGTTGTGTTGGCTTACATTTCTATAATTAATTATAATAAAATGAACCAGAATTTTAGCAGTCCAGCCATAGAATTTTTCCCTCTACAAAACATTTGAATTCACTGCCATAGATTGATAATACATCGCAAAATATTTCCTTTTATTGCTCAACTACTCACCCTCTCTTACTAGGAATTAGCTGTCTTCTGCAATGAGATTCAGAAATTTATCCTAAACAATGGCTGCATTGAACCACCATGTCAGTTGGACAGTGTATGAGAATAGCCAGGTCAATCTAAAGCCTCAAATCTCCAAAGACTTACACATGATGAAAATAATTGCATTGAAATCAATGGGACTACTCCTGGGGTTAAAGTTAAACATGACCAGGACTGGGGCTTAAAATTCTGATCCTGCTATACAGGCAGATTCTTATAGCTGTATAAATCCCTTTGTAGGATCAGGGAACTGATATGAAATGCTGCATTAAAATTATTTAATAAAGTATTTGTTGCACCACATTATTGTAATACCTACTAATTTATAGTAATCCTGGAAATATGAAAAACGAATTTGTTAACCCTAGCAAACTGGTCTCACTGAAGCTATATTCCCAGGTTTACAAATTTAAGGGACAGCACAACACCTCCTTCTGAAATAGTTTATCTTCCACATCTTCCTCGTGTGTATCAAAAAGAGGCTTTGTTCTGTATCTACAGACGTACAGTACCTGTAAAGTTTCTCTGCATACGTATGCAATTTGTAGCTCTGACAGTGGTCCTGTTACTGAAAACAGAAAGATAGAAATAAATCTATGCACACTATACATACACCATTGTAAAACAGTCAACAGAATAGGGCAGTATCAAACCTGCAAAAGCTCAAGGGACACTTTCAACTTAAAATATAGTTTATTTTAAAAAAAAAAAACCAAGTTGAAAGCCATTTTAGGTGCTACTCTGACAGTGTCTTTCTGTAGTTTTCCAGCCACGTTTTTCGCTATTAAAACAAAAGAGAGCTACTACCAAACTTCTCCAATAAGAACAATGGAGGGAAACTGATAATACTGGGAAACAGTGAAACTGGGTGTACCCAAACCATCATCAAATGCACAAAGTAAAAGAAGCTGAAAAAGAGAAGGAACATCTCCCATCTCTCTCAGATATAGTAGCCCTGTGTAATATTTGCAAAAAGCGGTAAACATTTGCCAGAGAACAGAGAATTAAAACATTTTTCAGACAAATGTGATTTTTAAGTTGATGACAACAGGGTAATAATATTGTTTGCACTCTTCATGGAGGTAAAAAGCAGCAGAGTTAATTTCTGTTTGCCTTTTAAAATTAGAAATTTAGATCTTTTTACCCTGGATGACTGTGGCATCTGAAGATTGTTTAAAAACTTGCTTTCATCAACAGCTATTTATATTACACTAAATGACTGAGACATACATAGATGAAAGGATATCTTTGCTTAAAATTCAGAATTCCATCCCTTTAGTTAAGGTCTGAGAAAGCCCACAATCTGCTTTCCACGACCTCCAACAAGTCTTCCAGCAAAACCAGTGAAGACCAAAGCTAACATATATGAAGTAAAAAGCAAGCAGAATTGTTTAGAAAATACCTTTTTAGTCTTTATTCATCATAAAGGAGAACAAAATGACACCCCTTTTTGTCCTTTTAAGATCACATTCAGGGTTTTCCTAGCAAAATTAGCTTGCCCAGATTGTTCACTATATGTTTAGCCTACTTTTACAGGCCTAACTTGGAACCAAATAGTATATCTGCAACATGAGGACAGTGTTACTTTAAGAACTTTGATTTTTACATTCCATGACTTGAATGTTTCGATAAATGCAGTATTTGTTACTTAATTACTTCAGTTATTAACATAACTTTTGGGGGGGTTATTTTGTTCATTTTTTCAAGGAAAGGGAATAAACTACCAATCCATGTTAACATTTAAAGAGGGCTTTGAAAGTCACATTTAAGTGAGATGAACTTCTGCAATGTGACTCAGAAATAGTCTCCAAGCCTATTAAGGGTAATAGGCATTGTGAGGTCACAAAAAGGGCGCGATTTCATTAGGAAATGTTAATTTCTCAGCAAATACCAACTAAACATGATCATTTTCCAGTCACCTGTAACTAACTCCTCTCTCCCAGGACTGACTTCTCAATAAGTACTGTTTACATGCAAGATCGAAGGATTTTCTTCATTCTTTTTTTAGAGTTAAAGAGCAAAAATATCTCAAAGCCTTAGTGCTGAAAAAGTGTATTTTGTTCACTTCTCCAATAACTAAAAATAGCTAAAATATATTTTAAATTAGAAAACAAATAAACCCACAAGCTCCTCATCTCTACGTTCAAACCATGCATGAAAAATCTGAGTCCCCTAAAGAAGAATTTCTCAGACAGCTGTGATCATGTGAAGATGGGAAAATAGGGTTTACATTAACTAGCAGTTTAAGGGTTGTTCATTCAATACAATATGGAGAGATTTAGGTATCTATTTCCATTATTTTTAATAGGAATATGTACTCATCTCCTATTCATCACACTGGAAATATTCCTCCAAATACCTACTTGCCAAAAAGGGCTCCATTTATTCCTACTTAGGATCTATCTACAGTAGAAGTACTTATTTATTTTGTAATGTTCAGTATAAAACAACAGGTTCTGAACACAATATAATAGTCACCATGTTTATGAAAAGTTCTTGACCAGTTATGTAGAGACCTTAGCCAAAATGAAATAATTGTTCATTCGTAGCAAATGAAAAGTAAAATGCCAATGGATTGCCATTAAAATGACTCTATTGTTCTGAAATATTTTCTTTGCTTTCGACTTCGAAAAGATGCAAATAAATACCAAAGTAAGTTTCAAAATACCATGGTAAATGTCTTGAAGTGATCCACCTCCACAGTATTCCATGCAGATCCACAGCTTTTCACGGCTATTTTTAAAAAGTTAAACATAACTGTTAGCAGTTGACTGATCTCTATACAGCAGATGCAGTCAATAATTATCATGATTTTATTATTTAACTGCTAGTTATTTGTTATGTTTTCCATTTTCTTATACCCTGAGGAATTCTAAAGTGCTGATGTATCACAAAACCCAGATATACATTTTGCATGTGTTTTAATACATACAGAGCAGTCAAGTCAATATCAATTCTCACTTAGTGTGAAACTCCTTACGTGTCAGATTCACTGACAAATTACTCTGTTGATCAGAAGTGTAATACAACTGCCATAACCATGACCTTTTCTCCAAAATAAAGTTCGTGTAAAAATACAACTGAGGCATACATTCTAGTAACTGAGATAAAATGATCTGGATATGCTCTGCTATGCTAGTTTCAATGCTCAAAAGTGTGTTCCTCATAGATTCCACACCTCAGTTTTTCAAAGAAGTATTGGCTTAAGGATTTAGCCATAAGTCCAATTAAAGTCAATTTGAGTGGCACCTTTCACTTTGAAAATGTAACTCCCCAAGCAATTTGGAGACAAGATCTCCTAGAACTGTGTAGCTAGGATAAGAACCCTAATGTGGAAAGTGATGATACATATTCCCACAGAGCCCACTGATAGACTGCAGAACTGCAGAGAAATGGAAAATATTCTCCAACTTTTTGTACAGTATTTAATGTGTATACCTGAAAACACAGCCAGCTGGCCTCACCTCTTCTCTCTCTTCAATATTTCACAGCTGTCACACCACAGCCATGAAATCTGATTGTTACCAACAATTCAGATTTAGAATATTTACAAATCACAGCTATCCACCTATACTTTTGTAACAGCAGTACCTTTAAATAAAATACCAAGAAGCATAATTCTTTGGGTAAGTAACTAGCCTTTTTTATTTTAAAAGTTACTAGAATTTCAAATCTCCGCACCAACTTGGTAGGAAACCAAAACTCCCAAAACATCAGGCTATGAGGCTGGTTGCATTGCAACAGTCTCCAGGGAGAAGGCTTCTGGCTAGCAGAGATGGTGAATACTAGTCATTTTAAAAGGCAACTAGGAATCAAGGGACCAAATGAGAGGGGGACTGGGGCGTGAGGATAAAGGTGGCACTCCCTGGAAAGGAAGAGTTGTAGAAATGCACACAATTAAATAGGACTTACTTGAGATAGCTTCCAAAGTAGGCTACAATGTTGCAGTGTTTACATTCTTTAACCATATAGATTTCTTGCTGTATCAATGAAAAATCATCTCCTGAAAAACAAGAGATGGCACGGTCACGCCAACAACATACATAAAACACAGACCTACATAGAAATCAGGGAAGTGGGCACATAGTGACCAAGAGCTTGAAAAGCTCTGAAAACACGCACATAATTATGAAACCCCAAGCCACTGTATTTTGACAGCTGCTGACCCTGTTTGAGAATTTCCAACACAGCATCCTATTCAATATCAGTGATCCACATATGTCCTTCTTTTCACTTTCCAATCTTTTTTACATGGTTTGCATGACACCAAAAGGTTTCTTGAAGACCAGTGGAGAAGAGCTGGCTTGGCAGTCTAGAGGTAGCCTGCAATATGATCAGTTCACTCACTAGCCAGAGTACTCCCAGTGCTTGCTGGCAAGACAGTACTCAGAGGGATGGGAACATCATACAATGCTTTTCAGCAGCTCCTTTGGCTACTTTTGGAAGGGGACTAACTGGTTCTGTAGGGGGTTGTTCTAACTCTTCATTTGCAGGGATGGGGGAGGGTGGGTCTATAGTACCAGTGATTCAAGAGCCCTAAAGGCGGAAGGAAATGGTCACCCCCCTGAGAGCAGACACCACAAAAACTATTTTTAAAAATTCCATTCCCAATTAATTCTGGGGGACAGCATATCGCCAGCACAGCACTCTCCGTCACTGATGACCAAGAGAGGAGGCCAGAGTCAGAGTCCCAAACTCTGATCTCCTTGCTACAGATGCATTTTAAAATGATGGATCATAGTGGTTATGCAAGTAAAATTAGCCATCCTAAGCAATGTCTGTCTTGAACGCATTGTAATTAAAAAACACTTATTGAGGTTGTTCGCTGCCCTTGATATTTCCACCATTTAAATATAAAGGGATGCTAAAAGAAATTTGTCCCATAATTTTAATTTTATAAAAAGGGTTTTTAAAAAAAAAAAAAAAAAACAACTAGGAAACAATAGAACTGTTTGTTTAATACTAGGTCATTCCGATGAACAATAATTTTAAAACAAACATTCCCCTGTAGAATTTAGAACCCAAACATTACAGCGCTAAGGCTCAGATCCTCAATCAATGGGAGTTAAACACTTAAATCCCTTTGAAGGTCTGGGCCCAAGAACCTGAAACTGAGTGTAAACAAACGTTAGACAGGTTGGTTTGATTTTCAGCCTCCAAGCGCAGAAACTTAAAAACTAAATGAGAAGTGAGAATCTCAAAAATCCAAGGTGTTATTAGCAAGATGGGGAGGAGGGGGTGAAGAAGCAGCTAATTTACAGCATATGATTTCACAACACCCCTTTAAAATAAGCCAGAAATACCGATCTACGTCATGGATTCACTTAAGATGTTCTTTTTAGATAAGAGGCATGAAGACAAGACATTTAAAATGTCAATTCTTCCCGATGTGAGAATTTACAGTAATAAATCTTCACAGGTTTAGATCAGTTATGCCAACTTCCACTCCAAAGAAATTATAACCCTCTGCAAACAGGTTCCAAATGGAAAAGCCGAGTGAAACAGTAGACAGGTTACAGGCACGTAATTACATTTAAGAAAATATTGTTTCTAAATGAGTATTAATAGTGGTCCCCGGGTATATTATGTAAACTTTTTGTGCCTTACTGCAATCTAAAATGTTGACACTAGAAATTAATAACATCAATTTGTCTCCTCTCCCCTCTCCTCTCCCAAACAAAACAAACCCTATAGTCCGTCTCTAGGTTGCTCTGCTCACAGATTTTGTTCAACAATAGCATATCATGATATCTGCAGGAAGGACCTGGTCCAGCTCCAATTAAGTCAATGAGAATCTTTCCATTTACTTTACTATGGTCACTTTCTTGCAATGGAAACCAGGAAAAGAGGGCACAAAGGGGGCTGGTGATGGTGCTTAAGGAAGAGAGTGATTCGGGGCCTAATTTTGGAATGTACATTTTAAATGCATGTTCTGCAGCCAGATACTTCTTTGGCAACAGATGGAATTTAAATCCCAAGACAAAACTACATTAAGATGGAGTCAGGGTTGAGAGCACATATCTATAACAAGGGTAAAAAGCATTACAGGTATGTTGCAATCATCCCATAGCCTTGCAGTACAAACCCAGAAAATGAAGAGTTACACTTACAAGAACTACGAGAAGTTCTTGTGGCACCTTAGATACTAACACATTTATTTGGGCATAAGCTTTCGTGGGCTAAAATTCACTTCATCAGATGCATGGAGTGGAAAAACAAGAACTGCATAGTTAAGGTACCCAAACAACCTTAACTCTGCCCTGTAGCGACATCATGTAACAACAATGACGATGATGAAGGTATCTGTACCCAGAGTTTAGATAAAGACAATTAAAAAAAAAAAAAAAAAAAGACATCAGGGTATTTTTTCTTTGCTCTTCCATGGTGTCACTACATGCAGAGTTAAGGCTTCAGCCAAGAGCAACAGCAAAAATACCAACCCTGAAGAGGAAGGTTCTTTGAGGGGGTTTTAAGACACCACCAGGGGTATTTCCTAACGACTGAGACAAGAGACAGGTATCCTCTGAAGAATGCAAGCAAATGAGAAACCTTCAAATACAACTGGCCAGTTCAAATAAGAGCAGAGTGTTTGGACTCCCCTCTCATCTCTCCTATACACTGAACCTAAGCAAGAATACTTAGCAAACGTATTGAGTGAGGCCCACATGGCTATTGATCAAATGAACATTGATATGGCCAGTCAGGTCATAGTAATCCGAAATGTAGGCAGACAGCTATTTAGACATAGTCCTACTGTTAACAGCATTAAAAATAAAATAATAAATAATATATGGAGATATACCTATCTCATAGAACTGGAAGGGACCCTGAAAGGTCATCGAGTCCAGCCCCCTACCTTCACTAGCAGGACCAAGTACTGATTTTGCCCCAGATCCCTAAGTGGCCCCCCTCAAGTCACAACCCTGGGTTTAGCAGGCCAATGCTCAAACCACTGAGCTATCCCTCCCCCAAGGAAGAGGTGTGAGGTGAAACAAGAGGTGGAGAAGGCTGTCTAAGAGCCTTAGTGTGCTTCAAGTAAAACCACAAGAACTTCTGAATGTTGAGTATACGGAGAAGGGCCTCGCTGGGGTGGACAAGCAGGCATGGAAAAAACATTAGCAACACAATGGGCTCCTAGAAAGGTGGAGCTCAAAACATCACCTTAGAGGAGACTCTTCGAGGTGCCTGAAGCCGAGCACCTGAGATAGCCATTCTTTTTTGTTTATACATTGCAAGCTAAATAAATATAATAAAGCAGTTTCTATAAACCAGATGATCAGGTTCTGCACACTTTTTGTACTGTACAGGGGCGTTCCCCTATGATCATACTGAATTTTGGCATGAATTCATGCACCTGCCTAAAACTATTACTGTGAACAGAGGAATTTTGGGTTTGAGTCAGGTGGATTAATTCACTCCAGTGTCTCTGACAAATTTCCTACAAGAAACTGTTAAAACACTTATGTATAACAGACTGGAGCATTTCAAAATTCATGTCATTTTAAAAGAAGGTCAACATCAAATCCAAAAGAGTAAGTTTGAAGGAAGAAATCAGCACCAGGAAGGCATTATCTTTCGCTAGATAACAATGTTTGCAGTGTTGTTGTAGCCCTGTTGGTTCCAGGATATGAGAGAGACAAAGTGCTGAGATATCATCTTTTACTGGGCCAACTTCTGTTGGTGAAAGAGACAAGCTTTCACGTCCACAGAACTTTTCCTCAGATTGTGGAGCTTGAAAGTTTCTCTGTCACCGACAGAAGTTGGTCCAATAAAAGACATTACCTCACCCACAGTGTCTCTATAGATAACAATATCAGTTCTCCAGCTGTTTGCATTACATCAAATGATGCCAAATCCCTTGTTAACAGAAATGTCTTCACATCAGAGGTCATCACTAAGTACTGTCTATTCATGAACAGACACTTGAATATACATGGCACTTTTATTTCAAAGAGATGATCAAACAAGGTCCCAACCCTAAACACCTCACAATCATAGGTAGCAGCCTGAGTTGCCCTTACAGAGACCTTGCCTAGCAAAGAGGGTTTTAGAAGGGATCCAAAGGCTGAGGTAGGAGGTGCTTGCTGGATGTTGAGAGAGATTGTCCTGAGTGTAGTGGACAAAGAGAAAGGAAGTGTGAAGAATAGAGCAGTCAGGAAAGAAACCTGATGGAGTACAGGGAGGCTAAAGAGAGGTCAGATATGTAGATAGGCGAGGAGTTATGTAGAACTTTAAAGGGAGGAGGAGGTGGAATTTCAAAAGAAATAAGGGAATTAGTGCATAAGGGAGGAAAGCGGAAAAGCTGCTAGAATAGTGGAAGAGCAAGAGGCTCTAGGTGGCAGTATCTTGGACAGACTTTGAAGAGGAAAAGATGGGGAGGCCAAGATGAACTATTCCTTAAGCTTGTACTGGAATGAAGTGAAGGAAATTAACAATACGGCGTGACAATAATACTTGCTCTCAACGTTTCATTTGAAGGAAGACAGCAAGTGAAAATAAGAACTTAATTTTAAGCAAAGTAGCTGATGACAATATATCCTTGCAAAACAATTTACTTCTGGTTTAGTCATCAGAGACCACTTCGTGCTAAACAACATGTTATCGGAAAAATGTACTTTCGTCTACTCATATGTTTGCAATTATAGGTTATGCCGCATGCTGAGCAAAAAGCCGGTTTGGGGAGTTGTTGTAAATCATGCAAGCAGCATGGTGACTCACTGCCGCTTGCTAACATTATGTAATTGTATCTGTACAGTTAAACATACAGCATACAGAAGAGCAGTCACAATATAAAGTACTTTCCCCAGATCGCAATTGGTGGTTGAACCTGCTCCATTTGGCTCAACGATCTGCTCTTCTCCCTGCCAACTGTGCTACAGAATAGACTATTTAAATCTGTGGCCATACCACCTTGTGCTGCGATCCCATCCAAAACTCACAAGCTAGGCAAGTCAGGGCCTGGTAATTTAAGTCACACAGTGTTTGGATGGTTTCAGAGTAGCAGCCGTGTTAGTCTGTATCCGCAAAAAGAACAAGAATCACTCAGGCCCATCTGCACTAGAGAATGGTTCCAGTCGCAATTAAAGTTTTAGAATTAGCCTAACTAGCCAGTATTAGTTCTCACCAGCCATCCTAGATCTGGTGTTGGTCCATCTTGGATCCACATACACAGAGCACACACCTCTTTGGAGTAGGGGCATAATGTCTATGGTTGACAGGGTATATTCGCTCTTGATCACATTTTCATTTGTTCCACTGCCCTGCTATGAAGGGCACCATCCTGTGTAAGGAGCCACACATGCACCCCGGGAACCCAGGGATTCACCCGCACCCTTGCAGTCCCTCCTGGACTGACTCTGGGTCACTTTGTTTATTTTTCAGAGATTCCCCCTGGGACAAATAGATAGTTATTGTTTTAATAAAATGGGATCTGCACGATCTCAGTGTGGGGGGAGAGAGAGAGAGAGTGGCATGGACAGAGCTGAGAAGAGCCACAGAGGCTCTTGGGCCTGCATGTAATTGAGAGGAAAGGGGTTTGCCAAAGACATCACTCCAGAGTTGGGCAGGAGCACTGGGAGACCAAAATGCACCCTGCCAGCTAGTCTGCCAGCACTCCTGATCTACGCTAGCACTGCAAGCTACACGAGTTAGGAAGCCATATTAGACTTGCTGGCAGAGGAGTAACGAATGCTACAAAGCATGCCTTCAGATCAGAAGCAGCAACACACAAACTTGCTGCATAACACCCATGAGGCAAATAACGTTATCTATTTTGCCACAGGACGTCATTGTAGACGGGGCTTCAAAGGTGCTGGAAGAAGTGGCATTTGCAGAACCATTGTGCCAGCATCAAACTCAAGGCAGTGAAATGCAAGTGAACAGTTTGCACCATTTGCAGCCATTCAAGATCTCTCTTGTGTTTTATCAGCGATGGGGTCCCCTGGCTAAATTCCAGATCAGGAAACGACTAACGACTTGAACTGTGCCATTTTTTCAAGTGTTTGTATTTGAACAATTAGAGCTCCCAGAAAAAGCAAGAAAAGTGTCTTGGGATAAGTTGTTATAACAATTCCTCTCAGTGTGCAAACTCCACAGCAAAGCTGCCCAAGGTACAATATCCAGATCTCACTAAACCCCTAGAGAAATTTACAGAGATCTCCCCATCCCATTCAATATTAGAAAGAAAAAAAATCATTCCAAACCCAATGTGTGAATCCAATCAGGGGTCCGATCTGTGCCAATGACTGATGTAGGTTTCACAATGTGCAGATTTTTATTTTAAAGTGGAATTTAGTGCTTTGATCTCCCCTTCCAGAGATATGTGCAGGTATCTGGCTTCTGATTGAAACCACGTTGCTTGTCATCTAAGCTGACATAAAATCTATTCAGAACCGATTATTACAGCAGCTTTAACTTTTGCTCTGTGTAGCTCAAAAGCTTGTCTCTCCCACCATCAGAAGTTGGTCCAATAAAAGATATCACCTCATCCATCTTGTCTCTCTAATATCCGGGGGCCGACACAGCCATAACAATGCTGCATATATCACCCCCTTGGACAGGTCTAGCTTTCCAGAACCCCAGTGTTGTGCCCAAGGTTCCCTTCATGGGCCCTTTAATGTCTAGGAGATTTGTGGGATCACCTTGTGCCTCTCACTCCTGTGTAAGGCACCTGGACGCTGGTCCTGGCTAGAGGATGGGTGGAGTAGAATGAGACTCTTCCCAAGGGATAAAGTCAAGCTGTGGTTGTTGTTGATGGGGGAGGAGGTTGTCTTTGGCCTACTGGCCTCCATCTTAGAGTTCCTTCAGAGCGGTCAGACACATGATCCCTCTGAGATGTGCTGATGCCTGTCAACCTTTCCCCCGGGCTGTTAGTGAGCAGCCTGCCACCCCCGCTCAGTGGGATTACTAGAAGGAACTGCATGAGGCAGTCAGTTTGAGTGGCTTCAGGAACTCTGCCCAGGGAAGCATCAGTGGGTGGGAGGCCCTGGGAGTACAACACAATTAGTCTCACCTCAAACCACTGGATCCCATTACTTCCCTCCCTCCTCCATATGCATTCAGGCCCCTGAACCTGGCACATCCATGGAACAGCGGACACGTCCCCCCAGTCTGCCTTCTTCCCAAGTCTCATGCTTTCCATTCTGTTTTCTGAACTGTCTCATGCCCAACTTTCCTCCCAGTTTCATCTTGTCCTCAATCACTTCCCACACTGGCTGCCTTCTTGATTTCATTAATTCTGTACAAGTCTGTGATGGGGTGTATTCGGCCTCTGCAACTCCCTGCTGGGCCCCAAGGTTCTCCAATCCTTCCCCCCCCCCCCCCCCCCCCCCCGCCCACGCACCAAGAAGCGGCGAGCTGAGAGGAAAAGAGCAGCAAAGGTGGGTTCTCCAATCTTACCTAAAGAAGAGAATCCAGAGCAACCATTTTGGAAACCATAGACCCAATCCTCCAAGGGCTAGAGAGGCTAGCAACAGCCAATCAGGCCCTGCCAGTCCAGATAAAAGGAACTGCCTGGCCTTAGAAGGTCACTTCCCACCTGGAATGACAGAGGTGAGGAAGGACACTCCTCTTTGGGCAAAGGGACCTGAGGGACAGCCAGAGTTTGTTTTCTGGCTGCGTTTTTCATAGCTGAGATTGCAGGGAGAGAACCTAAGAACCTTAGCACTGAAATAATGGTGAACCTACAGGGCCCAGGTAGGAAGAGGCTCAGGGAAGACGCAGCAATGAACTGAATCAAGCACTACATGGCTGCTGTTTATAGGATCCTTGGGCTGGAGCCGATATTAGTGGTGGGTCTGGACTCCCCTCCTAGCCACACACAAAGTGGCATAAACCCCAAGAAGGGGATGGAGCTTATTTGGGAGCCTGAACAAAGGGCTGAATTTAAGTGGCCCAGAGCCAGGGCTGAAGACCCTAGTGAGAGCAAATAGACTGTTAACTGACTCTTTAAGACCCTGGAAGGGTGTCATTCAGACTTTGTGACTCGGCTGGAGGGCCATGCCGCTCAGGACCCACCATGGTCAGCCATCAGCTTGCAGGAGGCATTGTGGCAAGAGGAGGACTGCAATACCACTCCCAGCCACAATGAGGCACTCAAGAGGTGAGTGCCTCTTCACACAGTCAGTAAAAGGTTAAGCTGAGAAAGGAAAACATAACCTAGACACGTTAGCTATCTGACATAAGAACAGTTAATTGTGAGAACACAGTAGAAAGATGCATAATATGTAATAATCAAACTAATAAAATGACACCAGATTTCAAGAAATACGTTTCAGAGCACTTGGTATTTTTATTGCACTACTTTAAATAAAACAGTGCATTACCGCATGCCTTCTGCATCATAAATAGCAATTAAAAACACTGTGTTGCTTCTGTTTTGCCTTCTGTATATCCTGAAGACAGGCTGGTTTGTTCAAAAGCGGTTTGAATTTGGTGCTCATGAAGCTGAAGGTTACTGTCACAGAGATTAAGGCCAGAAGGGAGCACTAGATCATCTTATCTGACCTCCTGTATATCACACCCCACCAACCCCACCCAGCGCCCTAAACTAACCCAACTACATAAATGAGACCAAAGTATTACAGCCCACAGGAGACTAGGCCACTATGGGCCATAGGCAGAGAATAGGCAGGACTGAGGGGTATCGGTGCTTGAGGCCTCCACATGGCAGGGAAATGGTTATACCCAGATAATCCTGGCAAGTAACCCACACCCACACGCTGCAGGGAAGGTGACAAAACCCACAAGACCACTGCCTGTCTGACCTGGGGGAGAATTCCTTCCCGACCCCGTCTATCGCCATCAGTTAGACCCCTGCCTATGCAAGGAAGAATGAGCCAGCCAAGCCCTCAAGAGAGAGAGAGAATGCTCAGTGCCAGTTCAGAGTCCTGGCCCACCCTGACAATGAACCATCTCCAACCATATCAATCAACTTGCTTACACTACACCTTACTCTAAGATGCGGTCTCTCTCAAACAACTCCAGTGTGCCCCTAAAACTGCCCTGAAACATCCCATTCCAGTTCTGGGTATGTCGTAAGCGAAGAATGATCTATCATGTCAAATTGCATAGTGGTCTCATTTAGTAAAATGATATCAACCAGGGTTAGAATGGGGCCAGACTAAGAGTCAGCATTTGAATCCAGGTGTCAGACGTGAAAGGCTACAGGGCCAACACCATACCACTTCATAGCTCATGAAGTCTTTTTTAAAAAAAAAGAACATGGTCACACACTAAGGACCAGATTCTTAAGTCCAGCGAGGTTGCACTCAGCACAAGGTGGTCGTGGAGAGTCAAAGGTAACTTAAAGCCATTTTCATACGCCTCCAATCTTGGGGGCTGCTAGGGCCAGTTCAGCCACATGTTAAGTTAAAGTAGGCTGAGAGTTGCTCCTACTTACCCCAGCTGGTAACGGCCCCCTAGGGGCCACTACACAGCTAGGGATTGCCAGAGTATACAATGGTCGTCCCAACAATATCTCCCCACCCTCTTTCAATCCCCAACATATTCCTTATTAAGGCAGCTTTCCAGCTCCTACGTACTGCAGAATGGCCCAAAGAGGCCAGAACAGTGGTTGAAGATCTGGCTGTAATAGTTTAACAGATGTGATCAAATATTAAAATGAAAGTAAGTGACTTCAGAATGTGGATCACAAAGTGCAGAAACTAATATTGTGAACAAAACACCCTGTTCTGAATTTATGAAAACCAAACACCACACATGTGGACAGTTATTTGCTATGGCATTAAAATCTCTGAACTTCCAACTTCAATCAACATAGTACAAGATACATCAATAGTCCAACTTAAAATACAATAACTAGCTTCTTTTGCCCCAAACAGAATATTTCTACAAGAAAAATAAAGACATCAGACCAATTCTCCCTAAACCAAATGAAAACTAGCAACTAGATACTTCAGTAAATTTGTAAAGGGGTTTATTTAGAGCATTACAAACATATTTCAAATATTCCCAGTGTTTTTATTTAATGGTACAGCAGTATTTGCGATGTAGATTCCCATTAAATTTAAAAGTAATTTTTACTGTATTTTCCTAAAGAGAAGGCTCTGCAGAGAAGAATCATACTGATAAATAATTGTCCTTCTGCATCTACTATTCCATCAGTTCATCTGCTAAATCCATACAAGGAAGTGGATTTTGTGTTTCACATAGTTTTGGCTTCTGCGCAGGTCTCTTGAAAATACTGAGTACAGTTAGAATTAGTTTCTGAAATCGAGCTGGCTCTCAAGTTATGTGAAGCATTTGAACTCAGTGGATGTTGGGAAATGTCACTAGCGTGCCAGAATATTTTTGGCTAAATGCTCTCCAAAGTCTGTGCCAAAAGAAGTGAAAAACACTGTCTAGTCCGATTTTATTAGTACTGTCTAAGTAACAGGGTTAGCTGAGCTAGCACACTGCACAGAAGTTCAAACAAATTCAGGACTGAAGCCTTCTAAACGGGGGTGGGGGGATGGGGGTAGTTTCCTTTGTTTAGAGGAAGGGGACAAGCAGATGGAAGAAGAGATTTAACAATTTTTTTGCAACCTTGGTTTTATTTCCATGTTTCTTTTGCCTACTAATCCAATTATTACCATTAGAGTGGTAATGGGAACAAAACACAAACCATTCCCATCCTAAAATTAAGCAGTTTCTTTCTCTGGGTTGTCTTCTCCATGGGTCCCATACAACAGTGAGCATTTCTCAGCTACCACCTGATTTTGGGCAGCCTCTTTTCACCTCTGATTCAGTGCACATGGCTGGAAGTTAAAGCTAGACAAATTCAGACTGGAAATAAGGCATACATTTAACTGTGAGAGTAATTAACTATTGGAACAGTTTACCCAGGGTCATGGTGAATTCTCCATTGCTAACAATTTTTCAATCAAAATTGGATGTTTTTCTAAAAGATCTGCTTGGGAAGTTCTCTGTCCTGTGTGATACATGAGGTCAGATTAGATGATCACAGTGGTCCCTTATGGCCTTGGATTCTATGAATATATGAATCACTTGCCGCATCATTCTTTGTTTTCCTCAGTTGCTTCCTCTCCTCTGAGGTCCCCTATTATGGTGACCATCCCTCTCAGCTGAAAAGGACTGTACAGAACTCAAAATTAGCCAAGCTCCTTCATTTCTCTAGTGACAGCAACATTCAGAATCTTTAACAGCATATTATCAATGTCATCTCTAGCTGTGTCCTCTGGTCTAAATGCAAAGACTTAGCCCCCTACCTCAACCACCAAATGTTCCATTCTGCCTGCTTAGATACTCAAATGTCTTCAACGCTGTACTGAAGACAGCATATTTGCTACACTCTGGGTTTGGGTTAAAAGGAGTTGTATTCTCTGCAAGAGCTCCAAGATTAATTGGTAGAGTTTCTCGCATTGACCTGATGCCAGGGCGGGCAGTACTACAGCCTGACTACTGTTTAATCTGAAACACCCCAATATATTGGACAACATCCATTCAAAACTTTCAAAATAAGTCAAAACTTTATATAAATACAAAATCTCCCCCAGAGCCAATGCAGAGATTTTTTTACAAGATGAGAGTGATATGTTGAGACAGCTACGTCTACCTGCAAGGATGTGAGCTGCTGCATTCTAACTAGACTGCATCATTGAGGCCATGTGAGCAAACACTCCAGAGAATAAAGAAATACTGTAATCCAGCCTTAAAAATAATACCCCCACAAGGTCTTCACCAGCAGTCTGTGCAAGCATCTCCGAAGAAGGAACTCATGCTAGCAATGGTTTGTAGTTATCTAAAAAACTGGAAAAGTGGTCACTTGCCTGAGGCAAGTCAGGCTAGCAGTACAGCGAAATTTACAAAGCTATAATCACCATTGCTAATTACAGTAGTGTTCTACTGTAGCAGCAGTGAAATGGGTCACATGGTATGTTTCACTCTGCTACTCAAAGTGAAAAGCACAGCAGGGACAATCTCTAGCTTCTGAAGGGTCTTTCCCTCCCCACACCTCCCTCTACCAGCAGAGGATTAAGTCCCTGCCTCTGCTCACAGCTTTCCAAGCAGCACATAAAAACATACAAGCGTCTGGTCTATTTCTTGTGGATCAGGAGCAGAAACCTAGGGGCTTAAGGGGGCCAGTTTTACTGCATTCATCATAGGCTGAATCCACCCCACTCTTCTCCATTAAAAAAAAACCATTGCCCTGTCCTGTCTTTGGGCCAAGCACTTTGGTCTTTAACTCTCCCACTACAGGCTGGCAGGACCTGTTGGGGCTCATCTACTCTCTGCAGTAAGTGCTGACGCCCCCAGTTGAGGTTACGATTTAGGGTACATCAGCTGAGGGTATGGGAAGAAAGATTTAGTGCCTCTCGATGTATGATCTAAAAGAAAACGTGGGTGGATAAAGCTGACCAGAATCTATGTATAAACTAATTTTGACTCTGTTTTCCTCTCCTTTAACATCACATAATTAGAAAGAGCCCTCGCTGCATTTTATATGTGTAAACAAGAACTTCCTATTTTGCCAATGAACAATTGCTAGTAGCAGCAGCACATAACTAGAGGCCCCAACTGAGATCAAGCCTCCATTGTGCTGGGCTCTGTATAGACACCAAGTACGAGACAATCCCTGTGCCAAAGAGCTTACAGTCTGAACAGAGAAATCAGAAAGAGTTGAGAGGACAAGAGACACAGAAAGGTGAAGTGACTTGTCCCAAGTGACACAGCAAGACAGAAACAAAACTGGGAAAGGATCCAGGTGTCCTGAGTCCCAGTTCTCTACCTCTCCAATATCTAAGCAGATAATTAGCTCTAGTTTGGGATAAATAGGCTCCAAGAGTGTGACTACCAGAATTAAGGTGTTTATCTAACATGATGCAGGGGCTGTCAGAGCCACCGCCATTGGAATAGGAAGTTCTAATCATCCAAACCTAGTCAGACATGCGCTGGGCTGGATTTGCAGAAGACTCAGATTTTAAGGTCAGAAGGGACATAAAAACGGCCAGACTGGGTCAGACCAAAGGTCCATCTAGCCCAGTATCCTGTCTTCCAACAGTTGCCAATGCCAGGTGCCCCAGAGGGAATGAACAGAACAGGTAATCATCAAGTGAGCCATCCCCTGTCGCCCCATTCCCAGCTTCTGGCAAACAGAGGCTAGGGACACAATCCCTGCCCATCCTGGCTAATAGCCATTGATGGACCTATCCTCCATGAATTTATCTAGTTCTTTTTTAAACCCTGTTATAGTCTTGGCCTTCACAACATCCTCTGACAAGGAGTTCCACAGGTTGACTGTGCATTGTGTGAAGAAACGCCATCATGACCATCTAGCCTGACCTCCAAGAAGGCCTTACTAATTTTTAAGCTGGGTTCTACAGACAACAAATACATTTTAATTTCTAGGTATCCATTGCTCACAACTGGTGGATGCCTCACAGTTAAAAATAAAATCCAGGAAACAGCAAACATAAAATCCACATCTCACTCATGAGTGCGAGCACGTACTCGCTCTCTCACGCACACACGAAACCCCTCACATATGTGCTCTCCCCCCCCCCCCCCCCCCAAGTCTGTACTCCTTCCCTGAAGGTGGCCACAAAAACAAACTGATGTATGGGAAGAGCACACTGCAGAACTGCAGCCTTCAACAAAGAAGGTTCTGCATCCCACACAAAACATGGGGCAAGAGACCAGGCTGAGCAAGTTGTGGGGTGACAAACATAGGAAGGATACATGGAAGATAATTATGAAGAGGGATTTGAAAGTGAAGAGGGGAGCAAGAAGTGGGATATTAACCCTGCACACTCAGAGGTGGTACAGATTATATTTTGGGAGAGGAGTTGGAATCTTCTCACACTCCAGGAATAGGTTAATTGTCCCATCCCAATTTCCATGCAGGACTCCAAGGTCAGATTTCAGTTCAACAGCTATCCTGGGCAGTGACAGGGTGGTGGTAGGATAAAATCTACAGCGCTCTCATCAGCCCAGGATAGAAAAATGGCAGCACATTAACATGCAGGGGTTTGAGAGACTGGCTTTTCTAACACAGCTAGATGGGTATTATCCAGTTCCCCCAATCTGAACTTGCACTGCCCCTTACCTCTCTGCTCTCACACAATGACTCATGCAGACCATGGGAACTGAGAAGCTTGGTGGAGGTGAGGGACAGGAGGGAAGGACAGGAGAGATGGAAGGCAGCTACACTGCCTGTTCCTCTCTGCCTCTCCCACAGAATATTTTTTTTGGGGGGGTATGTCTGCAGGAGAGGTTTGAACACTAGCTCTGTAAACAGGAATTAAAACATGAATGTACAGGCTATTCTGTAACAGTTTATAGGGCGGGGGGGAATGCCCCTTGTCCTCAAGCTTGCCTTTAAACTAATAAACCAAACCTTACTGTTATAAATTAATAGCTGGTAGATAAAATAGATAAGAATGAAGGAGAAACAACAAAAAGGAAATAACCAAAGGTAATTGTGTACCACGCTTTAAATAATTCTGTAGCGTTTCCTGAAACCTAACCACTGAAACTACTGCAACCACCATTTTTTCAGCGAATGGTAATAAAATGCAAATGCCCTATTACTGCTGTGTGAAAACAAATATACAGGGGAACTGGCAATGTTTAATGACAGATCACATGCCTCCCAACAGTACTTGGAAAGAATGCAAAACTTACCTGGCTCTAACTTGATAATTTTTACAGCAGCCAACTCTCCTGTATGAAGATTTCTGGCCTAAAATAAGAAAGTTAAAACATATTTAATCATAATGCAAGGGCCTTATAAACAATGGCCTTATAAACAATGGCCTTTTATGTAGTGAAGCCTTGTATTACAGTACAGCACAATGCAATTAATTGCAAGCCCTCTGGGGCAGAGATTGTCTGTTTCTATGGGTTGTACAGCTCAAGCACAATAGGCCCTAATCCTGGCTGGGTCTTGGGGTGCCACCAATGTGCTAACACTTACCCTAATCAAGCTCAGAAAATACAATTAGTTACCTGCAACTACTGCCTCTACACATTCATGCTTGTGGGATGTACTCCTCAGGGCTGCTGAAGTGGGAACCGTTTGGAGCCTGTCTGGATTGCACCAGCAGCCTCTTGCAGCACCAATTGCTCAGAGGTGAGGTTATAAAGGACTGTGCAGTCCCCACTCTCTCATTTCCTACCACTAACCCCCAGAGCATTATACAAGTAGAACTCATATGAAGAGGGGAAGGTAGGTGAGCAGTGAGACTATGCAGAGGCAACACTCTTAAAATAGCCACCATTTCTTATAAGCAACCTTAATCTTCACTCCGCGGCAGCCTCTGCGTTGTCCTGCTTGTGAGAGTCTAGCGAGCAGTTCAGCTCTCAGGGAAGGTAGGCTGAATTAATTACGGATCACAGAACTGCTCTCTCAAAGTATA
Organism: Malaclemys terrapin pileata; assembly: GCF_027887155.1. NCBI lineage: Eukaryota > Metazoa > Chordata > Testudines > Emydidae > Malaclemys > Malaclemys terrapin. The sequence continues at coordinate 147,213,512 of NC_071508.1, read as the reverse complement.
AGATCTAGATGCCAAGTTAAGAGAGTAGTGCTGCACAAAGACGTGATTAGAACCCCGGGTATTAGCCTTGCAGATTTCTATGATGGAAACATTTCACGGGGATTTCATTAATGCTATCTTAGCTCTAGTAAAGTGAGCACTAAGTCACCCAGGTGCTGTCACCCTCGCTAAGGTATATTATTTTTGACGTACAGCCTAATTCACTGAGGCAGGTGCTGAATGGAATCAGCATCTCCTTTCCACCGATCATCCAAAGGTTACAAGAAATCTATTCCTAGTTGTTTTATCCCCATCCAAAATAGAAACACACGTTTCCCTGGGCACCCTGGATATGGAGTGAGGTTACAGGAGGAATTTGGGAGATAAATAACCTGAGATGGATGAAATTCGGACACCGCTTTTAGCAAGAATTTAGGATGAGGATACAGAGCAAGTTCATCCCCCTGGAATGAGGAGAAGGGAGGCTGAACCCTTGAAGCGTACAACGCACTCCCCCCCAGATTTTATGCTGATTTTAACACTGGGGGGGAATAAGGAGCACTAGCCCAAGGACTCTAAAGGTGAATCCCTCATCTTTGTCAACACTAAGTCAAGATTCCATGTCAGGACAGATCCTCGAACCTACAGATGACAACCACCAGCCCTTTCAAAATCTGGTGATTGTCAGGCAACTGAAGGTCGCAGAACCATCCACTGCAAGTGACATGCTCAGATGGTAGACAAGTGCAGCTCGACTGAAGACAAGAAGAGGCTGAGCAAATAGCCCAAAAGAGAAGATACGGAGGCGGAACATAGATTGTTATCCACTCCCCACAGAGGAAACTTTCTCCACTTCTGAGAATAACCTTTCACATTAACTGGCTTTCTAGAGTGCAGGAGAATCCCTTTGTACTTCTACAGCGTGAATCAGCGCAGAAGTAGCCTGCGTCCTGTGTCCAAGCCAGAAGGTAGAGTGACTTGGTCAGAATACAGGATAAGGGTCTTCTTGACACTGTAAGCCTGACAATACCATTAGGAAATATGGAGATTCCCATAAGAGACCAAGGACGGATTTGCTCACACTGTGACCCATGACGCGCTTACTGGTGTCCCCTGAGAAATAGCTGATCACATAGTGTTGGCTTTTCCCTCTTTGCTTCCAGCTGTTCAACTGCATTTCTTAGACGTTGAAACATACAACACACTATATCCTTTCCTGATACTACTTTTCCATGTAAGCAATAGCTGCCATTGCTACAGGGATGTTATGCAAATGTCAATTAGATAGGATGCAGTCTGCCAACCTTCTCTGGCATGCTGAAAGTGCCTGGCACTGATTCAGAGCTTTTAAACCTAAAGGATCATTGTGATAATCTAGTCTGACCTCCAGCACAACACAGACCACAGAACTTCCCTGAATTAATCCCTGCTTCAAATCCTATAGCTGCGGTTGAACCAGAGCAGATCTTTTAGAAAAACATCCAATATGGATTTAAAAAAATTTCAGTGACAGAGACTCCACCACAACCCTTGGAGTAAGTTGTTCCAAATGGTTAATTATCCTCACTGTTCAAAATTTGCACTTTATTTCTGGTCTGAATTTGTCTAGCTTCAACTTCCAGTCACTGGACTTTGTTATACCTTTGTGTGCTAGATTAATAATAGCGGGGTTATCAGATTTCTGTTAAATTACATTGATGGAGCTCCTTGAATCTCTCATTACAAGGCAAGTTTTACAGTCATGCTTGTGGCACTTCTTCGAATCCTCTCTAATTTTTCACCCTCATTCTTGAATTGCAGACACCAGACCTGGACACAATATTCCACGTATACATCCAAGGATTGCATTAAGCCCTTTTGACTGCAGCGTCGCACTGGGAGCTCATGTTCAGCCAATCATCTACCATGTCCCACCCCGGCCGTTTTCAGAGTCTCTGCTTCCCAGGAGAGAGTCCCCTAGCCTGTAAGTAAGCCTGCATCTTTGTCCCTAGACGTACAGCCTGACATACTGAACTGTATATTATTTGCTCATGCCCTGCTTACCAAGCAACAGGGCCGTCCGGGGGGGGGGGGGGGGGGGGCAAGTGGGGTATCAGGCCCCCACGAGAATATAGTATTCTACAGTATTGCAACTTTTTCTTTTTTATGTAAGGGGCCCCCGAAATTGCTTTGCCCCAGGCCCCCTGAATCCTCTGGGCGGCCCTGCCAAGCAATCCAGATTGCTCTCTATCAGTGACCTGTCCTCTTCATTATTTACCACTCCCCCAATCTTTGTGCCATCTGCAAACTTTCAGTAATAATTTTACATTCTTCCAGATCATTGATAAAAATATTAAAAAGCACAGGGCCAAGAACCAAACTCTGCAGAAACCCACTAGATGTGGGTGTTTACAATTGCATCTTGAGACCTATCAGCCTTTAGCCAGTTTTTGAACTATTTAATATGTTCCATATTGACTTTGTATTGTTCTATCTTCTTAAGCAAAATGTTGTGAGGTACCAAGTCAAACACCTTACAGAAGTCTAAGTATATTACAACAACACTATTACCATTATCAAACAAAACTGTAATCTCCACAAAAAGATATCCAGTTGGACAAGATCAAAAATAAATGACTTGTCTTTACTTTCAAGGCACTTCACAATCTGTCCCAACCCTACTTATTATATCTCATTCAGTATCAAAAAGTTGATTCCCGCCTCTGATCGGCCCATGATCCCAGCCTTCACCGCCCACTTGTTAAATTTTCAAACAAACACTTTCATGCTTTCTCCCATGCTGCCCCTCATGCTTGGGAGAAGCTCCCGTAAACATCCACAGACCTACCTCATTATCAAACTCTCCTTCGCTGCAAGGCCTACAAAAAACTTGGCAATGGTTCAGCTGCTGATGTGCCACTGCCAGTCATACTGTAGTATTTCCTTGTTCTCCCCCATGGGTCTGTCTGTATTCATTTGTTGTCTCTTGTCTTATACTTAGATTGTCAGCTCTTTGAAGACAAGGGCTGTCTTCTTGTTCTGTGTTTGTACAGCACCTTGCACAAGGGAGTCTTGATCCATGACTGGGGCTTGGCTCTAGGTGCTATGATAATACAAATACACCTCTACCCCGATATAATGCGATCCGATATAACACGAATTCGGATAGAACGCGGTAAAGCAGCGCTCCGGGGGGGGGGGGTGCTGCACACACTGGCGGATCAAAGCAAGTTCGATATAACACGGTTTCACCTATAACTCGGTAAGATTTTTTGGCTCCCGAGGACAGCGTTATATCGGGGTAGAGGTGTACATTTCCATAAACCCTATCTTGATTGGCATTATACTACCCTCTTAATTCTTTATACCTGGGGTCTCAAACACGCAGCCCACAGAGTTATTTCCTGCAGCCTGCCATAGGTGCTGACTCCACCGGCAGCCAAGCTCCCCTCCCCCCCGACACCCTTCCCCCAAGCGTGTCGCATCCCCGCTCCTCCACCTACCTCCCAGCGCTTCCTGCTGCCAAACAGCTGTTTGGCTGCGCTTAAGACTTTCCAGGAGGGAGGGGGAGGAGCGGGGACGTGGCACGCTCAGGGGAGGAGGTGGAGAAGAGGCGGGGCTGGGACTTTGGGGAAGGGGTGGGAAGAGGCGGGGCCTCATGGACTAGATGAGCAGTCTGAGGTATGAAGTTCAGCATGTATGATTCTTTGCTGAGAGTAGTAGGGAAGAATGTTTGTTAAAAGTGGCAACGTATTTTGTATGAATAGTTACTTTAAAAGGTTCCTGCCATTACAGCTGTGTTGATAGACTGTTAGTGTAGATCATCATCAGTGTTACTGACCACATAAGGAATAGTTACAGGTGTCTCTATTTTAGTAAAACCCCTCTTCACATTACAGTTTTTAAAAAGTTAATACATTGACTTTTAATAGCATACTATATTACTCTTCATTTTTTGTGACTACACTTTTGTATCGTTGTATGAAAAGGTTTCAGTGTTGTGGCCCTCGGGCCAATGTACTAGTCCTCAAGTGGCCCTCGTGGTGATTTGAGTTTGAGATCCCTGTTTTAGACTCAAGTCCCATATCAGTTATTCCATTATTTTGCTCAGGATTTAAGTCACACTGACAAGGCTATAATTATCCAGGTTGTCCATTTTAGCCTTTTTAAAATATTGTAACCACATTTGCCTTCTTCCAGTCCCCTGGAACTGCCGCAGTGTTCCAAGATTTACTGAGAATCAACATTAACAGTCCAGAACGCTCCTCCACAGATCTTTTAAAATTCTTGAATGCAAGTTCTCCAGACCTACTGATTTTTAATGTCTAACTTTAATAGCTGCTGTTTAACCCCCTCATCAGTTACTGTTGAAATTGAAAGTCTTTCATTATCCTTTGTTTATATAATTTATCTTTTTCACAAATACTGCACAGAAATATTTATTAAACATTCTTGCATTATTGACAGTTCTACCATTTCCATCAAGAACTGGACTAATATCACTGTTAGGACTCCCTTTTGTTCCAATATACTTAAAAAAACCCTACTCTTTATTGTCCTTGACTCTGCCAGCCATTTCCTTGTGTCCTTTTGCATCCCTTACCAATGTTCTGCAGTTTCTGATTAAAAGTCTTTTTAAGTTCACTTAGAAGCTGAAGTCAACCTTTAATACATCTATTCTGATGTCTTGGATCTTGGATCTTCAATGCTTCTGCTTGGTAGCAGCCAGAGACTTCAGAACTATAAGCATGATAATCTGGTAGCAATTTCTTTAAATGCTGGGGTTATTCCCAACTTGCCCAGCTTTGAAGCCCAAGGTAGCCTACTCAATCTCTTCACAGAGGCAGAACAACAAAATGGCAGATGAAATTCAATGTTGATAAATGCAAAGTGATGCACACTAGAAAAAATAATCCCAACTATATATATACAAAATGATGGGGTCTAAATTAGCTGTTACCATTCAAAAAAGAGCTTGGAGTCATCATGGATAGTTCTCTGAAAACAACTGCTCATTATGCAATGGCAGTCAAAAAAAAAAAACCTAACAAAGTTAGGAACAATTAGGAAAAGGATAAATAAGACAGAAAATGTCATGATATCACTATATAAATCCATGGTATGCCCACACCTTTTGGTCATCCCATCTCAAAAAAGATGTATTAGAATTGGGAAATATAAAGAGAAGGGCAACAAAAATGATGAAGGGTATGGAACAACTTCCATAGGAGGAGAGATTAAAAAGACTGGGACTGTTCAGCTTAGAAAAAAAGACGACGAAAGAGGAATACTATAAGAAGCCAATAAAATCATGAATAGTGTGGAAAAAGTAAATAAGGAAGTGTTATTTACCCCTTCACATAACACAAGAACCAGGGGTCACCACTTACAGTAATAGGCAGCTGGTTTACAACAAACATAAGAAAGTACTTGTTCACACAATGCACAGATAACATGTGGAACTCTTTGCCAGAGGATGTTGTGAAGGCAACACTATAACAGGGTTCAAAGGAAAATGAGATAAGGTAATGGAGGATAGGTCCATCAATGACTATTAGCCAAGATCGTAGGGTGGGCAAATCCATGCTCTGGGTGTCCCTAAACCTCCGACTGCCGAAAGCTGGGACTGGATGATAGGGGATCCATCACTCGCTAATTGCCCTCTTTTGTTAATTCCCTCTGAAGTATCTGGTGCTGGCTGCTGTCAGAAGACAGGATACTGGGCTAGATGGACCATTGGTCTGAATTAACATGGCAATTCTTATGATGCTGAGCTGATGCCAGATCCAGGGACTTGGCTCAGAAGGCCTTCACGGGGGAGGGATAGCTCAGTGGTTTGACCATTGGCCTACAAAACCCAGGGTTGTGAGTTCAATCCTTGAGGCGGCCATTTAGGGATCTGGGGCAAAAAAAAAAAAAAAATACAGTTGGAGATTAGTCCTGCTTTGAGCAGGGGGTTGGACTAGATGACCTCCTGAGGTCTTCCAACACTAATGTTCTATGATTCTAAGACATTGAGCCTACAGGCCCAAGACACGATTAAATCCAGGGAATGTGGTTCCCGCAGGCAAAACAAACAATGAGTATGTGATTCAACCTAAGGGAACACGAAGGAGCATGACGCATACTATTTAAACCTGACCTTCACCAAATCCTTGCAAAGCCGATCTGCCATAGCTAATGGATCCCTGGACCCCGGAAACATTTAGTGTGCTATGGCACAATTTAGCTCAACTATAAAGACGGATAAAATAAGGGGAACTCTTGAATTAAAAAAAAAAATTAAAAATCACAGACACACACATACAAGAAGTCACTCTGTGCAGAGAGAGTGAAAGGGCCTACATCTGCAGCTAGCCACCGAAAGGAAGAAACTGGAGTTACATAGGCCTTTTCTACCCTCTGCTCCAAACATCCAGTGCCTGCCAGTGGCTCATGCAGTACTAACAAGTACTGTCCCTTGTCTCCACAACACAAATGGGAATACACCGAGGACATAAAAGAACCACCAGTTTCCTTTTTAAGGTGGTGTCTACACTGCCACTTTCAGCGCTAAAACATTAGTCGTTCAGGGGTGTGGGGAAAAAAAAACCCACCCCGAGCTTTCCCAGCGATAAAAAACCCCACCCCGAACGAGTGGTGGTAGCTTTACCGCTGGGAGCGCGGCTCCCGAGCGAGAAAGCGCTGTCTATACTGCTGCTTTACAGTGCTAAAACTTTTAGTAGCTCAGGGTTTTGTTTTGTTTTTGAAATCGCCGGGAGAGCTCTCCTCTCTCTCCTCTCAGAGGAGATAAAGCGGGTCTACTCTGCCCACGTCACAGCGCGGCCGCAGCTGTAATGTGGGCAGTGTAGACATACCCTTAGTAACAGTGATTTCAGAGTTGCCCTGGTGACCTAGCAGTGGGACAAGAAGCTACCAGGTACAGAAACTCATTTAGGCAGCTTTGCTAAGACTTGATTATCATGGTAAAGCAGAGGTGGGCAAACTACGGCCCGCGGGCCACATCCGGCCCTCCTGCCCGGGCCATGAGCTCCAGCCCCGGGAGACTAGCCCCCGGCCCCTCCCCGCTGTTCCCCCTCCCCCGTAGCCTCAGCTCGCTCCGCCGCCAGCGCAATGCTCTGGGCGGTGGGGCTACGAGCTCCTGGGGCAGCGCAGCTGCAGAGCCCGGCCTGACCCAGTGCTCTGTGCTGCGCGGTGGCGTGGCCTGGCTCCAGCCGGGCGGCACGTCTGTAGCGCTGCCAGCCACCAGTGCTCCAGGCAGCGCGGTAAGGGGGCAGGGGGGTTGGATAGAGGGCAGGGAAGTTCGGGGTGGTGGTCAGGGGGCAGGGGGGTTGGATAGGGGTCGGGGCGGTCAGAAGGCAGGGAACAGGGGGGTTGAATGAGGCAGGGGTCCCGGGGGAGGGGGGAGAAAGTCAGGAAGGGGGGGTTGGATGGGGTGGCGGGGGGCAGTCAGGGACAGGGGTTCCAGGGGCGGTCAGGGGACAGGGAACGGGGGGGTGGATGGGGCAGGAGTCCCGGGGAGGGAGCGTCAGGGGGTGAGAAGCAGGAGGGGTCAGATAGGGAGTGGGCCACGCCTGGCTGTTTGGGGAGGCACAGCCTCTGCTAACCGGCCCTCCATACAATTTTGGAAACCTGATGCAGTCCGCAGGCCAAAAAGTTTGCCTACCCCTGTGCTAAACTGTGTGATGTAATTACTTTTGTAATGTAGACCAATTGTGACCACAGCCAGGATTAGGATAAAAACCCATGGAAAGGACATACTTTCCCATTTATCACTGAAACTGTACCTATGCCCCCAATATGATTCTCAAAGCACAAGGCACTGTTCCACATAGGTTGGTTGTGGTTTTATTTTGTGGAGTTCCATATTGCCCACCCAAATTACAAGGTTTTCACTGTGGCTTGAAAAGTATTGCTCGGATTGGCATTAAAAAGCTGTCCGAGGATACTGGAAATCATGGACATGATAATTCCGGGTAGGACATTCCCTGGCCACTCCTCTCAAGCCCCGCACATGGAAAAATATATTATGGGTGGGGCACCCGGCCACTCAACCATCAGAAATAAATGGGGAAAAGATTGTTTCAGAACCAGTTATGCATATAGCATGACAGGTGTACATAGTGCCTTACAAATAAAATGAGACAATCCCAACACAGAGGAATTTACAATCTAAATTACTGAGCTGTGGGAGTTGACAAAGTCAGGAGGAAAATGGGGGAAGTAATTCACTTGCTGAACATCATAGCTACAGCTGCTATAGTCTTTATGTTCCTAGTTTTCCTGTTCCACCATCTTCCACTCTAACACTGAGAGGAGAGGAAATGAGGGAGATCCAGGTGTCAATCTCCCATCCACTGCTGTGGCAACAACTTCCATGTGGAGATCCCATCTGAAAAACCCTTGCCTCCAACCAACTCACCATCCTTGTTTGATCTCCAACTTTGGATCAACTGCCCCACTCACCAGAATGGCTGCTTGCTTGATCTGTTCTTCGCTAAATATTCCTCCTTCTATGATATCTCAGTTTCCAAGTTCCTTCTCTCTGACCTCTACTACTCACCCCCTTTGCCGCTTTCCCAACCTTTAATCTGTTAATACTCGTGACTTTTTTTTTCCACACTCCAAGTATCCATCCTGCTTTCTCCTTTGTTGCAGACTATCCCTTGAGTCTCTCCAAGATACATCTTTGATCTCCTCCTTCCTCTGTCACCAACATGGAGGTTTCTCATCTGCTCTCCACTTCTAACCTCCCACACCTCCTCATCCCGCTTGCCCCCACTCTCACCATTTCAAACCCCTCACACTCTTTGGGATCATTGTTCTGACAATACAGACATGCCCTCATCTCTCCTAGCCTCCTAAAGCAGCCCCTCAACATCATTTCTCTTTTATTCTTCACCGCCAAACTCACAGAATATGCCATCTACAATCACTGCCTTGAGCACCTCTCACCAGCTCCATCCTGGAGCCTCACCACTCCAATGAAACTGTTCTCAGAGCTTTTAAACAATCTCTTCTTCATCAAAGAGTAAGCCCTTTATTCCAGCCTCATCAGCCTCTACTCTGCTGCCTTTGACACTCTTGACACCACCCACCTTCTTAACATCCTCTTGTCCCTTGGCTTCCATTATTCTACACTCGCTGGTTCTCCTCTTACCTCTGTTCACCCCTCCAGGGCCTCTCTTTTTATAGGTAGCTGTCCTCTCCTCTCAACTTCTGTAGGGGTTCATCAGGGATCTACCCTCAGTCCCTTACTCTTCTCTAGGTAATCACAGCCCTCCCATAGCCTCACCTACCACTCCGTGCCAATGACTCACAAATCTATCTTTCCACCCCAGCCCGTCTTCCTCTATCTATTCCCACAATACAGCCTGTCATCGCACATCTCCACAATGTCAACTTGACATGTTGAAAAGACATCTGGGTCACTCTAAATCCAGGAAAACAACTTCCTTCCGCATATGCAGGAAGTACACGTACTTGTGCCAAACCAGGGTACATTCAGTACTCTAGCTGTAATCAGGTTAAAACAAAAATTGTAAAAACATTACAAGGCATTGAGCAAAAAAAAAAAAAAAACAGAATGCGGAGACAAATCTGTGGCTCTGGATATTTTCTTATGAAGAGGACGGGTACGTACTGGGAGAGTCTTAATGGGACTGAGCATGGAGGCCTTGGGGTAGGGGTTGGGATCTTGAAAATTTAGAGTCATAAGAACGGCCATACTGGGTCAGACCAAAGGTCCATCCAACCCAGTATCCTGTCTGCCGACAGTGGCCAATGCCAGGTGTCCCAGAGGGAATGAACCTAACAGGCAATGATCAAGTGATCTCTCTCCTGCCATCCATCTCCACCCTCTGACAAACAGAAGCTAAGGACACCATTCCTTACCCATAACTCATATCTCTGAAGGAAAGCTGCTGTGCTTCCTGGGAAGTTGTGGTAAGCAATTGTTGCCAGCTGGCACCATCCCCATGGCCTTCTGTGGGACCACACACTGAGTGCCTGCCTTCTCTTTGACAGAGGACTTGCCTCCTGGAGCATACCTTCATCCATAGGACATGAGTGCTCTCTGCGGTGCGCCACTGGCTTTCATACCCACACCTTGATTTTCAGAACTGAGTGGCAATGGAAAAGCTCCAGGACTAATCTGCGCACTCACATCCCATGGCCAAGTAACTAGCTAAGCATCTCACTGGCCACTTGTATGCATAATTTTTGTTACCACACAAGCAAGTTAAATGCCCAGTTCTGGGAAACCAGGCTGTTGGTTTCTTACTGAAGTTACTTTCAGGTTAGGCAAAATCCTCAAGAGCAAATTCAGAGGAGAAACATAGTACCTTCCTCTGGCCTGCAGGGGAAGTAAAAAGAGAGAATCTGTCATGCAGACGAGTGGTTCCTTGCTTGCCTGGGACTCTATAGCAGGCCTTTGAGAAATGAAGGTGGGGAATGAGTTTCCACAAGAATCGTAGATCTCAAAGGCAAGAGAAGTGCACCAGGGTCATAGGAATCGCCAGACTGGAACAGATTCAAGGTCCACCAAGTCCAATATCCTCTCTCCAACAGTGGCCAGTACTAGACCCTTCTGAGGAAGGTGTAGTAACTCCGCAGGAGCGGATGGGATAATCTGCCCCTCACATTAGGCCTCACCCTGATCTCTAATCGTTATGGATTGCCTTAAACCCTGGAGCATGAGCTTTAATATCTCTTCCAATTTTTTTGTAAGCATAACAACTCAGGATATTCTTGATACCCAGACAAATCGATTTGTCAGTTTTAGAAACTTCTTTTCTGTGAGGAGAGGAGGGGTAGGGAGCTGGAGAACTAACAGTTAAACTGTGAAGCAGGAGCACAGGACATGCTACTATTAATATCCGCCGATGAGGTGCCAGAACACCAGCAACGCTGCCTCCTTCGAGGGTGAACCTAACCCAAAAGTCAAACCACAGGTCGGTGGGTAGTCGTCGTGAAAATGCAACTTGTAACTACAACCTCTTCACAAAATTCAGTTTGTAAGTGGGGAGAATTTATTCTCCCCGAGTGAGCTTGCAGAAGTGCTGTGCTTGGGAAAAATGCGGGCTGCTTTCTTTTACACGGCTTTGTACCACATGACGAAAGTACGTTCTTTAGAGAAATCAGGTTCTCCAAAGAGCTTTTCCTCTACTTTGTTAAAGGATTTGCAACCAAAGGTTAAAATGTAACTTACACCCTGCAGCCAGGCTTGGAGCCGCTTTCTGACCTCCCCAGCTGCTCACCCAAGCAAGACTCTTCAAAGAAAATATACAACCTCTCTTCTCACCTAGGGACAAATCCAGAGGCCAGTTCTAAATTAGACACATGGGGGGAGGAAACTACAGACCACAGAGTGGCTTCACAGCTCCTCTGCACAAGCTATTCAAGATCAGTACCTGCAGTAGCCTCTGAAGGCAGACCCTGTATTCTGGTCCCACCCTACCCCCAATCCTACTGCCATTCAGGAATCCTCAGAAGAGCGCAGCATACTGCAAAGGAGGTGCATGTACCACTTGTCTGTGCAAGGAGTCCTTGTATCCCACCTCCCTATCCCTGAGCAACAAAATGATATGGGTTCCATTCCCACGGAGCCTCTTTACCAGCAGAGAATGGGGATGGATGTATAAACTGAGCATGTCTAGAACAGATGCTGAACAGCCATTTTTGTCTGCCACATGGGGAAGATCCAGGAATGGATTAACAAGAGAAGTGGAAACAGACGTGGATGGCTATGAAAATGATACTATGGATCCTGCAAAAGATTAACGCAAATCCTGCTGGATGGGTGCACCTATCAGAATAGAGCTCTGCCAGACAGAAGAAACTGCACTTCCCATTCTGAATCCTTACAACACTGCATTCATGAGCCGGCTCAGATCGCATGGGTGAGGCACACTTGAAACTAATCCCAGCCACTAAGAGAGACACCTAACAGCAATTTCTAGTCTTCAGGGTACTTTCATTTTCACAGACAGAAATCCCAGAAGCAATTGTTCACTCTGTAATTTTCCAGCTGGATTTCTAAGACAGAGAGCAGTACCAGGCTCTTTTCTAGTGAAGAGCACAGAGCCTTTCAGAAAACATTCCCTAAACAGAGATGTGTCAGATTCTACACACTAAAGAGGTTGGTCTCTCACAACTTTAGTTATTACTTCTTTTCAAGAATAATAAGCCTAACTGAAAGTAGAGTCATGGGGGAAAATAAATATACTTCTACGTCCTTTTTCACTCTATATTATCCTAGTATTTAGACACCAATCAGACTGGGGCACCATACTGCAAGGTGTTGTACAAACAGATAATGATAGCCCCTGCCCAAAGACTTCATACCGAAATATTCTTTCCTCTAAACCAGAGACCTGTTGATGGGGGGGGAGGGCGCAATTTAAAAGTTCTGGTGGTATGCAGCGGGGCTCAGAGCAGGACATATAAACCCTGGCAGAAATCTGTGGCTGCATGTGACCCTGCATGCCCCCCTCCCCCCAGCTCTGCTCTAAACATTAAGCTCTGCAAGTACAAAATAGAAGTTATGTTTCACAACTGACATGCTCACTCCACCTGCTTTTTGTCTGCTGGGGGGTGGGGGAAAATAAGGCCTAAAATACTTGCAACTAGTGAGGATCTAAACTTCTATCACTTAAAAAAGATTCATATTCAGTGTAAAAGCCTATAAGCACCAAACAGAAGAACGTGAATCTAAACTGTAAACTGTGTGGGGCAGGGTCTGTCATCTTCGCACAGGTTTGTACAGCACTTAACACAACAGCTGTATCTACACCGCTCGTAGCAGGAAACCTCCCAGCCCAGGTTGACAGAATGGGGTTCGCGCTACCACACTAAGAACAGCAGCACAGACATTTCGGCTTGGGCTCTGAAGCCAAAGGAGAGGGGGTGGGTTTCAGAGCCCGAGCTCCAGCCCGTGCAGCAACTTCAAAGCGCTGTCTATGCAACTATTTTTAGCGTGCTAGCAGGAGCCTCAGAGGCCCAAGTCTGTCAGCCAGGCTGCGAGGCTCACTGCTGCGAGCTATGTAGACATACCCAAGGAGGTCCAATCCCCCAACTGGGGCCTCCAGACACTACTATAGTGCAAATAAATAATACTTCAATGTACCAGCAGCCAGTTCAAGTGCAGAAGTACATTTGCTAGTGTGAAAATCTGGGGGCGAAGGGAGGGAGGAAAAAGTACCCTTTCCACCCACAAGACAAAACACTGCCATTTAAAAATCATGTTTTAAACAAATAAAAAAACCAAACCCAAAAATGTCCTACTTGTATTAAGCTTCCTTAGATTCTATTAAAGAAATGTACGAATCCATTTACTTTTCACTATCCATGCTGTTGGTTTCCTGTTTTGCATTTACCAGAGTTTGGGACAATGAAAATAGCCTAGTTGGTTTCGCTTTCTGGTTCCCTTGCAAGGCTTTCATTGTAAACACAAAACTTCTTCCTATGCCCTCCCCTCCCCAAAACCACCCATTCCCACCCCCAGAATAAATACATTATGGAAAAGTTTCTATTCATCTTGGTTTGTGAAAGTTCATTTACTCACAATGTAAAAAAGTTGGATTCACTTTGATCTGAGTGCCCCTTTACCAATTAAAACCAAAGAACTGGTCCTGTGTGTTTGACACAAGACACATGGATTCCACTCATTTAAATTCTCTTACAGGTACTGTGTGCCTTCCTAAACCGAACACATACCAATACTTACAACAGATGTTTTACTCCGGCTCACATGAACCATTTATATAATTCAGTACTGAGTTGTTTTAAATAAAGGTTATTTACCCTATAGCTGCAGTTCTTTGTGCTGTCAGTACAGATCCACGCTTGGTATGCATGCACACTTTGGCTCCAAAGACGGAACTTTTGAGAAAACTCTTGACCCTTTGAGGCTACACTGTACTCCCTTGAGGTACCAGACTCCCAGGCCCAACGATAAGGACCTATGACCCCAAGTCCCCGTCAGCTCAGCTTCCTTATCACAATCTCTGAGAGAGAGACTGAAGAAGCAGGGCTGACAATTCATAGATTCCAAGGCCAGAAGGGACCATTATGATCATCTAGCCTGCCCTCCTGGATAACACAGGTCAGAGAACTGCCCAAAATAATTCCTAGAGCTGATCTTTTAGAAAAACAGCCAATCTTGACTTAAAATTTGTAAGTGATAGAGAATCCACCACACACCTTAATAAATTGTTTTAATGGCTAATTACCCTCACTGGCAAAAATGTATGCCTTATTTCCGGTCTAAATTTGTCTAGCTTCAACTTCCAGCCATTAGTTCATGTTGTACCTTTCTCTGCTAGACTGAAGAGCCCATCATTAAATATTTGTTCCTCATGTAGATACTCTTAGACTGTAATCAAATCAGCTTTAATCTTCTCTTTGTTAAGCTAAACAGATTGAGCTCCTTCAGTCTACCACTATAAGGCAGGTTTTCTAATCCTTTAATCATTCGCATGGCTCTTCTCTGACCCCTCTCCAGTTTATCAACATCCTTCTTGAATTGTGGGCACCAGAACTGGACACAGGATTCCAGCAGCGATCGCACCAGTGCCAAATACAGAAGGAACATAACCTCTCTACTTCTACTAACGACTCCCCAGGATCACATTAGCTCTTTAGCTCGTTTTGCCACAGCATCACACTGGGAGCTCATGTTCAGTTGCCTGTCCACCCTGATCCTTAAATCTTTTTCAGTCACTGTTTCCCAATTTTTGTGTCACGCGTAAACTCCATCAGTGATGATTTTATGTTTTCTTCCAGGTCATTGATAAAAATGTTAAACAACATAGGGCGAAGAAATAATTCCTGCAGGACCACACTGGGAACACACCTGTTTGAAGACGACGTCCCTTTTACAATTACATTGAGGACCTATCAGTTAGCCAGTTTTTAATCCATTTAATGTGTGCTATGTTATTTTATATTGTTCTAGTGCTTTAATCAAATATAGATCTATGCTGATGACCTACTCTAAGGACAGTTGTTACCTTATAAGTAAGGCCTTTTTCTTCAAGAATCATCAGCAAATATCCCCAGACCTTGGGAGATAAATTAACAGTAACGAACTCAAAGAAGGAGAGTTACAATATTAAAAATGAAAAAGGCAGGTCTACTCTTGTGAATTGGGATCAGCTCTGGAAGCCAAGATAAAGTAGTAATGTTGCATAAACAGATCAACTGTGCTCCAAGTGGTAGCTTTACAGCTCTCAGCAACATTTGAGTTATTCTGAGCTACTTGGGACCCATGTGTTTCAACATCTTCAAGTAGAGATATTCTTGCAAGGTCATAATCACTTGAAAACCAAGCTTTGTTTCTACACTTGGATAAGTCCCCTTACTTCCCGCTTGGCAGGCTCTGGAAGCGGATCCAGGTTGTGGAGGATTTTGCCCCACAAGAAGTGGTGTCAGGCTATTAGGACTTGATGATTTGCTATATGCAGATGACTACAACTTCTGTCCCAATGAACTGCATCTGGTTCTCATCTGGCCCTGGTTCTTGTGGGGGACTTCAATCACCCTGACATCTGCTGGGAGAGCAATACAGCAGCGCACAGACAATCCAGGAAGTTTTTGGAAAGTATTGGGGACAACTTCCTGGTACAAGTGCTAGAGGAAACAACTAGGGGCCAGGCTTCTCGTGATCTGCTGCTCACAAACAGGGAATAATTGGTAGGGTAAATAGAAGTGGGTGGCAACCTGGGCAGCAGTGACCATGAGATGGTCGAGTTCAGGATCCTGACAAAAGGAAGAAAGGAGAGCAGCAGAATACAGATGCTGGACTTCAGAAAAGCAGACTTTGACTCCCTCAGGGATCTGATGAGCAGGATCCCCGGGAGGCTAATATGAGGGGGAAAGGAGTCCAGGAGAGCTGGCTGTATTTAAAGAAGCCTTATTGAGGGCACAGGAACAAACTATCCCAGTGTGCAGAAAGAGTAGCAAATATGGCAGGTGACCAGCTTGGCTGAACAGCGAAATCTTCAGTGAGCTTAAACACAAAAAAGCAGTTTACAAGAAGTGGAAATTTGGACAGATGACTAGGGAGAAGTATAAAAATATTGATCGAGGGTGTAATCAGGAAGGTCAAAACACAATTGGAGTTGCAGCTAGCAAGGGATGTGAAGGGTAACAAGAAGAGTTTCTACAAGTATGTTAGCAACAAGAAAGTAGTCAGGGAAAGTGTGGGACCCTTACTGAATGGGGGAAGCAACCTAGTGACAGATGATGTGGAAAAAGGTGAAGTACTCAATGCTTTTTTTGCTTCGGTCTTCACAGACAAGGCCAGCTCCCAGACTGCTGCACTGGGCAGCACAGTATGGGGAGGAGGTGAGCAGCCCTCAGTGGTGAAAGAACAGGTTAAGGACTATTTAGAAAAGCTGGACATGCACAAGGCCATGGGGCTGGATCTAATGAATCGGAGGATGGTGAGAGAGTTGGCTGATGTGATTGTAGAGCCATTGGCCATTACCTTTGAAAATTCGTGGCGATTGGGGGAGGTCCTGGACAATTGGAAAAAGGCAAATGTAGTGCCCATCTTTAAAAAAGGGAAGAAGGAGAATCTGGGGAATTGCAGACCGGTCAGCCTCACCTCAGTCCCTGGAAAAATCATGGAGCAGATCCTCAAGGAATCAATTTTGAAGCACTTGGAGGAGAGGAAGGTGATCAGGAACAGTCAACATGGATTCCCCAAGGGCAAGTCATGCCTCACCAACCTGACTGCCTTCTATGATGAGATAACTGGCTCTGTGGATACGGGGAAAGGAGTGAACATGATATATCTTGACTTTAGCAAAGCTTTTGATACCATCTCCCACAGGATTCTTGCTAGCAAGTTAAAAAAGTATGGATTGGATGAATGGATTGTAAGGTGGATAGATCATTGGGCTCAACGGGTAGTGATCAACGTCTCGATGTCTAGTTGATAGCCAGTATCAAGCAGAGTGCCCCAGGAGTTGATCCTGGGGCCCGGTTTTGTTCAACATCTTCATTAATGATCTGGACGATGGGATGGATTGCACCCTCAGCAAGTTTGCAGATGACACTAAGCTGGGGGGAGAGACAGATATGCAGGAGGGTAGGGATAAGGTCTAGCATGACCTACACAAATTGGAGGATTGGGCTAAAAGAAATCTGATGAGGTTCAACAAGGACAACTGCAGAGTTCTGCACTTAGGATGGAAGAATCCCATGCACTGCTACAGGCTGGGGACCAATTGGCGAAGAGGCAGTTCTGCAGAAAAGGACCTGGGGGGTTACAGTGGACAAGAATCTGGATATGAGTCAACAGTGTGCCCTTGTTGCTAAGAAGGCTAACAGCATATTGGGCTGCATTAGTAGGAGCACTGCCAGCAGTTTGAGGGAAGTGATTATTCCCCTCTATTCAGCACTGGTGAGGCTGCATCTGGAGTACTGAGTCCAGTTTTGGGCCCCCCACTACAGAAAGGATGTGGAGAGAGTCCAGCGGAGGGCAACGAAAATGATTAGGGGGCTGGGGCACATGACTTATGAGGAGAGGCTGAGGGAACTGGGATTATTTAGTCTGCAGAAGAGAAGAGTGAGGGGGGATTTGATAACAGCCTTCAACTACCTGAAGGGGGGCTCGAAAGAGGATGGAGCTAGGCTGTTCTCAGTGGTGGCAGATGACAGAACAAGGAGCAATGGTCTCAAGTTGCAATGGGGGAGGTCTATGTTGGATATTAGGAAAAAACTATTTCACTAGGAGGGTGGTGAAGCACTGGAATGGGTTCCCTAGGGAGATGGTGGAATCTCCATCCTTAGAAGTTTTTAAGGCCCGGATTGACAAAGCCCTGGCTGAGATGATTTAGTTGGGGTTGGTCCTGCTTTGAGCAGGGGGTTGGACTAGATGACCTCCTGAGGTCTCTTCCAACCCCAATCTATGATCTTCTGCTTTTTCTCAAGTGGATGTGTAGATTTTCCATAGGCCAGCCTTGAGCCAGATACCACTAAGGAATGTGGATGGGAATGTTGGAGGAAATAATGAAAACTAGCCTGAGGGACTTAGTTAAGCCTTTCTGCATCCCAGATTTGGTTGTAGTTTTTTTTCCCTCTGCCCTCCTCTGCTCTGAATGACTGATCAGGGCTGACAGGCTGAAGACCACCCATCATTGTTTGGACGTTCCTTCTACTGTGGAAGATGCCATAGAGATGGCCATGTGCTGAAGTCCTCTAGGCCCAAAGAACAATTAATGTTTCTCCACCACTGCTGCATACCTCATCCCTGATTTGCAGCTACCATATCTAAGAACCGATGCAGTTTCCATGCCTATTCAGTCCTTAGCCTTTTCCTGTGAAGGGCACCACTGCAATGGAGATATTGTGATTTGAAAGCCTGCCTAGTGGGAAAGTAACTGAGACCACAAAATCATTTCACACAAAGTAAAATATTGGAGCCCTGTGTTTTATCTGCAACAGTAGCCAAAAAGCAAAGAATGAAGAAAAAAGAAGTTCCATAAACCAAGAAGAGATTAGAGCCGCAGCCTTTAAAAAAAACGAAATGATTGTGATTTATGAGACTGAGGTAAAGCAATCAACATTATCATTTGTTGCAAAATATCCTGAAGACACTACACATTTTGCAAACCTATTCTGTATGCAGAAGGATGCTTTAGAAATCAATATTACCCATCTCTGCACAAGGATGCTTAAGCACTGCAGTATGTAATTAAATGACAATTGTATGGGGTATTCGTAAAAACTCCATTTCAACCTTTAAAAAAAGCAAAATAAAAAACATACGAGATTTAATGAATGCAGTACACAAAACAAACGAACGTGTTTGTAAAGTCAAGATGTATCCCAAGTAGCCAATAAGTCCAAGAGTCACAGGAAAAGACAAGGCAGGAGAGGAAAAGGAGTGCCCCATACCTCAGATGTGATTTATTCTGTACTTTGGATTTTTGGTAAACACAGTTCAGGCAGGAATCTCCAACTGCTGGGACTAACAGCTGCATATTTGAGTTGTTAGAATGTACAAATACAGACTTGCTGTAGGCTTCATGATTGAAGTACCCCATCTCACATCATGATGATTGCTTACTGAGACTGCTTCCTTGTCTCCTTTCTTCAATCAGGACTGTATGCCTTCTATCAAGCTCCATGGCCCCTATTCCAAACATCCCCTTTCCTCTTTCAAATCCCACCCCCAATCAGAAATCACAACCCCATTGTCCTACGTGGTGTGCAAACAAACAAGACGGTCCCTGTCCCAGGGAGCTCACAAGCTGGGATTCAGACAAAACTCAACAGTTGAACAAACACAAATCTGAAGGAAAGGGGAGAAAGTGGGAGGACAACTACTAGAGAAAAGTGCATGTGTATAAATTAATCCTAAGAGTGGCCTCAGTAGTCACAAGATCTTACAAGTTAAACCAATGCCAGGCAGTGGCACCTTAAACCCTCGTCTTCAAGCAATCCCTTCCCGCTCTCAGTAATTCCCACACACCCTGACTCTCCTGATCTGTTGTTCCGGGTCTCATTTAAATTGCAAGGTCTGTGGGCCAGGAACTCTGCCTTGGTGAGGTTTTTAAAGCACCATGTTAATTGACAACCCAGTGTGATTTTTTTTGTAATTATCAGTGTCCCTTCACAAACATCGAGCTGAGAAGCAGAACTTAAAGCAGGGGCTTTTAAGATTTAAAGCAGACCTGTCTCATTCACCCTCCAGCAGAACAATCAGATACAAACCCAGGTTTCTCCTAATCCGCATGCAGAGACATGTATTTTGCCTATGTCAATGCAATTAGTAAATGCAATCAGTGCAGCATAAGAAACCCTCTCCCCTCAAGAGTTACAAGTGTCACAGAATTCATGCCAGCATGGGGAGGAATTTGAATTCAGATCTTTTATACAGCATCATGTCGTGTTATTGCTACATTACGGGAACAGGCTCCTTGCAAAGCTTTCGATTTAAAAAAAAAAAGTTTGAAAAAGTTAAAGTTCTCAAATTTGTAACAGAATATATATTTAAACTTAAATCCCTAAAACACTGCATTCAACACAAGGGACACACAACAGAGGGTCCTGTGGCACCTTTAAGACTAACAGAAGTATTGGGAGCATAAGCTTTCGTGGGTAAGAACCTCACTTCTTCAGATGCAAGAAGTGAGGTTCTTACCCACGAAAGCTTATGCTCCCAATACTTCTGTTAGTCTCAAAGGTGCCACAGGACCCTCTGTTGCTTTTTACAGATTCAGACTAACACGGCTACCCCTCTGATAAGGGACACACAGACACTCCGTTATTCCACTAGGCACCTCAAACACCAGCAGAACATCTCCACAGATATTGTCATGTCAAAACGTCATAGCTATATGCACACCCCCAAGACATCACTTCCCATTCCCATGGCCACCATTAAAATCCATGTTAATGTTTTATCCAATTTCAATTAAAGAATAAAATGTATAACCTCCTTTATGCCTTCTTTACTATCATTTTTATTCTGTATTAACTAGTAGAGATTTCCAAAGCACTATA
Organism: Malaclemys terrapin pileata; assembly: GCF_027887155.1. Lineage (NCBI taxonomy): Eukaryota > Metazoa > Chordata > Testudines > Emydidae > Malaclemys > Malaclemys terrapin. Next base: position 147,193,037 of record NC_071508.1, on the reverse strand, counting down.
GTGATATAGGTGTTTACCTGGGGTGGAATTTGGCCAGGATACTGGGGTTATTAGAATTCAGGTACAGAAAGTATCTGCAGTTTCCACTGGATTTTTTTCCCAGTCTCTTGTCCTAAAATGTTGGGCAGCAGTGCTGTGTGATATCCAAGAGCTTCTGTGTTCACCAGAGATGAAATGCAGCCTTTGCATTCCCAATGTACTCCACAGGGTACTGGGAGGCTTGATTCATGTTTATACAATGCTTTGAGATCCTCATATGGAAGATACTATGGAAGTACTGCAAGGCGGGTAAATTGGAATTTTGCCAGGAAGACAGAACTAACATCCATCCCTACTTTTCTGAACAGCATTATGGGCTCTTTAACAGGATTGTAGCATGCAAATGATTTGACAACCACAATGGGGGACGGGGGCACCAAGGATAAGACACCACCGCACTTTTCAATGCCACTGAATATCCCAGCCTCATTATTACAACCTCTTTTCAAAGTTAGCATGTAGGATGCTTTATAAAGAACTGTATTAAGGGAAGTTTAAAATGTCATTAACATTCAATAAACAGTGCTATTTTGTATGCAAGCATTAATGAACAAGCAGATACAGTCCTAATATAAATTAGGCAATTGATGCATTGATATTTTACTGAAAAGGGCAGGCCCAAATTTGGATCTGTGTACACACACTGTAAACAGATATGAAAATCACTTATTTATAGGCATTTCTCCTCCACCCAGAAATGCCTTCTGGAATCGAAAAAAATCAAAACAGTGCCAACAACTCAGCACTCATGAGCAACCCTACAATAAACCATTGTGCACCATGTGGTGAAGAGAGAGGGGGGAAAAAAATCACTAACAAAACAGATCTCAATTTTAAGCTTCCAAGTAACAGTTCTGAACAGCAACGTGAGTAGGGTGGAGGATGTAAAATAATACCTTAAACGTACCGCTACAATTTAATGGTGAACAAAAATATTTGCTGAAACCCTCCATCACCTGCCAGAAAAAGTCTGTGCTAGAAGCTGAGTGCCCAAATTTGTGCCCAACCACAAATCATTGTATGTTCTTCTTTTCTAGATTTATAATGCAGATCTCCCTACAATTCCCTGTTTATAGGGGGTCTTTCATAAAGGAACAGAGTAAAAACCAATGGCCCAGGAATAAATGTAGTATCTGAAGCTATTTTTAACTTATGGATTTTAAACTATGTATTAAGTTGATGGTGTCCCTTTCACATATTGGGGGTTTAATTTTGTCAGGTTACAGTATGGAGAGGTTTTGATTTTATCCCTGTTTGGGATCTTTGCATGGGAAATTGATAAACTTTGTTCAAGTTGCTGAAAAATTTAAAAGACCAACATTTGTTTAAGGTGGGTTTCATTTTAGATCTGTTAAGCTGAACTGGCCTTTTCAGATGCTCAGAGCAAAATTCACTAGCAAAGGTACTTAGTGGTCTCTTGTAAAACCCTCTGGAAAATACCTGTTTTTAGTATTTATGATTGTTAAATATTCTTGAGGTAGTGACTGTGTGGTACAGTGAAGAATGCACTAGAAACACCTTCCCATAGCCGACCTCCTACTTTCAGCAACCACTTCAGGAGTGCCACCAAAATTAATCTGTACAGTTTTACTTGATCTCAGTTAAAGACCCATCTCTAGTAGGGGTCAATTTTTGTTGGCCCCTCATATAATGGCTTAAGATAGGTTTCACTGTATGTTGTATTGTACCAGTTCCACTTTTGAGTTAAATGTATTCTACATCATTCCAAAGTAAAACACTTTAGCCTCTTTTCTCAGGAGTTAAGAGCCCCAGTTTGCCAACAAAGCTAAAAATCTTAAGCACTATTTGCAAGACAACCAACCCTGCATGTTGTTGAGCATTCTCAACGCCCACTGGCTTCGCAGAAGGTGGTCAGTACCTCACCAGGTAATGGTCTAGGAATGGAAGTGTAATATGCATAGCTTTTATTTGACATGGTTGTGTTTGCAATGTTTCCCATGTCAGTGTGATCAGGGCCTCCAAGAGTATCTGCAGAATATACAATGCTAACTAACTCTATAGTGACCTGAAACTCTGTATGAGTTTCTGAAGAGCTGGCTTAATCTGCTTCTGCCTCTGAAAGCTATTATTAACTCAGGGATAAACTTGCACCCTTTTAATCAGGTACTATAAATGGCACATTCTCAAAAGTAATTCAGTGAACAAATAACCCTCCCCTCCCTTCCCGTTAAAAGGATCAATAAACACTGAAGGTAGCAGGTGATGTATCCATCAATTCAGACCCTTTGCAGCATCAGGACCAGAGAGATGAAATTTTTTCCCATCCATCCCAAGTGTCAAAGAACCTTTTTATTTAAAGAGAGAGAATATGCAGGCACATGCACGAGGGTTGCAGGGGAATCTCAGCCTGCCAACACTGTGCCAGGGATCTGAATGGGCCAGGACTTTTAGGAAGTCACCATTTCCCACTTTCAGCACTAGTGGTCCCTTTGTGCTCTGAAGTTCGGCCACAAAATGAAAAGGGCTAATAAGTGATTTCTAAAAATGAAAGCTGATTAGCATTACTATTTACAGGGTCACAAAACAGGGAGTGGGGTGCAGACAAAGAGTCGAGGGTGTAGGTATATCATTCTCACCTTATAGACATCTCCATATGTGCCACTCCCCACCCTCTGGATGAGCTCATAATCCTGCTGTGGATTCCGCCTCATGATATCCCCACTCGGCCGAGCCACGGGGTCCATTCTCAGTCAATACAGCCCCAGAGAGGAGGGCAAACAGGATCTCTATGCAGTTGCTTCTCCCTTCACCACCCTTGGGAGTCCACTCCCAGGAGGACAGATGCTCTAGATGTCTAGAGGGGATCTGTTCTTTGCACACATGGCTTCTGCTCCCACCTTTTTGCCTAAGACACAAAACAAAACGACTTATTACGTTATGGTTTCAGTTAGGCTTTGTGTTGCTGGCTCCCAGGAGATTGGGGGTGGGGACTCAGATGTCAAAAAAGAGAAGCCTCCACCCTCAAGTGCTTCCATGCTACATTAGAGGGAAGGGTCTCAGCTTCTGTTACAGCTTGGTTGACAACAAAGACAACAGTGGTGGAGGCGGGACTGCTATGATAGCAGCTGAGCGGGGCAGCTGGGTGTCCCCCTCACGCTGTGCTGGGGCTAGGAAACAGCGGCTACCTTCTCAAACTCTTCCCATCTCTGGTCCAAAGGCAGAGGGAAAGGAGAGGCAGTTCCATGCCTGGATGCTCTCCTTAGCACAGGGCAGCTATGTGCTGTTGATATTTTAAGGACCCCCTAAAAATAATGCTAACTTGCCTGCCGTAGGCCCAGAGATAGGTGTTCTAGCAGAGAGGGAGCTGAGGTGATAGAGCATCTATTCAGGTCTTCCATTTAAACAAAAAATGCTCTCTCATAAACATAACCAAGGAGACATGCAACAGCACCTGGAGGCACACTTACGTAAGTGCCCTTGCTGCAAGCATTTATACTTTGGTCCTGGACAAATAAACTGAGTATTAACAGAACAACACAGAGCTCAGTATGTCATCTGCAGGGTGGGGATAGAGCCCCTGAGTGGGAGGGAAGGAGATCAGGGCCCCTTCTCCCCCAGGAAGGCCTTGTTTGGTACCCAGCACTTGTGGGACTATTCCGAAGGCAGGATCTTTGTTCTTCAGGGGAATTGCTGTGGGCCCCAGGGTCAGTCACCTCTGGCAGAGATGCTGTACAGGTAGCTGGAGAAGGGTGACTCCACAAGAGAGGGGAGTCTGCCCTCGCCACTCACCTGTGATTGGGGGACTGGATTTAACAAGGGGCTGGTCCTGAGAGCCAGTGACAGCCTCCCCCACCCCATTTCTTCAGCCCAGAGGACCATGCCACCCCTGAGGCACATCGCTGATGCAAAGATCCCCCTCCTCACCCCACACAGGAGTGGTCCCTGTCCCCCATCATTAACCTCCAGAGGCCCCTCCACACTGCATGGTCCCAGGCAATGCCCCCCCATCATTATCCCAGAGTCCCCTCCATCACATGAAGGTGGGTTCTGCCCCCCACTTTCACCCCAAGAGCCCCCTCCCTACCTCACAGCACTGGTCACACCCCATCATTAGCTCCCCACCACATGGGACTAATCACTACCCCGCATTGCTGCCCCCCAGGACCCTCCCCACCGCACAAGACCGGTCATTGCCCCCCCCACGGGACCCTCCCCACCGCACAGGGCCGGTCACTGCCCCCCCCAGGACCCTCCCCACCGCACGGGGCCGGTCATTGCCCCCCCCACGGGACCCTCCCCACCGCACAGGGCCGGTCGCTGCCCCCCCCGGGACCCTCCCCACCGCACGGAGCCGGTCATTGCCCCCCCCCACGGGACCCTCCCCACCGCACAGGGCCGGTCACTGCCCCCCCCAGGACCCTCCCCACCGCACAGGGCCGGTCGCTGCTCCCCCCCCCCGGGCCGGTCGCTGCCCCCCCGGGACCCTCCCCGCCGTACGGGGCCGGTCATTGCCCCCCCCCCACGGGACCCTCCCCACCGCACAGGGCCGGTCGCTGCCCCCCCGGGACCCTCCCCGCCGTACGGGGCTGGTCGCTGCCCCCCGGCCCCCTCGCCCCGCAGCGCCCCCCGGCCCGGGCCTCCCCGCACAGACCCAGCGGCGGGGCGGCTCCGGCGGGCAGGCCCACCAGCAGCCGGGGGAGGGAAGCGGCGCCCGCCCGGAGTCGCGCGGCGGCCGGAGCCGGGGTAGGGGCCTCCCTCGCCCGGCCGGCCGGTCACTGACAGCGGCCGGGCCGCCGCCCCACGGCCCCCGGGCAGGCCGGATCGCGCCGCCGCGCCGCTTACCTCTGCCCGGGCTCCGGCGCGGCCCTTTGTCCCGCGCTGCGAGTCGGAGCGCGGCGGGCCCAGCCCGGGCCGCCCAGTCACACGAGCCGCCGGCCCGGGCCTTCTCGAGCCCGGCTCAACCCCGCTGCGCTGCGCCGCCCGACCCCCCGCGGCCCCGGAGCTGCCCGCCGCCGCGCTCCGTGTCCGCTGCTGGCGGCGCCGCGCAGGGCCGGGACGCGCCGAGGGGCCGGGCGGCAGCGCCACAGCGCCGCGCTGCGGGGAGACGGGGCCCTGCCCCCGGGCCCTGCCGGGGCTCAAAGCCGGCCCCGCTGCCCGAGCCCCGAGCAATTGTCCCCCTCCCCGCAGCCCTGGACCATTGTGACCCTCTAGCCTGAGCTGTCAATCGCGGCCCGGTCGCTGAGCCCCCCCCCCGTGACCAGACAGCAAGTGTGAAACACTGGGACAGGGCCTGGGGGTAATAGGAGCCTATATAAGAAAAAGACCCCAACATGGGGACTGTCCCTATAAAATCGGGACATCTGGTCACCCCACCTGCCCCTGCGGAGCCCAGGGACCTTCCAGACATGGAAATCAGCCCAATGCAGCCCCAGGCACCCGGACCCACCAACCCAGTCAGCACCAGACCCTCTTAGAGCAACAGCTGCCACACCTGCCGCCATCGCCCCGGTGATCAAAACACCCACAACACGCCTGTCGGGATCCAGGGCTCCTACACATGCCTGTCACAGGTGGTGTACCTCACCCAGCGCACTAAATGCCCCCGTCACAGCTATGCGGGTGAAACCAGATAGCCACCGTGGTCTCAAAGAACGGACACAGGAAAATGATAAAAGCCAAAAACACTCCATCACCTGTGGGTGACCACTTTTCACAAATGGATCGCGCCATATCTGAGTTCTTCAAAGAAACCTGCACAACTTCTTCAAAGGAATTTATATTCACAACATTGCTAGATGCTAAAAACCATGGTCTTAATAAAGGCACTGGTTTTATGGCTTATTACAACTATAACCCACTAATTCACCTTTGTGTTAACTGCCCACTTCACCTTGAATTGTCTCTTACAACATGTTAATCCTTTATGCCAGGGGTAGGCAACCTATGGCACGTGTGCCGAAGGCGGCACGCCAGCTGATTTTCAGTGGCACTCACGCTGCCCGGGTCCTGGCCACCGGTCCGGGGGTTCTGCATTTTAATTTAATTTTAAATGAAGCTTCTTAAACATTTTAAAAACCTTATTTACTTTACATACAACAATAGTTTAGTTATATATTATAGACTTCTAGAAAGAGACCTTCTAAAAACATTCACATGTATTACTGGCACACGAAACCTTAAATTAGAGTGAATAAATGAAGACTCGGCATATCACTTCTGAAAGGTTGCCAACCCCTGCTTTATGCTTACCAATCTGTCTCACCTTTGTATTTAGCTTTGATACAGTGGGTACTTTCCCCAGACCTGAAGAAGAGCTTTGTGTAGCTCAAAAGTGTGTCTCTTTGTGTAGCTCAAAAGTGTGTCTCTTGTATTTTCTTTCCCTGAAGTTATTGATTCAATGTAATCTGAACATCTCAGTCTTTTTGGTAAACTGATTGACCTCCTCAAGTCTCACTGTAAAGCTTTTTTTGCCAGCCCTTGAATCATTTTTTGTAGCTGTTTTCTGTGAGGGAAGCTCATACATACAGCTTTTATAAACCTGTGTCTCAGCAATTTTTGGTGGTTATTGTAAACAGATAAAGTAAGTCTCCCCTGGATTCAGCAGAGGTGTGGGGGATGGAGGGTGGGGTGCAAGGAAGATGGTTGTGGCTTCCACTCCCGGGATAGCTGTAGGTCAATTCAGACTCTAGCATAGTTAAAAGCAGCCTCAAGCATCAAGGGGGCATCTTCCAGTCCCATCCCACACCCTCAAACCTGTGCCCTATGCTGGGGACTGGAAGGGGGTGGTGTAGGGCTGGCTTTATTCCACCTGGCAATTTCCCTTACACTGGGGAAATACCCAGTTATCTGTTTTGTACAAGTGGTCAGAACTGAACCCATTCTCTTGGCTTTAGACAACAGTCCTGATACAAATTATGATTGTAATTCACTGGCCTATGCATTTGGCTGTACTCATAATTAGACATGGACCCAAGCTGCAAAGTTCAGATCTAGATCCAAACTTTCTCTAAAGTCCAGAGGGTTCAGGGGTCTGGTGTTTCAGTTTGTGCCCATCTCTGCATATTACTAATTTTAATGACAATTAATTGAAAAAAAAATACAGTTTCAGAAACTGAAGCCCAGATCCAGGTGTTCTCCTGCCATTTCCTACCCAGATGCAGTTCAAAGCAGCCAAGGGTGTCATAAATGACTGCTTGGGGATTCCCATTGTATAAGTCATGGTCAGTGTCATCACCCCAATCCAAGCTCAATTCCCTGCATCTATAGCCAACAAACTAATACAACGTACAGACAAAAAAAACACCCCTATGTTAAAATAACATGACTTAGGTTGTAAAGTCACTCACTTGAAAGTTAGAAAATGCCAGGTTTATGGTTGGCTGTGCAACCTTAATTCTGCCTCCCTGTGCAGCCATCCTGCACATTGAATGAGGCAGAGGCACTGTGGGAAAAATAGCATGTGATCTTGTAATTAAAGACTATCATAATGTATACACAGAGGGGGATAAATTACACTTGCACAGGCAACTCTGTATCTGGCATTTCCTAACTTTTTGAGTACTTGACTTTGCAACCGTTGTAGTGTTCTTTTAACGTAGTTTTTTGCATGTCATTTCTTAGTGTGTTTTTTTAAAAACAAAAACAAATTCTATCATGTGCAACTCCCCATCATGTCTTCAGCTTTGTCACACATGACTTGTATATCCCAGACCAGAGAACTTCCCCGAAATAATTCCTTTAGAGCTACAGCATATCTTTACAAAATACTATATTGAACTCATCACTCGGGTGCCCAGATAGCAACTTGTGGCTAGAAATACCTTGTTTCCTCTTCTTCTAGATAGTCATCTGTGTCCATCTTTCCAGATACAGGTCTAACCCTGATGATCCATGGTCTTGTTACCTCCAGGCTAGATTACTTTAACCTTGGATTGCTGTACCTTGGATTGACCTTGAGGGCCACCTGGAAGCTATAGCTGGTACAGCATGCAGTAGCCTACTTCTTAACTGATACAAACCAACAAGACCATATTGTTCCAGTACTTCACATTCTACATTGGCTGCCAGCTCAGTTCTGGACCCAGTTCAAGGTCCTGGTCTTTATCTGTAAGGCCCTAAATAGGCACTGGCACAGCTGTCTCGGAGATGACCTATCTCTTAGCAACCTAGTACATCATCTATGCTCATGGGGACTGCTTTGGCTTTCAGAGCACAGGTTTCAACTTATAGATGGACAGGCCAATGCATTCATTGCAGAGGTCCTTCAGCGGTCGAACTTGCTAGCACTAGAGATCAAGTTGAGTTTAAATCTTTCCATGCTCAGAGCATGACCCTGGACATATTTACACAGGTGTTTCCCAATTAACCATGTCATAAATTACTCTGGCAAAGCTCCCTTGGAAGCAGAACACTGGGGTCTGAACATTTTAAGAGAGCAGAGGGGAGTTCTCCCCATCAGAGGGGATGATGAGGTATCTCTCAATGTGGGACATCCAGATACAATGATGCTCACATTAGAAATGGGTCCACAGTTTGTCAGGATTTATCAACCCTTGAGCCAGTGAAAAGCTGTTTACAGGCTGCTTTCAGGGGAAAGTCAATGGTTGAAGGTGTGCCTTCTAGATCTGTATATCACTAGTTGAAGAAAAATCAGTTTCAACATGGCAACTGAACTTCTGATCAAAACCTGGGTGTGGCTCTATGGCTTAGAGTCTTTCAAGAGCACAATATAAAAACCCAGGGCGTGGGCAAGAGAGAGAGATTAGGCTTGGCAATAATGTGCACAACACAGTAAAAGCATCCAGACAAAAATAGCATGTAATTTTCCTTCCATTTGGTGCAAGAAATATCTTTTTAAAAAATTAGGTGGAATAAGATAAAACGAATCCTGGTGTATCAACCCTGCATGTGTCTAGTGCATTGACTGAATTAAGAACAGCGTGTACTTTATGTACAGTCATACCCCTCGTACATATCCATCATATCATGCTAGCTAAACAAAACATTTAGGGCCTGATTTTCAGATTGAAAACAGGATTTATGTTCCTATCTCCTTGGGCGCTTTTGAAAACCCCACCCTTAAGCCCCTGGAACAGTATTACTGCTTGCACCAGCCATCCTAAGGAGAGTGAGGGTCATGGGACTGACTGCTTTGGGTTAAACTCATAAGTGTCATAGCTGCAGTCTAACCCAACCCTAACTGTTTTCTATTTAGAGGCTCACTTTAAATGAAAAGTGTTTTGCTTCCAATGCAACACAGATTATGTGCACTAACTAGAAGAGATTCACTTTTAATTTCCTCTTTGCTCTATAAACCCTTCTGCATCCTGTGTATTCTCTCCAACATAAATACATGCCTCTTCCTGCACATCCACCAAATAAGAGAAAGAAAAAAACAATTTACCCCTTCAGGAGCTACATTTCCTGAAATCATTTTAAACAATTAAATATGTCCCAGTAAAGCAGCTGCCTACACTCCTAGTTATGGTACCCCTTTTACCACCCTTCTGCTTACACTCCTTGGTGAGAGTCACAAACACCACTCTCAGTTTTCTGAATTCAGGGCTCACAGAAGATAGTCAAAGGACGTCGTGAGAAACGGAACATTTCTATTTCCAGGAATAGACAATACATTAATGCGTAGCCTCATATAGAGCTTTACATTTACACTTTCAAATTAATCCTCTCGAAAACTCCCTGTCAACATTCACAAAGCCCTATCACCGCCTCTTTTACCCCTGTGATGAATACAAATCACTACTGGGAGGCCTGATTTCAAACCCACTGAGATCATCAGGAAGAGTCCTGTTGACTTTGGATTAACCTCTTGGCTAGCCCGGTGGCTACCTGTGACTACTGGCACCACTGTGACTACAAACTTAGGCAAATGAAGGTTCCCGCAATTCAAGATAAATTGAAGAGGGTTCAGAGAGGAGGCATGAGAATGATTAAAGGATTAGAAAACATCCCTTGTACTGATAGACTCGAAGAGCTCAATCTTAACAAAGAGAAGATTAAGGAGTGGCTTGATCACAGCCTATAAGTGTCTACATGGAACAGATATTTAATAATGGGTTCTTCAATCTAGCAGAGAAAGGTATAACATGATCCAATGGCTGGAAACCAAAGCTAGACGAATTTAGACTGGCAATAGGGCGTACATTTTTAGCAGTGAGTAATTAACCATTGGAACAATGTACTAAGGGTCCCGGTGGAGTCTCCATCACTGACAATTTTCAAATCAAGATTAGATGTTTTTCTAAAAGATCTGGTCTAAGAATTGTTTTGGGGCAGTTCTCTGGTCTGTGTTATACAGGAGGTCAGACTAGCTGATCACAATGGTCCCTTCTGGCCTTGGAATCTATGAGAACTGTCTTGACTGCTACCTTGTCTTCCCCACATCATTCTTCTCCCCACCACATCTGTATGTTCATTCCAACATTACATATTGCCAGAATCCAAGCTTGTGAGCTAGCTTGTGCAGGGACTGCCTTTGTGATACCCGGCTGTACAATGCCTAGCACAACAATGGGTCCATAGGCACTAGTGCAGGGGTCGGCAACCTTTCAGAAGTGGTGTGACGAGTCTTCATTTATTCACTCTAATTTAAGGTTTCATGTGCCAGTAATACATTTTAAAGTTTTTAGAAGGTCTCTTTCTAGAAGTCTATAATAACTAAACTAACTAAACTATTGTTGTATGTAAAGTAAATAAGGTTTTTAAAATGTTTAAGAAGCTTCATTTAAAATTAAATTAAAATGCAGAGCCCCCCCGGACCAGTGGCCAGGACCCGGGCAGTGTGAGTGCCACTGAAAAACAGCTTGTGTGCCGCCTTTGGCATGCGTGCCAAGGGTTGCCTACCCCTGCACTAGTGCAATAAATCAATAATAACATTTTGAGTCAGGGAGGTCTGTATAATTATCCCCATTTTACAGCTAGGGAAACTGATGTAAAAAACTTAAGGGACTTGCCCAAAGTATTTGAGTGTGGAATATAAGAGCTAGGAATATTAGGACCCATGAATTCCCTGATTCCCATTACCATGTTCCACACATTGAATGATACCGCTTCTTTGCCCAGGTAATAATAAGGAAATTATATTTTATGTTGCACCTTTCATCCGGATACCTCCCAACATTCAATGGAATATGAAGTAGTTTTACATAGGGTATAATTTAGGATTAGATAACATGAGCTCTTTGCATGGCAATCTTCTGTGAAAGAACACTGAAGGTTATTTTTATACCAGATACCCAGATTTATTTAGTAGCTGTAGTTACAAGAACATTTATGCAAATTTCTATCCGAGCAGTACAATCGAAGGGTGTTTTAAAAAGCAGTGTAGGATTTGAATGCACTTTTATTTTACAATCAGAAGCAAAGAAAATAGTCTCCCTCTAGCCTTAATCAGGATGCTAGGAACTCTTTGGTTTGGAATGTTTTGACCAACGTGCCCACTGAACTTGTTCAAAGCATTAGGAAGGCTCACTTTATTCCTGTAGCGTATTCGGATAATAAAATAGATTGGAAACCTGGCAAATGCAGAGCATAAGGAGTCATGAATCGACAGCAACGCCTGCCGCTTTCCCAGATATTGATTCCTACAACGTTGTCCGTGTTGTGGACTCTGCATCCGATTTCAATATCGACGAGGGCAGAGTTAGCTATCAAGAAGGGCCGCAGCATCTTCCCCATGCTCCACAGTGTGGCTTTTTCCAAAGATTTTTTGGTTTGTTTTCAGGTGGGTTTTTCCTTTCCCCCCCCCCCCCCCGGTTTTCGTGCTGGTCCCCGGAGGGCTCCTGGCAGTTGATATGAGCTGTGGACCTGAATGCTGAAAGGGAAATGTGATGATGACGAAGCAGATATCGTCAGGCTCTCTACACTAAGCAGCCAGCCTTTCGGTCCCATTCGACACACAGTGGGCCAGATTCTCTACCTGTTAAGCCTGCTTTGTGCCACTGACAGCATTAAAGCTGGCTTAACTAGACAATTGAGGAACCCCATTGTCTAGGGAAATCTTCGAGTGTAGAGCCACCATAGAGGTTCTTATGCCACCCAAGGGGCATACCCAGGGAAAAGGGGGTGAGGCCAGGTCATGTCTACATCCTGATGATCCCTGGCTGCTGGAACCCTTAGAGCTGTGGCAGCCGCAGCAATGTAGAGCAGACATGGTTGTTGGGGCCACATACTGCCCAACACAGAAGGTGCTGAGAAGAGACTTAAAAAGCATCCTGATGCCTGGGAAAGGAACCTCAAAGAGGGGGTTTTGCTTTCACTAGAAAGCCAGAGAGAGCAGAGTTAAGGGACAGTGGCAGAGGAGAGGAAGCAGCCTCCGAGGAGGAAAAGCAGGGAGAACTGGCAGCTGCTTCATTGTCTACGGCCCCAAAGTTGGAGCTTGGAGAAGAGGGAAGGTGTGAGCTCTTTTCTGACTGATGACCTCCGGAGCTATGCCCTGCAGAGGGGTGAAGATTGACAGACCACCAGGGGCAGGCTGTGACCCAGAGGAAAGCCTGGGTGATAGTTTGGGACTTTTGTTTACTCCAGTGATAGGTGGAGTTTTTGGTGTGGTGAAAGAACTAAACTACCCTGCTAGCTAGCAAGGGGAAACGGAGTTGGAGGCACTGTCAGAAGCCAGTGGGGAAGGTCAGCAGGGGTCATTGATTACTGAGGCAAGCAGATGGTCTGCATGTCCATATCGGAGATATCACATACGAAACAGGCTGTACAGGACTAGGTACTCCTGATTCAACAGCTTACTCAGATGCAGAGAGGTATTTAGGGTTGCCAATGTTGGTTGGACACATTCCTGGAGGTTTCATCACATGGCAATCTTCCTGGAGATTCCAGGACAGTCCTGGAGGATTGGCAACCCAAGAGGTATTCTGTAGGGTTGAAGGCAGGGGAGTTATACCAGTGTAAAACAATGTGAGTGAGATCACAATCAGGCCCTTTGTGTCCCATTCTCGGGCAAGTGAACGTTCCAGTGAAAGGTCTGGTGTAAACCTTTGCCTTTTTCTAAAGGAAAATTGAGACACCAGTGAGCATAATTTATGTTTGTGTCATATCAGTTCTGCAAACCTGTCTCAGGACACTTTGCAGCTGAGTGCAGCATTTGCATTCAAATGCAAGTAAACCATCTAGATTACAATATCTCCCACAGGTAGGACCTCTACGTATAGCAGGGCATTAGGTGAAGAGGAATCCAACAGGCAATTTCAGGGAGAATAACTGAGTTCAGGGAAACTGCTCAGGGAAATTTGCTTGTTTGGTTAAAACTAGCATTAGGAGTCTGAAAGAGACTGGCAGACTCTAGGACCCTGCACAGGGATCTGGCTTTGCTTCCTGTTATCAGGTGCTTGAGCCCTGCTGGAACATGCAGTGGAATTATTGCGGAGTCATGCCAGCCGGTGCATTCAGTTAGTTTCTGCCAGGATACAGAGGAGGGTTGGAGCCTCTCCCATGAGCAGAGAGCGATGTGTGTGTGTGTGTGTGTGTGTGTGTGTGTGTGTGTCAGAACCAGATGGGAGCAGTGTCATGGGACAGAGAAAAGGAATTAAAACCATAAAGATCAAGCTATAAGAATGGACTACCCTTCAGGTCTCAGCTCAAGGTACAACAGACTTTCCCTTTTCAACCTCGGGTCTCTGTTCTGGTAGAAGCACCTGTGATCTCTTGTGTGGTGGGGGAAAATCAGCCTGCGAGACGGTCACTCCCCAGTGGCTTTATTACAGCAGGGTTTGGTGGCCCATACCACTTCACCTCCTGTGAAGTTACTTTAAATCCTAATCTGTCTGTGATGTCATACATAGTTGCTGTGGAGAGGATTATGATGTCACAACTAGAGTGCGACTTCATGTGAGGAACAATCAACACGAGTAGATAAGTACCTAAGCAACAAAGATCTGCTTTTTGTGCAAACATTTTTAGTAAGAAAAAACAGGGGCTGAGAAATCTTATGAAGGCCTCAAGGATCAAGAAATGCAATAAACATACAAAAATGGTGTGGGCCTGGACTGTTTTTCAATGTTTCCCATAAACCTGACCCTTTAACACTGGGAGTAAGAATGCAGAAATGAAAGCATTCCTGACAAGGAATCCATCACCTATACCACCATATCAATCACATAAGAGCAGAACTACACAGGGAAAGGTGTCACAAAAACCTCTTTGAACTAGAATCATCAAGATCTATCTCCAGATACAAAAAAGTCACTTTTGTAATTTCTCACACAGCAAAGCAGAAGTGATGAAAGAGTAAAAGTCGACAAAGCAGAAGTGATGATATCCATTGAGAGGAAGGAAGGAATTAATTCAATCATTCTTTGTAGTTAAAATGGGGATAAACATCTGACCACTGTAAGAACTGGGGCTTGCATAGTTTTCTCTCCGTCTTAATGTCAAGAAAACTTTAATGCTAGCAACATTTTCCTCAGCAGCAGAACGTACTGAGTACCGTGCTGTTGCTGGGAATTAGTGTATTTTCAGACCAAACAGAACATTTTCCACACTTGGGTCTTTCAGACGTCTTGTGGAAGTCCTGCAGAGTGCCCTTGGTTAATACGTGCAAAGATGCATGAAGATGTAAAGCCACCTGGTTGAGTACAGTCTTTTTGTTCTGTGCCTGTACAGTGCCTTGCACAGTGGGGTCCTGGTCCGTGACTGGAGGTGCTAGCTGCTACCATAATGCAAATAAGAATAAACAAAACGGTGTTTTTGTCGATCACTGATTAGCAAGTGAGTCGGTCAAATCAAGGCAAAATTATGAAACTGCCCCAGCAAAGTCAGTGAACAAAACATTATTTATTGACTGTAAATCTCGGTTGTCTGTCAACCGCATGGATCCTTCTGTCTCTTGTGGCCCATCGTATTCTTTTGGCACCCACATTTGGTGGCGTCTCTCAACACTGCATTCGTTCCTCAGCTCAGTGTTGTTGTTTCTCAATAACCCCTCCATCGTGTGATTGGCTGGATCTTCACCCTCACCCCCTGCCTCTCTCTCGCTTCCCTGCCTCCCCATGACCTGGCAACTCAGAGGCCAGGCACATTAAATAACTTGGCAGGAGAGAGAGTGAATGAAGAAACAGACCACAGCAGATGAAGATGTAAGGGTCCCGAGTCTCCAGCTGGAAAATAAGTCACTTCCTAAGCACTCTGAGATAAACCTGTTCCCTGATATTCCTCCCACCCCAAGCCCCTTCCATCCCTGAACCAGTGGTCAGAGTGGAAAGAAAAATAATTAGAAAAGCTTCTGAAAGGCAGCCTGCCCTAGTGGGCAGATCACAAGGGGAATGAGGGAAAGCAAGGCCTGCACACAATTCAATCTAATCAGACTTTCCAGTTAACTGATCTCCTTTCCCTTCCTCCTTTTTCTCTCCAATTTTCAAATGTTATTTCCTTTCATTTTCTGTTTCAATGGCTGCAGTCCTCCAACAGTCTCCAGCACAAAACACATCCCAGAATGCCGTTTGCTTCTCGGCCACTTCAGAGGAGCAAGAGGTAGATGCAACTTCAGGCACTAACTGTCAAAATCTAAAGGGAAACTTTGAAAGAGTCTCAAAGCATGTTATACACTATCACCCTCAGGGGCAGATCAGTGTATTTTGCTGCCCCAAGCACGTCAGTCCCACATGCCTGCGGGAGGTCTGCTGGTCCTGCGCCTTCGGCGTACCCGCCGCTGAATTACCACCAACTCTGCGGGACCGGCGGACCTCCCACAGGCATGCCGCCGAAGGCTGCCTGACTGCCGCCCTCACGGCGACCGGCAGGCCGCCCCCCGCGGCTTGCCGCCCCAGGCACATACTTGGTGTGCTGGTGCCTGGAGCCGCCCCTGATCACCCTGTCCTGCTCCTTTGAGATAGCCACGCATGACCTTCTAGGGTGCAGAAGGATTTGGCTGCCTGACACATGAGCTAATGCTTCGGAGAGCTGAAAGAATGTACGTTTCACTGGAATGCCATAAATACCGAAGGGAGAACACTGGATAAGATATTGCTAATGAAGTACCCGCATGTGAACGGGAGCACAACAAAACACTGGTTTGGCACACACAGGCTGCCTGAGCAGAACATCAATTTACTTTTGATTTTTTCTCTTCCTCAAACTGAAGTTGGACGTACTAGTTCACCCCACATACAGCGTGACAGATGGTACAACTGTCGTAAGTTTCCCTTTAGTGACAGGTTGTATCACAGAATTCAGTCACCCTCTCCGGCACAAATTCCCGTCAGATCTGCCTCCAGATTCCACCCATTCTCATCCTCTCGTTCCCCTGGCATCCAGCTACATTGCCAGTTTGCCCTTTTGTGCTCCAGAGTGGTGGTATTATTATCAATGGTTTGCACTGCCACAGCACCCAGGAGCCCTAGTCACGGAGCAGGCCACCATTGTGCTAGGCGCTGTACAAACACAGACCAAAAAGTCCCTGCCCTAAAGAGCTGACAATCCAAGTATAAGACGAGAGATTGGAACAGACACGCGGGGCCATATAAGGAAGCAGTGAGACCCCATTGGTCAGCATGATCGGCAGTGGTCTCAGCAAGCCAGCAGCCTAACGATTGTCAAGTTTTTTTTGTAGGCATCAGGGCGAAGGACAGTTAGAAGGAGGATTTTGAAGAACAATGAAGTGGCTTGGGGGATGTTCGCAGGGAGCTCCTCCCCAGTGTGGTGGGCACGACTACTTCCCAGGGGCAGAAGCCGAAGGAGGCTGTAGCTTCAGGATTATTTTGTTTTTAAAAAGGTAGGGTGGGTAGGGAGGTTGTATCTGGCAAGGTGGCATTGCAGGGCACAGAACAAAACCAAGAAAGGACATTACCCCTTTTTTCTGGACAGATGGCAAACTTACACTGATGAAGCAAGTCACTAGTGCTGTAGCCCTGCCATCCTTAGTGCCCACGTATGTCACCCGTGCAATGCAAATGAACTTGTCGATTGGCTGTGAGTTGGTTTCTAGTATTTTGGGTCTCAGTGTACATTTCCACGTGTGTTCTGTGCATGGTAGAGAATATTCCTCTGTGTACATTCCAGAATGTAATGCCATTGTGACAAGTATACGTACAAGTCTATACATACACACTCATAAGCACAACATATGTAAGAGCACTTTATACCCAACATGAACCACGACCTTTCATCACAGCCACTCAATTTCCTGGAATAATCCTGGAATGGCGGTGTGTGGTATGTGCAGTGTATGTGCTCAGGGTGTGCAATGAGCACTGTACAAGGTGTACCCAGGGTATACAGTGAATGTTTGTGTGTTGTAGTGTGCAGTATATGGATGCAGTGTGTGTGCCCAGTGTGTGTGTAGGGGGTGTTGTGGTGTGTGTGCACTGGGTGTGCCCAGGGTGTGCAGTGGTTGTGCCCGGGGTGTGCAGTGTGTGTATGCAGTGGTTGTGCCCGGGGTGTGCAGTGGGTGTGTAGAGGGTGTGCCTGGGGGTGCAGTGGAGGGGTGCCTGGGGGGTGTGCAGTGTGTGTGTAGAGGGTGTTGCAGCGGGTGTGCAGGGGGTGTGCCTGGGGAGGTGCAATGGATATGCAGTGAGGGCTGTACGGGGTGTGCCTGGAGGAGTAGTGAGGGTGCAGGGAGTGTTGCAGTGTGTGTGCAGTGGATGTGCTCGGGGTGTTGAAGTGGGTGTGTATGGGGTGTTGCAGTGTGTGTGCAGTGCATGTGCTCGGGGTGTGCATGGGGTGTGTATGGGGTGTTGCAGTGTGTGTGCAGTGGATGTGCTCGGGGTGTGCAGTGAGGGTGCAGGGGGTGTGCAGTATGCGTGTAGGGGGTGTTGCAGTGTGTGTGTAGTGGATGTGCTCGGGGTGTGCAGTGAGGGTGCAGGGGGTGTGCAGTATGCGTGTAGGGGGTGTTGCAGTGTGTGTGTAGTGGATGTGCTCGGGGTGTGCAGTGAGGGTGCAGGGGGTGTGCAGTATGCGTGTAGGGGGTGTTGCAGTGGGTGTGCAGTGGATGTGCTCGGGGTGTGCAGTGAGGGTGCAGGGGGTGTGCAGTATGCGTGTAGGGGGTGTTGCAGTGGGTGTGCAGTGGATGTGCTCGGGGTGTGCAGTAGGGTGCAGTGAGGGTGCAGGGGGTGTGCCCGGGGTGTGCGCGCTGCGCGGAGCCGGCGCTCAGTCCCCGCGCTCCCGCCCCGCGCCGCCTCCTGCCGCTCGCTCAGACGCGGCGCCGCAGCCCGCCCGCCCGGAGCCTCCCGAGGGCAGCAGCCGGAGCCATGGCCAGGAGCCGCGCGGAGAGGAACAGCTGGGGTAGGCGGCGGCCGGGCGGGGGGTGCAGGGGGGCGGCTCAGCCCGAGCGGCGGGGGCCGGCGCTGCCCCGATCCCCGGCCGGGCCCGCCCCGCCCCGCCCCGCCAGCATTTGGACAGCACCCGGGGCTGGCGCGGCCGGGCGCAGGCTCCATCCGCCCCCGGGGGTCGCCCTGGCCGGGGAACCGCGCGCTGGCCGCGGGGAGCCGGGGCCGGCTGCGTGGGAGGCGCGGCGGGCAGGGCTCGGCTTTGTTCCCCGGCGCTCAGGCCGGGCTGCGGCGAGGGGGCTGCGTGCGCAGTGAAGGCACAAGGGGGCTTTGCTGGGGGGGGGTCCCCTTACACTCCTGCCCCCTCCCGCTCTGCTGTCGCCCCCGCCTGCTCCAGGAGCCGGGTCACAGAGCCACCCACCTGGCCCTTCTTTCCTCCCCGGCTCCTGCCTGGCGGAGAAGCGGGGTGGGGGTAGGTGGTTTGAGAGGGGCTGGAGCTGTCACCCTAGCTCTGCCCTTCTGTGCTCTGGGGCAGGTCCCTGGGGGCTGCCTTCGTCTTGCTGGCCCTGCTCACATCCCCCCATCAGCTCTGGTTGGCAGGTGTCCCTGGTGCACTGGCCTTCGCACAGGGGTGCATTTCTGACCCTCCCGCCTGATTCGCAGAAATGCTGAGCAGGCACCCGCCCCTCCAGCTCAAGTCAATGGGCGCTGCTGGTGCCCAGCCCCTCCCGAAATCAGGCCTTTCGTCTTCCTGCCACGCTTCACCAGCCTCTGCAATGGGGATCTCCCTAACTCAGCTGCCTGCAAAGGAAACTGCAGATTGATGTATCCCTCAGGTGCGGGGCTGGTGCAAGTGGTAGGTGCAAAGAGGCTGCTATGGGGTTTTCCCTCTCTAGGGTCCAGCTCCTCCTGTTCTGTGCCAGGGGGCTGGGGTGGAGGAATCCCTGTGATCTGGGGAAGCCCCACCCCGCTGCAGAATAGGTTCCAGGGCCTACAGTTTTGGGGGAATCTCCCTGGGGTCAGAGGCTGTTTCTTTTACTCCCTCCCAGCCTCCATCCCTTCCCGGAGGGTGCCCAGGGGGTTGTAGGATGGTGTTGTGGAGGGGGCTGACTCTCCCTTCTGCGGGGTATGGAGATCTGTGTGCAGAGGGGAGTGTCCGTATGTGGAGTGTGAAGGTTGGTGAGGGGAACCTTTCGGATCTAGGTCACCTATTTTGATCTGGTGGCCAGTGGCCGGAAGCTGTTCCCAACTGACAGGTGTTCAGTGGCCTCTGTGAAAAGACTCCGGTGATCTTAGTACAGTTCCAGGTGGCCGGGTCACAGAGCCACCCACCTGGCCCTAGCTAGCCCCTTGGATGGCATGGCACTCTCAGCTGAGAGGCAAATAATTAGATGTGAATACTGAGGTCCCTGATCTCTTGGCGTGGTCCCTGTAGCCCAAAGACAAGGCCCTGTTTGGGGTCAGGGTCAGGAGCCTGGCCTTGATGCTCCAGCTGTTCTGGGGATGGATAGGAGCACCCTAGCCAGGCTGGCAGTCCTGCACCTTTCAATAGGCACTAACTCCACACCATTTTAATGCACTGTCATCCCTCTTTACAGAGGGGCACATGCTGAGGAATCGCTTCTCCTCTCTGGCCAGTTTTACAGAAGGGCTGGTTCTCTGGGCTCTCCTCTTCTCAGTCTGCCTTAACCAACAGGGCTTGTTCTCAGCATGGGACACCAGTTATCAGGCCAGTCTAGAGAGAATCTGTGAGCTTTATTTAATCTTCCCGAGACTCACCCTTGGTCCAGCCTTCTCCATGGTAGTCTCCCCCTCCTCTCTTTTTAGGCAGGGGTCACCGGATCATGCTCAGGGAACCCTTTCCAGCTGCTTCTGGGTTATGATAAGACCCAGCACTTTCCCTCAATCCCTCTGCTGCCTGGGAACGTCACCTCATCTTCCCCTGCCCTCTTCACATCCTGTAGGACAAGAATCCCCATCTTCCATCTGGTCCTACAGGCTGTGAAGAAGGCAGGGGGCGTGTGCCCTGTGCTTTCTCATGGCATTTGAGAGATTCTTCCTGTGCGGATTTTTACAGTTCTAGGGCACTTAGCAAGGGAGAGTTTTCACCCTGCTGGGGACTGCAGCTGTCTCTGTGGTATCAGAAAATCTGGAGATTGATCATTAGGGTTGGATTGGCACTTTCCAGTCTAGCTGCCCTGCCATGGGAACGGGGCCGAGACTGAACTGTGATCCGGGAGGGAAATCATTTAGTGACTGCTGCTGACTGGGTCCAAGGGGGGCAGAATACCCTTTGCTGAGAGCAGCTTCCTTCCCCTCTCTCTCCCGCAATGCTGGTTCAGCTGATGGCTGAGTGCATTGGTGGGGCGAAGTCAAGCCCCCCTGTGCTGGAGGAGGAATAGCTGACACCTGCTGCTTTCCCCCTCAAGCAAGGGTTGGCCATTCGGGACCCTGCACAGGAGAGTAAAGTAGACGCCTCCTAACACCCCGTTCCTTCCTTGTGTAGCTGGGCTCATGACTGAGCCCTGTTTGTTCACCTCCAGAGCGATGTCTTGAGGATTTTCACTGAGGAGTTCCCTTGCCATTGTTTAATGCTGCTGGAGAACAGAACTTCTCACCTACCTGAAAGCTACTCAGTGCTAGTGGCGTCTGATCTTTGGCAAGTTCCTGTGAGGCACAGCTGGGTGAGCAGTGCTGTATTGGTTAGAGACACAGATTATATTTCCCATTCCAGTAAACTACAAGCTCGGGAATTATTTGCTGAAGAAACTGGTTTCCATTTGAATAATGTATACAAATGGAGGATTTAGTCATCTGGTTTGCAGACAGCTTGGGGACAAAAACGGGCAAAGTCCATCAAATCAATTATTGGTTTAACTCTAGTTTCAGGGTAGGTATCGGGACCCTCATTCTACCAATGTTCCCGCTAATATTTGACATCCATGTGCGGAATGAATTTTGTTATGTGCACCAATATGGAGGTGATGTGTGGCAAGGGTGGGGCCGAGGGGTTCGGAGTGTGGGAGGGGCTCAGGGCTGGGGCAGAGGGTTGGGGTGCCGGGGGGTGAGGGCTCTGGCTGGGGGTGGGGGGGTTTTGATTGCACAAAAAGATACGTTATTTCCATATGTTCTTTTCGCTGATGGCAATGGAGTGAAAAGAACATTCAACGGAATGGACAGAATTAAATACAGTTAAATAATATATCAGATTCTTAAGAAAAGCCTCAGTCCAGAAAATCCATTAAATACGTGCTGAACTGTGAGCACGTTCATAAGCTCCATTGAAGTAAATGTGATTTAGGCTCATGCTCAAGCATTTTGCAGAATCAAGGCCTTAGCTGGGGTCTCAGAAGTTGGAAAGTACCCAGGACCATTTATGAAGCTAAAGGGATCTTTGTTGTAGAAATGGTATCAGTCTATGGTGACCAGACAGCAAGTGTGAAAAATCGGGACAGCAGGTGGGGGGGTAATAAGCCTATATAAGAAAAAGCCCCAAGTATCGGGACTGTCCCTAAAAAATTGGGACATCTGGTCACCCTAGATCAGTCATCTTTTGCTGCATTACAGCGACAGATCAAAATCACAGCCTAAGAGACCCACAGAGGTTGGTATATTCCTAGACTATGATTTCGCGCACACTCGGACTTGCATGCGGATATTGCCGGCATAACGTAGAGTGTTAAATGCTGGTGCTTTTTATTAGAAGAAGGTCCCTGAAATAAAAATGTACATTTAAGCAATAAAAAACTGTGACCTGTCCCCCGCCCCCGTGATGTTCTTTGACTGTGTGAGTGGCTGCAATATTGTGTAGTCATATCACTCTTTGTAATGGCTCCTCCAGTGCTAGCTTCTGTAGCCCAGCTGCCAAGGCAGAAGACTGGAGCTCTGCTGAAAGCTGGCTGTGTTTAAAATGTGCTTAGATATACTAAAAAAAAAAAGAACATGATTTTTAAATAGCATAAACTTTGTTCTAGTTAGCTCCTCTTTGTCATGACTGATAATTCCCCAGCTAACTGCTTGGTATAAACCTTCCCTTCTTGTCTCTTGGTAAAAATCTGTTCATTTAAGAGATTAAAGAACAATTTTAGGAAAACAATTCTGCGGAACCCAAAAGAATTGCCTCTCGTTTGCTATCAAAGCTGGCTTCCTGTAACACACATGTACCCCTGACCACACATCTCAACATAATGCTTTCACTAAGGGTGAAATTTACCATGGGCAGAGGGCCAGAACAAAGCGTATGGGTCGCTTGAGCATATAGTGTTAAGTGGTGGATAGACCTCAAAATTGCTATTTGCTATAGGGTGAATTTCACCCTTAAGAAAGTGCTGTATATATAAATAGCTTACAGATTTTTTCTTTAAGTAACAGAATACAGTCCCTGGTTGTGACTAAATAAGGACTTCTAGTCTGAGCCCTAATTGGTTCTGTAAAACTCAGCAAGCTTGATTTGAGTGTTACAGAGGTTACACATCCTCCTTTTGAAATCTTTTGTAGTTTTCATTTGCATATGTTCAGCAATGCTGCCTGCCGCTAGGGTAAAGCCATTAGAAATCTCTGCCGGTAGAGGCTTATAAGGCACTCATAAATAAATAAATAAATAAAACCACAGATCGGAACATATATAAAGGATTCAGTTCTGCCTGCTTTATATTGTGGTCCACTGGAATAAGAAAGGCCCACATTGAAATAATTCAGTGTTTATAACTATGAAAGGGACAAGCAGGTTCAGGCTTCATGGCCAAGATTTTCAAAATGGACATGGACTTGTGATTTTGAGAGCCCTTAACAGGGTCTGTATAAAGTGACAAAGAGTCCTGTGGCACCTTATAGACTAACAGACATATTGGAGCATAAGCTTTTGTGGGTGAATACCCACTTTGTCAGACGCGTGCTCCAATACATCTGTTAGTCTATAAGGTGCCACAGGACTCTTTGTGGCTTTTTACAGATCCAGACTAACACGGCTACCCCTCTGATACTTGACAGGGTTTGATTTTCAGAAAGTGTTGAGCACACCCACCCACTGAAAATTAGTCCCCTTCAAGGTGTCTCAAATGCTGACCCAAGCTTTCAAAAATCACCTTTAAAAAGTTTTATGATCTTTTAAGCCAAAATAATAAATATTGAGTTCTTTTTCTTCACCTTCTGGCTTCTGACCCTTTAGGGGAGCATTCAGGTCACATGTTCAAGCATTTCCCTGCAACAATGATGGATAGAAACCTACTTCCCCTCCCCCCCCATGCACAAAGAAAGCTGAGATTCACAGGTAATCTCTCGATTCCAGCAGCAACAGCTTTAAGAAAAACACCAAATATTGCAAATGGGCGCTTGGTGGGCCAGGCAGTCTAGCAGCTAGCGCACCTGACCTCCAGCCCCTTGTCTCTCTGTCAGAGCGGTAGAGAGGGCCTTTCTTATCCCGCCTTAGGCCAGGACTGTTTTGGCTTCCACCCACATCAGGGCCTTTGCCATTAAAGGGGACATGGTAGGGGAACCCCCAGATCCTCCATCTCCACTGGGTCCCATCCAAGGACCTGTGGGAAGCAACACCAGCAGGGCCCTCCCTTCAGAGAGTCTTAAGTCCACTGCCCTGGGCTATTTCTTACTATGTGCTCCTTCAGTTTGGGGTGTGGCCCCTATAACCCAGGCAGTCAATGCCGTAACAAAAAAGTCCAAGTGAGCAGGGCCCCGCCGCAGGACCTTCTCCACCCGAAAGGGGAAGTGGGATGTGTGTGTGGAGAAGGCTCTGCCTGGGGGCCTTACCTGCTCTGTGGTCCACTCTCAGGCTCCACCTTCTGCCAGGCTTTCCAGGGAAGGTCTGTCTCGCTTGTAGCCTGGGCTTCTGAGCTCCTTTGAACCAGCCCCTCCAGCTGGAGCATGCTGGGCAAGCCCAGCGAGGCAGGGCGACTTGCCTTTTAACTCCTTCAGGCCCAGAGTGGGGTTTGTATACCCCACCACAATGAGAGTCACAGTAAAACTGCAAGAGTTGGCAACACCTCTCATGTCGGGCACTCAGAGTTAGCAGGCACTCTTGACAATGCTGGTTCTTGCGCTTTGCTGTTGTTATTACTGTGCAGCTCCAGCGGTGCGTGTTGGGGCAGGAACATTTGGCCAAGAATTCAACCAGAATGTGATGACATTAAAAATAACCAAGGGCTAGATGAGAACCTCTGCTTCTATTGGAAGGGTCCTAGGGCCACTGGATTGGCCCAGTGGCGGGGGTGGGGAGCTGGAATTCATGGCATCATCCCCTGACCCATAGAAGTGCCTCCCCTTGCTCTCTGAATGATTTGGGGCAGGGGGGTGGGAGGGGCACATGGAAGCAGCTACATTCTACTGTGTCATCCTCTGCTGAGCCCACAGTATCAGTGGCAGCATTAATAGTCCTGGGCCCTTCCACAGCTGTGGGGCGAGTCAGCCAGTGGTAGCGTGGCAGACTGCTGGGAAGCAGCAGGGCAGAGGCGCTGGAGGTCCATTGATTCACTTTCAAGAGCCACTTGGATCTGGAGAGATTGGGGCAGCTGGTGAAAACTCTTCCAGCTCCAGCTCGAGCTGTGGCAATTGTCTGAGGATCTGGTCTCTTGTGGTGCAGGGTGCTGCCCCGCGTCCCCCGCTCCGTGGGGCTGGCCGAGCCTCGAAAACGGCTGTGGGAATTCCAGCAGAGCTTCTTGCTCGCTTTGTGGGCGTCTCCCCTGTGAGGGAGGAGTTAGTCCCGTGCTATTTCCTTTTGGAAATCCTTGCAGCACTTACTCCTTTTAAAAAAGACATGGCAGTTCTTAGCCTAGTATAGCATGCTTGAGAAATGCATGCATTTCATAGAGGCGTTGGTGTAACAGTAATAAAGTAGCTAATCACAAATTTCCCCAACTGAGTAATGACTCCAGAGAGTACATTAAGATCTCTCAAACCGGTAAAATATATTTTCAAACAAAACAACCATTACAAATACATATCAGAGGGATAGCCGTGTTAGTCTGGATCTGTAAAAAGCAACATGCGTCTTAGTATTCACCCAGGAAAGCTTATGCTCCAATACATCTGTTAGTCTATAAGGTGCAACAGGACTCTTCGTTGTTTTTTACAAGTACCTATTTACTTTAAATGGCATACTGGCCTTTCGTGCCATCTCATGGAATTTCCTGGCACATTTACCAAGAGATCTGGTTTATCTTCAGCAGGTGGGAGGGTATTGTAACAACAGAAAGGTAAAATTAAAAACAGAGGACTATGGAGGTTTGCTGAGAGAGGGAGAAGACCTAGGGCCTGCCGGGAAATTACTGGGCAGGAGACAGTCTTTGTAGAGCTGTGATTGTTGGATGTGGATTTCAATTGTTGGGGCACACCTAAATGTATTTAGGTAGAGGGTCCAGGGCTTCCACAGTGACTTGAGCTTCCTGGGCAGCACGGGCCCGGCTTCAGTTTCCAGCCTGGCCAGGAGGCAGGGCCCCAGGGGAAAAAGTAGGAGCAGGGTGTGGGGCCACAGTTCCGGCACTCCTCGGGCCCCCAAAATTGGCTGGGGCCCCTGGGCATGGGCCCACATTAATCCACTACTGAAGCTGAGACATGGATTCCCAATTAGTATCCCCAGCATTTGCACCTCAACAAGACACTACCCACTACCATGCGTGGCTTAGGTGCCCCTCCTGTATTAGCTCTCTGTTTCAGTGGGGTTCCTTGGATAGCAGTGGGTGCTAATAAAGTCCTCTCTTTCTGCCTTGTAGTGGTAACCACTGGCATTGACTCTTATTTTGAAACAAGATACGGGAGAGGCCACGACCCTTTCAGAGCCAAGACCAATGCTGATTTCTGAAATTGGTTTTGAGAGATTGCTGAAAAGTAGTCTAGCTCGTGCCCGTTAACAAGTGGCAGAGCCCTCTCACTGCCTCCTAGGAGGGAGATCTGCTTTTCTGCGCCAGAGTAGCACTTTCCGGCGACAAGACTTTAAAGACATCACCATTGGCACCATACACATCTCTAAAATGAGATGGGCAATGTGTACCTAGTCATGGGTATTGCTTGAGTAGAATATTCTACAACTTGCTACTGTGGTTTCAAATACTATCAGGGTTCTGTTGTGTCACAGAATGTGCGTTCCCAGTGTCTGAGCCACACAGGCTGAACAATGGCAGTTAATATCGACAGAGGCTAGATTGTGTAGGTTCACAGATGTTAAACCATCGCACATCCGTTTTTGGCATCTAAGCAGTGTCTGGTGAAACAGGCAAATATGGTGGCCACGAATGGTTGAGCGAGGCTCAGGGACGGGATTCGTGCACCAGCACGCTGAATGCCAAGTGACTATGTAACCACACCTTTTGGAACTCAGGTAGGACAAGCCATCCTGTTGTAAATCTTCTTCCTCTTTTTTTCACTGATCCAAATTTTTTGCCATTCTTCCTTTAAATTTTTCTGTACTAGGCGTTGGGGTTGTTGTTTACTCGAGGGTAGTCCTGTGTCAATCCTTCCATTTCTCATAGAGCTTTTAGTTGCTTTGTCTGCCAGTTCGTTCCCTGTTATCCTGGTATGTGCTGGGATCCAGGCTAATGCTACTTGTATCCCCATCTGTACTAACTCTGTTATTCGAAATGTAATTATATTGATTCAATCACTTTTACATACAGAGACACCCTTTTTTATTGCCATAAGTTCTGGTAGTGAGCCTGAAAAAATGGCCAGCATGGCTGGTGATCCAGCCTAGATTCAGTTTAATTGTTGCTACTAGTTCTGCTGTCGTGATATTCTTTTAGATGTGCTCATTCCTAATTTTGGTAGACACTATGCTGTCCCTACTCTTCCTCATTTTTTTCTTTTTTGGACCCGTCTGTATATATTTGACAAAAATGACTTCACTTTTCATCTATATGCTGGTACACGTCATTGTTTATAGCTGTGGTCTCCTTTTTACACGTAAGTTTGTAAAATAAATCCAAATCCACACTCAGACAAGTGGCTTCCCATCCATTACTAATTTTCCCATGACTCAAAGTTTTGATTTTGTTTAGCTTTTCCTGATCGTTCAGCATCTGCACGCACATTTTAACTCGAACGGCATGCAGAGTTCTAGAATTGTGTGCTATAGGTTGTTGTGGGCTGGCACGTTGATACGACAGCGCCCCCTTTGGTCAGGTGGAGTGTTGCACATGGTTTGCTCGATCTGGCAGGGCGGCCAGTCAGTTCCTTTTGCCTGAGTCTCTATGGTAGCCCCGTTCTGGGCTATGAAGGGTGTTAGCATCAGCCCTGCTGAGGGTGTGTGTGTTCTCTCCTTATATTTGGGGGCTCAGCTGGCCCTGGTGGGTGGGAGGCACTGGTGGGGGTGGGGGAGGCGCTGATAGCGCGGCTGCCAGTGGGTGCTCAGCACCCACCATTTTTCCCCTATGGGTGCTCCAGCACCCAAGGAGTCAGTGCCTATGTTCCCTTTTGTAAAGGTCAATTCTTTTGATTTTAGTAACGGAGAACTTGAAACCCTCGTCATTTCCCCAGTCTGAAGTCACTCGTAATGCTTTCTCGGTTCTCTTTTCTGCCACCTCAATATTCCTGTTCCTAATCCACAGACCACAATCACCTGCCAACAGAGTGGCACTTACCCACCACTTATTTGTTTTGGAGATCATTTATCATAATGTTAAAGAAGGTTGGGCTGATAACACTTCCCTGAAGTGTGCCATTTTTAATACTATATATATTTGGCATAACTTTCCCATCTTCTATGGTCCTTGTACTCCAAAATTCTCTGATCCATCCATACATTCTTCCCCTTATCCATATTGTACCTACTTTGTACAATAAGCTTTCCCTCCATGGCATGTCATATGCTTTTTCAATATCTAGAAAGACAGCTATCACAAAATCTTTGTGTCTCATACTTCTTTGTATTTCAGTTTCCAATTTAACAATACAGCCGATGGTGCATCTTCCTCTCCTGAAATCACTCTGCACCTAGAATGCCATTGTTTTCAAATAGGCAACCAATCATTCACTCACCATTCTTGCCATGATTTTACCCAGACAGGACGTAAGAGCAATCGGTCTGTAGGCCTCCATTTTTGTGAGCAGTCTCCCACTTTCTACAGCCACTGGCTGCCCTTTATAGGGAATTTCCTGATCCCACTAAGGTGGGGCTCATCTTTAATCAGGGTTGGCCTCAGCCGATGCTCTCCAGCCCAGAGGGCAAGCCACCCTGTCAGACCCACCCTCAGGGGTTTAAACAAAACTCTGAAGGCCTCCTTCAAGCAGGATGTGGAATGAAAACCAAGTAGGAAGGCTTTGTGCAACCAAAGCTTGAGACTGTGAAAAAGAGAGGTTTACCAGCCAGTCCTTTCCGACTTTCACGACCACCTCACCGCATCCTCCTCCCTGAGGGAACTGAGCACCTGAGCTGTCCAGATCCCACACCCCTGACAACCCCTGAACGTAAGGGATGCCGCTGTGGTCCTTCATCTACTCAACACTTGGAGCAGGATCAATACACTCCATTATGCTAGAAAATCCCTTTCTCTCCCTCCTCCCCCCACATTATGCTTCATTTTCACCATTTTGCTTAAACTTCCAACCAGGCTGCTAAAATGCAGGATTCTGGGCAAGCATCCTTCGAGGAACAGGACATGAGATTTCTGCTACCACTCAGCTCTGCCATACACTCAGAATGAAGCTGCCTCTTCCAAGGTTTCACATTACAGCAGCTGACTGGTTGGCTTGTTTTGTGTTAGTTCAGCAGGAGCAGAGTGAGTAGAACACCGGCAGCAGCAGCAGGGCTGAGTAAAACACATGCGGTTAAAATGGGGATATGCCAAGTTTGAGTAAGTTCCCTTGGTTAATGTCGTTTGCAAAGGCCAGACTCCCGGTCCTAGAGCCTGAAGTCCTCTCCAGAAGGCTCTTAGAGGGATCACACCTAGGGGGAAGAGTTTAATTTTGCTCCCCGTGACCATTCAGTTTTAGGCCTGTCTGGTGAGGCCATTCTTAGTCACACGGTGGTGATTTCGCAATGTAGACAGTCTGGATAAAGACAGTTTCAAAGAGGACTCCGAACCGTCATCGCTACTGAACTGGGCAGGATTCAAACTAGTCCTGTGAAAGATCCTGCCCGATGAGCAGCATGATGCAGTAGTTTCATGTTTGAATTCAGAGGGATAAAGAGAGACTGATGAAGTGGTTCACTAAAGGTTTCCCCCACACTTTTGCTTATTTGCATGGTTCAATCCATGGGCCGACCTCAAATTTTGCTAATTAGGTTCCAAAGGCAGAAGGCCCAGTCCTGCAAACTCTTACTTCTGTGAGGAAGGGCGTAGTCATGCAGGCAAGCACGCACGTGAGTAGCGCTTGCAGAGCAGATATGCACAAATTGGTTTTCTAAGAGCCTGACCTTGGAACCTTTACTCACAGGACCGATCTCTACTGAGACTGTTCCTGTCAGTACGGGCTGCAGGGCGAGGCTCTTTCCAAAGAAACAAACAATGCTGGATTGATTATGTTTGACTGCTTTCCAAAGACCCATTTCTATAATATGATCTCTCATAGCTGCATGCATATGCCAAGTTTTTGCCACAGCGATACACAATTTATCTAGTTTTCTCGGCTGCAGACACCGCATTTGCAGCTGTGTGTCAGCAATTCGGAGCAATATGGAGCATGTTGCATTTTAGTTTATTTTAGTTTGTAGACGTTCCTAACACAACTGAAAATGGATCTTATTTTTTCCCTTAGATTTACAATAATTCTATGGGCTGATTAGGTGAACCAGATATCTTGCTTGCAGGCTGCATCTCTCAGAGGACATCATAAATATGACTCTGCTTAAGTCTCATCTCTTTCATCTTCCCATATTAAGTGACCCTCTGAGAAATCAGGCCTGACTACCACCTTGCTTTGGAGAAGCTTGTTTTAGTCACATCAACGGTAATTAGACTATTAACAAGAAAGGGGAAGTAAGTCCAGGCAG
This sequence comes from Malaclemys terrapin pileata, assembly GCF_027887155.1. NCBI lineage: Eukaryota > Metazoa > Chordata > Testudines > Emydidae > Malaclemys > Malaclemys terrapin. The sequence continues at coordinate 147,162,875 of NC_071508.1, read as the reverse complement.
TTGACTAATGAACAGCTTGACAAGTGACGCAGTTGCAAGGGTGGCCAGCGCGAGGCTGACCCATAGCACAGAGAGAAGAGTTTAGCTTGAACAGCAGCAAAAACAAAAGTGCCATTAGGGAAACTCAGCTCTCTTTCCTTTCTGTTTCTGTTACTGCCAGAAATGAATTTTGTGTTGGTTGATCTATGAGGTCTTGGAAACTGGTTAAAAATTGTGTGATTTCTAGCCACACAAAACCAGCCTACAAAATAACATTTGACTCACCGATCCAGTAAATAACCAGTATCCTTCAGCGAACAGGTGAAGGGAGTTCTCTAGAGTTCACAATAAACAAGGAAGTACTTACAGTTTTATCTTTTAGGTGATAGGAACAGTGTGTTACAGCTGAAATTTGCACAGAGAAGCACCTGATATAATGTCCTTGCTGTACTCATATCTACAGAACAATGGAAAATCAACCCACGCAGTTCTTCACACCTTAGTAGAAACTGTACGTTGTCCCTGCTGTTCAGAAGATATGCAAAGGAAAGCTCTGCACACTTCCCTAGGTGTTTCCTGAAATACCAACCATGCTGTTTGGGCTGGCACTGCTGAAGTATCCACATGGGCTGGAGAATCACTCTGACACCTGGTGCTAGGGAGAAGGAGAAGGCGGCAAGTGACCGCCTGATCTTCCCCGTTCACAGCTCCTGGATCAGGGGACCCTAGAGGAAATCCCTGTTTAGAATGCTTCATCTGGACTCTGCTGGTTTCTACTGGAAACCAAGACCCATAGCCCAGTTATACACTGTTTCTTTGTTCCAGGACCTAGCTGCCGTATGAAACCCATAGCAACAAGCTGCAATTTTCAGTGGGAATTTCCACAAAGGAAGGGAGCTATTCACTACCCTCAAGGGAGGAGGAGATACTTTGGGCCCAATCCCTATTCCAGCGGTAGGATTGGACAGGGGGAAATTTGTCACCCAGTACCCCCAGGACTGGAAGGGGAGGCAGCTCATGCCTCGTCAGCTTGGGGTCCCACAATTTGTAACTCTGGGCCAGTTACTGACAAGGTCAGTCAGTTGTCTGAGCTGCAGATTCTGTGGCAAGGCACCTCCTCCGTCGCTGGGCTTAGCATTTCCCCCTCTGGTGTGACAGGGCCTGCAGTAAATTAGCCCCACTCCGGAGAGTGTTTGACTAGGTCTACACTGGGGGGGGGCTGGGGGTGTCAACCTAAGATACGCAACTTCAGCTACACGAATAGCGTAGCTGAAGTCGGCGTATCTTAGATCGATTTACCTGGCTGTGAGGATGGCGGCGAGTCAACCGCTGCCGCTCCCCCGTCGACTCCGCTTCCGCCCCTCGCTGCGGTGGAGTTCCGGAGTCGACGGCAGAGCGATCGGGGATCGATTTTATCGCGCCTACACTAGATGCGATAAATCGATCCCTGATAGATCGATCACTACCCACCGATCTGGCGGGTAGTGTAGACATACCCTTTGTCTCCCCCTTTGGGGTTATTTATCAATGTTATCAAGGTAGGCCAGCAGCAGACCCAAGGAGCACTCCTCCGCCAAACAAAAGAAACAAATCCACAAACACAAAACAAAGAGGGTACCTTTTCCGGCCCCCTCTTGGGGAGTGTTGTCCTGTTAGGTCCCGGGGTGTCAGTCATTCCCCATAACAGGCACTCAGTTTTGGTTGTTTCCCCTGTAGGGAGGAGAGCAGCCTCTCACCCTGGAGAAGCCTATCTCCTGTCTAACACTAGCCTTGCGGCAGCTCGTCTCTCACTCCTCTCTCTCACCAGAGGAGGAGTTTTAAAGGTCTCAGGCAGCCTTTAATCGGACTCATTGATTTTAGGGCCAGAAGGGATCATCATGATCATCTGTCTGACCTCCTGCACGTTGCAGGCCACAGAACCTCACCCACCCACTCCTGTAATAGACCCCTAACCTCTGGCTGAGTTACTGAAGTCCTCAAATCATGGTTTAGACCATCTCTGACAGGTGTTTGTCTAACCTGCTCTTAAAAACCTCCAATGACGGCATTCCACAACCTCCCTAGGCAATTTATTCCAGTGCTTAACCACCTTGACAGTTAGGAAGCTTTTCCTAATGTTTTATCTGAATCTCCCTTGCTGCAATTTAAGCCCATTACTCCTTGTCTTGTCCTGAGTGGTTAAGGAGAACAATTTATCACCTTCGTCTTTTTAACAACCTTTTACGTACTTGATGACTGTTATCATGTCCCTCCTCAGTCTTCTCTTCTCTAGACTAAACAAACCCAATTTTTTCAATCTTCCCTCAGAGGTCATGTTTTCTAGATCTTTAATCATTTTTGTTGCTCTTCTCTGGACTTTCTCCAGTTTGTCCACATCTTTCCCAAAGCGTTGTGCCCAGAACTGGACACAATACTCCAGCTGAGCCCATATCAGCGCAGAGTAGAGCGGAAGAATTACTTCTTGTGTCTTGCTAACAACACTCCTGCTAATACATCCCAGAATGATGTTCGGTTTTTTTTTGCAACAGTGTTCCATTGTTGACTCGTTTTTAGTTTGTGATCCACTACAACCCCCAGGTCCTGTTCTGCAGTACTCCTTTCAAGGCAGTCATTTATTTATTTGTTATTTATATCTAAGGCACAAAAGAAGTGGGGGCGGGGGGGTGGAAACAAGACAGCCTTTTAGGCCTTCTTTATAAAGAAGCACAAGAAGATTTTTTTTTCTGCCTTTTCCAGACCATCTTTAAGCATGTGTAGAATGTAGCTCCTTTCCTTTGAAATCAATGGGAGCTGAGCACTTTTGAAAATCAGGCCACTTTTGTAGGCGCCCAAGTGGGGACTAGGAGCCTAACTTTAGGCCACCGTGTTTAAAATTCTTGACGCAAGGGCATTAGAACAGCCCATGCAACCTTAACCACGAACTTCTCAGAGAGGTCTGGAAGGACATTTGGCTCACAGGGTCCTTCCCTGCTATCCAGGAGAATTTACATGGCCGGAGGTGAGCGGAGGGCTGTGGCAATCACCCCAGATTTCTTTCTGTGAAGAGCAGCCTGTGGATGGTGAAAGAGGAGTGGCCGATAAGCTTCCATCTCGCCATGGCCGTGTTCTCTGCGGATGGCTGTCCTGATAGTGAAATTCACCTCTGTACACAAGGCCCGTGCACCACATAAGTCCTGCTGTTTCAGAGACCGAAGTGGGAGTGTCCAGGATCTGAGAAGTGGGAGACCAAAAACCACACTAACAAAAAACGTGTTCCCTTTAGGAAGACCTCCAAACCGACCCCGGCTGGCACAGTTCCTATTTCTAGGCTTCCTCCTGATTGCACCCAGACTGCCCCTTAAAGGTGTAGTACACCCCCACCACAGGGACTGAAGTGATGCATCGGCATGTGCTTTGCCAAGGGCATTCTGCCCAGGGCTGAATTTCATTACGGAAGAGCAGCACTGGGTGGCTTTGATCAGAATTTACGTCACGTCTGAGCAGCTGTGTTCCTAACGGTACCGGAGGAGATTTCAGGAGTGGTATTCGGTATTTGGCAAGCCTGGCAAAAGTGTATTGGTCCCATCCTGGCATCTTTTATAGCTAGGGCCCTACCAAATTCATGGCCATGAAAAACGTGTCACGGACCGTAAAATCTGGTCTCCCCCCGTGAAATCTGGTCTTTTGTGTGCTATTACCCAATACTATACAGATTTCATGGGGGAGACCAGCATTTCTCAAATTGGGGGTCCTGGCCAAAAGGGACTTGCAGGGGGGTCACAAGGTTATTTTAGGGGGACTGCAGTATTGCCACCCTTATTTCTGCACTGCCTTCAGAGCTGGGCAACTGGAGAGCAGCGGCTGTTGGCCAGGCACCCAGCTCTGAAGGCAGTGCCCTGCCAGCAGCAGTGGATAAGTAAGGTTGGCAATACCACACCATGCCACCCTTACTTCTATGCTGCCGCTGGTGACGGCTCTGCTTTCAGAGCTCGCAGCCAGCAACTGCTGCTCTCCAGCTGCCCAGCTCTGAAGGGAGTGTCACCGCCAGCAGCAGCGCAGAAGTAAGGGGAGCAGTTCCGCAACCTCCCTTACAACAATGCGGCCCCCCGCAACTCCCTTTTGGGTCAGGACCCCGACAATTACAACACTGGGAAATTTCAGATTTAAATAGCTGAAATCATGAAATTAATGATTTTTTAAATTCTATGACCGCGAAATTGACCAAAATGGACCGTGAATGTGGTAGGGCCCTATCTCTAGCCAATGAAACACCGTTTAATTTCTGAACATGTTGGTACCAGCTCTTGGGTTTTTATTTGTTTATTTGTTTATTTTTACAAGGTGGCTTTTCAGAAAAGAATTACGAGTGGAGCTCTGAAGAGGAGGAGGCTGTGAAGAAGGCAGGGCCAGTCCAGGTGCTCATTGTTAAAGATGACCATTCCTTTGAGCTGGACGAGGCCGCGCTGAACCGCATTCTGCTCTCGGAGGCCGTGAGAGATAAAGAGGTAGTTGCTGTGTCTGTCGCTGGAGCTTTCAGGAAAGGAAAATCGTTCCTGATGGATTTCATGCTGAGATACATGTACAACAAGGTACAAGTACAGCCATGATGTAACTAACGTCTCCTTGTGCCGTCCTGGAGTCGTGGTGTGGTTCGCTGTGCAGGGTTTCTCATTGCTCTGGTATGACACCTCCCTCCCATGCAAACTGGAGCGGGGTTTGAGCCACAAGCCTGGATTCACTTTGGGGGCACTTGGGCTGCCCTCTATAATGGGCCCCCGCTGGGATTTGAATTCCCCGTGACAGCGGGGGAGTTTGGTTTCAGGTCTATATCTAGATCTGAGCTCCATGGTAGTCTGGGCTCCCAGCCGATGAGGCATTTTTCTGGAAGGCTGGTACCCCTCCCTAACTAGAGGGCTGGTGCAATCCCAGTGCATGCTCCCTGATGGGCGGTGCAGGTTCCTTTGATGCAGCCGGCAGGGCCCCAAGCTGCGCTGTGTTGAGCGGAGAACGCTGTGCGGCATTGCCCTCCGCTGGCGGCTGCCAAGGGACCTCAGGCTGCCCGGTCCTGTGCCAACTTCCACTTTCTCTGTACTCTTGCCCTGGTAGTGCGAGTCTTTAGGGATATGAGCAGGGGGATACAGCCTGTTGGATGGGGGAGTAGAGCCAGAAGGACCTCCTGGAAGATGGGTCTGCGGTAGGGGACTGCAAGTCGGGGAAGAGCACAGCCATCACCAGGAGCCCAAGGAGGAATGGTGTAAGTTAGAACAGCACCTCAGCTGTTCTAAATTCCTTCGGGGTCGGCTGGTGCTTGAGCAGGGATCCATAGCTGACGCCCTGCAGCTCCCCTGTGCCTGACCTCGAATGGGGCGTCGTGAACAAGCTGGCCCTTAGTTTTCCTAAGTCCTGTTGTTTACTTGCTATGGTGTAAGTGTACCACTGTCCTCTACTGGACAGAATCAGTACTGCTCAGGGGCATGCCGTCAGTACCGTACTGCTGTTGGAGAGTCTCTGTTAGCTCAGGTGTCGGGGCCTGTGATTTCGGAACAGGTGGATCTGAGTTCTTCCCAGTCTGGGTTCCGACTGGACCTGGCATGGATCAGCAGCAAGCGTGCAATCCTTGATGGCCACCGCTTTGTCACAGTGACTGGGGAGGGACTCCTGGATTTGGGCCCATCCTTCAGATGCCTCTTCATGTCCAGCTGATCAAAAGAACTGAATGGGGAGGCCGCGAAATCTTTGCTTCCTGCTAGGAAACCTCCGGTGTGAGTAACCGTGGGATGGAGGCAGCACAGGTGAGAGAAGAACCCAGGGGCGCGGGCTGTGGTGATGCATTCTCTCCCCACTCCCAGGAAACCATTGACTGGCTCGGCGATTACAACGAACCGCTGACGGGCTTCTCGTGGCGAGGAGGGTCTGAGCGGGAGACGACTGGCATTCAGATATGGAGTGAACTCTTTCTTGTGGACAAACCGGACGGTAAAAAGGTACGCGGGGTGCCCGGTGCCAGCACATCCCTTTGTTCGGGGGCTGCCTTTGGGTTCCCCTACCCCGAGCTCTAACATGGCTGCTCTGTTTTTTCCTAGATAAGCATCCCTTTAGATGGTCTTTGATGCCATATCCCTTAGATTTCAGCAATTTCTAATGCACCCTTTGTCTCCATCCAAAGAGCAAGAACAATCTCTGTTACACGCTATATCTCTACTGCTTTCAGGAGTCTCATGGCTGGTCAAAAAAGTGAATAGAATGTTGGGAATCATTAAGAAAGGGATAGATAATAAGACCGAAAATATCCCCTTGCCTCTATATAAACCCACACCTTGAATAGGGCATGCAGATGTGGTGGCCCCATCTCAAAAAAGATATATTGGCATTGGAAAAGGTTCAGAAAAGGGCAACAAAAATGATTGGGGTATGGAACAGCTGCCATATGAGGAGAGATTAATAAAACGGGGACTTTTCAGCTTGGAAAAGAGAAAACAAAGGGGGGATATGATAGACGTCTATAAAATCATGACTGGTGTGGAGAAAGTAAATAAGGAAGTGTTAAGTATCAGGGGGTATAGGTATAAGGAAGTGTTATTTACTCCTTCTCATAACGCCAGAACTAGGAGTCACCAACTGAAATTAATAGGCAGTAGGTTTAAAACAAACAAAAGGAAGTATTTCTTCACACAACGCAGTCAACTTGTGGAACTCTGCCCGAGGATGTTGTGAAGGCCAAGACTATAACGGGGTTCAAAAAAAGAACTAGATAAGTTCATGGAGGATAGGTCCATCAGTGGTTATTAGCCAGGATGGGCAGGGATAGTGTCACTAGTCTCTGTTTGCCAGAAGCTGGGAATGGGCAACAGCGGATGGATCACTTGATGATTACATGTTCTTTTCATTCCCTCTGGGGCACCTGGTATTGGCCACTGTTGGTCTGACCCAGTAGGGCCGTTCTTACGTTCTTATGATTCTTGGGTCCAGGTCCCTTGCAGAATACTGCTGCTCCCCTGTAGGACTGGCTGGAGAATGGCACATCTTCACTCACTAGAGGCCCAATCCAACACCCAGAGAAGTCAGTGGGAAGCGTCTGTGGGCATTGGATTGGACCCTGTATTGTGTGTGGTCATGCTGCCATATTTGGCTCCTGAGATATTAAATAAATGGGATTATTAAGACAACACATCCATGGCTACAGGAAATGGCTTTAAAAAGTTCCTCCCAAAATGAAGGCCCATCCCTCTTTGGGCTGGAATTAATGAAGCTTAATTAGTTGTGTTCTCTTCATAACCTGGAGCCATCGGGAGATCAGAAGTCACTGGGGATTGTGTTCCCCTCTCTGTTCCAATGTGCTTCATTTCTTCCAAGCCCGAGGCGTGTGTAGTGAGACAGCCAACAAGATCGTGTAGTCATGTTTTGGTTTTCTCCACCACGGTTTGGCACTGGAAAGCAATTTGATTGAAAAGCTCCATTGGGCGCAGAGCACTAATTCCGACCTCTCTGCTCTGCAGGTTGCAGTGCTACTGATGGACACGCAGGGGACGTTTGACAGCCAGTCGACTCTGCGGGATTCAGCCACCGTGTTTGCCCTTAGCACTATGATCAGCTCAATCCAGGTAATACAGCGATGAATCTATGCATCATTCGCTGAAGGATGCTGGGTGGGGATTTTAAAAAACTGCCGCTATTGGCTTAACTCTACTGCTAGTCACTGACTTCTAGTCACTGACCCATTTATGGGCACATGATTGGAGGAGGATGTGAGGAAAATCTAAATCGTGTCTCTTTGCTGGAACTGTTCTGTATTGCAGCTATAGGAATCCTCCTCTAGATAATTAAGAACAACCATCTCTTGTATTGGATAGCCAGGGGAGTGCACAAGGAGAGGCAAGCAGGGGCCTGGGCCCCCCAATAATCGTTGGGGGCACAGAACTTCTCCGACCCCAAGGCCGTGGTGGGAGCTGACAGCTCCTCCCGCCCCGGGACTACAGCGATAGGAATGATGGTGGGAGAGCGAGCTCCTCCGGCACTGGGCCTCGGCGGGGCACAGAACGTGCCATTCCAAAAGGGGGTCAATTTTAAATTCCTGCGCACATCCCTGTCTATAGCCCTGCTCATCCTGGGAGCTCCCAGTGCACCTTGCAAACTATGGGCCAGAATTCAAGTAGGCTCCTCGCCATTTTGACCCTAAAGGCAGGGCTGCCGCTGGCACCGGGAAGGAATGCGTTTCCCCTGCTTGAGACGTGCTCCAGTCCCAGATGGACCTGGCTGAAGTCTGTCAGGTGCCTGGGGCCCTCATCTCTGACTCAGTGCACCACAGGGCCAGGAACAGCAGCGGGTGGCCACATAATCTCCCCCATTAATGTGGAGGGGCTGAGGAGGGATGGTTTGGGGAAGCGGCCATAGGTCGACTCCCATGAGCTGATGGTGTTTATCATATCGTGACACATCTTGGCATAGGCTGCCAGAGGCTCACTGTTCTAGCCCCCAGCCAGCCTGCCTGTGCAGGTGGGCACTGCCCCGGGGGTCCTGCAGGAGACCAAGCAGAGGCGGGAGGACAGTGCTAGCCAAAATGGTGCCAGGCTCAACACCCCAAATCAGGGGTGTCAGAACGGGGGGGAGGGGGGGGGCAGGGGGTCATGGCCCCATCACTTTTTTCCAGCCATAAGGGCGAGCAATGTTGGGGGAGGAGAGGAGCAAGTGGGGGGTGGAGTTTTGAGGGGAAGATGCGGGAGCAGGGCCTTGGGGGATGGGGCGGCGTGAGGGCGAAGGAGTGGGGGCTCGGGGGCAGGATCTTGGTGGAAGGGGTGGCACGCGGGGGCAGGGCCATGGTTCAGGCGCCGGTGGCCCCCCCACTTTTAGGGAGCTTCAGCTGCTGCTGCCCCAAGTAATGGGAAACAAGACCCGCCGAAGTGCCTGGCCCACACCTCCTGGGGCCCCAGCCTGTGGCAGCCTGCTGGTGCATTGTCCAGAGCAGAGAGAGAGAGAGAGAGAGTGAGTGAGTGAGTGAGTGTGTGTGTGTGTGTGTAACAGTAGGGCAGCAGCTGTTCTCCTGTGTGTTGGCTGTAGGAGGGCCTGCTGGACGGGCCGCTTGTTGGGACAGGGACAGTCTTGTACTATGTCTGTACAGTGTCTTGCACAACGGGGCCCCACTCTGACGGGCCTCAGCTCTGGGCGCTCCTGTAATACAAATCAATAATGTAATATTGGTTTTGAGTCAGAATGTAGCTAATTGAAAGGCCATTGTGAAGGCTGTACAGGAAGGGCAGGACATTTTAAGTCCTCTAAACATTTCCTTTTAAATACAGGTGTACAACTTATCCCAGAACGTTCAAGAAGATGATCTCCAGCACTTACAGGTAACCTCCTGGAGCTCTTGGCGGGGCAAGGGGAGGGAGGGCAGAAGAGGGGCGTTAATCTATCATGCTTTCATTGGTGGTGCTTGTCCTAAAACTCCTAATTTTGGCCTGCTTGCCTTCTGCACTGGAAATGTGCATTTAAAAAAATAAACAAAGGGCTCTCATCTGGTATAGAGGTTATTGTTCTGCAGTGAATGGGCAGTTAGGAACAGTCACGGGGGGGGGGGGGGGGGGAACCTGTTTCCTCTAAGCTATTTAAGCCCATCTACTTTGGACCTGGTCCATCTAGCATAGAAGTCAATGGCAGAACTCCCATTGTCTCCGTGGGAACAGGAGCAGGCCCTGGCTGAGCCGGCAGATGGCGGGGTCAGCAAGGAGACCTAGATTTCTGACCCAGCCTTTTTTGTAGCTTGTCGGATGGCGTGTGTGGAGGGCAAACTGGGGCACAGACTCAGGGATGGAGAGAAAAGCCAGAAGATAAAACAAGGCAACAAAAGACCAGAGAGGCTGTTTGAATCCATGTTGTGCTTCTGCATCGGCAAAGCGGCGCATTTCCCGCCCTCTAGCTCTGTGGGGACCTGTCCCACCAGGCTTTTGCTGCTGAACTCAGGAGGGCCTGTGGCTTTGAATTTCTCTGTAAAAATCAATTCCAAGGAAGCGGAGGCCAATTTCCTCAGCTCAGTCTTCTTCTGACATGGGGACTGAGATACTTCGATCTGGCGTTCAATAAACGGGGCACAAAGCTCTCTGGGGCACTTGAGCGCCCCGCCCCCAGCCCTTGCTAAAAGCGTGCTCCGTACTGGATTGTTCTGCTCATCCTGCAGCTGCTTATTGGCAACTTCTAGCCACCAGCTGTGTTAGTTATAAATCCCTTGGTCTGAGGGAATTAAGGGCGTCTGTGGTTCAGATATCCATAGTTTCACAGTTAGCTATCTGCCTTAGGGTTTTATACTGCCACCCTTCACCATTGTACCTCAGAGCAGTTAGCACCGGTCAGATCAATGTGCTGAGAGGGAGACAAAGATTAATCCAGGAAAGACTCATAGGAGCAGATTGTAGCGCCCTTACTCCTCTGAGGAGCCCTAGCGCAGATTATGGGGCTACCCCCGAGAGTGGAAGCTCACCACCTCCACAGTCTTGGCCATAATGAGTGGAAAGTTGACAACAGTCATACAGTTTACGTAGCACTGGGAGACAGATTCTCCTTCTGGTCATTGAAAGAGCCCAGCGAGGAGGATGGATACTGGTGTTATAACTTCAGAAACTGGGATCCCTAATGGTGGCACAAATGCTGCTGGGCTGATTAAACTTTGGGCATATGGCCCTGGTTGTCTAGGGACATGTACTGAGTGGAATGTTTTGGTAACGGCTGCCCCATCCATCCTCTGATGAAGTCTTTGGGTAGTTTGGTGTGCTTGGATTTTCTTATTGGAAAACTAGGTGAGGGGTCAGAGAAAGAAAAGTCAAAATCAGCCTGGAACAACTCCGGTTTCTCACAGGATGATGGTTTCTGCGTTGTTTTGGCCAGCCCAGTTTACAGGGTAAATATCTGCTGATATTTTAAAAAAAGACACCCTCTCCCAAAACACCCGCTCATTTTGAAATAACATTTGGGGTTGGGTTTTTTAGCATGTGGATCCATTTTTAGGGACTTGTGATGTAGTAGATTTTGCCTCTGTTAAGAAATAGGCCAAAGGTTGGAGAACCTCCAAATCTAGCATATGCCAAAAAAAAATCCAAACTGAAACCTGAGTGAGATGTTGGGGCTAACCCCACGTCTTCAGTCAATGGACGTTTGGAGCCCAGGCTGCAGCATTCAGTCCTCTCAGGGGGAATGCCTGTTTCTTAATCTCATTTCCATCAGTGTTCAGATGGTCAAAGGCTCCAGGCAGGTGACAATTTGGTGTGGCATGGGAAGCACTGGGGGATGCCAGCGCACAAACCAGCAGAAGACTCAATCCATTTATACATTAACGCTCCCCCCCCCCACACACACACACACTTATTTGGCAACCAAGAATTCTGTACTGAGATCGTGTACGCCAAGACTGAGCACAGCTGATATTAACAGCAGCTTAATATACCTCCAAACTGCGAGCTGAACGTGCACAACCAAGCAGACCTTAGCTACAGCCCTGGAAACGGCACCGTTAGCACCAAACCTAGAAACCAAATAGTGACGCTAGCCCTTGCATGGCGCAAGACCAGCTGTACTGCGCGATAGACTTTGAAACTAAGAGTTCCCTCCTTGTTTTGCTCCTCGTTTCAGCTCTTTACGGAATACGGCAGGCTGGCCATGGAGGAAACCTTCCTGAAACCTTTCCAGGTGAGTAACATGACCTTCACGGCTAAGGTTATTCTCTAGCAGAGATTAGCTTTGAGAGGAACCTTTTGGCCTCGCCAGCAGGTGTCACTGCTGTTTGCGATACGGGGAGCGAGGGAACCCGAATAAATCAAGGCACTGTGAGACCTTGCTGAGCAGAGGCACTAAGGAAAGGCGTCTTGTTCCCCTGCTCTCTAGCAAAGTCCAAGATCTCTCTGTTTTCCCCATGAAAGTCTCCCCAACCTGCAGACCCCTGGGCACTATTCTGGACAAGGCAGGCTGGGACTCCAGCAGAGCCTATTGGCCCGTGAGGCTTTGCTGTAATGACACAAAGGGCCCCATGGATGGAATTCACCCCGTGCACCACTGAAGTCCCAACGGAGTCCTGTTTTAAGGATGTATCATAGAATCATAGAATCATAGAATATCAGAGTTGGAAGGGACCTCAAGAGGTCATCTAGTCCAACCCCCTGCTCAAAGCAGGACCAATTCCCAGCTAAATCATCCCAGCCAGGGCTTTGTCAAGCCGGGCCTTAAAAACCTCCAAGGAAGGAGACTCCACCACTTCCCTAGGTAACGCATTCCAGTGTTTCACCACCCTCCTAGTGAAATAGTTTTTCCTGATATCCAACCTGGACCTCCCCCACTGCAACTTGAGACCATTGCTCCTTGTTCTGTCATCTGCCACCACTGAGAACAGCCGAGCTCCATCCTCTTTGGAACCCCCCTTCAGGTAGTTGAAGGCTGCTATCAAATCCCCCCTCATTCTTCTCTTCTGGAGACTAAACAATCCCAGTTCTCTCAGCCTCTCCTCATAAGTCATGTGCTCCAGACCCCTAATCATTTTTGTTGCCCTCCGCTGGACTCTTTCCAATTTTTCCACATCCTTCTTGTAGTGTGGGGCCCAAAACAGGACACAGTATTCCAGATGAGGCCTCACCAATGTCGAATAAAGGGGAACGATGACGTTCCTCGATCTGCTGGCAATGCCCCTACTTATACAGCCCAAAATGCCGTTAGCCTTCTTGGCAACAAGAGCACACTGTTGACTCATATCCAGCTTCTCGTCCACTGTGACCCCTAGGTCCTTTTCAGCAGAACTGCTACCTAGCCATTCGGTCCCTAGTCTGTAGCAGTGCATGGGATTCTTCCGTCCTAAGTGCAGGACTCTGCACTTGTCCTTGTTGAACCTCATCAGGTTTTTTTCTGCCCAATCCTCTAATTTGTCTAGGTCCCTCTGTATCCGATCCCTACCCTCTAGTGTATCTACCACGCCTCCTAGTTTAGTGTCATCTGCAAACTTGCTGAGAGTGCAGTCCACACCATCCTCCAGATCATTAATAAAGATATTAAACAAAACCGGCCCCAGGACCGACCCTTGGGGCACTCCACTTGAAACCGGCTGCCAACTAGACATGGAGCCATTGATCACTACCCGTTGAGCCCGACGATCTAGCCAGCTTTCTATCCACCTTACAGTCCATTCATCCAGCCCATACTTCTTTAACTTGGTGGCAAGAATACTGTGGGAGACAGTATCAAAAGCTTTGCTAAAGTCAAGAAATAACACATCCACTGCTTTCCCCTCATCCACAGAGCCAGTTATCTCATCATAGAAGGCAATTAGGTTAGTCAGGCACGACTTCCCCTTCGTGAATCCATGCTGACTGTTCCTGATCACTTTCCTCTCCTCTAAATGTTTCATAATTGATTCCTTGAGGACCTGCTCCATGATTTTTCCAGGGACTGAGGTGAGGCTGACTGGCCTGTAGTTCCCCGGATCCTCCTTCTTCCCTTTTTTAAAGATGGGCACTACATTAGCCTTTTTCCAGTCATCTGGGACCTCCCCCGATCGCCATGAGTTTTCAAAAATAATGGCTAATGGCTCTGCAATCTCACCCGCCAACTCCTTCAGCACCCTCGGATGCAGCGCATCCGGCCCCATGGACTTGTGCACGTCCAGTTTTTCTAAATAGTCCCGAACCACTTCTTTCTCCACAGAGGGTTGGTCACCTTCTCCCCATGCTGTACTGCCCAGTGCAGCAATCTGGGAGCTGACCTTGTGCGTGAAGACAGAGGCAAAAAAATCATTGAGTACATTAGCTTTTTCCACATCCTCGGTCACTAGGTTGCCTCCCTCATTCAGTAAGGGGCCCACACTTTCCTTGATTTTCTTCTTGTTGCTAACATACCTGAAGAAACCCTTCTTGTTACTCTTAACATCTCTTGCTAACTGCAACTCCAAGTGTGATTTGGCCTTCCTGATTTCACTCCTGCACGCCTGAACAATATTTTTATACTCCTCCCTGGTCATTTGTCCAATCTTCCACTTCTTATAAGCCTCTTTTTTGTGTTTAAGATCAGCAAGGATTTCACTGTTTAGCCAAGCTGGTCGCCTGCCATATTTACTATTCTTTCTACACATCGGGATGGTTTGTTCCTGCAACCTCAATAAGGATTCTTTAAAATACAGCCAGCTCTCCTGGACCCCTTTGCCCTTCATGTTATTCTCCCAGGGGATCCTGCCCATCTGTTCCCTGAGGGAGTCAAAGTCTGCTTTTCTGAAGTCCAGGGTCCGTATTCTGCTGCTCTCCTTTCTTCCTTGTGTCAGGATCCTGAACTCGACCATCTCATGGTCACTGCCTCCCAGGTTCCCATCCACTTTTGCTTCCCCTACTAGTTCTTCCCTGTTTGTGAGCAGCAGGTCAAGAAAAGCTTTGCCCCTAGTTGGTTCCTCCAGCACTTGCACCAGGAAATTGTCCCCTACACTTTCCAAAAATTTCCTGGATTGCCTGTGCACCGCTGTATTGCTCTCCCAGCAGATATCAGGGTGATTAAAATCTCCCATGAGAACCAGGGCCTGCGATCTAGCAACTTCTGCTAGTTGCCAGAAGAAAGCCTCGTCCACCTCATCCCCCTGGTCTGGTGGTCTATAGCAGACTCCAACCACGACATCACCCTTGTTGCTCCCACTTCTCAACTTTATCCAGAGACTCTCAGGTTTTTCTGCAGTATCATACCGGAGCTCTGAGCAGTCATACTCCTCTCTTACATACAACGCAACTCCCCCACCTTTTCTGCCCTGCCTGTCCTTCCTGAACAGTTTATATCCATCCATGACAGTACTCCAGTCATGTGAGTTATCCCACCAAGTCTCTGTTATTCCAATCACATCATAGTTCCCTGACTGTGCCAGGACTTCCAGTTCTCCCTGCTTGTTTCCCAGGCTTCTTGCATTTGTGTATAGGCACTTAAGATAACTCAATGATCGTCCGTCTTTCTCAGCATGAGACAGGAGTCCTCCCGTCTTGCGCTCTCCTGCTTGTGCTTCCTCCCAGGATCCCATTTCCCCACTTACCTCAGGGCTTTGGTCTCCTTCCCCCGGTGAACCTAGTTTAAAGCCCTCCTCACTAGGTTAGCCAGCCTGCTGGCGAAGATGCTCTTCCCTCTCTTCGTTAGGTGGAGCCCGTCTCTGCCTAGCACTCCTTCTTCTTGGAACACCATCCCATGGTCGAAGAATCCAAAGCCTTCTCTCCGACACCACCTGCGTAGCCATTCGTTGACTTCCACGATTCGACGGTCTCTACCCCGGCCTTTTCCTTGCACAGGGAGGATGGACGAGAACACCACTTGCGCCTCAAACTCCTTTATCCTTCTTCCCAGAGCCACGTAGTCTGCAGTGATCTGCTCAAGGTCATTCTTGGCAGTATCATTGGTGCCCACGTGGAGAAGCAGGAAGGGGTAGCGATCCGAGGGCTTGATGAGTCTCGGCAGTCTCTCCGTCACATCGTGTATCCTAGCTCCTGGCAAGCAGCAGACCTCTCGGTTTTCCCGGTCAGGGCGGCAAATAGATGACTCAGTCCCCCTGAGGAGGGAGTCCCCGACCACCACCACCCTCCTCCTCCTCTTGGGAGTGGTGGTCGTGGAACCCCCATCCCTAGGACAGTGCATCTTTTGCCTTCCAATCGGTGGAGTCTCCTTCTGCTCCCTTCCCTCAGATGGGCCATCTAGTCCACTCTCCGCATTAGCACCTGTAGAGAGAACATGGAAACGATTCCTCACCTGTATCTCCATTGCTGGTGCATGGACGCTCCTCTTTCTTCTTCTGGAGGTCACATGCTGCAAAACCTCCTCACAATCCTTCTGTCCCTGCTGCGCCTGCTCTGAATCTTCAGAACATTGTGACCGTAGAAGCATCTCCTGACGTCTGTCCAGGAAATCTTCATTTTCCCTTATGCAACGCAGAGTTGCATAAGCGGTGCATAGGCCTGGGGATGAATTTCCCAGTGGCAGAGCACACTTCTCCTGCAGCACTCCAGCCCGGGGAGTGAGACAGCAGGAACTGTAGTCACAGGCAGTGCTTCCCCAGGGCAGCACAGAGTACCGTCCCTCGGCTGACAGTGGGATTCAAGGCACTGAGATCAGGCTGATGTATTGATGGATCATCAGCTGGAATGTCACTGGCAGCACAGCATAGCACACGGGCAGGATCAGAACACTGACTAGGTATAGACTATAACCCACTAATAATGAGGCGGTTGCTTAGCAGTTCCTTAAATCTGCAGCCTACCCAGTCTGTCTTTGTCTTTGAGCAAAGCCAGTCATATTGCCGTACTCCTTTGGGTCCGTCTCTGGGGGAGCACGTCAGTTGACCCGCTCGTGTGGCTGGAAAACGGTGCAGGAGGTGGGAGCAGATTTTTGTAGCATTAGAGGTGGGGTGCAGCACTGATGTGGGGACAGAGGGCGGGATTTAGGAGCCCAGCAAAGGGTACCACTGTGTGGACATCATAGGCTCAGGCTTCTGGAAGACATTGACTTAGTCCCAGGAGCCGTTCTCATTGAAAAAAATTAGCGCTATACAAAATGAGCATAGTGCCTATTCACTGGATAAAAACCGGTTCGCTGACAGATCACAAAAAGTAATTGGAAATAGGGAATATCATCCTGTGGGGGTCTTTCTAGTGGCATCAGCAGGGAGGGATTCTTGGCTCAGTGCTGTTCAATATCTTCATCAATGATCTGGAAGAAAACGGAAATTGACTACTGGTAAAACTTGCAGACAACACACAAATTGGTGGGGAGAGATACATAAGGATGGGGGTTGGGCAGCTATTCTGCTCGACCTGGATCGCTTGGTAAGATAGGCTCATTCGAACAACCTGCATTTTAATGCAGCCAAATTCCAGGGCAGGCATCTAGGAACAAATAAGGTAGATAACCCAGAGGGGACACAGCATCCTGGAATGTAGTGACACTGAAAAGGATTTAAGGGTAATGGTAGATAATGAATTGAACACAAACTCCCCATGTGATGCTTTATGTCAGAAGATGAACGCAGTCCTGGGATGTGTAAGCAGGGGAACATGAAGCATGAGTAAAGAGCTGGTGTTACCTCTGAATACAGCATTAGTGGGGCCATTCCTGGAGACAGTGTCCGGTAAGTTCCAGTGTCCACACTTCAAAAAGGATGTTGAAATACTGGAAAGGGTTCAGAAAAGAGCAACAAAAATGACAGAGTCTGGAAAACCTGCTTTACAGTGAGAGACTTCACAAGCTGCATCCATTTAGTTCCTCCAAGAGACAATTAAGAGGGGAGTTGATCATGGTTTACAAGTACCTACATGGGAAGAGATTTCTGATAGTAAATGGCTCTTCAGTCTAGCATTAAAAAACATAATTAGATCTAATGGCTGGAAGCTGATGCTAGACAAATTCTGACTAAAAATAAGGTGCAAAGATTATTTATTTATTTTTAACACTGAGGGTAAATTAACCATTGGAACAACTTAACCTAGGGATGTGGGAGATTCCCCATCACGTTGAGATTGTCAGTCTTTCTGAAGGCACTGGGGGAGGTTCTGTGGCCTGGGGTACACAGATGGTCAGACTGGATTACAGGGGTCCCTTCTGGCCTTAAAACTTCTGTGCGTGAAGCTCTGGGAACCAGCGTACATAAGGAAATATGGGCAAGAATGAAGTGGTAGCTGAGAAAAGCCTTGAGGCCCTGCCTAAACGGAGCTGCCTGACTGACTTGCTGCCTCTGGGAAAGGTGTCACTCTTGGTGTACAGCTTGGGGCGCCTCGGGCCACTGTGCTGAAAACACACAATGACTTCTGAATCGGCGTCAGAGTACAGAGCGTGTGTAACCTATTTGTGAAAACGGGTCTTGTTACAGAGGCGTGCCAGAGGATTATCTGAACTACAAGCGAAGGTGACTGTAGCATGGGTAGGCTGACCTGTGCTAGCATCAGTTTAGCGCCGTTAACAATAGTAATGAGGATGTGGCGGCACAGGGTAGCAACCGGAGTACAAGCCCACTGGGGACCCTCAGTATGTTCTCTGGTTGCTAGAGTCTGTTGCTATGGCTACACGATTGTTACCTATGCTAGCTAGATTAAAGCTAGTGGGGCTACGCCTACCCATGCTACAGTCAGACCTTCCCTTGCTGTGTCACCATAACCTTGGAGAAGGGTGTAGTCTGAAATAGACAGATACATACATTTTTCACAGAGTGTAATGTTCGTAGCAGTTGTCAATTTTATGTCTCACTTTCTCGCTGAAGACAAAGCTTTATGGAGAGAGAATGAGGAGGGAAAGAGGTCTCTTTCTTGCTCGCTCGTTCTCGGTCTAATTTTTATTTTAAGCAACAGCCATTTTTTCTCTGCATTTCCAATAAACATATTTCCAGCTATTGACCTGTTGGTTCATCTGTGCGAGAGCAACCCTGGCATTTCTGCAGGGCCGTGTTTGGCTTCCGCATGCAACTGCCTGTCTCTCCAAACCCCAGTCACGTACTCTGTCGCTTAGGTACGTGCTGTGTAAATCAGATCTTGAATGCAGGACATGCCTTGACAATTATTTTTTGAAACAATTGTAACTTGACCACATTGGCATGTATTTATTTCTTGAACAGAAACTTTGGCTGCCTCAATAAAGATTACAAAATTCAGTGCTTTCATATTTATCCTCTCATGCTACATATGTTTCTCATTAAGAGGCAGCTTGGAAAGATGCCCAGTCGAGGCTGAAATTTTTTTTCAAAGCTGTTAATTTCCCATAGGATAAAACTAACTGTGGCTGAAGTTAGGGATCTTGTTCCCTTTGTGCTGGTTAGCAAACTTCCTTTAACTTTTGCAGAATATGCGCCTACCTATTGTTCTATCCAAATGCTCACATTCTAGGTAGGACAGGAAGTGCCCAAATAACTGGCGGTGCTTTTCAATCTAGAGCCTCAGCTGGCCATTAGATATATACAGGGCCGGCTCCAGGCACCATCTGACCAAGCACGTGCTTGGGGAGGCACCTTGTAAGGGGAAGCCAATCTTGGGGTGGCGCTCGGGTGTTTGTTTGTTTTGTTTCAGCGGGGCAGCGCTCAGGGGTATTTTTTTTTTTTGGTTCGGTGGGGCGGCGCTCAGGTTTTTTTGTTGTTTTTGGTTCGGCGGGGCGGCGCTCGGGGGGGAGGTTGTTTTTGGTTTGGCGGGGCGGCACTGGGTTTTTTTGTTTGTTTTTGGTTCGGCGGGGCGGCGCTCGGGGGCGGGTTGGTTTTGGTTTGGCGGGGCAGCGCTCGGGGGCGGGTTGTTTTTGGTTTGGCGGGGCGGCGCTTGGTTTTTTTTGTTTGTTTTTGGTTCGGCGGGGCGGCACTCGGGGGGGGTGTTGTTTTTGGTTCGGCGGGGCAGCGCAGGGGGGGTTGTTTTTGGTTCGGCGGGGCGGCGCTGGGTTTTTTTGTTTGTTTTTGGTTCGGCGGGGCGGCGCTCGGGGGGGGAGGTTGTTTTTGGTTCGGCGGGGCAGCGCCGGGGGGGGTTGTTTTTGGTTCGGCGGGGCGGCGCTGGGTTTTTTTGTTGTTTTTGGTTCGGCGGGGCGGCACTTGGGGGGGTGTTGTTTTTGGTTCGGCGGGGCGGCGCTCAGGGGGGGAGGTTGTTTTTGGTTCGGCGGGGCAGCGTGGGGGGGTTGTTTTTGGTTCGGCGGGGCGGCGCTGGTTTTTTTTGTTTGTTTTTGGTTCGGCGGGGCGGCGCTCGGGGGCGGGTTGTTTTTGGTTTGGCGGGGCGGCGCTTGGGTTTTTTTGTTTGTTTTTGGTTCGGCGGGGCGGCGCTCGGGGGCGGGTTGTTTTTGGTTTGGCGGGGCGGCGCTTGGGTTTTTTTGTTTGTTTTTGGTTCGGCGGGGCGGTGCTCGGGGGCGGGTTGTTTTTGGTTTGGCGGGGCGGCGCTTGGGTTTTTTTGTTGTTTTTGGTTCAGCGGGGCGGCACTCGGGGGGGGGTGTTGTTTTTGGTTCGGCGGGGCGGCGCTCAGCGAGGAGGTTGTTTTTGGTTCGGCGTGGCAGCGCAGGGGGGTTGTTTTTGGTTCGGCGGGGTGGCGCTGGGTTTTTTTGTTTGGTTGGTTTTGGTTCGGCGGAGCAGTGCGTGGGGGGGGGTTCTTACAGCAGGGCGTTTTTTTGTTTTTTGTTTTGTTTTTGTTGTTGCTTGGGGCGGCAAAAAAGCTAGAGCCGGCCCTGGATATATAGTATTGTATGCAAATTTTGGGCAGGGGGTTTTCATCTGCTAAACACAGAGTGGGAGTCTCCCCTGTGCGGAGTCCCGGCCCAATGGTCTGTGCACCACGCTGGTTCCCCTTCAGTCCCAAGAGCACCCATCGCACAGGGCAGTGTTTCACCCAAAATAATCCCAAATTCAGGACCCGAAGAAGTTGCCACTGGAGCTGAGTGAGTAATTCACAGTGAATAATTAGAAAATACATGTAGCCTCCTTTTGTTCATCTCACAGGTTCCTTAAATGTATCTATTGTTTTCCAGTTTGATGAAGCAGTAACTTTTAAAATTGTGCATGTATTTTATATGTGGTATTTGATATGTCTATGGCAGGATGATGAATATTCAACAGTCAGGCAATGTTGCTCAGTTGTGATTGGTGATACAAGTCACATGGTATTTTCTTCTGTGCCTTGACTGGATGCGCATGTGAGCACTTCGGCCACGAATATTTTGCGTGTGACTTTGAAATTCATTTCTCGCCAGTCTTTTTTGCCAGTGAAACTTGAAGGCTTGAATATTTGTGGGAAGTGAGCATAAAGTGGGTGTGAACAAGGCTACGTTTTTATTTATCTGTGAAGCTAATCTGTAAAATTATGTTTGTATTATCCACCCAGCGCCAGTTGTCGTTTTTCTTCTGGAAGACGAGGCAAAAACCAAACAACATAGGGCCTGATCCAAAGTCCGGTGTAGTCAAAGAGTGCCTGGACTTCAGTGAATCAAGCCCATACTGGATAGCACAGTACTAATGAGCCTTCTATTTGTTTCCTACTTGTGTTTTTTAGTCTCTCATATTCCTCGTTCGTGACTGGAGTTTCCCGTATGAATTTTCCTATGGAGCTGATGGTGGTTCCGAATTTTTGGAAAAACGTCTTAAGGTTTGTCCTACATTTCTGGATGCTGCTTGGCATGAACTTGTCATGAATTAGTTCTGAGCTGACCTGGCTAGATGAGATACGTTTGATGGAAAGGGATTCAAGAATGACTTAGAAAGCCCTTCATCTCCTAACCCAGGGAAGCTGCTGCTCTCCACACACCACTGTACGAATAGAACGTAGGCTGGGCTGGAGACCCTGATTCTGCACAGTGCAGGTGCACAGAGTTGTGCATGTAAGCTCAAGGAGGACATGATGAGCAGGAGACAGAGTACAGAGCAATTGGACTAATGAGAGCTCAGCTGAGTGGCTACCAAGTTACTCCTGCTTGGAAGCAGGAAGATAGTACGTGGAGACACCTCATGTCCATGTTGAGACTCGCAATCCAGAGCATCTCTCCTCAGATACATCTGTTTTCCGCCCACACCCTTTTTGGCCAGTGCTCTTGAAAGTAAAGGATTGGGCTTGCTTTTACTACCACATCTTATGGAGGACCAAGAATAACCCACCATAGCCTTTGCTCACACTTGCATTGAAACACAACCGGCTCTGCTCCCTCATGCACACCTTGCTGGATGACAGCCTTGGAGATGACTTAGCAAAGGCTGCATGGGTACAATTAAAGCTGAAAGACAAGTACTGGGATAGGAGGGGGTGGTTCATGTGGAAAATTGATGGGTGAGCTCACTACCTCTCCAGCAATGGGGATGCCACAGGTGGGAAGAGCAGAATGAAAACAAAATCCCTCCATCGCTCTTAGGAGCAATAATGAAAATACATGGAGAAGTATACAGAGTTAGCCTGTTCCACCATAGAGATTTCTGGGTAGGGTGACCAGATAGCAAGTGTGAAAAATTGGGATGGGGGTGGGGGGTATTAGGAGCTTATGTAAGAAAAAGCCCTAAATATCGGGATTATCCCCAGGGCCAGCTCCAGGCACCAGCTCAGCAAGCAGGTGCTTGGGGCAGCCAACGGAGAGGGGTGGCACATCCGGCTCTTCGGCGGTGGGTCCCTCACTCCCTCTCGGAGCGAAGGACCTGCCGCTGAATTGCCGCTGAAGAAGCGGTGGCGATAGAGCTGCAGCCAAAGTGCCGCAGATCGCGATCACGGCTTTTTGTTTGTTTGGTTGATTTTTGCTGCTTCGGGTGGCAAAAATCCTGGAGCCGGCCCTGATTGTCCCTATAAAATTGGGACATCTGGTCACCCTATTTCTGGGCAACATACATTTCAGATGGGAAATAAAGGATAAGTAGATGATCAGGACGAATTTTGCATTAATAGTTAGTTGTATAATAAAATGTATGGGCGAGGCACTGTTAGAAGTAGTCAGGAAATGTATGGATGATTTGATAGTGGAAATGAATGAAAAGGCCTAATTAAAGGGGGATCAAGAAAACCCCGGCTATAAACTCCTGAGATGGTTTTGTATTCTAGTCAGACTCATGCAGACACAATTTTTAGAGTAATAACACGCTCCAGGGCCTGTGGTCAGAGTGAGACATAAATGTTACTTGGTTGCTGGAAAAGCTCTGTCTTTGGCTTCATAAAGCATGCATAAACCTCCCCCTGAATACACTTTCCTTAAACAATCAGTCCTCTTGCAGTATGTACTCCACACTTTAATGTTATACATCTGATGTCCACATAATATGCTAACATCAAGCTGATCTCTCGTAGGTCTCAGGAAATCAACATGAAGAATTGCAGAATGTCAGAAAACACATCCATTCGTGTTTCACAAACATCTCCTGCTTTCTGTTACCTCATCCTGGCTTGAAAGTAGCCACCAACCCAAATTTTGATGGAAAACTAAAAGGTTTGATGGAAAGCTAAAAGCTATAGTTTGATATTGAATCTGATCATTTACCTTTGCAATTGAATGATTGCTTTATTTATACACATTGTCAGGTATCCTATTCTCTCCTGAAGCCCTTTCGAATATTTTTGGTAAAACACCTGTGGAAAGCAGTGCTGATCATAGATAGCCCTTTCTGAATCCAACCAACATTTCAGTGATTTTAGCCTTACAAAGGGATGGGTTAGGACCTGCTAACACATAATAAAAAGATAAAGTTCTAGGCAGATGGCTGAGAACTAAGTGACACCAGCAGCTGAGGTTTGCATTTTTAGAGGCATCATTTTGCACCTATAATTAATTGATATTTTTGCTGGTAATTCAGTACAGGCACAAAGGTGTGGAAGCAGCTGTGGAGCAAGACTGTGCTTGTGGAAAATTGAAGCCCAGTTTGAAAAATGGTCCTTAAAACTGAGACACTTTGGTGTAAAAAGCTTTCCAAAGCAATATTTAGTCTTCTTGAGTCAGCTGATTAATGGCTTCCCTGGAGGGAAATCTTAGTAGCTCCGGAGCCTGGGGCTGTATTTCTGTTCCAAAGGATTTGTGGGAGGTGGATTTTTAAGTTAACTTTATTTGTGGTGGCAAAGCATTCGCTCTGCGCGGCAGTCATTTAACCCACAGTGACGTGCTTCCTGAAATCTCTTAGAAGGAAAGAAAATGTTCCTTTAGCATCAAACTAAACAATTAGACAAAAGAACTTGCTTTTTGGCCGTTGTATGCTCTAGTGCCTGCTAAGGGGACCATACATCCTACTCGTCTGACACTACGTGTGTGTGAAATTGGAATCAGTTAAAAGAAAAGGGATATATAAGATAGTCAGTCTCGAATGGGAATTATCCTCTATAGATTTCACTCCTTAGTTCCAAGGAAAACTTTAGGAGCCAGCTAGAACTTGATGACTGTTTTCAAAAGAACTGGTATATGGAGCCTCATCATTCCACTTCTCTTTTCCCTCAAAGCTGCCCACTGCTTCCTCAGAACTAATCAAACGAAAATATATCACTGTTGTTACCCTTTGAATGCCCAGACAGTCCCTTTCGCTTGCACTGTCCGGTTTCATAGAAAATATGTTGTAGATGTTGTAAGTTAAAATGACTTGGTCCTGCAGTTCTGGGTGATCTCGTCTGAATCGGTCAAGATGGCGACGGAGCCCATTAACTTCCAGCGACGATGCGAGCACCTCTGGGGAAGATGCCCTTGGTACTAGCAGGAGGCAATGAATCTAGATAGTCTCTCCAGTTTGGAAAGTGCTGTGATAGAACCTATCCCTGGAGGAGAAGGAAGGAAGATCGCTTTACACTGAGTGATCTAGACACTGTGCAGTACAAATACCGCCACCACCTCCAAATATATGTCCCCGTAGCTAAGAAATCAAGGAAATATATTGTGTTCCAGGCCTGATGGGTGCACATATTAGATGTCATCTCCTAAGCCACCAGACTTTTGGATTTGTTGGTCTAGCACAGCCCCCCCATAGCAGTGTTTCTGAGCTGCAGTAGCATCTGTGTAGCTAGTCAGTGTTATGGTGGAGCTACACGTTGTAGGCATTCTCTGTTTCTGTATTTTGACTGGCAAAGACAATACTTTAGAAAGGTCAGTGATAAAAATCATCAGTGAAGTGCCTGCAGGAGTCATAATAAAAGATTATCCAAAGGACAAATTATTCGCCACTGAACCATTTAAGCAAAGAGAAGCCTTACTAGAGATGTCTTACATGAAAACCTCAGTGCTTCACAATACAGCAAAGAAATTTACAGCCATAGCCAGGAGGACAAACTGTGTGTGATCCTCTAATGTACATACAAGAGCTAATGTGATCCTCTAATGCACATACAAGAGCTCTCAATCTGCAGGTTCTAAGAGTCTGATGGTCCCAGTAGTTTTCAAATATTGCATATTTCAGTGTGCAGTACCCAGAAAGGACTGCGACCTCAGTGTAAGAAATCTCATCAGTGGAGTGCAGTAAAAAGCAGGGAAGAACAATTCTTATTCTTTTAAACCTATAGGCCAAAAGTTTTCAGGTCCTCATGTGATTTTTTTCAAAACAGGAGTGCCGAAGGAGAGAGAAAAGAGCACAGTATTTCCATACTCACGTTGCTGTTGCACACAGGCTCTGGTTGGGCAGAGCATGTAACTTGCCATGTTTCAGGTCTGCGGCCTGGGTGGCCTGGCTTAGGGGTTAGCACCAGGCGGAAACTGAGGAGTTGGGCCAGGAGCCAGTTATCAGGAATCAGGCTGGGTTGAATGCTAGCAGATCAGAACGGAGATACAGATTGGAGGGCAGCAACCAGGGGGCAGTTACCCAAGTCAGGATGAGTCAGGAACAGGTAAGCACCAGACTAACCGTCCATAGCTGTGTGAAGCCCAGTCGAACTACAAACAACTGCCAGTTTCCTCCTCTGGCTTAAATAGGGGCTGTGGCCCAATCAGGCGCCTCGGAACTCTCCCAATCAGAGCATTGAGGCGGGGCTTATGCTCCAGTTGGGCTTCATGGACCGCGGTCCCAGCTGCTGTCTGTGAGCTGACAGGCAGAGGATTGGTGTGTGATGACTCACCCGGACCCACTTGTTCAAGACCTGCAGGACCTGACTCCATGCAACAAGGCCACAGTTACCAGTTCTGGAGGCATCGGTCACCTGCTTGATCATGCAAAAGCAGCTTTGTGCATGCAGATGGCTGTGGGTGCAAACTTTGTGGGTGCCATTTAGGAGACTGCTTTTAAAATGTATCATAACAGTGTGTATTAGGCTTCAGACAAGTAGCACTAATGCGATAGTATCGCTTCTGAGAACAGCCATTATTCACTCAGACTGCATCTCAGTCACAGGATGGCTGGCGTTAGCTGCTAATGTTTCGCGTGTGCGTATTGCAGCACAAGTCTGAGTTGAGCTGATCTGGATCTGACGCGGGGTTTGCTTACAGAAATAGATGACGAGTTCATCAAGAACTTGAAGGTGTTGATTCCTTGGCTCCTTAGCCCTGAGAGCCTAGATGTTAAGGAGATCAATGGAAATAACATCACCTGTCGAGGCCTTGTGGAATACTTTAAGGTATTGGCTCCTAAACCACGCGAGGTCACGGTTATTCAGCTGGGAAGTGTGTGCGTTTTTTCCAGATTTAAGTGAGCAGTAGAGGAAGGTTTGGGATACACAGACTGGGGAAAGTGCACGTCTTTCTAGTGAAGGTATTTGTTTGTCCCCCGTAACCACGGTGTCTGAGTAGCCTCACCACTCTCTGGCGCTGTTATCCCCATTGAACAGATGGGGGCGCTGCGGCACACAGAGACTAAGTGACTTGCCCAGGGTCGCACAGGAAGTCTGTGGCGAAGTCTAAGTCAATGCTTAGGGTGACCATATGTCCCGTTTTGGCCGGGACAGTCCCCTTTTTATGCTCTGTAATGGCCGTCCCGACTTTTTTGACAAAAACGGGCATTTGTCCCATTTGCTCTTCCCAACTGATTAATCGGCAAGCGAACAAATGCCCAGTTTACAAAAAAAGCCGGGTGGTCCCCTAGGGGGCGTGGAGGAATGTTTCTATGGGGGGGGCAGTGACGCGAGGTGCCGTGCAGCAGGGCTCTGGGGGTCAGCCCCAGCCCCAGGCAGCGTGGAGCTCAGGGGCCAGTCCCAGCTCCAGCCCTGGGCGGCACGGAGCTTGCTGGGGGCGGTGGGGTGGCTCCGGTGAGCCCTGTGGGCAGGGGAGTGGCTCAGGCAAGCCCTGGGCCGTCCCGTTTTTACTTTAGGAAATATGGTCACCCTGTCAGTGCTGCTCAGCACAAAAGGGCCCATTCCCTGCAGGGAGCTGGACATCTACGTCCCTTTTCAAAATCTCCTTAATGGTGCATGTGTAAGGGGTGTGTGTGTTTTGAATAAACATGCTGTTAACTGTGATGCTGTGTTTGTATTGTTTCCTAGGCATACATCAAGATTTATCAAGGAGAAGAATTGCCACATCCCAAATCAATGTTGCAGGTATTTATGCTGTGTGCTGTTGGCTGGCATGAGCTTGTCGACAGCGATTCACATTGATTTTCCGTCAGGCAGTCATTTGAGATGTTAGGCTAACGGAGGGCTTTGAGTCTGTTCTGTGATGCTCAAATATGCTAATCAAAGCAAGACCTTGTTGGAAATCTTTTGCAGTTACTTGGGGTAAAATTTTCAAAAGCACCAAGGTGACTTAGGACCCTGATTCCCATTTTCAGGAGTGAGTTAGGCACTCTGGGGCGTTTTTCACAAGGCAGAGGTAATAACTGTGTACATATGCCCGGTCATTTCCAATGTTTTCTTAACATTTCCCATAGCTGCAGCGTGAGGGGTTTTTACTGCCTCTGGCTTTGGATTCCTGCAGGAATTGGCTTCCTACTTACTACGAACTACAAGTCAAGGTGCATCTATAAATCCCACCAGGAGCTGGGATCTGCCTTCTTGAGCCGCCAGCCCTTTGTCCCAGTGCACCTGTGGCAATTAAGATCAGCTGAGTTGCTTTTGCTAGCAGATTTTAATAGGCTGGTGTCTAGAAGCAGGGCTCTATTGGCAGAAGGCTGTTGGCTCTGCAATTTGTTGTCCATAAGGGTTTGGGGTAAGGTGCATCGATTCACTCAGGCTTTTGCAGGAAAAGGCAGGGGTGACTGTAGCAGTAAGCGCGGGAATGAATGGAGGGCTGGGGTCGAGTTGTTGCTAGCGGGAGGGTCAGGTCGAGCTGTTTATTATTTTTCATTTTTGTACGTGAGCACTTCATATCCCACGGTGTACATGTGGGGAGTGTGCATGCCCCCACCCATGCAGGTGGATGGATAGGGATATGTTACTAACACAGCCTGCTTCTCTCCCGTCTGCCGCACCATCGGCTTGATCTGAAACTTGTGTTTTGCGCCCCGCTTGCAGGCCACAGCTGAGGCTAACAATTTAGCAGCAGTTGCCACTGCCAAGGACACCTACAATAAGAGAATGGAAGAGGTAAGGGAACAGCTCATTTTGTCATGGACCTCAGATTTTTCCTCCAAAGTAATAAGGCTGCACATGGTCTCCCTTTACAAGGCAGTTTACGAAGCCTGGCCACGATTTATTGATCCAAACTTCTCAATAAACTTGGCAGGGATTTTAGTTTTAAGTATCTCAGCCAGCTAAAATGCTCAATGAAGGGTCCCAATCAGACATTCAGGGCTCGCTTCTTCTACTCCTGGGTGCGAAAAGGAGCTGTTTCAGAAAGTTGTGAGACAGCATCTGTCCCAATAAAAGCAAGGATGGATTTGAGATTCCTTACCCCACACAACACCAAAATAATCGTGAGCAGCTTTAAGTGAATTAAAAATAACCCCCTTAAACTAGTGAATAATGAGGAGTTTCCTCTTTCTAAGTCCCTTGCTCTGGGGTAGAGATAAGACACTCTGTGAAATGGAGGAGGGGCAGGTTGAGATCACAGGAATGTAACACAGTGAGGTGTTAAATACACATATGTATGTGGCCAAAAATAAAACTCTAAATAAATCTCTGTCTACCAATGCAAGGGGTTTAAGAGCAAAAATAGGTGCACTAGAATGGCTGGCAATGGAAGGGGATCTGAGTCAAGCATCAACTGTTGGAGTGTTGTCTTGAGTCTGCAGAGCGCCTGAACCAAGTGTTCTGAAAGGGGTAAGCTGCCTCACCATTCATCTCAACGAAATGGGCTTTCTGAAGGAGACAAAGTAATATGATAATGGAAAAATCTGTCTAACCTGTTAAGCCTAGTGCTCGATTATGGCAGGCCGGGCACACAGTGACAACAGAGGGCTGTGTGTGTCGGAGCCCCACCCCACCAAAACCACGAAGAAAGGATGGCAACAGCAAGAACCCTTCCCACTCCCCCACACATCCAGCTCTCTGCTGGGACGATGTTGGCGGGGGCCACCTCAGAACAGTGGGTTTCAGAGTTAACCCACCGAGATGAGTGGAGCAGTTCATACCTCTCAGAGCCATTGTTTCAGGCTGTCTTCAGACTCCGCCAGTCTTCACTGTATCGGTTACACTCAGGGCTCGTTTCAAGATTTGCTGTATAATTATGAGGGCTCGGAGCATATATTTCTTAAACGATGACAGTTTAGAATCCAATATCATCATGTGACTTTAGCCTGTGCCTTAATCCGGTCCTTGTTAATCTCTTAATCCTCACCCAGCCCCCACACCTCCCCAGGTGCCAAGAACCCAACCTGCTCCCAGGCAGCTGCCAAAGCCTCCAGCACCCCCACCAACTTCTAGGATACAGTTACACATTTTTCACTACAAAAAAATTGCAGCACATTGAAAATGTGGATGTTAATGAGACACCCCCCCACCACCACGTGGTCTGCTGCACTGGGGGGGCTGTTCAATTCCTTGTTTAAATCACTAAAGGCGTCCACGTTCTGAATCCGAGAGAAGTTCCTGCCGAATTTCTAGGGGCTCACTGGAGTGTCCCAGAAGCTAGGGTCCTTGCAGCTCAGTTTAGGTCCAGTTTGCTACATAGCACACAGGACCTTGCCACTTAGTTAACAGTTGCTGACCCAATGCTTGCCAAATCTATTCGCGGCTATCCAGCGTCTCTGTCTGCTCAGTCAGCAGTCTGACTTAATTTGCATCTTTTAAAAGCTTCTTGAAAGGTTAGCTTTTACCTGCCAAGCTTTTAATGCCAAGATGCCGGTTCACTGGGTTCAGAGTCCCATGCAACAGCCGCTCACACTGCTAACACCAAGAGCAAGGCAAGAAACTGGATTCCCTGAATTGCTGTAGGTGTGAATGACATCCCACAGCAATTCTGGCTGGGGAAACAGCCTCCGGAGTTCCAGACTTGATTTTGGTGCCGAATCCTGCAAACTCTTACTAAGGGGTGTAGTGATCACTGCCAAAGAATATTTCCATTGAAGCCCGCTTGCAGGCCACAGCTGAGGCTAACAATTTAGATCTGTTTATTTATCAACAAAGGGTCGGACTAAATGGTCAGTTTTCAGAATGGAGAGAGGTAAATAGTGGTGTCCCCCAGGGGTCTGTACTGGGCCCAGTCCTATTCAACATATTCATCAATGATCTGGAAAAAGGGGTAAAGAGTGAGGTGGCAAAATTTGCAGATGATACAAAACTACTCAAGTGAAGTCCCAGGCAGACAGCGAAGAGCTACAAAGGGATCTCACAAAACTGGGTGACTGGGCAACAAAATGGCAGGTGAAATTCAGTGTTGCTAAATGCAAAGTAATGCACATTGGAAAACATAATCCCAACTATACATATAAAATGATGGGGGTCTAAATTAGCTGTGACCACTCAAGAAAGAGAGTGGAGCCATTGTGGATAGTTCTCTGAAAATATCCACTCAATGTGCAGCGGCAGTCAAAAAAGTGAACAGAATGTTGGGACTCATTAAGAAAGGGATAGATAATAAGACAGAAAATATCCTATTGCCTCTATATAAATCCATGGTACGCCCACATCTTGAATACTGCATACAAATGTAGTTGCCCCATCTCAAAAAAGATATATTGGAATTGGAAAATGTTCAGAAAAGGTCATGGAACGGCTGCCATATGAGGAGAGATTAATGAAATTGGGACTTATCAGCTTGGAAAAGAGACAACTAAGGGGGGATATGATAGAGGTCTATAAAATCATGACTGGTGAGGAGAAAGTAAATAAGGAAGTGTTATTTACTCCCTCTCATAACACAAGAACTAGGGGTCACCCAATGAAATTAATAGACAGCAGGTTTAAAACAAACAAAAGGAAATATTTCTTCACACAACGCACAATCAACCTGTGGAACTTCTTGCCAGAGGATGTTGCGAAGGGCAAGACTATAACAGGGTTCAAAAAAGAACTAGATACGTTCATGGAGGATAGGTCCATCAGTGGCTATTAGCCAGGATGGGCAGGGATGGTGTCCCCAGCCTCTGTTTGCCAGAAGCTGGGAATGGATGACGGGATGGATCACTTGATGATTCCCTGTTCTGTTCATTCCTTCTGGGGCACCTGGCATTGGCCACTGTCGGAAAACAGGATACTGGGATGGATGGACCTTTGATCTGAGCCAGTATGGCCGGTCTTATGTTATCATGTATCATCTGTACGGTGGTAGCACCAGCCTATGGGGCTACAGTCACTGTGATCTGTAACTGAACTGTTGTCTCCAAATAGGTTTGTGGGGGAGACCGGCCGTTTCTTGCACCCAGTGATCTTCAGAACAAACACCTGGAGCTCAAGGAGGAAGCAGTGAAGCTGTTTCGAGGCGTTAAGAAGATGGGTGGGGAGGAGTTCAGTCGCCGCTACCTACAGCAACTGGAGAACGAAATAGATGAGCTCTACATACAGTACATTAAGCACAATGACAGCAAGAACATATTCCACGCGGCACGTACCCCTGCAACCCTCTTTGTGGTCATCTTCATCACGTACGTGATAGCCGGAGTGACCGGCTTCATTGGCTTGGACATCATAGCCAGTCTATGCAACATGATCATGGGGTTGACCCTTATCACTCTGTGCACCTGGGCATATATCAGATACTCTGGGGAATACAGAGAACTGGGAGCAGTAATAGACCAAGTGGCTGCAGCTTTGTGGGACCAGGTAAGAGCATGAGCTTGTGATAAAAATAGACATTCTTTGGCCTTGATTTGCTTTGGGATTCTCAGCGCCTTTTGAAATAACTTTTAAATACATCAGTAAGGCCCCAGGCCTGCAATCGGACGACCTGCACACATCCAGTTGCAGGATCGGGGCTTAAGTCAGCTATACACTCATCGTCTAGACAATGGCCTATCCTGTAGCCTTTCAGAGCAACTTAAACACCACATTTTAACCCATGCCAGAGAGTTTCTTTAGACCTGCCACACACTGAATGCAGCTGCACTAGGTGCTGGGAAAGGCAAGGATAGGGGACTTATTTTCAGTCTAGTTTATTGAGATGATTGTAAGGGTGGGTATTCTGGTGCCGAGTATGGGGGCCCTGAACAGAACCGCCCCCAGCTTTGATTACAGGTCATGTGAGTGAAGTAAGATGGAGGAAACAGGGACACTGGAGCTTGTTTAATGTATGACACCACTAGCCATTACATGCAAAACTAATGCCTCCCATTCAGATTTTGTGTGTCCTGCACAATGTAAATCCTGGGCCGTAAATTGAGGTTGGGGACCTCATTTTGAAATGCGGACTTAAAGGTCCTGGCTACAGAGAGACAGGGGAGTGCAAGTCAGCGTGTTAGATAATGATCACACAGGTTTTCAACAATCCGTTATCCCGTTGGCTTCAACGGAGCTATTGATGTGAGTTAAGCATCTGTATAAATATTGGCTCAATCAGGGCCTAAGCCAACAATGCTAACGTTTCAAAAACATGGCGGCCTTTTGCTCTTCCAGTTGTCCGGGCTGGAATTAGCTCACTTGTTTATTTCACATTCGTAACCCACCAACTGCAATGTACATCTTATTCCATTGTGCTTGGAGTCGAACAAAAAACAGAAGGCATTTCTCATCAGGCTTCAGATTCATAGGTGATCTTTATGTGGAAATCAACAGATTCAGGGTTATTAATATGACTTAATTTACTTAATTTCCATTCTTTCCAATGACCTAAAGTTGTGTAATAGCTTGAAAGATGCAGTTTTGGGTGGGAAAATGACACTTTTAAGCTTCAAAAGTAATGCTTTGTTAAAATACTCAACGCAGGCCCTCGGGTAGAGATCTTGAACATACCATGACATCAATTCACCATTGCAAATGGATGCAAAGTCACAAATGGAAGCAGAAGTCAATGGATAGAGGGTTCCAGGCGGGTGCAGGTTTCCACCTACATCATGCACTCATGAGATCAGGGTCCTCAGAAGTGGCTTTAACTTGTGTGGTGGGTCAAATAAATGGTGCATTAAACACCGTGTTGGCCAGACACCCACTGACGTCAGTGGGAGTTTCATCATTGACTTTAACAGCAACAGGCTATACTGACGTGATTCAAGGGACACCATCCACTTGAAATCTAGTCAGTTCAGGGGCAGGGGCGGGGCGGGGGGGGAGGAGTTAAAAATAGCGACACCTGCCCGTGTGTGATTTTACAACTGTTTTCCTATTTTTAAAAAAAACCACTCTCTTCCCTGTTGCTCTGTGAAAGACCCCCACACAGCAGGCGCAAGAACGGACTGTACATCATGGGAACAGAGACACTGACGACACAAATGCACAGCCTGCCTGAACAAACAGAAAACGCTTCTTTTGCTGTAATTTGCAGCAGTGGTCACTGCAGGGGTCACTAGTCACAGCGCTAGGTAAAGAAACCCCCAAGTATTTTTTTAATGAGACAACAGCGTCCTTGTAACTGCTGCGTCTCCATGACTGTGGCGGCTCAGGTTTGCAGTTCCCGGGATATGTTAACGCAGAGGTGAGGCACAACACATTAGCCTGTTCAAAGCTTTAAAAAAATAATCTGTCCCTCCACCTTGTCTTCCACCCTGTATTAAACAAGCCCACAGCAAGCGTGTTGGGTAGCTTGGGTGTCATTCTCTGGGCCCAGCCCCGTGTGCTGGCTTCTGTACTTCAGAGGCAAAGCTGCCCATCCATGACTCATGGGGGAGGGGTAGCTCAGTGGTTTGAGCATTGGCCTACTAAATGCAGGGTTGTGAGTTCAATCCTTGAGAGGGCCATTTAGGGAACTGGGTAAAAATCTGTCTGGGGATTGGTCCTGCTTTGAGCAGGGGGTTGGACTAGATGACCTCCTGAGGTCCCTTCCAACCCTGATATTCTATGATTCATGGAAGGTTCTTGCAGGGGGGCTGCTGCTGGCTCTGGAACTAAAAAACCCCCCGCAAGTCTGCCCTTTTTTTTTTTTTTTAGTTTTTACAGCAAACTTACCCAAGTGCCAATCTGCCAAGAATCAGCCTGGTGCAGCTGCCTTGCCTCAAGACGCTAACAGGGGTTTCCAAGGGACGTGCTACTAGAGCCGTAACTAGGATGAGCAGGGCAGCACTATTAATTGTAACCACCTTGAATTGAGCAAAAAGGAAATGATGAATGGTGGGGGACGGTAAACCAGGCCACCAGGTCTGTGCACCCAGAGGGGCCAGGCCATTGGGGGACAGCAAGAGGGCATTATTGTATCATGTTCCTTTTGTGGGCAGAGGGGCAAGAGGCAGCATGGACAGGCAGGGGGTTAGACAGCAGGCTTTGGTTTGCGTGGGATCCTTTGCCGGCTGTGCTCTTGTTTCTGTCCCTTCTGGGGTTATCTGCATTGTTCCAACACAGACTTTCCCTACCCCCCAAACCTTCCAGTCTCCTACAGCGCTGCCAAGTTTGGGTTGCAGAACTCGGAGAAGAAAGTGTATCGGTTCTGGAACTAACAGTTTTCATTGGATTTAAAAAAAAACAAACCACCACGGTGGAAACATTGATCCTGGTTCAAGGCTTTGGAAACATTTGTTTTTGCAAAGCATGAAGAAGCTGATCCGCACCGGGTGTAATGCAGCGTAGCTCCGTTAATGACTGGCTAACGAAGCTACTCCGATTGCCACCAGCTGAGGCTCTGGTCATTCAATTTTAGGCCAAATTGGACACGATCGGCCCTGTTTTAAAAGCCTGATGGGGCGTGTGTTAATGCCAACTGATTGCTCACATACAGAGCTGTTTTGCCAGTGAAAAGTGCTAGCCATTAGTTGATGGTAGAATGGCCCCGTCAGAGCTGTTTGTCTCTTTGAATCTCCCCTGTCCAGGTGAGGTGCTGTTCCGACACTGAGCCGCTCTGCCTGGGAAAGTGGGCACTTGGTTAAAACCCTGCAGTGGTGACCATTATGGGGGATTAAGGGGTGGAGCCACCTTCCCCCCCCCTACAAATTCACCAAAAATCACCTTCTTCCCTACACTCTTCTCTTATGCTGGTGTAACTCAGGAGTTACTACATTGTATCAGCAGCGTGAAACCAGTGTAAACTGCATACAGGATCAGAATCAGGTCCCAAGGAAGGTGTGGCCAGCAAGCCCCCTGCACATTGTGCCTGAGCTTGGAGTCAGAGCGGATCTGAAACTTGTCCAAGTCCATCCATGATTATGGTCCAAATTGGAACCATGTCTTTAATCAACTTAGAGAACAACCACAGCGTACCGAACTTGCCTGACAGGGTTGTATTTGTTGTATGGACGGAGCCTAACCGCATGTGGAATAGGTATTGTGCCCTTAGAGCATGCAGCTAAGGGAACATGATCCAAACTGGGGACGGTGTGGCAGGCTGGGGTTAATGGATAAGGGCAAGGGGGAGCGGGGCTTACCCTTAAGAAAACTGTTTAAGCCAACGTAAGGCTGTGTAACTAAAGCTGAATGCTGTAACATGACCCAGGAAGTGCATTACATACAGAGATGCTATTTTTCCCCCTTTTCCAACTGCCTTTCCCACAGGGAAGCACGAATGAGGTAAGTGACTTTATCGTTACAGAGACATGCCTTTACCCGCATGCCGCTTGCTCTAACTGCAAAACGAACATCGGTAACGCACAGAGCGAGGATGGCGCCTTCACATTCACAACCATGCATTCTGCCGGGAGCCTCTATTTTGTCTTTAAGGAGATTTGTATAGCACCTAGAACTGTTAAAGAGTTCCTCAGCGCAGTTGGGATTTGCAAAAGGATTTGCATCCAATTCCCAAGCAGAGTTGGGTGTCTAACTCCCTTAGGCACCTTTGAAATTCTCCTCCAGGGTTGGGCCCTGCTAGAGAGATCCCCAGCTAAGTCTCTTTGGAACATAGCATACAAGCCTTAGATCTCCAGAAAAGCAATTCTGCATGACCAGTGTCTCTCCAATCATACAAAGAGGGCCCAGAGCCAGCAATCAGAGTCACAGAGACATACCAATGGGGCCTCTTGCGTAGACACGTGAGTCTGTGCATATAGATCCAATCCCAGTCTCAGGGCCAAAAGCGTGAGGAAGAAGTTAGCGCTATAGGAGAAGAAATCCAGGATAATAGAGGAGGGAATCTGGGTTAATTTTGGTATAAGTTTGTGCTTATGCAAGAAATATTTATTTTCTAACAGCCAAATCTTGCAAAACTCCCACTGAAGCTAAGCGGAGTTTCACCCGAGTAACGCCCGCAGGATCGCATCTTACATTTTCAAAATGTACCCATGACACCAGATTCTGAGACACCAACCTCTGTTAAAACAAGCTAAAGGAGAGATTTCAAAAGAGAGTTACATTCCCCCACCCCCTTACCTCTTTGGGGCAACACCGGCTGCATTTCGAAATGGGAGTACATCAACCCGCGCTAGGGAGGTTTTAGTGCCCAGTGGCATGGGCTACGGGAATAGTTAGCATGCCACAGGCTAGTATGAGACAGATTTACCCCTCAGCTTGCCGCTCGCCAACTGTTTCTATAGACAAGCCAGTTTGCCTGTCTGTAAAATGGGTAAGCTGTTGATTCGGTTACCAGGCTGTTCTAAATGGAACTGGTATTAGGTGTAGACACAGCACATTTGAGTCAGAGACATAGAGGGATGAACAAGGGTATATAAAGCAACAGAGGGTCCTGTGGCACCTTTAAGACTAACAGAAGTATTGGGAGCATCTTTATAGTATGGTATAGTATATAGTATCTTTTTATTGCTCAGGCATATCCAGAAATCCACTCCTAGAAATCACGTGCCCTTTGATTTTTGGAACACGTCTGTTACACATTCGGCTGCAAATGCCCAGATACGCCTCTAATCGTGGAACTCTAAGAATCAGACAGTTACACTTTGCTGCTGATTTTTAAGCAGAACTTTCATTGAGTTGGCTAGGGTGTGCTGCTGAGAACTGAGTCACAACAGGACCCCAAATTATTAGCTCGTCGTGACATCAAGCCCCTGGCAGAATAACATTTAAAAATGTACAGTAGGAGGTTTTATAAATCAGAGTCAGTTTCCACATGGCTACCAGAAAATCTCATCTCCGATACCTTTAAGCATCTGAATTCTGAGCATCTAAATTGAAATTATTTTCCTACATGCATGTTCTGCTCAGAAATCAGTGGCATTCATTCCCGAAGACCGAACATGCTCTTGTTAATAGATTCATAGATTATAGATTCTAGGACTGGAAGGGACCTCAAGAGGTCATCGAGTCCAGTCCCCTGCCCTCATGCAAGGGGCTCTCCAGAGTTCAAGGACTTGTCTCTGCTGTGTAAAATTTAGTCTTGAAAAAGGATTATTGGGAGGGAACGCCAAGCCCCCACAAGCATTAAGCGGTCCTCTTAAATGTTTAAACAATGGGGGACAGAAGAAGAGAACTATTTTCAAACAATTTAAGAAAGGGTTGATTTAAAATTAAGACCTTACTTTGGTGGGTAACATATATTTTCAGCAGCATGGGTGTAATCCCCCCTCCACCCCGTACAGAGGTGCATGGGCATTGTGCTGGTCTTCTGTACGGGGAGGGATAGTTCAGTGGTTTGAGCATTGGCCTGCTAAACCCAGGGTTGTGAGTTCAATCCCGGGGGCCACTTAGGGATCTGGGACAAAATCAGTACTTGGTCCTGCTAGTGAAGGCAGGGAGTGGGACTCGATGACCTTTCAAAATCTCTTCCAGTTCTAGATCGGATATCTCTTAAAAAAAAAAAAAAAAACCTTTGATAAAAAGAAAACCAACACAGCTTCACACTGAACTTATGAAGGTGCATTAAATTAATGTAGACCTTTGGGCAGGTACCATCTTTTCATCACAACTATTTTTGAAGACAGTATCTTCTCATTCATGATCAGTGTTCTGCAGAAGCCAGTGAAAGATTTATTTGCTAGATTAGGTAGTTTTGTTTGTAACAGTTTGTGCTGTCTCCTCTGAAGACAGCAGCAAAACCCCTCCACAGGTATGATAAAGGATGCCGAAGGCTAAAACCTGCATTTCTTTAAAGAAGCAATTTCTAGAAAAACTGCATGTACATTTGATGATTAAAGTCTATTGCATGGCATGTTTTACAACCACCTAGATGATCTTCACAAAAAAATGCATGGATAGATTGAATGTTAACATTTGCATCTTAAACGTGAAACCTAGGTAAGAGACCACCCTTATTAGACAAGGAAGCATATGACTTGAGGCACCCCACAGTATCCCTTGATTCAATTAAACTCTGCCCTACAATTAGAAGAACAGCTGGCAGGTGATCAGTCTCTTGAGTTGTTGCAACAGGCCATTCGATGGAACCAGTATCTATGAAGCTGTAGCACTGATGAATGGGAAAGATTTTCATTCTTGAACATTATGCAGAATCAAAGTAAGGTCTATGTAACACATGGGCCAGGTGCTGTCCATCTCTCCCTCTGAAGGAAGGGATCATGTAAAGAAGTGTAGTGATTGGCTACTCCCTTCATGCAAGTTGAATGGGTTCATTAGCTCAACCAGTAGAGCAGGGCTGGGCAAACTTCTTGGCTCAAGGGCCACATCGGGGTTGTGCAACTGTATGGAGGGATGGGTAGGGAAGAGTGTACCGCCCTAAACAGCCTGGCCCCCACCCCCTATCCACTCCCTCCCACTTCCCGCCCCCTGACTGCCCCTTTCAGAACCCTCAACCCATCCAACCGCCCTCTGCTCCTTGTCCCCTGACCACCCCCCCCCAGGACCCCCTGACCCTAACTACCCCCCGGGATCCCAACCTCTTATCCAACCTCCCCGCTCCCTGTCCCGACTGCCCTCCCGACCCCTATCCACATCCCTGCCCCCCTGACAGGCCCCCCGGACTCCCACTCCCAACCCTCCCTGTTCCCCATCCCCTGACCTTCGCCCCAGAACTTTCACCCCCTTCAACCACCCCCTCCTCCCTGACTGCTCCCCAAGGCCCCCCACCCCATTACCAGCAGCAGGAGCAGGGAGAATTGCGGGGGAGGGGCCGGGGACTAGGCTCCCTGGCCAGAAGCTCAGGGGCCGGGCAGGATGGTCCCGCAGGCCGGATGTGGCCTGGGGGCCGTAGTTTGCCCCTGTCTGCAGTAGAGGCTTATGCTTTTAGACCTAGAAGTCCTTGGTTCCATTACCACAGATGATCCAACCAGCACATCATCATAAGAAGTTTTACTGCACCAGGTCCGTTAGCTTAGCGGTAGTAACAGACCCCTGAACCTATTTCATTCTAGTGACTGGAGCATGGAAAGGAGGAGTTAGGAAATCTGTCTAGAAAAATAAATGGAACTAAGTCACACTTAGCACATATGGAAAGGAAAGTATAAGAAGTCAAGGTGAACATTGTGACTATTTTGAACCAGCTACTCTAATATGAATGCAAAATAGATAACTTGCTCTATGAACTCACTGATCTAAGAATGTTTACGTCTTTTCTGCTTTGTAGGCTTTGTACAAACTTTACAGTGCAGCAGCTACCCACAGACATTTGTATCACCATGCGTTCCCTGCCCAGAAATCAGAATCTACTGAAGAGTCAGAAAAGAAGAAAATGTAAGACAGATGTTTTCACGTCGGTGCATGAAAGAAGCACATACACCTCAACAGTTAAACACTCGCCTAGTTGTATTCATGTACAAGTTGCTGAAGTTCCTGAAATGGAACAGGGGAGAACACAACATAATTCACTTGTAAAGATGGTTTGATGTGTGTGTTTTGATTTTGACAACACGCTGTTTGATGGGAAGATGTAGGCATGCTTTTCATTTTGTTTATATGTACATATTTGATTTTGCTGCAAATATATACAATACTCTTAATTTTTAATATCAAGCAATTCTTGCCTGGTTATGAAATCTTGCTTTCCACTTTAAATTTAGTATGCAATATTATGAGATCACTAACAACATGATGTGGTAATAAGATACGTTGTCCACATGTAAATCCTAGCATTATTCAAAAGAACCACCTCTTATATTATTCTCAGATATGCTTGTTCAAGTAAATATCACGTAACCAAAGGTTTGATTAATCAACGTTTTTCCTCATATCTGCCATGAACTACACAATTACATCAACACTTTTTAAAAAAAAAATGTACTAACTTGCTTTGTCAGAAATTGTAAGGCCACTTCTGCTATGGTATGTTTAATGATATTGTGAGGAAAGTATGCTTTTTCCTTTGATAAATTTAATGCACAAAAAGATGACTTCGTACATGTATTTGAGAAAGTTTCACTGTTTTCTGTATATATTTTCATTTAGTGCATAGAAAGTGTGTTCACAGTTCTATTTTATTGTCAGAGTATTAAAGTTTCCTTTTGGTTCCTATGAAGTTGATGATATTGTGAGCAATTAATTCACTAACTGGTGTTTTCTTAGAGCTTAACGTTGATCTAGGTTTATTTTTCTATCATTTATTTGATTAACATTGTGCTTTTTTTTTTTTAAGATGCAATCCCTCAAAAATGTTAGTTGCTGTTTTTAGAAATGGAGAGTGGAATTTGATTATACTGATCATTTAGAGGGTGGTGGATTTGCATTGACATTTTTTTAGATAAAAAAACCACAGAGCAGCCACGGTACATTTAGTAAAAGTCCGCGCTTTAGAGGGAAATGGTGTGTAAAATTGCAGGTATGAAAATTCAACTGTCTAAACCAGGGGGAGGCAACCTATGGCACAGGGGCCGAAGGCGGCACACGAGCTGATTTTCAGTGGCACTCACACTGCCCGGGTCCTGGCCACTGGATGGGGGGCTCTGCATTTTAATTTAATTTGAAATGAAGTTTTTCTAAACATCTTAAAAACCTTATTTACTTTACATACAACAATAGTTTAGTTATCTATTATAGACTTATAGAAAGAGACCTTCTAAAAATGTTAACATGTATTACTGGCCCGTGAAACCTTAAATTAGAGTGAATAAATGAAGACTCGGCACACCACCTCTGAAAGGTTGACTACCCCTGATCTAAACCCTCTTTAAATATAGTATACTTAGACTACTGAGGAAGGACTTTTATCTATAAACACAGGAAAAAAGGCATTTTTTAAAAAAAAAATTGTCTTAACTATGTGAACTGAAGTGACACATTTTTAAATATAGAGCCAGAAAAAGTGACAGGCATCTGATGTGGTAGTTATCTATTTTTTTAAAGTTTATGGTGGCACAAGCCATCGTCCATAGAAAGGCTTTGATCGAGCATTGGTCTTGAGGTACATTTTTGTATGAAGAAAATTATCAAATTTCTTTACCACCCCTTTTTCCTGGCCCAGTCAAGCACTGTACAGTAAAATTACAGCAAGCATTGGGAATCTCGTTTCCAGGTTTCTCCAAACCTGGTAAACACGGTCACGTCACTTTTCAAAGACCGTTTCAATGTAAGCATGGTATTCACGCTGAGCTACACTTATCTTCAGAAAGTGGAATGGCCTCAAATGCTTCACTCTCAGCTGTCAGGAGATAGTTTTGCTCGAGTTGCGTCAAATACGCGAAGGGCATTGAACAGTGCCACTGCTGGCTGACAGACACCGGCAGTAGGGCGGCACTGCATGGATGTTTCACATTTTCCTGCCTGGGTTAAGGAGTGCTTCTGTGCCCACTGCATACTCACATTCATTAGCACAGCTCTTTGCCCATATGATGAGGTCGGGCGTGTCAATGGTCACAATACGTGAACATCACACAGATCTTTCACATTTTGTCAAGCTGTGCATGACACCAGGTACACACATCTGCAAGATGTTCAGGTGTTCAAGGACTTCTGGTGACTTGGACAAAGTGGTTACATCTACAATGCACAAACTGCTAGAGCGATCCCTTATCTTCTTTGAAAAATGGAATGTAGTCCCCCCTGCGTGGGCTAAATGAAACAAAGCAGTGTTAAACCTGCTGTTCCAGGGCGTTACAGTGGGAATGGGTGGAATAGAATCATAGAATATCAGGGTTGGAAGGGACCTCAGGAGGTCATCTAGTCCAACCCCCTGCTCAAAGCAGGACCAATCCCCAGATTTTTACCCCAGTTCCCTAAATGGCCCCTTCAAAGATTGAACTCTCAACCCTAGGTTTAGCAGGCCAATGCTCAAACCACTGAGCTATCCCTCCCCCCCATGGACTCTTTCCTTTATCCTCCAAGAGCATACAGAAACGAGCTTTAGGTGCATGGCTCATTCCACAACCGCAACTAGGTCATTTACTTTTTCAAGGTTTTTACGCCACACATCAACCAACCAAGTTTAACAGGTGAGCAACACATCACGAGCACAGCACTCCGAAACAGCTTCATGCTCCGCTCCCCACATGGTCTTTGTATACCTTGTGACACAGCAGCGATCTGGTCAAAGGAAACCTCGTATTTATCCATTTCCTGTATTGCTTGGCTAATGGGCTTAAAGATCACCACGTCCAAAACCACACAGTCCAATAGAAGCCATCAATCCACGTTCACATTGTGGTTAGCTTAAAAGAGCCAACTTGTCGAGAATCTCTCTCTCTCTCTCCTATCTGCGTGGTCTTGGTGACAATACCGATCCCATCATAAATCTTCAGCTTTTCTTTTAATTTTGTTTGCATTGTTTTCAAATACTCTTGGCAAATGAAATTCCTGTAGACGGCTTGAACTTGGTGCAGTTCCAACATTTTTCAGGCTACATTCTAAACACTCCTTTAGGGTTACATTGTTAAGAATTTTTAAAGGCAGCTTTGCTTAAAAAGCTCTGGCCATCGATGAAGTTGTTCCTGTTTTCCCCTCAAACATCTGACAGCTTTTTGCACTTTGCGTTCTCTGCCCTCTTCAGATTTCAAGGCCTCTACGTTTGTGGGATGCTGTCTCCACATGTTTATCACAGCTTGCCTCACGACTGTAATCTACCAGCATGTTGAACAAAATAATAAACCTCCACTTCCATGGAAGATCTTGTTTGGATATTGTGCAGATCACTCCCTTGTGCTTATTACTGATATTTTACTCCTTGTCAACCCCCGTAGCTGTAGATTAAATCCTCCGCATTTATAATAGAGCAGTGTGCTTACATTGTAACTAAGGAAAGCAGCCCACCTGTCAAACAAATTAGGTAATGCTTGTTTAAATGTTGCACAAATTATGCAACATTAATTTGCTGCGTAAGTCTCAAAACTATGAAAAATACCTTTTTAAGCAGTCAAATTCAATGCACCCAATTACAGTGTGTCCCAGACTTTTCACTAAGGCAACCCACCAACTACAGGTTGTCTTTTTTGTGTGACCCACCCAGGGTCCAAGTTCACGGAGTGGGGTCCAATAGGCCAGCAACCTTCTCCTCCTTGCCCCACCGAAGGGGCACCGCCCGCAGCAGCGCCCTCTGCGAGTGGCAGCTTTTGAATGGTGACCGGGTGGGAACACCGTCTCAGCAAAGCAGGCAAGCACAAACATTTATATATCGATCCCTTTCCACCACCTGTGGCACATGCATGGACTGCATGGTCAAGGTCTCAGAGGAGGCAAAGCAATGGAGGTTTCCTGTGGGGTTTGGGGTGCAGGATTCACCGCCCAAGCCATGGTCAGTGCTCTATAGCCGGAGTCCTCAACCTTTTTCTTTCTGAGACCCCCCCGAACAGGCTATAAAAATTCCATGGCCCACCTCCGCCACCACAACTGGTTTTCTGCCTATCCAGTAGATTAAAAGCCACTGGCGTTAAGGGGTAGCACAGAATGCAATTGCCCAGGGCCCCACGCCACAGGGGACCCCGCGAAGCTAAGTTCTCAGGCTTCGGCTTCAGGCCCGGGTGGTGGGGCTCAGGCTTCGGCTTTCTGCCCTGGGCCCCAGCAAATCTAAGGCTGGTCCCTCTCTGGTTTATTTTGGTGGATCCCCTGAAACCTGCTCACAGCCCCCCGGGGGCCCCGGACCCCTGGTTGAGAACCACTGCTCTGTAGAGTGCTCTAAAGTGTTGTGCTCTGTCATATGCAGACAGCTGGCAAACTAGGTACCTTTCAGTTCATGCCAAGAGGGTCTACACCAGGGACAGGGAACATTTTTTCTATCAGGGGCCATTGGCCCACAGAAAAAATCAGTCACAGGCCACACCAGCCCTGCAGGGTGGGTGCGGAGGCTCGGGGCCAGGCCCTAGGCTCCAGGGTGGGGCCAGAAATGAGGGGTTCAGGGTGCAGGAGGAGGTGAGGGCTCTGGCTAGGGGCTGGGGGTGCAGGAGGGGGCTCAGGGCTGGGGCAGGGGGTTGGTGCCTGGGAGGGAGTTAGGGTGCAGGAGGGGGTTCCAACCTAGGGCAGGGGGTTTGGGGTACAGG
Organism: Malaclemys terrapin pileata; assembly: GCF_027887155.1. Classification (NCBI taxonomy): domain Eukaryota; kingdom Metazoa; phylum Chordata; order Testudines; family Emydidae; genus Malaclemys; species Malaclemys terrapin. Next base: position 147,118,879 of record NC_071508.1, on the reverse strand, counting down.
CCCTGGTTGGGCAGCACTTACCTCAGGCTGGGGCTAAGGGAGTCTCCCTTCCTGGCCTGGCTTTGCGCTGCTCCTGGAAGCGGCCAGCACATCCAGCCCCTAGGCGATGGTGTGGCCAGGCAGCTCTGCGCGGTGTGCAGTCCTCACAACTCCCATTGGCTGTGGTTCCCGCCCAATGGCAGCTGCGGAGCTGGCGCTGGAGACGGGGGAAGCACGTGGAGATTCCCTGATTGCCCCTGCGCCCTGGGGCCACGGGGACATGCCCGCTACTTTGGGGAGCTGCACGGATCCGACCGGACTTTTAATGGCCTGACAACCCCAGCTTCCTTTCCTGCACCCCGAACCCCTCATTTCTGGTCCCACCCTGGAGCCTAGGCCTGTCGTGGAGACTTGTCATGGGCCGGATTCAATTAAGCAGCGGGCTTAATTAAGTAGGTTCCCCACCCCTGGTCTACACAGAGCGCTTCACTTAAATCACATCCCACTGATCACTGGTGCAGACTCAGGGGCTCAGGGTGGTGTAGCATTTAGTGCTGTTGTATTACACCACTGTGGGTTTGGCTCTGGTGGCTATACTCTCCTGCTCAACAGTTTGACCTCTGCCACTTGTTTCCGAACTAAAGTTTCTAGGAACACATGAAGACCAAGGAAAGTAACCGACATTCACAAGAACAAGGTCTAATATCTTTTATCAATTTTATTGAAGTTACCAATAAAGTTATGAATAGCCAAGCAGAGATAAATCCAACATATATCCGTAGTTACATCCTCCTAGATAATCTTAGGGTCTGATGGGTCTCATGGTTTGATCATCAGTAGAGGGATGGTTCCTGCTGGAGTTTTCTTGTAGGGCGCTCACTTTTGCCAATCTGGGCAGCCTCTTTTTATAATGGGATTCTGACTATACCTCATCCCCTGTGCATGAAAGTATCAACCCTCTTTTTCCTTATTTGTATTGTGTCCCCCAAGAATACTGGTGTACCCCGTTTTTCATAAGTTGTGTATCGTTCCTTTTATTCTCATGAGCATGGGGACAACCTGTATCTTGTGGTTAAGGGACACGTGAGGGGAAAAAAGGCCTCTAGAGCGTTTTGTGATCTAAAATTAACCTAAGATCTTACAGGCCTCAGCCTGTAGGCCTTGGATTTCAGCCCTCCTTAGATGTTCTGCTCTCGCCTCCGTCACCCCCGCGGAAACACAGCCAGGTCCCACGAGATATTGTGGGGGTGGGGGAAACATCAGCTCTTCAAATATTTCCACAGCAGGGCCACTCGACCTCCTGGTTCTGCTGCCACCAGGAGGGGGAGAGGTCCCAGCTGGTCCAGGTCTCTCCAGGGCGAGGGCAGAAGGAAATGGTCCCGGTTTCTCCTGACGCTTCCTCCCAGACCAGCCAAACTGTGGGGGGGAAGAGGTGAAGGTGGTTCAGCAGTGGGGTCAGGGTGGAGGGAGTTGGGACCAAGAAGTTGGGGGGAGTGGCTTGAAACCATTTGGTCTGGGGGTTGAGAGAGATCCATGGGATGGGAGTTGCTGCTGCCAGGTGAGTGATGAGCAGGCTCCCTCTCAACAATCCCCCCAGGCTTCCCTCCTCAGTGGGCCGGCGAGGCGCCCACCTACAGCCTTCCTGCAGGAACTCACAGAGGGACTGGGAAATCACAGTATCTGTGACAAGCCTGCAGCCTTAATCAGCTACAGCAATGGTGTCAAGCATCCAGCCCGTGGGCCTGGCACAGCCGAGGGAGGCATTTATCTGGCCCGCACGACAGATTCAGACTGGGCCGAATGTAAGCTTTACCTTTCAATAAAGTTTCCTGCTCCTATGGCTGTGAAGAAAACCTTCCCCATGTGAACTGATGCAAAGCCATTGGAGCGTTCTTTCCCTGCGTTTGCAACCATGCTCAGAGATACAAACCGCATCCATTTCATCTCATCAGGAGGCTGCTATTAGGCTTAAAAGCTTTAAATAGCTGATTTTAAAATTCAAGTGTAAATACGCACCAGAAGAGCCCAATTACTGCACGTGGTTTGCACAAGCTGGGTACTGTACACTCAACCAGCAGAGAGTATTGCTTCCCACTGACTAATGCTGAACGCAACAACAACTTTATTGTGCCCAGGAGCTTTGTACAAGGCTCCTGTTAGCAGTGGGAGATCTGCCATGTATCGAGGATGGCGTACTATCTATTTCTGTAGACCTGCCTCACGGATAATTAAAATGTAAATTTTCCCAATGCACAGACTGAGTTTAGTTCCTGAGTTAAAGATAAAATCTTCCCAGAATCCAATTATTCTAGATGTCTTTGTGCTCTGATCAAAGGATTTTCATGGTTAGGAGGATCTCATTGGAAGCAATTTTCTCTGATCTTTTAAAAAGGCAAAAAATATTTTTGCTCCATTTTGTTCACATTTTAATCTCGGTAAATCAATGATATTCACGCTTTTCTTATTTAAAGCAAAACATTGAAATTTATTGAATTGATGGGATTTACAGGAAATGTGTTCTCTTATGTGCAATAGTATTTATTGCACTACAAAAAGGAGCCATAAACATCTAATGAACCAAAGTATGATGCTGGAAGGGGTGGCTGTGCAGGTTAAAAACTTCATGTGTAAAGAAAACCTTGTTACAAGACAACATTTTTGCAAAAAATGCATCCCTGATTTTATCATGGAGATTTATGGCTGCTAAGTCGGTTAGATAATTCTATTGCTTTCCAATTGCAGTTAGCTCAACACGCATGTGGAGCAGCTTGCAGGTCGCAGGGTATGTCCACTCTGGAAATGCTCCAGCAACACAGCTGTAGCACAGACACTCACGACAGCAATGGAGGGGATTCTCCCATCGGTGTAGGTAATCCACCCCCCAGAGATGCAGTAGCTAGATCGAGGGAGGAATGCTTCTGTTGATCTAGTACTATCTACACTGGGGCTTAGGTCAGCTTAACTATGTCTCTCTCAGGGGTATGAATTTTTCACACCTGAGCAATGCAACTAGGTTGACCTATACACCTCTACCCCGATATAACACGAATTCAGATATACTGCGGTAAAGCAGTGCTCGGGGGGGGGGGAGGGAAGGGGGGGAGGGGAGGCGGGGTTGCGCACTCCGGTGGATCAAAGCAAGTTCAATATAACGCAGTTTCACCTATAATGCAGTAAGATTTTTTGGCTCCCGAGGACAGCGTTATATCGAGGTAGAGGTATCTTTGAACTGCAGACCGGCCCTTAGTTTTGAAGAGGCTGCAGGTTATCTTGCCCCATGACAAAGTTCTGTGCAGACTGCTGGCAAATCTAAAGTGATACGATGCATATAACATAGTAAAAAATATAAGGCACCTCATACTTCATCAATGAAGCATTTTGTTCCGATTGGGGAAAAAACATCTATGCTTCTGCACTATTTAGTAATATTACTGAGTGTTACTGTAAAATAACAGTGTCAGTGTTTCTGTACATTAAAGCAGTAAACATCTTAGTGTAGATGTTGCACAAAGAACAGACTCTCCCCAGAGACACACAGGGCATCTGAAGGGAAATAAACTTATTAATTTGGATTTTAAAAACATTGTTTTGCATCCAGGACATTCCTTATATTTGCATTTATCACCATGTAAAAATATATAGACAGCTTCTTAATACAGCTCTCTGCTAAAAGGAGATACCAGAATAATAAACTAACTTTTTTGTACAGAAAAAGAATAACAAACATGTTTTTCATTCTATAAACAATACCTTATATATGTAGAAAAACATTCAAGAGGATAATTAATGACAAAGGTGCAACATCAACAAAAATAAGCTGCCTTTTAAACCAAAGCATTTGTTCATGGTTTAAAAAAAATAAAAATCTTTTAAAGCTCTTAGTGTTCTCATTGAAATTCCATTTAAAAAAACTGTTAGCTTAAAAATTCTTGCCGTGTTGTTGTGCATACCACTTCTGCCTTAGCTTGCGGTTCTCCAGCTCTGTGAGAAGGGCTTGCCTGTATGCTTCATACAGTTTAACAATTCGTTCCAGTTCTTTCATGAAGAGTAGCTTCAACATTCCCTGGTATGTATCTAGATCAGCTAGTTGGAAGAGTTCCCACTTCAGAATGTGATCATATCTGTTTTGAGATATAAATGTAAGAGATGCATATTTACATGTCATTATAAGAAAACACATACGTAAGACATTATGCATATCCTTTTGTAATTGTGAAGCCACTGATGACATTTTTAGTAGTTGATACTGATGAACCTATTTCTGATAGCCGCATACTTCCACAATTAAAATTAGTCTGGTTAATCTCTACAGTAATTTGTTTCTTAAGGGAAGAGGTATCCCATAAAGCTACACAGAGGAATCACTCAATCATACTGTCAATATATATTAATGTAAAAATACCAAATCATTTTATAAGAACAAATAAAAAATTATTTAAGACACTAGCAAGCAACTGCTATTAACCAAATGTAGTGAATACATTCTGGAGGCATTAAAAAAAATGTAATAAAATCCCACAAGAAATCCCCCTAAGTAAAAGTGGTTTGAATTTTGTGTATATACTGGGGGGAGGAGGGAGGAAACATCCCCGCTTCCCCTCCCACTGTGGACAGCTTGGGAGGTCAAAGTAACTTGAAAGAATAAGTCTGTTAGCTGATTAAACCAGTACTCCCAAATGCCTGCCTCCTTGAGAGCTGAATTCCACAGGCTTTGCAAAGCCCCTTCTTCACCCACAGTATCGGTCTGCTTCTAAAGCGTCCTTGCCCTAACGATTACAGCGGGTGAAGGAGGATACTGTACGGCTCTTGGCTAATCCATAGCTCTATTCTACCTGCTACACTTACAGTACAGCCAACAGAGTTCAAAAAGTGACCCCTCCGTTTTGTAATGGAACGTCTTTAGAGGGGTCTCCTGTTGGAACATTCGACCTATAGCTCAGGCCTAGTCTTCACTTACCGGCTGGTCCGGAGGCACGCCATCGATGTTCTGGGATCGATCCCAGAAGTGCTCACAATCGACGCCGGTACTCCAGCTCGCCGAGAGGAGTACGCGGCGTCGACGGGGGGAGACTTCCGGCCGCGTCTGGACCGCGGTAAGTCCGGAGTAAGGTACTTCGAATTCAGCTACGTTATTAACGTAGCTGAATTTGTGTACCTTAGTCCGAAGTCCGGACTAAGTGTAGACCAGCCCTCAGTTTCACATTTCCACATAATCAAGCAAATGAAGGTTGCCCAAAAGTATCCTTAAAGCAAGTCAGCACTATCGATCACTCAACTGTTTTATTGTCCGTTTATTAGAATGGTTACAATTGCATAAACGAACAAGGCAACATATGGCAGCATGGGTCAACTAATGAGACCTTCTGGGTTTTGCAGGACTGCATACTACATCCCTTCACTGTCTGAGCTAACCTGTACTGTATCAACCAGTATAGTCCAAATCCACTACTTAACGGCAATTATTGTTGAATATTTCCCTGACTATTTAATTTTCCTTCCTTCTGTTACTACTCCTTGTGCTACGATCTTCTGAGATGTCAAATCTTCCTCCCTTCATTTATATCCTTATCATGAAAGTATGTACAGATGATTGTAAGTGGGGGGGTGGGAGATTGCCCAGTGACAAACAGGTTAGGAATAACTGCTGGGAAAGCTAAAATGTCGTCCATACAAAAACAGGGAAGCATGCAAAACAAAAAAAAGCGAAGAAAAAAAACAAACTAAGGCTGTCGATTAATCAGTAAACTCGCGATTTAACTCGAAAAAATTAATCGCGATTTAAAAAATTAATCGCGATTAATCGCAGTTTTAATTGCATGTTAAACAATAGAATACCAATTGAAATTTATTAAATATTTTGGATGTTTTTCTACATTTTCAAATATATTAATTTAAATTAACATGCAGACTACAAAGTGTACAGTGCTTACTTTACATTAATTTTTATTACAAATACTTGCACTGTAAAAATGATAATAGTATTTTTCAGTTCACCTCATACAAGAACTTCAGTGCAATCTCTATTGCGTTAGTGCAACTTACAAATGTAGATTTTTTTTTTTGGTTACGTAACTGCACTCAAAAACAAAACAATGTGAAACTTAAGAGCTTACAAGTCCACTCAGTCCTACTTTTGTTCAGCCAATCGCTAAGACAAACAAGTGTGTTTACATTTAAAGGAGATAATGCTGCTCTCTTCTCAATTACAATGTCATCAGCAAGTGAGAACAGGCATTAACATGACACTTTTGTAGCCAGAATTGCAAGGTTTTACATGCCAAATATACTAAACATTCGTATGCCCCTTCAGGCCTCGGCCACCATTCCAGAGGACATGCTTCCATGCTGATGATGCTTGTTAAAAAAAAAAAAAGAATGCACTAATTAAATTTGTGAATAACTCCTTGGGGGAGAACTGTATGTCTCTGGCTCTGTTTTACCCACATTCTGCCACATATTAGGTCTCAGATGATGATTCAGCACATGTTCGTTTTAAGAACGCTTTCATAGCAGCTTTGTGTTTTGTCAAATGAGGTATCAATGTGAGATTTCTAAAGATAGCTACAGTACTGGACCCAAGGTTTAAGAATCTGAAGTGCCTTCCAAAATCTGAGAGGGACGAGGTGTGGTGCATGCTATCAGATCTTAAAAGAGCAACACACTGATGTGGAAACTACAGAACCCGAACCAGCAAAAAAGAAAATCAACCTGACTCAGATGATGAAAATGAACATGCATCGGTCCGCACTGCTTTGGATTGTTATTGAGTAGAACCCATCATCAGCATGGACACATGTCCCCTGGAATGGTGGCTGAAGCATGAAGGGACATATGAATCTTTAGCGCATCTGGCATGTAAATATCTTGTGACACCGACTACAACACTGCCATGCGAACGCCTGTTCTCACTTTCAGGTGCCATTGTGAACAAGAAGTGGGCAGCATTATCTCCTCCAAATGTAAACAAACTTGTTTGTCTGAGTGATTGGCCGAACAAGAAATAGGACTGAGTGGATTTGTAGGGTCTAAAGTTTTACATTGTTTTGTTTTTGAATGCAGTTATGCTTTGTACGCAATTCTACATTTGTAAGTTCAACTACTGTACTTGTATCAGGTAAATTGAAAAATACTATTTCTTTTGTTTTTTACAGTGCAAATATTTGTAATAAAAATAAATATAAAGTGAGCACCGTACACTTCGTATTCTGTGTTGTAATTGAAATCCATATATTTGAAAATGTAGAAAACACCCAAAAATAATTAAATAAATTGTACTCTTATTGTTTAACAGCACAAATAATCACGATTAATTTTTGTTAATTGCTTCACAGTCCTAAAAAACCCAACAACTACCATTCATAGCGGAGTGTCCCTGAAGTAGGGGACTCATAAAATGGGGCAGAGTCAAGAAAGGAAGCAAAGAAGGGGTCGTTGTCTTGGCAATATGTTTTCCTTGATGTGGGAACAAGATAAAGAATAAAAGCAAGATGCATAATGTGAAAGTTTGTAGAACTACAGACAGATGCAATAAAACCCCAAAAGACTAGAGCTCAACAGCCTTTGTTAAATGTGTCAGATTTGTCACCCGGCAAGACTGAGGGTGAGGCATATTAAGATAAAACCCTCAAGGAAGGTGGAGAGGCAATATCCATCAAGAGGCTGGAAGGCGAAGCATATAGTGGAGTGGTTTTTGAATGTCACTGGCTACTAAGAATGAATACCTGAAGTTTATTATTTAGTAGGTTTTTAGCTGATTACATTTAGAAAAAGAAACAGAGGGTCCTGTGGAGTCTGACGAAGTGGGCATTCACCCACGAAAGCTTATGCTCCAATACTTCTGTTAGTCTTAAAGGTGCCACAGGACCCTCTATTGCTTTTTACAGATTCAGACTAACATGGCTACCCCTCTGATACTTGACACCATACATTTAGAAAGCTCATTCTCTATCACTTATGGTTTTATAGGTAGTCACTTCCATTACAAAGCAGCATATTGCTAGATAAAGATGTCAAGGCTCAGTTACAGACAGTGCTCCTAAGTTTATCCTTTGCATGTAGCAATTCTGTATTACTGATAAAACGTCATGATTTTCATCGCTTTTTGGGAATACATAAACATCTAACTTTCCTGTGATCATCACAGACTCTCTTAGGCTTTTTAGCGTATTCCAAGCTGCCAACATTAGGTATATTCAAACCCCCTACAATCCAGCATATGTATTCACTCCTCCCACCTTTCACTAACCCAGCTGAATTTAATAGACGTCTCCTGAATGTTTCATTTCATGTAAATACTGCCAAACTAGTCTTGTGACGAATCAAGACTATGCCAGTTCTCCTGCAAGTAATTTTCCAGGCTCAGAACTAGCATTGTTTAGTCCTGGAAGGAACTGGATAACTAGTCCAGTTTTACTTCCTTGTTGAATGTGTGGCCCTAGGCTCTATTGACCACAGGCTATTCAAACCCTGCTCTCAATACAGAATGACTCATTTCCTCCTCAATGCTTCTATGGCTCATGTCTCTAGTATGTGACAGCTTCACAGAAGTGAATTTATTTTCACAACACCCTTGTGCAATGAGGGGGATTCCTCACCTTACAGATGAGAAACTGAGGCAGAGAGAGAGAGATCAAGGTCAAGTGTCTACTAATTTTGGGTGCCTGATTTGAAATGCCTAAGACCCCATTTTCCTGAGCACATCGCACTATACAGAACTTTGTATGTTCAAAGCACAGCTCTCATTGATGTCAGCTGCTGCTCTGAGTGCAAATCAAGACCCGGGGTTCTCGAGCTGGGCATGCAGAGAATGAGGAACACACAATTAGTGACCACCTATGAAAAGTTTGGGGACTTGACCAGCATCATAGAGGAATTCTGTGGCAAACGCAGGGACAAAATTCTTCTCCAGGGCAGTATCCAACTGCCTTAACCACGAGACCGTATTTCTCTTCCCGCAATCCCCTGCCTTTTTCACTCCACACCTTCCAACTTCTGAAACAGATAAAGCTGGGGTCCTACAGACAACCACCTCTTTCATTACACAACCCTAATTCATCTGCAGCGCATTGGTCCACCCGCTGCACTGAATAAGGCAGGGTCCTGTGGAAAAAAGTACGTGATCACGTAATTAAAGACTACCATAATTCATACACACAACCGGGCTGAATTAGGTTGCACAGGCAACCTTAACCTAGCACTTCCTGACTTTACAGTGCTTGAATTGCAATGTTAATGTTTTCAATGTATTTTTTGTACGTAACTTATAGGTTTAAAAACAAACAAAAAACGATTGGCATCATATTGACACCCACATGCCAACTCTGCCAGTTGGGGTTTCAGATATTTGCTGACAGCAGAGGACTGATAAGACTCAGGAATCGTGGTTTCCAATCCAGGCTCTGAAGGGCAGTGCGTTCTAGTGGTCACCGATCCTTCTGCCTGTTCCACCCCAAGACTGACCTCTTTCTGCCCTTGTCCTCTCCAACCGATCCCTGTCCTAATCCTCCCTCCCGCCTCCTTAGTCACTCATAGCTTCTTGTCCCGGACTCCTCATCCAAGTCCCCCCCTCAGGGTACGTCCCGTTGCAATTAAAAACCGGCAGCTGACTCAGGCTCTCCGCGCTCGGGTTAAGAGTCTGTTTAACTGTGGTGCAGCCATCTGGGCTCGGGCTGGAGCCCAGGCTCCAGGATCCTGCGAGGGCGAAAGGTCCCAGAGCTCAAGGTGCAGCATTATGCTGAATGGCTACACCACAATTAAACAGTCCGTTAGCCCAAGCCCACATCAGCCAGCATGGGCCAGCTGCAGATGTCTAATTGCAGTATAGACAAACTCTCAAAGGCCCAGTCTCCTCCACCCCCACAACCTTGGCTCCCAGTCTCAGAACCCCTCCAGGGGTTCCTTATCCCAGTCCCCCATCCAGGCCCCACTCTCCTGCCCAGCCAGCCCCAGATTCCCCTTAACCACACTCCATCCCAGCACCTCATCTTAGTCTCCTCTCCCTGCAGAGCTTTCAGTCCCAGCCTCCTGACCCAGCCAGTCCCTGTTCCCACCCACTTTTGGCCCCAAGGCTCTTCGTCCCAGACCCCCTTCCACATTGTTCGTCCTAATATCGTTCCTCCACCCCCCACAAAGGTCTTGCTCTTGTCCCATCTGCATTCAATTCGGGTAGCTTCCTCCACCACGCTGGCTGGGTGCTAACAGAGGAAGCATTGAGAACTTATGAGAGAGATTCTCCCAGATCTATGGTTTGGTGTTTGGTGCCACAGGGCACTTCTACACAGCCAAGAAAAACCCATGGCGCAGAGTCTCAGAACCTGAGTCAATTGACTTGGGCTGTGGGACTAAAAATAAAAGTGTAGAGGTTTGGGCTGAGACCCAGGGAGGGTCACAGAGCCTGAGCTCCAGCCCGAACCCGAACATGTACACAACTATCTGTAGCCCTGCAGCCCGAGCCCCACAAGCGCAAGACAATTGACTGAGACTTGGAGACTCAGCACCTTGGGCTGTTTTTTCTTTGCAGTGTGGTGGCCTGCTGCAGCCTGAAGCAGTAAATGCGGCGAATCCTGCTCAGACCCTGCAGCGTCCTCAGTGCAGATAGAATCTATGGAGAATTTAGCTGCCAAATTCTCGGAAGTGTCTATTGAGCCTGTGCAAATTTCAGTTGTTCAAAGGCTTATAATGTGGTCAGATTTAGGCAGGTTTTCACTGGAGCAGGAAAAGGCACATCACTGACAATAAGGCCAACCACCCCCAGCAAAATTTCAAGTCCCTCCTCCAAAGCATGGAGTCAATAGAACTCAGCAAAATGGTTGTGCGAAGAACGTGGGATATCTGCATTGTTTTTATGAAGATTACATACACATCTGTTTGATTGTTATGGCATAGTCTGCCATACGGGTGACAAGGAGGTTAATTCTTGCAGGAGTTACTCACACAACCTAACAAAGGAGTACAATGGCTTCAGATAACCAGCCATCTACCAATACTTACAAGACAATGACTGGACTGGACTATTCCTTTTGATGGTCTGATGGTCTATGTGATGGATTGGATCACAGAAACCCCCTGGGAGCTGCCACCTGATGTACCAAGACTACCCCTGCTCCTGTTTTCCCTGCCAGCTCAGGACCCCATCACCCTGTCTTGCTGAGCCAGACACTCCCGTCTGCTCCAACACAGACCCAGGGTCTGAATTACTTGCCCCAAAGCTGCAGGTTTACCTGAAAGCAGCTAACAGAAGTGTGCTTGTCTTTGGCACTCATGCCCAACTCCCAATGGAGTCTAAACCCAAATAAATCCGTTTTACCCTATATAAAGCTTATGCAGGGCAAACTCAAATTGTTTGCCTTCTATAACACCGATAGAGAGATATGCACAGCTGTTTGCTCCTCCAGGTATTAATACTTACTCTGAGTTAACTAATAAGTAAAAAGTGATTTTATTAAATACAGAAAGTAGGATTTAAGTGGTTCCAAGTAGTAACAGACAGAACAAAGTAAGTCACCAAGCAAAATAAAATAACATGCGCAAATCTATGTCTAATCAAACTGAATACAGATAATCTCACCCTCAGAGATGCTTCAGTAAGTTTTTTCCTCAGACTGGACACCTTCCAGGCCTGGGCACAATTCTTTCCCCCGGTACAGCTCTTGCTCCAGCTCAGGTGGTAGCTAGGGGATTCTTCATGATGGTTCTCCTTATTTGTTCTCCTCCACCCCTTTATTTATCTTTGCATAAGGCGGGAATCCTTTGTCTCTCTCTGGGTTTCCATCCCCCCCTCACTGGGAAAGCACCAGGTTAAAGATGGAGTCCAGTTCATGTGACATGATCACATGTCACTGTAAGACCCCAAGCATTCATTCCTCCCAGCCTGACTCACAGGAAGGCTTGCTTGCAAACAGAGCCCCAGTCAATTGTCCTGGTTGATGGGAGCCATTAAAATTCCAAACCACCATTAATGGCCCACACTTTGCATAATTACAATAGGCCCTCAGAGTTATATTTCATAATCCTAGTCCCAGATACAAGAGTGGTACATTTCTACAAATAGGATGATCACACTCAGTAGATTATAAGCTTTGTAATGATACCTTACAAGAGACCTTTTGCATGAAGCATATTCCAGTTACATTATATTCACTCATTACCATATTTTTATAAAACCATATAGACTGCACAACGTCACAGTCTATCTCCACTCTAAGGCTATGGGCTCCATTACGAGGCTTTTAGCAACATGGCTGTGCCGCTACAGCTGTGCCACTAAAAGGCACACGACAAACCACTTCCATCCCCCACGAGCGGCAGCGGCTTTGTTGACAGGAGAGCGCTCCTGCTGACAAAGTGCTGTTCACACCGGCGCTTTTCGTCGGTAAAATTTTTGCCATTCGAGGTTTGAGGTTTTTTTTTTAAACACCCCGAACGACAAAAGATTTGCCGACGAAATGCTAGTGTAGACAAACCCTTAGCGTCAGACAAGTTCGGCAAGAGGAGGGGGCGCCAGTCTGTGGACACAGAACAAAAGGGCCTGCGCCTGGATTAAAGAAGACACACAGAGGCAGTGTAGAGAAGCAGATGGAACCCGGGTCTCCAGGAGCAAGGCTGCCTGGGCTGATTTGGGCTTGCCTAAGCTTGGAGGGAAATGCTAAGCTTAAGGTAAGTAATGTGTGTATAGGTGTTTTATTGGTTTAACCCATTTCTCTCCTCTGCATAAACAAACATTACTTTGTTTTGAAGGAGCTGTTCTGAGGCACTGTATTTACCTAGTGTATTTTATTCCCAAAAGGGAGTCTCTTGCAGGTGCTGAGAAAACAAGGTTGGTAAACATGGGTGTTGTAGCCCAGAGACAAGGTTTCCATCCTGAGAGCAGTGAAGGGCAGAGCCTGTCACTTGAGAGACTGGAGAGAGGTGAAGGGTGAAGCTAGACTTGTAATGGGACAGGTTGCACAATTTTATTTTTTTAAACAATGTATTTTTCTGTACTCCCACTCCCAGAATTGAGAGAGATCTGGTTTGAGTCTTGTTTTCTAATTGCAATGTAGTACTTTATATTATACTGGTTTGTATTTTACACAGCCTATTAGCACAATTACTAGTGATATCAGAATGTCTAATCTTCCTTGTCCAGCAACCACATAAAGCTCATTTAATTTTGTATTCTCTCAAGTGTAAAAGTGCACCTACTCGCTATAGCTATCAGTAAAACAAAAGTGAATAAAATTAGATAATCATCTAGGTCTGAATAAACTAGATGAGGAAATGGACGCATATAGGCAGTGGAAGTAATACAGTGTCTACTTTAAGATGCTGCAAGCCAGGAGACCAGGAAGAAGAAAGGATATCGCAGTAAATTGCCTCCTGCAATTATAAATAAAAACATTAATATTTTAATAATTATTAAAAAGGGCAGATGGCCAGAAGGGCTCCATGTGCACTGCAAAGTGGGAGGACTCAGGGGTGCAGCTGGCATCCAAAGAAACCTAGTTTGAAATATGAAGGGTTTAAACTCAGATCCGGACTTTTCATTACGTTTAATCTTATTCCATGACTTGACATATTTACATTGCCGAACCCATTATTTTCCAAAGCAATGCACTATGAGAAAACCAGCTTTAGTTATTAACCACTGATGAAGGGAATTTATTTTTTGGAAAGAGTTATGGGGTCCCTAGTGTATGATAGGGCTCCTAAGCACGATGGTAATTAAACAACAACAAGGCAAGTTATCCACTTCCACAGCTTTATGTGCTGATGCCAAACAAGTCAGCATTTTTATTTATTTATTTATTATTATTATTTACAGGCACCTGGTTACTCCCGAGTCAGTGCTAATTATAGATAAGGCAATGCTCCCCTTTTCTGTCCCTGGTGCACTGCGTGAAGGTGGAACAGGGTCTCCATGATCCCTCGCCCAATGTTGTCAGACACTCATCGATGAACAACATTTAGGATTAGCAGCAGGCAGCTAAATCTGGCTCTCGGTGTGGGAACACTGTTTCGTATTTACTTGGCAACAGTGGGGAACAAAGCTGCCTATAACACACACACTAAAGCTGTGTCCAGAGCTGTTCTGTCACTTCACAGCTTTTACTTTATTTTTTAAAGCAGGATCGTGGGTTTCTATAATTGTGCATCTTCTGGCAGCCTGCCAGAAATGAATCAGCAAGTTAGCGCTGCTCATTGTTTTTTGGTGCTGTGGCTTCAAATGTCAGCTCCCAACAGAAGTGCTGGGTAGAAGGTCAGGGGTCTGATTAAAGAGTCACTGAGCCACCAATAAGAATGGGAATGAGAGTTTTCTTGAAGTACACCCAGTTTTCCAGATAAGTTGATTACACTGAGCATGCAAACAATGCCTTCTATTTCTGGCTTTTTAAGCAATGGGTAAGAGGCTCTTAGTGCATCTGGCAACGCTTCAAACATCTACAGAAGCAATCTGAACAACAGTAATTTACCACCATCAGCTCCAATGCACGTAGACTGGCTGATGCAATATAAGCATGGAACTGTCCTAAAAAAATTCTAAATGGTTGGCCAGTCCAAAAGGTGACTATATGCAAAAGATATCTTGCTGTCCTCTTAACTCTGGCTTTCTGATTCCCCATAACCACCTCCATCAGTGTGTAATTTGTTTCTCTTGCACATTTTAATAGCCTTTAATAAACTGAAGACCATCATATATCGTAAAAGATTTTTCTCTTTAGGTGGATGAAAAATGTTATTCCAATTTCATTTGGAAGACACTTCCTACCCATTTAGGCTATTCTTTTTCATTTCAAGGATGATCCTTGTGAGATTCCACATGCTGAAAAAGATCCCCACCTACCACATATAGCAAATACATTGAAACGTATTTCTGGCCTTTAGTATGTGGCAGGAGGAGATTCTAGTTCAGGACTCTCATGCATTTAGCAAGGCAAACTTCCTGAATTTCTTGGCAATACTTAAACAAGGGGAGCTAACTTAAAAAAATCTGATATCTGCTTTATCAATATTTAATTTGTTACATGATATTGTGGGTGGCATATGGAATGAAAAGTTTTGACTCCAATCTCTCATTGTTATTGCATTCACACTGGATTTAACATTCCAGATGATTAAGCTACTGTTAAACTGTGAAACTGAGAAAGAGAAAGCAATTGCTCCAAGTCTCAGATGGACTGTGAATTGCAACTGGCATTAAAACTTAAAGGTCCTGTTAAAGAAAAGTTGTCAAGTCATTTGTCAATTAAAATCTAGTAAATCATATTCTAGAGATTCTACATAATATTTTTAACTCTCTACCCCACTGTCAAAAAATACCTCTATTGGTTTAGGACTTGACAGAACAAACATACAGCGGTGTCTATGCTTTCTCTCTCTCAGTTTCTCTATCTGTAACTTGGGGGATAATACACAATTGTCTCCCTCAGAGAAGTATTTATGAGGCTTCAATGATTGTGAAGTGCTCTGAACATATAAGGTGCTTATTAATATTGCTATCAGATCTACTCTAAGATGGAAAAACCAAAAATTGACAGGATATTGTGTTTATATATGAATTCATTATTTCTTCTCAACTATGTGAATCACATTTTAATTCTTTGGACTAATTTAATTTGCTCTAATTTTGTCTCATCAAATAGGATTTACAGACATTCCCACAAATCTGAGATTGTCTATTCCCAGGTTTCCACAAGTGCACTGACAAGAACCCACCTAACACTGAAACAGTTTGAAAGTAGACACTGACTAGATATTCCAAACATCTAATTAACAGAACACAGTTAATGACAGCAACTAAGAGTGCTCATAGGAAACAATCCTTTCCAACAGGTTACTGGAACTGAACACACCCTTGGTGCATAAAAATATCATTGGAATTTATGCCAATTTAAATCTTTACAGGCTCCTGGCATGCCCAGTAGCCACATGTAGCTATAAAACCCATTAAATTATATTACCAGAAGCTTCTTTAAAAAGAACCTGCACATGGAAGCCGCCGAAGATCATCCAAAAATCAATGAATCTGCAACTGCAGTCATTGCTACAATTCTATTAATTTGTCCAAAAATTGATTTCATATTGCAAAATATTAAAGCCTCAATCCCTAGGTTCTCAATTGCTTTTCTTGGTGGTGGTATTGTTGCTCCCTGGTGAGTTGGGTCTGTACATTTCATTTGTTTCTCTGAATTGAGTCAAAAAATGTATTCTTATGGGACAGACTCTTAGCTCCTAAAATAGCATAATTTCTTCTAAAAATATAGTTATACATTTTTTCTATTTTATTTAGTAATGAAGATTTTTGAGCAGGGATGTAGTTGTCAACAGTCTAAATGCAAAATTCTTAATTTTGTTGTGAAATTTGTATAGGTTTGTTTCTAGCACTTTAAGAAATTAAAAAGTAGTTAATAGGCTAGAAAAGATTGAATGTGATTATATTTCCTAAAGCCAGCATAAGGAACTGCAGTGTTCTTGGAATCAAACACATTAAGACTAAGGGTACGTTTATACTTACCTCCGGATCCGGCGGTAAGCAATTGATCTTCTGGGATCGATTTATCGCGTCTTGTCTAGACGCAATAAATCGATCCCGGAAGTGCTCGCCGTCGATGCCAGTACTCCTGCTCTGCGAGAGGAGTACGCGGAGTCAACAGGGGAGCCTGCCTGCCGCGTGTGGACCCACGGTAAGTTCGAACTAAGATATTTCGACTTTAGCTACGTTATTCATGTAGCTGAAGTTGCGTATCTTAGTTCGAAGTGGGGGGTTAGTGTGGACCAGCCCTAAGTCACGCACTCTGGGCTCTCTAGCATATTATTCCAATTGTTGACGTGAACAGTAAGGAGCACTTTGCAACATTTTTCTCCACAGATGGATCTTCCTTTAAAAACTGTGAAACTCATCAGCCCAGTGTTCTTATATGCCATTTCACATACCTGTGTGATTAAACAACTACAGGACTATTGCTTCCTTGCCCTCTGGAGACCCTGGAAACCCAGGAGGCAACAGTCATACTCCCATGGAGTGAGCTGCACATGTTGGTTATGAACAAACCTTTGGGAATGTCTGCACTACAATTAATCACTCATGGCTGGCCCACACTTACAAGGCTTGAGCTGTGGGGCTGTTTAATTACAGTGAACTTCCGGGCATGGAAGGACTTCCTAGAGTCCACGCCCAGAAGTCTAGGCTTCAATTAAACAACCCTGCCACCCGAGCCCTGTGAGCCTGAGTCAGTCAGCACAGGCCAGCCCTGGGTGTCTCGACCAACCCTTCGTATTTAGTTTCAGGGTTTAACTCCATTTGACAGCTCCTTACAGTGGAAAGGGAACAACAAACAGACTCTTTTCCTAGAGAAAAACTGTATAGGAAATTCCTGCTAATTTACAAATAAATAAAAGTTAAAAACCCAAACTCAGAACAGAGAAAACTGTTCTGTTTGGTGGGGAAAGGAATGAACTGGATTCTTCAAGCTGCAACTGACCCTCTCCCAAAAGATAGGCACAATATTTCTTGAATTCCCCATCTTGCTCTGCTGGTAGAAGGTCATATTACTACGGGTCCAGCCCGACCTAATGGATAAATTTGGTTTGTCAGAGGGTGGAGGAAAGAGAATCCTCCCCTCAGGCGCTGGAGGATCAGCAATCGGAGATTTCTGAGGTTCACAAGAGCTGCATCAACTACACACACTCAGCACAAGCAGCCATAACAGTGTGGATTGCATCAGACCTGCAATGTTACTTCAGCGCTGTCTGTTTATATTTAAAATATACTACTCTGCAAGACTAAATTGGGTTTGCTTGGGCGCATGTTTTATCCACAACCGTACCTCCTTCCTATGCCTATTACTGTCACAGCACTTATCCTCTACCTAAGGCAAAACAAACCTCCCAAGACTAGATTTAATACCACTAGTGTGACACCCAAAGATCAGTAACCGCTTACTGTGAAATAAGTCTCTCCACATCCGACCAAATATGTTATCTTGACACCAATTTTGATTTCGCTGCAGAAAGCCTGATGTTAAACCTCTATCAAACACTGGGGGGGGTTGGGAGAAGAATGAAGGGGACATATTCTAACCCCATCTTCTTTAATATACTGTTGATGTCCCAACGATATAGTTACTAGTCTCAAGCATCCTTGTACCTGGTCCCCACAACTTTTGCATATGGCTGCACTTGTGTTCTGAATAACTGAAAATATCTGCTATAACTTTCTACATTTAATTCTACTGTCAATAATAGTGCCTATGCAATGAAACAAATTAATTTACATAATGCAAAAAAAGGTATTTGTTGAAATACAGCTATAAAGAAAAATACATTTTTTTTTAAAAGACAGAAGTAAGTCATTTTGAGAGGAATGAAAAAAGATACTCACTTTACAGGAGCCCTGGCATAGACCTGTAGCCAGTCAGGAATCTCTGCAGTGTGGTATGGATTTGCAGGCACTAGAAGGGGCTGGCTTCTCTCAGCTTGCTGTGGTTGATAAGTCACGGGTGGAGGTTGATCATAACGAGGAACGCTGTACAAAGAACAGAGATATAAATCTAAAATGTATCAATTCAATAACCTCCAAAAGCAGCAAATTAAATATAATATACTAGCATAATTGAAATGTTAATTTTGACCAAAATGTTAAAATCTTAATAAAAACTACTGATCAATCCAGCCACTTACAACAATAGGAGTCATGTATGCAGACTGATGGCATCACAGCATACAGGTAGGTTGCATTTAATTTTAAATGCTCCAGTATTTAATTTTAAATACTCTTTACTGGGAGTAAGGAGACTTTCTGCAGTCATTTTTAATAAGAATTGTGCCATGGTCTTTTGTGTTTAGAATAAAATAATGTAAACACTACTGCATTTATCACATTGTACAAACTCATATAGGACCATTTCACCTGTTACCCCACTGCCTTTTTACTAACATGGTCTGACCAAAAATTAAAAACCGATTTTAACAGATAAAATAGGCAAGTATCATTTAGCTGATCAACCCAAAATTCACTGGATTTAGAACAAATGTGTTCTAGTTACATTTGGTACAAGCTATTCCACAATGTTATCTATTGTTCCATATTGAGAAATAAGAAAAATAGTACAGCAGGGACAAGCGTGTTGAGTATACTAACAAAAAGTTATCAACATTTATATTGTGTGTAGATGAAACAGGGACTTTCATTTTAGAGCAGAACTAGCCCATGTTTAAAATGGCAAAGTGCCTCTTCATCAGGATTATTATTACAGGTTATTTGTGAGGACAGCCTGCTGGAAGGTAAGATTTAACAGCTTCCTTTCGACCTGTAACATTTTTCTCCTCCCGAAGTATTCTGTCAATCTTAATGAATATTAATAGTAAAGTACAATGATGCATTGTTCTTGATTAGTTGGTAGCAATATTCTGTGCTCTGAACTTACATGAAAATTAACACAGCTCAGGAAACAGAAGCCTTAAGGTTATCGCTTTTTACAATTAATTCAACTTGGACAGAAACCAGTAAAGTTTCATGTATAAAAATAATATATAACAGATCAGTGATGTGCTAAAACAGAAAAGCTCGATTTTCCTATGCTAAATTGGATCAGAATGTAGTCTGCAACAAAATTAACATTGATAGCCTACCTGGGAGCACAGGGATGTTTGTACTGAGCTCTTTTATTGATGTGATCTACATAATACACTCCAAATTCTGCTGACTCAACTCTTTCCCATCCAGGAGGCAGCCCCTCACGCTCAAGTGGATGGCTCCAATGAGTTGTATTAGTGTTATGATCAATGTAGTATTTCCTTCCTCTAATAGTCCAGTCCACTGACCAGCCAGGAAGAAGAGGTAAATCTTCAGAACTGTGATTTGTTAAATTTCCTAGTGATGTAGCAGGAATCCTGCCAATGCCTGAAAAAAACATAAGAGAATTCAGCCAAGCTGACAACAATGCTTGAAATTGGTTGACTGACTTACCAAAAAAAGTTGTAATTACTTTCCTCAGGAAAGCAGTAAAAGACGGTCATGTTCTGAATGAATTATAACTCAAGAAAAAGGCTGCAGCAGATTTACAACGTTTGTATTCACACATTGTTTTTCTCTACATATTTCAAATTAGAACTGGTCAAATGAATCACTAATTATTGGTTAATTAGAACATTATATGTATGGATTGACCAACAACAAGAGCAATAATCCTTTTGTAAGTCAGGTCTCACTTCCTGAAAAAAGAAAAAGCGAAGCAGTGTTTGGTTTCCATAATATAATCTGAACCTCTGTCACCAGGTACTCTTGATTTTACCCACAATGCACTGGACGAATGTCATAGCAGTTTTATCTATATTTACTAAAATTATGTTTGGAGCTCAATGTCCAGCTGACTTGCCTCCACGAAACTCAGTTAAGACTTACTGGCTCCGTTTACCTTAGAAAAGTATGTAATGTATTTAATAGGGATGACACTGCAATCGTATTACTAACATGTTGAATTCCTGAGCAGGGCTGGCAGACATGGGATTTTAAATGCCTGAGCATATTTAAACTACAATTTATGTTAGTAATACATTACAGTTACATCTACCCTATTTACCTACTAAATACAGCTACAATATTTTTCTAGTGTAAATGGAACCTTCCAAAACCATTCAGCATCAGACAAGCCTTCCTAATTTACCTACACAGGCAGTCACAGAAACAGAAGGGAGGGAAGAGATGTAGAAGTTAAAGTAAGACAATGGAACAATTGATTATATCATATGCTTACATAACCACAAAAGATAATTCAATAACATTTTAAAATCATTACTTTTTAAATATACAAATAATAACACTTACATGCATTATAGAAATTAGTGCACCAAGTACTAATAAACACAATAAAAATGTCATTTCAATTTTTATATCTTTTCCTTCTCATTATGTATTGTGGAACTTTAGGGAGGACTCCATGTCAGTCAAAGTACAGTTGAAATGAGAAAACCTCCAGCAGAGATAAAAACATGGCTGAAAATGTAAAACACATGGTGACCTAACCAAAATGTTCACAGATCACTAAGTTTCATTCCTTAGACGCTTGATACCCAGTACAATGTTGGCACAATTTAAACTCTTCTTCATATATCCTTGAAATATAAATTTATTTTCCTGAACTGCAGTTACATTTACATTCCCAGTTAGATACTCCTCTAGCTGCAGAGAAATCCCTAATTCAATACAGCAAAAGCTGTTTTATCTGGCACTTCATCAATTGGAAAGCTCTATAAACCGGCATTTCTGATCTTCATTGAAATGCTGGTTTATAGTCGGGTTGGTGCGGGGACAGCAGGGGGTTGGGGTGCAGGCTCTGGGTGGGCGTTTAGGTGCGGGAGGGGGTGAGGAGTGCCGGATCTGGGGGCCACTCACCTCGGCCAGCTCCCTGCAAGCGGCGACCTGTCCCGGGCTCCGGCTGTTCCTAGGTGGAGGCATGGCAGGCAGCTTTGTGTGCTGCTCCCCCACCTCCGCCCCAGTGCCTGGGAACCGCGGCCAACGGGAGCTGCGGGGGTGACACCTGTGGGCGCAGGCAGCGTGCAGAGCTGCCTGCTGCGCCTCCACCTAGGAGCAGCTGGAGCCCGGGATGTGTCACCACTTGCGGGGAGCTGCCAGAAGTGAGCGCCCGCCTGGATCCAGCATGCGTACCCCCTTCCGGGTGCCCTAGCCTGCTGCCCTGAACCCCCTCCCACACACAAACTCCCTCCCAGAGCCCACGCTCCACACCCTCTCCTGCACCCCAACCCCAACCCCCAGCCCCACATCCACTCCCTCTTACTTAACCGGCAATTTTTTACTTACCGGCACCCCCCTTCCCCCAACATGCCTGATCAAACAACTTTTACTGTACTTTCAAATGCCATAATAAAATACACATTTTACTTGATTCCAGCATTCCCAACTAGCTGATAAATGTCCTATTAATGCTATATTTTCTCACTGAACCATATAGGAGTTCAGATTTTTTCCTCTTTCAGAAGTTAAACAATTGATTCTACCACAGTACTAATGTCTCCACAGATGTTGGAATAAATACTTCCTCAGCTTTGGCTCTTCAGAAATAAAAACGTGTGCGAGTGTATGAGAGAGAGAGAGATGGAACTATCGGTATCATCCAAAGAATACCACTAAAAGAAAACGATCTATGCTAGCTCATCCAAAAAGCAGTACTGAAGCCAGACGAAACTTCACCATTACTCTTTCTCTGCCTAACCATGTGTTATAAACAGATATCACACATACAGCTTCTCCTTTGTACTCATCCTTCCACTTCTGCTATCAGGGGAAATTATGAACATGCTTTCCTTCTGACAGTTCACCCACAGATCAACACTGGCACATAAAGGACATTCTTTTCGATCTTTTGCTGACCAGTTTAGATCTAGTCCAGCACAAGTACTGGAGTAACACCTTGCCTGCACTTTCAGTCTGTGATATTAGCCATCAGCAATATGGTAACTGGAAATTATTCAAAGTGAAGAAACACAGGAAACGAGGGACTGACGTCCTCTCTTCCCTGTCAGCCCCACTGAGCACTGGTCCTGAAAACATTTCTATTTGTCAACAAAAATATTTCTAACCCTGACAAGTTATGAAATATTTGACCTTAGAGTATTAAAATATTTTTGCTATTTCCGTAAGTTAGCACGTGTACCAATGCTGTGGTTCCCTCTCGCCGGTACTGATCCTGAGAAGGAATCTGCAACCTGGACCTTATTTCCCTGTGGAGTCCCATTGAAGGCAGGGAAGAGAAAGGCGTTCCAATTTCTATTTCCAAGAGGAAATACAATTTTCCAATTAAGCTACTTGAAAAGATACTGGACTTCAGATAAACAAGTCCAATATTTACTCCAATTCACTGGACTGTTATGATTGTGACTTCTTGGATGTGTAAATAAGAACTACTTATGGTGTCAGCACTAGCATTGGATTCAAATACTCTCTGACGTCACTAGAAGAAAGAACCTCAACATAGGAATAAACGTTAACTTTCCTTTCAGTTTACATTTAAAACGAGCACATGCTTAAGTGTTGTGTTTTTTACTCCCTCTTCAATTACAGCATAATTTAGCAGCCAATATATACACCTGTGGACAGAGGTTAATGCTTAATTAAGTTTCAAAGCTGGGATTACAAGGCTTCAGATGGAGCTAAAACCCATTCTATGGACTAACAGTTAGGACTTGTTTATGTGGGAAGTTATTTAAACCACTATATTTATCCCAGTATAACAGCCCACGTGGACACGCAAAAGTCTAGTCTATACTTAAAAATTAGATCGACCAAGCTATGTTGCTAGGACCCTGTGCACCATAGTTCGGCTGATTTAACCCCCGCAGTGTAGATGCCGCCTCTTGAGAGATGAATTAACCCCTTCAGCTGATGTAGGAAGGGTCTACACTGCAGCGCTGTAGCTGTGTCACTGTAGCGGCTGATGTATAGACAAGGCCTTATATTTAAGTAAATTTGGTGCCACAAAAAAACAGACAAGAGCTAAGAGGGGAAAGGGAACATTGTAATCAGGATTATTTTCAAGTCTGTTACCTTGTGAATCACCAAGACGAGGAAGTAATTGCTATACTTCATTGGAAAGGCAAGACTTCTTGTTTTCCTAGTTTCTATAGCGTTAAGTTATAGCCACAGACCTTAAAACAGTCACTAGTCCCTCACACAACGCAATACTATTTTGGCACTGTTTCTGGACTTAACATAGCAAGAACCAAACCAATGTAATTTTTTGATCCCCGGATAAACTTTTTTTTTTTTTTTTTTTAATAAATCTATAACTGAAGCAATCAATAGTTATGAAACGAAAGGCTAGATTTACAGGTAACAAAGGGGCTAGAAGTATATAGAAAGCTGTAAACGGTCACTTATAGTTTCATGTATACCTTTTCCTTAAGTCATAAAAACACCATCAGTATTTTCTTGAGGTTGTTGAAAGTTAGAAGAATTCAGATTCTATTTGTGAAGTACAGCGTCTCATGCCCTTTGAATCGTTGTGGCATTCAACTATAATTAGCTTAATTTAGACATTTGTTTGTATAATTGGAGTTATTGAATATCAAAATAAACCACACTCACTGCTTTTGCTTATAACATTCTATGAAGGAAGTATTCAGCAGATGCTTCCTTGAAATGAGAATATACAACAGGAATATTTCCCACTGTAGCTTAGAACAACAACAGGAGAGGAAAAAACGACTGTTTTTTTAGACTCCTGTAAGTATCAATAGTAAGAGTGGGCACCACTTCAAAGGCTAGATAAACATTTAATCTTTTTCACAATTGCTGGTCAAAGAAGGGAGGGGCATTTAAAGTATTAACCAGGAAAATAGTGTGTTATAACAGGATATTTTACTAGACTGCAAGACAACCTGAAACACAGTAAGCGGAAAGTTACACCTGACAGAAATATGCCTGGTACTTTACAGTCATGTAAGGTTACAAGAACCCTGCCTTGAGGAGCTTTGTAAGAATACTTATTAATTCTACTTCTACAACAGCTGAGGACCCGAAATGTGTATCAGTGCCCATTTTAAGGCACTATAGAAACACACCACAAAGTCCATGGCTCAGAGCATTCAGAACTAGATTCAGATAATATAAAGTATGTATTCTGACAATGACTGGTTGAGGAACAAGTTAATTTTAAGTCTGAGAGTTCTTTCAGTAGAAGTGTGGGGGCAGATATTTAAAACAAGATGGAACTTTGGCGTGCCTATTAGTGGGTGGCGTGCTCCCAGTCTAACTCCTCCACTGCAACTTTTCTTTTAAAACCTGCCCTCTCTATCCTGGCTAAAACTTCTCTTTTCTCCTGGTACTTTCTTGGGTTAGATCTCTGCCACTGTATTAGCGGCTAGACAGGCTTTGCGTTTCCTGCTCAGAGACGGAACAGCTTCTGCAAAATGGTTTCTGTTAGCACTGTCTCAGTCCTTTCCAAGTTATAACTCTTTTACTCTCTGCTTAAAGGGGGGGTTCTCTCATATGAAAGTGGCTTTCTTAATGAGAGTTACCAAATGTCAGGAGTGGTCACAACTGTATTCTCATTTACTGGCCTGCAATCCCTGCCCAGACTGCATCACTTAAACCCCGTAGTCTGGAACCTGTCTTTTCTCATTTGCCATTTCTGTTTCTCTCTGACTCCAATGTTTTCTTTTTACTTTAACTACTGGTCTTAAGGAATCTCAATGCTGCCTTGTTATTTTTGGCTTGGCTTTTCCTCTGTGCCGTAACATGCTGCCTTCAGTTCAATCCTCTGAACTAACTGGCAACTAGCTTCTGAGTTTTTACGTAGTGTTGCAAAGCAGAGGAATCCTGTTGAATCTAGTCTGCTCTCCTTAGGGATGCAACTGTGTATTATCTCACTAGTCTGCTAAAAGAAAATGTAAATGGATAGAGACCATTTTTATTATCCATATTTTACAATACTTCATGTATTTCCAGGTTTTAAGCCAGGCTCTACATTAAGTCTCTTTTTGAAAACCTTCAGCAGCACAATGCTTCAACACTAGGATCCAAGCATCAGTTTTTAGCATTGTGTTTTACCATATATCATGGAATCCAGAGACGACCGCAAAGGAGCTCCTTTGCATCACAATATCAATTCTTATAGAAATGGACCTGCAATGCAACGATGCCTTTCAATTCAAAATCAAGTCTTTGTTTGTGCATGCACCACAGAGAGAACAAAACAGATGTATTGCACAAATGATTTTGTAGTCCAATCAAAGGGATCTTTCTGTGGGAATACCCTGCTTGGAAAAAACGGGTCACTGGAATCTATTCTGAGTGGAGGTCTCAGTTCTGCCATAGATCATCTCTTTGGCCAATCAATTGGGCTGATGGAATTGTGCTGGAAGAGAGCAGAAGACCTCAGAGTGGCTAGAAAGAGAAGGAGGAGGGGTGTGTGTGTGTGGGGAGGTGTGTGTATGGGGTGGGGAGGGGTGTGTGGGTGGGTGTGGGTGTGAGAGAGAGAGAGAGAGAGAGAATGAACCTCAGCGTGCTACCATTCATCTGATGCAGAACCGGAAAGGTGGCGCAGTTTTAGATCCCACTGTCCTTGACCAACATGAAAACGGTTGAAGGACAAGTACAGGCTATTGAATAAGACCCTCAGACTTGCTTGTGTTTTGTTCTAATATCTTGAGCACCCACATCCCAAAGCTGGTCTAGAAACCTGATGTGAGGTAATCTCACCCCCCCCCATCCCAAAAAAATCTCAGGATGGGGAACAGGACAGGGAGACACAAGAACTACGGTTTAGTTTTGGGGCGGAGGCAGTACGTTTTTCAACTACCACACCAACTATCACCATTAACTAGATTTGCAACCCTTAGATACTCAAATACCATTCTCTTCCCACCCATCCCAAAGTTGCTGGCTTTACTCCCACCATGTACCTTACATAAGAGCACAGGTGAAACATTCCCCACCACAACCAGACAAAAAATGAATTTAAAGTCTGGAACAAGATCAACGAGAACAAGCTGTGAAAACTGTGTTGCTATAAAATTATTGTAGAATCAGCGCAGTAGTTTAAAAAGATAAGAATAATGTAGAAGTCAAACATTTTCCCAATTTCTTTTTCTACAAACATCACCAGGCTTGTTAAAACAGCTTTCTGTTATTGGTTCCCAAATAAACCTTCCACTTGACCATTAACCTCACTGCTTGTTTCTTTTCCTTTTCCCCATGTTATATGAACCATGAATCCTTGTTTACAATTATGAAGAGTCATGATTTGACATGAGCAGCATCTTTTGCTTTCATTATCATTCAATGTGTAATGTTAATCATTTTCATCTTCTGACATACCTGAATGGCTGAAAATACACCTCTGAAAGTACCCCCATACAAGTGACTTCAAAGCTCACTGATTTTCATGTACATGTCAGTCAGTTTTATGGCTTATCTACAATTACAAATGACTCAAGAGATATGGTTATAACCCAGCTTGAATCTGAAGCACAGAGAGGGCTTTAACCAGGGACCAGTCAAAGGCTTTAACGTAGGAATGGAGAAGAGAAGAAGAAAAATAACCTCTCAAATTGTACCTATGTTTCAGATGTCAGAGAGGCAGCTAAAGATAAAAAAAAAAATTAGGAGAGGGAAGGGTCTGGGGTAGAGAGGTAGATTTTGGGAACCACCACCATTAAGGTGTTAATCAAAAACAAAGTTACTGAGAGCAAGAAAAGGCGGGGACTGAGAAGAGAACCTGAACATCAGATAGGCGGGAAACAAGGAACTCTGGGGGATGAAAGGTTAAGGTAAAAAGCCACCATTAAAGAAGATACCAACCCCAACTGTTTAAAAATCATATTTGTTATTTTTAAGCTAGAGTTTATTTTACAGGAATTCTGGAATTCTTTGTATTTCCCTTGTGGTTTAAACCTTTGAGGTTCATTTGGGTCATGTTTTCAAGCCTCTCTCTGGAATCATGAGAGTTACAATCTTCATGTAATCACTTAATTCTAGGAGCTGAAGCTTTAAGAAAAACACCAATATCGCGAGATCACCAAAAATATAAACACATGAGAACTGGCCACACTAAGATACTGAAGGAGTGGTAGGAGAATCAGGAAAGCAGAATCATGGAAGCCAAAAGGAGAGAGGAAGTGGATTAAGAGCAGAGACTAACCACTACTGAAGACCTAAAACACATCATGAAGGAAAAGGACAAAAGCAAGCCCTTGTAAATTGAGCTAGAAAGTAGTCATTTCAATAGGGCTTGAAAAAAATCCATTTGCCCAGTGCAAATAGGAGTCATTCCTAGGCTAAGACAGACCAGTGCTGCCAGTCCTGATTGGGTGAGAGAAGGGGAGCTTGGTGGGTCTAGAATACACCGAGGTTCTTCTAGATGTGGGGTGGCCCAACATTGACTGACTGACCTGGTGTTTGTTGTGTGTGGGGGCAGCATTAACTGGAGAAGCAAAGTTCAGCCAGCAAGACACTGGGTCTTCAGGCATAAGCAAATGGAGATCACTGAAGTACAACAGCAGCAGAGAGGAGCTCTGCTTGAGGCACATGTATATTTCAGTCTGATGATGAGTAGGTTTAATCCTTGAACTAGTAGGCATTAAGTATTTTTTTTTTTTCAAGCCTTAGTCATTGTGACTTTGATTAAGCCAATTTTGATTAAGTAGAGAGGTTGGAAGCTAGATTGGAGGGGGATAAAGAAAGGGACTGAGGTGAGGACATGAAGTCAGCAAGTAAAAAGCATGCTCCAAAATTCTGGAGACAAAGGAAAGACAGAGATAGGACAGCAGACCATACTGGATAAAGAATTTTTTTTTTTTTTTTTTTTTTTTTTAAGATGGAGGAGTGAGCCAGAGGAAAGGAAGCAGTTGAAGAAAGGGGAGGGGGGAATCCGAGGGAGCCAAGGATGATAAAGGAAGGGCCAAGGGAATAGGTTAAAGGATTAAAGACAGTTGATGATAACACAGTCAAATAAGAATAAAGGAAGGTAGAACTGGGGTGAATTGGGTGGAAGATAGATGAAGTTTCAGTTAAAAAATCTTGTCAAATATTTTGTTTTTGAAAAGATAACTACAAGGCTGTCAAGAGATTAAATAAATGGTATTCTATTCTTGTTCAACAGTGCAATTAATCGCAATTAATTTTTTAATCATGCGATTAATCGTGATTAATTTTTTAAATAGTTTTGGATGTTTTCTATATTTTCAAATACATTGATTTCAATTATAACACGGCATACAAAGTGTACAGTGCTCACTTTATATTTATTTTTGATTACAAGCACTGTAAAAAACAAAAGAAACAGTATTTTTCAATTCACTTAAGTACCGTAGTGCAATCTCTTTATCATGAAAGAAACTTACAAATGCAGAATTACGTACAAAAAAAATGCATTAAAAAATAAAAGAATGTAAAATTTTAGAGTTTGCAGGTCCACTCAGTCCTACTTCTTGTTCAGCCATCGCTCAGACAAACAAGTTTGTTTACATTTGCAGGAGATGATGCTGCCCACTTCTTGTTTATAATGTCACCTAAAAGTGAGAATAGGTGTTCGCATGGCATGGTTGTAGCTGGCATCGCAAGATATTTACATGCCAGATGCACTAAAGAGTTATATGTCCCTTCATGCTTAAACCACCATTCCAGGGGACATATGTCCATGCTGATGACAGGTTCTGCTCCCTAACAATCCAAAGCCATGGAAACTGACATGTTTATTTTCATCATCTGAGCCAGACGCCACCAGCAAAAGGTTGATTTTCCTTTTTGGTGGTTCGAGTTCTGTAGTTTCCGCATCGGAGTGTTGCTCTTTTAAGATTTCTGAAAGCATGTTCCACACCTCGTCCCTCTCAGATTTTTGAAGGCACTTCAGATTCTTAAACTTTGGGTCGAATGCTGTAGCTATCCACAGAAATCTCACATTGGTATCTTCTTTGCGTTTTGTCAAATCTGCAGTGAAAGTGTTCTTAAAATGAACAATATGTACTGGGTCATCATCCAAGACTACTATAACATGAAATATATGGTGGAATGCGGGTAAAAGAGAGCAGGAGACATACAATTTTCCCCAAGGAGTTCAGTCACAAATTTAAGTAACTCATTTTTTTAACAAGCATCAGCAGCATGGAAACATGTCCTCTGGAATGGTGGCCAAAGCATAAAGGGGCATACGAATGTTTAGCATATCTGGGACATAAATGCCGGCTACAAAAGTGCCATGCAAATGCCGTCTCACTTTCAGGTGACATTGTTAATAAGAGTGCAGCATTATCTCCTGTAAATGTAAACAAACTTGTTTGCCTTAGCGATTGGCTGAACAAAAAGTAGGACTGAGTGGACTTGTAGGCTCTGAAGTTTTACATTGTTTTGTTTTTGAGTTTTGCAGTTGTATAACAAAAAACAATAATCTACATTTGTAAATTGCACTTTTACAATAAAGAGATTGCACTACAGTACTTATATGAGGTGAACTGAAAAATACTATTTTGTTTATCATTTTTACAGTGCTAATACGTATAATCAAAAATAATATACACTTTGATTTCAATTACAACACAGAATACAATATATATGTAAATGGAGAAAAACATTCAAAATATTTAATAAATTTCAATTGGTATTCTATTGTTCAACAGTGCAATTAAAACAGCGAGTAATCATGATTAATTTTTTTGAGTTAATCATGTGAGTTAACTGCGATTAATCAACAGCCCTAACAACTACGACCTAGGCTGAGAAAAACGCAAAGGAAGAGGAAGCTGGGAGGGAACTGAAGATAAAGAACTGGGTTCACATTCTCATTGGCAATGAAACACATCAAATAGTTTAAAATTGCATGCTGGGGGGGAGGGGGGGAGACAGTGCTTTTGTGCAAAGAAACAGAATGTCCTTTTTTTGCTCCTCCCCTCACACTAAGCAGCAGCAGATTTAATCCCTGATTCTACGACTGCCACAGGAGACCTCTAGAATTGACAAGTATCTAAGTCACTTTTACTAATGCTCAGTCAAGCTAGGAGCAATAAAGATATGGGAATGACTGACAATAGAGAACCAAATTTAGAAGCTCCCTTCTGTTTTCCAGCAATCAGAGAGGTGAAAAGGGCAGAGAGAGGAAAGTCCTATGTCAGCAGTTGTTTGTGTAGGTCTCAAATAGCTGCAGGGGAGAGAACTTTAAACAAACAGAAAAATGTGACTGTAAAATCACAAATAGTTGGCAGGGTGACCCAGAGACAGTACCAACAACTACTTTTAACTTGGTTTGGAAATTAACTAGATTTCAACGGATAGTGTCCCTTTTAATCACATAAAAAGAAACCCAGTTTTCCATTTCCAGTGTATCAAAGACTGTTGCTGTTCCACCAAGCATCAATAATGTTTTCCAAAACTGTTCTGACCAGCCTATATTAGCACTTAAATCATTTTCAATATTGCTTTGGGGAAACGGTTTCAGCCATGGTTCACTGTTTCCTACGATAGGGTTTTTAAAAACTGATGGTTGTAATTTAATAGGAACACATGACTTATATGGATGCCCCTTTTCAAACATATCAGATGTATTATTTAGCATTTAGCAAATAAAACTGCATAAAAGTCCTCACAGTAAAGCTTTATTATTTACTGATTTTAAACAGTATTACTATCATTACTCTTTGGAACTCAGTTTTTCCCCTAACTATTCACTGAATAAGAAGTTTTCTGTAACAAAAGCATTTCTCTGTCAAGCTAAAAATTCCATACATGAGGTCAGTAACCTTAAAGTCTTGACATTCTTAATAACAGAGTTGTTTTCTTAGAGACAGCAGATTTACTATTTTGCTTATAGTTTACACATAAAGACGAACTGAATGTATTTCACAGCAAAAACACTTACGTACATGTTTAAAGTTTAAAATAGTTTCTTTAAAATACTCTTTGTATAAGATGTTTTATATTAATCAAATGTTAGAACATAAGTACACAAGTTCTCTTTTTTTAAGGTCACTTTTCTATGACCAATAGAGTGGTTCCACAGATGCTGTACAAGTTTCACAGATTCTCAGTAGCTTTCCATTGTAAGGAGAAGATTCATACCAAAACACCACAAAAATCATTCAGGAGTGCCATAGCACACAGAGCAGAGCAATGTAGAATTACTGTGCTGGAATGCCATCAAGGTTTTGATTAAGCAAAGCACTCTATCCTCTTTATTGTGGTATTTGACTTCAGATTGTTTATAAACAAAACTACAACTCACAATTTATGTCCATTCTATACATATTTAATGGATGCAGCAAAAGTCTACTGCAAGTTGGCAAAAGCAAGCCAACTAAAGGCTACGATGTTACCACAGGGCTGTATTTTAAGAGTGCAGATATGATTCATGTCAATTCTCATAGCGTTTTAACAAAGGGGATTAAAATGTGCAAGTGAGCCAAAATTAATTATGTGACAATTTTACCTCATCAGTATTTTGAGTGAGCTGGTCATAATTTAAGGGGAAAGAGTACTTCATAGTCCAGGCTTAGAATATCACTCACTTGGCTTCCATTTTGCACTCAATTAAAATACAGTATTCATTTTAACTCTTGAAATATACAAGGAAAAATAGGTCACTTATAGGCGGATAGTACACATTATATACAC
This sequence comes from Malaclemys terrapin pileata, assembly GCF_027887155.1. Lineage (NCBI taxonomy): Eukaryota > Metazoa > Chordata > Testudines > Emydidae > Malaclemys > Malaclemys terrapin. The sequence continues at coordinate 147,086,805 of NC_071508.1, read as the reverse complement.
CTCTACCCCGATATAACGCGACCCGATATAACACAAATTCGGATATAACGCGGTAAAGCAGCTGGGAGCCCCGGACCCTTTAAAGTGCCGCCCAAGCCCCGCTGCTTTACCGCGTTATATCTGAATTCATGTGGTTCCCCGGGCCCTTAAATCGCCGCCCGAGCCAGGCCTCCGGCATCTGGGCTCAGGCAGTGATTTAAAGGGCCAGAAGCTCTGGCTGCTGTGGGGAGTCCCAGGTCCTTTAAATCCCCGCCCGAGCCCCAATGCCGGAGCTCCGGTGGTGCTTTAACGGGCCGGGGGTTCCCCACAGTGGCTGGAGCACCGGGCCCTTTAAATCGCCGCCCGAGCCCGGCCTCCTGCAGCCAGGCTCAGGTGCGGATTTAAAGGGCCAGAGGCTCCGGATGCTGTGGGGAGTCCCAGGCCCCTTAAAGCGTCGCCCGAGCCCCGCTGCTGGAGCTCCGGTGGTGATTTAAAGGACCCGGGGCTCCCCGCAGCGGCTGGAGCACCAGGCCCGTTAAATCACCGCTGGGGAACCCGGTCCAGTCTGGCACAGCGTACCGGCTCTTGCTGGTACACCATACCGAACTGGACCCGATATAGCCTGGTCTCACCTATAAGGCAGTGAGATTTTTTGGCTCCCGTGGACCGTGTTATATCGGGGTAGAGGTGTACTTAACATTATTTTAAAAATTCAGAAGTGTATCACTTTATTTAAAGAAATAAAGGCTATGTGGCTTCTGGAGAATGGTATAATCTGTTTAATAGATGTATTTGTAAAAAATATACAATATTAAGCCTGGACAAATATAAGATATCTCCAATTCTGTCAGGAGTTAAATAAGTTTAATATTAAAAAGCCATCCTACAAAGTATCTTTTTTTTTTTTTAAACATGCACATTTCGTTTCCTTCTCTACAGAATATATGCAACCCTATTTCCTGGTTGCCATAAATATAAACAAGCAAACTTTGTATCAGAAATGTAATTAAAATAGGAGAACTAGAGACTATAGAGCAATACTAATAAAAAACATGACCAGAAGCATCATTAAGAAATATTTCCATACCAAAAATATTTCCTATGAATTATCTAAAATAACCACTTGCCTGCAGTATGCCTCCCTTGACTCTGTGACATCCTTTGGAAGAGATCATTGTTATGTTCATAATATCTATAGTTCTCATGTACACGATCACTTAGCTGATGCCTCCTTTGACCATCATAAAAATCATAGTAATAGCGGGCACCAGCATCTCCATTTTCTGTAACAGAGTTAGCTTCTGTTAAAAAGGACTGGGAGGAAGAACCATATTCCCGAGGGACATCAGCCGAATTTCTTGCAAGATAGGAAGGCGCAGATAGTCTGTTGCTTTCTCGCCTCAATATTTCATGAGGTGGCCTCTGAACTGGAGTTCTAAGGAAACTCTGGTTTCTAGAAACTATTCCATCCCCTCCAGCAGAGTAGGCAGAAGAACTCGAGTCAGGAAGGCAGATATCAGTTCGCCTTGGAATGGTCGGACCATGACGGATAAATGAAGGCATCAGATCTGTAAGAGTAAAACATGGTAATTTAAATACAAACTTTGCTACAACAAATGTCCAAATAAGGTGCAAAATAGGTATGCTAATTGGTTGACCCTAATGCTAAATTAGATTGTAGAAATCAGGAAATTCAAAGCTAGGGTTTTCACAGTAACATTAACTCAGCCATTTTAAACAAATATACAGTTAGAGTTCCAAATCCAGAAGGGACCATCAGATAAACTAGTCTGACCTTGGATATATCACAGGCCACCAACACATTACAGCCACATGCACACTAAATCTAACATACGGAATTATACCAAAGTATTAGAGCCCATAGGAGACTAAACTACTGTGTGCCACCAAGAGAGAACATGGGAGACCAGAGGGTACAAATGCTCAAGGCCTTAACAATAGCAGGGAAATTGATTAAATGAGATCCTGGCAAATGACCTGTATCCCACACTGCAGAGGAAGGTAAAAAACCTCAAGGTCATCGCCAACCTGACTTGAGACAAAATTATTTCCACATCCCACATATGGTGATCCGTTAGACCCCTGGAGCACGTGAGTAAGAACCAGTCAGCCCAGCGCCTGAGGGAGATCTCAGTACCACCTCAGAGCACTGGCTCACCTTGCTTTTCATTTCTCTATCTCAAATATCACGAAAGAATCTCAAAGCATCTAGTATTAAGCCTCAAAACATCCATCTAAGGAACTTATCCCCATTTTACAGATTGAAAAATTGAGGCAAAGATAAGTTAATTAGCTTGTAAGCTCTTTAGAAGAGAGGCTTTTACTCTGTTTGTACAGTGACTAGCACAACAGCGTCTCTAGGTACAAATGCAACATACATAAATTATTTGTATTTCACTAGCTTCTAAAGACCCCAACTGAGACTGAAGCACCATATACACATATAGTAAGAGGCAGTTCTTGCCCAGAAGAGCTTGCCATCAAAATAGAGTTCATGTGACTTGTCCAAAGTCACACAGCAAATCAGTGGCAGAACAGAAGTCAAATCTTTCAATTCCCAATCTAATGCCTTATCATGAGGTCTGCATTTCGGTACTTATACAGTGACTGAGTACGTAAGTGACTTTCCCACAGTCTCACAGGAAGTCTGTGGTACACACCCAGGAATAGAACCTATATTTTACTGTATCTATATAACATGGCCTAGCTAGCAATGCTGTAATTCTGAATGCTTTATTTCTCAACCTCAATGTTACATTAATGTATCATAGCATTTAATAGCTCAGCTTTAAGGAAACTGCCATAAGACATGAACATTAATTGCTAAACTGGTTCAGAATCTAAACCATTTTGTCTCTGTCAAGTTAAACACCAACCCTAGAGTGGTAGGCCTCACTCAGAAGGAAAAATATGCCAATGTATTCAATAACTGTTTCTAAAGTTTGTCTTTTAAATTACACCTCAGTAGATGCAATGAACAAATAATTTGCCATAAGAAGTGCTATGACACTAGAGCACACAATGGCTTGTTATTTCACAACAAAACACTGAAAACATTTCTAATGTATAGACAACTTTAAACTTTTTACAAGTTAGCCTTAGCTTGCAAAAAAGAACACTGACTTTAGGAGAGCTGCAAATTGCTCCAATTCATATGAACAAGTTATTAAAGGAACATTGTGAATTTAAATAAAAATCACACTCCTGTGTGAAGAAGATACTGTCTTCTATAACTGAACTGAGAGATTAGAGAAGTTTGTTTACAAAAGTGCATTTGACAACACTTGTGTATAGACAGTTTCCCCTTTTCACATAGGTCTTCCATACAGCAACAAGGAAAAGAACTCTTTCTTTTTTTTAATGGAGGGAAGAATATTTTAAAATCATCAAAAGCTGGCTAGTAGGGTTGACAATTTCCTGGGAAAAACTAGTTTAGGAGGACCACGTGTTAGTAAAAACTGGCTTAAACTGGGGTTAAACAGGGAAAAATAATTGCACCAGTGTCCAGCAAGTTCTGCAAGCCTAGAACGAGTCTTTTCAAATGTTTGATATATCCACTGAAAACTGAGGAACAGTTGGTCTATCCACTACATCAAAGTTGGGCTTCTACAGAATTCTGCATGGCCAAATGGAACTAGACTGGTAGTCTGAAACTCTGCCTGCTTCGGATTGCTTAATGCTTCAAGCCCACAAATCTGCATTACTATCATTTTCACACAATCAAATGTTTGACTTATGTTTATAAAATATTGAAAATTGATGACACACAACTTCCCTGAGAAAATACTAAACCAAAAAAGTACAGACATTCTGATGCTCATTATTATAGTTACATGTATTAGTATTACATCCACTGCAGTTTTACTTTTTGTTTGTACAACCCTAAATTAATCTCTGAATCTGCTGCCTTATGTAACCACAATTTTAATAGGTAACTAAAACTAAGTGTAATGGGGTGTGCATTAACAAAACAGTTTTTAAAAACGAAAATACCTTAAACTGGGTCTAACTGTTTTTCCCAGGGCAGTAAAAACCATGATTTTAGCTGGTAAAAACCATCTCTGGTAAATACCATACAATCCCAGCTGGCTAGAGGATTTATGGGCAGGTGTAGTACCTCAAAAGTTTTAACAGACTTAATTTGCATTTGATTTATTCAGATTGTGGTAGTGCCCAAAAGACCCTCTATTGGGATTGGTGCCCATTACACTCAGTAACGTATAAACAAAACACAGGAGAAAAACAGTCCCTTCCGTGAAATGTATCCTTAAAATAAAAGCAATCACCAACAATTCAAATACGTACAACTTATGTACACTGGCACATACTTCTTACCGTTGACTAGGGTGACCAGACAGCAAATCTGAAAAATCGGGACAGGAGGTGGCAGGTAATAGGAGTCTATATAAGAAAAAGACCCCAAAATCGGGACTGTCCCTATAAAATCGGGACATCTGGTCACCCTACCGTTGACATGCATCTGAGCTATCCCCTCGGATCCTACATATCAAGTTAATAAGGCTCCTCTTCAATTGCAGTCAAAGAACAGAGGTTTTACCATCACATCAGGTGGGCAGGGTGTCACTATAGGCCCCTGCCCACCTCCTGGGGTGAGTGTTGGGGGGGGGGGTCTTTCCCTCCAGTCAGGACTCCAGGCCCGGGGCACGCTCCCCACTAACCCCCGCTCCCCACTGCCCCACAACTCCAGGCCCGGGGCACGCTCCCCACTAACCCCCGCTCCCCACTGCCCCACAACTCCAGCCCTGGGGCGCGCTCCCCACTGCCCCCTGGGGGGCCGCTCCCCACTGCCCCATGACTCCAGCCCTGGGGCACGCTCCCCACTGCCCCCGGGGGGGCGCTTTTTCCTCGCCCCCTCCCCCCAAGCCCGCGGGCCAAGGCTCCTGCCGCGCCGCGCCGCGCCGGACACTCACTGCGGAGCAGCGGGCTGGTCTCCTTCTTCACGTACTTGCCCTGCACCTCGCCCGGCTTGGAGAGCTCCGTGCGCGTCTTCTTCCGGGACAGCATCCCCCCGCCGGGGGGCTCGGGCCCGCGGCCGCCTCACTCCGCGCGGCCCCCGGCGCTGCTCCGCGCGGCTCCCGGCTGCATCGTCCCCGCAGGGCGGCGCGCAGGCCCCGGGCGCTCACCCGCTCAGTGCCGGAGGAACGGGGCCGGGCCGCAGCCGAGCCATGTGCGGGGCCGCCCCTCCGCGCACAGCCCTGTGGGACAGCAGCAGCGCCCGCCTCCGCCGCCGGGCAGCGGGGTGGCGGCGCCCCGTGGCAGCGCCCCCTGCGGCGGGGAGGGCCGCTGCGGCCAACGGGAGGCTCCTCGTGCCCCGCCGCGCCGCGCGGCGTAGAACGTTCGGGGGCAGAGGGTTCCGTGGCCGTTGGGGCAGGAGGGGCGGGGCCATACTCAGGGGGAGGAGCCTTCAGCCCCCCCATCGTGGGGGCAGCAGGGCCCAGCCCCCTTCGCCCCAGCCAGGGGTGTCCCCTGCCCCAGGGGGCTGCTTGGGGACAGACGCCTCTGGCTGCCCAGGGCTGCTGGTGGGCGGCTCCTGCTGGGGCGGGCCTGTCCTGAGCCTGGGGGCTATGGGCGGGAAAGGAGACCAGGACACAAGCTGGGGGCAGGAATGGGCCCAGACCAGACAGTGGGGAAGGAGGCTGGGAGACACAAAGGGCCAAGAACAGGCCTAGTTGAGGATGACAGAGGAAAGGAAAGAGGCTGGGAGACATAAGGGGCCCAGAACAGGCCCAGACTTGGCCCTGGGAGGAAAGAGGCAGGACGGGAACACACAGGATACACATTGTATGGCAGTTAGATCACAAGCCCTGTCCCATTGTGGTGGCCCGGCCCATGGTCTGAGAGCTGGGCTTGGGAGTAAGGCCTGTATGCTTTGATTCCATTGGGAGGCTGGTCACCTACTACTCAAGAAACTATATTAAATAATTGGGTTGTCAAACTCCCTCAGGAGGTGAGCTCTTACACCCCCTTCCCCCCACAGGCCTGTTCTCATTCTCCAGCCCCCTAGAGATGTCACACGTGAACACTCGCCCGTGACAGCGAAAAGCAAGAGCCACTAGGCTAATGGATGGGCATGGTGCAAAGCTAGTTGAGGTGCGTAAGCTGCCTATTTGTATTACTGCAGCACCCAGGACTCCATTGTGTTAGGTGGTGGACATGCACACAACAAAAAACAATCCCTGCCCTAAAGAGATTACAATCTAAGTGTAAAACAACGGATAACAACTGGATACAGACAGGGAAGCACAAGGAAGAATGAGAATATTTGGTCAGTATGATAGACAATGCTCACAGCACACCAGCATCAAAAATGGCATAGAAAAATGGTTACCTACCTTTTCGTAACTGTTGTTTTTCGAGATCATAGAATATCAGGGTTGGAAGGGACCTCAGGAGGTCATCTAGTCCAACCCCCTGCTCAAAGCAGGACCAATCCCCAACTCAATCATCCCAGCCAGGGCTTTAGCAAGCTGGGCCTTAAAAACCTCCAAGGAAGGAGATTCCACCACCTCCCTAGGTAACGCATTCCAGTGCTTCACCACCCTCCTAGTGAAATAGTGTTTCCTAATATCCAACCTAGACCTCCCCCACTGCAACTTGAGACCATTGCTCCTTGTTCTCCATTGCTCCATGATTGCTCATGTTCATTCCATTCTAGGTGGGTGCGCACCCATGGGAGATTTTTGTCTTAGTGGTAGCTGTAGGGTTGGTTGTAGCATCTTCTTGAGTGCCTCGCTCATGTGCTGGTATATTAGACGTTGCCAACCCTATGCCCTCTCAGTTCCTTCTTGCCAGCAATCTGACAGAGGGGCAGGTAATGGATTGGACATGAGAAAACACATTTTGAAGAACAACAGTTACGAAAAAGTAGGTAACAGGTTTTTTCTTTTTTGAGTGGTTGCTCATGTAGATTCCATTCTAGGTGACTCACAAGCAGTATCCTCGGAGGCTGGCTCTGAGTTCACAGTTCAGCAGTTTGCAATACTGCTCTATCGAAGCCAGCATTGTCCTGGGCCTGCTGGGTAAGTGCGTAATGGGATGTGAACGTGTGGACAGATGACCAGGTGGCTACCCTACAGATGTCCTGGGATAGGCACTTGGGCTAGGAAAGCTGCCGAAGAGACTTGCGCCCTGGTTGAGTGGGCGGTGACAATCACCGGAGGTGGCACCTTCGCCTGATTGTAGCAGCAGCAGCGAAAACAGACAGTGATCCAAGAAGAAATTCTTTGAGTGGACACTGGACGACCTTTCATCCTGTCGGCCACCGCAACGAAGAATTGCATCAACTTGTGGAATGGCTTGATCCTTTCAATGTAGGCTAGCGCCCTTCTGACATCTAGGGAATGCATGAGTTTGAGGGCAAAAGTTTCTGCAGATCTGCACTTATCCTTTCTGTGGACTCCCCCAAACACTTTAAACAGCTCTCATAGGGGGTCACTAATGGGCATTGGCCGGCTGCATGATGAACATGGCTTAAAGCCTGGGAACGGTGTATGCCCGGCCTTAAGGCGAAGTCCCAGCCAGGACTCTAACTCCTAAACAACCAATCTAACACTTAACTTAAAGGTCTAACTAAGTACCTGCCAACTTGGGGGAGGGATAGCTCAGTGATTTGAGCATAGGCCTGCTAAACCCAGGGTTGTGAGTTCAATCCTTGAGGGGGCCACTCAGGGATCTGGGGCAAAATCAGTACTTGGTCCTGCTAGTGAAGGCAGGGGGCTGGACTTGATGACTTTCCAGCTCTATGAGATAGGGATATCTCCATATTATATGGAGGTATACACTTGGAAGGTGGTAAGGTGATGGGAATAGCCAGCATGGATTTGTAAAGAACAAATCATGTCAAACCAATCTGATAGCTTTCTTTGATAGGATCTTGACTTCTTTGACTTGCATCTGAAGAAGTGAGGTTCTTACCCACGAAAGCTTATGCTCCCAGTACTTCTGTTAGTCTCAAAGGACCACAGGACCCTCTGTTGCTTTTTGATAGGATAACAAGTCTTGTGGATAAGGGAGAAGCTGTGGATGTGGTATACCTAGACTTTAGTAAGGCATTTGATATGGTCTCGCATGATATTCTTATCGATAAACTAGGCAAATACAACTTATATGGGGCTACTATAAGGTGGGTGCATAACTGGCTGAATAACCCTACTCAGAGTTGTTATTAATGGTTCCCAATCCTGCTGGAAAGGCATAACAAGTGGGGTTCCGCAGGGGTGTGTTTTGGGACCGGCTCTGTTCAATATCTTCATTAACGACTTAGATATTGGCGTAGAAAGTACGCTTATTAAGCTTGCGGATGATACCAAACTGGGAGGGATTGCAACTGCTTTGGAGGGCAGGGTCATAATTCAAAATGATCTGGACAAATTGGCGAAATGGTCTGAGGTAAACAGGATGAAGTTTAACAAAGACAAATGCAAAGTGCTCCACTTAGGAAGGAAAAATCAATTTCACACATACAGAATGGGAAGAGACCGTCTAGGAAGGAGTATGGCAGAAAGGGATCTAGGGGTTATAGTGGACCACAAGCTAAATATGAGTCAACAGTGTGATGCTGTTGCAAAAAAAGCAAACGTGATTCTGGGATGTATTAACAGGTGTGTTGTGAGCAAGACACAAGTCATTCTTCCGCTCTATTCTGCTCTGGTTAGGCCTCAACTGGAGTATCGTGTACAGTTCTGGGCACTGCATTTCAAGAAAGATGTGGAGAAATTGGAGAGGGTCCAGAGAAGAGCAACAAGAATGATTAAAGGTCTTGAGAACATGACCTATGAAGGAAGGCTGAAAGAATTGGGTTTGTTTAGTTTGGAAAAGAGAAGACCGAGGGGACATGATAGCAGTTTTCAGGTATCTAAAAGGGTGTCATAAGGAGGAGGGAGAAAACTTGTTCACCTTAGTCTAAGGATAGAACAAGAAGCAATGGTCTTAAACTGCAGCAAGGGAGGTTTAGGTTGGACATTAGGAAAAAGTTCCTAACTGTCAGGGTGGTTAAACACTGGAATAAATTGCCTAAGGAGGTTGTGGAATCTCCATCTCTGGAGATATTTAAGAGTAGGTTAGATAAATGTCTATCAGGGATGGTCTAGACAGTATTTGGTCCTGCCATGAGGGCAGGGGACTGGACTCGATGACCTCTCAAGGTCCCTTCCAGTCCTAGAATCTATATTATTATAACAACAAAGGGGACAGAACAATGGACTGTAAGAACTGCTAATGCTCTTGCGATCCAAGACAAGGCACTACGACCAACCATCATGGGTGGTAAGAATGAACTGAGAGGGCATAAGGTTGGCAGTGCATGAGCGTGGCACTCAAGAGGGAACTACAGCCCACCCTACAGGTACTGCAAAGCCAAAAATCTCCGACTGCATGTGGGCACACACACCTAGAATGGAATCGACATGAGCAAGCACTCGAAGAAGAAACCAACCCTCCAGCAGTGCAAATTAGAGGAAGCTCATTAATCTATTACCAATAGAAAAGCCTATCTGAAGTCAAATTCTGAATATTTTAATAATTTTTACAATCAAATAATTGTGTATTAAAGATTAGCTTTTTAATAAAAATATTTAGACCGGTAACAATGATTAAGGGGGAAAAACACTGGAGGATGAGAACAGGCTAGAGTAAAAATAAATTAAGAGGTAGGTTCATTATTGGTTTTTTCTTCCCTAAACTGGTTTATCTTTTTTTCCATAATGGAAAATTCATAATGTTTTTATCATTAACTACAAACCTGTCAATTTTTATTACTATTTTACCCAGTTACAAATTTTGCTTTGATTAGTACAGGTATATGAATTACAACTAAATAGAGTTATTGGTCTCCATAGCAAAATACTCAAATATTTTCATACAAGGAAAAAATAAAGCAAGTTGTGAATACAGTAATTTATATTTTTAATTTCAGTATAAATGTCGGTTTCTTTTTCTGTTTTACATGATGGTATAAAGACAACTGTTGTAATACAGTATATTATACTGATATAATACAATGCAAACATGATAAAAAATACACCCACTAGTCTTCATCTCTACAGAAGTTAATTATCACTAATTACAGCATTTGACATTTAGTGGGAACAGAAGCTATTAATGGGTGAGAGGGCTGAACATCAGCAAAGCAACAGAATGCAGTTATAACATCATTTCCTTTAGATTTACCAAAGGATTTTCCTGTTCTTTGCTAAAGTACACTGTTTCCTTAAATCATTTTATGCAACATCCATAAATAGTGAATGTCAGTTGGGTTACAAAATCCCTTTGCTCTGACAAAATCAAAATTTCCTTTCTTTGAATTTAAATTCATCCTTAACTGACTGAGGAAAAAGTGCTAATACTGTATATACTTTTTACCAATGCAAATTGACACACAGCTCCTTAACTGTGCAGATATAAAACAATCCCTCAAGTTGTTTGGAATGAATTTATATATATATTCCCCACCAAAAAAAAACCCAATTCCAAAACACTTATCTTCACAGTGATTCACACAGCATGGTGTAGGAAACAATGGGAATACTTTTTAAAACACTGTTATATTATCTTTGAATTGGCAAGACCCATTGTTTTGATTGAGGCCTAGTGCTTCAAGTTTTGTTGAGCATAGATGAGTTTGCTATTACAGACTTCGGCATTTTTAGAATGCCTATATGGGATATCCAGGTTTCTAACATGATATTCAGGCATCAGAGACTATAAATACTTAATACTTTTCATAGGTGTATATCCATTGGCTCAAATGCATGGTAAAAAAGTATATGCAAGTAACTGTGCCAGCCCAGTGGTCAGGCATACATTTCACTGACAGGGCATCAGAGTTTGGGTCCTCAGTTTCACCACTGCATACCATCTGGGGAGGAAGTGCCCTAAACTGCTTCTCAAGCAACCCTTCTGGCAGATGCTCTCAGCAGCATTTAATAGCTCTGGAAGGTGCAATGTCAAAGGGCACTTTTGAGAACGCTTTATTCACACAAATATCCCAATGAAATCACCTTGAATTTTGCCTGAACAAGGGAGGTTGAACTCCCTCATGGCCCCCCACCTCCCAACTGTCCTCAGTGGTGGGATTAGTATTTGAAGCTAAATACATGAAAGGAAGGATAGATTAAGAGAGAAGGGGGAGAAATCAATCTCTGTGCACTATCCCTGCAACAAAAGTTACCTACCCTTTTTTGACATCGATTCTGATTAGTGCTTTTTTTAAAATCCAAGAGAAAATAAGTGCCAGAAAGCCAAAATTTGGAGTCTATTCTTTTAAAAAAGCATCCATGTGAGATTTTATTTAATTACAATCTCTACTTCAATATCCCCATGATGTCTGACAATTTGCCACATATGTTAACATTAGGAGCTGGTCTACACTACCGCTGTAAATCGATCTAACTTACGCAACTTCAGTTATGTGAATAACGTAAATGAAGTCGATGTAGTTAGATCCACTTACCAAGGTGGCTATACTGTGCTGTGTCAATGGGAGAGCGTCTCCCATTGACTTCCCTTACACTTCTCGGCGAGTGCTCTCCCATCGATTTAGTGTGTCTTCACCAGACCCGCTACATCGACACTCGCTGCATCGATTGCAGCAGTGCCAATCGACCAGTAAATGTAGACACGCCCTAGGTCATTGTCTAGTCTAGGAAAATATAGTGCATTAAAAAATGCTAGCTAACACCTTTTTCTAGGATGACCATAGCCAGCTGAATTATGTCTACTCTGCCATTTTAAAAATACTGCCTATTTTCCTAAGCTAGACATAACCTTAGAGACGTGTGCTCAATTTCCTTATTGTCAACACACATTTTAGTCCAATTGCCCATGCATCAAAACTTTATTATGTGTGTGACTTACCAAGCTAACTGGTCAATATTAGCATAAGCAAAATATTTATACTCTTTGGAATTTAAAAAGGGAACACCAATTTACTTCAATGTAATTTGCAGTAATAAAAGACTGCTTCTGCAGTCAATGTAAAAATGGTGTAGGCAAACGTTAGAGCTTGTCATCTACCAAGATAGAAGATTGCGAGTGGAAAGGGACAGCACAGTACAGTCACGAAATGATTTCTAACTAAGGTTTTTTTGCTTTGTGTAGTGCTAGATATGTTTGTGCTATCATTGTAATTGGTCTACCTTTTAAGGTATATTGAACAAATCTTTTTAAAGTTTTAAGAGTTAAAATGTAAACACTCCAAGCTGATTTTTGTTTTTAAATAAAACCCTGTATATTCATTGCACCCTTTCAACAGGAAAACAGTGCATAATTTTCTATCATCGGACATGCATTCATGGTGATTATTTTCTCTGCCGTGTCCTTATGCTCCATTCCTGTACATAGGAAGAAAACAAATCTCTATGGATTCTTGTAACATTCACAATATTGCCTGCATAAAGGAATCGAGCAGACTGGCAGTACAAGGAAAGGGTCACACCAGGTAGCTATTATCCAATCCCTTCACCCTCCAATTAATAAGTAACCTGTTAGGTATAACAGTCTTGACAATGCTTTACCTGGCTAAATCAGTATAAACTGAAAGTCATTCTCTGCAGGCTGGCGAGTGGCTTGTGGCAAGTGAATTGGCAGTCTCATTTCAGTTCCTAGTGGACAGTTGCATGTCACAAACACTACCGTAACTGGCACATTGTTGGCAGTCTCAGAGACAAGGGTTTGAATACAGTTTGAACATTTTTAACCCTTCCTCCAAATCCCACTACTGCTGCCAAACTGGCCCCTCTCACCTTGATCAATCGATCCTTCAAGCCCTTATATAGATTGCGCCAATCACAACACTTCTTCCAGTCTTATCCTGGCCCCTCTCACCAGTATTACATTCACATTAACATTTTAAAAATCTTATTGTCTTAAGTCTATTTTTATCTAGTCATTAGATAATACAGTTTGGTTTATCATTCTTTTCATAAACAAGGTTTCTTAAAGCTTGAATAAGTGGTTATCTTCATACACAGACATTAAGTTCCATATTTATAGTAGTGCAGGAAGCTAGTTTATGCTATCGTTCCAAGTTGCTGAGGTGACCTCAAATATAACTCTTTACAATCACAAACTCGGATCCTGTAGCAGGACCCACTAGCAGAGACCTGTCTGTACAGACTCCCACTGACACCAAATGGAAGTGTGTATGGTCATCCGAGGTCTATGTTAGTAGACCCCATTGCAGGATCATTGCCATAGATATTACAGACTAAAGTTTATGTAGGTCCTCTTCTCCATTCTCCTGCCAATACAGGATTATTCCATAAATACATTTCAGTGCTTTGCCTAGTTAAAAAATATTCAAGTAGAAGCCAGATCACTTTCTGTTTGGAGATTGTTCCTCTGTTTTAATTTAAGGCCCTTAACATATTTGTAAAGGAGTGTTTAATTGCAGCTGTGTAAGTCATTGTCACACTCACCACATGGGACATTTCTCAGGATTAGATACTGCTATGGTTAGTTAAATGGCAGCATTCAATTTACCAAGTTTTAACCACCACTTGGGAAGCTGAACCCTGGAAAGAAACAGCCATTGATCAATGGGCTAGAAGCCTAGTGCATCAGTTGAAGCATACTGCTTTACTCCAGAATCTATTTGCAGTATATAGGAAACAGATGAAGTCTGTTTCCTAATATGAATTATTCTGACAATGACATCTAGAGATGACCCAGATGATATGTTGAGTTTAGACTTTAAAGTACACCTCTACCGCGATATAATGCGACCCAATATAACACGAATTCGGATATAACGTGGTAAAGCAGTGCTCCAGGGGGGCGGGGCTGCGCGCTCTGGCGGATCAAAGCACGTTCGATATAACGCGGTTTCACCTATAACACGGTAAGATTTTTTGGCTCCCGAGGACAGCATTATATCGGGGTAGAGGTGTATTATACATAAACTTTTAAAACATTCTAAGCCTAACTGAGACCTAATTTGCAAAGGTTCCCCTTAGACCTAGGTTTCAATGTAGACATGAGTTACCAAATTAATTCACTACAATAAAACCAGAGTATATATTTAAAAATAAAGCAGTTAAAATAAGTTAAGTTACATAGAATCACAGATCCAAATCTTTTCTACAATCCTGAATAGGGTAGTTTTTGACAAAACTGGGCAGGAAAGTGGCTTAGGAACGCAACCAGAAGTTTGTTGGCAGCTACCAGTTTAGGTTTTAACTTTAAACTATCTACTTTGGGACCTCTGTTAACCAACATCTAGAATACAAAAAGGCAGCACAGTGAGAAGTTGAAATCTTAACATTTCAGTAAAGTGCAAGAGAGCTTTTGAATATATGTATGGCTTTGCTATGACCTTAATTGAGGAGTAGAATTCAAAGATGGTGATGCCAGGTTCTTTACTATTTTACTGAGGTTGGCAATCTTTTCTTCTAAGAAGTAGTTTTTCTTCTCAGCAGTTTTCTGTCGCTGTTCTGTCATCTCCAGAGCTTTCAGCAATTGTGCGTTTTCAACATAGAGATCCTTAACCATTGCATCTGCTTTAGTATTCTTGGAGAGCTAAATATATATATATATATATATAAAAGTTACTCCCAGCTTTTTATGTATGAAGAGATACAAGTGAAAGCAGTGCTGTGTTTAGGCAAGCTGCTGGTTCAATTTATTGTGAGCACCCTCATCCATTCATTCATGTAGTGCATGATTATACGAAATCATCCACAGGAAAAGGATACACCAAATTGGATATTTTCACCTGTTATAAATGAAACATTTCCTAATGTTTATGGGCACTACTCTTATCTTGAAGGTGGAAAGAGGTTGTGCAGAAGGTCAGACATGAGACAGATATTATGGGTCCACAAATCAAGATCTGCAAACCCTTGCTTATGCAGTTAGTGCATGCAAGTGTTTGTAGAATCATGCCCCAATTCTTTAAGGCTCGGTAAATTCTCATACACCAGAACCCATCAGCCCAGAGTGGCAGATGACTGCAATTAGACACATCACCTGGGTCCCACAGATACAGCTGTGATGGAAAGTTCTGGAACACAGGCTTTCCCTATATAAGTGGGTGAAGTTCACCAGTACTCTGTCTTTATTCCTTTGAGAACAGTCCTTTTGTGGGTGATTTGGGGCGATGGTAAGGGCAGCTGGACCCTGTCTGTCAGTACTGCATTTCCCTGATGAGTGGGAAAGTAAAATCTGTTGGCCTCCCACTTTACAGGAGAGTCCAGCTGCAACTGTGACTCCACAACTCCAGGGATGAGCCCACCAATGACAATAATTCCGCCTGCCTGGGCCTTCCACACCACTGTTTCCCAAATCCCTTATTCAACTGAACAACTAGCTTGGTCTGCTCAGGATTCTCTTCTGTTCAAAGACTCTATGTACTTGAATTTAATGGTTAGCCATATACTTGGCCATATTAATCTGCCTGGCAAATTTACTACCAGATATCTCAGATCTTTCAGGACACCAATCATCTTATCTTCCTTCCACTGACCCACTGCTTAAGAAGGTCCTCTCTGCCACTCCTGGAGATGTCTACCAGTCCTGCTCCTCTCAAAAGAGATCAGTAAAAATTAGATAAAGTAAGTGAACCCAGGGGCCACCTTATCTCCTGAGGAAGGGGAGATCTTAGTTTTTTGACTCTTCTAACGACTTGTGTTTTGAATCTTTGGAAGCTTTGTTGGGTTTAAGATGCAGTTCATTCACTTGTATAGTGAAGCTGCCTCTGTGGGACTAAATTTAATTAAAACCAGTCATCTCCAGCTTTGGGTGGATAGATTCTGTCATCAGGGAAATATGAGGTAGGAACAAATTGTCTCAGCTATTTAAATCTAATATTGCAACAAAAATTGCATTTTTTAATAAATGTGTTGACTATTCACTAAGGAAAGTATTTTCCATTTCCCCTCAAGTAATCTGATTTAATAATACATCCCCAAAATGTAAATTGTTTGACTGAATGTAGAATTAATATAAGTTAAGTAAATCATATACAAGACTTAAAATCTTATTTTGGGAATGGATTTTCAGTCACCATGAACTCCTACATGCATTGAAAGGGAACACAACATTTGTGACATGGTGAGGAAAGTTAAGTACACAGCTGTGCTCAATATACCAATCTACATGCAGTGCATTTGCCCGTTTTCATCTATTATATCTCAAATAAGAGAGCTTATTTGTACACTTTTCAGCCCTGAACTGTGAAATAAACTTGCATGTTAGTGTAATTTATTTAGTGAGACTACTAAAAAGCTCACTGGAATTCCTGGGCATTTTTATTTTTTCCAACAGGGAAGAGATGAACATTTAGGTAACTCAGAAGACGCTTGTATCCTAATAAAGGAAAACAGGAGCAAAGAACCTGCTATGTGTCTGGGTAAGTTTTTCCCTTGCCACGTGCTATAAATCCTTGGGAGGGAACATCCCCAAAGTGTAATCTTTGGGAAAGTACCTTGTTCTCCCTCTTACCCCAGGTACAACCACTCTTCAATTAAGATGCTTCTCCCAAATTGGAGAGGTTTGTTTCCCAGTTTTAGGTCTTGCAAGGTACTGAGCAATCATAATTCCCAGTCAATTACTAACAAATTGTGGATGCTGAACTCAATCTTTAGTCAAGCGTGCTGTGGTTTTAGATCAAAAGCATAAAAGGCTTTTACAATCTACTTGGAACAAAAGTAGAATCTGGCATACTTTGCTCGCTTAAGTTGTGTACACAAGGTATGTGGGATCCCAGGAGAGGAATGGTAAGGCTTACTTGTTCTTTCAGTTGGTTCACTTTATCTTGGAGAAGCCTCTTCACAAGCTTCAATTTCTGCTCAACATCCATCATACGTTCTTCCATCATCTTTAGAAGCTGAGCATGGCCCCCCTAAAAGGTGAACAGTTATGTGAGAGTTAAGTAACAAAGACACATCAATTGTTATTTGTCTCCTCTCAGGTGATACTGGGCTGGGAGACAGATTTGGTAGCCAATATGAGTCTGCTTTAAAAGATGGGCTCACATCTGTTACGCAGTTTGTGTAGGCAAATATTTATGCACTTATTCTAAAGGGACACGGTCAACATTATAATAATTTTTAGAGTCCTTATTAGCAATACCATAGATTATTAAATTTAACAAATCTAGTTTATTTTCATATGTGCTTTTTACTTTTCACTCAGGCTGGGCAATGAAAATCAGACCTGACAGTTCTGTTGCGTTTGGGTTCACTACTGCAGGGGAACAAAAATCAAACAAACCTATTTTTATTTTGTAAAATATTATTAGTAAACAAACTTTAGGGCATGAAGTTTGACAGTGTCTCTTTAAAGTCAAATAATCCCCACAACCTTCAGTCTTTAAAAATAAATGGTGGGACTTGCTACTTCCCCAAAGTTTGCTTCCTTTATTATAGCTGTAGATTACAGGCTTCTGGCTATTCAGAAATGTTAGTAATCAGCCTCCTTTTGCCAGTTTTCTTCAGCAATGTAACTCACAAGCCTGCTGAAACAAAATAATGTACTGCAATGAGAATGCCTGCAAAAACCAGACACTGCATTGCAATTTCCCTGGAGCAGTTGGGAAGAGAAGGCAGATCACAAAGAAAGGTATTTGGAGACATTTTGGTAATTAGCATTCACAGGCAAGGAAATACAAACAGTGTTAGTTTAAATGTCAGTTTCTACCTATATTTTAAAAGACATCTGAATGGGTGTTAGCCAAGAGTCACTTTGATAAAATACTGAACCCTGAAAGGGCCTGTAAGCAAGCCACTTTCTTACATGGGGTGGGGCATTAATCGGAGGCTGGAGGAGAGTGTATTTTTTCCCCAGAGAATAGTTGCTTATTTAAAATTCTATAGAATGGATTCCATTATGGAGGGAATTGCAAATAGAATTACATTTTACCTGAAGAAGCGCCAAAGGGATCTCAATAGAAGGAGTTTTATATATACTGTAGTTAAAAACAGTATTTTAGAATCACATATCATGTAGGAAGCAGTATATAATGTAATAAGACTGGGGACTTTTCCAGAGGGATTTAATATAAAATCTAGCAGTAAGTAGAACTTACCAGAACAAGTTCTAGCCAAAATATTTTCATCTATTTTTTTTTTAAGTTTAGTGAGATACTCTGAAACATAGGTCATAAATACTTTTGTTTGGCTGTTGGGGCATGAAGTGAATAATTAGACAAGCATAACTGTATGCTGTGTTGTAGCTGCTTGGTCTCAGGGTGTGAGAGACAAGGTGGTGAGGTAATATCTTTTACTGGACCAACTTCCATTCATGAAAGAGACAAGCTTTTGAAAATAAGCTCTGTGGAGCCTGAAAACTTCTCTCTTTCACCAGCAGAACTTGGCCCAATAAAAGATATTACCTCACCCAACTTGTCTGTCAAGTATAACTGTATAAAACTTACAGGTCTCCGCAGATTTTTTTTGTTTTGTTTTGTTCTGGTTTATAATCTGAGTTGTGTGTTCAAATGAATTTGAGAACACCAATTGAAACTAAGTTTTATCTGATTAGTCTATGAATCCATAAAGCCTTCTCCTGAAGTTACAGGAAGTGAGAAAATGGACTCAAAGCAGGTCAGGTTCATTCAAAAGATGTAAACCTCAGTAAGTCAGGACAGAGTTTTCTTAAAAAAAAAAAAAAAAAAAAAAAAAAAAAAGTTTCACACAGCTTGTATTCCAAGTAGACAAGAGCCAGGCTATAATGCTGTAAATGGTTATACACATCTGTTAAAATAATGCTGAAGTCTAGCTTAAAAACAGTAACTGCTGGGAAATACGGGAATACTAAGAACTGTGATTCGAAGATGGACTTCAGTCATTACAGATACTACTATTTTGTCCGAGTTTTTAAATCCAACACTACATAGGAAGTGGATGCTTGAGGCCAAATTCCTTCATCAAATGTGCATATGCAGCTCTTGCTAAAAATGTATGTGCAACTCCCACTCCAGTTGAGGACAGAATGTGGGCCCATGTTATTACATACTATTCAATAGTTCCCATCCACCATATCAGAGAACAGTGAAATAAATATTTTGGCCAAAAGATTTTTGTTTAGAAAAGCTGAAATATTGTAGTGAGTATGATACATTAGTAAGACAGAAGACACACCTGTTATATTTAAAATGTTTTATTTTTCAGGTACATCAAAAAAAGTGTCATCTTTCCCCGTTAAAAAGTTTATACATCTTGTACAAAACTCAGTATAAATAACCCAGATTTTCTTCAAATCTCATATATAAAAATTAGTACCTTTTGATAAAAATAGTTACAACCATTTGAGAAAAATAGTGTATTTCTTTCCACAATGAACAAGTCAACAATTTAAATAACATAAATAAAAAGGATTTGTAACAAATTGAAAAATGACAGCTTATGAATTTTCTTCACAGAATAGGTTCTACACAAATAAATAGGAAAAACATAATACTATAGAGGTTTTTTTTATTGTTGTTTTTTTGTTTTTAAAGCACAGAATAATTTGATCCTCAAATTTCTCAGCTTATGCCAGTTTGAGTGTAAGTAAGTTTATCATTGTAAGGAATGAGATCATTAGCAGCCAAGCTTTCAGAGGTGCCCAATCCTCCTGTAGGAATCTGCATGCACTGCTCGCTGCTCCGGTAGCAAGGCCTAGAGAAAGAAGGCAAGTGGGATACTTCACCCTGATATCAAGATTTTTTTTTTTTTTTTAAAATACATACACTGCTATTAAAGCAAACCACCACCAAGCAAGCAAAGCAAAACAAACAAAAGCAACAGTCATCACAGAGCATGCAGAGAATCACAAATTATATTTTTCTAAATATTTGTACAAGCACTAAACAAATGCAGTTGTGAAGACATTCAGAAAATGTTTTCTAGGTGTAAGGACTCTTCAGATGGCTCACCAACATCAATTTTGCAGGGACTTTTTTTGGGGTGGGGAATGTCAATTAACTTTATGCAGTTGCTAATTAGAAAAAGTGAAGCTGTAAACTTCTGGCTAGAGAAATACAGCTGCCACAATATGTATATAGTCTCAATATTGTTGGGAGACGAGCAGCATCTGCCTGAAGGGTATAGTCCAATTCAACTACATTAGAAAGTTCTCAGCATTTCCATTATAAACCTAGTTTGTAAAGAGTCTATATCTGGGACACACAAATTGGCTCTAGGCTAAAACTGTATTCTGAAAGGGATTTCACTACAATAAGTTGCATTTTAAAATTGTAAAATTCAAAAAACAATCTGGACGAAGTTTTTTGGTGTTTATACTGTGTCCACACAGGGATAAAGTGAGGGACAACCAATTTTTAAACGTATTTTGGACAGATCAATCATGTTAGAAAGCGAGGCATTAAACAAGCGCAGATTCTAAAACATATGGAAAAAGAACTGGTTAGGTGGCGGGGGCACTTTGTAGTTGTAAGGTTATTGTATATGGAGGAGGAAGTGAAAGCAGTACAGGGATTGCTGTTGGGGCTAATATTTCCAATTCTGTCTGTACTATAAGTAACACAGGAAAGTATCAAAGTTTGCACTCAACATCGAGACAGACCAAAAAATAAAATAATGTAGATGAAGGATCTCGAGTTCAGAAAGGTCTAGAGTAGACAGGTTAGTGTGAGTAACAGACGGCTCAAGAGTTTCAATTTAGAGAACTTGAAGTCTTGAGTACAAAAACAGTGATCCTGAAGGGCAACAGCTTGACAGTGATTACAGATGGAACAAGGACAGAACATGGCTATGACCAAAAAAGCAAACAAAACTGGAACAGAAAAGGAGCACACAGTACAACTCAAGCACAAAGTTTATCACCATCACTCTACTTGTATGCATATTTACTGTACCTAATTTTAGGCACCTTATTAGGGAAAGGCCTTGGAGCTAGAAGAGCTCTGTAGGAGTGCAGCAGCAGGAGTAACACCAGGACTAGGTGGGTTAAATGTATACAGATAGCATGGAAAATCTGGGGTTGTACTCACTGGTGAAATGACGGTGGAGAGGGGATATGACGCAAGTTTTCAAGATGCTAAAGGGGACATTGAAACGTAAATAAGCTTTCAACTAAACGTTTACCCTAGGAATCAACTAAGGAAAAAAAACCAAGGTGTTTTTACAAAGGAATGTTCTATCTTGTGATGGACTAGAAGCAGCTAACAAAGATATAGTCCTTGACCATACTGAAAAAGTGCTCTGCTGTAACAAAATTGATTAAAAAAAATATATATATATATCAATCTGCTTAAACCTATGTGAACCCTTATTGTAGATACAGTAGAGCTAGTGTAACTTTTTTTTAATATCAATTTAGTTTGCTTAAGCTGTATCACTGTAAGAAAGGGATAAACAGGTTTTAAGTACATCTATAATAGAGATTTGCATAGGTTTAACTAGATTGATTTTTAAAATCTAATTCAATGCAGTTTTCCAGGATAGACAAGGCCTTGCAGAGATACCCAACAGGGAAGATTTACACATTATTCACCTGCAGAACCACTATTTATAGCATGTAGTTAGCTTATGCTTGATGAGCTCAAATAATTTAAAAACTTTTTCTTGTTTTCAAAAAAAAAAAAAAAAAAAAACACACCTTACATACTCTTAAGACAGTTCACAGTATGTTAACTTGCAGAAGCTGCTATAAGATTGCTTTTTTTCCTGCCTTTTTTTGTTTGCTTTTAAATAACAAAATTTCAGACTAAACCTTACACTCTACCTGTCACACTCTGTCACCCAAGACCTTAACATATGGTAATATTGCCTTCTTGTCATCAGAGTGCCTGACAGAAGACCTTACATGCAATATAATTTGTATTTAATTCATCCTGCTGTGCTTGCCTTTCGTTTCCATGCTTTTGGATGATGTGTCTCATCCTTAAATACTTAATGCTCTTAAAAATAAAAATGGCATCACTGAAGAGGTTTGTCATTTTTGTTGAAAAAGTCCATTCAAGTACATGGCACTTGGCAGGAGTATGAATTTTCCGATAGAGCTATCCCTTTTACCCCAACCCAGTCTGTATAGAGCCTACATATGAGTGAGTCCCCCAAAAGATACGGTTATGAATTGATTTTCATTGTTTTTATGCTGAAAAAGTATTCTGTGTTGCAACTCCTTCTCCCAGGATACACTTTATACTCTTGTAAACAATGATGAAGGGTCCCGTCACCTTCTCAAATCATTCCGAAGAGACAGCACGATGACAAGTTTCATACCCCGTGAAACTTAAAACACTATTGCTACATAAAAACACAGAAACTGAGCATGTTCAAAGGCTCTTCCTAACTTTAAAAAAATTTCAATTTTTGAAAGCTCAAGGCTTTAAAGAAAAATGCTACCGAGCTTATTCTACTTTGAGTGTAAGATTGTGTTTAAATTTAAGCTTTTGTGTTTAAGAGATATGGGGGAAGCGTTTACAGTAGTGTTTTTTAATCAACGTTATCTGAAGCTTTACCTCCCTCCATAAAAGGAAGTCAGGCAAACATTCTGGTTTACATATAAGGCAGAGACCAGTCCTTTGGGTACCTCTTTTGCTTTTGAAGCAATTTAAAGTGGCAGAGAGAAACTCCCCAAACTGAAGTTTACACCGGAAATGCCAGCTTTCATACCAGTGCTTCTGCATTATCTCCTATAACACACTTCTTGCACATTTGGGTTATACTTTATTGTTCAAATAGTAAAGAAACTGGATGACAACTGCATTGAAAATCCCACCCCATGTGAATGGTGGCCACAATTTAGTCTTGAAAATACATTTTGAATTTTCCTTCAGAAATGGCAACAGTATATACATTTTATCATAACGCCACCTTCCAGAATGTCTCCTCCTATGACCTGAGAATAATGAAGCTGCAGTGACCCTTTCAGAAGTGGGTTTAAGTGTCTGTATGATGTCAGGCAACATTTGACACACCTGGACTCCATGAGGCAGTAATATACTTTGCTAGTTCTGTATGCTTTAGATACAGATGTTTGTGCAGTTTATAGTTGTGCTGTACCTTTAAAACTGTGTAGTTTCATATTTGATCACATATTAAAAATATAAATAAAAACAGTACTGTCAAATCAAAAATGTGGATCAAAAGGAGAAAAGCTAGTAATATCTAGCTGGGAATGGTTAATACTCAGGAGAATTAGAAAGACTGCACAATTAAGCTATGGTCTCAGTCAAATGACATGCAAACTGAGGGCATGCTATACAGATATTTGTATTAGGAAGATACCATTATTTTTGAACTGGCATAAACAGAGAAAGGATCATGTCAGAATGAAAAAAACAGGACAGTTAATCAATACATTTTCTAACTCGGAAGCTGCACAGTAAAGAGAGTTGTACCTGTGGCATGTTTGTTTCAGACGGTCTATTTTCAAGTTCCTCCTGCAGTCGTTGACTCCTCCTCTCTGCCTGCTGTAGCTGATGTTGGAGTTGCAGGAACTGCTCCTTGGGCACCATAGTACAGCCTTGCTGCTGGAGCTGCTGCAGCTCCCGAGAATGCTGGGATTGGCTAAGCATCACATTGGAGCTCGAGTGTAGCATCTGAGTAATAAAATAAAACCAGCCATTAGGAGCGATATTGTTTACACTTCAAACCACCCAAAAGAGCTATTTAGTAAGAAGCTATTTACTAGCATATGCTACAGGACCCTACTGGAAACCCACTTCAAGTCTTCAGCAAGCTCTCTCTGTATAACTGAGTCAAACAAACTTGATCTGATGGCGAATACATGTACTGTGTTAACTATTCTGCAATAGCTCTATTTTTTACCCACAATAAGAAGTTATGAGGTTAACAAACCTTTGTGCATTTTCTAAAAGGAAAAATGTATGCGTGTTTGTTGTTTTAGTCTAATGAAATCTGACCTTTGATCCATGTTTTCCTGGGCCCAGTTTAAAATTTAGGCTAGTTACTGTTAAGAGCCTGTCAACCCTAAATGAGCCATTGGTAATTTTTAACTTCAATATTCATTTTGTTTAGACTTGATCTTAACAGCATTAGCTGTAAGTTTAGTATTAAGGCACAGCAAAAGCAACCAAGCAGGGGCTTGGCGAAAGGAGGCCATGCAATTATTTACTTGGTAAAATGGGCTCAGGTCACTCCATTCTGATCCAAAGCTTTCCCAACGTTCAGCAGTGCTCTGATCTGTGAGTTTGGTCCAGCTCTAGTTTAATGGAATTTCACTAATATGCCAAAAGCCATTTTCCTAAAGGAAAACGGAGAGTAGGATGTTTTCATCTCAGTGCATGTAGGATTTAAGTCATATAATGCTACTCGTTATATCCCATTCAGATCTGTTGACTAAAGCCTCATTCTTTATATTTACCCCTAAATGCTGGAAAACGGACGCCTTTATATTTTCAGTTACTCAAGTGATGCCTCCAGCTACAGGCAGAGATTCCAAACAACAATTCGACTTCTGTGTACAGAAATGGAGTCTTGGAGGGGTTTCTTCAGATATGGGTGTGTTTAACAATCTGAAGAGGTTTCTTTACCATCAAAACCGGACGTCTTGTCTATCCTAGAAGAGGATAAACCCTCCAGAAAACCCTCTTTATGTAGACACAGCTTATACCCGCAAAAAAGTGCTTTTCCAGTTATAGTTTATACCAGTTCCCCAAGTGAACTAAGCTATACTATCCAAAGCACTTTTATGCCAGTTATAACAGTATAACTAGGCCTTTTTGCATATAAATATGTTGGGGGTGGGGTGGGGAGGCCACAGGAATCACTTCCTTAACCAATATGTCATACTACAAAACAACACCTAGTGAGGACTTGGCCTAGAGGGTCTAACTTCTCTTTCTCTCATTCTGACAAAGTGCTGCTTTCAAGCAATGGGATGACACTGCTCAGATGAGGGCAAGACTGCAATGTGATTGCTGGCACGATCACATTACAAACATGGAAGTCTCAGCTGGGAGTTGTCTGACAAGTTTACAGATTAGAAGTCATTTATTTTGTTTTTAAATACCCACACAATTCAACGTGTGATTATTTAAGTAACATTTTTCCAGACATTAACAATTGAATTTAAAAACAAAATTCCAGGCAAAGTTAGTTTATATCTAGAATCATTTGTGATATTTGAAAGAAAAAACAACACAGTCAAGATATTAAGATTTTAAAAAGACCAACATGCATTTGAATAAGATTGGACTGGTTCTATTCCTGTTAATCTATTTGATATACAATAGCTTGTTAAAAGGATGTATAATTAATCTGACACCTCAAAACACCTGCACTAGTCTCTTGAGTAAGGTGTTTGTGGTTTTTTAGTTCTGCAAACATGATTTTGCTTCTTCCCTCCCAAGTGGTGTGATTAAGAAGGATGCGTCAGCGAATATTTGTGGTTTTACTCCGTGGGCGTGTCTATATTGGGAACCATAGTGGTATGAACTCCTGTGCCCTGTCTATGCTACGGCTTTCACCTTGGGCTGCCCTGGTGCAGGAAACAAGGAAGTTATATGATGTTTTCAGTGTAGACAAGCCCTGTGTGTTTATTTTCTACAGGAGAATCAGAACTTTCTCCTGAATCAAATACACAGTGTTCAAAGGCTAATCTCCTCCTTTCTCCAAAATACAGGCTAAGAAAGAATTCTATCTATATTCTCTGCAGATCTGACGGGTTTTATCAAAAAAGCATTTCAGTTAATAGGACACAATGAAACACAGTAATGACTAATGGAGGACTCTAGAACATGAGCACAGATGCTAGCAGTACCTCAAGAGAATAAAGGCAAAGAAACATTGTTTGTCTAGACAGAAAAAAAATGAAGTATAATCTTTTGCCATTCTAATCTGCTAGGGAAAGAGTACCAAGAACTGCATTCCTTAAAAGATTTAAGCTGTCATGTAGTCTGACTGCATTTAAAAAAAGAGTGCCCGACAGTTCAGTGAAAGGCATGCAACATATCTGATGTTAACGAAGACATTGCCAACCCTCTCAAGAAAGTAAATGGCCGTTTAATAAATGAAAAAAGAAAAATGAAATTTCAGAGCCACTTTTCATTTTGTGACGTCAAAAGTTTATCCGTTATGACTTTTCAAATAATTTTGGGAACAGACTTCGAAAGGTTTGCCACATTTCTGGACCTACAGGATGGAACATTCATGATATATCCACATCCTTTAGTGTAAGCAATACGGCATTTGAACTAAGTATAGTCATAGCTATATTACAATGAATAGTGACTCCTTTACAGATATGGAGTGTTACAAACCCAATACAATTAGTAGCATAGTAAAGAAACAAAAATGAGATTTCTCCGTGCTATGGTAGTACATTGAAAATGATTAATCTACCTTCACACACTATCTCAGACAGAGCACTGCACCCTTCTCTGCTAGTTCCAACCACTGAGTTCTAGGCACAGGTTAGCCACAGACAAAAGGAGAACAAGCACAAGAGAGAAAGTCAGAGTAGTTAGGATGTGCAAAGTGCTAAGTGAGTTTTATACACACCTGTTGGAAAAAGATTAGGAAAGAGGACAGAAAAATCTTGCATGTTACTAGATAAAGTTTTATAAGAGAATGCATTTCCATGTATGGTAAAGAAACAGCCAAAAGCATTAACAGTCCAGTCTAACAGTATATCTGGGTTCCCATGATTTCAATTGTCTTACATGGAATGGAAAATTTAATTGTTTTGAGCATATATAAAACAGTATTTTGGACATTCTGTCAGCCATTAATTCTCTCTTCTTATGGAAATGTTATAGTAATATTTTAAGTTACGTAACTGAATTAGTGTTTTCTGATAGTCTATTTGGGGTCTATTTCTAGCCCATTATCTAGGCACTTTTTGAAGTCTTTTATAATATATCTTGCTAGGCAAGCATCCTCTGGGAGATGCTCTCATTTTTATTTTGGCACAAGACTGGATTTTGCTTCACCATTCTCTCCTTCAAGTTTAGGGGATAAGGTCAGACAGAAGGTCATGAGTTCAAAGTTCACATTCAGCTGCAAAATATTTCCATCATAAATAAGAGAAACCTTTTAAATTCTATTTTCATAAATTTGTTCCAAGCACATAATTAAATTAGGCAGACTAATAAGTTAGGAGGACAGGCCATTTTTTTTTTTTTTCTTTTCTTTGTTCATATGACCCATCTTGTGTTACTGGCTCTTGAAGGGAGCAGGAGGAATTTAGAATAAGACTCCCAGAAAATTGCTATTTTCCAGCAGGACTAGTAAATTTGTCTGATATTTGGTTGTTAAAAAGCAAGTGTTCAAAATTAACATGCATGGTCCTTAAGCTGTAAAAGGTTACAAGTGAGTAGTTTTATACACTTATAATCAATAGCTCCCTAAAATTATAATTTGCATACTAATGTTGCCAAATAAGGTTTGGATAGAAACATTGAGAGTCTTTACTCTTATCTGTGGATACAAAAAAAAATCTCCCGGTCTTCCATTTGATCATGACCCTAAAGTAGCTGTAGTTTCTTCTTACAGCTTCTGACAAACATCCCCCTTTGTCGGAGCACATTTGTCATGCAGCATAATTCCTTAATTAATGGGGATGTGACTGGGCATTTGCAAGAGACTTCTACCTGGCCAGCCTTATCAGTTTAAGTTTGCACATTAATGTATCGTATTCCTATCCCACTGAGACCAAGAAAATATCTTTAAATACATCATCTATAGCAGTGTTTCCCAAACTTGGGACGCCGCTTGTGTAGGGAAAGCCCATGGTGGGCCGGGCCGGTTTATTTACCTGCCGCGTCTGCAGGTCTGGCCGATCACGGCTCCCACTGGCCGCGGTTTGCTGCTCCAGGCCAATGGGAGCTGCTGGAAGCGGCAGCCAGTATGTCCCTCGGCCCGCGCCACTTCCAGCAGCTCCCATTGGCCTGGAGCAGCGAACCACGGCCAGTGGGCACCGCGATCGGCCAGACCTGCGGACGCGGCAGGTAAATAAACCGGCCCGGCCCACCAGGGGCTTTCCCTACACAAGTGGCGTCCCAAGTTTGGGAAACACTGATCTATAGATACCATGAGATACTGGTCCCATTTCTTCTCTATTCAATAACGTTAACATTTATTGAAAGGTACCTCCATTAGTTGTTCATCCAGTTTGACTTGCTTTTTTCTTAGCCCTTCATTTTCCAAATTGATGGTTTCCAATTCATGCTCAAGTGAATTCATCTGACTGATCTGTAAAAAGAGAAGATCTTCCCTTAGGAATGTTGTTTTGCGTGGAAAGAACTGTATATCTAACAAAAATACCCACAAAACGTTCTGAGAGCTATGGAGATGCTTTCCTGGAAGTATCTGAATAATCCTATTAAATGCCTGTCCCCTGCCTTCCACTCTTCTAACAATTTCCTCCCCCCCCTCAGTTTTTCTGTACATAAAATAAGAATAAGGCATAAGATTTAAAACTAACTGACTTTTATAAACAAATTGATTGTAAACGGTGTAATACAAATAATTTATATTTTAACCATTCATATTCTATATAATGAAATACTTCAAGCATAGTTACAGTTAGGTAGCAAATGGTTAACACATTATGAGAAATGTATCTATAGTTTGTTATGTCGGTTGTTTTTGTTGTGTGTACATGTACGTATGTACACACAACATTTTGTAAAAAGTTAATAGGAAAAAAGAAATGTAGTTTGGCTTATGGTTTTATCTACTTTGTTTAATAACATCTACATTAAACCATATATCTCAGTACTTCAAGAAAAACCGCTAGTAAGGAGACAAAGAATAAGTAAGCAAGTACTCAATGTTTGCAATGTTGTAGCCATGTTGGTCCCAGGACTCTCTCAAGTATTCAATATCAGACTAATACTAAACACATTTGACATAAATGGAAACCATCTCTAAGACTGATGTAGAAAGGCAGAACCCCTAAACTGCAGGTTGAAGAATGTGTGAAACAACAGAGGTTCTGAATCTCATGAACTAAAGCTGGGATACAAGAGCGGCGTATCCAAGGACTCTTCAAAAAAAGGCCAAAGGATACATGTTGTTTAGAGTTTGTGTGTTCCAATACTACATTATACTCTGAGCAGGTTCAGGGTTAGCTTTCATTGTCAGGAACAGGACAGGTTGACCACTTAACAGCCTTGCAGTCTTGCTTTGGTAAATTGCAAACCTCCCAGAGCAATAAGAAAATGTGGCTTTCAACATGAAATTCGTATAGTCAAGATTAAGGACTTGTGCCTGACAGTACTTCATGCATGCAGACGAGCAAGTGCTTAGAGAGACCCATCCTGATCATGCTGGATAGGCTGCAGAACCTCACTCAGGACAGACACCATAAATATGTAAAACGTTGCACACCTACACCAGTCATGTCACTTATTTATCTATACACAGAAAACCCAAGAGTGCCTGCCCAAGTTCCATCAGATTTCACAAGAGCAGCACACAACTCACAAAGAAGATTTCTATGTAGCTGAGTAAAATTATAGAGTTTCATCTGATCAAATGCCATTGCCGCAAAACTAGTGACGCATTGAAGCCAGAAAAAGTGTTATTTGTTTTATGGTCTGAAACTAACCCTCCTGTGAGCAGAAGACAATTCCTTCTGAAGCTGTTCACACTCCCTCTTCAAGCTTAATTTCTCTTGCTCTATGGCTTTCACAATACCAGACTGGCTTTGATGTTTTTGGTGCTTCATGGAAAGGATCGCAGATTCCAACTGCCGGATCTAATGAGAGCACAGATTGAACAAGGAACACAGCAAGGCATCGTAGAGCATTAAGAATCTGTTTTCTATTCAAGATTCCACTGGCTAGCATATCCAAACTGACCTGATCTAAAGCAAATCAAATTTCAATGAACTGAATTTAAATGTAAGCTACCAACCTATTTCCTAGCCACAATATTTTCTACTTATTTTTATACATTTAGTAAAGTAACTGAACAGAGTCCGCCCTTCTCCCTACTACTGGGAACCAAAAAATTTGTGAATTCCAGTAAAGCAGTGGTTCTCAACCAGGGATACATGTACCCCTGGGGTATGCAGTGGTCTTCCAGGGGATACATCAACTCATCTAGATAGGTGCCTAGTTTCATAACAGGCTACATAAAAAGCACTAACAAAGTCAGTACAAACTAAAATTTCATACAGACAATGACTTTATACTGCTCTATATACTATACACTGGAATGCAAGTACAATTTATATTCCAATTAATTTATTTTATATCATAATTGTATGGTAACAATGAGAAAGTAAGCAATTTTTCAGTAATAGTATGCTGTGACACTTTTGTATTTTTATGTCTGATTTTATAAGCAAGTAGTTTAAGTGAGGTGTAATGGGGGGTATGCAAGACAAATCAGACTCCTGAAATGGGGACGTAGTCTGGAAAGGTTGAGAGCCACTGCAGCAAAGGTCTGCTTTAAAAAGGAAGTTTAATGGTTTTCAATTAATTTACAGGCCAGCCTATAGCAGTTTTCTATTAAGGTTAGATTAAATATGATGAGTTCTCAACCATCAAGTCTCCCTAAAACAGGAGCACTGTTTTTAAAACAAAAAAGTTCATAAGCCTTGGTCTACTCCAGCAGTCAGCAACGTTTGGCACGCGGCTCGCCAGGGAAAGCACCCTGGCGGGCCGAGCCAGTTTATTTACCTGCTGACGCGTAAAGTTCAGCTGATCGCGGCCCCCACTGGCCGCGGTTCGCCGTCCCGGGCCAATGGGGGCGGCAGGAAGCCACAGCCAGCACATCCCTCGCCCACACCGCTTCTCGCCGCCCCCATTGGCCCGGGACGGCGAACCACGGCCAGTGGGGGCTGCAATCGGCTGAACTTTCCGTGTCAGCAGGTAAATAAACTGGCCCGGCCTGCCAGGGTGCTTACCCTGGCAAGCCACGTGCCAAACGTTGCCGACCCCTGGTCTACTCTTAAAACTTATACCAAAACAGCTATGATGGTAAGGGGTGTGAAAAACCACACATCCCCTACTGACCTAGCTATGCCAACAAATCCCCAGCATAGACACAGCTATGCTGACAGAGGAGTGCTTCTGCTAGCACAGGTAACGTTGTTCGAGGAGATGGTGGCAACGCTGTTATGCAATCCTACTGCGATATTTCTATGAAAAACCAGTGAGCATCATTTTTTTTTGTGTATTACAAGTTGCAAAATGGGCATCATCACAGGGATTCTGCCATCATGCAGTCACTATCTATTAGAGTGTTAGCTCTCTCAAGTTACCTTCTCCCTGGAATGAGTTAGATCTGTTCTAGTGTTCTGGACCTCTCTCTGGAGTCTCTCATTCTCTTGCCTCAGCAGCTGCTGCTCCTGTTTAATCAGCTGCTCGAGTTCATCCCAGTGCAGCTTCTTCTGCTGGTTCTGCAGCCCTGAGGAATGCACAGCCAGTTCTAGAACCCGATTCTTAAGACAGACAGAATTGCAGGGTTAGGCCTTAAACAAAGAAGCAGATATTTTCTGTCTTCAGAAAGATTTTGCATTTACCAGGAACTCGTAAACTCTAAGATTTACAAATGAATTTCTGTTTTCCTGCTTCCCTACATCCAGTTTCTTTCAAATAACCAAGGTGCTAATCACAGGGCAAAAAAAAAAAAAAAAAACCCTAGAGGGTTTTCCTCTTAGCTGAAACCACAGATGACAAGTCACCAGTTAGCCATTCTGACATTTAATAGGAGTGTTCTTAGCCCAACTATAAAAATCAAGCAAACTGCCCCACTTCCAAGCCTCATCAGGCAAGTAATAGCATGCAGTTTTATAGATATAATTTGATCCTGGTTCTAACATTCAGAAAAAAAAAAAAAGTCTCATACCTCTTTTCCATGTGGACACAAAGTATTTATAATATAAACCATGCAAGCAAATCAGGATAGTGATTACAAGATTGATCCCTACACCCCTCCCCAAGTATTCGTGTTCCTTATCTATTAACAAAGTAAAGGGACAGGCTGTTATAATGAACTCTTTTTTGAAAGGACACAATGGACCTGAAAATTGAGTCTTTTTCCCAATCATTAGTTCCACTTGTTAGGACAACTGCAGTCTAAAAAGTCTCTGAAGCCCCACTCTGGTACAGGACTGTAGTTCTACCTAGTCAACGGTGTAAATAACTGTACAGATTTTTTTTTTTGAAAGTTTACTCTGAGGCAGTGTCAAAATATCCCTTTTAACGAGAAAGATCATTTAAACGGGAGGTTCTGATTGATCTTAACCTGCCCGAACACCCATATAACTAGATTTTAAGTCTATTTTAAGTGCAAATTACCACAGATCTGAGTGTGGGTTACAGTTATGGAGGACCAGCTAAAACTTATGATGAACAAATATCTTCACAAAAAGGGAAGGATGATAACTAACTATGCTCTTTTGTCCTCTTGTATTCTTTGAATACAAGCACCAGACTGATGAAGTAAAGAAAGAGTTGGCTAAACCTTCTTCTACTCGGACTTCCTCAAAGAAACCTGACTGGAAGGTACTGTTCTTTATAGGCCTTTATAATGGAAATCCAAGGCTGGAGGGTACCCAGATAAAAGCCTTCTGCAATCCCTATCTTTTGACAGCTTTATTGGGTCTCTCTCTTAAGAAACAAAGTGGGGAAGGAACTAGATTTCCATTATTCCCAAGATGTCCACAATTAAATATGTAATTGCTACTTGCTCAAGACTCTACCACTGTTTATGTTCTTAACCAACAAAAATACTTAAGTGCTTGTGCATTAATAAAATATTATGATATGCAGGATACTCTGACTGGCTTCAAAAGACAGCAGCAATTGCAATTCCTTTCATTGAAATTTGTGGGTAATCAATAAGCTGGGGTATACAAAGCTGTAAGATCTGAGATCATGCTATTTATTCTGAGATCATGCTAGTATGGTAAAGGTAGCTATTCAAGAATTACCTTGTCATTGGCATTTTGCAGTTGCTTGTGTAGTGACATCACTTCCTGTTTAAGAGCCTCCTTCTCCTGCTGGGTCACCCGTAGGTCTGATTTTAGCCGTGACATTTGAAGGTTGATATTTTGTAGCGCTTCATCTAGACTCTGAACCTGAAATGCACACAGAAGGACAGCTTTAGACTTGCTGCAATGAAGAAACAGAAATTCTTAGTGACTGCCTGCTGGTCAAAGCAAAATAAAACAAACAGTTCGCCTACAGTGAATTTAGACTCCGTATATAAATTTGGTACAACAGGGATTTATCTGTGGAGGTGCCTATAATAGGAGTATAGCAAGGATCATCGAGGATCCTTAATGAATGGGGGGATGAATAGGATCTCTGCCTGACAAGGAAGAGGTGAAGAAAAATCATAATTCTGTCAGCTATTCCAGAAAGATGCCAGATGACTTGAGCTGCCATTTCAAGTTACCCGCCACATAACACACTGAATGCAACACTCATGCATCTGCCTTCCCATCCCGTAATATTTTCCTGCTCAAGGAGGAAATATGAAGGATTTCTGCTGAGGTTATTCCTGGCAATCCAGGGCAACTATGGTACCACAACTGCTGTCAGCCAAGCAAGCCGCCTCTTCTCCTTTCCTCCCCCAGCAGGCCAGGTGGGAGAAGAGAGGCAGCAGCAGGAGAGGAAAGGGTTGTGGTGTTTAGTACTAGCTAGTGCAGAATCTCTCTTTACAGGTATACCGGGCAATTGGGAAGCAGGCGTAAGCAAAGGGGAATCTAACAGTAGAAGTGAAACCACAGCTATAGCCCCAGGGAGAAATTTACCCATCGCATGTTACACATTCACGTACCCCTATGAAAATTCACTAAAGGAGCGCCTCAAAATGTCCCAGGTATGAATTGCATATTATCTTTGTACAAAGGACAAGAGGACTATTTGGTACGAACTCCTGCCTGGTCCAAGGGGCTAACAAAAATGTCTATTCTTCAGAAGGATCAAAACAAAAGACATTACTGTACCTTTTCTTGGGAGACTGTGAGCTGCGTTTTCAGTGTCTGACTTTGTTGTTCCCAGGACTTTTGCTCCTGCTTCAAGCTGGCAATAACATTCTCTAAGAAGTTCACTTTAGCTACCTGAAATGAGAGCAAGGAAGAATATATAGAATGACAACGTACCACTAGTCTGTAAGCAAAATATTGCTGGGGATTTCTCTCTCCAGCTCATGTTGACGTTGATGAGAGTTGAGCTGAATGGGGTTTCAGATAAAGAAAGTGTAGTATAGCAAGGAACTAACAAGAATATATACAATTTGCACGCTAGATACACTGCTTGAGTTCTAAGCCACCAGTTTAGAAAAGAAAGGCGCAGGTTACAGTGAAAATACAATCTTGTTGCCGGCTGCCTTTTTGACTGGTGGTTTTATTACATCTACTAAAGTCCATGGTACAATCAAGGTTGGGTGTACTCCAGGCTGAACTGGACCTGAGCTCTGCATCAAGGTCCCTGGGTTCCTGGTATGGAAAAAAAAATGTTGACATTAAACTGATATAGGACACTCAGTCCAGAATGTAAGAGTGTTCCCTCAGATTTGCACCAAAATAAAGTGTGAATTATAATTGAATTAGTTATTTCCTTTCCAGCTTGTGTCTCAAAAAGCTCAAACTAAATCATAAGAAGCCTGATTTAACCCAAAATGAGAGCATCCACCTAGCCTTTTCCACTGATTTAATGAAAAAGATTTTAAATCAAACCTTAAATTAAACCAGTGCAAAGTCTGCACGTAGGCGAACCCCAAGGTCTAGAAACCCACATTTTAAAATGAAAGCTTAGACTCTGGAACACAAATTTGCTACAATTTGATTCTGCAGCAAATTCCAAACAAACAATGCAGAGCATATGGAGGCCCAGATATAAATACTGAAATAGTACCAGACACATTTGTCTGGCATAACTGTAAGAGGGAAAAAAAATAGCTAAGTTATTTCACAGAGTAATGTACTGTATAGGAATTAGGACTGGACACAGCAAGTGGTTTGGGATATGGGTAAGCGTTTGCAGTTCTTATTACCTTATCAACACATCTGTTTAGTTCCTCACTGAGGGCTTCTTTTTCTTTCAGCAGCTTTTCATTTTTAGTTATTACACTAGAAATTTCATTCTGGAAGTCAGAGAGATCAGGACATCTGGGCAGCTGTGGGAGACAGAAATCCCTCAGATCTGGTCATCATATCAATTAGCATTTCTGCTGCTGTTTAGGACTTTATTCACAAACATTTTAGACAGCTATTTCTATAGGGATCAGGGCCGCTTCAGGCTTGGCACAGTACAAATATATTTAAAAATACAGTCCCTGCCTTGGTTTACGTGAAAGCTACAGTTAATTTCAACACACTGTTTTTCCATGTCTTTCTGAAAACTGCTCCGCCCGTATGCTAAATGCAAGACATACTTTCACTCTGTTTGCTGTTGGGATAACAATTGAGAGGGGACAGCATTTTTAGTCAGGTTGTTTAAAACTCTGTTTTGCTTTTGTTAATGCTCATGTAACTTTGACTAATGCTTAGGACGGGGTTGGCAACCTTTCAGAAGCGGTGTGCCGAGTCTTCATTTAATCACTGTAATTTAAGGTTTTGTGTGCCAATAATACATTTTAATCTTTTTAGAAGGTCTCTTACTACAAGTCTATAATAGATAACTAAACTATTGTATGTAAAGTAAATAAGGTTTTTAAAATGTTTAAGAAGCTTCATTTAAAATTAAATTAAAATGCAGAGCCCCCTGACCGGTGGCCAGGACCTGGGCAGTGAGAGTGCCACTGAAAATCAGCTCACGTGCCGCCTTCGGCACGCGTGCCATAGGTTGCCTACCCCGGCTTAGGAAAAAGGAAGCCTTTGTTAAAGATTCAACACCCTCCAACCTTCAACTAATGGGTTGGAGAGGAAACATTCTGGAGAGTTCCCAGAGGTTCTCCAGCAAAACCATGGTAGAGCAGGGGCTTATGCTCCTGGTATTTCTAAAAAGTGAAAAACCCAAGCACAACGGCCTTTACAAAACCACAAACACAAGATAAAAATGCTCCCTGTGGCAGAGTAAGACTCCAGGAGCGCTGCGGGACACGACACCGCTAAAAACAGCAGTGTAGACAGAGGACGCACTGCCGGGGAGTGTAAAGAGTCACTTGGGCTTAAAGAGGCTGCGTTTTGCA
The DNA here is from genome assembly GCF_027887155.1 of Malaclemys terrapin pileata. Lineage (NCBI taxonomy): Eukaryota > Metazoa > Chordata > Testudines > Emydidae > Malaclemys > Malaclemys terrapin. The sequence goes on along the minus strand of NC_071508.1, from coordinate 147,050,782 downwards.
GTTATGCAAGAGGATGAAATTGAGTTCATGGAGCCCAGATCAAAAGGGTTAATAATCTGACCCTGATGGCAACTTTAGTTCCAGGGATTTGAGATTACAATATGTTAAGCATGATTCCATTGGCTCTAATGTGACTGTTTAATTAAATGAAATTATCATACCAACACTTCCAGTAAAATTTATTTCAGAGTAGCAGCCGTGTTAGTCTGTATCCGCAAAAAGAAGAGCAGGAGTACTTGTGGCACCTTAGAGACTAACAAATTTATTAGAGCATAAGCTTTCGTGGGCTACAGCCCACTTCTTCGGATGCATATAAGATGCATATGCTCTAATAAATTTGTTAGTCTCTAAGGTGCCACAAGTACTCCTGTTCTTTTTAGTAAAATTTATATCTACTGAAGCCTTCTAGGGATAAGGCATCAATTGGTGCAGCAATCAAAAGTCTCCTGTAGAGGGCATCCTGGAACTGACTAATCATCAACTGGGAGACCATGTGGATATGACCAGCTGCTACAGAATCACAACTGGATAAAATGCCGTATTTTTTAATGTTACTTTCTACCCATTCATTGTCAAGACAGGGCTCCCAAAGCCCATTGCTTTGGAACATCTGGTGGAAGACTAAGGGGAAAACAGTCTTTACAGCCTTCAGAGCAAATTTATGAACAGCCGTGTGCACACTGGGACATTGTTGCAAGGATATTTGCATTCCTCTTTTGTCATTGCCTTCCTGTACAAACAAGCTAATTACCTCAAACACAGTCAGGAGAGCAGAATATAAATGCTAAGAGCAACCATCCTGCCAGCTGTATAAATTCACCATCTGCAGAGTCTGGACTAGATTAGGGACTGTCTTTACCTGTTTGGTCTTCTCCAGTTCCTGTCTGAGGAGGTGATTTTCCTGCTCCAGTAAACGATTTTGAACCTTGATTTTAGACAGCTCAGTCTCCAAAGAAGACACCAGAGTTGATGACTGGGGAAAGTAAAAAAAATGAAACGCTAACTGAACTGGAACTCCATCTTCATGGAAAAATTCAAGATCACACAAAAAAACAATCCAAGAGACAGTCTGCGCAACGGCACAGGGCAAACTCTAGGCCAGGGAAGGACAAACTACGGCCTGGGGGCCACATCCAGCCCTTCAGACGTTTTAATCCGGCCCTTGAGCTCCCGCCGGGGAGCAGGGTTGGGGACTTACCCTGCTCCACGAATGCTGTGGCTCCACACAGCTCCCCAAAGCAGCAGCATGACCCCCCTCTGGCTCCTACGTGTAGGGGCAGCCAGGGGTTCCGCACGTTGCCCGGCCCCAAGTGCGGTCCCTGCAGCTCCCATCGGCCAGGAACCAATGTGGACGTGGCAGTGCGCAGAGCTGTCCTGCTGCACCTCTGCGTAGGAGCTGGAGGGGGAACATGCCACTGCTTCCGGGAGCTGCTTGAGGTAAGCGCTGCTCGGAGCCTGCATCTCTGACCTCTTCCCATACCCCAACCCCCTGCCCCAGCCCTGATCCTCCTCCAACCCTCCAAACCCTTGGTCCCACCCTCCTGCACCCCCAACCCCTCATCCTCAGCCCACCCCAGAGCCTGCACCCCCTCCTACACCCCAACCCCCAATTTTGTGAGCATTCATGGCCTGCCATGCAATTTCCATACCCAGATGTGGCCCTTGGGCCAAAAAGTTTGCCCATCACTGCTCTAGGCCATAGTGGCTCTAGCAAAATACCTATGTTAGAACTTTGTGAAAACAAGAGAGCCACGATCTCTTAGCATTCCCATTTTCAAAACTAATCCTAGGAATTGCGCTCTTCTACCTGCTTCCCAATCCCCCTTTTAACCACTGCCGAAGAGCAGACTCTCTGGCTCAGTTCCCCTCCCCATCTCCACTTCTACAAACACCCATGTTTGCAGATGGGATTTAAAGAACAGTTTTGAAAGACTATGCACTGTTAAGAGATAGAGCATGGTTGCTAGCTTCATGGGGGTGCCTATGCAATTGCGGTCATTCCTGAAATTCAGTAGTGTCACACCATTAACCATGAAACAGTACAGACGCTCCCTGAGTTATGCAAGTGTTCCGTTCCGGAACGCCTTGCATAACTTGAATTTTACGTAAGTCGGAAACGTATCTCTGACCATTACGCAAAAAACAAAAACAAAAAAAACACCTCCTATTTCTAGCTTACGGAACTTTTTCTGTCAGCTCGGATTTGCTTACGTTGAGTTTTCGTAACTTTGGGAGCGTCTGTATTACCCTGTACCTTAACTTGACAGTTTTCCAGTTCCTCTTTCAGCTTGGATCTCTCCCTTTCCGATTCTTCCAATGTACACTTCCCCACTTCCTTTTCTTTTTGCCTGAGGATTCTTGCCAGCCGTTGATTAAGATCCTGCACGTCTGCTTGGTTTTTTGAATTCTTTTGACTAAGTTCTGCATTTTCAAAGTCGAGCTGCTGGTTCCTGGCTTTCAAATCTGATACCTGATTAAAACAAGAAGTATCAGAATGACTAAATAAATCTCTCCTGCACTGAATAATAGGTTTAGGAATTAGATACACAGTACAGTATCTCTTTCATACAAAGGGAATGGTTCCTATCCAGATTCTAATTCATAATATGATGGCATGACCTACTTACACTGCTGTGCTTTCCCAAGAGCAGTATTCTACCTAAACCAGTCAGAACTCCAGTAACATACATGTTTATTTGCTCTCATTGTAATCTGTCTTGTTCAATCATTCTAGGAAGAAATTTTAAGCCAAGCCAAACAGCACCACGTTCTAACGCAGTTCACTTTCATGATAGTTTGCCGTGCCTGACAAATCTCTACTCATCAATCCCTCTTTTGCCATGAGGACATACGTTTTGAGGGGTATAGGAGTCCCATACACAAGATAAATTACCGTGAGCAAGCAGCATTTTCTAGGCAAAATTAAAAAAAGGGGCACCAACTTAAAAAAAAAACCCAAAAACCTGTTGAGTTATTGTTTTTAAACCTACTACTCTTCACCTGTGGGGACTGTACAGAACTCCGTGAGGACTGTACAGAACTCCACTTAAAAATTTTAGAGCCTGTAATTGATGCAAGTAAATCTAATGCATCTCTGGGCATGAAATATCCAGCACTGGCAGCATTCCTATGCCCAACTGATCTGGGAAGAGGGGCCAGCCCTGGAAATTCAACTAATATCTCCCATTGGGTGCTACAGAGCAGTACCCACCAGGGAGACAAAGAAAGACATGTGTTAAAATTAAGGACTTGTCTACTCTTGCTGCACTGCAGAAGCATTTAGTGAAGAGGTTACCTATGCCGACGGGCGAGCTGCTCCATCTCCCTGAGAGGCAGTAGTTAGGTGAATGGGAGAAGCCCTCCCATCGACAGAGGTCTATCTACACGGAGAGTTAGGGGGATAGAACATGTCACTCAGGGACACCCCTACGCGAAGAAGTTGCACTGATATAAGTATGTATTTTCATTAGGAAGTCTTTCCAGGTTGAACAACACAGAAAACACCTTAAAAAGTCTGAAAACTACTCTAAGTACCTAGGTAATGAAAGCGTGCAACTACCTCTAATGCAATATGTCAAGGAAACCTTTAATCAATACTGACCAGTGAAGGAGAAAGAACGGTTACTTACCTTCTGTAACTGTTGTTCTTCGAGATGTGTTGTTCACGTCCATTACACATTAGGTGTACGCGCGCCGCGTGCACGGACGTCGGAAACTTTTTCCCTTAGCGACTCCCGTCGGGCCGGCGGGCCCCCCCCTTCCCGCCAGAGCGGCGCCCCGCTCCAGGGTATATATATCCCTGCCGACCCGACCACTCCGGTTCCTTCTTGCCGGAGACTCCGACAGAGGGGAAGGAGGGTGGGAAGTGTAATGGACGTGAACAACACATCTCGAAGAACAACAGTTACAGAAGGTAAGTCACCGTTTCTTCTTCGAGTGATTGTTCACGTCCATTACACATTAGGTGATTCCCAAGCTTACCATTGGAGGTGGGTAGGAGTCAAGATACAACTGACTGTAGCATGGCCCGACCGACCATCGCGTCCTCTCTGGTCTGATGATGGATCGCGTAGTGGGCTGTGAACGTGTGCACCGACGACCAGGTGGCTGCCTTACAGATCTCCTGGATAGGGACCTGCGCCAAGAAGGCCGTTGAGGACGCTTGGGCTCTAGTCGAGTGGGCCCGGATCTCCGGGGCCGGAACATTGGCGAGCTCGTAACAAGTGCGTATACAATGCACAATCCATGCCGATAAGCGCTGTGACAAGATAGGCAAGCCTTTCATACGTTCCGCAATAGCAACAAACCGCTGGGGCGATCTGCGGAACGGCCTGGTCCGTTCCAGGTAAAAAGCCAACGCCCTGCGGACATCCAGGGTATGTAGGCTGCGGTGGTGAGGGTCCGTATGGGGTTTAGGAAAAAACACCGGTAGGCAAATGTCCTGCCCCATGTGAAACTGTGTTACCACCTTTGGGAGGAATTTGGGGTGCGGCCTCAGTTGCACCTTATCCTTATGGAACACTGTATAGGGTGGTTCCGAAGAGAGGGCTCTCAATTCCGATACCCTTCTGGCCGAAGTGATGGCCACGAGAAACGCCACCTTCCACGAGAGGTGCGCAAGGGAGCAAGTGGCTAGGGGCTCAAAGGGGGAACTCATGAGTCTTGTTAAGACAGGCTCAGACTCCACGTCGGGACAGGCGGGCGCGAGTAGGGAAACACCCTTTCCAGCCCCTTGAGAAATCGGGCCACTGTGGGGTTGGAGAACACTGACACTCCCAACTCTCCCGGATGGAAGGCCGAGATTGCAGCTAAGTGAACCCTAATAGAGGCGGGCGCAAGCCCTTGATTCTTTAGGTGCAGAAGGTAGTCCAGGATCGACGGAACCGAGGCTTGTAAAGGCTGTATGCGTTGAGGCTCACACCAGTGGGAGAACCTTTTCCACTTTGCCAGGTAGGTCGCTCTTGTCGAGGGCTTCCGACTATTAAGGAGGATTTGCTGGACTTGGTGAAAGCACCTGTGCTCTGCATCATTCAGCCAGAGAGATGCCATGCCGTGAGATGTAGCGAAGACAGGTTCGGGTGGAGTAGGCGACCTTTGTCTTGCGTGACTAGGTCGCGATGGAGGGGGAGGGTGATTGGATCGGCTATTGACAGCTCCAGCAGGGACGTGAACCAATGCTGGCGTGGCCAGGCCGGGGCGATAAGTATGATCGTCGCCCTGTCCCTGCGGATTTTGAGGAGAACCTTGTGTATGAGTGGGAATGGAGGGAAGGCATATCCCAGGCTCCCTCCCCATGGAATCATGAAAGCGTCTGGTAATGACCCCCGGCTGAGGTTCTGGAACGAGCAGAACTGAGGGCATTGGCTGTTGTCCCTGGTGGTGAATAGATCCACCCGGGGAAAGCCCCACCTCCGGAAGATCGAATGCAGGACGTCTCGCCTCAACGTCCATTCGTGCATTCGGTAGGATCGGCTGAGGCGGTCTGCTAAGCCGTTTTGAATCCCCGGAAGATACGTTGCGATGAGGTGTATCGCATGGGTTATACAGAAGTTCCATAATTGGAGTGCCTCGCGACAGAGGGGAGAAGACCGTGACCCGCCCTGCTTGTTTATATAGAACATGGCGGTAGTGTTGTCCATCAGGACTGCCACGCTTTGACCTTTTAAGGTGGCGCGGAAGGTCTGACAGGCGAGGCAAACCGCTCTTAGCTCCTTCAGATTGATGTGAAGCAGCTTGTCTTCTCTGGACCACAGCCCTTGGGTCCGCAGTTCTCCCAGGTGTGCCCCCCAACCCAAGTCCGATGCGTCTGTTACCAACGTCAGAGTGGGCTGTGGGGCATCGAAGGGGATCCCTTCGCATACCTGTTGGTGATCTAGCCACCAGCGTAGCGAGCCGAGCACCTGGTTTGGGATCGTGACTACCTGATCCAATGGGTCTCTGTTGGGGCGGTGCGTATGGGCGAACCACAACTGTAGGGGCCGAAGCCTCAGGCGGGCATGTCTGACCACGTGTGTGCAAGCTGCCATATGCCCCAGAATCTGCATGCAACACCTTGCCGTTGTCGTGGGGAACATTAGGACTGTGCTTACGGCTCTGTGAATTGACCTGAACCGTGCCTCTGGTAGGCTCGCTTGTGCAGTTACCGAGTCCAGGGTTGCACCTATGAAGTCCAGCCTCTGTGTGGGGACTAACGTGGACTTGGGCACATTGACCCGGAGGCCGAGCTTGTCGAACGTCTGCAGGGCCAGCGTCACGTGAGACCGGACCTCGGCCTCCGACCTGCCCGCGAGTAGCCAATCGTCCAGGTACGGAAATACATGCATTCTTCTCTTTCGAAGGAAGGCTGCTACCACGGACATGCACTTTGTGAACACTCGTGGTGCTGACGCCAGGCCGAAGGGCAGGACCGTAAACTGGAAGTGGCGCTGGTCGACGACGAAGCGCAGAAAACGTCTGTGGGCCGGATTGATTGAGATGTGAAAGTAGGCGTCTTTCATATCGAGGGCAGCATACCAATCCCCCGGATCCAGGGATGGAATAATAGTTCCCAAGGAGACCATACGGAAGCGAGCTTTGATCAGAAACTTGTTTAGATCGCGCAGGTCCAAAATAGGACGGAGGCCTCCTTTTGCCTTGGGGATCAGGAAGTATCTGGAGTAGAATCCTTTTCCCCTCAGGTCTATTGGAACCTCTTCTACTGCTCCAGCAGCGAGAAGGGACTGAACCTCCTGCTTGAGAAGTTGCTCGTGAGAAGGGTCCCTGAAGAGGGACGGGGAAGGGGGATGGCAGGGAGGGGGCGAGGAAAACTGGAGGGTATAGCCCGCCTTCACTGTGCGCAGGACCCATTGGTCCGATGTTATGCGCGACCATGCCCGGTAGAAATGGGACAGGCGGTCTTTGAAAGACAGGAGGAGGATCCGGAATGGGATATGGTACGCTGTCCTCGGGCGTAACTTCAAAAGCCTGGCTTATTTCCTGGCTGTGGCTTGCCCTGGCCGTGACTCTGGCCCTGGTTAGGCGTATTGTTACGTCTCCGCCTGTTATCCCTGCCTCGACGGCGGTAAGGCTCATGTCGGGGCCGAGGGTGGTAATGCCTTTGCGGCGGCTGGGGTTTAAAGGCCTTACGCTGCGTTACCGGCGTGTGCATACCCAACGACTTAAGGGTCGCTCGGGAGTCCTTAAGGCTATGTAGCCTGGCATCCGTCTGGTCGGAGAACAAGCCCGAACCTTCAAACGGGAGGTCCTGCAGCGTGGTCTGCACCTCCGGCGGGAGACCTGAAGCCTGCAACCACGCCGAACGCCTCATCACGACTCCAGACGCAATTGTTCTAGCCGCAGCGTCTGCTGAGTCTAGCGCGGCCTGTAAAGAGGTCTTGGCCACTGCCATTCCCTCATCCACCAGGGCCTTGAACTCCTGATGTGCGTCAGATGGGAGGGAGTCCTTGAACTTGGCGACTGATGCCCAAGAGTTAAAATTGTGCCTGTTTAGAATCGCCTGCTGATTGGCGATCCTCAGTTGAAGGCCCCCCGAAGAATAGACTTTTCTCCCGAACAAGTCCAATCTCTTGGCTTCCTTGCCCTTGGGGGCAGGAGCTTGCTGGCCATGCCGCTCCTTTTCATTGACCGCCGAGACCACCAAAGAACAGGGGGATGGATGCAGAAAGAGGAAGTCAAACCCTCTAGATGGGGCGAAGTATTTCCTCTCCACTCCCTTTGCAGTTGGAGCACTGGAGGCCGGTGTTTGCCACACCGTCTTATAGTTGGACTGTACTGTCCGTATAATGGGGAGTGCGACTCTGGAGGGGCCCCCTGGGCTCAGGATATCGACCATGGGGTCATCCTGCTCTACAGTCTCCTCCGCTTGCAAGCCCAGATTGAGGGCTACCCGGCGAAGCAGGTCTTGGTGCGCCTGGTGGTCAATCGGGGGAGGGCCGGACACCAGTGTGCCCGCTACCGCCTCATCTGGCGAGGAGGAAGAGGTCGGGGCCTTCTGCCCATCCTCATTGTCCTGACTAAACACTACAACAACTAACTGATAACTGTTAGAACTCTAATTGACTATTGCTAAGGGACACTCTCAGATGAGAGACAGAGTTGTTCCAACGCCGCCACGGATGGTAAGAAGGAACTGGAGTGGTCGGGTCGGCAGGGATATATATACCCTGGAGCGGGGCGCCACTCTGGCGGGAGGGGGGGGCCTGCCGGGAGCCGCTAAGGGAAAAAGTTTCCGACGTCTGTGCACGCGGCGCGCGTACACCTAATGTGTAATGGACGTGAACAATCACTCGAAGAAGAACCTATGGTTATTTTAGAATATCTTTGAATTTTTTAATGTATGCAAGGTGCATCTCCTCTTGCCTTCATGACATTTAAACTACGGGGCAGAAATTACCTTATGCACAGAATGTCTTTTTACAGAAGAGATTTAGGAGGAAGCCTCAAGTCTACATACCTGTTTTCTCAAGTTGTCCGCCACTTTCTGCACGGCCACTTTCTCCTTTCTTATAGCCTCCATTTTTTGCCTAAATAATGGACATTGAACAAAAGTATGGTTAAAAGTTGTTTTTTTCAAATGTGCTACGTGCTAGAACTGTTTCAAAATGCACCATCTGTCCATCCGAAATGGTCATGGCTGAAAAATTCCTGGTTAGTAGTAGAAAGGCAGGGGATGGATCACTCAACAACTGCCTGTTCTGTTCATTCCTTCTGAAGCACCTGGCATTGGGCCACTGTCGGAAGACAGGAAACTGGGCTAAATGGACCTTTGGTATGGCCATTCTTATGTTCTTAAGACAGGGAACTGCTGTTTTCACATAGGCACAGTCAGTGCTCGCTTTCCCAGTCTTTCCTCAGGGACTGATGCACGTGGTCCAAGAAATACTTCCTCTTCTTTTCTGGAAGGCTCTGGCACTCCAAGGACCCCATGTTTGACAGTCCTTCAGGAGAGAGATGGAAGTCAAGGCATTCAAATGCTCCTTTCCCCTCCCCCTCCTTTTTCATGGTAAATGTCTTTGGGCACATCATTTTTGCACATCAGAAGCAACAGGACCACTGCAAGCAGGTAGACATGGTTGCTAAACAATGTGAGCAGCTGCAGCGTGCTGGGCCTGTGAACCACATTGCCAGGCAGCTCCTCCACTTGCCTTCTCAAGTGAACTCAGGGTGGCTGTTTCTGCTGCTGAGCAAGGGGAAGGGCAGCATTAGTACATACGCTCAGTAGATCATTTAGTAGGTGATGTGCTTCTCTGGTGAGAGAAGTACCCTTTCCCCATCTGGCAACGTACAGAGCAAGCAGAGGCTGGTATGAGCTCATATGCTGCCAAAACGCTACAGCGAATAAGTGCTGTCACTGGAAAGAATCACTGTCATTTTAAAGGCATACAACAAGCTAGAGAACTTTGAGACTGACTTTCTACATCCCATAACAGCAACAAGGGTGCCGTTTTTCTTGTTTGCATTGCAGTTAAAACCAGGAAGCACATGCAACATATGCCACTTCGTATTCTTACCACATTTCTTCTCGAGATCCATTTAGCTCCCTTAGTTTCAGGTTAGAAACACTACCTTCCTCATTTAACAGGGTTATGTCATTCTTCAGAATAGCATTTTCTTCTCTGAGCTTCTCAGCCTCACATCTACAGTATAGAGACAAGACAGTTGAAACACACCGATGTTCTTGTACCTCTTCCAGCTCCACTGGTAGAAAACATTCTCATTACAAAAGGCAAATTACTTCTGACAACTGAAACAGCAGAACTTCCCATTGATAAATATCATATGGATGAATTTACATGGCTTTTATGTAATGCTTACCAGGAGCACCTCCCAGAGCATTGCATAGGTGCTGTTTTAATTTCATGTACAAATTGAATAAAAAAAAAAAAGTCGATTACACTGAAATGTGACTGCAAACTTAAATTACACCTCTGTAATCCAGTAAAAATCTCAGTGTATATTTTACAGAACTTTTTGTTTGTAATGTGATTTGAAGACAACGTAATAGTTCAGACAGTTTGAAAGCAATTGTTTTGCCGCACTTTGCCTATTGTAATGTATTAGACCATCTGTTTCAGGAACAGCAGTTCAATACAATGGGAATACCAGCATGAGAAGTAGTAGAATTTGACCTGTCTTTTCTCTTGTTTGCGATTTTAGAGTAGGTGCTTTTAAAAATCAGGCTCTAGACATGATGCAACACTTGAAAGGGTCATTCCAGGCTTCCCATAAGAATTTAATAAAAAGTTAACAGCCATTTGTAACCACTTTGTGTAATCTCAAGGGAATAAATTCTTTAACTGCTAAATTTCAACAAAAATGAAGGTAATTTATTATGAGCTATGAGTTCTTAGTTATGCTGGTATTTACCATATCATATACTTAATGGATTCTGAAGGATTTAAGTACTCCTATTTTGAGAAAATTACAAGATTGTTTAGTGTTAACTTTAACATTTTAGAAAATTGCAGCTCCGTTAGTACCCTGAGTTACAGGCCAAGAACTAAGGCAAGAGAAGTGGAGAGATTATTAGTATGAAAGTTAAAAGCACTCCAAAGAAGTTACAGTAATGTTCTTTCACATTAAAATGTTTGTTTCATTGAGACTTATCAACTAAAATACACTCTGCAAGAATAAATGCATACAATCACACTGAACAGTTGACAAATTACTCTTGCTTTACCATCACTGCTTTTAGAATATCATCACTTACATAACTGCACAGAAGATTAAAATTAACCTACAAACTTTCATAATCCACATTAAAGTAGTTTTCTTACTAGTCATTAGAATCCAAGGCATTGTTTTCTACTCAAGGTTAATCTACTTGTTAATGTGACGCAAGCATAAGTAAGTCAGTAGCAGTTACATGCCAGTCAATGAATGCTAGCAGGTTAGTTTTCTAAGCACAGCAAGCAGCAAAGTTAGATTTTGGGGGGAGCACAGATATGTCCCAAGTTTTTTTAAAGTGTACATTACCTCAGGAGTTCAACTTTTTGCTGCAGCTCACTACATGTGCTTTGCAAATCATGTATCGTTGAATTCAACTCTTTTTCTTCTTGAGAATGCGTGTCTTTTTGCTTAACCAGAGATGTAACTTTCTCTTTCAGCTTCCTGCTCAGCTCTTGTAGCGCTCTTTTCTCCGTTGCCAGGTCTTTTATCGTGGTCGCACATTGGTCATGTTTGTCTTGCAGGACTTTAAACGTCAAAGTATGTTCTTCCAGGTTTCCAAGTCTGCACTGCAGTCTTAAGTTCTCACTGTGCAGCTCTCTCTTTTCCTGTTCGTATTGCTCACGGGCATTTTCCAGTTCCTTAACTTCTTCCAGGAGCTGTGTTTTTTCTTGCCTGAGTTTGACACTTTCTTGATTACTTTCTTCTAACCTGTGCTGCAGGCTTGTAAGTCTTGATACATCCTCTTCAAGTTTTTTATTTTGTTCAAACAACTTTATCATTTCAGATTTCAGGCCCTTGTTTTCTAGCTGGATTTCTTCCTGTAATAGAAGTGTAGATTGTGCCCTTAATCTTTCTTCTAGCTCTTCAATCTTTTTCCAAAGGTGAAGTACTAGATTGTTCAGCTCTCCATTCTCTTTAGTTGCTCCACAGATCTTCTCAAGTTGAAGAGAAGCTTCAGTTATTTCCTCAGCCTTCTTTAGTTCAGTCTGTAGCCTAGAAACTTCATAACAAAGCTCTTTATGGTCTGTAGCATGATCAGATGTTATTTTTGCCACCTTGCTATCTTCCCAAAAACATCCATTCTCTCTTTTAACGTCTTCATAGAACATCTTCAACTTGGGAACCGCCTCAAAGATTTTCTCAAGCTCGGTCTGTTTCATTTCCAGCACAGACACTTCGGAAGCCTGATCTTGCTTCTTGTCATTAGCTTCATTATATTCTGCTTCCAATACCATTATATTTTCCAGAAGCTGACCAATCTGTATTTTCAGGGCATGGTTCTCTACCTTAGTGTCTTCATACATCTTCTCTAGACTGGAATAAGCCTCAACCATTTCTTCAAGCTCCTTAGTTTTAGCCTCCAACAATGAAAGAACAAGCAAGTTTGCTCCATGATCTGTCTCTTTACAACCATCTTGCAGATTTTTGAGAACATTACCCTCATTTTGCTCTATCCTGTCTTGCACCTGAGATTCTTCCATCTCAGAATTTGATTGGTCAAAACTGGAAAGTTTCCTTGGCTCTTGCTCCAGCCTCTGTAACCTCTGCTGTAACCTGACAATCTCAGAAGCCATTTTCACATTTTCCTTCACAGCCTGCTCATGAACCTTCTGTAGGTTTATAAGAACCTCTCCATTCTCTTCCAATTGCTGCATGCCAGAGAGTGCTGAAACCTTGCTCTTCACTTCTGCATATTCATCTGCCAAGGCATTGTAATCATTCTGCAGTTTGGAAAAGTCAAGTGTTTCCTGCTGCAACTTCTTTATTTTTTCTTGAAGCTTTACGATTTCCAAAGTCATCTGTGCATTCTCTTTTTCTGCTCTCTCATGGGTCTCTTTGTTTAAACCCTCTAAAGCAAGAAGTTTGGAATTCAGTTTGTATTTCTCTTCTTCATATGCAGTCTCAAGCACTTCAAGCCTTTGGCTAACCAGCTTCCTTTTTTCCTCTACCACAGACATTTGTTCTTCTCTGTCTTTTAGCTCTCTTTCATGATCATTTTGTTGCTGCAGTATTTTATTATGCAACTCATCCTCTTGTTTTTCAGCAGCATTTCTCAGGTCCTGCAGCTCTTTCTGGAGCTGTTCCTTTTCACACATTAGCTTGTTCACATGTTCCTTTAAATTCTTCTCCAGGAGTTCTTTCTCCTGTGTTAGGACAAAAGAAACGGCCTTTTTGCTCTCCAGCGTTTCCTTCAGTTGCTCTTGGGCTTCAGCACATTCCTGGATGATTTCATCCTTTTCAAATTCCCACTGAGATTTCTCCTCACGCTGTTGTTCGGCGAGTTCTTGCAGTTCTCGTTGGTAGCGTTCTTCAAGATTTCGTAGTGCTTCTTCATACTTGTTCACAATTGTTTGTCTGTTGACAGAAAACTGAGTTTCTGTTTGAGATGTTCTTCTGTTATACTCAGTTTCCATTTTTTCCCTAAATATGGTCAACATAACACATTACTAAAACCTCTGCCAATTCCGGAAAATATGTCTGTTTTCAAACTATTTAACGAAACAACTGAAATTTACACATTTAATCACGTTTCAGACCAAGATATTCAATAGTTGGATTTTTCTTTTGAGACCCAGAGTAACATTTAAGAGAGACAACCTGCTGGGATTCAAAAAATCTACTTGCCTGGCAAGGAACATAACTCATGCAGTATTCTCAGAGGCAGTCTTACCAAAAATAGGTGCCAGCTGATTCACGTGAGTGGAACCCTCTCAATGATGCTTCACATGAGAGCAAGGGGGGGGGGGGGAGTGATCTCTTTGCACTGATCAACTTTCAGGTTCAGGGCCAGAGATTTAGCTCTTGGGTTTGAGAACTCAAGCAGTAATTTTAAAAAAAGTCTTTCAATAAAGACACAAAGAATGTAAAGGGCATGGACACTGAATGGGATTTACCAATTAACTGTGCTTTACGTCCTATTAACTAGTTTGATTTTATATCTATATTTATCTGAAGTCGAACTGAAACCAGTAATATTAAGCATCCAGTCTAAAAAAACAGAAGAAAAGGCTTTTGGGTACCAACAGATTCACATTTAACAATAAAAACAGTTTATACTATTAGAACTTTAAAGAAGAGTCAAAACACATTGAAGATCAGGAATAACTTCTGAACTAGTTCAGTTCAGCGAACCTGCCTAGCCCATAGCCCAAGCAGTGCTGTCTCACCTTTCTTCTTGGAGTTCCTGTTGGTGTTTTTCCAGCAATTTGTGTTGTAGCTCTTCCCTCTCAACAGCATGCTTTTCTGTCAGGCTTTTCAGCTGCTCATGGAAACCACGTTCTACCTCCCCCTTTTCTTCTTGCAGGGTCTGCACCAGAGCTCTCATCTTTTCTTCCATCCAAATACCATTCTGAACCAGCTCCTCCCGCTCTCGGTTAAAGCTCTCTTGTACCTGCTCCAGCCTAACCCGGAGCTCTTCCTCATGTCCTAGCTTCAGCAGTTCTTGGAGATTAGCCTTTTCCTTATCAAAGCTCATCTGTAAGTCATTTCTCTCCTCATTATGTTTGCAGTCAATCCTTTCTCGTTCCTCTTTGAGCATCGCGGTCTCTCCCTGGAGTGCTTCAATTTGGTTTTTAAGGGCACTTATTTGCTTTTCCATGGTTTGCCTCTCTTCATTATATTTCTTCGCCACATTTTCTTGCTCCTTTTCACAATGGGCCTTGGTCTCGACTAGTTTTTCATAATGGCTCATCTGTGTTAAAAGAAAAATGCAGGTTTTTTTTTTTTTTTCTAGCTTACAGAGGAGCAATATTCTCATTTGCACATTAGTGTCTTAAACTGCCTTTCCCCACAGAAGCAGAATAGGAATGCTAGAGCAGTCAGCTTGATTTCTTAACGTGGCAAGGATAATATTTACACACATACAAATGAAATTCATGTTACATGCTTTTGTGAAACCAACAAAAGAAAGCGTAGACAATGTGCAGGGTCTCAACTGATTTTCACAAGTCAGGAAGGGTACGTCTAGACCAGAGTTTGTGGTCCTGTTTTAACTTTAGTCAGCCACGCTTTCAGAATCCTTCGGTTAAGCTTTTCATTGTTGATTCACCAAGAAAGTAAATATATTAAGCCATGCAAAAGAAAAGATCTGCTCTTCAAGGAAAAACTGATTTCCAGAAGCAGCAAACTATTGTCTCTCTCCCCTATCCCCAATTGTGGGGGTCATCAATTTTCTTAAATTACAAACTCACTGTGTCTGAGTCCTGGTCTACACTGGGAGGGAAGGGAATCGATCTGAGATACGCAACTTCAGCTACGTGAATAGCGTAGTTGAAGTCTATGTACTTAGATCTACTTACCGTGGTGTCCTTCACTGCGGTAAGTCAACGGCTGACACTCTCCCATCAACTCCAGCTGCGCCTTTCACCCTGGTGGAGTACCGGAGTCGACAGGAGAGCGCTCGGCAGTCGATTTATCGCATCTATACTAGACACAATAAATCAACCCCCGCTGGATCGATCGCTGCCCGTCGATCCAGCAGGTAATGTAGACAAGTGCTGAGATTCCCTTTTACAGAGTTGTATTGTAGTCATGTATGGACGCAAACTAGGTATATTTTCAGCTGGGAAGGTGGGATAAGGAGTCTGAAAACCCCCACACTACCACAGTTTAACATTGCCAGGCAGCTTAAAACTTCACCTTTATCAACTTTCCATCCAACAGCTTTTCAAATTAACAATTGTTCCAATTACTTCAACTACTCAGGTGACTAATTTGGGGGCACCACTCAAGTTTCCTGCTCCCTACAGACCAAGAGTCCAAGTGTACAGCAGGAAAGCGTTACTATTTTCTACTTGCTGGTAGGTGGCTGTGATGCTGCAGCCTCATGAGGTGTCCTGCCCTCCCAACCACAGGGGGTGAGCGCTGCACTTGTGCTGGATGGAGGAAAGCGATTAGAGGCCAACCCAGACACACCACTGGGGGTTGCAGGTCAAATGGCAGCAAGAAAAGGAACAGCCAAGGCCACGCCCCTTCCAAGGGAACCATGAAGAGGTGAGGGAATTTCCGAGGCTTTATTTGTGAATGAAGATAGCTTACTGTGTCTTTGAGCTCCTGTTTCAGATGCTGTAGCTCCTTGTGGTGTTGTTCCTTCATTCGTTCAATGACCATTTCTGCTTCTATGCTCATATTTAGCGGATTGCAATCCTCAGAACCAAGACCTAAAAAAAAAAAAAGCAAAGCACCTCACCATCTACTCTCCTGGATTTTATTGAAACTCAAGGATGTCAGTTACTACAGCAGGATTCTGTAACAGCCCAGCTCAGGCTCAAACCATCCCGAGGCACCTGGGGCAAAGCAATGCCAAGCTTTCATTTTAGTGTTAATGCTCAACACAGTGACTGTCCGCTCTCCAGCGGCAACACTTCCCCTGAGGTTAAATATCAGAATGGGGGCCCCACTCCTGAGCTCTCACTGAACTGCCCACAGTGCAGCTTTGGGGGGAAGGGGAGGACGGAGGTGTTGTAAATCCTGCATTAAGCTCACCTCTACACTCTTCCTATCCTGGAGTCATTGGGCACACCCTCATCACCCGGTGTCAATCTGAACATCCCTCAGACGTCTGACTTGTGCCAGCTGAAGCCATAGCCACGAATCATTGCTGCATACGAGCACTGGAGCCATTCCCTCTCCACCAGTACAGCTGAAACCTCTACACCAGCTTCACGTCACCAGAGGTTCCACCTTGCAATGAGGCAGTTCTCCCTGGACCCGACAGGTCAGCTCTGGGACCTGGCTGGGCTGGCAGCTTGGCGTAGAGCAGCTGCACCACACTAAGGGTATGTCTTCACTACTGGCTGTATTGGTGGGCAGCGATCAATCCCCGAGCGCTCTCCCATCGACTCCTGTACTCCAGCACTGCAAGAGGCGCAGGCAGAGTCGACTCACCACGGTGAAGACACCGCGGTAAGTCGATCTAAGTAAGTCGACTTCAGCTACATTATTCACGTAGCTGAAGTTGCGTAACTTAGATTGATCCCCCCCCCCCCCAGTGTAGACCAAGGACTAAAAGAAATGGTCCATCATCATCTGCCTGTTCTCATGTTGCCTTGCTGAGATGGTGGTCGTGATGGTGCAGGATTAGACAGGTACCAAAAAAGTTATGTTGCTTTAGTTTAGTGAAGGAAAATTATGTGTGTTTTGTAGATTAAGGAAAATAAATGGGTTTTAGCAGCCATTGGAAGGCTTTGAAAATACAGGGAGAAAAATGTAAGTGTGACGTTGTGCAGTCTATATGGTTTTTATAAAAACCATGTAATAAGTGAATATAATGCAACTGAGATATGCTTTGTGCAAAAGGTCTCTTGTAAGGTATCATTACAAAACTAAATCTACTGAGTGTGATCATCCTATCTGTAGAAATGTACCACTCTTATATTTTATATTTCTAGTTTTAGATACAACTCTGAGGGCCTATTGTAATTATGTAAAGTGTGGGACATTAATGATGGTTTGGAATCTCGATGACTCCCATTAACCAGGACCATTGTCTGCAGATGGCTGTGTTTACCTGTTAGTCTCCCTGTATATGTGTGTGCTGGCAAGTGGGCAATGAAGTCTTGCAGTGACATGTGATCATGTCACCTGAACTGGAATCCATCTTTAACCTGGTGCTTTTCCAGTGAGGGGGGCTGGAAACCCAGAGGGACAAAGGGTTCCCACCTTATGCAAAAGATATATAAAGAGGTGGAAGAGAACAAAGGGAAAGAGGAGCCATCATGAAGAATCCCCTAGCTATCACCTGAGCTGCAACAAGAGCTGTACCAGGGGAAAGAATTGTGCCCAGGCCTGGAAGGTGTCCAGTCTGAGAAAAACTTACTGAAGCATCTCTGAGGGTGAGATTATCTGTATTCAGTTTGATTAGACATAGATTTGCGCATTTTATTTTATTTTGCTTAGTGACTTACTTTGTTCTGTCTGTTACTACTTGGAACCACTTAAATCCTACTGTCTGTATTTAATAAAATCACTTTTTATTTAGTAATTTACTCAGAGTATGTATTAATACCTGGGGGAGCAAACGACTGTGCATCTCTCTCTATCAGTGTTATAGAGGGCAAACAATTTATGAGTTTTACCCTGCATAAAGCTTATGCAGAGTAAATGGATTTATCTGGGTTTAAACCCCATTGGGAGTTGGGCATCTGAGTGCTAAGGACAAGCACACTTCTGTGAGCTGTTTTCAGGTAAACTTGCAGCTCTGGGACAAGTGATTCAGACCCTGGGTCTGTGTTGGATCAGACCCGAGTGTCTGGCTCAGCAAGATAGGGTGCTGGAGTCCTGAGCTGGCAGGGAAAACAGGAGCAGAGGTAGTCTTTCCACATCTGGTGGCAGCTCCCAAGGGGGTTTCTATGATCCAACCCGTCACAGTAAGTGGCAAGATAAGTTGTAAAAATGCTGCGCTTAAAATGTGACTGATAAGAAAGAGACGCCTCTGATCACCAGGAACGGCACCCTCTAGTTTGCACAATAAAGAAAAGTTGTTCTGTGTTGAATCAGGAGCGACCCCTAACACACCAATGTCATCCCAAAGAAGCAGGCCCAGCCATAAAATCTTGTCTGCTCAAAGCGGCGAAGGGGTCAACCCCAAACTGCCTCAGACTGGTTCTTAACTAAAGGTAGCAACTGGCAAACACATCACTTGTCTGTATAAAAAGTTGAGCTCTTAAAGGGTTCGTTACTAGTACCTGCCTGACCAAGTTGGACCCGCCCACATGGGTTTGAGTACCTGTGGGTCTAGTTCTGTGAGTTTTCTGACCAAATGCTCATGCTGTGTGTTGCCGTATGGGTGCTGTAATAGCTTATTCTTTAGGCTTTTAGACGTGCTTAGAGCAAGTGTATAAACACCATTTGGCTTTTAAGATTTCATAAACAAATTAACAGTTGACTTGGAGTTGTGGTAATATCCTGCCCTACTACGACTGCTGATAATTCCAGTGGAGGGACTGCTCCAAGTGTTGGAATATTTGGGATTTCCTTATGTCAGTAAGTTTCAAGTTGTGCCTAGTTCTGGAATATCAACTCCCATTTAATCCGTTTTGTCACAAAAACTTCCAGAGCTGAGAGATCCCTGTAATCCCTCCACTAGAATCACAGCAGAAGAGCCTACTCCAAGACAAACCTAGAGGAAATATCCTTTACCTTGGTCAGGCTCCACACCACCGCTTCCCCCATTTTTAATGTCAAACTCCTCATGCAGCGAGCTTTCCAGAGAAGGCCTAAATATTCTGCCTTGAGTATGATACTCTTCCAGCTCAGACTGGAGTTCATCGATCTGGTCTTGCAGCTCCTGAGTAGAAAACACACCAGAATGAAATAGAGCAAGTCACTGGAACAGATGTATTGCAACATGACAGGACATTCAGAGTGGTTTATTTTACGAGATCGACTTGCCAAAAATCTTGGAGTAGCCTAAGAACAGCACTAATTATCCTCCCATCTGCAAGACCTATGGCTGTCCTTTTCCAAGTTCCAACACGCACAGGTAACTCCGAGGTGTGTGTTTACTCACTGAGCTATCAGCACATTCACATATATGAAACATATGAAGCTTTCATACCCTACATTCTGGCCTGCTTCCCATTGGTTGTTACCCAGGATACAACATAAAAGCCTTTCAGACGTAATTGTGAAATATCTACAATCACTCACAGGGGAACCACCCTTCTGCTGTGACCTTGATATGAAAGTTACAGGCTGTGATGCCCTCACTGCACATTAATTCATTTACCATCTGTTACTTTTGTCCAGTGGCCAACAGGATATCCTGACTCTGCACCACATACGACGCACTGAGCACACGGCATTGGCATTTATTGGCGCAAATGAGTACCTGAGCTAGGATGCATGTACACTAATTGTTGTGCATTTGGAAAACATCCACCAAATGAACACTGAAATTTCACTCCCCCAACCTCCTCTCCAACACCTTCAGAGTTGATGTAACCAGTTCTACAGGGGTTTTGGCTTTAGCTCCCAAATTGCTGGAATCCCAGAATGGTAGCAGAGTGACAGTACTGCTGTGGATTAAATGTCATCTAAAACCAGGGCATTCCCTGTGAAACAAGAAAGCTCATCCATTCTGCTGTGAACGTTTGCAGCCACAGCAGTCCTTAGAAAGTGGACAAATTAGAGTAGATATTTGGGGGCACAAATTACAAGAAATCTGAATCAGGGTGGGTTGATTTAAATAACAGCATTGTAAATCATGATTTAAATCAGCAAGCAGAAAACCTTGATTTAATTTTAATTGTGTTTTGCATTTGTACTTCGTTATTTACCTAAAGAAAGATTGAGTATGACTGGTTGGTAATCAGTAAAACAACTGAACACAGCCTTTTCGCTACATTTGGCACTTCGTTTTGCTAACCAGGAGGATATACTAGATCTAGAAACTTTTATTTAAGCAGTTGTGTAGCTTAACTTACGTTTATTCAGATTCTTAAATTTTATATTTTTTATTATGTTAGAAAATGATCAATGATGCATCTCTTATTTACTAGATGACGGTTTTCCTGCAATGTGTGGATTGCAGGAAAACAGTCATCTAGTATTCCAGCTCATTTGAATGGAGATTTAAAATCAACTAAAAATGCACCAAAACGGCATTTTAAAATTAAATATGCTGGATACATAAGAAAAATTGATCAAAACATGTTTTGCATTTAAAACTAACTGATTTATTAAACATAAGGAGTAGTTTTATCTGTAGTTAGCGAATTGAATGGATTGTTTTTGGTCATGTCTTTTAAGATTTTAGAACGAATAGATCTCATCCTCTCACACCTAGTTATTATTCACATATTCGAAGCAAAAAACACCCAAAAAACAAGCTTTCCTGCTTTAACTCCCAATAGGTTTCTTAACTTGGAATGAGCTCAGGGGTTCTCAAACTTCATTGCACCGCAATCCGCTTCCGACGAAAAAGTTATTACATGACCCTGGGTGCGGGGAGAGAGGGCCACCGCCCGAGCCCCACCGCCCTAGGTGGGGATGGAGCTTGGGCTTCAGCTACAGCCCTGGGTCCCAGCAAGTCTAATGTTGGCCCTGGCAGCCCCATTAAAATGGGGTCTGGCCCCACTTTGAGGTCCCAGCCCACAGTTTGAGAACCACTGAGCTAGTCAATGAACTGAACTAGTTGACTAAACTGAAATGAAGAAAATATTCTCTCTGCACCTGCAGAAGAGGCTGCTGCTGTCAAAAGCTAGCTTAGCATTTCAACAAACTCTGGTTCCAGCTGTTAGCCAGGGACATCCACCAGTTCAGTGAGTTGACTTTCTTTATAGGTTGGCAGCCAACGTGTACGGCTTAGTATCATTTTTTGTGCAGTTTAATTTAAATGATTTCAGTAGATTCTAATATGTTTAGGTCTTAGCATGAGTTGTCAAGTTCAAATTTAATTTCAGATTGCTTTTTCTGTAATCATTTATTTAAATTTTAAGAAATCTGATTTTTTTTAATGAAAAAAAAATCAATTTTCATCCACCGTGGTTTAAATGCATAAGATTTCAGGCAAAAAAAGCTCCCTTTACATGCAACTGTTCTTTGGCCTGTCCCTGGGGCAGCCAAAGGTGGTAGCGAGTTTCACAATGTGAGACCCAACTTGTTCCAAAGGCCAACAAACAGCCAGAAGGTAACTTTTGCCTGGAGCTGTATTAGGACTGGCTAACATGAAAAGCTTCATATCCCAATCAAGGTACTCCCCTGTGTCATGGTCATTTTCCTTAAAAAGCAACAGCTAAAAGAGGGGCTTTTAGGTCCAAAGGCTTGCATTGGTCTAACAGGGAGGGTGGGGGGCATTACACCTCTACCGATATAACGTGACCCGATAGAACACAAATTCAGATACAACACTTTAAAGCAGTGCTCTGGGAGGCAGGGCTGCGCGCTCCAGCAGATCAGTGTGTCGGAGCCTGACACGCTGCTCTGAGCGGCATGTTAAGGGTGCTGGGTCAGGGCCGAAGGGTTGGATAAGTGGCAGAGGGTCTCGGGGGGCGGTCAGGGGACAGGGAGCATAGGGGTTGGATGGTTTGGAGGTTCTGGGGGCGATTAGGGATGGGGGTCTCTGGAGGGGGCGGTAAGGGGACAAGGAGCAGGGGGCTTAGATAGGAGTGGGGTCTTGGGAGGGGTGATTGGGGCAGAGGGTTTCTGGAGGAAGTAGTGAGGGGAGAAGGAGCGGGGGTTCTGAGGGGTTAGTCAGGGGGCGGGAAGTAGGTGGAAGTCGGATAGGGGGTGGGGCCAAGCATGTTTCCTGACTATTAATAACAGAAATGCTCGAGGCCAAAGCAAGTTTGATATAAGCGGTTTCACCTATAACATGGTAAGAATTTTTGGCTCCTGAGGATAGCGTTATATCGGGGTAGAGGTGTATTTTGTTTATAGAATAGCGAACTCACCTGCACCTTATTAGACATGGCTCTCGATTCCTAGGAGAATGATGCGTTAAGTACAGAACTGAGATCCAGTACTGAAATTGGTGTCTCCCACCCTTTGATTCACTCACCCTGCACTGCTGTTCATACTCATTTTTCATTTGTACCAATCTCTCCTCCTGCAGGAAAAACTCAGCACTGCTGGGATCAAGGTGGCCGAACTACAACACAGGATGAAAACCATCTAGTTAATCCTCCACTGTGAATAATCCTGGTGCAGAATTCAAGGCCAGGCCTCAATTCCCAAGCATTCCACTCAGGCTGTGTTTTATTTATTTATATAGAAAATACTGTCAGAAGGGACAGACAGCAAGAGATCAAAACAATTTCCTAGGCAACAGACCAGATGTTAATTCACAGTCCCGCATGCTCATTTCACTAACTTCGGTTCCAGTGGGTATTTTTATTTTTAGCCAATAATATATAATGCAACTATAAAAGTAACTATCCCGAAAGAGTAACCTGTTTAAATGTAGGAGTCGTTTATTGGATTAGAGGCACAGAAATTCTACACCGTTACATCTTTTAAGAACATTGACATGTGAAATGACCAAAAGAGGGTCCAATCCTAAATTACGGTGCAGGTTATTAAAACATGACCACCTACCTAATTTGTTCACCCCAATTTTTAGCTCAGATTTAAGAGTGCAAGGGCTCCTAATGTCGTGTCTTTATCTAAGGCAGGATCCCATGTATGTGTGTCTATGACTCCTTTTCTGTGATTAGGACCATAGAAAACCAGCTCTGCAGGAAAGAGACTGTTTTCTCTGGGATTTGGAAAATGCTTCGCCCACTTTAGGGCACTATACGAAATAGTAAGTCATTTACTGATAATTTAGGAAAATATAACCTGCAGTAACACCCAGACACAGTTGTTAGAGTAACTAAGGTCCACTGTGATCATGTTCACAGTGAAAGTCTCCTGCTAGCGGTTAAATCAGCATCAGACAGCCACCCTTTAGGAATCTGCTCTCTATTAGAAAGGCACAACGGAAGGAAGGGAGGCTCACCTTCTCGGCCAAGACATTTTCCAAGTTCCTTTGCAGTTTGCTCGTCAGGCTCTCGTACTCTGCCAGTTTCTGTCCAGTCTCCGACAGCTCGCTCTCTAAACGGCTGTTTTCCTAAAGGAGAGGGGATCTTAAAGTTCTGGTCTATTTTTGTTCGCTTTAAAAACTTTCCAAACACTGACACCCAAGAAAGTCCACAGTCAGTCAGGTCAGAAGGTACATTTGTCTTGCCCAGAAGTAGGCCCAAGCCTGGATTCCGACACGGATACTGGTACAAATGTCAGTTACCAACACGAAGTGTGAATCTGTCTGCTGGTAAAAAATGGAAGACTCCTCTTGTCACACCAAAGTTGCGCACAGGAAGGCCTGGACCTGCAAGCAGCGTACAAAGCGAAGAACAACCCCTAGTCCTGTCTTGGGGCTCTTCTCCCTAGTATTCCCTGCATGCATCTGGCCAACAGCTGCCTAGGGAGGAGATGACAACTTTCCAGGCAGATGGGGGGATTGACATCAGCAATATCTTTAAATGTCCTCCTTCCCCACCCCCAGAGCTTGTTTGCGTACAGCCTGCTCACCTTAGTTAGTTTATTTCTGCCTAGTTGAAAAAACTAACTATGAAGTTTGAGAGTGAAGAGTTGCCCGATCCAATTGTATTCAGACTAAAACTAGATCATTTATGAGTTTGCTATTTCTAAAAACATTTTGGAAAGGAACCTGAATCTGGGGCCTAAATACTAATGGCCCCAGCTCAAAAAACACAACCCTGCAGACTGTTTTGAGAATACGGATCCAATTGGAGGATAGGTTTATGGGGGTTTCAGAGCTGTATTTTGATATGTCAAGACCTTAGCAGTAAGATGTTTCCTCTGCTAGCTGATGGCCAGATGATAAAACAGACAGCTATCAAGCAGAATTTACTCCTGGGGGAATTCTGCACCACTGCGTAAGCACAGAATTTATGTTCCCCACAGATTTCTTTGCTTCCCCGCAGAAAAACGATTTTCTGACAAGGAAGCAAAGGGAACCCACAAGAGCGGTCATGCGACCCTCCCCAGCAGTATGTTTCGGGTGCCCAGGGCAGCAGGCAGAGAGATAAATCACTGTGGGGCAGGGGACAGGACTGGGGAAGACCCGGCTGGTGGCTCCTAATCTGTGCCGGGCTCAGCTGCTAGTCCCGGCTGGGCTGGGGAGGACAGGACTTCCTCTTCCCCTGCACAGCATCCGGGGCCGGGTCAGACCCACCCTGAGATTTCTCCCCAGCTGCAGGAAGCTCTGCAACCCCCTTCTCTCCCAACCCACCCCGCTTCCTGCGCCCATCACTCCTTAGCTGCAGGGGGAGGGATTGCTGTACAGGGAGCTGCTTCCCCATCTGCCCAACCCTCATGCCCAGCCCCTCCCACTGAGCCTCACAC
The DNA here is from genome assembly GCF_027887155.1 of Malaclemys terrapin pileata. NCBI lineage: Eukaryota > Metazoa > Chordata > Testudines > Emydidae > Malaclemys > Malaclemys terrapin. Next base: position 147,026,266 of record NC_071508.1, on the reverse strand, counting down.
TCCCGCACTCAGAGCGCTCCCTACCCCGATGAGCCCCACTCCTCCTGCACCACCTTGATGAGCCACCCACATCTGGATCGCCACCCCACCCCCAGAGCCCCCTGCCAAGCTCTATCCCTCCCACACCCAGCCCCCCCCCACTGAGCCCCAACCACCTTCACTTGGACCCCCCCTGCAGAGTCCCATTACCATTGCACCCAGAACCCCCCTCCCCCAACAAGCCCCTGTGCATCCAGATCCCCCCCGCATCCAGACCCCCCCATTGAGCTGCCCGGATCCAGCTTGCCCCACACAGTACCCTCTCAACCCACTTCTGGGTTCCCCCCCAACACTAAGCCCCTCCACACTTGGATCCTGCCGGGTGCACCTGGTGCACCTGGCATGGAGGGGCAGGGCCCTGGAGTGTTTCTGGGGCAGGCCTGTTCCTTGCACTGTGTCGGGGTTGGGTGCAGCCTCACTGCTGAGTCCGTGTCCCAGAGGGGAGCTGCGCAGTGATCTCCCACCTCTGTGCAGCCAGTGGCCTGTGCTCCCCAATGCCATGCTGGAGCCTCCACATTTATTTGACAAAATTGGCAGAATTTTAAAATATCATGTGCACAAATTTTTATTTTCTGGCGCACCATTTTTAATTTTTTGGCGCAGAATGCCCTCAGGAGAAAGAATAGCCCATCTGGTGTCTGTGTTGACAGGACATGTACACGCTGCAGATCACAGCTGCAGAGTCTGGGACCCTTATGACATCTAGGCAACAGCCTACCCAGGAACGCCTGCACCTATACAAATCATGCTGCTAAAGGTAATTTCATCCAGCACAACACACGCAGTCATTGAGTCTCGTAATGAGGGCTGAATTAAGTGAGAAAGTTCTGCAACTTCAGCCAGCCCTTTGTTACCTTTAGGGAAAGGGTGAGCCGGTCGCGGACGTAGTTCTCTTCCATTTTCACCTTCTCAATCTCCCGCTCCAGCTCCAATCGCTGTTTGCCAGCCTGCTGCAGGATCTGCTCTCGCTCCTGCCGGAGTTCGTTCTTTAAAGCTGCAATGCGTTCTTTGTACTCCTCATCCAGCTTCCTATTAACACAAGAGAGGATGGTAAGAAGAATGGGCCAACACCATTAAAAAGCAAGTCAGGTAGGAACAGTCACACAGAAGCAGTTGGGTCTTACACCAACAACTCCTAGATGAGAAAAAAGACTCCTGGGAGAGAAAGCAGAGATGCACAGATCAGTAGCATACACACCCACCGGCCGTACTGTACAATGCTGAGCGACATGCACATCCCATGCGATGTTCTGCATAGGCCACTCCATTGTTAGGATTAAATTGGGATTTCTCTCTCACCAATCCAAATCTTAAAGTTAGAGTTCAATTAAAATTATATTTGTGGAAAACAAAATGTAACACTTCCTGCCACCTAATCAGGAAGGCAAAATGAGAGCACGAAAACCAGGTGTGAGGACCATGATGCCCCAAAAAAAGAGGGAATTGTAGAGATGGAACTGGGTTGCACAGAATTCGGAGACCTTTGGTACTGTAGAAATGGGTGGTAGGAAAGAGGAAGACAGGATCAATTTGGGTAAGCCCCCTGAGCCCTTCAGAGCGCACACACACACACACACACTTCAGCCTGAAGTTTTTTTTTTTTAGAGCCCCACACACGCAGCAAAGCAATTATCTCATTTTTATGTACAACCAATACTGTATACACCTGCAACGACCAAACAAAATGGAGAGACCGGTGTTCTCCGATCACTCCAGCCTCCTTCACGGCAGTGAAGGCAGAAAAGCAGGTGGGCTGCCATACCTGAGGTTGTATTCATTCCGACGCTCTATGGTAGCATGGTGGTCGTCAACTTCCGAGGCCATGAGAGATTTCAGTTTTTCAGCTTTTTCCAAATCTGAGCGCAGCTTCTCTTTTTCTCTCACCACTTGGTCAACTCGCTCCCTATTGAAAGGAAGGAATCCTGGATTATACACCTTTCCCTGGCTCCCCAGCACCCAAACAAGTCACTCACACATCTCTAGGCCTGAGGAATACCCCATTTTCTCCCCCACTATACATCCCTCCTGCCTCCAGGTCATAGCCACCTTCCTCTTGGTGAAAGATCGGATGGGCTTGTCCCATCAGTTCTAGTTCTTCAGCAGCGCGGGCACAAGTGCATTGTCGTCTCAACTCTTGCTGGCCAAGACGGACAAGTTTAGGAACTGCTTTGGAGTAGTTTAATTTCCTGCACTGGTGGAGCTGTGCCACTGGGCTAAAAATGTTTAAACTAGGTAACCAGGCAGGGATGATAAACAAGTTTTTCCCCGACAAAGAAATGTTGTGTGATCTGTCTGCCTAGGCCTCTGAGGTAAATTAAGCACAACACAAGAGGAGATACATTTGCATGTAAGTCAACAGGAAAAGCCAGGTTGACTGGGGGATGTGAAATCAGCTGGGAAAGCACCAGAGACTAAAGCCACAGGGGGTTGTCTTGTGTTTGGGGAAACAGAAGCAGAAGCAAACAAATATTTTCCTGATGCATTTCACGAGGAACACTCCTGGCGGAAGGGAGTGATTCATGAAAAATCTGGCTCCTAATTTGACTGAAAATCAGCAAGCTCTGCAAAGGACTCTGAGAAAGAAACCGTTTGAGACAAAGGATTGTAGTCTGCTAAAGTTATGTCTAGACTCTTAGAAGCGTATTATACTTTTGTTTTATTCATAACCAGTCCTGTTTCCCCTACCCTTACTCTGTATCACTTAAAAAAAAAATCCATGTTTGTTAATAAACTTGTCTTTGTTTTATCCCAGGTAGACCTCAGTGCTGTAATATTAAGCAAAGTGTGAATTCTTAGTGGAATCAAACAAGCCGGGGTGTACCCTGCCTCTTTGGAGATAATGAACGTGGTCAGTTTCTTTGAGTGTCCAGTAACAGGCCTGGATACTCCAGGCATAGGTGCTGGAACTAGCACAGTTTGGTTCAATGGCTCACAGCACCCCCCCACTAGACAAATTGTTCCAGCCCCCCGACTCCAGGGAAACAATCTTCCAGGGGCTCGGGACTTGGAGTGCACCAAGTGTTACCGGTCTGGCAAAGGACAGGCTGGCAGAGTCCAGAGAAATTTGGGGGTGGCTAACAGACCGGAGTGACAGGGAGCTGCACCCAGTTCAGCACGAGCAAACCCTTCTGCCTCAGCGAAAGAGATAACAAGGTGTCTCATGGTTCTGAATGCCCTAAGTGTCAGTTTTGTACATCCCGTGTGCTTGCACTGCATGACAACCCACGTCACACTAGAGAACCGTAACTAATCAGAAACATTCAAGGCAGCAGGCATCAAATCTCACCCTTGCCATAACTATTGACGTATCTTGGCTGTTACTGTTTCCAGCCCTTTAGGAACAAGCAAGAGAGATGCTTTCTTGTGGTTTTGGTTTTTCAGAAGTCTGAGCGCGCTTTCCTGTGAGTCTTTGCTTCCACTGAGGTATGTCGCTTCTCAGACTCTCAATACTCGGGCTAATGAGAAATTCGGAGGTGCTGACAAAATACCCTCCGGTGCTTCTCAAGAGGTACAAGTTTTCACACCATTTTAGGGAGATGTTCTCTGAATTGTGGAGTAAGCAAACAGTATCTAAACCCCTGCCCGGCCACATAACTAGGACATATGGGACATCTGATGGAGACAAACCCTGCCAACTTACAGTAAATGTCTGATCTCCATTTTGAAGCTGGCCAAGGCGGCCTGATGGGTTCCATTCTTGGTTATCAGGAGGAGCTCATTTTCTAACGCTCCAGTCAGGTCCATCAGATTGACCTTCCCATCCAGGCTAAAATCCAAGGCCTGTAAAACAGAAACAAGTCAGCACAACAGGGCTAACTTCCCTTCTCCTGAATGAAGAAGGTGACAACAGAAAGCTGGGGAGGCCTAGAAGTGGCCTGTGGTGGTGAATCTGTTCTGAATGGCATCTCCGCAGGGATATGGAAACGTAGCCTCTCAACTCCCTCCCAAAATTAAATCCACGCTGTGGCAAAGGGGAAGGAGAGAGGCACAATTTCCAATCAGACACACAGTCAATCAAGTGCACACATGACAGAAGTGGCAGATGCATGTTTGTTTGTTTACTGTAGGTCTCAGCTAAACTGCATTTGTTTCTAATTTAAATGTGGCAAGATGGACGATTAAAAATGATCTTCTCAAACATTAAAAAAAGTCTTGCAATAAAGACAACTAGAGAGGTAGGCTAATTTGTGCATGACCCCTTAGCTTCAATTAACTTGTGTATTTTATAGTAAAAAAACTCACCTTAATTAGATCACAAAAAACCCCTCACCTTAATTAGATCACAAAGCCCATTGCTAGTAATTACAATGGTGGAAGCCTTTGATGGGCCTCTAGTTGCACTTTATTTTACGATACTTAAAATTATATAAAACACTGTGTGTAAAGATGACAGAAATCACATGTTAATGCTAATAAAACCAGATAGGAAAAAAGCTAAAAAATAAAGTAATCAAGCAGCAAATGAGAGAGAAATTAAGGAGCTACATTTCTCAAATGCCAGTCTGGCTAAAAAGAAAAAACAGCTGTGAATTTTTAGAGTAGCCCAAACTGCATTTCTTGCCTAGGGCTGATAGCAGAGTTTTGGTGCAAGTGTTTATAGCAGCCAGTAATGCTCAAACTCAGTGTAACGTTGACTGACAGACAAGCAAAAATTCTTCCAGTGTATCCCCAGTGTCATAGAATCAAGTGCCAAGAACAAGTACAGGAAATTCTCCTTTAGCTTGTCCACAGCTTTTGAAAAGGTAGCCTGGGAAGCAGTTTGCTGCAGGGTGAGGACATCTGTTTTGCAATGGATATGAACATTTTTATCCTCTGGATATGAAACACCCACATGAGCCAGGCTCTCAAATTTTGCTCTCCATTTTGGTATGCACAATAATTTGGAGCACTCCGATGCTGGAGTATTTGGTTTGCTGGTGCAATCTGGTATTTAGACATCTAAATAATTACACCGCCCCCTGTAAGCATAGGTGGTTTGCTTCAGGAAGGATGGAATGCTGCCCTTTGTGTTATCTTAAAACACATTCACTCCGTGGGAGTTGTCACTTCTCATTTCTCTAAGCCTTAGGAAGTTACCATGGATATCAACATCCCTGCTGTTCCCAGCACTGCATCATTTTAGATTAAAAGTACAGATCCACAAGCAGCAACATCCAAAATCAAAATCAGGTGGCTGGGGATCTACCCAATTACCGTGAGGATTTCATGGCCGTTCTCGATTCCCTCTTCATGCCACGTGTCAAGTACTCGCTCCACAGAGGCACAGCCCTGCCCGTCGTCGAGGCTGGAGAAGACTCTGAACCCAATTGTGCTAGTCATCGTGGACAGGGCAGTGGTGCGTCTCCCACTTTCATCAAAGGACTAGAAGAGAGGAGAGATGGGGGTTTGCAAAGGCCAGCTAAGGGCAACACTGGACATCTTCCTACTGCTGCCAAAGGAGGAAGGCTTATAAACTCAATTGCCGTAAGGACTTGAGTCTTCTCTCAACTGCACCGATGTGGCTCAGAAGTAATTCCATTTAACCCAGTGAAATCCCAGTCTAACCAGGCCCTTGCTGTTAAGTTTCTAGTGTAAAATAAAGGAGGAAAATACTGTAGCAAGACAGGTTCTCAGGCTGATAAGCGTTTTACCCTGTTGTAATTACCCAACTATGGGCAATTTTGGCTTTGAATGTTTTGTTGTTTCCCCCAGAAGGGCTGCCTCAGGAATCCACCCACACATTTACCGTTGCCGGCCCTTCCTCCCCACAGACCACGTGACGTTTCAGTGGAACAGTTTGCCTGGCGGTGCAGGCTTTCACCTGATCACTTTGGGCCGACAAATTTCTTTGCCACTTTACACCGTGGTATCAGGAGCCTGGGGGTGCTTCCATAAGAGGCGACCTGGCGGTGGTTTATCCCGATTCCCCCACACCAAAGCAGTTTACTCCTCTTTACAGCATACACAGAGATTGCCTTTGTATTCACGATGGGCACAACCAAAGTCAGATGCAGCAGTCATTTTAACCCACCCCAGCGTGGCCTGTGACATTACTGCTGACTTTCTGGAGTCTGATAACCAATGCCTAGAGATGGTATCAAGTATCAGGGGGTAGCCGTGTTGTTTTTGTAGATACAGACTAACACGGCTACCCCTTGATACTGGATACCATCTTGATACTTGATGCATCTGAAGAAGTGAGGTTTTTACCCATGAAAGCTTATGTCCAAATAAATCTGTTAGTCTTTAAGGTGCCACCAGACTCCTTGTTGTTAATGCCTAGAGAGAGCCATTCTCAAAATAACGTGTTCTCTTTTGTGCAGAGAGAACATGGAACTTGAAACAGTGACCGCTCTGGTCCACAGTTCTTACACCAATGCAATATTACTCTGGTAATGCCTGGGGGTCCACCAGCAGCAATCAGGTGCCTGCATGGAGAAATAAAAGCATGTGGGGCATGACTCAATCTCCACTGAAGGGCTCCGGCTGACTTTAAAGGACTCTGGATCAGGGTCCTAGTCTAATGTGGCGTCAGAGAATCAGGTTAGAGATCAAGAAGGCCTATCAGCAGACTCAGGCAGCAATATCTACCCGAAAGCTTCTCTTAATATTACATTATCTAGTCTCCCTACCATCCGGGACTAGCTGCTATTAAAAAACGTCCAGCATTCTAGTCGAATGAAGCCATTTTCCAGAGAAATACTGTCCCAGTGGTTCTCACCTGCATGGAGAGGTGCCGTTTGAGTTGTCTGTATGGGGTAGAAGCTGATGGCGTAAGAGATTTTCCATTTTTAAATAAGCCATAGAAAAAGTCCTCTATGCTCATTGTGCCATCTTGTTCAAGATTATGGAACACCTCTTCAAGCACCTGAAAGTGGTAAAATACAGTCAACATCCTTTATACGCATGATGCGCCTCTCAGATGTATCAACATGAGACACACTTTTACAGCTCAGCATAAAAGAAACAAAATTCTACCAGTTTAAGTCTTTTGTGCAGATGTCATTTAAGGAGCAACCCAAAAGAATTACTCAGTATACCAGATTATTAATTATGAATTATTATTAATAATAATAAATGAGATGGCAACGACGGTATTGTGAACAGTGGCTGAGTCACAGAAATACCAAATACAACTACACTGAAGCCTGTGTACCAGTGCATTTTCCCCCTGCAACATTTTAAGCTGTTCTCCCCTCTCAAAACACAGTTTAAAGAATTTCACTGTCTCGAGGGGTAGTATATTCAAAGAAATAAATACCGGTTACTACCTCAAGGCGACCTGGTTTTTAAAACAGCTTAATTTTTAATATGCAAAGTGTTTAAAATGTACAGTTCATTGACTTTCTGCACTATACTCTGCTTTGACTATGAAAGAATCTCAACCGTTTCTAGTCCCTTTCAATTCCTGGCTCCCCAATGGTAGCAGGACGCTGCAATGTTTGTGTTGCAAACACTGCGAATGAATATTATCCCACTACAATACAAACTTCCTGGGGAAAAAAGTCATTTAAGTTGTTATTTGGGGGTGTAGAAAAGCTACTTTTTACAAGCCTGTGAATCCTAAATGGACATGAGAATGTCCCAGTAACACAAAAATATTCATGTCAAATTGAGTTTTGAAATCCTGTTGAGTCACAAATATTGCCCCAGGGCATTTGCAAATGGCGCTCAAAGCAAGGGTCTGTTGACTTCTTGGCAAGCACTCTAGTTCCTGATGAGGAAGTTTAATACCACACAGTGGTGTAGTGGTAAATAAAATAAAATTAAAAAAAAAAACTGGGCAAACTAACCTTTTCGGTGCTCCAGACTGGGCAGTGACCTGGTAGGCATTAAGGGGGTGCAGAGATTCCCTTATTTTGAATTGTGTTTAGGCTAGGATGACATCGGGGTGAAAATCAGAAGTGCCATTAAAAAGCATTTTGACACTCTCTGCTATACACAAAGCGATCAGAAGTGAGTTAACTCCGTATTCCCTAACCAAGAAGTGGATAAACTCCATTAACCCTGGCCTACACTACAGATACCCTGGCTACAGAACTGCCGTTTACTTTCTGGTTCGTAATCACAGTTTAGACCCCTTTTACTGGAGAAACCATCATTAGTTAGGGCTGTTACTACCTTTTTATAAAGACAGGATCGAACATTTGTTGACTCAAAACCATTATGCTCATTAGGAAGCTATCAACTGGGTTTGGATTCTGTTTTCCAAGTCACCACCTGTCTCTTTAAAATGGACAATTAAAATGTATCCTAGGCATTTCTCAAAGAAAAGCGAGTGATTTTCCTGGTAAAAGTGATGAGACATTTCTTATGGAAAAGCCTTTAGAGTACTTTGTGCCACCAGCTTTCCTCTATAGGAGACACCCGAGATCGTTACCTCGCCATCCACAGTCTGCAGCCCGTACTGCTCACAAACGGAGATCAGCTTTTTCTTGTTCAAGTGGCCATCTCTGGTGATCCCTAGATTCTCACAAACCTCCTGCAGCTTCTCTTCTATCCAGTCCTGGGGAGGGGACGACGCAGTTTGTGATGCATTCAAGTCATCCGGATTCCAAAATCTCAACTGGCCTGAAACAAGGGCAGTTTGTTTGACATTATTAAAAGGAGAGAGAAAAAGATACAAAACACCACTGCAAGAAACTCTGGAGGATTTTATAATAGAGAACAAATCTGAAGCTAACACTAGGTGCCAGCGTAGTTATGTCACCCAACACCTTCAACTGGCTGTTTGCCAGCACTAGCAAGTTATCTACCTTAGGCTACATCTACACTACGGGGGGGGGGGGGGGGGGGGGGGGGAGGGGGAGTGTCGATTTAAGATACGCAAATTCAGCTACGCGAATAGCGTAGCTGAATTCGACATATCGCAGCCGACTTACCCCGCTGTAGGGACGGCGGCAAAAATCGACCTCTGCGGCTTCCCGTCGACGGCGCTTACTCCCACCTCCGCTGGTGGAGTAAGAGCGTCAATTCGGGGATCGATTGTCACATCCCATCGGGATGTGACAAATCGATCGGCCGATTCAGGCGGGTAGTGTAGACCCACCCTTAGGGGCTTGTAATGGTGCCCATCACCACAGCATCTGGGCACCTCCTCCTTGCTTGGCAAGATTCTTAGTGAACTTCATGGGATCTTCTGCTGTGCTCCATCCCTGGCTGCAGGGGCTCTGCTTGGGCAGGGTTTTTCACTGGGGGGTGGGGTGGGGTTGCTGTGTCAGTTGGTTAAAGGAGGGACTCCATCAAAGGGGAAGATCTTGCAGCATGTCTAACTCTCATGCTCCACCATGGGCTTTGGGATCTGCACAATTCAAGGGGAAGGCAACTCCCTTGATGCTCCCAGAATGACCTGTAGTCTGTAACTCAGCTGGGACCTGAACCACGAGGAGCTTTGGAGACTGGGACCAAGGCCTTCAGCTGGCCGCAAATGCAGGCTGGGGGCCCGTGGAGGGACAAGAGCGCAGGCTGGATGTGCTCACTGCAGCCTAGACGGAGGAGGAAGTGGTCAGCTGCATTCCGCACAAGCTGGAGCTTTTGCAGAGTCATGTAATGTCTGCCAGAGCTCTTCCCTCGATAGTTGTGTGTCGGCCACTAGGGCCAGACCTGGTTATTGCTAGGGAGTCCTACGGCCCTGGCCGTGCTCCTGTGGCAAGACATTCAGAACCCCCCAGCCCAAACCCTCTGAAGCTTAAATATGCCATTAAGCAAATGTTTTGATCAAGAGACGTTGAAACAATTCTCTGTCACCAGCAACCTCCACTTGAGCCCCTTCCTCCAAGCAAATAAATTCAGTGCAATACCCTATACAGCTGAAAACGTTAACGTTTAGAGGGTTACTTGGAAGGGTTAGAAGACTTTTTGTTGCAACTCCCCACACTAGCCTGAACTCTCCCTCTTACGCGCACACACACAGGGAAGAAACTGGTATTTCCAAAGTAAATGGGAAACGTTTAGCCATCTCTCAAATCAAAGCAGAGTCTTTAGGATCTTTCTGTGGCTGACCAGCCTCCTGCAATCACTGCTCTCGAGCGGTGCTCCACAGTCCGTGAAGACAGTGTGCTCTCGTGGGCAGGGTACTGCACTGGGGGTCAGGAGACCAGTTTCATCCCTGGCTCTGCCACTGACCTCCTGCATGACCCTGGGCATTGAACTTCCATGTCTCCTCCTACTCTTTGGACTGGGATCATCACTCCCTATGTTTTGGTTAGGTCACTGCAGTACAAGTGATAAGACACACACAGCAAAACCTTAAGGGAACAATTTAAACTCTAGCCAAGGTAGAAGGAAATCATTTCATTCTGTGGCTCACGTTGACATCTAGTGGCCACGGAGTGCAACTCCATCTAACGCTATCTCAGCATTCCCACTGCCAGGGCCGGCTCCAGGCACCAGCCCACCAAGCTTGTGCTTGGGGCGGCACCTAGAGGGGGGCGGCGCAGTGCGGCGCTCCGGCCGGTCGGGGAGAGCGGAGCCCCAGCCGGGCTTGGCGCCCTCCCCTGCCGCGCTGGGGGTGGGGAGGGGAGGCGGAGGCTTTTTTGCCTTGGGCGGCAAAAAAGCCAGAGCCGGCCCTGCCCACTGCTGGGGGAAAGCCAGGAGAAGGGCCTGTACTAGCAGCATCTATGGCAGTGGGTCTGCGTTGCTGTAGCCCAGTGAACCTCGCTACGCAGCAAGAGGCTTGATGTGTGTTCGTACACTGCTCCTCCCCCAGGACTCACAGCACGGGAGCCCCGAGCAGCCGGCCATCACAAAAGACTGGGACCTGCTACGGGGGGAGAAGGAGAAACAAGGGAATGGGGTAGCAAAGACAAAGCAGGAGAAGAGGGAGATGAACGAGAACTGAAGAGAGGTCTGCTTGGGACAGAAGAATGAAAATGGGTGAAGGCAGCAAGTGAGAGGAAACGCCCCCTCCCCTCCGGGGGACTGGGATGCAGGAAGCGGAGAACCCTTTGGGAGAGGGAGCAGGATTGAAGGTGATCCAGGGCCACTGGCCTCCAGGGTGGGGCTCAGGCAGCCGCCTCTCCTGGGCCCGGCTTTTCGTCTCATCCCAGCCTTGGGGCAAGTTTCCATCTCAATACGCCACGACAGAAAACCGAAGCCCTGCAGTCTACCTGCCGTTTGCGTTAGCTGGCCGCCATTACAAAAGTAGAGACTCATCCGCCATGTTCCGCTGCAAGAGCGTCTAAAGGCCCCTCTCCAGCCACCTGAGCGTAGCACTTCTGCACAGCCCTAGGAACGAGCACCGGCTTCCCGGAACCACAAAACCAGTATTTCCAACCTTTCAGAGGAACAGGTTCCAGCACACACGGCTCTCGCATCCCCAGCGAGAGTGAGCCAGGAACCTCCTCTGGTCCATGTGGTTTTTAGCCTCAGACACTTGCAGCCGGTTCCTGGGCTCGGCCCCGCTGAGCATTGCCCCATACACATTCCCCAGGGCAAGATGCCGAGGGCTCTGCTTACGACTAGATTAGGGCTGAGTCAGAAATTCTTACCAAGAAATTGCCATTGTTTAACTTTCTTATTCTCCTCCATTCCCCCTCCTTAACTTTACAAGGATAAAAGCAGGTGCTTCTTCGTGTTCTTACCTTCTGCTTCATATTCCTCGCTGTCCTGAGTCTTCCAGTGCTAAGAAAAAAATAGGTTCCACAAGTTATTAGTATTCAAAGGCAGCACAGGTATAAAAAGGACTCTTTGGTCATCATCAGATGAGCTACAGAATTCCAACAATGCTGAAATACTTTCATCTCCACAGCCTCCAGGAGCCGAGTTGTCAATCCAAGCCTTTTTGATGAAGTCCACTGATAGTAGTGTATCTGTTCCAAGGTATTTCGGTGAGGGTTTGCCAGGGGCATTTCAAAATAAAATCACTTTTGCAATAAGTGTAGTTATTGCAAAAATCAGATCGGAAGATACCAGGCTAGAGCCGAGTCTGGTTAAACCAGTTCAGTTAGAAGGAAAAAAAGGTTTGTTTTGAAAGGGGCTCCATTAAGCAAACCAGTCCATCTGTCTTTGTGATAGAAGGATGTGAAGGGGAAGATTAAAGGAAGGGAATGAGCCTAGACTTCCAGGTTTTGGACCATCTTTCCAATTCTGGAACAGCACCAGCCATCTCTCTTCTGCTCTGGCTATATGACAACCCAGAGAAGACAAAAACGACTAGCAAACTACGCACTATGATCTCATCTTGCACACCGCCAAGTACCAGGTACGGAACCCCCTTTCCCGCTACAACAAGTCCACACACAGCACAAGCAGCAGATTTTCAGTGTCAAGATAAGCAGCAAGAAAGCTGCTCTGCACCCTTTTATACCGCCCCTATCCAAACCAAGTTAAAATCCTGGCTCCCCCAGGCTTGAAGATGCACTAAATTGATTGAATTAAGGCAGCGTGGGTTTGTTCACAACAGCCTTTCAGAAGTGCTAGCTCACCTTTAAAATCCTACTCTAGGCATTGCTTCCAGCTGTGACAGGTTAGAGACCGTTCGGGGAGAGAGCAGAGCACTGACGTGAGGCGAAATCTAGAAAAAACGTATTTGCAGGCAGTGGACTTTATAAAGGTCCACGTGGCAAACAGGTGGTCGTACAACACACTAGCTTTCGCTTCCAAATGGATAGCCTCTTGTAGAGCACGTTATTATAATCCTAGGCAAATATCCTAAATATCCCTGGGGCTGTGAATCACCAGCGAGTAGCTGGGCTACCGTAAAGCCCCTCATACACGTATGATCAGGACATCTGCTCACAGAACATGCAACAAAGAGCTTAAACTGTTCTTTACCTTGTCCATTGTAACACGGGTGGGACAGGTCAGCCTCTACTCACCGAACCTGCCCCACATTGGGAAAGGAAACCATCACCAAACGGCCGCTGTAGGACAGGAAACCACAACGACAAGCTCCTCCTTACCTAAACTAGAATACTGACTGGCGACGTCGAAAGACAAAGCAAGTCACCGATGTACTCTCTGCCGTCCCTACGGCAGCAGCCCGCTCCCTACGGAACGCCCTTTCCAGAGGTAGGGTGAGCGTGGGAGACAAAACTAGGAACTCGGGTCATTGCGATCTCCCTCAGAAAAGGGACAAGTGCTGGCGAGGCACTCTGAGCACTGGGCGGTTTGCTTGTCCTCCACCTGGCAGCCACCCTGATACGATTTCCTAGCACATGGCAGTCAGCACCCAAGTATCCGTGGCCAAATTACTTCCACGGTTCTATATTTCACATGCATTATTTAAAGGATTTACCAAGCACTGCACAGCCATCCCTAGATATTGCTGCCCCTAATCAACTGACGGGGCATTTCGTTGCTTATGTACTCAGCACACGTGAAGCCCGGCAAGATCAGCTTTCATTCTAATGGCAGTATTATCAGAGGTTACTTTTCAGCAGTTAAAAAGAAGCGCATGAAAGCATACGCATGTGACTGATGGATTTAGAGTCAAAGTCACCAAGGACATAAAGAGGCTCTAAATCACAATATAAAAGTTTAATATGTCTCATTCAGATTACAGCTAAAAGCCATTAATCTACAATGTTACCATGGAAACTGGATTAGGTCACTGTACTTTTTTAGCACGGCTTCTTGCTTCTGTTTCATCATCAGGTAAACCGCATGATAGCAGCTCCTAACAGCACACGATTTGCATGCCCACCACTGCCTTTCTGCGGGATTGGTACAGGAGCGAAAACCAGCAGCAGAGCAGTCTGGGGTGGGGGAAATTCATGCTTCCCTAGCAAGGACCCCCATGGAAAATAAAAATGGGTGTGGGCGAATGAACTGCCAGAATATCCTCCAACGTGCGTAAAGAGTCAAACGGCAGCAAGACAGCTTCTATAGCCTCAATGGGACGTCACTGATGTAAGCGAGCAAGAGCTGCTCGCACAGGTGCCAACTTTCTTCAGTCCAGGTGGGTGCTCCACCCCTGCTCCACCACGAGGCCTCGCCCCACTCTGTCCCTTCCCCCAAGGTCCCACCCTCGCCCTGCCTCTTCCCGCCCCCTCCCATTGTCTCCCTGGCCCCGCTCCGTCCCCTCCCTCCAGCACCTCCTGCCTGCTGCTGAATGCACACACCGACACGCATGCACACCTACCATGTGACAATCGCACCAGCACAGAAAACTGAAAACTTTGCGAACAACCCACAGTATGAAATTTACAGTTCTGGCAAATATACTGACAGACTAGGAACGCATTCAAACACGGACCGAACGGCCTGAATTTGTGCCGCTTAGCCTCAATGAATACTACTCCCCAGCTCCGCTCAGAATGGCATTAAAGAATTAGGTTGGCTAGATTCTTAGTTTACCTCCAATGACCTCTAAGGAAAGAAAAATATACAGAAGGCAGGAGCCGGGGGAGCAAATGGCCACAACTTGTGTCTGTGGAAGTGGAAAACGGAGCATACTCCTGCAGTCGACAATGTACGGCCAAAGAATAGCCTCTAGGGCTCCAGAGATAGACGCCACCTTCAAGCGTATTTCCCAGCATCCTCCCTGAATTCCCTTTTGGTGGGAGGCGTGATTTGTTAGCGTGAACTGGATTTTGAAGCGGGACGGGGTGAGGAGGAGAAATCTCGCTGAGCCCGGTTGTGAAGGGTTTACATACAAGTAGCGTAATATTTTGTTTCTTATTTTTTAAAGTAAGAGCTGAACTGAAGCCACTGGAAAAACTTTCAAGCACTCGTTGGAGAAGCACCAGGTAATTTCATAAATCCAGACAGTTCAGAGCGGCTGAATGGTGAGCTGAACACCTGTCGTCCCTGCTCTATGCGGATAATCAATTGTTGCAGACACTGAAGGCCGAACGGCCCCGTTAGCCTGACTGCTGCGGTAATTCGCTTTATCTGCGGGCGCTCTCCTCTGCCGCCCAGCATCAGGGGCTCTATTGTACTTGGCTGCTGCAGGACCCTCTAAGCACACGGACTCGTTACCAGACTGAATGCTTGACAAGAGCTTCATTGTGAGGCAGGGGGATACCAGAGGTCAGAGGTCAAGCAACACCCAAAATGGCTGCCACAGAAGGCAGCCAGCCTATTTCAGGAAGACAAAGGGAGACTTCCATCAGTGCTGTGGACCGTGCATCTCAATGTCACGCGAGGCATTGTTGTCGCGGGCGCGATTGTTCTACAGCTGGATGTGGGTCACACACATTACTGAGCCGGTGTGCAGAAGGCAGAGATTTTAGGAATGTATTATTTTGACAGACACATGCTTTGCTGGGCTGAAGAGCAGATGGCTCCGGTTTTCAATGATCGCTAGCTTGCAGCTCAGAACCCATGTAAGCATCTGCAGCCCGTGCCGTTTGCTCGCTGCGGCCTCTCTCCATAATAACGTAGCAACCTCTCCCACCCTACCATCTGCTTCAGTGAGACAGACCTTTGTTCTCGGTCCGAATATATTGCTAATTAAAATGATGATCAGGGGCTCACACTGCGCCTATTCTATCCTGCACATGTTCAAGTGATCCTTAGCACCAATGTGAACATCAGATTTTTTGCGGGGGGGGGGGGGGGGGGGGGGGGGGGGGGGGCAGACTGACGGGGGGATGGCATGTGTTTGCTGAAGGGTCGACTCATTAATGCAAACAGCCAGAACAAAGATCCCCAAAACTGAGCAAGCCTCTAAACTGCAACACAATTTACAGCTGCTTTTGATTATAAAGCGCCACCACTAAGCGCCAATAGTGAGGCCAAACAATAGCCACTCACAGCTCCTGTTTTAAAAAGATAAACATGCTTTGGATTATCCGATTTGTACTTCGAAGACTTCAGGATCCTAGATTTTGAAAAAAAGTCACCAACCCGGTTTCTCTGCCCAACTTTGTGGGCCATCTTGGCAAGTGACGCAAGTCAGGGATGGAAGATTTTCCAGTTTCAATTACTGCCTTTTCATTCAAAAGCAAAGGAAAGTATACATTCATACTCCTCGGGCTTTTCCTCTGATTAAGCTCTTCTTTATCTGATAAGCAGGCAAATTCAGGAATAAGGCACACGGCTAGGACATAACCATCCCTCCACAGCACAGTAAGAAAGGAGGCAGAAAGTTTGGGTTTTGGCCATCTCACTAGTAGAGGATTGCCAGAAAGACCTCTAGCTAGAGCAGTGGGTCTCAAACTTTTGTACTGGTGACCCCTTTCACATAGGGAGCCTCCGAGTGCGACCCCCCCCTTATACATTAAAAACACTTTTTATATATTTAACACCATTATAAATGCTGGAGGCAAAGCGGGGTTTCGGGTGGAGATTGACAGCTCGCAAACACCCCCCCCCCCCAATAACCTCCCGACCTCCTGAGGGGTCCCAACCCCCAGTTTGAGAACCCCGGAGCTAGAGTGTTATACAGGTTGTCCATCACCATGGTATCTAAATAATTTCCACCGATAGTAAGTACAAAAATCTCTCTTCAAGCCCTGTTGGCAGGGTCAAGCTTACAGTTACTGACAAGTGTAAAGGGTGAAGCGGCTGGCATGTTTGGGGAGGTAATTGCCGGGAAGCTCTATTGAAGAGGAAGTGGGTTTTGCCATTGGTTTGGAGCACAGGGAGCATGGGGGTCATTTATTTGGCAGCAGGTTCGTTAGGCTTGGTCCAGCTCCATCTCCTTAAGATACAAGTCTTCCCCTGCTTGTCAACAGCTTTTTCCAGTGGCAACCAGGCAGTCACGGGAGGCTGCCCTCATGGAAGGAAAGGCGATCAGGTAGCTAGGGCAGGCATTTTGCAGGGCTTTGGGTGTCAATGCAGCGACCTTGAGCTAGACTCTGCTCGGTAAGGGGAAGCAGTGTACCAGGGTGATGTGTCCCTAGTAAGCAGTCCAGCCTCAGGGTATTGGGCTAGCGACCGGGAACTGCAGCAGGCCAGCCTGGAAGTTACAAATGCATGAATCACTGAGGCCAAATCAGCTACATGTAGCTACAGGCCACAGTGAAGGGCGCCATCAGCGGGATGCTACATTGCAGTGTAGACACAGGAGGAATGGCTTGGGTGAGCTGTGTATAAGGCTCTCTTCTCTAATCTACCTGCCGAAGCCAGGCCTCTCTGTCTACCCTGCTCTTTATACCCGCGCTCTCCGGGCGTGAAGTGTCTGTACGCTACACAACGCCGTAAGTACAGATGTACCTGTCCGCTCTTCGTTCCTCACTGCTGAATGGAGTCAGTTCTAGCCAACGTGCTGTTGGGCAAATCACCAATTATGAACGTGGGGACTATTGGCCAACCCCCAGCATCAACAACTTCAGGGTTTCAAAAGCTGCATTAGCAGGAGGTCAATACCTGCAACACGGGCTTCGGAGCAGCAAAGGCAGCGTCAGAAGGCAGCAGGTGAATAGCTGAGATTGCAACAAGTTTTTAAAGCCCATGTCTAAGGGCTTTCATAGCGGAGGCGGCGATTAGCACCTCGTCCACAGGGCAGGCCAAGGCGCTCATTCCCTATCTCCCAAGTAGTTGACACATTACTCTGCTTAATGACGGAGATTCCGCAAATAAATTGATTAACCCTCCCCATAGCACAAGCAGGGAGAGAGGACAGGCTAAAGGAGGAAGTGATCAGCTTCAGATATACAAGATGAACCCTTTTAATTGGCCCAGGGCTGGTTCAAAGAAGCATCCCAATGAAGCCACTGCCCCACTTTGTCAGTTCCTTGTGGATCACGCTGTGCTTGGGCTAGTCACTCATAAGGAAGACAGCTACAAGCTTAAAGACATGCAACAGAAACACTGGCCAAGGACTTGCTTGCAAGGATTTAGTCCCACTAGCCACGCTTCTGAGAAGTGGCTTTAAAAATGCTGAATGTCATCTTCAGGGGGGTCATTCCTAACCAAATCTGTAGTGTCTTTTGCTCCCCTGCAGATCCCAGAAGGTCCCGCTGCAGTCTGGGAGGCTGAAGATATACATAAGTTTTAGGGCTTCAGTACGTATCAGCTGGCCCCGCTCGTTTTCAGACACCTTACTGAGGGCATTACAGAAAGGTAGAAGGAAGGCACTGAGAAACTTATCCAAGTGTTGAGCAAACCTCACGAGGGATTAAGTCCTTGGTATCCCTCCTGAAAGAAAGCAGCACAAACACACCTGCATTAGGATGTTTCATGCAGACAGAAGAACAAGTATGGCTACTTAGTTAATTGACTGACCTTGTTAATTTACCAGCCTTTTACACCCACTTTACAGCTAACAGAAAGGAATACAATTACGCTGAGTTTTCCTAGCTGGTGCACATCCCGAGGAGGTATATTAACATTGATTTTGAGGTCAGTGCAGTCCACGTGGCCTGCACCAGAGGAGATGGATTAGTCTCTCCACGGTGGTAAGCAAACACATTAGTGCACATATCACCGCAGAAGCCAGCTCTCTTCCAAGTGCACAGTCGAATTACTGCCAGGAAGGCGAGATTGGAAAGCAAAGGATCGTAGAGCCATGTGGAATCGTTGGCAAGCAGGCGCACTAGCCAGGAGCTTGGTCTTTTAAAGTTCTGGTCTGGGTGGTGGTGTTTTTTTAAAGTATATTTTAAAGCGACACATTTCATTCTCCCCTACAGATAACCAGGTTTTCACTGCACCGTAGTATTGCTCTCTCTACTAACAGCTGCCTGCTCCTACCCGCAATTCCGTATTTCAACGGTCCGTCGGCGTGTTTGTAGAGCACACTGGGGAAAGAATTCCGCTTCCCCTCTAGGGCAAGGTCTGTGCATCCGCTCCCATCTGACAGCTAGCAATACTGGCAGTGCAGTACCAAAGCTCATGGATATAATCCACCACTTAGTGCAGTGCGCCTGGCGCCCCTCAGCAGTCACAGCCCTCCAAGGAGGCATCATAAGCAAACCCGGGGGAAGGGAAACAAAAACAAATGTTTCTTCTCCCTCACTGGACAATTTCCACTGAGTGCTACTGAACATTCACTATCGGATTGACAGGGTTTGGCAAACACACAGCACAGTGGCAGGGATCCAGCATCAGCGACGTGCTGTTGTGGCCATATGCTAAATACACCCTACCAAGGTTACACTATTTCTCCTCCCTTGCACATTCTGTGGCTTGGGGTAGTGGAAGGAGGAAGAGTCTCAGTGCTCACACGATGAGATGCACAAGTTTCATCCAGCAGTACCATGGTGGAGTTTGACCGGGGGGGGGGGGGGGAAGAGAAGGGATAGCTCAGTGGTTTGAGCATTGGCCTGCAAAACCCAGGGTTGCGAGTTCAATCCTTGAGGGGGTCATTTAGGGATCTGGGGCAAAAAAAATAGTTGGGGATTGGTCCTGCTTTGAGCAGCGGGTAGGACTAGATAACCTCCTGAGGTCCCTTCCACCCCTATGATTCTATGCCCTGATCTTACAGAACACAAGCAAAACAGGAGTTGAGATCTTTAGGTGAGCACATGACTAGATCTACTATAAATAAAGCTTGATACAATCAGGCATCTCTGGAACAGAACATTCCCAGGCTGGCAACTGGAGATGCAGGGGCTGGGAGGGGGAAGCAGCTTTCAGAACCTCAAGAATATTTATGAAGTGTCTCTGCTCAAAGCATGTGTCATTTTGGTGTTGCAGATTATGGCAGCGCAATAGAAATCACCAAGCACAAACTGAGAAGATAAGAGGATGGGAATGCCAGGAAAATCCCTGTTGTATTATCTAACAAATGCATATAATGAAGGAACAAAGTTTTCTGCAAGCAAAGACTCGCCACCCTCCAGTTAGGGCAGTTCTGTAAAACGCCACTGCAAAGGAGCGGAGTAAGAAGGCCAGATTTCCTTAATCTCTGTTTGTACCACAATACATGGATTAATACTCTAACATCAGACAGCTAGCCCAGTTATTCATCGTCTAGATTAGCTAGTACTGTAGTTGCTACTGAGTTTTCACGGATGAACTGAAGGCAGAAGACGTGTCTCTTCTGCTCACAACACACTTCGTTAGACATGAAGCCAGAGTTACAGCCATAGTTTAATTACTGGCCCTTACTTTATTCAGGAGCACAAAGAGGCCAGAGGGAGGTATTCTGGTATTTAGTCAGCATGATCTAATGTGTAGAACAGTTATTAACATGCTACATCAACCAGATACAATCATGTATTCTTCTGGGTTTTGAGTAGGAGACATCTTACAAGGCTGGTCCAGCGGTGGCACCGTCAGACATGATCTTGGGTAGGACTAGACAGCTCCCCAGTTTACTTCGGGAGTTACACTATTATCTGCAGGCCAGACGTATAAATTCAGACCCGAGACTAAGTGAAGCTGCATCTTATTTACGAAGAACACTTTTAATATGGAGCAATATTTTCTCCCAGAGTAAAGCGAGTGGCATCCAGGAGGCAATAATTCTGCAGTCGGACATGGTTTTATGCTTGGCCCCAGTTTGAAGTGACAGGTTTGCACTGTAACCCTCAGCCCCAGGCTCTGTATTCGGTTTAGGGTCGGCAGATGATTATATTTTTTTAATATAATTCTTACCGATAATATCAATGTTTATTTTTAAGCATTTTTTCAGTTTATCGATTTAAATCTTCACAACTGCAGGAAGTTATAGTGGTTTCAGATAATTATTTAATGACCGTAGATGCAGAGATTTAAAAAATTAAAGCTTTAAAAAAAACTGTTTGAACACAAACTGTCAACATCACATGTCAAAATATACAAAGTAGATATCCTTCAATAAATCAGACCCGTGTTTACTATTCATTCTATAGTCCATTTGTAACAAGCCTAATTCAAGACTAAATCAATGGATTTTGATAAATTCCCAAGCCATATTTTTCTTACTTCGCCTGTTGGTTTTGATCATCATCTATGGAAATATTTTCAACGTTTTTTGTGTGTACAGTGAAATCAACAGTCACTGACATTTACCAGTAAAAATCTAATCTTTTTAAACCTAAAATTATGCTACACACACAATAGCCTATTTCCAAACAACGTATAATTATGACAAGGACTCTGGAGATGCTACATTCAGTTCAAATTAGCTCTGCCCTGCTGCCCACTTTGATCAACTATTATGCACAATCTGGCCTTGTACCACATTCTCCCCGGCCGATGTGCAGGGTACAGCAAGGGAGGGAAGTTTGGAAAGAACTATGCTGTGGGAAACTATAGATTCAACAAAGCTTTGATCCCAGCTACTCCGGTTTCCCCCCAGACTTTACTCAACTGAAGCCCAAAGAAACCATTTCTCTTCACGAAAAATAGAAAAGGGACCAGTTTGTGACCTCCTTTGTAAAGCACTGAGATTGATGGATGAAAAGCACTTATACAAGACCTAATTATTACTATTCTATTTCTGAATGGACCTTATATTTCAGCTGCTTGGGCAGCATAAAGTTTGCAATCTTATCCTGCGGTGTTGGGGTTCAAGGAACAACGCTTGAATTGGGCAGGTAGGTCACAGCCATATTATTCAGCTAAGTCTCCAGACTAGTGCTTTTCTTTGATAGTGGATTACAGTGTCTGTACGTACACATGGAGAGCTGGGTGCAGCTGGTAGCACCAGCCATGTGGTAGCATACCTCCTGGGCCCAAGGAGCCTAGATGGTTTTCTGAAATCCCAGACCTATCCTAGCATCTTCTGATAGTGTAACACCCCTCAGGTCTAGAACCCAGGCCTGCAGAGCTACCAGGCAGCGGACATCTCCCAACGGCAGCTGTAGCCAGCTCATGCTCCACTTCCCAGGACCCGTTGTGGACGCTGACCATAGGAAGTTCCGCCTTCAGGGTTTGACAGACAGCAGCCTAATGGCTCGTGATTGGCTGCCTGCCCTTTATAAACCCAGGCAACAGCATGGATCTTCTCTAGCTGCCACGACCGTTCCTGCTCCTTACTCCTGAATTCCTGGCTTTGCCCTCTGCTTCCTGACTCAGACCCTGAAACCCGACTCGGACACTGAACCTTGGTATCGACCCTGGAACCCGACTACCAACTTCTCTGCTTCTCCCAGCCTCAGGTGTGGCCCTGCTCTGACCCATGGCCCTGACTGCCCTTGTTGGGATCCTGACAGACTGCTCCAGCGCTCGTGCAAGAGCTGGGCTCCTCCGCAAGTCTGCAGAATGGGCCATACAGCTCTTTGGAGCGTGTGTGGCTGGAAGCCATCCTTCCTATTACACCGAGCAAGCTCCAGTCACCTATAGCGCTTGCAGTGTGGCCTGCAAGTGGTCAGTTCTATTCAAAAGTTCTTCATAAAGAGGAAGGATGGACTAGGGCAGAGAGGCGGGTGGACGGCAAGGAGCATTCATTACAGCTGACCACAACCTTGGCAGGAGAGAGGGTGAGAATACAATCTGGGCACTGTGGAAAAAGCAACACTTAAGGAGAAGCCTGATCACAAAAAACACTCCTGGTAGCAGAACACTAACGTGCTCTGGGAGCACACAGTGCTGTAGGGACTGACGTACACCATGGGGCTAAAATGGTTGGCAAACATTTGCATTGCAGGCATTGATGCTAATCCAGTTGGATTTCTCCAGCGTCACTGGACTTTTCACCTGCTCACTTGTGAATCAACATATTAACTCAGCAATAAAATAAGAACCAAATGCTCATAAAGATGCCGCGAAGAGGTCTTTTTCCCCAAAAGGGAACCTTAAAAAGCATGCTATGAGAAGCGCATTTAACCGTTTGTGATGTCCCCTTTCTTCCCTAATGCTAAACAGTGCTCTGCCTTGTATTGTCTACGTCAGCACATTTTTGCACAGATTTAAATTTGGGCCAGTGTAAGAGGGGTGAGAGGAACAGAAATCAAAAGACAAGTAGCTGGATTTAAATACTGAGTCAATGAGCATTCATCTATACCTGATGTTCACATACACAAGCTCAGATGGCTTCCCATGGCTTGAACACTGTCCCTGATGGAGTTTAAACATTTAGTTCTGGCACGAGAGCAGTGAAACCAATACAACAGTAAGAAACTGAACTGTGTACCCTTAAAAGGAAGGGAGTCAGAAGGCGGCCAGGGTCATGTCCAAAACCTCCCTTTTCCCCCTCACACATCCCATCAATGCGACGTAGGTCCCGTGGATAGTCACTTTACCTCATCGCAGTCATTGGAAGCGATGTGTGAACTCCGGGCTGCCTCATTGAGAGGCTCAATCACAGTCACCTCGGCAAACTCTTCCACGGATTCCTGAAACTCCGGCAGAGACCGCCTGCCATAGCGTTTCCCACCTTTGATGTATTTGGGCTGGGCTTCAGGTGAAGAATCTATTGAATTAAAAACAAAGATAGAGCATTGGCAGCATCATTCCCGAAGAAGCAGTCAGCATTTAGTCCCAGCAAGATGCATCATCGTACAACTATAAAGAACAAGCTATTCCTTCATACTTGTGGCAATTCAAAGAGCAGCTCCTCTTGTAATTATATTGTCCATAGGACTGAGTCTGGGACATCTCTAGGTGGTGCCCATTGCCATGAATATTTGCACATGCTCTAGAAGGTCTCCAAAGAATGCCTCACTTCGCAGCCCTAATTCTGCAGGCAGATTTCCTCAGCATCTTGGAGAGTGGTTTTGAGAACGCGGTTTTTGTAGGGGGGGGGGGGGGGTCTCTCACCTGGAGAGCAGAGGCAACTAAAACCAAACCAAAAATGCCCCAGAGATGCAAATGCTAAACAGCAATTTAGAAAAAGACCCTGAATAAGCATTGCAAAAAGTAGAGAGCCCTAAAGGTGCCAACATATGCTAGTTATGCAGTTGGTACTGAAGATTGTGGCTTTTGTTCCAAGCCATACATTACAGTCCATTTATTAATCTACATTGACTGCTCTCACTCTGAAAACCAGGCTGCAAGGCCACACCTATTGAATCACTGGGGATGGGCCCGTCCACACCTAAAGGGCCCTCCCCTTAGCCCAGAGTTTCCCAAACTTTAATAACCTATGAACCCCTTTCACTAAAATTTTAAGTCTCGCAAACCCCCTCCTAAAAATGAATATTTCCAGGGATTTTCTCCTTTACCCGAGTATAAATGATAAAAGCAGTGATCTTGGAAATATAAAATTTGTTTTATGACATGTTTATTACACACTATTTATTATTATTTATTTACAGTATTTTTTTTACATTATGAAAACGGCAAGATCTCACTTTCGTAGCTTGTATCACTTTGAATAAGCCTGTTATAAGACAAGGCTCCTATGTTTCATCAAGGAGTATCAGATGTGAAAGAATGAAGGTATTTAAGAAGCCAACTCAAAGAGTTCCTCCTACACAAGCACTGAGGTCTTGAGGAGTCCAGGGAAACAACACACGTTACAACAAAGCTTAAACTTGTTCTTCATAATAATTTTAAAAATACTAGCTGCCTATTTAATTTTAAAAACAGCAAAAAATATCCACCCCCTTTTCCATTTCTTATAAGGACTCTTGAAGTTTAAATCTCCTCAGTGTGATAGATAGGCTTGCTTTGATCTGCTTAGCTCTTGGAAGTCCAGGGGCTCCGGGCTGCTGGCCCCGGGCTGCCCGGGGTCAGCTCTTTCTGCCATTAGGAATTTCCCCCCCCCCCCCCCCGAGAACCCCCTGTAACATTTCGCGAACCCCCAGGGGTTCACAAACCCCAGTTTGGGAACCACTGCCTTAGCCTAAGGAGAGGAGCCACCAGACCCAGGTGTTAAATGATTACAGTGGACAACTAATGAAACAAACAGGGACAGGAGTGAAGGTCACAGGTCCAAAATCTAGGATCCAGAGGAGGACACTAAGCAGAATATCCCAGACAGCGCCCACTTCTCCTCAAAGGCGTCCAGGGAGCCAGTGGACATGGCCTAGAGAAACTCTGCCTGAAGATGCAATTTTAAGAAGGATCAGAAATAGGCTCCATAGTCACAGAGCACCTCACACCCCCTCCAGCGTGCTCCTCCTGGTATGGTTGATGGCCATCTTGGTCAGCACCAGGAGGAGGTGGACATGGAGATCTCACAACTTAGTGGGGTTATGGATGGGGTATGTGTAAATAAGGGGATGCAGGGAAACGTGCAGCCGGAACTTAAGGAAGAGTTTCTGGAGGAGCCGAAAAAGGGGCTGCAACCTGGTGCACTCGATGTAAACGTGCTCCAGGGTTTCCCTCTAGCTGCAGAAAGGGCAGGTGTCAGGGGAAGTGGTGAACCGCCCCAGGTACACGCCCATGCTCACGGCTCTGTGATGGAGCAGCCAACTAATACTCCAGTTGAGTCTCAAGAATTGCTCCTGTAAAACAAAACCACCAGGAGATCTAAAAGACTCCGTTTTTGATCACAGTGTAACACTGGGTTTTGTGCCACCTCCTGCGAGCAGTTCCCATTCCTCCACCATATCAGACATCACCAGCTTGTTACCAGTAACGGTCTTAATACACCAGACAGAACTCGCTGTACTCTGAAAAGTGATACTACAAAATGGCATCGTCTTGAGCTCTATGTTTACTGTCCCTCACTGACTTCCAGACCGAATTCGCTCAGGTTGCAAATAGATAGGTTTCACCGTCAGCCTTCCAAACTCAGCCTGGGATGTGAAAGTGATGACAAGCCATTTCCTTCTTGCCCATCACCAGTAATGAAGATTACTGCATGCCTAATTACGTACTCTGTTACACATGCACTGCTCCATGCTCTTCAGAGTCCCACCCGCAGGACCTGTGCAACCCTCCCTTTGCTTTCAATGGATGTGGTACTTTTAATCTAAAAGTCTGAAAGCAACCCCGCAAGTGCGGGGGGAAAATGAGCACTTGAGGAGTGGGCCATCCCCAGAAGGCACTGATGTTTTGATTGAAATAAGCAACCAATCTTATCTACATGACAAGCAGGGTACACGTCATAGCTTGCATGGTGCATTATAGAGCTAATGTCAACTACAAACCCTTTTACTTGTCTGTAATTTTGGGGAGGGGAGTCTCTTAGCTCTTCTCACGACCAAAATTTCAAGCTTCCCTTATGGGAACCTTCTAGACTTGGCAGTGAATTTCCCAGCACCGTTGAAAAGAGGGAAGTTGTGCTATTTTTAGCATAAGTCCTTCAATGTCTGGAATTTGGTCAAATTAAATGGAGGATCAAATTAACCAGGGATTCAATTAAGGGAATGCTTCGTTTTGCTCTGTTTGTTAACTTTTGTATTTAAAAGTCCCACAAGGCTTTTTGGCCATTTGTAATGCACTGAGGCAGCGGTGAAGGCAGTAGGTTTTTAAAATTTTATTTGAAGAGAGCTCTGGTACAAAATAAATACAAGACTGCAACAGCAATAAAGACCAGAAAAGCCGTTCAATTATTGGGAAAAAAAAAACCCACCACCCACATAGGGCTCTAAGAAAGTTATAGGGGCTTTATAACACAACACCCCCCCCCCCCCCGTGTCATCTTGGATAGTATTCCTTTAGATATGGATGCCATCTTCAAGCTTGTTAGAGGGAAAATATTCTGCAAGTTAGCTATGCAATGAATTATAAAATACACAGGACTGGGAACGCTTTGATTTTTCCAGACTTACACGCCATCCATATATATTGCAGCTCTGGGGAACAAATTCTGTGCGCACGTTTGAACAAGATTTGCTGCAGCTGGGAGCTCACACATGAAAGTTGTGTGATGAAGGGCGCAGATAGACTGATTAAGAGCCCAGAGAACAAAAGCAAACCTTATCACTGCTATTAAAGCTGGACTAACACCGAGCAATCTCTACCCCACAGCTTTCTCGGAAATGCTAACATTTGGGGCTACTTACTAGCCCATTTATTTTCTCCTGCCCCCCTCCACAGCCCCCACCGAAAATGCTCTTGCCATGGTGCAATCTTATTTCTCAAAGGCAGAAACACATCTTTAGGGAGGCCTGTATCTAGAAAGGTTTCAGGGAGGGTGAGAAACAGCTTGGTAACAATGCAGCTATTGCTAGATCTACTCCCCGACTCCTTAAATCCCAGCAGAATCCAGCGTCTGTTTTGGTTTTTCTAAATGCTTTGCACAACTCCTGTTAGCAAACAAAAGGCTTTTGAAGACACAGAAGATCCACCTCTGAAAATAGAACTGGACACTTGTGCTATTTGTGAAAAGGACGGTGAGATTGTGCTTGGACTGGAAAGGCCTGACTTTCTAACATGTATTATGCCTAAACCCAGCTGGCCAATGAGTTTAAGGGGACTGGACATTTCTATCTCCAGAGTGCAAGGGAAAATGATGTTCCGCAAACTTTACTTAAGGGCAGGGACAGACCAATGCTTCTTTCTAGCCCGATTTCCGATTCCTAAGCAGTAAGGAATGAGTGAGAGACGATACACCATGATCTGTGCACCTTAACTGCACTGCTGGTGCAGCACACGGCTTAGAACAAAGCCTTATTGTTGTGAGGTGATTTCGCAATACCCCCCTTCCTTCCCTGCATTTAGTTATCCTGAAGTGGAATTGTCTCAGCCAATCAAAACCCAGGGAATGCTGGAAAAGTACTGACCCATAACTGTACATTTCTCATTTATAGGATTCCCGGCACTCCAACTGTTTTAGGCTTCTGATTTGCATAATCACTGGTGCACCGTTATTTCTACACCATACAGTGCAGGTCTCAGAGCCCAGGGCTACAGACTCAGCCCTCCAGGACTTGTGCTACAGCACTAAAAACAGCAGTGTAGACGCTGCGGCTCGGCCTCTGAAGCCCCCCCACCCTCCCGAGGCCGCAGAGCTCAAACTCCAGCCCGAGCCGCAACATCTGCCCAGCTGTTCTGAGCACCATGTATGGATCTTCAGTAGTGGTGTGGGCACGGTCTACCTCCAAGTGGGAGGAGACCAAGGTTGAACTGGGTGGGATCAGAAGCGGAGGTGGCCATGTTTGTTGTGGCTATCCACAGACAGATGGGCAGTCCCATCTTAGCATGAAGGTGTGAACACTTCAATATTAAAAACACACAACAACAACAGAAAACAGACCCAACATAAAGGTGCTTCATGGTTAGGAAGTCCTAAAAGTCATGGTGGTTCCAGGGTACAGTTAGCCAAGAACAGAGTTATCTTGCAAACAGGAAGCATCCCCAGCTAATGTGAAAGTCCTCAAGGAACACTGTGAAAGTCCTCAAGTTTCACCCCACCCCCCAAGGCATTATTTCTCAGAGGAGGGCATACAAAGTAGTTCTACAAACAACTATCCAGTTGCAACTGTTCGTCATTTCAGAATTATAAGCATTCAAATTACAGCAGCTGTAGCAGGAGCTATTTTTAGTAGAGCAATATTTATGTAATTCAAATTCATATTGAGGAAAATGTGCATATACATTTGCTGGCAAAATGCTGAAGAAAGTGACCAACCCATCCAGAGCACAGCATGTTTTGGTGCTGTTTTTTAACCGAGCTGACGTATGTATCTTAGTTTCAGCTTAAGTTATGAACACGACTACAGCCAGGACAGATTTCTTAGGCCCATGTTGTGTGTTGCACACAAGAAAATGGCAGAGAAACTTTCAAATCAATGTGATATGCTAATGAAGGTACACATGAGGCTGTGCTCGATGCAGACATAAAGGAGCGGCTAGGTAAAGGAAAGCTAGATGGTATTTAGGTACAGGGTATTAAAAGAAGTTTGTTAGCATGATGTGTACTCTTAGGTGTTTTTGGAAAGACCGATCGTATTCAAAGCTCTTCCTGACCTCTGGTATTCCAGGGTGTGAACAGGAGACAGGTCAAGTCATTGCTTTCCACAGAACCTCGGGCTATCTTGCCAAGAAGAAGCTGAATGAAGATCAAATGAGGGTTGGTGGGGGATGCACTGACTTTCAATGAGATTTAGGTGCCTAACTCACTTTGGAAAAAATCTTACCTAGTGCCTAACCTTGTACTCTTAGCTTGCAATTAATTATCGGATAAAACTTGACAGGCAGACTGATCTTTATGGTAGCACATGCCTAGATTAAGTCTAGAAAGGACCATTATGATCATCTAGTCAGCCCTGCAGTATAACGCAGGCAGGCATCACTGTGTGGAATCTTTAGCATTTAGCCCAATAGCTTAGAATTGAAACAGTTTAAAGTGAGACATCCACTGTTGACGTAAAAACTACAAGTGATGGAGAATCCACCACATCTCCTGGTTATCTGTTTCGGTGAGTAAATGCCTCCATGGTTCAAGTGTCAATCTTTATTTTCTACCTCCTGGAACCAAATAGAGTACTTCAAAACTAGGCTCTAGTCTCAGACCCTTGGAGTAAGGAGAAGAGATGAGATTGAATCAGTCCTTCCAACACTTGTGGGAAATGTTCCCCTATTATTAAGGACAGACTTCGCTTTCCTAGCCCAAGCATCAAAAGCCAGCTACCACACAAAAGGGGTTTAAAATGAGGGATGCCACTACCCTGAAAGCCAGTCATTTCAAGAGGAAATTAATTTCTTTACTGCTCAAGATTCTTTAAAAAGAGACCAAATACTCCTAGTCATTGCAAACAAAGTCAGGCAGCCTACCACCGTACAAATCACATTAGAGAGATAGAATCTAGTAAATCCTAATCCCCAGAGATACCAGGCATCGTCTAAACTCCTCTTAGGCCCTATTTCACACTTCAGTCTTAGCAATGTGCAGCCACAAAACAGCAAGCTACCGAGGCCTGCTGGAGCCGTTTGTCTGGCAGAGCAGAGGCTGCTGGAGTTTTAAAGACACAAGACCCCTTTTCTAGGAGGCGCAAGGTCCCGCCTATAAATGAATCATCGCCTGTCTGAAGGCCCCAGTTGTGAAAGCGGATTGCATGGGCACTCTCAGGCCCACATGGATGGCGCCTGACTGCAGAAAGTTTCCCATGTGAATCAGCTTGCAGAACTGGGGCACAAGCAAAGCCAGGGACCTGGAACAGACCATACATGTCCAGCAGAGAGAGTCCCACGATGGCTAGGAACATTCACGGTGCTTGTAAGTTATTCCCAACATGCCTTTTGGGGGGCAGCATTAGGTGATCAGTTCTGTTCTCTCCAATATTTGCGTATCATGAGCGAACGCAGCAGCCAACTGCATGCGAGTACTGCAGTAAGCTGGTCTTCAATTTGTTTAGAGCATTCTTTTAATCTTTAACTCCATCCTGATAATCCACTCCTAACCAGGCTTCTAAAACACAAAACCCTACTTCTTATTTGCTGCTACAGAAAAAAGCCCGATTAATTTTACACACACGTGACTGATTTTAGATTTTTATTTTTTTTTTTAAATCTGCTTTATTATCCATGAACCAATTTTCCCTCCAATTCTAGATGGAGAAACAGGTGCATTCTGCTTGGTTAAACATGAGACAATAAGTGACTCCACGTTAACCGACAACCACGGAAGTTATCATGGCTCAGTGCCCAAATCGCTCATGGCAGGATGGGAGCCCACGTCAGAACACCCAGGGCAAAGGCAGTTTTAAGAGGCCAAATGTATATGAAGCACAGCTACTATTTTTCTGCCAGAAATTTATTTTCTCACACACCCACACACACACACACTCTTTTGAGGTGGCTGAAATCTCTCAACCACAATCACTTGCTCCGTGGCGGAACGTTGGCTGGCAGAGTGGACTCCTAGGATCCTTTAACTTGCCACTCTCCGCCTTTTTCTCTGTCTCTTCCACAGCCAACATCCTCCTCCTGTTTTCTAGGCAGGAGTTAATGCAGCACTTCAGGCCACAGGGTTGGACAACCAGCCACTTCCAAGCCAGGTGGGAATTCTGGATGGCAACTGGTGCACTTAGTCTGAGATGCTGATGCTCCGGTTCAGAAGCCAGCTGAGTTTTTCCTTGCAACATCAGCCGCTACCCCCAGGAGTTAAACACAGACTGCAAACAGGACAGGGAGCGCTCCCCGCAGCAGCCACGGAGGAAGGGGAAGTTTGGGGAGCCCTCCCCTACTTTCAACAGAGCAGGTGGAGCTGCTTACTTGGATGTATGGCTACCCCAGGCTTTACATCTGCTTAATAATGGAGCAGAGTAGGTCTCTTCCCTGAGAGATGTGCTTCCAGCCGATTCACAATCCAACGTCCTTCCCAGGAGCACCACCACGTCCGAGAGGAGAACCCCCCAAAGTGCACATTTCACCAGACTGACTGCTGCTGTGAAGCAAGAGCTGCAACCTCACCCACGCCCACCAACCCATCCACTGGGCCAAGTCCCCAGCCAGCTCCCTCTGCAGGAAGTGCTTATGCGGCAAGAGGCCATTCTTGTTCCTTTCTCTTCTGACATTGCAGTCGGGCACGTCCCCTTTGAACGCATCGTTACCCAGGAGAGAGCTCTGATCCAGCGCTGTTGCTTCTCTGAAGTCAGCAGGAACCCAGGACACTCCGTGCCCCGTAAGGCAGAACCCACCGAAGGGAGAATGGCTGCATCTGAACGAAAGCCACTGACGAGACTGTCAAGCACATCAGAACGAAGCCCTTGGAGTTTCGTTACGTGAGATTCCTGCTGGATCAAAGGGAGCTCGCTGGCGCGGCAGGAGCCCATTAGAGAACAGCCGTCTCATCCTCGGCTTTGCGCATGCAGGGCACTCTTCAAGGCCAAAGCCCCCTGCTGCCACTCCTGCCATCTGCCCCTCCCCAGTGAAACACACACACAGCCCCGCAGCATCACTAATTCCATTATTCCAGCGAGCACACAGGCCGTCTTACTACCTGCCTTTCCTGGGGAAACTCAACCCCCTCCACTACCGCCAGCGGGTCTCCAAATCGGCAAACTCACCCACGGGCTTCAACCCAAGTGTCCGGACCAAGTGCTCCCTCTGTTACTCAAGATCAACTGGTTTAGCTTTCTTGACCCCCGCCCTTTTCTCCAAGAGAAAAACCTGCACAAAATCCTCTCCCAAATGCTGGGAGCGCTCCCCAAACATCTCTTCCTCACCCCCTCGGTTATCTTCTAGCAGAAGCAGAAATCAATAACCAGGAAGCCAACCTGGGTCACGGCAACGGGCTGGATTCTTCTGGCCTCCCTACTTCTAACACTGTTTCAGAGTCGGGCAGGTTTCTCAAGGAAAATACCAAGACGGGCTGACTGGCTCCTTTGCTGCCTGCCAAACTGAAAGCTCACGATGAGCACACAAGCGTTCCCACAACCACAAGCTCGATTCCTCCTCTGCACGCAACAGCTGTTGCGATAGGCTATGCTTTATGCGTCAACTGGAGCGAGTCATTCCCTCCTGAGCAGAGACCAGCTTCGAGCTCGAGAATGAAGTTCCCCGAAGCCCATTTCTGAACCAATCCCACCCCCCAATTCGAATGACGCCCTCATGTAGAGCAGCGTTCGCTTACCAGGCACATGGACAGAGGCTTTCACAAAAGAACAAGTGCAGCATACAGGAGGAAGAATCACGGCCTAAAAACCTATGAATTTTTTTTTTAATCTCATTATTTCTGGGGGGCGGGATTGGTGATTTTTGAAAGCTTGGGGCTGACCGTGCTGCAATTACATTACTTGCTGAAAATTTGATACCAACAGCATTAGAGAGAGGAAGTTTGCTCTACATTTTAAGAAAAAAAGTGAACACCTCTACATTGTGTCAGCTTGTCAAAATGCATTAAATAGACATTCCTTCCAGGCCTATAGAACTCCCTAGCTGACACAAAAGCCTTTGGATTTTATGACATTCAAAATCCAGATGACAAATATTACTCTAATTATGTTGTGTCAATTGCGATGGCCTACACGGGCCCAGAGAGTTAAAGGTTGTACAGTGACAGGGTCACGTTAACACAAGTAAGTGTGGTTCAGGGTTTCCAGTACAGAGACCTTGGCCTGCTTAGTACCGTGGCAGATGCACTAGAAAAGTCATGCCAAAGTTTGGGAGTTTATTGATCAAGTTACACAAGGAGGAAAAAAAAAAAAAAAGATATTCTGGAATTGGAAGTGAGTGTTTATACATAACTATCACAATCAGAATTCCCTTTTCAGGGGGAGGATGTCCGTCTCATTTTCTCAAGCACTCCTTCCTGCTGGGGAAGAAAGAACTGAGCTTCAGACTTAACCCTGAGTTATAAAGGAGTCCTTTTCCCTGCCTTTGACAAGACCAACACAAGAGGGAGAAGAGACAGGATAGTAAAAGTGTGGGATGAGGGGGGTTGGGGGAATACAGCTTTTGTTGATGTTCTCAGCATAGAAGGCAGCTAGTTAGTCATAGATGGATGCTACGGACTGGCAGGTTGACCGCAACAGCTGTTGCTCTGAACTCTGGCTCACTTCCCCAGTCTGGGATGTGACCTGGCTGATGCCTCTCCTTTATGGGTCTCTCTCATGCTGGGCAGAGCAGGACGGACTCTCTCATCTTGTTGTGTTCTTGCCCTGTGGTACAGCTGGCTTTGGGATCAGGTGAAAAGCCAAGAGAAGTAGAACAGGAGGATAATGGAAAGCAACACACGAGAGGGCAGTAAACAGCAGGCTCTTGCGTGTATCAGGGTGGGTCCTCACTGGAGCAGCAGCGATGGTCAGGTATCCCCACTGCTGCCCGGAGGCCTGGCTGTTTCAGTGATCTGATGGTCCTTGAGGCTCACAAAAAACAGAGTCCCTGGAGTGAAGTGAAGGCTGGCTGGCCCTCCCCGCCCATCTGGGAATCCCTCGGTCAGTTCCCCACCCCCTACCCTTTTTAAGGGCCATGAAAAGGGGCAATAGGAAGAATAGCCTACCCTCTCACTATCCTGTTCATCCGTCAGGCCTAATCTCCAACACTCCAATTTTAGTCCAAAAAGTGTAGGACTGGAAATCAGTGTTCACCAGACATGGTCTCACCAGTCCCTGAGTTGCATCAGTTGGCCTTTTTGTTTGGACTTACCGAGTGGTTTGTCTTCTTTAGGTACCTTTCCCCAACAAGATTTGTTAGAAGCGACTGGAATGTTGTATAAGATTTCCTTCACCTTCCCACAGGTGAGCTCACAAGTGGGGTGGGCTTACCAGGCCCCAGTTACCCTCTTCTATTGGAGTTCATGCCCCTACTGCTTCAGTTTGGTTACCGTTTTCATTGGGATAACCCAAAATTCAGCCCTTCCTAGAACCATTATTTTGAAAAATAAGTCCCTGAGCATCTTCGTTGGATGATTCACTACTGAACACAGAGCACCAAATTAGTCTTGGTTCATTGGCATGCACGGGCATGGTCTGTGGTGCTCCACATGCCAGCTCCATGCCGATGAGCTGGAAGGGAATTAAACAAATAACCTCATCTCCTTACAAGAGACCAGCTATCCTCCCCGCCCCCCGGCTCACAGAGGGAACTGGCTGATTTGCATCATGAAATGATGTGAACCATAGAGCTTGTTGGTGCAGTTTCAAGGAAAAGTTACAATTTTTGTTGCATAGTGCCTTGCCATCAGGCATGGGATTCTCCACATTCATTGGACTAATACATCTGCCAAGAACAGCTTTCCACTCAGTTCTTTGGAAGGTTTTGTTTTTTTGGGTGTGTGTGTGGGGGGGGGGGGGGAGGGTTGTTTGACAAAAACCACACAATTGTCTGCATCTGTATAAAATTTCACTTCACTAGCGATCCCTCTAGATAAGAGGGCAATCAGAAATTTAAGATCTAGGAGAAGAATCCAGCATTTTTACTGGACTTAAAGTTATCCCCTTGTTAAGCCATCTCTTATTTCCTGGATTTCCTGCTGTCCCCTGCTCAGAAGCACAGAAGGGAAAGGATTACATGATTTACATACAGATGTGACATAACAAAGGGAGATGCGAACCACAGATTCTAAAGGCCCAATTTTCAGTTGTTCAGCACCAGAACTCCAGCTGAAGTCAAGGGGGAGGTGCAGGTGCTCAGTGCCTCTGAAAAAAAAAATAATCACCATTTAGATCTTACTCTATGATAGACAGCTAGGAGGGCTCCCCAGATTATGTTTAGCATTCCTCAGATTGCCCGACTAATCCTAGAAAGGGCTGGACATTGACAATAGTAAGTTCCTCTCAGCCATGCAACTTTCTGAGGAGGATGAACAACATATAAACCTAGCACTGGTCCATAATCCATTCCCTATTTAGCCAAGAGCTTGAAATGACAGGCTGAAACAAAGAAAGGAGAACCAGGAGAGGAATGGTTAACAGACCCAAAGGCAGTGAGAGGTCTGAAGCATTACATCTCTGTATTGTCAGCCCCAATGAGCTTCATTTCTGAGGGCTTTTACTTAGCTTGTCCAGAAATCTTTGTGCCAAATGACTGACCTGGAGCTTGGGTGAGAAAAACAGAGATGGTTCAAACAGACACTTTCCTTATAGAAAGGAATTCTCTCAAGTCACTCTTAGAACTGGGTAGAACAGAACGCTCTATGTTTTTTAAAAAACTGGCATATATTCTTTGCATTTCCTGCTGTTGTCATACTTGTATCTTGGACATCTGCTGCATTAAATAGGATTTTTCTTCCTGTAGCATGCTCAGCATTTCTTTTGCTCTATGCGAGACTTCAGGGCATACTGGACCTTCAGCTATGTTTCAATGCCATATTTTTGGAACTCTCAGCTCCTGGAAAAGCAGTCCAGTTGTTTTCCCTCAGGAAGACCAATTATTCTGATGGCTTTAAGTCCAATTTGTTTCCCCAATATCTTCAGTCTGTTTAGCATGTTATTTGCTTTAATGAAGGCGACAGAGACTTCAGCTCTCAAGTCCCGTCAGCACTCTGTCCCACTAACTTGGCCTCTATGTCAATAAATTGGTCATCCAGGGCCTGAGTTGTCAAACTTAGTAACTGGAGATGCATTAGCAGCCTGGACACCTCATGTTTGCTTCAGTTTCAGACAGAATTCCCTTGAGAGTGGCTGGGCTCCAGCACTCCCACAGCAGGGCTCCGCACAGCTCCCAAAGATAGCTGCTCTGGATTTCTCCCCGTCTCTTTCAGCCTGTAGAAGCTCTATCATGGCCTCTCATTGTTGATGTTGTGCATTATCCCTTACAAAATCTCTGCAAACAAGCTTAACCTCGAAATGGGCAGATGTTTAAGTTTACTAGGGAACTAATACCCCCTTACACATGGATAGGTGTCTTCTCTCACAGTCTGCTGGTTCTTCCCCAGAGGGTCCAAACTTCCCAGCTCACCGAGTGGGATCCCCGATTTTTCCATCTTCTATTGCCAATTACCATTTTCCACCTCATCTCCCTCCCACCCGCCACTAGACTGGGGCACTAGCTTTACAGGAAAGGAGGAATAAATCTTCACCAGGCCTGTGATGCTGCTTTAGCCAGCCACTAGGAGTTAAGGAAAAATTAAGAGCGCATATTCCATTCCAGGACTGAAACTGCCATCTGTACCACAGCCTAGGAAGCAAGTCACCCAGGAGCTGTCTGTTGGTCCCACATCTTCTGTGCCACAATGAACTTATAGCAACTGAATCTCAGGGAAAGAAATTGCCCAAAGAGGTGTGGGTTTGCAAGTCCAATTGAACAAGTCCCTGTGCCACTGCAATGCTAGGAAACTAACAGGGCTCCCCACACATTTTTTACATCTTTCACAAGGAAAACGCAAGGGATTCAAACTACTGCATTAACGTATGGGAGATACCTAACTCCCACCAGAACTTAGCTAGCAGTGACCGCTGCCCTGGCAAGCTGATTGTTATACTCAGAGCTAGTAGCAGTAAGAGAAGCCTTCCTTCAAACTAAGGACACAAACTGAAAGCTAGTCATATTTCTGTCACTCAAAAAGTGTCATTTAAGGCTGAGACCTTAAGAAACAAACGGCATATTACAGCTTGTTACATAGAACAGGTTTTCTTCAGAAAGCATTAAGCCAAGTCTGCACTGTTGGGATTCCTTTCTTATGTTCGCTAGATTAATTACTCAGACATTACAACTAACAAGACTCCTGTGTGGCACAGAGATCCGTTTCTCTGCCCCAGGATGTGCACAGCTACAAAAACGACCACATGGAGCTGCAATCTGGGTTTGCACACTTGACCTTTCCTGCTGCAATCAGACCACGCGGAACAATCATCAAGCAAGCTGAGGTCATGGGCCTAATCCTCAAGACATAATTTCTCACATAAGATGCAGAAGGCAGCAGCAGAACCAGCTCAGACTACAGAGCGTGACAATTTTTGTTGTTCATTTAAAAATTCATCTCAGCTTTTCTGGGCACACCTGGTCACTTCCTTTCAGGCTCCTGTGAAGAACTAGACAATGAACCTAGCATTCATCACACCGAAGTTACACAACGCCTGTTGAAGGTCACCAGGGAGTAGACAGGATAGAGAGTCATTACATGCTGGCGTCCCATGTAAGTGCACCATCTTCATGCTCTCCACCAACAAGCATTAGTGCTGGCTATATTCTCCATCCATCCCTCCCTCCCCCACCCATCTTTTGCCTGGTCTACACTGGGGGGAGGGGAGGGTGTCGATGTAAGATACAGCGACTTCAGCTACGGTATTCCTGTAGCTGAAGTCGCTGAATCTTATTCAGACTTACCTCCCGTCCTCACGGCGCAGGATAAACGGCCGCGGCTCTCCCGTCGACTCCGCTACCGACGCTCGCTCCGGTGGAGTTCCGGAGTCGACGGGGAGCGCGTTCGGGGATCGATATATTGCATCTCTGAGACGCAATATATCGCTCCCCGATAAATCGATCGCTACCCGCCGTATCGGGTATTGGACATACCCTTAATGATCACTCAAATGATGCAAGGAACTGGCTTGCTTTTTGTGGTGGGGGGAGGGGGCAAAGACTTGAAGTGTCTCTATTTGCAATGTGAAGTTAGCTAGGTTGTTCTATTCAGTTATAAAAATCTCAAATTATCAGTGTCAATATTACAATAGCCTGTAGAGGCTGAAACGAAGATCAGAGCCCCACTGTGCTAGGTAACAAGACCCACTCCCTGCCCTGAAGAGCTCACGATATAAATAGAAGAGACAGGAATGAGAGGGAAAAGGACGCATCATCCCCATGCCACAACTGGGAAACTGAATCACAGAGCCATTAAGAGACTTTGATCCACATCTCCCAAGTCCCAGTCCAGCGCCTAAACCATACAACCATCCTCTCTCTCTAACTTATTAAATGGAGTAATTTTACCGTCTCACCCGGCTTCACTAAAAGGAGAGGACAGCAGTACACAGCCGTGCAGATCTCTCGTCACCCAGTGAGTGATAGTTATCACACCATCACCCAAAACCAATGTCAGCATTTCTCCGAAGTTCAGGAGTTTGGAAGGCCCATCTTAACTGAACAGCTACGGATTCATCAGTTTGTCTGTACTTGTTTGTGAGAGGCTCCTAAAACACTGGGGCATATACAACACAAGGGGTTACCAAGGGAGGTTGTGGTATCCCCATTAGTGGAGGTTCTAAGAAGAGGTTAGACAAACACCTGTCAGGGATGGTCTAGGTAGACTTAGTCCTGCCTCAGCACAGTGGGCGGGGCTAGATGACCTCACAGTCCCTTCCAGCCCAACATTTCTTGCTGAGTTCTGAGACACAGGGATTCCAGAAGTCCTCATGCCTGTCCAGGCATCTAGACCATGGTGAGGAGAAGTGGCATATAAATGCCCCCCAAAAATGCCCATAAAACCAAACACATTTTCTACCATTGATCAGAATTCTCCCCTCCTCCACTCCAGGAGGTTCTTAAAAGGAAAGTTCTGCCAAAGGAACACAAGAAATCCCCCTGCCTCAGTCAGCCCCAGCACTTGTATCCACATCTCTCTCTAAATGCTGCTAGGGTCCTCTTCTCTCAAGCACAGAAAAAGGTTTCTTCAAGCACGTTAAGAGAAACGTTACCTGGTTCTTGGAAGTCATCCTCGTTCGATAAGGTTCGGGATAAGATAAGGATCAGCGCTTCTTTAAACTGGTCAAAGTGGACCTTGAAAGAGAGAAAGACACATAAATAAGTCAACCAGCACAGAGCCTTTAACATGGGCAAGGAAATCCTGGGTAAAAGTCTGAAGTGATTCTTGAGCGAGTCATGCAGTGAGTCTGTTTAAGCAGATGGCGCTCCATACGTACTCAGGCCACTTCTTTGAATGCACAGATTTGTTTAAAACCAAAACCTATTGCAAAAGTCTCAAATGAGTCTCAACGTGAAGAGACATCCCTTACTTATGTGAATGGCAAACAATGCCTAGAGTACAGCTGTGTGACAGGAAAGCCATTTTGATGCATCAGGTGGATTCTTCTGTAGACCAGGTATCATAATGGTGCTTCCTACCAAACCGCTCACAGATCAGTGACCCCCAGAGCATCTTTCACAACATAAGGCATAGGGCAGTGTCAGAGCACCAACACTGCCTGCTAGATTAGCCCCATATAGAATCTTTAGACATAACCTCTAGCTCAGCACCTTGCCCAACCCAGTCACTTCTCAGTACCTGGTACAGCAGCTTCATTTCTCTTGGTAGTTGAAGTGTAGTGTCTACACTACACAGCTTTTAGCGACATGGCTGTGTCGCTACAGCCGTGCCGCTAGAAGTCGTGCAGCGTAGCCGGTGTTTGTCAGCATTCCTGCCAACAAACAACTTCCACACCCAACGAGCGGCGTTTGTGTTGTCAGCAGGAGAGCGCTCCTTCCGACAACGGGCTGTTCGCACTGGCACTTGTCACGGCAAAATTTGTGTCTTTCGTGGAGGGGGTTTAACACCTCTGAAAGACAAAAGTTTTGTTGTTCAATTGCTAGTGTAGACATAGCCTTCGTGTTTAAGAAAATGCTACAATCTTCTTCTCTTCTTTCCCAGCCTAAGACAGACAGCCTGGGTTATTTGTAGGGTGTTTCTCCGAGTGTCAACACATTGAGGGGAAGCGAAGCAGAGCGGACAAAATTGTTTAGGTGAATAGTAACATCACTGACAAAAATTCATATTTTGGCCAAAAAAATGGGGGGGATGGGGGGGGATTGGAAACATCAAAATGGTTTGTCTCAAATCAACATTTCATTTCAAATTGACCCAAACAAAAAAGTTCCTTTTTTTTTTGGTGCCAAAAAGGTCAGTTTCGGTTCAAAACGGATGATTTTTTTTTTCTGGATTTTTGGGGTCAGCCACTGAACCAAAAAGCACCAGCTAGTCACTGAGCTCTAACGCTAAGTACTAGCTGAACATTTTCCACTGAGCTCTGACAGTGGCAAGACTTACGGTCTCTCCTCCTGGAGGGAGCTTGTTGGTCTAGGCCCGGCTCCTGTGAACGTTCTGTCTGCGGCACTCAGAGGCCTCCCCTTGCTGGCTGAGTGACACAGTTCCAGTGAAACACAGAGGTACTAGTGGGAAAGGTGAGGTGATCTCGAGTACCTAGGTCCAATCCCATGGAGGGCTCCGATACCAGGGCTGGGACGTATAATTGGATGCTGTATTCACTGAGGAGCTAGAGCAGGGAGCAGAACACTGAGCCGATGCGATCCCAGAGGTCGGTGTTGCTAAGCAAACCATTGCTGCATTTTGGAACAGTTCTGAGCTTTTTCAGAGCACACCGCTTAAGCAAGCCTGAAGTACTATCACTGCTCCTGCATCACCCCAAGAGGAGACCTGCTCCCAGTCACCCACGATTCATAGACAACTCACCACCCTCACCATGGAGGTTAGCTGGTGGCAACGGCAGACTCCCCTTTTACATCAATTCCTGAGAATGCCAGAAAGCAGCTCGGTTACCCAGTGAAGGCACGAATTTGAACACTGAACTACATGCAGAATCATGACTGAAGAACAGTTAGCTAGAAGAGACCTGTCCAATCCCCTGGACAGGGCAGAGCATGGTGTGGTCGAGTACTCTGACCAGACTAGTTTTAAGTTTCTTGCTAAGCTATTTTGCGAAACGTTTGAGTGAATGAACATTTCGTTAGCTGGAGATGTCTGGTTTGATGGTCCACAGTGAAATAGTAGCCATATGGTGACGAGTGACATAGAAATGCTTATAAATAGCTGTAATTAAGCTTCAGAACACCCACAGAAACAAACAGGGGAATTTCACACCTTTTGGCACTAGTGTCTTGAGCCTGCATCCTGACAGACTGAAACAGCAGTGCATTAGTTTATACTTTCAAGGTCATCTACAGGACTAGAAGTCTTGGGTGTTAAATATGGTAAAACAAGAAGAGGGAGGACAGATCCCCACAAAAGATTTGAATCCATGCATTTGTCATCCTGGCCTTTCTGCATTGCCTGTAAGAAGCACAGTTGCTTTACTGCCATTAACAGTAATGTGGCAGGGACACAGCCTCATTTGTAGAAGCATATTTCTGAATGCCAACAATTCCAGACACCCCAGGCTGTATTGCTGCCCCCAGTTTGCACAGCGAGCCAGAAAAAGAAAATGACAGGACAAGGGGTGAAGCTATTTAACGTGGCTCAACTGCAAGCCACAGCTAACCTCAGGGATTTCCCTTTCAGCCAGACGAACCGGAATAGAATTCTCAGCGTCGTACAAGATTTGGTTTATTTTTTTTCTTCCTGAAAAATATCCTGTGCTAGTAGCACTAACTGCCGAGGCCTTGTCCACACTAGCAGATTTGGGGGCCATAAATACACTACTGGTGCAAGTGCACCAGTGGTGGAAGCTCTAGTATGCGGGACCAAGCTGATAACTACCACTGGCGGGACTGTCCAGAGAGCGAATTGTAGCTAAGTTCTGCTAGTTTGCACAGTCGTACAGTGTTAACACGCCTGCCTAACCAGACAAGCCGTCTTTCCTGACAAAGGGGTGCGGTTTTTTACTTTGGGTTAACCTAAGCACGGGACCTATCCTGAGGTAAATAGTGAAGATGAAGCACTTTAGTTTAAACCATGAGGTAAACTAGCGGAAGTCAACACTACGCCCCCATCTAGCTCCACTGAAGTAAAAACTACAGAGCCTTGTCCGCACTGTATTTTTAACCTCAGGACAGCTGACACATGTTAGTTACACTGAGGTTAAAAAAATCCCGCACCTTTATTAGCAGTGAATGACAAGGCCAGAGAGCGAGCTTTCTCCTTATCCCAGGGCAGATCACAGAGCATCCAGACAGCTACGCAAGAGTAACAATATGCAGATTGCTGTACATGCACACTGCTGCTAAGGAAAAGAATCAGCTCGTCTGCTAGCACAAATGAATTCTGGACTCAACGGTTCAAGCTATGCAAATCACCACTAGATTTTTAAACATATGCACAAGAAGTAATTAAACAGAGTTAGATACATGTTCCGTAAAGAAACTTGTTAGAGACTACTTCATCTGAATACTAATTGCTGCCGTTCATTCTACGTCTATTTCAAAATGCGAGTGTACTTCAAAGGGCAGTTTACAGGGATGGGAGAATTTGCCTGATTAAAAAAAAAAAAAAATTGACATTTAAACTAAATGAGCATGAATAAAAGATGAAGGAGTTAGATTAACAGTTCCCCCCTGCATCATCTTCTCTAGGATGTGTTGGGGGAGGGAGGGAGAGGGGAGGTTTCAGATTCAGCACTAGGAAACTGCCCCAGTAATAACAACAGGGTACCCTAAGTCAGTGCTGAATATATTAGCAGTTAAACCATTTTCAGCACCGGTTCAGAGGACCTACTGCTGACAGCATTAAATCAACGTCCCAGTGTAGCTGGGGCCGCGGATGGGGTCGAAGGAGTCACTTGGTCTTGTTTCACATCCCCCACCACATTCCTTGTAATTTTCTCTCCAATCGGAGAATGGCGGAAAGCGCTGCGTGATGAAGGCGGCAAGTCCGAGCGGTCAGAGCCACCAGCTCACTTTGCCCGAAGTACCAGTGCTTAAGAACCTTAGCACCCAAAACGATTCAGCCAGCTGACTGCCAAAGTGATCAATCAATCAATGCACCAAAGGGCTGACTAAAGCCAACGGGGCAAATTCAGGGGTGTAAGTTACATATAATCTACTTTAGTTAATGAGTGGTTGAGCAAGGTGCTAAAATACTATTAGACATGACTTCTAAGCATCCCTCGCATGGGCTTGCTGCTTAATTTAGTTAGTGGATTATTCCTGCTGTACTATACGGAACAAACTCCAGCTACCTGTAAATTGCTGGCGACTATTTATGTGCGATGAGAAACACGTAAAAAAAAAAAAGGGGGGGGTCTGTTCTCCCATCACTGTGCAAGGGATACAACCAATAACTAGTGGGAATTATTCAGATGCCTCTCTTAGCAGAGAGGCAAAGAATAACCCCTTAAGTACTCAAGAGTAGATATGTATAGCTAGCGAATGGGGGGGGGGATATTACTATATTGTTCTCACCTAACAGAGTGCTCATTGTTTTGAAGGAAGCCGCTGCACAATATATCAATGCTAAAGGCTTAAAGAGATATTTCCTGCCAAGTCAGAGTTTGCTATGCAATTGAATGAGTTTTGCAAGCAGTGTTAAGGAAGGGGAAGGAGAGGGCAGGGAGGGGAGAGTAGAACCAGTGCATTTCCCTTGGTGTTTAACTCTAGCCAAACAGCTGCACACGGGACAGATGGCTCATTTTTATCACACG
The DNA here is from genome assembly GCF_027887155.1 of Malaclemys terrapin pileata. Lineage (NCBI taxonomy): Eukaryota > Metazoa > Chordata > Testudines > Emydidae > Malaclemys > Malaclemys terrapin. The sequence goes on along the minus strand of NC_071508.1, from coordinate 146,982,971 downwards.
AAGCAATTTCACCATGACCGCTTCAAGTAGAATCCCAAGGAGATTAGTCTTCAGGGAAGAAGCTGATAGTAGTCTTAAAAAATTAACATTGCAATCAGCTATGCAATGGGATTAAAAATGCAAATAATGAGTCCTACAATACATCACTGCAAGTTACAACAATAGTGTGTTTAGCAGTGAAACAAGAACCCCGGGGAACTTGAGAAAATGTACAGGTGCCCTGCCCAAAATGGAGACTATGAAGGAAATGACAACAAAAATACAAGTCGTCACATTGGAAAAAGGCTGGGAGGCCTCTCATGAGGAATACAAATTTGGCATTTGATCTCTGAACGCTAAGATTTAGCTGCTAGAGGGACACAGTCAACTGAAAGAGTGAACATGTGAGGGTTGGTTTGTTTTTTAAACCTGCTTCTGTCATACAGTAAAAATCATTAAAACCAAAGAGGGGGGGTGGAGAGAAAGAGGGGAGGAAGTATTCTTTTGTTGTTTATATTGCACATTTGATCTTGGCTGTCCAAAGAAAATGATGAAACAGACCTTATGTTTGTATGAGTCTTTCACAAAAAATATCATTTAAGTCTGGAGAAAAGGCAACTGCTAAAAAGTAAAAAAGGAACACACTCAAAGAACTGAGCAAGGGACCCCCAGACAGACTGCACCTCAAACTCAAAATTACAGTTTTAAAAAGCTAGTTGTCCCTTTACACCAAAGATCCTCAAGCAATGGCTACTGTCACCATGCTGACACGTTCATTTCCCAGCCTTTTTTAAAGGCCGATGGAGGTACAGTACACAGAGATTTGAAAAAGCTTGTCAAGATATGGAAGTGGAGATACTGTTCTATCAGACAGACAATCTGCGATACAGCAAAGCCTGTACAAATACACTAGCACAGCTATTGAACATACAGGAGAACCTCAGAGTTATGAACTGACGAGCCAACCACACAGCTCATTTGGAACTGGAAGTACACAATCAGGCAACAGAAGAAACAAAAAAACAACCGTACAGTCCTGCATTAAACTACAAAAAAAAAATCAAGGGAAAGCAGCATTTTTCTCCTGCATAGTAAAGTTTCAAAGCTGTATTAAGTATCAGAGGGGTAGCTGTGTTAGTCTGACTCTGTAAAAAGCAACAGAGGGTCCTGTGGCACCTTTGAGACTAACAGAAGTATTGGGAGCATAAGCTTTCGTGGGTAAGAACCTCACTTCTTCAGATGCAAAGCTGTATTAAGTCAATGTTCAGTTGTAAACTTTTGGAAGAGCCACCAGAACGTTTTGTTCAGAATTACAAACGTTTCAGAGTTACGAACATCCTCCATTCCTGAAGTTTTCGTGATTCTGAGGTTCGACTGCAACTCCATTTACCTCAACTTCTGAAAAACAGTCTTAGAAACTCAAGATCAAAAAAACTCCTGAGCCCCTTCGAAACAGAAGGAAGAGAGCACCGTGGTGAAATAGTTACAGCAGATGTCAAGTTTAATGCTCTTGATGACTGAATTAATGGGAGCCCAAATGACATTTCAGAATCTAGCAATTGGCAGAGCTCTCAAGTTTGTAGGTCCCATGTGCTGTTGGTACAGCATTTACTACAAAGCTCCTAATGCATAACAAACAGGAAATAAAATGGAGTAGAATGACACAGCATTAGTTCTGTAGGGCATTGGCAACCCAGTGGCCCATTGTGCTAGATGCTGCTACAAACAGGTAGGCAGGAAAGGTCCCAGTCCCAAAGCTTTACAATTATTGCCTCTATTTAGCAGATTTAGGCTACTGGGGGGGGGGGGGGAGGTTGGGTTTGGTGCACTATTTACGATAGCCTTGCAAAATGATCCTGGGGATTTCTCATCCCATGCACACAATCTACTCACCACGTCCTCACAAGGAAGAGGAAGACAAAGACTAAATTATATTGTATTCACCCACTGAATAAGGCATCTTGTCCCAGGTGAGAAGAATTATCCAAGTACAAGTAAATCAACAGACAATATGTATAGATTGGATGGCTCAGTTTCCCCACAGTGATCAGAGGCGAATTGCACTGCAGGTTGCAGCATTTTCCTGACAGTGGTTAGAAATCCTGAGACCCATTTTTAGAAGGAAGCTTCCTATAAACTAGCACCCTTATCGGCACTAGAAAGAAAAAAAAACAGAATCGTAGCAATATAGGCCTAGAAGGGACCCTGCGCTGGTGTGCGTGTCAAACTATTCATTATTTTCACTATTCGCCTCAACACAAGCCAAATCCACACTCTTCAAGTTACCGCTCCCATGAGAGAATCTGGTACCAGCTTCTTAGATTTCCCTTTCCTTGTTCTTCATAGAAGATTCGCGACTTGAAGTTATAATCCTCTGTTTGTGAATTCATTCCCACAGCAACCAGCCATACCGTCACAGACCGAGAACGACCTCAGGTGGAGAATAAACTGGTGCTAGATGAATTCTTAAACAGCCCATTTTATATGCACACACACACAAAATTCCAGAATGGAAGAGAGATACAGAATGTTATCATGGCAGACTTTGCTAAGAGATTTCAGGGAGGCAGCAGGCAGTCCTTTAAAGGTGAGCTGCAAAAGGAAAACAAACAGAGCAGGTGCTCTCTGTGCACGTTCGCCTGCTTGCGTTTTACATCAGGCGTATCGGTCTGAAACCCGACCTCTTCCAGCTTCTCCTGAAGAAGGCCACAAGAGAGTCTTCAGCCTTGTCTACACCCGAGTTTTAACCACTGGCATCACCACAGGATTCAATCTGCATTAAATCCTGGTATAGTTTACACGAGTACAGCACATCAGCACTATGGGTCGCATGGGTGTATCTACCTCAGTGGCTACGAACCCCAGTTTAGACCAGGCCAGGCCGCCCACCCAACTCCAGTATGTATTGGCACAGCGTAAGCTGTATGCTGTTTAATACGTGTCTCTATAATGTGCTGGATACTTGGACTGCCGGAGCCTCAATACTCCCCAGAAACAGGGGCTGGGACAGCCAGAGGTTTTAGCCTCCTGCGATGGAACCAACCCAGTCCTCCCAATACTAAAGTCCTCCCATCAAAGAAGTCAGGATCAGCAGGAAAGAGAGTTAGGAAGCCATCTTTATACAGCATGAAGGAACAGCATATAGCACTACCAGAAACAGACTCTCCTTGGTAGTTCTTTAAACTTAAGATTCTTGGGATGGAAACTTTGGTTTTGTCTCCTTTTGTTGAAAATCATTCGAAAGACAAGTTTCCTTAAAGAGCTAGTTTTATCATTGAGGCCCTAGAGGAAAGTGATGGACAGCATTAAATGCTAACTAGATGCAAGGAATCGCTATTGAGATCTGTATGAACCTATGTAGCTGTAAAACTAAACTGATCCCTCACAAGCAGCAAACATTCAGCTATTACAGTGCAGCATAAAGCTTCTGCCATCTGAAAGGAACTAGGTAAAATACATTCCAATGGCTACATGGTCTAGCCTCACATTTCAACTCTAAGGCAGGGACCAGGTCTCCTTGTTTTGGGAGGCACCTCGTACATTTTCAGTGTGGCTGAACTAGAAGCACAACTGATGCAAAAAAGTCACACTAACACTAATTTTTTTATTCCCTATTGAGCATTTATGATGCAAGAACCATAGTTAACTGTTAAAGTCCAGAAAATAGACGGAAATGTACAAGCACACTGGCTACTGTATTTCAAAAGGCACGATGAAATGCACCCCACAGAGGAATTTGAAGGGTTATTTTGAGCACTGCCTTAGTACACAATGGAGATAAGAAAGGATAGTGAGAGTTGGGTTAGTCCTACTGCAAGACAAACTATCAGATTTCTATAACCAAGACATACTGGGAAGGTAGAGTGGATTGGTTAATCCTTAGAGTTTTATGCACAGAAAGTGGTATGCTAGCTTAATTCAAACTGACATGATTCCAGATAACCACCAAGTACATCAGAAGCAGTGTTTGTTGTATGCATTCCTATATAACTTTTGTCACCGGGGCACTGGGAAAATACCATACTACAAGCCGCGACTTCGTGTATTCATTATTCATAGGCAAACATCAAATACAAAAGCCGGCACATGACTTGCCGAGTTGCAACTGCTTAGACATGTCAGTTCATTTCTCCCCCACCGCACAAGTGTCCTTTAAAACAAGGTTGCTTTTTAAATACACAAAACAAAAGCCACTCATAGTGTGGAGAGTAACCATCTGCAGGAACTAGATTGGTGCTGATGGAATAGACCTCCATTAGGGAGCAGTGTGTTTACTGCCAGTCTCTTGACAACCTCCCTAGGAAGCCCAAAGGATTTGATAACCATTAAATCAGGTTCATACTCAGGCATGGACCATTGATGCCACTAGCAAGTGGGGTAAGCGGGGAGGCGTGAGGAGAGGCTGAAGACAGATTATTAGAACTCTCATTAAGACACGAGACTATAACAACTGTTCCCAAAGCCAAAAAAACCCCCAAAACATTGTCATCGCCTCAGGAAAGCTTTAGGAGATTAAGCACATTGTGATAACTACGCAAGAGTGATTCAGTCCTCATGACATTCTTTAATAGCAGCCTCTTTTCTTTAGGCTGAGCGTTTCCAACGTTTCCTTTTTACCTTGTCCCTGTTACTCGCCAAGTGGGCATCTGACAAGGGACTTCGTTCTAGCTTTACAGCTAGCATAGGTGGCCAAATTCCCTGGCAAAATTCAAGCAACCAGGCTTTTGAGGCACCCCTTATTCCCCACCCCCGTCTGGTCTCATGTTCCTCAGTGAAGCCGGATGATGGCGTCTGAACGGACAAAGTTCGAGCTGGTGTGGAAAGTAAGTAACTAGTATTCAAGCAAATGCCATGCTGCTATTTGGAAAGGTCAGAAGTCTCCTCTTGTATCCATTAATGCTTCCCTGCCAGCAAGTCCCATCAGCAAGAGAATCTCAACCCAAGGGGGAGGAAGTTTCTTTTTTACAAAGTTATTTTGTCTGAGGGAGATTAGGTTTGGTGGGAAATTCGCAGGTCAAATTATTGCGCTTGCCCTAGTCTGAAGCAGAGGAAACTTGGCCTTAGCTTCCTCTGTTTTCCTGATTTTAAGGAGTTTTATCAAACAAAGGCTTTCAAGCACCAAAGCTCTTCATTTTCAGGGGCAGGCGTCTTGTGCAATAGGATACAGCCCAGCAACACGTGACATTTGTTTTCAGTTTGAAAGTCCCATGATGCACCTGGTTCACACTGAGCAACAGGCTGATCTTGAAGTCTATAAAGCAACCATCACACCCTAATGCTGCTTTAAAAACAGGTGCATTCACTTGCACCCCCGTTATCCAGACAAGCCGGTACCAAATCTGGTACACAGTATCATTGTACACAGATTCCGTGAGCTAGCAGGAGGGAAGCTCGGCTGTGGCGAACAATTCACAGACCACAGCTGCTCCTCCACATAATCCACCCGCTCAGGAGTCACAGCAAAGTATTCTGGTTACATCTGAGGAAATCCCATGCTCTCTGTAGAGTGGGAGGATACAGTGGACTGTAAATGTAAAAGATCAAAGTCATGTCTGAAACTAGCCTCAGTTTTAAGAATTCTGTAATAATTGAGGCCATTAGACAAAGACTGAACACCCCCTCCCCGCTATCTGGAAGGCTGCTGGAGCACAAAGTCACAGGATTTCTTCTTACCACCACCCCATGGAAGAAATAAAGGGAAAATACTTTAAACACAAACAGTATCAAAACTGAAACAAAGCCAGATCACTTGCATGGAAAGTTAATGAACACCTGTAGAACCAATGATGGCCCGTTTCCAAGCCTGCTGCCAGGAGTATATTTGGACAGAGTGTCATAAGGGCCGGTCTAAATGTTGCACTCATTTTACTAGACGTGTTAATGTCGCACCAATTGAGTTATACCGGTGCAACCTTATGTGTGTGGACACACTTACATCAGTTTAAATCTGGTTTATATCTGTTATTTAACCGGCATAAGCTAAATTGATGCATCAATTACATCAGATGAAAACAGGTTTAAACGAGTGCACCAAACAAAGCTGCACCAGTTTAATTAAATCAGGGCAACATCCGAGTTAAAGGCAGTTTGTGTATAAACAAACCCCCTTAGTGGAGTGCAATAGTTGAAGCAGAAGTCACTCCGCTCTGCATCGGAAAGGAAGTGACTCTAGCCCAAAGACTCAGTGTGACAGACTTCCTTAAAGTCTTAAGAAATGTATCCATTAGCAATAGTTTTCTTCCTCATTGTCACGAATTCCTCTTTCAGCAACTGTTTCAGTTCAAGAGAAAGCCATAGGAAAAAGCAGGCTATTTTCTTATGGTAAAGATTACGTCCGAATTGAGTCACTTTGGCTCCTGCTTCCAAGCAGCCGAGAGGAGAGTCACTGTATAAGGGTCATTACCTTTTACAGCAGAGGAGATAAGCAGCCTCCTTCACCTAGCAACATCAGCATGGTTACATCTTCACAAACCCCTTATGTGCACATGCTGCATCGGTGCACCTCAGTTGGGTAACACACCAGCGCAAGCCCTGCTGTGCCCTGGGGCACCATATCTACGTGAGGGTTTGGTGCCAGTATAACCAGTTACCCCATTGTGGGTTGCCCTAGCCTAGAAACGGCCTAGGTCAGGCCATTAGCCTAGAACAGGGAGCACTGAGAGAAGTCCTGCAAAATACAGTTTGCAGGGAAAAGCAGCTTCATTGACTAGTGCTCTTTTTGCCTCTTCCCTTGCAAGAAGTCACGGAAGCCGTTAATTTACAGGAACGACCGGGATTCTGAATTCAATAACCAAAAGTTCCCATGTGCTCCCACGGAGATGCAACAATCAGGGCATGCCCCACATTTTCATTATCCCCCTTTGCTAGACAGTTGCATGAGATAGGACGTGCTTGTTGGCTTTGGCAGGGGCACATGGCCTCTGCCACTTACTCCCTCCACAATCAGTCGGCCTTACCCTGCCAAGAAGGTTGCCTTGCAGAAGCGTCTGTTGCAGCGCTCCAGGAGCCACTTCCTCCAGATGTAACACGTGACACAGATCGGTCAGCTCCTCCTGCCCAAGGGATCCAGTACCTGTGCTGTCAAAGCTGTCAAAGAGCTCCTTGAGACGGGCTTCATACTGGTCCTGCTCGGCTTCATCCATCCCATCACCCACCTCGCTCACCTGCTGGGAGGAAGAGACATTGGATGGTTACACTGATGAAGGGCTTTACCGGACATGCTTTTGCACGCTGAGTGATGCAGGCAATTGCACAGTAAACAGTTTCACCAGCAGTGCCGAGTGAGAAGTGTAGCAATCCAAGCGCTGACGTGAAACCAGGCTAAAATGCCAGAGAGGAGAAACAAATCAACTGCCCCTACTGGGCGAAAGAACATGTTACTTGGCTGGCTCTGGGCCTCTGCACTGAGGATTTTTCAGAAGCTCTAATACATCTTGGCTTTACTGAATTCCACAACCCAGCAACAGAGAAGAGCTTTCTCTCACCCACGCATGTTACCTGCAGCAACACTCAATCTGCATCAATAGAGGGTGATGCTGAAAGAAAAACACAACGACCTTTAGACAATCAAAAATCAGCTATTACCACCCACTCTCCCTATTGTTTTGAACTGGGTGAAAACAGAGAGCGCTCCCTGATTCTAGCAAAGATTTAGGAAAAACTAGTCAGGTCCTGGGATTTCCTGCTAGGAGGATTTCTTCTGGGATTCTGAATCCATCAAGGTGGTGATGAGTTTTAGTTCTTTCTCAGAGATACTTTTCCCCCCCATTTCAATTAAGAAAAAAATTAGGGCTGTTGATTAATCACAGTTAACTCACGCAATTAACTCAAAAATTAATCGTGATTAAAAAATTTTATTGCAATTAATCAGTTTTAATCGCACTGCAAAACAAGAGACGACCAATTGAAATTTATTAAATATTGCGGATTTTTTCTACATTTTCATATATATCTTGTATTGTGTTGTAATTGAAATCAAAGTATATATTTTGATTACAAATATTTGCACTGAAAAATGATAAACAGAAGAAACAGTATTTTTCAATTCACCTGACGCAAGTACTGTAGTGCTATCTCTGTCTTGAAAATGCAACTTACAAATGTAGATTTTTTTTTTTTTTTGCTATAAAACTGCTCTCAAAAACAAAACAATGTAAAACTTCAGAGCCTACGCATCCACTCAGTCCTACTTCTCATTCAGCCAATTGCTAAGACAAACAAGGTTGGTTACATTTACAGGAGATAATGCTGCCCTCTTATTACAATGTCACCAGAAAGTGAGAACAGGCATTTGCATGGCACTTTTGTAGCCAGCATTGCAAGATACAATTGCATTACAGTACTTGTATTAGGTGAATTGGGAAATACTATTTCTTTTGTCTTTTTACAGTGCAAACACTTGTAATCAAAAATAAATATAAAGTGAGCACTGTATACTTTGTAATCTGTGTTATAATTGAAATCAATATATTTGAAAATGTAGAAAACATCCAAAAATTTAAATAAATGGTATTCTATTCTTAACAGTGCGATTAATCGCGATTAATTTTTCTAATCGCTTGACAGCCCTAAAAAAAAATCCTACTTGGCCACTATTAGAGTTCAGGAAGCTCTGAAGCCCAGTGATTAAATGGACAGCAGAAGGCAATTCTCATGCAAGCCTTTTTCAAGTTTTCAGATCAATTAGGACCAATTACATTAGGGAGGTGGAATCTACTTCCATCTTAGGTCACCTGACCTGAGAATTTTAGCAGACTGAAGGACCTCATCCTGCTCCAGTGAAGTGGGTATTCACCCACGAAAGCTCATGCTCCTATACATCTGCTAGTCTATAAGGTGCCACAGGATTCTTTGCTGCTTTTACAGATCCAGACTAACACGGCTTCCCTTTGATATTAGAGCCATGTAACTTACCCTAAACGTTATCTTCAATACGAACATGAATTGCAAGGAGTGTCTTTTGGCTGAGTGGCCCCGGTGTAGCACCGAAGGCCTGGTTAGCAATACTCATTAGCTCTGCTTTATTCAGCAGAGACCCAGTGCATAATTATTTCTGCACTGCACAGAGGGGACCCTCCCCCTCCCACAAAAGACTGAATGAGTCAGGCTGATGCAAAGAGCTTCCCTGTTTACATGATAGTACTAGCCGCTTCGCAGCAGTTCATCAAAACACGGCTTGTTTAGCTTCACTGGAGCCAGCAGATGAGGTGGTGTAAGAAGAGAGTATTCCCAGGAGCTACGTTTATTCCCTAGGTGGTTTAGGTAATGCTTTGTCTGCAATAGCAAGAAGAAAAACAACACACACACAGTAGAAACAGAGCTGACTGTAGGTCAACGGTGTCAAGCAAAACTAAGGGACAGATTTCTAGAGCCCCTCGTCTGAAATGTCTCGTGTCACATCTTTGCTGTCCTCCACCTTTTACCCTTGCCCGTTATTAGACTGTAGGTAGGGCCACACCATGCACTCCGACAATGCTATACAACATACTGTTATCCAAGAACAGACATTTCTACTCTGACCATGCTATCTTACTTCATCTTTTCCATCCTACATGTTGCCCGTCTCTTGGGTTGTTTACCAGCAGGAAAAAATCAAATAGCACCAGCAACCACTTTCACCAACGGAAAGACTGCATGTAGCAGTGTTCTCCCTTTTCTAGGAAGAAAAAAAGACTGACTTCTAACACACACACACACACACACACACACACACACACACACACTCTCTAACTAAAGTCTGGGTTGCCCCCTTTTCTCTACAAGTAGCTCAAGTGCTTATGTCCACAGCAACTGAGGAGATTGGCATGACAGTAGCATGCAAGACCACTTGAGGTTTTTCTCTACAGTTCAACATAGTGGCTCATTAAACTGTACAAACCCTCCTGCTCTGGGGAGCAGAGTATATCGAGGCCAATCTCAGTACAGCTACTTGGCCTGGATCAGCGTTCATGCCGCGCTCCCCGTCAGTACCTGGCCTGAGCTGGGCAAGCTAATGATCCAACCAGCAGACCAAATCTGGTGATGAATCCTGATCACGTGCCACCTAAGGTACATTGCACATAGGCTAAGAAGCCTTGGCCAGGTCAAGCGTAGCCCCAGGACTCGGTCAGCACTCGTGAAAGGAGCTCCCAAAGCAAATATGGTACTATGTCATGGAAACCAGCGCATATGGGTCAAATTCTTATCAAGGTCTCAAGTCCATGCAAAGAGCACAACCACGGCAGGGCTCTTATTGACTTGTAGCTCATTAATGCGGAGCACTGAAAAGCTGCAAGCCAGGACATGTGCAAGGTGAGCCATTAAGTGAAAGAGCAGCAGAGCTAAACAAAACTCCTCTCTGAAAATAACCCAGCCACAGAACGCCAGCCTGTACCTTTAAAACACACCCAGAAATGTTACTGGATTACACACACACCTGCATGAGCCTTTTTGGCACCCGCTGCCTCCCACCTTCCTTAAAGTCGGGGATTAAGTTAACTCAGCCTGGGGTTATGCAAATGAATTAATAATCAAAGGACCCAATCTCCGTTATACATGGGCTAGAAGCAGAATTTCCTGCCAGAAATGAAAAAAGAACACTGCCAAGAACTCAGAACACACGCGTCATTTTATTAAGCCAGTTTTTGGTGTTTCCAGCCTTGCTAATGACACTGAACAATGGGATCAGACATGGCTACAAAGCAGCTTCTGTAGACGCACCTTCCGGTGTACATTTATCCCTCTTCTTAAAACTCTGGAACAAGCCATCATTCATGACTGCCGATGAGCTCGCAAGGCCTTATGTGGAATTAGCTGGCCAACCACCCTTTCTGCATATATGTACATGGCCACTTATTTGCATTTTTGTCTCACACATGTAACGGAGCATGGAAACATGCCGACAGACGACATGGTCATTAGAAGCATGCAACCCAGGACCTTCTGCACAGGGTTTGGGCTCTCGGAGAATTGTTTTGCTGGAGGGACAGGCACAAGCAGACATTTCTAAGCCAGAAGAGACACTTCGCAAACATGCAGCCTGAGATCACAGCCCAAGGCCTCTCAAGTTTAGGAGGTTTTGTATCTGTTTTTGTCTTGCACATTCAGGCTGGGACTCTCAATGGCACTCACATTGCAATGGGAGAACCCCTGACCAAAGTGCTAATCGTGAGGAGCATGGATCTCTCCCCTCCCCATCGTGGGTCTCCTGCAGAACAGGGACCATGAAATAGTCGTGTCAAAGGGTACTTTTGCTTTTATTAGCGACACCTGCAGGCATTCAGGACCGCTAAGTTACTCTGACGGCTACTAACATTACTGCCCAAAAAAACAAGCTTGAAGAATCTCAATGCTCTTCAAGAGCACAGCAAGCCGCAAAATCAGACCTAACAAGCATTCAGCGGCAGAGGGCTAATCAGCGATAAAGCTGCCTCAAGTCGATCTTTGATAATTAGCTTTCAGAAATCCCCAGGGGAGAAGACAGGCCAGCCGACAGGCCATGCTCTCAACACATGGGCTGGATTCTGAATGGCCTTGGTCCTTGTGTAATCACTTACACCCACTGTGCACTTGCATGAATGACTACACAAGGAGTAGAACAATGAAGAATCAGGCCCCTTTTGTTCTCTGCTACAGATACTGTGGCTCCTATATGCCCTGCCCTTCTCATCATCTTCACAGCTCACTTTGGTATTCAGACAAGAGGCTGGTGAAGTGAGCACAATGGCAGAAACGGCAAGAGAGTCAGAACACGGTCTATGCCACTGTCACCTCCAGAATTACTTACTGAAGTGCACTCAGCCGGGACCTACACCTGCACACAGCTCTGGAACTGCAGAAGGCAGTGTAGGCACACATCCCACAGGGAACATGTGACACCCAAACTCCCATCTGCATTGGCTTATAGAGCTGTTCTACGCAAGAAAACTAGACTGACCGTGGCTCAGGGGGGTGAAAAATCCACATCTCTGAGTGACCCAGTTAAGCCGATCTATGTCCCTTTTGTAGGCAGTGCTAACCTCTCGGGGAGGTGGATTACCTATGACCCTCCTGCCAGCGTAGATCGCGTCTACATGAAGCGCTGCAGCGGGACAGCTGCGATTCTGCTGCTGTACCGCTGTAGCATTTCAAGCATAGATAAGTTTGGTGCAATACACAGCTGTGGGTTTCAACTACAAGACTCTAAATGGTTTGGGTTCTTCCCATCTCTGGACTGGCCTACACGGTGTCTGAACCCTCGTGTGAGCGGACATGATGCTGACCTCTGCTTGGAAATCAGCACAGCCTGGGATGAATCATGTTCAGAAGTTTGGCAGTTAACACCACTGTTGACATCTGGGGGAATACTGAGCAATGCAGAATTTGTGCAGAATTCATGTTCTGCGCAGAATTTCCTTTTTCCCTTGCAGAAATGGGCTGTAGAGCTCCTGGCTGCCATCAGGGGCTGCTGGACCCAGCAGAGCCCAGCTTGCAAATATAAGGTATTGTGGGAGGAGAGGGGGTGGGAAGAGAGGTGGAGCTGGAGAGTTCCTAGCAGATGCAGTTGCTGGCATGCCCTGAAGGAAGGGGGTGACATGCAGGAAACTCCCTACAAACACCCAGCATCAGGCTGTTTCTCCCTCTGGATGCCTGGGCTCAGGGGGGAGGAGTGCCGGTGTCTGAGATGGGGGGCCCTGCACGTGGGCTCTGGAAGATAGGGGGTGCAGGTGGCTAGGCTGGAAGGATCCCCCATAGCTGGGCTTTGGGGGGGATAAGGGTATGTTTGTCTGGGCTGGGGGGTACCCTGCAGCTGGGTTCTGGCAGGGAAGGGGTGCTGGTTTCTGAGCTGGGAGTTGCCCCGCAGCTGGGTTTTGCCCCGCGGCTGGGCTCTGGGGGTAGGAGGTATGGGTGTCTGGGCCGGGAGGGGCCCTGCGGCTGGGCTCTGAGGGGAAGGGGGCAGAGAAACAGGAATTGGGTTGTCATAGGGTTTGTCTTTAATGGTCACTCCCGGGGGAATATTTTTTGTTGACAACTAAAATATGCAGAATTTAAAAATATTGTGCACAGAATTTTTTGGCACAAAATTCCTGCAGGAGTAAACTGTGCTCAGACACAATAAAACTTCATTGCGTTAACCCGCCCTTAAAGACAGCTTTGCCCATGTGTTGCACCATGTCAGCTGAAGTCGGATGCAGCATTGAAAGGCCCCAGATTTAAAAAAATGAAGGGGGCTGGTGGCAAAAGAATTTCCATAATGGGTTCTTATTATTTGTACTGTGGTACGACGTAGGGGTCCCAGTCAAGAACCGATTGTGCTAGGCGCTGCACATGCATCTATCAGAAGGATGGTCCCTCCACCAAAAAGCTTATAATGCAAGTATACAATGAGATAACAGGTGGGTATGGACAGATGTGGGCGGGGGAGGATTGGGGCGTCCTGTGGAGGCCAAGGGAACAGCAAGACCAATATGATTATTGCAATAATCAGCAGTCACAGGACACCAGCTGCCCACCTATTGTCCAGTGTTGTTTACGCATTACAGTGGAGGTGAGTTTTAAGGAGGGGTATGAAAGAGCGTGGTGACATTGGGGATTTTTACAGGGAGCTCCACTTATGCATGAGGGACGGGGCAAAGTGCAAAGGTGTCGGGGAGAAAGTCAGACCGATGGGCAATGAAGGCTGGCCTTGTTGGCAGAGCACACCCTAAATTGTTGCCTCTGTTGGACGGTGAGGAGAGAGTTTAGTGATCTTTCAGACACACTGCAAGGCCTATTTCCGGACCACGGTAGGGGAAAGATCAAGGAATACTTCAGGTTCAAAACTCAGAAATCTTAGCAGTCCCCCCCCAGCTGCACAGAGAATGTGTTCCCTTCCCCCACTCTCCAGGAAAGCATTGCATGTTTTCCCATAACATCTCAACAGCTTTAAAAAGATTGATTAGCTAGATAGCTAGATCTTTCTGTAGGCCATCTAATAATCATCTTCAGCTGAAGCCAACCAGAGAGGCTGGGGCAGCCTCCCCCACACACCCTCCAGTTTATAATCCAGGCTCCAGGACACTCTAAAGTAAGTCAAGATGCCTGCTCATCTCTCTGCCTTATTCAGCAGTGCTTAAAGAGCTCTTGCCTCATGACCTCACCTCATCAACGGGCACCAGAAAAGCCAAGGCGTGTGCGAGCCACCATCAAGGAGCCCAGTTACCCAACCCAGCAGTAGCAGAACACTGTTCTGTAGTGCGCCTCTGACCTCCAGCAATTTCAAGTGCAGAAACTGACTTTGTGTCACCGCTGCGGGTTATGTTCTATTGGGGGCGGTAGGGGAGTTGTGAGAGAAGGCAGATTGGCAGGAGAAAGAAGGCCTAGAACGGGGGGGGGGGAAACAAAACAAAAAAATACAAAGCCAGAGTTAAACTCAGGCCTTTCATCTCCCCTCCAGATGGCCCAGCAGCTGAGCTCCTAGATGGAATGTCTGGCTTGTCTTACTGCTCAGTCGCTCCCCATACTAGTGCATAATAAAAGCTGCAGCAAGAGCAATGCTCAGCACAGCTGATAGAGTCGCCCACGTCAGGGATCACTCACTAGCTGCGAGATGCAGTCTCCAAGGTTTGTTTTATATATCGGGGGGGGGGGGTTGATAAAGTAGTTTTGCTCAGCCTCACATTCAACCCTTCGTTGTATCTGTTTTACAGCACTCAAGCCCTTGTATTTACCCTCCCAACATTAAACGTTTCAACAGATGGTTCAGCACCGAAAACCAAAGCTTGATCTGCTTTAACGTACCGATGGCTCTTCGTTCATCAGAGCCTCAAGGTGGCTTCAGCCCTTACAAGTATTGGAAAAGCACTAAAACTAGAAGATGGTGAAACTTTTAGAAGGGACAAATCCACCAACAGAAATTGACAGTGTAGCAAGTTTCCAGTTAGCATCAGGGAAGTTTTATGGGAGATTCTTAATAGAAAATAAGCTTAGGAAAAAAGGTTGGATATTATAATAAATATTTATAATGAAGGTATCCTTCCCTACACATACATTTTGTGAAGCATCACAGTAAGAAGCAGGTGTATAGAGGATGAAAGGAAAATATTTTAATTGTGGAGGAGACCAATTCAACCTTCCTGCTAATTTCCAAACCTCTTAGATTAAATCTACCTTCTCAAGAGAACCAGATAACCTTCACAATATATGTTGCAGAGACCTGCTACAACTTAATTTCAAGCTAAATTTAATAACACAGGCTCCAGAGACGACTGCTACTTAGAATGGTAAACTCTCGAACCAATATCAAACTTCAAGCTTTCGTATAGAACCAATGGAGAGGTAGATTTACCTGATCAACCAGTAACGTGATCAGGTAAGAATAATACAATTAGCACAGCACAAATGAATACTGCATTTGTAAGTCTGTAATCAACAACAAAGCAATGTTGCTATAGGAGGAAAACCAATCAGCGCATTGGCCACTTTCCTTTAAAGGAATATCATTTACTGTAATTTTTCATTTTCAC
Organism: Malaclemys terrapin pileata; assembly: GCF_027887155.1. Taxonomy (NCBI): domain Eukaryota; kingdom Metazoa; phylum Chordata; order Testudines; family Emydidae; genus Malaclemys; species Malaclemys terrapin. Next base: position 146,967,531 of record NC_071508.1, on the reverse strand, counting down.
GGCCACATTTAATCCTGTCCATTTAAGTTATGTTGGTCCAAAAACGTTTCTCTAAGCTACTGCCCTGCACCCTAATTTTTTTATATTCATCTCTAAAGGATCACAAAAGTAATTCCTTTCAAGAAATAGCCATGATACGGTACCTATGGTTTTGCCATTAGTCTTCACTGCTTTGCAGATTTGAATGATTGCGAGTTAGACATTCTTATTAGAGTGCTGTATCATAAACCACTATCAAAACAAGACCATTAATTTTAGAAGACAAGAAGCCATTTTTGCAGCACTCCTCCCACACTGAAAAGCAAGATCATAGTTTGACAGGTTAAACTGTAACTTATTCTTCTCTTTCCACTGATTTGACAATAGGAATTACACAGGCATATGGCAAAAAAAAAAAAGGTCATGTTTAAAAAAAAGGGCCTTTTCACAAGATAAATAAAACATCCATTGAAATGACTGATACTTGAGCTCACTGAAAGGTCTGTGATTGGTTGTCTTATCTAAAGTCATTATCTCTGCCAGTTAATGAACTCTCTCTCTCTCAGCCATCTGAGCAGCATCTACATTGGCATGATTCACCACCTACCTCCAATATATATCTTCTGCAAACCCAGGCTCTTTGCTTTTTATGCATTTCAGAATAATTTCTAAAATAAATCCATGCCACTCACAGTCTTGCAGTACCTTATTTCATCTCATGAGAGCAACAGTTCCCTGACGTGTCTGACAATGCAAAAAGGCAATGGGGGCAGAGAAGCCAAGGGGGGAAAAAAAAAACGCAAAAAGACCATTTTGCAAATGGCACCTTAGTATCAGTAAGTCACTTTACAACACACTGAACTCTCTTCAAGGGTCACTACCAAAGTCAATTCTACAGCTGGCATCTGCACTTTCCCATTGAGTAGACTAATAATTTTTGCAGCCCAATATTAGTCACTGTGAACCTCACACTCATCTATCACCATGTTCCCCCATCTAATTCTTCAACACAGCCTGTATTTCCAATCAAACTCTTAAAGCCTTTTAAAGTTGGCAGGGAAAGGGAATTCTGCTAACCATGTTGCGCTCCCTGACAGACTAGCAAAAGATAAATTGTGTATAAAGTGCTCTAAATCTATGTTAATAGCTCAGAAAGCAGCGCACCGTTTTGAATATTCACAACACTTCAGTATGTGCATTGTAAGAGCCTCAATAATAAGCCTTCGCATCAATAAGAAAAAACAATGTGCCCATCTGTTTTGATTATAGGAACGACTGCAATTTGCACATCGCAAGAACTTTAGAAACCCTTCGTGTGGTAAAACCCAAGGTATATACACAGCGCTAATTATTTTCAAAGTAAACAAAGCAAGCGGCAGATATATCCCACAACATCCCATTTGTCTGGAAATAAGCAATTACGTAATTTGCAAGGAGTTCTCAACCCTGTACTTGCACTGATAAGTCTTTTGTCTCTCCCTAGCCTATCGATGCTGACTCACTGCCATACCACTGAGCATCTATTTAATAGCAGGAATCAGGCTTTTTAGCACCGTAACCTTTTATTACCATTTTCCCCTCAGTTGGGCAAATGAAAATCCAAGAAGATTCACAGGATTAAGAAAAAAAAAAGAATTAATTCACCCAGCAGGTAAAATCCCATGTTTTCCCTCTCTCACTGTATAATTCTGCTAGGCGGATGCGCCGGGCTTCCATGCCATTTCTGAGGCCCCAATCCTACAGCTGAAACTATGTGATGGCAGGGGTGTGCCCCGGCAGATTAAACTGCAGAATCAGGGACTAGGATGTGTCAGGATTTTCTCCTTGTTTGCAGCTGCATCTCCGTGCCCTGCCTTCTGCCAAACACCTTTCTAGATTGTCCAAAATCTTAAAGAGCTCATGTTTTACTACCAGACAGCAGATGCTGTCTGTAAACTTACTTACCGAGGTAGCTTTGCTTTCAGTAACAGATCAATCACTAGACAACCAATATTATTAAAACCTAAAGGGCAGGGACCATCTGTTTCTTTAAGTGTAGAGTCAGGTAACTTAGGCCCAAAATTTATATTGTTTAAAAAACAAACTTGAAAAAAACAAAACAATAACACATCTTTTCATGGAAATAGACTCAAAACCCTGAGGCTATCAATAAAAAACAGCTCGTCTGGATTCCAACCAAACTCAAACCTAGCAGCACTGTGCAAGGGCCCGCAGCCGGAGCAGGCAATGGGCAAGCAACAACAATGAAACTGACTAGCCGGTTTCTATTGTCCAAGCCCAGTAAAACGCAAAGAGACACCAGCATGAATGGTGAAAAGCCAGCCAGTTCCTTAGTGATGGACAGCGTTAGTAATAGCATTGGGAAGGAAGGTCTGGATATATTCCAGCCAAATAGCCAGAGATGCTGCTTATTCTCCCCCTCACCCCAAGTTAATCCCACGCAGGGACAAGAAGGGTTATCTAACGGCAAAGAAAAGTGACCATGTGAATCTTGCGAGCACGGGCTTTGCTCTCTTCCAGTACAAACAAAGCATCACTGTCCATCCCTAGCAACCCGGACAATGTCCTCAATCCACACAGCCACTGCGGCCAGCCAAACAGGGGCACGTCCCAGCTCTGCTCTCACCTACGCTAGCCTGAGCCAGGAGCCACCCGCTTGCAGTTAATGGAGTTCCACTGGTGTAAAACTGGCAGGAACCAGGATCAGACCCCTGAGCCATGTCTCCCCCCTGCCCTCACTCACCTTCCTGTGAATGAAGCTCTCGTACAGCGGCCGCCTGCACCCCAAGTGCCACTGCAAAGCAAAGGGGGAGGCTTTTGTTAGTGCTTCAGGAGGGGACAATGCACCCCAAGCCCCTGCCGCTGTTCTGGGCCAGCGTTGTTCACAGGAGCCTGCACGGGGACAGCACACGCAGCATTAACATCTCTAAGGAGGCAGCTTTACAAAAGGGAGCTGCGAGCTGCTGCCAGCTGAATGCACCCCTCCCCACCAGCTCCCCTGCCCCTTCCCCTCCCTCTGCTCACTTCTCCCCCCGCCCCCTTCCTCTGCTTCCCTCTCATCAATGCCCCCCTCCCCACCGGCTCCCCTGCCCCTTCCCCTCCCTCTGCTCACTTCTCCCCCCCGCCCCCTTCCTCTGCTTCCCTCTCATCAATGCCCCCCTCCCCACCGGCTCCCCTGCCCCTTCCCCTCCCTCTGCTCACTTCTCCCCCGCCCCTTCCTCTGCTTCCCTCTCATCAATGCCCCCCTCCCCACCAGCTCCCCCTCCCTTCCTCTGCTCCCCCTCTCGGTGCACACCTCTCCCATCTTCAATGCATCCCCCGCTGCACCCTCCGCACAAGCCCCGCCTCGCTCTCCCCAATCCACCCCCCTGCTGCTCCCATCCCTAGATTCACCCCATGTACCCCACCCAGCCAGCTCCCTCCCCCTCAATGCACCCCACCCCTCCCCCATGCACCCCCACCCAGTCAGCTCCTGCCCCCTAAATGCAACCCAGTGCAGCCCACCCAGTTCCCTCCCCCTCAATGCACCCCAGTGCACCCCACTCCTCCCCCGTGCACCTCCACGCAGCCAGCTCCCTACCCCTCAATGCACCCCACCCCTCCCCCACCCAGCCAGCTCCTGCCCCCTCAATGCAACCCAGTACAGCCCTCCCAGTTCCCTCCCCCTCAATGCACCCCAGTGCACCCCACTCCTCCCCCGTGCACCTCCACCCAGCCAGCTCCCCCCCTCCTCAATGCACCCCATCCCCCTGCACCCCACCCATCCCCCATGCACCCAGCTCCCTCCTCCTCAATGCACGCCCGTGCACCCTCCGAGCCCGCTCCCCCGATGCCGCCGCCGCCGCCGCCGCCGCCTCCCTCCCCGGCCGGCCTGGCGCCCCGTACCCGCTTCAGAGCCCTGCGCGCCCGGCCGCCGCCCCCGCTCCCATGCCCGGCCCGGCGGCTCGCTCCGGCTCCCCGCGCGGTGCCGGGGCCGTTGCCCGAGCGCTGCAAGGGGGAGGCAGCCGGCGCCAGGCCGAGCGGGGCGGGGACTGGCCGGGCACCGCCCGCCGGGGAGGAGTTGCCGGGGCCGCAGGCGCGGAGCCCGGGGAAAGCTGGGGCTGCTTCACCCCCCGCGCCTGACCCCCCCGGCAGCGGCCCCGCCAGCAAGCCCCCCCCCCCTTGTCCTGGGGTCCCCCCGAAACCCACCTGGGGGCTGAGAGCCGGGCCACGCCCTGCCTGCCTGCGGCTGGCTTGCTTTGCCGGCCCCCTATTTATTACTGCCGGTCACTATCCATCTGTATGGCGCGAGGCCCCGCCCCAAGGCGCTGACAGTCGCAGGGCTTGTCTACACTACGCCACGGCCGCCATGGTACTTCGCGAGGACTCTCCGGTTCTCCACCTCCCCACGAGGCGGTGGCTAAGTCGAGGGGCGAAGCCCTCTGGTCAAAACAGCGCTGCTTACACCGGCACGTACCCCGTCCTCCTCCCCCTCCTCCCGGGGGTGCTGGGGCACCCCCCAGCTTGAAGTGGTTCCATCTTATACTGGGTTTCCAGTTTGGTTCAATGGCTCTCAGCCCGCCCCCCTCCTTGCTGTTCACAGCATGAGTCGGTCTCTCGGGCTCCTCTGAGGTATCCACGGTGGTGCGTGGGATGGTGGTGAGGTCACCGCCAAGTATTGTGTGCAGCTCTTTGTAGGAGCAGCCGGTCTGAGGTTCAACATTAGGGTTACCATATTTTGTGCCTCCAAATGGAGGACACTCCCCGGGCCCCCGCCCCCAGCCCCGCCCCCAGCCCCGCCCCCTCCGAAAGTCTCCGCCCCCTCCCCTGCTTCCCGCGAACATTTAATTCGCGGGAAGCCTGAAGCAGGTAAGGGGGGCGGGGGGAGGAGGCGCGGCCCAGGCTGGTCCCCCCGCGGCTCCAGCCTGGGTCGGCTCGGGCCCTGGGGTGCCGGCCCCGACCGACCACCCCCCGGCTCCCAGTCCCGCAGGCCCGGCGCACCCCCCGGCTCCCCGACCCCGGCGCACTCCCCGGCTCCGGCTCCCCGACCCCGGCTCCCGGCCCGCTCCCCGGCTCCCCGACCCGGGCTCCCCGACCCCGGCGCACTCCCCGGCTCCCCGACCCGGGCTCCCCGACCCCGGCGCACTCCCCGGCTCCGGCTCCCCGACCCCAGCGCACTCCCCGGCCCCGGCTCCCCGACCCCGGCGCGCTCCCCGGCGCACTCCCCGGCTCCGGCGCACTCCCCGGCTCCCCGACCCCAGCTCCCGGCCCGGCGCGCTCCCCAGCTCCCCGACCCGGGCTCCCCGACCCCGGCGCACTCCCCGGCTCCCCGACCCCGGCGCACTCCCCGGCTCCCCGACCCCGGCTCCCGGCCCGGCGCTAGGGTTACCATACGTCCGGATTTTCCCGGACATGTCCAGCTTTTGGGGGCTCAAATCCCCGTCCGGGGGGAAATCCCCAAAAGCCGGGCATGTCCGGGAAAATCGGGAGGCTCGGCCGGGGCCTCTTTGTCCGGGGCCGGGGGCATGGTGCCGGGCCGGGGGGGCGCGGGGCCGGGGTCCGGGCCGGGGTCGGGGGGTGCGCCGGGCCGGGAGCCCGGGTCGGGGAGCCGGGGGGTGCGCCGGGGTCGGGGAGCCCGGGTCGGGGAGCCGGGGAGTGCGCCGGGCCGGGAGCCGGGGTCGGGGAGCCGGGGAGTGCGCCGGGGTCGGGGAGCCGGGGAGTGCGCCGGGGTCGGGAGCCGGGGTCGGGGAGCCGGGGAGTGCGCCGGGGTCGGGGAGCCGGGGAGTGCGCCGGGGTCGGGGAGCCCGGGTCGGGGAGCCGGGGAGTGCGCCGGGGTCGGGGAGCCGGGGCCGGGGAGTGCGCCGGGGTCGGGGAGCCGGGGAGTGCGCCGGGGAGCCGGGGTCGGGGGGGGAGCCGGGGAGTGCGCCGGGCCGGGAGCCGGGGTCGGGGAGCCGGGGCCTCTTTGTCCAGGGCCGGGGGCATGGTGCCGGGCCGGGCTGGGCCGGGGTCCGGGCCGGGGGCCGGGCCCGCGGGGCCGGGAGCTGGGGGCGCGGTGCCGGTCCGGGCCCGCGGAGCCGGGTCGGGGAGCCGGGCCGGGGTTGGGGGTGTGCCGGGCCGGAAGCCCGGGTCGGGGAGCCGGGGGGTGCGCCGGGGTCGGGGAGCCGGGGGGTGCGCCGGGGTCGGGGAGCCGGGGAGTGCGCCGGGTAGGGTTACCATATTTGACAAATAAAAAAAGAGGACCCTCCATGGGGCCCTGGCCCCGTCCATTTCCCACCCCCAGGCCCGCCCCAACTCCGCCCCTTCCCCACCCCAGCCCCGCCCTAACTCCGCCTCCTCCTCTCTCCCACTCCCAGCCACGCGAAAAGGGCTGCCCGAGCGCTACCGGATTCACGGTTTGCCCCCAGACCCTGTGCCCCCGGCCGGCGCTTCCCCAGCGCAGCTGGAGCCCAGGAGGGGAAGCGCCCGGCCGGCGGCTGGGGTCCGGAGGCAAGGGGGCTGCCTGAAGCCCATAGCGCTCGGGCAGCTCGGCTCTTAAACAGAGCCGAAGAGTCAGAAGAGGAGCAGAGCGAAAGGAGCAGAGTGAAAGGATTTTTACAATACAAGGCCAGAGTCCAGTAAACGTCCCGTGCAGGTGAACCCCCGTGCCTTCACAGAGCCTGCCAACACAGCTCACCTTCTGTCAAGTGATTTATTTTATAATCCTGCATTTTCTCTTCGCTTCTTGGGCTTGTTCCCATTGAAAACTTTCATGATCTCCCCAGATGTGCAAGATCTAGAAGGCTCTTGTAAAATATAGAAGTGGTTTCTAGCGGCGAAGAGTTTACAACAGCTTCCCCAGGCTACGTGAATAGGCAGCTGCCTTAGAGACTACAAGTAGTGTGGGCCCCAATCCTACACATTTCTCCAGGCTTGGGAGACCCCTGCACCTGCCCCCATGTGGTCCATCCACGTAGAGAAGCTTGCAGGCTCGTGGCCTTGCTGTGCTTCCCAGCTATGGTCATAAGTACCATGCACATGCCCAGAGGTCAGCCACCGGCCTGGGGACTCTGTAGCTGTTTACATCCATTCTAGTCATCCCCTGGTAGACTCAACAGGTAGGATCCTAGCTCCTTGGCAGGCCTTCTATTCTGAGGCCATCCATTCTGAAGAAGGATCAGCCTACCACAAGAGCCTCCACACAAATGCCACAGGCTTAAATCATGGTTGCTCTATGTCTTGTGCAAAGGACGTGTGAAGTGTTACCCTTCTGACTGGGTATTGTGTGACACTCCCTTTGCACTGGTTCATGGGCCCCACATCAGTCAGGCACAGAGATGCCAAGGAGCAGGAGAACTCCTGTAACTATCCTCTTCTTGAGTCACTGGGCTTTAAAAGCCTCCACCTGAAGGAATTCTCCTGGATGCTGGCCTTGTCAGCTGACTGCAGGAATTGGCTTGAGGTTTACGACAGAATGGCTCTTCCAGTGAATATTTACATCTTTCTAAGTCTTCAGGTCCCATCACCCCTTTTTTACTGTACCTCCCCGATCTCAGAAACGGTGCTGTCAGACGGAGAAGAACCCCAGGCCTTTGGACTCCTTTCAGCTTCTCCCAGAGCCGGATTAAACCAATCCAGGGCCCAAGGCACACCACACTATAGGGACATCTCGCCTCCCCCCATGGCTCTGCCCCCTGGTTCTGCCCCCACTCCCCACCCCTGGAGAAGTGGTTTCAGGGAGTCCCCGTCCCCATCCAGAGAGACAGAGGCAGCAGCAAGGGGTTCCTGTTCCCCTCAGGGGCAGCACTGAATGTGCCTTCTTTGCCTACCCTCCCAGAGAAGTGAGGCCCCGCAGTACATCCTTCAGCACAGGGATGTATCTGGTTGGGCAGTGGGTTGGGTCCACTGCCCTCTTCTCCTCCATCCACACATAGAACCTCCTGCTGGGAGGCCCAGACAAGTGTGTCTTGGGGTACCACTCCACTGAAATGTATGGGACAGTTCACACATCTCAGAGCCATTGTTTCAGGCTCTCTTCAAACTCAGACAGACACCATTGCATTGATTACACTTGGTTCGTGTTTTCCAGCTTTTCTTTAAGACCACGAGGATTAGCAACTTACTTCCTTTTTCCCCAGCAAAAGATGATATTTTGATGTAATTATGTGACTCCAGGAGCCGAGGCCATAGATATGGGGCAATAGCGTCTGTGCTTTAATCTGGCCCTGACTTCTTCCGGAGCTGACAGACAATCATCCACCCCCACATCTGGATTTCAGATGACTTCCAGTTGCACTGCCCTGCGTGTATCACAGTTGAGATAGGTGCTGGACAACTACTCTGGCACTGGGAAAATGGCAGCATGAAACTGGCATGCAAATGGGGGGTCTAGCCATGCAGGCTGCTCCCCAAGATGCCAGCAGAGCTTTGAAGAGTCAGCAGGGTGGAAGGTGAGGTAGAATATGAACTGGATGGAGCCCATTGTGCCAGAGGCTGAGCGTCAGAAGCTGAATCGAATAGAATTTCAGGTCCAGATTTCCTTCTTTGTCTGCCAGCATCACTGAATGCTGCTGCAGAGCCAGTAGGGAGAGCGGTGACTAGTTTCGCTCTCTAGAGTCTATTAAGCTAGTATCTATTAGATGCTTGGATTTGTATCTGCATTTTATTTACAGGGAGAGGGTCTGAAACTAGGGTTACCATATTTGAACTTTCAAAAAAGAGGATACTCCGGAGGGGGTAGCCCCGCCCCCTGGACACTCCCTCCCACTTCCCGCCCCCTGACTGCCCCCCACAGAGCCCCCAACCCATCCAACACCCCTGCTCCTTTTCCCCTGATCACCCCCTCCCGGGACCCCTGCCCCTAACCACCCCCCGGGACCTACCCCCTATCTAAGCCTCCCTTATCTTTGTCCCCGACTGCCCCCTCCTGAGACCCCCCCACCCTAACTGCCCCTGTAAGACCCCACTCCCTACCTTTCCCCTGACTGTTCTGACTCCTATCCACACCCCCGCCAGATCCCCAGGACTCCCATGCCTATCCAACCGCTGTCCCCCCCCCCGACTGTCCTCCCCCCAACCCCCAACCCATCTAACCCTCCCTGTCCCCTGACTGCCCCAATCCCTCTCCATACCCCCACCCCCTGACAGGCCCCCCAGAACCCCCGCCCCATCCAACCCCCCTGCTCCGGCTCTGCCTGCTCCCCTGAGCGCGCAGCCGCCATGCTTCTCCGCCTCCCCCCCCCAGGTTTGCTTCGAATCAGCTGTCCGCGCGGCAACCCTGGGAGAGGGCGAGAAGCGGAGTGGTGCGGCTGAGCGCTCAAGGCAGCAGGCAGAGGCGAAGCGGAAGTGAGCTGGGGCGGGGAGCGGTTCCCCTGCGGCCCCCTCCCCCGGGTTACCTGCTGCAGGCAGCCCTCCCCGCGCCCCCCTACCCCAGCTCACTTCCGCTCTGCCACCTCCCCTGAGCACTCCGCTTCTCCCCCGTCCCTCCCAGGCTTGCCACGCAAAAGTCTGCGGGGGATGGGAAAAGCGGCGCACCCGGGGGAGGAGGCGGGGCCTGGGATTTGGGGAAGGGGTTGGAATGGGGGTGGGGAAGGGGCGGAGCCGGGAGCTGGGCCTGTGCCCCGCGCAGCGCTGCCGGCGTGCTGAAGCTGCAGGGGAGGGGGGAAAGCGGGGGAGGAGCTTTTGCTGCCGGAGAGGCCCCAAGTGAGCAGCTCAATCTGGCGCGGCTGCCCTGGCAGCTGCTTTTGGGTCTTTAAATAGCCGGCCGGGAGGAAATCCCGGACATTTTTAGCTTTTTACAAATTCCCCCTGGATGGCTATTTAAAGACCCAAAAGCCGGACACGTCCGGGGAAACCCCGACGTATGATAACCCTGTCTGAAACCAGAGTTCCGAGCATTCCTGTTAAAGGCCTCCAAGTCTATGTCTAAGCGTGGGTGTGTTAACTGGCCTATCCTAGCCAAATACCCCTCTGTCTGGAGCCCCCTGGGAGAGAGGGTGAATGGAAAATCATGGCTCATGGGCGGGAGAGGACATGGAAGGGGGAAGTGAAGCATGTTCTCACTTCCTACTAGCCTCAGGAAGCCCCTCCACGAGTGTGCTGGGGGAGGATGGGCTGGTCGCGATCCTCCATGTTCTCCCCCACCCCAAAAAAACACCTTAGAGGAAAGCAGTACCAAATAACGCTGGTCAAGTCACACGTGGCCCATTGCAGGTTGTCCCTCGGAGACGCAGCCAGGGAGTACCCAGCACTGCGAGACACCTCGCTACCACCTGCCCTTAGCGTGAAGATGTCTGATCTGTGCCTCCTGGGGCTCAGCTCCACTAGCCACAGGCAACATAAATGCTCCCCTCTAGGCCTTGCCAACCCTGCTGTTCCTCTACAGGTTAGCAATTGGCACCCTCCACCCCTTGAGCCCTCCAAGCGTCTCCCTGGAGCGTCCAGCCCCTGTTCGATGGGGCACACACCGCATTCACTGATCTGCTGCTTCCAACGAAGCAGAACAGCTCAGCTTACCCGTTCCACCTCAGACCACCGCTGCGCTCAACACGCAGCACTTAGGTATGTTTATAGTGAAATCAAGTACAAGTTTATTTAACAAAGCACAGAGATTCAAGCAGTAGGTAGAACTGCTGGAAACAAAGGATTACATATAAAATCATAACATGCATTCTAGAGCCTAGATTGCATCAGCAGGGATCCCTGGCATCAGTGTTGGCTGGTCAGGGAAGGTGCATGATGCTCACATGTGTACGAACACAGGACTGTTCAGAAAGCTACAAGCAGGGACCTTCCTTCCTGATTGGCAGATTGCCATTGGTGAAGTTGAAGTGCCAGTAGTGATCCAGGGGGATCCTGCCCACCCCTTACTTCCCTGGCTTATGACACTGTACCCCGCAAGGCCACAACGGCCTGAGCTACAGGCAAAAAACACACAGCGGCACCTTTGTCAGTCAAGTATGAACGGCAAGCAACAGTTATGATTCAAAACTTCCCCTCCCCGGACCAGGGAGATGACTGATGAACCCAGGAAGCTGAGTAGCCGATACCGCCTCCTCAGCCGCCCTGGAACCTGCATGGGGCATAATAATAAGCAAAAACTTCCTCCCTGCAAACGGCCAAAACCAGCAACGGGGCATCTGGCGTTGTTGACTGCACCAGGGGAGGTTTAGCCTCTCCTGGCCTATTATACCTGCCGCCTACGTAGGTGGTGGCGGTTTTAACTGGTCTCTCACTCCTGAGGTAACAAAGGCAAAAAGAGCACAGATTCTGCTAGTGTCTCAAAGTCACCGGGGCCCATAGGCTGTCTGTTTAAGGCAATGGTGCCTGCCTCAGTTATCACTGCCTGGAGTGAGAAAGCGTCCTACTGCCACTGAAGAAATAAGGCTGCCATCCCTCGAAACCATCTGGAGAGGATGGCAGAGTCCCTCCATGGAGCTCTCTCCGTGCAGGGCTGGCTCTAGGCACCAGCACTCCAAGCATGTGCTTGGGGCGGCACTTTCCAAGGGGCGGCACTCCGGCCTCCCTTTTTTCCCCCCCCCCTTTTTTTTTTTTGCTTGGGGTGGCAAAAAGCCGGGAGCCGGCCCTGGCCAGAGCCCTGCCGCTGGGGAGCCAGAGCATCATCCCCTGGAGCCGAGCCTGGCTGCAGCGGTGAGAGGGGCTGCAGGGAGTGCATTTGGAGCACTAAAGATGGGGCTGCAGGGAACGGGTGGGGGGCAAGGTTTATATTAAAGTGATATAAAAATAGGAGAAACGGTTTGATCCCCACTGCAAGTGTAAACGGGGATTGCTGTGGTGAACGAGGAGGTCACATTTGGGAGGGGGGGAACCCAGGGCTGGGGCGGCAGGGGGTGTGGGTGGGGGAGGACACGGTTGGGGGAGGGGAGCCCAGGGCTGGGTTGGGGGGTAGCCAAAAATTTTTTTGCTTGGGGCGGCAAAAAACCTAGAGCCAGCCCTGGTCTCAGGAGGATGCAATGGACATTCTTGTGTATGTAAACAAACAACTCCGCATGCCCCCTGCCTAACTCTAGAGGGGAATGAAAAGCAGATAACAGTGCTACCTCGCTTTGCTGTACCACTACCTCTTCTAGTACGAGAGAATGAATGAACAGTCAATAGCTGTGTCCTGCTAAGTTGAGGGTGCCATCACTGGCATGGGAAATTTATTTACACTCTTACCGGAGGTTCCTCCCCTGCTTCGGACTTGCCCGAGCTCAACTGCAGGGAGTGGCTGGATCGTGATGAAGACAAAACCAGGTCCTGGCTCACAGCACAACTGGACCCCTCATTCACCTGTCCCCCATACTCCTCCTCCGGGTCCTCAGAGGTCTCCGTGGGGGTGCATGGGGTGGGGGAGAGGTCTCTACCAAGCACAGCATGCAGCTCTTCGTAAAAGTGGCAGGTGTGCAGCTCAGGACCCGATTGATTGTTGGCCTCCCTGGCCATCTGGCGCGCCTGCCGGTCCCATCGTAGCCCTTCTCCTGCATCCCCTGTGCTATCTGCTCAGAGACGTTTCTATGGCTGGTCAGTAGCTAGGGTGACCCGACAGCAAATGTGAAAAATCGGGACAGGGAGTGGGGGGTAATGGAAGCCAATATAAGAAAAAGACCCAAAAATCAGGACTGTCCCTATAAAATTGGTACATCTGGTCACCCTATCAGTAGCTATGCCTGCACAGTGTCTTCCCCCCACAGGCCCAGGAGATCCAGTATCTCCTCTCTACTCCAGGCCAGAGCGCATCTGGAGTGTATAGCTGGCATGGTCAGCTGTGGAGTTGCACACAGCAGTGCTGAGTGTGCTCGCTCAGCCAGACCATCAGAAAAAGACATTGCAAAAATTCATGGTGGCTTTAAGGTGCAGGGGGGCGGAGCTTCCAGTCTCCATGTCCTCTGAGCAGTAGAGTTCACAATTGTGACCAGAGCAGTCAATGTCAGGCATTGTGGGACAGCAGCTGGAGGACTGTTAGGGTCAACATAGGTTTACACTCGCGCTGCGTCGCCCTACGTACATCAACCAGGGCTCAACGCCGCTTGGGGAGGTGGTGTTGCCATGTCAGCGTAATGGGGCGCTTACCGCGGTGGGAGACAACTTTAAACGCAGACACACGCACAACTAGATCGACACAAGGCAGCTTACATCGACCTAACTTTGAAGTGTAGACCAGGCCTCAGGGTGCTTCTTTGCACTCCAAGATGTCCCAGACCTATCCTTTATCTTCATTCATCAACAGGACACTCCACTGCTGTCTGTTTCTTCCTGCTGATTTCCCCTCGTATAGATTTTGAGGCTCTCAGTTCCCACCTGGCTCAGACTGCCCATAGGGTGACAATACACAACACACAAATGACCAGACAGGGAGAAAAGCGCCTGTTACCTCCTGCCTGGAAGGAACATCTCCAAGGTCTGTCACCTCCCGGGGACTCACCTGAACTCCTGGACCTTAAGAGCATAATTTGCTGTATAGTGACAGAACTCCTTGCGTATTATCCGCACACACATTTCTCAGTGATGACGACGACCTGTGGGCTACTGGCTCTCGGAAGAGACCTCACAGGCGACCCTTCGGTGACTTCTTATGCATATAGCTGACCCAGGGGATCCAGAGCTGTGCCGGTTGGCACCAAGTGTTCTCTGGGTCACACCCATCTCTGCTCCATCCAAGAGACGGGGGGCAGGGGGCGGGGGCACCTATGGCGTGGGAGGGCCCAGCGAGCTAAGAGGCTGTGCAGAGGTGCAGGGCATAGACAGCAGCATCCCGCAGTCTGCTGGGCCACTAATCTTCAAACTAAGGGCTAGATCCTGCAATCTGTACTCAGGCAGCTCCCACTGGCTTTGCTGAGAGCTTTGCTGGAGGTAGACCAGCAGGATTTGTCCCTCAGAGCCATTTACCTGGTACTTGGGCCATTTGTTTAATCTCATAGTACTTCCCCGTCGAAGAACATGCCTTTGCAAGCTCAGAGCTGTTCCCGTTTGTCAGCTCCATCATCCACACACCTCTGTTACTTGCTAAGTCTTTCTGGCTCCTAAGGACCCGTTAAGGGAGGAGTATCTGCTTTTCATTTGCCCGGCGTCAGTGATCATTTAAATAGCTGTGTCACCCTGTCAGCGGTTAGGTGGGACGGCCTGACCTTCTGGTGCACTACCTCCCCCACTAGATGCTCTCATTCAGGAGCGAAGTGACTAGGCCACGGCTGCATGGTGGGCGCGATAGCGGCATAGCTAGGGTGCCATGGTAACCCCGCAGGGTAGAGCCGTCTACACTGGGGGTTCGTCAGGATAGCTGTGGCGCTGGGTGTGGGGATTTTTCACCCCGGAGTGACCGGGCCTGAATCCACTGGAGCTCAGTCTTCATCAAGGCCACTTTGCTCCTGAATGAGATCATCCGCGCGGGGTCTAACGCACTTTGAATTATGAGCATTTACTTCACACCTTGAGTTGGTTCAGCTCAACTTTCCTGAGTGTCCCCCATAGACATGGCCTAAGCGCCTCAGGGCAGGGAGAGACATGGGCCAGCTCCTCAAAGATACTTAGGAGCCTAACTCCCATTGATTTCAGGGAGTCCAGTGCCTAAATCCCTTTGAGGATATGGACCCATGTCGTCTTTATATTTGGGAAGTGCCTTGCGCAGGAACATAGGCATCACCAGACTGGATCTGCCTAGGGTGACCAGACAGCAAGTGTGAAAAATCGGGATGGGTGTGTGTGTGTGTGTGTGTGTGTAAATAGGAGCCTATATAAGAAAAAAAAGACCCAAAAATCAGGACTGCCCCTATAAAATTGGGACATCTGGTCACCCTAGATCTGCCCCAAAGTCCAGTTTCCAACAGCCACCAGAACCAGTTGGTTCAGAAGAAGGTGTAAGAACGGATATATGTTGGGAAAATAACACAGCGGGGAACAGACTATCCAACAAATTCTTGGACTGCATTGGAGACAACTTTTTATTTCAGAAGGTTGAAAAAGCTACTAGGGGGGAAGCTGTTCTAGACTTGATTTTAACAAATAGGGAGGAACTCGTTGAGAATGTGAAAGTAGAAGGCAGCCTGGGTGAAAGTGATCATGAAATCATAGACTTTGCAATTCTAAGGAAGGGTAGAAGGGAGAACAGCAAAATAGAGACAATGGATTTCAGGAAGGCAGATTTTGGGAAGCTCAGAGAGCTGATAGGTAAGGTCCCATGGGAATCAAGACTGAGGGGAAAAACAACTGAGGAGAGTTGGCAGTTTTTCAAAGGGACACTATTAAGGGCCCAAAAGCAAGCTATTCCGCTGGTTAGGAAAGATAGAAAATGTGGCAAAAGACCAGCTTGGCTTAACCACGAGATCTTGCACGATCTAAAAAATAAAAAGGAGTCATATAAAAAATGGAAACTAGGACAGATTACAAAGGATGAATATAGGCAAACAACACAGGAATGCAGGGGCAAGATTAGAAAGGCAAAGGCACAAAATGAGCTCAAACTAGCTACGGGAATAAAGGGAAACAAGAAGATTTTATCAATACATTAGAAGCAAGAGGAAGACCAAAGACAGGGTAGGCCCACTGCTTAGTGAAGAGGGAGAAACAGTAACAGGAAACTTGGAAATGGCAGAGATGCTTAATGACTTCTTTGTTTCGGTCTTCACCGAGAAGTCTGAAGGAATGCCTAACATAGTGAATACTAATGGGAAGGGGGTAGGTTTAGCGGATAAAATAAAAAAAGAACAAGTTAAAATTCACTTAGAAAAGTCACCCGGGCCTGATGAAATGCATCCTAGAATACTCAAGGAGCTAATAGAGGAGGTATCTGAGCCTCTAGCTATTATCTTTGGAAAGTCATGGGAGACGGGAGAGATTCCAGAAGACTGGAAAAGGGCAAATATAGTGCCCATCTATAAAAAGGGAAATAAAAACAACCCAGGAAACTACAGACCAGTTAGTTTAACTTCTGTGCCAGGGAAGATAATGGAGCAAGTAATTAAGGAAATCATCTGCCAACACTTGGAAGGTGGTAAGGTGATAAGGAATAGCCAGCATGGATTTGTGAAGAACAAATCATGTCAAACCAATCTGATAGCTTTCTTTGATAGGATAACGAGCCTTGTGGATAAGGGTGAAGCGGTGGATGTGGTATACCTAGACTTTAGTAAGGCATTTGATACGGTCTCGCATGATATTCTTATCGATAAACTAGGCAAATACAAATTAGATGGGGCTACTATAAGGTGGGTGCATAACTGGCTGGATAACCGTACTCAGAGAGTTGTTATTAATGGTTCCCAATCCTGCTGGAAAGGCGTAACGAGTGGGGTTCCGCAGGGGTCTGTTTTGGGACCGGCTCTGTTCAATATCTTCATCAACGACTTAGATATTGGCATAGAAAGTACGCTTATTAAGTTTGCGGATGATACCAAACTGGGAGGGATTGCAACTACTTTGGAGGACAGGGTCATAATTCAAAATGATCTGGACAAATTGGAGAAATGGTCTGAGTTAAACAGGATGAAGTTTAACAAAGACAAATGCAAAGTGCTCCACTTAGGAAGGAAAAATCAATTTCACACATACAGAATGGGAAAAGACTGTCTAGGAAGGAGTACGGCAGAAAGGGATCTAGGGGTTATAGTGGACCACAAGCTAAATATGAGTCAACAGTGTGATGCTGTTGCAAAAAAAGCAAACATGATTCTGGGATGCATTAACAGGTGTGTTGTGAGCAAGACACGAGAAGTCATTCTTCCGCTCTACTCTGCTCTGGTTAGGCCTCAGCTGGAGTATTGTGTCCAGTTCTGGGCGCCGCATTTTAAAAAAGATGTGGAGAAATTGGAAAGGGTCCAAAGAAGAGCAACAAGAATGATTAAAGGTCTTGAGAACATGACCTATGAAGGAAGGCTGAAAGAACTGGGTTTGTTTAGTTTGGAAAAGAGAAGACTGAGAGGGGACATGATAGCAGTTTTCAGGTATATAAAAGGGTGTCATAAGGAGGAGGGAGAGAACTTGTTCACCTTAGCCTCTAAGGATAGAACCAGAAACAATGGGTTTAAACTGCAGCAAGGGAGGTCTAGGTTGGACATTAGGAAAAAGTTCCTAACTGTCAGGGTGGTTAAACACTGGAACAAATTGCCTAGGGAGGTTGTGGAATCTCCGTCTCTGGAGATATTTAAGAGTAGGTTAGATAAATGTCTATTAGGGATGGTCTAGGCAGTATTTGGTCCTGCCATGCGGGCAGGGGACTGGACTCGATGACCTCTCGAGGTCCCTTCCAGTCCTATAATCTATGAATCTATGAATAAAACAGGGTAGCTGCAGATGTGGGGTAATCTTCCCCCTACAGTCGGTCTCATCCTGGTCTCTAACAGTTGGAGATCAGCTTAGACTCTGAAGCACAAGGTGCAATAGCCCCTCCACAAAACCTGCTCTCGCTAAGAACAATATGGATGATCTTGATGTCCAGATAAGCACCCAGTCCCTTTCGGAGTCTTGTCCAGCACATTGTGGGTGATGGCAGAACAAACAACAAGGCATTGAACTGGGAGGCAGGAGACCGGGGTTCTGTTCCTGGCTCGGCCACTTACCCTCTCCGAGTCTGCTTCTCCCCTGCCTTGTGCCTCGTTGGAGTCATTTACCCCCCGTGCACAGGATGTACAGAATTTACACAGGCATAAATGACTCCACAGGGTGGAGGACTCAACCCTTCCGTGCCTTGGCTGCCCAGCCGTGACCGGGGCTGCTCCAGGAGGTGAAGACACATGCATTAGTAGAGGTGAGCTGCAGAGAGCTGGAACTGACAAGTGCCACAGAAACAAATCTGCTGCCGGGTGTGTGGTGCAGGAAACAGGATTCAAGAGAACATCCAGACAAGTGATGGGCTGTTTGGCTGTAGCGGGCCCAGTGTGGCAAGCAGCCAGCACTGGCCCCTGGCCCAAGGGTCAGCAGTGAAGTGGTGAATAGTGAGATCCTAGGCTGGCTGTGCTGGGATGGCATTGGAGAGCGGAAGTGCTATGGAGCTGGCTATCCGTTTCAATGGTGCGCATTAGTTTGTGGAACACATCTTCCAGCTGCATACTAGGTAAGGGACCTGTACTGCAAACATGTAACTCTATGCAGGTGATCTCAACGGGACGAGTTACCTGCCCAAAGTGTCTCATGCATGTCAGTGTTTGCAGTACTGCGTAGGGTGACCAGATGTCCCGATTTTATAGGGACAGTCCTGATTTTTGGGTCTTTTTCTTATATAGGCTCCTATTACCCCCCACCCCCATCCCGATTTTTCACACTTGCTGGTCCGGTCACCCTAAGTACTGGGCCTTCCTGTCTATATTCCAAGTCGCTGTAGAATATTTCACACCTTTAGTTAAACTGGTGCAGCTTTGAATAGAGGCAAGGCCTAAATCAATATGTATGTCCTGACTCCCAGTCCTACAGTGAAGTCGACCAGGGGATAGGGCCTGTCTGCACAGAGCTCCTTGCAGCAGCGGGGCTTTTTTGCAAAGCCGTGCTTATGGCCATGAAATGATTTAAAAATAAAAACAAGCCAACAAACCGCAGGGAAAGCTTATCAGAGAGGGAAGGGCCAGTTCTGACACTGGGCAGCCCCACTGACTGCAAAGGGATGTCAAGTGAGAGCTAACGTCCTTCATAAAATATTTAGATTGTTGCAAGCAGCTAGACTTGCTCTTCATTTTCTATTCCCTGAATCCTGCTAAATGCCATTGTATTCGGGCGTATTTCCAGCCCCAGCAGGGATCTGAACTTGCTTTCACTTAATTTGGAGTTCACCATTTAATATGAAGTGAACAATATCCTTCCACGGAAGACATCCAGGGTAGGTGACTTTGCGAGGAGCTGCACCGGACAGATGTGAGCGGAGACAGCTTTGTGGGTGGGGTGGGGATTTCTTTATGTAAACTTTTGCCATTTTTCCTCTGAAGCTTTTTTCCCCGCTCTGACACTTGGTGTTTTTTCACAGTTGCTCTTTCATCCCCAGTTCAAACACTTTTCCACCAAGTATTATGTCGAAGTTGAAGCCATCTGGTGCTTTTTGTCCCAACCTCTTCTAGTGCCAAGAGCTTCCTCCCTGCTCCCTCCCTTTGCTCTGTGACTGCAGCGATGCGGATGGTTCACTAGTCCAAGAAACATTCCAGAAACTCACCAGCATCACTGAACACAGCAGCTCAGTTATTGTCCTGATCTGGGCCTCTCCTGGCTGGACTCAGAACTGCTCCACCGACGAGTTTCTAGGGGCCGTGCTCTCGGAGCACACAGCTCGGAGGTCTTGCCCCACGGCTTGGCACTTCGCAGAACCACAAACCAGGGCCGGGGATTTGCTGGGCTGCTAACCAAAGACTGGATGCCCTTCAAGAAACGGGGCCTACGGGACATCTCAGATCTCCACCGCAGAAAATGGCATCCATGAAGCGTGGCAAGATACCGCCTTTGCCTCAGTATTTCGCAAGATAGGGAGCCTGGAGTAAATCAGTCTGACGCAGGAGTGGTTCTCTCTTCACTCTGGTTTTATTGTTCCTTATTTGCATGGTGGGCCTCCGGGTAGGCCCAAGAAGTTCTCTTAAGCAAAAAAACAACTCTCAATGCAAACAGAAACATTTCCCTGCCCCCTCTCCGGGGCGTTACCCTGCTACGCCGGCTCCTAGTTTCCAGTCCTTCTCCAAGGAGCAGTTACCTTATTTCTTTCCCTAGAGGGAGGCGCAGTGCTTAATTTGTGCCAAGGCTTGCCAGGGCGGAGCCTCTGCACTTCTAGGCTTGGCAGTTCATCGCTCCGGCACGGCTGGGTTTGCCACTGCCTATCTTGCATCTCTCCCCACCTTACACTCACCAGAAGACCAGTTTTTAAAGATCACTGGCAGCTTTTAACTGGCCTCAGGTGGCTCTAGTTAACCTGAGGTACTAGGGAACAGGCCTTCACCATTCTAGGGCCGATATATCTGCCCTCCACTACACCCTTATATCTCTCAGGACTGATTTTATCACAGATGCTAAAAAGCAATGATAACTGGCAAACTGACTGGAAAAGAAATTTGCTGGGGTACAGCATAAATGAAGCTTGAGGGATAGCAGGTTTATTGCTATTTCTGCAGGAGGCAGCACCAGCTATGTGCATGGTGCTGTACAAAGTGTCAATGCGCCAAACTAACCACAGCCTCCCAGTCTGAAGGCACAGCTCCATTCACCAACCACCCACCCACACAGGTGAGGCCCTTATGGATCTGGGGAGTCCCCAAGACAGTACAGCTGGGGGCCTGAACAATGGTTTGACCCAAAGATCACTGCAGCTCTGCATGTGGAATCTGCCCACAGCCGTTCAGCTGGAATTGGTTTGCTGGCTGCTGATCAAACAGCCAGGCTACTGTCTGTCTGCCTGTGCCCGGATATAACTCCCATGCCCAGGGTATCCCAGCCCCCTGAGCCAAGTGCCAGGCCGCCTTGGCACAATGGTACGCCATGGATCAGTCTGAAGCATTGGTGAGAGCTGAGGTTCTACACAAACACGAGGGGCCCCCTTTCAATAACACGAGTGGAGGGAGCAAAGCATGGGTGGAGGAGGGTAGCTTTGGGGATGCTTCCCTCTGCTCTCATGGACAGGGCTGGTTTTAGGTTTTTTGCCCCCCAAGCTCCGAGAGTGCAACTTCCCACACAAACACAAAAAAATGGCCGGAATGCCGCCCCGGGAATTGTGCTGCCCCAAGCACGTGCTTGCTTTGCTGGTGCCTAGAGCCGGTCCTGCTCATGGAAGTCCTGACTCCCACCCAATGAGGTGGGTGCATGGCAGGGTGGAAGGGAGCTACGCTCCACAGCCAATGCCCTTCCCAGAGCAGGGACTCACAGCAGTCACGGCCACTCCCCCCATTGCACCCTCCTGCAGAAGGGCCAGCCCCAGACAAAGAGGGCGCTAAGGCAGGATAGGGCAAAGGGGCCTTGGAGCAGTGCCTGGTCTCTTTGCCTTGCTCCTCCAGGGTTTGCTCCAGCAGGCCTGCTCTGGCCCAGAGGTGGGGCTGGGCCCAGAACGGCAAGGCCTGTCTTCTATGCTAAATACAAGTGCTGCTGGAAGCGTAGGAGCTGCACGGGGTCCCATGGAGGGGCTCCAGCATGGCACATCCATGGGATGAGAAGGAAACCCATCACCCGGCTGTAACCAGCACTCAAGGGGGAGCCAGCTCCTGCAAGAATCAGTCCCCCAAACCATGCTCTCTACCCCCCCGGGCCAGACTTCCCCTCCAAGTCGCAGTCTGGGTCTCTTCCTGCATGCCCCGGAAGACTGAGCAGCAGCACCCGACAGCTGCAGAGCCCTGGGGGGCACATTAGCGAGAGCTGCTTTGGGGGTGTGTGGAAAAGAAGCAGGGCGAGGAGCTCTGGGGAGGTTAGGGGCGCCACAGGCAGGCAGCAGAAATACAGCAGAACAGGAGGGGAGCTTCTGACACAGGGAGGGCAAACCTAAGCCTGGGGAAACAGGGCTGGGAGAGGAGCATGCCCAGCTCTGTGTATGTTTGGACCTACTGCAGGGCCGGTGCAAGGAAGTTTCGCGCCCTAGGTGAAACTTCCACCTTGCGCCCCCCCCCCAGCCCTGTGGCAGCTCCCCGCCCCCTCTCCGCCCTGAGGCGCGCCCCGCCCCCGCTCTCCCCTCCCCCCCCGGGCAGCCGTGCGGCAGCTCCCCACCCCAGCTCACATCTGCTCCGCCTCCTCCCTAAGCACGCCACCCCCGCTCTAATTCTCCTCCCCTCCCAGGCTTGCGGCGCCAAACCGCTGATTGGTGCTGGGAGGCGGGAGAAGTGGAGCAGCGACGGCGTGCTCGGGGAGGGGGGCATAGCAGAGCTGAGCTGGGGTGGGGAGCTGCCGTAATGATTAAAGGAGTCTGAGCTGCACGTGTCGGCGCGCTGCCGGCAGCCCAGCCCAGGAACGCTGTAAAAAAAATTGGGGGCACCATTTTTTGGCGCCCCCAAATCTTGGCACCCTTGGCAACCGCCTAGTTTGCCTTAATGGTAGCACCGGCCCTGACCTACTGTAATTCCGGTCTGCAGGAGCCAGCAGTCAGTCTCTCTCCCCCACGCCACCCCCTATTATTTAAATACGGCTTAAAAGGCTAATACAAGGAGACAACCCTTTTCAGTCACTTCCCCCCTTGCAGGCAGAGAGATCAGGGTTTCCCAGTCTTCCCCTGGGACGACAGGGGCGGTTGCCTTTGTAGCTGTCACTAACCACAGTTGCTTTAGGGACTGAATGAAAGAGCGTTGGGTCAGGGGACTGAGCGGGTGCAGAGGGAGTGGAAGGCTTCCTTCTTCTCCTGCCCAGCGGCAGGGTGAGGGCTCCTATGCAGCTGGGCTGGGATGCTACTGTACTGGAGAGACAAGGTGGGTGACTGTAAAGGGATTCACTCACCACTTTGGTGCCTCCTGCTGGCTGTCTTGGGAATTAGCTCTGCACCCTCTTCAGGTGGTGTCTCACCGCCATCACTCCTGCTCCAGGACCCATGTTTCTCCAAGGACTGCGGTGTCCTCTTCAGTGCCACACTCTGGGCTCCCCGCTTCCAGGGGACCTGCAGTCCGCTGTTCAGCCACTTCCCTTTGTGGCTACTTCCTCATGGGCCCAGCATCCTCTTTGCCCTCACCTCAGGGCCTCAGCCTGCAAACCCCGGCAGCCAGCCAGGAGCTGTCTCTCACTCCCCCAGTCCCTGCTAGCAGCACTGTTCTGTCCAGGATGCTGGCAGTTCTCTCAGCCCTCCAGAGACACAATCCTTCCTCCCTGGGCTCCCAACAGAGAACTGCCCTCCTCTGCCCTGCAGCTCCCTTTTTATATGGGTCTGCTTGGCCCTGATTGGCTGCTCCCTTCAGCCCTTCTCTG
Source organism: Malaclemys terrapin pileata (assembly GCF_027887155.1). Classification (NCBI taxonomy): domain Eukaryota; kingdom Metazoa; phylum Chordata; order Testudines; family Emydidae; genus Malaclemys; species Malaclemys terrapin. The sequence goes on along the minus strand of NC_071508.1, from coordinate 146,944,767 downwards.
ATTGGCTGCTTCCTGTGCAGCCTCCCCAGGGCTCTATTAACACCGTAATGCTCAGTGTGGGGCAGGTACCCCATCACAGCGAGGTAGTATTGTTATTGGCCCAACTTCTGTGGGTGAGAGAGCGCCACAGAGCTGGTGGGGAAGCTCTGGGAAAGGTCCTCTGAGTGCCGCAGCTCAATACACGATGGAACAGATCATTAATTGGGTCCAATAAACTACATCACCTCACCCATCTCTGTCATATCCTGGGACTGACATGGCTACAACACTGCTGGGATGCTACTGCTCCCATTGACTTCAACGGGTCAGGAGTTCATGCCAAGCTCCAAGCCTCACTGCAGTGTACACACACACAGGGACAGTCCCTTGCATGCTACTGCTGTTGCGACTGCTGTCTGTTGCACTCCTCCATGCAGGGGTCAGCTAGTACATCCAGCCCAATTCCAAGCTCCCTGATTCAGAAAGAGCGGCCATCAGGTTTGGCTGTGGGACCTGTGGATGCCTTGTCTGAGACCCCCATACGTCCCAGCCCCACCCCACCCAGAAATGTGGCGTTCCCACTGCAGTCTGGACCCAACGCACGGAGGGCCTTCGGGTTTAGATCCATGCACTTATTTTTCAAACCATGTGCCCAGCCAGCAACACGCACATACCCCCGCCTCATAACGCAGGCAGCCAGCGTCTCCTCTAACTGGTCTCCTGAGTCCCCAGCCTGGCATCAGGATTAGCCTCCGTTTTTAAAGGGTCTTCTCATTTGTGGTGCTAGGAAATTGCAGCAAATTAGGGCCTGATCCCACTGCAAGACACTCCACACACCTCACTGACTCCAGTGCAGTTTGGGGTGCACCTGCCACACAGTGGCTTAAGGGGTGTGTGCATGGCTCCCTCTTGTGGCTGCCCCCAGCAAGCGTAAGGGCCTGCCACTGGCTCCCAGCTCAGGTGGTTTTGCTGCTGAATGTCCCAGGCTTGCTCCCTGCCAGACGCTGTTGACTGTGTATGTGGCACAGGTTCCTTACACATCTCCCATGGCAGCTTGAGGGCCTCATCTTTGTATTGGTCCCAGGGCAATGCCCTCGTTGCAGGGCCGGCTCTAGGCACCAACAAACCAAGCACGTGCTTGGGACGGCACATTTTCAGGGGCGGCATTCTGGCCATCTTTTTTTTTTTTTTTGCTTCGGGTGGCAAAAGCCTAGAGCCGGCCCTGGCAGCAGCAGCGTGTCGTGCGCGGGAGGCGCCCTGGGGCCGCTGTGGTTCGTGCCACGGGGGAGCAGCGCCCACACCATGTGGCTGGGCCAGGCAGACTCTGAGCGTGGGACACTCGGGCAGGGGGCCGCCCTGTGGGGCGCACGGAGCCACCTGCAGGTGCCGCAGGGTGGCCGCCCCCCAGCGCCGCAGCCGGGGCTGGGTGAAGCAGCCTGAGCCGCCCAGGGACTGCGGCAGGGTGGCCAGAAGCAGCAGCAGGAGTGGGGCCATAGAGGACAGGGCGCTGCAGTGCAGGGCCCGCGTCCCGCTCTCTGGGATGCCACTCCCTCTGGGGCTGCCCTGCCCCGGCTCCTCAGCCCTCTGTGGGGGCAGTCCCCTGGCTCTGCCCTCCCAGGTCCCGGCTGGTCCTGGAGGCAGGAGCCCCGGCTGGAGGGACCTTGCGCTGCCTGGGAGCCCTGCTGCTTACCCTGACCCTGCCAGCGCTGGACCGGCTGGAGGCGAGGGGGGAGCGGGCGGAGTCAGCGCTGGTCAGGGGGAGCCCAGGGCTGGGGCGGCAGGGGGTGCGGGTGCGGGGGAAGAGAGACCCCAAGGCTGGGCAGCAGGGGGTGCAGGTGGGGGAGGCCACTGGTGGGTGGGGTGTGTGAGAGCCCAGGGCTGGGGTGGGGGCAGCCAAAATTTTATTTGCTTGGGGCGGCAAAAAACCTAGAGCCAGCCCTGCCTCATTGATCCTTGTTGTGTGGGTTCACATCCGCTGCAGCTGGGGCAGGAGGAGTGAACATTGCTGGATCCCTGTTGGGGTATTTCCCAGGCAGAGCAGAGAAGCTCCCTCTGGCAGATTTTAGGAGAGGGGTTTGTCCCAGCTGCTAGCTCCCTCTGAGGCCGCCGCTACACAAATAAAAAAAGGGGTCTTTAAACGCCTGGTAACTGAGATGGTTTAAGTTCCAAGTGCAGACAGCGTAAGTTGTAGGTTAAACACATATTGGCTGGTGGAGATGAACCTACCAGGGAAGGCGAGGGATTCACCTTGACCAGCCAACACATGTTACTATTTGCCTCATCTTCACCTGGATTTTAAACCATGTTAGCAACCCCATTTTTCAAGCTGCACCTTTTTTCCCCAAGTGCAGCTGTAGCCTCAGCGTGACGAGCCCCCTTCCCTCCCAGTAGCCATTGGAGCCCCCAGCTCCAGACAAAATCTCCTTGCAGGGCTGGCCTTATCAGCAGCCCAGTACGCCCCAGAATACCACTGTCCAGTCCCCCGGCTCACACATCCCCTAACTCCCTTTGCCCGAGGGTTACTCTTCCCTCCACTGTATTCAGGGTGGAGTCGAATGAGCTTCCTCTGCTCCAACGAGCCGGAAGGAATTAGCTCCAACGCCTGCTAACAGGGTGCACAAGAAGAAAATACGGCTGCCTTATGACAAGACCCCGTGGCCCACTTCCCCAAAGGTATGGGGGCTCCTACCTTCCGCTGAATCCAATGGAAGTTAGGGGTCTACAAACCTTTCAGGATGTGCACCTGTGTGTCTATAGCATCTTCTACAAAGGGGACAATGCCTGGTGACTCCCTGACAGCTCCAGTCGGGCCGGCCAGCCAAGGTGCCAGCTGAGGGTCTGGCGCTGGGAAGTGCCAGCAGCCCGTGGGAGTTGAGATGCTCAGCACCCGGCAGGATTAGGGCCTCAGCTCGTCCCGCAGCTTTGGCTTTCCAATTACGGATGGGTGAATCAATGGATTCCTGTTTAAGGACAGAGTCAACCGCTCTCCGGTCGGTACAATGCACTGGCCAGACCTGACAGCGACGGCCTTGCCCCAAGGGGCTCGCAGCCACATTTCCAAGCTTGACCTCTCCTTCTGGGAGCTCCCCTTTCCCATTCAACATCTCCGAGTGACGAGTACCCGCAGCTCCCAGAGTCAAAGCTCCACTTTCAGTCCTGCTGCAGGTCAGCGCTGGCCCCATTCACACGTCCTGGAATGGTGCTGGATGTGCTGTTGTTCCTACAGTGCTTTCATTGTCAGCTAAGGGGGAACCGCTGGGGACTGTTTGCTAATACCTCTTGTCAGCAGCAGGTCATTTTCCTTGGGCAGCTGCGGCCTGGAAGTAACAGAGCAGCGCATGCAGAGCCCCTGTAGGCAGGAAAAGAACAGATCGCTCAGGACGCTATTAGTCCCAGTCTTAAATTCAAAGGACAAAGGGCTCAGATCCCCAAAGGTATTTAGGCTCCTGATTTCCAGATCTGGGCTTTGCTCAGGCCCTACCGGGGGCGTATGGAGCAGCATTAAAGTACAGTTATAGGGTCAGAAAAACGTCAGTGTAAACTGAAACCTTCACAGCCAACAGCTCTGCTCCCAGTGTCTGTCCAGAATCCTGCCTGATTTCTTTGGTGACAAAAACAACACCTTCTTGCTTTTCGGATGCATCCGACGAAGTGGGCATTCACCCACGAAAGCTTATGCTCCAATACATCTGTTAGTCTTAAAGGTACCACAGGACTCTCTGTTGCTTTTTACAGATCCAGACTAACACGGCTACCCCTCTGATATAAGTCATTAGGAATCGCTAAACACAGAACCCTGTGATGCTATTTTAGAGTCAATATCCAGAAAATAACTACATTTTAACATGATTCTGAAGATTCAAGGCTTCCTCTGTCACAGACAATAGCTTTGCGATGCAGCTCTTAGTTGGAACACAGTTTTTTCATACCCCTAGATTTTTGAAAAGAGCCCGACCTCAAAGCCCCTGCACTTTTAGTAAAAACTAAATACAATTGTTTGCATTGTAATGAAAGATACAGCCTCTGCAAGCTAGAGAAACCACACATCCTTGTGTCAGATTTTGGGCTTGATTTCCGAGGTACGGCATCTGAGCAGCAAGTCTGGGAATTACTTATTATATACAAGTTTCAGAGTAACAGCCGTGTTAGTCTGTATCCGCAAAAAGAAGAACAGGAGTACTTGTGGCACCTTAGAGACTAACAAATTTATTAGAGCATAAGCTTTCGTGGACTACAGCCCACTTCTTCGGATGCATATAGAATGGAACATATAATGAGGAGATATATATACACACATACAGAGAGCATAAACAGGTGGGAGTTGTCTTACCAACTCTGAGAGGCCAATTAATTAAGAGAAAAAAAAAAAAAAACTTTTGAAGTGATAATCAAGCTAGCCGAGTACAGACAGTGTGATAAGAAGTGTGAGAATACTTACAAGGGGAGATAGTCAACGTTTGTAATGGCTCAGCCATTCCCAGTCCTTATTCAAACCAGAGTTGATTGTGTCTAGTTTGCATATCAATTCCAGCTCAGCAGTCTCTCTTTGGAGTCTGTTTTTGAAGTTTTTCTGTTGTAATATAGCCACCCGCAGGTCTGTCACTGAATGACCAGACAGGTTAAAGTGTTCTCCCACTGGTTTTTGAGTATTTTGATTCCTGATTATATACAGTGATTGAAAAATCAGGCCAGATCTTTTGAACGTGTGTGTGTGTGTGTGTGTGTGTGTGAGAGAGAAATAGAAAGCAAATGGTCACAAACTTAGGCAAAAATGAAATACAAATCTCTCTGTCTAATACTGTTTGCATCTATTTCCTGTGCATAGAAACCCCCCAGAAGTGACCTTGCTGTCATGTGACACTTCATTCCAAATGCACCCTGGACAATAGATGGCTTTGTTCCACTCTACCAGCTTAATCTCTGAATATCACTTGCATTCCGTGCCTAGTGGGAGTACACAGATCTCAGCCCCCCTCCCTCTCGGGAGGCTGGGGAAGGATTTCCCTGCGCTCTCAGGAAATAAAACCTCTTCTCTTCTAACTGGAGATGATAAAGGCGGCGAAGACATAAGAATGAGAAAATGAGTTACATAAAGCGAGTGAAATCAGCAAGAAATAAATGGGGACAAAAAAAAAAAAGGAATCAAAAGGGGTCATGGAAACAAAGAGCAACAAAGCGCCACCTGTGGGCTTTCGCCTCATTTCTGACAACCAACCACAACAAAAGATTTAGAACAAGACTAACCCAGGTACAGCTCAAATGAACCATTATTCTGTCCAGAATTAATACTGGCTCCTTGGCTCACTGCTGCCACCTTATGTTCAACATGAGTAATGCAACTTGATGCTTACGCCTACCGACAAGCATCCCTTACATGTTCTCCCCACATAGGAAGTAGGAAACTGTCTGGGCCAGATCTTCAATGGGTGTAAATCAGTATAACTCCGAATGCATTGAAGTCAATGGAGCGATGGCACTTTACATCCACTGAGGATGTGGCCTGGGAGTCTCCTCCTCATCCTTCTTTGGGTGGCAGGGGTTGGCCTCTATTTCTCCTCACTGCGTGATGGGTGGGAGGTTTTGCCCCCCAGAAGCAGTGGATCTCCCCAACTCCACAGCGGTCCCCTGTCTCTGCAAAGACACCGAAAGGAGCCACGCTGCCACTGGCTGAGAACTGCCCCCTGTAAGCTGTGCAGGGCCGTGTTAGGACATGTTTCTTCAGAGAGCTTCCATTCCCACCCAGATTTCTAACACCCCCCACAGCCCCATCCCCACCCACAATGGAGGGGCTCCCACAGAGTACCATGAAGCTGAAGGTGGGGAGGATGGTACTGCTCTGTCCTTCCTCCCTTGCTCCATCAACCAGGATTCAACAGACTAGGCTCCTCTCTCTTTATGGAGGCAGAGAAGAGACTATTGCCATTGGTTGCTGGGATTATGGGCCAAACTCAGGTGTGGTGTCACCCACGGTGGGTGTAATTTAGAGCACACATTGGTAAACGGGTGTAATGTACATGCCGGGGAGCAGACAGGCAGGATTACAACAGGAAAAGCAACCCTTTTATCTTACACTCTCCAGAACTGTAGGTTGCTTTTCCTGCTATAGCCCCACCCGTCTGCTCCTTCAGCATGTAATTTACACCAGTTGATACTTGCCAACAGGCAATTGGCACTGGCCTGCGGCTGTATATCACCCAGTAAAATCAGTCCGATGTATATTTTTGCAACAATCTGCCATTTTACCAAAAGCGTTAGGCTAATTTTGCAGCTCCGAGTGTCTGTAGAACAGGGTATCGTAGGGATATAGAAAAGGGGAATTCGAGTATTAAAGAATGAGGGCCAAATTTTAATGTGGTGTAAGTGGGTGACATCACTGGATGTGACCTTGCTTACAGCAGGGTTGAATTTGGCCTATAAGCTACAGCTCTGCTGTTTATAATGAGTTTCAACTTTCTCCAGGGAATCTGAGTCCCATGTTGTTAACCGCCTGTTCCCTCATATCACTACTGACACAAAGACAAGGTAGGGTTAATAATTTCATCTGATCTACCACAAGTTATTGGGCTGGATGCAGAAATCATCGGGTGACATTCTCTGGCCTGGGTTCTGCAGGAAGTCAGACTAGATGCTCCCAATGACCCCGCTGGGTTTAAAAGCTGCTACAGTGTTGCCAGTTCTCACAATTTTATCACTTGCCTCCTGACAGGGCCGGCTCCAGGCACCAGCCCACCAAGCTTGTGCTTGGGGTGGCACCTGGAGGGGGGTGGCGCAGTGCGGCGCTCCGGCTCCAGGGAGAGCGGAGCCCCGGCCGGGGCTCGCCGCCCTCCCCCCGGCGCTCTGGCCGCCGGGGAGAGCGGAGCCTCGGTCGGGGCTCGCCGCCCTCCCCCAGGCACTCTGGCCGCCGGGGAGAGCGGCGCCCCGGCCAGGCACTTCGCCCTCCTCCCAGGGCTCCAGCTGCCCTCCCCCCCGGAGCCCTCCCCCCGGCCGCCGGGGAGAGCGGAGCCCCGGCCGGGCACTTCGCCCTCCTCCCAGGGCTCCGGCCGCCCTCCCCCCGGTTTTTCACACCCCTGAGCAAGAAAGTTGTAGTACTGTAAAGTGTCAGTGTAGAAAAGCCCTTAGTCCTGCCTTGAGTGCAGGGGACTGGACTAGATGACCTCTCGAGGGCCCTTCCAGTTCTGAGTCTATTATATTGCCTGTGGGAATGCAGGATCCCAGGACAGGGTCAGACTCTAGGCAAGTGGAGGTGTGTTACTCTCTTCTTTGCTTTTATGCTAACTTGTTTTGGTTTCTGGTTATAAACACTGTCCTTTGAAGAACCCGCTGCTAATATTAGTGATTGTCATCAAGCATCAGTCATTGAAGTGAAGCCTGAGCTGCTAATATTGTGGTGTGCGTTTGTTTCTGTCCTGAAGGTTAGAAGTTGCTCTATGGCCTCCGGGGATCCTAGTCTCTTGCTGCGTCTTGGCATCTGTGGTTTGTCTAGTTAAACCTCTAACAACTCCCATTTGTGCTCAGTGACTCCTGTGGAAAGAAGCCAAGGGGCAGCAAACGCAAGATTCATGGGAAGTTTTTACTTGTCAAGGGCTTGTGCAGCTTCAGGGCCAAAAGATGTCTCTCCTTCAAGGCCACCTGCAAGCAGAGGCAGCAGCAGACTCTCTGGGGAATTAGAGAAACATAGGCTGGAAGGGACCTTGAGAGGTCATCTGGTCCATCCCTCTGCACTGAGGCAGGACCAAGTGAACCTAGACCATCCCTGACAGGTGCTTGTCCTACCTGTTCTTAAAAACTTCCAATGACAGGGATTCCACAACCTCCCTTGGAAGCTGTGACCGGGGTGTCAGGGGAGCCAACTGAGGTCACTCAATTAGGGTGAACGTCAAAGAATGGGGCAGACAATCCCCAAAGCTGGTGGATATTCCAATACTTAGATTTACTAACCCAGCACAAAACAGCTTCTGTAATACCTCACTGGTTACCCAGAAGCCAACAACACAGTTCCCTTAAGGTAACCCAGCCTCAGGCCTCCACCCAGACATCCAAGTCAAATATGATGAGGATTACGGAAAATCTTATTCATCATATAAAAAAGTTCTACCAGTCCCAATGGATCACACACATTATCTCCCAGGTTAATGAATATTCCAGATCCCGCCCAAATACACGCTACAGCCAATTCTTATTAACTAAACTACAATTTATTAAAAAAGAAAAGAGAGAGAGTATTGGTTAAAAGATCAGTATACGTACAGACATGAGTACAGTTCTTGAGATTCAGATTCATAGCAGAGATGGTGAGCTTTGTAGTTGTAAAGAGTTTTTAGAATTTAGTCTATAGGTTATAGTCCAACATCCAATATCTTATTCCGGGCGTTCCAGCTTAGGACTGGGATCTCAATCTTGTGACTCAAACTTCCCCTGATGAAGCTTAAGCAGATCTGAGATAAAAAGAATTGGGACCCAAGACACCTTTGTATCGTTTCAGGCCTTCTTGTGACAGCTTGGGGTCCTTAGGCGAACAATAGGCACTTCTGGGGACTTTGAAGTGAGCCCATTTCTTAAGCATCACCGGTATTTATCTACAAAGATTAACATAAGGCAATTGCCTGTTTTCCATCATTCTCAGATGATTTGCTATTCATTTCAAAGAGAGACGAACAGAGTGACGTTACTATGTTTACAGTTCGTCTATATGTTAATTTGTCCTTTTGATCTCTGAATCAAAGCTATAGCGACAGACAGGAACTGTCTGTTTACATGGCTAACATTTAAAAGATTAATAAGTAAACCCATACAATTAGTATCACCTCTAATTTCTAACAATATAGACTCAGAACTGCAAGGGACCTCGAGAGGTCATCTAGTCCAGTCCCCTGCACTCAAGGCAGGACTAAGTATTATCTAGACCAGGGATTGGCAATGTTTGGCCCACGGCAAACTAGAGTAAGCCCCCTGGCGGGCCGGGCTGGTTTGTTTACCTGCTGCGTCCGCAGGTTTGGCCGATCACGGCTCCCACTGGCTGCGGTTCGCTGCTCCAGGCCAATGGGGAGGTGTGGGAAGCGGCACGGGCCAAGGGACGTGCTGGCCGCCCTTCCTACAGCCCCCATTGGCCTGGAGCAGCGAACCGTGGCCAGTGGGAGCTGTGATTGGCTGAACCTGCAGACGCGGCAGGTAAACAAACTGGCCCGGCCTGCCAGGGGGCTTACCCTGGCGGGCTGCGTGCCAAATGTTGACGACCCCTAGGGAAAGGCAAGAGGAGCTGGGGAGCTCCAGCCTGGAAACTCCCTAGGCTGAGGCCTTGGGTAAGGCCTAAGCGGGTACTGGGGTTGCAGAGGTGCAGCCTGGGGACAGGCAGAGGCAGCTGGTCCAACCCCCCCTTGCCAACGATGAGTGGCCATTACACTGCAGTCTGCCCCAGTGAGAGGGGGCTAGATGACGACTGGCAGTAGCCACTGAGGCGAGGTAGGGATAGATGGTTGGGGGTTCCCCTGGGAGGAGAGACCCAGAGTGTGGGGGTACTGTGGGGCAGACCCCTGAAGTAAAGGGGCACCGGGGTCCAGGAGGGACACAGGGGCCTAAGGCAGGTGAGACACCAGCCACAAGGAGGCGCTCCAGAACTGGACAAGAGCTAATTCCCAGATGACCAGCAGGAGGCTCCGCGCCGGTGAGTCTTGACCTCGCTACAGACCCCCAGATCCCTTTCCGCAGAACTCCTTCCTAAGCAGTCATTTCCCATTTTGTATGTGTGCAATTGATTGTGCCTTCCTAAGTGGAGTACTTTGCATTTGTCCTGGTTGCATTTCATCCTATTTACTTCAGACCATTTCTCCAGTTTGTCCAGAACATTTTGAATTTTAATCCTATCCTCCAAAGCACTTGCAACCCCTCCAGCTTGGTATCATCCGCAGACTTGATAAGTGTACTCTCTATGCCATTATCTAAATCATTGATGAAGATATTGAACAGAACCGGACCCAGAACCGATCCCTGTGGGACCCCACTCGTTATGCCCTTCCAGCATGACTGTGAACCACTGATAACTACTCTCTGGGAATGATTGTCCAACCAGTTATTCATCCACCTTATAGTAGCTCCATCTAGGTTGTATTTCCCTAGTTTGTTTATGAGAAGGTCATGCAAGACAAAAACAACAAAGAGTCTGGTGGCACCTTAAAGACTAACAGATTTATTTGGGCATAAGCTTTCGTGAGTAAAAACCTCACTTCTTCGGATGCATAGAGTGAAAGCTACAGATGCAGGCATTATATACAGACACATGGAGAGCAGGGAGTTACTTCACAAGTGGCGAACCAGTGTTAGAATCATAGAATCATAGAATCATAGAATATCAGAGTTGGAAGGGACCTCAAGAGGTCATCTAGTCCAACCCCCTGCTCAAAGCAGGACCAATTCCCAGCTAAATCATCCCAGCCAGGGCTTTGTCAAGCCGGGCCTTAAAAACCTCCAAGGAAGGAGACTCCACCACCTCCCTAGGTAACGCATTCCAGTGTTTCACCACCCTCCTAGTGAAATAGTTTTTCCTGATATCCAACCTGGACCTCCCCCACCGCAACTTGAGACCATTGCTCCTTGTTCTGTCATCTGCCACCACTGAGAACAGCCGAGCTCCATCCTCTTTGGAACCCCCCTTCAAGTAGTTGAAGGCTGCTATCAAATCCCCCCTCATTCTTCTCTTCTGGAGACTAAACAATCCCAGTTCTCTCAGCCTCTCCTCATAAGTCATGTGCTCCAGACCCCTAATCATTTTTGTTGCCCTCCGCTGGACTCTTTCCAATTTTTCCACATCCTTCTTGTAGTGTGGGGCCCAAAACTGGACACAGTATTCCAGATGAGGCCTCACCAATGTCGAATAAAGGGGAACGATCACGTTCCTCGATCTGCTGGCAATGCCCCTACTTATACAGCCCAAAATGCCGTTAGCCTTCTTGGCAACAAGAGCACACTGTTGACTCATATCCAGCTTCTCGTCCACTGTGACCCCTAGGTCCTTTTCAGCAGAACTGCTACCTAGCCATTCGGTCCCTAGTCTGTAGCAGTGCATGGGATTCTTCCGTCCTAAGTGCAGGACTCTGCACTTGTCCTTGTTGAACCTCATCAGGTTTTTTTCTGCCCAATCCTCTAATTTGTCTAGGTCTCTCTGTATCCGATCCCTACCCTCTAGTGTATCTACCACGCCTCCTAGTTTAGTGTCATCTGCAAACTTGCTGAGAGTGCAGTCCACACCATCCTCCAGATCATTAATAAAGATATTAAACAAAACCGGCCCCAGGACCGACCCTTGGGGCACTCCACTTGAAACCGGCTGCCAACTAGACATGGAGCCATTGATCACTACCCGTTGAGCCCGACGATCTAGCCAGCTTTCTATCCACCTTACAGTCCATTCATCCAGCCCATACTTCTTTAACTTGGTGGCAAGAATACTGTGGGAGACAGTATCAAAAGCTTTGCTAAAGTCAAGAAATAACACATCCACTGCTTTCCCCTCATCCACAGAGCCAGTTATCTCATCATAGAAGGCAATTAGGTTAGTCAGGCACGACTTCCCCTTCGTGAATCCATGCTGACTGTTCCTGATCACTTTCCTTTCCTCTAAATGTTTCATAATTGATTCCTTGAGGACCTGCTCCATAATTTTTCCAGGGACTGAGGTGAGGCTGACTGGCCTGTAGTTCCCCGGATCCTCCTAATTGACAAGGCCAATTCAATCAGGGTGGATGTAGTCCACTCCCAATAATAGATGAGGAGGTGTCAATTCCAGCTCCTTTGATGATAATGTCAGAGTTGTTTCTGAGGCTGTGGATGGCATTGCGTTCTGTACGGCTGAGGTTATGGGACAAGTGATGTTGTTTGTCCACAATTTCAGCCTGTGCACGTCTGCGGAAACACTCTATGTAGAGGTCCAGTCTGTCATTTCGACCATCAGGAGGAGTCCACGCAGAGTTCCTCTTCTTGTAGTGTTGGTAGGAAGGTTCCTGTGGGTCAGTGCACTGTTCAGTGGTACTCACCAGCAACTACACACCACACCACAGAAACACCAACCCAGGAACCTATCCCTGTAGCAAACCTCGTTGCCTACTCTGTCCCCATATCTACTCTGGCAACAGCATCAGAGGACCCAACCACATCAGCCACACCATCAGGGGCTCATTCACCTGCACATCCACTAATGTCATATATGCCATCATGTGCCAGCAATGCCCCTCTGCCATGTACATTGGCCAAACCGGACAGTCCCTCCGCAAAAGAATAAATGGACACAAATTGGACATCAGGAATGGTAACATACACAAGCCAGTAAGTGAACACTTCAATCTTCCTGGTCATTCTATCACAGATTTAAAAGTCACTGTCATTGAACAAAAAAACTTCAGAAACAGACTTCAAAGAGAAACAGCAGAACTAAAATTCATTTGCAAATTCAACACCATTAATCTGGGCTTGAATAGGGATTGGGAGTGGCTGGCTCACTACAGAAGCAGCTTTTCCTCTCCTGGAATTGACACCTCCTCATCTATTATTGGGAGTGGACTACATCCACCCTGATTGAATTGGCCTTGTCAACACTGGTTCGCCACTTGTGAAGTAACTCCCTGCTCTCCATGTGTCTGTATATAATGCCTGCATCTGTAGCTTTCACTCTATGCATCCGAAGAAGTGAGGTTTTTACTCACGAAAGCTTATGCCCAAATAAATCTGTTAGTCTTTAAGGTGCCACCAGACTCTTTGTTGTTTTTGTAGATACAGACTAACACGGCTACCCCCTGATACTTGACATCATGCAAGACAGTATCAAAAGCCTTACTAAAGTCAAGATATACCACATCTACCGTTTCCCCCCATCCACAAGGCTTGTTACCCTGTCAAAGAAAGCTATCAGGTTGGTTTGACTCGATTTGTTCTTGACAAATCCATGCTGACTGTTACTTAACACCTCATTATCTTCTAGGTGTTTGCAAATTGATTTCTTAATTATTTGCTCCATTATCTTTCCAGGTACAGAAGTTAAGCTGACTGATCTGTAATTCCCCGGGTTGTCCTTATTTTCCTTTTTATAGATGGGCACTAGATTTGCAATTTTCAGTCTTCAGGAATGTCTCCTGTCTTCCATGACTTTTCAAAAATAATTGCTAATGGCTCAGATATCTCCTCAGTCAGCTCCTTGAGTATTGTAGGATGCATTTCATCAGGCCCTGGTGATTTGAAGACATCTAACTTGTCTAAGTAATTTTTGACTTGTTCTTTCCCTATTTTAGACTCTGATCCTACCACATTTTCACTGGCATTCACTGTTAGATATCCAATCGCCACCAACCTTCTTAGTGAAAACCGCAACAAAGAAGTCATTAAGCACCTCTGCCATTTCCACATTTTCTGTTTTTGTCTTTCCCCCCTCATTGAGTAATGAGGTTCGCATATCAAAGTTCTAACAGGGATGGTCTAGACAGTAATTGGTCCTGCAAGGGTAGGTGCCTTTCCTCCAGAGCCCTAGGAACTGGGCAAGGGTGTGTGGGGAGAGCCTAAATCAACCAAGTTATGCCTTGAGCCTTAGGAACTGGGGAAAGGAGGGTGCCCTAGATATGTGGGTAACAGTTGCAGAGTCCCCGGCCTTCTGCACTGGGTAGTGCTGAATGTAGGAGCCTTGGGACAGGCTTGCTGTGGGGTACGCAGAGACTAGCTCCCGCTGGGTCAGTCAGAAGGAGCTCTATCGATCTCCCTCAGGCCCTTCGACAGCTTGTCCCCGGTTCTGCAAATCCTCCCTGGGGCTCTCCCAGCAACAGGGCCGGAAGTCTGCATCCCCCCCGGACACAGCCGATGGGCAGTTGAGAGTGTGGGGTGACCCAGCGCAGACCAGCCCGGTCCCTCAGCAGGAAGGAGCCTCGATCCCATAAATCCACCCAACTCAGCCCAAAGTGACACAACCCAAGAATCCTTTGAAGCCTCAGTAGCTACACATCAAGTCCTGCTTTCCCTTAGGCCTTTCCCCAGCCTTGCACCCATTCTGGAGCCAGAAGTTAGCTCCTTGCTTCCTGGGGACCTGGAGTTCTCCTGCACTCTAGCCTGTGGGACTCCTGCTTCCCCTTGTGGTGTTATGGGCACTGCCTGTTGCTTGTTGTAATCACTTGCCTGACACAGCTTCTCCTTCAGCAGAGCTGTCCGGACTTACACCGGCAGTGGATCCAGCCAGGTTCTACTGCGCCCTTCTGACTCACTGACAGCAAACCTGACAGACGGAAACACGAACTGCCCTGAAGAGGTTTATTTTCCAGCCAACTCAACTGAGCTGTGTGTTCCCACCGCCTGCTCCCAGACGGCACAGCTATGCCTACACGGCGGGAATTGCACCATAATTAAGCCTGCCTCCTCGTTCCATGACCAGCCCTGCTTTTGTCCTCCCTCCACCTCAGGACTTTGACTAACAAATCTCCAAAGTGACTGGGAAGAAAAAGGAAAAAAAATTATGCAAAGTGTGGGGAAAAATATTAGCACAATTATTTTCGAGTTCAAGGCCATTCAACTAACTAGGGGATCAGATGATGACTTGGGCCCAGGCCCCATCCTCCATCCTCTGACTGGAGCTGGAAGTGTGGCCTGGCTGCCCCTGGGGAGGAGCGACTGGGCCAAATCTGAGTGGTGACCCCTCCACTTTTACAGGCCTTTCAGCGCCCCGGGGCACAGAGACTCCAATCCCTGGAGGGTGGGAGGTTTGGAGTGGGGCTTTTGGTGCTTCCTGGGGAAGCAGCGATGCAGAAGGGGGTGGGGACATGGGGCTCCCAGAACAGTTTGGGTTTGGCCCGGAGGGGAGGGGGGGCGATGGTGCTGACCACCTCTCTGGGGAGGAGCTTCAGGCTGAGCGTGGGGGAGAAAGAATGTGGGGTGGGTGAGTGCAGGGCAGTGTGGGGGGAAGAGCACAGGACTGGGGGTGGGAAGAACGGGGGGTGAGTGCGGGTAGGGGCGTGAGGCAGGCACCAGCGTGGCAAGCGCGTGCTGGGGTGGCAAGCGCGGGGGGTGGCCTGCCGGTTGCTCTGAGGGCAGCAGTCAGGCTGTCTTTGGCAGCAGGCCTGCGGGAGGTCCGCCGGTCCCGTGGCTTTGGCGGCAATTCGGCAGAGGGGACGCTAAACGCACGGCACCGGCGGACCTCCCGCAGGCATGCTGCCGAATCTGTGTGACCAGTGGACAGCCCATAGGTGGGGGTGAGGTGGGAAGAACGGGGGATGAGTGCGGGGCAGTGAGGGGTGGGGAAGAGCACAGGGCTGGGGTGGGGAGAATGGGGGGGTGAGTGCAGGGCTGTGTGTGTGTGTGGGGGGGAAGAGCACAGGGGTGGGGTGGGAAGAACGGGGGATGAGTGCGGGGCAGTGAGGGGTGGGGAAGAGCACAGGGCTGGGGTGGGGAGAATGGGGGGGTGAGTGCAGGGCTGTGTGTGTGTGTGGGGGGGAAGAGCACAGGGGTGGGGTGGGAAGAATGGGGGCTGAGTGAGAGGCAGTGTGGGGCAGTGTGGGGCAGCAGGAGGGGAGTGTGTATAGAGCTGGGTGCTGGGAGGAGAGGGCAGGGCTGGGTGCAGAGGTAGCATGAGGCACCTCAGGACTGGATAAGAGGGAGTGACAGAGGCGAGCTTAGGGCTGGGTGCAGGGGGGAAAGAGCTTGGGCCTAAGGGAGGCAGCTGGGGGGTCTGTGGGGGCTGGGTACGGGGCGGGGGAGGGAGACTCTGAGCCCCCCCTTAGAAAAAATCTTTGGTTGTGCCCCTGTTGGGTCTATTGTTTCTTTGTGTTCCTCCAGCTCAGACAACTTGTTGCCACCCATAGGCAGCAGGTATTGAAGACCAGGGGAGGCTAACCCAGGCCATGGCCCCTCCCTCGCTCCTCCTCTCCCCTGAAGCTGGTGGGGGCTCAGCTCCAGCCGGTGGCTTGGGGTTCGGACTGGCGGCCAGGGGCTAGCTGCCAGGGGCAGCTTGGGCTGGTACTCAGGATGGCCCAGGGGTCAGCGCTAGCTGGCATGCCTGGGGCACCTTGGGACAGCCCAGGGGTTGGACCAGTCAGGGGCACTTCCAGCCGCAGGGGGTGGGCTCAGGGGGGGCACTTGGAGCTCTGGCGGGCAGGGGACGGAGCTTCAGGCGTAAGGGGCAGGGCCGGGGGGCTAGCATCCCCAAAGTGAGGGTTCACCTGTCACCCATGTTGTCATCCCTTCAAACATTACACATAGTTAAATCTCCTTGAAAACTTGTGCCTGGGCTACATGTGTAGAAAACAGGTTATAATTAAGCAAAACTATTTAACAATTGTCTCATCTAAGGTGTATGTCTGTATAAGGGCAGTTTGCCCTTTGACTGGTTGCAGCTTAGAAAGAACATAAAAAACTATCTGTCTTCATGTCATGACTGGAGCTGGATGGAATACTTTTTGGAGGAAAGTTTCCCACACCCCTCTCCCCAAACAGTCTAATCAGAACCAGAAGTGTTCCCCAGCCAAACAAAAATGACATTTTAAGTCCAAATGTTAACTGGAAACTACAATTTTAGTTTCAATGCAACTTTATTTAAACTGAAACATTGAAACAGTTGAAGTCTAAAGAGAATGACAATTTCTGTCTAGAATCGGCTTGAGAAAACGGAAATGTTTCAACTGGAAAACTTCCAACAAAGATTTTTCATTTGAAATGTCTCCTGGAGGGATGGGTGGGTTTTCCCAGCTGCGCTAGTCAGTGTGGCGCCAAGTTTTTCCTCATCTCGATCCGCAGGGCGATCTGCTTGTGGGGCAAAAGGAGCAGAATTGTGGTTCTGGCTTTACAGGTTGTTAATGAATAATTGTTCTGCTTGCAAACAGAGGTGCTAAAAACCCCAGTTTCCATTGACTTCAATGGGCACACTCAGCACATCTGAAAACCAGACCATTGAATTAAGAATCTAACTTGAGGCTCCCAGCTTTGCAAATCTGGGCTGACATTTTAAACTATTATTTGTACAGTGAGTGTGGGGCACCTCCTATTCCCAGGGAACAGAGCCAGCCAGCCAGGAAGCCACCCTTTGCTACCACCCTCCCCCTGCCAAAAACATCACCTCTCTTGATCCACCATAGCGTCCCCATTCAGCGTGCTACCAGCCCATGTATTTCCTGGGAAGGCTGTGAGACAGTTCTCTGGGATGCCCACCCCAATTCACTGGCTAACTTTACATACAGGAGGGGAGCTCAGCTGCTCACTCCTTTCAACTCTAGCGATCATTTTATTTAATTTAGGGTTTTATATGGCTGCCCATCACTGTCATGTCTGAGCATGTTCTGTTAGTCTTAAAGGTGCCACAGGACCCACTGTTGCTTTTTACACGTTCCTTATATAATCCATGGCAAGAGTGAAGCTGCTAGTGGACTTTGTGAAGTCTCTGGAACATCTCACTTTATGGGGTAAAATCTCAGCTTGGGGAAACCTTGGTTTTCGGTTTGGATTTTTTTAAAAAAGATTTTATTCTCTAGTCTTTTGGTTGGCTGGGATTATCGAGTAGCTGGGGTGTCAGTTTCCGTTCTCAAGGCTGGCTTCACCAGGGCTCGGGACCTGCTATTTCTTTCCTGATTCTTCAGGGAGACCCAAAGACCAGCTCTGACAACGATGAGGGATTAACAGCTGCTAGGCTCTGGAGAAGGACTGTGGACTGGCTACTTAGGAGACAGAGAAGCCACCACCTGTGGTAAAGCAGGGCTGTGCACCCCTGGACACAGCAAGGGATTGGATCCTTGGCCCATGGGTGGGAAGTTTCATGTTACTACTTGTAGTTTGTGTTCCCTTGTTTTGATTTCAGGTCATGAACCTTCTCCTCTGAGAAACGCTTGTGGCTGGCAGCACCTGCTCTGCCAGTTTACGGTGTCCAACCTCCACAGGACCCTCTAGCTAAAAGCATCTTGGCAGTTCAGCTTCCCACGGTTAATACAGTTAATCTGACTATGGAGAAAGACCGGCTGACAAAAGTCAGCCTGTTTCTTTGGCATGAGCCATGCAGGCCTTGTGATGTCCGTAGGGCCCCATGGGCACTTCCTAGAGACACAAGAGGGCAAAGGGAAGTGGACAAAGGGCTGCAGGACAGTCCAAGGTACAGGGAACAGGAAATCAGTCCAAAGTCCTGTTGGGCAATGTCAGCTCTGGAAAGTAGCTGAGCTTATGGCACAGAGAGAGAGAGAGAGATAAAGGAAGCCGAGCCCCCAAGGAGCTTATAAGCATCACATGTAGGTGATGGAAACAGCTGCAGACTTTGGTGAGTTTCCCTGCAGAGACCATGTGACCCAGTGAATGTGGCATTAGGCTGAGTCAGGTTACCTGGGTTCTATCGCAGGCTGGGTGACCTTACATAAGTCACTTGCCCTCGTTTTCCCCCTACAATCCTCTTACTGCCACTATCTCTTAGATTGTGTAAACTCTCTGGGATGGGGTCTGTCTCCCACTAGGTCCTATTACAAGGGGACTATTTCAATACTACTGCTAAAACTCGATATGGCCTCATATTGTTTTAAACGTGTAATTTCAGACAAATCTTTGAACTTTAAGCTGACTAGTATGAATGTCACAAGGGACTTTTGTTTGCAAAATATAGGCATGTGATAGTTTGAAAATGAGCAGTGAAGGGAAGGTAGGTAAATATGCAAATAGTCACAGCTCTTCAATAACTGTGTGGACACACAATATCACATTGCAAATTAAAGGTTTCAGTGAGATCAGGATCAGGACCCCTCATCAAAAGCTGTCACACCACATGGAAGGAAAAGCGACCATCACAGAACCAAAAGAGGTAATGGACAGCAGCTGTCACATGGGGCACAGGGGCAGGCAGGAAATCAAATATAAACATCTACCAATTCAGAATGGTAAAATCTGGACAGACACTATATAAATAAGTGTCACATAAGATCAAAAGTAGTGTAAATGCCATTAAATATTTTCAGCTTCTGCACTCATAACACAAGAAAGCGAAGAAAACATCCAGTACAAAGTTCAGGCGGGATGCATGTGCATTGCCAGGAAGTCTTACAACACCAGTTCAGATTCTTTCCCCAGTCTGGACACTTTTGTGAGATATGGTCAGACTCAGAAGGACTAATTAACCCATTGCTGATCCAACTCCCATTGACATCAACAGGAGTTTTTTCCATTGGCTTTAGTAGGTGCTGGATTGGGACCCTAAACCATAACAATGGAGATGCTCTCAATCCAAACATCTGCGGAAGTTTGTGTGTTAGCCGGTGCATCAGTGAACTTGTCTGCAGTGTCCTCAGTAAAAGAATACTTCAGTTAGTATCTGACTATTAGCGGTGTAATATGAGACAGCTACATTTGATTCCTTCTCTAGACTGAAGGGGTGGAGGGATAGCTCAGTGGTTTGCACATTAGCCTGCTAAACCCAGAGTTGTGAGTTCAATCCTTGAGGGGGCCATTTAGGGATCTGGGGCAAAAATCTGTCTGGGGATTGGTCCTGCTTTGAGCAGGGAGTTGGACTAGATGCTCTCCTGAAGTCCCTTCCAACCTTGACGTTCTATGAACACCAGCTCTGGCATAGACTAGAGATTTTGGGTGTCTCTGTTCCTGGGTACCCAACTTAAGATCCCTTAGAGATTCCTGATTTTCCCCAAAGTGCTGATCACCCATTCTCTTAAAATCAGGCCCCTTTGAAATGTCTCAAGTTGCGCATCCAAAAACTGGAGGCCGCCAAAATCACCAGTCATTTTTAAAAATCTTGGTTAATCTCCAGATCCTGCTGAATAATTGCAGACAAAATACCAGCGTGGGCCAGAGATCTGCCTGCTTTCTGATCTGAGCAAAAGCATTTTATTCTTTCTGGACTGAAACTTAAACTGGGACAAAATGTGGCATGTAGTCATTTAAATCATTGCCAACCCACCATCTGTCATGTAAATATAAACGACATGCTGACACCTTCAGGCAAAGAAAGAGCAGTAAGGCAGGTGTGTGTTGCCTCAATCCTACCCCTTTTCCATATATACACCAATGTTCTACTTCAAAAAGCAGTTGCCAAATTCAGGACTCTGAAATAAATCCCCTGCGCATAATTCCTATCACCTACTTATGATAGCTTCTGAAGGACCTTATACTGGATAAGGGACATGCTGCAGCTCATGGACCCTACAAGTCAACCTGAGGAATGGTCAAATCCAGGATGCTTCAGAAAAAGCTCCACGATAACAAAACAAATGAAAATGTTATTTAACAAAGAACGTGAACTATATGTTATATGCAAGAGGGCATTTCCAGCTGGTTATAAAACCATTGCAAGAAAAGCATTCCGTACCACCAACTATTGAAATACTACACCCCAATAAGACTACTGCTAAAATTGTTCAGTAGTTTAATTCAGCCCATTTCACTACAACGAATCAAAGTCTGGGAGCCATCTATACAAAAAGACCCAGCTGTATCGGGAGAGACTATATTGAATGGCACAAGACACCAACAAAAGTGCTGCACTTGAAGTTCTGCCAACCAATACTGTAATAAAGATGTGACACACAGAAATGCTGGTGAGTGACTGAAATTTATTTCTTGGCTCCAGTCACCTGGCATGGAAGAGGAGTACTAAAGATTATATGCTGGTCAGATGACAGGACTCAATATTTGCTATCTTCTCCCTGCCCCCCCCACATACCTTTTTTTTTTTCTTCATTTTTGAAAATCAAATGCAAATAAAACATAATAGCAACTAACAATAACAAACTAACACTGCTAGTTAATAGAACACACAAATGGAGACACGGAGGTTGCAGATCACGGTTGATGATGACCTGAACTTCCCAACAGGGGGCAGGATCATTCTGTCTCTGATTGGACATCTGCCCATCATTACTCTTCTGACACTCTATAGCTTTCTGGCCACATAACCCCTTTCGTGCTCCCCTTCTGCCCTGGCCTGTTTGACCACTGAGGTGGATCTGCCACATGGAACCTGTGTTTGCGGCTCCCGGTTTGTGCATTTATTTTAATGGTCAATGATTGAATAAACATATGTTAATTATCATCTGTGCAGCATGCTGCCACTATCTGGATGTCCTCAAGAAACAGAGACCTAGGGCCTGACCCAGAGCCCCTCAAACTCAAGCGAAATAATTTTACTGTCTTCAGTGCACCTTGGATTAGACTCCAAGGAGCCTTTGGTTTTGTTGAGCAGTTTTCTGTTCCTCCTGTAAGGTGAACTCTCACAGTAGTTGATGAGCTATAATCTTGCTGCCTGTGGTATAGCTGTTATCTTGGCATTTTGTTTGGAACTAACATCCTTTCCCACTTGTATCTGAAGTGCCTATTTGGTTTCTTTATCACAGTGTTTCATCTGTTCTAGTTTCCTTAGATACAACTCTTGTTCAGCTACTTGAGGGGCTTTGGCTCAATAACTTGTTAGATGGTGACGCTACATTTTTTTGTCCTTCTGTCTCGGCACTGGTGATTCCAACAGAGCATTGTGAGGTGCGTTAAGGTGGTCTAATACTGCTAAGCATGGACCCCATGAATCCACTTGGGCTTTCTTTTATCATTTATTTGCTACGTGTACTGATTTTTCTGCAAACCCTTTCGACTGAGCATTGTAAGTGCTTAATGTTGGTGTGATCGAACGGATATTCCCAAGAGAATTGCTGGAAGAAATCACTTGCTAATCGTGGGACATTCTAAGTTATTAATTCATCTGGAATCCCATGGTGAGCAAACTGCAATTGACAATGTGTTATCACATGGTTACTCAATGTGTTGTGCAACAGCTTGATTAAAAATCCCATGTTGAGTAGCAGTTCACTAGAGGTAAAGTTTCCCTTTTAATTCAAGTAGATCCACATCAACCTGAGACCCAGGGGGATCAGGACTTAAAAAAAAAATTATTAACATACATGAGTTCTTGGAATGGAGTGAAAGCAGCAGAATAAGAACAATGGACTTCAAAAAAGCAGACTTTAATGAACTCAGAGAACTGTTAGGTGAGGCCCCATGGGAAGAAAATTTTAGGGGAAAAAGGCGTTCAGGAGAGCTGGCAATTTCTCTAAGAGACAATATTAAAGGCACAAGAGCAACCTATCCCAAAGAGAAGGAAAGATAGGAAGAATAGTAAGAGGCCAGTATGACTCCATCAGGAGCTCTTTCATGACCTGAAGATCAAAAAGTGGTAACATGGACAAATTGCTAAGGATGACGTCACCGTGCCAGGTTCTGGTAGGGTTGCCAACTTTCTAATGGCTGAAAACCAAACACCCTTGCCCCACCCCCTGCCCCGCCTCTTCCCCCAAGGCCCTGCCCCCCTCTTCTGCAGAGGCCCTGGCCCTGCTCACTTCTCTCCCCGTCCCTCTGTCGTATGCTCTCCATCCCCCCCCCCCTTCACTCACGCACCACTCTCCCAGGACTCACCTGCTGCTTGCAGAGTCAGGCTGGGAAGAGCTGATGCAGACTGTGAGGGCTTACACCCCTCCTTACAGGGTAGCAGGGCCTAGTGGCCAAAGTCCATATAAGCGCCCCTGGTTGCAGGGCCGTAGGAACTTACTACTGGCTCAGCGAGGGGGTCCTACCGAAACATGCAGAGGCTTACCGGGGTCAAGGTACCAGTCCGTCACCTCCCCCGGGTCACTCCCCACCGGCTTGGGGTCTCCCACGGATCCCAGGGTTCTCCGCAAGTCTCCGGATCCATTGCGTCCTCTGGTTCCTCCCGCAGTAGGGGTTCGTGCCGGCCTGTAGAAGCCTCTGTTCCTGCCAGCTTCAAGAGCGTCGGCTGGTCCTCTGCAGGAACTTCCCAGTTAGGTCCTTCCCCATGCGGCCGCCAGCCCCGACTGAGCTGAGTTCCCTCCTTTTATACTCAGTGAGCATCTGGAGCATGCCCAATATGAACGGGGCAGGACTTCCTCTGTCAGAGCTACTGGTCTGACATTGCTGGAGCTAGTGCGGGGCAGGGCTGCCCCGTCACACAGACCCTGCCCAATAGGGGCGCCGGTGGGGGGTTGGTCCCCGTAGTGAGGGGCCAGGGCCGAGGAAATCGGGGCATGCTGGGGCAGAATGGGGGGTGAACAGGATCCCTCCCCCACCCCGGGTGGTGGCACCTACCTCTTGGAGTCTGTCCGGAAGACAGCCACTGCTCTCTGTCAGGCATCAGCAACTGAGCAAAGAGAAGTTCCTCCATGAGGCCCCAGCCGCAGCGGCTGCTCTTCCCGGTCCCCCCACACCCAGTGGTGGAGGCAGGTTACTGGGGCCAACTGTGCTGACCAGACGCTGCCAGGCTCCCTTTTCAACTGGACTTTCCGGACACCTGTCAACCCTAGATTCAGGACAAACTGCTGAGAAATAGGGCAGACTCACCCCAAACTGGTGGTTATTCTACCAAGCCTGTAACAAAAGTAAACTTCATTGGTTCACAAGAAGTCCAAACTGCAGTCTCTTTAGGCATTCCAGCACTGATTTCACCACCCAGACTCTGCACTTTTATGACAAGTGTTTAAATTAAATAAATTAAATTAATTTCATCAAGCCAGGGGGTCTTCTGAGCTCAAGAGATCAGCCATATGGCCAGGTCACTTTGTAACTCAGATCTTACCCAGTAATCATGCTGTTGTCAATCCTTTGATAGCTAAAATCTAAAGGCCTATTTATAAAGAAAAGAAGGAGAGAGTTAAAATGGCTAATAGATCATATACATGCAATCATTGCAAAGTTCTTATCTCAGTGGTAGCAGTAGCAGGGATGTTACAGACTGCTAGTTTGTAAAGTCTCTGGTAATTTCCAAAAGACTGGAAGGTCCGCAGTCCATAGCTTAGAGTGCTTCTTAGAGTTGTAAATCCATAGTCCAGAGAATCAGAGCAGAAAAGAGACAAGATGGAGCTGTTCCCAGGGTCTTTCATACCCTTTGCCATGTGCCTGGAAATGTTATGTTTCTGACAAAGCTCACACTCTCCATTTGTGGAAAATTACAGCCACAAGATGGAGTCGAGGATCACATGAGCAAGTCACATGCCCTTACGTGGGTTGCTGACTCACAGGGGCAGCCATTACCCATATTCTGCCTGGGGCGTCCACAGGAAGGCTCACCTGGTGGGACAAGCTTTGTCTATGGCCTACTGTGAGAGTTAATTGCCTTTGATGGACCATCAACACAAAGCTGTCTGGCTTCAATATAGATTTTACCTGGTGGGTGTTACTCCAGGAACAAACACATTTGGGATACAGATGTATAGCCAACATTCACCACTTCAGATACAGTGATGGTACATAGATTTAAACAGGATAATCATCTTTAGCTAACCCTAACTTTTCCACTGACACTTTACATGATGTACTTTGTGCAAGTTTTGTTGCAATTGTTTAACAGTGGCAATATTAATTATATAAATGGTCATATTTCAATCATACAACATCACAGATGAGTACAAAAGAATAGCACAAGCATGTTGGCAGAAAATAAGAAAGGCTAAGGCACAAAACAAATTATAGTTAGCAAGGGACTTAAAAGGCCATAAAAGATTCTATAAATACATTAAGAGCAAGAAAAAGATGAAAGAAAGTGTAGGTCCTCTACTTAGGAGGGAAGGAGAGCTAATAACAGATTACATCAAAGCTGGGGTGTTGAATACTTATTTGCTTCAGTCTTTAGGAAAAAGTTAAAGTGTGACAATTAATATTAACAACAAGAGAGAATGAACACAAACCAAAATTGGGAGAGAACAGGTTAAAGAATGTTTAGATAAGTTAATTAAATGTATTAAAGTCAATAGGGCCTGATGAAATTCATTCTAGGGTACTCAAGGAACTAGCTGAAGCAATCTTGGAACTGTTAGTAATTATCGTTGAGAACTCGTGGATGATGGGTGAAGTCCCAGAGGCCTGGACAAGGACAAATACCTGCCTTTAAAAGGAGAACAAAGAAGACCCGGGGAATTATAGACTAGTCAGCCTAACTTTGATAGATCATGGACAGATCATGCCAACCCAATCTCATTTCTGTCTTTGACAGGGTTACTAACCTAGTGGATAGTGGGGAAGCTGTAGATGGGATATATCGAGATTTTAGTAAGGCTTTTGACACAGCCCAACATGAAGTTCTCATAAGCAAAGTAGGGAAATGTAGCCTAGATTAATTTACTATAAGGGGGGTGTGACTGAACGCACCCACTAATCATACTCTACACATTACTGTAATAATCTTTGTATAAAATATTCCTTGTGAGCTGTCATTGGAAAACTAAGAACTTGGTGGTCAGTAATATCATGGTGAAATATGCGTAGCAACATTATATGTAAAGTTATGAACAAAAGCTGAAATTATGACTGAAATGTGTTTACCAGACAAAGGGTCTGGGGGAGGGTGTAAACCTGTTCCTCAAAGACAAAGGACAAACAAACGCCTCTAGCCAGGTGTCATCAAAGTTGATTGGCAATCACTGGTCAAGTGGCCATTCTATGGCAACGGACGGGGAAAGGGACAGATCGATCTGCATTTAACAAACAACATGGAACCTCTTTCACCACGATACTCCGTGTCTCTATTCTCATAGTTGGAAGGAAATATATCTAGGGGTAAAGTTCTGGCAAATTCATTTCAAAGGGTGGTTGAACTATAAAAGTGAGGGTCAAAACCACCCCAGATTTTCTTTCTTTCTTTCTTTCTTTCTTTCTTTCTTTCTTTCTTTCTTTCTTTCTTTCTTTCTAATTCACTTATGAAGACAAAGAAACCAGCCTTTGGAGTCTGGGAGGGGTTATGACCTGAGAATTTGATTAGCCCTGTTGCTGGGAACATGTGGTAAGGATTTTACATTGAACCAAGTCTAGCTGGTTAAGTTTTAGCTACTAGGAAGCATTTTATCTTTATTTCCCTTGTAACCATTTCTGACTTTAATACCTTATACTTGTCCTCACTTAAAAGATATCTCTTTGTAGTTAAATAAACTTGTTTTATTCTTTAATCAAAACTAATGCAGTGTTTGTGTTTAAAGTGGATTG
This sequence comes from Malaclemys terrapin pileata, assembly GCF_027887155.1. NCBI lineage: Eukaryota > Metazoa > Chordata > Testudines > Emydidae > Malaclemys > Malaclemys terrapin. Next base: position 146,918,820 of record NC_071508.1, on the reverse strand, counting down.
TTGATAACTTTAGCTAAGTAGTAGTACACTGTTGTATATTGGCGCCTTACAGGTAAACTGGACCTCTACTATCTGAACTGTCCAGGAGAGGATGGGACCGTGCAGAACGCATTTTGGGGGGAAAATTCAAGCTAAGGAGAGTGCTGGGGTCACCCTGCAAGTAGTAGCAAAAGCTGCTGGAAGCCAGAATGTGGCTGATGTGTTGTTGAGAGGCTGCTGGGGTTACAGCCGCTGGACCAGGGCTATGGCAATGCACAGACAATCAGGTGAGACCTGCATGCTGGTAGGCTGATTGTGAATGACCAAAGTTGGGAGCTACAACAACAAAGCATTGTTAGGCATCCAAGGTTGCCAGGCAAGTGGTGACACAACCTCTCACTGGTCTGGACTACACCCCAGAATGTGACAGTGGGTGCAAAAGTGATTGGAAGATCGTACTCAAAAAATAGTTATCAATGGTTCACTGTCGAACTGGGAGGCTGTATCTAGTGGGGTTACACAGAGGTCTGTCCTGGGTCCAGTATTAGTCAATATTTTCATTAATGATTTGGATAATGGAGTGGAGAGTGTGCTTATAAAATCTGTGGGTGACACCAAACTGGGAGGGGCTGTAAGTATTTTGGAGGATAGGATTAGAATTCAGAATGACCTTGACAAACTGAAGAATTGGTCTGAAATCGACAAGATGAAATTCAGTAAAGACATATGCATAGGGTTACCATATTTTAAAATAACAAAAAGAGGACACTCCAAGGGGCCCCACCCCCACCCCCAACTCCGCCCCCTTCCCTGCCCCTTCCTCGCCCCCGCCCCACTCCAACTCCTCCCCTTCCCAAAGTCCCCGCCCCAACTCCGCCCCCTCCCCTGAACGCTTAGGTTAGATATTAGGAAAAACTGTTTAATTATAAGAGTAGTTAAGTCCTAGAATAGGCTTCCAAGGGAAGTTGTGGATTTTCTGCTTTTAAGAACAGGTTAGACAAACACCTCTCAGGGATGGTGTGACACAGAGGCCCATTTGTGCCTCACTACTCTGTGTCAGCAACTCTTATCAGGCCTGACATATTCATTACACCTAACACACGGTTGTCCTGATATATACCCAAAAGGTGGCATGAAAGATATTATTGGAAAATGGAAAACTCAGTGATCATTAATATTCTTGCATGCTGCGTGAGCATGGTGCGTACAAAGAGTTATAGATATGTGCTAGAATTATGTTCTTAAATTGTGTTTGGCAAGCAATGCATAAGCTCAGTGTGCCCTAGACAAAGGAATGTTTATTTGTTTGTCTGACCAGCCTGGTCGTCAGGCAGAGACAATTAAGGACATTTACGTAAAAGGTAAACAAAACCATGAACCTAGCGAGTGGAGGAAATATCCTCTTGCTGGGGTCTGATCTCAAAGGATAAGCAATTGAATCAACTGCTTGCATACAATATCAATAAAAGTGATGGTTCATATCATTGTGAAATATGTGTATTACACTATATGAGGCAATATGGATGCTCAATGGTATTAGGCTGTGACCAAACCCAGAGAAAAACAAATTCCTCCCCCAGGAGGGAAAGTAGCATTGTGAAATCAAAACAATTGAAGCCCCATTTACATATGAATCAGCAGGGGGAATGGGAAATCCAGAGGAAGGGAAGAACAGCATGAGGACATCCTGAGTCTGGGGACAAAACTGTGAGTTTGGGAAAGTGTGTGAGAGAAGAAGCCATCTTGGCATCAGTCACTAGACAGACACAGGGGGCAGAGCTCTTGCAAGTGGAGAAAGACAGGTCCTGGAGTCAAGGGGGTTGAAGTCTCTGGGACTGGAAGATTGTTCAAGGTAGTTTCCTCACCAAAGACTGTAGCTCATTAAGTTAGATTTTAGCCATTAGAAAGCATATGTTTACTTTTGTTTGTTTGTAATCCTTTCTCACTGTATTCCTTCTATTTGGTATCTCTTACCCTATATCATTTTCTTAATACACTTATTTTATTTTTTCAATAAATAACTCAGTGCTGTGCTTGAAGGGAAGGGTGTATTTACCCCAGTTATGTTCATAAGCTGTAATGTACTTTTGTCTCTCTAAAGGAGCAAACGAACCACATTTACTTCTCAGAGTGTTCCAGGAGAGGGCTGGACACGCCAGGGCAGTTTTGGGGAAATTCAGGACTGGGGGTGTGTTGGGGTCTCTCGGACAGTAGTAACTAAGGCGGGTGGAGACCAGAGTGTGGCTGTGGTATAACAAGCAGGCTGCTGGAGTGTGAGTTGCTGAACACACAGACACTCAGTCCATGCTTGAATGCTGGCTGGGTGCGTCCAGACAGGGAGCGACAGCAGCAGAGCATTTTAAGGCACTTGGTTACGGGAGAAGAGGTGACAGAACCCCTTACTAGTCGGAATTGCACCCGAAAACAAGAGAGATGGTCTAGGTGTACCTGGTCCTGCCTCAGCACAGGAGACTGGACTAGATGATCTCTCTTCCAGCCCTGCAGTTCTATGATCCTATGAACTCTGCATACAAGTATTAATGAAATCTGATTCACAGCCTTTATGTTACCAAAGATCCATTTGCGCTTCGTCAACTTTTTATCTTTATTGGTGTATTTAATTTGCTCTAATTCCAAAAGCTGTAACCATGTGTTATACCAGAGTCAAGTAGATTTTTATAATCCCAAGTGATTGCAGGGGCTTTTAGGGATGGGAGGGATAGCTCAGTGGTTTGAGCATTGGCCTGCTAAACCCAGAGGTGTGAGTTCAATCCTTAAGGGGGGGCCACTTAGAGAGCTAGGGCAAAATCAGTACTCGGTCCTGCTAGTGGGGGCTGGACTTGATGACCTTTCAGGGTCCCTTACAACTCTATGAGATTGGTATATCTCCATATTTTATTTATTTATTATTTACATTCTGTTTCCTGTATTTACTGCAGATTTCACAGTTGGATATCGTATCTTCACCTGACCAGAATAGGATTCATGGGCTCTGATCTTATAATTCTCCATATTCAGATTACCGTTTCTGACCTCATACTATTAATATACCATTACTATTGATTTTACATGGAAGGTATTCAGATACTTCTGGACAATAGTATTATATCCTCAAATAATAGATGCTGATTGGTATTATAACTAGAGCCGGTCAAAACTATTTGTATTTGAAAGCATGTGCACTATAAGAATTTCCACTTGATCAGACCTCTGCTATTTTATGATCATTTTCTAAAGTCCAGAAGTGCTTTGCACCATGGTTTCTGTGATATGACTTGAAAAAGTTTATGGTTTCTTTCCCATCTCCATTGACTTCTGCCCATAAACATACTTACAACACTGCTCACAACCGAAGACATTAGCTTTTCTTTTGCAATCTGAGCATAGTTCTTCTGCATTTTAGCTAGTGCCACTAACTGATCATCTTGCCGGAGGACTGCCCCGAACACATGTGAAGCTGTACTGACTGAGGTATTAGGCTCTTTTATGAATCCCAAAATATTTCAGTACAGGCACTTCTGTAGCAGCTTTTAAACTACTCAAAGCTTTTCTCCTGCCATCACAGTACATTCTGAACTGTCCCCCAAGTGCATCCCCTTTCGCAGACTAGGGATGTTAACAGGCCCATGAATCATTGTAACGCCTCAGTATTGGGCATGGGCAGCATGTGAACCCCCACTTTGGGGAGACTAGCCCCCGGCCCTGCCCCTGCCCCTGCCCCTTTCCCACCCCTTCCGCCCCCCTTGCCCGCCAGAACCCCGAGCCCCACCGTGGCTTGGTCAAAACATCCCGAGCACTGGCCCACTGGCCCTGGGCTGCCAGCCAGCCCATCCCAGCTGCACTGGCTGTCCCTACCCCTGGGCCTTTGCCTGGCCCTGAGCACCGGCCCGACCCCTGGGCCACCAGCCAGCCCCAAACTCCAGCCCAACTCCTGGGCCAGTCTGAGCCACTGCTGGCTGGCCCAAGCCGCCTCTGGCCGAGCCACCCCAGCCTGCCAGCCAGCCTAAGCCGCCCACTGGCCTGAGCTGCCCTGGGCTGCCCTGGCTGCTGGCCAGCCAAGCCCGGCCCAAGCTGAGCCCCTGCCGGCTTCAGGGGACAGGGGGAGCGAGAGTGGAGCCTCAGGGCAGAGTGTGGGTGGGGCCAAGGCCTGGGTTAGGAGAGGCTTAGTTAGGGTTACCATACGTCCTCTTTTTCCCGGACATGTCCGGCTTTTCGGCAGTCAAACCCCCGTCCGGGGGGAATTGCCAAAAAGCGGAACATGTCCGGGAAAATGGCGGCTCTGTTTAAGAGCCCGGCTGCCTGAACGCTCCCGGCTTCGGGCAGCCCCGTGCCTGGAGACCCTGCGCCGCTGGAGCCCGGGAGGGGAAGTGCCCGGCTGGGGGCGCAGGGTCTGGAGGCACGGGGCTGCCCGAAGCCGGTAGCTCTCGGGCAGCCCGGCTCTTAAATAGAGCCGCGGGGACTGGAGCCTCCAGCCGCCGGGGCTGTGTGTAACTGACACAGTGTCAGTTACACAGAGCCGGGCTGCCCGAGCGCTACCGGCTTCGGGCAGCCCTGTGCCTCCAGACCCTGTGCCGCCGGAGCCCGGGAGGGGAAGTGCCCGGCTGGGGGCGCAGGGTCTGGAGGCACGGGGCTGCCCGAAGCCGGTAGCGCTTGGGCAGCCCGGCTCTTAAACAGAGCCTCCAGCGGCTGGAGCCTCCAGCCCCCGGGGCTCTGTGTAACTGACCCAGTGTCAGTTACACAGAGCCCCAGCCGCTGGAGGCTCTGTTTAAGAGCCGGGCTGCCCGAGAGCTACCGGCTTCGGGCAGCCCCCTTGCCTCCGGACCCTGCGCCCCCAGCTGGGCACTTCCCCTCCCGGGCTCCGGCGGCGCAGGGTCCGGAGGCACAGGGGCTGCCCAAAGCCGGTAGCGCTGGGGCAGCCCGGCTCTTAAACAGAGCCTAAGAGGAGCAGAGCCTCCAGCTGCGGAGGCTCTGCTCCTCTTCGGCTCTGTGTAACTTATACAGTGTAAGTTACGCAGAGCCGCCGGAGCCCCGGAGGGGAAGTGCCCGGCTGGGGGCGCAGGGTCCGGAGACATGGGGGCTGCCCAAAGCCCGAGCGCTACCGGCTTCACGGTTTGCCGGGCAGCCTCCAGACCCTGCGCCCCCGGCTGGGTGCTTCCCCTCCCGGGCACCAGCTGCGCTGGGGAAGCGCCGGCTGGGGGCGCAGGGTCTGGGGGCTGCCCGGGAAACCGTGATGCTGGTAGCATTGGGGCAGCCCTTTCCCCCTGGCTGGGAGTGGAAGGGAGGAGGGGGCGGAGTTAGGGTGGGGGAAGGGGCGGAGTTGGGGCGGAGCTAGGGGTGGGGAAATGGGCGGGGCCATGGCCCGTGGAGGGTCCTCTTTTTTTATTTATGAGATATGGTAACCCTAGGCTTAGTTTCCTCTGGCCTTTGATACCCGCTGCCCACGGTATTGGGGTTTTTAATGTATTTGTCCATTTGCCTCTACTTTCTTGGGTAGGTCTGACTTGATACCAACAATGCAAAACTCTGCTCCTTCCATTCCCCTGGTATCTAGTCAGATCAGCTCAAATTTCTCCATTGTGAAGTCTAGACATTCTCTCCTCAGCTATTCAAGTACCATTCACATTTGCATTCTTATTAAAAACCTTTTGGATTCTTAGCTTGTTTGGTTTTATTACAGTGACAGCCCTGTTAAGTGACTCAGGGTATGTCGACACTGCAGCCAGGAGCCTTGAAGGGATACCTTAGCTGGCTTTCATCTAGCTGAGTAATTCTCAACCTATTTACTATTGTGGGCTGCATATGTGCCCCACAATGTGTTGTGTGGGCTGCATCCAATACTACCTGTGTGGCCCTGAGGATTTTACATGGGCCGCAGCTCTGGGCTGATTGGGCAGAAAATGTCCCATGGGCCGCAGGTATTTTGGCAGCATACAGGGATCTAGCTCAAGGTGCTAGATTATATCTGTAACGAATTCTAGTTAATTACACACTGCAACAAGTTATTATAATTCAACAGTGTTTGCTAGCCAAGTTATACTCCTTAGTTTCCCTACATTTCCAGAGCGCTCTTTAGCCCAAGCACACATCCAGGCTGGCAGTGCCGTATTGTTCATTTTGTGACTCCGATGAAAATCAAGCTTAACTTTTATTTTTAACAGTGCTGGTCACCAATCTATTTATATATGCTGGTTGTGATTACACTACCCTCTGCTGCAGTTTTGGTTGTGACACTGAAAATGAGTGAGCCAAATGTCCATTTCATAACCCAATCTGTTGTAAAACGTTGTGTCGCAAATGTAGCTAGAGACCCAGCTCCTTTCCCAGTTGTATAATTAGTGGAGGAGCTTGGTGTGCATGAATTTGGCTTTTGCATTTCTCTGTAACTGGATGACTCACACACTTTGACAAAATGCTGCTTGGGCAGATACTTGGGCCATAGGGGTGCCATTTTAGATTTTGGTGGGGGAGGGGACAACTTTAACCATGATTCCAGGACACCTGAAAACTCTATTTTTTCCCCCAAATAATAACTTAGAAATTAGGTGATAGGGCACTGTATCTAATTCCTATTTAAAAAAAGAGGATTAAATAAATATTAGACCCACTCAGCTCTAATACTAACATGTTCTCACATCTTGTGTCAAGTCACTTAAGGGACACTGGTTAGGTTAAAATTTTAATGTATATTCTTACTTTGTTACTAACTCTTGAATACAACAATTGAAACAATTGTAGAAAAATCTAGATGACTTTCTATCACTTTTTTGCAGTTCGTCAAGCCTGGAATAGATCGTTTAACTTTGAAAACAGCCTACTAGGGCAAGGCCCCATGAGTTTATACTGTACCTGTCTGGGACTGTAGAGGTGTCGGACAGAAGGCGCGGGACTGGGAGGTCAGCCTCCCTCAGCTGCCCATCCTTGCTGCCTGGCCCACACCACCTGGGGCTCCGGTGGCGATTTGAAGGGGCCCAGGGCTCCAGCCACTGCCACCGTAGCAGCAGCGGCGGCCAGGAGCTCTGGGCCCTTTTAAATCATTGGCCCTGGAGCGGCTGCCCCTTTTGCTCCCCCCCATCGGCATCCCTACGGTGGGGGGGGGGGGGCAAAAGGGGCAGCGACATTAGCAGCAGCACTTTAAGGAGGGTCCTTTGCCGCGGCAGTGCTTTAACGTCGGCTGGGTACGGGCCGGTACCGGCTTCTTACCAGTACGCCGTACTGGTCTGTACTGGCCCACTTTCACCCCTCCCTGCCCCCCCAATTGGCGCCCCGGTGGGCCATTTCTTGTGACTGACCCTGCTCCCCCAGCCTATGCTGCAGGGCGGGGAAGAAGGGGCATAGCCCCAAGCCGTGCTACCCCTCCCCTTGCCCCAGCGGATGCAGCAGAGAGACGACACGAAGGTGAGGGGGTGGGACTGCCCCAGAGCTGCCCTGTCCCCCCAGCGGGTGGGGCAGAGGAGGCCCCATCGCAGATAATCTTGCACCCCAGACCTGGGCGGCAGCTGCATGGAGAGGGCAGACAGGGGGCGGGGCACAGGGAGGGGCGGGGCTAAGCGGGTTATAGCCCCGCCTTCCTAGCAGGGGCTAGGGGCCAAAGCGGCAGAGGGGGCGGGTCCGAGCCGGCTTGGCCCCGCCCCTCCCCGCAGGTGCCGCGGAGGGGGCGGGTCCGAGCCGGCCTGGCCCCGCCCCCGCAGATAAGGCGGCGGGCGGCAGCGCCGGGCGCAGAGCGCAGGATGAAGCGGCGCAGCGAGCGAGGGGTCGCGCCGCCGCCCGGGCCCCAGGGGGAGGGTCCCGCGGCCCGGGCTGGAGACCCCCCTGCGGGCTCCCCGCGGCCCAGGCGGTAAGTCTCGCTCCGCTGGGGGAGGGGGCGGCTCTCCTCCCCCTCCCTCCCGCTGCTGTGCGCCCCCTCTGGGGGTGTCTCCCTCGCGCTCCTGTGCACCTGGGCAGGTCCCCACCTGCCGGGGGTCTCCTCTTCGCCTAGCCCTGCGCGGCACCCGCCCCCTTATCCCTGCTCCGAGTGAAGTGATGCCAGGCGTGTCGTGTCCGGACCGGCTCGCGGCTGGCAGGGGAGGGCTGCTCGGGGGTGCCCAGGGGTCTCCCTGCTTCCCCCCAGTGGAGGAATGGGGCGGTGATGCACAGCCACGGCTTGCTGCCCCACTAGGGGGTTGTGAGGGGGGGGAGTGAAGAGCATCCCAAACTCTCTGTGCCTCTAGGTCACTGTCCCCACCTGGGCTGGGCTGTGAGGCAGCAGGAGCGGATGCTCTCCTGGCTTCCCCTTACCCAGCCCTGGGGGGGACAGTGACCTGGAGGCGGGGAGCCCTGGCCTTCCTCCCCAGCCTCCTTGGGGTGTGGAGGAGCAGCGTTGGAGGGGGGAGCCAGCAGCGTTGCCAGGTGTTCTGTGCGTCTAAGTCAGTTTCCCTATGTGGGTGCAGGAGGTGAGTGTTGGGGGCTGGGGTCACCAGATGTCCTGTTTTTATAGGGACAGTCCTGATAGGGCTTTGACTGATATAGGTGCCTATTACCCCTTGTCCTGATCTTTCACACTTGCTATCTACTCACCCTATTGGGGGTGCACAAGGGGGGAGGAGCCCACAGGGGCCAGGGCGATGGAAGAGGTGCTATGCCCATGGGGATTGGGCTGCCAAAATACAAATTCAGCCAGGGTGCCATTTTACCTAAGTTTGGCCCTGACTAGCCGCACCTGCTGGTGTACATGAGGGTTACTTTATGCACAGGTGTGATGGGTTGGATCACAAAAACCTGCTTGGGAGTTGCCACCCGATGTGCCAAGACTACTTCTATCCCTGTTTTCCCTGCCAGCTCAGGACTCCAGCACCCTGTCCAGCACTCCTGTCTGCTCCAACACAGACCCAGGGTCTGAATTACTTGCCCCAGAGCTGCAGATTTACCTGAAAGCAGCTAACCGAAGTGTTCCTGTCTTTAACACTCAGATGCCCAACTCCCAATAGGGTCTAAACCCAAATAAATCCTTTTTACCCTGTATAAAGCTTATACAGGGCAAACTCATAAATTGTTTGCCCTCTATAACACTGATAGAGAGAGAGAGATGTACAGTTGTTTGCTCCCCCAGGTATTAATACATACTCTGAATTAATTAATAAAGAAAAGGTGATTTTATTAAATACAGAAAGTAGGATTTAATTGGTTCCAAGGAGTAACAGACAGAACAAAGCAAGTCACCAAGCAAAATAAAATAAAATGCGCAAATCTATGTCTAATCAAACTAAATACAGATAATCTCACCCTCAGAGATGCTTCAGTAAGTGTTTTTTGTTTTGTTTTTTCTCCTCAGACTGGACACCTTCCAGTCCTGGGCACAATTCTTTTCCTGGTACAGCTCTTGTTCCAGCTCAGGTCGTAGCTAGGGGATTCTTCATGATGGCTCCCTCTCTCCTCTTTTTTCTGTTCGCTCCTTTATATATCTTTTGCATAAGGTGGGAATCCTTTGTCCCTCTCTGGGTTCCCACCCCCTCTTTCTCACTGGAAAAGCACCAGGTTAAAGATGGATTCCAGTTCAGGTGACATCATCACATGTCACTGCAAGACTTCATTACCCACTTGCCAGCACACAGGTATACAGGAAGACTTACAGGAAAACACAGCCATCTGCAGACAATGGTCCTTGTTAATGGGAGTCATAAAGATTCCAAACCACCATTAATGGCCCACACTTTGCATAATTACAGTAGGACATCAGAATTATATTTCATATTTCTGGTTTCAGATACAAGAGTGGTACATTTCTACAAATTGGATGATCACACTCAGTAGCTAATAAGCTTTGTAATGATACCTTACAAGAGACCTTTTGCATGAAGCATATCCCAGTTACATTATATTCACTCATCAAATTTTTATAAAATCATATAGACTGCAGTATCACAACGGGTATCTTTTAAAAACTCTTTAAAAGTTTGGCTTGCAGTGTATTACACCCACCGCCAGTTCAGTTTTGCTTATTGAAGCAAAAGCTATATATATATCTAAAGCTTTACAATGGGTACAGATTGCTTAGAGGAACACTGCAGATCTGAAAGGAGGGTTAGAGCATGTTGTCCGACCCCAAATAATAACCAATTGCTGCTGATGTTTACTTAAATTAAGAACATAGACTATACTAGCTACTTCTACTGGAAACCCTAAAGAAGGAATTAAAATGACCACTTTCTTCTGAATCCTTGGGTTAACAGAGGTGGAAGAGATACTAGCTTCTGCTTTCACAATCCTCCTTAGTATTCATCCATTTGGAGCTGCGTTGGCTCTTCTCCCATCTACTACAAATTCCATCCTGTTTTTTTCTAGCTTTCTGCATACATTAATCACTTCCCACCCTATCTTTAATTATTGTTTCATCTCTGTAGAGATCAGAATAGGTTGATAAACTCTTATCCGAAATCTAGGCACAGTAGTGCAATCGGTCTCGTCTAAGATGACTCTTCATGGCGTCTGCGTTGAGCAATTCTCACAACTGTTCTGAGCTGCCAATGCATCCAATATTCTGCTTGTTTTTCTGATGTATGCTGACCTTATTATTTTTGATTAGTAGTTGCCAAGATGTGCTTGGCACTCAATAAACACACAAAGTGTGGTTTATCCTCCAGGGACTTAGTCTAAGGACTGGGTCAACATAGGCCAGGGAAAGGGGATGACAAGACAGTTTCCTAGATTTTTCCTGCTCTGTCTTCTAGAGAGCTTATTAAAACAGACATTCTCACTTTCCATTTCAATGTAAACAAGTCCCCAGTTAGGCCTTTTCCTGCCTGTGGTTCTACCCTTTCTAGATCGAATTGCCTTGGGAGTCTCTTATGTTGCAGACTTTTCAGGACAGGAATTGTCTTGGTTGTGTGGCACCAACATGTGGAGAGCTAGGCCATCCAATTCAGCATTCTGTGTAAATTCACATGGCATGAAAGTACCTTCTTCTGAGTCGTTTATCCGAGAGTCTACAACTATGAATGTCTAGGATCATAAAACCGTAAAATAGACTGAATTGCTTTGATTTTTCTTGGATCAAATGTAGTGGCCTGTAACTTCCTGCCTCCTTGGTATCTAGTGCCTGTGAAAAGTGGCAAACTGACAGTAAAGGAGACTGAAGTCCCCTTACCCAGTCACACACAAAATACACCACAAATAGTGGTAGTGGATGGGCTCCCTTGAAGTACTGAGGGTCACGACAGCCCTTTATCCCAGTACAGATCTGGACTAGATGATCTCCTGAGGTCCCTTCCAACCCTGATATTCTATGATTTTTTTTTTATTAACTGTATGTTGGCACGTGTTTCTTGTTTCTATAAAAAGAAAAGCATTCTTAGTCTAAAACAAAAGCATCACCCATATAATACGTTAACATTCAGTTCCCATCCAGCTACTTTCTTAAGCAAGTTTTCCCCCATTCCTATCTGAGAGCCATTCCCGCTCTAGATGATAAATTCTTGGTGCCTGGTTGATTTCTGCTCTCGCACCTGTGTGCAGCTCTGACTTCACAGGGAGGCTGCATGAAGTGAAGGATGGGATAGAAAGAACTTGGCTCTAATGTTGTGACCCGAAATGTCATAGATGCGTTTGTATGTTCAGGCCCTAGCCAGGCATCAGCAATTACAATGTTAATTACAATCAGTTAATAACGGCTGACACCTTCATTAGGGTAGCAATAACTGCTGGCATCATTCAGCCTACCACAAGGCTGGTCAGAACATTCGGTCAAAAGCTTCTGTCTTGTTCTAGGGTGATTATTAATGTCTCAATGTCTTCTGTAAAAACTCTTCCTCCATCCACAGCATTTACTCCACTTCTGATATCTTTCCTGCCATATTACTTTCCCAGCACTATCCCTTCTTCCTTGACTTTTGTCCTCAGTGTCTCCTCTTGCTTTCTGGAAAATCTGCCCTGTTTTTTAGACGTACAGTGAATTTGTACCCCTGTTAACTCAACTGTCTTCTACTCTGAGCCATACTCTCGGCTGGTGTAACGCCAATGACTCCAATTGAGCGTCTCTAGCTTACATGAACTGAAGACGCTGGCCCTTTATACTCAAACATCTAGCTCTCTTCCTCCCTTTCCATAACACTCCACGGTAGTGTCCTTCCTCCAACGGGAGGTATGTTAACAGAGCTCTGGTTTGAAGTTAACCTCCTGTGGCCTCTGAGATATTCACACTCTGGCAATCTCAATGGACTGCAGCAATATAGCTAGGCTTGCTTTCTGATGAGTATCCTGTCATGTTGAGGGGTGTCTGAACATGTTTGGACAGCGCCCTCAAAGGCTAGAGCCACATCCAATCAGAACAGCATCTTCTGGGAAGGTTTTGAGTAATTCCTGTTAGTGTGTGACTGGGTGTGCGTGGGAAGCCCTTTTACCTGACTCAACAGTTGCATCATGATCCAGCCTCATTCGCTTGCAAGACTCCATATTTCCCCAGGGATCATGTGAACTTTCTCTCCCAACCTGGGACTGTAACTCTGGAAAATCTCCCGTAGTTCTTGGTGTATTCATCCTCTTTTGGGTATTAATACATTTCAGAGGTAGCTTTGTGCTGCACTCACCTAACTGATAAAGCTGAAGCAATTAATAGGTGCTTCCAGGCTCTCTCCAACGCCTGGGTGTTGAATGCACAGGCTGATTGCATTTGCAGAACAATGGCTAGAGTAGTAATCCATGTTTGCTCACAGCATGGTCAAATTCTTTCTAAAGAAGAGTGCTGCTTGTCAAATGGGGGGCCCCCAGCTCGCTGTGTCGCTGCATAGGTGCCATCTTTGAGTTGCCAGGGGGTGCTCCTTTATTGGGGCCTATGCAAGACAGGCTGTGTCTATCCCCATCTGACAAGGTGGGGGGAAATAGTCAGTCCCCACCCTGCCTATCCTCTGTCATTTGCTATTGAGCTGTCAGTGCTTGCCTCCGATTGGCCCATCATGTCAGCCTGTGCTGCCCAGTCGTTAAACTTTCAAACAAGTCCCTTCCTGGTTTCTCCTTGGCTGCCCCTCAAACCTGGGAGGAGCTCCCTGTGAACATCCACAAAGCTACCTCCCTAACCTCCTTCAGCTCCCTCCTCAAAACTCTCCTATGCTGCGAGGCCTGCAAAAAACTTGACTATTAGGCTACTGGTGTGTTGTGACTGCTACCTATTGCCAATGTTGTCTCACTGTTTCCTTGTACTCCCCTGTTGGTCTGTACCCATCTTCTTTTTGTCTCATAGAATTGTAGGGCTGGAGGGGACTTAAAGGGAGCATCTAATCCAGCTCTCTGCTGTGAGGCAGGACCAGGTATGCCTAGAGCAGTGGTTCTCAACCAGGGGTACACGTACCCCTGGGGGTACTCGTAGATCTTCCAGGGGATACATCAACTCATCTAGCTATTTGCCTAGTTTTACAACCGGCTCCATAAAAAGCACTAGCGAAGTCAGTACAAACTAAAATGTCATACAGAGAATGACTTGTTTATATTGCTCTATATACTGAAATGTAAGTACAGTATTTATATTCCAATTGATTTATAATTATATGATGAGTATATAAGCAATTTTTCAGTGATACTGTGCTGTGACGCTTTTGTATTTTTGTCTGATTTTGTAAGCAAGTAGTCTTTAAGTGAGGTGAAACTTGGGGTTACACAAGACAAATCAGACTCTTGAAAGGGGTACAGTAGTCTGGAAAGGTTGAGAGCCACAGACATAGACCATCTCTGACAGTTTGTCTATCCTGTTCTTAATATCCTCCAATGATGGGGATTCCAAAACTCCCCTTGGAAGCCTGTTCAGTCCTTAACTATCCCTATAGTTAGGCCATGTCTACACTACAAAGTTAAGTTAACGTTATGTAAGTCGACATCGAGCCTCTGATTTAAGCAAGTCAGTCTTGCCTATCCTCATAGTGTCAGAGGAGTGCATCCTCACTAGCATTGCCGCACAGACCACTGCACTGTGGGTAGCTATCCCACAGTTCATGTAGCCAAGTGGAATTTTGGGTTGGGACCAAATTAGTTGCAGGGGAGTGGTTATGGAAGCATGGTATTAGCCTCCCATGATGCACTTCCCTCCCTTTTCCCCTCCAATCAACAGCAGACAAACCAAGGCCTTTTTTTCCCCCCCTCCCCCACCTTTTTTCGTAAGCCTGGGTTACCCGCGCAGCTGCTATAGCACGATAAGCATGAACCCCGCTCAGCTGTACGCTGTTGTGAGCATTACAAACACCTCGCGCCTTCTCCTGCAGTATTTACACAGCCAATACAGGAGCTGCCGCATGGAATGATGATGTGCAAGCAGCCCTGCCAGGAGGTGCAGAGCAATTTGCAGTTGCTGGCAACAGTCCTTCATCAGCCTGACATGGCTGAGTGCCACATCTGGGCCTGGGAAACGAGCACTGACTGGTGGGACTGCATTGTTAGGCAGCTAGCGGATGACTAGCAGTGGCTGCAGAACTTTTGAATGCGTAAGGCCACTTTCCAGGAACGGTGTGAAATGCTTTCCCCAGCCCTGAAGTGCAGCTATACAAAACTGAGAGCTGCTCTGATAGTGGAGAAGCGAGTGGTGATAACTCTGTGGAAGCTTGCAATGCCAGACTGCTACTGGTCTGTGGGGCATCAATTTAGAGTGGGTAAATCTACCATGGGGTCTGTTGTGATCCAAGTTTGCAGGGATTACTGACTTCTGCAAAGAAGAGTAGTGACTCTGGGCAAGGTGCAGGACATAGTGGATGGTTTTGCCACAATGGGGTTCCCTACCTGTGGTGGGGCGATAGACAGAACACACATCCCTATCTTGGCACCAGACCACCTTGCTAAAGAGTACATAAACCGAAAGGGGTACTTCTCAACGGTGTTGCAAGTGCTGGTAGATCACAGGGGCCATTTCACAGACCTCAACATGGTACAGTTAGGAAAGGTGCATGACGTGCACATCTTTAGGAACTCGGGTCTGTTCAGAAAGCTGCAAGCAGGGACTCTTTCCACACTGAAAAATAACCATTGGTGATGTTGAAATGTCAATCATGATTCTGGGAGTCCCAGCCTGCCTCTTGCTCCCATGGCTCGTGAAGCTGTACACCGGCCCCCTGCACAGCAGTGAGGACTGGTTCAACTATAAGCTGAGCAGGTGCAGAATGGTGGTAGAATGTGCCTTTGGACATTTAAAAGGTCGCTGGCGCTGTTTGCTGACTAGGTTAGACCTCAGTGAAAGCAATATCCACATTGTAACAAAGGGAGAAAAGTTTCCCTTGGAGTGGGGAGTTGAGACAGATTGCCTGGCAGCCCAATTTTGAGCAGCCAGAAACCAGGGCACTAAGAAGAGCACATTGAGGGGGCTCTGTGTCTCAGTGAGGCTTTGAAAACCTGTTTCAGCAATGAGACAGAGGACTGTGACACTTACCTGTGTTGTTCCTTACCAAACTGTCCCCTCCATTGCATTTTCTTCCCGGTAAACTCCACCCCCACCAACCACTGTGTTTGAATGAATAAAGAGCCTTTTCTCCTCAATTTGTTAAGTTTTATTGTGCACATAGACACACAGACAGCAAAGAAAAGTAAGATAACCTGGGGCAAAGGGGCTGATAACACCGGTGTGTGGGGAGAGAAACTAGAAAAGCTTGCTTACAGATGCAATCACAATCAAAGGTGCGGGAATGGGTGCCTTCTGGTCCTTGTACCCTCCCTTGGTGCAAGGGATACCCAACTCCCCACCCCCGCCGCCTCATAGGACGTTTGGGGGAGGAGGATGTAGAACTGGGTGGTGATGGCAGAAGGTTCAGCATAAGCCGGAGTCCCTTTGCAGCCTCCAGCTGCCTTTCTTGAACCTCAGTCAGATGCCTCAACATGTCTGATTTCTCCTTCATAATCCGCAGCATCTCTTCCTGCGTGGCATGCTCTTGTTCCCTGCTTGATCTCCTGTCCTCCTGGTCCATGTCCAGGTTCTCAGACAGTGTAATCCTCCATACTCTGAGCTCCAGCTTGTCACTCTCGGAGGCGCGCATTAACTCATTGACCATATCCTCCCAAGTCTTCTTTTTTCTGCCTTCTAATCTGGGAAAGTTTCTGTCCTGGTATGGAGGGTGCGCTGACGCACAAAGTTTCAGCTACAATGAATGCAAAGCACAAGGGTAGCATTGACTGTGCATACCTTGTTTCTGGTGCAAGGTTAATGCTTTTTATAAAAAACACACCCCTCAATGCACTTCCTTGCAACCCACAACACAGTCACAGCTGCTGGCTATTGCAAGAGTTGGTTTGCTGCTCCAGCCATGGTGAGTAAGACCTCGAGGCATGATATCTTGTGCTGCTGCTTTTGTGAAGACATCCTTGGGATCACAGGTTGGAACTTGAGGGGTGAAAAACCCCTTTCCCCTGTCAACCTGGAAGATGCTTGAGGACAGGCACCAGTGTAAAGCCCCTCCAAATTATTTTTTTACAAAAGCGACACCGGGGTGTGTGTGTGACAAACAGGAAGCCGTGCTCTCCCACCATTTAAAAAAAGGTGGGGGTTGCAATACATGGTGATCCCTTCCAACCATGACACAGTTGGGACAGCGTGGTTGTGTGATCCAGATTTCACCAAATGGGCGAAGTACTTGTTGAATTGTTTGCAGTTTAAGGGCTAGCATTGAAACCTTCCCCCATTTACCCTACGTAACCATATGCGATAACCCTCTCCTGAGGGTAACAGAGGTGGCAAGGGAGCAGATACTGCAAGCATCCAAGACCTGGTCCTTATGCTGCAATGATGCCAGCAGCGTTAATAGTGGAGGGGGGTGGGAAAGTGTCCTACTGGGGTGGACGAAATAAGGCAGCCCTTCCTTGAAACCTTCTGCTAAGGATTGCAGAGTACCTCCATGAAAGCTTCCTAGAGATCTCCACAGAGGATTCCCAGGCCATCCCCATGTCCATAAACAGTCTTTTTTCAGAGAGCACCTTCTGCGTAGCTGGAGATGGCCACCAATACCCACTACACCTATTTTTTTTTTTTCAGTTTAAACTTAAAAAAAAATAGTGTGTAACCCCAACAGTTTGATTGAAAATGTGTACTCACCTGAGGTGCCTTTCCTGGCATCATGCTCCGCTGCCAACTGGTCCTGGGAAGGGATGGGCTCCAGGATTAAACACAGTTCTTGGCTGTCAGGGAGAATGGATCCTCCTCCTCCTCCAGGGGCCATGGAGAACAGCTGCTCACCATTCTCTCATAAAGGCCCTTAACATGGTCTTCAACTATCAGCCCCCCCTCACCCCGTCTTCATTTCTCAAGACTAACCATGCCCATTTTTTTTAACCTTTCCTAATCGGTTGGATTTTCTAAACCTTTTATCATGTTAGTTGCTCTCCTCTAGACTCTCTCAGAACTGGACCCAGCACTTCACCTGAGGCCTCACCAGTGCCAAGTAGAGTGGGACAAATGACCTCCACATATCTCACTACACTCCTTTTGTTACACCTCTGAATTTTAGTGTTTGTTTTTTTTGCAGCTGCATCAGATAGACTCATTCAATTTGTGATCCACTGTTAACCCCCCCATCCTCTTCAGCATACCATCACCTAGCCACTTATTCCCTGTGTTGTAGTTGTGCATTAGATCTTTCCTTCCTGAGTGTAGTACTCTGCATTTACCTTAATCTGAAATCAACAAGGGTAAAGTCAATACTGTGACTTGTCAAGGTCGCTTTGAATTCTGTTCCTGTCCTCCAAAGTGCTAGCAATCTTCCCAGCATAGCGTCATCCACAGATACAAGTGTTCTCTCCACTCCATTATCCAAGTCATTAATGAAAGGACTGACCACTGCAGGACCCCACTAGATATGTCCTCCCAGTTTCATTGCAAACCCTTGATAGCTACTCTTTCATATAGTAATTTCATCTAGACCACATTTTCCTAGTCTGCTTTTGCACCTGTCATGTGGGACTGTCAAAAGCCTTCCTAAAATCAAGATTTATCCCATTTACAGCTTCCCCTATCCATCAAGCAAATAATCCTTTCAAAGAAGGAAATTCTGATCTCAAAAGATCAGCCACGTAGCCAGGTCAATATATAACTCAGATCTTACCCAATAATCATACTGCTGCCAATCCTTTAGTATCTAATCTATTGTTGTAAGAGAAGAGTCCAAATGGTCAAAAATCCTATACATACAATCATTGAAAAGTTCTTGTATCACATTTGAAGCAGTGGTGAAATAAACTGCTGGCTTGTAAAGTCTTTGGTAATGTCCAAAAGATTGGAAGGTCCTCAGTCCGTACGTTGGAATGCTCCTTTTAGTGTACGTCCACAGATCAGAGCAGGAAAGAGGCAAAATGCAGATGCTTCTGAAGTCCTTTATACTTTCTCCCAGTGTGGAGGGAAAGCTCACAGTCTTAGTTTGTGGGGAAAATTACAGGATGGAGTCCAGGGTCAGGTGAGCAAGTCATATGCCCTTGCATGCTTGGACTCCTAGGAGCAGCCATTACCCATATTTTGGCTCATGTGTCCACAGGAAGGCTCACTAGGTGGGGATAGGCATTTTCTATGACTCATTGTACAAGCTGAGTGTGTAATGGGCCATCAACTTGAATAGCTCCTTCACAATGTGCTGGCCAGACGGGATGTAAATTACATGCTGGGTGTTACCCCAGGACATACACCTTTGAATAACTGGTACATAGTCAATAGTCCTCACTTTACATACAAAGATGATACTAGATTATAAATGGGATAATCACACTTCAAATTGTAACTTTTCCATTGACACCTTACATGATCTACTTTGTACATTTGTTGCAATTGTAGAACAGTGGCAACGTTAATGATACAAATGTTTATACTTTGATCATACAGCCTCACTCCTTATTGTCCTCTAGGTGCTTACAAACTATTATCAGTTTGTACTAGTATCTTTCCAGGTATCAAAGTTAGGCTGACTGGTCTATAATGCCCTGGGTCTGCTTTGTTCCTCTTTATAATATATGGAGATATCTCTTCTCCTAGAACTGGAAGGGACCCTGAAAGGTCATCGAGTCCAGCCCCCTGCCTTCACTAGCAGGACCAAGTACTGATTTTGCCCCAGATCCCCAAGTGGCCCCCTCAAGGATTGAACTCACAACCCTGGGTTTAGCAGGCCAATGCTCAAATCACTGAGCTATCCCTCCCCCATAGCTTTCTTTGTAAAGAAAGCTACTACCTTTGCCCTTCTCCAGTCCTCTGGGGCCTTGCCCATCCTTCATGAGTTCTCAAAGATCATTGCTAGCAGTTCCAAGAGTGCTTCAGCTAGTTCCCTTCGATCAGGGCTGGGCAAACTACGGCCCGGGGGCTGCATCCAGCCCTTCAGATGTTTTAATCTGGCCCTCGAGCTCCCACCAGGGAGTGGGATCTGGGGCTTGCCCCACTCTGGTACTCCAGCTGGGGAACGGGGTTGAGGGCTTGCTCCACTCTGTGCATGCCGTGGCTCCTGGAAGCAGCAGCATGTGCCCCCTCCAGCTCCTACATGTAGGGGCAGCCAGGGGACTCTGCATGCTGCCCCCGCCCCAAGCACCACCCTCGCAGCTCCCATTGGCTGGGAACCATGTAGGAGATGGAGGGGGGGACATGCCACTGCTTCTGGGAGCTGCTTGAGGTAAGCACTGCCTGGAGCCTGCACCCCTGCCCCCCCTCCCATGCCCCTGCCCCAGCCCTGATCCTCCTCCTGCCCTCTGAATCCCTCAGTGCTAGCCTGGAGCACACTGCCTCGTCCCCACCCCAGAGCCCGCACCCCCTGCCGGAGCCCTCACACACACGCACCCCAACCCCCTGCCCCAGCCTGGAGCCCCTTTCTGCACCCTGAACTCCTCATTTCTGGCCCCGCCCCCTCCTGCACCCCAACCCCATTCATGCCCCCCTCCCCCACCCATACAATTTCCATACCCAGATGTGGCCCTCGGGCCAAAAAGTTTGCCCACCCCTGCCTTAGATGAATTTTACAGGGTTGTGCTGACTTGAATACATCTAACTTATGTAAGATATTCTTTAACATGTTTTTTCCCTATGTTGGCTTGTCTTCCTTTTCCCCTTGTTAATATTGTGTTGAATATCTGGTCTCCATTAGCATTTTTAGTGAAGACTGAGCAAAGTAGATATTAAACACCTCAGCCTTCTTGATTTCATCATTTATTAGCTCTTTCCCTCTAAGTAGAGGACCTACGCGTTTCATCTTTCTCTCAATGTAGTTCTAGAACCTCTTATTTCTTTTTATGGCCCTTGCTATGTGTAACATTGTGCCTTAGCCTTCCTGACTTGTCCCTGCATGCGTGTGCTATTCTTTTGAACCCTTCCTTAGCAAATCATCCATGTTTCCACACTTTGTAGGATTCTTTTTATTCTTTGTAGTCATTAAAGGTCCAAACTCTGTGTGCACATTTGTAATATATCAAAATACTTTGCAATTTTGAAGGATACGCATGAGCCTCAATGAATCAAGTAGCATTTAATTAAGATTTGTCCTCCCACAGCATGGTGGGGCGGAAAAATGTAGGTTAGCCCAACTATCTCAAACAGCAAATACTTATTGCATCTTGCCTCCTGGAAAGCAATAAGATTTGAAAACTGAGTAGCGTGTGCTGTGGAGATAATTGTATGTTACTTAATATCGAGGTTTAGAAACTTGACTTCTAAAGCCCTGCTGGAAAAGATGTGTAAAAAGGTAAAAGCGAGGACTAGCCAGGTCTGAAAACTTAGGCACAGCATGGGACGCTGTTGTGCACACACTCTGAACAGCAAGTCTGTCCCTGGTATACTCAGCCTCTGAATACTGTCTACCAGTCTGGGTGGGAAGCTCATGTACCAAATCTCTGGACATGCAGTTTAATGTCACGATTAGAATCCTAATGGGAACATTAAAATCAACCCCATTCAATGGATGCACGCTCTAGTGCAAATACTCTTCCGTCCCCGTCCCCCCCCAATCCAGGGAGAGAGACATACAACTGAACCATGGCCAACCTGAGCTTACCAATTCATGAAGACTTCCAGACCCTGCCGAAGGCATGCCTGAAATCTCACTGGATTTTTTGGGATCCGGCTAAAGTTCTTAAAGTGCCTTCATTCAATCCTGAGGCCCAGTGGAAAAAATTCTGGGACAATGCTTATGTCCCAAACACTTGATTGGCAACCCCACAAAGGAACGTCTGTGCTTCAGTGTACCCTGGAGACAATCGTCCGCACTGAACCACTTTAGAATGTTGCAAAAACAACAAGGAGTCTGGTGGCACCTTAAAGACTAACAGATTTATTTGGGCATAAGCTTTCGTGAGTAAAAACCTCACTTTTAAATCTGTTAGTCTTTAAGGTGCCACCAGACTCCTTGTTGTTTTTGTAGATACAGACTAACATGGCTACCCCCTGATACTTTAGAATGTTGCGTGGCAGCTGCTGTCATCTCTCTCCTTTTGGAAGAGGAGACAACACTGTGTCTGTGGACACCCCTTGCAAACTGTGGACCACACTGTAAGTCAGTGTCCGCTTTGATCACTTGCCAGTGGCATCTCCGATTTACATCAAGCCACTCCTGAAGCTACCCACTGGCAATTGGTGGTCTTAGGTCTGTACTGCCTGACAGGGAAATGAGTTCTTTTAAAATAGCTTTTGCAAGAATCTTAACTTTCCCTCTGCTGCAGAAGAAAACCCACCCCTGCAAAACTCTACGTCCCCTTTTTTAATCATGTCCATAAGTTAGAGACTTGACCCAACCCCTCCTCCCCACAAGTCCGATGTAAAGACCTAAACCTAAACTAACTTTAAATATTGTTTCCTTAAAGTAATGTATATTAATGGGACTTATTTGTCTTACAGGAGGAGGGCATCCTGGTTATTCAGAACCCTAATCCTGCATCTCTTCGTTATTTATGTTTCCGTACCATTCCTTATACGTCTCTTTCCTGCACTGTTGGCCAAGTTTGTCTTTCTCAATATTGGTAAGTATTCCTCCCGCTTACTTGTGTGGATAAGAAATTGTGGAATTCATTGCATTTCTTTCTCTATTGATTATCAAAGAGCAAAAGGGGCAGCTGGTGAGCAAAAGTGTACATGTTGCTTTACTAGTATCAAAGCTACACATGAAATTGTATCAAAGGGCTAAGACTGAAAGTAACTGTCTGGCAGATTCTGGCTAATTTCAAGAGATTTCTGGGATGTGAAATAAAACCTTTATGTAAACCTGAAGCAGTGTGGTGGTGAGAAGGGTAGATTGACTACCCTTCTGCAGTGCAGATGGTTTGGTGGCATGAGAAATGCATTGGGGTTGATGAGTGAGAATAGCAGCTTCAGATGAAGGCAAGGGACAATGGGAGATCCCTAATTGGCCTGACCTTCCTGGTGGCATTACATTTGTTACTCCTGGGGGAATACTGTGCCAAAAAAATTAAATTCTGCACACTATTTTTTTAAAATTCTGTATGTTGTTTGTCAAAATAACACAATATAATCCACGTCCACTTTCATTGAATTAGCATGACAAAAAGTAATTTCCCCTCTGATATTCACCCCTTGTCAACTGCTGAGAATGGGCCACATCCACCCTAATTGAATTGGCCTCGTTAGCACTGACCCCCCCCCCCCACTTGGTAAGGCAACTCCCATCTTTTCATGTGCTGTATATTTATGCCTGCCTACTCTATTTTCCACTCCATGCATCTGATGAAGTGGGTTATATTCCCACAAAAGCTTATGCCCAAATACATTTGTTAATCTATAAGGTGCCACAAGGACTCCTCATTGTTTTTACTGATACAGACTAACACAGCTATCCCTCTGAAACAATATAATCATGTCAGTTTCAATTATTTTGGTAATTTATTTCAAAATACTAGTCAGCAAGTTTGTCTGTAACAATACAGACAACAAAAAAGATTCAGGAAATGTTTTTGACAAATAGATCCTTACTAGGCGTAGTAATACAAAACTTTGAGTCACAATTCCTTTAAACTACAATACAGAACCGTATTCCCCGCACCCCTCAGAAGCAGTGCAAAGGCTTGTGGGAGTCAGGGGTAACAGAGGAGCTGAGGGAGAGGGAAGTAACTGCTGGGAAGGAGCCTGAGAGTGAACCTGGAAGGAGGTTGGGTATGAAAGGGAGAAATATGGAACTCTTTTTTTGAGGGGGAGGAAGGGTTGTTGGGGAGCCTCCCCCATGCAGACCCTGGCTGGCTCCTAGCTTCTCCCATTCAGTCAGAGACTCCCCTTCCCCAGGCACCCCACTCCCATCCTTCTGAACCCCAGGATGTGACCCCCCCCCAGCAGCCCTGTGTGCCCCATTCTGTCCTTCCCCCAAAGTCTCTTCACCTGCCCCCCCCCCCAGGCAGGGCACTGTAAGGAACGCAGCCTCTTCTCCGCTCCATTGGCTGCTACAGTGAGCCATCTGCTGTTCTGGTGCCACGGCAGCCCCTGGCGGCCAAAAGGCATAACTGCAATGCCTCTCCATCGGAAAGAATTTTCTGTGGAGGAAAAAAAATCTGCAGGCGACATGAATTGGGAGCATGTGCAGTGGTGCAGAATCCTCCCCCCCCGGAGTAAGTGTGTACTCCCATAGTCATTGCCTCAATCACAGGGCCAGGCTTAAGGAGCTTGGAGCTCCTTTGAATTCACTTGAGTAGCTAATGGAGGGACAAGGGAGAGGTTGTGTTTCTGATGCCTCAGACTTTGCAGGCATATTTTTAGGGCCTCCTTTTACTCTGCATCTCACAGGCTTTTTCCAAAATAAAGGATTTAAAAATATTCCGGATTGCTGTCAACTCGCGTTTCTTAAGGTATCTTGGAACAAGCTACACAAACTTACTGAGCAAGATCTGCCTTTGCCAGGGACATTGAGGCTGTTATACATAGAGAGTGCAGGAAACTTATGTTATGCAATCCAGGAAGTTTTTGGAGAGTGTTGGGGACAATTTCCTAGTGCAAGTGCCGGAAGAACCAGCTAGGGGCCATGCTCCTCTTGATCTGCTGCTCACAAACAGGGAAGAATTGGTGGGGGAAGCAGAAGTGGGTCACTGGGCAGCAGTGACCATGAGATGGTCGAGTTCAGGATCTTGACAAAAGGAAGAAAGGAGAGCAGCAGCATACGGACCCTGGACTTCAGAAAAACTGATGGGCAGGATCCCCTGGGAGGCTAATATGAGGGGGAAAGGGGTCCAGGAGAGCTGGCTGTATTTTAAAGAAGTCTTATTGAGGGCGCAGGAATAAACCATCCTGATGTGCAGAAAGAATAGCAAATATGGCAGGTGACCAGCTTGACTTAACAGAGAAATCTTCGGTGAGCTTAAACACAAAAAGGAAGCTTACAAGAAGTGGAAACTTTGATGCATGGCTAGGGAGGAGTATAAAAATATTGCTCGAGCATGCAGGGGTGTAATCAGGAAGGCCAAAGCACAACTGGAGTTGCAGCTAGCAAGGGATATGAAGGGTAACAAGAAGGGTTTCTACAGGTATGTTAGCAACAAGAAGGTGGTCAAGGAAAGTGTGGGACTTTTACTGAATGGGGGAGACAACCTTGTGATGATGTGGAAAAAGCTGAAGTACTCAATGCCTTTTTTTTTTTTTTTTTTTTTTTTTTTTTTTTTGCCTCAGTCTTCACAGACAAGGTCAGCTCCCAGACAGCTGCACTGGGCAGCACAATATGGGGAGGAGGTGAGCAGCCCTCAGTGGTGAAAGAACAGGTTAAGGACTATTTTGAAAAGCTGGACATACAGAAGTCCATGGGGCTGGATGCAATGCATTCGAGGGTGCTGAGGGAGTTGGCTGATGTGATTGCAGAGCCATTGGCCATTATCTTTGAAAACTCGTGGCGATCAGGGGAAGTCCCAGACAATTGGAAAAAGGCAAATATAGTGCCCATCTTTAAAAAAGGGAAGAAGGAGAGCCTGGGGAACTACAGGCCAGTCAATCTCACCTCAGTCCCCAGAAAAATCATGGAGCAGGTCCTCAAGGAATCCATTCTGAAGCACTTGGAGGAGAGGAAGGTGATCAGGAACAGTCAACATGGATTCACCAAGGGCAAGTCATGCCTGACCAACCTGATTGCCTTCTATGATGAGATAACTGGCTCTATGGATATGGGTAAAGGGATGGACGTGATATATCTTGACTTTAGCAAAGCTTTTGATATGGTCTCCCACAGTATTCTTGCCAGCAAGTTAAAGTGGTATGGATTGGATGGATGGACTAAAAGTGATAGAAAGCTGGCTAGATCGTTGGGCTCAATGGGTAGTGATCAATGGCTTGACGTCTAGTGGGCAGCCGGTATCAGAGTGCCCCAGGGGTCGGTCCTGGGGCTGGTTTTGTTCAACATCTTCATTAATGATTTGGAGGATGAGATGGATGTCATCTGCGAACTTGCTGAGGGTACAACTAAACTGGGGGGAGAGGTAGATACGCTGGAGGGTAGGGATAGGGTCCAGCGTGACCTAGACAAATTGGAGGATTGGGCCAAAAGAAATCTGATGAGCTTCAACAAGGATAAGTGCAGGACTCTGCACTTAGGACGGAAGAATCCCATGCACTGCTACAGGCTGGGGACCGACTGGCTAAGCGGCAGTTCTGCAGAAAAGGACCTGTGGATTACAGTGGCTGAGAAGCTGGATATGAGTCAACAGTGTGCCCTTGTTGCCAAGAAGGCCAACGGCATATTGGGCTGCATTAGTAGGAGAATTGCCAGCAGATCGAGGGAAGTGATTATTCCCCTCTATTCGGCACTGGTGAGGCTACATCTGGAGTATTGCGTCCAATTTTGAGCCCCCCACTACAGAAGGGATGTGGAAAAATTGGAGAGAGTCCGGCGGAGGGCAACAAAAATGATCAGGGGGCTGGGACACATGACTTACGAGGAGAGGCTGAGGGCTCTGGGCTTATTTAGTCTGCAGAAGAGAAGAGTGAGGGGGGATTTGATAGCAGCCTTCAACTACCTGAAAGGGGGGTCCAAAGAGGATGGAGCTCGGCTGTTCTCAGTGGTGGTCGCTGACAGAACAAGGAGTAATGGTCTCAAGTTGCAGTGGGGGAGGTCTAGGCTGGATATTAGGAAACACTATTTCACTAGGAGGGTGGTGAAGCACTGGAATGGGTTCCCTAGGGAGGTGGTGGAATCTCCTTCCTTAGAGGTTTTTAAGACCCGGCTTGACAAAGCCCTGGCGGATGATTTAGTTGTGGTTGATCCTGCTTTGAGCAGGGGGTTGGGCTATGTAGTAGGTTTGGGCTGAGGTTCAGCCCTCAGCGGGGCTGTGGGGTATCCCACTGCCTCACTCTGGTCCGGCAGCAGTCGGGGACCGCCGACCCACAGTTAGGGGCTCAGGCCCGTAAGCAGGGGCTGAACCAAGAGGTCCAAACACAGGCCCTTAAATAAGGGCTGAAGCAGGGGCTGGGTCCGTTTGTAGTAGCTCAGGCCCTGGATCAGGGCGGGGCAGCAAGCAAATAGTCAATCGGCGGCCCAGGCCCTTCAGCAGGGGCTGGATCAGTAGCAAATAGTCAGTTAGATACCCAGGCCTTTAAGCAGGGGCTGGGTCAGTTTGTGGCAGCCTAGGTCAGGGCGGGGCAGCAAGCAAATAGTCACCTAGGTACCCAGCCTCTCTAGGCCAGGGGAAACAGGGGGAGACTGCCACCCACGGGTTGGGTGGCACGGGGGACGCAGGCCCTCCCACTCCACTGCGTCCCAGCCCGGGGCCCTAGCAGCGGCGGAAACTTGCTGCTGTCAGTGGGGATCCTGGCCGCAACACACTGACATCGGCTCTGGCAGTGCTGCAGCCAGACTGGGGTCGGCTGCCCCCGGGCTACTTCCACACTCCCCCTCGGATGGTACCTGGGCCATCTTAGTGTCGTCGGTGCTCTCCACCAGCATTGGCTCCTCTGGTTAGGTAGCGAAGGGCAGGCTCTGCTCCTCCTCGGGGTAGCTGGCACGGGGCAGGCTTGGCTCCTCCTCCTCAGGGTAGCTGGCACGGGGCAGACTTGGCCAGTCCTTCTCAGGGTACCTGGCGAGAGGTAGGCTCGACTGGCCTGGTGACTCAGCAGGCCGGTCGCGGCTTGCGGCTGTTTCCGAAGCGGGAGCTCGGCCACGGACGTCTGCTCTCTCCGCCGGCCTGGCCTCCACTGAGCTCTGCAGGCGGGCTTTTATACTTCCGGGTCGGGGCCGTGACCTCGGAGGGGCGGCCGCCGGACCCGGTGGCTCCACCCACGTTGTTATTAGGGGAGGTTCGGCCCTCAGCGGGGCTGTGGGGTATCCCACCGCCTCGCTACAGGCTAGAATACTAGATGAACTCCTGAGGCTGGCAGAGGTAATATAAATATGTACAATCGCTTCTCGACGTGGAAGTGCTGTGTATAATATACACCTGAAGGGGGAAAGATTTCAGAACTGCTTGGCACTGGTCTGCCTAGGCTCCCATTGAAGCCACAGGTGGGAGGAGTTAGCTGAGTGCAGAAGATTCCACCGGTGATAGGTTGGGAATTGGGTTTTCCCGCAATAACATGAAACCTCTTCCTTGGAATCCGGTGAGACTTTGCTGAGTTTGTGACTGTGGACGTAAACTAATCCTGACTAGCTATCAATAGGATGATTACTGCACTGATATTTTGTGACTTGTCTTTCTCAGTTGCATTTCCCTTTGTGGACTTTGGGAAACCTGAATTGCTGCTGAACCATACTGTAAACTTCTATCTCACAACCGAACCGGAGGTCACCATCGGCGTCTGGTGAGTAGACAACCAGCTCATTCAGATTCTCATGGACTAGCAGAAGGAAAGTGTTTGAACTGTCAGATACCCAGAGGAGGTCTGATGTCTAAGAATTCCAAATCTCAAATTCTATTAATAGTTGACACCTGGATACCATGTGGCATGCAATGTAAAAATCTGTCCCTACTTAAACTTTCTAGATTCTCCAGCTAAAACTGTATTCTTACATTCTGCATAAAGCTGTACACTTCAGCGACAAAGCAAAGTACGAGCTTGCCTGTCTCCAGAACTTACTTTGTAGTAGTGAACAATAAAAACAGCAACTGTATCTGGATGCCAAGGGCTTGATTCCTCATTGACCAGTTCTGTGTATGCACCCACACCTACATGCCCGGGGCTAGATAGCCTGCTATTTCGCCACCTGCTCATGTACACCAAGGTGCAGCAGTGCAGGTACAAAGTCCATGTGCACATGGGCGTGGTAGTGAAAATCTGCCTTGAGTGCCAAGCTGGGTCAGTTAGCAGTGGTGTGCTGCAGAGCGCTGGGTGCGTTGCTCCCTCCATTGGATGTTCAGTATTTCCCCGTTATTCCTGTACACTGGCTGCCAGCAGATGTGTCCAAAGCCCTTTATCTGTCGCAGTGTAGCTGTTCCTGGCTACTGGACTGTGATGGTATGTGGCTATTTTTAAAACAGAGAAACGATGCTGCGTTATATTCTGCTGAATTAAAAACAGTATTTGGTCTAACAGTTGTTTTTCCTTTGCAAAGGGTATTCCATGTAGAGTAGTGGACAGAGAAATGGCCGGACTCTACCTAACAAAAGAGGCTGTGCTTGCCTGGTTTTTGAAGACCATTAACTAAATACAGTTATTCATCTTCCCAGTGTCTGATTCATGAAACAGTAGCATGTCTCCTTTGATCAGCAATGGAATATCCAGGTGCACTTGAGCAGGCGTGTTAATTACATACTCTTGGTTCTTTTAGGCATGTTTTGCCTGGCAGCAGGGGGATAGAAGCTCAAGGGAAGGATCACAGCTGGTATGAAGAAACTCTTGCAGACGATAATCCTGTTATAATTTATCTCCATGGCAATGGAGGTAACAGGTGATTAACATGAATAATACTACATTTGTAGGTTGTTCTACATTATGTTGGGTATATTGTATTGCTCGTGACAGTGACATCTGTTGCTGTCAGCTGAAGGCAGGAATAGTTTGGCTGTAAACTCTGGAAGTCCCCCTCTGCTGACACACTGCTCTTTCACTCTTGTGACCTTTCTTGTGGAGAGACAGCAGACTTGTTCCTGACTTTCTGGTGGTTTTATGATGTGGCTTATAATACTGTTTGGTACCCACTCCATCTCAACCACTTCTTAGGTCTTTTAGGTTGTAGGCTCTTGGGGCAGGACAATACCTAGCCCAGTGCTTCCCCCAATAGAAAGGTTTAAGAACAGTTAACTTTTTCCTATAAAGAGAATTCTGTCAATTCAGCATGTCAAACTGAAGTGTCTGCCTGTCCTTTCTCCATTACTGTGCACAACTCCTCCATCCTCCCTCTTTGACTCACCTCTGCATCTCCTCCCCACAACACACGCTCACGCCTGCCAGTTCTGTCTGCATGGCCTCTCCTGTTTCCACTGCAAAACTCTATTCCAGGCCTTGATTGTCTCTTGCCTTGATTCCTGCCCACTTCTCCTTCTGGCCTTCCTGCCAAGCCTTCCAAAATACTACCGTGGTGATCCCTTGCCTGGCTTGATGCTATGACAAAGTTCAGCCTTTCCTAAAATTCCTTCACTTGACTCCCTGGTCCTTCCAGCTCTGTCAGGCTCCTCCTTCTCACCTTCATGGCCTGCTGCAACTTAGCTCCTTCCTCCCTCTTTGCTCCTGTCTCCTTTCATTCCCCCCTCCCATATCCCCCCCCCCCTTTGCTCAGTCCAAGTTGCTCATTTTGTCCTTCACCTGTGTCTGCCTTGTGCCTTCTCCATTCATGCCTCCCCCTATGCCTGGAGCCTCCTTCCTGACCAAGTCCTGCCCTGACTGGACCTGTAGAACCTACTGATTTCATGGCGAGAGTCAGGTCAGGATTTGCCCCCCCTCGTGTATTGCAGTCGTCTGTGTGAGCCCCATCATAGCCAGCCTTGAGGAGCTGTCCTCCGATCCCCTTGGAATGGTTGCAATGTGCGTACTGGGTTGGATTTCTTTTAAACAATGCTCTTTATTTGGCTGTTGAGTCTGAAAATAAGTTATTGATCGAAATCGCCTCTCCCTTGAGGCAGACCTGTTTTAAACAACATTAAATAGCCAGAGACTTCTTTTGTTTCTTTCTGGTATTTCAGCAACTGTGGACTTTGGCCATACGTCCGTGTGCTCCAAGTTGGTGCACGTGCCCTGAACTAGAGTGCTGGGCTTCCATCTTGCTGGCTCTCACTTTGTCTTTAGTGATGATCAATTTTTATAGCATCTTGGGTGCTAAAATATTAGGTAGTTTATTAGCTTCCCATTGCTTGGTAAAGCTTTGTCTTTACTCCCAAATCTTGTAGTGGCTGTCTCACCCTCCCCCCCCCCCCCCCCCCCCAAACGTGACCACTAATCAATATGAAAAAATTCTGCTATAAAATAACTTGCACTTGAAATGTTAAGTTTGTTCTAAACTCATCCATTAGTTAAGGTTGCTCGTATCGTGCTCTAGAGGCCAGGACACCCATTTTGGATCTAATTGCAGGTGAATAAAATGTCCTGGGGCTGATTCAATGAAAATAGATGCCAACTGATCTGTGAAAGTGGCCAGCTGCAAACTGTTGGTCTCTACATCGTGCTCAGATTTAAAACTATCCTCTAGTGTAGGGCCACGGTGCACAGACAAATCCATTTTAAAAACACTGACGAGCACTTCAGCTTCCTGTTGTCATTAAAGAAGCTTCATTTCTTCCTTTTGCCTATAATTCGGGTGCTCTGGTAAACGGGACTTGGTCTTAGAATCAATGAATCCTTGTTAAAGCTTTTTTTAACTCTCCTACAGGGCTTCAGGGCACCGAGTTTCCTTGATGAAGGTAGGTCAGACCGATACGAGTGGGTATTGAGACTCCCACAGCTCAGTGTGTGGGGTGAACTTGCTCAGATGGTATCCCAGAACACTGCTTGTTATCTTGCTTCCCAGGGGAGTGTACCTCACCAACAAAGATTGGTAGGGCCAAATCTTGTTTGTTTTTTACACAAGCAAGCCAATTGCGCACATCGGAGTGATGGCTAGGAGTCGGGCAAGAAGAATCTAGCTGGTACCAGTCCTTTCTTTCCACGCATTGGGGATGCACCACTGTCAGATGGTTCCTTTAGCATTTGTACAATAAATACATTGGCTGCCCTAGTCTGTCATTTGAAGTGTAACGTTGCTTGATTTCTTAAACAGGTGATGAGTGCTGCAGGCTTCCATATACTGGCTCTTGACTACAGAGGTAAACTTAACAAAACAACAAAGAAAGCTGTCTCACAATTTATTAAAATGTTGTTGTTCATGTTATAACCCCTAATCTGCTGCCTCCCAGGGTATGGGGACTCGAGTGGCTATCCAAGTGAGACAGGATTTACTACGGACGTCATGTGCCTCTATGACTGGGTAAAAGCCCGGAGTGGAAATAGCACAGTGCTCTTCTGGGGACACTCCTTGGGCAGTGGGTAAGTGTGGTACTGGAGACTGGCCAAAGGGTGTAGAGTCTAGGGATTGTAGTGACGCATCCCTTGTGTTGCTGGACAAATGGGGAGCTGCTGTATAACCTAAAATACCAGGGTGGGTTTTAATTGCAAACATGTAATGCAGATCTCCTCTCTCTCCTCTGATCTCGGCTACTGCTAAAACTTCCTTTTTAATAAAGGAAAATCCTGTCCAATCCCCTATTTCTCCCATTAGGCCTTGTTTAAGGTAGGGAAATGTGTCTTTGTAGTCACGCTTCTTCAGTGACTTGTAAGGCACTGAACTCTCTAGACTGCCTACAGGAGGGGTAATGTCCTGGCCCAGAGGACTGGGAGAGTGCTCAAGTTGTACCAACATTTTAAGGAGTGAACAGGATGATCTGGGTGACTCTAGGCCTGTCAGCTTGACATCAGTCCTGGGCAAAATGTATGAAATGGCTCATATAGGATTCTGTTAATAAAGAATTAAAAGAAGGTAAAATAATTAATGCCAATCAACATGGGGTTAGGGCAAATAGATTTCTGCAAACTATTTCTTGCAACTGTCATTGACAAAGGTAATGCTGCTGTGACACAGACTTTTGTGAGGCAGTTGATTTGGTACCATATGACATCTTGTTTAAGAAACTAAAAAGATACAAAATTAACATGGCACATACGAAATGGATTAAACTGGCTAGCTGGTACATCTCAATGTAATTGCGAATGGGGAATTATCTTTGGGCGGGAATTTTATTTATTTATTTATTTTTAAGTAGGGTTCTGCAGAGATTGGTTCTTGGCTCTATTTATTTTTATCCATGACCTGGAAGAAAACAAAAATTACTGATAAAGCTTACTGGTGACCCAAACATTGGGGGGAGTGGTAAATTCTGAAGAGTATAGGTCACTGATACAGAGCGATCTCGGTCACCTTGTAAACTGGGCAGCCATAAGCAAACATGTTACAGTACAACCAAATGTGAAGTCCTACCATCTAGGAACGAAGAATGTAGGCCATAGTTTAGGCTGGGGGACTCTATCCTGGAAAGCAGGGACTCAGGAAGGCTTGTGGGGGTCATGGTGGATATGCAAGCTGAACGTGAGCTCCCAGTACAATGCAGTGGCCAAAAATGCTAATGTATAAACAGGGGAATCTTGAATAGGAGCAGAGGTTATCTGGCACTCGTATGACCACTGCTGGAATATAGTGTTCAGCTCTGGTGTCAACAATTCAAGAAGGATGTTGGGAAAAATTGGAGAGGGTTCAGAGAAGAGCCACAAGAATGATTAAAGGATTGAGAAAACCTGTTTGATAGTGATAGACTCAAGGAGCTCAATATATTTAACTTAACAAAGAAAAGGTTAAAGGTCTGTCTTGATTAGTCTAAAAGTATCGACATGGGGAACAGAAATCTGATGGTAGAGGGCTCTCCAGTCGATCAGAGAAAGATGTAACAAGATCCAATGGCTGGAAGATTAAGCTAGAGAAACTTAGACTAGAAATAAGGAGCAAATTCTTAACAATGAGGGTAATTATCCGTTGGAACAATTTACCAAGGGTT
This sequence comes from Malaclemys terrapin pileata, assembly GCF_027887155.1. Taxonomy (NCBI): domain Eukaryota; kingdom Metazoa; phylum Chordata; order Testudines; family Emydidae; genus Malaclemys; species Malaclemys terrapin. Next base: position 146,885,967 of record NC_071508.1, on the reverse strand, counting down.
GTGATGGATTCTCCATCCCTGGAAATACTTAAGTCGAGATTGGATCTCTTTCTGAAAGAAATCCCATTTCAACCACAGCTGTTAGACTTGAAGCAGGAATTGGTTCAGGGGAGTCCATTGGGCTGCGTTATACGGGAAGTCAAGTGAGATGAACCCAATGGTCAGTTCTGGTCTTAATCGATACATCTCCTTTTAAAATGCACTGCCCCCATAGTCACTGACTCACCTCTCCTTTCTTAGAGTAGCAACAAATGTTGCAAGAAAACTGCTTGAAGAAAAAGGTAATTCTCAAATGTTTATAACCAAGGGTTAGCCCATCAGCTGGGTGGAGCTGAGAGGAGCAAGAGTCGGTCACAGCTCGCTGTGGCCACAGCTAAACTTAGAGCAACCTAAGGGCTTGTCTACACCACACCGGCTAGGTTCAGCTCCAAAGGTCTGTCAGCCGGGGATTGCTGGAGTGCACTGTGCTTCGGGCATTTCCTGGGTGCTGGGGGATGCAGGGTGGGTGGGTGGCCTAGGGAGTTGGCTCTGTTGGGAACTCCCCCTCCATAGGAGGGGAGTTGGCAGCTGCTCTCTGCTTCCTTGGCACTGTCCAAGTGCCATGCAGGGCAGACCTAGGAATTGCAGTAACTTGAAGTGGTTGTCCAGCCTCTTTAATTTTTGAAGCTGATTGAACCTCATCCAGAGCTCATTGCAGTCACTGGAAGGACACCAACAACCTTTGGATCAGGCATTAGGCACAGTCGCACAGTGGTGGGAGGCGTGGAGGCAGCGTGAAGGATGTTGAATGGTCCGTAACCTAACTGATCGTTTCACACTCCTTACTGTTTCCAAGGCATCCAGGTGGACTTGATCGTTCTGGAATCATCCTACACCAACATTCGGGAGGCAGCAGCTCATATCCCCATTACCAGAGTAAGGCCACAGACTCTCTGCATCCTAGCATGGCTGCATGTGGAAAGCAAGTGCATGTTGCCAGTGAGATTTTTTTTTCTAAGTAGCCTGCCTATAACTCCCTTGTGGGACTGGGAAGGGAGCGTTCTTTAGATGTCTGACACCTAGTGTAGCTCCTGGCTATCAACCAGCGTTCAGCAGTGGGAAACGCAATGGCAGTCTTGTCTGGGAAGGTCCTTCAGTAAATCTCTGGGATGAAATCTGTCTTGGGATACCATGAACTCATGTGGGCACTAAAGCTGCTGTCCTATGGGAGATGATACTGTATTCCACAGCCTCCAAACACAGCATCTCTTGGCCTGCAAATCAACAAGGGACAAAAGATCAAGGGAGAGATCCTGGCCCTGCTCTGGCTCCACACTGGGTCAAATGCTTGGAGTGGTGCCAAGGGGCTGGGGAGGCATTCACATGATGCGGTGACTGTGGAAGAAAGCCCATAAGGCTGCCTGGCCTAGGGTGCATGCTGGGGGCGGGAGGATGTTGGTGGGTGGAGCATGTCTGGGTAGGACTGCAACCCAGAGCACTGCAGAGATTCTAGGCAGTGCTGGGGCCTGTAGGGCAAACTGGGGAGGCTGCTGTAACTGAGACGGGCTCCCAGAGCTGTCTACGTTATTGGGTGTCCTCTACAGTTACCAGAGCAGCCTGGGATTAGAAGAGTGCAGAGGTGGGTCAGTCTCTAAGGAACTCCTCCCCTTCCTGGGTTGCAAGCTCACCCCAGAATGTGAGTCAGCCTCACTCTTGGTACACGACTCTGTAGCCCCATTTCCGGGCCTTCATGTTGCTTAGGGAGGAGAATGCTCATTTGTGTCTTTCTGGTCCTGAATAGTTGTCTTGTAAACGTTCTCCGTGCAGAGTAGGTAAGGGGGGGGGGGGGTGAATCAGAGCTGGCGATAATGCACGTGAAGGGGGGAGACCTTAGAATGGTCAAGCTGCTTAACACATTCTGTAGATGAAAATTCTGCCTTTCCTTAGCGTGAAGGATTGTCGTGTCTCTCAGTGGAACGGGCACAAGGTGACCTGGGTTCTGGTCCCACTGCCACGTTGTGTAACTACAGGCAAATCACTTAATCTGTGTCTGTCCGTAACGTGGCAATCACACGTTCCTAACTTTAGGCAGTGCTCTGAAATGTGTCAACCTCCTGCATGCTGTCCTAGAACTTCAGCTCTGCATAGGATTTAGACTAATCCTGGATGATTGCTTAGCCTTAATTGTTCTGTGTGTACAGCACCTGGCACGACGGGGTCCTGCTAGAATCTCATTTACTATTAATGAATTAGTGTGTTGATTTGGGAGGGGTAAATGTTTGTCATTTGGTCAAGAGATCTACAGCACCAGGATACACCATGCCTGGGCTCTTGTTTTAGGTGTCACTTGGAATGGAGATGTTCTGTTCCCAGATAGTGGGCTTTAAAACCAGTGACTGACTCAGTTGTGGTGAGGAGGGGGAAGCCCTGGTAGACAGAGCTGTCGGCAGTGCTAAAGAAATAGCACTTGTCAAATGCTGGTCAGCAATACACAGCAATGGCAGGGTAAATACGTGACCTTGGTAGTGCTCAGACTTGGGTGAGCTTTTTGTTCTTCGTGTTCAGTTTTACTGTAATGAAAAAGCTGTATGTATGGGAAGTATGGACCCATTCCTTGGGTGGGAGTGTGCAGGGGGACAAACTGAATGCCCTGAAAAACTAGGGCCAGTTAAGAGGTACAACAGGGACCCTAATGTAAGAACATAAGAACGACCACACTGGGTCAGACCAAAGGTCCATCTAGCCCAGTGTCCTGTCTTCCGACAATGGCCAGTGCCAGGTGCCCCAGAGGGAATGAACAGACAGGTTATCATCAAGTGATCCATCCCCTGTCGCCCATTCCCAGCTTCTGGCAAACAGGCTAGGGACACCATCCCTGCCCATCCTGGCTAATAGCTATTGATGGACCTATCCTCCATACATTTATCTAGTTCTTTTTTGAATCCTGTTATAATCTTGGCCTTCTCAACATCCTCTGGCAAGGAGTTCCACAGGTTGACTGTGTGCATCATGTGAAAATGTAAAGAGGGACTTCCACTCCCATGCTAGCACTGTGGGAAGGAGGCTGAGAGGGGCCTGGTTTGAAAAGCCAAGGACTAGAATCAGTGGTCTACATCTGACACCACTCCATACAAATGCAGGCATGGGAACTGTTTTGCAGTGTGGTGTGGATGGGAGCCCTCTGCCCTTGAGTGCAGTATTCAGCCCCATGCTCAGTGAGAGCCAAGGATTAAGCTGAAACAGACCGTAAAAGGCTCTTTCTTCTGATACAATTCACTTGTCCACTTGGAAAAACTTGTTGCTTCCTGACCCAAACAGACTGTCATGTAGCTACTGGCTCCACTATATTCTCCCCACCCCACCCACCCCTGCTCTGGTATGCTCGTTATCCCAGTCTGATGCTGCAGCCAAAAGCCAGGGGTTTGTTTTTGTTTTCCTTGGCACAACTGACCTGCTCCCAAGACTTGTTTACACACAACTATGGCTTTGCTGGTGCAGTTTGTGTTGAGATTCCCTCATTTGTCTTTGTTCTCTTGGTGGAAGCAGATGGAATGGGATTTTCTGGCAGTGGATGAAAAGTGAGATGAAAGGTGGCGTATTGCACTGAACTCTCCCTCTTTCTTTAACAGATCTACCGTCAGTTCCCAGGATTTGAGTACTTCATCCTCGACTCAATGGCGTTGGGTGACATGTTTTTCCGTAGTGATGAGAAGTGAGTAATTGTTTCTGGACCTACTGTTATGCTTGAAGCATGAATGTTTGTCTTCTTGCTGGACTGGCTCGCTGCTAGGAACAAAGTCCTGTTCCTGGTTCCAGTACAACCCGTCTTCTGTTCAGCGGAGAAATCACTGAGACTGGCTGCACTGAGAGGCTCAACCTCTTGGAAGCTAGATTTTCATACAACACTGTCTTTTCCCATCGAAATTAGCTAGTCTCAGTAACTAGCTTTCTGAGAGACTTCTACCCCCTAAAACATGCGCTTTCGCCACCTACAAAATGACTGATGCAGATTTCACTGTTTAGACAAGGTCAGTCTCATCATCCCTCATCTGGGTCGGTCGGTCTGTCTCAACCTTTTTCATTTATGGACCCCTAAAAAATTTCAAATGGAGGTGTGGACCCAGTTGGAAATCTTAGACGTAGCCTGCGGACTTCCAGGGGTCCGTGGACCACAGGTTGAAAACCACTGGTCTAAACCACCCGTCCCTCAACAACAGCCTGTTTTTGAAAACCACCCGTGAAAGAGCTTCCATGACTTCCCGAGGTGTCTGTTCCATTGTCCTACTGTTCTGACAGGAAGCTTCTCCTGAGATTGAATCTAATCTGCCTTGCTGCAGTTGGAACCCATTGCCTCTTGTCCTGCCCTCAGTGACAAGAGAGAACAACTTTTCTCCATCTTTTTTTTTTTCTTATGGCAGACTTTCTAGTACTTGAAGCTAGCTGTCATATCCCCCCTTAATTTCCTCCTCTCCAAACTAAACCTATCCTGTTCCTTCAGCCTTTGCTCACAGGGCTTGTATTCCATCCCTTTGATCATCTTTGTCCCTTGCCTCTGGATCCTTTCCAGTTTCTTCACATCAGTGACCAAAATTGGACACAATACTCCAGCTGAGGCCTAACCGGCACAGAGTAGTGGTACTATCACTCCTGTGACTTGCCTGCTCTGCCTCTGTTAATGTAACCTAAAATTGCATTTTTTATTTTTTTGCAACAGCATTGTGTTTTTTACTCCTGTTGAGGTTGTGATCCACCACAACTCCCAGATCCTTCTCAGCAGTGCTGCTGCCAAGTCATTTACCCCCTTCTATATTTGTTCATTTCATTTTTCTTCCCCAAGCATAGCCCCTTACATTTCTCTCTGTTGAATTTCATTTAAGCATCTATAGCCCAGTTCTCCAGTGTATCAAGATCTTTGAATTTTAGCTCTATTCTCCAAAGTGCTTGCACCCCTCACCCCAGCTTTGTCTCGCTTGCAAATCTGATCAGTGTGCTCTCTGATCCTACCTCCAGGTCATTAATAGAGATGTGAAATAACACCAGACCCAGAACAGATCCCGGTGGAGCCCCACTTGAAGTCCTTCCAATCTGACCTCATTCCATTAAGTTACTCTTTCTGGTTTAACCAATTATATAGCCACTTAATGGTAGTTTGAGTGAGCCCACATTTCTCCAGCTTGCTTATCAGAATGTCATGTGGGACTGTGTCTAAAGCCTTGCATATTCAGAGATACTCACCCAAACACTTGGGTGGGGAGGGAAGCTAAAAGCATGACATCAGTCCCTGTCAAGCAGAATAAACCAATTTTGCCCAGGGCATATGTTCAGCCTTGCTTCCATAGTCAAGTGTTTGGTGGAGACAGAGGGCTGATCTACTGAGAGATATTTTGCACTAGGACTAGTGACTATATATTAAGGCTTTCTTCCTACCATGGAGTCTCTGTCATAAGTATACTACAAAGCGTGAACTGGCCATCCCAAGACTGGAACACCCTACACAGCATAGAGCGAACTCAGCTACCTGGACCTCCACACTCTTGAGGGGGGAAGGAACGCACTCCTCCACCAAACTGCTGCAGAGCTCTGTCACTTTGACGTTTGCTACAAGCTGCAGCACCAGGGGTTTGTCAAGTCCATTATTCCAAGTGATTCCAAAGAGGATAGTATTTAGGACTTCTAGTCTTCAGCATTTGTCAAGTGTGTGTAGGGGGGAAGGTATTTCTGGTACCTGCAGTGTCCTGAAATTCACATGTTTCTACACACTCTTTGTGCAGAGAATGTTCTGCTCCTGTCTGCTTTAAAAACTCAGTGCTCTCTCCTCTTAAATCTTAAAGGTACAAACTGCAGCTAAATGGCATAGCACTTTGGGCTGGGAGAGACCCCTCAAACCAATATTACTAGCAAACTTCGATCCTAACACTGGCCCTTGTTGGTAAGCACTAGGTTAAATAACCAGAAGCTGTGTATTTCTGTAACATACTCTATTTTTTCCTTAGTGTTAAAGTGCTGTCCAGTCCCCTTTTGATTTTGCATTCAGAAGATGACCCTATCTTGCCCATCCACCTGGGTAGAAAGGTAACTTTTCTCATGGTTCAAGCCAACTTTACATCTTTATGCTGTTAGGTTATTGGAGAAAGGTGAGGCCAAAGGAAATCGGAGACTGTTCTGTTTTACAAACAGGCCCTGTTACCAGCAGTGGCATCACCTATACTTATCAACTGTAGAACAGAATCGTTCATATGCCGCTCACTGAGAAGAATCTCTGACTTCCTACGTGCTGTGTTTGAGGCCGTGCATAAAAATTCCATGCAACACAGATGGGTTTTTATTGGGGGTGTGTGTGTGGGGGGGGAGAAGTGCAGCCCTTTCAGCATGACAAAGCAGTATCTCCTACGGGTGTAAGCAGTGTTCCCGCCGATTTTTTTTTCCCACCCATGTGCGGAATGAATTATGTGCACCACTATGACACATCACCTTCATATTGGTGCACATAACAGAACTCATGTGGTGGGGCCAAGGGGTTTGGAGTGTGGGAGGGGGCTCAGGGCTGCGGCAGAGGGTTGGGGTGCAGGGGTGTGAGGGCTCCTTCTGGGGGTGTGGGCTCTGGGGATGAGGGGCTCAGGGTTGGGTGCAGGCGTGAGGGCTCTGAGGTGGGGGTGCAGGCTCTGGGGTGGGGCTGGAGATGAGGGAGTGCTCAGGGACTACAGTGGGGAGAGAAGACCCCCCGCTCTCTCTCCCTGCAGCAGCACCTGGGCCGGGGGGGGAGGAGGAAGAGGCACCTCTCCTGGCTGTGGCAGCTCTGGGGCTGCAGGAGGGGTGCCCCTCCCCCAGCCATGGGGGTTCAAGGAGGGGCACCCTCCTGCAGCAGGTCCCTGGGTGGGTTCCCTGAGTGCCTGCACAGTGCTAAATAGGCTGCTGCGCGGCCACGCAGCTTACAGGGAACTTGGGTAAGTGCACTGTGTGTATGATGCCGCTAACAGCCCCCATTATCACACTGCTATGCTATAGCCACCTCTTCCCCTTCAACATCCCTTCGTTCCCCTCATGACGAGTACCCTGGAGGCTAGTCTTGCCACTTCCCTCAACTACTGAACATTCCCCTTATCCAGCTGCCTCCAACCTAGAAACAACTGCCGTGGCCTGAACAGCTGTGCGTCCATCTGGACCCTTAGGCAGGCAGACTAGTTCAGAGAAATCCTGCCTCAGAGTGTGTCAGGTCTAAGCTCAAGTCATGATGCAGGGCTGGAGCACTGTTAACCAGACTCCATGTAAAGAAGGGCATCCAGGCTGCCTCAGAAGTGAGTAAGTGTTTGGGCCTTTCTCTTGTCTCTAAGAGTTCTGAAAGACCTTTCATGGCTATAGAGGAACCTTTAGATCTGCTTTGTTTGTCTTTAACCTTGCTATTCACCCCCATGGAATGTGAAGGTGCTATTCTTGGTAGAGGTCGGTACATTTTTCTTGAAGTACCTTGCAGAAAGGAACCTGATGTTGCACTATGGTTTGGAAAATGGAAAGTAATACTAGTAGGGCTAGCAAGTGCAGTTAACACAAGTGATTAACTCCAAACAAATTAACTACATTAATTGCAGTTTTAACTGTACTGTTAACTTTAAATTTATATTTTGATGTTTTTCTACATTTTCAAATATATGGATTTCAGTTACAACCGAATAAGACGTGTACAGGGCTCACTTTATATTTTTAATTACAAAATTTGCACTGGGAAAAATGTATGAGGTGAATTGAAAAATACTAGGTGCTATAGTGAAACTTTTACTGTGAAAGTGCAACTTAAAAAAACTTGTTTTTTTTACACAACTGCACCCAAAACACACAACTTTAAAGCCTACAAGTCCACTCCATCCTACTACTTCAGCCAATTGCTAAGACAGACAAGTTTGTTTACATTTATGGGAGATGCTGCCAGCTTCTTCTTTACAATGTCACCTGAAAGCGAGAAGAAGCATTCACATGGCATTGTAGTAGCTGGTGTTGCAAAGTATTTATGTGCCCCTTTGTGCTGCAACCATCATTCCAGAGGATGTACTTCTATGCTGAATTTAAAATTGGTATTCTATTTAACAGTGCAATTAACTGCAATTAATAGCAACTACTTTTAATCTTGATTAATTACCATTTTTAATTGTTTGACAGCCTTAGTCTAAAGCAGTCAAGATCATGAACTTAAACCTGATGTAAGCCCAGTGTTCAAAAAGCCAGCATGCCCTGTGTTCTGTGAGCTAAGTAACCACAGCTGCAGTAAGTGGCAGTGTATGAATAGATGGGTTCAAGGTGAAGGGATTCTGGGGCTCCTATCAAAGGAAACACCCTGATATTCCAGCTCAATGACAATAGCCAAAGTTTGTAGGCCAAGTAAAACTAACAAGGCTTCTGCATGCTAAAGAATTCTTGTTGAAGCCTTCAGTGCTGTTTTCCCCTTTATTAGCTACTTTGGGGGAGAAGTGGGTGTACCCCTTCTGTGCATGAAACTGGATCAGCAGGGGGCTAGGTGGTGGTTGAGGAAGAGAAGCAGGTCTAGTGGATAAAGCACTGGATTTATGCAGGTGACCCAGCCTCAATTCCCAAGACAGCCACAGCCAGACCTTGAGCAAGTGACTTGCCTGATCCATCCTTCTGCCCCAGGTTCCAGAGGAGTTAATGGATTACATTAAGTGCTCATACTGTAGAGAAGAGGGCCATGTGAAACCACCTACATAGAGAAGACATTAGAATTCACTTAACTGTACTCTAAAGGACATGTAAAAGAGACTCACTCTCTCTCTCTCCTCCCCACCCCCCAGCTCTTTGAGATTGCTCTCCACTCCTATGAGAACAAAGACAAGGTCAAGTTTGTTGCCTTTCCAGAGAAGCTGGGTTTAGCCCATGAAAACATCTGTTCAGATCCAGAACTGCCAGACATTGTGAAGTAAGTAATGCAGCAGGTGACTCTTCAGCTATCAAATAAGCTTGTTTATAAAGTAGCTTGTTCTGTGGGGTGGGTGTGGGCAAGTATCCCTCTCAGCTGCAGGTCATGGGCTCAAAGCTGCCCAGGGCTGTAGCCAGCTAGTTAGCAGCTGCTGGCTGTGGAGGTAGAAGGGGGTTTGCAGCCTTAGACCACAACTGGCACCTTTAACAGGTGAGCAAAGTAGTGAATGGGCACAGGCTTCGACATTACCCCTACAGCTGGATCGGTCAGTTCACCGGGCTGTCATTAGCTCCATGGCTGAACAGGAAGTTAGGCTCCAAAAGTCCTAATTCAACTGATGGAGACTAGGACATCTGAGCGAGTGACTATGGGGAAGCAAGAGCCTGTAGGAACTGGTAGCAGCGCTGCCGGCCACGGTAACTTGAACTCTTCCCAGCTTAGTGGCATCAATTCTTGTTGAACGGCCCCATGCTTCCCCCTTCTCAGGAGGAGACCGGTGTTGTGTTCTAGCCTCTGATGGGGGCGGCTGCTGCTTAGCAAGGTCCTTTCACCCTTGGGGTCTGTTTTCCTTTTTTACAAGTGGGGATAATGCTGCTGCCTCTCCCTTGTCAAATCTATAGAAAAATTTACCCTTGGGCAAGGGCTTATGCTAGTCCATGGGCCTGTTGCTTTTCCTCACCCTTGGTATAGATCCTGGTCACTCTGCTGGGAAGAGTCCTCTGGCTTCCCTGGGTAAGCCTAGTGATCATGTTCTTACCTGTGACATACAGAGCTGTGCTATGGGTCAGCTAAACTGCGTGCAAGAGGTTCCCAGACTTTTGTTATTCTATACCCCCTTCCAGATCTCCCAGCTGCTGTGTACGCTTCTCCTCCGCCCTGTGTGTTAACAGGAGCTGCTGTTAGCATCTGGGCATATTTCACTTTACGCAGGGGGCAATTCTGCATCACTGCACCCTGTAGAATTTGCACAGCAATTAAGTTGTGCAGGCACAATCCCAGTAGGCTGCAGAGCTGTGGGCCACCACTAGGGGTTGCTGGACCTGGCAGAGTCCATCTCGCAAATACAGTAACTCCTCACTTAATGGTGTCACATTGCTGATCTATTAGGGAACATGCTCATTTAAAAAGAAGAACAGGAGTACTTGTGGCACCTTAGAGACTAACAAATTTATTAGAGCATAAGCTTTCGTGGACTACAGCCCACTTCTTCGGATGCATAGTAGTGGCTGTAGTCCACGAAAGCTTATGCTCTAATAAATTTGTTAGTCTCTAAGGTGCCACAAGTACTCCTGTTCTTTTTGCGGACACAGACTAACACGGCTGTTACTCTGAAAAATGCTCATTTAAAGTTGTGCAATGCTCCCTTATAATGTTTGGCAGCTGCCTGCTTTGTCCACCGCTTGCAGGATTCCTCTGGAAGAGCAGCCCCTCCTTAGAGCAGTTGTCTGGGCTGTGACATGGAAGGGGGCAGAGAAATAGAAACAGGGTTGTCATAGGTGGTTTTTTTTTTTTTTTTAAACTACGCCCGGAGGCATTGTTAGATATACTTGCTGACTGGTATTTTGAAAAGTTACCAAAATTGAAATGAACAATTAGTGTGTTATGTTGACAAAACGTGCAGAATTCCCCCAGGAGTATGTTATACAGAGTGGAACACATGCACCAAAAAACCTCCCTGGTTCAGTTCTGAGATCAGATTGGATAGTTGCTGGGCACCTGCACTGTACCATGATTGGAGGGGAGGGCTCTGTACAGCAGCATCTGTAGGTGTTCACAAAGGTACATGAAGTAAATTAAGTACTGGCATTTAACATTCAGTTTTAAAGCTTCAGTTGGAAGACCTATTCTGAAAATGCAATAAATAAAATCCACTATTATTTCTCCCCTGTACCCTGCATCCAAGATCGCTGGGGGCTGTGTACCAGTTTGGGAACCCCTGGTATAGTTTAATACCTAGCTCTTGCAACACTTCTTCAGGAGCCCTCAGCACTCCACAGGTTAGTATTACAGAAGCACTGACTCCAGCGTGGCCTGCGCCACAGCAAACTAGCAAGTGTAGGCTGCTGCTTCCTTTTGAGGGTCAATTCACTAATTAATTACTGGAGTACTCAGCCCAGTATCTGTAACGATCACTGTCCTTATGGGCCCTGTAGAACAAGTCCCATATTTGTATACCACAGAGTCACTGAAGTGTAAACTGCACAACCTGGCTCAAGTTTATCTAGTCTATTCTAGAACTTACCTTCTTTCAGGGGGAAGATGCATATTAAACACTTGGCCATTAGATGGGGATAGTTTAATGTTACACTTGTTTTGTTGCAGAGACTTCCTGAAGAACATCAAGTGATACCAGCTACTGCAGTGTACATTAATCACCCTGGGTGCACTTACAGCTGAAGCCACATCATGGCAGAGACTTTCAACAAAACTACAATAGAAAGTTTAATTTGATTTTAATCAGCAAATGGACTAGAATACATTTGTGTAGACAGACCCAGCTACTGCCAACATAGCTTTACACCTCCCCCGCTCCTGTGCACACCCCCCCCCCCCCCCCCAAGCTGTACCCACGTAGGGTAAATAGTTTGCTTTAAGCTTTGTTTTCCTTCTAAAGTGCTCTTACATTTAGTGCAGCTCTTAATTTTGAGCTGTTTTTGAAGCGATAAATAAACCTCTCCAGGGCTATTTACAAACATCACATCTGTGAAACTAGTAACTTAACTACACAATTAGGAGTCAGCACTTGAAGCCCTATTAGCATAGAATTGGACTTTAACACCTTAGTAGGAACAAAGTGCTTAATATCTGGAGTATGACTATCGGGTAGTGATTTGACCTGTGTTCATAGGAAGATGTTACTAAGTTATGGTGGCCATGCCAACAGCTAACTACATCACGAACCATGAAATCTTTTAGAATCTGAAGAGGAGGGCTGGAAAGGATCTTGAATGTTGTATTAAGGTGGGGAGGTAATTATCCAGCTCTCTGCACTCATGAGGCCTCAGCAGGAGTATTAAGTCCAGTTCTTTAGGAAATTAGAACCCGCAGGAGAACAAAAAGTGATCACAGGTTAGAATTTTGCATGCTCAGTCTTGAGAAAAGATGACTGAGTCAGGACTAGGCTGGTTCAAAAGGACACAGTGTTCTGTGCCCAGTGCAGTTAGACCACTTCGTAATAGGCTTACTTTGCAGCAAGGGAGGTTTAGGTCAGTTTTTCCTAATACTGAAACTAAGTCACCCTTGCTCCTGAGGAAGCCTATTACTACTTGTTCATGGCCACTGCATATAGAACACTTGACTGGTGGCTGACCAGCCCTTAGTATTTACAGACTTGTTAGGTCTGTTTTCTTCCCTCCTTCCCCCAACTTTCCTTGCGACAGTTTATGTAACATCTAACTTAAGGACAGGTACAGTAAAATAGCCTGGATGGAGTCCACACAAGCAATCCCAGGTTCTGACTTTAGGCTTAAGTAAACTACAGTGAGTGCACTGGATATTTCAATTGGCACTTTTATTCCAGCACCGAAAGCAAGCAGTTGTATTCTAACATTCAGGTTTCCTAACATTCAAGGTGGTAGGAAACGCAATAAAAAGATATTCACTAAACAGTTATGGGAATGTATGTATGTAACAATGCTAACACCACATCCTTACTAGAGACAGCTTGCACGGCAAAGTCTTCTCAGAACTACATCTTCAGCTTTTGAGTTGTGCAGTTGGGATTCTTATCAGCCACATCCCTTGGTTCATTAGGGGGAGGAATCTTTAGGTCAGAAGGCTCCACCTTCCAGATGTCCCGGGCATATTCCTTAATGGTCCTGTCACTGGAGAACTTCCCAGAGGCAGCTATGTTTCTAATAACCAGTTTGGTCCACTCTTTAGCATTCTGTGGATAGACCAGATCACAGCACTTGAATGCAGATACAATTCCTGCAAGGCCTAGCACAGCGTCTGTTCTACCGAGTGCCTGAAATGACTGGCAAACTCCTCTCTAGGACTATGGTTGGACACCAGCCCTGAAGGGAACAGCAGCATTACTATAGTACCCAAGAGGGAAAGTGTCTAAAGTTTGAGTGAGGGCAATTTTAGAAAAACGTGTAGGCCAGCAGCTTGGAGAGGTAGGGTTAGCACAGCATATGATCCTGTTCCAGGGAAGACATGCCTGAAGGTCACTTTCATAGTTCAGTATTTGGACACACAAAAGCTTTGCACACAGCTCAGGATCGGTGACTCAATCTGCCATTATATTCAAGTAACTGGTAAGTCACTACAGGTAGATGCACTGGGCTAGATCTACCTCCCCCAAACCAGTAGATACCGTGGATTTACCAGACTAACCCAGTAGGCCCTGGCACAAGTTAAGAGCAGCTTTCAAGATGCTCTAACTTGCAGTAGGGAATAAGTCCCCAAAGGCCACTTTGCAGTAAGGCTCCAATCACATCCCAGCCCCCCCCGGATCGTTCCCTGCCCCATTCTTACCATATACAGCTGGCTGACTTTGTCTTGGCATTTGACATATGCCTCATAATCTGCAAATACTTTAAACCTATTGGAGCAAAGAAGAAAGTGCAAGTCACTCACCCTGCTCCTACTGACATTTTAAATACCTGGGTGACAGCTGACTAACATTAAATAGAAAACTATAATGCTCATTGGTCTGCCCTGTTTAGAGCTGAGAATTGACACACAAACAGGGAAATACTTCACGAAACATGTATTCCTGACCTGTTTGAAAGTCTTCGACTTGTTCAACTAGAACTAACCCCCATCCTAGCCTGTATCCAGTTGTCAGTGGAAAGAGGGATAATACGGACTATCCAAGACAATGGTACGCCAAAGACATTCAAGGAAGACAAGATGTCATGGGAACTAACATTTATTATGTAGTCCCATAGCGCCTTCAATTTCAAAGTAGCTGCCCGCATAATAGGTACAGCATCCTCTGTCAGACCGCTTTTAATCCAAGCCCTGCCAGAGACAAACCCCCTCCTCCTGGTCTGAAATAGGGAAAGAGCAGCAAGTGACACCCTGGTTACTGTTCACATTCTAGGAGAACTACAGGCTGTACCATTCAACAGCGCTATTAAGAAACCTCACAGCAGAGGAACATCATCTGTATACATTTGGGCACATGCCTTTGTCACAAGTGTATCAGTTTTATGTTCCCAATAGGAATATAAAAAAAAATGCCAGAAATCAATTCCAACAAGTTCTCTAACGTTAGAATTGTAGAGAGCCTTTCACCCCCCAAAGAATCCGACATTGCTTTTCCGTCAATACAGCACTCGGAAATACAGTCACCTCGGGGGAGAGCGTGACAGCGAGGCAGGTAAGTGGCAGCCAGTACATTGCAAATCTGGGGTCCAAAGAGTTTTGGCTAACGCTACTGCAGCAAATAGATAAGTGCCATGGACTGCATGGGGGAGACGGAACCTCAGCTCCTCAAGCCACATCTGAAAAATCACGCACACTACTTCTCATAACACAAGAACTGGGGGTCACCAAATGAAATTAATAGGCAGCCGGTTTAAAACAAAAGGAAGTATTTCTTCACAACAACAAACAGTCAATCTGTGGAACTCCTTGCCAGAGGATGTTGTGAAGCCCAAGACTATAACAGGGTTGAAAAAAGAACTAGATAAATTCATGGAGGATAGGTCCATCAATGGCTATTAGCCAGGATGGGCAGGAATGGTGTCCCTAGCCTCTATTTGCCAGAAGCTGGGAATGAGCGACGGGATGGATCACTTGATTACCTGTTCTGTTCATTCTCTCTGGGGCACCTGGCATTGGCCACTGTCGGAAGACAGGATACTGGGCAAGATGGACCTTTGGTCTGACCCAGTAGGGCTATTCTTATGTACACATCCTTGGAAGGATAAAGGCCTAAATGGACCCTGCTGGGGTCTCTACTTGGTACTAGGGAAGACAGGTATTTTGAACTGAATGCTCATAGCACTAAGCCATCTCCTGCCCCATAGTTAGTATTTCAGAGGTGGTTCCTACCTGTCATGGTGGAACAACATGTTGGTCACTTCATTGAAAAGGTCAGGTTGCTTTGGAGAGAAGAAGCCACTCTTGATCTGATCAACGGCCTGCTTCAATTCAGGAAGTTTCTCATAGTATTCCTGAGCATTGTACCTGAGGTGCAGAGAGGGAAGATGTGTAACAAGCCATTTTAAAATGTCTATAAGTTCTAAAACTGATGAATCCTAAAGCTAAATTTTACCTACTGCCGTGGTTAATACACTAGTCTGGTGCTCTGGCGCCCTCTACTGCTGTAGTCCTTTTGATGCAACAGCCCTTTAACGGAAGCGCTTTCCACCTACATGGTATTCAGAAGTTGCACCACTTCCTAATGGCTTTGTTCCTTGCCAAGGTAAACCCATGCCTATCCTGCCTCTAAGACTGGATTACAGCAATGCCCTTTCTTTGGAGCTACCCTTGGAAAGCTACTCTCCAAGGCTGGGCTACTGAGCCAAGCGGCAGTCTGAATGCACAAAGGCTGAAGTTCAGAGTTATTGTAGTTGTGTTGGAACAGGAGAGGAGAGAGACAAGGTGGGTGAGGTAATACCTTTTATTGGATCACCTGCTGATGATGAAAGAGAAGTTTTGGAGCTGTTGGCCAGCAGTGTAATTCAAAGCTTCATTTGTATGAAGGCCCAGTCCAGGGGACTGTCTATTGTTTTTTCCCTTCCCTCAAAGCTCTCCTTCATGTAATGCTGTACAAGAACCTCACCCTTTCTTGTCCAGCTCTTCGACATCCTGGATCCTCATACCAAAGATGAACAAGTTCTCTTCTCCAGCCTCCTCTGCCATTTCAACATTTGCTCCATCCATGGTCCCAATGGTCAGGGCTCCATTCAGCATGAATTTCATGTTACCTGTACCAGACGCTTCAGTGCCTGCTGTGGAAATCTGTTCAGACAGGTCGGTTGCTGGAATCACTGCCAATAAAATGCATTAAGAGGTTCACAACTACTGGCTTCATTCCTAATTCCACTTGAGTCAATTTAAAGTCTAAACATGACTCCATCCTTGGCATCACTGCCCCGTTTAAGAGCAACATCCATTAGCGTCCTCTGATGGGTGTTGTGTTGGCGCCTAGTTCCAGGGATTTACACAGATCAAAAAGTTTGCTGCAGACGGGGACCTAGCTTGAGAAAGACATTGGCAGGACAGACCAGCCTGTTCCAGTTTCCTAATCAATACGGACACTTTGTAAATCCATCCTTCAGAATACATGTTTTCACACTTAGGCTCCTGATCCTACAACTGGTTCTGGGTAGTTGGAACGCTGAATCCATACAGAGGTCTGCATAGATCCACTTACAGGGCCTTAGAGTTCCTTAGAATTCTGGCCGTAGCTTCATCCCTAAATCATCATAAAAAACTTATACCAGGTAAGATTGCACACTGCTTGGAGAACTCTAGAGCAGAGACCACTCTCCTCTGCAGTTTTTCAGCTGTGTTCGTGTTTAGGAGACTTATTCTTGCTGTTTGAATTGCTGGTTTATTTTACCACCACAATGTGCACAGAGATGGAATTTTCAAGATAACCCAACTCTAGAAGATTCTAAACTCTCTCAAGAGCTCCTGCAATGTTGACACAGCCATGAGAGACAAACTACAGTTGTAAGCTCCATGGGAGGGCCTTGTTTTGTTTTAAAAAACACACACAAAAAGAAAAAGCGTTCAAGTAGCAGCTTGACAATCCAGGTAATAAAGTGGAAGAACAGACCCCCCCCCCCCACTCGCTCACTCTGAAAGGGAAACTGCTGTTAACCCCACCAGCCGTGCTTTGGCTCGTGGGTCTACATATGAGCAGCAGTGTGTCCAAGCTTTAAGTGGGGAAGAAAAATCTTAACTGCACCCAATGAGATAGGCCGCTTTATTGTAATGGCAGTTACGTCATCCTCCAAACCATACTGCGTGGGCAGCCTCTACCACGGCTCTGTACAGCACGTTACCTTTTTCAGCCAGGGACACGCGGTAGTTCTCCAGAAAGATGACTTTCAACTTGTTTCCGACCACAGGGTCATTGTTCACCACATGACCCACAGCTGTAATGAGTCTGATGATCATTTTAGCCATGTGGTATCCTGGAGCAGCCTAGTAAAGAGCCACAAGTTAAGGCTGTTAATAACTGTACGCACATTTGTTGACCGCCATTTTGCTCACACAGCTAGTTTGGTGGAACACCCTATTTTTGTTACCCTGTCTTTTTCCCCTCCACACCCCAGCCCGCTTGTTCCTTGTGTCCACCTGTTAGCTTGTCATTTCGACTGTAAACTCTCTTGGGTGGGGACCGTCCATTATCCTGTTTGTGCTTTGCCAAGTTCAGTGGGGCTCTGACTCGGCTGAATCCTTTCAGATGCTACCACAAGAGGCAGATTTTTCCAAGAGTGAAAATCCCATTGAAAGTCAGTGGGACTTTTATGCTCCTAAATCCCTTAAGTGCTTTTGAAAATCTCCCCCATAAAGCGTCAAACCACCACCACCCTTAAACAAAGGCCAGTGGGATTAACTTACTTTGCCTCCAATAATAACTGTCCTAGGCACAAATGGCTTCATAGGATCTCTCTTTATGCCTAAAAGAAAAAGGAAAGGTGAAATTACTGAACATTTTCAGTACAGGTGTTGCAGTCTTCAGTACCTCTCAGTGCATGCCCGGGTCAGATTGTCGCCTTCCGAAAGACAGACACCGGGTGAGTGACTTACGGTTGTACATGGTGATAATGTGCAGGCAGTTCATGAGCTGACGTTTGTACTCATGGATTCTCTTCACGTGCACATCAAACATGGAGGAAGGGTTAATCTTCACTTTGTATTCCTTCTCCAACAACTGGGCAAACTTGACTTTATTCTCCTGCGGAGCAGTTCAAAGAGGCATTATTGCACACAACCAAGTTCACACCATCCCATGGCTCGTCCAGAGATTCCCTAATCCCTTACCTGTTTCACTTTGGAAATCTCCCGAATAAAGATATCGTCATTAACAAACTTATGCAACTTTGTCAGCTGACTTAGATCTTTCACATAGTCCTCTCCTATTTTCTGTAATAATAATAATAAAATAATTCAATACATTCGTCTCTACAGTTACTGAATAGCCTTTTTACACAGGTGCTGCAAATTTAGCTCAGTCCATGCAGACATATACAGAACACATGGTATTCTAACTTCCAGAGGAATCAATATTTTTCTAAAGGCAGCACTTTTGTTCAAGAAATTTTAACTCAACAGGCTGAAAACTAAAACGACAAACAAGGTTTGAAAAAGGTTGGCCAATTATAAAAATTGAAGGAGTTAGAGGTCCAAGGTTAACCCCCACCCCCTTTCCTCAAATCCCTCTCCCGCAGAGTTTTTCAAAACACATTTGCCAACTTGGCTTCACTAGCAATGTGGTCAAGAGCCTAGGATCTGGGCTTGAGTGGTTTGGGATTTTGGACTCTCCTAACTAGGGCTTATTCCAATAGGCCCCTGCTCTTAAGAGGTCCCTCCAAAAACAGGAGTTAAAAGGCAGAGCCTCAGACATTTTTGAATGCTGGGCTTGTCAAGCTGTAGCAGTATTTTGAAAGGCACAGCTATTGTTTTATTCCCTTTGGGGGAAGTGTACTGGGGCACGAGTCCTGTGCATGTCCTTCTACCCCCTACAAAGGGAAAAGGAGTAAGAAACCCAATGCAGTTTTCAATTCTCCAAAGCTCTTAAATTAAAAAAAAAAACAACCCACTTTCACTGCTCACTCTGGCTGCAGCATTAGAGAACAAGGTGGGTGCACCCTGCAAACACTCACTCTGGCTCACGGAGACTATTGTTACGGGGGGGTGGGGTAGGAATACTCTCAAAGAGAAACACAGGAACCCTCTTGATAGCATCTCATGAGATGGGGGACCAGTATTTTAAGCAGGCATTTGATGGCGTAAGGCCGTCTGGGCAGGTTTCCCAGCCAGGAGCCAGGCACGCTGAGAGAGGCTGGGCGAGAGGAGGGGGGGACAGGGTGACCAGCGTGTGGAACTGGAGTGGAGCTGCCGCTTTTTCTTTTCTTTCCAGCTCTTGGATCTAGTGCTGCCCCATGGGGGATGGGGGTTGGTTTCCCCCAAGACGCAGAGGCATCCAGCTGCCGCATTCAGTGAGGATGCAGAGAGCATTCCCAAAGCGGTGTCTCACTTGCAGAAAGACCTAGTTACCATTTTAACACATTGCATTGTGCCCCAGCCCTGCTCCCACATGCTCCCAGGACACGTGCATACAGAGGTGCTGTCGTTACCTCTGCTATGAGCTCTGCCAGTCCTGGGTTGCAAAGCAAGAGCCAGCGCCTGGGGGTGATTCCATTGGTCTTATTCTGAAACTTCTCTGGTTCCAGGTCAGCAAAGTCCTTGAATCTAGGACAAGGACAAGGGAACGGTCTTATTCTGAGAGGCTCAGTGCAAAGCCATTATGGGAGTGGGTATCACTGCATACAGGCAGCGTTGTCTAGTGTTTAGCGCACAAGATTAGGTGGCGGAAGATACAAATTCTACCCCCAGCTCTGACCATGGGTGACTCACTGCATGGCCCTCAGCTAGTCACGTACCGTCAGAATCTCACTTTCTGCACCATTAGAAGTGGGAGTTGCAATGATGGGGAATTAAGGGGAAAAAGGCTAATTTTACGGCCATTTCGATTACATTTATTTATGAATGACTGTTAAATGCAACAATTGCTAATCCTGGCTTGCTCTTGGCATCATTCACAAATGCTTTGCACTCTTGCTCCGCACTGTGCTGATTTGATCCTGACTCAGACAAACACGATTTTCCATTTTATAAGAATTTAACTTAGTTGTACGCCAATCTTAGTTTAGTGAACCTGAGTGTCATGATTTCAGACATCTTACTAAACAGGGGCAGGCACTGCTGTACTTTGCAATTCATCCATCAGCCATATTTATTGTTTTTCTAACTTACACCTGAGTCTTCACGATATCAGAGTGGATCTTTGCTACGCCATTAACAGCATGCGAGCCAATGATGCAGAGATGGGCCATGTTGATTCTCTTGACGCCTCCTTCCTCGATCAGGGACATTCTTCTCAGACGATCAAGATCATTAGGAAACAGGGCTCTGACTTTCTGTGAGGTTGGAGATGGGATAAAGGCCAGTCATAAATTAAGATCAGGTGCTCTCTGAGCCAACAGAGGGAAAGCACACCCCCTGCCCAATAGCATCTGGGTTCTGGTCAATGCAAGGACTGCTATATGGTAAAACCCAATCCTATGAAGGTCTCTGGGGCCATCTGAAACCTTTGTAAAATTTGGGTTGATAAAGAACAGCTTCAGTTTTGATATGGGGATAGATCTAAATTTTGGAAAACAGATATGGGGGTTCAGCTGCATTCTGTTCAAGTGCCATCCAGATGACAAATTCAAAAATGTGCTGTAATGATTTTTAAGAAAAATAATCCACAGCAACTAGATCACGGATACGTTAGAGCATCAATAAGCTTAGTCACTCTACACCTCAATCAATCCCAAAATCAGAACAAAAAAAAAAAAAAAACAACAGCCATCCCCGACTACAAATAAGAGCAGCCTCCTATATGGGCCAGATGAAGCGTTTAATGGGCCTTGTTTAGGAATGGCTGCACTTTATCATCCTCTACATGAGTTATAACACCACCACCACGTTCCAGGCAGTCCGGATGGCGGCACAAGTGAATTCTGCTTGGAGTTCTGTTGCTGCCTGTAGTGGGGGAGCTGCCCCACTCCAGCATGGAAGGGGTTAAAGCAAGCCAGAGAGGCTGCGCAGAGCCCCAGCCAATCATGGAAGGGCTTATTGAGAGCCAATCAGGGCCAGGCTGGGCCTTATAAGAAGGTTGCAGGGCAGTGAGGAGCACAGTCTCTCCCCAGGGCCGGCTCTACCATTTTTGCCGCTCCAAGCAAAAACAAAAAAAAAAACAAAAAAGACAGCCGCTTGGACTGTGCCGCCCCAAGACTGGACGGAATGCCACCCCTTAGCATGTGCCGCCCCAGGCGGGTGCTTCCTTCGCTGGTGTCTGGAGCCGGCCCGTCTCTCCCTGGAGGGCAAAGCGAGAACTGGTTCTTAGAGAAGCACCTAAGACAGAGCAGGGCTGGGCAGGGTCAGCAGAGGCTGGGGGAGTTCCAGGTGGACAACTGCCAGACTGGGGCCCTGACACAAAGCAGCAGAGAAAGTGCTGAGGCAATGGGGAAGCGGTCCAAGGAAGCGGGCAGTAGAAGAGAGTTGGAGGGGGCAGTAAGTGGCTGCTGCTAGAGGGTCCCTGGGTCAGGGCCAAGAGTAGCAGGCAGGCCTGGGTCCCCTGCTTTCTCCTGCCAGTGATGAGTGGCCAAGCCAGACTGCAGTTTGCCCTTGGAGGAAGGGGCTAGACAGAGGACTACCGTGAGCCACTGAGGCGAGTGGTAGAACCAGAAGCTGCTGGTCCCCCAGAAGGGGTGTGTGTGAGTGAGAGAGCGTGCGCACGCCAGTGGAGCGGGCACAGCCGGAGGGCAGTGTCCAGAAGCGGACACCGCAGTCTGGGAGTGACGTGGGTCCGACTCGGAGGACGGTGGAGACCGAGAAAGTAACAGAGGGCGAGACAGCACTAGTGAAGACGCTCTGCTGAAAGAGCTAATTCCCAAACCAACCAGCAGGAGGCGCCACGGTGGTGAGTCTGCCCTGTTACACTGCCATTCTAGCGGTTTTGTTCCTCTCCTCTCTCCTTCCCATCATTTACTGCATTTGAAGCCTTGTGAAGAGTTTGGATCATTGACATCTGCAAGTCCTTGTCTCTGCCCTCTCTGGTAAATCGAATACATTATCCGGTCTCCCCTGCTCCCACAAATAAATATTCCATGTGTCGGGGCAAAGCACCTTACCCATTGGCAAAGTGGTTTGATTCACCAGTTTTTCCTTTAGTGTTTCAATTTAGTGTTTGTGATTTCCACCCCCACTCAACTTTCTTATAGGGCCACTGATACAGCATGATGCAAAAACAAACATTCCACGGAGGGTGCGGAGGGGAGGCAGGAATAGAGAGACCGATTTTGTTAAAGTGCATCCTGGCTTGGATTCACATTTACATTAAAGGCCCCTTTGTGCTGCCAGAGTGCAAAGAGGCCTTATTGTGCATGAGATTTAAGCCCTCCCTTGTTTATTTTACACTTCTGGGTCAGCCGCATCTTGTCTAGAGTGAGCTTAACATTTCAGGAGGAAAACAACTTAATGTTCCTCAGAGGGACTTCTCGTTAAAAATAGATAGATCTAACAACAGCCAGTCTGGGATAAAGAGCAAGCACAGAAAAGGATTGCCTGTGGTTTAGCCCAATCCTTATGTCAAGGACCCCCTTCTTTTCCCTACCCTCTGTTGAAAAAATTAAGCACAGATCCCCACAGCCCCACATCCCATGTCAGAGAGAAGCCAGTCCATTACAACCGCCATGCCCTGGCATAGCACAGAAAGATACCGGATGCTTCCTTTCCCCTCCCACAGCGGGATGCGTTCGGCACTCAGAGCGAGTGTCAGTTTCATTTCAAGTTACTTACGTCCAGATGCCTCTGGTTTATTTCGTAAATTATTTGCAGATGTCTCGGCAGCAGCTTCTCCACGAGATCGACCGGCCAGCGCTCTAGAGCTTCAGGGAGCACCGTGTGGTTTGTGTAGGCGAAGGTCTGCTTGGTAATATCCCAGGCCTGGCGTTGAATAAAGGGGGTTAACGGTTAAAAGAGTAAAGCCAAGGACACCTCAAACTTGTACAACACTCACATGCTACCCACTCTGTCAAAACTTTACTCAGGCCCAGTCCTGGGATACAGATGGTCCTCTCACTAGGTGGAGGTAGGGGTGTATGTGCTTGGGGGCTGGCTCTGCTTCAGAGTCCCTGAAGCATAGCAGGAAAGTAACTGAATCTCTGCAGCCTGGCCTACACTAGAACGTTAAATCAGTTTGACTACATCGCTCAGGGGTGTGAAAAATCCACACCTCTGAGTGGTAGAGTTAAGCGGATCTAGCCCCCCCATGTAGACAGACCCCTCTCAGGGAGGTGGATTAAATACAGTGACAGGAGAACCCCTCCCATTGGCTACACTGAAGCACTACAGTGGTGCAGCTGCAGCAGTAGCATTTCAAGTGTAGACAAGCCCTGTATGTGCATTCGCCATCTGTAAAATGGGGGTGATGCCCCCTCCTGTGTCTCCTCTCTGTAAATGGTCAGCTCTTATTAGGTAAATGTACACCACCTAGCACAACAGGGCTATGTTCTCGTTTGGGGTCTCTTGGAGGACACACCAATAAACAACTTGTCAATCTATGCTGGTCACTCCAATGGTCTCTCTTCATGACCTATGATGAAACAGGCCTTTCTGACAAGCAAGAACATTGTTGAAGAAAGGGAAATTCAGTTCCTTGCAATACACCTATACGCTTCCAGCAGGAAGACTCATTTTGCAGATCCTTAATGCTATGCTTGTTTCTTTCAGATAAGAAGAAACAGGCTTTTTAAACTCCCATGAATTCTGATATGGAATGGTGAACTTTTTTTAAGTTGGAATTTTATTAAACTCCTATATAAGAGAGTTCCAGATTGTACTGGTCAAACAGAACATTGCAGTCTGTGGCTGCTAGTTATTGGTCCCATAAATCCTAGCTTAGTTACTGCTCTAAAGATGCAGATTATTGATGAAGTTATTCTAGACCAGTGGTCTCCAAAATGGGGTGCGCAAGAGGATCCTTCGGGGTGCGTGGCAGGAGCAGCACCGCTTTGGCAGTCCGGGTGGCTTTTTTTTGGCGCGCTTGGAGCGGCAAAAATGGTAGCGCTGGCCCTGTGGCATGGCAGGGGGTGCATGCTCAAATATTTTTTACTGATAGGGGTGCGCGATCAAAAAAAGTTTGGAGACCACTGCTCTAGACAGCTGCAGTTCCATATCTTGCATGAGAAAGTTAGCGTGTCCTAATAGATAAAATTAGTAGTTAAAAGTGGCTAAGAAGTTTTAGCAGGTTTACAAATCCTTGCCACAAATATCAGACAATCATTACAACAATGAGCCTTTGTTCAGAGAAGCATACAGTACTATAGTAGTCAGCTGTCTCTATTTAACAGGCTGTTACCATATTATAGAATGAGCATCTTTGCATAGATGGCTTTGTGCTGCACAGGAAAGGATTCAGTTTCCAAATGGTTGGTAGTCAGTTAGCTTACAAGTGCCACAAGAGAAGTGTCAGAAGAGTATGTATAAAGAACACACATATCAGTGAACATCTGACTGGCATGTGTGCCACACCCACTGAGCAAGCGCAGTGTGAGGATTTGTGTATGCACAAGTTGGTTTGCATACACACGAGTGCATGTGCATATGCATATATATATATATATATATATATATAAAAATAAAGGCATATCTATAGATCTGATGTTGACACATGCAAAAGTGTTAGACTCTTGAAAATGTAGGGCTACTACCTCTTCAGTAGTAATTTATTTTATCGATTTCTGAACAGATCCATTCTTTTATAGCAGAAATCTTACGCTTTTGCGAACAGGGGCTGCTAACAGGGAGTTTCGCAAGGGAGTTCTCCAGGTGAAGGAGGAGCAATACAGCACCCTTGGGGTAAGTGACTGTCTGTAGTGTGTGTTTGTTTGTGTTTGGGGGTTACTTGCTGTGTGCTGAGCTTGTGTTTGTCAGTCTGTTTGTTTGAAGGACCGTGTGCTGTGGCTGGCAGTTGGAAGCTGTGAGCTTCAAAGGAAGGTCTGAAAGTTAGAAGCCTCTGGTAATTGGCTGAGCCTTAATCAGTGGGCGGGGCATTCACACAGGCCAGGGCTTTGTAAAGCAGCGCACAAGCGACCAGGGAGCTTTTGCTAACAGGGGCTGCTAACAGGGAGTTTTGCAAGGGAGTTGTGGTAGCTGTTGAGGTAGCTGTCCCAGTACACAGGACTGCTGATACACCACTGGTGGAGGAGGAGATGGCTCAGAGTGGACACTGGCAGCTGGTTACTTCTGGCAGCAGGCAGTGCTCCACCCCTGCTCTGAACCCTCCCGCCTTGGTAATAGGTAACTTATGCTCTTCTTGATACAGGAGAGAAGGAATTGCCCCCTACAGTAAAGGAGGAGAAGCCTTGTACCCCTAAGGCTGAGAGGTCTGCTGCCACTACTACGAATAGGAAACGTAGGGTAGTGGTGGTCGGAGACTCTCTGCTGAGGGGGACGGAGGCGCCCATCTGTCGCCCTGACATTTCATCTCGGGAGGTATGCTGCCTGCTGGGGGCCCGTATCCGAGACGTTACGGAGGCATTGTCGAGGATTATCCAGCCCTCTGACTACTACCCCACGCTACTCATCCATGTGGGCACAAATGATACTGTGAGGTGTGACAGAGTGGATCAAGAGTGACTACAGGACTCTGGGAGTACGGGTGAAGGAGTTTGGAGTGCAGGTGGTATTCTCTTCGATTCTTCCTGTCAAAGGTAGGGGCCCGGGCAGAGACAGATGCATCATGGAGGTGAATGCCTGGCTGCGAAGATGGTGTTGCCAGGAGGGCTTTGGCTTCCTCTTCCTTGAATCATGGGATGCTATTCGAGGAAGGACTGCTAGGCAGAGATGGCGTTCACCTTCCGAGGAGGGGAAAGATCCTATTTGGACACAGACGAGCTAACCTAGTGAGGAGGGCTTTAAACTAGGTTCGACGGGGACAGGTGAGCAAAGCCCACAGGTAAGTGGAGAACATGGAGACCTGGGAGATGGGTCGGAAACAAAAGAGGGTGTGTGGGCTATAATGGCAGAGAGAAAGGAGGGTCAGGGCAAAACTGGGAGGCAAGATCAAACCAGTATCTTAGATGCGAGAAGTATGGGTAATAAGCAGGAAGAACTGGAAGTGCTAATAAATAAATACAACTATGACATTGTTGGCATCACTGAAACTTGGTGGGATAATACACATGATTGGAATGTTGGTGTGGATGGGTACAGCTTGCTCAGGAAGGATAGACAGGGGAAAAAGGGAGGAGGTGTTGCCTTATATATTAAAAATGTACACACTTGGACTGAGGTGGAGAGGGACATAGGAGACGGAAGTGTTGAGAGTCTCTGGGTTAAGCTAAAAGGGGTAAAAAACAAGGGTGATGTCATGCTAGGAGTCTACTACAGGTCACCTCACTAGATAGAAGAAGTGGATGAGGCTTTTTTTAAGCAACTAACAAAATCACCTAAAGCCCAAGATTTGGTGGTGATGGGGGACTTCAACTATCCAAATATACGTTGGGAAAATAACACAGCAGGGCACAGACTATCCAACGAATTCTTAGACTGCATTGCAGACAACTTTTTATTTCGGAAGGTTGAAAAAGCTACTGGGGGGAAGCTGTTCTAGACTTGATTTTAACAAATAGGGAGGAACTCATTGAGAATTTGAAAGTAGAAGGCAGCTTGGGTGAAAGTGATCATGAAATCCTAGAGTTTGCAATTCTAAGGAAGGGTAGAAGGGAGAACAGCAAAATAGAGACAATGGATTTCAGGAAGGCAGATTTTGATAAGCTCAGAGAGCTGATAGGTAAGGTACCATGGAAATCAAGACTGAAGGGAAAAACAACTGAGGAGAGTTGGCAGTTTTTCAAAAGGACACTATTAAGGGCCCAAAACCAAGCTATTCCGCTGGTTAGGAAAGATAGAAAATGTGGCAAAAGACCAGCTTGGCTTAACCACGAGATCTTGCATGATCTAAAAAATAAAAAGGAGTCATATTAAAAAAATGGAAACTAGGACAGATTACAAAGGATGAATATAGGCAAACAACACAGGAATGCAGGGGCAAGATTAGAAAGGCAAAGGCACAAAATGAGCTCAAACTAGCTACAGGAATAAAGGGAAACAAGAAGACTTTATCAATACATTAGAAGCAAGAGGAAGACCAAAGACAGGGTAGGCCCACTGCTCAGTGAAGAGGGAGAAACAGTAACAGGAAACTTGGAAATGGCAGAGATGCTTAATGTCTTCTTTGTTTCGGTCTTCACCGAGAAGTCTGAAGGAATGCCTAACATAGTGAATGCTAATGGGAAGGGGGTAGGTTTAGCAGATAAAATAAAAAAAGAACAAGTTAAAAATCACTTAGAAAAGTTAGATGCCTGCAAGTCACCAGGGCCTGATGAAATGCATCCTAGAATACTCAAGGAGCTAATAGAGGAGGTATCTGAGCCTCTAGCTATTATCTTTGGAAAATCATGGGAGACGGGAGAGATTCCAGAAGACTGGAAAAGGGCAAATATAGTGCCCATCTATAAAAAGGGAAATAAAAACAACCCAGGAAACAACAGACCAATTAGTTTAACTTCTGTGCCAGGGAAGATAATGGAGCAAGTAATTAAGGAAATCATCTGCAAACACTTGGAAGGTGGTAAGGTGATAGGGAACAGATAGCATGGATTTGTAAAGAACAAATCGTGTCAAACCAATCTGATAGCTTTCTTTGATAGGATAACGAGTCTTGTGGATAAGGGAGAAGCTGTGGATGTGGTATACCTAGACTTTAGTAAGGCATTTGATATGGTCTCGCATGATATTCTTATCGATAAACTAGGCAAATACAATTTAGATGGGGCTACTATAAGGTGGATGAATAACTGGCTGGATAACCGTACTCCGAGAGTTGTTATTAATGGTTCCCAATCCTGCTGGAAAGGCATAACAAGTGGGGTTCCGCAGGGGTCTGTTTTGAGACCGGCTCTGTTCAACATCTTCATTAACGACTTAGATATTGGCATAGAAAGTACGCTATTAAGTTTGTGGATGATACCAAACTGGGAGGGATTGCAACTGCTTTGGAGGACAGGGTCATAATTCAAAATGATCTGGACAAATTGGAGAAATGGTCTGAGGTAAACAGGATGAAGTTTAACAAAGACAAATGCAAAGTGCTCCACTTAGGAAGGAAAAATCAGTTTCACACATACAGAATGGGAAGAGACTGTCTAGGAAGGAGTACACAAGAAAGGGATTTAGGGGTTATAGTGGACCACAAGCTAAATATGAGTCAGTGTGATGCTGTTGCAAAAAAAACAAAACAAAACAAAACAAAAAAAAAAAACACAACACCACATGATTCTGGGATGTATTAACAGGTGTGTTGTGAGCAAGACATGAGAAGTCATTCTTCCGTTCTACTCTGCGCTGGTTAGGTCTCAACTGGAGTATTGTGTCCAGTTCTGGACACCGCATTTCAAGAAAGATGTGGAGAAATTGGAGAGGGTCCAGAGAAGAGCAACAAGAATGATTAAAGGTCTTGAGAACATGACCTATGAAGGAAGGCTGAAAGAATTGGGTTTGTTTAGTTTGGAAAAGAGAAGACTGAGAGGGGACATGATAGCAGTTTTCAGGTATAGATTCATAGATTATAGGACTGGAAGGGACCTCGAGAGGTCATAGAGTCCAGTCCCCTGCCCGCATGGCAGGACCAAATACTGCCTAGACCATCCCTAATAGACATTTATCTAACCTATTCTTAAATATCTCCAGAGACGGAGATTCCACAACCTCCCTAGGCAATTTATTCCAGTGTTTAACCACCCTGACAGTTAGGAACTTTTTCCTAATGTCCAATCTAGACCTCCCTTGCTGCAGTTTAAACCCATTGTTTCTGGTTCTATCCTTAGAGGCTAAGGTAAACAAGTTCTCTCCCTCCTCCTTATGACACCCTTTTATATACCTGAAAACTGCTATCATGTCCCCTCTCAGTCTTCTCTTTCCAAACTAAACAAACCCAATTCTTTCAGCCTTCCTTCATAGGTCATGTTCTCAAGACCTTTAATCATTCTTGTTGCTCTTCTCTGGACCCTCTCCAATTTCTCCACATCTTTTTTAAAATGCGGTGCCCAGAACTGGACACAATACTCCAGCTGAGGCCTAACCAGAGCAGAGTAGAGCGGAAGAATGACTTCTCGTGTCTTGCTCACAACACACCTGTTAATGCATCCCAGAATCATGTTTGCTTTTTTTGCAACAGCATCACACTGTTGACTCATATTTAGCTTGTGGTCCACTATAACCCCTAGATCCCTTTCTGCCGTACTCCTTCCTAGACAGTCTTTTCCCATTCTGTATGTGTGAAATTGATTTTTCCTTCCTAAGTGGAGCACTTTGCATTTGTCTTTGTTAAACTTCATCCTGTTTAACTCAGACCATTTCTCCAATTTGTCCAGATCATTTTGAATTATGACCCTGTCCTCCAAAGTAGTTGCAATCCCTCCCAGTTTGGTATCATCCGCAAACTTAATAAGCGTACTTTCTAAAAGGGTGTCAAAGAGGAGGGAGAAAACTTGTCCACCTTAGCCTCTAAGGATAGAGCAAGAAACAATGGGCTTAAACTGCAGCAAGGGAGGTTTAGGTTGGACATTAGGAAAAAGTTCCTAACTGTCAGGGTGGTTAAACACTGGAATAAATTGCCTAGGGAGGCTGTGGAATCTCCATCTCTGGAGATATTTAAGAGTAGGTTAGATAAATGTCTATCAGGGATGGTCTAGACAGTATTTAGTCCTGCCATGAGGGCAGGGGACTGGACTCTGACCTCTTGAGGTCCTTTCCAGTCCTAGAATCTATAAAACA
This sequence comes from Malaclemys terrapin pileata, assembly GCF_027887155.1. Taxonomy (NCBI): domain Eukaryota; kingdom Metazoa; phylum Chordata; order Testudines; family Emydidae; genus Malaclemys; species Malaclemys terrapin. The sequence goes on along the minus strand of NC_071508.1, from coordinate 146,856,482 downwards.
TTTTACAACTTAAAGATAAACTTGAAATGCGCAGTTACAAAATTGGCCTCCGTAAGTCCCTAAAGCTGTACTGACAAGGCCTGCTCCCTATCACTTTCTTCAACTTTGTGGTCTTGATCACAGTTTAGCTAGATTATAGGGGTAAATCCAAGAAGCTTGTCAATATTATATCATACACCATGAGAAAGTTAAGGGATTATCTAGACAGTTGCTCTTTAGCAAGGCTACGTTTGCAACGTTTGGTATTCTCTATCACAGGAAACAGAAAAAGCACAGAGAGGATTTTCCAAACCTTAGTCCATGGCAGTTTTTCAATGTCCACAAAAACCCTCATCAATTCGGGAATGGCCAGTGCAGGGTGAGTGTCATTCAGCTGTATCGCTACCTATAAAAATAATACAAAATTCAAGCAACCAAACCTGTAATCCTTCATTTTGCCTCTCAGCTAACTGCTTCGAGACACATCAGATGTGCTACCTTTCCACGAATTTGTTCCCTCCATTGAAGCTGGGTGGTTTGAAAGCGAGTTCTTAGTCTAGGAAATATCATATCAGATCCTGAGAAGCCCAGTTGGTCCTCACCACCAAAACATTTATGAGGAAGTGGAACGCATGCTTTGAAACTCAATCATTACAGACTTCACTCTGCCATTATCCCATGATGTTTACCTGATCTGGAAAAGAATCAAACATAGTTCGAACGCTTTCCGTGCTTCCAAATTTGGATGCTTTGAAACGTCGGATGATATCCTGGAGGGTGGCAGCCACAACAAAGTACTCCTGCTTCAGCCGCAGCTCTTTGCCTTCGAAAAACTACAAGCAAGAACAGACAGGAATGCTACACAATCTGAACCTTTAAGGGACAGATGCAGTACAAACAGGGCTGAATTCTCAGTTGGTTTGAGCTTAATTGATCTGGGTTGTTCTAACCTTACAGTGCTGTCTTGCTGAATACCATTTGTACTAGGCGACAAAGAGTCCTGTGGCACCTTATAGACTAACAGAAGTATTGGAGCTTAAGCTTTCGTGGGTGAATACCCACTTCGTCAGACGCGTGTATTGGAGCATGCGTCTGACGAAGTGGGTATTCACCCATGAAAGCTCATGCTCCAATACTTCTGTTAGTCTATAAGGTGCCCCAGGACTCTGTCACTTTTTACAGATCCAGACTAACATGGCTACCCCTCTGATACTTGACATTTGTACTATGCAACCCAGTCAAATTGACTGGTTTTAAAAGGACTTCTTCCTAGGTAATTTGCTCAAAAAACTAATTTTTTTAAAAAAAAAGATGACATTACTTTTTGGTTTTGGTATTTCCCCAGCAGCATTTGCAACTTCAACATTGCAGCATTGTGCCAATGCAGAAGAATGAAAAACTGAACCTGACTAGAAAGAAGGAAGCTGTCCAGTTTGTTTTCCCTTGCCTTCAGTGCGTGAAATCGCCAAAGGGAAAAGGCAGAAAAGGACGAGAAGAAAGTTCATTTGTACGGATTCTTTTCAGTGTTCTAATCCCCGCGATTGGTTTTAACCTGTAACTACGGACTCCTTGTGCTGAACTGAGGTGGGAGTAACTCTTCACACTCCTAGGCAGGGCACCAGCATGCCTTTCTTGGACAGCATGTCAAATCCCATCCCTACTGGGGCCAGTTCTCTGCTTTGAGGCAGTTAAAGGGAGTTCTGGCAATGAAACACATAGGAAGCCAAACAGATCTTAGGCCAACATTTTCAAAATCGGGTGCCTAATATTAGGCTTCAAAACAAAAGTGGCCCAATGCACCCTAATAGCAAAGGAACAATGAATTTAACCTCCTGCCATTTTTTGACCTTGGGTGAGTTCAGCTGGAGCATCATCAGCCTGACTGGTTTTGGATTTAAGACTTATTCCCTAACCCGGGTTTGTTGATTTCTCTCTTTAAAGGGCCTTGTCAGATCAAATTAGTCACAAGAATTCAGGGTTTATGAAAGGCAGCCTTTTACAACATGCATAACTTCATTTCTCTCTTTAAAATCTCGGGTGGTGTTTTCGAGTGCCCACGTGATTTAGGAGCACAAGTCACAGCCTTCAGTAAAACTTGTGCTCCTAAATTTCTTAGATGCTTTTAACCCCCCTCCCCGTCCCCCTTTGCAATGAATATTTTAAAATACTCCTCTGCAGTGTTTGGAACCCCAACATCATATCAGGCTAACATAAGAAAGCCATGAAGTGACGCTGATTGAAACTGCTCAATGTTCACTGCCCACAGTGCACGGAGGCATTGTTCTTTTGTTGGTACGTTTCGGATATGCCCACTGCTCCAGGAGTCTAACACAGAGCAGGAGTAATCTGTTTCCCTGTCTGGGCATGAGGAGGTTTTGCTTCAGCTAACTAGTCAAACTGGAACGAGCAACAGCCTCAAGCAGCGAAACCTTTTTTGGATGACTTACGTTATCGTTCGGATAGAGGACACGGGAGATGTTCTCAGCCACATTTCTGTCCAAGACGGCTTGAATGTAGTCTCCAACGTTAACTACAAGGGAAGGGTTGAGTCAATGCAAGCGCACGTTGCACAAGAGGCTTGATGGGTTGCACACTGTTAACAGTCAGAGGAATTACAGAAAGATGGGGGAATCGGACAATAAAGCAACACAAGCTTGACTGTCAAAAGAACAGGTGAGTCAGGAGCAGGCCCGGTTACTGGGCTATTCAAACTGGATCCTTCCTCCTTGACTACCTCCCCCCAGTAACTTCCATTTATAGATGGTTAAATAGTAAGTTCCAGTCCTTGTCCCAGCAGCATTCTATCATCCATGTCATTTCACTACTCTCCCTGGCAGCCCCCCTCCTCCTCCCCCCTCACTGCAAAGCATGCGATCGGCCTCAGATGTGGGGAGATTCAGACAGAAGCGAATACTTCACAGAAGAGGTACTCACAGTCTCGGAGGTTGAAGTCATTAGGTGCCCGAGCAGACCACAGCCGCATGGTGTTGACGGTGTTATTCATGTATCCAGGCACAGGGGTATCATAGGGCAAGGCAAGGACCACCTATTACACAGGGGTTACAGTATGACCTGTGGTGAGCCAGATTTGAAGAAGGTCTTTTATAGAGGAGAGGCTGGAATTAAAGCGTGACTTCCTGCGATATTCCTACTATTCCCAGAAACACAGCACACCCTTAGATGTGTCGGTCAAGGCTAAACATGGGGCCGGACCAAAACCAGCTGAAGTCAATAAAAGGATTCCCATTGACTTCAAAGCGCAATGGATCAGGCCCATGGAAAGCGTATGTTGAAACGACATGGAATTCAGAGCCCAATGGCATCAGTAAGTGTCTTTCCACTGACTTCAACAGGCTGTAGATCGGGCCCTTAATAGTCCGTTTGACACCCCACTAAATATACAAATTATTCGTTATTCAGAACATTGTTGGGATTCTCTTGCTAACTTAAAAAAACCTGACAAGGTTGCCATAAAGATATCGTGCTTGAAATGCACAAAAACCGGTTAGAAATAGAGTTAGAAAAGCAAGTCATGGCTAACCAGGTTGAATACTGACCGCTCCTTAAAAGGGAGAATTTGCAATTAGGTCTCCAACGACAGCAATAGGAATCACTCATTTATACCTTAAAAGGGGGGTGTAGAATATATTCTAGAAATATGCTTGGGAACATTGCTCCCCGCCCTTATACACCCATTGCAGCCATCTAGATTTTGGAAAGTGCTCGAATGCAGGACACAGGGTTGGGAGGAAGAAGAGGGGGAGTGTTAGTGTTATGGGAAAGCTAATCAGCACTCATCCTCTCCAGCCTGCAAAGAGAAGTTGCTCAGACTTCGATCTGAAGATAGGGTGTCTGGGGAACCCCCAGTTTCCCTGCCAGCTCCACACAGACAGATTGCACTGTCAGCACAGATACCATATGGTATCTGTAGGCTGAGCAGTTACCAACATGGAGGCCTGGTCAGAGGTTTGCCCATTACTAGCTCACTAGATATTTTGCCAGGGTTGTTTGTGCTCAGGGGTGAAGGTGAAGTTTTCCTTCCCACTCCCGGTACTGGTATCAGCCCAGACTGCAAGGCCAGGGCTAGGAGGTGCTTTAAAATGTTTGGTTAATTTCTTTGCAAGGCCAGCCTTTGTTCAGCTGTGGTCTCTTAGATGATTATGGCTCGTTTCCTGTCAGCAACACGAATGTGCTGCATCTTGCAGACTTCTTTTCTGACCACAGTACAGAGCGTCAGTTCATTTCCGTGGACATAAACAGCTGAACAAATATGCTGAAGGAAACTATGAAAACACACACACACAGACCAGTAAGAGAAGAACGCTACTTTACAACCTGCTGAATCTTACTAACTTCCTCCATTTCTACTAATTACATTAAGTAATAAGATTTTTTTTTTAACCTTCATGTAGAGCAGTTTCTAAAGATATCTTTCCCCACCTCCACTTCCCCCCAGACGTCTACAGCTTCTTCATCTGGTGGCAGACTCCCACCATATAATTGCCCCACTTTAAACTGGCCATTAAATGCAGGTGGGACGTTCAAAGCTCTGTGGCAGTTTCCACAGACTTTGTATTGAACTCGAAAGAGGATCCCGGGTTAAGGAGGGCCAAGAAGAGCTGCAATAGAATTCAGGAGTAATCACACATCTGTCACGTTGAGCTGCCTTGCAGTTTATGGCAGGAATAAGCCACCAAGATGTCGGTGCCACCACAGATTTATCCCAGTTTATATCCTTCCTAAACAGACCCCTCTGCTGGCAAGCCACAGTGTCCCTTAAACAACAGCAAAGGAATGACAGGCATCAGTTTTCCTGCACTGGAACTGCGGAAAGTTTTCTTTCAGGATAAAATACTCAGAGTTTCTAGATTAAAAAAAAAAAAAAAAAATGCATTTCCTTCAACAGCTCAGGAGTGCCTGTGCACGACCCAGCTCACGTCAGTACCTGCGTATCGACCCACTTCAGTCCACTCTTGGTGTGTTCCACTCTTCCATAAAAGTGGACAGGCAGCATGTACTCGGGACGGGCTTTCTCCCAGGGGTTGCCGTGTCTAAGCCAGTCGTCGGCTTCTTCCACCTAGAAGGGGGATAGTTAAACAGAACCATTTTTACCCGCATCTTGTGCAAGGCGAAGCAAACGAACTAAATGCCACCGTTTGCACTAATGCAACAAGGAAACATTTGGGATCGAAGAGGTGATATTTTTAGGGCACGGAATAGAGTGTACATCCAAGTGTTTGGATTGAGTTGGAGGGCTCTTAGGGTAGGTCTGTGCTGCAAAGAAAAAACGCATGGTGCAGAGTCTCAGAGCCCGGGTCAACTGACTGGATTGTGGGCCTCAGGCTGCAAGGCTAAAAACAGCAGCGCCTGGACTCAAACCCAGTGCGTGGGGGGAGTCTTGGAGCCCAGGCACCTACTGCTGTTTTTAGCTCTGCAGACCCAGTCACACAAGCCTGAACCAACTGCCCTGGGCTCAGACTGTGCCCCACAGGTTTCTCTTTGCTAGGAAGCCAGCCCACGAACATAAAAGTGAATGGGAAGCGTATGAATAAGTTAGAGAAATCTAATAAGTGGACTCAGGGCTGTAATGGGTCAAAGACAACCAGAGAAAAATGCCTCAGTTCTTGCTTCTGATTTAGATACTGGGATGAGGCCTAAAGAGTACAGAGAATTGTGAAGAAGTTACTGAATCCTGGAAAGAATAGGGCTGCTTTTTTGTTCACCGATGGTTTTATCAATATTGAGCACAGTCCTAGGAAAATTCAGGGGGGGGGGGGGTTTAAAAACAGTCGTGCTTCAGGTTATTCCTTGGAGCTGTGTGTTTCTCTCAGCATTTGATTCATTTCAGAACAGAACAAAAAAAAAAGGGGGGGGGGAATGTTATTTTCCAGTATTAACAGTGGAAGGCAACTCTGCATATCACTGGCCTACTGCCGAAAACTTAATATCAAGGGTAAGTAGACTCCACATATGCGGACAATTGGAACTCACTCATCTTTTATAGAAATAGGGCGTTTGCCACTGTGAAAGGGACATGGCAATTGGGACTCAAAGAATTGGAAGACTACGGGTATGTCTACGCTGGAAGCCTCAAAGCGCTGCCGTGGGAACGCTCCCGCGGCAGCACTTTGAAGTGTGAGTGTGGTCGCACGCAACCACTAGGAGAGAGCTCTCCCAGCGCTCCTGGTAATACACCTCCACGAGGGGATTCGCTGGGATCCTGTCTACATGAGCGCTTTAAAGCGCTCAGACTTGCTGTGCTCAGGGGGGTGATTTTTCACACCCCTGAGCTGGCAAGTTAGAGTGCTATAAAATGTAAGTGTAGACATACCCTGAATTATGCCAGTGTAGTCTCTACACTGTCTTTGTACCTCTGCTAACCTGGGACATGAGAGAAGAGGAAAGGAAGTAGCAGCTATTTTTACATTTTATTTTGGTAAAAAATGTTTAATACGGGGGCGGGAGGCCTTTTACCCCTCCCCCCCTCATCTCTTAATTGAAGCAAACTCTGGGCAACACCAATACGTCTATGCTGCAGGCAACTACCTTAAACACTACAATGCATTAAGGTAATGCAGTATATGGTGGTTATATCAACTGCACATTTCATAGGGTCAGCAGACCCTTCCCTGCTGCGCTGCAGAAGAGCAAGTGTTCTCTCTCACCCCATGGCTGGAGCAAAAGGTCTGGCTGGTCATTCTGTCACATCATGCAGAAGACAAGGGAGCGGCAGTCTTCTACTTAACCTGATCCTCAGCCTGATTAGGTGTCAGTTTTGGTCAGTAAGACAAGAGAGCTACAATCTAATTGTATTATTACCAGTGGCTTTTGCTATTACCCCTCTTCTATATCCTTATCTCTAGCCGTGTAACAAGGTCAGACAGCGCTAGGTCACAGGAGCTCAGTGGCACAGGAGGCAGGAAGCAAATAGATACCCAGGGACCTGTTGAAGGGCAATAAGGGGGATAACTTTGGACAAATCTGGGGGAGGCTCTGTCCATGCACTGACTGGCATCTAGGGGACTCTGAATTTATCGTCTTATGTGGACACTCCTGGTTTGCTTCACTTCCCCCTCAACTATTGCATTCTTATTTTCCAGTCTACTTCTCCCTTCTGCAGCACTTTCTAGATAATACAGGGTTTGGCAAGCATTCTATAAGGCCATCTCTATAGTTACAGCTGCACCGCACGTGGCGAAGATGCTCTTTGCCAGTGGTTCTCTCGCCGATGTGCCGGTGTAATTTATGTCGCTCGGTGGGGTGGAATATTCACACCCTTGAGTGACATAAGTTTTTCTGGTATAGGCTGTAGCGCAGACATAGCCTAATTAAATGATCAACAAAGACACACACCCCATGCATGATTCCTTAACACATAAGAGGGAGCACTTAACGCATGGGGCAGAGAGTTCTCTTAGGGCTCCTCTACACTTAAGATGCTCCAGCAGCGCCGCTGCAGCGCTCCAGCGAAGATGCTCCCTACGCCAATGGGAATAATCCACCTCCCTGAGAGGCAGTAGCTAGGTTGACAGGAGAATTCTCCTGTTGACTTCGCGGTAACTACACTGGGGGTTAGGTTGGTTTAACTGTGTCGCTCAGGGGTGTCCTTTTTTCACACCCGAGCAACCTAGTTATACCGACCCAATATCCTAGGTGCAGACCTTAGGCACCCATCTTTCATCGAAAGCCAGTGGAAAGAGGACCTCCATCTCCCATTTATGCCTTTGATAAACTCCTAAAAAGTTATGACTAAGCAGATCCACACCCTGCCTCTTGGCCCTCCCATGGGTCATACTTCAAAGGAAGCCCTCCCAAGAGGTCCCCATCTTAGAAAGCCATGGACAGTAAGGGACACACTAGTGCCACGTTCCAGTGCCAGATATAGACTGGTCAACAGGTTGCTTATACACACCAGATGCGATCATCATAAGACCCTTTAATGCTCAGCCAAGTATGGCGGAGATTTGTTTAAATACGGTATTTTAGACACAGTGCCTCCTAGTGGCTGAACAGTTTTATACTTTAGCATTCCATTACCTCTCCTCCTTTAAGTTCTACGTTCCTATCATTTACACTTTTAAACCTCAAAGACAGCGAGATAGTCTGTTCAATGTATCAGTCCGCTAACGGTCTCTAAATCGTACTGTTTTCTAGTCACATGGCCTGAATGTGTAACATGGTCATCGGGCTGTCCATTAGTTGCAACGACTGACTGCAGTTCACTTGGAATCCTTGAGAGTTTTTTGTTCTGCATCGGCCATCTGTAGAGTTTGTTCCTCAACAATCAACAGAGCAAACCATAGAAGAAGTTGACCGTTTCTGTTGAACTCTTCATTGTTGTTCTCAATCACATGATCTAGGTACAAAATTCTTTTTCTTTACAACAGCTGGAGTTGTCCATTTTCTCCATTCAATTTGACACAAACACCATCAACAGATTCTAGACCTGGCAGTTCTTGGAGTGATGTCTGTTGCAGAAGTGTTCATAAACTCCCTTAGCCTTTTTATTCAATTTGACTACTCTCTTCACATCTGTCCACTTTGGAGACGGAACTACTGGTCCAACTTTGGAAAAGAATCTGAGTTGTCTTCCCCTCAGGAGTTGTGCTGAACTATATCCAGTATCGGTTGATCTGTAACTCAGAAGAGCAAGGAATGGATCTTCCTGCTGTAGGATTTTCTTGGCTGTCAGTACAGCTCTCTCAGCCTCTCCATTCACTGGTGGGTAATGTAGGCTGTTAGTAATATGATCAAAATCTTATTTTGTTCAGAAGGACTTGCATTCTGCTGCAGTAAATGGTGATCTGTTGTCCGTCACAGTTGTTCTGTAATACCGAAGTGAGCAAAAGTGCATTTCAGCTTCTCAGTGACACTGCAACATGTTATGTCATTCAAGAATATTCCACAGTGACCAGGTAATAATGTCCTCTGAATTTGCATAAATCTGCAGCTAGTCTTTTCCAAGGTCTCTCTGGTAGGGGTGTTTGTACACTGTATGGTTCAGCATTGTCTCTCAACTTGCTTTGTATTGGATCTCCTCTCAAGAGTCCAATATCATCAAACTCCCCACTGAGTTCTTCCATCTTTCTCACTAGGCCCATCATGGTCGCCTGGCTGTCTTTGATCACTCACACACTGAATGCAAAGCTTTTGTCTTGGTAAGTTTTCTGTGCTGAACTGACCCATGCAGTTCAGATCCCTCCAGGGCAAGTCAGAGCAGTGCCAGATGACTTCAGCTCCAGGAGGGGTTGAAGTTGATTGCAAGTCCCTTCTGAGGTGACTGATGTCAGAAGTCAATAATCTTGCTATGAATATTCAGTTTCACTCTCCAGGCAGCCTCTATGTCAGCACAAGCGATAGATTCCAGAAACAATGGCTCTTGATTGTCTGTAATGAGAGTCAACTCCCTGACTGCTTTGGTGCACGAAACAGTTGCATGAAATACGGACATTTAGCATGTATTACATGGTGTGCCTCTGACTGGATACGCATCATCTCTTGGGATAGGACTTTTTCCCCAGACCTGGTAGAATTTGTCCCTCTTAGCCTGGGAGTTCTCCCCCCTTGCCTCAGGGGTTTTATGAGAAGGACTTAACACTGAAGTGTCCATTTACAGTTTCTAAGCTCATTTTCAGTTGCTCTAAGAAGTTTTGCTGTCTCCGCAGCTCAGCCTGCTTTGCTCTCTCTATAGCTGTGGCTCTCCTTTCAACTGTCACTGCTGAGAGGTTTATTCTTTCTGTTAACCCAATAACCAGCCTCCATCTGATGGTTTCATGCTTTGCATTCCCCAAAATCAGTTGTCAGCCAATGTAAGCAGAGAAACATTCAAGATTTCCCCTGGTTCTTGAATTCTCCGATGAAAACATGCTCTTCCATAAAGTATGCACCAAACATAGCCAGAACCCTTTCACGGTCATCTTTACTGAAGTCAGTCACAAAGTCAAAGGATTTAAAGATCTGCTCTGCTTGCTTCCCCGTAGCACAAATTAAAGACGATACCTGTATTATCTCCAGGTTCACTGTGGCGTTTGTGTGCAATTCATACTCTTGTAAATACAGCTTAGTCTATCCATTGTGACGGCTTGCTAAAGCTGAAGTTCTCTGGGGCATTGAAGAGTGGCATGTTGATGAGATCCTGCAACCTTTGTTGCTGTTTTCCTTCTATTTCTGTTCTCAGTTTACTCCTGACACCATGTCATGTTCCTGTGCCAGATATGGCCTGGCTACAGAGCTTGCACACACCAGATGAGTTCATCATAAGATGCTTTAAATACACAGGAGTAGAGAACAGGGCCATGTTAAGACAAAGCAACCAAAGAGTGAGGAACAAAAGTCACCGCCTTGCTTTTAACTAAAGAAGTTGTAAACTGTGCATGCTGAGGAAGGCAGGTCAGGGTGAGGTTCCTTTAAATAAGGCATTTTACACACTGTACCACCTAGTGGCTGACCAGTATATACAGGTTAACATTCCATTACAATTGGTTTAATCATTTGTTCACATGGCTCTTGGATGAGGCTTTGTGGCAGCTGATCTATAGATGCACAAACAGCTTCCAAGTTCATTAGCTGGAGAGCCTGATTTCTTTGGGAGAATCCACGCACAGGAGAGTTGGAGAACCACATTGTTCAGAGATTCAGGGACAGATTGTCAGAACAGAGGCCTGAAGATTTTCTTTAAAAATGCACAGTCTGTGAGCTGATGTGCAAACTGGGCATCTAGAATTCTGTGCGTTCTCCGGCACAAAGCCTGACTTGCATGTCCAGTTATGGTAACTGCACATGAAAATTCAAAGACACTTATACCCACATCAGGCATCTCTAATCTGATCCTTAATGTTCACTTTAAATAAAACTAAAAGACTAGAAGAAGAAACATTTAGGATCGCTTTACATGGTTACATTTTTAATTTCATGCAACATCAACCAGTAAAAGGCTTTATTTCAAGTTTTTTAACATCCCAGTAACTGCTCATGTTGACAGTCATGGGTTAGCCTGGGCATCTCTGTTTTGTAATCTCTACATTGAACCCTGGTTATCAGTTTGCAAGACCTTCAGTTAATGATTTCCCCAATTTCAACCACTTGCTTAAAAAAAAAAAAAAAGATGTTGAAAGCCAGGTTTTCCACATCAATTCAAGACCGTACCGCTCCAAATATATCAGAGTATTTTTAGAGCTATAAGAGCACTGGAGCTCCATGAGAGGCAGATGACCACTGACAGAGAAACATTCCTTCTAATATGCTTTCTTCTAGACAAAGATTATTATAATAGTCTAAGACCAGATCGGTTTACAAGATAATTGGTTCCCTATTTGCTCACCAACTCAACTGGATCTTGTGAATGTGATGAGACAGGAATAGATTTAATCAGAATTTAAACCTCATCCTGGAGACCTGCTAATGAAGCAGGTTGGCACTCAATGAAGAAGTGCTGCTAAATGGAAGAACATAGATTAGACACTGCCTTAATGCTGCTGCGTTAGAGCTGTAGAGGAGACAGCAATTACATACAGGTCATAGGAGTAGAGGACAAGGCCATGTTCAGACAAAGCAACCAAAGAGTGAGGAAGAAAAATCGTTGCCCTGCTGTTTAACTAGCAGCTCTTTAATAGGAAAGAAGTTATAAACTGCATGCTGAGGACGGCTGGCTGTTCATACAATTAGTCACTGCTCCCTTTCCATGAGTCAGATGGAATTCTGTATCATCAACTGCAGGGCGGATAAGAGGCCAGGCCAAACGTGAAATGTTGACTAGACTTTAAAATAAATATATATTTACACACAAATGTATACAAGTTTTCCAGGGCCATTAGAAGAGCTGGATACCACAGATTTATGCTAATAAAGGAGAGTTTCAGATTACAGCTCCAGGTGAAAGCTTAACACACAAGAAACAGGATGACTGGAGCACTGCAGCTGGCAGAGGACAGCTAGGCCTGTCACAAAGAAAGGACTTTCCCAGTTTGCAAAGAGCCAGAAGCCGGGACCCATAACCCAAAGGATTGAAGTTGTCCCCTGCTAAGAATGGGCACCTTTGAGCTCAGGAGCCAGGAAAGAACCTCCTTTCTTGGGGGATGGGTGGGATTGGCCTGGGTCTTTCAATCTCTAACCTCCATCACCTCATTTCCACTCAGGCCAGCGCTCACTGATATTTTGTCCCTGCAAGTGCATCTTCCTTTCTCCCCACCTCAGCTTTCTCCTTTATGGGGTAAAAAGAAAGGGGGGCTTCTCTGTCTGAGAAAGACCCAAGAATCTTCTCCTTTCCCTCCTTGTGGCCCTGGATCGTCCCAATCCTTCTGTTGGGGGTCAGTCGATGCTGCTCCTCCGCCATGTAAAAGTAACCCTTCCCCTGCCCCAGGCAGAGGTGCACTGCCCTTATCACTCTTCCAATTCCACTGCCCAATGAGCACGAGACACCAAATTCAATCCCAGCATGGGTGGGTGCAGCTTCCAGTGAGGTCAATGAGATTTAGGCCTTTTTATATTTTGGCTCAATTTGGCCCCAGGACTATAAATGGCTTCTCCAGCATGGCAGTGCCACAATTAGGCATCTTCCCTTGGTGCCGTTCCTCCACCGCACGCTACTAACCAAACCCCACAGTTTACAGCTACACATTGGCATCTACCTGCACTTTAACTGCAGTGTGCGCACAGGTTTCAAATATGGGCAAAATAAACGAGCCATTTATTATTCAAATACTGCAAAGTTCAACAAGGAAGCGTCTTGTCAGCCCGGAGTATAATTTCAGAGCAGCGAGGCAGGAACACCTCAGTCTGGCCAGTCGCTGCAGCACAGACGATTCATTTGGGTGAACTCAAAGGGCCCATTGTTTCTCCGTGCAACACAGCTATGCCAAGATATGCTGTAAACAGATTAGTATTCTGCAAGCACCAACAAGTCAACATTACCAACCTACAATACTGGTGTCCAAATAGAATTGCATTTGTCATTTGCTAAACCATTTCATGCTTTTTGGGCCAACCCTGCATAACAGAGAGAAGGCGGGTTACGTGGTTAAGGTTCTGGACGGGACTCAGGAGACCTGGCTTCATGTCCTGGCTCTGCCATGGACTCCTTGTGACCTTGGGCAAGTCATTTAATCTCTCTGTGCTCCAGCGCCCCATCTGTAAAACAGGGATGGTACTTCCTTTCTGCCACCCTTACAGCTTTAGATATACAAGGCAGACAAACTCTTCAGGGCAGTGACTGTCTTACTGGGCGCGTCTCCATGCCATGCCTATTACAATGAGGCCTGTTATAACTGGGCCTACAAATTTACCCTGACTCTAAACTCAACTCCTAAGAGCGAGTGAATGTTCATAAATTGTCACAATGACCTATATAAAATTGTTTAAAAGAAGGATGCAAAAAGGAGACAAAAAAACAGATGTAATTTAGAAAGGTTTTTACTAATGCCACTCAACTGTGTTAAAATTATAACTGGTAAGGTTAAAAAAAAAAAAAAAAAACCCCTAACTAGTGTGTTCAAAATTAGGCCTATTGGTGAACAAAGTAAAGAAAGGATGGAGTATTCCAGCCACCACTCCATTTAGGGGCTCTCAATGAGAAGACTATTGGGAAAAATTAGTAAAAGCAGCAGCTGTCTGCCAACAAACACTGCAGCAAGCCTTATCATGGCTGTCACCCACACCATCCCCTGGGACCTTGGACCTTCTTTGTCCTAATTCTGAGAGATGTCCTGATCAGACCAGGCCACAGAGAAGGCCCCAGATGACGTTGTCGCTGGCTAAATTCCAACCACAGCCTGGGATGTGAGACTTTGTCCCCTTTTCCCTTCAGTGTGTCCTTTTCCTTCCCCACCTTATTTTCTTTCCTCTCTCTCTCTCTCTCTCCTTTTGCCTTCTGTTTAATAAGAGTCTAGCTTAGCCAGCCAAGACTGCGTATTTTACAACATTGCTGTAAGCATATGACCAGAGTGGCAACTGAAAGCAATGCCATAAACATGTTTGCCCATGTTTGGAGGGGTTGATAAGTCTTCAGGGCCTGTGTTTTTCCAGCAGGGAGACTGCAAGTGAAAGTCAACGTCAGAGCCAGAAGCTGCATTTTCTATCTTGGCTGTTCTTTTCTTTCCCCTTTTGTGTTTGTTTTGTCTCATCTTCCAGGAGACCGGATTGGGCTTTAAACAACAAGGACAGCTCCAGCCCATCTCAACAAACTTGTTTCTTCACCAAAAAGGACAGTTATTACTATCTAAGACTTTGTCAAACAAAAGTGGGACGGGTTTATTTCTTTAAAAAAAAAAAAAAAAAAAACTCTCTAGCTAAAGGAAACAAGGGATGTTGTTAAAATGAAAGCCTTATTTAATACTTGACATTTCAAGTGATTTATCTTTAGTAAAAGGTTATAAGGATTTTTAATGGCATGTTTGCCATGGTACTAAGTGGGCTGAGGTCCCTGAATACCAAACCCTGAACCTAGTTCCAAACTGGTTAATTTTGGACAACGACTAGGTTATGTTAATACCTTTGACCCTGGCCCAAATATTTCATCTAAATCAATGCAACAGGCCCGGATTTCAGTCAGGGCCCCTACAAACTACTGTAATACCAACCCCACGCTCCCCAGCAAGCTAGATTTAAAAGCTGCCATAAGCTCCCTGAATTCCATCACATTTTGGTGGGACAGGCTGGAATCTAAGGTAGCTTCATTTAGGTTTTAAATAGTGACTGAATGATTCAGGTATTAAAATTTAATATCAAAATAACTACCACCCGGGCTTCTGACTTTTTTTTTTTAATGTTTGCCTCAGTGGTCAGTGAGCAGCTGATATTTGTATTGACACCACGGCTTCGACATTGTACTACTGTCGGGAGAAGCAAGGGGAGGCACTTTGAAATCACTGGAGAAGCAATTTGGTTAGATGATTCTGAAAAAAGTGTGTGTGTGTGTGTGTGTGTGTGTGTGTGTGTGTGATTTTGATATGCTGAAATTCCAAGCATCCCAGCCTGTCCCCTGGCTACCATTAAATACATCCTGCAAACTCACCTTGTTAAGCAGCTGAAACTTTAATAATTCTATATTAAGCACATGTTTTTGCAACAGTAGAAACATCAAATTTAGCATTTTTTTCTAAAGGCTTGAGATCCTGTACACTAGCCATCTAATGTAACAGCCTGGAGTGCGGCCTGACAATGCATCAGGTTAAATAACTACAGACACAAGCGCAGGCACACTTCGGTTTTGGTCCACTGAGGCATTATGTGGTGGCTGCAGAGGGGTGGGTAGAAAGGATTCTCTGTCTTGACATGGAAATGGAAGAAAGAGGCAACACAACCCCATCCCCACCCAACCGTCACAAATAGTTTTGTTTGTGTGGTTTTTTTTTTTTGGGGGGGGGGGGGGGAAGAGGAGGGTATTTTGCTGGAGGAATGACCCTCTCTTTCCCCATGTTACAAGCAAGAGTAACTCATGTTTTAGGATTTAAGGCATACTTATCAATAAGCCAATTGCAGGGGGTGGGATTTAAAAGAGCTTTTACAGGGGACGGGGACCACCACCTTCCCCCTCGCAGAAAAAAAAAAAAATCCCATTTCAGACTTTCAGGGCATGTTTCTCCAGTTAATAGAATGCTGCATCTTGTATTGAAGAACTTCACTGCCTACATTAATCTAACCCAAGAGATCTAAAGTACTCAGACTTGGACAACACGTGATAAACTGGACAAAACATCTCAAGTGACCCATGCCCCCAGTGGCGGTGTTTAAAGGACGCATTCTTTTCTTCTAGAAGGAGGGGAGGGAAGCAGCAGGGTTCTGCTTATGTGTACCTGCCATCCATCTCGGATCTTCTGGTTGAAGATTCCATATTCGTATCGGATGCCATACCCGTATGCAGCAAGCCCAAGTGTCGCCATTGAGTCAAGGAAGCAGGCTGTTAAGGACAGACAATTTAGGGACGTATTTAGCGATGTTTCCCATGATGTTTTCATCAGCCCCCAAAAGCAACAAGCTTACAAAGCATCACAAATATAAAAACCACAGAGCTCCCAACTGCGCGCGAAGCTGAATGGTACATTGACACAGCATGCATATGCAGGCCTGGCTTAGAGACCATCAGTCAATCTCTGTTCCATTCCACGTCTTCCCATTGCTCTAACTCCTTGTCTGCATAACACGCATCACCACATACCACCTCCCACATTGTGTATATGGCTCCAACTCCATGCCTGCCACACCACACGTACCACCTCCCATGCTACGGAACCAAGTACTTGGAGGACTAAACACACACCGGTTGAAAGCAGGTGTGGATGGGAGTCAAGATACAGCTGGCCTTGGAGAGCGTTCTGAGTAGACAATGAAGCCCAAGGTTGATCTGATACTCAAGCAACTGAGGATCATCACCGGGGTCTGGAAGTCAGCCCTGCTTCCTTTTCCATCAGACCCATATGCAATACTGCACCAATACGAGCCAAGAGTATTCTAGTCCGTCCCTCCCTCCCCCGACATGCACCTTCCTCCAAAACAGTCCTGTGCTACAGACAGCATTTGCAGGGCCACTGGTTCGACTATAGCAAAGTCATATATCTGCATGTCTCTTATCCTATTATTCAGCCAGTGTCTCTACTTTCTGGAGTCAACATTTTGCAAGTTACAATTAGTGCCTGGCTGAAGAGAGGAGATAGTGAGCTTCTGTGAAGGAGAGGCCAGACTGAAGATGACAGGTGGAGTCCAAGAGTGAAACAGACTATATCTAAACTATTTGGCTGACAGCTTAGTGAATGAAAGGAAATCATTTTTATTAGGGGAGGGGTGTGAGGGAAAGGCAGGGAGATCACCTAGATGGGACAAATTAGTGCCCTACATAGTAAACTCATTTTCCTACCACCAGCATTGTCCACAACGTTCATGCTACAAGGCGGCATGAGTATTTAATTTACACTTATAATTAGGTGGTTATGTGCTGAGACTGCTCCTTATTATGCTAGTTGGGATGACTATGGTGTTACCTTGTCTCTCCTTGGTTGTGTCTGCTTGTGGCGTCTCATCAACAGCTAAGATTGCAAGCGCTTCAGGGCAAGGACTGTACTTGTACTATATGTGTGCCAGCAACTGTCACACCGGGGCCCTGGTTGGAGCTTAAGTACTACCACAATGCAGGCAGACAAGTGCTCCTAGCGTTCATGGGAAGAATGCCAATGTGGACTGAACTGCTTGGTATGTTCTCAAATCATAACATCCCGGAAGCTCACTTACCAGCCAGTCTTCCAAGACCTCCGTTGCCAAGGCCAGCATCCTCTTCAATGTCCTCCAGCTCTTCTATATCCAGCCCTAGCTAAATATACACAGAAGAGAGATGAGCTCTGGTGCTCTTGAACTGAGTGACAGAATGAACATTTACAACATCCACTCTGCCACAAGGGAGCAGGAGAAACACAGGAGCGAAGATGCAAACAGAGCTATTGGAAAGAACCCATCTACAAGGAGCTCTGAACACAATTCATTCAGCACTGCAACATCATCCCTTGTTCCTATCCTGGCAGGCAGGTGCTGAAGAAGGAACTTGTTTATTGGAGTCCAAGCTTAACCAGACTCCTCGCTGCAGCTGCAACAGTGAATTTCCCCCAAAGCACCTTTGCTGCCCTACCCGTTCCAGGCACTGTGGACAATAGCAATGTAAGCTCCTCAACCCCAGCCCACTTGCACTTTCTGTTCTTGAACTAAGGAACTGACTTATATAGCACCTTTCATCTGAAGGTGCCAACATGCTCATCAAAACTTCACAATATAGAAGAGAAACATTTCGCCCACCGGTGAAACACAGCTACTTTTGGAGGATGGTAACCACCTATAACAAGAACACTACACAAGAGTTCAGGATGTTAAATGAATAGCTTAGCCACCTGAAACTACTAGGGTAACGGAGCATGAAAAGCATCAATACTTCATTGGTTGTTAGCCAGGGCACCAGGGCTAACACACTTATTCTTCCAAAGAGTGCCAGAGAATTTTTATGATCTTCAGCTGTCAGGACATTGGCCTTAGATCTCATTCAAAAGACAGTGCCTCCAGAAGCACAGTGCCCCCTCACACCTGGTTGTGGCATTGCTTTATTTCTGGCAGTATAGTCTATGTGACACATACTACTTTACAATTTTTGCAAAGGTTTCCCATCCAAATACAGACCAGATCGGATCCTGCATTGCTTAGATCTAACAAGGTAACCGCTCAACTCATGGTACATACTAAGAAGTAGTTTTAGGACGCTGGAACTGCATTCTAACATGGAAATTTGCTAGGCATTTTGGGGTAGATAAGTTGCTGTGCTACATATAGAAAAATTTTGAAAATGCTGTACTCTATGAAAACTCTGAAAGACTTTATGCCACATGAAACTAGGCCTAGCAATCTATGGGGCAGGGACCTAGCATTTGCACTAGATTAGTGTTATATTTCAGCATTACATTTTACAAAGAGACTTCTTTAGATACTATAGAAAATCTATTTAAGTTAGCACCTACTGATAACTAAAAATTTAATAATTTAACTATTGAGAAAAAAATCTAAAGAATATTTTATAAAATTATTACTCAGTTCATACCAATAATCATCAAGTACCAAGGCTGAAAATTTCCCAGAATAAAACCTTACAGGCCCTATCATCCATGTAACAAAAAAAAACACATTTAAACAATATCTTCTCCAATCAACCAGAACAGTACATTCCAGTAACTCTAGAGGTACATTAACATAAGATGTATTTGAACAAAGAATCTAAACACATTCCTCTTTGAAAACAAATCCTGCACCTTACTGCTATTCTCTTTGTAGTGTGAAAGAGTGAAGTATAAGTGAAAAATTCAGAAATAAATGTTTCAAAAGGAGACCCATTTGTTTGAAGGATCTCTCTCCTGCTGTGTAACTGCTTAAAAATGCCACGCACTAGAGAGCATACTGTTAACAAGAGTACAAGGACAGTGAAGGGCAGAATGGAATAAAGCCACTTTCAAAACTTTGGAACGACAGTAGCGGTCGTACAATGATGAATGGTGGAACAAAGCCAAGCCATGAGTGGGTTTGCATTAGTCATCTCAAGCCCATCCTAAATGTTTTAGTTTTATGCCACTCTTCACTATTGATTCTATATAGAACCATCTAATGGACAAGTTTCTGTTTTTCCAAAGTTTAATAGTCTGATTTAGGGCCTGGATTTTCAGATATGCTGAGAACCCAAGACTTGCACTGACCTCAGTTAGAACGGAGAAAACTCTGTACCTCTGAGAATCAGGACCACAGAATTTTGAGACTCCAGCAAGTTGTGACATTAAGTGGATTCCATCTCTTTAGTATTAGGATTTACATGTCCATGGTATCAGAGCATATGTTTTACATACACTGCTGTACCTGGGTACTACATTTTCAGGTAGAATACAGGCTGATTGTTTATTGGCTGATTTTAAGATCACTTTCTGTATCACATGGGATCACAACCACAAGTATGAGTAACACTGCTAACTGCAGACCAAAGATAACCTTGGTCCACCAGAGCAGATGGAGTTATGCCTCCTTACACCAGGGAGGAACTTGGCCCAAAGTCTTGGAATATTATGCTCAAAACACAGACTAATGTAATGTTAAGATTTGAAGCTCTGGTAGTAATAAATCAATATACAGCATGCCTCCATTTTACTAAACAATCATGAGTCACTCTGGATTTAGAGAGCACTTAATAGTTTACATACATGCTCTTGTTAGCTAAGAAGTAACTATTGTACGCCACCTACTCTGCGACCAGCCCACAAGCCTCAGACAGCAGTGACAAGTAACATTTCTGTTCCTGTTAAAAGGGGAAGTTGAATTTTACCCCGAGGTTTATTCTGATGCTGAAATTTTGTAAATGCAGTAACATCCTGTCAACCGATGGTGCCAAAAGCAAAGACATTTCCTTCTGTAGCCAACCCACTGAACACCCAGTCAGTTAACATTCTTTCAAGACCTTTACTTTGGCCATTTAAAACTGTGTCGATCAATTGAATTCTTGGTCTACAATATTCTCCACCCCCTGCAAAAAAACAAACAAACCAACCCTAGTGACTAAATATTAGTCAGCTAAACCATAATATAAACACACCTACCTGATAAATTGCCTCATCACAAGCATTCTGCAATCCAAGGTTTATCATGGTGTTCTGTAAGGTACGGCCCATATAAAATTCTAGAGAGAGATAGTAAACTCTCTGAAACAAAGAAAAATGAAAACAAATCTTACTGAAACGTAGAAACAGTCTCCTCAAAAACGTTCAAGACCTAGAAACATTATTTTGGCATCTTCTAAATCCAAAAGTAATAAAACCAGCTTATATCATCATCAATCAGGAGTACTCTTAAGTCTTTATTAAGGTAACACCTTGAATAGAAAACCCTGATTATTAGCTGATGCCTTGATTTAAAATAAGCACGGCTTATGAATTTTTAAAGCCACTTTGGGCAGAGGGTAAGGGATCCTAACCCACTGATTTCACTTTAAAAAAAGGCATTTTCAGCCTTTAGGATTGTAGAGATAACCCCACACAGCACTCTCTTCCTGAGTCTGCAGACAGACCACTTCAGGCCTTTTGCTAATATGCTGTACATGTAACCAAAGGAAAGGCTGGAACTAGGGTGGATGCTGGGAAAAAAAAAGTTATAAAGCATGCCATGTAACAACATAGAGGAAAGGCCTAACAACTTCCAACCCTGTGTTTTACAGCCTCACTGCTATTTTTAAACAATTAATGCTCACACAGGGAGAGGAGAAGGGCCTGGTAGGTCCAGGGGTGGAAGAGGTTGAGTTTTGTTTGAACAAGGTATCAGAACTCCTCCAAGAGCCTTAACCTGTGACCGACAGTTTCATTGTATCAATGAGAGGTATGCATGTTCAGGTCAAGGGCAGCATGTGGCCCCATGTCTATTTATGACACAGAGTTAAAACGTAAATGAAGCAGCCCTTTCAAATTAAACCAGGCTTTAAAAACGCCAAACAAGTGACCAGACTCCAGTGCACAGAGTGCTTTTAAGAGCTACTCCTGCTTCCTGAACAAAACATCTAGATATAATCTCCCTTGATGCAAACAGTCTAAATAATACATGTCTTTGTTCCCTGAAATTTAATTTCCTCCGAGGCTTGTTATTTTTATTGCAGACGTGCTAAGAGACTCTAGTCCGCGATCATGGCTCTACGGTGCTAGGTGCTGCACAAAATGACTCAGACTTGTCCCCCTGCCCCAGAGAGCTCACAATCTAGGACTGTAACAGTATGCAACAGGTGGGAGGCAAGGTAACAGTAAAGACAAGTACATTTACATAACTGGTCACAGTGGTCACAGCTTCATGCCACTCGAGCCAATGCCTGCTAGCGATCTGTGAGCATCACAGCAGAGGTTGGGTTTAAGGAGGGATTTAGAAGAGGAGAACGTGGCAGCTTTGTGAATTTTGACAGGGGGTTCCTTCCACATGTAAGCCACGGTGTGGGAAAGAGCGCAAAGGCGCGTGTCGAAAAAGCAGACATATGAGACATCATCATTGGCTGAGCAAAGGTGGGGTCAGCCTTGTGATACGTAATTAGACTGGATAGATTGGGAGGGGCTTTCAAATGATGTCACAAACAGGATTACTGTTTAATCCACTAGCAAGCGCAGTTCTGTGTTCAGTATAAACCAAAGTGGACAAGCAATGACCCTAGAGGAATGTTAAGCCAATTCACTTGAGACTGCTTGACCTTTTTACTTCAGTCCCTTCCTTCTCAGAGGAGCCCGAGGGCTCAGAGGATGGACATGTCACACTTGGTCATGGGATACATGAGTTCTCATCCTCCTCCGCTACATTTGATCCAACAATGCTCCTAGTTCCCACAAGTACCTAAAGTCCCTGGGTCTCCATGAAGAACATGTATGCTGCTAAAAGCCTCATCTACTCTAGAAATTTTTGAATGACAGGGCCTGGGTTTTCCTAGAAAAAAATGCCATCTGTATGTGCAATGCTGCAGACCACAGGAAGCACTACACAAGTCTCTTGAGATATGACAGTTGTCTATTATCTTTTCAATTCTGGTTACACATGTTCTGCACTTTTTGGTTTCTTATTGCCACATTATAAGGATCAGAGTTAAGAAATATAGCCAGGGAGTAAGAAAGATGTACTTTGGCTTGGCTGTCTTCTTCAGTTGAAGTTCAGAGCAATATAAGAAAGTGAGAGTTTATATATAAACAATTGTGAACCATGGCTAACACGGCACTTTCACAACAGTCATAAAAAGAGGCTCCTTATACTTTTGCAATGGCTCATGTAAAGTATTCCAAAAATGCTCAAAGAAAGTTTTAAACTCTAGTACAATAGCACGTACAGCTTTGAAGTTCTGTCACTGCCAATTAGTTTTGCTTTTATTTTGAGCACAATTGTCAGCTAGACTCTGGCCTTTTTGATCCCTTAAACTAATTTACCCTAAAAGGGTTTCCAGATATTTGTTGGAAGACCAGACCCATTGGACAATACAAAAGGGGGCGGGAATACACAGGAAGAAATGCTGCGGTACAATACAGCAAACCACTTTCTTTCCAAGCGTTGGATATCAGTGTTTGCAGCCAAGTTTTGTTCAACTGGCAAAACAAGTAAAAGTGGCCTAGTTTGTTTAAATCCAGCTCCTGGAATCAGGAAGCAGATCACTTCTCTCCCTAAAAACATCTAGTTCCAACTGAATGCAAAGCAAGAGCAAGGAGCGATTTAGCAAGGTTTTCTCATGAGGGGTTTAAGATAGGACAGTAATGCCTCCTCCTAATCGCCAGCATCTACTCAGGGCTGCCCCTGTGCCAGACATGAAGTAGCCTCCCCACTCCTGAACCTTGGAGGGTCTTGAGCATGAACACAGGCACCCCTGGCTTGGTTTCCATCATATACAGGTTTTGCAGTTTCATTCGATGGCTCTCGGCACCCTCACTAGACAAGTTGTTCCAGCACTCCTGATGTTGAGGCAGAAGCTACCCACGCTTCCCAATACTTGAGGGATTTATACAGCTGTCCCCCCGCTGGGAGACCTGCCCAAGGAAGTGGTCCCAAACTCACGGTGCCTTGGGTACCTTGCACACCTCCCCTTGGCCCTTAGCTACCCACCTACTGAGTGGCCCTCCCTGGTGCAAATCTGCGGCTCGTGTACCCCTAGTAATCCTGGACTGGTTTCCCTGAACCTTGGGGACCTACTCGCCAGCAGACCCAGTGCACCCCCTCCCCCGACATTGTGCTTCCCCAGCTCACCTTGGGGTCCTTCTCGTAGTAGTACTGCTGGGTGCGGATCCACCTGCCCACCAAGTGGTCGCGCACGGTGTGCGCCAGGGCGAAGTAGTAGTCACGGGTGGTGGCCACATTGCGGTCCTTGACCAGGGTGAAGTGCAGGTGCCGGTTGAAGCCCTTCTTCAGCTCGGCCACATTCTCCACCCCCACGATGCCACGGATGCTGATCTGCTTCCTCTTCTCCTGGTCGGTCAGTGGGCGCGACATCTCTGCAGGCCCGGGGCTGGGGGGGAGGACACAGGCTCAGCCCCGACTGCTCCCCTCCCTGGGGTACACTCAGCTGGCTGGGAAAGGGGGCCCAGGGTGCCTCTCACCCACCCCACGGGGGCTGGAGATGGGCTCCCTCGCCACCCCGCAGGGGAAGGACTGGGTGATCCAGGGAGGGGACCCCTCCCTCTGCCCCGCCTATAAATGGGGGACACACCTGGGGATAGAAAAGGGCAGGGCTGGATGGGGTGTGGGGACCCCCAGCCCCTCCAAGGGGTGCACGCAGGGTGCTTTGGGGGGGCGACCCCCTCCATAAACAGGGTGTGGGGCTGTGGGGACAGGGGGGCCGGGGCCAGGTCCCAGCTCTCCCCGCAGCCCAGGGCGCCCCCCGGGGGGATGCTCAGCGAGCAGCAGGCGGCCACCTACCCGGTCTCGGGGCGGCTGCTCACGCGTCTGCCGGGGCTCGGGGAGCAGCAGCGGCGGCGGCGGCCCGCCCGCCGGTATTTATAGCCCGCGGTTGGCGGAGGCGCTGGGAGCGGCGTGGGCAGCAGCCACTCGCGGCCGGGGCTGGCGGGTTCCTCTCCCGGGGGCTGGCACCGCGCTGGGCGAACAGCCGCCTCCCGGCAGCAGTCACTGGGAGGCGAAGCGGCGGGCGCGGCCAGCGGAGAACCCCGCCCCCGCCTGCACCGACACACGCTGGGCTCTGGTGTTTGTTGGCTGAAGGACCCCGGGGCTGGAAAGGGGGGAGGGGAGCGGTGGCCTGTTTGCAAGGCCTTAGCCCCACCTCGGAGCCTGCTCGGTGGCTTTTGTGGTGGGAAGTATCAGAGGGGTAGCCCTGTTAGTCTGAATCTGTAAAAAGCAACAGAGGGTCCTGTGGCACCTTTGAGACTAACAGAAGTACTGGGAGCATAAGCTTTCGTGGGTAAGAACCTCACTTCTTCAGATGCAAGTCTTGCATCTGAAGAAGTGAGGTTCTTACCCACGAAAGCTTATGCTCCCAGTACTTATGTTAGTCTCAAAGGTGCCACAGGACCCTCTGTTGCTTTTTGTGGTGGGGTGGCTGGGAAGAGAGAGGCAGAATCGGGGGGGGGACAAACTCCGCGGCAGCAGCCTCGGCTGTGGACTTTTGCTCCCTGGAACAATAACAAACTTGCAGCCCGGTGAAGCCCTCCCTTCAAGGAGCAATTCGCAAACAGTTCAGTGCACAGCCTCCCTGGAGCACAGGAAAGTGACCCACCCTGTGTCGCAGAGGAGCGAGTGCTTCTTCAAAACAAGCACTGTAGGCTGGGTTAGTGCTGGGCTTCCTGCCAGTGTAGCCAAGAGGAGAGGCAGGAACAGGGGAGTGTGTTCTGAAGAAGAGCTCTGTGTAGCTGGAAAGCTCCTCTCTCTCTCACCAACGGAAGGGCTGTACCAATAAAAGATCTTCGCTCACCCACCCCGGCTCTCTCAGAGCCTTAGAAGGGATTTATCTCCATGCCCTGAAATTTTAAAAATCAAATCCTCGCCCAGAGCTACAATTTAAGGAAAGAAACATCAACACTCCTTCTTAGGAGTATTTCGTCCACGCCCTCCCCTTGTTCTGCCTGGCCTGCTTTTACTATAATTGGTCTGGGTGTTTAACTCCCATTGAAGTCGATGTGAAAACACTGCAAGGCCTCACCCCGGAAATTAGAGCTTATCTTGCTTCCAAATATTTGTTGTCTACCTCCGTCTTCACTTGAGGGCAAGTTTCTTGATAAAGAATGAAATACGACTTCTACTTTTCTGTTAACCTACAGCTACATTTGTATTGACTCTCCAGTCCTGTGTATTATCGTAGCCCATCTCGGTAAAGCCAACCAAATCAAAGAAACAGGAGTGAGAAAAGTAGACTGCTTCCCGTCCCGTCCCCGCCGCCAGCCCAAACTGTGGCAAGGTGTGGAGTAAGTTATCACTTTCAAGTGCCATGCCAAGAACACAGATTTTACATCCTCCATGAACTAAATGCTTTAAGAACAGCTACAAAAATGGTATATAGAAAATGTGAATGAAAATATAATGGCTACACAATTCAGAGATGTGAAGACCACTAGTAAAACTAAGTCTGTGTTAATGGTCACCTGCTAACTGCAGTCAAGTGTGCTAATTGCCACTAAACTCTTTGGCCCAGTGAGAGTTCCTCCATATTCATCAGAATGTAAAGCCCCACCTGGTAAGATGACTGGAAAAATAACTGTGTCCATGGTGTCCATCATTAAGAAGTTTCATGGTCATTGTTCCACACACACACACACACACACACACACATTTAGCAGGCTAATTTTCCAAATATTAGCCTCTGATTTGGGGTATCTACATTTTTGGGCTCTGTGATGGGGTATTACATGTTACCAGTCTGGGTTCTAGGAAGTGCCACCCTGGTAGAACGAGAATCCGCACCCTTGCTTTCCATGCTGGATAGGCCAGAATATGACCAGGACAAATTAAGTGACTGTGGAATAGATACAGCTGGGCTTATTACACTACATTAAAATAATAGGAAAGAAAAGGGGGGAGTGTGTCATAACCAGGAAAGGGAGGATTTTTATTTGGGACTTTGCTAAAGTTTGGAAATGGTAGGCAAAGCTTGTTTTATTTGTGGACCTTTCTCACAGCTGGTAAGGGAGAGCCCACCCTTTGACAGGCCCCAACTTTAGGTGTCTAAATCTCAGGGGGGAATGGTATTTATATTGACTTGTTGAGTGGTTAGATGTTTAACTGATGGTCAGGATGCACACGTGCGATTTGTGCCTATAGACCAGAGGTTTAATCAGGGGCCAAGCAGAAGCTGAGCGCTATTTGGAAACTTAGCCCAACACACATAGGAATTACATTATGAGAATCTCATCAGGAAAGAAAGAGGTTGCATTCATATTGATTTCTTTTAGTTTAAGTCATAAAGTGAAGAAGGAAGGAAGGCTAATGTTTGCAATCAAGCATGCTTATGCTGTCAAGTTAATGAAATACACCGGTGCTGAAAGGCAGTAAATAAAAAGAATTGAAACCTAATAGTGTATTTATAGGGACACTTGACCACAGAGTGGAATAATCAGAAATGTATCTGTTTGGTAATGCACGGACTCAGTTCAGCCATTAGCCAGACATACCAAGGTCCTACCTTTGTTGTTAAAACAAGGAGAACCGAAAAGGAAGATTTACACAACTGTTCTGACCTGCTGGAAAACCACAGGTCTTGAAGTGACTTTGTATTGTATTGAAGTGACTAGTAAAATAAGTTTAAAGAACATCAAAGAATATGGAGAGGACTTTGTATAAATCATAAGAACAGCCATACTGGGTCAGATCGAACGTCCATCTAGTCCAGTATCCTGTCTTCTGACAGTGGCCAATGCCAGGTGCCCCAGAGGTACAGAGAACAGGTAATCATCAAGTGATCCATTCTCCGTTGCCCATTCCCAGCTTCTGGCAAATCATATGAACTTTAAACTGTCCAGTTAAGCAGCTCACAGAGAAGGAGAAATTGCAACTTGAGCAAGCATAACTGCAAAACTGGCCAAGGGATGCACTACAAAGGGGCCCCATAGAAAGCGACTTGTGGAGGTTAGTTGCTGACCAGAGCAAGCCAGCCTGTGTTCAAGGTATGTAGCATAAAGATGGTGCCAATAGTTATGGCCTAACTTGTCTGACACAAGCTGGTGTGACAAGATGTGTTGCACAAAGAGACTAGAAAATTCCAGTCCCAGTTGCAAGAACTCAAAAGCTGATGTTGGTTCTTCCCTGATTGGATGGTGAGAAAGGATGACTCTCCTTGTGGTTTGACATTTTGAATCTTCAGAAGAAGTATGGGTCACCATCTGATTGGTCCATGCCAGCACCTCCAAGAAGAGGAATCAAGTTGTACTGCCCAACAGAAACAGGATAAAATGGCCTGTGTTCATCAGCACATTGCTTCCTGAAAGCCAAGGATACCTGGAAGGGACAAGATTGATAATCCTGTCTGTCCTTTGTTCCACTTCTGTTTGGCAGTGTCATCTCCTGCTGTGAATGATCACTGAGCTGAAAGTGGATGGGCTGATTAAAGATCTGGTGATAAGTAACACCCACAGGCTTTCTCTTGGATGATGACCCAAATCAGTTAATTTACCACTTCCTAAAACTGAGTACCCAATTAGTACGGAGTGTGTACATGCTTGTGTATGGTTTCAGAGTAGCAGCCGTGTTAGTCTGTATCCGCAAAAAGAACAGGAGTACTTGTGGCACCTTAGAGACTAACAAACACATTTATTTGAGCATAAGCTTTCGTGGGCTGCAGCGTCCGATGAAGTGGGCTGTAGCCCACGAAAGCTTATGCTCAAATAAATTTGTTAGTCTCTAAGGTGCCACAAGTACTCCTGTTCTTTATGCTTGTGTATGTGTTTTAAAGCTTCTCACAGAGTTACAATATGTGACTTTGTTTTGTAACAAGTTCCAATCAAGATTGATATAAAGTAGCTTTAAAACGGAATAAGTTACTATTATTAACTAGGATCTACCATGGTTAATGGTTTCACACTGCCTGTCAAGTTCTAGGTGTAGATAGACATGAAAGAAGACTAAGTGTGCAAGCTTTTTGACCTGCACTCAGTCTATACAGAGACAAGGTGGGTGAGGTACTATCTTTTGTTGAACTGAACTTCTGTTGGTGAGAGATACAAGCTTTTGAGCCACACAGAGCTCTTCTCTGGCCTTGGCTACACTCGCGGATTCACAGCGCTGCCGCGGCAGCGCTGTGAAGCGAGAGTGTAGTCGCGCCGCCAGCGCTGCGAGAGCTCTCTCGCAGTCAGGGCCGGCTCTGACTTTTTTGCCACCCTAAGCAAAAAAGCCACCCGCTGCCCCCCCCAGCGCGGCAGCGGAGGGGGCCGAGCCCAGCCGCGGGCCCGCAATACTGGACCGGCCGGAGCACCGGGTGGAGGGCGGCAAGCCCGCCGCGGCCGCCGCTCTCCCCGGCCAGAGTGCCGGGAGGAGGGTGGAGAGCCCACCGCGGCCAGAGCGGCGGGAGGAGGGCAGAGAGCCCGGCCGGGGCCCCGCTCTCCTCGACCATCCAGAGCGCCGGGGGGAGGGCGGCGAGCCCAGTCGCGGCCCCGCCACGCCGCCCCCCTCCAGGCGCCGCCCCAAGCAGATGCTTGGTGGGCTGGTGCCTGGAGCCGGCCCTGCTCGCAGTGCTGCAAGTACTCCACCTCTCCGAGGGGAATAGCGTGCAGTGCTGCAGGCGCTGATTACACTGGTGCTTTACAGCGCTGCACTCATTGCGCTCAGGGGGTGTGTGTGTTTTTTCACACCCCTGAGTGCAGCAAGGGCAGCGCTGTGAATTGCCAGTGTAGCCAAGGCTATGTCTGGGGAAGGAACTCCCAGCATCACAGCAAAAGGCAAGTTGGAACAGATTGTTTAGTAGTTAGCACATATTGTAAGGGACCATTCAAGGTAGAGTGGCTCTGCAGTCATAAAACAAGAAGAGGGGGTCAGTGGGTTACAGATTGTTGTGAGAAGCCATACATCCAGTGTCTCTGTTCAGTCCAGGATTTTTGGTGTCTAACAAAGTAATGAATTTAAGCTCCCAGGCTTGTTTTTTGAAAGTGCTGTGTGGATTTCCTTTGAGATTGAAGGCTGATAGGTAAGATATAGGCCTTGGTACACTGGCGCTGTAGAGCGCTGCAACTTGCTGTACTCGGGTGTGAAAATGCCCCCCACCCCGAGCGCAGCGAGTACAGCTCTGTAACGCGCGAGTGTAATCAGTGCCTGCAGCGCTGCACGCTCGCTCGCAGCACTGAAAGCTATTCCCCTCGGAGAGGTGGAGTACATACAGCACTGCGAGAGAGCTCTCGCAGTGCTGGCGGCGCGACTACACTCGCGCTTCACAGCGCTGCCGCGGGAAGTCCTGAGTGTAGCCAATGCCATAGAGTCTATCCAGTCTGTCATAAATGTAGGAGTTTATTTTAGGTAGCTAGGAGTGTTAGGTAGAATCTGGGGTTAATATTAATTGGGAAATAAGTTAAAAAGGATTAACTACTATAGATCCACTAGGAAGGAGACCTTTGTGAATTGGCATGTAAGTAAACTGGCATGACCCCATTGGCATGTAATCTAGCTTTGGATTGTTTTTCCTCTGTTGCGTTAGCAATACTGGAGATGGAGTTGATAACCAATCGGCACAAATGAGGCCCTATTCGGAGTCAAAAATCTATAAAAATGTCCCCTCCCCAAGATCGTAATTGAGAAAGTGTTATTTTCTATTTGTGGCACCTTAGAGACTAATACATTTATTTAAGCATAATTAAATAAATGCTTAAATAAATGTGTTAGTCTCTAAGGTGCCACAAGTACTCCTCGTTCTTATTGCTGATACAGACTGACACGGCTGCTACTCTGAAACTTATTTTCTATTGTGGTTATGTGATTCGATTCTGAAAACATGAATGGTTGTACCAACCAAATTTCTAGTTTGTGTTAGCCAAGTCATACTCCAATACCTTTTTTGCCTTCTGATGTTCTACACTATTAGTTAGTGTTGTTCAGAGTAGTTAATAAAACACTATACTACTAAACTCAGCTCGGGTCCTTTTCTTTAGTTATGCAATATAAATTAAAAGGACTTTAGGAAAGGTGGGATGGGCAATCAGTTAAGCGGTTGTTTAGCCCAGGTTTGCTTTATACCCTATCTTTTTTACACAGGGAAATAGGAATCCAGTAGGGTGTGTTCTCTGTGTTTAGTGAACAGTGTGAAATCTGCACACACCTGAGTTGGAAAAAGATGGACATGTCTAACCCTTCTAATTTAACAAAGCAAATTAAAGGATTATTGTATAAATGGAAGCTTAGACACTATTTGTTCATCAGTAGATGCTAACTCCAGACAGAAGAGAGTCTCACTGATTATAAATGGTATTTAGATGTCAAGGAGAGTGTGCCCTTTAGTTTGCAACAGTATCTTAAACCCATAGTAAGTAATTATGCACTAAGGTCTGACTATCAGTTGCAATGTTAACTTTGGTCAGAAATAAATAAATAAAGATATCCTATCTCCTAGAACTGGAAGGGACCTTGAAAGGTCATCGAGTCCAGCCCCCTGCCTTCACTAGCAGGACCAAGTACTGATTTTGCCCCAGATCCCTAAGTGGCCCCCTCAAGGATTGAACTCACAACCCTGGGTTTAGCAGGCCAATGCTCAAACCACTGAGCTATCCCACGCCCCCCCCCAACTCCTTCCTGAGTTCGGTCATTGAGGGTGTAATTTGTACACACACCGATTGATCTGCTGACAATCTGACTGAGGCCTGCACTATGCTCAGTAAACTGCCAGTGCCTTTCTGTAGGAGCACTGCAACAGATCCGGAAAGGCCGGGTTTAACGTTGCTTTAGTAGTATCTATATAAGTAGCCCCTTCCCTGAGGTAAAAAATTAATAATTTTAGGTCTGTTCACAAGAACAGGAGACCATCAACCATGAGAGAATGAAGTTCATAAGTGGAAGAACTACTCAATTTGCTTTCTTTTTTGGAATTTTTGAAATACATGATTGTCTTGTCCCGCCCACTGAAACAACTAGCTGTAACAGTCACACCATATACCCTCAATAAACAATCCAGGTATGAATGAAGACATGTTTCAAACTTCCATGGAGACTCAGGAAGACAGAGAAATAGGGGCATGGATCAATTACAGCCAGAGACGCTTATAAAGTCTGAGACAAAGGGATGTCCAAGTCTACATCTGACAGGGAAATGAGTGTGGTGGGGCTTGCACCCTCCTGCAGACAAAGGGATGGGTCTGTGGGGAGGAAACGTGTGGTGTTCCCCTTGTGGAGTGTCCCCCTCTGGGGTTCCATCAGGGGGCGGGTGGGGTTTGACGACTGCAGAAGCAGAGGCTTCATCCTCCAGACCTGGCAGATTGTGTCACTACTGGGGCTTGGGCAGTCAGGCCTAGTGGTCAGAGTTGGAGTCAGCACCGAATGTCAGAGCCGGGGTCAGGATTCCAAGAGTGAGCCAAGAGGCAGATCCGTCACTACGGAAGACAGGGAAGTCCGCCTTGTTGCACAGACACTTCCTGGAACACCTCTTGGCCTTCAAGCAGGGGCCATGAGTAGGGTTACCATACGTCCTCTTTTTCCCGGACATGTCCGGCTTTTCGGCAGTCAAACCCCCGTCCAGGGGGAATTGCCAAAAAGCGGAACATGTCCGGGAAAATGGCGGCTCTGTTTAAGAGCCCGGCTGCCTGAACGCTCCCGGCTTCGGGCAGCCCCGTGCCTGGAGACCCTGCGCCGCCGGAGCCCGGGAGGGGAAGTGCCCGGCTGGGGGCGCAGGGTCTGGAGGCACGGGGCTGCCCGAAGCCGGTAGCTCTCGGGCAGCCCGGCTCTTAAATAGAGACGCGGGGACTGGAGCCTCCAGCCGCCGGGGCTGTGTGTAACTGACACAGTGTCAGTTACACAGAGCCCCAGCCGCTGGAGGCTCTGTTTAAGAGCCGGGCTGCCCCAGAGCTACCGGCTTCGGGCAGCCCCGTGCCTGGAGACCCTGCGCCCCCAGCCGGGCACTTCCCCTCCCGGGCTCCAGCGGCGCAGGGTCTCCAGGCACGGGGCTGCCCGAAGTCGGTAGCTCTGGGGCAGCCCGGCTCTTAAACAGAGCCTCCAGCGGCTGGGGCTCTGTGTAACTGACACTGTGTCAGTTACACACAGCCCCGGCGGCTGGAGGCTCCAGTCCCCGCGTCTCTATTTAAGAGCCGGGCTGCCCGAGCGCTACCGGCTTCGGGCAGCCCCGTGCCTGGAGACCCTGCGCCGCCGGAGCCCGGGAGGGGAAGTGCCCGGCTGGGGGCGCAGGGTCTGGAGGCACGGGGCTGCCCGAAGCCGGTAGCGCTTGGGCAGCCCAGCTCTTAAACAGAGCCTCCAGCGGCTGGAGCCTCCAGCCCCCGGGGCTCTGTGTAACTGACCCAGTGTCAGTTACACAGAGCCAAAGAGGAGAAAAGCCTCCAGCCTCCGGGGCTCTGTGTAACTGACCCAGTGTCAGTTACACAGAGCCCCAGCCGCTGGAGGCTCTGTTTAAGAGCCGGGCTGCCCCAGAGCTACCGACTTCGGGCAGCCCCCTTGCCTCCGGACCCTGCGCCCCCAGCCGGGCACTTCCCCTCCCGGGCTCCGGCGGCGCAGGGCCCGGAGGCATGGGGGCTGCCCAAAGCCGGTAGCGCTGGGGCAGCCCGGCTCTTAAACAGAGCCTAAGAGGAGCAGAGCCTCCAACTGCGGGGGCTCTGCTCCTCTTCGGCTCTGTGTAACTTATACAGTGTAAGTTACGCAGAGCCGCCGGATCCCAGGAGGGGAAGTGCCCGGCTGGGGGCGCAGGGTCCGGAGGCATAGGGGCTGCCCAAAGCCTGAGCGCTACCGGCTTCACGGTTTGCTGGGCAGCCTCCAGACCCTGCGCCCCCGGCTGGGCGCTTCCCCTCCCGGGCACCAGCTGCGCTGGGGAAGCGCCGGCTGGGGGCGCAGGGTCTGGGGGCTGCCCGGGAAACCGTGATGCTGGTAGCACTGGGGCAGCCCTTTCCCCCTGGCTGGGAGTGGGAGGGAGGAGGGGGCGGAGTTAGGGTGGGGGAAGGGGCGGAGTTGGGGCGGGGCTAGGGGTGGGGAAATGGGCGGGGCCATGGCCCGTGGAGGGTCCTCTTTTTTTATTTATGAGATATGGTAACCCTAGCCATGAGGGAAGCTGTCAGTCTGGCCTTGTGATAAGGCAGTACTTCCTGTGGTAATTATTCCACAGAGTCTATGTAGTAATGCACGCAGGCCTTCCATGGCTGCCAGCTAGCGGCCCAGAAGCATTGGCTGTCCTGCAGTGTCATCCCTGCACAACCTCAAACAGATTCCACCTCAGATCTAGGCCAGAGCCATGTAGGAGGGAACAAAATTGCCGATAGAGTCTGGGGGAATGATTACCTACCCCCATGTTAGAACTTGTTTAACAAGAGCCACCCTCAAACACCATGAGTGCTTTTTCCAAGTATTTGTTGCCAAACCCAGAGCACATATATAAATAATATCCTTAGCCAGTGTGATGCTGGCAAACCAGGTGTCAGCTCATGCCAAGGCCCCTAGGTCTCAACTGAACATGGAAAAATACTTAGCTGGAACCAGTCTGACTCACCTGTTTTAGAATTAGAAGACTGTGTTTTAGACTTTATGAAATGCTTGTAAGGTGCTGCATGCATTAATCTCATAATATCCGTATCCCAAATTGCAAGGTAATATTTAAGTGTTTGCATTGTAATCCTCTGTAACCGTGTAAATCACCAAACACGAGAAAGCCATTGATGAGTGTGAAATTCTGCCCAACAGAGAAGTTCCATCAACACCAGATGAACTATTATGGTACAAAAAAGAGGACAAAAGACTGCTGATTGTTCTTCCCTTCCCCTTGGAGATAAATCTTGCAAATGAAGTTCTCCCATCAGCTGAGAAGCACAAGGAGGGAATAAGATAAAAAACCCCTAACAAGAAGAAATGCTATCTTTATGCTGCTTGGACTCTTGAAGCAGGGCCGGCTCTGGCTTTTTTGCCGCCCCAGGGGTGGGGGAGGGCGGCGAGCCCCGGGGGGAGGGCGGCGAGCCCCGGTGGGGGCTCCGCTCTCCCCCCGGCGGCCGGGGGGAGGGCGGCCAGAGCCCTGGGAGGAGGGCGGCGAGCCCCGGCAGGGGCTCCGCTCTCCCCCCGGCGGCCAGGGGGCAGGGCGGCGAGAGGACGGCGAGCCCCAGCCAGGGCTCGCCGCTCTCCCCCTGGCGGCCGGGGGGAGGGCGCCGGGGGGAGGGCGGCGAGCCCGGCCCTGGCCCCGCTCTCCCCGCGGGCCGGAGAGCCGCGCCGCCCCCCCTCCAGGTGCCGCCCCAAGCACAAGCTTGGTGGGCTGGTGCCTGGAGCCGGCCCTGTCTTGAAGGCAAGGTTTTGTAGGCTTAAGTAAGAGATCCCCAGTGTTTAGCCTAGGTCAGCCCTAAGGTACATATAGAGCTTGCCTATTCTGGATGCTTTTATTAGGCTTTGAAACTCATTTGTGTGTGTATGTTTACCTGCTGTCACCTTGTAAATAACTCTCCATTTCCTTTTTCTAGTTAATAAATCTTTAGCTAGTTTATTATAGGATTGGCTACAAGTGTTGTCTTTGGCGTGAGATCTAAGGTGCAATTGACCTGGGGTAAGTGTCTGGTCCTTTGGGACTGGGAGCAACCTAAATACACCTCTACCCCAATATAATGCTGTCCTCGGGAGCCAAAAAAATCTTACCGTGTTATAGGTGAAACCGCGTTATCGAACTTGCTTTGATCTGCCGGAGTGCGCAGCCCTCCCCTCCGGAGCGCTGCTTTACCGCGTTATATCCGAATTCATGTTATATTGGGCCATGTTATATCAGAGTAGAGGTGTATTGTGCTTTTCGGTGTATGGGACCTTCTATCACAAAGGTAGGTTTATCTGGGTGATGAGATGGGTGCCCTGCTCTGGGTGATGAGATGAGCGCTCTGCTCTAAGGGGACTGTCTGCGACTCCATAGTTAGGCTGTTATAGTGCCTGAGGAGGTTACACTTAATAAGTTGTTGGTGAAAACAAAGGCCAGGTCTACACTACAGACGTATATCAGTATAACTCAGGGGTATGAGAAATCCACACCTTTGTTAGTTATACTCACCTAACCACCAGTGTAGACAGCACTATGTTGATGGGAAAGCTTCTCCTGTCACCACAGCGACTGCCTCTCATGGAGGTGGATTAACTCCGCTGATGGGAGAAACTCTCCTGTTGGTGTAGGAACGTCTTCACTTAAGCGCTACAGGGGTGCAGCTGCTCTGATGCAGCGTTTTAAGTGTAGACCTGCCCTGAGTATAGAACTCACAACCAGTTTGGGGTTTGTGCCCTGCTTCTAAACAGTCTGTCCTGAGACTGGTGCACGCACAGTCCTCAGTCACTGCAGGACAGCTTGACAGCCAGGTAAATCGATTGAATTATTTCTAAATCTAACCCCAGCTAAGAAAAGAGAGTTGCTAACCAAGAAGCTGAAACCTGATACTCCATTCCCCTGTAGACTGCACTGCAGATTGAGAGAGAACGTAACCAGTAATTATACTTTGATATGGCTGCGTACTAGTTTACTCACGTGATTTCAAGGTGTGAGACATGGCGTTTATTGTTGGTTCGCACATTGCATTTATTGTTGATTGAACAATAATTAGAATTGTTACACTGTTGCCTGTAGGACAAAATTTGTGAAAAGTAACGTTCGGTTTTTCAATCCAATGAATTAAATCATTAGTGATTGGCTTAGATTTGCTTTCCGATTGTCTCACTGGCAGTAAGAAGGTCGAACAGAGATCTTGAGTCCTGGTAAGTTTTCCCTTTTGAAGGGCTAAACATCATTCAGAGACATTAATGCAATTAATACAGCCCCTTTCTGTGATAGCTGTTTTTTTAAGTCCTGGACTCTGATCCCATAATGTGCTCAGATATTACAATTAATTTTAAATGTAATTTAAATGTTCTAACATTAAATTTAAACTTGCATTATAAACTTTAACAACATCATGTATATCACAGACTCCTCTCACCCTTTACCACCATTTTAATAGGAGCCCTATCTCTAGTCATGGCCTCCTGACATAGGTTGGCATATATCCTTTATTGCACTCACGTAAGAAATCTTCTTTCCTGTTTAACTTTAAGTTTTTAACTTTGCTATTACAGTATTTAAACTTGAGTGGTTATCATAAACTGTCAACACTGTGTTTGTACAGCGCCTTTCACAATGGGCCCCTGACTTTTGATCAGGTTTCCTAGGCACTACCAAAATATAAACAATTAATTATTATAATAATAAATCAGATGCTAGCACAGCCAGTGCAGTTAGATAGCACTGTCTAGCAGTGTGTCCAGTGCATTCTCCCAGTCGCTCTTAAAAATATGGATCCTCAGAATATTAAATGTTGTACATGAAGTATACCTGATGACGCCCATGTTATTACTTAGCCCTGGTCTACATGGGGGGAAGAATCAATCTAAGTTATGCAACTAAGTCGGCGTACTTAGATCGACTTACCATGGTGTCTTCACCACGGTGAGTCGACTGCTGCCGCTCCCCCGTTGACTCTGCCTGGCCTCTCGCGGCGCTGGAGTACAAGAGTTGACAGGAGAGGGCTCGGGGGTTGATTTATCGCGTCTAGACTAGACACGATTAATTGATCCCCGCTGGATCGATCGCTGCCCGCCGATCCGGCAGGTAGTGTAGACATACCCTAAGGGAGCAAAAGGAACTTGCTGTGATGAAATAGGGATTTTGGGCTGATGTATAACAGAGGCAGTTTTCTACCCAGCCAAGTTGAGAATCACTTGAGTGGATAAATCAGGAGAAAAGCTTCTTCTGTTCTTGCAGTTTTGGACAAAGTAAACTTAACTAATTACACAGAGGAGACGTGAACTCAGACTATGAGCTTCATTCCTCCCTTGCATTTCCCAGATTGGGGAGCTTCCAACTTGGCCTGGCACAGCCATGGTCCATAATTGGGCAACACTGAGAGCTGACCTAAAATGTGCCACTGCAGTGACACAGAATCACCAGCAGTGCTGGTGCTAGTCCACTGGGGGCCCTAAGCAGGAATATTCCACCCCCAACACATACTAATTAATAGAGGGGGGCCTTGCGCTGCTCGGGGCCCCTAAGCAATTGCTAGTCAGCTTATGCCTAGCGCCAGCTCTGATCACCAGGACATAAGAATGGCTTGGTTACTTTTCCTCCTGCCTGCAGCAGGACCCACAGGGGGGTGCATCGATGGGTGTTCCCAACGTAGTGGGGAGGGAGGTGCATAGAAGCTGTAAGGCAGGATTGAATTTCCCCTTATGCACCCAATCCTTGCAGTCCCTCCCCGCTGAGGCAAAGCATCCATTGAACTCAAGGAAAGTTTGCCCAGGGATAGTATGATACAGCATCTGACTAGCCACAGAGTAGAAGTTTTCATTTGAACCAACTGTTTCAAAAATGAGTGGCCACTGATTTTGGTGCCCAACGTGAAAAGCTGGGGCTTGATTTTTAGAGGCGCTGGGCACCCAGAACTCCAGATGATGTCAGTCGGAGCGGCATATGGCCAGCATCTCTGAAAGTGAGACCCATAGTGACTCAGCTTGGACACCCAAAGACCAAGGAACCCAAAATCAAGGTCCTCTGCTGAAAACCTGGCAGCTGATGTTCGGGTTGCTTGCGTGAGAATTAAAATCCAGAGGCCTGGGAACACACTGGCCTAAAAACCTGTTATGAATACACTTTAAATACATAATCATTTGCTCTTGGTAATGCTAGGTGTTATTTGGTTGGGGGTTTCTTGTTCTTTACCCTCTCTTCTTACATAAATAGTGATGGGTAAGTGGGTTCCTTCTGTTCAAACAGATAGTTAATTTACTAGCATAATTATTGCTTAGTGAAAAGCCTGATTTGACATGTGCTCTGCAATCCAGGACACTGGCTTTCTCCTTTATTCTTCCTCCTCTAACAAACAGGCTCATTCTGATTATGAAGCACTTTTGTACAGGTTCTCTCTTGCTATGCATCAGCTGGGATTTGTTTATTTTGGGTGGGACTGCTGCCTTTTGACCTCGTTCTGATAATCAGTTGTTCTAAAGCTGGAAGCGGGCACATCTGACCCAAATCTGAACAAGAGGAAGCAGGGTTAGCCTGCCACAATTTAGTGATGATCTGAGTTCGTGAGCATGTGTCACTTAAAAAAAAAAAGTTCTTAAGCAATGTAGGTGAGCTGCTTAGGTTCAGGTGTGACTGTTGCTGCCGGGAATCACCTGCTGCATTGATCTTTGATTTTGTCGTTTGTTAGTCAGCACTTCAGGGGAGTTTGCTGAGCAAGAACCCTGAACGGCTAGCAGTTTACCCCATCCAGCTCTGTACTTTAAGCCCCAGGCAGCTAGACTGTCTCAGCAGCCCAGGTTTATCATAGGTAGTGCAGCAGCAACACCTATTGTTAAGATCAATTAGCACTTTCTAGTTTAAGTCCCTATGACATATATGAGACCTTGGAAGCATGGATCTTCCACAGGCTCTTCTCCAGAGATGTGCCACACGGGATAGTCATAGACTTTGGTTAGAGTCATACTGTGCTCTGTGAAAGCTGGCTGGCCACTGGTGGTAACCCTGTCCTAGCCCATCCCAGAGGACAGAATGGCAGGTACTAGACTCAAGTCAAACCTGCTGGGATCAGGGCAGTGAATTGCAGGGTGACTGCAAGGCTAGATCTGAAGAGGTCTGAAAGTCTGAAGCGGGAGGGCAAGTATATTACCCCTATGTCTGGCCATCTTCTCAATGTTCCACCGAAGGGAGTCATGTGGGGGGGGGGGGGGGGGGTGTCTCTGCCGAAAGCTAAGAACTAGCTGATCGTCATGGTTACTGTGAAATGTTTGTATGGGAAACAATTTTAGAGTGAGGTAACATATAGGCTAGTGTGTGCCCAGACTGTTGGGAGTGCAACCTGCTGCCACCAGAGAAGCGGGAGCCTGAGAGCTGACCCAAGCAACAGGAGAACAATGGACAGCAATGGAGATGGCCTATGCCTACTGTCTGCACTAGATGCAGGCTGGGGTGTGTGAAGTGCAGAGGGAAAGGGCACTCACGGAGCACCGGAGCGGAGTGCCAATGTGCCAGCAGCCGGTGGCAGTCGGGAACGTTTCCCCTGGTGGGCACAGAGACGGCTCCCTCTTGCTGTGAACATGTGGTAGTGACTCATCCTGGATGCCTTTGATCCCTGACTGATCTTGAAATTCCTTTCTGTATTGTCATATCTATGTTACGATAAGCCAAGCTGCTTAAGGAAACACTAGTATGCAAAAAAAAAAAAAAAAAAAGGGAAAAACATGCTCTAAAACACTTTTTAAAATAGGCCTGGCAGTTGTTCTAAGTTAGCTTGAGTGTTTGACCTGGACTCCAGGGGCTCTTTGCAATACGTATCTTGTGACAAACAAGAAAACCGCAAAAGAACAAACCCAAGTTTGAAATAACAGACTCTTAGGCTTGGTCTACACTACCCCCCCTAATTCGAACTAAGGTACGCAACTTCAGCTACGTGAATAACGTAGCTGAAGTCGAAGTACCTTAGTTCGAACTTACCTTGGTCCACACGCGGCAGGCAGGCTCCCCCGTCGACTCCGCGGTACTCCTCTCGCCGAGCTGGAGTACCGCAGTCGACGGCAAGCACTTCCGGGTTCGACTTATCGCGTCCAGACTAGACGCGATAAGTCGAACCCAGAACTTCGATTTCCAGCCGTCGAACTAGCTGGTAAGTGTAGCCAAGGCCTTAGGGGATTTTTGGTACACGTAACTATCAGATTAACCATATTAATGTGAGGAAGATATTGGGAAATGTATTGACACAAATAGCTTATGTCAACAATTGGAACCCCACATATTGGACAGCCACACATAGACACGGGACTAAGAGGCAACCTCAGGATCGTCACTGGACATGTGCGGGAATAGGTGTATAAATTAAGGTGCAAGTCCAACCTCTAGTGGGCCTATCCAGGTGACAGGCTGGTGGAAGCCTGGATCATTACATCTCACTTGTGACCTTCTCCACTTACTCTTCTTTCCATCCGCTCCCCCTCTGATACATCTAATGGTCTCCAGAAGGTTCCTTTTATGTGCAATGTAGGGGATTGTTTTGCTTAACTTATTTTGCTTTTCTATAATTGCTGTTATACATGCATGTATTTAAGTACTAAAAAAGTACTCATGTCTTTTGTGATTTATCAATCTCATCTCCTGTAATAAACGTATATAACCGGTTATTAGTGACCTGTGAATTTTGCAGTCTAAATTAATCAAAGGCTGCAAGTGGCATCATGAACAGGATTGGTGAGACATGCAGTAGGGATTGCCATGGTTTCAAAGGTCACAACTTTGACCAGGGATGAGGAAGATTTTCCAGGCAAAAAAAACAAAAAAAAACAAAACAAAACTGATTTGTCTCCTCAGCTTGTGAAATAATTAGAAAATAATCTGCAGAACTGCAATGCAGCGAAAAGGAAGTACAGACACTTCCTCTTTTTGAATGCCTCTTGCTAATGTGAGACGACAGAGAGGGTAAAATTCCTCTGTGTTGTTCTGGTCTAAACATGGCTGGTCGCATAAAAAGACAGCGAAAGTAGAATTCCTCGGTGTCGTTCTGGCTTAAGACGGCTGATGCCCCATGTGTGAAGTCGGAGGAAATCCAGAAACTGGATACACCCTGATGTCAGTCTGGAAACAAAAAAATTCCTCTGGATCTGTTCTGACCACAAGGGGCCATAAACAGGAAAGGAAAACAGCGTTTGGGCACTTTCTCTGTTATAAGCAGAGATGCAAAATTCCTCTGGTGCTGTTCCAGCCGCAGACTGCTAAAGGGCTCCTGGGCATACCCAGGTATTTCACTTAAGGCAGAAGGAAAACAGCAGTGGGGCACTGTGTGCTTGGTTAAATTGCAGTGAGTAAGGTGGGGATGCCCTCAGCTGCTGTTGTGCCTATGTTTAGAATGGCCAAGGCTCAGCTAGATGGTCTTGAAGCTTTGGAACATATTATATTTCTACCCAAGAGATTGGGCTTCTTACCATGCAGGATGTGGTTAGCTGCTCCGAATACTGGATATTTGTGTGTTTTGTTTACCACAGAAGTGGAGAAAACGAACAAAGCCAGGAACTTAAAAGGGAATTAAATTGGCTTTTAAAGATTCCACTAAACAAAGGCGGATTAAGATCTCCTGGGTCCCTGGGCCAGAGCAAGTGGGGGAGGGGGGCCAGTGCTGGAACCATGCCCCACCCCACCC
Source organism: Malaclemys terrapin pileata (assembly GCF_027887155.1). Taxonomy (NCBI): domain Eukaryota; kingdom Metazoa; phylum Chordata; order Testudines; family Emydidae; genus Malaclemys; species Malaclemys terrapin. The sequence continues at coordinate 146,815,203 of NC_071508.1, read as the reverse complement.
CTTCCACCTGCGGCCCTGCCCACAGACCCACCCTGTTCTGCCCCCTACACCCATGGCCCCACCCCTGTTCCACTCACTGCCCTGCCCCCATTCCACTCCTTTCCACTGTGGTCGTGCCCCCATTTCGCCCACAGTCCCATCCCATTCTGCCACCCCCGTTCACTCCTTCTCCCCCCGCACAGTGTGGCCCCAAGACCAGAGAACTCTGTCCCTGCACCCTGGCCCTGGGGCAGCAGCGGGGAGTGAGAGCTCCTCCAGCCCTGAGGCCATGGCAGGGAGCGAGACCTCCTGCAGTCCCGGGATTCCCCCGGCCCACCCACCCGTTACTTCTGCCGAGGACTGTGGTCTAGATGCTGGGGCTTCCCCTGCCCGCCCCACGGCTTCTGCTGGGGTCCAGGCACGGGGGCTTCCCCCACCCCATGATTCTGCCGGGGACCAGGATTGGGGTATGGGGGCTTCCCCTGTCCAACCCGTGGCTTCTGCCAGGGCTCCGGGCTTCCGCTGCCCTGTAGCAGATTTCTGCTGGGGCGCCCATTTTTCCAGGGCCCTCCAATTGGCTGGGGCCCCTGGGCATGGGCCCCAGGGGCATATTGGATAATCCACCACTGCACTAATGCAGCTGTACCACTACAGCTGTGTCACTGTAAAGTCTCCCGTGGAGCCGCTCTGCCAGCAGGAGATCGCTCTCCTGCCAGCAGAATTAAACCGCCCCCACTCACTTTGAGCGGCGTTAGCCATGTCAGCAGGCCTAGGTGCTGGAACTAGGGGTACTGCAGCACCCCCCGGCTTGAAGTGGTTTCCATCATATCCAGGATTTACAGTTTGGTTCAGTGGCTCTCAGCACCCCCACTAGACAAATTGTTCCAGCCCGCCTGCGAGCAGGAGAGCCTCTCTCCGACATAGGGCTGTCCACACCAGCACTTTTGCTGGTGAAACTTAGGTCGGTCGGGGGGGGTGTTTTTTTTCAAAAGTGGTCGTGTAGACAAAGCCTAAGAACTTGTTTGCCTTAATAATTAAAGTGTTAGATAATTGTAAAGGTGAGCTAAATTAATCTGGTTCAAATAAAGATATTATTCAAGTAATTCTCAGAATAATTTAAAGTTAAAGGTATTAAGTCCTCAATTACGAAGGTACAGCAATAATCCAAATTCCTGTGTGACCTGTAGGGCCCCTGGAAGATAAATATGAAATTAAAGAATTAGAGTTATTTTAAGTTTGGTTAAGGAAATATATAGGTGTTGTAAATGTATCTATTCTGCCAGATGGTGTCGGCAGCCACAGGGGCTGGTTCAATATCCAGGGGTCCCTCTTAACAATATAACACAGAACCGGCTCGAGCCCCCCTCCCCGGGAGTTGGGAAAATTAACCACCACTCTTGGGTGCCTCTAAGGCTTTGGCTACACTAGCACATTTGTTGGTAAAACTTTTGTCTCTTAGGGGTGTGGGGAAAAAAAAACTCCACCCCCCGGACCGACATCCCTTTCACCAACAAAAGTGCCGGTGTGGCCAGCGCTATGTTGGCAGGAGACGCTCTCCTGACGATAAGCTACCGCCGCTCATGGGGGTGGTTTAATTATGTTGGCGAGAGAGCTCTCGCCCATCAGCATAAAGCGGCTACATAGGAGACTTTACAGTGCTGCTGTAAGGTCTGTAGTGTGGACATAGCTTAAGAGGCAACAGAGCTGTGTGTGCTGGATACCAAGGCAGAGTATGTGTGTTCATGTAAATACAGTCCGGTCCTGAAGCCTTTCCCCCCCAGCTCATTACTAGCTGTCAGGGGAGAGCTCCTTCAGACCTTGCGTCCATAAAGAAAGGCCGTGACTAGGAAGGAGAAGAAAAGCCTTGAAAATAATAAGTGATAGGCCCAGAAGGAATGAAGTAGGGAGGATGTCTGGTTCAAAGAATAACTAATGAGATAGGGAGAAATTTCTAAAGAGGCGGCCTCTGACTGATAGGGATGATTGCAGATAGTTTTAAATCTTAAAATGAGCCAACACTTCCCAACCCACACACCCCTGTTAAAGCCGATCAGCAATTCTCAAAACTCCATCGCACTGCAACCCCCTTGTGGCAAAAAAAATTACTTCACAACCTCATGCTATAGGGGGCTAAATTGCTCGGGCTTCAGTTTCAGCCCCATGCAGTAGGGCTCGGGCTTCGGCAAGGCTGACATTAGACTCGCTGTGGCCCAGGGCAGAAAGCCCAAGCCCCCAAGCGCAGACCTGAAGCCCAAGCCTGAGCCCCGTGGGACTTTGGCCCTTGGGCTTCAGCTCCACATGCCAGGTCTCGTGGTTCGGCTTTCTGCCCTGAGCCCCTGTAAGGTCTGAGGCCATATGAGGAGCGCAGCAGCCATGAACCAAGAAGCAAGAAGTCACATCCTCACATGCCATCTAAATTATATCAAAACAACGTAATATCGGGCTGTTAAGAAGGAGATTCTGTCCTACTAGCAGGGCCGGCTCCAGGGTTTTTGCCGCCCCAAGCAGCAAAAAAAAAAAAAAAAAGTCGCGATCGCGATCTGTGGCACTTTGGCGGTGGCTCTACCGCCGCCGCTTCATTCTTCATTGGCAATTTGGCAGCAGGTCCTTCACTCCGAGAGGGAGTGAGGGACCCGCTGCCGAATTGCTGCCGAAGAGCCGGACGTGCCGCCCCTCTCCGTTGGCCGCCCCAAGCACCTGCTTGCTGAGCTGGTGCCTCGAGCCGACCCTGCCTACTAGTACCCACCATCACCAGATCAAGAAACAGATTGTAAGCTGTTTAAACAAAACTTTGTCTGATAGCATCCTGTCTGGCAAGGAATCACTTATCAACAGCTGTGGGTGTGAAATCTCTACTTCTTTATTGTTTTGCTTTTATGGTCCCTGCTTCTCTAGTCACCCGGATCCCCCACTGAGCCACCCACACCCAGATTGCCCCACACAGAACCCTCTCGACCCACACCTGGATCCCCCCACACTGAGCCTCTCCACACTTGGATCCCCCCGGTCTGAACCTGCCTGCCCACACCTGGTGCACCTGGCATGGAGGGGCAGGGCCCTGGGGTGTTTCTGGGGAAGGCCTGGTTCTTGCGCTGTGCAGGGTTGGGTGCAGCCTCATCGCTGAGTCCATGTCCTGGGGGGAGCTGCACAGTGATCTCCCACCTCTGTGCAGCCAGTGGCCTGTGCTCCCCAATCATGGGGGTGGATGAACCCCCACTTTGGGGAGACTAGCCCGCTTCTGCCCGAGGCCCTGCCCCCTGCATGCTGGAGCCCCAAACTTCCCTCCCGAACAGGAGGAGCCCTGAGGGTGCCCCCCCCACGACTGGAGGAGCCCCACAGCCTGCTCACCCCAGCCATGCCCCCATCTTCAAGCGCCAGTCCGGTCCCAGCCACGCTGGACTGAGCTGCCAACTCCCCCCGAGCCACTGCCCCCCCAAGCCAGGCCAAGCCACCGGCCCACCTGGACAGGCCCAGCGTCAGGCTGAGCCACCCCACGACTGAGCCGCCAGCCCCTGCCACCCCCCTCCAAGTGCCGGGCCGAGCTGCCGGCCCCCCTGAGCCAGGATGTCAGACCAAGCCGCTGGCCATGCTGGGCCAAACTGCCCCCGGGATGGGCCAAGTGCCGGGCCAAGCTGCTGGCCACGGTCTGGCAGCCATGGCCCCACCAAGCGCCGGGCCAGCCTCAGCCACACCGAGCCGCCGGCCCCCCCGCGCCCGGCCAGCCATGCCCAGACAGCCTCCCCACTGCGCCTGGCCAGCCCAGCGCCCGGCCAAGGGAGCCGCCTCACCCTCCCACCCACCACTCCCTCGCTGCGTTCCCGCCTCACTCCCCAGCCCCCGAGAAGGAGGGACGAGGTGAGCAGTGGCAGGCAGACAGTGGGGGCCTCAGGGAAGGGGATGGGACTGGGCCACCAGGGCCCAGGTTTCCAGTGGCGGGTAGGCGGCAGCTGGCCTATTATAGCTGCTGCCCATGTCCCCAATGCCATGCTGGAGCCTCCGCATTTATCTGACAAATAAAATTTGCAGAATTTTAAAATATTGTGTGGAGAATTTTTAATTTTTTGACGCAGAATGCCCTCAGGAGTAACTGGTGGATCCCAGAACACTGAACTGAACTAGTGCTAGAATGACAAGTTGTGTCCTTCCTATGGAAAAGCCAAGAAGTCAAGCAAAGTCAGTGCAGTGGAAGAACCAGCTGAAAAAACTGCACGTTCGATTCCCTTGTGTGACATAATACTTAGTACAGGTAGAGTGTGTTGCATATCCGAAGTGCTAATCCTAGCTTAATTAGTATAACACGTCCTGTTTTGGAAGGGTACAGTGAAAAGCCAACGTGCGAGAGATGTAAAAACCCCTTGAGAACAGCAGGTGGGGTAATCTGCCACTTGAACTTTCAACATGCTGCAGCGGCATGGGCCTGTGTTTCTAATGAATAAGAAACATGGAATGACTTTTGCCTGATTGCAATTTAAGTTAATTTAGAGCTGGTGATTTAATTTCCCTCCTTTTGTTCATGCGTACTCGGGGAGTAAACACATGCAGGGGAAAAGGGCTTTATATGAAGCATATGAATTATTTAAAAAATGAAATCACTGTTTCTCATGCACATTAATAAAGTATGTAGTTTTTTGGTCAAAAACTCCTGGAAATACCATCAGGTAGATCTGGGGAGCTATTTCTAATAGCAAAATGATCTGTCCAGGATACACATTTAAATTAGTAGTGGCATGAAGCATTTGTGTGTGTGTGTGTGTGTGTGTGTGTGTGTGTGTAAGAGTCCTTAAACCCCTTTTTTAAACCAACAGCAACTCCTGCAATTTTGTCCTATATTTCCTGCCCTCTTCCCCCTCCCAAACACACCACGGATCCTTCACATCATGACAGGAGAGCTAGATGCGGTGTTTCTTTAGCCAGTTATTACTGCTTCTGAATCAAGCATCTATAGAATAACTCAGTGTTTGCTAACCCTGCAGTAATTCCAGTCTCTGACAACCCAGCAGTGAGGTACCAAATAGGAGCCTCCAATTCAAACCACTGTTAAACCTGTGGATTGGCCTCCATTTCAGTATTACAAATTCAGGTATTGTTCCCCTTGGAGTTAATGACAGCACTGACAGGGTTCACTGGGAGCAGGATTTGCCTCTGGGTATATTAACACACTTGTATGGTGTTGGCTAAAGTGAAGTGAAGGCTTTAATGTGTGTGGGGGCATTGAAAAGGGAGGCTAGAGCCGCATTAGGATGTTCACTAGCTCTGGTTTGTATTTCACGTTTTCATTCTTTTCATTTGGATTCCCAAATACTCGGGTGGAACAGGACGGCTCCCCAATCAACAGCCCTACTGGGACAGAGTCTGAGTGTAAATACATGAATTGCTGCTGTTAGTTGCTAAACAACACAGGTGCCTATTCACAACTCCCCTTGGGGTCATGCTCCCCCGATTGAGAACTCCCACTCTAGATTATATCGAGTCTTAGTCCATAACTTTGCAGTCAAGCTGGTATCCAATATGTTCAGAAACTCATAGTAAACTGACTTAGCTCTAATTTTGTCTCGTGGTGTATTACTGAGATAGCTGTAATCTCACTCCAGTGTGTATATCAGGCTGCAGACTGAATTTTCTGTCCCGCACTTTTACTTTTAGAAACATTGATTCAGTTTTCACCTATGGGAGTTTTGGCTGAGTAAGACCCACAAGTGCAGGCACTGTGCATCCTACTGGGTTGCTCAGATATGCTTCAAAGGGTCCAGGGGGCAAGCGATTTATTTTATTTCTGTGCCTGGAGGTCCCTGGTTTTCACTCAAGACTCGGTTGATTTCAGTGGGGAATGCCGCGTCCGGCTCCACAACAGGATATCGCCTGTAGGTGTTTCTCAATTAAATAGCAGGTAGGAATTGCAGGCTGGTGGATCTGTAAATTCATCGATATGCTCCAGTACCTCATGGTGACTGACCGTGCCACTAAAGCTTTAGAAAGGAACAAAAACCATGTGCCTTTCTCTTCCAAAAGATTAGGCAAACATTTCTTAAAACAAAGAGTTTAGCTTGAGAACGATGGGTACAGCCATAAAGCTGGGCTTGTTAATAGTGGGCGGACCTGTAGCTCAGACAGACACACAGCTGAGTTGGCTTCCTTGGGCATCCAACCCCCTTGAAACTGAACCCAAAGTGTTCTACCCACTTAGAGCAAGATGAAGGGGCCAGTCCTGGTACCAAAGCCTTCTTCCCCACTTCAGGGGGCACTGGTGGCATGAATGGTTAACAGGACCCTGATCCAAGGCTGGGCCCGTGGGTTTGGCTTGCAAGGCCTCTGTTATGAGCAGGGCTTGGAGCTGCGTGCACCCATCCTTTATGAGCTGAGTTGCAAAGGCTTGGTTGAACTGACCTGAGGAACGTCCTTCCCAGAGACACATCAAATGGCAGGTGAGTACATCGAAGTCCAGGAAGAAGGAGGGGCACAAAATACACTGCTTAATCCTGCTCTTTCTTGTCTAGATCAGACCTGATCCCCCCTGTACCATGCTGGCATCCATAGGGACCCTGTCCCTCCTTCTCATGCCCAATCCTGCTCACCTTCCTACCCCTGTCTAGTTATCCACCTTCCAAGTGATGGGTTTGGGCTGGGACCAGGGGCTGGGTCAGGTGACCTGGCATAGTGTGATGGGAGCCCAGGGCTAGAACTTCCTACAGGAGGGAGCCTGCTCTAGGGTGAGAGGGAGACCAGGGGCTAGGAAAGACCATGGGGAAAGCTCTTGGAGAGGCCCAGAGTCTGGAGTGGGCCTGGCAGCGCTCCCCTGCTCAGAGACATCTGGGAAGCTGAGTGGGGCTCCTAGAGGGGACTCCTAGTGGGGTTCCTTAGAGGTCTAGGGGGCATAGTGGACTGGTGAAGCTGGAGAAGAAGGCTGGGAGATACTGGCTGTAAGTTAAGGGAGAGTGATTGAAAAGCATCAGGCGTGGTAGTGTGGGTGGCGGGGGAAGGAGGGTAGCTGAGGCAGCAGTAGGGTCTGACCGTGGATGAAGTAAGAGTCTGTTACATCTGAGACCAGGTGCACACTGCCCACACCACATGCCACTTCTTCGCCATGCGAGCCCCGACCCGTGGCAGCAGCAGTGAGGTTCATGGGCTGTTTCCCAGTTCACCAAGAATCTGCTGCAGTCATAGACAGGGTAACAGTGGGCTGAGCTGTATGGACCACTCCCACCTCCCCTGACTGAGCACAGAGCCTGGTCTCATGCCCCCTAGTCTCCCTCCCAAACTATTTCCCATCAGACCCAGAAAGGCCTCAGTGCACCTGGGGCCATGTCTAGCCTTCGTCGTCACCTGCCCACTCACACAGTGCCATGACCGTTCACAGCACACCCACCCAGGAGAGCGGCTGATGAATACCTGATGGTGCAGTGAACACTGCCTTGCCCAGTCCGGGTCCAAACAAACCAAGGGTTGATCCACCCGCTGCTGAATGTGCACAACATCCCATAAGCACCCCACCCTGAGGCTGTCTCAGGGCAAAGGCCAGTTAACACCAGCGAGGGCACAGCCAGGATTCCATAGGGGCCCCATGAAATTATCCGCCATGGCATTCCCTTGTAGGCACATGCCAACAGCGGAGTCACCCCAAGAAGAGCCCCCTTTTTGCCCCCAGGAAGTTCACCCAGAGAAAAGTATCAATTCCTACTCTCCCCAGGGCATTCAGAGCACCTGACAGGGAGAGCAAGACATCAGAGTGTGTAGCCAAAACAGCAAGGGCCCTGAGCCAGGGACACAACCACTGAGTGACAGGAGCAGAGCGCCCAGCGGGCAGAGCAGGCCGTGCCTGGCACTGGAGAGCTGAGAGCAGAGCGGCGCACCCAGCGGGCAGAACAGGCCGTGCCTGGCACTGGAGAGCTGAGAGCAGAGCGGCGCACCCAGCGGGCGGAGGAGGCCGTACCTGGCACTGGAGAGCTCAGCGCAGAGAAGAAAGCCCCCAGGTGGAACAGACTGGAAAGCAGCGCAAGAGGTGCCTGGTTTTATAAATGTCCAAAACTACTATAACATAAAATCTTAAGCTTCTGAAGTGGCTCAGGTCACTTCTAACAAGAATGCGTGCAACAAGATAGCTGCTTGCGCAAGGGAAACTACCAAGATCAGGGATCAAATGCCAGGCCTCCATCCACAGATCAGTAGGCCCAAAGCTAGAAATGATAGCTGCCAATGAGATCAGTGGATACCCATGTACGATTCTGGTGGACCCTGGGGCACAGGTTTCCATTGCACACTCAGTTGTGGGGAAGTGCTACCCAAAGAGATGGGAGAGGCCTAAAACCATTCAACAGGGTAGCCCATGGCTTAGACTTCTGTAAAGAGGGAGAAACATCGCTACACCAACAATAGATGGGGCTGATAGCACCACCTATGATGAGGGCTGGCCAACACTTCCCATTATAAGAGACACTTTTCAGTTGTTTCTAACTTCGTCAAACCTTAACCTTTTGGGCTGAAATTTTCCGGAAAAAAAAAAAATCAGCCAAAACTGTGGACCACAACAGAGTAAACGAGACCCAGCAAGTAAGCTGACATCCCGTATGGGGTCCTGCACTAGAGAGGAATAAGACACTTTGTCGGTGGGTTTCACAGTTACTTGCTAACGGAGGACTGATAAGACTCAGGAATCTTGGGTTCCATTCCAGGCTCAGGAGGGCAGTGTGCTCTAGTGGGCACAGATCCTTCTGCCTGTTGTCATCCTTCCCCCTCCCTTCCCCACCGTTTACTCTTTTGTGGTGGCAGAGGTCCGTGTGGTGGATCTAAAAGTTCCAGCCCTGCTATGACTCATGTGTGTATCAATATGATCCGATTTCTTTTCCCTCCCCCCCGCTTTGCTTTTTTTAAATCTTGGGAAATTATATGCAAAAAACTTACATTAAAAGTACATTATTAAGGTTGCAAAGTCAAGCACTCAGAAGTTAGGAAATTAAGGCTGCCTGTTCAGACTGTGTTGCTGGTTTTTTGACTCACTCTTAGACATGTTCACAAAATCAGGGAGTAAAACTATGCTAAAAAGCAATGCGATGAATTGGGGTTATTTTTAAATTAAATTGCTACTTCTCATGGCCATAAATAAAACATATTGATTTTATCAAAACCTTTTAGAAATATTGTCTAGTAAAGCTGGGGAGTTTTTTCTAATAGCAAATTCTCTCTATGTGATACACATTTTAATGTGTAGCAGTAAAAAACATTTCTATTTGTGTGTTTTGCATGTCCTCCCACACCTTTTTTAACAGACTCCTCCAACTGTATTGTACATCTCCTGCTCCCTCCCAAACACACCATGAGTGCCCACATCATGGTGTGACACTTTGGGGGTCACTCAGACCAGTAAGAGGGTATGTCACGTCCTTTGCTGTAATGCTGTGTGTGTGTGTGGGGGGGGGGGGGGGGGCACAGCTTTGGCCCTGACACCAGCAGCCTGCTCACATCACAATGGCCTCACCCTGGCTTCCACCAGCCTGGGCACTCCATGCGGGGTGACACCGACAGCCCTTCCAATCCCGAGTCTCCCCCAAACCATCTCCTCTGTCGTGCTCAGCCCCTCTCACTGTAGCACTCACAAAACCCCACCAAGTTGCCTGCTCCTTTAAAGAGACAGCGCCCAGCACCAGCCTGCTAGCTTGGCTGAGGATTTTACTCTTCAGTTTGAAACACTGCCAGGAGATGGTTGGGTAATAAAACACCGTTACGTTTCTTAACAAAGACCAGATATGTAAGTGACACCACACAGAAGGAATTGGGATAGAGATGGTTGCCACCAAACACTAGTAAACATACATTTATCAGACCAAAACCTCACTTAGCCTCTGAACAAAATGCTCTAGTTTTCTCACCACAGTCGTTCCTCCTGGCTGGCCGGGATCCAACACAGAGCTCGAAGCGCTGGGTTCATCTCCTCAAGGGAAGGATGCCAAAATGGCTCTTGGTCTGCTGACAGTCTCAAAGTTGATCTTTGCTTTCAAAGTCAGGAAGCCCTCCCGATAGCGTTACCAGGTGTCCTGTTTCCATAGGGACAATTCTGATCTTCAGGATTTTTTCTTATATAGGCACCTATTACACCTCTCCCTTTATAGGCTCAGGTGCAGCCCTGTCCTCTTGATTGGTCAAACTGGGAGCACCCGGAGTGCACAGGGGAGCTGAACCTGCTGCATTTAAAAGGGCCTGCCAGCCTGTGACAATAAGGATGCATAGTTTGATGTTGGTCCCACAATCACACACCCAGAATTGTACAGAATGAGAAAAAGAGTCTGCCTTCACAAGACTGTGATAGATAGAGCCAAAGACCAGTGAGAAACTTAGCAGAGGTAGCGGATTAATTACAATTATTTAGCCAAGGTGTGTTTTATAATGAATCTTTCTCACAGCTATGAGTCATCACTGGCATTGTGTGAATACCCCCATGAGTTAACAGCAGTGACTGTAAACCTCCATGCACCTTTCCCCATAACCCTACTTATGCTGACACCAGAAACCCACAGTTCAGTATGGTTAAAATATAATAGAACAAAACTGACTTTAATATTAAATATGACCAAGATGTATGAAGAACCTGTTGAATCAGGTAATGTATGTTTGTAAAAAACAATTAACGACCTACTTTTGGGATTGGTATTATTACAAGTTTCCATTTCCCTATTAACATAGATTAAACCAGTTGTGCCCCCCTTTAACCCTGTCCACACCTCCCCACCCTCCCCTGGAGCTGGCCTATGGCTGAGGCGTGGGTCTGGGGCCAGGAGGGGAGATGGAGCTGCAGTCAGGGGCCAGAGGTGAAAGTAAGCCGGTCCGGTCCGGCCCGGCGTACCAGCAAGAGCCAGTACGCCGTGCCGGACTGCACCGCTTCCGCGGCCGTGATTTAAAGGGCCCAGGGCTCCAGCCGCTGCGGGGATCCCCGGGCCCTTTAAAGCGCTGCCAGAGCTCCGGCAGCCGGGCTGGGGCGGGGATTTAAAGGCCCCGGAGCTCCACAGTGTCCGGAGCCCCGGGGCCTTTAATTCACCCCTGAGCCCGGGGGCTCCCAGCCGCCTCTACAGCTGGTAGCTCCAGGGTGATTTAAAGGCCCTGGGGCTCCCAGCCACAGCCGGAGCCCCGGGGCCTTTAAATCTTGAAAGGCCCCGCCTCTTCTGGTTGAGGCCACGCCCCCCCTCAGGACTCTGGCATACCGGTAAGTCCTTTAAGTTACTTTCACCCCTGCGAGGGGCTGAGGCTGGAGGCAGGAGCAGAGCTGCAGTCCGGCCATGAGGGGGGCCGGCAGCCAGGCTCGAGGCCGTGTGTCTCCATTTGCGGCTCTGCCTCCACCCCCAGCCTCACCCTCTTCCTGGATTGGGAACAGAGCCGCAGCCAGGGGCTGACTCTGGGAGCGGAGGCACAGCTGGGCCATGGCGGGGGCCGGCAGCTGGGCCCCCAGCCGTGTGTGGAGCTGCGCCAAAGCTGGGGACGGGGCCAGGCGCAGGGCTGGGAGCCAGAGCAGTGCTGGGGGCAGGGTGTGGCCATACCCCATTAGGGGGTTAGTGCCCCACAGTTTGGGGACCTCTGGATTAAACACAGTACGCTCAAGGTTTAGGCCCCAGTCCTGCAAATGCTTACTCTCATGCTTGACTTTAAGCATACAAGTAATCCTACAACCGCCAGTGGGAATCCTCACGTGTTTACAATTAAACGCGTCAGTCTTCACCTAACCCACTGTTGAGTGTATTAAGTCCCCCTCTCTGTGCTGATCCCCAGAGGCCAGGAATTGTTACAGCTACAGAGGTTTGGCTCTTGGACTCGAGCTGCCGCCATTCATGCTTGGAGGGCCCAGCTTCAATCCCTGCTGCACCAGCCAAGAGGGGGCCAGGATCGGAGCTACACCGATAGAACAAAGCCAGAGGAATGAAATCCTGGCTCCAGCACAGCCGATGGGACTTTTATCTCCTCTCTTTAAGGGTGAATGATTCCCAGGCTCTTCCCAAAGCTACTAGAGAAAATTGTAACATAATGATTAACAGTTACTGTTTACATATTAATAAAGCTACAATGTATGAGTAATAAAACAGTGTATTTACATTTCATCAAGTTTTCTATCTGTATATTAGTTTTATTTGTCTCATGTCTGACCCGGTCTGTCCTTTTGTAGCTTGTACAGGACACTGACAAGAAAACTCATATATACTCATATATATATTTGGTCCTGCCATGAGGGCAGGGGATTGGACTCGATGACCTCTCGAGGTCCCTTCCAGTCCTAGAGTCTATGAATCTATGAAATACACATTTACAAATCCACCATTTTCATTTTTTCAGCATCTCAAAAGTAAATCCTTAGCACAGAACTAAGGTTTTTGGTTTGTTTGTTGTTCTTTTGGCCTGTGTGATTATGGAATGACAATCAGAGGGGGCAAAATGCTTCACACAACTTCCCATAGAAAATAGTCGCCACAAATTGTTAACCTAACCACCCCCAAAAGCCCCTTTAAGCTATCCCAGCTCTGCTAGTGCTGGCTACAAAGATCGCGCTACAGGCTTTGTCACATGGAAAGAGAGGCCATTGCAATTGCTATTATGTGCTCCATGCCAAGATCAGCCCCACGGCAAACAAGACAAACTATACTGTATTCAGTGCGCATCTTCCCTCATTTCATGTTTTGAGGATGGATTAGAGTTTCTCACCCACCCTCTCTCTCTCCTTCGTGGTGGTATCTCTTGTTTCTTTCTCCCCTGGGTTCCCTAATATTTCTGTCCCCTAGGACAGCCTCGTGCTAAGTAGGCCTTTACTCTCTGTAAAGTCCCACTGGTTCCACCAAGACTACTTGTGAAGTAAGGGCCTTCTCATGGTCTCTCTCGGTTTCCCTCTCTTTTCCCCAGTGTTGCAGGCAGTAGTTGGTGATTGCTGTCTGCACACACGGGTCATGCCATGCAAAGAGCCAAAAGTTTCATGGGCAAATGTGCTAATAGACAAACTTTCTGAACAGCTAAATTAATGGTCTATTCTTATCAATGCCACTGTTTCCCAGCCTGCCTGGTGTTTAATGATGGCTATTTATCTCCTTGTGCTTCGGCCACGTGATCCACCAGCCAATTAAGAGATTGTATTGTATCATTTAGATAAACTGCAAACACCGCACTTGGCAATCAGCATCCTGCAAAAATAATTAGGAATCTCATTTCCAAATGATGACTCATTCATTATGGGCTTGTTAACTATATGTTTGACAGGGTGCTACAACCACGGAATCTGAAATAGATCAGACACTACCAGCAGCTTTTCCATTCAAAAAGCTCCTTTTAAATAGCATTTGGCTCTAAGGCTGTCATTAATTCCTTCCGGCATCGCACTCGGGGAATTTCACTCAAGAACTCTAAGGGCCAGATCCCCGGCCAGTGTAGCATGGCTGAGTTCCACTGATTTGAATGGAACTCACTGATTGACACAAGCTAAGGAGCTGGTTCTGTTCTTTGGGACTTTGGAGAAGCAGAGGGCACACTACAGTAGGGTTGCCAACTTTCTAATTGCACAAAACTGAACACCCTTGCCCCGCCCCTTCCCCGAGGCCCCGCCCCCAATCACTCCAGGCCCCCTCCCTCAGTCACTCACTCTCCTCCACCTTCACTGACTTTCACTGGGCTGGGCAGGGGGTTGGAGTACGGGGGGGAAGGGGGGGTGAGGGCTCCAGCTGGGGGTGCAGGGTCCGGAGTGGGTCCAGAAATGAAGGATTCAGGGTGTGGGAGGGGGCTCTGGGCTGGGGGTATGGGTTCTGGGATGGGGATGAGGGGTTTGGGGTGCAGGAGGAGGTTCTGGGTGCAGGGTCCAGGACGGAATTTGGGTGTGGAAGAGGGCTCAGGGTTGGGGCAGGGGGTTGGGGTGCAGAAGGGGGTGCAGGCTCCGGCCGGGTAGCGCGTACCTCAGGCAGCTCCCGGTCAGTGGCGCAGTGGGGCTAAGGCAGACTTCCTGCCTGCCCTGGCTCTGTGCCGCTCCCGGAAGCGGCCAGCACGTCTGGCCCCAAGGTGGAGGCGTGGCCAGTTGGCACTCCATGGTGCGCACTGGCCACGTCCGTAGGCGCTGTCCCCGCAGCTCCCATTGGCCACGGCTCCCAGCCAATGGGAGCTGCGGAACCGGGGCTGGGGGCAGGGGCAGCACACGGAGCTTCCCTGATTGCCCCTGCACCTAGGGGCCACAGAGAAATGCCAGCAGCTTCTGGGAGCTGCACCGCCGACTGGGAGCCACCTGAGGTAAGTGTTACCCAGCCGGAGTCCACACCCCTAACCCCCTCCTGCAGTCCAATCACCTGCCCCAGGTTGGAACCCCTTCCCGAAGCCCACACCCTGAACCTGCTCTGACACCCTAATCCTCTGCCCCAGCCCTGAGCCCCCTCCCACACCCCAACCCCCTGCCCCAGTCCTGAGCCCTCTCCTGCACCCTGAACCCCTCATTTCTGGCCCCACCCTGGAGCCCAAACCCCAGCTGGAGCCCTTACCCCCTCCTGCACTCCAACCACCTGCCCCAGCCCAGTGAAAGTTAGTGAGGGTTCGGGAGAGCAAACGACTAAGGGAGGGGAACAGGAGTACTTGTGGCACCTTAGAGACTAACAAATTTATTTAAGCATAAGCTTTTGTGGGATACAGCCCACTTCATCGGATGCATAGACTGGAACATATAGTAAGGAGATATATATACACATAAAGAGAACATGAAAAGGTGGAAGTTGCCATACCAACTCTAAGAGGCTAAATAATTAAGATGAGCAATTATCAGCAGGAGAAAAAAATCTTTTGTAGTGATAATCAAGATGGCCCATTTCAGACAGTTTGACAAGACGGTGTGAGGATACTTAACATGGGGAAACAGAGTCAATGTGTGTAATGGTCCAGACACTCCCAGTCTCTATTCAAGCCTAAATTGATGGTATCTAGTTTGCATATTAATTCAAGTTCAGCCGTTTCTCATTGGAGTCTGTTTTTGAAGCTTTTCTGTTACAAGATTGCCACCTTTAAGTCTGTTACTGAGTGACCCGAGAGTGTTCTCCTACTGGTTTTTGAATGTTATGATTCTTGATGTCAGATTTGTGTCCATTTATTTTTTTGCGGAGGGGAGCTGGAGTGAGTGGGGGGTAGGGCCTCGGGGAAGGAGCAGGGCCTCAGGGAAAGGGTGGAGAAGGGGGCAGAGCAAATGTGTTTGGTTTTGTGCAATTCGAAAGTTGGCAACCCTAGCTGGGAGCCAAGCCAGATCAGCTACCAGGAGATCAGAGTCCAAGACAGACCAATTAAAGTAATAAGGTTACTCCAGTGCTGGACCGGGGAGGCCAGGATCTATAAGGAAAGATGGTAGTAGTGGTTCACCATAACCATAGGAACATCTCTTCTCCTCTCAGAGAAGGGTTTTGGAATCACTGCTTCACGTTGTGGTTCTTTGGAGGTGTGAGGCTGTATGATTAAAGACGACCATTTATATAATTGCAACACATCTTGCACATAGTGTATCATGTAAGGTGTCAATAGAAAACTTACAATCTATGGAGTATGATTATCCTGATTAAAACCATGGATCATCTTTAAATCTGACGCTATGAATATTGGCTATGTACTTGTATCTTAAACAAGTTTCGTTCCTGGGTGACACCCTCCAGATAGATTTATAGCAGGACTAGACAGCTATGTACTGATGGCCTATTAAGGCCATTGAAGAAATTCATCCCGCCCAGTAAGCCTGTCCTGTGGACACCTCAGAAAGAATATGAGCAATGGCTGCCTCTGTGAACTGGCAAAGCATGTAAGGACATATGATACAGACATGTGACCCTGGACTCCATCTTGGTCCAGTAACTCTGCATGCAACAGGTCCATGGGCTTTGCTTGGGACAGTAAATTTCCATGCACATGGCAAAGGATATAAAAGATCCCTGAGCCACCTCCCTTTTGCTCTTTCCTGCTCCAGTTCTCTGAACTGTGGATTTACAACTAACAGAAGCATCTTGAACTATGGGCTGAGGACCTTCCAGAGAGACTTTACAAGCCAACAGTCTGTTCCTTCACTGCTACAAACCCAATATAAGAACTTTGCAATCATTGGCATGTATATGGTCTATAAACCGTTTACAACTCTTCTTTTCTTTTATTAATAAATCTTTAGTTAGTTTACTAAGGATTGGCTAACAGCGTGATATTTGGGTAAGATCGGAGATTCATATTGACCTGGAGAGAAGTGTCTGATCCTTTGGGATTAGTAGAACCTCACATATGGTGGAAATGAGTTTTCAATAACCCCTCACTATATTAGACTTGGTTGTCTGGATGGGAGCCAATGACTAGAATGCCTAACGGGGACCGTGTTTGTTTCCTGGTTCACCAGTGTGGTAGTGCAGAAGCTCTTTTGTTGCTGGCTTGGTAAATCTAACTAGAGCGTAAACCACCAGCCTTGGGAATTGTCTGCCCTATTCCTAGAGTCGGCCCTGAGTGTGGCATTCCCAGTGTGGCCCATCCCAAGCCCCTGGTTACAGGGGCGCCCAGCTGCCTAAGGGCTTGCTTTGACACATGCACCTGCCTCCTGCCTCTTACTGCCTCATGTTTGAACTTAGCACGGCATTTGTGTGTGTGGGAGATGATATACACCCCATAACATTGTACATTTAAACACAGAAGGCAACAGAGGACTGGCAGAGCCAACCCCCATCCTCAAACTAGTCCCCACCTTATGTGCCACCTGGGTCACTCTCTGCCAGAAGATGGGCCCCTTTTGTGGGGCTAATTAATCCTGTCCCCCTGGGTTGAGGCCAGGGCATGGTAGCTCCAGGGTCAAGTCCGAATGGCTGTCCTCAACCTCTGGGTTGTGGGGCCCAATGGCTGGCACCAATGAAAGTCCCCTTGGATGCAGGGAAACATGGTCTCAGGGCCAGAGTCAGTAGGAGGGAGTTCAGTGGGCTGCCCCCCAAAAGGGGTGGCCGGGTAGGGGGACCCAGGCCCTTCCTGCTCCACCAGGTCCCAGACCAGGGCTCTGGTAGTGGCAAAGGGGTTCACCACTAAGTCAGTGGGGAATCCACCTGCAACACGTCGACTGCCTCCGGCACACTGGCTAGTCCCTCCTTGGGCTGCTTCCTACCATGACTGCGCCAGTGCGGGGCTAGTACACCCTGTCACCGCCCCACAGTTGGATCTGGGGCCCTGAGCACCCCGGTAGCCAGGATTTGAATCCACAAACCAATGTGCTTAATCTGCCCCCGTTTGAAAGGGTCCAAGTCCTTGGGTCTCTTCAGAATTTCCCCTGCAGACATTAAATCAGTACGTACCTGGGTCATTTTCCTGGGGGACCTTGAATGTGAATAACTTTTGCTGATGATGCTGTGTTACCAGACAATGGATTCCTTAGCAAATACCAATACCCTGGCTTACCAATGTACCAGCAATTGTTTAGCAGAACTCCCTATTAATTTTGTTGAAGAGCTCTGCTTAAAAACCAGTCCGCACAATGTAATTACGTTGTAAGTAATTGCATGTTTCTGTATTTGGCTTGCTAATTAATTAGGCTTACTGAGTCCAAAGAGCAATTACTATGTAATGTAGGCTGTGATTTAGAAAGTGGAAATAACAATTACTGAGTAATTACATGATACTGTATGAGAAAGCTCGTCACTTCCGTAGAATTAATACCTGCATAAGCCAGGGCTGAATTTGGCCCACTGATATATATTGTTATAATGTAATTAAATGGTCTCCAGTTAATATGTGAGTAAAA
The DNA here is from genome assembly GCF_027887155.1 of Malaclemys terrapin pileata. Taxonomy (NCBI): domain Eukaryota; kingdom Metazoa; phylum Chordata; order Testudines; family Emydidae; genus Malaclemys; species Malaclemys terrapin. The sequence continues at coordinate 146,797,496 of NC_071508.1, read as the reverse complement.
TAACATTATAATCAACCAATATTATGTCTTTGTCTACTCCAGAAGCTAGGGATCAGACATTCTTATGAGCTAGACAGGTCCATAAGCAGTAGCATAGATAACCCGCCTTGCATTGCAAACATCTGCGTTGGTACTTTGTATTCTAATGACCTGGGCCTGCCTTCTGATCTTTTTATGCTATGTGAGAGATGCTAACAGAAACAGCTGTATTACATCTACTGAAATTAGGCAATTACTGATGGCTTCTTCAACATAACCCCACCTTCCTGCCAGGTTCCAGTAGGAATAGCTCCATTCAGCATCCCCCCAGACCATTTGCTTCACTTCACTATTGCAGATACCAAACTTGGTTTTTTTTTTAATAAAAAAAATTCCTCCTTGATCCCATAGCTTGCAGAATGCCTCTTTCACGGCGCTCATTTGTAATTCAAATGTAATATTAGCCGATGTTTTATTAATGAAGGCGCACGGCAGTCGCAGTGGAAATGGCAACATCTCAGAGGCGTTCAGCCAGTCCCCGGGAAAGGAGGCAAGAAGGCAAAAGGACCTTCCGGGGTTTCTTACTGAAACCTTGCCCCTGGGCTGGTGGCCCACAGGGGTGTTGAATAATAGATGACGCCAATGTGGCCTTTAAGACTGTGTATGTCACATCAAGGAACTTACCCAGAAGCTTTTATTGAGCCAAAAATCCCACGGATTTAAACTTAAACCTACTTTTTGATTACACAGAATTGCTACTGCGTGTCCTTTATCATCTTATGCCTATTTTTACCTTGCAGGTTTCTCATGGATGAGAGCTAGCCGGTGACAATAGCTTTAGCAAAGGGTCGTGTGCGAGTTGTCCCCCCGACCCCGGTAGCAGCAGCCCCAGCAGGCATTGTGACTCAGAGACAGCCCTCCCACCCTCCCGCCCCCAGCCCCATCCTTGCGCCTGAGGCGCTAGAAAGTCACTGCTGGCCTACAGCAGCAGTAAATGATTCCCGCATTATTACTGCACTGGCTCAGCTACCAGACGGTTCGCCACAGAGAAACACAGCCAGCTGCCCAATGCTCTGTACTTGCCATGAAAAGCACTAGGTGGGAGGCTTAGGGAAACCCAGATGTCTGACAAGGGGACCGCATTATTGGGACACACGTTCAGGTGCTCTCCCAAAATGTATACCCCAGATACTGAAGGTGACCGGCAGCCTGAAGATGGAAGATTTTACGAGTTCTGAATACGAGCTGGCTCAGATAGGACCTCTCTCAGAGAAATTATCCTCAGCCCTTCTAGGCCATATCACCCTTTAGACCCTGAGGGTTGTGTTCCTCCTGGAAAGCTGCACCTTTTGGGGGGGGTCTGAGGGACCAGGGTGCTTCTAAACTGGACAGAACTGAGCCGCGGGAAGCTAACACATAAGTGTACCTGGACAACCTGTTCTCTTGAAGGCTGGTGCAGCAGGCAGTCAATCTCACAGTAGGAGGTGCTCTCCGTGCAGCCTACAGCTGTGTCTGAACAGTCTGTTCTCTTGAAGGCTTGTGCAATTAGCCGGCAGTGAAGGACACTAGTTAAGGGCTCCGAGATGTGACGCAATAAGGAAAGCAATAGAAAGCTGAGAGGCATGTGGTGGCTGGCCGGCCAGCAGGAGCCCAGCAGAGATCTCTCTCCTGGGACAGGGAGAAACTGCCAGACAAAAGCAGGGAGGAGAGACATGAACTCTTGCTCAGAGGCCTGAGAAAACAACCATGTTTCTGTTTTACCCAGAGACATTTGGGGCTCCTGGGGCAAAGCAGAAAATGGAGGGAAAACCTGCCCCTGAAAACTGGGGCAGCAGAGAGGAACCTTTCCCTGTGATTGTCATAAACATACAGCTAAGGGTAGCATAAAATCCCTCCTTTACCTGTAAGGGGTTAAGAAGCTCAAATAACCTGGTTGGCACCTGACCAAAAAGACCAATAAGGGAAGAAGATCCTTTCAAATCTTTGGGGGGAGGTTTTTGTTTGTGCTCTTTGTTGTTCTCTCTCGGACAGAGAGGGACCAGGGCAGGAAAAAACATCTCCTAAAACTCTACCTGAAATAAGCATCTAAGATTACAAAAATTTTAAGTAAAGCAAGGAAATGCGTTAGATTATCTTTTGTTTTAGCTTGTGAATTTCCCCTAGGCTAAGAGGTAATTTTATTTCTGTTTTGTAACTGGGAAGCAGAATCAGAGGGGAATCCTCTGGGTTTTAAATCTTTTTATTTACCCTGTAAAGTTATCTTCCATCCTGGTTTTGCAGGTGTGATTCTTTTACCTTTTTTTTAAAATAAAATTCTTCTTTTAAGAACCTGATTGATTTTCAGTGTCCTAAAAATCAGGGATTTGGGCTGTGCTCACTTTGTTAACCTAACAGTTGGTATACTATTCTCAAGCCCCCCCAGGAAAGCGGGTGAAGGGGCTTGGGGGGATATTTTTGGGGGGGGATAGGGCTCCAAGTGGCCCCTCCCTTAATGTTTGTTTTAATCACTTGGTGGTGGCAGCAATACCGTCCAAGGACAAGGAAAGGAATTTGTGCCTTGGGGAAGTTTTAACCTAAGCTGGTAGAATATAAGTTTAGGGGGACTTTCATGCGGGTCCCCACATCTGTACCCCAGAGTTCAGAGAGGGGAGGGAACCCTGATAGAGATACATAGAAGCGCTGGTTCCTGCATGCCAACCTTGGAGCCCTCAATCTAAGGCATGGCTTGGGAGGGGTCCCCAGGAGAAGGGATGTGTAACAGGGCAGCTTGCCCCTTTATGGTACATCTACACTGCAGCTGGCAGCGAGTCCCTCAGCCTTAGTAGACAGACTCGTGCTAGCGGGGCAAGTGCTAGTGTGTTGAAAATAGTAGTGTGGACATTGCTGCACCAGTGGAGGCTTGGGCTAGCCACCTGAGCTCGGCCCGACCTGACCCCGTGTGGGTGTGAGCTCAGGTGGCTAGCCCCAGCCTCCAGCGGTGCAGCAGCGTCCACACAGCTATTTTTAGCACAGTAGCTGGAGTAGAGCTAGCCAAGGTCTGTCTACTCAGGCTGGGGGGCTCGGTCCCAGCTGCAGGGAAGACGTACCCCAGCGGGCCAGAAGGCCTTGGGCCAGTTAGGCCTGTGTAGGGTGTGGAACTTAAAAAGGAGACAAGCCCAGCAGATGAGGGCTTGCTGGGAGGGAGCGAAGGGGCTGATGTGGGACAAGCAGCTGGGCTTCAGCTCGCCTGAAGAGGCTGGAAGGCCTGACAAACAGGCTGCTCTAATATGAAGCAAGAAGCTGGTCTCGCACTCAGAACTGGCTGAGGGCTTTGAGCTGCCAGAGGCTCTGAGTAGGCGGCTAGGCCGGGCGTGGATAGTTGTGTGATTGGTGCCCAGGAGCCAGCGGTTAGGTTGCAAGATGAGCTGTTGCTGCTGGCAGGGGTGTGTGTGGAGGGTGGAAGGCTGAGCCCAGCAGGGCTGAAGACACTTGTTTTCAGACTTGAGCTCGCTGGCTCCTGGAAGGGCTTGAACACTTTAAAGTGGCTTGGCTGGGGGGGCCATGACACCTCTATAGTGACGTAGGCTGAAGATTGTTGTGGGGAAACTGAGGCAGGAGTGCTGCAATACCAAATTTTGCCAGGAGGGGGCGCTCTCTGGTGGTGAGTCTTGTAACAGGGGGCTTAACTAGCATGTATATAAAAACAGAGCCCCAGTTTACATCGCATCTGAAAGATTCTTCCCCCTTCCCCAGGCAAAAGCACGGTGCTCGGTTTGTTTCCTGGGCTGAGGTTTGAACATCCAGGTGCAGCGATTTCAGGGGTTAAGATGGAGGTTTGAGGTGCGCTAGCTGTAGTGAGTGGGCCTGGGGGAGCCTGGCAGCCAGCACAGGGCTTTGCAGTGGCATTATAGGCAAGGGAACCACCCAGAAAAGCAGGCTTACCAAGCCCAAGGAAGGCAGAGAAGATAGCTCAGTGGTTTGAGCATTGGCCTGCTAAACCCAGAGTTGTGAGCTCAGTCCTTGAGGGGGCCATTTAGGGATCTGGGGTAAAAATCTGTCTGGGGATTGGTCCTGCTTTGAGCAGGGGGTTGGACTAGATGCTCTCCTGAGGTCCCTTCTAACCCTGATATTCTATGACTCAGGCCTACGCACCCTTGGGTCCTGGAGTGGGTGGGGAGGCTGCTACTGGGGGGCATTGTTTGTATGGGGCTGGGACTGAGGGAGGGCTAGCGGGGGAAAGCAGTCTGAGGAGGGGGTAGTGGGGCCTGGAAAGGTATGAGGAGGGGCAGGAGAATTACCCACCGAAGCAGAACTTACCAGAGTGAGGGCTGGCTGGGAGACCCAGGGCCCGGACGTTGTGGGGGTCGAGAAGTTGCTGTGGAATACAGCTGCAAGCTGAAGCAGGGTGCTGGATACCAGGCAAGCAGGTTGCTAGGGCCCTGCGTGTCCCTACTGCGGACAGTCACTCCTTTTTTCCAGAGGTTTGGGGAAAACCAGACACATGGGCACCTCTGAGGTGGGCACACTATGTTCATATCCCGCCGCTGGGGCCGCCCGCTCTGTTCAGAGGTTTGGGGAGGACCAGACATGCTGGCATCCCACTGAGAGGTGGAATTCAGGATCTCCAAGTGACTCGCTGGCCTTGGTGGATACCCCTTTTTGGGGCTGTGCTCAGGGGAAAACTCTGCCTGACACATCCCCCTTGGTCTATAACAGAACACGCAGGCTCCGTTTCTTTCCATTCCTTTCTTCTGGGGAGAGAGCGAGAGCAGGCAAAGCCCCCATGCTCCCCTGTGGAGGAGACAAAGGAAAGGGAGGGAGGATGTTGTGGCCTTGGATTAGATGATCAGGGAACTATAACTAGAGGTGGGGGTTCAGAGTTCTTTGTCTCCCTCTTACGGCCTTGCATGAGCACCCAGGCTAGCCCTGAGAATGGCATCGCAGGCCCTGGGGTTGCTCCAGAGAACACAGCTGGGTTTGACTCCCGCAGGGGGGTTCATTCAGCCTGTCTGGGCAGCAATAACCTTATTTGCGTATGTGATTATGAGCATGCTGTTCATAACAACCTCACTACCTCACTGTTCTGACGGCCTCTAGTATCACAGCCGGGATCCTGTCAGCGCTACCGTGACACGTTGCAGGGTGAACCCAGCTGTCTGTGGTGTATCACTACCACCTGCTCACAGCAGGAGGGAGCCCTGTCTGTGTCTACCAGGGGAAAAACACCTCAGACACCATCGGTTGACAACACAGGCGCTCTGCTCCAGGCTCCATGAGCTCTGCTCTTTCCTAGTAATTTACACACCCACTTCGTTACACTCAAATGCCCAGCCCCTTATCTTCTGGAAACCCGCAACGCACGCCAATCCGCTGCCTGGGTAGAGGTGTCACCTCAGTTTAACACTCCCCTTAGCACAAGGCACTTAGATGTGTCTATAGTAAAAACAAATTGAAGTTTATTTAACAGCGTTGGAGGTAGATTCAAATAAAAGCAAGTACAGGGGTTTGGAAACATAAGGTTACAGATAAAAGAAGAACATAAAAGGCAATCTTTAGCCTATGCTTATCAAAGAAAACTGGGATCCCCCTCTCAGGAGACCCGCCCGCTGGTAGAGTGTCTCCTCCCTAATGGATAATATCTTGTGCCCTGTCTTCTTCTCTGATACAGTTACAGACTATTGTCTCGTAGCCCAGGGGCGTCCTCTGTTCAGAGACTTTTCTTGGGGTTATTTTGTCTTTGTAAATGCTCCAGCCTGCATCTGGGCCAGACAGTAAACACAGGGATTGCACTGGCCCCATGGATATTGAGTGTTCTCGGTGTTGATTGAGTCAGTTCTGAGACCTCCCCCGTCTCAGGTGGCAAGTTTCACTTCCAGCAGTTTGGGAGCACAATAGCCTACGTTACATCACTCTAAAATTGTTTCCTGTACGAACATCTTGCAATAACCATGAAGATCAGCTAGTTCTTAGCTTTCGGCAGGGACCCCACACGACGTCCTTCAATGCAACACTGAAAAGATGGTCGGCCACGGGGTAATATACTTGCCTGGGCATGTCTGCACAGCTGCCCCTGTGGGCTTCCCAGTGGCAGTTTCTGGAAAGGAAGTGGAGGAGTGAGTCCTACTGGCTCCTGCTCACTTCCCTCTCCCGTGTGGAGCCCACACACCAGGTCCAGCCTTGTTCGCTCCCTGTGCTCTGTGTATGGGGGGATCTTCCCAGGCCCCTCACACTCGCTTACCGACAAACTAGTCTCTGTGTCAATGGCACTGACGCACAGGCCTCCTTCCCGGGGTCACAGAGAACGCAGGAGGTGGCCAGCTGGCTTCTAAGTATCTCCTGCTCCAAACACAGGAAATTCTGTCACTATGGTAAATACCCCCAGTGACTGCACGAGGAAAACTGAAAGACACTCGGGGGATCCATGCGATTCTCTCATAAAAGTCATTTATTAGAACAGCAAACACTTTTCTTTAGTACAGCAGCTGTACGCAACTATGATTGCAGTACAGCGTAAACTACGGGTTACAAGTCACTAGAAATCTAATAAGCATCATGAACATCATCAAGAACTGGGAATATAACGACTATGAACAACGAGTCCACAGTGGCCCGGCAACTGAGTCTCATAAGAAATTAAACAAATAACAGATCAGCGTTGTCCTGCAACACAGCTCTTCTGTAGCTGAGATAAACTAATAGGTTTAAATGAACAAGATAGCACCCATTCAATAAATTAGGTAAACTTAATACTAGAATAACAATATAACAAATAAGAACATTCTAAATAGAATGGTAAGCACTAAAGGAAATGATTATCTATTTACATATGTCTTTTTGCTGGAACATTATTCCATTAGCTTCCCCTCCCACCCTATCCCCAGTTCAATTAACTATGTTTTTTCAACAAACTCAATTGCTTGGCAAATGGTGGGCAACAAAATGGAGTCTTTCTCCAGCCCCTGAAACTAATCTAGAGAGTGTCATCAACCAAAGGAAAGCGTAATAACATGCGGCATGCAGTCTCTTCACTACAGAAATGGGAAAAGTTAACGTTCTGGCATTTAAACACAGTGGTAATAATCTGTCGTTTTTACATGTGACATTTGTCTGAATTACCAGAAAGTTAAGTTTGTGAATGGAAGCAGAATGTTAGGCACAGGTAGGCATGGCAACAAGCATGTTTATTCCTGAGAATGTGAATGCCATGGACTGTGATTCTGACTCTCTCTTTCCTCTTCTCTCTCTGTTCTCTCCTGCTCCCCAAGTGATGCTAACCTCGGAACAGAATGAATCCTCTCTACGAAAAAAAGGACACTGTCGGGTGGTTTTTTAAGGCTAGGTTTTCGCTGTAGCTATAAAAAAATAAATGCTAATATCAAAAGGGCCAACTGCAGGCCCTGTGAGATATGGCAGCACCGTGTCAGCTGGCACCGTTACGTAGCGCGCAGTTTATAAAGCCACTGAGTGGGTGCAAGTGCTCGTCCCAAGTCCTCTGGCAAATCCGCACTGCCTTGCAGTGCCTGGGAACAGGAGGATGGTAAACAGCCCGGTCCATCTACTGAGCTAAACAGAAAAGCCTTTGAAAATGATAAATTATAGACCCAGAACTGTTCAATTAACATCTAATTATTCTGCTGAAACCAAGTGATCATCCCATCAGAAATGTAATTATCTTCTCCGGCTACCTACCCGTCTTAATTACAGTGGTCTGATGAAGCCCTGGCAAACCTCTTGGTATTTAAAAGTAATATCTTTGGGCCAAATCCTGCTCAGGGATGCACCGACTTCAGTGTGAACCACATCCACGCGTGAGGGAAGAATTTGGCCCTATCTGCTATAAAGGATATGACTGTCTCCAAATACTTGATGCATTCCACCTGGCTCTGTATAGACTAACTGGTAATCCAAGACCAATGTCTACAAATATGCTTGAGGGTACTCCACAAGAAAGGCCACAGGGAAAGAAACATCACTGGAGGTAATTTGACTGGCATCAGCAAATGCTTGCCCACAAAGGGCTCCCCCCCGCCCCGAGACTCTCCCTGGTTTCTTTAGACAGCATCTTTTGTCTGATGTATAACTCAATCGAAAGTTATTGGAAGGGTTTCACTTGCAATGGCAGCAGCTAAATTGGTCAACAGCAACCACACTGGTATGAAGAAATGAAAAGCCCACATTCAAAAATAACAGCAAATCAAAGCAATGACCCAAACCGAAAAGCTGACACAGAGTAACATCTCAGGCTATCTAGGTACTTTATCAGCCAAAAGAGCTAAACAGCAAAGCAAACGCGCACAGTACGGTGCCGGAGACGCCAAGCGGGTTTGCCGTGCGGTCGTGGAGTACGAAGACTGGAGAAGGCCAGTTTCTTCTCTTCTCGCTTTTGTTTTTGGTTTTCCCTGGTCTCCAGTTACCAGCTGACCAAAGATTCCCCGGCTCCTATGAGGTCTCTTCTTGACAAAGTAAAGCAGCTCTCTTGACTCATCCTGAGAAAAGGCAGCTGGCGTCAGTAGTCTCATCACTGCATGGATGCCCTGGAAGTATAGAATTCGGGGACCGGCAAACCAGTGTGGAGCGTCACCTGCAACGACAGCCCTGTTACCAGAGAGCAATCTGCATTCTTCCACCCCTGACTTTGCTTACGAGAGTAAGGGGTCTAAACACCATGTGCAAGAAGCACTGTGTGCAGCTGGCATTCTGCTCTGGCTTATCAGAGTGCCCTGGCTGCTCGGCTTGACTAGCGAAACGGGCTGCAGGCCACGGCGCATCAGGGCTGTGGTGGACCCGCAGTCCCTGGCGCAGGCAGATTGCCATCAGCAGCACACGGAGCCGCAGCGGGAGCAGTGCGAGAGGAGGGGCACAGAGCGCTCGGCAGGACACGCCTCTGGTGTGATTGGGGAGGCACAGGGGCTCCCTGACTGCATCTGGCTGATAGTGTATAACTTGCACCGTTCTCATCCCATGATGATTCAAGCTTTGTTTCCCATCTTTAAAAACCACCAGTCTTCCAAAGTGCCCAGAGGAATCTGTGCCGAGGAAAGGCCCCACTGGGATAGAGGGCAGCCAAATGTATTACTGGGAGCCCTGGCCCCCCAGCCATGCATCCTTCCCTTGTAATATTCATCATCTCCACGCCTCTCCTCCTTGTCCCCTCTTGTGGTATTCCCTGCTGCTGCCTCATGCCCAGTAGCAGGTTCGCTGCCTCCTCCCCCTTGTACCCGTGGCACCGCGAACGCCAGTGATGCTCTCCTGACGTCTTTGGCAGGCCTGTCCTGACACGGTACCTTTAATTCACACTCCTCTGTCCATCCCTGTGCAGAACCAAGAGCAGGACGCAAGGCAAAGGCCACAGAGCAGGATAGGCCGGGTGGCACCAGAAGAGGATCACCCACATGTGATCGGTAATAAGAGGAGCAGGGATCACACGACTGGGTGCACCGAGCTCAAGGAGAAAGGCTCTCTGGGGAGGCTGGGTCCCTAGAACAACTGTGGGCTCCAGGAATTCTGCCTGCCTCCCTGCCCTTAGCGCCTCTGTTGTGTTCCAAGGCATTGCTGGTCACAGCTGGTCTGCGGCAGCATTTTCTCTGGGCAGGAATATAGACATGGGAAGGGACTTTCCCCTCATTGATAACAGATGCAGCAATTGTGGCAGAACAAGGAGTATGCAATGGAGAGGATTTCAAAGGTACAAAAGGGAATCAGGCGCCCAACTCCCTCACTCCCCTTTGTGTCTGTGACAATCTCTGCAAATATACTGGAGAGAACTTTCTGTGCACAGATTTCATTACAGATACCAGGGAATATGGAAGAGCACTTCTCTTTCATCTGTTATGACACGCATATTAGAGAAACTGCTATTTGCTTTTCTCAGGAAAATGATGCACAAAGAGAAGACTTCATCAACCAACCAGAGAGACGGCCAAACCACTCCTGGATTCTGTTTAGGGAAAATATCCCGTCAGGTTGTTCTTGTAACTGGCTGACCTACAGTCTCAAAACCTATGAGGATTGCCAGTTTTTGTGAACAGCGTCACAGAGTCTGTAGCTTGCTTTGTTGTCTAGATCACTGATATGCATACAACTGTGTAGAGTTGTCCCTTCTCAGATTAATTCTCCTTTCTGCATAGTTTAATTCTCATATTCATCGTGGGAAGGAAGCGTAACTCGTTCTTTTACTTACAGAATAACGTAGGGGTTTTAGAGTCAAATTTACAAATGATTTTATCCAAAATAAAGTCTTCTGAATCCTAATAAAGCCATTTGAGTTACTCACACAGCTTTGGGGGAAAAGGATAATCAATGTCTTGAGTTTATTAGCAGTATTTTTATCAGCATGTCCTTGGGCTTCTCTATTATTTGGGGATTTTAAACTTTATCTCTTGTATTGATCTGTCAGGAAGCAATGGGGTTTGATAAATATTCTCCTCTCGTAGGACAAAGTAACGGATGTAGAGATGGGAATTAAACTCATGGAGCAATGGTGCTTGTATATGTGTATCACACCCATGTACACATACAAAGATACACAGACAAGTATCACAGAGTGTTGAACACACTGTCACTGCTCACTATAAAATCATAATCTTACTGAGGACTGCGTTGCTTAGCAACTTAATAATGGTACTCCGAATCGATCACCGGAGTCTCAGATTTCCATAAAATCAGGTTAACGCTGGATCAGCTGTGAAGAAAGGGCCAGACTATGGTTCTTAGAGGGCACGGAGATGGGGGATGCCCTTTATTTGGGCACAATGCTATCCCAGTAGCTGGGAAAAATTCAATCATCAGCTGCATTCGCGCCGCCTCTAGAAAATGGGACGCAAAGGCTCCTGCCACTGCTGCTCTCCTGCCACTACAGATGTGTTCCTGGGCAGGCTATGCCCACAACCTGCCCAAACAACATGGTGCAGTAATGTTTGCACTTCTAGCCAATTCCCCCTTGTGCTCAAGGGCCTGATCCAAATCCCTCTGAAGTCAGTGGGACTCTTTCCATGGATTCATGGGTGCTGGGTAGAGCTCATGGCTGCATTGTGTCTCTCTCTCCTGCCTAGGGAAGACCCATAGAGACTGGTGGGGGTATTGCCAGGGGGCAGCCCCAGGGTAAAGGGGCACCGGGGTCCGGGAGGGACACGGGGCCAGCTACAAGCGAGACACCAGCCTGCAGAGGGCGCCCAGGCTGGAAAAGAGCAAATTCCCTGAGATGACCAGCAGGAGGCGCCACAGGGGTGAGTCCCATGCTTTTACAGGGAGACTTTTAATAACTAGTGCGATTCCTGGAGGATGTTGATAAGGATGTTGATGAGAAGGCTGTTCCTGGCCAAGCTCTACTGAGCCAAAGGCAGTGGCGCTCCTGTTCTCCTGCCATCCATGGGCGAGAAGAAGCGCAAGGAACAAGCTATGTGCTGTCCAGAGGCACATCTTGATGTCAGTGGCTCACCAGTGACCTGGGTCATTATATTTACTCTTCCAAACTGCCCTGTTCCACAAAGGTTCTCACCCCTTCTAGCAGCTGCTGAGGTTTTTCTTACACTGTTGAGAACACTCTAGTGGATAAGAATGGTGCTAAATGTACAGAAAGACAGTGCTCCAAAGGCAGGAGCTCGCCACCAGGTTCGGACCTTTTCTATGCTGCTGCTGTGAAACCTCTTTCTCTGACAAAGCACATACCTGTACATTCCTGTTCAGACTGACGGCAGGGAAGAACAGGCCCTCCATGTTCTCAAAAGCCACAGGACCTTGCTGATCTTCATTGATGGAAAATGTTAGGGTCCTCCTGGTTAAGTCAAGGAGCACTCCAACTGTGGCACCTTTTGTTATTCCCCCTTCGGTCCTGTTGGGGAAAGAGGAAGTGAGATGATGTGCATCACTTAATGCCATGCTACAGCGTCTGTACGGAATGGCTTCCCTGAAATGCACAAAACAACACCCCTGATCAGAGCCAGATTTACACCTTACACGCCCCTAGGCATAGCATCTTCAGCGCCCCCACACCCAAACCTTCGTGTTTCACAGAGTTTTAGAGAGGTACGGCACCCCTAGAATGCCCCTAGGCACGTGCCTACTGTACCTAATTGTAAATCCAGCCCTGTCCCTGATTCCTGGCAGTCTCCAGTGAAACAGTGCAGCCTAAAAACACTTCAAGGGACAAATACACGTGTACACATGAACTGCACAATATTGTAGCCTAATGATGATGGGCCAGATTCTGCCCCTTGGATACACACACGGGGCTCCCATTATCTTCAATGGAAGCGTTGGCAGGGAGGTGTGTCTCAGGGCAGAATTGTGCCCCAGAGGACAATCACATAGTTTGCAGAGACTTGGGAAAAGACTGGCTTCTCTGAACTTTTAAAACTGCGGCTCAGCCATTCCTAAGGTGCCACCTGGGAAGTCAGTGGGTGTTTGCCAGGCTGAGGACCGAGTATGGATCCCCAAATTTGGCCCAAACTGTTTGTGGATTATAGAACCTATGACAAAAGAAGTGAGGCAACCATTACACAATCAGAGCATCTCCCGGAATCATAGACACTAGTGCTGTAAGACTGTGCCACACGCCGAAGTCTGGTGCTCCCCAACACATAACAAACATCCCACTCTGTCACCCCTTTTAAAATTCTAGTCGGTATTACTACTGAGTCTCACTTTTCACTTAGCAGCTGAGGCCCTGATCCAGCTCCCATTGCAGTCAATGCAAAGACTCCCCAACCCTATGGGTGGGTCCCAAGGGCCATAAAATAGCTTTGCACTGTACGGGGAACTCTTGTTTCCATGTTAAGATTGACAGTAACAATGGACAGCCTAATGGACACAACTTAATACCATTACACGTTCCTCCACCTGTATGGTGCCTGCAGACATTTCCCCTTGTTCCTTTCCCTCCAGATAAGGAAGTGTCATGGGGAATTATGTGGGGGGAGCACGTAGGAGACACAAAAGGGTAGCATGCTGTCACTTTAAAAGTATGGCAGAGCCACAGGTGCTACGAGACCTCTCCACAGCGTGTATTCTAAGATGGTTGCACATGCCAGTCTCATCTCAAACACAACCACAATTAGAATAATCCTCCGAGCTCAATGCTAATTGGCATCCAGGTGGGTCTCACCCATCTACAACCACCTACGTCACATGACTGGATGAGTAGAGTGCTTCCATCTATTCCGCTGGTCGAGTGGTGGCCAACTGCCCTCAGTCATTAGCCATACACTACCAGTGAAAGGGCGGAAGAGCGTGTGGGAAGAACGCATTGCTTACAAAATAAGTGTACTATCCTGACAAACTGGCTTGCACGGAAAAATGGAGACAGAATTTCTACACCTCGGTATAGCACTCCGGATGGTATAAAAGCGATAAAGGTTTATTGGCACGAGTGTGGGATGAGTGCCTTACTCACGAGTGGTGAAATGTTCTGCCCGGATAGACGGATGAATGTTCAGAGGACTAGGAAGCAGAGATAGACGGGGATCATTTCATTCTTAGCACAGTAGGTGAAGTGTTCTTGTAGCTGGTACAGCACCAAGGATGTCTGAACTGCCCCTAGTTTATGCTAAGCATAAGGACTTCACCTTAGGCTCTAGAGAGCAAATCCATTCCCAGTGTACGTTTGTGCAGCTGCCATTGAAGGAGTAGCTTACATCAGGGTTGAGTTTGGGCCTTGATCTCTGAGAGAAAGAGAGTCTAGAGAAGACCTGATTCCAGGGTTTGTGGCATACCTGTTGGTGTGTGAATTGTTGTGCATGAACCAGCTCCGGTTATTGTCCACATACATTGCCCAGGCTTTGTCGTCCTTTCCTAGCATGACATCCTTGAGGACATCAACACGAGCCACGCCAAAGGCCGGGTCTGGGTGGTTATCGTAACGATCGATCGACAGCTCCCAATAATGGAGCCCTTTGGAAAAGCCAGTTTTCCCCAGCACAACCCTGTCATCATAGCTGTTACAGGTGACAGTCAGGTTGTCATTGGAAAAGAGGATGTCAGAGTGTGCAGAGCCGGGATCGAACGAAAACCAGGCCACTGGAAATACACAAAGGATAGCTGTTTAGTACGGCTGAAACAATCCATTCCAGCAACAAAGCCACACAGAGGGGATGAGAAGCACCACGCGCCACCTTGCAGGAAGAACGCTCAACCATGAGGTTCAGCAGTGGCCTTAGGCTGCGCTTATCACCAAGTACAGTAGGGAACCGGCTCACTATAACCTCAGAGGAAGGTAGAGAGAGACTGGACTGACTCAGTAGAATTTACCCATGGGAGAAGGTCTCCTTGCTCAAAAATTATCCCTGTGGGCATGGAATCACTGATGGAGGCTATTGCTACCTAGGCCTGGTAACTGGCAGACCAGCAACACCAGAGTCATGGAGCCTGATCCTGCAAACTTTTACACAAAGGTTGGGGGTTGTTATGGTCTAGTGGGTAGGGCACAGAACTGGGATGCTGTAGAGCCTGCTTCTATTCCTGACTCTGCCACTGACTTGCTGTGTGACCTTGGGTGAGACACCATTGATTCCCTCCCATCTGTCGTTGGTCCTATCTATTTAGCCTGTAAGCTCTTCGGGGCAGGGACTGCCCCTTGCTACATGTTTCTACTGCACCTAGCAGACTGGGGACCTGACTTTGGTTGGGCCTCTAGGTAGTCGTGTAATACAAATATTAATAATAGTTACTCTTACGACTAAAGATTACTCATGTGAGTAATGCCTTGCAGGTGCAGGTTCAGTGTGGGAAGGGGGATTAAAGTTTAGCAGACACTCTGTGTGAGTGTGTGTGAGGGGGAGTGCTTGCAGGTCTAGTAATCAACAGCACACACAAAAATCTACATTGACCGACAGATTAAACAACAGCGAGTAACCTCCCTAGAGAACCTTCAATCTTATTTTTATAAAATCTAGTTCATATGAGCTCTGGAAAATGTTGAGAACCTCTAGGAATCAGCATGATTGCCGATTTAAATACACTGCGATTGGATACAGTAAACCGGACAGGTAGAACATCACCTTTTTGACAATACACAGAGTAACAGAATGTCATAAACCACTATCCAAAGCTTCATAGGTGATTTTTTCCTCTCCTGTGATCTTTTGTGCATTTAATGTAGTTCAAACTGACATATCCACAACATAGTCTCACACCTGGACACATATTCTCACCCAAGTAAACACTGCTTGAAAATAAAACAGATTTATTCATTGATTTACTGAGTCTTTTCACAAGCTAGCTCACTTACTGGTTTTATAACTCAATATAAAGGGTTCCATACCTGCCACCAGTTTTTTAATGTCAACTGTTGTCATTCCAAATGAAAGGCATGCAGGAAAGAAACAGGAAGTAAAATTGGCATTTATTAAAATAAAGAATTCAGAAATCTTTTTTTTGCTCACATACTTTTCCATGTACTGCATGAATCTTTTTTTTCCCCCCATGTCCTGAAATGTGTGTATACATGGACTCACCATGAGCCTGCATTGTAAATGAAGTGCGCGTTAAACTACACGGTGCATGAATCATTTGTGAATTTAGCTGAGTTGGGTCATCTTAAAAGGGTTTGCTTTTTCCAAAAAGAATTAAGGGGCCTGATTTTGCAAGCTGCAGAGCACTTGCTACTCCAACAGAAATTACCAGGAAATGCAAGTTTTCAGCACCTGTAAAAATCAGACCCAAATTCCTGATTCAGCCACGTCAATGTCTAACTTTGAGTGCATGAATAGTCCAATTAGCTTCAATGGGACTAATCAAGTACTTAAAGTCTGACACATGCTTAAGTGCCTTGGTCAGGTGGGGTCCAAATGTATTTTATTTTAAGGATAAGAGTTTGATGGGGAGTCCATTTCCACAGCCCAGCTTCAGGTTTCTCTTTAAAACCAACAAGCGGAAGAACTTAAAATGCCTTTAACACCGAACCGAAATGACCATTCCTCATTCAAATCACTGGGATGGAATTTGAGAAACAGGGTGCAAAGTAGGAAACAGTCTTTGATTA
Organism: Malaclemys terrapin pileata; assembly: GCF_027887155.1. Taxonomy (NCBI): domain Eukaryota; kingdom Metazoa; phylum Chordata; order Testudines; family Emydidae; genus Malaclemys; species Malaclemys terrapin. The sequence goes on along the minus strand of NC_071508.1, from coordinate 146,781,562 downwards.
TAGTGAGCTGTTTATTTACTTTGTCAAAAAAAGGCTTAACATACACATCAAATATAAAAAAACGACCAACACAAAGTAAGAACCACTTAATTGTAATAAATATACTTGCCTAATTGAGAGTAAGGCGCTGACTGTGTCTCAAAATTGCATCCTATAAAGAGATACTATATTTCACACATCAAAGCTAAGACGTAACAACCAGTCTCACAAAAAATACTTGTAAACACTTGCAAAATTATCCATTTGGTCCAATCACTTGAGGCCTGATTCATTAAAAGCCAAAGACCATGTTCAAGATTTTCAAAAGTGACTAGTGATTTTTGGTACCCAACTTAGAGACTTCTGGAAGGGGTCTGATTTTCAGAAAGAGCGGCACACTTACCCTCTGACAATCAGGGCCCTTTAAAGTGTCTCAGGGTGGGAACCTAAAAACCCAAAGTATCCAAAATCAGTTGACACTTTTGAAGATCCTGGCCCCTATTTTCATTAGAGTCCAAGGGATTGTACTGGCATGTGAAAAGGAGCCTCTAGCAGCAAAAAAATAAATGTTTTCCCCATTCAGTAAATCTCCTTACACGCTGCATGTTCAAAAATACTGTCCGCGACTTCCTCTGGGGAAAGAAATCGGAACAAGATGGGTAGACAGCATCTGACTTAGAGAGAACTCTCTCCAGTAAGACGGAGAATCTCTAGTTATTCTGAAAAAATCATTTGAAATCCACCCCAAAAAAAGAGCAAGTGGATTAAGACTGACCGAGTCCTTGATCACTTTTCATGTTAACGTAGGTGGCTTTCAGGTAGCTACATAACTCTAGTTTAGCTATTGCCGTATTTTAAGAGTAATCGTGCTACAGTGAGAGCTAAGCGTCATTATACGACATTACACTGAGCATTTACTGATGGCATTTGGTACTCATGAAAATTAGAGGCTGACCACTGAGTAGAGCCGGAGTGAGTGTGTGCAGGTGCTATGCAACCTCCTTCCATAGTTCCCGTGGCATATCCTGGAGCTCCTGTGTGCAGTCAGGAGACTGCTCTAACTACTGGCTGCCGACAGCTCCAAAGGGCTGACACAGGGGATTGCATAGTGTAGGAGTTCACCACCCATGTCCCTCTTTTCCCTAATGGCCGGGAAGGACATGGTGTAAAACCCTCTATATTGGCTGTATGCGAATGGAGGATTCTCCTTGCACTGGGGTAACCTGACTAGGGCCATTTTCGCCAACTCTATAGCCAGGTTCTGCCAGCATCGCAGGGCAAAGTGGCTGCACCGCACCAGAGAATCGGGCCCAAATGTATCTAATTTGATAAAGAAGCTATTGTAGCTTCATACAAACTGTTCTTCCCTTATTACTCCTTAGCGATTTATCGAGAAAAGGGGATATTTTTGCATCTGGGGGAAAGAAGAACCAGCATGGGAGTGATGTGATCCCATCTTGTCAGACTAGTTTAGGGCTGGACTGCTCCGGATGGGTCTGTGACTGGTTTCAATCGATTTGCATGCAAAAAATGGAGGTGTTTTCTCTGTGCCAATGTTTTCCTCTAGCACATTCACACCGGTCCCTGCAGGCAGGGTACATCTTGTATATTTCTCATTGAACCTCACGCTGCACTTAACTCCTGCTGGGTAACGATGCAATGGCTGCTGTGGCAGTTTTAATGAATCGTGCCCTGTGCCCCCTTTCGAAGGGTTTTTTTTCAAGGTTTCTGGGCTCTACTGTAATACAAATTAACCATCAGCAGGACAAATAAGAAGAAAGTGGTTAGATGGGTTTGTAAAATCCCAACCCCTGTCCCCCACTCCCACCCGCTTCCCAGACCTCAGCCTGTGATCCCAAAGATACACACTCCACATACAGGTATTGATCAAAGCCGTTACAATAGATCTCGGTACATTGGCCACAAAGTCAAAACGTCCAATAACAAAACGTAGTTCAAGCCAGCAGCGCACAGCAGTACAATGAACAACATAAAAGCACAAAGAAAAAAGGGTTGCTGACAGGGGGTGGGGGCCCCTGTATGTTCTGGCAACTGTCATGCTGCAGCATTCCTCATTCCGAGTTGTGAGATGGAAACAAAATAAAAGGGACCCCACGCTCCCCTTGCTTAGCCAGAGTAAGTTGGGGGTTATGCCACTGGAGTGACACTGGTTTAAACCCGGCACGGCGGGAGAATGAGGCCCTGGGAGCTTTAGAAATAAGAAATGTGCAAAAATTGGTCTCCATGATTATGAAATAGCACCAAAGAGATCGGCTATGCCTGCCGCTCCTTTGCTAGTCGCTGTTCACCGCAAGGTAAAGGAGACTCTGGCTGCACTGTGCACAGTGAATCAGCCTAAACCAGGGGTCTCAAACTCAGATGACCTCGAGGGCCGCATGAGGACTAGTGCATTGGCCCGAGGGCCGCATCACTGACACCCCCCAGTTGCTGCCCTGGCCCCGCCCCCACTCCACCCCTTCCATGAGGCCCCGCCCCTGCCCCGCCTCACCTCATCTCGCCCCTTCCCGTCCCCCATTCCAACCCCTTCCCTGAAGTCCTCACCCCAACTCTGCCCCCTCCCTGCCCCCAGGGGGTGCAGGAGGGCTGTGGGGTGTGGCGGGGGTTCAGGGCAGGAAGTTGAGGTGCAGGAGGTGTGCAGGGTATGGCGGGGGCTCTGGGCAGAGAGTTGGGGTGCGGGAGGGGTGAAGCAGGGGGTTGGGGTGCAGTGTGTGGCCAGGGGCTCCAGGCAGGGGGTTGGGGTGCAGGAGGGATGAGGGGTGCAGGGTGTGGCAGGGGGCTCAGGGCAGGGAGTTGGGGTGCAGGAGGGGTATGGGATGCGGCAGGGGGCTCCAGGCAGGGTGTTGGGGTGCAGGAGGGATGAGGGATGCAGGGTGTGGCAGGGGGCTCAGGGCAGGGAGTTGGGGTGCAGGAGGGGTGTGGGATGCGGCAGGGGGCTCCGGGCAGGGAGTTGGGGTGCAGGAGGGATGAGGGGTGCAGGGTGTGGCAGGGGGCTCAGGGCAGGGAGTTGGGGTGCAGGAGGGGTGTGGGATGCGGCAGGGGGCTCCGGGCAGGGGGTTGGGGTGCAGGAGGGATGAGGGGTGCAGGGTGTGGCAGGGGGCTCAGGGCAGGGAGTTGGGGTGCAGGAGGGGTATGGGATGCGGCAGGGGGCTCCAGGCAGGGTGTTGGGGTGCAGGAGGGATGAGGGGTGCAGGGTGTGGCAGGGGGCTCAGGGCAGGGAGTTGGGGTGCAGGAGGGGTGTGGGATGCGGCAGGGGGCTCCGGGCAGGGGGTTGGGGTGCAGGAGGGATGAGGGGTGCAGGGTGTGGCAGGGGGCTCAGGGCAGGGAGTTGGGGTGCAGGAGGGGTGTGGGATGCGGCAGGGGGCTCCAGGCAGGGTGTTGGGGTGCAGGAGGGATGAGGGGTGCAGGGTGTGGCAGGGGGCTCAGGGCAGGGAGTTGGGGTGCAGGAGGGGTATGGGATGCGGCAGGGGGCTCCAGGCAGGGTGTTGGGGTGCAGAAGGGACGCGGGGTACGGGCTCCGGCCTGGCGCTGCTTACTTAGAGCGGATCCAGGGTGGCAGCACCGCGCACCGCGGACAGGGCAGGCTCCCCGCCTGCCCTGTCCCCAGCCCCACTCCGCTCCGCTCCAGGAAGCGGCTGGAGTCCCTGGGGGGGGGGAGGGGAAACGGCACCATGTGCTGCTCTTGCTGCTCCTCCAGGTACTTCCCCCAAATCTCCCATTGGCCGTGGTTCCCAGTTCCCGGCCAATGGGAGCTGCAAGAGCACGGAGCCCTCTACTCACCTCCCACCCGCCTGCCCGGGGCTGCAGGGACACACAGTAGTTCAGCCGCTTCAGGGAGTGGCGCGGGGCTCGCGGCAGCACGGGGTAGGCGGGGGGCATGGGGAGCTTGGCAGGCCGCACGAAAGAACCCCGCGGGCCGCATGTTTGAGACCCCTGGCCTAAACCCTTGTCACAAACCACTAAGGCAAGGACTATGGAGGCAGGCAGGGTACCTGGGGGGGCTGTGCTTACAACCAACTGCCCTGCACGCTACTCAGAATTTTAGTCATGTTCTTTCCTCCCCTTTGCAGAAAAAGAGGCTTTACATATCAGAGGGCCTGACTTTGACAGGCGTTGAGCACCCACCACTCAAAGTTAAGTCGGTGGGAGCAGCAGATACTCCGCACCTTTAAAAATCAGACTCGACAGTCCTCAGATGAGAAGAGTTGTGTTCCTCCCCCCCCCAACTCCCTGCTTGCTTCTGTGTTTTTTAACCTCTCTTTTTAAAAAGGTCTGTTGGGTTGAGGGTTAATCGACCAGCCTTCGAAAGAGTTGCAATGAACAAATCTTACGGCAGCAGCTGACTTTCCTGGAACCTTCCCGTACCTCCCCAGCATTCCCTTAGCGGCGTGTGCCAGTGCTGTTCCCGTCATTCCAGCCCGGCTCCTCCCTCGCTCATAATAGCTGTCGTATAAGGAACTGTGCACTGACCCGGGGCTTGCTAATCAATGCCGTTAAATGACAGCGACAATGGTATTGTTGTTACATAGAAATATACACCACAAAGCTACATCATCCAAATTCCCTTCACTTCGGGAGCAGGCCACTGACAAACAGAACAACTTATCCCCCTGGCATATGAATGTCATGGGAAAAAAACAAAACAAAACAAACAAATACTTCGGAGCTGCCCAAAAGCACAGATCAAGAGGAAATGCCAGACGTGCTCAGCTCACCGGCTGAATTCAGAGACTGCAAAGAAGAATGCAAGCTCAGCGGGTGGGACGAGGATCTTAGCTCAAAGTAGGATCTCCCCGAGAAGCTGGGTTGTAGATTAAGTGTGGAGGAGAAAGGACTCATTCTACGGAGCTGAAATCTTTCCAAAGGCACTGGAAAAGGGAGGGTCTGTTCTTCTGACTCTGTGTCTAAACGTAAGATCAATGCAAACCCCACATCAGAAATCTGCAGGCTGACTTCAGACCGTTACCGGAGCCGAGCCCCCGGTGCAGAACGCAGACACTTTAACATGCATAGGCTGTGCATGCAGGAGGACACAGGAAGTTCTGGAGCACAGATACCACTCAATAATACCGTATCATTGACGCTGTAACCAGTAAACATATTTGAGTCTTCAAAAACATCCCTGTGGAGCTGAAGACAAATCTGATCAGCTTTTCTTAGGCTAAATCCTATTTTTAGCAAATTCTGGAAGGCATCACAGTACTGTATCCCACCGAGGGAGATGCACCTCTTACCACACCCAAGTCCCAGCAGATGTATTTTACATGCTATCATATACTCTCTTGTTAGGGTGACCAGACAGCAAATGTGAAAAATCGGGACAGGGGGTGGGGGGTAATAGGAGCCTATATAAGAAAAAGACCCAAAAATCAGGACTGTCCCTATAAAATCGGGACATCTGGTCACCCGATCTCTTGTCCATTATACTCAGCAGAGGAAAGGGCAGGCTGTGGAGGTTTTGTGTTGGGCTGGTAACCTGTCAATGCAGTTTTGCAAGGCTGATCTAAACTGTGTTACTAAAAGTGCCCTCAAAAACCTACCTCACCCAAAGGGGGTACAGGATGGTGTGTTTAACAACATCAGAAGGGCCATACTGGGTCAGACCAAAGGTCCATCTAGCCCAGTATCCGGTCTTCCGACAGGGGCCAATGCCAGGTGTTTCAGAGGGAATGAATGGAACAGGCAATCATCGAGTGAACCATCCCCCGTTGTCCACTCCCAGCTTCCCATCTTGGCTAACAGCCATTGTTGGACCTACCCTCCATTAACTTATCTAGTTCTTTTTTGAACCCCACTATAGATTTTGTTTTCATAACAACCCCTGGCAATGAGTTCCACAGGTTAAGAGTTTCTGGATAACTCTGCATCTATCAAAACACACCTGATCCTCCCAATAGGAGTTTTGTTAGGAGTTATCCCTGTGACCTGAGGGCCTGATCCAATGGCCACTGGAGTTGCTGGGAGTCCTCCCATTCACTTCAATGGGCAGCGGATCTGTCTCAGAGTGACTGCAGGCTACCACGCTGTATAGGTGAGATTTCATTGTCCCACCATGGCAACCCAGGTCCTTTATGACCACCCTACTCCCAAAGTGCACTGTCATTATCCTGATGCCTGCCCCGACAGCCTTTCCACCCGTCATAGGCAGGCAGCTGTGAGCAGAAGCTCTTGATGAAGCTGTAAACATCCCTTGTCTGGTGATTCTGAAGGCTTGTGATACCCGTGGGAAACCTAAACTCCAACCCTTCTTCTAGTTTGCTTACCTGTCAGAGGACTTCACCGTAACCTGCTCCACCAGAATGGGCTCCATCGTTCAGAGCCAGCATACAGCAGCCTGTCCTAGCACAAAGCCTTACACGGTAATTGGTTCTTACGGTGGGCCCTGTATGTAGCCCCTGCTTAGTCTAAATTCTTTGGAATCCAAAAGCGCTTGGTCGAATGAGAATAACGAGTGGATAGAAAAGGCAGAGGGACGCTGGGCGATAGCAGGAGGGAAGGAGGAGATGAGATCTAAGCATAAGGGTCTGCAGCATGTACACCAGCCTTAAAGGGTATTTGAACTTTTGTGTCTGCCAACCCTATGACAGGGTAACAGACGTGAAGCTTTGGAGAAGGCTGCTGTGCTCTGGCACTCAGTGTCTGGATTAAATTCTGCTCTCACACAGAGTCACGCTGTCACACTTCTCTTAAGCCAGCTCTAAGATCGCCATCCCCAGCAATACTGCTCCCTACTGGGGAAGGCAGGCTGCCAGTCATTCCTGTTGTGTTCTAATCCTCACCTTCTGCACTGCTCAGGGAATCCGAGTTACCGCTTGCTCTGCCTGTCCTTTGCCCTCATGAAAAACTGCTGTTCATGTGAGGGTCTGCTTGTGTCCTAATCAGATCTGAAGGTTTCACAGAGCAGTGCAGTAGAACCAGGCCGTTCTGTAAGACCTCTCTTGGAAGCTGGTTTTACTGGAGCGCTAAAACCGCTATGAAATCACCTACTCTGGGCACCACAAAGTTAAGAAAAGACAGGCCGAAAAATAAATCAGGGGGCTGAACCTCATCCAAGGATCTCATCAGCAACCAAGGACAGAATTAAGTCAGGCTGGTCCACATTTACAGTACCAATGCCCTGTAAACCTGCTAAGGGAGGGTCACATAAATTGTCCTCTGAGAACAGATAGGCGAGACATCTGCTTGGATACCTCTCTCTAGGGGTACCCATACAATAACCCGCCACCAACTTGGGGAGACGAAACGATCTCAAGCTATCATGCAGCCGCAATTGCGTTCAGTTCCTTGCTAACAACAGCAGACAAACTGCTGCCGTTTTTAGGTCGGATGGTTAAATATGGGGTATGTGGCTCTTCATCTCTGGGAAACAAAAAGGCTACTTGGAGAATGTTTTTGCTCATCTTGTGGGACTGTCTGCTTAAAATGGCTCTGTGCAATTAACATCCTCATCGCTAGGAGTCCATCCGGCCCCACTGCAGGCATCTAGCATGACCTTTAAAAGAGCAAATTGTCATCTCTTAAAATGGACAACAAAATTGCCCTTTAAGACAGCCGAGAGTATGTTTATCAGGATTGTCTGTCTGTCAGATTTATGAGGTCCCTACCACCTTGGGAATCTATTGCCTGGGAACGGTCCCATTGGCTTCGAGGAACATTCTCATGCATGTGCTTACAGGTCAGCATGGGCTGAAGTACTGCGCTGGATCGAGGCCTCTGTCTACAGATGCCCTATTCGTAGATACTCGAATCACTGAGGAACCTGCCTTGAAACTCAACATTTTTATTTTACACAACACTCCCTGCCAAACTCCTGCAGCATGGACCATCCTATTCTTCATGCAGGGTGAAAGTGCCCAAAGAGATACTAGCACATTGCTACCTCCTCCCCCCCGCGGTGAGGTTTCCCCAGAACGTCCCCTCTGAGCCTCCTGCCCCACTTGCTCCTCACACTGTCTCCCTAGTTAAGAGAGAAATTTTTTTACTGCTTCTGTGGCTGTACTACAGGTAGTGGTGGGGGCATGGCACATGAAGCCCCATGGTTCCCTAGGGTCTATTTCAATGTGCACTGAAGTCAACAGAAAGACTCCCTTTGACTTCAGTGGATTTTGGATCAGGCCCTATATGCCAGAGCTGGAAATCAGTAATTAAACAAATGAACCAGACCTCCAAGTGCCTTCAGCTAAGCAGTTAGTAATGAGTTACTAACAAGAGATTAACAACGGTAACAACAGCACGGCCATGTTCCGAATGATCTTCTTCTCTTTGCTCCTTCCTCTTCTTTTCTTCTCATTTCCCCTCCTACTAAAACGCTCCACAGAATTTTACGGAGCTGAGTGGAAGGATAAAGCACTCTGCTAAACCCAGGTCATGCAAATCTGCACTCAGAAGCCCAATTCTGTGGTATAGGCCAGAAATAATACCCCAAACCAGTTGTCAGTGCAGCAGGGATCTGTTTAATGACTCACTCAGATACCCTTAAGCTGAATACAGGCACAATTTATTTCTCTGTTTTGGGCCCAAAGAGCGCTGAGTGCCTCTGAGAGGAGAAATTGCTTTGGGACACATTTAGTTCTTTTTCTTTTTCATTGGAATAACAAAAAAGGAGCCATTCAGTAAAAAGACTCCAGTGAACAAAAGCTCTGTTTCTGAAAGCCTGTCTCCTGGCAAATGCTGGAAAGAGAGCTCCAAGCACAACGCCATTGTGCTGGGACCATCAACAGAAGACTTCTGATGGGCTCCTATGTTATGTGGGGCCTGCGCCAGGTGGACAGGTGTGGACTTTGGATACCACAATGCAAATATCCACCCAGAGGAAACCTGAGTGTTGAGCCTGTGCCAAATATTCCCTTTTTCAGGGCTTTGGGGGACTTTTTTTGAAGGACTCTGGTCCCCTGGAAGGGCTGAACGTTTTCAAGTGGCTTGCCAGAGGAGGCTGCCGATCATTGTGGGGAAACTGAAGCGGACGTGCCGTCACACCAGGCGTAGCCAGCGACACACCCCACTCCCATAGCCTCTGGCATAGGGGGTGTGATATGGGGAGACGGAGGTGGAAGTGCCATAGCACTAGCATTCCCTGCGAGGGGGCGCTCTGGGATGGTACGATGTGTAACAATAGGGGCTCATCATTTCTCATTGCATTGTCTTTTTAGTTTGTATAAAGGGGAGACTTCCAAACAAAACCCACCCCCTTGTGCACTGGCCAGCAATAGCTTCCCTAGATGGGGCGCAGAGCCAGGTGTAACCAGGTATATACCATATATAATAAATCTATATCTATGCTGGCAGCTGGGTGCAAATTAGAACAGCCTTAAAGCTGCTCTAACTTCCACCATGGGCAGGGCAGGATCAGGGGGCTGAGTGGGACCTGAGGCCTGGGTCCACAGATTAATGGTGGTATCAGTAGATGTTTCTCTGCCCTCTGAGTCAGTACTGAACCAATGTCCCTGAACCGTGTTGGAGGGGACTGTACTGCTGGAGGTGCTATCTCGTGAGTGGGACGTGCAACCAACATCCGCACCATATACTGCCATTAAAGAGCCATGGCTCTTCTGTCAGAAATGGATTCTGGTGGCAGTACCTGGGCTAAATTCCAGGAGGTGTTCTGCCTACCTCAATTCCCTGTTCTCCAGAGCTCGCCAGCATTCACTGTTCTCGCTCAGACAACATACAGTCATTTTCATAGAGCTATTCTTCCATGAACAGTCTGGTTTGGGTTCTCTCTTCCCTTCTCTCCCTTTCTGCTCGATGCTGGGCTTCTCTTTTACACACAGGTAGAGGACTTTGAAAACCAGCAGCGGGCGGATTTGGGGTTTCTTGGTGAGCTGCAGAAATGAAGCAGCAGCTTTGGACGACTTGAGTTCTGAAGCTGGACTCCACGAGAGATGGTCCTCGCCCGACCACAGGGAGTGCTTTGGGTGCAAATGCACTATTTTTTAAAGCAGTATAAATATGGATTTTGCAAGGTGGAGGGAAGTGAGGTGCCTCTCTGAATTAAGATTTCCCTGTGAAAGGACGGCCTGATTTGGATCTCCCTACGTCTGCTATAAATCAGGGGTGGCCCTCGTGAAGTCCATAGAGTTGTACGGCTATAAAAGCACCATGAGATCACAATCTGGCTCAGCGACTTCAGCTCATTAAGTATCTCCTGGAATACTACCCCAGTTGTGCCATTCAGGTAGGGAAGGGTACATCTCCATTTCAGGATACAGGCAATTAGATACTCACATCCTGCTGCGGTTAACAGGAATCAAGGACCTCCTAGCACAAGTGCTGAAGAAATGCTCCATGGGCCAGATCTGAGGGGTTGGCCGAGCTCCACTCGTGTAGGAGCCAAGGGGTGTGGATTTATACAAGCCTCAGGGCAGTCAAGGGCCAATCTGACCCCTAATGTAAATTAAAGCAACCCCAGTGCTGCTCTCACTTACACTGCCTGGTGATGACCCCGTAGTGTCTGTGACGCAGCTGGGGGGTGCAAGAGGTTATGGTACTCTGGCCACACCCCTGCCTGTCCCTGTGCTGGCGGGGGTTGGGACTGGTTGGTGTTGAATTGCCACAGCAGCTCTAAGCCAGCTGGGGGTCCCTCCACGCTTGAAAATCCCTGCTTAGCACCGCTCTCCAGCTTTCCCTTTGGCAGCAGGAGTGGTGCAGAAGAGCTTTGTCGAGGGCCCTAAATGTTCCGACTCTTTTGGAGATGGTTTGTCGTTCTGTACATCCTGTGAGCTCTTGGGGAAAACGGCACTTTTCATGGGCCCCACATCGGTCCGCGCCAACACGTGCAAAACTCACGTGGACGCCAGCGGGGGACGCATGTAAGTGTCAGAGGCCAAAATATGGCCCATGATTTGTAATGAAAAGGCTTGCTTCTCCGGCAGCTCAGATAAGGAGGAAGCGCAGCTCTTGCTCCAGCTTCTCTCTGCTCTGTCTTCCGAGACATGTCACTACACTTCATCCGTCTGTATTGCCGACATACTCAAAACAAAGGGAAGCATTATGGCTTCCTTCTGAACAATAGGCGTCATCTCCTGACGCATGACAAGTCAGAGACGTAAAGATGGCTACATCCGAATCTGCTCCTACGCGTCTGTGTTGAGGTTTCTGATCACAACACCTTTTTTCTCAGCAACACTCAAAAGCCGCAGCTCCTGCGTATGGACCAGCTGTGTTTAAACTGCCTTATGCACCATCAACAGAACGACTAGTTACGCTCTGGTTCCAGTATCTCTAGCGCTGACGATAAGTGCACAAAGCGGAAGGCGCACGGCTTGGTTTTCTAGAGCCAGGCTAAGCTTGCGGTGCTGGTGGTTAGAGACACCTGGATTTGGCTTGAAAAATGGAGCGATGTGGGTCTGGAAATTATGGAAAGGGAATACCAGTAGGTGTGGAGAACTACAAAAAAAGGGGTCACTTTTCTGCTAATAACTATACTTTAAAGGACTGCTGATGTGCTGGCACTGAGATGACAGCCTTTATCATGAGATTATTACCTGCTGTTTCTAACTCCCAAGTCATTTTTCTAAACTAGCCGTCTGACTCCCGTCCTGAATGTCAGAATCAAGCCTATCTTCCAAGATGGATAAATTGCCTGGTGTGACAGATGTATTTAAAGGCAGGAAGAGACAGGTTTCCCTCTGGTTATGCTTAACAGCAGCATTTAATATTCTAACCGAGACAGCTGAAGGAGGTGGATGTAATCAGCTTTGTACATAGAATTGGTGCGGCTTTGTGTTATATAGAAAGAACCCCAGATGGCCCCACAGTCTTTCTCATCCTTACAGTACACCACAGAGTGGTAACTAAACACCATACATTACAATCATAGCGCAACCAAACACAGTGCTTGGGTTCTCTGGAATTGTTTTTATTTTTAAAGGGAATTAAAGACATTTGAGCTTCATTTTAGAATAATACAACTCCATCCAAGGTGCGAACCTGTCATCATTCAAATCCTAAATGCTTTTCTCTGAGTGCCTGTCATCACATCACCACCTCTCCTCCTGTAATTCACTAAAATATTCAGCGAAGGAAAGGCCTGGAAGACAATTGCTGACATTGCGCTGGTCTGCTGACTTACATAACCTTTACTCTTCCTGTCACAGTCACTTTTTTGCAATGTTTGGCTTTTTAAATCTGGAGCCATGGAGTTACTCCTTGCATTGCAATGCTAAGCGACGTGGATTTTACGGCCCCTATGTGTGGGCAGCACTGGCTCTGGTGTATCATTTCACAATGACATTGCTCAAGCGTCTTACCCTCGGACGTCTGTAGGACCAGGGTCTTGCTGTACTGGCTGACTCCTGTTTTGTTGAAGGCTTTGACGCGAGCACTGTACGTGCTGTTGAAGTGCAGACCGTCCACAGTGCACATCGTCTCTTTCCCAACGTACACCTCCTAGTTAGCAAACAAAGAGCTGCGTTAGGGTCTGAAGCACAGGCTCTGCAGTGCAGACTTCCTAAGAAGGTTTGCTGTACAGTGTTTCCACAGCTTGTTCAAACACAGACATGCAAGTAATGCACCTTTTGGGCATTCTACACTGTCTGCCACAGGCAGGAGATGGATGAGATTCACCAGCGCTGGATAGCATTAAATCATAAGTTTGGGTTGAGATAAAATGATCCTATGACTTGACACTGGAGCTCTGACAAACCTACCAGGTAAAACCAGTTGTTATACAGTAAGGCCATTGCTGTTCATGTTGGACCAAATCCTGAAATCCTTCCTCAAGCAAAACTCCCAGAGAAATCCAGGGGAGTTTGCCTGAGTGAAGAAAGAAATCCTATAATCAGAAACTTGCAACTAGACTCTACTTCCTTGTAAGCTCACGTGGCAGGACCAACACTTTACTGAACATACATAAGAACGGCTATACTGGGTCAGAACAAAGGTCCATCTAGCCCATTAACCTGTCTTCCGACAGTGGCCACTGCCAGGTGCCCTAGAGGGAATGAACAGAACAGGTAATCATCAAGTGATCCATCCCCTGTCGCCCATTCCCAGCTTCTGGCAAACAGAAGCTACTGAAAGACAGTATTATTCCACAGATCCATGGCCAATTCACCAATGTGTTATTTTGATGTCAGTTGTACAGAGTTACAATGGCCTAATGCTGGAGCAACAAGCAATGAATCAGGCCCACAGACTACTAAATCCTCAAACACGTCAGTTACAGTATTCGCTTTTAATTAGAGGGGATGTGATTTAAGCTCCTGGTTGCTTTCATTTGTGTTGCTGGGGAAGGGTTTGCTCTTGGTTTCCTTGGGAAATATCCTTCACTCTCTTCTTTCTTCCAGGAACCCTTTGTGTCTCTCTGCTGGGAGTACAGACTGGAGTAGTGTGCATTTGTTTAAACCAGGGGTAGGCAACCTATGGCACGCGTGAAAAAGGTGGCACGTGAGCTGATTTTCAGTGGCACTCACACTGCCCGGGTCCTGGCCACCAGTCTGGGGGGCTCTGCCTTTTAATTTAATTTTAAATGAAGCTTCTTAAACATTTTAAAAACCTTATTTACTTTACATACAACAATAGTTTAGTTATATATTATAGATTTATAGAAAGAGACCTTCTAAAAACGTTAAAATATTTTACTGGCACGTGAAACCTTAAATTAGAGTGAATAAATGAAGACTCGGCACCCCACTTCTGAAAGGTTGCCGACCCCTGGTTTAAACAGTCTCTGCTTAAATACAGACGTCTTGTATTTAAGTTTCAGAGTAACAGCCGTGTTAGTCTGTATCCGCAAAAAGAAGAACAGGAGTACTTGTGGCACCTTAGAGACTAACAAATTTATTAGAGCATAAGCTTTCGTGGACTACAGCCCACTATCTCCCCTTGTAAGTACTCTCACACTTCTTATCACACTGTCTGTACTCGGCTAGCTTGATTATCACTTCAAAAGTTTTTTTTTTTTTTTTTTCTCTTAATTAATTGGCCTCTCAGAGTTAGTAAGACAACTCCCACCTGTTTATGCTCTCTGTATGTGTGTATATATATCTCCTCATTATATGTTCCATTCTATATGCATCCGAAGAAGTGGGCTGTAGTCCACGAAAGCTTATGCTCTAATAAATTTGTTAGTCTCTAAGGTGCCACAAGTACTCCTGTTCTTCGTCTTGTATTTAGGATACTGCACATTTCTCAGGCCTTTAGGGGCAAGACTAACTGACCCATGAGACTCCTATGGGAAAAGTTCCGTGGACAAAGAACACAGAATTCTGCTCTATATCTTTTCCCTCAATCTTGAGCAGATTAACTAAATTAGGCACCATTGCTGGTAGTTATGTCAATTGCAGCTCTCCTCTGGTACCCTGTTACCTGTAGCACTCAGTAGTGAGCTGTGCAATTTGAGCTGTGAGCTCAATTTACTGAACAAACGCGATAAAAAGTGAAATACACCTGGCACTGGCTTACAGAAACTGCTTCACAGCTGTGTTCTCCTGCGTACGAGCTCTTACAGAAACACGGGGTTTATTACTGTCTCACTTAACATACTGGGTTCCCACTTTATCATCCTATCACTGTCCAACAGGACACTCATCTATTTGATTATTATAAAACGAATTGCCACTGGACAGTTTAATCACTTTGAGTGCCCCGGCACGTGGGTCAGCCCCGAACATAAACACTTCAGCTTACTTTTACATCAATTTGTTCTTGGTCTTTTTTAATGATTTCATAGAATCTGGCTGTTTGGATTTAATCACCATCTAGCCTAATGATTGATAAATTAGAGAAAAGCCACACCCAGGACTTCCAGGGCAGAGGGCCAAATCCCTGGATTCAAACTCTTCCCTTCTGGCCCGGGTCCAACTCAGAACAACTCCGGAGGTGCATAGCTTTTGGTTGCAGTTTGGATAAGGCCAATCTCATTCATTTTACTGGAGCCAAAATCCCTAAACTCACCATTCCCATCTCCCCTCCCCTGGGCCCCTCCAAAATAACACCACCTAGTGACTCTCCCACATCACAGAGATGTTCATGAGAGTTAACTCATTAGTGAGTGTCAAGTGCTTTGAAATCCCCAGAGAGGAAAGCAAAATATTATTCGCTGCAGCACATAAACAGGTCAGATCAGTTTTTGGCAGACTCTGACATGCCGCACGGACAGAATGCTTGGCTATCCATTGATCTGCACTTCTGCACACATGGCAAGGGCTGAGATGCTGGCGTGAGGAGAAATAGCAGCTGCAGCTCCGAGCACAAGTGGATAACACAACAGATCTTGTCGGGCATGTCAGGAGCAAAGCTTTAGGGACTCAGGCAAACCCATTATTCTTTATCATTGCAACTGCGGTTGAAAACCCAGAATTGCTCTGAGCAGGAGTAATAATCGCTTGAGACAGTCCAGATTGCTAAGTCATTTGTCAAATAAACTATGTGATAAGATTTAAATTTGTATAGTAAATGGCTTCTGAAGACGTGACCCCAGGGTTTGGAATCCACTTAGTGATTTGATTGGCCTTGATGCTTTTCTTCTGGATAATCTCCACTGTTATCTGAAAAATCAACTTAATAACCAGCTACAACTTAATAACCAGCTGTGCCACAGGGGAGGCAAAGCTGACTCTAAACAACCTTTCTGCCTCCCTCTGTCCTGGGTCAAATGAACCCCCAGCACAAGTTAGAGCAGCCTCGGGAGTGCTCTAATCTCTGTCAGCTGGAGCAGTCTTTCATGATGACACCAAGCTGGGAGGGGTTGCAAGCACTTTGAAGGAAAGGTTTAAAATTCAAAATGACCTTGACAAAATGGAGAACTGGTCTGAATTCAACAAGATGGAATTCAATAGAGTCAAGTGCAAAGTACTTCGCTTAGGAAGGAAAAATCAAATGCACAACTACAAAATGGGGAACAACAGGCTAGGGGGTAGTACTGCTGGAAAGGATCTGGGGGTGATAGTGGATCACAAGTTGAATATGAATCAACAATGTGATGCAGTTGCAAAAAAGGCTAGTATCATTCTGAGGTGTATTAACAGGAAGGTTGTATGTAAGACACGGGCGAGAACTGTCTCACTCTGCTGGTCACTGGTGAGGCCCCAGGTGCAGTACTGTGTCCAATTCTGGGCACCACCATTGAGGAAGGATGTGGACAAACAGGAGAGAGTCCAGAGGAGAGCAACAAAAATGATAAAGGTTTAGAAAACCTGACCTGTGAGGAAAGGTTAAAAAAACAGGGCCCGTTTAGTCCTGAGAAAAGAAGACTGAGGGGGAACCTGAGAACAGTCTTCCAATATGCTGACCGTTATAAAGAGGATGGGGATCAATTGTTCTCCATGTCCCCTGAAGGTAGGACAATAAGTCATGGGCTTAATCTGCAGCAAGGGAGATCTAGGTTAGATATTAGGAAAAGCTTTCTAACTGTCAGGGCTGTTAAGCTCTGGAACAGGCTTCCAATGGAGGTCATGGAGTCCCCATCACTGAAAACTTTTAAGAACAAGTTGGACAAACCCCTGTGTAGTGAGTCGGTGTGGCTCCCTGCCGCCCCGGAAGGGGAAGAGCCCATCCGGAGGCCGGAGTGGGCAGAGCTAGGGAGTTCTGAGTCCGCCCCTCAGAGGGTCAAGCGGCGACCCGGAAGTATAAAACCGGGCCCTCAGAACTCAGTCTGGCCCCAGCATCCAGAGAGACCAGATGTCTCCAGCCTAGCTCGGGGCTGGGAAACCTCCGCGGACTGGGGTGACCGCCAGGAGCCGCCGGGCCTGCCCTGCGCCCGCTACCCAGAGGAGCCACCGGACCTGCCCTGTGCCTCCTATCCGGAGGAGCTCCCGGACTTGCGAAACGATCCCTGGCCGGATGAACCCATGGTCCAGGAACCCCCCGAGGCTGACGCCAGCACCCAGGTTGGCCCAGAGGGGGAGTCTGGAAGTAGCCCGGGGGCAGCCGACCCCAGTCTGGCTGCAGCACTGCCAGAGCTGATGTCAGTGTGTTGCAGCCAGGATCCCCACTGACTAAGCCGCGGGTCTTCTGCCGCTGCTAGGGCCCCGGGCTGGGACACAGTGGAGTGGGAGGGCCTGCGTCCCCCCTGCCACCCAACCCATGGGTGGCAGTCTCCCCCTCTCCCAGGCCTGTTGAGGCTCAGGCCTATTACTGTGGCTCAGCCCTGCCTCAGGGCCTGAGCTCTGCCTCAGTGTTTGTTGCCCCGCCCTGACCCAGGGCCTGGGCTTAAATACTTTGTTTACTGTTGCTCAACCCTGACTAAGGGTCTGAGCCCTGACCTAACGCTGGTGCCCGCCCTGAGCTGGGGTCGGGCTTCCTGTATCTTTTAGGACTGCAAGGGCTGCCGGGCGAGACCTGACAGCCAGACAAAGCACTCAAGCCCCAGCAGGTAGTGAGTCAGTGTGGCTCCCCGCCACCCCGGAGCGGGTCGAGCCCCGGCGAACTCCTGTTCACCCTGGCAGGGATGATCTAGTCTACTTGGTCCTTCCACAGTGCAGGGGGCTGGACTTGATGACTTCTCGAGGACCCTTCCAGCCCTATGTTTCTATGATCCATTCTGTTAGCCCTAGATCACCAGACTACATCTTGCTGTGGCCGTGCCCTCTCCTATCCTGGACACCTATCTACGTGGAGGGAGAGGTGGGTGGGTGGCCAGAGCCGGGTATGCTGGCTTTAAGCTACTCAGGATTCCGCTACAACAGCGGACTTGTGTGCTGCCCCTTCAGAACAGTTTTACGTTACCTGTTCTGTTACTGAGCAGCGCAAAGGGGACTCAGACGGGCCGAGTCATATACAGTAACACTAGGGGCTCCATCCTGCGTAGCTAGAGGTGGAGCATAACAACGTAAGCACAAAGTAAAGGGGGATGAGCAGGACAGGTCGCTCAGGGAAACCAGATCTTCCAGTAATGAATGCTACAGCACAGCTCCCAGTTACACCTGCCTGACGAGAGGAGAAAGGCGTAAGTGAGGGACATGTAGCTAAGCACCCCCTTAGCACAACTGGGATCATGGCTAGTGATCATCCAGTCTTCATCCTTCCTTGCCTTGTGCAATGGCGAGCAAGGCACGGCCACCTGAGGGATGTGCTATCGCCCGTGCCTGGCGAGTATCATTGCGGGTGGCTTCACCCACGCTGGAGCAGTGCAGCCCCTTGCAAGGACCTGCAAGCTCCAGCCCTATCGGATGGGATGAGCTGGGTTTAAAGCATTAGGTCGCTATGTGGCCGTGTTCTGAGTCTGGGACCCTTCCCTCCCCACAGCTGAGGAGCAATGGGGGCAGGAAGCAAGGGAGGATGCTGAGCTTCTTGCAGCTGGGGGAGGTTTCTTGGGATGGGTCTGACACAGCCCCAGCCACTCCTTGCAGGGGAAGAGGAAGTCCCATCCTGTCCTGCCTCCAGCCCAGCCAGACTAGCAGCTGATCCCAGCTCAGGGTAGGAGCCACTGGCTGGGATGTCCCCAGCCCAGCGGTGATTTACCTCTCTGCTAGCTGCTCCAAGTGCCTGAAACAATGTACCTGCACTGGTAGGGAGTGGCTCTTACAGCTTCCCTTTGCTTCCCTGTCAGAAAGGCATTTTTCTGCGGGGAAGCAAAGAAATCATGAACATGGGGGACATGAATTCTGCACACACGCAGTGGCACAGAATTCCTCCAGAAGTAATACATCTGTGGGATTCTGAAACAAAAGGTGATTTCCTTTTCCTTCCTGGCCCCAGCTAGGAAGCTTTATTCCCTGCTTGGCCAGGCCAGGGGGCTGTGCTGAGACAATGCACTTGTCTCCTGCAAACTCAGTCCTCTGCACCTTTCTCTCATTAAACTCCATACACCCCCTCTGTCAACTACCCGGCTTCTGCTCTGGATCTCGCCTGGCTGCGTCATGCGCAGCTGGAGTTCAGGGAACACGGTGGGCTGCTCTCTCCACGGTGAGCTGCTCTGAATGGTGATGAATATGCTAGAGAATAATTATGAGCATGTCAGATCAGCGAAAAATCACATTTTAATTGTATAATTACAACAATTTAAAAGTCCCCAGGCCTTAAATGCCTCTGATTGCCAGGAGTATAGCAAACCGCAATCCTCCATGGGAATTAGCAGCCTTTGCAAGAGATGTTTGGCAGCCTACTTTAAGCTATTAAAAAAGTGCTTTAAAATGAGTTCTTTCCATTTCCAAAGCGTGCTGATCATCAAGGCAAATATTATCTAACAATAAAAATATGCTCTAACGTGCAGCCTCAGCTCAGCTGACCTCCCAGATACCATTATTTGAAGTTACCAGGAAGGAAGGATGAAGAGTTTGGAGCAGGTCTCAGTCACTCATTATAAGGCCGAGGCATAAGGATCACCTGATGCTGCAGCCATTACATGAGTAGGAGCTTCAGCCTTCAGTGAACTTCCACTCTCCTATCTGCCCCCAGTAAACAAACTGCACACGCACCTGGGGCCAAATTCTCCGCTCGACAACAATGGGAAATAAAGGGAGTCAAAATCAGAGGGTAGCCGTGTTAGTCTGTATCCACAAAAAAAGCAAGGAGTCCCGTAAAAAGCAACAGAGGGTCCTGTGGCACCTTTGAGACTAACAGAAGTATTGGGAGCATAAGCTTTCGTGGGTAAGAACCTCACTTCTTCAGATGCAAGTAATAAAGGAGTCCCGTGGCACCTTAAAGACTAACAGAGTTATTTGGGCATAAGTTTTCATGGGTAAAAAACCCACTTCTTCAGATGCAAGGGAGTCAGACTGATCAGCATAACCAGGGGTGGGATTTTGTGAGTATTTGCAGTGCAAGTGCATTTGGAAGTGGATTTGAAAACAAGGGAAAAGTCCACCTGGAGTTTGGAAATTTTTTCGAATAGATAAAAAAGGCAGGAATACAAATTTATTAAAAAAATTGGAAGCCAATCTTTAGGTTCAGCCACCTCTGTGCTCCCCTGATCCCACGACTGGCTATTGGTCACCTAGCCCCCTGTGTAACTTAAATTGTTCAGCCACAGAAGGGATCCTTCCAAGGGAAGGAGAGAATTAGATACAATGTCTGAAATGAAAAGTGGAGAGAGAGAGAGAGAGAGAGAGAGTTTCTCCAAGAGGGAACCTGATGGATGCAGTTATGGCTAGAGACTCCAACAACTTAACCGCCTAACAATGAAAGTTACCAGGGGAAGCCATTTCCCTGCATATCACTACTGTATCTTTGCAGGAGTGACTCTAATGTAGAATTGGTAGGCCCTGTGTAATAATCTATCCCCAGCCACTGCTACAGAGCAACTGTATGGTGTCTTCCATCATGGCAGGTTTCAGAGTAGCAGCCGTGTTAGTCTGTATCCGCAAAAAGAACAGGAGTACTTGTGGCACCTTAGAGACTAACAAATTTATTAGAGCATAAGCTTTCGTGGACTACAGCCCACTTCTTCGGATGCATACTCTTTGGCTGATAGTTTCAACAATCTCTGAACTGGTGTCTACAGTCGATTGTTGTGAGACCATTTCCCCCTGCCAGGTTAGCAGTTGTGTTGTCAATCCACAGATTCACAGACTTTTAAGGCCAGAAAGGACCATTCTGGCTATCTGGTCTGATCTCCTGGGTCACACAGGCCACAGACTATCAGCCAGCGATTCCCGCATCAAGTCCATCACAATAAGAATATTCATTGGAATAAAAACTGGACTGAAGCGGTTGACAAAAAGTGAAAGATTCAGTTCAAATCCGGGGGAAGCTTATACGGTATAGCAGGGGTCGGCAACCTTTCAGAAGTGATGTGCCGAGTCTTCATTTATTCACTCTAATTTAAGGTTTCATGTGCCAGTCATACATTGTAATGTTTTTGGAAGGTCTCTTTCTATAAGTCTATAATATGTAACTAAACTATTGTTGTATGTAAAGTAAATAAAGTTTTTAAAATGTTTAAGAAGCTTCATTTAAAATTAAGTTAAAATGCAGAGCGCCCTGGACCGGTGGCCAGGACCCGGACAGTGTGAGTGCCACTGAAAATCAGCTTGTGTGCCACCTTTGACATGCGTGCCCTAGGTTGCCTACCCCTGCTATATAAAAATAAACAACAAATGAACTCTTCTAAAAACAAGACAAAACCGGCCTGATTGCCCACTGTCTCGCGCCTAGTGGAATCGTTTACATCTGTGTAACCTGAGTGAAAACAGTGCACGAGACTGAAGAGTTCTATGATTCTGTAAGGCAGTGGCAGGCTCTCCGTCCCGGTGTATCTCTGCAGAACGGAAGCCTGCTTCCTGTTTATCGGCAATGCTCCTGGTGTGGCTCACTCATCACTGGCATTGTCTTCCACCTAAGGCATGTTTTATCAATGGAACAGGTGCTCTCAATACCTACCCTGAACTGACCACCATTCCCATCATCCAGCTCTAGAATATATCCTTCCACCTGCACGGTAGACAAAGGGGGCTGTTTCCAGGACAACGTAGCGCTGTTGTTGTGGGTGCAACATTCTTCTAGCTGTAGGATCGGGGGTGCCGGCACTGGAGAGGAAGCTAAACAAAAATTAGTGTAACCCTGGCTTCTACGACCACAGTGGACATCAGGCATAGCAAGTGCATTCAAATTGCTGGGAGGCACGTAAACGCATGCACATTTTCTCCGATATATGGAGGCCATGTTTATAATTTTGTTACCCAGCCTGCATTTCATGCTGGATTAAAAGTAAAATCTCATGGGACTGCGGCATGGAGGAACAAGAAGGGACTGTTTTCTCAACTTACGTACCATCAGAAGCTTTGCAGAATTTGGGTTTTCATCGGTTTGTCAACGTGACATTTTACTGGGGCTACTTCATTTTCTCTTACATTTTCTTTCTAATAAATTTTGGATGAGCGTGAAATCATAGCACCATGCCCCCACCTATGAGAGTAAGGCTCCCATGCCTAATCTACTCATCACAACGCCATAACCAAAGACCAGGAAGGTCATAGGAGCACCTCCCCGATGTACTCTGAGAGTCTGGCTGCAGAGGGACAGGCATTATCATTCCCGGATGAGAACACTGCCACTGGTTGCAGCGTCAGTGGAAAGAGTGGGTCTAATTCACCTCTCTGTTACCCCAGGTTTCCGTCATGCAAGTTCATTGCAATCAAAAGAGTTACAGCAGTATCGATAGAATAGCGGAGTGGTGAGTTGGGCTCACGGCCTTTGCGATGACTTGTGGCTGGAAGTGCACCTGATCTTCCTCACGGTGGGTCATGAAGGAGCAGTAATTCGGAGGGGGGGAGGGTGTCACTGTGATGGGTGCGGTGAGCCACATATAACAAGAGATAAATATGTTTTCAATTGTGCTAATTTAGTGCGAGTAAATGTTCCGGGTGGACATCGCTGTCGACCAACGTTGGCCAATGATCCTCACCACAAAGTCTTGCCACTGTACCTCAGCCAACCCACAGTTACCATTCTAGAGGGGAGCATAGTGTGGACTCCATGGATACGTCTACACAGCAGCTAAACACCCACAGGTGGCCCAGGTCAGCCGACTCGAGCAAACAGGGCTTTGGCTGTAAAATGGCCATGTAGATGTTCGGGCTTGGGCTGTAGCACGAGCTCTAGGACCCTGCAAGGGGGAAGGTCCCAGAGCCTGGCCTCCAGCCTGAATCCAAACATCTACATTGCAGTTTTACAGCCCCGCAGCCTAAGTCAGCTGACCCAGGCCAGCCGTGGCTGTGCGGCGGGTCTGTTATTCCAGTGTAGACGTACCCCGGGGGCATTCATGGCTGGGCTTCTTTGCTGACTCACTCAAGCAAATTGCCAGAGTCAGTTGTAGGGGTGGGTTTTGTCGGTGCCCATGTCCATTAGGAAGTGTACTGAAACCACAGCAACAAATTCATTTCACGGAGACCGCCAAACAGGGATCAGCCGGTAACTACTTTCCATCTCCAGTCTTTGTTGGGTTAGAACCAGCAATGGAGAGGAGAAAGGCTAAATAGCCCATAGCCAAATCTCCTTGTGTGCTCCTGCCCAAGACAAAAAGGCATTTCATGGTATGTTCTGCTCCAGCAGGAGCATTAGCTCATCTGCAATAAACAAGTAAAAGGAAGGAGGGTCTGTTCCTGCTCTACAAAAGATATGGGGTGAGACCCCACAGGGAAAGGGGACCCTCTTCTCCTAACACATAGCTGACCCCACCGTGATACTTAACCTCGCTACTGAAACATTTACTACCACCTTTTCTCTACTATAGGGGAAAACCCCACACATTCCCTTAGTCCAAACTTCACATAGTCCAGCCCCATTCCCTATCTATATAGCACTTGCCAGCTTGCACGACAGGAGAGCAATGATATGTATTACAAGCCAGTCTGCCAGGGGGAGAGGAGAAGGAATTACTTTTAATGATTCCACACGTATAGCTCGGCTGCATCAAAACTTTTTGGGCAGAAGTCACAGCGGGTCACCTGCTGAATTAGTGCCAGATGGGAGTGATGTGTAGGCGTCACAGCACAGGCAGGTTTTAAGGAGGGACAACTGCTAAGTGTCTTATTCGGTATAAGTCAGTGGGTACGTCAGACACCTGAACTTGTGAACTGCGGCTATTCCAGCACTGGGAGTGGGGATTGCCTGCTCTGCTGAGGGTGAAGGGAGGCTTTGCGTTTGGGGCAATCCTGGTGCCAGGGGTTTTACTGATTCTTGGCAAATTTTGTCTAAACTGGGCCCACAGGGCCCAGGTGGCTGAAGTCCCTCAATAGCAGAACGACTCTCGTTCTCCAACAGCCTGGTGGCAGACCAGATCTCCAGCTTCTGACACACCAACAAATGCGCAGCTCTGTGTTTCCCCATCTCACAAGGTCCCCAAAGCCACAGGCTGGCAGCTGTGCTGCAGCTGGCACCATTTAAAGGCGCATCCCAGCAAAGCAGCAACTTGGCGGCCTTTCTGGTGGGGTCTGTCTGCTTCACGGCTTCCTCAGATTGTCTCGCCTTCTCAGTCCTAAAAGAACGGAACAGGAAAGGCACAAAGGGGAGGTGCATGGGAGGCGGCAGGCGGTAGGGACGGTGTGCAAAGGAAAAGGTATCAACGCCGGAGGAGGAAACAGAACTAACAAGAAAGGGAAAAGAGAAGCCAGATGCTGGGATTCAAATACACTGGAGGAATCCGCAGCTGCCCTGTTAATGGCCCCCTAGCACCACAAGAGCAGCACCAAGAGGCCAGATCACAAGCCAGGTACCATACCTGGGAGACATTAAACCATGTGGCTAATGTCTGTGGCAGCCTCCCTGGGGTTATCACTATTTGTCTCGGATGGCTTCTCCGGTGCGCTTTGCGAACAGGCTTTTCTCCAGCAGCAGCGAGACGTCGTCCTTTCCCAGCAGTTTGTTCCCTATGGCTCCAATGCCTGGCCTGTTCCCTTCCATTCCTCAATTCCGATCTGTTCCCCCCTTTACCCAGTATCTCAGCGCAGGACCTTCTCCCACATCTGTGCCTTAGGGCAGGAGCTGCTCCCTGGGGTTAGCCTCAGTAGTTTTGTGTTCTGAAGAACTGAAATGGCGCTTCCTCTCCCTGGTGGGCAATGCGCCCCTGGTCCCACCGCCGCAGAGGGTGCAACTGCGCTGGCGGCAGGCTATGTGGAGCCGTTTTCAATTGATGCAGTTAAGGCGACATCATCAACAGCAGATTGGAAACCAGCCTGTTTTCGTCCGTATCCTATGTGCCCACAGGGGGTGGGGTCTTTCTACGTGGCAGGCTGAGCACTAGGTAATGTATTCCACCCCTCCAATAGCTTGTCTATACAGGAGACTCCGCTGTACTCTCCAGGGACGAAGCGCACTCCCACTCACTCGCCTCATTCCTTTCGGGCCCTTTCTCGGCCTGTCCCTCCCTCGCCGAGCATGCTAGGTACGGTCCCAACATGAGCCGCCATTTTCTTTCATTATTACTTAGCTCCGAAAGGAAGGGGAGGGGCTCAATCATCTCACATCCAATATCAGAGCTCCAGAATATGGCCATTCGGAGCTACCTCCAACACGGCTGCAAAGGGCGAAGAATAAGGCCCTGCCCCTCCAAACCGAGTAAGTAGTGGGGAGAGGGCAGCAGGTGCGCACCCGCTGCTTGTCCCCTGAGCTAGCACTCCGGGAGGGGCAGAGCTGTATCCCTCACTCCCCCATGCCAGCCAGCCGAGCTGGAGCAAGCCGCATGCTTTTAAAGACTGAAGCAATTTACTCTTGCCCAGCGCAAGAGGGGGCAGCAGCGGGATTGTAGCTTTGAGGGGAACCTCTGAGACCCAGGGCCTCCCCATAGGTTGGTGCAGTTTGCGCAGCACCTATTGCTCAGGCCTATGGCGTTCCTGGCCCATGTCTGGAAATGGTATTCGTTGTGTGGTTGCCCAGTTACGTGATTCCGGTGAATTCCGTGTGATCTTAATGCAAAGGGAAAGACAGCTAAGCCAGCAGCAGACTTGCTTTTACTAATTAAAAACATACCCTTAGGCTAAATTATTAAAACAAGGGAGGAAGGAGACTTCCCACTGCCTACATGATTGGTGTGCAAGCTGCAGAGAAAGTTCAGCCCTGATTGAGTTTGACCTGAGTTTCAGTCTTCACTACTCTATTAAAAATATTGCCGTTGCTTTAAAACAATGGTCCAGTTAACTCATGGTGAGTCATGGGTGTGCTTTTGACAGCCCTGCCAGATGCGTCCATCACGATTAATGCTATTACGTTAAACACATTCAGTGAATTAATAACGATGGGGCCATTGTTCCAAATAGTTACCACTGCAGAGGGAGCACGTGGTTACGAGCTTTTTGTGCCTAATTGTCAAGGTGTTTGTCATGTATCAACTAATTGCACATCAGAACATCCAGTAGAGACAACAATGAATACACAGGGCCAGATCCTGAGCTGGTGACCTTGAAGTCCATACAGCTACACCAATGGACACCAGATGAGAGCTGGCCCTTTGTTGAACATATGCCAAAGCAGACAACAGGTGTAAGCTTGGCTCCACCCAATCACAGTTTGCCGTGTCACAGCCAATTAGCATCTTCTTTCAATTGCCAGGGACTTCACAAGTCAGAAATTGCTCACCGGTTGTGCCGGATCTCTGCGCTCTGTGAATTAATGAGACTTCGCAGGGGTAGACCACAGCAGAACCAGTTGCCCACAAGGAGAGAATAGAATCAGGAGGAAATTAAAATTAAGCTGAAGTGCTTAAAAAAATCAAACAACAAAACAAAACACACACACACACCCCCAAAAACCAAAAACAAACAAACAAAAAAAACCCCAAGGAAAAAAACCAAATGATCTGGATTTTGAGGTTCTTTGCTATAATGTAGCATGCAGAATGTTTCTGGCATGTCTGAGATGATAACGCTCTCGGGCTCAGGCAAATTTGCATTCTGGTTTGAAAGCTGTGCTTTCAGTCAAGACATTCAAACTGGAGACAGACAGCCCGTTATCTAGGCAATGCAAACCACCGTTCAGCAGCGTGTGTGTGAGCTGAGGGCATGTGTGTAGGGATGTAGGCATTTCTTTATACTGCTTCAAAACACGTGAGAATTCCCACCACAGCCAAAGGGACAGAGTGCATCCATCAGTCGAGCAGGATTTGGCTCAAGTGTGAAAAACCTCTTCTCCTTCGCGATCTGCACAATTGGGGAGCAGGCGGCCTCAGCAACAGGGGTTCGGGACTATTTCCAAAGCATGGCTAGGTGCAGCCGTGCTGTCCCTGACTCTCATTTCGAAGCGTACACCCTGGGGAGCCAGAGATGCAGGGAAGCTGGATGTTCTCGTGGTTAAGACAAAACTGAGCCAGGAGGCAAAGAAAACAAGAAAACCACGGCTAGTTCTGACTTCCTGAGTGACCTCACACGAGTGATTCAGCCTCTTTGTGCCGTGGCTTAGTAACCCTGATATCCATGGGTGTTGTGAGGCGAAAGCGATGACTACTTGTGAAGTGCACTGGCCTTTTTGGAGGGAAGGTATTACATCAGATCCCAGTGCTGAGCAACTCCTGCGAAACACGGGCGGCCCCGCCATTGTCAACTGTTTGTACCTGGCACTGAGGAAGAGACAGTCCTTGCCTCCAGAAACTTATCCTCTAGACACAAAGGGTGGCAGAAAGGAAGGGTTACTACCCCTACTTCACAGCTGGGAAACTGAGGCCCAGCACGATGGAGTGACTTAACCAAGGCCCTGACAGGTGAGTGTTATTTGCTAAATGTACTGAAGGTAGGTTCTTACCTTTCATCTGCACAAAGTCGAGCTGATGGATGGATTGCAGCAAAGGCGCACTGTCCAGGTTCAAATCAAAGTCTGTGGTCATCCTTGGGGTCAGCGTCCCTTTTCCCCACTGGTCCTCGGTCAAGTGCACTCTCCTGATCAGAGCATCGGAAATCTGATGGCAACAAAGACCACACCCTCAGCTATTACACGCCACTCCAGCAAGTGCTTTGTGCCGTAGAAAGAGCTGGTTCTTTATGACGGTAAAAGTCAACAGGGCTTGAAATCAAAGGCTTGGCCCACATTGAGTTTGGGCATCACTCAAGTTTCACGGTGACTTGAGTTTTGCCGTTGACTTCAATGGGGCCAGGGTGTCAGCCAAGGGCTCTATCGGGGCCGTTCATTTTAGGTTCAGATTTGTAAATCACTTCAGTCAGAACCAAATCATGTATCTGGAGCTACCGAGCATCTTAGTTAGGCCAAATGAATCAAGGCCATCTTATGGGGGTGACCCAATGCTCAAAGACGTCAATGCAAGGGCTTTCACTGGCTGCAGTGGGAGCTGGAGCTGATTCTTATGAACTATTATTGTTCTTGTGAGCCATGTATTGAGTCAGTCTCCCATTGAGGGCTGCGTATTGTAATATTTATTCTAGAGATACAATAAGAATCTTCCTCCAAACTTTTCTCCCAATGTCTGTGTAAGCCAGTGTTCTCACAGGACGAATTCATTCCTGTTTTGCTTCCGACCTTACACACAGCCTTCGCCAGCCTGTTTCAGTCTCTGACGTCCATGTAAGCTTTTTTCTCCGTACAGAGGGCCAGTTTCTGATGTCCTTGCTCACAATGAGTAGTAATTTTGCACAGTGCCATTGAAATCATGCAGAGAAAGGTGCTACTCACGTGGGTTAAGGGTATCAGGACCTGTCTCACAGCTAGTGCCGCTGCGTTTCTCGTGACCAGCCAGCAGTACACACTCTTAGTGCACAGAGATGTGTCTCCCTTATTCGGTCTTCATTGACAAGTAATATCTCTAGAAATACACAGCTAATACGGGGTCTGATCCTCCTCATGCTACAGGTGATGGGAGTTTAGCTGCTGAGTTCCAGTGGAACAGGACAGGGCCCCAAATTACTAAGGAATCTTCTTAATATTGTTACTATTCTAGACTGAAAATGGCAGGAAGAAAATCTCCCTAGCCTAGATGACTATACTGGGCCCAATCCAGTATGACACCTTGGAGCCCTCTTCCGCACCCCACAAATCACTGGAGCTGCATCAGCCAGTGGTGCAAGGGAGAGCAACCTTACCCTAGTTGGTAACAGTGGGGCCTGTTACACTAGAAAGGAGAAGCACACTGCTGCTGGCCATGTCGCCTCTCCTTGGCCAGGCCCCTGACATGGCTCCTATGCTGGTGGCAGTAAGGGGATGGGGGTGATGTAGAGCTTTAATAATCCTTTACGAAGTATTTTTAGACCTTATATATATACACTCATGCACACACATATATCGTAGAATCACAGAACTGGAAGGGACCTCGAGAGGTCACCTAGTCCAGTCCCCTGCACTCAAGGCAGGACTAAGTATTATCTAGCGCCTAAATATTCCTGATGGGATCGGCACATTCTTCTAATGACAATGAATATGGGCCAATCAACCTGGGGCCGTACACCTCCGTGGTGTAGCTCCACTGACGTCACCCCAGTTCCACCAGGGATGAATGTGGCCTCTGGATCTGCATTCGCTCGCTCTCCCAGCCAGCCCAGCTCTTCCTTCCAATGGCACGTGGAAGTGAACAGCCACACACCCACCTGTAAAAACCCACTTGGGTCATTCTCTTTGATGACTTCCAGACAGTACTCCATCAGGCCTGTGGTCTGGCGCAGCTTGACTGTGCAGTGAGAGATCTGGTCTCGTACCACCTGCAACGAGACGAGGAGAAGAGAGTTTCCAAGTGCAAGTGGAAGCAATGAGGGTTGAAGGGAATGCGCCTGCCCCCCAAAAGTTAACAGGGGCTTTGCCATTGGGAACAGGATCAGACCATGGGAGGATGAGACTGAAGAAATCTATCAAAGGATGGGAGCAAAAGACTAAAGAGAACATCAAAGACAGGAGTTAAATAATTGGACTCCAGAGCCCTGAATCCATGAAGAGCACACAAGTGGCATTGGATTCATTATTCAAACTAGTGGGTTAGATGTAGCTCTGCTCGCTGCACACCATTAATACGAGGAAGCAACACAGAAACAGCTGAGTTCCAAATAACCGTTTACTCGCTATATACAACACGTGGCCCAGCTACAGATAGACACAGCTGGTAGGGTTCTAGTGGCTTCTGCAGCAGAAGACAGGGAGACTCACTAGAGGGTTTCCAAATTATTCTAAAAGGGGGCTACCTAATTCCTATCATCCTCAGCTGGTGCCGATCAGTGGAGTGACTCTGTCTCCAAGGAAGACGTGCCAGTTTATCAGCTGAGGATCCGGCCCTGTATTTTTAAACTAAACACATATAAACGTCAACATTATCGATTATTATTAGCAGTAATAACACCTAGTCCTTATCTAGCATGTTTCATCAGCAGATCTCAAAGTGCTTTTCAAAAGAGGTCAGTATCACAATCCCCATTTTACAGATCGGTAAACTGAGGCACAGATTGGTGAAGTGGCTTGCCCAAGGGCATCCAGGAACAGAGCTAGGCCTAGACCCAAGGTCTCCTAAATCCCAGTCCAGTGCCCTATTTACTTACAAGGCTACACTGCCTCCTTCCCTTAGCGGTGGGCTGTAGTGAAAGTAACTTCTTCCCGAATGCCAGTGCTGTCAGTAAAAATAGGGTCCTCAGATGCCGCCTTCCTTTATTCCAGGGGCGATATCTTTCTCCATGAACTCTTTCCACCTCTGCACAGCTCAGCTCAGCTCGCCCTCTGCTTTGAGAGCGACAGGTGGGAAGTGCTAGATAAGAACTAGGTGGTACTACAGCTAGTAGCTGATAATGCTGCCGTTTATATTTTTTGATCAACAAATAATCAACTGTTCAGTCCTGCAGGGTGCTGCGTGCTGAGTCCGCAGCACAGAGCACATCAGAGCAGGCCCTACGTTTGCAGGATGCAACCACTGGTGTCACTGGGTAATGAGAACTGTGGAAACACATGCAAATTAATCCATAGATCTGGAGGACAGGTCAAGGTGAATTACTTAGTGCTACCTACAAATGACCAGCAAGAATCCATCTGCAAGAACACCTAGCACTCCACAGATACAATCACTACATCTCTCTTTACAGTCCCTGTAAAATCACTACTTCTTTATGTAACTTTCTCTGTGGCTCTCCAGACCATGTTCTCAATGAAGATGCATCAGTTCAATTGTAGGGGATTCCAAGAAATGGAAGTGCTGCATGACCCTGGTGGTGGAATACAAACGGGTGCACTGACCCTGATCTGCCCAGAAAAAGAGCAGCAATTTATACCAGATGTCTATACCGGCAGGAATCACAGATCATCACTGTGTTGAGTCCTAGTAACTGGAACATTAACATGCCCATCTTTGACCCTTCCCCACAGCCTATGGTGCTTTTTCACTGTGAGTCACTGGAATGAGTCAATCTTTCTCAGCTCTGGCGCTTGGGTCTCCTGATAGTGAATTCTGGAAGATGGCTTTAGTGACTGATATGATGTAAGATATTACATTGTACAGTGCTTACTGCTTGCTAGCGCTTCAGGGCAAAATTCTCCCCTCTAATCTTTACTGCCAATCTCTTACCTGCCATGATGGATTTTTGCTGAATATTCTGCACTCATTCAGCATACAGAACTTCAACTGATGTCAATGAAAGTTTTATGCACAGAATACGCAATAGAGATTTTTCACTAAGGATAAGAGATCTGTAGCACAGATCAGTGAGAGTAATTTTATCCTTTTGGCTGAACGTGCCAATGGCAGGTCTAAGACTTTTTTAAAAAAAGAGCGCAAAGCTCTGTAAAGTTCTCCTTTAGGCCTCAATCAAGCTAACCGATTCAGTAGATCCTATTTATTTAATGTGTCATACAGATAATAAAGCATAGAATCATAGAAGATTAGGAAGAGACCTCAGGAGGTCATCTAGTCCAACCCCCTGCTCAAAGCAGGACCAATCCCAACTAAATCATCCCAGCCAGGGCTTTGATGGGATGTTCCATCAGCATATGCAGCAACAAACCATTTGAAAAGCCTGCAGTAAATGGAACTGGAGAAATCCCGAGGTCACAGTTTTGCATTCATCACTACAGTAGTTACACCACAGTATCTATGTACCTGTGATTCACCAGCCAGGTATTTGGATAGACAGCACTATTGGCAAGGTAGCTTCATCTGATGACAAGTGAAATGTATCACCCAACCATCCTCATTGCTCAGATACCGTAAGGTGAAATGAAGCACGCTCTAATCTTCTGCACTCAATGTGACTGTGCAATTACTCTTTCAGGCCAATCACTGAGATCTTGTGTTTCTCAGGGATAATTTAACCACCTATACATAATTACCTACCACACTGAAAACTGTCCAGAGCTCCATGTAACTCAGGCTGATATGCCCACTTATGCAGCAATGCATTAGTTAAAGGATTGCCAACAAGTAATTTTCTATATAGCGCCTGATTTGTATTGACTCTCCACTGTGTGCAAAAAACCCTTTTGCTGGTTTTATCCCTCTTTCTAGGAAAACATTCCATTCCATTTGATTGCGGTGAAATTGAAGCCAGGGTAATCCCCTTTGGTTTAATTCTCTGGGTCTGAATTTGCTTTCACTTATACTGATGCAAACCAGGTCTAAGTTCACTGAAGTCAGGAGTTGCACCAATGTACGGAGAAGAGAATCAGGTCTAGGCTGTCCATGCATCAGCAACCCTAACCATATCAACACAAGAGCATTCACAGCTCCGGAAACAGTATTAACTAGTGCACTGTTGAGGTAAAACCAGCAGGGGGAGCTCACACATTGTTTTTTGGTATGTTCCCCCATACCAAAGTGGTGAATGCTAGTTTGCTTTTAATTTTGAGGCAGCATGCAGTAGAATCATAGAATATTACGATTGCAAGGGACCTCAGGAGGTCATCTAGTCCAACCCCCTGCTCAAAGCAGAACCAATCCCCAACTAAATCATCCAATCCCCAACTAAATCATCCTAGCGATGGGTTATCTATCTTTCAAGGCCAGGATATAATGCAGAGAGGCTGCCTTCACCACGGCATGGCAATTAGAAGGGCACATCAGAGTTTTGCCCTAAACATGTTGAAGATTTCCCTATAATTATGAGGAAGATGTAATTCAATGCTAATTTGACACCCAAATGAGCTGAAATGATTATCCTGAGAAGGAGGAGCACGACCTAGTGGCCAGGCCAGTAGACTGGAGCCCTGGGTTCCACTCCTGGCTCTGCCATTGACAAACTGTGTGACCATGCCCAAATCATATCCCTTTTCCGTGCCTCAGTTTCCCTCCTTTATCTATTTAGATTGTGAGCTCTTTGGGGCAGGGACTGTCTCTCACTATAGGTTTGATCCATGCCTAGCATAGAACCTCTGAGCACAAGTGTAATACAAATGATAAAATATAAATACACTGTCTTCTAACACCAACCAGCCCCTCACAACGCTTCTATTCCTTCCTCCAGCAATTTCTCAAGAAGCTCCTCTGTACCCAGGCTTAGGAACTGGGCTTTGGCTCTTGTCAAAAAGCTGGTGCCTCCTGGGGATTGTCGTTCCTGGCTCGGCTGCTGTTCTTTCCAGAGCACATTGCAGCGAGCGAAGGTCACTGCTTCCACTCATTTCGGCCGCTTGATGTACTTTGACATTTTCAATTAACCAGTTTTAACCACAGCCCCATGCACAGCAGCTGTTTGCAGCACAACGGGTGGCCCTAAACTCAGGGGGCTAAAGTCTGCTTTACCTTTCAGGGGAACGGCGCGAAAACAGATTCCCTGCTAGCAAAGGCGTCAGGATGGTTTCCCCAGTCCCTAGGCCTGCCTCTGCTCTGCAGCCCAGCTTTTTAAACCACTTCAGAGCATCGCTAGGGCTAGTTTACAATGGCCAGGGGAACCAAGCTCCTGCACTGTCCAGGGGAAACAGAAGTAGGACTGGGCCCCGAGAGTTTCATCGCCTGAATAAGCTGAGAGCAACTTGCTCACTGGCCAATACAAATCTAATCCCGTCTACACCTTTAACACTGCTCCTCTGGGACTTGGCACCTCACTCCAAAGCCATCTCTGCTGCTCTCGCCATTGTGTCGAGCACATGACAAGTTCCGAGACCCCGCATGGGTTCTCATTAGCCCTTAGCTTCTTGGTTCATTGGGGCTGATTCCCTGCTGCCTTGTAACCTGGTCTAGTCATTTATGTCGGGCAAAGTGGGTGCAAAAGACTCCTTGGGCCAGATTCTTGTCTCAGGTGCTTCGGTTCTAAACCCCCTCTAATCCCCCAGTCTTCAGTGGTGGTGCTCTGGGGTAAGTAAGGGGACGTCTACACTGCAATACACAACTCGAGGCCGGCCCGGGTCAGCTGATTCAGGCTCGTGGGCCTCAGACAGCTGAGCTGTCGAATTGCAGTATAGACATTTGGGCTTGAGCTGGAACCCGGGCTTTGGGATCCTGCAAGGACAGAGAGTCTCAGAGCTTGACTCCGGCTCAAGCCCAAACGTCCATACCGCAGTTTTGTGGCTGTGCAACCCACGCCCCACGAGCCTGAGTCAGCTGACTTGGGCCAGCCACGGCCATGTCAACCCCGTGGCCTTCTCAGATTCTCTCCTCAATGGCGACCATTCAGATGACCTGATTCGGGCCATACGGCTGCGCTGCAGAATAAGCAGTCACTGCCCAGTTATGGAACCTGCTCTGGTTCCTAAAGTGCACGTCGACCACAAACACCAACGCACCTGAAGAGACTGCGTGTTTCTCTGTCGATCGGACCACGGAGGGGCTGTGTAAACGCCATGCCAAATGCACATAAAAGCAGCCGCCTCCCCTTCATCCCATCCTGCTGTGAAAACCCTCCCCTGGGAAATGCGCCTACTGCTAGGGAGGCAACAAATATGGGATTGGCAAAACAATCTTTACCTTCTAATCTTTCTTGCAGCTTAAATCTCGGTTCAGTTCTCGCTGGATAATGAATTCATGTGCTTCTCCCTACAAAGTCAATGCTTTAATAATATCATCAGTGGAATCACCATCTGCTATACCTGGCAATGCATGTAAATCTCAGACCGTTTTATTTTAGCTAAGCGTTAAATTAAGAAAATGGTTTCAAGGAGAGACTAAGGTCAATGGCAAGTCAGTCTAACCCGGGGGCCTACTGCAGATCAGATGCCCAATGCTGGTTCACATAGGCCTTGCACGCTTCATGCACTGTTTGTGTTACTCGCTGCGAAGCAGAACACACCGAAGCGTACGTGCAGTAGACAATGCAAATGTATATATGGATTGCACTGCAGAGCTCAGGCACTGGATGTGTGCAGATGAAGCACTAGACTGAACATGGGAATTTTAAACCTACAATATTATGCAAAGTCAAAACACTGACGATTGTCATCAGCAGGGTGATTAGCCGGGCCTGGACCAGGTCCAACACGTTTAGGAAGCAGGATTAATGAAATTCCCACGTATGTCAATAGATGCTGTGTAGCTGAGCGTTCAGCTGTGAGCACAATTGTCCTGCGCTTTGGGTCCAGCACTCACACCACAAAGGCAGACCCAGTCTGCAGCTGCAGGGCCTCCCTGTAATTCATCCGCTCGAGCAGGAGGGACCGCAGGAGCTTGCATCCCCAGGGAAGAGGCTGGGGGCTCCACCACTTCAAACCTGCAGATCCCACTGGATTTACCAGTGCCCTGAAGCATCTACACAGTCACCCTGACCTCTGCTCTGGCGCCCATCCCCCTTGCTTCTGTGCACAGATGTGCTGCTAGGGGCTCCCCTGTCCCACAGCTGCCCTGGACTCCCCCCCACGCCCCTGGAGGGAAGGGAGGATTTTCCCAGGGCAGAGGGGGAAGCAGAGATTCCTTGAGTTTTGCCCGTAGGTTAGGAGTTTTGAATCTGGCAGTGAACAGCTGGCCCACTCCTGCCCTTCCAAAGCAGAGCTCCCAGGAGCTCCGAAAGGTGGGCACCTGTGATTATGGGGGGAAAGTGGGGCACACCCAGAGAGAGCCTTCCAGCCTTCCGTGTCCCCCAAGCCAGGATCCGTGGGACTGAGCTCCCCTCTGGTCACATGCATCTATGGGGGAGCCTCGATTTTACATGGGTTCCCCAGTTCCACTTCCGGCATCACTGGGGGGACGCATACAAAAGCTGTGCTGCTTAGTGCCTGAGCAATGACACGTTGGAACCATGCACGTGGAGCTCCCTATGTGTGTGGTTCATCCCTCCCAGGCTTAATAGGGAGGGGGCAGTCTCCCCTACAGAAGCACGCCCTGCCCCCCCCCCCCCCCCCCCGGAAGGGCACTCCATGGGCCTGGAGAGCTGTGTGTGTGTGGGGAGAGGTAGGAGTGGCTGGGAGAATGGAAGAGCCAAATCCCCATTGTTCCCCCCTCTGTATTTCTTTCCCTTGTCCCTCTCCTCAGAGGTGGGATCCCCATGGAAGGGGTGTCCCTGGGCCATCCACTGGCTGGAGAAACCTGAGTGGAGCCAGGCTGACAGGGAGCCCATGGAGTGCCCTTCCGGGAGAGGGGTGCTTCTGTAGGGGAGACTGCCCCCTCCCTATTAAGCCCAGGACGGGTGAACCACACACATAGGGGACTCCCCACTGGCAGGTCTGGAGATGCGATCCAGCCCAGGGACAGCCTTGAGGGTTTGTCCCCAGATACTACTTCCCTACTTGCATGTGTTAGATGGTACAGCACCGACTGCTGTCCAGCTGCCTAGAACGTGGCTCTAAGACCTACTGCTAAGAACAGTCCCCGTGTCTAGGAACATGTTGGGAGTGGCCACCATTCACTCAGAATCCCCGAACCCCAAGG
This sequence comes from Malaclemys terrapin pileata, assembly GCF_027887155.1. Lineage (NCBI taxonomy): Eukaryota > Metazoa > Chordata > Testudines > Emydidae > Malaclemys > Malaclemys terrapin. The sequence goes on along the minus strand of NC_071508.1, from coordinate 146,745,495 downwards.
ATGGGAAAACAAACCCTGCCCTCATGACTGTACCAAGCAATAGAGCAACAAATCCCCATCTGCTTGTACTGACATATCCCCATCCCAACGCAGATTTCCTCTTATACTTCTAATGGACAGAATCGCCCCCCCACCCCAACCTCAGTGCTCACCTGTGTTGTTAAAGGGCATCGGAGCAACAGCAGGTAAGACTGGGAGGTCTTTGGCTGGGAGAGGGCAGTTCAGAGCCCCAGCAGTCTCCTGAATAACTGTGCGAAGGCCACACACTCCTCTGGGGTGCAGCTTTCTTTGACTACCGTAGCACAAGGCCAACTCCGGCTCTGTGCTGCGTGGGAGTGCTGGCCAGGGACCAGGGCACGTTGGAGTCCTCAGCACGACCATGCAGCACTTATTTCCTGTGCGTCCCTGCGTACCAGCAGGGGTGGCCAGTTAGGGTGCCCACCAGGCCCGAGGGTGAGGTCAGGGCCCCCTGTGCATACGCTGCAAGCAGCAGCTGGCGCTAGGCAGGGTTTGCTCTGTTCCTGCAGAGAGCAGTGGTAAGGTGAACTCCAGGGCCAGTGCAGTGTCCCACGCTGTGGTGGGGCGGCTGCCCCACGCCCGGAGAGTGTGGGCTGCAGCATGCCCAGGCGCCTGCGCATTCCAGCAGCCAATAAGAGAAGGGCTTGTTGCGAGCCAATCAGAGAACAGATTGGGGCCAGCCAATCAGGGCCCAGCTCAGCCATATAAAAGACTGCTCAGGGAGAGAGCAGTCAGTCTGTCCCAGGCCTTCAGAGGGGAAGCACCACGGATAGCACAGTGCAGGCCAGCCTGGAGAGCGGGAGAAGGTCCTACTCTGTAGCCTGCCAGGCGGCAGGCCTTGTAGGAAAGGGCCTAGCGGGAAGAAGGGCCGTTGGGGAAGCGGTCCAGAGGAACAGACAGAGGAGGAAGGAGAAGGAGGACAGCGAGGCTGTCGCTAGAGGGTCTCTGGACCGGGACTCAGAGTAGTGGGCGGGCCTGGGTTCTCCCCACCCCCCGCTTTGTTCCCCTTGGCAGTACACCGAGCCATTGGCCGCAGGGAGCGGCCAGCTGAAACTACACCAGATCCTGGACTGTAGGGATCGGACTTGAAGGTGTAGGACTGTGGGTCATCCAGCCCTCGGAAGGGGGTGTGAATGGACAAAGGGACACTGTTGGAGGACAGTGTTCCAGAAGAGGACACCGTGCGTTGGGAGCAACGCGAGTCCGCATGCCAACCAAAGGCGAGATGACAGATGGGACGCCACCAGAAGAGGGCACTCTACTGGATCGAACCAATTCCCCGAGATGACCAGTAGGAGGCGCCGCGGTGGTGAGTCCCTACATTGTCACACATGCCATCAGGCCTTAGGTGTGTGAGGAGAAGAGGCAAAATCCAGCCCCAGACCTAGCCACCCTCCTGCATTGCTACTCCAGTCTCTGGGCTGGCTGGGAGAGCAGCTGCTGTCCCTCCGTGCCTCTGAACAAGGAATTAGGCCCTGGATCTCTGTTGGGCTGACTCCTGTGACTTCTCCCTGAAACACCACCACCTTTGCGCTGGCCCAGAGACCTCCCCAGTAGTGCCGCGGCAGGCGCTAGCCCCCTGAATTGGAGCAGATTTCATCCATAGTAAATGCCAAGGCCATCCCATGTGCTGCTGTCACACCACACCCCTGGCTGGGGTATCAGGAGCAGGGGTAGAACCCGGGACCTTTGGCTCTAAGAAGCATAAGCGGCAACTACTTGAGCTGAAAGACTCAGTAGGTCTGGGCTGTAAGTGGCCCATCAACGTCTCTATGTGACCCAGTCACCACCAGAGGGGGACAGAGCATCACATGGAGTGGGCCCGGCCTCGCTAGTAGCTGTGCGTCCTCACACCTCAGCCCCGTTATGTCCCTTCTGCCCTAGTTCAGTGGACTCTGGTACCTCCCTGTGTTTAACAGCCAGGGGAAAGGGAAAAGGCCCCCTTGGGATGCAGTAATTGCCACAGCCCCCATGCCTAGCGCTCTGGTGAGCCCCTCACTCAGCGCCCATAGCTGGGCCAGAGAGGCCACTGGGGGAAGGCTGCTGGGAGGAGAGCAGACTCCATTGGTCCCAAAGAAGACGGGTGTATCAGATTTAAAGGGAAGGCAAACTGAATCTCAATGAAACGAGTCCCCTTCCCCCGCTCGACACCTCCTTAGCTCGGGGCAATTACCCTTTTCAATGTCTAGCTCCAAACCCACTTCACGGAGAGCCTCGGTAACCCTTCAAAGGCCACGCAGCCAGCACAGGGAAGGCCTGCCCTTGAAAGGTGGGCCCACATTTGTAGCTGGTCATGCAATGGACATCTCTGGAACCATAAGGTCCCTCCAGAACCTTGGATTGGCTGAAGATATTTGAGCTGGTGTAACTCACACACCTCCTGGGTGTGGTGTTCTGTCCCAGCGAGTGGCACCAAGACCACTGAGAGAGAGATTATGAATCTGCTAACAGCCTGTTGGCTTTTCGCTCATGCTGTAGAGGCTCATGCACTAAGCTCCAGAGGCCCCAGGTTCAATCCCGATGACCGAGTTTTTTGGCGTTACACTGGCTCTAGCTGCAGGGGCCTGAATTGCGTTATGCTTGTACCATCCATAAATGGCTGGACTCATCACCGATAAACCTGGCCCTTGGTGACACGGAGTTTTCCTTTGGCTTTTCCTAATGCTGAAGTGAGAAGTGTAATGATCAGGGCAGTTATCTAGCCCCTTATATAACTGTAACCGTAACTCCCAGGCAATCACAGAAGCAAGATAGTAACCTGAGATTGGTTCTCTGTAAAGTGTGGGTTTGGCAATGAACCCCCAGTATTGGGGACACAACTGCTAGATCCATCTAATCCGCATACACACACAAATCAGTGTTGCGGTGCTGCACACATACTGGTCAGGTGCTGAAAATGGAGGGTAATTATAATGGGAGAATTGGATACTTTGCTGGTAGTCTTTTTACTTCTGTGCAACTCAGGTAGTGGATTTCGTTACTTGCCTTTTTCAAGTGAAGCACACATCTCTTGCTCATAGAATCATATGGCTGGAAGGGACCTCAGGAGGTCATCTTGTCCAACCCCCTGCTCAAAGCAGGACCAATCCCCAGACAGATTTTTATCCCAGGTCCCTAAATGGCCCCCTCAAGGATTGAACTCACAACTCTAGGCGTAGTAGGCCAATGCTCAAACCACTGAGCTATGGTGTGGCTTACTAGATTGGTCTTTATTCCTTGAGTTTAGGAGCTTTCCATTTTCCTTACCGATCTGCTAGCGACAAGCATGATTATCTAGTCAGCTTTGCAGTAAAAGGAGTGGCAGTAGGTCTGCAGAAGCCAATGCCTCTTTATTACTTAGGGCTTGTCTACACTCCAAACCAGAACAGCTGCACCACTGTAGCTGTTGAGTGTAGACATTACCTACGCCGAGGGGAAAACCCCTCCCGCCAGGGTAGGTAACCCACCTCCCCAAGAAATTGTAGCTAGGTTGATGGAAGAATTCTTCTGTCGACCTAGGACTGCCTACATGGGGACTTTGGTGGGCTTAGCAACGCCACTCACGAGTGTGGATTTTTCACACCCCGGACCAACATAGTTAAACTGACCTAATTTTGTAGTGTAGACCCCAGGCCTTATTCTTGACTGTGAATCTTTTCATTAGAAGTAGAGTCTGAAACAACAATGACACTGAAAATCCATTTTTCCTACAAACCATTTCAGGGCTAAGGGACTGATCCTCAGTTGGTGTAAATGGGCAACACTCCAGGGACTTTAAGGCAGCTATGCTGAGTAGGGTGACCAGACAGCAAGTGTGAAAAATCGGGACAAGGGTGGGGGGGGGGTAATAGGAGTCTGTATAAGAAAAAGACCCAAAAATCGGGACAGTCCCTATAAAATTGGGACATCTGATCACCCTAATGCTGATTGACGTGAGCTGATCAGCTGGCCCTCTGTTCACGCTGGCCAGACACCGGAGTGGGGCAGCGGAGCTGAAAGGACGGAGCAGAGACTCCTTGAACCACGCAGCCTAAATGCATGAAAACTTAAATAAAAGCTTTTCCAAAAATAGGTGCAAACATCTGCCCGATTATATAAGGGCCTGATCCAAACCCCACTCCGGTCAATGGAAAGATTCTCATTGACTCCAGGGGGATTTGGAAAAGGACACAAGAGTCCAGAAACTCTGCTGCCTGCATTACTTTGGAACGAGAGCGTTGAAAGCCGATTTCAGAAGAACCTCAAGCATTTGACTCCTGCATAAATAAGGAGAAGTCTCCGGAGGGCAGCCTCTGGGTGATTAAGAACATACAGTATTCATCAGCTTACAGATGAAAACTGGGATCGCATTAATTTTGCATGGACGTAGATAGGTTACAAAGCTCTCCTGCAAGTCCCACAATGCTAGGATGCAAACCAAGCCTTGCCGAATTATGGAACATGCTGGGAGGAGGCTAAGGGGATGTAACTGAATGGGTAAGTCACGCTGGGGAGTTTGGCAGTGCTGGGCTGGAGGTTGGGATAGAATTCAGAGCAGCTGCATATGATTCGGTGGTGATCTCTTCGATAACGCAAAGGGATTTTTTTTCTTTACATGCTAAAGGGGGGCATCCGCTAGAACCCTCTGTTGCTAATTACTGCCTGTCATGAAGCATTTTTGTCAGCCACTGCAGCTCACTGCAATCTTAAAATAGGCAATTTATTCCAAAAGCTTTTCTTCCCGGTAAGACGACATTAGCTGTAATTTACATTTTAATACAGCCCCTAAAAGACAATAACATCTGCACTCATCTCTGCACAAGGGTCTTCTTTCCTTTTCAGTGCTCAACACTAGATTCCTGGATTTCACTACCAAACCTTGGCTATTCAGAGGTCCAAAGGGTGAGCTAGGCCAGAGCTACCATGCAGGAGGACTCCAGTTTAGGGCACCCTGTGAGACTCCAAATCCTGCATGTCACCTGTGATCACGCTCAGGGCTTGTCTCCATGGTGCATTTAGTCTGCACCAGAGGGGTGTAAATTTTAGTCTGCACTAGTGTGTTATGAGCTAACTGGCTAGTGTAGTTTCTGCTGGTGTGCACTAAAAGTTCCCTAGTATGGGTTATCATAGTACTGTTTGAAACAGAACTACATTAATGCGCATTAAGAAACTTTTAGTGCATCTCAGCAGTGACCACAGAGGCCAATTAGTGTGTGATATGCTTATGCAGACTTAAATTTACACCCCTCTGGTGTGGACTAAAGCACCATGTAGAAAAGCTCTCAATCTCCTGAGCTGACGATCGCAAGGGTCAGGAGGGAATCACCCTATAATCATTTCTAGTGCCCTCTGCTGGACTCTCTCCAATTTGTTCACATCCTTTCTGTAGTAGGGGGCCCAAAACTGTATGCAATACTCCAGATGTGGCCTCACCAGTGCCAAATAGAGGGGAATAATCACTTCCCTCGATCTGCTGGCAATACTCCTACTAATGCAGCCCAATATGCCATTAGCCTTGTTGGCAACAAGGGCACATTGCTGACTCAAATCCAGCTTCTCATCCACTGTAACCCTAGGTCCCTTTCTGCAGAACTGCCGCTTAGCCAGTCGGCCCCCAGCCTGTAGCAGTGCATGGGATTCTTCCATCCTAAGTGCAGGACTCCGCACTTGTCCTTGTTGAACCTCATCAGATTTCTTTTGGCTCAATCCTCCAATTTGTCGAGGTCACTCTGGATCCTATCCTTACCTTCCAACGTATCTACTTCTCCCCCCAGTTTAGTGTCATCCACAAACTTTCTGAGGGTGCAGTCCATCCCATCATCCAGATCATTAATGAAGATGTTGAACAAAACCAGCCCCAGGACCGACCCTTGGGGCACTCTGCTTGATACCGGCTGCCAACTAGACATGGAGCCATTGATCACTACCCCTTGAGCCCGACGATCTAGTCAGCTTTCTATCCACCTTATAGTCCATTCATCCAATCCATACTTCTTTAACTTGCTGGCAAGAATACTGTGGGAGACCGTATCAAAAGAATGGGAACATGAGGTACCTAAACTATATCTCCCATAGTGCACTGCAGCAGCACTCCAAATTAAAGTATTTTGGTTTTCAGGCATTCATTTTTTGATGAAAAATTGACAGTTTCCACAGAAAGTGGACACTACTTGTGAAAAAATTCTCTGTTCAAAATCCAATTCTCTGTCAAAAACCAATTTTGACAGAACATTTTCGAGCCGCCATAGACTCTGTGTTACTAAGGTGATGTTCTTGGTGCCCTGAGAGAAGGGTGCCTAAATTGCTCTCTGCTCTTAAGATCCCCTTCTCCTTTCATTGAACACTGTCCAACATACTGAGTTAAGGAAGTTCCCATATCCCACCCTTCCAGCTGGAAGTACGTAGCATCAATGGCAAAGGGCAAAGATTGATTTGAAGCCAGTTGGTCCTACAGAAAAGGGGGACGTGGGTCTGACAGTCAGTGCTACCTACTAGCCGGAGCAGAGCAACACCAAAATCTTGTGTCAAATCAAAAAGGGGTTTGACGCAAGAGCAAAGACAATACACCACCCCCTCTGTCTGCTTTTGCCACTAACAGGGCCTGTGTCCTAGAGTGGAGAAGCTGAGCTCAGACATCACTGACTTATTATTATGGCCTGATGATGCTCCCAAGAGAGGCCGTTCCAGAGTGCACTGTGACGACAGTAGTTTCACTTAACCAATGAGATTATTTTCAAAATCCAATAGCCCAACTGGAACTTTTCACAAGAAACCCTATAAACCGAAAGCAATGGGCATTACGAGGCATTTTAATAGCCAGCCAGACTGAAAGGTTAAGGCCATTAAATTATTGACATTTGCCTTGTCTCTTTCTCTTGTTTAAAACTGCCATTCATTTCTGGCTGATATAAACATCAAATACCCAGTGCCCTCATTAACCATTAGAACAAATAAGCGAGAGGTGTGGTAAATTCTCTATCACCTGGAGACTTTGAACCAGCCTGGGATGTCTCTTTTTACAAGATGTGCTCTAGGTCCACCACAAGTTGGGCCAGATGTGCTGGGTGACGTTTCTAGCCTGTGTTATGAAGGAAGTCACAACAGATCATCGTAATGGTCCCTTCTGGTCTTAAAATCTACAACCGAAACTAAAGCGGGGTTGTTTTCCCAAAGGCAGACAGAGAAAAGGGTTATCAGTTGGGGGGAGGTGGGAATGCTCCTTTTGTGGTACAGAACTAACAGGAGAAGTGGTTGAAACACAGGTGGCAAGAACAACTGGAAAGATTCTGACATTCAGGCCTAACTTACAATGCCTATGTGTAATTTGTACAAAGTATTTCCAGTCGGGCATGTTTCAGTGGAGATCAGAGGGGGTTTGTAACTGGAATTGCAGTGGCATTAATGGTCATCACGATGCTGGAGGTACCATATGTAGGAAACTTGAATGATCTCATTTGAGCTGAGATGAGATTGAGATGACCTCTCGCGGTCCCTTCCAGTCCTATGATTCTATCATTTCCATCAAAGGGTTTGTAAGGTGCAGTTCCAAGCCCAGATTCCAGTGCAACGTACACAAATGGAGAACAAACTAAAAAGCCCCAGAGAAGTTAGAGCTAATAAAACAATTTAGTAAAACCAGCAGAAAGCAAAGTGGTATTAGAAGGCTAGAGGCGTAAAACCTCATTACTAAGGGACAACTCAGGGTAAAAATACATTTTGACAGAAAGTCCATTTACATTTGACTTCTTTAACAGCTCCCCAAGCTCATGCATTTTACAATGTCATCTCTTTCTTCTGCAGTCTATGCTGCCTCTCAGGATCAACGAGCCAGCTCTCTGTTCTACGAAGAATGAGTCAGATGGCTTTGTTTTGTGATACCCAGGAGCCCGCAAATTCAACTGCCTCTTACTATTAATCCCAATCCTTACTCTACAGTCTCTGCACTTGGCGTTAGTGCCTTCTTTACATGTGCAGGCAGAATACCAATAGACTGTGTCCAAGACACTTGAAACCTTTTACAATCAATCCTCCCTCAGGTAGCAGAAAAATGAACTGTCCAGCCTTTAACCCCTCTTCATAGCGTCTCCCTTGTCCACTCCCCAGTGCAGAGACACCTCCGCAAGGTGCTCTGATACCTCCCATGGGCACGAGCAAGGTATAAAAGACTGAGAGACAATGTGGAGACTGGAGAGTTTTTGTAAAAGAAAGCACAGGAAGGTCTCATGTTAGCTCCTGACACTAAGCTGGGGGGAGAGGTAGATACGCTGGAGGGTAGAGATAGGATACAGAGGGACCTAGACAAATTAGAGGATTGGGCCAAAAGAAATCTGATGAGGTTCAACAAGGACAAGTGCAGAGTCCTGCACTTAGGACGGAAGAATCCCATGCAGCGCTACAGACTAGGGACCGAGTGGCTAGGCAGCAGTTCTGCAGAAAAGGACCTAGGGGTCACAGTGGACGAGAAGCTGGATATGAGTCAATGGTGTGCCCTTGTTGCCAAGAAGGCTAACGGCATTTTGGGCTGTATAAGTAGGGGCATTGCCAGCAGATCGAGGGACGTGATCATTCCCCTCTATTCGACATTGGTGAGGCCTCATCTGGAGTACTATGTCCAGTTTTGGGCCCCACACTACAGAAAGGATGTGGGAAAATTGGAAAGAGTCCAGCGGAGGGCAACAAAAATGATTAGGGGGCTGGAACACAGGACTTCTGAGGAGAGGCTGAGGGAACTGGGATTGTTTAGTCTATGAGTCTATGAGTCTATGAGTAACCAGGTATATACCATATATAATAAATCTATATAGGAAGAAAGCAAAGAAAGAAGAAGTGGGACCGCTGAAGACTATAGCTGGAGAGGAGATTAAAGATAATCTAGGCATGGCGCAATATCTCAATGAATATTTTGCATCGGTGTTTAATGAGGCCAATGAAGGTATTAGGGATACTAGCACCGTTACAGAGGGGCATACGGGATGGGGGATTACCGCATCCGAGGTAGAAACAAAACTAGAACGCCTTAATGGGACTAAGTCGGGTGGACCGGACGATCTTCATCCGAGAATATTGAAGGAATTGGCGCGGGAAATAGCAGGCCCATTAGCAACTATATTTAATGAATCTGTAAACTCGGGGGTAGTCCCGTTAGACTGGAGAATAGCCAATGTGGTTCCTATTTTCAAGAAAGGGAAAAAAAGTGACCCGGGTAACTATAGGCCTGTTAGTTTAACATCAGTAGTGTGCAAGGTGCTGGAGAAGATTCTGAAAGAGAAACTAGTTGAGGACCTTGAAGTTAATGGCAAATGCGATAAATTACAGCATGGTTTTACGAAGGGCAGATCGTGCCAAACGAATCTGATCTCCTTCTTTGAGAAAGTAACGGACTTATTAGATAAGGGAAATGCGGTGGACCTAATATACCTGGATTTCAGTAAAGCGTTTGATACAGTACCCCATGAGGAACTATTGGTTAAAATGAAAAACATGGGGATCGATATGAAAATCCAGAGGTGGATAGGGAATTGGTTAATGGGGAGAATGCAGCGGGTCGTATTAAAGGGTGAATTGTCGGGTTGGAGGGAGGTTACTAGTGGAGTGCCTCAAGGTTCGGTTTTGGGACCCATCTTATTTAATCTATTTATAACTGACCTCGGGACCGATTGCAAGAGTGGGCTGATAAAGTTTGCGGATGATACGAAGGTGGGAGGAGTTGCAAACTCGGAGGAGGATAGGGATACTCTGCAGGGAGACTTGAATGAGCTTGTGAATTGGAGTATCAGAAATAGGATGAAATTTAATAGTAAAAAGTGTAAGGTGATGCACTTGGGGACGAATAATAACAATTTTAGTTACAAGATGGGGACGCATTGGTTAGAAGTAACGGAAGAGGAGAAGGACCTAGGGGTCCTTGTGGACCGCAGGATGACTATGAGTCGGCAATGTGACGTGGCGGTGAAAAAAGCCAATGCGGTCTTGGGATGTATTAGGCGAGGTATATCTAGTAGAGATAGGGAGGTCCTGCTTCCGTTGTATAAGGCGCTGGTGAGACCTCATTTGGAGTACTGTGTGCAGTTCTGGTCTCCAATGTTTAAAAAAGATGAACTCAAACTGGAACGGGTGCAAAGAAGGGCGACTAAGATGATCAGAGGAATGGAAAACCTGTCGTATGAAAAGAGATTAGAGGAGCTTGGGTTGTTTAGTCTGACAAAGCGAAGGCTGAGGGGGGATATGATTGCTATCTTTAAATATATCAGAGGGGTTAATACAAGGGAGGGAGAGGAATTATTCCAGTTTAGTACTAATGTGGACACGAGAACGAATGGATACAAACTGGCCGGGGGGAAGTTTAGGCTTGAAATTAGACGAAGGTTTCTGACCATCAGAGGGGTGAAATATTGGAACGGCCTTCCGAGGGAAACGGTGGGGGTGACGGACCTGTCTGGTTTTAAGATTAAGTTGGATAAGTTTATGGAGGGAATGGTTTAATGATAAAACATAGTAGCCAAGGAAAACCAAGCAATGGTACATGAACAGCATAATGGCCAACAAGGGTCAGGCTAGAGACTCTTGCCTATATGCTCGGGGTATTACTGATCGCCATATTTGGGGTCGGGAAGGAATTTTCCTCCAGGGTAAATTGGCTGAGCCTCTGGAGGTTTTTCGCCTTCCTCCGCAGCATGGGGCAGGGATCACTAGCAGGAGGGTCTCAGCCGATTGAAGTCACTAAAACACAGGATTGGGGACTTCAACGGTAGAGTCCAGGGAAGGGTCTTGCGGCCTGCAGCATGCAGGGGGTCAGACCAGATGATCATAATGGTCCCTTCTGACCTTAATGTCTATGAGTCTATGAGTCTAGTCTGCAAAAGAGAAGAATGAGGGGGGATTTGATAGCTGCTTTCAACTACCTGAAAGGGGGTTACAAAGAGGATGGATCTAGACTGTTCTCAGTGGTACCAGATGGCAGAACAAGGAGTAATGGTCTGAAGTTGCAGTGGGGGAAGTTTAGGTTGGATATTAGGAAAAACTTTTTCTCTAGGAGGGTGGTGAAGCACTGGAATGGGTTACCTAGGGAGGTGGTGGAATCTCCTTCCTTAGAGGTTTTTAAGGCCCGGCTTGACAAAGCCCTGGCTGGGATGCTTTAGTTGGGGTTGGTCCTGCTTTGAGCAGGGGGTTGGACTAGATGACCTCCTGAGATCCCTTCCAACCCTGATATTCTATGATTCTATGATTCTATGCTCAAAGGGTAACACGCTGAGGCCTGGTCTACACTACAGAATTAGTTGTAAAGCAGCTTACGTCAACCTAATGATGTCGGTATCCACACTACAGCCCTGCTACACCGACATAACAACTCCACCTCCACGAGAGGCGTGGGGCTCATGTCGGCGTAGCTGGGGTGACACAGTGTCGGTGTAGACACTGCGGGCTATTACACTGGCTGTGGGCTGTCATTCTTGTCATTTTCATGGCTCCGTGCTGCAGCCGTGAAATTGACAAGAAAGCTGCTCACAGCTGGGGCTGTCACCCTGGAGTGGGAGGTGGGCTCCGAGCTCCCTGTTCCCTGCTGGGATCCTGGCTGCCCCCGGGCTCTTAGCTCCCTGCTGGGAACCCTGCTGCCCCTGGGGTCCCGGTCCACCCTGCCCCCCAGGCACTCAGCTCTCCGCAGGGAATCTGCGTGCCGCCTGGGCTCCGAGCCCCCTTTTCCCCACTGGGAACCCTGCTGCCCCTTGGGTCCCGGTTCCACCCTGCCCCCCAGGCGCTCAGCTCCCCGCAGGGAATCTGCGTGCCGCCTGGGCTCCGAGCCCCCTTTTCCCCACTGGGAACCCTGCTGCCCCTGGGGTCCCGGTCCACCCTGCCCCCCAGGCGCTCAGCTCTCCGCAGGGAATCTGCGTGCCGCCTGGGCTCCGAGCCCCCTTTTCCCCACTGGGAACCCTGCTGCCCCCTTGGGTCCCGGTTCCACCCTGTCCTCCAGGTGCTCAGCTCCCCGCAGGGAATCTGCGTGCCGCCTGGGCTCCGAGCCCCCTTTTCCCCACTGGGAATCCTGCTGCCCCCTGGGGTCCCAGTTCCACCCTGTCCTCCAGGCGCTCAGCTCCCCGCAGGGAATCTGCGTGCCGCCTGGGCTCCGAGCCTCCTTTTCCCTGCTGGGAGCCCAGCTGCACCTAAGCTCCGAGCTCACTGCTGAAAGCCCAGCAGTCACCTGGGCTCCCGGCAGGGAGCAGGGAGCAGAGAGCCTGGTGGGGAGCTGCGTGGAGCTGAGAGTCCAGGCTCTCAGCCCCCCCACTGCCCCTTAAGTGGGTGGAAGCACTGCTGGTGAGGACTTGCGCCCCCGACAGAAAGGGCAGCGAGGACACGAATCGCCACAGTAATTACCGTGGTGACTAAGTCGATCCAACCTAAGTCGACTTAAGTCTGTAGTGTAGCCCAGAGTTAAGAGGCTCATTGTAATCGTGTGAGGCTCTTAGTGGTAACTTCAAGCAGAAAAAATACTCCCAGTGTTCCTTCCATGAATTTCCTTTCCCCCCCACCCAACTCCCCAAACTCTAATATTTCGGCTTGGATTTTCAAAGAACCTAAAGGAGTTAGGTGCCTCATGGGAGTTAGGTACCTAATTGCCTTAAACTTTTTTTTGAAAATCTCAGCTCTAATTTCTGAAGCCAGCTCCCCTGGATCCAGAAGCATTATGTGAGTACAGGAGGTGAACAGATTAGCCTTTCACCTCTGGAGATCTAGGGTCATACACCGGCTAAGGTCAGGAGTGGTACAAGTTTTGTGACCACAGCATAGCCCTTAATGCACATCTGTCCACGTAATCAGTCTCTCCAGGGAATCTGACAATTGGGGTTCAGGGGTGAGGGCTCCAGCAACTAGGTTAGTGTAGTTACAGATTAAAATGCATTGAGGACAAAAGTCATCCATATGCCAAAGGCCAGAATTGTCCACTTATTATTGAGAGCTTAAGTGAGACCTAGGTAGGGTTATGCTTTGGGTTGCCCCCTCGGAGAACTGTGCAGAGAAGCCTGTATGTCACTCGCCCAAGCTACTGGGCTTTGGACCATATTGGTCTCTTGATTTTGGACAGCATCGCATTCTGCAGCATCTCGAATTTAGAAATTAAACCAAAAGTGAGCATTAGAAAAATGCAGCTGGGGGGGGGGGTATTACAGCTAAGGCTGAAGGGGGATTCTTGGCTGGTGATTTAAAATGATGCCCACCACTGCTTCTCACAAGGACAGCATTTTTTGTTTCTAAAAACTAAGTCTTTAACATGGAGCACGAATAAGGAGGGCTTTGCTCTGGAAGTTCTGATCTCCACATGCATTTGGCAATATAAGGAAAAAGGAGGGGAGGGGGGAAGAACAGTGAAAAATCATCCCGTTTTAGGTAATTTTCTTACAAATATTTCCACCCAGGGGACACATGTGAGTTGGCTCTTTGGGCAAACATGGCGATGTGCCGTTCTGTCAGTGAAATATGTGTCAGATAAAGTAGGTCAGCTCGGAAGCCCTGTTAACACACATTCCGGAATGCTGCATGGGAACAGAAATTTGGACAAATCTGCGGCACCGACCCAGCCTACAGAGCAAAGCTCTGCTCTCTCTCCGCTTCCTCACTTATAAACAGTGCCACTACACCACTGCAAGCAAGCAGAAAGATCCTTTCGAGAGCTGCTGCTATGCGGCAGTGCAAACTGAGTGCCAGGTGCAGAATGCAAGTGCGACTGTTCTGACTGAGCAACGTCTTATGCCCACTTAGTGCCAGTATAAATGACTGCAGGGGAATGAGGAATCAAGTCCTAAGCTGCAGTTCTGAATACTGGATAGCTTCCCTCTTGACAGATTCCAGTAACATCTCCACCCTCTGTACAGCAATTCCAATGCTCCACGGTCTGAGTGCAAATGCTCCTGGCTTTGTTACATTTCACAGTCCATGCCAATCACAATGCTCCCTCGGGTTCAGTGGCAGCTGAGGTCCCGTCCCCTTTGGAATGACAGCTGCTCTGGAGTTTCATGCACAACGCTGCTTACATTTTGCATCCCCTTTCCATGGCGGCTGAGTTCCTGTTTGGCCCTGCCAGCAGTGTCAGCCCAACAGCGATGCCTGTGCGGGCACAGCTACAACAGAGGGCAGGCATCGGGTCCTTTGCGTTGGGGAAGAACCGTGCAGCTCTGCAATGACTCGAGCAACAAGGGAGCTGCAGAAAGGGCATGGAAAAGCAGGGCTGAAGCCCGGAAGGACTGACGGGGGAGATGAGGCTGCAAAATGGCGACTCAGGACAATTCATAGCTTCATAGATTCCAGAGCCATAAGGGACCACTGTGATCAGCTAGTCTGACCTCCTGTGTAACACAAGCCATAGGACCGCCCCCCAAATAACTCCCAGGGCAGATCTTTTAGAAAGACAGCCAATCTTGATTTTTTAAATGGTCAGTGATGGAGAATCCACCACAACCCTTGGTAAATTGTTCCAGGGTTAATTACTCATTGCTAAAAACGTATGCCCTATTTCCAGTCTGAATTTGTCGAGCTTTAACTTCCAGCTATTTAGTCATGTTAGACCCTTCTCTGCTAGACTGAAGAGCCCGTTATTAAATATTTGTTCCCCATATAGGTACTTGCAGACTGTGATCAAGTCACCCCTTAACTTTCTCTTTGTTACGGTACATAGATTGAGATTCTTGAGTCTCTGTAAGGCATTCTTTCTAATCCTTTAATCCTTCTCGTGTGGCTCTTCTCTGAACCGTCTCCAGTTTATTAACATCCTTCTTGAACTGTGGGCACCAGAACTGGACATACTATTCCAGCAGCGGTCGCATCAGTGCCAAATCCAGAGGCCAGTGACAATTCCTCAGCCCAACGTGGCAGCCCATTGGAGCAGGGGCATTTATGTGCATGCGCTAGGGGAGTGGCAGAGGTGTGGCTGGTGGGGCTGTGAACTGCACAGCCCCACTGCCCAATACGCAGCTTCTGGGCTGGTGGTAGCAGCCATGGCACAACTGAAGAGGTGCCCCATGCATGCCCCATCCCTGGCCTCCAGGGGAAGGATGCTACCAGACCCAGGCTTTATTTACCCAGGCTTTATGGAAAGGGTGAGCATACCACCTTAACAATGCAAAGCCCCAGGACACGTGTATACACATGCGCTGCATAGGATTCTGTCGCACAATTAAGACAAGACCATGTTATGTAACGTGCTGTTCACTCCCAGATAACCTTCAAAGTACCAGTTCTGCTGCCTTTATTACTTATTCCCTAGCATGTGAATTAAACGGAACAGTCATGTCGTTTAATCTAAAAATGTGACCTACATTGAAACTGTTACCGACCGGGGGGGATGGCCGCTGGATTTGAAAGACCAATTGCTTTGGAGAGTCCACCGCACGGCAGTAAGAAATTAAAACCAGTGTTCAATCGTCACTGCTACTGATGGCACGGACACGTCTTGCTGGCTCTTTGAACCAGGTTGCATCAGGCAACCTTCCCTCTTCCCAGAAGCCTTTGCTGCAGCTGCATTCACAGACCAGCTGTGGCCAACATTTTCAAACATGGCTACCCACAGTAAGGCCCTCTAAATAAAAATGGCCGGTGGGAAGTTGCTGGGGGCTGTGGGGACACAGCATGTCTGAAAGGGAGAGCGCTTTCAGTTGGGTGCCAAGTGTGAATGTAAGTGCCTGGCTTTAGGGAACCAAGTCTGAAAATTCGAGCTGTGTTTAGAGTTTAAAGGAGTCCCATTTGTGGCTGGGTATTTTTCTCTGTGACGGAGCATCAGGACTATGTTTGGGGCTCTAAAACACTGACAGGAAAACAGTGTCCCCACCTCGCAGAATTGATTGCCAACTGCCCTGTCCCACTCTCACTGACTTAGCCGGGCCCAGCTCAGACAGCTGGCTGGCTTCGATCAGACTCCTTACATTACCCCAGAGCAGCTTGGATTATAAACTCTGACTTCTGCCAGCGCTGCAGGGCAAAGCAGAGGCCCTGACTTTGGAGGTGGGAATTTAATTGGTGGCTAAACAAGGCCAAGAAAGAAAAGTGTCAGGGACTAAGATGTTATGCTTTCATGAAACAGAGGGGTGATGATCTGTGCACTTGTGAAATGGGGTGGTGGGGGGCTGGTCCACACGGCAGCTTCCTTGCTAAGATGTGACTCATGCGATGAAAACGTTTGAGTAGCCCTAAGCTAGAGCATCAGGTTTCTTCATTGTGAGGGTGAACGTGAGATGACGACAATGCCCTTCAGGCTCCCTCAGCTCTCGGGGGCGGGCGGGGAGGAAACCTGGCTAGATCCATCCTGGGAAAGGGCTACAAAATAAGTCAAAGCCACTCGGATGGCCCAACGCCATGCTATGCGCCAAACGTACAAGGAGAGAGAGAGATGTGACGTGAAAACTTCTCTGCAAGCAGGTTTCAGCCGAGTAACGGAAACGCGCTCAGATAACAGCCCTGGGAAACTCAGCGTGACATGCTTGTGTCTTCTCAGTACCTCAGGCTCTGGGTGACCCACTTCAGTGGGATTGCCCTGGGCCTGCGTGGCTGGCTTGCTGATGTACGGTTACATCAGCCAATGGATACCATGCTAGCACCAACCCGTCAACTCACGCCCACCTGACAGTCTCTGTTTAGCCCAAGCCCTGGACTCTCCTTGGCAGATACGAGCCAGCTGAAAAGAGCAGGCACTGTTCATCAAGGAACTGCCGAGTGACAAACTGAAGGGTAACGCTGCCTTCCCTTCTCCTTCAGGTCCCACTTTCAGCTTCACTTCTTGCACCTCCTCTCCTGTGCTATCTGTCTGGGGGTTTCCTATGGCACCCCTGGAGTACCCGGGTGCCTGACTGTCATGTCTGACTTGATCCCTTAACATAACGGTGCGTGCCATGCAGAGCAAACACAATCACTGTCCTCTTCCTGTTGCATTCCTGTACCTGCCCCTCTGCACCACGCTAATTTAGGGGCTGATCTTGCAAGGTGCTGGGGGCCCTCACCTTAGGGTGACCATATTTCCTAAAGTAAAAACGGGATGGCTGGGGCTCATCTGAGCCCAAGCCGCCGCCCCCCCTCCGCCTCCCAAGGCTGGGGCTGACTCCCCCCCTCCCCCCGAGCTCCATACCCCATGACACCCATGGCTGGGGCTGACCCCCAAGCCCCCTGCTGCCTGCGGCTGGGGATGACCCCTCTCCCCAGCTCCACGCCACCCGCAGCTGGGGTTGAACACCCGAGCCCCCACTGCCTGTGGTTGGGGCTGAAGCCCCCCAGCTCCGTGCCCCGTGCAGCCTGCGGCTGGGACTGACCCTCCCCCCCCCCCCGAGCTCCGCAAGTCAGGACGGCTGGGACAGCACTTAGAAACGGGACTGTCCCGGCCAGAATGGGACATACGGTCACCCTACCTCACCTCCCACTGAAGTCAACAGAGCTGAGGGTTGTTGTCATAACTGCGGCCTAGCAGGCGCAACTTTAACCATAAGCCTAACGGCTGAAAAGTGGGTACTGCCACACCGATCTGTGACAGAACACCCATTAAGAAAAGATGTGAGGCGGAGAGAGAACGACTGAACCACTTCTGTCAGAACGGCTCTGCTGATTTCACTAAAGCGCTGGGTTAAAATTACAACCGGGAAACAAGAGGCTCAGAAACCAGAAAGCTTTGAACTGACCTTCAGTTTGTGCTCGTGCTCCTTGTTGACTCGGGACAGCAGCTGGGCTTTCCTTCTGTTGAGCGCGTCAATGAGGGCATCGCACTGTGCCACCAGGCAGGCTTCGAACTCCACGCTGTTCTCCTGCGTTAACAAAGCACAGCTCACAGCCCCGGGGATTTCACCTGCGCCTGCTGCAGCCCATCCAGCGGGGAGGAGCACTCGTCTGGAGGAGACCCCCCCCCATGTTAACTACTCTGACTCCATGTTGCTGGAAGCTTCCATTGGCCCCTTGCCCCTCCAGATATGTCCCTTTAGCCTCTCATTGGCCAGTCAATTGGGATAGGAACTGGCTCTCGGGAGGTGGGTTGGAGTAGAGTCCACATCTGGGTAAGGGTGGGAGGTTTTCCAGCAGCGGACTGGCTGGTCAGGTCGGGTGTGTGGGATGAGGGAACTGGGAGTGGGGGGAGCCTGAAAGGGCTGCGAGGGGTTGTCTTGGGGAGGGATAACAGTCAGGAGGCTGGGATGTGTTTGGGAGGTTAGATTAGATGATAGGGGCAAATATAGAAGGAACTGGAATAGCAGAAACCAGGTGGAATTTACTGAGGACGAATATATTTGTCCCAGCGTTTTAAGAATTAAACAACTTTTAGTTCTTCCTGCCTCCATCCCATGAAAGAGTTACTTTGTGCTATACACTAAACCTTAACTGGACTAACGATGGCTAATAGCTCCAGACCCCTCTGATTGCTCTATATCTTGCAGTGTTTATTCAGATCCCAATCCTGCAAGGCCCTACTCAGGGATGTAATTTTACTCACGCGATCAGGCCCATCGAAGGTAATGGGACTAGTGGCATGAATAAGAAACACTTCGAGAGTAAGGGTGACAGGAGCAAGGAGATAATATGGGATTGGGAAGGCATGAATAGCCACCTGCGAACTTCTCTGAGCCCACTAAGAGCTGGAGGGCAGGCTACGTGGAAGGTAAGCTCCTTTAAGTAATTAATCATACACATCTATGCAGTGCTGTAAACGTGCTTTACTGCCTCAGGGCTAATGTGCCTCATCCCCAAAAGATTTCAGTTTTGATCTGCACGTTATCAATGTTATGCTAATTTGGGCCTTTAATAATGCCTTTATTCTAAAGAGTTCACTGAGCTGTGGGAATTTTTATTCGTTTGGGGGTGTTAGTTGGGACAGGGAAATCCTCTGATGTTTTGGGGCTATTATGTTCATTTGGTCATTTCATGTGGTTGCGAACCTTGATTTCGGGGGTTATCAAACCAAACAGTTACTGCACACGACACTGAGCTGTACCTCTGTACCCGGCGAAGGCACAATCTGGTCCCTACATCCAGCAGAGTTCTCTCAAAAGGCTGCGTAAAATGGGGCCAAGTTGTTAGCAATTGGCCCAGCCTATAACATGAAATCTTGTCAATAACGCATTGGTTTTAATCAATCACAAGTATCAGTGCAGTGCTATGGTGACAGTTTCGGGTCATCAGGTCAGAGGTTCCAGTTTACCTTTTGCAGGGTCTGAGTCTTGCTCAGGTGAGACATCTCACTAAATTCAACGGGCTAGGTTATCATTCTTGTTATGGATTATGTATATTGCTGTAGCAGCCAGGAGCCCCAGTCCTGGACCAAGACTCCATTGTGCTAGGAGCTGTACAAACACAGAACAAAAAGATGGCCCCTGCCCCAGAAAGTAGCCCTGTAATCTTCACTGGGAGTGCTCATGTGCTTAGAGTTGAGGACATGTTGTTTAAGTGCTTCGCTTAGCTGGGGCGTCCTAGACTCTGCCACTCACACTGAATATGACCTATCTGGCTGCTTGTAATGAGGTACACTACTCAGTGTGACTAAGTGTGGCTGAATCGGGCCCTGACTGAGTAAGGGCTGGAGGATCAAGATCATAATGGGGAGGAACACGGCTAATTCCGTAATTGCCTGAATGAAGTAAGTTCCTGGAAATCTAGGCTTTGGAACTCTCAAGTGCTTCCATCCACACTGCTCCCCCAGAGATAGGTTCACATCAGCCATGTACAAACAGGGGCAGGAAATCCTGCTGGAAATGGCATCTGAACTAAACCCACCACGCTGGGAGGAAGGAGCTGCGCACAGGGGAAGGCTGCACTTTGGCTGAGAGGGGGCAGGGAAGTGGGTCTTTGAATTTGGCAGCAGCAGAGACTGATTGATGGATCAGCCGCTGGTGCCTTGGGAAAGACAGAAAGTGGGTCACCGTTCTGGAGACCTGAATGAACATTAAAACATGCCACAGAGAGCAGCCCTTTACTCTGTCAGATTCTAAGCCACTTCTGCCTGAAGGTTTGTTAAACATTAACCTCGAAAGCGTGTTTTACTGCGGTGCCACGCTCACTGCACTCATGTGCAAGGCTTCGGTTAGGAATCCACATTCATGCCGTCCCCAAATCTCGAGGGACAGGGCAGCTGGCACTAAGCCTCCACTGAAGAAACATATGCAGCTCGCCCTCCAACTGGGGATCAGAAACGGCCAGACGGTAGCCTGCGTCCTGCCCAGGAAGGGCTGGATTCTGACACCGCTCTCCCACTGAATCGCACTTTGCTGTGTGGAAGATCCTGTTGATTTCAGTGGAGTAAGGTACTGCTCAGTGTGAAGCCCCAAATGGCCTGATTTTACACACACAACAGCGTGACTCCAGTATTCCCAAAGAATAGCTAACGCGTTGAAGCAAAACACCTTCAAACAAACTCCCTTACAAATCAGAGCAGCATGTTTAAGCTCCCACATTCTGTGGGTGGGGATAGGAAGAGGAGCCTTTTACATTGCTTCTCCTACAACTGGTTCACTGACAGCCCTGCTGATTGCCAGATTGCAAGTTGGAAGCAGACCTGGTATCTGCTGCCGGAGATCCATATTCCTTTGTCAAAGCCAGGACAGGCTGAGAGTCAGGGTTGCTCTGTGGGCAAGGAGGTGGAAGACTGGCTGTGATAATTGTCTAGTAGCAGCTGCTCCTTGCAGATACACAAGGAAGCATTAATGACAATCCCAGAGAGAAGGGAGCGAGTGGAGCTAGCCCAGCAGTGCAGGAGTCTGGGGGAGAGATGCAAAGGGGTCCCTTGGTGTGGGGCCAGCTGTGTGTGTGGTAGGGAGGGCACCAAGCAAAGACAAGACATGGAGGTGATGCATGAAGTCACAAATGGCGTATTAACCTGTTGGGGGTTTGTTTCTCTAGCGGGTTGGTATGGTACCTGGATTTGCTGAACCATGTTTCGTAGCTGCACCAGGAACTCTTTGGCTTCCTTGGCTCTGTCTGACAACCCATTCAGTGCCTGGGAGAGCTGGCTCTGCATGCAGAAAGAAATACAAAGCAGGTTAGCAATAAACAGAGCATACAGGAGCAGGTGGTTAGGGGATGGCATTCATTCACATCAAGGATCCTGTATTCTGGCCTCAGACCTTAAGTGGAGGAAGCATTGCCTAGTGATTGGCCTGGAGTTCAGGGTCCAAGCCCAGACCCCCTTCAGCTGAGTGATCTTGGGCAATTCACTGGAGTTAGCCCTGCATTTCAGTTTCCCCAAATGTAAACAGTGAGAAGAAGGATGGTCCAGTGGTTAGGATACTACCATGGGGCTTGGGAGCCTTGGATTCAGCTCCCCTCGAGACTTTCCTGTGTGACCCAGTCACTTAGGGCTCGTCTACAAAAATATTTAGTTTGCGGCAAACTAGGGTGTGAATCTAGCCCACCGCGCACTACGTGTCCATGTGCACCCTGCTGGTGCGCACTAACAGCTTGTTAGTGTGCTTTAATCTACTGTTTCACCGCGGGGCAGATCAAAGATGAATGGGTAGGTGTGGCGAGCCCCCTTTAGTTGAACAATAATTTGTATAATAAATAGACACAAAGGCTGAAAGTTTCAAACTCAGGTGCCTAAAGCCAGGCGACTAAATCCACATTCAGGCACCTTCGTAAGCGGGCTGAGTTTTATGAGATGAGCACTATCCGTCCCATTGTGCTCGGCACCTTTTAGATTATCTAAATCCTCATGATAGTTTATCAGCCTGGTACCGAAAATGGAACAAATTAGTGGCACTCCTGGCTCAAAAGGTGACTTTTTTGCATGTCAAAGTGAATCTCTTTTAAACTACCTCGCAGTGGTATCTACGTCCCCAGGGCAGATAATGACACCTAACTGCATTGGTATTTTGATTTTCCTAGATTATTTAGAGAGCCCCCCCCAAAGATGAGCAGCTTCAATTAGAGCTATTCAGAAAACTTTCGACTGAACAGTTTCCCATAAGAAAATGCTATTTTCCCCAAATTGAAATGTTTTTGCAGGAATGTGGCGATTTTGATGAAATTTTTGATGAAAACATTTAAAAATTATTTGAAATTGAAATGGACTTTCTCATTTCATGTTGATTACTAAATATAGTATAGTTTAGTATAGTATCACATCACTTCACTTCACGACTCCTTTTCCACAAGGTTGGAGGTGCCCACGATTCTTTGCCACTCCTTCCGGTCCATGGCATGGGATTCTAGGTCGTGAAATTCCAGTCCCATTCTCTTCAAATTTGTCTAGACAGAGCCTTTCCATCGTATCCTCAGTCTTCCAAGTCCTTTCTTGCTGTCCTCTTCTTCCCATGCTTTCTCTGATGGTCATTCTGCTCCCATTTTTATCACACGTCCTGCCAACCTCAAATGTACACTCCCCAGCCTATCCACCATTAAGAGTCCCAAGTTCATCTTCCCCCTAATTCCTTCTACACGCACTGTGACTATCCTCCTCTTGCCTGCCATTAATTAATTAATTATAATTAATTATTATATTAATGTTTTGACATTATCGAAACAAAACCTTTCAATAAGGTTGTTTCAATGTTTCTGAATCAATTATTTTTGGAACGTCAGTCCTGTGAGAAATTTTGAAATTGGAACTTTTCACCCTGATTCAGGGGGAAAACAAGTTTCAAAAGGTTGGAATTTCCCACGAGCTGGAAATTCCATTTTGCAACCAGCTCCACTCAGAATCTTTATATATTTATCCTCACAACACCCCTGAGAGGCAGGGTAGTGGTATTACACCCATTTGACAGAGGGACACTGAAGCACAGAGAGATTAAGCCCAAGTCATACAGAAAATCTGTGGTGCAGCAAGGAACTGAACATAGCTCGCTTGGGTCCCTGGTTGACACCCTGTCCCTTTCAACACTAAGGTCACTTACAATGCAGCAACCTCCCACCTGGTGTACTCCAGCAGGGCCTGATAGAGCTGAGTAGCAAAACACAATACTGCTGCTACTACTAAATACTTGGCAGTTTTCATTTTCAAAGGGCTTTCCAAACATTAACTAAGGGATCCTCCCATCTTGTTTAATATCTTTATTAATGATCTGGAGGATGGTGTGGACTGCACTCTCAGCAAGTTTGCAGATGACACTAAACTAGGAGGCGTGGTAGATACACTAGAGGGTAGGGATCGGATACAGAGGGACCTAGACAAATTAGAGGATTGGGCCAAAAAAAACCTGATGAGGTTCAACAAGGACAAGTGCAGAGTCCTGCACTTAGGATGGAAGAATCCCATGCACTGCTACAGACTAGGGACCGAATGGCTAGGTAGCAGTTCTGCAGAAAAGGATCTAGGGGTCACAGTGGACAAGAAGCTGGATATGAGTCAACAGTGTGCTCTTGTTGCCAAGAAGGCTAACGGCATTTTGGGCTGTATAAGTAGGGGCATTGCCAGCAGATCGAGGAATGTGATCGTTCCCCTTTATTCAACATTGGTGAGGCCTCATCTGGAATACTGTGTCCAGTTTTGGTCCCCACACTACAAGAAGGATGTGGAAAAATTGGAAAGAGTCCAGCAGAGGGCAACAAAAATGATTAGGGGTCTGGAGCACATGACTTATGAGGAGAGGCTGAGGGAACTGGGATTGTTTAGTCTCCAGAAGAGAAGAATGAGGGGGGATTTGATAGCAGCCTTCAACTACCTGAAGGGGGGTTCCAAAGAGGATGGAGCTCGGCTGTTCTCAGTGGTGGCAGATGACAGAACAAGGAGCAATGGTCTCAAGTTGCAGTGGGGGAGGTCCAGGTTGGATATCAGGAAAAACTATTTTACTAGGTGGGTGGTGAAACACTGGAATGCGTTACCTAGGGAGGTGGTGGAGTCTCCTTCCTTGGAGGTTTTTAAGGCCCGGCTTGACAAAGCCCTGGCTGGGATGATTTAGCTGGGAATTGGTCCTGCTTTGAGCAGGGGGTTGGACTAGATGACCTCTTGAGGTCCCTTCCAACTCTGATATTCTATGATTCTATGATTCCATGATCTCCCCCGTGATTTTGATAAGTGTTATTATCGCTATATCTGGGCAACTAATCCACAGCAAACGACCTACTCAAAGGACTTAGCCTCTTTTGTCGGTTGCAAATTGTCAACAAACACACTGTAATTTTTTGTTTGAAACACACACTGGTGGAACAATTCCTGCAAACAGTGCTTGAGAGCAATTTCCTGCAAGTTTCACGTTATTTAATCTAGAGGGATTCTGACTGGACGCAGAGGTGACATGCTATGTTTCTGTTCACGGATTGATGGGCACAGCTCTTTGAATTAGGTCTCCAGTGCGAATTCCCATGATTACAAATGCAACAGTCGCTTTCTGGAATACACCATGACGTTGGCAACAACGCTGCTCTTTCTATGAACATCCCTGCGGGTGAAGGTATTTACTAGAATGCTTGTGGAAAGTGACTGCCAAACACAGCCAATGAAAATTCATTTCGACATTGTGACGAAGTGGGAATGTTCTTAATGTTTTCTCTGAATGCTGTGTGGGTGCCTCAGTTTCCCCTATGCATTTCTTAAGTATCTAGGTGGTGGGATAAGGGTGTGATTGTTGCAGACACCTTGTCTCCTAGCAACTGATGGCCGGGTCCCTCCCCTGCGAGGTGCCAACTGAAGGTGTTGGAGAACAAAGAGATCCGGTGGCCTCCTTGCCCAGGAGAGAGACAAAGGCCAGAGGAGGGGCTGGAGGGAGTCAGTTTGGAGCTGGCTGGGGAAACGGAGGGAGGCCCAGAACTGGGGTCTGGGCTCCCCACCCCGCAAGATAGACCTGACTGAGAGGTCCTGTTTTCTGTATCTACAAGCTCTGGTTTGACTGTGTTTCTGTCGTCTAATAAATCTTCTGTTTTACTGGCTGTCTGAGAGTCATGGTGAATCGCAGGAAGTGGGGGTGCAGGGCCCTGACTCAAATATCTCAACCTATATTTGCAGAAATTCTATTGTCATATCAACCCATCTCTAATCACTTCCATCCAACCCCTGGGATAACGAGGCAGAGCGGCCCGGAGTGGGATCAGTGTCTGAGTTGGAATTAGAAGTCAGTCCTGGGTTCAGACAGCTACACCAGGACTCATGTTCAATGGAAACAACCCCATCCATGGCACTATTCTCCAAAGTGCACTTTGGGTGCACCTCTGAAGACACCACACTGACTCTGGTAGCTGTGGGGTGCTCCCCACCCTTGAAAATCAGGCCAGACGTGTCTCAAGACAGGCACTCAAAATCAGCAGCCTCCTTTGAAAATGATTTCAGGCCTGGGATAGGTAGTTGAGCCCCAGATTTCAGCACTCCTTCCCCCCACCCATAGTTCCGGGGGCCCCGTTTGGGGGCTTTTGCGGTGGGCTTGTCTCCAAAAGTTTTGCAAAATGTAATTGGCAGAAAAACGATTTCAGTGGTAAAACATATTTCTCTGTCATGTTATGGAAGTGCCTAGAAGCTCCAACTCAGGCCCCACCATGCAGGGTGCTGTACTACGGTGGCCAACTTTCTCGTCTGTGAAAATTGGACACTGAGCGCCAGAACCTCCCCGGCCATCTCTGCTCCACCTCTTTCCCTTGAGGCCCTGCTCCTCTTCCCCCCATTGCTTGCTGCTTTCTCCACCACCCTCCCCCTGCCAGCTGAGCAGGGCTCTAGGGGTGACTGGTGCTGGAGCAGGACATCGGAGAGAGAGCTGGGCTCTGAGTGTGTGTGTGGGGGTGACGGGAGCAGGGTGGGGCAGGGAGATCCACGCTCAGGGGGTGAACGTGGGTGACATGGGCGGGGCGGGGGAGCTGCGCTCCAGGGGTGGGTGGGTGGGGCAGGATGGGGGAGGTGGAGCCGTGCTCAGGGCAGGACGGGGGAGCCGACCACACCTCTCTCTGCCAGAGCCGTTGCCGAGTGCTCCTCCAGGCTCCAGCAGTGGAGGCCAGTTACTGCAGATAACCAGACTGTTAAATGTCCAGTCAGCAGTGCTGACCGGACACTACCAGGTTCCCTTTTCGACTGGACTTTCTGGTCGAAACCAGGACACCTGGCAACCCTATGCTGTACGTGCATACGTGTACAGTCCCAATCTCCAGCGCCAAGAGTTTACAGTCTGAACAGACCAGGGGAGACATGGTGGAGGGACTTGCCCAGGGTCTCCCAGCAAGCCAGTGGCAGAGCTGGGAGCAGAGCCCAGGTCTCTAGAATCCCAGTTCCAAGCTGCAACTATTGTCCCACCTTATTAACATGAAAGTCTAATACCACCCCCCCCACACACGCTCTAGAAGTCCCAACCTTCTGACAAGTGGAGCCGTTTTAAAGGGGTTGACTGCACAGCAGGTGTGCGATGAGTCTGCTCCTTCCTCCCTTTTAGCCCTCATTACAGCAAAGTTTCATTTGTCAGCGTGGCTGGAGGTCTGCAGCTTGATTACTGGCAAGGCGGGCTCTCAGCAAAATGGAGCTCCGGCTGCAAAACTGCTCACTCCCGTGACTACATCCTTGCAATCGATCGCTCCTGCATTATGCAAACAGGGTGCTGACAAGATGATGCACAGCAAGGCTGATGCCGGTGCATCATCTGCATAGGCAATGCTGCTGAATGGAAGCAAATGAGGAATTATACCAGGGAATTATAGGCAAATGGACAGCAGCAGAGCAGAGGGAACCGTAAGGCATAGGAAATCCATTGGCTGTAGCTTTTTTTCCTTTCTCAGGCTCCAACAACTGTCTCTGTTTATCTAATTCAGTGATTCCTCAGAGATCTGCAGAGCCGGGGCTGGAGGTGGGAGGCTGGGCAGGGGGCCGTCTTGTATTTGTGGAGATTGAGCTGGAAGGCAGTAAAAACTCCGGGAACCACATTTTGTTACAAAAAAGTAGCTGTACAAATCGGTCCCAGTAGTTCTGTTTACATTTGCTCCTAGCAGCTTCTCCCCTTGCGCAGAAAGGCAGCCCAGAGGTTATTGCTTGTTGCTTTAGTTTTACAACACACTTAATTCTTGCCTTTGAACCGTAATGGAGATTTTCTGCATCCAGGCTCCACATCGTCTGTCCCCCCACCCCCGGTTAAACCATGAGCAGGCCGCTGGAGCCAGGGAGATGGAATGCCTTTCTCTCCACCACAATGCATTAGCCTGTGCTCGCCACATATGGCATGTATAAGAGGGCAGAGGTACAATTCAAACAGCTGCCTCTTGAATTTTTGGACAGGAATGAGTCAAGTTTCTTTGCTGTTTACTTTGCAATTCACTGCAAGTAATTTGCTGGCACTTTTTAGGTTTGTGTTCTTTTTTGTGTGTGGCAGTCCCTCAAGATGCAATCGAGATGCAAAGGCAAATGCAGCAGCTACTGAGTCAGTAGGTACGTCTATACTTACCTCCGGGTCCGGCGGTAAGCAATCGATCTTCTGGGATCGATTTATCGCCTCTTGTCTAGACGCGATAAATCGATCCCGGAAGTGCTCGCCGTCGACATCGGTACTCCTGCTCGGCGAGAGGAGTACGCGAAGTCGACGGGGGAGCCTGCCTGCTGCGTTTGGACCCACGGTAAGTTCGAACTAAGATAGTTCGACTTCAGCTACGTGAATAACGTAGCTGAAGTTGCATATCTTAGTTCAAAGTGGGGGGTTAGTGTGGACCAGCCCAGTGACACACTCAAGCTGTCCTCTGCATGCCGCCTGTTCTGTGTGCCGCCAATTTCAGCCCCCTGTGCTTCTGCACTACGCTCTTGCAGGCTTCTCTCCATTGGTCCTGATTTCAAGACACTATTTTTCCACCTTGGCGTCTTACTCCAAATCTCTGCTCACCACAGGCAGGCAAGGAAACAGGATGAAGAGCTATTGACTGACAGCGCAGGAAGGGACACGAGGTCATAGCGTGCGGTGCCTGGCAACATTGTGCGAGGCTAAAATTAAAAAAAAAAAAAAATTGTCTCAAAGAGATTAGATGAGTGGCAACAGTTTAATGGCCCGGAAAATAACCTTACTGCTGCTTTCACAGGAAGCTTTAATACAACCGCCATGATTTCTGCATTTCCTATATAATTTATTGTGGCAGAGTCATTAGGACGTGGAGCTAATTGGTAAAGGCGTCTCTAATAAAAACAGCCTCGCTCAGTCAGCCCCGCACCCCTCCCCCAACTGCATCACCAGACACAAAATACATGGGAGAAAAGGATGCTGCTCTCTGAGACCCATTTCCCAGAGAGCAGCAGGGCCTGATTTGGATCTCCCTTACACTGGTGTAAATCAGGAGAGCGCAGTGGAGAAACACGGGTGCAAAAGAGGGGTGGGATCAGAATCGGGCCCTACAGAGTTGACCCCTGGCTAGATCAGTGTAACTGGGCTAGCACCGTGGTGGGCCAAATTCTTTGCTGGTGTGAACTGGTGCCGCGCCATGGAAGGCCCGGATGAGAGAATGTGACCCACTAGTGTTTAGTATCTGGGTCTGAGGAATTCCATCATTCGATTACTGTGGAGAAAGGCCTTTACTTAGCTATGCAATAACGACCCATTCTGAGGAGCAGACCCTGGCAAGATGAGATAAGGACCATGGGGGTTGGCGGGGGAGGGTTGTCCCTGCATTGGCTCCCTCTGCATCCATATAAAATCTATGCTTCTCATCCTCACCCAAGCTGCAGGCCTTTGACACAGCTTCCATCTCCTCCTGTTCCTCTCTCTCCAAATCACTCTCTATGGCCCAGATTCTGATGTCGGCTAGATAGGATCAAAACTGGATTTAACCCCTCCAGGTCAATGCCATTACCCTGGGTTTACACTGGTATCGAAGAGACCAGAATGAGACCCCTTTGTCTGCTCTCCCACGTACTGTACAGCTTCGTTGCCTTCTTTCACCCGTTCCAAGTGCAAGGGACTGCTCACCTACTCAGAACCTTTAGTGTGCTCCTTCAGATCCCGCCTTAAAAACCCTTCTGGTGGAGCCAATCTCTTCCCGCACTGCCCCACACCTGTGCTCAGGTGGAAATGGCTGCCCAGGCTGGTCAGCAGCAGAGAATCAGGCCCAATGCTTCCATGGGGTTACAGCGTTACCTGGCTAGTGAAGACCTAGAGCAGGGGTGGCCAACCTGAGCCTGCGAAGGAGCCAGAATTTACCAATGTACATTGCCAAAGAGCCACAGGAATACGTCAGCAGCCTCCCACCGGCACCCCCGCCGATCAGCACCTCCCACTCCCTCCCCGCACCTCCCGATCAGCTGTTTCATGGAGTGCAGGAGGCTCTGGAGGGGAGGGGGAGGAGTGAGGGCACTGCAGGCTCGGGGGGCGGGGGGGGGGGGGCGGGAAGGGGTGGAGTGGCGGCAGGGCCTGTGGCAGACCCAGGAGCTGAGCAGTGAGCACCCCCCAGCACATTGGAAAGTTGTCACCTGTAGCTCCAGCCCTGGAGTTGGTGCCTGTACAAGGAGCCGCATATTAACTTCTGAAGAGCCGCATGCGGCTCCGGAGCCACAGGTTGGCCACCCCTGACTTAGATGGACGATTTAACTTTATAATTAAAGTCAAGTATTTCTTGGCTGCTCTGGCGTGGCATCGCTCCCAACACTGCTCAGAAGGACTGGGCCTTCAAGGTGAACTGCAAAGCAAAAATCACAGTGCTTGTGCTTTTCACTGCTCCTTCATAAGGCCAGTGGTATGTTAGAAGCATGGTCCTGTTTTTTTCTCATAAGAATATCAGGGCCTGACGGCCCTCTTTTCCTTGGAGGATTTTGGCATGTTTGGGTGACTGGGAGCCAGCTGAAACCTGAGACTGAGAAACGGGCTATTGGATCAATGCAGTACATCTTTGCCCCCTCGCTTGGGAGCCAGGAGAGGCGCAGCTCAGGTGCCAGCATCATGTCACATTCCCAGTCATAGAATCATAGACTATCAGGGTTGGAAGGGACCTCAGGAGGTATCTAGTCCAACCCCCTGCTCAAAGCAGGACCAATTCCCAACTAAATCATCCCAGCCAGGGCTTTGTCAAGCCAGGCCTTAAAAACCTCTAAGGAAGGAGATTCCACCACCTCCCTAGGTAACCCATTCCAGTGCTTCATCACCCTCCTAGTGAAATAGTGTTTCCTATTATCCAATCTAGACCTTCCCCATTGCAACTTGAGACCATTACTTCTTGTTCTGTCATCTGCCATCACTGAGAACAGTCTAGATCCATCCTCTTTGGAACCCCCTTTCAGGTAGTTGAGAGCAGCTATCAAATCCCCCCTCATTCTTCTCTTCTGCAGACTAAACAATCCCAGTACTCTCCACCTCTCCTCGTAAGTCATGTGCCCCATCTCCTTAATCATGTTTGTTGCCCTCCGCTGGACTCTTCCCAATTTTTCCACATCCTTCTTGTAGTGTGGGGCCCAAAACTGGACACAATACTCCAGATGAGGCCTCACCAATGCCAAATAGAAGGGAATGATCACATCCCTCGATCTGCTGGCAATGCCCCTACTTATACAGTCCAAAATGCCGTTAACCTTCTTGGCAATAAGGGCACACTGTCCACTCATATCCAGCTTCTCGTCCACTGTAACCCCTAGGTCCTTTTCTGCAGAACTGCTGCCTAGCCATTCAGTCTCCAGCCTGTAGCGGTGCATGGGATTCTTCTGTCCTAAGTGCAGGACTCTGCACTTGTCTTTGTTGAACCTCATCAGATTTCTTTTGGCCCAATCCTCTAATTTGTCTAGGTCCCTCTGTATCCTATCCCTACCCTCCAGTGTATCTACCCAGGAGTGCTGCCAGCTTTTTTGCTGCCCTAGGCGGTGGAACGTCCCCGAAATGCTGCCCCCAACAGAGGCGGCGGAAGGTCCCACCCCAGAAATGCCGCCCTGACAGATGCAGTGGAAGGTCCTTCCCCCGAAATACTGCCGACAACCGGGGCGGCCGAAGATCCGGCCACCGCAGTCGCCGTCCCCCAAATGTTAGCGCCCTAGGCGATCGCCTATGTCACCTAATGTCTTGCGCCGGCCCTGTATCACCACTCCTCCCAGTTTAGTGTCATCTGCAAACTTGCTGAGGGTGCAGTCCACGCCATCCTCCAGATCATTACTGAAGATATTGAACAAAACCGGCCCCAGTCCTCAAAGGGGTTGCCAAGTTTCTCCAGGAGAAAAGGAAACTCCGTGTAGTTCTACATGGACAGCACTGAGTCCAGTAGGAGCTCTGGACTGGTGTCGTGTTTATTGTTGCTACTATTATTCCTTCTCCTTCTAATGTTGAAAACAAGCCGGGAGGAAATCAGATACAAAATGTCTTTATGCACCGCACAGTAGCAGCCTAGGAAATAAACCGACTGTTCCGTTTGCTTTGCTGTTCACCTGTAACGGTCCAGATCCTTTGCCACTGCAGTGACTTTCACCCAGTCACAAAGCCTTGTCTTCAGCACCGTGATCTTACTTCCATAGTCAGTCCTTACATCAGCGCCGAAATGAAACATGCAGCGGCTTCAGGGTGTCAATACAGGACTTGGCTTTCGCCTCCCGTCAGCACATGGACGTTATTTCAGTGCCAGGTGGTCCCCTTCCCTGCAGGACTCTGCTCTGCCAGCCCCCATCACTCCCTTAGCTTCCAGAGGTGGGCGAGAGTCATTTCCATAATGAAAGCCAAGCCACTTTAACAAAGCGATCTGCACTGCGGAAGCCAGGGGGCTCTGCATCGCCTGGCAATAGCCTGTCTTCGGTCACTTATTCTTCCCACTGTACCCCAGTGTCTTTACACAGCTAGCCCTCCCTGACTGTCAGAAGAAGACGCTAAAGAACCTGCTGACCCACTACTGGGCACCTTCCTCCCACCCAGGCTGTGGTGGTGGGAAAGGACCCAGCCAGTGGCGGGTGCTGTGTCACCCAGTTCAGTGCCCTGTCAGTAGAAGGCTCCCTAGTCCCCAGGGGATGTGTGCGGGGTGGGAGAGGTTGCAGAGGCAATACAGCTTGCTGTAGAGAGACGCGTGGATTGCAGGCAGCCTGAGAGGTGGGACTGGACGCAGGGCATGGCAGCACAGGACGCAAAGCAGAAGCCCACAAGCAGGAGGCGTGGGGACAACCCTACGCATGACGGCAAAAATGTGGCGGGCCTGGACTCTGCATTGAGACTCTGTTCCCTCTATAGCTCCCTCCTGCATTTCCCCAGGGGCTGCTGGGCTGGGGTTTTCATGAAGTCTTGGAGCCTAAGGAATTGGCACCGTTATTTTGAGAGCCCGGGCAAAGCCTCCTCTGTGATCCCTGTCAATGTGCGAGTGCCAGGGCCTGCAGAGCCCAGGGCCCGGACAACTTACAGCACTGGCCTCCAGTCCAAACCCACTGCAAACAGGCCCTCTGCCAGACGCCACAGGGCCCTGGTGGACGCCAGCGCTCTGCAGCGGGGTGGCTTACCATACACGCCCGGCTGTGGCCACACAATCTGAGTGTGCGCCTCCAACCCAGCAGGGTGGAAGGATCAGTTGAGTGAAGATGGCTGAGAGTACAACAGTGGTACTCCAGCAGGGCTGGAGACACGTTCAGCACAAAAACCTCCAGCAGATCTCTGTACAACCCACAACAATTAGCTACCACCGACCTGCATGCTATCCTGGGATACCCAGCTGTGAATGCCCTTTGCACTGCACCCACAAAGACAATGTCTGACTAGTACACCTGCTATCGCAAAGAAACTTACAATGAGACTGTCTAAAAGCGCCAAGTCATCATGTTTGGTCCATTAAGCAATGTTAATTAGTGCTAAATGACAAGGCAGCACCTGTGGAAATGCATGTGGGGGACTTGCATGAATGCGAAATATACTCATTAAGGTTAGTGCAACAACACGGAAAACAATCTGAATTCACCATGACAGGGCACAGAGAAACAATGGCTTACTGGTTTTGTAATGTGCAGCAGTAGCGGTTAATTGGTCTGTCGGGTCTGTAAAGCATAGCCTGTAGGACATTTCCTAAGAACCTCTGCCCTTGGAAGAGACCCTAACTTTACTACAGGCTTTTGCTTCTGAGGATTTAAACAGTCAGGAGCATGAAACAGACACACAGATTTTACATGAGAAAATAACCCAGCAAGCCTATGATAACTATAAAGGGAAGGGTAACAGCTGTCCTGTGTACAGTACTATAAAATCCCTCCTGGCCAGAGACTCCAAAATCCTTTTACTTGTTAAGGGTTAAGAAGCTCAGGTAACCTGGCTGACACCTGACCCAAAGGACCAATAAGGGGACAAGATACTTTCAAATCTTGGTGGGGGGAAGGCTTTTGTTTGTGCTCTTTGTTTTGGTGGTTGTTCGCTCTTGGGACTAAGAGGGACCAGACATCAATCCAGGCTCTCCAAATCTTTCTGAACAAGTCTCTCCTATTTCAAACTTGTAAGTAAACAGCCAGGCAAGGCGTGTTAGTTTTTATCTTTGTTTTCTCAACTTGTAAATGTACCTTTTACTAGAGTGTTTACCTCTGTTTGCTGTAACTTTGAACCTAAGGCTAGAGGGGGGTCCTCTGGGCTCTTTAAGTTTGATTACCCTGTAAAGTTATTTTCCATCCTGATTTTACAGAGATGATTTTTACCTTTTTCTTTAATTAAAAGCCTTCTTTTTCAGAACCTGATTGATTTTTCCTTGTTTTTAGATCCAAGGGGGTTGGATCTTGATCCACCAGGAGTTGGTGGGAGAACGGAGGGGGGATGGTTAATTTCTCCTTGTCTTAAGATCCAAGGGGTTTGGATCTGTATTCACCAGGGAATTGGTGAAGAGTCTCTCAAGGCTACCCAGGGAAGGGAATTAGCACATTGGGAGTGGTGGCAGTGGACCAGATCTAAGCTGGTAGTTAAGCTTAGAAGTTTTCATGCAGGCCCCCACATCTGTACCCTAAAGTTCAGAGTGGGGAAGTAGCCTTGACAAAGCCACACTCATGTGTGTGTATTTAGTGCAGGCGAAAGACACCACCAGCGCTGCAGTGTCCACAGAACAAGGACAGCATGGGTATGAACAGGGCCGGCTCCAGGCACCAGTGAAGGAAGCAGGTGCTTGGGGTGGCCAAGGGAAAGAGGCAGTATGTCCGGGTCTTCGGCGGCGGGTCCCTCAGTCCCTCTCGGAGCAAAGGACCCACTGCCGAATTGCCGGCGAAGAATGAAGCGGTGCGGTACAGCTGCCGCCGCAGTGCCACCGATCGCGGCTTTATCTTCCCCCCCCTTTATCCCCTCCGCTTCGCCGCTTGGGGCGGCAAAAAAGCTGGAGCCGGCCCTGGGTATGACCTGGGGGAGGGTGTTGTGATGGGGTTTGTACCCCAGACTGGCAGAGAATGAGTTTCCTGGTGCCAGACAGCAATTAGCACTCCTGGTTGCACCTGAAGGGCGGACCAGGCCCAGTTTAGGAGTAGGCCCAGCTGTGAGGAGCAGGGAGACTAACAAAGATAGGACTTGGAGGCAGTAGAAGAGAGGCAGGAGGCCATGGGAGAGGGTCAGCCTTGAGGTCCTCTCCTGAGAAGGGAGCTCTGGTAAAGGGTCAGGGAGACAATGGGAAGCTATAGGGGAGGAGCAAGCGCCTGTGGTGAGCCTGGCCAAAACCAAGGTGGAACGTTTCTCTGACAGCTCTGCTCTAGGAGTTATCTGGGGGAAGGTCTCTGGCCTGCGCTATACAGGAGGTCAGGCCAGATGATCACATTGGTCCTGTGTGGCCTATGACAAAGGCCAGACCCCGGTGAGGCAGCCCCGGAGGTTGGGGTTCTGGAGGAAAGAGGCAGGACACACAAATAGCCGTAAGGGAGGCAAACAGCAGCTGGGCCTCCAGGGAGAAAGCCCTGTGAGGTGTCGCTTGGTACAAGTGCTAAGCAGAACTCAGCTGAGCCCGGGAAGGGGCGAAGGATCTGCTGAGAAGTGAGCCCAGGCAGGACTGAGGAAAAGGGCCTAGAGATGGGCCGAGATAGGAGGTGGCCCAGGGAGGAAGCAAGGAGTCTGAGGGAACAGGCCTTAGCTTTTCACTACAGGGTCCCAGGACTGGAACCCAGGGTACAGGAGGGCCTGGGCTCTTCAACCAGCCCCTGAGGAACGTGGTGGGAAAGGCCCCTGATACAAAGGGTTTGAGGACCATCGACCCTAGAGTTGGGCCAAAGACCTGATGTGAGGTTGTTGGAATGTTTGCTGGGACTCCCACTTATCCCAGAAGGTGGGACTCTCAGTGACCTGGCCACAGGGAAGAGTCGCGAGAAGAAGCAGAGCACTGTAGGGCAGGAGTGGCTGCCGGCCGAGAGCACCAGAGGAAGACAGCTTGCAATGCCATGCCCAGCCACAAGGGGATGCACCAACTGGTGAGTCTCAGTTCTGTGCATGTGTGGGGGAAGGATCCCAGAGGAAACAGAACAAGTGACAAAGATTTAAAAGGACCAAGTGAGGGTGGGGGTGGGTAGGGAGGCGTGAATTGGAGAGAGGCCGGAGGACTGAGGTGGGGAGGCATGAACAAGGCAGACGCCGGAGAAGTGGGAGCACTGCTTACCTCTCAGGCTGGCAGAAAAGACGTTTAGACCAAACTTCACCTTAACTCTGCCTCGCGAATCTAGTGACTGTCAAATGTCCTGTGTGATGAGGTTGTTTTTTCAGCTGATTTTGCTCTACGGCTCAGCTCCTCAGTTAGTGTCAATCGGCGTAGTTCCACTGGCGCCAGCAGGACTGCTCAGGTGCTTAAAGTTAAGCATGTGCTTAAGTGCTTTGCAGTGGGCTCAGCCCCTTGGAGGCTCTGACGTGGGACATAAGTGGTGCATAGGTCACTTATACAGACTGTCTGCACGGGTGAGCTAGGAGAGTTCACAGCCATGGACATTGGTCCTTTGGAAGCAGTGGGATCTCAGTTACACTTTGTGACTATGGGCCACTCCCGCCCAAGAACCGGCAGTGAACAGCTGCAGAGGTTGCAATCCAGAGCTAAGGTGAGCGGGTGAATGAGCACAATTAAAATGCAGGAACGCTCTGCTCGTTTTGGTCTTCAAACCAATGGTGGTGGCTCCTTTTTGCAAGCCAGCCTCCCCTTGTCCTGACACACACCACTCAATGTGCTGAGAAGAGGTGTGCGTAGCTCACATTAGCGTTAATGCAAGTTATGCGTTTAAATCCCCATTCCCACTGCACCAAGATGGGAATACAGCCCCGTTCTGTGCCCTTTGTAATAGCTTTGTAACCCTCCCTTTCAGGGAGGGCTTACAATGGGATTTTTGTCGGTCACTGATTTTCTGTCATCCCGGGGCTGGAATGAATGCACTCCAACGCTGAGACAGCAAAAGCTTATGTTACAAGGGTTGACTGGCATGCTGTGACTCCGGAGAGCGATGGGGCTGTGGGTTTCCAGGCAGGAAGATGTGTGTTTTCTCCTTATTCATCAGAAATCCAGATTAGGTCTGGTTCTCCTCCCTCTTTTCCAGTTTCACACTGGGGGAACCCAGTGGACATGGATGGCGTTACTCCAGATTTAGACTGGAATAACTGAGAGGAGAATTAGGTCTATTATTTTTAAATCCGTTCAGTCTCACTAGACTTGGAATGATAACATGACTGAAGGGCTCATTTCTACTAGGAGTTGTGGTAGCCTGACGGGTAATGTTTCCAGCCAGGACCAGGGGAAGGGTTGGGAACTGATATAGCTGGCACTGCAGTGACAGGAACAAGATGGAGCTATTCGGGGTACTCACTGCGCCAGAAATTCCTTCGTAGGTTCCTGAGCTGGACAACACAAACAGACCTGGCAGCGATCTCAGCTGATGTTCGAGCTACCCCATCAGCTAGCTACGGGTGAGTGACCAGGAGAGCAGAGAGGACAGAAAGAGGATTCCTTTCAAGGAAGAACTCCAAGAACGTAGTATGTGCAAGAGCCCGGTGTATAATAACATGGGTCCAGGCCATCGCGAACTACTGTGCGAATCTGCATGTAGCCATAGCCCCTCTGCCTCCATGTGGCAGAGAGCCTGGAATACATTTTGTTCATTTGGACTTTCCTTTGTTGCTTGCTGTAACAGAAATTACCTGGGCAACATGCCAAACATTAGAAAAGAAAAATAACTGTTTCTCTGGTCAATAGCAGCCTTTCCTGAGGCCTTGTTTACACACCTGAATTGTGCTGGTTTAACTAATCAGTTTTTAAACCGACTTAAACAAACCGGCACAATTGTCCTCTGTGTGGAGGCTCTTAAATTGGTTTCCAACTGGTTTATATCGGGTCAGCTTTATTCAGATTAAAGAATAGTTTCAGTTAAACGGGTGCAACTTTCACATGCCCTGGAAGTTACTTGTG
The DNA here is from genome assembly GCF_027887155.1 of Malaclemys terrapin pileata. Taxonomy (NCBI): domain Eukaryota; kingdom Metazoa; phylum Chordata; order Testudines; family Emydidae; genus Malaclemys; species Malaclemys terrapin. The sequence continues at coordinate 146,708,364 of NC_071508.1, read as the reverse complement.
TCCCGGTCCTTATGGGGGTGTGTCTACTACTTCCAGGGCACCAGGCTCCTATAGCAATGGCAGCAGCACCCTGTCAGAGAATGTGGAATGAGCAAATATTTGGGAAAGGCACTTGGCATGGTGCTCAGTAGAGAGAGGCAAGCTGGTAGGAACCATCTGGACCCACAGATAAAAAGACAGGAGTCCCTTAGTCTCACAGCACAAGAACAACGGGACATGCCTTGGAAAGGAAAGGTGGCAAATGCAAACCAGATAAAAGGAAATGCGTTTTCACTCAACACACCCTGAGACTGCGGAACTCACTGCCACAGGTAATTGTTGAGGTCAAGAATGTAGCAAGATTCAAAAAGGGATCAAGGCATTTATGTGACTATCCAGTTACAACACTTAATGTTAACACACATTTTGGAAGAGGTATTAAGCCTCATGCACCAGGGTTTGCCAGTCTCTAACTACTAGGGATTATGGGAGATCCAAAATGGAGGGCACCTTCTTCTGAAGCATCTGGTACTGGCTATTGTTGGAAATAGGACCCTGGACTAGAAGGACCTCGGGCATGATAGTCTGGTTTTCAGGCCTGATGCGAATTACCTCGCTTTAGGCTTCATCGGCTTTCAGTAGCACATTGGTAGATTAAAATCTCAATGTCTTGGGGACTGCAGACGTGAAAAAGGCCGGACTGGGTGAAAAGCCCACTTAATGAGCCAGCTGGAAGATTTGCCAAGTAAACTGTTGACAATGCTAACTGAACTGTCAAGAGAATGCACAGTGAAATCGGGTAGTGTGCCCCTTTGACTGAGGGCATCCAAAGTATCTCGTGACACATGCGATGAGACATATTTGGATCCACATATTGTTGTAATGTTCTCTTCTTAGCAATGTAGATTCCACAGAAACCCTTTAAATCTGGACAGTTAATCGGAGCATTACACCAAAACACAGACTAATATTCTGCAAGCAAGCCCATCCTCTGTTTTAGTAACGGTAATACTGTCCTTTTTATTGTGAGTTTAGCAATTGACATTTTAAAATTAAATGTATCGATCACTATTGTAATGAAGGCAATCATAGAAAAACTGTATTGTAATGCATATTGCAATGTTCTCACCCTCACTGATGGATAGTTTTGAACCTGGTGGTTCCCTGGAGAATTTTAACTTCCACTCCCCCCTCTTTACTCAATATCTCTAAGATGCTATTGAGAGAACTGGGGAGACAACACGAGCCCACGTGCTAGGAGTACACAAAACACCCCTCCTGCACCATCCCTCAGCTCCTTCAATATCAGCACCTGGATGAAGAGCAGGAGGGATGCTGTCTCCTCTTTCACATCCCTCAGCTCTGCAGGAATCTGTCCTCAGATTGTTAAATTGACTCATCGGGTCCTTTTAGACCCCTCAGTGCTTCTTGATGCCCAAATAAATACAGCAGCCAAAATCAAACACTCTCATGACTGTGATTGTAGAGAAGATTGTGCCCCATCCGAGTGGATTCAGATCTGCCAAAGCATCCTGGGTCACTAGGGCTGAGTCCTGCAATCTGTGTTACCCAGGAATGGAGCCATACATCCTGAAAAAGCATCAACAGGTACAAAATGCAGCAGCGCATCTGTTTGTCAACACTACACACATCACCCAGGTGCTCTGTACTCGCTCTCCATTGAATAAGCAGTCCAAGATCTCTATTCTGATATTCAAAGCGTTGGGAAGCTACCCCTTCCTCTGCAACCATGACGACCCAGGGCAGCTCCCTTCCACTAGGAGCCACCACAGATGTGCAAGCTAGATCCTGGAGCTCATTGTCAGGGGTCCCCTGCCCTCCCTTGGTTCTTGTCATGCAGACAGAAAGCAGAAGGCCAGAGTCCAAAGTGCAGGCAATGCGATGTTTCTTGGGGTTAACAAGCAAGCATAATCACCACTCTGTACATCAGCAGAGCTTCCTTCCCCGTTCCTCCTTCTCAACAGGCTTAATTATACCGGTAGTGCTCACCCCTGGCACCACCCTTTACAATTTAAGGTCATATTCAGTTTTGGAGCATCTTGAGTCTGGGGGCTTTGGTCCCATTTCTTTTGTACCTCTTGGGAGGGGAAGAGAGTGAGGTTGTGTACCACCTCCCCTTTGGCTTTTGGTGTTTCTTGCTCCGCTCCGCCCACCCAACATTCCAGCTGGGGAGCGGGGTCAGGGCCGAGGGCTTGCCCCACTCCGCCCACCCAGCATTCCAGCTGGGGAGCGGGGTCGGAGACTTGCCCACTCCCCAGCTGGAATTCTGGGCGGGGCGAGCCAAACAACCTTATAGCGGAATATTGCGCGACTTTCAACGAGTATGTTCTCGAATAGATCAGCAACCTAATAACAAAACAATGTTAACCGGGATGACTTTAAGTGAAGAGTTACTGTATTTCTAAATACTTGACAGGCACTCAGGTATTAGAGTGATGGGCCCACAATAGTATCTCCCTAGGTAGGTAGACAGAGTGGTTACAGGTGCTGTACCAGTGGAGTGTGTGGCATAAATGAGCTCATAAAAAAAGATGAGCAAAAAAGTACGTAATCTTTGACCAGCTCTGCTAGTAACCTTGAATGTCTGAAGAGCTATAATGGAGGTTGGGGCTGATGTCATGTGCTGTTTTCTTTTTAGAGCCGGAGATCTACATCCTTCCGCTCTTGCTGCAAGGTTAGTGTGGGAGACACCTGGCTAATTAGAATTGGGGGGTGTTTCATTAAAAAATAAATAGCAGAAGTTGATGAAGCTGAACTGCTGTTAACTGGCTTTCTGTTCTGAGAGGGAGGGTTTGAGTCTAGGACTAAAAGCTTCCCAGCAAGCTCCATCTTAGTGCACTCTTTTTGCAACTTGGCTTGCTTGGGCTGACAGGGGATTTGCACCCAGGACCTTCAAGTGCTAAAGACACGAGCCTCTGCCACTTGAGCTAAAACCAAAGGCTCTGTAACTGTGAGCTTGTGTCCAGCCATTAGAGTGGGACACAGACCCACATTCTCTTAGTGAGGGTTAGAGTCATTTCTTGTCTGAGACAGCCAGCATACAATCCCTTATAGCTCAGCCAACCTTTTGGTGCAACTGAGACTCATTTTCAGGCGATTGTGTTCTCAGGTGAAAACGATTTGAAAAACCAGAGGTTTCCCATGATCCTTACCTGGGACAGGTAAAAAACTTGGCAGTTTCCACTGAGTTTTTATCCTGCAATTTTTGGATTAATTCAAACCTGAAATGCAGGTTGTGTCTGCGCACCTAAAGTAACGGAACAGCAACAAAAAAAGACTTCCACAAACTCCCCTGTGAGCGGAGAACAAGACGTTTGCACATCTCCACCAGGCAAGCAGTGCTCGGCATCCCCTGAAGTCCTTACACTCCCATATTATGCTGAGCGCTGTCTCATGCAGCCCTCTGAACGTTATGGAATGAATGGCTGGTGAGGAGGCAAGTATAAGCAAAGAAGATCGGGAAAGGACTGGTTTAATTCAGCTGTCAATGGATCATGGATGGGACTGCTTAGGGTGCCATAACTGTGTAGCTTCACTTCATGCCAGACAGAAAGGATGGCCTGGTGGTTTGGTTACTGTACTGGGACTTGTGCAATCCGCATTCAACTCTGCTACAGACTTACTGTGTGACCTTGGGCAAGTTACTTAATCTTTCGGCTCCTCATCTGTAAAATGGGATGAATAAAATGCCTGTTGTCTTGTTTAGAGTGTGAATTCTTTGGGGACAGGAACTGTGTGTGTGTGTGTGTGTGTGTGTGTGTGTACAGCACATAGCACAATGGGCCCAGATCTCAGACTGGACCTTGCAGTGCTACTGCAGTACACCGTACTAATACTCTCTTCTTGCCCTGCAAGCTCCCAAGGAGATCTATTCCCCGACACTAGCCTGGGGAGCGGTACCTTGTGACGACTGCCTGGCTTTCTGAGCAGGTGTCAGGAGCAGGCAGTCCAGTCTCTGCGACGTTCTGCACTGAGATACTGACCAGGAGACGCTCCAGGCATGAGGCTGGAAAAATGCAAGAGGTGCCCCCACTCATCCATTCAGCTGGCTGGAGATAGCCCCCACATACCAGGGACTTTAAAACATTCCTGCTCTGCCTGGGTATACACTGGGTTAGATCCGGAGCTGGTGTAAACCGGCATCGCTCCACTGACTGCCACAGTGCCGCATCAAATTGTGCCCGCTCAGGATCCGGCCCATTGTAAAGAGGGGAGTAACTCACGCCAGCTACCGAGTATAGTTTCCTGGACTGCACCTCCCTGTCCCTTGCAGCTGATGGCTTCAAGGCCACACCAGCAGAACCTCTGATTACTCATTCCCTTTTCATTTAAGATTGGATGCTGGGAGCCTTCCCTGTTGCTACTTTTAATTAATCCCCCAGCCTCTCTCATTCTCCCCTGCCCCCAGCTGCTCTGCTCTGCTCCACTAATCCTGGTCCCCCAAAGCAGCATTTGCAACCCAGTCACAAGGCAGCCGGCTAATTACATTCAGCACACCCTCTAAAGACGACACGCTATTAATTCCAAAGGCTTGCTTCGTGAAGGTCACGGAAGAGAGGGGCTTTCGGTGCCGCTGATGAAGAAGAAGAGTATTGGAATTCCTTCATGCTCTGGAAGGCTTGTGGGTAGATGCAGAACGCCCTGCTGTGAAACCCAGCGAGCCGCTTTGTGTCCCTGAAAAGCGGCCCTCGCTGTCAGGCCCACCCCGCCCTCTGCTCAGCTGTCTGGAAATCTCTGTGACGCCTCAGGCTGAGGGGCTGCGTGGCTCCACGGATCTGACCAAAAGCCACATGAAGTCAGTGGAAAGGCTGCCGGTGACTTTGAGCTGTGGGTCAGGCCCCATGTGCTCAAGTGAGGAGCAGACTTGGGGGAATGATGCTCTCTATTGCCTGTGTGCCTGATACAGCCCCACAGTCCCCATGCTAGTCCTACGGCCTTCCCTCTTTGCACAGCAAATGGGCCCACACATCAGACCTCGTCCCAAATCTGGGGATATTCGGGTCGCAGGTATTTAGCACAGGCCCACCTTCGCTTTACACAGCTCGCTGTTAGGACACTCGCAGTCTGAGGTAAAGCTCCCAAGAGCAGCGAAGAGCCAGTAGCAGCCGGGAGGGTGTGCATTTGTCAGCCGATATGTGGGCTAGGGCTCTGGGACTGGGGCGGCAGGATAGGCGCCCCTCCCCTGGCCCCAGCAGGTCTGGGACGGGGGAGGGGTGCCCCGGCCGCACCTGGGTCCGGACTGCTCCAACAGGTTGGGGGCCAGGCTAGGTGGGGGCTGGGGGAGGAGTGTCCCTCCCCTGGCAGGTCCCCGGGCGGGTTCCCTGAGCGCCTGCGTGGCACTAAATAGGGGGCTGCGTGGTCGCGTGAGCTTACAGGGAACTTAGCTCTCAACCTTTCCACACGACTGTCCCCCTTTCAGGAGTCTGATTTCTCTTGTGGACCCCAAGTTTCACCTCACTTAAAAACTACTTGCTTACAAAATCAGACATAAAAATACAAAAGGTCACAGCACCGTATTCCTGAACAATGGCTGACTTTCTCATTTTTACCATATAATTATAAAATCAATCAATTGGAATATAAATATTGTACTTACATTTAATTAAATAAATTAATGGAGATATCCCATCTCCTAGAACTGGAAGGGACCTTGAAAGGTCATTGAGTCCAGCCCCCTGCCTTCACTAGCAGGACCAAGTACTGATTTTGCCCCAGATCCCCAAGTGGCCCCCTCAAGGATTGAACTCACAATGCTGGGTTTAGCAGGCCAATGCTCAAACCACTGAGCTATCCCTCCCCCCACTATATTTCAGTGTATAGTCTATAGAGAAGTATAAACAAGTGAGTGTCTGTATGAAATTTTAGTTGGTACTGACTTCGCTAGGGCTTTTTATGTGGCCTGTTGTAAAACCAGGCAAGTATCTAGATGAGTTGATGTGTGATGGAAGACCTCTGCGTACCCCCAGGGGGACTTGTACCCCTGGTTGAGAAGCACTGTACTAGCCTGCTGTGCCAAGACCAGCCGGCTCCATGGCCAGCATTGCTACAGAAATCAGGCCACTATGAAACAGAGCTGCTGCAGCCGGTGCCTTTGCTTTGTTAAGGTCCTTGCGTACACTTGAAAGGGCCGCTTTTCCTGCCACTTTACACCCCAGACATGGCTGCATGCCAGCACCGGGCAGGCAAGGGGAAAGAAACTTGGCTTCCGTGTCTCTCAAGTGGCCTGCACTAAATGCCGCAAGGTCCTTTTCAGGTCCGTGCCCAGCTGTTTCATCATGACAGTGCATTGAAGTGTGGATACGATCCTTGCTGTGCACTTTTTCATAACCGCTGAGACCAGGGAGGAGTGTCACAGAGAAATACAGATTACCGAGGAGAAACCGTAGCGGCACAGAACACTAAAAGCTATGTGCCATGCCTGTGATGCTGGGCACAAAGTGACCCCAGGTGCGCAGACATGCTGCTGTAGACATGGAGACATTGATGGGCAAATAGACTGGCTGCTGGGTGAATTGATACTGTGTGCACAGATACAGATGTGTGTGTGATACAGATGATTGGATGTGTGGCTATGCACAGATTTGATAGGTCCAGGCTTACAGGGGATGAGATAGCTCAGTGGTTTGAGCATTGGCTTGCTAAACCCAGGGTTGTGAGCTCAATCCTTGAGGGGGCTATTCAGGGATTTGGGACAAAAATCTGTCTGGGGATTAGTCCTGCTTTGAGCAGCAGGTTGGACTAGATGACCTCCTGAGGTCCCTTCCCACCCTGATATTCTATGACATGCTGCAGAGTTTGAGGGTGGCAGTAGATACTTCTATTAGCAAAGAGGAATGGGCCTAATAGTTATTTACCTTCACTGCCCACAGAAGGTATCATGCAGAATTCCTGACATTGTTTTGGTGCCCATCAGCACCAGAGTGGCAGAAACAGACACACGGTAGTTCTGGTGCACTTCTTGGATGCTGTAAACGTGCAAGGGCAGCTCTGTACTGCACTGAGTGCTTGCTAAAAATACGTTTGGCTATTTAGGACAGGATCTTTGCAGCTGCTAAATGGGGAACATCAGGTTTTATTCAGGTGGGTTTGAAGATTCTCTAGAGTCTGAAGAAAGCTCTCGCCCTGCAGCCAGCGCTGGACACATAGGAGGCGGACAGACCGAGTTCCTGTGCAAAAGCTGTGAGGTGGCTGGGGCTCTCGGTTGCCAATATACTTTATGAGGAAGGTGTTCCGTTACTATGGTGATGGGCAGCAGTGCAAAACCCTAACATGGATTTTTTTTCTGGGCTGTCGTAACCCTGTGATATTGTCACCTTAGAGCACGTGCAGCAGGAAAGATGGGTGGGTGAAAAGACTTAAAATCCACATCAGCATCAACCCCCCACACCTCACATCCTGTAACGTTTTCAGCTTGTCTCCTTATTCCATGGAGGACAGAAGAGTAAATCCCTGGCACTTTCCAGGAAAGAGACTTCAGAAAACAGCCTGGAGATGGGGGTAGTTGCCAGAACCACCACTGGATTGGTATTACCCCCATTGACAAGATCAGCTAGCCAAAATTGGGGCCTAATAGTTTGTTCCAGTTAGAAGGAGAAACTGGTGATAGTCGGGTATTTCTCTGATGCAGTTTTATTTACAAAGTTCCGTGTCTCTGAACAACAGACGGAATCAAAGAACAGGAAACAGCTTCTTTTGCTCACAACCCCAAGAATACTCTTTTCAGCCTGCACCTCTGACCCCAAAGTCTCTCCTCTGGCTTCTTCCAAGGTCAGACCCTGCATTCAGCTTCTCCTTCTGCCTGGCTCACTCCCCCATTTTCAGTGGACAGGCAAAACACACACACAAAATACTCAGCAAAGCTGGTCACCCACACAGGCCAAAACTCCTGGGCGGGTTCACATACCCGTTTTGTCTTAAGGGCGGCCTTGTAATTTACTGATCCCTACGTTATGTGAAAGGAAGGGCACATTCATACCCCTGTGTCTCAGTGAGGTTTGTGAGCTATGTAGTCTCCAGTACCTCTCAGCATAACAGTATAAAATATTTTCATTTGAGTTTATTTTTGTAAACTGAAATCTTGCATAAAATTCTTGTGCTGTGCTATGATGTTTAGACCAATATGGAAGATGGCTTCTCTGATGATATTTCTCATCAGACTTGTCGGGATGAACACCTGGTCATGGATCCACAGGATCTGTGCTATGCCCAGGTTCTAAACAGCCTTTGGGAGGAACCTCTTCAGCGTGCCAGCCCCCGAGGGTCCCACTCTGCCTTAAGGGTAGGCCACGTGGCCTCTGGGCTCCAGCGCTCCTGTTTCACACCATGAGCTCTGCCCAAAAAAACGAGGAGTCCAGTTGCACCTTAAAGACTAACACATTTATTTACTCTGCCCAGGGATTCCAACGAAGACAGACTCCTGGGTCAGAGACTTTTACACTCCTCAGCGACCCATGCCCCTGAGCAAGTCCTTGCAGTGACACCAGGCAGTGCTTTCAAAACAGAGAAGGGTTTATTAGTCAGCTGGAACAGAGCCTCGGGAAGTCCTTAGGTTAGCACAGAGAAGCAAAGATTAAGACACAGTCCATATTGCCCAAGCCTGTGCAGTCAGCCAGCCAAGCTACCGTGGAATCTTATCCCAAACCCTGGAATTTTCTCAAGTGCCTATTGAGATCTAGAGAGGAAAAACTGCTGGCTCTGTCCCCACACAAAACCCATGCGACAGGCCCCACACACCCCTAAGCACTGCAGACACAATTCTGTCGTGTCTGTGATTCACCCTGGTTTGTTTGATAACCAGAGACCACTCTGCACTGTACAGCTGTGAGGTCCTAATACCACCTCTGATCGGTCCTGGCACCTCGCAGAGTGACAACACACAATATGTGGGGGGAACTCTGTACAACTCTAGGCAGCTTTACTTTCCCTCCTCGATGATACAGGCCTTTCTGAGAACTGCCACCATCTCCTAACCTCTCATCAGCCCTTTGGACGTGCCTTGAATGCTCAGAGCTCTAGGGCTGGACCCTCCACAAGGGTAAATCAGCACGGCTCCGTTGATTTCAGTGCTACATGGATCTACACCAGCTGAGGATCTGACCCATACAGTACGCGTCCTAAGTACAAGCAGAACAGTGCTGCTGGCTTCTAATAGGCATTCTGCTCGGTCAGCTTCCATTGAGGGTGCTCTGCTCGTCACAAGAGGAGGCATGTATACTGCACGAAGTTCTCGTGTTCCTCCTCCAGCATCCAAAAGGAAAGCCTGGGCTTCTGTCTCCCAGCTGATGTCATTTCTGTTTGCCCCAGAGTGCCAGGCGGGAGCTCCGTGCCGTTACCAAGTCACAAGCACAGTGATCGTCAATGTCAGAACGGAGCTGTCCGGTTCCTCTGTCAGAATAAAACCCTGTAACCACTTTGGGCGAGGGAGGTTATCTGCCTGCAGCCCCGCCCCCGGCAGCGTGCAGCGTAACAAGCATTCTCCGGGGTATTTGGCTGGCTTGAGCCAATGTCAAGGCGGCGCTAAATGCCGAGTGCTTGTTTTTGGCAGCGGAGGCCTGCCTGTGGCCCGGCAGCTAATCTTCTTCCTCCTTCTCCCGCTCCCATCTCACACCCGCCACTATCTCCAGCCAACAGATTCAGCATGACCGCTATGAAAAAGGCGGCTGTCACGGCTGTCTAGACAGAAGCCATCAGGAATCCTGCTGCTGCACTCACAAAGGCTGCGGCTACCGGCCAATCCTAAGGCTCTAGTCAGCAACAACAGGAACACAAGTCACTCAGAGGGAGGCAGCATGGGGCATTCACGTTCACACAGCCTGGTGCTGCTGGCCAGCTCCTATGTGCAACTGTGACACAAAATGCACATCCCAGCCAAAACCACCATGTCCCCTTATTGCCCCCATCCTGGAAATATACCAGTCCTGTCTGTGCTGAGCATTTCCCCGTGCCCATGGGAGCTGCCCAAGAGTTCGTCAATGCGTCGTTAAAGCCACCGACCGTATTGTTTACTGCGATGCCTTTCTAAGCACCTTAGCAAGGGCCAGGATGGTCTATCGAGCATTGGGGTGACCGAGGTTGACTGCTATCTATTCAGGCCAGGTTAGATTTGTGTAACTCAGGGGCTATCAAAAATGCTCATGCTCAACGCAAAGGCTATGCTCAGTAATCAAGTGAGCCAGAGATGGGTAACTGTGTGTATAAACCCTGGGTAAGCAGCAGGGATAGGTAGGCAGAGCTGTAGTAGCACAGGGCAAGCTCACAGGAGGCTAGAAAGGAGACGTTAAAGGTATATCTGTACTGTCATTCTTTTTATACACAAACATGCCCGCCCCACTGGCCCTGCGCACACGGAGACGAGAACAGTGCATATCCTTTCGCAGGCAGAAGACATTCAAATGCCCGGGGCGGTAAATAAGATGAGAATCAATCCTTTTCAGCCGGGAAGCTCTTTCAGAAATCCTTTCATTCCCTCTCGTGCGTCTCAGAGATTTCCCTTCCCCTGGGAGCTCAGCTTGACCCCTGGAAGAGACAGTCAGCGCTCAGCCTTCTTCTGGCCTCTTACACTGTTGCTGTTAGCAACTTTTAATTTAAGTTTAAACCCTGGCATGTTTAATTTCGCACGGTCTTGGTAACGTTCTAATCTCCCGTAGCAGCACTGGGTATGTTTTCTAGCAGCCTGTCCTTACTGGGGCCTGATTCTCATTTGCACTAACGCCCCCTGCCACTGCTCTGACAAGGATCCCGCACTAACTGACACTCGCTTTAAGCCCGTTTGCACTATCTGGGGGGTGTAAAGGGATCGGAGCACAAATGCCAATCAAGCCTTAGGTTGTTTCTAAAGGAGGAGTTTTGAAAATTGCCTGCTGCAACTTTATCACCATCTGCTGTAAGAATAAAGTCAGCCAGGAACTGGGAAAACAATTCAAAGTGACTAAGGCCTTGTCTATACCACAGAGTTTTGTCGACAAAAGCTATGCCGCTTTAATTAAACCACTGATGCATGTCCACACGATGCTCCTTGTGTCGGCAGAGCGCATCCACACTAGCAGCTCTTGCATCGACACAGAGAGCAGTGCACTGTGGGTAGCTATCTCACTGTGCAACTGGCTGCAGGGTGCTTTGGGAAGGGTTTTCAATGCCTCATGAGGCAGGAATAGCGTCACATGACGCAGGTTTCTCAATCCCATCCTTCCATGGGCATCCTAGTAGATTGCCAGCCGCTTCTCAACCTTTGCTTTGAAGACACTTGCAGATCTGACAAAAGTAGATATCTCGGCAATTGGCGTTCGACCAATAAGCAAGCGTCAGCGCATCCAGCGGATAACGTGCTGGTACCGGGAAGCTAGGAGAGGAATAAAAGAAATAAGCTACTTGAGGAATCAGTGCCTCACTCGGATGCAGTGCAAACTGCTGCGGATAAATCACTGCGAAAGGCAGGCACACACGTAACAACTGTAAAAGTGTCATTTGCTGTAATGACTTGCTGAGTCACGTCTCAAGGAATGTCGGCATAATGACTGCTGATTGCGGCCGTTTGCTCTCGGGCATAGGGCCCGCAGATATAGGGCTGCGAATGCGCATCTGGTGGCATTTGCAAATTGTCTGGGAAATGGGGGGTTCATTTGTTGAATGTCATCGCTTTTACGTTCTTTGTGAGGAATGGGATCGCAGCCGCGGGAAAGGCAAAGAACGGTGCGTGCAATTAACAGTGATTTAGCTCACCGGACTGCAGGCGGTTTCCCTCTGGGACTCAGTCTGCAAGTAATGGGACAGACTCTCAGCTGGTGGAGATCTGCGAGGTGCCCCTGAAGTCAATGGAGCGCTGCCGATTTATCCCCGCTGTGTACTTGGCCCGTTATTAAGGACCGATCTTACGGGAAGAAAGAGTACCTAACAAAACAGCCTAAATTCCTCTCTGGAAAACCTGAAAAAAATTCCCCTCCCAAAGCCAGTGGACTCCTCCTCTGCCCATGTATGCAAGTGTTGCTAGAGGAAAGGAAAGGATAGTGGGCTAGACTCTCCAGTCCAGCTGAGCTGTGCTCACTACAAGGCATTATGTGTGTGCAAGGGAAAGGTGGCTTCACACCCCGTCTACAGCTGTCCAATCCTCCCAATGGCCAAGCACTGGGACGTTACATCAGTGTAGATTATAACAGCCTCAAGGCTGCTCTAAATATTGGTCACCAGGGGCCAGAGTGGCTGACAGAGATTGCTGGGTCAATTGGTCGTCCTGGCCACGCCCCCTTTTCCCTGGCCATGACCCTGCGTTGGCAGGATTGGAGATGTTGATCAATAATCTTGCCTTGCACCCAGTTAGTTTTTAATTCTGGTCCCGCTCCACTTTTTCATTTTCCTGCTGGCCCCTATTTTCCTGGCTCGGATGGGGAGAAAACTTTCTCTGACAAAACAGAACCCTTTGTTCTCTCAAGTCTCTTTTCTCTGAGGGCTTGAAGCCTAGGGGCAGATGGGTACCGCGCAGTGGAACTTTACCAGACACGAGTCTCTCCAACAGGCACCTCCATCCACTGCGCTGTCAGAACATTTACCCAGTACGTGCCTCGACCAGAAATGCAACCAGCTGCCAGTCTCAGCACACAAGGTGACCTGTGTCAGTGGGCGCGATGTGGTCACGTGGAGAGGAAACAGTCTATGCACAGACAGAGTTACAGACTAGACCCTCGGCCGGTGTCCTGTCCGTGTCCGGTGTCACCACTGAGCTAGGTCAATCTGCACCAGCTGCTGGAGCTGGCCCTGGTAGCAGCATGTTGTCTAAAAAGCAGCTTCTCATTCACTCTGCCCAGTGATATTCCCACCAAGTGCGAACTCTGGTCTGACACCGGGGTCCCATTTCTTTTCTACGTCAGCTGCTATTAAAACAGGGGTGGGGAAATCCAAACGAGCAGAATAGAATCCCATTAAAGAGACTGTGAAAAAAAAACCAACAAGACAAGGCTGATGGAGGCCCCATGCGCCCTAATGCTCAAAGGACAGAACATCCCCTTTCCAATGAAGTGCTTGTGAGGGGGAGTTAATATGGTAATTTTTTACTTTCAGTTTCCTAGGTCCTGGAGTAGCTCAGGCTCCCTTGTGACAGGAGGATTTGGAGTTAGCTCGGATGGCAAACTCTTACTTAGGTTATAGGTAATTTTGGAGCAGGGACAGAATTTTTGTTCTGTGTGCACACAGCACCTAGCACAATGGGGCCCAGAGCAGGTCCTGAAGGCACCACTGCAATACAGGTGACAGAGAAGAAGAAGAATCGCTCTGTCATCCTTATGAATCACCTCCTTGGACTTTTTTCAGAGTAACAGCCGTGTTAGTCTGTATCCGCAAAAAGAAGAACAGGAGTACTTGTGGCACCTTAGAGACTAACAAATTTATTAGAGCATAAGCTTTCGTGGACTACAGCCCACTTCTTCAGATGCATATAGAATGGAACATATATTGAGGAGATATATATACACACATACAGAGAGCATAAACAGGTGGGAGTTGTTCTATATGCATCCGAAGAAGTGGGCTGTAGTCCACGAAAGCTTATGCTCTAATAAATTTGTTAGTCTCTAAGGTGCCACAAGTACTCCTGTTCTTCTCCTTGGACTTGGCTCTGGAAGATTTTTCTGTAAGTGGTGAGGCGTGGCACACATTAGATTTCTAAACTGGCTCTTTTAAATTTCTAAATGAATCAAATGGAAATAATTTCCTGCATTTATTTTGTTCATTCCTGTGACCTTAAAAATCCCAAACCCCTTTCTCTTTGGACTGAGACCATATTTGCCAAATTATTCTCTCTTTAGATAGGGGTGGCCAACCTGTGGCTCCGGAGCCACGTGCGGCTCTTCAGAAGTTAATATGTGGCTCCTTGTACAGGCACCGACTCCAAAGCTGGAGCTACAGGTGACAACTTTCCAATGTGCCGGGGGGTGCTCACTGCTCAACCCCTGGCTCTGCCACAGGCCCTGCCCCCACTCCACCCCTTCCCACCCCCTTCCGAGCCTGCCGTGCCCTCGCTCCTCCCCCCAGAGCCACGAAACAGCTGATCAGGGTGTGCGGGGACGGAGAAGGAGGCGCTGATCGGCAGGGGTGTCGGTGGGTGGGAGGCACTGTGGGGGGGAAGCTGATGGGGGGCTGCTGACATATTACTGTGGTTCTTTGGCAATGTACATTGGTAAATTCTGGCTCCTTCTCAGGCTCAGGTTGGCCACCCCGTCTTAAGACAAAGTATCGTTCCTTACCCTTTCAGATGCTCCACACAGGCTCTGAGAGTCACGATAGACTCATTGCTTAGTACGGAGCTGTACATGGGGAGGCTGCATATGTGGTATCCTGGCTTGCTGAGCTACTGCAATTCTTGGAAAGGTTCTGATGGGACCTACTGAGGTATAGTTTGGTTCATCTGACTCTTCTCAAAGAGCTCCTTGTAGTATTCACCACCGTCTGGGACATACTCTATCATGTGTCACAACTGTGACCCTACCAAAGGTACTGGTGTAAAGGAGGGAAGACTCTGGCCCCGCCAACAGATCTATCCCCCCCAATTCTTGATAAAGGTCAGACGTTACAGAAAAAGTATCAAAAAGATACATCTATTGCTTATACCAACGTGCGAACTTCAGAAAGTTGGGTTCAGCTATGGACTGAAAAGTGGGGTGTTTATTATTCAAGTGTATGCACATTTTCTGTGGTTTTGTTTAGTGGAGAGCCTGATCATGCAAACAGATCCACATACGTGGACGCTACTCCCCTGGTGGTGTCCCGGTAGGGCACTTCCTGAGTAAGCAAGATTCCGGACATACTGGTCTGTTTGCAATCAGATGGATAAAATAAACAACGCTAAAGAGGTCCGTAGAAACACAGAATTAGCACCAATTGAATGGCCAGTCAAGACTGGTAAAGGTATCCGTTCATACAAAATGCAGGTATTGTCAATTCCAGCATGGGACAAATAAAGAGTAATAAGATTCATCCTTGTAAACTCCACAGGAGCACCAGATCTAATGATAATCTGTATTGGACAGCACATAAATTGGCTTCTTAGGGAACGTTCTGCAGTTCAGAATGAGGAGGCTCCGAAAGTACAATCATCTAAATCTATAACAGCATCTTAAATTTAATTATGATTGTTTTAAAAGGTAATAAATTCACTGAATTGTATTAATTGGAGCGGCCAGCATTTGATAAAACTGAACTTCATTTATTAAAAATTACATTTACTAGATAACTTTCATTAGCACTGAACTTTCATTATACCACTGCTATAGATAACGCCTTTCCCGGAGGGTTAATAAATCTACATCCCCACACTCACCGCAGCTCCCATATAAAGGAACAGCTTCAAGGATCTTATTGGTATACTGGCTCTCCGCCATATCTGAACACAGCCATTGTCACCTGACAGGCATGGTGCGTTAATTTCACACCACAAACAAGTTGCTGAGGGCCAGGTTTATAAAGCTATTCTGGCACCCCTGGTTGCAGATTAGATGCTTTTGAAAATCCCACTAGCAGCTAGACCCCCAACTCCCACTGATTTCTAACATTCCTTCAATTCTGGCAAAGAAAGGATTTTAGCTGATCACGATTCCGAATAGGCAAGGCGCTGTCCGCTCCCAAACCCAGAACTCCTTTCTGGCTCTTTGGGCCAAATTGTCAAAATCCGAGGCTTAAGGTCTGCAGGCAAAAATGCGTGTGCAACTGTGCAACAACACTCCTGGGAACCATCAGCTGCATGTGGCAATCAGGAGATTGTGCATGCACATGGCCATTTGGCCTCCCAAATAGTCATTTATACATCAGATCACATGCAGAGAATGGTAGGTGTGCAACTGGGTGTCATGTGAGTGCACTTTTGCATAGGAAGATCTGAAGCTTCCTGTCTTTAAATTTTGTCCCTGTCCATATTCAGCTTAATCACTTCTCTTCCACTCAGTTACTCCCTTTGTAGCTCTGCCCTTCCACTGTTTCAACCTGTTTACACTGATCTGGATTGTGTTTAAGCCCAATGAACTGTTTAAACAAAGATTTACCAGTCCTGGCCCAAGCCCAGAAATATCCAAGAAAGCAGCAGTGTAGCAGGTCCAAAGCCTTATGGGGCAATTTTTCTTTCTATACCATGGCATACCGGTGCCCCTTTCGTCATGTGCTATAAAGGGCTGGGAGTTGTGCGCCGGTCTACTCATAAACAGTCATGACAGTTAACTAACGTCTCCGCTTCGCCACTGAATCGCCTGCAAAAGCTGTTTGTTGTCTCATAGGCTCCTCGGCCTTGAACAATCCCCCTTGATTTATGTAATTTAAAGGCTCACAGCCCATCAGTGGATTCAGTTTACATTCTCTCGGCCTGATTCTGGTCTGCCTCACCCCAATATCAATCAGGAGTGACATCACTGAAGTCAGTGGAATTCCAGTGGGAGAGGAAAAGTGGGCCTACAAGGCGAGCAGCTAGAAGAACCTCTTGTCTAGTGGTTAAAGTACTGATCTGGCATTCAGGAGGCCCTGATTCTGCCACTGACTCCCTGGGTGACCCTGGGCAAATCTCTTAATTGCTCTGTGCCTCAGTTCCCATCTTATCTGTTTAAATTGTAAAATCTTCAAGGCAGGGGCCTGTGGCAGAGGCCTGTGGCTGTACAGTGCCCATCACGATGAGGCCCTGATTTCAGCTGGGGCCTCTAGGGGCTGCCATAGGATAAATAATTACTTACATTCAAATACCATTAATGGCAAAGAGTCTGGCACTCAGCATTTAGGAAACACCAGGAAATGCCCATGCCATCTTAATTCAGCCCCTGGTGCATCTGTATTTTAATTGTCTTATCCAGTGTTACTGTCACAACCAGAAAACAGGCAGTCTGACCTAGTGGTCAGAGCAGTCAGGCCAGGTCCCATACCAAGAGGTCAGAGACTGAGACAGGCCAGAAGGCAAACTGAGAGTGTCAGGAGGCAGGCAGGGTCAGGCTACCAGGAGATTGTATGTGCAGACATCCCAGGGGAAGCAATCTGAAGCAGGGAAAATCCAGTGCATGGACAGCTTCCCGTTCTTGTGCCGGGCTTATATAGAGCTGTGTACCAGTCAGGACCCCCATCATTCTGTCAACTGGATTCCAGGACTGGAGTCCTCTGTCTGAGTCCAGCTCCTATTCTGACACTAGCTGGTCGCTGGGTGGCAGGTTGGTGCTTACTAGGGACGACGAGCCGGGTGGAGCAGAGATCAAGACCTGTGGTCCCTGTTACCCAGGAAGTCAGTGGCAGAGTTAGGAACAGAACTCAGGTCACAGGGGCCTTAAAGACTAGAGAACATCCTTTCTCTTCTTGCAATCATCTGCCCCTTGCACTGTCCATTCTGGACCCCAACTGAATCAAGGGCTCCTGAAGAGCAAACAGCAAAGTGTTCCTGCAATTAACGACTTCGGGGAGATATTCAGATGACAGCTCGGTGTCTAATTCCCATTGAGAGACAATGGTTGGGACTTTCAAAGAGAATATGGCACCCCTCCCTTCTGTGCCTTTGAAAGTCTCCCTGTGAAACCGACACAAAGCGGGGGTCACATGAACATTGTGATCTGACTTCTGGTATTTCCTGATTTTCCTGCAGGATCAGAGCCTGTTATCAAATGGAGAGCGTGAGGTGAGAACCTGGGCCAGGCCAGGCCAGGATCTTTCACTGGGGTCAGCAGTAGTCTTAAGCTGAAGACAGTAAACCTAGGATCAGAGTCAGGAGCTGACCCTAGGCTGAGCCAGGAGTCTGGGATCAACGCAAGTCACAGTAAGGAGCAACAAGGCAGGCTCTAAGGCAGAAGCACACCAAAGGGCTGGGATGCTCACACACCTCCCAGAAATGGCTTTATGGTTTATGTGGGGAGTATCAGCCAATCAGGGAATCACACCGGGCTGTCACTCGTGCCCCTTAGGGCGGGACTTCCTGCAGGACTCAGCCTCTCAGGACCTCTTAGTGGCAGCTGTGGCTGGGCCCCTGATGGCAACGAAGAAGCAGCACCTGCCTGGAACCGCCCAGATCCCAAGTCTCGGCCTGTGGGCTCTTACCCTGAGTAATCTGCAAGGTGCTAGAGTGAAGCAACCTTGTTCCTGAAGATTCAGCCCCCAAAATGACACTCAGCTCCTTGTACTGTGTTAGGTGAGAAGAAAGGGCCGTAGGTTCATTCACTACTAATCAGAAGCTTTGCAATAGCCACAAAAAACAGCCTTACTTATCATGTCTGGGGTGGAAAGGAAGACACATCTGATTTAGTAACAAATGCCTATCTGTAGGGGAGATCTATGGTTCTGCCACCAATCTCTTCAAAGTGGAGTCATGACAGTTATGGAATAACCTCCCTATTCAGGCAGTTCCTTCCCACCCCCAACTGTAGGTGGTTGGCTTATGTGTAGAAACAGAACGATTTATCTCTCTACTTTTATCCTGTGTAACTGTATATGTTCCAAATTATCCAAACTAAATATGTGGTGTCCAACAATACCCTGTAAGAACTCCACAGTCACTACTCCAGCACTAAAGTACTGTTACCTTCTTTCTTTTATCCTGCAGCACAACTTTCAGTGAAGCCAGTGGCCAGTGAAGAAAAATCTGTTCCCACAATTCACAACTAGTCTGTGGAACTCACTGCCACTAGATATCATTCTGGTCAAGAGTTCAGTGGGATTTTAAAAAAGGGCTGGGCATTTATATGGATAAAAAGAGTATCCAGAGTTACAGTAGTGAGGATAGAAAAGGTAACAGGAATTCTGGAGGCAATGGAAGCCCTCATGCTTCAGGGAACAGGCTGGGTTTGAGGAGAAATTTCCCCCATGGGCAGGTTAATCCACAAATGCTTTCTGCAGAAGGCTTCTGAAGAATCTGGTGCTGGCCAGTGTTAGAGACAGGACATCAAACCACACGTCTGATCTAGTCTGGAAACTCCTATGTTCCTAAATTCTATGAAATTGTAGACTGCACAACAAAGTCCTTATCCGTCTGTTTTACTGGCAGGCCTTTAACAGGACGTGAGTTCTTTGTTCTTGGCTTTTTGATGTTGCTGTTGACTGGCTCTTTAAAGTTCACATTTAATGGGCAATGTATGACAAGTAGAAAACTGTGATGTTAATTCCCTACAGACATTCTTGGCTGCTTTTGGTAGTTACCAATGAAATATGCATTGGAGTTTGAAGAGCTGCACAGCTGCTGTCATGGAAATATAATAATATAGCTACAAGACAGCAAATAGTTACAAACTAAAAGCATCAAACTCATTGTGATGGAACTGCAGCTGCTCTTTAATGATTTATGAATCCTGTAAATTGGTGACTGGGATATTGGCTGTTTGGATATATTGATCTAGTTTGATACGGTGCTGCAAGAAAATAAACAGGAAGGAAAATGGTTCAGGATAAGCCACGTTTCTGAAAACACTTGAGGGTTGTTAAGAGACAATGCCAGGATAGGAAAAGGCTCACAAACACGGGAGATCCAAAGGAGGAAAGTAGTTTAGAAGGGGCTCGGGGGGGGGGGGTAGGGGGAGTTGTTCAGAGGATCCTGGCTGAGAAACAGGGACCCTGCTGGGTTGTCTGAAGAAATCAGGCCTGCCTCGGTTACCATCAGGGGCTGGTTAGCCTGTAGGTAAGGTAGACATGCATGCAGACTGCTTGTTGTTTTAAAATAAACAGTACTTTGACGTAAGAAGGCTGGTTGGTCACTATATTGACCATTGGTCACAGGCTCCCAAAGGGAAGAATGACATGTGCCAGAACTCTGTCAGACCCACTGGGTAAGCACGGTTGATCCACAGGGACGGCAGCCCAGGCCCAGTCTAGAAATGGGAGAATTGAAGATTACCCCCCCCCCCCCGGGCTAGGTAGACCCCTGTAAGGGTGCACTCAAAGAACCCAGGAAAGGGACAGAGGTGATGCTGCTAGCCTTGTAATGGTGACACCTGTTACAAAAAATTAAGGGTCAGCTCCTCGGCTGGTGTAGTTCTAAACCAGTGTAGCTGCCTTGTCCACAATGGAGCTCCTCTGATGTACCTCAGCTGGAGATCTGGCATTCAGTGTGGAAGGAAGGTGTTTAACATTGCTCACCAAGTACAAAAAAGTGAGATTCAGTCTGATTCAGGTCCATTCTAAGGGTGACCTGTTGCCCGTAAGCCAAGGTGAAACACTTGTTGGAGTCTGTCAGGGTTCCCTCCTCACTCTGAACTCTACGGTACAGATGTGGGGGCCCGCATGAAAGACCGCCTAAGCTTATTTCTACCAGCTTAGGTTAAAATCTCCCCAAGGCACAAATTCTTCCTTGTACCTTGGATCAGATAACGCTGCCAACACCACGTGATTAGACAAAACTCAGGAAAAGGACCACTTGGAGTTCCTACTCCCCTCTAATATCCCCTCAAGCCCTACCCCCCCTTTCCTGGGGAAGCCTGAGAATAAACAAGATGAGCACAGACCAACCTTGGGGGGGATTCAGACACTAAAAAAACCAATCAGATTCTTTAAAAAAACAGAACCTTATTAGAAAGAAAAAAGGTAAAAGAAACACCTCTGTAAAATTAGAATGGAAGATAATCTCACAGGGCAATCAGATTCAAAACACAGAGGATTTCCCTCTGGGCAAAACTTTAAAGTTACAAAAAGAAAACCAGGAATACACCTCCCTCTCAGCACAGAGAAAATCACAAGCCAAAATAAAAGTAAGCTAATGCATTCCCTTGCTAGTACTTACTCATTCTAATGGCGTTGGACTGCTTGCTTTCTTGATCTGTTTCCGGCAAGCACCCAGAACAGACAGACAAAGCCTTTTCCCCCTCCCCAGATCTGGTCCATAGTGAGTGTGCACGGGGAGCAAGGACTATGTATGGGGCCCTACATACTTTTTCTTTCTGGACTGTTCAATAATTTTCAAGCAATGTGAAAATACTGATTTAAAAATATAATAAATGTCACGTGCGGCAGAGCCTCTGTCACCCTGGGCACCTCAAATATCTCTGTGCCTCTGTTCCCCATCTGTAAAACAAGGTGATGATACAGCTTTCTCCCACCAACCCGTCTGCCTGGCCCGTGTTGTTTATCAGCTCTCTGGGGCAAGGGCTGTCTCTTTATCCTCTGGGTGTGGACGCTGCCCGATGGAGTGCAAGGCTGGCCCAGCGGTTTGGACTCTAGCTGCAGGAGACCCAAGCTCAGTTCCATGCTCTGCCACAGGTCACCTTGGCTAAGTCACGTCATCTCTCTGATCCTCATGGGGACAATGATGGTAGCGCTGCCCTACCTCCCTGGGGTCTTGTGAGGACAAGCACATTAAGGATTGTGAAGTGCTTGGATTTGAGGGTTCTGCGGGTACATCAGTGTCAGAGACAGCCCCGAACTTGGCTGGGGGGTGGGACTTTGCGTTCTGCCATAATACAAACAGATAATAACACTAGTGTCACTGGGAGAAGTGACTGGTGCTGGCAAGCTAGAGCTCTATAGCAGCTGGGCTAGTTTCCAAATAGAATGTCTTGTTTTTCAACAAACCACCACCTACTGGTTCCTATGTTTAACAGGACCCACCTGTGTCAAACGGCAAAGGGTAAAACTCAATCAAGACACATCGGTCTGTATTGCTTATCTTCCTGCTTCGTTCCGTCCTTGCTCTGTAGAACAGAATGGAAGATTTGTCACCTGGGATTCAACGCTCCTGAAGGGCACTTGCTTCCAATTGACCACAAGTCTCTTGTAGATTCTTATCACCCTGCTGGGGTTTCTAGAAAGAATTTCTATCACCAAGGAGCTGTCAATGGTGCTGAAAATGTCTTAACTTGTTTGAAAAGCACAACAGGACCCTAACTGCTTTTGCCTCAAGTCAGAGTGACTAATTTCCTAGAAATCCTTCACTTCTAGAAGGGCACAATCCAAAGGATTTTGGATTGAACTTACTTGAAAAACTGTATCTTTCTATTGTAAACGTGCTTCTTGTTCTAGTTTATTGTATACAAGCAAAGAGAGGAAAGCAGAGGTTTCAAAGTCAGCCTCTCCACAATCTGTGTTTCTGGACTGTCTTTCAGAGCTCTGTCCCAAGGCTCTGTGCAATTAACCAGAACAAATTATCAGCACATGTGAACAGTTAAAGCTATAGAGACCACATATTTCTTTAGCTTTGCTTTGAACAATGAGACAGTCTGGATATCCCTAAGTGCCACAGGCAGTGAACAGCAAAGTTGAGATTAATTATTAACTGCTAATTATGTAGCTAATGAATTCTGCTCGTTTCTGTTTGTGAGTTTTCTAATAATGGTTTTTGATTTTTCTGACTCTGTCTGTTATTCACAATTGTTTGCCAAATAATTTGGGCAGGAAGAGTGCAACCTAGGGTTTGTTCCTGGATTGCCTGCTGTGTTTGCTATTTGTTATTTGCACCATATAATTGGTCAACTAAATCACATGGGAGGGATTGTGCCTGTTCTCTGATTGGACGATTGGTAATAAAAGAGGGCAAGTTTTCTTGCTCCATATTACTTAAGGCTGCTTTTACTTTGTATAGCATGTATTCCCCACAGACTACACATGTTATTATTACTGGAACACACTGATTCATTTTATATACTTTTAAAAGTAATTATGAGTTTGTGAGTGATTGCGAATGAGAGAGCAGGGCTGAGCCAGACATGGGAGTGGGACCACGTCAACCTAGTGGGGAGCAAAGAAGAAGAGAGTAAACAGGTGAGTTTCTCAAATGGGAAGAGAGTGCATGATACGGCCATTAGAGGAACGAGCAATATAGCTCTCCTCCATATAAAGACCAGGCTATCAACCCATTAATTTATTGAAAGTTTCTTTCCATTCTGGAGGGCCAAGGGGAGGGACTTAGAGCTGGTCTACACTGGCGGGGGGGGGGGAGGGATCGATCTAAGATACGCAACTTCAGCTACACTATTCGTGTACCTGAAGTCGAGGTATCTTAGTTCGACTTACCTGGCCGTCCTCATGGCGGCAAGTCGACTGCCGCGGCTCCCCCGTTGACTCCGCTTACTCCTCCTGCTGAGGTGGAGTTTGGGCGTCAATTCAGGGATCGATTTATCGTGTCTAGATGAGACGCAATAAATCAATCCCCGATAGATCGATTACTACCCGCGGGTAGTGTAGACGTGGCCTTGGAAAACCACTGAATTTAGACACCACAATGGTGGTCACTGTCTAAGTGTTTAGGATATATAGCGAGAAATATTTACAAAACCAGGGGGACACAATTTGAGAACAAAGAAAGTAGCCACAAACTGCTTTAAGTAACAATATACAACTAAAAATCAAGGAAATTTAGTCATCATCCGCTAAAACCCCTCCAAACTCCCTACACTGTGCCCGAAGAACTAGTTCTAGCTCCTGGACTACATTTGAGGAGCTTGAAACAACAGGATATTGGAGTTACCAAAGACTTTAGCTATCCATGAATCTATTGGGTTATTAAAGTTACACAGAGGACAACTTAAAGCAGAGAATTCAACCAGAGGTGAAGCCATCCTGGATATATTTCTCACCTAAGAGGACCACATGATAAAGAACCAGATGGTATGGGAAGGCTGGAAGTAGTGACTGTGAGCTATCTGAATGCCATATGAGTTCATAGCATGTGACAATGCAAAGCTATTAAATGTCAAGAAAGCAACTTCAAGGTAATTAAGAAACACACTCAGTGTGCTGCAACCAGAGGAGTTATTGAAGTCCTGATGGGGTTTTGGTTTCAAGCTCATGTGGGCTGTAAAACTTTGGTCTAGTGCTGGTTATTGGGCTTAGTGTGTGGGTGCGCGGTTGGTGGCCTGTACTATACAGGAGGTCAGAGGAGATGATCTAGTGGTCCCTTCTGGCCTTAATCTTTGTGACATTCTGACTCCTTGCACTCAATACAGGAGCTAGTTCTTTGGCCACAGTGTAGGACATTTTGGGTGTCTTCAATGGCTGATGACTACTTCTCACCCTCTGGCTTATTTTTATATTGTTCTATTGTTACTTAGTTTGCTGGTACTTTCTTCAGTATCAAATTGTGTCCTGCTGGTTTTGTAAATTGTCCTGTCTGTGGAAGAAAGTTAGGCCACACTAAAAGATCCTAGAACCAGATGAAATCATTTTCAAAATAACTTAGGCGCTTAGGAACCCAAATCCCATTTGAACATGGGACTTAGGCACTTTTGAAAATGTCACCCACCATAATTAAGGCACAATGAGTCACAGCTCCACTGAAAAAGCCCTTTATGCCCCTTGAGAATCTTCATGAAGATTTCATGGGAACATAAATTGCACTGGGGAAAGAGGAGGAGGAGGAAAACCACACAGCAATATAGTCAGGGAAATGGTAATGCAGTTAATGGTAATGCTAAGCAATTGATTAAGAAGAGATGGTCGTTCCATTGAGCAATAAGAAAGGCACCTGCATCAACAATAATTGCAAATGGCTGCGCAAATGAACGCCTCTTTTAAAAATCACTCTTTAATAAGAAAAATAATAGAAGAGATATGGACAATTAGGAGGTAATGAAGATATTGTCAACACATCTATTAAGAACAAACAGGCAAGTGAACATAGTACCTGAATATATCCATGTCAGCAGATCTGGATTATATGCATTCA
This sequence comes from Malaclemys terrapin pileata, assembly GCF_027887155.1. Taxonomy (NCBI): domain Eukaryota; kingdom Metazoa; phylum Chordata; order Testudines; family Emydidae; genus Malaclemys; species Malaclemys terrapin. The sequence goes on along the minus strand of NC_071508.1, from coordinate 146,683,784 downwards.
GGGGTTTTAAGGGAAGTAGTTAATGAACTCACTGAACCACAGGCAATTACTTATGAAAAGGCAGAGAGAACCAGGGAAGTACCAAGGGATTGGAAAAAATCAAATGCAATACAGTAATAGCCTTTCAGAAAGAAAAAAGATGTGAGTCTACCAGTTACCCTCCAGCAAGGGCAACTTAAATCTTAATAAAATAATGGACCCAACAGTAAGTGAATAAATCTGAAACCATCTAGAAGATGATGGAAGCAGGAACAGTAAACAGCATGGTTTTATAAATAACTATGTATGCTACATAAGTGGATACAACATGGCAAGACTTTAGTAAAGCATTGGATAGAGTATCTCATGACATATGACTTTAAACATTCATTCATATTGGCTTGGCTAATATCTGAGCATTGCAAATAAATGGAAAGCCAGCAGAAGGACCAGCCACAACGGGTAACATACGAAGCAATGCACTGTGTTGTATGGAGGAGGGGGTCCAGTGGGATGCCTCAGACTTTGCAGATGATACTAAATTGTGAGGTTCTGCAAATGTCACTACAGGCAGAGAAATAACCCAAAGGGACTGTCTGGAACTAGAAATATGGACAGGAAACAATAAAAATGAAACTCAGCCTGAAAAAATACAGTATGTAATAATCTGAACCAGATACATTCAATGGGAGCGAGACACTTGGGAAATAGTAACGCAAGGAAAAACCTTGGCAGAAAGTGAAGAGCAAAGAAGCTGCCTTTGCAGTAGGTAGGATGGGAGAGTGGGCAAACAGGTGGCAGAAAGAAGGCTGCCCTGAGGATCCAGCCTCGTGTCTTTAGGCCCTAAGTCAGTAAAGCATTTAAGCATGTGCTTCACTTAAAACACAGAGTAGTCCAACTGAAGTCGTAACAGTGAAGTACCTGTAACATTTTTAGACACTCGCCAGATTATGAATAAATAACAATAATGGGGCTTTATTTTTATTAGGCCTGGAGGTCAGGGTCCATTGTGCTAGGTGATGTACAAACATATGAGAAAGAGGCAAGCCCTGCCCAGAACACCTTACCATCTTCGAGTCAGACCAGAGACAACAGGTGGATACAACGAACAGACAGAGAGAGCACAAGGAACAATGAGATGCCAGCAGTCAGCATGAAGTGCAGTGGCTACAGCACAGCGGGTGCATTCCCACGGTCAAGTTTTTTGTAGCTGTCACCACAATGGAGAGTTTTAAGGAGGGCTTTGAAGGAGGACAATGAGGTGGGTTGGTGGGGATTTCCAGGGAGCTACTGAACATTTTTAAACACGGACAATCAAGATTGGCATTACTTGTGGAATAAAGGCAGGAGATTGGCATCGCAGTAGAGTATGAGATAACAGGCAGGGTGTGGCTAGGTTGGGAAGGGCCTTGGAAGAGACAAGAAGCAGTTTGTGTTTGATGCAACAGAGAAGGGGCAGCTGGTGGAGGGTTGCAAAGAGCGGGGTGACCTGGTCAAAGCAGTGGGCTAGGATTTGTCAAGACCAGAGAGTAGGATGCCGCAGTAGCTGAGACACAAGATGAGATCCTGGATGAGAGATGTAGCCGTGGGGATGGAGAAGAAAGGTCCAATCTTAGAGATGTTATGCCAAAAGAATCAGCCAGATTCAGACACAACCTGGAGATGAGGATCTAGCGAGTGGGCCGAGTCGAAGATAACCAAGTTATGGGTCTGAATGAGAGGGGAGATGCTGATGTTGTTTACAGTGATGGAGCTGTAGAGACCTAAATGCCCATTTGAGCAGCCAAACGTGGTTTTGGAGATTTGGTTTGGTTTCCTGGGTTGGAAAACAGGATTCAGTTCCCAAGGTTAAGGTATGGAAAGCAATGCTATTGCAAGGTAGTTTCTAATCCTGATGGTCACAGTAATACGAGACCCGTAGCCTCAGTCCTTGAGTTGCTCATGCTGCCAACTATTAAAAGGTAATATAAACCAAAAGGCAATGAAACATTATTTTTACCTTTTCCCATGGGGACGCAGTAGTCGCTCCTAGTTCAAATGTGTGGGGAATAGGTTTTGCCATGAAGATGACACAATGTAGCTGCCTTGAATTTTACACTTCCTTGTGAAGAGCTCTGCACTGCAGTACCAGATGGTAGTGGGAGAGATAGCTCAGTGGTTTAAGCAATTGTCTGCTAAACGTGGGGTTGTGAACTCAATCCTTGAGGGAGCCACTTGGGGATCTGGGGCAAAACCAGTACTTGGTCCTGCTAGTGAAGGCAGGGGGCTGGACACGATGACCTTTCAGGGTCCCTTCCAGCTCTATGAGATAGATATATCTCCATGTATTATGGTATCTCAACTCTCAAGAAAGTCTTAGAGGCTTTTAGCTTTCCACACAATACAGGAAGAAAAGACCACTTAAGCCAACGTGAGCACAAAACCATCCCGCAATGATGTCTGTGATATCGCTTTTAAAGGAAACCTGAAAACAGAGAAACAGAGTCATTGGAGGCCTGGCTTGATCCTCATTCAGTAGGAAACCAGGGGATCTTTGCATCAGCAAAAGTTCAGCTGCCCCGCTTTTTTTCTTCGTCGCGGTTTTTTTTTAAACCACTGCTTTAACTTAAGGAAAACGAGACGTCTCTTGGAATCTGCTCCTTGAGGATTTTCAAACCTTGTTGAGATAGGTGGTTTTGTAACATTCATAAGTTCAACGTCAAACATAACACTCCCCGGGCGACTCTGCAGTGTAATACACAGTGTACTAAAGCAGTGTGTGCCAGAAAACCCTGAATTCCAATCTGCAACTACGCCACAAAGCAAACAAAGTGGAAAGAGACTGGGATAGACTCTGTCTGGCACAGAAAGCAAACAAGCCAGCGAAGTGCTGGAAGGGACTGACGGGAGACGCATGTTAAAATGCTCTATATTCTGCTTGCCGTGCTTCATGGGCAAGCAGCAGGGGAATGGAAACTAACAGAGAGTGGTTTCACTGCCCCCGTTACTTGCACATGGACAAATGCAGCAGGGAGATTAGTGGAGGGGAGAGAGTAACTGTTCAGGGTGAGGAGTAGCTGTTGACAAGATTGAGTGCAGGTTAAAGGTATGTGACTGGGCACAGGACAGAATGCTATAACTAAAGGCCACAGTGAACATGTCTCCCTAATAGCACAACCTGGGGGATCTGACCTTATTCCTAACGCAGATTCTCCCAGTGGCCTCTTCGTCTGTCTGGTAAAAGGTGGCCATTAAAAACTGTGCCCTGCCATGCTAAAATATAACCCATTTTCTAGACAGACTTTCAACATCCCAAGCATTCTGGGCTGGTCCATTCTTGAATAAAGAGGTGCTGGTTGCTGGATTGTATCAAAGGCTAAAGGAGAGTATCTATCTATGCACAATCCAAATTTACCCCTTATTGCGGCTTGACCTTTTTGGTAATTCAAATAAGAGTAAGAAACTTAAATCTCAGCCTAAGCTTTCTCCCCATTATTGGCTTTCCCTAAGGTTACCCTACCGGACCTTGTCTGTCCAGCCCATAGGTTACTCTGCCTCTGAAAGAATTACTCTAATCCCTTTTATGTCCTGATACCTGCTGCACCTCCAAGCAGGGTTTAAGCACTTACAGTAACAATGAATGAACAGACCACTGCCTGTCACGCTGACCAATATTGTCTCTTTGTTTCCTTGTGCTCCACTGTATGGAGCCATCTGTTGTCTCTTGTCTTACACTTGGATTGTCAGCGCCGTGGGGCAGGGACTGTCTTTGTGTCCTGTGTTTGTACAGCGCCTAGCACTGTGGGGTCCAGGACCGGTAATAGAAATAATAAATAACAGAGAAGCCTTGTATCCCTATAAAGAATCCCAGGCTGCAAAGACTTATTCATGTGCTTAACTCTACGCATGAATGGTCCCATTGACTTCAGCGAGTCCTTTGCAATACAAATGTCCACTGAAACAGACACATAAAGCCAGGCACAAGGTATCTTTAAGAGCTGGGCCTCTCCTCTCCATCCACACAGCTAAACCTCTTGTCCAGGCTCTCATGTCACCTCCTGACGACTGCCATGTTGCCCCAATTCTATCCAGTCACAATACTGCTGAAAAGCTCACCTTCCCAGCTTGTCACTTTGACCATCTCTCCCCTCTCTCTGTGTCTTCCATTGGCTCCCTCTTTTCCACTGCATCAGACACACACGACTTGTCTTTGGTTTCAAGGCACTTCATGGCCTAGCCCAACCCTACCTATCATCTCTCCTATGCAATTGCAATGTTGACTCCCACCTCAGCTCTTTGATGCCATCCTCCATTGCCTGCTGGTTAAATTGTTCAAGCAAGCACCTTCATGCTTTCTCCTGGGCTGCCCCTCGCGCTTGAGAGGAACTCCCTGTAACTGTCTGCAAAGCTACCCCGTTATCTTCTTTCAAATCCCCTCCTTAAAATTCTCCTTTGCCGTGATGCCTACCAAAAACTTGACAACGGTTAGGCTATTGGGGTGCTGAGGTCACTGCTTCTCATGTTGATCAACACTGTCTCATTGTTTCCTGGTATTCTCCTATCCGACTTCATCCATCTGTTGTCTCTTGTCTTATACTTAGCTTGTAAGCTCCTTGGGGCAGGGACTGTCTTTTTTCCCCATGTGTACAGTGCCTAGCACAAAGGGGGATTTGGGTCCATGACTGGGAGCTCCGAGATGCTCTCGCAATATTATGGCTACTAGTGGCAATAAAAAGGTACCAAAAAGAATAAAAGCAAGGATTCCAGAGCCAAACACAGAAATCCACCAAGCATACCAATGACTGTGGAAGTAATAATAATATATTCACATGTTTGCTCCCAAAGAGCATGGAGCAAAGTCAGAAGATAAATCATAGAGGAAAAACTGAAGGGTTCCTCCTTAAAATTCTGGGGAGCTGAGAAAGACATCTCTAATGTGAATGTGCTGATGAAAAGGTGCTGGCAAAGCTGCAGCCATTCTCATACATCCGCGGACTCTCACACACCCAGGGGGAGGGATAGCTCAGTTGTTTGAGCATTGGCCTGCTAAACCCAGGATTGTGAGTTCAATCCTTGAGGGGGTCGTTTAGGGATCTAGGGCAAAAATCTGTCTGAAGATTGGTCCTGCTCTGAGCAGGGGGTTGGACTAGATAACCTCCTGAAGTCCCTTCCAATTCTATGAAAATGAAGAGCCTTGTAAATCACCAGATGAGGCTGACAGGGGGTTTCTGACATTAACATGCCTCACAAAGCACCAAAGCTTCTAAAGTCATAAAAGAAATCCCAAAGCATGCAATTAGTTAGGAGCTTTGATCCTCAAAGATTTTGACCGTGTCTTAATTATGCTTTCATTAAACTTACTGCCAGTATCAAATACATAAGGGAAAAAACCATAACTAATTAACAGAGCTTACTCACGCCTGTCCTTTCACTTTGAAACCACGTTGTTTGCTCATCGGGGTGGCGGAGTTAAGGCTCTAAATAAAGAGCATCAAAATGTACCTACTGCAAATGTGGGAATTCCAGGAGTAAACACCACTGCAGGCACTGAGCGATCACAGGCAGTTTTGCGGTGGAATATCACCGAGAAGGCATTTGCATCCAGTTGAGCTCAAAGGCCAAACGGTTGTTTAAAAAATATATTTGCCATGTCTGACCCTAACTCCAAGAAATAAAACCAGGGCTGCGAATTCAGCAAAACTCTTAAACACACGGCCTCTGCGCAAAGCCCTTCAGTCAATGAGATGGGAACAGTGTGGAGAGTAGGCGCCACAGGAAATACCGCCTAAGAAACGCAGAGTGACAGTACCCTGCAGCACTCTGATTGGCCAAGTGCCTCTACTTTACCCCAGGGGTTGGCCCAGGAAGTTGTCTGGCCAACCACACAAACCTTAGCCTGCTTCAATGCCAGACTTTGTCTTGTCTTTTGCCTCTGACTCCAGCTTGACTTTGACCCTGCCTCCTGCCTCCCGATCACTGCCTCTGATCTCCGGTCTTCAACCCCAGGCTGACTCTGACCCTGACTCTTGTTTATGGGACCTGGCCTTGCGATTCCTCCAGCTCCTGCCTGGTGACTCCGGTCCCTAGTGGGCAGACCTCAGCCCAGATGTGACGCCTACGCCCCAGTCCCTGACACTGATGTGTCTCTCCCTGCTTCACTCAAACAGCTGAAACTGAAAGTAAAAACAAACCCTTTGGCTAGGTCTACACTAGGGAGAGGGGTCGACCTAAGATACGCAACTTCAGCTACGCGAATAGCTGATTTAGATCGATTTACCTGGCCGTGAGGATGGCGGCGAGTCGACCGCTGCCGCTCCCCCGTCGACTCTGCTTCCGCCTCTCACCGTGGTGGAGTTTCGGAGTCGATGGCAGAGCGATTGGGGATCGATTTTATCGCGTCTACACTAGACTCGATAAATCAATCCCCGATAGATCGATCACTACCCGCCGATCCGGCGGGTAGTGTAGACGTACCCTTTGTCTCTGAGTTCTGGCTTAAGACTAGTTCTTACAGCCTGTTCTATCTCCGCCCTGGACTCTAGGCAACCTGGGAAATGGAGTCCCGAGCCTCTGTCGCCCCTAATACTGTAGTCCAGGGGTAAGTCCTGTAGAGGCTCAGCATGGTATTGCAGGAGCACCTCGGCCAAAGGGGTTACAATAAGTTAAATTGTGGGTCCAAAATAATGTCAAGTATTCGTTTTTAAAAATGGTGACTGCAATAAAACAAAACAATATTGATTTTCCCAATATTTAGCAGAGGTTTAAAACCCTGCCCAGCCTTTAGATACCCGACTATTTCTGCTCAGAGTCCTTGGTAATCAACTGTCTGACTAAGCTGCATGCTACAGGCCCGATTCTCAGCTCATGTGACTCACCGCAGCTCCACTGACGTCGCTGGAAGTATGCGGATTTGCACCAGCTGAAGATCTGATCCTATACATTTCCTTAGACTCAGACAAATGTAACTTAAATTGTTGCCATACTTTGCTGAGTTTGAAAGAGAAACTTTAGCGTGAAGGCATTGGTGATGGTAAAGTGAAGTATAACACGCCATTGGTATAACAGCTCCGCATGCAGTAATTGTGTAAATATACACCATACTCCTCATGTGTCTTCATTTCGGATTATACGTGTCTTACTGCTGCTATTAAATATAAAGCCACCTTATTTATTTTTATGCTCAGCACCTCTTCCCTTCATATGACAGAGTAATTACTACACTTCTACCCCGATATAACGTGACCCGATATAACACAGGTTTGCATACAACGCGGTAAGCAGTGCTCTGGCGGATCAGTGCGTCAGCTCCCAGCCGGGGCGCTCCGCTTCCTGCCACCGGTGAGTGCGGGGAGGTTGGGGAAAGGACGCCCCTGTACTCACCGGCGGCGGGAAGTGGAGCGCCGTGGCTGGGAGCTGGCGGAGTGGAGCGGGCTGGGGCTGGGTGGCTCCGCATCCCGCTGCCGGTGAGTGCGGGACCTTCCCCCCCCCGCCCAGCGACACGGCTGGTGCTGGGGCAAGGAAAGCGGAGTGGGCTGGGGCCGCGTCGCTCCGCTTCACACTGCAGGTGAGTACGGGGGGGCATCCTTTCCCCAACCTCCTCGCACTCACCGACGGCGGGAAGCGGAGCGACATGACTGGGAGCTCGCAGAGTGGAGCGGGCTGGGGTCGGGCTGCTCCGCTTTCCACCGCTGCTGGTGAGTGCCTGTGAGGGGGCGGGGTGTGTGGATAGGGGTCGGGGCAGTCAGGGGACAAGGAGCAGGTGGGTTAGGTAGGGGGTAGGGTCCTGGAGGTGATTAGGGACGGGGGTCTCTGGAGGGGGCGGTCAGGGGACAAGGAGCAGGGGGGCCAAAGCAAGTTCAATATAACATAGTCTCACCTATAGCACGGTAAGATTTTTCGGCTCTGGAAGACCATGTTATATCGGGGTAGAGGTGTATCTACAGGCAGAGGATTTCTCCATTTAATTAAAGGGAAAAGCTGATGTACCTTGGTGGGACTGATAAAATGTCCAGATATGTGCTGTATAAGGCACTGGGGTTTTATGTTTGATAGCAATTAGCTACTTATAGCCTGTAGTCTCAATGCTATAGATTAAGGACAACATTCTCAAACACGAATAGTGCTTTTGAGTGACCCTGATTTTTGGATGTCCACCTGGAGATGCTTTAGATTTACCTAGGGTGACCAGACAGCAAATGTAAAAAATCAGGACAGGGGTGGTGGGTAATAAGAGCCTATATAAGAAAAAGACCCAAAATCGGGACTGTCCCTATAAAATCGGGACATCTGGTCACCCTAGATTTACAGAAGGCATGTGCCTCTCTGAAATTCAGGCCACTTCGAGGTGTTTCAGTTTGGACACCCAAAACCACTAGTCAGTTTTGAAAATCTCGACCCAGAGTCTTTTTAAATTCAGATTTCTATACGCAGATGAAATGAGTTACTTTGAGATCTATAATACACAGGAATGCTCAGAGAATTGCCTTTGCCATTGTGTATAAATTCATGTTTAAAGAGTTCATTTAGATCATGGGCTTTGCATCTGTCGACATTAGTGGTGTGTACCGGATAGCTCTAGGATCAGTAACTGAAGTCAATGGCATTATAATGGTGTAAAACCTGCGTGAGATTTTAATCATGCCTTCTCATCAAGACACGTGTCTCGAAGTATTGCACACAACTGTTTGCCTGCACATTTACCCACCACTTAGAATCAAAGGGTTAGAAAGGACCACAAGGGTCATCCAGTCTAACCCACTGCCGAGATTCAGGATTTGGTCAGATCCCATTTGTTCATTCACTCACACATGGGCTCACTCATAGCTCCCAACCTACCGGCCCACCCAATTGCCCAGCCACTGGCATGCAAAAGTCCTAATGGGGCAAAAGTCACAGGTGCTTTTTCAAAACCAAGAATATCTTGAACACCATGAGTCCGATGACAGTTGTAGCAATTATTCAACCTGTACATGGCATACAGCAGCAGTCTCCTTTCTTCTGCTAGGAGTAGACTGTTACAGTGGACACACACTATTTTCCCAGGTTCCTGATGAGACATTACAAGATGCCAAATGCTCAGTGCACTTGCTACTGCGGAAAGACTCTTTGATGCCGACCGCCACAAATTACCTTGTGCGGTGTCATTCTCCTGACGTGAACTCCATATAGCTGCAAACGGACCTAACAATTAAAACAACAGCCCCCTACCCCAAAACAGCACGGTGAAAGAAACTTCTCTTCGAATTACCTGACTAAGGGGTGATGCATGAAATGAATGTCTTCGAAGTGCGGCGTGCAGACTTCATTTCTGCATGAGTCACAGGAAGTGGATCTCATTGTAACTCATGAAAACAAAACGGTGAAGCTAACGGAGCTACCCCAGATGTGTCTTTGCAGAAATTCTACCTGCTTTATTTTCAGAGCCTCAGATGATGATGTAAAATTAACGGAGCTATCCCAATTTACACCATCTGTGGATCTGGCCCATACGCTATACAAGCAGCACCTGCATATAAATATACATCTACTAGCTTGTCTTTTTTCAGAGCCTCGTGCCTTCTAAATAAATATTGTTCCCCTGTATTGCAGATACTGTAACTACGTATTTACTGAACAGCTACAGTAACTGTAGTACTTGGACAGATACCAAATAACTGGAGATTGTAATCAGCTGAAGCAGAAGCTAAACAGTAGCTAAGGCGATAAAGAATAGTCACATTTAATATCTATCATCATTTAGTGTAGCAGGTTACAAGAAAAAAAAAACCCTCTATTATCGACAATCTCAGAACCTCACAAAACAGGACACACTGCTTCGATATTACTTTGCTAGTCGCTGAATGCATTATGAAGAAGCACCGCAGAAAAAGCATCTCCTTTTGGCAAAGCACCGTATGGGAGTTTCAGTCCATTCCTAAGCAGAATAATTCCCTGGTCCATTTTCAGGAAAGATACAATGAAACTTTTATCTCTTCGGGGGGGGGGGGGATATTTTTTTCTATTCTAAAATTATTCTTTTCTTTAATGCATCCAAAACCAGAGGCCATTTTTGAAAACTTGGGGCCAGCTGTTTTGCCTTAAACTCAAAGAGAGCTACTGGCCACGAATAAATCCTAAGCCTTCCGACTCAGCCTCCGTCCACTGGACTACACTGCCCCTAGCTCCAGCTCTGAGACGGTCTGACATGAGCTGGCCATAAGGTAGAGAGGAAAGGAAGCAGCCAGTGCTGTAGAAAGGGACTAGAAGGGAATAAACCTCTTCATAATCTCCCCTCCTCACAACCCCTGACTTGTGTTGGGCCTGCAGAAGAGGAGAGAAAAACTGGATCAACCCGCCAGTCCACACAGCTACCACCGGGAGAGGGAGGCGGTGTCTTTTAGCGTCTTGCAAAGACAGAATCCATCACCGTCTGATAATGTGACATGGTGCACAGAAACTGACAGAGATGCTAGCCAGCAATCTGTGTCACAGATTTATAGACCAATCATTCATCGGTTAGTAGCTTCAGAAACGCGGCATAATAAGCAGAAGCCACTGCACAATCAATGCAATAAAAACCTTTTTGCCGTTCACACTCAATCTACACTATCATCTGCCATTAGCAAACTGAAGGGAAAAGGATTTGGGGCTTACTTCTCCTCTACTTTATTATGTAGCTAAAGGCTGAAACTTAAGATAACGCTGCGTATAAAACCCTCCCTTATTACAGGATCTCCCAGCTGATTACAATATCTAAACATTGCACTATGGGGAAAAAAACAAACTAACAAAACCAGCGATGAGAAATGTCACCTGGGTGTTAGTGCTGGAGCTCTGGCTGATGCATGGCATATAAATCTATGTCAAGCTCCAATCAGTGTTTGCATTCCCAGAGAATTCAGCACATAACCCAGATCACAAGGGAGACAACAAAAGCTTCCACAGGACAGAAGGCAGGAATGTGAATCCTGGATATTTTAAAGTCCACGTGGTTGAGCGCTGCCTTCTTTGGAGAATTTTGAGTTCATTTCCTACAATGAAGCAAACTTGAACTTTTCCCACTCGCCGGAAAAAAGAAATTGGCGCCTTTACACAGAGACGCCTGTAAATTAAGAAAAGAATAAGAGGGAGCCGGATAAACGACAGGCAAGCAGTAAAACACGGCTCTGGGACAATGGAGTGGCATTTCAGCGGCTTTCTCAGAATGTAAAATTAGGGCTTAACAGCCATCCACCCTGAAAAGACTTCAATTTTCTTTTTACATTCCCAGCCTTGGTCTGCTGATTCTTGCCAAGGAAAGAGGACTACGTGCAGAGGCGGGACAGTGAAATACCTGCCATTTTGGGCTATGTAGCAATTCTGATTATTTTTTATTAGTCATTATTAGAATGGCACCAAGCCCAAGATGGTTTCCACTTCCATAAACCTGTCCAATTTCTCTCTTCTGATCCCTAAATTCAGGAAAGCATTTCAGCATGTGCCTAAGTGCCAGTGACTTCACCTTATAGTTAAGCACGTGCTCATGTGCTTTCCTGGATGGGCCTGGTTTAGAATCTCCGGCTAAAGCCCTGGTATGTTCTGAGAGAGGATGCCAAATAGCACATTGGATTAACAAAGTCCTTGCCAAGTCCCATGGAAGCTTTCAGCATACCTTAATTTTTCAGAAAATGTAGAGTAGAAGTATGTTAGGTCCATTACCATAATCTTTATTATACTAATGTACGTTACACTAACTCATAGAGGCCCCAGATAAAATCTGGGTCCATTGCAGTAGGTGCTGGAGGTACACACAGCAGGAGACGGCCTCTGCCCTTAAGTGTTTGCTAGCAAAAATTACACCCACATTGCACAGGTGGGAGCTGAGGCCCAAAGATTAAGTGACTTGCCAAAGGTCACACAGGGAATCTGTGGCAGAATAGGGAATTGAACCCATATCGTGTCAATCCCCCTCTTGTTCCTGAATCCCAAACCCAGCCTTGATCTTTCGAATATCCTCAGAAGGGTGTGAAAGAAATGGTAACAGTTCCCATTCTTGCTGCCTTATAAATCTTTCTCACACATTAACACAGGCACAGATGTTGAGAGCCACATTCACCAGTATTCTCTAGCTGCTTTGTGCCACTCTGGTTCGATCTAACTCATGGCTGCTTTGAGACAACACAGCAGCACAAAGTGTACCAGTGAATCTGGTCCCAGATCAATGCTCTCAAGATGGATACCCTGGTACACCGGCACAGAATATGTGCCATTTCAAGGCCTGATTCACCACCAGCTTTTCATTTCAATGCAGTGATAGCAGAATAAAATCAAGAGTCATGCAGTGATGACCCAGTCTTTTATTTTCAACAATCAGTGTGTGATTCAAATCTGTGTTCTAGGGCTGCTTCTGCAGGTCCATAAAAACTGCTCCTAAAGTGCAGGGCCTACTGGCTCAGAGGAACTGATGCCCACAGCAACTGGTAGACTGAGCCATGGCTGCCTAACACAGGCTGCTTGGAGAGAGGGGGTGGGGGAAAAGCAGTATCTTCTCATTAGCCTACAGCTGATGTGTGTGAGCAGTGTGCAAAGGTCAAGAGGTAAGGGAGAGAAGGAAAGTGGGGAAGTCGGAAGAATGCCTTGGCCAAGCTGATCTCCTAGCATATGTTGCTAGGACAGCAGAATGGTAGGCAGAATATTCACTGGCCATCTGCTCAGGTTTATGGACTAGTTCATTTGGCTCCAACTATGAACAATATTATCATAAAGGAGATGTACAAATGTCCCCACAGTGCTTTCAAAAGCTACATCCAGTCTCAAAGAGAGAAACCCCTAAACACACGCAGTGTTCACTTCATCTAATGTCTTATTTAAATTCCTATTAATTCTCTTTGAACCACAACAAAAGATCATATTAGCTTAATACCAGGGGTACAGAGGGATTCCATCACAGAAGAATCCAGGCTCTAAGCGTGGGGTGGAATACAGAACTGGCTACAGCCGGAGAGCTATGGTTTAAATGATGCAATAATGCATTATTCAGCCTCTAATTGTCAAAACAACCGTAAGCTTTCATTCATTTGCACACCCTATACAACCCTGCCGCGGAGAACTGTGACAAGAGGAGGGGGGGAAATGACAGGCTAACGCCCCAAGGTCAGCATGTCAGAAAGGGACTCATGGAACTGAATGCAAAGGTTTCCAGCATAGGGACGGAGCGGCAGCTGTGCAAACAGCATGGTTCCGCTGACGTCTGGGGAGTTCCAGCTATTTACGCCATCTGCAGATCTCGCCTGTGATTTTTGAGGACTGCTCAAATCAGACTTCCATACGCGATTATTCTGTTTCTAAAATGCAAGTGCCAGCCTCAGATGAGAACAGCTACAGCATTTAAGAATCAGACCGGGAACTCCACAGCAGGCATTCAAGAGCTTGAGCCAGATTCTACACCCGAGAACATCAGTGTTGCTCTATTTGCTTCAATGGAGCTACGCCACTTACATCAGCTGAAGCGCTGAGCCTTCATCTTTGGGCGATGGCTAACCCCGTGCACCCCGGGGAGCCTGCAATAGTCACACCACGTTAATGTTCATGTCTGCCCCACTTTTTCAGATAATAAAAGGCTAGTCATAGGAAAGACGTAATTAACACTGATCTTAAAAACCTTTAACTGTTAGATCCTTCCCCTGAGCTCTGTCCACCGAATGCCCATTTAGGAAACAGAGCACTGATCTATTAGCATTTCTATAGTCTTGTAACACAGTCAATTTGATGGCTAATCAGATGCAAAAATGTATCTTTGAAATTAGATGTATTTATCGTGTTTACTGTGTTTTTGTGTAGTTCAACAAGACATCTTACAGCCTAAAGTCTTGACAATCTAATTTGTTGTTAGGGCCAACTGCTGGCTTAAGAGAATGTTCAAAACAAAAGTTCGCTTTCTTTTTCTAGCTACAAGTTTTGCTCCCTTGTTTAAGACATTATAATACTACATTTCTCCATCCACCTGCCAGGATTATCAATCAATCCCAGAATACTGTATATTGTAAAACATAAGGGCCGGCTCCTGCACATGGTTGCACCTGGGTCACACTCAGCTACACACTAACAGAATGATCTGGCCCCAAATGTGTAAAATAAAGAGCTGTTGCAACCTGAGCTATGAGAATTACAGGTTTTTCAGAGTGGTGGTTGAACTTAAAGAAAGAATTGGTTCGGGTCAACCCAGAACAGATTTTTTTTTTCAGTTTTTCTGGTAAACTGGAAAAGTAACAAAAAGAAAAATCATTTTGGATCAAATGAAACTTTTTGTTTGAACCAAAACAAAAGGCGTCATTTCATCTTTGTGGGTTTCATAACATATTTTTTAAAAAAATAAAACTGAGTAACATTCCCAAATGAAGTCTTTCCAAAACAAAACGTGAAAACATTTTGTTTTGACTTTTCTCTTTTTTAAAATGTTTTTATTAGACTGAAACAATTAGCTGAAACCGACCCAGATCTATCAATTGTTTTGGTCCACCTGCATTGGAATTTTTCAGTGTAAAAATAATTTGCATGAAAAATTTCACCTAGCTCTAATTGCAACCAATTCCCCCAGGTGCTTTGCTTGAGAGCTAAACAACAGGGAATTCTATAGATCTTGCAGAAGCAAGGCGCTCTTGCACAAAAGCTGTTCAATTCGTTTTTTCTTTTCATAGGGGCAGTCTTTTTTCTTCTCTGGTCCATTGTCAAACCAGCATCTCAACAATTAATTCCTTGTTCAAACACAGGTAGATAGTACATTCTTCAAGGACAGAAACCGCCAGTATTTCTCCCAAACAGAACATCTAATTCATTCTAGATTAGTCAAATAAATTGATACCTATTCTGAACAGATTTTCCCTGTCAAGTGATTGGGCATAATGTGGCTTGCTCAACTGGTGCTATCCATGGTGATCTAGAAGACAACCATCGATATCTTGATTTAGGTAGGGTGACTGAGCCGCTTTGAAGCAATGAGCATTTACAACAGAGTTAAAACAGAAAGAACTCCAGTAAAGCCAATGGAGTTTTACTAGCATCAGTGAGAATCAGGTCCAGTGCCTCTATGTAGGCTTGGCAGAATTAGATTTGTATTTCTGTATAATTCAGATGGATAATATTGATAGTTATTTTAAAGCATTTTTTCCTTATTTTTATTTATTAAAAGTTTCCCAGTTGTGGAAAATTATGGATGAGCTCGGACAACGGAGAGGATCAAACAAAAATTATTTCATGACAGTAGATGGTGAATTTCAAAAAGCTACAGCTTTATAACCATTAAAACACAAATTGTCAACAGCATGTCAAAATATACAACATAAATATCCTTAAATGAAACTCCAATAAATTCTCAAGCAGCATTTTTCTTACTTTGCCGATCTGTAAATTTCAATTATTATGGGTGGAAATATTTTTTCCATCAGTTTGTGAAGTCGACGTTTACCGACATTTATGAATAAAAACTGAATTCTTCCAAGCCTAACTATATTTTCCATTGTCCAGGAAGCTTAGAATCTTTCCCTCATGATGTCTACATAATAGGAATTGTTTAGATCCCTTACTATAACTGGAATTCAGACATGTCAGCCTCAGTGTCACCTGCATTGTGTTTGTCAGAGATTAATTATATTAGACCAGTTTGGTTAACTACATCACATTCTCAAACAATTCTTCCACTTGGAGTGAGTGGGGACACCTTGCATGAGCTGGCCTGTTTGTAAGGCAATCTACCAACCCGAACAGAGCAAAGAAAACATGAAAATCCTAAGTACAGAGGAAGGCTTAGCCATGATCAAATTGGAACAAAACTGTTGTCCATTTTATGTTTATAATAAGAACCTCACAATGTGTAGTGTTGTGACAGTGTAATGACAAGCGGCTGAGGCTCATTTTTAAATGATTCTCTTTGAGAAAAAAGGCATCTTTTTAAGAAAAAACACTTGCTTCCAAGGCAGCTGTTACCCAGTTTGAAAATGACTTTTTAAAAAAACCCAGCTTAAATGGGAATGCTACCGTGTTATGGCAAAAGTTTCTTCACATTCTAAGAAAGAAGATGAAAATATTTCAGAATGATTTGCTCTGATGTCTAGAAAGCATATGTCCTGTAAGAAGGTTCACAACCTCTAAAGACTAGTCCTTTTCTTTTGTTTCTTGAACAATCCTCTTATTTGGTTAAAAGATTAACCACATGTAGTTATTGTCATGGAAATACGGTACAATTTCTCTGTTATGCACAGCCGAGATTTCAACTAGAGTGATGGAAAGGGCAGGAGCTTTCCAGAATGGGGGAATATAAATTAACAAACTAGATGGTCTATTTAAAATATGACCCTCTAACCATGGGGGATTGGTTTTTATTGAGGAGTGAGAAGAAACAGCACGGAGGAACAGAAGGGTAATCTCCTTGGGACTGTATTCCTGGCTGAACGCTGCTGCGGGCGTACTCTTTGTTTGGTCTGACTGTGCACCTTGTGAAGCTTAAATATAAACAATGTTTTTTTCATTCTTAACATCTTTTACTTAAAACCCTGTGCAATGTTTACACTGCATGTTAAATCGTCTGCTTTCTCATCCTTGGAATACAGAGAATCAAAGGACACGTTGCTACCTACTGTAGCTTCCAATAGAAAGATGTCTCATTCCTCCCATTGACACTGGTTTTAAACCAGTCTATCTCCACTGACTTCAGCTGAGTTATTCCTGATTTACACCAGTGTAAGTGTGAGGCAAATCAGGCCCAGGGGATCCTCATTTATGGAATTGGCTGAAATTAATTTTCCATTAAAAACAAGGAACTTGGGCCAGATTTTACAAGGTATCTAGATGCCTAAAGATGAAGATAGGCATCTAGTGGGATTTTCCAGAGCATGAAGGCACCTAACTCCCATTGGCCACTGGGCACCTCTCTGCATCTTTAGGCACCTGAAGACCTTTAGAAATCTGGTCCTAGATACTCATCTGGTGTAACTCAGCAGAGGATTTATACTAGCATCCAATGCAGTCCTCCGGAATGTGCTGTAAAACGATGTATTAAATTAGCTTTGATTAATTAGCTATTCTGGATTACATATTATTCTGTTAACTGCAGCATAACTGGAAAAAAAACAACACTTGACAGACATACTATAAATAAACATTTATGCAAAGCAAGACTAAAGACCATCAGGGGCCAAATCCACTGCTGATGTAAACCGATGTAACTCTAGTGACCTTAACGAAACTTTGGCCTCACTTTGATTTCTAAGGATCTGCGCTCATTTCCATCAGCCGAGCATCTGCCTCCAGGAATCAGAAAGAAAAATGAAGGGATCGGGAATGAAGTTAGCCATTGGGAAGCAAGAATGAAGAGGCTGTGGAGAAAGAACACTGGGCTTCTAGTAAAATGCTCAGGCTTGGGAAAGTGCAGATTCTAGCCATTCTTGTTTTAACAGCAAATACTTTACTTTGCAAATGCAAATAAAGTTTTGTCTGCAAAGCGACTCCTCAGATCTTTCCCGTGAGCATCATGTGTTAACGGAATCCCTCTAGAGCCGGGCAACTATATGTCACAAGAAAGTGGTTACCTACAAAAGCTTCTTTCTCCAGCAGATGACATACAGCTGGGCCAAGCAAGTAAGTTAATGAATAATGCTCTCTTCCATTCTTGACTCTGCTGCCTGCTCCGACTCTTACTGTCCCTAAGGCAGATACTAGTGTGTAGGTGGCATTATTCACTTTCTGTTTGTGCAGATGTGCGGAGCAGCAGGCACAAAATGAAGATCACAACAACTTTCATTTCATGACTCAGAAAAGATTCTCTCTTCTTTGCATCACTTGCCTCATCTGTTCCAACACCATCCTGGATCAACAGATATCCAGATCACACATTAGTCAATTTGCCTCTCCCTACTGACAGCCTATTAAAGATTGGAGTGTCACCCGTGGAGCCCTTGTTTTCCTGCTGTGAACCATTAAAATTGCCGTGACTTGAGATTCCCCAGATGATGCAATGGCAAAGATCCACCATCAGACAAGAGGGCTACCATGGACATGTTTTGGGAGGTGAAATTATCTCCTGGGCAGATCAACCAATACAAGGCCCATCACCACTTAAAATCCCACTTGAAACCTATAATCTAGGGCCCAATCCAACTTCCACTGAAATCAGTAGGAGTCTTTTCACGGAGTCCACTGGGAATTGGATCGGTCTCCTAATCTGCTCTGTTTTCAGGGTCATGGGTGACACTGGTCCCGTTCAAGATCTATTGGCTAAAAATGCAAAAGCAATTTTAAAGAGATAGATGTGGAAAAAAGGACAGCCCATCCTTCCTGATGCTCCGCCCCTCACCCTCAGGGGAAGAAGGGTGTTACCACTTGTTCCATTAAAATTGAGCCTTCAGCTAAATTCAGAGCTCTTGCTTTCTAGGGAAAACTGTTCAAACAGCTCCACAGAGAAAATGCGATTCTAAAAGCCCATTGCAGAAATTTCTGAGTGGGTTAGAAATGCCAACTCTCAATATTGGTTCAAACTCAGTCGCACTGCTCGCAGAGCACGGTGCCGCTCAGCATCAGTAAGGGTGGAAACATGTGGCTCATCTGGGTGGTGGGGGGCTCCCGTCAGCAGGTCTATCTCACTTGTGAGCGATGTTCCACCAAACGCCTGAATGAGGCAGTCGTCAGAATACATCAGGGAGGGAGAAGAGCTGTTTCAGCTAAAGAACAATGTTGGCAGAAGAACAAATGGGAATAAATAGACCATGAGTAAAGTAGGCTGGAAAGCAGGTTTCTAACCGGCCGAGGAGTGAGGTTCTGGAATGGCCTCCCCATAAGAGGAGCGGGGGCAGGAAACCCTAACTGGTTTTAAGATGGAGCTTGATAAATGTATGACCGGGATGATAGGCCGAGGTTGCCTGTGATAGCTGGGACTGGACTGCATGACCAGGAGATCCCTTCCCATCCTACGACCTTATGGTCTTACAGGGATGATCCTCTGATGCCAAGTCACATCAGGAAGAAAGAGATGATGGAGAAGAAGAAGAAAAGCCCATGTTGATGTGCCTGAATGGCTGGGGAAGTAGCATGGTGTATTCAGGTACCCAACTCATAGCATACGTTGGCTGTGTTTGTTAAGCTGCTTAGCTTGCACTATTAAAAACAAACGAATCAACAAAAAACGTGCATGGGAACCATAGGAGAGGATGTGATGAGACACCTGACATCTCATTTGAGCTCTGCTGTACCTCGGTTTTAGTTCCTTTCTGCTCTTTGTGATACCCCAGAAACACACTAGAGTCTGAAAGGGCCTCCTCCTTCTGCATGTGCTAAGTCCAAGTGTGCCGATTGAAATTTCAGCACAGCCTACCCCAAAAGATCACTGCTGCAAGCCAGCAGTGAGATTTCTAATTCCAGCAGCAGGAACAGAACTGTGGCTAGCCATGCAGCAAGGGTCTGCCACAAAAGCCCCCTTTTTTCTTCCAATTTCCTTCCTGTATCTTTCTTTCTGCCAGTTGTGTGTGTATCCTGATTTGTTGCACATGATTGTGTTTGTGAAAAAGCCATAAAATATGATCCGGATGCCAGTGAATTTGTGCTGCAAGTGACTCATCAAATATTTCAATGATCTCCTGTGGCAGTTTCCTGCATGCTATGTCAGGGTAGCTGAATCCCTTAATTGTACAAAAGACGAAAAACAAATCTCTGTGTTGCACTAATGTGGGTTATGACAGGGCATTTGGGACTAGGGCTAACACATAACAGATCTTTCTGCCAGACAAATTACACTCCCAACAATGACATTCCTACCCAATAAACCCCAAGCAACCAGAATAACGCCCCCAAACAACACTGAAACAAATCAACACAAAACAAGTACATCAAAAACGCAAAAACATAACCCCAAGCAGAGTTTTTATCCCAAAAAAGGAAGAAGTGCCAGTGACCTCACTGAGTCCACTAGGGATTTTGCTGTTGATACTACAGTGATGGGCAGCAGGCTAAAACTCTTAGAGAGACAGAACTAACCATGCCACGGCCTTTTCAGTGACTATTTCAGAAAACCTGTAACCATATTTAATCCTCAGCAAAAGTCTGGGTTGCCATTCTTGTGGTCTAGCCTTTATAGTGTGTGTCTGTCTTGTCTATTTAGACTGTAAGCTGTTCAGGGCAGGGACCACCTACTCCTCTGTCTGAACACTGCTTTGCACAATGGGCCCCCATGCTTGGTTGACCCTCAGGCACTGCTGTAATAAACATGATTAATAATAAATAAAATCATAATAATAATTAATAACAAACATTAGACTCTCAGATTTCCCACTGAGATCAAGAGGAGCTTGGGATGTGCAAGGAATATAGGACTTAGACCCATGTTGTGGTTTTCCCTTTGACAGAACTAGTAATCAGATTTGTCTGCAGAGAAAGTCCAGAGAGCAATTTTTGTATATTTTTAAAATGAGGCTGATTCAGACCATAAAGCCATTTTCTTCTATGTTCGCATGAAGGCGTTTTCAACAGCTGCTGTAGAAAACAGGACAGCTAAGAAAAGGAATTTCTCTCTTTATCTGGGTGCACTTCCAAAATCACTGCTCTCTGAAATATCTATGGTTAAATGTGCCCCAATGCAGCTAATGTTTTGAAATAACCATCTGCGAGAACGATACATTCAGCCCTGTGGAAGCAGAGGTTATTCTCCGACAGCCCGCTTTCACTGGATGGTGAAAAACTGGGTCACTTGTTAAAGAGCTGTATAGAGGGAGTTGAATGGTCTCATTCCTCAGTAAAGCATACTGTATTTAACAGCAATTGCATGGGCAGTCGCGTATCGATATATAAACATTGCTTTCAAGGCATTCTTCGTTCACCATAGATTTAACCAATGATCATGTTCATCTTTTATTAAAATGAATGATACAAATGTAGCGCAAAGTATATTTGGCATGTAACCATTTTATAATTATGCAGGTGGTTCACAATCTTTGTCATTCCTTCTTGCAAGCTCCAGAGCGGCATTTGAGCCAATAATCCCTCTCTATCACTGCAGAATGACTAGGCAAATAGGAACAGTATTTCTCAGTCTTTGAAAATAGCCCTTTTAGCCAGGCGTGGTTGCATTTAAGGGCCTGATCCTGTGAGGGTCCCTGGAAGGGACATCTAGAGGCCGCTTGGTACCTTCCCAGAGGCACACAGCCTCCCTGCAGGATCAGACCTAAGGCTATGACTATACTGCAGCTGGGAGGTGTAATTCCCAGCTCCGGGAAGCAGCCACATGCGAACTCTAGTGCACTGAAAATAGCAGTGTGACTGCGGAGAAGTGGGCAGCAGCTCGAGTGAACCACTTGAGTACAAGCCCAGCTGAAATCCTAGGTACATACTCAGGGGGCTACCCCGAGCTGCCACGGCCACATTGCTATTTTTAGCACGCCAGCTGGAGCAGAGCTAGCGCCTGTACGTCTGTCCACGCTGGGAATTACACCCCCCAGCTGCAGCACGGGCGTGCCCTATGCGGAAATAGTTGGCGTTATTGATTTTGATGGATGAAATCTCCAAGGCACCGACTCATGCTCTGGCTTCTCTGTCATGAATTCAATTACACAACCATACCCCATTCAAATGCCAGCTAACAGATGATCCCCTCCTGCCCTAACATATCCCCAGCGGAACATAACACTAAACCCCTTTCAGTCACTGCAGGCATCTCAGCAAGCCCTTCAAATACCTGCCGAAACTGAGGATGACTCAGGAGAAAGCACGATTTAACATTCGGATTCAATTCTCCAGGAGAAGAGGTAATGTGAATGAGAAATGATAACTTCAAACGGCATTAAAATCTAACGGTGCGTGCCCGTGCGGCACTGAAGACAAGACTTTACAGAGCAAGAATTCTCCACTAGAGTTTTATTTTAAAAAGACAGTAAAAATGAAGATACGCTGGCAAAGCCAAGCCTAATCAAGAGAACAAAAGCCCCAAAGCATGTATGTGTGTGCTTAACTCTAAAGTCACCAGGACTGCTCATGTGCTTAAACTTAGGCACATAATTAAGCACTTTGCTGCATCAGAGCTAAAGAGCACCAAAAGATAAGGGGTTAACTAGGATAGACGCATAAAATATCAGAGTTGGAAGAGACCTCAGGAGGTCATTTAGTCCAACCCCCTGCTGAAAGCAGGATCAATCCCCAACTAAATCATCCCAGCCAGGGCTTTGTCAAGCCTGATCTTAAAAACCTCTAAGGAAGGAGATTCCACCACCTCCCCAGGTAACCCATTCCAGTGCTCACAAACAAACCATAATGAAAATACCTCTTACCCATGATGCTCCATTGTTTTGGAAACATTTACATGCATGATTTGACGGGTAAGGTCCTCCACTACTGTGTATCAGCATAGGTCCATTGACTTCAAAGGAGACGTATTGATTTACCCCAGCTGAAGATCTGGCCCCGAAGGGTCCTCCATGTGAAAATAGGATGCTCTTGATAAATTAATAGACATTCTCCTCAGTGGGAAACAGCTGTTTCTCTCACCCATTGTAAAACATAGCACAGCACTCACAGTAGTTGAGGGTTCATGTCATGTTAACACACTGATGGACCACAACATGCACGTGAGTTTCATTAGTAGGTCAATATGTTAGTCAGGCTGTGAGATGCAGCAGCAGGATGATATAGACGTCAAAAGATCAGTGTGAAAACTACTAGTTGCCATCAATAATATTCCATTTTTATTAAATATTTATTTTTCTATAATTTTGAAGGATAATATCAATGTTTACTTTTAAACATTTCCCCCTAGTTTTATAGATTTAAATGCCCACAGTTGAAGGAAATTATGGGGAGGGAGGGAACATCAGGCAATGAAGGGGTCAAACAATAATGATTTAATGACAGTAGATGTTGAAATTCAACAAGTTAAAGCTTTCTAACCATTGAAATATAACCACAACATCATATGCCCAAATAAACAATGTAAATATCCTTCAACCAAACTCTAATAGTTCTCAGGCAGTAGTTTTCTTACTCTATCTGTAAATTTTGATGATCGATAGAAATATTTTTTGTCGGTTTGTGTGTGTATAGTGAAATCAACGTTTACTGACATTTACCAGTCAAAATCTGATCCTTCCAAGCCTAATAATATTGTACTTACAATGCAGCCACTGCAACCCAGCTGAAGCAACACTGCAGCTCTTTAAATGCCAGAAGAACAACCCTCTTTCAAACACACGTACAATATTGCCTAGTGCAGCACAAGCCTTTAATTCCTTTTCCATTCGGAATAGCACAGCTGTCAAGCGAAGTGACAGCCTGTCAGTGTGGAGAACGCCCCCCATGCCCAATTTACACAGAGGACAGAATTACAGCACGGCAGTCCTGGTGTATTCTCCACAGGGCTGTTTGCCTCCATATGTTGTGTCAAAACACGACATGAATAAATGAAGATGTTCCTGGAAAATTATTTCATTAGGGGTTGGGAGAGACAGGCCCACATGTCAATATCTCTTACATCACAGATTTTCCACCTACTCCTTCCAATGTGCCCTGCCCTCCAGCTCCTGTTTATTACAGAGGGGCAATTATTTCAATGTTAGCCCAAGTAATGAGGCTGGGCTTTCATGTTTCATCAGAATACACATTTCACTGAGCCCTGTCTGCCTACATCCCAGTCACTTCTGCCCTAGTTACCTTAGACGGGAGGTCACCAACATGCATCTGAGCAGGCATGGTATGGTATTTACCAGCGGTGGATTTACCAGGCCAAATCATGGTTTTTTATCACTCCAGGAAAACCTAGTTAGTCCCCATTTAAGGCATTTTCTACTTTAAAGACTGTTTTGTTAATGTACATGACATTACACTTAGTTTTAGTTACCTATTCTAATTGTGGTTATATACGGCTGTAGATTAATTTAGGGTTGTGCAAAGAGAAAGCTAAACCGCAGTGGACATAATTAATATATATGATTATAATCCTGAGCATCCGCATGTCTGTGTACATTTCAGTTTGGTATTTTCTTAAGGAAGTTATAGGTGTCATGACTCAGATGTCAGTTTTCAATATTATATAAACAATAATCAAAAACGTGAAAATGACAATAATGCAGAGTTGTGGGCTTGAAGCAGCAATCAGAAACATGCAGCGTTGCAGATTACCACTCCAAGTCCTTTTGGCCACACAGCATTCTGTAGCAGACCAACTTTGATGTAGCGGATAGACCAACCCTCAGTTTGAATGGATGTATCCAACGTTTGAAAAGATTCATTCTGTGCCCACTGAATTTGCTGGACACTGATGCAATTGCACCACCAGTTCTATGAAGTCAGATGGAATATCAGCATTCTTCCAATTCTTCCACCATGTTACAGGGGGAACTTTTTCCTTGATAGTGGATGAAAACATTGATTTTGGATATGGAGTTTCTTCCACTTTAAATGCTAGTAAATATGGCAGAAAGTCGGGATTTTTGCTGAGCAACCACTGCCTGGCAATTTCTTCTACGTATTTTGGATGAAGGAGGTTGGCCAACATGTGTACAGGAGTAATGGCCTCATGAAATCTCTTTTGTACTTTTGCTTTGTGTGCTGCAAGATCTTCATTTATCAGCAGATCCAACCCTATTTCGCATGAAACAGCAATTGCTGATGTGTCCCTTTGGAGTGTGTCAAGTGCCACAGCAACTGGTTTCAACTGACCGATCAAGTTCTTTGCTTCTTGGTAAATCCCTTGATTATTAATTATACTGACCACTTTCTCTTCAAGTTCTGCCTCATGATCACTCACAATCCTGAGATAATGCGTCCGATTTTTAATGTATGTTTCCAGGCATGTTATTTGACTGTTCCATTGTGCGTCACCAGGGATTTGGGGTTGTACAGATCCTTGGCATTCTTTTAACCAGGCTGCAGGCTGATGGTGATGATTAAAATACTTTTGTAAATCTACAACACATGTCATCAAAGCACTTGGGGTAAGGTCTTGTCCAAGTAGCTTGAGCCAGTGTGATGCACATCCGTACGTAACCAATGTGTCGTCATCTAGTTCCAAATCACTTCTCATACTTTGCATCATTCTCTCATTGTCTGTCAGGTAGCTCTTAACAACACAACCATACAGTTCATTGGCTAACTCCTTGGCTTCTTTTGCCAATGTAGCACAGTACTTTCCAGTCTTCTTATTGCTTCCACTATTGATACATAAACCACAGTTTTCCCTATCTGCACCCAGTCCGCTATCACTGGGCCACTGGGCACATTACTCCAGCCATCTTGTTTTAATGTAACTGCTTTTCCATGTAATTCATTGTGTGCTTCCACCCTCAAGCCATCAGTAACGGTGTCTACCAGGTCACCTGCCACCTGCTTTCGACTGGGTGCTTTGTAGCCTGGCCTTAGGCAGCGGATCATTGCTTGAAACGTTGGATGCTCAATAACAGAAAAGGGAATATTACAGCCATACAAAAATTCTACAATTTTCAAATCAATCTTTCGTTTCAGTTCTGGGGTTGGTTTTGTTACCAACATATGCCTTCATGGTGGAAAAACCGTGGCACTTCCTCCTCGTTGTCTTTGGCCGACCTGGGTCTGGCTTTCTTTCAATGTGCTTGGCAGGGGCAGTGCAGAATTGTCAGTACCTTCGTCCTTAGCAGCTGATTCCAATACTCACACACGTTTAGCCAAAGTCGGTGGTTCCAGCGTCTCTTTGTTCTTTTCACTGCATTTTGCAAAATGTTTCCTCATACGGTCCGCCTCCCCACTCACTTTTTCTTTGCAATTTCGGCATCTAAGGCTCTCTGTGCCACCTTCATGAACTCTCTCAAAATAACCAGGAATCGGGTCAAGCGGTCTTCCGCCTTTGCGCATCTTGAAATATTTCAAAGTGAGTCATGGTACTCACCGAGTTTAGCCAGCCAGGTCGAGAGACAGAGTACTGGATTGGACGGTACATTTGGCCGTTTACCTCAGAGAGAAACTTCTCAATCTGGGAATCCTCGGTCTTTGTTTACTAAACAAACAGGTAATTTTCACTGCTACACACAGAAGGGGGAAGTCCCAGATTCAGAAGGTTTTCTTCGAAGTAGACAGCACCCAGCATTAAGTAGAGACTCTTATTTTTGTTTTATTTTATTCCCTTTCATTAGAACTAAGCACACTAGATTATTGCAAATCTAGTATCAGATTACTAGCTCTTTTTCAGTCATTTTCATTCATGTAGTCTAATAAAACCCCAGGTTCTGGGTTTAAACCGGTATTTACCAGCTCCTTGGCCTCAACTAGATTTTCCCCGGGGAAATTGCCTACTCTGCATCTCAGTCCTGGATTAAAAATGAATTTCTCAGCATGGAGAGAGGAGTGGGAATCGCAGCCCCCTCTCGTTATTCTGCTTCATTACAGGAGTCTCCTAACCCGCCCTTTGGCAAAGAAGGTGCATTATAAAGTGGGAGAGTGCAAGAAAGCAGCTGATCAGTATTCAGTAAGGCATGTAGCTGGGGAGCTGCCCACCCACTCCCAACCTTCCTCCTCACCTCCCGCCACCTCCAGATGACTCAGGGTACACAGAGATGCTCAGCCCACACACAGCCCTTCATCAGCAACGCTGCATCAAGCCCTGGCACTCGGTGCCCCAGGAGGCCGGCACCGCTCACCCTTTGCAAACCGTCATGCCCTGTTACCTGCCTGGCCCGCGCTCTGAGCAGATGCATCCGCACACCCTAGGCCAGCTCCCGCTGTGCCTACCCCTTCCTTAGCCCAAACCCTCTCTGAAGTGCATGGGAGCCTGGGGAAGGGCGAATGACTGCAGGCGGCATCAGCCTGGAGGCTTATGGAGGACGTGCAAGAATTGCACTAGGATGAACCCCTTCCCCCGCCCCATGTTCTGCCCATTTCAGAAAGGAAAAGACCCCGGTTCACAGCGCTTGGGCTAGCAAGGGAGAGGGGACACCGAGCACGGCAGTGCCTAGGCACCCCGGGGACAGGGGCTACCGAACAGCGGACAGACAGACCGGCTACATATAGACAGACCCCCCAGGTCTGCCCCCCCCCGCCCCCTCTCTGAGCGGCCCTTTGCCAACTCCGGCCTCAGCACTCACCTTGTGCAGCTTCCACATGGCGCCCAGCGCCTTGACCTCGTGGCTGGAGTGCTTGCCCTCCTCCAGGCACTGGTAGCACACGGGCATCTTGCACTGCACGCAGTACATGCTGTGGTTCTCCAGCTCGTGGTCCGTGCAGGTGGAGATCTTGCGGGGGCTGAGCCGGCGGCTCACCCGGCCCTGGGCCGGCGGCACCAGGCGGTGTTTGGCCAGCGGGCCCCGGGGCGGGTGGCAGCGCAGGCGGCAGGGCTCGCAGTAGAAGACGTCGCACTGCTCGCACATCACCGTGGCCTCCTTGGGCGCCTTCTCGCACAGCTGGCAGCGCAGCGCGGCCGCCTTGCTCTGCTGGTAGCGGTCGATGACCCCCTCCAGCACCCGGTTCTTGGGGAAGCCGCGCAGCCCCCGCTCGTCCAGGATGAGGCTGCGGTGGCACTGCGGGCAGGTGAGGCAGGCGTTGCGGGGCACGGGGGCCAGGCCGGCCGGGGGCAGGTGGGGCGGCGGCGGCGCGGCGGGGGGGAAGACCCGCACCCCGTTGGGGGATTTCTGGCACGGGGTGGTGGGCGCGCTGGCGAAGCCGCCGTAGGAGCCGTAGCCGCTGTCCGCCTCGCTGTACAGGCTCATCTTGTCCAGGTCCAGGTAGTCGTAGTCGGAGACGCCCGAGGCCCGGCGGCTCTGCGGGGACTCGGCCTCGGGCGTCTGCACCAGGATGTTGCGGGCGCAGGCCTGGCAGAGGTTGTGCGAGCAGGGCAGGATGAGCGGCTCCCGGTAGAAGGAGCCGCACACGGGGCATTTCAGCTCCTCTTCCATCTCGTCCATGGGCGGGCGGGCGGGCGGGAGGGACGCGGGGGTCTGTGCGCAGCGCCCCGGCAGCAGCACCCTGGCCAGCGAGCGCCCGCCTGCCTGCCCGGCCTGCCGCTCCACTGCCCGCCGCGCCGCGCCGCCCGCCAGCCCAGCGCCCCGCGCGCCACGCCCCCGCCGCCCCATTGGCTCGGCACGCCCGCCAGGCTCCGCCCCCCCGCGCCATTGGCTCGGCCCGACCGCCGGGCTCCGCCCCCCCCGCGCCATTGGCTCGGCCCGCCCGCCGGGCTCCGCCCAGGCAGACCGCAGGGGGGCGCTGCGGGACTAGGGGAGGCGGCGGCGGCTCCCCTGGGGCCTCTGGCAGGCGTAGGGGGAGACCCGGCGCTGGGCGTCAGGGGAGTGTGTGGCTCCCGTCCCAGCTGTCCCCGCGCCGCATCACTCCGGGCCTCAGTTTCCCGGCGCTGGAAGGGGACAGTTCGAGTCTGGGGGGCAGGGACTGGCTCTCGCTGTGCAGCGCCCTGCACAATTCGGCCACTGGCTCAGCTGGGGCCCCCAGGTGCCCTTGTCATGAAGAGGAGGGAGTTACCTCACAAGAGAACCAGTGTTGACAGGGCCAATTCGATCAGGGCGGATGTGGTCCACTCCCAATAATGGATGAGGCGGTGTCAATTCCAGGAGAGGGGAAGCTGCTTTTGTAGTGAGCCAGCCACTCCCAGTCCCTATTCAAGCCCAGATTAACGGTGTTAAATTTGCAATTGAATTTTAGTTCCGCAGTTTCTCTTTGAAGTGTGTTTTTGAAGTTTTTTTGTTCAAGTATGGCTACTTTTAAATCTGTTATTGGATATCCAGGAAGATTGAAGTGTTCTCCTTCTGGCTTTTGTATGTTACCATTCATGAGGTCTGATTTGTGGCCATTTATTCTTTTACGTAGAGACTGTCCGGTTTGGCCCATGTACATGGCAGAGGGGCATTGCTGGCATAGGATGGCATATATCACATTAGTAGATGTGCAGGTGAATGAGCACCTCCTCTCTTACAGACAGCCCCCCAAGCTGAAGCAAATACTCACCAGCAACAACACACCACACCACTGAAACACTAACCCAGGAACCAATCCCTGTAACAAACCTCGTTGCCTACTCTGTCCTCACATCTACTCCAGCGACACCATCCGAGGACCCAACCACATCAGCCACACCATCAGGGACTCATTCACCTGCACATCTACTAATGTGATTAATAAGGGCCCCCTAATTCAGCCTGCCCCTTCCTCCCTCCCATCGGCTCCGAAGCCCCCGTGCCCAGGCCCCTGCACCTTCTGCGACCTAAAGTTGGCAGCCAGCCCCCGGTGCTCTGCAGCAGCCGAGGGCGGAGGCTGGAGATTCTGCAGCTGCAGCTTCAGGTCCCTTTGCAAATGGAGAGTTGTTTCTGAATTAACTAGTGCCAGGAGTGGTGCTACCATTGAAATGCCCTCTGGGCGCCCTGCTCGGAGATGAAAAACCCATTCATTGTGTGGCGCCCTCTGTTTTTAATTTTCATGGTGAGGCAGAATTTTCTCTTGAAAACGCACAACTCTGTTGTAGAGATTGTCACAGGGAAGCTGGAGGTTTTGGCAGCTGGGTAGGGAATTGCTGGAGCTGTTGGCAGCTGGGGAGGTGTAGGATGCAGTGTGGGGTTCTGGAAAAAGCTGGTGTCTAAATGATAAGTCCTAAAATAATGAACACTGTTGACACTGAAACTGACTTGGTTAGGTGCATGGCTAACACCCCATTGAGCTGGAGGGGGCAGTTCATACCTCTGGGAGAGATTGTTTCAGGCACTTTGAAGATTCAGGCAGACATCATTGCATCATTTTGCACGTGTTTCACATTTGGAAGGTTTTCTCCATTGGCACCAGGGCTAGAAATGTAAGCCCCAGTTTTGCAAACACTTAAAGCACATGCTTCACTTTAAGCACACATGCAGTCCCATTGGAACGGAGCCCAGTGACTTTAATGGGATGACCTGTGCATTTAGAGGTAGGCATGTGCATAAGTGTTTGTAGGCCTGCGGCCTACATTTGTTTTGAAACAAAGACTTGGATGGCGGAGCCTAGTTCTGTAGCCAGGGGTGGATTTTGCAGCGAATACAGTAGATGCAGGGTACACGGGACAGCTGGAGGGGTTCAGTCCCATAACGAGTGGAGAAGGAGGAAGGAGGCGGTGTGTCTAGAAACGATGTGTTTGTGGAGGGGACGGAGGTTATCTGTTACAAAGGAAGAGCTGGAGTAGCTGCAATATGTCCCAGAAGCCTCTCCCCCCCCCCCCAAGTTTCCTACAGCAGGGTGATTAAGATAAGAAAGGGCTGGTGATTAAATTAAGGATATGGAAGTTTAGCCTGTAAAACAGGAATCCCTGTTATCAATCACATCCACCTCTGTCCAAAAGACTTTGGTCCCCAATGCATCAGGTTTATTTTTTGTTAGGTTCTTGTATTTTTAATTCCACACTTTCCTCTATGAACCCCAATTCTACTTTCCCAGCCCTGAAGGGTACTTCATGGGCCCCCATAACCTGTAAAATGCATTATCACCCCCTAGTGGGATTTTTGATCTTGGCCCGTGATTGTAGGGCCCCGTCTTTCAGGTCTTGGATTTGCGCCCCCCCCCCCCCCCCCCCACCTCTTGAGAACAACTGTTAGTAATAGGGGATTCTGCAACTTTTTGGCAACTAAATGTTAGTTTAAGTATCAGCAATTTCACCAAGTTCTCTGTTACTATGTATCTTCCAAATCAGTTTAACCCTGCATGACAACTGTGGTACTCCTACAAATCTTATTTGTTGTGTGTACTTAAGGAGGTCCTGACCTCAGTGACTTTTATTGTTTGATGGCTATAGCAGCATCAAACTTGGGCCTCATTTTGTTTCTCGATGTACCTAATTATTGTAATTGTGATGGTTTTAGTTATATTCACCTGATTATGATAGTTTGGTTTGTTTGCAACAGATCATCTGTGCGCTACAATGACAACAACTATTGTAATGATCATAGATCAAGGGGCGGAGTGTTGTAGGAGCAGCAGTGATCTGTATGCTATGTATAACCTGTATGCTCAAAAGGTCTGTTACACCTTCCTCCCCCCTTTTGTCTCCTCTCCCTCTTTGAATACCCGTGAAGTGGCTTTCCCCCTTCCCCTCCCTCTGGAATGCTTGTGGGATGAATGGGCTGTTTGAGAAGCTGGAAGATCAGAAGAGCTCCCAGGTAGACAAGGTGTCTGGCACTCTGATTAGGCAGCGATCACACGCCCAATGCATGGACACTGTCCAAGGTGTAATGTGACCAACCAGATGCGGCCACGTCATCTCTAGTCGCAGGCCATGAGGAGCAGGTCCTTAAAAGGAGAAGGGGTCATGTGCTCAGGTGTACACTCACAAGATTGTACCTCCCGTGAAGGCCCTTCGCCCGGACCACCTGGCCAGTGGTTCACCGCGTTGCATTCTATCGTGCTTCAGGAAGACTTACCTTCATCGCAGCATCCATCGCTGCGCTGTGGGACACTTACCTTGAAGAATCCTGACATCTCCAGTGCCGTGCCTGTCCTGGACCGTGAGTATGTGAGTATGAGTGTGACACCTCCCCGCCTTCTTTTGAGCTTAGCTATCAGTATAATAAATGTGCTGCTTTCTGCCAAACTCTGGTGGGTCATTAATCCTCCCTAAGCTTACTAGCTGGCCCAATTTCAGGTAACAAGCGCTGTTCGGAATATGCCAGAAAATGTAGTCCCTGAGCCAATGTGTATACAATGTGTAGCCCGGGATAAGATGGCTCAGATATTTAAGTATGAAGTGTAAAGTTATTAAGCCCATGTTAATATCTATGAGTGGAGGTGCTGATGGCAATAGAAGTTTTACTGGAGTAAGGGCTAGAAGATTTGACCCTCCAACTTTCTTTCAAGTGGAAAAGCTGCCCAGAGTTCCTGTGCCTGTTTATTTTCTTTTCCTGCCTGCAGTAGCCCTGATATACCTCAGAAGCCTCCATTTTTTTCTCAACTTTAGAATGTGGAATTTTCTTGGTGGTTGGTTTTAAATATTTTCCTGTGAAAACTGCAACTCAATCACTGTAGCGTTGTGTTTAAGAGCCTTCTGGAAAGTAACTAGCCTTTACACAGAAGTGAAAGCAGTGTTGCCAACTCTCATGATTTTGAGTCTCATGATAATTATTGTTTTCCTTAAAGCCCCAGCTCCTGGAGTCAAGTGGATATGTGATTTCAGCCTTCCTTCTTAAAGAAAAATGAACTTTCTAGTCCTCATGGCTGTGGAGAAAGCTTCAAAATGTGACCCCAGTGCACCCTAAAGGCACAAAAAGCAGAAGGCAAATAAAAAGAACCCCAAATCTGTTATTTTTACATAATTTCATGGTTTTAAAGCCAATCTCATGATTTCTGGTGAGCCTGATTCATGAGTTTTGAACATTTGGGGTTGGCAATACTGTGAAAGTGTCAGTTTCACTCCTGTTTAAGGTCAGTTTCTAGTCTATTATTTGTAGTGAGGAAACCCCCTAGAGCTCCAGGCAAGTGCAGTATAAACTCATGGGGCCTTGCCCTACTTGGATGTTTCCAAAGTTAAATGATCTATTCCAAGCTTGGTGAACTGCAAGAACGTGATAGAAAGTCATCTAGATTTTTCTACAATTGTTTCAACTGTTGTATTCAAGAGTTAGTAACAAAGTAAGAATATATATTAAAATTTTAAACCTAACCAGTGTTCCTTAAGTCACTTGGCACAAGATGGAAGAACGTGTTAGTATTAGAGCTGAGTGGGTCTAATATTTATTTAATTGTCTTTTTTATATATATAGGAATTAGATACAGTGCTCCTACAAACTAATTTATAAGTTATTATCTGCAAAACAAACAAACAAACAAAAAACAACAACCAACCCTACAGTTTTCAGGTGCCTAAGTAGCTCCTGGAATCACAATTAAAATGCCCCCACCCCTACCAAAATGTGAAACGGTGCCCCTGATTGGGCAGGGGGAAAAGTGATAATCTGGTGCATTGCCAAGGCAACACAATCCGCTCTTCAGAAGTCTCTTTATGAGCAATCCCCTCTGGTAGGGATGCTACAGTACCATCCAGAGAAGGTGACGTACTCCACCAGGGCAGGAGTGTCTCTCTCCATTACTCCCCCTTGTTTTCAGACACTGAAGCTGAGACAAGCTTAGTACAAGTCTCTGGGAAAGAGGTCTCTTGGGCTCCCCTGTTAAAAGTGGACATAGGGACTACAAAGGTCTCAGCCTGAATCTTAGCTGGAAGCACACACAGAGCAGGTCTAGCCCTGTACGTGTGTATGTGTGAATCTCTTCTGATTGGGTACACGTAGTCTGGTGTTAGACACAACAGAACACTTTACTAGAGTTTCTCAGGAAAGCTCCCTTGGTGAGCATTTGCAAAGTAATGTTAACAGTTTTCCTTCTATCTTATCACTGAGCTGTGTTAATTTCCTCTAGATATTATTGCAAAACACGCACCTTGAAATGCTTGTGTAGTAAGATTCCCTATAAATAGCCTTGAACTGCATTGATTTACTGGGTGAAGAAACCCATAGGGTCTGGAGTAGGGAGGAAGCTAATTGTTTCAAAATGCAGAGAACAAAAGTGGAATTTAATTTTAAAAGTGTCTTGCAACCTTTGCATGCTCTGACTTTTATAACTTGAAGCATTTACTGATTGGGGCACTGCCAATGTGTTTGATGGAAAAAGTAAGATACATATAGAGTTCTACATTCTTGCAATGAATATGTATATTTTTTAGACTCCCCTCCCCCCATGTGGTATTTCCTGTAGGTCCTACACAAGAACTATATAGTGATACAAAGTGTACTGGTCCAGTGGATAATCACAGAATCATAGCAATATAGGTCTGGAGGAGATGTCAAGAAGTCACCAAGTCCAGCCCCCTGTGCTGAGGCAGAACCAAATAAACCTAGATTGTCCCTGATAGGAGTTTGTCCAACATGTTCTTAAAAATCTCCCATGATGGATATTCCACAGCCTGCTCTTGGAAGCCTATTCCAGAGCTTAACTATCCATAGAGGTAGAAAGTTTTTCCTAATATCTAACCTAAATCTCCCTTGCAGCAGATTAACTCTATTTCTTCATGTCCTACCTACTGTGGACATGGAGAACAATTGATCACTGTCTTCTTTATAACAGCCCTTCTTGTATTTAAAGACTGTTATCAGGTCCCTCCTCAGTCTTCTTTTCTCAAGACTAAACATGCCCAGTTTTTGTAACCTTTCCTCATAGGGAAGGTTTTCAAAACCTTTTATCTTTGTTGTTGCTCTCCTCTGGACGCTCTCCAGTTTGTTCACATCTTTCATAAATTGTGGCACCCAGAACTGGACACAATCTTCCAGCTGAGGCCTCACAAGTGCCAAACAGAGTGGGACAATTACTTCCCATCTCTTACCTACAACACTCCTGTTAATGTACCCCAGAATGATATTTGCCTTTTTTGCAATGACCTCCCATTGTTGACTCAGATTCCATTTGTGACCCACTTTAACCCCCAGCTCCTTTTCAGCAGTATGACCACCTAGCCAGTTTTTATTCCCCATTTTGTAGTTGTGCATTTGATTTTTTCTTCCTACGTAAAGTACTTTGCACTTGTCTTTATTGCGTTTCATCTTGTTGATTTCAGACCAATTCTCCACTTTGCCAAGGTCTTTTGGAATGTTTGGGTCTAGGTTGAGTTTGATGGCCACAGTGCTTGAAGAAGCCATATGCACGGAAAGCATCATTTGGTGGGCAAGAGGCAAAAGACGATTGGAACGGCTGTGCATAAAACAAACCTGGGTCACATGGACCTGGCCAGATAAGGGACACCTGGCAAATCTTAGCCAAAATGCTGCTGTCATCCAGATGAAACAGAAGTAATGCCCTATGGCCCAAACCTAAGGATCCAGAAGTGCTTTTGTATGGCTCACAACACACGTGACTCGAGCCAAGACATGGTGGTAGGACTTCAGCTCCTCGGGACCGCCTCTCCGCAGCCTGTCCACAGCTCTGCAGAGTCCACCACTCAGGTCATCCCAGCACACTCCTAGCATTCCAAAATAGCGATGGCCACGGGCCCGTTAATGCTTCCCACAACCCCCAGAAACATCCATCCTCAACGTCCAGAGAAATCAGAGTATTGGTGAGAAATTAAATATTACAGCCGTATAACAACTCTCTCTAGATACCTTTGGTTAATCACCTGCGCCTTGGCATAGTCTGCATCTTGGGTGGATTAAAGGGATATCGGTGGGAACTGAACCCACCACTCGTACCACTTTAGTGCAGAAATTCAAGTTGTGCGCCATGGTCCCACCTGCATTGAACTACTTTACATACGGCAGAACCCTCAAATGGATTCCAGCAGGGCAGAAGGCAGAAATCCCACCGTGACCATCCAACCCATGTAAACATGTATTGTTACTGGGCGACATCTCCCCACCCTCTTCACTACTGCCTCAGGCCTCGTTAACATCACCCCGAGCTGCCACATGGTATAGACAGTGCATATCTTCCCCCCAGGAGCACCTGCACAGTCACCAACCTGGCGATGGTGCCCTCTGTGGAGCACCAGTCTCTCCACAGCAACCAGGCTGGATTCAGGATGAAGCAGTATCATGGAGAAGAACAAGTATTAGTGTCCCTAAAGAAGTGTCTGTGGCTCATCTACTACACACCATGTCTTCTCACACGGCCGTCAAGGCCCTAAGACAGAAGACAAAATAGCATCACAAGGATCGTAAAATTTAGTCCCGCAGACATCAATCAAATATCATTGTGGTCCCCCTCCACACCAGCTAGACCCATCTCAGTACGCGCACAGTGTGCTCATATGGAACAGGCCGGATATTGACAGTGACTATTAGTCTTGGCTAATAGGACATAGGTGGTGACAATCAGAAGACCCCCAAGACTTGGGTAGTAGGTGGAGAGTGATAGACAATATGACGAGCAGGATATATGGAATTCCTCCAGTAGTGCGTGTCCGTGAGTGCATTTGGTGGTGTGCATTTGTGAGAGTGTGAGCTCTGCTGGCTGACCAGCTTTGGTAGATATCGATAAGGTTAAAGTGGGATTTTAGTGGGGCTGGCTCACTGCGGTTGTGCAGATGCACAATTTGCTGGAGGTGGAACAAAGGGATAGCTCCTTATGTCGTCCCTACCCTTATGCATCCATGCAGGGTGTATCTAAAATTTGAGCGCTCATCAAATTGCATTCAATATGTTGGGAGGAGTGGGGATGCCTTTAAGGCACACAAGGAATACAAGATCGTCCTTGAGTTGTACAAGGAAGGAAGAATAAATCCAGAGAGAGAAAAATATATTTCTCTTTGCCCCTCTTTCTATTTCTTCCTTTCTTTCTCCGTTGCTTTTACAGAGCAAGCTCGCAGCTTACGGTGGTAGGGAGAATTGTGATAGGATCGAGATCTCCTAAACTTTTATTCACACAGGCTGTGCTTTTCTGGGTTCCTTGCAGAATCTCTTCATTTTGGCATATATATATTGAGAATCATGGGGAAGAAAATAGATATTTCTGCTGAATGTCCCTCATTTATTGACACCTGGTATCTGCCCATTGTTACCTCCGCTAGCACATTTATTTTGCAGCTTGCATTCCTCTAGCTGCCCTTTTGCCTAAATGAAACCATCCTTGTTTTGTCTGTCTGTGTGGTTTTTCTCTCAGTCATTTTTCACTGTGGCAGGTAGGTGCTGCTGTTTCTGCTTTAATTCTATGTGTAGCATGTAAATAGGGTAGGTATAAAGAAGCAAAGAGGATTGAAACGAATGCAGCCACCAATTCTGGTGGATTCTCTGAGAAGACTCCCTCAGTCAGAAACGTTGCTGTTTTCTTTTTGACACACCGGCTTCTCTCTTTACTTTGTTCTCATCAAGAGCGCAATAGTCTTGTGCTTTAATTGCCTGCTCCTTACTCTTGTCCTGCTTGTTCTCACCCCGCGAGACGTACACGGTGTAGCTTAAAATCTGCAACAACTGCTTTCCCCAGCCTCGGAATTCGTTAGAAAAATGTCACGGTGATCAGCAATTACAAGTGAAAGGATCGGGAAATGGTCTTGTTTTACAGGCTTTTGCTTTCATCATGTCCTGTTTGCCAGGTGCTCCTGAACAAGTAACAGGGGCAACCTTATCACAGCATTAAAATGGCTCCGGCTTGTGCTGCTGGAAGGAAGAGACTGTTATTATTTCTGTTGCAACAAAGCTGTGTTTTGGGGTGTGTGGAAAGCACCACCTGGCTGACTTAAAGTCAATAGGACTGTTCTTACGAATAAGTGCTATTAGTAAGGGTTGCAGCATATCGTTAAGTTTCCACAAGTATTGTAACTATGGATCCCAATTTACTGCTCTCAACCATTCATAGCATGCACCTATACACCCTCCCAGTCCACAGATGCATTTGCATTGTCTGCTGCGAATGCAGATTAAAAATCATGCACAACACTTGTAGATATTGACATGAGCAATAATAGCTCCTAATGAGTTACTAATCATCCATTTGGCCAAGGTCCTCCCCTAAAGTCAACGCAGTTGTTATACCTGGATGAATTTGGAATCAGGTCCTTTTCCAAAGGTGCTCTCATGCCCTATTGTATTAAATACCCTGTATTTCTATGAGGCTTCTTAAATCAACAGACAGAAAAACAAAGCCCAAAGAAGAGTCATCCTACAAAACTCTGCAGATAATCTCAGGGGTCTGCCCTAAACACTCAAGGCTTCAACTGTGCCATCCCTCTTGGCATAAGAGATTCTATATGCTGTGAGCAATATTCCAAATATCATGGGTTCGATTCTGTGTGGTACTGACTTGAAGCCAGTGACACTACTCATGTGCTTATAGTCAAGCATGTGCTTAAGTTCCTTGCTGAATTGGGGCCTTCAGTGGGAATTGAGGGCGCTCAGCCCCTTGCAAAAGTGTTCTGCACCTTGCAGGATTGAGCCCCATATGAATAGCAGAGTAAGTTATTTTACATAGTGGCTATTTTTGTGATTTAATATCCCATAGGAGTATTTTCCCAGGTGGAGTGTTGGTGCATCTCCTTGTACTTGTTATAACCAATGAGCTCATTTGATCTGATCATTAATAAAATCCAACCTCTTTTCTGGACTGTTTTCTTTTTCCATTTTCCCATTTTATGTATTCTCTGCACAATTTCCCTGGACAAATCTAGGAAGAGTATAATTGGGAAACAGAACATGAAGTGATCAGACAAAGGAAATGCAGTGGATCTAATTTACCTCGATTTCAGTAAGGCATTTGATATGGTTCCACATTGGGGAATTATTAGTTAAATTGGAAAAGATGGGGATCAATATGAAAATTGAAAGGTGGATAAGGAACTGGTTAAAGGGGAGACTACAACAGGTCATACTGAAAGGTGAACTGTCAGGCTGGAAGGAGGTTACTAGTGGAGTTCCTCAGGGATCGGTTTTGGGACCAATCTTATTTAATCTTTTTATTACTGACCTTGGCACAAAAAGTGGGAATGTGCTAATAAAGTTTGTGGATGACACAAAGCTGGGAGGTATTGCTAACACAGAGAAGGACCAGGATATCATACAGGAAGATCTGGATGACCTTGTAAACTGGAGTAATAGTAATAGGATGAAATTTAATAGTGAAAAGTACAAGGTCATGCATTTAGGGATTAATAACAAGAATTTTGGTTATAAATTGGGGACACATCAGTTGGAAGTAACAGAGGAGGAGAAGGACCTCAGAGTATTGGTTGATCACAGGATGACTATGAGCCGCCAATGTGATATGGCCATTTAAAAAGCTAATGCGGGCTTGGGATGCATCAGGCGAGGTATTTCCAGTAAAGATAAGGAGGTGTTAGTACCGTTATACAAGGCACTCGTGAGACCTCATCTGGAATACTGTGTGCAGTTCTGGTCTCCCCTGTTTAAGAAGGATGAATTCAAACTGGAACAGGTACAGAGAAGGGCTACTAGGATGATCCGAGGAATGGAAAACCTGTCTTATGAAAGGAGACTCAAAGAGCTTGGCTTGTTTAGCCTAACCAAAAGAAGGCTGAGGGGAGATATGATTGCTCTCTATAAATATATCAGAGGGATAAATATCAGGGAGGGAGAGGAATTATTTAAGCTCAGTACCAATGTGGACACAAGAACAAATGGATATAAACTGGACACTAGGAAGTTTAGACTTGAAATTAGACGAAGGTTTCTAACCATCAGAGGCGTGAAGTTCTGGAACAGCCTTCCAAGGGGAGCAGTGGGGGCAAAAGACATATCTGGCTTCAAGCCTAAGCTTGATAAGTTTATGGAGGGGATGGTATGATGGGATAGCCTAATTTTGGCAATTAATTGATCTTTGATTATTAGCAGGTAAATATGCCCAATGGTCTGTGATGGGATGTTAGATGGGGTGGGATCTGAGTTACTACAGAGAATTCTTTCCTGAGTGCTGGCTGGTGAGTCTTGCCCACATGCTCAGGGTTTAACTGATCACCATATTTGGGGTCGGGAAGGGATTTTCCTCCAGGGAAATTGGCAGAGGCCCTGGAGGTTTTTTGCCTTCCTCTGTAGCGTGGGGCACCAGTCACTTGCTGGAGGATTCTCTGCACCTTGAGGTCTTTAAACGAAGATTTGAGGACTTCAATAGCTCAGACATAGGTTAGGGATTTGTTACAAGAGTGGGTGGGTGAGATTCTGTGGCCTGCGTTGCGCAGGAGGTCAGACTAGACGATCATAATGGTCCCTTCTGACCTTAAAGTCTCTGAGTCTCTAAGTCTATGTTCAGTCTGAAAGAACATCTGGTGCAGCCTCAACATTCACTAAAGCTCTGGTAATCAGACTCCCATTCAGACCGGACGTACAGTTTGGCTGGTGGGAGGTAACATGCCCCCTGGAGTGCCCCGTTCTTCACAGTGCTGGCTAAACTGTGATTCTTAATCTCCATCTGCTCTGGGGAAACCTGTTCCTCTTCATCGGTGGTCTTTCCCTGCAAATATTTAAGGGACTGTACTGGTCAAAACAGGAGCAATCTAAGCCATTTCACTGGCCAGAGCAGAAAAAGTTTTTGGCACCTCCCACCTGAATTAATGGAGATATCCCATCTCCTAGAACTGGAAGGGACCCTGAAAGGTCATCAAGTCCAGCCCCCTGCCTTCACTAGCAGGACCAAGTACTGATTTTGCCCCAGATCCCTAAGTGGCCCCCTCAAGGATTGAACTCACAACCCTCGGTTTAGCAGGCCAATGCTCAACCCACTGCCAAAAAAAAGAGAAGAAAAGGAAAGAAAACCACCACAATCGACCCATGAGCGGAGCAAAAATGGCTGTCCAATCAGAGTGGAGCAAAAAATACATTAAAAAGCTGGTCTAGCACTCCCTGGAAGCCGCTTCCCAGGGTGACCACCTAGCTTGCCTGTCCCTAGAACTGACCTTGGGTCATAATCAATTTCATGATGTTGTGGCAGGGCCTTGTCAGAGCTGGAGCATCCTCAAGAGAGCCGGAAGTGGCAGGTTGCAGGGAACTGGTTCCGTTAAACTGTTTCCTCACGAATAAAATGAATGCAAGGGGGGGGTTTGTCTCAGAGTCCCTGTAGTAGGTCCTAGCCGGGGCTCGACCCTTCCGGACAGGAGGGGAGCCACACCGACTCACTACTGTGGGAACAAGTAGTCAGTTAGTCCCGGAACTCCGGCTCTTTAGTGCAGAGTCGGAGCAACCACAGTTAAAGTTCAGGCCCTTTACTGCAGGGGCTGAGCGAGCAAATAGTTCAGAGCCCAGGCCCTGGATCAGGGCGGGGCAAACACAGTTAGCTCAGGCCCTTGTTTGCAGGGGCTGAGCGAGCAAAGAGTTCAAAGCCCAGGCCCTGGATCAGGGCGGGGCAAACACAGTTAGGCTCAGGCCCTTGGTTGCAGGGGCTGAGCGAGCAGACAGTTCAGAGCCCAGGCCCTGGATCAGGGCGGGGCAAACACAGTTAGCTCAGGCCCTTGTTTGCAGGGAGCTGAGCGAGTGAATAGTTCAAAGCCCGGGCCCTGGATCAGGGCGGGGCAAACACAGTTAGCTCAGGCCCTTGTTGCAGGGGCTGAGCGAGCAAATAGTTCCAAGCCCAGGCCCTGGATCAGGGCGGGGCAAACACTGTTAGGCTCAGGCCCTTGTTGCAGGGGCTGAGCGAGCAATTAGTTCAAATCCCGGGCCCTGGATCAGGGCGGGGCAAACACAGTTAGCTCAGGCCCTTGTTGCAGGGGCTGAGCGAGCAAATAGTTCCAAGCCCAGGCCCTGGATCAGGGCGGGGCAAACACTGTTAGGCTCAGGCCCTTGTTGCAGGGGCTGAGCGAGCAATTAGTTCAAATAAGATATGCCTAGGCTTCTGTAGCCGAGCGTTGGGTGAGGGGGAAGCCTGCCACCCGTGCGGCGGGTGGCAGGGGGGAACGCAGGCCCACCCACTCCACTGCGTTCCAGCCCGGGGCCCTAACAGCGGTTGCTGCCGCTGCTGGTCAGTGGGGTATCCAGACCGCAACACACTGACATAGGCTCACACTCAGTTGCAGCCGGACCGGGGTCGGCTACCCCCGGGCTACTTCCGTGATCCCCCTCACA
The DNA here is from genome assembly GCF_027887155.1 of Malaclemys terrapin pileata. Lineage (NCBI taxonomy): Eukaryota > Metazoa > Chordata > Testudines > Emydidae > Malaclemys > Malaclemys terrapin. The sequence continues at coordinate 146,642,373 of NC_071508.1, read as the reverse complement.
GCCTACCTCGTTCGTTACGCCGGGATCGGGCCAGTCCATCTCCATGGGCTCCTCTCTGCCCGGGCTCGGTGGCAAGTCTGGTAGCTCTGCCGGGAAGTCCGGCCAATGGTCCTCAGGCGGCTCCTCTGGATAGCAGCAGGGGCGAAGGGGTTCGGGTCCAGTCTCACCCTCAGGGTTAGTGGGGTCCGGTTCCCAGGGGTTCTCCCAGTGGCGGGCGTGAACGGGCTCCGGCGGCTCCTCCTCGTAGCGGGCCCGGGGTAGCTCAGGCCAGCCAGGGTCCAAGCCCCGGTCTTCGACGGTCTCCTGGCCAGGAGCTACCGGCCGCACGTCTGCTCCCTGTGGTGGCTGAGAGCCAACTGAGCTCTGGCGGCCGGCCTTTATACTTCCTGTCCCGCCCCTTGACTTCCGGGGGGCGGGGACAGGTGGTGGTGGTCCCACCCACTCTGGTGCCGGCACGTGGGCTCCCTCTTCTGGACAGGAGGGGAGCCACACCGACTCACTACACACCCCCCCCCTTAAGACTGGCTCCCGCCTGTCGGGGCCAGGTCCTGCCATCTCCCCCATGCGGGATAGGAAGTCCGCATTCGTATGGTCCTTACCAGCTCGATGCTGGACCGTAAATGCGTAGGGTTGTAAGGCGAGGTACCACCGCATAATGCGGGCATTATTATCTTTCATCCGCATTAGCCACCGGAGGGGGGCGTGGTCTGTGACGAGGGTGAACGGGGCCCCGAGGAGGTAGAAGCGCAGGGCATCGCAGGCCCACTTCACCGCGAGGGCCTCTTTTTCCACCACGGCGTAATTCCTCTCACGGGGGAACAGCTTCCGGCTGAGATATATTACGGGGTGGTCCTTTCCCTCCACCTCTTGGGACAGGACTGCCCCTAATCCTACGCCGGAGGCGTCGGTCTGCAAGATGAATGGGCGTTTAAAGTCTGGACTATAGAGAACCGGCTCCTGGCAGAGGCACTTCTGCAGTGTCCGGAAGGCCGCCTCACATTCGGGGGACCATCGTACCTGCCGGGGGCTGTCCTTCGTCAGAAGCCCAGTTAAGGGTGCTGCGATGGTCGCGAACTGGGGGATGAACCGTCTGTAATACCCAACGAGGCCCAGGAACTGCCGAACGTGCCGTTTGGTCGATGGGGTGGGACAGTCCAGGAGGGCCTGGACTTTCCCGACGAGGGGCTTGACCCGCCCGCCCCCGACGGTATAGCCAAGATAGTTGGTCTCTTGCCAGGCAATCCGGCACTTTTTGGGGTTGGCGGTCAGGCCCGCCTGTCGTAGGGACCTAAGGACCGCCGCAACCCGGGGCAGATGATCCTCCCAGCCGCGGCTATAGATGACCACGTCGTCTAGGTACGCCGCCGCATAGTCCTGATGGGGCTGTAGAAGTTGGTCCATCAGCCGCTGGAAGGTGGCCGGGGCTCCATGGAGACCGAATGGCATCCGTGTGAATTGGTACAGCCCCGTTGGAGTGGCAAAGGCGGTCTTCTCTTTCGAGGTCTCCTCGAGGGGGATCTGCCAGTAGCCTTTGCTCAGATCCAAGGTGGTGATATACTGGGCCTCCCCCAAGCGGCCCAGTAACTCGTCTACACGGGGCATCAGGTAGGCATCGAAGCGCGAGATGGCATTTACCCTCCGAAAGTCGATGCAGAAGCGGCGGGTACCGTCCGGCTTGGGCACCAGGACCACCGGACTACGCCACTCGCTCTGGGATGGTTCGATGATGCCCAGAGCCAGCATGGCTCTTACTTCCTCCTCGACCGCACCCCGCATCCGATAGGGCAGGGGCCGGGTCGTCTCTCGAACCACCTTTCCCGGCTCGGTCTGGATGGAGTGTTTGACCAGGGACGTGTGGCCCGGTACGGCCGTGAAGGTTCGCTTGAAGGTTTGCAGCAGGCAGTTAGTCTGTTTACATTGCTCTTCTGTGAGCGATTGTCCTAATTGGGGTGCCGCGGGGTCATCCGTCGAGGGTACCTGGGGTCCCAATTCCGGCTCGGGCGGGCATGGGTTGATTAAGAGGCCCTCCCGGTCCTGCCACCGTTTCAGCAGGTTGACGTGATACCGCTGAGTTCCCTTCCGCTTGTCCGGTTGCCGCACCTCGTAGGTGACGGGACCGACCTTACGCACGACTTCGTAAGGTCCCTGCCACCGGGCTAACAATTTTGACTCACTAGACGGGAGGAGGAGTAGGACACGGTCTCCTGGTTGGAACTCCCGGACTTGGGCTCCCTGATCGTAGGTCCGTTTCTGCCGTTCCTGCGCCGTCTTCAAATTTTCGCGGGCCAGGGCTCCGGCCTGGGCAAGGTACTCCTGTAACTGGATGACATATTTCAGGAGGCCCTGGGCTGGGGACGCTGACTGTTCCCAGGTCTCTCTCATCAGGTCTAAGAGGCCCCGCGGTCTGCGTCCATACAGCAGCTCGAAAGGGGAAAATTTTGTTGAGGTCTGCGGGACTTCTCGGATGGCTAGCAGCAAGGGTGGAAGGAATTGGTCCCAGTGGCGGAGGTCCTCTACGGGGAATTTCCGCAACATGCTTTTCAAAGTGCGGTTAAACCGCTCCACCAACCCGTCCGTCTGCGGGTGGTACACGGACGTCCGGAGTTGTTTGATGCCTAAGAGGGCACAGACCTGTCGCAACAATTGGGACGTGAAGTTCGTTCCTTGGTCGGTCAGTATCTCTCTAGGCAGTCCTACTCGGGCGAAGATTTTCAGCAATTCCCCCGCGATAGACCGGGCGGTAATACTTCGCAGGGGGATGGCTTCGGGGAACCGAGAGGCATAGTCCACCAAGACCAGGATGTATTGAAACCCCGCGGCACTTTTCGGGAGGGGGCCCATGAGGTCCATGGCGACCCGTTCAAAGGGCGTCTCCATCACTGGCATGGGGACCAGGGGTGCCTTGGGGATCCTGGGCGGGGCGACCCTCTGACACTCTGGGCAGGAGGCGCAGTATTCTTTCACCTCCTGAGAGATTCCTGGCCAAAAGAAGCGCGCCAGGATTCGAGCGAGGGTCTTCTCTCGCCCCAGGTGCCCGGCGGCTGGCACATCGTGGGCCAACTTCATTACCGCCCTCCGGTGACACAGGGGCACTAACAGTTGGGTTTGTGGTTCCTGGGTGCGGGGGTCACGGTCCAGGCGGTAGAGCCGGTCCCGGCGCAGCTCAAAATGGGGCCACAGGGTGGCCCGCTGGGGGTCCACAACACTCCCATCTACTGCCGCGAGCTGCTCGTAGAAGCGGCTAAGGGTGGGATCCTCTCGCTGGTCCCGACAGAAATCGGTATCGAAGCGGGGCTGAGGGGCCGGCTCCGGTGGCGGTCCCGCTGCGTCCGTGTCGTCTATCTCGGTCGCCGGACCCTGCTCGGGGTTCTCGGAGGAGGACCCCAACCGATCAGCCCCCAGGGCCGGCGTGGACCGTAGGACTTCCTCAAAGGCCGGCCAGTCCCGACCGAGGATCACAGGGTATGCAAGATGGGGAGCTACCCCAACCACCAGGTGTCGGGTGATCCCCGCGATGGTTAGGGGGACCCAGGCGCTGGGGTATGGTCGGACGTCCCCATGGATGCATTGCAGATGAATACATCCGAGGCGGGTATCACCCGGCGGTACCAGGTCCTTACGGACCAACGTCTGACCACAACCCGAGTCGATCAAGGCCCGCGTAGTCCGCCCTCCGACGGCCGCCGGGACGGTCAGCTTGGGGTTCATGGCTGGCCTGGCTCGAGTGTGGCCCGCCCACACTTGCCCATAGCTGCAATCCATCTCCGGACAGTCTCGCCGGAGGTGCCCCATCTTCCCACAACTGAAGCAGGGTCCGAGTTCAGGTCGTCTGCTCCGGGGGCCTTCTCGGCTTGGGCTCCGGGGGGGGCTTCGTCGAGCCCTTGGGGGCCCCTGGCCCGGGGCCACTGGTCCGGTCCGAGGAGCCGGGTCTGCGTGCCGGGTCCGGGTCTCGCGGCGGGGGTCGGGCCTCGGTGCGGGGGGTCGTGGTCCGCCCGGGGGTTCCCCTTTCTTTTCGCCGCGGGCTGGTTCGGGCCCGGGGCGTCGGAAGGTGGGCCCTACTGCATCTTCGGCGGCTAGGAAGTCCTCCATTAGTGACACTGCCTGGGCCAGTGTCGTCGGCCGGTGGCGAAGCACCCAGGCGCCCTCGGGAGGGTAGGGTGTGCACGAACTGTTCCAACACCACCTGCTCGGTTACCTCCTCCGCCGTCCGGGTGCCGGGCTGTAGCCACCGTCGGCAAGCCTCTTTTAAGGTTTGGGCCACTACCCGCGGTCGGGCCCCGGTGGGGTAAGTCTGGCCCCGAAACCTTTGTCGGAAAGTCTCGGGACTGACGTCGAGGGCGTCCAATATCGCGGCCTTCACCAGGTCGTAGTCCCGTGCTTCCTCAGCCGCCAATCCACGATAGGCCACCTGGGCCGCCCCCGTCAGGTAGGGGGCTAAGAGGGTAGCCCACTGGTCCCTGGGCCACCCGGCGACGAGGGCTACCCGCTCGAACGTGACCAGGAATGCCTCCGGGTCGTCGTCTGGGCTCATCTTAGTCAAGCGAAGGGGGGCAGCTAACCGCGGCATCTCTGCAGCCTCCCCTGCCAGCCCCGGTGCGGGGCGAGGGAGCGTGACCAGCAGCTGCTGCAGCTGGACTCCCAACTGCCGCACCAGCTGTTGCTGTTGCTCAAGCTGGGCTGTGTGCTGCTCCTGCTGCAACTGGAGCTGGGCGGCATCTCGCTGCTGTTGCTGCGCGAGCTGAGCGGCCTGCTGTTGCTGTTGCTGCTGCAGCTGGGCCGTCTGCTGCCGCTCCTGGCTCTCCGTGAGCAGCTGAAACAGCCGCTCCATATCCATCCTTAGAACGGGGGGGGGGCAACGGCCACTCCCCCTCTAGCCCCTTCTCACAGGGGCAGGGGCTCGTGCCCCACGTTGGGCGCCAAATGTAGTAGGTCCTAGCCGGGGCTCGACCCTTCCGGACAGGAGGGGAGCCACACCGACTCACTACTGTGGGAACAAGTAGTCAGTTAGTCCCGGAACTCCGGCTCTTTAGTGCAGAGTCGGAGCAACCACAGTTAAAGTTCAGGCCCTTTACTGCAGGGGCTGAGCGAGCAAATAGTTCAGAGCCCAGGCCCTGGATCAGGGCGGGGCAAACACTGTTAGGCTCAGGCCCTTGTTGCAGGGGCTGAGCGAGCAATTAGTTCAAATCCCGGGCCCTGGATCAGGGCGGGGCAAACACAGTTAGCTCAGGCCCTTGTTGCAGGGGCTGAGCGAGCAAATAGTTCCAAGCCCAGGCCCTGGATCAGGGCGGGGCAAACACTGTTAGGCTCAGGCCCTTGTTGCAGGGGCTGAGCGAGCAATTAGTTCAAATAAGATATGCCTAGGCTTCTGTAGCCGAGCGTTGGGTGAGGGGGAAGCCTGCCACCCGTGCGGCGGGTGGCAGGGGGGGAACGCAGGCCCACCCACTCCACTGCGTTCCAGCCCGGGGCCCTAACAGCGGTTGCTGCCGCTGCTGGTCAGTGGGGTATCCAGACCGCAACACACTGACATAGGCTCACACTCAGTTGCAGCCGGACCGGGGTCGGCTATCCCCGGGCTACTTCCGTGATCCCCCTCCCAGCCTACCTCGTTCGTTACGCCGGGATCGGGCCAGTCCATCTCCATGGGCTCCTCTCTGCCCGGGCTCGGTGGCAAGTCTGGTAGCTCTGCCGGGAAGTCCGGCCAATGGTCCTCAGGCGGCTCCTCTGGATAGCAGCAGGGGCGAAGGGGTTCGGGTCCAGTCTCACCCTCAGGGTTAGTGGGGTCCGGTTCCCAGGGGTTCTCCCAGTGGCGGGCGTGAACGGGCTCCGGCGGCTCCTCCTCGTAGCGGGCCCGGGGTAGCTCAGGCCAGCCAGGGTCCAAGCCCCGGTCTTCGACGGTCTCCTGGCCAGGAGCTACCGGCCGCACGTCTGCTCCCTGTGGTGGCTGAGAGCCAACTGAGCTCTGGCGGCCGGCCTTTATACTTCCTGTCCCGCCCCTTGACTTCCGGGGGGCGGGGACAGGTGGTGGTGGTCCCACCCACTCTGGTGCCGGCACGTGGGCTCCCTCTTCTGGACAGGAGGGGAGCCACACCGACTCACTACAGTCCCCGAACTGTCTTTCTCCACTTCTCTATCTCCATGGCGGAAAGAGGCCTGTGTGTAAATGAGAATCTGTTTCTCTGTAGCCTCTCTGCCCTGTTACAATTATAGAGCAGTCCCCTACCCTCCCTCTTGTGCTTTGTCCTCCTTGTTATGTCATGTTTGTGAGCTTGTGGGGCAAAGACTGTGGGCCACGTCTTCAAGTGTTCAAAGCTGGAGACAGAGGTGGTCTCACCATCTTTTTGTTCCTTGGGAGCTGGTCTGGAACCTGGCACAACTCCAATCAGCCTCAGGGCTGGCTGTTGTAACTGGCCCCAGCTGGTATGGGCTCCTAGAAGCTTTATGCTGGCAGGGGTCACTGGAGAACTGTGCATTCCAGCCATCCCTGCCTCTTCCTGCAGCATGCCCCCTATGCTGGAGGTTGGAGACAGGAGGTGATGGTATAGCTAGCTGGCTATGCTAAGTGGGCATTTCTTCAACCTGGGGGAATCTCCAGCTGCCCACTTCAGACATCTTTAAGTTGTCCAGCAAGCACAGAGCAAAGGGGACTTAGTGCATTTTCCATGAGTTAAAATAATAACTAGGCACTGAGGGCTATGTATAGCAGAATTACACACAATGGACTGAGAGATTCCGCCGGCAAAATTTCCTGGACAAAGGGAAGGAGAGGAAAGTGGTTGCCTCTATTGCCCACAGGTACACTCTTTTGAATGATTTCTGATCTACTGATCCTGCTTTCCAAGTTGAGTGTGAAAGAGGCAGGGCCTGGGGTGGGGAGTGGCAGCCCTCAGGAAATCAGTAAGATATTCACATCTGATACTGGAGCAAAAAGCAGTGTGAAGCTGAAGGCTGTCTGTCGCCAGTTCATCTGCCATCTCCATCTGCAGTAAGACAATCAATCTCTGCCCGTCCGCGAAGACATGCAGCCCTTTAAAAATCTCCCAGCAGGTAAAACTCAGAGCCTGGGTGAGCCGCCCCCAGGATTTTATGAAGTTGATAGATCAACTGGCAGCAGTGTTGCTAGTCGTGTTTGAAATCAGAATGGCGCATCTTTCCCTTACCTCAGTGGGTCTCAAACTTTTTTACTGGTGACCCCTTTCACATCTTGCATCTGAAGAAGTGAGGTTCTTACCCACGAAAGCTTATGCTCCCAGTACTTCTGTTAGTCTCAAAGGTGCCACAGGACCCTCTGTCCCTTTCACATCGCGAGCCTCTGAGTGCGACTGCCCCCCCTTAATAAATTAAACATACTTTTTAATATATTTAACACCATTTTAAATGCTGGAGGCAAGCAAGATTTGGGGTGGAGGTTGACCGCTGAGGACCCCTCATGTAATAACCTCGTGACCCCCTGAGGGGTCCCGACCCCCAGTTTGAGAACCCCTGCCTTACCTAGTGATGGAAGTGATTTAGCAGCCAGCTCTTTAGCACCCATTCCCTTCTTAAGGAGTGAGATGAAAATCTTGCTTAAATGCCCAGATATTTGTTTTAAAAAATGAATCTCCTGGTGTGTGTATTTAAAGATCAGGGAGGAATTCCTTAAAGGGAGAATCACATCCAAACTAGAATGTGGGGTTTTGCAAGGCTTAAAGGCGCTCAGCTAGAATCAAGAGGCTGTATTGCTTCTCCGGGAGCCAGCCTTTTTATCACGACAGAAGGGAAAAGCATGCGGCCTTGCATAACGCCAGGCAGGCGCTAAGACATCGTACAGGGACACCAGGCTCCTCTGGGGACTCGGAAGCTGGTCACTGTCCTTCAAAGTTGGACATTTTGAATTTCAAAAACGTGAGTGTCCAAAGTTGAGAAAGAACATATGGGGGAAAAGTCACTCCTTTGCCCCACTCCTCCCCCTTTTCTCAACCGACTCCAGCCAAGTCATTCTGATGGTAGATACTTCAACACTGATGTTGGGCAGTGACTGTGGAGTCAGAGGCCATGTCTACACTCCAAAGCTACATCAACTGAAGTCAATGTAATTAAACCTCTGTTGCGTGACCACACAACCCTCCTTCTGTCGGTGGAGCGTGTCCACAGTAGGTGCTCTTGTATTGACAGAGAGAGCAGTGTCTTATGGGTGGCTATCCCACTGTGCAGCTGAAAGACATAAATCCACACCGTATAGAGGTCAAACATAGGAGTTCATTACACACAGCGCTGACGGAGTGACACCTGGCTTATTAGGCTCAGAGACACTGTCAGTCAATTGATTACAATAGAATATATAGATTTTCCATGGGCGGGGGAAAGTGACGGGGTACGCAGTTTCATACCCTGGGATAGGTTTTGCAGCAAGACAAGATAGCACATTAGCCAATGGTTAAAAGGTTACATAATGTCTCCGCCCATGGTCTAAGTTAGCAAGTTAACATTTAATTAATACTTTGATAAAATGTTATTAGTATAAAATATAGATGTTGAAGTCTGATTTGGGGTCCACAAGAATGGAGCAACTCCTTTGATTGTCGAGCAGGTACATTCCTAGGGGTTAAAGCAAAGAAACAGTGAAAGTACATGACAATACAGATTGTCTCCTTTATGTTTTAAGGCAGGGCATTGGTCCCTTGGAAGGGAGGTGGAAGGATGCCATATTTTATACTGACGTGCCAATTTTCATAAACTCAAGGTTGGATCTGTGGGAAGAACGTGACCTACAGAAGAGACTGACACAATAGGAACAGGGATCCTTTGTTCAATCTGCAACTCTGAATAAGACACAATTATTTAGCTATTGCTTCAACATCTGGCATTTCTACTGACCAAGCAGATCTTAGCAAAGGCAATGTTATCTTGTTTACCTCAGCTTTCTCTTAGCTAATCACTAATTCTCTCGACCAAACTCTGGACTTTGGGTCTGGAAAAGAGCTGGCACAATCCATATACTAGGTTGTTATATAAAATGCACATGGATTTTAACCCTTCAGCAACTCACCACCATCTGCCACTGGGAGTTCTGGAAAGGGATTGCAGTGCCTCATGGGGCAGGCTCACTGTCCCATGATGCAGTTTTCTGCATCCTATTAGTCTATAGGCGTCTACCTACCTTTCGTGCTGCTTTTCAACGGCACTTGTAAACTGTGCACCTGCCATCTCCACCTGAAAGCATGGATCCTGCATTGCTCTCCAGCCTTGTGATGAGTGTTATGAACACAACATGACTGATACTACAGTATTTCATGAGCTGCAAGTCTGATGATGACACTGTGGTGTCTGCCCTGCTGTGAGCCATGGAAAGGAACAATTCCAGATTGCTGTTGGCATTCATGGAGCAGCCACACCTGGTGGACCATCAGTACTGGGCTCAGGAAACAAGCCCTGAGTGGTGGGATCACATTGTGATGCAGGTAAGGGATGATGAGCAGTGGCTGCTAACTTTCAGGTGTGCAAAGCCACCTTCCTGGAACTGTGTGCAGAGCTCGCCCCCTGTCCTCTGGTGCAGGGACACCAAATTGAGAGCTGCCTTCCCAGTGGAGAAGCGAGTGGTGATTGCTGTGTGGAAGCTGGCAATTCCAGACTGCTACAGATCAATCGCAAATCAGTTTGGAGGTGGGAAGTCCACCATGGAGGTTGCAGTCATGTAAGTGTGCAGGGCCATTAATCACCTTCTGCTACGAAGGACTGTGACTTTGTACAATGTGCAGGAAATAATGGGTGGCTTTGTGGCAATGGTATTCCCTAACTGCGGCGGGGTGATAGATGGAACGCATATCCACATTTTGGCCTCAGATCACCTTGTGACAGAGTACATCAATAGAAAGGGCTACTTCTCAATGGTATTGCAGGTGCTGGTGGATCACCGGGATCGTTTCGCTGATATCAGTGCAGGTTGGGGCATGACACACAAATCTTAAGGAATACTGGCGTGTATAGAAAGCTGCAAGCAGGGACTTACTCTTCAGACCAGAAGATTACAATTGGGGATGTGGAAATGCCAGTTGTGATCCTGGGAGATCCAGCCTACCTCTTGTTCCTGTGGCTCATGAAGCCTTACCCTGGAAACCTTAACACCATCAAGGAGCACTTTAACCACAGGCTCAGCAGATGCAGACGACCATTGAATGTGCCTTTGGCAGATGAAAGGGTCGCTGGCGCTGCCTTTTGGCAGGTTAGACTTTAATGAGGAAAATATCCCCATGGTCATAGCAGCCTGCTGTGCTCTGCATAACATTTGTGACGCTAAAGGGGAAAAGTTTCCGCAGGGATGGAACGTTGAGGTGGATCGGCTGGTGGCTGCTTTTGAGCAGCCAGATACCGGGGCTGTTGGAGGGGCTAAACTGGGGGCTATTTGAATTAGGGAGGCTTCTAAGAAGCATTTTGACAGTGAGCCCCAGTAATGTGACTTTCTGTAATGCTTTGATCCAGGCATTGCTTTCTTGCACCATAGTCTGACCCTTGTAATGATTTCTGTGTGGTCATTCACTGTTTCTGCAAATACACTGATTGACACTGTGTATAAATTTCAGCAGCAACCACCGTGATTTGTAGACAAATAAAGATTCATTTTCTTTCTATAAGTACATTTTTAATCATTGGGGAGGGCATGGAAGGCAGTTCTGTATGGGCTACAGAGGGAGGTGAGCATGCATGTGTTCCACCTGGAGCACAATCAGGGACCTCAGCATGTCTGTTTGATCCTCCAGAAGCTGTATCATCTGCTTCTGCCCCTGTATCATCCGCTCCTGTCCCTATTTCCTCTCCTGGCTATCCATTCTCAGTCTTTCATTTATGGTCTCTCTCCATACTCTCTGCTTGCTATCAGCTGCATCTGATGAATGTAACATCTCCCTGAACATGTCTTCCTTACTTCTCCTGGTTTGTCTCCTTATCATCAGAGCCGCTCAGTTGGTGTGCAGGAGGAAACCCTCAAGGGCACATCTGCAGAAGCTAAAGAAACAATAGACAGAGGCACTATTATGAGTGCACTCATAGCCTTGATACAGACAAGTTAGGTAGATCACTTTCTCACGCTCCCTTGGCAGGCACACAGTGCCATGGTGAGTTTGGCCTGGGGGAAGGAGGGAGGGGCAAGATAAGAACACAAGAACGGCCATACTGAGTCAGACCAATCATCCATCTAGCCCAGTATCCTGCTTCCTACAATGGCCAGGGGGCAGGGTGGGGGGGACTTCAGAGGGAATGAACAGAACAAGTAATCACCAAGTGATCCATCCCCTGTTGCCAATTCCCAGCTTCTGGCAAACAGAAGCTAAGGACACTTCAGAGCATGGTTTTGCATGAGAGAGGAGAGAAAGGGTGGTGGTGGTGAGTTTCACAGGGATATCAATAAATGCACTCAGGGTCACTATTCTGAATACTGACATTGTTTCCCACAGGTGGGGGGTATAGCAGCTGATATCATGCTCCTTAGGGTAACCAAGGATGCAAGGGTGCAGCTTCTGCGTGCGTGTGGCTACAGATCTGGTCCGTGTGCTGCTTGCCCGTGTGCCGCTATGATGCCTGCAAAGGTGATTGCTGATTGGCATGGGGGAAGAAACAAGAAGGAACCTTCAGCAGAGAATTGCAGAGTACCTCCAGGAACATTTCCTAGAGAGCTCTATGGAGGATTTCCAGGACACCCTGGTGTGCATCAACAAACTTTTCTGCAGGGCCCCCTCTGCCTCATTGCATAGGGGAATAAGAAGCTGATGCAAACGGTGCTAGTGCTGGTTATTTCTATCCCTCTTCTACCCTGGAACAACAACAACAAAAAAAGCAGAGCTCTACCTCATAGCTCTCTGCAATATCAAAGCACAATGAGTATTTGACGGAGTCAAGCGTGCCAGAGCTGGAGTGCTGGGACTGGCTAGACCCCTCCAGACTTAAAGAAAGGTCCTGGATCACCACACCACCAGATGTCCCTGTCGCCTGTCCCCCATTCTTCTCCAGCTCCACTTCTGCATCCACCACTTTGTCCTTGGGGTTCACTCCACTGGCTGCTGCCTCCAGTCCCCACATAGTATCCATGGGGCTCTGGGCGATGGAGGTGGGGTCGCCATTGAGGATGGCATTCAGCTCCCTGTAGAAGTGGCATGTCTTTGGCAACACACCAGACCGACAGTTGGCCTCCATTACCTTCTGATATGCCTGCCTCAGCTCCTTGCTCGTAGCACGGCACTGCCGTGTGTCCCTTCTGTGCCCCTTCTCCTGCATGAGATGAGCGATGTGCTCATAGGTATCAAAGTTCCTACAGCTGGAGCAGAGCTGTGACTGAACAGCCTCTTCTCCCCGCAGACACAGCAGATCCAGCAACTTTGTTGTACTCAGGGCCGGCTTCAGGCACCAGCCCACCAAGCTTGTGCTTGGGGCGGCACCTGGAGGGGGGCGGCGTGGTGCAGTGCTCCGGCTCCGGCCGCCGGGGAGAGCGGAGCCCCGGCCGGGCTCGCTGCCCTCCCCCCGGTGCTCCGGTCAGTCGGGGAGAGCAGCCCACGGCCGGGCTTGGCGCCCTCCCCTGCCATGATGGGGTGGGGTGGGGGGTGGGAGGCTTTTTTGCCTTGGGCGGCAAAAAAGCCAGAGCCGGCCCTGGTTGTACTCCAGGCAGGAGCGTGTTTGCTGCGGGGAGCTGCCGTGGTCAGCTGGGAAGATGCTATGTGAGCGCGCCACAGCAAGCAAACAGGAAGAGCAATTTTAAAAATTGCAGCTGATACAAAACTACTCAAGATAAATTCCAGGCAGACAGCAAAGAGCTACAAAAGGATCTCTCAAAACTGGGTGACTGGGCAACACAATGGCAGATGAAATTCAATGTTGATAAATGCAAAGTAATGCACATTGGAAAACTATACATATAAAATGACGGGGTCTAAATGAGCTGTTACCACTCAAGAAAGAGATCTTGGAGTCATTGTGGATAGTTCTCTGAAAACAGCCACTCAATGTGCAGCGGCAGTCAAAAAAGCAGACAGAATGCTGGGAATCATTAAGAAAGGGATAGATAATAAGACAGAAAATATCATATTGGCTCTATATAAATCCATGGTACGCCCACATCTTGAGCACTGTGTGCAGATGTGGTCGCCCCATCTCAAAAAAGATATATTGGAATTGGAAAAGGTTCAGAACAGGGCAACAAAAATGATTAGGGGTATGGAACGGCTACCATAGAGGAGAGATTAATAAAACTGGGACTTTTCAGCTTGGAAAAGAGGCGACTAAGGAGGGATATGATAGAGGTCTATAAAATCATGACAGGTGTGGAGAAAGTAAATAAGGAAGTGTTATTTACTCCTTCTTGTAACACAAGAACTAGGGGTCACCAAATGAAATTAATCGGCAGCAGGTTTAAAACAAACAAAAGGAAGTATTTTTTCACACAACGCACAATTGATCTGTGGAACTCTTTGCCAGAGGATGTTGTGAAGGCCAAGACTATAACAGGGATAAAAAAAAGAACTAGATACATTCATGGAGGATAGGTCCATCAATGGCTGTTGGCCAGGATGGGCAGGGATGGTGTCCCTAGCCTCTGTTTGCCAGAAGCTAGGAACGGGCGGCAGGGGATGGATCACTTGATGATTACCTGTTCTGTTCATTCCCTCTGGGGCACCTGGCATTGGTCACTGTTGGAAAACAGGATACTCTGGGCTAGATGGACCTTTGGTCTGACCCAGTATGTTTTAGGGGGAGGGGAGCATGCTTGTGTACCTGGCTGCGGGGCAGCGGAGTTCAAACTGGTGACCAGAGTGGTCACGATGGGTGTTTTGAGACACTTCCTAGAGGCCTCTTAGGGCAACATAAGCAACGCAGTGTCTACACTGACGCTACGTCGCTCTTACTTCATTGCAAAAAGCTCTATGCCGCTCATCCAGCGTAGCAGGAGCGTTACAGCAGCAGGAGGAGCATTGCAGTGTGTACACCTCCACTGTTGTGTTGACGAAAGCTGACTTTTGTCGACAAAGCTGTGTAGGGTGGATGTGGTCAGAGTGGCAGGTACTCCTTGCTAACTCCAGCCAGGCTAAAAGGGCCCGGAGTGGCTCTCTCTCGTACACTTTCATTTGCAGGTAGAGGAACAAGACAGGGAGGTCTTTCAGGGAAATGCAAGGAACAGCAAAGTTTGGAGAGGAAGCATAGGCTGAGGTTTGTGTTCTATTATTATCTGAGATACCCATTTGTGAGTACGTTTGGATTTTTGAATGGGCCTGTTTCTCTTCTCACGTATGCTGGGTTTTTATACGGATTTAATGCCAGTGACTTCAGCGGAGTTACTCCCAGTGTATACAGATGTGAGGGCTAGCTGGACCCATTTCAGTGTGTGCATATTCTATTGAGTGAGGGGGGAAAGGGACAATCTTGCCTGCTTTACACCGCATTATGACAGGGTAAGACTTGATCATTCTATACCCCAGCTCTGGGAACTAGAGTCAGTATCTCTGCCTCGCTATTCAGTTACATTCCTACTACAGCTGCTGAAAATCTTTCATGTCTCAACATTCCTGGTCAATTTCGGCCTTAATCTCTCTGTGCCTGCTGCGCCCCTGTCTGTGAGGGGTGGATAACCCACCTGCCTCTCAGGGAGTGGGGAGGTTCATTGTGAGGCATCGAGCTGACGACATTACGACAGCTTCGAAAATGCAATGAGATATTCCCTCGCTGTGTGCAAAAGATGATTAAAGCGGGTGGGAGGTGTAATATGGGACCTGGGGTGGGATGTACAGCTGGGCAGATTAAATCAAACACTCCTGTTCTAGTATTAAGGATGATCTAGAGAGAGGTTTCCATGAGCAGGGTCCCAGATTAATGAGATATTGAGCTAACGCCTTGCTGCTAGCAGCGCTAGACCCAGCACAGAGGTGACCCATCCCTCTGGCTCAGTACCAAGGTCCTGAATGCAGAACTGGAGACACAGCCGTGTGTTACGTTTCAGGCCGCAGCGATGCCAGGAGATGGTGTCAGCAATCGGGACTTGCAGCTGTGCCTGCCCAGTCTCCAGGCAGCCTGTGGGCACCGCTGAGCTCCAGCCTGATTGGCCAAGGCAATCAGCAAGCCTGCTCTTAAGCCCAATGGCAATAACCGATCTCTGGCTTCTCTGCTGCTGCCACCGCTCCTGTGCCTGCCTTGTTCCCAAGCCTGCCCCTTCCCCAGCCCTACCGGCTGTGGTGCCGGGCTCTTGGCTCGGGTAACCGGATTCCTGGTCCCAGTTCATGGCAGGTGGTGTACCTACAGCTGCAAAGCCGTGTGAGAGGACCGGCGGAGGGGTCATTTAGCTTGCCCCCCTTTAAGTAGATTATAAGATTTGCACATTTGAAAGGTGAAAACGGGGCCTGCTCTGAAGCCCACCCAAGTTAGGAGGCATCTCGCCATGGACTTCAGTGGGCTTTGGATCAGGCCCTATTTGAACTCTGACATAAATAGGTGCCAAGATGTTCTCTCTTCCTTCTCAGCCTCAGTCCCGCTGACGAGCCTCGTGGCTTTCTGACTGACTGGCAATCGTGCTAGATTTATGCATTTAATATACAGGGAGCGCGGCTGGCTGGCTCACACAGCATTTGTCCAGCACCGTTGCACTGAGATTGTTGGTGAAGACTTTGTGGGTTCTGGTTCCCAACTAGGAACGGCACCAGCACATCCACAAAGCAAGCAGAGGAAGAACGCTGGCTAAGGTGTGCGACGGCACGACAGTGGGCAGTACGTGAGGGGGAGCTTAGCAAGCTGCCCTCCTTGCTGATGGGTAGAAGTCCTCTGGCAAACAGCCTCAGGGTGCTCTCAGCATCAGAGGCATCACATATGCAGGGGCTGGAGGTGGTGTGGAGCTTTGTGGGGCATTGTGTGTCAGGCAGGCACGATATGCTACATTTGCCCTGTGCACCTGCAGGAATAACCTCAAGGCAAAGGACTCTCCTGCTTTGCATCCCAGAGCTCCCAGTGCAGGGGGAATTCAGGGATGCAATGGGGTGGGTGGGCAGGGAGCATTTTGGGTCAGGAGAGGAGAGGAGTTGGTCCTTCTCCCAGGCATGAAGGGGTGGAGCTAAGCTGGTCAGCTCCGCTACCACGGCTATTTCTCAGCAGGGACCGTCGGCCTGATTTCTGCAAATACTTACGGACGTGAGGCTGGGACTCAGGAGACCTGAATTCTATTCCTGGCTCTGCCACTGGCCAGCTGAGTAACCTGGGGCAAGACACAGGCCTACTCTGTGCCTCAGATTCCCCATCTGTAAAACAGAAATGATGATCGTGAGCGCCTTTGTCAAAGTGCTTTGAGATCTGCTGATGAACAGTGCTATATAGGAGCTTGGGATTACTATTCATTTTGCAGAGACATAATTTTTATGCCTGGGAGGGTACCTCTGACTATTCTCACATGTGACGTGACCCATGTATGAATTTTGGCAGGCCTGGTGCCTGAGACTGTAAACTCTGGGGCGGTAGCTTTTGGGCCAGATTTTTAAAGGTACTTAGGTGCCTGAAGAAACAGGTAGGTGCCTGGTAGGATTTTCCAGAACCCTACACGCCTAGCTCCAATCACTTTCAGTAGGAGTTAGGGCCTATTGCTGGTCTGCATTTGTAGGTGCCTAAATCCCTTTAAAAATCTGGCCCGATGTCTCTTTCCATCTGTGAAGCATGTACAGGAGCACAGTTTGGGTGCCAGATCCATACAATAAAATAATAATTATTATTAATAATCAATGCCTGTGTGATCACACCAATTGAAATGGACAGGGGCACATGAATGCAAGTGAGGTCAGTATTTGCCCTTTTGTGCTATGTGGTGGAGACGATTCTTTTCTTTCTTAGGAGTCTGATTCCTTAGCATAAGGAAACCACCCCTGCCATCCAAAACCCAATGAATAGATTATTACTAGAAGGATCTGAAATATTTAGTGATTTTTTTTAACAGTCTGTAATTAAAAACACAACACACACATGCTTTCTGTATTAGAATTGTCAGTTGTGTGCCTGTAGTGAAATAGAACGGTTAAAAAAGCAAACACTTAATAACTGTAATGCTGCCTTAGGAGGCAACATGCTCTTGTTAAAAACTCACCCCTCAGTTGTCACGAAGCATTTGTTATAGTATTAAATAGCTCCATAGCTCCCATTTCTTGCTGTTGGAAGTGGAAGAAAACACTGGAATATTAACAAGGAGAATCTTCGTCTATAGGATTTAATCAAGCGGCAGCCTGTTGTGTATTAAAATCCTGGAGTCATTCAAGGCTCCATTAGCCCTGAGTACGGTCCCCAGAAGGCTGTGTAATTTGCTGAGTGAGGATGGAGGAATAATGTGCATGTGTTTGCTGGGGGGATTGTGGGTGATCCCTTTGAAAATATGTGCCATTTACTGCACTCTAAAAGTAGATAGCAAAATTGCCCTTCAGGAGACTGCCAGGAACGGGGCCTGGACGACAGAGGATGGATCTCTGGATAATTGCCCTGTTCTGTTCATTCCCTCTGGGGCACCTGGCTTCTACCTGAAGTCAGGATACTGGGCTAGATGGACCATTGGTCTGACCCAGTATAGCCGTTCTTATGAGACTCTTATGAGACTCATAAATTGGCCTGGCTGGTGTAGCAGTACCCAGGGAAGTCCTTCCCTCCAGGCTGAATGCTGCTGGGAGGCATCCTACAGAAAATCCGAACACTTCCATTATGCTTCAGAGCTAGGCTTACTCAATGATCAACAACTCTACTCCTGCTAATTAAAAAAAAATTGATGGTGCTTGTGAAATTATTTTCTTACTCTCAAGTGTTTTTGAATGACTCCTAATTGTAATCAAGAGAGAATTAAATCTGGCCCCCAGTTTGCTAATGAAGCTGAGGAGTTAAATTAAGAGTATCATGCTCCTTTGACCGTTTCACCTGCACTCTGCCCACTTTATCTCATAGATAAAGGCCAGAAGGGACCACTGTGGTCATCTAGCCTGACGTCCTGTATAACACAGGCCACAGGATGTCCCAGAACAAATTCCTTTTTGAATTCGGTTATATCTTTTACAAAAACATCCAGGCTTGATTTAAATCTTGCCAGTGATGGAGAACCCACTACAACCCTTGACAGGTTGTTCCAGTAATGATCTCCACTGTGATTACTTCTAACATATCAACCCCCTGAGCAGCTTCAAACAGCCACCATTTTTAAGTGATCATGTGATCATGATCTAAATTGATTTGTGATGTGCAAGGATTTGTGATGTGCAAGGATATAGTCAGACCCGTAATATTTATATGCTTGATGCTTTAAGCAAGCCAGTTTCTCAAAGGTGAAAACAAACAAAAACTCTCCTGGTTCAGGGAGGAGGTGAAAGTGTGACCGGGTGGACTAGACCCAGAGGCCCCTTGCTGGAGGCCTTAGTGTCCTGCCATACCCGTCCCAAGAAAGGAGCAGTAGAGGAGTCCTCCAAACAGCCTAAAGTGGCTGCAGGGGAAGCAGCCAATCAGAGAGGCTGGAGGGAACAGCCAATCAGGGCCCAGGAGGGCCGTATAAAAGGAGCTGCAGCCCCAGAGACAGTCAGTTCCTTGCTGAAGCTAGAAGAGTGTGGGTAATACTCCTGGCTGGCCAAAGGGAACTGCAGCACCATGGACAGCTCAGTGCTGACAGGGATAGGGCAGCGAGTAAGACCTCCTGGATGGCTGCTGGGCCTGAACTTAGATGAGCCCTGAGGTAAGGGTGAAGCTTTGGTGAGGGATGGGACTGTGGGCATGTGACCCAGGGAACTGAAAGCAGTGTAGTTAAAGGGCCATGATGGCATGTGGCTGCTATTCTTAGGGTCCCTGGGCTGGGAGCCAGAGTAGTGGGAGGGCCTTGTTCCTCCTCCCCCCCCCCCCCCCCCCTGCCTATAGGCCACTGGGGAACTGGCCTACAGTCACAGTGATAAACCCCTAGAAGGGGACCTAAACTGCTAAGAAGCACAGCTGGAGAACTAAAGCTGGAATAGACCAAGAGGGCAAAACTATTGTCTCCAGGGAGAAAGGTCTGGGGGTATGGCCTGATAGCAGGGCTGGGACTGTCTAAAGAGTGCAGACACCTAACCAGAAGAGAGATGTGCTTGTGAGAGGTTGGTGTGACACTGTTACAGAAAGCTCTGTTAAAATAACAGCAAATGAGGAAGCTGATAGCAATGAGTACAAATCTGCAGTTAAGAAATGCGGGCAATTGACAATAGAAACTAAAGGGATCCGTAAAAAATCTATGGCCAGCAGATTTAAAGACAAGAAGAGAGAATGATTTCATTCTATCAGGAGCAAACAAAAGCCTATCAATGATATAGGCCTGCTACTGGACAAGGATGCTAAAATTGTCCATCATGATGTAGAAAAGGCAGAAGTATTCAACACATAATTCTGTTCTGATTTGAAAAGAAATCAGATGATGTATTCATTAATGATAATACTTTCTATTCCATCTATAACTAGGGAGGATGTTAAACAGCAACTATAAAAGTTAAATATTTTAAAATCTGCAGTATTGGATAACTTGTGCCAAAGAGTATTAAGAGAATTGGCCGAGAGCTCTCTGAACCATGAGTGTTGATTTGTGACAAATCCTGAGACACTGGGGAGGTTCCAGGGGTCTGGAGAATGGTCTGATATTAGACTATCTTCAAAAAGGGTAAATGGGATGTCCCAGGTGGGATTTCACTATAGGCAACTTAGCTTGGCATTGATTCTGGGTTAAATCATGGAAAGGCTGATATGGGAGGCAATCAGTAAAGAATTAAAGGCTGGTAGCATAATTAATGCCAGTCAACTTGGTTTCATGGAAAACAGGTCTTGTCAGACATATTGTTTTCTGATGAGATTACAAATTTGGTCGATAAAGGTAATCATGTTGACAGAGATACTCCGACTTCTGTAAGGTTTGTCCTGCATGATATTCTGACCAAATACAAAATCATTGTAGCCCATATTAAATAGATTAAAAATTGGCTAGAGGGCAAAAAGTCATCGCAACTGAGCAATCCTCGACCTATATGAGTGTCTCTAGTGTGGTCCTGCAGGGATCTGTTCTGAGCCCAACACTAGTCAATATCTTTATCAATGACCTGGAAAAAAAAAATCACTGCTGGAAAAACTTGTGGATGAGACGACAAACTAGTGGAGTGATGAATAATGGTGGGGACAGGTGAGGTACAGAGGCTGACCAGGATCACTTGGTTAACCAGGGGGAGGGATGCTTGTTTGAACAAAGTCATGCATCTAGGAACAGGACGTAGGTGCTGGAACAGATGGGGAATCCTGGAATGCAGTGACCCTGAAAGGGACTTGGGGGTAATGATGGATAACCAAGTGAACATGATCTTCCAGTGCTGTAACTAAGGGAGGGTAAACCCAATCCTCAGATGTACAAGTAGGGGAATATCTAGTAGCAGGAGAAGGTGGTATTACCTCTGAATCCACCATTAGTGAAACCATTACTGGAATACTGTGTCCAGTTCTGGTGTCAGCACTTCAAAAAGGGTGTTGGAAAAGGCTGAGAAAAGATCTACAAGAATGATTCAAGATTACATGCTGTGATGGGTTGGGTCACAGAGACCCCCGCTTGGGACTGCCACCTGATGTGCTGAGACTATCTCTGAGCTCATTTTCCCTGCCAGCTTGGGACTTCAGTAGCCTGCCTTGTTGAGCCAGACACGCTAGCCTGCTACAAACACAGACCCAGGTCTGAACCACGGCCCCCAAAAGCTGCAGACTTAATTGAAAATGGCTTAGAAAGTACTCCTGTCTCTAGCATCCAGATACCCAGCTCCCAATGGGATCCAAACCCCAAATAAATCCATTTTACTCTGTATAAAGTTTATACGGGGTAAAACTCATAAATTGTTCACTCTCTATAACACTGATAGAGAGAGATGCACAGCTGTTTGCTCCCCCAGGTATTAATTACGTGCTCTGGGTTAATAAGCAAAAAGTGATTTTTATTAAATATAAAAAGTAGGATTTAAGTGGTTCCAAGTAATAATAGAACAAAGTAAATTACCAAGCAAAATAAAACAAAACGCACAAGTCTAAGCCTAATACAGTATGAAACTAAATGCAAGTAAATCTCACCCTCAGAGATGTTCCAATAAGCTTCTTTGACAGACTAGATTCCTTCCTAGTCTGGGTCCAGCAATCACTTACAGCCCCATAGTTACTGTCCTTTGTTCCAGTTTCTTTCGGGCATCTCTTTGAGCCAGCTGAAGACAAAATGGAGGGGTTTCCAAGGCCTTATATAGTCTCTCTTGTGGGTGGAAACCCCTTTGTTCTCCTGTGAAAAATACCCTTAACAAGAGGGAGTTTGCACTCACCTGGGCAAGTCACATGTCTATGAATGATTCAGCTTTTTGCAGGCCGACACCATTGTTTACATGTTAGTTTGGATGTTCCCAGGAAAGCTCAGATGTGAATTGGCATCTCTCAAAGTCCATTGTCAGTTAAGTGTTTCTTGATAGAACTATTATTCTCAGTAAGTGCCCATTCTAAAGAAGCTGACCAAATGCTTCGCTGAGGCTACTTAGAATCAAACAAATACATAGCCAGTACTGTATTCATAACTTCAAATTCAAAAATGATCCACCCATACAGATAGCATAATCATAACCAGCAAATTACAACCTTCCCATAGACACCCCACTTGGCCTCCTCTGTATAAGAACTGGTGCAACCATAGGACCCTGGTTGCAACAATGATCTAGACAGTCAGTTTGTCAATAACATCACTCATGCCTTATAGTGAGACTTAAGAAGCTCAATCTATTTAGTTTTATTAGAGAAAATTAACAGGTGACTTGGTCACAATCAACAGGTACCTTCATGGGACAGATTTTTGGCCATAGATGGCTCTTCCATCTAGCAGAACAAGGTGTCATGAGAGCCAAGGCATGGAAGAGAACACAAGGGTGTTTGAGGGAGAATTAGACTGATGGTTAATAAAGGCTGGCGTCGCCAGTGGAGAGGAGGCAGCCAGCAATGACCTGTTCCCAAATACGTTGTGATACATAAGGGCCTTAAAAGTGAAGACAAAGAGCCAATGAAGGGATGCAAAAAAGGGGGTGACGTGGTTGGAGCAACGAGCCAGGAAGAGCTTTGCAGCAGCGTTTTGAATGGATGTAAGAGGGACATGATGGGATTCTCAAGGCCAGAGGAGGAAAGGAGAAGTTGAGGGCTTGGCTGTGCTGCTGGGAGGAAAAGTCAGCCTATCTTGGAGATGTTATGCAGGAAGAAGTAGCAAGATTTGGACATTGCCTGTTGACTAGGGCAGAGTCAAAGGGAAGGTTACAGGCCTGAGTGACAGGCAGAGTGGTGGTGTTGTCCAGCGTGATGAAGAAAGGATGGCAGACAGGCAAGGCATGGGAGGAAAGACCAAGAGATCTGTTTTGGCCTTGCTAGGCTTAGGTTGGTGGCTGGACATGGGATGAGGAGATGTTAGAAAATTTAGCTGCAAATGGAAGGAGACAGACTACAGCATTCTCCTTCACATAGCCTAAAACTACTATGTAGTATTGCTGGCCACATCCTATTGTCTGCCACATCCTACCCCAGAGATGGCTGCATTGCAGCTGTGGGTGAACTTGTTCTAAATAGCTTGTCCTTCTGCGAAACACCTTGAGGCTGGCAAAGCATGTAGCGTATGTGCTGTGCAGCTGAGTGACAGTTGCTGTAGGAACCACAACGGAATTTTTCAGATCAGAGAATTGCTAGAAACCTTGTTGTGCGCTTTGAAGTCAAGACAAGACACTTGTACAAACAGACAACTTTTGTAGTACGGAGTCTAGCTCCAGGTATGGCTCTAATGCTTGGCTGAGCATTAGCCATGTATTTCTGAGGCAGATTTGCAAATTCTTTCCCAAGCCAAAACCACACATTACGAATATGCTGTTCTGATATGGAAGATTTCTGGGAAATAGTGCATCCCTGACTAGGCAGGGAGAAAGCCGCTGGAATCCGGGAGTTAGGTGTAAGAATCTTCCCAGACAGTTACATTCTGCCCATAATATTTAAATAAAGGGCTGGATCCTCAGCTGGTGAAGACTGGCATAACTCTACTGGAAACAATGGAATTATGGCCATTGCCACCTGATGAGAATCTGGCTCAGTGCCTCAGTTAGGGTCAGGCATGCACTAAACCGGGCGGGACAGGTCATTCAGCAAAGACCTACCTTTCATACAAAAGCCTTATTCCCCTCTCTGGAATCTTGCTGGCAATTCCAGTTTGTTTGATGCTGGAATGTCTTCAATCTCTCTATCTGTCCTAGGTATGTATAAGGCACCTATCGTCTTGGGATTCAAGTGCCAAAACATGATCAATAATATAGCATTCTGTGACATCACCGGTAGCAGGCGTCTCTTAGCAACCCTTGATATCTTGTGATGTCAAAGAGTGATGAATTCTGGGATATCTTCAGTGACCCATGATGTGTCCGGGAAAATCACTGTGCATGCCCGAATGGAGAAATATTTATTAAAGGTAAGGACAATGTATTTCTGTACTACAGTCCAGTAAATAGAGAAATTCAGCACATAAATGGGCATAGTGCAATTTTCATGTAATCTTTGCATTTCAACCCTAAATGCACCATTGGGGGAAGAATAAATATGAGTCTTAACTCCTGGTTCTGTTCTAACCCAAGTCTGTGCTCACAGCTGCAGAAAATATTGCAGTATTTGTTTGTCATTTGGGTAGGGAAGTGGGTTTTTCTTTTTCATTCATTACTCTAGTAATGGGAGGGTAATTATCCATTCGCCCTTTAAGTAGGGAAACAACCTCCCTGTGGGAGTGGATGGGACATTTCACTGATGTGATCTTGGAATCCCTACGCAAAACTGCAGCCAAATAATCCATGTCATCACCATTCCCTCTGCCGACATGCTGCTGAGACGAACTGCATGTCACGCCTTTGGATGAAACGGTCTGTAGAAGAAAGGACCAAAAGAGAATGAGGCCTCTAGAGACATTGCGTTTCCTTTAGCATGGCTGGTGTGTCTAATAAAAGTTGTCTGCAATCTATAATGCATTGTGTAATGTAGTTATAATGTGTCCTGGAGTCCAAGAGCCACAAAGTAATTTTTTAATTGGCTGGGGCTGGAGGTAAAATACAGCTGCAAGAGACGTTGCCATCCTCCACAACGTGAATCTGCAAGGAAATGAGGCTGTACTGCACCAGTTGTTGTTGTTGTTTACATCTCTGCTGTCTTATATTCAAATGAGACAATCCAAGCTCCTTCTAGCTGTAGCATTTTCCTCTGAGAAGCAGCAGATGGCAGGGCCCAGCACTTGTTTAATTCCAGTGACGATTGCTGTTGCATCCTCTGAACTAAAGCAGGGTCTAGCTGTGTCTAATGTCTGTGGAATGTTAGACCAAGTGCAATGAGAAGATTACAGCTGGAAACGAGAGTCAGTTCTATTGCCGGACGTTTCATTAGATTGGAACTTCTCTATTGCGATGCTATGATAGTAACACGTGTGTTCAACTCGACAGCTTGTACTTACGGATGACTGGGGATGGTCCTGCTCAGTTTTTGTGTAATCCACATGGGGAGTATCTATGGATAATGCCCAAAGGCTCAGTCAACCTCAGGGCCCCATTATGCTAGGCCATGTTTTAAAAACATGTAAGATAGTCTCTGCTCCAAAGAGCTCCCAATCTAGATAGACAAGAGGGACAGATTTTAATATCCCCATTTTACAGATAGGGGAAATGAGACCGAGGTCAAAGATAAAATTCTCTAACATACTTAGGAGCCCAAGTCATAAGTCCCACTAAAAGCCAATAATGTAGCACATGTGACAACTTTAGCATAAAGGACTTGCCCAAGATCACTGAGGAAGTCTGTGGCAAAGCCAGGAGTTTACTACAAATCTTCTTGAGTCTCGACCACAGGATCTTCCTTCCTATCGAACAGATGGCCCTGCTTGTGGATAAAATTCACCAGTCTGGTATTAATACTCATGTATTGGCAGCAGTAGCTTGTGAGGGCAGGTCAGGAAGCCACTGATACTGGCTGTGAGAGATGGTTGCAGTGTGAACATGCAAGGAGCACTCACGGAAAACTCAAAGCTCAAAGGTTGATCTAAAATGTTGGGTACATAAATTCACCTAGCCCTAGAGAAGCGCATGTCTAATGACTAAACCAGGGGTAGGCAACCTATGGCACACATGCCGAAGGCGGCACGCGAGCTGATTTTCAGTTGCACTCACACTGCCCAGGTCCTGCCCACTGGTCCGGGGGGCTCTGCATTTTAATTTACTCTTAAATGAAGCTTCTTAAACATTTAAAAAAACTTATTTACTTTATATATTACAATAGTTTAGTTCTATATTATAGACTTATAGAAAGAGACCTTCTAAAAACGTTACAATGTATGACTGGCACATGAAACCTTAAATTAGAGTGAATAAATGAAGACTCGGCACCCCACTTCTGAAAGGTTGCCGACCCCTGGACTAGAGATTCCTTAGGCTTGAAATAAGTCAGTAGGGAAAGTACATAAGGATTTCTTCCCTTACATTAGACGGTGGTTATTTCTTTCATTCTCTTTATTTCAGGTAGTTTCTGAAGGTAGCACAGAACGCTATGGTTTGTCACCAGGGTTTGGGCTGAGACCCAGTTCTGATAACACCACAGCAGGCCGTGCAGACGTATTAGAGGAGTGCTCCTTTGGAAGAAACATAACTTTTGAAGTCCTCTCTTTGTGATCTGCAAGTTGGGTCGGTCTAGGAGAAGGGGTCTGTCTTCTAAAAGAGTCTGGAACAGCCATCTTTGTACAAGTAGGGATGACTTGTTTGGGCATGCTCAGAAGCTAATGTGAGCCTGAGAAAATTCGGTCTGGTCCTGCTCCCACTGAACTGAATGGCAAAATCTGACCCCAGTGGGAAGTGGGTTGGACCTGAGCACTCATGCAGTTCAATGAAGAGATTGGGTTTTCCTTCCAACTAGCCAACCTGTAGTGGCCCTTAGTACACGTTGCACCAGTGTGCTGACAGGGATGTTGGGTTAGTACAATAGAGCCTCCATCTCCTAGGTGATGCGGGAGCTACATCTGAGAACACAGGGCTGGATTCTGCCAGCTTAGCTCATGGTGAGTAGCACCTGACGGCAGGTGGACTCTCTGACCTCAGAGGGGCTGCTCATGAAGTTCTCCACTGCTCAACACAAAGGTGGCAGAATGGGGTCCCTAATGGCTGTTGGGTTTGCCTGCTCATTGGCGCACTAGCTCCTCCTTTGAAAGGTGTGTGGGGTTAGCTCTTGGGTTGACTTGAGTAGCATTATGGAGAATTAAGACCAATTCCCCAGCTATTCTGCTCAACCACTCTTCACAATTTTGGCTCATGTTTGGGTGGAATTTCCCAAAACTCCTACGTAGAGGTGCAGGTCCTATTGAGAAAACTCAAGGAGACTTTTGAAATCCCCACCCTTTCTCTGCCCATGGGTAGTAAATGACTATATTCCTGGAAGATAACCTAAGGCTTGGGTAGAAAGGCATCAGACAAGGGTTCTGGCACACCCAGGTGAACGCTACCCATCAGCAATGCATTTAGTGCCACTCACAACCTCCGTCTGGTCATTTCTTTGTGCTATTGGGGAGGGTGAAATGATTCTGCTTTCAGCTTCTCAGGTCACTCTGAAGATGAAGCATTTCTGATATAATGCACCTGCTGGCAAAGGCAAAATGAGAGGAGATCCTGCTTGAGGCAGCATCTAAGCCAATCCATTGCAACAAGAAACCATTGATCCTGGCTGCCACTCCCTCCCCTTGGAAGAGCTGGATCCAACTCCCATTAAAATCAATGGGAGTCTAATCTGACTCAGCTGGGGATTCCCTTTCTGCACAGGAATGCCTGGGTGGTGTAGCTGACTCTGTATCACCTCCTCCAGCTTAGGGAGCATATTGGAGGTGGACAGCTGATGGTGCTGCAAGCCTGGGCTTCTAGAACCGCTTGTTGGGGCTGTTCCAGCCGGTGCTAGTGAGAGCAGCCCTGATGTCACTTATTCCCACCCACCCCAGATGCATTGAGCCCAACTCTGCATCTGGCTCAGGGACTTTATTGGCAAAGTATTTATCCATGAGCCTATAGGTACTGCTCATTGCTAGCAAAACGTACATCGTGCATTGAGAGACTCCTAAAACCATGCTATGTGCATGAACTGTGCAATCAGAGTTCTTGGTCTTTAAAAAGAGAACAATAGATTCCTTTTCAGAAATGAATTAATAAAAGTTTATATGAACATGAATTCCTACAGGTAACCTTGCATAACAAACCGCCTTAGCTAGTGGTTTCAAGGGTAGATAATGAATAAAGAAAAATGGACCAATTCGTTTATTCTAAGGTGGAAATTATACAGAGCCGTTCATAGCTAAAGACTTAGTTTTGGAAATCTGTTTCAAGCTTATAGATAAACTGAGTAAAAAGCAAAAAATCCCAAACTTGCCATTTATCTGATGCTTCTTCTATTCTAGTGCAGATATTTGTTGCTACCATAGTAACCAAATTAACTAAAAATAAAAAGCTTCCCATCCATCTCAAACCACAACACGCGTTCGCTGCCATACAACATAACTGACCTAAAATCTATAATTATTTAGCAGTGTTCAATGTTACAGTAATTGTCTCTAGGCTAGAGGTCCTGAACAACTTGAATAGTCAATCTGCTTGCCTTTATTCTTTTGATATTAATGTCATTAACATGATAATTACGTACTTAATGTGGCTGTTTAACATCTGCTTCGATTAATTATGTTGTTTAATGCAGACTTTTTTCCAGTAAAATCTCATTTCCCATTATTTCAGAATAATACATTGTTAGTCATAGACCCTGCCTGGTGAGTGATTTCAATGCAGTGTTGGCTGTCTTAGCCTGAAGAGAATCCAGGAGGTTTAGCACGAAGGGCAAAGTCTGCCTGATTTTCCCAAATACTAGGATTGTAACTTGCACAGCCCTGAACTGGGACTGATGGGTCAGAGCTGCTGGGCACCTGATGAATACCCACCAAGCACAATGCAGCTCAGGATTGGGCCCTATTTTTTTTGCTTATGTATCACAATTTATATAGAACCAGAGGCAAAGCTGAAGTCAATGGGAATCTATTGATGTCAGCAGCCTTTGAATCAGGCCCATGAGTGCCCAGTTTCAAGCACGGTTCTGAGCCTTCACAAGAGGGCTGTCCGCTATAATAGTCCGCTCTCCTGAGGTGGGGAGAGGATGGAGCATCCTACACTTAATGTGGGACTCTCCCGCCATTTGCTGTTTGGAGCTAGATCGTCTGTATTCTCTACCGAGCTAAAGAAAAGTGTGTTTTGGGCAGGTGCCAC
Organism: Malaclemys terrapin pileata; assembly: GCF_027887155.1. NCBI lineage: Eukaryota > Metazoa > Chordata > Testudines > Emydidae > Malaclemys > Malaclemys terrapin. Next base: position 146,614,057 of record NC_071508.1, on the reverse strand, counting down.
AAACGTCTCCCCTGCCCCCACTCTGCCAGTGCACCTCAGTCTTGCTTTTGCACACTCAGTCTAATTTGAGCAGAAGCCGCTAATTGTGTCCGATCACATATTGGCTGTTAGGTGATCAAAGGCTTACATGCTGTACCCTGCTGTGGCAGGGTTGCTGGCCCCTTTTTGGGGAGTCTGGGCCCAGGCTAGCTGTGACAAGCTAATTTAAAGGGAACAAACCCATCTGCGCCGTTAACATGGGCCATCAGGGCTCAGTTGCTGGGTGGTGCTCCAAGAGACAGAAGCTTTCCTAAGGGAGCAGAGCAACCAGACAACCACAGGCCCCGAAGACAGGGCTGTGCAACCCCCAAGTCTGATGGAAGAGACTTTATTTCAAGTTTACTTGTATTTAATACTGTGGAACCCCAGCAGGGGAATTTTGTTTTAAACCCTTTTGGACTGTGTGGGGTTCTTAAGGGGCCCTGAGAGAAGAGAAACTGAGGCAGGGAGTGCCTGCCTCATCACAGTAGGTCAGCATGCAACATCCACTCAGTTGTAACAAGATGTATCCATGCCGTATGTGCACCAATGGAAACAACTGCATGTTACCTGGGTGCGCTTCTCCGTGTGCTTGAATCTTCGCACATGCTGTCTTTGGGCCTGCTATCTTGGAGTACTTCCTAATGGTGCCTGGGAACATGGCAAAATGGGCCTTCCTGAACAAGCCATCCATCAATGTGTATTTTGGTGTTTTGCTGATGGAGATATCAGGCCTGGTTGATTTAACAGCCCATAAGCGTATGGGGCTTGTTTACTGAGTCAACAGCTTCCTAATTGAAGAAACAGAAATGGTGGACCTGGTCCAATAGTATTGACCAAGCCTTGATTTCTCTTGGCAGCTGTCTGTTTGAAGGAAAAGTGAAGAGTTCTGCGAAAGGCAGGGCCGGTGCTACCATTTAGGCCATCTAGGTGGTTGCCTAGGACGCCAAGATTTGGGGGTGCCAAAAAGCAGCGTCCCCAATTTTTTTTTTTTTTTTTATTTTATTTTTTTTTTACAGCGGCTGCTGCGCTGGGAGGGAGAGGGAGTCTGAGCCACCGGCAGGTAGCCCAGGGGTTCCCTTGGGTCAGCGCGCCGCTGGCAGCCCAGGGGTTCTCCTGGGTCAGAGCTGCCGCACGGATTCCCGGGCTGGGGGGTGGGGAGCTGCTGCAGGGGGGTGCCTCAGGGCAGGGGGGGGAGCTGTCATGGGGGGGAACGCCTCAGGGTGGGGGGGGGGCGGGGAGCTGTCGCAGGGCTGTGGTGGTGGTGTGGGGGCACGCAAGGTGGAAGTTTCGGCTAGGGCGCGAAACTTCCTTGCGCCGGCCCTGGTGAAAGGCCAGGACTGGAGTGGAATCGGTCCTGTCGAGCACAGGGTCGGAGTCAGAATTGGAATCAGTAGCTTCAATATTCAGCAACCCCTGACGCAAATGAGGCTATTTCAGCGCACAAGGATGGGCAAGCCCGTTGCGATGCAGTGACACCCGCAGAGGAGGCAATGAAAGTGAGGCGCATATAGCTTGCCTTTCTGCACACATTTCTCCAGTGCTGACAGCCTGTTTCTAACTAAGGCTCTCCCCTTTGGCTGACAAAGCCCGGTTTTTCATCCTACTTGATAGAAGACCACAGCCAAATTGGGAAAGGGTATTTGAGAGGAACCGATCTCCTTTTCAGATTAATAGCTGGGGTAATAGAAGCCAGCCTGGACTTCTGGTTATGCAGTGTCAAAGGGAAGATGGGCCCAAAGACAGGAAGTGACCTATGTTATCAGCATGAGTGGGTGGGAGCTGAGCAACTTGTGTTTGAAACACTGTAGCTATTTCCTGGTATTTCAATAAAAGGTCTCTTCAAAGGAAGTGGGAAGAACTTCTCTGGCAGCGTCACTTGCAGAGTGGTGGTAATGATTGAGACACTCCCTCTAAACTCAGCGAGATGCCAGCCCAGCCTGGCCCTCGCAAGCCTGGTCAATTCAGACATCCTGATAGCAGGTGCTGACGCAGAGGAGAAGTGTGAGGCAGATAGAAAATGCCTTCAGGGAATCCAGGTCTGACCATCTGAAGCATCTTCCTGGTGGTTCAAGAAGAAATTAAGCTACCAGCTCCTTGGACGTGTGCTCCCAGAAAGGTTCACTTGGCCGGCCCGGAGACCGGCACAATCCATGCAGGAAGAGGAGGTGGAGGCCAGAGCAAAAAGAAACGGGTTAAGCTCTACCATTAGTGTAAATGGCAATGGGTGTGTTACCAGTGATGCATCAAGTCTCTATTCTTTCTTCTCTGAGCGGGGAAAGCTGATTGCGGGGAGGACCTGTGTGGAAAAGTCACAGGTGGCTTATCTTTCCCCAGCAAGGAAGAGGAAGTAGTGGAGTAGACTAGCAATCACCTTCAAATTATGGGAAATAGGAAAGTGTTACTACTGGCAAGGCCAAGTTCTATGGTCTCTACTGAGGCAAAACTCCTCTGGACACTGGAGGGTTATGGCCAGAGCTGTGCTAGAAAGGAGGAGGAGGAGTGCCTCCCTAGGTCTCTCAATGCCTGTGGGGTGCCCCATTGGCTTCAGTGGGGCATGTGTAGCTCACTGAGGGATCGGGACTTAACCATGAGAGTGCATCTCTAATAGGAGATCACACACACATACCCCCCAAATGTTCCTGCTGCCATTGGCTCTGAAAGCTATGGCGATGTTTCCTGGTCGTACTCAGGACACACAGAGATCTGCATCTGAGGGTACCAGTCCGGATGATTGGTCAGAGCACACTGAGAGGGAAGGGAACCAATATCAGAGCGATGAGCCATCCAATGTGGGCTCAGATGCTATGGTTTGTACATTCTCAGAACTGCCCAGTGACTAATCTTGGCAGCCTCCAGCACGTCTGGCTTAGTAATAACGTGGCAAGAAACCAAATCTTGTCCCTTAGGCAATTTGTGATTTATGCTTTTGCTTGACTTTGTGGCTTCAAAACCAGGGAGCCGCTTTGTCTTCTGCACGAGGACGAATGAAGCCCTTTGCTATACATTACCCAAAATGCTAAGTGGAGGCACTTGCTGAAGCAGACGTTGCTGAAGCAGGGAGGGCAGCACCTTTGGCGCCATGTAGCTAGATAAAAATCTTGATTCCTTTGCTTTGTCAAAGGAAACTGGAAACTCGTTCTGGGCTGCTAGTCGTCAGCATGGGTGCGTGTGGGGGCAGAGTAAGTTTTGTACAGACAAAGCTGGAGCAAAATGCATGAATGATCAAGATGCAGCCGCCAACAGAGACACTATAATGGTGGGGCCTAATTTCCATAAGGCACAGGGCACATCCAAACTATGGCTCTATCAGAGGTGCCGAGCATCCGCCAGCTCCCACTGACTTTAGAGTTGAGGGTGCTAGGCCTTCTGTAGCTCGAGTGTGGATGTATTTTATTTGCTACTGGTGTCTGAGCTCCGGCGTGCTGTTGCCTTGGAACCCCTGCTTGATGGTCTGCTGCGAGGCTGACTTGCATTCGGCACATTACTCCTGCTTTCGTGCCGGGGGGCTGCTCATGGCCACACCTCTGATGCCTTCGATTAGCCAGAGTTCGGCAGCTCCCAGTGGCAGACAGCTGCCAGGAAATAGCTTGGACTCTCTGGGGCTCGAGCTGGAGATGAAACAGCTGTTATTCCTACCCACCTCCTCTCTCCCAGGAGAAGGTTACTTGGAAAAGGAGACTCAAACTTGCCTATATGTCACCGCTCTCAGTAGGAGCTTCTGCCACACAGCTCCAGTCAGTGGCTGGATAACACTCCATGTAGGAAGGGACACTCCATGAAGATCTGGAGTGTCCCTTTCATGCTGGGGACACTGCAAAGATTTGGAGGAAAAGATGCTTACAAATCCTTCTCAGTATTGCTCGTATTGACTCACCACTGACGGGCCTCCATAACGCACCATGCCCCCTGCCTGTGTGCGCACCCACCAGATTCTGGTGGGGGGGGGGGGGAATGCTGCTTCCATTAGAGCTCAGCTCACCGCCGTGGACATGGCCCAACCCTGTGCTCTTTGCAATGAGAATCCAGAAGGGTCCTTCTTTCCCAGATGAAAGACGGACACACAAAACAAAGACCCTGATTCATGACTTTATTCACACCGAGTGCTTGAGATGAATCAAAGAAACAGAAGACGGCATTAAGATGAATGGAAAATGGGTGAACAGCAGATGAATCAGTCCTGTTGGCTGACTTCAGAAGAAGGTCTGATGAAGTTAGTGGTGGAGATCATGTATGAATATGATCCAGAGTTGAATGTGGTCAACTCAAAAATGATGGTGTGCACGGAAAAACCATGCAAGCGGCCAGTAAATCGGACAGCTGTACACCAAGTGAAAAATTATTGCTCCCTAGGAAGCCTGATTACAGAAGATGGAAGATCAGAGGCTGAAGTCAGCACCAGAATAGCAAGAGCAAAGAGACATTTTGGAAGTATAAACACCTGATTGAGAAGGGACATAAGTCTGAATACTAAGTTCTGACTCTTAAAAACATACCTTTGGTCTCTGAATTTACAACTGTGAAACAGGGACCTTCAAACAATAAACTATTTATTGACAAAATATTTAAATTTTGGTGTTACAGAAGACCTATGAAAATCTCATGGATAGACTGGGTAACCAAAAAGTATTGGACATGATGGGAACTCAGCAAATGCTAGTTAGGATCTTATGAAAAGAGATTTGAAGAACACACTGTACAGGGTTTAGAGAGTGATGCATGTCTAGGGGCACTGGAAGGGAAAGTTTGATGGCAGAAGAACACGAGGCAGAAAAAGATCTTGGATGGATGATGTTGTTTGATGCTAGGTGGATCAAAAGGACTATTCAGCCACAAAGGTTAGCATATGACTGTACAAAATGGATGACCAGAGTTGCAAATCTCTAGTCAGAGATGCCACAGAAGAAGAAAGGGGAGCGGCTGGCAAGGCAGCAGGGATAGGCTGGTCTACGAAATGGAACGTGGGCCTGACTCTCAGTTACACAAAGGACCTTTTTATGCCTGCCTGGCAACATAAAGGTGCTGTAGAAACTATCCCTGTGCATCTAGCTATGTACTGACATGGCTCCAATTACCATAGTGTCTGAGCACCTCACAATCTCTGTATTTACTGTCACACCACCCCTGTGAGGTAGGGCAGGGCTAGTTACAGAGATAGGCAACTCACTTTGAGTTAGTTAAGGTCACACAGGCAGGGCTGGCTCCAGGGTTTTGTCCACCCCAAGCACCCAAACAAAAAACAAACACAAAAAGCCACAATCGCTGGCGGCAATTCGGCAGGAGGTCCGTTGCTCCAAGCGGGAGTGAGGGACCGTCCGCCGAATTGCCACCGGACAGCTGGACGTGCCGCCCCTCTCCGAAGTGGCCCCCCCAAGCACCTGCTTGGTAAGCTGGTGCCTGGAGCCGGCCCTGCACACAGGAAGTCTGTGGCAGATGAGGAGATTGAACTCGGCTCACTACCATCCCATGCATGAATCCTAACCCCTGGGCCATCTTTCCTCCTTGCTATAGACCAGGTCTGTTTTGCAGGAGCATGTGCTGGCAAGCAGCTCATCAGCTGTTTGTTACTCCACCGTTTTAATATAGGACATAGGCCCTGGCTACACGGGGAATCCACTGGCCTATTTACAGGCACTGTCCTAAGCAGGCAGATTTCCTGACAACCCCAGGAAGTATATTGGAAAGAACCTTTATAAGCGAGACCTAGAATATCAGGGTTGGAAGGGACCTCAGGAGGTCATCTAGTCCAACCCCTGTGTGTCTCTGAGGCCTCTGGCCAGTTCCCAGGGGAACGTTTATCCGCCAGTGTTGCTGCTAGCTGCATGCTTAGCTTGCATTCATTAGCGCAGGAATGTTGTTAATCGTGCTATTTGAAGTGCATCGCACAGGCTGAGCATATCGCTGGGTTTGGGGGTGAGTTATGCTAGCTACACGGCAAAGGATAAAATGAGTGCGCTAATGGAAATCTCAGACACATTTACCGCAGGGAGAAACCAGCCCTTTAAAATGTATTCACCCCAGGTTATAAAATCGGCATTTCAGCGGCCTGGCTAGACCCATTAGGTAAGAGCACAGGTTCGTATCTGAGGTTGCAGCATTTAGGGTTTGGCTCAGAATGAGCACAAATCATCTTGCTCTACTTTTGGGGGGGGGGTAATTGTTTTGTTTTTGAGCCCTCAGGCCAGTCTGTTTTCACTCCTTCTTCTCAAAACATTTCCTGCTGTTTTAGGCTGCGTGGTTATAACCAGCAGGGCATTTATTTCAAGAGCCACAGCCAGAAGTGCTGCCTAGGAGAAAATCTCCTCTTTCTTGAGGTCTGTCTTCTCTCTGATTGCAGAGAAGAAGCGAGCACCGAAAATCTTAATACTGGGACATGGAATAGGATTACCATATGGGCCGACGGGGCCCGTGCCTAGGAGCCCTGGCCAATTTGAGGGCCCTGCAGGAGTGCCGGCACTCTGGCCCTGCTGCTCCTGCTGCTCCTTCTGCCCCGCTCCTCCCGCCTGCTCCTCTCTTCTCCCTGAGGCCCCTCTCCTAGCCAGGCCAGAAGATGGACGGAGTCTGGGTAGCGTCTGGGTGACTGTATTTCCCCCTGCACAGAGCTTGGCCGAGCCCCATCTCCCTCCCCGCCTGGAGCTGGCCCGAGCCCCCTTTCCCTTCTCCTCCGCCTTCTCCTCCTCCCTGGCCCAAGCCCCCTCCTTCCCCAAACCGGGCTGGCCCAAATCCTGCCACTCACCCCCCTCCAAACCCCTTTCTGGCAAAACAGGGCATTTGCAGCATTTGCTCTGGCCAACTGGTGACCAGCTGGCCAAAGCAAATGGGACAAATGCCCAGTTTTGACAAAAACGTTGGGACAGCTGAGGCCCAAACGGGACATATGGTTATCCTAGGTTGGGGGTCCCCACATTTTTTTCGTTGTGCCCTCCCTTACCTGGTCCGCACCACCCCACCCCCGGGAGCTGGGGCCAGAGCTAGGCATGGGAACCGGGGCTGCGGTGGGGCCATGGCCAGGAGCGGGGCTGGAGGTGCGGCTGGGAGGCAGCCAGGAGCAGAACCATGGCTAGGGCTGGAGGCAGGGCTGGGAGCAGAGCAGGGCTGGGTGTCACCCCATCCCCTCCTCTCCCCTCCCCTCTCCTCTCTTCCCCTCTCCTCTATGGGGGCTGTCTCAGCCCCCCCCAAAGTTCCTCTGTGCCCCTGGAGGGGGCACACCCCACAGTTTGGGGACCACAGTACTAGGCTGTGGTAAAAGCCACCAAGTGGGCCAGGGCAGCTGTGGGGAGCCCATGGCCCTCCACCTGCCCTTGGGGGGCGGGACGGAGGGGAACTAGAATGCCCAAGAGTAGCCCCTGGAACATGTCCCTGCCCCCTCAGGGTGCACCACCCAGGGCAGGTGGAGGGTCCAGGGCTCCTCACAGTGGCCCAGGCTTCCTGGGCATCTCTTACCACAGCCCAGCTTCTGGCCAGACCAGGGGGCATGGCCTTGGGGGAATGGAGGACCAGGGGGCAGGGTGAGACACTGCACCCCATATTCTTCATGGTTGTATGATTAATAATCTAAGGGGGGGGGTGCAAGTGCTTTGGAGGATAGGATTAAAAGTCAGAATGATCTGGACAAACTGAGAAAGGGTCTGAAGTAAATAGAATGAAATTCAACAAGGACAAATGCAAAGTACTCCACTTAGGAAGGAACAATCAGTTGCACACCTACAAAATGTGAAATGACTGCCTAGGAAGGAGTACTGCGGAAAGGGATCTGGGGGTCTTAGTGGATCACAAGCTAAATATGAGTCAACAGTGTAACATTGTCACAAAGAAAGCGAAAGTCATTCTGGGATGTATTAGCAGGACTGTTCTAAGCAAGACACGAGAAGTAATTCTTCCATTCTACTCCACGGTGATTGGACCTTCACTGGAGTATTGTGTCCAGTTCTGGGCGCCACATTTCAGGAAAGATGTGGACAAATTGGAGAAAATCCAGAGAAGAGCGACAAAAATTATCAAAGGTCTAGAAAACATGACCTATGAGGGAATATTGAAAAAATAGGGTTTGTTTAGTCTGGAGAAGAGAAGACTGAAAGGGGACATGATAACAGTTTTCAAGTACATAAAAGCTTGTTACAAGGAGGAGGGAGAAAAAATGTTTTTCTTAACCTCTGAGGATAGGACAAGAAGCAATGGGCTTAAATTGCAGTAAGGGCGGTTTAGGTTGGACATTAGGAAAAATTTCCTAACTGTCAAGGTGGTTAAACACTGGAATAAAGTGCCTAGGGAGGTTGTGGAATCTCCATCATTGGGGATTTTTAAGAGCAGGTTAGACAAACACCTGTCAGGGATGAGATAATACTTAGTCCTGCCATGAGTGCAGGGGACTGAACTCGATGGCCTCTCGAGGTCCCTTCCAGTCCTATGATTATGATATGATTACATCCTAATTTGTACAAGATGGGTCATTAGAAAAGTTATGATTTGCTGAAGATGATTGTCCTATTTGTGTGCATGTATCATTTTGGTATCTGAAGTTATGAATATTGACTATGTATCTATATTTCACATGTGATCACAACTGGTAACACCCACTAGGTGAAATGCTTCCAGCCTAGACAGCTGGTGGGGAAGGGCCTATTCAGGGCAATGGGCCATAAGGAAAACAACAGGCTTTAGGCGAAGCTTATCCCCCACCTGGTGAGCCGTCCTGAGAACACTCCAGACAGCCTCTAAGTAATGGCTATGACTCAGCAGGGCATGCCAGGGCATGTGACCAGACCACATGACACTGGTCTCCATTTTGGATACTTGTATTTTTCCAGAAACTGGGCTGGGAACTGTTCCCGCCATATGTTAAAGCTCTATACGGTGGGGTGTGACGTCATCAAGGGACCTCGCTCCCCACACAAGAACACTCCTGGAAATACCTAAGGAAAAAAGACTGGACTGTGGGAAATGTTGGTCCAAGGCTAAAAGGATTTCTAGCCGGTGTATGGAAACCTGGTGAACTGCTTGTATCATCCACCAGGATGAGAGCTTGCTAATTCATATCCAATCTACCTACTATTTTAGGCTGGAGTTCAGGGTGATTACTGATGAACCTGGGAAGCTGAATAGCACATACTGCCTCTTCAGCCACTCTAGAACCTGCATCTAGTCCAGTCCCTTGCCTCATGGCAGGACTAAGTATTATCTAGACCATTCCTGACAGGTGTTTGTCTAACCTTCTCTTAAAAATCTCCAATGATGGAGATTCCACAACCTCCCTAGGCAATTTATTCCAGTGCTTAACCACTCTGACAATTAGGAAGTTTTTCCTAATGTCTAACCTAAACCGCCCTTGCTGCAATTTAAGCCCATTGCTTCTTGTCCTATCCTCAGAGGTTAACAAGAACAATTTTTCTCCCTTCTCCTGTAACAACCTTTTACGTACTTGAAAACTGTAATAATATTCCCCCTCAGTCTTCTCTTTTCCAGAGTAAACAAACCCAATTTTTTCAATCTTCCCTCAAAAGTCACGTTTTCTAGACCTTTAAGCATTTTTGTTGCTCTTCTCTGGATTTTCTCCAATTTGTCCACCTCCTTCCTGAAATGTGGCGCCCAGAACTGGACACAATACTTCAGTTGAGGCCTAATCTGTGCAGAATAGAGAGGAAGAATTACTTCTCGTGTCTTGCTTACAACAGTCCTGCTAATACATCCCAGAATTATGTTAGCTTTTTTTGCAACAGTGTTAAACTGTTGACTCATATTTAGCTTGTGGTCCACTATGACCCCCCAGTAGCTCCAGCTAGGTTGCATTTCCCTAGTTTGTTTATGAGAAGGTCATGTGAGACAGTATCAAAAGCTTCACTAAAGTCAAGATATACCACATCTACTGCTTCCTCCCTATCAACAAGGCTTGTTACCCTGCCAGAGAAAGCTATCAGGTTGGTTTGACATGATTGTTCTTGACAAATCCATGCTGGCTGTTCCTTATCACCTTATTATCTTGTAGATGTCTGCAAATTGATTGCTTAATTATTTCCTCCATTATCTTTCAGGGTACAGGAGTTAAGCTGACTGGTCTGTAATTTCCCGGGTTGTCCTTGTTTCCCTTTTTATAGATGGGCACTAGATTTGACATTTTCCAGTCTTCAGGAATGTCTCCTGTCTTCCATGACTTTTCAAAGATAATTGCTAATGGCTCAGACATCTCCTCAGTAAGCTCCTTGAGAATGACACCTCACAAGGCCTACTTTGTATAAGGCATATCCTAGTTACATGACTATGGTGAATATTGGGGTGTCAGGGTGTCACACCACCTTTTGTGCCACCAGCTGATTCCAGATAGCCGCCTTCAAAACAGATCTGGGCTGTGAATGACGTACATGTGCGGAGGTTGCTGACCTAATCATCTGGAAGGAGATCTGTGGAGACAACTAATGAGTGGGAAGGCACGTTATCCTCAGTTGGATGTCCAAATGGGAGATTTTTCAGCTAATTATTATAGATCTGTTGCCAGGTTCTCAGGAGTTGATATGAACATGGCTAGACTTCTAATTCACGGACTCATACAGCCAGACCATCCTTAGATACCACAACAGGTGGCAACTAGTTTAGAAAAAGAACCTTCCTCCTAAATTTACTAGTTCATTCCCTGATGCTGAAAGTGTGGTGTTATCTCCCTCTGCCTTAATGCCCAGGGATGAGTGTTGTGAACAACTTACAGTGCTGACTGATCCTTTCAGAGCAGCGCTGGTATGTCTGGAAAACCTCCACTGAGACTATTGGAAAACTGGTCTCCACTTGAACCTCCTTTACTCCTCGAGATGGTTGAGTTGCAGGAAAATGCTGTGATCAGCCTCCTAAAAGTGTGTGTGATTGGCATCTCTCTTTCCAGAGGGAGAATCTCCAAATGCTTTCTAAGCACTGCTCTGATGGCTGGCCACTTTACAGAGGGGATGGCTGAGCTGTGTCCAGCTCTCTTGTTTCCAAGCAGCTTATTATTGGGGGGAGGGATAGCTCAGTGGTTTGAGCATTGGCCTGCTAAACCCAGGATTGTGAGTTCAATTCTTGAGGGGGGCCATCTATAGGCAAGCAAGTCTCAGAGCCTGTCTATCTGGACTCCGGCTACAGTGCTCAAAAACATGCAGGCTCTGAAACCTCATTCAGGTTCAATCTGAAACCTCTCCCCAGGTTTTAGAGCCCAAGCACCTCCATGGTTATTCTTCAGTGCCATAGAGCCAGCCTGGCTTGTAGCCTCATGGACTAGTTTGCTTTTATTATATTTACTGCTTTGCATATATTCAGCAGTAATGCAAGAAACCTACCGGCCTCTGTCCTGTAAGACACTAGCTTCAGCAAGTTAGCATAAGGTTTAAGACCTACGATCTTTGAACAGATAAATGGCCCGATGGAAAAAACGCAAATATTTGGGGAGCTGAAAATAGAGTTTAAGGGGACGTTCTGACCACAGGTAAATCAACCATGGAAGTGTCCTGGCAACGAACTAATGTATATAACAGGTACATGAGATACATTTAAGGCTAGCCTGCTTGCTTGCCTATATATATATATCTTTTCTTATAAGCGTCTTATTTTCTTATAGGTTTAATTATTTATTTTATTAAAATAGGTTTATATTAGGGCAGGGATCGGCAACCCTCGGCCTACGCCACTTCCCGCAGCCCCCATTGGCCTTGAGCGGTGAACCGCGGCCAGTGGGAGCCGCGATTGGCTGAACCTGTGGACGCGGCAGATAAACAAACCGTCTCACCAGGGTCCTCACCCTGGCAAGCCGCGTGCCAAAGGTTGCCGATCCCTGTATTAGGGTATATTTTGGCTGTAACACAAGGGACCTGCAGGCCACAGTCTGTATAGTGAGCTAAGGCAAAGTTAGCGTACGTATGTCTAGAACCTTTCACCTAGATAAATGGAGCTAAAGCATAAGGTCCATGTATGACTGCGACCTTTAACATAGAGGATGCATTAAAGCAGGTTGGCATAAGGGTTTTCCTAAGTTCATACCCTTTTAAACTTAACAGGTACACCACAACTTAGAACTTGGAAAAAACTGAAATAACCAGTTAGGACAAAAATAACAAATGTGATCTCTAAGCACCAAAGGGCCATGGTAACGAATTGACGTATATAATAAGTTAAAATCATTAATATGCTAACCAATGGAAAAAAGACACTTCAATATTAGTGAGGTGAGGAAATACAAATAATAAGAAGGAAAAAATCCCCTATTGAATATGCATCGAACATAACGGCGTCAGCGTAACATATTATAAAAGTGGCATCCCAGCCTTGGGGCAGTGGAAAAAAAGAGATGTAGTCCTTGGGAGGTGCCAAAATATGGCCACTGGTAATAATGGGAAAGGTAATGGTGATAAGAAAAATGATGGCTAACATTTCAGGTTGTTCTACAACAGGGGTCGGCAACCGGCGGCACACGTGCCAAAGACGGTGCGCGAGCTGATTTTTACTGGCGTGCTGCTGCCAGCCGGGGGCCCAGCCACCGGCCCGCTCAGCCCGCTGCTGGCTTGCGGGGAATGGAACCCCTGGGCTGGCAGCAGGCTGAGTGGGGCCGGCGGCCAGGACCCCGGCTGGCAGGACCCAGCAGACGGAACCCCAGACCAGCAGAGGGCTGAGCCGCTCAGCCCACCACCGGTCTGGGGTTCTGTCCGCCGGCCCTGCTCAGCCCGCTGCCGGCCTGGGGTACCAGCAGCCAGCCTAGGGCTCTGCTCTTGGCCTGGTCCCAGCGCTCTGCAGCCCTTATCAAAAACTACACTACAATTAGCTTAAAAACTTGAAAACTTAAAAACTTTGTTTATTACAGTAATCGTGAAAACATGTATAATGTTAATAAATACCTAGGTTTGATGAAACAAAGTAGTTGTACTTACGTGCCTGTGCTTAATTTGTGTTTTTGATGATTTACCTTCTAAAAAAATCTTGCATGTGTCGCACCCCCAGAAAGGGCATCTCGCACCCCCAGGGGGTGCGTGCAACCCAGGTTAAGAACCACTGCTCTAAACTGATAAGATCTGCATTTTAATTTAATTTCAAATGAAGCTTCTTAAACATTTAAAAACCCTTATTTACTTTACATACCACAATAGTTTAGTTCTATATTACAGACTTATAGAAAGAGACCTTCTAAAAATGTTAAAATGTATTACTGGCACGCGAAACCTTAGAGTGAATAAATGAAGACTCGGCACACCGCTTCTGAAAGGTGGCTGACCCCTGCTCTACAAGGACTGGGGTAAGTAAATATATGGGTGTGTAGATGTACAGTCTGTTTGTAACTGTGCTAAATATATTAATAAACTAGATTTGTAAATTTGTAGATTTGTATAAAAATGTCCCTGTGGTGTAAGTGATGCAGCTGTGCACATCAGGACTCCCAACTACATAATAATTTAAATAAAACTGGGCCTGATCTTGGGGCAAAAACCTGTCAACCCTCAAAGTGATAACTGGGGATTCTTAAGTAATCAATATGATTAATAGATAATCTAAAATCAGGCTGCTGGCTGTAGACCTGGGCTCTGAGACTCACTTCCACGGGTCTCTTTTTGCTGTAGACAAACCCTGAATGGCTAGTCCCCTAACCACTGACGTGGGACACTTCTGCAGCCTCGCACTCCAGTCCTGCTAGCAATGCCTCTTTGGGAGGGGGGATAGCTCAGTGGTTTGAGCATTGGCCTGCTTAAACCCAGGGTTGTGAGTTCAATCCTTGAGGTGGCCACCCAGGAATCTGGAGCAAAATCAGTACTTGGTCCTGCTAGTGAAGGCAGGGGGCTAGTCTCAATGACCTTTCAGGGTCTGTTCTAGGAGATAGATATATCTCCATATATTAATTTTTCTTTTGTGTTTAGAATATAATCAATGAATCGAAGGCCTGTAATATTTGAGCTGGTTTCCCATTGCTGGGAGAAGAACTATTCTTAGCCTTATCTTGAGGACAAAAAGCTGATGAGCTGACCTAGGGCTAGAGTTTGATTCTCTGCACAGCCCATGTTAGAGCACCCTTGGCACCATCAACCAGCTGGAGATAGCTGGCACGCACCGTGCTGTGCCCACTTCTCCTCCCATCCCTGGTGCTCGCTGTGTGCCGGGGCGGTGGGGATGGCGGCATAGGACCCAGCTATCCCAGCCTGCTGGGGGGAGTGGCTTGGAGCAGAGTCCCTGCCCTGAGGGTGTCTATACGGTGATTGCCGCTCGTCTGGACATACCTGATCTAGCTTTAATTTCGCAAGCACAGGTACTGGAGCAATGAAGCCGTGGCAGCATGCATTTCAGTGTGGGCCGTACAAGTCTGCCTAGAAACGTGGGTAATGACTCCCGGGGCTGGCCTGCACAGAAGTGCGGGCTGCCACAGCATCCCTGCCCTGCTACCGGAACTAGCTAGATTACAGCTGCTTGAGTTGTCAGTGATTACGAGATAGATGTGCCCTTAGACTCCCGCTGAAAGATGCAGCACTCCTGTTAACTGAAGACAGCAATTCTGCAGTGCATAGACGTTACCATTGCTAGAAACCTACTGAACTACCAACATTGGGGCCAAAGTGGGCAAAACAAATCCAGACCCCTGAATATTCTGAGATGTGTCGGGAGGATGATTGGGTCAAAGCCCTGAGTCTGTTTCTGCAGTTTAACTCCAGGTCAGATCCCAGACTAGAAGGGTCCCATTTTCTGAATCCAGTTTGGTTGGGGCCCAAGACGGCAGAAACTTCTTGTGAGGCCTCAGTGCTGTCTAGCCCTTAACCAGAATCTAAATCCTAATCCTGGATTAGCCTCAAGCCTGAACCCCAAACCGTAGTATAAATCCAATCTGGAGCCAAACACTGCTTCCCAGGCCCATCCTTACAGAGAGAAAAAAGTGACAGACACAGATGCTGCTGTATCCCCCAATCACTTAAATCCTGTAAGGTTTTAAAAGCCTGTTTTACCAGAGAGAATAATATACTCACAATTCCACTCCCTGCTTGACTCATCTGATACTTGCAATAGAGGCTCCTTGTCTAAAAAGACAATTAATTTGTAACTGGATTTGTCTATAAGTAGCACTTTGCAATAAATGGCAATTTATCACTAGTTCCTCTGTTTGCTGCACTGTTAACGAGGCGCTCTTTTGCTATTCCTGGGGGGGAGGGGGAGATAATGGGTAACTTTCCCATACCAAGCAATCCTGTACCATTGCATTGCAAGACGAGTGCCTCCGATTTACTTATTCCATTTTTGTACAGCACCCAACACAATGGGGTCCTGGTCTCTAACTACCTGCAATACGATACTAGCAATAAGAAGAACTATTCGTATATATGTGCAAAGGGCACAGTGATTGATTTCTGTTGTGTCAATGTGTGTTTAAACCCTTACTGACTGCTAAAGCAACAGCTGTATGTGATTTTTATTTGCCGTGTAGGGCTAATATTTTCCAAAGGGACTTGGGCACTTGAGCCCAGACCCATTTCAATGGCAATTAGGAGCCTAAATACCTTTGAGGATCTGGGGCCATAGGTCCCTAAATCCCATTGGCTTTACAGGATATTTAGGCACCAAAATCACTTGTGAAAATGGGACTTGGGTGCTTTTGAAAGGGTTATCCTGGAGCTTAATGGCTTTCTTGGAGCCATTCTCTGCATTATAAAATATTTCGATTATTGTAATGCCTAGGGCCTCTAGTCATACACCATGACCCCAGTGTGCACAGAACAATCCCAGTGTAAGCTAAGAGACAACAGCTGGATGCAGACAGCCAGGGATACAAGGAAACAATGAGACAATATTGGTCAGCCTTGACAGGCTGAGGGCTCTGCACACAGCAGCCGGTTATCAAGGTTTATGCAGGCATCCCAGCGAAGGAGAGGTTTGAGGAGGGATTTGAAGGAGGACAAAGAGTGAGTTCGGTGGATGTTTACAGGAGGCTCTTCCCAAGTGTGAGAAGCAGCCCAGGAGAAAGCACGAAGGGGCTGATTTGAAAATGTAACAAGTGGGCAATGGAGGCTGGGATAATGGGCTGAGTGAGGGTGGGAGCTGACATATCGACGGTGAATGAGAGATGGGTGGTAGAGTGGGCTTCGGCCGTGAAAGTCCTTGAAAGTGAAGACAAGTAGCTTATGTTTGACATGGCCGAGAACGGGGAGTCAGAGGAGGGATGCAAAGGGGCTGTGTGACATGGTCAAAGCAATGGACTAGGTGAATGATCTTTGCGGCAGCTTTCCAAAGGGATACCAGGGGTGCAAGACTGCATTTGTCCAGGCCAGAGAGAAGAAAGTCTCGATAATCAAGACGTGAGAAGATGAGAGTTGTGGCTGAATGACACAAAAATGTATTCATATATTTCAGATTAAAAATTGACAGTTAATTCACCCATGTCTCTCAAAGCTAATCATACTTGGTAGCTCACCTCGAGCCTTTCTCTGTCAATGAGCATCTGGTGGGGACGGGAGGGTTGAACTCCTATCCCTGATTCCTTTCTATGATCTCTCATGTATATCCTGCCCTCTCCGTTGCTGCTGAAACCTGCTCCAGGCTCGGGAGTATAGAGAGGCAGTTGCCCAGTACTCTCAAAGGAGGAAAAATCCAGCCATGTTCAGCAACCTTGGAGTGAAGAGTGGTTCTAGCTTTCTGTCTCTGTCCATAAGTGCCCATTTTATTGCTCTGTACAACCCATAACAGAGAAAACAGGGACATAAAACAGGTCTGAATGCCAATGACTGCCATTCTGCATGTTTTGCATTGGTAGCTTGGATGCTTTATAGGCATCTGAGAGCTGTTCTCGGATACCAATTGCATTTTTCTGCTGTCATGGCAACCTCTATAGATTCTGGTCACGGCTTTGGCCTCCCCTGCTGCAGCTGACCATAGAAATGTTACCTAAAGCAATGTCAATCAACAAAGCAATGGGAGATACACGGCCAGAGGTCAGACGGGGTCTCAGGGGGATCCCACGGGATTTATAAAGCCAAGAACATGCTCTGTGAACAGGGATCTCTCTGAATTGCTAATGAAGGACAAAATTCTCCCACTATGGCTTGGCCTGAATTTTTTTTTTACTTTTGGATCTAAAGCAAAACTGTGTGTGGGTGCAGCATACTCATTGCTGGAGAGAATACTTACATAAGTCTTAGCTGACGCAGGGCCTGCTGTGAGCTCCATTGTGTGAAGCCTACACACCCAGAGATAATTACACAGACCTGTACCGCCGGCATAAAATAACTTGAAGGCTTTAGACACATTTGTTTTGAAATACTGCTCCCTGGGGCCGCCTCATGAGACACATTTCCTCCTAGGCAGGATTCGGGGGGGGGGGGGAGTGGGGGTGTGGCAGGCCACCTCTCTCTAGCCTGCACAGCGCTGTTGTGGCAGAACACATGGTCTAAGGGAAAGCTGGTGGTAGCAGTCACCATCTCATCCCAGTTTCCAGTGACCACATTTCTCAAGTTTAAAGTTCACAGCTAATAAACAGAGCTGAGCATAGTAGATGTGCATGATCCTGACGGGGATAGATGTACCTGCAACTGTGTCCCAAGAGACCAGTTCTCTGCCTCTCCCACCCAGGAAATGTAGTCCTAAACCCAGACTCTAAGTTTCAAGGTGGTAGCGGTGAAGTATTATCTGCTAATGGACCCTTAGACAGCCTTATAGTGACATATCAGTGTGATGGGTTCCCCACCCTTTGGGGTGCCGCCTGGAACTGGGGTACCATTGACCCCACCTGACCCACCAGCCTGGGCTCCCTTTCACCCTGTAAGGGTGTGACAAGCTGCAGACACGGTCTCGGTCTCACACTTTCACACCAGCACACAGGGAGGGACACACCCAGCTGCAGAAACACAAAGACACTGAAATCAGCTCTGCATGGGAAGGCACAGCTAAGGAACTGCCCAGTACTCAAGTGCACCCCTCCTTCCGGAGGGCAAACCCAAAATTATACCATCTTGCACTGCACAGAGATCTGTACATCGTAACCTCATGAACTTCGCCCCCTCCCTCAGTGTGGAGAGGAATAGACACAGCTTTCTGCCACACACTGGTTTTAGACAAAACAAAACAAGTTTATTAACTACAAAAGGTAGATTTTAAGTGATGATTATAAAGGACAGCAAACAGATCAAAGCAGATTTTCTAGCAAATAAAACAAACACACAATCTAAGCTTTAGTATATTAAGAAATTGGAGATGTGTGGCATATTCTCACCCTAAATGTTGTTGTTAGGCAGATTGCAGAGAGTCTCGAAGGCAAGCAGCGTTTGCTTGCCGCTTAAAACTCCAGATATTCCTTTCACAGGCCAGACAACCCTCTAGCCTGGGTTCAACCCTTCTCCCCAGCTCAGGCTTTTTCTTTCTCAGGTGTTTCCAGCAGTCTTCTTTTTTGGGCGGGGAGTCAGTGAAGAACAAATTGCGATGTCACTCTCCTGCCTTAAATAGTTTTAGCACACGGTGGGAATCCTTTGTCCCCAAGTTTGATTCCCACACTTGGTCAGTGAAAAAACACTAGTGTTGTGATGGAGTCCAGTACCAGGTGACTTGGTCACATGACTCTGTAGGGCCACCGCAGCCATGACTCAGAGGCTGTGTGCAGCATCCCCAGGAAGGCTTCCCCCATAAGTGATTAGTATCTTCTAAGGTTGGGGGGAGGGATAGCTCAGTGGTGTGAGCCCTGGCCAACTAAACCCAGGGTTGTAAGCTCTATCCTTGAGGGGGGGCCATTTGGGGATATGGGGCAAAAATCTGTTGGATGATCTAATTGGAGATTCATCCTGCTTTAAGGAGGGGGTTGGACTAGATGACTTCCTAAGGCCCCTTACAACCCTGATATTTTATTATTCTCCACAAATGTGGCCACGCCAGTGCACTTGCAGCTGTCAGTGTGGATAGACTGCAGCGCTTTCCCTACTGCGCTCTACGAAGGCTGGTGTGACGGGTTGGATCACAGAAACCCCCATGGGAGCTGCTACCTGACGTACCAAGACTACCCCTGCTTCTGTTTTCCCTGCCAGCTCAGGCCTCCAACACCCCGTCTTGCTGAGCCAGACACTCCCGTCTGCTCCAACGCAGACCCATGGTCTGAATTACTTGCCACAAAGCTGCAGATTTACCTGAAAACAGCTCACAGAAGTGTGCTTGTCTTTAGCACTCAGATGCCCAACTCCCAATGGGGTCTAAACTCAAAACAAATCCGTTTTACCCTGTATAAAGCTTATGCAGGGTAAACTCATAAATTGTTCACCCTCTATAACACTGATAGAGAGATATGCACAGTTGTTTGCTCCCCCAGGTATTAATACATACTCTGAGTTAATTAATAAGTAAAAAGTGATTTTATTAAATACAGAAAGTAGGATTTAAGTGGTTTCAAGTAGTAACAGACAGAACAAAGTAAGTCACTAAGCAAAATAAAATAAAATGCGCAAACCTATGTCTAATCAAACTGAATACAGATAATCTCACCCTCAGAGATGTTTCAGTAAGTTTTTTCTCAGACTGGACACCTTCCAGGCCTGGGCACAATTATTTCCCCTGGTACAGCTTTTGTTCCAGCTCAGGTGGTCTACCAAAGCTGGTTGAACACTTTTTAATGTTGGATTGTGACTGGGTTATGTTAACACCTTGGGCCCATTTATTTCATCTGAATTAATGCAACATCACCCACTGCTGCATTTCTCGTCCAGGCAGCAAGAGAACAAGTACGCTTTCTGGGCCACTGCCAACTCCCACCAGTGTCAATGGAAAGGCTTTCATTGACGTTCCAGGGTGTGGGAGTCAGTCCAGTATCAGAAATCAATAATTCTATTGAAAGTAGACTACTGAACTCCCGAACAAATCTGAAATGGAACAAGATCCCTTTAGAATTGGCTAGCTCAAGTAATTAATTCAACTACACAGAAATGCACAGAGCACAGTATTTTCATCGTGTGAATTATTTGTAGAAGTTGAAGAAACCCAGTAAACCTGGGAAAGTTGCCTACTGTAATTTGGAAATGAAGTAAGCGGTATAGGTTAAAGGTCCTTGTTCAAACCTTCAAAATGTTGGTTCAATGCTGTATCTTTCCTGTAGGCTTCCATGCAGCTAGCAGTAAATAAAGGATGAATGTTCCCCGAATACCACCTGCTTTCTTTTAAGTTAGGTTTTAAAAAAGGAATGCAGTCTTTGTGTGGGCTACAGCCAAACTGTTCCTGGCTCGCTGTGACTGGTTCATTATATAGAGGTCAAAGGTCAGGGATGTGTATCACTCTGGTTCGTTTCCATCTATGCTGGCGTTTGTCTTTATCTGTTATTGATGGAATGATTATGTATATATTTCCCCCTTGTTCTCATTCCCAAGGATCCATCTTCCAGCTTGTTACTCGTATAAGGCTGCTCATTATAGTCTAGGATGAGATAAACTGAGCTGATCCCGGCATGTGAGAACAGCATAGCCTCTTCTAATGCTTTGGCTTCCCCTCTAAAATGCTTACAACCTGAAGAAGAGCTCTGTATAAGCTCAAAAGCTTGTCTCTCACCAACAGACGTTGACCCAACAGCAGATATTACCTTACTCATCTTGTCTCTCTAATGTAATTGGGTGTTCATTTGTGCTTCCCAGACAGCTGTCAGCAGTGCTGAAATGGACTGGCAGCCTCGGATCGGACAGCACTTGCTGGTTACGTTTCCACAGTCTGTCCCAACGGCAACCCCAAATGTGATCCAGAAGGGCCACCCCCGTTCAATGGTCATGACTCTAGTTGGTTTGTGCTTAGAGCCTATTATGTGGCAGGAGACTGTGCCCTGCCCTGAGATATGGCTCCGTAGCGTGGGGGTGACAGGATTTGGACCCAACTACCTAGGCAAGACCCAGCTGGGTTAATGCATGATAGTGTTACAAGAGGATCAGTGACATGAAAAAGGGCCCAATCCTGCAGCCCTAGTCACTCGACTAACGGGAGTAGAACTCCTTATGCGGGGCTAGTTCTGTGCCCCTCACTCAGTGTGAATAGGCACTGACTCAGCGAGCAGTCCCATTGACGTCAGCAGCACTACTCCAAATAAGAAACCCAAGTAAAGATGTCATAAGCTGACTCTCTCTGAATAAGGAAGACAGGTAAGGAAGTAAATCCATTTATTCATGTCTGAATATTAGGGACATCATCGATCCATCACTGACTTCAAGCACAGCCTCCACCCATCTCCTGGCCGGTTGTCCCCTACTAGGGCGACCATCCAGGAGGCATCACAAAATTAGTATTGTTGCCAGGCAATTATTCTTGGTGCTCCCAGGTTCAAAGCTTGCTAACTGTGTCCCATAACAAGCCTAATTCTGATCTCACCTACCTCAGCGGAAGACTGGCATAACTCCCTGACTCCGAGTGGAAATGCTCAGGGGGGTGAGACTGGAATCTGTCACAACAGCTAGCAGGCTCAGTGGAAAGCAATGAAGTTATTTGCCCAATGAACTCTGGGTGCAGGTGCTCTCTCCCGGCCGGCTGTCTAGCCCTTTCTATTGTGCTGGTGTCCTTGCATGCTGGTAACTTTTGTAAAATAGGTCTGTCCCCTCTTGTTGCTTTGATAACTAACAGATTTACAGAGCTAGGCAACAGAAATGGGCAAATGTCTATTTGGTCTCACACTGGATATTTCACCTGCAAGACTTGCTAACAGCAGCTAACTACTACATTAAAGACTATTGCTCCAGTGCTTAGCATCATCATTGTTATGACTTGCAGGTTCACCCAGCGGCCCTGTTAATTAGTTTTTCCATACAGCAATTCATGCGAAAGACCAGGGTGTGATGGGTTGGGTCACAGAGACCCCCTTGGGACTGCCACCTGGTATGCTGAGACTACCTCTGAGCCCGTTTTCCCTGCCAGCTTGGGACTTCAGTATCCTGTCTTCTTGAGACAGACACGCTAGCCTGCTGCAAACACAGACCCAGGTCTGAACCACGTCCTCAAAAAGCTGCAGACTTTACTGAAAACGGCTTAGAAAGTGTTCCTGTCTCTAGCACCCAGCTTCCCAGTTCCCAATGGTTTCCAAACCCCAAATAAATCCGTTTTACTCTGTATAGAGCTTATACAGGGTAAACTCATAAATTTTCCACCCTCTATAACACTGATAGAGAGATATGCACAGCTGTTTGCTTCCCCAGGTATTAATCACTTACTCTGGGTTAATTAATAAACAAAAGTGATTTTATTAAATATAAAAAGTAGGATTTAAGTGGTTCCAAGTAATAACAGACAGAACAATGGATGGGTCATTACACAAAGTAAAACTATTTCCCCATGCTAATTTTTTCCCCTACTGTTATTCACACCTTCTTGTTAACTGCTGGAAATGGGCCATCCTGATTATCACTACAAAAGTTTTTTTCTCCTGCTGATAATAGCCCCCCTTAATTGATTAGTCTCATTATAGTTGGTATGGCAACACCCATTTTTTCATGTTCTCTGTGTATATATATCTTCCAACTGTATTTTCCACTGCATGAATCCGATGAAGTGGGTTTTAGCCCACAAAAGCTTATGCCCAAATAAATTTGTTAGTCTCTAAGGTGTCCCAAGTACTCCTGTTCTTAAAACAAAGTAAGTTACCAAGCAAAATAAAACAAAAACTTGCAAGTCTAAGCCTAATACATTAAGAAACTCATTTCAGATAAATTTCACCCTCAGAGATGTTCCAATCAGCTTCTTTCACAGACTGGACTCCTTCCTAGTCTGGGCCCAATCCTTTCCCCAGCACAGTCCTTGTTCCAGCTCAGGTGGTAGCTAGGGGATTTGTCATGACTGCAGCCCCCTTTGTTCTGTTCCACCCCCTTATATGGCTTTGGCACAAGGCGGGAATCTTTTGTCTCTCCAGGTCCCCACCCCTCCTTCTAAATGGAAAAGCACCAGGTTAAAGATGGATTCCAGTACCGGGTGACATGGTCACATGTCCTGTGAGACCCCAAGCCTTCATTCTTCCCAGCCTGACTCACAGGAAGGCTTGCAAGTAAACAGAGCCATCCACAGTCAATTGTCCTAGTTGATGGGAGCCATCAAGATTCTAAACCACACTTTGCATAACTACAATAGGACCTCAGAGTTATATTTCATATTCCCCGTTTCAGATACAAGAATGATACATTTATACACATTGGATGACCACACTCAGTAGATTATAAACTTTGTAATGATACCTTACAAGAGACCTTTTGCATGAAGCACATTCCAGTTACATTATATTGTGGAAGTAGAGCAAGAACTTACAGGGATTTGAAGGGGATTAATGCAAACAGTCTCTTCTGTGAGCTGTTAACCTAATAACGCGAGATTTGTAGAAGCGAGGATTGTGTGAGGTGAATGGGAAAGAACTGTGTGAGAAGTTGTTGCGACCTTGTGTAGATAAGTATATAATGTAGACACGAGTCTAAATAGATGTGAAAAATAAGATACCAGGATGATCTATGTATAAACAAAATGCAGCTGTTGCCCATTATTGTATGTAACAAAAGGTATAAATGCTTGCTGTAATTGTTTATCTTTTGAGAGACCTACCTAGGAGGGGTAAACCCTGTGTCCTAGTGCACTCTCTCCCTCTATGCAATTGCTTGAGAGTAAAGTATCTGACTTGCTGCACCCAAAAAAGAGAGTGAGAACTCTGTTTTTCTCCAACAATATTCATACTCATTAGCATATTTTCATAAAATCATATGGAGTGCAACACCACACAGGGGTCCTCAGAGAACTGTGAAACTCAACCGTTCTAGGTCCTGATCCTGCAAGGAGCTCCGCACTCATGCGGCGCCCCAGTGACGTTAGTGAGTGGCTGTGTGGGTGGAGGGGCCCTCAAGGCAGGATCAGGGCCTCGGAGAGCTCTGTGCCTCTCTCAGCTCCAAACCCATGGGAAGTGTTTTCATGGTTTTCTTTTTCTAACATTTTACAGCTTGGCTGAGGCTTCAGCTACATCTCTGCCCGTGGGTGGCGATTAGCTGGAGTATAAATTGGAGGTGGGTGGTTGGAAAGGTGTCAGCAGCACGGATGGGAGAGAGAATAGGATTTGAGCATCTGAAGACTTCATCTACTTATCCCCTTCCATTTGGCAATATCCAATTTAGCACAGTTTAAAAAGGGTAAAAACACCTTCTTTTGGGCCTGAAATTTAAAAGCTTTTAAAATATGCATCCAAAGCCTTTCGATTTTTCAACTGTTTCCAACCTATGGTCGAAAAGTTCCTGCCAGCTATGGGTGATGGGCAAATTCCTGGGTTTTGGCTGAACTTTTCAAAACAGCCTATGGGATTTAGACGCATCTTTGATTCCTATTAATGGCAGGCAGGGGCAGCTCTATGTTTTTTGCCACCCCAAGCATGGCAGTCAGGCAGATTTTGGCGGTGCGCCTGTGCTCAGTCCGCTCGTCACGTGGATTCAGCGGCGTGCGTGCGGGAGGTCTGCCGGTGCTGCACCATTGGCGTCCCCGCCGCCGAATTGCCGCCAAAGCCACGGGACCGGCGGACCTCCCGCAGCCAGGCCGCCGAAGTCAGCCTGACTGCCACCCTCACGGCAACCAGCAGGCTGCCCCCCGCGGCTTGCCGCCCCAGGCACGCGCTGGCTGCACCGGTGCCTGGAGCCGCCCCTGATGGCAGGTGTGTCTAAATCCCATAAACCTCGCTGAAAATTTCAGCCCTCATGCATAGGCTATTGTGTGCTGTGCTTTGCAGACTGAGGCGGCTAGCATTTTCATCTAACTCTGCCAGATTTGTTTTTCTGATATTTTAAATGAGGGTGTTTTCTTGATTTTGCCACATCACTTACAGGACATATGGTGCAGAAGCCTATGAGGAACAGGCAAACACCCAATGGTATTATAAAAAGAGGGGAGTTATTCAATATCCTATTCGGTGGTGACTGGGGACCAAGCATCTGTTCCTCAAGCGTGGGAGGAATTTCACAGTGACAGATTTTGAATTTAATGTTTCAAACTGCATGAGCTGGGGAAGGAGGAACCCGCCTCTGTCTGTCTGACTTATCCAGAACCACCAGCAGCTTCGGAGCCAAACGGAGAGGTGATCACGGCAGGCCAAGCCGGTTGATTGAGAGTTTGTGGGCACTGGGCAAGCTCTTCCCAGGTTCAGTGCATTTCCGTAACAACAGGCTTCGTATGGCTAGCAAAACAGTAGTCCAGCTTGCTACCTGGCCCTCCTAAGCAGTGCTAAAAACCAGGCCTAGAAATGTCACTATTGCTAAGCAGGGTGGGCCAGACCCTCAAGTGTATGGCTGCATTGCCCTGAAACCCTGCAGCACTGCGTCCGGGAACCTGAGTCAAATGACCGGGGCTCACGGGGCTCAAACGCCAGGGCTAAAAATACCATGTAGCTGTTCGGGCTCTGAGATCCTGCCCCTTCGCGGGGTTTCCAGCAGCCCGAACCTCGACACTGTCGTTTTCAGCCCTGTAAGACTGAGTCAGCTTAGCTGGTCCAGCCGCGGCCATGAGGGTCTTTTCTTGTGGCGCAGACGTACACTTCCAGGTATCTGGGTATCTAACGCCGACTGAAATCAGGAGGAGTTAGGGGCTGAAATACCTTGAGGATCGGGGCCGACCGGCTCATGTCATTGCATGGCACAGGTTGCTGGAGCAGCTGGAAAGAGAAGCGTGGAGGGTAGCTGAGATGTCAAAGAGGAATGCCGCTGATGCTCCACTCTGTTAGGCTGATGTCCCTCCACTGGTGTAACAGAATGCACAGGGAGGCCCGTTCTCATTCCCTTTCCTCACCGAGGGACAATTATTTATTTTAAAAGACCCACCGTGAAGTGATTAGTCACGCTATCTGCTCCCCACCGCCATCCACTGTGATTCCACTGAATTATCTACCCCGGCGCTGTGTTTCTGTCACTGGCGATTAGAGAACAACTGCAGGCTGGTCATGGCGAAAAGGGGTCATCCCCACAGAAATATAACATCACTTTGTATTTATTTGGGGGGGGGTCGGGAGGGGAAGAATTGTCCTATACTTGATGAGTGCTAACAAATGTATCTCCTAAACAATACAGTGAAATGTATATAGTGACAGTATATATCAAAGTTAACTGAAGTCCAAAGAAAGTTTAGTTTGCTTTGAGTTCTGGGCAGTTTTGGATCTAGTCTTACCTTACCCGATCTTGTTTGCCCATTCCTAATGTAGTAATGCAATTGATATGTGCTTATGAGTTTCTGCACAAGAGTTGGATATCTGCCAGTGTTGCTCCAGGAAGCCACAAACCAATTAACCAAATCTAATAGGATTAGCTCAAGCCTCCTGCAACTCATTAACAACCCTATAATCAATATTAGAATTCCACTTTAGTACAGGATGCAGAATTAATCACAGCCTTGCTGGCTCTGTGATAAGTGCCCTCAAGTCATCCTTTTAGCCTTTCAATTTCTCAACCGCACAGATAGAGATTATCTTTCCAGCATCAGGGCATATATGAGACAGGCCCCAAAGTAGGAGTGTTAAAACTGTTAACATAAGGGATGAACGATAATGTGTCTTAAACAAAGTATATCAAGCTCCAGTTATTTTTGAGGAGTTATTTTTGAGTTAATTAATTATCTAAGCGTTGGTCTAGAGCAACTTAATACCATTATATTCAGAAATAACGAACGGTTTCTTAGTAACATATGAGGTGTTCAAATTGTGCCACGCAGCTGGGTGGAATGTTTTGAATTTAGAAATTACGAAAATGTTAATTGAAAATTTCAAATGTTGTGGGGGGGGAGGGAAATGGGAAAAATTCACTGACTTTTTCATGAAATCCTTCATTCTACACCACCACACCCACTTTCGAGCAGCTCTGGTGTACAGATTAGATGAGCCTCGTGTGGAATAAGGAGCCTGAAAACCTGCATGAAATTGAAATGCAAGTAAACAGGCAATTAACCGGTGAGCAAAAGCTGAGCATGTCACCTCTTCTAAACAACCTGGCAGACAGATGGCCCTGGAGCCACAAACAGTTAAAACAGACCCAAAGTGGGATTATAGAAACACAAACTCCTGCCATTTCAAAGGAAAAGCAGAGCCATGCTTATACACACCCTGAACTGGGGAGAGAGCAGCTGTCTCTGGGTGACCGAGACAGGTCTCATTGCTAAAAGCGGCTCCTTGGGGGGGGGGGGGGGGGAGAGAGATGAGTGTCAAGCTCAAGTGAGGAGGGAGAAGTTCTACATACCATGGAAATGTCACTTCCTCTGACTGGGTTTATGGAAAGTGATGTCATAGGTGTGGTTCCTCCACAGATAGTTCAGAGATTCGCTCTTGGAAGGTGATGTAATGAGGAGGCAGATGTGACTGGAGAAAAAGCCTCGGCTGGGGTCAGCAGTCTGCTTCCCACTAGCCGAAAATGTTTGCATGGGGAACGATGGTCCAATGGTTATAGCACTAGCTTGTGACCCAGAAGACCTGGGTACGGGGCTCTGGTCTGCTACAGACTTTCTGTGTGACCTTGGGCAAATCATTTAGCCTCTCTCTTTCTCATCTGTAAAATGGGGCTATTGGCATTTCCCGACGTCCTCTGTGGATAAATACATTAAAGATGGTGAGATGCTCAGATACTGTGGTAATGGGGGGCCAAACAAGTAGTGTAGGAAGATGACAGACTGGATCTGGCCATGAAGGAGGCCCCCTGCTGGAGACTCCTAAAACTTACGCCTTATTAATGGGCTTGGCCAATGCACTGGGGATTGAATCAGAGACGCCAGAGCTAAAAACATAAACTTCTTGAGCTAAAGAGTCAAAGCTCTGTAACTGGGGGCTCTAACAGACTAGTAGCCTTTGTAGACTGGCACAGAGGGGACTTGTAACACACACTCACCAGTGGGTTACACTAAGTCCCCCATTGTGAAACCTTTGCCTTTCCTCTGTCTTAATCTTCCCCTGCCCTCACATCCTCCTGCATGCATCCTGCCTCCCCACCCCCGCACCAGGACATGGACCCTCCTGTGAAGTCCCCCACAATTCTGTCCCCTCCCTCTCCCCGTCCCTTGTACAATGGAACCACACTGGTTTCACCATGAGAAGTCCCGAGGAGGAAGGAACAGAACTCTTGCCATCTGCATGCACTTTGCGAGGGCTAGTTGGTTAATAGGTGTGCCGTGTTATGAGAACTTTATTACCACCTTCCATATATTGGTACCATGCTCCAGGAGGCCTGTGGGCAGAGGTCTCCTTCCAGTGGAAAACACATCCCCCTTTTCATCCATAATCACAGAAGGTGGCGAAGGAGCAGCTCCTGGAAGAGGGTGTGTAAGATTTACCCAGCCTCTGCTGCCTGGAGAGCCTAATGCCTTCTGTGCAAAAGGGTGATCAGTCCTGTGGACCCCTAATCTGCATGAATGGCACCCTGCATAAGTGAGCAGAGAGACAGGAAAGCCAAAAGCCAGCGGCCAGGCCCCCGCTTTATTGGCATACGGAAAATGGCAAAAATACTTAGCTTGCCAATGCTTAAGTCACTGTCATCTCAACTCACCGGCGCCAACTCATCTCAGAAGTGGCTGCAGTAGAGCTGGAACCACACAGCAGAGGAAAACAAGTAGGTTTCCAAAGGCTTTGAAGCCAGACGGCACAACAGAACCATACCTTACCTCGCCAATACTCTTCCTGGACAGGGATCTTCCAGATTTAAGTGTCCTCCTACATCCTCTTAGCCCTGGGGTGGGGGGGAGGGAGATTGACCTAAGTTACGCAACTTCAGCTACGAGACTAGCGAGACTAGCTTAGCTGAAGTCGACGTATCTTAGGTTGACTTATCTCGCGTCCTCACGGTATGGGGTCGACTGCCGCCACTCCCCCATCGACTGCTCTTGTGCCTCTCGTGGCGGTGGAGTACCGGAGTCGACGGGAGAGTGCTCGGGGATCGATTTATCGTGTCTAGTCTAGACGCAATAAATCAACCCCTGATAGATTGATCATTACCCGCCGATCTAGCGGGTAGTGTAGACCTGTCCTGAGTCTCTTGCTCTCTCCGTTTCCCACCTCAGTCCCTTTACAGGCTCAATAATTTCCTTGGACTTTCTCTGTTTCTCTAGGGCCTTGTCTACATGACAAAGTTAAGTTGACATAAGGCAGCTTACGCCGACGTACTGATAGACGTGTCCATACTGCAATGCTCCTCCTGCAGACATAACAAAACCACCTTGACGAGAGGCAGAGAGCTTAGGGCGACGCCGTGTCAGTGAAGACACTGGGTTGCCCTAAGTGGCCACCAGGAGGTATCCCTCAGTGCTCATCGTGACCGCTCTGATCACCGTTTGGAACTCCGCTGCCCTGCAGCCAGGTACACAGGGGAACGCCCCTCCCCTGTTGAAGCTCTGGGAAGTTTTGACCTTGTTCTTCCCATTTGCTCAGCGTGAAGCGCTCACATAGCAACTGCTCCTGCTGGCTCCAGGCAGCAAACGCCCTCCGGCCTGGGGTACGCAGGAGGTGGTGGATCTCCAGGGTCTGTGTGGGGAGGCTCCCGCTGCAGAACTTGCTCGGGGCATGGAGAAGAAGGGCTGCGAGAGGGACACGCGGCTGTGTCATGTAACAATCAAAGAGCTGCGGGCCGCAGCAAGCAGAGCAGAAGGCCAGGGAGGCAAATAGTCACTCTGGGGCAGAGCTGCAGACATGCCGCTTCTACAAGGAGGGACTTGGGGCAGGGTAATGGTGAATAGCCCTCTGCCCCCATTCGGCTCCTCTTATAGCCATGTGTTTGTAATGCACAGCACTGAACCGAAGAGCAGTGCAGGATCCAGGCTTTCTCACAGAGAGGGCTGGCTCACAGGCTACCAGAGCAGTTGAAAAGCAGCTGGAAACCTAGTAGGATGCCCATGAATGATTGGATTGAGAAACCTGCATCATGTGATGCTGAACATGCCCCCAGGAGGCATTGCAAACCCTTCCCAAAACACCCTGCGGCCAGTTGCACGGTGGGATAGCTACCCACAGTGCACTGCCCTCTGTGTCGATGTAAGAGCTGCTACAGTGGATGTGCTCCACCAACACAAGGAGCATCCTGTCGACATGCAACAGCAGTTTAATTACAGCAGTGGCTGTATGTTGATGTACCTTAAGTCAACTTTGTAGTGTAGACATTGTAGTGTAGACATAGCCCCCTCTTCCACCACTGTGCTGACTGCCTAGCTCAGGTCTAGCTATATGACCCATTTTGCCTTTTTTTGTGTAAGCCGTATGGCCAGAAGCTACAGAGGAGAAAGTGCTCTCAACTCCCTCTTTTGGTGAAAAGTGAGGAGTATGACCATAGACCGCTTCATTTGCATAGGCTGCCTACCCACAATTCCTCCAGTGACACTTGCGGAGTCACCATTACTATACATGTAGTTGGATTTTGTGGGGTAGTGGGCTTCTAAACAACATTGGAAAAGCTCCCTTGTGACTGGAGATTGACTTGTAGAGCTACTTGATACTCATAGTTAAACTGTGAGTGGAGTTTGGGGAAATGGGTACAGTGGGGAGATTATTAGCTACAGGACATTCTTGTAGGTAGGAGAGAAAGAATTAGATGGCTTGTGTACTAGGGGTGATTTTACATATCTATTCTGTTACTTATGCTTATGATCAAATAAATTAGTTAATCTCTAAGGTGCCACAAGTACTCCTCTTCTTTATTCTGTTACTGTGGTTTCCTAGGTATGTGGCTCAGTTCCCTTTTCCCCTAATAAAGAGGGCAAACCTGAAGCTAGCTTTTCTCGGTAACATTTGCTTACTCTTGGCAAAATGCGGTGCCAAAGGGAAGCTGCCTAGAATAAGGAAGGAGAGTTTGTTCTTACAAGTGTGGTCAGCAGAACTCTGCAAAAGGATAAACGATTTGCTCTCGAGTTAGGCTGTTATATAACTGGGTCCCCAAAGCATGCTCTCTCCAAGCTGTGCAGATAAAAATATCTGAGAAACACAAGGCTCCGTGACTAAGGCATTGCTAAAATAGACGATGATGCGAATCCCTTATTAGCTACTGCTTCCTATTCTACTTCATTTTCTTCTGTGCTTCTCTTAGCCGGTAAGGGAGCCAAAAGCAGCCCCTTGGCTAATGTCACCTGAAACATTTCCCTTTCCCAAACTCCTCTTCAGTCTGCCTTTGTGCAATGGTCGGCTATTTTGGGGTCCTGTTCAGTAGAAAAGTGGCACACCTCTCTGGGAGCCCCAGGTGGCCCTGTCGTACGGGCTGAGCCAAACCCTGTTGAAGAAAGTGCAAAGATTCCTGTTGACTTTAACAGGCTTTGGATCAGACCCCAATGAAGAAGATCAGCCTGAGTGAAATTCACCCCCTGCACCAGGCCTTTTGCATGGCTTAGGCCCTTCTGAAGTCTGACTTCAATGGTGCATAGCCCTTGAGTGGGTCCTTTCGATGTGGAGGCAGAGCTGCTGACTGGAGCCCAGAACGCAGATGCAATCCCACCAGGGATCCTGCGCTGTTCAGGTAGCAGAAGGGTTCCTGCACTTCTGAGGGGGGTGTTAAAATGAGGATGGGACATTCCCAGCAGTTGCGGGCTGGGCTCTGCAGCTGCCCACCATTGCTGGTGATCTGGCAGACTGCAAGCCCAGCCATCTCCTGCCTGCACTATGGAAGTGGGCTTGGTTTCCCTGACTGCCGGGAAGCAGTTGAGCTCCACCTCCCCACACCACTCCAGCTCTGAGCTCCTGTCTGCTGACCTGCACTCACCTGGCAGTGTGGCTGGGTTCATATTGCCACAGAAACCAGCTGCTTAGAGTGCACTTGCCCCCTGGGGGGACTTTTACCCAGTGGTGCAGTTTGGTGCAGGTATTTGACCCTCCCGGGCCTGCACTGAAACCCAGATGAGTTGGGGGGATTGGCAGGAATCAGGGGCAAGAGGGAGACAGCAGCAGCAGCGGGGACAGAGAGAGGGTTGGGGGGTCATGGCAGAAAGGTCTGTAACCACTACAGCACACTCCCTTGCAGAACCTGCAATAGGACACATGGGTCCCAACCTTCCTTTTCTAGCAAATAATGGCAAAGTGTGTCTCCCCTTCCCCCTCTACAGCTACCACTTACTCCAGCTCAAGTGATCGAGGGCTGGGCTGTGATCTAAAGGTCCCAGCCCTGCTGATTATCCCATCCGGGGCATCTGTATAGTTCCGCAGGATTTTGGTTTTTCAATGTTTTTAATTTTTAAACTTAGGAAATTACATAAAAAAAAACCTGTTAAAAGAACATTATGAAGGTTGCAAAGTCAAGCACCCAAATGTTAAGCAATGCCAGAACGAACATCGTCCATGCAACCTTAATTTGTCCCCCTTGCGCATATGTGTTATGATACTGTCTTTAGTTACATGATCACAGACTTTTTTCTCCCCCAGTGATGCCACACAAACCAAATTCTTCACAGGTGGCCACTGGGCATTCCCCATTTTCTGAGTACCCAACTGGATGCAGCTGGAGTCTGATTTGCAGATGTGCTGAGCACTTCCAGATGCAACTGACGTCAATGGGAGCTCTCTTCTGAACACGTAATGGTGGGGACATCTCCTCAGAGAATGGATGTTTTTCTAAAAGATCTGCGCTAGGAACAAGACTGGGGACATTCTCTGACTTGTGCTGTTCAGGAGGACAGACGGGAGGATATCAATGGTCTCTTCTGGTCTTGGAATCTGTGTGTGTGTGTGTGTGTGTGTGTGCTTAAAACTCAGCCCAGTTACATTCTACCAGCTCTCTGGTGGGATGAGGCTGGCATTTACCATAGAAAGCTGTCCCCGAGTGTGATTAAGATTCCTACTTCTTTGAAATCCAATATAGGTGGTTATAATTTCCGCTTTAGTGATAATGCACAGGAGGTCCCACCATCCTTCTGAATCAGCTGGATAAACATCCAAACTTCTCCTATTAACCGATCTTTGTAATATACAAAAAATGTGCTGTGTCCGTTTCCATTCACCTGTCTTTTGTTTTGCTAACGAGTCTGGGTAACAGACCTTCGTTAGCATGTAAAATGAAGCATCTCCCACTGGAAGGTTAGTTGGGCAATGCCTCATCCACTGCATAGTTCTTGGTTACGGCTCAATACAGATGCCAGCATTTCTTTTTTAAAGGTCAGCAATGCAAGTAAATTTGTCTGGTATTGTTCATAAGGATCTGGAGTTGGTCCAAAAAATTTTCAAAGACAATGAAACCAAATTTGTTTTTGTGATTTTTTTTTTAACATCCAAAACTTGAAAACCAAAATATTTTGGCCAAAAAAGGGGAGCTGCAATGCTTCTTGGGAGTTATAGTTTGCTTCTCCTGTCCCATTTTTCTCTGTAGGCTGGGATCCCCCGCTGGATTTCCCCTAACACCTGCCAGTCCCCACTCTTGCTGAGGGGAAATTGTGCGGCCTGGAGTCTCTGGCCAGGGTCATGTTACACCAAAAAAACTCATTTTGTCAAAACCCCAATTTTCTGTTTAATGGTGTTGATGGAATTTTTTGACCCATCCTATTTAGCTAATCAGATTTCCTTAAACAACTCCAAAGGGCTGGCCGAGCGATCAGGAGGAATGAGTAGAAGGCTGGGAATCAGGAAGTTAGGAGTTCTAATCCCAGGTCTGCTACTGACTTGCTGCATACGCGCAGGCAAGACCCACTGCCTCAGTTTACCCATAAGTAAAGTAAGGATAATATTTAGCCCCCTACCTCCCAGATGTGTTGTGAGGGCTAGGTTGTGACATTAGGCACAGCCTTGAGCATGGGTAAGAATAAGCCCTGGGAGGCCTTGTGACTAGGATACCTCTACACAGCCCTCAGCCGCCAGTGAGCCTCTCAGCCTGGGTCCATCGACTTGGGCTCAGGGGGCTCATGCTACAGTGCTAAAACTAGTGGTGTAGAGGATGCGGCTTGGGCTGGGGGGATTTTCAGAACCGGAGACCCAACTTTAAAGCACTGTCTATACCAGGGGAGGGCAAACTACAGCCCATGGGCCAGATTTGGCCCATCGGGGCTTTCAATCCGGCCTGCGGGATTGCCAGCTTCAGGGCACAGCAGGGCTAAGGCAGGCTCCCTGCCTGCCCTGGCCCCGCACCGCTCCTGGAAGAGGCCAGCACCACATCCCTGCAACCCCTAGGGCAGAGGGCTCTGTGAGCTGCCCTCACCTGCAGGCACTGCCCCCCGCAGCTCCCATTGGCTGGGAACGGGGAACTGTGGCCAATGGGAGCTTTGGGATGGTACTGGCAGGCGAGGGCAGCGCGCGGCAGAGTCGCCTGCTGCACCCCACTCCCAGGAGCCACTGTTGGATGTGCCGGCCACTTCCGGGAGCGGCACGGGGTCAGGGCAGGCAGGGAGCCTGCCTTAGTCCCGCTGAGCACCACTGCTACCCCGGAGCAGCTCGAGGTAAGCGGTGCTGGGCTGGAGCCCCCTCCTGCACTCCACACCCCCTCCTGCACCCCATCCCCCTGCCCTAAGCCTCCTCCTGCACTCCACACTCCCTCCTGCACCCCAACCCCTCGTCCTGAGCCTCTTCCTGCACCCCGCACTCCCTCCCACACCCCAACTCCCTGCCCCAGCCCTACATTAATGGCCCTGAATACAATTTCCCCACCCAGATGTGGCCCTCGGGCCAAAAAGTTTGCCTACCCCTGGTCTATACAGCCCCAGAGACCTGAGCTATACAGAACTGTCTGTACGGATTGTCGACTCGGGCTGGGAGGCTCCCTGCTGCAGGCTGTGTGGGCGTTCCCTCTGATGCCTTGTCTGCACTCGAAAGGTATCGCTCTACCAGCTAAGCGCCCTCTTGGAGATACAGCTTCTACTGGCAAGAGAGTTCTTTTGCTGGCATAGTTTAAACCAGTTCTTCAAATGGAATAAACTACATCAGCAGAAGGTCTCAAACAAACACAGACCAACATCAGCCCCTGCCCAAACGATCTTACAATCTATGCTGCTCTGCAAATAATTTTTGGAAGCTAACACTTTCCTTGTGAGCCCTGGTGGCAGGGTGAAACTGACATTTCTTTCTCCTTACAAAGGAGGAAAACTGTCAGATTGCTGGGGTTGGTACTGCATAGACAGACTGTGGCAGCTAGTCGTACAGACCTGGACTGTAAGGTTTTATTTGAGTCTGACACACACACTCAGAATAAGTTGTTGTTTTGTGCCTGAATGAATACTTGCAGTGGATCAGAGAAGGACGAAGTGTTTCCAGTACAACTGTTTGTTTAGGGTTGTTTACATTGGACTACGCTCTTTTGCCCTTATTACATTGTTCTGTTTTGTGTCACGTATCTTTGTCGTGCTTGTTTGTTACTTTGTATCATTTTAATGCTCAGTCACACACACACACACACACACACACACACACACACACACACACACCAGGGGTTCTCAAACTTTATTGCACTGCGACCTCCTTCTGACAACAAAAATTACGACACAACCCCAGGATGGGGGACTGAAGTCTGAGCCCGCCCAAGCCCTGCCACCCTAGATAGAGGGGCTGAAGCCAAAGCCTGAGCCCCTCTGCTCCGGGCAGGTGGCCCACGCCAAAGGACAAGGGCTTCCGCCCCAGGCAGGTGTCTTGTGACATGAGCCCCACCACTTGGGGCTGAAGCCCTGGGCACTGGGGCTCGGGCTTTGGCTTTTGCCCCAGGTCCCAGCAAGTCTAAGCCAGCCCACTTTGGGGTCCCTACCCACAGTGTGAGAACCGCTGATATAAACAGATCTAAATACGTATTCTGATGCTCTCACCCACCTTGAGTGGTACCTTACTCTGCAAGTAATCCTATTGATTCCAGTGTGACTACTCAAGAGAGCAAAGATGGCAGAATCTGGCCCACAGTAATTTGATAAGAGCTAGAGAAGGGCCTTTATAAAGAGGCAGGCACAGGGCCTCTTAGCAGGGCCATGGAGCGCAGTCCCCCTAACCTTCTTTGATCAACTCCAGCATGTGCTCCCCACACTGACCATAAGGGGAGGAAGTCTGGCCTGTGCAAAGGGTGTCAGGGACTTAGTGCCCAATGGCTGAAAGTTCCTTGTCCTTTCTCCATTCTTCTCCCCGCACCTGGGCACAATCCAGCCCAGAGTAGATTTCAGTAGCTCCAATATGATAGCTAGGATACCAGTCAGAAGATGGCTAGACACCCCTGTGCAGCCGTGTATTGTCATTTGGCTCTTGCAATAGATCTTGCACTCTAAGTGCTCCTGGTGGGAGATGTAGTTTGTGCAAGGAGTGTCTGTGCAAATGCCCTTTCATGATGCCCCACTTGGAGGCATCTTTTGGAAAATCTAGCTTGGTTTCCTCCAGCTTGTGAAAACCCCCAGCGACTAGTCAGCATTGCACACAGTGACTGGCTGGATAACTGCAAACCCTCCAGATGCTGTGGAGGTCCAGCAAAGGAGGCTCTCAGTTTAGGGAGCTACTCTCCTGCTAGGCGTTGTGGGCACTCAGTACTATTGAAAATCAGACTCCAGTGCCTGAGTCTCTACTCAACGATCAGCAATGGATGACTAGTGCCTTGAGCACCTGAACTACAAAGTAAGAAAACAGCACTCCTGGGCTAGGCACGGCATGAGCCAACGAGGGGCAAGTACCTTCATTAGAGAGAGAGCAATAGTTCGCTCCCGTAATCTTCCTAACAGATGGGTAGTTTCATTTATCACCCAGTGGTAACAGAAGGCAACCCTGGAGAGGGCAGCAGAACATAAACCACAGCGAAAGTTGGCACTGTGTCCTCCAGCTGGATTGAGGACGAAGCCCGTTCTAGAGGAGGGCGGGGCTGCATTCTGTCCAGTGCCAATGAGAATGAACCTCTTCATTACTGCTCATCTGGCACGGATGTATGGGAACCAGATTATTAATCCCTTTATATCCCGTAATAAGTGTCTGTCTCCCCATCCTTTCGCATATTTCCACTAACAACAACAATAAATCCAGGCATTGTTAAAACCTTATTAAAATTCACTGGAAGCTGGCCCTGCGGGCTGCAAAAACAGACGCTGCTTCTGAGGCCAAGCCAAAAAACTTAGGCTGTTCTTCCCAATAAGCCTGCAAACAAACTGTCTATCAGACATCCAGACGCAGAGACGGAAAATAGTCTTAGAGTCCAATGGCTGATGGCGCCCGACATGCATTCATTTATTCTTATGTCTGTTGTGAATAAACTAAACAGCAGTGTTTTCAGAGGTTTATTCCCGAGTCCTGTTAGATTATTAGAAAGATAACTATTTTGCATTCTGGGTCACTAAACAAAAAGAAACCTCTCTGACTAGCTAAGTGAAAGAACACCGGAACATGTGATCCACAAATAGGGCTAATATTCTGATTGCTTTTTCAATTCCATTGCTATCAAAAGTCATAGCATATGGGATCATGTACGGAGACTTGCTCTCCTGGGTGTACATTATACAACAGATTCAGTTATCAAATATCCACAAATATAATAACAACAAGGAGTCTGGTGGCACCTTAAAGACTAACAGATTTATTTGGGCATAAGCTTTCGTGGGTAAAAACCTCACTTGAAGTTTGGTTTTTACCCATGCCTTGCCCAACTTGAGTGAGGTTTTTACCCACGAAAGCTGATGCCCAAATAAATCTGTTAGTCTTTAAGGTGCCACCGGACTCCTTGTTGTTTTTGTAGATACAGACTAACACGGCTACCCCCTGATACTTGACAAATATAACAAATACTGTGGACATGTAACTACCCAGATGTTAGTTTAAAGCCAGAAGGGACCATTATGAACCTCTAGTGTGACCTCCTTCATAGCATAGACCGTAGAATTCCATTGAGTGATTCCTGCAAGAAGCCCCATTGCTTGAGGTTGAACAAGAAGAGCACATAATTTAAAAAGACATCCCATTTAGATTTAAAGACCCCATGTGATGGAGAATTTACCACATCCCTTGGCAATCCATTCCAATGATTAATCACCCTCCTCGTTAACAATGTGCATTTTATTTCCAGCTTGAATTTTTCTGACTTCAGCTTCCAGCCATTGGGTCTTGTTATATTTGGTCCACTAGATTAAAAAGTCCTTTAGCACCAGAGCTCTCCTCCCTGGGTAGGTAACTGCAGGCAATGAGATACTCCTGTGTATATTTAGTTTACTGGTCCCTGAAATGTCTACAGTTCTGTTCAGGAGGCCTGATTCTGCTGCACTCCTCAAGTTTGGCCTGAGTGAGCGCTACAGAACAGGTCCTAAGCATACACTATATGGGTACTGTATTTGGCTGTCCGCTCGGCTGGGTGTGAACTCTACTGTAAACTCCAGGCTGTAGATTGGCTGTTGGCAGTTCCAAGCTGTCTTTCAACCATTGCCTCTGCACACTCATAACTATTGAAGCAACTTCTTCTCCTTTATGGGCCGAATCTTGCCGCCATTGGAGCGAACTGGGGTTTTGCCCCTGACAGCTATGGGAGCAAGATTTGGGCCTGTATTAACCATCACGTGGAAGGGTTTGTGCTACAGGGAGCACGAAGTGAAGTCATTCAGAGCTGAGATGAAACACACTGACTGCTTCCACGGGCATCTCTAAGATGAAGAAGTTTATGGGAGCTACCAGCTGGGCCATGTGCCTGAATTTTTGCTGCTGCCGGCTGTTCTTGTGTCTCTGCAAGTGACTCTCCGTTGGACACTGGGCAGTAGATGGCTGAAAGGGGGAGGCAAGGCTCTTTGGCTGATATTGCCCCATTCGCAGGCATTGGCACTCTCTTCACAGCTGCTGCTGACTCACTGTGGCTAGTTAAAACTGCCCTGGGAAGTGGGAGTGGCTTTGGGGGCAAAAGGAAGTAGGGGCAGGGACAGAGAGGTCTCTGTCAGGGAACCCTGCAATCAGCTGAGCTTCTGGAGACGGCTCTGGTTTATGTTTTCATTACTGACATTACTAATAAAGCCAAACTCTAGGAAGCACATTTGGACTAAACCTTTGTTTGAAAGGGACTAAATCGCCCCCAAGATTCCCTCCCTATTGTGTGTGGCTGGATGAGGGAGGAGGGCAACGCCACCCACCAATAGAGAGAGAGGTTCCCAGCCCCATGCCAAACCCAGCTTGTCTGCTCGGATCAGGGGAGAAAGGACCCCTCCACTCTAGCAGAGCTGTCCCATAGCTCCTGGAGCTTCAGTGCTGCGTGGCTGATTTGCACTGACCCTCAAGGGCTCAGCGGCTGGACCTGCATAGTCACATGGCCTCTGTCCCTCCTCTGCTGGTGGGGCTGCAGGAATTTCCTGGAGCAAGGGAGCAAGCAAGCAAGGAAGGAATACTTACTCTCCAAGTCACAATCCTTTCCTCCTGGGGCAGTGTCCCCTCCTCAGCCGAGCCGAGCCTACAGGCTCCAATTGGGAGAGGTGTCAATTTTTCAAGAGGGGAAGGGGGGAAAACCCCACTAAGCTAATACTAAAATAACTTGACAACAGGAAACAAATCACTTAGCCAGAGTAACTAAGCAACTAAGACGACCCCATTTATTTAATTATAGAATGTGAAATCATTAAACCCCAGCATAGCAATTCAATATAAGTACCCAAAGTAGCTAGCCTAAAAAAGAGAGCCAATGAACCCCGAGCACCAATGCCCTGCCACAATGCTCCTAGCAGGGCCCTGGATTTGCAGGGGTGAAGCAGTACAAGATAAAGATGGTAATTCCTTTGCGTTTTAGATCCCTACCTGCTGCCTTCTGTTACGGGGTAACCGCTCCACCGGAGCAAATTATCACAAGCAGAGGGGATTAAAAAAGAATTGATTTAAAAAAAATTGAGTTTCTTTTTGTGCTGATCTAGGTATTTCTCTCTCTCTTTTTTTTACAATAGTAATTTTCTTTTAAAAAATAAACCTGTTCAAAATTAAATTTGAAATTATGACACCTTATGGAAAGGCCTAAACTTATTATAATCTATTAATCATTTAAAAAAATACTAAAATGCTGCATCAATGAGCCCTTCTCAGATTTGAATGAGTTAAATATTCCCTTTTTAATTACATATAGAACTGGGGGGAGGAGAGCATTTTAAACTTTTGAGTTGAACTCAAACTATAAATATGTTACAAAATCACTACACGAAGTATCTCCATTTTGATTTGCTGGTGTGACCGTTCTGGGGGTTCCCTCGCTGTGAGTCACCTTGTTACCCCTGCCTCCAGGGTGAGGGTTTCTTGCTTGGGCTCAACTGGGTGTCAGCTCTGTGACACCTTGCAATAGGGTGTACCAGGCCCTTTGAGGCCCCCTGTTGGAGGCCTTGTAGTCCTATCACACCCTACCGCAGGAAGGGAGCAGTGAAGGTGGCTCCACCAGGCCTGTCTAGAAAGGCTGCAGGGAAGCAGCCAATCAGAGCCCAGCAGGTTCAGTTAAAAGGCACTGGAGTGGACTGAGCAGGTCAGTTCCTGGCGGGAACCAGAGGAGCAACGAAGGGTGTGACATTATTGACATGAACTGTGACCGTATAAATCATTGTTGCAACCAAGATCCTACAGTTGCACCAAATCTTGTACAAAGGAGGTCAAGTAATTTGCTGGTTATGATGATGCTGTCTGTATGTGTGTATCATTTTTGTATTTGAGGTTATGAATATTGGTTATGTACTTGTCTCTCAATGTGTTTGATTCTAATTAACATTAGTGAAGCATTTGGTCAGCTTCTTGAGAAAGGAATTTTCGGATTAAGTGCCCTATTAAGAAACACTTAACTGACAATGAACCTTGGGAGACTCCAATCCACATCTGAGGAGCCTCCCTGGAAATGTTCAAGGCAGCATGTGGGCAATGGCTGCTCTACCTGTAAAGAACTGAGTTATGCATGGACATGTGACTTGCCCATGTGACTCCAAACTCCACCTTGCTGCTGTGATTTTCCACAGAAGAAAAAAGGGGTCCTTCTACATGGCAGAGAATATAAAAGGCCCTGGAAACCCCTCCATTTTGTCTTCAAGCCTGCTTCTTACCTCTGGAGGAACTTTGCTACAAACTGAAGCTCTGAACAAAGGACTGAATGACTCATCCAAGCTGTGGATGTACTCCAGAGACTTGATTTGAGCCTGAAGCTTATTCCATCACTGCTACAAGCCTGAATCAAGAACTTTGCCATTGCTGTAGGTAATTGATTACTTTGACCAGTTTTAGCTCTCATCTACATTTTTCTTTTTATGAATAAACCTTTAGATTTTAGATTCTAAAGGACTGGCAATAGCGTGATTTGTGGGTAAGATCTGACTTGTATATTGACTTGGGTCTGGGGGTTGGTCCTTTGGGATCGGGAGAACCTTTTTTCTTTTACTGGGGTATTGGTTTTCATAACCATTCATCCCCATAAGGAGCAGTGCTGGTGGTGATATAAGGGAACTGGAATGTCTGAGGGAATTGCTTGTGGCTAGGTCTACACTACGGGGGGGGTGGGGAGGTCGACATAAGATACGCAACTTCAGCTACGTGAATATCGTAGCTGAAGTTGCGTATTTTAGGTCGACTTACCTGGCTGTGAGGACGGCGGCGAGTCGACCGCTGCCGCTCCCCCATCGACTCCGCTTCCGCCTCTCGCCGCGGTGGATTTCCGGAGTCGACGGCAGAGCCATCGGGGATCGATTTTATCGCGTCTACACTAGACGCAATAAATCGATCCCCGATAGATCGATCGCTAGCCGCCGATTCGGCGGGTAGTGAAGACGTGCCCTGTATGACTTCTGGTTAGCCAGTGGGGTAAAACCAAAGTCCTCTCTATTTGGCTGGTTTGGGCTGTGACTGCCCTGCTCTAAGCAATTTGTCCTGAATTGATACTCTCAGTAGTATCCCACCAAAGGCAACATTATTACAAAGGGTTTTCCTTGCTGGTCACTGGAGTTCAAGGCAGAACCAGCAGAGGAGATCTGGTGGCATTGGCATTCAGTGAGGAAGAAGAGGTGTTAAACTTCACCTCTGAGGGAAGGGTGAAGAAGAAGGGACTAAGTGGGAATCAGCCCAGGGAAAGCAGCAGTGACCACAAAAGGGAAGCAGTACATGGCTGCTGTCTATAGGGCCCCTGGGTTGGGACCCATCTCATAGCAGTGGGCTGACCTGGATCCCCACACTGGCCACTGGGGAAGTGGCTTAAGCCCCAAGGAGGGGATAAGACTCAGTACTAGAAGCCTGAGAAAGGGGCTAGAATTTTAACATGCCTAGAGATGGGACTGAAGACCTTGAGGAGGGCCAACCATTTGTTTGGCAATGTTACCTCAGAAGGGGTTGCTTCATGCATTTGACCGTGTGTGACTTGGATGGAGGACTGAGCTGCTGAAGACCCGCCTGACGAGGACAACAGCCGACAAGAGGTGCTCACAAGAGGTGTGGCCCATCACACACCACCAGCCTGTCAACCCCCTAAACAATCTCCTCTCGGCTATGCCAGCCCTTACTTTGCCTTGCAGGTTAACAACAGGCCCTGAGCCCCTTTGAAGCATTCCCCTGTAGTGTCCAGCATCTAGCATGTGTGCTCCCTCACCTCACGTGCCCACTCCTCTAGCTCTATGGTTCGCCCATGTGCACCTATTTCTGCTGCCTCTTTCTGGAGTGTTCCCTTTGTTGTGTCCAGTCCCCTTATACAACCAACACTCACAGAACTACCAGCGCTGCTGTCCCCAAGGGAACAGTGTATTAGTTTTCATCAGCTTGAGAGAATCAACTCAGGATCAGCTCCTTGTAGAATACCACAGCACTGATAGAGTTGTTTTTACCATAAATATAAGTTTATTACCAAAGATTTAAGATTCCAGAGACAGGGTGTAAAGATAATGGAAACAAAAGGGTCACAGATAACACATGATTGCTAGAGACTGAACTTAACAGGCAAACATTCTGTCGAAAGAAGTTTATCTCACCCCAAATATCCTTTGCAGCATTTCAACCATGGTTGGTTGTGATCCTGTTTTCATCAATGGAATCACACTGCCTGATTACTTCCTAGGGGCAGGTTAAAGGAGTGATTTTCTTGCCTTCTCCTTATATCCTCCAAAATTCATTGTCTGTACCTGCATCAAGATAACCTTCATGGTTTATTCTCCGGTGTGTTGCCTCCCTATTGATTTCACCTCCTACTTCCCATGTTGACATTAATATCTAAATAGGGCTTCTGTAGCAGTATGAACACCGGCTCCAGCCCAGAAGGGGTTGGAAAAGCCCTGCAGAGGCCTGGGCCTGTGGAAGGGAGCAAAACCCCGGCTGATTGGCGGAAGTGGTTGCAGCTGGGGCCACGCCCCAAACTGAGCAACTAGGCCTTGTAAGAAGGCCAGGGTGGGTAGGAGCTGAGAAGTCTCACTGACTGGAGATAGAGACAGGCCTGGCTGCTGGGGAACTCATCCAGGGACCTAGAGTGAGGCAGGGCTGGGGAAAGGCCTTGGGAGCTGGGAAGTCCTAGGCCAGCAACTCCCCAGGCTGCAGGGCCTGGTCCTGGGCCCACATAGGTATTGGGGTTGCAGAGAGGCAGCCCGAGGGTGGGTAAAGGCAGCCAGTCCAAACCCCTTCTTGCCTGTGATGATTGGCTGATAAACTGCAGTCCACCCCAGGGCATGGGGGCTAGATGGTGACTGGCAGTAGCTGCGACTGAGGCAATGTGGGGATAGGGGGTGGGGGTTCCCCTGGATGGGGAGACCCAGAGAGAGTGGGGTACTGCCAGGGGGGCAGCACCCATGACAAGGGCACTGGGGTCTGGGAAAGACACGGGGGCCAACGACCGGCAGGACACCTGGCCTGCAGAGGGCGCTCTGATGACTGGTGAGCTAATTCCTGAGACAACCAGCAGGAGGTGCCACCGGGTGAGTCTGCGCATGCTTACAGCTTCCATTGTGTTGGCTTACAATGCTTATTTACATGTTGACCATGAGACCTGTGAAGAAACATCATCTGTCTGACAGAAAACCTGTTTCTCAACTCTGCCTTGATACAGATTTTAGAACATATACACAACTCCTTACATGGTATCTGTACATACATTTCAGAAGGATATTAAGGCCAGCATGACCCTGGCTTTTATTAAAGACCTCACATGACCTTTGATGAATCAAAATGGACATCAGGATATTACTGGAAACCCTCTTACCAGTTGTCATTGAGGGGTCCCCAGGTCACGGCTGATATTGTTTTTCCACATGGAAGTACTTCCAGGTTCTAGGGTGCAGCAAAGCGTTTGCCTTCATGACTTTTGGTGTCCGAGCAGGCACAGAGAGAATACTTTTCTTCATTTGGTCTAATTAATTGAGCTGAAAAGCTGACTGGGAGATGGAAAAAACAGGAAAGCTTGTTTTCCTCTTCCCATCTATGAATAAAAAACAGGGGAGAAGATGAGATCTACTAGTTGAAGACATGGGACTAGATTTTCAAGCACCTAAAGATGCAGATGGGCACCGAGGGGGATTTTCAATAGCACCTCAGCAGGTTGGGAACATAGGGTGGGATTCATGAAGGGACTTACGCGCTACAATACAGCACCTAGAAATTCCCAGGAACACAGTGATCTACAAAGCCTCGTTAGGCACCTGGGCTCCCTATACAATAGGGAGAGGGAGGAGAGAGACACACACAGCCCTAAGAATGTGATCCACAAAAGCGGGCATGCTGGGTGTGGACTGCCTACGCTAGCCAGTAGGAGATGCCAATCAGATGGGGGTGCACTAAGTCCCGCCCATCTCTGAGATAGGTGCCTAGCTCTGCTTAGCGATCCGCAAACAGGCACCTGCCATCGGGAGTCAGACCACTTAGGTGCTTGAGGCGTTTCTTGTGGGAATTAAGTATCAGAGGGGGAGCCGTGTTAGTCTGGATCTGTAAAAAGCAATAAAGAGTCCTGTGGCACCTGATAGACTAACAAATGTATTGAATATTCACCCACAAAAACTTATGCTCCAATACATCTGTTAGTCTATAACGTGCCACAGGACTCGTTGTTGCATCTTGTGGGAATGAGTTAGATAGCTGCCTCACTCCACACAATCCAGCCGGCAGAGAACATTGTGGTGAAGGTGCCCATCTTAGAACTTCTAGCCCAGTGGTTAGCTCGCTCAT
Organism: Malaclemys terrapin pileata; assembly: GCF_027887155.1. Taxonomy (NCBI): domain Eukaryota; kingdom Metazoa; phylum Chordata; order Testudines; family Emydidae; genus Malaclemys; species Malaclemys terrapin. Next base: position 146,569,125 of record NC_071508.1, on the reverse strand, counting down.
CTGGGATGGGGGAGACCGAGGTTCAAGTGCCACGTCTCTGCCAGAGGGGGTGAAAAGATTTGAACGGGGCTCTCCCACATCCCCGGTGAGTGCTCTAACCACTGGGCTAAAAGTTATACGGTGGGCTCCTCCTCCTCCCACTGGATTTTGAATGGGACTGATCCGGTACGTGGTGCCGTCTGAGCACGCTTAATGGTTCAGGTGGAGATCAGTGTTCAGATGCTTAGAGGGAGGCAGTGGTGCACATCTCAGAGGCAGTAATATGGGTGCAGAGGGAACTTTTACCCTGAAAAACTCAGGAGCCAAGTGAATTTAGGCACCTGCAGGGCTTGGCGGGAGTTGTATGGATCACGGAGGAATCAAAAACAGGGACTTAGGCACCTAAACATCAGACCTAGGCACCTAAGTCGTTTCGTGGATCTCCCTAGCTCCTGTGGATTTCAATGGGAGTTACGCACTTTTCAAAATTCCACCTGCATCTTTAGGCTCCTACATACCTTTGAAAATCTCCCCCATGGTAACCAGGACCAATCTCTCAATTCACTAAGCAGAGTGAACGGTTGTTTAGTAAATCCCTTCCTCTGTTTAATAAATCAGTTAGGTTTTAATACAAAACATTTGAGAAACTTACTTTTTCCCTTGTGCATCCAGCACATTCAAGGCCGTTTAAAATTTTAAAATGCTCGTTCTGTACACTTTTAATTTAATTCCAGTTTCCATCCAATGCAGCCTGACACAAATCCCAAGTAAAAACTTATTGGGTAAATCGGAAATGTCGTTCACCATGTTCTAAATAAAAAATATGCAAATTAAGAAACACTATATCTATACGTATTTATTTAACAATTATGTATCCTCCTGGCTAGCAAAAAGAAGCACCCAAACATACGTAAAAGCTATATTTGGTTGCAAATCAACATGTTTTAATGGTTACCAACCGGTGAGAATGAACTTTTTTAAAAGGAAAATAAAAAATACGAATGCAAAACAGAATTAAAATCAATACTTTCAATCAGCAAGCAAGAACCCACGATTTAAATCACTGATTTAAATCAAGCTTGATCACCGTAAAATCAAACGTCACAAAGCCAAGTTGCTTGTTAGCCTCAGATTCCAGTTTTAACTCTCCCCTTTCATATATACACACATGAGCTCTGACTCCCGTGATACATGCACAAAGGGATTTCAGCTCACGGCAAGTCGGAGCGATATCTCTTTAATTGCAACGCCAAGAATTAAAACTGCACTGGATTATTTTTAGTCAGAGACTTTTATGCACAAGTAAAGAGGTTTAAAGACTGCTGAAAAACAAAACGGGGAGGAAAGCGTTATGGTGTGTGGTTAAATCCTTCGATGGGCAATGGTCGCACAGCCTGGCTCGAGTTCAAGATTTAAGCCAGGGGTGTTTGCAAAACAATAAGAGGCACATTTGAGGAAAAGGCCTGTGCACAAAAACAGTCGGTTCATCGTGTCACACAGCAGGCTCCGTTGAGGCAATGTGCAGTCAGTGGGGCTAGGGACAAGGAGGCAGGAGAGCAGGTTTCTGTCCCTGTTTTGCTGCTGTGTGACCTTGAGTATGTCACTTGGCCTGTTTCCTCTCCATCCTTTGTCTATTTGGACTGTACACACTTTGGGGAAGGGGCTGTCTCTTACTGTTGGTACGGTGCTTGGCATGCTGGGGCTTCTAATACACCGGTTAATGATATTCCTACGTTGCTGCTGCTGCTGCCTGCATAAATTGCACAAATGGGTGATGATTAAAATAAGAACCAGAATAAAAAAAAACGAAGGCAAAACTAAAATGCCAAGTTAATGAGATGCTGCAGCAGACAAGTCTGAAAGTTGGTACGTTCCTGATTTGGAGAGCTTTGTATTTCACTGACACCATACGCTGAACATCCTCCACAGGCATGACGCACCGCCCGTAGGCTGAGAAGAATGACTGTGGCTCACAGCTTGGCGAGGTTCTGGCTGAGGAGTGGGAGGCCAGCTGGAGCACCCGATAATACTGTAGTAGCCAAAATGTGTGCCATTGGGCAGTTGTTAGGGGTGATGTTGGGAGATGCAGTGAAGATTTAACTGCCTTAACCACCGAATCCCCCACCCCTGTTGCAGGAGCAGCACCAGTGAGTATTCACGGACACATGGCTACCAGGCCTTTCATCTCAGGCTTAGGCCCCTGGTCTCTTGAGATCTGGGAAATGCTCTGCTTGTCCAGCCCCTGCAGAGAGATCACGTAAATTGGCCTGTCAGCCAAAGCGGCATCTTAGGCTCCATTGTCTAATCTCCAAAAGCATGGGAGACAATCAGAGTAACTACTTCATTTACAGTGAAAATCCAATTACTGCAGCACCAGCAGCTTCCTTAGGGTGATTTTCCTTTCTGTGGCTGCCACCTTTTCAGGGAGGTGTGCCATAGTGATGAGTGCATTGAAGACCACAGACTCTGAAGTTGGAGGCCCAGGTGCCCATGCACACCCACCTGCCTTGATACACGCCGTGACAATAACGGCGTGTGCACACAAGGTGTCTGTCTAGCTCCATCTGCATGTGCATATCCCAACGTGCACGCGTAACTGCAGGAGCTGTGCGCACGAATCCAGATGCTTCAGTTCATGTCTCCTGACTCTAACGATAATTTCAGGCAACCATTCTACAAAACACCGTGCAGCTCCATGTAAATATTACTGTGGATCTCTTCTCTGATAGAGTCTAAGGCCAGACGAGACCACTTTGATCATCTGGTGTGATTTCCCATTCACACAGGCCAGAGAACTTCGCCAAAATATCTCCTAGAGCAGAGCTTTTAGAAAAACATCCCATCTTGATTTTAAAATGATCAGTGATGGAGATTCCACCAGGACCCTTGGCAAATTGTTCCAGTGGTTAATTACTCTCACCATTTGCAATTTATACCTTTATTTTCAGTCTGAATGTACCTAGCGTCATGTTAGACCTTTGTCTGCTAGACTGAAGAGCCCATTATTAAATATTTGTTCCCCATATAGGTACTTGGACTGTGATCAACTCACCCCTTAACCTTCTCTTTGTTAAGATCAGTCGATTGGACTCCTTGATCCTTGATAAGGCATGTTTTCTAATCCTTTAATCATTCTCTTAATTCCTCCTCTGGTGGTCTCTGCACCTCTCAAACCTCTCTGCCAATTATCCCTTCTCCCCCTCTTGTCATCTCACCTTCGATGCTGCCCTCTGGAGCGGGAAGACCCTTCTTGTCCAACAAGCAATTTCTCATCCACATTCAAGCCATCCTGAAAATATGCTGTTTCTGCACTGCCTTTCAATGCAAACCTTCTCCTCTCCCCGCCTCCCCACCAGGGCCGGCTCTGGCTTTTTTTGCCGCCCCAGGCAAAAAAGCCTCCCGCCGTCCCCCGCCCCTCCCCCCACCGCAGCAGGGGAGGGCACCGAGCCCGGCCGCAGGCCGCTCTCCCCAACCGGCCAGAGTGCCGGGGGGAGGGTGGCGAGCCTGCCATGGCTCCGCTGGCGGCAGGAGCCCTGGGAGGAGGGCAGAGAGCCCAGCCAGGGCTCCGCTCCCCCCGGCGGCCAGAGCGCCGGGGGGAGGGCGGAGTGGTGGCCAGAGTGCCGGGGGGAGGGTGGAGTGGCGGCCAGAGCGCCGGGAGGAGGGCGGCGAGGCAGGTTCGGCCAATCGCGGCCCCCGCTCGCCGTGGTTCGCCGTCCCGGGCCAATGGGGGCGGCGAGAAGCAGCACGGGCGAGGGATGTGCTGGCCACGGCTTCCCGCCACCCCCATTGGCCCGGGACGGCGAACTGCGGCCAGTGGGGGCCACGATTGGCCGAACCTGCTGCGTCAGCAGGTAAATAAACTGGCCCGGCCCGCCAGGGTGCTTACTCTGGCGAGCCGCGTGCCAAACGTTGCCGACCCTTGGCCTAGATAATACCTTGTCCTGCCATGAGTGCAGGGGACTGGACTAGATGACCTCTTGAGGTCCCTTCCAGTCCTATGAGTCTATGTGCACAAATCTGATTCCTGGAGTCAATGGGTAGCAAGAGCTAAGCTGGGAGTGGGGAAGAATTGTCCCCAGCAGTCATATACTTCCTGCTGTTTCCATCGGACAGAAAATCCCATGAGCTCAGTGGGCCAAACGAAACTTACTCCTGGGCAGGAAGCCCAAGGACTAGACATCACTTAAGCTCGATTTGAAGATGTGTGTGGTGCACTGGCCTCGTGCTTACCTGCCGGCTAGGTGTGAATTCCATCCAGAGAGAACTACATTGACTCATTAAGAACTTCCAAAACCCACTGAAGCCAATGGAACTACTTTGACATCCACAGGCTTTGGCTCAGGTCCTAACGTACTCTCTGCTTTCTGTGTAGATGTATTTCCCCATTTGTTTTTGTTTGCCATTTCTCCCAGAACAATTTTCAGTCTCCTCTTCATCAGCTGCGACGCTAAGGGCAAGAGGTTCTGAGCTCAGAAATGTCTCCCTTGCAAAGGGAGAAGGGAAGCTGGGTCCCATCGGCGGCATGGAAATTCCCAGCTTTTGTTTGCCCGTCTGTGAAATTAATTTCCTTTATTGGACTCTGGTGAGTAGTTATGAAGTGCTAATGAGAATCGGACTCCCTTAGCAGCCATAGCATTTAATATAATGTAAGACACAGTCCTGCACTGGCAGGCCCATGGAGAAGAGGAACACATAGATTTCCTGTCTTTCATTTCTGAGATTCTGCAATTCAGAATCCGGAGTGATAGATTGTTACAGAAAGACAATTGCAACAACCTCCAGTGGTTTAAAAAACAAACAAGCAACAAAAACACTGTTTTCTACAGATTGAGGTTCTGGCACAGAAAAATATCATATTAGAAAATTTGGCTCCATGCTGTCATGAAAATAAATTGCAACCGTCTAAGGACATTAAGAGCCAGACGTTCAAGAGGTCTACCCCCACGACTGTGGCCAGGTTTTCAAAAGAGCTTAGCTCCCAGCTGCAACCTAGGGGCTGAGCTCTCTTCAAAATCTGGCCCTAAAGACTCAGTTCTCCTCTTAAATACACAGGCATCATCCCCAATGACTTAGGTTTACCCATGCTATGTTCGAGGGCAGATTTTGCTTCATTATTTAGTACCGTAAATGTACCCAGCCTCGAAATGAATAAAGGCAGGGGGACTGCCACAAAGAGATTGCAATCTGTGGGGCCAGCCCCACAAGCCCTTTGGTGCGCAGGCAGCCTTACTCATCCCGGTAGTTTAAGACAATGGGATTACTCTGAAAAGGAAGATGAATGGCAAAAAGTGCAGGAGTGAGAAATTGCAGAAAGATCTCTGTCCACAAGGAGATTAATGAGTAGTACATAGCGATATCTGGTCGGTTTGTGCAAGAGCTCCCTCTAGTAGTGAGACTCTAGGAGAGACCATGTTACTGTATCTCAGATGCTGTGTATTAAAGAAGGACCAACACGTTGGCCTCCTGAACAGAGCAATGATCCAGGAAGGAAAGCTTTGCCCAAGATGGGAATCGGGCTTAATGTCAATGACATATTATGTCTGTGGCATCCGAGTTGTATCTGAGAAAATACGACTTTTTTTTAAAATGGGAGAAGGCTGTATCATCTATTATTTGTGTTTTAAGACTAAATAGCTATATTCTAGTAGGAGAGGACTTGTAGAACAGACCCCATTTGACGGGATTGACTCTGGGCAGAAGAACTATATTCTAGTAGCACCCAGATGTCCCATTCTGGGTCAGAACTCCATTGTGCTAAGCACTCTGGAAAGACATTGACGGCTCCTACCCCGAAAATCCTTATTTTCAATCGTGCCGTTGTTAGATGTGAGGAAATATTCCTAATGGAAAAAAACATGTGTAAATGAAACTGATCATTGGCTTCAGTGCTAGGTGATTACTGAAGTGGTCAGAACAATTCTGTCTGTATCTGACTCTTTATATCTCATCTTGAGATCCATCTGCTCTTTGTGGCCTATGATTAGGCCTTCTAATTTTTGACTTTAACTAAAACACTGATAAAACATCCCAAAATTAAAAAAAAAACACCAATAAACACCAGAAATGGTTACTTATATGCAAGAGCTTGTCTACATGGAGTAATGCAGACAATGGAGGTGTGATTTCTAATGCACACTTATGTGTTGCGTATTAATTGGTCTGTGTAGACCCAGCGGGTGAGCACTAAAGGTTCCCTATTGCGCTTTAACAGTGGTGTTTGAAACGGTACTTTGTTAAAGTGCCCTAGAGAACATTGCAAAGAGATTACTTCTGTTTACATCTGCCATGATAATCTGTGTTATTGGCTAGAGAAAGCAATGATGATGATTACAATGAAAGCTTCTTCATGACAACTAAAAGACCACCCCAAAATAATTGAAGTGGTCTGCTAATAAAGGTAGAGCAGAGTTATACTCAGAGCAAAATCTGGCCCACTAACTTGCACCTTTCTCTACTGGAGTAACTCTGACTTTAGGGGAGTTACTCTGGATACACACTGGCATAAAGAAAAGCAGAATCTGGCCCATTACATTTGGGGGTGGTCTCTTACGACAGGAGTCTGCCTCATAAGGGTGGTTTCTTGAACAGGTTTCTCAGTGACATTTTTAAAGGCAGAGGCAGGAAAGCAAAAGTGGGTGAAAGAACATTTTGCATCAGCCCCCACAGCAGCGACAGCACCTATGGTTAAGTGGAGCGTGGGCGAAGCTTTTCACAGCAAAATTTCAGATATGTATGCCAGAGAGAACACCCTCTGAATAACCGAGAGCAAACCTATTCTTACAAGATCTGACTCAATTATTCCCTTAAAAACTAAAATTTTAATATGCTTCTTGAGAAAAGGAGTTGAACAAATCCATTTACTTCAATGTAAAGTAGTTTCATTGTAATTTACTAGTACATGATGCAACGCTCGCCTGGAGTAATAGCGTACTTTGCGAGTCGTCCCACTGAAATCAACAGGGCTGTTTGTGGCGAAAGGGACTGTTCGAGGTAAGCAGAGGAGGCGAAATAAGGTCCTTCAATGAAACCGTTTATAGATTGCCATCGTGAAACAAACATCACAACTCTTTGGAGTTTTGATTTGTTATGTGTCCTTTATTCACAATTTAAAATTCCCAAACCAAAAACTGAGTGACAACAGAACTAAGGTTGTAGATAAATATCCATTTGTTCAAAACATGATTAGAATGCTATAGACTAATTACACTGGTCTACAATTTTTGAGAAGTTGTCTGCTTCAGAGATAAAATGTGCTATTTATTATGTATTTTGATGTGCTGAATTCAAATATGTCAATTAAAACAACTGATTGGCTACTGTTTCTAAGATATTTAAGTTTTTACATTTTATGTCTATGTATATTGTGTAGATAGTAGAGTTTTAATCCTAAATTGTAAACCTAGGTCTTTTCATGTGTTTATGGTTGCTTTACATGATAATATTTCACCTGTCCTGTTTATGTAACACTTTAAAAATCAGCAAAAGGGTTATAGAAATAAAATTTATTATGAAACAAAAGGCAAAAAACTATTATGTACATAGTTTAGTCCTATTCAGTGTCTACTCGGCGCTTCTTGGCTTGTCTCTTGTATTCATTAAATGGAGCATCTCTTGTCACTGTCCAGCAATAGTCTGCAAGCATTGATGGGCTCCATTTGCCCTGATAGCGTTTCTCCATTGTTGCAATGTCCTGGTGAAATCGCTCACCGTGCTCGTCGCGCACTGCTCCGCAATTCAGTGGAAAAAAATCTAGATGAGAGTGCAAAAAATGTATCTTTAGTGACATGTTGCAACCAAGGCTTTTGTATGCCTTGAGGAGGTTTTCCACCAACAACCTGTAGTTGTCTGCCTTGTTGTTTCCGAGAAAATTTATTGCCACTAACTGGAAGGCTTTCTGTGCCGTCTTTTCCTTGCCACGCAGTGCCTGGTCAAATGCATCATCTCGAAGAAGTTCACGAATCTGAGGACCAACAAAGACACCTTCCTTTATCTCAGCTTCACTTAACCTTGGAAATTTTCCACAGAGGTACTTGAAAGCTGCTTGTGTTTTGTCAATGGCCTTGACAAAGTTCTTCATCAGACCCAGCTTGATGTGTAAGGGTGGTAACAAAATCTTCCTTGATTCAACAAGTGGTGGATGCTGAACACTTTTCCTCCCAGGCTCCAATGACTGTCGGAGTGGCCAATCTTTCTTGATGTAGTGGGAATCTCTTGCATGACTATCCCATTCACAGAGAAAACAGCAGTACTTTGTGTATCCAGTCTGCAGACCAAGCAAGAGAGCAACAACCTTCAAATCGCCACAAAGCTGCCACTGATGTTGGTCATAGTTTATGCACCTCCAAAGTTGTTTCATGTTGTCATAGGTTTCCTTCATATGGACTGCATGACCAACTGGAATTGATGGCAAAACATTGCCATTATGCAGTAAAACAGCTTTAAGACTCGTCTTCAATTGAATCAATGAAAAGTCTCCACTCATCTGGATCGTGAACGATGTTTAGGGCTGCCATCACACCATCGATGTTGTTGCAGGCTACAAGATCACCTTCCATGAAGAAGAATGGGACAAGATCCTTTTGACAGTCACGGAACATGGAAACCCTAACATCAGCTGCCAGGAGATTCCACTGCTGTAGTCTGGAGTCCAACAGCTCTGCCTTACTCTTGGGTAGTTCCAAATCCCTGAGAAGGTCATTCAGTTCACCTTGTGTTATGAGGGGGGAGGGATAGCTCAGTGGTTTGAGCATTGGCCTGCTAAACCCAGGGTTGTGAGTTCAATCCTTGAGGGGGTCACTTGGGGATCTGGGGCAAAATCAGTACTTGGTCCTGCTAGTGAAGGCAGGGGGCTGGACTCGATGACCTTTCAAGGTCCCTTCCAGTTCTAGGAGATGGGATATCTCCATTAATTTATTTATTTAATTTAATTTAGGTGTGGTTCAGAGGAGGAGGATGGGAGAAAATGTGGGTCCTGTGACATTGATGGTTCAGGACCAGAAGTTTCATCCTCTTCCTCTTCCTTGTCTGACTCAAGTGAGAATGATTCTCGTGCATCAGGAACCAGCAGTCCTTCTCCGTGGGGCACTGGGCGTATAGCTGATGGAATGTTTGGATAATGCACAGTCCACTTTTTCTTCTTTGACACACCTTTCCCAACTGGAGGCACCATGCAGAAGTAACAATTGCCGGTATGATCTGTTGGCTCTCTCCAAATCATTGGCACTGCAAAAGGCATAGATTTCCTTTTCCTGTTCAACCACTGGCGAAGATTTGTTGCACAAGTGTTGCAGCATATGTGTGGGGCCCACCTCTTGTCCTGATTTCCAATTTTGCAGCCAAAATAAAGATGATAGGCTTTCTTAACCATAGTGGTTATACTGCGCTTTTGTGATGCAAAAGTCACTTCACCACAAACATAGCAGAAGTTATCTGCACTGTTCACACAAGTACGAGGCATCTCTGCTCACTTTGGCTAAAGAGAAATGTGTCCCTTTGCAAAATCAAACACTGACAAATAAGAGAGCACGACACTGTATGATTTCTAGAGCTGATATAGGGCAATTTGTTCAGCAGAGTGATGTAAGCTTCGTTATGACTGCATCATCCATGACTTCTAGGAATAACATGATGCAATTCATATCATGTATGACGCAATACCAGCTTCAGATTGCATCATTCATTGTTTTGCCTAAAAAGCAAGTACTGTCCAAACCCAGTCATAGATTTATTCATAGATCCAGTCAAAGATGTATTTTAGTCATTTCTGGTTTAAATTGAGATCCCTTCCCTTTATAACTCACTTATCCTCCGCCATTCCCAAGTCAAGGGTCGTATATACTGACCCAATAGCATATCTTGAAAACTAGAGCCAATCAACAATTTTAAGCATCATTTTCGTTCTCAGTGACCCAGAATTAGCAAAGTTTGACTACATTTATTTCAGAAGCATTTTGGCTGTAGAGCAGTGTTACAAGAACTAAATGTCTGAAAGTAGGGAAATCTAGAAGTAAGGTTCCACAAAGAACCTTTAAATCACCGCCCGAGCCCCCATCTACAATACTTAAGAGTCATTAATTATTATTATTATTATTATTATTACTGGACGATTATAGCTTTTGGCCCCAATCCTGCAATGAGCTCTATGGAGATGGATCCCTGAGCATGTGCAGAATTCATTACAGGATTGGGGATACAGACTTTTTATAAACAAAATGTACTGCCATGTCTGCCCCCTTCTCTCTTCTGTAGTACGTTGTTTGATGTGGTGAATGGGGTACTCAGAGGTCTGTGGTGTCAATATGGATCTAGAGGCCGAGATCTCTGGCCTACGTCACTAGGATGGATCTGAAAGGTCTAGTGGGATTTCCAGTTCTAGAGGCAAGGTGGAAGAGTTAGACTAGGCCTTTGTTTTGTAGTGGAATGGTGAACGGGGGTGGTGTTTCTGGAATGTCGATAGAGTCATATGTTGTGCTCTGAACGCAGCTACAAGATGGGACAGGTGATGGTCAAGTCTCCACTCTGTATGCTAAACCTGGGCTTTTTGTCAAAGTTAATAGGAATTTTCCATTGTGCCTTAAGGTGAAATTTCACCCTTTTTGCCAATAGAAGCTGTGTTTTCTTTTTAGCACAAATGGTCTAATGGAGGTGGTCTTGTTATAGAAGTGAACTCATCTGATACTCAGTTGGAAAGATTTTGGACTCAGTAACTCATGTTTAGGTAGAGTTACTCTGGAATTACGCTGATGTCATCGGGCAGTGTAGCATTACCATGCAGTGGAGTTGAGTTCCACTGGTATAAAGTGTCCAGGGCAGTGTAGAAAGACAGTTTATCAGCTTAAAATGTTCTTTCATTTCCACAGAAAAAAGGTTGAAAACCTGGATTGGCTAAGAACTGTACGCATCCTGGTCTAGGCTAACACAAACTGTGCTATCCCACCCTCCTTTCCCTATCTCACTTATTTTCTCATCCACCTGTTAGAATTTATAGTTTGATGGCAAGATTCTCTGGGCCAGGTACTGTCACTATATGTTTGTACAGTGCCTAGCACTGGTTGAGGTTTGTACCTGCCATTGTTCAATAATGATATGGTCAACTATTTGCAAATAGTGGAAATACTTTTTTCCTTGGTTTTAACGGCAATGTGTATTTTCCACACAGCTCTATCAGTCTTTTTCAGACAAATGGCATGTGTTTTCTTACCATTTCTACTCTTGAGACCAGACAGCTATTACATTTTTCCTTAGCCTTCAGCTGTGATGAAGATAGAATGAAAACCTCACAAGACTTTGTTATCTAGAAACATGTGACATGTGACAGGTGCCAGCTTGGCTGATGCTGGGGGTTGAAGTGGGCATCTCCAGAGCTAAAATCATGAGTGGCTATATCTTAAACTAAAAGACTGTGGACTACGGATGAGGGCTGTAACAGACTCCCATTCTCTGTGGATCAGGCACAGAGGGGCATGTGTAACATTGTGCATTTGTTTTCTCTTTTCTGGGTTTCAGTGTTTATCAACTGTTTCCTAGAATGGATCTCTCTTCCTCAAGAGCACCTTTTCCATGGTGTTTACCATGATCCCGGCTCTCTCGGAGTTCCACACGAGTCAAGCCAGGGGTGAAAGTAACATAAAGGACTTACCGGTACTCTGGAGTCCTTAGGAGGAGGTGGGACCTCTACCGGAAGAGGCTGGGCCTTTAGATCCCCGGGCACTTTAAATCAGGATTTAAAGGGCCCAGGGCTGGGGCTGTGGTAGCTGCAGCTGGGGGCCCCTGGCCCTTTAAATCACCGCCAAAGTCCCGCTGCCGCTACCCCAGGGCTCCAGCAGCGGGGCTCGGGTGGCGATTTAAAGGGCCCCGTAGGTAGCGGCAGTGGGAGCCCCGAGCCCTTTAAATTGCCGCCGGAGCCCTGGGGTAGCAGCGACAGCTGGGGGCTTGGCCGGTGATTTAAAGGGCCCTGGGCTCTGGCTACCGCTACCACCCCGGGCCCTTTAAATAGTCCCCGGAGCCCTGCTGCCGGAGCCCTGGGGCAGTGGCGGTGGGGCTCCGGCAGCTATTTTAAAGACCGGGGCCATAGTGGCTACTGCAGCCTTTAAATAGCCGCCGGAGCCCCGCCGCTGCTTCTTCAGGGCTCTGGCAGCAATTTAAAGGGCCCAGGGCTCCAGCCGCTGCTGGGAGCAACTGGCCCTTTAAATTGCTGCCAGGGGAAGCCGATCCGCCCTGGTATGCCGTACCCGGGTGTACTGGCTTACTTTCACCTCTGGGTCCAGCTCAAAGACCTGGATCTAATAAACACATTCTAACTTTGAGGACTGTGTTGGTTGAAATCTAAGCTTGGATCACACCTGTACCCAAACACTTTGGGTGTTTGTAAGATGAGCTGGATCTGAGTTTTGCTGATTGTAGTGGATTCAATCTACGTATTGTAATTAGCTTGCATCCCATGGTGTTTTCCCCCCACTATACGTACTTCAAAGTGGTTGAGCTCAGTTGCTGCAAAAACTACAGAACCAAATTCTGCACTGTGGTCAGTGGCACAGGGCCCACCGATTTGGACCCATGTGGCAAACGTTGATGGTTACATTTTCGGAAGACTATGATCTTAAAAGACATCAGCTTTTGCTAGATCTTAATTTTGAGTTGAAGCCAGATGATTTTCTAAAGTGAACTATCCCACCTTTCAACTGAATCCTTTTCTCTGCTTTTCCTGTTCTAATGTCCCTGGAGTCGATACTGTCGTCATTGCCACAGTGAACAGTGTCAAGGTAAATATGGCTCCTCTTGGCTTTGAGGCCAGGCACACAGCAATTTAGATCTATATTGATTAGAGATGAGCCCAAATTAGGAAGTGAAGATCCAGAACTGGATTCAAACTTCCCCAACATTCAGAGGGTTTGGATCTAAAGTTTTGCTTTGGGCTCCTCTAATACAGACTCATAATCATGACTCTGGAAGTCAAAGCAAGAACCAGCTCCAGACAGCAGGCAGGTCATTCATGAAGATAGCTTTTTTATTTTTTTTTTTTAGCTTGGATATTTTAATATAACATGTTAATGTGACATTCGTACCACACTATAGGCCTGATCCAGAGCTCACTGACGGCAATGGAAGAGACTCCCATCAACTTTGATAGACCATGGATCGGGTCCTATGGAATGACATTGTTCTGTTGATATTTACGACCATTTTGTATCTTCCACCTTAGATGGCAGAAGAGTACAAGGTGGAAGGCATATGCGTAACGAACAAAAACGTTGCCCTGTATTCAAACAAGAATGCTTCGGAAGAGGCAATTTTCTGGCTTGCTTAGGAGGGATCAGCAGACATAGCTCTGCTCTCAACCAGGTGCTCCCATGGCCGGCTTTCTTCGCTGTTCTGCTTGATAGTTCAAGTTTGCTTGTTCCCCTCTAGGTGGTTAGTTTAAAGAAAAATCTCCAGTTTGATTAAAAATAATTCTCCGATTAACTGGCTGTGGAGTTTCTGCCAATATCCAGCCAGTTCTGGCTAACTTCAGGCACTGAACCAAGAACCGGAAGCAAACCGATTTCCTCCTGTCTGCAAGCTGCAGTAATGTTGTAGTGGCAAGGCATGGCAAAGCACGGGATTTGATCTGGATGGCAGAGAAGTGATTAGAGAGAGTTCGGAGTCAAAGACCGACATGGTTCAGTCCAAACCGGAATAAACTCCCTCAGGAAAGGGGAACCGTCACCGGCCTAGAGAGTGATATGTGGGATGATATGATCCCATTGATCTTTCTGCACTTAGCAAACTGTTTTCAAGCAGTATTGCATGACACCAGCAAAATGTCGGGGCTGTGTGGTAGAGCGTTGCTCCCGTTATGACAATATCGGTGAGATTCTCTTACTGGAAGGCTGGTCTGATCTCTTTGACTCAGAAGATAGGATTGTTACCTTAGCTACAGCACAGGAGAACCCATTAAACTTCAGAAACTGTGCAGGGTGGATATTGTTTGATCATCACAGCCTACATGACAATACAACAGGCCGTATGCCCTCATGCAGGGGCTAGCGAATGGGAATATGACCACATGCTACAATGGGCATAATAAATAAATTTTTGTTCTGTCTGCCTGGTTTCAGCTTCAAATGTCACATCGGTGCCGCTTCCTATGATTAAAGTGATAATGTATTTAATGCGACACATTAATCTGCCCAAATCCTGAATATCAGTCAGCCAGCTGCACCCAGCGGGCTGCAGAAACTAGCAGAGGGCTTACAGTACACACACAGCTTTTACACCTGTTCTGCAGTGCGGATGCCTACCCCAACCTTGCGACCTCTTTAAGGGAGAGACTGGGCCAAAAACAGTGCCACACTGATTTCAATAAGTATAAGTGGAAGGAAAATTTGGTTTCTTGTATTTTAAACCTGGCCTATTATTTTCAATTATTTCTGGACGATGAAATACAAAGCTCTGTGCAAAAGGAATCTGTTCATACATTCCAAGGCCAGACAGGACAATGGTGATCCTCCGGTGGTTCTCAAACTGTGGGTTGGGACCCCAAAGTGGGTCATGACCCTGTTTTAATGGAGTTGCCAGGGCTGGTGTTAGAGTTGCTGGGACCGAGGGCTGAAGCCAAAGTCCAAGCCATACCTGACAGCTTCAACCCTGGGTGGCAGTGGCAGGGCTCAGGCTTCAGCCCCCCTGCCCAGGGCTCAAGCCATCAAGCTTCGGCTTTGCCCCTCCTGCCCCAAGAGCGGAGGGGCTCAGCTGTTAGTCCCCCTTCCAGGGGTTGTGTAGTAATTTTTTGTTGTCAGAAGGGGGTTGCGATGCAATGGAGTTTTAAAAACACTGTAGTGACCCCCTGTATAACACAGACCATAGAACTTCCCATAAAATCATTCCTGGAGCAGATCTGTTAGAAAAAAACAATCTTGATTTAAAAATTGCTAGTGATGGAGCATCCACCATGATCCTTGGTAATTTGTTCCGGTGGGGAAAGATCCCAAATCCATAATGGAACATTGGTGCAGACTCTCAAATTAAAAACAATTGCTTTTTAAAACAAAAATATTTGACTAGCGTTTTCCTCTCTCCTTTGACCCAGGAACTAAGGACTATCACAAAGCTCCCCACTTTCAGCTCCAAGTGCAAGGCACGTTTCTTTGGCCTTTTCTAACACAAATACAGAGCAACATGTACATTACATTTAACCCGCCCCACCCCCCCAGCCCAAACCCTACCCGAACAAGACACACCACTGCACACACCTGAGCGAGGATGAGGGAACAAACAAGTGACGGATCTTTGTCTCATTGTTTAATTCACTATTGGAAGGTACTCAGAGCGTGCGATGATGAACCAATACAGAACAGATCCAAGTTGCTAAGTTTGCCCTCGGGCTGCTAGTTCTATTGTTAATTAAGGATAGGAGGCCCAGATTTTCCATTGGCCAGTGCAAAGTGGGCGTAAAACCCCACTCAGCGAGAATGGTAAGAATTTATGCCCATGTTACGCTGATGTATGTGATTACACAAGGGGTAGGACAGTGGAGATTCTGGCCCTTAATCTCCCATTGCCTGGGCAATGCAGTGCCCCTGACTGTACTTTAGTCATTCCCTCTCCCCATTTCTTTCCTTTGCTTTTTTTTCTCCTTAATTCATAGTAGATACATGTGACCAGTTTTGTGGCAAACTCTTATCAGCTGCACAGGTAAGGACATCTAGAGTTAGGGTTGCTTGACATTTTACCTTTATAAGACCCTGTTTTCAGTTGCTTTTAATTTTGCCAAACTTAAGCCACTCAGGCTGAAATGTCCCATGCCAGGTGTCTACTAAGGCTGAATATTTGTGGAAAGTTTCAGCTAAAAATGGTTTTTCTTTTTCTGAGATTGAGGTTAGGAAAAAATGTTTTATCTAGGTTAAAAAAAATTCTTATAGCTATATCCTTGAATAGCTCCAGCAACTCCACGCTTTTCAACAGGGACTTAAAATTTGCCATTGGGTCACCCTGGAGTCAGGGATGTGCCTTTTGCCATCTCTGTGAAAATTTGCCCAAGTTATAAAGCTCTGAAAATATGAACAAGGATGGGAGAAGAGAAGCAGGAGCCAGGGATGGGAGAGAATAGAAGTCCGCATTATGATAGTCTTCAGTTAGCGAGGATGGATGGTACTCTGAGAATGAATTGAGTTGTATAGCAAATGAAACTGTTTGTGTAGGACTCCTACCTTGGAGGGGTGTTGTGAAGATAAATTCATTAGTGTTTGTGAAGAACTCAGAAACCACGAAAAGCACACCATAGAAAAGCTCAGTTGGAAATGAATAATTGTGTGTTTAGTGCAGGGTGTGGATGGTGTGCAGTCAATAATGCATGGAGGCACACGTTGAACAATGAGAATAAAAAGAAATATCGAATACCTATGCATTCAGTAAGCACCATCCATCCAGTGTGCTCTGTGAAGCCACAGTTCTGTGGAAAAAATAGTACGTGATCATGTACTTGTTTTGCAGTAACACCTATGAGCCACAGTCATGGACCAGACCACACGGGGCTAGATGCTGTTCAGACACAGAACAAAAAGAGCCCCTGCTCCAGAGACCTTCCACTCTATGTATAAGATGAGACAGATCATAGAATATCAGGGTTGAAAGGGACCTCAGGAGGTCATCTGGTCCAACCCCCACTCAAAGCAGGACCAATCCCCAGACAGATTTTTGCCCCAGATCCCTAAATGGTCCCCTCAAGGATTGAACTCACAACCCTGGGTTTAGCAGGCCAATGCTCAAACCACTGAGCTATCCCTTGTTGTATGTAAGCAATGAGCCAGTGTTGGTTGGCATGATTGGCAGTGGTCTCAGCATGCCAGCAGCCTGGCTGTTGTCAAGCATTTTGCGGGCATCACAGCAAAGGAGAGGTCTGAGGAGGGATTTGAAGCAGGATCGTGAGGTAGTTTTGCAGATGTTCACGGGGAGCTTCTACCCATGAGGGGCAGCACAGGAGGAAACACGAAAGGGCTTGTTTGAAAATGGAACAAGTGGGTGATGGAGGCTGGCACCCTGGGCTAATTGAAGGCGAGTCAACAGGATAGAAATGATAGGTTGATGCAGATGGGCTGTGAAGGACCTTGAAAGTGAAGACAAGTAGCTTGTGTTTGATGCGACAGAGGAGGGATGCAAAGAGAGGGGAGACATGGTCAAAGCAACAGGGCAGCAGCCTTCTGAATGGATAGAAGTGGGGGGAGATTGCATTTGTAAAGGCCAGAAAAAGATGTTGCAGTAACTGAGACATCTTATGAGCTTGGATAAGAAAGGCTGGATTTTAGAGATCTTATACAGAGAGAATCTGCAAAGTTTAGACATAGCCTGGATGTGAGGACCTAGAGAGAGGTCGGAGTCCAGGGTGAAGTTCCGGTTATGGGCTTAAGTGACAGGAAGGATGATGGTGTTGTCCCCATGGACTGGGGACAGAGAGGTGGGGGAGGGTTTGGAGGGAGAGATTAGGAGTTCAGCTTTAGCCATTTGAGTTTGAGCTGATGGCTTAGACACCCATGAGGAGATGTCAGGAGAGAGGCTGAAATTTTAGTTTGGACAGAAGGAGACAGGTGTGTAGTAGAGAGGTAGGTCTGTGAGTCATCAGCATAGAGATGGCAGCCGAATTTGTGTATGTGGATGAGATTACCTAGATATAAGGTGTAGAGGGAGAAGAGAAGAGAAGGGGGCCAATGATAGAGCCCTGTGGAGACCCCATAGAAAGATGGAGGGGGATGACAAGGATCCTCTAAAAGACATACTAAAGGAACAATGAGAGAGGTAGGAAAAGAACCAGGAAGGGACAGGCCATGGAAGCTAGCAGAGAACAAGAGATCAAGGAGAACATGGTCAAGAATGTCAGAGGTGACTGAGGATGGAGGACTGGTTCTGAATTTTGGCCAAAAACAGATCATTAGAGACTTTGGCAACAGCCATTTCAATGGAGCCTGAGGGATGGAAGTTGGACTGGAGAGAGTCTAAGGTGGAATTGGAGGAAAGAAACTCCAGATTGCTATCCTAGGCAGTGCATTCAATGAGTTTACCTCCCCATATCCCTTCCCCTTTCATCTGTAACTGGAGAAGCAAGTGGGATCAAGGATGGGGGTTTTCTAAGATGTGAGAGACTAAATTATGCTGGTATTGCAAGGGGTTGAAAGCACCTGTGGCCATCTCTGAACCGGTTTTGAACAGGACAGGACAACTGTGCGGTCCATCTCTTTAAATGTTTTTTTTCTAATGACCCGCGATGCAGCTGTGGTCAATGTCAGACTATGTTGCATATCATTGTCAAGTGCCCACTGACTTATTGTGATGGCAGGCTACCAGCTCTCCTCCTGGCTGAGAATGCCTTTAAATGGCTGGGCACATTGCGCATAACCGATGATTATGAGGGGAAAGAGGCAGAGGTGAGTGAGAGGTTAAGGAGAAGGCTCGAGGAAAGAATAGGAAGAGGGTGTGAGGGAGATTGGATGGGATGCAGTACGGGGCAAGTTGACGGGTTAGAGGAGGAGAGCAGATGAGAAATCTGTAACTGCAGAGACGGAGAACAGAGTTGTAGTAGGGGAAGGGAGGACAAGCAAAGGGGAAGACCATATCATCTTTTGTCAAATTTCTCTTTGAAGAAATCCGTGAGATCCTGTGTAGAGAGACTAGTGTAGGTGGGAGTTGGCGGGGGGTGGGGAAGGGTTTGAGGAGTGACTCAAAGGCGGTAACAAGCTGACTGGGATTGTGAGCTTGGGATTCAGTTAAATTGGAGCAGTAGAGATGTTCAGCTAGGAGGATGGCAGAACTAAAGGAGGAGAGTATCAGAGGGGTAGCCGTGTTAGTCTGGATCTGTAAAAAGTGACAAAGAGTCCTGTGGCACCTGATAGACTAACAGACATATTGGAACATAAGCTTTCGTGGGTGAATACCCACTTTGGCAGACGCATGTGGTGGAAATTTCCAGAGGCAGGTATAAATATACAGGCAAGAATCAGTCTAGAGATAACGAGGTTAGTTCAATCAGTTTCTCCTCCCTTGGTGTTCACACCTCAACTGCTAGAAGAGGGCCTCACCCTCCCTGATTGAACTAACCTCGTTATCTCTAGACTGATTCTTGCCTGCATATTTATACCTGCCTCTGGAAATTTCCACCACGTCTGACGAAGTGGGTATTCACCCACGAAAGCTTATGTTCCAATACGTCTGTTAGTCTATAAGGTGCCACAGGACTCTGTCGCTTTTTGAAGGAGGAGAGAACAAATTTGTAGTGGAAGAAGTTGGCTGGTCATGGGATTTCCACTTGAGATACTCCGCCTCATGAGAGCATGGGGTGGGGAAAGTGGATGTCAGGAGTGAGCCAGGGCTGGGGATTGGCAGGGAGGACCTTGCGATTGGGGGAAAGGGACAGATCAGGTGACTAAGGTGCAATTTTGAAAAACACCTCTACTTTTAAAGTCTATTTTCAGAGCAATATCTGCCGGCTATGAAAGAGTTAAACCAAATGAATCAATAAATAAGACAATACCCGTTGTCGGAAACACAATCTGTTTGACTTTTTAGTTTTTCAAAAATCTTTCTACTGTGGTTCCCATGGTAACTACTGCGGAGCACGTGAGGGGAACACAGCCTTCTCCTAATCCTCTCTATGCAGTTGAAAGTGATTTTGTAGTTCTTTCAAATGTAAACCACAGAATTAGCTTTTGCACTAAGAAAACAAGTGAGATAACTGAAGAGCAAACAGTCTCTGGGATAAGAAAGATTTACTGTTACTAAGTGAGACAGTAATCGAATTATTGAATTGGCATTCGGTGCAATCTTTCTGGCATGCAAAGGAAAATGCCGACGGACAGTGGTTATGAGAAGGATGTTGTGATGCTTATACATCCCAAGAAGATGACAAAATTGTTATATAGCACACAATAGTGCGACTTTAGTATGTGTTGCATTTTACACCCCAACGGTCTCAAAATACATTAAGGAACGTGATACAAGACTGAACAAGAACCTGCGTAGAGAGTACATGCCAATACAGCGACACTCCATAAAGCAGAATGAAAAGTCCCTAATCCTCTCAAATTGCATTGCAAGGCGAAAACTGCATGTGCAATTACAGGGCCTGATCTAACTTCCAGTGAAGCCAATGGGTTTATTGGTGTGCTCACAGTTAAGCAAGCAGGGATTAATTCACTCCCACTAGCCAGGGACAGCTGCATCACAGCGAGATTCTTCCCTGTGGAAGGGCAGGTGATGTTTGCCTTGTCCTCCCTCCTTCCAATTATGGAAATGAGCACCTGGGTTGCAGAAAAACATCACCTCCTGCACTAGCTCCACTAAAGGCCAAACCCACACTGTCACTGAGTAGGTTTCCGAAAGCCAGCTTCTCCAAAAGGCCTGTGCTAGAAAAAAGAAGAACAGGAGTACTTGTGGCACCTTAGAGACTAACAAATTTATTTACAGACTAACACGGCTGTTACTCTGAAACTTGTGCTAGAAAACAGTTCTATCAAATTAGAAGCGCTGGATACTTATATGTAACATTTCATCTGCCTACATAATAGCAGATACTATGGAATGTAATCTCAGAGCAATTTTTCAGCCTTAGGATCAGGGCTTTGGAGTGGAGCCTGGAGCTGGAGCCCGGACCAGTAGGTTTTTGCCCGGAGCTGGAGCGGAGCCGGAGCCGAGCAATTCAAAAATTTGATTGCTCCAAATCCCTGCTTAGGATTTTGGGGTCAGTTTTACTTGGGATCCTAGAATTGTATTGTTTAATGTCCACTACTTCATATGATTAGGTGCAGATGACAGCCGCACAGCATCTCGTAATCTGCAGGGGATTCTGCCAAATGTCTGCCCTGGACCAGCTGATCACGGTCAGGTTGCTGACAATGTGACTCATCCAGCGGTTGCCTGACTTGTACATATAGCAGTGGGGCTTCTGAGCTGGCTGTATGGCCAGGCGAGTCACCATGGCAAAACTCTGTTCAATAAAGTCATCTCTCAACAGCCAGGTGATATGAGCATGTTTTGTTCTCACATTGTATATTCAGATTTATTCACTGGACACTATTTTGTTGAGCTCTGTGTCACCAGCGCATACAAGTGTTTTTAAAAAATGAACATGCAAATAGAGCTGTTTGAAACTTTTCAAATTTCCAAATGCGGACAATTTCAAATTGTGAAATTTTTACAAAAAGAAATTAAAAAATTGAAATTTTAGGAACAATTCAATTATTTTTTGACCATCTATACAGGTGGTTGGATTTCCAATTTCTACATATTTGAATATGGGAGGAAAAAAGCTAAGTGCTAGTTTTTTGTTTTTTGTTTTTTTTTTCAAAATTTGTTCCTTTTTTTGGTCAACCAGTCCAACCAAATAAAAAACTCCAGGAATAATTTTTCTAGGCTAGGCATGACGTAAAGAAAAGGACAATTCCTTTATTACGTAGATAAAATACTGGGCTTTTGTCATCTCCCTTTAAGAACATGTAATCAATTCCAGAGCTGATACAATCAGCCATTACAACAGTACAACCGTCCATATATTAAACGAAACAGGACTGGAGTTGTTAATGGAAATATAGATCAAAGTGATCTAGGAAAAGTTACACTGCCTCGTCTTTAATATGTTGATAACTATGATATAATGCCATTAGCAGGTAAATACAAATTCTCCCCAACACTCATTCCTCATTCTGCTCAGAAGAAGCTTCAACTCTGCCACCTTGTGCCCAGCTTGAAAAGGAACACGAAAAGCCGTTCTCCAGCAACACAGTCCAGCTAACTATCGCATACAGACAACAACAACTACCCAACATTGTGGTTTGAGATTTTAAATGCCGCTGAATTGCTGTTGCTGCTTCATTCATTCTTCGGCGGCAATTCGGCGGTGGGTCCTTCTCTCCGATAGGGACATGCCACCGAAGAATGAATGAAGCGGCGGCGGCAATTCGGCGGCAGGTACTTCCCTCCGAGAGGGACTCTGAGACCTGCCGCCGAAGAGCCTGGAGCCAGCCCTTGCCTCGGGCGCAAAAATTCCTTGTTACAGCTCTGTTTCCTATGCATACACAGGTAAACTAGTTACACTCATTCACATAAAGCAATTAGACCGTCCTCCATTATAACATAGTTAAACTGAAGAGAATGTAGATAATATTATTAGTTTCTTGCAATATCTTACATCTTTGATTTTAAGGTTAACTGGACACAGTTGCATACATAATTAAGGAAATCAAGACGTGAAAGGGAATTAGCATCTATAAACTAATCTGGCTACAGTGTTAAACTTCTAACAGGATATAAGTAAACACAGACAAATACACTTAGCATCTACCGGTGATTTCTACTACTACAAATGAATGAGTTGATGATTGCTAGTACATCGCTATGAAATTCACATACAAGTGGATTTTCTTGATTACAATTGTAATGCCTCCTGTTAAGTTGTTATGGGTTACACACAGGTTGGCTGGCCCATAACACTTCCCCAAAACATTTCTGCACGCAGGCTGTAGAGCAACATTTCCAAGAATCAATCCTGCTTCAGACAAAGTTCTTCAGACTTTAGTTTCACAAGAACAGAGCAGACCAATGCAATGGAGAACGAGGCTGCAATCAGAGAAGGTGTTTGTTTACCATGTGGGCCACTCATAACCACTGCAATTTAATTCTCTTAAGTCTACAGGAGATTTTACAGCAAAATCAACCAAGAACTAAAACCCCTGGAAAAGATTACTGTAATTTTTAAGGCCAAGCAAACTTCTTGTCCCTGGCAGTGTCTCTTGAATATTCTGGAGTGTGTAAGACTTGTTCAAGGTCCCCTTGTCCTCAGGTTCCAAAAAACTTTTATCTGTTTTCTTGTATATTAGAAGTAAGCTCAATGTGATAATGGAGATTAAAACTAATGTGCAGTAGTTTCTACTTGTTCAATAATCATTAATAAAAAGTAAAAGATTTACATTGTAACCCTCCTGCCCATCTAAGTTGGCAGCAACAAGGGCCGGGTTCTGTATCTAGGGGTTCCGTTTCAATAACACAATGCAAAACCGGCTCGAGCCCCCACCCAGTGACCTGGGACAATTACATACCACCCCCTGGGCGCCTCTAAGAGGCAATACTTCCCCTCTCGCAAGCACGGAGTCTGAGTGTAACAGAAAATGTTTAATAACATGAGGTAAACAACATCAGCATTAAATTGGAAAAACACCAGAACTAGAGTTCTTAGACCAAACCATGAGCGAAGACCCACCCCAGCAAATTGGGCCGTGTCCTCTCCCATTGGTTCTTGAAACCAGCGACCCAAGAATCACCAAAGTCCCAAAAGTCCACCAATCCCAAAGTCTCTTGGGTCCAGCAACCCAAGAATCACAAAAGTCCCAAAAGTCCAACAACCCCCCAAAGTCTCTGTCCATGATCAGTGCAGCTCCAGAGTTCAAAGGGGGGGGGTGAGCAGGGTGTTAGGGGCACCTTACGTGATCCGAGGCCAACCGGCTGCTTCTCCGTGGGGTTCCACTGCAGCCTTCACCACGAACTGCTCCATTCCACCCGCAGTCCCACTCCTGCCGTCCCACGAACTGCTCTGGCAGCTGCTCCGCTCCGCTCCGCGACCTGTGAGCCGCACCGCTCCGCTCCGCTCACCGACCCGTGCCGCTCCGCTCCGCTCCAGCCGTCCCTTGGGCCGCTCCCACAAGGCTCTGCTAGCTGCTCCTCCAGCCTCTCCACTCCGCTCACCCCCGCTAAGCTAACTTAGCAATATAGCTTCAGGCTCCCCCACTAGTTAACACAGCCTCAGTGATCTTAGCTCTTAAATAGCTTTAGCTCTTTTGTGATTTCAGCTGTTAGTGATTTCAGCTAGTAGTAGGGGAGCCCCAGTGCTGGTGCACTATTGGCCCAAAGTGAACTCAGCTCAGCAGTCTGTAACTAGACTCCTAAGGGAATCAAAGTTAGCTCTGACATTCAACAGTGGAGAGAGAAAGAGGAGAAGGAGATGCAATTGGTGTTTCAGGCCCACAAAAGGGACCCACACCACCAGGTACCAATACCTGCCCCCCCAACTTCTCTCAATTCACTGGGTTTTGTAAGCCATGCCCCTTGACAAGCAAATGCTACCTAGGTAATGGTGAATGACTCACTCAGTCCTTCTGTCATACAACAGTTCCACTGGCCTTGATTCACAGAATCAGGGTAACAAACTTTATTCTTCCTGCCCCAATAACAGAGAAACTGGGGATCCCACACCAGCCAAAGTAACCACTTTGAGTTGCTGTGGTTTCATGCCAGGCGAGTGGGTGTGCCTATGCAAACAAGATCAGCCCCTGGAGTTCTTTTCCACACTCGCCATAATTCACCACCAGATGTCAGGGTAGAGCTCATCCTGACTCTGCTTACATCATGATTGTATAAGATTCATTACTAGGATAAGAGACATGCTTGTCCACTTATTCTTGACTGCATCTCAGATTATGAAGAGGAGCACTGCTGCTCTGAAGAACAGAAGAAAAGTCTTAACATATCATTACTGATGTGGAACAGGGATCTGTTCTTGGATTATCAATAATTAGTTTGCAAAAATCCAGTTAAAACCAAACTAAAAAGCAACAATGTGTGCAGTGCTGAAAGCATTGACCATTGAAGTAATAAATAAGCCGAGTCAGCAAGTTCTTAGTAACTTGTACTTATTTTAAAAACACACACTGTATGGTACAATAGGTACCAATACAGCCACAAAACCTGATCGAATATTTTTCCTGGACAGCTCTAGTAATTCATTCTGCACCCAGGCCAGCCCACTCCACCTGCCAAGGCCCCTCATGTGGGAAATAAAGCAACGACAAAGACCCCAAAATGAGGATGTAGCAGGGTAGTCACCAGCTCCTGCCTAGAAGGGCTTAAAACAGCCCTGGAGGAGGGCTGTGGAAGGGCAAGACACCTGGGCTGATTGGGAGGAAACAGGCTCAGCTGGGGCCATGCCCCAATCAGGGCCCAGCTGGCCCTATAAAGGCTTGAGCCAGGAGTTCAAGCAGACAGTCTCTCTCTGTGTTCAGAGAGAGAAGGGCCTGGGTGCAGGGAGCTTAACCAGGTCTCTGGAGTGGAGCAGGGCTAGGGAAAGGCCAAGGGAGCTGGGGAGCTCCAGCCTAGGAAAGCCCCAGACTGCAGGCCTGGTAAGGCCTATTAGATACTGGGTTGCAGGGGGCAGGTCCAAACCCCTTTGCCTGTGATGAGTGGCTTATAAACTGCAGTCTGCCCCAGTGAATGGGGGCTAGATGAGGATTGGCAGTATCCAAGACTGAGGTGAAGTGGGGATAGGGGGTGGGGGTTCCCCTGGGTGGGGAGACCCTGAGACTGAGGGGTTACTGCCAAGGGGGCAGTGCCCCAGAGAAAGGGGCACTGGGTCTGGGGTGGGGACATAGGGGGGCCAGCGGTAAGGGGATCACTGGCCTGCAGAGGGTGCTCCTGGCTGGAAAATGATCTAATTCCCAAGGACAACCAACAGGAGGTGCCGCAGGGGTGGGTCCACACCCTTACGGAGGGATATAAAGAAAATGACTCATGCAGAAAATGAAAAATGTTATTTGTATTGCGGTAGCACCTACTATCAGGAACCTGGGCTCCCTTGTGCTAGAGTCTGTACATACATATAAGGAAAACATGGTCCCTCCCTGCCCCCAAAGAACTTACAATATAAACAGAGTGTAGCAAAATACTGTGGGATTCATCCCTGTAGTGGCAACAACCCTTTCTCTAACTTCAGCTTCATGATTCTTTCTCTATTTCTGATTAATTTTCAACCATAGGTGTGAGGGGCTTCCAAATCTGTGTAGAACACAGGAAACCCTAGGGCTGAAATGACATCCCTTCATTCTATTCTATTCAGGTTCTTATACTGCCCTCATTATTGTGACCCTTCCACTTCTGACTAACATCCATTGTGTGTGGGTCATTCGCTCTCATCCTCTCCCCAGGGGGAGAACTTGGCGTGTAGTGTTTTTGTTTTAGTAGCAGTTTGTTTTTGTTTTGAATGTACACGCTGCTCTGTGTTATGTTAGAGAAGACAGAGCGAAGATGTCCTCCTTGCATTGGGAGTGGAAAGTGGGGAAGTTTGTAATGATCCTTGGTTCCTGTGGGAGTTCGTTCCAGTCTCAGACTTGCCCTGGGAAAAGTCTTGTTTTTTGCCAGCAGTTGTTGGAGGTGGGGGAAGATCTAATCTGCCCCATATCCCAGTTGTGCAATATGTCTTTTGGATTTTTACTTCTCCAGGTCTGATGAACTTGGACTCATAAGAGGTGTAAGGATAAATGGCATAAGCAGGCGCTCGTGCAGTGGGGTCTGAGTGACTCAGTGGGTCGGCAATGGATAGGCTTGGAAGGATTACCTCTTTATTGGCAAATGTCAATAAATGTTAATTTCACCATACGAACACAAACTGATGAAAAATATTTCTATTGGTAATAATCAAAATTTACAGATAGACAAAGTGAGAAATGCTGTTTGAGAACTTATTAGAGTTTGACTTAAAAGATATTTACTCTGTATATTTTGATGTGATGTTGACAATTTGTGTTTTCAAGGGTTTATAAGCCTTTAACTTTTTGAATCTCATCTACTGTCATTAAATTATTATTGTCTGACCGTCCCATAGTTTCCCACAACTGGGAAAATGTAAATTGATAAACATCTAAAAATAGTAGTTAAATCCCATAATCCTGCACACTGAAAATTTAAAAGGATAACAATTTTTAAAAAGCTTAAACATAAACATTGATACTATCAGTCAACATTATTTAAAAAATGGAAATTGAATTCTGCTAAGCCGAACAGGCAAGAGAACCAATTCAACCTAGGTTCCCAGTTCTAATACCAGCCTATGTCTGGTTCTACTTCAGCCTAGGACCCCGGTTCTAGGATAGCATGGGACCTTGGTTCTAGTACCAGCCTAGGTGAGTGGTTCTAGCACAGTCTAAGACCCGCCAGTTCTAGCACCGCCTGGGGCCATCATTTTAGCAGTCTGAGATGTGCCAATTCTAGCATCATCTGAGACCTGCCACTTCTAACATCCCCTGGGGCTGCGGTTCTAGCAGTCTGAGACCCGCTAGTTCTAGAGCCAGCGGGGGCCCTGGTTCTAGCACTGCCTGGGGCCCGCCGGTTCCAGCACCACCTGGGCCCCACTGGTTCTAGCACAGGCTGAGACACGCCAGTTCTAGCACAGTCAGGGGCTGCGGTTCTAGCATCGCCTGGGCCCCACTGGTTCTAGCACAGTCTGAGACCCGCCGGTTCTAGCACAGTCAGGGGCTGCGGTTCTAGGACAGTCTGGGGCGCGGTTCTAGCACAGTCTGAGACCCGCCGGTTCTAGCACAGTCAGGGGCTGCGGTAGCACAGTTTGGGGCCACTTGCTCCCCTCAGGGCCAGCCGGGCGCCCCGCCCCCTCGAGAGCTCCCTTTTAGTTAGGCCTTCTGAGCTCGCTGCTCCCCCACGCGCCCTCCGGGAACACGGTGCCCTATTGGCTCCCTAACGTTCTAAGCCCGCCTTAAACTGCTTTTCTTTCAGCCTGGACCCGCCCATCTAGGTCTCACTTCGATCATGCGCAATGGATGACCTCACCGCTCCAAACTCTGACATGCGCGCCTCGCCGCACAGAGCCCGAACATGCGCAATGGGGGCTGATCGGGGCGACTCCGAAATGCGCATGCGCTCTGTCGGCTCTGCCACCAGCGCTGTGTGCGGGGCTCGGTTCGGGCATGCGCAGTCTGGGCTAGTCAGGGCGCTATCCGGGACTGCGCATGCGCCAGAACTAGCCCGTCCACCAGCGGCGCGGGCCGGGTTCCGCTCTCCTTGACATGCGCAGTAAGCGCGCTGGGCTGGCGAGAACACGGAAGTCTCAAGCGAGTCAGCGCCGGCCGCGTAACTAAGATGGCGGCCTCCGTGAGGCGCTGCGCCGTGGCCTGGCTGGTCCCCGCCGCGGGGCTGCTGGCGCTGCTGGCCGGCCCGGGGGCGCTGGGGAAGCGGAGCGAAGTGACGGTGCTGACGGACGGGACGTGGCGGCAGCTGCTGCAGGGCGAGTGGATGATTGAATTGTGAGTGCGCGCGAGGGACGGGACGGGACGGGACCGCCCCACCCCCCGCCCGCTGCGCCCCAGGGTGTCTCCCCTCCCCCACCAGCCCCGCAGGGACATGCTGGGGGGCGGGGGGACGTGGTGTCCGGGCCTCGGCCCGCGCTCTTCCCTCCCCCCCCCATCCGCGAGACCCTCCTGGGGGGCGGGTGTTCTCGGGACCACTAGGGCGTCGCCCCATACTCCCAGCCTGCCCTGGGGTGTGTTGGGGGCGCCCCTCCTCCCTCAGGCCGCCCTGCTGCTGCGGTGGGGGTGGGGCCCCGGGGGCCCAGCCCCCCCCAGGCCCGGTGTGCAGTCTGCCTCTGGGATCCTGGCCCCTCCCGCTGTGCTGAGATTCCCATGGTGAACCACCGCCTCATGGACCCGTGGGGTGGAAGGGAGCTCCCGAGGTCATCCCCTCCAGCCCCATCATTGAGGCAGGGCCACACGTTATCTAGACTTGATACAAGTGTTTACCCAACCTGTCCCCAGCCTCCCTAGATAAGCAATTCCAGTGCTTAATTGTCCTGACCCTTAGAAGCCTTTTTTAGTGAATGTCTAGCCTAAATCTCCCTTGGTGCAAGGTCTGTTAATTGGGATTATTCTTTTCATCTATGATGCTGCACCAGTGTCTCAGGCAGGATTGGGCAGCTTTTAAAACTGACAAGTTTCAGAGTAACAGCCCTGTTAGTCTGTATCCGCAAAAAGAAGAACAGGAGTACTTGTGGCACCTTAGAGACTAACAAATTTATTACAGCATAAGCTTTCGTGGACTACAGCCCCGAAAGAAGTGGGCTGTAGTCCACGAAAGCTTATGCTCTAATAAATTTGTTAGTCTCTAAGGTGCCACAAGTACTCCTGTTCTTTTTTTTAAAACTGAGGCTAGTTTCTCCTTTGTGCAGACTTCTTTCAGTAACTGTAACATTCACCAACTTGCATCTGAAGAAGTGAGGTTCTTACCCACGAAAGCTTATGCTCCCAATACTTCTGTTAGTCTTAAAGGTGCCACAGGACCCTCTGTTGCTTTTTACAGATTCAGACTAACACGGCTACCCCTCTGATACTTGTAACATTCACAGTTTGCCATACTCAGTTTTGCTAACAATTGTTCTCTTAGGGAGCTGTTACTTAAGAGGTAGTAAAGGTGGCAAGTTTATGAGGCCTGAAGGCATGGCTTAAAAATGAAATAGTGATAGCTGAGAGCTGACTCTGTGGTAATCAGATCTTTAATTTGCTTAATCTGTTAAAATGGGTTGTGGCTGCCCATTTGTTAATATCTCTTTAGCACTGGAGTGTTAGTATGTATTAAGTCACTAGGCACATTACTTGCAGTGCAGTGTTTATATTCTGGCTTATTACTGTATGGTTGAATAAAATAGCATTGTGTTTTCTCCCACTGTGTTTTTTGAGACCGACTTTATTTTTCAGTTATGCTCCCTGGTGTCCTGCCTGTCAGAACCTGCAGCCTGAATGGGAAAAGTTTGCTGAATGGGGGGAAGATCTTGAAATTAACATTGCAAAAGTGGATGTCACAGAACAGCCAGGTAATCTGTTACATATCTGAAAAAAGAAACCATATTTTATACAGATGTTTACACTTTGTGCAGTACCCAGAGGCTGTGTTGCTTCATATGCTTTGTTTGTTTTGGTTTTTTTGTTGTACTAAAGTGAAATGTTGAGCGTACTTGTTTTAAATAAAATGAATAGAGACAGTCAGAACAATACAATATCCTTAATTGTAGTGAGAGCTCATTATCTATATTTATGGTTGAGATTTTCAGAAATGCCTAAGTGGCTTAGAAGCACAAGTACTACTGAAAGTCAATGGTACTTGTGCTCCTAAATCATTTAGGTGCCCTTGAAAATTCCACCCTGTTTGCATTATTGTTGTGCCTGGAAGCCCCAACCTAGATTGGGTTCCCTTTGCACAAGCTGCTGTACAACACACAGAAAGAAACAGTCTTTGCTCTGAAGACCTTACTGTCTAAATAGATAAAAGATGAAACAGGCACAGACAGGTGAAATAACTTGCCCAAAGTCGCAGAGCTGGGAATAGAACCCAGGACTTCTGTCTCCTTGTTGAGTGTCATATCCATTAGACTATGCTCTCTTTCCAGTGTATGTGTGTCAGTTTGTGCTTGATCAGAATTACAGGGGAGCAACCGATATACATTTTTGTCAAGATACCTATGATAAACACATTTATTGTCCAACACTGCTTATTTCCTCTCTCCCCCCCCCCCCCAGTTCAGAATGCTCTTAACGTTTTAAAAACGACTGTGTCCTTCTGCAGGTCTGAGTGGGCGATTTGTCATAACAGCACTTCCCACTATCTATCAGTAAGTACTCAAAATCCACAGTAATAGAGGAAATGTGGTGATCGTCTTATTAAATGTTGGATTTCTTGGAAAAATGATTGAAGATTATTTGTTTGCTTTATTGAGATAGGCTTTTTAGGGCGGAGAGGGGGAAGTCTCAAAGCTCTTTGTGTAGCATTAATCATAAATTTATAATCGCCTAGCCTGACCTCCTGCATAGCATGGGCCACGGAATGTCATCCAATGATTCTTTTGCAGTTAGTCCGTACCTTGACCTATCTCTGTAATGGGTGGTTCCATTTTTTAAACTTGTGTCTATTAGGTGGGTTTAATGCTGCTATTGGGTGAAGCACTGGCAAGATTGTCATCTTTCTGTAGTAACACAATATGAGTCTAGCAAAGATCCTATATTCTGCCAGATAAATTATGTTAATTGCTTTCAATTTTTTCTAAGACTCTTGACTTTAAAGTAGGACAAAAGGAATGATTATACAGAAGAAAAATGCCATTGAACAGAAATGAATGGTATATGAATAGATTGTACTACACAGCTACATGATAGTTGTACTATATCGGGCATCCTAAGGTACTCATCTAACTTTTTACTCTTTGAACAGTTGTAAAGATGGAGAGTTTAGGAGGTACCAGGGCCAAAGAACTAAAAACGACTTCATAAGTTTCATCAGTGACCAAGAATGGAAGTCTGTTGAACCAGTTTCTTCTTGGTTTGGTCCTTGCTCTGTCCTGTAAGTATCAGATACTGATAAAATCATACTATATTATTTTCGCTACCAGACACATGCACATTCGAGGATTCTGTGAAACAAATTATTTGGTGCACCATAGCACTGCTTGGTTCACCTTAGAGCAGTGGTTCCCAAACTTGGTTCGCGACTTGTTCAAGGTAGGCCCCTGGTGGGCCACTAGAAACTTTGTTTAGCTGAGCGTCCGCAGGTCTGGCAGCTCCCAGTGAACCGTGGCCACTGGGAGCTGCGAGTGGCCGTACCTGCGGACACTCAGGTAAACAGAGTGTGTCGTGGCCCACCGGGGCTTACCCTGAACAAGCCGCGAACCAAGTTTGGGAACCACTGCCTTAGAGGGGTAAATGTAACTTTCTGTCCCCTATTCGAATGAGGCTGTCTCAGGGTCCATTATGTTGGTGAGGATAATCTTTGCAGAGTTGAGACTCTGACACTGTATTTTTGTTGCACTTTGTAGATTTTTTTCATAGGCTAATGTACTTGTTCTGCACGCTTGAGTGGAGCAGCTAAAAATTTGGAAAGGGTATATCATTGTGCTAGAGCGCTGGCAGTGTAAAGAACATGTGGAGACAAATCCGATGCAACCTGTGATGAGTGCAGGCAGGGAACAGTGGGAGAGTGATGTCACACAATCTCTCAAGGATTGTGCTGTTTGAAATGCTATCTAGCCGTCCAGTGATTTTGAAGAGCAACTCAGATGATTGCTTGCTTTTAATTACTGCAATGCTCCTATGTTGTAAATGCTGGAGGTATATTGTTATTTTGGGGGAGGGATGGGGTAGTAGATGGGGAATTGCATAGCAAAATGGCATTCCAGAATCAAGGTTCTGTAATCTGACTTGGATGATCCCATATTCTTATATGCTGTACTAGTTCGACAGTCGTGACACAGTCTAAACAATGATATTTGCGCTCTTCTGTACAAAAATACAAATACTGTGTTCATATTATAGCCTTTCTGCAGTTAGAATAATGTCAGGTTCAGTTGCAGTCCTGCTCAGTGTTTCTGGGCAGTCCCCTTTAGGCCTGAAATCTTTGGCCTCTGGTGGGGTGGGTGTGTGTGTGTGTGTTTGTTTTTGAAAGGTCAAGGAAAATTGTGACATCGGTTTTACGAAGGTGTAAGAATACTTCTCCCATTTAAAAGCTATCACTTTGTTCCGAAGTCAAGATACCTGAGCTTTGGAAACTTGGTGTGCAACTAATCTTAATGAAAGAATTGGTCCACAACCAAGTATGACACACACAGGCTACTAATTAAATTAAGGTCAACAGAAAAATGACTACTGCAAGTGTACAATTGATATCTTTAATGTTTGTGCCTTAGTCACTGTGCATGTCTCTTTTCATAAATGCACACTTAAGTACTGAAAGTGGCTTAAATTTTCAACATGTCACCTTTTAGCTTTGCTTTTCCTAAAAAACAAAACAACACAAATGAAAACCACACGCTGGGGCTGAATTGAATACTACTTACAGCAGTGCAAAGATAGCATGGTAACAATGAAAGATCAGTAAATGCAAAAACCTAGAATTCCTACACCAATAACTCTGATACTTATATGCAATATTTTATATTTCTATATGTGCATTGTGGCCAAGCTAGTGTTGCTATAGGAACCATTGCTTTTATATACCCTGACTTTTATTGTAACATTGCAGTCTCAATGTCACATTCCGATGCTTTTTGGAT
Source organism: Malaclemys terrapin pileata (assembly GCF_027887155.1). Classification (NCBI taxonomy): domain Eukaryota; kingdom Metazoa; phylum Chordata; order Testudines; family Emydidae; genus Malaclemys; species Malaclemys terrapin. The sequence goes on along the minus strand of NC_071508.1, from coordinate 146,536,325 downwards.
CGTATTAGTTACTTGAATACAAACATAATTGGTACTGTATAGGCTATGTTTGTCCTGAGGAACAAAGTCTAGTGCATTAACAAATAAAGAGTTAAAATGCATAGGCCAGCAGGTGCAAGTTCTACATGGTGTGTGGAATCTGTAAATGTCCTTCAGAAGCTTGCTGAAGAAATATACTCAGGTACCAAATAATGCCCATCTCCTGAGAGGGAGACTATTTCTAGAACCCTGCAAATCTGCAGATATCCGGTTGATATCTGCATTCGCAGATGTGGATTTTTGCAGCTTGAGGATGGAAGTGGATCCAAATTTTATATCTAAAGCCCTGCAAATCTGTGGCTATCGGCATCGTATCCACGGATGCGAATATCCGCTGGGCATACTTGCAGATCACGGATCAATCCGCACAGAGCTCTAACTATTTCAGAGTAAAGGGCAAAGGAGAAGTGGTTGGAAAGCAGCCTGATATTTTGGGATGGTTGCAAACCCAATGTTGCTCAGTGTAGGTCTGATGAATAGCAATCAGAATGGGAGATTCACAGATCTGTGTGCTTCTGATTTGCCTTAAAAAAATTGCAGTCTCCAGTTTCACTCTCTTCTGATTTATTTCAGGATGAGCAGTATGTCTGCTTTGTTTCAGTTGTCCATGTGGATCAGGGTATGTGTTGCAAGTCTGATTTTTGTTTAATTTGAATAAAGAAAAACTTGGTATTTTGCCATTCTTGAAATGACTAATGTCTGTCTGTCTTTTTAGAATTGCCACAACTATTTTACAGAAAATGTTGGTATGCCAGTTTGGGGATCATATGCTATTTTTGCATTGGCAACTCTGTTTTCAGGACTGATACTTGGACTTGTAAGTGAAAAAATTTCAGTTATGAGAAACAAAAGCCGTTTTTTATACAGCATGGTGGATTAATGCAATGTAGAAGTTCAGAATTATTGAATGAAAACTTTTTCTTTTCAGATCATGGTATTTTTAGCAGACTGTCTCTGTCCATCCAAAAGGCACAGACCGCAGCAGCACCACTATCAAAGTAAGCATGTTATATGTTTCTAAGGGTTTCATTTTGTTCGAGGAAGCCAGTGAGTAAATCCTCGTTTGATAAAACAGGTATATAATATGAGGCTTATGATTGCTGGCCATGAAACGTTCACTAAAATGTTGACTTTTTGCTGGTCAGTGATGTTGCACTTTAACTGTGATTATCTAGTGTCTAGGCTTCATAATAGGATCATGACTGGGGTTAGGAGAGGATATTGTTTACCATAGACTTCAGATTGTGAAAGTAGCTTTTAGAACATTTAGATATTTGGAGGATATTTCCTCCCTCACCCTCTCAATTATTTAATAATTAAATTAATTAAAAGTTTGGGCTTCAACACGCTTCAGTTCAATTCCAGTTTGGAACTGGTAGTCAGATTGAGGACAAAAGAAGACATGCCTCATCTTAAAAGGAGGAGGGGTTTACATCTGTTAACATAATCCAACAGTTCAGTTTACGATGCTTCACTGGGAGCTATTAAAATGAGGTGTGGTACCAATGGGGATTGGTTAATCAGTGTTATAAAGACATGTGAGGAGAAGGCTCAGCCCCGTGTACCTCTAACTGGTGCTTTTAGGTTCCCTGTCCCAAACCTGAGGGAGTTTTATGCCAGGTTATATTTACTCAGTAATCCAGGAACACAAGTGACATAATTCCTTTGGTGGAAATGAATCTCTTTAGGCATTTTACATTTAATATTAAAAAGAACAGGAGTACTTGTTTGCGGATACAGACTAACACGGCTTCTACTCTGAAACATTTAATATTGGAATTCCCGACTTCTGCTGGTTTGTGGTTGATATAATTGCTATGTCTAAACCACTGCAGTTAATGTTCATGTGTATGGGAATTCCTAGACAGACCTGTTTGGTGTTGCGCAAACAAATAGGTCTTGAGATGAAAGTACTTTGTTTTCTCTTTAAGAAAAATTAGCACCAGAATCAGCCCGGCTCTTGAAAAAACTGGATGAAGAACAAGAAGCAGATGAGGAGGATCTTTCAGATGATGAAGCAGAGGATAAAGAGTTAGCAGACAGAAACTCTTCAACAAATGCTGTAAGACAGCGTCCTGTGAACCTTGCTGCTGCCACAGATAAATCCTAGTTTCATGTACTTGAGGGTTTCTTGAGAAACAAAAAGGGTGGAATGTACCAGAACCTTCTGCTTGAAGAGAGGTGGAACTCGTATCACTGTAGTGTTCGCTCATCACTTTCAGAGAAAGCTACCTTTTAAAAAAGTATCTGTGGCATCAGGTATTCAAAGCTGAAACTTGATATTGCAAATGGCGAAACCCAATACCATAAGTGTGTGGATTGGTGCTAAGAAATAGTTTGTATGGCTTTCTGAATGACTCATTCTGTGGTTAAGTTGTACTAAATGCAAAACTGGTGTATTTGTAGTATTAGAGAATATTAGCAAGGCAAATGCACTAACCTGTTTGTCTGCTAGAGCATCTGAAAAGATTTCTCATTGTAAATCTTTCCAGTTTCGCTCTGAAGAAATGCTGGAAAAAATTCCTCAAGTTATGGGACCTTAGCCCAATTTTTGTGGTAAAAATGTTCACTGTTCTGTTAGGTATGACATTGAGTGCTGCAAAAAAATTTCTTTACACCAATAATGCAAACTAAGGGTATCCTCTAATAAAAAGTAAGGCGATGAGACTAATATGGGACATTGGAGTCTTAAAAACTGAAGAGTGGCTTGTTAATGCCAATCATGCATTGGCCTGATATTCAGCATTGCCCTGTTATGAAACTTGAGTCTTCCCTTCTAATGTGGACCATATTACTCTTCCCCTCTCTTTTTAACCAATTTTCATCCTCTGTGCAGTGGGTAAATCTTGTATATCCCAGGCTGGAGGAAAAACTACAAATACGACTTAAAAATATGATTTGAAGAAATTTAATTTCTTGGTGGCTTTTCTCCTTCTGAACTCTTGAGTGGAAAGGTATTTTTCTACTCTTACAATCAAATAAAAAAATGCCATGTGTCCCGGCCTAGAGGCACAAGTTTTCTTTTCAAATACCACAGGCCTTGTGGTTGCTTGCCTTCCAGGGCCACTATAATGAAGCTACTGTATTTATTTTCACTTCTGCTGCATTACAGCACGGATAAGTCTAAACTTCTTATTAAAACAAATGGAAAGCTGGTTCTCAGGAGTTAGAAATGATTTCCATAGGAATGGTCAGCAATGATCTCTTTTCCATGGTAGTATGCACACTCCATTCCCTGTGCTCTGATCCAGTAAAGAGTTTGCCTGCTTCATATTAGTTTAAGGAACTGTTTGTTTTAGTGATATCTCATGGAAACAGAACCTTTAATAAAACCTAAAAGATAATATGCTATAAAACAAACTCTTAGAAATAGTCCTAAGCATTTTCTGTGACTATTTAAAGCTTTTGTGGCTTTCAGTTAAGACAGTGATGCTCCATATCAATCTGTTGAAACGAGTAATCTTGACTACAGTATCTTCTGACCTCAGTCACCCTACTGTAGTCAAAGCTGAGAACAGCAAAGGCCAGTACCTATAATTATTCAACCGCAAAATGAAGGTCCCTCATGTGCATTGTGAAGCTAATACGAAATCCCTCTCTCGCATTACACAGAAATCTCTTGTCAGTTGCATTGCCTCTTTTTAACACGAGTAGAAGGCTCTTAAATGCCCCAAAGGAGATACACAAGTTCTGAGCTTCTCAATTAAACGTGTAATTCTTCTACTCTGAAAACTGATTTCAAATGGCATCTGGCAATTCCCTGTCTGTCTCAATGACTCCAGCTCAAAACTGGCTTAGTTTACAAATAGCGTTTTCTGCCTAAGTGCCAGTTCCATCAGTTCATCCTGCTGTATGGAACTAAAGCTGTCATGATTCAACCACATCTTCTTATGAGCATGGTTGTGTGCCTACTGTATACTTCAAGGAACATGTCACCCTGAAATTTTTTTAAAATTGACTAATTTACAAAAAGTCCAGTTTCTTAGAGTGCCATTTTAAATGCTATGCCCTGAAATTAATATATCTCCTTATCCTTCTAAGGGTTTTTCTGTTTTTATGTCTATCTATCTATATATGTATGTATATCTATATGTGTGTTAATACTGGAATTGTGTATTAGCGAGCCAAAGAAAATGAAGATTTCTGTTGCTAACTTCTGAAGTGGTGTTTGCAAGTGAAAGATTGCTGTATTTAGTAGGTGCAGCATTTTCAAACAAATGTGACTCCGTTCTTGCTGGTCCTCGTCTTAGTGAATTTGCGGTGCTAGCAGATTAAACATCTTTGTCATTTGCAAACAGTAAATTTGGTCTGGAACCACTGAGAGGCTCCACTAATGGAAATACTGATGCCATTTTTAATTTTTCACTGCAAATTGGCACTTTGAAGCCAGAAATGTTTTAACAATATTACTAATTACTTCTAGCAGAGACCAACAGAGAACAAGTAGCTATTAATGAATGTCCAAGGGATGTGGAGTAGTTACATGAAAACAAACTTGCTCAGCATTTGCAAATATTGCTGTTGATTTAATACATTGAAAGTCATAAGGGAGGGACAGCTTAAGTGTCTAAGTCATGTCTTGAGAAGATTTCTTGGCAATAAATAACACAAAATATGCATTTGTGTGTCAGTTAGTCAGATCTTTAATCAACCTGCATACTGTGATGGGAAAACATGAGTCAACTCACCAGATATGTTCTGCTGTCAAACAAATCCTCCAGGGAAATTCTCACAAGAAAATGATCAGCTATAAAACGTGTCCCAGTACTTCCTATTAGTCTTTTTTGTTTATCTTTGGTGCTGTTGGTTTGATTTATCCTAAGCAAAAATATTTTCCATTCTGTGTTGGCACTTGTGCTGTTACCTTAGTAAAAGTGTAACTACAACAATGTAAATCAATCTGTTTTGGTCAACTTTTTAGATGAATCTGTTCCTACATTTTAAAATATCAAAATTAGTGTAGTGTGAAATGAAGTATATATCCCATATAATACACTTAGGATGTTTTTGTGGGAATTGCCTTAAATGCTATAGAGTCTAGATCACGGTCTGTTATCAGTAAAATAAAGCAATAATGTAAGATGTACTAGAAAGAAGCAGCACTTTATTTGATAAGTGGTACACTTCATTCAGCAGTGGAACTTGCACTTAATTTTGGAGAGGATTTGAGAGAAGGCAAAGGAGGCGGATAGAGCTGCATGTTCTCAATATGGAAAAGTGCTTATTCTAGATTTGAAATACAGTTCAACATAGCCTTCTGCGTGTCTAAATGTAGCTGCTGCTTACAGATGCAGATGTTCGTTTTAAACAACTAAATTTGTATGATATATAAAACATATTCTTGATCTTTTTTTTTGCCAAGTTACAGCTTTTAAGTGAAGAAAATCAGTGTGTTTTCTTGTTAAAGTGACCACACTCTAGTGTTTCTCTTGCCAGGGTAACACTTGCGTAACTTGTCTTTGATTTTTTTCCACCTTTCCGAACACATTCCTGCTCTACAGGCAAATGATTGAACTAGTTCAAAAATTGCCTCTCAGACATAAGGGTAATTTATTCTGAGTTGTGTGAATCCTGATTTAGTGTCGCAGAGCTTGCATTTGTGCTTATTGTTGTTTGTGCAAATGCTGTGTTTAGAGATCATAGGCCAGCCTCATGTACTTTTGTTCACCTTTGTAAATCTTACGGTCATACTTTCACAATTCAGTGGTTTGTTCTGTGAACATTTCTTCCTTTCATCTGTACCGAATTACTGCATTCCCAAGGTTGTTTATCGAGGCTTACTAGCCTAAGCTTGCAATGTAACAAAGGTATGTGAACAAGAACCTGTCCTTTATATCTGTTTGTGTTCATAATGTTTGAATATCGATTTTATAAAAGCCAGACTACCCTTTTCATTCTATTGGGGATTGATTCCTGTTTTCTTAGTGAATTTTGAACACACATTTTGGGTTAGCTCCATTTTCCAGTGTCAAAGCAAGGCTAAGCAGCCATTGTCAATGCAAAATAATACTTACATTATAACAATACAATTAATAAAATAGTTCTGACTGTGTCTGTCTTTTTAAAGGAAAAATGTTGAATGACATTTTAAACTAAAGTGGCAGTGAATATCTTGTGGCTTTTTAAAATCCACAAGGGCCTATCTATTGTTAAGGCTACCATCTGGTCAGGGATATTTTTAGTACAAGTCACGGGCAATAAACAAAAACTAACAGCCCGTAACCTATCCAGGACTTATACTAAAACTACCCTTGACTAAATCTTAACTGGGGGAGAGGGGTGCTGATCTGAGGGGGGCTCTAGCGGCCAGCAGCACCAGCTGAGGCCGCTCCTTTCACCGCTGCTCCGGCGATTCCCCAGGGCCACCTGAGCAGCGGCCCGTGTGGCTGGCTTCGGGGCTGCTCCAGCACCGCCGCTGTGGCTGGCTCTGGGGCCAGCTGCTTGGACAGCCCTAAGGTCAGCCCCATTGGCCACTGCAGAGGTTGCAGAAGGTCATGGAATCCATGAGTTCGGCAACCTCCATGACTGATATGGAGCCCTACTTCATATAACATGACCTGATTATTTAGCAGTAGCTAGATACCTCCCAGGGTGCATGGGAAATGGCTTACATAATGAGCGTATAGGAATGAGTATAGATCTCAGTATAGAAAGGCAGGTTGGACTCAACAGCTGGAAACCTTGAAGTTTGGCCTGGTTTGACTCTGACTTTTCTACTGGGGCCTAAGCTATTAGCCACTGAAACTTCCACAACCAAAGGAATTTTTAGGAATCGTCTTAGTGATTGTCTACAGGCCAGCTATTGCAAACATTTAGTTGTTAGTAGATCCTAGTGCAGCGAACTGTCTTAGAGATGGGGTTCTTTTAGAATACTTTCAGGCAGAGTCATGTGCACCCCAATGGGTGGGTGTGGCTGGAGATACTGACTCTAGAGAGACCGTAGGAAATACAGGCTGGGAGTCAAACACTTTTCACTGGCACCTCTTGCATGTCCCAATGGCATGTGCCATAAGTCCTGCCTTATTCGGTGAAATAGGTCAGACTAGATGTAAGCTGCTGTCCTGACTCCCCTGCTGGCAAGCTGGTTTTCAGTTAACTTCCCTGTTTTAAAACTTTGTGCATTCTAGCTTAGCCTGCTCCTTTCCTGGGTGGAAGGTGGGGTTGGTTAGTTCCATTGGTCGAACACAAATGACAGTTTCGTGCAGCTCTTAACAAGAAAGAAGAAATGACCTGTCACTAAAAAGTGGACCGGTAAATACTGTTTGTTTTGATTTTAACGTCCCCACGGAGAAGCCGCAGTTAGTGTGGGCCTTAGATAACAGAAAGCTTTCTAAGTGCAATTACAGTTTCACCATATATCACATTGAAGCACAGCTCTTTGCACAGACATTCAGCAACGGTGTGAACAACGCTGTTCTGCAGTTAAATGGAGAGTGACCGATGCTGAAAGTATGAAACAGGCCAATACTTTTCTTCAGTCTGCCTAAATTGAGTAAATACTCCAAAAATGAAGATTTGCCTCTACTGTAGCTTTCCCTAATTTGGACTTGTTCAGAGCTGCCACGTAGACAAGGTGCCAGTGCTAAGAACCACCTAACCCTCTAAAAAGCAGCTTCTGGTTGCTTGTCTCCACTGTGGCTCCAGCCAGTTTTCAAACAGATTTGAATCTTTGGAACTATTTCCCCAGTTTAGACACGACCTTCAGGTATTTTTGTTGACAAGAAAAAAGTCAAATGCATAAATTATTCACTTTTGAGGATTAGTACCAGGAAAAGAGTGAAACACAGCTTTTAATAACCTCCATAGATGGGGTGATAAATATAGCAATAAGCCACAAATGTATATCCCCCAGCAGGTGGCGTTTATGTACTCCAGAAAGAGCCTCGTGCACACCTTCTGGTGTGGTTTGTTCCTTATTAGCTCCTTCATTTTACATCTTGGTGTTTTTAAACTTCTTTTAAAAGAGCAGTATTTCGGGGGCCAAGGATAGGTAGTCCTCCCCTATTAAAAAAAATAGTCTGTTAAGGACAGCAGACATAAGTAGAGAACAAAATTATAGCATCCTTTTTCTTGCCTCTTCTGTATACAATTATTTTTCCCTACCTTTTTTTGTCTTTTAAAGTTCCTTGTATGTCTTAGGTCTTTCTCCCTCCTTGAAATTTATGTTCTTGTCTTCCCTTTCAGCGGCAGTTTCTGGCATAATACTTACTTTTTATTCCTAAGGCGGGGAGTGTCTGTTTTTATGAGAGTTCAACATGGCCAGAGGGCCACCATCTGCTGTTTAATAGGCATCTGGGCCTATTGTGGGGGAGGGAAACGCATTTATTCCCTGATTCAGCAAAGGATTTAAGCATATACTTAATTTCAAGCATGTGCTTAACTTGAATGGGATTAGTCAACTGCTTAAGTGCTTTGCTGGAACGGTGACATAGAAGGGTCCCTAGTGTGGTTGAGGATGAGGCTGGCTGGACTGGGGAAGCTGTAGTATCCCTTTGACGGGGAACCGTAAGTCGGTCAGTGGTTGTTGCAGACATGGGGCAGGTTTAATTACACCTTGAATTTGGAGATAAGAGGTTCAGGGTGCTCAATTTGTTTGTTAGTAAGGGTGACTATTTGAAGGACAGCAGCTGCCTGCTAGAAAGAGGCACCTGGCCCCAGGAGGTTGTGGAAAAGGGGTTTGCAGGTTTAGCAGCTGATCCTGTGACAACGATTGAAATGGTCCAGTAGAGAGACGGAAGATGAAGAGAGAAGGTGTCTCTGTTGACTTCAATGGGCTTTGTGTCAGGCTCCTGTTGAGTCAATGAGAGCCTTGCTGTGAGTTTGTGACCAGGCGTGACCTCAGCAAGGCCCAACCAGAATGTGGCTGTGGAGAATCGCTTTCATTTGCCAGCCTCTCCTGTATCTGAGCGTCATGCCACTTGGTCATTTGTCAAGTTAGACTGAGCCAAAGGCCTTTAGCCACACCTGCTCCCTTGGGTTAGCCCTTTTGTTGGTAGTGTCTCCAAGCAGCCATGGATTGAAAATGTCCAAAGACGGATGGACCTTTTTGCCTCTATGCATGGGCCTTCCAAGTCAGGGCTGAGGGGGAACCTGCATGGGGACTCTGCCTGCTCTATGAATAAATATGTCTTCAGTCGCCAGAACCATCACTCCTGTGCATGTGAACCAACACAACCATGTCCATGGCAGGGGATCCACGCCAAGGGGGAGGACCTCCTTGCTGAGTCCTTGCTGCATAATCTCTGTCTTCCTGTGCAGGTGCTGGGGGTGTCCTTGGTGTGTTGGAGGCTGGCCCAGGCTGATATCACCAGGATAAGAGACCTTTGGACTATGGCCGGTAATACGGGGTCAACCATGGGGTGCACACACTTCGTGTCCCCTGCTGTGCGCTCTAGGAGATAGAGGCTGGGCAGCCTCTCTTCTGTGCCTTGAGCAGGTCCTGTGAAACGGGTGTTCTCCACTTTCCTGTAGCCACTGACCTTCAGAACTCAACATCAGGCTCCTGCCTCACAGCCACCTTGCTGGCTGCCCCCAGCATATCGCCCAGCCAGGCTGAATGCTATCCAGCTGGCCTGCTTCAGAGTCACACCCCAGGAACATCTCTATGTGTCTGCTCTCCACGGCGTGCACTTCCTTGCTCTCATGTCCTGCCCTGATACTAAATGGCAGGATATCTTTCCGTCTAGCAAGGGTGAGCCTTCATGCAGCTCTGGTCCTGTGGCCTGCTGTGGTTATCAGCTGGTGGCTCTTGCACAGGGCTGTTAGCATGGGTGTGTGGCAGGCACTGTTCACGGAAATCTCTGCTGTGGTGAGAGGGAGATCCTGGCCTACCTGCAGAGTGCCACGTTGCAGCCCCTCTTTCAACTCCTCCAGGCCGAGTGAGGTTCTGGCCATGCTCTCCCCCACAACTGTTCCTGTCTACATGCCCCATTTGCGGCTCCACAAAGGCACGAAACCTCCTTGTCAGGCTCTTCCAAGCTCTGGCCATCCATCAGTCCAGGAGGAGGAAGCTATGCGGGGGTTCTCTGTGACTGTGGGGCCTTTTTCCATTCCCTGGCCACTTCATGCATCCAGGCCAAGATCCTCTGGGCACAGTTCGCTGACTCCTTGGACTCCTTCATGGAGCATTAGGGGTCTGGAGTTCTCTACTTGGTGTCCCCATCTGGTGCCTTGTTTCACACTGCTCACAGCCGCTTAGAATTCCGTGCACGTGAATCATACATGATCGTAAGGTCCACCCTTAAAACGATGCCAGTTTCTAAAATATTTTTGAGCATTTGGGGAAAATAAACTGATTGCATCTTTTAGTGGGGTTGGGGTTTTTTTTTTTTTTTGGAAGCTTCATTTTGAAAGATAGACTATGACTTCTAAATCAGGAAGATTTAAAACATGCAGAATGAATCATTTTCCTTAGTAAATCATTATTCCACAGTTATAATTGTGTTGGTAGTTAGTGGCAATACTTGGCTTCTGCTTCTTCAAGATCTAACAATGTGATATTTTGGGGGCTCTTATACATGTCACACTCAGCAGAGGCCTCAAAGCCTCTTGATCCTGCCATGTATTATAATTCCTCTCTATGCTCCTGTATAATTTTGCATCTTGTCTGGGGGGGATTGTAAGTAAATGGGTGCTTGGATACTATAGAGACTGATGCCATAGAAATACTTGAGATATAGGCAAATGAAGGGAGGAGATACACGAGTACGCCATCCCTTCTGCAAGTGGCATCCTATAGCCCTGTAATTTTAGCCACAGGCAAATTTAAATGCTGTGTCTGCAAATGTAGACGTTGTCTTCTGGGCTAGGCATGGAGTTCTTTACCCTTCACGTGCAGTGGGATTGCTGTGGTCGCCACAGCTACATGCAGGAGAGAGTTTTTACCCGATTAACGTCATCGCGTTGGGTTTGTTTTGGGGCAGCTGCACTGAAGACCTGCTATTAACACTGCTGCCATAAATCATTTCCAGCTGCCTTCTCTGAGGAGCCAAGAGCTTGTGGTCTGTCTCTGAACAGCATTTTCATCAATCCTCAAAAAACAAGAAACTAAGACGGGAATTATGTCGGGGAAGTAAATTAGACAGGGAAGCAGAATAGATGTGATTGCAGTTATGTGAGTTGCTTGTTTGAGAGCTACCTTATCTGTTTGGCTTCCTAGTAGGGGTGGTGTTACTGTTGGGGACAGCAAATGGTTCTCCAGTGAACCATTTCCTGACTACTGATGTATTCAGCTGTGATTCTGTGTAAACTGTTAGTGTGGGCTCTTGCGTATGAAATCTGCTTCAGTCCTTTGATTCCTACATGTAGATGCAAAACTTTTCCTTTTGGCCCTCATCATAAATTTTCCAGTTGTTTTCTACACTGCAGAGCTGATCTGTCAGACAAACAAGAGTAAAACATTTCCCTTTTCTTTTCCCAGTGCATGTAGCTGTGTTCTTTTCCACTTGGAAACGTTTTGGAATAGAAATGCCATGTGGTTTTATGCTGGACTATTTGCTTAACAGCTTGAGTTAAGAGTTACCTTCAGGTCTGCATCGGGTAGCCACAAAAGAGCTTTGGGGTGAGCCCACCGATGTCTGTGATATACCCTGCTGATCCAGGTGTGGAAACGTAAATAATACAGATGATGTGGTCCCCTGGGGTTAGGTTAGGGGAGTTTGAATAAACAGTGGTGGGGAGCATTGATTGGGAGTTCGCTGGAAGACCCAGTGCAGGTGAACGTGCTACGGCAATGTATGAGCAGCAGAAGGAAAATCTTTGGAAGAAACATTTATTCAGGCAGAGAGCAAATATCTCTTGTTCCCGGTGAACAATTTATTTACAGCATATATTATAGTTCCATTTTATTGGTGTCTTTTTTTTTAAATGGTTTGGTGTATAAAGGTAAAATAGATTATGGCCAAAGGAACTTGTGATTGTTGGGTGCCTCAGTTTCGGGGGGGGGGTTCCCAATTTGGGACATCTTAAAGGGGCCTGATTTTCAGGAAATACTGGGTACGTCCTTTTACCATTTCTTAGGCTGGACACCCAACCCAAAACCATTAGTCACTTTTGAAAATCTCAGTCCCCACATTTTCAGTGTACCTTTAAGATCCAGAGGCACATAACCCACGATTCTAGTGCAATGTTATTCTGTACTGATAGTATTGGGGGTAGCCGTGTTCGTCTGTATCCACAAAACCAACAAGGAGTCTGGTGGCACCTTAAAGACTAAGGCTGGGTCTACACTACCCGCCTGAATCGGCGGGTAGAAATCGACCTCTCGGGGATCGATTTATCGCGTCCCGTTGGGACGCGACAATCGATCCCCGAATCGACGCTCTTACGACGCTCCACCAGCGGAGGTGGGAGTAAGCGCCGTCGACGGGAAGCTGCGGAGGTCGATTTTGCCACCGTCCTCACAGTGGGGTAAGTCGGTTGCGATACATCGAATTCAGCTACGCTATTCACGTAGCTGAATTTGCGTATCTTAAATCGACTCCCCCCTGTAGTGTACATGTAGCCTAACAGATTTATTTGGGCATAAGCTTTTGTGGGTAAAACAGAAGAAGTGGTGTTTTACACATGAAAGCTTATGCCCAAATAAATCTGTTTGTCTTTAAGGTGCCACCAGACTCCTTGTTGTTTCTGTATTGATAGAATCACAGGTCAGGATGTGGTTATTTGATGCAGAATTATACTTGAAAATATACTGGTGGTGTTTCTCCAATGTACCTGAGTAGTATTATTCTTATGATTGTGCGGTGTAATTTTAGCTCAAGGGCATTATTGTTTGCTTTTGTTATGTGCATGTTATAATTAACTAATTGGCTAAGACCCAGTGCCCCTAACACTGGTTTTAGAACTGGCTACTCCAAGCTGAGATCAGCTCCACTTACAACAACAACACAACACAATACCTTGGTGCAAATCTCACAACATGCTGCTGTAACATTTAGAAACTAATGGAGAAATATTGAAAAACCAGCAAGAGAAGCAAACGAAAGAAGTAACTGATCATGAAGAGCAAGCGTTAATACTACCTGAAGACTTTGTTCCGTTCTGGGTTACTCTGATGGGAAGTTTCAGAGTAGCAGCCGTGTTAGTCTGTATCCGCAAAAAGAACAGGAGTACTTGTGGCACCTTAGAGACTAACAAATTTATTAGAGCATAAGCTTTCGTGGACTACAGCCCACTTCTTTGGATGCATATATGCATATATGTAGTCCACGAAAGCTTATGCTCTAATAAATTTGTTAGTCTCTAAGGTGCCACAAGTCCGAAGAAGTGGGCTGTAGTCCACGAAAGCTTATGCTCTAATAAATTTGTTAGTCTCTAAGGTGCCACAAGTACTCCTGTTCTTTCTGATGGGAAGGAAGCTCTGAGAAAATAACCTTCATAATTAAGGAACTGGAAGGATTGACTTAAAGGTTTGAAAGAACTCAATGTTGATATCTTGGTTGCTCTAAGGGAGGATATAATAATTTACAAAGATGTGAAGGGCATGAACCCCAAGGAAGAGGAGGAGTTACTCCAAGTGGATACTCGGAGCATAACCAGATCTGATGAAATTAAGAAAAGGAAAATTTGTGTTGACCATCAGGAAGAACTTCCTGAACATGAGAACTATAACACTGTGGAATAATCTCGCAAGGGAAGTGGTGGACTGTCTATCCCAGGAAATATTTAAAATTGGGCTGGAGAAAGTAAGGTTATTCCATAGGAAATGCCTTTGCCCGGGCAGGGGACAGGTTAGATAGCAGAGCAGGTATTTTCCTTCTCTAAATTCTATGATTTGCACTTCAGATAGCTTCGGAGCTTTCCACAATGACAGTGACGTCAGTTCATTGGGAAGAGCATTGAAAAATAGTGCAGAAACTGGACTTCTATGTATATGTGTGTATTTATGGATATATGTTTATAGAACACATTATGAAAATACTTCAGCCATCAGGCTTATCCTCCTTTTTATTTTTTTTCATGTGTTCCTCCTAATTCAGGCCTTTTCCCTTGTGAAAAAGGAAATCGGGTGTTTGGAAACAACAAAACAAAAGCATGAATTATAGAGTGGAATTTGTGCTAAGGTTTTATGAACGTATAGTCCTTGGGCGGGGCCAGAACCTCAGCTGGTGTAAATCAATGTAGCTGCATTGAAGTTAGTAGAGCTGTGCTGATTTATACCGGCTAAGGAACTGGTTCCTTGGGCCTAATGCTTCTGTAGTTCAGCTGTCACTTCTACCTAGCTTAGCTACAACATGCTTCAGAACATGTCACAGCCACTCGTAGTGCGAATATTAGCTGCCCAAAGCAGAGAGTAATATTTTAGGGCAGGTCTTCACTACGGGGGCGGGGTCGATTTAAGATACGCAAATTCAGCTACGCGAATAGCGTAGCTGAATTTGACCTATCAGAGCCAACTTACCCCGCTGTGAGGACAGCGGCAAAATCGACCTCCGCGGCTCCCCGTCGACGGTGCTTACTCCCACCTCCGCTGGTGGAGTAAGAGCGTAGATTCGGGGATCGATAGTCACGTCCCGACGAGGCGCGATAATTCGATCCCCGAGAGATCGATTTCTACCCGCCGATTCAGGCTGGTAGTATAGACCTAGCCTTAGTAATGTTTCATACACTCACTGCTACATTTTCAACAGCAGCTTCTACGGCTGCCCACAATGTTGCATACTACGGGATTTTGCATACCACATATCTTATCACTAATATTTTGCTTGGCCAAAACCTCATTTGTATGCCTACAAACTGTCTGCACGCACCACTGAGCGAATGGGATCTCTGGACGATTTGCAGGCGAAAATGTAGTTTTAGAACAAAATTTTAGTGTGGGGAAAAAATGATCACCCAGCGCTGGCTGTACTAAGTAGCGAGGGTAAAAATTGTGGTGGGGGCCTCTTTGACACTGACCCTTAGCATTCAAAATACAAGACAAATTGCTAACTTCACATATAAATGCCAGGTAAATGGACCGGTACAGGGGAATCTCAGTATCTTTGTGACATATACTGCAGGGAATAATCCCAACCTTGAAGGGAGATGGACAATTTGAGCTAATGGGACTCTTCCATCTCTAATTTCTGTGATTTTGAGACTCAGGTCTGGTCTTTCTGTATTGGTTAAGCAAAGTAAAGACACCGTTAGTAACTGACATGGAATATGGCTATAAACACTTGTCTATTCCTGTCACCGGTTCATCGCCTCTCACAAAACAGGTAGTAAAGAAGCTGACTTTAGAAGTTCCAACTCTTTCTCTGCCTGAGTAGTTTTATCAGTAAGACACTCTCAGAGAGAAATGCTTTCTGATGAGGGCAAGCTCCCCTTTTCCTCAGCTTGCCTTCCCCATCTTCATTCGCTTGTCTTGGGAAACAAAACAGTGCTGCCTTGAATGTACTATCTCTTTTCCTTGTCTGCGTCTGGTAGCCAAATTCACCCATGCTTAGGTAATGCACGGCAGTGAGCTGTGGAGGGCGCTGGAGCGTTGTCAGTGTGACCACAGATTCTGTACCTCAGGGATAAAGCTCCAAGATTCTGACCATTTAATCTAAATGGCAACAAACCCATTTTCTTTTCCCTAGCGACTGCCAATTTGTAGATCCATAATTCTATTTGGAAAGATTTCGGCTCCCAGAATCATTAACTCTACACTGGCCACCCACACGAAATACGCCTCCTCCAACAGTTTTGCTCACCACAGCGAACATCATTTCCCATGCGCCAGCCAAGCTCCTGCCCGTCTTTAGTTAATCGAATCAGCACAGCACTGTATTTCTGTTCATCCAGGCCATCGTGGATGGGTTTTCTGGCTGATCTGAAGCAGGCGTTTATTTGCAGCCCTCTCCAAAATTGGCTTCCTGTGATTAAAAACCAATGGGGAGTGGAGTGTGTTTGAGGGAGATCTGATTTTGATAAACGCAGCCTGGGAATGGGAACAGATGGGGATTTTAATGAATTAGATTCACTGCTAAATGTTGTTCTCATACCAATCAGCTCAGTTTTCTCTAACAGAATAATAATAAGAAGAGAAAATATTTAATTTCACTAAACTTCTACCCCCCCCCCCCCCAGCCCCAGACCTGTCTCTCAATCGTAGGCTTTTATCCTGCTGCCCAACATTGTAGTATCCACCTAAAATCACCAGCAATAGTGAAGGATCCCGAGTGAATTGCTTGATGTCTCTGGCACTTCTCTCTTTTCAGGGTAAAGTCTCTGCTTAGGTTAGGGTTTGCTTTGGTGGTTAGATCCTACTGATT
Organism: Malaclemys terrapin pileata; assembly: GCF_027887155.1. Classification (NCBI taxonomy): domain Eukaryota; kingdom Metazoa; phylum Chordata; order Testudines; family Emydidae; genus Malaclemys; species Malaclemys terrapin. The sequence goes on along the minus strand of NC_071508.1, from coordinate 146,520,045 downwards.
TACTTTCCTTGGTTACGTTGATTTAAGAATAATAACTAATAGACGCAAGAGAGGCAGAATTTACGTTTCTTAGGCAATTTACAAAAGTTCCAGCAAACCCTTTTGCTGAAAAGTAGCTAGGGCTGCAATGAGAGCAGGGTGTTGGCTGAATGCAGCATGGGTGAAATTCACCCATGTGAGCCCTGAGAGCCCCCTCTGCTGAGGGTGGGAATGATGGGCCTCTGCCATGTTGTGTACTATGGGGCTGGGCCCCAGACTGGTTCTGGAGCATGAGGAAGGCAGGCTTAGAGGTTGAGAAAAACAGCTGGGCTGGGGCAAGGGCTGCTGTCACAGGGCCTCCCTACAGATTGTAGGAGACGCCATCTGCACCCAAGCTCTAGATGTAGTTCCCCATGCAAAGCTGATTGACTCCGGAGTGTATTTCAACCTGCATGGGTAATAGCTGCTCCTGACTCATCCGCTAGGGACTGATCCAAAACCCAGACAAGTCCATGAGGTCTTAGCTGGGCTTTGGTACAGCGAGGGTTGCCAGGTTCCGCGGGAACGCCCGGTCGAAAAGGGACCCAGGCTGCTCCGGTCAGCACCTCTGACTGGGCCGTTAAAAGTCCGGTCAGTAGTGCAGTAGGGCTAAGGCAGGCTCCCTGTCTGCTGTGGCTATGCATGGCTCCTGGAAGCAGCAGCATGTCCCCCCTCTGGCTCGTACAGGGGGCTCCACATGTGGCCCCCACCCCAAGCGCCAGCTCCACAGCTCCCATTGGCCTGGAACCCTCCTACACCCCAAACCCCTCATCCCCAGCCCAGAGTCTGCACCCCCAGATGGAGCCCTCGCACCCCCTCACACCCCAACCCCCTGCCCCAGCCCAGAACCCACTCCCGCATCCTGAACTCCTCATTTCTGGCCCCCACCCTGGAGCCCATGCCCCCAGACAAAGCCCTCACCCCCTCTCACATCCCAGCCCCCTGCCCCAGCCCAGAGAAAATGAGCGAGTGAGTGAGGGTGGGGAGAGCGAGTGACAGATGGAGGGGGGAATGGAGGAGGTGGGGCGGGGCCTCGGAGAAGGGGCGGGGTAGGGGCGGGGCCTCAGAGGAGAGGCAGGGCAGGGTGTTCGGTTTTGTGCAAGTAGAAAGTTGACAACCCTAGGTACAGACCCTGAATGTCTGGGATTTCTTAGTCCTGCCTTGCTCCTGTTGAAATGTTCCTTCTAGGCAGGAATCCAGCACTCAGTGGTTTGATACGCTCTCCCTGAGAACTTGGAACCACTTTACTCTTTTTAATCTTCTCACCAAGTCTGTTCTTCTGTTTCCCCCCCACCCCCATGCCCGACTTACAAATCCAGCCACACTGATAACATTCAGCTGGCAGGGCCCTGTTTTGAATTGAAACTTTTTGGAAAGCATCTCCTGTGAGATGTTCGTCTCTCCTCCTGTGATGCTTTTGATTAAAATCATCCAAACCCTGCAGGGCTTGTGGAATTTATATGGCCAACCTAATGGAAAGCAGCGAGCATCCGGTAAAGGGGTGGCACACAAAGTTGGAATGGGATAATTAGGGTTGCCAACTTTGGTTGGACGAATTCCTGTAGGAAACAGGAAACAGGACTGAAAAGGGGAATGGCGTATGTGTTGTGGGGGGGGCCACCAAAAGAGATAAGTTTGTAAAACGCATCCAAATATCCTTTCTGGGCTAGTCAGGTTTTACAGAGCATTGCATGTGTGTGTCTGGCTGAGGTTAGGGGCAAAGTTCAGATGACAGTAGCAGAGATGAACTTCTGTTTGAAATCGAACAGAGATTGAAATGCCGCGTGAACCGTCTTTAGAGCCGATCCCGCTTTTGCTTTGCTGGCAGGGCCAGCTTTAGGAAGTGCGGGGCCCGATTCCAACAGTTTCGATGGGGCCCCGACAGGGATGACTAAAAAAAAAAAAAAACCATGTAAAAAAACCACGTGGGGCTTGTACTCACCGGGCCGCGCTCCTAGTCTTTGGTGGCGGGTCCTTCGCTTGCTCCAGGTCTTCCGCGGCACTGAAGGACCCGCCGCCAAAGTGCTGCTAAAGACCCGGAGTGAGTGAAGGACCCGCCGCCAAAGTGCTGCCAAAGACCCAGAACACTGTCGGGTGAGTAAAAATTAAAAAGGCGCCTCTGGGCAGCCCTGCCACTGGGGGTGGGGCCCTCTTAAGTGCGGGGCCCGATTCGGGGGAATTGGTGGAATTGACCTAAAGCCGGCCCTGTTTGCCGGCGTGCCCCAGGTGAGCGGTGTCTGGGGCTCTGGGAGCCGATGCTATTAGCTGGGCACAGCAGCACTGGTTCGGCCACGTTCTGACAGTGAATAATACTGAGGTTGGTATCTCAGGGTACGTCTACACTACCCGCCGGATCGGCGGGTAGCGATCGATCTATCGGGGATCGATTTATCGAGTGTAGTGTAGACGCGATAAATCGATCCCCGATCGCTCTCCCGTCGACTGCTGAACTCCAGCTCAGTGAGAGGTGGAAGCAAAGCCGACGGGGGAGCGGCAGCCGTCGATCCCGCGCCGCGAGGATGCGAAGTAAGTGATTCTAAGTCGTTCTAAGATACGTCGACTTCAGCTACGCTATTCTCGTAGCTGAAGTTGTGTATCTTAAATCGATCCTCCCCGTCCCCCAGTGTAGACCAGGTCTCAGAGTGCTGCGGTTGTATGGGCCGGTAGCGGCTGGACAGACAGAACTGATGCAGTGATCAATACTTTCCCAGGTCTAAATACTTTTGTGAAAATCTGTCAAACTTGTTAGTTCTCCCAGGTGGATTTGGATGGAGCTGGTACATTCTAGGGCACACAGACATTTGCATATGGGCTTAATTTATACTACATCAGAAGCTGAATTTTATTGTCTCCACACTGTAGCCCAAAGCTCCACAAACCCTCCTCCCTCTTTCATGCTCCCAGTCATGTATGGCCTTCTCTCAAGCCACGTGGCTTCTGCCTACACATCCTCCACTCCATTCCTATTCTTAAAGGATAACGGTCCAAGTATAATATAATGATACCTGTCCTCAATATTGATGCAAGGCTTATTCAATATGTTCTGTGATTGACGGAAACAGCCCAATTCAACCTTTTGCAGGTAAAGACAAAATAGCCATTCAGATATTCATAAACTCTAATATATATGGAGAGAGAAAGAGAGGGTCTATCTTCAGGCTTTTCCACAGTTTCCTGACAATTTTCAAAGTTCTTATTCAGCAGTCATGCAGATTCCAACTTGAGAAGTAGTATGGGAATCCAGATCAAAGCGATTTAAAGTAAAAAATGAACATGAAAACATGAAAGAATAGCACAGCAGTCCCTCAATACTGAAGCACAACTACTGACAAACAAATGGATCCCCCACGGTCTATGTCTTTTTGTGGAAGATGATGCCTTTGTATAAAAAGGGGCTATATAGCTAGATCTGTGCTGGTCAATTCCTTTTATTCACTTACTACTAGAGCCGAGGGAAATTCAGAATTTCTGGTCCACAGGAAATTACAAAATGTCAATCTTTCTTTTCATTCCAGATTGGGGCAAAATGCTGTAATTCCAAAAATACTTGATTTGGAAATATTGAAACAAAACATTTAGATGTTTTCAAAATCAAAATGTTTCATTTTGGGATGATGACGTGCCCCAAAATGCTTCACTCTGAGTCATTTCAATGCTAAACTGCATTTTCACATTATGACACGTTGGTTGCCATAGGGAGTTGTTCGGTGGCATCAAGCTCCCAAACTTCTACCCCAGGAGTCCTGCCAGACTACATCTTCCATAATGTAACAGAGTCATGTGACTTCCATGATGCACCAAGAGGGAAATCAATGATTGTCTTATAGGAAATGTAGTACTCCAAGGAGACCCACCCAAAGCAAAGAATGAGTGCCCTAAAAACCTCCAGTGACAGTGATTCCATAACCTTCCTTGGAAGATACTCCAGAGCTTAACCACCCTTAGAGTTAGAAAGTTGTTCCTAATATCTAACCTAAATCTCCCTTGCTGTAGATAAAGCCTGTTACTTCTTGCCCTACTTCCAGTGGATATGGAGAACAACTGATCGCTGTCCTCTTTATAACAGCCCTTAACCTATTTAACAATTGTTATAAGATCCCCCCTCAGTCACCCTTTTCTCAAGACTAAACATTTCCCTTTTTTTAACCTTTCCTCATAGGTCAGGTTTTCTAAACCTTTTATCTTTTTTGTTGCTCTCCTCTGGACTCTTTCCATTTGTCCACATCTTTCCCAAAGTGTGGCACTCAGAACTGGACACAGTCCTCCAGCCAAGGCCTCACTAGAGCCAAGTGGAGTGGGATAATTACCTCCTGTGTCTTACATATAACACTCCACTCCAGAATCATATTACCCTCCTCCCCCTTTTTTGTGTGCAACTGCATCACATTGTGGATTCATTCAATTTGTGATTCACTGTAACCCCCAGCTCCTTTTCAGCAGCCCAGCCACCGAGCCAGTTATTCCCCACTTTGTAGTTGTGCATTTGATTTTTCCTTCCTAACTGAAGCACTTTGCACTTGTCTTTATTTAATATTAGCTTCATCAGTTGAGGAGTGAGGCCAACACTTATCCACTTATTTTGAGCCTTTAAACTGGGAATGGCTGGGTGTGCAACACTTCTGAAAAGGAGGCTGTGATGGGGTGTATACGTCCCATCCTGCCACAGCCTTTAAGGGGTTAAGAGACAGAGTTGCTACCTCCTCAGCTGAGGCTAATTGGCTAACCTGGGCTAAGAGCCTGCAGACCAGGTGGAAGGAGGCTGCCTGGGAACCTGAGGCGACTCTGTCAGCCCCAAACTAGCAGGAAGTGGTGCAAGGAGCTGGAACCTCCAGGGAGAAAGCACTGGAAGGAGCTTCTCTGAAGGCAGATGAAGGTAAGAAGTGGCTCAGGAAACAGCAGTGAGTCTGAAGAAGCAGCCCTTAACTGTTCGCTACAGGGTCCCTGGGCTGGAAGCCAGCGTAGAGAGAGAACCTGAATTCCCCTACCTGCCCTCAGGAAACGGGTGTAAAAAGCCTTCAGATGCCAGGGGCAAGGCCTGTTGAGCCAGGAGACTGCAGGCCTGGAAGGGCTGTTGACAAGGGGTGCCAGTAGGGGTGCAGGAACAATTTGTCTAGGGGGGGTGCTCAGAGCCCTTGAACCAAACTGTCAACCTTGTATATAATGGAACCCACTTCAAGCCAGGGGTGCTGCAGTACCCCCAATCCCAGCATCTATGGGTGCCAGAGCTGAACAGACTTCTGCCTCATGCCTGGCCATGACCCTTCACCCATTAGTGACCCTTCACTCCTGTTTAGGTGCCTGAAAATGCATTTGAAACAGTCAGCTTTGATTATTCTCATGTTTAAGCATAGAAAGAGCACTGCCTTCGGACTGTTCAGATTGGTCAAACTTTCTTCAGCCTCATCCTTGTTCACGGCTAGTCTGAAAGGAGCTGGCTTCTACCACAATGTATTAGCTGCAGCAAAGTCCCATTGTTTCAGTCTGCTCCATTGTCTGCCACAGCTCCCTGGATAGATGGAAACAGGAAGGAGGTCTCTGGACCGTCCACAGCCAGCGGTCTCTGCTGATTCCTTTCAGTATGCCTGAGATGCAGGACTTGGTGGAGCTAAACGTCCTGTCCTTGTTGTAAGATTTCACTTGTGCCTCCTTCAGACATCTGTCTTTCTTCCATACATCTAATAACTTCCCTGGGGTAGGTCTAACTTGCCTTGATGACACCATGTGAGTTAGCACCAAACGTCTTGTGTATTTAACCCTAGTAAGGTAGGGATTAAGTCCTCAGAAGAAATGAAGATTTGGGCACCAGCATCAACACAGGGGTTGAATTTCTGTCCCCATTCTGATTTCAGCACCACCACCACCTCCCGGCAGTGTCAATAGCGCCCCCTGCCTGTGTTACGGGACACCACCAAGAGTCACCATCCTTGATTAATCCTATTTTGCACCATGGATAGGGTAAGCCCTTGCTTCTCTCCACACTATTCCTTGGGATCTTTGCTTGGTCACCTCCTTCCAGCCCTCTGCCGTCTCCTGACAAGAACAGCCAGGGTTACGATAGTCCCCTTTGAATAATAAAGGAGAGCTTTGGAAGGGACACAAACACTTCTGCCTCTAACTACTGGGGTTTGACAGGAGGAGACTTTTGCTGGAGGCAGATTATCCCATGACCACCTGCTGCTGGGTTCTTGCACCTTTCCCTGAAGCAGCTGCTGCTAGCCGCTGTTGCATACTGGACTCGATGGTCCACTGGTCTGATCCTGTCTGGCAACTCCCTTCTGCCTCCAGCTCTGTGCCTTTGCCTAAATTACCCTCTGTATTTGGAGTACCATCCCTACAGTGTGCCATGCATCCTTCTCCTTCCAGTCTCCCTGAACCTCTCACTCCTTGTGGCTTGTCATAACTAGCCGCTCAGACTTTAGACTGCACATTGTCAGATGGCTTGGGATTTCTCCTGGCATGGATAACTGAAGAGAATCCTTGTGCAGGAGAGCGTATCGTGGGCATAAAGTGCCACGCGCCTGGGACGCAGTAGAAGTACCCAGTAATCCTGACTCCAGGTGCACTGTGGCACCTGGCTCCTTGTCAGGATTAAGGGAGAGAGGTGGGAAAGGAGGTGGGATAAACCCTGTGCCTATTCCACAGGGTGTGTTGCAAGGCCCCAGATGGCCAAGCTGGGCTGTGTAGCACGCCTTTCTTTATCTCCCTACCCACCCCTTGCTCCTTCTGGGGTTGGCACCCACAAGGCCCAGGGGGGCTCAGCTCAGTACTCGCCGGCTTGGTACCTTCCTTTGGGGGGTTCTGGTGTAAAGCGGGCCAGGAGGGCACCCCCAAGAGTAGGCTCGTTGGTGGTGAGGGCTGGAGGGGAGGGAGGGGAGCACCAAGGGACGGCTTGGATGGAGAAGGAGCGAGCAGTTTTCACAGCCCTGGTGTGGTGCAGCTGGTGAATCCAGCCGAGGGAGTCCCCCGAGTTGCCCTCCCCCACACACCCTGGGCAGAGGGCTGGCATCTATGGGCAGCGTGTTGCCCCCTGCACTCTGAGCTCTGCTGGCAGTGGCAAAGCCCAGGCCTGTATCCTTCTGCTTCCCCGTCACATCGACACCCTGGCTGTGATAACAGCGAGCTCACGGAGAGAGGCCACAGCTCCTGGCTTCCCTCGGCGAGCTCTCCCCCTCTCAGGCGATCGCTCGGCCCTTTCCCTGCAGAATGCTAGATTCTCCAAGCATCTTCTTCGTAGTTGCTGGGTCTGGGGTCACAGTAAGGGGGAGAGGGTGTGTGGCTTCCCTGCTCCGGCAGGGCAAGCAGCATTTGCCCCCTGCCCGCCAGCTCTCCCTGGCTGGTGCGGTGAGAGTGCCCCCTCCTGTTTCAATCTCCTTTAACCCCTGCCAAGTCCCGGGAGGTGGCTCCCTCTTGCCCACAGGGCCCTGCTGCCTGAGTGTAGCCCTCCTGCTCCATGTCTGCATTACAGCCCGCGAGGCCTGAGGGGAGAGCAGGGCTGGACAAAGCCAGGCCTCCGAGCAACGCGGACTCGTCCTGTCAAACCCCCACACTTGTCCCCGCTCCTCATTCTGACATTGGCCTCTTCCTGGTGCTTCAGGGAAAGGGGAACCCTTCCCCCCCAAATGCAGCACTGTGGCTAACACTCGCCCCCTCGGCTAAGGCGTTGGGGAGGTCCCTGCTGCAGGGCGCTGAGTGACGGCTTCGGAAAGAGCCAGCCCATGCCAGAGCAGAGCAGAGAATCGGCCGATGGCCTGGGGCTGTGGTCGGAGGAGGAGGTGAAATTCCAGGAGGGTGGGGAGCCGAGAAAACAAGGCGGGTGCCTGTTACTTAGCATCTGCGGGGAGGTCTCCACGTGGGCAGCGTGCAGACGCTGCACAGCCGGCTAGCGCGGGTACCACAGTCATGTGGACGGTGAGGCAGGGCTGAGGTGAGCAGAGTGCCCCGCACGTCTGACCCCTATGGTCTGTACCCCACATGGCTCTCTATGGGCCCAAGCCGCGCCTCCCATGCAGACACTGTTATTTTTAGCAGTAATGGAGCCTTTCACTGCGGCGTGTAGCTACACGTACCCGCCACGGCCGCGTGGGTAGAGCAGGTCTGTGAGTGCTGCCTATCCGTGAGAGCAGCAGTGCCAGCCCCTGCCAGCGCAGGAGAGCCGGGTCACAGCAGCAGCCTTCACGCGGACGGGTAGAGAAGAGGAGCAAAGGCTGCTGCAGTGACCTGGGTAAAAGGCGGAGTTGGTCCAAGGCACAAATGGGATTTAGGTGCCCAACTGCCGCTAGCTTCCACATGGGCACATAACTGGCAATCTCTCCCCTGGGCCTGAAGTTGGACACCTAAGCCCGTGTTTAGGGGCTTAAATAAGTGGGTTGGGTTTCAGAGGAGCTGAGCATTCAGTGGGAGCTGCTGGGTGCTTGGCAACTCTGAAATACAGGCCGCTTATTTCATTCCCTAAAGATGGGCTTAGGGCTCCGACCCACGAAGGTATTTAGTCAATGGGAGTCGGCACCTAGGCCCACAGCCTCAAAGTTATTTAACTTCCAACACCCAGCGGTGAACATGTTGGCCGCGGTGTCTCAAATCTAACGCTAGATGCATTGTTCATGTTGTGTCCGCCTCACCCAGGCTCTGGAAGCCAGCAGCGGCTCCGACTCTGGAGTTGCTGGGGTCCATTGGCGAAACTGGAAAGAGGTGTGTGCAGTGTACCGCGCAACAGTCTTCAAATGGCCACTTCCCTCGAATGCGCTCAGCTGGGAGACCAAAAGACGTGGAAGATCCTCAGTTGGTGGAGCTTGGAGGTTCATGGAGCTACACTGATTCACACGAGCTGAGGATCTGGCCATGGGTCCCTCATCCCCCATAGCCCATATCTCCTCTATTCATGGGGACTTGTCAATAGCCGTTGTGGCTTTGCTGTCTCTGGAAGAGAAGGACCAGGAAGAATGCTGGCACTTGGCTGATGCGCCAGCCGCGGAATCCCCAGGCCACGGTTAAACTGCGCTTTGATGTCACATCAGGGGCTTTTGTATCTTGATCTCCAATTTGCAGGCTGATTGACAGTGTCCATTGCCTAGAAAGTCACTGCACATCTTGTAAAGGACTTTGCGTGTCTCTGCCTTGCAAATTCCCCCCCTCCCCTTTTTTATTCTCAGCCTGCATGTTTGGATGAAGGGGCAAGTTCTTTCCACCTGCCCCGTCCGCAGAAGCTGAATGAACAGGTAATGAAGTGGTCTGTGTTAGCAGCTGGTCGGCAGGTTTGCCACCAGCTGCATCATCTCTACCTGCCCTTGGAGGTGCTTTTTGCCCTAAAGCAAGCTAAGGGCTGGATTGTCAGGAAGGGTGTGAACAACAGTGGGTGCAAAATGTGTGGGCAATTGCAGGTCTGATTTGCATGTGTATGTTCCAGGCTTTTAGTTATTGCATGTGCAAGTTGTTGGGTGTGCAAATGCCCTGTTAGATGTCTGATGTGTACTTGTACGCACTCTCACTGCACTCAGGGATGTGCTACTGACGTTTTGTGAGTGCAGTTGTGTATACACATTACTGAGAATCTGGCTCTAATTTTGTTTTAAAACACTAGCATCCTTCCGTCAAACACAAGGTGTTTTCCGACTTCATTGAGCCCATAGCGATGGTACCTAGTCTTACTGAAAGGCTCTGTCTGTTTGGCTTAAATGCAATGGCTTTCATAGTGTTTAATGAACAAATGACCTAAGGACAATGTCACACTTTGACACATGTATATTTAACACAATCCATTAACAATACTATGGAAGCTAAGTAGTTCAAACTGACCTGTTTTGCTTCCTGCATGGAGCCAGCATGTCACATTGAAATTAAACACTGCCCATCCGCAGTTTTGGGGGAGGCACAAGTGACTTGATTGTGCAAATTGCAGGATTTTAACTCTGTACCGACACTCTCTGTAAGGAAAACTGTTCATCGGTGCATGAGCTGCATTGGAAATTTATTGGTTGAGTTTTTTTTACAATCCCTGCAGGCCAGATGCTCAGCTGGTGTAAACTGATAGCACTACGCTGCCTTACACCAGCCGAAGATCTGGCCCTACACTTTTACGTGTATTGTTTATACAGCTGTGGGTGACTCCAGCATCTCTGTCCTGCTCTGAATCACTGGGACTGACTCACATTCCAGTGCTGGCAGTCGGTTGATAGGCAGATAGCCAGATCAGAGCATGCTGGCGTGCTAGGGAAAGACATACTTTGGACTCTGGGGTGGTCATGGCAAGACTAGCAGGTCAGTAACTGAGCTCAGCAGTAATCCTCCAAAAGTCTGTTGCTGCCAGCAGTTTGTTAACTAAAGACCCCTGAGGAAGCCAGGGCTTCCCATCAAATCTGTTCATGGCCACAGCAAGTGGCTTTGAAAGATCCCTTGTTATTAGGCAAGACCTTTTTAATTGCAACTTTGATTCCGCTGCGCTCAGCTAGTGCTAGAAGTCATAGGGAAGTGTCCAGGCAAAGAAAAATAGCACGTTTCCCCCCTGCTCATCAGGCATCTAGAGGAGAAAACATACCCCTAAATGTGCACCAAGTGGAATGCACCACTGCTTTACAAGAAAACAGGGGAGCAGGATGTCCACCAAACTCAGACTTATCTTCAATATTTGTATTTGCTGGGCCCAGATCCTCCAAGGTATTTAGGTACCTAACTCCCATTGATTTCTATGGAAGTAGGAGCCTAAATACCTTTGATCTGGGCCGTAGTCCCTAGCTGGGAGCGAGTCTCTGGGCCTGGATAGGTAGATTTGTGCATGCTAAAAACAGCAGTGTAGATGTTGCAGCAAGGGCAGTGGCTTGGGATAGCCACCCGAGTCCAAGCCTGCCCCACTCCCTGGGCCACAGCTTGGGCAGCTAGCCCGAGCCACTCCCCAGCAGCTATGGTCAAACTACTATGTTAGCTCAAGAGGAACTAGCACGAATCTGTCTGCTTGGGCTGGGAGGCTCGCTCCCAGCTGCAGTGTAGACATACCCTAAAGGACTCAAACTGTATCAGGGCCCCACTGTACAGCCCCAAGCACACCCTTATAACAAAGACAGTCCCTGCCCCAAAGAGCTTGCCATCTAATTGAGACAACAGAGAGACTCAGCAAACCAACCTGGGGAGAACAAGGTAGCAGGGAGAGGATTTTGATTAGCACAAGAAGCAGGGGCCACAACACATCAGCTGCCTAGGTGTTGCCAAGTGACAACGCACTTAACTTTCGGAATCAAAGGTTTGCCCTAAGATATACTGCCAGGTGTAAACGAGGACAGCCATCTATCATATTATGGAGGCAGACATATCCCAGACTGGTCTTTCATGCCCCTCCGACATGACATCTGGATATGCCGGAGTGCAGCAATGGGCAAAACATGCATGGCAATGAAATGAAGCCAGTGCTCAGAAGATTAGCAGGCTTGAGGAGTCCCTCACAAATCCCCCTCCCTGCTTACTGCTGACTCTGAAAGCTAATGTTTGCCTTTGGAGGGGTCAAGGGAAAAACAAGACAGGCTACAAGGTTTAAAGCTTTAATAAACACCTGCTCTTCAACTGCCTCAGAAGCCAGAATGTATCAAGCTACATGTAGAGAATCGCCCCGTGACAACTGGGAAAGGGTCACTTGTCATTAGTTGCTCATCCCATGCCTCATGCAGCCATGAACAACTATGATGTGTTTTCGGAGCAGCAAATCACTGGACTGTTTAGGATTTAATCAGTGCTGGTAGATTTCGTTCCTGAGTTTGTTTCACATACTCAAGTGAGCATTTTTCTAATAAATGAAGACACTTATTTTTCATATATATATATATAACAATGGCTTATCCTCAAGAAATTATCCTGTGTCAATTCCTGCGCTTTGTGCATCACTTGTTGTTCCGCTGAAAGATAAATAGGAACAGTAACAGGCTTGTATCTGTAGCAGAAGAGGCGGGTGATGAATTTTAGTGAGCAATCGGTATTCATTTCAGTTTGCCTCACCATTCCTCTGTAGATTTAAGTCTGTTTGTCTGGTTTAATCATTTCATTGCATTTTTTCTGGGGAGAAAAACATCCCTCTAGTTGGAATCACCCTCTAAGCTTGAAATGTTGAGGTTTTTTATGATGATGATGATTTTATTGCATTATATTTTAAGGTTATTTGGGCTTGCAGGTCTAATCAGGTGCTTTGGGGAAGAAGCTCTCCTCACTACGGTTCCAAAATGTGAATCTTCCAGGGAGTATGACTCACCCGCAGTAGGAGAGGGTTGTTCTGGTTCACTGGAAGCATAAGCAATATTAGCTGAGACATGATTACTTACTGCTGCTCTTTCTGTTGGTAGTGAGCTTATAAACTACACAGACAGTGCAGAGGGAGAGGCATGATCTATTCAGTAAACATATCTGGAGCTTGGCTGTATGGTAAGGCGAATAATGGTATGAATGGAATAACTCTCTCATGCTGGATTGGGACTAAATCATCCCCTTTGGAAGAAAAGGGTAGAGGGAAAAAATAACTAGCAGGGGGCCTTAGGTCAGCGTGGAGTGTTGCCTGAATAAGGAGTGAAGGATCAGGCCCTAGGGTTTCAATGCAGGATGAAGGGAGAGACAATAAGATGCCAGTGGGAATACCCAGCTCTTATACAGTGTGCATCATCCATATGTAATGCCAACTAGACCCTGCTTGGCGGCAGCGGGGATCAAACCTGGGACCTCTTGAGCTTAATGCATGAGCCTCTACTGCCCTGAGCTAAAAGATTCATCTCTCTTAGCCAAGGATGTAGCAGGCTCATTTATCTTTAGCTGGCCTAACCACCACTAGAGGGGGACAGAGTGCCACACCGAGCAAGCAGGGGTTGCACATAGATCTCAGAACACGTAACAAAGGAAGCATTTTTCAGCATATGCCCATTTTCCAGAGTGGGAAACTGAGGCCCAGAAGCAAAATGATGTCCATTCAGCAAGCCAGTGGAAGAGAGGGGAACGGAAACAAGGTCTCTTGTGTCCCAGCCCACTGCTCTCTCCCGCAGGAGTTAATAACTCAGGCTCACACAGGTGCTGCAGAGAGGGGCTCTAGGACCAGGAATGGAGAAGGGCTGGGCTGAGTTAAGACACGCTGAGCTGGTGGCCTTGTTTTGTTATGGTGGGTGTTTTAATCCATTTCCCTATGACTGAGAGAGAGAGCGAGTTCTCCCTGAGCAAAGGGAGCTGACTGGCTGAGCCTGTGTCGTGTTGCCTTCATGCTTGGAGCAAACGTTGGCAATAAAGGTATTTGCTGTGACCCAAAGCTTTGTCCGTCGTGCCGTTTGGCCTCCCCCTGGTATCTAGTCTGGGTTATATGGAATCATGGTTAATAAAGATTGCTTGGTGAGCCTGCTCTGCGAACACCAATCAGCTTCCCTCTCGAACGTGGAGCAGCTACTGGTTACCTAAGGAATTGTGAGGGGAGGTTTTTAAGGACAGGTTAGACAAACCCTTAATCCTTTCTCAGCACAGGAGGCTGGACTAGATGACCTCTCACAGTCCCTTCCAGTCAGGGCCGGCTTTAGCAAGTACGGGGCCCGATTCCTGGGGCGGCACTTTGGATTGCCGGCCAGGGTTGCGTGGCTGCGAGGCTGCCTGCCGCGCTCCAGCCGGGGTCGCGGGGCTGCCTGCCGTGCTCCAGCCGGCGGTCTGGCCAGGAGGTCCGGCCAGGGTCGCGGGGCTGCCTGCTGCGCTCCGGCTGGTGGTCTGGCCAGGAGGTCCGGCCAGAGTCGCGGGGCTGCGGGACTTGCTGCACTCCAGCCGGCGCTCTGGCCAGGGGAGCGGGGCTCCTGAAGATGACCGCAGCCGAGGTGAGTGCGCGGGGCCCGATTCCAGGGAATCAGGCGAATCGGCCTAAAGCCGGCCCTGCTTCCAGCCATCCAGTTCTGCAGTCTGCACTGTCAGTGTGTTTTGCTGCTACTCCTGAATGTCACTTCCATTTGTAATGTGCACTGGGGGATGTGAATCTGGCTGCCAGTCTCACCCCGGGATTTAATTAGCAGATAATATCAGCGCTTATTGGAGGGGTGGGGTAGAGGAAGGGTCAGCGGCCCAAAGGCGGGGTCTAAGGAAAACAGTACTTTCCCCCACAGCTGCTTATTTTGCTGCTGAGATCATCCAGACAAGCTTAGTCCTGTTATTTGCACATATCAAGGGCCTGTGAAGTCCATAGCAAAATTTCCACCGCCTTCAATGGATCGAGTTCTCAATGTGCGCCCCTCAAACAATGCATGCGACGGGCAAGAGCACCTCTTTCCATGTGACCGGGCTTAACCAACCTCCTGAAAGGAAGGGGAGTTTTTCCATCTTGAGCCAAAGTGAGGGATTTGGCTGTTACACACATTTTGATGCATTCGCTCCTTGATGAGCCTGTTTATTATTTGTGTTGCAGAAGCACAGAAATGTAGGGGCCCCATCGTGCTATGCACTGGATAAGCCCACAGGCAACAAGTGGATACACCAAACAGCCAGGTTCATTATTACCAATTGGTTAGGCCATTTGTTGCCGGTAGAAAAGAAAACTTCCCACAAGACAGGCCGGTGCCATGCTAGGCATTGAGATGCAATGCTAATTTCACAAACGCGGCGCTCTCGGTGAGCGTTCGCATCTAACTGCGGAGAAGGGAGAGCCGTCATGGCAGCTTGGCAGGGGGGCGAGGGGGGTGGCAGAATCTCGGCGGTGGGTAGCGTCTGCGCTCCAGATCCAAATGATCCTGACGCTTCGGCTGGTTTTTTAAAATAGCTTTTTCTCACCATGCCGGCGGTTCCTTGTGTGCTGCCGGGCGCCTGGAGCACCCCATTAAACTCTCTAATGGAGAAGACCATCCCCTCTGGGCTACTCCGCTCCAGTCAGAGATGCAACGCTTCCGTTATGTTGTGTTCAGGCATGGCGTTTGTGGCTGCCCAGAGAATTATTCATCCCAGAGCAGCGCACGCAATTTAGCAGCTAAAGTGGAATTTCTGTGGGACCTGTGGCAAGCCCACTGGACTCAATGAAACGCCTGGCAGGTCTGCTCTACTTTTAGAGGGATCTGAGAATCCCCTATAGGGGGTCTCAGTTTATTGAAATTCTCCCCTAGGAGGCTCCCATGGTCCCCAGCCCTTTCATGTGCTGGTTCAGAAAAGAGAATGTGACTTTGATGTTGCTGCTGTTCCCAGGCCCAATGCTTCGAGGGGGTCACCATGCTGGTGGTGATGGGGGTCAGGGGGGAAGTGTGTGTCCCTAAGAACAACTCTGATGCAATGTTCTTAGCCGTCTGTATGGCACAGCATTCTCGTTCGGGCACGGACAGTATAGAGCTGTAAACGTCTCCTTTAGAGGCCACAGCTGAGATCGGGATCCTATTGCAATGGATGCTGCGTATGCCTACGGGAAGGGAAAATCCTGCCCCGAAGAGCTCACAGTCTACATCGACAAGGCAGACACATGGGGGAGAGGAAGGGCAGATAGGGAAACCGAGGCACAGACCGGTGGCGTGTGTATCAGAGCTAGGGACTGAGCCCTGATCTGCTGAGTTCCATGCCAGTGCCTAAACCGCATGACCCTCCATCCTCGCAGTTTTGCCTATTCTATTTTAGGGGCTAAATGAAGTCGCTTCCTAGGGTTTTGATCTTTTCAATCTAGGTTGTGGGGAAGGGGGAGAAATCTCTCAATATTGCCTAACTTGCGTCTCTGCCTGCAGAGCGTCTGCCCTACACAAAATCCGTCGAGCTGGGCTAGGTCGCACATTGATGTACTGGCACCTCAGTAAACGGCTGGCTGTGTAGATCACAGTGACCCTGACGCTGGCGTGGAAGGCAGCAGCCCGCCTCTCCTGCTGAGCAAACATATTCTGGTGCTCCATGAGTTACGCTGGCTGCTTCTGACAACTCAGTACTGGAGGAGTTTTAATTTCCCTGGGTCCTTGCTGTGTCTGAAATGCCTGACTCACCTTTGTCTGGTACCAACCTGTTCTCGGCATTGAGAACCTCCAGGTCTCCAGACACCCATCTGGAACTGATGGGCATACCTCTCACTTCTTTCGCTGTTTCACCACTCCAGAGGGATTTGGAAGAGTAGGATACTGATGACGACCTTGCTTTGTTCTCTCAAATCTCAGTTCAGGGATCTTCCCATCATTTTTAAAGGCATATTTTTCTGGTGGCTTCTGAGGAAGCTGAGTATGTTCATCCACCCCGCCCTGGTCTACACTGGGGCGGGGAGGGAATCGATCTAAGTTATGCAACTTCAGCTATGTGAATAATGTAGCTGAAGTTGATATCCTTAGATTGACTTACCGTGGTGTCTTCACCGCGGTGAGTCGACTGCTGCCGCTCCCCTGTCAACTCTGCCTGTGCCTCTCGCGGTGCTGGAGTACAGGAGTCGATGGGAGAGCGCTCGGGGATCGATTTATCGCGTCTAGACTAGATGCGATAAATCTATCCCCGCTGGATCGATCGCTGCCCGCCGATCCGGTGGGTTGTGTAGACGTAAAAGGGCTGTCTCTTTTCTAAGATGAACAGTGCCAGTCTTTTTAATCTCTCTTCATATGAAAACTGTTCCAACCCCCTATTATTTTTGCTGCCCTTTTCTACCGGTAATTCTAATATATCTTTTTTGAGATGGGGTGACCAGAGCTGCACTCTGTATTCAAGGTGTGGGTGGGTCATGGATTTATTTAGTGGTATTATGATATTTTCTGTCTTCTTATCCATCCCTTTCCTAATGGTTCCCAACATTCTGGTCGCTTTTTTGACGGACGCTGCACACTAAGCAGATGTCTTCAGAGAAATATCCACAATGACTCTCAGAGCTCTTTCTTGAGTGCTAACAGCTAATTTAGACCCCATCATTTTGTATGGATAGTTGGGATTACGTTTTCCAACGTACATTACTTTGCATTGATCAACACTGAATTTTATCTGCCATTTTGTCACCCAGTTTAGTGAGATCTCTTTGTAGCTCTTTGCAGTCTGCATTGGACTTAACTATCTTGAGTAATTTTGTATCATCTGCAAATTTTGCCACCTCACTGTTCATCCCCTTTACCAGATCATTTATGAATATGTTGAACAGCACAGGTCCCAGTACAGATTCTTGGGGGACTTCGCTATTTACCTCTCTCCATTGTAAAAACTGACCAATTAATCCTACCCTTTGTTTCCTATCTTTTAATTAGTTACTTTATCCAGGAGAGGACTTTCCTTCTTTCCCATGACAGCTTACTTTACGTTAGAGCCTTTGGTGTGGGACCTTATCAAATGCTTTCTGAAAGTCCAAATACGCTATATTGGATTTGTCGTTACAAAAACTAATTTCCCCCTACTGTTACTCTCACCTTCTTGTCAACTGTTTGAAATGGGCCACCCTCATTACCACTACAAAAGTGATTTTTCCTCCCTTGGTATTCTACTGTTAATTGAATTGTCTCGGTAGACTGATCCTCCACTTGATAAGGCAACTCCCATCTTCTCATTTACTATGTATATATACCTGCTACTGTATTTTCCACTCCATGCATCTGATGAAGTGGGTTCTAGCCCACAAAAAGCTTATGCCCAAATACATTTGTTAGTCTCTAAGGTGCCACAAGGACTCCTCATTTTTGCTGATACAGACTAACACCACTACCGCTCTGACACCTATATTGACTTTATCACCCGGATCCACATGCTTGTTCACACCCTCACATAGTAGCACTAGTAGACCAGCTAACGGTTACCTGGCCTGCACGTACAAATGAGTTCATGTCAAGTATGTAGTGTCATGTTTTATACACACATTTACACTCCAACATTTTGGAAATCTGACCCTTGTATGTGCAGATAAAGGTCATTCGTTTCAAACCTCTCTGCTCCACAGACGCATCTGCCTCTGTCCTTTCACAGTAGTTCTGAGTAAGTTCTCTGTTTGGGCTTTGCTTTCCCATGTTTTCTAGAGCCCTGAACCCTGTCTCATTTTGAGCATCGTGGACCCTTGCTTTTGTGTGGCTCCAAGAGGCTGTGGGGAAGTTTTCCAGGCCTAGTTACAGTCATTACGAGGGCTGTGGTTTGGCTCTCCCAGCTGTGGACAGCTACATCTGGACTATGTTTCTGAGAAGCCAGGCAGCTAAGCTTTGTGTTCTCACCAAATTATAGTGGCCCTTGTTGGCCGCCCCCCCCCCGCCCCTTTCTTCCTCCCAACTATTTTCTGGGGCTTTTAGAACTTGGGTGGTTTAAAAAATAAAATAAAAGGAAATTTGCTCTGATCTAAAGTTTGGCAAGAAGATTCAGTTTGGGACCAAAACAGTTTTGTTTTTTTGGGATTTTTTTGTTCATAGATTTTAAATAATCTGCTTTTGTTGTGTCCTTGAACTGAATTGAATTCTTTTTTGCTCCAGCAAAGAAAAGCAGTTTGGCTCAGAGCTGTCTCTGGTTCAATGGAAAAGCATCTCTCACTCTTCAGCTCATCCATAAGGGCCTTATTCTGATTCCTAGTTAAATCTTTCTAAGGCCTGGTCTACACTGGGGGGGGCGGAAATTGATCTAAGTTATGCAACTTCAGCTACGTGAATAACGTAGCTGAGGTCGACGTACTTAGATCTACTCACCACGGTATCTTCACTGCAGTGAGTCGACTGCTGCCGCTCCCACGTCGACTCCACCTGTGCCTCTCGGTCCGGTGGAGTACCAGAGTAGCACTCGATGCTCGATTTATCGCGTCTAGACTAGATGTGATAAATTGACCCCCGCTGAATCGATCACTGCCCGTCGATCCTGCGGGTAACGTAGACAAGCCCTTAGAGACGCTCTTCTGCTGTGTTGCTTATGTAACACTGACAGACCCTGGTCGTTGGTGGGCAGAATTGAACCTGGGACCTCTAGAGCTTAGTGCATGAGACTCTACTGCATGAGCTAAAAGCCAACTGGCTCTTTTTAGCAGACTCATTTTATCTCTCTCTACGTGGTCTCGGTGTCACTAGATGGGACAGAACACCACACCCAGGAGGTGTGTGGGTTACACTTACAGTGAATCGAATTGACTTGCCTAACCTATTGTTGGTCCACCTCCCTTGTCTGTCTGTTCTTACCTTGGCAGCTCCTTGCTCCCTCTAAAGTGTTTGGAAAGCATCTAGTGTCATGTAAATAAAAACTATCTTTTTTTCTAGCAGCAATACTTCCTGCTCTCTGTAACTCAGTCTAGGGCTCCTTCCGGGTCACCGGTACAGATGGGTCTGAGCTGTGATGCTTGGATCTGGCATCAGAGCCAAATTCAAAGTTTGTGTGTTCCGCTTTGACATTCCAGTGTGAGTGTTTAGAGATGAGATTTTTAAACGAGCCAAAGGGTATTAAGTGCCTGGCCCTCATTGAATTTCAATGGGATTTAAGCATTTAACTCCCTTTGGCGCCATTTGAAAATCCCAGTCCACAAAGAGATGCATAACACTGCTCTCCATGGGAAGGTCACTGTTGGAGTGATGGTCTCCCCTGGTTTATATGCCCCACCTGTACGACGTGGAGGGTTTGTTTTTGTTTCAGGGTGGAATGCTCAAAAGGAGAAAGGGCATGTCTACATTAAAAACGTAAGTCGACTTACGTTAGGTCAACTCACAGCCACCACGGTAATTACTGCGGAGGTTCATGTCCACACTGCCCTCCTTCTCTTGAGGGTGCACGTCCTCACCAGGAGCGCTTCCACTGAGTTAAGAGGGGCAGTGCGGGGGGCTGAGAGCCTGGGCTCTGAGCTCTGTGCACAGCCCTCCCACCCTCAAAGCTGAGCTTCCCCGTGGCTCCTCACCCCGCCCCTCCCCCCCCCCCGGGAGTCCGGTGATTGCCCTGCTCCCCATTTGGAGCTGGCTGTGCCCACCCAGCTTCCCGCTTCCAGCCGGGCCGCCTCGGACTCCAAGATCCCTGTTCCCCCAGCTTCCCATCCCCCCCCGGGAGCATGGCTGCCCCCCTCGGCTTCCTGCTGAGTGGCAGCTGTGCTCCAGCAGGGAACAGGAAACCAGGAGCCTGGGAACAGCCAGGCAGGGAGCAGGGAGTGAGGAGCCCGGGCAGTAGCCTGGCTGGGAGGGGGGAGTCAGGTCCCTGGGGACAGCCTGGCTCCGAGCGGGGAGCCGGGCAGCAGCCCGAAGGCGAGCCTGGGGGCAGTCAGGCTCTAGCTGGAACCCCCCACCCAGACAGACACTGCGTAGCCCTAATTACACCAACATACGCCCTCCATCTGGAGGTGGAGTTATGTCAGTGCAGTAGGGTTCTGACATTGGCGGGAGCAAGGCTGTACTATGTACGCTGGCATAAGCTGCGTTATAGCCACCTAACACTGTAGTGTAGACCAAGTCGTAGGCTCCTCATGTCTATTTAGGCTTTGAAGTCAATGGAAATTAGAAACCTTTCTCTTTTTGAGCATTGCACTCAGGTTTGTGTCTCTATTTTTTAGAAGAAGAGGTGTAGCAACTGATACATCAACAAAAATGTATTTGGGCCCTTACTTGGGCCTGTGCGGACTTGGTACCAAGATCTATAGGCACAGCTGTTGTAACCGATAGTCCGTGGCTCCTTCAGCATGCTTGGATTTTAATTCTAGAAGAGACCCTTATGAGCATCTGGTCTGACCTCCTGCGTATCCCCGTCCAAAGAACTTCCGTGGTAAACTCTGCCTCAGTCCCATAACTTCTCTTCTGAGCTATAGAGAGTCTTTTAGGAAGACATCCAGTTTTGATTTTAAAGACTTCAACCACATTCCCAGGTAAGTTGTTTGAATGTTTTTTTACCATCACTGTTAAAAATATACAAGTTATTTCTAGTCTGAATTGGTCTAACTTCAGATTCCAATCCCTGGATTTTGTTATCCCTTTTTGCTGAGAGATTAAAGAGCCATCTACTCTCAGAAGTGTCCTCCCCCCGTGTGGGTGTTTGTGGACTGTGATTAAGTAACATTTTAACTGTCTCTTGAATAAATTCAATAGTGAGCTGTTTTTCTGTCACTATAAGGCATGTTTTCCAGACCCTGAATAATTTTTAACGCTTTTTTCTGAACCTTTTCCTTTCCAATTTTCCAACATCCTTTCTAAAGTATGGACCCCAGAACTGGCCGGGGTATCAGTAATGGTCCAACTAACGTCTTATGGAGAGGTAATCTATAGGATATTTCTCTGCTTATACATCCAAGGATTGTGTTTGCCCTCTTCGCTAAAGCTTGCACCGGCAGCTAATGGCCTGTTGGTTATCTCCCTTGACCCCTGAATTCTCGTCAGTGTCACGGCATTCCAGGATACAGTCCATCTTGTAAGGGCACCCTGCAATCTTTGTTCCTAGATGTATGACCCCGCTTTTGGCTGCATTAGTACACTGTGCCTCTTAATGAGCCCCACTTCTCCCCCCATCCCCCATGCTATGTGATCCAAGTCATCTGGGATACTGTGCTTGCTTTGATATGCTACAGAACTATCTGTTTTCCCTTTCTGGCTTGGACTGGCTGTGTCATTGAGGGTTTGTCCTCTCAAATGTAGCCTTGTCTGAGAGGATCTTCCATCTCTCTGGGTGTCTTTCTCACAGTTGCAGCCTGGAAGAAGCACGTCATGCTCTAAAGGGCAGATTTTCCCGATCTTGGGTTGTGTAATTCACAGACCTGCTCTCAGTCTCTGGGAAGGGGGTCTGGTGGTCTCAAACGTGGCACTGTGAAGTAGTTGCTTCATGGCAGAGAGTGAAGGAAGCCAGTAGTGGGTGTGTGTGAAAGAGAGAATTGTGCCAATGATGTGCGATGAAATCCCCAAAGATAATGGGCTCCAAACAAGTCCTCCTCTCCAGTAAACGTGATTGTGCAAGCCTCATTGATGTACGTGTGGCACAGTGGGAACTGACGGCTTCACTGAATTCAAGTGGCGATGTCATCTGGTGTGGGTGTGTCCCTTTAAAAATAAAGAGCAGATGAGATCTTCACAAGCCTGGTTATGGTTGCATACACCACACTGGCATTGATTCCACCCCAGACCTGCCAAACCTCAGGCTTCTGGCCTACAAATTAGGCTTTGGTGGGGCATTTCTCAAGCCTCTTGGACAGAACTCCCCAATCTCAAGAGGGGGCTGCCAGCATGATGGAATCAAGTGCAGGGTTCATGTAAGTGATCGGTGAAGAGAGAGACTAGAGGGGTCCTTTCCAGGCAGCTGCAAAGAAAGCAGCACTTGCGCCCCCACTGCTGTCTGGATTCACTCCCACTGACGCCTTTCACCAAAGCAAAGCAAAGCAAGGTCATGGATTTGATACTATTTCAAATGGCAAGAGAGGCTCCCTGAGAGTGGGTGTAGCGAGGGACAGCCCCTGGCTTTTCCAGTTCCCCAGTGCGAATGGGCATGGCTTGCATGTAGGCTAGCAGGGCCTCCAAGCATCCAGGAGGTGGCGCTCTCACTGGGGAGAGGGCACCCTCTGGTGGCTGTGGTTTCCTTGGAGACTGAGGCCTGCTCAAACCCAGGGCTCTTGCAGCAAAAGAGCCGTGATGGTGGGGGTGGACATGGAGGGACGATTTACAAAAGTAGGTGGGACTAGGGTGACCAGATGTCCCAATTTTATAGGGACAGTCCCGATTTTGGGGGCTTTTTCTTACATAGGCACCTATTACCCCCCACCTTCTGTCCCGATTTTTTACACTTGCTTATCTGGTCACCCTACGTGGGACACTTATGGCCTCCTTTTGACTAAAGCTGCATCTCTCCTTAAAACTCACCTCTGCTGTGATTCGAGTTGGTTGGGAATTTTTTTCCCCCCCAAAGCAAAACATGTCAGCAACGCCCGACCATTGTCTTAGCAATTTTTTAGGGTTGTCATAAAAAAACCCCAAACACCCAAAAATGTCTTTTGTTTTTTATGATTCCATTTTTCTATCAGCAAAAAATGTCAACAGAAAATTTTTGACCAGGTCGGTCTGATCTCTACAAAACTCTCAGCAAGGGCTAGTCTGTTGGGACTGCTACGTATCAAGCTCTTCACTCTTATCTCTGCTACCTGGTGCCTCCCCCATCTCTGTGTTGTGTCCACCTGTTGTCGTCTCTTGTCATATATTTCATAGAGAGTAAACTCTTTGGGATAGGGACTTGTGTGAGTACAGTGCCTGGCATAGTGGGGCCCTGGTCCCTTGGGCCACAAGGCACTACCGCAATACGAAGTATAATTTTTAAGCTGCCACTGCTTTTTGGGATGAACTTAATCTTTAGAATGGTTGAGAGTGAGGGCTTGTCTGCCTGGCTGTAGCGCTTCAGTGAAGACGCTACCAAAGCCGAGAGGAAAGGTTCTCCCATTGATGTAGGTACTGCACCTCCCTGAGAAGCGGAAGCCAGGTCAACAGGACAATTCTCCCATCAACACAGTGTTGTCTACACTGGGGGTTAGGTCAGATTAAGTGTGTCGCTCAAAGTGTGGATTTTTCATACCTCTGAGCAACGTAGTTATACCGACCTAATTTCCTAGTATAGACCAGGCCAGAGTGACCTTGTCCTTACCTTGCTTGATTCTCCTCTGGGCTTGGCAGGCAATTGCATCAGGGTGTGGGGAGGGAGAGGGTGTCACCAGATTGCTATGCAAACACTGCCCGCTGTGCTGTGTCACTCTGCAGAAGTCCATCCACATTCCAGAGGTGACCCCGCAAAGGTGAGGCTGGCATTGTGACGCCCTCTGCATTAGATTGCCACACAAGCCCAGGGTGGGATTCGTTCAGCTTGACGTCTGTCGCCTGGGCTGCTCTGAGTCTGCTCACCCCCATGGAGCCATTTGGCTGGGAGAATATTTTTAGTGCAGGTGGATGCAAGAGACTTTTGCTCTTGAGGGTTAATGGACAACCCATTCTGTGCCACTCATGGCAAAAGCCAGAATCCAGTCCCATCTGGCTGGAGGCTGACTAATACCAGCAGAATGCTTTCAAGCCTTCTCAAGGAGTTGGTGATATGTAGCCATGCATAGCTTCCCTGGGGGCGTCATCCTGGGAGATTTCGTGATGGAGCACCAGCAGCTGGGCTGGTTAGAGTGAACACCCTAATCACGTCCTTGGCTTTGTCTGTCTTTGCCAACCTTGCTGTTCCTATTTCATGTTTACTCCATGGGTCATGCAAACAGGTAATTATCCCAACCTGGCTGTTGGCTGTGATAGCATCTTTATTCTCAAAGTAACGAAGAACTGATAAAAGAACAGGAGTACTTGTGGCACCTTAGAGACTAACAAATTTATTAGAGCATAAGCTTTCGTGGACTACAGCCCACTTCTGTAGTCCACGAAAGCTTATGCTCTAATAAATTTTGTTAGTCTCTAAGGTGCCACAAGTACTCCTGTTCTTTTTGCGGATACAGACTAACACGGCTGCTACTGTGAAGAACTGATAGTGACCCTTCCGCAAGAATTTCTCACAGCTGTTTTAGTGTCAAGGAGACCACACCAAATGCCCAAATCCAAGATCAATGGGGGTTGAATTCACTGTGCACTCGATAATGAATGGTTGGTGGACCCTGTGCTTGGTCACTACTGTAGATAAACATTCAGGGAAGATGCAGTCATCAGAGTGCATGGAAATGGACTGGGAAAACTGTGCTGAATTCATTGTCAATTCACAGCATCCTAGAAACGGTTTCCAGCCAGTAGCTGTGACCTACTGGTGCTCCCCAAGATGACGACGCAGACACAAGAACAGCTGACTGTGATGTAACAAGTCCACGTCCAAGCTCAGCCATCCAGTAGGGAAGGTGGGCATTGACGGGAAAGGAAGTTCTGGCACCATTGATCTTCCTCCTTCTTCCGGTGCATTGTGGGGGTGGTAAGCGGACAGCATCCGCTGGAGAAATGTGCAGTAAACCCCAGACAGGTCTGACTGGTGTCGTCAGACTGTCCCTCCATACTGGGACACATGGGGAGAGAGGTGTAATCCAGGCCAGATGCTTGCTCATTTACAGATCACATGAGCTTCCTGCTCACTGTGTGATTGGTTTCCCTTGACCCTTCGAAGAACCCAGTACATGGGCAGTAAAATAATCCTAGGGACACAAGCTTCTGCCTCCTTCTGTGATTTCGCAGACGTGGTGCTTTGGTTACTTGTTGAAAACATGCATGCGCTTCCAGAATTTACAAGCACATGGGTCAAGCGAGAGGTCACAGGTCAAGTGAAAGGCTAAACACAGCAGAAACTAATGACTAGTCCATTAACTGGAAAGGCCATGTTCTAGTGTATTCAAACACTAAACTGCTCCCACACCAAGACAACCTCTGTCAAAGGAAATAGTTCTAGGCAGTGTGAGGACAAAGAGGACACTGGGATTGGTGCAGTAGGGGGGGTCAGAGAGCCTCTTGGGTCTCTTAGTCTCTATGCAACATCTATGTGTGTAACGGGAGGCTGGGCTTTAAGAGGAAGGATGGTTTGGCAGTTAGGGTGTTTAACCCAAGACTCAGGTCAAATCCTTGCTCCACTACAGATGTCCTGGGTCACCTTGGGAAGTCCCTCAGGGGATGTCTACTCTGCAGCTGGCCCCGGTGTCATCATTCAGGCCAGAGCCCTGGGACCTTCCTGCCTCCTGGGGTCCCAGAGCCTGGGCTCCAGCCTGACCCTGGACATCTACGCTGCAGTTTAATAGCCCCCAGAGGCCTGAGTCAGCTGACCCGGGTCAGCTGTGGGAGTTTAATTGCAGGGTAGACATACCCAGAGTGTCCGATCTGTAAAATTGTAATAAAATAGAGAATAAATACATTAAAGACTGAGGTGCCCAGATACATGGTGACGCGGCCAGATATCTACCTTAGCTAGACTTGTATGCATTCAGAGCTCACCGCAGTCGATGGGATGGGAGTCTTTCCAGTGACTTTGGATCAGGCTCCAAAACATGGCTTCAGGATAGTGCCTTGCGGAAGATCTGGTGCTTTGCAAAGAGCAGGTTGAGTCACATCTAGCAGACTTGTCTGGGAAGCACAGCCCTACCACGCCAGAATGAGAAATAATTTGTCACATGTAGCAGATGGGTTTTGGAGGTTTTTTTAAGCAAAGAGAAACAACCTGACTTGTGGCTGAATCAGTTTCCAAATTAACTTTCCATTCCCATCTATGTGACGTGAATATCTGTTAAAAATAAATCAACCTGCTACAATACACCCAGAATTAATTCAGGCAGGAGGCCAGAAATCCATCTCAAGCTCCCCTGAAGGAAGTTTCTCAGTTCCTCCCTTTGCAAGTGCCAGGAGGTAGGCGTCTCGCTTTGCCAGGATCCCAGCCTGAAGACTCCAGCTCATGTGCAGTGAGGTCTGTGCCCCCTTTTAAGCCTTGGTTTGTAATGGTCAGACTTGGAGACACGCCGAAGGCATGAGAGGGAAAGCTGAGCCGGACAAATCTAGGAACAAGATGTGGCAAGTCTCGTGCAAATGATTCACGACAAAATCCTGCTTCCCATCAGGAAGCGAAGCGGAGTGGTAATCCGTTAAAGCTTTTATTTACCAGCCATGGGTGGAACTCTACAGGTCAGGCATTGGGTGAAAGTTTAGCTCAGTTGCTTTCCATCCTATCTTCACTTCATGGGATGCTGATCTGGTTTGCATCAGTTCTACTCAGGGGTAATGCCATAGACTTCAGTGGAACTCCTCCAGACTTACCGTGAGAGCAATCTAGCCCAGGGGTTGGCAACCTCTGGCACGCGGCTCGCCAGGCTAAGCACCCTGGCGGGCCGGGCCAGTTTGTTTACCTGCCGCGTCGGCAGGTTCGGCTGATCGTGGCTCCCACTGGCTGTGGTTCACCGTCCCAGGCCAATGGGGGCTGCAGGAAGTGGCGCGGGCGAGGGATGTGCTGGCCGCGGCTTCCCAACATCCCCATTGGCCTGGGATGGCGAACCGTGGCCAGTGGGAATTGCGATCGGCTGAACCTGCCGACGCGGCAGGTAAACAAACTGGCCCGGCCCACCAGGGTGCTTACCCTGGCGAGCCGCATGCCAGAGGTTGCCGACCCCTGATCTAGTCCCTTGACTTGGGAACCCTGAGCTGGGAATCTCAGGAAAACAGGCTCTCCTGGGAGATTTCTGGTACTACCTGCTGCTGGGCAGGCCATGAGACTTGAGTTTTGACTCTTCTCTTCTAGGATGTATGGAAGTAAACTCTAAAACAGGGAAGTTGGTCAAACATTCTTTAAATCTCAGGGGCCCAATTCAGTATTGCACTGTGGTCCCTTTGCAGCAGGACAGACGTAATCCTCCTCCCTCAGGAATGTCCCGCAGCGATAGGAGCCACTGTCACTTCCATAGGAGCCCTGGAAGCAGGGGCCATGCTGGGCACAGCAGAGGTGAAGTGGGGGCTGGAGAAAGCAGTGCTACACCCCTGCACTGGCTCATAGTGGCCATTGCCACAGGGGTGCACAGCACCTTCTCCCCATCCGATTCTGCCTAGGAGAGATGGGAATGGCCTTGCCCTTGACCCATCATCAGCTCAGGGATGAATTGGCCCCAGGTTCACAGGGTCAGTTTGAGCTTTGGGGAAAGGCTCAGGGTGGTTCTTGTTTTACTCCCCTCTTGTGAATGGAGTTTCTTGATTAATGATACGCCAGACTCCAGGTCTCCGTGACAATCTGCAGCAACCGCTGTGAGGATGCTCCATCGCCATGCTCCACCTGCCTTGACACGGCCGAGCGGCCTGGGGACTCTAGGGCTTGCAAAGTGGCAACGTGGCTGGTTGGAGAACTAGTAAGATGGGGGGATCCTGCGGAAAGGTGAGCTATAATCCTTTCCCTAGAGGCCTGATGTGCCAGGGTGGGGAAGTGCAGCCTTCTTCCTCTGGCATGACCAGAGAGCGGTGGCGTCTGTTGTGGCTGGTCCATACACAGGCTATGCAGGCCTTGTGCCCTCCTGGACCTCTTGCCCAGCCAAAGAAGGGCTGAAATAGGGACATACAGCATAGAAGAGGGAAGCTCCTCTCATGGACCAGTAACTGGTTAAAAGATAGGAAACAAAGGGTAGGAATAACTTGTCAGATTTTACAATGGAGGGAGGTAAATCGCAGAGTCACCCAAGGATCTGTACTGGGACCTGTGCTGTTCAACGTATTCACAAGTGATTTGGAAAAAGGGGTAAACAGGAACGTGGCAAAATTTGCAGATGATACAAAATTACTCAAGAGAGTTAGTCTAAAGCTAACTGCGAAGAGTTACAAAGGGATCTCACCAAACTGGGTGACTGGGCAGCAAAATTGCAGATGAAATTTAATGTTGATAAACGCAAAGTGATGCACATTGGAAAACGTAATCCCAGCTATGCATACACAATGATGGGGTCTAAATGAGCTGTTACCACTCAAGAAAGAGATGTTGGCATCATTGTGGATAGTTCCCTGCAAACATCCACTCAATGTGCAGCTGCAGTCAAAAAAGCGAACAATGTCAGGAACCATTAAGAAAGGGATAGATAATAAGACAGCAAATATAATAATGCTATTATATAAAGCCATGGTACGCCCACACCTTGAATACTCTGTGCAGTTCTGATATATTAGAATTGGAAAAAGTACAGAGAAGGGCAACACAAATGATTAGGGGTATGGAACAGCTTCCATACGAGGAGAGATTAAAAAGACTGGGACTGTTCAGTTTAGAAAAGAGACGACTTTTCATGGGGGAGGGATATGATAGCGCTCTACAAAATCATGAATGGTGTGGAGAAGGTGAATAGGGAAGTGTTATTTACCCCTTCACATAATACAAGAACCGTGGGTCACCTGAGGAAATTAACAGGCATTAGGTTTAAAACAACCATAAGGCAGCACTTCTTCACACAACACACAGCTAACCTGTGGAACTCATTGCCAGGGGATTTAAAGGCCCAAAGTATAATTGGATTCAAAAAAGAATTCGATAAGTCCATGGAGGATTGGTCCATCAATGGCTATTAGCGAAGGTCAGGGACACAACCCTATGATGTGGGTGTCCCCAAACCTCTGACTGCCAGAAGCTGGGAGCGGATGACAGGGGATGGATCACTTGATGATTGGCCCATTCGTCACTGGCCACTGTCAGAAGACAAAAACAACAAGGAGTCTGGTGGCACCTTAAAGACTAACAGATTTATTTGGGCATGAGCTTTCGTGAGTAAAAACCTCACTTCTTCGGATGCATAGCTATGCATCTTTAAGGTGCCACCAGACTCCTTGTTGTTTTTGTAGATACAGACTAACACGGCTACCCCCTGATACTTGTCAGAAGACAGGATATTGGGCCAGATGGACCATTGGTCTGACCCTTTAGGGGGCTGCTCTTATGTTCTTGTAAGCCATTTCAAATGTCTCTCTCTTGCTTTTCAAGCTCCCTGAAGCCACTGATCGCTGGGAGCTGGCACTCTGCTGGTGACGTTCCAGTCACCATAAATCCACCCTGGAGCCCCTGAATGGGACTGGCTCATCAGGCGGTTGTGCCTAGGGGTCTGACTCATAGCTATGGGCCTCGTTGGGCCAGGTGCTGTACAAATCCAGATAGGGGGAGATTGGGTTCCTGTATGGGATGGGTGGGTTTTTAATACATTATAACATCTATTTAACTTTGCAAAACTGCCGCATGTAATGAGGACACCTCCTCCTCCCCCCCCACCCCATCCCCTTGGATTTTACCCTCATGGAGCAGCTCCATGCCCCAGTGCGGCTCTGTTGGGGTTAAGGTGCTCACATGGCATGGTG
The DNA here is from genome assembly GCF_027887155.1 of Malaclemys terrapin pileata. Classification (NCBI taxonomy): domain Eukaryota; kingdom Metazoa; phylum Chordata; order Testudines; family Emydidae; genus Malaclemys; species Malaclemys terrapin. Next base: position 146,490,403 of record NC_071508.1, on the reverse strand, counting down.
ACTGAGTGTGGTGGAAAGGGCTCCATAGAGAATTGCTCCTGGTGGTGAGGCCCGGCTCCCTGCACAACAGAGGTGGCCAGAAGTCCACGCCAAACAACAGGAGTGGATACAGAAGCGGCTGGGCTGAGCCAGAGCTGGTAGTACAATTGGTGGTAGGATTGGGGTCTGGTTGGCTCCGGGCTTTGCGAAGTTCTGACCAGACACTTGAGCGGATGGCAAAGGCAGCAGACGGGAGGAGTCAACTTGGGCAGCCTGTATAGGACCGTTCCTGACAGGTGAGGGGCAGGTGGCTTACCAGGCAGTAAGTAATGAGCAGGCAAAAATCCTACCCAGTGGTGAAGGCAACCATCCTGGACTGGCTAGGTTCCAGAGGCTTATAGGCACTAGTCCAGCACCCTAGTGCTGACCACAGCACAGGTTAGTTTGGGATACCCACATCCCTTGGAGGGGTGTGTGGATTTTTTCACACCCCGGAGAGACATAGCTCTGTTGATATAAGTTTTCAGGGTAGGCCAGCCCTTGGAGAATGCAGAGGGTGTGAACAGCTCCTAGCATGCGCGATAGAGATAATGAATCATTGCTGTGTCTGGCAGCGCTCAAGCGCTGTCATGCTGATCTTTTAAAGGGCCTCGGGCTTGACCCACATGTGCTGAACTGTGTTGGACACGTCGGGAAATAATCCTGTTGCTGTATAGAAAACATATCCCGTAAGTGGCTACTTTATCAGTGACCAGCTGCCAGAATATCTCTAGCTGGATCCAACGCCTGCTGTGAGTGCTCTCGGGGTCTGAATGTACACCACTGAAATCAGTGGGATATTTACCCGTGAATTCAATGGGACAGGCCCAATTGGCAAGGATAATCCCTCACTTGGGGGAGGGGAACGTGTGGTGAGGAGAGGTCTTTTACCGGCTCAAGGCTTTCACACACGGGAGAAGGTCAAGCTAGCCATATAAACAGATACATTTCTATGGCTGCTCCATTCTCAGCTCAGACCCACAGATGACTTTTAGAGGCTATGGTTTGATGCACACCATTCTGATCACACAACTGTCAGTGTGTAGACCATCCCATGCACATGGTGACGTCACAAGATATGATGTGGGCACAAAATCAAAATCAAGCCATTTGAGTGTTACTTGATATAAATACACATTGGGAGCTTCCGTCTGGCTTCATCTGTGAAACCCAGGAGGTCTTCTCTCCTAATGGGGTTAGTGGTTTAAAACGCCCCCGCCACCAGAATGTGGAATTGGCACCTACACCCATTTCTGCCTTGGGACCTGCACCTGCTTATCAGTCACTTTCCTCCTGCAATGTATTTTGGGGGGGAATCCCCCACTGGAGCTACTACAGGGTGGTAGATTGCTCAGTAGAGAGTTAGCGCCTGTGGGGTTAACAGACGACGGCTGCTCAGAGCTCTCTCTGTTTCAGTTAGACCCATCCATTCGGCAGAGAAGTGATGGGCTCAGTCTCTGTGCTCTCCCCAAAGTTATTAATATAATCCCCAAAGGTAATGAGCTCCGGCCCAGCGCCAGCTCATCTCATCAATACTTTATCGCTGTCTTCCCTCCAGTTGCTTTGAATGGATTATTTTAATATGCACAGTGCTCCTCAGCCATTCCCATAAATAAACCTGGGTAATTAGGGGTCATGGGGGAGCCTACATGCTCTGGATCTGTAAATACCCTGTCTTGCACGGAGACCCAGTCTTGCTCATTCTCATTTCTTCAGCTGTGCAAAAATTCCCCGCAGTCTCCCTCCTTGCTCAGTGCCCCAGGCGGCGTGTTACTTGCCCTACCAATCCTCAGACTGCTCTTCCAGCCTGCAGTGGTGCTGGTGCCTTGGGACACAGAGAAAGGTTTGTGTGTGCACTGATTTCTATGCCGTAGCCTGCTCTGCCACTCTCGAGACCCAGCCCTTTGCCAGGCACCCGCAGCTCCCATTGACATCCGTGGGAGCGGCTGCTCGGCCCCTCTTAGGATCAGGCCCCAAGTGTGAACTGTGGAAAGCTCTTCCCACCTCTTCCCTATATGTCTTTGATTATTTATTTATGCTGTTGGCCATAGACCCCCCCACAACGCCTGCTCTGCGCAGTGCCGATGGGGCAGCAGGGTGAGCCGCCTGCAGCGTCTCTCTGTGCCCATAGCGCTGCAGCCTGCTCTGTCTCTTGACTGGCCTGGTCCAAAGGCCATTAAAGTCGATGGAAAGCTCCCAGGAGCTTCTCTGGACTTTAGTTCAGGTTCTGTGTGTCCCGTTGACTCCATTTCCCACGTACTGGGCTTTGAGAGGAAAAGGTGGCTTTGATTCAGTGGCTAGATTTGGAGGGCAGCGCATCCCCTCAACTTTCGGTGAACATTCTTCTTGGCCCTGTTTGTTTCTCCTGTGCTGGCCACCCCATGCATTCCTGGCAGAACCCCCCGGAGCAGCATCCCATGTATTGGAGTTCCATAGGCAGGGCATTTGATCCAAGCAATGGTGTTCCCAGGCATCTGTGGTTCTGAGGTTATTCTGCATAGAGTCAGAATAAGTCACTATTTTGCCATTAAGAACATGGTGATGACATTCCTCCACCTTGTATGAGCGTGGCATTTTATGGCCACTTGTGTAAGGATTAGCAGGACTTGAACTCAGGCCTACAGAGTTCCTAGGCAGCCCCACACTGGCACCAGTTGCAACTTGGCTACTCCCTGTGACCCACAGTCTGCAATGGTCGCACACCCCAGGATGTTCTGCCTTGAGTGATCTGACTGACAGGGGTTTTAACAATCACTGATTGGTGCCTAGACTCTATAGAAGACCATGGGGAGTACCAGGAGGTGTCCAGGCAACAGTGTAGATCCTTAGCTAGCGTCCACACCTGTCCTGCTTCTTTGTTCCTAAACTCTTTGCTCTGACTTGGATTCTGACTCCTGATTGACCCTCTGGACCTCCAACCTCCAATACCTGATACCTGGTATTGACCCTTGGCCCGATTCCTGACTCTGTCTCAGACCCTTGGCCTAGCTCCTGACTCAGGCTTGACTCTGATACCGGCTCTGACGCCTGGCTTCAGTTCCCGGATCTTAAGCTCCTGCCGCTAGTCCTGCCTGCCTTTGCCCAGGACTCTGGCCTCTGACCCTAGGGTTGTCATAGGAGCTGTAAGTACCCATCTTGAATGTCAATCATATCCTGAGCCAACCCAGCTTGTGTCCAACTAGAACAAACTACTAGTGTAGCTAATACAACAATTATGTAATACATAGTCAAAAAGTATATGAAGGTGGTGTTACTGGAACATGCGTGGACCCTGGTGACCTGAATGTTAGCCCATGGCATCCAATGCAAACAACACTAGGTAAGTAGCCATTCATTCCTTGGGTTTGCAGGCTTTGCTATCATTCAAATGTTTGCATGTTGATTTCCTCATGAAAGAACAATAATCATGAAAGACATTGATCACTGGGAGAGGGGGTCTAGACCGAGCTCAGAGTGTGGGCAATAAGATGTGCAAATGAAATCTAGCTCAACCCTCTGCCTCAACCCTCTGCCTCCTCTGCCAAGGTATTTTTTACTTGCAATTTTTAGGGCTGGAGGTTTTTTTTCCTTCTTCTTTGTTTAAATGTTCATATTCTGTAATAACAGTTCTGCCGGTGTCTAGGAGACAGGTTTCCACTTTCCCGGAGACCAATGGATTGTTCATTACAAGAAGCAGATTGAATGCTTGGGGGTTGGGGGTGGGGGATAATGAAAAAACGCTATATGATTTCTTGCTTCAGATGTGCTCTTAGGTTATACCTGCCCATTGTGGAAGGGACTGATGAGGTAAGATTAGGAGGTTTGCAGAAATCCTTCTAAATTGGAAGGGAGACTTAATTATGGTTTATTGGCATGATAAGTTCTTAGGAAAACATCCTGTAGGGAAACTATTTTAAATCACAGGGCTATAATAGAATCACTCTGGGAAGTCACTGGAACGCAGTAGTTTTGTGGAAACCACAATGTCATGATCTTACAATGATTTAGAAAAAGACAGTAGTTCATTCAGACTCTGATTATAGATATTCTGTACCAATTATGGGCAAGCATGACTCCTCTGTGATGTTTACGGTACACGCAGCATTAGAGAGTCATTCAGGCTACAATTTCTGGAGGAAGAAAGATCAAAGCTATTGCCACTCCAACATTTCACTGCAGTACTGGCTTTTCAGTAGGTCAGATTGGCCTGTCACTGCTCTATAGTTCCACCTATTGCAAAGTCAGAGAATCATAGACTTTAAGGTCAGAAGGGACCATTATGATCATCTAGTCTGACGTCCTGCACAACGCAGGTCACAGAATCTCACCCACCCACTCCTGTAACAAACCCCTAACCTATGTCTGAGTTATGGAAGTCCTCAAATCGTGGTTTAAAGACTTCAAGGTGCAGAGAATCCTCCAGCAAGTGACCCGTGCCCCACGCTGCAGAGGAAGGCGAAAAAACCCCAGGGCCTCTGCCAATCTGCCCTGGAGGAAAATTCCTTCCCGACCCCAAATATGGTGATCAGCTGAACGCTGAGCATGTGGGCAAAACTCACTAGCCAGACACCCAGGAAAGAATTCTCTGTAGTAACTCAGATCCCACCCCATCTAACATCCCATCACAGGCCATTGGGCATATTTACCGCTAATCGTCAAACACAAATTAATTGCCAAAATTAGGCTATCCCATCAGACCATCCCCTCCATAAACTTATCAAGCTTAGTCTTGAAGCCAGATATGTCTTTTGCCCCCACTGCTCCCCTTGGAAGGCTGTTCCAGAACTTCACGCCTCTGATGGTTAGAAACCTTTATCTAATTTCAAGTCCAAACTTCCTGATGGCCGGTTTATATCCATTTGTTCTTGTGTCCACATTGGTACTAAGCTTAAATAATTCCTCTCCCTCCCTGGTATTTATTCCTCTGATATATTTATAGAGAGCAATCATATCTCCCCTCAGCCTTCTTTTGGGTAGGCTACACAAGCCAATCTCTTTGAGTCTCCCTTCATAAGACAGGTTTTCCATTTCTCGGATCATCCTAGTAACCCTTCTCTGTACCTGTTCTGAATCACTTTCTTTTAGACAGCTATGAACCTAACAGAAATGAACCCACTTAGGGGGATCAATAGGTTTTGGACACACAAGCTTCAGCACAGACTTCTACCACTTGAGCAAAAGGGGTAGCTGGCATCAGCAGCAGTAGGCTGTTATCTAGAACAAGGATGCAATGCACAGTTTACAACAATGCTGTTTGTTGCTGGGAAAGTTCTCAACTGCTTTGCACCGTGGGTCATTATTTGCACCAGTGTAAAATGCTACCAAACTGGAATTCTCTACTCACTTGCTCAAGTGGTTGCACTTTGCACTTATGTGAGTGAGTGCACAGGGAAAGTGCAAACCGGTGGAGAATCAGGGGCTCTAGACAGATTATTTTTTTAACTGATACTAAAACTATATTGATCTCACGCACTTTTTAAGGCCCAGACAAGAGCTCATGTCACAGCTCTCTCAGCCCAAGCGAGTGACTGGAACCCCAGAGTCTCCTTGGCCTGCAAACCTGTAGCAAAGTCAAACATTTAAGCTGCATCCTTTTCTTTGACTGGAGTTTGACCATGCTCTGTGGGGGTGGAGTCAGATCCTTTGCTATGTTCTCAGCTAGTTACCAGCCAGTGTCACCGAGCATTCATGAGCTGTAACTTCTGCTGGAGCAGGCTGTGTTTGTTCCAATAGGTTCTTTAAAAGGTGGTCGCTGGGGTAAGATTGTGCCTTTTGGCACCGACCTGAACAAGGGATTGTGCATCAACACACATATAGCCCTGGGAGACCTTGTGACTTCAGCCCACCCCTTGTCCCCAGCATTCCCCTCGTGCTAACCTCCTGCAGCGGGGCAGTAATCTGCTACAGCCCTTTGCAGGGTGCACTGAATATTCCCCCGCTCCCATCCAGCCACTTCCACCTGTCTTCATTGCACATCTTGTGACCTCTGGTGTTCTTCTGAAGGCCTCAGCTGCAGGAATCACATGGTTAGGCGACAATCAAAGTTGTCATCTAAAGACGTTTCTAGCTCTCCTGGTTTCTAAGAGAAGCTTGAAAATGTGACAGCGCACCTTCATTTCCTCCTGCCCACAGGAAAGGCAGAGCACTTGCTGGATGTTCTTTGCTCCATGGGTAAGGTGGAACCAACTTGGCAAAACACTTGATTAACCCAGCCTTTGTAAGCAGGGCCGGCTCCAGGGTTTTGGCCGCCCCAAGCAGCCAAAAAAAAAAAAAAAAAGTCGCGATTGCGATCTGCGGTGGCAATTTGGCGGGAGGTCCTTCACACCGAACGGGAGTGAGGGACCATCCGCCGAATTGCCACCGAATACCTGGACGTGCCGCCCCTCTCCGGAGCGGCCACCCCAAGCACCTGCTTGCCAGGTTGGTGCCTGGAGCCGGCCCTGTTTGTAAGGACTGAGTGACGGGGTCAAGACAGGTCGGACCAGGTTTGGGCTGAGTAATGATGAGTCACATTGAGTATGTCCATGCTGCAATAAAAGATGTGCAGCAGCGTGGCTGCGGCTGGTCCGGGTCAGTGGGTTTGGGCTGCAGGGCTCTAAAATGGCCGTGTAGATGCTCAGGCTGGAGCTTGGGCTCTGAGACCCCACAAAGGAGGAGGGTCTCTGAGCCTGGATGTGTACACTCCTGATTTAGAGCCCCGCCAGCCTGAATCAGCTGACCGGGCTCCGAGACAGGGTCCTGCAGGCTTTTGATTGCATCTTCTTCCCGCCACCTCCGTGGCTGGCTCTTTGGCGGCACGGTGAGGTGTTACCCCAAGGGGAGTAAGGTAACGCTTCAGGGAGAAAATACTTGAGAAATGGTAGGGGGAAAGAGAGAAAAGGAAAGCCCCTTTTCTCAGAAAAGCAAATTCAGCTCTCTTCCGTGTCTGTCACCAGTGGATTTAGCTCACAATAAGGGTGTCCCTCCCTAGCTGTGGGATGTAATAAAAATGAAGAAAAGACAAGGTAATATGGTGCAAACAAAGGTAAGTGTATTAAGGGTAAAGGTACAGAAAACTGGAAAAAATGGGGGGAAGAAACACAAACTTAACCTTACAGTGATTCAGTGACTGGCTTTAGGAGCTTGAAGCTCAGACCCACAAAACCTCCCGTGGCATTTAGAAAAACAATAAATGAAACGCCAATACAGAAACCTTTCCTACGATTTAGGCGCAGTGGACACAGCGTACAGGTGCGAAGCCCAGGACCTTCTACCCTCCGGCTGATTTAGAGCCTTCGAGGAGGACTACTGGGGAGTCCCAATGACTGTTGGATTTCGTCGCAGGCGGGGAGACCCTCTGGGATGATGGACACCAGGAAAGCAGGACCCTCCACAGGTAAGATGAATTCAGTTCGCTGTGGCGGGGATAGTGATGAGAGGCCTCTCCTTCCTCAACCTCGCTGCGGGATAGATGGTACTCTTCTCTCTAGCTCTGGAGCGTTAGGAAGACCCGAACCGTGCACGTGCTGCCGCTGGAATGGACAGCCCCGCGCAGGCGCTGAGCAAGTTCTTATATAGACTTTGAGGCGGGAAAAGTTCTCAGGGAATAGAGTGTTCGGGGTTGGTTTTGGCAGGAAAAATTGGTTCAGTCTGGTTTGAGCCAGGGAAATCCAGTGTCTCTAACAGTAAACAACTCTGCTTACAAAGATGGAGTCCGAGGGTCACCGATGATATACTCCATATTGGATTTCATTAAAGCCAGTCATTTACATAACCTTTACCTTAGACACACTATTAAAACAGCTAATTAAACACATTTAAACAGTACCAACACAATATTTCTTACTAACAGAGGCATGACAGCACGAGCTCCTCTGTAATCAAACTGCGGGACCACCCGAGTAGTAGTGTTCTGAGCCAAGCCATAGCTGCACCCTTTGGAAAGCTGGATCGGGACCTAGATAGTGTGATGGTGGGGAGAGGCTCGAGGTCCAGGAGCAAGCCCGGGGCTGGGAGCTGGGAGACACACAGCTGAGTGGCGCCATGCAGCGCTGGTCTCTCAGCATGGTTAATGAAGCTCTGCCTGCTTGCTGCTCCGCCGATTGCTAATGAAACAGTGGGCATGCAAGGCGGCTGCTGCAGCTGGGGAGGGGGCATACCGGGCGCTGGTCACTGAGTGGAGTCAGAGGACTTTGGCAGCTGGGAAGAGGGCCGCATGGAGATGGCAGAAAGCGGAGCGCAAGGACCTACAAACTAGGGCTGGCTCTGGCAGGAAGGGCCTCTGGGCTCTTTGTTCTGTAGCACAGGTTTTCCTAGGCTGCACGCTCCCATGGAACGAGGCTGGTTCTAAGCACGGCAGGGCTTCATGTACCACATGACACAGGCAGCCCCATTCCATGACTGCTTCCGCCTCTCACCCCTTCGGCGGCTCCTGACCTGCTTCCTTCCTGCCAGATCACCCCTACCCCCTGCCCCAGTCTGGCAAGGTGGAGAACTGTAAACCAGCTGCATGCGGCTCACGATGCACAGTCTGGCCACCCCTGTACTGTGGGCAGGGCTACCCAGCATTCTGGAGCTGACGGGCATGGAGGTCTGGGGTTTGGGCTAGAGCGGTTGGGCTGAACTGCAGCTTCAGAGCACCGTGTCTACAGCTATTTTTAGAGCAATGGGGCAAGTCCCCCCAGCCCGAGTCTGGCGCCCCCAGGCTGGGCTGCTCCCTCCGTAACGATGTGCAGACGTCCCCTACGGGGCTCCAAAGCAGCAGCAGGACTTCCCTGAATAACGCGACAGCCAGAGGGCAGGATTAAATGGCCCTTTGCACGAATGGCCTTACTCAATGAGCGTACGCGTTGGTGCCCCAGGCTGTTGCCTTGAGCTGCCATTGTGGTGGGGCTGCCTCGTGCGCTGGGGTTGGCCCCACCGGTCCACGCTGTGCTGGGATAAGCCTTTGAGTTCCCATTCATCAACCATTCCTTAGCACCAAAGGCTCTGGACTGCGTGGGAGGTCCCTTAGGTGTTTCACCTCTGGTACTTGGGTGATGGACTGCAGAGGGGTAGGGAGGAGCTGCTGGGAAGACAGAAAGCAGGTGCCCAGCACTGCTGTTGGTAGCGTTGTTGCTGGTGGTAAGAAGTATATAGCCCTTGGCTGTGTGGTCCCTACCTGACTGCTATGACAACTGCCCCAAATCAGGTTGCAGTGGCGGAGGGAACACTGGCCTCCAAGTCAGGAGTTCCAAAAGCTTTTGGTTTTAGGGTCTTGAGATGCAGATAAGATAGATGAGGGTGAGTGCTACAGTTCAAGGCAACGGTGAATCTTTTCCTCCTCTACCACCCAGCAAGTGCACTCGCTCCTGCTCCCAGCGCTCACCTTTCTTGGGGGACACTAGTATCTCTCTCCCTCCTGACTTGGGGTTTTCCCAGGCTGCACAGTTCCCTGCCTACACTGAGAGTTGCCCCGCATGTCAGACTGCCTAAGCAGGGCTCCTTTGCCTTCTCCTCAGAGGGCTGTAAACCGCATAATTGCCCACAATTAAGTTAATGCCCGTCTCTTTCTAAGCAAGCACATTTATGCTTTAGGTAAAAGCAGTACAGAGGAAACATTAAATACAATGAAAGAACCTACAGTCATACGGGCATGCTAATGATCTTACCAGAGATCACCCCAACTCCACCAAGGGTTCTGGTAGGAGTCAGTCCTACCAACCCCACATAGGGATTTTCCTGTGGTTACAAGTTCATAACAGCCTTAGACTCTATGAGTTACTCATTGATGCAGTGTGGGCATTCTGACCCTGGGGATAGGGAATTTGTAGACAAAGCGCCAACTTCCAAAAGCTGAGTTCTTGCATAACTGGAGGGGGGGGGACAGTTACATCCCCCTAACCCCAGAGACTTCCTGGGAAACCCACTTACCTTTAAAAGTTCCCACTGTTCAAATAGTCCCGAGAGGCTCATCCCACCTCCCTAGGTTGGTGTTCGTTACGCCGCCCAGAGAAGTTCCGTACAATCCCATAATAACACACACACACACACACATTTGCATTTTTAATACAATGAGCTCTAAGATACTGAAACTGAATTCAGTCAGGTTTGGCCAGGACATTGCAGGACATTGCCACCCCCGGCACAGCAAGACTCTCTGAAGAGGTAGCTGATTCTTTCCTCTCGTTTTGTTCAATGGCATGTGATGTGGCACTGGGTAACTGAGGCACCTATTTTTTTTTTCCTGTTGCCTCTTTATGGGCTAGATCATGACCTCGCCTCCCAGTGTCACGTGGGGCAGAAGGAGTGAGCACTTCCACCCCCTACCCTCCTACAAGGCAGCCTCTCTGCTGCGAGCCTTAGGGGAGAAAGTCGGGGCTGCATGCCCGGCACTTCCCACCCACCCCCCTGGCTGCAGGTGGGGTGGGGAATAGACAAACAGGGGAGGGCAGCTGGCAGAGCCTTGGCTCCAACCCCCCAGCGGGCACGTAAGTGCAATTGGTGGGGCCATGAGTCAGAGCAGCTGAGAATGTGTGACGGAGGTGCTCTTTATTCTGGGGGCTTCTCCTGGGTTGATGTGGCCCCGTGCCTCCCCTTACCCAGAGCTGGGCCTAAGGGATCAGCAAAGCCATATGGGAGAAGCAATCTTCCTGCTGATAGGGCTTTCATGCGAAGATTCCTGGGATTTGGATTCCCCCCCTGAAGCCATCAGTAGACCCAGGGCCGCTGAGAGCAGGTTCGGGCCCCAGTGAAAAATTTTTTTCAGCCCCCCCAGCAAGGGCGGACCGGCTAAACAGGGCCGATGAGAGGGGGGGAAGCCGGGCCCCGGTAATTTGTACCAGCTTCCCGCCCCTCTCGTCGGCCCTGAGTAGACCCCGAGGGATGCAAGACAAGGCGTTCGGTGACGGCGATGAGCCTAGGTAGGCAGCGCGGTGTGGTAGCTCTGATTCAGGAGTCCAAGTGCGCGCGGGGTGGGAGTGAAACGGAGGCCACTGGAATTCCACTCCGCTCCCCTCCCCCGGCACGTCTCACTGCAGGGGAAGCTGCGCGCAGGAATCTCATTCCCAACCGGCTCTCCCTGAGCAGAGGGGCATCCGTCTCCTGTGTCATCACCAAGCACGCACGGCAGAAAAGAAAACAACGGATGCCCAGATGCTTATTTCAATTAGAGTGACTCGAAGCACAGAGTTTTCTACCATTCGGTCACGCCGGGGCCCGTTGGGAGGGGCCCTGCAGAAGTACAAAGGACTGGTGGGGATTTGCATGCATGGGGGATTTCTCGCCATCAGCAGAATGGCAACAGTGGGTTCCTGATTTGTAGCAGCTCTGGGGTTCTCAACCCTTTTTTGCTGGGACCCGCTTTGAAAATATTTCAGGCTGTGGCAACACTCCCCCCCCCCCCCCAAAAAGTGATGACCCCCCCCCCATACCTTGCCACCTTTATTTCTGCACTGCTGCTGGGGGTGGTGCTGCCTTCAGAGCTGGGTGCCTGGGCAGCAGCTTCTGTTCTCCAGCCATCCAGCTCTGAAGTGCTTGGGCTGACATCCGGAGCCCCAGCATGCACGGGGGCCAACAGACGGAGCCCCAGCATGCACGGGGGCTAACGGACAGAGCCCCAGTATGCGCGGGAGCTGACAGCTCGCGACTCCCTCCCCCATAATAACCTCGCCACCCCCTGAGGGGTCTCAACCCCCAGTTTGAGAACCCCTGGTGTAGCTGCATTTGCCTTTCTTGCCTGGTTTACTTTGCACCAGCAGCGTTCCTCTGACGACTGATCCCCCTGCATGTTCCCTTCCCCTTTTTAGGCCTTGGCTCCGCTGACTTGCAAGGTACTGGCCAACCCCTTGTTGCCTCTTTGGCCCAAGCCAGTAGCCAATATCTAAAACCTTTCTGGGTTGATATAACGGACCATCTGCCAACATGTGATACCTGGCTACTTCGTCCTCCCTACTCCTGTCATGCTCCTATGCCAGGGCTGCAAGGGGGTGACAACTCTGCCCCAGGGATGTGTAATTGGGCAGAGCAAAGCATCTTCTGCAGCACTGAGCAAATTAGAGTGTCAATCAGGGAAATGTTTTAAGCTCTTCTCTCTCCGCATTTAAACAGCACCTGAAATGGAAGTCTTCCTGCGACAGTAAATTCCAGGGGCATATTTCTAGCGTCTGCGTACTTATGGTAGACATTTATCATCACTTGTTGAGTCCCTGTTCTGTTCATTCCCTCTGAAGCACTCGGCATTGGCCACTGTCGGAAAACAGGATACTGGGCTAGACGGACCTTTGGTCTGACCCAGTAGGGCCGTTCTTATATTGTGGAAACACCATGTTTTGTTCTGAGAGGAAAGAAATAATGTAAGAATGACCCTACTGGGTCAGACCAAAGGTCCATCTAGCCCAGTATCCTGTCTTCCGACAGTGGCCAGTGCCAGGTTCCCCAGAGGGAATGAACAGAACAGGGAATCATCAAGAGATCCATCCCCTATTGCTCATTCCCAGCTTCTGGCAAACAGGCTAGGTACACCATTCCTGCCCATCCTGGCTAATAGCCATTGATGGACCTATCCTCCATGAACTTATCTAGTTCTTTTTTGAACCTTGTTATGGTCTTGGCCTTCACAACATCCTCTGGCAAGGAGTTCCATAGGTTGACTGTGCACAAAAATGCACAATCACTAACACCTAGCACTACTATCAAGCAGCCTTTTGTAAATAGAACACAACTTAAGGTAGCTGGGCCCCTCACAATAGTTAAAACAAAGCTCTACTTTTCAAGTACCGGTCTCTTCTTAAAGAAAAGATTCTGATCAATCCTATGTCCTATTGCAATCAGGGCTGGTGAGTTTGTGAAGGGTTAGTTTGGCCACTTAAGTTCTTGCTGCATCCTCAGGATTGTGACCTATGTAAGCAAATCACTTTGCTGCACGAGCTGTGGTAGAACAGAGGCATAAGTGGGTTACAATGCTCGCAAGGTACGTGCATGTAAAAAAGAATCAATGCATACTTGGTACCTTTCGCATACGTGATTCCTTCTGCTTCAGAGTAAATCTATGCTTGGCAGCTCCACATTTCGTGGGGGTTAGCTACAGGGCATACACAGGCTTGGCTCAGACACAGGTTTGATACAGGAGTAGGTGGGTGACATTCTGTGGCCTGCATTGTGCAGGAGGTCAGACTAGATGATCATAATGGTCCCTTCTGACCTAAAAATTTATGAGTCTATCCTCCATAATCAAGTAATGACAACTCATAGCACGATGAACCGCTATCTGAAGGTCAGTGAACATATCCATGGTCCAGAATACTTACCTATTGGAGAAACCAATGCAGCTAAGGGAGAACAATCAGGATTCCTTCCTAGTTTCTACATCAGCAAGAGAACTGAGCTCCAACTTCAGAATTTCTCCCTGCTGATGCATGAAATGGAAAATGACAGGCTTGGCCTTTGGTGGTGCAAGTGAGTTTGCAGGGCTGGCTGGCTGGCTGGCAGAAGAAAACTCTTGACTTGTAGCAGAAAGTTTGATCTGGAAGTTGAAGGGAGACAATAACTCTGGAACCCCCGCAATGCCATGTTTATTGAACAATTGCTCTTTAATGCCTTGCCATGTCTCCTTATGCAGCAGAATCCTCCACAGATGTATTGTTAAGACCACCCAACTTGTTGTTACTATAGATTTTTTTGTTTGTTTTTGTTTTTTTAGTTATTAAACACCAACAAAGTTCTGCACACAATGCAGGGGTAGACACAGCGCCCCCTGTTGGCGCTCACAAGGAATCCCGGGCTCACACAGCTCTCTGGATGAGGAGCAAATGGTTCCTCTCGGAATGTAAGGGTGTTTTTAATAGTCATGTGTGTAGCAGAGGGTGCTGGCCCTTTAAAGGAGGTGCTGGGTCCAGCACAGGACACAGATGTCGTCAGATTGCTTTTTGACAGACAGTGTAACCAAGTGGTTAGAGCAGTGGACATCAGACTCAGGAGTTCTGTTCCTGTCTTGGCCACCACTCTCCTGGATGACTTTAGGCAAGTCGCTTTCCCCTCTGTGCCTCTGTTTTCCCATCTGTGAAATGGGGATAATGACACTGACCTCCTTTGCAAAGCACTGGCTAATGGAAGTTGCTAGCTAAGAAGAAACTTTTTTTTTAGTTCTACAGTTTTCATTTGGCCCTCCTCTGCCTGGTGCTGATTGGCTGTTTGTGCCAATCCCTTCCTGTCCCCTTCCTCACAGTGCCTTCAGCTTAGGTGCAGGGCTGCAGGCAATCTAATGAGCACAGCTGGCTCGGAGCAGACTGCCTGATTGGTGGGAGGAGTCAGCAGGCCGCAGCTGCTGGAAGCATTTGGCCATGATGGTGTGTTTGGCCCTACTTGTTCCTAGGCCTGCCTCACTCCAGGTAACCCAGCTCTGACTCTCTGCTTTAACTGTGGCACCTGGCCTCTGACCCTGGGCTCCTTTTCCTGGCAACTGGCTCTTGCTCCAACCACGAGGCACAACTGCCCCTGTCCCAGTCTCTGACACACGGCACCTGCCCTGCATGTCTCTTTGCTCTTTTCCACGGCCCCCCTCTCTCCTCCTCTGTCTAGCTAGTCCCCCATGCGAAGGAGAACCCCACCCCCCAAAAAATATGGTGGCATAGCCTGAGGTTTGCCAACCCATCCCTCTGTTGTCTCCCTCTTTCCTGTCCTAGTCTTGTCTTCTTAGTCTGAACTCTTTGGCCTGGGGACTGTCATTCTGTTTGTACAGCCCCTAGCACAAGGGGGCTCTGATAGCAGTCAGAGGTGTTGCTCTGGGGGGGGAGAGCCAAATCCTGAGAGGGTATTGAGAGTTCCTGGCAGAGGAAACGGCCCCAGGGGAAGATCTGGCAGCCAAACCTGCTACTAGCTTCATTGCTGAGGGCCCCAGGGCCGGGGCCTGCAGGAGAGGGAGGGTGTGAGCTCTCTTCTGAGAGAAGGCCCCAGTTGGGGGTGTCGCTGGTAATGCCCGAGGGCGGCGTAAAGATTGTCAGACCCTCAAGGCAGGGCCGTGACCCACAAAAAAGCCTGGGTGGTGGTTTGGGGCCTTTGTTTACTCCAGCGAGGGGTGGAGGGTTTGGTTTAGCCAGAGCGCTAAACTCCCCAGCTATCAGGGGGAAACCGAGGCACCGCCAAAGCTGCCTGACGGAAAGGCAAGGTGCTGTGACAGCGTGCAGTGATGTTTCTTGCTCCGATGGGCTAACGCTGGTGGGCTCTGAGGAAGGAGTGAGGCTTGTCAGTGCCCGTAGCCATCCCGTAGCACTAAGAGTCGTGCTGTTGATTGAGCACTGGTTGTCAGGCTGCTGATCTTATGCTTCTCAAATGAGAGAGAAACTAGTGAGGTACGAGTTCCCGTAGGCATGCGCCAGCCACACAAATGGCTCAGGCTGCAGGGGGAGGTAGTTAAACCCATAGCACCTGCTGAGCAGGACAGCAATTGACACCCGGTGCTTCTAATTATCTTTAGTTCTGTACAGATCCCTTTCCTATAATTAACCGCAGTTTTTACATTCCAGAGGGGTGCGGTGTGATTTCTCCAGGCAGATGAACCTCCTATTCATTTGCTAGATACTCAAAGCTATTTCCTGCCTAAGAAAAGAGACTTGTTGTTAATTTTGATCACAGTCAATGGGCGTGTGTGAGTCTCAGGTAATTAACGAGGATCGAATCCTTTTCTCTCCAGAGGAGCATTAAGTTCATGTTTCTAAATCCTTCCCTAAAATCTAGAAATATGAAACCTCTGACGATGGCTGCGTTATGCATGTCCATGAAAATAGCACAGGTCTGCGCCATGCATTGCGCGTTCTGAGCTCGCTCCAAATCATTGCTCTCAAGCCTCGAGCTCTGTAACCCAGCAACCTGGATTTATTGGCAGTTCTAAGCCAACCTGGGAGGCATCAAGGGACCTGTGATGTGTAAAACACCAACAGGCAGGTTGGCCTTGCTATAGATCATTGGCGCTGTGCTGTGCTCTGGGTTTATGGGGCTAATGTGGATCCTGTTAATGGGAAGTCAAATCCACCTTGACCCTTTGACGGCCGTCTAGCAGAAGGATTGAGGAACCCAAGCAAGATGCGTTTTAAACACGCTGGAACGATGCTGGTTCTGGTGGGACCCAACTGAGAGTATCAGTTCAGGACAAATTGCTTAAAACAAGGCAGTTACAGCACAAGGCTGGGGGTTTTTTACCTCTAAGGCAATCCAAACCAGCCAAAGAGGACTTTGGTCTCACCCACTGGCTAACCACAAGTCACACAAGCAATTCCCTTAGACACTCCAGTTTCCCAGTATCACCACCAGTGCCACTCAATATGGGGACAAATGGTTGTGAAAACCAATGCCCCAGTAAAAGAAAAAAGGTTCTCTCGATCCCAAAGGACCAAACTCCAGACCCAGGTCAATATAGAAATCAGATCTTACCCACAAATCACGGTGTTGCCAATCCTTTAGAATCTAAAATCTAAAGGTTTATTCATAAAAGGAAAAAGATATGGATGAGAGCTAGAATTGGTTAAATGGAATCAATTACATACAGTAATGGCAAAGTTCTTGGTTCAGGCTTGTAGCAGTGATAGAATAAACGGCAGGTTCAAATCAAGTCTCTGGAGTACATCCACAGCTGGGATGGGTCCTCAGTCCTTTGTATAGAGCTTCTGTTTGTAGCAAACTCCCTCCAGAGGTATGAAGCAGGATTGAAGACAAGATGGAGCAGAGGCATCAGCCTTTTATAGTCTTTTCCAGGTGTAAGAACGCCTCTTTGTTCTTACTGTGGAAAATTACAGCAAAATGGAGTCTGGAGTCACATGGACAAGTCCCTGCATATTTTGCTGAGTCTCAAGGCATATCTGCCTTCTCTCAATGGGTCAGTTGTATAGCTGATGGTCCTTAATGGGCCATCAAGCAGGCTAGGCAGAGCTAACACCAACTTGTCTGGGGTGTCACCCAGAAGCATAGCATAAGTTTGAAATACAGACAGTATAGAGCCAATATTCATAACTTCAACTACAAAAATGACACATGCATACAGACAGCATAATCATAACCAGCAACCCATAACCTGGTCTTAGACACCTCATATGACCCCCTTTACATAAGATTTGGTGCCACTACAGGACCTTGGTTGCAACCATGTTCTATATGGTCCCAGTTCAAGTCAATAACGTGACACACACTGGCTACAGTGTTACTCTGGTTAATCTTCTGTGCTGTAGAAATGCCCTGTTTTCAAATATTGCCTCACGAGGTTGGTTGTGTTATCGGAGTGGCGCTTGTGTTTTGCTCTGTTGCTTCTGGAGAGGGCCTTGCTTGGGACAAGCCCTGGCTTCGCTGTGCATGCACGGAAGTGCCGCTGTCGAAGCAGGTCACAGCACGAGAGGGGAAGGGTTTGGCTCTGTGCGTTTGTTTTTTGATCCTTGGAACATGCCAGATGTCGATGGGGTAACTCGGGATGCTTAAGCAAACATTCTTGTCTCTCTGCCAGCCCTGCCTAAGCCAAAGGCTTCCTGCACTGTGTAGCAAAGGAAAGTCACTTCCGGTCCGTGCCATCAGTGCCTTGAATGGACATCAGTCTCCTCTGCTTTCTCTTCAGAGGCAAGTCAGCTGGGATCTCCCTGCTTGTTCAGTGTGTACCGCTTAGCAAAGCGTGGAAAGAATATTCACTTCACTGTAGTCACAAAACCTATTGGTCCTAATGTACACCCACTTTACAGCCCTCTGGCAGTGCAAAGGGGCTTAGTATATGGTGGTGCTGGAATTAGGGGTGCTGCCACACCCCTTGGCTTGAAGTAGTAACACCAGCACTCCCACTATAAAAAGTGTTCCAGCACCCCTGTTAGTACAAGGGTTTCTCCAGAATAAGTGTCCCCACATGAGGCGCTACACCTTTATAACTAGTGATGCTGGGAAATGTCCCCCCGTAGACTCAGGCTCGCTGTATTGAGCGTCGCGAATTATCTTCGTGGTTGTCTTTTCAAGGAGTACAGAAAGGCAACAGCTTTATCTTCTCGGTTTGAGACCAGAATGACAGCATTTCGCCGTTGCACTGGACACTTCACACCCCTTGGCTCATCTCTTTTCAGGCTTGTTTGTTTTAACTGGGGAATCCAATTATTTCATCATTTTTAAAATCGCAAAACATCTGTGACCGCTTCTTGTGTGTTAATGGCAGAGGCTTTCGGTCTCCAATGGCGAAGGCCTTTGGGAAATGACCAGGAGTGCTGTAAACACCACAAGAGCTATTTAGCCATGGGGGGGGGGGTGGCTTTTGTACATAATTCACCGGTTATTCAGCCACAGATGAGCTGCTTTGGAAGCTTCTGTGTCTCTGAAATCTTGATTCTATCGTTCTTTGTATATCAAAGGGCCAGTTCCCTCCCCAAAGGGGGTTGTTTAGTATCAAGTATCAGGGGGTAGCCGTGTTAGTCTGTGTCCACAAAAACAACAAGGAGTCCGGTGGCACCTTAAAGACTAACAGATTTATTGGGGCATAAGCTTTCGTGGGTAAAAAACCTCACTGGTGCATCTGAAGAAGTGAGATTTTTTTACCCACGAAAGCTGGTGCCCCAATAAATCTGTTAGTCTTTAAGGTGCCACCGGACTCCTTGTTGTTTCAGTCTAGTATGTTGCTAATTATTCCTGTAACAGCAGGGCTCTGAGGCCTCACCCAGGTTAGGGTTGTGCTAGGGACAATACCGATCGACTGAATGATGACTGCTGCCTCAAAGAGCGGACAGCCTAGAGGCAAGACACAAGAAGCGGGTGACACCCCCACAGGTGGGGAAGGGAAGCCAGGGTAATGGCAGTGAGTGTGTTTTTGCAGAGGTTAGCTGTGTGCAAGAATTCATAGTTGTAATAAAGTCACCAGTAGCAGAAATACCAGCTCAGGCCCTGCCGCACCTCCAGGCAATATGAGTAAAGCCCCCAAACCAGACTGGGGGAGGGGCAGTAGTGATACAGAGCCTGAATCAGCATGTGCTTAAATGCTTTGCTTAACTTTAAGCACATTTTTAAGTCCCATTGACATCACCAGCAATACTCACCTGCTTAAAGTTAGGTACCTGCTTGAGAACTTTGCTGAATCGGACCCTTTATCTCTCATCCCCAGCGCGGGAGAGCAGAGAGATGTGGTGGAGTAGTAAACTAAGTATGGGGGATCTGGAGGAGAAAGAGAGTCTAGAGAAGCTATTCCAGACATTGGAGGTGGCACAAAATAGCTTCAGTTTTGCAACTGGGAATTTGATTTTAAAATCTGGGTGAAAAACATTAAACCCGTAGACTCATAGCAGGGCAGGGCTGGAAGGGACCCGTCGTCAGTTCCAGCTCCCTGCACTGAGGCAGGACTCTGTAAACCTAGACCATCCCTGACAGGTGTTTGTCCCACCTGTTCTGAAAACCCTCCGATTCCACAACTTCCCTTGAAAGCCTGTTCCAGAGTTAACTACCCTTAAGGTTAGAAAGTTTTCCTAATATCTAACCTAAATCTCCCTTGCTGCAGATTACTCCCATTACTACTTGTCCTACCTTCAGTGGACATGGAGAACAACTGATCGGTCCTCTTTATAACAGGCCTTAACGTATTGTAAGACTTTTTATCAAGTCCCTCCTCAGTCTTGGTCCAGGTTTTTAAATCTTTCCTCACGGGTCAGGTTTTCTGCATCTTTTTATCACTCTTGCTGCAGGCTTCTGGACTCTCTCTCCCATTTGTCCACATCGTCCCTAAAGAGCAGCGCCCAGAATTGGACACAGGACTCAGCCGAGGCCTCAGTGGTACCAAGTAGTTCCCATGTCTGACCTACAACACTCCTGTTAATACACCCCAGAATGACATTAACCTTGATCTCAGCTGCATCACGTTGTGGACTCGTACTCAATTTGTGATCTGCTATAACCCCCAGATCCTGTTTGGCATTACAGCCACCTAGACAGTTATTCACCATGTTGTAGTTGTGCATTTGACACTTTTCCTTCCTACGTGAAGTACTTTTCACTTGTCTTTATTGCGTTTCACCTTGTTGATTTCAGACCAATTCTCTCATTTGTTAAGGTCCCCCTAGATATGCCCTCCCAGTTTGACAACAAACCACTAATAACCGCTCTCTGAGTACGGTCTTTCAATCAGTTGTGCACCTACGTTGTGGTAACTTCATCTAGCCCACGTGTCCTTAGTACGCTTATGAGACTATCGTGTGGAACCACATCCGAGCCTTACTAAAACGGATATATCCTGTCTACTGCTTCCCCCATGCGCTGCGTGATGCATGATGCTCTGTGCCCTGTCACTTGTTAACTGTACCAGATTCCTAGGTATGATTTATTTGCGGTCTGAGCCCTTTTTGATCATCTGCCCACAGCTTCTCCATGTGGGTAGGTCCATAGCGCTGGGCTCATTTCTGACTACAGCTCTTTGTGTCTCCCGCTTTCCGAAATAGCAGCTGGGCTAGTGGCTACCAATGCTGGAGGTAGACCTGACATAGACAGCCCCATCCTTGCCTCTGCTGCTTGTGGACCAACCCTTTTGCACGTAACTTTTTTGAGGTGGGGAGAAGAGTCTAAACTGGAGATGGATCTAAAGAGAAAGGAAATACTGGCGCTAGCAGGGTTGTAGTTTGGCAGTAAAACCTGCCCCTGATCAGAGGTCAGAATGTGACCAGCCGTTACATGGGCTCCTTACCCCGATCCGTCTTCTCCAGGTGAGTCTGATGAGAGTCCACTTCATTTTAGCTGAAGCTCAATTTTGTGAACTGTTACAGGTTAAAGGAAGGATTGAGCGAGGAGGCTGAGAATACCGAACCCATCCCTTGGTTAGAACCGCCTCCTCTTTTACTTTTCGAGTCCTCACTGGCCTTTGTACCAAAGATACAGATTTCACACTGCGTCACAACAGGGTGATATATAGCTATCAATGGATTACCTGCAGAAGAGCAAACTAATCCCATCTCCCCAAATCAATATTGTTAGGGGCATGAAAGGTGATCTCGGGGAAGATTTTATGGTATGTGTGGAGCAGTCACATGCCTTAACTAGCATCAAAAGCCACTGGCTAATCGGCAGGGGGAATGTCTTGGAAAATTACTGTTGTGCCAAAATTGTCTTGAATGTTCACAAAAATAGTATCGGGGGGTAGCCGTGCTAGTCTGTATCCACAAAAACAACAAGGAGTCCGGTGGTACCTTAAAGACTAACCTTTATTTGGGCATAAGCTTTCGTACCCTAATCCCTTCCCTGCCCAAAAACGATTGAAGTGGGAACTTCTTCCAGCAACTTTAATCTGCCAAGCATCTGTATTTGTCCGTTATTCCATGATATTCATTTCCACTGGAGGAGAAGTTATTGTGGAGATGGGAATTATAGGCAATATGGGCCCTGGCTCTTTAAAATGAGGCTCAATGGAGAGGTTGAACTGGCTTCTGATTTACACTTTAAGGCAGGGGACAGCAAGCATTTAATTAGCACCGCTATGGATTTCAGATAGGAGAGGGGAGTCCTTCTGGGTCTGGGGGGGGGGCAAGCTACTGCTGACAGTCCCTGAGCATGTGGGTGCTGCTCTGAAAGATCTGTTGTGGCAATAAAATGTGTGAAAGGATGGGAAATAAAATATCCCCACACACCCAGATAACCTGGTCACAGAGGGGAACTGTCCTCAGAAATACGGACTAACATGGGGAGAAGGGGTGGAGACACATGCTTGTGTGATGTTAGGATTTAAAGGGGTAGCTTATAATTTTAGGGGGGTTCCTGGTGCTGCATGCAGGCTAAGGCGCTCTGGAGGGACGTGTGCGATCTGGATCTTTCAGCAGTCAGTCGGCAAAGAGCCAGCCTAGAACGAGAAGGGATGAGTTGTAGCTCTCTGCCTTAGGGAGCAGCCTGCTTTGTCTCTCTCTGTTTTTGGTTCTGGTGTGCTAACGTTCTGGATTTTAAGAAAGTGAGTCGTGTTACACTGCAACCTTCCAGCAAAAGCATTTTGTTTGTTTTTATTAAACATCTCTGTATGCCATGTACATAACCTGGGACCAGGGCCGGCGCTTCCACTAGGCAACCCTAGGCGGTCGCCTAGGGCGGCAGGATTTGGGGGGCGGCATTTTGCAGTCCTCGGCGGAAATTCGGTGGCAGGGGGTCCTTCCACTCTGGGTCTTAGGCGGAAATTCGGCGGCGGGTCCTTCACTCGCTCCGGGACCCACTGCCAAAG
The DNA here is from genome assembly GCF_027887155.1 of Malaclemys terrapin pileata. Taxonomy (NCBI): domain Eukaryota; kingdom Metazoa; phylum Chordata; order Testudines; family Emydidae; genus Malaclemys; species Malaclemys terrapin. The sequence continues at coordinate 146,468,259 of NC_071508.1, read as the reverse complement.
TGCCTCGAAGACGCAGAGCGGCAGGACCCCCACCGCCGAATGCTCAGAGGAGGAGCGCTGCCCCCTAAGGCGGCAAAAACCCTGGCGCCGCTCCTGCCTGGGACAAACTTTAATTGCCAAAATGCTAATGCAGACTAGGGCTCCTGTGGCTAGCAAGGTCCCACGTGGCCAGATTAGTGTAGCCTGGATAATTAGAGGTGGATGCACTTCATTTCAGAGGGGTCGGATTTCTAAAAGTCAGGTGCAGCTAACCTCATGTGAGCAGATGTGCAATGAAAATACTGATCCAAGCGACAAGCCTTTCCTTCTCCATCATGTTACACAGACTGGTCCAGATCCCCGGCTGGGGTAAGTCAGCATATCGACATCGTGGTCCATTATGCCTAAGACTTGGTTTGCTTTCATGCTGTTTGCTCTGTTTGGGGATCTTAAAGTGTCTCTGAACAGCATTGTGATCTTGGGCTGGTGTTTGGGGAAATTCCCAGTCTCTTATTCAAAGTGAACCAAAACCTTTGGCCTCTAGGGAGATGAGTAGAGGGGTTTGGTGCCAGGGCGGCAGCTGGCATGATGCCCAGGGAACAAGAGATAGTCACGGAGGAGAATAGAGTTTAGGGAGATTAAGGTAACTGGGGTGGTTGCAATTAATTCAGTGAGAACCAAACTCTCACGATATTGAAACATAAGTGAGAAAATGGGCTACTTTCTTCTACTCTAAGGGCAGGGAAACAAGCATACGGATGAGGAGACAGGAGGCTTTAAAGAAGCAGCCGCTACTGGAACTCTGGAAAGAGAACCATCACGTAGAAGCACCTTAGCAAAGAGTAGCAGAGCTTGGATGAGTGTGGAGTCTCCATAGCACTCAAGAAAGGAGACCACCTTGAAATGGGTTAACCAGATGCAGCGGATGCACCTTCAGGGCACTGAAGAGAGCAACAAAGAGGCAGGCCCAGAGGGTGGGCCAGGTTGATTCATGGAAAATGAACAGAGACCTGATCAACTGGAGAGAAGTGAGAGGGAGATCAACTCATGGGACAGCCGTTCCTCACCGTAAGCCTGGGGAAAACCAGGGGTGGCCACCTAGGCAGAGTAGCTGTTCAGGCTGGGATCCAGAGTGGGAGAAATTCCAGCTGGAGGAAGAGAGGCTGCAGCTGGAGGAACAGAGAAACCTGGTTGGAGAATGAGTAGGAGAGTTCAGCACATGAGAAATGCTGAACTGTAGCTGTGGCTAGTATCCCAGCTATAACATGTGCTTTGGAGCTGGTAGGTAGAAGTTACTTCAGTTACAGCCCATCTCTACATCTAGTTTGGAGCTGCTGGTTTTAAGACCGTCTAAAATGATGCCAGTGCTCGTGACAGGAAATCTGGAGCTGCCGTTTATTTCAGGTGATCAAAGCTGGCTTGGTGCACAGCCTGGCCTCTCTTCCTCCCCTCTGACACCACTCGCTCACAGGAGAAACAGAAAACACCTCTTCCTTTGTTCTTTGAGACGATAGTTACAATCCACGCAGATGGATTTTATTTTGTGTTCAGTAATTCGATCCATTTGGTCTCAGGATGTGGCCAAGAAGGGTGAGCCAAAGAATGCAAGTTTAAAGCAACTCAATGTTATGCTGTGTTTCTAGCTGAGTTTGGGGGTTTGGCTGAGACACGCAGTTTCCATGGCAATGGAGATTTTTGTTGTAGCAACAGAGTCCTTATGCAATGGCCTCTCAAACACAAGGTCCTCGGGTGAGTTCTGGCTGGAGACATGAGTAGGACTGGCTCAGAGGGCGTAATGAGCCCTGGAGGGACGAGGTTCAAAGCTGACTTAGGTCATAAGTGAAGGCTAGATGGTGCAATCCCCACGTGGCTGAGGAGTGCCATGGCCGCTCTCCCATTGGAAAGCACCCGGTCTGTTCCCGTACGCAAGGCAAGGTATTGAGGTGTGTCACTCCCATTCAGCTCAGTGGGAGTTAGACACCTAAAGATCTTGGCGGATCTTGGCCTAAATGCTCATTGGGGTGAATAAAGGCCGCACAGTCTGACCCCAAGTGAGTCTGATCCCCATAAAGTCCATTCCCACAAAGCCTCCACGCTCCTCAGCACTCAACTCGGTCTCGGCTTAGAAAAGTTACTGCTGCACTACAACCAGGGCCAGATGGAGGGGTGTTGGCAGAGCCGTGGGGCAGGCCCACGCTGGATTTAGCTCTGGCTATCGGCCGTAGAGTGTCCGTCTCATTTTCACCAGCATTCGCGCTCCTGAAAATTACTTCCATGTTAGATGAAAAACGGCAATGGGAATGTTGAGCGGCAGTAGAACAGCTGGATGGCAGATGTGCTAGGAATGTCACTCAGCCGTTCTGAACACGGTTGCTGTTTTCTTATCCGCCCACCTTGTTTGCTTGACTCTGCTTATCATCACATTCTTACAGGGTGAGGAATCTGAGGCGGGGACTGTCTCTTACGATGTGTGTACAGCTCCTAGCACAATGGGGTCCCGATTTGGGCCTCTCTGTGAGCTGCTGAGTCTTCCCTGAACTAGAGCCTGGTCAAGCCCCATGCAGTGACAAGTCATTCCTGTGCAGGGCACCAGCCAATCCTGGTCTGGTGACTCAGGCAGGTGTAGAAGCTTCACAAGAGATACAGCAGCTCAATCTCAACATCACTTCCTGGCTTGAAACTCTCCCCTGTCTGCGAACAGTGACAGAGTCCACAGGCCTCAGCCCCCTCCGGGCCTGACCTTGCTCCAGCCTTCTGCCCAGACCTTCTGTTGCCTGCTCTGACCTCTGGCTCCAGTTCTGGGCCCGGCTGTCGCTGCACTGACTACTACGTCTGGCTGCCACAGCCCCAACCACTTGGCTTGACCCTCCCCGTCTTGGTTTCTGAGCCTGGTTGCCAGTGCAACACACACTAATAACCTCCGCAACAAAAGGCGTGAGCCTTAGAAATACTGTACAGGTCATTTCTAGTATCTGGCTCGCTGTGGATGGTTCTGGTATCCCAATGACAGGGAAAATCCTACTGCTGCTTCCCAGCAGGATATGCAGGGCTATCCTCAGCTGATGCTACCGTACTTCCCCACCACCCCAAATCCTCTCGACACCCATGAGAGCTTTGGGATCTGGGTAGAGATGAAATAGGGTCCTTGCTCAGCCTATGAATGCACAAGAGAGGTCGGGAATGAAATGATTATTTTCAGGGAAGGCGTCTCGTTAAATAGAAAAATGTCTGTCGGTGCAACTTAAACACTGTCCGCGTGGCACCACTGCTAAATCCTAACAAACAGCGGAAAGTAGCTCCACTCGGATTTACGTTGTCATTAAATGAAGCCATTTTGAAATCTGTTCTACATGGTGCAGCTTTCCTTGTCCTGCATTCTTCCTCTGAAATGGGCTGTTTTCTACTCCGTGCAAGTGACTTGGCTTTTGCCTAAGGCAGCCAATATGACATAAGATCTTCACTGGAATAAATTTAGGGGGAAAACAAAGGGACTGAAAAGCAGAACGCTGGTAATGTTTCCCCTCTGATCATTCGTGCTCTAATATCAAAGTAGACGATGTAGGCAGGAGACAGAGGGGTGAGGCTATTGCATTTGAGATTATCATTTCTATGACTTATTTCCAATGCAATGTCAGGTCTGACGGGGTCACGCTGGAGGAAACCCAGTGTCTTCATTATTATTGTAACTGGGGTCAGGCCGTTCCTGGAACATGTCTGGGAACAATCCAGAGAGTTTCCAAAAAAACTGACCTCTTCTGGTGGGCTTTGGAGTTGGTGGCATGCAATATTTACCGTGTCCTGCGAGGAAAAAGTTAACCCCCTCTTCCTAATTTTACCACAGCAGAGTGAAATGTTCCCTCAGAGTCATTCGGCAATATACGTCTTGTAAACATCAAATTTCTGCTTTATTACATGTGATGTCAGCCTGTCTATTCAGATAAGGGCCAATCCTGTCCCCATTGAAGTCAATAGGAGCTTTGCTATTGACTTCAGTGTGCATAAAATCAGGCCTCTAGTCTAAAACGTTTCTAATAGATCAAAGGGGGATTCCCCCAGGATGCCAAAGGGGAGCGTCTGGTGCACATGTTAAACTTAGAGAATAAGAAGATGGAAATGTTAAAGGGCCAGTCCTCATGCCTGTCTCTCTATCACATAGCTTCCTGCTTTTGTTGAGTCTCCACCTGCCCCCCGCACACTGCATTCATGGGTAAAATGAAATTCAGGGAACACATTGCAGCCAGAGATCCCATAGGTCTCCTGGGAAACCATTGCACATAAAACAATGTTGGGGTGTGCGCGTGTGTGTGTTAACGCTGCGTGAATGTGCCAGCGGGCGTTGTGAGATTGAAGGTCTCTTTAGTCACACTGAAGACCTACAACATGGACAGGAGTGCAAAATTACTCATGCTGCCTAGCCATATACCTCAGCTTGGAGACACCACTTCTGTGTGCAATAGAGAAGGTTCTGTCTGTGTGTTTTATTCAAGGGTACGTCTATACTTACCTCCGGGTCTGGCAGTAAGCAGTCGATCTTCTGGGATCGATTTATCGCGTCTTGTCTAGACGCGATAAATCGATCCCGGATCGATCCTGGAAGTGCTCGCCGTCGACGCCGGTACTCCTGCTCCGCGAGAGGAGTATGCAGAGTCGACGGGGGAGCCTGCCTGCCGCGTGTAAGTTCGAACTAAGATAGTTCGACTTCAGCTACGTGAATAACGTAGCTGAAGTTGCGTATCTTAGTTCGAAGTGGGGGGTTAGTGTGGACCAGCCCTCAGTGTTTTTTGTCCAATCAGAACCAGACTGAAGCACTTTACTCCTCAATTAATCCCATGGAAATGAATAGAAGTACTTGAGGGTTGAAATACTACTTATCTAGATTGCAAGCTTTTGGGAGCACGGCCCATCTCAGTTGGGGGGGGTGTGTGCAGTGCCTAGCACATTGGGCTCCAATATCTGAGTGGGGCTTCTAGGTGCTTTGTAGTACAAACAGTTAATACCAACTCCCCAGCCCAACTATTAAATTATGAAAGCGTCAGTTAAGCTCGCCATCTGTTTTACCTAATCCACTAAAGTTTGCAGAAAGCTTTGTATGGAATCACTCAATTGAAAAACAGTTGGTGAAATAGGTGGTGCTAAGAAGATCTATAAGAAGGAAGGCAATTGTAGCTTCCATTCTACTACCTTAAGTAACATCCTAACTAGAAATAGAACAGTAAAGGAACACCTCTTTTGGGTTTAGTATTGTACAGTAAGCCCCTCTCTTCACATAATGCACAGTCAACCTGTGGAACTCCTTGCCAGAGGATATTGTGAAGGCCAAGACTATAGCAGGGTTCAAAAAAGAACTAGATAAGTTCATGGAGGATAGGTTCATCAATGTCTATTAGCCAGAATGGGCAGGGATGGTGTCCCTAGCCTCTGTTTGCCCGAAGCTGGGAATGGGCAACAGGGGATGGATCACTTGATGATTACCTGTTCTGTTCATTCCCTCTGGGGCACCTGGCATTGGGCACTGTCGGAAGACAGGATACTGGGCTAGATGGACCTTTGGTCTGACCCAATATGGACGTTTTTATGTTCTTATGTCAATGTCATAATCCTTCATCTACCACCAGGAATACTTTATGGTTTCAATGAGAACATACAGTGCTTTGCTAACCAGTGAGGGAGGTGGGTAATGCTAAGGAAAAGCACTAAATTCCTAAGTCCAATTCAGAACAGCTAAATCCAGTGGCTGTCTTCATTGTTCTCAGGGGATGCAACTCGATCTCAGACCCTCAGCTGGTGTAAATTGAAGTAACCCTGTGGATTTGGGCCAGAGTGTACATTATAAAAACAGATCGGGATTAGCCGTGTCATTCAATTCCTTCATTTTTAAGCAAAATCAGAAAAGTAGCCCTGAGCTCTCTAACACAAGCTCTCCTGGTATGTCGAAAGTGAAATTCTTTATACCCCAAAGGAATTAATCAAATCAACTGCTGTTTCCCCTAAATCAGACTACAAACCATTGTCCTTTTGCACCGAGGACAAACTGAAGCAGTACGCTTCCCATTTAATGCCACAAGTATCACAGTTGCTGTGACGCGACCTCACCATTACAGCTGAGGACCCTTTAATCCCTTGTCTAGGCATGTAAAACCACAGGACTCATAGGAATGCATGTGATGTTTCCGGGAGCCTTTGAGACGAAAAGAACATGTGGTAGATCACTAGAGCAGGAACCCCTTGAAGAGAAATGGAGTTAGTTAAGGAAACAGTGCATGGCTTTGTGCGTGAAGAATCTAAAAACGCTTATAATGTGCCATTCGGAAGACAGTTGAGGTGATTGTTTTCAGTGTGAGACCGTACCGCTTGGAGGGAACGGGCCCGTGGGCCCAACATCATCATACTGGTGGTTTTCTGACAAGTTCAAAGGGGGGATGGGAACCGTGGGAAAAAGCAACCTCTGTTTTTCTTATTAATGTTTAAGCCTTTGCTGCTGATAAGCAGCTTTCAAATTTTGCAAACACAGATGGCTTTGTGTGTGGGTGGGTGGGTGGGTGGGTGGGGAATATTCAAGGGTGGAAAGGGGTTTTTTTGTTTGTTTTCTTTTCAGAATGCATCCACTGTCTTTGTGGAGTGGACCATTTTAGTGCTGTAAATCCCTCAAAGTAGACTTTATTTTACTTTTTACTCTGACCGGACTTGGCCTGTCTGTAGGCTGCCGAGAGTAGGTCAAGCAGAGGTCGTATTCACGTTCATAGGGCCAAAAGCTGGTCAAACTGACTGGAATCAGAATGACTGGATCTTGCAGCATTTTTTATTCCAAGCAAGTCATCCTAAACCCTTCCAAACCAAAGGGTAAATTTGGGCTTGTCTACCCCTACCCACCGAATCAGCGGGCAGCGATCAATCCAGCGGGAGTCGATTTATCGCATCTAGTATAGATCCGATAACTCGACCGCTGAGGGCTCTCCCGTCGCCTCCGGTACTCCACCAGAACAAGAAGCGCAAGCAGAGTCAATGGGAGAGCGTCAGCTGTCAACTTACCGCAGTGAAGACACCGCGGTAAGTAGATCGACCCCGCATGGTATTGTAGACAAGCCCTGTAATGCTAGTGGCACCCTTTCTAGAGTGTAAATGTGACGGTGTGGAGCAGACTGCTTTGGCCACTGGGTTGCTATGCCACAGGCTGATGGTTCAAGGCTGCATGAAGATATCTAAAGTTGGTGCTCAGCTATCTTGAGGATGGCCACTGTACAAAACCCTGAAGAGAAACACTTCCCATGGGAGTTAGGTGCCTAAATAACTTTTGAGAATCTAGGCCTTAGGGCCAGATTCTTAAAGGTATTTGGGTGCCTGAAGATGCAGATAGGCACCCAGTGGAATTTTTCAAGAGCACCTAGGCTCCTAACTCCCATTGGCTTCAGTGAGAGTTAAGTGCCTCTCTCTGAATGTTTCCCTTAGTTAGGGCCTGTTCCAACTCCTGTTTGGTGTGGAGGTGTGGGCCAGAGATTGCCTGCAGGTAGAATACAGATAACCTCTCCCGTGTATTTTATGGAAGTAATTGGCTACGAAGAAGCTGCACCGACTGAAATGTGCTCTTTCAGCTCCTGTGTAATTAAACTGTCACATGTCTGTCCACTTGCCTGCCTGCAGCCTCGTTCAGGAGAATACAGCCGAACTGTACTTCCATCGGCACATTGTTTGGGTAAGGGCCCAACTGAAGACCCATGGGAGCCCTTCCACTGACCTTAACAAGCTTTCGATCAGGCCATAGGTGCGAATTCAGCCTGTGGCCTCCAGCTGTATTTGACCTTTGGTGGTTGCCATTAGAGGAAGTGATGCTTGTGGTCCAGCAGTTATGAAATGATAAAGCACCTGTGATGTTTTGGAGAGCACCCAGACCAGTAAGGCGGTCTGTCTCCACCTGCCCTGAACTTTGGGGTGTGTTGGTGCCGTGCGGTTATGCTTCAGAACCCTGTCACCAGCAGCTAGCCCCCAAGCATACAGTCTCATCCTGGCTCTCACAACCCTAGTTACTCCGTGCACGGTAACACCAGCTGCCCTTCCAGTCTCGCGTCTCCCCAGAGTTGGAAAGTACCAGATGCTCGAGCCGTTCCCTCTGATTCGTCATCTCCGAAAGCATAAAACCAGCCCCTGCCCCACCAGTTATCATTCCTCTTGGCACCCACACTCCATGCAGCTTGCGCACCAGAGACCTGCTTGGGGTAAAAATAAACAAAGTTTATTTACTAGAAAAACTCCAGATTCAAAGATGAAATTGTAAAGGAAAGCAAACACATCCAAGTGACCCAGAAAATACACAGCAAGGTGCAACCTCAGGCTTCATGCTTCCATATGAGATCAAATCTCTTTTCTTCTACAAGTTACCTATTGCCTTTGAACCGTTTCCCAGCATACCCTGTAGCTCTAGTGGGGAATTCAGTGTTTCACAGACAGCTTCCCGCCTAGAGGCTGTCCCTCAGGTTCTGGAGGAAAACCTCTGATTCCAGCCTCCTTTTCAAAAGATTTTTTTTCCTTTTGCTCTTCCTATGTTATTCAGAGCGGGGGAAATCCCCTCTGAACTTGAGAGCCAGGATGTCTCAGTGTCTTTCCATTAACTCTAATTATTGTCTTTTCCTGGGCGTGGACAATGGATGGTTACTTGGAGCCTGTTCCTGTGTAAACACATGGTTTTGTGAGGTGTCCCTCCCTGCTAGGAGGTGTAGCTAAAATTGTACCACAGATCGGGCAGTTTCCTATATACGTAGATTCATAGCCACAGTCTGTATACATATCTCTGCGTCCGACGAAGTGGGCATTCACCCACGAAAGCTCATGCTCCAATACATCTGTTAGTCTTTAAGGTGCCACAGGACTCTTTGTTGCTTTTTACAGATCCAGACTAACACGGCTCCCCCTCTGGAACATATCTCAGCATGACCATCAAGCTCAGAACATTACAAGCTGTCATAAAATACCATACTCAATATACTCTTATAGTACAGTAATATACAGTATGCAATCCATTTAACTGCTCATTTTGGGGGTTTAAACCTTCTATTCTCCCCTTGGGGGGTGTCTGGACCCTGGGTCCAAAGAAAGAATTAGATATGTTCATGGAGGACTGGTTCATCCATGGCTATTAGCCAAGATGGTCAGGGATGCAACCCCATGCTCTGGGTGTCTATAAGCCTCTGAGTGCTAGAAGTTGGGATTGGACAACAATAGGCCTGCTCTGTTTATTCCCTCTGAAGCGCCTGGCATGGCACCGTCGGAAGACAGGACACGGGGCTAGATAGACCATTGGCCTGACCCAGTATGGCCATCCTTATGTTCTAACTGTAGATAGTTTTCTGTTAGCTGCACGAGTTGCCAGCATTCATTGTGGGAGCAGGTTGTTCTGTGCTTGGTTTTAATAGTGGTGAAAAACTGAATTTTAACAATGTGCCTTGTATGAAAAATCAAAGGGGACACCTGGGAAAAAAGGCCCCATCTCTCACCTGTTGCCTGACCAAATTGTTTGTTTAAGCAGCTCTCTTAATAAAGCAACTTCCTCTGTTCAAAGCTGTGAACAAGCGTTAGCTGCTGCCTTCACCGGCCGATTTTCTGAGCTCACTGCTTTGGAAAGCCTTGGGCCTGAACAGGACCCTATAAAACCAGACCGAATGCTAAAGCACGTCAGCTTCCAGAATTTACCACCGCAATAAACTCAACAGCCAATAAGTGGTGGTGAGAAAGTTAAAAGGGGCAGGCAATGGTTGTGTGTTTGGAAGGCGCAACTCCTAATCTGCTCTGGGTAGCCCAGAAAACACTGTCCCATGTCAGACTGACAGCTTGGCTTATGCTGCTAAGGAGGAGGAGGCCGTTTTACTGTAATTACATCATAAAACCTAGACCGGGGCGCATCCCCTGGCAGGCTAGCGTGCTTCAGAACAAATGGAGAAGGACAAGGTGAGTTACATACAACCTCAGTTACCTCTAAAGTGATCCTAAAGCTCCTGTCTGGGGCTTCCAGGAATTTGAAGCAGTGAAAGTGTTAACTCAGTGGGGGAGTAATTTTGCCCAAAGCAATTAGAGGATGAAGCATCTAGCCCGGGACACCAGATCGGAGCGTCTGGAGCGGCCTGCAGCTGGCTATTAGCCAAGATGGGCAGGGATGGTGTCCCTAGCCTCTATTTGCCAGAAGCTGGGAATGAGCGACAGGGGATGGATCACTTGACGATTCCCTGTTCTGTTCATGCCCTCTGGGGCCCCTGGCATTGGGGCACTGTCGGAAGACAAGATACTGAGCTAGATGGTCCTTTAGTCTGACCCAATATGGCCGTTCTTATGTTCGATTCAGGTGCTGTGGCTTGGTGGTATCTCTCCGGTGAGATCCTGCATCACACTCCTAGATCAGATCACCCCAGCACTTTGGGGACATGTGGTGTTAAGCCATGGAGTTCAGAGCCTGATCTGAGTCATCTCTAATCGGAAGGGCGTGTCTGTGTCTGTCTCAGCCGCTCGGCATATGTGCCTGACTTCAGACCTCTTTCTCTCGCTCTGCTGACCTGAGATGTGAAGTTAGCTGCTGAATAGGGAAGGGAAGTCGGGCTGGATCCTGGTACCCACGCTGCTCTCTTTGCACTGCTCTGCAAAGCACAAAGGGAGTGAAAAGCACCCGCATCACATCTGGCGTGGGGAAGTCCCTGGTGAGCGTAGAGCTGGTTTGGTCAGCTCCTATGCCACCCTTTCCTCAGCCCCCAGTGCAGGGTGCTTCGGGGCAGAGCGTGCTGGGGAGGGGGCCTGGCCAGAGAATGCACAATGCTGAAGCTCTCCCCAGCCTCTCCTCTGTTTTGCCAGAAGCAAGGGATGGATCACTTGATGATGACCTGTTCCGTTCATTCCCTCTGGGGGCACCTGGCATTGGCCACTGTCGGAAGACAGGATACTGGGCTAGATGGACCTTTGGCCTGACCCAGTCTGGCCGTTCTTGTGTTCAGCTGGCAGGCAGCTCCTTGACATATAAAACCAGCTCCAGGGTCAGGGAGCTGCTCCTGGCTCTTCGCTGGCTGGAGACCAACAGACAGGGATCAGCAGATGATCAGGGCCCTGTTGCCATATCCACTTCTCACTCCCCCAGCCCCCAAATGCCAGGGAGATAAAGAACATTGCATCTATAGAAAGATGTGGCTTGAGGTGTACTGGGGCTTTAGCCACACAGCTCCTGCTGATCTTAACAGGATCTGGGTGGCTAAATCCCCTCGCTGGCTTGGACAGTCTCAGCTGTGAGATCTCTAAATCCCGTCACTGTTTACAGGTAGCATTTCAGTGACCCCGTGCAACAGGAGACAATTAAGACTCACTCGGCCCCTCTGTCCCATTCAGAGATCTATGCTGGGGGTTTATGAACGCTATAGGGGTCAGGGCTAAATTAACTCATGTCTAGGGTTACCATATTCTGTGCCTCCAAATGGAGGACACTCCACGGCCCCCGCCCACACCCCCGCCCCAACCCCGCCCCCTCCCCAAAGTCTCCGCCCCCTCCCTGCTTCCCGCGAACATTTGATTCGCGGGAAGCCTGAAGCAGGTAAGGGGGGTGTGGGGGGAGGCGCGGCCCAGGCTGGCCCCCCGGCGTTTCCAGCCTGGGTCGGCTCGGGCCCTGAGGTGCCGGCCCTGGCCCCCGGCCGACCACCCCCGGCCCGCCCAGCACTGCCGGCCCCCGGCGGCCCGGCGCACCCCCCGGCTCCCCGCCCTGCAGGCCCGGCTCCCTGGCTCCCCACGGGCTCGGCTCCCCAGGTGACCGGCTCCCCGCCGGCCCGGCTGACCGGCTCCCCGCGGGCCCGGCTCCCCGGCTGACCGGCTCCCCGCGGGCCCGGCTCCCCGGCTGACCGGCTCCCAGCCCGGACCCCGGCCCGGCACCATGCCCCCGGCCCCGCACCGGCCCCGCACCGCCGGCCCGGCCGAGCACCGCCGGCCCAGCCGAGCACCACCGAGCCCTCCCGATTTTCCCGGACATGCCCGGCTTTTGGGGATTTCCCCCCGGACGGGGATTTGAGCCCCCAAAAGCCGGACATGTCCGGGAAAATCCGGACGTATGGTAACCCTACTCATGTCCTCTTCAATTTGACCATTTAAAGTTTAAACAGCCTGCCCTTTGTTAGGACGGCTGTTTGGTAATAGACACCGGGGACCAAATTCAAGCCTGTTTCAACTCCTTTGACTTCACTGAAGTTGCATCAGGAATTTGGCCCAAAGTCCATACGAGATTGAGCTGTTCTTCGACTCACTTCTTTACAGGTAAAAAGCTTTTGTCTTTCTCTTTTGTTGGTGGGTCAGAATATTAGTAAGAACTAATTGAGCCATACAGGCACTGACTGGGAATAAACCATTCCGCAGGGTGAGGGGGGACCGCAGGGGTCATCTAGTCTAACCCCCTGCCAAGATGCAGGATTTGTTGTGTCTAAACCATCCCAGACAGAGGGCTCCAGCCTCCTTTTGAAAACCTCCAGTGAAGGAGCTTCCACAACCTCCCGAGGCGTCTGTTCCAGTGTCCTACTGCTCTTACAGTCTTTTCCTGAGATAGAATCTAAATCTGCCGCGCTGCAGTTGGAACCCGTTGCCTCCTGTCCTGCCCTCTGTGGCAAGAGAGAACAACTTTTCTCCATCTTTTTTATGGCAGCCTTTCAAGTATTTGAAGACTGCTATCATGCCCCCCCTTGGTCTCCTCTTTTCCAAACTAAACCTACCCAGTTCCTTCAGCCTTTGCTCACAGGGCTTGTATTCCATCCCTCTGATCATCTTTGTCACTTGCCTCTGGATCCTTTCCAGTTTCTTCACATCCTTTCTGTACAGCAGTGCCCAAAATTGGACACAATACTCCAGCTGAGGCCTAACCTGTGTCCAGCAGAGCGGTACTCTCCCCTCCTGTGACTTGCCTGCTCTGCCTCTGTTAATACAGCGCCCAATTGCATTTGTAATTAATTTATTTTTTTGCAGCAACATCACATTTGAAAGTATAAAACTAAGCAGGATTTGCACTTACTGGGCAAGCAGTTTAGATGGTATAAATTGGGCTGGCTTGATTGAAGTCAGCGGAGCTAGCCCCACTTCTGACTCTTTTCCTCCAGTCCATGATTAGACTTCTGCAGACTCCCAAAGAATAAAGAGCTTGCTACCGTCAGAGTAATGGCCCACGTTCCGAGTGTAAATCTAGCCCAATGCAGATAACAATGGTAGTGGGTTTCTTTTCTCTCACTTGTCTCAAAACGTAAACAAGAGTCTTAATAAAAGCCGACTTGGCCTATTCTTAAGCAGCCAGGGACCTGAGGCTTAATGTGCGGCTCACTTATGCTTACTCAAGCATAATGCCAGTGTCACTCGTGGTATGTTGTTCAGAATCCAAGCACAGCCATTCATTCATTGCTGCTAACTTTGTCTCTCATTCATCAGCGATGAGCCTTTTATTCGGGCTCCCTGCTGGTTTTCGTGACTTCTGAATTGGTTACAGAAAACAAACAGATTCTTCTGCTGCAAAACATGTAGATTCCTGGCATTGCACGTGGCTAAATGCAAAGGGCCAAAGTCTGCCTCGGTGTAAACTTGAGTAAGCCCACTGGGGCGGGAGAGATTGCACTGGGTGGAAATAAGGACAGAATTTGCCCCAAACAATAAAATGTCATGCTATATTTAGCTTGATTTGTATGTTAAATTAGCATGGTACTCATGGCATACACGCTACCTGACTCCATTCCCTTATGGTGTAGAGGTCAGGTGTTTTCACCATTGTGTCCTAGGTTCAATTCCCAGTCAGGGAATGTTTACCTTTCTGCAGATGTGCTTTTGGTGGACAAATAGTACAGAGACTGGTACTATATGGAGAGATGACCCGGCTCCATGGAACCTGGAATTATCCTTTAGATTGCTGTAGTGCCTGGGGAACCATTCAAGGGTCAGGCAAGGGTGTTGCCCTACAGAGGTTACAGTCTAAGAGTATGTCTACACTACCGGCCGGATCGGCAGGTAGCAATCGATCCAGCGGGGATCGATTTATCGCATCTAGTCTAGACGCGATAAATCGACCCCCGAGCACTCTCCCATCGACTCCTGTACTCCAGCGCTGCGAGAGGCGCAGGCAGTCAACGGGGGAGCGGCAGCAGTCGACTCACCGTGGTGAAAACACCACGGTAAGTCGATCTAAGTACGTTGACTTCAGCTACGTTATTCACGTAGCTGAAGTTGCATAACTTAGATCGACCCTCCCCCTAGTGTAGACCAGGGCTAAGTTTATTTCAAGACACAACAGGGGGAGGACAAGGTAACAGTGAAAAGAGCAAGTTATCAACTGTGCCAAAGCAGGAACTATAGAGAAAACTCCGACTCCTGGCAAGAGAACTTTGGCTGTATATGTGAAAATCACAGTTCAGCACCATTGGGATGCTGCATTGTAGGGTCATTTCAGTCCTTTCCTTTATCTTTAAAGGGAAGTCATTAATACTGCAAACGTGTAACATAACAAGGGCTTCAGAGAGACAGTGCCATCACTTGATATGGGGCCACTCTCTGCAGAAACATAAGTTATCTTTGTAAATATCTGCAATCTTCCTGGTGAAACATTCTCCAGATTCTGTCTGGTTTGAGTCTGCCCCCATTGTTCTTGCCTAGCTTGAAGCCCCTCATTGCAGCTCGTTGCATGTTAGGCAGGGTAGCGGTTGAAGAACACAGTAGACAGCATGTGAGAGTGGTGCCTGGGTGATAAGGTCCAAGGCAGAGGTTGTTTGCAGGCTCCCTGATGTACTGGAATTGCTTGCCCACCCTGGGATTTACTCAGTGCCACTAACTGCTTATTGGCAACAGACCCTGAAATGCCAGCAATGCACAATGCCAGAATTCTTGTCCCAATAGGTTAGAGGCAATCAGTAAAATCTTTGCCTTGATACTTCTCCCCCGCTGATCATTTCCATTGGGGAAATTCCCACTAGCTGGTTGGCGGTCACTAAAACAGTGTGAAGTTCTGTTAATTGACGGGTGAGTTCATACCTATCAATCTCAATGGGTGGTACCTCAACCCATAGCAAGGTTTCACTCTGATGATAACAAAAGATAGTGCTCTGCACCTGGGCAAAAGGGGTGGTAGAACCTTCTATGGAATTGTTGCATAGCAAATAGCAGCCCCAGGGCTTGCTAGAGAAAGGAGGATTGGAAGAGGTAGAGTTCTTGGTTTTGTTTTTTCAGATCTCCAACCCCAACCTGCAGCTGCATAATAAGGATACTGACAGTTTACAGAAGATCAGCTTCATGGGGGATCTGCCAGGGAGTTTAACTGATGGAGCTGTGACGGAGCAGGGAGCAGGGCAGATTTGACCTGGGAATGTTGCAGGGGGATTGCAGTGGGGATGGGGGACTTCCCTTGAAGGAAGCTACCTGAGCTGTAACCTGAGCCAGGAATGGGGGTGGGGAGAATTAACACCTTCTGCCCGGGAGACTGAACAAAGGAGAGGAGGAGCTGGGGGGAGCAGGAAGAGAGGAGCTGCAGGAGGAGTTTTGGTTTTTAGTTTCAGGTTGGGCTGGGTGGTGCAACGCAGGGAACCCCAAGCTGGGGTCTAAGCTCCCTGAACCTCCCAGAGGGACCTAATTGAGGGGGTCTGGTCGTACCTACACGCTCTGCTTGAGACTGTGTTCCTGTCCTTGAATAAACCTTCTGCTTTACTGGCTGGTTGAGAGTCGCAGTGAATCTCAGGAAGAGAGGTGCAGGGCCCTGACTCCCCCACGCTCCGCAACAGGAGCCAACTTGGGGAGACAACAGCAATGGAGCAGTCAATCGGAAGCTATGGCATTACATTCTTTTCGCAACCCAGCCCAGGCCAGCACTTGTAGCTGCCAAATAGAGGGGCCTGCTCTTGCAAAATGCATAGCAAACAACCCAAAAAAACAAAAATGTCTAGTTTAATGCTTAGTCCTGCCACGAGTGCAGGGGACGGGACTAGATGACCTCTCGAGGACCCTTCCAGTCCTGTGATTCTATGTCTTGTAAGCCAGTGTAAAATGTGTGCCTGTCATCACCCTGATTATCCAACGTGGGTGTTGTAGCTGGAGCTCATCAGCATTTTGGCCAAAAAATGGGGTGTAGGTGGGAAATAACAAACTTGTGAATTTTTTTTAACCCTCTCTCGTTGTATCATAGCTCTTGTTCCCATCCTTCATATGTCCAGGCTTTCTGCTCTGTGGGGGATGGGCCGTGACTTCCTATGGGCATTTGGGGCACAACTGACATTTCCAAAATCTATTTAAATGACTCACCCCCAACAGGGGCTGCCATCCTAACAAGCACTAGCAGTGCTGGCTCCAGGCACCAGCGAAGGAAGCAGGTGCCTGGGGTGGCCAATAGAAAGGGGCGGCACTCCGTCCATTATTGGGGCGGCATGTCCAGGTCTTCGGCGGCAATTCAGCGGCGGGTCTTTCACTCCCTCTCTTCCTCTTCGGCGGCAGCTCAATCAGGTTTCCCCCCACACACACCCCTTCACCGCTTGGGGCGACAAAAAAGCTGGAGCCGGCCCTGAGTACTAGTTAGAATAGCTTGTCCCGTTTTGTTTCTCAACCATCCTCTAGTACAGGATATTTAGCAATGTCTTTAAATTAAAAGCTTTATACTTATGCTTTCCCTCTGCGGTATAATTCATAGACTCATAGATTCTAGGACTGGAAGGGACCTCGAGAGGTCATCGAGTCCAGTCCCCTGCCCGCATGGCAGGACCAAATACTGTCTAGACCATCCCTGATAGACATTTATCTAACCTACTCTTAAATATCTCCAGAGATGGAGATTCCACAACCTCCCTAGGCAATTTATTCCAGTGTTTAACCACCCTGACAGTTACGAACTTTTTCCTAATGTCCAATCTAGACCTTCCTTGCTGCAGTTTAAGCCCATTGCTTCTTGTTCTATCCTTAGAGGCTAAGGTGGACAAGTTTTCTCCCTCCTCCTTATGACACCCTTTTAGATACCTGAAAACTGCTATCATGTCCCCTCTCAGTCTTCTCTTTCCAAACTAAACAAACCCAATTCTTTCACCCTTCCTTCATAGGTCATGTTCTCAAGACCTTTAATCATTCTTGTTGCTCTTCTCTGGACCCTCTCCAATTTCTCCACATCTTTCTTGAAATGCGGTGCCCAGAGTTGGACACAATACTCCAATTGAGGCCTAACCAGCACAGAGTAGAGTGGAAGAATGACTTCTCGTGTCTTGCTCACAACACACCTGTTAATGCATCCCATGTTTGCTTTTTTTGCAACAGCATCACACTGTTGACTCATATTTAGCTTGTGGTCCACTATAACCCCTAGATCCCTTTCTGCCGTACTCCTTCCTAGACAGTCTCTTCCCATTCTGTATGTGTGAAACTGATTTTTTCTTCCTAAGTGGAGCACTTTGCATTTGTCTTTGTTAAACTTCATCCTGTTTACCTCAGACCATTTCTCCAATTTGTCCAGATCATTTTGAATTATGACCCTGTCCTCCAAAGCAGTTGCAATCCCTCCCAGTTTGGTATCATCTGCAAACTTAATAAGCGTACTTTCTATGCCAATATCTAAGTCGTTAATGAAGATATTGAACAGAGCCAGTCCCAAAACACATCCCTGCGGAACCCCACTTGTTATGCCTTTCCAGCAGGATTGGGAACCATTAATAACAACTCTCTGAGTAAGGTTATCCAGCCAGTTATGTACCCACCATATAGTAGCCCCATCTAAATTGTATTTGCCTAGTTTATCAATAAGAATATCATGCGAGACTGTATCAAATGCCTTACTAAAGTCTAGGTATACCACATCCACAGCTTCTCCCTTATCCACAAGGCTCATTATCCTATCAAAGAAAGTTATCAGATTGGTTTGACACGATTTGTTCTTTACAAATCCATGCTGGCTATTCCCTATCACCTTACCACCTTCCAAGTGTTTGCAGATGATTTCCTTAATTACTTGCTCCATTATCTTCCCTGGTACAGAAGTTAAACTAACTGGTCTGTAGTTTCCTGGGTTATTTTTATTTCCCTTTTTATAGATGGGCACTATATTTGCCCTTTTCCAGTCTTCTGGAATCTCTCCCGTCTCCCATGATTTTCCAAAGATAATAGCTAGAGGCTCAGATACCTCCTCTATTAGCTCCTTGAGTATTCTAGGATGCATTTCATCAGGCCCTGGTGACTTGCAGGCATCTAACTTTTCTAAGTGATTTTTAACTTGTTCTTTTTTTATTTTATCTGCTAACCCTACCCCCTTCCCATTAGCATTCACTATGTTAGGCATTCCTTCAGACTTCTCGGTGAAGACCGAAACAAAGAAGTCATTAAGCATCTCTGCCATTTTCAAGTTTCCGGTTACTGTTTCTCCCTCTTCACTGAGCAGTGGGCCTACCCTGTCTTTGGTCTTCCTCTTGGTTCTAATGTATTGATAAAATCTTCTTGTTTCCCTTTATTCCCGTAGCTAGTTTGAGCTCATTTTGTGCCTTTGCCTTTCTAATCTTGCCCCTGTATTCCTGTGTTGTTTGCCTATATTCATCCTTTGTAATCTGTCCTAGTTTCCATTTTTTATATGACTCCTTTTTATTTTTTAGATCATGCAAGATCTCCTGGTTAAGCCAAGGTGGTCTTTTGCCACATTTTCTATCTTTCCTAACCAGTGGAATAGCTTGTTTTTGGGCCCTTAATAGTGTCCCTTTGAAAAACTGCCAACTCTCCTCAGTTGTTTTTCCCCTCAGTCTTGATTGTAGTATAGGTTATGCATAATGTTGGAAGCATAAAATATTCCATATCCATTTTTTGTCTATATTGAAGGACACGAGATGTCTTTTAAAGGGGGGGCAGTGGACCAGAACCTCAGTTGGTGTAAGCCAGTATAACTCTGTTGACTTCACTGGGTCTCTGTTGATTTACATCAGCTGAGGATCTGACCCAGTGTGTGGTGAATTTTTGCAAAGAAGGCTTTTTAATCGGACTGTCTGCTGCAATCGATGGACTGAAATCCAGTAGGGTGGCCAGCACTGCCAAATCAAGGAGCTGGCCGGCTCCGACAGCTCTCGTGAATACAAAGCACTCATCTTTTCTAAAATGCTGAAGAGACATTCCATCAACTTGACCTGCTGCCACACAATGCTAGAAAGTTAATGGTCTCAGAGAAGATTTTGTCTTTCCCGGGCATTTTGCACTGCAGCTTATAAGTGTCACCATCTAGCGAGGGTTTCCTTGGTGTGGTGGTAATGGCAGATGGAAATGACTTTGCCCCTTTGCTGGGAGAACAGCTTGGTCAAAGGCCAGTACTTCTCCTGTCCCTGCATCCATCTGCAAAGACCTCAAGAGGCTCTGTACACACAAGGGTTCCTAGGCCAATGGACAGCTTTCCTTTGGTGACCCTCTGCACATTTTTCAAAACGTTCAGCATGTGCAAAATGTTTGCTCAGCCAAGACCTCCTTTTCAAGGCTCCCTCGTAAGTCATTGCACTTGATAAACTAAAGATAAATGTGCCACTTATTGAAATACTCTGGAGCCTGCTGGACTTTGATCATGCAGTCTGCCTGAAGAGTTGTTTATTTTCCTGTTTGTTTAATGTGCGTCAGTGGGGAGGGTTCTGCTGCCTCCCATCACCACAATCAAAGCCTCAGTCTAATCTCTCTGGAGGTCTGTTTCTGACTCGCAAGAAAAATGGCTGTCGTGCAAGCCAAGGGGAGGAATGAAACTCCCCTTCTCCTTCTGCATGAACATGCGTTCAGGACATCACGCCTGACCTGGCTAAGTCAGATAATGATGTGTGAGGTCAAAATTGTGACTTGACAGCTTTCCATCAGGGTGGTGAGACTACAGTATTGAGGGCCCTATAATATCATGTCAAGGGGACTTATTTTTCCGAGGGAAGGAAGCTTATTTTTGCATATCTTGGCGTCTCCATTCTATTCCTTTTGAAATCAATTAGAATATGGATTGGTCGCACACGGTCCTCTTCACTGGTCAGCCCATCTTTTTACCATTTAGGCCTCCAAATTGACAAAGCACATGCTAAGTTAGATAGCATGAATCTTTCAACCCAGAAGCACCTGCATTTACTTACAGAGACCTTCCTTTCTCAGACCTTACTCTGGAAGGCAATGTTCTAGGTGGAACAGGTGCTCTGAAGATACTGGATGACACAGCTCAGTAACTACTTAGAGGACAGAGCTCTTGAAGAGGCTGTGTGAGTGTTTCGTGCATGTGCACCGCCTCAAAAAGGGCCCACCAGGAGAAAAAGCTGCAGGAGAGTGACTCGCTCAAGGGAAAATAATTATGAAAGACAAAGCAAAAGGGAATATTCTCAAATGTATCCCTTTGACTTGCCCATCCAGCCCAGTTTCCCATAGATGAAGGGGGGGGATGAGTCACCCACTGGTCAGCGTGTTACAGGTCCCCGCTGTGCCCGATCCCCAGAGGATATGAATCTGTTACAGCCACCAGCTATAGCACCTTAGCAGTCTGAACTGCTTCAAGCTTGGGAGGTTCCTGGTTCAGTCCCCAGTGTGTCTGCCAAGATGGTGTCCATCACATATGCATGCATGCCTGGGGAAGAGCGGGAGAAAGTGTAGATTAGAACCCGTGAAAGAGCTGAGGCTCAAAGGGCTTAGAAAGAAGGGCCAAACCAAAGCCCCAGCACTTGAGCTGCAGTTTTCCAGTGGTCTCTGTATTTTAATGGGCTGAACCGAATCCTCTGAATGTGAACTACCCTGAGTTTTGGAGTGTTTGAACCCTGGATCATGGTTTTTGCAGTCTGGGCCCATTCTAATTGGAATCATTCATGTAACGCAGGTGAGAACTACGTTGCTATGGTTTAGGTTTGATGTGATGGGGTGTTGGCATTTTCCTTTCCAGAGTGGGCTGGATTGGCAAATAAATGGGACCTACTTGAAAAGGAATATACCCTTTTGCTTTGCCTATGTCTTTCACAACTGTATTTCTCTTTGGTAATTCTTTCTCCACTGAAACCAAGTACTAATGCCCTGGGAGACTTACTTCCCCCTGAAAACGACTCAAAATATCAAATAAATTCAGATGGAATCTTCAGTTTTCAACCTCTCCATTCTCTGTTGTATGGATTAACCCCTGTTCCCCCACTATCTTTTCTTATCTACTGCAGGATCTACTGCATTTCAATGCAGAGTGGAACCTCGTGGTCTGATGTTCAGAGCAACGGGCATGAAGTCAGTGAGAGCTGTGGGTACTCATCAGCTTTGAAAATCTTGCCACCAGTTCTTTGAACAGAAACTGAATGGGATTTAAATTCTTTAGCTAAGGATATTCCTAGAGCTGGCCAAAATCTTTCACACAATATATTTTTTTATCCAAAAATTGGTCTTTTTTTTTTCCCTAAAACAAATCTTTTCATGGAAAAAATGTGGACATTATTGAAATTATATTTCCATTCCATTTATTATTATTATTATTATTTATTTGTATTATTATATGTAGGAGCCACCATCATGGATCAGGACCCATTATTCTAGGCACTGAACAGACACACAAAAAGACAGCACATTTGAATCAATAATTTTACTGAAATAACTTTCCAACTCATTCTTGAACTGGGAAAGCTGACTTTCTGGTTAACATTTTGTTTTGGCCAATTGAAATTTTTAATAATGTATTGTGAAAAGCAGAAGAGGGAGCCATTTTAAACCCTAGAAAGTAGAAACAACTTCAGAAACTCTTGCAAAATTAAACCAGCTCTAGATATTCATGGGACAGATTTCTGCCAGCAAGGAGTTCCACAGTTGAAGGTGTGCAGCAGCCCAATATGTATCTCCAACAGATTCCAAGTTTTAGATTAAATAGTAGAGAGCAAGATGGTAAGGGACATCCTGGTACATAATTACACAATAAGATGTACGAAGCCAAAACTTCCCACCATTTTAAAATACAACCCAGGATTTTAATAATATACTCCGACTCAAAAAAACCTCACTTGCCTCCAGATTATGATTCAGATAATCTGCTAAAATGCCATGGAGTAAGTGAGGTCTCTAGAGACTTGATGCTCTACTCATGCTGGTTAACTCCATCTACTCTAATGAAATTACTCCTTCAGTACAACAATGCGAGGGGGCGTTGGGTCCTTAGCTGGAAGAGCATCTCATGAACTTTCTGCTGCTCTGGTAAAAAATAGAGGTGGTTGGGGCCTTTCAGATGTAATATTTTTCTGTCAGAAAATAATAATTTGTGGTAAATTGCTGGGGGGGAGGGGGTGTTTAGTGAAATTTTGTTTAGGAGAAAAAAATGGAACAGAGCATTCTGATAACATGGTCATCTTCGGGAATGGAGAGGAGTTCTTTTGTTTTCTCCATTTTTGACTGCTAGAAGCTGAGACTGGATGACGGAACAGATGGCTCAATAATTGTCCTGTTCTGGTCAATACCTCTAAAGCAGGGGTTCTCAAACTGGGGGTCAGGACCCCTCAAGGGGTCACGAGGTTATATGAGGGTTGCGAGCTGTCAGCCTGCACCCCAAACCCGGCTTTGCATCCATCATTTTATAATGGTGTTAAATTAAAAACACTTTTTTATATATTTATAAGGGAGGTCACACTCAGAGGCTGGCTATGTGAAAGGGGTCACCAGGACAAAAGTTTGAGAACCACTGCTCTAAAGCATCTGGCACCGGCCACTGTCAGAAGGCAGGATACTGGGCTATATGGTCCTTTGGCCTGACCCAGTATGGCCCTTCTTAGGAAATGACCATTAACAGTTTCAAAAATTAAATCGTGTTTTTTCATGTTGAAATCAGAATAAAACACTTTGATTAACCTGAATCCATTTAAAAAAAAAACTTCATTGTGTGGGAACTTTTTTTCCTTTCCATTTCAGGAAGGGAAATTCTAAACCATGGAATTTCCTGCAAAACAGAAAATCTGCCCAAGTCTAATGAGTAATGTCTTGCAGTCTTCCAGAGGGGATTGCATAAACCATGGACATCAGTTCTCCTCATGAGACCAGCTCTCCCACACAGAGTCCCTAGTAATAGCTAACCCCATTACATCTCCCCTCTTGTGAGTGATGCTTTCTCCGTGTCTTTCATTTTGGGCTGAGTTTGGTTCCAGTTGACTAGCCTTTATAGCTGTGGGTTGGCAAGAGGAGGCAAATAAGAGCAAGAGAAATGTGTGGAAATTTGTAATGACAAGGGTGTGGTGTAACAAACTGAAAGGACGCCCCCGGTGTACCGAGAACTGAGCCAGAGGGCCAGATTCGGATCTCTTGTTATGCTGGAGCAAATCTGGAATAACTTCATCAGTGTGGATGGAGTTACTGCTGATTTTGCTCCAGTGTCAGGGAGATCAGAATCTGGCCCAGAATATTGTACTGGGCCGGTTGTTTGGCCAAACTTACAGGAAGATTAAGTATTAAGAGGGGAGGACAGCAAGCACAGTCACTTCGTGTTCTCAGTTTTCCAGAAACAACAACAGAACCAAACCCACTCTCTTTTTCTCCAGAAGAGCTTGTCTGTCATTGGAGCAGGCCGGGAATGAGGCCTGGAATGGAAAACGCTGCCCAGTGCACAGAGGGAATCCAGGCACAGCTGTGTGGTCAACGCACGCCCCAACCCAGCTCACACCATTCTGCTCCCACGGACGCAGACAGGAAAACTCACCATGCCCAGATGATGAAGCTCCCTGCAGGAAACTGCTGTGGGGTTTCAAGCTGTTGGAAACCTCTTGGGCTTGGTTCTCCCTCCCCCCCCCTTTTTAGGGGGGGGGGGTCATGCTAGTTTTGGGCACTCTCAAAGTAACCAACAAGCTGGAGCCTGGGGTGGAGGGACAGGGCTTCCTTCCAACCCAGCCTTTTAGGCACACAGTACCATGAAACAAAGAGTATGATGGGAGTTATGCTAGCATAAAACTGGGGTAAACGTGTTGGGGAAACCAAGCCCAAAGCCTTCCACAGCCCTAGATGTCTCATTCCCAAAGTGCTAGTAGATGACTTAGATCAGAGGTCCCCAACCTAGGGGGAAATGGGGGAATGTTTGGGGGGGTGTACAGCGGGACCCAGGCCAGCCCCCACAGGGGGTGGGAGGGAGCGCCACCCAGCCCAGCTCCACCACCCAGGCACGGCTCCACTCCGCCCCCAGCCCAGCTCTGGCTGCAGCTGTGCTCCACTCCATCCCCTGCTCCGCCCCCAGCCCAACTCTGCCCCCAGGCCAGCTCCACCTCTAGCCCCAGTCCTGCCCCCAGCTCTGCCTTCAGCCCAAGCATCTCTGCTGAGCCAACTTTGCAATAATGGAGGGGGAGCATGGACAGACTCCGTTACTGTAAGGGGTGGGGCGCAACAGGAAAAGTTTGGGCGCCACTGACTTAGGTCCTATTTTTCCATCCAGGGCTGCAGATTTTGATGCTTATAATTGAAAACAAAGTAAGCAAGAGCACGATAGCCTGGACCAGCGTTTCTCAAACTGGGTCCTGGGGATCCGTGAGGGTACTCCAAGGGGTCAGCCAGCCCCACTGATCAACTCCCCTCCCTCCCAGTGCCTCCTGCAGGCTGGGAGAAACTGGGACAGGGGGCGCTTGGGGGAGGGGGCAGAATCATGTCTGGGGCCATCAGCCCCACTGATCAACTCCTCCCCCTCCCTCCAAGTGCCTCCCTATGCCAGGGAACAACTGTTCAGCAGCATGCCGGAGGTGCTGGGGGGGAGGGGGAGGAGCGGGGATGGGGTGCGCTCGGGGGAGGGGGTGGAAAGAGGCAGGGAAGAGAAGGGGCAGGGGTGGAGTGGGGGCTGGAAGAGGGAGGGTGGGGCCTTGGGGGAAAGGGTGGATTGGGGGTGGGGCCTGGGGCTGAGTGGGAGGCTTGGGGGTCCGCAGAAAATTTTAAAATCAAAATGGGGGACCTTGGCAGGAACGGCTCCAGACACCAGCCGAGCAAGCTTGTGCTTGGAGCGGCAGATTTCAAAGGGCGGCATTCCATCTAATCCTTTTTTTTTTTTTTTTTTTGGTTTGGTTTTGTTTTGTGCTTCGCCGCTTTGGCTGCCCCTGCAGGTTTTTTCTTTTTGGTTTACTGCTCCTGCCGCCCTGTGGGGGCGGAGGAGGGGAGCGCCCTGCAGCAAGCCTCGCAGGGCAGCTCGCGTCCTTCCCTGCCTGCCGACCGGAGCGGCGCGGAGCCCTCCCAGCAGGCAGCACAGCGGGAGGGGCCGCGTGGCAAGCACCCGTTTAAGGAAGCCTGGCCGCCCACCTTCTCTCTCCCCCCTCCCCACTAGCCAGGGTGCACAATCCGCTGCCCGGGGTCTGCAGGGCCGGGAGTCCCCCTGCACCCACGCTCCCACTGCCCCGCAGGTATTTTTTGTTTGGTTTTATTTTTTCTTTCCTTCGCCGCTCCGGCAGGCGGACCAGTTTGTTCCTGTCCCCCCTCGCACCAGGTTTGTTCCCCCCTCTCCCCCCTTTGCTGCTCTGGCAGCTGGTTTGTTCTCCCCCGTCCCCTCTTTCACCGCTCCAGCCGGGGGCAGGTTTGTTTTCCTCCTCCCCCCCTCCCACCTTGCTGCTTTGGGCGGCAAAAAAGCCAGAGCCGACCCTGGACCTTGGGTTGCTAAAGTTTGAGAACCGCTGGTCTAGGCCAACTAACTGCACAAGTGGTTTTATCCAGGGTATGGTCCTGTAAGGAAAACACCTCCGTCAGTACTACAAGGGGATGTTCGTTGGGACAGAAAGGTGGCACATTCCAAACCAATAGAAGGAAATACTTTTTTCAATCAGTGCATAATTAGATTGTATATAATTGCCACAGGACACTGCTGAAGTCAAGAATTTAGTAAAATCCAAAGAGGGATTAGACTTTTAAATGGATAACAAGCCTAGAGTTGTTCTAATTAACACCAAAGAGCAAAACATTTTGGAAGGGAAATAGACACTCCTGCTTCAGGGTTTAAACCAATCTCGAACTATTTGGGATTAGGATGAGGCCTCCATAGGAGCAGGCTATTGTAGAGTTTCTTGCACCTTTCTCTGAAGCATCAGGTGCTGGCTGCTTTTGGGGACTGGATACTAGATTAGATTGGCCACAGGTTTGATGCAGTCTAGCCATTCCTGTCTTCCTATGTGGACCTGCGTTAGCAATTCAGTTCAGTGAGACTTGTTTGGCGTGACGGGTTATACGAGTATTGCCAACGTATGGAAAAGAGGACTGGTATTGTGCCTTCTTTTACAATCCGTCTGTTACTTTCCTAGACTTCACTGATTCGCCCGTTTTCCTCCCCTGGCTCTGAAATGCTGCCTCTGTTATAGTTTTTCCCTGAAAAAGGATGACAGCTTTCAGCAGGGCTGTTAAAGAACTACACTCTGAAGTCCTGTTCTCATGATGTAAAGTATTTCTTTTGATTAGATTCAAGTTTGCTGCCTTCAGATAAAATCAGTTGCCCCTTTGCAACTCACCTTCTCTAAGCTATTCGTTATTTTGTATTCCCTAGAGTATGGCCTCTCTTAACTTCTTTGTCCCTGGACAGTCTTTAACCCAGCGCAGTGTGTGTTTCATCATAAAGTGCAATGGTGAAATAAGCTGGCTTTCCCAACCAGACCATAGCGCTAAAATATTTGAGCTTTCCTATGGTTGAAATATTAACAATTGTGGCCCAATTCAATGAGCAAATTGTAGTAATTCATGTCCTGTGCTAACTTCTTTATGTTGTTCAAGTAAAGTTGTTACATCTCCGAGCCTCTCAACCCAACGCGAGGAGACCTTATTCCAATTCTCTCTGATCAGTAGCTGAAATGATACTGTTCCTCTTGCCAACCCATTTATTTTTAAACTAATTAAGGGCCTTAATTATTCACCATTCCTGCATTCACTCATGAAGGATGGCCACATCGGCAGAATACTGAATATTCAGAGCTACTTACTTCCAACAAATGTGGGCATTCTCAAACAGGTTTGTAAATGCAAAAGGAGAACTAGAGGGGTAATTTGTAAGAAATAACTCGTTAGAATCGGGTTAGATGATTCTTGGCTTTTTTCCCTCATCTGTTCTTCAATTGGCTGCAAAGAGATGATGCTTTTCTCAGCCATATCAATTATCTGATACGATTTGCCAGACAATTTCTGTGACTATCTCTTGGTCTGCAGATTGTTCACGAACGGTTAGTGACTATTCGATATTTGAGAGTCAGGCTGCTTTGAACGGACACGTAAGCTTCGCTTTTCAACAGTGGCTAGTCACTTTTAGCTGCCCATAAAGGGGCCTGACTTTCAGAAATTGCCAAGGGAGTGGGGCATAGGTGGCCTGGCCTAGCAGTCACGGCTGGGCTGGTGTCACCAAGTGAAAGACAGGCATGAGGTGGTAAGTCAGTGAGCAAAGATCAGAGTAATCGCTAGAATCAAAAGGTGAGAGCCAGCGTCCGAGTCAGGCTGGGCTCAGAGACTGGAGATCAAGGGATGTGAAGTCTGAAGTCTCAGCAAGCCAGAAGTCTGTGAGGCTGCCCAGACAACTTCCTGAGGTACCATCCAGGGCTAAGTAGTGAGCATGGGCCAACCAGAAGACAACAGGGTGCTCTCATGCTGGACCCTTGGCTGGCACTTCCTGCAGCACCTAATCATTCCTACTGCTCTTAGAATGTGGCTCTGCATGTCCTCCTAGAGGTGACGTGGGTTCTAGTCCCGTGGAGCCTTACATCACCACCCCCTGCAGGGGTGCCCTGCCTCTGGGCTGCTGCCAGGCCTGGTTGTCCAGATGGGCTTGGTGAAATCTTCTTAACAAGTCAGGGGCATGGAAATGGACAGCAGGTTCCCAGGAATACTCTTCAGGACCGCAGCCCTGGCAATCCATGAGGTAGTGTAGTCTCCCGCTCTGCAGTTTAGAGCCGAGAACAGCGTGGAATATATATTCCTCATGCGCTTGAACCTGGACTGATGGGTGTGGCTGTTGGGGACTGCTCGGGAAAGAGGTCTTCCATGTGAGGCTTCAAGAGGGACACATGGAAAATAGGGTATGTCTTAAGGGACTGAGGGAGCTGCAATTTGAAGGTGCTGGGGTTGATTTGCTGACAAATCCAGAAGAACATCCAAGGAACTGGAGGTCTACCTTGCGGGATAGCCTGTTCGTACAGAAGTGTTTTGCTGCAGACCAGACCTCATGGACCACTGTGACAGCTGGGCCTTCCTGGCATTGACGGTCCATGTACCACTTGTAGTCTTTTTTTGGCATCTTTGAGGTGGTCCTTAAGCTTCTGGGTATGATGAATTTATTGGATCCAGTCTCTGGCTGCTGGATTCGGGGAGGCTGCTGGCAAGGCTCGGTGGACCTTGTAATTTGCAAAAAAGGGACTCTGTCCAGTGGAGGCATGGTTGGTGGTGTTGTATGAGAACTCTGCATAAAGCAGGAGGGAGAACTAGTTCAGATAGTTGACAAAGCCCCTTAAGTATTGTTCTAGTACGTGGTTCACTCTCTCTGTCTGCTCATCTGTCTGGAGCTGGTGTGCAGAGGAGATAAAAGAGCAAACATTCAGTAACTGGAGTGTTTCACACCAAAAGCATTAGACAAACTGCAGGCCTCGGTCCAAGGTGCCAGGGGTACTAGATTGCCAAGTAGCTTGGCATGGAGCATCCTGGTGCACATACAAAGGTCACGAGTTAACTTAGTCCTGGACTTCAGCTTGCATATAGGGCCACCAAAAAAACAGAAGACCATGCAGAAAGTCTTAAGGTGGCCAAAATGGCCCTCCAATGGAGTGTCACAAAAGAGGTGAAGCATTTCTAGCCGGGGGCACCCCAGTGGAATGTGTATGTGCCCATTGAGGTTTGTGACTCTGTCCTGACTGGAGCATTGCATTTGGATTCTGGTTCTCATTTGCTCAGGCTCTTTCATCACCTCCTGGACTATGGGGCCACACTGTGAGGTGGATTGGATTTGATCAGGCAGGTCTTGGAAGTTGCAAGGTTTTGGGAGATTGGGTGGTGCTTGGTTAGATTCTTCACCCTCTTGGTAGTATTCCTCTTTTGGATAAGGCATCAGCTTTCCTTTCCTGATTCCCAGTTGATAGGTGATGAGGAAGTTGTACTGAGAGAAGAATAATGCCCACTGGTGCTGTGTTTTCAAGGCTTGAAGCTCATGCAGATATTCCAGGTTCTTATGGTCTGAAAAGACATGCACCTGGTGTCTAGCCCCCCCTGACTCCCCCCAGAGGTGATAGTGTCACTCTTTGAAGGCTGGTTTAATCACGAGCAGCTCTTTATCTAATATCTCACAATTCCATTCTGCAGGGGTGAGTTTTTGGGAGTAGTATGCTCAGGGGTGATTTGTAGGGCTCGGGCAGCTTCAGCATCTATGAAATTATCCTCAGCCCCTGAATCCATTAGGGCCCTCTCTGGGGGAATTGGCTTACATGACCATATGTGTACTTGGAAGTGTGGGGAGGACCCAGATGTCCTGGATCGGGTTTCCCTCAAGGGCTATGGGGTTGTTTCGGAGCATGATGCCCTGGAGGTACCCAGGCTGGCCCCCCATATGTCCTGGGCTCATTCATTTCCTGATCCTTTGCTGGTTGAGGTCTATGATGGGCAAGAGGCGAGGCACATCATGGTGCTTCTCAATAAAAGCATAAGTTATTGAACTGTCACCGTTCCTTCTCTTCCAGGGTCAAGCATCAGTGGGCCAGATCAACCTGCATTGGTCTGTGGTTAGGCCCTAGGGTTTTCAGCATGGGGTGTGGGCAAGGTTACCCTCTTCTCCTCCTTTTGCTCACGTAACTGATTGTCAATATGGAGGGAGAAGTCCATAAAAGCATCCAAGCTGGCTAGGATCTCAACGCAGGCTAGCTCGTCCTTTACCTCCTCGCTAAATCCACGCCAAAATTGGTGCAATTGGGCCATCTCATTCCACTAAATGTCAGCCATGAGTTGCCGGAACCGGGCCGAGTATGAGGCAGCTGGTCCTCACCCTTCCTTTGTGGTGCGGCTTGAGTGCATTTCTTAGCACCTCTAAATCAATACTTCAAATAGACTAGAATAAAAATGTCTTTTGAAAAATGTGAGTGAGCTCTGTGCTGTTAACAAGAAGGGACTAATCTAGCTTTCTCAGGCACCTCTCAGTGCCTATCAAAGCAGACCTGCTGTTTATCCCAAGAGGCCCATCCGTGTAAGACTGCACTGGGGTCTAGCAAAGACTTGGCCGAGAGCCCTGAAGTCGCTTTTACTTGTGACTAGCATCCGGTTTAACTCCAGGATCCTGATTTCTTATTTACCCTAAGGCTGCCCCATTACACCACTCCAAAGCTGAAAGTCTACTGTATTCATACATTAACCTAATGTCCTACCTTTGGTTGTTCTCCCCTGGTCCTAATCTGATCTCTCCCTAATGTTACAACAGTGTTACTGCACCAGCCTCAGTGGACTTGCACCTGGTTTACAGCAGGCCCTCTCTGATAGCATCTGACAAGCACAGCCATTAAAGCCTGGGTTTAGTTTTGCACGTGCACGGTAATAAACAAGAAAAGCAAAGATGTCTGGTTCAGAGGGGTGACATTTCAATGTATCCGGTAAGGCTAAACAGACATTAAATATCTCCACGGGTGGGCTGCCGAATGATCACTTCCCAGCCCATCCGTTACCTGGAACGAGATAAGAGTATCGGTGAGGAACACTATTAATCAGTCGGCTTGGTGGTCTAATGGCAGCCCGACTTGTTATCATGAACGGCGTCAGAATTCGGGATATGCTCTCAGCAGGGACTGGGAATGCCTTGGAAATGTTGTTTTGGGCCAGGTCTACACTAGAAACGCTGGCTGGTGCACCATGTCCCTTAGGGGTGTGTTATGGCCACACCTCTATACTGGCAAAAACCTATCAGAGAGGCAGTTATTTTGGCATGAAAACGCTTTGGTTGGTGTAGTTTATTTCACGTGGGGAACCACTCTAAGCACATCTCCAGTATAGCTTTACTAGCCAATCTTTTCCAGTGCAGAGAAGCCTTTAGCCTTCAGGGAAACAGCACCATCCACCCTTTTGTCCTGACCCTCGGGTTGACCATTAACACTCATTCAGTCTTCCTTAGCTGGAATGAGGACTGGCTCAATGTAGGAGGAGGCTAGAGAAGCAGGGGGACAATGTCTGTTAGCTTCCCAAAGGCCTGATAGGCTCTTAAGGGAGTTGGGAGGGAGGGGAACATTACTTACCAGTGTTAATCAGTTGTTGGCCAATGCCTTAGTTTGCATTAGGCTTATGACGCCATTCCCATCTGGTGGCGTGTATAGGTGGAGCCCATGCTCCCTTTATATTGGGGCTACATCCTATGCTTAGGTGCCTACCAAATTCACAGTCCATTTTGGTCAATTTCACGGTCAGCAAATTTTAAAAATCATAAATCCAGATATTTAAATCTGAAATGTCACGGTGTTGTAACTGTAGGGGTCCTGACCCAAAAAGCAGTTGTAGAGGGGTCACAGGGTTATTGTAGGAGAGGTTGCGGTACTGCTACCCTTACTTCTGCGCTACTGCCTTCAGAGCTGGGCCCTGGGCCAGCAGCCTCCACCCTCCAGCCACCCACTTCTGAAGGCAGCAGCACAGAAGTAAGGGTGGAATATACTGCAGTCCCCCTAAAATAACCTTATAACCCCCCATGACCTCCTTTTGGGTCAGGACCCCCAATTTGAGAAACACTGGTCTCCCCCATGAAATCTGTATCGTACAGGGTAAAAGAACACAAAAGACCAGATTTCACGGCAGGGGGGAGACCAGATTTCACGGCAGGTGACATGTTTTTCATGGCCATGAATTTGGTAGGGCCCTACCTATGCTGGACATGAATTGACTTTTGTCTTGCAGGCCTCTGATATTGCACTCTATATGTTTATGGAAATATGCTTAGGAGTGTAAATATGACATAACTGGAATATGTTTTATGCTAGATATGCCACATAACATATCTTTACAAAGGTTATGATCTACTGAATATATTCATCCTATTCATATGCATGTATCATTTTTATATCTGAAGTTATGAGTGTTGGCTCTATGCTTGTATTTAAAGCGTTTGCTGTAGGAAACACATAAGGAAGGTTTGGCCAATATATTGTGAAGCGTCTATTCAAGTTATTGGAAGTACTTAACTAACAATGGACTTTGGGAGACGCCAATCCACATCTGAGCTTTCCTGGGAACGTTCAAACTAACATGTAAACAATGGCGTTGGTCTGCAAAAAGCTGAATCATTCATGGACATGTGACTTGCCCAGGTGGCTACAAACTCCATCTTGTTGCTGTGATTTTGCACAGAAGAACAAAAGGGTTTCCGCCCACAAAAGAGAGAATATAAAAGGCCCTGGAAGCCTCTCCATTTTGTCTTCAGCTGGCTCAAGAGATGGCCTCTCCACCCCAAAGAGATGCCTGAAAGAAACTGGAACAAAGGACTGTACCTATGGGGGGTGTGAGTGATTGCTGGACCCAGGCCACAAACTACAACATTGGTCTGAAAAGGACTGTACCTGAGATAACATCTAGGGTGAGAAGTTATTTGTAACTAGATCCTTAGTGTATTAAAAGTTAGCCTTGCGTGTTTTGTTTTATTTTGTTTAGTAACCTACCTTGTTCTGTCTGTTATTACTTGAAACCACTTCAATCCTACTTTTTATACTTAATAAACTCTCTTTTGTTTATTAATTAACCCAGAGTAAGTGATTAATACCTGGGGGAGCAAACAGCTGTGCATATCTCTCTATCAGTGCTCTAGAGGAAGGACAATTTATGAGTTTACCCTCTATAAGCTTTATACACAGTAAAACTGATGTATTCGGGTTTTAGGCTCCCAGAAAGACTGAATACTGGGTGCTGGGAAAGTCCCTGTTAACTGAGAAGTGAATCTTAGTTTCTGTGAACTGCAGAGGGACGTGGCCCAACCTCTTGGTCTCTGTTGGAGCCAACTGGAGTGTCTAGCACAGCAAGACAGGAGTGGAGGGAATAATAGGGTTTCTTCCTCCATTCCCCTGTGGTACATAGCAAGCAGGACATTTGGCCAGACGTTGTGCCAGACTCTGCACTGCTTATATCCTCCAGCAAATGCCAGAGCAGCAGAAGTAACTGACAGTGGTTGGTGACCTTCTGAACCAGGCATTCCATCCTTTGGCCACTGAAATAGTTTTGGCCCGTTTTTGTCTGTAAAAAAGGAACCCAGGCAATGCTGTGAGAGCATACACACCCAGGGTAAAAGTAAGAGCCAGATCCCCCATTTCTGTAAATTGGTGTAACGCCACTGAAA
The DNA here is from genome assembly GCF_027887155.1 of Malaclemys terrapin pileata. Lineage (NCBI taxonomy): Eukaryota > Metazoa > Chordata > Testudines > Emydidae > Malaclemys > Malaclemys terrapin. Next base: position 146,435,078 of record NC_071508.1, on the reverse strand, counting down.
GCAATGAACCAATTTATGCGGAGCTGGCCAGCTGTGTTTACTTAGCAATGTCCAACAACCTGAGCCCTCCTGTTATCTGCGGTTGCTTCCAGAGCTCCAAGGATCCCTTTGTGCAAAGTCTGTAGGATCTATTCAGTGGGGATAAAAAGCATCCAGACTTCTTTGGGGTTGAGATTGGGCTGGAAATATATTCTAGCAGGGGTGATAGCACTACCATTCCCACTCTTTGTCTGTCTCGTCCATAGAGATTGTGAGCCCCTTGGGGCAGGAAATGTCTCCTACTACGCGTATGTACAGCGCCTAGACAACAGGGACCCTCTATCGTGGCTGCGGCCTCTGGCCCTGCTGTAATACAGATCATGAAAAATACATTTCCGCACTTCCACTTCCAATAAAAGTGACCCGCCTTCAAACTGAGTTTGTTGAATTTGGGTCAGAAGTTTGAGGTGGCTTGGGTCAGTTCTTGCTTGTAACCCATGGAGGCTCTTCATGCCACACACCACCAACTGGAGAAGCTTTGGCCAAGGAGAAGAGAACAGTTGAGAGATCACTTCGCTCCTACCCATGGCTCGTCCATGGATGGACGCTCCCAATGCAGCTGGTTGTGAATGTGCTTCGGAGCTGCAGGGGAGGAGAGGGATGAGCTGCCTGGGATGTTCTGTTTTGAGGCCGTCAGTTGGGAGTGTTTGGTATTCTCCTTTCAAAAGCCCTCCTCACTTCTCAGCAGGCCCCATGCCTTTGTCTGGGCCACTTAATTGACTTTGTGGCACAGATGGGCGTCAGTTGCAGAATTCACAGCGAGATTCAGATTGTGAAGACCCCCATGTTTGGGGTTGGTCCAGCCTGGGGCTCAAACCAGCTGTTGCTGGTTCCAAATACAGATTTCAAACAGACCTGGAATTAATTGGAGATCTAGGTTTTAGCTCCATCTCTAATGAACACTGTCATTACTGCAGTAACTTGCCCAGGGGAACACCAGAAACTGTGGCAGGTGGTCCAGCAGCTAGGACCATTGAGACTGCAACTCAAGAGACCTGGGTACTATTCCTGGCTCTGCCACTGACCTGCTGTGTGACCTTGGTGGAGTCACTTCACCACTCTCTTTGACCTCCTGCCCCTTGCCCATTTAGACTGTAAGCTCCTCAGGGTGGGGACTGTCTCTTCTTATGGGTACGTACAGTGCTTAGGACAAATCTAGAGTACCTGGAGATTTTAGATGCCTCCGTAATATTACTAAGAAGTGGCACAACCTGGAGCTGTTGCTGGTGCCCAAAGTGTGAGCTGCAGGGATATTTTACATAGAGATTTCTACCTCTAGAACAAGTGGGCAGTAGAAGCCCGCAGAGGTTCCCGGCCAAAGCATGAGTGTCTGGCTAGCCTGAGCAGGGCCCAAAATGAGAATGTTAAATGACTAAAATTAACCGTTGGCATCTTTGCCATCAGCTGGATCTAGCGGCCGCGTTTCCAAATGGCATCTATTATTATCAATACATTCCTGGCAGCGCAGGGCCCTACTTACTGGAGTGATTGTGTAATAGCTGGGGGGAAAACACAACTGTCAAGGCACTTTTCGTGGAAATGGCAGCTTTTCTTCCAAAGACTGGTTCCAATGTAAGCACACAGCGCAGCGTTTTACTTCTTGGGCATTCGACAAACCACACCGAGTTTTTGATTTAAAAAACAAAAGTCAGAAATGTGATTGTTGAGTTTAGCAGTGGACGCTGATTTCCCCACCTGAAACTGTTGTTGCCTTTCGGACCTGATCCTGCTTACTCTGAGCTCAAGACAAATCTGGCAACTGCCTCCATTTGAGCAGGCCAGGGACCTCTGTGAGTTTGAGCTTGCAAGGCAGAATGACCCGTGGCCTGAGGCTGCCTCTGTAATTACTGAGTTGGAGCTGCTACAGGGCACGACTGGAGCAGGGGAGGACAGTCAAGGCTCTGAATCAAGCAGCTAGTGTAGGGAAAACTTATGAGGACCAGTGACCTGAACAACTCTTGCTCTCTCTCTGTTTCAGCTGGGAGGGATCAGCTGACACTCTGGCGAGCAAGCAGCTAGACAATCAGACCCGGTCTGCCCACCTGCCTGTGTGCCACTGCTGAGCCAGCTGGAGTACACATCTGGATACTAAGGATGGGCTGGGGCGAGTGATCCCTTTCCTCCCATTGCTTTCGTGTTATCTCCACCCCCTCCCTGTTCTGTATTGCTAGTGCTCTGCACCCAGAGTAGAACGAATTTTATGGGCCTTCCCTCAGCAAAGCACTGACGCACATGCTGACTCCCCAGTGGAAGTCCAGGGGACTTGAGCACGAGCATCAGTGCTCTGCTGAGAGAAGGCAGACAGCTGGAGAGGTGAAGGATTTTTCTCTCCAAGTATATCGTCAGAGACTTTGGGATCTTCTCACCTTCTGCAGGGCTGCTACTCAAGGAGATTTTGGTGAGGTCAGGTAATCACATTCATCAGTTTCCTGGGATGTCATGGGATGGGAGAATGGGTGGGGCAGAGCTCAGGCCTGCCTGCCCTCAAATTCCATATTATTGTAGCTACCACTCCAAACTGGAAACCCTGTGAGCCCACATTTTCTCATAAGAATTCCAGTATGCTCTGGTCTGGGCCAGGCTGAAAACTGGATTAGAACAGCCTGTTTGATTTGTCTTTCTCTACAAGCCAGATGGGAAAGAGCACAGGTTAAAAAATAGTTCAGTGTATTCAAGTTGGCAGGGCCTGTGAAATTCATCCTAGGGTACTTAAGGAACTAGCTGAACTGATCTCAGAACCATTAGCCATTATCTTCAAGAACCCACGGAAGATGGGTGAGGTCCCGGAGTGCTGGAGAAAGGCAAACGTTGTTTTAAAGATAGGTACTAACAGGATCCGGGGGATTATAGAGCAGTCAGCCGAACTTCAATACTTGGAAAGATACTAGAATAAATGATTAAACAATCAGTTTGTAAGTGCCTAGAGGATAACAGGGTGATAAGCAGTGGTGCAAGTAGGGTGGTACGGTACACCGTACCAGTAAGATATTTATAGCCGGTACACCGTACCAAAAGACACAGAAGGAGAAGAATGTGGGGCATCTCCTCCCATATGGCTGTATCGCCCCCAGCCCTGCCCCCAGCCCTTCCATGCAGCTGCGTCTCCTGTCTGGGGTCTGTAGAGCAGCCCCACCAGAGGACATGGTTGGGGGCGGGGCTGGGGGCGGTACAGCTGCGCCGGAGGAGCTGCTGGCGTGGGACTGCCTGGCAGCCCCACATTCTGCTCCTTTTGCCGCTGTGGGTCCCAGGAGAGCCCTGAACTGCAGGGTTCTCCCGGGACCCGCAGCAGTGAAAGGAGCAGAATGTGCAGCTTAAACTGGCAGGCTTATCTAATGGGATCCTGCAAAGGTCAGTCTTGGGTCTGGTACTAGTTAATATTTTCATTAGTGGCTTGGATAATTGGGTGGAGAGAATCTTTATAAAATTTGCGGATGACACCAAGCTGTGAGGGGTTGCAAGCACTTTGGAGGGCAGGATTAGAATTCAAAGTGTCTTTGACAAATTGGAGACTTGGACTGGATTCAACAAGATGAAATTCAATAAAGACAAGTGCAAAATGCTGCATTCAGATGCACGACTACAACACAGGGAATAACTGTCCTTGTGGTAGTACTGCTGAAAAGGATGTGGGGAGTTATAGTGGATCATTGGTTGAAAATAAGTCGATAATGTGACACAGTTGCAAAGAAGGCTAATATCATTCTTGGGTGTATTAACAGGAGTGTTGTATGTAAGACACTGGAGGGAATTGTCCTGCTCTACTCAGCACTGGTGAGGCCTCAGCTGGAGGACTGTGTCCAATTCTGGGCATTACACTTTTGGAGAAATGAGAACAAAATATAGAGAGTCCAGAGGAGAGCAACAAAAATAATAAAGGTTTAGAAAATCTGACCTGTGAAGAAAAGTTAAAACAATCTGGGCATGTTTAGTCTTGAGAAAAGAAGCCTGAGGTGGGATGTGATAACAGTCTTCAAATATGCTAAGGGCTGTGTCATAACTATAAAGGGAAGGGTAACAGCCCTCCTGTGTATAATACTATAAAATCCCTCCTGGCCAGAAACACCAAAATCCTTTTACCTGTGAAGGGTTAAGAAGCTCAGGTAAACGGGCTGACACCTGACCCAAAGGACCAATAAAGGGGACAAGATACTTTCAAATCTTGGGGCGGGAGTGGGGCTTTTGTTTGTGCTCTTTGTTTTTGGTGGGTGTTCGCTCTTGGGACTAAGAGGGACTGGACATCAGTCCATGCTCTCCAAATCTTTCTGAACAAGTCTCTCATATTTCAAACTTGTAAGTAATAGCCAGGCAAGGCGTGTTAGGTTTATCTTTGTTTTTCTCAACTTGTGAATGTTCCTTTGCTAGAGGGGGGTTTATCCCTGTTTTGCTGTAATTTTGAAACTAAGGCTTGAGGGGGTTCCTCTGGGCTCTTTGAATCTAATTACCCTGTAAAGTTATTTTCCATCCTGATTTTACAGAGATAATTTTTACCTTTTCTTTTTAATAAAATCCTTCTTTTAAGAACCTGACTGATTTTTCCATTGTCCAAAGATCCAGGGGTTTGGGTATTTGATCACTTTGTAACCAATTGGTTAGGATATTATTCTCAAGCCTCCCCAGGAAAGGGGGTGTAAGGGCTTGGGGGGATGTTTTGGGGGAAGAGGAACTCCAAGTGGTCCTTTCCCTGTTTCTTGTTAAATCACTTGGTGATGGCAGTGTACCAGGTTTTAACCTAAGCTGGTAGAAATAAGCTTAGGGGGCTTTCATGCAGGTCCCCACATCTATACCCTAGAGTTCAGAGTGGGGAAGGAACCCTGACATGGTCTGTTATAAAGAGGATGGGGATCAATTGTTCTGTGTATCCACTGAAGGTAGGACAAGTAGTCATGGGCTTAATCTGCAGCAAGGAAGATTTGGATTAGATATTAGGGAAAAGTTTCTAATTCTAAGGGTAGTTAAACTCTGGAACAGGCTTCCAAGGGACGTCGTGGAACCCCCATCATTGGAGGTTTTTAAGAACAGGTCACACAAGCACCTGAGAGGGCTGGTCTCGGTTTACTTGTCCTGCCTCAGTGCAGGGGGCTGGACTAGACGACTTCTTGAGGTCCCTTCCAGCCCTACATTTCTGTCATTCTATGATCATCTTCCAGTACCAGCTGCAACTATGGAGCAGAAAGAGACAGACTAACTTGTTAAAAAAACATCAAATTAATTAAACTTTTGTGATGCCTAAAAAGAGTTTATTCTGAGTTCAGCGGGCATTTTGGAACAAAGTAAGGGGCTGTTCTTGGTCTTAACTGGTTCATTGATTCATCCACTTAATGAATACCTGGCACCAATTCGGCACACTGCCAACCCTGCCTGGGAGATGACTAGCTGAGTAAAGTTTTAGGCTGTTTGATTTTCTCCAGGCTGGGGGAAAAGAAGAAAGCCTTATTGTTCTCTTGGCCAGAGAAGAACAATGTGTAGAAATGGGAGGGGAGGTGGCAGGAAAGCGGCTGAGTGCCATCGGTCAGAGGTGGGCGGAGGGGCGATATTTGTGGAACTGCTGTCAGTAAGATTGTTTAATAATAAACAGAAAGGGCACAGTCATTCATTTTTGCAGCATTTTATACGCATTGATAAACACGTTCCCAAACTTGAAGAGGTTAACGTCCAACTAAGACAAGGCAAATAAATGCAAGACAATGCAAAGGCCCACAGTTGGGGAAAGGAAGAGTTTGGGGGTTAGGACTGAGAGCTGGGTGAATAATGGATTTTTTTGGATTCACTGGAAATTCTGAAAGATTTGAAAAATAGTTTTGGGGCCAAACCAAAATTGATTTTGTGTGTGTGTGTGTGGAAATTTTTAGCGAAAGAAGGATTTGAAGGAAGGGTTTGAAGGAGGCACCACCTGGTAGAGGAGGAGAGAAAGGCAGTTGCATGAGAGTTATGTTGCAGGCAATAGACCTGAAGCCTTGGAGAGAGCAGAGTATTATGGGTAAAGAACAAAGGAATCTGGAAGCTACTGTATGTGTGAGCGAGGTAACCATGCTGCAGTGGTGAGTAAACAGCATATTGTTAAAGCTCCTGTCTCCGTGCTTATCTCTAACATCATGTGTCAAACATACCTTATCTCTAATTATTATTCTCTGCCACTAGAGAGGGTGCAGATGGGCCCTGGTTTATACAGGATTTCATACAGTATACTGCATTGTATATCTCGCCTATCCCTGCCTCTACAGACCAGATCCGCAGCTGGTGTGAATCAACACGGCCCCCCTGAAATATGTCTGAGCTTCCCAAAAGCTCAAAACTCACAGCAGTTGGTTCTGTTTGGCACCTATCCAGCTGGCTGGGTGTCCCTCCAGCTTGCTGTGACAAGTGTCTGATAGCAAAAGAGCTGGTTTTCTACCAATTAAACGTGTATTACATCCAAAAAGCTGTGTTAAAAGAACATTATTAAGGTTGCAATGTCAAGCACTCAAAAGCTACGGAACGCCAAAATTAAGATTGCCCATTCAACCTGAATTCTGTCCCCTTGTGTGTATACGTTATAATACAGTTTTTAATTACATAATCAGACCATTTTTTTCTGCAGGAGCCCTCCACACTGCCTGGGTGCCACTGAGAGCACAGGAGAGACAGTGTCCCTGCTCAGTGCTGGTGCCCAGTGCCCTAGAAGCAGAGAGAAGTAATTGCAGGGAAAGTCTGGCTCTGTCCATGCAGCCCTGAACTGGAGCGTGTTCAGTGCAGATGGAATCGTTGGCCATTTTAGCTGTTAAATTCTAACAAGTCTCTACTGAGCATGTGCAAACTGAGATTTTTTTTTCAGGGGTTTATAATTTGGACGGATTTTCGCAGCGATAGCAAAAGGCATATGCCTGACAACCAGGACAACCTCTCTGCCAAATTTCAAGTCCCTGCTTAAAAGCATGAAGGCACTGAAGTGTGCCAACAAGATAGTAGTAAGAATTTTTTTTAACATGGGGGAAATATGTACCCTGGTTCTGAGAAACTACTGAACTGTTTTAGCTGAAACTTTCCAGAAAAATACATATCAGGCAGAAACCTGGCCTGAAAAATTTCAGCCCAAACTGTTGGGCAAAATTCGAAGCAACTGACGACAGCCTCTTATAATGAAAAGCTTTGGGCAGCTGTTACCTTGGGCATTGCTACTTGCTCTGCTTATAAAAGACGGTTACTCACCATTGTAACTGTTGTTCTTCGAGATGTGTTGCTCATATCCATTCCATTAGGTGTGTGCGCGCCGCGTGCACGATCGTCGGAAGATTTTCTACCCTAGCAACACCGGCGGGTCGGCTGTGGAGCCCCCTAGAGTGGCGCCTTCATGGCGCTGAATATATACCCCAGCCGACCCGGCGCCCCCTCAGTTCCTTCTTGCCGGCTACTCCGACAGTGGGGACTGGGGGCGGGTTTGGAATGGATATGAGCAACACATCTCGAAGAACAACAGTTACAACGGTGAGTAACCGTCTTTTCTTCTTCGAGTGCTTGCTCATATCCATTCCATTAGGTGACTCCCAAGCCCAACTTAGGTGGAGGGGTCGGAGTGAGACATTGCTGTGTGCAAAACCGCTGATCCGAAAGCAGCATCGTCTCTGGACTGCTGCACTAGTGCATAGTGAGCTGTAAATGTGTGGACTGATGACCAAACCGCCGCTCTACAAATGTCCTGGATCGGAACATGTGCCAGGAAAGCAGTCGAGGAAGCTTGGGCCCTCGTGGAGTGAGCGGTGAGGTGCGGTGCTGAGACACCTGCCAGGTCATAGCAAGTCCGGATGCAAGACGTAATCCAGGAGGATAGGCGTTGTGAGGAGACCGGGGAGCCTTTCATTCGGTCGGCCACTGCAACGAAAAGTTGCGTCGTCTTTCTAAAGTGCTTTGTGCGGTCAATATAGAAGGCCAGGGCCCTTCGTACGTCCAGGGAATGCAAACGTTGATCCTGGCGAGTGGCATGTGGTTTAGGATGAAAGACCGGGAGAAATATATCCTGGTTGATATGAAAAGGAGAAACCACCTTAGGGAGAAAGGCAGGATGTGGACGAAGCTGCACTTTATCCTTATGAAAAACTGTGTAAGGGGGCTCAGATGTAAGCGCCCTGAGTTCAGTAACGCGCCTTGCTGAGGTGATGGCTACGAGGAAGGCTGTCTTCCAGGATAGGTACAGAAGTGAACAGGTGGCCAGTGGCTCGAATGGAGGACCTGTGAGCTTGGAGAGAACCAGGTTGAGGTCCCACGTCGGGACGGGCTGACGTTGTTGTGGGTACATCCGGTCTAAGCCCTTGAGGAATCTAACGACCATCGGGTTAGAGAATACCGAGGACGCGAGTTCCCCTGGGTGAAAGGCCGATATAGCGGCCAGGTGAACTCTAATTGAAGATATCGCCAACCCCTGCTGTTTTAGGGAGAGGAGATATTCCAAAATGAGAGGAATGGGTGCCTGCAACGGGGACGTGGCTCGTTGTTCGCACCAACAGGAGAACCGCTTCCACTTGGCCAGGTACGTGGTGCGTGTTGAGGGCTTCCTACTGCTCAGCAGAATCTGTTGGACAGAGTGCGAGCATTGCTGCTCTGCTTGGGTGAGCCATGGAGCAGCCACGCCGTGAGGTGGAGTGATTGCAGGTCGGGGTGACGCAGCCGGCCGTGGTCCTGAGAGATGAGATCCGGACATAATGGAAGCGGGATCGGTGTCTGAACCGAGAGCTCCAACAGTGTGGTGTACCAATGTTGTCTCGGCCACGCTGGAGCGATCAGAATTACCTGTGCCTGGTCTCTGCGCAATTTGAGCAGTACCTTGTGGACCAGAGGAAACGGAGGGAAGGCATAAAACAGGTGGTCTTTCCAGGGAAGGAGAAACGCATCCGAGAGGGAGCCCGGAGCTCGACCTTGTAGGGAGCAGAACACGTGGCACTTCCTGTTGCCTCGAGATGCAAACAGGTCTATCTGGGGAAACCCCCACTTCTGGAAGATGGAATGTATGATGTCCGGACGTATAGACCACTCGTGCGTCTGGAAGGACCTGCTGAGTCGGTCCGCTAGAGTGTTCTGGACTCCAGGGAGGAACGATGCCGTGAGATGGATTGAGTGGGCGATGCAGAAGTCCCACAGGCGAATGGCCTCTTGGCATAGAATTGACGAACGTGCTCCTCCTTGCTTGTTGATGTAAAACATGGCCGTGGTGTTGTCGATGAGAACTAACACACAACGGCCACATAGGAGATTGAGAAATGCCTGGCACGCCAGGCGCACCGCCATCAGTTCCCGAACATTGATGTGCAGGGCTAACTGGGGTGCAGTCCACAGGCCCTGGGTATGGTGTTCGTTGAGATGGGCGCCCCAACCCAGAGATGAAGCGTCTGTGACCAGGTGCAGAGAGGGTTGTGGGATGTGAAAAGGCATCCCCTCGCAGACCACATTGTGATCTAGCCACCAGGTGAGGGAGGTCAGGACCGAATTCGGGACCGTGACCACCATGTTCAGGCTGTCCCGATGTGGGCGGTATATTGATGACACCCAGGTTTGAAGTGGGCGAAGCCGAAGTCTGGCATGCCTGGTTACGTACGTGCAGGAAGCCATGTGACCCAGCAGGGTGAGGCACGACCTCACCGTGGTAGTTGGGAAGGTCTTGAGCCCTTGAATGAGGTTCTTGATGGTGCCAAAGCGGTTGTCTGGCAGGATGGCTTGTGCACGTCTGGAGTCTAGAACTGCGCCGATGAATTCTATTCTCTGGGTAGGTTCTAGAGTGGATTTGTCCTTGTTGAGTAGGATGCCCAACTCGTTGAATGTGTGCACTATTATGTGGACGTGAGCTTGAACTTGCTCCTTGGTGCGACCGCGTACCAGCCAGTCATCTAGGTACGGGAACACCTGTATCCCTTGTCGACGAAGATACGCTGCCACGACAGCCATACATTTCGTGAACACTCTTGGGGCCGAGGATAGGCCGAAGGGAAGGACTGCAAATTGGTAGTGCACTCTGCTTACCATGAATCGCAGGAAGCGTCTGTGAGGCGGGTAAATTGCGATATGAAAGTAAGCGTCTTTCATGTCGAGGGCGGCGAACCAGTCTCCAGGATCGAGGGAAGGGATAATGGCCCCCAAAGAGACCATGCGGAACTTCAACTTTACTACGAATTTGTTGAGTCCGCGCAAGTCCAAGATGGGCCGCAGACCTCCTTTGGACTTGGGGATCAGGAAGTAACGGGAATAAAATCCCCTGCCCCTTAACTCTATCGGAACCTCCTCTATGGCCCCCAAGGCCAGGAGTGTAGAAACCTCCTGTATAAGAAGTTGCTCGTGAGAAGGGTCCCTGAAGAGGGACGGGGAAGGGGGGTGGGAGGGGGGGATAGAAGAAAACTGGATAGCGTATCCCCTCTCCACCGTGCGGAGGACCCAACGGTCCGAAGTTATAAGGGACCAAGCACGGTGGAAGTGGGAGAGGCGATCCCGAAAGGAGGGGGCTGGATCCTGGGGGATGACTGGGGCGCCGTCCTCGACCGCACCTTCAAAAGTTCTGCCTGGGGCCTGAAGGTGGTCTAGGTGGCCCCTGGTTCTGGCCGGGTTGAGGGCCGGTCCACCTTCTTCTACCACCTCGCCCTCGCCTCCGGGCCGAGTCCTGTCTCTGGCGAGGCGGGGGGGGGTAGAAGCGCTGAGGCTGCGGCCTAAATGGTCTGCGCTGAGGGCCCGCAACATGCATCCCCAGGGAGCGCATGATTGTTCTCGAGTCCTTGAGGCTCTGCAGGCGAGAGTCCGTCTTGTCCGAGAACAATCCATGTCCCTCAAAGGGCAGATCCTGTAGGGTTTGCTGCAGCTCCGGAGGCAAACCCGAAACCTGAAGCCAGGAGATCCTCCGCATAGCGATACCCGAAGCCAGGGTCCTCGCAGCCGAGTCCGCTATGTCCAAGGAGGCTTGCAAGGAGGTCCGAGCCACCTTCTTACCCTCCTCTACCATGGCTCCAAACTCCTCCCTGGACTCTTGGGGAACCAACTCCTTAAACTTCCCCATAGAGTTCCAGGAGTTAAAACTTCCCCATAGAGTTCTCAGGAGCGCCTGCTGGTTCGCCGCTCTAAGTTGCAGCCCTCCGGCTGAGTAAACTTTACGGCCAAACAAATCGAGTCGCTTAGCCTCCTTTGATTTAGGCGCTGCAGCCTGCTGACCGTGGCGCTCTCTTGCGTTCACTGATGCCACCACCAGTGAACACGGTTGGGGGTGGGTATACAAGTACCCGTAGTCTTTAGACGGGACAAAGTATTTCCTTTCCACCCCTCTCGCTGTGGGTGGGATAGAGGCGGGAGTTTGCCATATCGTAGCTGCATTGGCCTGTATCGTGCGGATCAGGGGTAACGCCACCCTCGATGGGGCATCCGCTCCGAGGATGTTCACGATAGGGTCCTGCACCTCCACTATCTCCTCCGCCTGCAGGTCCATATTACGGGCCATCCTACGCAGGAGATCCTGGTGAGCCTGAAGATCTATCGGAGGTGGACCTGTACATGATGTGCCCGCCACTGCCTCATCCGGAGAGGAAGAGGAAGATGCCTCCGGTGGTACAGGATCCAAGGGAGGGTCCTGGTCCCCCTGCTCCTGGGCCGGAGCATCACCTGTGCTTGGGTCCATGGTGTCGGGTGGCGTGGACACGGAAGCCTCCATGCCCCCTGGCGGAGGCCGAGAGATGGTGGACTCCGGGGCCCTTCTAACGGAGTGGCCCGAGCGAGAGGTCGAGGGTATCGGAGCCCCTTGCTCCTGGTGGTACGCCCACGGGGTCCAAAACGACCAGTGAGATGGGCCATGAGAATGGTCCTCTGTCATCTCCTGCCAATGGCCCAAGTCCCGTTCCTCGGCTTGCCCTTGAGGGGGGTATGCCGATCTCGACAGGTCTTCCGAGGAGCGAGACACCGATCTTGATGGCCATGGCGGTGCCGAGATAGACGAAACGATCCCCGTGGGCTGCGGTGCCGCACGGTGCCGGTCCGGAGATGATCTATCTCTACGCGGTGCCGGCGAACGGTGCCGGGACCGCGATCGGTGCCGATGACCTCGTCGGTGCCGGGAGTCGGATCTGGACCTCGACGAGGACCTGGAGTATGCCCGGTGCCGGGAGCGGCCTCTCGACGCCGAGCGTCGACCGTAGCGGTGCCGAGAACTACGTCTCGACGTTGATCGGTGCCGACGATCATAGCGGTGCCGAGACGTAGAGCGGTGCCGCGACGAAGATCTTGGCCGCGAGTACGACTGGTGCCGAGGTGATATTCGGCGCCGGGACTGCGAGCGGCGTGGGGACCTGCTTCGGGACCTGGACCGGTGCCGAGGTTCCAGCCCTTGCGATGGAGGGCGCATCAAGGCAGGTTTCCCCCTCGACTGGACCGGGCGAGTCAACGGTGCCGTCGGTGCCGGTGGTTGAGGCGGTGCCGGCTCCGTGAGAGCTATCAAGTCTCTCGCCGCCGCGAAGGTCTCTGGAGTCGACGGGAGTTGTATCACCGCCGGTCTCGGTGGAGACGCTATCTGCACCAGACTCAACGGCCTCGGCGCCGGAGTCGACAGTGCTGGAGGCACCTGTTTTCGGTGCTCCACCGGCGGACTCGGCTCTACCCCCGGCACTGGGGGAGCCGGCGTCTTCGGCACGGAGGCCCCCGTCTTATGGGCTTTTTTATGCCCCGGGGATAATGACCGGTGTCGAGGCACTTGCTGCGCTTGCGGTGCCGACGAGGTCCGGTGCCGGGGAGGCTTGTCCGACGCCACTCGCGTGGTCGGCATGGCCGGTGCTGCCGGGGCACTGCGCACCGAGGCGCTAGGTGCCGGGGCCTGGCTTGTAGAGGGAGTGTCCGGACTAAGTGCCGCCTCCATCAGGAGTTGCCGGAGCCGAAAGTCCCGCTCTTTCTTGGTCCTTGGTCTGAAGGCCTTACAGATCTTGCACTTATCTGTTTGATGGGACTCTCCCAGGCACTTCAGACAGGAATCGTGCGGGTCGCTCGTGGGCATAGGCTTAGCGCAGGAGGCGCACTGCTTGAAGCCGGGAGCGTTGGGCATGAGCCCGGGCCCGCGGCCGGGGGAGAAAGGGGGAGACGACCCCCTTAATCCCCTGGACTACTATAACAACTATAACAACTTTTTAAAAAACTATTTAACTATTTAACTATAAACACTAGAACTATAACTATAACTACAACTGCGAATAACTAACTAAGCTAGGGAGAGTGGAGAACAGCTATGCCGCGCTCCACAGTTCCAACGACCGTCAGGGGCGGTAAGAAGGAACTGAGGGGGCGCCGGGTCGGCTGGGGTATATATTCAGCGCCATGAAGGCGCCACTCTAGGGGGCTCCACAGCCGACCCGCCGGTGTTGCTGCTAGGGTAGAAAATCTTCCGACGATCGTGCACGCGGCGCGCACACACCTAATGGAATGGATATGAGCAAGCACTCGAAGAAGAATAGGATCATAGTGCTGTAAGGGACCCCCAGAGGTCAGCTAGTCCAGCCCCCTTCTCTGAGGCAGGGTTAAGCAGGGCCAGTGCAAGGAAGTTTTGCTCCCTAAACGAAACTTCCACCTTGCGCCCCCGCCCCAGCCCTGCGGCAGCTCCCCGCCCCCCCCCTCCGCCCTGAGGCCCCCCCCACGGCAACTCCCCCCCTGCCCTGAGGCGCCCCCCCCGCGGTAGCTCCCCCCCTCCGCCGGGGAGCAGTGTGGCATGCCAGCTCACCTCTGCTCCGCCTCCTCCCCGAGCACGCCGCCCCCACTCTAATTCTCCTCCCCTCCCAGGCTTGCGGCGCCAAACTGCTGATTGGTGCCGCAAGCCTGGGAGGCGGGAGAAGTGGAGCGGAGTCTGAACCACACGTGTCAGCGTGCCGCCGGCAGCCCAGCCCAGGAACACTGTAAAAAAAAAATTGGGGGCACCGCTTTTTGGCGCCACCAAATCTCGACGCCCTAGGCAACCGCCTAGTTTGCCTTAATGGTAGCACCGGCCCTGGGGTTAAGTAACCTTGACCATCCCTGACAGATGTTTGTCTAACTTGTTCTTATAAACCTCCAATGATGGAAATTCAACAGCTTCCCTTGGTCACTTAGTCCAGAGCTTAACTACCCGTTGACTGGAAAGGTTTTCCTAATATCCAACCTAAATTGACTTTACTGCAAATTAAGCAGATTACTTCTTATTTTACCGTCAGTGGATATGGAGAACAATTGATCACCGTCCTTTTTATAACAATCTTTTACATATTTGAAGACTGTTATCATGCCCTCCCCCAGCCTTCTCTTCTCAAAACTAAACATGCCCAGTTCTTTCAATCCTTCCTCATAAGTCACGTTTTCTAGGCCTCTCATTTTTGTAGATCTCCTCTGGACTCTCTCCAATTTGTTCTCATCTTTCCTAAAGTGCAGTGCCCAGAACAGGACCCCATCAGGGCCGGCTCCAGGCACCAGCTTCTCAAGCAGGTGCTTGGAGCGGCCGCTCCGGAGAGGGGCGGCAGGTACAGGTATTCGGCGGCAATTCGGGGGACGGTCCCTCACTCCGCCTGGGAGTGAAGGACCTCCCGCCGAATTGCCGCTGCAGATCGCGATCACAGCTTTTTGTTTGTTTGTTTTGTTTTGGCTGCTTGGGGCGGCCAAAACTCTGGAGCTGGCCCTGGACCCTGTACTCCAACTGAGGCCTCACCAGTGCTGAGGAGAGCACAGTAATTACCTTCTGTGTCCTACGTACAGGACTACTACAGATGTAGTGTATGCATGTTTGTCACTTAGTCCAACAGGCAGCGCGCTGCAAACTGGAATCATAAGAACGTAAGAACAGCCATGCTGGGTCAGACCAAAGGTCCATCCAGCCCAGTATCCTGTCGGCCGACAGTGGCCAATGCCAGGTGTCCCAGAGGGAGTGAACATAACAGGTAATGATCAAGTGATTTCTCTCCTGCCATCCATCTCCACCCTCTGACAAACAGAGGCTATGGACACCATTCCTTACCCGTCCTGGCTAATAGCCATTAAATCGTGACTGCGTTCCCTTCCTCCAAAGCTTTCACAGCCTCCCCTGGCCTGGCACCTTCCTCCGGTCTCTCCTCGGGTGCATTCTGTTATTTTCCCCATTATGTCCCAGGCCAGCGGAGCCCTCAGAAATTGCAACCACTCATGAGGTGCAGCCTTCAGCCAGCCCCTTGCCTGGGGTCTGTGCTGTAACGGCTAATGCCCGAGCGTGAGCCTGGGGAGGTGGGAGTGGAGCAGTGCTTTCTATTGTCTTGCCCGTGGGCCCAATCCAAAGCACACTGAAGTCACTGGGAGAGTTTCCATTGATTTCACTGGGCTTTGGAGCAGGCCTTACATGAGGGGCATCTGAGACCCCCCCCCCTCTTGTGCTGCAGACACACGATGAAGAATGAGCTCTCACCGGGGTCACCTACGAGACTCAGGTCCAAAACGCATGGCTTCTCCCTTCCCAGTACATAGCGAGAGGTTCCACTAGTTCAATGAGTAGAGCAGAGGGAGTTGCTATGCCCCACAGGTCCATGCTCCACTAGGTACTCACAAAGCCTGTGTGCAGATCATCTGGGGTTCAGCGGCGTTCAGGCAGCAGGCTGTGTGAGCTGGAGCAATGCGCATACCCCTAGATGTCACCACAAACGCCCATTCCAACCTGCGGTTCAACCCTGACCCATCTGCCTTCAAAATGGCGGCAATTAGCCCGGATGCTGGAGACCCGTCTGTCTTGCACTGCTGGCTAATTTCTAAGGCCGTGTCAGGAAGATCAATAATGCTGTTTAATCAGGCATCTCTTGGTGTTATGGCGATTGTAGGGGGTTAAGGAAGATTTACTGATGAATACCACAGTGCGGTCTGAAAAATGGTGACCAAATTAGGTCAAAGGAGATAAATAAAAAGTTCTTTGAGGCACTCTCAGTAGCTTTAAAAAGGGAGAGGATGGATGGTCCCGTGGTTAGGGTGCTAGCTGGAAATCTGTGTTCAGATCCCTGCTCTGCCATAGACTTCACGTGCGACCTTGGACAAGTCACCTCGTCCGTCGGTGCCTCGGTTCCCTGTCTATAAAACGGGGTAAATAGCCCTGCCTACCTCACAGGCGCATTGCGGGGATAACTAAAGATGGTGATGCGCCCGGTTACCATAGCGCTGAGGGGTCATAGAAGTACCATAGGTATGTTCAGGAGCATGCTCAGTACAATGCAGTCACTAGGAAGCAGTGAAATCTGGGCTGTTGTCATCTGCCTCGAAAACAAACCAGGGCTGTTTTCGAGAGCAAAGCAGCACCTTCACTAGTAGCAGGGGGACTGGATTCTACCGAGCGGCGTCACCGCCCAGGACACTGGCTTCCAGTTGCCTCCAGTGTCATTTTATGTGTCACCGCCGATCTGTGACGTGACAGGTTTCAGAGGAGCAGCCGTGTTAGTCTGTATCCGCAAAAAGAACAGGAGTACTTGTGGCACCTTAGGCCTTGGCTACGCTCCGGACTTCCCAGCGCTGCCGCGGCAGTGCTGTGAAGCGCAAGTGTAGTCACGCCACCAGCGCTGCGAGCTCCGAGGGGACTAGCGTGCAGCGCTGCAGGCTCTGATTACACTGGTGCTTTACAGCGCTGCACTCGCTGCGCTCGGGGGGGGGAGGCGTTTTCACACCCCTGAGCGCAGCAAGTTGCAGCGCTGTACAATGCCAGTGTAGCCAAGGCCTTAGAGACTAACACATTTATTTGAGCATAAGCTTTCGTGGGCTACAGCCCACTTCATCGGATGCATCCAGTGGAACATATAGTGAGGAGATATATATACATACAGAGAACATGAAAAGGTGGGAGTTCCTCTACCAACTCTAAGAGGCTACGTAATTAAGATGAGCTATTGTCAGCAGGAGAAAAAAAACGTTTGTAGTGATAATCAAGATGACCCATTTCAGACAGTTTAACAAGAAGGTGTGAGGATACTTAACATGGGGAAATAGATTAATGTGTGTAATGGCTCAGCCATTCCCAGGCTTTATTTAAGCCTAGGTTGATAGTATCTAGTTTGCATATTCATTCAAGTTTCTCGTTGGAGTCTGTTTTTGAAGCTTTTCTGTTGCAAAATTGCCACCTTTAAATCTGTTACTGAGTGGACAGAGAGGTTGCAGTGTTCTCCTACTGGTTTTTGAATGTTATGATTCCTGATGTCAGATTTGTGTCCATTTATTCTTTTGCGTAGAGACTGTCCGGTTTGGCCAATGTACATGGCAGAGGGGCATTGCTGGCACATGATGGCATATATCACATTGGTAGATGTGCAGGTGAACAAGCCCCTGATGGCATGGCTGATGTGATTAGGTCCTATGATGGTGTCACTTGAATAGATATGTGGACAGAGTTGGCATCTGCAAGGATAGGTTCCTGGGTTAGTGTTTTTGTTCTGTGATGTGTGGTTGCTGGTGAGTACTTGCTTCAAGTTGGGGGGCTGTCTGTAAGCGAGGACAGGTCTGTCTCCCAAGATCTGTGAGAGTGAGGGATCATCTTTCAGGATAGGTTGTAGATCTTTGAAGATGCGCTGGAGAGGTTTTAATTGGGGGCTGAAGGTGACAGCTAGTGGCGTTCTGTTATTTTCTTTGTTATTTTATTCCCCCATGTTAAGTATCCTCACACCTTCTTGTCAAACTGTCTGAAATGGGTCATCTTGATTATCACTACAAAAAATTTTTTTTTCCTGCTGACAATAGCTCATCTTAATTAATTAGCCTCTTAGAGTTGGTAGAGGAACTCCCACCTTTTCATGTTCTCTGTATACATATATATCTCCTCACTATATGTTCCATTCTTTGCATCCGATGAAGTGGGCTGTAGTCCACGAAAGCTTATGCTCAAATAAATGTGTTAGTCTCTAAGGTGCCACAAGTACTCCTGTTCTTTTATCTGTGACATGGTTGATCATTTGAATCAATGGAAGGCATTGGGCTCCTTTGATTGATGGACTTGATTTGAGTTCCAACATTCTTTAAAGATGATTTCTCATCAGCTTGATTTCTGCTCATGTTTAATCAAGCTCTCTTCAGCCTTACAAGCTGTCTACCCCCCACCCCGAGTTCAATTCCCCAAGCTGGCTTCTCTCTCAAAACATCACTTAATCAGGAAGATCTGGTAGAAAGTGTATCCGACTTCTGTTAGCAGCAGGGGTTAAATGTAATAGGCTGACACAAAAGAATCATCAAAATATATGAGTAACAGAACAGAAAAAAGCTTCCTTTTTTATCTTGGATGAAAGGAGACTGAATTTCAAAGCTGTCCCAATAGCAAAGTAGGGTCTGAGCTGTGATGATGAATAAGAGATCGCAGACAGGGCAGTGATGGCCGGATGACAGCTATTGTTCTTGCACCGTGAAAACAATCTCCCTGATATATTATTAAAACACAGTACTGCACTTTCCCCCGGCCCTTCTTTGCAAACAAGGGGGACGCTAACTCTGCCTGCATTGAGATTAATAACAGCACAAACAGCCACTGCAGGAATTTGGAATTGTACTCGGAAATGATCAGGGCTTTTTGTTTGCTTTACACTTTTAGGGAGATTAAATAATATGGATGCAGGTGATAGTGTGGTTTAGTGGCTACTGCACAGCCCAGGAGCCAGGACTCCTGTATTCTCTTCTAGCTCTAGCACTGACTGGCATGACTGTGGGCAAGTCCACGCTGTGCACATCGACCCCCCTCTGACCCTGGCCATGGCCTGACTCCGCCCCTGACCTGCCCCCACTCCTACCCCTTCCCCAAAGTCCCCGCCCCAACTCCGCCCCCTCAATGCCCCTATTGGACTACTTCCCCAAATCCTGGCCCTGGCCCCACCTCTTCCCCGCCTCCTCCCCTGAGCATGCCATGTTCCTGCTCCTCCCCTCTGCCTTCCGGAGCTTGTTACGCTACAAAACAGCTGTTTCGCGGCAGCAATCGCTGGGAGCTAGGGGGAGAAGCGGGGACGCGGCGCACTCAGGGGAGGAGGCGGAGGCAGAGGGCGGTAGGGAGGCGGGGAGGGGAGCTTGGCTGCCGGTGGGTGCAGAGCACCCACTAATTTTTCCCCATGGGTGCTCCAGCCCCGGAGCACCCACAGAGTCGGCACCTATGACTGTGCAGCTGAGGTAGTGACACCAGGTAAAACCCCTTGTGCAGGTGCAATGCACCAGTATAAACTGGGACTTGTGCTGCTTTCCCCAGTGTGAAGACAGTGCAAGTCCCCGTTTACACGGGCGTAGTTCATCTGCACAAGAGCAGCTGCATCAGTGATTAAAAATCCTATTATAGGCACAGCCCAATCTCTCTCTTTCCCAGTGCAGCCATCTGCAAAATGAGAGCAGTGATCCTGAGTCACCGGGGGGTTGAGATCGTGAATTAATGTTTGCCAAGCACTTTCAGCTCCTGGGATAGAATATCAGCAGTAGTAGGAAAAGGGGAAAGTATTTATACAAATCTGGAAAAAAAACATCCAGAACTTAATAAATCTGCCTCTTTTTCTCTCACTATGAACACGGGTTCTTGTTTATTGAGGTCATTACTCCTGAAAGGGGTAAGCTCAAAGTTTGATCCTCAGCTAACTGGCCAGATCCTCACCTGGTGCAGTTCTGTTGCAGTTAATGGGCCTGATCCTTGGCTGGTGTGAATTGAATTAGCTCTGTTGTGTCAACGCGCCTGATGAGCTGAGGGATGGCACAATAAGTATTTTTAGCTAATGCAATTGCTCTTCCTGAGGTTATTGGGAAAGTTTTTTAAGTTCTTGGAAGTAATTTCAGACTAAAAGAGCTTCATACTCACTCAAAACTGGGTGACTGGACAACAAAATGGCGGATGAAATTCAATGTTGATAAATGCAAAGTGATGCACATTGGAAAACATAATCCTAATTATACATACAAAATGATGGGGTCTAAATTGGCTGTTACTTCTCAAGAAAGAGATCTTGGAGTCATGGTGCATAGTTCTCTGCAAATATCCACTCAATGTGCAGCGGCAGTCAAAAAAGCGAATAGAATGTTGGGAATCATTAAGAAAGGGATAGATAATAAGACAGAAAATATCATATTGCCTCTATATAAATCCATGGTACGCCCACATCTTGAATACTGCATACAAATGTAGTTGCCCCATCTCAAAGAAGATATATTGGAATTAGAAAAGGTTCAGAACAGGGCAACAAAAATGATTAGGGGTATGGAACGGCTACCATATGAGGAGAGATTAATAAAACTGGGATTTTTCATCTTGGAAAAGAGACGATTAAGGGGGGATATGATAGAGGTCTATAAAATCATGACTGGTGAGGGGAAAGTAAATAAGGAAGTGTTATTTACTCCTTCTCATAACACAAGAACTAGGGGTCACCAAATGAAATTAATAGGCAGCAGGTTTAAAATAAACAAAAGGAAGTATTTTTTCACACAATGCACAGTCAACCTGTGGAACTCCTTGCCAGAGGATGTTGTGAAGGCCAAGACTATAACAGGATTCAAAAAAGAACTAGATAAATTCATAGAGGATAGGTCTATCAATGGCAATTAGCCAGGATGGGCAGGGATGGTGTCCCTAGCCTCTGTTTGCCAGAAGCTGAGAATGGACGACAGGGGATGGATCACTCGATGATGACCTGTTATGTTCATTCCCTCTGGGGCACCTGGCATTGGTGACTGTCAGAAGACAGGATACTGGGCTAGATGGACCTTTGATCTGACCCAGTATGGCCTTCTTATGTTCTTATGTTCCAGACTGTAGAACGCAGCAACAAAACACAAAACCTCCCTAAAAGGTTGACTGTGTTGATGTTTTTCAATAGCCCTTGATTTGGCTCCCAGATTGTGTCAGTTGAGAGAATTAGGGTAGCAGGTTGTAATGGGAACTGCTGAGTTTGGAAAGTTTCCTTCTCATGTGAATGCTCAGTGTTTGCCCGGGTGTGTTTCCAGGTTTAGGATACCCTCCAAAGGCACTGCAGTGGGGTGGAATCCCTGGGAACAGTAGAGGATTAATTAGAAACGTGCATGACAGTAGCCAATTCAGCACAGAGGGAGCCCATTTCTGAGGTGCTGAAAATGCTGTACTAGAGGGCAGACTGTTCCTAGACAGCTGGAGAGAAGCACTGTTGATTATTGTAGCACTGCGCAAGTGGTTTCTGCATGGATGTGCACTCTGAAAGTGAAGGCCAAATCTGTTTGAAACCATAAAATACATAGGTGCCCAGAAGCTAGTGAGCTGGTTCAACAGAATGCAGTCCAGGTGCTTATATAATTTGGCCATAAAAGTTTTTCTGTAATGAAATTTGGCTCATGAGAACATCCATCCTATGTTGATCTGAGCAGCAGAGGGGGTTAAAAAACCCCAGCTATTTTTCATGGGAATTTTTAATTTTATGTGTGTTTTTTTAATTTCTGCAAAAAATATATTTTAAATAAATAATGTCAATTAATAAATATTCCTGAAACTGCACACTGAAAAAAAGGTCACTTTTCAAAAACCTTTTTCAGTAAAAATATTTGGGTTTTGGTTAAAAAATAAATTAAGGGGAGGCAATGGGTGGGCTTCCTGCTACCTAATCCATGGCCGCAGGCTCAGAGACGCAGCTGCGATTTTGTTAAAAATAGCTACCCCAGCACCAAAGGAGGAGTCGCTGTAGATAGGGAGCCGATGGTTTGATTCATAGAGTTATGGATTTTAAAGTCAGAAGAGACCATTAGATCATCTCATTTGACGTCCTGCATGTTACATTTTAGCCGGTTACTCTTGCATTGAGCCCAGTAACTTGTGTTGGATTAAAGCATCTCTTCCAAAAAAGGCCTCCAGTCTTGATTTGAAGACACCAAGGGATGGGGATACACCCCTTCCCTTGGGAATCCATTCTGGTAGTTAATCACCTTCCCTGTTTAAAAAAAAAACAGTTGTGCCTTATTTTTTAAGGTCAGGTTTTTAAGATCAGGCTTGACAAAGCCCTGGTTGGGATGATTTAGTTGGGGATTGGTCCTGCTTTGAGCAGGGGGTTGGACTAAATGACCACAAGCTAAATATGAGTCAACAGTGTGATGCTGTTGCAAAAAAAGCAAACATGATTCTGGGATGTATTAACAGGTGTGTTGTGAGCAAGACACGAGAAGACATTCTTCCGCTCTACTCTGCTCTGGTTAGGCCTCAGCTGGAGTATTGTGTCCAGTTCTGGGCACCACATTTTAAAAAAGATGTGGAGAAATTGGAAAGGGTCCAGAGAAGAGCAACAAGAATGATTAAAGGTCTTGAGAACATGACCTATGAAGGAAGGCTGAAAGAATTGGGTTTGTTTAGTTTGGAAAAGAGAAGACTGAGAGGAGACATGATAGCAGTTTTCAGGTATTTAAAAGGGTGTCATAAGGAGGAGGGAGAAAACTTGTTCACCTTAGCCACTAAGGATAGAACAAGAAGCAATGGGTTTAAACTGCAGCAAGGGAGGTCTAGGTTGGACATTAGGAAAAAGTTCCTAACTGTCAGGGTGGTTAAACACTGGAATAAATTGCCTAGGGAGGTTGCGGAATCTCCATCTCTGGAGATATTTAAGAGTAGGTTAGATAAATGTCTATCAGGGATGGTCTAGACAGTATTTGGTCCTCCTATGCGGGCAGGGGACTGGACTCGATGACCTCTCGAGGTCCCTTCCAGTCCTAGAATCTATGAAAAAACCTCCTGAGGTCCCTTCCAACCCTGATATTCTATGATTCTATGATTTCTAATCTGAATTTGTCTGGCTTTAACTTCTAGCCATTAGTTCTTGTTCTGCCTTTTTCTGCTAGATTGAAGAGGCCTTCAGTGCCAGATCTTTTCTCAAGGTGATGGTATTAATGTAATCAAGCCATCACTAAATCTTCCTTTTGATAAATTTACCAGATTGGGCTCTTTCAGTTTCTCACCATCAGGCATTTTCTCTAGCCCTCAAATCATTTTAGTGGCTTTTTTTCTGCACCCTCTCCAATTTTCCAACATCCTATGAAAATGTGGACACCAGAACTGGACACAGTATTCCAGTATGGGTCACATCCATGCCCTTTACAGAAGAGGGATCACTTCTCCTGGCTATCCCCCTGTTTATACATCCAAGGATCACATTTGCCCTTTTTGCCACAGCGTCGAACTGGAAGCTCATGTTGTGTGGTTTGTGCTCTATGACCCCTAACTCCATTTCAGAGTCACTGCTTGCCAGGACACAGTCCTCTCTTGGGAAGGTGCGACCGCGGCTCTTTGTCCCACTAGGTATAATGTTGTATAATGTCGTTTGAATGGGCCCAGTTTACCAAGCAACCCAGATCTCTCTGCATGACTCCGCTGTCGTCGTCATTATTTACCATACCACCAATCTTTGTGTCATCCACGGAGTTTGTCAACAGTGATTTTATATTTTCTCCCACATCATGGATAAAAATATTCACTAGCACTGGACCCAGTACTGATCCCGGTGGAACCCCCTAGAAACACCCCCATTTGATGACGTTTCCTGGCTGACAACTGCTTTTTGAGATCATTCAATAAGCCAATTCTTAATCCACTGAACGTGGGTTTCATTCATGTTTGTTAGTGGTGGGATTGGACAGATGCTTCCCTCACTCAGGTGCATACGTATGCTCTGAAAATGTGAGGCCAGATCCTCAGCTCTGCGTCAATCCCATTGCACGGGCTCCAGTGGTGCAGAGAAGACCATGACACCTAAGCAGGCAGTCATGGAGTCCCCTAGCCCAGCAGGGGAAAGGGATCATGCATAAAATCTTTCTAAGTGTCCAAGTGACTAAGAGAGAGGACTGGTTGAACTATAAAGGCGAGTGGAATTTAGCAAGAACTTACTGAGATGCAAAAAGTGGTTGGCTGTTCACATGGATAAGAATATCTAGAGTTATCACAATTAATTATATGAATTTTGGAAGGGCTATTAAACTTTGGGCGTCAGGGCTTAAGTGAATCTCTATTAGAGAACAAGATGAGGTCTAACCAAAGGGGTAGATTACCCCATTTCTGCTACTGTGGGGTTCTTACATCTTCCTCTGCTAGCCAGGATACTAGACAAGATGGACCTTGGGTCTGATCCAGTCTGCAAATTCCGCTGTTTCACCCACGGTGAAAAAAACATTGGGTGCTCAACACCCACCAGCTACCCGCCAATCAACTGTTCAGCGGCAGGCGAGAGGTGCTAGGAGGGAGAGGTGGAAAGAGGCGGAGTGAGGGCAGAGCACTGAGGGAGGGGGCGGAGCAGGGGTGGGAAAAGGCAGAGCGAGGGCGGGGAACGCTCAGGGAGGGGGCAGAGCGAGGGTGGGGCATTGGGGGAAGAGGTGGAGCAGGCAGAAGGGAGGTGGAGCACCCACCCAGAAAAATGAAAGTTGGCGCCTGTGGTGGGGAGGAATGGTGGTTGGCTGCAAATTGAGTTAAAAGCCTTCAAATCTGCTGTGTGTGGCCGTTTCCAAACAAATTGGAATTATCCAGTAGCAAATAGCGAAGGTTTCGTGCATTGACATGTGTCCCCCACTCATCCCAAAGCGGTGCCTTGTTGCAATGTACAACGGGCGGCGAATACAGAGTGATGCCAACGTGGTGGAGCAGTGGGATTGGAGAATCCACTCCAGTTAGCCAGGCTGCATTGACCTTTGGGACGTATAAGAGCTGTGGTCAGTGACTGCGGTGACGTAACTCCGGGCTATATGGGACAGGGACAAGAATGAATTTAGCCAATGTTCTTGCACAGCTGGAGAGAAGCAATGGTTTAATTGGAGTCACTGCCAGATGCTCAGACTAATGAAAGCCCCTTTAGGGACTGAGCCAGCGGTTGTAGTGGCGGAGACAGTAGTAAGGCACAGGTGTGAAAGCCGTGAGCAGCACAGCCGTGTGTGTTTAACCTGCTCACAACTGCCAAAATGCACGTACGCCGCCATTTCTTAGGCTCACTTCAGTGACGAATAATGGTTTGCTCAGCTGGCTAGAACCAAATGGGCTCTTCCCTGTTTGCAGTCGGGAATTCGTGTTAGCAGGTGAAATCTTGACTCCTCATCTAGTCCTCAGTGAATCTGGCTGTATTGGTAAAACTGGTTCCTTTGCAGTCAGAGAGGATCCTATCGCTACGGTAATGATAGACAGCATGGCCTACTACAGCCGCTATTTCACTCTGCTCCCAAGCATGCTAGAACTGCATTTGCATCACCGACCCCAAAGCTGCCGTAACACCCATACTGAGATTCTCCTGATGACGCTGAGACCCATGCTAACAATACTAGCTCTTGTATAGCACCCATCAGCCATAGAGCTCAACATGCTTTACAAGGGAGGTCAATAGCATTATCCCCATTTTACAGAGTGGGGAAACTGAGGCACAGGGAGGCGCAGCAACTTGCTCAAGGTCACCCAGTGAAGCCATGGCAGCACCGGAAATAGAACCTTGGTCTTCAGAGTCCCAGTCTAGTGCTCTATCCACTCTCTTTGTCCCCCTCTAGTGGCTGGTCCACAAAAAGGTTTGAATGTCACACTGTTCATACTAATGTACTTAGTCCTTTGGCGCAGGTGGTATAGCCTCATGATTTTGGTGCTGAAGGTCCTGTGATCAAGCCCTGCTGTCAGCCATGACAAGGTTGGTTACATCTGTATCACAGCATCATCCTTGCCTCTAGTCCCTGCTCAGTGGAACCACTGAAGACCCTGAATAATAGACTGTAGACCAATAACGATGGAATGGATAAATATCCACCCCATTAGCTCCTTTCAAACCCCCATCCATTGTAAACAGGATCCTCCCCAACCCACCAGCACCCTGATCAACCCACTAACTCAAGGAAAGCCTGGGAGAATAGAGGGCCCTTGTAATGTAGAGAAATTGGAAAGCATCCAGAGGCAAGCAATGGAATGCAAGCCCTGTGAGCAAAGGCTGAAGGAACTGGGTCTGGTTAGTTTGGAAATGAGGAGATTAAGGGGGGACATGACAGGGGCCTTCAGATACTTGAAAGGCTGCCATAAAGATGGAGAAAAGTTGTTCTCTCTTGCCACAGAGGGCAGGACAAGAGGCGATGGGTTCAAACTACAGCAGAGCAGATTTAGATTACATCTCAGGAAAAACTTCCTAACTGTAAGAACAGTAGGACAATGGAACAGACCCCTCGGGAAATCCTGGAAGCTCCTTCACTTGCTCTGCTGCGTTTGTGAAACACGCCTGAGTAATGCAGTTGGCAGCTATCGTAAGCACTCCTGAGAGTCTATGGCAAGGGACAGTAGCCATCCTGCAGCCGGGTTCTTTAACCAGGGCACCGATGCTACAACTACGCCAGCAAGGGAGTAAATTTAGTCACATGAGCAATCCCGTTGACTCAGATGAGTAAAGTTATGTGTGGGTGTCATGTTTTGCAGGATCAGAAGCCCTAGGGTTTAATTTGACCTCAAAACTGGATCCCCTGAGCAGCAGGGGCAGTGGAGAGCAATAATACGTTTCCTGAATTTGCAAAAGGCAAAATATTTGGCAGTTTTGTCTCTGAATTTTCCACTTCTCCCGGGAATGAGAAAGTCTTTGGTCTTTTAAAGTAAAAATTGCCTGCCTTATATCTGCCAGAAGAAAAAGGCAATTCCACTGGCAAAACGGACTTGGGCCTCTGGGGCAAGGAGTGATTAGCCAGTATCGCCTGTAGAAATGGCTGGGGCCCTGGTCTTGCAGGGAGCTCCATGCAGGCAGCCCTGTGAGGCCCAGATAGAGGCCTGTTTAAGTTAACAGAGCTCTGTGTGGGCGCTGTAGTGTATCGGACACGGGGAGTATCCCTTTAAATACTTTGTGAGCCCTCTAGTGGTGCTCACCGTGTTCTCAGTGTTAGTAGCAGTCCACAGCACCCAGCCAGAGCAGCAGTGTATACGTGGGGCGCTATCCCTTGCATGTTGTGTACGTTCAGTCAATACAGTTTTGTGCCGCCCCCCCGCCACACACACACACACACTGCCCCTGTTGCATCTTCATATTATGTTTGTTGAGTAAGGCGCAAAAGACCCAAGGTGTGCAGGGGTCCTCATGCATGGAACTCACTGCAGGATCAGACCCTAACTTTGAAAAATCACCCTTTGGTGAGTGTTACCAGGGGTTTTTGGAGAGGGGAATGAATGCAAATTGAATATCAGAGGGGTAGCCGTGTTAGTCTGAATCTGTAAAAAGCGACAGAGGGTGCTGTGGCACCTTTGAGACTAACAGAAGTATTGGGAGCATAAGCTTTCGTGGGTAAGAACCTCACTTCTTCAGATGCAAATTGAATAACTCTCTCCCCCAGGATGGGATGATTTTCCAAAAACTCCAGTTTTTACGGGTGAATGGGGCTGTCTCACGGAGCACTGGCTCACTCAGGGTCCGATGAAATGCAGCCCAAGCCTACAAGCAATGCAGGACGTTTTTTGTGGGGTTTGTACAACCTGCAGGAATGAAGTACCTCAAGCCCCAGCCCTGCTCTCGCCAATTCCCAGCCCCTCCCTCTGATGGCTATCTCGCATGCCAGTAAGTCATGCTCCGCCGGAGATGGGGATGTACTAACCTCATTATAAATGGCAAGAATAACCCTATGAACTTAGGGTGCTCTGCTTTCTGATGACCCCTCAAGTGCTTCCCAGACCATAGGGATAAGGAGCAGGAAGGCAGCAGCTATTCTGTTCCAGCAGCACAACGCGGGAGGAGGTTCGGAAGTGAAGGTTTAAAACCAACAAAAGGAAGTATTTTTTCACACAATGCACAGTCAACCTGTGGAACTCCTTGCCAGAGGATGTTGTGAAGGGCAAGACTATAACAGGGTTCAAAAAAGAACTAGATAAGTTCATGGAGGATAGGTCCATGAATGGCTATTAGCCAGGATGGGCAGGGATGGTGTCTCTAGCCTCTGTTTGCCAGACACTGGGAATGGGCGACTGGGGATGGATCACTTGATGATTCCCTGTTCCGTTCATTCCCTCTGGGGCACCTGGCATTGGCCACTGTTGGAAGACAGGATACTGGGCTAGATGGACCTTTGGTCTGACCCAGTATGGATGTTCTTATGTTCTTATGAGTGAATAAGAACTCCTCTAGCTGGAGCTCCAGGCGGGGTTAGGCAAGCAGAACACAATTACCCGCTTTGGAACGTGTCCAGCACTGACTGGCAAAGACTTGTTTCAAAACCAAAACAGTTTGACCACCAAGAACAACGACCTGCAGTAGGTAGCGCAGTTATGAGGAGGGCTCCCAAACCTTCTCCTCTCATTGCTCTAACACCACCCATTTGTGTGGCAGTAGAAGTTCTGACTTGATGGAGCAGGTGACCGCCTGAAAGGGAGTTTGGGGCAGGGCCAGTCATCTTGTTCTGTATTTGTACAGCACCGAGCATAGCAGGGTTCCGGGCTGGGACGCCTAGGTACTACAGGAATAGTAATTCTCATTTTAGTCATGGCCGGGCATTGAACCCAGAACTCTTGGTGCAAACACAAGCTGGAGCTAAAAGAACAGCCTTCCGAGCTGCCCACCCATTGCAATCAATGGGACCCCTTGCATTCATTTCAACAGGCCTTCTACTGGGTGGTGTAGCAGAATCAGACACTCTGTGGATAGATCACACACACTGACAGCTGGGTTTCCTTTGCTTCTCTTCCATACTCACTCTGTTGTGGTGGATGGTGGGAAATTGTTCTACCTTTGCCTAGCCAGCCCTGGAAAAGGCGGCTTTAACCAAGATCTTAACTTCTGGCACCACTGCTCCCTTGATTAAAAAAAAAAAAAAAACCCATCTGAGCCTGACCTTAATTGTTATCTTTAAATCAAATGAATTAACCTGAAATCCCTGATCCTGCTTAGCTGGGCCAGTTAGCTTAGTCCGCAGTTGTTTTTCAAAACCATCTTCCTCCTAGACTTTAAAGCACCAGGAGAAATCCACTCTTCCGAACATGTCAGCAACGTACATGAAGAGACTCTGAATTTTGATCGTTTCATGCGGCGGAAATTAGTTGCCAAATGAGTTCTTAGCAGGCCTGCTCTGCTGCTTGTTCTTGGAAAAAGTTATGTTAAACACTCTATCTCCTGGTATTAGACTTAAAGGAAATGTGATTACACATCTGTCATCATTTTACTCTGCTGTGTTGACTGCTCATATTAAGCAAACCACATTCCTGCTCTGCTTAATAAGCTCTGCTGTTCCTTTCCTCTTCGGGGAAGCAAGTTCCAGCTCGCTATAGATGTATCTTTTGATCTGCTTGGAAGAAGCTAAGCTATTAACCAACGGACAGCCCCGGTGGGAGAGTTCACTCCATGTTGCTCCTTCCTAAATTGGTTTTACTTTTTGTTTCCTTTCCATACATCTCATTTGGCTAAACAGCAAAATAAGCCCGACAAGGTTGTCCCTTGGTTAGCTTGGTTCTCTAAAAGGTTTTCGTGGCAGGACTCTCTTCTTGTGAGCAGGTAAGAACATGCCGTGAGAAGTTGGAAGCTAGTCAAAAAAGAAGGGGGCAGGTCTGGTTCTAGTAGAGCAATAATTCCCAGTGACTAATACAGTAGCTGAGGCTTCACCAGAAGCAGAGATGGAAATGAATGTTTTACTCGGCTCCGAGAGAAAGGCACTTGGAGGACTATTTGTCCCTGCCCCAGTGCTGGCCTGAACTTCCTGAAGGATGAGGTTCCAGACTCAGTCCAAGAGGGATCTGTCCTGAGTTATTTAGCCCTTTCAAAGACACTTAGGTTTTTCTCTTGACGGTTTTATCTTCCAGCTCAATTAAGTTACCCTGGAGTTTCCCATGGACCAGACGCAAGAACCCAACTCATAAATGTCTCCAGCAGCAGGTAGGAAAATGATCATAAACCTTTAGAAGAATGTCTTTGGAAGGGAAATAAAAACCAGCAGACAAACCTTTAGGTTCTCAAAGGCACCGGTGATGCTAACCTGTTTAAACATGTTGTTTTATATCATTACATAAGCCTTCCAAGAGGGCTCAGGAGGCACTGGGGGAATGGCTTTAACATATAAGGAGACACTGTACTCTTCTAATTTGTTGTTAGCAGATAGTGTTAAAGGGTTTAAATGCCCGTCAGGGCGGGGGCCGACTCCGGCAATGCAGCTGGGGATTTTAATGGGGAGCAACTGCAGACTCATTGGTCTTTTTCTGCATTTCGGCTGAATGAGGCTTTGGGCCTTTGCACCGCAGCTGGGTCGTCTGAGGCCCAGCCCCGGTAGACAGACTTGTGCTAGCATGCTAAGAAAAGCAGTGTGGAAGTTGCAGTTCGGGCGGTGGCTTGGGCTAGCCAGCTGAGCTCGGACCCAGGGTGTGGGGTGGGTTTGGAAGTGGCTAGTGCCAGCACCGCGGCATCCATGCTGTGGGGGAGGGATAGCTCAGTGGCTTGAGCATTGGCCTGCTAAACCCAGGGTTGTGAGTTCAATCCTTGAGGGGGCCATTTAGGGAACTGGGGTAAAAATCTGTTTGGGGATTGGTCCAGGGTTTGGACTAGATGACCTCCTGAGGTCCCTTCTAACTCTATGATTCTGTTTTTAGCTGAGCTAGTGCGAGTGTGTCTATTCATGCTGCCTTATGGGCGTGACAAACCGTGCAAGTGTAGCCGAAGTCTGCAAGAGACAGACTTCTCTGGGGTATCTCTATGCTGGGGTATCTGTCACAAGTAGTGATTTGGACCCGGACGGGGCTTTGTGCTGTGTTTGGGGTTTGATCACCAGTGTCCAATTATCACTGGGATATTTTAGCTCAAGACGTGTGATCCATGTATTGCATCACGGGTTGGCCTTAAGAGCAGTCACTTAAACTCATGACTTGCACTCCCCCATCAACACCTTGCGCAACATTGTTTAGCTAAAAGCTTTTTTTAAAATGTCTGACCGCTTGTGAGAGGCAGCTGTAAACCTTTCCAGCCTGAAGTTACCGGAGATCTCGGAAACACAATGGAGGCACTGAAGGGCTATCAGTTATGCTGCTGTGAAGTGCTGTTCTGCTGGCTTATCGACAGCAATGGGTGCATATATTGCATGTCAAATAACGCTTTGCTAGGACAATACTATATGGGAAGAGGAAACAAAATAACATGAAAACGAATATTATGAACTGCACCCCAAAATTACCAGGGTGCCTGAGAATTACAGAACCAAAAAGAAAATTAAGTGCCTGTAGGAAGGAAAAATCACATGGAAAATGAGAAGGGTTTTGTGTAAGTTGGACTTGTACCGCTTGCCTCAGCTCCGTGACTGCTGGGTCTGTGTAGAATAAAGGGCAGACGCCGTGGTTCACCAGCTTTGGGAGGCTTTTAAAAGCAAACCTGGCTGGATAAAGTAGGGTCAGAGCTCAGGAGGAATGTAAATTGATCGAGCATTAGCAAATGAGGGCAGTACTTCCTGCAATTGGAAATGTCTGTGTGGAAAGGACCCAGTGCTGAATGCATTGAGGCTGATCCCCTTCTCAGTTAATTGGGAGTCACTGAAGTTGACGGAGTCGCATTCAGATCAAACTAGCCTGAGATGAGAATCAAGCACATTGAATTGTTTTCCTGCCCCCCCCCCCCATATCAGATCCTGATACCCTCCTCAGGCTGAGTAGTACCTTACTCCAGGGGTAGCTTAACTGAAGCGAATGGGTCTGCTCCCAAAGTAGGGCTCTGGTCAGCGTGAGTACAGAGATCAGAATTTGTCCCAGAGTGAGGGCTCCGGTTATTCCTGGAAACACTGCGTTTCCCTTTGAGTTTCTCTGGGGACGGCTCACACTTTTGTGATTCTCAGGGAAGCAGCTGGAAAGGTGGCCTTGGACACATTGTGGTGCTGGGGAACGTGACACATTCAGTGATATCCGGTCCCAGTGCCAGACTGCCCTGCCACACCACTGCTGCTCCACCCCGGGGCCTCCCGGGGGTACACCTGCCACATTCTGGGATGGGCCCAAATCTCCACTAGGAACCAGGCCAGGAGCTCATGCTTTGCCTGAGCCAGATATAAGCCGCAGAGCCAAATTCAGCCCTGGTGCGAATGGGCACTGCTCCACTGACGCTAAACATAGCCCACGATCTATTGTGAAGCCCTCTGTGCTTTCCTTAGCATTCACCCCCATGCTTCACCTTGTTCTCTGTGATCTGCACCACTTGTCTCACTCCCACAGCCTCTCTCTCTGGGTGTGTCTACACTGCGATTGGACACCCGTGGCTGGCCCGGGCCAGCTACCTCAGTCTCGCAGGGCTTAGGAGGCTAAGGCACTGTTTAATTGAGGTGTAGACATTTTGGCCCCATCCCTGGGACCCTCCCACCTCGCAGGGTCCTAGAGCCCGGGTTCCAGCTTCAGGCTGAATGTTTACATTGCAATTAAACAGCCCCTTAGCCCAAGCCCGAGTCAGCCGGCCCTGTTAATTCCAGTGTAGACACACCCTCTCTGCAGGCTGGACTGCTCCCTGCTGTAGGCACTGCTGCTCTCTGCAGAGCTGACTGGGCGATCTAGCTACACAACCTCCATTCGTTCCACTGAGTCGCAGAGGAGTTCTGCAAATCTTTGCCTTTACTTGTCTAAAGCAGGCCTTGTAACTCCTCCTTAGTGCTGGTGGCATCTGTGCATCCATTGCTGACAATGAACACCAGCAAAAGCCCGCTCTGAGGACAAAAGGCCGAATGAAACGCACATTCGCTTCTCTTTTCTTGTTGTCTGGACTTGCTGTGAACGGAAAGCTAGAGAACTGGTATTCCCGGACCTGCCCTGGAAATAGGGGAGTTGTGGTGTATTGAAAAAATCTCAGTTTAAATTGTAGACTGTTGCTTTAAATTTCCGGTCCTGCTTGCCAGCGAATGGGATCGACATGGTAGTGTGCCAACTGGGCCTAGCAGTAGTCAATCTGCAGCCAGCCAGCCTATGGTAACATGGAGGAGCTATGCCTCTGTTGTAGGAAGCAGCCTGCTTTGTCTCTCTCTGATCTGGGATTCTTGTGTGTTCTGAGTTCTGAAATGAAGTAGGGTTATGCTGCAATCTTCCAGCAAGAGTTTCTTACGGTTTTTATCTAATTTCTCTGTTTGTAAGCCGTGAAACATAACAAGAGTCGCATCTCAAGGGAGCAACCTCTGTTTCACCCTCTCTCACGCATTCTGTATTAACGTCTTGTTGGAAAGGAGCTGACATCTCAGGTCAGGGTGAATTGAAATGAACACGGGCTGAGCCTGACAACGCAGGATGCTGGTCTTTGGTCCTTTCCACCTTCTCGCTCAATCTGCTGGAGCACGTCAATTTTTTTTTTAAGCTGTAGAATACTTTGAAGGAAGACCACAAAGGTGCGTGCTTAATGCTATGGCCTTTGCGGGACATGAAAAATAAGCATTGCTCAGGGCATGCTGTCAACCTCTCTTCACGCAGCTTCTGAATGCCTGCTGCACGCACAGCCTGCTCTTTAGAACGACAGAGTCCGCCCGGACAAGCACTCTCCAGCGATATGTCTGTGTGTAAATGTTAGCATTGCCGCTCCTTTCCTGTAGGCCTTTTAAATGGTCTTCAAGCAACCCACAGCAAGTGCAACCAAACCTAGAAACCAAGGCTGTGACATTTGCAAAACCATCTCCTGAAACCCAAACCTTTTGTGCTGACATCTCGCGTTCGTTTTACCTTTTGAGGAAGAATTTTCCAGGCACATCATTTAAAGAGAAATTTGTCAGATTCTGGGGTGACTGACAGTTTGGCTGAGGTACATTTTATTCATGTGAATCAGGCCGAAGTGGTATGAGCCATGAAAGGGGATACAGATACAGAGTTCAGGCACTCTACGCTAGCATAAAAGCCACCATGTCGGGAAAACTGATCTAGAGACAACGTGTGTCAGACTATATGGTCTGTGTTCTTTTAAACAAAAAAATGCACCATCTGGTCCGATCCAATAGCAGCAGCAAAAATGTCTCCATTTCAAGGAGCCACGCTTGATAAACAGGAAGTTGAGTCTAGCTGACAAATCCAATTAATCTTTTGATTCTGCTACTGCTTGTGGCACTGCAGTGACAATTCGGTGTTGCTGGGAGCAAAAGCCCTAATAGATGAGCCAAGCTGGAGTGGTACAAAGGAGGCCTGATTAGGCCACAACT
Organism: Malaclemys terrapin pileata; assembly: GCF_027887155.1. Lineage (NCBI taxonomy): Eukaryota > Metazoa > Chordata > Testudines > Emydidae > Malaclemys > Malaclemys terrapin. Next base: position 146,401,037 of record NC_071508.1, on the reverse strand, counting down.
GGAGTCCATTTCTGGGCGCCACATTTCAGGAAAGAGGTGGACAAATCGGAGAAAGTCCAGAGAAGAGCAACAAAAATGATGAAAGGTCTAGAAAACGTGACCTCTGAGGGAAGATTGAAAAAATTGGGTTTGATTAGTCTGGAAAAGAGAAGACTGAGAGGGGACATGTAAAAGATTGTTACAAGGAGGAGGGAGAATAACTGTTCTTCTTAACCTCTGAGGATAGGACAAGCAGCAATGGGCTTAAATTGCAGCAAGGGTGGTTTAGGTTGGACATTAGGAAAAATTTCCTGTCAGGGTGGTTAAGCACTGGAATAAATTGCCCAGAGAGGTTGTGGAATCTCCATCATTGGAGATTTCTAAGAGCAGGTTGTACACACACCTGTCAGGGATGGTCTAGATAATACTTAGTCCTGCCAGGAGTGCAGGGGACTGGACTAGATGACCTCTTGAGGTCCCTTCCAGTCCTATGAGTCTGTGATTCTATGTTAATGTGTATAATGCCACTGAACTGCCTAAGACACCTGCATGGTGACATGTGAGCATTGCATGGGACCCGATGTGAGCTTTCACTGAAGTGGGAGTTGTACCAGTGACTTCAAGGGAAGGGCCTGTCCAATGTGAGATGTGGGTCTAAGCAGCAGTCTTCCTACAAAACCTCTGTAAATACAGCAGAGGGATGAACCCCAGGGAGGGAGAAGAGCTGTTTGAGCTAAAGGACAATGTTGGCACAGGAACAAATTGGGATAAACTGGCCATGAACAAATTCAGTCTAGACATTAAAGAAGGTTTCTAACCGGCAGAGGAGTGAGGTTCTGGAACGGCCTCCCAATAGGAGGAGCAGGAGCAAGAAATCCTAACTGGTTTTAAGATGGAGCTTCAGAAATTTATGAACGGGGTGATTTGCTAGGGTCACCGGGAGCAGCTGGGACTGGACTCAGTAGCTCAGGAGGTCCCTTCCAGTCCTATATTTGGAAAATTGTTCTGGGGTTCTGGAACCGACCCGTATGTGTCCCATCTTCCATGTTGCAGGCATTTCTATTACATCCAGCTGCGTATGGGAGATTTGGGTTGGATCAGGGTGCTCTGTACTAGAAACGTGTTTGTGTACTCCTCTTTTCTGCCTACTGTGATACTTAATTTTGTTTACATGGTGAAGGATCTGAGTTACCCCCAGGAACGTGGTGTGTGAATGAGCACTTCTTGGAGTCTGCATCTTTACCGAGCCCTTCCACTCTGTATTTTACTTCCCAGCCTTCTCATTTCATTACATTTCTATCATGGTCTAGAGCAGAGTCGGGTGAAATTTTTTCGACAAAACGTTTTTTCCCTGAAAAAATGCAGATTTGGGTCAACTGAAATATTTCCCCCCAAAATTGAAATGTTTTGTTTTGACCTTTTCTAAACAAAACGTCTTGGTTTTTATATTTGAAATGACTTTTTGTTTCATATTATACTTCAATTTTATTGAAAAATGTTTTAAAATGTAAACAAAATAAAGTGTTTCATTTTGGGTTGAACTACATGTTTCATTTGACCCAAAACAATTTTTTTTAACTTTCTTGGGTTGCCAAAAGAAAATTAAAATAATTGTTTCGGGTCGACCCCAAACAAACTTTTTTTTTTCAGTGGTTCGGTTTGGCCAGCAAACGGAAAAATCAGATACTTGCACAGCTCTAGTCTAGACCTAGGTTGCAGGACAGAGCCTCAGATGGCGTAGCTCAGTGCAGGTTCCTCAGTGTTCGGGTGCTACCTCAATTGAGGATCTGGCCCATGTATATTGTGTTGTAAGCGTTGCCTACAGAAAATTGCCATTATAGTTCTAAATAGTTTATTCCACGTTAGCTACACAGAAAAAAACATTTTCAATGTTTCATAAGAACGGCCATATTGGGTCAGACCAAAGGTCCATCTGGCCCAGTATTCTGTCTTCCGACAGTGGCCAGTGCCAGGTGCCCCAGAGGGAATGAACAGAACAGGGAATCATCAAGTGATCCATCCCCTGTCGCTCATTCACAGCTTCTGGCAAACAGAGGCTAGGGACACCATCCCTGCCCATCCTGGCTAATAGCCATTGATGGACCTATCCTCCATGAATTTATCTAATTCCTTTTTGAACCCTGTTATAATCTTGGCCTTCACAACATCCTCTGGTAAAGAGTTCCACAGGTTGACTGTACGTTGTGTGTATCTATGCATGTTGTATCTGTTTTTGAATAAAAGCTTGGCCTAGAGGAATTGTATCTGGCAGAGGTCAAATTATACTTAAATTAAGGGAAGCTTTCTAGATGTTGATGTATTCACAATGGCATGGTTTCTCATTGCTTCAAGTTAATTTGTGAGGCTGTCTGTGGTGCCATCTTTAAATATTTATCACAGAGGAGGCTGGAAGTTACTAAATGTTTCCAGCCAATTTGTGGCCCAGATAAGAACAGAAAAATGGCCCTACTGGGTCAGACCAAAGATCCATCTCCTAGCGTAGTATCCTGTCTTCTGATAGTGGCCAGTGCCAGGTGCCCCAAAGGGAATGAACAGAACAGGTAATCATCAAGTGATCCATACCCCGTCGCTCATTCCCACCTTCTGGCAAACCAGGCTAGGGACACCATCCTTGCCCATCCTGGCTAATAGCCATTGATGGACCTATCCTCCATGAATTTATCTAGTTCTTTTTTTAACCCTGTTATGGTCTTGCCCTTCACAACATCCTCTGGCAAGGAGTTCCACAGGTTGACTGTGCGTTGTATGAAGAAATATTTCTTTTATTTGTTTTAAATCTGCTGCCTATTAATTTCATTTGGTGACCCCTAGTTCTTGTGTTATGAGAAGGAGTATTCTCCCGTCAGTTACATTGCTGCAACTGCTTTGAAGCCAGTGGGATTGCACTGGTGTAAATGAAGGCAGGATTTGTCCCACAGACTGTATGAGTGAGAGTTTTCTGGCCATAGTCCATTGAGAGTTTTGCTATCAGACTGGGAAGAGCTTTCTGCCGGTGTCAGGAGGAATAATACAGAAATGCAGGAAGATTAAAGAAGGCTACAAAGCTGAAAATGGAAACTGCTGCCTGTTGATCATATCCAGGATAAATTATCCAGGGCTGAATGGGAAATATGGAAATGATCTGGACGCTGCTTGCCCTGTTAGCTTCTTTGTGTGCTATTGCATTGACATGTACTGGCTCTGTAGACACCAAGTCAGAATGACTCTGAGTGCCCCGCATACAACGATCCTGCAGTCCTTGTACAAGTGTAACTCCCACAGGCGTTAATGGGAGTATTGCCTGTGTGAGGACTGGGCCCCAAGTTGTTTTAAAGACATTTTCAACATGACCGAGTGATGAAAAAAATATGTATTTCTATTATGGCAGAAGCGGAGAATGAATCTGCCTTGATGAGCTTAGCAGAGAAGTCACCTGAGAAATAAATCGAGCAGCCACGCCTATTTTCTCTGCTCCCAGAGTTAAGTGGTTTAAAACTCATCTCTGGTGAGAGAACAGCTCCCTTTAATTCAAATTCCTTGGATCTGCCTGAAGGCAGCTAAGAAGTATGAGACCCGATTCTTCTTCTGCTTACACCAGTTCAGGCTGGTGTTAAGCTCCATTGACTCCCATAGTCAGTTACTCCTGATTTAAACCTCTGTGAGTGCAAATCAGGCCCCTGGGCTCTTTTGCAAGATGGCAGGAACCGGTCATGGATTTCTGGGTAGCTGTTCTGGGAAAACAAGACAGCTAATTGCCTGGGTGGACGGCCGGTCTCGGAGGAAAAGCCTGCTTTGTGGAACAGAGGAAAGAGCTGCTTCCACCCACAACTCTTGCTCTTCTCTCCCTCGTGTTATGAAGACAAACGGGTTTCTTGGCTGTTCCTTTTCAAGTCCCTGCATGTCTCTGAACAGCAGGGAAGAGGGCACACGTGGGAACAGGTGGTGAAATGGATCTGTAAACAGAAGGCAGAGGGACTCTGCCAGGCGTTCTCGGCTCTGAGATGCTCTAGAACCTTAGAAAAGGCCCATGTGCTGACGAAACAAGTTCCCACACTGCGAAACGACCCACCTGCTTCACTAGGAGCAAGGAAGGGTGAGATCCTGGCCTGACTGATGTCGACGGCGAAGCTTCCATGGGCTTCAGTGGAGCCAAGATTTCAGCCACAGTTCACAAAAAAGTGTTTTCCTAGTTCAACCAGATCCTGTTCTTTCAGCCCTTACTCACGTGAGTAGGTTTTCTTCACAGGAGAATCTCCCTTGCTGCAGATTTCTGCTTCTCCTAGCGTCTTCACAGGAGTTCTCCACTGAAGTCAATGGGGCGTCTCACTGGTATAAGGTCACTCAGTCACATAAGGCTTGACAGGTTAAGCCGTAAGTGACATCTTGTGACATCTCCTACCGTCTGCGGACATGGAGAACACTTGAAGACTTATCAGGTTCCCCCTGGCACTTGAAAAAGTGTGTGAATAAAAACGTAGGGCCAAATTCTGCCTCCTTTATCCAGGCTGAATAGTGCCTTGCTGTGCACTGATATGAATGGGCCTATTTGTGGCGTAGGGTATGTCTCGGTGTGAGTGTAGCTGGTGGGATCTGGCTCACAATAGAGATTCACGGCATTTGTCGCTGGACTGCACTTTCCAGTCCCAATTGGCTGCCGGGAGAACACTTGGCTAAAAGTAGAGTTGGTCGAACAAGTCTGCATGGGACAGATTTCTATTGGAAAAGGCTGTTTTATCACAACTCGATGTTTCACAGGAACATGTGGATTTTGACGAAATTGTGGATGGAAAAGTTTCAGACTGATTCAAACTCAAAAGGGAATATTTTGTTTTGACTTTCTCATTTTTGTTCCGACTTGTATGGGCTGTTATATTTCTTAACGTTTTGAGATTAGGCAATAGTACTGCAGAAAAAGGTCTGGGGATTAAGGTGGATCACAGACTGAATATACACCAACAATCTGACGCAGTTGTGAAAAAGGCTAATGTTCCGGGACATGTTCACAGAAGTGTCGTATGTAAGATATTGGAGGGAATTGTTCCGCTCTACTCAGCATTGGCAAGGCCTCAGCTGGAGTACTGTGTCCATTTTGTGTGCCCCACTTTAACAAAGGTCTGGACAAGCTGGAGAAAGCTAGAGGAGAGCAACAAAAACGATCAAAGGTTTAGAAAACCTGACCTATGAGAAAAGATTTTTAAAAACTGGGTATGTTTAGTGTTAAGAAAAGAAGACTGAGGGGGAACCTGATAAGTCTTCAAATACGTTAAGGGCTGTTATAAGAGAATAGTGATCTGTTGTTCTCCATGTCCGGAGACGGTAGGAGAAGCAGTAATCTGCAGCAAGGGAGATTAAGGTTGGATATTAGGAAAATCTTTCTAACTAGAAGGGCAGTTAAATACCGGAGTAGCTTCTAAGGGACGTTGTGGAATCCCTTCACTGTGGTTTTTAAGAACAGGTTGGACAAACACCCATCGGGGATGGTCTAGGTTTACTTGACACAACCTGCCCTACATTACTTTGATTTTATAATCATCAAATTGAAACATTTTGATAAGTTCATTTCCGTGTTTCTGAATCAAATTTTTCCAGAAATTCTGTTCCGTGAAAAATTTATACTTTTCGTCTCGACACATTTCAGAATGTCAGAATTCCCCAGGGGATGGAAATTCTGTTTTCTGACCAGTCGATCCAAAACTAAGGAAGCTACACCCAGTCTTCAAAAGCACACAAATTACACCCCAAATGATGCACCTGTGTGCTCACAACCTGAGCCAATGGTGTCCCAATATGTGGATGTGTCCTTTCGAGATGGAGGCTTGGCCAATATTCTCCCAGCTGAAAGCATTGTGATGAAGGAACCATGTTGAAGCTTCCCAGTGCAGCTCTCATGTCCATGCTCCATGCAAGCAGGGCCACAGCGGATATTGGTGCCAGTGGTGGGTTACTGACCCTTGGAAGATTCTGGATACCCGCTAAATGAACCCATGACACATGGAATGGAATGGACTTGGGGGCTAAATGTTGAAAAGTTATATTTACCTGGGATAGTAGGAACAATGATATTGTTGTTATACTATCGGTTAGATCGTGGGACACTTTAGGCCAAATTCTCGGCTGCTCTGAAGTGAAACAGTTTCATTGAAGCCACGGAGCACTTGGGATATACAACCTGGTCGAAAGCCTACTGAAGTAAATGGAGAGTCCCATTGACTTTACCAGAGCAGGGCCAGTTTATACCAGCAGGGAATTTGGTCGATAGGTTAGTCAGGTAGTTATAGCATAGTTATTAGGGATGCTCCAGGAGAGACTAGAGATTTAGGAAGAGATGGACCAGAGTCTCTCAGCTTGCTGCACAGGCCCTGATCCCAAACCGGATGCTGCTAGGTGAGTGTGGGGGGGAATCCCATGGCACCAAGCATGCACCTAAAGGCTGCTGGAGGGCGATCACCCCCTCTGTTCCTCTATTAGCTCCGTCACTGCTTTAGGGCTGTTCTTTGTAAACAATTAAGAGCTGTCTCCAGCTCATTTCCTTCCATGTCCTAGCAAAGAAAATTAACTAAATTAATAATCTTAGTAATTTTTGTGAGTTTGTTTAAAGCAGGATTAGGGCTTTAATCCAAGTTTAAGGAAGATATCTACTAGCTCATTTCTTCATGTCTGTGCACAAAGTTTCAAAACCAACGTAGCCTGGTAAAGGCATTTCTCAAGCGTTGTTGTGGTACAAACTTTCTGTTACTACAATGTAGTGCCAAAGTAGTGGTAGCTGGATGGATAGAAACTTGTTCTGACTGAATTTTAATCTTTGGACCATCCAATATTATGGACATCAGACCCAGTAGTTGCTCAGTTTTGTTCTCCATGACTTTGTTGTAGAGAGACACCAAACATCTTGCATGATACTTTGCCTCTTGGGCCACTAACTCCCATGCACTTGGTTTTGCAAGCAAGTGCTGGTCTTGCAGCTGAAGTGCACACTTGCAGACTCAACTATCGATGCTGAGAGTGGAGGCTTCATGGAGGTCTTCTAAAGTTGCATTAATTTCACGCTTCTTTTTCTGGAGGTCCTTTGTGCTGGTCACTTAAATACGTGTGTTTCCTTTGCAGTTCATCAGCGTGATCCACAGCTTTATCCATTTTAGCCTTTTCAAGTTTGGTCCTGTCAAACTTGACGTAGCAGGATTTGTGCCAATGTCCATTGTTCTCGTTCAAAGTCTTTTCAATACCATCACCATCCTCTACATACATCTGTGGATATTGGAAGTGCATTCAGCTTCTGGAAACATTTGTTATTTTCTAGTAGAGTTTGATAGCCAGATCCAACATGCTCTCTTTTTTATTCTGATGGATTACTCAACTCTGCACCTGTGTCTTCCTGACAAAGCTCACACTTGTCCCAGTCAGGGACGGCTTTAGGCCGATTCCCCTGAATTGGGCCCCGTGCCTAAGAGGGCCCCATGCCCTAAAGAAGAGCACCTAACTTAGGTGCCTTTTTAATTTTTTTACTCACCCGGTGGCGGTCCGGGTCGTCGTCGGCAGGTCCTTCACTTGCTCTGGGGCTTCGGCGTCATTTCAGCGGCAGGTCCTTCAGTGCCGCGGAAGACCCAGAGCGAGTGAAGGACCCGCTGCCGAAGACCCGGACCACCGCCGGGTATTCGAATTGGGCCTCACACGTCCTAAAGCCGGCCCTGGTCCCAGTCAATAGAGGAATGGATGGACTTGGCTGTCAGACATGCTAGTATCGTTTTGACATATTTGAAGCATTAATATTAGCCAATAGTAATCTAATATATTTCGCTGCTGTGTACAGGTAATATTACCCAATCGCCAAGCAGCTTTCAGGCAACCAAAGTAGCATCTGAAAGAAAAGAGAACTGGGATTAAATTCTCCCAAGACCACGCTGACCATCAAAATTAGTACAAAATGTGTCCTTACACCAGTGTTAAGGTCATGTTGAAGCAAAACCAAGACTGCACCCCTTGTATGTCCACCACTAAAACAACAACTTTTCCAATTATGATGGTGTTGTTAAAATGGCTGCCACAGGCAACACGGCATGAGTTGGTGATGGTCCCATATCTGAAAATCTTTATTGGGTCATGCCCTAAGACTGTAGCACATTTCATGCTTTTATCATAACACCCACAATTCCATTTTTCCCCCACCCCGCCATAAATCTGATCAGCTGATGGTGCCTGGCTTTCCTGGTGGAGGCAATGTTTTGATTACGTTATGAAACCTGGGGTGTGCACATCAAAGAACTGGATATCCTTTTGATCCCTAGAAAGGCTTCCTTATTGTAATGAGCATTTTTCCAGTGTATGAGCCTTCTGTCTCCATTAGAGATGGCCAGAAAATGGAAATTCTTTCCCACAACAAATTTCACTTTTTTGCAAAAAACCAACCAAACAAAAACATCCTGAAGCTGGCTGGAATTTTTTGCTTCCCAGCTGTCCTCCTGGAAATCTCTTGTCAATTTCACTTTATCTCTCAGCAAGCTCATCTGAGAGCCTACCAGAAAGGCAACAGGGGGGCTAAAATTTTGATTTTCCAGATGGGAAAGTCAACGTTTCTTGGCCAAATAAAAGGCGGTAAGGGAATTTTTCATTGGAATGACTTTCCAACAAAAAGCCCCTGACCAGCTCTAGTCTCCAGGTCTATATGGTGTCTACAAGAGCCAAGCAGAGCAGGACTTCCTTTCCATCAATTCCATTCAGCCAACAGGTGCCACTTCTTGGGCGGTTAAAACCACTTGGTCTTTGGCCTTGTCCCTTTCTCACACTGCTCTGGTTGTTCCCAGAAATGCACTGCCTGGAGGGCCTTATCGCATTAATAATGGTCAGTCCCCCAGACACTCGTAAGGAAGGATAGTCAACGAGCTGGTGAGCACCAGATTCACGCCGTGGAATAGTTGCTACAAGGCTATATGCACTGGGGAGCTTGCACTCAAGCCACAGAAGAGCATCGGGAGGAATTACAATGGGCTGACTTTATTTAGAGAGAAGTTCATAAATAGAATAAACTGCTCAGAGCAGCGATCAGAGCAGCTAATAGGAACAGTCTTTAACTGAAGGTAGTAAAGTGCAGTATTTGGGGGAAACAGCTGCTGTTAGAATAACACCGGGTGACCCCACTGGCCAAGTGGTTCCTGACCTCTCTCCTTTCCTGTCCTGGATCCTGTCCACATACACTCCAGTGCTGGTTGAGATGGGTTTAGCCACAATATTTGGCTCTGAATTTCAAACACCCCTAAGTCTGGGCAGTGTTTAGACCTGGAGTTTTGCTGTGTCTTTAAATAGAGATGCCTCACCCATTTTCAAAAAATGCTGGTTTAGGCTGGGTTTTGGATTTCAAACACACCTCCCCCTTCCCCACCCCTCTTCAGTAGTCAATGTTTGGATGTGTAGGGGCTGGGCACGCGCCATCATTTTGTGGTGTAAGGGAGTGTCCTGCTTTTCCCCTTCTGGACAGAGAAGGAAGGAAAAAGCGGCTGCATCTGCTCCAACTTCAGTCAAACTATAGTTACGTTAATCCTGGAGCAAATACAGGGCTTCGTAGGAAGGTTGGAATAAGGCAGGTGTCCGATTGAACAGCCCTGAGAGCAATAAACACAAAATATGTACAATAAAAGCTCTCCTTGTGCCAAGGAATGTTGCAAGATGAGATTCCAGGTGAGATCAGAGGCCCAAAACGAGATAAGGCTAAACTGATTTCCAAACCTTATGCAGCACACTGCCATAAATTCAACCCATTGATTCCCTTGACAGCGAGCTTTAGTTGCATTGTTCAGCTTTTTGGATGCCTGATTAGTAACTTCATAGAGATGGGGCCTTGCCATTTTCTAAGCATGAAGATCAGGTCTGTTTCCTATTCTGTCTTTTTATCACTGAAGGGTCTTCTGTTGTAAAGCCCGAGTGCTGAGGTTTAATGGAGGCTTTAATTATTCTTTCTATTATAAAAAAAAAATGTGTAAATATGGAGCCGGACAATAACAGGGGTTATTAAAGCAAACAGACTATAATTGATGCACTCCTCCCTCTCAATCATATTTTCCTCTCATCTGTTTGTATAAAGCCGGCCAATCCAGTTGGGCTTTCTCTAGCCATGTGATGCAGTATCTCTCCCTGGAGAAACCCACTGGCAGAGAGAATGAGTTTTCCAGTCCAAATCAACCAGAGTTCGCTTTTATTGTTCCATTCTGTAGCAAGGAATGCATCATTTGTCACCAATGATAACCATAAAAAGTCTTAACGAGGCTTTAATAAAGAGGAATATCTTTTCTCCATGCTGTTCATCCATCATGTGTCCATTAGCAAACCCAGTAAAAACAGACATGCTAAATGACCTACAGAGTATAAATCTATCTGCATTTTTTTCTCTCTTTCCCTTTGTTGGTAGTGAGAGAAGAGAAATATTGTTAGCCATGTATGTGATGCAGAAGCAAGCCAGACTCTCCTGTACTGAAAATGTACATTAAATATCTTTGCCATAACGACAGTAGCTGGACAGAGTCAAACACAATTATCTTCTGCAACTAATTTATGAAATAGAATACGAAAGGGAGATTATAATGATCAGTTTAGGCTTCATTTCAAACCAGCGTGTTGGAGGATGGCGTGGTGTTGGATTTTGTCCTTATAATATTGAAGGAGGTCTCCTACTGCACAATAAAACAGATTTATACGTCATTAAGGAAATGCTACATGTACCCTCCAGCTTCAGAATTTGGGGAGCTGGTCAAGATGTTTTGAATGAAAAGGGTTGTTTTTTTTCCTGATTGGAAAAAATGCCCTTTTTGTAAAAATGAAAATGTTCACGAAAAACGGAAAATGTCGTCGTTTTAAAAAAAAAAGATTGAAAACATTTTCCAAGTGGCTATTGAAATGTTTTGTTTGCAGAAATCCGGGTTTTTAGTCAATGAAATATTGCAATGATGTTTTGATTAAAAACATTTTAAATATCAAAAATGTTGGCAAACAATGGTTCAATTTCTAATGTTTTGGAGAGAAAAAAAAATCCAACTTTGAAACTTGGGGCAAAACTGGGTTTTCACCTTTTAATCAGCGCTCGGTGTTTTTCATGCAGAATACCTGCATTTCCCACTGGCTTCCCTGGGAGTTGCCCTGGGTAATAAAGAGTTGTCATTACAGATGTTGCATTACGGGGTTTGATGAAATCAAGAGCTCTGTTGTCTTATACCCGGGAGTTTTCTGAACAGGAGCTGTCCTGAAGGCAGAGCAAAGAGACCCATTTATAGTCATCCCACCTGGCAAATATCTGCTCTCTTTAATAGCAGTGTATGGGTGTCCTGTGTGGTGGGAAGGGTGCCTCATGGGATTGTGATGGGTCTGTTCAGACATATACATTTTCATCCTCCCCTTCCCTTGTCTTGAAGAAAGTCCCGGGGGAGCAGCGTTTGCTGGAAGTTATTTTATTTAGAACGGCCCTAAAGATGGACTTATAGCTTGGGAGAGGGGGAAAGGTGTCCTAAAATGTAAGGGTTTAAGAGAGACCTGGAGAGTAGGAGTCTTCATTGCGTGCCACTCTGTTAGGTTCTCTAGCTGGTGTCGCTCCAGCTGGGCAAGGAAATAATACAAGGTGGCAGGTTCGAAGCAGCCCCACCTCTCGGCCGTGCCTAATGAGCAGTTGCTTGTGCATTACTCCTGGACGTGCTTGAGGATGTCGCAATTGTACATGACACATAGCCCTAGATTATATGGCTGGCTTCGGAAGGGAAACCACAGAGCTCCTCCACTGCAGGAACTCCCTGTTGCTTTTTCCATCCTCTGAAGTCCAGGTTGCAGCTGAAATCTCCTTGGCTGGGCACCCATCCGGCTGGCGGATAATTCCGATTAGCAAGGTGGGGGTTGGACGGGAGAATGACCCCTTTACTGAAGTGGCAGTGTCTGCGGGGTGATTAGCGCCTATACATGTCATTCATATCATAATAACCATCCTTTACGCTTACATAGTTAAGCTGAGTTATGTCCCACGAAGGGCAGTTCAGTAGTTTTGTGGATATGGTATTCTTTGCTTCCTGTCTCCAACCCTTCAGTGCCGTTGCGGTGCACAGTTAAAACAGCTGCTGTACTCTACCTCAGAGGTGGCTGTATTGCAGTGGTGGGCAAGCAATATCTAAAGCTCTGTCTAAACGCTGGGTTTGAATCTGCTCTCACTTACACTGATTTTACCCCTGTGTAACTTGACTGACTTCAGGGAAGTTGCTCTGGGTTTACGTCTGTGTACACATCTGAGAGCAGAAGCCAGCTTGATGGTCCAGATCCTTAGCTGGTGTAAAATGGTGTAACTCCATGGGTTTCACTGGAACTATTAATAAGAGTGGGGGGGTTACAATCTGGGCTGCCCTTGCGCTTGGTGCATAGAGACGGTTTTCCCCTATCTGAGCCAAAGGGCATTATTATCTCTGTAGCTAGGAGGGACGTCTAACGCCTTGCCCCTTGCACAGCACCCTGTCCCCAAGAGGGCATGATGGGATATTTAGGTCCAGCCACTCAGCCAGCTGGTGCTCATGGCAGCAAGTACTGGGGCCTGGGGAGAGAAGCTCCCGCCTACCCCAGCCTGCCCTGGCTGGCAGGAAGCCTGGAGCTGAGACGGCGCTGAGATCACTCACTGAGGGTATGAGCTGCTGACCCATGCCCAGCCCATGTGTATCACTGATGCTTTGTGAGGGCCATCCTTGCCCTGGCACGAGCTGAGACCGTAGGGCCAAGGGGAATATTCCAACAATGCCTCTAAATCTTCCAAACTGAAACCTGACCAGGCAACATGGCACTCAGCATCTCTGCTTTCCCTCCTGGCGCAGGGGTGGAGCTGTAGTTAGCAAAGCGATTCCAAACCTCAGAGACGAGGTCACACCATAGGTAAGATTCCCTTGTGATATGTCCCATGTCCGAGAGATCCGATCCATCTTGGAGAAGTGCTGTGCTCCGGGCTGACCCAGAGCAGCACAGACCGACTGCTTGCCATGGGACGTGACTTCGGAGCATGTTAAGCAACAAGCCTGTTATGGCTAACGGACTGTGGGAGGAAGGATGGTCTTAGGGTTATGGCACTGGCTGGGACTCAGGAGATCCTGGGTCATTTCGCTGCTCTGCCGCAGTCTGCATCTTGGACCTCAGGCAGTTCAGTCGATCGCTGCGTGCCTCAGTTTCCCATCTATAAAGCTGAGATGACAATACTTCCTTTGTCTGTCTTGTCTATTCAGACTGTAAGTTCTTTTAGGGGAGTCTCTTACTGTGTGTATGTACAGTGCCTAGCACATGGGCCCCGATTTCAGCTGGGGACTGTGCACTACTGTGATATAGGTAATATTACTCCAGAAAACGGGTAACTGCTTCCCTGAATAACAAATATTGGGCCAAATTATGGTCTGTTTTACCAGTGTAAATCCAGGGTGGTTCCACTGACACCAGCTGGGTCACTCCATAGATGTAGCCAACAGGAGAATTTGGCCCAGCTTCTCTGACAATGTTTGCAAGGCTTTAACGTGCATCCCGATGCTTGGAACGGAATCCCCCGTTCCAGGGCTGGCAAGAGGCTCCTCTGTCTTTGTGCTCAAAACCGAGAAGGGGTTTGTTGATGGTGGCTAAGGGGCCGAATCATGATGAAAAGGCTACAGGCCAACACAATTTCATGTATTGAAATTAAACAATCTGTTGCCTAGATAATAGCTCTAGGCAAGCCTGAAAACTCAAAGACCAGAGCCAAGCCAAGCCTCCTCGCTTGACTCCAGCTGCCAAAACACAAGCTGAGTCAGTGCCATTGAGTGCAAACATCTGCAAAGGGAAATACCCAGTGCTGGGTTGGGTTGAGGAACGTTCCAGGGTTCCGTGCCACAATGTTCAATGAAAACGATTGAGGCTTCTGCATTTGTGGACATGAACTTAGGCTGAAATTAGGCGCTTTTCTGCACGAAATCTCAGCCCTTTGTTGATTTCTCAGATCTCCTTGGACAGGACCCCTCTTCCTGCTAGCATGAGTGGAGGTCCTGATACCCAGACCCCACCGGTCATTGCTAGAGTTGGTAGCACTGTGTTAAGAACGTGGTTCTCCTGGTGGATTCATTAAAGAGAAACGCATTAAGCTCGGAGAGTCACAATGGTGACTCACGGTACCTCTGAGTGACCGCATACGTATCGGTTGATTCGGGGCTGCCGCGGACGGGAAAAAGGGCTGTGCATTCAAGGCAGGGTAGACGTTCTAAGTGCCGTCCGTTGAGTGCTGGATTTTGCGGGAGCCAGGAAGTCCTGCCAGCAGCGATTCCAAAATATGCATTGTGACATCTTAGGCTACGTCCTCACTACGGGGGGCGGGGGGTCGATTTAAGATACGCAAATTCAGCTACGCGAATAGCGTAGCTGAATTCGACGTATCGGAGCCGACTTACCCCGCTGTGAGGACGGCAGCAAATCGACCTCCGCGGCTCCCCCGTCAACGGCGCTTACTCCTACCTCTGCTGGTGGAGTACAAGCGTCGATTCAGGGATCGAATGTCACGTCCCGACGAGAAGCGATAATTCGATCCCCGAGAGATTGATTTCTACCCGCCGATTCAGGCGGGTAGTGTAGACGTAGCCTTAGATGGAAAGAACTTAAAAAGGTGATTCTCCCTTTCTCCATTAGATCATAGGCCCCCTGGCTTCTGAGAGAGAGAGAGTGTGTGTGAGTGGGTGTGTGTGTGTGGTGTTCACATTGTTGCATTCAGGGCCGCTGAGAGCGGGTTCGGGCCCCGGTGAAAAAAAATTTTCGGGCCCCCCAGCAAGGGCCGAGGGGTGGGGGAAGCCGGGCCCCGGGCCCCCTTCCAGACCACCAGGTCCCGGTAATTTGTACCGGCTTCCCCCCTCTCTCGTCGACCCTGGTTGCATTAAAGAATAACATGGTAATAAGCCATGCTATGGCTCTCAAGGCTCATCAGCTAATGTTCCATAATGTAAGGGTGTGGAACACCTTCCATACGGGGAGAGACTAAAAAGATTAGAACTGTTCAGCTTAGAAAAGAGAGAACTATGGGGGGATATGATCGAGGTCTATAAAATCATGACTGGTGAGGAAAAAGCAAATTGAGAAGTGTTCTATTTACCCTTTCCTACAATACATAAACTAGGCGTCACCCGGTGAAATGAATAGGCAGCAGGTTTAAAACAAACAAGAGGAAGTACTTCCTCACACAACGCCCAGTTAACCTGTGGAACTCGTTGCCATGGGATGTTGTGAAGGCCAAAAGTATAACTGGATTCAAAAAAGAATTAGAGAAGTTCATGAAGGATTGATCCATCAACGGCTATTAGCCAAGATGGTCAGGGATGTAACCCCATGCTCTGGGTGCCCCTAAACCTCTGACTGCCAGAAGCCGGGAGGGGAAGACAGGGGTGGATCTCTCCAAAATTGGCTTGTTCTGTTCACTCTCCCAAAGCTCTGGTACTAGCCACTTTTGGCGACAGGGGACGGACTAGATGGACTGTTGGTCTGACCCAGTATGACAGTTCCCCAGGTTGGGAAAA
Organism: Malaclemys terrapin pileata; assembly: GCF_027887155.1. Classification (NCBI taxonomy): domain Eukaryota; kingdom Metazoa; phylum Chordata; order Testudines; family Emydidae; genus Malaclemys; species Malaclemys terrapin. Next base: position 146,385,540 of record NC_071508.1, on the reverse strand, counting down.
GACAGAGAGAGGCAGCCCAGGAATGGCCGTAGGAGGGATAGAGGAGCGGATCATAAAGAAATGGAGGTGGGGGAAAGGGGGAAAATACCGCTTAAAGTCACTGTGCCGCAGGAGTGCAAGGGCATCTTTGAGTTTGACAAGGAAGGACTATGCTTGCAAGAACAGTTCAGTCCATGCAACAGCCGTGCCCAAGGTGCTGGTAAATCAGGCTGTGACTGTCTACATGGCCAGTCCCTCACTCCAAAACCCAGGTGCAGAGGACAACATTCTTTGTGTGCCGTTTCCCACCGGGGCTTTTCCAAGAAGCACTGACGCGGGCCTGTCACTGGGGTGGCAACGATGGTAAAAATCTCCGCACTTCCCAGCCGGTTACAGCAGGGAAAGTGCTCCATGTAATGAGACCGTAGCACCTTTTCTTGGGGAGAGGCACCTGACCACAGTGCTTATGCTCGCTCTGGACGGGCTTCCCTTACAGTAATATCCAACCACTGAGCCTGGCTTTACCGCTGCGCCTGCGCTGCGGGAACAAAGGGAAATCTTCCCCTGTAAGAGCGAGTGCCAGACGTTCCAGGGGAGCGCTCGGCACCCAGGGAATTGGGCAGCAGTTATCGGTGCCCAAAGGCTAAGGCTGCACTGTGATGCTGGGCCACAAGAGCAAGTAGGGGAGATGCACTGCTCCAGAGGGACTGCAAGCCCAAGCCTCTCCGGAGATCCAGCAAGCACATAGGAGGGGGCACGTGCTGCATGCTCCCCTTGGACAATGCGGCTGGCTCCCTTCGGCACCGCTAGCCAGTTCCACAGAACCTGAGCCTGTCCATGGCCCTGGGGCATGGGGCACATTGCAGGGGGGGGGCTCCCTGCAGCCTCCCGTCACACGACGGCAGGCCTGCACCAGGGCCAGCCTTGCCCGTAGTGTGATGCAGCATGTTCTACTGTGTCCTGGCATCACGTGACGGCAAGGCAAAGGCAAGGGCCTCAAGGAGGGGGAAGCGTGTTTGAGCCATGACGGTTCATAAAACATCATCCCTGGTGCACATCAAGCCAGTGGTGTTACGCTGAGGGGGCACCAGGCTCCCGCCGTGTAAAGCATCAGTCTTTTTACCCCTCTGCACTAATGTACGCCCCCAGGTCCCCCGTCTGCAGACTCCCACCCGCTCCTGGGTTTGAGCCCAAGAAGACTGATCTTTCCCAGCTGGAGATGTCAGCTGCCCGTGTCACAGCAGGGACCTGCTAGCTGGTGATCGGGGGCAGAACTGTTCCTTTTTGAGCTCTTTGCCGGTGGATCTTGTTTCAGGGATTCTGCGCTCCCCACGTACCCAGCGCTGGGAGCGGATTTGGGAAGAGCTCTTTGCCCGATGGCCACAATCCTGCTGTCACTCTTGAGTGAAGCAATCTGCTACACTCATCGCCCAGGAACGAGATGAACCCTGAGTGAGCAGGAGCGGAGGGGGCGGCTCACCACCTACTTCAGCTGAGCTTTCAATGACTTGTTCGGCACTCCAAATTCCTGTTGAGCGGCTTATTGCAAGCATCCGAAATAAGGATCCTGCGTTCCTGAGCGGCGCTTTGGGAAGTGGCTTCATAACAAGCATCACAGTGGGCGCGTTACCCAGTTAGTATTTCCCAGCTGGGTGGGATGAAGGCCTTTCCTGGCTTGTTCCTACTACAGCAGTGTGTAGTTCCGCTTCAAATCCAGCAGCGGAAGATTTGCTGCAAGCTATGCTGGGTGCTAACTCTGCCGGGCAGGGATTGCTGGGGACAGATTCGCTTTGTAGCCCCATGCTCTGCTCCTGCTGCAATAGCTTCTCTCGCCCAACTCCACCAATTGGGAGGGTTCTTTCAGACTCACCTAACAAAGCTGCCAGCCCCACTCCAACCTCCCTCTCTCATTTGGTGACCGGCCCTTTGTAATCAACTCGTTCCAAGCGGTTCAGAAGGGCCTCATGTAACCATCCACCAAACCAGCAGGTTTAAGATTTCAAGGCAGGGGCAAAGCACCGAATTGTTGCTTTGTCAGGAAACCAGTTAAGAAGCGGCAGGCTCTGCAGTGAAGGGCGCGGGAAGGCAGGATTTTGCGGAAGGGCAACGTCAGCGGCACAGTTCTGCTTTACTGCAACACGGGCCACGTGGCAATGACCATACTATGGGCGAGATAAACGCACGGGTGGATGCCGCCTCCCAGATGTCTCCTGAACGGAAAAGCCAGGGGAACAAGCTAGCCGCTTCCCAGTGCGCCCGAGCCAAAGGCCCCTGGGGAGACCATATTGGGCTTTGGATCAGGCCCTTAATCATTATGAATTGTATTATTTGGTGCATTTTTCAGCTGCCCATCCCCGTAGTTTGTAGGTGCTGCTTTGTTTGAGAAGTACGTCCTCCTTCCGTCCAGAGAAGGAGCGAAGTCTCCTCCCCTCCCCCTCTATTTATCTACTTACGAACTCAAAGGAAAGGGCCTCTGCTGTGACATGTGCTGCCTGCACAGATCACGCAAAGCCCCCGTTATCCATCATGCTGTGACGCAAGACTCATCCCTTTCGGCAAATATTCCCCTCGCAGCTAAGCTGTGAAATGGGCCTGATCCCGGAGCACTGTGACTTTTATTGCCTTTGTTTAAGTCCAGCCTTGGTAGGTTGCTGTGCTGTATGAGCCGCTCTCCGGTGTGAGAGTGAGATACGGTAGGAGTCCAGCTTTCTAATCCCCCCAGTACCCTTCCTCTAATGCCAGTGTGTCTGCCCCGCTATTGGGCTCCCTTTGCATTGAGTCCTGAACTCAACTGTAGCCAGGCAAAACTGGCCTCACGCAAGCCGTGCAGATGATCAGTGTAAACCCAACAGAAGTCACTGCGCCTATTTTACAGATGCTCCTTTGGACTCTCCCTCCCCGTGCTAGTGCGAGGGGCTGATTCGAGTTCAGTTCAGGCTCTCTCTCACTGAAGGTCAATGTACAGCGCTTTTGATTCCAGGGCTTGGAAGTCCTGCTCCGGAGGAGTAAGGCGATTGGTTCATGCTGAGTGCATTTCCTGTTTCAGCCTGTGCTCCGGGAGCCTATTCTCATCCCCTTCCATTAGAGGAGCGAAGAAACTTGGCCTCTCCTAGAGGGGAATTTTCCAGCACGGGTGCTATTGGCCAACTTTAAGGTAAAAAGAATGTGCATTTTTCTCCTTGAATCAACAGCAGCCCGGCAGGTGAGAGTCACTGAACCAAAAGCAAACAAGAGACGCACTAATCAGATTATTAAGCCACAAACAATCCCGGCACCTGACCCGCTTTGTCTGCCTTTGTTCAGGCTGTGAGCACTGGGGAAAAGTGCCTGTGCATTTACAACTTCCTTCCTGGCACGAGGGCTCCGCTCCCTCCAGGTGCCTCCTTCCCTGGGATTATTTCTTCACATGGTGCCAATCACACCTGCAGGCTGATTCTTTCCTTTCATTCCTCCCAACAGTGTCGCCCTTTTTTCAAACGCTGGGCCGCACAGGCACAGAACCTGCTCCTTCGAACTCAGCCCAGGTCACCGCCGCTTAAATCGAACACAGCTCACAACACCGGCGCCTTTGACCAGACCCATCACTGCCCCTGTTACAGGGATTGTTCTTTGAAACGCCGAGGGATTCATTCAGCCTGTGCTGCTGCTGGCATAACCCTGGACTCACATTATGATCATGCCAGACTCTTATGTAGCACTTTTCATCTGTCAGTCTCAAAGGGCTTACAAAGGGAAGTCAGTTTCAGGATCACCCTTCTACAGATGGGGAAAGTGAAGCAAGGAGAGGCAAAGTGACTTGTGCAAGGTCACCCAGCAGGCCAGTGGCTGGGACTAGAACCAGGGCCGGCTCTAGCTTTTTTGCTGCCCTAGGCAAAAAAAACCAACCAAACAAAAAAAAGGGGCAGATGGCCTGCCGAAGCAAACAAACAAACGCCAGCTGCAGGGAGCACGTGGAAGGCGGTCAAAGTGGCTTCCAGGGGGGTGAAGGGCGGCACCCGCCCGCTCCCTCTGCCTGTGGGCTGCCAGGTGCTGCAGCCCGCTCACAGCCAGGTGAGGGGCTCCCCCCTCCGGCCTTGGGGTGTCTCTCCCGGCCGGGCAGGCGGAGCCCCTGGGGGCTGCAGGAGGTGCTGGCTCAGCCGCTCCTTTAAAGGCGGCTCGGCCGGGCTGGGCTCAGAGCGGCACGGGAGGCGGAGGCCAGTGCAGGCGGCGGGGAGTGGCGCGGTGGCACGGTGAGCGGCGGGGATCGCTAGTTCGTGCCCCTGCAGGGCTGCGTTGGCCGCCCCAAAATTGGCCGGAATGCCGCCCCTTACAATGTGCCGCCCCAGGCACGTGCTTTCTCATCTGGTGCCGGCCCTGACTAGAACCCAGAACTCCTGAGTCCAAGTGCAGTGCTCAGTCCCCTTGGCTCCAGTGTCCCCCAGTCTACATGGACGGGAATAGCAGTGGTGCTCATGACACCTACTCCACTGGAGGCTGGGAGATGATTGGTTTAGCTCCAGACTGGGTGGTGCTGGCCAGGCTGTGATGGATGGGAAATGTGATGAGCCAACGGCCAACATTAGTGAGTCTCCTGTGGAGAGCTGGGTGCAATTTAAAGCATCTCTCTTCTGGCCACACGCTTGGGAAGGCCTGCAGTGCAAATGCTGCCTGCCTTCCTCCAGAGGTAGTTGCTCTTGGGGTGCAACAGCTCTGTTGGTTCAGTGGGGGGACAAGGTCAGTTCGAACCTCCTGCCCCACAGGGGGTGAATGGCGCTTGCCAGTGTTACCAGCAGCTTTGTCGATTTCCATCCCTTGGAATCTAATGTCTCTGTCTGCGTCCCAGGATACGAGCCTGGTCCTCACTGTCTCGGGGAAGCTTTGTGGGATCTTGTGGCCAGCTCGGAGGAACTCGAGTCATGGGTGGCTTCTGGCCCTATTGGGAACTTTTAGGCAGTGGTTATAGCACCAGCTTGGCAAGAAGGGGAGACAAGGAAACAGCTGGATTCAAGCCCACTCTTGCGGCGGAGGCTCTAGGTCGGACGAGTTGTTTTCCTGGATCTGCCCCAGATGCGGTCCAAGATGGTGCGAAGTTGCTCTCCTGAGCTCACCACTATAACAGAAGGAAGAAATCTCCCAGGATTTGGGGGGGGAAATAACCATTTAGTAAATCAAATAATCCATTTGTCTGCCCAGTACCAGGATTTATTTCATTCTCAGCTGTCCCTAAAAGATGGCTGTTGAGTGTGGCCATGAAAATCTCCAGTGCTGGTGGATTCCCAGACCATGTGGTATCCCTCTACCTAACCATGGATGGATAATGTTGCTCATCACAGTGGTAGCTGGGTGCATTTCATAGAATTAAGAGCAAATATACCAATAGTGTGATGCCAAATTTTCCAACCCAGTTAGGTAAATGTATTAGTTCATTTTTATTTCCTTTTTCCTTGCCTCCATCCACCCCACTCCTACTTCTTTATTTCTTTTCCTTCTTGTCTGCACCTCTTTTTCTTCATCAGGGGGAGGGATAGCTCAGTGGTTTGAGTGTTGGCCTGCTAAACCCAAGGTTGTGAGTTCAATCCTTGAGGGGGCCATTTAGAGAACTGGGGTAAAAATCTGTCTGGGGATTGGTCCCCCTTTGAGCAGGGGGTTGGACTAGATGACTTCCTGAGGTCTCTTCCAACCCTGATGTTCTATGATTCTCTCTCTGCTGATCTCAGTTGCAGCTAGGGAGTTAAGTCATAGATGTGCATTTTGCCCTTGGATTTGCAGGCCGTGAATTTCTGGTCCTGCAAACTTTCCCGAGCCTTGGCCCTCTCTCCAGCTCCCATGAGCGTAAGCCTTGAGGTTGGCAGCGTCATAGCACCTGACCATTGTCACAGAGCGAGGGGCTGTGGTGGCCGGTGCCATGAAGACAGCCTGGAAGATAAGGATCCTGTCTTTGGGCTTGACCCAGTGTTCTTGGGGGAGCCAGTGGGAAGAGAGGAGGCCATGTGCTCTCAGGCTGGGGTTGCTGAGGAGATGGGCTATCGGGGCTGGCCTGAGGGGTGGGTGATCAGGGGTGACAAATCAGCACATCTTTGGGCAAGGCGGGGGCAGGGGGGCACCACATCACTAGGCTCGTCTGCCTTTTTTGCTCTGCTGATTCAGGAGGGAGGGGGGTGAAAACGGGGTAGAAGAACACCCAGGGCCAGCTCTGTGGGCTGCTGCATTCTTGACTCACTGAGGGTTTTCTGGTGTTCAGGAGCTCAGACCTAGGTCTAATGAACTGCATGAATCCTGCAGCCTGCAGGTCCCAAGCGTGCTCCAGTCTCCATGCACAGAGCAAAATTGGATTGGGGAGATCTTGTTTGGAGCTTTCCCCTCTGTCTTCAGCAGCTGTGCTGGCTGCGGTGCCTGGAGCCGTTTGAAGTGCACCTCTGCTGTTTTATTCCACTTGCTCTTCAACAAGAGTCCACTGGGAAAACGGCAATGAACTCCCAGGCCTGCATTCTACTCAACAGCTGCAGCTCTGCTTGTGTTCCGGGGCAAGGCACCAAAGTCTTTGTCAGTTTTTCTTCCACTAGAAACTGCCGTTGGAACTCAAAAGATTTTTGCCGGTTGGCATTATCCAGATTACGGCTCTTTTGCTTTCTAGAGCAGGAGAATCTGCCTGCTAGACAGTGTCTTATGGATGGGCACTAAGGAATCAGGACAGTGGTACTTGTCTGGCTTCAGATGGCACCAGAAACCTCACGTGATCACTAGTGAGAAATATTGTGCATGGATGTTCCAGTGATTTCTCATTAGAACCAGGTTTCATTTGCACTTGCCCACCTCCTGATTTGATTTTCACCAATGTTTGTGCAACCGGGGTTTTATTCACAAGAATATCTAGGGAAAGTAAATTTGGGGGTTGTAACCCAGATTGCTTTCAACATGAAATCCAGTTTGTTCGGGGCAGAAGTGGATGGACTGTTTATAAAGATTAAGTCATCCAATCAGGGAAGAGACACAGTACCATGTGACAGTCACACAGCTCAGAGAGCGAGCCAGCCATTCCTGAGATTTGTTCACCCAAACCACTGGTGGAGATATTTCAAACATGCCCCAGCTTTGCTCATGTTGAGTGAAATCACTGGCAAAATGCCCATTGTTTTCAGTGGATCAGGTTTGTAAAAATTGTAGTTTGTTTGCAGAAAATTAGTGACTAGGAAAATGGACTAAATTCTCCCACATGATTCTCCCAGCTCTGTTCATGACCCTGGAGGGGTGTACACATTCGGATTAGCAATGGGAACTGGAACACACCTGTCAAAACTAGGTTCTCTAGACAAAATCTGAGTGGGTGGCAACCTTCCCACCCAATATGTGTGGGCTGTATGAACATTCATGACTGTTCAGTCATCGGGCTCATGTAATAAGTAGGTTAGCCATAGTCTGGGCTTACCCAGATGGGTGGAGAATATTTTTACAGCAGAAAGATCTTAATAACTGTGAATGAGGCATAGCTAAGTAGACAGGGTTGATCAGGTGATTTACTGAAGCTAGCTAGGTGGGGCCATTTTCCCTACATATTTATACACTTTATTTTCTGGGATTGTTTCTAATGAATCAAATTAAGAATTATGGAGCCCACTTGAACTTTGTCTCCTAGGGTGGGCGGTAACTGAAACACTCACTGAACATTTGCTGTCCCTGATCGTTCATTTCCTTAAAGAGAAGGCGTGCCCCTTCTTGCTCTGTGTGTGCGATAGCTCGTCTGGCATCAAACACGCCAGGTGGAAATTGCACTCCTCCTGGGGCCAGAGGGGAAAGGAATGAAAAGGATGGGAAGCATTCAGAAAGGCTTCACTAAGATCCAGCCCTACTGTACTTCCTCGTCAGCCAGCCAACCTCTTGATCTACAGTGACAGGGCTAGATTCTCCATCCCAGCTGTGCCCAGCCTGGGAATGTCAGCTGGCTGGTGTGGACATCTAGGAGTGGACAGTGTTTCACGGAGCACCATGTTCCCACACTAAGGTATCAGTTTGTTTATACAACTGTCTTGGCAAATGGAGGGGTCTCCTGGTTGCCAGGCAATCATAGGCCAGTGATACCCAGGCCCTGGGAAACCCTGAATGCTACAGAAAGATGGGCAACAGGGATTCTATGGGATGGTCTGTATAGGTTTCAGTCCATCAAATGAGTGGCAGGTAGGGTCAAGCCACAGATCACACCATCACCGATCTAGGGTAGGTGAGGCCAACAGTAGGAATTCTTGTTTAGGCCTAAACCAGTTTTCCAAATTGAGATTAACTTTTTGTTCCACAAATTTTCATGAACCAACAAACAGGGGGTAGGGGTGGGGGTGGGACTGGTTCAGGTCACTGAAACATTTCCTTTGAATATATTTGAAATGTTTCAGTTTTGACCTCTTTTTCTTTAACTTTAACTTTTTTTTATTTAGAAATTTTACTTACTTTATACTAAAGTCATTTCAAAACAGAAACCTGAAACTTTTCATTTCAAAGGAGTCAAGATGGAATGTCTTGACAATTTTGAAACGTTTTAGAAGGATTTTTTTCAAGTCAGGAAATTCATCAAACCAACCTTTTCCCATGAACAATTTCAATAAATCTGCATTTAATGGCAACCAAACTTGTAATCGCATCGAAAACAGATATCAAATTAGATTGACAGGCTCTATTTTCCATAATCGCAGGGTGATTTGCATTAATTACATTACCCTCCTTTCATTCTTTATTAATCTTCCCATTCACCTCTGGCCACACTAACCTGTGTTTTCCCAAAGCCACGTCTGAGTGTATGTTGTGGGCAGGGGAGGATAACATCTCCACTGGCCCTGTCTCCTTTGCTTTTTGACTGCCCACTCGCTTGGAGCTAGGTGTGGGCTGAGCGATGGTGCTGGGCACTGTGTGTGTGTAGTAGGACCATTATGACGGCTCTGATATTTCCATGTCAGTTGTCCATTTTTCTGCTACATTGTACAATGTGCTAGTGAGGCCATAAGAATGATTCATTCCGCTCACAACCCAGTATCCACCGCACATGGCAGGTATTTTGAATGAAGTTCTGTAGGAAAAGAGAGAAGAGATTGTTGTAGGATCTCTACATGTATTACGCTGGATTTGAGGGTGAGGTTGCGCTACATTCATAGCTATAGAGAGTCCTGACTTTAACTCTTACAAGTTAGAGATATGAATTAACGATCTTAAAGCTGGCTACAAATACACTGAAACAGAACAGCAGCTGGTAAGAGTTTAGGCTATTCAGTAGCAATTGAAAGAAAAATTGTCAGGTTAAACTGATATCCAGTTTCATTTGCAATCAGTTTCACTTTCAGGGTCTTAGCGCTGCAATGTTTGGGTTGTAAACACTGCCAGGAAACTCTTTTCACTGGAATTGTTTTACAAGTAGCAAACGTTGCTAGTGTTCTTAAATTCTCCAAGAGCTTATTCTTCTAAAACCTACATTTAGGACCAAATACGAGTTGGTAGTGTTCCTTTAACAGGATATATAATATTTAATTCAGAATTCTCCTGCTCACCTCAAGAGAAAAGTCCAAATTTCATTGGCATTTGCTGGATAAATTCTAGTTCCTTAAAGGGACATGGTTAAGTTAAATAGAATCATAGAATATCAAGGTTGGAAGGGACCTCAGGAGGTCATCTAGTCCAACCCCCTGCTCAAAGCAGGACCAATCCCCAGACAGTTTTTTGCCCCAGATCCCTAAATAGTCCCCCTCAAGGATTAAACTCACACTCCTGGGTTTAGCAGGCTAATGCTCAAACCACTGAGCTAGCCCTCCCGCCTAAGGCAAAAGTGTGATTTTAAAAATAATCTACTAGTGTTACAAGTGACGCCCACTCACTGCAACTAAAAGATCAAGGGAACGTGTTTCCGTTTTTCTGAATAAAGGGATTTCTTATTCTTCACAGTTGATCCCTTTGTGCATGTGGCAGCAAACCCTGTTGGTTCTGGTTCCAAGTTTACCCATGTATCATCCATTAGGCCCCAATCCTGCAAACTGTTCTGTGACCACACCATGAAGTTCGTCACTCCCCCCAGGAAACTGATTGTAAAAAGATCACAGAGGGCTGGTCTACACTGGGGGGGGGGGGGAATCGATCTAAGATACGCAACTTCAGCTACGCGTAGCTGAGGTCGAAGTATCTTAGATCGAATTACCTGGGGTCCACACGGCGTGGGATCGATGGCCACGGCTCCCCCGTTGACTGCGCTACCGCGACTCACTCCGGTGGAGTTCCAGAGTTGACAGTGAGCGCATTCGGGGAGCGATATATCGCGTCTTAACGAGACGCGATATATCGATCCCGGATAAATCGATTGCTACCCACCGATACGGCGGGTAGTGAAGACGTACCCAGAGATGCATCAGGGGAACTAGGACAGGTGTGATAGCTCAGACTATGAACTCATTTTTATTCAAACTGACTAGCTCGCGAGTTTATTTATCTGGATTTATACAGCTGATGGTGTCCTTTTTAATACTAAAATAGTCTTGTCATTAAGGCCCTTCTTGAATTGCGGGATGATTGTCAAATAATGGTGGCTAAATTGCAAACACAACATGGAAAATTTTGGAAAAGTAATAATGGACATTAATTGTGGTAATTCGGAAAAGCCAGAAAAGACCTATTTGTTTAAGAAAAATTTGATGGAACAATATAAACACTCAAATATTATGTTATGCCTGCTTTTTTTTTTTTTGATAACCAGACATTTTGATGCAATTATATCACAGTCATTAATGTGTGGGGTTGACAGCAGGACCCCGGCTTCCAGCTGCCCCGGGCTGACAGCAGAACACCCCCCATGTGTGGGGCTGACAGTGGGAACCCCACCGCCCCGGGATGACAACAGGAGCCATACGGCTGACAAAATTGCAGCAGAAGCCTAATATTGTGGGAGCCACAATATTGCCAATTAAGTAGGACCTTACTTATCATGCAGTCATCAGAATCAGCAACATTGGTGATAAAAATTGGCTCCTATAAACTAAATATAAGGGGGAGTGAAAGAGGTCAGCAGTAAGGATTGGATCGTTGGCGTAGCTCTCTCGAAAAGCGTCTCTGGTTTACACCACTGAAGATCTGAGCCTAAGAATTAAAATAAGTAACACACAGGGCAGCATGCCGTTTTCAGCCAATCTCCTCCTTTGGAGTTTTCACCGCATGTTTGCAGTAGCAGCTGCATGGTTAAGGAGGTCACAGCCGGGGCAGATCAGACATAAATATCAGCACTAACAGCACTCCGGCTTGCAATCAGGGTGCGGAGACCAAAGTCAGGATGGGCTTTGAAGCTGAAGTGCAGTGACCATTTCACAATGCCTCTCAGGAACGGGACTTTAAATAGAAAATAAAATACGTGGCTGTTTGTTTTCCGCTATTCCCCTCAGAGCCAGGAGCAAGAGGCCCCACTAGAGCGATCAAAGACTCTGAGGGAGACTTGAGGAGCGTCCGAACACAGCACGTTGTCTGGGGCTGAACAAACTTGTGGAGCAAAGCCGGTGGGAGCTGGCTGTCACTTGGCTTTATTTCCTGACTCCAGCGAATAAGGTCTGCTTTCAGTGGGATGAAAATGTCTCAGTCTTTACACCTGAGCAACTGGACTATCCATGACTGTGTTAGAGAAACGTCTCTGATATAAGTTAGGACCCTGCTCTTTCTTTCAGTCCCCACCATCCCTCCTGGGCTTTCCCCCTCTGTTTCCTTTGAACAGTTTGCATGGTACTGGCTAACTTCCCGCTGCTGCTGCCTGGGTGTGCTAAGGTGGAGGGAAGGATGCTGGGAAGACTTATCCAGCCATTGTTGAGCTTGGAAAATAGACGATATTTTACTGACAAAAAATACCCACTGTGTTATTCAACCTCAGCGAAGAATAAGTGTGTGAAGGAGGGCCAAATAAAGCAGCTCTGTGATGCTCCTAGGGTGAGGAAGGATGGAAGCAGCTGGCTTTCTTTACCTTGGCGCAGTGAACTAGAAAGCAGGACACGAGCCAACAGAAGATCTCTCTGAGGAGTAGGCCCAGAATGCAGGAACGAGACCCAGGCTGGGGTTTTCAAAGCAGCCTATGACAGTCAGATGTCCAACTCCAAGGCAAATCAGTGGGAGATGCGTTCCTCTTAATGAATCCCAGCCTTCATGGAATGAGAGCACATCCCTGCAACCTACCTGAAAATCCGAGGTGTGGGGAGAGAGTGCATGGCTTGCAATGGCCTAGAAGTTTGTGGAGTACTTTGGATGAGACCGTTACCTCAGACCAGTGCCCAAAGGCAGTTCCCTAGGAGACACAGCACAGGTGGTTTGGACCAATAGCAGGAGGAGAAGGCTCTAATCCAGTTCGCTTCACACAACTTTAAATCTAACGGTGACTCGGGAAAAGTGAGGCACAGAGGAGATACTGGCATAGCATCTGACTGACTCTGCTCATCATGGCAGACAAGGGGGGTGAGGTAATATCTTGGACTGGACTGAGAGGGACAAGCTTTCGAGCCACACAAGAACTCAATGTGGCTCGAAAGCTTGTCTCTCTCACCAGCAGAAGTTGGTCCAATACAAGATATTACCTCACCCACCTTGTCTCTCTAATATCCAGGTACCATCACAGCTACAACCACTCTGATCATCATGGAAGATACATTCTGATTTGGGGTTTCTCAGAGTTACTTGCCTGTAGAATTCCTCCTCCTGAGCGGGGAAGAGAGCATGCTGGTCCAGGGTATGGCCACAGGGTGTCCATTTTAGATACTGCAATTTTTGGTGTCTATCAAGCTATTAGAGTTGTTTTGAAGGCTTCATACCTCTGTCTGCCTGTAGGGCTGTGATGTTGTCTTTGTAGCAGAGAAGATTGTGCAAGAATCCTGGGACTTGCAGATCTTCAAAAGGAATATACACTGCTCACCTGTGCTTTCCCTGAGCAACCTGCCCTATCATTGCAAAATTCCAAATCTCGCTTTGAAGGACTGCTATTTTTCCTACTGCAGCTAGTCCTAAAGCAGCAACACTGTTTAATGTGTAAAGGTATCCAGGTATGTATTCTCCCTGTGCATATGTAGGGAAGCCTTGATTTCTAGCATGAGATTTTGATTGCCCGTGTTCATGCCACGTATGGTATATCGATCAGTGTGCAAAAAATAGGGGGAAAGTCATGTTGCTTGATCATTTTAGGACTGTACAACGTCTCTGGTACCCATATATGAGAAGGTACCCAAGTCTTCAGAACATCTGCATATAAGAAGTAGGAAGGCATATTTGATCATCTGATGTATTCTGATGTTCCAGGGTATGCTTAGTTTAGTTATCCTCTCATCTAAGTAATATGGATGAATTGTAAAGTTTTCAAAAACAACGAAGGGTCCAATCTTCCATTGACCTCAGTGGTGCAGGCTCAGGCCCTATGCGACTTCGGAGTGTAAGTCATAGTGGGACGTAGGAGGCTGTGGCCCAGATTTTTAAAAGTAGTTGGGTACTGGTCCACTCAGCGCTGTCAGGCCTAAGGCCCAGATCCTCAAAAGTGCCTAAGTCCAAACGGAAGCCATGGGAGTTAGGCACCAACATAATTTGGAGGATCTGAGCCTTTGGTACTTTTAAAAATATTACCCAAAAAAATTCATGGCTTTCTCAAACTCAGTCATTGCATGTTAAACCTATACTCAGGCTCTTAGAAAGGAATTTTACAAAGCAGAATTATATATATTTAACCCCCCCACACACGCACACCAGCGACTAGCCACCCTCATCAATGTCAATAATCAAACAGAATTTTTCAGTCATGTCTTAGTTCTAGAATATGGCTGACTGGACGTCACTGGCCCACGTACTGAAATAAAAACCACTCCAAAGTTACTGTAAATGGCCCAATTCATGCTGAGAAATACAGATAACTTGTCATTCAAACTGCTCCTGCAGCCTCCCTGCACCCCTGCTGTCCATTCTGCATGGCGTTTTTTCCCAGTGAGAAATGGGTCAGCCACATTTAGGGGTGAAAGGGGCTGATGGAATGAAGGTCACCCTGGTGCATCCCCTTTCCATCAGGTCTGGTGCTGCAGGTAAGCCTGTGTCTCACTTCCCTTCACCCAAGTGATGAACAAGTCCAGACTGACAGTGTTTAATTAGACTCGCTTTCCGTAAAGCCACGCTCTGTCAAGTACATCTAGGGCTATTCACCATTTCAGTCTTCGTCCCTCCGGCTCCTTCAGGAGACCTTCTTGTCCTGCACCTGAAAAGAGTCTCTGGTCTGCGCAGCCTTCCCTGTTCCTTTTAGGGGTTATCCCTTTTCAGCCCCTCCTTAAGCCAGAATCCCTGGCTCTCCTCTGTGGACTTGGGCTGTATTGGTTGGTGGTGCCACTCTTTCTTCTTACCCAGGAGCTGAGTTCTCGGTTAGCCAGCTCTGGGGCCTCTACCGGTTTCTCCCCTAGCTGGCCTCTTTTCCTCAATTACCCTTTAGGCTGCTCGGCAGCCCACCCTTTCCCTGTGGGTATCTCCTGGGGTCTGTCCTGCTGTAACAGAGGAGGTAGCCTTTATGCTGGTCCCCAATTGATTGGGGGAGAGGGGAGCCTTGCTCTACCCTCTCTCCAAGGCTCCTGGCCCTTAAAGATATAGCAACAGGATTATCTTCCCAAGCACCACTCGTTCCTGGGACAACTTCCTCTCTGTCCATATCCCCCTTTGATCCTTCTATATATAGATATTGGACCTTTCAAACTCTTAAAGGGCCATCCATATTTCAGGATGGGCTGACTGCTAGGAGCTCAAATAACTGGTTTAAATTCGGTAGAAGCAACGTTCGCCCCAGCGCAGAGGTGGCTTTTCTGTGCGCTGCTGCATGGGCCTTGTGCTGGTTCTTGTGCACAGAACTGGAATGGCTGGTAGGTGGGGGCCAATTCTGCAGAAAGAAGCTGCTACCTAAGGAGTATTATCCCCTTTTGCTGGACTTGTGGCCCAATGCAAATGAGAAGCCCTAATATTTTTATGTAGCAGGTTTATAGTCAATAGATTTGTAAATAGGAATATTTAAATTTGACAACGGGTCTGGTCCTGCTCCACCAAAGAGAAGTGGAGTTTTGCTATTGACTTGGGTGGCAGAAGGATCAGGACTGATGTGATGAAGGTGTTTTCTGAAATGAGCAGCAGTTTGGAGTCCTGCTGTTTAATTTCTAACACATAACAGGGAGGCTGGTGGAGCATTGAGTGCTGAGAACTAGAGATGGGCATAAATCTGAACCGCTGAACTCAGGCTGAAGTTCCTATCTCAATGTGAATGCGATTGCTGGCTCTTTGTGGTGCTTGAATTCCCAAGTGATGTGCCTCTCAGAGAGATTGTAGGTAGGCATATAATCGGCTGAACGGCAAGTGAAAAGACAGTTGCTCCAGGGCTTTGGGGACATTTGGCTCTGAGTCCAACTCAGGATCCTAAGTTGGTGATTGTGCCCAGCTCAAATCAGAACCAAACTCTGCCTGTGTAACTGGGTTTGTCTCTATTTGAAAAATATGGACTCCCTTATGGGAATCAAATTTAGATTAATTCCCAGCCATATTCAGCAGCATCACGTACCGGGGCTTTGCTAGGGAAGTGTTTGGATAAAGACCTCCAGCAGAAGAGCAGTTCTTTGATGCTCCGGCTCTCCAGCAGTGAACTGGCTCGTTCCACGATGGACAAAAGCCAGCCAAAAGATCATTTACCCACTTTGTAATTTTAGTGAGTTGCCGTAGAGATTTATGGAACGAGGCCTCAAGTCTCCGTGTTTCTGGGTGCAGTTGTGCACATGTTGCCACTGCCAGCAGGGTCTGAGACACAGGAGATCTGACCAAAAAAAAAAAGGAAACGTCATTTCTTGTCTCAGTCACATGACCTGGGTCAGCATTCCCAAGGCTCATGCCCTTGTCCCATGCCAGGAGTCAATAGCCACTGACTCCACGTGCTACTGTTACGTGCACAATTAGCAGTGGGTGCAAACACTACTCTATAGGCATCGAAGTACCTGAGTGCTGGACACGGAAATGTGCAGTGGGTGGTGGCTGTGTCCACAATTAACTGTAGGGGGCGCCATTTTGTGCCTGGACAAATGGGAACCACTTGGGGTGGTGTGAAAAGGCCACCATGTTTGCGCAGGAGGGTGCTGAAGTTCATGAATCTGCTCCAACCTATGCCAGGTACAGCAGGCCTTTGTGATCACTCTGCTGGCCAGGGAGCAGCAGAGTGCACCTTGCTCCGACTCTGCTCTTTCCAGCCCCATCACTCTCTCTCGCCCCACCCCAGCTGGACTTGATGTGCCCTCTGCACTGGGAAGGGGGCCAGCCCAGAATTCTCCCCCACTAGGGGAATCCCCCATTGTTCTTTGAGAACAGTTTCAAGGTGGCTTTGTGCTGCTCCACCAGAGCAGAGTGACCTTGGCGGGGCCTGGTGTTTGGTCTGGGCCGTACAATGTACATATTCTGTAAGGCAGTGGCTCTCAAACTTTTGTCCTGGTGACCCCTTTCACATAGCAAGCCTCTGAGTGCGACCCCCCCCCCTTATAAATTAAAAACACTTTTTTATATATTTAAACACCATTATAAATGCTGGAGGCATTTGGGGTGGAGGCTGACAGCTCGTGATCCCCCCATGTAATAACCTCGCGACCCCCTAAGGGGTCCCGGCCCCCAGTTTGAGAACCCCTGCTGTAAAGCTTATGAAAACCAGTCCCGGGTAAGTTCACACTGCTCCCAGCCCAGTCGGACCTATGGCTTGGCATTTCAGGGCACCGTTCTGATGGAAATCGATAGGCAGCAGGTTTAAAACAAACATAAGGCAGTGCTTCTTCACAGAATGCACCATCAACCTGTGGAACTTGTTGAGGGGGGATGCTGTGAAGGCCAAGACTGAACGTGGGTTCAAAAAAGAATGATCAGATAAATTCATGGAAGATAGAACCATTAATGGCTATTAGCCAAGATGCTCAGGGTTGCAACCCTATGCTCTGGGTGTCCCTATGCCTCTAACTGCTGGAAGCTGGGACTGGACGACAGGGGATGGATCACTCGATAATTGCCCTGTTCTGTTCATTCCCTTTGAAGCATCTGGCACCAGCCGCTGTTGGAAGACAGGATACTGGGCTAGAAGGAACATTGGTTTGACCCAATATGGCCGCTCTCATGTTTTTAACAAGTGCTTTTTGCTGGTAGGACAGGAACTTCTCACTGAAGCTTGCTCATGCATGATGGCCGGACACTAGGGGGGTCACCCTGCCATTGCTCAGGGGTAAAAGTAATGACATCATAGACCTGCCCCTCCCCCCGGCCTCATTTTTTCCAGGGGATGGGTCTAAAGCTCTCATAGCTGGGGCAGCAACTACTGAGTCCTGTGTTTCTAAAAATACCCCCTGGATTGTTCTGTGGTGCAGATCACGGAGAAGCAAGATTATGCAGGCCGTGCAGGTTAAAAAGAGGTTACTGCAGTACGCCCTGTCCCGCACGCCATGCGTATCACAGCTGGGCTGGTTATGCCACAGTAGTTAATGTTGTATCAATGTCTCCACCTTAATCCCCGACATTGAAGAGTTTATAACTTGGCCATAAAAATTCACTCGGGGCTATGCTTTTAACACGTCTCATTCAAAAAATGGCTTTTTTTTTTTAATACCCAAAGCTCTCAAGCTACAGTGTATCAGCCCAGAATGGGGACCTAGTGCCTTTGGAGAACTCATTTAGAAAAGCGGCTTCTCTAGATCCATAATAGTAACTTCTTCTGCATAAAATTCATAAGGACTTTCAGTCTGGGGATGAGCGCACACGAGTCCTCGTCACTGACCCAGCAGTGGCTCTGCGCCAATAATCTTCTTACTCTATTCAAATACTAATTGATATGCTAAGCTGCTAACGGCTCCTTGAGATTATTGCGAGCCATAATATCAAGAAGAACCCAGCCATCCCTATGGCCCAACAATGCACTCACTATGTGAAATTCGGGACCCACCCTTTAGTCGTAGAACCACATAGTTTCACCAGACTAATGCACATCCGTCCTTTGGAGACTAACGTGTTGTGTGCCGCAGGCAGAGAACCGGAGGGACTGAGGCGCACCAGTGCCCGAGGTTTCCGCAGTGGCAGGGAATGAGACGTACTTTGTTGTGCTAGCGGGAAACCCAATGCTTGGACACAATAGCAAAAACTAAGAACATTTGCCAAGCAGGGGCATCTAAAGGCTATGGATGCTGATACAAAGGGTGGGTGACAGAAGTGGGGGTGAGGTGGTAGGAGCCCATGAAGCCGGTGGTTTTCTCTCTACATGGCTCCTGGAAAAGGTTTCCTATAGAGGAGAATATTCTGCCACTGAGGCCACAGTAAGTACAGACGGTCTAGCAGTGGGATGAACATGGAGCTGAGCATCAGGCCATGTAGGTTCTGTCACTGACTTTGCTGTGCCACTTTGGTCAAATCACAGAACCTCCCCGACCTTCGCTTATATTCTGTATGGAAAACAAAGATAATAGGTCAGATTTTGGCCCTGGTCTAACAAGCTGGTATTCCTCTGGTCTGGGGGAACCCCTGGGTGGCACAGAGCTAGTTAGTGCTGGCTCCAGTTCACTCCTCCTGGGTTGAGGGGCGTGTCCAAAGTCCGGCTGTGCTCCAGCAATCCCTGTCTGGTGTCACAGACCTTTGGGGGCCAGGCCCAGCTGCACAAGTTAGAGCAACCATCAGATGTCTCTACCTTGTGCCAAGGGCTGAACTGGGTAAGGAATCAGGGTGGCGTAAACTACCCTGGTCTCCCACTGCAAGCCCCAGCAACTGCAGCAGACCTAGGGAGCTGGAGATCATGCTACTTTGTAAAGCCAAGATCTATAGATGAAAACTTCTGTGTAAGCACCAAGTACTATTATTAATTACCCCGGGAGGTGGGGGGGAGTAATGCAACCTCCCTGTAATCACTGGGGACCGAAAGAAGAAAGCCAGTGATCCAGAAATGTATGTTTAACAATCTGTAGGCAAGGTATAAATCAGGGGAACAGTGGTTTATGGAAATAAATCCAATCCCCTGCCAAATGTGGTAACAGCAGAGAACAAAACAAGGTCATTAGAACCACTGAATACAGCCCCTGATGTATCTGTCATCAGTTATAGCTCCTAGCATTTGCTAGACTTTGTTTATGCTACGGTCCCTTCTCATATGAAGTGGTGAAATTAATCAAAAGTCCCTCCTAGCAGCCTAAGCTCAAATGATTTAAGGTGAGTTCTGTTTAATAGATCTTCGTTTGGCCCAACATCCTTGAACTGTGGTGAACAAACAGTGCATGGAAAAAATGTTTACTATAGACAGAGCCCTCCTTCTGCCCCCCCCCCCCCCCCCCGCTGTGAATCACGCCTGCCAGGAGCAAGGGGTCAGACAAATAACAAAGGGCCCGAAGAGCAGAGCTGGTGCCTACTCTAGCAAAGAGACCGCCTCAGGGTATTGAAATGATTTCAGCCCAAGGGTCAGTCTAGCAGATGAGCTACAGACAAAGGACACGGGGCTGCTCCCGAACTGCGTGCAAGTGAACATGCCAAAGTCTCCTGTGTGGGACTGAGGGGATTGGACACAGAGAAACATTGAGGCTGGGACTTTCAAAGGAGCCAAGGGAAGTTAGGCACCAAACCCCACTGCATTTCAATGGGAGTTGGGCACCTAACTTCCTTTGATAATCCTGGATTAACGGTCTAATCCTGGATCCTTTGAAATCAATGGGAGAGCTCTCATTAACTTCAGTGGGCACAAGACTTGGCCCTAAAACATGACAATCCTGAACTAGCATCACCAGAACCTCTTCTAAGGCAACATTCCTAAGTCTGGACTGGCGGTGGATGGTGGAGAAACGCCTAGAGACATTTCTAACTTCATCAGGTTCAGTTCTTGGATCCCAGTCAGAAAAGACCCACACCTGTCACTGGTTTTTAAGCAGAACTCTCGGTGGATTTCAGTAAGAGGCTCTTCTTGAAAACGAATGGCCCACAAATTGCCAGGTGGTTCTCTCTGCGTTCCTTTTAGTGTATCAAAAAAGCAAAGGGTTTCTGATGACCTGCTCGCTGGCTTTTTCCATGAGTCCCTGGTTGCCCTTCACCATCTGCAGTCAGCACAGACAGGCGTCAACAGCTTTTTCCATTATAAATGAGCAAGAAATGAAAGATTAAAGGATGCCTGACTCAGGAGGTGTTTATCTTCCCTTCAAAGGCTGCTGGGTCCAAACACAAGGACATACCTGCTTGCTTGGGGGAAAACATCGCATTAAACAACCCTCTCCATGAAGGGTTGTGTCTGTGACGTGAGGAAATGACAGCACTGCATCCAGCAGGAGGATTGTGACCATCCCTAGTGTTTAATCACAGGACAGCAAAGTGCTTCTCAAAGCTGGCTAAGAATTGTTATCCGTGTTTTAGAGAAGGGGAAACTGAGGCACAAAGCCATTAAGAGAGTTGGCCAAGCCAGGAGCAGGGGTCACGAATAGAACCTAGGTCTTCTGAGGCCCAGTCCCCTGCTCTAACAACACTTCATTATAGGGCAGCTGAGGTTTTCCCCTCTCTTTCCCTGGTGCCGTGCCCAGTCTGCAGAGGATGGGAGTCTGTTACAGCCCTTGATGGAGATGCTGGGTCTTTAGCTCAGGCCATAGAGCCATGCTTTCAGCTCTGGAGGTCCCCAAGGGGCTGGCCAAGATGGCAGTCCTCCTGCTAGCAGGACCCAGGTGACAGTGGCTGATTACGGCGTTAGTGTAAATAGGGAGTGACTCCACTGCAGGGAATGGGGCAGCCTGGGCAGGGAGAGGAGCAGAAAAGCCACGTGATCTGGCTGTGTCCCCCCCACCCCCTTGCTGCGTGCTGGCACTCGCAGGCGTTTCAGGGAGGCGTGGAGAATGCTCATGGAACCGGCTCTCAATGGCCCTTCTTCCATCGCTCAGCCCGGCAGCTCGTCGACATTGGCCCTGACAATCCCACTTCAGTGAAATGCGCCCTCAGCCCCAGAGCAGAGTGCCGTGTCGTGGGCGGCTAGCGGCAGCAGCTGTGAGGGGATGAAAGGGATGGTTTGTCCACTGCTCTCGAGCTGGGTCAGGAAGGCTGGCCGAAGGGAAGCCAGCTCTTTCGCTTTGTTTTCACTGTGCTTTCAAACAAATCTGCCCCTCCCCTGGCATGTTTCCACCCCCAGCTGTTTGGTGCAGCTCCCTGGATCTCTGCCAAGCTCGCCCCCAGCCTCTGAGCCTCTCTTTTATCCTGTTTTCCATCTGGATGAAGCTGCTCCCGCCAGCTCCTCCCCAAGAAGCAGGACACACCCTCGGTGTTGCCGAGCTGAACTTCAAGCTGCCCTGAAGCTGCTTGTCCGTCCCGACCCTACGGGGGAAATTCTTTCCTGGCTGCTTAAGTCTGAACCGTTGGAACGAGCCAGAGCTCGCGTTTCAGAGCGTTTGGAAGAGCTTCTTCTCTGGTTGCAGCGAAGTCAGCAGGGTGGGCTGAGTCCGTGCATGCACGACGCTCAGCGCTCTGCCAGCGACAGATTCTGGGGTCCTGGGAAAGTCAGTTAAGCCCAATGTTTTCAGCAGTGCCCCCTCTCTGAGTGCGCCCCAGCGCTCAGGATGACAGACCTCACTGCTTCCCTTCCCGAACGTGAGGCGCACTTCTTCCATGGCCTTTGCTGATTGAAAAGCGGAGGACAGCGTGGCTGGAAGCAGCCACCCAGGAAATAACTGCTGGGCCAGGACTAGGAGAATGTGCAGAGCATATGCAGCGCAGCGAACATGGCCATGAAGCCCCCCCACACACACACACCCCATGTGCAAATGGCCCATACCATCCTGATGTGGTAGCACTTCCCAGCCCCTCTGAGCTCCCTTTGCTCTGCAGGGAGTGCACAAGGCCCAGGCCATGGAGAATCAGGCCTCTGGTGTTTATCCCACAGTGACAAGGCACTTTTGAATCTGCTGTTTCAACCGCATGGTTCAAACCCTTCTCTTACCGCACCAGTGCGACACCATGGAAGTGAGCTTGGCCCTGTCTGACCACACAATGGACAGTTAATTCATTCAGAGCGGAACACTGGGATCGTCTGGGTTGATCTGCTCTGTGGCAGCGGGATTTGCTAGCCCTTGTGCTCCAATGCAGTTCACCAACAGGGAGCTGGAGCACGAGCTCACGTTCCTCTTTCAGCAAATGGATTTGTTCTGCGAGCAGATTGTAAATATGGCAGAAGGCCTGTGTCTCTATTTCTCGCCTTCCTGAAATCAGAGGGGATGGATTCGGAGGAGGAAAAAAGCCTTGAGACATGTCCGCATGGGACTGACCTGATGACACATCTCAGCCCTAACGAGAATGCAAAAATGCAACCTGAGTTCTCTTCCCGCCCAGCCTGCGTGAAGGGTGGCAGTAAGGCACCTCTCCTAGTGACTTTAGGAATGTGAGACTCCTGCAGATGTTTGGAGCAAGAAGCCAGCTGCCTCCCACATTCCCTAGATTGGCTCCTCGCTGGGAACATCTGGGCTACCTTTGACTCTTCACACCTCTCCTGCCCCCTCCCCACAAATCATCTTAGCTTTTTGATTTCAGTATCTTTCCGAACACATTAGAAGCTGATGCATCACCATCACAGGGTGTGTGTTAATTCATCACCCTGGCTTTAGTTCCCCACATTCCCCTTGGATGACCTGCAGTCACCTGCGCCGTTCATGTAAAGAGACCTGGGTTTGAGAGATTGGGGACTGTCTCCCCTTGCTTTGCAGTTAGCACATTCTCAACCTCCCTGAATAAAACCCTCCAGCGGATGTCAGTTGTTCTCTTTCTCGGCCTCTGGGCCAGATTCAGCCCTGCTGTGATGAGTGCAACTCCTTTTAAATCAAAGATCTCGCCTCCTGCATTCACCAGGGCAGAATTTGATCCAACACTTGTCTCTCTGAAGGGTGGGATTTTCCAAAGTGCTTAAGGAATTGAAGAGCAGAAGTCCCATTGGATGTGCTCCTAAATCCCCTAGGTGCTTGAAAAAGTACCACTCAAAATGAATAGCCTTCTTTAGATCAATGGGAGGATTTTTTTTCAGATACTGTTTCAAGGTCTCAGTACTTTGGAGGATCAGTACTTGACCTGCCTTATTTAGTTGTGGGTACCATGCATTCAGGCTATCTGGTCCCTTGCTGTGCTCGCATGGATCTAGGGAGGCTGAAAACGTGTGTGCTGATGCATGCATGGTCCCATTCTCCCATAGGCAGGCCGGGAAAAGTCTGTGCAGTTCAGGTCCTGGGGGCCCTGTGCCTCTCTCCTGCAGAAGTGGCAGGAGTCCATTCCCTCGGGCAAGGGGTCTTGTCAGAGACAAGGGGGCTTAACTCAAACACTCCACGCAGCCCCTGGAAAGCCTGTCTCCTGCAGGAGCAATGCGGCCAGTGCCCCCTCAGACCAGACTTTCCTAGGAACCTCCTAAGGACAGGCAAGAAAACCCCATCAGCAGGGCTGGTGCAAGGAAGTTTCGCGCCCTAGGCAAAACTTCCACCTTGCGCCACCCTCCCACCCAGCTAACCCAGCCCCCCACCCGGGGAGCCCGCAGCTAACCGCGCCCGGGGAGACACACACACCCACACACACTCCCGCGGAAGCTAACCCCGCCCGGGGAGACTCCTTTCCCCCCTCCCCCGCGGCAGCTAACCCCGCCTGGGGAGCCCGCCCCAGCTCACCTCTGCTCCGCCTCCTCCGCTGGGCACGCCGGCGCCGCTCTAATTCTCCTCCCCTCCCAGGCTTGCGGCGCTGATTGGAGGAGACTTAGAGCGGGGGCTGAGTGCTCAGCGGAGGAGGCAGAGTGGAGGTGATCTGGGGCGGGAAGCGGTTCCCTTGTGTGCCCCCCCCCATTACTGCGGGCGGCCCTCCCCGAGCCGCCCCTGCCCCCCTTTCCCCCCCCCCCGCTCACCTCCACTCCACTTCCTCGCCTGAGCGGGCTTTTAGGTGCCCCCAACCACTAGGCGCCCTAGGCGGCCGCCTAGTTTGCCTAAATGGTTGCACCGGCTCTGCCCATCAGTCACTACAGCCTGCCCTGCCTGCAGTAATTCACACGCTTTACTCCTTGGGTTTAGCAGAGACCAGCTGTCTCCATGCCTTGCCCCTGGCTATATCCCCTCCTCCCTGGCCAAGCTCCCTGGCTTGCCTCCTGTGCAGGGGATGCCTCTGGAGAAGGTGGCTCTCTGCCACTGGAGGAAGCCCCTGGCCCCAGGAATGTTCCCTTCCCCCATAGCCAGATCTGCTGGTTTAACCGCTCCTTCGCACTGCTGGGTACCGCCCCCATGCGAGGGTGATGCAGAATCGGCCACTGTCAAGTGCGGGTAGAATTTATACAGGCCCTACACAAGCAGCTGCTTCAGGCTGGCCCCCATCCTGCCTGCCGAACTCACCCGATCTCTCCCAGTGAAAGCCTGCTGTGAGGGACCTGCCTGTCTTTGTTAGAGTCTTGAACCGTGTATCCATTCAAGAAGGGTGTTGATAAATGGGAGAGGGTTCAGGGAAGAGCCATGAGAATGAGTGAAGGATTAGAAAACATGCCTTATGGAGATCGACTCAGGGACTTTGATCCATTAGCTGAACAAAGAGAAGGTTCAGGGGTGACTTGATCAGCGTCTGTATCTACCTACATGGGGAACAAATATTTGATGATAGGCTCTTCAACCTAGCAGAGAAAGGTTGAACACAATCTGGTGGCTGGAAGCTGAAGCTAAAAAATTCAGACTGGAAATAAGGTGTACATTTTTAACGGTAAGAGTAATTAACCGTTAACACAATTTACCATGGGTCATGGTGGAGTCTCCATCAATGACCATTTTTAAATCAAGATTGGGTGTTTTTCTAAGAGCTGTGATCTAGGAGTTATTTGGCAGAAGGTCTCTGGCCTGTGTCATACAGGAGGTCAGACCAGATAATCACAGTGGGCCTGTCTGGCCGTAGAATCGATGAATCAACCACTCAGGAGCTCTACTAGACTTTAGGGCCCAGAACCTCAAACCTATTTAGGTCCTAACGTCCACTGATTGGTCCTGCTTTGAGCAGGGGGTTGGACTAGATGACCTCCTGAGGTCCCTTCCAACCCTGATATTCTATGGTTCTAAGGTCCCAGGCTCCGTTAGTTGGCCTGAGAGCAGTGCCTGCTCCATCGGTTGTTCGGGGCTCTTTCACCAGAAGCAGGGACCCTTACAATGGTTAGTCTGTAAACATGGGTGATGATGCTTTGGCAGCAAAAGTAGGATTGTCGTTGTCTGCGTTACGAGATCTTAGTTCTCTAGAAATACCCAGCACAGCAGCAATGTCCTTTAAGGAAGGGTTGCACCTAGGGAGTGCAAGAACAGTGAGACCCCTCTAGGAGAAAGGAGGGAAGCTGTGTTTAATGATGAATTTAAGAAATAAGGCAAACTGGTTCCAGAAAACATGCATGACGTCCTCCTTATTCCGCTGCTGGGTCTCCCGGCTGACCTTTAATCTAACCTTGATGATCGCTATTGCAAGGTTTTTCTGAGTATAACAGAAGATGTGTTTCTTTGGATGCAGATTAAAGCTGAGTATTTTGTGGAGGGAGTCAATTTCAGTGCCTCCCAGTTATGCAAACAGATCAGTATTGTAAAGATCCACTAACGATGCAGCGGGGTAAAAATGAAAGGGCACAGGCAGAAGACAGGGTTTCAGTATGCAGCATTAAATGGCCTCTGTAAATTCCGCCGCCACACCTTGGGCTCTGATTTTGGTAGAGTGAAATTGAAACTGGCTTGCACTTGGATGCAGGGTTGCCAAATGTCTAATTGCATAAACTCAAACACTCTTGCCCTGCCCCCTGCCCCGCCCCTTCCCCAAGGCCCCACCCCGCCCCGCTCACTCCATCCCCCCTCCCTCCATTGCTCGCTCTCCCCCACCCTCATTCACTTTTACCAGGCTGGGGCAGGGGGTTGGGATGCGGGCTCTGGGCTGGGGCCGAGGGGTTCAGAGTGTGGGAGGGGGCTCCGGGCTGAGCCTGGGACAGGGGCTTGGAGTGCAGAAGGGGGTGCATGGTACAATCTCTGGGAGGGAGTTTGGGTGCTGGAGGGAGCTCCGGGCTGGGGCAGGGAGTTGGCGTGCAGGAGTGGGTGTGGGGTGCAGGCTCCAGCTGGGAGGAGCTTACACTGGGCCAATGGGAGCTGCGGGGGCGGCACTTGCAGAGGCGGGCAGCGTGTGGTCCGTCCCCTGTCCCACGCCCCTCCAAGGGCTGCAGGGACGTGCCAGCCACTTCCAGGAGCAGCGCGGGGCCAGAGCCAGGAGCCTGCCTTAGCCCCACTGCCCCACCGGGCTTTTAGTGCCTAAAATTTCCCAGTTTGGCTTCAGTAGCCGCCGGGAGATATGGCCTGATTCCGGGAGACTCCCGGAGAAACCAGGAGGGTTGGCATCCCTACGTGGATGGGAGATCTCCAAAGAAAGTTCCAGTCTCCGCATGGTAGTGATTCACTTGGTGTCATTCTGAAGCAATGCCTAGCATTAGGGCCCTCAGGAGAGATCTGTCCAGGTACCTAAATTGTCCCCCTTGCAAACATCAATGGATGTATCCTCACCAGACCCTCCATGAGTCCAGGAAGGTGCTGAGGCACAGAGATCTTAAGTAACTTGCCCAAGGTCAGACAGGAAACGCGTAGCAGAGCTGAGAATTGAACTAGGGTCTCTTGAGCCATTTAATCACATGGCCTTCTAGGAGAAACTCTCTGAGAGGGACAGGATGGTCCAGTGGTTAGGCCAGTAGCCTAGAGACCTGGGGTCAATGCCTTGTGCTGGCACAGACTTCCTGTGGGACCTTGGGCAAGTCACTTCGGACCAGCTTTTTAATGGTATTTAGGTGCCCAACTCCCATTGAAATCACTGACTAAAATATCTTTAAAAATCTGGCCCTTAGACTCTCTGTGCAACAGCTCCCTTGCTGTCGCAGGGAGATAATAGCACAGCCCTGCTCACAAGGTATTGTGGGGATAGATACAATGCTGAATGGGGTCCTGAAAGTATCTAAGATAGATCATAGAGTTTTCTTCGGCTTGGCCTGCTCCTCTGTGTTTTCCCATGGGATGAGTTGATTTGGTCCAAGACTATTAAAAATATTGTATCACTTCTCAACAGGGAGACAGTAAGTGCATTCTGCTCCCCTAAATACTCCCTGTGTTTTCAGTGAGACATGTTCTTCTAGACCACCTGTGCTAAACTGCAGTTCTGTCCATTGCCGTATTCCACTCCAGAGGTGGCTGCATTTCACTAGCCGTTGAAGTCATTCTTGTACATCTTACATGCAGTAGGTGAAACTTTTGGAGATTCTGTGGGAGGAAAGGTCCTATCTCACTATAAGCTATGATTATTAGTTATGATATTACTAATAATAAATCACACCAGCCTGGGTTAGGCCTGGGGGCTCTTTCAGCCAGCACTGTTACCGTGTAGGCATTTCTTCATGAGAAGGTACAAATTGTATTCTCCTGGATTTTGTTCGTCTTTTCTTTTTCTTTTTTTTTTTAAGTAAGGCCTCTGAAGAAGTCTGGCTCTAAGGAAGTGCTGTGTAAACACAAACCAATGCAGAGCTGAAGTTACTGACGTGGAAAACAAGAAACACCTGGAATTTCTCCCTGCGTCTCTGACAGACTTGAGGCTCTTTGTTCTCTTGATGATTTTTTTTTTTTTTTTTTTTTTTGCAAACTCATTGGAAACGAATGTCCAGAGCTGCTAGCGAGGGATTGTGGTTGGAACTAGACCCCCGGGGTGGGGGTGGAGGGAGCCTCAAAAGCAGGCTAGTTCTAAAGGTTTTCACTTCTAATCAGTCAGCCTTTGCTTTATCCACCACAGTCAGCCCCTACGTCCATTTTGGATCTGACAAGAGATGAAAGTTGTGCTTTACTAAACTCTTTAGCATGTAGTAAGTGGACGTATCTATAAGCTATTCCTCCTTCCAGTGTTGTCTGGTTTGATGGAGATGTTTGATTTTCATCACATTCCATTAAACACACATCGTATTCCACTTTCCATTGTCCACTAACGTCACTAAAGCAGAAATAGGCATGCTGAGATATAGAGATTTCCACTCTTGCTGGCCTCTGGTAGGACTCTCAGTTGAGGGCTTGGATTGTCCTTAACTGTGAGGACATGAAGCTTGTTTGTGGCATTGTTATTTTTCCAGACATGACATCATGGAGCGGGGCGGGACCTGGCTATCAATCTCATTCTCTCTTGCTGTACCTGATGTCTCACTGCAAGCTGTCACTAGAGCAGGGCAGATGTCGCTCTGTGAGGAGAATATTACAATCACACTAGGGGAAAAGGCAGACCTGAAAAGAATGCCTTTCTAACCCGCAGAAGGCAAAAAGAAAGAGAATCTAAAATGCCCCTTATGGATAAGCCTGACAAAGGGATGAAAGCCATAAGGCGCTCTAGAAATTACTCTAAAATGCCATGGAATTTCACAGAAAACGAGATTCTTTACAATAGAGATTCTATTGAATTTTTAAACCAACAATGCGGGTTAGAGATGCCACCTTAGTCTTAACAAAGCAAATGTGCATGCGCACACACACACAAGTGCATGCGCACACACGTGATTAGTGTCCAAATTCCCTCTCCCACTGCCCTGCAGTTTGCCTTGTTCATTAACTTGAACCACACTCAAACATAAAATATAGTATCAACTTTTTCTGGAGCTTTGCTTGTTCCTAGAGTTCCTGTAGAACCTCCTTTCCCCTTCTCCTAGTTCCCTCAGCCTCAGAGAGAGGCTTGGCCAACCCCCAACTCCACACCCCACCCCTTCCCTTATTTATAGATGTAGGTTGGACCTAATAGGGCTCACCTGGTCTCGTGAGTCAGCAGAAGTAGCTCTGCATCTCTCTGCAGGAGACTGGAACTCCAGTCACACCAGCCTGTGGAATTGAATAGAAAAAGTCAGCTCTGCTGTAGAATTCTAAAGGCTGGTTTTAATATGCCATCATTCTGTATTGATTTCCGCAGGACTTTTCCATATGGAGCTGACCTAATGACCTACAAGTCAAACTAGCCCAACTAACGGACCCAGATTCGAGGTTGCAGGTATTTTTTTTTTTATTGATTTTATTCTTCTTCTCCAAGTTTCCTTACCTAGAATTGGTCTACCGAATGATGTCAAGAATTGCTTTTGTGTACCAGGGGTTTTATACAACATCTGGCCCGCAGTAAGAAATCGTTTTCACTGTGGAAATCCTAAACGCCTTTTGCTTTAAATTCCTTTCTAAGCACGTGGCAATAGACCAAACATTTCCTGGTGATGCCGTAAGAAGGCTGAGCTGCCCAAGCCACGTAGCAGGAATACGAGGCCCAGACAGTAAAATTCTGAGGATGATGCCGTTCTGTGTGGCACCGCTCACGTTGCACCCCAGTCTGGCACGTGACAATGTGGCTGGAATCACTTGCTCCAGCCTTTTCAAGACATAATTAACTCAATCCCTCATGGAGTTCATTTCAGTGAACATCAGCTTATCGTCCGATCTAGACAGATGCCTTCCCGTGATTTCCTGGTATGCTCATCCGTCCTCTCAGATAGCAAATACCTGATGCATTTATCAGTAATGCAGGATTGAGCTCTGCAAAAGCAATAGGAAAGTTAATTGCATCTACTATATTAAATGGGCATGCTCTGTCAGAGCTGGGCTCCCTAAATTACTACCCAGGCTTCATGGACAGAATGAAGAAGTAAAATGAAGAACTGTTGCTAGTTAGCTCGGCTCACACTGTATAACCCCATTATAATCCCAATCTATCACCTGTGTTGTTGGTTTGTAAAGCAAAATCCAATACACCGCAGCAGAACTGTTCAGAAATATACCTCGATAAAGGTGGGCTCTGAAAACAATCAGGATCTGAAGGCGTAAGGGGCTGCATTCAATTAGTTGTGTGAGAAGGATGACGTGCTTCCCCAGAAAGGAAGTAGTGTGAGCTTAGTGTAGTACTTTTGACTTCTTTTTGATTAATAAAAGAATTAACCATTCTTATTTCAAGCTGGCCACTCTCAAGTCAATGGGCGTTTCGGCGTTGACTTCAGTGGGTCCAGGATTTCCCCCCAAGTGCCAAGCTACCAATGGCAAGACTTACTTGGGGATCAGACATTACTCCAAGGCCTGAACTTGTTTCCACTGAAGTCCATGGTAAAACTCCCATTGACTTCAGTTGGTCTCAAATCACAGTTGCGGGCCACACTCCCACACCCTTACTCATGTCTGGGTGGCAAATGGTCCCCGTTGACTTTAGTGGGACCACATATGGGACAATCCCAAGTGAGCAAGGGTATCGAAATACAGCCTCATGTGTGGTTGTCAGCGCCTCGGGTTAGCTTCATCCAGTTGTTGGGATAGTTGTCTTCTCATCAGAGAGTATATGTGTGGCACGTGGTGCGGGGATGGGGGTGAAGATAGATGTGATGTCTAGAGCAGCTCTTCAGTGTAATCTTGACAAACCTGCTCACATGTGCCATATTCACTCGACCTGTGCTATGCTGCTTTCATGGGAGTGAATGTTTAGAAGAAACAACTCACCCCAAATATCAGGGGTAAGGGGGGGCCCTGGTCTCCCTCATTTTGTGGCGGAATGATCAGCTTTGCCAACTACACACAGGTCTTTGACGCCGGCTGAGAATCTGGCCCACGGTCAGCCTAGCTCCATTAGAACCAATGCCAACTTATCCCAGTTGAGAAACCAGCCCGGAACTTTTACTCCGTTTCTTACCTGCATACCAACCCATGCTAGTTATGTCACGAATAAGACAAAAGTGTATGTACAGTAGGCGGTTGTCTGTATAGCCTAGAAAATGATTGATTGTTTCTAAGCAACCTCTTCAACCCCTGTGAGAGGCAGGCTTGCTCCTTCACTCCCTGTGCCAGTGGAGAAGACAACATATTCCATCCATGGGGGATGGAGGGAATAGAAGATTTTAAGGCCCGGCTTGACAAAGCCCTGGCTGGGATGATTTAGTTGGGGGTTGGTCCTGCTTTGAGCAGGGGGTTGGACTAGATGACCTCCTGAGGTCTCTTCCAACCCTAATCTTCTATGATTCTATAATCAGAATGCCGTACATTGATCTTGACTGAGCCCCACCTCACTGAATGCTGGGGATGATGTTGGTGGGCTCTGAGGGGGCCATGTCCAGCCCCTCCTGGCTGGAGGGTAGCTCTCAGCATGATGAAGTCTGAGGACGGCGTGGGGAAGTGGGTGAAATGGTGGGAGTCGCATCACAGCGGCAGATCGGCTGGGTGCTTCACAGCATAGGAAGCCAGTTGAATGGTGATTAATTTGTAAAAGGTAATTGAGAAACTTAGACCGTGCCTCACAATCAATCGAAAGGGCTTCCTGCCCTCGCTCGGCGCTGGGCTCATGTGAGAACGGAGTGAAGGAAAACAGGGTTCTCAGATGTTTGACCTTTAGCCATGTGGCAACATTCTTTGGACTGAGATGAGTGGTGCCGTGTGAACAGAGAGTAACGTAACGTCCTGTAGGGTGTCTTCAGCACATTCCCAACTGTCCACTCTGGATGGACTCTTTTATTTTTCCTTTTACTGCTAAAGTGCTGATTACTCTTTGATGGTGAAATTTGTGCAGTTTATCTGCACGGGGGTGGGGAAATCTCACTTTCGTTGCTTAGACTGGTATTTAACAAACTCAGCACGTACTTAGGAGTGACAAACTTTCAGTGTTTATTTCCTGGAGGCCTTGTCAGTGTTAATTCGATGCTTGTTTGTCTGAAAACTCAATGCTTTCATGAGGTCATTCCCCTCTATTCGGCCTCTGTGAGGCCTCATCTGGAGTACTGTGTCCAGTTTTGGGCCCCACACTACAAGAAGGATGTGGAAAAATTGGAGAGAGTCCAGCAGAGGGCAACAAAAATGATTAGGGGGCTGGAGCACATGACTTATGAGGAGAGGCTGAGGGAACTGGGATTGTTTAGTCTGCAGAAGAGAAGAATGAGGTGGGATTTGATAGCTTTCAACTACCCAAAAGGGGGTTCCAAAGAGGATGGATCTAGACTGTTCTCAGTGGTACCAGATGACAGAACAAGGAGCAATGGTCTCAAGTTGCAGTGGGGGAGGTTTAGGTTGGATATTAGGAAAAACTTTTTCACTAGGAGGGTGGTGAAGCACTGGAATGGGTTACCTAGGGAGGTGGTGGAATCTCCTTCCTTAGAGGTTTTTAAGGCCCGGCTTGACAAAGCCCTGGCTGGGATGATTTAGTTGAGGATTGGTCCTGCTTTGAGCAGGGGGTTGGACTAGATGACCTCCTGAGGTCCCTTCCAACCCTGATCTTCTATGATTCTAGGTCTTACCAACTCCACACATTTCTCTTGCAAAGGCTTGTGCAAGCCATAGGGACGGCACCGCTCGTGTGGCTGCACTAAATGCAGGGGAGGGTTTACAGAAGAGCCTAAGGGAGTTGGGAGACCAATCCCACTTAAAGGCAGCACTTCCCCACTAATTGTTTGCTCGTAATGGGACTGCTGCATTAGACACTTTTGAAAGTCCAGCCCCCAGGTGCGGTCCATATGGCCTTTAAAAGTCCTGCTTTCCCCAGACAATAAAGGGCCTGATTTTTTGCCCTTAAAGTCAGTGGGTCTCTTTCTACTGACTTGCTTGGGGATGGGTGTCGCTTTCTCGAGTTTCCATCAACCAGAACTTCCTCTTGAAACAAGTCTCCCCTTTACAGCTCTGCTTCTTTTCCCCCTGCAGAAGCTACCCACTTAGCGCCCCGCCTCTTCCACATAGCTGGAGTTTGTGGCACTTTTAGACCAGTGCTGAGAAATGTAGTCAAGTTGGGAAGGAATCTTGCAACCTGTTGTTTCTCTGGGAACAGAGAGTCACTTACGTGTAGAATCAACAGAGACTTCTTTCTCCTGACTATGTTCTGATCCATGCAAACATTCCTTCTCACAATGAAATCCCTCTCTGCCATTAGGAGAGGAAGGGGGGGGCTACTTCATATACTCACCCATCTGGGGTTTTTTTACCCTCCCCTCCTTTCAGTACCGATGTCTGTCTCTTTCTCTCCCTTTCTGTCTGTGTGATTACGTGTATTATGGACAAAAAGCCTAAGTTAAAAGAACATTAAGGCTGCAAAGTCCAGCACTCAGAAGTTAGAAAAGGGCAGAATTCAGGTTGCTGTGCAGGGATATTTGCTGACAACAGACTCGGGAATCTTGGGCTCCATTCCAGGTTTGTGCAGGGGGTATGCTCTAGTGGTCACAGACTCTTCTGACCCTATTTCCCCCAAGCCCTACCCCTTTTACCCTGTCCCCATTAGCTTATCCCTGTACCAGTCCAGTCTTCCCCTGTTCTTGGCTCCTTGCCTAGCCAATTGCAA
Organism: Malaclemys terrapin pileata; assembly: GCF_027887155.1. Classification (NCBI taxonomy): domain Eukaryota; kingdom Metazoa; phylum Chordata; order Testudines; family Emydidae; genus Malaclemys; species Malaclemys terrapin. The sequence goes on along the minus strand of NC_071508.1, from coordinate 146,352,258 downwards.
CTTAGAATCATAGAATATCAGGGTTGGAAGGGACCTCAGGAGATCATCTAGTCCAACCCCCTGCTCAAAGCAGGACCAATCCCCAGACAGATTTTTGCCCCAGATCCCTAAATGGCCCCCTCAAGGATTGAACTCACAACCCTGGGTTTAGCAGGCCAATGCTCAAACCACTTCCCCCACCCCACCTCTCCCAGGTGCCCATCCCAGTCTTCCCTTCCACCCACAGACCCCTTGTACCAATCCACCCCCTCTATTCCACCCCCCTTCCAGTTCTTGCCCCTTGTTTTTCCATCAACCAGCTTCCTCCTCCTCCACGCTGCCTGGACCACAGCAGGGGAGCACTGACAGTACAGGAGAGACAATCTACCTGCTCACAATTCCTGTGTCCAGCCACAACAGCCACCTGCAACCATTTGGAGGAGCAATTGCAGAGAAAGTTCTGCTCAGCCCTGGGCTGGAGCATGCTCAGTACAGACAAAATCTTCAAGGAATTTAGCTGCCAAACTCCAACAGGTCGCTACTAAGTGTGGACAAGCTGAATTTTTCAGAGGTTTACAAGTTGGCCAAATTTGGGCAGTTTTTCACAGGGACAGCATAAGGCACATCCCTGACCTTCCTGCCAAATTTCAAGGCCTTATTTCAAGGCACTAGAGTTTTGCCAAAAAAGGTTGTAAGAATGTTTTCAAGATGGGCAAAAACAACATATTTTTCCCTAATCTTGCCCTTGAAAATGATTGACAATTTTTGCTGAAACTTTTCAAAAAAGTGCAGCCCGAGGCAGACGCCTGGCATGGAAAATGTCAGTCTCAACAGCTAAAATTTGTCTAACTTATAAGCAACTGAAAACAGGGTCTTATAATGGGAAGTGTCAGGCAACCTTAACTGTAGGCATTGTACCAGCTCCATCTGCACACATAGATAAAAGATACTGCTGTAATTCTATACTGATATCTCTAGCTCATATTAGAGAGATAAAATTAGAATCAGAGACGTCTATTTTATACCACTCTGTAAGCTGGTGTCAGTGCTTCTATTCTAAACCTTTATTTTCCAGAGCTTTATATCTGGATCATAAAAACTGAGGAGAGAAACAAAGCACAGAAAAGACGTTAGCAGCTGCCGCTGCTTTTGCTTTGTTGTGCTCGTATAGCTCATAAACAGCTTTGTTTTCCAAAGTGAAAGTATTCAGGCCAGAAGCACACTCTTCCCTTTTGCTGTCGGGTATTTGCTTTAGAACACAGGAGCTGATGTCGTTCCAACAGTAACAACTCATCAAGATTTTTAGGATGCAAACTCAGTGCGACTGTGCAGCAGTGATATTGACACCACAGCAACGCTGTAGCGTCTACAAGCTTGGGCCCCGATCCTGCAAGCTCAGACGTGCAGGCTGCCTCCTGCAACCGTGAAGAGTCAGCGGCAGGTCAAGACCTTGGGAAACCCATCGTGCCATGATAGACTGTAGTGGATCACAAGCTGCCGTTCTGTTCTGGTTAGTGTATTGCACCCATCCCCGTGATGTCCCCGTGAAGTTCCAGAAGGACACTGAGTGACATGAGTAGCAACTACCCTTAGCTTCTTTCTGTCCCTCCCTTCCGCGCTCCCTCCCTCCTTTCTTCCTGGAAAAATGGCATGTGGATTTTTTTTAAAAATAATTTTTTAAATGTGTATTTTGGGGTGCTGTGCCCTGTGCTTACATTAGTGAAGGCAGGTGGGGAAAAATGCACGTGGCACTTGGAGTGGAAGGGGGTGAGGTTTGTGGCAGGCCCTGTGGGAGTTTGTTCTACAGTCTGGGAGAAGCCCCCCAAAACACTCCTCTCCCCCACAGACAAGTTTTGCCCTTGCAGCGGAAAGCTCCGCTGTGCCTGAGGAGTGGAGTTGCTGACCATGATCTTCATCCTGATGTTTTAGGTGATCTTTACCCCAGGCCTGGTGGGAAGGACCAAGGAGGAAACCCTGCTCTCATTGAAATCAGCAGCAAAACTCCCACGGACTGCAGCAGGGCCAGGATCTCACACCCGACTTCTTGAGTCTGATGTGATAGATATTCGCTGGGAAGCCAGGGTAGAGAGCAGGTTGGATGTGCTCGCAGCAGCCCGTGTTGCTGAGGAGACGTGCTGCAATGTTCTGTGCTGATTGCAGATGCCTCAGGGCTGACTGTTTCATGTCCAGGCAAATTGCATTGCTGGGGTGGAGAGTACCCCATGCAAATAGGAGCAGTTTAAAAACAAAATAGTATTTCCTTCTCTCTCTCTGCCCCTCCTACGAAGGGCGTAACCTCACCGTTCCACTGCCCTTCTCTTCCTGGGTCTCCTACAGACTCTGCAGTGAGGCGTCCCACAGCCTAGCCAGAGAACCGATCTTCAACTTTCCAGACTGCGCCCATGAACTGAGCTCCTGGCTGAATGTTCTCTGCAGGCCCAAACGCTTTGTACCATCGTACATTTTACATGGGGCCGAGTGTGCCGAGCGTGGGAGCAAACCCTGCAAGCCCTGAGTGCTCGCCCTGCAGTACATAAGTCATCTGTAAGAAAGCAGAACGGAGCTTCGCAGCTGAAACTTTTCTCTTGGCTCCTCCCCCGCCTCGGCCATGTTTAAACCCTAATGAAGAAGCGGTGTGTGGGATCCAGTTCTGCTGGGCTCTGAGAGTCTCTTGCGTCAGGGAGATCTTGGTACTGCCCTTTTATTCCTTTGTTAAGGGGCCTGGTTTATTTCCCCAGCAGCACATCCCTCTGCTAGAAAAGGGTCACGCATGACGCTGCGGGGTTGTTCTTACAGTTCATAGAGCTTGGATGTAATCAGCGGTCGTGCGTCCCCATTGTGGTTAGATGTTCAGCTGCGTGTGTGTGTTTTCCCTGTGTGCTGCCCCAGCTCTGCGCAGACAGCCGGCACAGCAGACCTGGAGTGAACCGCCCAATGACTATGAGCTCCGTTAAGGTACGAAGGCGCCCAGCCAGGTTTATTGTTAACGAGGCCATAGGCGCCAACTCTGTGGGTGCTCCGGGGCTGGAGCACCCACGGGGAAAAATCAGTGGGTGCTCTGCACCCACTGGCAGCCAAGCTCCCCTGTATGTACTGGAGATCCCGCTCTTTGTACACCCTCTGAGTGTGACCCAACTCCGTTGATTTCTACTTAGATTCTTAGCAGTCTGGGGCAGGGACTGTGTGTGGACACATATGTACTGCGCCCAGCACCATGGAGCGCCTCGGTGGGACCAATACATCCTGCTGACGATGGTGATTTCACTGGGGTGGTTTGGGCCCCTCACACGTAACCCTAACCCATACCTCTGCCTCTGATTGCTCTTTGCTCCCCTGCCCCACATCTCTGCTCCAGCAACGCCCCCTTTAGATGACTGAAACTCTCTGCTGATGACATTGTAAACTCAACTTTAGTTTGCAGGCTCCTTGGGGGCAGGGAGCTCATGTAACTAGCACAAAGTCCTGTGCACTCCTGATAGCGCCGCATATGATTCCCTAGATCCTGCTTCCTTGCTGCCTCCCAACTTTGCCTGCCTGACTTCAGGGGCCCTCTGAAGTGAATTTTCCCATTGATTTAAGTGGGAGCATGACTCAGGCGTCTGCTTCGCCCTCCAACCCAGCAACTCACCCACACACGCCGGTCTAACTAGCTAACCTCGGGGGAGGTGAGTCAACCTCCAACTCCCTCCTGCTCCGCTTTAATTAGACAAGAGTGTGATGAACAGCGCTCCAACTCCCAGAGCGGTTCCAACCCGCAGGCCCTGGGAAGAGTCATAAAGCTCCCTTTACATTTGCATCCTCGCTGGGGCTTCCTGATTCTTCCGTGCTGCTGTCACTTCTTGTGGGAACGATTCCCAGCTGGTCCCTCCTGCTTTTCACCAGCGGGGTGACCCAGCCCTATTCATGGGAGTGTTGCCGTTGACTTCAGTGGCAGCACGCCTGGAGCTTAAGCGAGCTGTTGGGGAGGCAATCCTGGAAGCTTTTCCACGTGGCTGTGATGCTCTTAGCATTAAACCTTGACCAGAGCCCTTTACAAACCCCAGCTGGGGGAGACCAGTGAAAGCAGGAGGGGAGCTCTCCCTCTCTCGCTCTCTCTTGCAGTCCTCCTCCCCGTGTCTGGCCTTTGCCCTCTCCCCTCTGGCAGCTGGGCAGAAGCGTCTCAGAGAGGCTGATGAGGTGGCTGCAGACAGAGCTCCTGGAGGCATGCTGACAGATGCAGGGGGAAGTCGGCGTGGCAGGGGTCACTTTGTTACATTTTTCCACAGGGCTTACTTGTAATTTCCCTGCATCAGACGTCAGCGCCTGGCCTCATTTACCATCACTTCTCTGCAAGCCTTCGGATCCCTCCCCTTGCCGCGCTGTTCCCGCGTCACACAAACGACATGTCAGCTGAAGCCCTTTCGGAGCGAGAGCCGACCGGCTGGCTGGGGCCTTTTGGTTCCCGCTGCAGATCACCACGCCCAAAATTCTGGCCCCTGCGCACCGCCCAAGCAGCCAGGCGGCATTACTCCGGGGACTGAGGGCTAGAAACCACTGCTCCCGGGTGGCTGCTGATGCAGACTGTGAGCTGGCAGAGCCTCCAAATGGCTTCCCCTCTTCCCCTATCAGAGCAATGTCAGAGGATCAGCCAGATCCCCATTGCACTGGTGTGCAGGGAGCTCTCACTGGGCTCGGCTCCATTGCATGCAGTGGGTACAACCCCCAAATCCTGGTTTCCCCTGCTTTTTGCACAGCGGAACTGCACTGGCACCGGGTGCGTGTGTGGATGGATATAGATAGTAGAGTGTGTGTGTGTAGATAGGGTGGGTGGTGTCCATGCAGGGGATACAAAATCCTCCTCTCCATGTTTTATTTACAGTGTGCATTTCTTGTGCCATATTCGGTTACCGCCCGGCTCTACTCTGACATTGTGCAATGAGACACTTGCATTTATAAGAAGACAGGCTGATTTCACCTTGGATACATCCAGCTTCTACGCTGCTGCATTCTGCCTGCCCGGAACCTGGTGGGCCAAAGAAAACGGAACGCAAGGAACACGTATAGTACAAGCTGAGATCGCTGGGGTTTGCTGACTATCCCAGCAAAGCCTTTTTGAATAGTTCAGTAGAGATGAGGTATTAGGAGGAGGAGTATTGTATTGTTTCCTAAAGCCACACATGCAGATCCAGTTATAGCTTTGGGGCCAAAGGCAGTATGGTTCTTGGGACAGAGACTGGGTTTCTCACTGCAAGTTTGTACAGCGCCTAGCACAAAGGGTTGTGATCCCTGATTGAGCCCCTACATGCTACAGGTCTTATTATTAGCAAGGGGTATGTGCCTGACAAAGATATGCATCTGATGGTTTCTCAATTCCTTTTGTGCCTGAATGTGTGAAAGCTCGTCCTCGTATTTTCAAACCGTGTCTCTCCTAGCCAAGCCTGCTCAGGATAATTTGGCTCCATCACCTGTAATTCCGTTTGGCTGACTGGGGCAGTTGGCTGCCCGGCTCTTGCTGGTTTTGAGCCTCCTCCGTTTCTGTCTTGATGCATCAGGATTTTTGATCTCTAATGGCTGTGTGGGAAGGGAGCGAGCACAGGGTAGAAGGTCCCTGCAGCCTGGAGCAGACCCCATTTGCCAAGACAGGCAGTGCGGTCGAGTGGAGCAGGCCTGAGACCGGGAGTGAGGAGACCTGGCTTCTGCCACTGCCCGGCTGGGTGACCGTGGGCATGGCCCTTCTGAATCTCGGGTACTCGTGTGGCCGCCATCGGTGTGATAGCTGAGCCCCCAGGGGCTGTGTGGTGCACCTCACATGGCTGGGAGTGTGCTTGGGCCTGGGGCCGGAACCCATGGCAGCCCTGCTCCCTGCCAGGGGTGGAGGAAACCTTGAGCGAGCAGGGAGTGGGGGTAAGGAGCAGGGGGAGGGGCTCTGGCACGGCTGGCACCTGCTCTGGCTCCTTGGCCCTCTTGCTGCTGGGGCAGGGGTGCTTGGTCAGCATGCTCCAGACTGCAATGGGAGCAGGGCTGGCTGTGGGGCACAAAGGGGAAGACCCTAAATCCCTTCCCCCAAGGAAGCTTTGAGCCACCAGGGAGGGGTAAAGGAGTGGGGTGAGGGCAGAGGCAGGGGTTTCTGGGAGGGGATGTTAGCAGGCTCCTGGGAGGGGCGCAGGGGCTCATAGGGAGACAGGCAGGGGGTCTGGGAGAGGTGTAGGAGGATAAAAGCAGGGACCTGGGAGGCAAGGGGGACAGGTGTCAGGCTCAAGGGGACAAAAGCAGGGGCTCTTGCTACCCTGGGTTTTGTGTGGTTTTTAACTCTAAAACTCTTGAAAGTTAGCAGGTGTTCAACCTGCTGCACTGTGTGCCCGTGTGTATCATCTGGACATGCATTCCAAATACTTTATGCTTTTCAGTGCAATATAGTGTAAGAAATGTCAAGAAAACACAACCCAAGAGTAAGCCTGAACCCAAAAATATGGTGTTCAATGGAGTTCGTAGACTGCTCAGAACAAAGATTTTGAGGGAACGTGGCGGATCCGCTCACAGTCTTGTAATATATTTCTCCCTACAACCCCCGTAGGGCTGTTGTCCACATTGTACAGATGAGGAACTGAGGCACAGAGAAGCTAAGTGACTTGCCCATGGCCACACAGGGAGTCTGTTGCAGATTAGGGAATTGGGTCTACCTCTTCTGGGCCCTAGGTTAGCATCCTATCCATTTAACCACCCTTCTACTTCTCCTTTCTGGGCCTGTCTTTCTCCTCCCCTCCTATCTGTGTCAGACTGCAAGCTCTTTGGGACAGTGACTCTCTCTTATTATGGGTTTTCACAGAGCCTCACACCATGGGGCCCTGATCTCAGGTGGGCTTTCTGGGTGCTGGTGTAATATATATAATTTACTTGGGCTTTCTGCAGGGGCTCAGGATTTGACCCACCGTGTAGGTCTACATTGTAAACCCAAGTCTGGGGGACTGTGCTTGTCGACTCGGTGGTTCCAACCCTGCTCTTGAGCACCCACACTGCATTGTAAACCTAGGCTTACAATTGCTGCAGCTGGTCTAACAGCATTGCTAATGCGTCCACACTGCACGACACAGACCTTCTGACTCCGGTGTGCAGCTTGAGCTGCGTCCACACTGCAAAATGACATGCTTGGGCCCGAGCCTCATGCTTTGACCCACCTCCCAGCAAGGTCCCTGAGTCCTTGCTGACCCAAATCAGGCAGAAGGGGCGTTGAGTTCAAACCTGAGTCAAAGCCTGGGCTTAGCGTGCAGCATAGAGACCCCCTGTAGTGGAGCAGCTGCCCCACTCCCTGAGAGTTTGGGCTGCAGCAGGCCAGTGGGCCTGCATAGACAGGGAGCCAATCGGGGAAGGACTTATAGGGAGCCAATCAGGGCCCAGATTGGAGGGAGCCAATCAGGGCCAGGCTCAGCCCTATAAAAGGCTGCTCAGGGAGACAGCAGTCAGTCTGTCCAAGGCCTTTGATAGGGGAAGCGCGCTCTCTCTCTCTCTCTCTCTCTCTCTCTCTCTCTCTCTCTCTCTCTCTCTCTCTCTCTCGAGAGAGAGAGAGAGAGAGAGAGAGAGAGAGAGCTGGGAGACTAGCACCTGAGGCAGTGCTGGGCAGGCCTGGGGGAGCATAAGGTAACACCAGCCCAGTGTCTGCCAGGCTATAGGCCCTGAGGGGAAGGGCCTAGCTGGTGTGAGGGGCCAAAGGGGAAACAGCCCAGGGATGTGGACAGATGGAGGGAGAGAAGGAGGGTAGGATGGCTGCCACTAGAGGATCCCTGGTTTGGGAGCCAGAGTAGTGCATGGGTCTGGGTCCCTGCCCTGGTAGTACATGCAGCTATTGGCTGTAGGGAGTGGCCATCATAGACCCACCAGATCCCTGACAAGAAGGGATTAGACTCAAAGAGTGTGGTTGGACATGATGGCTGGACATAGAAACTGCTGATCACCCTTTCCCCCACCCCCGGAAGGGGGCGAGGATGGACTAAGGGGCACTGCCGGAGGGCAGCGTCTAGAAGAGGACACCACATGCTTGGGAGCAACGCTGGTCCAGACACACCAACTGAGGGTGAGATGATGGATGGGACACCACTAGGAGGGGTGCTCCACTGGACAGAGCTAATTCCCAAGACCTCCAGTAGGAGGTGCCGTGGTGGTGAGTCTCAACCCTGTCACACACCCACAATGACAATTGCACACAAGGCAAAGCTAACCAAAGGCAGGTTGTCTTAAAGTGTCAACTGTGGCAAGTTTTGACAAGATCAGATCCACAAACTGGTCCTTTTAATAAACAGTCATAACAACTCTCTCCAGCACATTGTGCTGCACTCAATTAACAGCACTCTAAGCTGTCCATGCTTCTCTTACATCGCAGTGACAGTTCTATGTAAGACCACTTATCTTTTCAAAATGCTTCCCACAGTGGCTTGCTCGGGATCTGGATTTGGATGTGAAATCTAAATTAGCTTCAATTTGTCGTTCACTCTCCCCTGAGTGCTGTAGGTTCAGACAAGAGGCCGTCTTACAGCAGGCGTGTGTTTAAAAGCCTACTGCCTGCTTCTCTAGCCCGGTGACAGGGTGCTCACAGCAGCACTCTGATCAGGGATGTGGCTGCAGGCTCAGCGGGAAGCCGTTCACCACTTCCCAGCGGGGGATTAGAGCACCTGGGTGGAAACTGCCAGGCTAAGGTTATAAGTGGGAGGAACAGGAAGGCTTCCCTGCTCTGCAGCGCCTCCTTGTGACAGAGCCACTCCACATGTGAGGAAAGGGCTGTGTCTAAATGCCGATACACTGCTCCTGGCATAACATAATCCGCAAACCAAGAATGAAAACAGGGCCTGGGAAAGAGGATTTGCCCCCACCCACTGTTTTCTTTCTTTCTTCCCACAGAGGGTTTAACTGATTGCCATATTTGGGATCTGCAAGGAATTTTCCTCCAGGGCAGATTGGCAGAAGCCCTGGAGGTTTTTCGCCTTTCTCTGCAGTGTGGGGCACGGGTCACTTGCTGGAGGATTCTCTGCACCTTGAGGTCTTTAAACCACGATTTGAGGACTTCAGTAGCTCAGGCATAGGTTAGGGGTTTGTTACAGGAGTGGGTGGGTGAGATCCTGTGGCCTGCGTTGTGCAGGACGTCAGACTAGATGATCATAATGGTCCCTTCTGACCTTAAAGTCTATGACTCTGAGTGTTTGCACAAGCAATCTGGTCCCATGTAGGGTACATGGTAAAACTGGGGGGAGAGGGATACAGCCCCACGAAAAACTCAAAATAAGGTAGGAATTGAATGAGAGAATACTATAAGAAGGATGTGGAAAAATTGGAAAGAGCCCAACAGAGGGCAACAAAAATGATTAGGGGGCTGGAGCACATGACTTCTGAGGAGAGGCTGAGGGAACTGGGATTGTTTAGTCTGCAGAAGAGAAGAATAAGGGGGGATTTGATAGCTGCTTTCAACTACCTGAAGGGGGGTTCCAAAGAGGATGGATCTAGACTGTTCTCAGTGGTACCTGATGACAGAACAAGGAGCAATGGTCTCAAATTGCAGTGGGGGAGGTTTAGGTTGGATATTAGGAAACACTATTTCACTAGGAGGGTGGTGAAGCACTGGAATGGGTTACCTAGGGAGGTGGTGGAATCTCCTTCCTTAGAGGTTTTTAAGGCCCGGCTTGACAAAGCCCTGGCTGGGATGATTTAGTTGGGAATTGGTCCTGCTTTGAGCAGGGGGTTGGACTAGATGACCTCCTGAGGTCCCTTCCAACCCTGATATTCTATGATTTTTTTCTGCCAGATTAAAAATCCTGGAGCCCTGGGCTAGCTCTGCTGTCACTAGAAAGCCTGAGCATATTGCTCTCATGTGCCCTGTACTGTGTGTGTAGCTCTAGGTTAGAAGCAGCTCCGAATCATTTAATGATTTGATGCAAAGCCCATTGACAGCTGGATCCTTATAGCTGTCTTTTCAACCGGCTTCAAACCAGCCTCTAAATTTGCACATGCAGAATAACTGGCCGGGCCAAACGTTTGCATGTGCAGTTACCCAGTTTGCATGCACAAACAGATCTTTGCATATGCAAATCAAGTAGTTGGCAATCAGGCTCCTTGATTAGTGCAAACGTTTGGTTGGTCAGTGTAAATGTAGATTTTTCCAATCAGAGGCTGAGGTTATTCCAGGTAATATGTGGCTTTTAGTCATTTTCTGCATAAAATAGTGCAAGTGGATTTGTTTAATCCGCAGGGGGAGGGAAGGCTTTGAGTTAGACTAGAGTTGCCACTTTCCAGGTTTTCCCTGCTTTGGCCCTCTTTTGAGTGACTGTCAGGGCACGTCCGTAAGGATGCTCTTACACGTTACCGGTTGTCCAGTTTTGTGGGTTCAGGATCATGCCTGATGTCCTGGCTTTTTGTATCTGAGTGGAACAGGGCGGCAACTCACCGCTGCGGCGCCTCCTGCTGGTTCCTGGGAATTAGCTGTTTCCAGCTCTGGAGCGCCCTTTGCAGGCCGGTGTCCCGTTTGCCACTGGGCCGGAGTCCCTCTTGGACCCCGGTGTCCCTTTCAGGCTGGGGTGCTGCCCCCTGCAGTATCCCACAGATCTGGGTTTCCCCTCCCCAGGGAACCTTCACCCTCTATCCCCACCTTGCCTCAGTCTATGGCCACTGCCAGTCATCACCTAGCCCCCGTTCCCTGGGGCAGACTGCAGTGTAAGTGCCACTCATCATAGGCAAGGGGGGTTTGGACCTGCTGCCTTTGCCTACCCCTGGGCTGCCCTCTGCAACCCCCAGTACCCTTCTTGGCCTTTAGCAAGGCCTGCAGCCTGGGGGGTTTCTAGGCCGGAGCTCCCCGGCTCCTTTAGCCTTCCCCCAGCCCAGCTCCAGTCTCTGTTCCTTTCTTTGGCTTCCAGGCAGCCAGGCCCTTCCCTCTCTACCGCGAGAGACTCTGCTCTGGCTTCTGGCCCCAGCCCTCTTATAAGGGCCACCTGGGCCCTCATTAAGCCAGCCGTGGCCTGTATGGGGCGTGGCCCCCATCTGAGGCTGCTTCCCCCCAATCATCCCCACTTTTCCTTCCCTGCCACAGCCCTCTCCCCGGGCTGTTTTAAGCCTTTTAAGGCAGGAGCGGGTGAGCAGCCCGCTACACTGAGATGTGGCAACCCTCAGTTACAAACAGCTTTCCAACAAAAGACACAGATGGAGGAGACACTGAACTTGCTGGCCCCTAAACGTTTTGAGTTAAAATTAAATCTCCCCCCAGATTAGAAATGAAGCCAGCAAACCGAGAAACTCTGATTACCAGCTATATTATTAAACAAACCAATCTCTAATAGACCACAGTTGTGCAATCCTTCAAATGCATTGAATTACTCACATAATTTAGACTTATTCGAACAGTTCCTGTATGTCTAATAGTAAACATCAGAAATTAGGTTTAGTAGTTAGTTAACTACACATTGCTACACAGAACAGTGAAACCAATATCTGCATAGGCACCGACTCCATGGGTGTTCCTGGGCTCAGGTGCCCGCCGAAAAAAATACAGGGTGCTCACCACCCACAAGCCAGTCATAGGCAGCATATGACTCTTGCATTTGGGGAGGCTGGGTGGGAGCGCTGGAAGCTCCCTAGAAGTGTGGGGGGCCACCAGTGCCCGCCCTGTGACTCTGCCCCCCCTCCGCCCTGTGACCCCGCCCCTGCTCCGGCCCAAGGCCCCGCCTCTTCCCACCCCCCAGGTGCCCTCCACCCACTGAGATACCAATTCTAGACACACATTCAATAACTGGAATATAACAGAAGTGTATAAATATGCTGAAAATAGCTTCCCCCCCCCCCAAAACTGGCGCAGTTCCTCCTCCCCCGAACACACCTCTTCAAAAGCACCCACCAGGAAAAACCAAAGTCAAAGGTGGGTAGTTGCCTTAGAAAAACCTAAGATAGCTGGGAAGGTACAATGGGAAGATACAGGCACACGCAATACAATTCATCTTATGCTACTGAACCTAACAAGTCAAAATGAGTTCCCCTGACTTTAGGGGAGTTTTGCCGCTAGCTCCAGCGGGCCCAGGACTTGATCCTTAGTGTTTAACTTCAATACATTGGGGGGAGGGGAGAGAATCATCTAACGTTTAATTAAAATTGTCTAATTAGGGTGGAAATTCAGCCAGGGCCAAGGGCTTCTACATGGCCTATGCCCCATTCAGGCCTCACATGTAGGGCCCAGGAGGTGCATGGCAGCTCTGCACCGGAGTGATTCTTTTTTCACTCAAAGGCCCGATCCTACAACTGGGTCCATGCAGGCAGCCCTCTGGGCAGGCCTGGTGTTCCAGCGCCTTCAGTACGTGAGCAGGCCAATGGGCCTGGTCCAAAGCCCACTGAAGCCAGTAGAAAGACTGAAAGGGCTTTGGGAACAGGCCGTGATGCCCCTCCTGCAGCGCTCTGGGTCTGCACCGGTGCTTTGCAGAGCTGAATATTACTGTGTGACGACTGCATATGCAAACATGGCCAGTGTGTTTCACAGCATGAGAGCTCAGGCTCCTGGATTGCCTCTAATTGCACTTCTTGGCTGTTAAATAAATAGAACTGGATTATTAAAATCTATTTCCGAAGGTCTAATATTTATTGAATAGTCTAGAGATGGATCCTTGTACATAGCCGTTCATATCCCAGCTAATCTAGTCTAATAAGCAATCTGCATCTAATTAACATCTAGCAGCTGCTTCGTTAAATCTAAATGCGATCCTTAGCAGAGCCCCTGCCTGTAAAGCCAGGGTGAAGTGCCGCACAGGCATTCTCGCTGCCAACCGTGGCAGTAAATGCCGTGAGGAAAACTGCAGCTCTGGCATCTTGCTCCCACGCAGAGCCTAGGACACAGCACTGACAAGCTTAATCTGCTCCAAGGCTACCTACTAGCTGTGGGATTCCTTGCGCTTCGGGCCAAGCGTCCTTCGACTGGGCTCCGACCTAGCATCTGAAGTCAATAGGATGCTTTCTGCTGACCCCAATGAGCTTGGATTAGGCCTCTGGGGCATGCTGAGAGCAGTTTGCATGAGGCTTTTATGCTGGGGGATACGTCGTAAAGAGCAGGCACATAAGTGCCCAAAGCAGGCCTGCTCAGTGCAGTCATCCTACCCCCCTTTCAGCCAGCGTGAGGGGCACTGCAGGTTTCGAAGCCCATCGCGGACCCCTGCTTCAGAAAGCTGGAAGAAAAGAGAAAATGTCGTGCCTGGAAAGAGAAGAATCCCCCGTGCACTCCTGTGCAAGCTACTTGGGTCTCAGCACGTAGAATTGTAGGACTGGAAGGGACCTTGAGAGGTCATCTAGTCCCGTCCCCTGCACTCATGGCAGGACTTAATATTATCTAGACCATCCCTGACAGGTGTTTGTCCAACCTGCTCTTAAAAATCCCCAATGATGAAGATTCCACCACCTCCCTAGGCAATTTATTCCAGTGCTTAACCACCCTGACAGGAAGTTTTTCCTAATGTCCAACCGAAACTGCCCTTGCTACAATTTAAGCCCATTGCTTCTCATCCTATCCTCAGAGGTTAAGGAGAACAATTTTTCTCCCTCCTCTTGTAGCAACCTTTTGGGGAAGTAAGAGGATGTTGCACACCCAGTATTGCTCTCTGGAGAAGATGGGTACCCCCCCACACACACACACACCTTCTCTTCCTACTTGCTAGCCAGAGGTGGGGGGGAGGGCAGTGTTGTGTTCACCTCCTAGTATAGACCATCAGCAACTCATTCCTCCTCCTCCCCCAGAGCAGAAAAGGAATGGGTGAAGGATTGTGCCAGAGAGGGGTTTCTCAGGGTCGCAGCAGCTCTTAGTGTCACATCCGGGACATGGGTGGTCTGGCCTAGCGGGTTCTCGTCTTCCAGATCCTTCCACAGGGCCTGAGGGTGCAGCTGATGCACTGCCCCTTGCTGTGATTTGCCTTGGCTGTCCATCCCTTTCCTCTCCTTCTTGTTGAGTAACATTCTAATTCTGTGCTGTATTTATGTTGTTTTATGGGCGCTCAAACGGGGAACATAAATTCTCACTTGCTGCTTCCAACCGGCGGAGATTTACTGGCTGTTCCGTTACGCTGCCTGTGCCTGACCCCGTAAGATTGATGTTTTGCACAACGAGGATCCAGAGAAATGTCTCTCTTGATGGGAGTGTGTAAGAATGTAATTGGGCCTCATTAAACCCGCCTTCACTTGGGCATCTGTTTGTGTACATGCAGCAGTGCCAGTTTTGAAACGAGCGTTCGCACCACCAGGGGATAGAGGACAGAGCAGTTTGCCCTTTTTAGATGGAGAATAGGAATTGAAACCTGGCTTTTCCCAGCTTTACATTAGCTTGAAAGCAGCACCAAGAACAGTTTACGCAATCGCTTCTTTGAACCATGCTTCTATACACTGGGAGAAATTCAGATCTTGGTTACATTAATGTAACGCCACTGAGTTCAGTGGTGTTACTCTGGATTTACAGCCCGTGTCAATGAGGTTCAAGTCTGCGTTCTCCACCTCTCTGTTGTGGGAGACAGGCAGGAAGCTGATGCGTATTTTTATTGTTTCTGGAAGTTGCTGTATATTTTTAGTGTCTGGAAGTTCTGCGCAATCCACTGTCCATAACTCCAGTACAATAAACAGTGGTTCCACATGCCGATGATGGCATTTACTGCAGCTCATGGACACTTGCTTGAGGGTAGCAAGAGGATTTGTGTTGAGACTGATCAAGTGCTCAGTGAGGATCCTTGTCCATAAGTGATGAGTGGGTGACACTAGTGAAATGCTCCATGCTGTTTCTTTTATCGTCTTTTCTAAGGAAAGAAATACCACAAATGCTACAGTAAAGGCAATACTGTACAGTGAACATCCAGGGCCAAGTCCTCGACTGATGGAAGTGGATGTAGCTCCATCAATAGAGCTACACCAGCAGATGATCTGGTCCCAATTTTTGATGGCATCTGCCATGAGATGGATTTTTCATGATCACTGACAAGCTAAATGTAGAAAACTCAGAAGAGCCAGGCTTCACTGACTTGCTTTAGTGGTAGTGTTCAAATCAGGCACTATCCTGTCTTCACTTCTTCTTATTGGTCTTGTGGCAGTGCCCTAAAGCCCCAGTCATGGCTCATGGCCCATTGTGCAAGGTGCTGTACAAATACAAAGCAGAGAGACAGTCCCTGCCCAGAAGATCTAAGCATCGTGTAATGATTGTTTCAAAGAAAGTCTGTCTCTTGCAAATAGTCTCATAATCTGCACATTGATTGAAACAGCCTGGTTTTAGCAGTGTTTAGGGATTGGTTGGCTCCAGAAGGTCCCCTTGTTCATTTATCCAGAGAGATTGATGACAAAAGGTTGTCCTACCCACCTGTGACAAAGAGACTTTGTTGGCTAAGAGTTAAGAGCCTTGGAATGTCTTACCTTATTTCTTCTTACGATGGTATGTAATGTACCTAGTGGCGTCCCCTCTATCAGGTGGTAACCTCATTTGGGCAGGGGCCTCATTTGGGAAGGAACTATATAAATATGATTCCTTCTGGAGTATTCCTCACAAATGAGCATAGGATCTTAAATATTGGGGCTTCCTTTATCTGTGATCTTCAGGCTTCACTGTACCATGAAGTATGCCTAATATCGACAAGGGCATCAATATGTATGTACTGCTCATCCGCTGAGCTACATAGAAACTAATCATAGAATATCAGGGTCAGAAGGTCATCTAGTCCAACCCCCTGCTCAAAGCAGGGCCAATCCCCAGACAGATTTTTACCCAGTTCCCTAAATGGCCCCCTCAAGGATTGAACTCACAACCCTGCGTTTAGTAGGCCAATGCTCAAACCCCTGAGCTATCCCGCCCCCCTAATTAATAATGCTTCAGGAGCTGATCCAAAGCCCATTGAAGACAACAGGAGTGTTTCCATTGACTTCGGTGACCTATAGACTCTAAGGTCAGGAGGGACTATCCCTGACCTCCTGCACATCGCAGGCTACAGATCTTCACCCACCCACTCCTGTAATAGACCCCTAACCTCTGGCTGAGTTACTGAAGTCCTCAAATCGTGACTTAAAGGCCTCAAGTTACAGAGAGTCCACCATTTACACCAGTTTAAACCTGAAAATGACCCGTGCCCCCTGGGTTTGATCTCACTGTACAGGCCTGAGGTCGCTGTACAGCACTTCTTGGGCAAAATCTGTTGCTGATGAGTGATTCTTCTATTGTGCACGCCCCTTCTGAACTGACAGGAATGAGGCAATGTGTAGGGCCAGGTAGTGTGACGAAAAGGTCCTTGCTAATCACTAACACCCACTTCTGCAGGAGCACATTTGTCAATTGTTGAGCCTGATGGAACATCCAGAAAAGTAGCCTGTGTTGGGCATAGGGGGATAGATGTTGTTGTTGTTTCTCCCAGGGCACAGAGAAAATTGTGCCTATTGTCAGTAAAGGCTTGATCCTGTCCCATTGGAGACAATGGGAATTTGATTAGGATTTGACCAGCATTGAAGAGGTTAAAATCTGGTGTCCATGTGCTGGGGTAAATCAATGGAACCCCAGTGAAGGAGGGTCTGGCTGTGAATACAGTCCCACTGGACCATCATATAAAAAAGTAGAGCGGTGAGCCAGCTATGCTGTAGTTAAGGTTAGTGATCTCAAAGGACTGCCCAGAATCCTGGCAAAGCCACGTGACATCTGCTGCTTGCCTGGCCTTGTTTAGATTGACAATTTTCAGACTGTTGTATCAATGACCCACTAGTGAACTGGTTGATACCGACACAATGAGTCATTGTTCTGGCGCAATTCCCTGCTCTCCAAACACATTTTTTTTTCACCTACCTTTGGAATGTGGGACGACTGACCTTGCGAATAAAAACTCAAGCAGGAAAAGCGGGGCCGTCGGTGGCTTTACTACGGAGAGGACAAACAGTGGGGGAGCATTTTTCCATGCATGGGGTGACCAAATAATGATTTTAAAGTGGAAGGCCAGGGGCAGTTTAAGACAGATATCGTAGTTGCTCATGGGTCTACTAAAGTTGCCCCCCCCCCCCCCACACACACACACAGCTTGTGTTTATACACAGTGGGCTAACACCCATGTGACTGACAGCAGTGTGTGTACACATTTAATTGCAGACACAAATCCCCAGCTCACTGAGAACTATGAAGATTAAAGGATTCTGGGTGTCCACAATTTGCTATAACACTGAATCAACAAAGGATGTTGACATTCCTGCTATTCCTTACAGTCTTCAGCTGTGTACATAACGGCATTGAGCTGCTCACAAAAGGCATTACATACTTACGGGTGATTAGACTGATAAAACCAACCTCATCTGAAAGATGCTGGTTTGCAGTGGATTTCTGTTGGCCGAGTACAGTAACGGAGAATTATTAGCGGTGTTAACAAAACAAACGAGCGCTTACTCTTCATTATTCTGAAGCTGTTACAATAAGTTCAGCAACTACTCTGCAGAAATAAATAACATTGCAGGATGCAACAAACAGGTTCCCAAACACCAGATCAAATGAATAATCCTTACTCCCGCTGAGCTTTAGAAAACTGGCCTGGACTCATCCAGAAATCCCAAATTGGACAGCTGAATAGAGATGTACATTGTATCTTTTTGGTTCCACTTTATGATTGAATCTGGCCATGGAAATAGAAACACTCTGCACTCTAGAGGGTTGTAATCAGTGCCTCAGGATAAAGAAAGAGGGGAGAAGGGATACAAAGCAGGATGTAGCATTCTTGGCTCTCTAAGCTGAGGGGTGAAAACATTCTACAAAATCAATCTAGGTTTTGGGGTGGGGATTGAGTCAGTGGATATTAGCTACTAGCTTGAAGAAGTGTGAAGCAGGCACAGCCATGGTGATGGATGCAAGAGGGAACAAATTCACTTATAAGGAGCAAACACTTTGGGATTGAACAGAAAGAAACAGAGGATGGACAGTCTCCTGGTTAATGCACGGAACAGAAGTTAGGGGTCTATTACAAGAACGGGTGGGTGAAGATCTGTAGTCTGTGATGTGCAGGAGGTCAGACTAGATCAGCAGCTCTCAAACTGTGGGTTGGGACCCCAAAGTGGGTCGCAACCTCATTTCAATGGGGTTGCTAGAGCTGGCTTAGACTTGCTGGGACCTGGGGCCGAAGCCAAATCCCGAGGCCTTGAGGCTCAGGTTGGGCTTCGGCTTTGGTGCCCCCCACCCCCCGCCTGAGGCGGTGTGGTTTGGGCTTTGCCCCCCCCCCCCACACACACACACACACGTGGGACAGCAGGGCTTGGGCGGGCTCAGGCTTTGGTCCCCCCTCCTGTAGCATGTAGTAATTTTTATTGTAAGAAGGGGGTTGCGGTGCAATGAAGTTTGAGAACCCCTGGACTAGATGATCACGATGGTCCTTTATGACCTTAAAGTCTGAGTTCATATCCTAGTTCTGCCATTCTCTTCCTGTGTGACCTTGGGCAAATCATTTAATCTCTCTGTGCTTAGTTCCCCATCTGTAAAATGGGGATAATGCTTGCTTGCAGCCTTTGGCTGTCTTGTCTATTTAGATTGTAAGATCTCTAGGGCAGGGCCTGCCTCTCACTAAGTGTATGAACAGCAGCTGGCACAATGGGGCCCTGATCAAGATGGAGTTCTCTAGATTCCACTGTAAGACAGATGATGATGATAGTGAATAAATAGATTAAGTGCAGGTATTGTCTTTGTGTAGTACAATGCTGCTCTGATTGCATGGAGTAAGATTATAGGGCTGGAAGGAACCTCTTGAGGTTACCTAGTTTAGCCCCCTGCGCTGAGGCAGGAACGGAAAGGTGTGAAAGAATCCCATGTACCCATGAACTCGAAGCATCATGCTCATGAATAAAATGTGGCCCACTACCTGTCACAGCTGGGTCATGGGCAACCAAATGCCACAGTCACGAGACAGGAGTCCAGAGTCAGCTAGGTCGGGATACCAGGAGGTCAGAACCACAAGTCAGGACCCAGAGTCAGGCCGGATCAGGATACCAGGGGTCAGAGGCAGGAGACAAAATGGAGGTGGGGAACCACAAATCAGATGCTTGGACTCACGCCAGGTCAGAATGCTGGGAAATCCAGCCGGGGTAGCAGGAAGCACAAGGCATGCAGTCCAGAGCAGGGCAGAGTCTAGTTGATCAGACAGTTTCCTGTTCCTGCTGCTGGCTTAAGTAGGGCCAGCAGGCCAATCAGCCGCTCTAGGGACTCTGCCAATCAGACCCGAGGGGCGGAGCCTCACACTGGGGCTGGGCTTTGTGGGTCCCGCATCAGCGTTTCCAGCAGGCTGCCAGGTGTAGGCTTGGAGCATGGTTGCTCCCATGAACCTTGGAGGGTCGTGACAGAGCTGCTTGTTAATGTGAATTTCCATTGATAAGGCAGCACCATTGCCAAGACAGACCAGGTCACCACAAGGACAGTATGCGCACAAGCTTAAAAGTGGATACAGACTGAGGAGCATTCAATGGAGCTGGCATGATGGAGCGGAGAATGCTGGGTCACAAACAACCAATACCAGATTCCCAAAGTAGACCAGATTCCAGGCAGCTGGAACTTGCAGGTGGAACTCAGAACAACTGACAAAACTTAGGGACGTTCTGCCTCAGTAAATGCATCTTCTAGGCTTGGCACTGGCTTAACTCCTCTTGGTGTGTGACGGCTCGAAGCATGGCCTCTGACCTATTGCCCTGGTGTCACCAACCAGAGAGGAAGTAGAGGCGTCCTCTTCTAGGGCAGCAGAAGCTTTGGAATCAAGACTAGCAGAACCAGTAGACTGTTCACTAAAGTGTTGTTAAACCACTCAGCCCCTGGTAGTGCAGTATGACTTTGTCGTGTCTAACCTATACCATGGCAAAGGGTGTCATTTCTGCACTCATGGATAGTGGGTAAAAGATGATGGTACAGCCACATGTCACTTGCAAGGCTTACTTATCATGGTCAAAAACTGTTGTTTTTCTGATGCATTTCTATGAAAAACATCCTGAAACAATGCCTCGAAGCTAGCACCTAGACACCGGGGCCAGGCATGAACACTCCACCTGCCCAGCTGAATCTAATACATGCTGTTGACCCTTGGGCCAGGCAGTTAACCAATATCCAGGGCCTTAGTGTATTTCTGTTAGGAGGAGAAACTGACTATTCGAATCAGGTTTTTTCTTTGGTATAAGCCTGTTTTCTTTACAAAGAATGCAAAATCCTGCTTCCCTGAACCCTGGAGGAACCCATGAAAATTCCAAGCCTGCCTTTCCAGCCAGCTCTCTGCCCAAAAGAAGCACTCTCTTCACTCCCTCCCAGGGTAACATTCACCCTGTTTCTCTCATTGTCTGTTCACTTTCTAGTTCCTTTCACACACTTTCAGACAGACAACTGCCACCAAATCAGTGCTCTAACCCTGCATGTACAGTCAGTCTCCAGGGAAACTTCTGAGGTCTCATGGCTCACCTACTACGCAGGTTTTGCCCTAGTGGTCCTTGCCTTGGGCAGTGGCTTTGATTGTTCTAGCTATTACTAAACCACAGGGCATTTAATTTGCTCACTCATTTATCCTAAGTGAAAAGACAGTTAGCACACCCGTCATAGAATATCAGGGTTGGAAGGGACCTCAGGAGGTAATCTAGTCCAACCCCCTGCTCAAAGCAGGACCAATTCCCAACTAAATCCTCCCAGCCAGGGCTTTGTCTAGCCTGATCTTAAAAACTTTGAAGGAAGGAGATTCCACCACCTCCCTAGGTAGCCCATTCCAGTGCTTCACCACCCTCCTAGTGAAATAGTGTTTCCTAATATCAAACCTAAACCTCCCCCACTGCAACTTGACACCATTACTCCTTGTTCTATCATCTGTCATCAGCTTCAGTGAGGTCTGTGACTGCCCATATCTCCATTGAAATGAGAGGTGGCATTGCCTAATGGATGGAGCACTGGGCTGGCACTCAGGAGGTCTGGCCTGCTGGGTGACCTTGGGCAAGTCACCTCTTTGCCTCAGTTTCCCCATCTGTACAAATAAGGTTGATACTGACCTTTCATGAGTGCTTTGAGACCTGCTGATGAAAAATGCTATGTAAGATCTAGGAATAATTATTTTAAGTCACTTGAAAATGGCACTTAGAGTCCTAAGTCATTTAGACCCAGATCCTCAAAGGTATTTAGATGCCTAACCCTGGGCCTTAGGCACTTCTGAAAATTGTATCCCTCCTATAGATATTGATGGATAGATTAGAAAACATAGTAAGATTGCCCACGCATTTTATCTATTTATTCTTGAAAAATCTATATTATAGGAAGGTAAGTCTTGCAGCCAATTGAAGTGTCAGTATAAGAAATACTACCTCCCCCGCCCCCAAGTAAAAAGTAAATATTACTGTTGGAGTAATGGGAATATTAGTATTCGAAGGCAGCAGTTTAGAAACCCCCTTAAACAGTAAAAACACAATATTAAGATCCTGGACTAGATGCCAAAGGCCCAGTCAGCATAAATTTCAGCTTCCCCATGCTGCTAACTTTTTTTTAAGATCTCATAATTGGTGCGTTAGTCACGCTTGTGGTTTGAACTGTACTCTGATGAGATGAAGCGAGATGGCAGCCAAGTTTAAAACATGCTGGAGAATTCATAAAACAGAAATCGGTGGCATTTCTCAGTGGAGCTGAAGTAAAACAACAAGACAGTGTGAAAAAGCACCAGGTTTCTGGGTAGAATCTGTTGGTAATATTTTGGGATATGTCCCGTTTTAGCACGGGAGTTTTGGTTATTTTAAAACCATGTGGCAAGATTCTAATCTGGGTTACGCTACTGTAAAACTGAATCTCTCCAGTTGGAGAAAGTCCATACTGACTTCAATAGTAACACCATGTAAATCTGAGACCAAAATCTGACCTCAAGTGCCAAATTCCTTTCACCTGTACCGCCAATGAAGTCAATGCATTTACACCAGGGATGGGCCAAACTTTGTCTTCATTTAATTCTGAGTGTAGTTACATCAGTGAAACGGGTGTGGTTGAGGATAGACATTTATCCCACAGTGACATTTGGGGGCAAACAAGGAGTCGTTTGTTAATTTATGGTGAAGATTAGCCTCTAAATAGAATATTGTGTACCCAGATCAGAGTAGCAATCAGACACACTGCTTTTTAACTCTTTGATTCCTTGATGTTAACTTGATACTTCATGTGGGGCAGGAGGGAGAGAGAGAGAGAGAGAGAGAGAGACCCCCTGGTGAAGAGTTTCTCTTGAGCTGTGTAACTGCCAATGACAGAGGTAGAACAATGTAATTGATCCAGTGATGTGAACCAAAGTGAAGGCTCTGATCCTGCAGTCAGATCTGCTCATGCAGACAGACCCTTGTGCTTATGCAAAATCCCACTGAAGTCACTGGCGCTCCATGCGATTGAAAGGCCTGCCCCACATCCAATTGCAGGATTGGAGCCTACACATGTTAGGTGTATCCAGATCTCGCCTCCCCTGGACCCTCTTTTGTCAATGATGATATCACTACAGTCATTCATACCAAGGAGTGTCTAATAACTGAGACAGACAGGCCTCTCAGTACTATGTCCAGTAGTCAACAATGCATTATTCTCTCTGAAGCAGTACCCAAATGGTTCATGACCACTGGTTTTATGCCCTGCCACTTAGCTACTCCCTGTTGAAAACAGGGATCTTTACAAAGCCCCCCACAAAGATATAAAAAGTTTCTGCTAAGAATAAATATATTAAGACTCTTGTACTTTATATGATTGTCTTAAAACTCTGTGCTTACAGCAACATCTTGTGTATAAAGATCTGACAAAAGATGATACTTTATAAAATTGATCTAGGGTAAGTGGTGAAATGGGTCAATCATTCCTGGGGGCTAAATGCCTCCCCCGGCCCCGTTACTCTACTATATTGGTTCTATTCCCCGTTAACATAGCGCCTCTACAACTTCAGTACCAGAGGACACAGTAAAGCTGTTGCATAAGCAAAGCCAAGCACAAGACTCCTGATCAATCTGAAGATGACAAGAATAAAATAGAATCTTTAGCCATACCCCAAATCAAGCCCTCCACTGAACTGCATCAGGTAAAGAATTGGAAATGGCCTTCTGCCATAGCTTTAGACCTGAGATGGTGGTATTAATATTTCAATTGCATTAGCTGTGAAAGGCTCCAGCCCTGGCGAACACCCCCCCCCCCCCAGATGTCTTCAGATCCCATGAGCTGCTGCAGCAAATGGGGTTCCCCCCCCACACTTTTGGCCAAAAGGTTTCCAAGAATGGAACTCGACTAGAAGAGCCATAAAGAGGGGTGGTTCTGAAAGTTGTAATCGGACTCAAAACGCCTCCCTTTTACTTCTCCTCTTCTCCCAGCGGCACTGTGTGTAATGTAGCATATTATAGGAGGACAACAGCCCCAGGGAAACAGCTAGGGTGACCAGATGTCCCGATTTTATAGGGACAGTCCCGATTTTGGGGTGTTTTTCTTATATAGGCTCCTATTACCCCCCACCCTCATCCCAATTTTTCACATTTGCTGTCTGGTCACCCTAAACAGCTAGCACAGGCAAGTGTCAGCATGACATTGCAAAAATACATCCCCAGAATGTCCTCACGGCAGCCATTTTCTCTTGCACTCTGTTCTAATCCTCCTGGCTGTCATGGGCAATAGACTTCCTTAACCCAGGTACTAGGGCAGGCAGAAATGGAATGGACACACAGGAGCCTGCAGTGTCCTCACATGGCAAATACCTTGACTTTCTGTCCTCCTAAATGACTGCAGGATAATTGATGCCTTTTTCAAACACAGTCATTTGGTTTCCAGAAGGCTAACTTTTTAAAATACCTTCTGAAGCTCTAGGACTCAAATTGCCTGAGCCTTGTCAGACTCTGGCCTTCAGCCAGAAGAAATGTTGCTGGTCTCAACTGCAGAACTGAGACAGCTTGTCCATCCTCAGCTTGTCACACTTAGACTCAGCAGGATGATAAAAATTCATTTTAAGCCCAAATTAGAGCCATGGGAACCCGGGAGTATTTGCCTGGAAAGCAAGCTTGCTCTTTTTTAATCCAATAACTTGCCATCAAAGCCTGCAAGAACACGGAGATCTTAAAGTCAACAGAGAAAAGTGTTATATTCTTAACACATCTTAAAGCTACTCCAGGAGAGGTTGTTGCTGCAGTGATCTCCTCCAATAAAATGTGGGGGCAAGGACTAAAAAACTGACTGGTAGAGCTGGTTGAAAAATGCTAGTTGTTGGGGGTGGGTGAAGGGTTGTTTCTTTTTTTGTCAGGAAGTTTACAAAAGATCTCTTCCTGCAAAATATCCTTTCAAAAATCTTTCGTTTTTTTTAGAGAAAAACTAAACAGGAAACGGGGGAGTCGGTGGGGGGGGAATCTTTTAAAAAAAATGTGGGGGGGTAACTTTTTTTGGAGGGGGTTCAGTAAAAATGTTGAGTTTTAGAAAACCAAATACCAACACAATTTTATCAGACACCAAAAGAAAATTCCATTTTTGAACAACTGAAAAATGGTCACCTTCGGTTTTTGAAAATCAGATTTTTTTTTTTTCAGTGCTTTTTAATAGAAAAATCAGAAAATTTTGAAGGGAACAAAAGTCCTTGCATTGCACTGAAATGTTATGCTTTCAAGAGCTGCATGAAAAGTCCTGGTCTCCAGATATTCCCTCTATTATCTAGGGGTTAACCTAAGAAGGGAAGCAAGGGCAAGCCAAGTAACCCTTTAAATCTCTGGGTTACCTTTTCCCCCCCATTGGTTTGGCACTCATTGAATTGGTCCCTGCCTGTTGCCCCCTTCTCAGGCAGTGCTAGGCCTGTTATCCAGGACTGAAGGACTCCTTGGGGACTCATGTTCAGAGCATTCTTTTTCTCCACTGTGTTCTAGCTTCTCCTGCTGAACTGTCATTTCTCAAAAAGAACAGGAGTACTTGTGGCACCTTAGAGACTAACAGATCTGTTACTGCCACAAGTACTCCTGTTCTTCTTTTTGCGGATACAGACTAACACAGCTGCTACTCTGAAACCTGTCATTTCTCAGCATCCATCATCGTCTGTCAGGACCCACAGCAGCATGGAGAGAAGCAACAGATCTTCCTGATTCCCCCTTCATACAGGCAACGTTCGAACGCTGAGCCAGTCTTTCATGCAGATCATTTAGCTGATGATTTTTGCTTCTCTTCGTGCTCCCAGCAGATCCCAGAGCAGACCGCTATTTTGGTTACTTTCCTGAGCTTGGGTCAGAGCCAAAAAGTAAACAACCAGCATAAATATAGGGCCCAGGTCATTCGCTTGCGTAAATCGGTGTAGATCCATTGATTTCATTCATTCAGTGGAGCTGTGTCGATTGAGGCCAGCTAAGGATCTGGCCCTAGATTTTAAATTTTTTTTCTTTGAATAATATAAGGTAGTGTTCCTAATTTTAGGTAAGAAAATTTATTATTTAAAAACACAGGGCCAGAGTCTTGTCTGGTGTAAACAATGTAGCTCCGTTGAAATCTATATTAACTTAGCCCAGCTGAGAATCTGGCCCACGATTCTTAGCCCGATAATGCCCTTTTTAAGTGCTTCCATTGTGCTCTGAGGTTCTCTGAGCTCTTCCCTCCACACTTCTGTTCCCCCAGCTGGTGTCCAATACAATTCACCACAATAATTCTCTTCAGAGCAGGGACTGTCTCTTTTATTCTGTGGTTATACTGCGCCTGGCACAACTGGGTCTTGACCCAGGCTCTTAGTGCTACAAATATATAATAATAATCTATGAAAATATTATTGTTCCTTGATCTCTCCTTCGCCACCATCCTCTGTCCCCTTGAGCCTGGGCTTACGTGCACCAAACAAAATCCTGTTTCGAATGCACTAATTTCATTGTGAATGTTCCATGTGCTTTCAGTGGCTCCACTGAATCCCAGTGCAGTGCAGTGGGGAACACGCTGCCTGTCCAGAAGTTGATTGACAGGCCGTCCGGTGTATTCTCTCTCTGTAGTGAGTCGGCGTCTGTACAGCGCTTTGAACATGTGAATTGCTGTGTCAATGCTCAGAACGGTGATTATCTGGAGCCTAGCAGGTAGGTATCATTGGCCTTGGACCCTGGTGCCCTGGCTAGCGGCTCCTGGAGATTACCTCAGTTCTCACACTACAACAGGAACAGAGAGTAGCACAATATGATGGTTCTGAGGCATTGAATGTTTGGGGAAGGGGGTGTAATTATAAGATATACACCTCTACCCCGATATAACGCTGTCCTCGGGAGCCAAAAAATCTTACCGCGTTATAGGTGAAACTGTGTTATATCGAACTTGCTTTGATCCGCCAGAGCACGCAGCCCCACCCCCCGGGAGCGTTGCTTTACCGTGTTATATCCGAATTCATGGTATATCGGGTCGCGTTATATCGGGGTAGAGGTGTATAAATAAAACAAAACCCAGCAATGGCTACTGGCCATCTATGCTTGTGCACAACCAGCCTCTGGGACCCACACTGGGAACATATGGGTTGTTGGTTGTCACTCTCCATTGCCTGCTCCACGTAAACGTTTATGCGTTTGCTACTGCTCCCATGTAAGAGACTTAGGTGCCTAAATACCGTTGGGGATCTGAGCCTTGCTCTTTTGCTGGAGTGCCAGAGCCTCATGCTTTTAACTCTGGAGGTCCTGGGTTCAAACCCGGGGGTCAGCCCAAGCGGGGTCAGCTACCTCCGCACAAGACATTGCCATCTTTGGTCCTATGATAAACTCTCTATTGTCAACGGGAAGACCGCCTTCTTTGGTGGAAGCCTGCATCGGGGTTAATGGAGGCTGAAACAGCAGAGGGTGCTCTTACCGCACCCGCTAGGAAGGAGGGGGAGCTGCAGGGGAGAACTGTTCCCTCAAGCTAGGCATTGATGGGACAGCTATGCTCCACCTGCTGGCCTTCCTTTAACCCCTGGGTATTGGAGTGTCTTATCCTCACCCTCCCTCTCGCTCTGCCGTGCTGGCTGGGGCAGGCTGGGCTTGGATGGCCTGGTACTGAAGGTACAGGGAAGGGAGATAGAAGTTAAAAGATCTGTGAATTCTAACTGAACTGCATGGGCCAAGCCTCTGTCTTGGCCATTTCTAAGGGCTGGTACGATGGATGGACTCTTACACAGTAGTGTCTGGCAAAAGGCAAGTGCTCCACTAAAGGAACCAACCGCTACCATCTGCCAAAAAACAGGACTGGCACAAAACCCTGCTCATAAAATTGCCATATGCTCTATTTGTTGGAATGACACATTTTCATTGAGCTCTCTTCCCCACTGCCAGGCAGGTGGGGCTGTCACCCGTCTCTTCACTCACAATACAGTCTCACTTACTTTACCATGACAGCACCGTTGTCTTGGAGAGCCGGATGAGCAGCCTCCTCTGAGCTGGGGATATCGTCACGGTGGACACTCTGAGGACATGAATGCCTGCACTTAGACCTAACACAAGACCTCACCTCAAGTTCTGCCCAATCTGGGAAGAGATGCCTGAATGTGGAGCTCTCAGGTGGCACCATGCAGGGCTCCCACCATACCTTTTAATGGGTCCATTGCTTTACTTTCTCTTTTTAACCCCAGCTGACTGTGTTCCCCCTTCTTCCTAGTTTTGCTTCTTCTGGATCAAACAGAGTTATGCAGGAAATCACCCCGTACGCTTGATCCTGTCAAGTGAACTCAACATCCAGCTTATAATCAGAACAGGAAAGGCCTGGAAAGAAGTGAGCAGCGTGATCTTACTTTTCAGTTTGATAAGCAGTCTATTGTAGATCTACAAGATGATGACTTGACTTCCCCTTTTGTATGGCTCCGAGCGCTAGGCACTGAGGGGGAGATAGGAGCAGATATCAAATGCAGTGGAAATGAAAATGTTAAGATGAATGCTTGGTGTTATGAGGACAGACCACGTTCGGAAGGAACCCATTTAGGAAAGTTGCGAAGGTGGTACCAATTATAAAAAAGTTACGGGAGTCCAGGCTTAGATACCTTGGCCATATGACCAGACAATAGGAAGATTTGAGATCTAGAAAACCTTCCTTATGTTGAAAATTTAAAGGAGCTCAATCTATTTAGCTTAATGAACAAAAGATTGAGAAGCAACAGGATCATGAGCTAGAAGTACCTCCATAGGCAGAAGATTTTTGCTACTGGAGGGCTCTTTAATCTAGCAAAAGCATAACAAGATCCAATGGCTGGAAGTTGAAGTCAACAAAGTTCAAACTGGAAATAAGGTGCACATCTTTAATTCTGCGGGCAATCAAATCTTGGAACAGATTATCAAGGGACATGGTAAATTCTCCATCCCATGGAGTGTTTAAATTAAGTCTGGATGTCTTTGGAAAATTATGTTGAACTTCAACCAGAAACTATTTGGGTTGGATGCAAGAATTCTCAGGTGAAAGCTCTGGCCTGTGGTGCACAGGAGATCAGATGGGATCTTAGTGATCCCTTCGGGCCTTGGAATCCCTGATTATCTACTAGGTGCTTTGCAAATGACCCAGAGCGGGAAACGTTTGCATAAAGGGCTCAGTGGACAATTTCAAATAATGATCCGAGATGTAAAAATTCAAGACCTAGATCCTCAGCTGATGTAGATCAGTGTAGCTCTGACTTCAATAAGCTATGCCAATTTACACCAGCTGAGGATCTGGCCCAAAGGGTTTATCAATAATTAGCCAATTGAAAAAAGGCCAAAACCATTGACTAAAATACTTGCCGTGAATAGTGTGCCCCGCCCTCGTGCTGGTTCAGCAGTGAGTGGTAGCACTATGACTCTCAACTTATTTCAGCAGCGTTCACTATCCAAATATGTTTAGTGCATTGCACCGCAGTCCTGAACCCATTCCTTGGCTGGTGTCAACTGGTATAGCTAGGGTGACCAGATGTCCCGATTTTTTTTATAGGGACAGTCCCAATTTTGGGGTCTTTTTCTTATATAGGCTCCTATTACCGCCCCCAACCCCTGTCCCGATTTTTCACATTTGCTGTCTGGTCACCCTAGGTATAGCTTCAGTGAAGTCAGGGGAGCTGAGCTCTGCCAGGTGACACCAGCTAAGGATCTGGCCTCGTATATATTTGAGTGCAAATCAAGAGTTCCTACTGCTCATTCTTGTGCTCAGTCCCCTAACCAACGGAACAGTACCTTAAATATCTGCACATCAGAAGGCATACAGGGCCAACATTTCCTTTGTTACACCAGTGCAGCCTCACTGACTTCACTGGGATTGGACTGGTGTGCATGACATAAGAATTTGACTCTCAGCTTCGAAATGGTTCTAAGTCCTAGGCAGCTGTAAATGATGGTCAGAACACACTGTATCAGTAGTAGCTGTATTTTCGTCTCGATTAAGGAGCTACAGACAAGATGTGAATTCCAATATACCAAGAGAAGTTGAGAATGGATCCTTAAATCTTTCTCAGTCTTTCAGACATTTCTTGTGAACTGAGGTTGGATCTTATTTCTTATCCTCTCATTCCAGTCTAACCTCGCTCTCCTCAGGAACGGATCTTGTTGATTCATTTTGCTAATCCCTGTGTGTGTTAGATATTGGCTTCCCCAGCTAGGACAGAGCATTATTACCGTTCCGCAGTGTATGGGGAGCACATCTCGAATGAGAGTGGAATATATTGAGCTACTGGAGTCAAACCAGAACCCGAACTCTCATTCGGCAAGAAGTTTACATTTATAACAGCAATGTATACTTGTGTGCTCTTGCTGTGAAATACGTGGAGGACACCAATAAGGGGAATCCAGGCTCACTTTGCCAGCAGGCAAAGGGACAGTCCGGGATCCTGGAACTGTGTGTGGTTCTGCATTTCTGACATTCCTGCCTGAGTCTCTGATGGCTGCCTGCCACTGGCCTGGCAACCCCAGCTGACACATCCAGCTATCATCGATCATCGCTGGGTAAAGTTAACAATTTAGCTTGAAGTCAACAACTCCAGCAATTTCAAACAAAGCCTAAAGGTTGAAGCAGTTTCGGTGACAGTGGGTCAGTTTCCCCTGTAACCTGAACCAACTTCTCTTTCAGGACAGAACTTTGTTTTCAGCTCCTGTGCACAGCTGGGAAGTTTTTCCAACACAGTGGAAGAAGCAGAATTGCAGATGGAATGCTAGGCGGTAGGTACAGTGGGTTGGTTAATTCCCATGTCTTCCATCTCCGGAAATCTGGATCCAAATCTGATTAAGATCACAAGCCGAATGAGTTTGAGCTCGAACTGGTCATGCTTGGACATTTTTTACTAACAGCAAAAGACTACCCCGTAATTTGCTGCAACTGATGGTCTGTCTGAGAGGCCTGGCTCAGCTAGAGATCACAACTTTAATAATAATATTATTATTATTGTATTACCATAGCCCTAGACTCCAGGAGCCTGATGTGCTAGGTGCTGCACAAACACGCACAAAAAGATAGTCACAGCCTCAAAGAGCTTCCAATCTAAGTCTGACAAGAGTCAGACGGATCCAGGCAGACAGAGGGAGCACAAGGAAAGAATAAGACCGCATTGGTCGGCGTGATTGGCAGTGCTCTCAGCACATAAGTAACCTAATCGTTGTCAGCTTCATTGTAGGCATCAGAGCAAAGGAGAGTTTTGAAGGTGGCTAATGAGGTAGCTCTGCAAATGTTTACAGGGAGCTTCTCCCAAGCGTGAGGGACAGCATGGGAGCATGCCCGAAGTTGCTCATTTGAAAGCGTAACAAGGGGCTGATTGGGACGAGCACTGACAGATTGAAAGTGAATGAGAGATGACAGTCAGGGTGGGGATAGGCCAGGAAGGACCTTGACAGTGAAGTATCAGAGGGATAGCCATGTTAGTCTGGATCTGTAAAAAGCGACAGAGTCCCGTGGGACCTTATAGACTAACAGAAGTATCGGAGCATAAGCTTTCATGGGTGAATACCCACTTCATGCTCCAATATGTCTGTTAGTCTATAAGGTGCCATAGGACTCTTTGTCGCTCTTGACAGTGAAGACAAGCTGCTTTTGTTGCAAGAGAGAAGGGGAAGGCGGCAGAGGAATTCAAAGAGGGGGTGACGTGGTCAAAGCAACAGGCTAGGAAAATGATCTCCGCAGCGGCACTTTGAATGGAAATGAGTGAGGCCAGGTTGCATTTGTCACGGCCAGAAAAAAGGATGTTGCGGTAATTGAGACATGAGATCATGACAGCCGGGACAAGAGTTTTAGCACTGTGGATGGGTAGGAAAGGCTTAGAGATCTTAAGCAGAAGATAAGAAAAACCTAAGGCCTTATTGAGTAAGAAAATTGCACTGGTTTGATGTAAATTTGGGTTTTAAACTGATTTAGTTAAACTGGCGCAAACCCGCGTGTAAACAGTTTTATTTCTGTTTAGCTTAAATTGATTCCTAATCCGCTTAAGTGAAATCGAAATAAGTTTGATTTAGGCCAAAATAAGTGTGTCCACACGGGTTTGCAAGAGTATATTAAAATCAGTTTAAAAACACACCTATAATTAACAGGTTTCAGAGTAGCAGCCGTGTTAGTCTGTATCCGCAAAAAGAAGAACAGGAGTACTTGTGGCACCTTAGAGACTAACAAATTTATTAGAGCGTAAGCTTTCGTGGACTACAGCCCACTTCTTCGGATGCATATAGAATGGAACATATATTGAGGAGATATATATATACACACACATACAGAGAGCATAAACATCTCCTCAATATATGTTCCATTCTATATGCATCCAAAGAAGTGGGCTGTAGTCCACGAAAGCTTATGCTCTAATAAATTTGTTAGTCTCTAAGGTGCCACAAGTACTCCTGTTCTTTTTACCTATAATTAAAATGGTGCAAAACTGTCACATGTAGACGAGCCTTAAGTTGCTTTGGGCAGCTCTTTGAGCAAACTCACCCAGCCCCTCCCCACATTCGCTAGAGTTTAGCCTTTGCAATCATCCACCTCATTTTTAATGAACGTTCCAATTCACTCCATACTTCACTTCCCCGAGGAAGGCAGTTTTTATCTTCCTAGGGCCACCCCTGTGATTGATTGCTATGGAAGCTGTGGACTCTCCCATGCCTTGCAAGATTGGATCCTTGATGATGGAAGTCAGATTTCCAGCATGCAGTCAGTTTCTGCTAATGGACTGAACCAGACCAGGAGGAACCAACACCAAGAGCCAAGCTTTTACACAGATACAAAACTCAAAGACAGAAAACAACCTCTCCGTTGGATTTGCCAGTAACTCTTTGGATCACCATAGGGCAAAGTTGCAGACTAAGATAACCACAAACCAAAATGTAACAGGGCTTGATAACGTTACCAGAGCAAATTCGAGTTGGTGGTATGGTGGATACAATCCTCAGGAATAAACCACTTATAGCCTAGCACATATAGCTGATGCAGCCCCTAAAACCTCAACATAATTTAAGACTGTTTCCATAAAAGAAAATCTAAAATGTATGTTGCAGAGGCTTATGATTTGAGTCCCCTCATACATGCTTGTCTTTCTTTCAGCAGTATGGCCTATAGCTGGAGCTTACTGCTGGTTATTTTCAGCTCAACCAGGTAATGAGGGAGGCTGGCGCTGATTCCATGGCAGAATAGATGGCACTAATGGATGGAATTTAGAATAACACAGCACTGCAGGAATAATGTGAGAGGCTATCAGGGAAAGTCTACCAGGGAAAGGGCACAGCTAGGTATTTTATATTCAGTCTCCTGTGTGGTTTGGTAACACATTTTGTTCCTGGAATGGTAAAATGAGTCTTCTTTTTAATTTGAAAACTGCTGATATTACACAATGTTAATAAAGATAATAATACCACAGACTTATAGAGAGGTTTTCATAAGTAATCTTAAAGCATCTTACAAAAAAGGGCAGTGGCATTCTCCCTATTTTATAGATGGGGAAACTGAGGCACTGACAAAGTGACTTGCCCAGATCATTCATAAGGCCACTGGCAGAGCCAAGAATAAAACCCAGGTCTCCTGAATTCCACTCGAGTGCCCTATCCTCTAGGCAATACTGCCTCCTTTCTTTCTGCAAAGAACCTGTGAACTCCTCTCTCAGGCAATGGGAATTTTATCTGATGGAGGAATGTGTGTGTTCATGCATGAAGATGCATTAGTGCCCATCTATTGTGCATGTTAAGTAAGACAAAGACATAATTATGTCTTTAGAATGACGGAGGCTATTTCTAGAACCAAAATATAATGAGACTGTCCTGATGAGAGCAGCAAAAGCCCAAGCTTTCTTTAGCAAATGGCTTCTAGTGTGATCCACTTACAGAGCAACTTTTATTTATTCTAAACACGATCATACAAGATTAAGGACAGAACCAGCCTCCCCCAAAATGTCCGGCTGTAATGATCTCAAGAAATAGCTTCAAGATTTTACTTATTGGCGCACTCAAGTGATCTCTTGATTTGCTGTAGCAGGTTGTGAATATTGGTTGTAAAAAGGGCACCACTCTGTGAGATAAAGAAGATAGGGAGGAGACCAGCTAAAGTTTTTTTTTTTTCCTCTCTCTCTCTGCATAAAGAGACAGATTCTAAACTGGCATAGAACAGTTACTCATGACAACAATTGAGAGGCTTCAGCATTTCTCCACCACAGTCACACTTTTATTACTATATTTTCCCCCGGGACATAAAGGTTTTAACTGTATGTGATGCCGCCTTCTGTGATCCATACTCTCAGCAAGATGTGTGCTCAAAGGAAGCCATGGGTGTGGCCTTCCCTAATTCTGCCCTCATGTGCTGGCATTGGCCCTAGTGGAAGCAGCCCATGGGAGTCCAAGGGCTGAATTTATTCCTGTATTCTCCGTATATTGCATTGAAATGTTGATGCCACTTCTCAGCTTGGATGGAGATGGAGCAAGAACTTTCCCAGATCCTCTGGGGGAAAAAAATGTCCCAAGTCTTCATTAGCGTTTACAGCAATCAATATACAGTGGTGACTCTGTAGAGAGCAGCTCTTTTTAATTAAGGTCTAAGTCATCCTTTAGCAAAACATTGATACATAAAAAAACCAACTTCTTCCCCCCTTCAAGATGAATAGAACTCCTTTTTTAATTACATGGTCCATGCAAGGATTTCTCAGTAAGGTTTAATGTAACTGGAAACAAAAGCATTTGGCCTTGCAGCCGAGCCAAATAATGCTAATGACACGTTAGCCTTGCTACTGATCTCACCCCCCAGCGTGAAGAGGGGGAGTTTCTTCACAAAAGACAATGGAGTTACACAGGTGTGAGCACAGAATCAGACCCCTAGTTATTTTGTCAGCCCTTATTCACACACAGTCCCCTTACTACTTACTCATGGTGAATAAGGCTTGTAGAATAAAAAGTGATTGATTCCTCCTTAAACAAGATACCAGTTCATGGAGCTATTTTATACCACATACCAGTGGCTCTGGAAGTTTATAAAGATGACACATTATTAAAATGGTAACCAGTTACATTAGCCTTGTATTATGTAAAACATGCACATCCCCAGTATAGGCAAGTCCATTGATACTGAACACGGTAGAGCTCCTTCTCTATCAAGACAATGCAGGAAGCTTGTATTGCTGCTGTTCTTGCTGACCCGGTCCTAAATTCATATTGCTGCTGGCATTGCTCTACCTGTGGTGAAGTGCTTTCCAGGGTTGGGGCCTATATGCTCTTGTGGAAAGAGGACTTCAGTCTCTAGTGATGTCAACCTAGCTAGCACCTTTCACAAGGACAAACTTCGTATCAGTGTGTACAATGGAGATGATACTGAATTCCTTTGCAAAGGGCTTTGAGATCTACCAATGAAAAGCACTAGGTAGTATTAGTAGGCGAAGGAGTTGAAAAAGAATAGTAAGTGAAGCTGGAAAAGGAGATGTAAGAAACTTAAGAACCTCCTGATGAGGGCTTTATGAATTTTAAGATATTAGACGGAAGAGCATTAAAATTTATATTCAGTATAGTCTTGGGTGAGTGGTACCACAGCTTTAATTATCACTAAACAAAGCTTTTGTTTGGGTTAGAACATACTATATTGGTGAAGCTCTCAGTCCAGCATCTCTCTACACACCATAGGCCTGTATTATTGTCAGATGTGTTGATACATTGTGTGCAGTAGTTTAGACTCTATTATATCAGTACGTTATTTGAGGCTATCTTTTAATTATAGGTACGCACCTAACACAACAGGACCTCAATCACTGATTGAGAGTTCTAGGTGCAAATGCAAATATTAAATAATAATATAAAGGGAAAGCTCACATGTCGTTGTTAAAAAACCAACCCTCTGGATTTAATTATTGTGGTATAATACACATGGTAAACCTGATTATAACATGAAAAAAATCTTAACTCATTATGTCAAATTTTTTGCAATGGCCTATAATTATAAAGTATATTGACAATGGATTGTGCTCTATCCCATCACAAACTGAAAATGCATAGAATTAAAGATGTTTAAAAATAATCTCCGTACTAAATGGTTCAATTAACTTTGGGTTGCCAGTTTTTTCAAATGTTCTTTAATGGGCTTGGTACTCATGGGCAGATGAATTCATTTTCTACTCTGGGTCATTGCTTACATTTTTCAACTGGTTAAACAAAATCATAGGAAAATCTGCATGAGAGAAGCCAGCTTTCTTCATTGCATAGTTGTGTAGCTATTCTTGCCATCAACAATGCTACCACTGAAATGCTGTTGCAGAAGCAACTTGACCGGCAGTGACACAGGATTGAAGAAAGCAGCTGCTAGGTCCTGCAGACTCAATTCTGTTAATGTAAATATATCCTAGTTTGAAATATTTATATTTATTTTAAGTGAATGATATATTTAGCCACAGTAATGGCTCCCTTTCTGAAGTTTGCAGAGAAAAGCCATTGTTAAGACTCTATTACATCTTGTCCAAAAATAAATTAATTTATTGCAGTTGCATTTTCCATCTATGCTTCCATTTCCTGTTTTAATAGCATTAATTCCAGAATTTTTAATGGATCTATTGTTTGTGTAAAAAAAAAAAAAAAAAAAAGGGCGGATACCAGCTAAAGTTTTCTCTCTCTCTCTCTCTCTCTCTCTCTGCATAAAGAGACAGATTGTCAACTGGTGTAAACTGGCATAGAACAATTGGCCTCCACTGGCAATACTGGTTTATGCCAGTTGAGAATCTGGCTCAAAAACTTTCACTTAGCCATTTAGCATATATGTAAATTAAATGTGCATGTTAACTGTATTGCTATATGTACTGTACATCCTGTTATAATCCTAGATAAGAAACTCCTGTAAATTATCCAAGCTTTCGAATGATACTTCATTTGCCCCATCTAATCATCTCAATTTCTTTGTAGCAAGGTTTCATACCCCAAGAAAATGCAGTATTCATAATGCATAAAATGTGCAAGCTCAAAGGTTGTAAATGATGTGGAAAGGGCAGGCTAAGAAATGTGTTTATGTTCCAAGATATTAAACAGAACTAATTTATCTTTCCATATGAGATACAAAACTACTATTTGGCATCAAATGTGTCTTAAGAGCTAGCAATATAGAAATGATCATGAACCAATCCTATGAGGAACATAAAAAATATTGAAGATGCCTTTTCCAGATGTCTGACCTGCAACACTTTGTTCAGTTAAGCACAGGTGATAAAATATTTGGTGAACTGAGCTAAAATTAATGATTGTTCTCAATAGAACTCCAAGAAAGCAATGGTTCTTAAAAAGAAGAACAGGAGTACTTGTGGCACCTTAGAGACTAACAAATTTATTAGAGCATAAGCTTTCGTGGACTACAGCCCACTTCTTCGGATGCATATAGAATGGTTCTTACCAGATCAGTCCACTCATATGGTAGAATAAAGTAGAACATATTTTTCCTGGTACTGGCCTCATTTGTTTGACTAATCCAAAATCTATCAGGGACATCTTTGCCTACACAATTAAATGTCCACTTTTTGTAATGATTCCCCTTTGAACTTCAATGCAACAAAGACATTTCTCTTGCAGAGAGCAATATAACAAATTCAGTTAACTAACCTTGTCTGAGTACCATTGAAAAGCAATACAAGAAAATGCTTACATTCATCCCTGTTCAGCAAAGCACTTAAGTAGGTGCTTAAATCCCACTGGTGCCAGTTTAGTGTTTTGCACAATACTAACGCTTTCCTGAGTCATGCCCTAAGGTACTGCCCAATATGAGTAAAGGTGGCATAATTGGACTTATGACATGACTGTTTTAGTGATGAGATAGGTGCCTGTGATGTCTATGGGTGGGGGGGGAGGCACATACAGGGGTCCAGGAACATGGGGGGGAGATGTGTGCTAAGAGCCCTTGAACCAAACTGTCAGCCCTGTATATAATGGAATCCGCTTCAAGCCAGGGGGTGCAGCTGCACCCCTAGTTCCAGCCCCTATGGGCATGTATTTGCATAATATAATCAGGCAACACACATTGTGGCTCTGTGCTGAAAACTACTCCACGCTGTAAGCCGCTCTCAGTGGAATTGCTCTTCAGTTTGGTTTACAACCTAACGACTGTTTGCTCTTCAAAACCGGGCACAGCTGTACTCGTTCTGGCTTTGTTGGGCTGGGCTGGGCGGCTTGCTCCAGAATAACAGGGGCCGCGCTTGCACCCCACTCACAGCAGGATTCAGGCTCTGAGCCCCCGCAGTGTCCCGGGTTCGCGCTGACCCAGGCCGCCTGCGGCTCAATCCGGAGTCACTCCCGGGGCTCAGTGTAGACATCCCTGCAGAGGCTGGGGGCGGGTCAGGGCTGTACCAAGGACGGCCCTGCGGAGGGGTCCGAGGCCCTGGGGGCTGCCTGCGACGTGTCGGCGGGGGGCGCTGCGCTGCGCTGCCGGAGCGCCCGGGCCCTGCCCCCGCCCGCCGCCTCTCTCCTCCCCCGCAGCCCAGGGCTTGGTACGTTCCCGGCTGGCGGCGCCGGGGGCCGCGTTCCGGAGCTGGCCGCGCTCTGGGGCCGGCGGGAGGGCGGAGCGGCGGGGAGCCGGGCGCGGGCAGGCGGAGCGCGGCAGCCCGGGGGACGCTCGCCCAGGTACCGCAGCGGCTCGAACCCGGCTCGGCCGGGCCGGGGACGCGATCGCCTGCGCGGGGTGGGCGAGGCGAGGGGACCGGCGTGGGAAGGGAGCCGCGTCGGGGGGCGGGCGGCGGCCCGGGGACCCCCTTCCTCGCCCTGCCCGGGTCCCCGCGGGGGAGAGCCCCGCTGGGCCGGCGCCCCCGGCCCCTTCCCTTCCCTTCGGGGGATGCGCGCCCGGTCTGGCGGCGCTTGTCCCCCAGCCTGGATGGGGCGTGGGGCTGCGGGACGGGTCCCGGGCTGCCCCGGCGGCTGGCTCTGCGGAGCAGGGCACCGGCGCGGGTCCTGTTGCGGGAGGGGGCTCGGCCGGGCTCGGGTTGTCCGAGGACCGCGGCGGGATACAGCTGTGGGACTAGGAGGCGAGCTTGGGGCACGGGGTGTCAGGGTAATGCCTACCCTGGAGCAGCCAGGCAGGGCTGCCCTAATCCAAGGGTCCCTCCTATTTCTAATCCAAGTCTAAAACAAAAGCTTCTTTGAAGCAGCGATTCGCTTTTCGTCTTGTGTTTACACGGTGAGGTCCTGGCCCATGCCCGGGGCTTCCAGGAGTTACTCGAAAACTAATAATGAGGAGAGGTATGGACTTCTCTTGGCACTTTGCATGACAGGCACGGGGAGTGCAAACCTGAAAACTCTTCAGGGCAGGTGTGTAGACAGTGTCTTGAACATAGAGGGCGCTGCTAAAATGCAAATAATTAAGAGCCATCGTTTCCAAAAGTGGCTAGTGATTTGGGGTGCCTCTGTGTTTGGGTGAGACCTTTAAGGGACCTGCTTTGCGGAAGGTGGGTGTTTCAGAAAATCAGACCCTTATAGGTATGTCAAGTTGAGAACCCATTGACCCCAATAAGGATCGAAGGCATAAACTGGTGAAAATATGTCAAAACAAGGACATTTTAAAGCCCAAATGAAGGCTGGCAGTTTTTTAGACACATCACCTGTTAAGTTGGTGATGAACAGGAACTTTGAAATTTTTGCTAAAGCC
This sequence comes from Malaclemys terrapin pileata, assembly GCF_027887155.1. Lineage (NCBI taxonomy): Eukaryota > Metazoa > Chordata > Testudines > Emydidae > Malaclemys > Malaclemys terrapin. The sequence goes on along the minus strand of NC_071508.1, from coordinate 146,313,329 downwards.
AGTCGGTCTTGGTGAGAGATTTAATATGACACAAATGTAGCAGCAGAAATAGCTTCCTTTGGAAATAAAAGTCAACCCAGTTAGTAGATGCCATTATTTCTAGCAGTGTGACATTCAAAACACTTTTTGTTTGTTTGTCCTATAAAAGTTTGTGTTTAAATGTTTGTTCTTTTTTTATTTTGAATTTGGTAAATAGAAAAGCTGAGATGATGTAATAACATACAGACATTTTCAATGTTTTGGTTTCATATGCATCTATTTTAATTTTGCTGTTTATTGCATGAACTACTCTTTATTGCCACAGGGTGCAATTTTAGAGATTAGTAAGTGGTGTTGGAGAAACTGCAAGTTGCTTCATTTTCCAAGAATGTTAGTCATTTCCTTTCAGTGATTTCAGGGAGTCGAAATTTAACAGCATCGGTACTTCTACAGGAAAACTTTTCATAGATTCTAGGACTGGAAGGGACCTCGAGAGGTCATCGAGTCCAGTCCCCTGCCCGCCTGGCAGGACCAAATACCGTCTAGACCGTCCCTGATAGACATTTATCTAACCTACTGGACTGTCTACCTACTTTCCAAGCTGGACTGTCATTTCGGCTCTCTGCATTTCCTAGCCTAGCTCACAGAAGCAATTCTTGCTCCTGCACAAGTAGGCCTATTGACATCAATATAGCAGTTCGTTAGCCTTATCCTGCTCCCATTTTAATCAATAGTTCTGCTAACCATTTTGGGGGGGTAGGAAAGGGGTCCTAAAGTGAATTATTAGTTTGATGATTTCATATCACGTTATTAGGATTTTGTAGGAAAACACCTTATAAGTAAACCGATAAGACAGTTCTGTTAAAACATGTGACTAATAAAAGAAATAAAACACATGAATCCTCTCTGGATTATGGAAGTCTGGTAGATAAAATTGCTTAGCCTTTTAATGACGCACTTTGGTGAGAAAGTGGAAATTTAGGTCCCAATCCTGCAAACATACTTAACTTTCTTCATGAGAGTAGTCCAATAGGGAGCAAGTTACCATCTAAACTGGGACATATTACCCCAAGATTTCCTAGTGTAACTAGTGATTTTTGAGTGCCTCCGTTTTGGGGCTGTTCACATGAGTAAAGTTATGTGAAACTGAGTCTTTGCGGAATCAGGGCCTTAAATATTTACTTGTACTGAGTATGGAAAATGAAGTAATACATTTTTAGAACATAAAATGAGATTTTTAAATCTGTATTTAAAACTCTTATTGGAGTAATATATCCATCCGCAAGAAAGACGTCTACAGCAGAGTGCTATTATCTGGTTATTGTATCTGCATGGTATCTTCTCCAGACAGCAAAATACCTAGAGTTTGAGTTAGTGTTTTAATTGACTTGCAAGAGTACATAAAAATCTGACCAGTGGGTGACCACAGCAATCAGCACGTCTGTCACTTCTCATGGAAGAACTGCTGAAGCAGACAGGAAGGCCTGGTCTTTGCCTAAAAATTAGATTGACCTAGATACATTGCTCAAGGCTGCGAAAAATTTTGTCCTGTGTGCGATGTAGTTAGGTCGACCTAACCTCCACTGTAGATGCAGCTTGGTTGATGGAAGAATTCTTCTATAGACCTAGCTACCACTTCTTGAGGGGTGGATTTACTACAGTGACAGAGAAACCCCAGTAGCATGTCCTGCTGTAGTGTAGACATGCCCAAAGTGTGTGTTAGCAACATTGTTGCAAGGGGGAAAAGTTGAGCTGCAAGTTTAGAGTTGCTGTAGGGCAGAGGTTACGCGTGGTGGGGGGCAGTATGCTGGGTCGCATGCCCCCAGGTTAACTGCTTGGTTTGTACTGAGCATGTCCACATGCTTTGAGCATCCTCAGTAACACTGCTGAAGCCGGGGCTGCCCTCACTCTGCCCACCTCCCCCCCAGCCCCGTCGGCAGGCATGGGTCGTCTCTGCTTTAGGACTTAGCAGCTCTTCTAAAAATATATATGTATTGTACACAAAAAACTATATTAAAAGAACAATATTAAGGTTGCTAAGTCAAGCATTCAGAAGTTAGGAAAAACCAGAATTCAGGTTGCCTGTGCAACCTGAATTTGCCTCCTTGTGCGTGTGTATTATGATACAGTCTTTAATTACATGCCTAGCCCAGAGCTGCAGTTGCAGGGAAAGTATTGCTGAGCTGTGGGCTGGAGCGCGCTCGGTGTGAACAGAAACTTTGGTGGCTTTTAGCTGCTAAAATCTAAGTTTCTACTGAGCATGTGCAAATTGAGATTTTCCCCGCTCCCCCCCCAGAGGCTTATAACGTGGCTGAATTTGGGCTGTTCTTTATGGGGACAGCAAAAGGCACATCCCTCTGCCAAATGTAAGTGGTTTTTTTTTTTTTTTTTTTTTTGCTCCAAAGCCTGGGGGTGCTAGAGCTTTTCAGCAAAAAGGTCAGAATTTTGTAACCTGGGTAAAACAATGTATTTTTCCCTAGTCTCAGAAATGACAGAACCATTTTGGCTTTAATTTACCCTACCCACTCCCTCCCCCCATCTCCCCCCCCCACACACACACACACACAAAAAATCAGTCTAAGGCAGACACCCAGCATGAAAAATTTCAGTCCAAATGGTTAAAGTTTGGCAACTTTGTCATCAACTGAAAACAGGGTCTTATAATTAGAAGTGTCAGGCAACTTTAGTGAGAAGTGGTGTTACTTGCCCCACCTGTTTAGTCAGTGTGAAGAACTTGGCTAGTGTAGCCAAAACATTTGAATATGTTGGTCTTGTTGGGACAGGAGTCAGCTTTTTTGTATGTGGCTGGTGTATTTTACTTTCATAAGAATGTTTTTGTGCCAGGCCCAAAGCTTTCTTTCCAGCAGAAAAATTACAAAACTGTGCTGATCGAACTGCCAGACCATTTCTATTCCTAGGTTGATTTAACAACATTTATATAAAATCTCTGACTCTTTTAAATGGAGGATAAGTTTGTGGATTAGTTTGGCCTTTTTGGACAAAATGCTTGGAACTGAGGCAATTTCCTTGAACTCGGCTACTTTTAATGGCGAGTTCAGATTTGGACACGTGTACTTTGTTTCCAGGATCACTTTGTGAGAGAGTTCTTGGTCATATTCATTTTTAACTTTTAGTTTATTCAAACTAAGAATTCCCCAACGAGTCCTGCAACTTGGCAGGGGGTTCGACTAGATGACCCTTGCGGTTCCTTCTAACCCTATGGTTCTGTGATTCTAAGAAATTTTCTTTTTAAATCAAAATCTGCAAGCAATTATTCCTTTACATGAAAGTCAGTGCTCTGAGAAGATTAATTCAGACCAGATGTAAAAATATGTGAATTTCAAATTAAGATGATCTCAACGCCTTCCTCCCTGTTTTTTAAATGCTGTGGACCCCATGTGGAATATACAAATTATGGCTGTTAAAATATCTGCCTGGTGGTTAATCTAGCTTTATGCGCTTTCTGGAAAGAGGGTTTATAATGTTTTTTTTTAAACAATCCGCGTTTCCCTGTTTCTGCTGAGGAAATGAAGTTTATTAACATTGTCAATTGAAACCAAGCACATGGCTGTTCTGGTTTAGTAGAAGTTATTTCCAGCTGTAATGTAAGCAGCCAGTAACCTAATTTGTAGTGTGTGCTCATTGTAAGGATGCTAAATTCATGCAGGATTATTTAAGAAAAGCAATATTGAGTCACTTGTAGAAAAACACCTCAATGCCATTTTGTTTATGGCCATTTGGTTGCTCATTTATGGAATGCCATTGAAGATGATTTCAGGGATTAAAAAGTAATTCCTTGTGGTTTAATCTGTCTCCCATTTGAAGTTAGGGCAAAGCTGTCATAGACTTCAGTGAGAACAAGATTGGGCCTCAATCTTGAAGGATCAGATTCTGTTCATTTCAGCATAAATGGAGTTCACTTTATTAGGGTCTATCAAAAACCCATTAAAGTCTTTCTGGGACCCCAAGGTGGGTTGCGACCCCATTTTAATGGGGTTGCCAGGGCTGGTTTAGACTTGTAGTGGCTCGGGACCAAAGCCCAAGGGATTCAGCCCGGGTGGCGGGGCTTCAGGTTACAGGCCCCCTGGCTGGGGATGAAGCCTTTTGGCTTTGGCTTTGACCTCTTCCCCACCTGGGGCAGTGGGGCTCAGGCGGGCTCAGGCTTTGGTCCCACCTCCTGGGGTCGGGTAGGAATTTTTTGTTGTCAGAAGGAGGTCGTGGTGCAATGAAGTCTGAGAACCCCTGTTTCAGCAGTTTTTGGATTAGGCCCATCATGTGCCTTCCAAGGAGCTTTTGGTTATCTTGCAGAGTTGAGACCCATTGGACTATTTTGTAGGCAGATACTATCTTTCTCTGTTGCAACATACTAAACTGTTCTGGCTCTAGTTCTGTAATGTTGGATGGGGGAAAATGAGATGTAGCTAATAAACAGCTGAAGAAAGTGCAGCTGATATTCATCCTGGGGAAGTCTAAACAAGGAAAAGGGCAACAGTTGTCAATGCGGTTATGAAGAGTAGTAGGAACAATACACAGAAGACTTTCAACAATATAAACATTCTAGCAGGAAAGAGCATTGGAGGAAAAAAATATATAAACAAATTAAAAGTCCTTTTATTGGACCAAAAAGGAAACATTGGTTCTTGAATTGTAAGGAGTTCAGGGCAGGATTCTTAACTATAATCCCAGTAAACAGAAGGTGGAGAAAAGAATGGTCCATTTAAAAAAGTGATGGAGAACTAGAATTCTTAGTTGGGAAGTTTCAGAGTAACAGCCGTGTTAGTCTGTATCCGCAAAAAGAAGAACAGGAGTACTTGTGGCACCTTCGAGACTAACAAATTTATTAGAGCATAAGCTTTCGTGGACTACAGCCCACTTCTTCGGATGCATATAGAATGGAACATATAATGAGGAGATATATATACACACATACAGAGTTTTTTTTTCTCTTAATTAATTGGCCTCTCAGAGTTGGTAAGACAACTCCCACCTGTTTATGCTCTCTGTATGTGTGTATATATATCTCCTCATTATATGTTCCATTCTATATGCATCCGAAGAAGTGGGCTGTAGTCCACGAAAGCTTATGCTCTAATAAATTTGTTAGTCTCTAAGGTGCCACAAGTACTCCTGTTCTTCTTTTAGTTGGGAAGAGTTTCCAAGAGATTTACTGGTATGGGGCAGCATCTCCTTTGTGAAACATCTGGATGAGAGTAATAACCCCAGTTCCAGTCAACTCATTAGTCTTTCTGTGGGTGCTCAAATACTACAATGATGTAAATATTTAAGTAGGGGCCAGGAGCTTGGACACAAGTAAATGAATCAATCTGCTGCTCTGTTGCAAAACCTAGCAGACCAAATGGAACTAGAGGAAAATTTTCAACTGGACTTTCTAAGGAAATGTAAAATGTCCTATTTTTTTTTTTTTCTTGACTGACACCAATGGCAACAGTTACGTTAGCAACTAGGGACAAAATGTTTTTAATTGCGGTCAGCACGTTACCTGTATGGTTTACTCTTGCCGTCACTGTGCTGGTCTGTATATAGCCTATGTAGGTGTGCAGTGCTTAATGTGTGCCAAGGCTGGGCCCCGGCACCTCTGGGCTTGGCAGTTCATAGCCCTGGCACCTCTGGGCTTGCTGCACCAGTTATGAAGGTAGAAAAGTTGCCCCCGCACCTCTTTCATTACAAATTAAGCACTGTGGGTGCGTGTAAAGCAGCAGTCGCGGACTGTACATTACTGATGAGGAAAAGGATCTATACCCAAATCCTCCAACGTATTTAGGCCTCTAACTTGCATTGATTTAAATGGAAGTTACGAGTTAAAATATCTTTGAGGTTCTGGGCTTGAGAGTATGTTGTGGAAAAATCCTTGAATCCTTCAGCTCACTGTTTGAGTTCAATGGAAAATAAACAAGGTACAGGAATGTGTCACAGACAGAGAGAATCATTTCTTTGGATTTGTATTCTGTTGTGCTAGGCACTGGGGAGATATTGTCTAGAATTCTTCAGTCCATTTTGGACACCTTTCCATTGGATATTTAAGATATTTAAAGACAATTATCTGTACAATGTGCAATCATAACTGGGTTCTGAATATTTCCACTTATTTGTGTTGCTTATTACAGTTGTGGATAAACAAATGGATTCTGCCTCCTCCTGCAGCCAAATCATAACACTCGAACATACGACATCCCAGACATTCCCGTGGCTGTGATTTCATAAAACACTGGTTATTACTTAATTGTAGAAAGAGAAGCCGTGGAGGGAGACGTCTCTGACTCAAATGCATGCTTTCGCATATTACTTGCAGAGTTCTTTTAAAGAAGCCAATTCTGCACCTTCACACTGAGTAGCTGTTACTCAAGCGAGTCATCCCAGTATCTTCATTGAACGGCTCCCATGAGTAAGGGATGTCTAATGGGGTCCATGGGAAATAATCCTTTTGTATACATGTTCTCTCTTTCCTGTTAGACTCGGTGTGAAATGCTCTATGTAAGAGATGACATACATAGTTACGAGAGAGGCTAAAAGCTTGAACTTATTCATCATCCTTATTTTGGGCCAGATAGGGACAAAGGGCATCACCGCAGTGACTTGAGTGGGCTCGCTTGTGGCGTTAAGGCCAGATTTTTAAAGGTATTTAAATGCCTAACTTCCATGGAAGTCAATGAGTTAGGTGCCTAAAAATCTCCCCAAAGGTACTGTTAATTATGAGCAAGATTCTCCCTCTCTGGCCTCAGATGTATTAGTTCCCACTCTTCACACAGGGAGACACAAGCTGGAATGAGGGGCCCAGCGCCCCTTGATGTCGTCTGGAACTGGGCACCTTGCTGCCCGAGGCACTTTTCTAAATCCCACCCATAGCTCCTTGCCCTGCAGAGCTCCTGCTCTGAAAAAGAAAGAAGACAACTTGGAGGTGATGGATGAAATCTTGAGAAGGGTTTTAATAAAGCCAGCTGAGCCCACGTGGCTTCAAGACTGAGCTTGATAATTTATGGCGGGGATGGTCTGATGGGACTTCCTACGATGGCCTGTAACTGATCTGTGACTGCCAGCAGCAAATATCTCCAATGGCTGGTGATTGGACATTAGATGAGGTGGAGTTTGAGTTACTACAGAGAATTCTTTCCCAGGTGTCTGGCTGGGGGGGTCTTACCCACATGCTCAGGGTCTAACTGATCGCCAGATTTGGGGTTGGGAAGAAATTTTTCCCTGGGTCAGATTGACAGAGACCCTGGGGGTTTTTCGCCTTCCCTTGCAGCCTGGGACACGGGTCACTTGCAGGTTTAAACTAGTGTAAATGGTGAATTCTCTGTAACTCAGTCTTTAAACCATGATTTGAGGACTTCAGTAACTCAGCCAGAGGCTAGGGGTTTATAACCAGGGTGAGTGGGTGAGGCTCTGTGGCCTGCAACTTGCAGGAGGTCAGACTAGATGATCATGAGGGTCCCTTTTGACCTTAAAGTCTAGGCATCTATAAATAGGAAATCCAGAGGGGACAGGATATTTTGACTAGATAACTTAGAGAGGGAGAGAATGCTGAAGGATTGGCCATGTGGCTAAAATAAACAAACGGGACAGACTTGTTTAGCTGAGTGCCGCCTTCTCGTCCAGCAATTCCTTATGTCTGTTCCCCCCTTAACAATATCATCCGAGCAGATTGGAACTTCTGGATACAAACACAGTGTAAACTGTGCCAGCTGGCCTGGTACATGATACCCCCTGCCTATTAACTGCAATACTAATTGATCCACTTAGCTCTTCTAATTCTTCTCTAATACCCAGCAGCCTCCATTTTAAACATCATTATGTCTCCCCTCCTAAGCTCCTGCCTTGTAGGATAATGGTTTCCATCCAGATACAACAAGCCATCCTTAAATTGCACTATAATTGTGCTCCGCTTACCCATTCTATTGATTAATATTACATGGGTCATTTCAAAACAGGAAGAGTTACAGCCTTCAGAGTCTCCTCGCTAATTGCAGTTCTGGGGTGAATGTACCACTGCCTGTGGAAAAATATTCATTGTCCATGTAATGCCATTTTTATGCTACGCCAGGGAGAGCTCAGCTTTGCTGGGATTTATTATAAATCAGAGGGAAAGATATTGTATGTTGCAGCAGCGTTGGGTCAAATAGTAAGATTTTGTTCCTGACATTTTACTACTGAAGAAAATTAAAAAATGATAAACAGAGCTCTGCCTTGATATCGCTATTTAATCATTTGTAGGGGTTAAGGGTTTCTCCATAGCTTACTACTAACTGTTTCATTAGTTACGGCTATAAAGCAAAGCAACACATAGGAACTTCTGTGTCCTAAGGATACACTGGAGGGAAACAGGAGCCGAAAAAGAGTGGCACACTTACTATGGTGTAGGAAGACAACTGATCATAGGTCCTGAACTTGCTTCCCATTTGATCAGAGGCAAAGCTCCCCTAGATTTCAGAGGGAGCAGGAGCATAAAGATGAAGTGATCTCTCTCTATGTCTGATCTCGTCTATACCCTCCACTGTAACTATGCAAAATCTACACCAGCTGAGGAGCTGGCCTTTCATGAGGGATAGCTCAGTGGTTTGAGCATTGGCCTGCTACACCCAGGGTTGTGAGTTCAGTCCTTGAGGGGGCCATTTGGGGATTGATCCTGCATTGAGCAGGGGGTTGGACTAGATGACCTCCTGAGGTCCCTTCCAAACCTAATAATCTATGATCTGCTCTTGCAAATTTCCCATTGACATCAGTGGGAGTTTTCCAGGGTGCAGTATTGGGCGCAGTGTTTAATGCCACGCTCCTCTCCAAGGAAAGGGGACAATCGGAAAAGGAGCACCAGTTTAGAAAAGGGCTGTGTGTGTTTACAGGTTGTGCGGTTTTGTTTAGTGTCGTAGCTGTGGTAAGAAAAGGCAGGAGGCATCCTTCAGTGGACAACGTTAGTGAACTTCTCTCAAGTGAGATTTCAAGGACTTCTGTGATTTCCTAGACGAATTCAGCAGGGTCCCAAACTACTACAAATTGAGCACCGTCCTGCAGCCCTCACCCATGTGAGTTCTTGAATGAGCAGTCTGACTACACTCAGTGGGGAAAGGCTGCAGGATCAAGCCCAGGGTGCCCCAGAATTAAATATAGTCAGTAGTTCTTGGCATGTTACATTCTTGGTGCTGGTTTGTTACTTCTGTATAAAGACAGGGGGCTGGGATTCTGGCCCTAGGTCCTTATTCCCTACTCTGGAGGCATATTGGGGTTGTAAAGGCACTGCAGCTTGCTGGGGGGTAACCCTCTTGGTACCAGAGCAGTGCAGGACTACATGCCCCCTGACCCTCGCAGGAGCTGGTGATGGGGCAGTGTCTGGGGCTGGCGAGGGGTTTCTGCAGCACTGACTGCTATGAAGATTCTGGGTTGCTCCAGGCTGTGGGGCAGCAGTGTGGGTAGGGCTGCTGCAACCTAGAGCAGCCCTCTGTTGGCTTTCATCTATGCCAGAAACCACATCAGCCCCCAGCTGACCCAGAATATGGGGGCTGCAAAAATGGCTGGCAGCCATCTTTGCCCCTGACTCTCCCCCAAGTTGTTCCTTGTGTGTCATGCCCCCTGGACCATGTCCCTGAACCATTCTGTGCTCTGGGCATGATTCTGCGATGTGCTGAGCGCTCTGAGCTCCCACTGACTCCGTGGGAGTTGAGAGCATTCAGCGCCGTGCACGATCGAGCCCATAGTGGAAATGTAACCACATAGGCTGGCAGGATCGGGCCCTTCCTCACTCAGGCGTTGCCCCTGGTTCCTATGAGAGCGCTGCTGCAGCAAGAACTGCTGATGTGAGTAGGAGTTGGTGGAACGGGCCCAGCATTAGTCTGTGTTTTGTCTGGGGTTTGTGCAGCCAGGCTGCGCGCCTCTTCTGGAGACGGTGGTTGAGTTGTGAGTGTACCCAACGTCGCTGTCATCAAGGCAAATCCCCCCCGCCCCATCTGTGCTAATTGCTTCCCTTCCCTTTAAAGCTGTTCAGACACATCCGTGCCGTTGTCTTCAGCTGACTCGGCTCACGGGACTCAGGCGTAGGGCCTGTTCTATTGCCATGTCCATGTTCAGGCTCGGGCTGCAGCCAGAGCTCTGGGACCCGCCCACCTCGCAGGGTCCTAGAGCCAGGGCCCCCGCCTAAGCCCGAACGTCTACACTGCGATTGAACAGCCCCTACGCCTGAGCCCACGTCAGCCGCGTGTGTCTAGTGGCACACACACACACTGTTCCACAGAGGCTGCCCTCCCCCCCTCAGTCTGGGATAAGGATAGGAAGCACAGGGGAGTAGGGAGGGCCGTGGCCCATGGAAGGTGCGATGTTGAGGGCCCTACTGCCTGAAGCTCTTTGTCTAGCTCCATAACGAACAGACTTTGCTCAAGCATAGCTCCTGCCAGTCTGTGCTTGACTGACTTGGTCCCACAGGTGCATCGTGGGCAGCGGGAGCTTCCCTACACTGGCCCACAGCAGTTCAGGCTCGATATCCAGGGAGCGCCGGATGCTGCCAAGCTTTCAGAAATAGGTGGCTGCTCCCCTGGGTGCCCGGTTGTCGAACCTGGGCAGCACCTGCTGCTCCCACGGCAGGGGCTCAGCATCTCAAGCTGGGAACTTCCGGATGTTCGGTTTTTGCAGCTTAAATAGAAAGCATTTTTATCCCCATTCTCCAGATGGGGGAACTGAGGCACAGAGCGGACAAAGTGATTTACTCAATGTCACACAGGGAGTCTGGCACAGAGCCAGGAACTGGACACTGATCTCCAGCACGCCAGTCCCTTACAATTAGTACCAAATCCCTCGGGCATCCAGCCCCCACGGAGCAAGGTCTAAAACAAAGACATCATCTAGTCCAACCCCCCACTCAAAGCAGGACTAATCCCCAGACAGATTTTTACCCAGTTCCCTAAATGGCCCCCTCAAGGATTGAACTCACAACCCTGGGTTTAGCAGGCTAATGCTCAAACCACTGAGCTATCTCTCATGAAAGACCAGCTCCTCAGCTGGTGTAGATTTTGCATAGTTACAGTGACGCTACGCAGATCTATACTTCGCTAGTTGATACAAGATGAGGCTCTGGACCTTGAAAACTGCCAAGCGTTCTGCATCCAGACCAGCACAGATACGATTGATACTGTGTTGTGCAGCAGGAAATGTTCTCCCTTTTCAAGATATCGGTTTGTTTTGTTTCTGTGTTTGAACAGAGCAAATGACACATGATTTCAGCCAAATCTCCTTTGCAAGTAGCGTCGCTGACGGTCTGTCCCTTGCTCTGTGTTTTCCAGTGAGAAGGGGTGGCCGGGGTAACCCGTCTTCAGAGGTGTCTGAAGCCCTGGGTGCTGCAGGAGGGACAGGAGAGCAGCTCCACAGTGATCAGTAGAGAGTGAAACTTACCAGGAGTTGAGGAGAAATACGGTGGTTATGGGGGCCAGGTCAGTGGATTTACACCAGTTTTAGGGAAACAGCATAACTGAGAGGAGAACTTCCGCTGATACCGGGGGACTTACTCAGTTTTCAGTGTTTGTCTGGATGTTCAGGTTTTTAAAAAATCTTTCAAAGCTCATTCCTGATTCTCGATTGCCCTGCGTCTTGGTCCTGATTCAGCTCCTCTTGGTGGCAATGGGGGGCCTTGACATCAGCGGGAACTGGATCGGGGCCCTTGTGCACTCGTTTTTATTTGTGAAAAGCCTGGCTGTGCACTGGAGTGAATGAGTGCCCAAAGTGCAGGGCAAAGGAGAATCGGGCCCCATGTGACTTCTGCCATTCCCCCTCCAACAGCTCCCCAAGCGCTGTTTGCTGAACACCTAAGCTGGGGTACACCTCCCTGGGGTAACAGCATTGGCGTTACTGGAGTTACGCTACGAATGACGTGTCCAGTGATTTTTATTTTGTGCTGCAGCATATGTTCTTCCAATATTTACATTGGATAACTTCTATCATGAGAAGCAGGGCTTCCCTACAGGCTTTGCCCCGAAATGTAAGGATTCAGCTGCCCAGGGTAGATCGGCAGCACTTGCAGAAACACCTATTTAAATCCTAAGAGTGCCACCCCTTTGATCATAAATTAACAGTCCTAACTTAGCTTGGGCAGAAACCGACTTTGGCACGAGAATTCCTGGCCTTGATGTGGCTGGAAGTTCTTTCCAGATATTCCTGTTAATCCCTGGGGGTCATGCAGACATTTCCAAGGAGAGAATATACTTTACGCCAGGCAGGGAGTGAAGGCCTGAGCTCAGTAGCAAATCTGAGCTGTTGTCGGGGCTGATGGACGGCGGTGGAAGCTGGGCACCATCAGTTTTCTGTGTGCCTCTTTTTCAGGGGCCGGGGTGCACCATTTAATTGCAGTGGGGCTGAGGTAAAGAAATGAAGACAACTGAAATGATTGCCCCTCATAAGGGTAATTTACACGCATCTTATGCAGCTGGAAAATGGAAGTATGATAAATTACATGGCTTTAGGGCCAGCTCCTGCTTTTGCATTGCGATTGTGGGTCCAAGCCTGTGCTCAAATTACTGGCTGTGTCTTTGCTAGGGACTCTGCTGTGTGGTAAAATGAACAGTCATGGGATTTTCTCCTACGAGAAATTCAGATTCTTGTATGTGTCACAGGTACAAATTTAGAGCAGTCTTGAGACAGATGTAATCTGGTTGGGGGCTGAATCGGAACCCAGCCTGCCCCAGGATCATGGATGGGGCAGCAAAGGAAGGCTAAAGCCATCTTTATTGCTCAGCTCCTCCTTCCTGTTTGTTTATTATTTGTAGTGTGGCTGGGATCCCTAGTCATGGATCTAAGACCCTGTTGTGCTAGAGATGCTGTACAGACACAGAACAAAAGAGCTTCCCTTTAGCTCCTGCACTGAATATAGCTCTGCTGGGCCTGAGGATTTGACCCTAAGACATAACCCTCAAATCCAGTTTGTTGCTTTCTGATGGAGTAAAATAAAACTGCAATGACAGATTCGTGCTGGGAGGGCTAAGCAACTGTCAAAGGAAAGTGATTGGCCGCTGGGAGTAGCCACTGAGCATTAAGTATCCTGGTCAGGTGACTAATGGTAATTCAGACTTCCCAAGGCTGTTTCCATAACCCTTTTTGGTAAGATTGGTAACTAACCTGTGCAATTATCTGCAGGTCAAAATGGCCACCGACTCTTACCACCTATATGAGACTTTTTTTAATTGATAAATTAATGAACCAGTTGGTATGTGCCATTGTGACGCTGTACTTCTTGTCAGAGCCTATCTTGATATTGTCACTCTTGGATCTGATTGATGACCATTGGAGCTGGGCCATTCGGATTGACCCTATGGAAACTTACATTTTTGAGCAGTTAACTTTCTTAAGATCTGCCCTTTTGAAGGGTAAAACCGTATTCTGCCTTCATCTTTCCCAGAGCAGTCCACAGTTTGACTTGTCCTTCTTAGCTCACTGTGTAAGAACATCAGCTACCTTTCCATCCTCTCTGCGCTGAGGCACGTGCTCCGGCAGCGCTCCCCTTGGCTTCAGAATGAGACATAAACCCGATGGTGCTGAAGGATGTCCTGGATCAAATCCTGTGGCTGGGTTTCAGAAAGGATCTGGAGAACGGTGACCGTTGCTAACTTTTGTAGATAAGGGTACTCGAGTCATACAGACAGTTGCAGAGCGATTGGGCCAGGTTCTGATCTCAGCCTCAGTGTTGTAGATCTGGAGTAACTCTCTTGACTTTATTAGAGCCAAGAAAGTTTATAGCAGTATTAAGATGCTCAGGATCTGACCGTCATCTGCTATGATCAGAATGAATTGTTTCCCCCATACACAGCAGTGCATAATTGGCTATCTTGTGTTCATTTTTCCTTCCTCAAAAGCATCAGTTATCGGCCACCCCCAGAGGTGGGGTATGGAAACTGATGGTCCAATCATCTAATTCAATATGACAAATCCTCTATTTCTCTCTTTGGTTTTCCAACATCCAATCTCTGGCTTTTTGTGGCAGATGAAGTAATCTGATATTTATAATGAACAGTTCTTGTTCCAATGAAGGTCCCTTTCATCTGCTTGAATTCAGTACATGGAAACTTTTTTTAATGCATGCAGAATTGGAGACAATTTTAATTATGTGGCAACCGCAAACATGAATTAACCAAAAGCTGGATTAGCAGAAGTTGTGTTAAGTGAGGGGTTTAAAACTTGTAACAGTAGCTTGCTGCATACCTACATTGAAATGATGTATCATAAAGCAGACAGTTTTTAAAATTGAAAAATAAAAAATTCCTCCAGAGTGAAATGAAGCATGGTAAATTTCATCTTTCCACACTCCCTCACTTGGACACTTGATCCTTGCTTTACTTTCCTTGCATAAATCTTTATTGTATAACCCTCAATTCATCCATTCCTTTTTATCATATTAGAGGCTCTTAATTCTTAAGAGCTTAGCCAGTAGTCGGTGACTAGTGAGTTCGTTTAATACTCTAAGGCGGCTGCATGAAAAACATTTGGCAACATTTGAAGCTGGCATTTAAATGTTGTAAAAATATGCAAGGACTTATTCAGAACTCCGTTTCTCGTGTCCATCAATGATAATCCCTTTGCTATTTAAATACAGTAGGTGGAAAATCTGTTGTAACACTCCGAAGAGGAATAAATGTGTCACTGAGCGATCGGCAGATAAACCCTGGAGCTAGTCTGCACTGCTCCGATGCCAACCGGTTGGCATCGGAGCAGTGCAGACTAGCTCCAGGGTTTATCTGCCGATCGCTCTGAACTGATGTTCTCAGTGTTCTCCCTTCAGCGTGAGTTTTAATAATGATCACAGAAGGCGCTCACAAATAGCATTCTCATGACGCCAACTCGGTGTGTTCTGGCAGGGAATGTGATTGGGGTGAAGGAAGAAATCTGTGTTTATAATGAGGAAAAATGATGCTACAGTGTGAGGAAATAACCAGCCTTCTATGGCCACAGGAAACACATGAGCAGAGCAGACGCCCTGGTTGGGTGCTCCAAGGTGAAACTCATGGAGTTTCCTTTGAGGGCTTGACTCAGGAAATTGGGGACCACAGAGGAGCTGGGGGCGTGGACCTCCAACCCTGCAGTAGCCAGGGATCTGCAGAAAGCTCTGCTCTCAATCCCACAGATCCCAGAGCTGTGATCTACCTCCACGTCAGCAGCCAAGCGACCACGACTTTGCCCCCTGTGCAGATATGCAGCACAACTCCTTGAGTGGCAGATAACACTGCTTGGAACACCAACCGTTCCCGCGGGATGTCCGGAGAGGGAGGCCTGACCCTCTGGAGTGGGAGCTGAAGGATTTCCATGAGCTCGGAGATGAGGGAAAACGTGTCCTGGAGCTAAACTGCCCCCACATTGCCCCCCCCCATTCATCCACCACAGGATGAGCATTAGCTCCTCATAGACTGATTTTCTCTCCCCCCCCCCCCCCGATCCAATTAAAGTCAGCAGAAGCTGTGGGTGTTTGGGTTTTCTGGAAATCAGGCCCTGGGTTTTTAATGCCTCCTTTGATCAACTAATGGCTGGAATTCATCCAGGGCAGTTGAGTGTGTCAGGACCCTTCTTAAAGGTAACAGATGCAGATATTTTAGGGACAGAATAACCAAAGTAAAATGTGCAAATTCCATTCTTAACTACCAGATAATAGGAATTTCATGGTAGAATCACCCACTAGTAAACAGCACGGCATATATGCCAAAGGGAGCTCTGTGGAAGACCCATGCATGAAGGAATCAAAGATTACATTGTAGAAATAAGAAGCAGATGCTTGAAAAGAATTTTCTATAGTCCAGCATTCTCCCTCCCTCCCCCCACATTGGATACAGGCTGCATCATCATTGAAAGGAATTTTTTGTGCCTGGTTGCTAAATCTGACATGGCCTCATATTGCAGATGGTTGTCGTGTGTCCCCCCCCCCCCCCAAAAAAAAAAAAAAAAAAAGCAAGTGTATCTTGGCATTTAAAATTCATGAATTTTAGAAGTGTGCACAGCCTGGTTGTAGGGTGCCTTTTAAAGACACTTGTCAGCCTAAAAGTTGAGCTTTAATGGACCAAAACCAAATGCCTGCATCTCTTTCAACATGGAAACCGATTTTTGGGGGGCTGTATCAGACTAGTCGTTTTGATGGTTATTTGTATTACCGTAGCACCTCTGAGCCCCAGTCCAGGACCAAGGCCCCACCGCGCTAGGCGCTGTACAAGCACAGAACCAAAAGACAGCCCCTGCCCCCAGGAGCTGACGATCCAAGTGTAAGAAAGGGGGATGCAGACAGGCTGGCGGAATACAAGGAGACAGTGAGACAATATGGGTCAAGATGCTAGGCACTCAGGGCCGGCTCTAGGCACCAGCAAAACAAGCTGGTGCTTGGGGCGGCACATTTTTAGGGGTGGCATGGCTAGTGCCAGAATGCCGCCCCACTGCCCCTAAACATGTGCCCCGGCCGCCCTAGCTCACCTCCGCTGCTGCTGCCGCTGCTCGCGCGCCACGGCGCACGAAACAGCTGATTCGCGCGCCGCTGCTCCCCCTCCCTCCCAGGCCCTCAAACCTGTGAGGGATGGGGAGATCCTGAGTGGCTGCGGCGCGCGAAACAGCTGATTTGTGTGCCACTGCTCGCCCTCCCTCCTAGGCTTGAGAGCCTGGGGGGAGGAGGCAGGGCTGGGGATTTGGGGAAGGGGCGGAGTTGAGGCGGGGCCGGGGGGTGGGGTAAGAAAAAAACGTGGTGGTGGGGGGGGGGGGGGGCGCGGCCAAAATTGATTTTGCTTGGGGCAGCAAAAATCCTAGAGCCGGCCCTGTAGGCACTGGTCTCAGACTAATCAAGTTTTTTGTAAGCTCCATGGCAAAAGAGAGTTTCGAGGAGGGATTTGAAGGAGGCCAGTGAGTTAGTTTGGGGGCTGTTTATGGGGAGGTCCTCCCAGACGTGGGGCAGCATGGGAGAAAAGATGAAGGCGCTTGTTTGACAGTGTAGCAAGTAGGCAATGGAGGCTGGTGTCCTGGGTGGACTGTAAACGGGAGTCAACATAGCAATAGTGAGTGAGAGATGACAGGTCGGCTGACCATTTGCCCCCTAAGTTTCAAATTCACAGGGAGTTCTTGGTGTGTGGGGAGCTATTGTTGTTTGAAAAAGAGCACAGCCTATGGGTCCCACTCACATATCAAGGCCCCTTTGCACTAGGCCCTGTACAAACAAATAACAGGAGAGTTCCTGCCCAAAGGAAGTCATAAAGCTAGTTTGTGAGAAGGCGCAAGAGGGTGTTGCAGACAAATGGAGTGAGGGAAGAAAAATGGGTACAGGATTGGTCCCTAAAATTTAACTTCTGATAAGCAAGGGACGACTTATGGCCAGTGTCCTTAGTAAGCTGCCTCTTTGTTATTGGACCATTTTAATTAATCTTTCCTGATTAATGAGCATTTTTAGTTCAGAGGAATTGTGTTCATGCACCCAAGCTATGCTCTAAAGATCTTTCAAAAGTCACTCTAGCTGCTTCCTTGCAAGTAAAAATCAAATGATCTGGTTCTTCTGATGTGCGCATCTCCTACCCTTCAGAGCACCTTCTGGCATTTTTGACTGTAGCATTTGGTGGAACAGGAACTGCTGGATGAATGTGAGTTGACAGGTAATAGCTGCAGGTTGCATCTCTGAATGTCGAATGGTATTGCTGCCCTGGGAACGGCGTGAACTTGCCTTTATAAAAGGATACTCTTCATGCTTTCATTTTGTTTTTTCTACTTCAGCCACACAGCTGTGACAGTGTATCGGTGCTGCTGTCACATAGATGCTCTCTACGTCACCAGAAGGGGTTTTTCTGTCACAGGCATTAATCCACCTCTCCAAAAGGTGGGAGCTAGATCGAAGGAAGAATTCTTCTGTCGACCTAGCAATGTCTAGTCTGGGGCTTAGGTGGACCTAACCACGGTACTCAGGGTGCGACATTTTTTCATAACCCTGAGCCATGTCACTAGATTGATCTAATTTTTAAATGTAGGCCAAGCCTTATTCTGCTAATATTGTTATGAAATCCTAGGGCAATGGGGGAGCTGGCCCCCGAGAATTGCTACAGGCCGCTGATTTTTTGGCAAGGAGGAAAGCTTGGGGTCAGGAATGGACTGCAACTTCCATTTCCAGAGATGGCAAAGACTAGTCATTAAACACAGGAGACGTTCTTTTGCCTTCTTGGGTTGACTGGGTGGCTGCCCGTTCAGCCACTGCCCAGCACCGGTTACGATTTGACACATGGACTTACCACTGACACGATTTGCGGTGATCGCAGCAAGCGGGAGGGAAAAGGAAGGACTCTGGAAGAGAGCAGGGGTCTGTATTGAACAAATCGGCCCCTGGACTGCCCCAGGAAAGCCCAGGGTCTGCTGGGTGATTAGTGGGGAGGGAAGGGAAATATGACACCATCAGCAAAACCCCTTGCTTTGCATCTGACATTCCTTCTCTTGCTGAAAGTTCGTACCCTGAAGCCGTCCAGTGGGATGAAATAAGAACCAGACCTGTTTAGAACCACTCACCCCACCATTACACTTTGCATTCTCCACCTGCTGCCCCTTCTCTGGATTTCTCAGGGCTCCAGGAAAGGAGAACCTCTACTCTTTGCCCCAAAACTCAGTCATTGTATCTGTGTTTCCATCCAGCATTTATTCCTAGTTTATTATCTTGTTATAGCTGTGTAGCAAATACAATGCTCCCTTGTTCTGGTACAAGTAGGATCCTTCGCCAGGGCTTGGCAGCCTCTCTCCTGCACGCATTCTCTCTCTGGCGCCATTTCTTACTCTTCTTTATTATTGGTATTGCAGTAGGGCCTAGAGACACCCCTCCCCCCGAGTCTCTGTGTTAGCAGCATGTGACCAGTGCCAGAGGGCATTGCACACAGACAGGGCAGCTGGGCTTCTCTGGGGCTCTCACCAAATAGCGTTTCCTATTTTGCTGTTGTTACTCATCGGTTAAGAGCAGGGCTGATGCGGGATTAAAGCAGCCAACTCCCATCCTGGAACTCGGGATGCCAGTGGAGACCCAACTTGTGCTATGTCTGGAAGTGCTTAATATTGCAAAGCAACTAATCCTTCTGCATGCCTACAGTAAGCAGTAATGGCTAATGTTACTGGGTCTGTCTAGCTTCACAGACCAGAGCCAGTGTTCTTAAAGTTACCCCGTTACTGGTAAAGTTAGCAATGGTGTTTTGGATGATATTTTCTATAGGTACGGGGCTAAATCCTGCTTGCCTTAGAGTGGGTCAGTTTATGAAGCTGTTACTCATCATTATTAATTATTTTATTATACTGTGCAGGAGTCTGTCATGGTCCAGGACCCCACCGTGCTAGGTGTTGCACAGACACAGAACAGAAAGACCATCCCTGTCCCATAAGCTTACAGTTTAAGACAAGAGACAACAGACAGATGGGGAGCGTCTCCTTGTTTCCGGGTAATGTTGGTCAGCATGACAGGTAGTGGTCTCAGCATACCACAGGCTAACCACCATGGGTAGTTCCTTACTCTAAGCAGCCTTCTTGCTCTCCTGACAGAAGGTCCTATTCCTGGAATAAGCTTGATGCGAAGAAGGGTTCCCCAATTCGGCTCAGCAGGACTGCTCATCTGAGTATGATTTGTGGGCCTTAGGCTGTAATGTAATCTCTCCCTCTGGGGTTTAGAGCTGTGCAATGCAAAAAACCCAACTCTCCTTTTTCAATTGGTTAATAGCATCAGCCCTAGTGAGGAGAAGAATCAACCCCAATAGCTGTAGGGCAAAAAATAGTACCAGATATTGTAGCTGGCTAAGAGCCACGGTACCACAAACCTGATGACTCCCAAATCAGACCAATCTTGCTGTCCGCAGTTCTGTGGCTTGCAAAGAAAACCAGCTCCCATCCAGTACAGTAATATCTCACAGATGGTGGGGGGGGGGGGAGAGACATATGTTTGCCAGGATACTGTATGTGAAAAGCACAGTGGGCCAGGAGTTTCAGAGGGGACTAATGATTTTGGGTTTCTCAGTTCTGGGGGCCCGACTTGAGTCCCCTGAAGCAGGCCAGATTTCAAATGGCTGACGTCCTGCCCATGGGTAATCAAGTTCTCTTCGGGTATCTCCGTTTGGGCCCCTAGAAAGTCAGGCACCCAGAATTGCTAGTCCCTTTTGAAAATATTAACCGGTAGTCTTGAGCATGGTGAGTGTTTGTTCACACAGACCTCAGCAGTCCAGGCTCGGCTACTCCTGATAAAGAGTCTCTGATCAATTTGCAGTGTATGTAGCATGCATGAGATACCTTATTTGCTTTAAATAACGTTGTGTGATGCTCCTGAATCATTCGCTGTGAAGTCTATAAGAGAGAGGGCGTGGCGGGAAGGAAACTGACCTAAACTCAGCTCCTTGCAAAGAGACTTTTTACGCTGCAGCTGAGCACTGTGGGGAGTCCCGGCTGCCAAATGGAGACCAAAAGGGACAGGAATGGTAACGTGTTTTTAGGCAACAGAGAGGCTGGCTGGTGGTCGACAGCTTGTTGCTCTGCCACAGACTGGGCTGTGTTAGTGTTGCTTTCCCCGAGTTAGTTTCTTCGCTCGGTATCCTAAGGCCATTGGCTTGTTCTGCAGGGAGTGCCTTAAACGGCTCTCTGAACCACATGGTGGTAGATGTTTGCTTCTGCATCAGGCTGCGCTGACTGTCTGAACAAAGCAATGCATGCGTGCTCTGCGGCTCTAGCTATTTTCAGCTCGTGTATCTTTTCTGGCCTTTTAATTTCTAATTTAAATGACAAGACCAGTCTCAAGTCTAAGCAGGAAATATGATATTAACTTGACGCTCTGTGGAATCGGAGCTGTATTCTCTCCTGACTCCGAGAACAGTTTTTAGTTTAACCTTTCCAATGCCAGCGGCTAAATTCACCAAACTTATTGGGTGCGCCCCTCACTATCAGCAAGTGTTTATCAGTAAGGAATCCTCAGCCTGCGGGAACAGAAACCAGGAGCTTGCGACAGTTGTGGCTGGCTCTTCTTTGTGTGGTTCCCTGACCTCAGGTTTAGATGAAGTTTGTATTCCTGTCTGTGTCCATTGATATCCCTTTACTTTTAGCAGTTGGTTTTATTTCCTACTGCTTTAAAGAGACCCTTTTTGTATCTGAGCTAACTGGAAACAAGGAACTGGTTACAGAAAAAGCAATTTGCTAAGTCTGCCCTCTTCAGTATTCCCTTTGCTGTTGTCTCTGAAGCCTGTATTTTAATAAGGACCCGAATCCCTCACAGTTCATCTTGTCTTTGCTTGATTCGTCAGCAGAGTAACTATCCGCCCAGCCTCTTACTTATTTAAATTAATGTGATGCCACAGTTTAGCACTCGTGAATTTTATTGTAGGATCACCTAGGAAGAGCAGGTGATCTGAAGAACGGAAATATTATCTGAGATAAAAGCCAACCAGGTTAAAGTCCCACTGTGCAAACTGAGTAAAACTTCCAGCAGTGCCCAAGTGACTGAGCAGCCTAAGACACATCTGAAAATGTTACCCAAGTCTCATTTTCGACAGTGATTTAGCCATTTAGAAACCCAATGCCCACTGACTTTCAATGAGAGAGTGACTTAGGCACTAAGGATTCCAAGTCACTTTTGAAATGAGACTCCTAATGAACGTAGATGCTATGAAAAATTTTACCCCTAGTAAATGAAAGTTCCCTTCTCCAAAGAGCTTATGATTGAAAGTCTTCACTAATTTGCAAACATTGCAAGAAGTATTATGAAATACACTTTCAGCTTTCAATTTGTTTATTTTAAATCTAATATGTACAAAGATCTTTCCTCAAACAGGAAGCCTTTGTTTTAAGGGACACGATCAGAAAATTGTATAATAGCTCTTCAGAATGCCCTCTGGACCAGATTCTCAATTACACTACATGGCCAAGAGCATAACTGAAAATCGGCTGTCTGCTTACAAAACCTCCTTGGAAACCTAAATCACTTTTCTCCCTTG
Organism: Malaclemys terrapin pileata; assembly: GCF_027887155.1. Classification (NCBI taxonomy): domain Eukaryota; kingdom Metazoa; phylum Chordata; order Testudines; family Emydidae; genus Malaclemys; species Malaclemys terrapin. The sequence continues at coordinate 146,291,421 of NC_071508.1, read as the reverse complement.
CGGTTGTGATTATGATGAGTATTAGTTTAAATTTATGGCTGAGATTTTGCAAGCTGAATTTCATCCTACACACTCGACTTTGCCAAACCAAACTGATCCATCTGAAATTTCACATGCCGGATTTTAGCCCAGGATAGGTTTGTCCCAAACTTTCCAAAAATATTCTGATGGGGTATTGCGAAGATTTGGGGGGCTGAAATATGAGATAAGTTTCACTTTTGGAAACTGTTCCCATGGTTTCTATTGGCTCACTTCATTCAAATAGCTTGGCCTCGAAACTCCAGGCTTGTGTAATAATGTTGATCCCCGTGAGGAACAGTGCCTTTGGCTCGTTTTGTGTGGAACTAGTTGGCTATTAACTGCATTTTCAGTATTGCCAACCCAAATGTTGAAAAATAATGATTGGTGCCCCCAAAATCATGAGGTTGTCTTAAAAAGCATGAGATTTTAAAAATAATAAATGTTAGGGTTTTTTGTTTGCATCTGAGTTAGGGTGGGCTTGGATTAGATCTTCAGGCTTTTCCCTTCAGCCATAAGGGCTAGAAACTCACTTTGATTTTTAAATGGAAGCTGAGATTCTCACGCAATCGGTCTACGTCAGGAAATGGGGCTTTAAGAAAACACCAAATTAATAGTGAGAACTGGCAACCTTGAGGTTTTCATGTTCATAGTAAAGTCTGTGTGGCGCAGGCATGGGGGGAGGGGCGGGGAACCATTGCTCAGGCCAGTGCACCGTTTATAAAAACCTGTATCAGTCAGATGTGCCCATATAATGCTGCTGCAGAGCTTCTAAGCTAAGAAGGAAGGAATTGGGAGCTATTGAGGGTGAGGTAGCTCCAGCAGAAATTCGAAACCTTGCGGAGCATGTCTTGCAATGCTAAGTGCTGCAGGGCTCAGACTGAGGGGTTCTGCAGGAGTAGAGCACCACCGTAATTAGGGACTGCACTGTCTGGACTAACGAGAGGGAGAAAGTTGGGAACTGTAGGTTGGCTGAGATCCGGAGAGACCCGAAAGGGAACCACACTCCCACTGATCACAGCTTCTGAACGCCGCAAGAGCAGAGCTCTGTCAAGCACAAGAATTCTGTGCCGCAAAGCACTGGAGCAGCTGGGTATGATCAGAATCAGGTCTGCTGCCTGTAGTGGGAAAAATAACCGGTTACTGCTTTTGGACTCCTGTTAGATTTGCAGAGATAGCCCAGCCATGGGAGAGCGAGCTGGGTTCTCTTCCACCTTATCACATGATCAACCAAAGGGTCTTCGGGTTCAGTCAGTCACACCTGTGTAACCTCCAGGCGGGGGCGGGGGGTTACAGAACTGCCACTAGCGGGTAATGGGAAGGTCGGGGGTTGCACAGGTATTGCTGAGGAGAGGCCCTCTGTTCCAGCTGGTGTGAGACGGAAAGAGCTTTGTTCAGCATTCAGGGCCCAGGCTGTGGTGCTGGTGTAACCCACGGCCGAGTGTGTTTTCCTGGTCCCCCTCCACAGCCACTCGACAGCTATGGAAACTTGGTTCTTTAGGTCAGCAGTTCTCAACCAGGGGTTTCAGGGGGGCCTTGGGACCCCACGACTGAAACCCAGAGCTCAAGCCCTAGCACCCCCCCACCACGGGGCTGAAACCCCAAGCCACGGAGTCCCTCGCTACAGGGGGGAACCCCCGAGCACTGGTTTCTTTCCCCCCCCCCCCCCCACTGCAGTGCCAGAGCAGGGCAGTCCCTGGGGAATCTCCACTCCCCAGGCCCATCCCCTCAGAGGCGGGAAGCCAGAGGCGGGCAGCTCCTGCTCTGGCTGGTGTCATGGAGCAGGCACCCACGGCATTCCCCGTTCTGCTGCTGGTGCACGGGCTTGCGGCTGCTCCTCACCTCGTGCCGCTGGTAAGAGCCGCCCAGGCAGGGGGACCCCGCTCTGTGGCCAGCAGAGCCCTTGGGGAGCAGTGACCACAGGGGAGCCCTCCTGGCACCCAGCTCCTCGCTACCCCCCCCCCCCGCCCACACACAGCCCTGAGCTACCCACTGCCTGCATCCTGAACTACCCCCCTGCCCACACACAGCCCCTAGCTACTCCCCATGCCCGCACACAGCCCCTCGCTACCCCCCTGCCTGCACACATCCTGAGCTACCACCTCCCTGCATCCTGAACTACTCCCCGTGCCCACACACAGCCCCTCACTACCCCCTCCCTGCATCCTGAGCTATCCCCCTGCCCACACACAGCCCCTAGCTACTCCCCATGCCCGCACACAGCCCCTCGCTACCCCCCTGCCTGCACACATCCTGAGCTACCACCTCCCTGCATCCTGAACTACCCCCTCCCTGCACACAGCCCCTCACTACCCCCTCCCTGCATCCTGAGCTATCCCCCTGCCCTCACACAGCCCCTAGCTACCCCCCTGCACGCATCCAGAGCTACCCGCCCTGCCCGCACACAGCCCCTCGCTACCCCCTGCCTCCACCCTGAACTACTCCCCCGCCCACACACAGCCCCTAGCTACTCCCCATGCCCGCACACAGCCCCTCGCTACCCCCCTGCCTGCACGCATCCTGAGCTACCACCTCTCTGCATCCTGAACTACTCCCCGTGCCCACACACAAACCCTCGCTACCAGCTCCCTGCACCGTGAGCTCCCCCCCACACGCATCCTGAGCTACCCCCCACACCCGCACACAGCCCCTCGCTACATCCTGCCTCCACCCTGAGCAACCCCCTTGCCCGCACACAGCCCCTAGCTACTCCCCTTGCCCGCACACAGCCCCTAGCTACCCCCTCCCTGCACCCTGAGCTACCCCTCTGCCCGCACACAGCCCCTAGCTACCCCTCTGCCCGCACACAGCCCCTAGCTACTCCCCCTGCCCACATACAGCCCCTAGCTACCCCTTCCCTGCCCCCTGAGCAACCCCCTTGCCCGCACACAGCCCCTAGCTACCACCTTCCTGCACCCTGAGTGGTTTTCAAACTTTTTGAGCTGAACCCCTACCCCACACAGCCCAGACAGGTGGGTGACCTGTGGAGGTGAGTCGGGGGTGGAGGTGGCGCTGCCTTCCCGGACCCTGCTGTTCAGAGCTGACCCGAGCCCCGCCTGCCCCCACCCAAAATAGAAGTCAAACTATTCCTGTGTCCGAGGGCCCACCCGGAGCCCCAAGTCTTCCCCTCCTCCCCTCTTCCTCCCTGCCCCCCGGGCCTTGGAGTTTTTATAGCATTTTGAGGGGGGTCTCAGAACAAGGTTGAGAACCCCTGCTTTAGGTCATGCTGGAGCAGCTCGCGCTTTTAGGTCTGGAGGGGCCCAATTCGATCTCCGGTGTGTCAGCTCAGAGGGTGGCCTCACATTAGCACTCGCTAAAATCCCTGGACATATTTAGCTTGTAAACTGAGCATACTTGCTGCGGAGCCATTGAGAGACTGTTTGCAGAATGCTGTCAAATGCTGTCCAGAGTCAACAAGCTGAAAAAACAAAGCTCTCTTCCTCTAATCTCACTTCATAATCATAATTTGAGTATTACTTATAGAATGGACCAACAGGAGTTCAGGCAGAAGTGATTTTCCACCCTAGATTGATGGTGTCCCTTATAACGAAGGCTTTTGCCTTTGAATAATTTGCATTGAATTAGAGCATGTGTCCTTCAGCATCTCTAGTGCTTTCCTGACTGTGAATATAGGAATCCCAGAGCCAGTTTTTGTATCACAGCAGCCATTCTACACCAGTGACGTTAAATGCTGGAAGGAAAAAAAAAATCTTGGATTGAAATTACAGGGGGACCGGGAGAATAGTAGAGGGTCACATACTTCGTTGCGTAAGTAGGCCAAGCTGTATACCCGGCCAGGCCCTCACCCTCGCTGTGACCACCCGTCCCTTCCCGCCTACTCTGGGCAGAAACCTGTTGATTTTGGTGAAAACTAGATGAACCTGATTTCCATTCTGCTCCGTCCCACCAGCCTCGGTGAGGTCGCTGTCTCTTCCCCCCCCCCCCCCCCCCCCCGCGTATCCCGGGTGACCAAATAATGAGTGTGGAGGAAATCTGAGTTCTCCAGTTTGAGGTGTCCGGGCTGTGGGTACAGGGCAAGTGCTGTTTTGTTTTCCCCTGTAATTTTTAATGAGCCTTGAAATTAACGTGGCTGTTCTGTGTAGACTCTTGTTTGTTCATAGTCATGACTGATTATGTCAGGTCAATTCAGGGAATTTCATTGGCAACACTCAACTTGTCCCCCTTGGGCCATGTTACCTAGTGTCATGTAATTGTGTACGCCCAAATCCTGAGACCAGTGTTTGCCCCGTGTGGACAGGCCAATACCTGAGCAGATGCAAGAGAGGGAGGAAGACTCCTTCCCCATGTGGGCGATACAGAGGCTCTCCAGCCCCCTCCCGATCATAGGAAGATGAACACCCTGCATGTCCACCCACCCGTCATGGTGTGGTGCAGGAAGCCCATGCAGAGTGAGGCACTGCTCAGGAGTGTGTCCCCCACTGTACAATCCCTAGCTCCCTTTCTGCCCAGTGGAATCAGACCAGTTCTCCTGGGGGGACTCTGTGGCCACAGAGCACGGGGGCTGACTTGCCCTTACCGAAAGATGTCTGCGTAATGCCTACGTTCAGCAGCTCAGAGCTGAGTTTAGCGTGGGGCCCTTCTCTCTGAGTTTCCTGATTTTTGTTACTGCAGCGGTAAGGCTGGGGTCTAGTGTGAGGCACGTTCAGACTAGGCAAATGAAACTGGCACGGAGGCCAGCGCTCTCCTTCAGTCGGAGGCAGATATCCGCTGAAGGAAGGGGCAGCCTCCTCAGGGCAAGCGTCAGTCAACAGGGTATAAAAAGGAAGAACTAGTCTCTTTGCGAGACATTTGCATGTTTCATTCTGTAGGTTCTCTGTGCCTTCATAAATCACCACGGTGACTTAAAACTACTTGTTCAGAGCTCACCCTTTAAAAGAAAACGCTTTTGATAACCGGATAACATTACCACTGTGTTGCCTAGTTATTCTTTATAAATACCATCAAAACTGCTCCTTTTCTTCTTATCAAAGGCAAAACTGGAAAGATTTTTAAGGGCAGCTGTGGTAAATGAATCTCATTCTATTCAACCGAAACCTCCGTCAGCTGGAGGACCCCTTCGTTTCTGTGCCTAGCGTATGCTGGGCACGTACTCTGAAGTGTGTTTCATAAGACATCTTGCCTTGAGCTGATTTTTTTCTCTCTCCTCTTTGAGGGCCATAAATTTGTTAGTCTCTAAGGTGCCACAAGTACTCCTGTTCTTTTTGAAATACTCAGTGAAGAACTTGCTGCAAAGGAGAGAGAGCCCAGCTTTTCTCTGCTATCCTATTTAAAGCTTCTTTGCGTATCCTAGTGTAACAAGTGGTGCCATCGTCTCCATCGGGGTATCAAAGTCCATAACAGAAGCTGGCTCCTCCAGTTGAAGAGAAAAGAGCCCGTAGGAACTGAGCAGCTCCTAGCCAAGATCCATGCATTTTCAGTAACTGCCAAAGATAATGCAAATCTCGGATTGGCCTCTTCAGTCACATGAGACGTTGCAAACCATCTACATCCTAGGCTGCAATTCCCACCATCTCTTGCAGATGAAAGGATGCCAACAACAATTTTGCATTTCCTGGTTCAGACGCCCACAAAGCGCAGGGGAGTGTCTGAGCAGAGGAGATGGTGATAAATGTGCAGTTGAAGCCAGTTTCCAGGTTCTTTTTAACTATTCCGTGACCATTACAAGAGTTTGGTTAGTTTAGGGCCTGTCAGTGGTAAATCTCCACAGGTCTGTTTTTCGTATTACCGTAGCATCCAGAGATCCCAAGTATGATCAGGGCCCTATTGTGCTACGCATTGCACTAACACCTACTAAGTGACAACCATCCATACCCTGAAGAGCTCTCAGTCTAATTCAGAGGTGGACAAACTACGGCCTGCGGGACTGTCCTGCCTGGCCCTTGAGCTCCTGGCCGGGAAGGTTAGCCCCCGTCCCATCCCCTGTCACCCTTCCCCTGCAGCTACGCCGACAGCGCTCTGGGCAGCGGGGCTGTGAGCTCCGGCCGAGCGGTGCAGCTGCCAGACATGCTGCTCTGAGCAGCATGGTAAGGGGGCCAGGGGATTGGATAAGGGGCTAGGGATCCCGGGGGGTGGTCAGGGGACAGGGAGCAGGGGGGTTGGATGGGGGTGGGGTCCCGGGGGAGTGGTTACGGTCGGGGGTCCTGGAAGGGGGCAATCAGGGGACAAGGAGCAGGGCGGGGGTTGGATGGGTCGGGGGTTCTGAGGGGAGCAGTCAGGGGGTGGATAGGATGCGGGGGCCAGGCTGTTTGGGGAGACACAGCCTTCCCTACCCGGCCCTCCATACAGTTTTGCAACCCCAATGTGGCCCTCAGGCCAAAAAATTTGCCCAGCGCTGGTCTAATTAGATAAGACAGAGGGCAGGTGGGGAGACGGAGGCACAGGGAGGTGCGGTGACTTGTCTGAGGGTGCACAGCAGGCCCATGGCAGAGCCAGTACAAGATTAACCAGGTTTAAGCCTAGAAGGGACCACTCTGAGCATTTAATCTGACTTCTTGCATAACACAGGCCAGGGAATTTCATCCAGTGACTAGCCCAGCACCTTGCAGTGGAACTAGAATGAATCTTTTACAAATCTTGATTGAAAGACTCCAAGTGATGGAGAATTTACCCCCACCCCTTAGCAATCTCACCCTCACTGTTAAAGCCAATTTATTTCCAGGTTGAACTTTGCTCTCAGTCTGAACCCAGGTGTCCTGAGTTCCCCGTCCAGTACCCTAACCGTTGGACTGTGCTGCCTTGGATGGCACGTGTCAGATGTACAGTCATGGCACTGAGTGTGAGCGCAGTATAAGAACTTTGATACACTAGACTAGAAGAGAGGGACCAAATTGTGTCCTTCATTCTAAATGTAGCATTCAGAACATCAAACAAATAAGTAAAGGAACGAGAGGGAATACCTGTTAGATATGGGATCCATGGGGAACAACAATGGAGATACATCTTTGTGGGAGAACGGAGACATGCTGGGGTCTTACTGTGCAGTGCAGTTTATAAGTGTCCTGATTTGAAAACAAGTGAAGTCAGAATCTAAGGACACAGGATCTTTTCCTGGAAAAGGCCAGAAGCAATAGTAAATTCTGCCCTTCATAAAGTCTCGCCTGGGTACCTGGAAAGATAGTGCTGCCCTCGTCTGCTAGCCAGCCTGGAGGATTGTTGCTGCAAGACCTCCCTGCTGGGAGGGAGATGGGTTAGCATCGCTATGTGCTCTCCCTGACACCAGATAGAAATAGAGGAATCTGAATCACATTTGAGGTGCTTGGAATCTGAGCACGGTCATATTCTGGGCTTTATTACAAGATCAAAATGGAGTTGTAAGAGATGGTGAATTTTACACTTTAGACCGTTGCAAATTATATCAGTAAAGCAACTGCAGTAATATCTCCCATCTGACTGGAGCCTTTCAGCTGCTCAATTGCAAAATGTTGTATGTAGTGATAATTCATGTCTCAGGGCTTATTCCACTTTCTCCTTTTTAAAGCTGCTAAGAAAACTGTGGTTTCCTCCCAGTGGTGAGACTTCAGGTGCTTCGAATTTAACACATTGGAAGTGGGTCAGTAGAAACATTCCTTCTATTTTCTAGGTGCGTTAATTACCAGTCGATAATTCCTGAAAAGAGAGACTGCGCAATTTAATTCAAAATAAAGAGCCAGGTCTCCAGCTGGTTGACGTCAGTGGAACTGTGCTGATGTACGTCGACTGAGGATATTTGACGTATATTTTAAGAGGAAAGTTTCCTGAGGTTAAGACCATTTAAGGAGTCGAATTTCAATAAGACATTAATAACTTCTAAAATCCCTCCTATAGACCCGTTTTGATGGGGAGGAGGGGGACACTGAAATGGGAAGCACTTACGCTAACTGTAGAGGAATGAATAAATCGCCTCTGTAAAACCCGAAAGGAAAGAATTATGAGCTTCCAATTTATAGTCTCGTAAAAACAGAAGCGCGTTTTGATTTTTTTCGTTTGTTTAAATCCTGAAATAATCAGAGGTCAGAATGTAAGTGATTGTGGCAGAAATAAATGGATTCAGTTCATCAGAGCTATTGGGTGTGTGTTGCTGAGCAGTTCTAAAGGTACCAGCCATTCTTTCTGCTAGTTGCAGCAAAATAAATCCAAATGCACTGCTGTTTCTTTCCAAAAAGAACTGTTTTGTTCCTGCTGTATATACATTTCCCCCTTCTTAATATGCCAGTAAAGCCTTTTAGAGGCTTGTCTGAAACCAAGCCAGAAGACTAAAACTGCCAATTCAATGCTTTTCAGGGTTAGCTGGAATTTTTGCCCACTGTAATTAATGTCTCTGTGAGCTTTCAGTCCTAGGAGGTTTCATGGTTCAGCGTAGGTCTCTGATGCGTACTAGGTTGGCCTCAGACCTGTTTTTGTTCATATGGGTAAAATGGTATGTCCTGTCGTCTTTGCAACAGGGCCTGTATAGGTGGGAACTCGGAGTGGTATCCAAGTAACATAATGGATGGGTCATCATTAAGCAGATGAATAGCCCAAGTCAGTGGGACTGGCAGCCTGTTTTAATGTTATCCATGCGCTTAAATTCCTTGCTGAATTGGGGCCTTAATACAGTTGGGAGCAAAGACCGAGTCCAAATAGTTTCCGTGAGTGACTGTTTTAACAGAGTGCCTTGCAGATCACTTAGGGCTTCTAGCTTTAGAATGGAACGGATTGGGTGGTAAAAGTCTGCCCAAGGTAAAGCTGATTTAATAGTATGTTTTGCCTTGTTTGAAACCTCACCAACTTGTCAGGCTTTAACATACCACTCCTAGGAGTGCAGACTCTGCATGCAGACAGTGCGGGGGGCGGGGGAGGAGTGTCTGTATATTGGGGAAACATACGGAGCAGGAATTAGCGCCTTGATCTTGTAAAACATTTACACGTTGAACTCAATGAGACGGCTCATGTATAAACAGCTGGGGGGGGGGGGGGAGGAGGGAGGGTGTGAGTGAGAGTGAGAGAGATCCAAGCCATCGAGGCCAAAGACCAACCCAGCACAAAACTGCCAGTGTTCAATGTTATTTGGAGGATCACAGACACAATGTATGCTTCCCAAAAAAAAGGAAAGTTGAGACCTGGATGCCGTGGTAATTTAATTTACCCTTTTCAAAATCACTAAATTGGGTGAGATCGCTATCATTTTTCAAGTGTCTGAAAGCGCCTATCTGTGCTAATGAGGTTGGACTGAGAGAACCCCTTATAGACGATGTCGTTTGACTGACATTTCAGTAGCCGTGTAGTTTTTCATGAAACAGGTCTGTAGAAGTGGGGCAGTGAAATTTCAGCATCATTTGCTGCTGTCTGCAATACCTGTTATGAAACTGCTATTCCTTGGTAATTCTGTCTGCCTCTGTACCTTTAGAACTGGGCTGGAATGTTTTAAATGAGAAATAATAAATCCCATGTTAATCCTCCGAGAGGCAGATGGTCAGAACATACCTTGAAGATGCATTGGTAGCATTAGAGAGGTAGTATAGAGGCTACCGCATAAAACAATGAATTGCATTTCATCAAAGCAAGCTAACTAAATACAAATACGTCTGCATTGAGAATTGCAGCTGTTAATTCCACATCACTTTGTAGATGCGTAAGGGTGCTAGGAAATTAATGTAAATCCAGCTGGCTTTTTGTTGCTAGGTGTAAGTGATGGGTTCCCAACCTGAGGGGGCAGGTGCCCGAGAGAGAAGGGTGGGACCAGATTAACCCAGGCAAACATGCACTTCTGGCCCCTCTACAGGCCAGCTAAACTAGATGCGTTTATACTAACCCTGCCCTGCCCTGCCCAGCACAGCTGCACTAATGATTTAGTAACCCAAGTACAGCCAGCTTGCGCTGCGTGGATGTCGCTTAGTTAACCTTCCCCTTTCCAGATCAGTCAGAGACTGGCTTCTGCTGCACAGACGCTGCCCTGTTAACCCCCTTGGGTCCATCCCGCTAGGTTTCCTGGCTGGCTCCCGTACATGGGCACTCACTGCAGCTCCCCGTACTTGTAGCTGGTCTTGAGGCTGTTGCTGAGCGAGTCCTGCGGGCAGAGTAGAGGGGACGCGGGCTGCTGGAAGCTGCCCGCATAGGAGCTGGCCCCGTAGAAGCAGCAAGGAGGAGCAGCGCTGGCCACCCCACTGCCTGCTCAGGTTTGGCCTTGTGACACTGGGCCAGGTTGGAGTGGTGCTGTGACCCCGTGCGCCAGGTCGTGATGCCACTCACTCAGATTTGGTGCATCCCCCCACAGCCCCCTTGTGACAGAGGGGCAGCCAGGCCGAATTTGAATGAGTGGCATTGTGACCTGGGTCACAGGGTCGCAGGACTGATTGGGTTGGGCTCCCCACGAATTGGCGCCCTAGGTACATGCCACGTGTGTCTATGCGTTAATCCAGCCCTGGAGCGGGGAACCCTTTTCGGTTGTAACATACGGTCTCAGGATGGGAGAGTCTGAGAGCTACTGAGGGAAACGATTCCACTCAAATGCATCCCAGGGTCTAAAGCTCTGGAGCCCTTCCTCAGTTCAAAGAAGGCTGTTGAGATTCCGTCCCTGTTGATATGACCCTCACGTATTCTCTCCTCCCCAGCTATGGCACCCCCAGAGAGAGAGGCCAGAATGTCCCTCCTGTGACGGGTTTGTGATGAGGAGAAGCTGTTGGCTGCAGAGTGCTCTGAACCTGAGGTTTCTGCTGGGTCTCGGAGCGCCGCGTTGAACCACTAGAGAGAGCCCAGAACACAATGAACAAACTGAACTTCCATAATAACAGAGTCATGCAAGACCGCCGCAGCGTTTGTATTTTCCTTCCCAACGATGATTCTCTCAACATCATTATAAATGTAGGTAAACGCCTTAACCCAGGTATGTCCTGTGCATTCGTCTAGCATTGGTCTCCTTGGACATTGTGCCCGCAGCCGGCATTGTCCTGATTGCCTCAGTTTTACTGCTGGAGTCTGTCTCGCTTTATCACACTCTGACACCTGTGACACAGGTGATCTCCAGTCTGCTGCTTGACTGACAGATGAGCAGAATTATTTGCCCCGGGCAACTTTCCTTGCAACATATTGTTCAAAATTAGTTTAAAGCAGGCTTTTTTTTTAAGAAGTCCACTTGACACGCAGTTTTCCTTACTTGTCTATGTACGTTTACATCAAACAGCGTGGAAAAGTGGTAACTGGAGGGCAGGCACAAATGCTCAGTTAGTTACTTTTATCACTCGTTTTTTGTAGCCTCTCCATTTATATAACATGCATTTGATTTAGGACACAGAAAATGTGTATCTAACAAATGTGTTTGTAAAAGAGGTCAGTCTTCTGTTGTTTTAAATGTATTCCTCCATTTACAGTTATTCACATTTGCAAGTGCATCAGGATTTTACTGTCTCTGTCTCATTGGGCTTGATGCTCGGAGAATTCATTCTTCGTGCACGGCTCTAGCTAAATCCAAGTGACGTTATGTTAAGTGTAGTCTATTCCTTTATGTATCATTAGACCTGGGTCCAGTTAAGCCCTCTGACATGTATGCCCACCCCATTGGTTTTGAAAGGACAAACATAGAGGCAGAATGGAGGCTTTTGACAATAATATGGGCAACTTGGCTCTTCCAAAGGGCCGGGCTGGAATTTATTCTGGAGAAAGAAACCAAAATTGTTCCACTCTACAGGTTGAGTTTCTAAATGAGGAGTTGTGTGTCTGATTCCCTGTCCCTGTGTAAATTACTGCGCACAGCACAGGGCAATGGAGAACCAGGCCCTTTCGGACAACTCCAACGGGAAGAAAAACTGTACTGCAAATTAACAGGGACAGCAACGTGGGGGTCACTTTTAGTTCGCTTTATTCTTAAACTCTCGTGAGTCCTTGACAGTGTAATATATGGGCTAATGGGTTTTTGAACCACAGCCTTCTACTGGCTGGAATTGGAATTGTTGGACTGTGTCGTAACTAAGCCCTAATACTGATACCATTAAAGAAGATCCTCTTTTAGCACAAGTGGTAGGTTTTGTCCCTTCTCAGGGACTCTGCAGAACTAAGGTCCTGGGCCTTTGGTGGTTCCTAGGCCTAACACCAGCCCTCTGCACAAGGCTGATTTTCATTCTTGGAGAAGACCAAAGTTTAGTCCTTCCTGTGCAGTGCTGAGTGGCCACCACCTACAGTATCGTGACAACCTTGAGGTCCTAAGTGACACTGGATCTGTTGCACTGTAGCCAGGGCCTGTAGGTGTGAAAGGCCTTGCCCGTAGCAGACATTTTATTTTGTTAGAGGCAAATATTTTGTTAGACTGATATCAAAAGTAGTGACCATCTTGGCCTACCTTTGGGAAGTTAAATGTCTGTCTCGTGCACTGGGTAATGGGATCAGCTGGAATTTGGAGTATGCATGGTATAAAACACATAATGTATGTGCCTAATATTTTACATTTCTTGGTACACACTCAAAGGTCCCATTGACCTTCAATGGAAGCTATGAATGTACAATGGCTTCAGGATGGGGCTTGATTAAAGATCGTAAAACACCCGAAAAACATATTGGCAGATTCTCATTAATGTTTTCAATCTTTTGTGTTTTTTCTGCTGCAGGTTAAAATATTATGTCGTGAGTTACTTGTCCAGGTGTGCGACCTTCTGAGGTTAAGGGATTGTCATCTCTTTGGACTCAGCGTCATACAAAGTAAGTCTCCGTCTGAACTTGCGTACTTGAAACAATGCTATGTCACATACAGATGCGCAACAGAAGTATCCGGGTTGCCAGGATAAGAATAAACCTGCCACGTCATGAGTGAAATGTTGATAAACCACTTGAGCGTTATTATAACAAGGGATGATAAATATAAAGTATTGTTCATTGTAGCACTGTCCCTCTTCACCCGGAAATCCCCATTCATTGTGTGCCCTGATTGGTGACAGGATAAGGCCCTGGTTTGGAGCTGGCCCACGCCTAAGTTCTATTTTCTTGCAGTTTCCTATATATTTTGTGAGTTCAGAAAAACCGCCATGTGCTCTCTGATACCGTCTCGTCACCAGGGAACCCAATCAGTCCGCAGTAAAGTCAGTGAGAGTTGGATCAAGCCCCGGGTGAGCACTGCTGCTGTTTAATGAGGCACTCCCATGTACTTTTCGTAGTTCCTGAAGTGGTGTTAAATCACCGCTTTAGAAAACAAATAATTCTTCTTGACATCTTGAGTCAAAATGTGTTTTGGTTTCCTTCAAAGTACCCCACAGCTTTTATACTAGATTGTTTACATCCTTATCTGTTCACCAAGCAGCATCTCTTGGAGGGGTGTTTGCTAGGCACTCCCGGAGGGCGGACGAACCACACAAGACCGAAATGTCCGAGGAGTTGCAGTGTGTGCGGAGTGCCGTGCTGCATTGAGACCCCAATTCAGCACATCCCCAAGTAGTGCAACAAAGCGCTTGAGTACGTGGTTAATTCTCATTGAAGTCAATGGGATTTAAGCACATGTGCAATTGCTTGGCTGAATCAGGGTCTGAGGGTACATCTGCACTGCATCGTAAACCCAGGTCTGTGGGCCCCGGGCTCGGCGGTTCAGTCTGCATCTTGATCTGCGTCCACACTGCACAATGACAGGGCTTGGACCTGACTCTCAGCAGGACCCGGGCTCTGAGCCACCTGCCTCGCAGGGTCCTAGGACCGGAGACCTGAGTGCTTGCTGAGCCGAGTCAGGCTGATTTTGTACGTGGACAGGAGGGGGACTCGCGTACATAGAGTGCCCTGCTCTCTTCTGAAGTTACTCAGCAAGAGAAATGTAGGGGTTGGGGTTTATTTGAGAAGCTTTTACTATCTGGTGAAGACCTTGATCATGCAAATCAAACTGGGGGACTGGGGTCTACAGGGTTGCATTAGTTCTAAAGGCTTTGATCATTCATTTGGAGCTCCAGCCCAGATTCTCAAGGGTATTTAGGCGCCTAACTTCTAGTAATTTCAAAATACCCTTGAGGATCTGGGCCTTGCTTCCTTGCCCAGGAAAAATCCAGCTCCCGGTAGCAACTCCCATGTTTGAGATCCATTTAGCAATGGAAGGAGTTGAAGGGGGCTCTGAAAGCAACACCTCCCCTGCATACGATTCAGGCGAGGTCTAGTATAGAATTCCCCCATGTTGGAGACAACATTTTTGTTAGATATAACACGGTTTCACCTATAACGCAGTAAGATTTTTTTTTTTTGGCTCCCAAGGGCAGCGTTCTATCGGGGTGGAGGTGTATGTAGAAAGTCCACAGACATTCTATTACTGGTGGTATGAGACTTCCAGCATGTGTCACTCATCATGAAGTCCGCATGATCAGTCCCCTTTTTTCCTACGTTTTATAGATAGGTACGTAAGGAGAGGGTCATCCAGTTCCTTGGTGTGATTTGGTGGTCTTTAACAGATACCAATTAATATCCCATCTTGTGCTTTATCTGTTAGGACACTGACCCATAAGCATTCAAGATCATTTTCTTCTAAGTTATCAGTGACACAGAAACAGATAATGCCATCTTTGACATAGGGTCCCTTCCCCCTCCTCTTTGCCCCACTCACGCCTTCCTAAATAGGTTATAATCACTGATTTTAATATTCACATCATGCAAATCATCTTACTAGGTTTCAATAATACCAACTAGGTCAAAGTTCTGCTCACAAATGAGCAATTCCAGTTCCTCTCGTTTGTTACTCAGGCTCCTAGCATTGCTGTACAGGCAATTCAGGAATTTCTTCTCTTCATGTCCTTTGGTGTCTTGATTTTGTGCTGAGTGCTTATATCGTCCCTCTTTTTACCCTCCCCTTTATTATTAGTTTAACACCCTCCTCAGGGATCGGCTGGCTTGAGTAGTCAGGAGATTGGTCCACCTTCTATGGGGACACTGGGAGCGTTGAGTTGAGTTAAGATTACTTCCATCTCAGTAGAAGGGGAACCAATATTCCACTTAACCAAAACTCTACACCGCTTACCTAGCCAATGGTTCGCTTGCCAGATCTTCTGCCTTCTGGCTTCCTTTGCTCGTGGGACAGGCAGAATCTCAGAGAAGATCGCTTGGGCATGCTTCCAAGTTCCCTGAAGTGATCGACTATCTGAGATCTATCCTGCAAAGTGGTGTGATTAGTGCCAAATATGAACCATCACCAGTGGATCCTTGCCTGTCAGCTTCAGAAGCCTATCCAGTCTTAGAGTGACATCTCATGTCTTAGCTCTAGGAAAGCAGCACACCACCCTGTTGTCTGCCTGTCCCTTGGCATATGTTCTTTAGATTCTTCTAAGTACTGAACCCCCCAACAAGGATTGTCTGTCTCCCTTGGATAGTTGGAGAACTTTGTGGGCAAGCTTAATATTCTTGCAGGTTGGGCAAGCTACCAACCCCAGATGTGCCCTGTACATCCCTCCGTTCCCTTGGACCAGCTGGATCTTGAGAGGTTTCTTTCACAGATTTCACATTGAGGACCTGGTATCAATTGGAAACTTCTAGCTCTGTGGAATTCCTCCTGGTCCTCTTCTCTCTCGTGGCCACAGGCTGCCCTTCCTTCATCTATCTCCAGCCACGTTGGATGCTTCTGTGACCTCTTGCTTCTCGTGGTTGCAAACCACCAGATCACTTCTCTGACGTCCTTCCTCTCCAATTCCCTGGTGGCCAGCTCCTTTCTGCCGTGAACCTGGGGTACTGGTGGTTCCCAAACTTGGCTGTCTAGAAACTCCTCCATGTTTCTACTTGCTCCTCCAATCCAAGAATCCTTTTCTCCAGCACAGCCACCGACATGCACTTGAGGCACAGCTAGTCCCTTCTGGCTTCAGGCAGGAAAGAAAACACGGCACATCTGTTGCAAGTCGCCACCATAGTTCCATGGCTGGCCATCTTGAAATCACATATACAGCTGAACCTGGAAAAAAAGAGCCTCTCACACTCCCTCCAAAACTGTCCTGTTAGCTGCCTCTGTTTGCGGCTCTTGAGTTTCACCTAGCAAGTGACTTTCCTGTAACACGTCTCCCTGCTTAGCTCAGCTCTGCCCCTCAGGGAGCGATTAACCACTCTGGGTATGTCTATACTGCAGTTAGACACCTGTGGTTGGCTCGTGCCAGCTGGCTCAGGCTAAGGGGCTGTTGAATTGTGGTATAGACGTTCCAGCCTCAGGCTGCAGCCCGGGCTCTGGGACCCTCCTGGGGTCCCAGAGCCTATCCTGCAATTCAAGCCCAAACGTATGCACTGCATATAAACAGCCCCTTAGCCCAAGCCCCGCAAGCTTGAGTCCGCTAGCCCAAGCCAGCGGCAGGTTTTTATTTGCAGTGTGGACATACCCTCAGAGACTTCAAACAGTGGGGCTGAACAAAGCACCAAGGATTTACTGTGCTGAACAAAGCACAATAAATATTTCTTGTAGTGCTGTAGTTATATAGAAAGCAAGAACGTGCCGCGCCACACTACATAGTCACTGGCCTCTACCCGTGAGGGCTGGCTCTTGCAAGGAATCTAGAAAGATGCTTCTAGAACCTCTAGGGTAGGGTTACCATACGTCCGGATTTTCCCAGACATGTCCCGCTTTTGGGGGCTCAAATCCCCGTCCGGGGGGAAATCCCCAAAAGCCGGGCATGTCCGGGAAAATCGGGAGGGCTGGGTGGTGCTCGGCCGGGGCCGGCGGTGCGGGGCCGGGGGCATGGTGCCGGGCCGGGAACCATGGGCGCAGTGCCGGGCCGGGCGCGGGGCCGGACGGGGAGCCGGGGGCGCGGTGCCGGGCTGGGGTCCGGGCTGGGAGCCGGTCAGCCGGGCCTGTGGGGAGCCGGTCAGCCGGGCCGGCGGGGAGCCGGGCCGGCGGGGAGCCGGTCAGCTGGGCCCGCGGGGAGCCCGGGGGTGCGCCGGGCCGCCGGGGGCCGGCAGTGCTGGGCGGGCTGGGGGTGGTCGGCCGGGGCCGGCACCCCAGGGCCCGAGCCGACCCAGGCTGGAGCCGCCAGGGGGCCAGCCTGGGCCGCGCCTCCTCCCCCCCACACCCCCCTTACCTGCTTCAGGCTTCCCGCGAATCAAATGTTCGCGGGAAGCAGGGGAGGGGGCGGAGACTTTGGGGAGGGGGAGGGGTTGGGGCGGGGGTATGGGCGGGGCTGGGGGCGGGGCCGTGGGCCGTGGAGTGTCCTCCATTTGGAGGCACAGAATATGGTAACCCTACTCTAGGGCATGCGAAAGGTGAGTGTATGGAATACTTGCCAATGCCATGGATGAAGATCTGATATTTTTCCACAGGAAATAGGTGGATTTGTTGTTTACGCTAGAGAGTGTTTAAATAATGCTGCATTTTCTTCTTTTGAAATGTGTTTGGGAGCTTGCATAACTGTGGGTGTGAAATTTTTATAGTATGTTTTTTAAAAGAAATCTTGGGGAACCATTTGCATTCTCCTTTCTTATCCTCTTTCTAATGCAGACAATGAACACGTGTATATGGAATTATCACAGAAACTCTACAAATACTGCCCAAAGGAATGGAAGAAAGAAGCTAGCAAGGTATGACCGTGAGTTGGGTTGAGAGGGGCCAGTTATTTCCTCTCTACAGATTCAGTGTTTCACATATCTGGAGCTGTTGCACCTTAGGGGAAGGTTTGAAGGGTGCATAATTTATAAGATGAAGAGGAAAATTTGAAGCATGCAAAATTAATTAAAAACGAATCAACTGCTACTGATGAGAGTGGCACAGGCTGCTCAAAAAGACTTCTTAATGTGTGTCCCTCTCTACCTGCAAAATAAGAGGGAATCTGAAGTTCTCAATCATTAAGTGATTTATAAATGAAAAGCTTGAGAAAATAAAGATTACCTAGATGGCAATTGAATACTGCTGGATTGCAGGATGGTCTGGGAGGCTAAATTACGGAACGTTTGGGGAAACCTGGGAACTACATTAGGACCCCAGAGCATTAGCCCTCATGATCACCGGCAGATCTGTCAAAACTAGTCAACCCATATACCAAGCTCTGAAGTAGGAGATGTCAGACAAGAATGGTTAGGGGATGGTTTCTTGTAATGAGAGACAAGAGGTCACTGAAAGGAAAGCAGTGGGGCTGAGTGTGAGTTGAATCTCTGCAAAAAAGTTCCAACCTAGACAGATCTACGGCATCTCTTGTAGGTTGTAGATTACAGGAAAAAAATACATTTAAAACAACAAACTCCAAACATGACACTGGTGTCTGTCTCCTCTTCTTCCCTCCCCCCCTCCCTCCCCTTTACAGCTGCTGGAAACTAATTTTTTTTAAATTCACAGAATTTGTGAAAATGTCATAACTGGAATCTTGCGGGGGAGGGGAGCGAGTTTCAGAACAACATGAATTTTTTCTCTTAATTTTTTTTGCAGAATTTTCCTCAGAATTCGCCCTTGCCCCATTTTTGAAATCCAGTAACTGTTGAACACAAAACCTTTTCCATTTTGAAACGGAAACTGAAACTTTCTCATTTTGAGAACTGTCCTCCCCTGTGACTAACCTGGCCATATGAAATTGGCAACTCAGAAAAAGATTCATGAAAAATGAAGGTATAAAATATATCGAACAGTCAACCGGGTAAATATTTTTTCCTTGGGAAGTTTTCCCCAAAAATGGAACATTTTGAAAACTTCAAAACATTTTTATGAAAAATGTCCAATTTAGAAAAACAGCCAGACTTTGATCTACATTGTTCCACTAGCTCCACCTTCTCTGGTTTCCTGGATGTGGTGGTCATGATAAATTTTGCACTGAGAAAATCTGATACAAAACATCAAAGATTGCATTAGCTTTCTGATTTCACAGCAAACTTTGCAAAAAATTATATTCTCAATGGTTTCTTTGTCCTCTGTGGAAAGAACTCTGAATATTTTCTCTCCATTGCAGGGCATTGACCAGTTTGGTCCCCCAATGATTATCCACTTTCGAGTGCAATATTATGTGGAAAATGGCAGACTGATCAGGTAAGGGGAAAATATTCCAAAGAATGCCTTTTGCACCAAAAAATGCTGTATTGTTAATGGAAAAAATAGAAAATATCTTCGGTTATTCCTGTTTGGTTAGAGTTCATTGCATGTATTGTAATTTTGTTGTAGACCCTCAGTAACAGCGGATTGCTAGAAAAAAATTATTTGTAACTAGCCTTTACTCGATCAGTTTCATATTTCTATCCTTATAAAGATTAACATTAGCAAAGTGCTCCTCTGTGGCTGGTCTGAGCGGGGAGAAATCATTTTGTTTTTTACTTTAGCAAAATACAATGAGTCTTTTGTGATCTAGTTTGGGCAGGTTGGTTTACAACATATTGTATTTTTCCATTGTATAGCAAAAAGCAGGCAGAATTCAGCTTTTGTTCAATTAACAATCTGTGCCACTGAGCCCAACTTCTCAAAAAGGAGGGTGACGTAGCTCATCCCAATGCATGTAGACATGCACCCGTGACTGGGCCTGCGTTTTACTATAGCAGTACGTGCACAAGCCCGTATCGCCGCAGCTATCCGTTTGCTTGTTGCATGGCCTCATCTAGCCTATTAGCCGATGTGTGCCTGCAGTTGGGTGTGCATGGTTGTGTGTGCAACTTCTGCACAACCCCTACCTCTTGAAAATTGGGGGCTCTATCAATGTAAGTCCTTGATCACCGGGACTACTGAGATGTGTAAATAACCCTGTTGGCAAGGTCTGGTCTGGGTGAGATCAGACTGGCCCGAAGATGTCAGGAATAGGTAAATCTTTAATTAATGGGGATCTCCTAGAGCTGGAAGGGACCTTGAAAGGTCATCGAGTCCAGCCCCCTGCCTTCACTAGCAGGACCAAGTACTGATTTTGCCCCAGATCCCCAAGTGGCCCCCTCCAGGATTGAGCTCACAACCCTGGGTTTAGCAGGCCAATGCTCAAACCACTGAGCTATCCCTCCCCCCTGCAAATAGGTCTGTGCAGTAGCTAAAACTGCAATATGTTCCTCCTGTTAAGCCAGTCACTGCTTAGAAATATGGTAGAGTCTCCTCCAGCACAGCTCAGAGCTGAGCTGTTTTCAGATATTTTACTTGCCAACCGTAAGAGGGACTGGCTAGCAGCTTCAGTCCCAGAGGTAGGGTGACCAGATCACTGACGGGAAATATGGGGACGAGGGGGGAGGGGGCGACTCGGCTCCTTACCTGGCCTGTGGCGGCCGGCGCGACATGCTGGCGCGGGGCGGGGAGCCGGCCGGGGTCCCGTCCAAGCTGATAAACTTTACATGGCCACTCGAGCAGCCCCGAGCTGCTCTCCCCCGCCGCTGCTGGGGTCCGGGGCCCCCCCTCTATCTCCTGGGGGAGCAGCCCCCTGGCCAGCCCCCTTTGCCCGCCCAGTGCCCCTACTCACCAGCTCCAGGAACTGGAAGCCGGCCACCACCCCCTCCCTCCAGGCTTGCCCCGCCATTACAGCTGCAAGCCTGGGAGGGAGGAGGAGTGCCACATGCATGGGGAAGAGGCGGGGCCAGGGCGGGGATTTGGGGAGGGAGCCAATGGGGGGTGGAGAGGGCAGAGTCGGGGTGGGGCGGGGCAAGAGCCCTTCCGGGAGGGCAAAATTGCTTGTTTGTCCAGTGTCCCGACCGCACATTGGTCGGGACGCGGGACAAACAAGCAAATATCGGGACAGTCCCGATAAAATCGGGACGTCTGGTCACCCTACCCGGAGGTACAATAAAGGTAGAGAGCTATTGTGATTGTGATTGAGGGTTTGCAGACTACTGGGAATAACCATTTTAATTCGAGTGGGAAATTGTTCACTAAAGAAAACAGAGGAAAATGACTAAGAACCTGAATCAGTCATGTATTGTTTACATGAACTTTTCACTGTATTTCTATCGATGGGCAACCCCCTGTCCTTTGCACAGGCAGTACCCACACAGATGTGTGCACAAGAGAAAACCCTGGCCTAGGAATTCCTCTGCTACGATGGGATTGTGTGGTGTTCATGTAGTTTCTCTAGGGTAGGGTTACCATACGTCTGAGTTTTCCTGGACATCGCCTCTTGTTTGATCCTCCGCCGTCTGTCCAGGCGGATTTTTCAAGTAGGCGGCAATGTCCGGGTTTTTTGTGGAGCAGACATTGCAGATCCAGAAAGAGCCCCAATTGGTCCACTTCCCGATAGGTCCCTCCCCTGCATCCGCATCTGATTGGTCCTTTGCAGCTGCTGGATCCTGTCCATCCAGGCCCCAGCTCCCAGCCCTGGGGATGGGGAGAGCCCCACAGGGAGGCACTGACTGTCAGCCGTCGCTGTGTACCGGGTCTGCGCCAGCCACCATGACAGGGAGCGACGCTGCCCCCCACCTCAGGAGTGAGGCCCCAGGTCCCAGTGCGGGTGAAACGTCACTGAACAAACGAGGGTGAATGTAGAGCCGTTAAAAGATGCTAGCTCTGTCAGTAGCAGCCTTCAGCCCCGAAGGAGCCCCAGTCTCGGTGCATGGCAGGGCATCCTCCGCACGAGCCTGTGTCTCATTGCTGCTCCTGGGGCCTGCCCCTCCTCCCCTGGCAGCACAGCTCCCTCCTTGCAAGGAAAGGTAGAAACCAGAGACGGAGCTAACATTACAACGAGCACCTGGCTGCACCAGACAGCCCTTTCCCTCTCCTCTCGTACCTGCCCAGCGCGCACAGATGTAAGGGCGCCTGTGCCCCCCGATCCCCACTGTCCTGTGCTCAGGCAAGACCTGCCTAGACTCAGCCAACCCAGAGATACCATGGGGAGGGGAGGAAGGCGGGTGCTGTGAGAGACCCATTGGAGCAGTGGATGAGACGGGTCTGGGGGGCAGCTAACTTCGGAGTAAGTTGGGGAGGGACATGGGAATCAGGCAGGATCCCTCTGGCTGCCCTCTAGCTATAAGCTCCAATTCCTTCCCTAAGCTGTCCCAACCACATCAGTGCCCATCAGTGGCCGTCCTGCTCCCCCAGTTCCTCCCTGCAATCCCCGGCCTCCTTTCTCAGCAGCCTTGCTCTGCACCCCCGAATCAGCCGTGAGTTCTGCTCCCAGTCTCAGCTCCCTCCCTACACTGGCGGGGCCCCACCTCCCCGCTGCCCTCTCCTCAGATGCCCTCCCTTGAGTGTCGTTCACGCCAGCACCTCGTGCTAGCTGCCTCGCTGGGGTCAGTCACAGGCAGAGCCTCTGAGGCGTATTGGAGGCTGGAAACTCTGCCCCTACCCTCTTGCGGGGAGCTCTGAGATGGGCCCGGAGGCGCATTTGGCCCCTGTGTAGCTTCCCAGCGCTCGCAGACGCCCACCGCCCCAGCGTTTGGAAATGACTCTGTTTTGCAGGGGGAAAGGTGCTGGAGGCGGCAGCGTGCCGCTGAGCAGCCTGGTCTGCGTCACAGGCCCGTGATCCGCGGGGCAGGTTCGTTCTGTCGTGCATGCGCTCACGGTTCTGCTTTTCTTCTCTCTCCGCAGTGACAGAACAGCCAGGTACTATTATTACTGGCACCTGAGAAAACAAGTGCTGCATTCCCAGTGTGTGCTGCGTGAGGAGGCCTACTTCCTGCTGGCAGCCTTCGCACTGCAGGCCGACTTGGGGAACTTCAAAAGGAACAAGCACTATGGGAAATACTTTGAGCCGGAGGCTTACTTCCCTGCATGGGTAGGTGCTGTGGGCTATGCCGTCTTGTTGTTCCCCAGGCAGAGAGCCTCCGCGTGCACGACTGCCTTCTTCCCCTGCTCATTTCCAAAGGGGTGAAGTGCATTGGGACGAGAAATACCTTAAATGGGAGCTTGGTAGGGGAGCGGGAACCCAAGCGGTCGTAGCTGCTGGTAGCATTGCTCTGATCCATTCCACGTGGCAGGATCCCGCGTCAGGGCGGGGGTGGAAGGTGGGTATGTTTGTGCATAGTGGGAAATGTGTGCTGGACTCATGATCGGGTCTGAATGCAGATGCTGTGCTTGGGCATCAGGGTTGCGGTGTTTCCCCTGCAGCATAATGCTCGCTGTTCGTTGTCCCAAGACGCCTAGGGGGGATTATGTGCCGGGGTGGCCTATGGTAGCCGGGGGCTGGACTTGATGACCAAGAAGATCCCTGCCTGGCCTATGTTCCTGTTACATTCAGTGCACTCAGATTTCCAGAGAGAGGGAAGGGCTCGCAGCCCTGAGACTGGAAAGGCCTGCGGACTAAGCCACGGGCTGGTGGGAACTCCGCAGCACGCAGCTGGCCCAAAGCAAGGGCCTGTTTTCCCCTGGAGCTGCAATGGATGGACTAGAGTTATGTGTACGGCTAGTAATAGTGAGTGGTATGGGCTGCAGGGATGGCGAAGCCAGGTTGTACATTCAGCGTGTGCACACTCGGTCCTCTGTACCCGCACACACCCCATTGCCCTGCAGGGTCAGCTGGGCCCGTGCTGAGCAGGCCAGGTCTTGCTCCACCACCCATCCGTTGCTGGGCTGCCAGAGCTCCGGATCTGAGGCCCTGATTCTCCCGCCCTCGGCACAGCTGCTCGCGTGTCCCTCCGGAGGTGGAGGGAGCAGCCCAGTGTGCTGAGAGGGGCCGATCGGCCCCAGCTCATTCGGGGGGCTCTGGTGGATGGGGGGGTTTGTGTGGTTCTTGGGCTTTCTGGAGAGAGCGAGTTGTCCCCTCCTGCACTCTGCCCATCGCCGCCCCCGCGGCTCCTCGCAACTCCTGTCTTCACGTGGGACTGGCAGGTGCTGTTAAGACCATACTCTGACAGTAGGTGCAAGTGGTCCATTTCCTGCTGTATTGTTTGATCGCGTGGAGCCTGTGACTGTCTTGTGGCTAGCTGATAGGTGGTGGTGTTGTTATTGGGTGAGATCCATGCAGGACACACTTCAGAGGAGGCTGCAGCCCTGCCTTGGAGATGTTTACAGTCTGTGACCATGGAAGGTCTGTCCAGAGCAGAATGTCCCCAGTGGTACTGCAGGGCCAGCATAATCTACAGACGAGATCGCGCCGTTCAGCTGGAAATCCACGCCCTGAATTTGTTTTAATGGGCTTAAAATTGTACATAAGGAAACCTACAGGAACGTATCTCGCTCAAGCCTGCCCACCTCCCGGCCCAGCCGTTTCCTCTGGCAGCCCCCTTCCTGCATGGCCACGGCGCAGGCAGTGCGAATCTTCTCCTTTCTCTGCATCGCTCCCCGCAGCAGAAGCCAGCCAGGGTGCACGTAACCAAAAGCCAAGATGGGGCCAGCCTTTGTCCTGCACCAGAAAACAGGTGTGAAGCTAAAGGGACACAGTCTACGTGTGAGTCGCGTTTCAGTCCCCGTATGTTGTCGTACCGGCACCTGCTGCAGTTAACAGAGTGCGGTCGCTGAGAGACGCTGGTGGGGAAAAAGTCATTGCTGTCCATTTAGTCAGCTGGGTTTTTCACAGCACCTTGAGTATAGTCAGTTTCGCTGTTGTCTCCTTTAGTAGCCCTGGTCCAGACAAGCCCTTAACTTTTAAGTATGCAAGTGGTCCACCGGGACTACTCAGGTGCTTAAATTAAGCATGGGCTTAACTGCATTACTGGAGCGGGCCCTTAGTCAGTTTCCCCTTTGCTGAAACGACTAATAAACATCAGCGGGGGAGCACCAATGCCTTCATAAAATCCTGCTAGGGTGATTTTTAAATGCCAGGTGATCCTGTTTAAAGGGGGCTCTACCAGAAACAGGGTTTTTAGTTTTTTTTTAATTAAGGCAAATTGTTATAAACATGTCAGGCTAATGTGGCCTTTTTAGCAGTGTTTTGGGACTCCTCATGGTTCTTCAGCTGCATCCAACCTGCATGTATCATGCACTCCAGTCTTGCAAACCCTTATGCACACAGGTAACTTACCCTTGTGCATGTTTGCAGGAGCGGGGCCTTACTTTGATGATTAGTGCACGGACGGTTCTTTCTCTTGGCCTCTGGGTTAACGTTACCACTTGCCGTCTCTGATGTGCTTGGCTGGCTAGTTGTGAGCTTTCGCTGCATGTTAAAACACTCCAGATGACACCCCCTAGTGAAAACATGAGTGCACTCACAGTGTAGACTGATTACACACTTAGAGCAGGGTTGAGCCAGTGTCTCCATTTCAAACCTTCCTTTTCAGGAGCTTACATCCCACCTGGTTTAACAGTGCATCAGGATGGAACAGTGTACCCCAGCTTCAGCCCAGCTGGGAGTTGTTTAAACTTTAAACCCTTTATAGATCTGTCAATACCCTGCAGACAAATGAGCTCTTTTCTCACTGTCCCTGCTCTCTTGAAAATGAACAGAAATGATATGTAACCCGTCTGTGACACCTGACAAGTGTAAACTGTCACACTGCAGCCATTAACTAATCTCTCATGTGCCACAATAGTAACAATCCCATTTTACACTTAGGGAAACTGAGGCAGGAGAGTAGTGACACTCACTCAAGGCCATATAGTGACTAAAAGGCAGAGCTCAAGGCTGTCTCTCCCTGGGCCACTTCCTATCATCCACCTCCCACCCAAAGCCTTGAAGTCTGAGGCAAGGTAATAAAGGAAAAGCAAATAACAGCAGCTGCAGCCCCACAAGACTCAGCAGGCAGGCATTAGGCATTAGCACTAGCCAGCCATGGAGGGGTAGAGGGGTGGAGTGGTCTGGGCCCAGAGCTGTTCCTTAACCCCTTCAGTTCTGGAGTGGGGTTTATACACCCCGTCACAGTGCCCCCACTGTACCACTGCTGTACGTCTGTCCTGAATGGAGGGCAGGATGGCAAGTAGAGCTCTTCACAACGGCTTTTCATGAAAATGGAAGTTTCCATGGGAAATATCCCATTTCGATGCCTTTTGGTGAGGGCAGGGGGGAGGTTCATTGAGAAATGAAAAATTTTCAGCAACTACCTTGAATCCTTATCAGAGCTCTTCCCTGCACCCCTTCAATACGTCAACGTCCTTTCTGAAGTGTGGACGCCACAACTGGACGCAGTGTTGCAGTAGTGGCCTCGCTGGTGCCATTTGCAGTGTTAACACCTGCCTGCTTCTAGTCAATATGCCCCTGCTTATGCTTCCAAAGTTTGCATTTGCTCTTCAGCCACCGCATTACCCTGGAAAATCATCTTCAGTCGCTGGCCACCCTGACCCTAAAGTGACTCGTTGGTGTCAATGCTTTTGCAGTCAGGGCCAACTCTAGGATTTTTGCTGCCCCAAGCAAAATCAATTTTGGCCACCCCCCCCCCCCCCCCCGTTTGTTTCTTACCCCACCCCCCGGCCCCGCCTCAACTCTGCCCCTTCCCCAAATCCCCAGCCCTGCCTCCTCCCCCCAGGCTCTCAAGCCTGGGAGGGAGGGGGAGCAGCGGCGCGCGAATAAGCTGTTTCACGTGCCGTGGTGCGCAAGCAGCGGCAGCAGCAGCGGAGGTGAGCTAGGGCGGCCGGGGCACATTTTTAGGGGCGTCAATGTGCCACCCCAAACACCAGCTTGTTTTGCTGGTGCCTAGAGCCGGCCCTGTTTGCAGTAGCCATTGGATGTGCAACATGAAAAGGTTAATACAGACGTAGGCACTGTTATCCCTTTCGATTGCCCCCCTTATTCTCTTTAACAGAGCTCACTGGTTTCGGCCAACTCCCGGTTTAGCTAAAAAATAATTACCTCGTTTTCTTAGCCCAGAGTCACTGCATGTCCCACACAGCATCTAAAAACTCACTTCAGAAAGTTGTTTTAGTACGCTGGGGTGTACTTGAATGGGCAGAATGTAGCCAACTGGTCTCATAACCAGTTGCTGAAATGCTTGACGATCCCAGCCTTAAAGCATTACCAAGGAGCCTAAGGGAGTTAGGCACTCAGTTCACATTGAGTTTTAATGGGATTTGGGGGTTTGACTTTGAAATCGCTAGCCGAAAATGGAAGTAAACATCTGCTTTTGGGGAGTCAGTCCTATTTCTTGAACACTAGGATAATCCCGCTGCAACTTTGTGGGTTCCTGAGAGCTTTGTGAAAGTGTAGGTCACTCTGTGCTCGTAGGTGCTTTGTCCTTTTTCTTCGTTAAGAATGGGGCAATAAGCTGTTTGAAAAATGGTCATGAATAACTGTCTGTAGTGGATCACTATATTTCTCTTTGTGAACACGAAGGCCTTATCTACACAAGGAAAGGTTTGCCACTACAGCTGTACTGGTAAATCCTCCGAGTGGAGATGCAGCTTCTAAAAGTTCTTTTGCTGGTATAACTATACCACTTCCTCCAAACAAACTACGTTGTATCGCCAAAAGGACTTTTTTGCTGCATCTACACTAGGGCTTTTTCTGGCAGTTAGGAGTGTAGGGTTTTTTTTCCATACTTAACCAACACAGTTGGTTAAATGAGGCCGAAGGGCAAAGCTCTTCTTCAGATCCACACATGCTTATCGCTGACCATGGCTTTCAGACTGAGCGACATCCAAGTGAAGTGCTCAGCTGGTACTGTTCGGATTCTGCTAAATACCTAAGTAGGCTTTCTGGGAGACTTGCCTGCTTCCCTGTCTCAGAGGGCAGGACTCAAGAACAGCCCTTCGCGCTGTGATATTTATCCACTTTTTATCACCTGGAAATTGCTTAAATGAAGTCCTTTCCAGGAGCACACGTTAGGCCACATCTTGCTGCCAGTGAAATAACTGACTGCTTTCTCAGAGGTGGAGTCTATGAAGAGTGGCCGCATCTCTGCATACAAATACTGAATGATGGATGTGAAGATCTCTGTGCAAACTTTCGCATCCAGAGAACCTTGTGTGCACGGTGAGCATCATGGAAGAGTCAAACTTAATAAGAATAGAAAATAAAAATACACACCTCCCCACTCCCGTGTTTTAGCCTCTTTTTGCCAGAGGATGTTGTGAAGGCCAAGATTATAACAGGGTTCAAAGAAGAACTGGATAGGTTCATGGAGGATAAGTCCATCAATGGCTATTAGCCAGGATGGGCAGGGATGGTGTCCCTAGCCTCTGTTTGCCAGAAGCTGGGAATGGGTAACGGGATGGATCTCTTGGTAATTACCTCTTCTATTCATTCCCTCTGGGGGCACCTGGCATTGGCCATTGTTGGAAGACAGGACACTGGGCCAGATGGACCTTTGGTCTGACCCAGTGTGGCCGTTCTTGTGTTCTAACTGTTCTATATCCGTATGTCTAAGGCCTGGTGCACACTAATCCCTCATTTCGAACTAAGGTATGTTATTAACGTAGCTGAATTCAAAGTACCTTAGTTCGAACTTACCGCGGGTCCAGACGCGGCAGGCAGGCTCCCCCGTCGATGCCGCGTACTCCTCTCGCCGAGCTGGAGTACTGGCGTTGACGGCAAGCACTTCCGGGATCGATTTATCGCGTCTAGACAAGACGCGATAAATCGATCCCAGAAGCTCGATTGCCTGCTGCCGGACCCAGAGGTAAGTGTAGACCTACCCTTTGTCCAGCCTCTGAAATTGCAGAGGAGAAAACCCACTACTCAGCATGAATATAGTCTATAGCCACTTATAAGGGCCATTAATGTAAAGTGATCTAGAATTTCAGTCTGTGGGGGTGATACATTGTGAGAAAACGGTACCGTTTTATTATGTTGCTAGGTCAAATTCTGCCTTGAACTTACCTCTGTGAAACTCCATTGACTAGTGGGACTGGGTGGGTGAACGGGAGAGTGAGGGAACAAAACGGGATTGCTTCCCCAAAATGTCCAAGGGCGTTGGGGCAAATTGCCATAGGCATGTCATTGGAGTGGAAAGTGTCTCTGTCTCTCTCAGGCTTGGCCTGTGCTGTGAAGTTCTAGCAGAGCAGTTAGGCTTGTGGAAAATTCACACACCCCCCCAAGCAACAGAGCGGTGCTGTCAGAGCCCGGCTGGAAGAAGAGTGCTTTCGCCGGGCGGGGCGTTGGCACTGTATCGACAGATGAGGCTGCAGTAACGGGCTATGCCAGCCTAGCACGCACACTGTGGAGTACAACACGCTAGCAGTGCCATGACGCAGCGTGGGGACCATCTGCAGCTGAAAAGCAGGTGCATGGCCGGCCTCGAATGCCACGGTCCCTTATTGCTGGGTTTCGGGGATCTAACCTCTTGGCTACAGTAAACATGAATGGAGAAGAGAGCCCGTGCTTGGCATTTCATGCTGTTGGAGCCGTTTGTGACGATTCCAGGATCATCTGTCAGGTTGTTGGTTGAGGCCCCGCATCCTGCAGCAGAAGCACCGATGTTCTTCCGGTGATACCCCCGCTACATCTGGCAGCCAGAATGAATGAATCCAGGGCAGCCATGTTGAACCTAGTGGTTGGAATGTGGGTCTGGGAGTGGGGAGTGTTGTATTCCCAACACTGCCTGTTCACCCCTCCGTTCCTGCTTCCACACCTGCAAAATGGGGGTGATCGGTAGCTGTCTGCAGCAAGGCTGTGACGGTTCAGGGCCGTGGAAGGGCCAAGTATTGAGTGGAAGCCCAAGGTACATGGCCCGCTTGGTTAAACGCTGCATTCTGCATGGTTCGGAAGGGAGCTCGGAGCCTTTCCACAGCCAGGGTTTGGGCTTTGCAAACGTGCTTTTGTGATCGGGAGGAATTTCAGCCCTGTGTAGGAACAGATCCACTGAGAAGTAATAGCCTCCTCGCACTGGCTAAGTGCTGTGCAAACCCTGACTAATGAATCCTTGCAACAACCCCCTGTGCTGAGCTCCTGGGAAAATCTGGCCCCAGTTGTAGGAGCTGAACTTTTCTGAAAAGCTGTGACCTGACCCAGAGCCTGCTGGAGTCAGGGGGGGTGGGTCTCTCCATCGACTGGTGCACTTTGCCCCAGGCCCTGTGTGCTGCCTTGCTCTCCCCACCACCCCAGAGCTTTTAGAAACCTCCCCCGGGAGGTAGTCCCTCTACCCTTGGCAGGAGAGAGGTTTAAGGACACCTGGCCCAGGAGAGAGGGAGAGCAGGTCGTCCTATAGCTTTATAGCGTTAAAGGCCAGGAGGGCCTGTTAGATTGGCTAGTCTGACCTGCTCCGGGGCATAGGCCATGCAGGGGCCTGCACCAGCCTCTCTCCGACTGGAGACGGGTGGATGGCGAGGCCCAGGCTGCGGTGGGGGAAGGCTAGCGCTCTGTGGCGGTTTCCTTCCTATATCTCCGGGGCACTGGGTGCTGCAGCCACCCTTTCCCTGGCAGTCCAGGAGCCCTGTCCCCCTGGGAGCAGTGCCGCTGGTGCGTTATCCCTAAGGCGGGGGCTGGGTCTCTTTGCCCCCATCCAGCTCTGGGCAGCTGGAGGTGAAATAAAGCCTGCTGAACCAGGGAACTTGCTTGGCAGCACTGCAGGGAGGAGGCTGTTACGCCCTGGTCTGTCTTTAAAACTCTGGACAGTGGATCTGCTTTAGTACTTCGCTGTTGCCCATGATTTTATTTCCTCGGTGCTAAGTAACAGCTCCTTAGCTGTGCGGCGCTAGTGGGAGGAGCCCAGTGGCTTCCCGGTGTTGCCGGTTCAGCCACAGAACATGGTGACAGACAGTAGCCGGAAGGATGGCCAGTAGTTAGGTCAGTAGCCTATGGCTTAGGAGACCAGGGTTCCATTCCCTCCTCTGACACAGACTCCCTGTGTGAGCCTGGGCAAGTCACTTATTCTCTCTCTGCTGCTGTTCCCCATAGGGATATTAGCCCTGCCCTGCCTCACAAGGGAATCGTGAGGTGCTCAGATATTGTGCAGATATCGAAGAGCAATAGACTAACAGGTGGTACAATAGGTCATAACCCCACATGGAAACCTCACTTTAAAAAAGTAGTTTGTGTTTTCCTGCCTCTCAGAAGCAGCAGGCCAGTTACAGGCTGCTGCTTTCATCCCAAGAGCAGGCACTGAATGGTGTCTCTTGATTTTCTTCTCACAGGTGCTGACCAAGCGAGGGAAAGACTACATCTTAAAGCACATTCCAAACATGCACAAAGATCAGTTTGCGCTCACAGCCTCTGAAGCACATCTTAAATATATTAAGGAGGCAGTCCGGCTGGATGATGTCGCTGTTCATTACTACAGATTGTATAAGGTAAGAGAGGGCAGCCGAGCTGCAGGGCAGATGATACGCTTTTGATTTGGGGCGCTTTTTATTAAAAAGGACAGCCGCTGAATAATTTCTAGCATGCTTTGGGAAGTGCTGCATTTGAGATGTCGCTGGATCGTTATCATGGATCAGTCTTAGAGGCAGATCAGTGATGCACTTAACTCCGAGAGGCCGGATGTTGCTGCTTTTTATAGTACTTTTCTTTTTAAAAGTTAAGAGGAGACGAGATGAAAAGCAGGCATAATATACCGCTGGGATGGGTTAGCTGGATGCTGTGCAGCATACAAGATTTCCGGGGTAATTTCTCACCCTCCCGTGACAAATGTTACATTTCTTTCCTCCTGGGAATGAAGCAATGTGTTTGATACAGCCTGATGTTTCACACGGCGTTTTGTAACAGTCCTCACATTAAAGAGAAGACGTTTGTCGGCTGGAGAGCAGGGTAACCGCAAACTGCAAATACAAATACGATGAATTCCAGCAATGGAATGAATTATTAAAGAGGATTCGAACGCTGAATACTGTGGAGATGGCATCTGGCTGGAAACAGCTGCGAGATTTATTTTTCCATGTTGTCTGTGCTTGAAATGACCAACGTTTGCTCGTCCTTTTTTGTGTATTCTTCCTCCACGTCTCTCTTCCTTTTCCCCCCAGTGCATTAATAACCACCACCCAGTTACGCTTCAACAGAGGCCGGCATTAGCTCGGATAGAACCATTCCTAATACTGCTGTGTTAACACGCAAGCCATGACTCTCTTCTTGCTTACGCAGCTGTAAATCAGGAGTAACTCCATTGAAATGCAGTTACACGGATATAAAGCCAAGTTAGGCCCCGATTCAACAAAGCACTGACATGTACCTAAGCACATACTTAACTTCAAGCAAGTGCTCTGCCGAAATCAGGAGTCACTTCACTGAAATCACTGGACCTGAACTGTTCAATTGAGTTTTTAAGCCTTTTTATTGCGCTGTTGTTCCAAATCCTCACCTGGGGCCTGATCCTGCTCCCATTGATGTCCATGGCAAAACGCCCATTGACTTCCTTGCAGTGTCATAAGAACATAAGGACGGCCATATTGGGTCAGACCAAAGGTCCATCCAGCCCAGTATCCTATCTTCTGACAGTGGCCAGTGCCAGGTGCCCCAGAGGGAGTGAACCTAACAGGCAATGATCAAGTGATCTCTCTTCTGCCATCCATCTCCGCCCTCTGACAAACAGAGGCTAGGGACACCATTCCTTACCCATCCTGGCTAATAGCCATTAATGGACTTAACCTCCATGAATTTATCTAGTTCTCAAGCCCCTTTTTTAAATCGGCGACGCTCCGCTGCTTTCAGTAGAGGCATGCCAACTTCCACCGGCTGTGCAGCTGGCCTGTTGCTGGGATAAAAGGATTTTTCCAATGATGGGTTCTTTGGGGCAGTTCTCCTCTTGTCGGCATTCTCCTGCCTGTAAGAGGACTCAATACGTGTCAATCGCTGGAGCTTTTGAACTAATGGTCCAGATTATGCATTGTTACATGCCTGTTTTTGGCTTGGCTGTGTGAATGCCGGGGGGGAGAGAACCCTTCCCAAATACCCATTTCTTTAATGAATCTCAAATCCTCGGTTCAGAATGGTAGGACTGCTCCGCTGCAAATGCACATCTGGAGCCTCTTCCTTTCGCACTCTGGCACATGGGTGTGGTGATTGTCACCGCCCTGCCCTTCCTGTTCCTCCTCCCCTAAGATAGTGACTTCTGGCTACTCACCTGGTACCCCTGTTGGGTGCAAGTAATCTGAGACTCGGGGGGGCCCCCCCATCCCTTTCCATCCATACTCACTGACCAGAGTAGCTGGCCAAGTGACTGGGGTTACGGGGGGTAACTTGCTCCTCTCACCACAGCAAAGGAGAGCCATGGAGGATCCCAATATCTCGGTCTGCTCCTGGGCACTACAGTGATGCACCAGCCCTTACACAGGGCACATTGTAATGTCACGATCCAGCCCTTGATGGTTGTAACAACGACAGTCCAGCCCTGGATGCCTGTAACAGTAACAATTCTCAAGCCACGGTCTTTATGAAACCCATACGGATGATGCCCAATAATGACATCACACACCTTCCAACACGGGTGTTTGCCTGGATGGATAATGCCTAATGTGTCCTGAATATCCAGGGTTAACATGCATCAGAGACTTTTCCAGCCCTGCCTCGGCGTGCTCTCCTTCCTTCCTTAAGTTTTTGTCTAAATATCAGAAAATGGGTTGTCTTTATTTTAAAAGACAATTCAGCTTCTCTTTTAAAATGTCTTCTGCAGAAACCTAAAGGTTTTTACACCCCCTTTTTTTGGGACTGTCTTTAATTTCTGTCACTTTTCTGTGAGTCTGTTTTTGGGGGCTGAGTTGAGAAGTTTGCTTAGATTTATTTATATAAAGTGCTTCAAATAAACCCAGCAATTGATGTGCATTTTTAATGACATGACTCCTAGTATAGAACATTTGAGACTGTGTTGTTACTGCGCAGCAGATGGAAGCGATTAGAGAAGATACCTACGCAGTAGGAGTAGATTTATTTACTGTAGGTCTTTCAAACACGTCCAGTATTTGGAACAGATGCAATAGGCTTAAGCGATTCAGGAAGTTGTGTGACCTTTGGCTCCAGGTTTCAGAATCTTTCCCGGTAGCAAATGGGAATGCAAAAGTGTTGGTTCAGAAATGCAGAGGAGTTGTGCTTAGTATATTGCTATAGAATTCGAAACTAGAAAATGTTTGGGTGGTTTTGACAGGGAGTGGAATGGAATTCTTGATGGGGTGCGTTCATGCCTGTATCTGAGAATCGCAGCACTGTCAAAACTGTGGGTGTATCACCGATTCTAGACCATGTTGTTTATTTATAAAATCTCTCACTCAGACCCGAATCCTTTTTACGTACTGTATTCAAGAAGCCTGAGCCATCCGCATGCAATTATTAAATAGCATAATGCTACAATTGTTCCCCGCAAAATGACAGCCTGAGCTATTGCCTTTCTTCTCTTCAGGGATCTAGTGTATGATGTTTATTTTATATTGAAAAGTATTTACTAAAAGCACTGTGGATTTTTTTAGGACAAAAGGGAAATCGAAGCCTCATTAACCCTTGGGTTGACAACGCGGGGCATACAGATCTTTCAGGTACGTAGCTGAATGTATCCATCAGCCAATTTTTGCTCTCATTTATGCTCTCATATCTTGAGCATTTCTCACTGAAATCAAGCTGTCTGAAATGAAAACAGTGATACATTTTTCTCATCTGATGACCTCAGGTTTCATGGTCTAGAGCAGGGGTCAGCAGCCTTTCAGAAGTGATATGCCGAGTCTTCATTTATTTACTCTAATTTCAAGTTTCGCGTGCCAGTCATCCATTTTAACGTTTTTAGAAGGTCTCTTTCTATAAGTCTATAATATAGAACTAAACTATTGTTGTATGTAAAGTAAATAAGTTTAAGAAAATGTTTAAGAAGCTTCATTTCAAATTCAATTAAAATGCAGAGCCCCCCGGACGGGTGGCCAGGACCTGGGCAGCGAGAGTGTCACTGAAAATCAGCTCACGTGCCACCTTCGGCACCTGTGCCATAGGTTGCCTAGAATTAGTGGCTTTTGCTTCACCAGTGGGAGTTGGCCCTTTTGACTCCTCCTGCTTATTTTTCAATCATTTCTTTTAAAGTCAGAAGTTCCTCCAATACTTTTGAAGGAATTCAACAATCGCTGTCTGGGTCAATCATCTAGTAAAAATGAATAGTAAGACACTAACTGCACTAGAAATGTGCTAAGCTGCTAGCCAGTGCGCCAAGGAACAAACGGGGGATCTCCAGTGCCAACAGCATGAACTAAAGAGTCACAGCTCCCTAGCTGAGCTCTGTAACACAGAGGGGGACCTGCAAGACACGCACACACCAGTAGGGATCCTAGACAACTTACAGTGTATTACAGCACTTGGATTTGCACAGACAAACGTCTTCCTAAGCAAATTGCAAAAAGGGTGCAAATATTATGAATTGCTTTGACTCTGTGAGATGTCAGCTACAGAAAAGTCAGTCAGCAGAATCCTCTTCTCTGAGCTGCGCTTTGGATCTGCGTTGGATATTCTGCACGCATTCCAGAGGCTGTTTTCTCATTGATGTCATTGGGATTGGCAGGCAAGGAATGAATGCAGGATAACCTATGTGCATCACAGAGAATTTTACCCTTTGGATGGCTTCATGAAACTTAAACCATGTCTACGCTAGAGACCTTAGAGGACAGGGCTTCAAAATTTGAGCATGCCGGGGGAAAGAAGTTATCAGCTGTGTTTCAGCTTGTTCCTAAGTCAGTAAAAGTAATGAATCTGTCTCGGGTTTCCTAAATCCCATTCTCAGTGTGCAATTTGTTTCTCAGAATTTAGATGAAGAAAAACAGTTGCTTTATGACTTCCCCTGGACAAACGTGGGAAAACTGGTATTTGTGGTGAGTACAGAACAGTAAGGGGTTCGTAACATATGTAAAGAAAGGTATCTTTCTTTTTTAACAGTGAGGTTTCCTCCCATCGTTCATCAGCTTCCCATTGACCTGCAAACTACCTATAAGAACATTAGAATGGCCATAGTGGGTCAGATCAATAGTCCATCTGGCCCAGTATCCTGTCTTCCGACAGTGGCCAATGCCTGACGCTTCAGAGGGAATGAACAGAAGAGGGGTATTTATCGAGTGATCCATCAGCTTCTGGCAGTCAGAGGTTTAGGGGCGCAGAGCATGGGGTTGTGTCCCTGACCATCTTGGCTGATAGTCATTGATGGACCTATCCTCCAGGTCCTCTGCTTACACTTTTGGCCTTCACAACATCCCCTGGCAAAGAGTTCCACAGGTTGACTGTGCGTTGTGTGAAAAAATACTTCCTTTTGTTTGTTTTAAACCCGTTGCCTATTAATTTCATTGGGTGACCCCTGGTTCTTGTGTTATGTGATGGTGTAAATAACACTTCCCTATTTACTTTCTCCACCCCGTATATGATTTTATACCTCTACCATATCCACCTTTCGTCATCTCTTTTCCAAGCTGAACAGTCCGTCTTTTTAACCTCTCTTCATATGGAAGCTGTTCTGTCCCCCTAATCATTTTTGCTTCCCTTTTCTGTACCTTTTCCAATTCAAATGTATCTTTTTTGAGATGGGGCAACCAGAATTGCACGCTGTATTCAAGATGTGGGATTCCTATGGACTTAGAAATGGTCATAATGCCACTATATGTCTTATTATCCATCCCTTTCCTAATGGTTCCTAGCATTCTGTTTGCTTTTTTGACCGTCGCTGCAGATAAAGTAGATGTTTTCACTGAACTGTCTGCAATGACTCCAAGATCTTTTGGGAGTGGTCACAGCTCATTTAGACCCCATCGTTTTATATGTATAGTTGGGATTGTTTTCCAATGTGCATTGCTTTCCATTCATCAACACTGAATTTCATCTGCCATTTTGTTGCCCAGTCCCCCAGTTTTATGAGATCCCTTTGTAACTCCTCACAGTCTGCTTTGGACTTAACTGTATATCTTACAAATCTGTGACTGTCATACGGCCGGATTCTGATCTCAGTTACATACCTGTAACTCCACTGAAGACAACCCCTTTCAAAAACCTGAAACCAGTGGAATTACTCCCTGCGTACACCAGTGCAACTGATCAGAACCTGGGACAGAAACGGGCAAGTGTTACAGTGCTCTTAGGACCGGGATGTGAGACTATAAGCTGGGTTGTTCACTGATGGGTTGCAACAACAGTTTCCAAGCCATGAAGGAGCTGGCTGAGCTGGGTGGGAGTCTTGAATATTTTAGACTTAGGGTTTTGTGTTAACAGTGGCCAAAATGTTCAGAGGCCGGGTGCTCAGCGTTGCTGAAAAACAGGCTCTTTAAGGTGTCACAGATTTTGGCATCTAAACTCTGAGGACCCCCAAATCACCAGCTACTTTTGACATTTTTGCCCAGATACATTTTTGAGGAATACCGCTTCATGGACACACAATAGACTGCAAAGACATTCATACCTTTTATCGAGCTCTAAGATTATGGATACGCTCTGCACCTGATTGGGAAAAGTCTGTTTCCTTTAGCCTCTTACTTTTTATTTTTTTTAGCCCAGCCCCACTCTGCACTCTAGACCTAGCAACAGCAAGAAGCTGACTCTCAAGTGTGAACTTGTTTTGAATTGAAGAACAATAAAAAAATGTTGCTGTGAGGAAAATCAATATGAGCAGTCCTGGTTTGATTCTTTCCCCCCATAATGGTACAGGTATGAAAGCAGTTTTAGAAACTCTGCTTTACTGAAAATTTGCTAGAATCTCTTCAATCCATCGAGTTGCCTGGTTGCTGGGTATTTAAATGTGAGCATCATAAAGCCAGTACAATGTGCAGTCAACCTGTGGAACTCATTGCCAGGAGATGTTGTGAAGGCCAAAACTGTACCGGGGTTCCAAAAAGAACTAGATAAATTCATGGAGGACAGGTCCGTAAATGGCTATTAGCCAAGATGGGCAGGGACACAACCCCATGGTCTGAGTGTCCCTAGCCTCTGTCTACCAGAAGCTGGGAATGAGCGACAGGGGATGGATCACTTGATGATAACCTGTTCTGTTCATTCCCTCTGGGGCCCCTGGTATTGGCCACTGTCAGAAGACAGGATACTGGGCTAGATGGACCTTTGGCCTGACCCAGTATGGCCGTTCTTATGGCCTTAGTAGTAAAGGGGGAAATAATTCATCCAGAGTAACTCATCTGTTATTTCCTTTAGATCATTACAGCTAAAGCACCAAATGGAATGGTCGGGTTGGGAACTTGTTAAACCGGGGCCGCTCTTACTGGCATCAGTGGCAAAGCTCCCCGTCACACCAAAGGGAGCAGAGATGGTGCTAGAAAGATTCATAGATGTTAAGCCCGGGAGACCATTATAATCCTCTTGTCTAACCTCCTGCCTGACACAGGAGCATTAAGCATCGTTTGTGTATTAAATTGTGTAAATGCATCTGTTTGTTCTCCTGCTGAAGTGTCTCATGCACTTACTACTTCCCCCTGTGAAACTGAATAATTAACTCAAGCCAAACCACCTGCCTGGTCTTGCAGTGGGAACCTGCCAGCCCTGACACTGGGCATGGATTTT
This sequence comes from Malaclemys terrapin pileata, assembly GCF_027887155.1. Classification (NCBI taxonomy): domain Eukaryota; kingdom Metazoa; phylum Chordata; order Testudines; family Emydidae; genus Malaclemys; species Malaclemys terrapin. The sequence continues at coordinate 146,253,382 of NC_071508.1, read as the reverse complement.
GGCAGCGTTGTGCAAACCGTGTTTGTTTCCTATGTTTGATTTTGAAATGCAGTGAGACAATGGGCCTGGGGGTAACTGATTGTTCTGCTAGTAACTTCAAGGAGTCTTCTTAAATAGAGCAAACTTCCACCATTTCCTCAAAGCTCCCTTTGCCCTTCACAAGGGACCAGCGGGAACAGAGTAATGGGTCTCTGTATGCAGGGCTGGACGCCTCCCTTTACAAACCTTGGCCGTGCAGATACCGATATTTCCTCCTTGTTCCGCACAGGGTAAGAAATTTGAGATTTTGCCAGATGGTTTGCCATCGGCCAGGAAACTCATCTACTACACGGGCTGTCCCATGCGCTCCAGGCACCTCCTGCAGCTCCTCAGCAACAGCCATCGCCTCTATATGAATCTGCAGCCAATCCTGCGGCAGGTCAGGAAACTTGAGGAGAATGAAGGTACTCGGCTGTGTTTTAATCTGGCTGTACTGTGTTTTACTGCTCCCCCCTTCCTCCCCCGCAGCCTACAACAGTCTGACTCCGAACGGTGGAGCTGCAACCTCTCATCTGGCTTGAGCTGCTGTCTAGAGCTGGGTGGAGAAAGGCTATTCCAGGTCATGGAGGAAAAACAAGAATTTCAAAATTCTCCATGAAAGGGGATGGAGCCCCCCGGGACAGTCTGCCTGGTGGGCAGGCCCAGGGCCCCGGAGACCCTCTCAGCCCCGGGGCAGTCTGCCTGGTGGGCAGGTCCAGGGCCCGGAGACCCCCTCAGTCCCAGGGCAGTCTGCCTGGTGGACAGGCCCAGAGAACCCCCCCAGCCCCGGGGCAGTCTGCCTGGTGGGCAGGTCCAGGGCCCGGAGACCCCCCCAGCCCCGGGGCAGTCTGCCTGGTGGGCAGGCCCAGGGCCCGGAGACCCCCCCAGCCCCGGGGCAGTCTGCCTGGTGGGCAGGCCCAGGGCCCGGAGACCCCCCCAGCCCCGGGGCAGTCTGCCTGGTGGGCAGGTCCAGGGCCCGGAGACCCCCTCAGTCCCATGGCAGTCTGCCTGGTGGGCAGGCCCAGAGAACCCCCCAGCCCCGGGGCAGTCTGCCTGGTGGGCAGGCCCAGAGGTGCTCCAGAGCCGCAGACCCTGGAAGCCCTGGGGTCCCCAGCGCTGCGGCATTCCAGCTGGCAGGGTTTCAGTGGGTTCTTGGGGGAAATCGGACCACGTGAGAGAAACATTCCCATTTCACTGAACTGCCAAATTCCAATGAGAAGTGTTTCCTCGGCCCCTTTCTGACCAGCTCTCCTGCTGTCCCCGGCTGCAGCCTCCTGCTCTAGCGATGATTGATTGGTGTCAGGGCCTTGGAGCTGAGCGGTTTCAGGCCGAGGACGCTGCCGCAGGGGACTGGAAGGAGCCTCTCTGCGCACCCTCCTCCCAAGAGCGTTCGTTCTGTCCCGCCGTTAGCACCCAGACAGGCTGTGGCCTGTTGCTGCTGGCTGAGGTGCTGCTTGTTTCCAGCCTTCTCAGGTGCCTCTCATCTCTCCAGCCCCTGTAGCGTGGCTATCTCCGCCCTGGGCTGGCAGGACTGCGGCCTCCCCCCAAAGAGCCAATGCGTTTTACAGACCGGAACGTTTAAAAACCCCTCGAAATAAACCAATCCCTCGCGGCAAGTGTTGGAGGCGATTGCGTAAAACTGACGAGAAAGCGACCGGCCCCCCTGACATGACGGAATTGACGCAGCGGCACAGCCATCCGTGCCAGGGCCCAGCGTCTTCTCCTGCAGCACCCGTGCTGCTCAGCGTGCTCTAGGCACGAGCCGGCCCGGCTTGCCTTACTCTTGTGGTTTCCTGCTCTGGCTCACGTGCCGTACGGTTTGTGTGCACAGGTTTCTGAACGAGTTCCCGCCCGTGCTGGGAGGAGGGACTTGGACTGTGGGCTGCTGGGCCGGGCAGCTCCTCACCTCCTGGTGCTCTTGAAATCAGGGGGAGTTTCAGCCCCGGCTGTTACTATCGAAGGGGCAAACCCCTCCGTGTGAGGGCCAAAAGCCATCTCCCCACTGTGCTAGGAAGTGCAGAGGGAATCCGGAGCCATATGACACCCAAGGAGTCAAGCCCCATGACGGAGATCAGACACCATGGTGATGGGCACGGTCTAGGAGCCTGAGAGGAGGCTGGGAGAGTGCAGGTGGCATAGCCAGTGGGGGTGTGCCATGGGGGTCATGTGAGTCCCCAAGCCGGGGGTTATGGTGGGGGATCAGAGCTACTGCCCCTCTATACCCCATGGGGGTGACGCTGGCCGGCTTGCACAGCAGACAGACTGGGGCTGAAGATTCAGCCCTGCACCGTTGAGTGCCCAGAGCCGTTTCCATGGACTCCGTGCTGTTTGCCAGCACTGGGAGCAAACTGCAGAGAGCCGTGTGTAGAGGTGCACGAGCCTGTGCCGTTCAGCAGGACGCAGTCATGTTAGCAGCTCCAGCATGAGAGAGGCAACCAATCTCCTTGTGTCCCGGCCTGAGTTCCCCAGTGCACTCGGCCCCTGGCCTGCCGCGCTGCCTCTTTCAGCGAAAGGCAGCCAGGCAAGGACCGGGCCTTTGCCCTGAAACTCGGCCTGCCTTCAATTTCCACCATCCTGAAGCCTAATGGTTTGAATTTACTCTGGCGCGCTGCAATGCCACTAGAAATCCCTTCCATCTCCATCCGAGGAGCTGTGTGGGGATCCAGTGTTGTCCAGCGTGTTCCCAATCAGAGCCCGGCCTGACGCGGCCTGCAACTCACTTAGATCAGGAATGTGTTCCCTGCGGGAAATCTGCTGCGTGCCGTTGTTTGTGTGGGCTGAACGTCAGCAGAACAGGCTGTGCGATAACCACACCGGAGGCAGATGCTGGCCTACTGATAAGGCCGCGGGCCATCGGAGAAGTCAGGAGGAGGCCCTGTGCTGTGATAAACACAACCCTAATTAGATAGCTGCACTGCATCAACAGAGCCTGACTGGGCCTTAATGCGCGGGGGGTGGGATTGTGCATCAGGATACAGAGATTACAGGGGAGGGTGCACCCTTCATGGTCCCGTTTAGCTGGTATTTCACAGGCTGGGGGCTTGTTCTGGCTCCATCTCCCTCTTCTGGCCCCCTCTGGGGCTGCACATCACCACAGAGGCGCTGGGAGGGAGTAGTGTCAGTGCTCCCTTTGCTGCCGGGTCTGACCCTTTGCGCTGCCTGACCCAAGGTAGTCTAGAACTACCAGGGAGGGCTCCGGCCCTGCCGGGGTTGGGGCTCTTCAGAGGGGGAAGGAGGAGAGAGGGATGTCAGAATCCAGCCTGGGGAGGGCAGCTGGTCCCCACTTGTGTGCTCCGCCAGTTGCTCTGAGGGCCATGGCCCTGTCTGCTGGGATGCTGGGAAGGGCCTGTCCCTGCACCGTTGCCTAGCAGCTGCCCAGAGGCAGGAGACACAGGATGGGTAAGAGAGGGAACAAGCAGCTTCTCGCCCCCAGGCGCAATCTGGCCCAGAGTCGGTATGTATCCCGGGTGCATTGGCACCCCTGGCAGCCCGCCAGCTCCTGTGGCGGGTGACCATGCTGCTGGCTTGCCTTGCAGAGAAGAAGCAGTACCGGGAGTCTTACATCAGTGACACGGTGGACCTGGACATGGACCAGCTGGAGAAACGCTCCCGAGCCAGTGGGAGCAGCGTGGGCAGCGCCAAGCACAAGCGCCTCTCGCGGCACTCCACGACCAGCCATAGCAGCTCCCACACCTCCGGCATTGAGGCGGACACCAAGCCCAGGGAGATGGGGCCAGAGGACAGCTTCCTGGGCACTGCCGTGCACCGCAAACTGAAAACCTGCAGCTCCATGACCAGCCATGGCAGCTCCCACACCTCCGGGGTGGAGAGCGGGGGGAAGGACCGGCTGGAGGAGGACTCTCAGGATGACGGTGAGCCGAGCGGATGGCCCTGCCATGTGCGCACTCTGCAGTCTGTCTCACTGGCTGCTGAGTTGCGATAGATCTGTGACCACCGTCAGGGGGATTGCGCTCCATCCGGGCACAGCTGAGCCCCTGAGATAGGCTGCACGTAGGAAAGAATAGATTTCTGGCTCAGACTGCTATGTCAATGCTGCTGGCAGGGAAAGCGCTTTGTGTTGTACCCGTTCCAGGCAGCTCGGCCTCATCAGTCTAGTATCCTAGCTTGAAATCGCTTGCGGGGATGCTAGAGACACCGGAGGGGGGGTGGGGGAGGGAAATCAGGGCTGGGCTGTGAGAATCCTGAGCCTCGCTGTTGCATTGCAGCATCCAATCAGAAGCAGGCACGGCGCTGAATATTGCTGGTAGGATGGAGCACTGGCCAAAGACAGCCAGGGGGGCAAATGATTTCCCCCCTGCATGTCACTCCCACAGACATCCCTTTCCAGCATCAAAATGCGGGTGATTGGGCCCCTGGGAGTCCGTCCGCACTGGCGCTTAGAGGTGGGTAGTGCGCTAAAAACAGCAGTGTGGACACTGTGGCACAGGCAGTAGCCCGGGCCAGCCACCAGAGCTTGAATCCAGGCCACTAGGCCAGCTTGGACTTGTGCCCGCCCATGCCGCAGCGGGCACGCTGCTACTTTGAGTGCACTGGCTTGAGCTGAGCTAGTGGGGGTCTGTCTCCCCGGGCTGGGAACAGCACCTCCCAGTTGCTGTGTGGATGTCCCCTGAGCTAGTAAGGGCCGCACCTAGCAACCATGCGGCTTAGAACAATAGACGCTACCGTAATACACTGAATAGATGATCAATTTCACAAGCATTTCTGCACTCGTGACTGGCATTCCGTGCTGCTTTTTAGGACTCTGCAGCTGTAATGGACTCAAGAATTGTCTTTATGCGGCAGCTGCTGGCCGGTAGGGACCATTGTATAGTGCAGAGAGCCTCTGGTGGGTTTGTTTTGTTTTTTTGTTTCAGGCACTCTTTCCATGTTAGAAAATCATTCAATCTTTTCTTCCTCTTCAGAAATAGAAATGCTGGTGGATGACCCCCGAGAGCTGGAGCAGACAAATGAGTCGCCCCTCGAGGTTAGCCCAGACATGTGTATCTACATCACTGAGGATATGCTGACATCACGGAAGTTTAACGGACACTCGGGTAAAATGCCGTGGGGAAATGCCTGACCTTGCTTTCTATCATGACGGGTGAAATCACTCCGAGCACATAGACAGAAGTGCTGGAGATGAGAAGCCATACAAAAAAGGGTCATCTTGACAAATGCCACAACAGAGCTGGAGTCAAATTTTTCAGATCAGATCCCCATGAATTTACCTTTGGGGGTGAGATCAAAGCACCAAGCGAGACAGTCTACTAGATTGCTTTGGGGGGCGAGGGGAGGAGGTGGTCAATAGCTCCCTTTCCAGCTCCCTTCGTCTCCTTTCCTTTGTGGGGCCGCTTTGGGTTCGATGGTGCAAATTCCAGTTTTAATTTGGAGTGAAGTGAAACTTGCAACCGCTCAAGGGACTAGCAACCAAGGGTTTGCACAGTAGCAATGGGTCCAACTAAAGATCAGATGAACGTGTACTGGAAACCATGGCGATGCTTTAAGATAAGGGATTGCCAGGAGTGGGAGGATCTTAAAAGCCCATTTCACTTCAGTAGCTTGTAATATATGGACTGTATCTTTTGATCAGTACATCTAGGGTGAAATTCACCTCTTGGCAGAAAGTCTATTTACCACATCGCTTCAGTCCCAACTAATCCCTCCAAATAAAACTTTATGCACACGGGTGAAAATAGACACACAGCCAAATTCAGTCCTGGTGTAAGCGTCTCTCTCTCTCCTTTGGAGCTACTGGAAGTTTAGCCCACTTACACAAGGCAGAATTTGGCTCAACAGGCAGTCCCAATTGTTTTTCTTGAGTCCAAGAGTTGAGGAACAAAACCTGTCATATCTTCAGAACGGGTGTGCGCATGCACAGGTCCCCGATTGCACGTGTGGTTTCCGTCATCGCGTGCGGATCCCATCTATATGAGCGTGCAATTTACCGTGGCGCAGTCGCAAATAGTTGTGCAGATGCACGTATCCAGAGTTCCGGAAAATCTGACTCATTTACGTCTGTAAAATGGGTTCTTAGGTGAGGTCATCAGTTGAGCCAAAGGCTGTTTGTTTGGAGGATTTTACTTTTCTGTGATCCTTTCCCATTTTGAACGACATCATCGACTTGAAATCTAGACCATTTCAGAAATAAGTTGGAAGATGCAGGCTCTGCACCTGCCCTGGAGGGTGTTTGGCACTCGCTGTCGTTCTGCAATCCTATTTTCCTTTTATTAAATGGGGTTTTCACTCCTTTGTTGCTGGGTGACAGGCCCACAATTGAAAGGAGATTGACTGACTATCCAGGGGAAATGGTGAAACTGACTCTACGCACAAGGCCAGTAAAGGCACAAACTGGAAAAAATAGGGAGGAATCCTCTCTTTCTCTAGTCTCTTGTAGCTATAGCAACTGTAGGTGTTGCTTGTAACAATCGCAGGTGAAACCTCATCAGACAAAATTGTGATTTGTTTTTAAATATCCCTTTAGTTTCTTAATTTGTGAGAGTTACTTTCTGAATTACTAGCACCAGTTCTAATGATCTTTACACAGGGCCCTTTCTTCTTTCATCTAGATAGAAAGTAAAACCTTTCTTGTAAACGGGGTTGTTAAACTGACCTGCATGGGGGTTTTGCCATGTTGGCCTTCACTCCAAATGAAGATACTTTAACACATTTTGTCTCCATTTTCATAGTTTCTTTCCTTGATCTCGCTTCCCTTTCCTGTCTGCACTCAAAGGACAGGAACGCTTCAGCACTTCTCCTCTGTCAGCTTTGCCCTTTGTCAGATGAAAGCCACCCTGCCCTCTGGAGAGACTGTGTCAGTGAACTGTTGCTACACCCTGGAGCCCTGACCCAGGCGTGCCGGAATTTATATTTCAGATTTTCCCGGCGTGCCTAGAAAAGGAGAACTTCCTATTCCTAAGTACTAATGACCTTTCAGCTTCACCCAAGTGCAGGAGATTATGGGGAGGGTTTATAACTGTTTAAGATTAGGTAGCTCTAATGCTGACAATAACACCTGATGCATTCTTAAGGTGAGAAAACTGTGGACTGAAGTTTGAAGTTCCAGCACTATAACGTGAACACCGTTAGCCCATCAGCGTACAAACATATAGGGCCAGATCCTGAGCAGGTGTAAATCAGTGAAGCTCTGATGGAGTCTCCTGGCATTGTCATCCCGGTTTTCTCCCTCAGTCACAGGCCACCTATAAGCCAGAGTTGGAATCCTGACCTCGCTGAAGTCCATGACAAAACTCCTACCAACCTTAGTAGAACCCTTCACCTTGGGGCTCCAATATAGTGCCAGAGCTACAGAGGTTCATTCCATTATTTTCTTTCTTCAGGAATAATGAGTTATTGGCTTTGTTTACATTTTGCGTAGGAGTTAATTGAAACTGAGTCTGTATCTTTTAATAATCTCAGCTTTCGACTGTGGCTAGAGAAGCAACTCAAGGAGCCAAATGTGGAGGCAGGGAGTATGGTGAACTCTTTATACGTAGTTTCTCCACGTGCTTCTGAAATCCTCTCTGCTCCGCTGATGGGAGTTGTATCTTCTGAGGAGCTGGAGAAAGACACAAGTTAAAGTGGGGCAGGGAAAACCTCAACCTCTTGCATCATCTTAGGGCCTTTATTGTGTAACTCACAATTACTTGGACCTATGTATACAGTGACGTTCTGTGTGTAAGTAGAGGCGTCGAAGATTAATATAAAGGGATCTAATGTACATTGCACCTCTGAATTTGGTCCTGTGTGCCCGAGGGAGGCTACATTGGCGTAACATACGTGTTGAAGAGACACCAGTGCAGACTCCCTCTAGATTGATTTATGAATCTGGCCCCGAGTAACTAAAGAGGATCTCTTTGGATGTGACAAAATGTTGATACCGAGTATTTTCATCTGTGCAATTTTAAATGTGGCCTTCTGTAAGGTGACTTAACCAGACCGCTACATCTCCTAGCAACCCAGAAGGTGACTCTAAATCACTCCAGAATTTAGATCTGCTTCTTGTTTCCTAATTCAGGGTTAATCGTAAAGGAAGTGAGCTCATCCACGTCCAGCTCTTCAGAAACAGTGGTCAGACTTCGTGGTCAAAGCAGCGACTCGTTGCCCCAGGTATGCCTGCGTTGAGACTTCAGACATACGGCTTGATCTAAAGCAAACAACGTGTCTTGATTAGACACGGACAAACCAATCTGGAGGGGAGGAAAAAAACCGTCCAATACCTTACTCCAAACTCGGATGGAATTTCTTTGAGTTTGGGTAAATTTTAGCTTTTGGGGGTGAAAAAACATATTTCCTTTTTGCAAACCTGGGCCTTTTGGAAGCAGGCGGCAGGGAGGGCCTTTTCCCGCCGCATTTCTCACCCCACCAGAAACAGGGAATGCTGGAAATCTTACAAGGACAGCAGATCAAATCTCGGGATCCCAGAGACTTTCATAGATTGGAATACACCAGTCCTATATCCCAGTTTTTTATCCAAACCAAACCCAGAGCCCGTCTGAGGTGACTCATCACTAATCTTGATCCCCACTGGTGGTGTGTTACAATGCCCAGGAGAGTTTCCTTTGTCCAGAGACATACAGCAGTATCGGCTTCAACAGTTTCACTTAACACCCCAGCATCACCCATATCCTGCTTTCACTTTGTCTGCAGAGACCATTCCAAGGAGCCCACGGGAGTGTCTGCTTGAGCTGGAAATCACACCTTCCACTCCAGAATAGACATCCCCTAACTCGGGGGTGGCCAACCTCTGGCTCCGGAGCCGCATGCGGCTCTTCAGAAGTTAATACGCGGCTCCTTGTACAGGCACCGACTCCAGGGCTGGAGCTACAGGCGCCAACTTTCCAATGTGCCGGGGGGTGCTCACTGCTCAGCCCCTGGCTCTGCCACAGGCCCTGCCGCCACTCCACCCCTTCCCGCCCACCCCTTGAGCCTGCCGTGCCCTCGTTCCTCCCCTCCCCCACCCCGAGCCTCCTGCACACCATGAAACAGCTGATTGGGAGGTGCGGGGAGGGAGGAGGAGGCGCTGATCAGTGGAGCTGCCAGTGGGCGGGAGGCGCTGGGAGCGGGGCTGGGGAGCTGATGGGCTGCTGACGTATTCCTGTGGCTCTTTGGCAAGGTACATTGGTAAATTCTGGTTCCTTCTCAGGCTCAGGTTGGCCACCCCTGGCCTAACTCTCAGTGCTGGATCTGACTTGTTTGCTCTCCTGAATGACTGTACCAGACTGTTATCACTGTCTAGAGATGGGTCCAAACCAAGATCCCAGATCTAGGGGTTATTTGAAATCCAACCCCACATCTGGATTTGAATTGGACAGCTGGCCCCTATCTTTAGAATGAGTCCAAACAAAACCTTGTTTCTAAACACCTAAGGTGAGTCTTGACCCTACTGAAGTCAATGGGGGTTTTGCCAGTGACTTTTTAGTAGGGTCAGAATTTGACCTGAATTTTGCTGACTTGGCACCTAACTGCTATTTTTGCCTTTAAAAATCTCCCCCTCAGTCCCTGGTCATATTCGCCATATCTCCAAATGTATATGTAACGTGAGAGTTCTATTTAAGGTGAGCAAAGAACATCAAATGCATAATGGTGCTGTCTGGCTGCCGTATCAGGTGCTCCAGTGATGTAGTTTTTAGATTCATGACTGATTCTTGCTAACGCTCTTCCTGTAACCTTCTCTTTTGTACAGACCGTCTGCAGAAAACCAAAGACTTCCACCGACCGGCACAGCTTAAGCCTGGATGATATCCGGCTTTACCAAAAAGACTTTTTGCAGCTAGCGGACACTGCTCAGAGCTACACGTTTGGCTGTGGCCACGAACTGGATGAAGACGGTCTCTATTGTAACGGCTGCTTGGCTCAGCAATGTATCAATATCCAAGAAAGTTTCCCAGTCAAAAGAACGAGCAAATACTTCTCTTTGGATCTGACCCATGATGAAGTTCCAGAGTTCGTTGTTTAAGCTCCACAGCTTTACTGTGGCAGGACTGGCTACCTGCACTATTAGAAAGACTTGAAATCTATCGGTGTTTCCTTGAAATGTGTCTGGTGCCATATGTTTTTTTCCCTCCCCCTACACACCTTGCTCTTTGCTACTACAAATCAAGGCCTTAGCTACCATTGCACTTTGAGTAGTACCCAGGCAGTAGGGATAGAGATTGTGTGACATGACAGAGCCTTGTCTAGGTTAATCGGTCAGAGGGAGAGAGACATTCTCTCTCTTATTTGGAAGTAGTTTTTGCAAAACACGGATTGTCTTATTTCAGTTTGGAGAAGCACAACATCGTTTCTTTATTTAACCTAATCAAAGATAATCCGAAGTTTCTTCTTCCTGCCTCGGGAAAGCTCTTGAGTCTAGTCGGGTTTGTCTTTTTTTGGTTTGGGGGTTTTTTGCTTGGGGGTTTTGTTTTTTGTTTTGTTTTTCCTTAAAGATGCCTTTGCCTCTTGTTGTATAGCCATCGCTTTAGCTTCTGTAGACGCTAAAAAGAAAATGTCAGTTTCTTTGTTGTGTTCTGTCAAGCCAAAGAAATGTAAATCTCCTAAATGCCAGTATCAAGAAGATGAGACTTAAGCAATAACTAGACAAGAAACTCTATGCATGTTCATAATACCTTGGAAAACGGTGCGTTAAGTTGCAGTTGACATAGTGTGTGATCCCAGTTCTTCCAAAAATTTACTTTGGAATATAGTTCCAAACAGAGCTTTTGTTCAGCATTTTGTAAAGTTTACAAAAATCAGATTGATGTTACATGGGAACTTAGAAAGCTTCTAAACGTCTTCTTTATTTTTTTTAAAGAAAAATGAAAAATAACATCATATATAATGATGTAGCAATAATGTTTGCTGACCAAAGTACCTTAAATATATATAATATACATATATAAATATATAAAATTATATATATGTTTATATATGTTTGGATCTTTATATAGACCCTTTTTATTTTTGTTCTAAAATACTTTTTTATACAAAGAATATGCTTCCTTCCTTTAATAATACGTATAGACAATCGTTGTTGTTTTTTTCCTAAACACTAACTTTCTGGAAGGTGAAAAAATACTTTCCTGTTGCAAATAATATGTATGCAACTGCATTGTTAGCATGACTGTTTTCAGTTAACATAGTTTTGTTCTTACTTTAAATAAGGCTTTTCATGCATCATTAAATACTTTCCAATTTAAATAGTTCTGATGAAAGGATGAAGATGTTCTATCTGAAATGCAGCAGGTGCAGCTTTCGAGATGGAGTGTCCTAATGAAATTAAAATGAACAGGTATTATGATATTTTACCATCAGTAAATATGGGGCAAAGCATTACAACTAATATTTACAGCACAACGCCTTTTTTAAAATGAATATTTTAATTAGGGATTAAGTATTTTACAGCCATAGTTTACCATATTTTGATTATATCATATTTTTAACTGGAAACTTTTCTTAACAAAAGGTTATTTTATAAATAAGGAGTGTGATATTTTTATAAGAAATGCGGGTGTGTTTTTGCTAACATTAAGGACTTTAGTTTTTCGGTACAGGGCAACGTAATCAGTGTTATTGCTATATGGGAGACAGTATTATAGAGCAAATAATGAACACTGCAAAATTCGCGACAGCATTGCTGCCTGATACATTTTTTGCTAGAAAACGGGCCAGATTTTCCATAAACACTGGCTACTTTTCATCACTCTGCTGCCAAGTTTGTGATGGCTTTATGTTGCCAGAGTGGGGAAAAGCATTCAGAACATACCAGTGAATTTTGCCCATTATGTATTAGTGTTTGCATTGTGTGTAAGATAGATAGCCAAATGCTGCCATGGTACTCTCTAGCCCGTGCAGGGAGAGTGAGCAGTGACGCATGCAGGCGGCTCAATAGGGGGCAGTATTCGGTGGCACCCAGCACCTCACTGCAGTGTGCTGTGTAATAAGACCACCCTCCAACTGCTGGCCACCGCTTCCTGCAGATGATAGGAGATGTACAGATCACCTGTGGAGCTAGATTCGCACCGCTATCCTCTAGAGCATCTCTCTTAGCCTCTTTCTTGCTAGCAATGGAGAGGATCTGCATCCATTGAAAGCGGTTTTCCCTTCCACAACAGCACAAGCCAAAGCCGGATCTAACTCGGGTGTGGGCAAAGTCTCCAAGCCTTAAAAGTCCACCTTACTGGCATTGGAGTTTCTTCCCTCTCTACTGAGTCACGTTGCGTTCCTGCACAAAAGATGATCCCCCTCCTGCAGAACAGGCAAAATGTTCAGGTTCTAGGATTGTATCTCTGGGGATGACCACAGATCTATGTACATGGATGTGTTTGATATATATATATATATATATATATCTATGCGCACACACACAGAGTATATACAACATTATATAATATACACAGCTATATCACTTTGAAGTTATCAGAGTTCAACTCTCAAAAATGGAAAAGAGAAATTATTCTGAATTCATGGGGTCAGATTTATTTTTTTTCTTGCCAACTGATTGGATAAGCCAAAGTTTCTGTGGTCAAAAGGATTGTATGAAATACCTGCTCCTCTGTCAGCTTATTCCCCAGTGGTGGTGTGCAATATGTAAGGTTTCCCTCCTACCCATCTTCACGCGTTCATTGTTGGCAAACCCGTTTTCCTTGAAATGGTATGTGCTGCACGTTGGTATGACCCTGGCCAAACTGAAAGGTGTAAAGCACCCATATAATTGAAGAGACCCCAACATGATATGAGCCCTATTTGTTCTTGTTATTTATTTTGTTAAAATATAGGGGGAAGGATGTAATTAAAGGGTTAAGTATGCAAATAGTGCTTTATGCAGTCGAGAAAGCGGGCTACTTTCAGTCCAGATTCTGCAATCCAGTCTGTACAAGACAGACCTTTTGCAAGCATGCAGAGCCCCAAAGTTGTTCATGGGCTTCCATGAGGGTCTCCTGATATGGATCCAATTGTAGGATCAGGGCCTTTTGCTTTATACTCCAACCAAAAAGAGTCCAAAATCATTCACTTGATTTCACAGACGTGGTGGTTTTGCTCAAGTTGTGTTCTACTTGGATTCACAAGCAATTAACTTACATGAATAGACAGCATTGACCCATAACAAGACACGTCCTTGCTTTTATCATAATACTCATAATTTGTTGCAAATCAGTCTTTGTAAGGCGGGGTGCAGGCAGTTGAAAAGGCAATATCTTGTATTCTACACTTGGTACTAGAAAGCTGTGTGATATAAAGATGTTATTTATTCTGCATCGGTTAGAAATCTCAAGATGGTCAATGTCCGGATTTGGTGTCTGTTGCCTTCTGACATGTACATTGATACGTTTGCAATAATGAGCTATATGCATGCACAAACTAAGTAATCCTTTCTGTGAAAGGATCTTCCTGTCAGGAGCATCGGAGAGAGGGAGTGTGCTTGTGAAAACATAGCGGAATTATTTTGTTACATTGAAGTTTGTTATGTGCCTTTCATGGTACAGTTAGAGATTACAATAAAGTGACCGTTGTTTGCATTACTATGAGTCTTGACAATATAAAAGAAAATTTAACTAATTGGTGAAGGTTTGTGAGTTCTTCAATGAGAGAGTTGCAGAGAAATTATCCCTCATGCGAGAATGGACGAGGCCAATACTGTGATTCTGCATCTAGTTCTGGTGCCCACATTTTTGAAGGGATGTTGAAAAACGGAAGAGGGTGCAGAGAAGCTCCACAAAAATTGAGGTCTCAAAAAAATGCCTGAGAGGGAGAAAGCTCAATCTCTATGAGTGTATCAAAAACCAGACTGAGAGGAGACCCGATTGCAGTTCTGTAGCTGGTGTCATACAGGACATCAGACTAGAGCAGGGGCGGGCAAACTTGTTTTTGGCCTGAGGGCCGCATCGGGTTTCGTAAATTGTATGGAAGGCCGGTTAGGGGAGGGAGTCATGGCCTGGCCCCCACCTCCTATTTGCCCTCCCCCCCCCCCCCGGGACTCTTGTCCCATCCAACCCCCCCATTCCCTGACGGCCCCTCTGGGACCCCTACCCCATCCACACACCTTCGCTCCCTGTCCCCTGACCGCCCCCAGACCCTCACCGCCCCATCCAATCCCTCCTCTCATTCCTAACAGCCCCCCCCCCGGGACCCCTGCCCCATCCAACCACCCCTTCTCCCTATCCCCTGACAGCCCCGGGAATCCCTGCCCCTGCCGCCCCATCCAACCCTCCCCCCTTCCTGACTGCCCCCCCGGACCCCTGTTCCTGTTCCCCCCCCGACTGCCCCGACCCCTATCCACACCCCCGCCCCCTGACCACCACCCCGAACTCCCCTGCCCTCTCTCCAGCGCCCCCTGCTCCCTGCCCCCTTACCACACTGCCTGGAGCACCAGTGGCTGGTGGCGCTACAGCTGCGCTGCCCAGCTGGAGCCAGCCACGCCACCGCACCGCACAGCGCACCGGGTCAGGCCGGGCTCTGCAGCTGCGCTGCCCCAGGAGCTCGCAGCCCCACCGCCCAGAGCATTGCGCCGGCGGCGGTGGAGCGAGCTGAGGCTGCGGGGGAGGGGGAACAGCAGGGGAGGGGCCGGGGGTAACCACCTGGGCCAGGAGCTTGTGGGCCGGGCAGGACGGTCCCGCAGGCCGGTTGTGGCCCACGGGCCGTAGTTTGCCCACCCCTGGACTAGATGATCCCAATGGTCCCTTCTGGCCTTGGAATCCGTGAAGATATTGGGCTCTAAAGGGTTCTGTAATCTAGCAGAGAAAGGCAAAACAAGAACCAATAGCTGAACGGTAAAGCCAGACAAATTCAAATTGGAAATAAGGCTGAACATTTTTAACTGTGAGGGTGTTTAACCACGGGAACAAACTACCAAGGGAAGTGGTGGATTCTCCATCCTTTGGTGTCTTCAAGATTGGATGTCTTCCTGAAAGAGATGCTTTCACCAAACACAAGTTTTTGGGCTCAATAGAGGGTAACTGGGTGAAATTCTCTAGTCTGTCGTACACGGGAGGTCAAATGAGAGAAGGTCTCTTCTGATCTTAACATCTGTGAATTCTACAACATCCTTTGGGGTTCCATCTGTGTAACGTTGAGCTTCGTAGAGTAGAGATTTCCTTTGGCTCACAGATTCCTTCTTCAGTAGCTCTGATTGTCTGCTCTGGCACCTTTGGGACTGAGTCCAAGGAGGGGGGTAGGTTCCTTCCTTCCTGAACATAAATGACATTTCAACCAATCCAGCATCTTATGCCAGTGCTGAGAACTCCTGGCGCATGATTTATTGAAGTACTCCCATCGCATCAGATGATGTCTGGCGGGGGGGGGGGGGGGGGAAATAGCTTATGGGTAGCAGGTGTGTTGTGTCGTGATGTACCCCATTTGATTCAGGAAGAGAGAAATGTCTCCAGAGCAAAGGTCATTTAAGTAGAGGTCACCGCAGATGGCAGACGTACGCTGTGTCAGGTCAGCACTTCAGAAAGGGCGGATAGCCATAGGCCCAGTCATTGCTATCTATGGTTCTTGGCCACATTACCGTGATGTCTCAGCACCTCACCATCTGTCATCCTCACAACTCCCCCTCTCCACACGAGGAGGGCAGAACTACTATCCCCATTGTCTAGGGAAACTGAGGCACGGACCAACTAAGGCCCAGATATATTAGTACCGAAGCCAATGGGGTAGGAGTTAGGGGCCGAGACACCTTTGAGAAGCTGGGCCTAAATAACTTGCCCGAGGTCACGCAAGATGTCAGCAGCAGAACAGGATTTGAGTCCCTGAGGCCCAGGCTAGTGGTCTAACTGCAGCCCACCCATCCTGTCTGGATTGCTCTCAGCTCTCCTGTGTGCTCCTTCCTTCCACCGAGTGAGAACAACGCTCTGTGCCCCTTGAACAGACTCCAGCACCCCTGCTGTGTGAGTGCAGGGCTGTCCCGCAGCAGCCGGGACACCACGCTGGATTGGAGAGCGGCGCCCTGTCCAACATGGTGTGAACGTTCCCTAGGGATTACACAGAATTCCCCCAGCGGGCGTATCCTCCTCCAGTGAAACCTGCAGGAGGAGAACAGCCCCCCCTTCCAGTTCCCCCTCTTCAGGGGGCCCGCATTCCTCCGTCACAACAATGAACCTCAGCTCTGTCCCCAAACTGCTAATCCTCACAGACTTGCAGACAGGCCCCTATGATCCGGGCCCCTCGGCCTCCATGCCCTACCCACGGTTGTCACCTCTCCCCCTCCACCTCTTGACGCAGCCTCCGTGGATCTGATTGCCTCCCTGGCTGTGTCTGGATCCTGCACCCTCCACAGCAGGAGGCCTTAGAGCTGCATTTCCTTGGGAAAAGGTAGGGTTGCCAGGTGTCTGATTTTCGACCTGAACGTCTGGTTGCTGGATGCTAAAAGTCCAGTTGGCTGCAGTAACCAGCCTCCGCCACTGGGGGGCAGGAAGAGCAGCTGCTGATGCTTGATAAAGCCAGGGGTTTGCTTCCAGATGGGGCTCCAAGAGATAGGTGCCACCACCTGGAGGGGGGATCTTGTCCGCTCCCCATTCTGCCCCACCATGCCCCAATTGACCTGGCCTGGCTCCTCCTTGCTACAGAGTCGGGGACCAACCCCTCCCTGCCCCCTTGCTCTGGGGACCGACCCCTCCCTCTGCCCCACTGTGCCCTGATCGGCTCTGGCCCGACTTCTCCGACACAACACTCAGCAAAGGTCTGAACAATGGATATCTTGTATTCAGAGTCCATGTAGTACAGAAAAATGAATATGATCCTGTTGTAGGGAATTTCTTGCCATTTTTTTAACTTCTGACGTGTAAAGAAGATGCAAAGGTTGTAAGAAATGATAATGCAGCATCCAGTGACGTCCAATAATTTAAAACTTGGCTCCTAACTGTATATTAAAGCGCACACAAAAAAGCAAGCTGGTTTTCAGAGGTTTTTGTGGGTGCTCAGCACCCCTGAAAACCTACTTTGCTTTATTAAGGTGTCCAGTTGAGATGCCTGACTTTAGGCAGGGAGGTTTGAAAGGTTTTACCTAGCTCCCTTAGACTGGATAAATTATTAGGTTTCAATAAACCTTTATTGAGTCTGTTCTAATGCTTTTTGTTATGCCTGGAAAAATTGTAATTAAACATCTACCTTGCGTTTATGCAAATCGTGTTGCCCAGATCAGAGCCAATCGAACAATAAAATCTCACCGTCGTTTTCCTCTGTACGATGTTACCAGTCTCTGATTTAATTAGATGTCAGTGGGGAGATTAAGTGAAATCAGGAAAAGCTCAGTCCAGTTGTACATTGAAAGAGAGAGAATGGGGAAGGGGAGTGTTAAAAGGCTGCGAGTTGGCTACCTAGGCTCCTTTGCTGAGCCGATTGGGGAGCTCCATCTCAGCTCCTCCCAGCCTGTGTCTGCAGGAAGCAGGTGATTCCTGGGCAAGGGGGGAGTGAGTGAGGTGGGGGGTGGAGAGAGCGATGGAGAGGAGGGGGGAGAGGAATGAGCAGAGGCGGGGCAGGGCAAGGGTGTTGTGTTTTCAGCAATTAGAAAGTTGGCAACCCTAATAAAAGGCCACCGGCCATCTTCTCTGTGGACTCCCTGGCCCATCCCCCACGAGGATCCTGATCCCACAGAGAGCTGTCCAAAGAGTCACGCTATAGAAGCAGGCGCTAATCCCTTTTACAACGAGGGTCAGAGTGGAGGAGGCGTCATCCAGAAATCTCCAGGGCATGGGCTGGCCCTTTGGTCCTGCCCCGCCCAGGGGGCTGGACTTGATGATTTCTCAGGGTCCCTTCTCCCCTACAGTTCTATGATTAACCCACTTGCAAGGTCCACAAGCCAGGTTCTCCGGGGCAACAATCCAATTCTGGCCCCCGCGCCTCTCTGAAGCAGGGGGTTTTTGTGTGCAACAATCATTTGTGTTTAAAAATAAACTAAAGATCCTAAACAATGAACTCTGTGTGTGTGCGTGTGCAATTACATGACAAGATGTAGGGTATGCCCAAATAGAGCTATGAGCGTAATTATTAATCATTATTTGTTTTACTGTAGTGCCCAAGAGCTCGCCCTATGGACCGGGCCCCAATGCAATTCTAGGGGGAGGGGAATTACTTTGGGATTGACTCAAGAACAATTTTTTAAAAATTATTTTTGGTGAATCAAAACATCAACAAACATGGTTCAGCGTCATACAAAACACTTTTTTTTTCTTTTAATTATATTTTAAATGAAATTGGTCATTTGGAAAGGAGCAGTCGTTTCAAATCAGCATTGGAATGTAGCATGTAGAAGACGTTGACGTGAAATGGGTTTTACTTTTTTGAAAACTTGTTTAGAGGGGTTGGTTTGGGGGTTGTTTGTTTTTTGGGGGGGGAGTTGGGGTTTTTTTGTTTGTTTGCTTTTTTTACTGAATCAAGTCACCAAAATTGACATGACTGCAGGAAATGTTTGTTGATCTGAAGCTGCATTTTTTTTCACCGAAAATGTTTTGTGTGAAAAATATCACCAAGCTCTATACCCAAACACAAGCCTCTCCTCTTCCTCCCCCCCCGCCTCCAAAAATCCTGAGTTCTCACTCCTCCCAAACTCCCCTGACTTCGAGGGGAGCGGCGCTGCCACTTCGAACCTGCACACACTGGCTGAGATCGGCAAGAGCAACGAGTGGTTTTGGGAGCCTCCATTGCTTGGGGCCCAGGCTGCGCCCTGACTTCAATGGGCATTTGGTATGAATGAAGACCCCGGCGCTAGAGCATGGAGAGCTACGTGGACTGTCGCTGATTTAGGGGTCATTCCGTATCCGCAGTTCCATTGTATTCCCTCTTCTGCGCATAGGGGCTATGGCTGGAAGGCGCAAATCGTTCTAATGCCTGAATGGATTTTACCGTGTCAGTAATGTAGCCATTGCTGCAAAGGCAGGCACCAGCACACAGTCAACAGAGGGGCCTTGGGGACACTGAGGCAAGTGTATGCAACAGGGACCTCTACTTTTCATGCTGATGGTAACAGCCCCTTGGAAAGGACAACCAGCTGCTAAGAATCAGGGGGCAGCCGTGTTAGTCTGTATCCACAAAAACAACAAGGAGGCACCGTAAAGACTAACAGATTTATTTGGGCATCAGCTTTCGTGGGTAAAAAACCACTTCTTGCATCTGAAAGCATCACGAAAGCTGATGCCCAAATAACTCTGTTAGGCTTTAAGGTGCTAGCGGACTCCTAGCTGCTAAGAATGTTCAGCTCTCAGTCCTTCTGCCTAACGCTCGGATCATCTTGGCACCGTAACAGTATCTGCCTCCCAGTAGGTCAGTTGTGAGAGGCCGGTACCCAAATCCAGACACCGCATAGAAGTTACGTTGTGCCTTAGAAGCAGTGCACGCTGGCCAGGGCCGGCTCTAACTTTTTTGCCACCCCAAGCAAAAAAAAAAAAAAGAGTGCCATCCTCCATAGCGCCGCCATAACACACCCCCTCAGCACCGCGCCGCCACCCTCCCCCCGGAGCACCGCACCGCCGAACCCCCCCAGCGCCGTGCCGCCAAACCCCCCAGCCCCCCGTGGAGCACCGCCGAACACCCCCCCCCGCGCAGAGCACCGCACCACCGAACACCCCCCAGCGCCGTGCCACCAAACCCCCCAGCCCCCCGCGGAGCGCCGCGCTGCCGAACATGCCAGCCCCCAGCGGAGCGCTGCCAAACCCCGCCGCCGAACATTCCCCCCCCCCAGCCCCCTGTGGAGCGCCGTGCCACCAAACTCCCCCAGCCCCTCGCGGAGCGCCGAGCCGCCGAATAGGCCAGCCCCAAGCGGAGCGCCACCGAACCCCCCAGCCCCCGTGGAGCACCGCCGAACACCCCCCCCCCCCCCCCGCAGAGCACCATGCCGCCGAACCCTCCCGCCGTCACACACACCTCCCGCGGAGCGCTGCCGAACCCCCCACGGCGGAGCAGCGTGCCGCCGAACCCTCCCGCCGCCACACACACCTCCCACCGAGTGCCGCTAAACACCCCCACCGCCGAGCACGTGCTTGGTCGGCTGGTGCCGGGAGCCGGCCCTGACGCTGGCTAAGAGTGGCAAGAGTGACAAGTGATTTTGCAGGTGCCTCCACTCAGCTGAATGTTCAGACTTTGGGTGCTCAGTATTTTCAGAAGCTCAGGCCTCTAGATAGTCAAAGCTTGGCCACCCTCATTTTTAACAAGGATGTAGGTCAGCCTAGGCCGTGATCGCCTGAGCCGTTCCATCACACGGAAGCCAGTGGTCAGACCCCTGGAGAAATGGGGGAAAGCCGAAATGCAAAGCACACAATGTGCCATTGGGTTAGTCGATTGCTCTCTAAGCCCTGTGTAAAGCTGCCATGCATGCAATGGTATCGGCGTATTGCGGCCAGGGCCGGCTCCAGGCACCAGCTGACCAAGCACGTGCTTGGGGCGGCACCTGGTAAGGGGCGGCCAATCTTGGGGTGGCGGGGGGCACTCAGGGTTTTTTGTTTTTGGGGGGGGTTCAGTTGGGTGGCGCTGGGGGGGGGTTGTTTTTGTTTTGGTGGCTGGGGGGGGATTCGGCAGCAGCACTCCGGGGGGGGGGAGGGTTGGCAGCGCGGCGCTCCGCGGGGGGGGGGTGTTCGGCAGCGCAGCTTGGCAGTAGGGGTGTTTAGCGGCGCTCGGTGGGAGGTATGTGTGGCGGCGGGAGGGTTCGGCGGCGCTGCACTCCGCAGTGGGGGTGGGGGGGTGTTCAGCGGCGCTCCGCGGGAGGCTGGGGGTTCGGCAGGGGGGTTCAGTGGCACTCCATGGGGGGCTGGCGTGTTCGGCGGTGCAGCGCGCTGCAGGGGTTTGGTGGCGCGGCACTCCACAGGGGGCTGGGGGCGTTCGGCAGCGCTCTGTGGGGGGCTGAGGGGTTCGGCGGGGGGGGGTTCAGCAGCCCTCCGTGAGGGGCTGGCATTTTCAGCGGGGCGGCGCTCTGCGGGGGGCTGGGGGGGGTTGGCGGTGCGGCGCTGGGGGGGGTTCGGCGGTGCGGCACAGCGGCGCAGCACTGAGGGGGTGTGTTATGGCAGCACTATGGAGGGCGGCACTCTTTTTTTTTGTTTGGGGCGGCAAAAAAGTTAGCGCCAGCCCTGATTGCAGCTGGGTGAACGGGACTCCTGGCTCCTGAACAAAGCATTTGCTTGCTTAATGAGTTTAAGCAAATATCGTTTTTTGTCTTGTTTTCTTTGCCTCAAGAAACCATATCCAACCAAGTCTGGATGTTTTGATGAGCTCAAGCAAGCAAGCCTCGGGGACAGTGAATCTGCCTACGCTGCAGGGATGGGCATGCACGGCACATGAAGGTTTGGCTCAAGCTTGAAGTCTGGGTGGCGTAACATGGCAAAGAAAGTGTTGTTTTTTCCCCTGGCATCTCACCTGCTGAGGCCAAAAATAGCCTTTTCATGATGCTCTGACCGAAAATGAGATCCTAGCACAGGAGATGACTCTGAATTCCACTCCCTGAACCTGATCGATGTCCTCAGAACTGTGTAAAGAGCACCATTGCCTTCTTGAGGCGCAACATTCCCCCTGGAACACCCGCTTCTTGACATCGCTATACAATAGACACTTCTGAAGCTACACGTCTTCCTGCAAGCAATGAACCCGTTTCAGTCCCGGGGACAATCCTGCATCTGGGCAGGGGGTTAGGCTAGATGACCCTTGCCGTCCCCGCTAACCCTACGGGTCTATGTTCAATGACAGCTCTGCGACCTTATTTTGCAGGGGGACAGTGCATTTCTTCTGAGTAAGAGGTGATTTGGGTCTGCGGCTTGAGGTGCATCCACACTCCAGAATGACAGGGCGTGGGCCCAACACTCAGTAGGACTCGGGCTCAGCCCTACCCCATGGCCGAGCCCTAGGACCTGGGTTCTGGGTGCTTGCTGACCCGGGTCAGACAGATCTGTGCGTGGAGGGTAGGGGCCGTTGGGCCTAAACCCAAATCTGAGCCTGGGTTTACAGTGCAGTGTAGACAGACCCTTACATGGGTGAGGCATCGATGGAACTTCCTATCAATGAGACAACTTCTAATTCTTGCCGGAACCATCAAGGTCTAGATAATACTCAGTCCTGCCATGAGGGCAGGGGCCTGTACTAGATGACCTCTTGAGGTCCCTTCCAGTCCTACGATTCTATAACTCAGCAAGGTGATCTGGGGCAGCTCCTCAGCGGCTGGCAATCACTAGCGTTCCTGGGACCGATGGTGGGGAGGGACCCTTAAATAATGAGTCTGGCCAGGGGCTGGCCCACTAGCAGAACCTACGCCCCCAGCGTTTTCTGCTCTGTGCTTTAGGTAGAAAGTGATGATAACGTAAGTAGCTTGTGCGTATAGGGCAGAATTCTTAAGGCGCCTCAGAATGACTCTTCCTGCTGTTAGTATTAACTTTAAATGAGGCAAAACAGCTTCAGGGACATCAATGCAACAATATGGTGGGTTTCTTTATGACGTGCACCAGAATCAGAAACATGCTAGTTATGGTTTAGCAGGAACCGCAGGCAGGGAGAGCCCTCGAGTCCGTGGGATATCACTAACTCTCTGGGCTGTGAATGGCCAGGCCTTAACAGGGCATCTGTGTGAAATGGAAACAAGCGAAGGAATTGTACTGTTGAATTTCCTGGCTGATGCACGTGACAGGCCAGCTCTAGAGAAGCGGTGTGCATGGACAAGTATGGTGCATATGTGGAGGTGATGCATTTTCAGCACCAGATGGTAGACCAAGCAATAATAATAATAATACCACTAGCTCTTTTCATCAGGAGATCCTAAAGCACTTCACAATCTTGGCTGTATTTATCCTCACAACTCCCAGGCCAGGCAGGGCTCTTATCCCCATTGCACAGATCACAGACAAAGTGACTTGCCCAAGGTCACACCAGAAGTCTCTGGCAGAGAAGGGAATTGAGACGGGCTCCCTTTGACAGCTTCACATACTCTCTGCCCATTAATCCCTCTCCTCTGGACTTAATCTAATACTCCAGCTCCCTGATCAGACCCCTGCCTCTGTGGGCTGTGTTGACTTTCATCCTTACGGCTGTGTCAATAAGGTTAAGTTCCTGGTTAAACAACAGTCGGATCTGTGAGTGTCCCGCTATCCCTCTTCAACATGTAGTTCTGTTGTGTTTCTAACGGGAATGATCTATGAGTGATCGATAGGCCGAAGTCCTGTAGCAAAGATGAGCTGTGTGACATGCCAACTGGGACAACCACCGCGTGGGCTTGGGAGAGCGAAGGAAAAGATGGGTTAAGAAAGGAGAGACTGTAGAAAAGCAGGAACAGTAAAAACAAGGACACCACGTGGGCCATGATCGGAGAGGAGGGGAAGATGCAGTCCAGTGGGGGTGTGGAGAGAGGACTGTACCTCTGAACTGATTAAACAGCAGTTGGTCTAAGGGGGGGCTATTATTCTACAGGCTTTGTTTTTCCCCTGAACACGGAGAGCAGCCCATCTGGCAAGAATGCTGCCCACACCCCAGGCAGCCAGCGCTCCAGGGGGTTCAGCTCTCCAGTGACTCAGACCGAAGGCAGTTTTGTACCTCTTGGGCCAGATCCTCCCCAGGTGTCGAGCAGCAAAGCTCCACTGAAGTCAGGCAAGATCTGCTGATTGGTATCCGCTGAGGATCTGGCCCCCCGCGTTACTGTCTGGCTCTTGCAGCTTCTCCTCCAGGCAGGTGGCCAGCAGCAGGCGAGACTCAGCCAGGAGCCCTAGCCCTGGCGTGGGAGTGGTGCTGATGTGTGGCCGTTAACAAAAACGCCTCTGGGAGCCCTTTCCCGCCGTGCATCACAAACCAGCAGATGGCATCCCTGTAACTGGATCCAGCAGGGGCCACAGGTGGGAGTGAGGACAGCATCTGGCCCTTTAACGGCATCACTGGGGTTCGCCACATCACTGTATTAAAAGTCCCTTGGGCGTGTTTTCCTGGTGAGCCTGTCGGGGCTGTGCTGTCAGAGCAGGTCTCCAGGCTGGTGAGCGTTAACCTCTTGTCTCCTGCCCAGGCCCCATGTGCTGCTAGCGCAGTTCCCTGCTCCGCGAGGGGGAGCTCGGATTTCGGAGCCGGGCTGAAATTCCAGGCACTCCGTCTGTTGTGATTTGTTGCACCCACTGCGGGGCAGCGTTTCCCTGAGGCCTTTTTGTCACTCGCGCACGTCAGCACAAAGTGTGGCTGGGCACGAAGGACTCTGGCTGGGTCTCACCTTGTGCCCTTGACCACAAGGTTCTAATAAAGGTGGAAGATGCAAAAGCCAAAACGGGGAGGAAGGAGTGTGAACCTGCCTTTGATAAGACAATCCATAGCACTAAATCGTTGTCCCACGCACAAGGAGGCAGGGCCAGCTGCAGGGAGCCACTTTGCCTTGTGCCCTTCCTGCGCTGGGGGCAGGAAAAGAGTGGGGAGAAGAAAGGAGCCAACTTTGTGCCTCCCAATGTCAGGGCCTGTGCAGCCATGACCCACCTCCCAGCTTAGAGCAGCTCCCGGGCTGCTCTATATTGAGGTGTCTTGCAGAGGCTGGCTGTGGGCCATTATGCCAGCACAGAACAGCTGGAGTTGGTGCGTCAGCCACAGCTTCTCATCCCCCGTATGTCCTCTTCCCATCCTGGCCTGACCGCTGCACCAGGGCCTGCAAGTTGTCTATGCTGGAAGCTGGAACCTCACTAGGACAGGAGGAGTCTGTCATGTCCACCCTCTTTGACGCCCCTTCGTTCTCCAACCTATGGCAAACCTTGCCATGGTGTTTCATCTGGGCATACCTGAGAGAGCCCATCTGCCCGTCCTTTCCTGTCCTCCCCTCCCACCAGCCACACACATTTCTCCCCTTCCCTCCTTCTCCTTCTGCTGTTCTCTTCCCCCAGCCCTGCCTGCTCGTTGCCGTTTGGAAGGTGTCGGGGGCTAGACACGGCTTTGGGGCTGTGTTCTCTCCTTGGCCCCTGCTGATTATGTACAACACATGGCCTAGACATCCGTATTTGGCAAAAGGTTGCAGAGGGGAGTGAAGCAAAGGGAATCTATGGGTGCGTGCACATGTGTGAGCCTACATACCTGCTTGCAAATCAGCTGGTGTGTAACTCAGGGCAGACTCTGGACCAAACATTGTTTATTTTCCTATTCTCCCTTTACAAAGAGACCAAGGCCCTTTTCTTCCCTTCCTTGGTAAGTCCTGAGGCCACTGAATACATCGCCAGAGATCTCTTGTTCCCCGTTAGTGCCGGTGGGGGAGAGGAGTGCAGAGGGGTGACCCAGCAGCTGGTCCTTTCGTTTAGTTATAGATATAAAAGCAGTTGATTGAGACGGGTTGGGGGCAGGCCCCTTCTGCAGTGCTTGGCTCGCCAGGCCCCAAACCAGGGTGTGTCTACACTGCAAAGAAAAACCTGTGGCACCGACTCTGAGCCGGGGTCAATGGACTTGGGCTTACAGGGCTAATAATAGCAGCATAGATTTTCCTGCTCGGGCTGCAGCCTGGACTCTGGAAGCCAGCCACGGGGGAGGTACCCTCCGGTGCTCTTCACAATGAGTGCCAGGTACGTGGGCTTTGCCAGCCCTTTACGCTGCCTTCCTACAAACAAGGGGCTTTACAGGTTCGTTGCTCTAAAGGGCTGCCCCAGGGTAAATCAATTAGGACGGATTGTGATCTCACTTCCAGGCGTTTGAAAGCGCTGCGACTCCTGATTTCACTCCCAATCAGACCCGTAGAGATGAGCCGCACTCCCTGTACCACTGATTGCTGTGATACAGCTGATCCCCCTCCCGCCCCCAGCCACGGGGATAGAAGGGTAGCAATGGGCTTTAGCATGTTCTGAGTTATTATTTGCATTGCCGTTGCCCCGTTGCACTAGGCGCTGTACAAACATAGCACAAAGAGATGGGCCCTGCCCCCTGGAGCTTTACAATCTAAGTACAAGATGAGCCAACAGGCGGCTACAAACAGACTGTGGGGGAGGGACAAGGTAACACAGGGAGATGCAACTGATCTGTGTGATAAGCAATGGCCCAAAAGCTTATTTACCTGGAGCTGGTAAGATCAGCTCGCAGTGTGGCAGAGACTCTGACACCACTGCCCGTCCCGTTCCACCCGGCCGGTGTAGCAAAGAAAGGGGAGGTGGCCAACAGACACTTCAGCTACACCAATCCATGGTTGCAATGTCGGCCCCTTGTGGCCATTAGCAGCCACTGTAAGTCGGAGCAGCGGCTCTCAACTTTTCCAGGCTCCCGTCCCCCTTTCAGGAGTCTGATTTGTCTAGCGGACCCCAAGTCTCACCGCACTTCAAAACCACTCGCTTACACAATCAGCGCTAAAAATACCAAAGTGGCCCAGCGCACTAGTACTGAACAATGGCTGACTTTCGCATTGCTACCATACACTTTTAAATGAATCATTTGGTGTATAAATACTGTACTTACATTTCAGTGGAGAGTACACAGAGCAGTATAAACAAGTCATTGTATGACATTTTAGTTTGTTCTGACTTCGCTAGTGTTTTTTACGTAGCCTGTTGTAAAACGAGGCAAATAGCTGGATGAGTTGCTGTACCCCCGGAAGATCTCTGCGTACCTCGGATTGAGAACCAGTGAGTTAGAGCACTTCTCAGGCTGCTGTACCTCGATGCCGAGAGATCAGCCCTCCAAATGGGTGGCAGGGGGTTCCGGGGAGGGAGTACATAGGTGACCGTTGCAGCCCCGGCTGACTTGCTGTCCTGCTGTAGCTGAGAACCTGGCCCCAGGTATTGGTAACAATTGACTAAGACTTACCATTAGAAAACAGATACATGGAGAGTGTTTTGGAATATGGGGGCAGAGTTAAGGTTGTTTCCACAAACTTAGAATTTCAGGCTTTCAAACCTTCCAACGAACCAAACCCCCGCCACAGGCCGAGAGATCTAGGCAGTATTGTCAGCTCACACGTTCCATCAGAAGAGTCTGGTTTCAGTCCCTTATGACTTTGCCAAACCTTAGCCCTTTACCCTTAGCAAACAACACGAGATGGGCGCATTCCCGGCTCTGGCGCTGGAAGGGTTAACAGAGGGACCCAGCCCCCCCGTGCGACTGTCAGAGTGAGCACGCAGGCCTCTGTTTGCACTAGGGGCTGAGAAGCCCTTTCTCCTGCCTGTTTCGCCCCCCTCTCCCTGGCCTGGTTTTCCTTTGCCCAGTTCTCCCGTCACCTGATCTGTCACCCAGCGTTCCTTGCTGGGCTGCACGGGGCAGCTCCATCGACGTCAGTGGAGTTCCACCCTTTTTTAGCAGTCGCTGATTTGGCCTCTTTATCCCAATCCTGCTGGAGCCTGGGAGTGGGAGCAGTGCAGCTGGCAGTGCCCAGGGAGCAGCAGCACTGGCCAGCTCTGGGCCCAGCGATGGCAGCAGAAGCGGCAGAGGAGGTGCTCAGAGGCCATGGGGATGGGCACCGATATAGGGCAGGAGAAGCGCCCCTCCAACGCTCCAGGCCTCACTCTGGTCTGTCAGTCGCTGAGCCCTTCCCCAGGGGTGGGGCTGTGTAGAACTAATGGGGCTAGGCAGATCGGGGAGTGGTACAAGGATTAGTACTCCTGTTCTTTTTGCGGATACAGACTAACACGGCTTCTACTCTGAAACAAGGATTAGTGTTACTCCCAGTCTTGAACCCCCCCCCAGGCCATCTTTAAGGTGCAGCCATCTGCCTCCCTCCCCATTTGGATTCCTCAAGGAGCCAGTGGTCCTCTAAGAACCAGCTGTGCCCCCACAACCAGAGAGACCCCTACTGCTTCCACTGGTGTGGCTGCACCAGCCCTTTTATCGGCTTCTGTGATGTCATAATGCCCCAGGATGCACTGGGCCATACAGAAACCCCACCCCCTTAACACCAGCTGGGGCAGGTTAGGCTCAGAGGCTGCTGAAGTGGGAGCTGACGCTTTTCCTTCCCAGCTGATCCAGGCTTAGAGGGTCAAGGGCTCAGGGGGACGACGTTGGGCTGAGACAGGTAAGATGGGGCGCTGGCTGGGGATTCGAGAGACTTGGCTTCAGGTCCCTGCTCTGCCCAGGCTCCCTGTGTGACCCCGGCCAATCGCTGGGGTGCTCAGTGCCACTGGTCTCCAGCTAACAGCACAGCCAGCTCCCATGGGTGCCGTCAGGGTAAAATCTACTGTGGAGTGGGCTGCCCCCGGCCAGTGTGACAGTGAGGACCAGGGACGTCCCTAGAGAGACCAAGGACAAAAGATTCCCCCCCTCTTCTACACTGACCGAGGCGCAGCTCGAGCAGTGGGTCTGGCTTTCATTACGCTTCTCTCTCTCTCTCTCTCTCAAGGCCTAAAGTTTTATTCAGCCTCCTCCCCGAGCTGGGAAAGGACACGCACAAGGCTTTTCAAATAGAAAACCATACCGTCAAAGCTCAGGTTTCCCAGCCCGGGCCTTCAGCCTGCAGTCCTCCAAGGTTTAGCCTTGGCTGTCCCAGTGTTTCAATGACATAAGAACCGCCACCCTGGGTCAGTCCATCTAGGCCAGGATCCTGTCTTCTGACAGTGGCCAATGCCAGGTGCCCCTGAGGGAATGAACAAGCCAGGGCAATTATCGAGTGATCCATCCCCTGTCGTCCAGTCCCAGCTTCTGGCAAACAGAGGTTTAGGGACACCCAGCACACAGGATTGCGTCCTGACCATCTTGGCTAACAGCCATTGATGGACCTGTCCCCCATGAATTTATCTAATGCTAATACCTACGCTCAAACTCGGGTCCTGTTTTTCTCTGGCCCTCTCCAGTTCTGACTGACCCCAGATGCTGCTTTCTTCAACCTGGCCTTTCAGAATTAAATCAAGGCAATTACCCAGATCTCTTTTTTGCCTAATTGTGAAGACACCCAACTGTTTCCCACATGTCCTCGTTCTCTGTTGCTCATGGGAAAGACACGGAAGTGGGACAGGAACTAGACAGCAAAAATGCTGCAGCATAAATCACCATAACACGGGGGAGCAGGGGCATAAGACAAGAGGATCTTTCGGACACTAGTTGTATCACAGCCACTCATTTAACCATGCCACTAAGACTTATAAACTACAGAAGCAGGCCCTACAGCGTCGCCGAGCGCCAGACAAACCCGTCACAGCCGAGCCGGGAAGTGACACCGCCGAACACATCCTGCTGATGCTGATCATGCCACAAAGGCCGTCTTGGACTCAGGTGCCTACTTGGAGTTCCTGTAATATTGGATCCCTTCCATTGCAAGCGGACTGCTTCCACCTTCCCCTAAGGCGAGAGAGAAAAAGAGGACTCCAATGCCATCTTGTGGTACTAGATGATCACAACAGTCCAATGCTGCTCAGTTCTGAGAATCTGTCATACAAACCATTGTGAGAAATAATGAACGTCGGTGAGAAGGGTAGGACACCGGGACTCTGAAAACCCAAGTTCTGTTCACAGCTCTGCTGTGTGACCTTTGCCAAATCAATTCCCCTCTCTCTCTCCTCCTGCTGTGTGTGCCATTAGACTGCATTTTGCTAAGTGCTAAGACTCTCTCTCTGTCCAACACCTCGCCCGGTGGGGCCCTGATCTCGGCTGAAAGAGGCAGCGAACAGAGAGAGACTGGCATTTCACTACTGCTTAGACTGCAAGGTAAGTCTGAAATGAAAATGAAGTGTGAGTTAGTATGGGAAATTGGTAAATGTCACAGTCAAATGAGGCAGGAGTGGGAGAGGTGTGTCTAAAAACAATCAGGCCCTTGCAAAGAAAGTGACCTGGTTTGTTTGTGTTTCTCGCCCCAAATCTGGGACCATCACCCCATTCTGCTGTCTTAAGCACCAAATCCTGTGGCATTTACTGCTGGCACATCCCCCCGGGCACTAGGGTAGTGGCTGTAACGAGAGCCTGTCGCCATCATTGAACTAGTAACAGGGTCTGAGGGGCAGAAGACTGGGAAGGCAAAGATAAGGCTCCATCAGCGGCACTGCTCACCCTGCCGGCTCAGCTGGGGGGAGGGTGGATTTGAGGGGGGCTGCAGCTGATTGAGCAGATAGAAGTTAGCGCTAGAGGCTAAGGACTTGATTTGCAGAGGTGCTGAGGTGCCATGGCGCCGATTGGCCCCGACTGGAGTTGTGTGCTTGGCACCCTTCCCAATCTGTCCCCCCACCCCTGGCTGCTGCATGATGGGTATTTCTGGACTAGCAAGGGAATGCCTCTTGGCTGAAACGCCAGCCCTTTGCAAAGATGCTGGGAATGGCATTGCTCAGGCCATTATTGGGTGCGCCTCCTACTCCAGCATGGGTAGAAATTCAGCCCTAATTCTCATTGGCCAGAAGGTCCAAACAGACTTATGAAAGTGAGAGAAGATGTAGTTCTCCTCCTCTGGGTAGAAGCGACCAGCATGCTCGGAACGCATCAGGAGCCTGCGTCAGGGCAGCTGCTAAATGCTACCAGAGATGGTGACTAGCAATCGGCACTGTGCACATGCCGTTTGTGCCATTCCTTGCAATAGGGGAGCTGCCTGGGGAAGGAGAGGAGGTGGGGGCCCTCAATCCCTAATCTCCTGTAGACCTGCCGTGACGTGTAATGGGCCAAATCCTGTCTTCAGTCTCATTCTGGTTTAATATTTATATTGCCCTTGGCTGCTGCCACTGGCACAAAAACCAAACGGAGAATCAAGGAGCTGTAACCAGCTGAGAGCTCCGTCAGCCCCCTGGAGACAGTGCACAGCAAAGAATGTGGGCTTCCAGGGCACCTCACCCGAGGACACCAGGCAGCGGGCTATGATTTTGATCCGAGTTCCCTGATGCCCCTCCCTACAAAGTGGGGATGAAGGACAATCTTGCTCCATAGTATTTTTTTTTCTGATCTGCTTTGAGGTGGTAAAGCCTTTGGAACAATTGCTAATGCTTAAAACATTTTCTTCGGCCGTAAATATGACTTGAGGAGATTGGCATTAATTTTCCTCTCCGACGAGGTCAAGAGATTGTGACAGCAGAATTAGAGGGCCTCAAATACAGCAGCCAGGGGCATTATCGTGGGCTGTTCTCTGTACTGCGTTATGAAATCCTCCCAGTCTTATGTGTGGAGGGAAGTTGTCTGTTTTCCAGGAGTAGCATGTGAAGTCACCAGTCTGTGCTGAGCCCTTTTCACTGTTCCCTACTATGGGAGGAGACCCGGTGTCTCCACTTGAAACCTGCATTTGTGATGCATGTAAAACACAAACCAGCGAAACACAGAATGGCCGGTGAGTCCTTGGAACATGTTGGGGACAACTTTTTGTTTCAGAAAGTGGCGGAAGTAACCAGGGTCAGCCATTTTAGACTCGATTCTGACCACTATGGGGAATTGGGTGTGAATCTGAAGGTGGCAGGCAATACGGATGAAAGTGATCATGAAATGGTAGATGGCGTGATTCTAAGGAAAGGCAGGAGTGAGAGAAGCAGAATAAAAAAAACCCCACCAGATTTTAACAAACTCAGACTGCTGGCAGGTAAAGTCCATGGAAAGAAGAAAATCTAATGGGAAAAGGAGTTCAGGCAAGCTGGCAGTTTCTCAAAGACAATATTAAAGGCAACACAGCAAATTGTCCCAATGTGAAGGACAGAGAGAAAGAATAGTTAGGGGGCAAAATGGCTCCACCAGGAGCATCAACCTGGAAATCAAAATGGAGTCCTACAAAAAGGGGAAACACAGATGCATTGCTAAGGAGGGGTACAAAAAGATTAACACATGCAGGCAGGGACAAAATCAGAAAGGCTAAGGCCCAGAATGAGTTACACCTAACAAGGGGCAAAAAAGCAGGAAGAAAAGATCTTATAAATACATTAGGAGCAAGAGAAAGACAAAGGAAAGTGTAGGGCCTCTGCGTGGCAAGGAAGGAGTGCTAAGAACGGATGGCAGCAAGAAGGCAGAGGTGTTCGATACCTATTTTGCTTCAGTCTTCCCTGTAAAAAGGTAAATCGTGACCAGAAAATGAACAAAATGAATATTAACAACAGGGGGAAGGGCACCAGCCACCACAGGGAAAGAACAGGTGAAAGAACGTTTAGAAATGTTAGATGTATTCAAGTCAGCAGGGCCTGATGAAATTCATCCGAGAATCCTGAAGGAACTAGCTTGAGCTAGTCGTTAGTGATTATCTTTGAAATCTCATGGAGGCTGGCTGAGGTCCCAGAGGACTGGAGAAGGGCAAACAGTATCTATCTTTAAAAAGGGGAACAAAGAGGACCCCGGGAACTATAGACCAGTTAGCCTAACTTTGATACCTGGAATGACATAGGAATGAATTATTAAACTATCCATTTGTAAGCACTTGGATGATAATAGGGTGATAAGGAATAGCCAGCATGGATTTGTCAAGAAGAAATCATGCCAACCCAACCCAGTTTCCTTCTCAGATGGAGTTACTGGCCTAGTGGCTAAGGGGAGGCAGTACATGTGATAGATCTTGATTTTAGTAAGACTTTTGACACAGTTCCACATGACATTCTCATAAGCAAAGTAGGGAAATGTGATCTAGATTAAATTACTATCAGGTAGAAAGACTGTACTCAAGGAGTAGTTATCAGTGGTTTGCTGTCAGACAGGGGAACCTATCTAGTGGGGCCCCACAAGCGTCTGTCCTGGGTCTGGTACTATTCAATATTTTCATTAATGACTTGGATAATGGGCTGGAAAGCATGCTTATAAAATTTGTGGTTGACACCAAACCGGGCAGGGTTGCAAGTGTAACGCCCACAGACCCTGGTTGTCGGCAGGCAGAACCGAACCGGGGATCTTTGGAGCTTAGTGCACAAGCCTCTACAGAATGAGCTAAAAGTCAATTAGCTCTTAGCTAAGGCTGGAGAGCAGACGCATTTCATCTCTCTCTCTACGTGGTCTCGGTGCCATTAGATGGGACAGAGCACCACACCCAGGAGGTGTGTGGTTACATAAGCACTTTGGAGGGTAGGATAAGAATTCAAAATGACCTTGACAAAATGGAGAATTGGTCTGAAATCAACAAGATGAAAGTCAATAAAGACAAGTGCAAAGTACTTCACATAGGAAAGAAAAATTAAATGCACAACTACAAAATGGGAAATAACTGGCCAGGTGGTAGAACTGCTGTAAAGGATCTGGGGCATATAGTGGATCACCAACTGAACATGAGTCAACAATGTGACGCAGTTGCAAAAAAAACCCCAAAAATAGTCTGATTCTGGGGTGTATTAACAGGGATGCTGTCCGTCAGACACAGGAGGTTGTCCTGCTCTGCTTGATACCTGTGAGGCCTCAGCTGAAGAATGGTGTCCAGTCCTGGGCAGCACACTTTAAGAAAGATGTGGACAAACTGGCCAGAGTCCAGAGGAGAGCAATAATGATAAAAGGTTTAGAAAATGTGACCTCTGAGGAAAGGCTGAAAAAACCTGGGTCTGTTTTGTCTTGAGAAAAGAACATGGGGGAACCAGATAACAGTCTTCAAATATGTTAAGGGCTGTTATAAAGAGGACACTGATCAATTATGCTCCATGTCCACTGAAGGTAGGACAAGAAGTTATGGGCTCAATCTGCAACAAGGAAGATTTGGGGTTAGATATTAGGAAAATCTTTTTAAATAAATAAATGGAGATATCCTATCTCCTAGAACTGGAAGGGACCTTGAAAGGTCATCAAGTCCAGCCCCCTGCCTTCACTGGCAGGACCAAGTACTGTTTTTGCCCCAGATCCCTAAGTGGCCCCATCAAGGATTGAATTCACAACCCTGGGTTTAGCAGGGCAATGCTCAAACCACTGAGCTATCCCTCCCCCCTATAATAATAGTTAAATATTGGGACAGGCTTCCAAGGGAGGTTGTGAATTCCCTATCATTGGAGGGGTTTCAGAACAGGTTACACAAAGACTTGTCAGGGGTGGCCTCAGTACAGGTGGGGGAACTGAACTAACCTCTCCAACCCTACATTTCTATGCTTCGGTGTAATAGTCAATCTGAGTACGTGCAGAGAAAAGGGAGGATGCTGGTTATTTAAGCTTCCAAGAGCAATGCTCCTATATGTGTTTCCTGGCCCCAGCAATGCAGCCCCCAGCCAGAACTCCACTCGGACTGTGGTTGGGCCAGCCTGGGTATTTTGCTCTTTTTCCTGAATATTCTTGTCTCCATCCTCACTCGGTGGGCCCAGGCATCTAACAGAGAGCTGGATTGTCTGCTTCATCTAGCTTTATAGGCCATCGGAATTGCTGTATTGGATTGGCCCATTAGTCCATCTAGTCCAGGGTCCTGTCTCCAGTGATGGCTGGTACCAGATGCCCCAGATGAAGTTGCAGGAAACCCCACTGTAGGCAAGGTTGGGATACATGGGCATGTCAGTGCGGGATTGTGGGCCTGCTGCTTGGTAGTCTTTGACTGGCATCCTTTTTATTTTTTCTGTGTCAAAATAAAATATAATAATTCTTTTCGGGGGGGGGGGGGAGAGGATATTCAGACATTCAACCTGAGATTTTCTCTATTTGCACTAAACTGAAGTGTTCTGCTGATGGCCAGCACCTTCTCCCGTTCGAAGGGGAGGAAGGATGCTCTTCTGGTTAAACCACCAGGCCTGATAAGCTAGTCAGGGGTTGGCAACCTTTCAGAAGTGATGTGCCGAGTCTTCATTTATTCACTCTCATTTAAGGTTCCACGTGCCAGTCATACATTGTAATGTTTTTAGAAGGTCTCTTTCTCTAAGTCTATAATATATAATTAAACTATTGTTGTATGTAAAGTAAATAAGGTTTTTAAAATGTTTAAGAAGCTTCATTTAAAATTAAATTAAAATGCAGAGCTCCCCGGACCGGTGGCCAGGACCGGGACAGTGTGAGTGCCACTGAAAATCAGCTCGCGTGCCGCCTTCGGCACGCATGCAGGGCCGGCGCAACCCATTAGGCGACCTAGGTGGTCGCCTATAGCATTAACATTTTGAGGGTGGCGACCGCAGCGGCCGGATCTTCGGCCACTCCGGTCATTGTCGGTATTTCGGGGGCGGGACCTTCCGCCGCCTAGGGCGGCAAAAAAGCTGGCGGCGCTCCTGCACGCTGCCATAGGTTGCCTACCCCTGAGCTAGATCATGGGGATTGCATGGCTAGCGCTCTGGGACCTGGGGCATGTGGCAGAGCCCAGGCTTTCCGACGTGTCCGATGCCTCCATTTTTGCACGCCTGGCTGGAGACACGCCCGGCTGGAGACACGCCCAGCAGAATTAGAAAACAACAGGTACAGGCAGCAAAAACTGACCCTCAGCAGCCAGTCTCCAAGTCCAACTCAACTGACTCACGAGCTCATGTGGCTCACGCTATAATAGCTGTGCAGACGCTGCAGCTGGAGCCCACGCTCTGGAACCCGGCATGGTGGGAGAGGGACTGAGAGCCCGGGCTCTGGAACCCGGCATGGTGGGGGAGGGGCTCAGAGCCCGGGCTCTGGAACCCGGCATGGTGGGGGAGGGACTCAGAGCCCAGGCTCTGGAACCCGGCATGGTGGGAGAGGGACTCAGAGCCCGGGCTCTGGAACCCGGCATGGTGGGGGAGGGGCTCAGAGCCCGGGCTCTGGAACCCGGCATGGTGGGGGAGGGGCTCAGAGCCCGGGCTCCAGCCTGAAGGGCTGCACTCCTTTTAGCCCCGCTGCCTGAGCCCAAGTCAGTTGACCCGGGCTCTGAGACTCGCTGCTGATGGTTGGGTGGTTCTTTTTGCTCGGTAGACAGACCCGAAGAGTCTTGTGCACGTCCGTGAAACGCTCAGGCAGGGTTCCAGCCATGGCACTGAAGGGAGGGTGATTTAAACCCACAGAACTGGCCACTTTAAACGTGTGACTAGAACTGTCACTGTGCCGGTTTTATTCCCTAACCACGAGGTGCAAAGCTCCCTGTGAGAGGGAGAGCAACTGCCCGCGCTCGTTGCTGGGGCTCAAACCCAATGCAGCTGGCGTGCACGACGCGTTGCCCGAGTTGACAGCCTCTGACAGGCCTGATTAGACGCACGAGAACCATTCCGCAGGCAGGGGAGTAATGGGCGCTGCGGCAGCGAGCTATTAGCCAGAGTTTCAGACCAGCTGCCGCAGGCTGATTAACTCACGACCTGGTAGCTTGCAATGGCAAGACGACCTGCTGAAAATAGCCCAAGCAAGCCACTGGGAAATGGGGCTGGAGCCATGTGGGAAGGTTCGCGCTGAGGTCTCTGCATTGGACCATGAGCAGGTTGGAGCTGGCCTGGGGTTCACGACAGGTTTAAGAAGGCGAGAGAGAGTAGATTCACCTCCGGGAGTTGGAGGGGAGTGTGAATTTAGCACCGCAAGAGCCTGCCAGGGATCTCTCCCCATCCGATGCTGCATGGAAAGTGCGTTCACACAAGTCTAGTCCTTTCGGAGCGCACGGCCGCTGTGTTACCCGCACAAAATTCTCTGTTGTTCGCATACTCTAGGGCACCCACCCTTACCCTGTTCCTAGGGCTCCGGTGTAACCTTCTTAATTTAGGCATCTAACTTTACCCCTCCGTGGGCTCTACTCCTCTGGGCTCCGGGTAAACACCCATTCCCTCTGGACTCCCGGCTTAATCTTTTGCAGGTTTATGGGGTCTTTTACCAGTGAAAGAGCCTTACACAGTAATATCCTACTTCACCTCTATTTATTAACAATCACCAAAACAGAATGCACACACTACACATACAATGCTCACCACTCCCAATAAGAGAGAGAAACTTTTCTTGCTGGCCAGCAGGGCTGGCTCCAGGCACCAGCCTGGCAAGCAGGTGCTTGGAGCGGCCGCTCCGGAGAGGGGCGGCACGTCCAGCTATTCGGCGGCAATTCGGCGGACGGTCCCTCACTCCCGCTCGGAGCGAAGGACCTTCCGCCGAATTGCCGCCGCAGATCGTGATCGCGATCGCAGCTTTTTTTTTTTTTTTTGGCTGCTTGGGGCGGCCAAAACCCTGGAGCCGGCCCTGCTGGCCAGTCAGGATCAAGGTCATCTGGGGGACTCCAGCTTCTGCATGGTGTCATTGGCAGAGCATTGAGGTCTGGCAGCTCTGATCTTGGGGCTGTGTCCTGGAGCTGGTTCCCAAAGAACTTCCTTTGGGACCCCCGTCTATATAGTGACACTTGAGTTCTGCTTAGCTGTACCTTAACCAATCATTTCACTAACCAATCCTAACATATTGTAACAAAATTCTCTAACCAATCCTACCCCACCACCTTAATTGATTTACACCTAACAAAATGAATTATGTAACAGACAGAAACAATGAAAGAACCGGACAGAGATCATACAGACAAACAATAGGGAAGTGGGGACCATAATGACAAAACAATACAGAAATGAGGATTTCACAACCACAATGGTTGAGAAGTGGTTTCTTGCCAGACAGGATACTATCCAACTAAGTTTCCTTTAACCACCTTAAGATCTGTTTCTTTATCTGGTGATAGTGTGTGTCATTAGGACAGGGTCTCCTTCTTCACCGCCTGATCTTCTGTTGTTTTAATGTCATTTAGATGGAATGTGAAGATGTGACTTCCTGCTTCTCAGTTAATGGCTGCAGCTCTCCTAATATGGCTGCCGACATAGGCCTTAGGCCTTACCATATGGCTACAGGAGAAGGCCTTATCCTTCCCGCCATCAATCTAGCTATGACAGGCTCTCCGCCCTCCCGCCAAGGGCTTCTGACTATTTCTCCCCTCTCAGAGTCCTAAGTGAAGCAAACGAGCAATCCAAGGGCAGCAAAAGAATTAAACAAAAAGGCGAAGAAGACAAAAGAAGCCCGCAGGCAGGTCTAGCCAGGATATTTGGCCTCTCGTTCTTCAGAGGGGCCCTGGACAGGTCATAGCCCCCCCAAAGCTTGCTGGGGCTCCAGTGTTACCCCGAAACAGATTTTAAGGTGTATACTTTCTGCGGCCGCTCAGAAGATGGGCTAATCTGCAGGCCCTTCCCTCTCCCATATCTGTCCCCAGGGTAGTTAAGAATAAAACCAACAGGGTAAGGTGCAAATACAACAAGATTTATTAGACCAACGTGGTCTTACAAGCAGAACCCTTGTTACAAAGCTAAATAACATAAGCACAAGTAATAACAAAAGCACAAGCAATAACAAATGGCTCGGTCGTTAACAGCAGATGCAAATGGACTTGAAGTCCGGAGCCCACGAACCTGATAACCAAAAGACAATAAAAGGAAACTACAGTACCATCTCTCTCCATGTCCTAGGCTCGAACCCCAATCATCCAAGGGATGAACCCCGACTGTCCCATGGAAAGAACCCCGACGCCGCAACGAGGATGGTTTTGGAATCCTGGACAGAACCAATGAAAACTGGAAACACTGGACCACCGGAACGCTGGAACAGGATGCGACAATCACCAGGTACGTGGCCTGTCTTCTTTCTTCTGTCTTCCGTCCCCTGTGCGTCATCCTGAGCGGTAGTGTGCGGACTCGCCGGTGGAAATGGAAACAGATGCATGCAGTGTGTGACACCGCTGGAACCTGACACCCTACGCGATACTCCTGGCCCCAGTGGGGCTGCCACCTACTCTGTGGTCGCTGGGCAGACTACGCAGTCACATGATCCTAACCGCTCCCTGCCTTTCCCGCTCTAATTTGAAAAAGGCAAAGGGAGGGGCAGGAAGCTCTCCATGAAGGAGGGCATCCAAAATGGAGTCCTACTTGTTGTTTCTACAGAACAAGATGGAGCCTAGAGGAGAAACATACCAAAGCAAGAGTTTACCTCAACGCCAGGACAAGCTCTACGAGACAGTCTCCTCCCCCTTTTTGGGGACAGAGGATCTGTGTTCCCTCTTCCTCAGAGCAGAGCAAGGAAGCTCAGAAACCTGCTCCCTCTCCCTCTCCCTACTGAGCAGTGTTTGCTCCTTTTAAACTCCCCTTCCAGTCCTGGCATGACTTGCAGGTGCAGCAGGGTGAGGCGACTCCAGCCCAAAGCAACTCCTGACCCCTTTCTGTGCTGGTGTGGGTTTATACAACCCCATCCCAGAGCCATCATCATTCCCTGGCCCAGGACCTGTGCTGCATCCCGCTGTCAGTGATCCTTGAGATACCAGAACCACGTCGGCCTTCCTTTAACAACAAAATGCTTGGAGGAGGGGACCATCCCCCCGCACGCCCGTTCCGCGCTTGGCTTCGCTCTCTGCAGCCATGTATTTAAGCTGTCCTCGTTTCCATTGTCTCGCCAGGAGTTTCAGTGCAGCTGGGGAATGCAATTACTAAGCAGTGAGGAAATCCAACCATTATGTATGTACAGGGACTGTGCTGCTGGCAGGCCCGGGGCTAGCTCATGCCAAGGTCTCAGCTGGACACTCACAGATACGCAGCTGCAATCTGCCTGGCTCATCTGTGGGTTAATAGTGACACACTAGGTTCATTAAAGCGTTACAGCGGTGCAGCTGCACTGATGCAGTGTTTGAAGTGTAGACTTGCTCTAAGACAGTAACTCATTCATGTGTCTATATTTGCTTGCTTTAACCCTGTAAATAATGCTCCAATTTCCTTTTCCTATATAGGTACTATAGGATTGGCTTCAAGCGTTGTCTTTGGTGTGAGACCTAAAGTGCAATTGACCTGGGGTAAGTGACCTGCCTTTTGGGATCAGGACTCATCTGAATATTGCTGTGATTCTTGGAGTAAAAGCCCAGCTATCACAGAGCTATGCTCACCTGGGTAGTAAGACAGACCCATATACCCAAGGGGAGTGTCTGAGCCTCTGTATTAAGGCTGTTAAAGGGCCTGAGGAGTTTGCCCTTGGTACAGTGGGTTGGTGAAATTGAAGTTTAGATCTCACAACCACTGTGGGGCTTGTGCCCTGGTTTCTAACAGCCTGCCCTGAGGTTGATACTCATGCTTTTGTGTCACCATTGGGAGCGTCACATGATGGGTACATGTGGGCACCTCCCTGAGAACAAGCAATTCCCTCAAACACTCCAGTTCCCTTGTGTCACGTTATTGATTTGAACTGGGACCATATAGAACATGGTTGCAATCAAAGTCCTGTAGTGGCACCACATCTTGTATAAAGGGGGTCAAATGAGGTGTCTAAGACAAGGTTATGGTTTGCTGGTTATAATTATGCTGTCTATATGTGTGTATCAATTTTGTAGTTCAAGTTATGAATACTGGCTCTATACTGTCTGTATTTCAAACTTATGCTGTGCTTCCGGGAAACATCCCAGACAAGTTGGTGTTAGCTCTACCTAGCCTGCTTGATGGCCCATTAAGGACCATCAGCTATACAACTGACCCATTGAGAGAAGGCAAATATGCCTTGCAACTCAGCAAAGTATGCAGGGACGGGCCCATGTGACTCCAGTCTCCATTTTGCTGTAATTTTGCACAGTAAGGACAAAGAGGTGTTCTTACACCTGGAAAAGACTATAAAAAGCTGATGCCTCTCCTCCATCTTGTCTTCAATCCTGCTTCATACCTCTGGAGGAACTTTGCTACAAACTGAAGCTCTGAACAAAGGACTGAATGACCCATCCCAGCTGGGGATGTACTCCAGAGACTTGATTCCAACCCGCAGTTTATTCTATCACTGCTACAAGCCTGAACCAAGAACTTCGCCATTACTGTATGTAATTGATTCCATTTAACCAATTCTAGCTCTCATCCATATCTTTTTCCTTTTATGAATAAACCTTTAGATTTTAGATTCTAAAGGATTGGCAACAGTGTGATTTGTGAGTAAAATCTGATTCGTATATTGACCTGCATCTGGGGCTTGGTCCTTTGGGATCGAGCGAACCTTTTTTTCTTTTACTGGGGTATTGGTTTTCATAACCATTTGTCCCCATAACGAGTGGCACTGGTGGTGATACTGGGAAACTGGAGTGTCTAAGAAAATTGCTTGTGTAACTTGTGGTTAGCCAGTGGGGTGAGACCAAAGTCCTCTTTGTCTGGCTGGTTTGGTTTGCCTTAGAGGTGGAAAAACCCCAGCCTAGGGCCAGGGCCGGCTCCAGGCACCAGCTTGTCAAGCAGGTGCTTGGGGCAGCCGCTCTGGAGAGGGGCGGCACGTCCAGGTATTCGGTGGCAATTTGGCGGACGGTCCCTCACTCCGCCTGGGAGCGAAGGACCTCCCGCCGAATTGCCGCCGCAGATCGCGATTGCGATCGTGGCTTTTTGTTGTTGTTGTTGTTTTGTTTTGGCTGCTTGGGGCAGCCAAAACCCTGGAGCCGGCCCTGCCTAGGGCTGTAACTGCCCTGTTTTAAGCGATTTGTCCTGAATTGGCACTCTCAGTTGGGTCCCGCCAGAACCGCCTCGTTACAGTGGCGTAGTCGTGCTAGGATCCACAGAACCGGGTCAGTTAAGCTTTGGGTCAGAACCCCACGCTATCCAAATTTGAATGTTGGTCTTGAGAGTTGGTTGGTTAAAGATCAGTGACCATGAGCCAAAAAGCAACAGCAGAAGCAATGAAACTGCAAGCCCTGATGGACAGCCTGCAATGTGAACATGAACAAAAACTGGCAGAAATTCGAAGGAAAGAGAAGCACGCCTTGGCTCAGTTAGAAAAAGAAGCTGATGAGAGAGAAGAAAAAGCTCATAAGGGCCGTCTGGAGCTTCTGGCTGCTGCGGAGAAAGCTCGACAGAGGCAACAGGAGATTCACAAGATGGAACAGGAGACCGCCAGACTTCAGCTCCAAGTCCAAAAAGCAAGGGAAGAACAGCAGAAACTGTATCCTCTTGAAAATCCAGTTTATAACTATGTGGATATGTGGTATTACTCTGGGCAGTTTGCTATGGCCATGGAGAGGGGGATTCTAACCTGGTGGGTAATAGCTGTTTGTCTGTGCAAGAAAGCGGTGTGGCTGTGAATGAAGTTTCTGAATGTCTATCTAATGTCTCAGAAGTGAATCTGGAATTCGATCAAGCACAGAAAAAACTCCTTGGTCAGGAAGATGTTTCTCTGGAGCAGATGAAAGTGGATGGTCAGGTTGAAGCCCTAACTGAGGAGGGGAAGAGTAGAATTTTGATGGGTGATGGATTGGTGGCCAGTACAGCTTGTAAAAGGGAACCTGAAAAGGGTAACTGTGATTTGCTGGAAGTAGCTCAGTGTAGTGAGAAAAGCAGCAGTTTGTCTGTTGGGAGTGGCCATGTGCCTGGTAAGGAAAGTTTGGATGAGCCTAGGCAGCCTTGTGAGCTGATGGCTTTGTCTAGTCAGCAGTTTGGGAAGGCAAGGATAGTGGAAGATGAGTGTCCCTATATCTTACCTGTTTCCTGTGTGGAGAATTGTGACAGTGAAGGAATGGAAATGTGCCTGTGTCTGTCAGGGGTATTGACTTGCCTATGGAGGAAGCTACCTCGGTCTCCAAGCAGTTGTCTGTGAACAGCCCTGTGTGCTGGGACAAGGGAAATGAAATCCCAAGCTGTGTCTCCAGCTCTTCTTTGTCTGTGGAGCAGACAGAAGGTGCCTTTCAGCCTGTAATGGTTGAGAATAGTGCAGTTGTCTCAGAGTTGGTTTTGGATTCAACTAAAGCCCAGGAAGGGAATGGTCCCAAGTTTGTGTCTGCTGGGGAGAATGGCACTGTAACTAGGTTGCATCCAGATGGTGTCTTGGCAAAATCCCAGAGACCAGACAATTCTGGTGCTTGTATTTTGCCTGTTGCTAATGTGTGGTTGGAAAAGGGTGTAGCAACTCTGTCTGATCAGGGTGATATCCTAGCCAGGGCACAAGGAAAGCATGAAGGTGATCTAATTGTGTTACCTAATGACAGTTTGACAACTTGTAGCACAAAGGAAAAGATTCCTAAACTTGTGTGTTGCAAAGGGAAGGAAAATGCTTCTAACCTTTTATCTAGTGAGTCTATGAGTTTGCCTGAAAGGGGATTGTGTAGAAATCCGCCTGATGGGCCAAAGGTGATCATGGATGTGAGTAAGACCCAGAAAGAGTCTGTTGTGGCTCAGGGAAGTGTTCATTTCGAGCAAGCCCTAGGTGAAAAGGGTAAGAGCAGAATTTCTGTGAGGGGTGAATTGTTGCTTAGAGAAGCTGCTAAGGAAAGAAATCCTCATGGTAATCTGTGCAAGCAGCTTGATGCAACTAAAGGGTGTGAAAGTGAGTTAATCAAGGAAGTTTCAGTTCCTAACAGCCAGAAATTTTCTGTTGTAAATGGATCCACTGACTTTCCTTTTGAAAAATCCAGTGCGGATAGCTTTGAGAAGGTCTCAGATGGAGTAAAATCTGTTAAGAAAGTTAAGCAGTCCTATAACCAAGTGGCTGGGTTTGGCCAGCTTGTTGGGAAGACAATGGTGTTGGAACAGAAATGTCTCCATTCTGATTCTTTAAGTGAGCAGTCTGTGCTTCAGGGTCTGAGGACAGATTTGGTTACTGGTGTGTCAGAGCAGAACAGTTTTATGGCTAAATGCTTGAGGATGCAGGGGAGAGCAAGCAAACTCTCACCCTCAGACTCTTTGGATTTGTGTGGTATCTCTTTAAGACAGAGTCCAGCTTTGGAAATGATAGCAGTTACGGATATGAAAACTAGTGGACTGGCTCCTGTCTGTGGTAATGCAAATTACTTGTCTGGCTGGAAAAGGAAAGACTTGCTAATAGCTGTTAGCACAGAGAGCCCACCCCATCAGCCAGTGAATTCTGTTAAGCAAGAGAAATCAGGGTTTGTTCCTGTAGGACAAGGAGAAAAAGAAGAACTTAATTTTGCAAAGGGAAGCCACAGGTTAACCCTAAAATGCCAAATCCCCAATGGTATTGAGCCAAAGGTGTGGCATAGCAAACATGATTGTAAATGGACCCTTGCAATGGATTTATTGTTATTGCTAATGGTAATTTTGGTAACTAATGTGTTGCTATTACCAAAAACTGTAAAAATGTGCAATGTGCCTAATCTTTTGGAAGATCCCCTGAATGTGGTAAAAGAAATACATGAGAACAGACGTTATGTTAAAAGGCCTTGTTATCCTGATGTTGCACTGTTAATGCCTGTAAACAGTACTGGAACTTTTCACAGGGGAAAAGACGTTCCAGACCTAATGTGCTGTATGAAAAGGGAAACCGAGGCACACTACCATATTGCTTCCATGGCTAAATGCCAAGATTCCTGTACTATGAACAACATTAATATCTACATTAACTTAATGTTAATCGGGTTCCAAACATCTCATCTCTATCTTTTTCCTTTTATGAATAAATCTTTAGATTTTAGATTCTAAAGGATTGGCAACAGCGTGATTTGTGAGTAAAATCTGATTCGTATATTGACCTGGATCGGGGCTTGGTCCTTTGGGATCAGGAGAACCTTTTTTCTTTTATTGGGGCATTCGTTTTCACAACCATTCATCCCCATAAGGAGTGGTGCTGGTGGTGTTACAAGGTGTAACGATGCGGTTCTGGCGGAACCCAACTGAGAGTGCCAATTCAGGACAAATCGCTTAAAACAGGGCAGTTACAGCCCTAGGCGGGGATTTTTCCACCTCTAAGGCAAACCAAACCAGCCAGACAAAGAGGACTTTGGTCTCACCCCACTGGCTAACCACAAGTTACACAAGCAATTTCCTTAGACACTCCAGTTTCCCAGTATCACCACCAGTGCCACTCGTTAGGGGGACAAATGATTATGAAAACCAATACCCCAATAAAAGAAAAAAGGGAGAGCCCTAACCACTGGGCCATCTTTCTTCTTGCACTGCTA
Organism: Malaclemys terrapin pileata; assembly: GCF_027887155.1. Taxonomy (NCBI): domain Eukaryota; kingdom Metazoa; phylum Chordata; order Testudines; family Emydidae; genus Malaclemys; species Malaclemys terrapin. The sequence goes on along the minus strand of NC_071508.1, from coordinate 146,208,867 downwards.
TTAACAGCTGCCCAGTGTGCAGAGCAAAGGAGAACCTGCTTGTCACCGCTCCAGCTGAGCACCGTCCACCTTGGCCACTCACTAGATGGCTGTGAGAGGATCCTGCCGTTGACTCCCCGGGTGTTTCAAGCCCATAGAGCCCAGGCCCTGATGCTGCCTTAGGGTCTGCAGGCACTCACAGGTTGCAGATCTTCTATCTGGCACCCTTCCTATGAGCTTAGACCAAGCAGCCTGCTGCCTAACTGCTGGAACCAAACTTCCCCTGTATCTTATGCCCACGCTCTCTCTGAACTCCGGCCGTGCACCATACTGGCTGCAGTTTAAGGCTCTCAGGGGCACAGGAGAAGGTGGCGCAAGAAATGCATACAGACTTTGCACTGGATGCTAACCCATTATTGCTCTTTCTTTAATAGCACGACAAATACACAAACCTATCCAAGGATAATAATAAACCCTACGCACACTTCCCTGCCTCAGTTTCCTCACCATTCCAGGGCACTCTTTAGGCTGGGGTCAGGGTCACGTGGAGCTGTCCAGGGTCCTTCATTTCACAGTGTATGGCTTGGAGCCTTCTTCCCTCAGCTCACCTACTCTGACCTTGGCCAGTCCATTCCCTTTCTCTGGCCTGCCCAAACTTCCTGTATGGCTCCTTTTTGACCCATTCCCCATGAGTCTTTGTATAACCGCCTGCTTGGTCACCTCTGTCCTGCTGAGAGAATTTCCATTCTCTCCATTTCTCGCACTTCTTCAGACAAGAGGAGGAAGCCTCTGCTACCAAAGACATTGTCCCAAGGGCCTCAAATAGACAGTTGTTGAGTTCTGACAACCCACCGCTGTCCCTGGGTTGGGAGATACACGCTTAAAGGCTTGATAGCAATGTCGGATGCACAGAGCCAGAGAGGCCTTCCATGATACTGCAGTTTCATAATAGTAACTTCAACGTATCAACCAGATAAGTTATACAGAGAGACTCCCCAAAACCATTACACTGCCCCAGAGCCCCCAGAAGGTAGAGCAAAGGGATGACACTTAATCTCTGCAAAAAAACAGCCCAGCGCTTGCCATGTTAAAGAACAGAACTGGTTACCAAGGGCTTGATCCAAGGCCCATGAAAACCCTTCCATTGACTCAACTAGACTTGGATTAGCTGCCACGTGCAGGTGCCCACTGCAGAAACATCACTTTATAAGGGTTCAGGAAAGGGATAGTCAATTATTTTTGTGGTGGTCCAAATTTCTTGGTCAAGGGAGACTCAAAGTCCAGACTCCAGAGAAAATAATACAAAACATAATAAGTAGATAAAAAGATTTTGGGGTCTGTTCAAAAGCATCTGGGAGTCCGGATTTGGCTCACAATCCGCCTATTGACTACCCCTTTGGGACGTGGAAGGGGGTGGCATGCGGGGCGTCCCATAGTTATTTGGCTAATCAAATGAGACCAGTCTGCCAATGCCCCATCTCTTTTCTTTGGCGTTGGCTTCCTCTCCGGAGTGTGCTTCCTGGTTTTATTTCTTCTTTTCTTGCTTTCTTTTGTTTTTCTTCTTCCTGCATCCGGCCAGAGACAAATGCACTTGAACGGCCGTCCAAAAATATCCACTTTCCGCAGGGGATTCCGGGCTCTCTTCCTATTGTCCGCCTGAAACACCTGGCACGTCACTTGGCCTTGCGAATGAACGCCAGGAGCAGAAGCAGCATTTGAATAGTTAAGAGTGAGTCATGGGCCAGCTGAGCTCCGAATAGCACTGCAGGACAAAGGGAAAATTTGGGCAAGAGGGGGGACCAGTAGGTGGCAGGCTAGGAAGAGCCAATGGATGGACCGGGTTGTAGGATCATCTGTTTACAGCAGGTATGGGGAAGGTTTGAAGTCACACACATGGGCATGCCAGAAGAAGTGATTCTACCCGTCTCCTCAGCTTCCTGCAGCTGTGGTTCTCATGAGGCCATCAAAGGGGTCTTGTTTCAATTTGGGAGCCAGGACAAGTTCACACAAATCTGTCTTCCGGTACTGGTGAGGTTATGTCCGCAGTCTGCTGTCCCAACCATAAAGGAAGGATCTGTGCCCGCCCGAAGGAGCAGTGGCAGTCTAACATAGACAGTGCAGTCCAGACGCAGGCCTAGTCTCAGATGCCCCCTCTGCTTTCTGGGGTGGGCATCCATATGGTTGTTGGGCGTGCAGGAGGGAGTTCTGAGAGCAAGGAGTGGCGTGGCAGGAGGACTCAGGACGTGGGTGGGAGGAAGAGGCAAAGGAGGTGTTGAAGAGGTCTGTGTGGGAGAAGGGACATGGGAGTGGAGGGAAAAGATGTACTGGGGTTTGAAGGTGAGCGGGAGAGGGTAGAACTTGAGGCAAAAGGCAAGAGAGATGTGGGGTGGGGTTGGATTTGCAAACACTTTTTTCCTGGTTTTTTTTTTATTGACCTAAACATTGCAATTTGGACAACATCGCCCTGCCCCCCATAGAGGGATTGGGAAGCAAGTGCGAGAGAGTGGAGATAGGGGGAGATACTGGAGATACTGTGCAGTGAGGGGGCGACCAAGAGCTGCAGAGAAATGTGGGGATGGCTGGATTGGAGATCACCAAAGGGTGGAGGGATGAATGGTGGGGGGAATGGGAGATGTTTCTACAGATACGGCAGCACCCCGAAGCTGAGAGATCAGTCTTCAGAGTCTCAAACGCCCCGAGGAATCAGGAGGAATTAAGGGCACCTGGAACCAGCAGTATCTCCACCCAGCACCTGCCCACCACTGAGGGATGAATTCACCTCCTGAACCCCAGAATGGAGTCTTCGTGTCCTTTCTAGTAACCTCCAGTGCCAACCCCCTTCCTTGTAGGGTGAGCTCCTGCTACCTCCCCCTCAGTGCCCTTGACAGCTGTTCCACCTCCAAACCACAGCTCAAGTTATCAGAACCCTCTTCTCCACCCCCACCCAGGTTGGGCAGGGAGGCGGCTCTAGCAGGGGGCGCAGGAGGGATTCTGGCAGCAGTGAAGTGGGTTGCGGGGAGGTTGAGATCTTGCCCCAAGTCATCCCAGACACTAATGCTAAGCCACAGGATGGCAGCATCTAGTGTCAGTGGAGTCCAAGCACTATTTCAACCCCACAGTTTTGGATGAACTTCCCACAAGGGGAGGTGAAGAGCCCCCCCAGCAACACACACACACACACACACACACCACTCCTGGTGGTGGGAGGGGAACAGGAGAAAGGACAAAAGAAGTAAGAGATGAAGAGAAAGGAAGGAGGGATGGAGGAAAAGGTAAAATGAAAAGGACAAACCCTAATGTCCCCAGTGATTCTATGGGACAAAATCCCAGGGAGGGAATAAAATTCTGCCACCTTGAACTAGTGTTTTCCATGCCTAGAATTCAGCTGGCACCAGATGGATCAGGCTGAGCAGGTTTCACAACCTCTTGGAGGCTCTTACCTTCTACACAGGGACGTCTGTTTTCTAGTAAAATCAGTAAAAGGAAAGGAGAAAACTCGAAAGAGGCTCCTGCTCGCACTCACATACGTGAACCCTAATACTCTCTCAGTCCTCAAAGAGAGACCTCGAGAAGGAGACTTGCTGAAACAAAGCCACAAGGGTCTCTCAGGTTTCCCTGGCCCTGCGCCCCTGTCCTGCCTGGCTGATGTCAGCATCTCTCTGTGAGGTCACCACCTCCCTAACACCTTTCACCAATAGGCTGAGGTCCTGCAAAAGGCCTTTGTGATGTCACTGCCACACCCACCCAAACCCTGAAGTGCTAATGTCCTGCTGCTGGCCTGACACTTTGAAGGTTTGAGCTACTCTCTGTGGATCACCCCACTCAATGCGTCTTCATTCTAGGAAGCAAGCCGGCTAGACGGTAAAACATCAGAGGCGGCTCCCAATGCTACACTCAGTGTTTTCAAAATTAGTAGACTTTATGGCCAGAAGAGACCTTTAGAGCATCTCATCTAACCCCCTGCATATCATAGGCTTCCTGTATAGTACAATAGTTACTTTTTGGGCACACACATTCCAGAAAGGCATCTAGTCTTCCTTCAATGACATCAAGAGATGGAGAATCCACCACTTTCCCTTTTAGTGAGTGCCAGGGGGCTCCATTTCCCCTTCCACTAGCTCCCCATTTACAGTGAGCCAGAGCAGTACCTGCAGCAGGGAGCGGGAGTTGCTGATGGCCTCAGAGGCACAGCCCCTGCAGTGTCTCAGGCACCTGGCGCAAGTGCCGGATGATGCGGAGCTGGTGCATCACTTTGGCCGTGACATCCTCCTGCTGCAAGGGAACGAGAACCTGTCAGAGACTCAAACGCCCCAAGGAATCAGGAGGAATTAAGGGCACCTGGAACCAGCAGTATTTCCACTCAGCACCTGCCCACCACTGAGGGATGAATTCACCTCCTGAACCCCAGAATGGAGTCTTCTTGTCCTTTCTAGTAACCTCCAGTGCCAACCCCCCTCCTTGTAGGGTGAGATCCTGCTACCTCCCCCTCAGTGCCCTTGACAGCTGTTCCACCTCCAAACCACAGCTCAAGTTATCAGAACCCTCTTCTCCACCCCCACCCAGGTTGGGCAGGGAGGCGGCTCTAGCAGGGGGGGCAGGAGGGATTCTGGCAGCAGTGAAGTGGGTTGCGGGGAGGTTGAGATCTTGCCCCAAGTCATCCCAGACACTAATGCTAAGCCACAGGATGGCAGCATCTAGTGTCAGTGGAGTCCAAGCACTATTTCAACCCCACAGTTTTGGATGAACTTCCCACAAGGGGAGGTGAAGAGCACCCCCAGCAACACACACACACACACACACACACACACACACACACACACACACACACACACACACACACACACACACACACACACACACACACACACACACACACACACACCCCCCCCACCACTCCTGGTGGTGGGAGGGGAACAGGAAAAAGGACAAAAGAAATAAGAGATGAAGAGAAAGGAAGGAGGGATGGAGGAAAAGGTCAAACGAAAAGGACAAACCCTAATGTCCCCAGTGATTCCACGGGACAAAATCCCAGGTGGACTATAAAATTCTGCCACCTTGAACTAGTGTTTTCCATGCCTAGAATTCAGCTGGCACAAGGTGGATCAGACTGAACAGGTTACAAAACTCTCCGAGGTACTTACCTTCTACACAGGGACGTCTGTTTTCTAGTAAAATCAGTAAAAGGAAAGGAGAAAACTCGAAAGAGGCTCCTGCTCGCACTCACATACGTGAACCCTAATACTCTCTCAGTCCTCAAAGAGAGACCTCGAGAAGGCGACTTGCTGAAGCAAAGCCACAAGGGTCTCTGAGGTTTCCCTGACCCTGCGCCCCTGTCCTGCCTGGCTGATGTCAGCATCTCTCTGTGAGGTCACCACCTCCCTAACACCTTTGACCAATAGGCTGAGATCCTGCAAAAGGCCTTTGTGATGTCACTGCCACACCCACCCATCCCCTGAAGTGCTAATGTCCTGCTGCTGGCCTGACACTTTGAAGGTTTGAGCTACTCTCTGTGGATTACCCCACTCAATGCGTCTTCATTCTAGGAAGCAAGCCGGCTAGACGGTAAAACATCAGAGGCTGCTCCCAATGCTACACTCAGTGTTTCCAAAATTAATAGACTTTATGGCCAGAAGAGACCTTTAGAGCATCTCATCTAAGCCCCTGCATATCATAGGCTTCCTGTATAGTACAATAGTTACTTTTTGGGCACACACATTCCAGAAAGGCATCTAGTCTTCATTCAATGACATCAAGAGATGGAGAATCCACCACAGTCTCCTAGGATGCACCATGCATCTCAGTCAGAGGGGACGAGACCCATGGTGCATGGGGGCGATGTAGTCCAGTGAGCTCAGCCCGTCAAGGAGCTGAACTACAACTCCCACAAGCCCATGCAGCCCCCCGCAGGAAAAGGTGGTATAATGTTGAATATTTCAGTTCACGTTGAATGGAGATTTCGGTTCAGTTTTTCCCACTGGAAAATCAAACCATGTTGGATATCGGCTGGAAAATTCCCAACCTGCTCTAGCCCCAGCGAATGGACCCAGCGAAGGGCTACGTGCTGTGTGGGCTGCCCAGGTGGGGCCTGTTATTTTGGTATAAACGCACATTACACGTCATGCAGAATGCCTGGGCACCAACGAGAATGAGACCGACTAAGCCACCTCCTGCTCGGCGTGTTTAACTGGATCAATATACAGACACTAGACATCTGGTCCTATTTGCCCTGGATTCTTCACTGGCCCATCCTCTTGTTTGGGATGCAGTGATTCAAACATCAGACCCAACCGCCTCTCAGATACCGAAACCCACATGTGACCAGCATCCCCAGGGGCTCTGGCACTTCCCCCGCCTAAACAACCAGGATCTTTTGCAATGGACCAGGCCGCTCTGAAATAAGATTCCCTTATGGCCTGGACTGGGTTTGAAGTATTCAGGTGCCTTTTCTCACTCCTATTGCCTTGTTCTGGTCCTCCCCAGGCCACTTTGCATACAGCTGCCCTTGCTGTGAGGAGGCTGAAGCCTGTTGACTGACTGTGGCCTGCTGCTAGCCAGCAGGGTAACATTTGCCAAGTGCTGGATAGCGGGAGCGGCTCAAAGGAGGCAGATGTAAATGTTATTCACTCCAGGGTACAACATGACTCAGGAAGGAGATTTGCTTGCCTGGTTCAAGGGGGCGTACTGAGTGGATTCGAACAGTAATGGACTGACGGGTCAATTACTCTCATTGTAGCGTTTGAGCACAGGTGAGCTTAGCTGAGGCCACCTGGGAATCCAAGACTTTACCCTTTCAGTTGGGTTATTTCTGTGATGCCGACAGACCCCAGTCGTTGGTGGGCAGGATTGAACCTGGGACCTCTAGAGCTTAGTGCATGAGCCTCTCCTGCATGAGCTAAAAGCCACATGGCCCTTAGCTAAGTCTGTAGAGCAGATTCATTCATCTCTCTCTACGTGGTCTCGGTGCCACTAGATGGGACAGAGCACCACACCCAGGAGTGTGTGGGTTCCATTTCCACTTTCTCATCCCGCCAGCCATCGGACTGACGATGGACTGTAGGAAACAGCTATTAGCGATGGGCCAGCGTCACCCACTCCAGATCCAAATATTTTTAGAATTCAGGGGTGCTCCGGGCCTGGCGATGCTTTGAGCCCATCTCCAGTTGTTACTTATGTTCTTCATCATCATCCTCAACCTTATCATGCCCCTTGACTACTACACTCTCTTCATCCCTGGCCTTGTCGCCAGCCACGGTGCCCCGTCCTCCCACCCACCCCAAGCCCATTGAGAATGCTGCTGCCAGGATCCAACTCTTTGTGTCCTTTTGCTGGCTCCCTCTCATCAGCTAGAGCAAACACAGGCTCCTTGCCTACAAAGCCCTTACCGTTCAACCCCACCTTCTCCATACGATCTACTAGTTTACTAAGCCGTCGGCGCCAGCCTTTGTTCTGCCCGTGATGGTGGCCTCAACCACCTGCCTGTCCACTTCTCCTCAAGTATCTTTCTGACGATCTCCCTCCTCCACAAACACACCACAAATATGGGGGGGAAGCCCTGTCAAGATCCATAAAGCTGCCACTCTGTCCTCCTTTAAACCCCCCTCAAAACCTGCCTCTGTCACGAAGCCTGGGCCATTGGCAAGACAGGGGGTGAGCTGTGACCAGTCTGCTAAACTTTGTTTTAGCTTTCCCCAGGCCTCCCATCCAACCCACCCGGTTGGTCTGTTTCAGGCCCCTGTTGTGGCCAAGCTGATGTGTAGCCTGTGAGCTCGCTGAGACAGGACTGTTGGCTTTGTTCCGTGTCAGAACAGCGCCAAGCACAAAGCGGGCTTGACTCTTGTTTGGGATCCTGGCGCCCTCTCGTAAGACAATCACACAGTGCAGTGGAGGGCATGTGCAGTTTAGGAACTCTAGTTACCAGGATGCAAACCCTACAACAGTTGACTTTCCTACCCTGCCCTTTAATGGGGTTGAGTGTAGGCTGGCGCGTTCCGCAAGAGGAGCTTTCTATTGCTTCATCTACATTTGTGCAATTCTAAGAATACAAACAAACCCACTCTGCAAAACAGAGGCTGACTAGAAACCTCCCCCTCCGCCCCCCGCCCCTCTGGCTGTACAATTGACCCCCTGGGAATTCTGTAACCCAATGGTGTTAAGCGCGATCTCCCCCCGGCCCTCCATGCTGTGCTTCATAGAACAGTGTGCACCTCATTTATGATTTCCTAAAACAACAATTGCCGCTGACGAGCTTTCCTTCTGTGCCCCAAGCCTAGAACTGGCCCCAAGAAGAGATGTGCCCGAAGACGGACAATTGAGGCACTAGCCATGACAGGTGGGCTTCAGGGGTTGGCAAACGGCTCACAGTCGTTCCCTGCTATTTGCCAGTACAACAGGAAATATCGAGTATAGCTAATTGCATCACTTGGGAGGCAGAGGCAGGAGGAGAGAGAGAGAAACAGACTCGGAGGGGTTTTTTATTGTTGTTTGTTACTAAGAATATCCTCCAGATTTTATTATAGTCGAATGAAAACTTAGATGGTTTCAAATTATGATCTGATAGTTCCCTGCGCAGAAACCTTCGGCCCTGCTTTGCCTCCTTTTCCCAACTCCCGGGAGCCACCTCTGAGGTCTGGGGAAAAGAAAGGTAGGTTAGGGTGTTTCAAAGAGCTCAGCAATGACCCAATTCTGCTCCCATTGAAAATGGCGGTAACCCTCCCATCAGGGCCGGCTCTGGCTTTTTGGCCGCCCCAAGCAGAAAAAAAACAAACAAACAAACACCTGCGGCGCGGCTAGGGGGGGGCGGGGGAGGGAGCGGGCGGGAGAGAGAGAGAAGGGGGGGGCCAGGGCTACAGCAGGGGCGCTATCACGTGGCCCCTCCCGCTGCGCCGCCTCCTGCCGTCTGCCGCGAAGGCTCTGCTCCGGTCGGCGGGGAGGGAAGGAAGAGGACTGCCCTGCAGGGCGCTCTGGTTCTCTGCGCTGCCGCCCCCTACAGGGTGGCCGGAGCGGAACAACAACAACAACAAAAAGCGGCCGTGCCGCCCTAGGATTGGGCAGAATGCCGCCTCCAACAATCTGCCGCCCCAAGCACCAGCTTGCTCAGCTGGTGCCTGGAGCCGGCCCTGCCTCCCATTGACGTCAGTGGTGGCAGAGGTAGGTAGGCCAGTGCTGGATGCTTCTGAAAATCCCCACCGTGCAAGGAATGGCACTAGCCCAGGCAGTCCTGCGCTCCCCAGCACCACACGCTGCTGCCCAACCAAAGAGGGGCATTGCACAGCATCCTGGCTCAGAAGTGCCCTGACACGGCCCTCGTGTGAAGCACTGGGAGTGTCAGTGTTCAAGGACCTTCCCTTGGGCTCTGCATCCCTAGGAAAATGGTCTATTGTTCACCGCCATGGTGCCCAAGAGCTCAATCCCCTGCCAGCTGAAGTCAACGGGAATCTTTCTATTGACTTCAGTGGATGCTGTGGGTCCAGCCTATAGTTCCCTCTACCCCGCTGGGCCAAGAGACATATGATGGTGATAGAGCGACTCTTTGAAAATGTGCTTTGAGGTCTGTGACCAAGTCATCTGGCCCTTAAGGTCAGTCCTCTCCATCACATGCAGGGCCGGCTCCAGGCACCAGCCCACCAAGCATGTGCTTGGGGCGACGCCTGTAGGGGGGCAGCGCTATGGGGCGCTCCGGCCCAAGAGCGGGGCCACGACTGGGCTCGCCGCCCTCCCCGTGGCGCTCCGGCCGGTCGGGGAGAGCAGGGCCCCGGCAGGGCTCGCTGCCCTCCCCCAGGTGCTCTGGCCGGTCGGGGAGAGCGGGGCCCCGGCCGGGCTCGCCGTCCTCCCCCCGGCGCTCCGGCCGGTCAGGGAGAGTGGAGAGCCGCGGCGGGCTCGCTGCCCTCGCCACAGCTCTCTGGCTGCCGGGGGCTCTCAGCCCTGCTCCCGGCACTCTGGCCGCCGGGGAAAGCGGAGAGCCCTGGCCAGGCTCGCCGCCCTGTCCCCAGCGCTCTGGCCGCCGGGGAGAGCGAAGAGCCCCGGCCGGGCTCGCCGCCCTGCTCCCGGCGCTCTGGCCGCCGGGGAGAGCGGAGCCGTGGTGGGCTTGCTGCCCTCCCCCCGGCACTCTGGCCGGTCGGGGATTGCGGGCCCGCGGCCGGGCTCGGTGCCCTCCCCGCCGCGCTGGGGGGGGCAGGGCGGTGGGTGGCTTTTTTGCCTAGGGCGGCAAAAAAGCCAGAGCCGGCCCTGATCACATGACATGGCTCTTTAAGAGGTGGAGGTGGTCTGATACGCAAGGCCTGAGGAGATATGGGCATAGAGGTCCTGGGCAGATGTAGCATTTAGATGGACTCCTGTTACTGTACCTTGGACCTTGCAGAGAGGGTAAGGCAGGGCTCCCCTCTCACCCTCCATCGTATCAGGGCAGATGCCTGGAGACACTCATGGGAGTAAGAGGACAGCTGCAGGGCCCTGCATTAGCTGGGAGAAGACAGGGCAGGTCTGGTTACTGAACCCACCCAACCTGAGGGTAGAAGGACGGATTGGGAAAAGGGCCAGCTGCCCGTGCCTCTATGGCTGGCTTAAAGTACAACTCCAGCTGTGGAAGGAGAGTTTGGAGGCCCTTATCTTAAGGAGAGGGGCAAAAGGACTATGTGAAATGCAGCCCAGCTCCAGGAGAAGGGCTGGGACCTCCTGAATGGGGGGTGGGGAGGGAAACTCACCAAGATTCTTATAGGGACCGAGAGTGGGTGTGAATTGGAGTTTCCCTCTGTAGAATGAGTGAATAAACGAGTCCCCAACGGGCACTGTACACAATATGCCTGCAGGGCCACAGCAGGCCACAAGGGGGCGTGCTGGACAGGCATGCCCTAGGATAGAATCGTAGGCTTGTCCTGCACACTACACAGTCAGTATTTAATGATCCCTGATTGTGCTGTCATGAGTAGCACTGCATGCTCTGCAGTGTCTGTTGGAGAGTCTTTTAAAACCCCCTCTGGGTATGCAGAGGTGTGATTTGCAGCTTGTGTAGACGCAAACCATGCTACCTTTGATCCAGCTAGCCTGGCTAAAAATAGCAGTGAAGACGCAACAGCTTGGACTGTATTCGCCCACCTGGGTTCGAACTCCCATCACTAGCCCATGCTGAAGCCCATGTTGCTGTATCTTCACCGCTATATTTAGTGAGCGAGCTAGATCAAAGCTGGCACAGGTATCCCGCCACATGCTGCAGTCACACCTCTGGTTGCAGCTGCTACTGCTACGTAAGGGTGTGGGCAATTCTAAGGGTCACCTGGCTCACAGCAGGGCTCTGTGAACGCTGCCCAGAGCAGAGAGCTGGCTGCAGCCAGGGGCAGGCTTTCGCTTGTGTGCTGTTATGAGGTGACAAAGTTACAAATGACAATAAATATATTTGTTTAACGCAAGCGCTCCTTGCATGGACACTGTGACAGGGTGGGCTAGGCCCAGAGGCCCCCTGCTGGAGGCCTCAGGGTCCTGCCACACTCATCCCAGGTAAGCAGCAGTGGAGAGGTCCTCCAAGCAGGCTAGAGGGGCTGCAGGGGAAACAGCCAATCAGGACCCAGGAGGGACCTATATAAAGGATCTACAGAGTGGAGAGAGAGTGCAGTTCCTCGCTAGAGCTGGAGGAGTGTGGATGGTGTGGCTGGCTGATGGAACTGCAGCACAATGGACAGCCCAGTACTAGTAGGGACCAGGGGAGCAAGGAAGAGCTCCTGGCTAGCTACTGGGCCTGAGCTTAGAAGAGCCCTGAGCTAAGGGTAAGACGCTGATGAAGGCTGGGGCCACTGGAAAGTGGCCTAGGGAACTGAAGACAGTTTTACTAAAGGGACACAGCAGTGAGTGGCTACTATTCTTAGGGTTCCTGGGCTGGGACCTGGAGTAGTGGGTGGGCCTGTTTTCCCCTTCCACCCCCCCGCCATAGGTCATTGGGGAAGGGCCTACAGTTGGACATCTTCATTAATGATCTGAGGATGGCGTGGATTGCATCCTCAGCAAGATTGCAGATGACACTAAACTGGGAGGAGTGGTAGATACGCTGGAGGGTAGGGATAGGATAAAGAGGGACCTACACAAATTAGAGGATTGGGCCAAAAGAAATCTGATGAGGTTCAACAAGGACAAGTGCAGAGTCCTGCACTTAGGACGGAAGAATCCCATGCACTGCTACAAACTAGGGACTGAGTGGCTAGGCAGCAGTTCTGCAGAAAAGAACCTAGGGGTTACAGTGGACAAGAAGCTGGATATGAGTCAACAGTGTGCCCTTGTTGCCAAGAAGGCTAACAAAATTTTGGACTGTATAAGTAGAAGCATTGCCAGCAGATTGAGGGACGTGATCATTCCCCTCTATTCGACATTGGTGAGGCCTCATCTGGAGTACTGTGTCCAGTTTTGGGCCCCACACTGCAAGAAGGATGTGGAAAAATTGGAAAGAGTCCAGCGGAGGGCAACAAAAATGATTAGGGGGCTGGAGCACATGACTTATGAGGAGAAGCTGAGGGAACTGGGATTGTTTAGTCTGCAGAAGAGAAGAATGAGGGGGGATTTGAAAGCTGCTTTCAACTACCTGAAAGGGGGTTCCAAAGAGGATGGATCTAGACTGTTTTCAGTGATACCAGATGACAGAATAAGGAGTAATGGTCTCAAGTTGCAGTGGGGGAGGTTTAGGTTGGATATTAGGAAAAACTTTTTCACTAGGAGGGTGGTGAAGCACTGGAATGGGTTACCTAGGGAGGTGGTGGAATCTCCTTCCTTAGAGGTTTTTAAGGTCAGGCTTGACAAAACCCGGGCTGGGATTTAGTTGGGGTTGGTCCTGCTTTGAGCAGGGGGTTGGACTAGATGACTTCCTGAGGTCCCTTCCAACCCTGATATTCTATGATTCTATGATTCTATGATCAGTAAACCTCCAGAAGGGGACTGAACTGTCAGGAGGCCCAGCTGAAGACTGGGGCCAAAACAGACTAAAAGGGCAAAACCGTTGCCTCCAGGAAGGAAGCTCTGGGGGTACAACCCAATGGCAGGGTTGGGACTGGTTTAAAGACTGCAGACACACCCAACCGGGGCGGGGGCGGGGGAAGATACTTGTGAGAGATGCATGCCAACCCCATTACAGACACCATGAGCCAGACACCCTCCCAGTTCCTCTTCATCCCACATAGCCACTTTAGCTCTTTGCTTTAGCTCGGTGACCATTTGTAATATCTCCTTGGCCCAGCCTGACCAAACCATCGTGGAAAACTTGCCAGCTCAGCCACAAAATCTATTCGGTCACCCTTCACTGTAATGAGAAAACTGTTACTTTACTCTCAATGATCTCCCCCCCCCCCGCCCACCTCCTCTGGGGCAGCAAATGAGTGAGTGGACTTCTGCATGACTGCTTGATCAGGCTGTGCTACAGGGAGGCACTCCATGGAACAAATGCCAGCTCCGAACCCTGTGACACAGAGGCACATTGCTGGTTCACTACTCTGTGTTAGCAACTCTTGTCAGGTCTGACAAACTCACTACACCTAACACACTGCTGTCATGATATATACCCAAAAGTATCAGAGGGGTAGCCGTTTTAGTCTGGATCTGTAAAAAGCAACAAAGAGTCCTGTGACACCTTAAAGACTAACAGATGTATTGGAGCATAAGCTTTCGTGGGTGAATGCCCACTGCGTCAGACGCATGGGTCTGACGAAGTGGGCAGACCCAAAAGGTGACACGTAAGATCTCACTGGAAAGCTAATAACTCACTGACCATTAATATTCTTGGATGGTGTATGTACAGGGTGCATACAAAGAGTTATGGATAAAGTGTGTTTGGCAAGCAAGACCTAAGCCCAGTCTGCCCTGGACAAAGGAATGTGTATTTGCTTGTCTGGCCAGGCTGGCTGGCAGGCAGAGGCAAGGAAGGTACATTTACATGTAAGGTAAACAAAGCTAACAAGCAGGAGAGGGATAACACAGTAACTCAGTTCTGAGCGCTTCAGCAGACTGTCACATTGGCAGACAGTGTTGGGAAAATTCGGGACTGGAAGGGGATTGGGATCACCCTGCAAAGAGTCACTGGGCAGTGGAAGCTAGGATGGGACCTGCAAATGTGTATGCTGGCAGTCGGTGCCCAGGCTGTGAGCCTCAGCAGCCTAGCATTGAAGGCTGAGTTGCAGAGCAGGCAGTGACACTCCCCGCCCCGCTTCCTGGTCTGCATTGAAGAGACACTCTGGGCACTGTGAGACGATTGCCTAGGACCTGGGTCACACCTGGTGGGAATCAGCAGTAAAGCTGTTGAACTCAGTGAAGGTCTACTGGTAAGATCAGAGTAAGATCAGAACCAGGCCCTACTCTTGGTATGAGCTGTGGTTTCTGTTGTTTGGGCTAATATCTCAGCGTATGTTTGTTTGGGGTGGGACCTATGCCCTATACAACCAGAACTGGCTAGGAGCTCTTCTTTGACCTGGCTTTGCTATTACAAACACAGAGCATGGTGAACGTAGAATGTATTACTTTATTCTTAGACATAGAAAAGAGTTCTAGCTCCGAACTGATTTGGCAGGTGATACCAGACACCTCTGTGTTCTTGGGGAACCGGGGTGCAGTATCCAGCCTGACTCATGAAAGACACACACACACCCGAGCCTCTGCTTAAATCAAAACCCATCAGAGGAAGAAAACTTGCAGAGAGCAGTGAAGGGCATTGGGAGACACACCTAGACCCCTCCTGACAAGGGTGACAAGATTAAGACATCTCCATTAGCATACAGAATGGAGAGCAGAGACAACTCCCCTAGCCTTATCTGCATAAAAGATGGGACAGGAAGACATCTGAATTTACATACAGAATGGAGAACAGAGAACCACACTGAATTCTGGGACCAGAAAAAGCAGGGAAGCACTGCATCATGGGAATCTCTGCTCCAGATGCTAATGAACCTACGCCGGCACACACACACAGCTCAGCAGTTATCAGACCAATTCTAGTAATGAATCCTTAATTGATATCCAAATACTGAAGCAGCCTAGTTGTATTGTGAGCTCCCTGGAAGAAAACACCACCCATAGCCAAGAGTGATCAGCTCCTATTGTCTAGTCTAAAGAAAACCCTTGAGTCATCAGTTTACCTATAAACAAATCTAGTGTTCTCCCTTGAACCATTGTATTTTCTCTACAAAAATCCCTACTCACCCTCTAGTCAGAGTTCTGATGCTTAGATCCAAACTAAGCATCAGTTCCACTGGAACTCCATCTTCTCCTCACTGATCGTGCTGGGGACTCTGCCTGCCTCTTGCCCTCAGGACCTTCAGCTACCACCATCATCTGGGAACCCCGACCAGTTCAAGCTTCAGGGAGCGGTGAGACCCCCTTCTCTCTCTCTCTCTCTCTCTCTCTCTGTTTTCCTGTCTACCTTAGGTATTAGCCTTTAATCATGTATGTTATGTTGGTTTAGTCCTCCTTGTGTAGTTATCACTATTATTCAATAAATAACTTCTATGGTTAAGTTGGTTGCTTCTCTCTCTCTTGCTGAACTTCACTCATTTGTGTTTTTAGCTTTCCCCATTCACTCTACAGCAACGCTTCTTTGTCCTAAGCTAAAGATCCCTGCAGCGCCCAAAATACTGTGGGGTTTGCTCATCAAGTAGGTTACTGCCAGTGCAATTGTGATGTGAGAGTGGGGATAGGGACGTGCTGAAGCTGGGACGCATAAGGGTAACAGCTTGAAAGTGCTGCTTGACCCAGTCCATGGAGCCCAGGGGCATATAAGGAGAGACAGCTTGAAAGTGCTGCTTCCTCCAGCCCAGTGAGTCCAGAGACATATAAAAGGTCAGCTTGACAGTGTTGATTGACCCGGTCCGCTCAGACTTGCTCTGTTAATGTACGTGTGGGGGGGTGGGTGTTTATCTGGTTCTGGGGTGGGAGTAACCCAGCCCTAGGGACCCTAGGTCCTGCAGGATAGCTCCATTGGGAGGGGACTTGCAGAAAAGAGACGTAGAGCTCCACATGTAAATACAAGTGACACAAGCAGTACATTGACAGGATTACAGAAACCCCTTCCCCAGAGGAGTAACCCGAATAAATGAGCATACCCCAAAGTAATGGGCACATCTGGTAACACAGGGGTGGGAAGCAATTAACCCAACAGGAAAAGATTTGTATAACTGTTCCTTCAAATACCTTGCAGACCCCTTTCCAGGTTCTGCAACAGACAGCTGACACTGACACCTGTTGGAAACTGAAACACCGAAACTGCAGTTAGAACTGGTATCATTTGGTAGAGCAAGTCCCCTGTGACTCCTTCCACTACCAGTACATTTTCTCGTAAGTTAAAGGTGTCAAAGTATTCTTGATTTCTCCAGACTGCTGCATAGTTCTTCCCTTGCTGCTTTGCTAATATTAGCTGCTGGTGGCACCATGGTAAAAGACTCGCCCCTATAAAGCAGAAGATGCTGCTTGCCACTTCAGGCCAGTAAAGTATAAACTGAAAGCATGTGGGCATACTCAGTTAAGAACAAAAGTTCTCTGAAGATAAATGTAAAAATGGCATTGGAGTAAGGAAACCACAGAGCAACTGCAGAAGTGGTCTTGGAGCTGGCTGATACAAATATTAATGTTCTACAAGTGATATGGAAAAGGAGAAGTCTGTTTCTGCTGAGTTTCTGCTTTTGCTGTTTTATGATTGAGAAGAAAGCCTGAAAAAAATTCATTTTGTTTGTTTTATACTTTAGGAATAGCAGGAATATTAACAGTTGTATTCCCTGTTTTTTACTGGAGAACTCCTAGGAGGACTAGAGAACTGAAGCAAGACTTGTGTCAGCCTTTGCTTGTGCTTGAATCTTTAGCAAAGAGAGCTTTTCTCCCAACTAGCTGTCAGGAGTTTGAAGTATATAGAAGTTAAACAGAAACTCTTTGGTTTTTGTTACCCCAAACACCTTCCCACTCTCAGTTGTTCAAGCTTCAGTCTCTTGTATGTGTGATGTCATAATTCCATAGAGACTCTTAGTAAAATCACAGTAAATTGGACTGGCTTTTTCTAATGTAACAACAAGCAGCCCTCAAGAAGGTTGGTGGCGATTGGATGTCTAACATAATGAATGCCAGTGAAAATGAGGTAGGATCAGAGTCTAAAATAGGGAAAGAACAAGTCAAAAATTACTTAGACAAGTTAGATGTCTTCAAATCACCAGGGCCTGATGTAATACATCCTAGATACTCAAGGAGCTGACTGAGGAAATCTCTGAGCCATTAGCAATTATCTTTGAAAGTCATGGAAGACTGGAAAAGGGCAAATATAGTGCCCATCTATAAAAATGGAAATAAGGACAACCCGGGGAATTACAGACCAGTCATTTTAACTTCTGTACTTGGAAAGATAATGAAGCAAATAATTAAGAAGTCAATTTGTAATCACCTAGAAGATAATAAGGTGATAAGTAACAGTCAGCATGGATTTGTCAAGAACAAATCGTGTCAAACCAACCTGATAGCTTTCTTTGACAGGGTACCAAACCTTGTGGATGGGGGGAAGCGGTATATGTGATATATCTTGACTTTAGTAAGGCTTTTGATACTGTCTCGCATGACCTTCTCATAAACAAACTAGGGAAATACAACCTAGATGGAGATACTATAAGGTGGGTGCAGAACTGGTTGGAAAATCATTCCCACAGAGTAGCTATCAGTGGTTCACAGTCATGCTGGAAGGGCATAATAAGTTGGGTCCTGCAGGGATCTGTTCTGGTTCTGTTCAATATCTTCATCAATGATTTAGATAATGGCATAGAGAGTACACTTATAAAGTTTGCGGACGATACCAAGCTGGGAGGGGTTGCAAGTGCTTTGGAGGGCAGGATTAAAATTCAAAACGATCTGGAGAAATGGTCTGAAGTAAATAGGATAAAATTCAATAAGGGCAAATGCAAAGTACTCTAGTTAGGAAGGAACAACCAGTTGCACACATACAAAATGGGAAATGACTGCCTAGGAGGGAGTACTGCAGAAAGGGATCTGGGGGTCATAGTGGATCACAAGCTAAATACGAGTCAACAGTGTAACACTGTTGCAAAAAAAGCAAACATCATTCTGGGATGTATTAGCAGGAGTACTGTAAGCAAGACACGAGAAGTAATTCTTCCGCTCTACTCTGCGCTGATTAGGCCTCAACTGGAGTATTGTGTCCAGTTCTGGGCACCACATTTCAGGAAGAAATGTGGACAAATTGGAGAAAATCCAGAGAAGAGCAACAAAAATAATTAAAGGTCTAGAAAACATGACTTATGAGGGAAGATTGGAAAAAATTGGGTTTGTTTAGTCTGGGGAAGAGAAGACTGAGAAGGGACATGATAAGTTTTCAAATACGTAAAAAGTTTTTACAAGGAGGAGGGAGAAATTGTTCTTCTTAACCTCTGAGGATAGGACGAGAAGCAATGGGCTTAAATTGCACCAAGGGCGGTTTAGGTTGGACATTAAGAAAAACTTCCTAATTGTCAGGGTGGTTAAGCACTGGAATAAATTGCCTAGGAAGGTTGTGGAATCCCCATCATTGGGGATTTTTAAGAGCAGGTTGGACAAACACCGGTTAGGGATGGTCTAGATAATACTTAGCCCTGCCATGCATGCAGGGAACTGGACTAGATGACCTCTCGAGGTCCCTTCTAGTCCTATGATTCTATGTGACCCTGCACCTCCCCCCCACATGTTGCCTCAGGAAGATGTGGCACCAGGTACCAGGATAGGTGGGTCCATTCTGGCAGCCCAGCCAAGCATGGAGGGCAGAGAGCACCGGCAAGGGAGGGTCACGTTACTTGGTGACACTCTCCCCCTCCCCCCCGTGTAAGAGAGGTGTATGGGAGAGTGTGTGTGTGTGTGTGTCACATCTCCCAGTGTATGTGTGTGTGGGGGGTTAGGGTGTTTGTCACCCCTCCCCCTGTGAACCCTAAAGCCTTAAAGATAAGAAGGTAAATAAGAAGAATCCAACTACGCAGTATTTCTTTTTAACAGGGGCTTGGCCAACTGGATGTTAATTTGAATGTTTGTACTGCCTAGTTCTGACTGATTGCCATTGAACTCGCTTGAATACGAGTAATTTTACCAGGTGTCTCGTATTTAGCATAGGGAAATATGAATAAAGGGGTACCAGGGTGTCACAATGGGTAGTGGTTGAACACTGGTCATAGCTCCGGATCGCTCAGACACACTCCCAGGTATGGACCCTGTGTCCAACACCCTCCTTGGGGAGTGGGACCCTGCAGTCCAGTCACCTAGAACCTGGAACCAGAACCAGGGCCCTCCCTGGCTTCCAGTTGCTCAGATACATTTTCCCAGAGCCCACCTGGCTGTGGGAGCTCTGGTTTGCCAGTTAACCCCTTCAGGGAACAATGTGGTGGTAAAGCAAGCAACATGGGCTTAGCAAAGGAATTTCTTAGCCACAGACACTTTACTCTCAGAGCATAAGAGCGTCGCTGATCTATGGAAACTAATAAACAGTCCTGAATGCAACCACCCCTGTCAGTCTCAGTGAAGCCAGCCTGACTGTAGACAGCCCTAGGTTTCTGGAAGAATTCTGTTTATCTAGCTGCTGCCTGTCAGGGAGGGGGATTACCTGTGCTAATGGGAGAACCCCTCCTCTCAGTACAGGTAGCGTCTACGCTGAAGCGCTACAGATGCGCTACTGCAGTTGAAGCGCAGCCAAGTCCCTGGGTGCCATTTGACCCTCCCCAGTGTTTAAAGACTGAACCGATTGGACTCCGTTGAGAGTCCTTGTTTCTGATCCGTGATGACTAGAGCTGAAATCACACGCGAGCCGGTTTAGGGGTGTGGGGACAGCGTTGCCGCAAAAGGCAACGAAGAAGCAGCGGCAGCCGAAGTGGCATCACTAAGAACTGGGCGGAAGGGTGGAACCTCGGAGCGTGGCATTGCCCAAGTGGCAGTGAGTGGCAAGCAGCAGCCGAGGTGGCGGCTGGCGGTGGCAGAGACAACAGTGGGGAGCAACAGCAGTGAGCCAGTGGCGGAGCTGAGGCCGCCGCAGCACCTCCGAACTCTGGGTCTCCGCTGATCAAGGACAACCACCATGAGTGGGGCACCACCGCAGGGGGGAAGGGAAGTGCCGTGTTAAAGGACATGTGTCCGTGGGACTTTAGTCACACGTCCCTCTTTCCTGCTGCGTGTTTGTTTGTTATACAGTCAGTTGGAGAGGCACAAAGGAAAACTGGGGGGAAAGAAACCCAAGTTTAGATCATTTGACAATTCCGAGTTTGATTTCAAAGCAGCTCTCATGATTGGCTGGGATGCTGGCATCGGACGTGCTGTTCCGCCATTGGCTTTGGTTAGATTATTGGCATGCGCTAATGCTGTTGAGTAGGGTTCTGAGAAAGCGTTTCTGAAAGTCAGATGTGCAGCCGTTATATATAGCCATCCTCTGACATCCCGATGGCTGGCAATGGTAGTCACGGTCGGGCCATTAAATGTAACAAATTCTCAGTTAGTACCGGGCCTCGTCGCAACATTGGGGATGGCGCACAGCTCCTTCCCTCCTGAGCTAATGGAGAGTATCCATTGGTTGTTGGCAGTAGAGGATCTGTGACACAGATGAGCTGTGTGAGTGTGAACTGAATAAAAACGAAAACTTGTGAATCGGATAAAAGGAAAAATCACGAGAGAGACACTGTGGCTATAAATAAAGTGGATGGTCAAGGCTTCCAGTCTGGTGGAATCACAGTCACCAAAAAAAAGGCATCCGTGTAATTCTTCTGTCATCTGCCCAATATGCCTGGCAAAAGGTATTTCCCCCCACCTCTCCTATCCAGGCTCATCACCCTTGAAAAGGATCCCCACCCCCCATCTGGGACAGACAAAGATTTACAATGGGAGTGTGTTTTTTTCCCTCTCTTGGGTGTGAGGAAATAGGATTACAGGTTGTTGGCGAGGGGTTTTGTTTGTTTGTTTGTGGATTTTTTTTTTTTTTTAATTACTGCCTGCCCTGTGTTGCACAAAGGCTGGCATCATCCTCTGCATTTGCATGGCAACATAGGAAATCAGTCATTCAGTGTTGCCATGGTAACTAGAGGGGAAACCCATGTTATCACAGTCCATTGCATCCTTTCCAGGAAATCTACAGAAATTCTAGATGAATGCAAGAAGCAAAAGGGGAAGAAAAGAAAAAAAAAGCTCAAAGATTCTTATGAAATGCCCTAGCAAGACAAGCTGATTGTAGCATGTGTTTATGCAAGAGCTAATCAACGGTATTGCAAATGATAGCTCTCCATCGAAGGTTTTTCTCCTAAAGCCATGATGCAATATCGGGCCCATGTGGTCTAATTTAGAATACACAGTCACAATGTTTCTAACGGAATTGAAAAGTGGCCTGTTTCCGGTCCATGCTCAGGCAGTCACAGGATGCAAAAGTCACCGCACTAGTGTGTCACCCTGGCAGTGCAGCAGATATCGAATAAAAGCGATGGTGTAAATTGTCATAGCACCATTGACTTCACTGGCACTACAACGATTTACCCCACAAGTTGAGGATATGGTCCTGTAAGTGTTAAAAAAGGCCAGAACTTTTCTATTAGACACGGGGTGGGCAAACTATGGCTTGGGGGCCGCATCCGGCCCTTCAGATGTTTTAATCCGGCCCTCGAGCTCCAGCCAGGGAGCGGGGTCAGAGCTTGCCCTGCTCTGCGCATGCTGTGGCTCTGTGCGGCTCCTGGAAGTAGCAGCATGTCCCCCCTCTGGCTCCTACATGTAGGGGCAGCCACAGGGCTCCGCATGCTGCCCCCACCCCAAGTGCCGCCTCCACAGCTCCCATTGGCTGGGAACTGGGGCCAATGGGAGCTGCAGGGGCGGCACCTGTGGACGGGGCAGCGTGCAGAGCTGCCCGGCCACTCCTCTGTGTAGGAGCCGGAGAGGGAATGTGCTGCTGCTTCTGGGAGCTGCTTGAGGTATGCACCCCCTGGAGCCTACACCCCTGACCCCCTCCGATGCCCCAACCCCCTGTCCCAGCCCTGATCCCCCTCCCGCCCCCGAACCCCTCCATTCCAGTCCGGAGAACCCTCCTGCACCCCCAACCCCACCCCAGAGCCTGCACCAGGGCCTGCTCCAGGGTTTTTGCTGCCCCAAGTGGCGCAAAAAAAAAAAAAAAAAAGCCGCGATCGCCATCTGCGGCAGCAATTCGGCGGGAGGTCCTTTGCTCCGAGCAGGAGTGAGGGACCGTCCGCCGAATTGCCGCTGAACAACTGGACGTGCCGCCCCTCTCCGGAGTGGCCCCCCCAAGCACCTGCTTGGCAAGCTGGTGCCTGGAGCCGACCCTGGCCTGCCGGAGCGGCACCCCACCCCCCAACCTCCTGCTCCAGCCCAGAGTCCCCTCCTGCACCCTAAACTCATCATTTCTGGCCCACCCCAGAGCCCTCACCCTCTCCCACACCCCAACCCCCAATTTCGTGAACATTCATGGCCCGCCATATGATTTCCATACCCAGATGTGGCCCTCGGGCCACAAAGTTTGCCCACCCCTGTATTAGACCAACTAAAAAATCAGTCACCTACCACACTGCTACTCATTCTTTATTCAGATCTGTGCTAATATGAGATGTCTGTTTGCAGGTATGTGAGAATTTCCAGAAATCACGGAAGGAAAGGAGAGTCTCGTGGTTAAGGAGATGGAGTGGGAGTAGACCAGGGTTCAGTTCCTGTCTCTGCCCCTTTTATTCCTTTGTGCGCACTATTTAACTTCCCTCGACCCCCACGTCCCCATCTGTCGGAGGGGGATGACAAAGCTCCCCCACTTCCGTGAGGCTGTCTGAGCCTTCTTCCATTCAGCTTGTAAAGTGCTTTGAGTTCCGTCAGTGAAAAGCTCTCTCCGAAAAGCTGTGCTGTCATTATTTCATTAAGATTGTCCAAAAGGTGGAGAGACGTCGTCCGGCCGTTCTGTGGCATCGGTCTGATAAGGCTGCTTTCGGTAGCTGTTAGTTGTACGAACAATTACAAAATGATGCGTGAAAACTCCACTAAAAGACGCTACCTAGAACGGCATCTCATTGAGCTCGGTCTCTGCGGGTGATCCTGTGTAGCAAGCCGGGGCTGCAGGCGTGCGTACATGCATCACGGTTGTCAACAAGGATGACATTTGTGATCTGCCGTACCAAACGGCCCAGGGCCCTACGGCTTATGATAAAGGAGCGACTGCTAGCTGTGAGTAAGCAGCAGGTTGATGTCGCCACTAGTGAGAGACATGCACTAAACCGGTGCATTACACCCGGCTATCTTGAGTGTGTATAAACTGAAGCCATTAGCTTGGTTACAGAGGTAGGCGCTGACCCCGGTGGGAGACGTTGCTGACTGTCCTCAGAGACCCAGGCTCAAGCTTAAGGGTCAACTCTTGGTGATACTGGTCATGGGTCCACCTATGCATCCAGGCTTAGAAAGTCCCCTTATTGGTAAACACCCCACAGTCCCCATGGGACTCAGAGTGCCTCTGAAAATCAGGCTCAATGTGTCTCATATGAGGCCCCCCAAACCAGTGACCACTTCTGAACATTGCTGTCTTTTTATCCTGTTAATAAAGTGTGTCTCTTGTAAAATGCATATTATCATTATTGATGGGTATTGCCAGAGCACCTAGGGGTCCCGATCAGGACTCCACAAGCACTACGCACTTGAGCTTCCACATGAGGAGAGATTAAAAAGGCTGGAACCGTTCAGCTTAGAAAAGAGATGACTAAGGAGGGATATGACAGAGGTCTATAAAATTGTGAATAGAGTGGAGAAAGGGAATAAGGAGGTATTATTTACCCCTTCAATTAACACAAGAACCAGGGGTCAGCCACTGAAATGAACAGGCAGCAGGTTTAAAACAAACACAAGGAAGTATTTTTTCACACAACGCACAGTCAACCTGTGGAACTCCTTGCCAGGGGACGTTGTGAAAGCCAAAGTTATAACTGGGATAGATTCATCAATTAGCCAAGACTGTCAAGGATGCAACCCCCATGCTCTGGGTGCCCCATAACCTCTGATTGCCAGAAGTTGGGACTGGACGACAGGGGATGGATCACTTGATAATTGCCATGTTCTGTTCATTCCCTCTGGGGCACCTGGCATCGGCCACTGTCGGAAGACAGGATATTGGGCTAGATGGACAATTGGTTTGACCCAGTCTGGCCGTTCTTACATTCATATAAAAGAAGGAGTCTCTGACTCACAGAGCTCCGGTGCTTGCCAAAAGCTCTGTGGTCTCCCACAGTCTTCGGGGCCAGTACCCCTGGTTTAGAGAGGATTCACGATTGAAGATTTCAAATCCCTCGTATAATTCCTTCTCTTTACAATCTTTTCTGCTAGTCAGAAACACAAGCAGCTCGTAAGCTGCTTGAGCCAAGCCAGACAGTGAGTCCATTAAAATATAATAGCTTTCATTAAGAATTTTAATAAAGCAGCAACATGTAAAATGCCACCTGATTCCGCGGAGATTCTTGCTTCCCAGCGCCCAGGGGCATGTCTACACTGCAGCAGGGAGCTGCCCAGCTGGGTAGTCAGACTCGCACTAACGGGGCTCAAGCTAACTCAATAAAAACAGCAATGCGGCCCTTGCAGAGGCTCAGGTTGGCCACCCACCCGCCCCCCTGGGTGAGCCAGTATTTAGCAGCTCAGATTAGCATTTTGAACTAGCCAAACCTGCCAAAATCCAGCAAAAATCAAAACCTTTTGTGTATATAAAGCATTTCATTCCATCTTCAGCATATAGAGTTTTCTGCAAAGAACAACTGTAGACTTCTTTTGCTCTCTCTGTGCCTGTAATTTTGCAGGTGCAAATAATTATCCTGGTGTACAATTTAGGCTACTTACACCTACAAATCAGATATTTAAAAGTCTAATCAGGTGATGACAGCTAAATGAGCTAAATTGTGTCTCTGGTTATTTTTGGGTGCAAATACTGGGTGCAAAAACAGAAGCCATCTTAAAAAAAAAAAACACCAGCAACAAAAACTGTCTCCGTGCTTCCCTATGGTCGTTTTCTTCCCAAATGGCCCCCTTTAAAGCTTGCAGACTTGTGACAGGACATTTTAGATTAAATTATTAGAAATAAAGTTATATTTGTTCTTATAACATCAAAGAAGATACCAGGGACCAAATATTCAAGTGGCCTCCTTATAGATGTAGTTGTCAGCACACAAGGCAGTGTAGCCAAGTGGATGGAGCACTGGACTGGGACTGAGAAGATCTGGATTCTATTCCCAACTCAGCAACTGGTCTGCTAGGGGAGAGGGAGATGGGGACAAACCTGCCGGGCCTGCAGTTACCTCACCACAGAGGATTTACTGCTTGGTTTGGAAAGGTTTGCCTAGAAGCAAAACCCTTTGATTTGCTCCTACAGGCAGCATGGTGGTGGGTCAGCCGGGGCAATATGAGGGGCAGTGTGTGTAGGGGGTGAGACTGGGGGGGATATCAGTGGGGCAGTGTGTGTAGGGAGGGAGGCCGGGGGGATATCAGCGGGGCAGTGTGTGTAGGGAGGGAGGCTGGGGGGATATCAGTGGGGCAGTGTGTCGAGGGGCAGCTGGGGCGATATGCGGGGCAGTGTGTACAGGGGGTGAGGCCAGGGGTATATCAGTGGGACAGAGGGGCACATTGTCTGTAGGGGTCAGGCCGGCCCGGGGTATATCTGTGGGGCAGTTTGTGTAGGGGGTCAGCAGGGGTGCAGTGTGTGTAGGGGCAGCTGGGGGATATGGAGGGCAGCGGGGGGGCAGTGTGTGGAAGGGGTCAGGCCGGGGGATATGGGGAGACAGCGGGGGGGGGCATTGTGTAAGTAGGGGCAGCCGGGGGGATATTAGTGGGGCAGAGGGGCACAGTGTGCGTAGGGGGTGAGGCCGGGGGGATAGCGGTGGGGCAGAGGGGCGCAGTGTGTGTAGGGGCTATGGGAGGACAGCAGGGCAGTGAGTGTAGTGGTATGGGGGGACAGCGGGGCGGTGTGTGTAGGGGCTATGGGGGGACGGGGGCGCAGTGTGTGTAGGGATATGGGGGGACAGGGGGTGGGCAGTGAGTGTAGGGGCCGTGGGGGGACAGCAGGGCGTGTAGGGGCTGTGGGGGGACAGAAGGGCACAGTGTGTGTAGGGATACAGGGGGGCGGTGAGTGTAGGGGCTGTTAGGTTGCAGAGGGGCACAGTGTGTGTAGGGGTTGTGGGGGGACAGCAGGGCACAGTGTGTGTAGGGGCCGTGGGGGGACAGCAGGGCACAGTGTGTGTAGGGGCTATGGGGTGACGGGGGGACAGCGGGGCAGGGTGTGTGTAGGGGCTGTCGGGAGGGCAGGGGGGCGCAGTGTGTGTAGGGGTTGTGGGGGGACAGCGGGGCGGGGTGAGTAGGGGCTGTGGAGGGGAGGCAGGGGGCGCAGCGTGTGTAGGGAATGTAGGGGGACAGCGGGGCGCGGTGTGTGTAGGGGCTGTGGGGGGAGGGCAGGGGGCGGGGTGTGTAGGGGCTGTCGGGGGACAGCGGTGTGTGTAGGGGCTGTGGGGGGGGGACAGCGGGGCGGGGTGTGTAGGGGCCGTGGGGGGACAGCGGGGCCCGGGGCGCGCCTGCACGTGGGGGGGCGAAGCTGCAGGCCCCCGGCCGCGGTTCCTGCCTGGCCGCCCGGGGGCCCGCGGGCGGGCGGACGGGGAGCGGCCCGTGGGCGGTGGCCGCGCGGGGGCGGGCGGCAGGCAGGGAAGGGCGGGCCGGGGCCGGGGCGGGGGACGCAGCCTGCGCCGGGCGAGCTCGGAGCTAGCGCCGCCGAGCCGGGGAGGAGGAAGTCGGAGCCGCGCCGCTTCCTGTCCCCAGGATGATGATCGCAGACAAAGCTGGGTGGGGACGCCGCTCCCAGGGCTGCCGCTGAGCCCGCCGCCCCTCCCGGAGAAGGCGAGCTCCAGCTGTTCCCCCCGGGCGAGCCGCGACCGGAGCTAGAAGGTAAAAGCCCCAATCTCCGGGGAGTCCGGTTCCGCTCCAGCCCCGGGCGCTGCTGGCTAGCTAGGGGGGCCGGCTGGGCAAGTCTCAGCCACCGGGGCTTTTTGTTAAACAGACCCATTTACACGGGGGTAAGTAAGCGGCGTGACGCTGTTTCCACCCAGTTCCCCACCCGCAGGAGCCAGGCGGGGCGTGTGCATCGCCCACCCGGAGCCAGCGCTGGGGCTTGGTCCAGCCGCTCTTGCTCACACACGCTACACGGTTGTGGAGCGAGGCTGGCGCTGGAGGATGTTAATTGCAATTATCGCTGTTAAAAGCGTGCGCGGAAATTGCTTCTGGTGTGTCTGCCATTTACAAACGGTCTGGTAATAGGGACTCGGGATCCCAGGCAAGTGGCCGCTAGATATGCATCCCCTGCTCAGATAACCGCGGAAACCACCCCACTCTTCGCTGGTAGGTTTGATGTATAGTTGAAGTTGTTTACTCTAAAGCAAAGGAAGAAACGGATTCGTTAGAAACAGTCACCGTGCGTTGGTTTCAAGCTTTGGCAAGCCCTTCCAGAGTGTTCATTTTAGCTTTCTAGACGAAATGGGCCGTGGCATTCAACCAGATGGAGGTGAGAGGGAGCACCCGAAGCAGAAGTGCGGATGGCTGGTCTCTTAGCAGAATGGTGGCCAAATAAACAAGGTGCAGAGTGCTTTCCCCTAATTCCTGGAGAGATCGTAGGAGGGCATGATAGCAGGTCCGTTTTAATTTAAAAATACCAGTGTCTTGTACGCCCCTTCCCAGTGCCATTCACAAATCGGAACACAGGAAAGGGGTTGTTTTGGGAATTCGGATTGTGAACATTTTGCATGGAAACATAGATCGGGGGTTAAAGACTGTCAATAAAAATTAGACTCTTTGTAAAAGGTCCCGTCTCCTCAACAAAGATTTAATTTAGAAATTTTGATCCTCAGTTAATCAACTGATTTGCTGTTGTAGGAAAAGCTTTTTCATGGATGAATGAGGTCTAGTGTTCCATTTATTTATTTATTTGGGGAAGGGAAGGGGAGGGATTTTCATTTAACTGAAATTAACCTTCCTCCCCGAAATAGTCAGTATAAAATCAAACTTGAAAATTTCAATGATACATAAATATCTAATTCCCTATCTCTTTGGATTAGAATCTTTCCACCCCTTAAAGTTATCATTTTATCTCAAAGATGGAATACCAAAGTATTAGCCACACCCTTACTCCACCTCTTCAGACAGAAGCAGTTGGACAAAGCACAAAGGAGCATCTGTACAAAGGATTCGAGTTCAGAATATTATTTTTCAAAACCCATTTTTTTATTACTGGGTTTTAACAGGAAATACTGGTGATCGGTAACTGTTTAATGAGGAGTAACCATGGCAAAGGAGAATTTTGTCTACATTGCTGTTAGAAATATGTGCAAAACTATAGAAATGATATACAGATGCAGGTGGGAAAAATTAACTTGGGAAACTTAATTCCTTGGGTTTATTTTTCAAATAATGGAATCGATAGAGGAGAATTCCTTGAATACAAGTCTTTCTTGCTACCTTAATTGAAAACGGATTTTATATATAAACAAAAATCCCCATCTCTCTCTCTCTCTCCCCACCCCCAAGATGATATTAAAGTTAGAGTATAATCAACTAAAAGGTAATGATCCTTAACTTATAGGACAGAAGTAACTTTCATACTGTGGTACCTGTTGTATCTAGCTCACTGTAGTCATTTAAAATTAGGTTTATTGCTCCCATATTTTATTTAAGGAGCCGGAGACTGGCATAAAACTGATTTTCTGGCCAACTCCCAATCGGGATCCTCCCACTGCTCTCCCTAAGACAACACAGAAGTAGAGCTTGTAGTTCTGCCCAGTAAACAAACCTCTGAATTGTCAGATAGCTTGGACTAAAAGATTAACCTGTATTTCTGTGCTGTACAAGGAAAAAGGTTTCCATGTATACTGGCAGCATGATGTGTCCAGTACAATAATGGGGTTTTATTTTTTGTTGTTTGGGGGAGGGGGTTGCTTATAGTTTGACTGTATTAACTGGATTTCACTGAATACATTTTGAGACTGAAATTTTTAATCCTCTTTTCTGCCATATGGCCAGTGGATGAACTGAAATATGACTCAATTAATTATCCCATAGAAAGCACTAGGGTGAAGCTCTTGTGTTTTTTTAAATTGCCTGCATCTCCTGAGTAGATGGGGTGTGTTAGAAGCACTCGGTGCAAAAGCCTGTCTCTAATGCTGTAAAAGAACCACGCGGAGATTCTTGATCAGTTTAATTTAAGGCAGTGCTCCGAATGCAGGCTGTTGGAGCACTTATTCAGAGGATTATAATAGGTCTTTTCTAATACACCACAAATCTTTTGATTATAGCATTACTCAAGTCAGCACAGTGTTGCGGTTGGTACTGTCCGTGCCCTACTCCATTGTTCACCATGAATATCGACGTAAATCCGTACCACTAGGCTGCTGATCAGTTTTGTAAATGCCTTAGTCATGGTACTGTTTGGATGAGATTCTTCCCCACCACCCCGCCCGGAATCAAGAAGGGACCAAAATACATTAGTGTTTTTGTTTGCTTTTGTTATGTTTTCCCCAGAAAATAAACTTCCCCTCCCCCCGTTTTAAAGCGGGCCTTAAGAAGAGCTCTGTGTCAGCTCGAAAGCTTGTCTCTTTCACCAACAGAAGTTGGTCCAATAAACGATATTACCTCACCCACTTTGTCGCTCTAATCTCCTAGGCCAAACGCGGCAACGACAACACTGCAAACTATATAAGGAGTCGTGTCTACATAAGAAACATATTTTTTCTGCTCATTACAGTGTTAGTTACTGTACCAGGAGCCTATCAGAAACAAGTGTGGACCCAATGAGTATTTCCAGAATGGGGGATCAGGTCATGTGACCCCATGTCCTGTTGGTTCTTTAATATATTTTTTCCTCTTGCACAGTTGCATTTTCTGTTGTGCTTTAGGCAAGGAGGGGATGGAAGAAAGAGCAGGCAGGGTGCCCTGATTTAGGGAGGGCATTCTGGGTATAAGGAGCATCTTGGAATATGGTGCTTCCACATTGTGTGGGCGTGGAAGGAGAGCATCCAGAATGCAGGAGGAGTTGGCAAGTATAGCGCATGGGTGGGGGGATAGTGGGAAACCGGGCTGGAGAGCTCGCGAGGGAGAAGCCAGGCTGTGCAGAGCGTTGGAGAAGAGTTTGAACTGGATACAGAATGATCCGTTTTCTTTACTGGGGCTGCTAATTGCTTTTAAATGCTGCATTAGGAAGGTTTCTAAGCAGCATTCAGGAACGACTTGGCTGGCACTGAGAGTTTCTTGCTGGACTGCTTCTCTTCAAGGCATGCCTCGTGCCGCTGTGCTTTTCCATCCCAGTTATCCCGGTGACTGAGTGTTAATGGGAGTGGCCACTTTACTTGCGGAAGTTGCCGTGTGTACCTTCTGCTTGTGTTCACCAACGAAAGGCGAATAAAAGCCAATGGTGTATTTAATATCCCACATCTGCCAACTCAGCCCCCCCATATATGATGGGGATGTGTCTTCAGGCAATGCACAGGAAGTGAGAAACATTTGTGGTCATGTCTCTGTGTTTGAGGAGAAGTCTTTTCCCTACTCCTTTGGGGGTATTGTAGGTGCTATAGCACACCCAGGGGTATATGGCAATCATATGAAAGGTGGTATGGTATATCTCTTGAGCAGGAGTGATGAACAGAGCGAATTCAACCAGATGATGTCTGGGATTATAAACAGTATGGGGGGGGGGGGAAAGCCTTGGATTTTGCTGCCTGCAGCTTGGGAGCTAATCTTGAAACGTGGGAGAACAGGTGTAGCAGTGAGGTTGTTTCCAGACCTAGTGAGAGTCTGGCTTGGTACCTCCAGGGAATCCCGCTGGCACAGCTCTTACTCCTCAATCTCACTGGGGCCGGCAATTTGTTCGGAACATATTGAGACTAGCTCTCCAGACGCAGAGCGCGCGGCAGAAATCGGCTCACTGGAGAGCTTGGCATGAGCAAGCGTTGCCCTAGTGGGCTGCTGCTGCCGTGTGCACATTCCAAGTTCTGGGAGCCTCCGCCCCATGCCAGCTGGAAGCTCCGGGGAGGGGTCAGTCCTGTTTAATGAAAACCTCTGTCACGTTAGAAAGCGATTGTAAAACCCGGGGCAGACCAGACAGGGTTGCACTTAAAGTGCCGCTCTGTCTCCGGCAGTCTGCAGAGACGTACATTAAAGGAAACCTTGGGAGTTCCCTTGGCTGCCCATTCAACCGAAGTAACTAACCTCAGACAGGCTCGGCCTGTGCCCAAGTATCCATCTCGGTGCCTTCTCCTCAGACAGGTTCCCCATCCATTTCTCCTGCTGGCCTTTGAGAAAGTGGCTCGTAATTGGATTTCAATTTCAGGGAAAGGTCTAAATCTAGTTTCCTCCCCATTGTTAAATACTTCGGTGTGTGCGTTTCCTGGTGGCAGGGCGCTACCGCTGGGGGGGTGAGTGACGATGCGAGGAGACAGTACAATCTGAACATCTTCTGGAGGATGAGTCTGATTCTGCCCTCGCTTACGCGCCCATGCCACCGCAATGCGGCCAAAATCTGGCAAATCTCTCCCCTGGAGGGGGAGCCTGGGGTACAGCAGTGTCACTGTAGCTGCTCTTAGGCCAACCACTCCACCTACTCAGCTGCCAGCCTAGGATGTGTGGCCGGAAGATAGGGGGGCGGCCAGGCCTCCCCTTCACTCCAGTGATCCCCGGCCATCATAACAGCTCCTTGAGGTCCCTTCCCACTGGTACAGGTTATAATAGCCTAACCCATAGCCAGGGACTGGCCTGGTGAAGAGCAAGCTCATGCTTCTGCACACCCCCTCCTCAGCTGCACCAAGAACTCCTTGGCCGGAGCTTAGATCTAGCTCGGTACCTTTTATCTGCTTGGCTTCTGGCCCGTGAGCTGGTTTACCAAGAAGAGTGAGCAGAATCCGCAGGGATTTGTGTTTGTTTGCGAATTGTTTGCCTAGACGGACCCAGCCAGTTAGCGGCCACGACAAGGCCGATTTCAAAGATGTGGAAGACGTAATGCAGAGGGTGGGTAGCAAGAAGCATCAGCCGTTCCGGCTGGATTCAGGCCAGGGTGACGTTCTGGTCTCGTTTTGGAAGATGATGAGGTTAGGGTGTGAGAGAAGAAAAAGGTTGGTTGGTTCTGGCGAGCTCTGAATCATACTTGGTCCTGCAGTAACTTAAGTTCAGCAGAGCTTTCCATAGTGTGCATCTAGGTGAAAGATTCATGATTTCGTCTCTATTTCCTAATTTGCCAATGAAATCTGCTTTCCATAGATGACCGCTGACAATGGGCCTTGGTTCTTGTTAGCGGAGGACAGTAATTGCAGGTGCATTGGAGAACAGCTGACTCTAGCCCTGGGGAAGATAGTATTAGAAGTGAGTAAAATGGACTGAGTGCCGGGTGAACAGAGCTGTGAGCGTCCACCGAACAGTGCTGAAAAGAGGCTAGTGAGAGCCAGTGTGGACATAAGCCGAGCCAAGTGGCCTGGAGGATGCCTCTTGCGTGCTGCGGGCTGGGTTCTCAGGGCTGCTGAGGCCCTAAGCAGTGGAAAGTGGCCTTACAGCAACCAGAGATGGCCTATGGAGAATTTGCTCTGTGCAGGGGAACTCTGCTTGCCAAAAGCTGGTTGTTTTTTTTTTTTGCACCCCCTTCACTCCTCATACTGGGGGGGACGACACAAGGGGATTGTTTGAGGAGCAGGGAGGGGAACTCTGCTGCCCTGCAACTTTAACTTGTGCCTGCGCCATTTGTGTTCAGGATTAGAAAACTGTAACCAGGTTCTTTCTGGGTTCCCCCACTACTTAGCTGAGTTTGGGTGGGGCGGAGAATCTGCCCCGTCAGGTTAGAATTCCTTCCATTGTATTCTCTAATCTACTAGCAAACATAATGTTCCTGCTTCTCTTGATTCTACCTTTAAAATAGGGCCATGAAATTGCAAACTATTTGCAACCGAAGCAGATATGTCCTCTCTAAACAATTGACAAAGTCACATTAATTGGATTATAGTGCTGGGTTTTATGTAGATTTATCCTAGATGGCTGAATCATACAAGGAACTGTTTTTCTCTATTCACACCAAGAGGAAGGCAGACCCAGATTCTGTCTCCAAAGAGCACAGCAGCTGTGCTTGATGCGTGTAAGGATGATAACTGAAGGGAGAGTATTCCTGCGAGAGAGAGAGAGAGAGAGAGAGAGAGAGAGAGAGAGAGGGGTGTGTGTGTGTGTGTTCTGTTGTCAGTCTAAAAACAGTGTGGCAGAGGCACCACTTCTTCTTTTTAAAAATCTGTGAGTCATTTTAAGAGAGAAACAACCTCCAGTACATGTGGTTACCATAGTAATTAGGCCTGGCATGATGGCTGATTGTGCGATGTTAAATCCCTGTTGAAATCTCTGGCAGGGAGATATGTCCTGTGGACTCTAGGAGAGACCCTCAAGAGTTTTGGGGCCCGATCCTGTACGCCCTACCCAGGTGAAAGTCCCCAAGGAAGGTAGTGGGAATTTTGCCTTTGTGAAGAGCGTGAAACTAGACCTGAATGGTTGTAAATTTTGCCCTCGACTCCACAGCTGCAAAAACCACCGTTATCTGAGGTCTCCTAGCACACAGGGCCCTGGAGCTGGTTGTCCAAGATTTTCAAGAAGACAGGCCCCCTTTCATCCCCCGCCTCTCGGGAGAGCGTCAGTTACTCAGGGAGTTGAAACGCTGAAACAAGGAGACAGGCTGGGGGAAGCGGGTTCCTCTTCTTCAGAGGGCAAGTGGGAGGTGGTGTCTCAGGACCCTTCTGGCTCTCAAGTCATCTGTGCAGAGGGGCAGGTCCTGTGTGCTGTGTTCTGGCTCTTCCCTCCCCGTTACAGAGCAACATGTTGGCATTTTGGTCAGCGGGTGAGGCTGATGCCCTACCCCCACCCCTTTGCTGCTAAGCCACAAAGCTGGGAAATCTGGAAGTGCGATGCCTGGATGCCTATTGGACACGGCCACGAATGTCCAGAGGATTGGAAGGGGGTGGGGGCTACCCTGCCTGTATCCACCCACCCCAGAGAGACAACCTCATGTCAGAGGGCTTTTCCCTCCAATACTGCTGCTTGCTGGAACGTTTTTCAGGGCTATTCCCTGAGCTTGGTTAAAAAGCCAAAACAATGCGCGGACACGCTGCCTCGGGCCCAACTGCGATTCTCCCGCCGTGGCTAATGCTCATTCTTACTTCTGCTTCTTTTGCTACATCCTTATGGGGTCCGTTTCACTTCCTTGCTTCCACTTGTCTCATCTTTTTGCTGATTGGCTCATCAGTTCGGTGAAGCTTGCTTCGATGCATTTTCCCCCCCACCACCACCACCACTTCCTAAAACCTCATCGGATGTTTTCTCATTACTCGCTTCTGCTTCAGTCTGTTGCTTCGTTGAACTGTGAGCAAATAGGATTTTGAAGTTCTCCTCCCTCTACTAGCTCTCCTAAGATGGACAAGATCTTCCGTTGGGGCGATGGAGGGAGACGTGCTTTAATGCTTTAAATGCTGAATGTCAGCAAAGAATGGCTCCTTCACAGAGTGGATCTGTGTAGGCTAGAAGTCTTGTACACCTAGTCCCTGGGCTGGATCCCCGACCTCTTTGATATCTGTATGTGACTTGCATTGCATCAAATTCTGGGGAATCTAAGCTTCCATTTAAAACCCCCACTATTTTTAATCATCAGCATTGTGAAGAAAGTTCCTGTTTGAATGTGACTGGTATGGTACTCTCTGCCAGATTTGGAAGAGAGCCTGAAACTCGAAAATTAATTCCAGGTGATGAAGACTAAAATTTCATTTGCCCCAGGAAGGCCGTGATCTCTGGGCAAGCCCCTCATTGACATCAGGGCTATATCCTAAACCCCCAGCAGATCTCCCACTGAAGTGATACCCCTGCCCATGGGCCATAGTTAAACATGGGATTTGGCCCTCTCCCCTGAATGAGTTTGACACCACTCATGTAAATGTGTCTGTTTCAAACTATTACAAATATGATGCACTGGCAAGGAGGGGGTGCATTACAATGCAGCGGGGAACAGTTCCATTTCAGTCGCATCTTGCACCCTGCCTTCAGCTAGACTTTTGCAGATGGAGCACCACTCACCTAAGGAAACATTCCAGCACTTGCAAACAGCCGGCCAGCTTTCAGCTCTGACCTGACTTCCTGCTTCCAGCTATAAATTAGGCTAAAAGTTTAAACTCACACAAGCAGCAAATAGGCGCCTGGAAGATGTTGTTCAGACCCTTTCCTCTTTTCTAGCTGCTGCCGTTTCTTCTTTTTGGTTCCTTATTCACGTCTGTTTCTTCTGGTCACCATCTCCAATCACAACAGCGGGAGGAGTCCTAGGGAAATGGTGAGATGTCCCCGGTGAATGCTGAGGCTGGATCTAATGAGCATGCAGCGCTTTGTTAGGAAAAGGAGCCTGTGACGGAGGGTGGCCCATGAGAATCTGGATGTTTGAAATCTAGCCCTGTCACCTCTGCTGAGAGCCAGGCCTGACAGCTTAAACGCACAATTACTTTAATAGAATCCTAGAATATCAGGAAGGGACCTCAGGAGGTCATCTAGTCCAACCCCCTGCTCAAAGCAGGACCAATCCCCAGACAGATTTTAGCCCCGATCCGTAAATGGCCCCCTCAAGGATTGAACTCACAACCCTGGGTTTAGCAGGCCAGTACTCGCACTCGGGGAGGGATAGCTCAGTGGTTTAACGCACAGGGCAGGGGATGCCCCTTAAATTGGGCGTCCTGCAGCAGCAGCTGTTCGTACAAATCTAATTCATTGGCAGAAGTCAGAGGTGGAACTGCTGCTTCGCAAGCAAGTGCTCTGTGGCTGTGCTAAAGCAACAGCTATTGGGGTTCATGTTGGCCAAGACCGCTCCAGCCAGAATCCGCACTCTGCCAGCAAAAATGTGCTTTTAGTTAAGACCGAGAAACGTAATACTCAGTGTGGGAGGAGAGTTACATTTGTGCAACATTGTGGTGAGCAAAGCATCAGTAAATACAATGTTAAGGTTCCCACGCCAGCCATAACCTGGGCCTTGTGTTGCTTCATATGCTGTTAACTTGCCTGGCTTTATATAAAATATGACTATTAATGCAAATACTATATATACCCAAGGGAACCAGGTGACGGTTGCTGTGGGAACCAAGACTTTGAATTTCCTGACTGGTGTGCACAAAACCTCACTCATCATATTGCATTAACAGTTTATGGCGCTTACCTTTTCTGAAGGCTAATCTATGATGGGTGAAGTGAGCTTCAAATGTAAGCACCAAACACTTTATTGCAACTCTTAATTGACTGCAGCTAGGGTCTGGCTCCAGCTGCATAGAGGGTCTGATCCACTGAAGTCCTTGGGAGCGTTTCCATGGACTTTGATGGGCTTTGGTCGAAGCCCATAATTAGTAGATTAAGGTTGTTTGAAAGTGGAGCTCTCTCCAAAGCTTTGAGGGTTTGGAGAGAGTAGGAGCCAGAGGCAAACCACTCCTGGGTTTGGGTTACAAGGCCAAAGCCTAATAGATGAAGTCTGAAAAACCCCAAACCACTTTGGTTTTGTTCACTGCTCCATCCAGAGCTCCCCAGCGTGCTGCGCTGTAAAGCAGTTAGTGTCCAACGGAGTGCAGGGCTGTCCGAGCCTTGGACAGCCCCTCACTTTTGTTTTATTAACCATACTTCTTCAGACATGTCCAGGTTCCTGGGTCGTCCCATGGCAAATTTCAAACAGATATATATTTGGAGAGATCCGAATTCAAAGAATCTCTCTCAAGATTGACTTTAGCCATGAAAAAATACATTCCTCCCACCCCCCCAGTGAAGAAATGAGCAAATGGAATTGTTCCAAGCTTTACAAATAAATGAATCATCTGCCTGCAGAACACTCCACGGTGACTGGGCAATGGATGTACTGTGAATGCTGCTTATTAAGCCAAATCAAATTAGTTTTCACCCTTATCTTGTCCTCCCCTTGCTCCTCACTCATTAATTTTCTTCACTTGTTATCTCTCACCATCACTGTCGCTCAGTCTATGTAGTTTGTCCGAGAGAGGATCAAGAGGTGACTTGACCATGGTCTACAAGTACCTACATGGGGAGGAGATTTCTGATAGAAGATGTCTCTTTAATCTAGCAGGAAAAGGTGTAACAAAATCCAGCAGCTGGAAACTGAAGAGAGACAAGTTCAGAGTACAAATAAGGTGCAGATTTTTAACGGTGTGGTGGGTAATTAACCACTGGAACAATTTATCTAGGGAGGTGGTGGATTGTCCAGCTCTTGCAGTCTTTAAATCAAGGCTGGATGTCTTTCTAAAAGAGATGCTCTAGCTCAAACTGAAGTCATGGGCTTGATGCAGATGTTCCTGGCTGAGGTTCTGAGGCCTGTGTGATGCAGGAGATCGGACTCGACGATCCCTTCTGGCCTTAAAATCCATAAATCCTCTGGGAAGGTGTTCAGCTCTTTTGAAGGAGTGTCTGTCTCTTTATGACACAGGTACAGCACTCTGCACAATGGGACCCAGATCCCTGATTGAGGCTTTTAGGTGCTATAGCAATACAAATAAATAATTATAATTAATAATAGACTGAGACGAGTATAAGCCTGAGCGATTCTCCTCCCCCCCCCCCCCCCAGTGCCTTATAATGAAGTGTCCTCTTGGTCATAACTAGCATCAGGCTTGTACATAAATGTCAATATCTTCCTGGTGCCAGGAGCAAACAACTGACTATCCAGTGATTAGATGACTCAGAGAAGTTGAAAGTGAAACGAGTCCTGGAGCAGGTCATGGTGAAAGACGTCCTTTGCCATCCTGGCTGAAGTTACAGCAATCCAGCTACACTAGTCACCTTAATTGATTTAAGTGTATAGCTTTAAATGGGTTATTGTGATCCACTTATTCGGTGTGACAGTAACAGGAATGGGTGTTGCAGGACTGGGAAGCAGACATGAGATAGATACTGTACTAACTTTTCACACTTGTTAGATAAGCTCTTCTAGCTGATTGGGGGGGTCTTGATAAAATAGGTTTATCAAACAGTCCTGCAGTCCTACCACCACAGCCTTAGGGAAGGAAATCTACTGGAATTGTTACTAAAAGCAGTTTTTCTTGCCGGAAAAATTGCTGGCCACAGCTAGGTTCTGATAGAGTAAACCTAGTACAAGAGATAATAGGAGGATATAAGCCAACCACCAAATTCAAGTAAGATGTCTGAACATCAGTTAAGGAAGTGTTATGGTACGCCAATAGGTGGGTCCTCCTGTCCCCTGCAGCAGAAACTCACTTGATTTCCTAGGTAGTTAGGCACACTCAAGCCCCAGTCCTTCAATGTGATGGGTGTGGATGCACCTGTGTGTCCACGCTGAGTCCTGGAGAAGTCAGTGTTGC
This sequence comes from Malaclemys terrapin pileata, assembly GCF_027887155.1. NCBI lineage: Eukaryota > Metazoa > Chordata > Testudines > Emydidae > Malaclemys > Malaclemys terrapin. Next base: position 146,170,534 of record NC_071508.1, on the reverse strand, counting down.
TCACCAAAGGTGCAGGGCGAGGTCATGCAGGGCCAGGCACCAGGAAGATTTTGGGGGAGATTTCCAAGCCGAGAAGAGAATGGACTAGCAGAGCGTTGCTGTGCATTACCCACTGTGATAAAACACCCACTGCATGAAATCCAATGGGTAAGTAAAAGGAAGGAGATACCCACAAAGTCCATGTCACATAGGCATGTAAGATTTTCACAGCCATCAATGGGATCTGGAATCCAGTTCCCATAAAGACCTCCCACACAAGGTTAAAATGAATGGAAATTGGACATCCAATCCCCCTAGTGTGACTCTGAAGTCAAAGAGGATGAGGTTTTTTTAAATGGTAATTTGTAGGTAATTTCGGTTTTGCTCAGAAGTAGCAGAGAGTCTCCCTCTCCCACGTTTTCCCTGTGTGCAGCGCATTTCGACAAAGAGGCTTATTGCTATACCGTTGAAATTAACCGGTGCCCTCTCAGTACTCTCTGGAAACTGCTGTGCTGCTGGCGCGAAGCCAGTCCCGGAAAGTGTGCTTCAGTCGCTTTAAAATGCCAAGATTATTCAGTAGCACCTAAGGAATGTGAGTTTTAATCACTGCCTTGGTCTGTCAGCTGTGGGATCTAGGAGGGGTTGGGTGCAAAGAGATGGGAATCAAAGTAGTTTTAGGGGTCACCGTCACAGGGTGGCTGGCCCTTTAAGGAGAAATGGGGCCTCCGCCCCACCTGTGACTAGATGTGCTCACCTCCCCAGGTGGGTAATAATGAATGAGATCATGTGATTAACTCAGGCCAGGCCTGGAGAGAGAAGGGAGGAAGGGACAGACTCCTGAACTAGTCCTTGGGACAGGGGGTTTAACTCTCCCACCAGGCAGGACGGAAGCCTGGGAGCAGCTGATGGGAAAAGCGGGGAGTAGCCAGGCTCCTGCAGGAACCCTGAAAAACCAGGGGGAGAGCAGCAGAGGCAGCTGGCTTGCTACCATGTGGAGCCAGATGGCTGGAAAAGGCAGGGGGAGGCCTGGGGAGAATTCCGCCGAAATAGGGCTGGGTGTAGCTTGTTTTGAGACTTGACTTTCAGGATTGTTTTAAACTGTTCTGTTCGAAAACCCGGACCCCCAGGAGGGGTGTCACTGGACAGAAAGCCGTGGTGGATTCTTCCTGGGAACTGAGCAGAAGGCAGCTGACACAGAGCCACCCCTGGCCATAAGGGCAGGTCTCAGGAGGCGGTTGACTCCATTACAGTCCTCAACTGGAAATTTAGTCAGATTTAAAAAAAAAAAATAGTAGTAAGCAGTGGTGTCAGATACTCCTCCTCTCCCAGGGCTTGTGCCTTACAATCACATTTTCCTATTTTTTTAAAGTGCTTTTGTTTCGTCTGTTGCTTTGTGCAAGATCTGCGCAGAGCCAACGGATTCCCTACTTCCCCTCCAGAATCAACTGTCTACGCCGAAAGTGCTGTCAAATGCCGAATGAATAAACTGGGGAGGGGGAAGGAAAATGTGGTGTTTTCTCATTTCTTTCCGGTATAGCCATCTCCGGTGTTAAAAACGTCTGGAGAGAAGGAGGAGTTCTTAGCTTGTCGGTGTCCCTTAAGTTTCAGGTGGCTAATGCAGCATGTCTCTTTTGGGGTCTTTTTCTGATTAACGTTTGGGCCCCAATTCAAGATAATGTCCCTATGCAGGAAATGCAGGAAAGCACATGCTTAAGTCCCATAGAAGTCAATGGGACTTAGAGACAAGCTTAAAGTTAAGCATGTGCTGAAGGGCTTTTCTGAATAGAGATGGATTTAAGCATACAGTTGACTGCTTTCCTGAATCAAGGCCAGAATTTGTGCTTTAAAAGGGTTTCCTCTGGGTCCTGAATTCTGTTCTTGGTCAAAAAATACCACTGTGTCCGAGAGGAATTCAAGAAGATGTAATAGCCAGTGGTGACTTGTGTGTGTGATTTATCAAGGAAGAGGGGATGAAATTGTGGCCCCTTTGAAGTCAGTGGGAGTTTTGCCATGGACTTCAACGAGGACAGGTTTTCACGGTTCTCACCCTGTGTCTGTGCACTCCTGCGTTCACCATTCCCACCTCTGCAGGAGCTGTTAACAATCAAACCCCGTCCTCAGACCTGTGCTTCTAGCATCAAAGAGGCTCATTCACTGTGAGGAAGTAAACTAACATTAAGACCGAAAAAACAAACGGATTCAACCAGTTGACTGCTCAAAGCTAACCAGGAAACAGTTTGCATTGCTTCTCTGCACGTCTTGTCCCACTTTGAGTTCCCTCTGAGGTGCTCCATGATGTCACCCTAATGGTCTCTGATCGTTTCTGGGCCCTAGGGGAGACTGAGAAATATAAGGCCACTAAAATGTTTGGGATTCTTGTTTCTCTTTGAAGCTGCTCATCTTATGCCCCACAAAAATCTTCCTTCCTGTGGTAGAGGATCTGTATATTGCAAGCAACAGAGAAGATGAAATCCTGTTCCTCATTGAAGTCCATGGAAAAATACCCATTGTCTTAAATAGGCCTAGAATTTCACCCACTGCACACGTGGCTAAACAGGACTAGAGCCCTTGTCTTTAAGCCCCATTAATATAGGTGTCTGCCAGTTGAGCTAAGGGAGAATTCCTGCAGTTACTAGTAGTAGTAATAATACCTAGCTTTTATGTAACCCCTGTTCATCAGGACATCTCAAAGCGCTTTACAAGGGAGGTCCGTATCCTCTCCGTTTTACACACGGGGAAACTGAGCGGTGGAGCGACTTGTCACCCAGCAGGCCAATGGAGGAGCTAGGAAGAGAACCCAGGTCTTCGGAGTCCCAGTCCAGTGCTCTATCCACTAGACCAGCAGTTCTCAACTGGGAGGTGCGGTCCGTGAGTCCTTTCAGGGGAGCCCTGGGGCCCCCCTGCTGAAACCCTGAGCCCTGGTGCCTCCCCATAGAGATGAAACTGGGAGCGGGGCTGAAGCCCCGAACCCCGGTGCCCCCCATGGGGCTGAAGCTGGGAACGGTGTGGGGCTGAAGCCCCAAGTTCCCCTCCCCCCTTAAGCCAGGAGCAGCATGGGGCTGAAACCCCGAGCTCCCCTGTTTTCTGATTCATTGAGAATCTGTTAAAAAGCTGACTCGTGAGCCTCCAGTTTGGAATGTATCCCCTGAGAGGAAATGGATGCACTCACCATAGAATTTAGCTTGAAAAATGGTAGGCTGTGTACAAACACCCAGTAAGAGGCAGTCCCCATCCCTAAGATCTTACAGTGTAAACAGATAAAGGGTGGGGTGGGAAACAGGTACAGAAATAGATTGTCAAGATCATGCAGCAGGCGAAGGGTAGCACTGGGATTTGAACCCAAGCCTCCTGATTCCCAGCCTACTGCCTTATCCCATAGACTATGTTGCTGCAAACAGGAGTTCTGTCATGTGCGAGTTTAAGGATTATCGGTTATCAGCAAGGTTCAAACATTGGACCTTCAGATCCCCAGCATGTACCTCTCTACCACCTGAGCTAAAGGTTAACTGTTTCACATCCCATGACAGCTCACTGTAATAATGACAGCTGGTAGCACTGCTATTAAGGTTGTCCAACGCTTCCAATTATAAGACCCTGTTTTCAGTGGCTTGTAACTTTGTACCTCAGTTCCCCATCTGTAAAATGGGGCAAATACCTTCTCATCTCATAGGGGTGCTGTGAAAATCAATCCGTTCTGTATTTGTGAAGCGCTCAGATACTGTCGTGATGAGGACCACAGACAAGCCCAGAGGGAAACCAATAATTCTGATTTCAGAGCAGGGTTTGAGTAGCGTGCGGTGAACAAGGCCTTGGGACGCATTGTACAACGAGGAGAAAACAAAACACTGGCTAGATGCTCGTTACCGAGCACTGTCCATCCGGTGCACTGAATGAGGCAGCGGCCCTATGAATAAAATAATATGTGATCATGTAATTAAAGACTGTCAAATTAAGGGGCCAAATTAAGCTGTGCAGGCATCCTTCATTGCAGCATTTCCTACATGTTCAGAGCTTGGCTTTGCAATGGTCCTTTAACGCAGTATTCTGTACAATACGGAATGCACGATGAGGTGGTGTGGCATAAAACTTTTAGCAGCATGAAATAGCGATATTGGTGTTAGCTGGGTGTGGCAAAGCCATGAGTGAGGTTATGCAGGTTATTCCGAATGCATGCTGATAAACCCTTCGTACCACACTGCCAGGTCGTCTGTGTATACCCCAGGATATTACAGAAAACCCACTTTCGAAATGTTAGAGTTCTAAAAACTCTTATTGGGGCTATTTCTTGTGTCCTTCCACCTGTGAAACCAAAGGGGAGGGGGAGGGAAATTTAAATGACTACATTGAAGATCTCTCTAAATGTCCCTTGAAATAGCTTTTCTGCACATTAAAACATCAGAGCTTGAAGAAACCCAGTGGCTCAGGGGTTTGCGGGGAGCCTCCCCTTAAAATGGTTTAAGTTCCTGTTTCTAGCTCTGCTGCAGTGCTAGATACCAGACCTTCAACCAATCACTAGCGCAGATCTTCAGAAGGGGTGTGATACTGGGGGAGGGGAAGTTCCACACTGAGGGAGGGAGGACTATTTTTGTGCCCGGCTGCTTGTATTTTTCTGAATGGTGCTGTATGAAGCTGCTCAGAGGTTTGGTATGTTAAAGGAAGTCTTTAGGATATGTCTATGTGCAGCTGACTCGGGCTATGGGGCTGGTTAGCTGCGACGTAGACCAGTGGTTCTCAACCTTTCCAGACAGGAGTCTGATTTGTCTTGTGTACCCCCAAGTTTCACCTCCCTGAAAAACTACCTGCTTACAATAATCAAGCATAAACATACAGAAGGGTCACAGCCCACTATTCCTGAACAATGGCTGACTTTCTCATTTTTACCATATAATTATAAAATAAATTAATTGGAATATAAATATTGTACTTACATTTCAGTGTATAGTATAAACAAGTCATTGTCTGAAATTTTAGTTTGTACTGATTTTGCTAGTGCTTTTTATGGAGCCTGCTGTAAAACCAGGCAAATATCTAGAAGCGTTGATGTACCCCCTGGAAGACCATTTTGTACCCCAGGGGTACATGTTCTCAACCAGCTCAGACCAGAGCCTGGGCTCTAGGACCCTGCGAGGTGGGAGGGTCCCAGAGCTTGGGCTGAAGCCCGAGCCTGAATGTCTACATTGCAGTTAAACAGCCCCTTAGCCTGAGACCGCGGGAGCTGGCATAGGCCGGCCGCAGGTGTCTAATTGCAGTGTAGACAGACCCTTAGTGGGCAGAGTGCAGGTTAGAGAAATCTAAGGTTCATTGTAAACCACAATTTATTACCCATGGATATCATCCCCATGTGCAGGGAGCGGTTAGTGCTCACTGCAGGAGCAGCTGTTAGCACAAAGGGCCTCTGCAAATAGACACAGACGTTTAATTATGGAATCTCTGGTGTTTACAACACTTCTAGAGATCAGCAAGAGACAAGAGCTCCTCTTCTTAACCTCCCTACACAGATGGAGCTAGGCGACACATCGCATTTTTCTGATGACTGACTCCTGGAGAAAGAGTGGAGTGGGTAAGAGTAATGTTTGCGCTAATTATAGCAAGGTCCTTCCAGCTCTGTCATACATTTCCATGTAATCATTAGCTTCTTGCAAAATATACAATCCTCTGGCAGTAGCATAGCACTGTTTTGGGGAATCTAGCTTCGTCTGTGTTTAAAAAAAAAAAGGGGGGGGCATTCTTATAAGGAGGACAGTGATAAAGAACAGAGAATTTTAAATTTGGGACTGACGAGGGCATATTTTCCTCTTTTCCTATTGCAGGCAATTATGTATGTAACTCCCATTCTCTACCCTTCCGCAGAAAGTGGTGCATATGATTTTGCAGGCTAAGTCCCTAGTGATGCCAATGCTTGGGATTTTATCGCACGTCTTGTGATACTTGGGGGCTTTCTTAAAGCCCCAACTCCTGGAGGCACGTGATTAGGGAAGAATCTAAGCTTCCGGGTTTTTTTTAAGTAAGTTTTTATCCACCATGGTTGGGGAATAAAGCTTGAAAACGTGACCCTGCTGCACCCCAAATGCTCAAAAACAGAGGCAAATAAAATAACCCCCAAATCACTCAGATTTTTAAGCCAATCTTGTGATTTTTTTGAGGACGCCTGACTCACGATTTTTGAACACTTGTGGGTGGCAATTCTGAGTCGACTGGTCATTTACTGTATGAGTGTCCAGTGTCTAGTACGTTGGGGTCCTGATCTGGTTGAGGTGTGTAGATACAATATCATAGAATTCGTAGGAATGTAGGGACTGGAAAGGAACATGATAAATCATCTAGTCCAGTCCTCTGCACTGAGGCAGGGCTGAGTGTTATCTCTAGACCATCCCTGACAGGTGTTTGTCTAACCTGTTCTTGAAAACCTTCAATGATGAGAGTCCACAACCTCCCTGGGCAATTTGTTCCCGTGCTTAACAGCCCTGACAAAAGTTTTTCTTATTGTCCAATCTAAACCTCCCTTCCTGCAATTTAAGCTCATTGCTTATTGTCCTATCCTCAGTGGTTAAGGAGAACAATTTATCACCCTCCTCTTTATAACAACCTTTTACATACTTGAAGACCGTCTTCATGTCCCCCCTCAGTCTTCTGTTCTTCAGACTAAACCAACCCCATTTTTTCAGTATTTCCTCAGAGGTCATGTTTTTTAGACATTTAATCATTTTTGTTGCTCTCCTCTGGACTTTCTCCAATTTGTCCACATCTTTCCTGAAATGTGATGCCCAGAACTGGACACAATACTCCAGTTGAGCCCATATCAGTGCTGAGTAGAGTAGAAGAATTACTTCATGTCTTTCTTACAACAATCCTCCTAATACATTCTAGAATGATCTTCTCTTTCTTGTGACAGTGTTACATTGTTGACTCCTATTTAGTTTGTGATCTACTATAACCTCCAGATTCTGTTCTGCAGTACTCCTTCCTAGGCAGTCATTTCCCATTTTGTGTTTGTGCAACTGATTGTTCCGTCCTAAATACGGTATTTTGCAATTGTCCTTGTTGAATTTCATCCTCTTTATGTCAGACCATTTCCCTGGTTTGTCACGATCATTTTTGAATTGTAATCCTGTCCTCCAAAGTGCTTGCAACCCCTCCCAGCTTGGTATTGTCCGCAAACTTTATAAATGAACTCTCTGCTCTTATCCAAATCGTTTTATGGAGATATTGAATAGCACCAGACCCAAGGCAGATCCCTGCGGAGCCCCTCTCGATACGCCCTTCTGGCTTGACTGTAACTCATTGCAAACTATATTATATACGAATATAAATGGTTACTATCTCCCCAAAGCATGTTTGGAAGGTTTAAATGGCATTTAGTGAGGCATAGGCCTTATGCATTGGGACTAGTGGGAACTATGCTTATACATAGAAGAGAAGGGAGACATTCTATGACTGAAAAACATGGGGATCGATATGAAAATCCAGAAGTGGATAAGGAATTGGTTACTGGTGAGAATGCAGCGGGTTGTATTAAAGGGTGAACTGTCAGGTTGGAGGGAGGTTACTAGTGGAGTGCCTCAAGGTTCGGTTTTGGGACCCATTTTATTTAATCTATTTATAACTGACCTCGGAACCGATTGCAGGAGTGGGCTGATAAAATTTGCGGATGATACGAAGGTGGGAGGCGTTGTAAATTCGGAGGAGGACAGGGATATCCTGCAGGGAGACTTGAATGAGCTTGTGAATTGGAGTATCAGAAATAAGATGAAATTTAATAGTGAAAAGTGTAAGGTGATGCATTTGGGGATGACTAATAACAATTTTAGTTACAAGATGGGGACGCATTGGTTAGAAGTTACGGAAGAGGAGAAGGACCTAGGGGTTCTTGTAGACCGCAGGATGACTATGAGTCGACAATGTGACGTGGCGGTGAAAAAAGCCAATGCTGTCTTGGGATGCATTAGGCGAGGTATATCTAGTAGGGATAAGGAGGTCCTGCTTCCGTTGTACAAGGCGCTGGTGAGACCTCATTTGGAGTACTGTGTGCAGTTCTGGTCTCCCATGTTTAAAAAAGATGAACTCAAACTGGAACGGGTGCAGAGAAGGGCCACTAGGATGATCAGAGGAATGGAAAAGCTGTCGTACGAAAGGAGACTAGAGGAGCTTGGGTTGTTTAGTCTGACAAAGCGAAGGCTGAGAGGGGATATGATTGCTATCTTTAAATATATTAGAGGGATTAATACAAGGGAGGGAGAAGAATTATTCCAGCTTAGTACTAACGTGGATACCAGAACGAATGGATACAAACTGGCCGTGGGGAAGTTCAGACTTGAAATTAGACGAAGGTTTCTGACCGTCAGAGGGGTGAAATATTGGAACGGCCTACCGAGGGAAACGGTGGGGGCGACGGACCTGTCTGGTTTTAAGATAAAGTTAGATAAGTTTATGGAGGGAATGGTTTAATGGTAAAACATAGTAGTCAAGGAAAGCCAAGCAATGGTGGGTAAATAGTATAATGGCTAACGGGGTCAGGCTGGAGACTCTTGCCTATATGCTCGGGGTCTTACTGATCGCCACATTTGGGGTCGGGAAGGAATTTTCCTCCAGGGCAGATTGGCTGAGCCTCTGGAGGTTTTTCGCCTTCCTCCGCAGCATGGGGCAGGGATCTCTAGCAGGAGGGTCTCTGCCGATTGAAGTCACTAAAAACAGGATTGGGGACTTCAACAGCAGAGTCCAGGGAAGGGGTAGGGACGGTTTTATGGCCTGCAGCATGCAGGGGGTCAGACCAGATGATCATAATGGTCCCTTCTGACCTTAAAGTCTATGAGTCTATGACTTTGTTTTTCAGGGGGAGGGAGAGCTCAGTGGGTTGAGCATTGGCTTGCTAAACCCAGGGTTGTGAGTTCAATCCTTGAGGGGGTCACTTAGGGATCTGGGATAAAATCAGTACTTGGTCCTGCTAGTGAAGGGAGGGGGCTGGACTCAATGACCTTTCGGGTTCCCTTCCAGCCCTGTGAGATAGGTATATCTCCATATATTATTAACAATTAGGCAGTGCTGGTTGAGGGGGAAAATTTACCAAAAATGTTGTTGTTTGTTTTTTTTCTCCCCAACCGCACCCCAAATTTCAAAATTTAAAATGTCATCAATTTGTTGGGGTTTTTTTAACCTTCTCTCTACTATGTATGTTATATTCTAGCATTTTAAAAAACTGCAGGTGCACATTTATCTAGCCCTTAAGAATGCCCTGTCTGGGGATAGATTTGTTGACAGATTCCAAGGGTCAAAAAAGGATTTCAAATTCTAAGTGCCCAATGTCCTCTATCAAAGCTGGGTCTTACTGCTTTAAAAGTAAAGCCCACAGTGATTTAAATAATAAAAAAAAGTTACATTTCTACACTGTATTTCAACCCTTACTCGTGGGGGACTTCTGCACATGTGCAGAATTCATGTCCCCTGCAGATTTCTTTGCTTCACTGCAGAAAAATGACTTTCTGATGGGGAAGCAAAGGGAAGCCACAAGAGTGGCCATGGACCCCTCACCGGGCAGGCAGTGGAGAGGTAAATCACTGTGGGGCAAGTGGCGGGACTGGGGCAGACCCAACTGGTGGCTCCTACCCTGTGCTGGCCTCAGCTGCTATTTCCAGCTGGGCTGGGGAAGACAGGACTTCCTCTTCCCCTGCAAGGCATCCAGAGCCTGGTCAGACTCACCCCCAGATTTCTCCCCAGGCTGCAGGAAGCTCTGCAAACTACCCCCCACTTCCTGCACCCATTGCTCCTCAGTTGCAGGGGGAGGGATCACTGTATGGGGAGCTGCTCCCCCATCCGCCCAACCCCTGTGCATCCAGACCCCCTCATACCCAGACCCTCCCGCTGAGCCTCATCCCCTCTTGCACTCTGAACCCCCCTGATGAGCCCCACTCCCTCTGCATCTGGACCAGCCCGATGAGCCACCTGCACCCAGATCCCCGACCCACCAAGCCCCATTCTCCTAGCATCTGGACCCCCCCATACCCAGACCCCCCTGTTGAGCTTTATCCCTCCCCACCCCCCCGGCTGAGCCCCAACCACCTTCATCTGGACCCCCACTGCAGAGTCCCATTACCATTGCGCCCAGTTGCATCCAGATCCCCCCCCGCATCCGGATACCCCAACTGAGCTGCCCCACGCAGAACCCTCTCAACCCACACCTGGATCCCCCCACACTGAGCCCCTCCACACTTGGATCCTGCTGGGCTGAGCCTGGGGTGTTTCTAGGGCAGGCCCGGTCCTTGCGCTGTCAGGGTTGGGGGCAGCCTCACTGCTGAGTCCATGTCCCTGGGGTGCAGAGGGGAGCTGTAGAGCGATCTCCCATCTCTGTGCAGCCAGTGGCCTGTGTTCCCCAATGCCATGATGGAGCCTCCACATTTATTTGACAAATAACATTTGCAGAATTTTAAGATGTCATGTGCAGAATTTTTACTTTTTTGGCGCAGAATGCACTACGGAGTAAACCCTGTGTAACCCAGGCTTGCTTGGTGTGGTGCTCTGTCCCCCTCTAGTGGCACCTGCCCCAGCTACAGATTAATGAGTCTGCTACAGCCATGGCTAATAGTCATGTAGCTTTTAGCTCATGCAGTAGAGAGTGATACATTAAGCTTCAGAGGTCCCAGGTTCGATCCTGCCTGCTGCCAAGAGGGGTCTGTCAGTGTTACACCTGCACAAGGCAAAAGGCCTAAACCTCCTGAAAAACAGAGTTTATAGTGGGGGAAAAAATGGCAACTGACCAGGGATGAGAGACACAGATGAGATGTTTTTTTTATTCAAGTGAAACGAGTGGAGGAAGATGAGTTTGTGCTCCAAAACCAAGCTGTGGTGAAGCATTCAATTATCTCGCACCCTTGTGGAAATAAGTAGTCAACAGAGAGGTCCATCGTCTGTTTCACTAGGTTGAGTTATTGATGCGCTGAAGCAAATGGAAGAGGCATCAAAGCCTGACGTAAGCACTGATTCCATGGGTGCTCTGGGGCAGGAGCACCAACGGGGGAAAAAAATAGTGGGTTCTCAGCAGCCACCAGCCACAGCTGTTTGGTGGCAGCCACCAGCCACAGCTGTTTGGTGGCAGCCACCAGCCACAGCTGTTTGGTGGCAGCCACCAGCCACAGCTGTTTGGTGGCAGCCACCAGCCACAGCTGTTTGGTGGCAGCCACCAGCCACAGCTGTTTGGTGGCTCGGGGAGGGGCTTGAGGGAAGGAGGAGAGCAGCGGTGGGCAGGGGCCTTGGGGGGGGGCTGAAGGAGGCGGAGCCAGGGTGGAGCCTCAGGAGAGGGAGGGGGCAGAGCGAAGCTTTGGGGGAAGGGGGAGAGCAGGGACAGGAACAGGCAGAGCGAGTGCAGGGCCTTCGGGGGGCAGGGCCCCAGGGTGGAGCCCCCCACCCCGGGAATACTAAAAGGCGGCGCCTATGCCTGGTGCCGTTGCAGGAACCTGATTTGAGGTCATAGTGGGGATAGAATTTGGCCGCTTCTCTCACCCTCTTAGTAAGGGGCTTGAACACAACTTCTGCCCATTTCGTTTGGCTCTTCCGTGAAGCGTAACATGAAGTTGCAGAGGCGTTGCTTGTTCAGCTGGTGCCTCTCCTCCAGTCGCTCCAATTTCATCACTGCAATGTGAGACTTGTGTCCTGGATGCTAACTCCAACTGTTGGGCCATCCAATGTGTGTTTCTTGGCTCCCTAGCCAGGGCTGAATAAGAATGAGCAGCTACTCACGTTTGCAAAGCAGCTGCTGTTATGTTTTTGGACCAGCATTGTTGCAGCTTGATATTATGTGGGTTAAGTGCCTGGCTCGGGCAAGGCAACCGTGGATTGTACTAAGAAAAGAGTAGCAAGGGACAAGAGGCCCGACATGTGGAAGGGGCAGTATCCATCGTACTTACTGTGACAATTTGGGAGAAAACAGGGGTGAATAACGGAGCCGGGATTTGCCACGTTCTTATCTAAACGTAGGGGTAGCTATTAAAAACCGTAAGGACTGACCCATCCAGGTTCTCTTGAATCTCAGGGGCTAGATTGCTTGGGGGCGAAGGGGGTGTGGATGTGGGGGGATTTGTAATGAGATAGAACCTTTCACCTCCAGGTTATTGGCTTATTCTGGCCCAGGCCGGAAGTCACTAGACTGATTTCACTTGTTTATTCATAACCCTGGAAGCCGCTCAGGTACCATGGGGATGACGTGAAAAATGTAAGAGGCTGAATAAAATAGCAACCACTGCTATGTGACTGCTGTGAAATGAGCTTTGCTCCGGTTCTTCTTGGAGTAGGGGCCTCCTTGTACATGAGTCTTGCTGGAAATCGCCGAGAAGGCAAGGGTTAGATGGGCATGGAAGCTAGCTCACCATACCACCCCTACAGCTGTTCCCTTAACGCTGACACTGCGTGCCTTGTTTGAAGGGATGGCCATTGTCCGGTGCATCAATGGTATTTCAGGAGCAATCGTACTAAGATTCACACATGCTGATTCCAAGGAGTGATTTGGTGTCACGCATTAAACGTTCTGGGTTGCTTTCCCTGTAAAAAATCTACTTTGTCTGTCTTTTGTATAATCCTCCTGTGTTTCTATGTGATCACCATACAAACTGAGGCTAGAAACAAGAGGCAAGTTTTAACAGTGAGGGTAATTAATCATTGGAACAACTTACCTAGGGATGTGGTGGATTCTGTGTTGTAGGAAATCTTTAAATCCGGACTGGGTGTATTTCTCAAAAGCAGGCTCTAGCTTCAACAGGAGTTATGGGCTTTGTACATGAACCACATGGTGAAATTTTAGGGCCTGTGCTCTATAGAGAGCAGACAAGTTGATCCTAGACATCCCTTCTGGCCTTAGGATCTATGGATCTAGGCGTTAGTTTGCACGGGCTGTCAGTCTGATGCATTTTGCCAGCCCTAAGTGTTTTGGGTTATGCTGCTTGCCTTGTTCTAGTTAAATGTGTCAGTCATAACCCAGTGTACGATATTCAGTATTCATTTAATTCCTTTTTGGTCCAGATTCTTTGACTTTACCTTGAATTAATCAAAGATAAGGGAAGAGGAGTGCAATAATGAAATGTATTCGATTTTCGGCACAGAACAGATTGTACATGTGGCAGAGGCCAAAAGAAACATGTTTTCAGATTCATAATATCGGGAGGTTGCCATGCAGTCTTTTCCTGAAGTGAACTCTCTGTGTGATGTAAAGCGCTAAATGCAAGACTGCAATGCCCAGGTTTAGGTCACATCAGGGGGTCAGATTCGGGCCCCCCCTCCGGTGATCCTGTACTTTTCCCTGGTAAAAGAGCTCTTGTGCTCCAGAATCTGTGTATTTGTTTAGTTTTAAAAATACAAATGTCTAGCCCTTATAGTTGCAGAAATAATCTACTGAATATGGACCCAGGCAGTAATGTCTGCATGAGTCTTCAGGAAGCCTGAAAGACTAACTTTAAGAGATGACTGCTTCATTTATTGCATTGGGCGGATCACTCTGAAGCCTAATGATTGCAGTGTACATCTAAACCTTGTCTGTTTCACTGCTGACCCAGGCATGCAAGAAAGAAAAGGGATGGTCATAGTATGAATATTTGTATAGTCTATTATGAGAGGCAAAATCTTTTGGCATCATTGGTGGGTGGGGCTTTAGTGGGCGGTGGAGCCTGGGGGACTACCAGCCCTTATTTTTTCCCCCAATCTGATGCCTGGCTGAAGTGGAACCAATTCCTGCTTGAAGCCAAGGACTCAGTCCCTGCATTTGGGCGTAGCTGCTCTTTCCTCAACCCCGTTACGTCCGGCTCTGACAACTGTTTCCAAATGAAGAGCGTGATCCTGGTGTCCGATCTCATTGCAATCAGTGGGAGTTTTTCCAGAATAAGGCCTTCAAGGGCTGGGCCCAAATGGATTTTTCCACTAGCCTAGCCCTGTTTAAGAACAACATTGAAGCCTGATTAGCAGAAATTCACTTACATTTTGAAACCACTGGAAGACTTGGCAGTGGGATGATACAGCTGGAGCCAGCAGACTGCAGACACAGTGAAGGGAGTGAATATTTGCCTTTGGATTGGAACTCTGGACACGGCGAGGAATGGCTTCACTGCAAATGAAGCCTGGCTTTACAACAGTTTGGAAAAAGAAATAGTGTGTCTTAGAGATGGGGGGGGGGGGGGGGGAACTGCTGGCAAAAGCTAGCTGGAGGGAGGCAGCTAGCCAATAGATTGAAGGGCTAACCTATTTTCAGTGCAGCCTTTGCATACAAGAGAGAGAAAATGCTTCTTGAATTTTTACGTAGAACCAGCTCCCGGGTCGAAATCCTGCATCTGAGGTAACTCTGATCTAGCTCTCGAGAGCCAGGGGCAAATACCAATTTCAAAGTCAACGGTGGTCCTGTTTTATGCACTTGCCTCTGATTGCCTGCATTAGGGAGCTGATCTCTTCAGCTAAGCTCAGATGATTTTTGAAAACGCCCTCGCTAAGGAGTTCCTGGGGGAATTGCCTAGACATGGTATTTTCATATGTCGGTATAAATTCAGGTTTTCCTTTGAAAGCCAAGATAACATGCCAATGAAAAGACTAATGCTTGAGAAGCTGAAATACAAACAAAACACGGTGTGGCAATGGTGAGTCTGCCCAGTACTACAGAAACTTTCATGCTGGAACTGAAGGAATATTGCAAAACTCCAGGCCCTTTATAGCAGCTCCGTTTCCCAGAACTGTCTCTGAGCCCTCGTGTCCCTTTCCCAGAATTTAGCTTTCAGTTTAAGACTCTTCCCAGAATCCCCATTCGAGCCTCCCCGAGTCAGATGCAAACTGGCTCCTTACTCCAAGACCCTTCAGCAAGGTGCATCATTTAGGGAGGAAGGAGAATAGGTGAGTATTGAAGGAGAATAGGTGAATATACGCCGACTGGCAGTGTGCGTCTTCACTGTAGATTTAACTCAAGTCAGAGCCGCGCACTGGGATATAACTAGGTTTGGTAGAATTGAGTTTTAACTTTATTATAGTTTCTATGTTTATTTTTAAGCATTGTTTCCCCCTATTTTTATCTATTTAAAGTTTCACAGTTGCAGAAAATTCTGGGTTGGGGGCAACAGTAATGATCTAATGACAGCTGATATTGAGGTTCAAAAAACCACGAATTGTCAACATCACATGTCAGAATTTACAAAGTAAATATCCTTAAATCAAACCCCAATACATTCTTAAGCAGCATTTTTCTTACTTTCTCGCTCTGTAAATTTTTATCATCATCGGTGGAAATTATTTTTTTCATCAGTTGGTGTGTGTGTGTGACAGATTAGCAATTTCCTGTAATCTCTTTGGGAGATCTTCTTGTACTGAGTTTATGTATCGTTGTGGACCAGGGATTGTATGTTATTTGGGGGAGGGTATCCAGAGTCCCTCCAGGGACTAAGAACAAAGGGGTGTGATTAGGCAAATTCACTCCGGATGTAACACCTCCAGAAAGGTACCACCCTCTGGAGAGACTCGCATAGACTGGTTCAAACTGGATTCTCCAGGGGCAAAGACAAAGAAAGGACTTCTGGATAAATAGCCTGTGTTTAAAGTGACTCAGGGCCTGCTGTCTGATCCGGCAAGTGGGCAGGACCTTCTGTCCATGGGAGGCCCCAATCGTTGGGGAAAAGCGGGAAGGACCAGAACTCTTTTTGGAGAGTGGGGGTGGGTGGTGATCTCTGGTAAACTCATCAGCATGTATGTAGGTTCTTTTAGTGTGCTTAATATTTTCTCTGTAGTGCTTTTACCTTAAGAATAAATGTGCTTGCTTAGAAAGAGGTGTGTGATAACTGAAAACCATGGGCGACCACAGCTATGCATAGTCTCTGAAGAGAAAGCAAAGCGTAGAGACAGGCCTGCTTAGCCAGTCTGGCCTACCGGGAATATCCCAGTCTAGGCAGAGAACTGTGCAGCCTGGAAAAACCCCAGTTAGGAGGGAGGGAGACACATGTCTCTACCCAAGAGAGGAGCTCAGCGAGGGTGCCCTTGCTGGGCAGCGGAGGAAATACAGGTGCAGTTGCCCCCAGTGAAATTGGCGTTGACTGACAACAGTAAAAATCGAATCCTTCCAAGCCTCGCTCTGACACTTGAGTGGTTGTGTCCACACCAGCGCTGCCCTCGCTCGTGTGTGCCTGGTGCTAAGTCTTCCGGGAGCACAGCCCACGGTTCTTAGCACTGCAGTACGCTGAGCCCTTATAGGAATTCTTTCCCACAGAGTTGTGGGAGAACTTGTGCCCTAAAAGGACAGACCTGGGGGGAATTGTGGGCAGGCATTGGAGCACTAGCAGCACTCGAGTGGTGCTACTTGTGTCTACACTACAGAGTGGTCATGTTAGCAGCTGACAAGTTGTGTTATCTCAGGGTTTAGCCTGTAGCTCCTCTTGGGCACACAATGAGAATTAAAAGCACCACCGCACGTAGGGGTTTTTGTGTGTGGACAGGACTTCTGTCAGGGTAACATCCGAATTAACTCTGCAGTGAAAACAAGCCCACAGGTGGCAAACTCAAATGCAGCTCAAAGCCAGGCAAGTGGGTTAAGGTAGTCATCCTGGCCCCTGACTAAACTTAACTTAAGCCATTTGCTTCTCCAAGCACCGGGCTTGGGGATCTGTGGTCTTATCAAGAGTTGCACGTCGGCTTTTCAAGGACACTTGGAGCAAGAGACAATTACAGCGGACAGGAAGAGAACCCATTCACACTGAAGAAAGGGATTTGATTGTTTCTTCTACTTCCAGGGAGGCTAGGCTTGGGGAATCCCATTGGTTTACTTTGCCTGTAAGCTCTTTGGGGCAGGGACTGTTTCTTTACTATGTTTGTACAGCACCTGGCATGATGGGCAGAGGCAGCCTATGGGAGCTAGCGCATTGCAAATAATAAACCTGGCTCATGGGTGGCATATCCTTGCCAGAGGAGTGACTCAGGCCCCGTACTTTGGAGGGGGCATAGGATGGGGGCATCAGAGTGTATTCAATGTTATCAAAGTGGCATTGGATATTTATCACCTTCACATTTGCTCATTGCTGCATCCTGTTAACTAATGCTCTTCATAGAATACCAGGGTTGGAAGGGACCTCAGGAGGTCATATAGTCCAACCCCCTGCTCAAAGCAGGACCAATCCCCGGACAGATTTTTGCCCCAGATCCCTAAATGGCCCCCTTAAGGATTGAACTCACAACCCTGGGTTTAGCAGGCCAATGCTCAAACCACTGAGCTATCCCTCCCCCCCAGACCTTGTTGCCGTGTACTGTAATAGTTTGGCAAGATGTAACTATGTTAATTAAATCTCCATATAGTTGCTATTACCCTTCCGAGCAATCTCCGCATATTCCTGGAATAAACCCTAATGCTACCAAGGCAGAGCTAACTGAAAATTTCAGACTGATGTTTATCACTTTTAACCAGACAGCCCCATTCTTGCCATAATCCGTTTTCCGAACGGCTAGGCGGCCCCCCCCAGCACTGTTTCTTATCGATCTGAAGTCGTTTCCTTTACAGAGCTTCACATTTGCCCTTTGATCTGGCGTGATTAAAAAAGAAGGGATGCAACCGCCTACGCTAATAACTTTCTCGGCGCTAAATATAGAACTTGATTGTCAGCAAGCGAAACGTCCGTGAAACACACCCACGTAACACAGCACACAAGCCCGGGTCTCAAACCTTCCGTTGTGAATTACTCCTCCAACGGAGTGTGTCTGGGAATAGCAGAACCCGAATTGCCAAACAGGCCAGGAAAGAGAATGGATGGAGGAAAAGTCTGGGCTTCATTTTCTGATCCAGTGGTATGAGTTTTAATAAGACAATTATCATCGTTTGTGATTAAATTACCCCAGCCAGGCATGTTCATGGCATGTTTTCTTTGCAGGTGCAGGGCATTTCGCAAATATGTCAGCTGTGGCTTAGCATTTGTGAACACAGCTCACTGGCTGAAGAAGGTGCGATGCCCTCTGACTCTCAAACTCTTCATAGCCCTTTTGATAGGTGGCAAAATGCAAAAACAGGAATGCTAGATTACGAGGGAGGATGTCTGACAGATGGGAGACCTTGGCAGCCGGGAAACTTCAAAGACCGTTCTACTGAGATGTGCCAGACGCTGTGCGCGCATGGGATATTCGTAGACTATTGTACCGATGAGCAGTGCACGTATCTGCATGTTCCTGGCTCGCTGGGTGGGTTTCCTGTGGAATCTGGACTCACTGGAGGGTGATTAACGCAGAGTCCTGACTCCTTAGTGCCAAGTGAGCTGGACTCCAAGTACGAGAGACAGCAAAGGGGGGTGAGGTGGGAGGCAAATTCCCCATTGGCGTAACACTGGGGCCCATTATGTGGAATTGCACCTTATGAGCAATTTATCTTGAAACTCGCCGTTCTATTGGCTCAGTCCTATAATTAAACCAGTTTATTCCCTTTTTGATTAGCTCTTTGAAGGAACAGGCAGGTGTCGAGGTTATAGAAGAGGGGGAAAAAACCACCTTCACAATTACTGTTCATTGTGGTGGTGTGGACAATGTAACTTACTAACCCGTCAAATAATCTAGCGCTATCCGCAGGAGCGTTAATGTAAAGTAAACTGAGGCTGACAAGTGGTTCAATAGACAAATGTCGCTATTTGGTAGACATGCGTTGAGTGGACTGTAGTGCCTGGTGGTAAATAACAGGCTGTGCGTTTTTTGGTCCATAATTCAACTTTCAGGCCTGTCTGAATCCACAGAAGTAATTCATAAGAGAATTATTGATTATCTACCTCCCATCGTGATTGAATAATTTATTCAAATCGCCCTTTATATAATCCCGACCCAGTATGTAATTTAAGGACACATTTAGTGTATCAAAGATTTCTGGCATTTGGTTGAATTTTACTGGTGAAACCTATTGGAAAACAAACAACATTCCAATTGTGGGTACAGGTGATTATACAGTGATAGCCCCTGGAAAAACTTAGCACAGTTACTAGGCTCTGCATCCTGGACCGTAGTTCAAACAGGAGTTATAAGCCTGATACAGAAGTTTCTAGGTGAGGTTCTTTGGCCTGTATTATGCTGGAGGTCCAGCTAAATGATTATGATCCAGGCATTGTAAATCTGGCCATGAATTTCACACTGGACCAAGCCGCACTGCTCAGCTACTCTACTGTTGCCACTCCCCACTCAACTAGGTTTGCCAGGAGACTTAAATCCTGCAGCGAACCTCCTACAGCACAAGCTGAAATCCACCCCTGGCTAACAGAGCTGGAAGAAGCTAGCTGTTGAACGTCACCTTATTTCCTCAAAAACACTGAGCCAAATTCTTACAGTAGTGTGGCGTCTCTTCCATGGAGTTACGTCCAGGATACGTTTCCATGGAGTTCCATCAAGGTTGCCTCAACAACTCAGTGCAAAGGGAAAACCTGGAAACCCTTGGGACGTGGTATCATTGCATTTGTCCCAGAGACTTCCATCGGAATTACATCTGCTTATATCCAATCTGAACTGGGCCCATCACAGCAGAAGGTGAAAAAGGAGATTAGAAAGGTAGGGCAGTGCATTGGGATAGTTTCTACCCCATTTAGGGCCTTAATTTAGCAATCAGAAGGGGGCACTGGGGCCAGGCCTTATCATATCTAAGAATCGGGCCCAATCTACCTTCTAATACTTAAAAACTGGGAACCCAAAAGAGGGAAAGTGTTGAAACATTTCCCCCCCCCCCCGCCCCCAAAGAAGAGCCCTGTAGGACTTAGGCAGGATGGTCACTTCACTGCATTACAGCCGATCTGAATTACTGACACCTTTGCTGGTCTTACGTACCTGGGATATACTCCTGCTGGCTGATACGGACAGAAGAGACAAACTGGGTGAAGCTGTACTTAAGTCATGACCTACGTAATGCTAATTTGAGAACTTTGCCTGCTGAGACATTGAAAGCCCAATTTAAGCTGCATCAATTTATTCTTAATTTCCCAATTTGCTTGTCTGCTGTCAGTTTATTTCCCCAAACATAATACATATGTGTTTTTAAATATATCATTTGTATAATTCCCACAGCATGGCAGGCGCTGTGCTAACAGGTCTGCAGACTAGGTCCATCACCCAAAAAGCTGGCTATCACAGAGCCAGATCCTGCAAACCCTCCCATGTGTAACTTTCTTGATGCTCAGGTTCCCAATGATTTTCTATTATTTCTATGCCACTAGCACAACAACCAGGTTGGGGCCCCATTGTGCAGGGTACTCCACAGAAAACTGTGTCCCTGTTCCAAAGAGCTTCATATTGAAGGGGCATGTCTACACTGCAGTCTGAGGTGTGATTGTGGCATGAATTCATATAGCAATGTAGACACTGTGGCACTGGCTTCGATGCTGCTATTTTTAGCTGCGCTAGTGCGGGAAAGCTAACACAGGAGTGTCTCCCCATGCTGCAGTCACCTCACGGATTGCAGTGTAGACTACCCCAAAAGACAAGACAAACCAGAAAGCAGCTTGCCCAGAGTACTCGCCAAATGATCTCCTGTCTTTGCGTGAGATGCCCCGAGTAGATACTTTATTGGTGAAGATTGAAGGATGGGATGCAATAGGAAGTAACATGGCCAGTGAACTTTATCATGTGCTTCGTTAATTCCAGAGCTGTCAGACGTGAGCAAATTGACATGAAAAGAGTCCGTGTCTTTGAAGGGTAAGCGGAGGTTTATGGGTCTCTGGGGAGAAGGGTGTGTTTTAAGAAAGGACATGGAAGAGAAGACCACGGAGGCAGGTGAGCCAGGATAGGAAGTGGGCTCCAGGATGGTAGGGGAGGGCTGGGAAAGGCAAACGCAGTGGCAAAATCCATAGTATTGGGGACACAAAGGCACTGGATTATATGGAGATATACCTATCTCATAGAATTGGAAGGGTCCCCGAAAGGTCATCGAGTCCAACCTCCTGCCTTCACTAGCAGGACCAAGTACTGATTTTGCCCCAGATCCCTAAGTGGCCCCCTCAAGGATTGAACTCGCAACCCTGGGTTTAGCAGGCCAATGCAGAAAGCTTGCTGGGGCAATGTGTGGCTTCTGCATTGGCCGTGCCCAGTGGGATCAGCAAAACTCCCATCGGCTCAAGCTCAGTGGTTTGAAATAAAACTTTCCAGAACAAAGGAGCTGATGTTTTTCTGAAATGGCGCCGTTCTCAAGTCTGCAGAACCTTAAACAGCTGGAACTGACGCTCTGCTGTCTTGCGTCCTGCGTGCTCATTTGCACAAATGCTGGCCCTGAGTGCAGGGCACTGGGAATCGGGTGCGGAGGGTTCTGCGCCAGCTGCCTTTGGGGAAGCAGATTGAGTGTTAGGCTTTTGTTACAATTCACAAAACCTTAAACAGGCTGAGGCCCAAGCATCCAGCTGAGGTTCTAATCTCCTGTATTCCTTCTGCCTTCTCAGGCAGGTGTGAGGTGAGAGAGGTGGTCGAAGAATAGACATAGCTCACATCTGATTCAGTAGCCAGTGTCTGTGCCGTCCCCTCTTACTGGAGTTGGGAAGTACTATAGATTTAGGCCCTGCTGTTGGATCTGTTTGACTTCAGCTGGACATCATACTGGTGCAGGGCTCTGCTTGCAGAGGTCCAGCTGGAGAACTGGGGGCTGCGCTCGTTCTAAGAGAAGAGCAAAGATCTTCCTGTTGGCCGGTTTTCGGCCAGGCTTTCATTTCAATTATTTGAATGATTTTTATCATGTCGTGTTTCATCTGTTGTCTGGTTTACTGTTGTAGAGACACAAGGGGGTGAAATGCTGGTACCATAAAAAATAAAATGCAATATTTATTAGAAGACTAATATAATTGTCACTCATACATTATTCTTAGAGGATCCCATTTTTAATTTATGTCCAGTATTTCCCTCTCTTTGTGGCTAGTGCTTGGAGATAAATGCCTATAAGGAAGATTTTTTCCTCCCTCTCCTTCCTTCGTTCTTGGATCCTTCTCCTTTGTTGATGTGCTGACTGTTGTTGTGGATGCCTCAGATCGCAATGAAAAGACTAATTTCTCAAGATCATGGGAGAGAGAGAGAAAGCTGCTCTTAAAGCAGAAACCTAGAACAGAACGAAAAATAGCTAATGATAAATTTAGATATGTTTTGTCTTTTTTTATGGATGGGGGAGGGATTCCACAGAATCGAAGTCCAATAGAAATGTTTCCATTCATTTTTTTTAAAAAACACAATACACCTTGGTTTTTAAACCCACCCCTTGCACCCAGAAGTACAACGGACTTGAGTGATTTTCATAGTTGCAGCTCAGAGGAATGCAGTTAACAAATGGCATCAATAGGCTTTCGCTTTTAATCACCTCTGATGTTGGCAGTTGTAGAGGTAAAGAACTGTGTCTACAAAAGGAAAATCCGTTTACAATGTTCCATTTCAATACAGTTAGAGTTAGAAATTGTTGTGTAAAAAGATGGGGGGGGGGGGAAGAGTGAGAATAGATTAAATTGACAAGTCTCGTGGCATTGAGATGCTGGAGGTTGTGCTCTAGTGGTCCATTCATATCCATCTTAGCTGGCAGAAAGCACTCCTGGGCCGCCCACACTGCACCTGAGCTGTGTATTAATGGACCATTGAACTGCAGTCTGCAGTTCCTTAATGCTGCGTGAAAGACATGATCCTAGAATGAACTAACTTTTTAAACACAGTACAGTAATGGCATCATAGTCTGTAGAGAAAGGTAAATTGGATTTGGAAATGTCATCCTAGGCTGGTCATTAGGCACTATGGATTGAGATTTAAGTATGGAATGTTGTCCTTACATATGTATTTCTTTGCTCTTGTGGTTTGTATGGCAACCGTAAAGACATTGTTGAGGCCGGTAGGTTCAAATATTTTCCTCTTCCCATCTGTTTGCAAAGTCCAGGTCATTTTACACTCTTTGTTTTTTCTAAGCAATATTCTGATGAGGCATCTCCATGACTGGAGGTTTGCAACCTTGGTAGCCTATTCTGTATGGTCATCTGCTAATCTCTTTGTGGATGAATAATCCTTTCGATCCTCCCAGGCTAAAAGATCATCCATCCAAGATCTTTTTTTTTTCCTGCCTCTCATTCTTCTGCCATCAACTGTCCCTTCCAGTGTATCACCCACTGAACCCCCTAAAATGTGCCCTTTTCATAAGATCCCTGACTAGCTTTTTCTAGAGATCCCATCATTTCCAATACTTTTTTTTTTTTTTTTTTGGGATTATGCAGTCTACCATAGTATTTTCAGAATTATTCTATAACACCATAATTTGAAGGACCGTGGGGGGAGGAGGGGGTTATTGATTGTTTGAATGTCCCATGTGTCACAGCCATAATTTCACACAGACCAAATGTTAAGTTTTTAAGACTCCAAATTTAGATTTATGTCCCTTGTCATCAGATGTTTATTCTTCCAGAATGTCTCCTTTTCTCTTGTTGTTCTGGTGCTGACTTCGGTATCTGATCATGCGTCTTCTGTAATGATGCTTCCTAATTAGAAATTCTTTCTCACTTGCTGTATGGCTGTATCATTCACTGGAACCTTCCATGTTTTCCCAGGATCCTTGCTAACAACACCACAGTAGTTTTTGTCTCATTCACATTTAGCTCTAGGCCATATTCTTTGCCATATTTATAGATAATCTCCACTAACTTCATCAGACCCTTCTTCTGAATCAGCCAACAGCACTGTGTCATCTGCATCGTGAATGCCATTAACCCATTTTTTTATTCCTCTTAAGACCATCTTCCATTTCTTTGATCAATTTTTAACTCTAAGCAACACTTTGAGTTAAATTCATTGTCATCAACTCAGCAGGAACTATGGGGAGGAACTGCCCAGAGTAGATTGATTTAAATCACCAAGTGGAAAGCCTCGATTTAAATCTTCGATTTTTTTTCCATTTGTACTTCAGTTATTTTCTAAGGCCTGGTCTACACTGGGGGGGGGGGGAGGGGATTGACCTAAGATATGCAACTTCAGTTACGAGAATAGCGTAGCTGAAGTCGGCATATCTTAGTTCGACTTACCTCGTGTCCTCATGGTGCGGGGTCGATTGCCATGGCTCCCCCGTTGACTTTGCTTCCGCCTCTCGCCGAGCTGGAGTTCAGCAGTCGATGGGAGAGCGATCGGGGATCGATTTATCGCATCTACACTACACGGGATAAATCGATCGCTACCCACCGTTCCGGGTACCCTAAGAAAGGTGCATTCACATTGGTTGATATAACCATTAAAACACATTGATTTACAACTAAGTAGAGCCTTGACATTAGATTTGGTACATCTTTTTGCTACATAAGAAGGTACAATAATAACTGTATTATTATTTATATAGCTTGATATTTTCTTATTAATTGTACATTTTTAGAATGTTAGAAAATAGCGAATATGTTCTTATTAACAAGATAATTCACTTTTTGTCAGGATTTGTGTCAAGCTGCAGTGACATGGTAGAAGGAATTTAATTAAACACACAAAACAGCAGATAAAATTTGTTTATTGAACAATCCTGTACCCATAGTACGGGCTCTGAGTCCCGCACGGGATCAAGCCCTCAATACAGTACATGACTTTTTTTGCCATATTTATAAAGCTTGACCTCAAAACTTAAATGTGTTTCCCCCTGATTTTTTCTTTATATAGAAAAGCAGCCTCTAACACCATGTTTTTGATAGAGCCTCATGGATTCAGCATAGTTAGTTTTTATTTAAATCTTTTAAAAGATTATAATATGGTTGGGCCTTAACATATTTTGTATTAAATTCAGGTTTCATTTTAAACAAGTTTATTTTTAAAAAGAAACAATTGTTGCAATTTAAATAACAATAAAAAAATCCCATTTTTAAATAAAAATGAATAGATATTCCCTTAAGAGGTTTTGCGTACAAGGATAGAGTTTTGGGTGCTATTCCGTGGCTGGCATAAAACTGGCACTGAAGTGCACATCTCTCTGTAAATGAAATGGTCATCAAAAACCTGGGTCAATGCAACCTAAGCTAAGTGCAGGGCAGGTGCGTCCAAGGCTGGGCAGGACCTGATGTGCATAACGTACCCACACAACGCAAGACTGCCCAAGGACCATGCCTCCCGGGGAGCCAGTGATTGTGATGCAGCCCTGTAAGAACAATGTCACTTAGTGGGCATATGATGGGGCAAAAAAGGAGTTTATGAAGGATGCCGGAGGGGCTTACCGGTGACCACTAGGGTAGGTGGTACCTGTGGCAGAGTTACAGCTATGAGTAACAGGAAAAGGAAATGGGGTGTGATCAGGCAAGCTGCCAGCTGGCAAGAATATTGTAACAAAACCTGCCTCTGAGCTTGCTGTTGAGAGAGGAGACTCCCATGAGAGCCTGCTGTGAATCTGGGTGTCTCAGCCGGGGGCAGATTCAGTTTCGCCTCGGAGACAGTGCTGGGCAGTTAAATCAAAGGCTAGACGGCCCACATGACTGCTTCTCTATGGCACGAGCTCCACATTGTAACTAGAATGCAACATACAGCGTAGTCAGTGCTTCATTTGGGCCAGGGCTGAGCCCGGCCCCTCTGGGCCCGGCAGTTCACAGCCCCGGCCCCTCTGGGGCCCGACAGTTCAGAGCCCCGGCCCCTCTGGACTTGCTGCAACTGTTTTAAAGGAAAAAAAATTGCTTGAGCCCCGGCACCTCTTTCGTTACAAATTAAGCACCGAGCGTAACGGTGGGCGAGGAACTACTTTAGTTGCTGTTCGTCTTGCTATCAATGGGCCACGCTAGCCTGCAAACCGCGTGCCCCCGCTGGTTATATTTTGCCCGCCTCCTAAATCATTCCACTCCCCATCAATCAAGTCCTACGTGTTTGTCCAAGGCAGCAGCAGGGGAAGTTTTAAAACTGAGCTGAGAACACAGAGGCTGCTTTCCAAGCGTGGCACCGAAAAGGGATTCATTGCTATGGAGCGGGAAAAGTATTCGTGAAAATGAAAGGAGACCATACCGGGGCTGCAACATGAGAGGCCAAGCTGAGATGGGGGGCAGGGTGGATGGAAATTCCCCCATATCAGCCTTACGGTGCTTTGTGATCCTGTCCTGTTATTAAGGACTTCAAGAATGCTGTCCTGTGATGTTTAATTCGAATGGGCCAACCTGTTCAATACACTGTAGAGTGCGTTCTAGATCATAGAACATCAGGGTTGGAAGGGACCTCAGGAGGACATCTAGTCCAACCCCCTGCTCAAAGCAGGACCAATCCCCAGACAGATTTTTGCCCCAGATTCTTAAATGGCCCCCTCAAGGATTGAACTCACAACCCTGGGTTTAGCAGGCCAATGCTCAAACCACTGAGCTATAGATAGCGCACACGGAACTGACGGAGGGGAGCGGCAGGCCCTGGTTTAGGGGTTGCCTAGCCTAGTGGAAGTAGATAGATAAAGTGTTGATTTAAGACGCATGCATGATCTGCCTCCATGTACGAACTGGAAAGTAGGTCCTGGTAAGCTGCTCCTCGGGGCCCGGCACGGGGAAAATCTTCACCCTTTCCCACTTGGGTTGTCTCCTGCTGCTTAACGGTCACCCCCGCAGAGGTGGCTTTGCCATGAGAGCGCCGTCGCCAGGAGGAGCGGGAGTGCCACAGGACTCCCTCCACCACCGCTGACCACCGGGTTGTTACCCAACGAGCCACGGTGAGAGGGGGTTACGAGCACGGCTTGCCAGGCCGGAATGGGCAAAGAGCTTGGTGTGCAGCATAGGAAGGTGGTTGACAGAGTAGCCTAGGCCTTGTCTGGATCCGTGTTTCCTCCTTCGATGGCCAGCGACTGGTGTAGCTGCACTACTGCAAGCCCCTGGCCTAGCCGAAGAAAGTGGTTGTTGTGCACCATCTGAACGGGTCCCGGTTTTGAAATCAGGATTCGCTCAACCAATGCACATCGCTTTTCCTTGTCTATGCTTGGCCTCCGCACTGGTGCAGCGGTGCTGATTGCTGGCCGCTGACGGCTGAATCGGGGCTAATGCTAAGTATGGACCAGGCCTGAGCCCTTCTAGACGCTTCATGCGGCTGAAAGTTGCTTGTCCCAATTTGGTGACCCAGGCCTGTGAGAATTGCAGCAGACGTGAGCGCCCAGTTCTTTTAATTGCATTAGGAAAGACCCAAGGTGCACCAACTGCCAACTTAACCTGTTTCTTCGTTAAACTAAAAGGCTTTCGCTGAAAAAGAACACAGCCGTGGGGCTCAGAAGTGAAATTTAATTGCCATAATATGGGTCACCCCACCTACAGAGAATTAGCAGGGAGGCATGTGTGAGCAACCTACTTCTCTTTACCTAGCCCTCCCAAAATCGGCTTGCTGCACCGCTGCTCCCGGAGTTTACAAAGGGAGGTAACTTTTTAAGAAAATATAAAAGGTAGATCTGGGGGAGTAGCCTGAGGCAAACGCCCCCTGTTCTAGCCTTACAACTCTTCCAGCATGTTACCTGCAGGGTATTAGGAAAATCCAACAGTCAGTGCCCCTTGCAGCCACGTTTTATGAAAGCCTAAATGTGATCTTTACTTGGCATTAGCAGTGCCTCTTGGGGCTCCTAGAACACTACAGTGACCCCAGCAGTGTATAATCTTAGGGTACGTCTACATTGCAGCATGAGCCCGGTCTCAAGGCTAACCCCCTTTGTGTCTACACTGCAGCTGCGCTAACCCAGGGCTCAGACCCAGGGTCATAAGAACATAAGAACGGCCATACTGGGTCAGACCAAAAGGTCCATCCAGCCCAGTATCCTGTCCACCGACCGTGACAAATGCCAGGTGCCACAGAGGGAGTGAGCCGAACAGGCAATGATCAAGTGATCTCTCTCCTGCCATCCATCTCCACCCTCTGACAAACAGAGGCTAGGGACACCATTCCTTACCCATCCTGGCTAATAGCCATTAATGGACTTAATCTCCATGAATGTATCTACTTCTGTTTTAAACCCTGTTATAGTCCTAGCCTTCACAACCTCCTCAGGCAAGGAGTTCCACAGGTTGACTGTGCGCTGTGTGAAGAAGAACTTCCTTTTATTTGTTTTAAACCTGCTGCCCATTAATTTCATTTGGTGGCCCCTAGTTCTTATATTATGGGAACAAGTAAATAACTTTTCCTTATTCACTTTCTCCACACCACTCATGATTTTATATATCTCTATCATATCCCCCAGGGTCCCAGGACCCTGCACAGCTGGAGGGTCTGAGCTCGAGTCAAGCCAGGACTTTGGGTCCGAGCCCTATTGCTTCCCAGTGTAGACGCTGCCTGGCTTGACTCAGGTCCCGGGAGACATCTGGGAGTATTCCACAATTCTGTGGGACAACTTCCTTAGTCAGTCTCTCTCTCACTTTCTCTCTCTCACTTTCTCGACAATCTGCAATCCACTGTATGGAAAACGGTAACCATTCTGCACCCTCTTGGCAAACAGCCGCAGCTCAGGTCAGCGTTAACTCCTCATTCTCTTCTGATCACCGATCTGCAAGCACACGATCAGAGAGCTTGCAATGGAGACCGAACTGATGGAGCCTTTTGCAAAGCGAGCAGCTTCCTGGTAACGTACAGGGCGAGCAGTAAAGTTTTCCCACAGTCCACCCATTCCTAGGGCTAGAGCATCCACGTTTTGGTTGGGGGCGAGGTCCTAGGGACTCTAGATATGGTTACTTTGACTCGGGTGTGCACACTGCAGTGCGGATGCCAGAGCACGGTTTCGAGCATGGGTCGGAAAGTTCTTAACCTAGGGTTAAAATACAGTGTGGCTGCTCGAGTCCAGGGTTCCTTAGCACGAGTGAGCTGACTCGAGTCTGACTAACCCTGGGCTTACATTGCAGTGTAGACCTCCCCTTAGGCCTGGTCCACACTAACCCCCCACTTCGAACTAAGGTACGCAAATTCAACTACGTTAATAACGTAGCTGAATTCGAAGTACCTTAGTTCGAACTTACCACGGGTCCAGATGCGGCAGGGAGGCTCCCCCGTCGATGCCGCGTACTCCTCTCGGCGAGCTGGAGTACTGGCGTCGACGGCGAGCACTTCCGGGATCGATCCGGGATCGATTTATCACGTCTAGACAAGACGCGATAAATCAATCCCAGAAGATCGATTGCTTACCACCGGACCCGGAGGCAAGTGTAGACCTACCCTTTGTCTCTCTCCTTTCTCCTGCTGCATTTCTTTCTTTCTTTCTTTCTTTCTCTTCTAGGGGCAGCCACAGACATGGACCCTTTCCCGAGGGTCAGGTGTGTTCTGCTCCCGATCCACTCCTTTCCCCTACTCCCTTCCTCTTGCATCCCTTCCTCCCCAAGTCCCCCACTGCGTTCTGCTCCGCAAACCTTCACCTCCTGCTGCTGGCTGCCCTCCAGCAGTGACTGTTCCTGGTAAGTACAACCGGAAACGAGTTAACTTGGTTCCCACCGTTAACTCGGTGCCATTGTGCTTTCCGTTAACTTCTCACATGCCTGCATGGGGTTAAATAGCTTTTACCTTCCTGGCCCTGAGGGGTGGCTGGACAACTGTCCTTGCAAAGAGCTAGACCGTGTGGATGCTGGGCAGTGTCTTTTGACATCTGTACAGGATCTTCTTGTCTGACACCTGGATTGAGAACTTTCTGGGACAGGGACTGTTGTCTTTGCTACTTGTCTGTACAGCACCTACTACAATGAGGTCCTGATCTTTGGGTGGGTTCTAGGCATTTCTCTAATATGAATACATAATAATAACAGGAGGTCAGGATAATATGAGTTCTACCTGGTCTAGATCATTGACAATCTATCTTGATTAGCATTTTTATTTTCATCTTTTCCCCCTCCTCCTCCAAAAAACCCATCCATCCATCATAGAAGCATGGACATTTAGGACTAGAAGGATCCTCAGTAGGTCATTCAGGACTAAAAGGGACCTCAGTAGGTCATTTTAGTCCAGTCCCCTGCACTGAGGCAGGACAAGGTATTATCTAGACCATCCCTGACAGGTGTCTGTCTAACTTGCTCTTAAAAATCTCCAATGATATAGATTCCACAACCTCCCTAGGCAATTTGTTCCAGTGCTTAACCACCTTTATTGTTAGGAAGTTTTTCCTGACATCTAACCTAAACATCCCTTGCTGCTGTTTAAGCCCATTGCTTCTTGTGCTGTTTGCCGTGGATAAGAAGAATAATTTATCACACTCCTCTTTATAACAACCTTTTATGTACTTGAAGTGTGTCTTCATGTCCCCCCTCAGTGTTCTATTCTCCGGACTAAACAAACCCAATATTTTCAGTCTGTCTTTGTAGTTCATGTTTTCTAGACGTTATCATTTTTGTTGCTCTCCTCTGGACTTTCTCCAATTTGTCCATATCTTGCCCAAAGCATGACACCCACAACCGAACACAGGACTCTAGCTGAGGCCTTATCAGCACGGAGTAGAGCGGAAGAATTACTTCTCGTGTCTTGATCACAACACTCCTGCTAATACACCCCAGAATGAGGTTCGCTTTTTTTGCAACAGCGTTACACTGTTGACTCGTATTTAGTTGCTCTCTGAGCTGTGGCGCAAATGTAATCCACTGTAACGCCCAGATCCTTTGCTGCAATACTCCTTCCTAGAGAGACGAGGTGGGTGAAGTAATATCTTTTACTGGACCAACTTCTGTTGGTGAGGGGGACAAGCTTTCAAGCTACACAGAAGATATGACCCCACCCAACTTGTCTCGCTAATATCCTGGGACTGACACAGCTACAACTACACTATGTACTCCTTCCTAGGCAGACCTTTCCCATTTCATATAATAGAGTTCATTTTGTGTCCGTGACCCTTGAATCACTAATAATTGGCTATAAAATCAGTCCCATGAAATATACAGAACATTTTACTCATGTAAGCCCTGCCCTTCCAGACAAATGCAGGGTAAGAAGGTTCATGTTTGAAAATCATTGGTTAGACAATTGAGGGAAAGAGCAGCGCCCATCCGCTCTCGGCATGGCCAGCAGAATGAGGTTGGAATGTGAGCTAGGGGCTTTGCTTCTCCCTAGAACTGTGACTAGAGTTGGGAGACATTTGACTGAACCTTTTTCACCAAAACATGCCGACTGGAGTCGATGGGAACATTTCACAAACTTCTGTCGAATTCACCCAATTGTTTCTGTTGTGGGGGAAGGGGCGACCTTTAAAAATAATCAGAAAAAATCAAAACGTTTTGACATTTTTGATTCTAAATGACTTTTTGGTTTGAAATTGACTTCCGTTTTATTTTTTAAAGTTTTTAAAAAGTTCGATTCAAAACGAAAATTTGTTTTCCAGTTAGCCGAAAATTTCAAAAACATTTAATTTCCGCTCAACAGGAAATGAATTGTATTTATTTATTGTATGACCACTGAACCGAAATATCAGTTATCTGCGTAGCTCTAATTGTAATATTACCGGCGTCTTGCATAAGATGCAGATTTACTGTTTACATTGGACTGTGGGTTGTGTAGTTTAGATGTGGACAGAGGCACTGTATCCTGAAATGATCCAGTTCAGTAGATATGTGTCTTTAGCTCCCAGTGATAATGACATCAGATCAAAGCCACTTAATTCTCAGAGGCATTAACAAACACCCCCTCATACTTACTGCTGTTTCTTTACCACCAGACCGATGAGTAAACTGGATTATGTTTCAACGGCCAAGGATTTTTATTTTATTTTTTTGCTAGCAGGTGGCTGCCTTGATTGGTGCTGTGTGATGGGTTCGGTCACAGAGGCTCCCCCCGTCACCTGATGTGCTGAGATTGTCTCTGAGCCCGTTTTCCCTGCCAGCTTGGGACTCCAGAACCCTGTCTTGTTGAGCCAGACACTCGAGCCTGCTGCACCCTAGCCTCAGGGTCTAGACCACCCCCCCAAAGCTGCAGGCCTTAAGTGAAAACCACTCATCAGGTCACCTATCTCCAGCACCCAGTTCCCAATGGGATCCAAACCCCAAATAAATCCATTTTACTCGGTATAAAGCTTACGTAAACTCATAAATTGTCTGCCCTTTATAACACTGATAGATATGCATAGCTGTTTGCTCCCCCCAAATTAATCACTTAAACAAAAGTAATTTTATTAAGTATAAAAAGTAGGATTTAAGTGGTTCCAAGTAATAACAGACAGAACAAAGTAAGTTACCAAGCAAAATAAAACAAAACACGAAAGTCCTAAGCCTAATACATTAAGAAACGGATTACAGTTAAATCTCATCCTCAGAGATGTTCCAATAAGCTTCTTTCACAGACTAGACTCCTTCCTAGTCTGGGCCCAATCCTTTCCCCTGGTACAGTCCTTGTTAGTTCCAGCAGGCACCTTAGGTGAAAAGCAGGGACTTTCTCATGATTGGGACCCTCTTTGTCCTGCTCCACCCCCTTTTATAGCTTTGGCACAAGGCAGGAATCTTTTGTCTCTCTGGGTCCCCACCCCTCCTTCTAAATGGAAAAGTACCAGATTTAAGATGGATTCCAATATCATGTGACTGGTCCCATGTTCTATGAGACCTCATTCTTCATTACCCAGGGGCTGGCACACACGTACACAGGAAGGCTGGCAGGTAAACAAATAATTTACAACCAATTGTCCTAGTCAGTGGGAGCCATCAAGATTCTACACCACCATTAATGGCCCACACTTTGCATAATTACAATAGGACCTCAGAGTTATACTTCATACATGCATACAAATAAGAGGAATATATTCAGTAGGTTATAACCTTTGTTATGATACCTTAGAAGAGACCTTTTGCATAAAGCATATCCCAGTTACATCATATTCACACTTATAAACATATTTCCATAAAACATTATGGAGTGCAACATCACATGCTGATCATAGGCACTGCCTCTGTGGGTGCTCTGGGGCTGGAGCACCCACGGGAAAAAAATAGCAGGTCCTGCTGATCAGCTGTTCGGCAAGCAAGAAGCACTGGGGAGAGGGAGCAGAGTGGGGTCGGGAAGAGGCGGAGCGAGGGTGGGGCCTTAGGAGAAGGGACAGAGCCTCAAGGCAGAATGGGGGTGGATCATCCACCCAGAAAGAAGAAAGTCGGTGCCTGTGGTGCTGACCCACAGGGGCCACCAGAAAAACATGTATATTGGTGGCCTTCCCATTTTCCAGGATGGCTGCAGTAGGGGTTCCCAGTCAATCCCGTTGTGGCCCCTAATGATCTTTCTCCATGCAGGAACAAGGCATCTGTGTGATGCATAGGAGAAATTGCAGTTGGGAAGAGAGTTAAAATAGATGGGGAATTGCCCCTTCTGCCTTTGGTGCAGCCCTTTTCAGTATTGCTGTGCCTTCTGTATCCAAGGCCAGCGTGAGAAGCGGGGAAAAGCTGCTTTCCCTCTGCCCCCATTTATTCTTCACAGCAGTGCTGTCCTCCGAATTGGAGTTAGCACATGTGTGCTGCTCCCGGAGCGTTGATTCTGAATTAGAGGGCCGGGATCATGTTCAGTGTGGACGGAGATGACTCAGTCTTGCAAATTGTAACAGTGACTAACTCATTTGAGGAAGGGCCTTCAGACACTGACCAGAAAGTGGTTACGAGAATGTGCCACTTTCTGTTTGTATTAGGAATTGGAGGGGGGGGGGAGAAACCATAGCTTTGTTTTGTGCTTTGTTCTGCCTCTTCACTGACCAGAGACTGCATTATGCATCAGTGCTATGATAACTCACACTCCTAACAGAGCCTGTCCTCAGATTAAAACATGGAACACTCTGTCTCCGTTAGTGCACCAAGCATTGTAACCTCAAGGTATTGATTAAACAATGTACTGATTAATTCCCAGGAAGCATGTTCTTTTAACTAATGTGGCCAGAAGTCCCTTGGTTTCATAAACTCAGTGATTTTTATGGCCAACTCTGGGACCATTATGATCATCGGATAATGGATGAGAAAACGAACAAACCGCACATGACAGATGTTAGTCACGTCGCTTAAGGCACGTCTGCCAGGTGCTTGGATACTCCAGTGATGAGAGCTGAATAAGAACCTGTGTAGAATAAAATAGTATGACTGTCTAGGCATAGATTCTAAGGCCAAAAGGGACTTGGGGACGGATAGCTCAGTGGTTTGAGCATTGGCCTGCTAAACCCAGGGTTGTGAGTTCAATCCTGGAGGGGGCCACCTAGGGATCTGGGGCAAAATCAGTACTTGGTCCTGCTAGTGAAGGCAGGGGGCTGGACTCGATGACCTTTCAGGGTCCCTTCCAGTTCTAGGAGATAGGTATATCTCCATATATTTAAAAAAAAAAAGACGGAGGTTGCAGCCCCTCCTATGTATCACAGGCGTTTACATTTCATCCAGTTACCCCTGGATTGAGCCTGGTGACCTGTGTTTGGCATCCAGGGGTGATCTGAAGACATGGAGAGATGGAGAATCCATCACTTCCCTTGGGAGTTTGTTCCAGCGGTGAAGGTGATTGGCCATTAAATATATGGGCCTTGTTTCTGATTTGAATTTGGCTGCAGCTTCCCGCCCATTGTTCTTTTTCTGCCTTTCTCTGCTAGATTAAAGAGCCTTTTAGTAATGATATTTTCTCCCCAGAAGAAAAAAAAAAAATTAATGAAGATATCCCAGCTCCTAGAACTGGAAGGGACCTTGAAAGGTCATCGAGTCCAGCCCCCTGCCTTCACTAGCAGGACCAAGTACTGATTTTGCCCCAGATTCCCAAATGGCCCCCTCAAGGATTGAACTCACAACCCTGGGTTTAGCAGGCCAATGCTCAAACCACTGAGCTATCCCTTCCCCCAAGGTATGTGTGCATTGGCATCAGGTTATAGGGGATTTTCTCCAGCACCCTCATATTGTTTTTCTGGCTCTTTTCTTTCGCCTCTAATTTTCCAGTATCCTTTTTAAAATGTAGACACCAGAATAGTACAGAGCAGGGGTGGCCAAACTGCAGCGTGGATTTTTCACGCACCTGAGCAATGTAGTTAAGCCGCCTTAATTTTCTAGTGTAAACCAGGCCTGAGACGCTGAAGCTTTGTTCTGCTTTGATGTAGTAATGGGGTGTGACCTGTTTGGTGTATTTGAAGCTTAAAATAGATTCTTATGAGTAATGTACTTCAGGTGCTTATCACTAATTAATTAATTCATTTGTATGATGGATACCTAATTAAAACAGTCTAAGAGAACTCCTCTGAGGCCTTCAACTAATGGGACTGCGAAGGGGGTTGTTTCTTTGCTGATGTAACTTGTTGGATTGATTCCCACAGGCTGGGCCGGTTTATTAGGCTTTGTTTGAACGTTACTTAAAATGAGACACCGGTGAAGGTGTGAGGTGGGTGGTATCATTTGAAAGACGACAAAACTCCATTAGGGAAAAAGAAAGATGTGATACGATGTGTAATTGACGTGCTGTAAAAGGGAAAGGCAAAAAGCCTCACCTGTGAGCAGAAAGAGAACGTTTTTCATTTTCATTGATCTGGAAAAAGAAAAGATGCTCACAGAAGCAGAAGAAATTAGTCCAGCAGTGGGTGATTGTGGAGGGAAATGTTTACAGCCCTTTCAAAGAGCATGTGCCTTTGATAAACAGGGTTAATGATCAAGTGGCCAGTTCTCGGTTAGATATGGAAAATAACCTTTGCTCACTAGGGAAAGGATCTGAGGTATCTGAGTGGCATAAGAGTGTCTGTCTGCTTAACAGTTGTACGTTTAGCGCAGTGGTTCCCAAACTTTTCGGCATCACGCCCCCTTTTTACTTTTCGAGAAACCCTCACGCCCCCTACCTCTCCTTTATCATCATCCAAACCCCCCTGATCCTTGTCCCCTGACCGCCCTCTCCCGGGACCCCCCACCCCTAACCGCTCCCTCAGGACCCCACTCCCTATCCAACCCTCCCTGCTCCTTGTCCCCTGACCCCTCCTCCTGGGACCCCACCCCCTATCCAACCCCCCTTGCTCCTTGTCTCCTGACTGCGCCCCCCCGAACCTCAGCCCCATCCAACCGCTCCCTGTCTCCTGACTGCCCCCTCCCGGGACCCCCCCCCAGGACCCCACCCCCTATCCAATCTCTCCTGACTGCCCTGACCCCATCCACACCCCCACCCCCTGACAGGCCTCCCGGGGCTCCACGCCTATCCAACCCCCCCCTGCTCCCTATCTCCCGACCACGACCCCCAGAACCTCCACCCCATCCAACTGCTCCCTGTCCCCTGACTACCCCCTGGGACCTCCTGCCCCTTATCCAACTCCCTCTCCCCCCGCTCCCCGCCCCCTTACCAGGCTACTCAGAGCAGCAGGACTGGCTTATTGGAAAGCCTGGGAGGTGGGCAGGTGCAAGCCGTGCTGCCTGCGTGGCTGCGGGGGAGGATAGACAGGAGGGGAGGGGCCGGGGGCTAACTCAAGGGCTGGGCAGCTTTGTGCCCCCCTTGGAATTTCTTCACGCCCCCCCCCCCCCCCCCCCGTTTGGGAACCAGTGGTTTAGCGCAATTCATGATACTTACACTAGGGGGTTCCATTTTGCTTGAAGCATCACTTACCAGGGCAGAAAATGGAAGAAAAAGAGAAATGAATTTGAGAGAGAATTTGACTGCAGGCACTTGTGATTTGTATCCTTGTGAGAGGGGAAACGCCGGCCCCCATGCCCCAAGATGATACACAAGCCTTAGGCTTAGTTCCCATACAGAGTTGCACCATTTTAATTCCGGCCAGGTTTACGCTACAGACTTTTGCTGGCATACTTTGTCGGTCAGGGGTGTGATGGGCCGTGGCTTGTGACCGACATAGCTGGGCCAGCGAAAGCCCCTAGTGTAGACTTGGTTATGCCAGCAGAACTGTACCTTTGCTGGTATCGCTGATTTTTGCTGTGGGGGTGGGTGAGGAATGAGCTAGACCGGCAAAAGCACAGTGTTCTGCCAGTGCAGTTTTGCTGGTATGAGCTGCGTCCGCACAAGGACTGCTGTGCTGGTAGAACGACACCGGCAAAGCCTTGCACGGGTTGGGCTGGCCCGAAGGTGTGATGTCGCACCGATTTAGTTAAAAACAGTGCAACTTTGCGTGTCAGTGTCACAGAACTAGCTCTGGCTCTTTACATAATCAAGAACACCCGTTTCCTTTCGCAGGTTTCAACTCCTAACAAAATGGCTCTTTTCATCAAACGTATTCATTTTAATTTTTCTTCATGAACACCTTCCCCAAACTTCTAGCCTTTGAGCCTAGCAAGTATTTAAGAGCACGATGTTGTAAACAAAACCCAAGAAAGGATCAGCTAATTAACGTGAAATAAGTGCTCTGGGCTGCTCCCATTAATTAAGGGTCAGAGGTTCAGAGTTGTACAAAGAGATGCTGTAATCATCTTGCTATTCTAGGAACTCATTGCTTCCAATGTAGCAAGCCAAGACTTTTGCGTATACCACAGGGACGCTGGGGGAGGGGAAAATGGGATGGTTGATCCAGCTGTGTACTTGTGAATTTATTGTACAGTAAAACATTTGTTCTTTCTATGAAGGCCTCTAGATATTAGGTATATGATGAAAGCGGTCATCAAAATCTGATTTTTCAAGGGGTCTATTTGGGTGCTAGGCGTTCATGCACGAAAGTTAGCCTCTTGATAGCTACCATCTACAATCAGACACATTTTGAAGTTGGGAGCTTTCTCTAACGAGACCCGGGATTTTAATGCAGACAGGTGATCCTCACAACTGTCATACAATCATTCCCAAAGATCTGCTAAGCAGGCTAGCAGCTCTGTCTGGCCCTAAGGATTTGGGGACTTCAACAGCAGAGTCAAGGGAAAGGGTTGGGACGGCTTTGTGGCCTGCATCATGCAGGAGGTCAGACTAGATGATCATAATGGTCCCTTCTGACCTTAAAGTCTCTGAGTCTATAAGGAGCGTTGACAATCTCAGGTCCAAGATCTGGATCTCCTAGGTCATCATTGATAAGAAGCTCACCAGACTCTGCATATTGTTCATCCAATGTTTTATGTAGCCGATGCTGGTTTTTTGGCAGAAGTCTTCTCCACACCTTGGTGCTCAGGGGAAGATGAAGGCTATATAATATACCTGGGTTTGGATGTCCATATTTAAAGGATTGCGGTGCCCAGAGGCACACGGCTACAAACATCCGTTGTAATAGATCTGTGGCCATAGGCGCAAGGAAGAATAGGAAAATGACCTGGGCTCGCCTGAAAATGTCCATTCTATGGGTAATAAGATCCACCGGTCCAGCCCATCCTGAAAACACATGCATGAGCCAGAATACAGATAGAAATGGATATCCCAGGGTTTGGGTTTGTTGTCACTGCAGGGGAATTTCCCATGCTCTGCAGCAGGACTAATTGTTGTGCTTTGTCCTCAAAGCCTGAGTAACACAATCTGTAATGTAGGAAAGCGCACTGGCCTGAATCTCACTGTGGGTTGATCTCAGCTGGAGGGAATTTCAGGGGATCTGCCAGGTCTGCTCCTACTCCCCCGCTGCAAGCCGAGTGACTTTCCCATTGTAACGGATCTGCGGACATCTTTACTCAAAGAAAGGACATTCTCAGGTAAACGCAGATACATTTTCCTGTTGTGCATGAAGTAGGAACAGCTCCTGCAGCAGCTCTGAGGAAGCAAAAGCTACAGTGGCCTCAACCCCCCCCCCCCCCCATGGGTCAGCTGTGTTGGGTGGGGCCATGACCTTGTTTTTGTCCCTTTCCCTCCTGTGCATACTAGCCTCCAGGACAGGTTGTGTTGCCCCTCTACCCGCTTGGAAGGGAAAGGAAGGCTCCTTGCACCCTCTTTCTCGCCTCCCTGCAAAAGATGCAACTCTCACACTCATGCAGTTAGGAGACGCAATCTGGACCTTCATTTGCAACTGACCCTCAGGTGATGGTAGATTGCCGGAAACACCACTTGCCTTTACTGTGATGCAGCAAAATGTGGTTATCAGAGCGGGCTGGTCCAGTGCTTAGGGCACTCCTCTAGGACTTGGAAGAGCAGGGTTCAAGTCCTTACTCTGCCACAGGCTTCCCGCGTGACCTTGGGCAAGTCACTGAGCCTTTCTGGGGGGTTTTGACGCTAAATACATAAAGACTGCAAGCTGCTCTGGTGCTGGGGCCATATACGTAGCTAAGATAGATAGGCCAAACCCTGGAGCTACTGGGCACAAACACTGCCTGTCCCAGGGGAGGGGACTTACGTCCATCATTCAGATACCCAGGACATGGAAGTCCAAGTATGCAGAACTTGTATACTGAAAAATTCCATCTGCAGTGTGGTTTAATAGTCCCCCCAGTACTATTTAGATGCTGGGAAATGTTCCCTTTTGTGGTTTTTGCATTTATTTCTCATGCACTGTGTCCTATGGAAGTAGCTTTTGTCACGGCGATATGGTGTGATTTAGACATTTTAGCATCCGTGCTATTGCTCCTGTTACCAGGAACTGTTCACTTCTTTCTGAAAGGCTATTGCACATTGTCAGGACATGAATGTGCCGTGCCTGCGTTTATCTCCTTGCAGATCTGTCCGTTTACTAGTGAAAGAAAATTATCAACTAAAAAATAACCATTTATCCTCCAGATTTTGCCTGCTTCTTTTTACCGCCATTTTCTCAGCTGCTGTGAATATAACTTAACCGATCCCAGTGTGATGGGACAAGAGTGAGGAGCATTGCAGTTTGGGTTTGATTTCTGTGTCCAAAGCTGTCAGCTGAGCAGGGATCCGAGGTTCTCTTCAACTCTAGGTTCCCAAGCTATTTTTCCCTGTGCGTTCCTGTTCTGTTACCATGCCAACAGTTATTAATTCTGTTGAAAGATTCCAGTGTTTGACTTTCATTGTGAGATAATTGGCTTCCAAAGGTGGCCCAGATTCCCCCCTCCTGTTCCAGAATTTCAGACTAACTGTCCAGCTGAGAGGTCCCTGGGCCCGGGAGTTCCCATCTGGTATAAAGTGGCATAGTTGGCTCCTATGTCAGTTGTCCCTCCTCCACCCCACCCCTCTCGCCGCACACACTCTGGTGTACCAGGTGGAAGAGGCCTGCACTAGGCCAATTCATGAATGATGTTTGGTCACCAGTTGGCATAAGTTAGAGCAGCCCCATAACTGCTCTAATTTACAGACAGAGGGCCTGGCAGGCACAAATGCACCATGAGAATCAGGGAGGTATAACTTGCCCCTGACCCTTCCCTCACTCTCCTGCACTCAGCTGATCTTGAGTTTCAAGCTTACAGTTTTTACTGTGTGTTGCATTTTCCTTATTCTATACGGCATCCATTGACTATCAAAAGCATCCCAGTGGATGGAGAAGGCAGGCGGGATCGGGCTACATTTGAGCTGGGATGCAGAAGTGGCTGTGTTCCCCCTGGTCTGCCTTGCTGCCTGGCAGCCGTGAGAAAGGAGGCTGAGAGGCAGGAACAGCTTCAGGAACTCAGGTTCGGACACCTTCCCCTGGTAGTAAAGCTCCTCTTTAAAAATGAGTCTCTCCTATGTGTACAATCAGCATTTCCCAAACTCCTGACAGCTAAACCCTCTTCAGAAAAATGAAACCAATTGTGTCCAATTCTCCTCCCCTGCTCCCGCCCCCACATCGACCTTGCTATGTGGTGCTAACGATGAACACATGTAGTTAAACATCTTCCACACACTGCCCGCAAGCCCTCCATGTTTTCCCTAGGATCTGTGCTCTGTACTCTGACAAACATTGTCTTAGATATTAATGGCTTAATGGTGACCATTTTCCAGCGTGATCTTACACCTAACTTTTTCCAAATCGGTCTCCTAGACATTGCTTCTCGTGTCATGTGTATTTTTTAGCCATTCATTTCTCAGAATCACGAGATGTTCCAGGCTGTGTTTTGGTCTGATGATCGTGCTGCCTTTGGCCTTGTGTCTAATTAACCACAAAGACAAAACGTCATTGGAACATGAAATGCCCGGTCGCCCCTTAATAAAACCACTGTTGCAAAAGGAGAAATTGAAACCTTGAAAGGCGGCACTGGGAAACCCTGTGATAACACAGCAGCTCGTGCTTCTAGCTTAATTGGGTAGTGTCCAGACCAAGTGGAGGAGGCAGTGTCCATGCCCTTTACCACTCCTACCAGGAGATTCAAGGGGGCAGATTTCTAAATAGTACGCGCCAAGATCGTGCGCACAAACCAGGCCGACAGACCCTTGTATTTGCATATACAGTTAAACTCATGCACAATAAGCTTTTGCATGGAGTCTTTCAGGCGCTGCTTTTCAAAAGGATTAGAGCTACCTCCAGTGCAATACAATGTTGTTGGCATGGCAGGCTCTGCTAGTGTTGCCCGAGAATGAGAGCGAGACAGACCTTGCAAGTTTGTGTGATAGGTAAGGGCCACATGATGTTCGGGGTGTCAGACTCTGTGTGCGTTTGTCAGCAGGGTCCACTCCTGAGCCAGTGCAAGGTTTGCAGTGTAGCATGGTGCCATCTCTCACCTTTCTCCCAAGGTCAGGCACAGTTTTCCCTGATGGCTTTTTGATGCCAAGTCTTTTATGATTCCCAGTAGTGAGAGGGAATTTCTCTCTCTGCCCTGTATTTGGCACATTGGACTAATAGCAGCAGCAATTTGTCCTATAGCGCTTTTCATTAAAGCATTTACAAAGACAGTCGGTATCATTATCCCCATTTTACGGATGGGGAAACTGAGGCGAGAGTGGCCACACTGGGTCAGACCACTGGTCCATCTCGCCCAGTATCCTGTCTTCGACAGTGGCAAGTGCCAGGTGCCCCAGGGGGAATGAACAGTGCAGGGCAATTATTGAGTGATCATCCCCTATTGTCCAGTCCCGGCTTCTGGCACTCAGAGGCTTAGGGCATGGCTACACTTGCAAATGTAGAGTGCTTTGAGTTAAACCAGCCTTTGGAGAGCGCAGCAGGGAAAACGCTGCCGAGTGTCCACACTGACAGCTGCAAGTGCATTGGCGTGGCCACATTTGCGGCATTGGGAGCGGTGCATTATGGGCAGTTATCCCAGCATGCAAGTGACTGCAACGTTCTTTTCAAAGGGGTGGGGTGGGGTGGAGTGTGACAGGGAGTGTGTTGTGTGTATGTGGGGGGGGGGAGTGGGTTTTTGGGGGGCTGAGCGCATGTCAGCATGCTGTCTTGTAAGTTCAGACAGCAGCAGACCTCCCCTTACCCCTCTCTCTCTCACACACAGCATTCCACAGTAATGGTTGCTTTGTCTCGGAGCAGATAAGCGGCCGGCTGTCAGAAACGGAGCTTCGAAAGGGCATATCCGCATTCCTGCAGTGATTCCAAACCAAAGACAAGAGTGGCCACTTGACTTAAGGGGATTATGGGATGTTTCTGGAGGCCAATCAGACCGCAGTAACTCAACACCTCGTTCACACTGATGCCCGGGCGTTGTAGCCAAGGCCCAGCAAACGTTATTCCACTTGCTGAGGTGGAGTACCAGCAGCGCTGTAGCCGTGGAGTCAGAGCGCTCTACGTGCCTTGCCAGTGTGGACGGGTAGTGAGCTAGGGCGCCCGGGGCTGCTTTATTGCGCTCTAATTCGCAAGTGTAGCCAAGCCCTCAGACAGAGCACAGATTGCATCCCTGATCATCCCTAATAACCATTGATGGACAGATCCTCCAGTTATAGTTTTGGCCTTTACAACATCTCTTGGCAACAAGTTCCACAGGTTGACTGTTCATGGTGTGAAAAAGTACTTCCTTTTGTTTGTTTTAAACCTGCTGCCTTTTAATTTCATTGGTTCTTGTGTTCTGTGAAGGGGTAGATAACTTTTTCTTAATCACCTACTCCTCACCATTCATGATTTTATAAACGTCTATCATATCACCCCTTGGGTGTCTCTTTTCCAAGAT
Organism: Malaclemys terrapin pileata; assembly: GCF_027887155.1. NCBI lineage: Eukaryota > Metazoa > Chordata > Testudines > Emydidae > Malaclemys > Malaclemys terrapin. The sequence continues at coordinate 146,127,878 of NC_071508.1, read as the reverse complement.
AAACAGTCTCGTCTTTTTAATCTCTCCTCATATGGAAGCTGTTCCATACCCCTAATCAGCCTTGTTGCCCTTGCCTGTACGTTTTCCAATTCTAATACACCTCTACTCCATATAACGCAACCCAATATAACACGAATTCGGATACAATGCGGTAAAGCAGCACTCCAGGCGGGGGGGGGGCTGCACACTCCGGCAGATCAAAGCAAGTTCGATATAACGCGGTTTCACCTATAACGTGGTAAGATTTTTTTTTTTTTTTTTTTTTTTTTTTTTTTTTGGCTCCTGAAGACAGCGTTACATCGGGGTAGAGGTGTATATCTTTTTTGAGATGGGGTGACCAGAACTGCACACAGTATACAATGTGTGGGCATACCATGGATTTATATACAGTAGAACCTGAGAGTTATGAACACCTCGGGAATGGAGATTGTTTAACTATGAAATGTTCGTAACTCTGAACAAAATATTCTGGTTGGTCTTTCAAAAGTTTACAACTGAACGTTGACTTAATACAGCTTTGAAACTTCACTATGCAGAAAAAATGTTGCTTTTAACCATCTTAATATAAATGAAGCAAGCACAGAAACAGTTTTTTTTACCTTGTCAAGTCTTTTTTTAAACTTCCCCTTTATTATTTTAGTAGTTTTCGTTTAACTGTACAGTACTGTACTGTATTGCTTTTTATAGGGCTGTCGATTAGTCGCAGTTAACTCACGCAATTAACTCAAAAAATGTATCTCGATTTTAAAAAATTAATTGCGATTAATCGCACTTTTAAACAATAGATTACCAATTGAAATTTATTAAATATTTTGGATGTTTTTCTACTTTTTCAAATATATTGATTTCTATTACAACACAGAATACAAAGCATACAGTGCTCCCTTTATATTATTTCTTATTACAAATATTTGCACCGTAAAAATGATAAACAAAAGAAATAGTATTTTTCAGTTCACCTCAGACAAGTACTGTAGTGCAATCTCCTTATTGTGAAAGTGCAACTTACAAATGTTGTTTGTTTGTTTGTTTGTTACATAACTGCACTCAAAAATAAAACAATGTAAAACTTTAGCGCCTACAGGTCCACTCAGTCCTACTTCTTGATCAGCCAATCGCTCAGATGAACAAGTTTGTTTACATTTATGGGAGATACTGCTGCCTGCTTCTTATTTACGTCACCTGAAAATGAGAACAGGTGTTCGCATGGGACTTTTGTAGCTGGCATTGCAAGGTATTTATGTGCCAGATATGCTAAACATTCGTATGCCCCTTCATGCTTCAGCCACCATTCCAGAGGACATGCTTCCAGGCTGATGATGCTCATTTAAAAAAATGTGTTAATTTAAATTTGTGACTGAACTCCTTGGGGAGAGACTTGTACCTCTCTTGTTCTGTTTTACACACATTCTGCCATATATTTCAGGTTATAGCAGTCTCGGATGATGACCCAGCACATGTTTGTTTTAAGAACATTTTCACAGCAGATTTGACATAATGCCAAGAAGGTACCAATGTGAGATTTCTAAAAATTGCTACAGCACTCAGCCCAAGGTTTAAGAATCTGAAGTGCCTTCCAAAATCTGAGAGGGACGAGGTGTGGTGCATGCTTTCCAGTCTTAAAGTCTTAAAAGAACAACCCTCAGATGCGGAAACTACAGAACCCGAACCACCAAAAAAGAAAATCAACCTTCTGCTGGTGGCATCTGACTCAGATGATGAAAATGAACATGCGTCAGTCTGCTCTGTTTTGGATCGTTATCGAGCAAAACCCGTCATCAGCATGGATGCATGTCCTCTGGAATGGTGGTTGAAGCATGAAGGGACATATGAATCTTTAGTGCATCTGGCACATAAATATCTTGTGACACTGGCTACTAGAGTGCCATGCGAACACTTGTTCTCACTTTCAGGTGACATTGTAAACAAGACATTGGCAGAATTATCTCCTGCAAATTGTAACCAGAGTTTTTTGTCTGAGCGATTGGCTGAAGTAGGACTGAGCGGACTTGCAGGCTCTAAAGTTTTACATTGCTTTATTTTTGAATGCAGTTATTTTTTGTACATAATTCTACATTTGTAAGTTCAATTTTCATGATAAAGAGATTGCACTACAGTACTTGTATTAGGTGAATTGAAAAATACTATTTCTTTTGCTTTTTACAGTGCAAATACTTGTAATCAAAAATAAATCTAGAGTGAGCACGGCACACTTTGTATTCTGTGTTGTAACTGAAATCAATATATTTGAAAATTGTAGAAAACATCCAAAAATATTTAAATAAATGGTATTCTTTTACAGTGCGATTAATTTTCTTAATCGCTTGACAGCCCTAGTTATAATATACCACAGTAAAGAAAATCGAGGCTGGAGTCTTCAGGGGAGTGGTCATTGGCACTCCAAGTCTCTCGCTGCTTGGCTGGCTGTTCAGATCCATCCCAGATTGGAAGTGATTCAAAAATGTTACCACTTGGTAACTCTTTGGTCACCAATTAAAAACGTGTTGGTGGCCTCCTGCCAGGGCAGAGAAGGGAAAATGGGCACTTTGGAAAAGCCCTGCCACAGTTGACACGTCTTGTTGGTTCCAACATGGATACTAGGGTCTGAATGAGTGTGAGAACTGAATAGTTATTTCACCTATAGCATTAGTATCAGAGGGCAGGGCTGAACCACACTGGCTGGGTAGTGCGGGGAGGTTGGCACTGCCATGTTTATTATTATTGTTTATTATGACTTATCTGCACAATGGTAGCATCCAATCATAGATCAAGCCCCCGTTGTGCTAGGTGCTGTACATACACCTAACAAAAAGATGCTCCCTGCCCCAAAGAGCTTACAGTACAAGATAAAAGACAACAGGTGAGTATGGTTGACAGGAGGCAGAGCACTGCCCATGATCTGCCTTTACTGTAGATAAATAGACTTCAGTCTCCAGTTCTGTGAGGCAAGCCCCTTTCATGCAGGCTACAAATTCCCCGGGAAAGGGTTCTAGAAGAAATGCTAGGGAGCAACCAGGAAAGCAACTCAGCGAAACGATTGCTAGTGTGGAACACGCCTGCTGCAGCGTGTTGTCACTCAGAGGACCAGTTCACTGAGGTTTTGTTGCTATTTGACATTTTTGTAGCGTCTCTTATTCTGAAGGATTCCGAAGTGCATTCTGAACTGTGTATGGAGGAGTCACTCCAGCACCTCTCCTGTGGCAGTTGTTTAACAACACTTGGGAACCTCACCCAACAGCTCAGGAGAGAAAGGGAAGGTAAATTGGTTGAGTTCACCTGTTGTCTCTCATCTTCCACACAGACTGGAAGCTCTGTCATAGGTTTGTACAGCACCTGGCACAATGGAGCCTTGAGCCATGACTGGGGCTCCTGGGTGCTACCGTAATACGCATAATAAACAATCATAAGTAAATAGCCTACTTGGCTGAAATTCCCTTGTACTACCAGTGCTGGGGTGACCCACTCGGGCTAGCTACTCACTGGAGGGTCTTGTACAACTTCCGCACTGGAGCCTGTCGAGTCTTCTCATGTCTCGTCAGACGTGGCGCTGGCAAGTTTTGCTGTGATAACTGTGCTGTTAATGCAGGTCACTGGCGTATGTGCTGAAATAGCATTTCCCCTGGAGTGTGAATATTAAAGATCAGTGAAGAAGGCTTTGTTTGCGCTCCAGCCCTGGAAAACAAGGTCACTTCACCACCAATACGCAGAGGTTCAGCAAAGCTGGTTGGTTTGTTTTGTTTTCTCGTGAAGGAAAGCGCCCTTTTCCCCCTCACACCCCACCCAACTATTTCCTAACCAAACGCCAGGCATAGCAAGATGGAAAAGTCGTCAGGACAATAAGGAAAACAGCAGCTGTTTGATCATAAGTCAGGGGAAATACGGGACTGAGGGGGGAGCAATGCCTCAAAAACACTTTTTTTTGATGGGCAGTGTTCAAGAACACATTCCAATGTTAAGTCCTAACCTTTTGTTGGCAGAGCGGCTCTGGGTGTTGACTACCAATGTTTGTTTTAAAAGGAGGGAGCGGGGAAGCCCAGTTCAGCATTCCAGCTCGACCAGTGGGCCCAAGAGAGAACACGCTCTTTTTATTCACCCAATTATAACATGTTACGAAGTAAGGGTCCTACTGTATTTCATGGTGTGATCACATTAGGTGAGTACAATACGTACAGGGTACCCCATCTCCGTGGAAGGCTTTTCCAACCCCAATAAAATGGGGGGTTGATCATTGGATCCCGGCCTTCCCTGTACAACACTTAACCTTGTCCTGGACTTAGCACCTTCCCGACCTATTTTTCTATCAAGGGCTAATAAAATAGGGTGACTATCTCCCTGACCATCTACTGCATATTATGTAGCAAAACGAGCGAAAACATTGAATGAAACGAATATTGGCCGGGATACCCTTGGGTATGAAAATGGAGCCAGCAGGGCAAGGAAAATGACTACTTCATCAGAAACAGGCGCCCGCCTAGATTTGCAAGCTCGACACGTTCCATCCACTCTGTTTAGCACAGTTCTACATCAGCAGACACGCTGCTCAAGGACTGTAAAAATGACAGAGACATTCCAGAGCGCTGTGTTTATTTCCATGTGTAATTTTGCATCTGGAAGATCTGGAGAGCGTTCAGATGCTGTTGTGGCTTTGTACTGGAAAAGTGTTAGTCCCCAGTCAGGGCAGGGCCGGCTCCAGGCACCAGCGCAGCAAGCAGGTGCTTGGGGCGGCCAAGGGGAAGGGGCGGCACGTCCGGATCTTCGGTGGCAATTCGGTGGCGGGTCCCTCGGTCCCTCTCGGAGGGAAGGACCTGCCACCGAAGTGCCACCGAAAAAGAAAGCGGCGCGGTGGAGTTGCCGCCAATCGCAATCACGGCCCTTCCCACCCCCCGCCGCTTGGGGCAGCAAAAACCCTGGAGCCGGCCCTGAGTCAAGGGACTCCTTGTGTGAGGTGCTGAATGCACCATGTACATTCCCATTCTTTCAGTATTCTGATGGTTATTTGCACAAGTGTTCCTGTCATGGCTAACGAAATTGTGGGCTTTAACTTCTTAAAACAGTTGGATATAGAAAATTGATTTATTTTTAAATCAAGACGTCGTACAAACCGGATCCCCCAGCATTGCATTTTCTTTGTAATATCTTCAGAACCCAGGGTGGCTGCAACTTCAGTTGTGAGTCTTCTGAACTACCTTAACAGCACAAAGGCCATAAAAAAAAATAGCCACGTGGAAGAGGGTCAGGACCGGAGCTGGTCACGTATATTTTCTGCAAATGTTTCAAATGAATCCAAAAAAAAAAATTGGTTTAGCGTGAAGTTTTGCTTTTTTGCCTAAATGAAAACAATATGAAAGAACGGAAATCTGTTTTCAGCTGTTTTCCCCCCTGAGAAAAGAAGAGCGAGAGAACTCAAAACTGAACATTTTTCATTCTTTCACTGAAAAACCAGAACATTTTGACCAAAATGAAAATCTCCACAGGAAATTTCCATTACTGTTGAAAAGCTGCCTTTTATCAAAAATATGTTTGATGGAAAAGTTTCCACGGGCTTTAGTCTTGACCTAATCTAAAGGCACCAGCTTAAAAAGGTGATAAATCCTGGGGGGAGGGAGGGGAATTTTCCTCTCCTGTCATCCGTCTATCTGGATCTCTGGCTTTCCTTCATTGTTTCCATCACATAGACATAGGTGACTTCAGTCAGATGCTCAGATACAATGGGGATGGGCATGGTATAAAAATGTCTATAGAATAGAAGAGAGGCACCCAAAATCAATTGCTACTTTTTTGACAGTTTAGACGGAAGGTCTCAATCCGGCGATGAGATCTGTGCAGGCACCGACAGAGCCCACAATGGGCAGCGGGCTGCCCATGTGACACTCATTGCGGGACCGGGGCCTAAGTGACTTGTCTATAAAATGACTTGTTTTTTGTCGATGTAGAAAGCTAAACCCAGTATCATGCGTGTGGTCTTTTAGTAAAGTAGTAGAAGGGCACAGAGCAGGAAATGAACATGTCCGCTATCCCTGGGTTAGGAAAACGTTCAATGCACTTATTTGGACTTAATCCACGTGACCTTCCCTATTGTTTACTATTTAATGATTTGCCAAAATTTTGCATTGGGTAGCCAGTGAGGAAGGAGACGCTTACTCTTACGCCAACAAAAAAGTAGCATCTCTCACGCACACGATCTTGGCTAGCTGTTAGCGTGGCCTTCAGCTGAGCAAAGTTTTAGTGGCCCCTTTAAGTTCTAAATAGTGGCTAACTTTTTTTTTTAAAAGTATGCTCTAGTTATAAGGCTGTGGTGTTATCAAGTATTCTGAGGACGATATCAACCAGGAGGGCAACCCTGGAGCTGTTTGTACATGCCCCACTGCATTTTGAGGCTGAGTACGCAGCTTTGCAGTGTGGACAGTCTGGGGGTGTTTTCAGTGCCGATGAGAACACTGGTGTCTATTCTAAAGTTCTTGTCCGTTTCCTACCTTTTGTGTAATTCTTCAGGAGGATGGCAGTAATTAATATCTAAGTGTATGTTTGATGCTCCAAAAAATTCTCCTCTTAAGAGCAAATACTAAATCTGGGGACTTTTTGAGGAATGTTTTTGGTTGTTATGAAAAAGAAAATTCTGCTTGAATACTGAGGGGCGTTGTTCTGCTGTCACTGGGCGCATGTGGTTCCCAATGAGGGACGAACAAGTTAAGCCCATTCTGTGACTGCACAGGAGCTCAGTTCTGCAAGGTACTAGAGTATTTTGGGAAGCTGTAAAGTTCCCTCCAATCTCTGATCTTAATGAGAATCGTGGGTGCTCACTCAGGCATGAAGCGGGACAGCCCATTCTGAGAACATGGGTTTGCTAGTCTCACCGTCCTCTGTACGTCTGTATCAATCACGTACCAGACCTAAAACCAGACATTTCTCCCTTTTTTAAAGGGGTGTTGCTAAGCTTACTGCAATTTAATAAGCCTCAAAAATAATGAAAAGAAATCCAACCCCATCCTGATCCTGAAATGTCTTCCAAGCTCCCCAAAGCAAAGGTTGCAACACTCTGACAACTGCCTTCTTTGTTGCATGACCCACCAACAAACCTGGGAGCTGGGTTTCTTAGCTGTATGTCCTAAAATCAGAATCCTTGTTTATTTCATACAAGAATGGAGCAGTCTGACAGAGGAATGGAAGTACTTAATAGCAAACCCAAAACCCAGAGGAGGAGGTTTAATCTTAGTCCTGTAAGCTTTGTAGATATCCCTTAGTGGGAGTTTTCCGTCACCAGAGAGTTAGATACTGTTTTACCCAAGACCTGTTCCCTTGAGATAATCACTGATGTACTCCACTGTAGCACACAGAGTAACTGTTTAAAGAGCGCCAAGTAACAACGGAAAGCTTCCAGCAAGCAGATAACATTCATGAGTCTTGTATTCATTTGCCTTTTCTTTTCTTTTCATTTTTGCAACCAGCTAACTTTCAGAAGTACTCGTAGCTTTTGATTTAAATACAAGAGCCATCGTTCCCCTTTGGGAACCTCTGGGGCAGGAGGCTTAATTCTTTCTACTGTTTGTTTCTCGCAGAATGAAGTGGGTATTTCAGCACTTCAGTTACTGGTTTGCCTCTGGGTAAGTTTTAACATTTGATTTAGGTTTAAACCAGTCCCTTCAGTTATTTTCATTTTCCATTAAGAAAGGATCGGGGTGGCTTCTTTTCCTCCCCTAAATCAATGGTGTCCTCAATGACATTGTCACAAAGACCTTGTGTTTGGGTGGGGGGAGGGAGATATTGGGGGGAGGGGTTTCCTTTGCTCCCAAAGCTTTAGACTAGAGGGCAAAGACACTAAGGGAGAGTGAGATTAAGAAATTCTGGTTATTTTTATTCTCTGTCCAGCCCATCAAACAAAATGGAGACTAGAATCAGGTTTGGCTTAGTTCAGTTAATTTCACAAATGTGTCCATGTCCTAAAACACCACCACTGCGGGGAGGTCCAGTCTGCCCCAGTACATGTTCCGCACTAGGAGTTACGCATGTGTATCCGTGAGAATAAGCCATCCGCAACTATTGCATCATGTTAAAATGTGCAGCATCCTATCCGATGTATAACTCAAATGATTGGTTTCCCACTGTAGACAGTGCAGCTGTTTGTAATCAAGACGTACCACATCCAAAATATGGCGCATACAGAGCAGAAATGGAGCTAAACCATGATGTCTGCCTGTGCATCTGTATTTCCCTAAAATTCAAAGGGGCCTCGTGCACCCCTCATTTAATACCAAGTAGATTAAATTAACACTTGGGGCTGAGGTATCCCATCTATGTGCTTTCACACCCGCCTCTCTCAAGCTCCATCCCGCCTTTCCAAAAACTAAAAAAGAATTGACTCAGGCTTTTAAACATTTTGGGTAATGATTTAGCGGTGCTCTTCACTGCTGCCCGTGTGAATGTCAATGGGATGATGCACAGGCTTAAAAAGTTGCGCATGTGCTTAAGTATTTTGCCGAATGAGATTCCTAAAAATGCTGAGAACAAATAAAGTTTCACCCAACCTATTCTGCATGTGTTCTCTTCTAACCCAGTTTATTCCCCATGGGAGATATTTGGGAAGGGAAGGGATGGTATTATTTACTATATATATTTTCTCTCTGTGGGGTGGTTTTCTTTTCAGCATACATTTAGTAAAGGGGTCATTTAGAAATTAGAATAAAGTGGTTTCTAGAACTCTCCTAAACAGCTGGAAAAGTTTGTTGTCAGGGTGGTGACAGTGGCCTGCCCGTTAAGATGTCTCTACTGACCTCAGACTTGGAGCAAACCCCGGTAGGTGCTGTTTGTGCATGGTGGCTGCACTGCCCTATTCTGAAAGCTCTCCTCTCATCTGTGAGTTCAGATGTAGTTGAGAGTCAGACTGCAGGCAGATGTGTCAGCCCCGCTCCATCTGAGTGCAATCACAGTTGACAGCTCCACTGGGTCCGTGTCTGTATTTTTATAACCTTGCGTTTGGAGAAGGCAAACAAAGATTCTACGAACATTATTGTATCATCTGTGCTGTTAATTCTTTTAGCCACCCAAACGTCCATTAGCCTAATGGTGGTGGTGTATGTAGTTATTCGATAGCCAGTCCAAGTCTATCTACCATACTTATATGGCCTGTTTCCATAGTAACCTTCCAGTCTTTTAATGTATTTCTACTCTCAAAAGCCCCTGGAAGTACCCCACCTACAGATGGGGAACTGAGGCACAGAGAGACTAAGTGGCTTGCCCAAGGACACACACGGAGTTTGGGGAGGGACTGGGAATTGAACTCCCAAGTCCCAAGCTAGTGCCATTAGCCACTCTTTCTCTCCACTCCCTGCTTTGTTACCTTTTACTTTCCCATTTCGTTCGTGGCTTTTCCTGCTATGCTCGTCTTGTGACCATTTGCACATGGCTCCCTGGACCAAATCTGGAGGAGCTGAGCAGGTAGGTGCGAGTCTAGCGACTTGTCTAGATGTAAAGTTGCACTGGTTTAACTAAAGGTGCGCGTTAAAATCGATTTAGTCAAACTGGTGCAAAAGGCAGTGTGGACACTCTTGGCTTACGTCCACATTACACGCCAGTGGGGTACATGTCGCTACACGCCGCTGTGAAAAGCCCACTGCATCCAAACTGCGTTGTGTAGCTACACGTGTCAGGGAAAGGCTCTGGCAGGGGAAGCAGTGGGGAAAACTGCCTCCTCCTGCCAGAGCCTTTCCTCACTGGGGGAGTGTTTTCCCAAGGAGGGAAAAGGCCGAGAGGAAGTGAGACACTACAACTGCTCCTTGTAGCACTGTAGATGGGGCGGCACGGCTTGGATGAGTAAAACCATGCCTCGCCCTCTCTACTGTTATTTATACACCTACATGGGTATGTACTCAACACTCTGCTGAAAGGCACACACACCTTTACATTGATATAAACCTGATCTATATGTATTTAGCTTATGGCAATTGGGAACCAGTTTAAGCTAAACTGAAATAAGAATGTGCAAACTAACCAAATTAAGTTAAACTGGTGAAACTTCGGTGTGCAGACAAAGGCATGGAGGAGCATAAATCCCATTCGTCGTCAATGAGACATAGACTTGTAGGGGCCTAAATCTGTTTTGAAAATGGGATCCTAAATCACTTAGGCATTTTTGATCATTTAATCTGAGGTCCAAGGCAGTTTGAGTATAACTGAAATTCAAGCTGTAATCCGCTGTCTCCGTCACTGTGGGTCTGTATGTCTCCAAAGGCTTAACTGTGTCCTCTGATTCTAAGGTTTTTACTTTCCTGTGTGTGTCATCAGTTTGTTTTCTGTCTTTGGTCTAACTTGAGATTGGACTGTTGCCCACCTTAAGTGTTTAAAATAATCATGTGTTAGGCCTGCCCCAGGATCATGAGACTGGCTGAGAAATTGTGGGATTTTAAAAAGTAAAGAAATGGTGGGTTCTTTTTGCCTTCAGAAGGATTCAGGTCACACAAGCTTTTTCTCTCACATTCATCTGACTCCAGGAGCTGGGGCTTTAAGAAAATAAAATAGTGACATTTGCACCATGGATTTGTAAACTCTCCACCTCAGAGGCCTTGTCTTTCTATTTCATCTCCAAATTCCCATGCACACCTATGGCCCCATATAACTACAGTAGAATGATGGTTGGGTTTTTGTTCTATCTGTAGGCTTTGTTTTCTTTCATTCTTTTTCAGGTCTTTATAGTGTTGATTCCTCTGACCTGATTTGTTGATATATTTCATACTGGCATGAGTCTCCTCCTGGAGCCGTGTTCCATATATTCTTTTCTGCCATACGAGAGAGCTCTCAGAACTCCTTTATTTCCTCAGAATTTTTCCACTCTGCCTCTCTGAGCCATATAGATTCATAGATATTTTCAGCCAGAAGGGACGACGCTGATCATCTAACCTGACCTCCTGCAATAACCCAGGTTACAGAATTTCACCCAGCAATCACTATAGGGGAAGGAATTATTTGTTCTTCCCCATGACCTAAAGGAACAATATTAAGCCCAATAACTTGTGGTTGAATTGGAGCATGTCTGGAGCTGGGAGCATATTCATCCCATCTGGATTTAAAGACTCCAAATGCACCTTTTATTTTGCTTCATCATTTGAAACGTATATCTTTATTTCCTGTTAGAATATTTCTAACGTCAACTTCTAACCATTGGACCTTTTCCTGCCTTTGCCTGCTAGATTAAGAACCTCCTAAAATCAGATATCTTCTGCTGGTGAAGGTACTTTCAAAGGTAGAAAGATAGTGGAGTATTCTATAGACTTGTATATTGATGCTCATTGATAATTCAGGTCTGGGACTGTCTTTTATTTAACACCTTGCAATGGGGCCCTGATTGGTGCCAGTCGGTGCAACTTGAGTGTAAATAATAAAAATGCATTGTTACCTTCATTATTTTAATACCATTGCCATTTCTATGCCTTTGCTCGTATGGCAACAGGAAGGATGTTTTACTGATGTGTTTGCTGAAATCTTCACTGCTTGCCAGATCTTGAGGGAAAATATGTGAACTCCTTAAAATAAAAATAACTCTGTTTCAGCGGTAGTTTGTTCCAACACTGGTTACCTACATATGACTAGGCTTGGAAGGATTAGATTTTTACCAGTAAATGTTGGTGAACGTCAGTTTCACCCTACACACACCCAAACCACAAAAAAAAATTTCCATAGATGATAAGCAACATCAGAAAAATGCAGCTTGAGAACGTCGTAGAGCTTGATTTAATGATATTTACTTTGTCCATGTCGACATGTGATGTCGACAGTTGTATGTGTTAACAGTTAGAACACTTTCACTTTTTGAATCTTAATATCTGTGGTAATTAAATAATTTGTCTGACACCTCCCCCCCATAATTTCCCATAACTATTAAAATTAAAATCAGTAAAAAAAATTAAAACCCATCATTTTATGTAACTCTGAAAATGTTAATTGATCAAATTGAAAAAATAAATGCTTGGGCATGGGTATGTCTGCATTGCGATACTAAAACCAGTAGCCCAAACCTGCAACCCTGAGTCAGCTGACCCGGGCCAGCCAGCAGAGGCATTGAATTCCTGAGTTCCCAGGGGTTACTCGACCCCTAATCCGCCCCCTCCTCTTCCTCCACTCCACCTCTTCCTTCCCCCTCCGCCGCCTCTTCCTGCCCCTGCTCCTCCCTCGACCCCCAGCACCTCCTGCACGCCACTGAACAGCTGATCACTGGTGGCTGGGAGGTGCTGGGGGGGAAGGAGCTGATTGGTGGGGCTGCCGGTGGGTGTGGAGCACCCACTATTTTTTGCCCATGGGTGCTCCAGCCCCAGAGGCCCCACGGAATTGGCACCTATCAGCCACGCCCATGCTATGGGTCTTTTATCTCAGTGTAGACATACCCTTCGTGCCCAACTTCCATTGAGTTTCAATGGGATTTAGGTGCTTAACTCCTTTAGACTCTCTTAAAAACACCAGCTCTAGTCTCTGGAACAAAGTATCAAACTGTCCTTGGTTATTTCCACTCCCAGCCACCCATCATTTCTGTAATACCCCTTGAGGACTCTGCCTGCTGCTTCTATCTGTTAACCGCCCCATGGCCTGTACCAGTATGACTATCAATTAGGGGTGTGATTATTTTTTACCAAAATAGTTCTACCCGTACACTCCCTAGTATGGGCGCAATTATACCAGCGTGAAAGTGGCATATGCTGGCATAGTTTATTCCCCTTCCCATATGGGAATGAGCCCTTTTATACCAATATAACTGTGTCTATGCTATGGGGATTGTACTGCTTTAGCAATAGTCAAAGTGGTGCAACCTTTGTGTGTAGACAAACACTGCCCCTGGAAGGAGTTATGCCCCCGTACCCAGCGTCCATGGAGGTCTTGCAAATAGGAACGTCATCTGAGGACATGGGCATCCGGGGGAAGTGTCTCTCTCTCCCTTTATGGATAGCAACCTAAGTGGGGGTCGCTGATGCAAAAAGGGGCATGGCCAGGGTGGAAGAAACTTCTGTTGCTGTCCCCGTGAAAGAGTTCCTCTGCCACTGACCCCCCCTGGGTGGCTGCAGTGTAAAGGAATAGCTGCTTCACCTGCCCAGTCCCACAGCCTATCCCTGAGGTAGAGCAGAGACAGAAACACCATCTGCCTTCCTTAGGGATGCGTTTCTCCTGGGGTCCAGCGGGCTGCATCGGCTGCACCACCATTGCTGAAGTTAACCCAGCTGTCTGAGTTTGTGTCTCTTCCAAACCAGTAAATCGTCATTTTCTAACTTGGATGATACCAGTCCCAACCTGGACAAGCAAATCTCTCTTTGTACTGTGTACTAACTACACTTTCAAGCGAAAGGCCGAAGGTTTAGTCAGTATTCTTTATTAACCCTACCATGGGATGTACCCCCAAATGCTTTCGGTGCCCTTTAAAAACAATCCACCTGGACTCGCTTTGAGCGTTTGCCTTTTCGGCGACATTCAGTGAGAGGCCGGGACTGCTCACCGCACTGTCACAAATCCCGGCTTGTCCGTGGTCGCAGGGGGCCAAAATGTCCCCTCTGGTGCCCTTGGGCCTGCTTTAAGCAATTGTTTGCACGCTCACCATGCCCCAAAATCCAGCCCAAGTGGGAGACTTGTCCAGGAACGAGGCTCAGCAACAAAACAACATTCTTATTTTTACAGACCTATATGCTGACAAGCTGACTTTTCCTGGGAGTAGCTGAACTGCAGTGTCTCAGACCCTGCTTTCCTGCTCTCGGAAGGTATCCGATGCTAGCATGCTAATGAACCCGTTTCTATGGAAACTCCCTCATGACCACTCCTTTCTGCTGGTTCCCCTCCAATTTGTGAACGGCTTTTCAATATTGAAAGACCGCTTCATAAATCACACACAAATCCGGTATGCATTAAAAAGAAAGCAGGCTGAAGTGTGGGAACACTTAACCATGATTTATGAATCAAAACCTTTGTTCCGGTTAAGAAAACCCCTAGGCACAATTTTAATTTTTCATTTTATTTTCCGTTGTTCAGAAAAGAATGAAATGTGTGCAATGTGGACATCATCAAATCTCTTTCATACCTTGGGCCAGATCGGCAGCTGTGTTGAAGTCAATAGAACTGCATCGAATTACTCCGGCTGGAGATTTGGCCCCTTGCTTTATTTTTTTGGTCAATGTAGGTTTTTTGGGGGGGAAGGAGGGTTAATAAAAATTGTTTTCAAACTACGAGCGGCTTATTTTAGAGGGGAACCTTTTCAGAAGCAACAATCTTACTGAAAAAAAACCAACCAGCTGTCACAGCTTAGCGTGAGGGATTTCCACGGCTGAGAGAGATAATAGTGGGGGAAATTATGTAGATGGGGGGAAAAGTAGTTACATATTTATAGCTGCCCTATCAAATCTGTCGGTCTGTGTTCTTGCACTAGACTCATCACCACAGTTTCCGAGCTCCCCGTACAATTAGGCTGGGTACTCTGGGAAGCTTTACCTGTCGCATCTCTGGTCTGCAGGGACTGGACTTTGGGCAGTGGTTGTGGTCATAGTGGAAACTGGGATTTGCTTTTTGCTCTGAGGTTCCTGAGTTTCATGGTCACGCCTGATCCCGTGGGGTGTGGGGGCAGTATCTGAGAAAGCGCTCTCTCTCTCTCTCTCACGCAGCTCTCTCTTGAGGATAACCGTGCCGTTATTTCTGCGGAATGTGGCTGTCGTGGGATGGCTGTCTAGGTGACTAAGGCAGCTCACGGTCAATGCTGTCTGGAGGCTAAATACGTTGCATCATCCCCATTTTACAGATGGGGGAACTGAGGCACAGAGAGATCAGGGCCTGGTCTATACCCAGTTATACACATGTAACTATTTCGGGGAGGAGAGAGAGTTTTTTTCCCATTACCGAAATCGTTATCCCCATACGACCCGTAGTATAGATCCCTCCTTGCAGGAATAAAACTACGCTGCTATAAACCTGTATACTAGTGTATGGAAAACGTCCGTGTGCAGAAACGTCTCAGGGCCAGGTTTGCCAAGGTATGAAAGCTGCAGGCAGGGACCTAGTGAGATTTTTAAAAGCATCTAGGCTCCTTGCTCCCATTGAAATCGGTCTGGTCCTAATTAACTTTGCCAGGATCACACAGGAGTAGGAAATTGAACGCCGCTGGCACCCTAACCATTGGGCTCTCCTTCCTCTCTAGACCTGATCACAACGGGTAAGGTGGTTTCTGGGTAATCTGAGCCAGTCCTTAGACGATGGGGGCTGGAACCTGGAATTCTGGGAGAAAACCTTCCACACATAGTTACCATTGGACTCTCTGTACAGTATGGGCCAGGTATTGAATTCATTTATGTAGGTGTAAATCTGGAATGTATCTACTTGTTGCAGTGGAAATACAGATGTCAGTCCAGAGGGTAACTGGGTGGCAAGGCTGACTCATAAAGCCAAAATTTGTCCAGGACCCACCGCTGCATACAATGAATAAGACTCTTTGTAACTATCCACAGCCACAAACCTAAGCCCATGGCCAACAATGAGCTAGAAAGGAAACCGCCTTGGGCCTTGCCTGGAAGGAAGCTACAGATCCTCCCGGAGTATAGAATAATAGAATATGAGGGTGGGAAGAAACCTCAGGAGGTCATCTAATCCAACCCCCTGCTCAAAGCAGGACCAATCCCCAACTAAATCATCCCAGCCAGGGCTTTGTCCAGCCGGGCCTTAAAAACCTCCAAGGAAGGAGATTCCACCACCTCCCTAGGTAACCCATTCCAGTGCTTCACCACCCTCCAAGTTCTGAGCAGGAAGGGCAATCTGGAGTGACTGTCCCTTG
This sequence comes from Malaclemys terrapin pileata, assembly GCF_027887155.1. Classification (NCBI taxonomy): domain Eukaryota; kingdom Metazoa; phylum Chordata; order Testudines; family Emydidae; genus Malaclemys; species Malaclemys terrapin. Next base: position 146,112,097 of record NC_071508.1, on the reverse strand, counting down.
GTGGGAGAGACCAAGCCACCTGTCCTTTCTGGGCTGTACCCAGGATATGGCGCGGTCCGAACCCCACCAGTTCCAAGACACTTCAAAGTCACGTGATCCATGTTGTCCCACCCATTCACACTGTGCGGAAGGGAGCCTGCTCTCCCAGACTGTGAGGAGAAGGGTTAGGAGAGGGAAAAGGAGCTGTGTGATAGCATTTCATCTGGTAACTGCCTCTCCCCCACCTCCTTTGGGGCACATCTGCTCTACAGGGCCGGGGAAGAGGGCAGGAGTCAAAGGAATAGCTGGTCTACGTAGCACGTTCACCTCTCAGAACAGCAGGGTTTGCGCTGTAAAATGCACCACGAAGTCCCCTCGCTGCAACTCTGAGCCTGTAGAGGAGTGATGGGTGGGAGCTGAGCGGGAGGCAGGTTAATGGCACTGTTAGCCATGGCCCCATTGCTACAGGGGGACTGGAGGGTGCACAGAAGCAGATGGCATCTTGGCACTTGTGGGACTGCCTTCCGCATGTATTCCCTTGAGTCTCTGCCTAGTGTGGGCTGTGGTGGCCTTGCCCACTCTGGAGTATCTCTGGCACCATCCCTTGGAGGTGGGGGAGTTGGTGAAACCGGATTACAAACTCAGTGGACTCACAGGGGCCTGATCCTCAACTGATGTAAATGAGCATAGCACCATTGACTTCATGACCCATTTATATTTCTCTTTGCCATCTCTGAGTTCTTCTAGAGGGGAAGATACAGGGAAAGGCACGGTTCTTATTAGCTAGAGTAGCTCAGTGAATCTTAACACTCTGCAGACTTGTATTGGATAGGGAGTTGCAGGCAACTTCGTAAATTAATCTACCATTGATTTTAAAAAGTCTCCAGTGGTTTGGGATCAAAATGAAATTAGACTTTCTGTTCTGCGCCTGCAGTATGTTCCCATTAGTTGGTACCATCGTGGGCCACTCTAGAAAAAGGTATTTTCCAAATTTAGCAGACGTTAAATGACTGCTGCAGGACTGGAAAGAAGCCGCATGTACGTGACAGAATGTAGTGTTGATTAACATTCAGAAAAGACACATTAGGCTACAACCACCATTCAGCTGAGTGAAGATACGGGGCGTCAGTGCACTACAAAACAAAGGCGCAAACAAACCATTCACAATAATTGTGGGGGGAAATAGGTTTTCTGCATTAGTCCTAAAATGATGGACTGAGTACAAATATCTTCTGAGGAAGGGAGAATCAAGCCAAGGCACTTCCAAAAGGACAACAGCTTGATCTGCTGAACGGTTACATAGCAAAGATGGATGAATAGAGTAAGTGATGGGCCCTGTGTTTAATGCTCACTGTGAGGGCTGCCCTAATCCTCATGTCCCGTAGGTAAAATGCTATCCAAGTTCTAAGAACTTACTGAATCAGAGTCCAAGTTTAAGTACGTACGTAACTCTAAACATGTGACTATTGCCAATGACATCATGGGCTTAAGTGCCTTGCTGAATTGAAGCATTGGGTCATGATCCTGAAATAGGAGCCATCATAGGCACCGACTATGGAAAAAAATTAGTGGGTGCTTAGCACCCACCAGCAGCAAGCTCCCCTCTTCCCTGCCAGCCGGCGCCCCGCTGGTCAACGCCTCCCCTTCCCTCCCAGTGCCTCCCACCCACCGGCGCCCCGCTGGTCAACTCCTCTCTCTCCCTCCCTCCCAGCGCCTCCCACCCGCTGTGATCAGCTGTTCTGTGGCATGCAGGAGGTGCTGGGAGGCAGGGCCAGCTTTAAGCCGATTCGGCCGATTCCCCGGAATGGGGCCCCGCGCCTAAGAGGGCCCCTCAACGTCCGGGGCTGCCGGCAGAGGGGGGAAAAAAAAAAGCCGCATCTTGCTTCTCCCCCCTCCCTCCAGCGCTTGCGCCACCATACAGCTGATCAGCGCAAGCCTGGGAGGGAGGGGGAAGGAGGAGGAATGCGGCGTGCTTGGGGAAGACGCGGGGCCAGGGCGGGGATTTGGGGAGGGATCCAATGGGGCAGTGAGGGGGCGGGGGAGGGCGTGAGACAATTCACGTCCTGGCGTGGGGCCCTGCACCTGCTAAAGCCGGCCCTGCTGGGAGGGAGAGGGAGGACTGGAACAGGGACGGGGTGTGCTCAGGGGAAGAGGCAGGGAGAGGGCAGAGTGGGGACAGAAGAGGTGGGGCAAGGGTGGGCCTGGGGCAGGGTCTGGGGCAGGGCAGGAAGAGGCAAGGCAGGGGTGGGACTTGGAGGAAAGGGTGAAGTGGGGGTGGGCCTGGGGCGAAGGTGGGAGGGGTTGAGCACCCCCCCGGGTAGAGAGGAAGTCAGCGCCTATGGAATCCATGCGGGTGGACCCCTTCACCTGGGCTAAGGCCCACTGACTCCTGTAGGGCTCCACATGGCTTATTTGCAGGATCGGGGCTTTAAAGGGCAATGACAAAGTGTTAATGCAATTTTTAAATTTGAAGGCAACAAATGTAAATGGCCAAATAAGGGTGTTCCCCAGAGGATAATGAACAACGTGAAAGGTGTGAGTAGACAGCTCCATTTTAAGTACCGTGTATTTTCGAACTCTAAAGTATGGCATGAAATAAATTCCGAAACGTGGGATTCAGATAAATAAAGCCTGGCCTAAGATCTCCAGCTACTGTAGTTTGGGGGGGAAAGTCTTAGTTTTTCTGTTCAAATGGAAGTATTTTCCCCCTGAACACAAGTGGCCAGTCTGCAGTTCTGGAGCCAAAAAAGCATCAAAGAGGAAAAGATTGCTCAAGTATACAAAGCTCTCTTATTCATTTTTTAAAAACTGGAAAATTCCGATGAAGCGGTTAGCTCTTCTGAGTGGAGGCACTGGGGAGACTAACCCAGCTGGAAAGTTCTGGGGCCTGGAGAAGTGTCTGAGTTTTTTGTGTTTTGCTTGTCAGATGAATCCAGCCCATTACAAAAAGGAACAAAACAATCCTGAGAAATACACAGCTGTAATTAAAGCGTAATACCACAGGGACATAGTACCTATATACTATACTTTATAAACATCATTATCATGGAAATAAACAGTATCCTCACTCATTAGCCTGCGGTCTCCAAGGCAAGAACCCCATTATCCGAAATGTGTGTGCATCATTAAACTGCAACTATGAGAGACTGTCTGTATTCCATTGTGAATTTCACTAAAAGGTTTCTTTTCCCTGCAAAGAAGAAAAATTCCTTTCTTTGTTCTATAGTAGATATTACTATATTCTAATGTGGTTTTATTATTTATATTAGATGTAACAAAGTTCATTCCACATTGGGATGCAGGAACTGCGGTAAAGTTAAGTTGCTTCTTAATGTTTTCTTGAGATTCAGGTAGACTATTGGTCTTGGATTTTCTCTTGTCTTCCCTTTGGCTCTGATTAAATTGGTCCCAATTAACCACTGGAAAATGCTGTCCTGCATAATTACTCCATTTGTGCTATGAGAATCTTATTAGAGATAATGGGTTGTGTGTATTGTCTAACAACAAGCAGGGACGTGATATTGGCAAATCCCAGTAACACAAATAGGATACCTGACTACACACGCATGCACACACATTCTGCAGTAATAATCTCTGTGTTGTTGTTTCTGCACAAATCTACTTGCAAATCCACCCAATGGCAGCTGACATACCACTGTATTTGGACCATCTTTGGATCGAACCAATAGTCCAGGTAGTTCAACATCCTGTCTCTGAAAGTGGCCAGCACCAGATGTTTCAGAGGAAGATGCCAAAAATCTTAAGTGGATAATTATGAAATAACCTGATAATAGGAGAAGTTTCATGCCAACCACTCGAGTGTTTGGAAATTCTTTGGAACCTGAGGGTTTATAGCCCTTACATCTTTTCCTTTGTCTAATGTGACTGTACAGGCTCTTATCTGTATAAATGTCTATCCTTTTCTAATCAACTAAGTTCTTGCTCTCCGTATCTAGCACTAATGAATTCCACCGGGTAATTAAGCATTGTTTAAAAAGGTATTTCTTTTCTTCAGCTGTACTTTGTTGCCTTTTAATTTCATTGAGCGCTCTTGCATCTGAACCTATTATTGACCAAGGAGTGTCCACGGTTTCCTGGAGGTCTATGCTCGTGCATAGTTGTGTGGTTGGTTGGTTTGAAAATAATGTACAAACTTACATTCGGAAAAGCTCCCAAGTGAACCTGAACTGATAAGAATTAAAAGCTTTGCAAAAGTACAGTTGGTATTGTCAAAATAGCACTTTAAATCCAAGTAGTATACAATGAAAACTGTACATTTCAAATTGTGGTTGAAAAGATGGGTATTTAAACATGTTGGGCCGTATATGATTAGCACTTACAAACTTGTAATGTCAAAAATTTGCTGTGAAGATGAATTTCTGAGGGCAAAATCCCAGACCCAGTGCCCAACTTCAGTAAATGTGCTGTGTTTGATGGAGTTTCACAGAGGGAAGTAATTGGTGCTGAGGTATCTTTCTAAGCTGCTACACCATCCCAAATTCTTCTGGGCAAGATACACAGAGTCATAGTCCATCTTCAACATGATGCATTTATTGAGCAAAGCAACTGCAAACTACAGCCACACACACGGGCTTCCACACAGGTTGAGCTCTAGTTCTGTCTCCTCTGTTTACCAGGGACTGCACCCTGGCACAGCATACAGAGACATCTAGTGGCCAAATGACAATATTGCAAGGAAATAGTTTACACCTCTTCCTTACTTAGCCTGCAGTCCACATACCACAAAGCCTTGGAGAATGCTTTGGGCAGCACCTCCCCAGCAGGAGCAGCCCCTGCTACATAGCACATGATGGCTGTGGACTTTCTGAGTGCCTCCCTGAGGGTCAGAGCAACATCGTTTCAGCTACATTCAGAATCTTCCATGTATATGGAGATATACCTATCTCATAGAGCTGGAAGGGACCTTGATAAGGTCATCAAGTCCAGTCCCCTGCCTTCACAGCAGGACCAAGTACCATCCCTGACAGATTTTGCTCCTAGATTCCCTAAATGGTCCCCTCAAGGATTGAACTCACAACCCTGGATTTAGCAGGCTAACGCTCAAACCACTGAGCTCTCCCTCTCCCCATGACCACGGATGGTGTTGTTTCAAACTGTAAATCTCTATCTAAGCATTAAGGAAGCTTTGATGAGAGCGAAAGCTGGGAATTGCATAGAACACCCTGCTTTCACACGCTCATACTTGATAAGAAAAAAGTGAATGAAAGCATCGTTCACTGCAAAATGTGTAAGTTTTCCTTATTGAGGAATAGGGTCACTGCTAGCTTTGGGAGATCCCGGGAATGTAGATAGTGGGTTTTTCTGTTTGCTTTTAATTCAGATCACAATTTTGCTCCCTGCTACAAAGAGCTCTTTCACATAACTTCTTTGCAATTCTCCCTTTCCGCCCCAGTCTCTGATTTATAGCCTCTGCGCAGAAGTACATTTCTACCAACTGCTACATTTTTAATTTCATCTCTAGTCATACACTTTGAAAGGCATTAGAGCATAAGCTTTCGTGGACTACAGCCCACTTCTTCGGATGCATATAGAATGGAACATATAATGAGGAGATATATATACACACATACAGAGAGCATAAACAGGTGGGAGTTGTCTTACCAACTCTGAGAGGCCAATTAATTAAGAGGGAAAAAAAAAAAAAAAAAAAAAAAAAAAAACTTTTGAAGTGATAATCAAGCTAGCCGAGTACAGACAGTGTGATAAGAAGTGTGAGAGTACTTACAAGGGGAGATAGTCAACGTTTGTAATGGCTCAGCCATTCCCAGTCCTTATTCAAACCGGAGTTGATTGTGTCTAGTTTGCATATCAATTCTAGCTCTGCATGTGTGTATATATATCTCCTCATTATATGTTCCATTCTATATGCATCCGAAGAAGTGGGCTGTAGTCCACGAAAGCTTATGCTCTAATAAATTTGTTAGTCTCTAAGGTGCCACAAGTACTCCTGTTCTTCTTTTTGCGGATACAGACTAACACGGCTGTTACTCTGAAACTTTGAAAGGCATGTCAGTAATGGTCTCAAAGAAAAAATGCTCATGGTAGTGTCCTATCTGAAGCCCCAATCCTGCAATTTACAATTGGGGCTGGAAGAAAAATGTCAAACTGAACAGTTTCTCACTGGGAAATGAGGTTTCGTTGAAATAAAAGTTTTCTATGGGAAAAACTTGATGTCTGGAATTTTCAGCCAGGAAAATCAAAATTGTTACATTCATAGAACATCAGGGTTGGAAGGAATCTCAGGAGGTCATCTACTCCAACCCCCTGCTCAGAGCAGGGCTAATCCCCAGACAGATTTTTTTGCCCCCAATCCCTAAATGGCCCCCTCAAGGATTGAACTCACAACCCTGGGTTCAGTAGGCCAATGCGCAAACCACTGAGCTATCCCTCCCTCCTAATGAACTGTGTTGTTTAGTTTCCAGTCAACGTTAATCCCTGTTTCTGCCTGAGATGTCACCATCCCTTATACAGGTTGTAGTTCTGGACATTTCCTACCCCCATTCTCCCCATGAGCCCCCACTCTCTGGTTGGCCATCATCTCCTGGGATTCCTCGCAGCCTCTCCCTGCAGCTGGGGTCCGCCTGCATTTTAAATGGAAGGATCAGGGTGGGATGATGAAGGCGCAGGTGAGAGCTTTAGCTCAACGGCAAAGCCTTTTTATGTGCCATCAAATGAGAAATGGCATTCACGCATGGTGAACGGCTCTTGAATAGTGTACAAAAGGCATTGATTTTCCGTCACTCTTTTTTACTTCTGATGCCTCCTTGATCACTGAGCTATGAGCTTCTTCAGATAACAGAGCTAAAAACCTTCTTCTACAGCAGATCCTACTCACCTTCGCATGTGTAACCGCTCTGAATCCAATGGGGCTATTCAGGGAGTAGGGCCAGCAAGGTTGGGCCCTCTAACATTGCTGTTTTCTTAGGGAAACCAGTCGTAGCATTGCAAAGTCAGGCTCTTCACTTTACCAACATAAACAGTAATATGCTCACCTACATATTTCAGAAGGGGGGAGGGAAGAATGAAAATGCAGGACAGCTAAATGAGCACGGCTGTGGAAATTTGAACTAACACGGTCCCTTAATTTTTTTCTGCTTGGGGGCTGCTGTTGCAAAGTCAATCTTGCAAACACTTACAAAGGTACTTTAACTTTGCTATCATGCACTTCTGCACCCCCTGGACTCTACTGCCAGGAGCAACCCCCAAAGTGGAAAGGAAAAAAATAAGGAGAAAAGACTTTCAAAGATAGAGCAAGCCGGCACCAGTCAGTAGCTATTGCACATTCTCAGCAGTTTGCACTTTCCAGGGTGTGTATCTCAAAGTGCAAGCTAATGTTTTCTGCTGTCTATGCACGCTCTGCAGTCTTTAAATGTTCATGCAACTGTTCATTCCTTTCTTCCCCCACCCCAGACCTAGCTATGGACTGTGATGAGGTGCACAAGCTCTGCCTTGGGTGAGGGCAGCAAAGGGTTAATGATCTGGCCTGGAGACAAGGAGTTAAATCAGGAACACCTGCCAGAAGCATCAGCCCTGGATGGAGGGTCCTCCAGCTGCAGTAAATAATCAAAGGGGACCTGGATATAAAGGGAGGAGGCTGCCCTAGTGAGGGGAAGCTGCAGCTTGGGAGGGAATTGATGACATCACAGAGTGATCACCCTGTGAGTAGGGGAGACTATCTAGGTCTCCCTAGGGAATGGCGTAGACATAAGTATTTTTCCCTCTAGTTCTGTCCCTAGCCTGTAGACAACACAGGCAAGGGCACTTTGCTGCTTGTTTTATTTGCCTGATTTAACAAACCTGCCTTCCTTTTATGGCCCACCTGATGTGACCTCTGCCCGTGGGCTTGTGTCTCAGAAGACTATTTATATGCCAAGTTCCAAATCTCCTTTCCCCCCTCTTTAAATGGAGGGGTGGGGTGTCTAGTCTTTCATGGTGTGGAAAGTAAATATTTCATATTCCCAACTCAAAAACGGTGAAAAAGGACTTTGCTCAAAGGGATTCTCTTAGAAAAACCAAGAGTCTGTAGAGAACATCACCCTGTCCGGTGAATTCTTAGCAGAGCTATGAGTCTATGAGCCAGCTGGGTTGTAACTGAAACTGTTTTGCAACCCTCTCGGGCCTGTTTCGCTGTGAAGGAAATGCTGTAATAATGTTCTGCATGTATATACAGGAACACTCCTCATCTGAGGCGTGCGGGGTGCTTGGGAGGTAGTGGATAGATCACGGGACTGGGAGTCAGACCTGACTTAAACTCTGCCCTGACCTGCTGTATGACCTTGGGCAAGTCACTTTCTCTGTGCCTCTGGTGGTTTTTTGCTCCTACCCTTGTGTCTTAAGATAGTAAATTCACTGGGCTAGGAAGTGCCTCCTGCTTAGAGTTGCCTGGTGTCCGGTTTTTGACCAGAAAGTCCGCTTGAAAAGAGAACCTAGCAGTGTCCGGTCAGCTGTATTGACCGGACACTAAGTCTGGTTACTGCGGGCGGGGGAATAGGGGCGGTCTGTTGCCCAGTCCTGAAGTGGCAGCTCCTACGGCAGGATGCGTGCACCAGCTCGGGCCGCAGGCAGCCCCTTTGAGGAGCACGGTTTGCAGGACTGCAGCGGAGGACAGAGTGCGGGGGCCAATGGCGAGTGGGGTAAGGAGCTCTCAGCGGGCTGGGAACGTTCCCCAGGAGGGAGGGAGGTGAGCTGCCCTGCCCCGCCCAGTGCTTTTTTTCCTGTTGTGCTCTCAGACTGCTCTGGGGCAGACAGCGCAGAGGGGGGCGGGGAAGGGGGCTGCTGGGCTACTCCTATGGGGCTGCAGCGCTCTTCTGACCTTTACTCCCAGGCAGCCTGCTGGAGCTGGGGTTCGCACGTCCCTTGGGGCTACTCACGCTGGAGTTGGGGGGGAGGGGTTCATGGGGAGAGGTGCGAGTGGGGCCTTGGGGACAAGGGGAACCTGAGCTTGGTTGGGACTTCTAGATGCAACTGCAGTAGAAATGACTTGGTCTTCCCTGTGGCTAGACAGGAATGGCTCCTCCCACCACTGTACTGCGGGTTCCGCTAGGGAATGTTAGCCGCTGATGACAAGCTTTTCACAATGAAACGGGGCAAACTTACCCAAAATAGATCCCAGCCAATGTTCATTGGCTTAAAAAAGCCTGCCCTGTACAGTCTACTGCACTGTGTAGCATGTCACGTAGGAACGCATCGGTAGCCAATGAGTTCATTTTATCATCCATTTATCTACCTTGGCCAAACTTTTTCTTCTCTGAAAGAACTCCAGGTGTCTAAGGAGGAGCAAGTCTAAAGTTTAAATGAACTTGCCCTGTACTCTGAACAGCAAAGAGCTCCACAGGAAAGCGATCTTGTTTCCTCCCATCTCTTGTCTGTATTTCTCTGTCACAGCGGTTCACTGCTAACCGCAAAGCAACAATGTTTGTCAGTTTACACATAGATTAGCTAGTGTAAACGCTGACTGCTGTACGAAAGGCAGACTCTGTAACCCAGCGAACTCCTTCCAGCATCCAGGCTCCTAAATCAACAGAGGAGGTAAACTGTAAGCCGGGCTTGCTCCGGGGCGTGGCAGGACGCAGTGAAATGGGGAAACTGGGGGTGCACTGGTCCTTAAAGGGCTCACTTCTCCAAGCAGGTCTCCAACAAACCATCCTTCAGCTACAAATCTAATCGAATTGAATGCACTCTGCAATTCAGTGAGGAAGAGTCCAACTCCTGTTGTAGCTCTGTATAAAGTATTGTCTAAAGGGGCTTAACTTCTATTAAATCTCAGAACGCTAGCTTGCGTCTTAAAATGTCGTCTTATAATTTCCTTATACAGCTGTGTGTGTGTGTGTGTGTGTGTATGGCTCTATAATCTGTGTGCATATCACACACTATAGATAAAATAGAATACATGCTGGGGTGCCGTAGCATGATTTTACAGTTCTAATAGCAGGAGTGTGGAGTGGTTGCATAATTGAACTATGCAGGCTTTGCCAACTGAGGGCCACTGACCAGGTTATACCAGACCACACTCACGTATTCAATGTAATAGAAATTGAATGTACGTGTAATAGATCTCCTTCATTTTAAAATATTTTTTTCCCCTCTTGCAATGTTTCTCAGTCCGTTCCTGACCCACGTGAATTCAAAAGCCTTGTAAATAAGGTAAATGTAGTGTAACTTTCTTCCTAGTCTAGTGAATTGGAATCTGTATTTGATTGGTCAGTGTACCTATCAGTCATCCTCTGATGCTTATGACTAGACCGGGCATATTTATGTGAGGAATGAGACAAGTGGAAGGAATTTCTGTCAGAAATCCTGAAACTCAGCCCTCCTAGGCTCACCCCTGTTGCAGTATGGAAAAGTGACTAGGATAAAAATCAATATGTCATCTCGCCAAGTGTCTTGGAATAACCTCCCCCCCCCCAGTACATTCTGCCTTTCTGAACTGAGTTTTCAAGCTTGCTGATCCTCTGAATGATATTTTGTCATGTCTTGGTTTCCAAGTAACGTCTGTACCATAACAGTGAGTCCATAACATGGATCTAATGTAAAGTGTCAGTCTAATCAATTGTTTCTCTCTCTTTGTCCCCCTTAAAGGTATTGACTATTGACGATTGGCAGACCTTCCACTAGAGAAGCAACTCACGGAAAAGACCGTTTTGGTAAAACACTTTGTTACTTAATTCTAAGTGAAAAGGGTAGATTGGGTGTGGAGAAGGCCTGGGGATCATGAGGTGTGTTTGTGGCGAGAGCTCTTCCTCGCAGTTCAAGGTCTCCTTGAAACATGCATCCTACCTACCAGCCCAAGTCCTGGACTCGGTGGATCCTCCCCATAAGTTGCGGGAGGGTCATTTAGCCGTGGGCAGGCTTGTGCCCGCCCGGTTCCCAAACCCAGTATGAGCGTTCTTTGCTGCTTGCTCCTTGTTGCTACCCCCAGCATACCCCTAGCCGGACAGGCCTGAACGGGAACGGCACTGCAGTGGCTTCATGTCAGGCTCTGGTTTTCTCTGAGCAGGCCTGAAGATGAGTTCCTGAGTTGAAGGATTTAACACAAGCACTGTAGCGTGAGCACCCTTGAATCCTTCCCTTTAAGCTGGCTCAGGCTAAATGGCCAAAACTAGACCTGCCGAGAGTTTTCAAAGCCAGCGGGAGACCCCCTTGAGGGGTGATGTTTTGAAGAAATGCCTCTTTGACCCCTTACTCGTTATCACTCCGAAGAAAAATATGGCCCGTAGAGAATACAGAGCTGACTCTAGGTTGGTCTTTCTAGCCCAGAAATTCATAAAAGAGAATGCTGTCCTAGACTCTTGGTGAGTGTGTCCATGGAGAGGATAAAATATCTGGATAGTCATTGGCTGGGAGAAAGTCAGACATTCTCACTCTCTCTAGCTGGGGGACATCTGGGTTCCAATCCCTGCTCCAGTGACTGTTTGTTTAGACCAAGTGGAACATCTTCAGCCTGCGAGATTGAGAGAGACAAACCCGAATAGCCAATAGCCTGGTGGTTTGGGCACGCCCCTCAGAAGGGGCAGAAGCAGAGATTTGAACTTGGCTTTCTCACATCCCAGGTGGGTGCTCTCACCACTGGACTAAAGGCTATAAGGGTGGCGTTACCTCTTCCTCCTCCTCCCTCAGCTTTTGTGAATTGAGCCCTTCATTTTACTAAAATACCTGAAATGAAATCTTTCAATTCTCTAAAAGTTTCAGTTGGAGACAAACTGATTGTGTGGAGTTTTTTTTTTCTTTTCCCGGAACTGCCAGAAATCTGAAAAGTCAGTTTATTCTCCTAGCACCGCCTGGGATAGCCCAATGCACTTCAGCTGTGTCCCATCTCTTACATTGATCATGTTTGTGCTTGAAAAATACTAATCATGCTTAAATGGGGCCCTTGCTGGAAAGACGCAGACACTGTTTTTCTGCCCAGTGTAAGCAGAGCCAACTTAGAAAAGCATGCTTTATAGAGACCGTGTAGACTTGGCAACATAATGAACGATTGCAGTTATCCTTTTGTAGGAAACCCTAAAGAAACAGGAAGTGACAATATCCTGTTTTGCATCTAAATGCTCACTTGTTGTGCGGACAATGCAATGCTAGACCAATGCACCATGTCGGTCTCTAGAAATCAGTATATTATAGTAAGCTACTTAAATGCACGGATGTATATTTCCTAATTATTTTATAGTAAAGCTTGGTATTTCAATACAGTATAATGAACCATAATGACTGATATTACTGCTACGGGCAACTTGAAAGACACTTCAAGCTGTCGACTAGAGAACTTGTTGAAAACATCCGTTTGCTGTCATGTGAAGTTGAAACTGAGAGGGGCTTTTATAGTAGGTGCTATTTTGTTCCAAGACTGGAGGAAATGCTTGCTTGCATTCCGCACATAATTATAGAGTTGTTGTTTTGATTGGGAAGGTAGTGGGGAAAAGTTTCTCCATTAGTGATGATACTTCTCTCTCCTACCCACCTGGAAGTGAAAATCCTAATACTGATCTGCTCTCTAGAAAGCTTGCTGCAATACACGAACAGTGAAAACACTGCATCAGCGCAACAGCACTAGCCAAAAGAGCAGGGTTAACAGCACAACTTACTGCTCAGTGCAGTTTAAGAATCTACCCTGGGGAACAACAAAGTGATTGATGGTTACAGCACTGAAGAGACAGCCCCATCAGAGCTGTAAAACTAAAGTATGTTCCCGCCTGCCTCCAACCCCAGATCTCCTTCCCTTTCCAGTCACTGTCCAAGTAAGGATATAAGCAATGGGCCTGCTTCTCTCACTTAATGCCAACTGGCAAATCCAGATTTAACTTCATTTGGTGTCATAGTGGTTTTCATAGATTCCAAGATTCTGGGACTGGAAGGGACCTTGAGAGGTCATAGTCCAGTCTCCTGCCCTCATGGCAGGACCAAATACTGTCTAGACCATTCCTGATAGACATTTATTTAACCTACTCTTAAATATCTCCAGAGATGGAGATTCCACAACCTCCCTAGGCAATTTATTCCAGTTTTTAAGCCCCCTGACAGTTAGGAACCTTTTTTCCTAATGTCCAACCTAAACCTGCCTTGCTGCAGTTTAAGCTCATTGCTTCTTGTTCTATCCTTAGAGGCTAAGATGAACAAGTTTTCTCCCTCCTCCTTTTAGATACCTGATGTGATGAGGGAACAGTGCCCGATGCTGGAATAGCGCTTCTAGCTCTGGGACCCTTATAATTTTTGACTCCTCACCACTGTAGACACTGCAAAGAGGAGGAACATTGTCATGGTTCTAGCAATGTCACTACAGCCAGGATTTACATCTTTTGAGGCCATTTACCTATATAAAAATGGATTGGGACCGCATTAAACTTAACACACACAGCCACATCTCTGTTAATCACAGATGCCCTTTATTAGATTCCATGGTACTTGCAGCAAATCCAGTTTTAGTTCTCTGATGTATTGCCTTACTTCACTTTGTTTCCACAGCATATCTGAAAAGCGCAACCGGCACTCAGATGGCCAGCAACAACACCGCCAGCATAGCACAAGCCAGGAAGCTGGTGGAACAGCTGAAAATGGAGGCCAACATTGACAGAATAAAGGTAAAGCGTGATTGAAGGCAACTGGGTAATTAGCATGTTCTTTGTGGTTCCATGAGGAGTCTTCTGCAGCTAAGACTCCAAGTCGTAGATTTTAAGGCCAGATAAGACTACTGGAGCCATGTAGTCAGACTTCCTATAAAACACAAGCTATAGACTCGAGATCTAGTGTCCCTCAAGTCCTAGAGCTCTGTGTATTTAGCTTATTGAACAAAACATTGAGTCGAATTGATCATGGCCTACAATTACCTACACGGGGAGAAGAGATCTGATATTGGAGAGCTCTTTAATCTGGCAGACAAAAGGCATGATCCAATGGCTGGAAGTTGAAGTAGGCAAGTTCACACTGGAAATTTTTATTTTTAACAGTGAGGGTAATTAACCACTGGAATGGAGTAGCCAGGGGTGTGGTAAATCCTCCATCACTGAGTCTTTAAATCTAGACTGAATGGTTTTTCTAAATGGAGATATCCCATCTCCTAGAACTGGAAGGGACCTTGAAAGGTCATCGAGTCCAGCCCCCTGCCTTCACTAGCAGGACCAAGTACTGATTTTGCCCCAGATTCCCAAGTGGCCCCCTCAAGGATTGAACTCACAACCCTGGGTTTAGCAGGCCAATGCTCAAACCACTGAGCTATCCCTCCCCCCGTCAGGTTAGATCCAGGAATCTCACTGGATAAAATCTGGGGCCTGTGTTCTATAGGAGCACAGATCATTATGATCATCAAGTCCTTCTGTCTTCAAGTCTGTGATGTTAACAAAGTTCTCTAGCTTTCTTATTCGGTGATGGATACTTTGCTGGTGTGACCATGAACTGTACAATGGGAAAACTAGAAGGTTTGGGAAACTCCGTTAAACTAGTCCTAATTATATGGCCTTTTGGGAAACAGGAAGATGCTCTTTCATGATGAATTGGTTCTGTTTGAAGATGACTGCAGTTGAGCGTCTCATTTAATATATTTCAGACACTTTTGTTCTTTGGATAACATTGTTAATGCATGAAATTGGGCTCAGTGGTGTACCCAGACTTGCTTAGAGAAACGCAACAAAACAAAAAGCAAAGTTATCCTTTCAAGTCTCTCTTTTTCAATGGACAGAAGAGTGATCCCTTTGGGGAGGGATTCCTCTGCGTCGGCTGCATATAGGTCTTTTGGTGCTGGTCAGTACGTTGTTACGCTGGAATAATGAGCCCCTATATTGTCCATCTGAGTTGTAGTGTGGGCACAATTCTGCCTCTACCCTTCCAATATTTACTAAGTTCTGTCCTTAAACTGTGAGCTCCTCCGGGATTGGGCTGTCCCTTCCTGATTTGTCCAGAAAGCCCCTAGCACATGATGAATGCTACCATAAACAACAATTACAATTGTGATCATGGACAGATTCCGTTTTTAAAGGCCAACATTCCAAACTGGGTGCCTGTATTGAATGTGTGGGCACAGACACGTCATGGTGCATGCCAAATAAACAGCTGCCTGCACAAAAGGGTAATTATGCAGCTATGGCCTTTTTATTTTATTTTATTTTTGTGTGTGTGCTGCTTAAGCACCATTCTGATGCATGCAACTGCATGTTTTTCATGCTCAGCTCAGGTATATATTAAGAGTCTTGTCTCCCAAATATGTGCAGGCTTTGAAAGGCGTAATGTATCTCTGCTGCTTAGACTGTGTTCTGTGTTGGCTCAGAAAGTTGCCTCCAGTAACCTGAACCTTTTGGGAGCAGAGTCTTGGAGCATTCCAGTTTTGTTAAAGGGAAACGTAGCTGATTCCAAAGTGTGAAATACCAATATCTGAACTTCAGCATTTGGTAATGTCCCCTCACTGCTCAAGAGCTTCCACTGAGCCAGGTTCATGTTCTTAATAGATAAGAGGGAGGGATAGCTCAGTGGTTTGAGCATTGGCCTGCTAAACCCAGGGTTGTGAGTTTAATCCTTGAGGGGGCCACTTAAGGATCTGGGGTAAAATCAGTACTTGGTCCTGCTAGTGAAGGCAGGGGGCTGGACTTGATGACCTTTCAAGGTCCCTTCCAGCTCTAGGAGATAGGATATCTCCATTAATTTAGGGGACTGGACTCGATGACCTCTCAAGGTCCCTTCCAGTCCTAGAATCTATGAATAACCATATACAGTCAGTGACTCCACTGATATTTGTTACCATAGCAACCGCAGCCCTCCACTGGACGGGTTCAACATGGTATAAAAATGACATGCCACTTTCCTTTCTTTAATCGTGAATAAATATTGTCGCATGTATTCTTGCAAGCTATTTGCAGTTGAGTGTGTCCTGCACTGAGTGTGTTTGTAAGATCAAATCAGGTAAAAGGTGTTGATGGATCAAAAACCTGCCTGTAACTAAAGGGAGATAAAAATAGATTTGCAGACCGCATAGGTTTTCTCTTAAAAGTCTTTGCTAATAGATTTGTGTTAGCTGTTAAATGCCTCGAAAAGAGGCTGCTTTGTTGGGGGAAAAAGAACTAGAAGGCTGGATTGCCTGAAAGAGATGCAAATGAAAACCATTTTAGCATCAAAAGAAATGAACACCATGTTTTGGATAGCTGATGTATAAATGCCTTTTATTGTGTGGAAGTTGTTTGGGATTTGCACACACGGGACATCAAAGATGCTACAGCAAAAATGTACTTTCAGTATAAAGCTGAAGAATAAAACAGAGACCTGCAAGTTACCATTTGATCAGGTGATCTTCTTTACTCTGTCCAATCTCCCAGCTGGCCTGGCCTGCCCTGCCCTCTTATTGACATCATCAGGCTCCTGAAACCCCAAAAAATAAACTGGGCTTCAGAATTGATTACATGTGCAAAAATCTGTCTGCTCCTAGCAGTAGAGGGTTGGGTGGAGAGTAGGTTTTCAGGTTCTCGGAGTTGGAGGCCTACTCAGCTGGCAATCAGATCAGGTGGAGGGTCCCCTAGCCTCCAACTCTGGAAGATAACAGGTGGAATCTAAGAGCTAGGCGATGAGACAGGAGGTCTTGCAGGGTAAAATAACCATAGCAACAACCCGTCCACAAGGAGACTTGTGCAAAGATTTACATCGATTGTTCTTAAGTTTAGACTAAATTGGGAAATCTCCAGGGAGCGGATGAAAGTTTGGGACGCTGAACCTGTGTCAGTGATGAGGGGGTAACCAACCCATTTATAAGCCCTAGAGAGGATCTTCCACATTCAGAGTGGTTTGTGGACTTGTTGCCTTATAGCAGAAGTTGAGTAAAGTCATTATGTGCCTTCAGCTGGGCGGGGCACTCCAGCTGAGGTCTGCATTTAGAAAATAGAGAGCATTTGAAGCAACAAATCCTGCTTCCTTGCCTTCCTGGTAAGGGCATTCTTTACACTTGGAAAGAAGCCATGTCCTTCTATTCACTGGGCGCGCACACACAGTGTAAATGCAAATACTCCAGATGAGGAAGAAAAACAATGGAGGTTCCAGTTGTTACACCACAGGCTATCTAGGAAGGGTGAAAGTTCAGTTTACCTTCTATTTCCTGCTTGCAGGTCTTCCCTCAGTCTTTAGTTAGGCAAATTCCACTTGCATGAGTAAGGACTGAATAAAACCCGAGCAAGGATCTCCACTTTGGTCCTAAGGGTACCTCTACACTGCACTTAGACACCCACAGCTGGCCCATGCCAGCTGACTTGAGCTGGGTCTGTTTAATTGCAGTGTAGACGTCCAGTTCGGGCTAGAGCCCCGGCTCTAGGGCCCTGGGGGGTGGAAGGGTCCCAGAGCTTGGCTGCAACCTGAGCCGGAATGTCTACACTGCAATTAAACAGCCCCTGAGCCCCGTGAGTCCAAGTCAGCAGGCGTGGGCCAGCTGCAGGTGGTTTAATGGCCGTGTAGACATGCCCTAAGTGACCGGTGCAGTTGGGACAACACTTTGGCACTAAAGTTTGGCGGTGATTACAGCCGCTAGAGAACAATCCCTTTTCAAAGTAGAAGAGTCGTGCAGTTTAAAGGGGAATTTCCCCTGTTGGTGTACCACTTTAAAATGGATCTTAGAGTTCAGGAGCACTTCAGATTCCTAGCCAGTTACATTCTACAGTCACTCTTACCTAAGGGATGATATGAATGCCAAGTAGTGAACAAGGACAGGGCTGTGATTGTTGTAATGCCGAGTTAGAAAGTCCATCGATTGGTAGTGAGTACAGTGAAGGAGCAAGTGGGAACTTCAGGCAACTTCTCTATCTTCCATTCACCTAAATAAGATGCTTTAATTTAGGGGGACCAGACAGCAAATGTGAAAAATTGGGGTGGGGGGTAATAGGAGCCTATATAAGAAAAAGACCCAAAAATCAGGACTGTCCCTATAAAATCGGGACATCTGGTCACCCTACTTTAGGTGCTCCCTCCTTTGTGTGCTCTGAAGTGGAGGAGCTCCAGACAACGTAGTTCAAGGCTTATACAGAGTGTGCATTTATTTTCAGGTGTCAAAAGCAGCGGCAGACTTGATGGCGTACTGCGAAGCCCATGCCAAGGAAGACCCTCTCCTGACCCCGGTGCCAGCTTCAGAAAACCCCTTTAGAGAGAAGAAGTTCTTCTGTGCGATTCTGTAAGCCCTCCATGAGCCTGACATGCACTCGGCCCGCTCTGAACACTGATGTAGCATTTTTAGCAATGTGGACAACTTTCTAGTCCACAGAATTTAAAAAATAACAAGGCCTGGAAGATCCGGAGATGTGCATGTTTAAAGAAACTGGTCACCTTTTTGGGGAATAAGATCTACATCGTGAGGCAGAAGATCTGAGGTCTGCAGAGTTACCGAGATAGAAAAATATGTAAAGATTAAATGTGTGTCACTTTTCTGCTCACAAAAAAAAACCAACAAAAAACAAACCCTTGTTTGATTGTTCCATATTTAAAAAAGACACTTGTGCTGAGCAAGGTAAAGGTTGAGGCTGTGTATAACCTCCTTGGAATGATTATCGTTGGGTTTTTCCAAATAATACTTATTTAAGTTGAATTGTCAAATATCACAACAGGCTAGATTACTATTATATTACTTAATGTTTGGTCTCGTGCTTTTTTTGTTTTGTTTTGTTTTTGCATTAGAGTAGCACAGAGATGGATGGGATTCCTCAAAAGATAACAAACTAAACCGTTTAGCAAGGGCTTAGTCAGTATACTTCACATCTGCAGTGTGAACACTGTCTGTCTGTGTGTTTCTCGCAACCTCTTACCACGACTTCTAACACTTGTATATGATAGCTTCAGTTGTAAAAGTAAATCGGGTGTTGTGATTGGTGCTTCATATTTTTGTGACTACTTTTAAGTAATAGTGCATGAAAAGATCCCTGTGTTCAATCCATTTAGAAACTTCTATTGTTTGGAGCCACATGCTGGTGGAAGACGCTGTAGAGAAAAAACAAAAGATGTTCTGACAGCAGAGAGAAAATTACTCTAATGCCTTAGATGTGCCTGAAATACCTCTCATCTTCTGTAGGGTTGCCAGCTACTGAGAAGCCTATTCCTGAAATCAGAACAGTTTATATGGGGAGTTTAGGGTCACTCAGATCCATGGAGGTCATAGGGTAAAACCAAGAAGAAAAATGATATAGGTTATTTTGACTAAATTGTCTCTGGTCCTCCCCTACCCTTCTGTGCCTCTTCTCTTTACCCATGTTTCTCGATTTTAATATCACCTGATCTATATTAATGTTTCACAGCAGCACGTCTTATCTGAACCATGTCCCTTAAGCAGCATGACAGAGCCAGCCTACAGCAGGCCTGCTGCTGTACTGTGCTAAGTGGCTGATCCAAGCATGGCTTGATTCAGAGGGGACCTCAGATGGAAGGCAGTGCAAATTTGTCCACCCCTGTGCAATTCTCTGCTTCCACTATATTGCCCTCAATGGGTATCTTTTCCCAAATCTATTGGCTCTAAACCACAGTGTTTACAAAACTCCCTCTGCCATCGAATCTGACTGCTATTTTCAATCCCCTCTTCCCCCACTCATTCAGAACAGGCTTTTACTAACAGAAGGGCCATAGCACTCTAGCCAAACAATGGCCACATGCAGATCGCAAATGTGCATATGGTTAGAATAGCGAGAGGACTCCATACTGAAGGACTAAGGGTGATCTATCAACCACTGACGTTTTTGTTAATGTGTTGGACTCCCGTTAGCCGGTCACTAACCATCCAGCCCTTTGTGTGCTTTCACCATGTATTTCTTACTGCTTTAACCTCCCATCACGAAACAAAATGAGTCAAGAAAATTGGGTGCATCTTTAAATAGAGCACCCAATTATAGGGTGGTATATTGACACGACATACCTCGAACAGCTTAAGGTGGAAGCTTGCAACTTCCTCGCTTTGTAAATATCATGCTTTGAGTTGCTGTTCCAGGTGGGCCTCCATTAAAGCCTCCAAGCTGGATCATGAGGCATTAAGAAAGATGGCGAGGTGGCTCTCTAATCGATCGGCTGAGCCCTGCTAATCAGGGCAAAGCCAAACCATCAGAATGGTGTCCTGGTGGACGCACCCAGTGCTTTGCTTACCTATAGCCTGAAATTGACAAATTTGTTTAATCCGCTTTAGGAAACTTGTCCTAACCAGATGTAGAGCGAGAAGATAAGCCCAGAGGCTACAAACATCAATTTGAACACCATAAACACCTAATATTTCAGGTGGAGGCTGAGGCCGTCTGAAATGGCCCCATAAAGAGCTCAGAGAGGCAGGTTACAGTATCAGGTACAGTATGCAACTCCAAACATACCGTGAGGAGATTCTACTGATGTTTAAATTGGGTTCTGGCCTTTGGCCTGAAGCGGGACTGCTGCGATTGCAAAGACACCCATACGCCTCACATCTAAACAGCATTGAGAGAGGAGCTGTCATATGCCACTGGTGCAGGAGTGAGAACGGCTCCAGCTTTCCAGGCTATTCTGAACCCTTAGAACACTTCCATTTTTTGGCTCAAAAACCCAGCAGCTATACATTCAGGATAATTCCGGATCCATGGCAACCCTGTTAATATGAAGTTCCAAATCAGGGATGAGTTCAAATTTTTGTATTTAAAAGGACAACCGAGTCTTAAGGTACCTGTCAGAAAATCTTTATAGCCCATAACAAAGTGGAAATTGTTTTTGACTAACTCTTTTCTACTCTTGCATCCTTGTGTACAGGCAGAAGGGTTTCTGTAGCGAAAACCACTTATTGTAACAGTGGATATTCTCTCGCTGATTCTTGGCATCTGGGAATGTTTATACAATACAACCAGTAGCTCAATGGTGTACTACTTGCCTTGCTAGCTTTCAAATACAAGATCCTGTATTTCAATCTTTATACTCTATGTTTGACTAGCTTGGGTTTCATTTGACCAATGAGTAACTCTACAGCTGTTTTCACTTGTGTTGGTAAAAACAATGTAAATATATTGCAACTGTACTTTTTTAATAAGATCTACTATAACTGACAATGAAGCATAGCTTAATTAGTCAAGACCCTAAATCTCACTAATCCCGGAACAGTACTCCAATCCTGGCAGGAAGTTTTGTCATAACTTGTTAATGACTTACATATTTTACAACTTAAGTTCTTTAAAAGAATGCTCCATGACATTTTAAATTACACCAAAACATTCATTCAGTATCTCTTTTGTTACAGTTACTATTTCGGATTTTTTAAAATTCTTTTTAATTGGGGACGCAACCAGAAAATCTCACCCTAGTATTTATATTTACACAGACCCACTTTCACTAGCAAAGTAGAAATTTTACCTACCAAGAAAATTTTCCCCTAGAAAAAAGTAAAATATTTCAATATTGAAAATATATTGATTCTGTATATTCAACATGGTATAAATTTGTTTGATATACTGAAGGTCTTTTCAATAAAAATATCCTATGTACGGGAATGTGATTTCTCTTCTCTCTCCCCCCCCCCCCCCCCGCTACAAACTTTGTTCATAGCAGTGGTGAGTTGCTACATGTACATTATGTCATATCAGCCAGAGAGGTGGATGCATCTTCCTACCCAAGAAGCTATCTGTTTGCAGGAAGAGGATCAGCGTAAATGTCAGTGGGTGTTTTCTTTTTTGTTTTTCAAACAGGGAAACTTGAAGTTGTGATGTAGTGCACACGCTCATCCCATGTGATCAATGTATGTGTATGAAATAAAATTTTGGATTCGTTTCAAATATTGTCTGTTTGCTTTTTAAAGTAGCAGTCAGGGTTGGTGGGTTTTTCTTCTTTTTCACAAGTTAACTCTCCTGCTCCAAATGACCGAACCAAATGTGTTTAGGATATGATGTTGGTTTAGGGAGCTTTCCAAACTAACCATAAACCACATCCTCCTCCCCCCCCCCCCCCCCCCCCCCGCTCCCTCGGTTTCAATAGCCGCTTTTGTGATGGTGTGAAAGGGAAAGAGGCCTTTCAGAACCTCAGCTTTCCCAGGACCCTCTCTAAGACGCTGTTTGCTTTAAGGAAATTTCCACTGATGTAATTACGCTACTGCAACCCCCTGATGTGGACATGCTGCCCCAGAGCTTACGCTGACACAGTTTACTTTGGGGTGTTACCAGCTTAAGCGGCACAGGTGTAAACCTGTCTTTTTGCCAGTGCAGCACATCTGTACAGGTGTGACTACCCAGAGGTAGTGCAAATTGCTGGTAGGCAAGGCACAGTGGGTGGTAAATGTTTAGAACCTACCTCCTATAGAGAATGGTGACTCTATCCCACTGCAGGGAAGGCCAGTTGTCATCCTTATTCCTGCCTTGTTTCTCCCCCAGCCCTCCTAAAAGTAAAAATGAAGTCAAATGCGAGAAGCAGCAGCTACTTAATCCTGGGGGTGAGAGGGTATTGCCAGACGGATCCTAGCACCTGCCTCTGGAAGAAGCTGATGACTTGACTCAGCTACTCGACACTGTCGAAGGCTTTGGAAATGGAGGATAAATTCTTGGCTATATGAGTTGCCTTCCCCCGTTCCAAAATCCCTGGGACCCGTAATGGAACTAAAGTAGAAAGCCCCGCACAGGAGGAAATGACCAGTCTGCCATAAGTAAAAGATACCGGGAAGCAAAGGGGGTCCCAAGTTCACCTCCCCATCTCAGGCAAATGCTTTTGTTTTCCAGAAAAAGGCAGATCTCTGCTCTTGTGGGGGCACACGTTCAACCTTTCCAGGACGAGACTCCAAATTCCCAGCTGCTGCATGGGAGCTCTGTGTGAAACACCAGCTTAGTTTCACTCACTTAAACTGGCCCAGCATGTGACCATGCCCCTGTGGAAATAGTCCAGATTCCATTCTTTTTCACCAATGAACTGCCTCCCCTTCCATGCAAGCAGACAGCCACCCCGTGTGTGCAGCTGCCTTCTTCCTGGGAAAGATGGTGCACTTTGTTTTCCCACCCTCTTCTCCTAACATCTTCACAGGGTGAGTGGCTGCTTTACTTCCCCTGGGTGGACAACATGCGTGCACTCTTTCCCAGTCCAAAGGAAAGGCTCCTGCTCCCTGTTGCAATGATCTTCCAGCAGGTCAATGTAAGCTCCTTGTACTGTCTTTGCGTCCTGTACAGTGCCGAGCATGCTGGCATTTAACATAACTATTAGCCTCTCTCCATAGCAAGAGGAATTAAATCAACATCTATCTTGAAGGGTGCTGCATTCCCCTGGGGCTCTCTCTATTGAAGCACAAACTGGAAATGGAATGTTTGCTCAGGGGATCAGTAATGGCCCAGGATACAGAAGCTTTCACCTTTTGGTCATAGGCTCAGATCTAGGACAGTACAATAGTAACGAACAGTCTTTACTATACAGAAGATGTATGTACAGAAATTTAGCTGGTCTCAGCTCAGTTGTTCCTAGGGGATGTGTCCACCTCACAAAAGCTGAGTAATTAACTTGTAGTGAATGATTTGTTTCCGGTTAATTTAGTGTCTTTGTTCCCCATATGGAAAAGAACGGTAGAATTTCACTGGGAAGATACCAACAGAGTTCCACAGAAATGAACGTAAGAACGACCATACTGGGTCAGGCCAATGGTCCATCTAGCCCAATATCCTGTTTTCCGACAGTGGCCAGTGCCAGACACTTCAGAGGGAATGAATAGAACAGAACAAATATCAAGTGGTCCATCCCCTGTGGTCCAGTCCCAGCTTCTGGAATCAGAGGTTTAGGGACAGCCAGAGCATGGGGTTCTGTCCCTGACAATCTTGGCTAATAGCCATTGACGGACCTGTCCTCCATGAAGGTATCTAATTCTTTTTTGAACCCAGGTATGATTTTGGCCTTCACAACATCCCCTGGCAACGACTTCTACAGGTTGACTTTGTGTTGTGTGAACAAGTACTTCCTTTTGTTTGTTTTAAATCTGCTGCTTATTAATTCCATTGGGTGACCCCTGGTCCCTGGGCTATGTGGAGGGGCAGATAATCATTTTCTCCACACCATTCATGAGTTTATAGAGCGCGATCAGATCCCCCCTTTAGGCGTCTCTTTTCTAAGCTGAGCAACCCCAGTCTTTTTAACCTCTCCTTGTCTGGAAGCTGTTCCATACCCCTAATCAATGTTGTTGCCCTTCTCTGTCTTTTCCAAGATATATACTAATATATCTTTTTTGAGATGGAGCGACCAGACCTGCACACAGTATTCAAGGGGTGGGCATCCTATGGACTTATATAGTGGCATTATGATATTCACTGTTTTATTATCTATCCCTTTCCTAATGGTTTCTGTTACCTTTTTGGACTGCTGCTGCACATTGAGAGGATGTTTTCAGAGAACTATTCGGGGTTCTATATAAGGAACTCTATGTGACATTCTATACCTTGGGGGAGCGCCCTGTAACCTCCATATTCCTCATTTCTATATAACTGTGATCGTGCATATAAAGCCTGCCATGTGTGGTATCAGGGGAAAGGTTATGATCTGCTGAAAGTCACTGTTCTATCTAAATATGTATATCATTAGTGCACATGAAGTTATGAGATTGTGTTGTATGCTTGTCAGTAACACATGCTGTAAATTGGGGAATCGGCCAGATATTATCGCCCCAGAGACAACAGCAAGGAAAGTAACCAACACCTGGGCAGGTGTCAAACAACCATCAACAGCCATTGTCCAGCAAAGGAGCTACAATTCAATGACTCACCTGCATAAGGCTACACCAGGGGAGTTGATCAATCTTGCCTGGGGACTCAGCAATGCCCACCAGACTTGCCTGGCCCTGGACTTGTATTCTCCAAGCACGTGGACTAAGGTTATAAAACAGAACACAGGGGCCCCATGCTTGGCCTTTCTCCTTCCCCCACCTATTCTGCCAGTAACAAGGACACTGAGAAGACTGAAGACTCCAACAGAGGGGACTGGCCCAGGTTTCAAGGGTGAAACCTGTGTACTATGAACTACAATATACAGTGGGGCGAGAAAAACTGCTTAATGTAGATATTGCCCAGTCTAATAGGGTTGAGAATTTAGACCGGGTTCGGCAATCTGCAGCACGTGAGCTGATTGTTAGTGGCACTCTGCTGCCAGCCGGGGTCCCAGCCGCTGGCCCCGCTTAGCCCACTGCTGGCCTGGATGGACGGAACCCTAGGCTGGCAGCAGGCTGAGCGGGGCTGGTGGATGGAACCCCAAACCGGCAGCGGGCTGAGTGTCTCAGCCTGCTGCTGATCTGGGGTTCCGTCTGCTGCCCGCGCTGCCGGTCTGGGGTCCCAGCTGCTGACCCCTGCCAGCTGGGGTCCCGGCCGCCAGCCCCGCTCAGTCCGCTGCCAGTCTGAGGTTCTGTCCGCCAGCTCCTGTAAATGTAAAATGTATTACTGGCATGCGAAATTACAGTCAATAAATGAAGACTTGGCCCACCACTTCTCAAAGGTTGCCGACCCCTGGTTTAGACTGAGTGCTTCTATTTTATTTTTCTTTTGATAAGTAACTCTGACATTTTGCCTATCACTTAAAATCTATCTTTTGTAGTCAATAAATGTGTTTAACTCCTTATCTTTACCAGTGAGTTTGCCTGAACTGTTTGGTAAGGGTGTTCGCTCAGGTTTGCAAAGGCCAGTGTATATCCACATTCCATCAATGAAGTGGTGAACCAATTAATAAATTCAAGATGAGCAGTGCACGATGTTATATTCCTGAGGTACAAGGCTGGGAGCTGGGGGGATTAGGCTGGTGCCTTTCTCTGCATGATTTGTGAGTAGCTCTGGGAGCATTCATGCAATCTAGCTGGGTGTGGGGCTCCACATGCTGAGTGATAACAGGGCCTGGAGGGGTTTGCTGCTTGTCACTAGCAAAGCATTGGGAGAGACAGCCCAGGCTGGAGAGTTAAGGGGGCACAGCGGTCTCACGGCTGCAGGTTGCACCCCGGGGATCCCGTCACACTTTTGAATTCTGTAGGCTTTTATAGAGAAGGATACCCTTTCATTGGTGCTTTGCACCTTCCTATAGAATGCTATAGCAGGGATATAATTCTCTTTTAAATTCTATGCCAGTACCAAAAACCTCTAGAAAAACTTAACAGGATCAAGAAGACTCCAGAATTCCAACTGAATTCTATAAGGGTCATGATTTTTCACTGTTTTATTGAATGCATTTATTAGAAATTACTTGGTGAATGATTTTATAAAGAACTCTTAGAAGTGACCCAGGAAGGTTTTAGGCTGCAGTGTGTAGTCAGCATTTGAAATACAAGTTGTGTTGGTTAATTTTGCTTGGATATACAATATGGTTCAGTTTCCTGAATGGATGAGCTCTAAGAAGGAGGTGTCAGTTTCCAAGTCTCTTGTTTACAAATTGTACTGGCACCATTCTGAGAACGACATCACTGTTATTTGGTGCTTCTGCTAACAGAGTGGCATGGAGTGCAAACGTAGCAATAATATTTATGGTATGATGTAAACTACACAGTAGGATCTGTTATCTTCAGTAGTCACCAGGCAGCAAAATATAGGCATTTCCAAAGCTGTATGGGCCATTTCTGAACTCTATGCCCTGGAGACTACCTTATAAGTCAGGAGCGATATGAGTTAAACAATTTTTGTAATACAATTTGGTGCAGAGACTTTAACTCAGATGAAGTTACTTTAAATTCACTCTGGCGCAACAATGGCCAAATAAAAAGGCATTTTTTGCTCACAGTGAAAACTTGGTTAGAAGCCGTGTTATCATGGCATTTTCCTTATCTGGTAGCTTAGCTTCCAGGCACCTTAATCTGCCCAGCTGGAAAAATAGGACCTCCCTGAACAGTGGATGCTGAACTGGAGTTGAACTATTTAGGAAAATAAATGTAAAGGAAAAGATGGTCAAGGCTAAAGCCAATAAAAGGAAAATTCTTATTTCATATCCGTGGGCCTTGCGAGTTTATTATAGGAAGAAGACTGGATTGGTGAGTGTCTTAACAGAATTGCTCAATGGCCATATTTCTCCTAAAAGATAGAGACAGTGACAGTAGGAAGTGGATTGTAGCAATAACAGGAAAGGTATGAAGAGAAGAAAAAGGTGTGCAAAATCATACTGTGTGTAGCCCTTTTAATATTTATTTTTTAAATGCCAGGTAGAAATCTAACTTTCATCCTCATCCTCCCTTCTTTAATTTTGGTCATAAAACTCCTTATTTAGACAGAAAGCAGTGTTTAAGTTCAGCTCCTAAAAGATGCAGATCTTATCTAATTAAAATGCTATGAAAAATGTTACTATAAATGTATCACACTTTTCTTACAAATGCACTGTAAAGAAAGTGTAAGTATTCTCACACTTGCTTCTTATCAAACTGTCTGTACTGAGCTATCTTGATTATCACTTCAAAAGGTTTTTTTTTTTCCCTCTTACTTAATTGGCCTCTCAGAGTTGGTAAGACAACTCCCACCTGTTCATGCTCTCTGTATGTGTGTATGTATATCTCCTCAATATATGTTTCACTCTATATGCATCCAAAGAAGTGGGCTGTAGCCCACAAAAGCTTATGCTCTAATAAATTTGTTAGTCTCTAAGGTGCCACAAGTACTCCTGTTCTTTTTGAGGATACAGACTAACACGGCTGCTACCTTGAAACCTGTAAAGAATCAGGAATTATTACATTTCTCATAAGCCCTCTGCTGGCCAGTTTGGACTTCTGCAGGCAAATTCTTCATCCCCCTAAAGTGGGCAGGTAAGGGAAACTCAATTCTTTCTCTTGTTCCCTGGCACAACAGCCTCATTACCCGTCTATCTCTGAGACTCCTACATACACAGCCTAACTTACGCAGTACTTACCAAGTTCGGTGGAGAATGCTGTAGCCTTTGAAATATGAAAGATAACACTTGTTCTATTCTTCTTTGAACTCAAATTCAATAGGTGATGAAAGCCAGAGCTCCATGAATGTACATATATTTTCTTATTTATAAAAAACCCACCCAAACTGTGCTTGGCACTGTCCATATGACTAAGTTAACATGGTCCTCGCCCTGGAGGTTTCACAGTCTAAACAGCCCGTGACTAGACAAGGGACAAGAAATAGGATGTACCAAAAGCAGACGAATGAATAGTGGTGTTAAGCATGCATCTTTTTCTCCCAGGATTTATTAAAATAGTTATAATTTGTAAATACTTTGAGAGGATAATTCGGGCATGTAGACGTCTCAGAAGAAAGTGTTTGCAAGGAGAATGTGCAGTCAGATCAGCTTGGGAAAGGGCTCAAAAAAGGTCTCTCTCAACTTTTCTAGACTACTCTACCCTTTTCGGGAGTCTTTGTCTTGCGTACCCCAAGTTTCTCCTCACTTAAAAACTACTTGCTTACAAAATCAGACATAAAAATACAGAAGTGTCACAGCACACTGTTACTGAAAAATTGCTGACTTTCTCATTTTTACCATATAATTCTTCAATCAATCAATTGGAATATAAATACTGCACTTACATTTCAGGGTATAGTCTATAGAGCAGGATAAACAAGTCATTGTCTGTATGACATTTTAGTTTGTACTGACTTGGTTAGTGCTTTTTATGGAGCCTGATGTAAAACTAGGCAAATATCTACATGAGGAGTTGATGTACTTCCTGGAAGACCCCCTGCGTACCCCCAGGGGTACGTGTACCCCCCGGTTGAGAACCACTGCTCTAAACCCACAGGATCTCCTGGAAGAAAGCAGGGAAAAGAGAATAAGAAAGGGCACAAGAGGGGCAGTTAGACATGCAGTTTCGACAGAGCAAAATGGGCACAAGCAAAACTATGAGAGCAGAAATGTAGGAAGGAGCTAAGTAAAGCGGGACCTTGAAGTCAGGGAGAAAGACCTTCAATGCAAGGGTTTGGGGACATCCGTAATGGAAGATAAAGAGAAGCTGGATATGAATCAGGGACGTGGGCAAGCTGTGTTTTGCAGCAGCATTTGGATGGATTACAGAGAGGTCAAGGCTGAGAATGAGGGTGGCCAGCGAGAAGGAGGTTATAGAGTTCAAGTTGAGAGACTACTAGGGTGGCATAGTTGGGAATGGAGGGGAAGTGACCGCACTCATCTTTATGATGAGCCTGGGAAGTTCTTTAACTAATTTCCCACCTTGTCAATTGATCGTTAGAATTTTGCCTTCCACACCTCACAGCTCCTCTGAGTCCTAAGCAACCACACATTGTAGTTCTCCTCCTTCTCATGCTTGAGGCACTGATGCTCACCCACCATGCTGCTAACAGTGAGTATTTGGAGGCCTCTCTAGAAGTGACCCAGGAAGGGTGATACAGAGCACAACAAGGTGTTTACAAGGCTGAGTGCATTTGTCTCTGCCGCTTTTCCTTCCCTGATGGTCATTTCCTCCCTCACTAAATTTGGGGCCGTGCATAACAACATGTAATGCTGTCAGCAGACTTCTGGGTTGATCCATTCATGTTTTTTTCTCCATATATTGTTTATTTTTCAACAAGGATAATGTTAGTTGTTGCTCATCACGCTGTAGTAGGAAGAGGGCCTGAAACTAAGACCTTGTATCAGAGGCCTGGTATGAGGCCTGAGCTAAAGTAGTGGTCAAAGCTTTGGTGGTATAAAGCAAAGTTAGGTTGTGAGCAAGAGGTAGGCCCTGCTCACAGAATCTGGCAAGAATGGGGCTAATATTGCAGAAATACTCATTCCTAAGAAGTGCTAGGCACAGAATACACCCTCAAACACATTCCAGAAGGGTGGTACCAGAACACCTCGATACCAACGCATTCCCCAAAGAGAACAGGAACACGCTGACCATCTTAAAGATAAGGTCGGGATAACAACATAATGAATAAAAATGTTTTGATTAAACCAACATGTACAAGATAATGGGTGGCATTTAGCCAGGTCAGAGTGACAATATGTAACTTGTTTGTATCGGAGTATAAAGACGTATCTCAGAGGGAGTGTCTTTGGCCAGCCGAGGGGGGAATGGAAAGTCCCGCCATTCACTGAGCTGCGTCCATTGTCAGGGGCATACATGTGCTAGTATAAATGTAGACATTGATCCGGGGAGCTAGGACCGTGCTTTGCCGACAATAAACCTGGCCAGGTGCCTTCGTACCTTAATGGATCTTGTGGTCATTGGGCGGTTCGCTCGAGGTCTGCTGGGCCAGCTGTCTGCGCAGAACTGGGATGGCACACAGGGAGAACACACACACATGCAGCCAAACATCTGATACATGCACGTAAGTTCTTTTTTGGTTTTACTCTTGAGAGCTCATAAACATTAACATGAAATTCATATTGATTTATTGTAGATGCCCATTGAAGTATTGCAAAACTATTCTATTTATTATTTGTATTGTGGTGTTGCCTAGAGACTCCAGCCCCACCATGTTGGGCATTGCAGAATCATGTAACAAAAAGATGGTCCTGTGACATAGGCCCAGTGGCGGTTCACTACGCTGAGTCAGTAACTTTTGTCAGGCCAGACATATGCACGACACCTAACATAGTGTTGTCATAATCTTTAACCAAAACGTGGCATGTAATGTATCATTGGAAAACTAATAACTCACCGATCATTAATATTCTTGCATGATGTATGCATGGCAAACCCACAACGGACTCTATAGATATATGCCAGAAATAGGTGATTAAATTATGTTTAAACCAGGCATGTCAGGGGGAGTTGATAAACAGGTTTTCTCCAAAGGAAAGAGGCCAACACCTGAAACCAAGTGTGGCCAAATTCAGTGGGCTATTCCTTTGTATTGGAGGTTGCAGGAAGAGATCATTTCATTGTGAAACTCACCAGTGGGAAGAAGACAGCATGGTGTTCGCACCCAGCAGGGGAAAGGAACTTTAGCTGGGGATACATTTCAGAAGAATACATTTCAAAGAGAGGGGGAGCGAACCCCTACATTATCCTTCACCTAAGGAGACAAGGAAAAGCAGCACCTTGAACACTGTGGAGAGACTAAGAGCTAGTCAGCCACTGCTGGAAAAGGAAAATTGGTGAGGAAACCACCTTGAACAAAGCAACAGAGGGTCCTGTGGCACCTTTAAGACTAACAGAAGTGCTTTTTACAGATTCAGACTAACACGGCTACCCCTCTGATACTTGACACCTTGAACAAAGACAGCAGCTTAAGTTAGGTCATAGCCATTAGCAAGAGTAGTTTTACTTTTGTTAGTCTGTAACCCTTTCTATCTCTATCCACTTGAACTCCCTTCAAACCGGTTTTACTTTTTATCTGAACCAAGCCAAGGTTTCAATTGAATTGATTTTTAGCTCCAGTCAAGATAACAAGTTGCTCTTTCGGTCTCTTTAAAGGAGCAGGGTATTTCATTACTTCTGTGAGTGTCCGAGGGCTGGATGCTGCAGGGAAACAATTTTGGGGAAATTCAGGACTGGGTGGTGTTGGAGTCACTCTGGAAATAGTAACTAGACGGTGGAAGCCAGGGTGTGATCTGCACGCATGTATGCCAGCTGTTGGTGTCTGGGCTGTGAGCACCTAGGACTGCAGGGCAAGTGGTGACACAACCCCTCACTAGTCTGGGATGAACCCCAAAACATCACAGGTCCTACCCCAACTAGTTTACAATCTAAGTACAAAATGATAGACAACCGGTGATGAGGGAGCACAAGGAAACAATAAGAACAAAACTCATACAAAAAGTAACAGAGGGTCCTGTGGCACCTTTAAGACTAACAGAAGTATTGGGAGCATAAGCTTTCGTGGGTAAGAACTATAGTTTTAGCTTAAATCCAAAGTGTGAGTGTAAATATCGGACTAGGTAACTTTCTTAATATTAAATGAGTGATATTTGACTCCGACACAGTTGCTGCCTTGAATGTTAAATTACTGTAAGTTAGACTTCATATTTGAGTAGGAAGTCCATCAATGTCTGATGGAAGCAGTCCTCCTAAAATGAATATTTAGAATACGGTCTTGTTTTAAAGAGAGTGGGCTAAATAAAGCTTCAATATTGCAGTGGAATAAGCTGCCACAAACCCTGCACGGTGCCAGGTTCCATTATCTTCAGTAGCACAGAGGTGATCCCAACGAGCCTAAAACAGGAAGTGAAATCTGACTTTATAACAATTGTCATCTTAAGGTGACATTGGGCTTGGTTACTCAGTTGCCATCTATGGGAAAGCTCTGCCATTGCCTTCTAGTTCATTAAATGGATTTTTCTACAACCATGTAAAAAACAGAGACTTGCCTCTCCTTTTGTTTTAAAAGGAGTCTTAATTTTGCCTCTTTAACTTTTCATTCATATTTCATTGACTGCATATGCATGCCTAGCAGTCTTCTGGCCTTCCACCACATTAGAAGCAAATGCACTTGGTCCAGTTATGGCAGGAGAAAAAGCAGATGGGCTGGCTTGAAGCATCTATACTCACTGACAGGGTGTAGAGAAGTTGCTGGCTGATTGAATGGAAAAAGAGAGTAATAGGGTGTACACAAGATCTGTAGAGTCATTTGGTAGATGGGATGACTAAGCCCAGGCAGATGGAGAAGAAGGGACTACCCAGATGGAGACAAACACAGAGCAGAAAGGCCGGGTCCTGTTGACAAATCCTCAGACGACCCTGATTTTTAGTTCACTGTTTTCATTTTTGTTTTGGAATCTAACACTGCGGAAGGCAAAGGCCCCATAGCACTAGATTGGTGGGGGGTAACACCCAACTGTTGGGATCTGCAGTGGGGCAGCTGTGCCCTGATGAGCCAGAAGGGGCTGCCCCCTTGACATTTCCATCCTCTCTTTGGAGGCCCCATTTGATAACCAGCCCTTGTGCTAATATGTTTAAAAGAAATATTTTGCCTCTGTCTTCCCTCCCAGTTGAAATGGTCCAAATCTAAATTGGTCAGACTCTCCTGTGACTGAATGCTAAGATTTCATGACCTTGTGTGTCCATATGGCTAAGATTTTCTCTGACACCCCATTCCAAAACAGGAGCTGAGACCAGCTGAGAGACGGCTGGGGAGTGTTCAAGCTGTTGGTGCTGGGAACAACCTGGGGCTCCCCCTTCCCCACCCCCCTGCTCTGTGCCTCTCACACATCCTCCTTCCCCTCCCTAAATCCTTCCCACAGCAGCCAGCCCCCACTCTATACCTCTTCCCCAGCCACCTCTCCTCCCCCTCTATCTGTACACCCCCCCCAACTTCCTCCCCTCCTCCTCTATCTGTGCCCCTCCCCCAACTTCCTCCCCTATCTGTGCCCCTCCCGCAGCCACCTCCCCCTCTGTGCCCCTCCCCCAACTTCCTCCCCTATCTGTGCCCCTCCCCATCTGTTTCTCTCACACAACCCTCCTTCTCCCTCCCCCTTAGGGTGACCAGATGTCCCGATTTTATAGGGACAGTTCCGCTTTTTGGGTCTTTTTCTTATATAGGCTCCTATTACCCCCCACACCCCCATTCGGATTTTTCACACTTGCTGTCTGGTCACCCTACTCCCCCTCTATCTGTGCCTCTCCCTAGGACCTAATTGCCCTTCTCCCTCCCTAAGCCCCGCCCACAGCCCCCCCATTCTCTCTGCCCCGCCCCCCGCATCTATCCCTCCGCCCCTCCTCTCCGCGGGCTGCCCGTGTCCGCCTGTGGCGCTGTCAATAAAGTTGGTTGAACGCGAGGCCTCTCTCCCTGCTGCCCCGCTGGCTTCGGCCCTCGCGCTCGCTCTGCGGGCAGCCGATTGGTCGCGGCAGCTGCCGCTCTCCGGCTTGGGCCAATGGGCGGCCTAGGCCGCCCCTTTCTCCCCGCCCTTCTCCCGCTGCCCGGCGCTGCGAGCGAGCGGCTGCTGCGCGGAGGCTGAGGCGCTGCGGCCCGCGGAAGGACCATGTTCCGCCGAAAGCTGACGGCGCTGGATTACCACAACCCGGCCGGCTTCAACTGCCGAGGTGCGGGGCCGGGCGCCGCGAGGGGACTAGGCCGCAGGCCCGTCACCCCAGACGGGCTCCACCTCCCCCAAGCTGCGCTAGGCCCCGTCTCCCCGTCCCCGGCTACCCTGAGCCGTGCCCCCCAGGCCTGCTCTGGCCGCCCCGCCCCCCTCTGCTCTGGTAGCCCCCTGGGGGGCCCCGCCCCCCCCTCTGCTCTGGTAGCCCCCTGGGGGGCCCCGCCCCCCCTCTGCTCTGGTAGCCCCCTGGGGGGCCCCGCCCCCCCTCTGCTCTGGTAGCCCCCGGGGCGCCCCGCCCCCCCTCTGCTCTGGTAGCCCCCTGGGGGGCCCCGCCCCCCCCTCTGCTCTGGTAGCCCCCTGGGGGGCCCCGCCCCCCCTCTGCTCTGGTAGCCCCCGGGGCGCCCCGCCCCCCCTCTGCTCTGGTAGCCCCCGGGGCGCCCCGCCCCCCCTCTGCTCTGGTAGCCCCCGGGGCGCCCCGCCCCCCCTCTGCTCTGGTAGCCCCCGGGGCGCCCCGCCCCCCCTCTGCTCTGGTAGCCCCCGGGGCGCCCCGCCCCCCCTCTGCTCTGGTAGCCCCCGGGGCGCCCCGCCCCCCTCTGCTCTGGTAGCCCCCGGGGCGCCCCGCCCCCCTCTGCTCTGGTAGCCCCCGGGGCGCCCCGCCCCCCCCTCTGCTCTGGTAGCCCCCTGTCTGGCCCTGGGCTGCCCTGCCCCCCTCTGCTCTGGTAGCTCCTGGGGTGTCTAGCCCCCCCATCTGGCCCTGGGGCGTCCCGCCCCCTCTGCTTTAGTAGCCCCTGTTGCCATCCCTAGCTCTGGCCTTAGGGCGTCCATCCAGGGCCGGCACCAGCCTGGCAAGCAGGTGCTTGGGGCGGCTGCTCCGGAGAGGGGCGGCACGTCCAGGAATTCGGCGGACGGTCCCTCACTCCCGCTGGGAGCAAAGGACCTCCCGCTGAATTGCCGCCGCAGATCACGATCGCAGCTTTTTTTTTTTTTTTTTTATTTGGCTGCTTGGGGCGGCCAAAACCCTGGAGCTGGTCCTGCGTCCATCTCCTGCAGTGCTCTAGGGCTGCTCTACGGACCCTTCATCCTCCACCTCCTCTGGCCCCATGGGCCCAGCTGGTTGGCAGCTGCTCCGGCCTTTATCGCTGGCTTCGTGCACACGGGGTTGCGTGGCCTGGCGTCCTCCCCTCCCACTAGACCTACCTTACTATTCAAACCCTACCGTGGGCTTGCCTGGGCTGGGAAAAGGGAACGTTAGGAAAGGTTAATTAACAATCAACACTTTGTTCTCCCTGGCAGTCAGGCTATGAAAGAAATGTTCCTGGGCAATGTTCGATAAGGCTGTTTCTGGGGCAAATATCTGTGTGTTTATTTTTTAATTCATTCATGAAGGTTGCAAAGTTACACTGTCAAAAGTTAGCAAATGCTGGAATTCATGTTGCCTGTGCAACCTTACTTCAACTGGGTGTGTTCATTGTTTTATAGTGTGTAATTACTTGATCATATTCAATTTTTTCCCCCACAGACTGCTATCTCAGTGCGCAGATCTGCTCAATTAATGAACAACTATGCAGTATTTTGTTTTATCTTCGTTGTTAAGGATGTGGCCCTAGATTAGGGTGACCAGATGTCCCATTTTTATAGGGACAAGATTATTTGGGGTTGTTTTTTTTTTTTTTGGTATTGGCTTCTATTACCCCCCACCCCTGTCCCGATTTTTCACACTTGCTATCCGGTCACCCTACCCTAGACCTACCTTACTATTCAAACCCTTCCCTGATCACAGAACTATTTCCTCATGAGATTTTCCATGGTACTCATCACAACAATATTTGAGTGCTGCCCAAACAGTAATGAATTTATTTTCACAAGACTTCTGTGGGCTAAGGTGATATTATTATATACCCATTTTGCAGTTATGGACCTGAGGCACAGATGACCAATTTGAGATACCTAGTAACTGATTTTTCAGAGTGCTTCACATTATATGTTGCTTTACATGTTCAAACGCAGCTTGGATTGATGTTGGTTGCAATTGTGAGTGCTCAGTGCTTCTGTAGTTCACATCCCAGGGTCTCAAGTTGGGCACCTAAAAAAAATGAGCACGCAATTTAGTTGCCACCTGTGAAAAGTCTGGTTTTAAGTAACCTACCTAGCATGATGTAGGAGCTCTGTGCCAGAGGTAGGGATAAAATCCAGTTCTCCAGGGCAACGTTCGGCTGACTTTTTACCATGAGACCATCCTTTCTCTTCCTGCAATCCCTGCCTTGTTCAGGACACATCTTCCAACTTCTACAACCAATGAGGTGCAGTTGTCCTACAGGCTGGTCTCATTCACACATAGCCCCATTCATCCCCCAGAGCAGGTGCAACCTCCACTGAATGAGGTGGTGGTCCTATGGAAAAAACAGTATGTGATCACGTAATTATAGACTGTATCATAATGCATATGCACAAGCAACCCTAATTCTGGCATTTCCTAACTTTTCAGCACTTGATTTTTGCAACTTTAATGTTCTTTTACTGTAGTCTTTTGGGTGATAGGTATGTGTGTATGTATAGATAGATTAGATAGATGTGTAGTTTGGCCTGTTTGTTCAGTTTTAAGCTTCAGGTGGTTTGTTGTCTTTTTCCCTGGTGGCTCCTTCAGCAAGCAGAAAAGAGATGTTCTTGCATACTGACATTTGCCAGCGTTGCTTGTCTAAAGTGCTTTGTGGTGCACCTTGATCACTATTGAGG
Organism: Malaclemys terrapin pileata; assembly: GCF_027887155.1. Lineage (NCBI taxonomy): Eukaryota > Metazoa > Chordata > Testudines > Emydidae > Malaclemys > Malaclemys terrapin. The sequence continues at coordinate 146,075,569 of NC_071508.1, read as the reverse complement.
CTACCTTATCAAATCTATCTTGTCAGGCAGTTCCCCTTCATTTATGTTGGGAGCACATCTTTTTCCCCTCTTCTGCTTTCAACAGGTTTAGGGTACATTATTCTGCCAAAACAGTTTTAGGGCATTGGGAACATCTATCTCCACCGCTGCCGAAAGAACGGCTCACTGCAAGCCTTGAAAATTACCCTGGTCTGAGGTCCAGGAGTAGAATTTTACTACAGGATATTAAGGACTGAACCTATGCAAAATAGCACTGCTGCTTTGAGGGGCCAATGTGAGATACCATCGCTTAAAAACATCGATCAACTGTGTATAGAAAATAATGTTGTATATAACTGAAGAGCAGGTTGTTTTTGTTTTCTGGATCAGGTGGCCAATGAGATATTGCATTCATGTCACTTTGATAACCATCTTCCACCCCTCCCTCTATCCCCTGGCCTCAATGCCAGTCTAATTTAGTGATTGTTCTGTAGGACCTGTTAGATTTGAAATAAGCATTTTACATTGCTGTTCTTGTTGTTGACTGACTAGAAGTTTTCAAGCCTATTTTTAACATGATTAAAACAGTCAAGTAAATTCTCACCAAGAGTCCACATGGTGAAAGATTATAAATTAAGGTGTATTTTTGGAATCACTGGACAATAGCATTTAAAAAGAAAAAGAATTGGCTGGGGACACAGGTATTCAAATTATCTTCATGCAGTGGATCAGAATTTAAGGGCCTGCTTTTGCCCTCATTGACTTCTGTAAGAAAACATGACTTTATTCTGATTTATTATTTAGTTTATTGTTTTTATTTCTGGCTATAGATGAAACAGAATTTAGAAACTTTATTGTGTGGCTCGAAGACCAGAAAATCAGACACTACAAGATTGAAGACCGAGGAAGTCTAAGAAACATACACAATGACGAATGGCCTAAAGCCTTTGAAAAGGTAACTTTGTACCTGAAACAGTAGAACACGTTATAACCTATGTGTGGTAGTTGGTTTTGGTGATAAACCATCTCTCTTTTTACTCAATGTATATGTTACAACAAATATATTTGAGACACAAGGTGAGTGAAGGAATATTTTTATTGGACCAACTTTTGTTGGTGTGTGACACAAGTTTTTGTGCTTACACAAAGCTTAAGAAGTGACCAACAGAAGTTGGTCCAATCAAAAATATTCCCTCATCCATATTGTCTAATATCCTGAGACGAAGGTGGCTACAACAACACTGCATACAACAAATATATATAGAATCCTAGAATATTAGGGTTGGAAGGAACCTCAGGAGGTCATCTAGTCCAACCCCCTGCTCAAAGCAGGACCACTTCCCAGATGGATTTTTGCCCCAGATCCCTGAATGGCCCCCTCAAGGATTGAACTCACAACCCTGGGTTTAGCAGGCCAATGCTCAAACCACTGAGCTATCCCTCGGAGAAAATGATGAATTCTTTATTTGCTAGAGTTCTAAATATTTTACAGAAGCCAAAATGCAGGGGTAATTGAACACTATAATTTGTTATACGTAATTTTCTCTTAAATCTAAACACGATCAGTTTTTGCAATAATTGGTATCCTTATCTCTTTCCTTACTGGTTAAGGTATTTCTGCCTTTGCTGCAGAAGGAAATGGACTAAAAATAGTCAGTTTTTCTCTGCATAAAACTATACACCAAGGTGGAAACTGACTAGGATCAGATAGTCTTAGCAGCCTATAAAGGTCTACTGTAGCCAGCTCTGTCTGTTGCTACTTCTGATGGATGACTGTCCACTGCCTGCAGAAAGCATGGCAGATAGCCATCAATTTCTGGCAGACTTGCTGTGCATGAACACTTTGACACTCTCCTCTCTGTCTGTGACATCCACATTCCTTTCTGTCTGAGGGCTCAACACCTGCAAGGTGCTAAACAGTCTCTGGATCTGATGCTGCAAAGCAGTTAGTCTTTCAGCACATTTATTTCAGTGGGACTACTTGGATGCTTCCATGTCTTGAGGGATGAGGCTAAAGTGCTCAGGACTTTGTAGGATTGAGCCCTAAATCACTGGAAGTGTAGTTGTTTAGTTTTTCTGACCTGTCCTCCGCTTTCCCTGCTTATGGTGTTGGAGGAAATGTAGGGGCGACAGGGCGATGGCATAAATATAAATTTAATTAGAATGTTTTGGAGTGTTTTAGATCTCTTGTTTATAATATTACAAGGAAAACATCAATTATTCACTAGTTCAGAAGCAGATATGATTGCAGTAAAAGCTGTGTTATCCGGTCCTGTACCAACCAGAAAGCTCTATAAACCGGCATTTCTAATCTTCATAGAAAGTCCAATTTATAGTCTGGTTGGTGTGGGGCAGGCAGGCTCCCTACCTGGCTTCACATGGCTCCCCGGAAGCTGCTCCTAGGCAGAGGAACAGGCCACAAGGGGTTTGGAGTGCGGGAAAGGTTGCAGGGCTGGGGGTTGGGGAGGGAGTGCGGGGCGTAGCAGATGGCTCTATGCGCTGCCTCCGCCTGCAGGTGTGTCACCCACAGCTCCCATTGCCCGCGGTGAGCGCCCCCGGGATCTGGCACCCTGAAACCCCTCCTGCTTCCCAAGCCGCTGCCCCAAACTCCCTCCCAGAGCCCACACCCCGTTCTGTGACCCAATCCCCAGCCCTGTGCTGCCTCCCACACCCAAACTCCCTCCCTCTTAGTTAACTGGTGTTTTTTCACTTATCAGCACCCCCCATTCCCCCAACATGCTGGATAAAAAAGCTTTTGCTGTACTAAGATGAGAGACATGGATGAATTGTGGCATGAGAAGCACTGAAGTGCCTCAGAGGAACCACAGTGGGGAATATAACGTATTTCAGGATGACATCATTCATTAATACTAGCCTTCTGACAAAACTGAGCTTGATAGAAGAGGGGATTGTAGAATTGTTTTGATAGGCATTATTGACAATGTTGACTAATTTGTGGATATGTTTCCTCCCAACCAGTCATGATGATGGATGAGTTTTCCCATTTTTTCTCCTCCACAGTATCTGAAAGATGTTAACTGTCCCTTCAAGATACAAGAACGACAAGAAACAATCGATTGGCTTCTTGGGTTAGCTGTTAGGCTTGAGTATGGAGATAATGGTATGGCTGGTTTTTAAATACCTTTACTTAAAGGTGGTAGGGAAACTGTTGTGAATGATTTTGTTAATATTACACAGGATTTTTCAACCTGAGGCAATGAGAGCACATAGAAAGTATGTTTATTAAAAATGTGTAATTTACTTTCAGCATTTTTATGAATTCTTATTTTTATTTTGTAACATTCGAATAAGAGTTTTCTCCTTTTCAGAGCAACTTCTCTGCATTGATTATTAACGGTAAACTCATAATTTGTTTCCTAGTTTGTTTCATCTGCAAACACTTGGAAGGTGGTAAGGTGATAGGGAACAGCCAGCATGGATTTGTGAAGAACAAATCATGTCAAACCAATCTGATAGCTTTCTTTGATAGGATAACGAGCCTTGTGGATAAGGGTGAAGCGGTGGATGTGGTATACCTAGACTTTAGTAAGGCATTTGATACGGTCTCGCATGATATTCTTATCGATAAACTAGGTAAATACAAATTGGATGGGGCTACTATAAGGTGGGTGCATAACTGGCTGGATAACCGTACTCAGAGAGTTGTTATTAATGGTTCCCAATCCTGCTGGAAAGGCGTAACGAGTGGGGTTCCGCAGGGGTCTGTTTTGGGACCGGCTCTGTTCAATATCTTCATCAACGACTTAGATATTGGCATAGAAAGTACGCTTATTAAGTTTGTGGATGATACCGAACTGGGAGGGATTGCAACTACTTTGGAGGACAGGGTCATAATTCAAAATGATCTGGACAAATTGGAAAAATGGTCTGAGTTAAACAGGATGAAGTTTAACAAAGACAAATGCAAAGTGCTCCACTTAGGAAGGAAAAATCAATTTCACACATACAGAATGGGAAAAGACTGTCTAGGAAGGAGTACGGCAGAAAGGGATCTAGGGGTTATAGTGGACCACAAGCTAAATATGAGTCAACAGTGTGATGCTGTTGCAAAAAAAGCAAACACGATTCTGGGATGTATTAACAGGTGTGTTGTGAGAAAGACACGAGAAGTCATTCTTCCGCTCTACTCTGCTCTGGTTAGGCCTCAGCTGGAGTATTGTGTCCAGTCTGGGCGCCGCATTTTAAAAAAGATGTGGAGAAATTGGAAAGGGTCCAAAGAAGAGCAACAAGAATGATTAAAGGTCTTGAGAACATAACCTATGAAGGAAGGCTGAAAGAACTGGGTTTGTTTAGTTTGGAAAAGAGAAGACTGAGAGGGGACATGATAGCAGTTTTCAGGTATCTAAAAGGGTGTCATAAGGAGGAGGGAGAGAACTTGTTCACCTTAGCCTTTAAGGATAGAACCAGAAACAATGGGTTTAAACTGCAGCAAGGGAGGTCTAGGTTGGACATTAGGAAAAAGTTCCTAACTGTCAGGGTGGTTAAACACTGGAACAAATTGCCTAGGGAGGTTGTGGAATCTCCGTCTCTGGAGATATTTAAGAGTAGGTTAGATAAATGTCTATCAGGGATGGTCTAGACAGTATTTGGTCCTGCCATGCGGGCAGGGGACTGGACTCGATGACCTCTCGAGGTCCCTTCCAGTCCTATAATCTATGAATCTATGACAGAGGAAGAATTAAAATCATACACAAGGTTGACTTCACTATGGGATCAATGTGAGGCACAGAGGTGCAGAAAAGACATTTTTGTCTCTTCAGCATATCTTTGATCTTCAGCAGAAATAACAAGTCAAATGTTCTTAGCAAGATATATACTTAATTTTTTCCCCATATGAAAGCAAATGGTAATATTCCTATCCTGTTATCTAATAGGCATGGTGTCCATTGTATAGTAAAGTGTCGTACTCTGTCCATCTGATGTCCAAGGATCAGGGTCAACTGAAATGTGTGACTAATGGTCCATCTAGAGTGATTACTGAATGTCCCCTCCATTAATATTGAAGGGGCTCCAGCTTAGAAATCCAGTTGACAGCCTTTTTTATAGTAGTTCTTCACTCTACAAGAATCAGTTGAATTGTCCCTTCTTGCTTAGCTAGGATGAAGACTGCCACTTAAGAGTCTGTCACAGGGTTGCCCAGAGGATTCAGGGGCCTGGGGCAAAGCGGGAGAGCTGCGGTGCTTGTACTCACCCGGCGGTGGTCCGGGTCTTTGGCGGTGGGGGGCCCTTCAGTCACTCCGCGTCTTCAGCAGCACTGAAGGGCTCCCCGCTACCGAAATGCCACCAAAGACCCAGAGTGACTGAAGGGCCCCCTGCCACCGCACTCTGGGCGGCCCTGGTCTGACACGCTTTTATGTCCTCCCTATGATGTAGCACATCTCTGCAGTTGTGCTTCGACTTTGAGCTAGTACATAGGCAGTTGTAACAGCTCCTACCTGAGCAAGGTTTATTAGAATTTTCCTCTTCTGGAGTTTCAGTAGTGGGAAACAACTGAAACATCTACTAACTGATTTGGCTGCCAGTCTTCCACCATGTGCTGAAAATGCAGTTGGCCCAATTGCAGCTAACCATGTGCATTAGTAATGGGTTTTTTTCTATGCTTTGAGCTCCATTAATTTTAACTAATTATTAGCTCTCTCCTGAATTTTACATTTATGAAGCAAAACTGTTTTTATTTTGGCAGCTGATAAGTATAAGGACTCCACGCCTGACAGTGCTAAAAATACTGACAATGCAGCAAAAAATGCAGAGCCACTGATAAACTTGGATGGTAAGTATACAGTAACTTTATCTTTTTGATCTCTAGAAAAATATTGTTGTTGATGCATCTTACGTCAATCTGTTCCTCTTAAATCTACAGCCTCTATCTATATTTTAAGCGAAAACCTGAAAGTCATATTTTAGCATTTTGGTTACCAGATAGATTCAGAAAATCATCTTCAGCGTTTTTGAAATGTGTGGGTTCGGGTATTCTAATGCTGTACTGAAAGTACCTATCTCAAGGCATGTTATGTCTTTTGATGTTTGTTTTGAAAGCTTTATTTCCCAAGACTCTGCATTTATACTTAAGGAGAGACGAGTGCTAGTGGTTTGCTCCAAAGTACTTGCTCCATATTAATTCCAGTCCTTTTGAATTGGATTGATGAAGAGCTTGTTTTGGTGAGAGAATCTTTTTCCTGTAGAGCAAAGTACCTAGAGTTTTATTCGGGCATGAGGAGGAAGGGATGCAAGCCAGAAGAAGGGGGTGGGGGGGGTGAGGGGAGAGGAAGAATATTCTAAAGAATAGTTAGTCTAGTCTAGTTAGATGTAGTCTAGTCAGCAGGGCCTGATGAAATGCACCCTAGGTACTTAAGGAGCTAGCTGAAGCAATCTCAGAATGATTAGTGATCTCTTTGAGATCTCCAGGAGGATGGGTCCCAGAGGACTGGAGAAGGGCAAACAATAGTACCTATCTGTAAAAAGATGGCCTGGGTAATTATAGTGTAATTTTGATCCCTGGAAAGATACTGGAGCAAATTATTAAGTGAGCAAATTATTAAGTAACCAATTTATAAACACCTAGTGGATAATAAGTTGATAAGTAATAGCCAACATGGATGTCAAGAACAAATCATGCCAAACCAATCTAATTTCTTTCTTTTACAGGGTTACTGGCCTAGTAGATTCCAAGGCCAAAAGGGTCCACTGTGATCATGTAGTGTAATGTCCTGTATAACTCAGGCCATAGAAATTCCCCAAAATAATTCTGTGTGTGTGTGTGTAATAATTCTAAAAAACAAACCCCACTCTTGATTTAAAAGTTATTGATGTGGACACTCCACTCTGACTCTTTGTAAATTGTTCTAATGGTTAATTACTCTCACCATTAATGTATGCCTTATTTCCAGTCTACGTTTGTCTAACTTCAACTTCCAGCCATTGGATTATGATATACCTTTCTCTGGTAGATTGAAGAGCCCATTATTAAATATTTATTCCCCATGTAGATACTTAATGAAGTTACCCTTTAACTTTCTCTTTATTAAGCTTAATACAGTAAAAGCTGTTTTATCTGGCCCTTCACCAGCCGGAAAGCTCTATAAACCGGTATTTCTGATCTTCATTGAAATTCGGGTAAATTCAGGTGTAGAGGAGTGTAGAGCGCAGGCTCTGGGAGGGAGTTTAGGTGTGGGAGGGGGCTTGGGGCACGGGAGGGAATGTGGGGTGCTGGTTACGGGGGGCATTCACCTCGGGCGGCTCCCCGCCAGCGGCAACTTGTCTCAGCTGCTTCTAGGTGGAGGCGTGGCAGGCATCTCTGCGCATTGTCTCCGCCCTGCCCTGAGTGCCAGCAACGCAGCTCCCATTGGCTGAGAGCTGTGGCCACTGGGAGCTGTGGGGGACCTCCTGCCACGTCTCTGCCTAGAAGCAGCCAGGACAGGTTGCCGCTTGCAGGGAGTCACCCGAGGTGAGGGGCCCCCGGATCCAGCACCCTGAAACCCCTCCCGCACCCAAACGCCCTCCCAGAGCCTGCACCCCATCCTGCACCCAAACTCCCACCCTCTTTGTTAACTGGAATTTTTCACTTACCAGCACACCCCATTCCCCCAACATGCCAGATAAAACGGCTTTTACTGTAGATAGACTCAAAGAGCTCAATCACTATAAGGCTTGTTTTCTAATCCTTTAATCATGCTCATGAGTCTTCTCTGAACCCTCTCCAATTTATCAACATCCTTGAGTTGTGGATACCAGAATTGAACAGAGTATTCCATGAGCGGTTGCACCAGTGCCAAATATGGCAGTAAAATAACCTCTCTGCTCCCACTTGATTCACTTGTTTAGGCGTCCCAGGAAAAGACTAGCTTTTTTTTTTTTGCCATTGCGTCACACTGGGAGCTCATGTTCAACTGATTATCTACCACAACCCCCAAATCTTTTTCAGAGTCGCTGCTTCACGGGATAGAGTCCCCCATCCTATAATTGTGGCCTGCATTTTGTTCTTAGATGTATACATTTGCGTTTAGCTGTATTAAAATGCATACGTTCCTTGCACCCACTTTACAGAGTGATCCAGATCACTGTCCTCTTCATTATTTACCATTTCCCCAATCTCTGTGTTGTCTGCAAACTTGATCAGTGATTTTATGTTTGCTTTCAGATCATTCATACAAAGGTTAAATAGCATAGGGCCAAGAACTGATCCTGCAAGATCCCACTGGGGAAACACCCGCCTGATGATGATTCTCCATTTTACAGTTACATTTTGAGACCTATCAGTTAGCCAGTTTTTAATCTATTTGATATGAGCCATGTTAATCTTATATCATTTTGGTTTTGTAATCAAAATGTCATATGGTACCAAGTCAAATGCCTTACAGAAGTCTAAGCATGTTACGTCAACACCACCTTTACCAACCAAACTTGTAATTGAGTGAAAAATGATATTAAGTTAGTTCGATAGGATCTATTTTCTAAAAACATGTTGACTTGCATTAATTACGTTACCCTCCTTTAAGTATTTGAGTCCCAAATCAGCCGCTCCACTATCTTTCCCAGGATCGATGTCAAGCTGACAGCCCTAAAATTAAGCCTATGGTTCCAAAATGCAGGTTAGATTTCTTGCTCTATATCTGGAACCAAATATAATGACAGTATTTATTTATCTTGCAGTGAATAATCCTGACTTTAAGGCTGGAGTGATGGCTTTGGCTAACCTTCTTCAAATCCAGCGACATGATGACTATTTGGTAATGCTTAAGGTGAGATTCGCATCTTTAGTTTTTCATATTTTGGGAATCTGGTCTGAGCAATTAGGGTAACTTTTATTTGCACCCAAAAATCAAAAGTTACTGACTTCACATGGGGGGAAAAAACCCCACCCATAACATGGTGTGTGAAGTCAGTAACTTTTGATTTTTGGGTGCAAATAAGTTTGTCTGCTAATACATTTTGTACTTAATTTCTGGTTGGTGTAAAAGAAAAATGATCATCTGAATTGAAGATATGGGCATTTATATTTCAAAGATTTTCAACAAATGGTGGTAGAATTCCTGAAGTCGTTAACTGAGAATTCGTGTCATCTAAAGCTGCTGCACTTATTTCATGCCTTTTATTCCAGTATCTCTGAATGCTTTAAAAAGTTAATGAATGTAAACCTCACAACACACCTGTGAAGTAAATAATAGTATTCCAATTCTAGAGGTGGGAGAAACTTAAGAACAGAGGCTAGGTGACATGACCAGAGTCTCTCAAAAAAACCTGTGGCAGAGCCAGAATTAGAACCTGTATCTCCTGACTTCCAGTCCTGTACTAGTTCATGACTGTCCTTCCACTTTGCCTTAACTTAAGCAGATCTTATTTTATCCTGTAAATTAATCAGACTTTCTAATGGCCAGATAAAGCAAATTGGCTGATTAATTTTCTAATTTACGCTCCTATCCCAAGTACTAATTGGAAGACACAGAAGATCTGTGGTTCAGTGATGGAACTCCGTAGTCTTCTATGAATCTCGGATCAAAACTGTATTCTTACATCATTGTACTGGATTGGAGCAAAGTAACCCCTCAGTCTTGATCATAACAAAATGTGGAAATAAGCTTTGTTTTGTTCAGCAACCAAAAATATGCTAGGTATTTCAGACAAATAAAAGGATATAGTGTAAATTTGTTTTGGAGATAGTGTGGATTTAGAAGTTTGTAATACCTTCTTATGAAGTACACGGTAACCTGTAATAGCTATGTTAAAAATGTAGTTTTTACGTCTTCACTATATCCAGTGCTAGACAGCAATAATCACTATATTTTAGGGCCGTCAAGCGATTTTAAAAAATTAATCGCAATGTTAATAATAGAATACTATATTTTGGATGTTTTCTACATTTTCAAATATATTGATTTCAATTACAACACAGAATACAAAGTGTAGAGTGCTTCCTTTATATTTATTTTTTATTACAAATATTTCCACTGTAAAAAATCAAGAGACAGTACTTTTCAATTCACCTAGTACAAGTACTGTAGTGCAATCTCTTTATCATGAAAGTTGGATTTACAAATGTAGAATTATGTACAAAACAAATTACATTGTTTTATTTTTGAATGCAAAATTTTAGCGCCTACAGGTCCACTCAGTTCTACCTCTTGTTCAGCCAATCACTAAGACAGACAAGTTTGTTTACATTTGCAGGAGATAAGCCTGCCCGCTTCTTGTTTACAATGTCACTTGAAAGTGAGAAGAAGGCTTCACATGGCACTGTTGTAGCTGGCGTCGCAAGATATTTATGTGCTAGATGTGCTAAAGAGTCATGTGTCCCTTCATGCTTTAACCACCATTCCAGAAGACCTGTCCATGCTGATGATGGGTTCAGCTCAATAATGATCCAAAGCAGTGCAGACCAGCACACGTTCATTTTCATCATCGGAGTCCGATGCCACCAAAAGAAGGTCGATTTTCTTTTTTGATGGTTCGGGTTCTGTAGTTTCCACATCGGAGTGTTGCTCTTTTAAGACTTCTGAAAACATGCTCCACACCCCGTCCTGATCAGATTTTGGACAGCACTTCAGATTCTTAAACCTTGGGTTGAGTGCTGTAGCTATCTTTAGAAATTTCACATTGGTACCTTCTTTGCGTTTTGTCAGATCTGCAGTGAAAGTGTTCTTAAAACGGACAACATGTGTTGGGTCATCATGAAATATATGGCAGAATGTGGGTAAAACAGAGCAGGAGACATACAATTCTTCCCCAAGGAGTTGAGTCCCATTTAATTAATGTATTATTATTTTAACGAGTGTCATCATCATGGAAGCATGTCCTCTGGAATGGTGGCCAAAGCATGAACGGACATACGAACATTTAGCATCTCGCACGTAAATATCTTGCAATGCCGGCTACAAATAGTCCCATGCGAATGCCTGTTCTCACTTTCAGGTGACATTGTTAATAAGAGTGCAGCATTATCTCCCGTAAATGTAAACAAACTTGTTTGTCTCAGTGATTGGCTGGACAAGAAGTAGGACTGAGTGGACTTGTAGGCTCTAAAGTTTTACATTGTTTTATTTTTGAGTGTACTTATGTAACCAAAAAAATGTATATTTGTAAGTTGCACTTTCACAATAAAGAGATTGCACTACAGTACTTGTATGAGGTGAATTGAAAAATACTATTTCTTTTGTTTATCACTTTTACCGTGCAAATATTTGTAATGAATAATATAAAGTGAGCACTGTACACTTTGTATTCTGTGTTGTAATTGAAATCAATATATTTGAAAATGTAGAAAACATCCAAAATATTTAACAAATTTCAATTGGTATTCTATTGTTTAACAGTGCAATTAAAACTGATTTAAAAAAAAATTTAATCTCGATTTTAAAATATTAATCGCAATTCATCGTGAGTTAACTGCGATTAATCGACAGCCCTACTATATTTGTATTATGTTTTTCTATGTAAATGTATTGAAACTTCAAAATTTAAGAGAAAAGCAGTGAATAGGACCAGAAATGTGGAGAGGATGACAAAACACAACAGGCAAGAGGAGAGTACGGCAAAGAAAATCCTGAGAGAGCTCTTTTGCTTTTAACTGGGTTAAGACTAAAACTTCATGCTGGCAGTTCTGGCTTATAAACCACCCTAATTTTGTTCTTGTGGCTTGATATTGCTAGAATGTGTCAGTGGAATTGCTGTTTTGTGCACAATTTTGTGATACATAATTTCTATATGTGAACAATGTGATAATCTAAATTAATACTTAGCTATTATACAGTGGCTGCTTTAGAAAAGCCTAAGAGAGAACAAGAGTTACAGCTAAAATTTACTAAACCTTTGTAGCTAGTAAAGCAAAAATTCCTTGATGTTCTCTTTGCCCAGCTAACATTTTGAGAAGTTGGCCGGGGAGAACACCTTCCTCACAGGTACCAACAGTGCTAAAATAATTTTCTTTCTGCTAAGTCTCATTATTTTGATAGTCATCGCAGCTGTAATGATTTCATGATGAGACATCCTAAACAAATTCATATTCTTAGTCAAATTAATCTCTCTTAATGCCAGTTCCCCTGGTTTGAAAGAAAATTCTATATTGCCTTAGCTCGATGTTGTAATGTCACATGTCAACTTTAATCATATGTCAGGCAACAGGAGAAATAGAAAGTGAAGTGATGCATGAAGTAATTTGAGTGCTTTTGTCAGACTTGAATAACTCAGCAAGGAAATGGTGAGAGAAACAGCTGTAATGAGCAGACTTTTTGCTTTGTTATGGTCCAATTCTGGCGCTCTCGTATCCAGAGTTATTTTTAGAGGCCTTTATACAGACATATATCCGTATGAATAGTCCTGGAGTGGTGAAAGTTGCCAAGTGCAGGAGCCAGTAAATTAACCAGATGGGCAGAAGGATTGTAAAATATCCAAGATCAAGGCTGTACTTTTTTCCCAATTTTTAAATATTACAAGTCCTTTTGACTTCATGTTTTATAAACAACTCAATAGCCAGATTTACTTCCGATTCTGGGCGGGTGGACGACGGTTCAAACCATGGCAAAGGGCTCCGAGCGGCAGTAAGCACCTTCATTGGACATTTTCCAGTAGTGCAAAATTTTGTGGGCCTTCCAGCTGTCAGCATAGCTCAAAAGTAGGTGCTGTTGACTTGGGAAGGGACCATGGCTAGCTCATCCTCAGGATGAGCTAGCCTCTGGTTGAGGTTAAAGCTGCTTCACGCTGTTTGACTTCCATGGAGTACTGGAGAGACATGCATCAACATGGAATTCTTTCTTTGGTCTTCAAACTTTGTTTCTAGGCAATTCGCATTTTGGTTCAAGAGCGCTTGACTCAGGACGCCATAGGAAAGGCAAATCAATCGAAGGAGGTAAGTGAATGTAACGCAAGTCCACCTGCTGTAATGAGTCTTTACAGTATTCAATCAAGTACATTTAAATATAGAAATGGATGTTTATTTCTGGCTAGCATTTGTATTTGGTAGCATTCAGGTAGGAGAGGTAGAAGAAGATTTATCCACTTCATACAGCAAATCTGAATCTGAAAGACCAAAGGAAAAGTCACACAGAATAATCAAATGCATGTGATTTTTTTCATGATAGTTATTTAAACAAAAGTTTACTGCTTAATGGAGTGTAATCACAATCCTCTAACATTACAGTAATGTACACTACAACAGGTTTCAGTATCATCATTTCAGTGGAATAGGAAGAGAGGTCCTGGACTGACTCTTGTTCCCAAGTAGTAGTGATGGCTAAATAAACAAGTGGAAGTATTTTATTTTCTTCCCTGTAGTGTAGAATATGCTGTTTCTAGCTTCTCATGTGACTTTTATGGGAGTTGGGGAGGGAATCTAGGCTTTTTTCCCTACCCATCCAAAAGAGAAATGACTGGGATGTATAATTCCATAATGAAAGAATTGCATGAATAATATATCTATGAAAATATGGCTACAGAGCAAGGTTTGTAAGACATTCAGAATGCGTTTGGACAAACATTGCAAAAGGAACGTTCACAGAGAATTCTGGTTTATCAGAGTCATTTCGTAAACATTCTGGCCATTCAGTCCATTACTTGCAATACAAGCTGCTGGTGTGGTGTACTGAGTTTAGATAGTAAAGGCAACTTGTACACCTTTAGGGCAAAGCTGTCCAGAACTGTTCCTAAAGAGCACCTATATACTGTATGCTCAGAGTTGCGGGTCCCTTCATCCCTCATGACATCTACATCACAGCAACACTTACTGTATGATAGATAATGAATAGATGGCACTTCTTGTATTTGTTAATTGGTGACTACAAATGAGTCTTGAGTTGTAACCTGCACTGACTTAGTAAGCAGCGGTGCAGTAAACAAAGGCCTTAGATGTACATGTGACGGGTTCCACCCAGGGTGCCACCTGGAACTGGGGTTCCACTGAGCCCTCTGGCCCACCAGCCTGGGCTCCCTCTCTCACTGTGCTGCTAGGACAAGCTGTAGACTGCTCCCAGGCCTACACTCCCGCATTCATACAGACAGGGACACACTGAGCTCCAGTTACATGCAGGCAGACCAGCCACTGCATGAACCAACAATAGAGAGGCTACAGCCAAGATACCCCCCAGCTTCCCAACCTAGGACCCCAGAGCTGTACCGCCCACCCCTGATCAAAACTCCAACCAATATGAATTTATTACCCGGTTCACTTCTCCCTCAATGTGGAGAGGAATATGCAACAAAGTTGTGTTAACTAAGCTGAGATTTTTCCCTAGACACATACGTCTGATGAAGTGGGTATTCACCCACAAAAGCTTATGCTCCAATATATCTGTTAGTCTTTAAGGTGCCCCAGGACTCTTTGTTGCTTTTTACAGATCCAGACACAGCTACCCCTCTGATACTTCCTTAGATACTTCACTTAAAGGCACACTGGTTTAGATCAAAACATAAAACAAGTTTATAAACTACAAAAAGATAGATTTTTAAGTGATCTCAAACAGATCAAAGCAGATTACCTAGTAAATACACAAAACCACAAAGTAAACCTAAGATACTAGAAAGATTGGATATGAATTAGCAATTTCTCACCCTGACTCATGATACGAGCAGGCTTCCAGATTCTCAAGGCACAAGCTGTACTTGCTTTGCAGCTGGGTTCCCCGCCCCTGTTCCAAGTCCTTTTCTTTCAGAGCTTCTTTCAGCTGTTGAGTTGTGGGGGAGTGAAGAACAACAGATGAGGTCACTCCCTGCCTTATATAGCTTTTCCATATAGTGGGAACCCTTTGTTTCAAACTTGGCTCCCAGACCAGTTTGTGGAAAAAATACTGATACCCAAAATGGAGTCTAGAGTCATGTGGCCTGGTCACATGCCCTTGAGTCATAGCAGCCATTACTTACAGGCTGTCTGGAGTTCTCAGGTATGAAATGCATCATTATTATGCAATAATCATATCATATATATAATAATATTACCATGACAAATATGGGGTGTACTGTCACAGTACGTTAGTGGTTGAATTAGATTTTAAAACTATTACAAGAAGAGAATATGTGAACAGCTGAGATTACTATATCAATATCAGTTATAGGATGCTAAGCTTGTAAAACTGAAAGCTAACCCTGTGCTGCTGTTACTTACGTCACTATAGGGTTGGAGTAGGAAAATAGAAGTTTGATTCATCCTTCCTCTCTTCCCCCTCCTCCTCATCCCCTCCCCTCCCCCCCAGTAAGTGCTATAAGAAAACATAATCCTCTTTGTTTGGGAAAGGGTAGAATTCCATTTTCTTCTCTACTTTCGGCAATCACGGTTACCTGTTAATATTTTATAGTTCCCAAAGGTGTGTTTGGCTCTTCATAGAAGGCATAGAACGAGCCAGTAACTAGCCCAGGGCGCTTCTGGACTAAATTTTAGAGTGATGCAGCAAGTGACAGACAAACAGGAGGAAATCGGTTTGTGAGAGGATGAGCATTTTGGTACTCAGTTAATGCATGTACACAACGTGGGAAATGATGTTAGCAGAATAAATGGATTATATAATGATCTTCCACAACACACGTTCTAGGAGGAAGAAAAACCAGAGGTTGTAATTCACATTGTACTGTGCCAAATTGATCAAAATGTCTTTTAAGAAGTTAAATCGTTAGGAACTTAATGGGATAGAAGGGATAACAAACTTTTTAGACTTTGCCCAACTTTGGGCACTACCAACCTGAGCTATCTGATGGCCGTTAAATAACTTCTTTCAGTGAAACTACAGGTCTGTCGCATCTTACGCGCATTTAACATGCGCAATTTCAGCTTTACGCGGTCGGCAAAAACAAAAAAGAGAAAAATAACAATTTTAATACTGTACCTGTTGTGCTGGCGATTCCGCCCGCCATTCAACTCAATGTAATTTTGACTCTACGCGGTTTTCGCTTTACGTGCTGACCGCGGAACGGAACCCCCACGTAAGATGAGACTCGCTGTATGGTCTTTGTCCCATGCCCTGCGGACAAGACTCTGCAAAAAA
The DNA here is from genome assembly GCF_027887155.1 of Malaclemys terrapin pileata. Classification (NCBI taxonomy): domain Eukaryota; kingdom Metazoa; phylum Chordata; order Testudines; family Emydidae; genus Malaclemys; species Malaclemys terrapin. The sequence goes on along the minus strand of NC_071508.1, from coordinate 146,059,610 downwards.
AATTGTCGTTCCGACATTCTTGGCAGCCTCAACGCAATGGCTAAGGATTAAATGGATGTAGAAATGGAAGTCCTAGAGCTGATTTCTCCAACTGAAGGATCAGGCATGCTGCCAGGACTGTGTGGGGAGATTTGCACAGCCCCACTTGTTTTTACCAGCTCTGTGAATAAACTGAACGCTTCAGTTGGTTAGGACTGTCAAAAACTAAATCTTTTAAGATCAGTAGATTTCTTTATTTAAATATGGACTGGATTATTTTTTTTTTTAACTGACACTTTATAGCTCTAGGTCAATATTTAATCAGAGTCTAGACTAGGATTCTGATTATACTGCGAGCTGAAGAGAAACTTTTATCACTGACTTTTGAATATGAACACTTCCCAATTCCGGTAATGTACCTTAGGCATATTTGAAATATGCAAACAAATTCCATCTACAAACGTAAGAAACTTTCAGTACAAGATAATTTTATTTGTATGACCGTATTTAAAGGTGTGCGATCAGTATCCATACTGTAAAGTCTTTACAGTAGATGCAAGGGAGAGGAAGTAGTTACATTAATTATGGTGTCTTGCCACAAGACCACATTCTCATTCCTTCATAAATCCTCTTTATGGCACAAAGGGGATGTAAAACTGCCTTAAGACAGCATCTGATTCCTGGGGGTTTTCTGACATAGGGTGTGTGTCAGAGGTAGGAAGGGGTAGACTAAGCCCAATGTACTCCAGTGGACCTGGCCAGCAGAGTGGCCCTTTGTGAGGGCCATTAACCATCAGCACAAGTTAACTAGCACCCTGGGCTCGCCCTCGGCCCCTCCCCTGCAGCTTCAGCTCGCCCCGGCGCAATGCTCTGGGCGGTGGGGCTGTGAGCTCCTGGGGCAGCGCAGCTGCAGAGCCTGGCCTGACCCAGTGCTCCAGGCAGCGCGGTAAGGGGGCAGGGAGCGGGGGGGTTGGATAGAGAGCAGGGGAGTTCGGGTGGGTGGTCAGGGGGCAGGGGTGTGGATGGGGTGGGGGGGAACGGGGTTGAATGGGGGCAGGGGTCCTGGGGGGGAAGTCAGGAAGGATGGGGGGTTGGATGGGGCGGCAGGGGGCAGTCAGGGGACAGGGAGAAGGGGTGGTTGGATGGGGTAGGGGTCCCAGGGGGTGGGCCGTCAGGAATGAGAGGAGGGGTTAGATGGGGCGGCGGAGGTCCGGGGGTGTGTGGATGGGGCAGGAGTCCTGGGGGGGGGGGGGGGGGCGGGCAAGGGCAAGACCACGATCCTGTCCCATAACTGGCCCTCCATACAATTTACGAAACCCGATGTAGCCCTCAGGCCAAAAAGTTTGCCCGCCCCGGTCTAGACCTTGCTGCACAGTGCACATGATTCAATGCAGCACGGCTTACTTCATCTGTTCTAAATGTGTACTAGAGTCACTGGAAAGCAATAACTGTCTTATGTAACAAATTGTATAATGGTATCCCTCAGTGCTTCTAGAGAAAAGATAGCCCTCTATTTTAAGGGACTAGTATTTAAAATTTTACTGACGCTTCCATGCTGGATAAAACTTGCATGCAATGGCTAGCCTTGGAGCAAATGTTTGAAATCAGGCAGGCTTTCATTTTATTTGCACTGGATTGCAAAAACAAGTAGGTGACTTCAGTTATTTTTGGTCACACAACATTGAAATTGGCTGCTTATTAAATTTGATTCTTCCTGGACATGAGTCCATAAAGTGAATTAGTATATTGGATGGAGGGGATTTTAAATGACCCCTTGTTTCATTTCCTATATGTACTGTAGTCAGGGCTTAATTTCAGGTTGCCAGCTCACCATTAGAGAACTAAAAATCACTTTGGGCAAAGAGCATGGAGCCCCCGGGAGAATAAGAGCACACCTACTATTGCTGCAGAAGCATCTGTTGCTACCACAGATCCTTGCCTGCCCCAATAACATTGTTAGATACCACATGATCCAGGAAGAGGAGGACTTCCCTACCGCTTTGCCAGGATGAACAGCTGCTATGAGAGCTAGTGATCACTGTGTATCACCAAAAGGACCCTTGTTCCATGAACAGAGAGCTGACACCATGTCCATGTGGGAAGGAGGCATTGACAAATAGTATTTCTCATCAGAACGGTAACATTAGTGACTTCAGTCCTCCAAAACACTTTAAAACGAACAAGTCACCAATTTACTACTGGTTGTTGTCACGTTTACGTTGCAGCAATATTTGTTTCACTTTGTTCCGAAACTAAGAATTTCACATGGATTATCTGGTCTCCTGAAAGCTAGGGACTTTCATATCTGGGTAACAGCTTTCTGAGTAAAAAGAACGAGGAGTACTTGTGGCACCTTAGAGACTAACAAATTTATTAGAGCATAAACTTTCGTGGACTACAGCCCACTTCTTCGGATGCATATAGAATGGAACATACTTCAAAGCCTGCTGTAGATCTTGCATGAATAATTTTTAGTTCCTAAACACAGCACTTGCATTGAAACATTGGGCCATGACTGCTTTGAAAGTGTGTCCATGCTCATTCAACACTGAAGATGCTACTTGTGGCTTTTTGGTGTTTCTTTGTATGTGGGAATTAGTCAACAAGGAACTGACTGAGTTCACTTATGTCCACTGGCTTCTAAGGCCCCATAAGGCAATGAGGGTCAACTTAGATCCCAAATTTGGGTTTTTTTAAATGCTTATTAATAGAAAACATCTATAGCAGTCCACACATTTTAAAAATAGTTTCCCTTGAAATTTAACGTTCTTCTGGAGTGTTTGCAATCCAAACATATAGCATCCTGTGAATGTACGATACTGATTAGAGACAATTGTTTTCATTGTGTCAGATGAACGTAGTAGAAAAGGTAAACAGCATAAATGATGGGAAAATAACACATTTGATTAGATGATTACAAGTAAAGACTTAAATCTAAGAGAGAGGAAATTTAATATCCAAGTTTGAATCTGACAGTTACCCTTTACAGGTTGGAGGAGAGAAGAGATGGAGAGAACATTGCATATAAAGGAGCACTTACTTGACTTAACTTTCCTTATGCTCTGGGAGCCTCTGTGTAGCTGCACTGAGGGTGTTGTACTAGATTTGACTTAATTTGCTTGGTTCAGCTGTGACCTTTCAGTCTTGCATAAAAGTTGAACTGCCTTAGTAATTGGATTGTTCCCTCTTGTGTTTAAGTAGTCTTGTATTATCATTGTCCATGGACTTCTGTCTCCCAACCAGTAAAATCTCAGTTGAAACTACTAGGCCTGGTCTGCACCTAAAACTAAGTCACTCAGGGCATGAAATTTTTTCATAACCCTGAATGTCATAGTTAGGTAGACCTAATCCCTGGTGTAGATGCGTGTAGGCGTACTGAAGGTTTCTTCCACTGATGTACCTACCACTTGTCGGTGATGTAGATTATCTACATCGAGGGAAAAACCCCTTTTTGTCAATATGGGAAGTGTCTAAACTATGGCTCTGTAGTGGCATAGCTGCAGCACTGTAGCTGTGCCACTGTAGTATAGACATAACCTTACACTGGTGCCACTGTACGATTGTCTTGGCATTTCTGTTAGCAACACTGTAGAAATAGGACTTTGAAATTTGGCTACAGAAATCTACTCCCAAGCTGGAAGAGCATTTAAGAAATTTTTGAACAAACGGTTATTTTCAAGTGTATCAGTGTTGCCTGCTTAAGATGAGTTTACAACGTGATTGGTTTGCTTTTGGTATTTTGAAATTAAAACACTAAAATGTGGCAGTTGCTCATTGGCAATGATTATTTGAGAAGGCGTAGATTGTGCATGCTAAGTGTGCATTTGAATGACTAGAGACCCATTTTATCTATTGGGTAAAACCGAATTTTGGATGTTCCCAATTCTTGGACTGTGGCATGGTCAGCTTTGAGGGTAAAATGCAAGAAATTTGCATTAAAATCCGATTAACTGGACAGGGTAGGGAATTCCTGGTTAAGAATACCAACACCTCAATGCCTTGTGTAGCACAGGTTTAAAGCAAGACTGTGTGATGTTTTGGGTAAATAAAATCAATTGATGGGAACTGCATCAGCCAGCAATGATTATGGTCTATAAAGAATTGCGCACCTGAAAAGCTGGTCCACAGAAAAATCCTTGCTCATCAAAGGTGGATGGAGTAACATTGAACATGGAGGCAGAATGTCTGAGTGTATCGAAAGAACGCTTTCAGGAGCTTCTGAACTGCCACATCGGAGCTGCAGCTCCAGGAGGATGCGAAGAGTCCAGTGATCACCCCTCTGTATAATGTAGAATCTGTCCCTGTCGAGGAGGTTTGAAGCTCAGCATGTAAGCTCAAGAATGGCTGTGCCGCTCGTATTTGTCATATAGCTGCCGAGCTGTTCAAGCATGGCAGGGATTTCATCGTGGGCGTATGGAGTCATGAGAAACTCCCCCTGACTGGCACCAGTCTCCCATTTTGGAAAGGGAAAGGTGATTCTCTGGTGTGTTCCAAACATTGTGCAACGCTTTTTGCTTTACCTTCCAAACAAACTGGTCATGCTGGTAGTGCTTGTGTGTTAAGCCTGCCGTAAGGAATCTATGCCGTTTACATCTAGGGTTTCTTACCTGGCCAGTCAACCACGGAGCAGACTTTTATCATTAGACCAATTTATTGAAAAGGCTCAAGTTTCAGCAGAGGAAGGATGAAGTGCCTTTGTAGGTTTAAAAGCCGCCTTTGACTTTGTTGATCGTTGCTCCCTTTGGCTGCTGGTGTGCCTGGCAAGCTCCTCAATCGTCTCGTAGAAATGCAGTGCCAAAGTGACGGCTGTGTCCGCTTAGGTGCTCGGCTGTCCAGCTGGTTTGAATACAACTCAGGCATCCACCAAGGTGCCTGGCTGCCCCAGAACTGTTCAACACCATTATTGACCGACTAAGGATGCCGTCATTAGCTGCATACGGAGGGTTGTACTGTCTGACTTCTGCATAGCAAGCTTGGAATATGCAGCTGACGTGGCTATATTCGCATCCTCACGAACGAACCATATCAATGCCCTGAAAGTCATCAAATAAGCAAGCTTCTAAGTGTTACGCATGCTCTTTGGAAGCCTCTGGCCACATATCAACTCTTAAGATGCAAATGTATCAAGCAGAAGGGGCTTTTGTCCTTTTGTGTGGCTCTGAAACCTGGGCCACCACAGACACACAAATGCCCCAGCTGAATACTTTGGACATGAAACTACTGCGATGTATTGAAGGCGTATGGTGGTTTCATCACATTACGAACGAGTATGTCAGGCAACAGACCAGATAGCCGCCGATATCTTCCCAAATGACTCAACACTGGCTCAGGTGGCTTGGCCATCTGGTCTGTATGCCAGAGTCCATACCAGCCTTATGCATTTAATCCAATAAAAGCTGGATGTAGAAGACCTTGTGCCTCACGCTGGAGAGCGGTTGTAGCTTCCAGCCTCGTCTGCCTGAGTATAGAGCAGGCCGCAACGATGGCAGACCAGGCTCTTTGGAAACAGGTGATCCAAAGTGTGCACTCTGTGCTCTACGAACAGGCGAGATAACGAATGAACGTAGGGAATGGTGTTAAGGATGAAACTTTCCTTTTTTATGTACAGCGAGATTACACATTGCACTACACTGGGTCAAATGCTGTCCTTGTGGGGAACATGGTACTCAGGTGGGTTCAACCAGAATGATCACATTTGTGTTTTAGTGGGGCAAAATTATGGTCCATTTTACTTCAAAGTTATTTAGTCAATGTCTGATTTCCCCCCCCCCCCCCAAAAGCATTTCTAATGGCATTTTAAATTTTTTTTTCCTTCAAGGGTTTGCCTGTTGCTTTAGAAAAGCACATTCTTGGTTTTGACACCGGAGGTAAGAGATTTTATTTTTTATATATGGTTTAACAGTGATGCTGCATTGGACTAAGTACATAGTTAATCTCTAGAAGTATATGATGTGTACAGTAAGAAGGCATCATTTTTCCAGAAGCCAAAAGGGATGTTTTTCTTACTTATAGGAACTTGTTTACAAAAGTTCTCTTCCATCTTCTGCTGGAGCATAAAAGTAGACGACTATATTGATGGAGTAGAACGGGGTGGGCAAACTTTTTGGGCCGAGGGCCACATCTGGGTGGGGAAATTGTATGCAGGGCAGGGGTTTAGGGTGTGGGAGGGGGCGCGGTGTGCAGGAAGGGGCTTAGGGCAAGGGATTGGGGCAGAGGAGGGGCATGGGGTGTATGAGGGGGCTTAGGGCAGGGAGTTGGGATGCGAGGTGCAAGGAGGGGGCTTAGGCCAGTGAGCTGAGGAGCGGGGTGCAGGAGGGGTTCAGGCTCCAGCCCAGTGCCTCTTACCTAAAGCGGCTCCAGGGTGGCAGCGGTGCGCACTGGGCCAAGGCAGGCTCCCTGCCTGCCCTGTCCCCAACCCCACGTTGTTCCAGGAAGCGCTGCAGCCCCTGGGGAAGGGGGAGCAGAGGGCTCTGCATGCGCTGCCCTTGCCACGCCTTCAGGTACCTCCCCCGACGCTCCCACTGGCCACGGTTCCCCGTTCCTGGTCTGTGGGGGGCAGTGCCTGGAGGCATGGGCAATGCACGGAGCCCTCTGCCCCCTGCCCGGGAACTGCAGGGACTTGGTGCCGGCCGCTTCTGAGCGCGGCACGGGGCCCACAGCGCCATGGGGGGCAATCCTGCGGGCTGGATCTGGCCCGCAGCCCATAGTTTGCCCACCTCTGGAGTAGAATAATATCTCAGGATAATGTTTATATGTTGCGGCCATGTAAAGGCTGACATATTTTATTGCAGGAGGGCTTTATCCTTTTAACAAGACACTGTCAAAACCTTGTTTCTCCTGGCAGAGGAGTTGTGTTGATTTAATGGTTGCCAAAGGGACTAGTGGTGGTCTGCTGTGTTTTGATTATTGGTTTGCAAGTAGGATGCTGTAGCCAGATGTAATAGTACAAACTGATGTGCTCTCTGTTTGAGTGAATAATGGCCAACTGTCTACAGTCTAGTCTAATCTGACTGGCACAGATATCCCTTTTACCATTAAACTAATTCATTTTCAGGTCTGCTGCAGTTCCTTTGTTCACTTAGTTCGTGCTCGGAGCTTTTCATACAACTGTGAATTGGTTTAGAAATTATTCTGGTCTGTCTCCATGTCTGTAAATTGAAAGTGCTTATTAACCATTAATCCATATCTCCTTTTGCCAATGAACTAGATGCTGTCCTTAATGAAGCTGCCCAAATTCTTCGATTGCTGCATATAGAGGAACTCCGAGAGCTGCAAACAAAAATTAATGAAGCCATTGTAGCAGTTCAGGCAATTATTGCTGATCCAAAGACAGACCACAGACTGGGGAAAGTTGGAAGATGAGCAAGTTAAGACTGTAGTTTCCTGTGTACTTAGTTCCTAATTGTACTAAGTACAACTCTGGCATGCATTTTGAAATGGAGATTCTGCTGTTTTGAAAGAGAGCAAAGAGGAAATGGAATTCTGACTGGTCTAGTGAATTACCATCATTTTTCTTTAAATAAAGTTGGGGAAATAGATACAAATTGTTCTGTTTAGCTATAAGTTGCTAAGTATAGTAGTCATTCTCATTCCTTATCTTTGATTGTGTTTAAAAGGGCGTATTATATAAAAATTTGTGGAATTCTGTGTTGCTATATTCCTGCATTATGAAATCCTGGTTTTGGCACAATTACTACTACTCTGAACTCTGCTATGCAACAAAAAACATTTAAAAACTAGGTCATATGGAAAATTCAAAACAAACCCTTTATTTATTACTGAAGTAACCTAGAAAAAGTGAGACATTACAGTTTAACAGGTATTTACGAACATGTATTGGTCAGTAATGGGTAGTTCTCTGGAGGCACTTAAGGACCATCAAGTTAGCATATTCTAATATAAATACTAAAAGACATGCATTGAGGCAGAGGGAAAGATATATCTAGAATTGTATGTTGGAAAATCTTTAATGCATTTGCCATTTCCCATGACAGTTTGGTATAATTTCCTAAATACTCAAAATCAGGGCTGTAGATTAATTGACTCAGGTAAGACATTGCATTAAAATCTTTCCATACACAGGTTCTTTTTAGCTAAAAAGTTAATATTGGTCAGATTGTCGATTTTGTGTTTTAATTCCTTCCCATAAAATAAAACAATGGTTTAAGAAAGTTACATTAAGACTTTTTAAAAAATTGCTTACATAAGCAAAAATTAGAGTAATGGCATAGTATTCCCAGAGCCATTATATTTTCTTGCAATATATCAAAATGTCTTTTTAAAAAAATACAGTAGTAAAGATTGAGGTATAACTTAAATACTTGATAATCTTTTGCACTAAAATAGATCACTTCATTATCTTTTGTAAATATCAATGGCCTCTTTTTTGCAGACTTTCTTCCCCTCAACTGTAGGTGGTGATCATTTTCTGGGTCTGGAATTCTTCCTCCAGGTGTAAAGATTGAACTTCTTTTATGTGAAGTAGCTGATTATTTTCTTGCTGCAGAGAGCGAGAGGAAATAGATTAAAGTTCCTGTTAATACAGTGAAATTTACATATTGGCAAATAGCTGGTCTACACTAAACAAGATGGACTTTACCTCCTGGGCAGTATGGGTAAACTGCAGTTATTCCATAGAGATGTGATCTCTGCTCTGGAAGATACTCATCCGTAAGGAAGCCATTGTCTTTATTCACAGCTATAACACCGTCCCTATTAACAAAAGTGAGAAATGCTTTAGTCTCACACAGAAATAGAACTACTGAACGAGGATTTATGTTCACAGAATTTAAGACATAAAGAACCATTATAATTTATTCTGACCTCCTGCATAACACAGGCCGGAGAACCTCACTGCATCAAGCCGATTGGTTGTGTTAGTGTTATTATTTTAATCAGCCCAGGGCAGAATCACTAAGGGACCTTTCCAAGGAGGCGGTATTGCCTCCCAACTGTCTGTGTCACTGAACATTTGGAAAAGACGTACAGGTTTAAATTGAAAATAATGTAATGGGATTGCATGAATGCCTGCAATGAGGTTAGGACTGGTTCCTTGTTGCCAGCACTGTCACTATAAGGGTTTTTTGGAGTGGGTAGAAGGAACAGGAAGAGGGCCTTTGGTATGGGGCATGTTTGGAAAAGGGAATCAAGCTTTTTACTTAAAAAAAAAAAAGCGTAATGGCACGAGTTTTATAAAAATATAGTTGTAGCACCATTCATAGATTTGATTTTTTTTTTTTTTTGCACAGATAATGTGAAAGCTGGGGGTAGGTTCTTTTAAAATAATTATATACCATTTGTACACTGCTTTTAATGCAAAGTGCATATTACATTTGGGCCTCCATTGACAGGACTACTAAACAGAACTGGCTTGAGGAACATGGGGTTGATTTTGCAGTGTATTTGACATAGATGGTTTCTGTGAAAGTGATTAACTTGTATATTAGATTCACTTAGGGGTTTTCAACTGAATTTTAGCTGTCTCTAGTACCAAGGAAACTTGGAAAACAAGAACTTGATATTTTTGTGAGTTAACATTATTCAGCCTACACTGAATAATATTAACTGCTATGGAACAGAAAACCCCCAAACCACCCCATAACTGTCAATAATACAATAGGCTGGATTGCTGCTTAAAGATGACATGCTGGCATTTTGCCCTTAAATAGTTAGGTGACTATCTAGGGTGTAATAGTTACTAGCCTACCTTCTCCAGTCAGTGTGATAAAAGTGATTGGCATAACTAACAATGCTGAAGGGGTAGTTGAGGTTATTCTGAATGACACGCCTTCCTGTTCCATCTGGTAACGTGCACTCCAGCTTCTTGGTACCTTTTACAAATAAAACATTTAATCAGGCAAGAAATAGTGTATTTTCCATGGAATTTTACTCAGGCTAGTAGGCCACAGCATATTGTGGCCTAATGATGATCATCGGAACAGTCCTGATGAGTGAACTTGTATCCTAGGTCCCTTCTAAAGAATATGAAAATCCACATAATGGAGGATAACTAGAATTTTGGTTTTCTAGGGTGTTTTCTTTACCCTAGAGGAATTGGTTCTATACTGGGAGTATAGAGACTGAAATGGAATTCCCAGTTTGACTGGGCAGGTATGCATGCACCTCTGCTCAATCCACTATAGGGATGTAAAGGAAAGCAATTTCTATATATACTTGTTCATAAGTATTAAAGAGCAGGGGTCAGCTTATCAATGGGTCTACACCAAAATTTGATGATTTTAAGCTCTATTGAATTGAATAGCTAATACTTTGTCCTTTTGTTTGCCTGGAGTGTTTGCCGGCCCGGAGCCCCTCAGCACCCACTGGCCGCACTTCGCTGTTCCCAGCCCATGGGAGCTGTGGGATGTGGTGGCCAGCATGTCCCTCAGCCCATGCCGCTTCCCACAACTCCTATTGGCTGGGAACTGCAAACCACAGCCACTGGGAGCAGAGGGGCTCCGTGCCTGCAAACACTCCAGGTAAATAAAACGTCCTGGCCCGCTAGCAACTTACCCTGATGGGCTGGGAGCCAAAGTTTGGCAACCCCTGAAATACAGGGTCGGCTTATGAAAGGATGATACAGTTTTTACTATTTTTACCTATTCATCTTGGGGGAGTCGGCTTATTAACAAATGGGCTAATGAATGAGTATATACGGTACTTTATTTTTGTCTATGTGCCTCTGTACAGAGGCTCAATTCTTCAATCTGTGTCATATAGACAGTATTCACTGAAAGACCCATGTGGATTCTAAACTCAGTCCTAAACATATCTCAGTACAAAATGCAGCTACGCATGCGTTCTCCTTCGATGCTGTATAGGTACAGAAAATGTCCATCTGTGTATAGCAGCCAATACATTCTTGTGATGAAGTACTAGCTGTTGTGTGTTACAATTCCACATTAATATTCATGACAGTCAAAACCATCTGCAAAAGAATTGCGGAGAAATCCAAATAAGGAACACTTTTTTAGAAACTATACAGAGGCATCCTAATTTTAGAAGTTAAATTATTTCACCTTTCCTTTAAAAACAAAAATCTCCTATCCAGGTCGAGTTACAGTCTCTTCTGCATTCTACTGCTTGAAGTTGGAAGCCTTTGGTCTGTATACTACCCTCTGCCAGTGGCTCTAAAGCCCGTCTGCCCAACGCCCACTTAACCTCTGAAGACATCCACACTTCATTCACATACATAAACCTAACGTGGGGTAGAGGAAAATCGTCCACAATGTTTTAGCTGATAGAGGGCAGCTAACCCACTTAACAGAAAATAACATTACACAGCTTCAGCAAGCCCACCTTATGCAGTAGGATATATTCAGAAGTCAGTAAAGTATTTTTTGCCTTTCAATCTAAAATTTGTCATGTTTAGGCACTGTGTGAAAAAGTCCACTTTTGTAAGGGGGATGATGGGAAGCGTATGGAGAATTTTTATAGATGTGCTATGTTTCAATCTATTAGCTTAAGTTACCTGCGTCTGCCCAGCAAATCAGTTTGGAGAAAGGGTCAAAAGTCAAGCCATTTGGTAAGCCGATGTCTTTATTCACCAGAATCCTTCTGTTAGCTCCATCTACGGTTGAGGTTTCAATTTTAGGTGCTTCACGATTCCAGTCAGTCCAGTAAAGGTTGCTGTGGGGGAGTCAATTAACAAACCACAGTAAGGCTTCACAGTGGGTGAACCAATTTAAAAAAACAAAAACAGAATTGCAAGAACGATCAGAAGAGTCCCAGACCTCTCCGTCTGCTTTATGGAACAGATCATTAGCGGATGTGAAATTCCCTAAAAGGAAAGCTGAACAAGCTCCGAATGTGTTTTTACAACCAGTCATTTGCAACGATGAGACTGAAGCTATTCTTCTGTAATTAGGGCCAGTCCCATTAACTTTCTAGATAGCAAATGTACGAACATGCGGTGTTATAAGTAATCTTCATAAAAAAATGTGTTCCAAATTTGTACAAGATTCAAACCCTTTCAATGATATTTTAAATCTGAACACTGAATATAACTGGTAAATTTAGCCAAATATTAAAATTAGTAAATAGCAGGATAAAAGTGTTTCACGCTCTGATCTTGAGAGCTTCCTTCCTACACACCCTTAAGGAAATAACTAGTTGGAGCGTGTGCACACGAGAGCGAAATGTCTGTCACGCCGGATATTACCACTATTACTTGCTTTGCAGCCGGTAGCATTTACTCAGAGTTAGAGCAAGAAGAGGTTTGTCTCAGGCCAGTGACTGATTAATAAATGACTGTAGGGGGCAGCATGCACATGAGGAAAATTCAGCTCACTTATTCACCAGTGCTTTTCCAATGGGGTAGCCAGATGCCAGTGTACTTACTAGCAGGTTTGTCTAACCCTCTTGAGACCTGTTTACACTACAGCTCCCACTATTGGAATGGTGCTAGTGGTGAATTATAGGTCTGACTTTTAACACGGAAAATGCAGCTCCTCGGTCCAGCATTGTAGTCAGTTGCCCTGTGGGTGAATCTCATTTCATTCCAACCCACCATACGAACATAACGACACAAAGGTCTGTAAGAATACCGCCTTTTACAAAGCATGGGTGCTGTGCTGCCATTTACCCTCTAATTGCGTCCACAGCAATTGCACGAGGATTCACAAGGTCTGCATCAAACAGAACTCGCCGCTCTGAACCATCCAATCTTGCACGCTCAATTTTGTCCAGGCCGCTATCTGTCCAAAACATGGTTCTGCGGAAGTGGTCAATGGTGAGTCCTTCGGGACTCATCAGGCCTGGAAGGAAGTGAAAAGAGAACCACTGTCAGTATATGGGCAAGGGAGTATTTTGTGATCAGACTTGGTATTTACGTACAGTAGAACCTCAGGGTTATGAACACCTTCAGAATGGAGGTTGTATCTCTGAAATGTTTATAACTCTGAACAAAATGTTCTGGTTGTTCTTTCAAAAATTTACAACTGAACATTGACTTAATCCAGCTTTGAAACTTTACTGGGCAGAAGAAAAATGCTGCTTTCCCTTGATTTTTTTAGTAGTTTACATTTAACACAGCACTGTACTGTATTTGCTTCCCTCCCCCCGTCTCTGCCGCTGGCTGATTGCATGCTTCTGCTTCCAAACGAGGTGTGTGGTTGACTGGTCAGTTTGTAACTCTGGTGTTCGTAACTCTGAGGTTCTACTGTAGTACTTTAAATTTTGTAATATCATAATTAATCCTCCCTGTACCCCTGTCGGGCGGTTTACTATTATCCCTGTTGTTCCATCTAGCTCTCCTCCCCCGAATCGATCATAATTTGTGATGCCTAATGGGGAAAGCCAGGCAGATAATGGCTTGCCAAAGGTTATATAGAGCGACCACGTCAAAGCTGTGATTAGAGCTCAAAAATTCCTCCTTCCCAGCCCCACTGTGATTCTGCTATGTGGACAGCAGCTTCAATGTCTCTATTCAAACCAGCCAAAGGAAATGGTGATTTACCTGAGTTAATAATGGTTTCAGGTTCAGCCCCTGGTTCTAAACTTGCTCGGTTAACTGTCCGACCAGCAACGTCTGTCCAATAGACCATTTTTTCCCGACAATCATAATCTAGTCCAACCACTATGGAACCCTGTAGGGATTTAAAATATATATCTTTTTTTTGTTTGTTTTTTAAAACTTATTCCCCTCCACTGCAAAGATCTTTACGATGGGAGGCAGAGTTGACTCAGGCAATCTAGCTGTAGTTTGAGGTTTGTCCCTTTGGGTACAATTTGGTTAAAATGATCAAACTTTCTGTATGTGGGAATAAGCTTGAAAGACATCAAAGTTCCAAACGGGTGGTTGTATTTTAATTCAACCAGCTGGGCCCAATTCGGTGCTGCTTAGGGTGACCAGACGTCCCAATAAAACCGGGACTGTCCCGATATTTAGTTTGTCCCGCGTCCTGACCAATGTATGGTCGGGACACCATTTGTCCCGATATTTTGCACTCTTTTTTTTTTTTTTTTTGCTTCGGCGGCGCCCCCAATGTGTCTTGATATTTTGTTCTTGTCATCTGGTGACCCTAATGCTGTTGTAAGCGGCTGCAGCTCTACCGCCTTGAGTTGCGTTTCAGCCACCAGAGAATTTGAACCGCTCGATCCGTCTGACTTTTGTTTGGTATGAAATACTCAAGCTGGACGAATGGAGAAGCACTTCCTTCTATTCTGAAGCACTGGTGTGTTACTGTCCAGATTTTGTTAGTTGCACGGCCTAGGAGTTTGTACTGAAATCTTTGGGAATTCTTATTTAAGACAGATGTCCCAGGCACATGTCTGTCTCCAGCTGGGCTTTAGAAAAACCTCCGGGATCAAGCAGAGACTTGTACAAGATTGTAGCCAACACATGTAATGACCTTCAAACTTTCAAGAGGGAATATTTCACAATTTAAGTATATTTCCCCCCTCCTCCCGATATAGATTTGATGGTCATGCCCCATCTTAAGTTTCTCTTGGCCTGTTTGGCCCCTTCTGAGATGAGTGAATAAGTGGCTTGTCTCTAATGGGGGGAAAGTGGGGGCGGGGGAGGGAGAAAAGATATAAAAGGAGAAGGGGCTGTGGGAAGGTTCAAAGGTTCAAATACTTTCTCAATGGAGTATCTGAAGCAAAAGCTCGATAGGACATTACCCTCTGCTCTCAACTATACAAATGATTCAATCTCCTACTTAGCCCGAAAACCTCCGAGTGCGATTTTATTTTATCGTCTGGAGAAAGAGAAGAGAGACGACAAAACTGAAAATATTATCCTGATAAGCCATGCCCACTGGGTGAGGTGCTTTGTCCTCCTCCAGTGGGGGCTGTGCCACATCAAGGTCGATGAGTCTACTACAGCCTTGTCTACAAGACCTGAGTCTTTCAACTCATAGAATACCAGGGTTGGAAGGGACCTCAGGAGGTCATCTAGTCCAACCCCCTGCTCAAAGCAGGACCAATCCCCAGACAGATTTTTGCCCCAGATCCCTAAATGGCCCCCTCAAGGATTGAGCTCACAACCCTGGGTTTAGCAGGCCAATGCTCAAACCAACTCAGGAAGTAGCAGCACATACATTCAAAGCCAGAGGTTCAGTCCCGGCTCTGACAACGCAGCCGGGGCGTGGTAAGACAAGTGGTGGCCTGTACAGGGAACTGAACTGGGAAACCTCAAGCTCAAGATGTGTTTCCCTGGCCAGGTGGAGTGTATAAGCCATGTCCACCTGGTGTTGTGCTCTGTCTCCCTCTGGTGGAGGCTAGGCGCGATTGATTAGCCTGCTACAGTTTTGGCAAGAGAGCTGGGTCTGTTTTTAACTTATTTAATTCCCCCCACCCCACCCAAGCACTGGTGTTACATACATATACGTTCCTTATACAGACAGCTCATCTCCCAAGGCAAAGACTCTATATAGACTTGTCACTACATACAGTGCACCCTTTAAACCCTGGGCTGCTAGACGCAACGCATTCCGAAAAAGATACTTTACATGCAGTGAGAGCAGGGTCTTTGCCAGCTCTTTCTGAAGCCTTGTGCCGTTCAGCGGTAAATAGCCGATTTGCTGTCCCTGAGCATACAGCAGGAAGGTGCCCGCAGCAGGCGGAGTCACATCAGGACGCGGAGAGGGCTGGACAGTGGGAGGAGCAAGGCTGGGGAGACCTGTCAGTCAAACACAAAGGTTACATTCCTGCCTGACCTTGCGTGGAGAGACTTTAAAGGTGCGGTGACCTCTCGAAGGGGAAGATCAGGTGTTCTGACCAGAGTTCAAGTTGGAAAAGTATGTGTGGGGGGGGTGGGGAGGTGTATAATCTCTTTTGCCTCTCGCTCCACCACCATTTTTTTGTCAAAACTTTGGATGGGAATTTTACACCCAGCTCTAAGACTGTGTGTGGGCAAGTGCACACACATGCAGAGAGACAAGGTGGGTGACGTCGTATCTTTTATTGGACCCACTTCTCTTGGTGAGAGAGAGATCAGCTTTCAAGCTCCACCGAGTTCTTCCTCCGCTCCCACCCTTTTGAAATCTACCGCACTGGAATCGGGGCGAGACGGATTACAATTTAGTTTCTTGAGTATTGATTTAGGGCCTGATCTTGCACTTGGAGCTGCACAGACATCTGGATCCCATTGCAGGATCAGGACCCTAATTAGTTATATCCTCTGTGTACAGACCCTTGGCTGTGAATCTCTGAGCATTAGTCTAGCAGCGTGACCATTTCCCTCACCCTAACAAGCCTTTTGTTTCATACCCAGTTCCTCTCCAGCAAATCACTGTGTACTCACACGGCGGGGGAATGCCAGGTTCCGATCTCGTTCCTTGAACCTCTCTGCCACTTTCATCCACGCACCAACAATAGCCACTGTTGCCATGACACTGCAGTGGGTTAAAGTTGCCCAGAGCATCACACTGGGGTACGTACTGGTCTTCACGTGGCCTGCCACCATAGTGCTCCAGGAGGCTTTGCCGCCAGCGTTCACACATGGTCTGCGGTCTCTGGGTGGGCTCTACAGCAAAGGGTGAGAGGTTCTGATGGGAGCACGGCCAGAATCTGCTTACAACACGCCCAAGCCCTAAGCACAAGCTCCACCTTGCAAGGCTCGCCGGCTTTCCGGCACCAGGCCCATCAATGATGCTAAAAAAACGT
This sequence comes from Malaclemys terrapin pileata, assembly GCF_027887155.1. Classification (NCBI taxonomy): domain Eukaryota; kingdom Metazoa; phylum Chordata; order Testudines; family Emydidae; genus Malaclemys; species Malaclemys terrapin. The sequence goes on along the minus strand of NC_071508.1, from coordinate 146,043,023 downwards.
TAGCGCCCCAAATAATTCAAATAGAACAGCCCATAGATCTTAAAGGAAAACGTGCAGGCAGCTAACGCACGCTCGGGCTGGTTTAGAATAGCTTTCAATGGGACGGTGCCCCTTTAAGGAGTTACCCGTTGTTCCCAGCCCAGGTCATTCGAACCAGGCCAATGCCAATCAGTCTCCATTAAAAGAGCTGGTGGCATTTACTACAGTAAAGCGAAGATGAGGACAGAAGCAGGGTCAGTTACAGGAATGGGGTATTTGGCTCCGGGCCCTGGAAACTGAGCCAATGATAAGCCCTGGAGAACGTCCGCCTGTTTCATACAGAACCCAGTGGGAACTCTTGCTTAAAGACTTTCCTAAGCAAAGGCTATAACCTTACTGCTAAAGGAGGGGGGTGGTTTCTGTTCGAGCAGCTCTTGGCACCAAGGTCACATTGATTTGGGAAGCTTCTCAGGGACCTTTTTCCTCCCCCAAAGCAGCAGGGGGTGAGGCTCAGTGCCTGCAAGGGATTTAGCTGCTTAACGTCCGGAGATTTCAACAGGAGTCAGGTGCCGCAGTGCCTCCAGCCTGCTTGGCCTGCAGCAGGGCGCGGGGTGCTTGTTCCATCATGGGACAAGCACTAAGAACATACGAACGGCCGTACTGGGTCAGACCAAAGGTCCATCCATCCCAGCATCCTGTCTACCGACAGTGGCCAATGCCAGGTGCCCCAGAGGGAGTGAACCTAACACCTGCCCCATGTACTTTGCCTTACTCAGCAGGCAGATTAGTAACAAGCTATGTTCGTGCTCATCAGAGGGACCTTAATACACCTGCTGTTATGGGCCTGATGCTGAGAGGTGCGGTGCACCCACAGCTCTGGTATATCATGACAACAGCAAGTAGAGGCTCCAGTGTGCTAGGCGCTGTACAAATACCTAGAGCGAGACCGTCCCTGCCCCAGACAGCTTCCAATCTAAAGTGGCAAAGTGACTTACACCAGCTCAGTGGCAGAGCTGGAAATAGACCCCCACGGCATCTGGAGCCCAATCCAGCGCCCTGGCCCCACTGCCAGCAAGTGTGTGTGGCGGAGGGGGGAAGGAACAGGGTTCAAAGCCTCAACGCAAGGGCTCATCTACCTACAGCTCCATCTCCCATTTCCACGCCCCGTGGGGCAGGTGGAGGTGCCCAGGGCAGGGGCTTTGTAGCACTCAGGAACTCGGGTGCATTTTACACTGGCTATGGCTGTGCACGAGGAAAAGCAGGGTTCATGGATACCTGTGTTTGATCAGCGAAGGGCCGACGGCAGCCCACGGCAGTTCCCACGGCAGCCTCAGGAGGGCAGGGCTCACTCACCTGATGTCCTGCAGCGCGGCGGGGCGGTGCCCGGTGGGCGTCTGCTCCCAGCGATCTCCTGCCCGGCTCCATCCACACACCAGCAAAAGCCGGTGCTGCTGTGGCACTGTAGCGGCCTGTAGTTCCCCTCGTCGTCGCACTGGGGTCTGTGCAGCCCCGGGTGGGCAGAAACCCCTCGAAGCCCATGGGCGGGCTGTGGATAGAGGCGCTCCTGTTCACACGGCGTCAGGCGATGGGCGGTTTCTGCCCGCAGGCACGCGACAGTGAGCAGCAGACACAGCAACAAAACAGGGGTTACGCCGAGGTAAAATCCAACATACATGGACAGCCACGGGCGGCGGGTATCCCAGGCCAGGGGAGGCCAAGTCTCCCCAAGCAGGCGTGGCCCCGCCCATGCCCCACCCCGAGACCCCCCTCCTGCCTCCCGCTCTTCCCCTGTGGCCCCAGCCCAGGCTGCTCCACTGCTCCCCCTCCCCGCCCCCGAAGCGGGCAGGGGCTGGGGTGGGCCGGCAGCCTGGGATTCGGGGAGGCTGGGGCCGCGGCCGGGGCCGGCCAGCACTCCGGGCCGGCTGGTGGGCCGGGACTCAGGGCGGCTGGGGCGGGGCTCCTCCGGTTGCGGTGGGGGGACTCAGGTGGGAGATGGGTAGAAAGGGTGGGGCCTCAGGCTGAAGGGGCGGGGCCGAGGACTAGTCTCCCCGCTGCCCATGTGGACAGTCTTTCATTCTGGCCTCTCTCAGTTCGTTCACTGCGGTGCTGCAGCCTCAGGTACATTTGCATGGGAGGCAAATAGTACAAGTCCCTTTCTATAGGCTAGTAAACTGAGTCACAGAGCGGTCGGTTGATCGGCCGAGGCAGAGTCAGGAATAGACCCCATGAGTCAAAACTGCTGCTCCCTTGCTCTAACCACTAGAGGCCACTCCCCTTCCCCACCTTGCAATCCAGTTTCCTTTACTGGCCCACATTTTGAAGGGGCAAATTTGGTTTTGGGTATTTGTTTTCATATTGCACCCCCATGGCGAACACTGGCCAAACCAGGCAGATAAGCTTTGGCCATGTACAGACGCCAGTGAATGGTACAGGACGCCCGTTAAAGTACTGTACTCAATCATTGTTCTGCCCAGCATCAGCAGGGTTTGACCCTGGGCCCTTCAGCAGGGCCTCTACCATTTGAGCTAATGGCGCACCTCTGGTAGCATAAGGGGGAGGGATAGCTCAGTGGTTTGAGCATTGGCCTGCTAAACCCAGGGTTGTGAGTTCAATCCTTGAGGGGGCCACTTAGGGATCTGGGGCAAAATCAGTACTCAGTCCTGCTAGTGAAGGCAGGGGGCTAGACTTGATGGCCTTTCAAGGTCCCTTCCAGTTCTAGGCGATAGGATATCTTTGGGGGGAGGGATAGCTCAGTGGTTTGAGCATTGGCCTGCTAAACCCAGGTGTGACGTTATTGACATAAACTGGGACCATATAGATCATTGTTGCAACCAAGGTCCTGTAGTGGCACCCAAATCTGGTATAAAGGGGGTCAAATGGGGTGTCTAGGACAAGGTTATGGTTTACTGGTTATGATTATGCTGTCTATATGTATGTATCAGTTTTGTAGTCGAAGTTATGAATATTGGCTCTATACTGTCTGTATGGCAAACTTATGCTATGCTTCTGGGTGACATCCCAGACAAGCTGAGATTAGCTCTGCCTAGCCTGCTTGATGGCCCATTAAGGACCATCAGCTATACAATGGACCCATTGAGAGAAGGCAGATACGCCTTGTAACTCAGCAAAGTATGCAGGAACTTGCCCATGTGACTCCAGACTCCATTTTGCGGTAATTTTCCACAGTAAGAACAAAGAGGTGATCTTACACCTGGAAAAGACTATATAAGGCTGATGCCTGATCTCCATCTGGTCTTCAATCCTGCTTCTTACCTCTGGAGGGACTTTGCTACAAACTGAAGCTCTGAACAAAGGACTGAGGACCCATCCCAGCTGGGGATGTATTCCAGAGACTTGATTTGAACCTGCAGTATATTCCATCACTGCTGCAAACCTGAACCAAGAACTTTGCCATTACTGTATGTAATTGATTCCATTTAACCAATTCTAACTCTCATCTCTATCTTTTTCCTTTTATGAATAAACCTTTAGATTTTAGATTCTAAAGGATTGGCAGTAGCGTGATTTGTGGGTAAGGTCTGACTTGTACATTGACCTGGGTCTGGGGCTTGGTCCTTTGGGATCAGGAGAACCTTTTTCTTTTACTGGGGTATTGGTTTTTATAACCATTTGTCCCCATAACGTGTGGCACTGGTGGTAATACTGGGAAACTGGAGTGTCTAAGGAGATTGCTTGTGAGACTTGCGGTTAGCCAGTGGGGTGAGACCGAAGTCTTAGTCTGGCCGGTTTGGTTTGCCTTAGAGGTGGAAAAACCCCAGCCTTGGGCTGTAACTGCCCTATTTGAGCAATTTGTCCTGAGTTGGCACTCTCAGTTGGGTTCCGCCAGAACCGCATTTGTCACACCAGGGTTGTGAGTTCAATCCTTGAGGGGGCCACTTGGGGATCTGGGGCAAAATCAGTACTTGGTCCTGCTAGTGAAGGCAGGGGGCTGGACTTGATGACCTTTCAAGGTCCCTTCCAGTTCTAGGAGATAGGATATCCACTAGTGGAGCAGTCAGTAGAAAGGGGAGCATGGTCCACGTGTTGCCAGTGTGCTCAGCTAAGAGAACTAGGCTCGTGCGTTCAGTGACTTTTGGCCAGCCTGCTTGGGCAAGAGCACAGCAACTCCTCACTTAAAGTCGTCCCGGTTAACGCTGTTTCGTTGTTACGTGGCTGACCAATTAGGGAACATGCTCATTTCAAGTTGCCCAATGCTCCCTTATAACGTTATTTGGCAGCTGCCTGCTTTGTCCACTGCTTGCAGAAAGAGCAGCCCGTTGGAGCTCGCTGGTGGGGGCTTGGAACCAGGGTGGACTGGTAGCCCCCCCATCAGCAACCCGTGTGGCAGCCGGCCAGCAGGCTATCAATTGCCGGCAGTTCAGCTGTCCCTCCCCCCACTGCCATGTGCTCCTCCTGCCCTCTTGGGAGCCTCCTGCTTGCTGTGTGGGGGAGGAGAGAAAGAGGGGGGCTAATGTCAGGGTGTCCCCCTCCCCCCTGCTTACCCCATCTGCATAGAGCGGGGGGGGGGGGGGAGAGCACGACAGGGCTCAGGACAGAGCTGATCTACTTAAAAAGGCAATGTACTTAGAGTGGGGTCAGCGTACTTAAAGGGGCAATGCACGTCTCTAACACACACAGCGGGTGTGTGTGTGTCTGTCTCTCTCTGCCATGCTGTCTCCTCCCCCTACATCCGTGCTGCCTTGTAGAGTGTGAGGCTACATTAACAACATTGGGTTAACCCTTGAGGGCTCAGCCGAGTGCTAGTTCATCATTTAGCAGTAAGGCATTCCCTGGGAAATAGCCCTCCCTCTTCCACCCTCTGACTTCACCTCCTCAACCATGCTTCACAATCATCATTGCTGTGTACAGTCTTAAATTGTTTGTTTAAAACTTATAGTGTGTGTGTGAAAAAAATTTCCCTGGAAACTAACACCCCCCCCCCCCTTTCACATTAATTCTTATGGGAAAATTGAATTCACTGAACGTCATTTCACTTAAACTTGCATTTTTTGGGAACAACTACAACGTTAAGCGAGGAGTTCCTGTACACAAAACAGGCGGCACAAGGGAAGCAAGACAAGGCTAACAGTCCCAGGCGGTGGGTATAAGAGGCCAGGGGAGGCTGAGCCTCTCCAAACAGCCGGCCCGCGGCCTTCGGAGTGTGCTGCCACCAAAAGAGTGGGCACTCTGGCCGTGGCCCCGCCCCCAATCGTCCTCTTCCTTGGAGGCTCTGCCCACATGGGGGCCTCACGGGATGGGGTGAAGAGGCACGTGCGAGTGGTGAGCAGCCGGGGAGGCCAGGAGAGGGGGCGAAGAGTGGTGGACGGGGTGATTGTGGGTGGGGGCCTGGAGGAGGGGGGGCCGAGCAGGGCCGGGGATGGAGCGTGGGTGGGGCTTTGGGGGGAGGAGGCTGAATGGGGACGGGCCTCGGGGCGGCGCCACAGTCCGGGCGCACACAGCCTCCCCCCGGTGGAGCAGTCACACACCTCCCACGCTAGCAGCGTTTACATGATGCTCAGCAGAAGCATGGGCCAGTCCTGACGTTCACACTGCATCAGGCCTTCAGCCCCTGATCCCTTACCAGGTGTGCAGTGGAAGCCATCCCCTTGGTAGCCTGGTTTACAGCGGCACGAAAAGGAGCCAGGCGTGTTGTAGCACGCGGCGGCTTGGTGACATCTGCCTTCGGCGCATTCATCCACATCTGCGGAAGGGAGAGGAACATGTTCGTTACCCAGACGCAATCGCCAGAGTGCGAACGTGTTTTGGGCCCCACACTACAGAAAGGATGTGCACACATTGGAGAGAGTCCAGCGGAGGACAACGAAAATGATCAGGGGCCTGAGGCACATGACTTACGAGGAGAGGCTGAGGGAACTGGGATTATTTAGTCTGCAGAAGAGAAGAGTGAGGGGGGATTTGATAGCAGCCTTCAACTACATGAAGGGGGGTTCCAAAGAGGATGGAGCTCGGCTGTTCTCAGTGGTGGCAGATGACAGAACAAGGAGCAATGGTCTCACGTTGCAGTGGGGGAGGTCTAGGTTGGATATTAGGAAACACTATTTCACTAGGAGGGTGGTGAAGCACTGGAATGGGTTACCTAGGGAGATGGTGGACTCTCCATCCTTAGAGGTTTTTAAGGCCCGGCTTGACAAAGCCCTAGCTGGGATGATTTAGTTGAGAGCAGGGGCTTGGACTAGATGACCTCCTGAGGTCCCTTCCAACCCATATCTCCTATGATTCTGATTCTAACCTGCCGGCGGGCAGGCCGCCAGGCTGGGAAACCACGTGGCCGCTGTGGCCACAGGGCTCACTCTGTGCTCGGCCACTGCGGGAGGATGAAAGCAAAGGAGAGATTCTCAGTGGTGGCGAGAAGCCAAGCTGGCTCTTGCTCCGAGGTGCTAGAGGCGCAGCGTAGCTACGGCACAGCACCCGCGGGCTGCACTGAACTTCTGTGAGAAGGCGAAAGCAGCCAGCCGGAGCCAGGGATGGTCAGTGCAGCCACCCAGCCTGATCAAATCCTTACAATAAGCGTGGCCAGCGCCCGGAATCTGGCTGCCACGGAGCGTGGGGCCTGAGTCCTCACTACCACACTCTGCTTTTCGGTCACCCACCACCGTGGCAGGCTGGAGCACAGGGCACTAAGGGGACAGAACCAGCCTCGCCTGGCACCGCTCGTCCAGATGACTCAGGGCTGGCCCCTACGCCACAGCACCAGCTCCTGCACGCAGAGTGCCCCCTTCCCCTAGCCCAGGGGATTCAGGATACGCATCAACAGCAGGGCCTGAATCCCTTTCCCTCCAGTCTCTCTCACGGAACGCACTGGGGTCACTGCAGCTCTCACCCCCGTGGGGTTGCTGGCACACGCTGGGCCACACTGAAAGGCCGGCGAGGAAAGTGCTCCAGGCACTAGGACCTATCAGCTCTAGTAGCCGGTGGGTCCCACTAAGAACTGCCTACAGCCTCCAATCATCACACTCCTCTCAGGCCTCCTCACCCTCACCCACTCCTCACCCACCGCTCTGGAGCGCCCCCCTCCTGCAGGGCCTGGAACCCTCGGAGCAGCGGAGTAACCACCCAGGTTCTGGCCCCCGCCCTTCTCTGCTCAGTCGCAGTGCCATGGCGGGGCTCCAGAAGGGCGAGCGCACCACAGCACGTGTCTCCTGCGCTCAGGGCCAAGATCTGGGCCGGGTCTGGGCTGCACCGTGCACCATCGCTCCCTTCCACGAGGCAGCAAAACGTTACAGGCGGCGATGAAATTGTGCTTCCCAACGCCATCCCACGCGACTGCTGCGCTGTGCAAAGATCAGGCCAGAAGCGTGTGTCCAAGCCCATCTAGCGACTTGGGTGAGGCCAGTTTGCTTGGCGGGGGCTGGAGCGGGAAGAGTGGAGATAAAGACCTGACCCTCATGGCCTGCTTCATGGCAAGACACTTCTGGGCAGTTATGTTGGTGGGAACAGAAATTCTGCTACATAATAAAGCTCCACCCTGACGCCCACCCTTGTGCTAACACGTACGGAAACGCACGACCGAGCCATTTGGAACAGGGGCGGTCGCTCACTAGAGGGCTGTACAGCTCCTGACACAGGGGGGCCCAGATCTCAGTGGAGACCGCTAGTTGTTACTGCAACATAAATAATAATAATAGTGGTGATGGCTAGATTCCCGCACCCAGCCTATACATAGCTGTGTCGCCCCCCCCCCCCCCCCCACACACACACACTTCCGCCCCCTACCAGGAGTATCCCACAAGGTAGTAGTTCACAGCTGGTCTATCCCACCCCCACCCCACCCCAGGGGCAGGCTCAGGGGTGCCGTGGCAGAGCCCGGGCTCAGTCGGTTTCCCACTCTCCCACTTGGGGGAGCCAGCGAGCGAGGGGCACTCCTGCTTATCCCCAGACCCAAGCTCTAGGTAGCATAAGGGGGAGCGGGGGGGGGGGGGGAAAGAGACTGACTCCCTTGACCCCACAGAGAGCAACCCGCTCTTAAGAGCCTATTGAAATTGACCAACGCTGTTGCTGTTGATTGTCCCCAGCACAGAATCAGGCCAGCGGTCCGGTCCATCGGTTTCCACGGCGTCTAGGAATCTAGCTATGGCCTAGGGCCTCCTTTGTGGTAGTCGTGTTAGAGCAGTACCCCGGGATCAGGGAAGTGCAACGCACGTGTGAGCGTTTGGATTCCCGCACGAGGTCATTCTGCCCATCCATTACGGCTAGCGCACGGCGCACCCGTCGGCGCTGCTCTCGCTGCCCCGGCAGCACCACCAGCTGCAGCAAGGCAGTGAACGTATTTGGCATTGTAAATACAGATGTGGAGCAGGACAGCGCCTAGGGGGAGGGGAGGAGAAGTCCCCTTCAGGGCCTCTGCCAAGAGGCTGCTTGCCCTCTTCGGCAGGGAGCGGTTTGGCTGTCCACGGCCCCGGCTGGAGCATCACCAGAGCCTCGAGAGGTGGACTCGCTCAACAGGTTGCAAACCCTCCATGCCGCAGAAACCGATCCCCTTGACGGCTGGCTGTGGTGATGCACGTCACGGCAGCCCGTGCTGAGCCAGGCGTACCAGACCCTCGGGCCATGTTCTGCAGGGGCTCGTGGAGAGGAATGCATGAGTTCAGACCCTGGACTATGCATCCCTCCTTACGCTGGCTCTCCAGCCCTCGGGCACAGGAAGAGACTGGACTAAGCGTCCATTTGCTCCATCCCTGGAGCAGGGGGACGGGGAGTGGGCTGGGCCTTGGCTCGTCCCCCCCACTCACGGGCCAGCACAGCTGAGTCGGCATGGGGGTGGGGGTTTGCCATAATTTACTCCTGGTCCAAGCCAGCAGCCAATCGCTACCCCACCCCCACGCCTCTCTCCAGGGGGCAATGAAGAGGCAGAAGAGGATTCTGGGTCTGAAGTCACAACCAGTCCTGAGGCTAGAGGAGAATCCAGTCCTGCTCCTGCTGAAGACACTGGCCCAATGCCCGCTGGCATCAATGGGCACAGTCCTGGGTGAGGAAAATCCAGCAGGCATAAGGCTCGCAGTAACCCTGCCTCCTCCTGCCCAGGCGGTACGTTCTGTAGCCCAAGAAGAGCCAGGACATGCCTGGGGACTTCAGGCTAACATGGGGTTAAGTCAATGTAGAGATGGGCCCAGAACAGCCCCTCAGCTCCAAAGGACCCCGGCCTCTAGGGGGGTTCAAAATCTGAACCCAGAGATGCGGCTGAATTTTGCCAATGGCCTTTCTCTTTGGAACGGGGCCATGCCAACACCCCCTGAACATTGAGTCCAGATCCGGATTTTGCAGCGTGTCATCACCAACCCAAACTGACATCTCCTCCCAACGGTCCAAGCAGAGAACGGGGTCCTGCCAGGGAAGCACTCCAGAGGGAGACAGGGAGGTGGGGAACCCAGCCAGGCCAGTCTGAATGTACATACCAGAGCAATTATGCCCGTTGCCCGTATAACCCGCGAGGCACACGCAGCTGAACGAGCCACCTCCGTGGTGAACGCAGCGGGCACGGTCTGCCGAAGCGCAGGTGTGGCTGCCGTCTTCGCAGGGGTTGGACGGCGGGGGGATTGCTGGAAAGGGAACGACATGACACGAGGATTGTGAGTGGCCTGGAGCTGCTCTCTCCGACTCCTAAACTTTAAGGCCAGAAGGGGCCATCGTGATCATCTAGTCTGCCCTCCTGCAGGTTGCAGGCCACGGAACCTCACCCACTCCTGGAACAGACCCCTAGCCCCTGGCTCAAATCATGGTTTAAAGACTGAGTTACAGAGAATTCACCGTTTACACTAGTTTAAACCTGCAAGTGACTCGTGCCCCATGCTGCAGAGGGAGGCGAAAATCCCCACGGTCTCTGCCAATCTGACCTGGGGGAAATTCCTTCCTGACCCCAAATCTGGTGACCACAGGGGTGGGCAAACCCCGAGGGACTCATCTGGGTGGGGAAATTGCATGCAGGGCCATGAATGTACTGCTGGGGCAGACGGTTGCGGTGCAGGAGGGGTGCGGAGTGCGGGAGGGGGCTCAGGGCAAAAGGTTGGGGGGCTCAGGGCAGGGGGCTGCGGGGCAGGGTGCACAAGGGGTTGGGGGTGTGGGCTCTGGCTCAGTGCCACTTACCTCAAGCGGCTCCGGGCTGGCAACAGCGCGCAACAGGGCTAAGGCAGGCCCCCTGCCTGCCCTGGCCCCACGCCACTCCCAGAAGCAGCCAGCATGTCCGACAGTGGCTTGTGGGGGTGGGGTGGGGCAGGCGGCTCCTCCGCGCATGGCCCTTGCCTGCAGATACTATCCCCAAGCTCCCATTGGCCGCGGTTCCCCGTTCCCAGCCAATGGGAGCTGCGGGGGGGGGGGGGGCAGTGCCTGCAGGCGAGGGCAGCGCACGGAGCCCTCTGCCCCAGGGGCTGCAGGGATGTGGTGCCGGCCGCTTCCGGGAATGGTGCAGGACTAGGACAGGCAGGGAGCCTGCCTTAGCCCTGCTCCGCCATGGGGCTGGCAACCCCGCAGGCCAGATTGAAAGCCCTGATGGGCCGGATCCGGCCTGTGGGCCATAGTTTACCCTCCCCTGAGTTAGACCCTGAGCCTGTGGGCGAGACCCCCCAGCCAGACACCCAGGAAAGATTTCTCTGTAGTCACTCGGAGCCCTCCCCGTCTAGTGTCGTTGGAGATATTTGCTGCTGGCAGTAGTAGATCGGCTACACGCCGTTGTAGGCGGGCTCATCAGAGCGTTGGGCACAGCAGCGAGAGAGGCCCAGCCCTGGCCCATCTGCCATTCAAAGGACTAGGCCCGACAACAGCTCCCTACAAAGAAAGCGTCTTCCCCTGCGGGAGCGGGTTTTCCGTGGTCACCTAAATGACCAGCAGCCAGCCAGCCCCCTCCATCCCACCGTCACACGGCAAATGGGTAAGGCCCTCGCACAGCATCGCCATCTCTATGCTTCCACTCCCACAGCACACAAGGGCCTGGCAGGGCTGGGATGGGGGCCTGGCTAGAGTGCGCTGCGCTCTGGTGATGCCCACTGGCTTTACAGCCCTCGGGGGGACGGGGGGGGGCATTACAAGCCACTACAGCCCTCAGGCTGCTTTAACTTGTGCTGATGGCCTGCACTGAAAGATGGCGGAAGGCCACCTTTGCCCTGTCCCACCTCCCAGGGCCCGTCTTCACTGCAGGGTGAGCCCGGTGATTTGCACCCGGGTCCGAGCTCCAAGTCAGCCTTGCCCAGGTGTGAGCAGCCAGCCTGCAAAGCCCGGCCTGCGTCACTGGGTCCTCACTGGCGCGGCGCTCCCCCATGCATGTCGGTCGGGCTTCTGGGGGGCGCCCCCCGCGGCGTGCAGGGAGCTGAGCTGCGGGAGAATGTGTCTGTCCTTCCGGGGGACATTGTGGGACGGCGACAGAGGACTAGCAGCACACGGGTGAGCTACCTGAGTGAAAGCCGCCCCCGAGCGCTCCCGCACCACCGAGCTCAGGGGAGAGGGTTCGGTGTGCGGGCCAGCGCCCGGACTAGCGCGGTGGGGACGACCTGAGGCGTGTCGCGCGCAGCACTGGTGCCGCTGAGGAGCCAGGCCTCCCTCCACCACCCTTACACACGGGCTGTCCCCTGGCAATCAATGGGGCAGCTCCCGGGAGGGCAGCGCCGAGCAGGGTGAATACGGGCGGCACGACTAGGCCCTCCTGGAACGTGCCCCGGCCAGTGCTTGGGGCCAACTCTTGATTAGTTGCCAGGCGATGGCAAAGCTCCCTCCGACTCCAGTGGGAGCAGAGACCTGGGAAAGAAGCCTTTGGCACGCGCTGTAGCAGGTAGGGAACGTACAGTGGGGGTGGAGGGAGACTCACAAAGGGGCTTGACACTTACGCACGCACACAGGCCTGTCGACTGCCAGCTGGTACCCGCTGGGGCACTCACACCTGTAGCTGCCCGGAGAGTTGATGCACACGGAGCGGTGGCCGCATCTGCTGAGGCTCTCCGCACACTCGTCGACGTCTGAGCAGGAAGAGAAGAACCCGGTTACACAGCCGGCTGGGTAAAACATTTGCTTTCGCACTTCCCGGGGGCCTCGGCACGGGGGTCTCCGTTTAAACCGGCTGATCAGGAGCGTAAATGTTCCCTTTCTAAGCACCGGTTTGGCTCTCTTTCAGCGGGAACCTTTTGCCCCCTTCCACTAGAACCAGTAAAGGGCGAGAGAAATCTCTGCCGATGAGCAGATCTCTGAGCTCTTTCATGTACTAACAAACACCAGCTCTACTCAAAGGCACGGAGCCCGATCCTGATCTCGCTTACCCCAGCGTAACCCCGCTGATGTGCATGACAGGCACCGAGGGCAGAATCAGGCTCCGAAGATCCCGCTTCCCCCCAAACATGTCTAGAATTTCCTCCCTTCCAGCAAAATTCTTGGGAGACTTTCCTCCCCCTCTAAAAATGTTCAACATAATTAGGGCAGGATGACAGGGCTAGAGCCTGGAGCAGGGCCAAAACCCACAACCAAGCTCCCGGAAACTTTGGATTCCAGTTCAGCAGCGTAAGCCCAGCACTACGAGACTTGAGGGAAGCTATTCCCACCTCTGCCACAGGCCCGCAAAGGAGGCAGCGTGGTCCAGGGGATAGAGTCAGGAGACCTACGTTCTCTTGGCCTGAAGAGTTACCACAGGCAAGTCATTGTGCCTCTCTGCCTCAGTTTCCCCTGTTGTACAATGCTGCTGCTGACTTTCTCTTGTAAAGCGCTTGGAGCTGTATGGACGAAGGATGCTACCTACTAGGTAAGTATTATTCTATTACTATGTGGCTTTTCTCAAGTCATCGGCCCAGATCCTCCAAGGTACGAAGGCGTCGCTCTCGGTGGCCTGCGGCTTTCTCAGCCCCAAGCTAGGCTCCCAGGCTCTCTGTACAACGCACGGGGTGAGTGAGGCTCCTCGGACAAGGATCCTCAGAAGCCAGCAAGCTGAGGGGGGTGCTGCCAAAGCTAGCCAGGCGGGAAATGCCAAGGAGCGGGGCTCAGGCTGCTGGCCTGGTGTTCCAGGCTGATGGGCCAAAGATGGGAACCTCCCTCAGCTGCAAACCTGCTACTGAAGACAGGCCCCTGAGCCAGGTCAGTCGCCGAGGCAGCCCAGGCCCTAGCAACCGAACTGTTTCTGTCTGCTTCTCACACCCTCACACCCGCCCGCCATCTCCCTGGGCACTGGCGGTCTCCGTGTGGGTGCTGTACTGCACCCCCTTGTATCAGCGGCCTGCTTCCAGCCCCCCTGCTGCGGGGTCTGACAGGTGTTGGGCCTGAGGCAGACTCAGAACACGCCTCTGGGGTCAGGCCGTGCCGGCGTGATGGGATCCCTGCCTGAACTGAGAATCCTTCAGGCCTCCAAGGCTTCGGCTTCGGCTTGAGCTGGGCTCAGAGCAGCTCGTTCGCTGGGAGGTGGCATCGGCAGCTTTGCAGATGCCAACTGGTGGAAACTTAGGAGCCTTGGGGGTTTAGGCACCTCCTGGGTTAGGCGGCAGCTGAACGGCGGCTTTGGAAATGCCAGTAGCACCTAAATGGCGGACTCAGGCACCTAAAGAGGCAGGAAGGCACCTAAATCCCTGTGTGGATCGGGGCCATACCTGCTGTGTACCTCAGTTTCCCCATGACCATGATACTTACCCTGCTTTGAGCTCGTCCGATGAAAAGTGCTGGGTACCCTCTCACTAAGCGAGTATCATTATAAATCTCCCTTCAGGAAGGATGTACAGAGAAAGGCAAGATGGCGGATTGTAGATCGCCAAGCCTGACCTGCAGAATTAAGCCTGCGGCCGGCGAGAAACCGCTAGCGGTGTTCTCCACTTACCCACGCAGTCTCTGCCGTCTCCCCGATAGCCGGCCGTGCACTCACAGGTGTAATCCAGACCGGTGCCCGGCTGGCACCGCGCTGTCGTGTCACACGCATGGGTGCCGTCGTAACAGGGGTTCGCTGTGCTCAAGTCGGGGCCACCTAGGTTGGCCAGAAAGCAAAAGGCAAACCTGGATGAGGCGCCACGGGACGGGTATTTATATTACAGGAGAAGCCAGACGCCCCCACTGAGATCAGAGCCCCTGGGCACTGCAGAGACACATAGCAAGAGAGTCCCTGCCCCAAAGGGAAGGAAGGGAAACAGAAGTGAGGTGACTTGCCCAAGGTCAGCCAGCAGGGCAGTGGCAGAACTCAGAACAGACCCCAGCTCTCCTGACTCCCAAGTCCAGGGCCTTACCCACTAGCCCACACTGCCTTCCCAGGGCACACAGCTGTATCGCATGTGCGAAGCAATGAAGATGCCGTTAGTGCAACTACAGCTTGCCCCTTGACCACCGTATCACTCGCACACAGAGCAGAAGGGCCAAGTTCTCTAACCCACCAGGCATTCTGCATCCCCATGTGCCGGACGCAGAGAGGGGGAAGAACATCCCAGGTCAGTGCAGCTCTGGAGAATTGTGTCCTAGTGGTGCAGAAAGACCCAGGCACACAACGGTGAGCGAGTGAGTGAATGCACCTTGCCTGCTGGAGCTTTCTACAGCTAACCCATGCACAGCCGGTCACCCAAAATAAAGACAGAACTACAGTAAGTGCTGCTGGGGATGCAGCTATTGGCTAATTTAGGGCTGGAGGCTGCTCTGTCCTGCATCCCATATTGGCACTAAGGAGGTGGAAGGCACCCCCTTAATCCACTAGACGGGCTCCCCATATACAGGCCCCTCCTGCACGTAGCGCAGCTTTGGCTCCAGCCAACACAACAGCCAACGCAGCTGCGCCAGGATGTCCCCCCCCCAAGGAGCAGGAGGAAACCAGGACGCAGAGTGTGACTCGAAACAATCTGCCCCCAGGCTGCTCCGATGCGCTGCCCCATGCACGGGCCCGGGCAAAGCCAGAACTGGCTCTTGAAGTGCCCTGTTTAGGGAAGTCAGGGAGAGATTGAATTCGGCTTTGGACTTTGTCTCTAGGTTAGAGAAACTACCTAAAACCTCGTAATTCACTGGCAAGATCAATTCAAAAGGTGAGGAGCCTGACCCAGCACCCAGTGGAGTCCAAGGGCGTCTTTCCCACGGAGTTTGCATGGATGCTGGATTGGGCCCTGGGGTAGAAATTTCAAAAGCACCTGAGTGATTTAGGAATCTAATTCCCATTTTCAATAGCACCTAGGTGGCTTAGGAGCCTAAGTCAATGGGAGTTAGGTGCCTGAATGCCTTTGAGGATCTGGGCCTAGGTGACGTAGGGGCTTTTGAAAAGGTTTCCCCGGACCTGTTGCGAGTTTGGGATGAAATCGAGAATTGTTGGTTTACGTCTCCTAGAAACACCACCAAAAAACTCAACGAAAGGAATTTCCAGGATGGTAAAGTTCCACCAGCTTTAAATATAGATAGACCAGTCAGGACCAAACCCTGAAGTCTATAGTCAGTTCTTACACAAGCGAAACTCCTGTTGACCACACCGTAAGGCATGAGTAAAGACTCGCCAGCTTTCAACCAAGATCGTAATTCAAACGATTTAGTCTCCTCTGCTTCTGTGTTTTCCTGATGGAAACTGGCATGATCTACATTGGCCCATCTGAAAACCAGCCGGAAGACCAGCCCAATTTATATCGTTATCAGCTGGAGGGAGTAGGTGTGATCTACTACACATTTGGACAGGTCCCAGAATACCCCTCTGGGTAACCAATGCAAACCACAAAATCATTCCAATGGCTGGAAGTTGAAACTAGCTAAATTCAGATGGGAAATGAGGTGTACATTTTTCAGGGTGAGTAATTAACCAGGGGGACAATTTGTCAAGGTCGTGGTGGATTCTCCATCAGTGACCATTTTTAAATTAAGGTTGGCTGTTTTCCCAAAAGCTCTGTGGCAGGACTTATCTGGGGGAGGTCTCTGGCCTGGGCTACACAGGAAGTTAGATTGGATGATCACAATGGTCCCGTCTGGCCTTGGACTCCATGAATCAGAGTCCGTAGGGCTGGACTGTGTTTTCACCAATGCACGGGGGCTGGGAAAGAGCCGTGACTTCCCCCACTCCCCATCGATCTGCACAGGAACCAGGGCCCTGCAAGGGCTGCTGTCCTACCAGGCTGCGATGGGTGATACAGGAAGCCCATATGGGGGGAGCACTCGGGCATTTTACAGCCCCTTACTCACCAGGGCGCATGTTCTGGGCTGGAGATATGCTTGCCCGGCACAGTGTAGATTCAGCCCAGCACGCAGGAGTGGCTGTAGCACCAGAACTCCCACTAGTGTTGACGTGACTCCGGCAGCTCCAGCCCAAGATCCTATTACTGAGAATGCATCGGATCGGCACTGGGACCGTTCCAGCCCAAGCCCCCCGGGCACACGTTGCCTGGCTTTAGGGAGGCTGCCGGGGCTTCTGCTGGCTGTGGCCAGAGCACAGCCCTGCCTACAAATCGCAGCTGCTAACTCCAGCCCCAGCGCCAACCTTCCCCCAGCGAGGGGCGGCGGGGGCCCAGTTTTGCTTTGCCCCGCTGGCTGCATTGTTCGGAGTTGCCTGCGGATCTGAATCTCCCCAAAGTTCTGGGGGTGCTGGGACCTGGGTCTTCATGCCCATCTCTGCAATCAGCCCAGGCTACGCGGACTCGGCCATGATCCTGGTGTAATTCATTTGCTACAGGCCCCTGACATGGAGACGTCCCTGAGACGCAGACTCTGAATCCCTCTCACATTTGGTCCCGGCTGTGCTCTCAAAAGGCTCTTCCTCTACCCCATTATTGCACTTGGCTAGCGTCCCCCTTTGGATCCTTTATGGCCTCTATTAAATAGCTTGGCTTTCTGACCCCAAGAGCTGGAACTAATTTACTTGCTTAGGGTAGGAGGCTGGGGAGGCTTTTGTTCAAGGAGCGGCTCCTTAAGCAGAGCACATCCACCCTGCACACGCCCTATCGCTTCACCCTGTAGTGGGAAGAGCTCTCCACTCCCAGGTGATTGCCCCGCGCGAGAGTCAACATGCCCTTTAAATTCCACACAACATGCCCTTTAAATTCCCCGGGGTCAGGAAGGGAAGAGGAGGGTCAATAGCTCTGGCTCCCAATTACTGATTCAGAAAGGACACGGCCCCTTTTACTCCATCCTCCTGGAAACAATGAGGCTCCCAGAAAGTACAGGCAGCTGTGTTGTTCTACACGCATTCCAATTAGATAAGAGCTCCCTGGGGACCAACAGGGAGATTGGGTTTCAGGAAGACCCCTCTTCGGAGGGACAACCAGCTCTAGCGCGAGCTAACCAACCAGACGGTGGCTAGCACCCACCCACGTGGCCTTAATCAGCTCTCTCCTCCCCACATTTACATTATAGCCACACTTCAGGCCTTCCGGCTTCTCCGTCCTTTCGCCACGGACGGCAATGTGCAACTCAACAGGTAACGACGCAGACACAGCGGGGGCCTGCTCCAGCGCCCCTGGAATCTTTCCACTGATGCCGGCAGGCCCTGGATGCACCCAGAACCGTGCTCACTGCGCGCGTGGTGCTACAAAATACACTCAGCGCCACCTCTGATCACCCCACTCCAGGAAATAAAAGTCTGCACAAGGAACGCAGCCTCTGGCTCCAAACCTGATCCTGTACAGACATCACGAGAGCGTTTCTTCTTCTAGCTTTTCTTGAGCGACTCCTGTGCCAGTAGATTAGACAGAGATTACACACCCACACACACATCCCTGTACACAGAACTCCCAGTAAAGTTTCATGTAGAATCTGCTTTGGCTGGAGAACAAAAATAATGAAGCAACAACGTGAAATTTCCACCCCACTCTGCTAAAGTGCTGTCCTTATGCTGCGCAAGAAGGGACTGAAATGGCTAGATGGGTAACACATGGATGTCCCGGTGCATTTTTGAATGAGGAGAGACCAACCTACCCATTTTGTTCTCTAACACAGTCGGTTAGACACCACCATAGTAGAGTTGGGTGGAAAAATCCCCATTTTTGCTTCTTTACTTTTGTCTTAAAGCCAAAGCCGAATCTCGTGAAAGCTCAGAAAGCCGGGGAAATGTTACCACTTTCTTGACTAAAGTTTTGAAGTTTTAGGAAACAGCAGCGGCTGCTGGGAAATGGGGTTCACTGTATTTCAAACGATGGGCCACTGGATATTTCAGCATGGAGACAGACCTCTGCCAAGAGAAGGCAGGGGGAGATGTGTGTGGGGGGGAGGGTACTTGCTTTCCACCCAGCCCCTCACTACGTTTTTTCATGGCTGGGGAGGGGGTTGCACGTCCAACAAACACACCAGAGCCCGGAGTTCTGCCTTTCAGCACTGAGGAACACTGCGTGGTTATTCTGGGCCAGCTCTGTCTGCCGCGTGGACGGCTTCGTACCCCTCCGTGCAGCAGAGTTTACAGCGGGAAAGAGCTGCCTCAAAACCAAACCGAATGTATCTCAAAGCACAGCATATGGCAGCCAGCGAAACCCCCGCTGGTACCCCACGCACTCAGACTAACAGCTGTCGCTGTGGGCCGAATCCTGAGCAGATGAGGTCCTGCAGGGATCTATCATAATGGCACGTGCTTAGCAGGACAAAACAAATCCAATCCCTTCACAGTCATCTAATAGCAGTGGGAAAACTCCACCTGGGTGAAATGGGGCAAAGCCAGAGGCCAGTGGCGTTTTGCCCAGGTACACATGGCCTAATTGAGCTCCACAGACATTTTCTACTGTGCTATTGGCGCACGTACAAGCCTGTGTGTGCTCACAGGAACTGTATCATTCCACCAGCAGTTACCCCCAGGGCCAGACTGCCACTTGGACCATGCACCTGTGCAGAGGAGGAAAAATTCCCCTTGCTCTCTCGCACGGGCTACCGAGACGTTTGGTCTGGGGCCACTGGAGTCAGCCGGTCATTCATAGAATCATAGGAGATTAGGGTTGGAAGAGACCTCAGGAGGTCATCTAGTCCAAAGCAGGACCAACCCCAACTAAATCATCCCAGCCAGGGCTTTGTCAAGCCGGGCCTTAAAAACCTCTAAGGATGGAGATTCCACCACCTCCCTAGGTAA
Organism: Malaclemys terrapin pileata; assembly: GCF_027887155.1. NCBI lineage: Eukaryota > Metazoa > Chordata > Testudines > Emydidae > Malaclemys > Malaclemys terrapin. The sequence goes on along the minus strand of NC_071508.1, from coordinate 146,024,077 downwards.
CCCATTCCAGTGCTTCACCACCCTCCTAGAGCAGACAAACAGAGAGCTTTGACTCCACCTTGCCCAGCCTAGCCAGTGCAGGAGGTGGTACAATACACTGCCAGGAAATCACAACCCCCAGGGACCCAGGGGAAGCAGGGGAGGGTTGTGACTCAGTGACACAAGGCCTCTCAGGTCTAGTCCTGGTGGTGCAGCTCACCACTCCACTCACAGCCGGGCCTGTAGTCACATTAGACTGACACCCATCTTCCCTCCCCTTGCCGCATACTATTTTAGGCCACGCTGAAAGCAGGGGTGTTGCACCGGCAGGGAATTCGGCCCCTACTTTCAACAGGCCGACTGAGTCGAGGATGACTCGGTAGAGCTCACCTTCTCTGGAGCCAATCTGGTTGGTAATGGCGTAGCGCAGGACCCGTTCCTCATCGTTGTACAAAGCGAAGATCCGATCCACGCTCAGCTGCTGGACGGCAGGAACGTCCCTGTGGTGGCGGGCGGGCGGGCAGTCGTGGAAGGTGATGTTCTGGTGCAGTTGGTAGGCAAAGGTCTGGTTGATACTCCCAAAGGTGAGGAAATACTGCCGGTAAGCTGTGGAAGTCACGGCTGCAAAACAGTGCCAAGGACCCTGGTCACACAAGTATGCGGTAGCTTGATGAATTATTATTATTTGCACCACAGCAGCTCCTAGAGGCTCCAATCACGGATCCAGGCCCTGTTGGGCTGGGCAATTTCCAAACCTGGAGTCCCTGCTCCAAGGAGTAATGCAACAGCAGGTGGATGAGCCCAAGCAATGGAGAAGGGGTGGAGGAGAGAATGAAGAAAGGAGTAAATACAACGTGTTTTCACAGACTAATTCTGTGCACTGATGACCATGATACTTTCACTCACTGGAGAGGTGAGCACCGGGCTTGGGCCAATGGCCTGTGGTTAGCCCTCAGCACTGCCATGCAGGAAATAGGGTGGCCAGGTGCCCGGTTTTTGACAGGAAAGTCCGGTCGAAAAGCGGACCTGACAGCGTCCGGTCAGATCTACTGACCGGACAACCAAAGTCCGGTTACTGCGGGTGGCGGAGGTGCCGGGTCATCACCCACGCCGGCCCCTACTCAGCTGGAGCCGCTTCCTACGGGCATCAGGCGGCTGCAGCTCCCAGCCCCAGCTCCGCGGAAGAGTCCCTCCTAACCAGGCTGGGGTGGGGAAGCCAGGAAGAGCAGAGAGCGACAGGGGGAGGGAGAAAGAGGAGCTAATGGGGGCGGGGCCTGGGGGAAGGGGCGGGGCAGAGGCAGGGCCTCAGGGAGGAAGAAGCAGGGCAGGAGAGATTCCGGCATGCTTCCGGGAGTGTCCATTTTTAAATATTACGAAGTTGGCAACCCTAGCAGGAAACCTAGTGATTTCACGAGGAAGCAAGCATGCACAGCACGCGGGGGAGATGGGAGGGAGGCTTCCTATCGCTCAAGCGTGACTCCTGCAGCCACACCAATCTCAGACTACAAAATCCGAGTCAGGGCTCAGATCTGGATTCCAAACACCCCAATATTCTGCACTGTTCAGTTCCTGGCTTTCAGCTGATCCCTTCAGCGAGGCAGAGACCATCTGCAAAATTCAGGGGAGGATTTTGATCTGGGATTTGGACTCCATCTCTGCAGTCCAGCCCTTTTCGGCGGGGAGGACGTTATATGAGGCACAGAGTCCCGGAAATGCACCAAGTCCTTCTGCCTAGAAAAGGGAGGTGTCCCCAAAAAAAAACGGGAAGCGAACGTCCTGCAAGGAAGCAGTTTCTCTGCAGATAACGGTGGAAAATTTAAAAATGGCCACTGGTTACTGCAGAACGCTGCAGAATTCCAGTGTGCATAACATGCTGTGGGCAAACACGACAGCCTGGCTAATAGCAGGCTAACAACATTTGCTCTGCAAAACAAAACACACAATGAATGAGATCCCGGGCACCTCCAATCATACCTGAGTGAGAGTAGTGGTAAAGTTCCTTGTACGGTGCAATGTGGACAGTAAAGTTCTCTGGAATAAAAGGCAACTGGCCCTGAATATGTGTCTTAATGCTTAGGTAATTTTCTGGCCCCAGGCCATCAGCTGTTTGAGTGATATGGACTCTCTCCTCTCCTGGGTAGAAGGTGACGTCCAAACTGTGGGTGAATTTAGCACCTACAATGAACAGGGAAGAAAATCAAGCTCTGTTTCAGCTGTTTTAATGGGTAAACTAACGATCTTTTTACCCAATTCTTAGATTATATTTGAGACCGATAACACAAGCAGATCGTTAGCCCAGAGCGGATAATACCGACCTTTTCTGAAGCCTTTGGATTCAGGAGGCTGGGTTTAAAGATCTGCATGTGCTAATATCACACACGGCCTCCCAAGCTGAGCACCACGTCACATGCATCTACAAAGGGGAGACTAATCATCCGAGTCGTTACCCAGCACCGAATAGGTTAACGCTGCTAGTCACTTGGATTCCAAACCATCGTTCAGAAGTACTGACCGGATTTTTTGGCAATAATGTTTTGGGTGTAAAGGCTGGGCCAACGCTGGTGTAATAGGATCACATGGAGATGGAGACTCTGCATGGTGTTTTAGCTTCCAAGTCTATGGGGCCTGGGAGCACCCGGAGACCGCACACTTACGCCCCAGTCCTCGGAGGTATTGTGGGGCCTACCTCCCACTGGCCACGGGCCTTAGTCCCAAGAGGGAAAAATGCCTCTTGCCCCTGTAGTGAACCCTCTGGCCCTTTCAGGAGAGCTCCAGAGAAGACCAGCCAGAGGACAGTGAGTGTCACAGAAGGGGAATAAAAAGGAGGAATGGGGGTTAGGGTGCTCAAGGCTGAAAGGCACCGGGTGTGAGGAGAGGAGGGGAAGTACGTAGCCATTACACAAGACAACCTGTTAATACCCCTGTCACAGGGGTGGCTTGCCCTTACGGGCCAGAGGCCTGAGGCCTAGCCAGGCCTGATTACACCTGTGTTGGATCAGGTGGTCCCACCGGAAGGGCAGCAGGAAGCCGCCGCGACAGGGGTCATGAGCGTTGCTGAGGCCACCAGGGGCAGGGGGCCTGGCTGTGAGCTGGAGCAGAGCCTCTGGCCAGCAGGGGAATCGTGATGGTGATGGCTGCAGTTCTGGTTTGCCGTATGGGCAAAGGAAAGAGAAGCTAGGCCAGGAGGGCCTGGAAGAAGGGAATGTAACGGGAGAGCCCTGCAGACGGGAGAAATTGTTAGCAGGGTACCGCAGAAGCACCCCTGGCCAGGAGGGGGGGCACGGCAGGCAGCTGCCTGCCACGATCCCCCAGAATAACTCATTTCCTCCATCAACAGAACCAGGCCCATAACTCAGGAGATTTAGAAGGTGAAAACAAGCAGAAGTCAGACGACACTGGGCGTTCCTGACGATTAGCTGTTCCACCCCACCCCTCTCACTCCTTGAAAGCCCCCCAAAGTCAAGGGGAGAGGCTCCCCTGGGGGTCAGTGGGCCCCAGCCCATGCCCTGTTTGCATTGCGTACTCAACCGTGACTTACCAGTGACGCTAAAGCCGTTCTCGTAGCCTGGTTTTTCCAGAGCGAAAAGCCACCCGAAGAGACCTCCGATGGGAGTCAGCGGCATGAGCGCCCGAGCTGCCGGCGGAGGTACATGGCTAATGGCAGTGTAGGCTCTCCCATCGTTTCCAACGATGTAGGCATGCAAGTCAACGGCACTAAAATGTACAGGCGTTTGTCCCACCAGGAGATTCCCACTTACTTTACCGTTGAGACGGTGAGCAGCCCCTGGGAAGAGGACACAACACCCTGGATCAGTCTCAAAGAACAAGTCAATGACAGAAGCTCTGCACACACCCGCTACAATTTACCTTCTGGCAAGCAGTGTCTGCCGTTCCCATAGAACTTGGACTGACAGTGGCAGCAGAAGCCGGTGGCATAGTCGGTGCAGAAGGCATGCTGGGAGCACTGGTGGTGGTTCCGTTCGCAGGTTTCCTTGCTGGCGGTATTGTACGTGAACCCTACATCCAAAGCACAGGTTAGCACGTAGTAAGGAACCAGGCCTTAGCACGTCACCAGCTGCACAACCCTCTACTAGCGAAGCTGTACAAACCCGGACAAAAGCTTTCAGATCTTAAAGGAAATCTGACAACATCTGCCCTCTCGCTGTCGTTGTTTGGAGTGGGAAAACACAGCTGTCCCTTCAAGGTGGGGGGGATCCTGTGCAGACAAAGCTCTCACTGACTCCAAAGGGAGTTTAGCCTGCAGCAGGACTGCAGGCTCGGGGCCTGTGTCTTAAAAACGTTTTCCACTGCTGAAAACACAATAGGTGTTCCACTGGTAACAAGATGAGAGGTGCCCGAGAGACACAGCCAGTGTGTTCCACTGTTCCACAGTTCTACCCAGGTGCCAGGCATGTAGTAGTGGAAAAATCCATCCCAAGGAGAATTGCAGCGGTACAGGAAACCTGCAAACTCTATTCCACCAGTGGGTCTGCAGCCAGCCAGTGTCCCCCATCCACAGGGGTGAATTCCCCCCTGCCCCAGACTTGGGATGGGATGGGTGACTGTGTGAATGATTAAACCCAGCACCTCCACTGGCCATTCTCAAGGGTGCACATGGGGAGATGTTCCTAATTAGCACCCTGTACTGTCGGAAAGGCCAGTTGTAAAATTCACGTAGGCTGGGAGGTTCAAAGGGGCTTAGGAAGTTAGGCACTCAACCCCGACTGAAGATCAAAGGGATTTTAGCACCTAACTCCTTAGCCCCAACTGAAAACTCCAGCCAGAATCCCTCCTAGCTACTGAGAGACACCGTCACCATTGCCTGGGCCCAGGCCAGACCGTGACCCCCTTGCAGATGCCACCATTCGCTAGAGCAAAGTGGCTTACAAACCTGCAACCTTCGTGGGAATCGCCATAAACGAGCCGGAGTCCTTGCGTTCAGGGCAATCACCCCTGGGGTGTACGTGCGCACACAACTATGGCCTGCCTAGGAGCTCTCAAGCATTTGCCTTGGTAAGGGCCAGTTCCTAACTGCCCGTCGTTGCAATGGCTGAAAGGTTCAACGTCTGGATTTTCTTGCTTTTTCTGGGCAGCTTGTATTTCTCACCAAACAGCCGGGCTACAGTACTTTATCCGGCAGCTGTTAAACATCATGCCTCATACTTCAGAAAGGCTGGAACCCCCGGCCCAGCTCTCTCTCTCTCTGCACATTAATAACAACTCCTTACTCTCCTTCCCCGTCACTCAGCTCCTCACAACTCAGGAGGAGGTCTGGCAGAGCTCCCCACGGCTTGTGCCAGCTGTCATAGGGACAGACAAGCGCAATGGGCCAGCCAATGCAAGCCTCTCACACAAAGACGCTACCTCCCGCTGTGACTTATTACCTTCTCCCACGTTCCCGCCCACCTTCCCCGATGTAGGACCAAGGGATTCGGCCCTGTTACCATGGCCTTAAAACGTCTCCAAAACGCTCAGATAATCTCGCCTCCTCCACCTGGTCCTTGTGGAGTATGAATTAAAGCAGAAGTAAACTTGGAGTTTGCTCTGTTCTGGATCATCTAATCCCCCTAAGAGTTCACACGGCTCCCCTGCCTTTTGGGAGCCGGGGTGGCCCCTCATAGACTCATAGACTTTAAGGTCAGAAGGGACCATTATGATCATCTGGTCTGACCCCCTGCATGCTGCAGGCCACAAAACCGTCCCTACCCTTTCCTTGACTCTGCTGATGAAGTCCCCAAATCCTGTGTCTTAGTGACTTCAATTGGCAGAGAACCCTCCTGCTAGAGATCCCTGCCCCATGCTGTGGAGGAAGGCGAAAAACCTTCAGGGCCTCAGCCAATCTACCCTGGAGGAAAATTCCTTCCCGACCCCAAATATGGCGATCAGTAAGACCCCGAGCATGTAGGCAAGAGTCTCCAGCCTGACCCTTGTTAGCCATTATACTGTTTACCTACCATTGCTTGGTATTCCTCAGCTAATATGGTTTACCATTAAACCATTCCCTCCATAAACTTGTCTAACTTAATCTTAAAACCAGACAGGTCCTTCGCCCCCACCGTTTCCCTCGGAAGGCTGTTCCAATATTTCACCCCTCTGACGGTCAGAAACCTTCGTCTAATTTCAAGCCTAAACTTCCCTACGGCCAGTTTATATCCATTCGTTCTCGTGTCCACATTAGTACTGAGCTGGAATAATTCCTCTCCCTCCCTGGTATTTATCCCTCTGATATATTTAAAGAGAGCAATCATATCCCCCCTCAGCCTTCGCTTTGTCAGACTAAACAACCCAAGCTCCTCACACCTTTGCTGCAGGAAGTTAAACAATAAGATTTCTGACTATTACAAGCATGTGTAAAATGTGTCATCTCAGCAGTTAGTTCCCTGTGGTGGAGAAATCTCTCTCGCCCAAAGCCGGCGTAGGGATATACAGTGATCCCCTCCCAAAATAACAATGCCCCTGCCACTGTATTATCTGTACTTCCCCACGCCAAACCTTAAGCTAAATCTCCCTTCCCGTTAATGTAGCTGAATTCCTGCTCTAGTTAAGGGTATCAGCACTTGGTGTCACTCTGCTTTCAGTTCACACTGCTGGGGCGAAGATCATTTATTGCTCAGTGGATACGAGATTTTAAATTCCGCGGGACATCGCCAAGTTAAATCGCTCGCTATGGGCCACCTCCTCAGCTGGTGCAAATCGGCGTCGCTCCCCGGACTCCAGTGGAAGTCCAGCTGGCTTCAATGCAGTTGATGCCAGTTTACACTAGTGAAGGTTCTGGCTCGATGGATCTTAATTTCACTCATGTCCTAATCAACAAACGAGTCTTTCCGGTGAAGAGTGCTTTAAATGTTGTTAGCTACAAAGAAACCCAACAGTTGGAAATCAATTACGGACACTTTGGGTTCACATCACTTACCCTCCTGGTTAAAGCTGCCGTCTTCGTCCACACCAACTACCTGCCTCCCACGATTAAAGGGAGGGGAGTTCTCTGGGTAGCCCTGATGCATGACCTCCCCGTGTGGGTAGACTGGAAAGATGTCCGTCTCGGACAGTACGGTGTCACTGTCTGGGTAGGGCTGGACATTGTCCTGCTCAGTGTTTGCTGACAGCCCCTGGGTCGTTAGCTCCAGCAGGCTGTCCTTGGTCTCTAGTGAGGACGGGTTTCGGATTCCTGTTTCTTGGGAGGACTCCACTTCATCTTCCAATGCAGGAGGCGCCTGGGATGGCCCTTCCTTCGTCCCATGCATTTCAGGAGAGGCCGGGTGACGGCTGGACACCGGATACGGCAATGTGGATTCCAGCTCCGAACCCAGCCTTGGCTCGCTGTACAAATCAAGACTCGTGTAAACATCAGGCACCAGCTCGGTCGGGTACTCAACGTCGTCTTCTTCGTTCTCGTCGTAGAAGGGCTCAGCGTAGTCTGTGTCCTCCTCAGGATAGTCAGCCTCCAGGATGTTCTGCTCCAAGGTGGCACTGCTGAGCGTGCTCTCCAGAGGTTGCCGGGAATGCCCCACGGAAGGCTTTTCGCCAACTTGAGCTGGCATGACGTTGTCCAGTGGGGAGGTGCTGCCAATGTGGAAGGCCCATACGCCAGGAATCCCTGAGTTGCTTGTTCTAGATACAAATTACAAACAGTTACATGCAACTACTATTGACAGCTGCTTACAAATCACAGAGCGTCCCATCCAGCAACTCCTGCTCAGACAAAATCTCCCACTGTGCTCAATGGGAGATTTGCCTGAGGACAGACTGTACAACTGGAGCTACTGGTCGAAATGCTCAGAAATGGCTAGTGGTTTGAGGGGCCTTGATTGGGTGGGAGGCAGCAAACACCTGAAACACCTTAAGGGGCCTGATTTTCAGAAAGTGCCAATTACTCCCCCTCTGAAAAAACAGACTCCTTTAATAATAATACCGAGCCCTTACCTAGCTCTTGTCATCGGTAGATCTCCAAGTGCTTTACGAAGGGGGATCAGTATCATTATCCCCATTTTACAGATGGGGAAACTGAGGCACAGAGTGGGGCAGTGACTTGCCCAAGGTCACCCAGCAAGCCAGTGGCCAAGCCAGGTCTCCTGAGTGCAGTATTCTACCCACTACACTGCCTCCCTTAAGGGGCCTCAAATTGCCCCCCTTTAAATTGGAATCGCTCGTCCCATTTGAAAATTTCGGCAATGATCTTTCTGGTACAGGAGAGGATCAATATTTTATGTCAGGAGGAAAAATCAATGTTTATTTCTTAGAAAATCTCAGTCTATATGTTTTCACAGCTGTTTTTTAATTCAATTTGATGAGCTCTACCCAACCTGTTATTTGAGCTGCGCCAGGCTTAAATAGGCACTAGTGCCTTGTGGGGAAAAAAAACTTTCTTTAGAAACAGTTGTGCTTTTATGTCCCATTTTCTGCATTTTTTTTTCTTCCCTTGTTCTTTATGGCTGAGGTCAGCTGTGTGCAGAACAGCTGGTCCTCGAGAACAGAGATAATGTACAGAACGGCTGCCATTTCACGAGCTCAACGGCTCCCATTGTTTGGATGAAATCCCCCCTCTGTGCAGAAGGCCAATACCAGGCCTATATGACACGTAAGGACCATATAAGCCCAGTTTTGAAGGCTTCCCCGGTGTCCTGCCTCTCTGTACATGGGTGAGTTTCAGCCCTACTGAAGTCTTTAACGGGTTGGTGACATCACAATCACTTCCACGGCAACTGATTCGGATGTCTCTGGCTCTTTAAATTTCTCCGAATTCATAGACTCCTAGACACCTAGGGCTAAAAGGGAGCTCCAGAGGTCATCTAGTCCACCTAAAGTTTTTCCTAATATCTAACTTTAATCTCCCTGGCTGCAACATAAACAGATCACTTCTTGTCCTCCCCTTGGTGGACATGAAGAACAACTGATCACCTAAGTTCCCTGTAAGCTGCACGGCCGCGCAGCAGCCTATTTAGCGCCACGCAAGCGCTCAGGGAACCCAGCCGGACCTGCCATGGCCGGGGGAGGGGCACCCCTTCCCCGGCCCCCAACCGGCCGTGCCACCCCTGCCCAGACCCAGACGCGGCCAGATCGGGCCCAGCCGCAGCAATGCGGCACGGCCCGACTCCGGAGCGGCCCAGACCCAGGCATGGAAGGGGCAGCCTGGATCTGCTGGGGCGCCTATCCTGCAGCCCCAGAGCTCCCACGGCGTGGAGAGACACCTGTTCTTCCCCCCCCCCCCCGCCCCCGCAGCCTAGGTGTTGCTGCAGGGAGAGAGTGCTGGGGCGGGGGGGGGGGGGGAGTCCTCTCTCCCTGCGGTAGCCCCGGAGCACCCTCCTGCACCCCAAATCCCTCATTCCTGGCCCCACCCCAGAGCCCATGCCCCTGTACCCCAACCCTCTGCCCCAGAGCCCCCCTCCCACACGCTGAACCCCTCAGTCCCACCCTCATCACATGAATTTTGTTATGTGCACCAATATGAAGGTGGTGTGTCATATTAGTGCACATAACAAAATTCATTCTGCACATGGGTGGGAAACATTAGAGGGAACCCTGCTGATCACCCTCCTCTTTATAACCACCTTTGACACACCTGAAGACAGCGAGCGTGTCACTATAACAATAGCCTGTTCCGCAAAACCTGGACTGTGTTCTACCTCACCAAAAGCGCCGAGGAGCACTGGCAAGAACAGATGAAATCCTGGAGCCGCTGAAGTCCATTGACTTCAGTGGAGCCAGGGCTTCACCCAACATATGGGCTTGACCAATATCAATACACAACCCATCTAGCCTGCTTGTTTTCATACTTCCCATGTCTTAGTGGCACCTATTATGTCCTCCAAGCCAGCCAGCTCATCAAGTGATCCATCCCCTGTAGCACAGTTCCAGCTTCTGGGAAACAGAGGCTAGGGACACCATCCCTGCCCATCCTGGCTAATCGCCATTGATGGACCTATCCTCCAGGAACTTATCTAGTTCTTTTTTGAACCCCGTTATAGTCTTGGCCTTCACAACATCCTCTGGCAAGGAGTTCCACAGGTTGATTGTGCGTTGTGTGAAAAAAATACTTCCTTTTGTTTGTTTTAAACCTGCTGTCTATTCATTTCATTTGGTGACCCCCTAGTTCTTGTGTTATGAGAAGGAGCAAATAACACTGATTCAGCTAGTCCAGTGGTTCCCAAACTTTTTACCTCGCAGCCTGTCCACACCCTCCCCACCAGGGCTGGGAGTGGGGCCAACACAGGGGTAAGGGGGTCAAGGCTGGGGCCACAGCTAGGGTGGGAGCAACGCCTCGGCCAGGGCCAAGGCCGACCGCCGGGACCCCAAGTGTGGAGCCAGCAGCCAGGACCAGCAGCCAGGGCCAGGAGCAGAGCTGGGTGGTGCTCCCTCCTGGCCCCACATGGGGGCTGGCCTGGGCCCCAGTCACGCCCCCCCAAACGTTCTTCCACACCCCCCCCAGGGGGACCTCTGAGCTAGTCAATACCTCTTTGCAATAACAGGGGTAAGTAAACTGTAGGAAACCATCAATCAGGGCAACAGGATCGGTATGTGTTTCTGCGTACCAGGATCCCAAAGCAGAAGACAGTTTCCAAAGGGGATGTTTTCCCTGAGGCAGCCTCTGCTTTTAGCTCTGACAGATCCAGGAACCGGCATTTCAGCAGCCTGGGATTGTATCTGATGAAAGAGCCGCGTTATACAGACATACCATTCAACGCGCTCCCATCCGCGCTACTTACTGGTAGAGATTTTTCACAGACTGCTCGCTGGTGGTGACAGTGTAATACGGCCCTTCTCTCTTCAGGTAATCAGTTTCGCCTCTGCTGAAACCCACTCTGGCTGGCAGCTCCAGTTGGACGTTGTAAGACTCCTTGGGCCGAGTCCCAAAGAACTGAAGGCCGTCATCGGGATAAAGGAAAAGGGCGTAGGTGTCGGAGTCATCATAGGCTAAGACTGCCTGGAAGGTGTTCAGCTGCAGAAGAAAGCAACATCACAAATGTACGGGAGACTTGTTAAACGGGGGCTTGGATGCGGGAGTCACCGTGAGAGAAAGCCCTGGAATGAGGGACACAAACTGACCTCACCTACATGGGACTTTGGTTTTGATGCAATTAGTTCACAGCAATTAAAAATAAAGGGCACATCAAAGGGGTTTGGAACTCTGGGACCAGACTGGGTGACATTGTACGGGGAGACTTTGGCAAACCAGTAAAGTGCCTGAAAGCACTATGGCTTATTGTTAAAGGCGGCCTAGTCAGCAGTCTCAGCTTGACCAAGGTAGGAGGGGGGGAAGTTTTGGGGTGCCACAGAAAGGGCAGCTTGACCCCGCATCCTTCCTGATAAGAATTGTGTTGAAGTTGCTGATACATGCATTTTAAAAGAGCAGGATGTGCCCCAGGAATGTCTATTGGGGTCTCAAGGCTGCAAACTCTGGAAAACCCAACACCTGGTTAATCAATAATCAGAAGGAGCCTCTTGCTTGCCCATTGAAACTGCTTGCTTAACAAGTTTTCTCTAAGGGACATGTCATTCTATTACTAATGTATAAATAAGGGAAAAAAGCTTGAGATAGTTGGACTCGTTTGGGGACTCTTTTTGGACTCTCCCTCTGGATACATCTTGCGGTCCCCACCGGCAGACGGAAGATTTGGCCACCAGAAGCCTGCCGCTATGTCACTCGAAAGCCACACACAGCTTTGGTAATTATCAAGGGTTGGGGGTGTTTTACTAATCTGTTGTGGATGTGTGTAAGTGCTTGAGACTAAGTAAAGTTTAACTTTAAGTGAAAGCACTCTTGTGTTGTCCTGTTTGTGCCAGCCATCTATCGGTCGGATGGCCATGTCTCCCCTGATTTCCTGACACCAGCTCGCACAGAGTAAAAGTTACCAAGAGCTTTGGGTTGAAAGAACCCCGGATAACAACATCTCCTGTGATGAAAACGTGAGAGGTAGGGACAATGGCTAGGATTTGGCAGGAGAGTTATACCTCTGAAATTCTCTGGGAATTGGGCATCTCATTCCTTTGGAAAATCCCACTCAGGTGCTTAGCCAGAAAATCTGTCAGTAGCAACCATCTCTTATCCCCTTCCCCCTGTATGTCCAGCATTAGAATTATTACAACCCTCCACATCTTGTTAATTGAAGGGAGAATTATTACAAGCAGTGCCTTTGGAATCTAGGAAAATAATTTAGTGTCACAATCTTGCGTGTGTTGCAAAATGATCCATAAGTGTGATATGTTCTGGGTGTTTAAAACAGGAAAGGGGGGAAATCGTCTCCTTGTTGTGCGCGTGCACACACACACACACACACCACACACACACACACACACACACACAGGCATTCAAGAGAAGAGAATGAGGGACCTGAATATTCGCTGGAACTACAAGAAATGTGCAATCTGGGGCTTTTACCCTGAAGAGAGACCTCCTAGCATATCATAGGAAACGCCATGTGAAAAAACTGGGACTGGGATGTGTTGCCAGAACTGCTGTTACCAATCCCAGCACTGTAGAGAGGAACAAATGCAGTGTGCGCCTTCCGCTTTTCACGTGGTTTGTGTTTGACTGAATTCTCACATGGAATTCTTGCCTCAGCTCGCACAGGAAAGCAGCCAGAGATCGATAGTGGCTCACGAAGAACCAAAACCGTACCACATTCTGCATTCGTTATTTCGTATGGGAGAGAGTTGGCTCATTGGCTCAATGGGATGTCGTTTAAATTGGGCTTAATGAGCTTTTTGTGTAATTGGTGCCAATGGTCCACTTCAAACAAGAATGATCAGTTCACACCACAATGATCCCATCATGAGGCGTTTCCACAGTTTGGAAATCCAGGCACAAACTTCTACGGTATTGCTCACCAGCCAGTCAGACCATGAGACTCACCATCTGTCCATAGATTAGTCCTCAGTCTCCAGACATGTTATGTGTGAAACAAATTTTGCTGGCCCCAGTCACAGTCCCTAGGGAGCAATACAACCCAGCTGGCAATCTCTGGTCAGGACAGCAGAGGACCGAACAAGGGCAGGAGAACAGGGCTGCAGTCAGGAACAGAGTTCACCCACCAGCCCCTGTGGGGACTGTGGTTTCCTCAGCTCTTTCTCCATTACCCACCTGCCTTTCACACGGATCTGATGTTCAGACATAAACGACCCTCCCAAGACTGTCAGCGTCCTTGCTGGGGTGGGGGGAAACCGTGTTACATAAACAGGGGCTGTGCTTCTGTCCAACTGAGATAGGAGCAAGAGAGATACCTGAATTTGCCACTGTGAGCCAGGGAATGCCCCTGTGAAGTCTTTTTGAGCATCCGCCGGCTCCAGGAAGACACATTATTATTAACGTGAGGCTAGATTCTGCTTTCATTTATACCTGGGGTCTCTATCTCTAGTCTCTATATATCTATATCTCCAGTCGTAGAATCATGGAGATGTAGGGCTGGAAGGGATCTCAAGAGAGGGGCCAGGCCCATGTGTTGAGACAGAGTTAAATATACCCTGATCAGGGGTTCTCAAGACAAATTTTTTGTTGGTCTCAGAGTGCGGCCATCCATTCTTGCTGGTGGCCATTCTCACACTTTTTCCTAAGATACTTAATTTGCTTTAGGAAAAACAAATAAATATGCACATAGACACGTCCAAATCATTGTAATTTCTATATGGCTAGCTAGTAAGTCTGCTGTGAAAAGTGATATTAACGAACATACAAGGATCACTTTTCACAGCAGACTTACTCAGCCCTGGCAAGCCTGGGGACAAATTCAACCCTGGATAAGGGTCGGGGGAGGCAGCGAGGGTTGGGGACGACAGGGTGGGTGGGTGGCCGGCCAGGGGAGGCTGGAGCATGAAGCCCTGTGGCCAGATCCCAAAGCCCCATGGCTGGGGAACGGGGCTCAGGGACAGAGCCCGAAGTTCTGGGGCTGTAGCCCAGGGCTGGAACCTGAACTCCCACAGCCAGAGCCTGCCGCCTCCCCAGGGCTGAAGCCCAAAGCCTGAAAGCCTGAGCTCCACCACCTCTGGGACAGTGGGGAACTCACTGGCTGCCTGCTCCTCCAGTGTCGTGTCCCAAGTGTCTCCGGAGGGGGGCAGGGCCCAACCCCTACTGACAGCCCCAGCAACAGCAATCAACACCAAGGCAGTGCAGTCAGGAAAAACAGGGAGGGGCCTCTACTTTGCCATTCCCCCTCTCCCCCCATCAAAGCCCAGGAGATTGTGGCCACAAGAAAAGCCCCTTGGTGGCTGCATGTGGCCACATTTGAGAAACGCTGACCTAGACCATCCCTGAGAGGCAGTTGTCCAACCTGATCTTAAAATCCTCCAAGGATGGGGATTCTGCAACCTCCCGAGGTAGCCTGTTCGTGTGCTTAACGACCCTTAGCGTTAGAAAGCCTTTCCGAACATCTAACCTCAATCTTCCTTGCTGCAGCTTAAGCCACTTCTTGTCCTGCTGGATGGAAATGGAGAACAACCCATCACTGTCCTCTTTATAACAACCTTGGACATATTTGAGGACTGATATCATTTCCCCCCTCAGCCTTCTGTTCTCTAGATAAACATGCCCAGTTCTTTCAACCTTTCCTCAGAGGTCAGGTTCTGTAAACCTCCTCTCCTTTCTGCTGCTCTCCGCTGGACTCGCTCCAATTTGTTTGCGTCTTTCTTCAAGCGTGTTGTCCAAAACTGGCCACGGAACTCCAGCGGTGGCCTCAGCAGCGCTGAGTAGAGGGCAACCATTAACTCCTGTGTTGTCCATACGACGCTATTGACGTCAGAGGAGCTACTCCAAATATACAACAGGATCCGGTGAGAACAGAACCCGTTCCAAAACCCGGAGATTGTCAGTTCACGATCACTTAGGCTATGTCTATGTAAACCACACACCTCTTGGGCGTGGGGTTCTGTCCCATCTAGTGGCACCGAGACCACGTAGCGAGAGATTAATGAGTCTGCTCTACAGCCTTCGATAAGAGCCACTTGGCTTTTAGCTCACCCAGTAGAGGCTCATGCACTACCAGGTTCGATCCCGCCTACGGATGACCGGGGTCTGTTGACGTTACATCTACACTAGCAGTGCTTTACCAGCTAACTATACTCCCAGTGTGGACGCAGCTATGCTAGCAAAGCCGCAGTTTGGATGAATATTGTAAAACCCCTATACTGGTAAAAGTGCAAGTTTTGTGGCTATATCTACATTGTGCTGGCACAGCTCTGTCGGTCGGGGATCACACCTCTTTGCACCCCTGACTGACACAGCTACGCCTGCAGAAGGCTGTAGTGTAGACATGGCTGTAGCCCTTGTCTACACATAGGTTTTGTATTGTTATGGATCTGAATTTTTTCCCAATATAGTTCTACTGGTACAACCCCACATGTGGACATAATTATATCAGTATAAAGGTGCCTTATACCAGTGTAGCTTATTCCTCTTCCCAGTCACTGTATGATATCCCAGTATACACACATTTATACTGGCATAACTGTCCCAACACCAGTGGCTTGGTACAATGTGTGTGTGTAGACAAGGCCCACTGCACTGGAAAGGAAGCTGCTAATTCCTCAGAAGGTGAATCAGTATACCACACGTCTCCTTGGAGCAGACGTACCTTGTAACCAACACCAGGCCAGATCGCTGGCCCATGTAAATGGCGTCGCTCCAGTCAAGCCAGTAGACCTGTGCCAATTTATACCACCATTGTCTAAAAACTAGTTATAAGCAGGAATTTTTAGATTGACCAAGGAGCGGCTCCAGTTAGCGAAGCTCAGAGGGCATCCCAAAATTAAAGTAGGTCTCCAATCCATTGTCTTTGGGTGAAATTCACTCTGGGCAGCCACCCAGCACATCCACCTCCCTATCTACGTCTACGAGACCCTCGTCACCAGAGTATCTGAGGACTTCAACACTATTTGATTCCATCCTCAATCCCCATCTGAGGTAGGGCAGTGCTATGGGGAAAACTGATGCATGGGGTGGCTTAAAGGACTTGCCCGAGATCATACAGGAATTCTGTGACCCAGCCAGGCACTGAGCCCAGAGTCCAAGTCCAGTGCCCTATCCCCATCCTTCCTCCTCAAAATAAGTGCTGAGCAGGTCTCGGGCTGGCCCTTTGCACAGGGCTGAATTCACCACTCGAGGGGCGATCAGCCACAGAACAAGCACTGCATTGCTTGGCTTGCATGGCTCCAGGATGAGACATTCATCTGCTTCAAGGCTGCCCTAAACCAATTCCACTTCCCTCCCTTCCTCCCAGTGAGGTATTCCCCAGCATGCATTCCCCTGCAATGGGGCTCTTCCATCATTTTTCTCTACTTTATCTTCCTGGCTCTTAACCCCAGCTCTTCTTTTCCTGAGCACACAAGAAACTCCTCCACAACATCGGATTTTTCCTTCACAACCAGGGGACTTTTATCCTTCCTGATCCTTCTGCCTTCACATAATCTCCCAAACTCTCTCTCCCAACTGAGCACCGAGTCCTGGGTTCACATCAACACCCTTGGTCAGAAGAACATTGGGAGAAGAGAGAGAAAACACATCATTGGCCACATTCTGGACTCCGTTATGTTGCTAGCTCAGTGGACCCTCTAGTACAATATCATCAGGACCTGTATAAAACTGCTGCCTCTATTACCCAAGTGCGCTGCTACCAGGTGGGCATTTCGAGAGGTCCTGAAAATTTGGGGTGAAATCCTGGCACCGGTGAAACCAACGGGAGCTTTGTCATGGACTTCAGCAAAGCCAGGATGTCACCCTTAATCAGGTGCAGGTTTCCTCTGAATGTTCTTCAGCGCGTTCATGATCAGCGGGCGTTCACAGCTAGCCCCTCGCAGAGTAACTAGTCCTAACTCATCCTGAGTGAGCTACCTGGCAGGACAACCAACCCACACCCCTGATATGTTGAACTCCTTTGGACTTGCCTTTGAAGCTGGCTTCTAGCCGGGAGGGATAACTCAGTGGTTTAAGCATTGGCCTGTTAAACCCAGGGTTGTGAGTTCAATCCTTAAGGGGGCCATTTAGAGATCTGGGGCAAAAATCTGTCTGGGGATTGGCCCTGCTTTAAGCAGGGGGTTGGACTAGATGACCTCCTGAGGTCCCTTCCAACTCTGATATTCTATGAACCTTTGTACTGTATTCTGAGTAAACCCCAAACACAATTCTCCTGTATCTCACAGCTATAACCCCATTGACTGCTTTGGAGTTACTCCTTCTTTGCACCAGTGGGAGAGAAGAATCCATCCCCCAGTCTCTACTAAAACATATTTTTTCTGAGTTTTGGGCTCACTGATTTAATGAGGCTGAATCTCTGTGTCCACCAATTCCCCAGCTGGAAAGTGCATAATAATACTTCCTTTCTCACTGTCTTTGTCTTGTCTTTTCATACAGGCAGGGACTGTCTCCTGCTATGTGTATGTACCAGAGTTAGTATAACACCAACAGATCCCGGCTGTCAGTGGGTGGGATCAAACCTAGGATCTCTGGAGCTAAACACATGAGCCTCTACTGCAGGGGTGGGCAAACTTTTTGGCCTGAGGGCCACATTGGGTTTCCAAAATTGAATGGAGGGCCGGTTAGGGGAGGCTGTGCCTCCCCAAACAGCCAGGTGTGGCCCAGCCCCCAACCCCTATCCAACCCCCCCTGCTTCTCGCCCCTGACAGCGCCCCCCAGGACTCCTGCCCCATCCACCACCCCCTGCTCCCTGTCCCCTGACCGCCCCTGGACCCTCGCCACCCCATCCAACCCCTCCTCTCCTTCCTGACTGCTCCCCGGGGACCCCTACCCCCATTCAACCACCCCTGTTCCCCGCCCTCTGACCACCCCACCCCCTATCCACACCCCTGCCCCCTGATCACCACTCCCAACTCCACTGCACTCTTACTGCACTGCCTGGAGTGCCGCCCAGAGCACTGGGTCAGGCTACGGCTCTGTAGCTGCACTGCCCGGCCGCCCAGAGCATTGCGCCGGCGGTGGGGCGAGCTGAGGCTGCGGGCGAGGGGGAACAGCAGGGGAGGAACCAGGGGCTAACCTCCCAGGAGCTCAAGGGCCAGGCAGGAGGGTCCCGTGGGCCATAGTTTGCCCACCTCTGCTCTACTGCATGAGCTAAAAGCCACATGGCTCTTAGCCAAAGCTGTAGCAGACTCATTAATCTCTAGGTGGTCTAGGTACCACTAGAGGGGACTGTGTCCCACCAAGCAGGCCTGGGTTATGTACTTCCCCTAGCCGAGGAAGAACACCCCAAGCTTCAGCGACTTCCCAGTTGATATCCCCGACGAGGCCCCACTTGTAACACTGCCGGCAGGTGGGATCGAACCTGCAACCTCTGAAACTTAGTGCATGAGCCTCTACTGCGTGAGCTAAAAGTCACCTGGCTTTTCGGTGACTGTAGCAAACTCATTACCTCCAAGTGGTCTAGGTGCCCCTAGAGAGGGACAGAGCACCACACCCAGCCGGCATGGGTTACACTAGCACAAAGGGGCCCTGCCCTCAAAACGGGTCCTTTAAGGGCTGCTGCAATGTAAGAACGTAATGAGAATGACCTGCTAGTGTTTTATTGGGGGGAAGGAAAGAATTTAAATTATGTTTAAAAGCCTTTCCAGAGAAATGATGGAAAATGAAATCCTATTAATGATCCCATTCTAAGTGTGACGATGAGGGTAAAGCCACGGAAAGATGCCCTCCCAAGCCCGTTCGCCTTTGGCATCACTGACGCTCAGCAGCATGGACTACTCTTATTACAGTAATTTCAACAGCCAAAAAAGGGCCCCAGCTCTATTTGCAGAGTTTCCTAGCATTTCCACAAGGCGGTCATCATCCGTCCTCTATAAAGGGAGTTTGTTGTGAAGGACACACCCCCACACTCACAACCACAGGCATTTAGGACTATGCCCCAGCGACAGCAGTTCAGCAACACAAACAAAGCTACACAGAAAAAGATCTCAAAAGGGGGAAAAAAAACACTCTACAAAGCCGGGCAAGGCAAAGCCTGGTGCAACTTCACTGCAGTCAACAGAGTTTACTTTGGGGCTTGAGTCTGCTCACTAAGTCCTCACTGAACAAACTGAGGATAATCAGACAGGATCGCTCCTAAAGTTTGCCAGAAGGTTTAGGGGAAAATGGTACAGATAAGAGGGATGGATGGAGTGTAAAGGACAGAGGTCAAAGAGCAAGAAAGGTCAGCTCAGAGCTTGTTACTAGGCTGATCTCAGTGGAGTTTGGCCGTTTAACACTTGTTAAAAGAGCCAGAGAGGGCAAATTCCACCTCCGTGCAGCTTCCCAGAGCTCCAGCTAAAGGGGTAAGTCAGATTTCAACTCGCTTCACTGTGCAGGCTGCCAGAGACCAGACCGCTCACAAACACCGTTCCTGTTTTCAGTTACTTGATCAAGATCGTGCCAGTGTATAAGAACACTGGGGAGAAATGTCTGTGAAATGCTGTCCCTAAACAAACTAAGTAGCAGCATCGTTAGCAACGGTATATTGATCCAGCATTGCCACATCTTGCGGTTTTATCGCAGGTCTCATTTGGAGTTTATTTTAAAGCCCCTGCTCTTGGAATCATGTGATTATGTGAGAATCTTAACTTGCGTTTAAAAAAAAAATGTAAGGTTCTAACTCATGCATGCGGAGAAAAGCTTGAAAATGTGACCATAAAGGTTCAAAACCTAGAAAGCAAATAGAACCCCCCTTTTTAAAAAAAAAGCCTCATGATTTTTAAGCCACTCATGAATTTTTTTGAGTGGGAGAGGCAGATTTTTGAACACTTGAGTTCAACAAAATTGTTGCTCCTGGAGTGAGCTATGCTTGGCATGTCACAAGTAGCGGATATTTTAATTAGGGATTGTATGATTGTTTTCCCTGAGGCATACAGCAACTTCCTCCTTCAAAAAGAACACATTTTTCTTCACTCCCATTTGGTACCAAGTTAGGAAGTCCTGAAATACTGTCGCTCCATTTCTATCACACTCTTTCCCAAAGCAGCCATAAAAACCCTCAGCACAAACCCCACCGGTGACCCACACTTCCTATGTCAGACCAACATCCTGCAACGGAGAGGCACTGGCATGGCACCAAAACCAACAACTGGGCCAGGGGGCTCCAGCAACAGCAGGCCTGCTAAACAGCGGACTTTTAAAGAAGATGCGTTGAGTGGAGGACTGCACTCCTGATCCCCGCTTAGCACAGCATGGGATTTTTCTTCCAGTCCATCAGTCAACCTGCAGGAGACCCACTGGGTCCATAGAGGAAGCCGGTGGATGAATCAGAGATGCATTGCCAATGGGAAAGAGGCACTTTGACAGCTTGAAAAGTAATGGACATTCAGCCAGACTGTGCCTCTGTTCATCACCAGCATGGAGAGGCAGCAGATAAACAACCTAATAAGAGCCCATGGGAAGAGAGAAAGAGAGTCTATTTGTAAGGTTCTTGGGGTCTTGGAGCAAAGAGGCCAGGGGGCCAGTGCTTTGGAGATCTCTCAATCCTAAAAAAGGCTGTTCGACATCTGATGCTGGAGCTGAAGGAGGAGGTGCAGAAAGGCATTCATGGGGAAGCAGCACTAGTCTATATGCTGTATGGCTGAGGAGAGTAAAGGTCAAAGGAGACCTTGTTTTCTGAAGACACCCTTGACTGTTGCAACCTCTTAATATGACAATACAAGTAAGTGCAGAATAGTGACATTATCTCACCACACGGCAATGCTGGGCCACATTACCTCCACCTCAGGACCAGGCTCTTCTATTTGCCTTCTCATCATCCAAAAACAAGAGGATGGCCAATGAAATTGAAAGGCAGCAAATTTATAACTTGATTAAAGGAAATATTTTTCATATACAACGAGTGGTTGATTAGCCTGCGGAACTCATTGCTACAAGGTACCAGCGAGACCCCGGGTTTAGCAGGATTCAAAAAAGGATAGGGCACTTGTATAGACAACTGGATAGCGAGAACATTCAGCCTTACATTACAGTAGAACCTCAAAGATACGAACACCAGAGTTCCGGACTTATTGGTCAACCAGACACCCTCTGGAACTGGAAGTAATCAGGCAGCCGCAGAGACAGACAGACAGAGATAAAAAGCAAATACTTTATTGCCTCTGGGCTTTAGCTTGCTCCAGACAGGGTCAGAGCTTCTGACCCTCGGGAGCACTGGGCTCAGGATTTTAGACCTGAGGGAGTAGTGGGGCTCGGGGCTTCCTCCCCACGGCTCCGTTCCCGGCTTCAGCTCCGCGGGGAGCACTGTGGCTCGGGGCTTTAGCTACGAGGGGAGCACTGGTTTCAGCCCCCGGTGTTCCCCCTGTAGCCAATGCCCAGGCACCCCTCCCCCCGCTCAAACCAGGAGCAGAGCTGTGGGGAGTTCTGAACCCCAGTGCCCCGCCCCCCCCAGGGCAGAAGCCAGGAATGGAGCTGCAGGGCTGAAGCCCCGAGCCCCAGCGCTCCTCCCAGATCTAAACTCCAGAGCTCTGGTGCTCCCAAGGGTCAGAAGCCCTGACCCCACCCCCAGCCTTAACACACACACCCACCCTTGGCTGCAGCCCCAACCCTCCTTTCCCCTTCCCCCCTCCCAGTGGATTAAGTGCAGAACGTCTTGTTCGGAATTAAGGACATTTCAGAGTTACGGACAACATCCATTCCTGACGTGTTCGTAACTCTGAGATTCTACTGTAATATAATTTTTTTTTAAAGTTGAGGGGGGATATATGTGCAGTGTAGATGTAGCCATGATATAAATATCATATGTATCTATAAATATTATAAATAATCATAGAAAAATTCATGCTTCAGGGTACAAACCAGCTCCTAACTGATAGGGCCGGGAAGAAAACTCCCTACTGCAATTTATTCAATAATTGCCCATCTCTGAAGCATCTGGTACTAGTCACTGTAAGAGACAGGGATGCTGGATTAGATGGACTACTAGACTGACCTGGGATGGCAACTCCTATGTTCCTATCATGTTGCAACATGATGTTAGCATGTCATCAGCAAGCTGCACGCAGGCAGCTCAGAACAGAACAGAAAATCAAGGTATTTTTCAAGAAGTTTTTCTCTGCAACCCAAACGAATTACAGATTAAAAAAAAAAAAAAAGACTACAGCCAGGCTTTCAGGGCACATGAGAGATGTGCAAATAACGCTGTAAAAGTCAAGCAGGGGGGCACTGACAACACTAGGAGCTCCCTAACCCCTCAGTAAGGAATCAGACCAGTGAAACAGCGTTCATCATGACAGCAATTTCCGCCTTCATGGGCCAGAGCCATGAAATGACTTGGGAATCCAAGGGCTGTGAATCTAAAAGCGTTTCAGTCTATTCATGAGTGTTATCAGTTCGTGTCACTGAAAAGCATGCATCACGGCAGGAAGTTCTTGAGACCAGATCTAATTGGTGCCTACTTTTCCCATACACAATATCAACCCACGGTGGAAATTCTGAAAGCAATGCCCCAGAGACATTTGTTAATGAGTAACTTGGAAAACAAACCCCAGAAAAGGAGACTAGGATCCCAAATCATTAACAAAATGTTCGGAGTGGTTAAAAAAAATAAAATCACAAACCCTGGGCCAAACACCTACTTGAGATACTCACAAGTATCAGTCCGTCTGAGCCGGATTCTGATCTCAGTTACACCAATGTAAACCCAGAGCAACTGCACTGAAGCTACATTTGCAGCTGAACCTTTCAGCAAAGGCCAATGGGAGATTTCTGCACCATCTCTAACTAATACCATCGCCCGGAGCATTCAAAGCACCTGGTTGGTTTTCTCTCTGTCTATACTTAAGCCCCTTTGTTTTCAGTTTAAACCAATTTTTACTGAAAAAATCCCGGGTTTTACAAAAAGTATTATTCGTTTTTTTCTGATTTTCACCCTACTTTTGTACCATTAAATATATAAAAAAGTAAATCGTTTTATTAGGAAAATACATCTATGTCATGCAATGGATTGTAGTACGATAATACTTTCGTCTGTGTGTATATGCAAAACTGTCTGTTGAAGTAAGGGTTTGTATTAGTCTAGAAGATACACACAATAAACAAACAGGCACACACACAAGCTCTGAAGTGCGTGTGCATCTGAATGTACTGATGAATATTATGCCCACCAGGTACACATTTCAAGCCGTAAGCAGATAACGGTTTAAAGATCTGACACACTAACATGGGAAGAAAACGAAAATCCGTCTCAGAATACATTTCAGAACACAAGGAAGTATTCAAGATTTAAAAACAAAAAAAAGGCGAAAAGGATGAAGGCGAGTGTATGCGCTGCAAATGGTGTGGCCCAATATTAAATGTAAATATTTATAGGCTAATAGTTCTAAGTCTAAACCGTAAACTGTTTATTCGAATGAAAAGATGTATTTGGGGATGAGAGATGTATTGTTTTCTTAAACTCAGAGGTGACATTTGTTTTCCGTTCTGTTTTAGTTCTGCAGCAAACCACATTGAATTCCATTCATCAAAGCTTTAAATGGAAATTTATTAAATTGATTAAAATTTATTTTTTTTAAAGCTACTGAATACTTTTTCCCCCTGTCCGCCCATCCACCAAAATAAACCCTGATATTTACCCAGAAAAATTATTAATCGTTTTTTCCACCGCTTTTCACCCGTTTTGGTTGTAGTAATAAACACCGATAAATTCCCAGGAAAATTAAATATAATAAAAACTGAAAACAAAGGGCCCTATCAAGGTCTTTGCAGCAGAGACCAAGTCTTTGTATATGTTGAGTGGATGCTGTTAGTAGTCAAATTATGACAGCTCATGACCGTTGATTTTCACCACTGGTGTTTGCAAGAGAGATTGTGAATCCCTTGTGAGCAGTGAGTGACAACAGTAGCCCAGCTGACTTCAAGAGGACTCCTTGGAGTAAGGGTCTCACAGTCGGTCCTTAAGCGTTTTGTGAATGGTATTCTAGCCTCACCATGCGAGATCCAAGCTGTGTTGCCATCAGCTGTTCAATTGTAGACACTCTAGACAGTGGAGTTTGGGCTGTGACCCTAAGTCTGAGCTCTGGTTCAGCTCATGCTCCATGAGGGGTTAGAGAGCACACGAGTGAAAGTCCAGGTCTTAGGGTATATGTCTACACTGCACAGTTAACTCAGAGGCACTTTAAGCCCAGGCTGCGGGTGTGGGTTAGAGCCTGAACTCCACTTTAACTCAGGTTGAAAGCTGATGAGGGTTAAATCACTGGAGTGCTGATAGTCCTCCAAAGCTCTTCCCACAACTCCCCCAGAGGACAGACAAGTTTTTCAGTAATTGATCTAACTTACAGGGAAAGAATCCTAGAGTGTCTCAGCACAGAGAACCCTGGGATCTGCACCCAGACACACATGGGTGAGGGTAGAAACACTGGGGACACAGTAATGCAGGTAGGACTGTGTGTAACCCACACATCTCCTGGGTGTGGTGTTCTGTCCCATCTACTGGCACCGAGACCAGTTAGAGAGAGAGATTAATGAACTTCCTCTACAGACTTAGCTAAGAGCCATGTGGCTTTTAGCTCATGCAGTACAGGCTCATGCACTAAGCTTCCCAGGTTCGATCCCGCCCACCAATAACCAGGGTCTGTCAGTCTTACATTTGCAGTGGGCATGCTCACACCTGAGTGAGGCTAACTAGGGTGCTCAGACCCTGGTGCCAATCACCTGGGATAACTGTGCAGTGTAGACATAACCTTAGTCTGGAAAATTGGTACAGATGCTCAAAAAAACCCAAAAACAAACCAAAAACAAAAAGAAACAGGGGCCATCGACCTGGGTTACATTTGCCTGATGCATTTCTGGTTAGAAACCTTCTCCCAGCCACATCTCTCTCTGGAATTACACTGTTTCTTCAGATCCCAATGGGATCACAGCAGCTAACATTAACATTGGTCTTACCTTCTTAGAGGGCTCCGAGTTTCGAGAGACTTCCTCATAGGCACCCACGTTCTCCCAGGTGGCGATGAAGGCATGGATGGGAGTGAAGGCAGCGGCGGCTGCACTAGGAAATCCAGCACGGATAAGGCGAGCGGCCTGGCCCAGTACCTCGGTGGACTGATCCTCCCGGTAATAGATCTTCCCCCTCCCGCCGCTGGTGTCAATATCGGACAAGAAGGGGGCGATGGCCGGGAAGTCGGTGGGGAAGTCGTCGTCCACGTACTGGGTCTCTCTGGGGAAATCCTGGGTGGAGATGATCCCATTGGTTCCTACCTACAAGAGACAGCAAAGAATTCTACTCACAGCACCCTCCACCATTCGGTCCACCCTCACAGGACTCCTGTCAACAGGCAGCAACAGCTGCAGTGCAGAAAGATCCCATTCACTGCAACACCCCCGCCCCCCTCTGCATCACCAGTTCCTCCCTCCGAGCCAAGTCCTTCCACCCACCTCATCCAGGGGCTTTCAGTCCAGCAGGGGCCCCACCACAAGGGACCTCACTTACCCAACATTGCAGGGGGGGACAAAGACCTCAACTTCCTCCCTTTCTTCTCTACCCATGTGAGCTCCATCCCCAGCTGTAGGCTCACTCCAGGCAACCCCCACACCAGAGGAAACAGCTGGGCACAATGTTTTCCAGCACCGTTAGCTAGACAGAGGAGTAGGGGTAGGGATAGCTGGGTGAAAGGGGAGCATGTAGGACAATCTACGGATGCACCAAGTTCTTTGCAACTTCCCAGGACAGGACTGGGCAAACTATGGCCCACGGGCCTGCGTCCAGCCCATCAGACCTTTGAATCTGGCCCTCAAGCTCCTGCCGGGGAGCAGGGTCGGGGGGCTTGCCCTGATCCGCATGTGCTGTGGCTCTCGGGAAGCAGTCTCCCGCCTCCGACTCCTACACCTAGGGGCAGCCAGGGGGCTCCCCACGCTGCCCCCCGCCCAAGTGCCGGCTCTGCAGCTCCCATTGGCCGGAAACCACGGCCAATGGGAGCTACAGGGGCGGCACCTGGGGAGGTGGGGGGAGTAGCCCGCCATGCAATTTCCATACCCAGATGTGGCCCTGGGACTAAAAAGTCTGCCCAGTCCCGGACCAATAACCCTGCTGCGGGCTGTTACTAGCCCTTCAGCTCTCGTTCTAGCCTCCAGCCCCGAAGTGACTGTAACCTGGGCAGGGCGGGGGGTGCCCGGGAGCCGCGGGTTCGAGCCCCGGGCCCGGCGCTCAGCACTCACATAGAGGTGGCTGAAGCGCGTCTCGTAGAAGAGCAGCGGCTTCCCGAGCGGCACCACGGCCGAGGTCTCGTCGTCGCCGTCCTGCAGCAGCCGATCGCCCCGGGGCGCCCCGTAGGGGAGCAGCTCCCGCCGGGGCAGCGCCGCCGCCGAGCCCAGCAGCAGGCAGCGAACGAGCAGCAGCGCGGGGAGCCCCATGCTGGGGGCGGCGGTGGCCCGGGGCTCGCTCCCCTCCCGGGCGGCGGCGGCAGGAATCTGCAGCCCACCACGTCCGACCTGAGCTCCCGGCGCTGTCCTGGGCCGGGGCGGGGTCTCGGCTCTGCCCCGGCGCCGCCATTGGGCGCCCCGAGCCCGGCCAGCGGCCAATCACTCCCGGCCCCAGCAAGCCGGAGCGGCGCCGCATCTGGTTCGTGTTAAGCCCGGCGGTGCCCGGGGCCAGCTGGAGCCCGGCGTGGGGGGACGCAGGGGGTCCCCCGATTGCCGGGGGGGGGGGAGAAGCAAGAGCCGGCCCCGCTGGTGCGCTGCACACCGGATTATGGGGGGACAGGTCGGGGTTAGTCTAAGCCCCTCTTTGTAGGGGACTTTCAGCGACCGCCCCCCGGTAGTGGGGACTGAATCAGCCCCATGCCAATGGCTAGGGGGACCAGATGTCCCAATTTTATAGGGACAGTCCCGATTTTGGGGTCTTTTTCTTATATAGGATCCTATTACCCTCCCACCCCCTGTCCCGATTTTTCACACTTGCTGTCTGGTCACCCTACCAATGGCTGGTCTGTTCACACCCCTGCCAGGGCACCGCTGGCCAGCCATGTGCTGGGGGGCGGGTGTGCCAACGTGGCCCTGGTGTGGGGAGCCCTCTGGAGCGGGGCTCTGCCTGCCCCCTGGGTTGATGGCCAGAGTGGGTCTCTGGACTCCATCTCCGCAGAAGCTGCAGGACTCGGAGGAAGGCCGGGCAAGTCTCTTGGCCAGCTGACAACAAGGAAAAACGGAAACACACACACCCAACGGTGGGTTGATGTGTCCGTGGAGATTTGAGCCCGGTGTTTTGCAACCCCCCCAGGGTGCAGCTGGTTGCCCCCAGTTCTGGCCCATCCCAACGGGGGTGCGGAAAGCCAGGGAAGCCACACCACTCACTCAAATGTTGGACGGCCGAGAGTTTCACCAGGGGTGAGTCCTTCTGGGGAGGGCCTCCATTTTGGGGTGCCCAAGTTGAGCCTCCATAAAGGAGCCTGATTTGCCAAAGGAGGGGTGCTTGGTACTCCCCAAGACACAGGCCGCTTTAAGGTGTCTCAACTTGTGTCCCGAAAAATGGAAGCAGCCGGTATCGCCAGCCACGTTTGAAAATCTTGGCCTGATTCATTACTGGGCATGTCGTAAACCTGCTTGATCTTCTCCAGCTAATAATCTGACTCTAGGTTTCACATTCCCTGCTTGTGCCCCTTTGGCCTGCAACATTTGTATTATCTATGCTCAGCAAGCATCTACAGACATCCTTTAGGACTGAACCGAGCAGCCGGCGGAGCAAACGGAGCGGCTGGCGGGGCACCGAACCAGTGGCTGGCACAGCAGCAAGAGGTTGGCAGTGCAGCCAGTGGTGCATTTGGAGTGGCTGGAGGAGCGAGCGGCTGAAGGAGTGAGCAAGGTGCCTTCTCCTCTCTCCCCGCCCCCCGGGTGGGA
This sequence comes from Malaclemys terrapin pileata, assembly GCF_027887155.1. Lineage (NCBI taxonomy): Eukaryota > Metazoa > Chordata > Testudines > Emydidae > Malaclemys > Malaclemys terrapin. The sequence continues at coordinate 145,996,332 of NC_071508.1, read as the reverse complement.
AGTGAATTCACACGAATGCACTTCTGAACTCTGGGTCTTCACTGACCAAGGACAACAGCTGTGAGTGGGGTGCTGTAGAGGGACAAGGGAGAGGCACACTAAAGGAACTTTTGGTTGTTGGACTTAAGAACCTGTGGCAAAAGACACTGCCCAGTGGATGGACTCTCGGTTGCGGGTTCTGTATTTCCAATAGCTAACACCGCAATCTTTGTCTGCTGGGCTTTAATTGTTTTAATAGTTCCGTCTTAACAAAGACACATGCTTATTATCAACAACGTCTGTTCCTTTTGTTTGGTCCCGGAAGGCAGAAACAGACCGGGCAACCTTTTTTTCCAAAGGGAATATGATGGAATACGTTTGTGTACAAAGAAGATTTTTAACAGCCATGAAAGCATTCAGGAGGGCAGTTATCAAGTCTAACATCCTCCGTCTTCTTAAGCTGTACGCTGGGAAGAAATGGGCTGAACACCGCACTGGTTCATCACTGCTGTGTCTGGCCATCACTCAGACTGTCCCCATTCAGCTCATAATATGCCGCTTTGAGAAGCCATATAATTTACACTTTCCCACCTGATGATTTGCAGTGGGTAAAACCCACAAATGATCGGCCCCCTTTTCATGCCATTCTACAAGCATCATTAAATACAGGTTGAGAGGGAGGGGCTGGTTTATTTCATCAATGGGTTATTCCGGATAGTTTGTACCTAATCCCGTAGTTTGGTGTATTATCTGCCACTCACAATTCCCCAGGCTGCACTTACCAGACGATAACCAGCTGGAACCAAATCGAATGGCGTTCAGGGCAGTCTGCAACATCTTTCCTGTACCGTATTAGCTTCCTCCCAGTTTCTCTCTGAGGAAGAAGTTGTTGAACAGACACTCACAGCCTCCGTTATAACAATCTGCAGAGCAGAGCGTGCCTTCCTTTACACCGAAAACTTATGCTCCCAATACTTCTGTTAGTCTTAAAGGTGCCACAGGACCCTCTGTTGCGGATTCAGACTAACACGGCTACCCCTCTGATACTTCACAACACCTTGGTGGCCACTGGTGTCTTACAAACGCTTAGATAGCTACTTCCTTAGTAGCCTTCCCCCCACTCTGTCTGTTATCTCAGGCTGCACTGTGACTCCATATCTATATAGCTCCTGGCATGGCCCCGTTGCCACAGCATGCAAGTGCCTAAATTCACACCTCCTTGCACCTTTCCCATAGAGAGATTAAGCAACTTGCCCAAGATAAAACAGGAAGAGGGTTGAACCCAGCTCTCCTGAGTCCCCCTCCAGTACTGTAACCTCAGGCCTTATGAGACTTAACACCTCAGCCTGCCATAACTTCAGAGAATAACAGGGTTGGAAGGGACCTCAGGGGGTCATCTAGTCCAACCCTCTGCTCAAGGCAGGACTAATCCCCAGACTGATTTTTGCCCCAGATCCCTAAATGGCCCCCTTAAGGATTGAACTCACAACCCTGGGTTTAGGAGGCTAATGCTCAAACCACTGAGCTATCCTGCCCCCCTGCAGAGCTGGCCATGGGCCTTGCCCCCTTGGGAGAGCTAGCAGCACTGGGCTGGAGCAGCTCATGCACTCAGAGGAACACAGGGACGAAGACTATGCCTGGAATGAAAAGGGAGGTTGGGTGTGCCTCCCCCCGCCCCCCAAACACACACACTGTGCACCCAAGTCTTTATACTGTACACTACTCTGGGCAGGGACCTCTGTTCGTATCTGTGTCTGCAAAGTGCCATCTGCACCTATGAGGCCTGATAGTCAACAATATTTAACCATGCACCCTGGAGGGAAAACTACAGCTAGACTCCACACCGGAGAGTGTGTGAGAGTTTGTGGGGCTGAAGCACGGACAGGAAATCCCCACAGTCCTTGGAGAGTTGATTAGAAATTGCACCAGGGGAAGCTAAGAAAATAAACAGGAAATGCTCATTTCTCCTGGGACGTTTTGAAGACAAAAACGGATTTCAAGTGATGTTGTCATCGTGCTTCTATTTGAGGTTCGGCGTGTTACGGCGTAAAGGCCAGGCTGAGAACAGGCTGGGTTGGGTTACGTTTTGAGTCTACAAGGATCAGAACAGGGGCAAAGGATTCTTCCTAATAGTGGGGGGAGGGCGCACCCCACCCCTGCCCCTCTTCCCCCCGAGGCCCTGCCCCCCAGGCAAGCCAGAAGCTGGAGCCGGGTCAAGGTAAGACCTTCCACCTGCCCTGAGTAGCTCCCCACAGCTGCCTGGGCTCCCTGGGCCACTCTTACTTGAACTGGGCTCCTGCTTCCAGCCTGGGCGTGGCCTCAGGGGGAAGAGGCGGGGCAGGGGGCCAGGCCCATGGCGAAAAGGCCTATCCACTTTCAAAAGTGGGAGGGTCATGGCTCCTTCCCCCACCTCCTCCCCCGTTCCAGCACCCCTGAATCAGAACAGAAACAACGTGGAGTTCTTAAACCTAACCTCAAAGCCTAATCATCTTCATCTGTCTGCTTTAGGGTATGCGCTGGTGCCCATTCATTGTTACTATTCATTTGTACTACTAGGGGGAGCCCTACTCATGGACCAGGACCCCGTTGTGCTAGGCGCTGTACAAACGCTGAACAAAAAACAGGCCCTGCCCCCAAGAGCTTTCAATCTAGGTATAAGACAAGAGCTGCAAATGGATTCAGCCAAAAGGGAGAGCACAAGGAACCAGCGAGATGCGATAGGTCAGCCTGATCGGCGGCGGTCTCAGCACACTGGCAGTCTAACTGCTCTCGCATCACAGCAAAGGAGTGTTTGGAGCAGGGAGTTGAAGGGAAATATCGAGGTAGCTTTGTGGACGTTTACAGGGAGCTCCTCCCAAGCAGAAGGGTCAGCACAGGGGAAAGCAGGAAGGTGCCTGTTTGAAAATGTAACGAGGGAGCACTGGGAGTTTTTCAGTGCCTTCTAAATTAACGGATCGGCAGCGCGAGGTTGCTAGTGTATTTCATGTAGTCTCCTCCCCTCGTCTGCTTCCCTGGTTAGAGGAAGCCCTTCCTGGGGTTGATTTCTTTGAAGGGGAGGGCTGTGGTTACTGCTTTACATATTCTTCTGGTCTTGGTGGAAAAGCTTTTCTCAAAGAGGAAGGGCTTGCGGGTAAGTGGCTGGACTCTGGCGTAGGGTTGGTTTCACTGGTACTATTTGTGTCCACATTTGGTCTAGGTTTTGTAAGGGTGTGGATTTAAATGCCACCACATGGTGCTCACTTTTGAGGTCAAGACACAGAGACAGTGAACACGGTCATCCTGCTTCACATTAGCAGGGATTTTTTTTTTAAAGTTTGCAGGGATATAAACCCTCCGGCTTCAAGTCATAACCCAAGCGCTGGGAGTAGGAAGAAACAGGAGCTCTCAAAGCACTCTACAAAGGAGAGATGGGGAAACCGAGGCACGGGGAGGTTAAAGCGACCTGCCCCAGGGCACCCAGCAGGCCAGGGGCAAAGAGAAGAACAGAGCCCAAATCTTATGAATCCCAGTCCAGTGTGTTACCCACTACGGGAACACTATGCTCCCAAAACAGCTGGACTGAATTTATGGATGGCAAAGCAAAAATTAGTTCAATACTTCTGTGCACAGTAAAGCTGAGCTTGATGCAGTATTAAACACAGGGTGAACTCCTAGCCCCACTGAGATGAGGGGGAGTTTCGCCTTTAGTGGGACCGGCTTTCCCTCCCTAATACAGGCGTTCAGCCTGGCATGATACCTGCAGTAGCTCTTATCAGTGTTTTGACAGAGTTCAGGCAAAAGTTGCTTCTGTTAACAGGGCACATATTTTACATGCACAACATTCAGCACTGAATCTGTGCTGATGTCATCTGGGAAGGAAAGGGAATGTTTCTCTGGAGCATGTCAATTCCAAGAAGGCTTAGCAGATGTCCCTGCGGTGACAGAACGGGAGAGCTTCGCTCTCATGCACAGCTCTCACTTCACTGGTAAGGAGCAAGGCCCGGAGCATTTTTTAAAGGGGAAAAAGCATTAAGATGCTTAAGCAGGGAGAGAGGAAACGTACGAGACGGATGGGGGGTATTTCCTCCCTTTCCCCTCTTCATATTACTAATCTTTTGGCTTTCGAGTGAATCTCTTACAGCTGCTCCATCTTGCGTCTTGGCCAAGGACCCTTTGTTCGTCCGATCTGCACCCATGTACGTCTTCATACACAATCTCAGTCTACTAAGCAGCTTTGGGAGCAATAATAATTAATAGAGATATACCATTTCCTAGAACCAGGAGGGACCTTGAAAGGTCATCAAGTCCAGCCCCCTGCCTTCACTAGCAGGACCAAGTACTGATTTTGCCCCAGATCCCCAAGTGGCCACCTCAAGGATTGAACTCACAGCCCTGGCTTTAGCAGGCCAATGCTCAAACCACTGAGCTATCACTTCCATGCTGGAGCCACACAGAACCGCCACAGGAATCCTTTGCAGCAAGTGAAGCCCACAGGGGCCCGTTTCCTCACCCTTAAAGCCTAGGCATGAAATCCTGGCTCCACTCCACTCCATGCGAGTTTTGCCACTGAAGCCAGGATGTCACGCTAGATTTTCAAAATGGTGCCCAGCCCTCAGATACATATAGATGGCGATTGTGTGCACACGGACATGGATGATGTAGGTGAGCGGCTTCCCCAGTGTCTCTCTCTCTCTCTTTCACCTCATCAGATACATAGGCCCTGATTCAGAAAAGCCTGCCAGTCCGGGAGAGCATTACGCACACGCTTACGTTCCGCTGGCTAAAATAACACCAATGGTCTAGCACATTCTTAAGTGCTTTCCCCCAAAGCAGGGCCTCCGTTTGTACGATATGGGACATGGTCTGTTTTTTGTTGTGTGTACAGCATCTGGCACAATGGACCCTGATCCCTGAGTCAGGACCCCTGGGTGGTACCACAATATAAATAGTAAATAATGGACCACCAAGACCAGATGACAACTGGCTAAGGCAGACTCACTTGTTAAGGCAGAGGTCATGCTTGGAGCTGTGGGAAGCAGCTGGAATCACGAGCAGGGATTGTAACGATGCAGTTCTGGCGGGACCCAACTGAGAGTGCCAATTCAGGACAAATTGCTCAAACAGGGCAGCTACAGCCCAAGGCTGGGGTTTTTCCACATCTAAGGCAAACCAAACCAGCCAGACAGTGAAGACTTTGGTCTCACCCCACCGGCTAACCACAAGTCACACAAGCAATTCCCTTAGACACTCCAGCTTCTCAGTATCACCACCAGTGCCACTTGATATGGGGACAAATGGTTGTGAAAACCAGGTCCCCAGTAAAAGAAAAAAGGTTCTCTCGATCCCAAAGGACCAAGCCCCAGACCCAGGTCAATATACAAATCAGATCTTGCGCACAAATCACGCTGTTGCCAATCCTTTAGAATCTAAAATCTAAAGGTTTATTCATAAAAGGAAAAAGATAGAGATGAGAGCTAGAATTGGTTAAATGGAATCAATGACATACAGTAATGGCAAAGTTCTTGGTTCAGGCTTGTAGCAGTGACAGAATAAACTGCAGGTTCAAATCAAATCTCTGGAGTACATCCACAGCTGGGATGGGTCATTCAGTCCTTTGTGTAGAGCTTCCATTTGTAGCAAAGTCCCTCCAGAGGTAAGAAGCAGGATTGAAGACAAGATGGAGGAGAGGCATCAGCCTTTTTATAGTCTTTTCCAGGTATAAGAAAACCTCTTTGTCCTTACTGTGGAAAATTACAGCAAAATGGAGTCTGGAGTCACATGGGCCAGTCCCTGCATACTTTGCTGAGTTGCAAGGCGTATCTGCCTTCTCTCAATGGGTCAGTTGTATAGCTGATGGTCCTTAATGGGCCATCAAGCAGGCTAGGTAGAGCTAACACCAATTTGTCTGGGATGTCACCCAGAAGCATAGCATAAGTTTGAAATACAGACAGTATAGAGCCAATATTCATAACTTGAACTACAAAATTGATACACACATATAGACAGCATAATTATAACCAGCAAACCATAACCTTGTCTTAGACGCCTCATTTGACCCCCTTCATACAAGATTTGGTACCACTACAGGACTTTGGTTGCAACCATGTTCTATATGGTCCTAGATTATATCAATAACGTCACAGGGATTCTTTAATCTAACACATTTCTAGTGAAGACGTCCGCTATTTGTTTGCCAGGTTCATGCCCGAGGGGCCGGGGGGAGGGTGGGTAGATTTCTAGACTGATGGTGTTTTTGCGATAAGAACATAAGAATGGCCCAGGGTCCACCCAGCCCAGTATCCTGTCTACCAACAGTGACCAATGCCAGGTGCCCCAGAGGGAGTGAACCTAACAGGTAATGATCAAGTGATCTCTCTTCTTCCATCCATCTCCACCCTCTGACAAACAGAGGCTAGGGACACCATTTCTTACCGATCCTGGCTAATAGTCAATAGCTAAAATTCATGGACTTAACCTCCATGAATTTATCCAGTTCTCTTTTAAACCCTGTTATAGTCCCAGCCTTCACAACCTCCTCAGGCAAGGAGTTCCACAAGTTGACTGTGCACTGTGTGAAGAACTTCCTTTTATTTATATATATATATATTTTTTTTGTGCACAACAGACCCGTTCCTTGGATAAATGCTTTGGGACTGAGCAATAATTTGCTCTGTGTTGTACAGTCCAAACCAGCTGAGACATTTGGCAGTCATAAAATAATGGAATAAGACCAACAACTTCTTTCATGTTGGGTAGACCACTAAATAGCGATCAAATGACAACAACTTTGGGTCACGATTGGTATGAGAGATCCTACATTTAGTCCATTTGGCCTACTTCATAGCGTGGAACTTTTCTTGTGGAGAATTTGGCTACCACTCCAAATCCAGAACACAATATCCTCTACAAAATAGGGCAGCAACTGCTGATTTATCTTTAGTAATGATTGTAGCTGATTCCTTCTCTCTCTCTTTTTTTTTTTAAGTGAATGTTTTTGCCTTCTTTTTGCTGTTGTTCTTTTCAGTGAGATCGATGATCACCTACTACCAAGATACACGCTAAGCAAAGACACAGGATTTATAGCTTGTGTGATTCAACGGTCACGGGAGAAATCGATTTTCTTCACTCTTGTCCAACTAGTCCTTCCTCAGCACTTCCAAAAGCTGGCAGTGCCCGCTGGGTTCTGCAGTCATTATTATAGCATAGCACGTAGGAGCCCCAGTCATGGCCCAAGATCCCAGTGTGCTAGGCGCTGTACAAACACAGACCAAAAGGAGAAGTCCCTGCCCCAAAGAGCTTACGATCTAAGTATTGGAAAAGAGACAACAAATGGATACAGACAGGTTCTCACTGCTCTGTACGGCAGCACACCCTAAACACTGGGATAACAGTGTAACTCAGTCATGCTATAGGCCACCCACTGATCTCAGTGACACCCACTGGGTGGGGGTTATACAGTGATTTCTCCAATCAGGATTTGACTCAGTGTTTCTGCCCAAGGAGATAATTTACTGAGGCCTTCACAAACAGTCACTATTTTCTGGGTGCCTCACTGCCCGGCTTGTGACCCCTGCGCTTTGACTGTAAGAGTTGCTGAACACTTGCAGCTTCAATACCCCCATTGAGTGCAATTCTATCTATCCTGGGGACTTATCTGTAGCATCTGAGCACCTCACAGTCTTTAGTGGATTCATTCTCACAAGCCCCCGGGGGATGGGGCAATGCTATCACTTGCAGAATGGAGGCCCAAGGAGAGACTTCAGTGACTTGCTCAAGGTCACACAGGAAGTCTGTGGCCAAACAGGGACCCACACAGGAACCTGGGTCTCCGAAGTCCAAGACTAGTGCCATAATCACTGGCCCATCCTTCCATCTGTGGGTTTGTGGGTGCAAAACATTTCTGAAATGCCAGCTCCCAGGTGTCAAAAACGGAGGTGCCCAAAATGAATGGCTACTGTTGAAAATGTCCTCAGCTTTGTTTGTTGGCCAACTGAACGGCGGCTGTGATTTGACCACAGAGATCCCTGAAAGAAAGATACCATACGTGTTCTATAGCTAGCTGGTAGTTTAGGTCTTTTACCCGGGCAAATGAAGTGCAGCAATGGAAAATGCTTCTTTTAAACCTTACTCATCACCCATTGCCATTAGGGTCTGATTCTGCACCCTGGAGTCAACAGGAGTTGTGCTGGGATATGTGCTGATGATTTTCTCAATGGGATTTCCTGTTTTCCTGATATTGAAAACTCCAAGAAAGTTACTGGGAAATTCTTTGATTGGGGCTCTTTGCTAGTCAAGCTGAGGATGATCATAGAATATGAGGGTTAGAAGGGACCTCAGGAGGTCATCTAGTCCAACCTCCTGCTCAAAGCAGGACCAATCCCCAGATGGCCCCCTTAAGAATTGAACTCACCACCCTAGGTTTAAGCAGGCTAATGCTCAAACCACTGAGCTATCCCTCCCCCCAACATGCTCAGTATGTTCTCACCATGTATCCTGAGTCGCGCAAAAGGCTAACGCCGGCTTCTCAACCAAAGTGCTATTATCTAGCAGCAAATAAACACTGCTCCTAGTCTTCAGAAGGGAAAATTAATTTTTTCTCCATCCCACTTGTTTTCCACGTGATCGTGGCAGCTGCAATAAGAATGGCTGATGTTCCTCCAAAAATTAGCGATTCCCTTTGCTGCTGCAACTCCCACCGGTCCGCGCGAGTGGAAGTGCGGGAGCCGATTTGGAGAAATGATCGCTGCAATCTGCAGCTATTAGCCATTTTCTGTGTCTGCAACAGATGGATCTAATTATAGTCAAATGGGCACATTGGCTGGATGCGCCGATTTCTTTACTTAATTGATCCAAGCTGCTGAACCATGAATATTAAAAGCTTGATCACAAATCAACAACATTCTCTCACACAAATCGCTCCAGGCAAGAAGGCGATGGGTTCACTTTGGCCCAGATCCTCAACGGTATTTAGGCTCCTAACTTCCACTGAAATCAAGAGACGTAGGAGCCTATGAGCCTTTGAGCCTACTTCTGCCCTGACCCAGGAACAGCCATACTGAGCCAGACCCGTGGTCTTTCTAGCATCCACTCTGTGACAATGGCCAGTACCAGCTACTTCTGGGGAAAGGTACTGGAATCTCCATAGTAGACAGCTCTGGATTAAACTGCTGATGGGGGATGTTCTTTCCTCACCCCCACCAGTTAGTAGTTATTGCCATTGCACAAGATGTAAAGAAGAGCAGGATTTGGTCCTTTGTATTTTTCTGTATCTCAACACATTAGGAATGGCTCTGTTTGAGCCTTGGGAATGTGGATCATAGACTCATAGGACTGGAAGGGACCTCGAGAGGTCATCTAGTCCAGTCCCCTGCACTTACGGCAGGACTGAGTATTATTCTAGACCATCCCTGATAGGTGTTTGTCTAACCTGCTCTGAAAAATCTCCAATAATGGAGATTCCACCACCTCCCTAGGCAATTTATTCCAGTGCTTAACCACCCTGACAGTTAGGAAGCTTTTCCTAATGTCCAACCTAAATCACCCTTGCTGCAATTTAAGCCCATTGCTTCTTGTCCTTCCTCAGAGGTTAAGAAAAATTTTTCTTGTAACAACCTTTTACGTACTTGAAAACTGTTATCATGTCCCCTCTTCTCCAGACTAAACAAACCCAATTTTTTCAATCTTCCCTCATAGGTCATGTTTTCTAGACCTTTGTGCCCTGTCCTTTTGGAGTTTAACTCATTTCCATCTGAAATGTTGCACACAACCATCTGGGTCTGCATTTACCTCCATAGTGATCCAGGGAAAGCCCTTTCTGGGTTCCTGGGGCAGCTTGGAAGTCAGTGGAGCGATGCTGATTTTCAGCTCGCCCTATGTCTCCAGAGCCTTATTAATATTTCCCTTTTCGGGACAAGATCTCATTTAATTTGTATATCTCTTCTTTAGAGCAGGAAGTGACTTCTGCTGACTCATCTCCTTCTTGGACTTTCCCGCTGATCAGATGGGGAAGGGAAGAGGGGATCTATCCATGCCGGTGTCCACTCTGGATCTGAGCAACGCGGGGCCCAGCTGTCGTTCCCCCAATAGTCCCTGAGATTAGCCCAGTGAAAAATTTGATTGATGATGTAGATAAGAGAGGTCTCCACTCAGAGATGGAGACAAATTATCCCAGCAGTAACTCCATCAGAGCTCAGCTGCGGAAAGATGGCTTTATGTGTGGAGAAGAAGAAATGTGGACTTGTTACTTTGAAAGGCCAGCTACTGAAGGTGATTTATTCCTGCTTCTCCCAGCCAGAAATGTAGGAAGGCTGAGAATTTCAAAGTCAACCAAGGAATTTGATTTCAGAGTGGTAGCCGTGTTAGTCTGTACCTTGTCCTTGTTAGAGATTAACAGGATTGTGGTTTCAAATCCCGTAGGCAGGTTTGAAAAATCTCATCTCAACTAACTAATGCAAATGCTTAAAAATGTATCTAAGAGGCAAAGTTTGAAAAGGAAAAGGAATTTTATCTGTGGTACCCCTTCCTTCCTTCCTTCCTTCCTTATCAATAGCTTGACCTTTCTTTGGCACCGCCTGTCAAGAGATGACCATTAAATGATGATAATGCAACACAGCCCCAGCTCTTCAGCTGTTGTAAATCAGCATAGCTCCATTGACTTCAGTCGTGGTGTCTGTCCAGCCTTCCCCCACGGGAAAGGGAGATGGCATCTGTAACTACATCTGACAGTGATTGATTTTCTTAATGACAGTCTCACTTTGGGACAAAACCAGAAGTCCTTACTTGGTTCTAATTCATGCAAAACGCTTCCTGATGTCAAGGATTTTTCCTTCAATTCAATTATGGAGAAACACAAGACGCTTATATTAGCTCAGATTGCCTAAGTAGTTTGCATTTCCAATACACAGCCATCATTTTCCCATGTGCTGAAACTGCTTTCTTCTTACTCCATAGAGAAATATTTTCAGGCATCTTTCAGTGCTGATCTTTACAGAAGGAACCTTTTGTTGTATATTTCCCCAAACAACTCTCAGTTTTCATTCAGACATGCGTAGCCCGACGCCCGTCCCTGCTTCCTGGCTTTTCACTGTGTAGAAGTTCCTTCTGCTGCAGTTTGTTGCTCAAAGGCAAAAATCAAACGTTTTAGGTAAGTCAGCATCAGCAAAGAGGGGATGAAGTGCAGAGCAACCATCTTTTGCTGTGAAAGCCGGTGGCCAGGGAGGGGACAGTGGTATTGATAAGTATTACGTTGTTCATTGTGAGACACAAAGGTATCTCCTGGCCAGGCAACAATCTATGAATGAGGGGAGTGGCATTTTGTATCTTTTGACAGGACAATCAGAAATTCCAAACCCTGCTCAAACACATAACAGAGCTCAGAGCGAGACCCATCCCTGGGCATCCTAAAAGAGGGGAATTTTAAAAAGAGAATACGTTTAGGGTGATCATATTTCCCAAAGGGAAAATGAGACATCATGCAGGGCTGGCCCTCCCTCTCCCCCTCCCCACCATGGGGCTGGCCCAAGCCACTCACCCAAGCCCCCCTCCCCAAGCAGGGGGCAGGCAGGATTCTGGTGTGCAGCGACACACATATTAAATGGGATGACCATATTTCTGAAAGACTGGGGCTGGCATCGCTTCTCGCCCGAGCCCTGCCTGCCCCCCACCGGAGCCCTGCCTCTCCCCCCTTCCCCCGCATGGGGCTGGCATCACCGCTCCCCCCACACACACGTTCCGCTGCACCCCATTTCCCCCCCCCCCCAAATGGGCATTTGTTCCATTTGCTTTTGCCGACTGATCAAATTGGCAAACAGGACAAATGCCCACTTTTGCCAAAAAAAAAGTCAGGACGGCCAGGACAGGGCTTAGAAAAGGGACTGTCCCGGCCAAAATGGGATGTATGGTCCCCCGAGATATGTTTGAAATGCAGCACGGTACCTCGTCTGCGCCATCAGTGACACTGCAGATGGGCTGTGCATTGGTCCCCTCTTCTCCAAAGCAGGCAACAATGCGTGCTCTGAGAACCTGCGGCTTGACCCCCGCTCTGTGTCGTTGGGCGTGTGGCCTCATATTTGATACAGCCCTTTTGGCCCGGCGGTGAACGAGCAGCGGCATTCTTTGAATTTTTATGCAGATGATGTTGCACATGACAGGCGCTGCCGCAGGAGAATATGAGGAAATCCCTAACGACTGCTCAGACGGAGAGTTCTTCAACCCATGCTGCAGAAAGCTGACACCAACGTGAGATTCTTTGATGCTCTGGACTGCAGGAAGCCCAGATCCCGTTACTATAGTAACACAAGAGAGAGATTTGCCGGCTCCATCCTCGCTAGGCTTTGTAGACAGGTGTGGGGGTCTATACATGAGCTGGGGCAGGAACTCTTTGGCTGGACAGGGCCAGCCTTTTCCACCAGGGAATAGATTTCCATTTTTAGCTCTTCCGCATCCTTTCTACAATAAGGGCTTCATCCAAAGCCCGTTGAAAACAATGGAAAGACTCCCACTGATTTCAAAGGGCTTTGCATCAGGCCTGGGTGCTGGAGGGTCAATGGGCAGGAGTAGCTCCATTGAAGTCAATGATGTGCACCAGTTGAGGATCTGGGCCATGTAATCATTTCTATTCCTGTTTCTCCCCTCGCAACTGTGCTTTAGTATATTGGAGATGGACCCGATACCCTTACTTGTGCTAACTAGTGTCTTGCTCCAGGAGTAGTCTAGTTGAGTAAGGTGCTACTCAGCATAATCTGGCCCTCTACAGTCTGTGGAATGGGCTCTGTTAATGCTACTCTGAGAAACTTCCCGAGGTCATCGTCGGACTCCTGAGCATTTAAATCAATAACCCAGAGAGACAGTAACATGAAGTTGCGGACAATCCGAGCAAGGCCTGAGTCCATACCTAAGAGGAAGGTATATTGACTGCCGGAAGGTTGTTGTCTTTGATCTATTCTTAAGGATTCTCCATCTCAGAACTAGAAAAGAAATTAATGGAGATATCCTATCTCCTAGAACTGGAAGGGGCCTTGAAAGGTCATTGAGTCCAGCCCCCTGCCTTCACTAGCAGGACCAAGTACTGATTTTGCCCCAGATCCCTAAGCAGCCCCCTCAAGGATTGAACTCACAACCCTGGGTTTAGCAGGCCAATGTGCAAACTACTGAGCCATCCCTCCCCCCATTTGCACACATTTGCATTGTTTATCCCCCCCCCAAAATCCTAAATTTAAAGGTCTAGCTCAACAAAGCCCCTTTGCTGTCTGTTTTCAGGAGATTTGCTGGTTTCTCCTGAATGGTTGTGTCTGAACAACACACATAAATGGATGCTAATGTACTGTGCTGCTGAATGACACAGGGTATATTTTGCTTGCCATTTAGCTCAAGTAAGCAGGCCTGTTGGTACATCCCAGTCTGGGCACTTCACAATGAGAGTCCTGATCTTGTTAAGTGCACGTTGATGGTAATGGAGAGATGGCAAATTTTGGTGGAAAACCAGAGCTCTGGCCGGGTGGGTGAATGTTTAACTCTTCAGAGCACTGGCAATAAATAGGCAAAGGCATAAAGATAGATTAATGCCACACTCCTGAGTTGCAGAAGAAGGCTGATTGAGTACGGATAAGCTCCAGTGACATATTTAGGATCTGGAAAAGTCAGTGATGGACTTGGGGTGAGATGAGCAGAGCTAGAGGCAAACTCTGGGAAGGGTCTGAACATTGCTATTAGAGGCACTGCTAGTTAGCTTAAGGTGGGAGGGATAGCTCCGTGGTTTGAGCCTTGGTCAGCTAAACCCCAGGTTGTGAGTTCAATCCTTGAGGGGGGCCGCTTAGGGATCTGGGGCAAAATCAGTACTTGGTCCTGCTAGTGAAGGCAGGGGGCTGGACTCAATGACCTTTCAAGGTACCTTCCAGCTCTAGGAGATAGGATATCTCCATTAATTTATTTTAGGCAGGCGGGATCTTGTTAAAATGTACAGCAGGTTGGGGAAAAATTGAAAATCTAAATTTCAATGAGAAATCACCAAACATATTGGCAGCAATTACGCCAACATTTCCTCCATCTTTCAACCAACGCCAATTAGTCACAATAGTCTAGAGGGGAAAATCCCCAAGAGTTTGGAAGGGATCGAACCCCTCATACTTGCTCGCTTAAGCCAGTTTCTAATTAAACCCTTGTTTACACAAGAAAATTGCACTGGTTTAATTTAAATGAGTTTTCAAACTGGTGCAAATGGTGGGCAGTTATTTTGATTTAAGAGTGATTTACTCCTATTTAGCTTAAACAATTCCTATTGGATTTAAGCTAGCCAAAAGGAACCAGTGTTAGACCTAAATAAGGACATCCATGCGGGGTGGGGAGGTTGAACCCATTTAACTAAATTGCTAGAAATGCACATCTGATGTTAAACTGATTGAACTTCCTTGTGTAGACATGGCCTAATAGGGGTTGGAAAGAAACTCTCCCTGGGGTCAGGTTATCCCATTTCTGCAGAGTTTCTTTTTCTGAAGCAGCTGGTGCTGGCCATAACTAGAGAAAGGTACTGGACAAGATAGACCCCAGGCAACTCCTATTAAAATGAAAGGTCTGGTTCGAACATCATGCTGCAATAAGGATTAGATGAGCATGAAGATTCATCAAATAACATTACACTCCACTGTGGAGCCATATGAGAGCGAATGCAATTGTAGTCTAACTAATGATAGTCAGATACTTACAAATCATCCCCGAGAGCACAGACTGAATAAATACATCCCTGGGGAGAGGCTGAGAGGGAGAAACAAACCAGACAGGACAGATGTTAGTCACGGCTCTCGATGCACAACTAGAAGGCGTGCAAATGGGGGGCTGAATCAGAATCTGACTAGGATAGAATCGTGTTCGAGGAGCCAGTGACTCTTCCCTCTCCAGCCATGGCCTAGCTAACTGCTGTGTGCCCCACCTCTGCAGGGTGAGGGTTGGTACACCCACATAGATGCAGGCCCACCTCTTCACCAGTCTGCCGCTAAACCCACTAGCAGACCTGGCACGGCTGGTGCGCACTGAATTCTGGCCCCTTTCTGAGCAGTGGAATCACAGCTCTGCTCGGCCTAGCGCCTTCCCTGTGCGTGTCAGGATTTGCTCTTTCGTGTTTAATAAATGAGCGGTTACTGAGGTTTTACCATGCAATGGCAATAGTGCATTGCAGAGGGGAAGATCTTCTCCACTTCTGGCTGCTTTGCTCCCTTGAATTTTCCACATTATGTATTAGGCAGATTTAAAAAAAAAAAAAAAAGCTGGGTGGGGGGGGAGAGGAACAAAAGAGGAGGGTAGAAAACTTGATAAAACTTTCAGGGCCTTTTCTATGCAGCCGGGCAGCGAAGGTGAGAATTTGTAATGACAATTGCGCCCTCTGTTGGGTAAAGTGGAAAAGACTCAAACTCTTTCGCTTAGAAACCTCTTCAAGTGCATCATCAGAAGCAACCTCACGACAGACCAGGACCCACGAACGCAGCGAGGGAGACTAGACAGCAAGTGTGAAAACTCGGGACGGGGGTGGAGGGTAATAGGAGCTCATATAAAAAAAAGCCCCAAATATCGAGATTGTCCCTATAAAATCGGGACATCTGGTCACCTTAAGCGCAGCGGTAGCAGATCCTGCCAGAACGAGAGATGCAAAACCTGCAGGCCTATCTCCACTGCTACAATGATCACCACCCCTCACTACACACCTTGATCCATGGGTCCTACACATGCCTGTCACAACCTTGGTGCAGCACCTCAGCCAGTGCAACGAATGCCCCAATAGCACGTATGTGAGTGAAACCAGACAATCATGCTGCTCTCTAATGAACACACAGGAAAATGTTAAAAGACAAAACCACCCTCTCACCTGTGGGCGAACACCTTTCACTAACCCATCACTCTGTATCTGACCTGTCAGTCCTCGTCCTCACAGGAAACCCGCACAAGGCTTTCAAAAGCCAAGCCTGGGAGCTTAAATTCATAACTTTGCTAGACACTAAAAATCGTGGACTGAAGAGAGACCCTGGATGTATGGCTCATTCCAACAATCTGTAACACACTAACAACCCCCTGGCTGCTCATTATTGAGGCCCACCTTGAAATGCCTTGGGCCTGATGTTCAGAGGCGCTCCAATCGAATTCAACAGGAGCGGCGGGGAGGAGAGGGGGCTCGGCACGCTGGAAAAATCAGACACGGGGGGGGAATTGTGTTCTGTGAAGTTAGCTGGAGTTTTGCCATTGACTTCAATGGGGTCGGGATTTCAGCCAAGATATTTAAAAGCTGGCTGTCCCCAAACCGACACAACCCAAATTAGTGGCCGCTTTTGAAAATGTGGAAACAAAGAGGGAAAGCCCCGCTTGCCTACCTAAAAACGTAAGAACATAAGAACGGCCATACTGGGTCAGACCAAAGGTTCATCCAGCCCAGTATCCTGTCTACTGACAGTGGCCAATGCCAGGTGCCCCAGAGGGAGTGAACCTAACAGGCAATGATCAAGTGATCTCTCTCCTGCCATCCATCTCCATCCTCTGACAAACAGAGGCTAGGGACACCATTCCTTACCCATCCTGGCTAATAGCCATTAATGGACTTAACCTCCATGAATTTATCCAGTTCTCTTTTAAACGCTGTCATAGTCCTAGCCTTCACGACCTCCTCAGGCAAGGAGTTCCACAAGTTGACTGTGCGCTGTGTGAAGAAGAACTTCCTTTTCTTTGTTTTAAACCTGCTGCCCATTAATTTCATTTCGTGGCCCCTAGTTCTTGTATTATTGGAATAAGTAAATAACTTTTCCTTGTCCACTTTCTCCACATCACTCATGATTTTGTATACCTCTATCACAGCCCCCTTTAGTTGCCTCTTTTCCAAGCTGAAGAGTCCTAGCCTCTTTAATCTCTCCTCATATGGGACCCGTTCCAAACCCTTAATCATTTTAGTTGCCCTTCTCTGAACCTTTTCTAGTGCCAGTATAACATATGAATGTTTAAGATTGCCTCTCCCCCATCTCATCATAGTGCAGAGAAATATCAACAGATTTTCGCTTTCCCTTATTTCCTACTATGTCAAATATCAGAAGTACACAGCTGCCTAACTCTTTTATAGCTGGCTTCTGAATGCCACAAATCAGTTCTGTATTTCCTATAAATGAACTTTCAGTCCACAAGATGCCAAGAAAGTCTGGTCCTGGATGTTAAGAAATGAAACTCGGAGAGTTTCTCTTTACAATGACTAGCACAGTGAGGCCTGGTGTCTGACTGGGGTTCCCAAGTGCTCTGCTAATATAAATAGTAAATACATCATAATACCTGCCTACCTCATATGGCGTCACAGGAGGGCTTTTTATGCTGCAAACATGAAGGTCTCTATTCCCTGAGTCTGGTGGCTTCGCGCTGCTCCAGCCATGCGGAGCTGCCAGTTTAGTGAGATTCGTGGCTGCTTTGCCTCTCCAGAGTCACACAAAGCAGGCAGCGCCTCCTGGTGGATCTTGCCAAGTAGTGCAAAGCGCTAAGTGTTGTTAGGGTTAGAATTAATACAGGACGAATAACTGAATTCCTCCACAGTCAGTGAGTGCTGGCCCTCCAGAGAACGTGTACAAAAGCCAGGTAGCACCCCACATAGCAATAGATGCACAGTATCCTTGTAGACAAGTTTCTTACTCTGTTCTTTGGCTACCTAAGACACGCAAGCCTAGCGAAGGAGAACAGGCCAGTAGTTCTGGCGCTCACTCAAGTCCCAGGGTTCGATTCCCTATTATAGCTTTATAATGTTTAAGGCCGAAGGGACCATAAATCATCTGTTTGACCTGGTGTATATCACAAGCCATTACATTTTCAACCAGATGCCTCTATTCGGGGGTTCTCAAACTAGGGGTCAGGACCCCTCAGGGGGTCGTGAGGTTATTACATGGGGGGTCGCAAGCTGTCAACCTCCATCCCAAACCCCGCTTTGCCTCCAGCATTTATAATGGTGTTCAATATATAAAATAGTATTTTTAATTATAAGGGAGGTCGCAATCAGAGGCTTGCTATGGGAAAGGGGTCACCAGTACCAAAGTTTGTGAACCACTGCTCTATATTAAGCCCAAAAGCCTTAGTGAGACTAAGAATTTCAGTCCTCAGGAAACAAAACTGCACTGCTGGGCAAAGAACAGGAGAGACCGAAGTGCCACCACTGCCCGACTGGATTAGATGGGATTTCCCCAGATGATCCCAGCAGGATCCCACACCCCATGCTGCAGGGGATGGTGAAAACCCCCCAAGGCCCCAGCCAATTCGACCTTGAGAAAAATTCCTTCCTGACCCCAAATCTGGCCATCAGTTGGCTGAGCATGTGAGCAAGACACACCTGGCAGGCATCTAGCAAGAGGCTTCTCTGTACCACCTCAGAGCACCACTCCACCCCATCCCATGTCCCCTCTCCAGCTGTGGCCAATCCCCAATGCTTCAAAAAAGAATATATTTAGCCAGTTGTGCATGGAGGGGAGGCAAAATTTCCTTTCTGACCCCTGCACTGGAGCCCTGAAGCATGAGCTTTAAATATAATCGTTACCTTAATGCAGCGCTGCAAGTGTTCTGAGCATGTTGAAGGCAGTGCAGGAAATCCTGTTCTCCCAATGGCCCATGAAGATAGGGGATGAACAGGGGGACTCAGATTCACAGATTTCAAGGCCTAAAGGGACTACTATGGTAGAGAGCCCACCCGCCCGCCATGTGCACAGGCTGTAGAATTTCTTCCAGAAGCTGAATTAAAGCATTATCTTTCAAAGGGGTATCTAATTGAGACATCCACCACCTCCCCGGTAAGCTGTTCCAATTTTAACTCCCCCCCCCCCCCCCCCGCCCTGCTCAGAAATTGCTTCTTATTTCAAGGCTGAATTTCTCTAACTTCAATTTCCAGTCATCGGATCTTTACCCCCAGAGACCAGCCACCAGGCCAGACACCTACACCCCCTCCCTACAGACCCCAGCTGTGGGATGCCCCACAGTCCAAGCACCTGCACCACCCCCCTCTCCCCCCCGAGTCCAGGGATCCAGAGGGAGAAACAGCCTGATGCTGATCAGACCGGGCTAGTATGGAGTTTCCTGCAATGATTTCAGTATTGGGCTGTGCAGGGCTGACACTAAACAGGGTCTCCATCCCTGCCGGGCTGGGGGCGCCGCTCACTGTGGGGCCACGGCACACACGCTGCCTCCTTCCTTCAGGGAGTGCCAGGAACCCTCCAGCTTCCCCTACTCCAACCCCTAGCAATATCCTCTATTTGCAAGCTGGGGAGCTGGGCTCTGCTGGGTCCAGCAGTCCCTAGTGGTGGCCGGCAGCTCTGCAGTGCCAATTTTGTGAGGAAAAACTGAAATTCTGCACAGAACATTAATTCTGCGGCAATTTCTGCATTGCTCAGTGGGGCAGAATTTCCCCCGGGGCACTGTACACAGTGATCAAGTCACCTCTCCGCCTTCTCTTTGATACACTGGATAAGCTGAGCACTGTCAGTCTCACATTCTGCCACAGGCTTCCTGTGTGGTGTCACGGGGATCACTCACCACTAGAGCGGCACTTCCTCCTGGCAGCTCTGGTCCGACACCCTCTTCCGCCATTTCACTCACTCTCGCCCTCTCTGGGACTCAGCTCGCTCCCGCTGACTTGCTCCTCCTGGCTTGGCCCTCCAGCTAGATCATCACAATGGGAGTTATCACAGCCCCATTGGACACTTGTCTCAGCCAATCTTCTGCTCCGCTGTCCACTCTGTGCCACTTCCCCAGCGGCTGGTAGGGGAACCTGGGCCTACTCCGGATTCCAATCCAGGGACGTTACAACCTGCAGCCAAGGTCTCACTGCCCCAAACCTCACTGCTGTTTCCCTGGACTGTTTCCTACATCGCCTCTATCAGGCTCCTTCTCTGACACCTCTCTGGGAACGCCCTTCCCTCAGGGCCTGGATCCTCGGGCTTTATTGTCCCCCCGGCTCCCTCCTTTCCCTCGCTAAGCCCAGAGCGTGACTGCAGGTCTTCTGTACTGCAGCCCCTTTCTCACTGCCGCTTTCCTGGCTTTGTACCAGCCCGGCCTGTTCCTTCTTATCTGGGCTCCAACGTCAGTCACGGGTTGCTTAGGCCACCTAATTCCCCTCAGGTGCAGCATTATCTGATTCTCAGCCTCATTGACCCTTTCCAGGCTAGTGTGGGGGTGAACACCCCATCACCTGTGGACTTGGGCAAGTCACTTAGCCTCTCTGTTCCCCAGTTCCCCACGGGGGCTCTGAGGATGAATCCATTAAAGATCGTGAGGCGCTCAGACACCATGGCGATGGAGACCATTGACGTACCATAGATAGATAAACCCAGATTAGATTAGATGCCCATTAGACCGAATGAGCTAATCAGTGGTTCCAGTACTGTCCTCCTCCAGTTCCTTTGACTTCAAAAGAATGTGGCCAGAGCACAGACTTCAGGCTATTTCCCATTACATATAACACAGTAGAAATGAATATTTTCTCTGGATTGCGGCCATAAGATAAGCAAGTTCCGGCGTTGACTCCACAACTAGCCCCAGGATAGGATACAGTCTGCTAACCATCTTCTTTCCCCATCTCATCACTCTGCCGATGGCACCATAAAATCCACTTACCATCATTGGCGCCTGATAAATGACGCAGCTGGGACACGGATTAGGGATGGCATCAGTAATGAATTAACATACAGCTCGCCTATAGGCAACAAGCCCATTAAAACAGCCTACTTGTGTAACACCGACAGAGCCCGGTCGTTGGCAGGTGGGATCGAACCTGGGACCTCAGGGCACGAGCCTGTACTGCATGAGCTTCAAGCCATGTGGCTCTTAACCGAGGCTGTAAAACAGACTCAATCTCTCTCTAAGTGCTCTCGGTGCCAATAGATGGGACAGAACACCACACCCAGGAGGTGTGTGGGTTACATCTGGCTTTACCGTGTCTGCCTAGACACTAGAGTTTGCTGCTATGCAATTCCAGCTTTGTAGCTCCTGGACTGATTCCTTCTTGTGCTAGGGCTGCTGCTGGATGACGTGAGCCACATGCCACGACAGTGTCTGAATCATTACTGCTTTGAACAAGGCTTAATTTTACACCAATTGACAAACAACATTGCCGAGCCAGTCCGTGTGCTCCCCTAGACTCTCCACTGATTCTCCAGACAGGCACAGTCAAGAAACACAGCTGGCCACCAGACTACACCACCCTCTGTCAGACTTGGCCACTATGAACCACGCATGTGGGATTTGGTCACTGCAATTCTCTGAACCTAGGAAGGAAATCACTGACCTTTAAAGTGCTCCAGAACAGAGTGGGGTCCTCTCTCTTTTCTGGCTCCCTGTTAAAGATCAGGGCTCATTCGAGATTTCAGCCCCGAACTTCACCCAGCCCTCCATGGGGCTGGCCCACGGTACCCTATGTTGTTAGGGACCATGGCAGCAGAAAGAATTGCCTGCAGATATAATCAATATAGCTTTCTTGGGACAGTGAAATAGTTAATTACCTTCCACTAAATGCTTTCTTTCATTTCCTTCTCCCTGAAACAGGAGGCATGTGCGCTGTCTGTGAGCATCATCTAGGGAATTTCAGACTGAAAAGGCAAACTTCACCTGCTCACCTCACATACTGAGTTTCAGGACTGCGTCCGTTTAACCTGTTATGGTAGGTGTCACCCAGGGGTGCAGTTACATATATTCTTTCTTTGTGTGAGAGCAGAGGGCAATCTTGGAAGAAGCGCTGCATTGGTGTTAGTTTTGTGATGTTGTATCATTAAGGGGGAGGTGTTGCAAGCAGCAGGGGAGTTTGCGCTCTGCCGTCATCTCTCTACCTAGAGCCAGTTTTGGAGGCAGAGATGCTCCCTGGGAACCCAGGCATTAGTGTCTGGGCTGGGATCATGTGTGCTGTTTGTGACCATCTCTGTTCCAGGACCGGTAAATAAAACAAGTTACATTAAGAATATAGCCAGACTCCTCATCACTGATTTCACCTCCAATGAGAAGCCGACCTATGGGGCTCCAACCTCTGTTGCCACACGGCAAAGGGGTGACCATAAGAATCAGTTATTTACATTGTCCTAGATGGCACCCTGTTCCTATGCAGCCACACAGGAGAAAAAGGTGCATCCCACTCCAGCTGCCACCCGGCTACATAGGAAATACCCAGATCTTGGGCCAGGACACGGGTTGCATACCCCATACTCCTGCCATCCAAGGAAGTGGGTAAGAAGAGGGATGCAAGGGGCAGGGAGTGGGGAGCAGGCAGAGCTGTACCTTCACCCCACTGGCACTGGAGGGTAAAGGGCTTGTAAGGGCCATTGCAGCACATTCTTCCCCCGCTATGAAGGGGAGCTCTGAAGGGACCATACCTCAGAGAGGTGTCTGGTGCTCCTCCCCAGAAGGCAGAACTACAGGCTGTCCCATGCTCAGGGCTGAGCCTAACGGCCCCATCGGGCCCTTTGTACGCTTTAGAAAAAAAAAATCCCACAAGCACAGGCTTGGGATCAGCTTTCCCAGGCACATCTTCAGGGCGTGGCCCTCAACAGGACAGACTCTGTGGTGGTCTAGCCCTGGCAGCATGGCTACCCCTCCCTTCCCCACTGAAGCGGACAGGGGGCCGGATCACGCCCACCTCCCTCACTCACCAGCCCACGCGAAGGCCGTTGCTGAGCACAGAACGTTCCTCCACAACGTTCGGCACGAGCCGAACACCGGCAGCCTCCACCTGGCCTGGCCTGCAGGCACGACAGCGTGAGGCACCTACCGCCCAGGGCACAGAGCTGGCCTGGAAAGCCTCCAGAGCAGGTGGTGCCAGCATCGGAGGTAGCTAGGCCAGGCCCGATCGGAGATGCATTGATTGAACGCCTCTCTTATAGCCACTGCTCCTGTAACGGCTCACCCTCGCCAGAGCCTGTTGCCGCTCAGTGATCGTGCTGCCTCTCGGAGCTGAACGCCCCCAGGGGTGCTGTGGGGGGAGCACAGAGGCACCACGTGTTATACTCAGCCACTTGCCCCAGCTTGGATGGACACAGGCCAGTCTCCACCTACCTACGTGGGTGGCACTTTCACCACCCTGTGCTGGATTGTGCTCAGTGAGAATATGGGGCCTTTACTTCCCCTCCCCCCTTTGCTTTAGCCCTGCAGCGTAGCCCGCAGCCTGGCCCCCACACTGTTTTTACACGGCGAGACTGGAGAAAAGGTCAAGCTGAATTATGAAACCCCGGGGCTGTGTTATGATTAAAGGGTAAACGTTGTCTCTGGAGCGTGTCCCTGGTGGAGCCGACGCCTCTGCTCTGTCTCTGGGAACATCCAGCAGCCTGGTACCGGCAGGTTGTAAAGCACGCGCCGGCACATCAGCACTGCTTTGGCAAGAGAGCGGCAGGGAATTTAATCCACCCAGGGCCCTGAGACGGCTGGTGGAATGAATGTTTAGTTTCACAAGGACGCTGATAAAAAAAACGACTTAAAAATGGGCTGATACGGCGGCATACCTAGAGCCTTATAAACGCCTGTGAGAAAAGCCCATTAAACAGAGAAAGTCCATGAGCCGCGGGGTGCAGAAACACAGGCCCGGCCGGCTGGCTGGCTGGGATGAATATATTGCACTGGGAGCCTCTGCAACCCTATGAGCCGTGCTGTGGCTAGGGTTGCCAACCCTCCAGGATTGTCCTGGAGTCTCCAGGAATGAAAGATTGGGCTGCATTAGTAGGAGCCTTGCCAGCAGATTGAGGGAAGTGATTATTCCCCTCTATTCGGCACTGGTGAGGCCACACTTGGAGTACTGTGTCCAGTTTTGGGCCCCCCACTACAGAAGGGATGTGGACAAATTGGAGAGAGTCCAGCAAAGGGCCACAAAATTTATTAGGGGGCTGGGGCGCATGACTTACGAGGAGAGGCTGAGGGAACTGGGATTATTTAGTCTGCAGAAGAGAAGAGTGAGGGGGGATTTGATAGCAGCCTTCAACTACCTGAAGGGGGGTTCCAAAGAGGGATGGAGCTCGGCTGTTCTCAGTGGTGGCAGATGACAGAACAAGGAGCAATAGTCTCAAGTTGCAGTGGGGGAGGTCTAGGTTGGATATTAGGAAACACTATTTCACTAGGAGGGTGGTGAAGCACTGGAATGGGTTACCTAGGGAGGTGGTGGAATCTCCGTCCTTAGATGGTTTAAGGTCAGGCTTGGCAAAGCCCTGGCTGGGATGATTTAGTTGGTGTTGGTCCTGCTTTGAGCAGGGGGTTGGACTAGATGACCTTCTTAGGTCTCTTCCAACCCTGATATTCTATGATTTTGTTTGGTGATGAAACCTCCAGGAATACGTCCAGCCAGCGCTGGCCACCCTAGCTGTGGCAGCATCTCTCCTGCTCCGCCACAGGGAAGGCTGGGAAACATTGTGTCTGAGGGCCGTGCGATGCGTCATGGAGGCCCTTGGTAACAGGTGAGGTAAGCCTGGCATGATGAGGAGGATCCAAAGAGAAGCAAGACTTTCGGCAGCACCCTCGAACGAGGCATGAAGTGTGTGTGTCTGGGTGGTGGAATCACATCCTGACCCCAGCGCCTGTTCTCACCTGCTCCCAGGGGTTAAGGAAGGGCGTGGGGAGGAGCCAGATGTCCCCAGAAGGGGAAGTAGGGCTAGATTCCGTCCCCTTGGGGCTGTCATAGGAACACGGGAACTGCCAGACCCCATCAGACCCGAGGTCCGTGTAGTCCAGCGTCCTGCCTCTGAACGTGGCCGGCACCAGGGCCGTTATTTGCTGTGGGGTGGTGGGGGCAGTTGCTCCCCCAACCTTGGTGTGTCGCCCCTCCGACTTTTCATAGCTCCTCACGTCTCCCCCAGGCCTGCGTGTGCTGCTGGGGGGGGTGGGCTGGGTCAGGGCTGCTAATCGCCACATTGTCAGCAGCATCCCTCTGCCCACCAGCCAGCCAGGAAGCAGCAGTGGCAGCTTGGGCTGGAGCTGAGGCTGGAGTGAGACAGTCCCACCCCCTATCCTTGGGCCGGTCACTGGTAAAACAGCCCCCCCCTCACCTCCCTACTCCTCGGGATAGGACCAGCCTGCCAGCTCCCTGCCCCCTGCCTAGGATGGGAGTGGCCCACTAACGCCCCATGAGTAGCCGTGGCCTTGATGGGGAGGCGGGAGTGGCGATGATGACACAACTTTGCCCACCCCAAAATTTTTCTGGAATGATGCCCTGGCTGGCACCAGATGCTTTAGACCAGTGGTTTTCAAACTTTTTTTCTGGAGACCCAGTTGAAGAAAATTGTTGATGCCCGTGACCCAGTGGAGCTGGGGATGAGGGTTTTGGGGTGTGGGAGGGTCTCAGGGCTGGGGCAGGGGGCTGGAGTGCAGGAGGCGGTCAGGGCTGTGGACTGGGAGTGCAGGCTATGGGGTGGAGCCAGGGATGAGGGGTTTGGGGTACAGGAAGGGGTTCCGGGTTTGGAGGGGCCCAGGGCTAGGGCAGGGGGTTGGGGTGTGGGAGGGGGTCAGGGCTCTGGGCTGGGGATGAGGGATTTGGGGTGCAGGAGGGGGCTCCAGGTTTGGGGGGGGCTCATGACTGGGTCAAGGGATTGGGACACAGGGGTGGGGCACAGGCTTACCTGCGGCGGCTCCCGGTCAGCAGCATAGCGGGGGTGCTAAGGCAGACTTCCTGCCTGTCCTGGCACTGCGGACTGCGCTGCGCCCCAGAAGCAGCCAGCAGCAGGTCCGGCTCCTAGGCGGAGGCACGCAAGTGGCTCCACGTGACTCTTGCCTGCAGGCACCGCCCACCCCCGTTCCTATTGGCCGGTTGCCAGCCAATGGGAGTGCGGAGCCAGAGCTCGGGCGGGAGCAGCGCGCGGAGCCCCATGGCCCTCCTGCCTAGAAGCCGGACCCGCTGCTGGCCGCTTCCTGAGTACAACACAGTGTCGTGTTTTAACATCTTTTAACGACTTTTAACGTCCCAGTCAGCAGTGCTGACCAGAGCAAGGTGACTGAGCGCCTTGCATGCCGCGACCCAGTAGTGGGTCATGACCCACGGTTGGAAAAACCCTGCTTTAGAGGAAGGCGTGAGAACTAAGCCGGTCGGGAGATTTTTAAATGAAACTTTTTTTTTTTGGTCAGAAAATGCCAATTCTTCAAAACCAAACAAGTTCATGGGAAAGGGTTGGTTTCCATGAAGGGGGTGAGGGGGAGCGCTGACACTGTCTAAACATCCCATTCTGACATTCTCTGAATGAAGAGTTCCAGTTTGGGGATTGACACAACTCTTCATTTTAAAATGTAAGTGGATTTAGAATGTTAAAAACTATAAAAAATAGATACACAATAAAAAGGATGAAATCAAAAAGAAACATTTAGAAATTATCAAAACGTTTCCAGTGACCTGATCTGAATTTTTTTTTCATATTTTCAGTTTGCGAATATTTTAAAGATTTCAATTTTTCATCCTGATCCGGGATGGGAAAGTTTTTAGGACAGTTTGACAATTCTCCTGGAGCGTGAAAAACTGTTCCCAGCCCGTGTCTCGTAAGAACTCTGCAACAGCAGATATGGATAATCTGCCCCCTATCCTGGCCTCCTGTAGTCAGAGATAGAGATCGGCATGAACCCTGAAAGACAAGGTTTAATAGCCCTTACAAAATGTTGTTCTTGTTAAACTATTCTTGTTATTCTTGTAAATCCTTTTTAGAATCCTGTTAATGGCAAAAGGATATCACAACATCTATATCCCTTTAATTCAATTCAACCGAAGGAAAAGAACCTACTCAGTAGGACAATCCATCTGCTCTTCAGCAACGGGAAATATATGGGACTGTAATGGGGTGCACTCACCTCTCGTGAGCGCCCCCTGGTCGAGTGTGGGTGTGCCTATAGTTTTTTCGCAATTTCCTCCGCTCACAGTGCCCCCTGTTGGTTGCTGCAGTTGCCAAGCAGGTCTTCGGTGACTGAGCCCTCTCACTCTGTCCGTGTGTGAAACAAACAAACCCCTTCCCGGGTCCACAATCCAAAATGTCCTTCAGCCCTCCCTGGGCTCAGTCTGTAACCAGTCCAACAAGGCCCATCACGGCCCTCGCTTGCTCCGGCTAAGTTGCAAGGTTCCTACTCTGCAATTGAGCACCACCCCAAAGGCTTCTTTCCTGGGGACTCCGTGTCTCTACTTCGTCCTCAGTTACCCAACCTTCCTGCTGAGCCCTCTTAGACTCAACTCACTGACCACAGCTCCCCGCTGACTCAGTCCCAGTGCAGCCCCCTTCCCTAGGGTGCCATAGTTCTAATTCCCTTCCTTGGGGTGCAGCCACTTCCCCCAGTGGCTGGTGGGAGCGGGGAACTTGATCCCACCCACTGGTCTGGGTCCCAACCCAGGGACCCTTTAAGTAAAGCAGCCTTGTGCTGCATCCCTTTACTAATTGCTGCTTTACGTTTCCCTAGGTCACTTCCCCGTAGCCCGTCTTGAGTGTGGCAGCCAGCCAGAAGCTATTCTCTTGCTCACCCAGTCCCTGCCAGCAACTGATCTGTCCAACCCTTTTAGCCCCTGGAGCCAACCAGGAGTACCTCTTGCTCCCCCAGTCCCTGCCAGTAGACAGATCTCACACTGGCCCTGCAGCTCCTTTTATATGGCCTGCTGAGCCCTGATTGGCTGCTCTCTGCAGAGTCTCTCATTGGCTGCTTCCCCTGCAGCCACACTAGCCCACTTGAAGGCCCTCTCTACTGCTCCTTTCCTGGGATGGGTGTGGCAGGACCTGGAGGCCTCCCGCAGGGGGCCTCTGGGCCTAGTCCACCCCATCACTGGGACATAAGGCTGCCTGGTGAGGACTCTGTTAAGAACTGGCAAAGATAATCTCTGCTTCCTTAGCTCAGGGCATCAGCCCTCCTATTATCAAAGTAATTTCGCCATCTCAGGGACTTTGGACTCCTCCCTTCTTTCAGCTCTGGCTGGCCTGAGGATTGCAAGATGCAGATTCCATCTCGATAACCCATGCCTGTGTCTCCTCATTGCAGATCTTTTGCAACATACTGTAGCAGCAGGGGCTAACCTGATAGCTGCTCTGGGCCTCCCACTGGTGCAATATGCGGCTGCTCACCGTTTACATAGGGCAGAATTAGAGACCGTAACATCCCTGTGCACCACACTCTGCCCTTGCTGCCAGTTCCCTTCCAAGTGAAATTCAGGGTGTGGGTCATCATCTCCTGCTATCTCGGAGGCCAGCCCCTCGATAGCCATAGTGCAAGCTGGAGACAAGGTTCTCTAAACAACAGGCCCTGACCCTGGAAGTTGACCTGCCAGAAATTGTCCAAACTGTAAGATAACTCTTCATTTCGTCTTCCTGGTAGCATCAGTCACTGGATTCCCCAGGTACTTAGAGCCGGAGCTTCACATAAGCAATTGTGCATGCAAAGATATGGGCACAAATGCATGCCTATTTGTGTATGTAATTGTGACTGCCTGCGCAAATTTGGTATTTACATGTGCAAATGGCCAGTTATACGACTAAGAAGAGTGTTGCTGCTGATCAAGGAGCAGAAAGCTCCTTGTTCTACTTAGTGTTTAAAAAAATCGCAGTCAATCTCCAACCATAGCTGAAACAGTCCAGCTAAGTTTTTGGTCCTAGTATTTTCTACTGTGAGATCCACAAGGGTTTGCAGCATAATTCAGAGGGGTAGCCGTGTTAGTCTGTATTAGCAAAAACAACGTGGAGTCCTTGTGGCACCTTAGAGACTAATAAATTTATTTGGGCATAAGCTTTCGTGGGCTAGAACCCACTTCATCAGATGCATGGAGTGAAAAATACAGTAGGCAGGTATATATATTACAGCACATGAAAAGATGGGAGGTACCAGTCCTCGCTTACAGACAGCCCCCCAATCTAAAACAAATACTCACCAGCAACTACACACCACACAACAAAAACACTAACCCGGGAACCTATCCCTGCAACAAACCCCGTTTCCAACTCTGTCCGCTTATCTATTCAAGGGACATCATCATAGGACCTAACCACATCAGCCACGCCATCAGGGGCTCGTTCACCTGCACATCTACCAATGTGATATATGCCATCATGTGCCAGCAATGCCCCCCTGCCATGTACATTGGCCAAACCAGACAGTCTCTACGCAAAAGAATAAATGGACACAAATCAGACATCAAGAATTGTAACATTCAAAAACCAGTAGGAGAGAACTTCAGTCTCCCTGGACACTCAATAATAGACTCAAAAGTGGCCATTCTTCAACAAAAAAAATTAAAACAGACTTCAACCAGAAACTGCAGAATTAATTTGCCAACTTGACACCATCAAATTAGGCCTGAATAAAGACTGTGAGTGGCTGGGTCACTACAAAAAGTAATTTTCCCTCTGTTGATACTCACACCTTCTTGTCAACTGTTAGGAATGGGCCACATCCACCCTAATTGAATTGGCCTCGTTAGCACTGACCCCCCACACTTGGTAAGGCAACTCCCATCTTTTCATGTGTTGTATGTTTATACCTGCTACTGTATTTTCCACTCCATGCATCTGATGAAATGGGTTATATTCCCACGAAAGCTTATGCCCAAATAAATTTGTTAGTCTCTAAGTCCCTAGTCCCTAGTGCCACAAGGACTCCTCATTGTTTTTGCAGCATAAATGTTACCCAGTAGATGGCGTAGCATCTCCGTGAATGTTCAACAGCTCTGGGTTCTTGTAATAACATTTCACTGACTTTCACTTGCTAGAAGCATATCTATTAGCACTCAAGTGTCATGTAAAAAGCAACAAAGGGTCCTGTGGCACCTTTAAGACTAACAGAAGTATTGGGAGCATAAGCTTTCATGGGTAAGAACCTCACTTCTTCAGATGCAAGTAATGGAAATTTCCAGAGGCAGGTATAAATCAGTATGGAGATAACGAGGTTAGTTCAATCAGGGAGGGTGAGGTGCTCTGCTAGCAGTTGAGGTGTGAACACCAAGGGAGGAGAAACTGCTTCTGTAGTTGGATAGCCATTCACAGTCTTTGTTTAATCCTGATCTGATGGTGTCAAATTTGCAAATGAACTGGAGCTCAGGAGTTTCTCTTTGGAGTCTGGTCCTGAAGTTTTTTTGCTGTAAGATGGCTACCTTTACATCTGCTATTGTGTGGCCAGGGAGGTTGAAGTGTTCTCCTACAGGTTTTTGTATATTGCCATTCCTGATATCTGACTTGTGTCCATTTATCCTCTTGCGTAGTGACTGTCCAGTTTGGTCAATGTACATAGCAGAGGGGTATTGCTGGCACATGATGGCATATATAACATTGGTGGACGTGCAGGTGAATGAGCCGGTGATGTTGTAGCTGATCTGTCTAGGTCCTGTGATGGTGTTGCTGGTGTAGATATGTGGGCAGAGTTGGCATCGAGGTTTGTTGCATGGGTTGGTTCCTGAGTTAGAGTTGTTATGGTGCGGTGCGTGGTTGCTAGTGAGACTATGCTTAAGGTTGGCGGGTTGTCTGTGGGCGAGGACTGGCCTGCCTCCCAAGGTCTGTGAAAGTGAGGGATCATTGTCCAGGATGGGTTGTAGATCACTGATGATGCGTTGGAGAGGTTTAAGCTGAGAACTGTAGGTGATGGCCAGTGGAGTTCTGTTGGTTTCTTTTTTGGGCCTGTCTTGTAGCAGGAGGCTTCTGGGTACATGTCTGGCTCTGTTGATTTGTTTCTCTATTTCCTTGTGTGGGTATCGTAGTTTTGAGAATGCTTGGTGAAGATCTTGTAGGTGTTGGTCTCTGTCTGAGGGGTTGGAGCAGATGCGATTGTACCTCAGCGCTTGGCTGTAGACGATGGATCGTGTGGTGTGACTGGGGTGGAAGCTGGAGGCATGAAGGTAGGCGTAGCGGTTGGAGGGTTTTCGGTATAGGGTGGTGTTAATGTGGCCATCGCTTATTTGTACGGTGGCGTCTAGGAAGTGGACCTCCCGTGTAGATTGGTCCAGGCTGAGGTTGATGGTGGGGTGGAAGCTGTTGAAATCATGGTGGATTTCTTCCAGGGTCTCCTTCCCATGGGTCCAGATGATGAAGATGTCATCAATGTAGCGTAGGTAGAGAAGGGGCGTGAGTGGACGAGAGCTGAGGAAGCGTTGTTCGGGTCAGCCATAAAAATGTTGGCATATTGTGGGGCCATGCGGGTGCCCATAGCGGTGCCACTGGTCTGGAGGTATATATTGTCACCAAATTTGAAATAATTGTGCATGAGGATAAAGTCACAGAGCTCAGCAATAAGTTGTGCTGTGTCATCATCAGGGATACTGTTCCTGACAGCTTGTATTCCATCTGTGTGGGGGATGTTTGTGTAGAGAGCCTCGACATCCATGGTGGCTAGGATGGTGTTTTCTGGGAGGTCACCAATGCATTGTAGTTTTCTCAGGAAATCTATGGTGTCACGGAGATAGCTGGGAGTGCTGGTGGCGTAGGGTCTGAGTAGGGAGTCCACATATCCAGAGAGTCCTTCAGTGAGAGTGCCAATGCCCGAGATGATGGGGCGTCCAGAATTTCCAGGTTTGTGGATCTTAGGTAGTAGATAGAATAACCCCGGTCGGGGCTCTAAGGGTATGTTGATTTGTTCCTGTGTTAGTGTAGGGAGTGTCCTGAGTAGATGGTGCAGTTTCCTAGTGTATTCCTCAGTGGGATCTGAGGAAAGTGGCCTGTAGAATTTGGTATTGGAGAGTTGTCTGGCAGCCTCCTTCTGGTAGTCAGACCTGTTCATGATGACAACAGCACCTCCTTTATCAGCCTCTTTGATGATAGTGTCAGATAATAAGTGTCATGTAGGAGCCAGAGCGCAGGGTTTTCAAAAGGATAATGTATACCTCAGACCAAAATATTTGAGAATTTGATGCTTTCACCGACTGGTTCTCAAGCTGTTCCCCATAAGCCGGTCCTTTTTAAGACATTAAGAACTCAGCTGCCTCTGCCCCAACCTCCCAGTCCTGCGTCCGCACCGTGCCTTGCCCACCCTGGGCTAGGCTGAGAGTTTCTCCTCCGCTCTGCGTAGGTCCAGGAGGAACTCCGGAGAGGAATTGTGACTCACAGAGATGCCTGAGTCATTGTTCCTGCTAAGCGCCTTTGCTGCACGGGGCTGCGGGGAACTGCGTGCTGTGTCAGCTCAATACCAGCGCGGGCCCAGCAGCTCCCCGGACTCCTTACCCCATGCCCCAAACTCGCTTATGGGTGAAGTTTGTGGGGTGGGGGAAGCACTGGACATGCAGGCCCTGTTGTCTCCCTATGTCTGGACCCAAAATCCGGGTAGGTCTCTGCAGCTCCTGTAACCTGCACCCTCTGTGCAGCACCCAATCTCGCCCCGACAACGTCCTAGTAGGGGAGGAGTAAGAAGCCAGGATGCAGTAAAGCTACCCGTGATGGCTTGGGTGTGGCAGCTTGGTTCTACCCCTGCTATTTTTAAATCTGGGCGGGGTATTTCCTGCGCAGGCTGGTGACAGCATGAGGGCAAGACTGCTGGGTGCGGTTATGCACAGAGCCACCTTACATCAGCCCGGCTAAAGAACATGCTGGGCTGGGCTGAGGACCCTCTGCTTCTGGTCTCCCTTCCTCCAATTTCCTCAGCCCTCAGTTTCCAGGAGCCCAAGCAGTTTGGTTCTGTCCTTTCCTTGGCAACACTAGCGCCATCCACCAGTGCAATCCCCAGTGTACCCAAAGCAGCACAGGGCCACCAGGGGCACGTCTACACTGCGCTGTCTGTGGGATCCAGGCTTGTGGACTCAGTGTTTCCAAGCCCATGCTGCATTGTAAGCCTGGGCTTACAATCCCTGGACCTGGATCCCCCAGCCGTGCTAACGTGTCCATACTGCACTACGCAGACCTTCTGATTCGGAGCTGTGGCTTGAGCTGCATCCACATGGCAAAGCGACAGGGTTTGGACCCGAGTCACAGTGGGATCCAGGCTCTGATCCACCCCCATTGCAGGGCCCTAGGACCCGGGTCCTGAGTTTTTGCTGACCCGAGTCAGACTGATTTGTATGTGGACAGAACGTTGGCTTGGGCTCAAACCTGAGTCTTTTCCTGGTCTTAATATGCAGTGTAGACACCCAAGGAAACTCATGCGCCACAGAAAGGCCCACGCGGGAGTGCACACAGCAGTGCCACCTCTCTATCCAGCTAAGTTCGGTGCTTATATGGCCCACTCACTGTGGATCGGAGCGCCTCACAGTCTGTGATGTAGCTCTCTTCACACCATCTCTGTGAGGCAGGGAAGTGCCATTATCCCAACTGAAATCATGGAAGTTAGGCGCCTAAATACCTTTGAGGATCTGGGCCTAACTGCCTTAGGAGCCTCCCATTTAACTGAACTTAGAGACCTAGGCCCGTAAATGCCAAAGTCACTTTGGAAAATGGGACTTAGGAACCTAAGTCATTTACATCTACATTGGGGGAAATAAACTCAGGCAGCAAGTAAACAGCTGGGTAAATATTCCAGCTTGGACTGGAGCTTGGGCTCTGAAACCCACTCCCCACCCTGGCTTCAGAGCCGGAGCTCCAGCATCTTTACCCAGCTATTTTTAGTGCCATGGCACGAGCCCACGTCTGCAGACCCAAGCTGCTGCAGGGGCAGTCCTCACTGTAGACCTATCCTTAGACCCTTCTGAAAACGTTCCCCAGAGAGTCGATTTGTTCTCCGGGGATGCCGCTGGGCGCTGGAGTCTCTTGAAAAACTGGCCTTAAACTTTTATTTGGATTCTTAAATGCAAAAGCGAGACAAGAAAAGGAGCCGCTGCCTGAAGTCTGCTGAACAGAATGATTCAGGAGGGAATTCCAGTGAACTGCTTCCCCAGGGTGTGGCTCTAGACATCCTTATTGACTTATGGGTTGTTCGAGAATTGTCTCTCAGGCTGTTTTTCATCCAGCGGAGTCCACATTGTGTTTTGTTATGTCCTAAAAGAAACACAACAGTCTTCCCAGCACAGAAAGGGGAAAGAGGCCATTTTTGCAGCAGTATTCTTTGCATGCAGATGTGGTCGCCTTATCTCAAAAAAGACATATTGGCATTGGAAAAGGTTCGGAAAAGAGCAACAAATATGATTAGGGGTATGGAGCGGCTGCCGTATGGGGAGAGATTAATAAGACTGGGACTTTTCAGCTTGGAAAAGAGACTACTAAGGGGGGATATGATGGAGGTCTATAAAAGCATGACTGGTGTGGAGAAAGTAAATAAGGAAGTGTTATTTACTCCTTCTCACAACACAAGAACTAGGGGTCACCAAATGAAATTAATAAGCAGCAAGTTTAAAACAAACCAAAGGAAGTATTTTTTCACACAACGCACAGTCACCCTGTGGAACTCCTTGCCAGAGGATGTTGTGAAGGCCAAGATTATAACAGGGTTCAAAAAAGAACGAGATAAATTCATGGAGAATAGGTCCATCAATGGCTATTAGCCAGGATGGGCAGGGATGGTGTCCCTAGCCTCTGTTTGCCAGAAGCTGGGAATGGGCGACAGGGGATGGATCACTTGATGATTCCCTGTTCTGTTCATTTCCTTTGGGGCACCGGGCATTGGCCACTGTCGGCAGACAGGATACTGGGCTAGATGGACCTTTGGTCTGACCCAGTGTGGCCGTTCTCATTGACACATCCAGGCACTAGATTTGGGTCTGCAGTTGGACAATTGCACTGCAAATCACTCCATATGCAGAACTGCTGCGGGAGTTATTCGCACCCCAGAAAAGTTCAGGTGCAAAAAGAAGTGAGGCAGAAAAGTCAGCTCTTCAATCACTTCATCGAACCAGATTTTTATAAAAGCTCCGCGGCTGCGGTCGGCCCTGATCGTCAAACGTGCCCAGCACACTGGGTGCGTGCTAGATGCTGAGGGCTTTTGGAAATTTGGCTACTTAGGTGCGTAAGGGAGAAAATCTGGCCCACACTGAGCCTGAGAGTTACTGGAAATCTGAGCCATTTGCTATTGGCCCAGTTTTCTTTGCCACGACCCCGGCTTATCTGTGAACAGTCACTCGAGACAAAAGCACAATCAGCAAATCAGTTCGGACATTCTCTGCCTCTCCTGCGTTGAGGGATCTGATGTAAAAACCCAGCTGGCATCAGAGAGGAACGTCTGACAACCACTGCATGTAGACATGCTGCTTCTTCTACAGCGGCCGTCCTCTGCATGTACCTTATACCCTCTGTAATTAACACGGAGACGGACCCTTTAAACAGATGGCCCCTTAACTCCTGCACTGAGTCCCTAGCTGAAATCCACCGCACTCTGCCAGAGGGAGGGGCCGCGTATGCATGTTTGTGGGATTGGTCCGTGGGGACTTCCAGGAAATAACTTTTCTTCTGTCAAATAACTCTGCTTGTTCCACCAGCTCCCCCAATTACATCATACCAGCATCCTCACAATTTCCACAGCAACCAGCTACAAGGCTACCAACGCCCATGGGACGAGCCAACCTGTGCTCAACACAGAACCTCAGTGGGGTGGGAGAAGGCAAAAGGTCATTTCCCCCCCCTTTTGTGGCTGCCTGATTTGGGGGCCTGCCAGGGGCTGGCTTGGTCCCCGACATAAGTTAGAGCAGCCCCAGAGCTGGGGGAACTCCCAGCTGACCAGACGGGCCTGCTTTATGGGTATTTCATGCATAGATGCTATTGCAGAACAGAGAATCAGACTGATGGTTTCGAGCAGGGAATAAGAATCAGGAATGGGCAAATTCCTACTGACCTAGTCTCCACTCAGCCCAGCATGCAGCAATAAGATGAGCTATGCGGACGCCAACTCTCATTGGGGTCGATAGGAGTTAGGTGCCTGAATGCATCTGCAGATCTGGACCTATATTCCTACATCAAATAGCAGCAGATCTCGGTTTTTACAATGGCAGGTGCACGACTGGCCGCACGTGGCTTGGTAAGCAAACTAACCGTGTGCGGCTGTCTCGGGGGACGGGCTCCCCTTGACGGAACACACCAACCCTCCGTTCTGAGGTGCAAACTTACCAGCTTTACAGACCATGTCTGCACTGCCCAAGGATTCACACCGCACAGGTTGACCTCTCCAATCCCCTGCATGTACTGGCCCCTGGAAAACCTGATGGGTTCTTTGGGGGCAGCTCCTCTGCAGTTGCTCCAAAGACCTGGTCAGGAATACGGACAGGATCTGCCCAGGGCACTGCAGGGGGAAATGCATTTTCTTTAAGGGTCCCATCCAAGAAGAAGGGCACCTGGCTGGAATGATCTCTTTCCTTCATTCCTTTGGCTAGTTGCTGAGTTATTTAGCTCAAATTTGTTTAGCCTTTAAAACAATTAACATGCACCCACCCCTCGGCACAGTTGAGCCCAGATCAGCAAGACAGAGCACAGGGTGGCCAGACCGAGGACGTGCGTGCATTGGCAGTGGTAATTGAGGAAGGTTACCGAGGTCTCTGCTTGCACAATGCTATTTTAGATCTCGGGAAGAAGCTTGTTGTCTTCAGATGTTTATTACAGATCTCCACCCTGCCTTGTCTTGCTTTTCCTGCCACTCAGCTGTCTTGCTTCCTTTTCTCTGCTCTCAACAGGATCATGCCAGAAACCACATGGCACAGACCTCCCTCACTCCTGCTTCAGAGGCTGCAGGGCCCTGGGGCCAGACCCTACTTCCACTGAACTCCATGTGGGGATTTTCAGGAAGCTTCCAGAGAAGCAAGAAGGCAGCGTCTCCCCAGCTTGCTGAGGGCTCCCGGCCTCCCCACAGGCTCTTTTAGGCAGTTTTAGTGTCCAACCTGAAGTCCAATCAACACAAACAGTTCCTCAGCTCTCCCTGGGGTACAGCTCCCAGGGGCTTTCCCCCGTGTAGCGCTCAGGTTCCCTCTGCCTCCCCTCCCCAGGGACTCTGGCCCCTCACGTCCTAGCTCTCCAAGGCAGAGGGAGCCCCAGGTCCCTTCTCTCTGCCCTTTGTCTGCCTGGGGCTCAGCCTAACTCACCAAGGCTCCCAACCCCTCACCAGCTCGCTCATTCTCGAAACCCAAGTGCCCTCTTTCAAAGCTCAGCTGGGGTCCGCTGGCCAGTCACAGGTGCACTGAGCCTGCTCCCCCTTGAAGGACCAGTGTCACGGCCTACAACTAAGTACACACACGAGCATGTGCCTGGCTGGTTTGTGCAGGAACATTCACAGCAGTGGAGGGAGAGCTTCCCAGCTCCGTAACTCTGCAGCAGATGGGTAACAATAACATTATCATTCTTTTAGTCAGCATCCCCACTTACCATAGTGCAACAGTTCCAAAGAAGGCAACGCGGTAGCAATGCTTTGGGAAATATCCTTGAGGCTTTCCATTCCTGGAAAGAGGCATTTCCACGCCATCATACATCTTGAATCCAATGGGAATTGCATTCACTTCTAAATAATAGACAAATGCTTTAAAGATTCCAGACACAGAGGATTTCCTGTGATAAGGCTTACACACATACTACTCGGATGTTACAGAGTTTGTCTAATCGGACAAGACCGTTAGCAGTTTGCAGTCTTTATCCGCTTACATTAAAGTTTCGTTTCCAAGCGGTTTGGTGACATCATGATCAACTTTTCCTGGGACTTAGAACTTTCCATGGAGCAGTTTTGTCTGGTCAGTTACTAACACACCGGAGACAGATTGACACAGAGTTCTGCTGTATTCCACAAGATGGGAAGAATTAGAACAACCTGTTAAAAATTCAGTCACATCCCACTTTCTGGGTGCATCCACCAAGATGTCATGGACTGTCAGCAGGATTAATGCTCTCTACTGAGATTCCACTTGAACACAAAGCAAGGGTTTAAATCAGTAGAATATTTTGAATGGATTTTAAAATGTTTCAAGTAAATGAGATTGCCACTGATTTCTGCAAGCAGCATTCGTACAACTGCCAGGCAGGGAGGGAATTGGTATAGGTCTGTGGAACAATCCTGCTTGGAATTATTTCCCCAGAAGAATAAAGTTTATGGCAGTGGTTCCTAAACGATGGTCTGCAGAGGACTTACGTTGAGCTGGGTGGTCACATGGTGCTGGTGCCTCCTCCTTTCCAGGTGCTATCCCGCACTGCGAGACAACTAAACTACAT
The DNA here is from genome assembly GCF_027887155.1 of Malaclemys terrapin pileata. Lineage (NCBI taxonomy): Eukaryota > Metazoa > Chordata > Testudines > Emydidae > Malaclemys > Malaclemys terrapin. Next base: position 145,958,386 of record NC_071508.1, on the reverse strand, counting down.
TCCGAATAGCCATTTGCCCCGTCACAAACTGCTGCATTACCACAAGGATACTATCTGATCGCCTATGGGAGGGATAAAGCAGGGACTCCTAAACTTTTTCATAGCTTCAACCACGTCTTCATCGAGCGATTGGCTTGTGGAGGCAGCCATCCATTCCCTCCCATAGGTCTGTTACTGCCTTGAAATTAGCCCAGACGCAGATTTCGGCTAATGCATTTTTACCAAATGACGCCTGAGGACATTCCTTTCTGCTATTCAAAAAGGGTGGCTGGCAAAATATAATCAAATCATACACCAATTTAATTTAATTTAATTTAATTTAATTTAATACATGCTCCAGTATTATTTCATTATTTTTTATTTTAAATGATACAAAATACAAACATAAAATCCTACTACTACATGGGGAGGCAGTGACCCTTAGCAAGCTGGGGAGACGCTGCCTTCTTGCTTCTCTGGAAGCTTCCTGTAAACCCCCACGCGGAGTTCAACGTACATCAAAGTCCAAAAACCCATCGCCTATGGGAGGGAATGGATGGCTGCCTCCACAAGACAATCTTTCTGTGAAGACATGGTCCATGCCATGAAAAAGTTTGGGCGCCCCTGGTTTATGGAATTTGAAGCATGTTTCCTTCCTGATGCAAGCAAAAACAGAAGCAACTGTGTTAATGGTTTCAGTGTCCTATCTGAATATGAAATAAGCACTGTTTTCCCACCCGGATCAGTGTCCTAAAGAGGACTGTACAGCAGATGTCATTTTTACTACATTTCCCCTTCCCATTTGTTTAGGTTTTGCAGTGCGTTAGAAACAATTCTGCCCGATTCCCATTTCTCAATACATTGGATGAGATCCTCACCTGGCATGAATTGACATCATTCCATTGAAATCAATGGCGCTCTAGTCATGTACAACAGTTGAGGATCTGGCCTGTTATTCCTTTGGTAACCATCTGAAGTTCCAGGATTTCACAAAAAGTGCAGGGGATGTGCCATGTGGCTAGTGTTGGTTTATACTAGGGCCTGAACTCATCCCCAATTCCTGTACTGACAGCAGCCCTGGAAGGCTCACTTTACTTTCTCCAGTCGTTGCATCAGGATGTCCAAAATTTGTCACGGGTTTCCAGTTTTTGTGCAATTAGGAAAATGTTTCAGTATTTCCAGTTATCCCTTGCCCAGTATTTTCCCATTCATAGTCCTCAAGGGACATAGTAGGGCAGTTTCACTCTGCTGCTTTTAGCACATGGCATTTGGGAGATGAGGAAGTGGTGTTGGGCCAAACTGTATTTGCTGCCAAAGGTAAGTAATACAGTCTGTGGTACAGTGTGTCACTGGAACATGTCACTGGCATACGGGTACTATGCGCGTTAATGTCATTTGCCAACCCATTTGGTCAATCCCTATACCAAGGATTTGGCTCCAGGCTTGACTAGTTTGGGGATATCGCTTTGCCCAGCTCTCACGTACTGTGGCATGTCATGAACATTTTCTTTGCAGGGTAGCTGGCTCAGGACACGTTGTTTTGGAATTATACAGCTGGAGATAATTACAAGGGCTTTTTTTATGGTCATCTGATTACTCAGAAAAGGCTTAAAGTTAGAACTGTAAATGGGAAGGGGCGGGGCCTCATGGAGTGGGGGCGGGGCTGGGGGCAGAGTGGGAGTCGAGCACCCACGGGAAAGAGGGGAAGTTGACACTTATGCGTGGGCCTTTTAAATGACTGAAGGTACTAGGATTAGAACTCAAGAGGCCAAGAGTGTTTTAAGTCCGGACTCTCTGTCTGGTTTCACTTTAATGAAACACAGTCAAACCATAACTTCTCTGGTAGCTACAGGTGCTCAGCATGTCTGAAGACCAGACCAGTTAGTTGGGTGCCTACATATGGATTTACATGCTAACTTTAGATACCCACATTGGAAAACATTGGCCTTAATTAGGCCCCATTTCAGGGACCCATCCCTCTTCAGGAAAGCACTTCAGCACTGACTTCACTTCAGCATCTGCTTACGGCCCAGTGATATCAATGAGACTCAGGTAGGTGCTTAAGGTTAAGAACGTCCGTCAGTGCTTTCCTGAATCACGAGTTTGGGGCAGAAGGACTGGGGGAAAGGAGACCAGATCGGAAACATATTTTTGTAAGGCGTCAATTCCAGGGATGGGGCCCACAATTAAAAAAGAAATAAGAATCGCCACGATTGGTTAAATAACTGTTTCCCCGAAAGCCTCTCCAGGTGACGATCGTACAAGAGGAGACAAAGTGTTTGGTCCGATGATATTATCTCCTCTCTCAGCTTAGAACAGGACGAATGACTGAAACTGCTCAGCCAATGCGGCCGGGAAGCAGCGTGGAGGCCAAAGGGTCTTGAAAGATCCACAGGAGACAAGCCTTAAGAAGTCAAATCCTGCCCTGCTGGGGTGGGGAGCAGGAGACGCAACCCCACCTCTCAAACCTCCGCTCTCCACCCCTGGACCGCATTACGGGAGCAGCCATGCTCCAACCCTCCACCGGGCAGCCTGCTGGCAATAGCTGACCTGGGACCCATGAAGCCCAGCCCCAGTGTGAGGCTCCGCCCTTCAGGTCTGATTGGCGGAGTCCCAAAACAGCTGATTGGCCCGCTGGCCCTACTTAACCCAGCAGCAGGAACAGGAAGACGTTTGACCAACTGGGTTCTGCCCTGAGTGCCTTGTGCTTCCTACTACCTCAGCTTGATTTCCTGGCATCTGACTCGTGGTTCTGATCTCGTTTGTCTCCTGCCTCTGATCTCCCAGGATCCCGACTCCTGTCTTGTGCCTATGACCTCTGGCGTGGACTGCTAGGTGTGGCCCATGACCATGCTGTGACAACTGGATTCTTAACTTTAAGCACCTAATTGAGTCCCACTGACATCACCGGCGTGATACAGCTCCAACTCGAGAAGAAGGCGTTTAACTCCCTAGGAGAAATTTTCCAATGCAGGGGAGGATCCAGCCCAATATTCATTCACTTTCTATATTGCCCTGTCACGGCTCAGGCATCCGTCGCTCTAACCGGCTTAGAGTTGTTCTGTGCTCGTGCCCTGCGAAGTTCCAAGAGGCGTTACCCACACGCTCTAGGGCACCCCGCCTTTATCCTTCTGTGGGCTCAAGGCATAACCCGGTTAATTTAGGCACCCACCCTTTCCCAGTTCCTAGGGCTGGGCATAACCTGGTTAATATAAGTACCAACCCTTACTTAGTTCCTAGGGCTCTGGGTGTAATCGGCTGTGGATTTATGGGGCCTTTTATTAGTAAAAGAGCCTTACATGGTAATAGCCTTAAGCTCTATTTATTAACAGTCACCAAAACAGAAAACACGCTAAGCAATGCTCACCACTCCCAAGAAGGCTGTCGAACTTTCTTGGTGGCCAGTCAAGATTAGATCGTCCAGAGCTCCAGCTACCTACACAGTGTGGTTGGCAGGGGTTGAGGTCTTGCAGCTCTGATCTCGGGGCTGTGCCCTGGAGTTAGGTTCCAAAGAACTTCCTTTGGGACCCCAGTTTATATAGTTAAAACTTGGGTCCTACTTCGCTAGACCTTCACCAATCATTTCTAAGGTCCTACAAAACAGTATTTTTCACCAACCCTAGCCCATTACAAAATAATTCTTTAACCAATCAGAGCCCACCACCTTAGTTGATTTAAATCTTGCAAAATGAGTTATGCAACAGACAGAAACAAACAATGAATCAGACAGAGACCATCCAGATAAACAATAGAGAAGTAGGGACTATAACAGGGCCGGCTCCAGGCACCAGCGGAGGAAGCACATGCCTGGGGCGGCACATGCTAAGGGGCAGCACTCCGTCAATTCTTGGGGTGGCACAGTCCGAGCGGCTTTTTTTATTTTTGCTTCGGGCAGCAAAAATGGTAGAGCCGGCCCAGGACCATAAAGGCAAAACAATAAAGAAGTATAGATTTACCAATCACAACCCCTGAGAAGTGATTCCTTGCCAGACAGAATGTTATCAAACAAAGTTAAGAACATAAGAACAGCCATACTGGGTCAGACCAAAGGTCCATCTAGCCCAGTATCCTGTCTTCCAACATTGGCCAATGCCAGGTGCCCCAGAGGGAATGAACAGAACAGGTAATCATCAAGTGATCCATCCCCTGTCACTCTGTAGTGAGCCGGTGTGGCACCCCTCCGTCTCCGGTAGGGCTGAGCTTCCTCCAACCCCAGTGTGGGCGGAGCCACCGGGTCCGGGGCCCGCCCCTCCGAGGTCACGGCCCCGACCCGGAAGTATAAAAGCCCGCCGGCAGAGCTCAGTGAGGCCCAGACCGCCAGAGAGAGCAGACGTCCCGGGCCGAGCTCCCGCTTGGGAGACAGCCGCAGGCCGTGAGCCGCCTGCTACCCCGAGGAGGACTGGCCAAGCCTGCCCCGGACCAGCTACCCCCGAGGAGGAGTCAAGCCTGCCCCGAGCCAGCTACCCTGGGGGAGAGCTGCCGGACCGGCCCCCAAGCCCCGCACCAGAGGAACCGATGCTGCTGGACTGGCCCGAACCCGGCATTGCCACCAAGGTAGGCCCCGAGGGGGAACACGGAAGTAGCCCGGGGGTAGCCGACCCCGGTCAGGCTGCAGAGGCCTGTGAGCCGATGTCAGTGTGTTTCGGTCAGGATACCCCACTGACCGGCAGCGGCAGTAACCGCTGCTAGGGCCCCGGGCTGGAACGCAGTGGAGTGGGTGGGCCTGCGTTCCCCCCTGCCACCCCGCTCACGGGTGGCAGGCTTCCCCCTCACCCAACGCTCAGGTGTAGGACCCTGGGCTTACCCTAACTGCTTGTTTGCTCAGCCCCTGCAGCCAAGGGCCTAAGCTGTGACTGTTTGTGCCCCGCCCTGACCCAGGGCCTGGGCTCCTTAACTGCTTGATTGCTCAACCCCTGCCCCAAAGGGCTTGAGCTGTGACTGTTTGTGCCCCGCCCTGATCCAGGGCCTGGGCCTGCTTAAACTGTTGATTGGCGCTCAGCCCCTGCCTAAGGGCCTGAGCTCCCTGAACTGTGGGCCGCTCAGCCCCTGCGTAAAGGGACCTGAGCTTGGACTGTCTGCGCTATAGTGAGCCGGTGTGGCACCCCTCCGTCTCGGAGGGTAGAGCCCCGGCGCGACCCTACTACACACCCATTCCCAGCTTCTGGCAAACAGAGGCTAGAGACACCATTCCTGCCCATCCTAGCTAATAGCTGTTGATGGACCTATCTTCCATGAATTTATCTAGTTCTTTTTTGAACCCTGTTATAGTCTTGGCCTTCACAACATCCTCTGGCAAGGAGTTCCACAGGTTGACTGTGCGTTGTGTGAAAAAAAACTTCCTTTTGTTTGTTTTAAACCTGCTGCCTATTAATTTCATTGGGTGGCCCCTAGATCTTGTGTTGTGAGAAGAAGTAAATAACACTTCCTTGTTTACTTTCGCCTCACCAGTTTTGATTCTATAGACCCTCCATCATATCCCCTCTTAGTTGTCTCTTTTCCAAGCTGAAAAGTCCCAGTCTTATTAATCTCTCCTCATACGGCAGCCGTTCCATACCCCTAATCACTTTTGTTGTCTGTAAACATTTAAGATCAGTTTCTTGATCTGGTGATGGTGGGTACTATTAGGACAGGATCTCCTTCTTAAGAGCCTGATATTACACTGTTCTGATGCAATTTAGATGGCATGTGAGGATGTGACTTTCTACTTCTTAGCTCATGGCTGCCGGTGCCCTACTGTGGCTGCTGCTGTTTACTGCAGAAAAAGGTCTCAGACCTTACAGTGGGTCTGCGCCTGAAACACAATTCATCCCGGAGAGACCCCAAGGGCAGTTTGACGCCACCATCAGCCACTGACTGCACCATAATGGTGTGACTGAGGCCTGGGTGATTTTCAGCACATGGTTCTGAACATTGGCAAAACAATGACCTCTTCAATGACACTGAAGGGAACAGTTAAAGTGGAGCAAGGAACAGTGTCTTTTTCCTACCTTCTGGATACCAAACACTGGCTTTTCCGGACACCTAGGCTACGTCCTCACTACGGGGGGAGGAAGGGGCCATTTAAGATACGCAAATTCAGCTACGCGAATAGCGTAGCTGAATTCGACGTATCGGAGCCGACTTACCCCGCTGTGAGGACGGCGGCAAATCGACCTCCGCGGCTCCCCCGTCGACGGCGCTTACTCCTACCTCCCCTGGTGGAGTACAAGCGTCGATTCGGGGATCGACTGTCGCGTCCCGACGAGACGCGATAATTCGATCCCCGAGAGATCGATTTCTACCCGCCGATTCAGGCGGGTAGTATAGACCTGCCCTTACTCCGGCAGCGAATACTTTTTGTTAAACCATGCAGTAGGGCCTTTTTATTTATTTTGGACGTTTCTGGAAGCAAATGCAATGTGATCAGACGAAAGTTACGAATGACTCAAGAGAGTGGTCACTTGCAAAGCGGTGCCTGAGCAAGGGTTGCCTAAAATGCTAAGGGAATCACCCGGCTTGTCTTAATTGTGGCATTCAGATGCCTTTCCTATTCCTAAGCATATGAAATAATGTCTGCGTGTTGACTCATGAATGGCGCAACCCTGCTCCTACTGAAATCAGCTGCTTTCCTGCTCTGATGTAGAATGTTTTCATGGTAGCACGGGTTGCATGAAAGTCATTTACCTTCGCCAGTGACCTGGCACCATGTGTTGGCTGCTGTTTGCTGTTGGACCACCCACTGCCCTGCCCCACACCCCTATGCCAGGCATGGAAGATGCTACTTCTTCCCATTAGCAGCCCACCTTCTACCTGAAGGTTTCTAACCGGGCTTTAACTTTTCCAAACTGAGGTCGCAAGCCACAGCTGTAGAATTATGCCAGTAAGGACTGCCTGGACTGCAGGACATTCTGATCCTACCCAATCACCAATGCCAGCCCCTTCCCAGCACCAGCCCACCCCAACGTACCACCTGCACATACAGCTGGCTCCACTGGCTTTACATCACCCAGCATTTGCTTTATATCACTTACTCTTACATTAGGGGAATTCCCCACTGTCATTCGAGGGCAGTTTTCCAACTCCTTTGTGCTGTTTGAGCAACGCAAAGCAGCCAGGACACAGTCCAAGGAACTGGCCCTGAGTTTGTATAAGGCTCCTATTGTTTGTTTTTCTTCTTTCCTTTTGAGTTACGGTGTTTCTATTCTTTCTTAAAGCCATTGTAGAGGATCTAAATGGCAAGTGAATTGAATGGCAGCATTTTATCTGATATACTTCTTGCGGCGCCCTGTATTGTTTAAAAGAGGACCCTAGAAGAGATCCCCACCCCTCATTTCTCTTTAGATTCTAGCACAATGCCCTCAAAGAAGAACTCATTAACAGATGCAGGCCGCGGGGAGGGGGGTGGGTGGGAATTGGAGCCCTGCAGGCTTTATGCTAGACAATAATGAAGGAGATGGGTCTGTCACCACCATCACACTCCCTTTTTAGCCACAGCAATGTTGGAGGCTGTTCCAACTTAATATATTACGGGGTTCAATGAGGGTGCGTTGGTGCTAGGGGCTGAAGGAAAGATGATCCTGCCCACAAAAAGCCAACCGTGTAAATATAGGAGAAAATGTGAGCTACCAATACATTGTTCCTTGTCTGGTCTATTCCCTCATCTTCCAATACAATCATTTGTAAGCCTTGAACTGCAGCCAAAGTTGTACCAGTCACCTTTCAATCAAATGGACTGATCCGACCTCTTTAAAAGCAAATGTTAAACCTCTGGAGAAGTGTGATGAGTTACAAATGAGGGGCTCTAATCCAAGGTGCAGACAGACAGCAACTGTAACACCATTGCAAACATTTTGATTAAGAACCAGGCAAGTCTTCACAGACAACACGAGGTTAGTGACAACGATATTAAATCACGTAATGTCAGGATACTGGGGCGCTATGCAGTGTGATGGTCCAGATCTCTGTGATAACTCTCTGATTGTTTGAAATAATTTTAGGGAAGAGTATTTGAAACTCTTTGAGGATGATTAAAGCTTTCCATATTCCATTTATATTTTCTGCCTCTTTGTGCTGAACAGGGATAATTCCTTATCATTCGATAACTGGCAAATATAAGATCATGTCTGAAGTAAGGAGAAATATGGGAAATTGACCAAATTTCAGTAACAAAACTTTATATTTTTTCCTGACAGAGCTACAGCTTCACAGATGCACAGAAAGAATTGCTGATCCTAACTCGGATTTCTGAATCAGTCTGTAAAAATACATTATAACGCCTAGGAGTCCCGGGGAGTCACGGGCCAATGCCCCATTGGGCTAGGTATTGTACAAACACCAAACAAAAAGACTGTCACTGCCCCAAAGAGCTTACAGTCTAAGTATAAGGCAAGAGCTGGCTACAGATAGGAGAGTACAAGAAAACAATGAGACAACAACGCTGTCTCCTCTTCCTGCAAAGTTTAGATTGACAGTAGATGGGAAGCTTGGCTTTCTTCAGGTGATTAGTTGTGTTCCTGGAATGCCCCAGCCACCCTTGTGCTGGGCGCTGTACATACACATAGGCAGAGATGATCTCTGCCCAAATATCTTAGTCTAATACACAAGATAGTTGAAGAACGGGAAGGGGAACAGAGGCAAAATTACTCATCCATGGATGCATGGCCGGTCACTAGTAGAGGTAGGAATAGAACCCAGGTGCCCAGGTTGTTGATCTAACCACTATACCATGCTGCTTCTCTTAATTTTAACTAAGGAACCATTTTTCTTAGGTCACATCTAAATAATGTGAGTGAAGGGCAGCCAGAACAGGGTGGGTCTAGCGAGCTCAGAGGACAAGCCGGTGGCCATCTGTCATTTCTGAGACTCAGCCAAAGATTTTGGCATATAGTGGCATTTCATTGTACAGTAACGAGCGCCTCCTAGACCCACCACCTACACAAATGTATTTTTTACTACATTTAGGAATGCTTGGTAGCTGTGTATTTTTCTAATATAGGATCCCAAGAGGACTCACATGTGACAGATTGTGAGGTTCCCCCCCCAGAAGTATTGATTCCTATTGAATTTTGTCCTTTCATCAATGAGGTCCCAATCCTGCGAGCTGTTCCATGTGGACAGACCCCCAACAACCGCGCAACGCCTCATCGAAATCAACAGGAGTAAAGCAGCATGCCGGATCGGGGACTAACATTTTACTGGTGACTGTAACAGAAAATTATAAATAAGATTCTTTACAAAAAGTCCAGGTGTTATTGATCGATAATGGTGACGCACGTAGGGCCCCAGCCATCCACTCCTTCTGTGCCCAAAATTCCCACTGAAGACAAAGGGAACATTAGACACAGCAGGAATGCAGGAGAAGGCTCCTGCTGAGAAGAAATATCTCCTGTCTCCTAAAATATTTAGATGAAATATGTTTCTGGACTCCTTTTCCATTACCGTAAACGTCCACCATGCAGCTGCATGCGTCTCCGAAGTACTTGGAACACTCAGTATCATAACACAGCCGGAACGTGTACTTCTGAGGGCCCGTGGTTGTTGATTAATGGATAACACGATACCTTAAAAAAGACCATCTGCTCGTTTAGGGCTGCATAATGAAAAGTAAACGGGCTAATTAAATCAATCCATTTTTATTTTGGTTTAAATGCGAGGTCACCTTAAATTGTTCGTATTCTTTTAATCATTTTTTATTTTTAGACACAGCACAAAATACGCAAATATTTAACAAGGGGAGTAATAAAAAGCAACAGCTTTGTTCTCTTGTGCCTCTCCTAGCCTTTAGAACAGAACTGCGTGCTTCCAAGAACATTTGTTCTGCCTGGTTTGTTCTGCAGGGGCTTGATCCTATGATCATTGAAGTAAATGGCAAAACTCCCACTGGCTTTTGTTAACACAGGATCAGAGTCCACTGGTCTTGGCTCTAATACACCTATACAACAGGCCGGGGGCAGAGGAAGAACGAGAGAGTAAAGGGTGCGCCAGAAGGCAAAGAGTGGTCCCTCAACCATTTATTTACCCAGTTATTTATAGCGAGGGCCCTACCAAATTCACAGCCATGAAAAACGCGTCATGGACCGTGAAATCTTGGTCCTGCTAGTGAAGGCAGAGGGCTGGACTCGATGACCTTTCAAGGTCCCTTCCAGTTCTAGGAAATGGGATATCTCCATTAATTAGAATTAGAAATCGGGGCTCCCACCGTGAAATCGGGTCTTTTGTGTGCCTTTACCCTATACTATTCAGATTTCACGGGGGAGACCGGCGTTTCTCAAATTGGGAGTCCTGACCCAAAAGGGAGTTGCAAGGGGGTCACAAAGTTATTTTAGGGGGAGAGGGGTCATGGTATTGCCACCCTTACTTCTGCGCTGCCTTCAGAGCTGGGCAGCTGGAGAGCAGCAGCTGTTGACCAGGTGCCCAGTTCTGAAGGCAGCGCCCTGCCAGCAGCAATGCAGAAGTAAGGGTGGCAATACCATACCATGCCATCCATATTTCTGCACTGCTGCCTTCAGAGCTGGGCAGCCAGACAGCGGCGGCTACCAACTGAGGGCTTTGCTCTGCAGGCAGCGGGGCAGAAGTAAGGGTGGCAATACCACACCACGCCATCCTTATTCTGCGCTGCTGCTGGTGGCGGCTCTGCCTTCAGAGCTGAGCAGCTGGAGAGTGGCGGCTCCTGGCCAGGAGTCCAGTTCTGAAGGCAGCGCCGCCGCCAGCAGCAGCGTAGGCGTAAGGGTAGCAAGTACTACAACCCCCCCTACAATAACCTTGTGATCCCCCCCCCCCCCACCTCCTTTTTGGATCAGGACCCTACAATTAGAACACCGGTGACATTTCAGATTTAAATAGCTGAAATCATGACATTTCTGATTTTTAAAATCCTATGGCTGTGAAATTGACCAAAATGGACCATGAATTTGGTAGGGCCCTATTTACAGTGCACTCACCACTGTAGGATCAGGCCACTCTGAACACAGAGTCATAGATTTTAGGCCCCCAGATGGGACCACTAGATTATCCAGTTTGACCCTCATAGATTTTAGGCCCCCAGATGGGACCACTAGATTATCCAGTTTGACCCTCATAGATTTTAGGCCCGCAGATGGGACCACTAGATTATCCAGTTTGACCCTCTGTACAATGCAGGCCAGAAAAGGTCATCCAATCACCCATGTATTGAGCTCAATAACTTGGTTTGACTAATGCATATCTTCCAGTCTTAGGCCTGGTCTACACTTAACATTTAGCTAAGCTGTTCATGGGTATGAAAAATCCATACCTCTGAGTCCCACAGCTCTGTCAGCCTCTCCCCAGAGAAGACACAGCTAGGACACATTTGCACCAATCCCTTAGACAGAGACAAGCACCTACAAGATCTCTATCAAGCATTCTTAAAACTACAATACCCACCTGCTGAAGTAAAATAACAGATTGACAGAGCCAGAAGGGTACCCAGAAGTCACCTACTACAGGACAGGCCTGTAGTGAGGCCGTATTGGCAAACCGGGAAGTGGGCGGGCTTAGCCGCCCACTACGAAAGGCCCCTCCCCCAGCCTAGCGGGAGGGACCACTGGACCCAGTACCAAATGATTACGTGGGACAACTAATAAAAAAACAGGGAGCGAGGTGACGGTCAAAGGTTCAAAATCAGGGAACCAGATGGGGACACCGAGCAGAGAACCCCGGACAGCGCCCACTGCTCCTCGAAGGTGGCAAGGGAGCCAGCGGACGCTGCCCAGTAAAACTCCGCACGGAGACGTGAAACCAAAGAGGTGTGAAAGTAGGCCCCACAGTCGCAAAGCACCCCCTCGTCCAACATCTTCTCCCTGGTATTATAGATGGTGAGTTTGGCCAGGGCCAGGAAGAGGTTGACGAGGAGGTCTCGCGACTTAGTGGGGCCACGGACAGGGTGTGCATAAATAAACAAGTGCGGGGAAAAGTGTAGCCAGAACCTCAACAAGAGGTTCTGGAGAAGCCGGAAAAGGGGTTGCAGCCTGGCGCACTCAAGGTAAGCGTGCGCCAGGGTCTCCCTAATGCCACAAAATGGGCAGGCCTCAGGAATAGGGGTGAACCGCGCCAAGTACACGCCCGTGCTCACGGCCCCATGAAGGAGCCGCCAACCAATGTCCCCGGCGGGCCTTGGAACTAAGGTGGAATAAAGGCTGGCCCACCGGGGCTCCTCACCCTCCACAGGTAACAGATAGTCCCTCCACTTGGTGTCGGGGCGGGACACGAGGGTGAGGTGATGCAACGTGTGAAGCACGAGCGCGTACAGATAGTCCCTAGGCGCGGTTCGAAACTGGACCGGCTGCAAAGCGCGCAGCCGGCTCGGGTTATGGGAGCGGGAGAGCCGGGGGGGCTCATGGAACAGGGGCCCGAGAAAAAGGTCCGGAGGGCCCGGGGTGAGGGGTGGGCGGGGAACACCCTCCCGCAGGGCCCGCCACAGGAAGCTGAGAGCAGGAGGTGACAATGCAGTGCCCACCTCCTGGAGTACACGCAGAGGGGTCGCGAGGGTGGAGAGCCCCATGCGCCGACCAAGCGCGCGGGGATCCACCCAGTCCCCTCTGGTGTAGTCCAGGAGGTCTCCGACCCTGGTGGTTTCCGCCAGGACCAACCTCCGGCTCACCGAGGGCGACTCCGCCACCTGCACACGAAGATCGGGATTGTGCAGCAGGGGCTCCGCGAGGAGATCCGCGCCCTCGGTGGCCACAATGGACCTGGTCGCCGAGAAAAGCTTCCAGGTCCGGAGAAGGTCCTGGTAGAAGACCGGCAGCTCCGAGAGGTCTCGCGGAAGACCTCTCGGATGAAGAAAAAGGAGCTGCCGGTCGTATCGGAGCCCTCGGAGGCGGCGGAGGAAGGCGTGCGCTAACGTGCTCCATGCCGGACTACCTTCACCATAAAGGAGCCTCTGCAGGGCCTGGAGGCGGAAGACATGGACCTGGCTACGAAGGCAGACCAGGCCCTGTCCCCCCTCCTCCAGGGGAAGACTCAGAACCCCCGCAGAGACCCAGTGCAGTCCAGGCCAGAAGAACTCCAGGGCTATCCTCTGGAGCCTGGCCAGGAGTCCCGGGGTCGGGCTCAGGGTGTTGAGCCGGTGCCAGAGCATGGACAGGACAAGCTGGTTCAGCACCAGCGCCCTCCCCCGCAGGGAGAGACACCGGAGCAGTCCCGTCCATCTCCGCAACCGCTCACGCACCCTGGCCTCCAAATCTAGCCAGTTCTCCGGCGGAGAGGGATGCGTGGCGGAAAGATAAACGCCCAGATAGAGCAGCGGGCCCGCGCTCCACCGAATGGCTTGAAGCGCGGGTGGGAGGGAGCCCGCCTGCCAACCGTCCCCGACCACCAGGCCAGAGCTCTTGGCCCAGTTGACCCGGGCGGAGGAGGCGGTCGAATAAACGGCCTGGCAGGCCTCCACCCGCACCAGATCCTCAGGGTCCTGGACCACGAGGAGCACGTCGTCGGCGTACGCCGACAGGACCAGCCGCAGCTCCGGCTCCCGGAGCACCAACCCTGCTAACCTCCGGCGGAGGAGGCAGAGGAAGGGCTCGATCGCCAGAGCGTACAGCTGGCCCGAGAGGGGGCACCCCTGCCGTACTCCCCGCCCAAAGCTGACCGGCTCGGTCAGGGTCCAGTTGAGCCTGACCAGACACTCCGCCTCAGCGTACAGCACCTGGAGAAAGCCCACAAACTGGGGCCCGAAGCCGAATGCCCGCAGAGTGCCCAGGAGGTACCCGTGGTCCATCCTGTCGAACGCCTTCTCCTGGTCCAGAGAGAGGAGGGCGAACGACAGACCATCCCTACGTCCCAGCTCTAATAGGTCCCGGACCAAGTACAGGTTGTTAAAGATGCTCCGGCCCGGGACGGCGCAGGTCTGGTCGGGGTGGACCACGTCCGCCAGCACGGACCCCAGCCGCAGCGAGATGGCCTTCGCTACGACCTTATAGTCCGTGCTGAGGAGCGAGATGGGACGCCAGTTTCGTAAATCGCGGAGGTCCCCCTTCTTCGGCAACAGGGCGAGCACTGCTCGCCTGCACGAGAGAGGGAGGACCCCGCTCTGCAAGGACTCGGCCCAGACGGTGACGAGGTCTGGGCCGAGGACGTCCCAGAACACGCGGTAAAACTCCACGGTCAGCCCGTCCATGCCTGGAGATTTGTTAGTGGGCATGAGCCGGAGGGCCGCCGAGAACTCAGCCAGAGAAAGAGGCAGCTCCAGCCGGTCTCGGCCGCCCGCGCTGACCGTCGGGAGCTCGGTCCAGAGCACCCTGCAGGCCTCGGCGTCGGTCGGATCTGGGGAGAAAAGAGCGGCGTAGAAGGCCCTGGCCCTGCCACGCATCTCCTCCGGATCCGTGAGGGGGGCGCCGTCCTCCGCCAGGAGGCAGGTGACATGCTGTTTGGCCCCCCTCCGTTTCTCCAGAGCGTAGAAGAAGCGGGAGCCGCGATCCATCTCCCGAAGGAGACGGATGCGGGATCGAACAAACGCGCCCCGGGCCCGGTGGTCTTCCAGGGCCCGGAGCTCCTCCCGCTTCTCCCGGTACGCCGCGCGGAGGGGTGGATCCTCGGGGCCGGAGGCCAGACGCCTCTCCAGCTCCAAAACCTCCCGCTCCAACTGCCCTAACAACGCATCCCGCCGCCGGCTGGCGCCCCGGGTGTAGTTCCGGCAGAAGAGCCGCGCGCGGACCTTCCCCACATCCCACCACCGCCGCGCCGAGGGAAAGGCGCGTCGCTGCCCCCGCCAGGCCAGCCAGAACTCCCGGAAGGATGCCACGAAGCCCACGTCCTCCAGCAAACTATTATTAAAATGCCAATAGGCCGGCCCCGGCCGCTCGGAACTGAGAGAGGCCGTCACGGTCACCAGGTGGTGATCTGAGAACGGGGCCGGCCGGACGCTGGAGGCATGGGCCCGCGCCAGATGAAAACGGGACAGATAAATGCGGTCCAACCGGGAGTGGCGCGACCGGTCGTCCTCCACCCGGACATAGGTGAAGGTGGTGTCGTCGTCCGGGTGGTGGTCGCGCCAGACGTCCACCAGGGAGTGATGGTCTACGATCTCCCTGAGGACGCCCGCGGCTGCCTGGGAAGACTCAGGCCCGGAGCGGTCCCGGTCCTCGAGGGTGGTGTTAAAGTCCCCGCCCAGGACCAGGCACTCGCGAGAATCCAGAGTGCCGAGGAAGGCCGCCGCCCGCTGATAGAAAGGCACGCGTTCCGAGCCCGTGGTCGGGGCATAGACGTTGACCAAGTTCAGAACCAGCCCCTCCACACGGGCCCGGACGTGCAGCAGGCGGCCTGGCACGACCTCGGCGACCCCCAGCACCTCAGGCCGCAGCCCCGGGGAGAACAGGGTGGCCACTCCAGCCGAATGGGCGCTGAGGTGGCTAAAATAAACCCCGTCTCCCCACTCCAGCCGCCAGCTAGCCTCGACGGCCGGAGCCGTGTGGGTCTCCTGCAGGAAAATCACAGAGTACCCCCCCTCCCGAAGGAAGGAGAGCACCTGGCTCCTGCGGAAACCCACCCTACAGCCCCGGGCGTTCAATGACGCAAAGGTGGTAGCTGTCATACGGAGGGCTGGGGCAGATCCTCACGGGCGGAGGGATCATCGGCCCCTAGCGGGCCCCGCAAGATCCCGGTTTCGACTCCGAAGGTCAAAAGGGAGTCGCGGAATCTGCGGGCCCGCCGATAGGCCGCGATGTCCCGCCGACCGGACCCCCGCCCCTCCCCCAAAAGCGCCTTCACGGCCCGGAGGACGAGATGGAAGTCCCCCCAGTGCTGAAGGGCGAGCTGCACCTTACCCTGGGAACCACGGGAATCCGATAGAAAGAGGCGCAGCTCATCCCGCAGCGCGGAGGGGGAGGCAGCGGCCAAGCCGCCGCCATCCTCCGGCGGGGCCCCTGAAGGGTCCTCGCGGCCCACGGTGACGGACAAACAAGGGGCCGAGCTCCGGCGCTGCTGTGCTGGGCAGCCCGTCCCCATCCCCGGCAAAGGAGAGAGCGGCTGAGGGAACAATGCAGCCCCAACAGTGGCAGGAAGGGGAGACACGAAAACCGCCCCCTGAGGGTTGTCTGCAGGCAACGGAGATGCGACAACCCCGGGGGCGGCAGTAACACCAGAGGTGGCAAAAGGAGACACCTCGGGGACAGGATCTGGGGCAAGGGCGGGAGTAGGGGCGGGGCTCGAGACGGGAACAGGGACTTGGGCAGGAGAGGGGACAGGATCAGGGACGGGAACGGGAACGGGCTCCCCATCTCCCGCTGCCAAGCCGCTAGACTGCGGCTCCCCTCGGCCAAGGTCAGCATCCGAGGGGACGGAGGCAGCAGGGGCAGGGGAAGCCTCAGGGGCAGGAACGATGGAAGGGGCAGGATCGGGGATAGGAACCGGCCGCTCAGCAACGGCTGTCGCCCCGAGGGGCTCGGCGGCCGTGCACGAGATGGTAGTCGCGGCCGGGCTGGCGGGTAGGGCTAAGGGTTCTCCCAGGACTAAGTCGGGAGCGGCAGAGTGGGGCGAGGAACCGGGAGCAGGAGAAGGGGGCGGGACTAAGCCAGCACCCGGATCGGGGCCCGCTGGCAGAGGGTCGTCCTCCCCTTGGGTAACCGGGGTCAGACCCAGGGCCTCGATCTCATCGAAAATGGAGGCGAAAGCGGTCCCCTCGGCCCCGGCGACCTCCCCGCCAGTCACGGAGACAAAGGCCGCCCCGGCATCGGCGGCGGCGGCGGGGGGCACGGACGGAGCAAGGGCCGGGAGAACCGCTACGGAAGCCTCCTCAGGTGTGGGCTCAACAAAGGGGACAGAAGTTTCCCCAGCCACTGCCACGGCATCCACGGTCTCCATGGCCGGCACCTCCTGCTGGGCACCGTCCGGGGGCGCGGAAACAGAACTAACAACGTCGGCCCCCCGCGGCATCTTTCGGGGGGCCTGCTCTCCCTCCTCATCAGAGGGGAGGGAGAGAGCCCGCGACCTGCGGGCACCGCGCTTCCCCCGGACGGTCACCCAGCCCCCCGAGGTGGAAGAGGAGGTGGAGGGCCGGTCAGCAGGGGCAGGGCCAGAGGGCAAGGGCGATGGCTCCGGGGCTCGGGGCGGCAGGGTCGGAGGGACAGCAGGGGCGAGGGAAACCTCCCCCTGGGGCAGGCCCTTCCCCGCGGCCGGCGGAAGCCGCCCCGCCCTCTCCTCCACATGCCCCGCCGATCCAGGGTCGGCGACGGCAAGGCCCGCCCGCCCGGCCGTCTCCGCGGCCAGAGCGGGAACCGCGGCAGAAGGAGGAGGGGCGGTGGCAGCAGCAGTGTCCGAACCGCCAGGGTTGCCGGCGATGACAGGGCCGGCACCCTCCCGGGCCCCGGGGGTCTCGGACGCCCCTCCAGGCCGGGCCAGGGGACAGTCCCTCCGGACATGCCCCGGCGCCCGGCAGAGGAAGCACCGGGCCTCCCCCGTCGAATAGTGGACCCGATAATGGACCCCCCGGTAGGGCACCAGGAAGGACCCCTCGAGCGCCACTCCGGCACCCGCCGCCGGTGGCAGCTGAAGCTGGACCTGCCGGCGGAAAGACAGGATGTGCCGGAGGGCAGGGTCCTTACAGCCCAATGAGAGAGAGCTCAGAATGGAAATGGGCTTCCCCAGGGTGGAGAGGGCCGGCAACAGGGCGGCGTTGGGGAGGTAGGGCGGGACGGAGGTCAAGAGCACCCGTACGCCCAGGTCCTCCAGGGGTTCCAAGGGCACAAACACGCCTCCCACCGCCAGGCCTCGTTCCACCGCCTCCTGCGCAGCGGCCACCGACGCCAGGAAGAACACGGCCTTCCCGTACATCTTGGAGGCCGCCACGATGGCCGTTGGCCCCACCACCCTCGCCAACGCCCGCACATAGGTCTCAATGTGGGGCGAGGCAGGCACCAAATGGCAACGGACGCCATGCCTCCTAGTCAGCGAGGGGAAGGGGCCGTGGTCACCAGGGACAGGCCCAAAGGCGGCGGTCGGGGCGGACGACGGGGCGGCACGCAAAGAGGCGGCGGCCACCTGGGCGTATGCTCTGGGGGCCGGAGGTGGAGCGCCACCAGAGCTGGTGGAAGGGACAGCAGGAGAGGGAGGGGCCGCGGCCGGTGTCGGGGCCGCAGCGGGGACCGTAGCCCTGCCCGCAGGAGGTCTGGCTCCACGGGCGGGGCCCTTGCCCTTCTTCCTCCCTTGGCCCTTCCTGCCGGTGGAGGGGGCAGCCGTGGCAGCGGCGGTATCCGGGACAGGGCCAGCCGAGGGGCCGGCCACTGGGGTGGGCGGGGACGACGGGGCAGGGGCAGGGGCAGGGGCAGGGGCAGAGTCCCCCGCCATCACAACCTGCAGCCGCTCCTCCCCTCTAGGCAAAAGACAACACAAAGGAAAGGCAACCACTCCCCCCCGCTAGGCCGCAGGCTGGGGAGGAGGGTGCCAATGGAGAGGGCACACAGGAGCAAAAAGAGAGGGGTGGGGCACAAGTGCCAAAAAAGGAAAGCCGGCTCCCCCGGCTACACTAGGGCGGGGGGGGACTACAACAACAGTAGAAGGGGGGGTGAACAGTGCAAAAAGGGGGGGGCAACAAAACGGGGGCACAAGCGCGCGCGGGGGGGCAAAGGGGGGGGGGGTGCACCAGAGCAGCGGCTCGGAAACAGAATGGAATGTCCAGCCAGCTGCAGCCCAAGGACAAGGAGGGGTAGGAGGAAAAACTCCAGCCAGCCGCAGCCCAAGGACAGGGCCGGGAACACAGCCAGCAGGCGAGGAACCGAGGGGGGGGGGAATGGGCACCAAACAAAATAAACCGAAGGGGCTCGAAAGGAGTGGGGTAGGGTAGGGCCAACTAATACAAAGGGGGCTACAGGGAGGGGACCCCACCAGCGAAACGTAGTTGGGGGGCAGGAGAAGTCCAGGGCGAAGGAAAAGGTGCACCCACAGCGTTCGCGAAGCGCAGGCTCCGCCGTTCACTGCTGCAAGTAAACAGTCCCAGACGATGGAAATGGCGGGGGGAGCAAACAGCCCTGCCGAGGGGCGAAAAGCAGGTCCAGGTGGCACGCGGGGCGGTGGAGGGGTTGTCGGCAGCTGTCGGCGGTGGGGGTGGTGGTAGAGGGGGAGTAGATGAACGAAGGGGGGGGCACCGCACCCCCCCCGCACCCCCTTCAACAGTCCGCTACGGGGGACGGGACAGCAGGATCCCAAGTCGACCTCGGAGCTTCCTGGCAAGCGACGGCTTCCAGTCCGAGGAATTACAAACGAGAGGCTCAGTACCGTCCACACTCCTAACGCGACTGGGGGCACCACTACCCCAGGAGCAAAGATGGCAAAGTCACTCAAAACACAGTCCTCAAACAACCCCCTCCACAATCTCCCGAACCAGGGACGCAGTCTCTTCGCACTCCGCGACGGAGGCAGCGGCTCCCACACAGGAACAGCAGCAGCAGCGAGCGGCAGTCAGCCGGCCGGGCAACCGGCCAGGCAGGCAAGCAAGCAGGCGGGTGGGCCCCCAGATGGTATCGGTGTTGGCGTTGGGGGGCCGATGCTTCTCCCTCCGGAGGCGAGGGCGAGGGGGGGGGCAGGCCGGCAAGGCCCCCCCCTCCGCACTCCTCACTCACGCACGCAGCAGCAGCAACGGCAGCAAAAGCAGCAACAGCAGCAGCAGGAAGGGGCCAGGGAGGACGGAGGGAGAAGGGAGCACAGAAAACTCCAGCCGGCTCCCGACGGCCCCTGAGGGAGAGGAGCCTGAATTGGCACCCAAGTGGGCGGAGCCACCGCCACCTGTTCCCGCCCCCCGGAAGTCAAGGGGCGGGACAGGAAGTATAAGAGCCAGGCCCCAGCCCTCAGTTAGAGCCCAGCAGCCGGAGAGGCCAGACGTGCCGGTGCGAGCTCCGGCGAGACCAAGGCTTCCCAGAGCCAGGTACCCGGACACGGACGGACCGAGCTGCCCCAGAGCCAGATACCCGGACACCGACCGACCGGACCTCCCCAGAGCCAGGTACCCCGACGCGGATTGGCCAAGCCTTCCCCAAGCAAGGTACCCCGAGGTAGACTGGCCACCCTTGCCCCGAGCACGGTACCCCGAGGAGGGGCCCGAGCGCCCCCCTGACCGGAGACCGGAGGAGCAACCCGACCCGGACGACCCTCTGCGAAGTGAGGAACCCATGGTGTGGGACCCCGTTGCCGAGCCCAGCGGGGAGCAGGTACAAATGGAGGAGGAAATGGAAATCAGCCCGGGGGTAGCTGACCCCAGTCTAGCTACAACAGAGAGCGAACCCATGTTGGTGTGTTGCGGTCAGGACCCCACCAACACAGCGGCAGACTGACTGCCGCTCTTAGGGCCCCGGGCTGGGACACAGTGGAGTGGGTGGGCCTGTGTCCCCCCTGCCACCCCACTTAACGGGTGGCAGTCTCCCCCTCCAGCCAGCGCTCTGGCACCGCCACTGAGCTATTGCTTGCTGCCCTGAACGAGTGCTTGTTGCCCCACCCTGACTGAGGGTCTGGGGCGTCCCGAGTTTGTCCGTGCTCAGCTCCTGATACCCAGACCTGAACCCGAACCCCTGAACTATTGTTTGTTGCCCCGCCCTGACTGAGGGCCTGGGCCTACTAACTTTGTCTGGGCTCAGCCTGAAGGAAGGTCCTGAGCCCCTGAACTATTGTTTGTTGCCCCGCCCTGACTGAGGGCCTGGGGCTACTAACCCTGCCTGGGCTCAGCCTGAAGGAAGGTCCTGAGCCCCTGGACTATTGTGTGCTGCCCCGCCCTGACTGAGGGCCGGGCCTGAACCCCTGACTTTACTGCTCAGCCTGAAGGAAGGTCCTGAGCCCCCTGGACTATTGTTTGTTGCCCCGCCCTGATTGAGGGCCGGGCCTGAACCCCTGACTTTACTGCTCAGCCTGAAGGAAGGTTCTGAGCCCCCTGGACTATTGTGTGCTGCCCCGCCCTGATTGAGGGCCGGGCCTGAACTCCTGACTTTACTGCTCAGCCTGAAGGAAGGTTCTGAGCGCCCTGGACTATTGGGGGTTGCCCTCCCCTGAATAAGGGCCTGGGACGTCCTGAGTTTGTCAGGGCGCAGCTCCGGATCCACGGAGCTGAGCGCCCGAACTACTGTTTATTGCCCCGCCCTGAGCTAGCGCGGGGGCTTGACTGACTTTGTAATCCCCAGCTCCGGCAGTGAGGACCGGAGCCCGGGCCTGAGTTACTGCCGGACCCTGACGGAGAGCAGGAGCTCATTGCAGAGGCCGTGTACCTTTGGCCTAGTCCCTGCCAGAGGGGCGGAACCCTGAGACCGATCCAGGCCGTGTAGTGAGGCGGCCTGGCCCCCGACGGCCCCTGAGAGGGCCCGACCCCCGCACCGGACGTTTACACGTGGCGCCCAACGTGGGGCCACCTGCCTAGCATGTGGGCACGAGCCCTAGACACCGGTGAGAAGGGGGCAATGGGGGAGAGACCTCCCGCAAGGGAGGGGGATTTACCCCAGCTCCTGACCCGCATGACCGAGAGTCAGGAGCAACAACAGGCGGCCCCGGTGCGATACCAGCAGGAGTACCAGGCCGCCCACCTGCAGCAGCAGCAGCAACTCATAGAGCAGCTGGGGGCCCAACAACGGCAGCTGATCGCGGACCTGGTTACCCAACAGCAGGATTTCCAGCAGAAGTGTATCCAGCAGCTTGCCGCGGCCCTAGTCCGCCCGGGGGAACCCCTGTCCGGGGTCGCCCCAGGGGCCCCGCGACCCAGCCCCCCAGTACGGTTGACGAAGATGGGACCCGAGGATGACCCCGAGGCTTTCCTCGTGACCTTTGAGAGGGTGGCTATTGTGGCCGGCTGGGTCCCGGAGCAGTGGGCCACCATCCTGGCCCCCTACCTAACGGGGACTGCCCAGACGGTCTACCGAGGCCTGTCGGTAGAGGCGGCCAGGGACTACAACCTAGTGAAGGCCGCTATTCTGGACGCCCTGGACGTAAGCCCCGAGACCTACCGACGACGGTTCAGGGGCCTGGCCTACTCCCCGGGGGCCCGCCCGCGGATGGTGGCTCAGGAGCTACGAGAGACCTGTTGAAAGTGGCTACAACCTGAGCGCCGGACAGCGGAGGAACTGATGGAGCAGGTGGTTCTGGAGCAATTTACGCAGGTACTCCCGCCAAGGGGAAGATCCTGGGTCCTCCGCCACCGGCCGACGACGGTCTCTGCGGCCGTCACGTTAATGGAAGACTTCCTTGCGGCGGAGGTCCCGGCGGGGGCCGCTGGTCGGGCGGTCCCGGTTCGCACGGAGCACCCCAACCCAGAAAAGAGGGGGCCGCCCTCCCGGGCAGCCCCGAGTGCTCCCGCCCGTAGCATGGAGGGCCGGGCTCGGGTGGCCGCACCCTCCGGGAGGCTCACACGGACCCCGGCAGGCCCCGCCGGGGGATACCGTCGGACCCCCCCCGTGGATGACCCCGGGGCTCGGCCGCAGCTAGAGCGAGCCACGGTGGGACCCTGCTTCTCCTGCGGAAGGTATGGCCATTTGCAGCGGGAGTGCCCGGAACGGGGGTGTGCATTTGGCCAAGTCTATTCAGGAGAAGGCCGTGCCCGACGTCCACAGGGGACCAAGATCACCGTGCCCGTGGCTGTTGACGGCCGCCAAGCGATGGCCCTCCTCGACTCAGGCTGTGGCCAAACGCTGGTCTGCCAGGCCCTCGGCCCACCAGCGGACGACCACCTGGCGAAGATTCCCCTGCAGTGTATACACGGGGATGTGCGACGCTACCCCAGCACGCGGGCCCAACTAACCATCGATGGGGTCACCCGGCAGATGACGGTGGGGCTGGCGCCCCGGTTGGCATACCCGGTGATCCTGGGGCGGGACTGGCCCACCTTTAACGCCGTTTTACGCCGCCGGCTCGAGGGTAACCCGCAGGCCACGCCAGCGTTGGGAGGGGAGTCCCCGGGGACTGAGGACGACGAGATAGACAACCCCGTCCCCGCCAATCCCCCGGGGGGGCGAGAAGACCCTCCTCGGGGGGGGGACTCCTCGGCGCCCACAGATTTCTGCCGGGACCAACGGGCCGACCCCACCCTCAGACGGGCCTACGAACAGCTGGCCTCCGTAGACGGGACTATTCTTGACCCCCAGCGTGCGGCGCAGTGGCCGCATTTTGAGTTACGACAAGAACGCCTGTACCGCGTGGAGAAGGACCCCCGTACGGGGGACATCCGGACACAGCTTCTCGTGCCGCGGTGTCACCGCCGGGCGGTCATGAAACTGGCCCACGACGTCCCGGCGGCGGGGCACCTCGGGCATGACAAAACGCTGGCCAGGATTTTGGGGCGTTTCTTCTGGCCCGGGGTATATCAAGACGTAAAGGACTATTGCAAGTCATGTCCAGAGTGCCAGTTGGCCGCCCCTGCCCAGACCCCTAAGGCACCCTTGGTGCCGATGCCTCTTATGGAAACCCCCTTCGAACGCGTGGCCGTGGACCTGGTGGGGCCCCTCCCGAAGAGCAGCGCAGGGTTCCAATACATCTTAGTAATGATGGACTATGCCACCAGGTTCCCTGAAGCCGTTCCTCTCCGGAACATCTCGGCCCGCACCATTGCTATGGAACTGGTCAAGATCTTCGCCCGCGTCGGACTGCCCCGGGAGCTACTCACGGATCAAGGGACCAATTTTACATCCCGGCTGCTCAAGCAAGTCTGTGAGATCCTAGGGGTCAAGCAACTCCGCACCTCCATCTATCACCCCCAGACCGATGGACTAGTGGAAAGGTTCAACCGGACGCTGAAAGGGATGCTGCGTCGGTTTCCCCCGGAAGACCTTCGCCAGTGGGACCAGCTCCTTCCACCCTTGCTTCTGGCAATACGAGAGGTTCCCCAGGCATCGACTAAGTTCTCCCCTTTTGAATTGTTATATGGGCGACGACCCCGGGGCCTGCTGGATCTCATGAGGGAGACCTGGGAACAGGCTCCTTCCCCGGCCCAGGGTCTCCTGCAGTATGTGCTGCAACTACAGGAGCGTCTAAGGCAGGCGGGGGATCTGGCACGGGAAAATTTAAAAGCCGCCCAGGACACACAAGCCCAGACGTATAATCGAGGGGCACAGACTCGGGACTTCCAACCGGGTGACCGGGTATTACTCCTCCTCCCGTCCAGTGAGTCGAAGATCCTGGCCCGGTGGCAGGGGCCCTATGAGGTAGTCAGGAAAGTGGGCCCGGTCACGTATGAAATAAATCAGCCGGACCGGAGGAAGAAGAACCAACGCTACCACGTCAACCTCCTGAAGCCCTGGAAAGAGCGAGAAGGGCTGTTGATCAACCCCTACCCGCCCGAACCGGAACTGGGACCCCAGGTTCCCCTTTCCGGGGACACCGAGGAACCCCAGCTCGGGGAGAACTTAACCGAGGAACAGCTCCGCCAGACTCGGTGCCTCCTCCAAGCCTTCTCCCACACTTTCACGGACCAGCCGGGACACACCTCCCTCGTACACCATCGGATCCAAACAGAACCCGGGGTGGTGATACGGGGGACGACCCGGCCCCTGCCCTACCATAGGAGACAGGTCGTGGAGAAGGAGGTGCGGGCGATGTTGGATCTAGGGGTGATAGAGCCATCCCAGAGCGAGTGGCGTAGCCCCGTGGTGTTGGTGCCTAAACCCGACGGGTCACAGCGGTTCTGCATTGACTTCCGCCGCGTCAACGCCATCTCCAAATTTGATGCCTATCCCATGCCTCGGATAGATGAGCTGTTGGCCCGCCTGGGAGGGGCCCGCTACATCACCACCCTGGACCTGAGTAAGGGCTACTGGCAGATCCCCCTAGAGCCCGCCTCCCGTGAGAAGACTGCCTTTGCCACCCCCACAGGTCTCTATCAGTTCACCAGGATGCCCTTCGGCCTCCACGGGGCCCCGGCCACCTTTCAGCGCCTGATGGACCGCCTCCTCCAGCCCCATCAAGAATACGCGGCCGCGTATTTAGACGACGTTGTCATCTATAGTCCGCAATGGGAGACCCACCTGGAGAGAGTCGCAGCCGTCCTGAGATCCCTGCGGGAGGCCGGCTTAACCGCCAATCCAAAAAAATGCCGCATCGGCTGGCAAGAGACTAAGTACCTGGGGTATGCTATCGGGCATGGGCAGGTAAAACCCCTGATCGGGAAGGTCCAGGCAATTGCAAACTGCCCCCCGCCAACCACAAAGCGCCAGGTGCGGCAATTCCTAGGCTTGGCCGGATATTATCGGCGGTTCATCCCCCAGTTCGCGGCAATCGCAGCCCCCTTAACGGGGCTCCTAACAAAGGACAGCCCACGGCAGGTGATCTGGACTACCGAGTGCGACAGGGCCTTTCGGACTCTTAAGAAGTGCCTCTGCAGCGAGCCGGTCTTGTATAGCCCCGATTTTAACCTGCCATTTGTCTTGCAGACAGACGCCTCGGAAGTGGGACTCGGGGCGGTCTTATCCCAAGACGTAGGGGGCGAGGAACATCCCGTCCTATACATTAGCCGGAAACTGTTCCCACGCGAAAAGAACTATGCGGTGGTCGAGAAAGAGGCCCTAGCCGTGAAGTGGGCTTGTGAAGCTCTCCGCTATTACATCCTGGGAGTCCCCTTCACCCTAGTCACCGACCACTCCGCCCTTCAGTGGTTAGGCCGCATGAAGGACCACAACATGCGGCTGCAACGATGGTACCTGGCGCTCCAGCCGTTTGCTTTCACGGTCCGCCATCGGGCTGGGAAGGAGCACGCAAACGCGGATTTCCTTTCCCGGTTGGGGGGTGTGGAATGGGCTGGCCCCGCTGCACGGGAACCAGCCTTGGGGGGGGGGTCGTGTAGTGAGGCGGCCTGGGCCCCGACGGCCCCTGAGGGAGAGGAGCCTGAATTGGCACCCAAGTGGGCGGAGCCACCGCCACCTGTTCCCGCCCCCCGGAAGTCAAGGGGCGGGACAGGAAGTATAAGAGCCAGGCCCCAGCCCTCAGTTAGAGCCCAGCAGCCGGAGAGGCCAGACGTGCCGGTGCGAGCTCCGGCGAGACCAAGGCTTCCCAGAGCCAGGTACCCGGACACGGACGGACCGAGCTGCCCCAGAGCCAGATACCCGGACACCGACCGACCGGACCTCCCCAGAGCCAGGTACCCCGACGCGGATTGGCCAAGCCTTCCCCAAGCAAGGTACCCCGAGGTAGACTGGCCACCCTTGCCCCGAGCACGGTACCCCGAGGAGGGGCCCGAGCGCCCCCCTGACCGGAGACCGGAGGAGCAACCCGACCCGGACGACCCTCTGCGAAGTGAGGAACCCATGGTGTGGGACCCCGTTGCCGAGCCCAGCGGGGAGCAGGTACAAATGGAGGAGGAAATGGAAATCAGCCCGGGGGTAGCTGACCCCAGTCTAGCTACAACAGAGAGCGAACCCATGTTGGTGTGTTGCGGTCAGGACCCCACCAACACAGCGGCAGACTGACTGCCGCTCTTAGGGCCCCGGGCTGGGACACAGTGGAGTGGGTGGGCCTGTGTCCCCCCTGCCACCCCACTTAACGGGTGGCAGTCTCCCCCTCCAGCCAGCGCTCTGGCACCGCCACTGAGCTATTGCTTGCTGCCCTGAACGAGTGCTTGTTGCCCCACCCTGACTGAGGGTCTGGGGCGTCCCGAGTTTGTCCGTGCTCAGCTCCTGATACCCAGACCTGAACCCGAACCCCTGAACTATTGTTTGTTGCCCCGCCCTGACTGAGGGCCTGGGCCTACTAACTTTGTCTGGGCTCAGCCTGAAGGAAGGTCCTGAGCCCCTGAACTATTGTTTGTTGCCCCGCCCTGACTGAGGGCCTGGGGCTACTAACCCTGCCTGGGCTCAGCCTGAAGGAAGGTCCTGAGCCCCTGGACTATTGTGTGCTGCCCCGCCCTGACTGAGGGCCGGGCCTGAACCCCTGACTTTACTGCTCAGCCTGAAGGAAGGTCCTGAGCCCCCTGGACTATTGTTTGTTGCCCCGCCCTGATTGAGGGCCGGGCCTGAACCCCTGACTTTACTGCTCAGCCTGAAGGAAGGTTCTGAGCCCCCTGGACTATTGTGTGCTGCCCCGCCCTGATTGAGGGCCGGGCCTGAACTCCTGACTTTACTGCTCAGCCTGAAGGAAGGTTCTGAGCGCCCTGGACTATTGGGGGTTGCCCTCCCCTGAATAAGGGCCTGGGACGTCCTGAGTTTGTCAGGGCGCAGCTCCGGATCCACGGAGCTGAGCGCCCGAACTACTGTTTATTGCCCCGCCCTGAGCTAGCGCGGGGGCTTGACTGACTTTGTAATCCCCAGCTCCGGCAGTGAGGACCGGAGCCCGGGCCTGAGTTACTGCCGGACCCTGACGGAGAGCAGGAGCTCATTGCAGAGGCCGTGTACCTTTGGCCTAGTCCCTGCCAGAGGGGCGGAACCCTGAGACCGATCCAGGCCGTGTAGTGAGGCGGCCTGGCCCCCGACGGCCCCTGAGAGGGCCCGACCCCCGCACCGGACGTTTACAAGGCCCAACAAAGAAAATAACAGAACGCCACTAGCCATCACCTTTAGCCCCCAACTGAAACCTCTCCAGCGCATCATCAAAGATCTACAACCTATCCTGAAAGATGATCCCTCACTCTCACAGATCTTGGGAGACAGACCTCTACTCGCTTACAGAGAGCCCCCCAACTTGAAGCGAATACTCACCAGCAACCACACACCACAGAACAAAAACACTAACCCAGGAACCTATCCTTGCAACAAAGCCCAATGCCAACTCTGTCCACATATCTATTCAAGTGACATCATCATAGGACCTAATCACATCAGCCATACCATCAGGGGCTCGTTCACCTGCACATCTACCAATGTGATATATGCCATCATGTGCCAGCAATGCCCCTCCGCCATGTACATTGGCCAAACCGGACAGGCTCTACGCAAAAGAATAAATGGACACAAATCTGACATCAGGAATCATAACAATCAAAAACCAGTAGGAGAGCACTTCAACCTCTCCGGTCACTCAGTAACAGACTTAAAGGTGGCAATCTTGCAACAGAAAAGCTTCAAAAACAGACTCCAACGAGAAACTGCTGAACTTGAATTAATATGCAAACTAGATACCATCAATTTAGGCTTGAATAGAGACTGGGAATGACTGAGCCATTACACACATTGAATTTATTTCCTCATGTTAAGTATCCTCACACCTTCTTGTCAAACTTTCTGATATGGGCCATCTTGATTATCACTACAAAAGATTTTTCTCTCCTGCTGATAACACTGCTCTACAGCCAAAATGCTTCTGAAATAAATGTAGTCAAACTTTACTAATTCTGGGTCACTGAGAATGAAAATGATGCTTAAAATTGTTGATTGGCTCTAGTTTTCAAGATATGCTATTGGGTCAGTATATACGACCCTTGACTTGGGAATGGCGGAGGATAAGTGAGTTATAAAAGGAAGGGATCTCAATTTAAACCAGAAATGACTAAAATACATCTTTGCCTGGATCTGTGAATAAATCTATGACTGGGTTTGGACAGTACTTGCTTTTTAGGCAAAACAATGAATGATGCAATCTGAAGCTGGTATTGCGTCATACATGATATGAATTGCATCATGTTATTCCTAGAAGTCATGGATGATGCAATCATAACGAAGCTTACATCACTCTGCTGAACAAATTGCCCTACATCAGCTCTAGAAATCCTACAGTGTCGTGCTCTCTTATTTGTCAGTGTTTGATTTTGCAAAGGGACACATTTCTGTTTAGCCAAAGTGAGCAGAGATACCTCGTACTTGTGTGAACAGTGCAGATAACTTCTGCTATGTTTGTGGTGAAGTGACTTTTGCATCACAAAAGCACAGTATAACCACTATGGTTAAGAAAGCCTATCACCTTTATTTTGGCTGCAAAATTGGAGATCAGGACAAGAGGTGGGCCCCACACATATGCTGCAACACTTGTGCAACAAATCTTCCCCAGTGGTTGAACAGGAAAAGGAAATCTATGCCTTTTGCAGTGCCAATGATTTGGAGAGAGCCAACAGATCATACCAGCAATTGTTACTTCTGCATGGTGCCTCCAGTTGGGAAAGGGGTGTCAAAGAAGAAGAAGTGAACTGTGCATTATCCAAACATTCCATCAGCTATATGCCCAGTACCCCACGGAGAAGGACTGCCGGTTCCTGATGCACCAGAATCATTCTCACTTGAGTCAGACGAGGAAGAGGAAGAGGATGAAACTTCTGGTCCTGAACCATCAATGTCACAGGACTCACATTTTCTCCCATCCTCCTCCTCTGAAACACACCTCATAACACAAGGTGAACTGAATGACCTTGTCAGGGATTTGGAACTACCCAAGAGTAAGGCAGAGCTGTTGGGCTCCAGACTACAGCAGTGGAATCTCTTGGCAGGTGATGTTAGGGTTTCCATGTTCCGTGACCGTCAAAAGGATCTTGTCCCATTCTTCTTCATGGAAGGTGATCTTGTAGCCTGCAACAACATCGATGGTGTGATGGCAGCCCTCAACATCGTTCACGATCCAGATGAGTGGAGACTGTTCATTGATTCATCGAAGATAAGTCTTAAAGCTGTTTTACTGCATAATGGCAATGTTTTGCCATCAATTCCAATTGGTCATGCAGTCCATATGAAGGAAACCTATGACAACATGAAACAACTTTCGAGGTGCATAAACTATGACCAACATCAGTGGCAGCTTTGTGGCGATTTGAAGGTTGTTGCTCTCTTGCTTGGTCTGCAGACTGGATACACAAAATACTGCTGTTTTCTCTGTGAATGGGATAGTCATGCAAGAGATTCCCACAACATCAAGAAAGATTGGCCACTCTGACAGTCATTGGAGCCTGGGAGGAAAAGTGTTCAGCATCCACCACTTGTTGAATCAAGGAAGATTTTGTTACCACCCTTACACATCAAGCTGGATCTGATGAAGAACTTTGTCAAGGCCATTGACAAAACACAAGCAGCTTTCAAGTACCTCCGTGGAAAATTTCCAAGGTTAAGTGAAGCTAAGATAAAGGAAGGTGTCTTTGTTGGGCCTCAGATTCGTGAACTTCTTCGAGATGATGCATTTGACCATGCATTGCGTGGCAAGGAAAAGACGGCATGGAAAGCCTTCCAGTTAGTGGCAATAAATTTTCTCGGAAACAACAAGGCAGACAACTACAGGTTGTTGGTGGAAAACCTCCTCAAGGCATACAAAAGCCTTGGTTGCAACATGTCACTAAAGATACATTTTTTGCACTCTCATCTAGATTTTTTTCCACCGAACTGCGGAGCAGTGAGCGACGAGCACGGCGAGCGATTTCACCAGGACATTGCAACAATGGAGAAACGCTATCAGGGCAAATGGAGCCCATCAATGCTTGCAGACTATTGCTGGACAGTGACAAGAGATGCTCCATTTAATGAATACAAGAGACAAGCCAAGAAGTGCCGAGTAGACACTGAATAGGACTCAACTATGTACATAATAGTTTTTTGCCTTTTGTTTCATAATAAATTTTATGTATATAACCCTTTTGCTGATTTTTAAAGTGTTACATAAACAGGACAGGTGAAATATTATCATGTAAAGCAACCATAAACACATGAAGAGACCTAGGTTTACAATTTATGATTAAAACTCTACTATCTACACAATATACATAGACATAAAATGTAAAAACTTAAATATCTTAGAAACAGTAGCCAATCAGTTGTTTTAATTGACATATTTGAATTCAGCACATCAAAATACATAATAAATAGCACATTTTATCTCTGAAGCAGACGACATCTCAAAAATTGTAGACCAGTGTAATTGCTCATCTTAATTAATTAGCCTCTTAGAGTCGGTAGGGGAACTCCCACCTTTTCATATTGTCTGTATGTGTATATATATCTCCTCACTATATGTTCCAGTCTATGCATCCGATGAAGTGGGCTGCAGCCCACGAAAGCTTATGCTCAAATAAATGTGTTAGTCTCTAAGGTGCCACAAGTACTCCTGATCTTTTTGCGCATACAGAATAACACGGCTGCTACTCTGAAATCTATCAATCTAGCTACCATGGCTCAGGGAGGCAGCATTCCTAACTAGCAGGAAAACCTCTTCCATCAGTGTAGACTGCATCTACCCTACAGCATTATGCCGGCAGGGGGTTGCACTGATGCAGCAACACCAGTGGCGAGGCACCCAGGGTCTGGGACAAACAGGTTCTCAGTTTCCCCCTCTGTCTCCCCAGGGTTATTCAGATCTTCGTAACAGTTTGAGTTTGAGCCAATGAAAAAGAGAAACAACATAACGTTTTTGTCTCTCTCTCTCCACGCTGCTTGACTAGCTGATCAGGCCCTGCAGAGGGAGTCCATTGTTCATGTAAATCCTCAGCAGGGGTAAATAAGCGGTGGATCTGCCCTACCTCCTGTAGCAGGGCGCTGGTACAAAAACACCTAATTAGCCCCTGCCCGGTCGGCTCCAATAAAGGGGAAGCAGAGTGGGGCTGATGGAAAAGGCCTGATGCCAGCCAGAGGATTGGAAACACCTGCTGGCCTGACAATCCAAGGGCTATAAAGGCTGAGAGAGAGGCAGGAAGGGAGAAGTCTGTCAGTCAGTCAGAGAGGGAGCTGGAAGCCTTCTAGCTGAAGGCTGACTCTGCCTGTAAAGGGTGTATATAAATAAATAATTAATGGAGATATCTGATCTCCCAGAACTGGAAGGGACCTTGAAAGGTCATTGAGTCCAGCCCCCTGCCTTCACTAGCAGGACCAAGTACTGATTTTGCCCCAGATCCCCAAGTGGCCCTCTCAAGGATTGAACTCACAACCCTAGATTTAGCAGGCCAATGCTCAAACCACTGAGCTATCCCCCCCCCCCTTATAGATGGACACTGGTGGTTGGACAACCTTAAGTAAATAAAGACACGGGTGTTGCACAACCCTGAAGCCTCTCTGAGAGCAAGCGGGCCCCGGGAAGAGGGGTGGGTCATGAACC
Organism: Malaclemys terrapin pileata; assembly: GCF_027887155.1. Taxonomy (NCBI): domain Eukaryota; kingdom Metazoa; phylum Chordata; order Testudines; family Emydidae; genus Malaclemys; species Malaclemys terrapin. The sequence continues at coordinate 145,926,532 of NC_071508.1, read as the reverse complement.
CCGTTACACCGCTATTCTGCAAAACCGCAAAGAAGGGTCATAAATGCACTTTGTTTTCCAAACCACTTTCTTTTTCAACCTAAACCTAATACCCAATCCCCAAACAACTGGCTAAGTGATTTTCGGAGGGGCCCAATCCTACATTCTTTATACAGCTGGAAGTTGCTGAGCTCTCAGTGTGCAAGGAATGCAGGATCAGGCCCCAAATATGCAAAATATTTATTATAGCCTATCTTCACAAGCATAAAATATATTGTCTAGTCAGGACATTAATAAGCAGAGAAGAAGTGAAAAATGTGTTCTTAAGAAAAGCATTTTCTGTTCTTCATCTAAAAGATGCTGACATGTTGTCTCACACTCCAGCTTGCTTGGCTGCACTAAAGAATGTAGTATGTTTCCTTTATAAGAGTTTGATACTATGTTCTTGTTTGGGAGATTTCATTTTCATTATTTTCACACTGTCCTCCAAGGACAGGGATTCCACAACCTCCCTATGTAACCTGTTCCAGTGGTTAACTATCCGTACAGTAAAAAGTTTTCCGAAAATCTAACCTGAATCTCCCTTGCTACAGACTAAGTCAATTACTTGTCCTACCTTCAGTGAACATGGAAAGCAACTGATCACCATCCTCTTTATAACAACCATTTCCATATTTGTAGAGTTCTCAGGTCCTCCCTTCCCCACCCATCTTCTTCTCTAGATTGCACAACATTTCTCTTGCTTTCCAAACGTCTGTTGTTGTTGTTTCTGCTGCTCTAATCTGGACTTTCTCCAATTTGTTCACATCTTTCTTACAGTGCAGTACGCCAAACTGGACACAGTACTGCAGCTGAGGCCTCACCAGTGCTGATATAATGCCTTATATGTAATCTACTGGTATATTTTATAGACGACTTGAAAATAAGTCGTTATTTTTCTGCAACATTTGAAATGTAAGGCAAACCCATTATACTCCTACACTGGGTCATTACACACATTGAATCTATTGCCCCATGTTAAGTATCCTCACACCTTGTCAACTGTCTAGAATGGGTCATCTTGATTATCACTACAAAAGTTTTTTTTTCTCCTGCTGATAATAGCTCATCTTAATTAATTAGTCTCTTAGAGTTGGTAGAGGAACTCCCACCTTTTCATGTTCTCTGTATGTATATATATCTTCGTACTATATATTCCATTCTATGCAACCGATGAAGTGGGCTGTAGCCCATTTTATGCTCAAATAAATGTGTTAGTCTCTAAGGTGCCACAAGTACTCCTGTTCTTTTTTCTAAAATTTACTAAAATTGACACCCGACTTTTTAGTCTAGTTTATATATTTCTAAGGCATCTGTCACCTTGGTACCTTTTTATTTTTTGGGGTGCATTTATTTAGATGTGCAAAAAAAAAGTGACAGAGCAGAAATCATTTCTTCATACTTGTTCAATTCAAAAAATGTTAGTGGACAACCTGCAAACTATAATAACTGCACCTGGGTGTGTCTGGGACTGACACGTGAATAAACTAGAAAAGCAAAATCAGTGCTAAGAAACGGCTGATGGGACTTCTCTTACACAAAGGTTTGTGACTTTTGGAGGCGTGAGGATTGGTGATGGCGGGGGATGGGGAGCGATGATTTTGTTGTTTTTTAAGAACAGTACAACTGAATTTTGGGGATCCCGAAGAGTGGACAGGAAAAAAAATATACCAGAAATGTACTAACCAGATGCCAGAAGAAAAGATTGGGGGAGAGTAGTCAACAGCAAGAGGAGGTGGAGGGCAAAGGAGAAGTGATAAGGAGCTCTACCCCCACCCACTCGAATCTGGCTGCGGTCCCTGATTCCTATTTGAGAGCACTAACTCTTATCAGCCTCTGCCTTGTAGCTATGATAAATTTGGGATCTTTGTCCACCATTAGCTGAAAGAAGGAGCTTTCTCTCTCTTCCCCAGCCCAAACCTGATCCCTGTTGGCTGCTGGAGGAGGGGATGTCCTCTCTAGCCCTTCCATTGATCTATTTACTGCAAAGGTGGGGAGGGGGCTCTTCCAGCCTCCTGATGCTTTTGGGTCCTCCCGCATGGGTAGTTCCAGCGTGGAAATGGAAATGAAGCTTGTCCCTTGCTCTGCCACCTACAGCGTTCTCAACTGCTGCTGTGAAACTGAGCAGCCGAATTAAAAAAGTATGGATTGGATGACTGGACTATAAGGTGGATAGAAAGCTGACTAGATCGTTGGGCTCAACGGGTAGTGATCAATGGCTCCATGTCTAGTTGGCAGCCAGTTTCAAGCGGAGTGCCCCAGAGGTCGGTCCTGGAGCCAGTTTTGTTCAGTATCTTAATTAATGATCTGGAGGATGGGATGGATTGCACCCTCAGCAAATTTGCAGATGACACTAAGCTGGGGGGAGAGGTAGATAGGCTGGAGGGTAGGGATAGGGTCCAGAGTGACCTAGACAAATTGGAGGATTGGGCCAAAATAAATCTAATGAGGTTCAACAAGGACAAGTGCAGAGTCCTGCACTTAGGATGGAAGAATCCCATGCACTGTTACAGGCTGGGGACCGACTGGCTAAGCAGCAGTTCTGCAGAAAGGGACCTTGGGGTTACAACGGATGAGAAGCTGGATACGAGTCAGCAGTGTGCCCTTGTTGCCAAGAAGGCTAACGGCATATTGGGCTGCATCAGTCGGAGCATTCCCAGCAGATCGAGGGAAGTGATTATTCCCCTCTATTCGGCACTGGTGAGGCTACATCTGGAATACTGCATCCAATTTTGGTCCCCCCACTACAGAAAGGATGTGGACAAATTGGAGAGTCCAGCAGAGGACAACAAAAACGATTAGGGGGCTGGGGCACATGACTTACGAGGAGAGGCTGAGGGAACTGGGCTTATTTAGTCTGCAGAAGAGAAGAGTGAGGGGGGATTTGATAGCAGCCTTCAACTACCTGAAGGGGGGTTCCAAAGAGGATGGAGCTCGGCTGTTCTCAGTGGTGGCAGGTGACAGAACAAGGAGCAATGGTCTCAAGTTGCAGTGGGGGAGGTCTAGATTGTATATTAGAAAAAACTATTTTTTTTTCTGGGTAAGGAATGGTGTCCCTAGCCTCTGTTTGTCAGAGGGTGGAGATGGATGGCAGGAGAGAGATCACTTGATCATTGCCTGTTCGGTTCAGTCCCTCTGGGGCACCTGGCATTGGCCACTGTCAGTAGACAGGATACTGGGCTGGATGCAGGGCCGGCTCCAGGCACCAGCTGAGCAAGCTGGTGCTTGGGGCGGCAGATTGTTGGAGGCGGCATTCTGCCCAATCCTAGGGCGGCACGGCCGCTTTTTGTGTGTGTGTGTGTTCTTGTTCTGCTCCGGCCGCCCTGTAGGGAGCGACGGCACGGAGAACCAGAGCGCCCTGCAGGGCAGCCCTCTTCCTTCCCTCCCCACCGACCGGAGCGGAGCCCTCGTGGCAGGCGGCAGGAGGCGGCGCAGCGGGAGGGGCCGTGTGGCAGCGTCCCTGCTGTAACCCTGGCTGCCCCCTTCTCTCTCTCTCCCGCCCGCTCCCTCCCCCCCCGCCAGTCCCCCTGCACCCGCGCTCCGGACGCGCCGCAGGTTTTTTTTGCTTTGCCGTTCTGGCCGCCCTGTTTTTTTTGTTTTGTTTTGTTTTGTTTGGGGCAGCCAAAAAGCCAGAGCCGGCCCTGGCTGGATGGACCTTTGGTCTGACCCAGTACAACCATTCTTATGTTCTTATTATTAGGAGGGTGGTGAAGCACTGGAATGGGTTACCTAGGAAGGTGGTGGAATCTCCATCCTTAGAGGTTTTTAAGACCCAGCTTGACAAAGCCCTGGCTGGGATGATTTAATTGGGGTTGGTCCTGCCTTGAGCAGGGGATTGGACTAGATGACCTTCTGAGGTCTCTTCCAACCTTAATCTTCTATGATTCTATGAATTTCACACAGCTACTCCTTGGCAAAACTATGCACAGCAGGGGAGGCACATGAGCTGTCTTTCTGCAGACTCTGGAAAACATCAGTGCATCAATTCATATTCCGGAGTTTCTCTCTCCGACCACAAGGGCCACAGGTTGGTCCCCGGGGCCTTCCACCGCCTCCTCTTAACGTGGTGGTAGGGAACTTTCCGCTCCCGGGTTAGTGGCTTTCTCCAGCCTGTCGGCACGATGCTGTGCGCGCTTCAAAACGAGAGCGAAACATGTACACAGCGCACAGGCTAGAGCAGAGACCTGGGGGAAGAGGAAGCTGAAGTCACAGGCAAGCGAAAATGCCTAGTGTCAAGACGGGTCGAAACCTTCCGCGGAGGTGGCAGGCAGCCGAGCAAGCCGCGCATGCAGGCTGATTGGATGGGCGATTCTCTGCCTGGCGGTCCAGCCCCGTTACTCCGAGCCGCTCGGGAGACATCCCAGACAACTGGAGAAACAGGGGTAACGGGGGGAGCGGAGGCTGGGAGGCTGCATCGGGCCATGGGAGGGAGGGCTGGTTAAGCCTCCCATGGACCTCCCGGAGTTTTCCCTGGGATTTCCCGCGGGACCTCGCCCTGAGTCCGAAGGCGGCTGGAGCTGGCCACGCGGCCACGCGTGGTGCCCGTCGCTCCAGCGAGCCGAGGAGACAGAGGAACCGGGGCAGAGCGGCGGCCAGAGACGGAGCCCCGTGGTTCGCCCGCAGCCGGGCGCAGCGGCCGCCTCCCGGGCGGGTCGGAGCCCCAGCGCCTGGGACGCCGCTGCTCTGCCGGGGGCCCGCTAAGGCGCCTGCCCGCCGCCCGAGGCTGCACCTGGCCGCCCCATCGCTGCGTTTCCCGGACACCGTCCCGCCCCGGCAGCGTGCCCGGCCCCCGCTCCCCAGCCGCCCGGCACCTCGGTCCCCCGCCGCGGGGCTGGGCTTTCCCCTCCCCGTCCCGCGCGGGCTGAGCTCCCGGACCCTCCTCCCCGGGGATCAGCGCCCCGGCCGGGCCGGGCTCTTCCCTCGCTCCCGATGGCCGCCGCCGCCGAGTACAGCTGCCGGGACAGCCGCGCCATCCAGGGCGGCGAGTCGGCGCTGCCCGGCTCGCTGCTGTTCAGCGCCGGGCTGCTGGGGAACCTGCTCGCCCTCTTCCTGCTGGGCCAGCAGCGGCTGCGGCGCGGGCGGCCCCCGCGGGCCTCCGCCTTCTACCTGCTGGTCAGCGGGCTGGCGGTGACCGACCTGCTGGGCAAGTGCCTGCTCAGCCCCATGGTGCTGGTGGCCTACGCCCGCAACCGGAGCCTGAGCGAGCTGTGGCCGGGCGGCGGGGAGCCGGGCCGCCTGTGCCAGCTCTTCGCCTTCCTCATGGCCTTCTTCGGGCTGGCGCCCACGCTGCTGCTGCTGGCCATGGCCCTGGAGTGCTGGCTCTCGCTGGGCCACCCCTACTTCTACCAGCGCCACCTGCGGCGCTGCCGCCGGGCCGCCGCCCTGCTGGCCCCGGCCGCCGCCGCCGCCCTGGGCGCCCTCTTCTGCGCCCTGCCGCTGCTGGGCTTCGGCGCCACCGTGCAGTACTGCCCGGGCACCTGGTGCTTCATCCGCATGGCCGGCGGCAGCGCCCCCGCGCGGGGCTACTCCGTGCTCTACGCCAGCCTGCTGGGCGCGCTGGGGCTGGCCATCGGGCTCTGCAACCTGGCCAGCATGCGCAGCCTCTACCGCATGGCCCGCCGCTCCCACCGCCGCAGCGTCCCCACCGCCGGCCGGGCCCCCGCCGGCCCGCGCATGGAGGAGCTGGATCATCTCGTCCTGCTGGCCCTCATGACCGTCCTCTTCACCGTCTGCTCCCTGCCCCTCATCGTGAGTACCGGCCCCGGGAGCTGGGGAGAGAGGGGTGGGGTGGGGGGCAATTATTGGTTAAGGCCCCGATCCTGGAGGGGGCCCGTGGGCCCCACCGTAACTGTAGCCATCCTGATCCCAAGGGCCGTCTTCCCACTGGCTTTGGGTCCTGCCGGAGTAACATCCCCCTCGCCCCAGTATAGCTTTACACCCTCCTTGCGAGGAGCTGGCTTGGTCCAGCCTCACCCCTGGTCCTAGCCTGGAAGCACTGGGCAGCGAGGCTGGTGCTTCTAGGGGCACCGGGCAAACGGGAGGGCTGGGGCGCTGTGTACCATTCAGGGGGTCCACGGCACTCCTGCCTCTCCACCCGCGGGGGTGTATTCTGCACCCAGGGTTTGCCACTGGGGAACACTTGGGTTTAAAATCACATCTATCCTGGCAACTTAGTTGTGAAGGGGCCTATTTCGAGGGGGCCTTTGGAGCGGGGGCTTTCAGGTGCAGCCAGACAAACAGGGTTTTGGGACACACCAATCCTGCCAACACTGGGCCGTGAAGTCAAAGGAACTGCGCCAGTGGGTAAGCGGTTGCCCACCACACCCACACAAAGGGGATCAAAGCTAGGGAGTGAAATCCTCTCCCCGCTGATGTTAATGGCTGGGATTTCCCATCCTGATTCCTCTGCCCCCTTTATATTCCTCAGGAGGGCAAAAGGGGGCTGGAAACTTAGCACCACTGCCCAGGTGTTAGCGGTGGTCAGGATGAGTGGGGCGAACCCCCTGTACGTACGCTTGCTGCAGTGAACAAATGCAATGGAGCGAGTGCAGATAAAGGCCCAGTAGCTCTAATTAAAAGGATGCGGGTAACTTGTTATCACTACCAGCCTTCTGGAACTGATCACTTTGGGGGCATTGTTCTTGGGCGAGGCGGATGCACAGAGGCACATGGGCTGATAAACCAGCGGAAGGCGCTGGGTGCCGTTGAAAGCTGACCAGGGCAGCAGCGACGGAGGAGGGTTAATTGTTTAGCTCCCCGCAACCTGAAATGGGTGGGTGGACCGAGTCTCTGTCCTTTGGCACTCCTGCTGACAGTCTGAGCACAGATACCAAGGACTGAGTGGATAGGGACATTGACCTACCCTCTCAGCTCTGCAGTCCATGCTGAACCTTTTCTGGGGGAGCAATCTAGCACCTTTCCACCAGCACTAAAAACTTCTTAAGAGCAGACAAAGAAGGGGAAAAAAGAGTGACATGGGCACCACGAGGTGCCCGGATAGATTCTCCTCTTAAAGTGTGAGTATGCTCTCACAGTGACCTTAAAAATGACACCTCCTTGCTCCATTTACTCTCTAAGCTCCGTGTCTCGCCTGTTTGAATCGACCAAGAAACCCCCCCAGTTACTCATAAAACAAGGGACAAGTAAGGAGGTGAACCCCTTGCAGATTACATTGTGTCATGGTTATTACGACGCAGACAGTAAGACAGTGGCTTGCTTTCACTTCAGAGACAGTTATTGGAAACAACCGCATGTTACAGCAACTCTTGCAAGCTGCACTTTTTCTGCGGCGCTGTCAACAAAGCTGACAGCAAAAACTTTCATTCCAGAATCACACTGTTGCGTATAGCCTATGAAGTATAAACAAGGCAACCTGACTTATGGTCAGGGAGATTTTGTGCTAAGCCCCAGAAAGATCCTATTTTGATGAGTACACTGAGAAGTTTAGTACAAAGTTTCTGTCCATCAACCAACAAGGAACACCAATGTTTGTGTATTTCAGAGTCACTTTTCCACCCGTACCCACAGTTTAAAGGAGACTCGAGTCTGTTCAGGCACGTGCCCAATGTATTAACATTGTGAAAAATCTGAAACCTTCAATCAAGCATCATTCATCTTCCACAAATCACTCAAATCTTACCACGTTCTCCTCACATGCACCTGATTTCTTATGCGAGGGAGGTTTTCATGTCCTTTTTTCTCTAAAACATTATCCATTTTATTGATCCGTGTCTCCAGCACTGGATAACACTCTGAACTTCGTATTAACATGTAGCGTTTCACAGAAGAAAGTTGGCTGTGCTAACTTAAGAACTATTCCTGCAAACAGTTATGAAATGGGCCACTCTCCTTACCACTTCAGAAGTGATTTTTCCTCCCTTGGTATCCTGCTGTTAATTGATTTGTCTCATTAGACTGACCTCACACTTGGTAAGGCAACTCACATCTTTTCATGTATTTATACTTGCTCCTGTATTTTCCAATCCATGCATCTGATGAAGTGGGTTCTAGCCCACGAAAGCTTATGCCCAAATACATTTGTTAGTCTCTAAGGTGCCACAAGGACCCCTCATTAGTTATGCATTAGGTTACTCGTGTGAGTGCTCCCATATACTGCAATGGGGTTTAGGGTCACTCATGTTTTGGCTGTCCCTAAACCTTTGACTCCCAGAAGCTGGGATTAGACGACAGGGGATGGATCACTCGAGAAGTTGCCCTGTTCTGTTCATTCCTTCTGAAGCATCGGGCACAGGCCACTGTTGGAAGACTGGCAGGAGCAGCGCCAGGGTTTTTGGCAGCCTAGGCGGGGATCCTTCCGCGCTCCTGGTTGTCATCGGCAATTCTGCGGCGGGGGGGTCCTTCCGCGCTCCCGGTTGTAATCGTCAATTCTGCGGCGGGGGGTCCTTCCACGCTCCCGGTCTTCGGGGCACTTCGGCGGCGGGTCCCGGAGCGAATGAAGGACCCACTGCAGAATTGCCGCCGAAGACCTGGAGCGCGGAAGGACCCCCCACCGCCGAATTGCCCCCCCAAATCCTGGCGCCTTAGGAAGCGCCGGCCCTGAAGACTGGATACTGTGCTAGATGGACCATTGGTCTGACCCAGTCCGGCTTTTCTTCTGGCATTATTCATATGAGTAGGGTTACTACTCAGGACCATATGGATTTAAATGATCAAGCCCTTATTTTCTATCCACAGCTTCACTTGTGTAAATGTGAAAGTACTCTGAAAACTGGCTTAATTCAGTAACCTATCTCATCCAGATCCATCACTTATCTTAACACTGTTGTATATATGAAAGTATGGTTTGGAGGGAAAAAAGCCATTAAATCAAAATGCAGTTACTTTAGTGGTGCCCATTAGTGCAGTTAAGGACATCTCAATATTCAAAATTTCTTTGTCAGTGATTTCCAGCTACAAAATCAAAACTAATCAAATGTGAGATCTTAACCACAAAGAGAGACTTAGGGGCTGAATTTGGAGGAAAAGATGCCAAAGAAACAAACCATATACACAATTTTAGAAGCTTTTATGTGGGTGGAAATACAATCTGGTAGATTTTGGTATGCTTCACCCACCTCCCGTGCCAGTCACCCCTCTTTAGCTCAGAGAGGTTTCTTTTTTTTTTAAAGCATAATTTTGCAGGTAATCATTAGCCCTTTTGTTTCACGCTACAGGTTTTGAAGGAAACCATTATTTTAAAAACAAAAGGAGCATTGTGCTTGAGAGAATGGGTTGTTACCTATCATGCATAACAATTTTTTTGACCAGCCAAAAAGTTAATATATTTTTGGGGAGAGGGGATGTGATGCCACTTTGCATGAGCCGTGATCCAGTTTAGTCAGCCAATTAGATTTCGCTACATACGTCAGACTAAAGTTTAGGATGTGCAGAGACGCATCTTTTAGCACCCAAACTACATTCTGGAACCTGGCTATATCACATATGCCATGTACTCCTGTGCAAGTTCAGACAGAGTATCGGAACTGATCTTATAATCCACAAACAGCTGGGGCAACGTAAATAGGCATCCAAAAGCATATACCCCATTGACAAGGCTGTTAATCAGCCAAGGATACCAGCTTTTATATCTCACGTTCAGAAGTGAATACGCTGCACCTCCACTACACAGCGGCTACAGAAAATAGGACACATATTTCATAGCCTGGGTATCGTATTCCTCAGTTCTCTTTTCAGATTCACTGTATGCCCCAAATGTTTTTACCTAGAAAATTGAAATGAACTCAACACAAAGAACGTTAAAGGTTTGCTAAGACCACAAAAGGGAGAAAACGCCCAGTTGAGGATCTTCCAAAGCCTATGCAGAATGCCCTATCTCCTTATCAACGGGTCTGGGTGGTGTTAGACCCTAATTGTCAACATCATTGCTTTTGTGGTCTTGTGTTAGCCTGTTAATGGGAAAACCTTTCAGTGGGGTTTTTAATAGATACATTTATAGTGGTTCTCCAAGACAATAAACAGTGGTTAAGTGAAAAGAAGAACAGGAGTACTTGTGGCACCTTAGAGACTAACAAATTTAATAAGTCTCTAAGGTGCCACAAGTACTCCTGTTCTTCTTTTTGCGGATACAGACTAACACGGCTGTTACTCTGAAACTAGTGGTTAAGTGCTGTATTTGTATATGGACTTTCCTATCCTATCCTTTTTTAGAAAAAGAGACAAATATACAATGTGATGTTGCACGGATACCCACTGGTAATTTTCCAGCTGAATAATACAGGTGGGATAAAGATCTTGTAAGAGAGTTCAGGAGTTTTGTTTTTAAAATACCTGTGCATTGCAAAGGGGAAAAAACATTCTTCTCCAAAGGATTGTTATGACCCCAGGATCCAAGTTGTCGGAGAAATTTTAGCGGTCTCTGGGCAAAGAAGATAAAGCCCCTGAGCTGCACAAAAATACCATAATCTCTCCTTCAATCTGAACAGTGACTAAAGAAATAGAACATGACCCTGAATCTAGTGAAAGTAAAAAGTGGGCAGTGTCTGTTTCACGTAAATAGTGATTATTAAATTTACAAGGGAAAGTCAACACCGCACACCCAAACTAAGCCAAAGAAGCACTTTGGGGAGCGCATACGCTCTCATGTGTTTACATGTGTTTTAATTTTTTTCACCCACTTTCCATTATTATTATTTATTTGTTTTGTGGTCGTTCCTAGGAGCTGTAGTCATGGGCCAGGGCCTACAAATGTGCTAGGTGCTGCACAAACACAGAAAAAGACAAATCTCTGCCCAAAGAATTTACAGTCTAAGTACTTAGAATCATAGACCCACAGGGTTAGAAGGGCTTTTTTAGAATCTAATCCCCTTCTGTGTATCCCTTCTACACTACACTTCTGCATCTCAGCAGGAAATCACATGCCTCTGCAAAGTAAAACAAAATGACACCAGACTTTAAAGATATTTAGACACCCATCTGTACCATTAGGCACCTAATTCTCAGTGAGAGCTAGGCACCTTTGAAAAAAATCTCACTTAGGTGCCTCTCTGCATCCAAATGCCTTTAAAAATCTGTCCCTAGATTATGATTCCAGCCTCCAGTCCAGTTGTCACGGACTCACAGATCGTGCCCACCCTTGGCCCCGTGTGGTCCGTGGGGGGTGCCCCTTTTAGTGAGACAGCCCTTCTCGGAGGTCCACTCTCTCTCGGGGTCAGGCCCCTCCACCTCCTGGATCCGCACCTCTCAGAGCCCTAGCACACCTGTTTCTCACCGTGGGCCCCCTCGGGGAGTCCACTTGCTCTGGACCCCCCGGGCCTCCACCCCCAAAGGGGTTGATGCCACCCTGTTCTCTAGACCGGAGTGACTCTCAGCCAGCATGAAACAGAAGGGTTTATTGAGAGTTGAACACAGCACAGGAAACTCTCAGGGCCTCAGGCCTGGCCTCCCTCAGCCCAGCACATCCCAGTCTCTCTGCATCTAGGTGGGCTCTGCCTGCTCCCCCTCTCCAGCCCAGAGCCCCCCTGCTCCCAGCTGGGCATCTGAGATCACCGGCCCCAGGCCCCGCCTCTGTCCATTGTCTTCTCTCCAGGTAAACAGGGTTGTAAACCGGGGCCTCCTCTCCTCGCTTCTGTCCTCTGGCTGGAACCGGCTGGTTAGGTCACTGGGTCCTCACTCTGCAGCCCATTGTCCGCCCACTGGCCAGAACCGGCTGCGTCTCCTCAGCTGGGCCTCCGGGTCACCAGGTCGCCAGGTCACCGGTCGCTGGGGTATCCATCCTCCCGGCCATCGGCTGGGTCCCCGAGTCCTCTGTCCGGTCTTCTGCAAAACACACTCCCTCTCCCCTCACCTCGTTAAACCAGTAACACCCAGGGAAACTGGGTCCCACCCCCTCCACATGCAAACCATTGAAACTCCACAGAAAACAAGAAAAACCCCCACTTCGTCACACCAGTTCTACCTGATTCTGATCACATTTATGCCACAGAAAACTCTGCGTAACTCCAACAAAGTCAATAGAGTTATCCAGGATTTACTCTGAGGTGCCTGAGGGTTTGTCTACACATGGAGCGTAGACAAGCCCTAAGACCATAATAGAACTCAAAGGTGATACATTACTGTGTCCACAAGGGGGCACTCTTACTGCATAGTAATTATCGTAATACTAAAACATTTTGCAAAAACCGGTAATTTTTGGAGATGATGACTTCATAGTAAAAATGGAGTGTATTTTTTTTAAAGCAACATTTAAGTTTCAAATCATTCAACGTTGCAAATCTTTAGTTACTATAAACACAACAGAGACAAGGTGGGTGAGGTGATATCTTTTGTTGGGCCAACTTCTGTTGGTGAGAGAGACAAACTTTCCAGCTACACAGACCCGAAAAAGAGCTGTGTGTCAGCTCGAAAGTGTCTCTCTCTCGCCAGCAGAAGTTGGTCCAGTCAAAGATGTCCCTTCATTCCCCTTGTCTCGCTAATATCCTGGGACCGACATGTCTACAACACCACTGCATATAAAACCCAGCACATATACGATTATGGAATAGGTACATTAAAGGAAAGTCTCAAAATAATAGGCTTCATTTTTCTTTCACACCGATTTTCCACCAGTGTTGTTCCATTGATTTCAGTGGAGTTACTCCTGATTTACACCCATGTCAGTGAGAGGAGAATCGGGTCCAATATGTTCATTTATGTAGGAATGAAAAACAGTCATTCCAATCCCTAGATTGGAGGCACTACAACATTTGGACTCTTTGCAGTCTCCATTCTGCCACTGTCTTGCACAGAGGTATTTTGCAATGATCAAAATTCAAAAAGCGATTTTAGCTGCCTGCCCAGAAAGCTGTTGCATGCCACAGAAGCAGACCAAAGATGACACGACATTTTATACATCCGGGAGAAGAAATGAATCCAGCCTTAACTCTGACCCAAGAAGCATCGTTATGAATTCTTTCAACACGTACATCACTGGGTTGTTTTTATAAACACAGTGTACACGATAAATGTACCTTAAGGATGGATATGCGGAAAGAGTTCGTTGAACTCTTGCAGAAAGTGTTTCTACGAGCACTCTCACGTAGCCTAGAAAGGATTAACGCTAAGTCGGGCCCACATGCAAAGTTTAAGGCCCCCTTTCCGAGGTTTTGCTCTCTTCCCTCAAAAACGTTCTCAGATGGTTCACCCACAGACCAGTAGTTGTCTGCAGAGACCTGACTAGACACACGCTGCTAGCTCTCCTCCTCATTTCCATTGCCTAAGTGTTTGCAGGATTGGGACCTCACCTTGCCATTTAATGCAACCAGCGACGGGATTTCCTGATCCATGAGCAATCCCGTTAGTCAGAGGATTCTCCAGATGACCTAATTCCTGAGCTCAGGTTTTGCCGCTGCATAGACTTCTCTTTTTGCTGCCTCAGAAAGAAGGCTGTTTCCTTCCCCAGCTGCCATGCGTCCCTATGATCTGCCATGTTTGCTAACACTAAATAGTTCCTTATACGTTCTCTTTCCCAGTAGTTCTGTTTCACAGAGATGGGGCCTGATCCTCCTCACCCACCAGGGGAAAAATAAATCACAGTTAACTGGATGGACATTAAGAGAGTTAAGTGAGTGTCAAGTGAAAGGAGAATCAGGGCGTATCATACCTTTCATTCAAGCATTTAAGTCTTCACAAATATGGGGTGCTGTTATTCCCTATGTTAGGGACAGATAAAGTCTAGTTCACATCCTCAGCCTCTGTGTCACAGGACCGGGATGTGGCAGTGCCGCCCAGCTGTTGGCAGCAAGCCCAAAGGGGCTGGGGCTATGATCTGCCAAGACTAGAGGCGCCAGGGCTCAGCCCTCACACGCCCTGGCACAAATTAAGCCCTGGAGTCAGCGCAGGAGTCGGGCCGAGCCCCAGGGGTGGTCAGTGCCAAAGGCAAGGATCAGAACCAGGTTACCTGGAATGAGCCAAGGCAGGGACAGCCAGGGGCAAATCAAATGCTTTGAGGCGCTGTCTCTTCCCACCATCATGGTGTAGCCCATCAGCTGCTTTGCACTGCGCTGCCGGGGATCCCTGATCCAGGGAAATCCCAGGATGGTATAAAGCGAGTGTAGCTGACTGCACGTCACCCACTCCCCTCACCCAGGTGGGGCACGTGTCAGAGCACACAGCACGCTGCCTGATCCTTGGGCAGAAGAGCTCTCCTCAGGGGACTGCTCCAGCGGCTGTTACCTGGAGCCTTCCTTAATGTTGCCTTTAGTTATGCTGGGGACTGCTGTGTTTCCTGGCGGCGCCAGGATCAGAGGAATGCAAAGGTTGCTTAGAGCCGCCTTGCCCTCCCCAGCTCACCCCAGCTGTGGATCTAGCCTGGGGAAACTGAGGCACAGATAGTTTGGAGAAACCAGTTTATTTCCATCTTAGGAAGCAGCCTTTACACGTCCTTTAATTTGGCACAAAAGTGCGTTCACGTAGGAAGGGCAAACCCGTCCTCTCAGATCTGTGTGTCTGCTGATGACATCCAAGGCCCGTGACTTGGAGGGGGGGAGGGATAGCTCAGTGGTTTGAGCATTGGCCTGCTAAACCCAGAGTTGTGAGTTCAATCCTTGAGGGGGCCATTTAGGAAACTGGGGTAAAAATCTGTCTGGGGATTGGTCCTGCTTTGAGCAGGGGGTTGGACTAGATAACCTCCTGAGGTCCCTTCCAATCCTGATATTCTATTATATGACACCAGGGCCTGGACTAGAGATTGAATGGGGGCACTGATTAGTTGCCAGCACACAGCCAGAAATATGGGCCCCCTTCTTATCTCCTGCCAGTGCAACACCACTGATTTCTGTGGCACCAGTCATGTGCAACAGAGATCAAAATCAGGCTGTTTTCCTCATGAAACATTTAGTTTATCAAAACCCATCTGTGTTAGCCTTCAAAGCTAGCCCCGTGTACCTTAACTATAATCCGCTGGGCACACTCCTGTGCTCACTTGCACACCAGCTACTGAGTTTGTAAGTTGTTAAACAACTAAAACGTATAGGACCAGATCCTCAATTGGAACCACTGGGCATAGCCCTATCACTAGATGGGGATCTGGCCCATGAAGTGTAATTACGTGCTCAGAAACGATTATTTTGTTGCCTGATCCCAGATTGGTTACTGACTGATTCATCTGCCTACCCGGTTGGTTTTAGTTAAGCTTGATGTCAATCTAAGCGAAGCGCAATCTCAGAACGAAACATGTGCCGATTCCGTGCTGGAAAGCAATCGAGTACAATAATTGAATGTAGGGAGTTTACTCCAGAAGTGCTCTACTTTATTGCCAGCGCTCAGCTTTTATAATCAGATCTTTTTATTTCAAACAGATCCGTGCTTATGTCGGAGCGTTTGCCACTAACCTTGATGAAAAGGCAGACCTGACGGCCCTGAGGTTTCTATCTGTGAACTCCATCGTGGACCCCTGGGTGTTCATCATTTTCAGGACATCCGTTTTTCGCAAGTTCCTTCATAGGGTTTGCAGAAGACTGAATTCTAAAAAAGCCGCGACGCCTCAGCTGTTATGAACTAGGCACTGAAGCTGCAGCAGTGAAGAGCTTTCTGCTTTCTTTGATAACTCGAATCGAAGGAATATTGTTCCAGGAATTGTTTACATAATCAAACCGATCGCACTAATTATGCCAATGTTGTGGCTCTTCTAGAAACACTGTAAGAAAATATAAGAATGTATTGCGGGGAAGGTTAAGTGCCTTAGCCGTTCTGCTGCGGACATGCTGCACAGAGAAGAAGCATTCCTCCGTTATTGCATTTTTGCCTTTCCTGGCACAGACTGGAACTGAAAGTTTGTGGTCATGTGAGTAACAGTGAATCTTACGAAGTGACAGCGCTCCGCTACCCAGAGAACTTTGTAAAAAGAATATGTTTGTGGTATAAAGTGCTGCTCTCTGATCTTCGGGCCCGCCCGATTCACCACTCCTATCAGAGTACGGCCCCAATCCTGCAAGATGGGGCCCGTTGCCTTTGGGGTTTCCCATTGATTTCAACAGGCTGCAGGCAGACAGACGTGTCTACCCACAGGGATCCGCTTGGAGGATCAAGGCCTAAATCAGGAATCACCAAAGTCTGATAGGGAAAAATAAAACTCTTCATTTGAAAAAGAAATAAAAGCCGTGTGTAGTTTCTTGTAGCTGCCTCCCCACCCCAATAAATCGATCTTGTCATCCAGTAGCCAGATAGTATCCAACGCACAGTACATACAGCGTCAGACCCAGCAGTAATGATTCTATGGGCTTGTCTGCACTGTCGTGTCAGCTCCAGGTATAACTCGAGTGCAGCCCCAACTCCACGCGCACACACACAAACCTCTAGCCTGAGCGCTTGAACACAGGCGAGGGGGGGGAGGGCCTGACCCTCCAGTGCTGCTCCCATTCAAGCTAGTAATGCCGTGGGGATTAAGCTATTAGGGGCTGCTAATACAAAGGCTCTGTGCTGCTGGAGTGTTGTTTTGCAGTGGGACGGCTCTCGCTGGGGCTAGTAGATAACGCTCTGCAGTGGAAGACGAGCCCTTTCTCCTGCCTTAGATTTGCACAGAGAACTCGTTCTGGTGGTAGAGACAAGGGGAGTCCTATGTGCAGAACTCCTGCAGTACCCGGCCCCAAGGGAACCTGCAGAAATCTACCCCATGAGTGTATCATAGAATATCAGGGTTGGAAGGGACCTCAGGAGGTCATCTAGTCCAACCCCCTACTCAAAGCAGGACCAATCCCCAGACAGATTTTTGCCCCAGATCCCTAAATGGCCCCCTTAAGGATTGAATTCACAACCCTGGGTTTAGCAGGCCAATGCTCAAACCACTGAGCTATCCCATCCCATCCCAACCCAACTTAACTTAACTTTGCTCTTCTGAATAGTCCGTGAATAAAGTTACGCAGGGAGGTAAATCTTTGCCAGGTTGGGTCTTAAGACAGTAATCAGGCTTGCAGTGGAGTTATGCATTTACATTTATATACTACAACTGTTCAAGTGCTTTAACTATTCATTGGGGACAAACAAAGGCTGAAAAATATATTTTAGAAAGCAACATCATGTTGCATTGTACGGTTTGTTCAATAAATTATTCTTTAGCCATCATTGAGATTTATACCTAGTTCGTGATTTCCATTGTTTGGTAAACAAACATCACTGATCTTTTGCTTTAACGATGGAAGTTTATTCGACCCGGCTGGGAATTATTGTTCTTACCTGATGCATTTTAGAGGGGCCCTCTCCAAGGTATAGTACAACCTTGACAGTTCGGGTCATATCAGTCCAATAGCTAGTTGGCTCACTGCAATTATTTTAATACTATCTGTTTGGCAAAATCACCTGATGATTACCTGTTCTGTTCATTCCCTCTGAAGCACCTGGCATTGGCCGCTGTCGGAAGACAGGATATGGGGCTAGATGGACCTTTGGTCTGACCCAGTATGGCCATTCTTATCTTCTTAAAATAAGCAGCAATTTTATGAGAAAAGGCCCAAATGTTCAAAATGGGAGCAGCTGTGAGAACAAAAAGGTCATTTAAACTGAGGTTTGGTCTCCTCCCGTGTCACATGTATAACTGCCATTAATCCTGATGCAAGTTACATACATGTATCAAAGACAGAAACAGCCTTACAGGAATATTTAGAACATGAGACCACACAGGTATTATTGTGGTACCTGTCTGGTAAAGGGTGTGTTTCAATCTGTGTTTACTCGGCTAATCTAGACACAGGTGCAGTCAGGTTTACTGTCGTATCATGTGATATTTATTCTGCTATATCTGGGCTGGAGTGAGAGTTTTTACAAGGAAAAAACCTGTGCAAATATTTATTGTGAAACTTTGTACCTTAAGAGAAGAAACTTGATGTAGCTGTTTCACAACAGGCTGGGGAAGACTTGTCACATTCCCATAGTCTACGAAAGATTGCTCTTGGCGTGCATTTCAGCAGGAGACTTCCGAGGCCTCCCCTCCACCCCAGGCTGGAAGAAAGTCTATGTTTGTCTAGGGCCCAGTGATGAGATAATCCAGCCCTGATGGTGACCCAGCTAGAACCTACCCACACCCCACTGGCGGGTCAGGAAACACTGTTGTAGACAAGCCCTCTTCAGGTGGTACTTTTCCCTCTGAGTAAATGCTAAACCCGTGCCCCAGAATAGAGACGGCGAGCCCTAGTGGATTTAGAAATGATTAAAGGAAATACATCCACAGTTACATTAGATAAGGGATATAAACCATTTTGCTTCAGGGGATCTGCCAACTACTAAACTGCCTGGGATTAGGAACAAGCTTCTCCAATGGACCAATTATCTGTTAATTGTACACTGCGGGTTTCTTATTTTCCTCTGATGTGTCTGATAAAAGCCATTGCCAGAATCATGATACTGGAGTAGATGGGTCACTCAGCGATCTGGCATTTTCCTTCCCGTGCTTGCGTGGCGTTAGAAGAGACAAACCAGAGGTACTCAAAGACCTATGAGCAGCGCCCTACCAAATTCACGGTCCAGTTTGATCAATTTCACGACCAGAGGGGTTTTAATTGGTCAATGTCACGTTTTTAGATGCTTACATCTGAAATTTCACAGTGTTGTAATGGGGGGTCCCAATCCAAAAGGTGCCCGGAGGTGGATCTGATCTCTCCCCAGGAGCGGCCGTGCAGAGGAAGGACAAGTCCTATCTCTCCCCAGCCTGGCTGGGAATTGCAGCTAGGAGCCCCCAGCAGCACGGAGGATATCAGATTTCACGGGGAAGGGCTTATTTCATGGCCCATGACACGTTTTTCACGGCCATGAAATTGGTAGGGCCCTACCTGTGGGACTTCTTTCAAAGCAGGAGTGTAAACGTAGGCCAGCATTTTCAAAGTTGGGGTGCTAAAGTAAGGGTAGGTCCCTAAATCCAGATTTAGACACCGAAATAAACCGGCTGGTTTTCAGAGGTGCTGGGCACCCGCTGCCTTTAACTGACTTCCCGGGGACCTGTAGGTGCTCTGCCCACTTGAAAATCTGGCTCTTTATTTGGGTGCGGGAGTATGGAGTTAGGGACCGCTCTCTATCTCAGGTATTTAGATGGCCCCTATCACCATCGGCTCCAAGCGCTTGACAGTGTAATGTATTCACCCTCACAACACCCTTGTGAGGTAGGCCAATGCCATGATCCCCATTTTACAGATGGGGAACTGTGGCACAAAGGGAATGAGGACTAGGTCTACAAAAGGATTTAGGCACCTACCTGCTAGTTTAGCTGCCTAAGTCCAAAATGTCGATCATCAAAACACCCCCAGCGCAGCTGTCGCTTAACCCCCTATGTGCCTATGTTCCTGTTGACAAAAGTCCCCTAAAACTCTGCCGGTGGGCACGCACTCAGCTGCCTAAGTTCTGATACCCAGGACTCGGCTAAGCCCGTCGGGATTCACAAACGAGACATCTCCCGGCCTATCTTGCCTGGCAGGGCTGATCCAATTGATGTGCTCTGAGGCAACTCTTCAGGCCCCTCCCTCTGAGAATTTGGAACAATTTCCAATTTGGGCTGCCTTAAAATGATTCGTTTTCAAGCAGGCCTAAAACCCCTTTTGATTGCTGACTGGCTTTGGAACTGCATGCTTAACTTGCTTGTGGTTTTATCCCTATACTGAAAGTGTTCCTCATTTGTTCAGATATATGTTTGGGGTTATTCACCATGAGTTTGTTTTATTGTAAAAGTGCCAAGGATACTTAGGTGGGCCAGAAACTGCCGTCCTGCCACGGACAAAACTCCTACTGAAGTCAGTGAGGTTTTTTTTCTGCACTGAAGCTCGAGGGGCATTTTAATTGGACATATGACTCCTCGTCTCTGTTGCGTTGTCTTTCTGAATGTTTCAGAGTAGCAGCCGTGTTAGTCTGTATCTGCAAAAAGAACAAGGAGTACTTGTGGCACCTGAGAGACTAACACATTTATTTGGGCATAAGCTTTTGTGGGCTACAGCCCACTTCATCGGATGCATGGAATGGAACATATAGTAAGGAGATATATATACACATACAGAACAAGATGGCCCATTTCAGACAGTTGACAAGAAGTGTTAAGTATCCTCACACCTCTTGTCAACTGTCTGAAATGGGCCATCTTGATTATCACTACAAAAGTTTTTTTTTCTCCTGCTAATAGCTCATCTTAATTAATTAGGCTCTTAGAGTTGATATGGCTACTTCCACCTTTTCATGTTCTGTACGTATATATATCTCCTTCCTGTATGTTCCATTCGATGCATCCAATGAAGTGGGCTGTAGCCCACGAAAGCTTATGCTCAAATAAATGTGTTAGTCTCTAAGGTGCCACAAGTACTCCTGTTCTTTTTGCTGAATGTTGTAGCTCATTCCTAAAATCACTCTGGTCTCTCGCATTCCATCCTACAGGTGGCAGCATTTCACCAATTGGTGAAATAGGAGTGGATCCTGCAAACCCGTCAAGTATAGTGTTTCTAGTTTCATTGAAATCTGTGGGCCTCTGTACAGCAATAAACACTGTGATCAGTAGGAAGGGTTTGTAAGGTTGGGCACCACGGGGTACAGTCCTTCCTGCTACAAGATGCTCTAAAAATGTAACAGTAAAGAGGACTCCAAAGAGACAGATTTTTAAGATATTAGTGAATAGTTAATCACCTGACCAGGGAGTTGAACCTTGGACCCTCAGATTAAAAGCCTGATGCTCTGCCAACTGAGCTCGTGGTGTGAATGAAATCCTGGCCTACTTAGGTCAGACCTTTATTTATAAATGCCTACTACCAGAGGTGATCAGTAAGGCTAAGATCTAGTCATGGGTATTTATAGGAAAAGTCATGGAGAGGTCGTGAATTTTTGTTTATTGCCCATGACCTTTCCTATAAATACCCATTACTAAATCTCTGCTATTGGGCCCCTCTGCTCTGGGGGGGGGGGCCTTGCTCCAGCGGTGGGGGCTGACTAGCCCCGGTGGCCCGCTGCTCCGAGGCCCCTAGGGACCACTCTCCCGATGGCCTCCAGGGCCGCCCCCGGGCCACTGCTTTGGCCGCACCTGGGACGGCTGCTGATCGGGTGGTCCCCAGGGCCAGTGGCGCCAGCCGCACCAGCCACTGTTCGGGGTGCTCCCCAGGGCCAGCAGTAGCCAGTCCAGCTGGCCCTGGGGCCACTCCAGCAGCGGTTGTGGAAAAGTCACGGAATCCGAGACCTCCAAGACAGAATCGCAGTCTTAGTTATCAGCCATAAAACTCCAGTCTAGCTGGAATCCTGGGGCATAGAGTTTCAGTCCAGAGCAACTTTTTACTACCCAAAACTTGGGAAAAACACTGGTCTACAATTTTTGAGAAGTCGTCGGCTTCAGAGATAAAATGTGCTATTTATTATGTATTTTGATGTGCTGAATTCAAATATGACAATTAAAACAACTGATTGGCTACTGTTTCTAAGATATTTAAGTTTTTACATTTTATGTCTATGTATATTGTGTAGATAGTAGAGTTTTAATCATAAATTGTAAACCTAGGTCTTTTCATGTGTTTGTGGTTGCTTTACATGATAATATTTCACCTGTCCTGTTTCTGTAACACTTTAAAAATCAGCAAAAGGGTTATATAAATAAAATTTATTATGAAACAAAAGGCAAAAAACTATTATGTACATAGTTTACTCCTATTCAGTGTCTACTCGGCACTTCTTGGCTTGTCTCTTGTATTCATTAAATGGAGCATCTCTTGTCACTGTCCAGCAATAGTCTGCAAGCATCGATGGGCTCCATTTGCCCTGATAGCGTTTCTCCATTGTTGCAATGTCCTGGTGAAATCGCTCGCCGTGCTCGTTGCTCACTGCTCCGCAGTTCGGTGGAAAAAAATCTAGATGAGAGTGCAAAAAATGTATCTTTAGTGACATGTTGCAACCAAGGCTTTTGTATGCCTTGAGGAGGTTTTCCACCAACAACCTGTAGTTGTCTGCCTTGTTGTTTCCGAGAAACTTTATTGCCACTAACTGGAAGGCTTTCCATGCCGTCTTTTCCTTGCCACGCAGTGCACGGTCAAATGCATCATCTCAAAGAAGTTCACGAATCTGAGGACCAACAAAGACACCTTCCTTTATCTTAGCTTCACTTAACCTTGGAAATTTTCCATGGAGGTACTTGAAAGCTGCTTGTGTTTTGTCAATGGCCTTGACAAAGTTCTTCATCAGACCCAGCTTGATGTGTAAGGGTGGTAACAAAATCTTCCTTGATTCAACAAGTGGTGGATGCTGAACACTTTTCCTCCCAGGCTCCAATGACTGTCAGAGTGGCCAATCTTTCTTGATGTTGTGGGAATCTCTTGTACGACTATCCCATTCACAGAGAAAACAGCAATACTTTGTGTATCCAGTCTGCAGACCAAGCAAGAGAGCAACAATCTTCAAATCGCCACAAAGCTGCCACTGATGTTGGTCATAGTTTATGCACCTCCAAAGTTGTTTCATGTTGTCATAGATTTCCTTCATATGGACTGCATGACCAACTGGAATGGATGGCAAAACATTGCCATTATGCAGTAAAACAGCTTTAAGACTCGTCTTCAATGAATCAATGAACAGTCTCCACTCATCTGGATCGTGAACGATGTTGAGGGCTGCCATCCCACCATCGATGTTGTTGCAGGCTACACGATCACCTTCCATGAAGAAGAATGGGACAAGATCCTTTTGACGGTCACGGAACATGGAAACCCTAACATCACCTGCCAGGAGATTCCACTGCTGTAGTCTGGAGCCCAACAGCTCTGCCTTACTCTTGGGTAGTTCCAAATCCCTG
The DNA here is from genome assembly GCF_027887155.1 of Malaclemys terrapin pileata. NCBI lineage: Eukaryota > Metazoa > Chordata > Testudines > Emydidae > Malaclemys > Malaclemys terrapin. Next base: position 145,903,788 of record NC_071508.1, on the reverse strand, counting down.
ACAAGGTCATTCAGTTCACCTTGTGTTATGAGGTGTGGTTCAGAGGAGGAGGATGGGAGAAAATGTGGGTCCTGTGACACTGATGGTTCAGGACCAGAAGTTTCATCCTCTTCCTCTTCCTTGTCTGACTCAAGTGAGAATGATTCTGGTGCATCAGGAACCGGCAGTCCTTCTCCGTGGGGTCCTGGGCGTATAAATGATGGAATATTTGGATAATGCACAGTCCACTTTTTCTTCTTTGACACACCTTTCCCGACTGGAGGCACCATGCAGAAGTAACAATTGCTGGTATGATCTGTTGGCTCTCTCCAAATCATTGGCACTGCAAAAGGCATAGATTTCCTTTTCCTGTTCAACCACTGGGGAAGATTTGTTGCACAAGTGTTGCAGCATATGTGTGGGGCCCACCTCTTGTCCTGATCTCCAATTTTGCAGCCAAAATAAAGGTGTTAGGCTTTCTTAACCACAGTGGTTATACTGCGCTTTTGTGATGCAAAAGTCACTTCACCACAAACATAGCAGAAGTTATCTGCACTGTTCACACAAGTACGAGGCATCTCTGCTCACTTTGGCTAAACAGAAATGTGTCCCTTTGTAAAATCAAACACTGACAAATAAGAGAGCACGACACTGTAGGATTTCTAGAGCTGATATAGGGCAATTTGTTCAGCAGAGTGATGTGAGCTTCGTTATGATTGCATCATCCATGACTTCTAGGAATAACATGATGCAATTCATATCATGTATGACACAATACCAGCTTCAGATTGCATCATTCATTGTTTTGCCTAAAAAGCAAGTACTGTCCAAACCCAGTCATAGATTTATTCATAGATCCAGTCAAAGATGTATTTTAGTCATTTCTGGTTTAAATTGAGATCCCTTCCCTTTATAACTCACTTATCCTCTGCCATTCCCAAGTCAAGGGTCGTATATACTGACCCAATAGCATATCTGGAAAACTAGAGCCAATCAACAATTTTAAGCATCATTTTCGTTCTCAGTGACCCAGAATTAGTAAAGTTTGACTACATTTATTTCAGAAGCATTTTGGCTGTAGAGCAGTGAAATCAGTGTGGCAATTATTAAATGGCACAGATGGTAAATGATGAACTAGGCACCCGTGCTTAAGATGAAAACCTGGCAGGTGCTGGCTGGTGGAACAGCCACCAAGACCCCACAGTTCTTGAGGGCAGCAAATCCTTAATCATAGTGTAAGGCCTGCCTGGGTGTTCCACAGGGGTCTATTAAACCCTGCATGTCTTGGCTGTACTTTAGTATCAGTGCAAGGTGATTCAGGGGCCGAACAGCGGCCATCAGTAGATACAGGGTCTGAACTAAAGCTTGTTGAAGTAATTGTGATTTCAGCGGGTTTTGGATCAGGCCCGCTTTGAGAACAGAAATAGTGAGACCCGTCAAGAGCAATCACTGCATCTGTTTCTGTACTCCGCATGCAGTTGTGAAGTAACAGGTATATAAAATCATGAGTGGTGTGGAGAAAGTGAATAAGGAAACGTTATTTACTTGTTCCCATAATATAAGAACTAGGGGCCACCAAATGAAATTAATGGGCAGCAGGTTTAAAACAAATAAAAGGAAGTTCTTCTTCACACAGCACACAGTCAACCGGTGGAACTCCTTGCCTGAGGAGGTTGTGAAGGCTAGGCCTATAACAGGGTTTAAAAGAGAACTAGATACATTCATGGAGGTTAAGTCCATTAATGGCTATTAGCCAGGATGGGTAAGGAATGGTGTCCCAACCTCTGTTTGTCAGAGGGTGGAGATGGATGGCAGGAGAGAGATCACTTGATCATTACCTGTTAGGTTCAGTCCCTCTGGGGCACCTGGCATTGGCCACTGTCGGCAGACAGGATACTGGGCTGTGTGGACCTTTGGTCTGACCCAGTATGGCCGTTCTTCTGTTCTTAAAAGTGCCAGTGTGCATCCAGTTGTTTCAGTTGCAGGATTGGAGTGGACATGAGAGAGGAAATATTGACCAATCACACCGGATTGTTCACTTTATAGAAAAGATGAATAGGCCACTGTCAGCCGCGATAAAAATGTTGGAGGTAAGTTCCATGGTAGGTATAACTTAAACACTGTCAGGGTTGGGACTTAGGCGGCCAGGTCTAGCGGTTGGCGACCTGATTCAGAAGTATCATGTTCAGTCACTGGAAATCAGACAGGAGCCGGTCAAACTAATCCACAGCGGGTCAGAAAAGAGGCCCACGTCTGTAGGGCTTGATGAGGGGGCCAAGCAGCAGTTAGGTAAAGCCCAGTTGTGCGGACAACTTCCTGTGCCTCTCTTTGGTTTAAATAGGAAGTCCTGACCAATCAGAAGTCCTGGCGTTCCTCCAATCAGGGCCCAAGGGAGGCCTCTCTGATATAGCTTGTCTCCGCTCTGTCAGTGGTAGCGAGCCACTGGCTGAGAGCAGGGTGGCGCTAGTGGGCTGGGAACCCCGTGGACCCAGATTCAAGATCTGCAGGATCACGACAAACACAGAGGGCCAGATGTTTGGCCTCACACCATGTCCTGCATTGGGGTGTGCTGGGAGCATTCGGTACCATAGCCAGAGCGCCTCCCATGAGCTAGGGCTGGTGTAACAGGCCCAGTGGGGCTGTAACAGTCTGTGCGACTTAGAGCATCCATGGACTTTAACTTACGCTGGGAGATGAATCAGTGTTCAGCTGTCTGAACCTGGCATAATGCCCCCTCTGCCCACCTCTGTTGGGTGCTGCATTGAGCAGTTTGGCTGGACCCATGGAACCTACAATCAGAGGTGCCTCCTTACCAGCCATGCTCCCCCTCTTTCCGCTTGTGCCCCCAGGCATGTACCTATTTGGCCACTTACATCACTTTACCACTTACACCCATTTTCTAACCAGTCTACACCCAACGTGTAACTTACGTTACCATGTGTGTCACTGTGGAATTTGGCCTGGACACTAATCTAAGACTGCACCACTGAATTTAACCCAGTGTTTCTCCTGATTTTCTTCGGGATGTAAATTTGAGCCTTGTTCACACACAGACTTGAACCAGTTTAGTTAAACCAGTGCAAACCCCTTGTGGGCACTCTTATTTCTGTTTTAAGGCTGGCTTAAAAAATAAGTGGAAATAAGGGTCCACAAAAGGGTTTTTCCCCAGTGTAACTAAAATGGTTTAAATTCACATCTGAGGTTAAACTGATGCAAGTTTCCTGTGTAGACAACACCTCAGATTATCACTGGAAGTGGCACAATGCTTTGGAATCTTCTCTTCTTTTAAAAGAACATGTGGTATTTGTTAGAGAGACAAGACAGCCGGAGGTAAAGAAGGAACTGGCAGGAGGGAAAGAAATACTAAATAAGAAATGAACAAATCATGCCAGCTGGTATTTTCCTGTCTTCAAGCCCAGGCAGAAACCAACAACTTTCCCATTACAGGAGAAATGGTGACTATCAACTGAAAATTCTGAAGCCTCGCGTGGGTATTTAGAGCTACATTAGCTTCCAGGAAAATAATCTTCACTACATGCCAAGAAAACAACAAAACCAAACCAAGCAAGCAAGAAACCACACAGTCTGCTGTGATCGTGATCAAAGTTATAAATATTACAGAGCAGTAAGGGCGGGGGGCGCTGAAAATCACAGAATAACCACTCTGCAAAATGCATTTTTAACAGGTCTGAAGAGTGCTGTCTTTATCCATTGCTATCTACATACTGCACAGACCACAGTGAGAGATTATGCCATACGTTATCAAAGAAACTGAGGAACCACCTGATCAGCATCCTATACAGCAAACAGAAAAACATCAAGAAAGAGCTCTCCAACCTGGAGACTCTCATAAATAACCAACCCTCCACACAAACGGACTTTACTAAAATAAGACAGGAGATCTACATCACACACTTCACCTCTCTACAAAGGAAAAAGGACCGTAAGCTGTCTAAAATCCTACCTGCCACATGGGGCCACAACAGGGGTACCCCTAACTCACCCAGCAATATCGTCAATTTATCCAGCTACACACTCAACCCAGCAGAAGAGTCTGTCCTATCTCGGGGACTCTCCTTTTGCCCCAGCACCCCCACGAACATGATACAGTTCTGTGGTGATCTGGAAGCCTACTTTCGCCGCCTCCGACTCAAAGAATACTTTCATGATAACACTGAACAGCGCACTGATACACAGATACCCTCCCACCAACAACACAGGAAGAAGAACTCCACATGGACTCCTCCTGAGGGTTGAAATGACAGTCTGGACCTATACATAGAATGCTTCCGCCGACGTGCACAGGCAGAAATTGTGGAAAAACAACATTGCTTGCCTCATAACCTAAGTCGTGCAGAACGCAATGCCATCCACAGCCTCAGAAACCACCCTGACATTATCATCAAAGAGGCTGATAAAGGAGGTGCTGTTGTCATCATGAACAGGTCTGACTACCAGAAGAAAGCTGCCAGACAACTCTCCAATACCCAATTCTACAGGCCGCTTTCCTCAGATCCCACTGAGGAATACACTAAGAAACTGCACCATCTACTCAGGACACTCCCTACACTAACACAGGAACAAATCAACATACCCTTAGAGCCCCGACCGGGGTTATTCTATCTACTACCTAAGATCCACAAACCTGGAAATCCTGGACGCCCCATCATCTCGGGCATTGGCACTCTCACTGAAGGACTGTCTGGATATGTGGACTCCCTACTTAGACCCTACGCCACCAGCACTCCCAGCTATCTCCGTGACACCACAGATTTCCTGAGGAAACTACAATGCATTGGTGACCTCCCAGAAAACACCATCCTAGCCACCATGGATGTAGAGGCTCTCTACACAAACATCCCACATACAGATGGAATACAAGCTGTCAGGAACAGTATCCCTGATGATGACACAGCACAACTTATTGCTGAGCTCTGTGACTTTATCCTCACGCACAATTATTTCAAATTTGGTGACAATATATACCTCCAGACCAGTGGCACCGCTATGGGCACCCGCATGGCCCCACAATATGCCAACATTTTTATGGCTGACCTGGAACAATGCTTCCTCAGCTCCCGTCCACTCATGCCCCTTCTCTACCTACGCTATATTGATGACATCTTCATCATCTGGACCCATGGGAAGGAGACCCTGGAAGAATTCCACCATGCTTTCAACAGCTTCCACCCCACCATCAACCTCAGCCTGGACCAATCTACACGGGAGGTCCACTTCCTGGACACCACCGTACAAATAAGTGATGGCCACATTAACACCACCCTATACCGAAAACCCACCGACCGCTACGCCTACCTTCATGCCTCCAGCTTCCACCCCGGTCACACCACACGATCCATCGTCTACAGCCAAGCACTGAGGTACAATCGCATCTGCTCCAACCCCTCAGACAGAGACCAACACCTACAAGATCTTCACCAAGCATTCTCAAAACTACGATACCCACACAAGGAAATAAAGAAACAAATCAACAGAGCCAGACGTGTACCCAGAAGCCTCCTGCTACAAGACAGGCCCAGAAGAGAAACCAACAGAACTCCACTGGCCATCACCTACAGTCCTCAGCTTAAACCTCTCCAACGCATCATCAGTGATCTACAACCCATCCTGGACAATGATCCCTCACTTTCACAGACCTGGGGAGGCAGGCCAGTCCTCGCCCACAGACAACCTGCCAACCTTAAGCATATTCTCACCAGCAACCACGCACCGCACCATAACAACTCTAACTCAGGAACCAACCCATGCAACAAACCTCGATGCCAACTCTGCCCACATATCTACACCAGCAACACCATCACTGGACCTAACCAGATCAGCTACAACATCACCGGCTCATTCACCTGCACGTCCACCAATGTTATATATGCCATCATATGCCAGCAATGCCCCTCTGCTATGTACATTGGCCAAACTGGACAGTCACTACGCAAGAGGATAAATGGACACAAGTCAGATATCAGGAATGGCAATATACAAAAACCTGTAGGAGAACACTTCAACCTCCCTGGCCACACAATAGCAGATGTAAAGGTAGCCATCTTACAACAAAAAAACTTCAGGACCAGACTCCAAAGAGAAACTGCTGAGCTCCAGTTCATTTGCAAATTTGACACCATCAGATCAGGATTAAACAAAGACTGTGAATGGCTATCCAACTACAGAAACAGTTTCTCCTCCCTTGGTGTTCACACCTCAACTGCTAGCAGAGCACCTCACCCTCCCTGATTGAACTAACCTCGTTATCTCCACACTGATATATACCTGCCTCTGGAGATTTCCATTACTTGCATCTGAAGAAGTGAGGTTCTTACCCATGAAAGCTTATGCTCCCAGTACTTCTGTTAGTCTCAAAGGTGCCACAGGACCCTCTGTTGGTCTTTATTGAAGACTCATTATTAAGTTGTCCAGACATATTGGGCCAGATTCTGACTTCAGCGCCGCTTTGGCTTGGACACAACTAAGGGAAGAATTTGGTCTCTTGCTATAATATACACACCCAGTCCAGCAAAACCCATAAACCAATGGAACTTTTCCTGTGCTTAAAATTATGCACTTGCTTAAGTGCTTTGCTGGATTGGGACCATAATTATAAGGGTTGCAGTGTTGCTAAAGTGGACGGAGATATTGGTTAAAATAGATCATTATATAATTGGGGTGAGGGGTAAATCAGAATTTCATGGTTGTTGAAGACAAACAAACACCTGTTTGTTTTTATCGATATCATTGATGATGAAAAGCGCTACATACTATGCACAATTAACCCGACCTTCATCTAAAAAGCTCAGTGCTGAAATAAACGAATTCACCCCGTTATATGAAAATAAATCTCTGGCACGTGTACATCACATTCGTCCATCTTGCTCAAGGCAACCTCCTGGGAGCTCACCTGTGGAGAAGCATGTCTCACTATGCGCATGAGCTGTGAGCTATTTGGAACTGAAGTTATTGACTAAGATGACCTCCTTGGTGATGACCAGTGCTCAAGACCAGTGACGCTAGCTGAGTCAGTATCAGATCACAAGCCAGTGTTCCAGTCTAGCGTAGTCTCATTTGTGACTTATCTCTGTGTAAGCACACCGGGCAGGAGAGGGGTGTTGTTACCAGATGTGCCCATTACTTTGGGGTATGCTCATTTATTTGGGTTACTCCTCTGGGGAAGGGGGTTCTGTAATCCTGTCAATGTATTGCTTGTGTCACTTGTGTTTTCATATGGAGCTCTACTTCTCCCTTCTGCAAGTCCCCTCCCAATGGAGCTATCCTGCAGGACCTAGGGTGCTTAGGGCTGGGTTACTCCCACCCCAGAACCAGATAAACACCCACCCCCCCACACGTACATTAACAGAGCAAGTCTGAGCGGACCGGGTCAATCAACACTGTCAAGCTGACCCCTTATATGTCTCTGGACTCACTGGCTGGAGGAAGCAGCACTTTAAAGCTGTCTCTCCTTGTATGCCCCTGGGCTCCATGGACTGGGTCAAGCAGCACTTTCAAGCTGTTACCCTTCTGCGTCCCAAATTCAGCACGTCCCTATCCCCACTCCCCCAACACAATTGTACTGGCAGTAACCTACTCGATGAGCAAACCCCACAGTATTTTGGGCGCTGCAGGGATCTTTAGCTTAGGTCAAAGAAGCGTTGCTGTAGAGTGAATGGGGGAAGCTAAAAACACAAACGAGTAAAGTTCAGCAAGAGAGAGAGAAGCAACCAACTTAACCATAAAAGTTATTTATTGAATACTAATGATAACTACACAAGGAGAGCTAAACCAACATAACATATATGATTAAAGGTTAATACCTAAGGTAGAAAGGAAAACAGAGAGAAAGAAGGGGGGATCTCACCCACTCCATGAGGTTTGAACTGGTCGGGGTTCCCAGGTGATGGTGGTAGCGGAGGGTCCTGAATGCTGGAGACAGGCAGAGCCCCCAGCACGATCAGTCAGAAGAAGATGGAGTCCCAGTGGAACTGATGCATAGTTTGGATCTAAGCATCAGAACCCTGACTAGAGGGTGAGTAGGGATTTTTGTAGAGAAAATACAATGGTTCAAGGGAGAACACTAGATTTGTTTATAGGTAAACTCATGACTCAAGGGTTTTCTTTAGGCTAGACAATAGGAGCTGATCACTCTTGGCTATGGATGGTGTTTTCTTCCAGGGAGCTCACAATGCAACTAGGCTGCTTCCGTATTTGGATATCAATTAAGGATTCATTACTAGAATTGGTCTGATAATTGCTGAGCTGGGTGTGTGCAGACATAGGTTCATTAGCATCTGGAGCAGAGATTCCCATGATGCAGTGCTTCCCTGCTTTTTCTGGTCCCAGAATTCAGTGTGGTTCTCCGTTCTCCATTCTGTATGTAAACGGAGATGTCTTCCTGTCCCATCTTTCATGCAGATGAGGCTAGGGGAGTTGTCTCTGCTCTCCATTCTGTATGCTAATGGAGATGTCTTAATCTTGTCACCCTTGTCAGGAGGGGTCTTGGTGTGTCTTCCAACGCCCTTCACTGCTCTCTGCAAGTTTTCTTCTTCTGATGGGTTTTGGTTTAAGCAGAGGCTGGTGTGTGTGGGGAGTGTCTTTCATGAGTCCGGCTGGATACTGCACCCCAGTTCCCCAAGAACGCAGAGGTGTCTGGTATCAGTGTATCCCCAGCCCCCTGCGTGGCCTGCCCAGACACGAGTCCGGGCGCAAAGAAAACACCAGGCTTTACGAGCTGCTGGTCTCCCTTGCAAGCACATAAGGCGGGGATCAGGGAGGAGTGGGGATCACACACCACCTTGGCTTCACCACCCCAATGTGCCAGCCAGCAGAGCTGAGCCAGCGTGAGGTGGGGGAGCAGGCCGCACCAGTCAGGGGCTGCAGCCAGGGAAGGAACGGCAAACCAGGCTGCTCATGGGGCATCACCCAGAGCTTTGAGCAACAGGGCCATCTAGTTTTAAATCAGTAATATCCACACAAAGGGCCCGATTGTGTTCCTATGCTGGTGTAAAGTGGGAGTGACCGCACTGAGGTCAGTGGATTTACCCCGGGGTAAACCCACAGTAAGTGCCAGCAGGATCAGAGTCAGAATATCAAGCCCCGTCCCGTTTTAGTAGCATGACGGTCACAAGCAATGAGCCCCATATGTGAGAGCAGTGGGCGGGGCTGGGGCTTGCCAGCTGCAGCTGGGTCTGGTTTAACGGGGTGGTTGGAGCTTGGGGGTAGCTGGGTGTTGTGGCCTGGAGTCTGTGCTAGCCTCCCCCCGAACCCATCTGTCCACTAGCCTCTGCTTGCTGCTACCTCCTCCTCTGGGTGGCTCCTTCTCCCCTGGGGCCCAGCAGGGAGAGCAGCAAGTGCCGGGAAGGCAGAGAGGCCGGCTAGCTGCCGGCAAACCAGGTGTCGCAGCAGTACCTGGAGGCCGGAAGGAAATGCCCACTGCCAGTCTGCAGCATGAGAGCCACCCTGGACGGGGGCAAGTGTGGGAAGGGACAGGTGTCACCCAAGGGGCAATCCTACATAGAGTTATGGGCCACAGCACCCCTCTCACAGGGAAGCCCGCAGGAGGGAGCCCTGGGGGAGGAAAGCTCCAAGAGGATCCCCCCCTCTCCAGCACTGTGGAGTCTCCCCTCAATCATTCCCCCCACCGCAACAGGAGCTGCCCTCAAGCCCTGCAGCTCCCGGGGTGTCAGAGCAGTGCAGTCAATGCAAAGCATCTAGAAATCATGAGTTAGGCCCCAAAATATCATGAGATTTGTTCAAAAATCATGAGATTGTAAAGTAATCAGTGGTGGGCTCTTGGTTTCTGAACCTGTAGGGTGCACTCAGGTCACGTTTTCAAGCTCTTGTCCACTCCCCTCAGGACTGGATACTTATTTTGAAAAAAAAAAAAAAAAAAAAAGAAGAAGCTGAGAGTCTCACCTAATCCCATGACTGCAGGAGCTGGGGCTTTAAGAAAAAGCACCAAATACCGCGAGACTCATGAAAAAAATCTCGAGCGTTGGCAACAGGGCAGTGAGCACCCGCGCCACCCACGCAGAGGCCCCGTTTACTCCTGCCTGAAAATCGCAGTTTGTCCACACTAAGATTTGCATGGGTCCAACGACACGGACAGCTGAGATGGGTGCAAATCCTCACTCGGCTCTGAGTTAAAAACCAGGCCATTTTGGGTTGATGAACTAACTGGTGCAAGGGACAGACCTGGGGAAGGGACTACGCCACCCGCACAGACGTTGAGGGAAGAGTCTGCGAGGTTTTGTTAAGAAGGCTTGAAATAAAAAAACAACTAACGCTGCTGGGAAACGGCTTCCCTGGATTCTGTGAGAGAGCTCCAGATCGAATTACCCCAGGGAGTCAGCTGGCTTAGCAAGAGGTCTGGTAGGAGGAGGGCACTGTAAGATAGGCCTCAGTCCTTTACAGCCGTGGTTTTCCACCTGTGGTCCGCAGACTGTGTCTGATTTCGAAAGGGGTCTGCACATCCATTCTACATTTTTTAGGGGTCTGCAAATGAAAAAAGGTGGAAAACCACTGCTTTACAGGACTGTTAAGGCAGGTCAGAACATTGCAAGACAAGTGTCTAGTGAAAGTCCCTCACCCAGTTCAGGAAATGGGGGCACGCAAAGCTGAAGGGGATAGCTTGGAGGAACAAGGATCAGCCCTACAGATTTTGTTTTTATCTGGGCAGTTTTAAGTACATAGAATCATAGAAGATTAGGGTTGGAAGAGACCTCAGGAGGTCATCTAGTCCAACCCCCTGCTCAAAGCACGACCAACCCCAACTAAATCATCCCAGCCAGGGCTTTGTCAAGCCGGGCCTTAAAAACCTCTCAGGATGGAGATTCCACCACCTCCCTAGGTAACCCATTCCAGTGCTTCACCACCCTCCTAGTGAAATAGTGTTTCCTAATATCTAATTAAACCTCCCCCACTGCAACTTGAGACCATTGCTCCTTGTTCTGTCATCTGCCACCATAGGCACCAACTTCTTCTGGCATCAGTGGGCGCTCAACCCCCCCACCCCCACCCTGACTCCACCCCTGCCCCACCCCCTTCTGCCTCACCCCAACTCCAACCCCTTCCCCAAATCCCCGCCTCTTCCCCGCCTCCTCCCCTGAGTGTGCCGCGGTCCTGCTCCTTCCCCCTCCCTCCTACAGCTTGTTAAGCTGCAAAACAGAGGCGGAAGTGACCTGGGGCAGGGGGCGGGGCAGGGTTTTTCTGTGAATGCTCCAGCCCCGGAACACCCACGGATTCAGCACCTATGTCTGCCACCACTGAGAACAGCCGAGCTCCATCCTCTTTGGAACCCCCCTTCAGGTAGTTGAAGGCTGCTATCAAATCCCCCCTCACTCTTCTCTTCTGCAGACTAAATAAGCCCAGTTCCCTCAGCTTCTCCTTGGAAGTCATGTGTTCCAGCCCCCTGATCATTTTTGTTGCCCTCTGCTGGACTCTCTCCAATTTGTCCACATCCTTTCTCTAGTGGGGGGACCAAAACTGGACACAATACTCCAAGTGTGACCTCACCAGTGCTGAATAGAGGGGAATAATTACTTCCCTCGATCTACTGGCAATGCTCCTACTAATACAGCCCAATATGGCATTAGGCTTCTTGGAAACAAGGCACACTGCTGACTCATATGCAGCTTCTCATCCACTGTAATCCCCAGGTCCTTTTCTGAAGAACTGCTGCTTAGCCAGTTGGTCCCCAGCCTGTAACAGTGAATGGGATTCTTCCGTCCTAAGTGCAGGACTCTGCACTTGTCCTTGTTGAACCTCATCAGATTTCTTTTGGCCCAATCCTCCAATTTATCTAGGTTACTCTGGACCCTATCCCTGCCCTCCAGCATATCTACCTCTCCCCCCCCCCCCAGCTTAGTGTCATCTGCGAACTTGCTGAGGGTGCAATCCATCCCATCATCCACATCATTAACGAAGATGTTGAACAAAATCAGCCCCAGGACCGACTCCCGTAACACTCCGCTTGATAACGGCTGCCAACTAGACACTGAGCCATTGATGACTACCCGTTGAGCCCAACAATCTAGCCAGATTTCTATCCACCTTATAGTCCATTTATCCAATCCATACTTCTTTAACTTGCTGGCAAGAATACTGTGGGAGACCATATCAAAAGCTTTGCTAAAGTCAACATATATCACATCCACTGCTTTCCCCATATCCACAGAGCCAGTTATCTCATCATAGAAGGCAATCAGGTTGGTCAGGCATGACTTGCCCTTGGTGAATCCATGTTGACTGTTCCTGATCACCTTCCTCTCCTCCAAATGCTTCAAAATGGATTCCTTGAGGACCTGCTCCATGATTTTGCCAGGGACTGAAGTGAGGCTGACCGGTCTGTAGTTCCCCAGGTTCTCTTTCTTCCTTTTTTAAAATATGGGCACTATATTTGCCTTTTTCTAATCATCCCGGACCTCCCCCGCTTGTCATGAATTTTCAAAGCTAATGGCCAATGGCTCTGCAATCACATCAGCCAACTCCCTCAGCACCCTTGGATGCAATAGATCTGGATCCATGGCCTTGTGCATGTCCTGCTTTTCTAAATAGTCCTTAACCTGTTCTTTCACCACTGAGGGCTGTTCACCTCCTACCCGTACTGTGCTGCCCAGTGCAGCAGTCTGGGAGCTGGCCTTGTCTGTGAAGATCGAGTCAAAAAAAGCATTGAGTACTTCAGCTTTTTTCCCATTATCTGTCACGAGGTTGCCTCCCCCATTCAGTAAGGGCCCCGCACTGGTTTTCCATTTACTGTGCATACTCACAAGTGACTTTAAAAATCCAGGGTTCAGAGTAGCAGCCGTGTTAGTCTGTATCATATTCATATGCATCCGAAGAAGTGGGCTGTAGTCCACGAAAGCTTATGCTCTAATAAATTTGTTAGTCTCTAAGGTGCCACAAGTACTCCTGTTCTTTTTAAAAATCCAGAAGACTAAACATTTTTTCCACATCATCTGTCACTATGTTGCCTCCCCCATTCAGTAAGGGGCCCACACTTTCCCTGACCACCTTCTTGTTGCTAACATACCTGTAGAAATCCTTCTTGTTACCCTTCACATCCCTTACTAGCTGCAACTTCAATTGTGCCTTGGCCTTCCTGATTACACCCTTGCATGCTCTAGCAAAATTTTTATACTCCTCTCTGGTCATCTGTCCAAATTTCCACTTCTTGTAACCTGGAAATCCTGGACGCCCCATCATCTCAGGCATTGGCACCCTAACATCAGGATTGTCTGGCTATGTGGACTCTCTCCTCAGGCCCTACACTACCAGCACTCCCAGTTATCTTTGAGACACCACTGACTTCCTGAGGAAACTACAATCCATCGGTGATCTTCCAGAAAACACCATCCTGGCCACTATGGATGTAGAAGCCCTCTACACCAATATTCCACACAAAGATGGACTACAAGCTATCAGGAACAGTATCCCCGATAATGTCACAGCTAACCTGGTGGCTGAAATTTGTGACTTTGTCCTCACCCACAACTATTTCACATTTGGGGACAATATATACCTTCAAGTCAGCGGCACTGCTATGGGTACCCGCATGGCCCCACAGTATGCCGACATTTTCATGGCTGACTTAGAACAACGCTTCCTACGCTACATTGATGACATCTTCATCATCTGGACCCATGAAAAAGAAGCCCTTGAAGAATTCCACCAGGATTTCAATAATTTCCATCCCACCATCAACCTCAGCCTAGATCAATCCACACAAGTGGTCCATTTCCTGGACACTACTGTGCTAATAAGCGATGGTCACATAAATACCACCCTATACCGGAAACCTACTGACTGCTATACTTACCTACATGCCTCCAGCTTCCATCCAGGACACACCACACGATCCATTGTCTACAGCCAAGCTCTAAGATACAACCGCATTTGCTCCAATCCCTCAGACAGAGACAAGCACCTACAAGATCTCTATCAAGCATTCTTAAAACTACAATACCCACCTGCTGAAGTGAAAAAACAGATTGACAGAGCCAGACGAGTACCCAGAAGTCACCTCCTACAAGACAGGCCCAAAAAAGAAAATAACAGAACACCACTAGCTGTTACCTTCAGCCCCCAACTTAAACCTCTCCAGCGCATCATCAAAGATCTATGACCTATCCTGAAAGATGATCCCTCACTCTCACAGATCTTGGGAGACAGACCTGTCCTTGCTTACAGACAACCCCCCAACCTGAAGCAAATACTCACCAGCAACCACACATCACTGAACAAAAACACTGACTCAGGAACCTAACCTTGCAACACAGCCCGATGCCAATTCTGCCCACATATCTATTAAAGTGACATCATCATAGGACCTAATCACATCAGCCACACCATCAGGGGCTCGTTCACCTGCACATCTACCAATGTGATATATGCCATCATGTGCCAGCAATGCCCCTCTGCCATGTACATTGGCCAAACCGACAGTCTCTACGCAAAAGAATTAATGGACACAAATCTGACATCAGGAATCATAACATTCAAAAACCAGTAGAAGAACACTTTAACCTGTCTGGCCATTCAATGACAGACCTGCGGGTGGCAAATTTTTCAACAAAAAAGCTTCAAAAACAGACTCCAACGAGAGACTGCTGAGCTTGAATTGATATGCAAATTAGATACAATCAACTTAGGCTTAAGTAGAGACTGGGAATGGCTGAGCCATTACAAACATTGACTCTATCTCCCCTTGTAAGTATTCTCACACTTCTTATCAAACTGTCTGTACTGGGCTAGCTTGATTATCACTTCAAAAGTTTTTTTTCCTCTTACTTAATTGGCCTCTCAGAGTTGGTAAGACAACTCCCACCTGTTCATGCTCTCTGTATGTGTATATATATCTCCTTGATATATGTTGCATTCTATGCATCCGAAGAAGTGGGCAGTAGCCCACAAAAGCTGATGCGCTAATAAATTTGTTAGTCTCTAAAGTGCCACAAGTACTCCTGTTCTTTTTGCGGATACAGACTAACATGGCTCCTACTCTGAAACCTTCCTTTTTGAGTTTAAGCTCACCGAAGATTTCACTGTTAAGCCAAGGTGGTCGCCTGCCATATTTGCTATTCTTTCTACACATCGGGATGGTTTGTTCCTGCGCCCTCAATAAGGCTTCTTGAAAATACATCCAGCTCTCTGGGACTCCTTTCCCCCTCATATTAGCCTCTCAGGAGATCCTGCCCATCTGTTCCCTGAGGGAGTCAAAGTCTGCTTTTCTGAAGTCCAGGGTCCGTATTCTGCTACTCTCCTTTCTTTCTTTTGTCAGGATCCTGAACTCAATCATCTCATGGTCACTGCTGCCTAGGTTGCCACCCACTTCTACTTCCCCTACCAATTCTTCCCTGTTTGTAAGCAGCAGGTCAAGAGGAGAACGGCCCCTAGTCGGTTCCTCCAGCACTCGTACCAGGAAGTTGTCCCCAACACTATCCAAAAACTTCCTGGATTGTCTGTGCGCTGCTGTATTGCCCTCCCAGCAGATGTCAGGGTGATTGAAGCCCCCCCTTAGAACCAGGGCCTGTGACCTGGAAACTTCAGTTAATTGTCCGAAGGAAGCCTCGTCTACCTCATCCCCCTGGTCCGGTGGTCTACAGCACACACCCATCACGACATCACCCTGGTTGCTCTCGCCTCTAAACTTAACCCAACATTAAACAACAATAATGGGCATTTGGCTATTGAGTGTATACTAGGATCTGTGAAATGCACAGGAATAGCAGACACTGCCTCGTACGTAATTATTAGACCAGACATGCTAACAATGCTAGAGAATAGGGGATCTAAAATTGAACCTCCTACTTGGTCTCCAGTGAAGGCAGTTACTGGGGAACATGTGTAACCCACATGCTTACTTTGCAGAAGTTAGCGGTGTAAATAAGTGAAGGAACAGTGGAGAGGACACACAGTTCTTGGTTTTGTTTTGGGGTATTCTGCCCCTGCAGACTTGCCAGGGCTGGGAGGTGATTTCCATTGTGGGCAAGCAGCCTGGCAGGACACATCCAGGGTCACTTTCGGAGAGTGGAACCAGTGGGAACTGAAGAGAAGGGGGAGGAGTTTATAAAAAGGAGGGGTGGGAGTCAGACAGAAGAGTTTAGCAGTGGAATAGCACAAGGACCAGAATGGTCTCTGCTGAAAGCATTGGGTTCCAGGGTCTTTGCCAGCTCATTGGATTTAAACTGCAGGCTCCCACACCCCACTGGAGAAGGTGAGGACTAGAACTGCTGTGTACATTGCACACTGTCATTGCAAAGACTCAAGGGGTGCTTCATAGAATCACAGAACTGGAAGGGACCTTGAGAGATCTAGTCCAGTCCCCTGCACTCAAGGCAAGACTAAGTATTAGCCCTGCCAGGTGTTTGTCCAACCTGCTCTGAAAAATCCCCAATGATGGAGATTCCACAACCTCCCTAGGCAATTTATTCCAGTGCTTCACCACCCGGACAGTTAGCTGCCCCTCTGTGACCTGGCTTGATTGTTATGTATTTATTTACTTAGGCCAGGTCTGTTACCCCTGACAACTCCACCCCCGCCCCTGGACAAACACTTAAAGCACTGGAGCAGTTCCCAGGATCAGGACTGGGGGTATGGCGGAAAGGTGGCACACCATCGCCTTCTTTCCATTGGGTGCACCATGCAGAGCTCTGAGACACCTAAAGATTGAGCTCCAGTATATTAATCTTTGAATATCTTCACATGCCATGGCATTCTCGGCCCCAGGATAATCGTCTGATTTGGGATGATCCCCCAGATGGAAGGCTTTTCACCTTCTTGACCCAGGAGGTGGTTGCTAGGTTGATGGCAGAATTCTTCTGATGAGCTAGTGCTGTCTGCACTGGGGTTAGACTCTCAGGGGTGTGAAATCCACACTCCCAAGAGACAAAACTATGCCGATGTAAGTCCCCAGTCTGGGCCAGCCCTTACACAGCGTATCCCTCTCTTCATCTGAGTGATTCTTGATTTACTCCAGTGTCAAGTGAGATCAGCGTCGGGCTGTTTCTCCCTTTGAACATGTTGTGCCAAGCAGTAGAAGCACTCAGGTCTAACCTACACTAGGAAATTAGGTTGGTTTAACTACGTCGCACGGAGTGTGAAAAATCCCCAGGCCTGAGCGCCGCAGTGACACCGACCTAACCCCTGCTGTAGGCAGCACTAGGAATTCTCCCATTGAGGAGGTGGATTACCTACACCCACGCTACAGATGCACCACTGCAGGGTTTCAAGTGTAGACAAGCTCCCGGTACTTTTTCTATGCTGTTTGCTGAATGTTTTTTGAAGAGCCATCAGTACAAAGAAGTAACCACATACGTATTTGTCTTCTGAGAGCCTATGTAGAAGAGCATTAAGATTTGTACTTGGGGATATAAATGGCCTGGGGTTTATATGTGGATCTCAGCCAGTAAATCTTTGAGGGACTTTTAAACAAATATCCCTCTGGGACCTGAAGAGTTCCGAAATGGTCCGTTTTTTTAACAAGTCCTAATGGGAGTTGCCATATGAGTTGATAATGTTTTAAGTAACCACGGAGACATGCTTCCAGCTGCTTGAGGAAAGTGGTGTCGATGACCTGTATGTACCAAACATTCACTTAGGGAAACTTCAGCACACGAGGGCCCCTTGAAATTCAAAGGCTGCCCATTCGTTAGTCAGCATTCCAGAGCTTAGGCTGAAAAACACACCCATGACAGGTCCTACTTCCCCACACACACACACACACACACAAAAGGGCAACAGTGTGAATAGTCTCACAATCACAATCACATGACCTGATACAGCTATCTCTTCCTCCACTGTAAAGAAACCACTCCATGGAAGTCAAAGGAATGGCTGTGGTCAGGGAGATCAAACCCAGGCTGCAAGGGTGCTTAGATGTGTGAAACAGCACATGTACAGATCAATGAAACTGTCAATCACCAATGAAAACCAGGGCTCCAATTCTGATGTACTTATACTGGTGTAACTGCACTGACCTCGATGAAGTGACCCCTGAAAGCAGGTGAGCTATAGCTGGGATGAGTGTGGCCTGTAGCCCTGTACTCGCTGGGAAGGGAACCCAGATAGCTTCTGGTGATCAGCCACCAGGAGAGCTTGACTGGTATTGAATGAAAACAACAAGGAGTCTGGTAGCACCTTAAATGATGGTTTAATTTGCAAATGAATTTTAGATCTGCTGTTTCTCTTTGAAGTCTGTTTCTGAAGTTTTTTTGTTCAATGATAGTGACATACATAGTAACATACATAAGCCAGTAAGTGAACACTTCAATCTCCCTGGTCATTCAATTACAGATTTAAAAGTCACTATCATTGAACAAAAAATTCATTTGCAAATTTAACACCATTAATCTGGGCTTGAATAGGGACTGGGAGTGGCTGGCTCATTACAGACGCAGCTTTTCCTCTCCTGGAATTGACACCTCCTCATCCATTATTGGGAGTGGACTACATCCACCCTGATCGAATTGGCCCTGTCAACACTGGTTCTCCACTTGCGAAGTAACTCCCTGCTCTCCATGTGTCAGTATATAATGCCTGCATCTGTAACTTTCACTCTATGCATCTGAAGAAGTGAGGTTTTTACCCACAAAAGCTTATGCCCAAATAAATCTTAGTCTTTAAGGTGCCACCAGACTCCTTGTTGTTTTTGTAGATACAGATTAACACGGCTACCCCCTGATACTTGGTATTGAATAGTTCATGTGTGGGTGTAGATGGGAGCAGACCCCTTTCAGGGAATGTGAATGGGGCTTGGAAAGAAAAGCGTGTCTCAATCAGGAGTTGTGGCAGACACCAAGAAAAGCCTGTTCTCAGCGCATCTCCCCATGAGTCCTGCGAGTCAGCCTGGTGTCTGCTGCATGTGCATTTGTGTGTCAGTGCTTCTGTCCGCCTGTCAGTCCACAGTCTGTTGCCCTGGGGGGCGTATTGGGGGGGATTGCCCTGGGGGGTTTGCTCCCTCTCTCATTCTCTCCCCCTGCCCTTTCCAGGCCACTTAGAGAAGCGCCCTGAAGAACCCCCGGTGCATTCCCAGGGCTCGGACGTGAGGGTCACAACTGGCCTGTGGGGACTCCCCATCCCGAGCGTGGCTGGCTAGCGGCGGAGGATGCAGCCCGGTGGGGAGCTGGGCTGGGGCTCCGCGTGGAGCCAGGCTGCTGGGCACGGTGACGGTGCCAGTCGGGCGAGCCAGAGGCGGCGGGTGGGAGGTTGGGGATCCCTTCCCGGCGCGCAGCTCAGTGCCCCAGCCAGGGAGGGAGGAAGCCGCGGCCGCACTCCAGTGCTGTCGGGAAAGGGGCAGGGGCGCAGGGAGCTCTGGCTAGTTCGGAGGAAGGACGCCGCCTCTCCCAGTGCGCAAGAGGACCCCGCGGGCAGTGACTGATCTCCACCCGCTGCCCAGAGGTGCTGGGAAGGGAGGAGCGCGCAGGGGGCGGTGCCGGGAAAGGTGCGCAAGGGGGGCTCCCGAGGCTCCAGCTGTTGGGAGGGAGGAGGGCGCAGGGGGCGGTGCCGGGCTCCCCGGCTGGGGCAGGAAGGTGCGCAGGGTGGGGGGAACTCCAGCTGTTGGGAGGGAGGCAGGAACGCGGGCGGGGGGGACGGAGCCTCGCCCCGCGCTGCCCCGGCTGGAGAGGGAGGGACCCTGAGTGGCAGGTGTAGCCCCACAAAATGCTCCCGCTCCCGTTTTGCTACTTTGGGTGTACTGAGCATGCTCAGTCGAACTGAGCATGTCCAGTAACCTTCGTTGTAGCCACTGCCCTCTCTCTGCCCTCTCTCTGCCCTTACTTCTGCTAACGATTTGCTACCTCCTCTTTGGGGGGGTTTAAAAGGATTAAGGGGGCAAATCGCAGCAGGGGGGGGGCTGTCAGGGTCTGAGCAGGGGGCAGAATTTTACTGGCCTGGGGGGTTCAAGCTACTGTAGCTAGCGGCAGAAGAGGGGCTGAAGGGCAAAAATCGGTGGTGGGGGGTGAGAGCCGGGGTTACGCGGGGGAGGGGTGACACTGCCAGACCCCGTGCGGGGACAAAACCCCCATTTAGGGAGGGGGAGGGGGGAACAGTGACCCCGTGGGATGAGCCACCCACTGTGCTCGCTGATCTAGGGGTGTGGGGGGGGCAGAGGCTGTTTTTGTTGTTCTCACAGGGACGCTGCATGTCAGCCTCGGAGCAGGGGGCGCGTTCCTGGGGCTGGGGTCTTAAAGGCACAGGCCTCCAATTCCTAGCCTGTCAAAGCTTAATCAACGCAGCTCCTCTCTATCCTATACAAGTGTTGCAGGGCCAGGGCCGCCCAGACGGGGGGGCCAAGTGGGGCAATTTTCTGCAGGGGCCCCCACGAATATGTCGGAGGCTGCCCCCGCCTCCGTCTTCCCCCGGTGTCTCAGCGTGCTGCGTCCGGGAGCGGCCCTGGCGCACTGCAGCGCGGTGGCTCCAACGCGGTCCGGGGCCGCTCCTGGTCGCAGCACACTGAGGCTCCAGGAGAGGGGGTAAGCGCCATGGTAAGGTGTGGCCCCCCCCCCCCCGACCCCATCCTAACCATCACCATCACCCAGCAACAGCCCATTATGTAATTGCAAATGTATACATACCATTAAAGCATTTCATGTTTTTAAATAATGTATTTCGTGTATTTTCAAATTATTACAAATTAATTTTTGAATGTATGTCACTGGTTATTTTTTACATTTCAAAATACATGTTACTATAGTATTGCAACTGTTTTTATGGAAGGGGCCCCCAAAATTGCTTTGACCCAGGCCCCCTGAATCCTCTGGGCAGCCCTGTACACGGCTACGTTACTGATCCAGCCAGGAGACTGAATGTGGTGAAATATTGTACAGACACCCCCTCCCTCCAACTCTGCCTCTCACATTTTGAATATGTAAAAGTGTCTTCTATCAGTTTCTATGCCTATATGAAATCACTGCAGTTCATTTCTCTTATATAACGTGCTGAGTTGCTAACTCCCTCCCAGAGCCCACATGTCTGCACCCCCTCCTGTACCCCAATCCCATGCCCCAGGTCAGAGCCTGCACCCCTCACTCAAACTACCCAAACTACCTATAGCCTGCAACCCTCCTGCACCCCAACTCCATCCCAGAGCCTGCACCCCAAAAAGGGATGGATTAACTTTTTGTGGGCCTGGTGCTAAACATATTTGTGGTCCCCCAGGGGGGAAATGGGGACATGGGGCATGGGGGGCAGAGTCCTCAGAGCGACGGGCTGGCCGGGGGCAATGGGAGATGGGTCATGGCACGGCAGGAACAATCCTGCTCCACCTAGCCCAGTACAATGGCACTGTTTACAAACCGGGAGCTGCCAGACGCACACTGGCCAGCCCGGCCCTGTGCTCCCATCATGCTTCTTCCCCTTCGGGGCGGGCCCATCACCCCAAGGGTGATACCAGAGTGGCCCCTTTGGTCGCTCTGCTTCCTCCTGGCTAATGTGACAAATTGATCTATTGTACGATTGAGGCGCGCTGTTTCACGTATTTGTGTGTGAGTCCGTGAAAAGGGAGGTAAGCTTTGGGGGTACGGAGCATGCCCTTGAGCCCAAGGTGAGACCAGAGTGGCCCCTTTCATCGATCTGCTTCCTCCTGGCTAGCATGCCCCTGAGCCCAAGGTCATACCAGAGTGGCCCCTTCCATTTTTTCCACTGGCTTCCGCCTTCCTTATTTCCAATGACTTGTCTGCTCATGCACCTGTCACTGGTCCATGGGGTTGCAAATCAGGAGGGATGGGGTTTGTGGTCAAAAACACTCACGGTCTGCTTCCTCCTGGCTAATGTGCCAAATTGATCTCTATTGGTCAATTGAGGCGCACTGTTTCACGTTTTTGTGTGTGAATACGTGAAAAGACCCCCACAAACCCCCATGCCCAGTGCCCTCCCACAGACCACTCTGAACCCCCCCAGATCCTCTCACTGCCCAGTGCCCCCTAGCTGTAGACCCCCCCACAGCCCTCCGACAACTGCACAGTGCCCTGCCCCTCCCCGCCCAGAGCCCCCCCGCAGATTCCCTCACTGCCCAGTGCCCCCCACCGCCCCACTGCCACAACTGCACAGTGCCCCACCCAGACCCCTGCACACTTCCCAGTGCCCCAACACACACAGATCTTCCCACCCCTCACTGCACAGCACCCCCCCAGACCCACTAGAGACCTACTCTCCCACACCCTAACCCCCAGCCACAATACCCGGCCCTGATGGGAGGTGACTGTGTCTGCCAGGCTGAGCCGGCAGCGCAGCCACAGCTTGTCCTGGGGCAGGATAACTCCGGCCCTTGGGGGTGCAATCAGCCAGGCTGGCAGTCACGACTGGAACACAGGTATGGAGGGGTATGCGCTGTTTAGGAAAGACCGGGACAAAGGTAAAGGTGGGGGGGGGCATTGTATGTCAATAGTGAAATAAGCTGTAAAGAAATAATAGTCGATGGAATAGATAACACAGAGTCCGTCTGGGCAATACTCACACTGGGTAAAAGGACTACTAGAGCCTCTCCGTGGATAGTGCTTGGGGTGTGCTATAGACCGCCGGGATCAACCCAGGATATGGATAAGGAACTATTTAATGTGTTTAGAGAAGTAAATACTAATAGAAACTGTATAATTATGGGGGACTTTAACTTCCCGGATATAGATTGGGGAACAAACGCTAGTAGCAATAATAGGGCTCAGATGTTCCTAGATGTGCTTGCTGATCAATTCCTTCATCAAGTGGTAGCTGAACCGACGAGGGGGGGGCATTTTAGATTTGATTCTGGTAAGTAGTGAGGACCTCGTTGAGGAAGTGGTAGTAGGGGACAATTTGGGCTCCAGTGATCATGAGCTAATTCGGTTTAAACTAAATGGAAGGAGTAACAGAATTAAGTCAAAGACTAGGGTTTATAATTTTAAAAAGGCCAATTTTAACAAATTAAGGGGACTGGTAAGGGAAGTGGATTGGGCAAACATATTAATGGATCTAAAGGCAGAAGAAGCCTGGGATTACTTCAAGTTAAAGATGCATGAGCTGTCAGAGGCCTGTATCCCAAAAAAGGGAAAAAGATTACTAAGCAAGAGATTTAGACTGAGCTGGATGAGCGACCGACTCAAAGGGGCGATTAGGAAAAAACAGAAAGCGTACAAAGAGTGGAAGAGGGGAGTGATCAGCAAGGAAACTTACCTTAGTGAAGTCAGAGAATGTAGACATAGAGTGAGAAAGGCCAAAGGCCGGGAAGAGTTGGACCTAGCGAGGGGAATTAAAAGCAATAGTAAGAGGTTTTACAGCCATATAAATAGGAAGAAAGCAAAGAAAGAAGAAGTGGAACCACTGAAGACTATTGCCGGCGAGGAGATTAAAGATAATCTAGGCATGGCGCAATATCTCAATGAATATTTTGCATCGGTGTTTAATGAGGCCAATGAAGGTATTAGGGGTACTAGCACCATTACAGAGGGGCATTCAGGATGGGGGATTACCGCATCCGAGGTAGAAACAAAACTTGAACACCTTAATGGGGCTAAGTCGGGAGGACCGGACGATCTTCATCCGAGAATATTCAAGGAATTGGCGCGGGAAATAGCAGGCCCATTAGCGATAATATTTAATGAATCTGTAAACTCGGGGGTGGTCCCGTTAGACTGGAGAATAGCTAATGTGGTTCCTATTTTCAAGAAAGGGAAAAAAAGTGATCCGGGTAACTATAGGCCTGTTAGTTTAACATCTGTAGTGTGCAAGGTGCTAGAGAAAATTCTGAAAGAGAAACTAGTTGAGGACCTGGAGGTTAATGGCAATTGTGATAAATTACAACATGGTTTTACGAAGGGCAGATCGTGCCAAACGAATCTGATCTCCTTCTTTGAGAAAGTAACGGACTTATTAGATAAGGGAAATGCGGTGGACCTAATATACCTGGATTTCAGTAAAGCGTTTGATACTGTACCCCATGAGGAATTATTGGTTAAACTGAAAAACATGGTGATTGATATGAAAATCCAGAGGTGGATAAGGAATTGGTTAATGGGGAGACTGCAGTGGGTCGTATTGAAGGGTGAACTGTCAGGTTGGAGGGAGGTTACTAGTGGAGTGCCTCAAGGTTCAGTTTTGGGACCCATTTTATTCAATCTATTTATAACTGACCTCGGAACCGATTGCAGGGGTGGGCTGATAAAGTTTGCGGATGATACAAAGGTGGGAGGCGTTGTAAATTCGGAGGAGGACAGGGATACTCTGCAGGGAGACTTGAATGAGCTTGTGAATTGGAGTGTCAGAAATAAGATGAAATTTAATAGTGAAAAGTGTAAGGTGATGCATTTGGGGATGACTAACAACAATTTTAGTTACAAGCTGGGGACGCATTGGTTAGAAGTAACGGAAGAGGAGAAGGACCTAGGGGTCCTTGTAGACCACCCCCAGGCAGCGACAGCCCTTTTGCACCAACCATCACCATCACCCAGTGAGAGCCCATTATGTAACTGCAAATGTCTACATCCTATTAAAGCATTTAATGTTTTCAAATGTTGGATTTAGTGTATTTTCAAATTATTACAAATTAATTTTTGAATGTATTTCACTGGTTATTTTTTACATTTCCAAATACATGTTACTAGAGTATTGCAACTTTTTTTTAATGGAAGGGGCCCCAAAAATTGCTTTGTATATGATGCAAATTGGAAGAGTAAAGTAAAAAAAATCCCTTTTCACGGATTCACACAAAAAAAAGTGAAACAGCATGCCTCAATCATGCAATAGATCAATTTGGCACATTAGCCAGGAGGAAGCAGACTGTGAGTGTTTTCAACCACAAACCCCATCCCTCCCGTTTTGCAACCATCCTCCCAGAGGAAGCAGACCGGGAGTGTTTTCCACCACAACCCCATCCCTCCCGTTTTGCAACCATCCCCCCAGAGGAAGCAGACCGGGAGTGTTTTCCACCACAACCCCATCCCTCCCGTTTTGCAACCATCCCCCCAGAGGAAGCAGACCGGGAGTGTTTTCCACCACAACCCCATCCCTCCCGTTTTGCAACCATCCCTGGACCAGTGACAGGTGCATGAGCAGCCCAGTCATTGGAACTAAGCAAGGAGAAGCCAGTGGAAAAAATGAAAAGGGGCCACTGTGGTCTCACCTTGGGCTCAGGGGCATGCTCCGTTCCCCCAAACCTTACCTCCCTTTTCACGGATTCACACACAAAAAAGTGAAACAGTATGCCTCAATCATGCAACAGATCAATTTGGCACATTAGCCAGGAGGAAGCAGATCGGGAGCGTTTTCCACCACAACCCCATCCCTCCCGTTTTGCAACCATCCCCCCAGAGGAAGCAGACCGGGAGTGTTTTCCACCACAACCCCATCCCTGGACCAGTGACAGGTGCCTGAGCAGCCCAGTTCTTGGAACTAAGCAAGGAGAAGCCAGTGGAAAAAATGAAAAGGGTCCACAACACTACCTCCCCTTTCACGAATGCAATGAATGCAATGAATGGCCACTCCGGTCAGGAAGCAGGTCGGGATCGTTTTTGACCACATACCCCATCCCCTCCTGATTCGCAACCCCATGGACAGGCGGTAGCAATTTAACAAACAGTTTACCAAAGTGCTACGCTGCGTGGCAGAAACCGCTCCCAGTAGCAAAACGGGAGGGGAGCATTTTGTGGGGCTACACGGGCAGCTGCGCCAGGGAGGCGGGTCCGAGCTCCAGCTGTTGGCGAGGGAGGAGCGGCGAGCGCCTCTGGCAGCGCGCCGGGGGAGCCCGGCGAGGGGCCGGCTCGGCTCGGCTCGCCCGGTGCTGCGCTCACGCCCCAGCGCCTGACAGCGGGCGGGCGCCACCATGAGCGGCTCCGGCTCTGCCTCGCACTGCGAGACCCAAGAGCCGCTGTCGGCCGAGGAGAGCCCGGCCATCAGCGCCGTCATGTTCTCCGCCGGGCTGCTGGGCAACCTGACGGCGCTGGCGCTGCTGGCCCGGCGCCGGCTGGGGCGGCGCGGCCGCCCGCTCTCCCTCTTCCACGTGCTGGTGACCGTCCTGGTGCTCACCGACCTGCTGGGCACCTGCCTGGTCAGCCCCGTGGTGCTGGTCTCCTACGGCCGCAACCGCACGCTGGTGGCGCTGGCCGAGGACCGGCGGCTGTGCCTCTACTTCGCCTTCGCCATGAGCTTCTTCGGCCTGGCCACCATGCTGGTGCTGTTCGCCATGGCGCTGGAGCGCTGCCTGGCGCTGGGCCAGCCCTACCTCTACGAGCGCTTCGTCCGCCGCCGCTCGGCGCTGCTGCTGGCCCTGCTGGCCCTCTACGCCTTCGCCGCCGCCTTCTGCGCCCTGCCGCTGCTGGGCTTCGACCGCTACGTGCAGTACTGCCCGGGCACCTGGTGCTTCATCCAGATGCGCGCCGCCCAGGGCCCCGGCGGCGGCGGCGCCACCTACTCGCTGCTCTACGCCACGCTGCTGCTGCTGCTCATCCTGGCCGTGCTGCTCTGCAACCTGAGCGTCACCCGCAGCCTGGTGGGCATGCACCGCCGCGGGCAGACCTCGCGCCGCCTGGCCTCGCTGGAGCAGCCCGCCGGGCGCCGGAGGCTCTCCATGTCCGAGGAGGTGGATCACCTCATCCTCCTGGCCATCATGACCATCACCTTCATCGTCTGCTCCCTGCCTTTCACGGTGAGTGCAGGGGCCGGGAGCCCCTGGCTAGCCCCTGCCCTGGGGGGGACTCCAGCACCTGGGGCCTTCTCCCCCCACCCCTTCTTAATCCCTGTCCTTGGGGGCCTCCAGTACCTGGGGCCTTCTCCCCTGGCCCCTTTGCTAATTCCTGTCCTTGGGGGCCTTCTCCCCCGGCCCCCTTCTTAATCCCTGTCCTTGGGGGCCTTCTCCCCTGGCCCCTTTGCTAATTCCTGTCCTTGGGGGCCTCCTGCACCCATCCCTCCCGTTCTCTGCCTGTGGCACATACTAGCCTGGTCTCCTGTGGGCTGTTTGGGTTGTTGAGTTTAGTGTGCCGGTGTTAGGGGTCTGTGAGACACAGGAGGTCAGACTACATCAGTGTTTCTTAGTGACCGGCCCATGGACCAGCCTCGGTCCCTGAGATCAAAAAGGTTGAGAAAGATGGGATTAGATGATCTGGGGCTGGGGGGTTGTCCTTTCTGGGCTTAAATTCTGACTCTACAACAAAATTCTTTTTAGTCCCTAAATTAAAAAGAAACCCCTACAGATGAGGATGCCAGACAGCCCCACTGAGTTCTGGGATTCAGGCACTAGACTAGACTGAAGCACAAAGATTGCTCTGTTCCTGACTCTGCCACAGCTTCCCTGACCAAATCTCTTAGACTACGTTTACACTGCTGTAAAAGACCCATGGTTGGCCTGGCTCAGGGCTCCGGGACTATACAATTGTTGTGTAGTCATTCGGGCTCACGCTGGAGCCCACACTCCGAAACCCCACGAGGGGAAAAGGTCTCAGAGCCTGGGCTCCAGCTCCGTTAGCCCAAGTCAGCTGATCCGGGCTCTGAGACGGTGCCATGGGCTTTTTATCGTAGTATTGGCTCTGTGCTCCCATTTCCTCATCTGTTAAATGGAGATAGCACTCTTCTAGCTCTCCGGGCACTCCTGAGAATAAATCCACTTTCCGGGAGCTGAGAGACGATGGTGACAGGGCTCAAGATGCTTTCACAGGGCACTAGAGTGGCAGATGCTTGACCGAGATTGCATGGATCAAATATAGGCCTGCGTCGCTGAGGTTACATGCCTGTGCCACTGGCACTGAGCTGTGCCGTATCGAGGGCGGTAGCAAGGTTGAAGGGTTGGGGCAGTTGCAGGGAAGGAGTTGAGGTGACGCAGAGCAGTTCATTTGCATGTGTCATAGTGAGGGGCACAAATCAATAGGGCTCCATGGCTGTAATTGACGTAACACAGGTCAGTTAAATTGCCAATGTGGAACCGAGGTTGCACAGATAAATGCAGTTAGGTGAGTGTAGGGATGCCCCAAATCACTGGGGTTGGTTGGACATGCGTTGCTGTGGTGTCAGTGAGCACGCATGCATCCATGCGGTTGTACAAGGGTATAGTTTTGCCCACTGAACCAAGTTTTCAGCTGTGAGGGGAAAGGATGCCTCAGCAAATACAGACAGACAACAGCCACTGCGCATGCACACACCCTCACCTGTACACAAATGTTAATTTCGATGTGAAAAAGCTGGCTTGCATGGTGTCCCTGGAGCTGAAGATTGTGTCCATAAACAAAGATATGAGGTAGGAGAATATGCTCAACACACTTACAATTCATAAGAACTTTGAGCATATACATTACTTTTGACCGGAAGGCATGAAAATGCTTGATAAAGGTATGTATTTTCCATATTCAACCGGTAGGGAAACCGAGGCACACTGAGATTAAGTGTTTTGGACAACGGCAGGTTTGGAAATATAACCCAAGTCTTCTGACTCCCAAGTTCTAACTGCTAGAGTGCTGCCTCTCAAAATTAGAACCCACGTGACACAAGTAAAGAACTCTAACCATTAGTCTGACTTTCTCTTGTCGTTCAAATTCAATAGGACCCCTTAGGAGCTGCCATGTCACTCAACCCTTTACCAGTCGATAGTTTGATTCTTCCCACTTTTGAGGGAGCAGATGGTTCGGGCGATTTTTTTTCCTTCTGTTTCTCAGTTCTTTTTTCCCTGTGAAAAGCAAAACCTGCCCAGACTGGGAATACGGCCAGAGCTAATTTTACATTCCCACCGTTAGATTGACATTATCTTTCATTAGCACTTGGAGAGCTGAAAGGCCCAATGGACAAATTAACCACAGGACACAGGGCCGGCTCTAGGTTTTTTGCTGCCCCAAGGCTTTTACACGTTTTCACTTTTCAATGTTTTTTTGTTTTGTTTTGACCAGCTAGACTGTAGCAGCTCATTCAGAGTTGTTATGGTCTTTCACGTCAATGAGGATTTAGGGATTCTCAAGCCCACAAATCTCCCAGCTACAGAGCAATGTGAACTACATTTGCCTGCTAAAAATCCTTACACTATTCTCCCTGGGGGGGTGGGGGTGGGGAAGATGCACATATGCAAGAAGCTGCATTGGTAAAATGCAACCACAGTGAGAACAGAAATCAAACAGCACCAAACCACTGGGTCACCCGATGGACTAATCAATGAACCATTTCTACTGGAGTGGGGGGGGGAGGTCAGGGAAGGGGGAAATTTGGGGCCAAAGTCTAGTAGTTTCTTAATCAAAACTCTCAGTAACTTCAGGCTGGGATCCTGAGCACCTAGACACCCCCGCCCCAGCCTGGTAGTTTGAGGAGCAGGTGCCAGCCAGTCCCCTGCTTTTCAAAGCCACTCTCCCCACCAAGGGGGGGGAGGGGGCGCTTAAAACTGCTGCCGGGAGTGGGTCCCAAGTTTGTTTATTTCCCAATTGCCCCTGCCCCGCCTGCAGCAAGTCCCTCGAGGCCCAGGCCAGCGCCAGGTGCCGGGGCCACATCTGTGGGTGTCCTGTCCCCCACGGACTCCACCGGGCGCAGCCGGAGCCACCCCATCCACGCTGCCCCCAAGTCCCAGGAAAGTTTCCCTGCGCCGCCCGTGAGTGGGACTTTCCCGAAGTCAGGGCATGGCAGACTAACCCGCGCCCCCCAGGGGCTGGCATGCCGGGACACTGGGGCCTGCTCCGCGCCCGCCAGAGGGCTGCCTGCTGGTGACCCCTCCCCGGGGCCGCGCTGGGGGCGGACCTGCGCGAACTGACCTGGCCAAGCGGGAACAGCGCCCCCACCTCTGGGGGCAGCTCAGCGCATCCTCCCGCCACGGTGCTGGGCTCCCACGTCTCCTGGAGCCGGCTGGTGGCTCCGTCTGGGCACTTCAATGCCTCCCCTCTGGCAGGATGCAGGGAGCTGGGCTGGGAGGAGGGCTCCGCGCTGCTCTGATCGGCTGGGAGGGAAGGACGTGGGCTGCCCTGCCGAGTTTGCTGCAGGGTGCTCCCCTCCTCCGGGCCGCCGCCCCCCACAGGGCAGCCTGAGCAGCACACCAAAAAGAAAAAGGGAAAAAAAGGGCGGCTGGAATGCCGCCCCTTGGAATCTGCCGCCCCAAGCACCAGCTTGCTCCGCTGGTGCCTGGAGCCGGCCCTGACTGGGCTTGTTGCACCATTATTTTTGGATTTCAAGAGCTTGATCAAGGAAATGTAATAACATCTAGCAGCCTGTTGTGTTTCCTGTGGTCTTGGACTTGCAATCATCAGAGCTGCTCCACCACCAGTTGATGGGCCTTAAATTTGTTTAGGGGTCTTGGCTCTGCTCCTAATGGTACTTTCCCTCATCTGACTGAGTCATGTACAGACATGAGATGTAACTGCTGGTGTGCTTGTGACAGGAATTATTGGAAGTACGTATACATTTGCAATGGGTCTGTTTTGGAGAGGAAGGTTTTTGCAGTCTGGTGAGCAGCATAAAGTGGTCAGCTAGTTAAAAATCCTTGATGGTAGAAGTGTATTTTCTACCAGCCTAGCATTTGTACATAGGATCATTTCATTCAATCAGATATCTAGAAATCCCACTGTGTGCCACAAAGGAGAAATTAAAAATTGTTATATTATCAGGTGAACAAGTATCATGAGTATGGAGAAAGGGGACACTGGAACTTTCACTTCAGGACACCATGTCTAGGTGCAAGTACCTAGTTCCTACAGCTTTGAGAACTGACTCACAATCAGTTACTTTTCTTTTAGCTTTAGGAGATTCTCTTTCTGATCTACTCTTTCCATAGAAGAACATAGATATTGCCATAGAACAACAGACCAACTAGCTGTAGTCACAGGTAGCAGAACAGGTCGGTGGCTAGTGGTGAATCCTTCAGAGGAAAGCATATAAACCCTTATAAATGCACCCAGTTGTACAGTAGCATACTACGTGGGTGTTTCTTCCTGACCCTACCTCTTTCTGCCCTGAAGCATGAGGACTGAAAGTCCTAAATTTATCCAGGTAATATAATTGTAGATAGTACTCATATTCCTTGCCATGCCTAATCTTTTTTTATTTAGACACACATGGATGATGGTTGAATTTAGTGTCCATGAAGGTGATCTACCAATAGCACCAACTATAATGCCTACCCTGCATAAGCAGTTGTAGGGCAAACTTTCCCAAAAACTAACTAAGTCCTGTGTCATGACATGAGTTGTCAGAACATCTGGTGCTTTTAGTGACTAGAATGAGATGATTCAACTCACTTTCAGCTGCAGTATGTACAGGATTTGAACCCAGGTCATTAGAAGTAAATAGCTAAGGCATTAATTGTCTGTCTCAAACTCTTCATCTCCTTTTTTAATACACAGCTTTAGAAGTTAGATACATCCGGTCTTGCTAAACAGCTCTGGGTTCATGGGGACCAGGACCTGAGACAGAGCAACTGGTGTCACATGAGTAAAATTTGCTGCATCATCTTCCCAGGAGGGATTGTCAGTTCTTCCATAAAGTAGCAAACAAGCATATTTAAGGAAGTAACTGATTTTGGCTGTCAGACATAAATTCATACAGTAGGTCAGAAACATGGCTAGAGCTGTTTTTCTTCCATGCTCATTGATTGCACCTACACACTCTGGTGAAGGCACTATAGGCAACCTGCCAATAGACTGGATACGGTAATTAATGATCCGTTAAGCAACTATTGACTTACTTCATTTATCCAAAAATGCAATGATCTCTTGATACGCTCAGCTCAGGGCTCGCTACGAAGCCCAGTGATGGATTCATTTTTGTGGTTTCACATGCCCACATCGGGCGGGGCGGAGGGGGAGTGGAAGGGATGTTTTGGACGGGACTAGTCATACTTGTCACAGCTTCTTTAAATACCAAAGCCCGCTGATTGGTTCCTTAGGGGTGTGCGGAGGATAATAGGCTCCCTGGGGAATCTTAAATTGCAGTTGTCTAAAGCTGGTATTGAAAAATCTTCTGGGACTTTGAGGGCAAGCCGAGCCTCTTCCTCGGGCCTTACTTTGGTATCCTCTCCTCATTTTTCTTTTAGCAACTTGACATTTTTGCAGGGAGTAAAATGTGGGAATGTCCCGTTTTGGCCTAAACTCTCGCTACTGGGTTGTCATGATAAGTAGCCCGCTGGCAAATTTAGCACCGCTGTGAGGGATTAGACCAGGGGTGGGCAAACTTTTTGGCCTGAGGGCCACATCGAGGTTCCAAGACTGTATGGAGGGCCGGGTAGGGAAGGTTGTGCCTCCCCAAACAGCCTGGCCCCTGCCCCCTACCTGCCCTATCCCACTTCCTGCCCCCTGACTGGCCCCCTCAGAACC
Source organism: Malaclemys terrapin pileata (assembly GCF_027887155.1). Lineage (NCBI taxonomy): Eukaryota > Metazoa > Chordata > Testudines > Emydidae > Malaclemys > Malaclemys terrapin. The sequence continues at coordinate 145,871,578 of NC_071508.1, read as the reverse complement.
CTTGACCCATCCAACCCTCCCTGCTCCTTGTCCCCAGTCCGCCCCAACCCCTATCCACACCTCCGCCCCCTGACAGGCCCCACGGGACTCCCACGCCTATCTAATCCTCCCTGTCCCCTGACCGCCCCCCCACAGAACCTCCGCCCCATCCAACCGCCCCCTGCTCCCTGTCCCCTGACTGCTCCCCAGGACCGTCTGCCCCTTATCCACTCCCCACCCCCTTACCATGCCGCTCAAAGTAGCATGTCTGGCAGCTGTGCTGCCCGGCCAGACCCAGCCACGCTGCCTGGCAGGAGCTCGCAGCCCCGCTGCCCAGAGCGCTGGTGGTATGGCAAGCTGAGGCTCCGGGGAAGGGGAGACAGCACGGGAGGGGCCGGGGGCGAGCCTCCCCGGCCGGGAGCTCAAGGGCCGGTCAGGACGGTCCTGTGGGCCGTAGTTTGCCCACCTCTGGATTAGATGTTGCTGTCGTGAAACAGACAGGCGGCCTCTCCTAAAGCGCGTAATCCCACATTTAACATCACATTGTTCATGTTGTCGTTTGTAACCCGGGCACCTAGTGTAACCTGTTGCCCAAGAAATATGCATTTAAAACCCCTAAATTGAAACATGATTGAACTGTCCGAACTCCCCTTAACCCGAGCTGAACTCTCCTGCTGATGGACCTAAAGCCAAAAGACATTAAGCCCATCAAAATGGAGACACGCAAAGATGAAGGTCTGAAGTTATGTCTTTAAATAACTCTTTTATGCCACACGTATCAGAGATCTACAGAAAAAGAAACCGCGGTTCTCGAGCATAGGCCTGTGTGTCGGGACAGCTGGGCTTCTGTGGCCAGCTGTGTTGCTGAGTCACTCTGTGACCCAGAGCAAATTTTGTCCTCTCTTCGTACAGCTGGGGACGCAAGGCACAATCAGGAGAACAGCTACCTAGCTTTGAAACCTTGGGGTGAAAGCGATACCTAGGTGCAAAGTTTCATTACTAAAACAAGGACTTTTGCAGAAGGGACTCTGCATGCGCAATGTTAATGGTCTCTAAAAACAGGGCGAGGTGTTCATGCCCTCTTAATTGAATTTCCGGTTTGGCGGAGTTCGTCTGAAGAGGGATTCATTGAAGTGTATGTGAGTCCTTTTCATGTAAATACATAGTGATGGGGAAACAGGCTTCTCTTTAGACTTTTTTCTCCATACGGAAGTTGTGCCATAGAGCAGACTGCAGCTGATCGGGCCACCCTGCCATTTGGATCTCTGCAGCTACCACACATTTGCAAAGTGTCTGCGGGCTCAAGCATTTTCCAAAGAAAGGCTCGGGCTCGGCCCTAGGTCCGGTTCTGTTCAATATCTTCATCAGTGATTTAGATCATGGCATAGAGAGTACACTTATCAGGTCTGCGGATGATACCAAGCTGGGAGGGGTTGCAAGTGCTTTGGAGGACAGGATTAAAATTCAAAATGATCTGGACAAACTGGGGAAATGGTCTGAAGTAAAAAGGATGAAATTCAATAAGGACAAATGCAAAGTACTCCACGTAGGAAGGAACAATCAGTTGCACACATACAAAATGGGAAATGGCTTCCTAGGAAGGAGCACTGCGGAAAGGGATCTGGGGGTCATAGTGGATCACAAGCTAAATGCGAGTCAGCTGTGTAACGCTGCTTTTCCTTTTAACAAATATCATTCTGGGATGTATTAGCAGGAGTGATGTAAGCAAGACATGATAAGTCATTCTTCTGCTCTACTCCACACTGATAAGGCTTCAGGTGGACTGTTTTGTGCAGTTCTGGGCACCCCATTTCAGGAAAGATCTGGACAAGCTGGAGAAAGTCCAGAGAAGAGCAACAAAAATGATGAAAGGCCTAGAAAACATGACCTCTGAGGGAAGATTGAAAAAATTGGGTTTGTTTAGTCTGGAGAAGAGAAGACTAAGGAGGAACCTGATAACCGTTTTCAAATACATAAAAGATTTGTTGCAAGGAGGTAAAAGAATTGCCTCATTAACCTCTGAGGCTAGGACAAGAAGCAATGGGCTTAAATTGCAGCAAGGGTGGTTTAGGTTGAACATTAGGAAAAACTTCCTGTCAGGGTGGTTCAGCACTGGAACAAATTGCCTAGGGAGGTTGTGGAATCTCATCATTGGAGGTTTTTAAGAGCAGATAGACAAACTCCTGTCAGGGATGGTCTAGATCAGTGGTTTCCAAACTTTTTTGATCACGCACTCCTATCAGTAAAAAAAATTTTGAGCACGCACCCCCTGCCATGCCAGCTCTACCATTTTTGCCAAAGCAAAAAAAAATAATAAAAAAAGCTGCTCAGACTCCTGCATGACAAAGCAAAAAAAAATAATAAAAAAAGCACTCCTCCTGCTGCACACCCCCAAGGATCCTCTTGCGCACCCCCTGGGGTGCGTGCTCTCCACTTTGGAGACCACTGCTCTAGGTAATACTTAGTCCTGCCTTGAGTGCATGGGGCTGGACTAAATGACCTCTTAAGGTCGCTTCCAGTCCTCCAATTCTATGAGTCTATGCTTCTCTCGCTGCCTGGGGGATAGAAAATGTGTAGGACTATAAAAAAAACCCTAAATCCAATGGTTCTTGTATAACTGGAACATTGCTAGAGCTGGGCAAGAACAGAATTTTCCATTTCCCAGGAAATTCTTTGAGTTATCTCTTCCCCCCACCCAGGGCCGGCTCTAGCTTTTTTGCTGCCCCAAGCAGCAAAAAAAAGCGCCGCCCCCCGAGCCCCCCGAACCGAGCGCCACGCCGCCCCCCCCCAGCCGAGCGCCACCCCCCTGCCGAGCGCTGGAGCCTGCCCCCCCGCCGTGCTGAGCGCCGCCGGACCGCCCCCCCCCAGCGCCGAGCCCCGCGCTGCCCCCCCCCCCCCACCGGAGCCCGTCCCCCGCCGAGCACCGCCGGAACCCCCCCCCCAGAGCGCCGCCCCCCCATGGAGCGCTGCGCGCAGGAGCCCGCTCCCCCACTGTGCTGAGCGCCGCCGGACCCCCCAGCGCCAAGCCCTGCGCTGCCCCCCCCCCGCCCTTGCCCAAGCGCCGCCGGAACACCCCCCCCAGAGCGCCGCCCCCCCCCGTGGAGCGCCGCGCGCTGGAGCCTGCCCCCGCCCCCCCCGCCGTGCCGAGCGCCGCCGGACCCCGCCCCCCCCCCCCGCTGGAGCCCGCCCCCCGCCGAGCGCCGCGCCGCCGGAGCGCCCACCCCCGCAGAATACCGCACCGCGCTCCCCCTGCCGCCCCTTACCAGGTGCCGCCCCAAGCATGTGCTTGGGTGCCTGGTGCCTGGATCCGGCCCCGCCCCCACCCCTCCTCCATTCCAGAACAAAACTAAAAAAGTTAATTTCCCACAAAATGAAATTCTGAAAAAAATGACTTTCTGATGGAAACATTTTGTTCCGATTTTGATACTTAAAAAAAGAAGAAATTTTGAAATGAAAAGTAGTTTTAAAACAAAATCCAAACATTCTGTTCTGCAAACGTTGAAGTGGAATGCTTCATCGCTGTCAAAAAGCTTCCCCACCCTCCGCCCCAATGAAATAGACATGTTTCTGTGAAGTGTTTCACTCAACGAATCTGCATTTTGCAATGGAAAAATGTGTCGGAAAATTCCTGATCAGCTCTATATATTGGTTAGGCAGCATGGAGAGAAGCGTGCATTGTGTGAGCTTGCTCATACTCTGCCTGTCCTGTGGATAAAAAAAGAATGTTAGTCTTTAGAGCTAGTCAAGAATTTATTTATTTATTTTTTAAATGAAAAAAATCAATTTGTTGAAACCTAAACTGCTAATGAAACAGCGTGGAGTTCGACAAATTTCCTGACTTGAAAAAAGTGTTGAGGAAAAAAAAAAAAGTTTTGAAATTGTCAGTGTCGTTTTGACACATTCTACACAAAAAATTCTAGTTTTCCAGTTCAAAAGGACTTTTCCTTTTGAAATTTAAACTAATTAGACTGAAAAGGGGTAAAAAAATTGAAATGGCAAATTTTTGAAATCAACGTTTTGATTTGCCTGAAATGAAAAAAAAAAAGGGGGGGTTTCTCAGTTCACAAATATTTTCAAGATTTTGACGTTTCCTCCCAAATCAAGACATGGAAAAAATTTTGAATTCTTGAAAATATTCACGGGACACAAAAACAGTCTCCCACCCAGCGCTAGTCTTTACGTCCACCAGCTTGGCATCTCATTAGAACGAAATTCACTTAAAACACTGAAAACAAAACATCTGCTGTGAATATAGACGTTCCTTTGAAGTGGTGTTTTATACTTGTGCATTAAAATATTCCTATGATCGGTCTTGCATTTTATTTTTCCTTTGTTTTACAGATTGATGCCTATGTGAACAAGTTTATGGAAATCCAAGACGATAAGAGGGACCTTCTAGCGCTGAGGTTCTTAGCAATTAATCCAATTATTGACCCTTGGGTCTTTGTCATCCTTAGACCTTCAGTGCTGAGGGTAATCCGTTCTGTACTGTGCTGTCAGATGTCCCTGAAGAGCCAAGACAACATGCAGACGACGACTCCTGCTGCAGAGTCAAAATCCAATAAACAGATTGACCTTTGCGGGCAGTAATCCCAGCCGCTTTCAGTGGAGACATCTGGAAGATCATGCTAAAATGGCTCCTCAGGGTCACGAACAAACTTAGAAGTATAAACACGATGGGAAGCTGTGCTTTTTAGGTTAATAAACAAATCCATTTACTGTACAATGGATTGAGCTGCAGTCTGGCTGACGAGATACTGCAGGATTTGTCAAAAAGCATAAGGGAAGTCCATCTACAATGAGTATTTTCTACTTATGGGACAGCCTCCTAGAGGCTAATCAATAACTGGATTTCCGTTGCCACTAGACAGGAACTTTCATGTTGAACTAAAGACGTGTGCTGCACTCTAGTGCGTTTGAAACGCTAAAAAGATAGTGGCTATTTACTGTAAGTCTCGGAGATAAATGTTTTCTGGAACACTATGCCTTGTGATGCCGTTTGGTGGGGAGACACAGAAGAGCTAATAATATTGCTTTGGCTTATTGGTTTGTTGCGAAACCCACCAAGTCCTTATTAGCTTCGTGGAGGCTTAACTAACCATTTATCTAACTACTGAAACGGAAGTCTTTAGACCCCCGTGTATTTCTGTCTCAGAGATATCTGTATTGCCATGTGCCTTCGTATAACTACAGTCTTGCCCTGGGGTGGGAGGGGAAGGCAGGAAGGCTAAAGCTAGTTCTGCTTCTTGTCGCTCTATTTTCCAAGTGCCGTACAGCTAGGGGAAGAAAAGCCAGCTGGCTTCCTCGTTTGGGGCCACAGCTGTTAGGAGGGGCAGAAGCAGGGTTCCAGCTCTCTGCTCCAGAATCCTGAGTTTTCGAGCGGCACTCCATGGGTAGGGTCATGCTTAATGGTGGGCAAATGTCAACTGAGCTCCCCGGTGTTGGAGCACTCAGCCCGTCCCCCACACCTCCTCAACAACCTCTTGGATGGAAGAGCTTTGCTTTGGGCTGCAACCAGATGCCCATCCCCCACCTATTTGTGCTGGTAGGATAAGGAGCCGAACACGCTTCTAAGCATGCGGCCTGTGCACCTCCGAGGCTGGGGTGTGTCCGCTGGGGCCCGGCCTGCTGCCCTTCAGTGCTGGGAGAGATGGTTGCTTGTGCAGAAGGAAGAAGGCTTCCCAGGCCTTCTCACTAGGGGTTTTCTAGAGGCCCCAACACTTTTGTATTAAGTGCCTCTTCCCATGCAAGCCTGATACAGTCTTGTGCGTGACAAGCCTTTGCAGCCCCTGCTCATAGGCATTTTCCATAGAAGAAATACCGTGCAAGCCACTTATGTAATCATCACATCTCATCCTAGGTAAAGCTGTGGGAATGACGACGGGAAGGCTTAAATATCCGGGGGAAATATTTCACAAGATAGACCTTCTAGCAGGCTGGCTGCTCCTCACTGTTTCAGAGTGGTAGCCGTGTTAGTCTGTATCAGCAAAAAGACCGAGGAGTACTTGTGGCACCTTAGATCATAAGATCACCAATGGATTGTAGTTTCCTCAGGAAGTCAGTGGTGTCTTGAAGATAGCTAGGAGTGCTGGTAGCGTAGGGCCTGAGGAGAGAGTCTACATAGCCAGACAATCCTGCTGTCAGGCTGCCAATGCCTGAGATGATGGGGTGTCCAGGATTTCCAGATTTATGGATCTTGGGTAGCAGATAGAATACCCCTGGTCAGGGGTCTAGGGGTGTGTCTGTGCAGATTTGTTCCTGTGCTTTTTCAGGGACTTTCTTGAGCAAATGGTGTAGTTTGTTACTCACACCTTCCTGTCAACTGTTTGAAATGGGCCATCCTGATTATCACTACAAACATTTTTTGTTTCCTGCTGATAATAGCTCATCTTAATTGATTACTCTCGTTAGAGTTGGTATGGCAACACCCATGTCCTCTGTGTGTATATATATCTTCCTACTGTATTTTCCACTGCATGCATCCGATGAAGTGGGTTTTAGCCCACAAAAGTTTATGCCCAAATACATTTGTTCGTCTCTAAGGTGCCGCAAGTACTCCTCGTTCTTTGTCCTCACTGTGATTCTAACCAGGAAGCTGCCTTCATTTTACATTATGGGCCTGCTCCCACAGAACTCATGGGGAGCTTTGCCATTGAGTTCGATGGAGGCAGGGTAGCTGTCTCCTGTCCAAGCCCGCCGTGTGCTGGAAAGACCTTTTTCCTAGAGTGACTGGCCCCGATTCCGTAGAGCACTTCCGTTCTCGATGCTTTGCTTAATCAGGGCCCTAAGTGATGTCTTAAAGTCCCTCCTCTGAAAAAGATAGTTTCCCTTCAGTGTCACATGTAAAGCAGGTTTTCAGACAGACTGTGGTATATTGTACGTGACGCTGATATAGGGATGTTAGTGTAGATCAGCAGCTGTCCTTTTGTCTGCTATGCCAAGGAGGACCCAGAGGTTCAGAGAGGGGTGGAGAGAAAATTGCCCCAAAAGAATTCCACTGGGTAGACACGAGGGCACATTTTGGAGGGTGGAGCTAAACTGACCCCATAATACAGAGGATAATGTTAGTTACCTAAGTCCGTAGTTCTCAACCTCTGCCCTAAGCAGATCCCCTCCCATTTAATGAGATGGGAGTCTCAGGATGACCATGATCCACTGACAACCTAATAATACCCAATTCTCATTCTAGTGCCTTTCCTCAGTAGATTTCAAAGCACTTTACAAAGAAGGTCAGTAACATTTAGCTCACTGGGAAACCGAGGCACTTTTTTTGTTCGTTAAAGTAAGAGGTTATTTTTATATGATAGCGTTATGTCCAGTGGTCCAATGGTGTTGCTTTCTACTGAGATTTTTATTTAAATAAAAATGAATTCAGTTTGTCAGGTACACACTCTCTGCTACGTATATTCTTGTCAATGGTATGTTATCAGGATTGGCTCATCTGTCAAATTCTGCATTGATTTCACACCCTATGCAATCCGCACTGAAGTCCGTGCAAGACGATCCAAACCCATTAAACTTCGGCTGAGAGTGGCCTTATTTTATGTAACCTTTTCCCCTTCCCTTCCATGGAACCCTCATTGAAGTCAATGGACTTGCTTACACTAGAGATGAATTTGCCCAAATGGGATTACCCATGATAACTGGCACAGGTGTTGCTCCACTTTCTTAAAAAAACCCAAAACGTACATGGTATTTTATTGCAAGTGGATCTTGTATATTTAAGAGTTTTATTCCTGTCTAAAAATACCCAAAATGAAAAGATTTGAAGCTTTTTGTATTTCTGCATTTGACGTAACGTAAAATGACTATAATAAAAATCATCTTTCCAAAGTAGCTGTCTGAATCATATGTGGTTTATGCAGAAGTCACAAGTCAGAAAACAGTCGGTCATATGGATGAAACATGTAGGCTACGGGCTAGGTTACAACATAATGGGGGAATAAATAGAAGGAAAAGAAGGTCCATATAACATCAAGAACATTCTTGGGAAGGGTGACTAGGCGTGTTTATTCTAGAACTGGGTGGGAAATGGTTTTCCAATCCCTCAAATATTTGAAAGTCTGAAGTCCCCCACTCCCACCCCCACACACACAATCTCTGATGGAGACAAAGTCAAAATCTCAAAGATCAGTGAACCAAAAAAAAAACAATGTTCAGTTGAGATCAACTGAAACGTTTCATTTCAATAATTTCAGAATGTTTTGTTTAGCTTTTGACCATTTTTCTTTTAACCTTCCTTCGCCTGTAATTAGCTTATATTTAAAAAAACAAAGCTCTTTCCAATTGGCAAACCAGAAACTTTCATTTTGAAACGTTTTTCCAATTTTTTTTAGTTGGGAGATTCATTGAATCCAAACCTCTTTTGGAGAAGTTTCAGATCTGATGAATTGGCATTTTTAAACAAACATTTTTATGAAAAATTCCCCACAAACTCTTGTTTACTCAGGGTTGAAAGACAGAACTTCTGACCAGAACAAAAAATACTAAAAGGAAGCAAGCAAGCATGACCGCCCACTTCCCCAGCGGTGTGATTAAATATCTATTTTTCCACAAATGATGTGTCTCCCCAGTTACACAAATAGATTTGATGTTGAGCTGTTTGCTGGACAAGCATTGGAAACGTTGCTTTTCAGGATGGAAATGAAGGAAATGCTGTTTTGACTTCTCTAATTCCAAGACACACACTTTCTCCCCAAATGACTTATTACAATCTAGAACGTCGCATGCAATTCGTAAGATACAGGTAATACTAGAGGGGTTGTGAATTTGTTCTCATCAAAAGAATTATTGAAGGACAGGCATTCGATGCTGTTGATTTTTATACAGTCTGAATGGGTGTGAAGAAGGAGAGCCGCGAACAATGGAGATGGAAATAAAAGTCAGCAGTTGTGTAATTTGTCAGTTAGCCACTATCCACAGGAAGTTCTCTAGCCTTTGAAATGTGGGTGGGCAGATGACAGACACAGAATAATGTTGCACAAGGGAGATGAAAATCTCTTCCTGGTTTAAGAATAAAAGCCTACACTTAGCTGCTAGGGGGGGAATTATTGCTACCATATTCTTAGCTGATGTGGAGGTTTCAGTGATAAAGCTATGGTACAGATTCAGTGCATAACCTTCATTTTGTGGAGCAGATTTTTAGAAGAGGCCGGAACGTCACACTTCCACGGGCTGTGATTGGAGCTGTGGTTGCTCTGCCCTTCTGGAAATTCAGGCCTCAATAATGACTTGCTCAGGCAAATTCCTAATTTGTGCCTGCAACTGCGGGAAACGCAAACCTGTATTTCAGCACGGGGCCCTCAGGCCTTTGTTTAAAAACATGGCTGTGGGGAGAGAGGGAATACAAAAATCTTAGAGGTGTCCCACCCCCTTCCCCCAATATGATGAAAAGCAACATACAGAATTACATTAAGTTCTTGTGTTTTATTAAACTTGCATGGCAGTTCTACTGTGTCTTTGTGCTTTTCATACTGGCATTTCTGGTCTGGTTGCGTAATACAGAAGGGTGGGATGGGATTTCTTTCATAAAAGACTGCATCTGAAATGCAGAGTGTTTGGACTCCAGAGTAAACTGGTCGGACCAGGTATGTGGTGATAAGACAAATGGGGATATAATGGATAACAACTTGAATATGAGCCAACATGATGCAATTGGAAAACAAAAAAGCTAGTAGCATTCTGGGGTTTAGTAACAGGAGTGTCATATATAAGACATCGGAGGTAATTGTCCCCGCTTCTTCAGCACTGGTGTGCCCTCACCTGGATGGGTACCACACTTTAGGAAAGATATGAACAAACTGGAGAGACTCCAGAAGAAAGCTACAAAACTAATAGAAAACCTGACCTATGAGGAAAAGTTTAAAAAAAACTGGGCATGTTTAGGCTTGAGAAAAGAAGACTGGGTGGGGGAGGGACCTGATAACAGTCTGCAGCTACATGAAGGGGTGTTATAAAGAGGACAGTGATCCCGTGTTCTCCATGTCCACCGAAGGTAGGACAAGAAGTCATGGGCTTAATCTGCAGCAAGGGAGATTTAGCTTAAATATTAGGGAAATCTTTCTAACTGTCAGGGTCGTTAAGCTCTGGAGTAGGCTGCCAAGGAAGTTGTGGAACCCCCGTCGCTGAAGGTTTTTTAGGAGCAGGTGGACAATCCCCTATCAGGGATGGTCTCGGTATATTTGGTCCTGCCTCAGCGTGGGAGGCTGGACTAGATGCGCTCTCGAGGTCCCTTCCAACCCTACGTTGCTATGAAATCTCTTCAGCCGTACAGGTCTTCATCTGCAATGGGGGGTCCCTGGGAGCACCTGAGATAAGGGGTTGGGCCAATATCTTTAGTAAGACAAAAGCTTGCTGTAAGTTTTATGTTCGTAAGAAGGATCCAGTCCTGCAAACCAGACTCAGCCCCTAAAATAGTACTTTCTAACTCCTTGCTATCTGCACCCGTACATGAAATTCAGGAGTATGTTACAGTTACCCGATGTCCATCTAGCCATAATCTGGTCAGTTTCCCAACATGGGAGCACCACACTAGTTCAGGGGCAGAGGAGGGAAACAGGGTGGTGGTAGTAGGAAAAGCTGCAGGACTCCAGATCCACCTCAACGCTTCCTGCAAACTTGTATTTGCCTCTCTAGTGGTAGGTAGTTGCTTGAAAAACAAGGACCTTCCCTTCTTTGCTACCATTGTAGCAGCTCATTGAGCTGGTTGAAGGGAGCAGCTCCCAGCAATAAATAGATTTTACGACTGGAACGGACCATTGGACCATGGATGGGGCAAAAAGTGGCAACTTGGCCACTCCTGTGGCATTTGGATCAGCTGTGGATGCTCCTGGGTCCCCAGCATCCTGTAGACTTCTGGCGAGTGGAGGATCAGAGTTCCCAGAGGGGGAGAAGTGTCAGCAAAATGTGTGTGCACGACCCAAGCAAAAATATAAAAAGAAAGAGCTGGGGGAAAGGAAGAGCTGGGAGCCGCTCTCCGGATGTGGTGAGAGGGTGGAGTCCAAGTACAAATCCATCCCAAGGAGGGAACTGCAAACAGAGGAAGGGTGAGAGCCAGTGGGTAAAGTTATTGGGGTTCCTAAGAGCTATTCCAATACAAAGAATAATCCCACCTCTAAGCAGGAAGACGAGCAGGTGGAGAGACCAGGAAGCTCAACAGTCAAGGTGCAACTCGACCCTGGCAGAGATCATTTTAAGAGTTTACGGGTATATCTACACAGCAAAGAAAAACCCCTGGCTGGCCTGTGCCAGCCAACTCGGGCTGCAAGGTTGTTTCATTGCTGTGTAGACATCCAGACTTGGGCTGGCACCTGGGCTCTAGGACCCTGTGGGGTGGGAGGATCCCAGAGTCTGGGCTCTGGCCGGGGGCAGGGGCTACACCACAATGAAACAGCCCCGCAGCCCAAACCCTGTGATCTCGAGTCAGTTGGCGTGGGCCAGACATGGGTTTTTCTTTGCAGTGTAGACATGGCCTAAGGTTCTGGTGCAAACGATTCTGGGATGGGAGTGGGGGGGTGGGGTCATGTGATCGGGAGAAAAAAAATCCTGGTGATTGGTCACAGGAAGTAAAAATGTGAGATTTATTTCTGCAGCCATTACCTCCAACATGTCAATCTTCTGACAATCGCGGGCATATTCCAGGACAGCCACTAACTTGCCTTTCCCTGTTACAGGAAGAATCTAGTTATTACAAGAATTCCAGCATGATGTCCCTTGCCTGAATTTATACTAATACTGAGCCAATTTTGTCTACAAGCATGCACGTCCCGCTCCCATTGTCTCCCAGGGCTTTCCCATGTGTATCTGGGGGTATACTTTGGCTCTCCATCCCTCGCTCTATGTTCTGCCATGAAATCCCACAAGATACTGGCGTTCCCAAAGGTTTCCATCGCAACTCTATTTAAACCCACTGGTCTACGGCTTCCTTGTTTGTCTTTTGACTCATTAATAAGATACTAACAAAGCAATGTTTCCAATTTCCAAATACCAGTCACTGCGCCTGGAGCCTGGTAAACTTTTAAAGATTGCAATTTCACCCGTGTCCTTACTCATTTGTTAGGAATTAATTTGTGACTGATGTTCCTTGGGCCAGGGATTCTGCTTACTTTAAATGTAGCTAATTGTTTAGAAAGTTATTTCATGGCTAGCTTTGCTCTACCTTGCTCCTTCTTTCTTGGAGAAAGGAGCCTTCACTTTGGCAGCTTTCTAATGTCTTTGTCTACAGAGGGTATATCAAACTAACTCCCTTGTTTGACAATTCTGCCATCCGCTTACTGTATATATAGTTGAAATTGCCCTTCCTTGGTAGAAGTTCTCTGCCATGCTTTTCCTTTTGTGCTGGTTTGCTAACTTTCCCAATCATCCTCCCATGCTAGTGTTCTGTATTTATTAAAATATTTTGTGGCTATAACTAAGAACATAAGAACATAATGTCAGCCAGTTTCTTCAAACTCATTTTGAATGTCAGCCAGTTTCCTCAAACTCATTTTGCATTCTTGGCATGCTGGCTTTTTCTTTCTTGCTCTCCTTTCCATATTAAACACAAATATGTGGGTTAGCTTTGGGGTCTCTGCCCAGTTAGTTTCCAATGTAGAGTTGAGCAGATTAGAAAAATCAAAGGGTATTTTTTCCCAGTTTCAAGCGGGCTAGGGATCATTTCACACGTTCCTTAAAATCATGTTACTACCCTTTGTACAGGCAAAACTTCAACCATATTAAGCATATCTAGCGGGCCTCTTGTTGTTAGACTAACTTCTGTTCTTGTTGGCAGTTGACTGTACTGTGTATGAGGGCAAGCCCCACCTAACATACGTCGGTGTCTTTCCTTCCTTGGTTTTTGTTTTTTTTTAACTCATTTTATTTCCCCATCAGCATAGTAATAGCCTTTTTACAGGCGTCTATTATCCCCATTTCCTGATCCAACTTCCATCCGGCTCAGCCGGTCTAAAACGGATACCATTTACCACCTGCCGTTGTTAGGTTTAATAAGCCCCATCTAAATTGTATTTGCCTAGTTTATCGATAAGAATATCATAGACTGTCACCCGATTGGTGGGAAGAGTGAGCAGACCAGCTTTTAAGCCCAGCAGGAGCAGTCGTTCAGTGGCTGCTCAGAGCATTCGCCCACAGCTGTGGTAGCTCCCGTGCTTGTGTGTTCCCAGCCTCGTTCCTGCCTTGAATCCAGTGTTGCCCCCCTGCCTTGTCTCACCGCAGATAACCCGGCTCTGACCCTCAGCTCCAATTCCTGACTTCGCCTCTGACCTGGGCTCCCATTCCTGGCTACTGACTCCAACCACTAGGCATGACCACCCACATCCCAGTCAATGACAGCCATCAGTGGAGACCCCAGAGATGGAGCCCTGCTGGTACAAGAGAGATGGGGCAGCTGGCAGGGCATTCGCCAGGAGTTGACTCATCCCCCAATAGTCTTAAAAACATAGTAAGAGGGCCAGAAACATGCCACCAGGGCTAAACAAGGGAGTAAAAGAAACGATTAGAGGCAAAAAGGCATCCTTTAAAAATTGGAAGTTAAATCCTATGAGGACAATAGAAAGGAGCATAAACTCTGGCAAGTCAAGTGTAAAAGTAGAGGGGACATGATAGCAGTTTTCAGGTATCTAAAAGGGTGTCATAAGGAGGAGGGAGAAAACTTGTTCACCTTAGCCTCTAAGGATAGAACAAGAAGCAATGGGCTTAAACTGGAGCAAGGGAGATTTAGGCTGGACATTAGGAAAAAGTTCCTTACTGTCAGGGTGGTTAAACACTGGAATAAATTGCCTAGGGAGGTTGTGGAATCTCCATCTCTGGAGATATTTAAGAGTAGGTTAGATAAATGTCTGTCAGGGATGGTCTAGACAGTATTTGGTCCTGCCATGAGGGCAGGGGACTGGACTCGATGACCTCTCAAGGTCCCTTCCAGTCCTAGAATCTATGAATCTATGAATAAACAGCTTCCGTATGATGAGAGATTAAAAAGACTGACTTTTCAGCTTGGCAGAGAGATGACTAAGGGGCTAGAGGTCTATAAAATAGTGACTGGTGTGGAGGAAAAGGTGTTATTTGCTCCTTCACATAACACAAGAATTAGTGGTCACCCGGTGAAATTAATAGGGAGCAGGTTTAAAACAAACAAAAGGAAATGCTTCTTCACACAACGCACAGTCAATTTGTGGAACTCATTGCTAGGGGATGTTGTGAAGGCCAAAACTATAACAGGGTTCACAAAAGAACTGGATAAGTTCATGGAGGATAGGTCCATCAATGGCTATTAGCCAAGATGGTCAGGGATGCAACCCCAGCCTCTGAGTCTCCCTAGCCTCTGATTGTCAGAAGCTGGGAGTGGATGAAGGGGATGGATCACTCAAGATTAATGTGTTCTGTTCATTCCCTCTGAAGCACCTGGGGTAGAGCAGCCAATCAGGGCTGCCACAGGAAACAGGCAGCATTCTCTCCCCCCTACAACACAACGCCAGTCTCGGGGGGGAGGGATAGCTCAGTGGACACTGTCAGAGGACAGGATACTGGACTAGATGGACCATTGGTCTGACCCAGTATGGCCATTCTTATAAAATACTCCAACTTTGCCAGCTTTCAGCCCCCCTGCAAGGCCCATTCGCTTTCCCTAGATGCAAGGCTGCTATTTGGAGATCATCCCAGTTATGGTTTTAGCGCCTGGCTTCAACTTTGTGTTAATTATTGTGCAAAGGTGGGTTCCTGGTGGGCCCCTCCCTTTTACTTTGGAAGTTTAAGTTTTTTAGAAAACATTTAAAAGCCTGTGACCGTTTGAAAGAGAGGCGGTTTGCCTGATTTCTCTGGGCCGCTCCTCTGCAGTGGTGCTGGAAGTTGTCTGTCTGTTTGTGTAAGATATTTATATTGATCCAGTCACCCTAGTATTTAGGAATTATAAGAAGGGCAGTATTAGGGCATTATACCAGTAGTATGCCCTAGCATATCGGCCCAGCTTCTCAGAGGTATTTAAGTGCCTAGCTGACATGGTGTTTGACGCCCAAGTACCATATTGCTTTGGGATCCTCCAGGCTGAGAAATGCATGTATGTGAAGTAGTGCCCTTATTTAAACTCCTATTGAGTTAAACCCTACTATGCTCCATTTAAAGGCTAATCATTAAAACCCTGCTCAGCAGAACAGCATGTTAAAACCAGTAAATTCCTCCTGCTCACTACTCTGGGCTCCTGGGCCTTTCAACGTCAACTGGTCAGTTGTGGAGCCGGACTGGTCCACAGACGCACAGAGGGGACTAACTGCGGGAAGTAAGTTTCACGGCTGCTTCTCCTAGTACCATGCTGTGTGGGCACGCATCCCAGAATGCAAGGAGTCCCGTAAATCTATGGCTGCGGTAACCAAGACCAGCGACTAGTTGTCACTTGAAATCACACTTCAATTCAGAAGTCACCGCAAGAAAGAGAGTCACTGTTAAAGGAAGGAGCCAATGTAACCTTCTCAATCGTCTTCAGTAGACAAATGGATCCTTATCCTTTGCCATTGTCAAGCTGGCCACTTGGTGGTCCCAATCATCTCCTGTTGATGTCAAAGTGAGTTTTGACAGCAGGTTCAAACAGGAATAGGACCAGGACAGTGATGACACATGCTTTGCATCCACTCTTTGCTTTAATAGCACCCTCCCAGTGGGTCACCGACCTGGGAAATACCATTTCTAAGAAGTGAGCTGGGTCATTAATGGCGGCATTGTTTTCAGTATCACCTGGGGTATGGGGGGCCCTTCTGATTGGCTGCTTTCCCCACTTCCCTGCCTCCTGGGGTAGAGCAGCCAATCAGGGCTGCCACAGGAAGCAGGCAGCATTCTCTCCCCCTACAATCCAATGCCAGTCTCGGGGAGGGATAGCTCAGTGGTTTGAGCATTGGCCTGCTAAACCCAGGGTTGTGAGCTCAATCCTTGAGGGGGCCACTTGGGGATCTGGGGCAAAATCAGTACTTGGTCCTGCTAGTGAAGGCAGGGGGCTGACCTTTCAAGGTCCCTTCCAGTTCTAGGAGATGGGATATCTCCATTAATTATAGGTGACTCACCTCCCTCCTCTCCTATCCCCTCCTGTGAGCAAAGGCAACAGCTCCTCTCCCTCCCACCTGACCTGGGAAGGGGCAGAAGGTTTCCTGCTGCAGCCTCTCCCCCCAAGGCCTGGGAGAACCCGCGTAAAGAACCCCACTAACTGCAAGAGGTCAGACAGGAAGGGGGCAGAAGAGATGGGAGGCTGGGGAGCAGGAACAGAATTGATTTGGGGGCAGATTTAATTGCTGGGCAGGGAGACAGGCAGATGTGGGGGTGCTGACAGACCCCCACTCCCTCCCCCCCTCCGAGGCTTTTCAGACCACTATGCATTGGATGCAAATGCAAAAACACTCTGATAAAACAGACTGAAGTCTCCGCCCCTGTCTCCAATTTGCATAAGAAAAATTCTTTCCTGGAAGTGAGTTCCAGGCCTGGGAATAATCAGCCGTGCACACTACCCAGACCAACAGGCATGTGATTTCCGTGGCTGAGTGTAAGCCTTAAGCAAGGAAAAATATCAACTCCTCTCTTTTTTAAGATGTGAAGATATATCATCGAGGAAGATAAAAATACTTAACAGCCTGGTACTCCTCACTACATGCCTGCAAAAGTACTAGCATTCACTAGCTTCATTCAGGCTCGATTAATAAAGACAATGTTACTCTCTACGGTTTTGCGTCTGTCCGGTTTGTTTAACACCATGTGCCAAGAGATTGCGTCTTGGCTTCTTTTCATTTCCATACCATGAAACTGAGCCGGACTCATTAATGAAACCACCACCCATTTCCCTGCTTTTGAAAATAAAAGACCCAAGATAAGGGATGGAGAAGATGAATTACGAAGCAAAGTCCTTAGCCCAGATCAGCGAACGCTTGTTCCGAATCCGGGGAAACAAA
Source organism: Malaclemys terrapin pileata (assembly GCF_027887155.1). Classification (NCBI taxonomy): domain Eukaryota; kingdom Metazoa; phylum Chordata; order Testudines; family Emydidae; genus Malaclemys; species Malaclemys terrapin. The sequence continues at coordinate 145,854,680 of NC_071508.1, read as the reverse complement.
GCTTTGGTGTGTGGGCTAAAAAATATAATATAAGAACAAGAAAAGGTTTATTTTAGTTTTTCCATTCCCGCCCCCCGTATCTTAATTTTCTCTGCTATTGAGTATTCAGACAGCCACTCGCCTCTATCAACACCAATAGGTGCTACTGCCAGGGATTTAAGTACTCCCAAGGGAATTCTGTGCCCAAATATTAAAAATTCTGCATCAAAAAATGATGTGCACAATATTTTAAAATTCCAAACATGTCATTTGTCAATAAATAAATGCAGAGGCTCCAGCATGGCAGTGGGAACATGGGTCACTGGCTGCATGGAGGTGGGAGATCACCCTGCAGCCCCAACTCCCCCGGTACAGGGACTCGGCAGTGAGGCTGCATCTGACCCTGACACAGTGCAAGGGCTGGGCCTGGGGCCTTGCCCCTCTGCACCAGGTGTGGGTGAGCAGACTCAGCCCAGCAGGATCCAAGTGTGGAGGGGCTTAGTGTGGGGGGATCCAGGTGTGGGGTGAGAGGTTTCTGGGTGGGGCTATCTGGGTGTGGGCAGCCCAGTGGGAGATCTGGGTGCACAAAGGCTCAGGGGCAATGGGACTCTGCAGGGGATTCAGGTGAAGCTGGTTGGGGCTCAGGAGGGAGGGGCTGGGTGTGGGGAGATGGGGCTCAGCGGGGGGGTCTGGGTACTGGGGGAGTGGGGCTTGGTGGGGTGGGGGCTTGGGATCAGTGGGGTGGGGGTCTGGGTGCAGGGAGGCTCAGATGGGTCCAAGTATAGGGGGGCAGGGCTTGTCAGGGTGACGGTTCTATGGGCTGCTTAATGGGGGAGACCCAGCTACTGTTAAGGGGATGCTGCATGCTGGGCTCCTGCTTCCCCCTCCCCATCCCCTTTTCTTCCCCATGCCCCTCCATTCACTCCCACATTCCCCTCCCCCTGCCCCTATTCCACCCTCCCGCCCTATTCCACCCCCCATTTCCTTTCCCACTTCCCTCATTTCCCCCACCCCCCTTTCCCAGCCCCACCGTGGGCACTCACTGTTGCACAGAAAACAGGAAGGCTCCCGGGACACAGAAGGGGAGCGTGACTGGCACTAGGACCCAGGAGACGGCATTCAGCTGCAGAGTCAGCTGAGCCCAGACACCGCCTCCTTCGGTTGGGCAGCTCTGCGCTTGCTGAAATGAGGAGGGGGGGCTTGTAAGCCCATGCAGCCCCCCCATGCCTCACCTCTTTTTGGAGAGAGGCAATACCCCCAAAAAACTATGCCCGTGGTCACCCCATCCAGTCTTCCCTATGCCCAGTCCACAGGTGCCGCCCCCGCAGCTCCCATTGGCTGCACTTCCTGGCCAATGGGAGCTGCAGGGGTGCGGTTGGGAGGGGGCCAGTCTGCAGAGCTCCCTGGCTGCCCCTACACGTAGGAGCCGGAGGGGGGACATGCCGGCTGCTTCCCAGGAGCCACGCGGAGGTTAGCAGGGAGCCTGCCAGCCCCGCTGTGTGGCACTGCCAACTGGACAGTCAATGGCCCGGTCAGCAGAGCCACCAGGATCCCTTTTCGACCAGTTGTTAATAATAATAATAATAATATATGGAGATATACCTATCTCATAGAACTGGAAAGGACCCCAAAAGGTCATTGAGTGCAGTTCCCTGTCTTCACTAGCAGGACCAAGTAGGGATTTTGCCCTAGGCCCCTAAGTGGCCCTCTCAAGGATTGAACTCACAGCCCTGGGTTTAGCAGGCCAATGCTCAAACCTCTGAGCTATCCCTCCCATCAGAAAAAACAGATACCTGGTCACCCTAGTGCAGGAACTGAAATTACTTTTTCGTAATTGATTGGACTTTAGGTTGAAAGCGGCCCTTTAAGTGAGAGAACAAAATTAGTAGATTCCCTAATCCCTCGTCCTACCCCACTTTCAGCATACACCTCCCGGGGACACAGGGCTCATTTCAGGCAAAGGGGGAATATTTTTGTGGGAGGCCCTTGATAAAGTTACTAGCTGCACAATATTGGCCGGCTCCACCCCAAATACACTGTTATCCCAATGTACCAGAAGGCCAAGGAGGTCTTCAGTAGGGACCCATATTGTTCTTGAAAAGAGGGACAGCCAATAAGATCACCTAGGTGTAAAACCAACATAGTGCCATTGAAGTTAAACGAGCTATGCGGCTTCACTCCAGCTGAGGCTGCGGCCTAGCAGTCTTTGATGAATGCTCAGACTACAGCGTATTTCCGAGCTGACCAGAGCACTCTGTTAATGCATTTCACCGTGCATGCAAACCTGTAGCGCACGGAGAACCATTCCTGGGCAACTTGTTCCACAGCATGCGACTGAATAGTCAGCAATACCAGATGGATTGCGTGGAGAGAGGCCCTGGGGCCTCCAATTGCTCCTGACTCCGCACCAACAGCAGCCCTCCAGTTTCCTGGGTGTTTTCCAGCAGAGTCCTGTGGCACCTTATAGACTAACAGACGTATTGGAGCATGAGCTATCGTGGGTGAATACCCACTTCGTCAGACGCAAGGGTGTTTTGATGTCTGCCAACAAGCGGCCCAAGGGTTCGGCGTACTGTCCCCAACACAGGCAAGTGCATACTAGGTACAATCGGGCTCAGAACAAGTAGTGAGATAACAACAAGCAAGGAGATCCAGTCCTGACCCACTCCTAACTGGTGTCGCCTTCACTAGACTGTCGCTGTGTTGGTTTTGTCTTCCGGAGGTTGGCTCAGCTTTGCAGTGGTTTTTGAAACCCTGTTCTAAGTTATGGGTTGATCCCTGGGTTTTAACAACCAGGGACCTGCAAGTGCTCTTTGACTAGTGATTTTAAGTTACCACTTGGCCCATGTTCACAGTCATCCCCTCTTGTTCTGGCTTGGTTTTGAGACTGGCGTTCAGAAGGGAATGTGTGGCTCTCCTGATGAGCAGGTCTGTTTATCTCACTAGTTGTGTGGCTTCCCATTAATCGAGAACTGATGGATTTAGCCTCACACCTCCTCATGAGGTAGGGCAATACTATTATCCCCATTGCACATATTGTCTCCACGTGCCTCAGTTTCCCACAGTGACTTGCCCAAGGTCACACAGGAAGTCTGTGACAGAGCTGGGGATTTGAACCTAGATCTCCGGAGTTGCAGTCCAGTACTTTAAGGTCATCCTTCCTCCCTCGATGTAACAGGTCTGACCACCCTACTGGTTTTGCTTTCCACCGGAGGTTTCTCTGGTGAATACAGGTAGAGTGAATGCTGATCTGAGCTGAGATTTGGGCCTCTCCATTACCTCAGGCAACCTCTTAATTGAATCATGACCCACAATAAATGTTCAATCCAGAACCAAAAACCCATAAGGGTCCCCTAGTTTAATCTCCTCCTCTCATGTTTAGGCCTCAAATGCAAGTCAGATAGGCACAGGATCATCTTGGAAGGCAAGGAAAGAAAAAGTGAACTGGCCATTGTATTCAGGACTTTATTTCGAATAACGAATGCTCTGGAAATTGCCTCTTTAAACCATTCCGTTCCCCTCTCCCCCACATGGATCATCATGTCTAGTTCATCAGCCAGGCTTCAATTTTTGTCCAATTATCGTTTGTTTGTTTTTTAATCACTGGAACTAAATGAGAACCAGAGACATGAATTAATCAGGATGTTCAATAACTTCAGGAAAATCTACAATAAACCTTTGTTGCATTAGAAAGCTTCTAGACAAACAGTGCAGCGGCAGTCAGGAGACATCATGTAATCAGGGTCACCAGCCCGCGATGGCTGAAAGCCGGCGGGGACTTCGCTTGCCAAGGAAGCTCTTATAATTGTGAGCTAGTAAAGCACAGCAGAGAGGAGCTGGTCGAAATGAACACACAGCTGTGTTTGGAATTAGGAGTTTTTATATAAGCAAAGCAATACAATTCCGGATCTGCGGCCAGTAGCTGGAACACGGGTGGCTCAAGGCATAGCAGAGAGCTCAGAGCGAGTGAAGGGCTGGGTTTAGTGTCTGAATTCCTCTGGATTCTCAGGAGAAGGTGACTCCATTCCCTTCTCCAACAGACTATTGAGGGTAAAGAGGGGAGAAACTTTCTGCTGCTAGAAGAGATGACGGGACTTGATTCTCGCTCCCCTTGTTAAGTCAAATAAATTTAAGTTAGTGGAGATATCCTATCTCCTAGAACTAGAAGGGACCTTGAAAGGTCATCAAGTCCTGCCCCCTGCCTTCACTAGCAGCACCAAGGACTGATTTTGCCCCAGATGGTCCCCTCAAGGATTGAGCTTACAACCCTGGATTTAGCAGGCCAATGCTCAAACCACTGAACTATCCCTCCCAACAATGTAAACCCATTGTGGTGTGCTGATGTCACCAGAGATCAGCTCTGGCCCAGATGGTAGCCATGGTTTCTCTGAGCCAGACCTTGAACTCTTTACTTCTGGCTTGAGCAAAACTTCTTCTAACTCCAAATGAGGATTTTGCCCAAGCCAAGGCTGCAGGATTTGGGTTCTTTGAGGGTGCAGAAGGAAATTGGCTCAAACAAGGCACTCAAGTGGAGATACAAGGCTAGATCCTAGGAGTGGCTAAACTTCACAGACAGCATGTCAGCCCATGCGGGTATATGAAAGGCTTAAAGTTCCCCTCCACGCTCCCTTACCGGCTGATGCTCCATGGAGGAATGATTCCCAGCCAGCCGTGTTGGAGCAGCCTGAGGACTGCTCTAACATGCGTCAGGTTGCAATAGCCACAAAGGGGACAAAAGCATAAGAGAACTGGTGTAGTGCAGGAGTCTTCAAGCCGTGCTCCTTTTCTTCCCATTAGGCCGCCTACTGTGCGGGGAGGGGAGGGCCTGAGAGGCAGCTCGATACTACCGGAGGATCAGCCATACACTGGGGTGATCCTCTCCAGGCTGAATAAACCAGCTTTCGGGCCAGTCTACATGCAAAGCAGCCGCACCGAACCGTAAGGGCCAGTCCCTGAGTTTACACTGCACACCCATCCCCCAAGCCTCCCCAGAGCAGAACGGAGAATTGGGACCCACACTTTAACTAAAGGGGAGGAATAATTGCCATGGAGGGTGTGACAGAATATACCTGGGTACATACCATTGCAATTTTTGTACAAGGCATGTCTTGTAAGGGATCATTTGAAAACTCAGTTTGCTGGTCAGTATCGTCCTGATAAAAATACGTGTAGCAACATTGTATGTGAAGTGATAAGATTCCCCTGTATGATGTAATGAACACATGTTCCAAACCCCACAGCCCCGCCCAAACTGAGGCTGGCAAACAGGTCTGTCCTAAACAAAGCAACGTGCATTTAAATGCATTTGCATTTAAGCAGTAAACAGAGTCATCAAGCGGGGAGGGGACAAAGAAAACCCAAACAGGTGAGGAAAAGCCAGCAGGGAACATCCTTCCACATAGACTCTCTGTCTCCTATTGCCCAGCTGGAAATATTTTTTCGAGTGAGACAAACTATAAAAAGGCGGGACAAACACCCCAAGGCCATTGCATTCACTGCACCTGAAGTGACAAAGAAAGCAAGCGTTGGACTGTGGGGGAGGGGCCCTGCCCTGCAGATTTGGTCAGTAAGACTGCTGAAAGCATGCGGTGAGAAGCTTTGCTTGACTCTGATCTGCTTGGTTAGGTAAGTATTAGTGAATGTCTTATCTTTTTTTCTTGTAACCATTTCTGACTTTTATGCCTCATGACTTGTACTCACTTAAAATCTCTTTCTCTGTACTTAATACATTTGTTTTACTGTTTTATCTAATCCAGTGTACTTAATTTGAAATGCCTGAATAACTATTTCAGATAATAAACTGGCATATTATTCCCTCAAAGGAATAACAGACTTAAAACATTTGTACTCTCCAGCGGCGGGCTGGGCAGTACAGGACAGACATTTTGGGAGGGGATGGGGAGAAATCCAGGACTGGGGGTGTGCTGGGGTCACCCTGCAGTATAACCCAGGACGGTGAGAGCCAGAGAGTGGAACCCAAGCATGGCTGGAAAGCTGCAGTTCCACACAATCACTCAGGGTGTGGCCTGTATGCTCACAATCACACAATCACACAGGGTGTGGCCTATATGCTCACAATCACTCAGGGTGTGGCCTGTATGCTCACAATCACACAATCACTCAAGGTGTGGCTTATATGCTCACCATCACTCAGGGTGTGGCTTATATGCTGGAAGGCTGTTTGTAAACACCCCGGGTGGGAGCTACCACAGCAAGGCATTGTCAGACCCCCATGGTTGCAGGGCAGGGGTGACCCAGCTACTCATTAGTCTGAATTGTACCCTTGTATGTCACGGAGGGATCCCAGATAAAAACTACTATACTAAGGAGCTGCAGTACAACTCCATACAGTAGCTAGGATTGTAAACAGCCATTCATTGGGCGCTTGACGATGATCTACTTCAGCTTCCTCCAAAACAAAACAGAAAAACAACCAAACAAGATGCCAAAGTCCCTTCGCTCCTCATTCCCTCCTCTCTGTTTGAAAGGTCTTCTGTGATCTCCTGCCAGGGAGTTGTTTTGGGGAAAGTTTGACGTTAATCAGACATGGCATTTTGGAAATAGGAGAGATTTCCCAAGAGTTAAAAAAAAATCCTATCCTTTTGCAGAGTTTTCAAACTGTTGTTATTTTGGAAGGTTGTGGCTCGGAAGAGGGAGGCTCTCTTAGACCCACGCTGTTTGGTTTATTCATGTGTCTTCAGTAATGAGTGTTTCATTACTGTTCTGGAAGGCTGAGTGACTGGCTTTCAAACTGAGTACTCCATTAGCTCCCCGAGGGAAGAAGGTTTGGCAGAATTCAGCCACGCTGCTGGCACACGGCGGCATCTTCAGCTCCGCAAGCCTTGCTAGTGGCTCTGATTTATGGAACTTGTCAGTTTCATGAGTCAACCACTCCAGTTCAAGAAGATTGCGAAACACAACTGCCTGTGTTTGTAAAGCACAACCACCCAACTGCTTCAGTTCGAGGAAGTCGCACGGTTTGTGGAGATTGCAAGTCAGTTGGCACAGCCTGCGTCGTTTGGAAGCCCTGTACTGTAAGCTAAGCAACTCTAGGTCAAGGAGGTTGCCAACCACACTGGTAAGCCCATTCAATTGGAATACAAGGTTTTATATTTCAGGGAGCAGCCTCTATTTTCCTCATAGCACATCAATTATTACAGCAAATTGCAGCCTCTCTCTAGCAGAATATACGTCAACAAGCTGCAGCATGTGTTCACGTACATATTTAGGCATCAAAGTCTAAGACTGCAGCTTGTAAGGCCTTGTTCTGAACTTGGGAGCTATTAGAGATGTTCTTCTATTAGAAGTACACCCGAAGAGAACACAGACAAAAGGTTTTGTCTACACTTGAGCCTGGTTTTACTTGTTTAAAAAGACCAGATGGCAGCGGTAATATCTTTTATTGGCCCAACCTCTGTGGGTGAGGGGGAAAAGCTTTGGTGCTTCCACAGAGCTCTTCTTCAGGTCAAAGCAGGCCCATTGTGCTTGGCGCTGTACAAACACAGAATAAAAGAAGCGGTCAGTTCCTTGGGGGCAGGGGCTATTTAAGAATAAGACAAGAGACAACAGATGGATATGGACAGATGGGGAGCGCAAGGAAACAGGGAGACAAGATTGAACAAAAATGATTCCTTGTTTCACTGAGATACAGCTTCAGTGGCCTATGTGTTTCTCCATAGAGTAGGCGGTTTTTAAATGCTGCTTTCAGGAAGGCCTAATGCACGGTGTGGTATGGGATTGAAACTGAAGGCTGGATCATGGGCTGGCGTAAATCAACACGGACCTCCACAGACCCACATTCACATCTACGGTATCTAAGATGCAGAGGTGTGTGCAGAGAATACGCTCTGTCATGCCGACCAGTATTATCTCATTGTTGTCTCTTAAGAACATAAGAGCTGCTATACTAAATCAGACCATGGTCCATCTTGCCCGAGCGGGAACCGTGGCCAATGGGAGCTGTGGCTGGGGGCAGTGCACAGAGCCGCCTGGCCCCTCCGCCTAGGGGCCGCAGAGATGTACCAGCTGCTTCCAGGAGCTGCCTGAGGTAAGTACCACCCACAGCCCACATCTTGCACCCCCTCCCACACCTTAAGCCCCGCATCCCCGTCCCGGAGCCTCGTCCCACATCCCTACCCCCTCATCCCTGGCCCCATCCCAGAGCCTGCACCCCCAGCTCAGAACCCCCTCCTGCACTCCAACCCCCTCATTCCTGGCCTGAAGCCCCCTCCCACACCCGACCACCTCATCCCCAGCCTGGAGCCCCCTCCTACACCCCAACCCCCCTGTCCCCAGCCCAGAGCCCCCTCCCGCACCCAACTGCCTCATCCCCAGCCAGGAGCTCCCTCCCACACCCCAACCCCCTCATCCCTGGCCTGGAGCCCCCTCCTGCATCCCAAACCCCTCGTTCCTGGCCTGGAGTCCCCTCGCACACCCTAACCCCCCTGTCCCCAGCCCAGAGCCCCTCCCACATCCAACTGCCTCATTCCTGGCCTGGAGCCCCCTCCCACACCCGACCACCTCATCCCCAGCCCGGAGCCTCCTCCCGCACCCCAACCCCCTCATCCCTGGCCTGGAACCCCCTCCCACACCCGACCACCTCATCCCCAGCCCGGAACCCCCACACACACCCCAACTCCCCCCCGCCCCATCTCAGAACCCCCTCCCAGAGCTTGCACCCCCTCTTGCACTCCAAAGCCCTCATCCCTGTCCTCACACCAGATCCTGCACCCCCAACCAGAGCCCTCACTCCCCCCACACCTCAAACCCTGCCCCAGCCTTGAGCCCCCTCCCACACCCCAAACCCCTCATCCCCAGCCCCACCCTGGAGCCCGCACCCCTAGACGGAGCTCTCACCCATTCCCACATTCCAACCCCCTACCCCAGCCCGGAGCCCCCTCCCACACTCTGAACCCCTTGGCCCCATCCCCCAGCCTGGAGCCCCTCCTACAGCCCACACCTCTTATCCCCAGCCCCACCCCAGAGCCTGGCCCCCCAGCCTTCATCCCCCCGCACCCCAACCCTTTGCCCGAGCCCGATAAAAATGAGCAAGGATGGGGAAATGGAGTGAGTGGGGACAAGGACTCAGAGAAGGGGCGGGGCAGGGCCTTGGGGAAGGGACAGGGAAGGGGGTGGGGCAAAGGTGTTCAGTTTTTTGAACTGCAGGTTTTTGAACCTTTAGAGTGCACGTTTTAAAGCATTTCTCCACTGCCAGGAGAGCTAGAACAGTGGTTCTCCAATGTAGTCGATTGCGCCCCTCCCCACCCCCTTCTTCGGGTCTGTAGTAGTTTACGCCTTCTGCCCCCCGCTGCACAAGTACATATACCGATCCGTATACTGCTCTGCCTTCAGACCCGGGAGCCTGAAGAGCAGTGGAGTGAGGGTGGCACAGGGCCGCCCGGGGGGGGGGGGAGGGCAAGTGGGGCAATTTGACCCAGGCCCCGGGCCCCTCAGGGGCCCCCACGAGAGTTTTCAGGGGGTCTTCGGTGGCAGGTCCTTCAGTGCCGCTGAACACACCAGGAGCGAGTGAAGGACCTGCTGCTGAAGACCCGGAGCTTCTTCCGCTCCGGGTCTTCGGCAGCAATTCGGCGACAGGTCCTTCATTCGCTCCGGGACCCACTGCCAAAGTACCCCGAAGACCCGGAGCAGAAGGACCTGCGCCGTCGAAGACCCCAGGCCCCCTGAATCCTCTGGGCAGCCCTGGGGGGGCATGGTCTGGCATTACCCCTCTGACTTCTCTGCTGCTGGTGGCGCTGCTTTCAGAGCTGGGCACCCAGCCAACAGCCGCAGCTCTCTGCCCTGCCTTCAGAGCTGGGGGGGGGGTCAGAGAGTGCTGGGCGGCTGCTTCTCACCCCCTCCCTCCCACCCACAATACATTCTGTGCTCACCTCAGGGAGGTGGTGCCCCAGGTTTGAGAACCTCTGAGCTAGAAACAGACAGGGGTTTTAAATGAAAGCCAAGACTCTCTTGCTGTCAGGAACCGGGGCTTTAAGAAATACAGCAAAAATGTCAAGACCCAGGGTAAAATCCTGAGAGTTAACAGCCCTGCTTATGAAGCAGCAGCTGGCCAGACTGCATGTCCGTGTGAGCACACGCGCACACACGCACACGTGCACACGCACAGTGGCAGGGCGACCCTCCATGCGCATGACTCCAACGTGGATGGAGGAGGGGCCAACCCGTTCCACAGACCCTGCCGCCATTCGCCAGGTCAGGATCCATAAGTGAAGAGGAGGCAGTCATACTTTGTATAGAGAGTGGGCCAGGGGATGGACCTCATTCCCTGCCCTGGTCCTGAGGGGACTCCCCAAGGAAGGTAACAGTGGGAGGGTGTATTGCGTGGTCCCTTTAAGTGAGCAGGGTGGTGGGGATGACTGTGGTGGCTGCATTGGAGCCGTATGACTAGGTGGTCCCAGGGGTGAGGTACACACAACGCGAAGTCATAGGCACCCCGGGTTTCCAAGGATTCCTCAGGATCTACGCAGATCCCTGGGATTCTCCACGTCTGGAGGCAGGCCTCATGGCTCGTCCCGTGTGCACGATGGGCAAGGGGGCAAACTGCTACCTCAAAGAAGCAGCAAAGATGAAACTCCTAGAGATTCCCTTTCCGTTAGCCTCCTCCCTGTGATGGGAGCCATTGTGCCTTTTGCTTTATGCACTGGGTGGTGGCGGTGGGGTTTAAAATCCTAAGAGATCAAGCTGACTCATACACGTTACAAAAGAAAAAAATCAATTTTAGAGTTGGGAGAAATAATAAAGGCAAAGATCTAATAACAATTAAATGCACAGCAGCCACATCTTATACCTCAGTGTTTCTAACTAAAAATATGCCCAGTTTCCATCCTGTGGAAACAGCCATACAAGGCTACAGAAGCTACCAGGCAGAGTTGGGGGGTTGCTTGGTTTTTTTTAATTGAATTTGAGCCAAAATTTGTGCCACATGCTAGAATCCACCTGGGTTACAGCCCCTCTGACTTCAATGGGAGTTTTGTCTATTTAAGAACTGCCAGATGGGGCTGCAACTTGTCAACAATCTCTTACAATAACTTCTTTTCTACACTTAATGGATTTTTAAGTTAAGACGAATAGCCTCTTCTGGAATGGAATAACCCAAAAACAACAAACAGCAAGAGGGCCGGGCCAAGAGCCCGATCCTGCGGACACTTACTGCAATAGCCAGCGTGATACCCAGCAGGGAGTATTTGCAGGATTGGGCCCCAAAATATGAACATGACAACTGGGTAGTGCCCATCTGTAACCCACACCAGTGCGTGCCATATGTTCCCCTCTTGTGGTTGGTCCAGATGCAAGGATACGAACATGCTGCTGTTACCAAGTAACAGACTTGCTTCTATTGCTCAAGGGGTAGAGATTTATGCTTCTAGTGCTCAAGGGCCAGAGTTCAAATACTGATGATGATGGATGTAGGGAGCAGTTAAACTTATGCAGAAACATTCACAGCAATTTGCAGCTACTCAATCATAGAATCATAGACTATCAGGGTTGGAAGAGACCCCAGGAGGTCATCTAGTCCAACCCCCTGCTCAAAGCAGGACCTACTCCCCCAACTAAATCATCCCAGCCAGGGCTTTGTCAAGCTGGGCCTTAAAAACCTCTAAAACCTCTAGGATGGAGATTCCACCACCTCCCTAGGTAACGCATTCCAGTGCTTCACCACCCTCCTAGTGAAATAGTTTTTCCTAATATCCAACCTAGATCTCCCCCACTGCAACTTGAGACCACTGCTCCTTGTTCTGTCACCTGACACCACTGAGAACAGCCGAGCTCCATCCTCTTTGGAACCCCCCTTCAGGTAGTTGAAGGCTGCTATCAAATCCTCCCTCACTCTTCTCTTCTGCAGATTAAATAAGCCCAGTTACCTCAGCCTCCCCTCGTAAATCATGTGCCCCAGCCCCCTAATCATTTTTGTTGTCCTCTGCTGGACTCTCTCCAATTTGTCCACATCTTTTCTGTAGTGGGGCCCCCAAAACTGGACGCAATACTCCAGATGTGGCCTCACCAGTGCCAAATAGAGGAGAATAATCACTTTCCTCGATCGGCTGGCAATGCTCCGACTATGCCATTAGCCTTCTTGGTAATGAAGACACACGGCTGACTCATATCCAGCTTCTCGTCCATTGTAATCCCCTGGTCCTTTTCTGCAGAACTGCTGCTTAGCCAGTCGGTCCCCAGCCTGTAGCAGTGCATGGGATTCTTCCTTCCTAAGTGCAGGATTCTGCACTTGTACTTGTTGAACCTCATCAGATTTCTTTTGGCCCAATCCTTTAATTTGTCTAGGTCATTCTGGACCTATCCCTACCCTCCAGCGTATCTACCTTTCCCCCCAGCTTAGTGTCATCTGCGAACTTGCTGAGGGTGCAATCCATCCCATCATCCAGATCATTAATGAAGATGTTGAACAAAACTGGCCCCAGGACCGACCCTTGCTTGATACCAGCTGCTAACTAGACATCGAGCTATTGATCACTGCCCATTGAGCCCGACGATCTAGCCAGCTTTCTATCCACCTTATAGTCCATTTATCCAATCCAATCCATACTTCTTTAACTTGCTGGCAAGAATCCTGTGAGAGACCATATCAAAAGCTTTGCTAAAGTCAAGGTATATCACGTCCACCGCTTTCCCCATATCCACAGGCCAGTTATCTCACCATAGAAGGCAATCAGGTTGGTCAGGCATGACTTGCCCTTGTTGAATCCATGTTGACTGTTCCTGATCACCTTCCTCTCCTCCAAGTGTTTTCAAATGGATTCCTTTGAGACCTGCTCCATGATTTTTCTGGGGACTGAGGTGAGGCTGACTGGTCTTTAGTTCCCTGGATTCTCCTTCTTCCCTTTTTTAAAGATGGGCACTACATTTGCCTTTTTCCAATCATTCAGGACCTCCCCCGATCGCCACAAGTTTTCAAAGATAATGGCCAATGGCTCTGCAATCACATCGGCCTACTCCCTCCAGCACCCTCGCATGCAATGCATCCAGCCCCATGGACTTGTGCATGTCCAGATTTTCTAAATAGTCCTTAACCTGTTCTTTGACCACTGAGGGCTGCTCACCTCCTCCCCATATTGTGCTGCCCAGTGCAGCAGTGTGGGAGCTGACCTTGTTTGTGAAGACTGAGGCAAAAAAAAAAAAAAAGCATTGAGTACTTCAGTTTTTTCCACATCATCTGTCACTAGGTTGCCTCCCCCATTCAGTAAGGGCCCCGCACTGGTTTTCCATTTCCTGTGCATACTCACAAGTGACTTTACCAATCCAGAAGACTAAACATTGTCGAGATAACATTAAGCATCTGGCTTTTAAAAACGCTGTAAAAGAAAATCCGTAGCAAAGCCTGCTATATCGTGAGGCACCCTTTGCCACACGCTAATCTCCTATCATCCATGCTCTCTTTTATTAGGTGAGAGCACAATTCTGTTAACAGCTTCATGAGCTGAGCAACCGCGAGGGAGAATCAAAGTTGCCAACAGACATTTCAAAGATGGCCACATACAAACCGGATTATTACTGATCCCTGTTTGGGCTTGGGTAACTTTTGGGACAGATTTCCACCAACTGAGGAGCTGGCCAGTGGGTGACGAAAGAAAGCTTTTTTTAAAATAAACAAACCCATTTTAAGATACAGTGGATGCACAGGGCCCTTTTTTGGTCAAGAACCAAAGTTCTCGCCCAAACAAGGACTCTGGAGAGGCACTGGCAAGGTTTTCCTTTGTAGGAAAGTAAAGTACAGATTGTGGGCCAGACCTAAGCTGACTTCAGTGGAACGACACTGATTTATGCCACCTGAGGATCTGGCCCCCCGGGATAGACGCTTAACAATGGCGGATCTCCGATTGAATTTGCCACTGCTGTTTCCACTGGCATTGCCTACTCCAAAGAAATCACTCATGGCACTGGCTTGTACGAAGGAAAGAAAAATGCACCTCATTCGTTTGCACATGTGCTGTGTCATTTTGCCACTGTGTTTACACGTGTTAATGTGGTGGCGTAAACTGTGACACAGTTTAAAATCAACATTCGTAAAAGGCTCCACTGATTTTGGGGGCCCAGAGGGGCTGGGCAGGCAATGAGAGCTCTTAGAACACAGCATCTCTCGGGAAAATAAATTAAAAAACAAATCAGATACTAAGTGTTTCAAGGGCCGGATTAAGACATAGGCACCACTCTACTGTTCTTAGGGCCTCAGCTCCTGGAGTCATGTGATTTTAACAGACTCAACGCTGTAACTTTCTAGCACTCATGGTCACAATGGAAAGCTTGAAAATGTTAACCAAACGTAACCCATGCAGAGGTGTCTGCTGGAGTCTGCAGAGAGCCTGAAACAATAGGCTGGAGGAGTGAGCTGCTCCAGACATCACAAAAGGGTGTTAACTCCCAGACCAGTGCAGCAGAGGGCTCTGGGTGTGGCAGAAGGGAAACAGTGCAGATATGCCCTGACAGCTAAGATGAGCACTGAGAGGCCCCCTGTTGGAACCCGTGCCTCTCCAGGAGGGAGAAGGGCCCCGTTCTCTACTCCCCCAGTCACACCCACTTCAACAAGGGGACAGGGTGAGGCATCAGGGCCATGGGGCCTTCATGTTATGGTGTCTCTAGGGCCCTGGATTGCCATAATCCTGCCCCATGAGCACCCACAAAATGAGACATCAAAACTAGACACAATGTTTGCCCCAGTCCTTTCCCCACTACACTGTCAGCACTTGTCACCCAGATGCTTTACAGCACCCAGCTCTAACAGACACAGATTCCAGCCTAGATCATTAGCTGCACAGAGAGAACTTTGCTCCAACCCACCTGTGCCAAGCAGTCATAAACCCTGCACATCTGGGCAGTGGAGGACTCTCCCTTCCTCGAGGAGACACTCCAGTAACATAAGGTTTCTTTAACACCCTCACGGTCAAAATAGCTCCTCCGAGGCTATTATCAGCTAGCCTAGATCCATCCTGGGACGGTTCTGTTTTACAGGACCAGCCCAGTAGCCAGACAGCCCCAGGACTCGGAAGAAGGAGAAGACCTTCCCTCCCCAAGTTACTCTGAGATGCAGTCCAGGGACATCCTCAGCATGTTCCCTGTCGCTGGGGTCACTCGGAAGTTCATACTCATTTATCCACTTGACGAACACTCTGCTATGACAAACTACAGAGCGGGTTGACCCCTGAACACTCAATACCGCAGTCCTTGCCAGGACAAGCCTTCCTAATGGATTATTCCTAGTGAGATGAGCAGACTCAGAGTCAGAGATTAGCAAGCCATGGTAGGAAAATGCCTCATCCTAAGAAGAACGGAAATTACAAGAGTAAATAAATTAATGGAGATATCCCATCTCCTAGAACTGGAAGGGACCTTGAAAGGTCATCGAGTCCAGCCCCCTGCCTTCACTAACAGGACCAAGTATTGATTTTTGCCCCAGATCCCTAAGTGGCCCCCTCAAGTACAATCAGTAGTATGCAAGGAAACCTTTCGCCAGGGCAAAGAGCTTATAAACTTACCTGGAGAGGGAGGCTCCAGAAAACAGCCACATACCAGAAAGTAACTTGGAAAGAGCAAACTATTCCCACCCACCCGGAAGAGCTTTAAAGAGGGAACGGCCCTCTGATTGGCTGGCTGCTAGTCAGCTGATCCTGTTGCCTGGCTATAAAAGCTGCTTAACAGGCCCAAGTTAAGCTAGGAAGAGATACCATCAATGTTGAGGCCACTGGCTGATCGTAACAGTTACTGTCTTTTAGAAGGAAGGCCGGGGCGGGCAGGGGGGGATACACAAAAGTACTCAGGCACCCAGGTTCCTGTTTTGCTTCCACCGTGATCCATAAAATTCCTGCTGAGCCCGGTAGGTGCTTAAGATCACTTGGCACCTAAATTTTTCAGAGTAAAATTTCCCTCAGTGCCTATGTTCCTGCCTCTGGGCATGTTTACTGCTGTCTCCCTCCAGGCGTCTGGAAGGCCTAAGCCCCAGAGCGATCCACGAGCCAGGGAAGACGGGCTTTCAGCTGCCTAAGTCCCCCAGTCTGGCAGGCATGCTCGGTGGGCCCCTACCGGGTCAGGTCCCATTCAAAATCCAGTAGTAGGAAGAGGTGGTGCCCACCATATAACTTTTAGCTCAGTGGTGAGCGTTCTCTCTTGCCCGCTCGCTCACTGGCCCAATGGCTATTTAAGTATTTATCCACCTCACATTGCATCACACCACCATCACATCACACTGTGCAGAGCACTCACCTGGCAGGTGGGAGACCCCTTCCTCCCTGTCTGGCAGAGAGGGGGGACTTGAACCTGGGGCTCCCACATCCCAAAGGAGTGCTCTAACCACTCAGGTAAAAGGCCAGTACCGCCTCTGGCTGTTTTGTGGGGAGCTAGGTAGGTACCCAAGTCATTCCTGCAAGACACACCTTAGGCTCCTAAGCTGTCTGACTCCACATGGCAGGTGCCTGTTTGCGGATCACTAAGCAGAGCTAGGCACCTCTCTGCAGCCTGGATTTAGGTGCCTATCTCTCAGAGAGGGGTGGGGCTTAGCACACATCTTTTCTGGTCAACATCTCCCATTGGGCGGTTCCCCACATGCTGGCATTTGTCAATCACATACTTAGGCATCTATCTCTCCCCATTCGTTGTACAGAGAGCCAAGGCGCCTGGCTCAGCTTTGTGGATCACAGTGTTGTTCCTGGGATTTTCTAGGCGCCTAAAAGTTCGGTGCCGTGATGCTCAGTGTTGCAACACCTAAGTCCCTTCACAGATCCCACTTAAGGTTTGATTCTGCTGTAAAGGGTAGCCAGGAAGCTGCTATTAAAAAGAAATACTGGCTAGGCAACTCTCCTGTGCATAGGTATCTACCTATCTAAGGTACTTATATGGCCTCCCATCACTGTAATATCCGAGCATCTCATTATAATGAATCTATTCATCCTTACAACACTCCTGTGAGGCAGGGCAGCGCTATGACGCCCATTTGACAAACGGGGAGCTGAGCACAGAAAGGCAAAGGCCAAGGGTACCTCTACTCTGCATTATAAACTCAGGTCTGTGGGACCCGGGCTTGCGGACTTGATGTTTGCAAGCCTGCAGTTGAGTAGCCGCACTGCATTGTAAACCTGGGCTTACAGTTGCTGGACCTGGGTCTCACAGTCATAGGGTGACCAGACAGCAAGTGTGAAAAATCAGGACAGGAGGTGAGGGGTAATAGGAGCCTATACAAGAAAAAGACCCAAAAATGGGGACTGTCCCTATAAAATCGGGACACCTGGTCACCCTACACAGTCGTGCTAATGCATCCATACTGCACTACACAGACCTTCTGACATGGGTCTGCCACTTGAGCTGCGTCCACAGGGCAAAAGGACAGGGCATGGACCTAAATCTCAGTGGGACTCAAGCTCTAACCCCCTTGCCCCAGCAGGGTCCTTGAACCTGGGTCCTGAATGCTTGCTGACGCGAGTCAGACTGATCTGTGTGTGTAGTGGGAAGTGGGAGCTTAGGCTTAAACTTGAGTCAGACCCCGGGCTTAGTGTAGCCATGCCATGGTGACTTGCCACGGTCACACAGGTAGTCTGGGCCAGAGCAGGAAAATCAAGCCAGGTCTCCTAAATCCCAGGCTTCTGCCCTAACCACTAGCCCATCTGTCCTCCAGCTTGGCTCTGGGACTGGTTGACATTTATCGAATTTGGGATTAATTTTTTTCCCCTTCATTTGTTGGACCAACTCGAGAGCTGCCTGGCATTTTTCATAACTTGATATTTGAAAGACTTGGAAAAAAATGGGAAACATTTTTGGGAAAGTTATTTTGATGCAGTGACCAGCTCAACTCAGAACACTGGTTTTGTACATGTGCTGCGTACCCAGGACCAAGGTATATCCGTAAACCAATGGCTTGCCTTCTACCCTTTTTATTGAAACCAAGTCCCCCCCGTGCCCCTCATACAAGGTATTTTCCAACAATCTGATGCTGCAAGGAGAAAATTAATAGGGACTTGCTACCCCCATGCACCGACTTGCCCCCTCTTGAACTGATCCCTAAGGTTTTTTACCTCTTCTTCCTATTCCTTGAGACCTACTTTTGCCATGGCCGCTCTAAGAACTCAGCCAGTGTTTAGTGACTAGGCTGAGGGGCACTTGAGTCATGTCCGTGTTTATTTATTTTATGTAAGGATCAAAACTAAAAACATCATCAGCTCTCTAGGTGACCGTGACTTCGGTGGAGCTACCCCAGCTGAGGATCTGGCCCATTTAATGCACATAGGCAAGAAGTTGCTATGAGGAACTTTGAGTTTCCTGCTGTATGTACTGAAAGTCCCTCCTTAGTGGATCCTTTCCATACAATAGGGATTCGGTATTTGAAACAGCATCAGTCACGATTTCTGAGATACAGTTTGAAATGTCCCAGAAGTGAATGGTAAGTGGCTTTGCATTGCATTTATCGGAGTGTTTATGTTGGCAGCTCTCACCAGCACAGCCATAGTGCTCTTTGGCTGAACTTTCCTCACCGGTAGTTCCAGGATCTCTTGCTCTCCCCATATGTTAGTAATGGCCTGTATAAACAAGGAAGTGGGACTCTAAGAAGAGTGGTTCTTGCTGTGCTGACAAGGCATGTACGAGGGAGCATGAAAGCAAGCGGCGTTCCCACACTGCTCTGAGAAAAGATATGCACCCTAGATATAGTCCACATTTATCCCCTTCATTGATTACTCGAACAATGACACTCACTTCTCTAAGCCTGGCCTTTCCCAGCAGGATCGCCTCTCTCCCAGCCTTGAGATCGTTCTTCATCAGCTAGATACGCCAGCTGCTCCTGGCTGGAGCTAATGAGATCCACCTGTCAGCACGAGCCAGCAGTAACTCCTGGGCATCTTTGTGCAAGATTCTAACCACTGATCTTAGAATGAGATGTGAGAGAGCCCTGCCTTCCTCATCAGGGTTCTAGGACCTGCTGCTATAGGCCACCCCTCTATTGTCTAATTATTAGACTTACGGCAAAAGTACTTACGAAAGGCAATCACAGTTAAACTTCTTATGCTACCCCGGAGAACACGGACAAAAAGAATGAATTAATTTGGCACTTTTCCTGACTAGCACCAGCACAAGGCTTTTGCGGGGTATTCTGCTGTGGGTACTGGGGCCACCAGAACACACACCAACGAATGTCCTCCGGCATCCCAATACGTACCGTCTCATGCCCCATCTCATCTAGAACACCCACCATGGTGGAGCTTGGCTCTGCCCTTCATTAAACACTCACCTACGTGCATCAGACTGTGGCTTAAAGGTGCAGAGAGTTTTTATCAGCTGCTAGTCACCCGTTTTCGTATCTCCTCCTTTCGTCTTGGAGGGGGCTGAACTGAATGACTCAAGAGGTACTTCCCTGTCCTACCACTCTGTGATGGGTTCCCCCTCGGATGCCACTTGGAACTGGGGTATCACTGAGCCAACCTGGGCTCCCTTTCACACTGCGATGCTGTGATTAGTTGTCAAGATTACTCTTTCACCAGCACACACACAGATAGGGACACACCCCGCAGCAGCTTCACACACAGATGCTGAGATCAGCTCTGCATGGGAAGGCTTAACTAAGGCACCTCCCAGTTGCTAAGGCACACCTCCCCCCTCTGGAGTGTAAACCCAAATTGTACCATCGTGCCCTGCACAGGGAACTGTACAGTGTAAGCTCAAAAAATTCACCCTCTCCCTCAGTATGGAGAGAGAGATGCAACAGCTTTTTGCCCCCAGTTATAATTTCCACACATTGGCTTTAGACAAAACAAAAACTAGTTGATTAACTACAAAAAGATAGATTTTAAATGATTATAAGTGATAGCAAACAGATCAACGCAGTTTATCTTAGTAAGTAAACAAAACTGCAAACTGAGCTTAACACACTAGGGAGGTAAGATATGAATTAGCAAATTCTCACCCTGAGTGATAAACAGGCTGGCAGATTCTTAAGGCACAAGGTGCCTTGGCTTTCCCAAGTTTTCATACACAGGCTAAAAATGTAGGGCTGTTTGGTCTGACCAAACATCTCCTTTTTTATTCACAAACATTTGTGCAACAGGGTGTGACCCAGGGCCAGAAAGGTTAAACAATTAGCAGGCTAATTGACCCAGATTCAACCTTTAGAAACGTATTAGTAGATAATGTTTGTGGTTTTGTGTGTTTACAAATATATTGTTCAAGGTTGACAATGTAACCAAATAGTTCCCGTCTATCACTGTATTCTGTTAATTCAGAGATCAAAAGAAGATATTCACATTTAAATGAACTGCAAACATAGTGATATCACTATCTTAATTTCTCTTTGAAGTTTGTGGTAAATCACCTGCAAATGGCAGAGAGAGACAATTGCCTCATGTTAATCCACCTAGCTAATTACCAGTGATGTTTAGGAAAGAGGAGGTTACTTCAAAGGCACTATTGTTCACCTGAGGACTGTGTGCTGTCAAGAGGATGCCCGGAACTGTATAAAGGCTCTTGGGACCTTTTTATCTCAAATCTGCTTATGTTTCATCAGGGGAAACCTGAGCACAAGACTGAGATCTCCAGTCCCATCTGGACCACCTTGGTATTGAATATTTGGATATTGGACTATAACCTGATGAACTGATTCCGAAAAGGACTCTCTGCCATTCTAAAGCTCACCATCTCTACTAGGTTTCAGAGTAGCAGCCGTGTTAGTCTGTATCCGCAAAAAGAAGAACAGGAGTACTTGTGGCACCTTAGAGACTAACAAATTTATTAGAGCATAAGCTTTCGTGGACTACAGCTGAAGTGGGCTGTAGTCCACGAAAGCTTATGCTCTAATAAATTTGTTAGTCTCTAAGGTGCCACAAGTACTCCTGTTCTTCTTTTTGCGGATACAGACTAACACGGCTGCTACTCTGAAACCTGTCATTATGCAAGGCACTGCATTTAGCCGTATGGAATGGAAATCCATCAACCTCATGAAAAAACTCGTACTTTTAGAGAAGTGGGCTGTAGTCCACGAAAGCTTATGCTCCATCTCTACTAGGAAACTGACCTAAGGACTCTATTCATGCCTGTATGTATAATGATCTTTTAATCAATACTCTCTCTTTTTTCCTTTTAAATAAATTTTACTTTAGTTAATAAGAATTGGTTGTGTGTATTTGGGTAAGATCTGAAATATTCATTGACCTAGTGGGGGATGTGTCCAACCCTTTGGGCTTGGTAGAACTTCTCATATGATGAACCAGATTTTCAGTAATCCTCACCATATTTAAATTGGCTGTCTGGGAGGAAGCCTAAGGCTGGGATGCTTTAAGGGAATTGTGTTTTTGGCTTCTGGCATGGGTGCCAGGTTTGTATAATTTTTGGTGGTGCCCAGAACAGTCCAAGCAGAGCCGTCCTGTCCATAGGACGGACCGGGGCAACTGCCCCAGACCCCACGCTTTGGGAGGCCCCGTGCTTCAGGGGGGTGCGGGGTCCAGGGCATCCTGGGGGGTTAGCGGGGGGGCTGGTGCTGGCAGCAGTGAGCGACCCAGACCCAGCCCGCCCTGCTCCGCTCCACCCTGTCCCGCCCCGCCGTCTCCCAGTGTCACTCGGGGGAGGAATGGAAGCCAGAAAAAGGCAGGGCAGGGGCTTGGGGAAAGGGGTGGAATGGGGGTGGAGAGGGGGCAGAGGTGGGGCGGGTTGGAGCAGGGGCAGGAAGAGGTGGGGTTGGGGGAAGAGGTGGAGTGGGGGTGGGGCGGGGGTGGAGCAGGGGTGGAAAGAGGCAGAGCAGAGAGGGGCGGGCTGGGGCCAGGTCCCCCGCTAACTCCCCAAGCTGCCCTGGACCCCACATCCTCCTGAAGCGTAGGGCCCCCCCAAAGCACCAGGCCTGGGGCGATTGCCCTGGTCCGTCCTATGGACAGGACAGATCTGAAAATATAAGCCCAAACATTGGTGGAGCCGGGCCCATATTCCTGAATATTGGTGGCGCACAAGCACCACAGGTAGGGTTACCATATTTAGCAAATAAAAAAAGAGGACCCTTCACGGGCCTTGGCCCCGCCTATTTCCGCAGCCCCGCCCCAACTCCACCCCTTCCCCGCCCCAACCCCGCCCTAACTCCGCCCCCTCCTCCCTCCCACTCCCAGCCATGCGGAAAGGGCTGCCTGAGCGCTACCGGCTTCACAGTTTGCCGGGCAGCCCCCAGACCCTGCGCCCCCTGGCCGGCGCTTCCCCAGCGCAGCTGGAGCCCAGGAGGGGAAGCGCCCAGCCGGGGGCGCAGGGTCTGGAGGCTGCCCGGCAAACCGTGAAGCTGGTAGCGGTTGGGCTTCGGGCAGCCCCTATGCCTCTGGACCCTGCGCCCCCGGCCGGGCACTTCCCCTCCCGGGCTCTGGCAGCTCAGGGTCTGGAGGCATGGGGGCTGCCCAAAGCCCGTAGCGCTTGGCTCTTAAACAGAGCTGAAGAGTCAGGGGAGGAGCAGAGCCGCTGCGGCCGGAGGCTCTGCTCCTCCCCTGACTCTTCGGCTCTGTTTAAGAGCCGAGCTGCCCCAGTGCTACCAGCTTCGGGCAGCCCCCATGCCTCCGGACCCTGCGCCGCCGGAGCCCGGGCGGGGAAGTGCCCGGCCGGCGGCTGGGGTCCGGAGGCATGGGGGCTGCCTGAAGCCCATAGCGCTTGGGCAGCTCGGCTCTTAAACAGAGCCGAAGAGTCCGGGGAGGAACAGAGCCACCACAGGAGGGGAAGTGCCCAGCCGGCATTTTCCCGGACATGTTCGGCTTTTTGGCAGTTCCCCCCGGACGGGGGTTTGATTGCCAAAAAGCCGGACATGTCCGGGAAAAAACGGACGTATGGTAACCCTAACCACAGGCCCATATAACTTGCTGCCTATGGCTTCTGGGTTACCAGTAAGGCACTGTGGAAGCTATTTTCTTGCTGGCTTGGTAAATCCAAGTATTGGAATAACCACCAGTTTTGGGGATCGTCTGCCTCATTCTTTGCAGTTTGCCCTAATTGAACAATCTCAGGGTGGGTCCCCTGGGCCCCTGGTCACAAGGGGCTTTGTCCCCACAAGTGGTTGGCAAATGATTGCTCTCTAGGCAGATACGTGGATTCACAAACAGTCAAAGGGATTTGGTCGTGAACATTCTTCCTCCAATGCTGTTTGTTATTCCCATTAGACTTTTTTAAACTCGGGACTGAAACAATTCCATGCAATTTACAACCGGCCCCCTAGCGCAGATAATGAATGAAGAGTAGTCTAAGCGAACAGGTCATGAGCAGCTCAGGATGGTTTGGAAGGCTATTGGATGGATGGTTTGTTTAGCCAAATTATTCATCAAATACTTTCACTTTACGGGCCAGATCCTCAGCAGCTGTAAATCGATGCAGCTCCATTCAGTGAGGCTCTGTCCAATTCAGCACATTTGAAGACACCACATTCAGTTCGGGAACAGAAAAAGGGCTCCATTCATCAGGGAAATGATTCACGGTGAGTTTTTCCACCAGCTCTCGTGGGAAAAGCACCATGATTCTATCATATTGCACCAGTCATCGGTTTCAAAAGCTCTTGCATTTGGAGCTCTCACAAGATGAGTATTCTGGGAACGTTTTCCATTTTTCCATTCCTCAGTATCAGGGCCAGATCCTCAGCTGTCATTGACACCAGCTGGAGATCTGATCCTCATTACCATTGATCCTAAGTGCACTGGAGTAAATCAAGAGCTACTCCATTAAGCTCAATGGGGTTTCACAGGTACGCAGCCCTGGGGTTGCTCTAATTTGCGCTCGGAGTCAGTGTGACACCCTACAAGCAGCCTAGCATTGAGGGAGGCATAAAGGTGGCTTAAAGATCTGGCTTTTCTTCCTCCCCCAGCTGTGCTGAGCAGGAGTTCAGTACAGCTGAGGATTGAGCCAAGTCTGGAATTTAAGACATGGAACTTTTCCTTGGGGAGAAGCGTGGGTAGAGGCTCGATTTGTCATGCTCCTTTAAAAAAAAAAAAATTGCACCGCAAGTGTTCCAACTTTATCCTGCCTTTAGGCAGCTTAACAACACAGGAGCTTTGTCATGCTAAACTGGAGCTGTTCTAATAAATGAGTCGCTGCTCAGTCCACGGTGGTGCAAATTACAGAGCTGCAGGGCGGGAAGCTCCTGTCTCACCGTGAAATGTAATTGGAGCCTGCCTATGGGAAGTGCACTGGTAGCATTCCAGTGATACTTGTGCCAGTCGCAGGTTAATTCCCATCAAGTCCATTAGGAAATGGCTAGCTTGTATGTAACACCCATCAAAGAGGCTGGTAAAGGAGGTGCTGTTGTCATCATGAACAGGTCTGACTACCAGAAGGAGGCTGCCAGACAACTCTCCAATACCAAATTCTACAGGCCACTTTCCTCAGATCCCACTGAGGAATACACTAGGAAACTGCACCATCTACTCAGGACACTCCCTACACTAACACAGGAACAAATCAACATACCCTTAGAGCCCCGACCGGGGTTATTCTATCTACTACCCAAGATCCACAAACCTGGAAATCCTGGACTCCCCATCATCTCGGGCATTGGCACTCTCACTGAAGGACTGTCTGGAAATGTGGAATCTCTACTCAGACCCTACGCCACCAGCACTCCCAGCTATCTCCGTGACACCACAGATTTCCTGAGAAAACTACAATGCATTGGTGACCTCCCAGAAAACACCATCCTAGCCACCATGGATGTAGAGGCTCTCTACACAAACATCCCACACACAGATGGAATACAAACTGTCAGGAACAGTATCCCTGATGATGACACAGCACAGCTTGTTGCTGAGCTCTGTGACTTTATCCTCACGCACAATTATTTCAAATTTGGTGACAATATATCCCTCCAGACCAGTGGCACTGCTATGGGCACCCGCATGGCCCCACAATATGCCAACATTTTTATGGCTGACCTGGAACAACGCTTCCTCAGCTCTCGTCCGCTCATGACCCTTCTCTACCTACGCTACATTGATGACATCTTCATCATCTGGACCTATGGGAAGGAGACCCTGGAAGAATTCCACCATGATTTCAACAGCTTCCACCCCACCATCAACCTCAGCCTGGACCAATCTACACGGGAGGTCCACTTCCTAGACACCACAGTACAAATAAGCGATGGCCACTTTAACACCACCCTATACCGAAAACCCACCAACCGCTACGCCTACCTTCATGCCTCCAGCTTCCACCCCAGACACACCACACGATCCATCGTCTACAGCCAAGCACTGAGGTACAATCGCATCTGCTCCAACCCCTCAGACAGAGACCAACACCTACAAGATCTCCACCAAGCATTCTCAAAACTACGATACCCACACAAGGAAATAGACAAACAAATCAACAGAGCCAGATGTGTACCCAGAAGCCTCCTGCTACAAGACAGGCCCAGAAGAGAAACCAACAGAACTCCACTGGCCATCACCTACAGTCCTCAGCTTAAACCTCTCCAACGCATCATCAGTGATCTACAACCCATCCTGGACAATGATCCCTCACTTTCACAGACCTTGGGAGGCAGGCCAGTCCTCACCCACAGACAACCCGCCAACCTTAAGCATATTCTCGTCAGCAACTACGCACCGCACCATAACAACTCTAACTCAGGAACCAACCCATGCAACAAACCTCGATGCCAACTCTGCCCACATATCTACACCAGCAACACCATCACAGGACCTAACCAGATCAGCTACAACATCACCGGCTCATTCACCTGCACGTCCACCAATGTTATATATGTCATCATGTGCCAGCAATGCCCCTCTGCTATGTACATTGGCCAAACTGGACAGTCACTACGCAAGAGGATAAATGGACACAAGTCAGATATCAGGAATGGCAATATACAAAAACCTGTAGGAGAACACTTCAACCTCCCTGGCCACACAATAACAGATGTAAAAGTAGCCATCTTACAGCAAAAAAACGTCAGGACCAGACTCCAAAGCAAAACTGCTGAGCTCCAGTTCATTTGCAAATTTGACACCATCAGATCAGGATTAAACACAGACTGTGAATGGCTGTCCAACTACAGAAGCAGTTTATCCTCCCTTGGTGTTCACACCTCAGCTGCTAGCAGAGCACCTCACCCTCCCTGATTGAACTAACCTCGTTATCTCCATACTGATTTATACCTGCCTCTGGAAATTTCCATTACTTGCATCTGAAGAAGTGAGGGAAGAAGTGACCATTTATCACTAACCCTAACCCTAACCCTAACCCTAACCCACTCCCAACCATGAGTGCCTACATCAGGGCAGACTGTCCAAAACAGGGCGGACACCCCAAATTGGTGGTGTGTTCTGTCATTAGATTTCACCAAGCCAGTGACAAATGTGAACTCCTGGATCACTGTAAGAGTCCCCTGGAGTCACAGACAGTCCCTTAGACTCTCCAGTCTATCTTGCCACCCAGGCAAGCTGGATTTAGTGATAAATGGTCACTTACATCAAAAATCACACAATGTTCAAGTTGCTTCCAGTCCCAAGAGCCCAGTCACTTACCCCAGATCAACTGGTGCCCTAGATCTTACACCAAAAGACACCACCTATAGCCAATCCTATAATAAACCATCTAAAGGTTTATTAACTAGGAAAAAGCAATAAGAGAGTTATTTACAGGTTAAAGCAAGCAAACATAGACATAAAACAAATGAGTTGCAATCTAAATCCTAAGAGTGACAGAGTTGTAGTGATCTGTCCATTCAAATTTTCTTTCAGGGTGGACCCAGGGGGAAACCCTGGGGATCTCTGGCTTCAGTTTGGTGTCTCTGGCCCTGTGAGAGTTCAAACAGAGAAGAGATGAAAAATCTTCATGTCCACTATTTTTATTTCCCTCTTCCAGCATTCACACTGACCGGAAGAGGCCTGCTACACATACTTCTTTGTGGGAGGATGGGGCAGTTAAGAAGGCTTTTGTCTTATAATGGCCCACTTAATATAAAAAATATTAAGTGGGTGGCGGGGGCGAGGATGATTCCCATGCCTGGGTTCACAAGTTCAGAGCAAACTTTTTCAAAGTTACAAAGCAAAATGGACAGATTTCTTGCTAGCATGGGATATAGACATTACACATGAAATTAATGCATGCAGCAACTTACAAGGCATTTCCTAGAGCAGAGGTGGGCAAACTATGGCTCGTGGGCCAGATCCGGCCCGCAGAACTCTCCTGCCCAGCCCCTGAGCTCCTGGCCCGGGAGGCTAGCCCCCGGCCCCTGCTGTCCCTCCTCCCCCGCAGCCTCACCTCTGCGCGCTGCCAGCGCTCTGCGGCAGCATGGCTGGCTCTGGCCAGGTGGTGGGGCTGTGAGCTCCTGCTGCTCTGAGCGGCATGGTAAGGGGGCCGGGGCCGGGGGGTTGGATAAGGGGCAGGGAGTCCTGGGAGGCTGTCAGGGGACAGGGAGCAGGAGGCGGTTGGCTGGGGCGGAGGTTCTGTGGAGGGGCACGGTCAGGGGACAGGGAACAGGGGGAAGTCCTGGGGGGCCTGTCAGGGAGCGGGGCGTGGATAGGGGTTGGAGCAGTCCGGGGACAGGGAGCAGGGGGGGTTGGATAGGGGGTGGGGTCCCAGGGGGCAATTAGAGGTGGGGGGGTCCTGGGAGGGGGCAGTCAGGGGACAAGGAGCAGGGGAATTGGATGGGTCAAGGGTTCTGACGGGGGCAGTCAGGGGGCTGGAAGTGGGAGGGTGTGGATAGGGAATGGGGGCCAGGCTGTTTGCGGAGTCACAGCCTTCCCTACCCGGCCCTCCATACAGTTTCGCAACCTGATATGGCCTTCGGGCCAAAATGTTTGCCCACCCTAGAGTCTAAACACCGAATACCTTCTTATACAACTAATACCTGTTTTGAACAAAACTAGCATACAGGTGAGCTGCTTTGGTTTCCAGTCACGAGTTTGTCAGTTCTTAGCTAATGCCTATGGCCTTGGCCAGAGCTGGCACTTGGTTTACCGGCTTCACAATAGGCACAAGCCTGTAGCTTCCTGCAGCCTGTTAAATTCGGAGAGCTGAGTCTAGATTTGTGATGTTTTCAAAACTTCTGTAGAAAGTGAATAAGCGTTCGGGGCATGGGGGGGATCCTTGCTGGGCTTAACGAGGCTTATCAGTGACTTGATGACTGTGAGGGCACCGATTCCTGTGTGCCAAAAACTGCAGCTGCCACATACATGGCACTCCTCTGGCCTCTAAGCGTTGACAGGGAAGCTGCCACAGAGTCAGATTTAAGAGGTGAAAATGCACAAATGGCAGAATGCTTGTGACAGCAGCTGTTGCAAAATATGGTGAGCCCAATCCCGCTCATACTGAATCAGTGGCAAAACGTTCCAGGCATCGTTAACCTCCTTATTAAACCAGCTTGATCTCACCCAATCTCCGTTAAAGCTAATGGAGGAACACTGGGATTACTGGAAAATCAGGCCCTCTGACTTGAGTGGGAGGAGGTAGCCTGACATGAGTGTATTAGTGTGACGTTATTGACATGAACTGTGATGGTATCGATCATTGTTGCAATCAAGGTCCTATAATTGCACCAAATCTTGTACAAAGGAGGTCAAGTAAGGAGTCTATGGAAAGGTTGTAATTTGCTGGTTATGATTATGCTGTCTGTATGTGTGTATCATTTTTGTATTTGAAGTTATGAGTATTGGCTATGTACTTGTATCTAAACGTGTTTGATTCTAAGTAGCATCAGTGAAGCATTTGGTCAGCTTCTTGAGAAAGAACTATTCTGAGTAAGTGCCCAATCAAGAAACACTTAACTGACAAAGGACTCTGGGAGATGCCAGTCCACAGCCGAGCTTTCCTGGGAACGTTCAAACTAACATGCAAACAATGGCGTCAGGCTGCAAAAAACTGAATCATTCATGGACATGTGACTTGCCTAGGTGGCTACAAACTCCATCTTGTTGCTATGATTTTACACAGAAGAACAAAGGGGTTTCTGCCCACAAGAGAGAGAATATAAAAGGCCCTGGAAGCCCCTCCATTTTGTCTTCAGCTAGCTCAAGAGATGGCCTCTCCACCCCAAAGAGATGCTTGAAAGAAACTGGAACAAAGGTCTGTAACTATGGGGGTGTGAGTGATTCCTGGACCCAGGCCATAAGCCACAACGCTGGTCTGAAAAGGATTGGGCCCACACTAGGAAGGAGTCTAGTCTGTGAAAGAAGCTTATTGGAACATCTCTGAGGGTAACATTTACCTGTATTCAGTTTCCTACTGTATTAGGCTTAGATTTGCGTATTTTGTTTTATTTTGCTTGGTAACTTACTTTGTTCTGTCTGTTATTACTTAGAACTACTTAAATCCTACTTTTTATATTTAATAAAATCACTTTTGCTTATTATTGAACCCAGAGTTAGTAACTAATACCAGGGGAGCAAACAGCTGTGCATATCTCTCTATCAGTGTTATAGAGGGCGGTCAATTTATGAGTTTACCCTGTATAAACTTTATACAGAGTAAAACAGATTTATTTGGGGTTTAGGGTCCCAGAAAGACTGAATACTGGGTGCTGGGAAAGTCCCTGTTAACTGAGAAGCCCCTGGGCTAAGTGCATCTTAGTTTCTGTGCACTGCAGGGGGGCATGGCCCAACCTCTTGGTCTTGCTGACTGGAGTGTCTAACTCAGCAAGATGGGAGTGGAGGGAAGCCTTTTCTGGGAGGGGGGTTTGTTCTCAGTAGTATCCCAGCACATCTAGCGACAGTCTTGAGGGAGTTTCTGTGACCCAACCCATCACAATTAGTATTCCACCAATACCACAGACCGGGTCTACAATACGACTTATATCAGTATAACTATGTTGCTGGGGGGGGAGGTGAAAAATCAACCCCCCTGAGCAATGTAGTTATACCGACCTAACTCCCGGTGTAGACAGCGCTTTGTTGGCAGGAGAGCTTCTCTGTCCACATTGGTACCACCGCTTGCTGAGGTGGATTAACTATACCAATGGCAGAAGCTCTCCTGTCTTCACTTACGCGCTACTTGGCCCTGCTGCATCAGTGAGCCAATGCACCATTTTAAGTGTAGACTTGCCCTTAAATTCTGGCCTCGTTTTGATAATGATACTTACCTGCCTTGTGAAGCACTTTGAGAGCTCCTGACGCAAAGCACGCTATAAGAGCGAGGGTCTTATTATTATTGTTCCATTTTCGTTTGCTGTTTATTCTGACACCGAACGAACAGAATGCACTCCAGCAAAACAATAACAAAAAAAAACAATTTTCTCCATAACGTCACTGAAGTCATTTTCTTTTTTTCAGCTCCAAATCTCAGCAACTCAATCAACTTAAAAGTAGGGCTGTGGATTAATCACAGTTGACTCACGCGATTAACTCAAAAAATTAATCACACTTTTAATTGAACTGTTAAACGATGGAATACCAATTGAAATGTATTTTTGGGTGTTTTTCTACATTTTCAAATATATTGATTTCAATTACAACACAGAATACAAAGTGTACCGTGCTCACTTTATATTGTTGTTTTTATTACAAATATTTGCACTGTAAAAATGATAAACAAAAGAAACTGTATTTTTCAATTCACCTCATACAAGTACAGTAGTGCAATCTCATTATCATGAAAGTGTAACTTACAAATGTAAGGGGGGTTTTTTGGTACATAACTGCACTCAAAAAACAAAACAATGTAAAACGTTAGAGCCTAAAAGTCCACTCAGTCCTACTTCTTGTTCAGCCAATCGCTCAGACAAACAAGTTTGTTTACATTTACGGGACATAATGCTGCCTGCTTCTTGTTTACAATGTCACCTGAAAGTGACAACAGGCATTCGCATGGCACTCTTGTAGGTGGCGTCACAAGATATTTACGTGCCAGATTCACCAAAGATTCATATGTCCCTTCATGCTTCGGCCACCATTCCAGGGGACATGCATCCATGCTGATGATGCATGTTAAAAAATAATGCTTTAATTAAATTTGTGACTGAACTCCTTGGGGGAGAATTGTATGTCTCCTGCTCTGTTTTACCCGCATTCTGCCATATATTTCATGTTATAGCAATCCTGGTTGATGACCCAGCACGTTGTTCATTTTAAGAACACTTTCACTGCAGATTTGACAAATGCTAAGAGGGTACCAATGTGAGATTTCTAAAGACAGCTACAACACTTGACCAAAGGTTTAAGAATCTGAAGTGCCTTCCAAAATCTGAGAGGGACGAGGTGTGGAGCATGATTTCAGAAGTCTTAAAACAGCAACACTCCGATGCGGAAACTACGGAACCCGAACCACCAAAAAAGAAAATCAACCTTCTGCTGGTGGCATCTGACTCAGATGATGAAAATGAACATGCATCAATCTGCACTGCTTTGGATTGTTATCGAGCAGAACCTGTCATCAGCATGGACGCATATCCTCTGGAATGGTGGTTGAAGCATGAAGGGACATATGAATCTTTAGGGCATCTGGCACATAAATATCTTGAGACACCGGCTACAACAGTGCCATGCAAATGCCTGTTCTCGCTTTCAGGTGACATTGTAAACAAGAAGCAGGCAGCATTATCTCCTGCAAATGTAAACAAACTTGTTTGTCTGAGCGATTGGCTGAACAAGAAGTAGGACTGAGTGGACTTGTAGACTCTAAAGTTTTACATTGTTTTATTTTTGAGTGCAGTTAGTTTTTGTACATAATTCTATATTTGTAAGTTCAACTTTCATGATAAAGAGATAACATTACATTGTTTGCATGAGGTGAACTGAAAAATACTATTTCTTTTGTTTTTTACTGTGCAAATATTTGTAATAAAAATAACAATATAAAGTGAGCCCTGTACACTTTGTATTTGTGTGGTAATTGAAATCAATATATTTGAAAATGTAGAAAATACCCAAAAATATTTAAATAAATGGTATTCTATTATTCTTTAACAGTGCGATTAATCACGCGATTCATCGCGAAAAAACATTTTAATTGCACGATTAATCATGATAGCTCTACTTAGAAGTCAAACTGTGCCATGCAATTGGGTGTAGAAAGACGCCCCCTTAGTTTGTGTATTTCTGGATCATTCTGAGGCAGAAATAGGGAACCGTACGTCCTGTTTTGGCCAGGACAGTCCCCTTTTTAAGCTCTGTCCTGGCTTTCCTGACCTTTTTTTTTTTTCGGCAAAAACGGTATTTGTCCTGTTTGTTCTTCCCAACTGATCAGTTGGGAAGAGGAAACGAACAAATGCCCAGTTTACCAAAAAAGTTGGGTGTGCCTCCCTACGGGGGGGCGCAGAGGAACATTGGGGGTGGTGGCAACAGCCCTATCCTCAGGTGGTGTGGAGCTTGGGGGGGGTCAGCCCCTACCCTGGGCAGCACAGGCGCTCAACACCAGCCATGGACAGCCCAGGGCACGGAGCTCAAGGTGCGGCCCTGGTGAACCCTGGAGGCCAGGAGGGGGAAGGGGCGCCATCTTATTTTTACTTTAGGAAATATGGTCACACTAGGCAGAAATGCTGAAATGTCTTGCATCCATTCATTGCAAGGGAGGAATAGCTCAGTGGTTTGAGCATTGGCCTGCTAAACCCAGGGTTGTGAGTTCAATCCTTGAGAGGGCCATTTAGGGATCAGGAGCAAAAATCTGTCTGGGGATTGGTCCTCCTTTGAGCAGGGGGTTGGACTAGATGACCTCCTGAGGTCCCTTCCAACCCTGATATTCTATGAAACAAGTCAATGTCTGGGTAACAGTAGAGCAAGATCTAGTAGTCAGAGATTTGTTTTCATGTGTCTGGAGGTTTCCTGGTCTCCTGAAGAGATCTGCAGTGTTTGACCTGCACGGTAAGTCAAGCTGTAGTTGGACGACAACATCATGATCTTTGTTATGTTAACAGACAATTTATTGAGGACGTAAACAGATCCGTGTTCATTCCTGGCTCCCAGACGCAGTGAGGTCTCAGGTTCCAGGACACCTCCACCCACGCAGATTTGCGTTAGCTCGGGCACAATACTTAACTTTCCCCTGCATATTTTCTTCCTTAGAATGAACTCTAATCCCTGACCACACGCACTTGCGTAAGTCTGGAGACTGACAGTGGCAATAACTTTCCCCAGGGCATGTCTTCTTCTGGTATGCGTTTCCTGTAAGCAAGAGCTACATTAAACACACCGGGCTTCACAAAAACATGCCCTAGATATGGATGGCCTCGTTTTTTTTAAAAATGCTTCTTCAGTGGATTGTGGAGGTAAGCAATAAAACCGGAGATGATTGCAGTAATACCAGGTACCTTTATGTCTCAGGCACATTGGCCCAGATCCTCAGAGGTATTTTGGCACCTAACTCCCTTTGAAAACACTGGGCCTGCAACTGCAGACGATCTGCTGATATTTGGATTGTTATTATATTAATCTTAGTTATCTGTATTGCAACGGAGCCTGGAGACTCCACCCACAATCCACTGAATTCTACTAGGTGTTCTGAGACAAGCTTGGAGAAAAGGATGGACCAGCTCTTGGGGCAGGGTTCCAGGAATCATCTTTGTGTCCTGTGTTTGTCCAGCATCTGCACAATGGGGTGCTGGTCGATGACCGGGCCTCCTCAGTGCAGCTGCAATACAAATAATAAATCATCATAATAATGTACCAGCAGAGTGATGCTGATGGTGATGGTATGCAAACATCCAGGCCCAGATGCCCAAAGGTAGGCAGGAGGCACCTAACTCCCATTGCTGTCAATGGGATTTAGGCACCTAAGTGTATCTGGGCCCAAGTGTATATCTGAACAACATTTCATAAAAATGATTTTAAAAAATTTAAAAATTAAGTGCCAAGCCACTTAAAACATTTCTTTTCATGTAAATGCTTTTTCAAAAAACAACAGCCTTTCTTCTGCAACTGTGAATTACAGAGCTCAGTGAATTTTTTTCTAGGAAATAATCTAGTCAACAAATTGAGTCCCCTTTTCTGTTTGTGAATTATTCCAACGTGCTTGAACAAATTTCAGCCTACATGTGGTTGGCAAACTAGTTTTTTCTTTTCCTGTTTGAGAACTGGTCACAGACAGAAGCGTGGAAGGATTAGAGTTTTGTCAGTAAAGGTCGGTAAACTTTGATTTCACTGTACACACACAAACTGCCAGAAAAATATTTCCATTGATAATCATCTAAATTTACAGATAGGCAAAGCAAGAAAAATCCCACTTGAGCACGTCTTAGAGGTTGATTTAAGGCACTTTACTTTACTTTTGCCATGTGGTGTTGACAGTTTGTTTTAACAGCTATAAAGCTTTAATTTTGTTGACCGTCAACATCAGTAACTAATTATCGTTTGACCCTTCCCCATCATTTCTCACAGCTGTTAAAATTTAAATTGATAAAAATAAAAAAGCCTAAAAATAAACACCGATTTTTATCAACTGAAATAATAATAAAAAAAAAATTTGAATTCTGCCACATCTCTTTATACAAATGGCTTTCCATTATTCCAAAGCGCTTGAACATATTCCAGCCTACAATGGCTTGCAACCTAGTTGATTCAACAGTTCCTTCAGCTATTCATTATTTGTTATGTTTGGTCCCTCTAGTTTCATGGTAGTTTCAGCTCCTTCATTGCATAGATTTAGGACAAATTTTGAAGGAAAGAATAATTCATGAGATAGGGTAAATGGAAAATTGGATAAAATGCAGCCTGAGTTTACCAATGGTAGATGGTTCCAGACTAACCTGGTACCTTTGACAAGATCATTGATATTTTTTAGACAAGGGAAATGTGGTAGGTCTAATCTAGACTTCAGCTGAGCCCTTGATAGAGTATCACCAGGAAAATTGTTAAACTGGGGAAGATGGGGAATTGTAAGGTGGGTGTGGAACTTGCTAAAGGGGAGATGACAACAGATGGTGCTGAAATTGATTTGGAGGGAGGTTACTAGTGGAGTTCCTCAAGGATCAGTTTCAAGGATCAGAGGGGTAGCCGTGTTAGTCTGAATCTGTAAAAAGCAACAGAGGGTCCTGTGGCACCTTTAAGACTAACAGAAGTACTGGGAGCATAAGCTTTCGTGGGTAAGAACCTCACTTCTTCAGATGCAAGTAATGGAAATCTCCAGAGGCAGGTATATATCAGTGTGGAGATAACAAGGTTAGTTCAATCAGGGAGGGTGAGGTGCTCTGCTAGCAGTTGAGGTGTGAACACCAAGGGAGGATAAACTGTTTCTGTAGTTGGATAGCCATTCACAGTCTTTGTTTAATCCTGATCTGATGGTGTCAAATTTGCAAATGAACTGGAGCTCAGCAGTTTCTCTTTGGAGTCTGGTCCTGAAGTTTTTTTGATGTAAGATGGCAATCTTTACATCTGCAGATCAGGATTAAACAAAAAAACTTCAGGACCCTCTGTTGCTTTTTAAGGATCAGTTTGGGACTGATCTTATTTAATATTTTCATTAATGACCTTGGCACAAAAAGTAGGAGTGAAATTTGTTGATGACAGAGTTGAGAGGCATTGTCAATATTGAGGCGGATCGGAAGAACTGGATGAACTTGAGACATGGAGTAATAGAAATGGGATGAACTTTAATACTACAAAGTTCGTGCACTTACAGACTAATAACAAGACTATAAACTGGGGGCTCTTCAGCAGGAACCAAGAAAGGAGGAGAGAGAGACATAGGTGTATTATTTCTCTGGCTTTGACAAATGCAGTCTTGCCTGGCTCGCATTCATTAGAACATAAGAACATAAGAACGGCCGTACTGGGTCAGACCAAAGGTCCATCTAGCCCAGTATCCTGTCTACCGACAGTGGCCAATGCCAGGTGCCACAGAGGGAGTGAACCTAACAGGCAATGATCAAGTGATCTGTCTCCTGCCATCCATCTCCATCCTCAGACAAACAGAGGCTAGGGACACCATTCCTTACCCATCCTGGCTAATAGCCATTAATGGACTTAACCACCATGAATTTATCCAGTTCTCTTTTAAACGCTGTTATAGTCCTAGCCTTCACAACCTCCTCAGGTAAGGAGTTCCACAAGTTGACTGTGCGCTGCGTGAAGAAGAACTTCCTTGTATTTGTTTTAAACCTGCTGCCTATTAATTTCATTTGGTGACCCCTAGTTCTTGTATTATGGGAATAAGTAAATAACTTTTCCTTACCCACTTTCTCCACATCACTCATGATTTTATATACCTCTATCATATCCCCCCTTAGTCTCCTCTTTTCCAAGCTGAAGAGTCCTAGCCTCTTTAATCTCTCCTCATATGGGACCCGTTCCAAACCCCTAATCATTTTAGTTGCCCTTTTCTGAACCTTTTCTAGTGCCAGTATATCTTTTTTGAGATGAGGAGACCACATCTGTACGCAGTATTCAAGATGAGGGCATACCATCGATTTATATAAGGGCAATAATATATTCTCAGTCTTATTCTCTATTCCCCTTTTAATGATCCCTAACATCCTGTTTGCTTTTTTGACCGCCTCTGCACACTGCGCGGACATCTTCCAGAAATATCCACGATGACTCCAAGATCTTTTTCCTGACTTGTTGTAGCTAAATTAGTCCCCATCATATTGTATGTATAGTTGGGGTTATTCTTTCCAATGTGCATTACTTTACATTTATCCACATTAAATTTCATTTGCCTTTTTGTTGCCCAATCACTTAGTTTTGTGAGATCTTTTTGAAGTTCATCACAGTCTGCTTTGGTCTTAATTATCTTGAGCAGTTTAGTATCATCTGCAAACTTTGCCACCTCACTGTTTATCTCTTTCTCCAGAACATTTATAAATAAGTTGAATAGGATCGGTCCGAGAACTGACCTTTGGGGAACACCACTAGTTACCCCTCTCCATTCTGAGAATTTACCATTAATTCCTACCCTTTGTTCCTGGTCTTTTAACCAGTCCCAATCCATGAAAGGACCTTTCCTTTTATCCCATGACAACTTACTTTACTTAAGAGCCTTTGGTGAGGGACCTTGTCAAAGGCTTTTTGGAAATCTAAGTACACTATGTCCACTGGATCCCCCTTGTCCACGTTTGTTGACCCCTTCAAAGAACTCTAATAGATTAGTAAGACACAATTTCCCTTTACAGAAACCATGTTGACTATTGCTCAACAGTTTATGTTTTTCTATGTGTCTGACAATTTTATTCTTAACTATTGTTTCGACTAATTTGCCCAGTACCGACGTTAGACTTACCAGTCTGTAATTGCCGGGATCACCTCTAGAGCCCTTTTTAAATATTGGCGTTACATTAGCTAACTTCCAGTCATTGGGTACAGAAGCCGATTTAAAGGACAGGTTACAAACCTTAGTTAACAGTTCCACAACTTCACATTTGAGTTCTTTTAGAACTCTTGGGTGAAGGCCATCTGGTCCCGGTGACTTGTTAATGTTAAGTTTATCAATTAATTCCAAAACCTCCTCTAGTGACACTTCAATCTGTGACAGTTCCTCAGATTTGTCACCTACAAAAGCCAGCTCAGGTTTGGGAATCTTCCTAACATCCTCAGCCGTGAAGACTGAAGCAAAGAATCCATTTAGTTTCTCCGCAATGACTTTATCGTCTTTAAGCACTCCTTTTGGATCTCGATCATCAAGGGGCCCCACTGGTTGTTTAGCAGGCTTCCTGCTTCTGATGTACTTAAAAAACATTTTGTTATTATCTTTGGAGTTTTTGGCTAGCCGTTCTTCAAACTCCTCTTTGGCTTTTCTTATTACATTCTTGCACTTAATTTGGCAGCGGTTATGCTCCTTTCTATTTGCCTCACTAGGATTTGACTTCCACTTTTTAAAGGAAGTCTTTTTATCTCTCACTGCTTCTTTTACATGGTTGTTAAGCCACAGTGGTTCTTTTTTAGTTCTTTTACTATTTTTCTTAATTTGGGGTATACATTGAAGTTGGACCTCTATTATGGTGTCTTAAAAAAGCACCCATGCAGCTTGCAGGGATTTCACTTTAGTCACTGTACCTTTTAACTTCTGTTTAACTAACCCCCTCATTTTTGCATAGTTCCCCCTTTTGAAATTAAATGCCACAGTGTTGGGCTGTTGAGATGTTCTTCCCACCACAGGGATGTTGAATACTATTGTATTATGGTCACTATTTCCAACCGGTCCTGTTATAGTTACCTCTTGGACCAGCTCCTGCGCTCCACTCAGGACTAAATCTAGAGTTGCCTCTCTCCTTGCGGGTTCCTGTACCAGCTGCTCCAAGAAGCAGTCATTTAAAGTATCGAGAAATTTTATCTCTGCATTTCATCCTGAAGTGAAATGTTCCCAGTCAATATGGGGATAATTGAAATCCCCCACTATTATTGGGTTCTTAATTTTGATAGCCTCTCTAATTTCCCTTAGCATTTCATCATCACTATCACTGTCCTGGTCAGGTGGTCTATAATAGATCCCTAATGTTATATTCTTATTAGAGCATGAAATTTCTATCCATAGAGATTCTATGGAACGTGTGGATTCATTTAAGATTTTTACTTCATTTGATTCTACATTTTCTTTCACAAAGAGTGCCATTCACCCCACCCTCCCGCCCCCGCACAACCTGTTCTGTCCTTCCAATATATTTTGTACCCCGGAATGATTGTGTCCCATTGATTGCTCTCAGTCCACCAGGTTTCTGTGATGCCTATTATATCAATATCCTCCTTTTTCACAAGGCACTCTAGTTCACCCATCTTATTATTTAGACTTCTAGCATTTGTGTACAAGCACTTTAAAAACTTGTCACTGTTTATTTGTCTGCCCTTTTCCAATGTGTTAGATTCTTTTTTATGTGAATGTTTATCATCTGATCTGGCCCTTACATTATCCTCCTCCATCCTCTGCTCCTGACTGTAACCTGGAGATTCTCTATCATTAGACTCTCCCCTAAGAGAAGTCTCTGTCCAATCCACATGCTCCTTTGCAGCAGTTGGCTTTCATTCAGAATGCTGTTGCAAAGATCATTTTCCTAATCCAACACTGATCATGTTACCCCACTCTGCATCATCCCAGTGGCTCCCCCTTTAAACATAAGTTCCTTGTCTTCACTTCCAAGGCCCTTCCTGACCTGTCCCCACTCTCCCTATCTTATGTCATTCAGTATCAAAGCCTCAGCTCCCACCTCCGCACAGCCTCCATCACCCACTTGTTACCGTTTCAAACACGCACTTTCATGCCTCCTCCGATGCTGTTCCTTGTGCTTGGAAGGATCTCCCCATAAACATCCGCAAAACTGACTCATTGGTTGCCTTTAAATCCCTCCGGAAAACCCTCCTTTGTGGTGATGCCTACAAAAAAGTTGACAACAGTTAAGCTGTTGGTACCGTGTGCAATGAGACCGCTGTCAATCGTACTGACCAATATTGTCTCCTCGTTGTACTCCCCGATCACTCTGTATCCACCTGTTGTTGCTTGTCTCATACTTAGACAGCAAGCTCTTTGTAGCAGGGACCACATTTTTGTTCTGTGTTTGTACAGCGCCTAGCACAACTGTCCGTGACTGGGGCTCCTGGGCACTACAATGATGCAAATTATAAAAAATAATAATCAATATCAATGTGAGGCAGCCATGAAAAAGGCAAATATGATCCTAGGATGGATGAGGTGAGATAGTTCCTGGAGAAACAGGCAAGTTTTAATGCCATTGTACAAGGCATTGGCAAGACCTCCTCTGGAACACTGTGTACAATCCTGGTCACCTGTGTTGAAGAAAGATGAATTCAAACTGGACCAGGTGCAGCGAAGCGCTACTAGGCTGATCCGGGGAAAGGAGGGCCTGTCTTACTAGAAGGGCTGAAGGATATATCTACTCTGCATCCTGGAGCAAGCCCTCCCATCCTGAGTCCACAGACGTGTGCTAGCAGGGCTTGCCTAGCATGCTAAAAATAGCAGCGTATCTCTGGTGCTTTGACAGCGCGACTGGGACTGGAGCTCAGGTTCTCGAGCAAGGGTGCGGGGGGTGGGGGGGGCCCTTATAATATTCAAAATTCTACTGGGGCCCAGAAACCCAGCTTAGGAGAGAGTTTATCTACACTCAGAAGCCAGGAATGTTTGTTGGCAAGACCCTTCCCGTACAGCAATTCAAGAAGGCTTTGCAGAAGAGCAGCTGGGGCGTGTTAGAAGCAAATGTTAATAATAGCATTTGAATCGTTTCCTTTTAAAAGCTCAGCTCGGACTGGCTCTCCAAAGAGCCTACGGCCCCATTCTGTCCTCACAGTGGAGTAACTCAGTGGGCCTCAGGGGAGTCGCTCCTGATTTTCACCATGTGAATGAGAGCAGAATAAGGCCCTAACTGGAAGGCATAGTGCCAATTCTCATATTATGATTTATTTTTTTAAAGATCCTACAAAGATTATAGTCGTCTAACTGGCACAACAAAGTCATACACAAGAAGTTAATCAAATCCCTAAACGGTTTAATATGTTCTTTTCAATCTTTCTTGGGCCAGCAAGTTGCTGCCCCCAGGGTCATAGTCTCTCCACTTATGTCTAAGCAACCCCCCGCCCTATGAGCTAGACTGTGCTTCTGTGACGGGGTCCTGTTGATGAGATATAGGTCTGGTAAATTGCAGTAGAGTTTCTTCACCGAGTGGAATTAAATAAGAACGTAAGAATGGCCTTACTGGGTCAGACCAATGGTCCATCCAGCCCAGTATCCTGTCTTCCGACAGTGGCCGATGCCAGGTGCTTCAGAGGGAATGAACAGAACAGGTAATCATCAAGTGATCCATCCCCTGTCGCCCATTCCCAGCTTCTGGCAAACAGAGGCTAGGGACACCATTCCTGGGTCCATCCTGGCTAATAGCCATTGATGGATCTATCCTCCATGAACTTATCTAGTTCTTTTTTGAACCCTGTTATGGTTTTGGCCTTCACAACATCCTCTGGAACAGAGTTCCACAGGTTGACTGTGCATTGTGTGATGAAGTACTGCCTTATGTTTGTTTTAAACCTGCTGCCTATTAATTTCACTGGTTGACCCCTAGTTCTTGTGTTATGTGAAGGAGTAAATGACATTTCCTTCTTCGCTTTCTCCACACCTGTCATGATTTTATAAACCTCCATCATATTCTCCCTTAGTCGACTCTTTTCCAAACTGAAAAGTCTTTTTAATCTCTCCTCATATGGAAGCTGCTCCATACTCCTAATTGTTTTTGTTGCCCTTCTCTGTATCTTTTCCATTTTTTTTTTTTTTTTTTTTTTTTTTTTGAGATGGGGAGACCAGATCTGCACGCAGTATTCAAGATGGATTTATATAATGGCATTATGAGATTTTCTGTCTTATTTTCTATCCCTTTCCTAATGGTTCCTAACATTTCCAGGCTTCATGGTGTGCCATAAAATAGGGAAAAAGAGTAGCAATCTATCAGTACAGAAAAGAAAAGGACCTCACTCCTGAAATACTAAAAAACAACCCTGGTGGTATTACTTGGTTTGACAGTCTTGCGGGCCAGGAGGCATCATACCAAGAAGGTGACACAACTTCAAGATGAGGGATTCTAAAAATATGAGGAAGTTAATTAGAATCAGCCTGAAGAGGCGAGATAGGACTCTGAGATGGGTCCACACCAAATCTCAGCTCCAAACACTTTTGGCTTTGTGGGTGTTGAAAATCCAAACAGAGTCAGATCCAAGTTGCTCTTGGTAATAGCCCAAACCAATCCCCCAGTCCTGGATCACAGGGCCTTTCAAAACACCCATCCAAGTGTTGCCATTGGATCCTATCTCTGGCCGGAAAACACACATTGTGTTTGGTGAAAAATTTCTAAATTTCAACATTAGCTTTTGTTCCACATCAGAATGAACACAAGATCTTTAGGACATTTTCACAAAAAAGTGTGAGAGAAAGATTTCCCCCAGCCAATAGCCCAGGTTAGGGTATTCATCTGAGATATGGAAGACCCATCTCTGATTCCTTGCGCTACCTGATTTGGAGCAAGGAATTAAACCTGGGTCACCCACATGCCACAACCACCAGGCTATTGACTATTTTAGATTCACTCTCCCTCACCGGAAATTCCATCCTGGACCTGAGAAACCTTCCCAGCAAAAGTGATGTCGAAATAGATGTGTTTCCAGGAGCACATTCAGTTTTGCCAAATTGGCATTTTCCAACGAAAAAAACCCCATTTAATTAAAAATGTCCTGATCAATTCTATTCGGAGTTAAATTCCATGGAAATCAGGACGGATGTTGCTTAATAAAAGCATACTGGAGGCAAAGAAAGCATGCCCTGACTCAGAACAACAGCAAAAAGGAAATAGCAGAGGAAACATAACAGTGTGGTTAAACGGCTGTATTCAATATTTTTACAAACATCCAGGCCATGTGCTGCAGTGTTAATGGCATAAAAAATTAGCGTGGGAGGATAAGATGGGGAGTGACAATTAACAAGACAGAGAGGGAATGTGAAGAGCTGATAGCTGATCTAAGGACGAAAAGATACAAAGACAAATAGTACACACCCTTCTTTAAATACATCAGAAGTAGGAAGACTGTAGACGAATCAGTGCATTCTCTAGGCGTAAAAGAGGAAAAAAGGATAAGTAAACTGCATGTAGAATGACCATTGTTGACAAAGTGTTAAAGAGAGAGATTTTTTCTCCTTTCAATTGTTAAACCAGTACAGAAGCAGGGTAGAGACTGGTTCCTTGTCTCTGGGCATGGCTACACTTGCGCATTAAAGCAGCCCCGTGTGCTCTAACTCACGACCCATCCACACTGGCAAGGCACATAGAGCACTCTGACTCCACGGCTAGAGCGCTCTTGGTACTCCACCTGGTACTCCACCTCGGCATTTGATACGCCCCTGCTGGAGCGCCGCGGTGCCAGTGTGGACACTCTGGTCTGTTAGTGCGCTCTGATCGGCCTCCAGAAGTGTCCCACAATGCCTGTTCTAGCCACTCTGGTCATCACTTTGAACTCTACTGCCCTGCCCTCAGGTGACCAACCATCAAACCCGGCCTTTAAATTCTCTGGGAATTTTGAAAATCCCCTTCCTGTTTGCTCAGCCAGGCATGAGTGCTCTCAGCGAATCTTTCCAGGTGACCATGCCTCCATGCGCTAGGCGATCCCCAGTATGGAGCAATGACGAGGTGCTGGACCTCATCAGTGTTTGGGGCGAGGAAGCTGTCCAGTCCCAGCTGCGCTCCAGCCGTAGGAATTACGATACCTTCGGGCAGATATCAAGGGACATGATGGAAAGGGGCCGTGACCGGGACGCACTGCAGTGCAGGGTTAAGGTGAAGGAGCTGCGGAATGCCTACCGCAAATCCCGCGAGGCAAACATCCGCTCCGGTGCTGCCCCCACGACCTGCCATTTCTACAAAGAGCTGGATGCGATACTTGAGAGCGACCTCACCTCCACTCCAAGTACCACCATGGACACTTCAGAGCCCAGACCAACAAGGCAGGAGGAAGAGAGGGAGCAAAGCGGGAGCGAGGGTGCTGAGGAGGAAGAAGACACCCCGCAATCCCTAGATGCATGCAGCCAGAGCTGTTCTCAAGCCAGGAGGAAGGTAGCCAGTCGTGGCAGCCGGTGCTTGGGGAAAGACAAACACCAGAGGAGGTGCCCGGTAAGCGGCTTTTATTTTGGGAAGGAAGTTATTCAGTGCGGGCTCTTGGGGCAAGGAGGGTTAGGGCTGCATGCCTAGATGCAGAATAGGGCGTTGATGAGCTCTCTCACATTGCAGTAATTGGCCTCAGTGATCTCTTCAAAGGTCTCATCCAGAACTGGGCAATGCGCTTGCGCAGGTTTCGTGGGAGAGCCACTGTGGTCCTTGTCCCAGTCAGGCTAACGTGTCCGCGCCACAGTGCCGTGAGGAGCGGGGGGACCATTGCTGCACACAGGCAAGCTGCACATGGGCCAGGGCGGAAGCCGCATTGCAGTAGAAGACCCTCCCTTGCTTCCCAGGTCACCCTCAGCAGCGAGATATCTTCCAGGATGAACTCCTGTGTGGAAAATGTGGGGACAGTGTTCAGTATAGGGGTCCCCTGCAGCTGTTGGCTCTCCCCAAGGCACAGAAACCCAGAGGACAGTACAGCCATGAAAGAGTCAGTCCCCCTTGACCCTGTGCTTACTCATCATTTTGGGGCTCCTTGGGTTATGTGCACTTGCTTTGGGACGGGCAAATTATGCTATTGT
Source organism: Malaclemys terrapin pileata (assembly GCF_027887155.1). Classification (NCBI taxonomy): domain Eukaryota; kingdom Metazoa; phylum Chordata; order Testudines; family Emydidae; genus Malaclemys; species Malaclemys terrapin. The sequence continues at coordinate 145,810,667 of NC_071508.1, read as the reverse complement.
GTAGACTGTGCTTGGCCTTAAGTACGGGGGAATCATTGCTCTGTCTGGTGTGAACAATGCTGCCTCTGTTAAGTGTTGCATTTTGCCTTTACAGATGCAACCTTGAGATCTCAGCCGTCCGTGTTATCACCGGCCAAGAGGCTGCAAAGAATCAGGAAGAGACCACGTAGAAGCAAAAAGGACATGCTGCATGAAGTCATGCAGCACTCCCTTAGTGAAAATCCAAAAGTGCAGGAGTGGCGGGAGAGTGAAAGGAGGGTCCGCCAGCAGAATGCGGATCACTGGCACCAAAGCATGGAGCAGCTGATAAGCATCATGGAGCGCCAAGCGGACTCAATCCAGGCGCTTTTAGCCATGCAGGTGGAACACTTCTGCGCCTCCCCCCCCCCCTCAGCCCTTGTCCCAGAACTTTCCCTTGTGCCCCCATGTCACCTCCAACCCACTTTCCCCAACATTTGGGTTCTTATCGCCACCAGCTGCCTCCAACACCTGTAGCTTCACCACCCAGCCCTGAAAACTATGACCCTTACCCACTGCACTCAACCCCCATCACCCCCATGCAACATAGCCATCCTGAAGTGCAGCGTTCATTGCACAGCACTCCAAACAGGAAGGCTGAGTATGATAACAGGACATACGCAAATCTGTGATTGTACCGTTCCCCACCCCACCCCCTGGCCCTTTGTGTTTCCCAAGCAGTTGTGTTTCTTTTCAATAAATAAATTTTCTTTTCAATAAATGGATTTTTTTGCTTTGAAAACATTCTTTATTATTGCATAAAGAAAAAGATACCTTAGCCCAGGAAAGCAACAGGCACTGCAAGTCAGTGTATCATACGTAGCAAACATAGATGACTACTCACACTAGAACCACTGCACTTCACTCCCGTGCAGGGCATCAGCCATTACTGCTGGTTTTCAGCCTCAAATTGCTCCCTCAAGGCATCCCTAATCCTTGCAGCCCCGTGCTGGGCCCTTCTAATAGCCCTGCTCTCTGGTTGTTCAAATTCAGCCTCCAGGTGTTGATCCTCCAAGTTCCATGCCTGAGTGAATCGTCCACCCTTCCCTTCACAAATGTTATGGAGGGTACAGCACGTGGATATTACCGCGGGGATGCTGTTATCGGCCAGGTCCAGCTTCCCATACAGAGAGCACCAGCGGCCCTTTAAACGGCCAAAGGCACACTCCACAGTCATTCGGCACCGGCTCAGCCTGTTGTTGAACTGCTCCTTGTTGCTATCAAGGCTCCCTGTGTGGGGTTTCATGAGCCACGGCATTAACGGGTAAGCGGGGTCTCCAAGGATCACAATGGGCATTTCGACTTCCCCTACAGTGATCTTCTGGTCTGGGAAAAAAGTCCTGGCTTGCAGCTTCCTCAATGGGCCAGTGTTCCGAAAGATGCCTGCGTCATGCACCTTTCCGGGCCAGCCTGAGTTAATGTCAATGAAACGCCCACAGTGATCCACAAGTGCCTGGAGAACCATAGAGAAATAGCCCTTCCGATTAATGTACTCGGAGGCTAGGTGGGCTGGTGCCAGAATTGGAATATGCGTCCCATCTATCGCCCCTCCACAGTTAGAGAAACCCACTTGTGCAAAGCCAGCCACAATGTCATGCACGTTACCCAGAGTCACGGTTCTTCTGAGCAGGATGCGATTAATGGCCTTGCAAACTTGCATCAGCATGATTCCAACGGTCTACTTCCCCACTCCAAACTGGTTAGTGACCGATCGGTAGCTGTATGGAATTGCCAGCTTCCAGATTGCAATAGCTACCCACTTCTCCACCGTCAGGGCAGCTCTCAATCTCGTGTCCTTGCGCCACAGGATGGGGGCGAGCTCCTCACACAGTCCCATGAAAGTGGCTTTTCTCATGCGAAAGTTCTGCAGCCACTGCTCGTCATCCCAGACTTGCATGACAATGTGACCCCACCACTCAGTGCTTGTTTTCTGAGCCCAAAAGTGCCGTTCCACGGTGGTGACATGTCCATGAATGCCACAAGCAATCTCATGTCGTATGCGTTACTTGAGTCGATATCATCATTGGAGTCCTCGCTGTCACTTTGGATCTTAAGGAATAACTCAACTGCCAAACGTGATGTGCTGGCAAGACTTGTCAGCATACCCCTCAGCAGTTCAGGCTCCATTCCTGCAGACTGAAAGGGAAGACAGAGTGCGCAGTACAAAAAAACGTTGAAAGATGGCGCCAATTGTGGACAGAAGCAGAGGGGTTGCTGGGATGCCAACCGATGGATCATGGGGTGTTGGGACAGGACCCAGAATGCCTCCCCCACCTTCCCACAAGCCACAGCACCAGAATAGGAAGAGGTGCTCTGTGGGATAGCTGCCCACAATGCACCACTCCCAATGCCGCTGCAAGTGCCGCAAATGTGGACACGCCAATGCGCTTGCAGCTGTCAGTGTGGACAGACTCCAGCACTTTCCCTACTGCGCTCTACGAAGGCTGGTTTAACTCAAAGCGCTCTACATTTGCAAGTGTAGCCATGCCCTCTGATACTGTCCACTGTTAATGCCATAAATGTGTCACTGCTCCTGGAGGAAAGTGGGAGTAAGACTTCTCCTTTGAGTAGTACAAGTGTGATTTGTATTTTAATCTCTGGCTGGGCCAGATCCTCAGCTGTGTAAGTCTGCATAGCTCCATTGCAGTCCATGGAGCTATGCTGGTGTAAACTGGCATCACTTCATGGCCTTCAATGGAGCCGCGCCAATTTGCGCCAGATGAGGGTCTGGCCCAGAGCTTTCTCTTACATCAAAAAAGACCACCTACCTACCGGAATGACTTCTCAGAGCGGCCACCCAAATCAAATCAGAGACAGAGAGTGACAGGCAATGTAGGTCATTACAGACCAAAGAGAGGTTAATTGAACTCTTCCCTCATTATGCCAACGGCTTGTGGGAAGTGACACCTTTCTAACATTCCCATGACCGTGCCTACAGAAGAGCTGATTACAGCATATGTGCAGAAAACCACACAGAGGTTGGTTCATCGGCCAAGACATTCCAAGAGTTCAGACTCATTGCAGGAAGGGAACACGAACAGTGGAATGAGCCCTGATGCGTGATTTTTTTCTTTTTCAAGGCATCCATAAATCATCATCCGTTTCTCATTAGCACTCCATACCCCGCCCCAGGACAGCCAGGAAAAAAGCCAACATGTGAAAACATCTGTCCATGCTCCTTCGCTATCGCAGGAAATGGTTTTTGTTTAATTCTGGGCGAATGCTTGATGTTCAGCCATCAGAAGTTGGCATGGCAATGCTGCTGCCTGAGCCATGTCATCACAGGCTCCAAATCCGGCAGTTGCCTACTCGTTACGTTGCCCTCACCGACTGCCTGGGAATCAGTTCAGGAGGAATCCAAGCGACAGGCTTGAGACTCTTGCAAATGTACATTAATTGCTTCCTTTAAAATAAATAATTCTGCACGTAAAATGACGAAGCCAAGAAAAAATAAAGAATTCTCTACTAACTGGAGTGGAAGAAAGTGCTGCTAAATATAGAACTCACCAGAGCCCGGCTGACTCCTGGGAGCGGGTCCTCGGCGGGCGGCACAGCTGCACTGAAGACAGTGGATGAAGTCAATGGGGCTGTGATGGTTTAGACCAGCTGAGGTTCCGGCCCAGTGGTGCTGCTAGCCCGTACTGGCATTCTAGATCTGCGGGCCCTGATTCTCCTCTCCTTTACACCAGAATGAATTAGGAACAATTCTGCTGAAGTCAATAGGTTCAGGCCAATATGTGACACCCCAGTTTTAAAGATAAAGCCGGGCTGCTTGCCGTTATAGTTGATGGCGTATAGGTCCAATGCACCCCAAACCAATCACTGAGAGGTTCTGAAGTCAAGAGGGACTTTTAAGTGCACAAGTAATGCAGGATTGAGGCCTAGGTTAGCAATTGAGGAGATTCAAGATGGCTGCCACCCAGCCCAGGATTTTAGGGCAGGCTGGTTAGGCAGACTTTTCCTTCTATGGAAAGCCCCACAGTGCAGCAGCGTGTCACAGGAAAGAAATCAGGCTCTTTGGGGAAAACCTCTCTTAGAGAGAAGTCTGGACAACTCAGATCATCCATAGAAGAGTCTGCAAAGAAAACCAACGCCCTACATGTTGCCTCCTGCCAGGTTCCTCTGGCAACAATGGCTCCTTCCAGATGCTTTAGCAAAACTTTATTAATCAGTCCCAGTCGAGAAAAATCTGCTATAAATCAGTTGCTCATTATTGTTGCAGCTGTTCCTATGCAGAGCAGTAACTGCAAGGACTATTGGTTCACAGAGCTAATAAACAATAAAATCTGCTGGAGTCAATGTTAACCCTTTTATTATTATTATTACTCCTATTCGGTGAGAGCAGGAGCATTTGTGCAAAGTTGAGATTAAAGTCCTGTTTTTTACATCCATCATTCCCAGGACATGGACCACCAGTGATCCACTCAGACGGTGGTGGTGGTGGAATATAGAAAGTTGCTGATCATTAATGATCTGGAGGACGGCGTGGACTGCACTCTCAGCAAGTTTGCAGATGACACTAAACTGGGAGGAGTGGTAGATACACTGGAGGGTAGAGATAGGATACAGAGGGACCTAGACAAATTAGAGGATTGGGCCAAAAGAAACCTGATGAGGTTCAACAAGGACAAGTGCAGAGTCCTGCACTTAGGACAGAAGAATCCCATTCACTGTTACAGACTAGGGACCAAATGGCTAGGAAGCAGTTCTGCAGAAAAGCACCTAGGGGTCACAGTGGACAAGAAGCTGGATATGAATCGACAATGTGCCCTTGTTGCCAAGAAGGCTAATGGCATTTTGGGCTGAATAAGTAGGGGCATTGCCAGCAGATCGAGGGATGTGATCATTCCCCTCTATTCGACATTGGTGAGGCCTCATCTGGAATACTGTGTCCAGTTTTGGGCCCCACACTACAAGAAGGATGTGGAAAAATTGGAAAGAGTCCAGCGGAGGGGAACAAAAATGATTAGGGGGCTGGAGCACATGAGTTATGAGGAGAGGCTGAGGGAACTGGGATTGTTTAGTCTGCAGAAGAGAAGAAAGAGGGGGGATTTGATAGCTGCTTTCAACTACCTGAAAGGGGGTTCCAAAGAGGATGGATCTAGACTGTTCTCAGTGGTAGCAGATGACAGAACAAGGAGTAATGGTCTTGAGTTGCAGTGGGGGAGGTTTAGGTTGGATATTAGGAAAAACTTTTTCACTAGGAGGGTGGTGAAGCACTGGAATGGGTTACCTAGGGAGGTGGTGGAATCTCCTTCCTTAGAGGTTTTTAAGGTCAGGCTTGACAAAGCCCTGGCTGGGATGATTTAGTTGGTGTTGGTCCTGCTTTGAGCAGGGGGTTGGACTAGATGACCTCCTGAGGTCTCTTCCAACCCTGATAGTCTATGATTCTATGCAGGCTCCTCTTCCTTGTTTCCAGCTGCTAAACCACATTTAAAGACGTTAAACAATACCTCCGATACGTTCCTAATAATATTTTTCCATGCGAACAATTGCTGCGGTTGTCACCATCCCAGATGGGAGAGAGGTGGGGTCTGTGTGATCATGAATGGGAGTGTCTATCCGATATTTTTTATTACGATGTTGTCTGTATCATGGAAAGGTTGGAGAACGCCAGTCATACCCGCAGGGGGCCGGATTTTCAAAATAGCTCGACACCCAGCATCTCCCATTGCTCCCAAAGGGAGATGCTGGGTACTTGTGAAAGTCTGGCTGACCTCTGGAAAAAACCTGCTCTGGTTGCAGGTGTTCGATTCTTCTGGAAATTCTGGCCTATGGACCTGACCTGCTTCTCATTGATTTCAGGGGCCTACGATCAAGCCCTACGTCAGAGAGCGGCTTCCAGGACTTGCTATTAGCAACCTTCAGATGTAGATAGTGCCAAATTATCTGCTGTAGAAAGGTACCATACAGCTTCCTCTCCCCAGACACCAGAGGATTTGTTTGCTTTGCTCTCCGGGCATTATGGACAGCACAGAATTTATGACCAGGTGATTCTGTTCTTTGTAGTCATTATGATGAATCAGTCTTTATTCATGGACTTAGATTAGAAGAAAAGTCAAAGTTTCTCAACCTGTTTCATTTCTACAAAAATTGCAACCAAGATACTGGAACAAATTATTAAACAATCAATGGGTAAACACCTGGCGGATAATAGGATTATAAGGAATAGCCAGCATGGATTTGTCAAGAACAAATCATGCCAAACCTATGTCATTTTCTTCTTTGACAGGGTTACTGGGTGGGCGGATTGGGGTGGGAAGCAGTATATGTGATATATCTTGATTTTAGCAAGGCTTTGGACACAGTCCCTGTGAGTGGATGCAATGGTGTCCCCTCTGGCCAGGTGGGGGGCATAGCACCTGAGTGATCACAACCTGGTAGGGCTGTTAGTCTATTCCTGGTGCCCAGGAATCTGAAACCTCCCTCTGCTCTTAAGTCCGTCAGTAGGTTAGTAGAGGAACCGAGACCCGTCCACTCCACCGGGTTCCAGTTCAGGGCCTCAAGCTCCTGGGCAGTGGGTATAAGTCTACGCCTCTGCTGACGCAGCCACTGCCGACTGCCGCTGGACACGTGGGCCCTGGTGGTCCTGCCTCTTCCCAACCCTGCTGGGAGTGGGCTTCCGCCGGAAGTTTTTGCTTATTTATTATGCACCATGCAGGTTCCCGGGCAGTTGAGGAGGAGGTATCTGCTGCTCAGCTTCCCGGGTCCCTTGGACTCCCAAGCTTGATTACACAGGGAGATACCACCTCCTCAGCCACCCGGGAACCTGCATGGCACATGTAAAATCCCAGCGTTCTATGCTGGCCACTGCCTGGCTGCTCCTTTCCAGCACTCCACCCTCCTCCCCGGAGATCCTCGCCGCCGCTCACCAGTTCCTCCTCTCCTCCCCGCTCGGCCCCCCTGCTGCATTCCTCCTCTCCTCTCCCCCTCCCCGCTCAGCCCCTCCACCGCCGCTCGCCGCATCTCTCCTCTCCTCTCCCCCTCCCCGCTCAGCCCCCCCTCCACTTACCACATCCCTCCTCTCCTCACCCCCTCCCCGCTCAGTCCCCCCACCACATCCCTCCTCTCCTCACCCCCTCCTCACTCAGCCCCCTCCCCCACCTCCGCTCACCACATCCCTCCTCTCCTCCCCTCGTCCCCGCTCGGCCCCCCCGCCGCCGCTCACCGCATCTCTCCTCTCCTCACCCCCTCCCCGCTCAGCCCCCCCCACCTCCACTCACCAAATCCCTCCTCTCCTCACCCCGTCCCCACTCGGCCCCCCTGCCGCCACTCGCCGCATCTCTCCTCTCCTCACCCCTCCCCGCTCAGCCCCCCCCACCTCGACTCACCACATCCCTCCTCTCCTCACCCCCTCCCTGCTCAGTCTCCCCCACCAGCGCTCACCACATCCCTCCCCCTCACCCCCTCCCCGCTCAGTCCCCCCCACTGCTCGCCACATCCCTCCTTTTCTCACCTCTCCTCGCTCAGCCCCCTCCCCCACCTCCGCTCACCACATCCCTCCTATCCTCACCCCCTTCCCACTCAGCCTCCCCACCTCCGCTCACCACATCCTTTCTCTCCTCAGCCCCTCCCCACTCAGCCCCCCTGTTGCGTGGCTAGAAGTTGCAACATTAAAGGTATGCCACATATGGTAATAGCTCGACCTATCACCTGTAAGATCCTCCCTCCTCTGAAGTACCAGAAGGATGCCTGATCTCTGGGGAAATGAGGGGTTTAGCTTTATTAGGAACTGGGGAAGCTTTTGGGAGAGGGGGAGCTTATACAGGAAGGATGGGCTCCACCTAAACCAAAACGGACCCAGATTGCTGGTGCTTAAAATTAAAAAGGTCGTAGAACAGTTTTTAAACTAAAGGCTGGGGGAAAGCCGATAGGTGTGGAGGAGCATGTGGTTTGGACAGAGACATCCCTTAGGGGAAGATCTATACATGGAGATTCCCTATGTCCACTAAGGAGGAGAGGATGGAAAATGATAAAATACAGGGAGGATCTGATGAGAAACAGTCAAATGAAAAAAAGTCCCATTCAATTACGTCATGCAATAAGGGACAGCCAAAAAATGACAAGTTTTTAAAATGCTTATATACCAATGCTAGAAATCTAAATAATAAGATGGGTGAACGAGAGTGCCTAGTATTAAATGAGGATATTGATATAATAGGCATCACAGAAACCTGGTGGAATGAGGATAATCAATGGGACACAGTAATACCAGGGTACAAAATATATCGGAAGGACAGAACAGGTTGTGCTGGTGGGGGAGTGGCAAGAAAGTGTAGAATCAAATGAAGTAAAAATCTTAAATGAACTAATTTGTACTATAGAATCTCTATGGATAGTAATTCCACGCTTGAAAAATAAGAATATAGCAGTAGGGCTATACTACAGACCACCTGACCAGGATGCTGTTAGTGACTCTGAAATGCTCAGGGCGATTAGAGAGGCTATTAAAATAAAAAACTCAATAATAATAATGGAGGATTTCAACTATCCCCATATTGACTGGGTACGTGTCATCTCAGGAAGGGATGCTGAGATAAAGTTTCTTGACACCTTAAATGACTGCTTCTTGGAGCAGCTAGCCCTGGAACCCACCAGAAGAGAGGCAAATCGTGATTTAGTCCTAAGTGGAGCAGAGGATCAGGTCCAAGAGATGAATATAGCTGGACTGCTTGGTAATAATGATCATAATATAATTTGGAGGCATACCTATCTCATAGAACTGGAAGGGACCCTCAAAGGTCATCGAGTCCAGCCCCCTGCCTTCACTAGCAGGACTAAGTACTGATTTTGCCCCAGATCCCTAAGTGGCCCCTTAAGGATTGAACGCACAACCCTAGGTTTAGCAGGCCAATGCTCAAACCACTGAGCTATCCCCCCTCCCCCCCAATTTAACATCCCTATGGCAGGGAAAACACCACAGCAGCCCAACACTAGCATTTAATTTCAGAAAGGGGAACTAAACAAAAATGAGGAGGTTAGTGAAACAGAAACTAAAAGGTACAGTATCAAAAGTAAAATCCCTGCAAGCTGCGTGGAAACTTTTTAAAGACACCATAATAGAGCCACCATCATTATAGCACAATAGACCACCTCTTCACTCCAAACCAACTAGTAGAGCGTTCAAGGGAATATAAGTTCTCTTTGTGCATTGCCTTCGTGGACTACGAAAAGGCGTTTGACAGCGTACAGACTAACGCCGTTCTTGAAGCTCTTTCAGAACAGGGCATCAGCATGAAATATACCACATTACTAAAGGAAGCGAACTCTGGCTGCAGCATGGACATATAGCTGTTTGATACTCTCCTCCGAATCCCCATCAAGAAAGGTGGGAAACAAGGAAATACAGTTTCACTAAAATTATTCACAGCCTGTCTTGAATTGGTTTTTCGATGAGCAGACTTGAAAGGTGGGATTAATATCAATGGCGAGCAGCTAAACCGTCTCAGGTTCGCAGATGATATAGTGCTGATAGCCGAAAATACAGCCCAGCTTGAGAGAATGCTTAAAGAACTGAACACGAAAAGTAGTCAAGTCGGATTAAAAATGAATCCGTTAAAAACGAAATACATGAGATCAGATGCTCTACCAAGAACCCAAATAACTCTTGGAGGAGAGCAGATCCAAGAGGTTGATAAATACATTTATTTGGGCCAGGAAGTCAACATGCGCCACGATCAGAAAGGCGAACTGTCACGCAGAAAAAAAGCTGGATGGTGCGCATTCAATGACATCAAGGACATCCTCCAAGGAAAGATCAGAAAACAACTCGTGCGAATCTTTTCAACTCGACTGCGCTTCCGGCGATGTTATGGCAGGTAAACATGGTCGCTGACGAAGATTGAAGAACAGCAACTGTCCGTCACACAGAGGGCGATGGAAGGAACATTTCTGGGCATTTTGCTCCGCGATCACATCCCCAACAAAATATTTAGGCAGCAGTCTGGAGTGCGAGACGTTGTTGTTGAAAGCCGGCTCAGCAAAATGCGGTGGGCGGGACATGTGGCCTGACTCAGCGACAACAGATGGAACGCAGCTATATCGGAGTGGTATCTGCGAGAACAGAAACGCGGTCGGCCTCCAAAGAGGTGGGATGATTTCCTAACAAGGAGACATGGACAAGCATGGCGAAGGATGGCCAGTGCAAGAGAAGATTGGAAGACATGTTGTGATCAGCTCAGTCGCAACCGATGAAGGACCGACAGGGTAGGCAGTCCATGCATAATATAAACTCAACTTAAATGTATACCCCAATTTAAAAAACATAGTAAGAGAACCAGAAAAGAGCCACCGTGTTTAAACAACAAAGTAAAAGAAGCAGTGAGAGGCAAAAAGGCATCCTTTAAAAAATGGAAAATACAGTCTAATGAGGAAAATAGAAAATAAACTCTGGCAAATGAAGTGTAAAAATATAATTAGAAAGACCAAAAAAGAATTTGAAGAACAGCTAGCCAAAGACTCCAAAAGAAATAGCAAAAAACATTTTAAATACATCAGAAGCAGAAAGTCTGCTAAACAATCAGTGGGGCCACTGGACGATCGAGATGCTAAAGGAGCACTCAAAGATGATAAGGCCATTGCGGAGAAACTAAATGAATTATTTGCATTGGTCTTCACTGTTGAGGATGTGAGGGAGATTCCCAAACCTGAGCCATTCTTTTTGGGTGACAGATCTGAGGAACTGTCCCAAATTGAGGTGTCATTAGAGGAGGTTTTGGAACAAATTGATAAACTAAACAGTAATAAGTCTCCAGGACCGGATGGTATTCACCCAAGAGTTCTGAAGGAACTCAAATGTGAAATTGCCGGACTACTAACTGTCATCTGTAACCTATCATTTAAATCAGCTTCTGTACCAAATGACTGGAGGATAGCTAATGTGACGCCAATTTTTAAAAAGGGCTCCAGAGGTGATCCTGGCAACTACAGGCCGGTAAGCCTCACTTCAGTACCGGGCAAATTGGTTGAAACTATTGTAAAGAACAAAATTGTCAGACACATAGATGAACATAATTGGTTGGGAAATAGTCAACATGGTTTTTGTAAAGAGAAATCATGCCTCACCAATCTACTAGAATTCTTTGAGGGGGTCAACAAGCATGTGGACAAGGGGGATCCAGTGGATATAGTGTATTTAAATTTTCAGAAAGCCTTTGACAAGGTCCCTCACCAAAGGCTCTTAAGCAAAATAAGCAGCCATGGGATAAGAGGGAAGGTTCTCTCCTGGATCGGTAACTCATTAAAAGATAGGAAACAAAGGGTAGGAATAAATGGTCAGTATTCAGAATGGAGAGAGGTAAATAGTGGTGTCCCCCAGGGATCTGTACTGGGCCCAGTCCTATTTAACATATTCCTAAATTATCTGGAAAAAGGGGTAAAAGGTGAGGTGGCAAAATTTGCAGATGATACAAAACTACTCAAGATAGTTAAGTCCCAGGCAGACTGTGAAGAGCTACAAAAGGATCTCACAAAACTGGGTGACTGGGCAACAAAATGGCAGCTGAAATTTAATGTCGATAAATGCAAAGTAATGCACATTGGAAAACATAATTCTAACTATACATATACAATGATGGGATCTAAATTAGCTGTTACCACTCAAGAAAGAGATCTTGGAGTCATTGTAGATAGTTCTCTGAAATCATCCACTCAATGTGCAGCGGCAGTCAAAAAAGCAAACAGAATGTTGGGAATCATCAAAAAAGGAATAGATAATAAGACAGAAAATACCATATTGCCTCTATATAAATCCATGGAACGCACGTGGCGAGTGGCGGCGGGGGCAGGGCCAAGCAGGGATGGGGGGAAGGAGAGGAGGAACGCACATGGCGAGTGGAGGCGGGGACGGGGAGGCGGGGCCAAGCAGGGATGGGGGGAAGGAGAGGAGGAACACATGGCTAGTGGCGGTGGGGGCAGGGCCAAGCAGGGATGGGGGGAAGGGGAGGAGGAACGCATGTGGCGAGTGGCGGCGGGGGTGTGGCCAAGCAGGGATGGGGGGAAGGAGAGGAGGGATGCACACCGTGAGCGGGACCTGGGGCAGGGGACGGGGCTGCTGGTGGAAGAGGCAGGACAGGGAGCTAGGCTTCCCGAGGGGAAGCTTCACCCGCTGCCCATGCTCAAGCTAGATAAGCTGGATCAGGGTTCGTCGACTCTGGCTGTGCTCTGAGCTCCTTCCTGCCTTCCCCCGGGCCTCTGCAGGCTCTTCAGCCTGGAGGTCTGGTCATCTCTTTCCAGGGTGTTGTCCCTGGGTGGCTCCTTCAACAGCTTCCTGGCAGGAGATCCCTTCTCCAGCCTGCTCACTCCTTCTGTGTCTGCCCTTCCCAGCTGGTTCTCAGCCCTTTTATCCTCCCAGCTGCGGTGAGGCTGCCAATCAGCAGTGCCTGTGTTAACCCTTTGGTTACTGGAACAGCGCAGGGTACATATCCCCCGCATGACAGTCCCACATGACATTCTCCTAAGCAAACCAGAGAAATGCAGTGAAATTACTTACTATATAGGGTGACCAAATGTCCCGATTTTTAGGGACAGTCCCGATTTTGGGGTCTTTTTCTTATATAGGTTCCTATTACCCCCCACCCCCTGTCCCGATTTTTCACATTTGCTGGTCACCTTATTACTATAAGGTGGTTGAAAGACCATCCTCGCAGAGCAGTGATCAATGGTTCACTGTCACACTGGAAGGGTGTATCTAGTGAGTCCAGTAAAGGTAGGGTGACCAGATAGCAACTGTGAAAAAACGGGACAGGGGGTGGGGATAATAGGCACCTCTATAAGAAAAAGTCCCAAAAACGGGACTGTCCCTTTAAAAATGGGACATCTGGTCATCCTAAGTAAAGGTCCGCTACTGTCTGGGTCCACTCCGATTCCATATTTTCATTACTCATTTGGATAAGGGAGTGAAGAGTGTACTTACAGAATTTTTGGATGACATCAAGCTGGGAGGGTTTGCAAGCCCTTTGGAGGGCAGGATTAATAGTTAAGGGGCAACATTTACAAAAGGTGCCTAAATGATTTCATAGCCTGTGTTCTATGGTCTTCCTTGTTATCCTCTTACTTTCCACTTGCATAATGGCAGCTCTCACATCCTCCTTCCAGCTGGCCGTGTTTGCAGCATTTTTGCAATTCCTTCCTCAGCACTTATTTTTGGCTAGAGCAGCCATTCTCAAACTGTGGGTCGTGACCCCATTTTAATGAGGTCACCAGGGCTGGCTTAGACTCCTGGGGCCCAAAGCCAAAGCCAAAGCCCGGGCCGCACCACCCGGGGCCGAAACCGAAGCCCGAGCCCCACTGCCTGGGGTCGAAGCTGAAGCCTGATGGGTTCAGCCCTGTGCGGCGGGGCTCACATTACAGGCCCCCTGCCTGGGGCTGAAGCCCTTGGGCTTCGGCTTTGGCCCCCCAGCTCAGGGCAGTGGGGCTGAGGCTTTGGCCCCCCCACCCGGGGCAGTGGGCCTTGGGCAGGCTCAGGCTTCGGTCCCCCCTCTTGGGGTCGTGTAGTAATTTTTGTTGCCAGAAGGGGGTCGCGGTGCAATGAAGTCTGAGAACCCCTGGGCTAGAGCATAGGCACCAACTTCGGAAAAAAAACAGTGGGTACTCAGCTCCCACCAGTATCCCCGCGGATCAGCTCCCCCTCCTCCCCCCCAGCGCCTCCTGCCCACCTCAATCAGCTATTCAGCGACGTGCAGGAGGCGCTGGGGTGGGGGGTGGGGGAGAATTGGGGGCAGGAAGAGGTGGGGGAAGGCAGTGGAATGGGGTGGGTCAGGGGCGGGGCAGGGGCGGGGATGGTGGTTGAGCGCCCCCTGGGAACTCTGGAAGTCAGCACCTCTGGGCTAGAGTCCTACAAGTGGCATAGACTCCAAGGCCTGAAGAGACCACTCTGATCACCTGTATCACACAGGCCAGAGACCTGCCCCAAATCATTCCTAGAAAAACATCCAATCATCATTTTAAAATGGTCAGCGACAGAGAATCCACCTCGACCCTCGGTAAATCGTTTGAATGGTTAATTACTCTCACAATTAAACATTTACGCCTAATTTCCAGTCTGAATTGGTCTAGTTTCAACTTGCAGCCACTGGGTAGTGGTATTCCTTTCTCTGCTAGACTCATTCCATAGTTGTTCCCCATGCAGGTCCTAACTCCCTTTCCGTTCTCTGCAGTTGGACCTCACACCGGCTGCTTCTGCCACGCCATGAAAATCTTCTCTGCTGCTTCTTCCCTTTCTCCACCTTCACTCTCCATTTCACTCCAGAAGGGACCCAGCGTCCTCCTGAGCTCTCACATACATAGGCATTGTTTTTGAAACCCCTTGGATACAGCGCCAGCTCTGTGAAGCTCTCTGCTACGACCATGGTGCCCAGAATGTCCCTGCTGGTACAGGACAGGGAGGATCTGGCTGGATATGAGGATACTCTTTACTGAAGAGTTTGGACCCAGACAGACCCAGCAATCCTTCTGGACTACATCACCTTGGAGACTGTCCCTGGTCCTGTCCAAGGCTACACACCCAGGGAACAGGCTTCCGGCTTCACCAAATGTCTGACTGATGACACTATAACCTTGTGTGGAGCTTTGTCCCCCTCTACGGGTGACTGAGTCACATAGCAGTCGATGACCCTGTTCCCAGCCAAGGCTTACAAAGCTCAGATACTAGAAGTTCCTGCTTTCACATCCCAGGTTCAGGTCCTGCTGTCCCCAGCAGTGTCCCAATGGTCCTATTCAGAAAAACGAGGCCAGCTCTCTCCTCTTAGGAAGTGCGTCTCAAAATGACTCCCCCTCCCCTAATGCATCAGTTCAGAAGTACCCCACTTCTGAAGGGCTTTCAGTCCGCACTGTCGATCCCAGAGGATGGTTACACAGAGTCTAGCTCTTTGAAGAAAACCACAGCAAGTTTGCGTGCAAGAGACAGTCACAAGTCAGCTTGGATAAAAATAGAAAAGCCCATATGCTGGCTCTGCAACAGAGAGAGGTGGTTGAAATATGGAGCTGCCTTGCATAATCTTCTGGCCTTAATATCAGCTCATCCCACGGCCGTTACACCCTCCTGACGGCTCGCCGCTTTCACGCTGCTTCCCACACTCGTCACGCCGCTTTGTTCTCTCCTTCAGCCTCCTTACATCACTGCGCAGATGGCTGCTGCCTCTGCTGGCCATTGTAATAACAGCCTCTGAGGTCTGCTACCCTGTTTCCCCGAAAATAAGACATCCTCCGAAAATAAGGCCTACTTACAGTTTTGCCTCTCGTTGTAATATAAGGCATCCCCCCGATAATAAGACCTCCCCGATAATAAGGCATCCACCGATAATAAGGCATTTTTCATTTCTGAAAAATAAGACATCCCCTGAAAATAAGACCTAGCGCATCTTTGGGAGCAAAAATTAATATAAGACACTGTCTTATTTTCGGGGAAACAGGGTAACAGCCGTATATTGCTCCTCCCCCCCGCCCTCCCAGGCGGGACACGGGATTATGAACGAAAGGCCAGATTCGCCCACCTGGGTTCCGTCCGTGGAAAGCTGGGGGCTCCCAGGAGCGACAATCCAGCTGGAGCAGAGGGTGCAGCCGTGCCAGCCACCTGCAACTCCCACCCTGCTGGAGAGCTCATTGTGGGAGCCCAAGGCGTGGGCGGGGCTGGCCAGTGAGGGGGCCCGGGGAGAGCCCCCAGGAAATGAGCTGATTTAGCCCATCTCCAAAGGTGCCTGAGACCGCCTGGCTCCTGGGGGGTGAAACTCTGGCTGGAGCTAAAGCTGCCCTTGTCTCACAGAGCTGTTGCCACCCCGTGGTCCTGGGGATGAATCACTGCTTGGGGGCAGAGAGTTGGGGCTGTTCCCACAAGGGTGTGTGCCTTTCACCGCCCATTGCTTACCGGGGGGGAGGGGTATTCAAGCCCTGTGTGTTTGCACCCAGGCTGCTGGGATGGCTGGGTAGGTGGTTTCTTTCCCTGGTAAGCGAGATGGGTGGGCCCCCAGGCAGTATTAGCTCATGATCTTCGCCGACCTCTGTTTATTCCTGTTAGCATGGCCCTGAGCAGGGATGAGTATTTAATAGCCAAAGCAGCAGCACGCAAGCCTGCTCGCTCCCAAACAGCAGCCGAGGGGTCACTCCCAAGGCTCAAGTAAACAAGTTCTCTGTCCTCATTCCACCCTTCCCAGTTTCCAAGTCTCTTGCTATTCAGGCTGGATTGGCTTGGCCAAGACCTCTCCCAGCTGCAGGTCTCTGCTGGCATGAAACTCGCCTGGATCCATTCAGGGCTTCAAGCTCAGACTTTTGTTCTTGTCTTACGCCTGCTTTGACCATATGATGGTGAGGATTAGATAGGCAGATGCCCTCATGTCAGCCTAGTGCTGCTCGGTCTTGATGCACACATGTCCTCTCTTAAAAACCCAAGATGTCCTCTCTTAAAAAGCTCGGGTCCATGCTGCTTACTGTCCCCTCACAAGTTAGAAACAAAGGATCCTTGAGCTCTTTCCAGTTAAGCCCTGTTTGATATCGGTGCAGCCTACTGGCCCCAGTCTTTATAAATTTCTTCCCAGCGTGTATTAGATGTGTCTTTATAATGTGGTAAGTGTAGCAGCGGTACAAGCTAGGAAGGATGGTCCAGTGGTTAGCAGGCTACATTGGGCAGTAAGAGACCTAGATTCAGTTTCCTGCTCTGCTCCTGGCTGCCTGTATGATCTTGAGCAAATCACTTAGTCTCTTTCTGCCTCAGTTTCCCCATTGATACAATGGGGATAATAGCACTGCCCTACCTCATGGGGTGCTGTGGGGACAAATTTTACAGACTGTGAGGTGCTCCAACCCTATGGCGATGGAGGCCAGAGAGGTACTTACTCCAGACAGGTATGATGTCACTTCTGCCATACCATCAAACAGACTGCCTTTTTAGGCATGACTAGGATGAAGCAAGATGTTTGATATATTTGCCAAAAAATGATCTGAACCCGGAGGGTTCTAAGTTACTAAATCACGTTGACTCAGAGCACCCTTCTTCCCACAGTGCTTTATAAACTATTAATAAATATCTGACCACACTAACCGTAGGGATTTTTTTTTTTTTACGCAGATCCCATCGGCTGTTTTTGGATCACATAACCAGAAAAGGTCACGCACTGTTGCTGCATCAGGGAAATGTTGACTTTCAGCGCCATTCTACGGGTGGAGGGAGGAAACCCTTGTTGTCAGTAGTAAGTAGCTGGGGCAGGCTACAATTCCCTTTCCCACCGGCAGAGGAAGCAGCTAGCATTGCAGATAAAAGCCAGACGCCTCCAACATCTCTTGCCAGGGTGAGAGCCAGACCAAGGGAGCTCAGACACCTTCCCTGGCAAAAAGGCCGCTAGATTTTTTCCAAGCCCTCTCCTCCTCTCAGCCCCTGCTTTGAAGGGGTGTCATGGGGGGGGGCAGGAGGGGAGTCCCCAGTGACTGGACCTTTAAAGGGGCTGCTAGTGGTCCAGTGAACTGGACCCGTAAAATGAGAAAGAATCGCTGTAGCAGTACAAAAATTGTGAGGGCAACTCAAGGCAGTCGTATTCCCTGGGCAGGGGCGGCTCTAGGCACCAGCAAAGCAAGCCCGTGCTTGGGGCAGCCCATTTTGCAGGGGCGGCAGGGATCCAGCGTGGGAGCTGAGAACCAATAGGGGCCCCTGGGAGCTGTAGTTCTGTGGTTAGCTCCCTGCCTATAGAGCCAGCCCTGGAGCAGGGAAAGAACTACATTTCCCAGCATTCCCTTGGCCACTACCAACAGGAAAGAGGGGGAGGGAGGGAGGAAGCTGCAGCCTGCTGTGATTGGAGAGCTGCACTGGGAAGGAAGGGCAGGGATACCACATTTTAACATTCAAAAAATAGGACACTGCACGGGGAGGGAGGGTAGCCCCATCCTGCCCCCATCCACTCCCTCCGACTGCCCCCCACAGAAACCCCAACCCATCCAACCCCTGCTGCTCCCTGTCCCCTGATCACCCCCTCCTGGGACCCCTGTCCCAACTGCCCCCCGGGACCTCACCCCCTATCTAAGCCTCCCTTCTCTTTGTCCCCAACTGCCCCCTCCTGAGACACCCCCCCCAACTTCCCCCCTAGGACCCCACCCCCCTACCTGTCCCCTGACAAACCCCTGGGACTCCCATGCCTATCCAACTGCTGCCTGTCCCCTGACTGCCCCCCCAACCCCTGACCCATCTAACTCCCCCTTCTCCCTGCCCCCCCGGAACCTCCTACCCCTTCTCCAACCCCCCAGCTCCCTTACCGTGCCACTCAGACCAGTGTGTCTGGCTTTGTGCAGCGCCAGACACGCTGCCGCATGCATGCTGCCGTGCTCCCCTGCGGAGCCACAGCCCCCCCCCCCCCTCTCCCCCCCCCCCCCCCCGCCCCTGCACCTGCCTTCCAGATTTGAACACCTCAAAACTCAGGAGTGCTCAAGCTCAGTTTGGGCAGCTGTTACTTCATTTCTCCCAAATCAAATATACTGATCCTCTGGAACTTGCTGTAGAAAAAGTCGGATAAAATTGAGCAAGAAATGCTTCCCAGTGGTTATTAGGACTGGAATTGCTATTTTCAACAGCCATTGCCTTTTTTTGGTTTGTTTGTTTGTTTGTTTGTTTGTTTAAAAGGAAGACAGTGATGTTGCCTTGGGAAATTCCCCATAGAAAGAGTGGAAGAAAAGAATAATAAAGGCACCTCAACTTTTCCTCATTTATGTAGGACAGTCTTATCATCCAGATATCTTCCAATCACACAAGCTGAAAATTGTTCCACTTTACAGCAGTTCTGTAACCATATGGGAACCAATCCTGTCAGTGTTCTGTGCACATCTAAAATTCCTGCTGAATGACCTGCCCTGGGAGCTAATTACCAGTGACCCAGGGCTGCAGCGGAAGGAGGGTGCAGGTGTGTGTGGGAGGGGAGCGCCAAGGGCTGGGGTGGCAGGAGGGGTGTGTGGGGGGCAATGGTGGGTGGGTGGGTAGGGGGAGAGCCCAGGCTGGTGTGTGTGGGGGGTCTGAGAGCCCAGGGCTGGGGCAGCAGGGGGGTGCGGGTTGGGGGGAGGAGGGGGAGAGCCCAGGCATGGGGCAGCAGGGGGGTGCGGCGAGGAGCCTAGGGCTGGGACAGGGGGCAGCTAAAATGTTTTTTGCTTGGGGCGGCAAAAAACCTAGAGCCGACCCTGTCCCTGGGACCACTAGGCAGAGATTTTCAGACACTCCCATGGAATCGGGCATAGCCATCAGTCACAAGGGGTCCCTTAGGGGTTTCTGAAAACCTACGTCATGTTTGGAAGTGGACTAGATGTCAGGCTGTCAGTGTCACTTTAAGCGCTCACCTGTCATCCCATGCACGCTCGCCCTAATTTACCGACAGACATAGTTTCGTTAAAGTGAACTTTCAAAACAAAACAGGCAAACACACTAGTCCTCAAAGAGGGAGCTGTGCACGGCTGCTTACAGACACATGCCTGTTGCTTTTTGCTGTAACCCT
Source organism: Malaclemys terrapin pileata (assembly GCF_027887155.1). Taxonomy (NCBI): domain Eukaryota; kingdom Metazoa; phylum Chordata; order Testudines; family Emydidae; genus Malaclemys; species Malaclemys terrapin. Next base: position 145,791,192 of record NC_071508.1, on the reverse strand, counting down.
GTCTAAATAGCGGGGGGGGCGGGGGGAGAAGGGGAAGAGATTCAAGAAAAAGTGTTTGGGGAAGGAAGGGAGAAAAGAATCTACCCTCTCCAAACCGAAAAATCTCAGAAGGAATTTTGCTCATCCTTAGCAGACAAATCTACTCTGCAGAAGACACCAAGCATAGAAAATTTCCGCCTGAAAGGTAAATGATTCCTAGACTCCGAGGCCAGAAGGGACCACTGTGATTATTCTAGTCCAGCACTTCTCAAACATTTGTACTGGTGACCCCTTTCAGACAGCAAGCCTCGGAGTGCAACCCTCCCCCTTATAAATTTTTTTTTTTATATATATTTAACACTATTATAAATGCTGGAGGCAAAACGCAGTTTGGGGGCAGAGGCTAACAGCCCACGACTCCCCCCCCTCCCATAATAACCTTGCAACCCCTTGAGAGCTCACGACCCCCAGTTTGAGAACCCCTGTTCTAGTCTGACCTCCTGTATCACACAGGCAAGAGAACTGCCCCAAATAATTCCTAGAGCAGAGCTTTTAGAAAAACATCCAATCCCAATTTAAAAATTGTCAGTGATCAAGAATCCATCACGACCCTTGGTAAATTGTCCCAATGGTTAATTACTCTCACTGTTAAAAATGTGCACCTTATTTCCAGTCTGAATTTGTCTCGCTTCACCTTCCAGCCATTGGATCGTGTTAGACCTTTCTCTACTAGCTTGAAAAGCCCATTATTAAATATTTCTTCCCCATGTAGATACTTATAGACTGTGATCAAGACACCCCTTAACCGCTTTGTTAAACAAAACTGATTGAGCTCTTTCAGTCCATCACTACAAGGCACGTCTTCTATCCTTTAATCATTCTTGTGGCTCTTCTCTGGACCCTCTCCAATTTATCAACATCCTTCCGAAAAGTTTGCTGCTTTGCAATTTCAGAACAAGCCCTTTAGAGTTCCTACTACAGGAATTGGCTAAACCGCCCTAAGTGATTTTTAATTGATGCTATAAGAAACTAACCTCAGCGGCTTGCTAAGTGTTGCAGATCCATTACAACAAGCGATTTCTTTCACTTTAGCACTTAAGAAAGGTTTGCCCTGGAGTGAAATCTGTGGCTGCAGACCGGCAGAGGGTGAACGGTCTGCTTCGGAGAGTGTGCTGACAGGGGAAGAGAAAGAACAGTGAAAGCAAAGGCCTTGCCAAAGAGCAATTAGTGAAAACAAACAAGCGCAGTACAAGATTTTTCAGCTGTCAATTTCCTTTAAAGCTCACCCCTGTGTTATCAGCGCTATCAGGTTTAAACCTCAGCATGTCGTGGCCACTATTGAGAAACTAGACAGCATTATACACAGAGCTCTGGTTTTCTTTAAGGGGAAGTTATTCTGGAGGAAATTGCCATGTCAGAGACATTCAATGCTCCATTTAGCCCAATATCCTGCCTGCCTGCACGAGTGACCAGTGCCAGCTGCTTCTGAGTAAGGCACAAGGAACCCTGTAATGAACCATTTTTGAACAACCTGCATATAGGAAGAAACTTCCCTCTAAACCAGGACATGTATTTTAGGCCATGTCTACACTGCATAGTACGCCTAGGGCTGTGGGACTCACACCTGCAGACTCAGTGTTTTCTAGCCCAACACATCCAGCCGGAGCCATTTCTGGATCACACGCTCCCAGCAGCTGGAGACAGCAACACGGATCCCAGCTTGGTGGAAGAACTTCTTCAGCCCACATTGTCAGTCCGATTTCAGGGGTCGGGCAGAGCATCTCTGGACAGTGGTATCTGATCTGCTGAAGGCATCTCTCAGAGGGGGACATTGGCATGCCAGCCATGACCCCCCTGACACTGCTCCTACTTACTGCCATAGCTGCACATTCCCCATAAGTAGACCAGTGCCTCTGGGGCAGGCCACAAGCCTGGGCTGGGGGATCACATCGTCATGCAGCCCTGGGATGACCAGCAGTGGCCCCAGAGCATGGGCAGGGGTATAAGGTTTGGGGCAAGAAATGCCGAATGCGGCGCACCTCCCTTTAGAGGCCTCCCGGCCCGCCACCTTCAAAACCCCACTGCCAGAAGCTCCCGAGAAGTGGAAGCACCACCAGTGCCCAGACCGTGGCCCCACCCATGCTCCACCCCGAGGCCCTGCCCCCACTCAGCCTCTTCCCTCGTGGCCCCGCCCTTGCTCCATCTCTTCCTGCCCCTGCTCCGCCTCTTCCCCCAAGGCCTCCCCCTGCTCGTTGCTAGCTCCTCTCCATCACCGCCCCTGTTGCTCGCCCTTAAGGCAGGAGAGGTAGAAAGGACCAAGCAGCAGGCGGGCTTTGGCGGGGAGAGGCAGAGCAGGCATGGGAAGAGGTGAAATGGGGGCATGGCCTCGGTGAAACAGCCGAGCAGGAACAGGGCCTGGGGGCGGAGCATGGGCGGGACCTCAGAGGGAAGAGGCCAAGCCGAGGCAGGGCCTCGGAGCAGGGGGCGGGATCACACTCTGAGCACCGGTGGTCCCCCCCACAAACATCTAGTGAGCTTCTGGCACTCGTGTCCAGCTTCCCCAAATGCAAGAGTCCTGCACTGCCTATGCGCCAGAGCTTTTGCATGAAGAAGCAGACATTCCTGGAGGGTTGTGATCAGCTTGCCCTGAACTGTGAGCACCACGACACCCACATGAGGGTCCAGAAGCAGGTTGCTATAGCCACCTGGAGGCTGGCTACTCCAGATTGCTACAGGTCTGTTGCTAACCAGTTTGGAGTTGGCACGTCAACTATGGGGATTGTTATGGTGGAGAATTTCATCGGGACTCTGATGGACACAAAAGCTCCTGAAATAATTGCTGGCTTTGAGAGCACGGGTTTTCCATGCCATGGTAACTGAGGGAACTCAGGTGCCCATCCTTTGCCCTCCACAAGGACCACGTGGTACAGCACCATAGGTGTGAGCGACGTGGCAATTTCCTGCAATACCCTGGACAAAACTTACTGAATTCAGTTGAAGTATTTTAGCAGTTTGTTGTATTAAAAACGCAAATGTGTGTGTATTATTGTGGGATGGTGTGGAACATCTCTAGGAGGCAGACATGGCTAACGTAAGCCCTGGGAAGTGTCACGAGCTTCGAAGGACTTCTGTAAACAACGTGCCAGATAAGAATGAACTTTTAGTTGAATGGGTTTCCTAGGAAAGACATGCGGGGAGGGTCAGGCAACTTCTCACCTCCGGACTTGAACTTTTGAAGCTATGCCCTGAGAAGAAATCCATTGTCTGCTGCTCACCTCTTCCCAAGGGCCCAAGATCAGAGGGCCAAACTGTGTCAAAGAGTGACTCACAGATCCATGAGGGTGCTTGTACTGAGCAGTTATTATCTTGTGACCCCCGAAAAACCCCTGTGTGGGGTTGGAAGAACTGACTCCTACCAGAGCCCTTGCTGGAGTGGGAGGTGATCTCTGGTAAGTCTATTAGCGTGCAAGTAGGTTCTTTTATTGTTTTAATGTTGTCTCTGTAATGTTTTCACCTTAAGAATAAATGTGCTTGCTTAGAAAGCGCTCAGGAGTAACACAGCTGTGGGTAATTATGCTGTTTTAACCTCTGAGGAGAAAACAAAGCAGGCCAGCTTAGGCAGCCCGACTTTCTGGAGAGCTCACAATGTAGGCAGGGAACTGTGCAGCCTAGAAAAACCCTGGTCAGGAAGGAAAGAGATGCAGGTCTCTCCCCAAGAGAGGTGACAGCTGAGGAGTCTGGAGTCTAATCTTCTTGCCCTTGCTGGACCACGACAGGTGCAGTCGCTCTGAACTGTGACAGTTTGCCCTCTGCAAGGAGCACATGAGTACATCAACCGCAAAGGGCACTACTGCATCATGATGCAGGCCCTGGTCAACCACAGATGCAAATTCACAGATACTAATGTGGGCTGCTTCCCGTTCCTGGGAGTCAAGTAAGACGTTTTGGGATGGATGAGCTGAGAAAAACAGGCTTAGGGGGTTGTGGGACAGCACTGGCCGACCTTCCAGACCTGAGTCTGGCTACCTGGACTGGAGCTGCAGCTGCACTGGCCCCGCATTCTAGCAGGACTATGGCTTGGGCCCTTATCGCTGGCCTGCAGGTCCAAATCTTGAGGGCTCTCTGGCCTGACTCAGACCAATCTGTGAGTGGGTGGCAGATAGGGTGACCAGATGTCCCGATTTTATAGGGACAGTCCCGATTTTTGGGTCTTTTTCTTATATAGGCTCCTATTACCCTCCCATCCCCCGTCCCGATTTTTCACATTTGCTGTCTGGACACCCTAGTGGCAGGGGTGCATTCAGAGCCCAGCTTTACTATGTAGTGTAGTCAGACCCAGATTAGCTGCCTCTTCCGAGAAGTCACAGCGTGAAATTAACAAGAACCAAGCCAGTTTCACAACAGCTTATTCACAACGGTGAAATTGCCATGAATCTAGTCAGCAGTTTCACTTCTGAGCTACCTTCCCCAGAGACCTGCTGACAGAAAGCCACAAACAGCCCCCGAGACAGACAATGGAGCTGTTCACAATCTCCTTTCCCCATTCAGCAGACAGGAAGTGCTGAGTTTCAGCATTGGAGGAAAAGCTCCTTCTACTTTCCAGTAACCACATTAGCAGATCTTCACATATTTCCAGACACACACTGACACAGCGGCTGCTCACAACAGATGAAGCCCCTAGCAATGTCCAGGGACAGCATTTGGGTACCAATCCCAACACCCTGCCCAGCAACAGGGATAGATGCTGGGTTCTCACCAGGGCACTGCCTACAGAGCCCTGGGTGATATTAGCCTGTAGTTGTTCAGCTCTCTTGCTACTAGGCACGAAATCCTGGCCCTGCTGAAGTCAGTGGGAGTTCTGCCAATGAGATCAGTGGAGCTGAGATTTCACCCCAGGCATCTGGCAAATATAATGGCAAGCAGAAGCATCCTGTGTGGGAAAGCCAAACGAATTAGGGAATGAAACAGCTGCAAATCCCAGCAGCTGCATCCCTGAAAAGGCACGAGAGGGCCATACATGTGGGTATAGGACCCATAGGCAGGACACATACACAGCCTCACTCAGTGCATTCCACTCGGGTGGTGGTGTCACCGATGACACACCCAACCTCAGAATAAATGTTTTGTTTTGTGGCTGGGCGCCTCATGCCTATGTCACTTGAAAGGTCGGGTGAGTCATCCTCCGCCCCCATCGCATCCCAGCAGGCGGGAGCTGTAAGACAGGATGCAGGGGTGAAGCCAGAGCCAGGTGGGGCGGGGGGCTAAGGAGATAAACAGCACTGGCAGCAGGAGATGCATGTTCAGGATATTAACCTTCACTAATCAGGAAGCGTATAAAGACGAGAGAGGCGTTTTTGCTTAAGTGCCAGCAGATCAAATACTAGCAGCTGAAGAAGGAGCTAAAACAAACCGTGCAGGGAAGTAGCGGTGTATTTTGGGGAGACACTGGCCATGCCAACAGCATAGTTCAAAGTAAAACAACCACCTCCAGCTATTGCGAAGATCATGGTGTGCAATTATAGAAATCAGCAGGCTCGGTTCTAACAGCATCTCAGCCCACACCCACCTCCCCACCCCTCTCTGTGCCTCTGGCTTACTCCGCTGTGCAGCCAGAAATAACCCAGTTTGCCAGCGACCAGTGCCACATTCCCCTCCAAGGCAGTGCTGTGCCAGGAGGATCGAGCTGTGGCAGCAAACAAGAGCCATAGTGGTTCCCCTCCCCCCAACTTTGTATTACTTGTGGTCAGCTCTGGCCTGTTGCATCAATAGGATAGTATTTTCGGCGTGCTGGCTGCTGTGACCTTTGCTTGGCTGGTTGGGAAAGAGAGGAATTTCACAGCTTGTTAAACTCCTGAGCAGACGACATCTCACTCTCTTCCTATCTAGTCACATTGCTAGAGCCCTGCCAAATTCATGGCTGTGAAAAATGTTGTCATGGACCATGAAATCGGACCTCCCCTGCGAAATCTAATTGTAGAGGAGGTGCAGGGCTGGGGACGTACCAGCTGGGGGCTCCTACTCCAGCTGCTAGTCCCCTCTGGGCTGGGGAGGGATGGGACTTACTCTTCCCCTGCGCAGCTGCTCTGGGGAGGAGATCAGACCCACCTCTTGGAAGCTGCCCCAGCTGGAGGTGGGTCTGATCTCCCCTATGCTGCTGGGAGTGCCCCAGCCAGGGGCTCCTCGCTGCAAGTCCTGGGGCAGGACCGGACTTGCTCTTCCCTGGCATGGCTGCACTTGGAGGGAGATCAGACCCACCTCCAGGTACCTCCTGCAGCTGCAAGAAGCACTGGGACTGGGCAGGAGCCCAAGAGGTATAGAACAGAGCAATTTGAAGAGCTCCACCCTGTTTTACCTTTCTGGCTCCTGTGAAAGTAGTTTCGATTTCTCCTCTTTATTATGGTTTGATTGATGTGTAATGCGTCCCCAGCCCCATTTTTTTGCATACTTCCAGTTAGAAATGAGCAGCCCATTTGCAGCAAATAATTTTTTTTTTTGCCTGTTAACAGTGTTTTGCCTATTCTTCTGTTTGCAAATCGTCCGTGAGCAGCTTGTGATTTTTTTCCCCAAACGCTCAGATAATGTTGGCAACTGGTTCTTGGCTTGCAGCTTTGCCACGAGCATTTTATTGTGAGTTCACAATATCCAAAATTCAAGCAGTGGTTAGCTTTCACTAGACACTGGGGCGGCGGGAGGAAGGAAGGGAGAAGATGTCACATACTATTGTCCCCATTCCCTTACTGAAAGAACATTTCAGCCTTATATTGCCGAGGCAAATATTGATTCACTAGACCATTCCCCGCTAGGGTGACCAGACAGGGGGTGGGGGCTAATCGGAGCCTATATAAGAAAAAGACCCAAAAATCGGGACTGTCCCTATAAAATTGGGACATCTGGTCACCTTATTCCCCGCAGTTAACAAAGAAAGGAGTAAGATTAATTTTGAAAAGCAGATTTTCGCTGGGTTTCTCAGATCCAGATCTTCCCCTGATTTTCATATCAGACATCTGCCTGTCTCCCCTCACGTTGCACTCTCAGCCTGGCTACACTCTGAGTGGAGGCTCTCATCAGATTACAGCTCAGCGAAATGTCTGTCTGCCCTGTGAAAGCTGTGGTGACTTCACTCTTCCAGGCTCTCTCTCTTACCCACCCATCTTTCTAGATCTCTGATGTCTCTGGCAGTTAGCAGGCATCAATGTCTTTACCCCCCATCCCAGCCAACTTTTGCTCTGGTTTTCAGCCACACTGTGATGGGATGTTCACCCCACCCTTGCCCTGACAGGACTGAGGCAATAAGCGCTGACTCCATGGGTGCTCCAGCCCCTGAGCACCCACGGGGGGGAAATGATGGTGCTGAGCACCCAGTGGTTGCCCCCCCATATCAGCTCCCTCCCTGCCCCTCAGTGTTTGCTGCCTGCTGGCGGGCCCTGCTAATCAGTGCTTTCTCCTCCCTCCCACCACCGCGGTCAGCTGTTTCGCGGTGTGCAGGAGGCTCTGGGAGGGAGGGAGGGCATGGTGTGCTGGGGGCAGAGGATGGAACGGGGCAGGAAGAGGTGGGGCAGGGGCAGGAAAGGGTGGGGCCTTGGGGAAGGGGTGGAGTGGGGGCAGGGCCTGGGGCAGAGCTTGGGGTCGAGCACCCCCCCCCACTCTCCAAGCCCATTAGAAAGTTGGCGCCTGTGGTTGAGGCGGAGTGAGAAGGGGCCGAATGAACCCAACAGGCCATGGCTGAGGGGAATCCGGTGGCTAAGCAATCCCCTGCCTGAATGAGGAAGCCCAGTTGAGGAGGAACAAGCCGGGCTGGGACTGTAAAGGCAGGGAAGTGGCCAGTGAAAGGAGCTGCTAGGACAGTCTGCGGTCACTCACAGGGAGAAGGGGGGAGTGTTTGGAGGCTACAGGGACAGGTAGCCCCCAGTTACTCCCTAGGGGGCAAACCCAGAGAAAGGGGAGGGCTAGATGGGAAGGACAGGGCTCTGGGAGAGGCAGTAAGGTCTAAGAGGGAACGGACCTTGGCTGCTGACTAGACGGTCACAGAGCTGGAGTCGGTGGGTGGCAGGCCTGAGTTCCCTTGCGAGCCAGTGAGGGAGTGGCACGATGTGGCAGTGAATGGGAAGACTGCCCGGGGTTGTTGATGGAGACTTTGGTACCCTGGAAGGGGAAAATAGCGAGCCGGCCGGCGGGCTGAGACACAGAGAGGCAGCCGCAGCTGGTGGAGTGAGAGCGGGGCTGCGCAGGCAGAGAGACGGTATGCAACTGGGGGAAGGGGTACTGACCCAGCGAGCTATTCCCCAGAGCGGCCAGGGGGAGGCGCCATCCTAGCGCCCCCTCACACACACCTACGTCAGTTCATTGGTCTGCTGCCCTGCCCAAATGCAAGGGCGTCTGTAAGGGTGGAGTGACTCCTGATTGGCTGTAAGCTGGTGGGGGCAAGACTGGAATTGGGGCCTGGGAATGACAGGCTCCTACCTCTTACAGGAATCAGTCCTGCCGTCTGGAACTGGTGTCTGAGGAAGGCCTTAGGCCCCCATCATCGCAGCAACAGGAGGTAGCTGAGGTGAGGGGCAAGGACCAGAGACCTCTTTGAGCAGCGAGGGAGTAGTGTCCTCTCAGCCTAGTTCATAGATCAGCAGGATTTTTGGGAGGTGGGGTTTGAAGGACCATTTCCCCCCACCCCAGGAGAGGGGGACAAGAGCCCCAGCTACAGGATGAAAGGCTGGAGTTACTGCAAATGGAAAATCGGCCACAACTGTTCAGAAGCTTCCCCCGGGAAGGGCTCCAGAGGATGTCTGCTGCCTGTCAGCACTAACAGCTGGAAGCTCTCCAGGGGCAGCCTAAGCTCCTGGCAGCATCTGGGAAATCCTGTTAAAATGGAAGCAGCAGCCGGTATCACCAGTCCCAGACATTCACAGAGCGCGAGTCGCCCCCTAACACATTGTGAGATTTGAAAATAAATAAATATGTAAAGTTGGGGGTCTTTTGAGTTGCTTCCGGGGGTTTTAGCCTGTAGGGAAGGGTCCCATTTTCCAGCTTTTCTCTGCAACTACGAGGCTAGAAATTTCCTTTTCGTTTTTCAAATGAAAGCCAAGAGTCTGGAGTAAATCACAGGACTCCAGGAGCTGGCACCTGAACAGAAAACACCAAACGGCCTGGGAGTTGACCACTCCGAGGTGCTATCCTTCTTTTCGCAGCACATCCCAATTGCTATTGGCTCCCCACTCCACACCCCATTTTATAAGTTTATAGGGCAGTTCTGCTGGTGGCTGGGGAAGGAGACAGGTGGTGTGGTATTGACTTTATTACCAGCTGGCCCTCGGGCACGGATTCTTAGCAAGAGGGCTCAGAGGTGAATGCAGAACGGCATGGCCTAATACTGAAGCAAAGGCTCTACCCGAGGCAGCTGCTCCCGATTCTGCTGTTTATAACAATGTGCGTCCCTCCATTGGGACTGAGATAGCAACCATCTGCTCACGTCACGCATATAAGAGACGGGACAGGCTGAAAAGCCCCTGGGGAGGCAAAAAATAAAGCCAGACATTTCTATAAGTAATGCGGCCTCCCCCAGCTTTGCTTTCTTCCCAGGGGTCTTGCTCCTGAGATGCAAGACAGAGGAAAGTTCATTTTAAGCCAGATGGGGCTTGGGGCCTCCAGCGATCCACGCTGCAAAGCACTATCCCCCTCTACTGGGCATCTGCTCCAATGATGCATCAATGCAGGAAGCAGAGGAAACAAATATTCGAGCCAGCTAGTGGGCTATATGGTTGCCAAGAATCCAAGCCAAGGTTTAGTTTTATATGCAATTCTGAAGGCTCCTGCCCTGCGTTCTGCTCAGAACTTCAAATATACTATGCAAAATACAGTAGCTAGGACAGCTCATCCCCTTTGAGACCATCATAGAATCGTAGGAGTGGAAGGGACCTCGAGATGTCTGGTCCAGTCCTTTGCACTCATGGCAGGACTATATTATCTAGACCATCATCGACAGGTGGTTGACTAACCTGCTCTTAAAAACCACAAAGGATGGAGATTCCACAACCTTCCCAGGCAATTTATTCCAGTGCTTAACCACCTTGACAGTTAGGAAGTTTTTCCTAATGTCCAACCTAAACCGCCCTTTCTGCAATTTAAGCCCATTGCTTCTTGTCCTATCCTCAGAGGTCAAGAGGAACAATTTTTCTCCCTCCTCCTTGTAACAACCTTTTATGTACTTGAAAACTATTATCATGTCCCCTCTCAGTCTTCTCTTCTCCAGACTAAACAAACCCAATTTTTTCAATCTTTCCTTATAGGTCATGTTTTCTAGACCTTTCATCATTTTTGTGGGGTCGTGGATCAGCATTCATGTCACACTCCCGGGGCCAGGGAAGCTAATGATCCAACCAGCGGACCAAATTCAGTGATGAATCCTGGTCACATGCCACCTGAGGCACGTTGTGCATACACTAAAAAGAATCATTTTTGTTGCTCTCCTCGGGACTTTCTCCAATTTGTCCACATCTTTCTGAAATGTGGTCCCTGGAACTGAACACAGTACTCCAGTTGAGGCCTAATCAGCGTGGAGGGAAGGGCGGGTGCCACCACAAATTCTGCCAGCTCTCCCAGCCGATTCCCCACCACACGCAATCTCATCCCAGTCCTGCCGGCATTAAGCCTCAGCTGGTTGGGCCTCACCCATGCCCTGAAATTCAATCTGGCTAAAGGTTTCGAATAACGCCCACCCCTGCGTCAATCATGGACCTACTCGTTCCAGTCGCCTGTCCTGCTCAGATGTGGCACCATCAGGACAGGATAAAGGACTGTCAATGCTTCCTGACACAATAGGGCCTGATTCTTAGCAGGGCTGAGCACCCAGAGCTTCCATTGACTCCAGTTGCAGTCGTGGGTGCTCAGCACGTCTGAAAATCAGGCCCCAAGGGTCAGATCCCCAAGGGTATTTCAGCACCTAACTCCCATTGATTTCAGCGGAGAGACGCCCGTTTCAACGAAATCAGGGGGAATCCGGTGCTGAAATATCTTTGAGGATCTGTGCCCACGTAACTGCCTGATCCAATGCCCTAAGAATCAGTGGGGAACTCTCCATTGATTTTAATGGACATTGCATTGGGCCTTGAAAGAATTCAGTGTAAACAATCTAGGGGAAGTCTTTGCACATTGTATTCTCCAGCATATGCAATGTTGGACTAAATCAAGCAAGAAGCCTATCGCAAACTATATTCTTGCAGAAGCTACATCAACATGATAGGGTACAACTCAATGGCAGTCGGAATAATTAAAGACTTTTAATTTCTCCTGATGAACAGCTGCAAAGCTAATGTTGGATGGGTAGCATAGTTCCCATGGGATGATTCCAAGAACGAAATTTGTCTTAAACTGGCCAGAACCACCAAGTGAACTTTTCAACTATAATGAATGGAGAGAGGATCTGAATTTCAGATTAACTATCAGCCCCAATACAATCATTGGAAACCACCAACATTTCAAGAAGCTGACACATCCAAAGACTTATCTTAAGAAAACTATTTGTGCAGCGGAGGCGTGACACAGACCTGGTCTTGGGAAATAGATTTTCCTTGTAGTTTAGGAGTAAATTGCTAACGGAAAAAACATAAGAGCCAGAGCCGCATCTCAAATAAGATTTTCGTCAAGCTATACCAATCGAGGGTCTGGCCCCAGGGTTTTATTTTTGGAAAGGTGGGATACAGCTTTTCAAATTTTATTTTTTTTATTGCAAACTACTTATATTGGACCAATGCGGCAGTGCCTGGCTTCTCGTTTTAAAACTGAAACATTTCTTTGCCGAAAGAACTCGACGCTATGTTGGCCTTTTTGGTAGACAACAGCAGGACAAGGTTCATCACCACCATTTAATTCCTCCAACTTTCAGTTGAGTCTACATGATGGCCGTCAGCCACAGGGTAGGTCTCCACTGCCATCTCCAGGTGCTGACATACCCACGTTAGCTTGGATCTAGCTACTACTGGAGCAGTGAAGGCCTGGCAGCTTGGGCTGAAGCATGTGGTGCCATGGCTTCATTCCTCTGGTACCTGAGCTTGGGTCTGTCTACTCAAGCTGCAATCACACCCCATGCCAGCAGCTTAGACGCCCCTCAGTCACAGGAAGGATTGAGTGAGTGAGTTCAACTCAGAGCAGCCACTGTCATTAGGCTTCTACCAGCGGTTATTGACCGCAATGGAAATCGTGCATCTCAAGCTAAAAGCTGAGATTCCAAAGGGGGAGCAGAGCCAGGTACCTGGCAGTGCTGGGGGCTAGCGCTGGGTGAGGACAAAAGAGGCTTATTGTATTAATAGACGGGCCAGATCCTCAGCTTGTGTAATTTCGTGTAGCTCCGTTGAAGTCAGTGGAGCGACACTGAGTCACACCCGCTAAGGCTCTGGCCCATTTATTCCTCATGTTGAAGTCTGGTAGCCATTGTATCCCCTTGATTAATCACTCTCTTTGCCCTAATTTCCCCCCATTAGCATTAGCCCCATGCTTTTCTGATTCTTGCCAAGTCCCTGCTGCAGTTAACTATAGCTTCCTTGGTCCGAGACATCCCTACAGGACCCCCCGGCAACAAAACTTCCAGGAGATTGAAACACATATGGGATGATGAAAAGGTGATCTACCTTGGCCTATCACTCGATTGCTTCCCTCTGATTTGCCCTGGTACCTAACCGAGCAGCTCTCTGTGATATTGTAGTTACATCCTGATCTGACCTGCTCCCTGCAGGTTAATGGGGGCATCTTTGTTTCTTTCCAATATTTCTTTAATCCCAGTTTCTTTCATTTAAGCTTCCACTCTGACGCTTGCACTCTGATTTCAAAAACCCAGTTGCACCAATTGTGAATACACGTTGCATTCAAGTCTCGGTCCCCAATCGGCTAGTCAGAGCTCTACGTGACATCAGCTCTGTCCACCTATAATTGTTCCTGCAGGTAGTTGCCGCATCCAACTGGACGTTGCTGCATTTAGAAGTAGGCTGTCAAGGGGGACTTTGGAGAAAGACTTGCCCAGACCAAGGAAATTGAGTGGGGAAATTTCTAAGACACCTCCCATTCCCCTGACCCCATAGTCATCTGGGGGCAGATTCAGTCCCCAGCCTAACTCACAATATCTTAAGGGCTTCCCTAAGTCATGCTAGCTTGCTAGGGACCAGGCTTCAGACTAGTGATGGTCAGAAAGCAAGGGGCTCTGGCCACAACCCCTCCCACGTTGGATTCACCCCCCTGCCCCAGGGTTCCAGGAATGGGTGGCACAGACTCCGCTCTCCGCCAGCCAGGAATTCAGGGATGTGCAGGGTGTGAATGCCGTCTGTACAGAATAAGCCTTGTGAGGTATCCTAGGAACTAACACCTGGTCAATGACACCATTGTAATAAATATGTAACCCTGGTATGTGTACAGTTAGGAATTGGCTCTGCGGGATGCTATGACGCCAGACGGCCTGGAAGGCAGCTTTCTAGTTGCATTACCTGGGCAGCGCAAACAGCCGGATAGAGGCTGAGAATCTGACCTCGCCTGACAAGTTCTGATCTCACTTAGCCTGGTGTAACTCCACTGGCTGCTGTCCTATTCCGGAGTGACACCAGCATATACGAGATCAGAATCAGGGTCACTGCCCTGTCTTTGCTCTCGCAACAGAATCCCCACTCCAAGCATCTGAACTTGAGGGTGGGGAAGTTCATGTCCCAACATAGCAGCTGGGGCTTATCTCTGCAGCGGGATGGATCCCAAGCAGCCCTTGGGGAGTTCAACTCTGGATGAAAACTTGGCAGCTCACTCTCTTCCTTCCAGCTGGCCAGCAGAACCATCTGCAGGGGATCTAGGGGACCCTAGAAAGGAAACTCCCCAGGTCATGTCGCATTCAGCTGCAATTGCATCCTTGACGCTCTTAAGAATGAGCATATCTGTGGGAAATATTTCAAATGCAACATTTTCCCAGTGCAAAGGGGCCTGTTTCCAAACTCAGAATTTTTTGTGGAAAAAAAAATGGTATTTTAATTTCTCATTTTTTGCTGACAAATCTGGAAAATTTGAGGGTTTTTTTGTTTTGTTTTTTCCTCTTCCCCCCACCTTCCTTCAGTGACAAAATGGACAATAATAATGTCTAGCTCTTACATAGCACTTTTCAGCAGCAGATCTCAAAGCACTTCACAAACCCTAGAGACAGAAGGTGGGTGAGGCAATCTTTTATTGGATCAACTTCTGTAGGGGAGAAAGAGACAAGCTTTTGAGTTTCCACAGAGTTCTCCTTCAGGTCACACTCGTTAGTACATTTATCCTCACAACCCCTGCTCTGAAGTGGGCAGCATTATTACCCCATTGTACAGATGGGGAAACTGAGGCAGAGAGCAGCTCAGTGACTCGCCCAAGATTATTCAGGAAGTCTGTGGCAAAGCAGGGAACTGAACCCGGGTCTCCCGCGTCCTAGGCCAGTGCCCTAATAAGAAAAGGGAAAACCACAGACATTGTCAGCAATTTTCACAAAAAATTTGGAACGAATGAGAGTTGGTTCCTTTCTAAAACCTGTGGAATGCAAATGCCTGGGATTTTTGGTGGCCTTTTCCCTCCTCTAATGCCACACCTTCTGGTGAACTGAACATATTCTTACAGCCAATGAATGCCAGACACATTAGTAGATCATAAAGTTAATTTTTTCCAGTACATCATTTACCACAGGGCGGGAGGGGAGGGGGGCGCAACTGCTGTGAGGAACACTGACTAAAATGCCACTCTAGCCTCCTGTTTGTTTATGAAGGTCGCTGCTGTGACCTCATTACCGACTGTCACGGTAGGTTCTTCAGAGCATGCGTTGAAGAGAAAGGTCCCTCGGAGAAAGAGGTGGATTTTAGCACTTAAGAAACCACAGATCTGTCACCTCTGCCTGCCAGGAAACCGTCAAGGTTCCTCAACCTCTGTGCAAAATTCATATATGGCTACCTGCCCCAACGGACAAAAGTGTATGTCTCTGAGACCAAAAAAACCCTAAGCCAGACTGCAAGGATGAATCTGATTTTGGGCTGTCCATTGACCGTAGTGATTGTTCTGCACTCTCTGTCCATTAACAGGGCCAGATCTGTTTTTCCCCCCCACATTGGATCATTAGTGCAATCGTCTCAGCTGATTAAAACACATCATGACCTAGGTTTCAAAATAGTCTTTCCTTTTTTGACGTTTGGGTTTTTCCACAATTTTCCCCTTGGAGAAACACTTGAAATTTTTTTTTTTTTTTTTTTGGCAGGGGAGGGAGGTATGATTTATATTTTTAAGCAAGAGGGAAGAAATCAAAGCCAAAGAAGTTCTGCTTGAAGGCTGAGGAGGAAGGGGGAGATTCTCAGCTGGTTGACGCCAGTCTCGCCATCTTATGCTAGCTGAGAATCTGGCCCCAAATTTCAAGAGGTGTTTATCACCCCGTGCCCAGCTTAAAGTTACGCACAGCAAGAACTGCTCTCACTTGAAAAATCAGGTCATTTAAAAAGAATGATCTATGAGAAAGCTCTCACGGGTAATCAGACCCTCAGCTGCGATAAGAGGGTAGAGCTTGAATCTGCCCCTCAGGTTAAGAACAATGCTCATTGGTGAAATATACCTGCTCCTGCTGCTTTATGGTTACGCATATTTTACCAGGATAAGTCTGAAATAATTCACAGGCCTGGTTCTGATTTTACCCTCCCCGTCTCCTCTCAATTGCCCAAGCCCATTGCAGATGACATGACTGAGGTGTCAGTTTCCAGCCATCCCAGAAAGGATACCACACTCACTCCTTGATTAACGACATCCCTGGACTCCGGTTACTAACTAGCGATGTGTCCAGTAGCACTGGGCAATCTCTTCACATGCATATGGCAGGAACAGGCAATGGACTGCTTCCTCTAGGAGAAAGACACCACACCTCCCTTGCTCCTGATGGGTTCAGATTCCAAGGGACTTGCAGCTAGGAGGAGGGTGGGGCAGAAAAGTGGATAGGCATGGTGTAACGTTTAGGGTGCAGTTCAGACCAGTGAGAGGTTGTCACCGCATGTCCTGTAATATTGGGGACCTTAAATGCTCTGCTGCTCAGTCTCACAGCCCACACACTATCTGCCAGCAGACAAGCAGGCAGTACCCCAAGGGGCTGGGTGCTGGGCAGTCCTTGTTCCACACTCAGACCCCAGCAGCCTGCCTACAACAGCCCTTGGTTACTACTTGCAGGGTGACCCCAACACACCCCCAGTCCTGAATTTCTCCCAAACCCTCTACTCTGAAGTATCTGGCCCTCTCCTGGAACACACCGAGAAGCAGATAAGATTCGTTGCTCCTTTAAAGAGACACAAGCACCACTTAGGAGTTTACAATCACTTCAATTCAAATACAGTACCGGGTCCATTAAGGTTCAGCGATAGCAAATAGACGGGATTGATGGTAGACCAGGTTACACAAACAAACGTTAAAATAGGCTTTCTAATGGCTAAGACCTAACAAGCTATAGTCTTTGCTCAAGGTAGTTTTCTCAATTATTCTATGTCCAACATGGCTGACCAAACCCCTGGCCAGGAGTCAGTGCATGGAGAACAAAGTGCTTGGTTCCTTTTCTCCTCAGGGGTAGGATGAAGATGGAGTCTCTCTCTCTCTCTCTCTCTGTGTCTGTGGCCCTTATATACCCAAAGGGATTGTCTTTGTCCTAAAAGTCAGGAAGGCCTCCTGGAGATTCAGTCTCCTGTGTCTCTTTGGGGTAGGGTGACCAGATGTCCCGACTTTATAGGGACAGTCCTGATATTTGAGGCTGTGTCTGATACAGGCGCCTATTACCCCCCACCCCCGTCCCAATTTTTCACACTTGCTATCTGGTCACCCTACTTTGGGGTGCATGAGCCGTGTTAATTCTCTGTCTCGTGAGTTTGGTCTCAGGCTAACCCCCGCTGGTTTAACTCGATGGCTTTGTTTACTGCCAATATGTAAACTGAGGTAAACCCGCCTGCCTTTGTCTAGGACCAACTGATTTGTTACCTGTCCCGAGGCCAGGCCGTCTGGCGTCGTAGCATCCCGCAGAGCCAATTCCTAACTGTACACATACCAGTGTTACATATTTATTACAATGGTGTCGTTGACCAGGTGTTAGTTCCTAGGATACCTCACAAGGCTTATTCTGTACCAATGGCATTGCAGGGATGTGCAGGGTGTGAATGCAGGGGGAATAGGGTCACAGGTGATCAGTTCAACAGGGGTCCCAGAGCAGTAGTGGGCGCCTAGCTTGGGAGAGGCAGGTAAATGGGGAGGGAGCGGGGTGCCTGGAAGGATTAAGGGCAGTTTGGGGCTCGTGGGATTGGGGAGCCAGTGCTCAGCACGGTCGGGGTGGGAGAGCTGGAATGTCGGGGCTGAGAAGCCAGGGGAAGCAAAGAACAATGAGGAGGGAGAGGCAGGGGAAAGCTGAAGAGGAGGTGGGGCTGGGAGAAGGGTGAGAGGAGGCAGCAGGGAGCCCACCCAGCTGGCCGCCTGCTGCACGCTGCAGTGGTTGAGAGGAGAGGAGGTAGGTCAAAAAGTGGCGATGGGCCTGGCTCCACCGAGTCCATGAGGCAGTGGGCCATAGCACCCCGCCACACCTGGCATTCACCAGCTAGCTGCCAAACAGAGACAGACACCACCAGGGGACCCTGGTTCACCATCAAACAGGTTTGTGAACAAGGACGTATCACCCACAAAATAACTCCCAGCTACGGTCACTTCCTCAAGTCAGCCTGAGCCGGAGGACTCACCAAACCAGGGCAGCTCCAGTGCTGACCAGAGGAAATGGAGTGAACAGGCTGTGAACCGTCAATACAAGAAAGCCACATGGTGGTTGACTAACCTCAGCTATGAGCTGTTTCTGTTTCTCAGGGAGATTGAAGGTCTCTGAGGGCAGGATGGGTGACCCAGTTGGCTGCCTTTCCAAGCTCTCCCTTCAAGCTCAGCCGGGGAGTCATGTAAGTGGCCTCCCTGTTACACGTGGGATGTATTATCAAGGAATGATGAGTCATCATCACTGAACTACAGACCTTGATTCACTACACATCCTCTGAAAGAGTGTCTGTTTCCCCGAAAGATAGGCCTGAACCAAAACCTGGGCTACTAGGATCTCCAAACTTTGGATCTACTTCTGGGTCAGAACTTTGACCTTCATCAGGCACATCTCTAGTCTCCAGAACTGGTACAATTTTCCTCTGGCGGCCACATCCATAAAACCACCAACTATCCTCACAGTGACCCTGAGCAGTGACGTTGAACCCAAAACATGCAGCCACATGTAGCCTGTGCCAGGCCCCCTTGTCGCCCTCCCACACGGGGTGAAGAGGAACAGTGAGGTGGCCTGGTCACAGCATGCTGCACTGTGGCTATACCCAGCTAGCAGTCCCCTGGGGACTGTTGCCATGTGGCCTAGGTTTGAGAACCCTGTAAGATGCAAATTAAGCCGAGGACAGGGGTGGGCAGAGAATCAGGGATATGTGAGTAGCTCCCCGACAGCCTGTCTTATGGCCTTCAAATCTCATGCTTCAGGGCTTTAGCTAGTCACCTGTAGCGGTCAGGAAGAAATTTCCCCACCCCATGTTTTGGGGCAGGGGGGAAGTTTGGGGGCCAGGGGGGTGTTGTCTCCCTCCTTGATTTTAGTAAGGATTGACACAGTCCCACATGGTATTCTCATAAGCGAACTAGGGAAATGTGGTCTAGATGAAATTACTATAAAGTGGGTGCACCACTGGCTGAAAAACTGTACTCAAAGAGCAATTCTCAGTGGTTCGCTGTCCCACTGGGAGGGTGTATTTAACGAGGGTCCCACAGGGGTCTGTCCAGGGTCCAGTACTACTCAACATTTTCATTAATGATTTGGATAATGGTGTGGGGAGTGTGCTTATGAAATTTCTGGATGACACCAAGCCGGAAGGAGTCACAAGCACTTTGGAGGACAGGCTGAAAATTCAAAATGACCTTGATAAATTGGAGAAATGGTCTGAGATGAAATTCAATAAAGACAAGAGCAAAGTACTTCACTTAGGAAGGGGAAAAAAATCAAAGGCACGGTTACAACATGAGGGATAACAGGCTGGGGGGTCACACTGCTGAAAAGGATCTGGGGGTTATAGTGGAGCACAAATTGAATATGCGCCAACAATGTGATGCAGCTGGTTCTTTTACCCTATTGACACAGAGATCAGAAGATCCTTTGCTCTCCCCATATAAATAGTATTTTACCAGTTAACACAGGCCTCAACAGAGTCTGGGCCAGACCTAAGCTAACCAATGCTTTCCTTGGCCCTCCCTGGACCACAACTTTCATCTCTCTTGATGCTGGGGAGACAAAGGGGACTCCTTCCCACCCCCACTTAAGCACCAGCCGGGGCCTCCTAAACAAGTACAGGGGCCAGACTACTGAACACCACCAGAACAAGTTTATTAACAGCCCATCCAGCCACCATCCAATACAGGCTCTGCAAACTGCCTGCTCTCCACAGGTGCCACTCCGTGGCAGAACAACATAGAGCATCATAAGCCGGTTCCAAAGCTCCAGGACCAAGCAGGGCTGGACATTCAATTGTCTCTTGTCCCTAAAAGCAGCCACCATCTCTGCAGCGCAGGTGTTAGGTCACTCTCAGGGCAGCTGGAGGAAACGTATACAGCAACCATCCAACGAGCATGAGTAAGTTGTGGATGAAACAAAAGAAAACTGACTTTGGCTTTCATCTTTGCCAGCCTCTTAACTGGGAAACTGAACGATAATCACCAAGGTTAAAAACATGTACACGCTTGCCCATTATATTCGCTGGGCCCATTATATTCACTGGCTTGCCTTTATGATATTTAGTTGCTTCTAGTAACAGAGGGGTAGCCGTGTTAGTCTGAATCTGTAAAAAGCAACAGAGGGTCCTGTGGCACCTTTAAGACTAACAGAAGTATTGGGAGCATAAGCTTTCGTGGGTAAGAACCTCACTTCTTCAGATGCATACTTCTGTTAGTCTTAAAGGTGCCACAGGACCCTCTGTTGCTTTTTAGTTGCTTCTGTTATATTTGCTGTAACGCAAGAACGCTGCAGGCCTGTAGCCTGTAAGATATTAGCTGGAGCATAGGTTAGCATAAGTGTGGTTAAGTAGGCCATAACCCTGGACACAGATCAATGGTCACTTTTCGTTTTTGGGAACTAAGGAGAGCTTGCTCGATGGTAGGAGTTAGAATGTTCCAGGCAGTGCGACCGCAAGGAACAGGGAAGTAATAACCGCAAATCCGCTTAAGCAAGGGGTGACAGGTAGCATCATGCGCTAAAATGGCAGTCACATGTATCAATATGTTAACCTATAGAATAAGTACATCTCAGTATTACATTGGTGAAAAGGCTTAATATGGGCATAGAGGTATAAGCATGAGGAGGTGATGCCTATAACAGGGCAGTCAGCATGTGGCCTGGGGCTGTTCTTTCCTGGGCCTCTTCTGTTGCCATCTGTTTCTCTACTACTTGGCCCTTCAAACTCATTGGGGAACTTGGACCATTGGACACTGTGGCATGCCAGAGACAGGGCCCTTTGTCTCCTATCACAAGGTCATCAGCTAAGGGTGTGAGTATGCAGTTCTAAGAGCTTGTGCATAGAATGCTACCACAGATCACCCTGATCCTGTATTATCTCTATCTTGCTATGTGGCTTGGGTTTATTCTAGCTTTATCCATTATTGTACTAAAAGTACAGTGCTCTACATCCAAAATGCTTCTGAAATAAATGTAGTCAAACTTTACTAATTCTGGGTCACTGAGAATAAAAATGATGCTTAAAATTGTTGATTGGCTCTAGTTTTCAAGATATGCTATTGGGTCAGTATATACGACCCTTGACTTGGGAATGGCAGAGGATAAGTGAGTTATAAAGGGAAGGGATCTCAATTTAAACCAGAAATGACTAAAATACATCTTTGACTGGATCTATGAATAAATCTATGACTGGGTTTGGACAGTACTTGCTTTTTAGGCAAAACAATGAATGATGCAATCTGAAGCTGGTATTGTGTCATACATGATATGAATTGCATCATGTTATTCCTAGAAGTCATGGATGATGCAATCATAACGAAGCTTACATCACTCTGCTGAACAAATTGCCCTATATCAGCTCTAGAAATCATACAGTGTCGTGCTCTCTTATTTGTCAGTGTTTTATTTTGCAAAGGAACACATTTCTGTTTATCTAAAGTGAGCAGAGATGCCTCGTACTTGTGTGAACAGTGCAGATAACTTCTGCTATGTTTGTGGTGAAGTGACTTTTGCATCACAAAAGCGCAGTATAACCACTATGGTTAAGAAAGCCTATCACCTTTATTTTGACTGCAAAATTGGAGATCAGAACAAGAGATGGGCCCTACACATATGCTGCAACACTTGTGCAACAAATCTTCGCCAGTGGTTGAACAGGAAAAGGAAATCTATGCCTTTTGCAGTGCCAATGATTTGGAGAGAGCCAACAGATCATACCAGCAACTGTTACTTCTGCGTGGTGCCTCCAGTTGGGAAAGGTGTGTCAAAGAAGAAAAAGTGGACTGTGCATTATCCAAACATTCCATCAGGTATACGCCCAGTACCCCATGGAGAAGGACTGCCGGTTCCTGATGCACCAGAATCTTTCTCACTTGAGTCAGACAAGGAAGAGGAAGAGGATGAAACTTCTGGTCCTGAACCATCAATGTCGCAGGACCCACATTTTCTCCCATCCTCCTCCTCTGAACCACACCTCATAACACAAGGTGAACTGAATGACCTTGTCAGGGATTTGGAACTACCCAAGAGTAAGGCAGAGCTGTTGGGCTCCAGACTACAGCAGTGGAATCTCCTGGCAGGTGATATTAGGGTTTCCATGTTCCGTGACTGTCAAAAGGATCTTGTCCCATTCTTCTTCATGGAAGGTGATCTTGTAGCCTGCAACAACATCGATGGTGTGATGGCAGCCCTCAACATCGTTCACGATCCAGATGAGTGGAGACTGTTCATTGATTCGTCGAAGACGAGTCTTAAAGCTGTTTTACTGCATAATGGCAATGTTTTGCCATCAATTCCAATTGGTCATGCAGTCCATATGAAGGAAACCTATGACAATATGAAACAACTTTTGAGGTGCATAAACTATGACCAACATCAGTGGCAGCTTTGTGGCAATTTGAAGGTTGTTGCTCTCTTGCTTCGTCTGCAGACTGGATACACAAAGTACTGCTGTTTTCTCTGCGAATGGGATAGTCGTGCAAGAGATTCCCACTACATCAAGAAAGATTGGCCACTCCGACAGTCATTGGAGCTAAAGATACATTTTTTGCACTCTCATCTAGATTTTTTTCCACTGAATTGCGGAGCAGTGAGCGATGAGCACGGCGAGCGATTTCACCAGGACATTGCAACAATGGAGAAACGCTATCAGGGCAAATGGAGCCCATCAATGCTTGCAGACTATTGCTAGACAGTGACAAGAGATGCTCCATTTAATGAATACAAGAGACAAGCCAAGAAGCGCCGAGTAGACACTGAATAGAACTAAACTATGTACATAATAGTTTTTTGCCTTTTGTTTCATAATACATTTTATTTATATAACCCTTTTGCTGATATTTAAAGTGTTACATAAACAGGACAGGTGAAATATTATCATGTAAAGCAACCATAAACACATGAAAAGATCTAGGTTTACAATTTATGATTAAAACTCTACTATCTACACAATATACATAGACATAAAATGTAAAAACTTAAATATCTTAGAAACAGTAGCCAATCAGTTGTTTTAATTGTCATATTTGAATCCAGCACATCAAAATACATAATAAATAGCACATTTTATCTCTGAAGCAGATGACTTCTCAAAAATTGTAGACCAGTGATATCTAAGATTTTACTTTGCCCTCAGTGTGAGTGTCGCTGTCATCTATCCTGAGACTCCCCACAAGATATTGAACTCCATAGTGTGAATTCTGAGTAGTTTGATTCTGGGGGAAGAACCTTATCACAGTCAGGTTCAATTGGCCATTAATCTAAAGATTAGCAACCTTAAAAAGGGTCAGTCAACAAACAAAAATCAGCAAAGGAAAACAGAGCAGATGCATTTTCCTGTTTCTGTCTAATGCACTTTGAGGTGCTTGGATGGGAGGGCCCATATTATCAACCTAGGCCGGCAAAGGAAAGAAAGACCAGCTGATATCAGTCAATGGGTTAGAGCTTCTCACCTCTGGCCATTGTTGTGCAGTCATGGCTAGGATAGAAATCAAAATCAGTTTCTTGGCGGGTGGGCGGGCTCCACCTGCCGCAAACGTGGACTTCCCCGGCCCCCCCTGCAATCAGATGTAACACAACAATTTGACTATAGCGGTAGGTCTACTAGGAAAGCATTCTGTAAATGATATGCAAGTCACTGTTCGTTTACTTAAGGAGGTACTGAGCGAAAGGTGATATCTGCTTGCTGAAGATCAAGAAAAACAGGACGGGGAAGGCTGACACTGATCTGTCCCTAGTTATCTGATAAGATCTCTAGTACTCAGATGTGCTAAGCTAGGGTGACCAGAGGTCCCTATATTATTGGGACCATCCTGCTATTAGAGGGCTTTGACTTATATGGACAACTATGCCCCCACACACACACCCCCAAAAAAGTATCCCAATTTTTCACACTTGCTCTGTGGTCACCCTCTGCTAAGCTAATAGAAATAAATCAGGCTCTTTACTAGGTGATGTGACAGAGGGAGGAGGTCTATGTCGAACTGTGAACTCCGTGTTGCTTTGTGTTGGCCATTTGGTGTTCACTGCCGGTCTGGATTGTCAAAGCAGGCTGGCCTGACTCCTGCTCAGAAGGAGTGAGGAGACCCATCAAGGGCCATCAACACTGATTGTCTCTTCCCTAATGGCCCATCCACAAGAACAAACAATTCTCCTGGCTGGGAGAAGTTCTCAGCCTGAGCACATGGCCAGTGAGATCAGAGACTCTATTTAGGGGTAATATGCTCTCTGTGAAGGAGGGGTGGGGGGCACCCACCACCACCTGCCAGAAGACTGGGCAGAGGAAAGAGAAGACAGGTGGAGTCGGCCTAAACCTGAAATACTGACCAGGTCTCTCAGGTTCCCAGAACGGGTGAGATCAGACTCATGGAGGTGGCATCTCAGCACTGTTTGTTGTTTTTCCAAAGATCTGTAACTCTGTTTACAGTAAAGTGCCGGTGGTGCAAAATCCCTTTGTTAAGCCGGCATTCCTTGCTCACCTGCCACGCTGTCCCGGAAGGGGTTAATTGAGAAGCCCAGCACCCACAGCAAAGTGGCACTCTGGACACAAATAAGCAGCTTATTCCAACACCCATGATCCTTCCACATCCCCGCCCCACTCTCCTTCCTACTTTTCCCTCTTTTCTCATTCTTTTACTCCCCACGTCCCATCTCTTCCTCCTCCCCAGGGATGCCGGCTCTGCATGCCAGGCATTCAGCTGGCACAGGCGAGATCTAGCCCATAGACTCATAGAAATGTAGGGCTGGACGAGATCTCAAAAGGTTACGTCGTCCATCCCCCTGTACTGAGCCAGGATGGCGTATACCACGTTCAATGGCGCATAGTAAAATGGCAGATGAAATTCAGTGTTGATAAATGTAAATTAATGCACCTTGGAAACCATCGTCCCAGCTATACATATAAAATGGTGGGGTCTAAACGAGCTGTTACCACTCCAGAAAGAGATCCGGGAAGCATCATGGATAGTTCTCTGAAAACATCTGCTCCGTGTGCAGCGGCAGTCAAGAAAGTGAACAGAATGGTAGGAATCATTAGGAAAGGGACAGATAATAAGACAGAAAATATCATATTTCTGCTATATAAATCCATGGCACGCCCACGCCTTGAACATTGTGTGCAGTTCTGTCGCTCCATCTCAAAAAAGATATATTGGGATTGGAAAAGGTTCAGAAAAAGGCAACAAAAAGGATTAAGGGTCTAAAACAGCTCCCATATGAGGAGAGATTAATAAAACTGGGAGTTTTCAACTTGGAAAAGAGCCAACTAAAGGAGGATATGATAGAGGTCTATAAACTTATGGATGGTGTGGCAAAAGTGAATAAGGAAGTATTATTTACTCCTTCTCATAACACAAGAACCAGGGGTTTCCCAATTAAATTAATTGGCAGCAGGTTTCAAACAAACAAAAGAAAGTCTTTCTTCACCCCACACACAGCCAATCTGTAGAACTCGTTGCCAGGGGATGTTGTGAAGGTCAAAACTATACTGGGGGTCAAAAAAAGAAGTAGGTAAGTTCATGAAGGATCGGTCCATCAATGGCGATTCGCCAAGATGGTTAGGGATGCAACCCCTTGCTCTGGGTGGCCCTAGCCTTTGACTGCCAGAAGCTGGAAATGGACGTTCTGTTCATTCTCTCTGAAGCACCTGCCATTGGCCACTGTTGGAAGACAGGATACTGGGCTAGATGGCCCACTGGTCTGACCCAATATGGCCGTTCTTATGTTTGATAGTTTCCCTGGCATCGCAAAGCTCATGATGGTGCTGTAAAGGAAAATTTAGGGGGGGGCCTTAGGACTCTGGTCAAGCTTACAGGCCTAAAGAGTTGACCGAGCCTGTTTTTGTAGGAAAAATCCCCAAAGCAGAACAATGGCTTTGTGTGTATAAAGGGCAGGAGGGGGCAGAGTGAAAAAGTCCCCAAGTAGCATAATTTGCAATAGCCAGGCTTATGAAATATATAACCGCAACAGTTGTGTTAAAAAGGTCGCTGACCGCAAAAGAACAGACAGTAAGTAACAGGAGTGGGGAGACGCTTGGTTTTGCTTTTGGCCTGTATTGATTTTGCAATGTATTCCAAATAAGGTGATTAATACGGAAGTATGTGTAATTTGTCTGCGGTTTTAAGCTTTAAAAAGCTTGCGTGTTCCTTGACTCGGGGGACAGCTACTTAGAGCTGTTACCCCCCTGCGCGCTGGTAATCAATAAAGGTGCCTCAGGCTGATCTAATCCAAAATCAATCGTGTGGTCAATTTTCCACAACAGTGCCAATAGCACAGCCGGCTTGTGAGCAGAGATGGACACCCTAGCAGTAATGGTGCAGAACGAGGTAGAAGACAACTGGGAGATATTCTACCCAAAAGCAGGGGTGTGAAGGATCTGGGATCAGAGAGGCCTCCAGGATGGGGAAAAGGAGTAGGCTGATGTGGAGTAATGTTTCCCTTCCAAGCAAGGAGCTCTGCTCCACATGGTTACACTGCGACTCCCCTGTGGTTCAGAAAAGCTGGGCAGGGAGGAGGGGGACAGATCTGACTTCCTTGCCATCTCCCATTGGCATGAGATCTCTAAAGCCTCCAAGCAACGGTACCTGACAGTCCGTGAAGCGGGACAGAAATGCAAAGTGCTGCTGAGTCAGCCAGGCCAGCAATGGGGAGAGGTCTCCAGCTCATTGGGTGGAACGCAAATCTCACTTGTGTACAACGGTCTCCATTGTTTTAAAGTGGTTTTATCCAATGCAGGAGTTGGGATCTCAGCAGGAGGCCAATGCAGTCAAAGCAAAGCTCCGCTATCCTTTGTACAGTAATTGGGATGTGCTGATCTCACAATGGGTAGGCCTGGTGACAGGGCTGGGCTGGGCTAGGGAATAGAATGTAATACAGACTCACCACACGGATTCCTCAGACCAATTTAAAGGGGAAAGTCAACAGAACCCAGGTACTGAAACTCCAGTTCATTTCAAGGTCCCACTCCCAGGCTCTCTGTTCTGGAAAGCAGTTATCATAGAATCACAGAATCGCAGGACTGGACGGGACCTCGAGAGGTCGTCTAGTCCTGTCCCCTGCGCTCCTCCAGGTCTATTATCTAGACCATCCCTGAGAAGTGTTTGATTAACCTGCTCTTTAAAAACCTCCAATGATGGAAATTCCATAACCTCCCTATGCAATTTATTCCAGTGCTTAACCACCCTAACAATTAGGAAGTTTTTCGTAATGTCCAACCTAAACCGCGCTTGCTGCAATTTAAGCCCATTGCTTCTTGTCCCATCCTCAGAGGTTAAGGAGAACAATTTTTCTCCCTCCTCCTTGTAACAAACTTTTATGGACTTGAAAACTGTTATCACATCCTCTCACAGTCTTCTCTTCTCCAGACTAAACAAATCCAGTATTTTCAATCTTCCTTCATAGATCATGTTTTCTAGATCTTTAATCATTTTTGTTGCTCTTCTCTGGACTTTCTCCAATTTGTCCACATCTTTCCTGAAATGTGGCACCCAGAACTGGATACACTACTCCAGCTGAGGCCTAATCAGTGTGGAGTAGAGTGGAAGAATTACTTCTCATGTCTTGCTTACAATACTCCTGCTAATACATCCCAGAATAATTCTTGCTTTTTTTGCAAGTGTTGACTCATATTTAGCTTGTGATCCACTGTGACCCCCAGATCCCTTCCCACAGTACTGCTTCCTAGGCTGTCATTTCCCATTTTGTATGTGTGCAACTGGTTGTTCCTTCCTAAATGGAGCACTTTGTATTTGTCCTTATTGAATTTCATTCTATTTACTTCAGACCATTTCTCCAGTTTGTCCAGATCATTTTGAATTTTAATCCTATCCTCCAAAGCACTTGCAACCCCTCCCAGCTTGGTATTGTCTGCAAACTTGATAAGTGTACTCTCTATGCCATTATTTAAATCACTGATGAAGACACTGAACAGAACCGGACCCAGAACTGATCCCCGCAGGACCCCTCTTGACATGCCCTCTCAGCATGACTGTGAACACTGATAACTACTCTCTGGGAACAGTTTTCCAACCAGTTGTGCACTCACCTTGTAGTAATTCCATCTAGGTTGTATTTCCCTAGTTTGTTTATGAGAAGGTCATGCGAGACAGTATCAAAAGCCTTACTAAAGTCAAGATATACCACATCTACCGCTTCCCCCCATCCACAAGTCTTGCTAGCCTGCCAAAGAAAGCTATCAGGTTGGCTTGACACGATTGGTTCTTGCGATGGAAGGTGCTCTCCCAGAGCAAATTGGGATCCGGGGGCAGTGCTAAAGCAAAACAGCAGGGGGCGTCTGAACTCAAAGGAGGACAAAAAACAGCCTATATTTCCTCCACTGAGGCTGAACCAGCAGGTCCAACTAATCGGAAATGTCCTGACCGTTTACGAGAGAAAAGATGAAAATGCACATGTAGAGAAGGTGATCAATAGCACTCCAAGCTTCCCTGTGTCTTTCCACAGGGCAAAACCAGCCACCATATGCCAGAGTAAAGGAAGCCTGGGACTGCTGATGCTTTCCATGCCTTTGATATGCCTACCCCAACCAATTTCTCCTGGAAAGCTCTTTAAACATGGAGAGCACAATGGAAGGGCTAAGTATTATCGCTCCTTCCTGGAACAAGTGCTTCTGCAACTGCTTCCCCCTGCCTGTCTCTGGAAAAGAAATCCCCACCAAATTGTACAAGCAAGCGGAGGCCTTTTCAAATGTCTAACAAATGGGCTCAAAACGGTGTTTGATCCCAGAGACTCAAACAGACCAATCAGGTGCTGGAGGGACTTTGTTAGATAGCTTTGCCAAGTAAGTTGATTTTCATTTTATGAGGATCACATCATCCCTTTTGCATATTATGTATTTTATCCTCCGACTCTCACCTTCTTCTCAATTCAAATACACAAAGGAATGCTCCCGACTGGATGAAAGTTACCAGCTTTATTATGTACCAGTAAACTGCACACCGTCAAAAAAGAAAAAAGTGTTCAGGAAAAGACCTGAAAAATCAATATCACGTGTCTCAGGCGCACGTAACATCAAGTCACAATGCCCTACACATGCAATTCTCCAACACAACATCCTGGAAAATACAGATCTGCAGCTTAAACAGATGAAATTACACTTTAATATTCAACGTCTGAGAAGGAAACGGATAGAATTGATGCTCACTATAGCTGTGCTTCATTTAACTTAAATGCGTCAATACACACAGTCACACAAAGCCAATACACACAGCCTCATTCCATTCCCTTGACACGTACAGTGCCCTGAAAAGGACTTCTGTTTTGAAGCACGACATGGATTCATTCTGTATCTTAATGCTATCCCATTGCAATGTAAGCCCGGGAATAGCAGAACTTGAGTGAGCCAACGCTGGGTTTGTTAAAAACTTGAGCACCTCCACTCATTTGTAACCCCCGTTAGGAATTGTTGAACCCTGGGTCCCAACTTAGGGCTCCTGCATCTACACTGCATTATGTGTGCCCAAGTCCAACCACCCGTATCCCAGAATTCCTAGCATCCTCCCCAAATGAGGGGCCGTGCTAGCCATAGGCACCGACTCCGTGGGTGCTCCGGGGCTGGAGCACCCACAGGGAAAAATTGGTGGGTGCTGAGCACCCGCCGGCAGCTCCCTGCCCCAGCTCACCTCCGCCTCCGCTCTGCCTCTTCCCCTGGGCGCACCGTGTCCCCACTTTTTCCCCCGGCTCCCAGCGCTTGCACTGCGAAACAGCTGATTCACACGGCAAGTGCTGGGAGGGAGGGAGGAGGAGGGGGAATGCGGCGTGCTCGGGGAAGAGGCGGGGCCGGGATCTGGGGAAGGGGTCCAATAGGGGCAGGGAGGGGGTGGAGTTGGGGCGGGGACTTTGGGGAAGGGGTTGGAATGGGGGCAGGGCAGGGGGGCATGAGCCCCCACCGGCGCCGGGGAAAGTTGGCGCCTATGGTTCTAGCGCTTTGTTCGTGGTGCAGCATGGGAAAACTTGACTGTCCACCAGATTTGACTGTCCAGAGAACAAAGAAAATTGGCGTGTGGGACACTTTTGGCAGACTCCCAGAGCACCACCAGTGGGACTATGTCTATGCTGCGAAACAATACGGCTAGAACCCTGGTCCCAGCTTGACTCAGGCTCAGACCCTGCATCCCTGGGGGGTCCTGGGACGCCGGGTCCGAGCCTTGGACGAGTGTGATTTGTGTTTAGACAGAAGGGGAGTTAGCCTTGACCCTGAGTCTGGACTCTGGGGTTACACTGCCGTGTAGACGTACCCTAAGGATTCAAGACCTCTTCCTTTTCCTGCAAACACAGTATTTTTTTTTTCACTCAAATCCACCTGAATGGATTGGGTTTGTCGATGATTTTTTTCTCTTGCTGCTGTGTCCATCTGTTATCCTTCCCCGGGATTGCTTCAGACCCAAAGCAAATACATGAATGTAACCCAGAGTCCTTCTGTCAGCCGATGAAGAGAACTGTGAGCAGCCTGACGATAACCCAACTCTGCAGCCGTATACATCAGACGTCTGATGAGTTCTCTCCTGTATGCACGGATCCGTCTGGTCTTAAGTTTTCTGCTGGTGTCGGAAAATTCAGTAAAGCTTCTCAGGTAAAAATCCCAAACTAAATTGCATCATCTAACCTGTTTTAGGATGTGATACTGTGCTCCTCACTCAGGCAAAACTGCCACTGACTTCAATGGGACTACTCAGGGCGCTGATCCTGCAAACCCTTCTGCACATGGTTAGCTTTACTCGGGTGAGTAGTCCCACTGCACGGCTACTCACCCGAGCAGTCAGTCCTAGATTTTAGAGCAACTGTGATCATTCAGACGGATCCCCTGCATAACACAGGCTTGGTTCAGGGATTCCTGAACCAAGCCAATAACTTCAGAACAAGACACCCAATCTCGATTTAACATTTAGCACAGGGACATTTCCTGGATCTGGCCCAAAATGAATAATGCCAGCCTAAGATCTTAGTATTTAGATTCAATTTGGTGTAGATAAAAGACAGCAACATACCTGTACTGGGTCATTTGCTGTCATGAAAACTTTTACCTGCTGCCACACAAAGGCTGCATTGCTATTAAATGTGCATTAGACAAAGAAGGGATATTAATAGCCTTCATTCCCTTTGGCTCCGTTTAAAGATTTCTGGCATAGGCACCTTAATAATCCTTTGTTGTTTTTTCTCTCCAAGAGCTGTGAACAGTGGATGGAATTTCCCTTACTGGTTGTGCCTATGAACCAAGAGTGAAGTTCATGACAGCAAAGAGCCTAAACTGGGCATAATTTAAAGCCTCCATAAGCCTGGGGGTCTTGAGCAGCATATAGGGCCTTGTTTGGGGGGCGGTGAAGGGTCCACTCCTGCTCCCACTACCGTCAACAGTAAAACTCACTTAGATTTCAACAGTGACAATTATTGGAGTGTAACTCTGTGTATAGTGGCAAATGCCAGCAAGCTCTCCCTGCTGCTAGCAGAGAACGCCACATGGGCTCATGACCAGCAACCAACCAACTCTCTGTATAACTTAATGTAAATGTATTCATCTGAATTTGGGTTATTGCAGATTATGTATTATATGTATCTTATGAGTTTTTAAACAAACTTTGCACCTGTGGATTATCTAAGCACTATACCCGGATGTACAGACACACTGTTCTCAACTCAATGTGTATTATATAATTTTAACATTAGCTTTAATAAAAATTTTATATCTGGCACATAAATACCTTGCAATGGTGGCTACAAAAGTCCCATGCGAATGCCTGGTCTCACTTTCTGGTGACAATGTAAATAAGAAGTGGGCAGCATTATCTCCCGTAAATGTAAACAAACTTGTTTGTCTCAGTGATTGGCTGGACAAGAAGTAGGACTGAGTGGACTTTTAGGCTCTGAAGTTTTACATAGTTTTGTTTTTGAGTGCAGTTACGTAACAAAAAAAAAGTCTACATTTGTAAGTTGCACATTCCTGATAAAGAGATTGCATTATGGTATTGAAAAGATACATTGAAAAATACTATTTCTTTTGTTTGTCATTTTTATGGTGCAAATTTTTGTAATAAAAATAATAATATAAAGTGAGCACTGTGCACTTTGTATTCTGTGTTGTAACAGAAATCAATATATTTGAAAATGTAGAAAAACATCCAAAAATATTCAATACATTTCAATTGGTATTCTGTTGCTTAACAGTGCGATTAAAACTGCGATTAATCGCGATTGGTTTTTTTGAGTTAATCTCATGAATTAACTGCAATTAATTGACAGGCCAATGTTAGATTTATAATACAACCTTGGGGGGAAAAAAAGAAACTTCTGCTTTGAAGCCTGCCTTCAAAACTAGGTCAAGAAATGGTCCGTTCCAGTCAGGGCCCTTGAGAAAACCAAACGGCTCTAGGTCTATTTCTCTCTACCCAGGCATTTCAAATAACTCCCATCACTTGGGCACCTAGGCAGCACGCAAGTCTGGGAAAACCCAGCGTTTACAATGCTCTGAGCAACTGATTAGCATTTTTTGTTTTTTTGTTAACGCTATAAAGGAGACTGGGAAATTGAGCCCAGTGGTGTCAAGGGCTTGTTCCAAGGGCAGTTTGTTGAAATAAGCTGATGCCAGCTGATCCAGTGCACAAACATTCCCACGGCCTTCAACGGGTCTTGACCAGGCCTTAAACTTCTTCCCAAACCTACCAGGTGCCTGATCCTGCAGCCCGTGCTCACGAGTAGCCCCTGTGGATTAGGCCCCACCAATGAATATGTTACCATCAATGTTCCTGCTAATTTTTCCCACCCATGTGCAGAATTAATTTTGTTATGTGCACCAATATGGAGGTGATGTGCGGTAGGGGTGGGGCTGAGGGGTTTGGAGTTTGGGAGGGAGCTCAGGGCTGGGGCAGAGGGTTGGGGCACGGGGGGAGGGCTCCAGCTGGAGGTGCAGGCTCTGGGGTGGGGCCATGGATGTGGGGTTTGGGGTGCAGGCTGCCCCTGGGCTGCAGCGTGGAGAGAGGACTCCCCCCAGCCCTCTCTCCCCACAGCAGCACTTGGGCTGGGGGAGAGTTTTTCTCCCCCTCACCACAGCCCCAGAGCTGGGGGGAAGAGGCGCCTCGCCCCATCGCCACAGCCCCAGAGTGGTGAGGGAGAGACGTCTCATCCCATCGCCACAGCCCTGGGACTGGAAGGGAGAAGCACCTCGCCCCATTGCCGCAGCCCCAGAGCTGGGAGGGAGAGACGTCTCGCCCCACAGCCGCAGCCCCAGAGCTGGGAGGAAGAGACGTCTCGCCCCACAGCCGCAACCCCAGAGCTGGGAGGAAGAGACGTCTCGCCCCACAGCCACAGCCCCGGAGCTGGGAGGGAGAGACGTCTCGCCCCACAGCCACAGCCCTGGAGCTGGGAGGAAGAGACGTCTCGCCCCACAGCCGCAGCCCCGGAGCTGGGAGGGAGAGACGTCTCGCCCCACAGCCGCAGCCCCGGAGCTGGGAGGGAGAGACGTCTCGCCCCACAGCCGCAGCCCCGGAGCTGGGAGGGAGAGACGTCTCGCCCCACAGCCGCAGCCCCGGAGCTGGGAGGGACAGACGTCTCACCCCACAGCCGCAGCCCCGGAGCTGGGAGGAAGAGACGTCTCGCCCCACAGCCGCAGCCCCGGAGCTGGGAGGGACAGACGTCTCGTCCCACAGCCGCAGCCCCGGAGCTGGGAGGGAGAGGCGCCTCGCCCCACAGCCGCAGCCCCGGAGCTGGGAGGAAGAGGCGCCTCGCCCCACAGCCGCAGCCCCGGAGCTGGGAGGGAGAGGCGCCTCACCCCACAGCCGCAGCCCCAGAGCTGGGAAGGAGAGGTGCCTCTCTCCTCGCTGCAGCCCTGGGGGTCGGGGAATTGCCGCAGTCCTGCACACCCCAAGCTCTCCCATCACCAGTCCCCACCTCACCACACTGCCATCTTCCAAGCCCACCTGTGGCCAGGTCCCTGAGTGCAGTGTGCACGCCTGCGCGGCTCTGCTAATTAAGTGTGCAGCCTCCCGCGCAGCCGTGCCCCTTAGAGGGAACACAGATCACCACCACCGCTGATTGTAAAAGGGAAGCAAGCGCCAAAGGGATGCTGCCTTTTTCCTGGGCAGTAAGTCTCCCAGTCTGGGAGAGGATGTGAAACAGATCTCCCGGCATCAGTAGCAACCTTTGCTCTCCAGCCTGGGTCACTGCAGACTCTTCCCTTTAAACCCTGATGCCTTTTGCACAGCTCTGAATGGCTGTCCTTCCGCACTCTCCCGCCCTAGTCTGCTCAGGTCGCAGCCCCCTGACTAGTCATCACGGGAGGAACTGGGGACGGCTGCTGGCAATCAGCCAGCAGGGAGCCAGCCAGTTTTTACGTCCGGCCCCATCCCTGCTCAGAAACAGCAGGGTGATGGATTCAGCTGAGCAGAGCTAGCAGTCACACACAAACATGTCAGGGGAAAGTCAAGACCTGGGAAGTCCAGTGTGTTTGTCTTCCCCACTCGGCTCTCCTTTTCTCAGGCCAGCGCCACACGCAGCTTTTGTACCGATGTCACTATTTCCGGGAGGGGGGCGATTTTTCTACCGACATAGTTATATCCGTACAGCTCCTAGGCCTGATCTACACTGGGGGGGGGAAGAGAGGGATCAATCTAAGTTATGCGACTTCAGCTACGTGAATAACATAGCTGAAGTTGACGTACTTAGATCGACTTACCGTGGTGTCTTCACCACAGTGAGTCGACTGCTGCCGCTCCCCCGTCGACTCCACCTGCACCTCTCATGGTGCTGAAGTACAGAAGTCGACAGGAGAGCGCTCGGGGGTCGATTTATCACGTCTAGACTAGACCCGATAAATCGACTTTGGTGGATCGATCACTTCCCGCTGATCCGGCGGGTAGTGTAGACATACCCCTAGTGTGGACACAGTTATACTGGTGTAAAGGTGCCTTATGCTGGCGTAATCACATTTATACCAGTATAACTGCACATACACTATGGCTTTAACTAGACTGGGATAGTTCGGTGTGTGGACAGAGCCCTCAGCAATGGGAATTAGCTTGTTCACACATCCTGATCAGCTTGCAAAATGCAGAACGCTAGGCTATTTCCCTTCCTGATTTACCATGAAACGCAATACAATAGGTGAGATTTAAGTGGTGACCTGATGGATGCTCCCGCAGCAGCCAGGAACATTCTCAGAGCCTGGCTGCGGTAACACAGATCATAGCGCTAGACAAAATGACCTGCGCTTGATCGGCTTGGAAATCGGGCTTTAAACCGTAATCCTGCTGCGGCCTTCACTTCATGACCAGTTTCACACAACCACATCCCTTTTGGTTTTAAAGAATCGCTATGACCATTTTAAAGATCGGATCGGCATGGGTGAAACATCCTGGCCACCCTTCTAACGGCCTTCGTTAGCACCCGTAGGCTGATCATTGGCCATCACAGCTCCGTGTGTCGCTTGGGCGGCTTCTCTCTTCCTACGAGCCTTGGGACCGTGCCACGCAAGTCTCTCCCTGGCGACTGGCCTTTCTCTGCTTCCAGCCCCGGTTCTTCCACCTGCTCCTCTCGGACCGTCGACTTCTCTTCAGAGACCTCTTCTGCCTGCTGCAGGTCCTCGGTACCACCACGACTATAAACTGTGTGCACTGTGAATTCAGGTAGGGTGGCCTCCATCATGCGTAAGAAATTGTAAGCAGGAAGAGGAGGCTTCCAGGCTTCATCAGACAAAGTAGCTGAGAAGAGACACAATCAGAAGTTAATGACCGAGGGTTGGGACACATCGGATGGCAGGTAGGCCCAGATCTTGCACTGAGAACTGCACGACCCTATAGACCCCTCACTGTGTGATTCTCAGTGCAGGCCAGGGCCTAGCATTTCTCTCTTTAGCATAACAGTTTGGCCAGAGCAGTTTCAGTCAGTAATGGAAATCACAATTTCACTACAGTTTCCATTAGCTACTCGGGACACTGGTTTTTCTCATGGCTGGAAAGAATTTGTATTTTTGAAATTGGATTTCTTCTTTAAACAGCGCCTTCAAATTGAGGACAATAATACAGTCATTTAATAAACACAATATGCAGTCCTGGCCCTTTTAAATTCCTCCTGTAGTAGAGGAGATCTCTTGCCCTCCAAGGTGAAGTCCAGTGCGTAAGACTGTGAGCGCCTATAAAAAGTTCCCAAAGGGCTAGAGGAGTTTTAAAGGGACAGGACTCTAAATACCATATTCTTGTTTTGCACACGAGAAACTGGTGTTTTTTCAAAACATCTCCATTTCCCCCAAAAGTTGTGTTTTTTTTTTTTTTTTAATTTCAAGCTTTGCATCACATTTATCCCCGTCCTTCAAATCATTTTGTCCCTAGAAAGATTTAATGCAAACCAACAGTCTTTGGTTATCATGTGTTATGTGTATTGTGTTTGATGTGTATTATGTATTGTGCATTATGTTCTTATGTGTGCAAATAAAGCTCTTTGCTTCAAAGTTATGTTTGCTCTTCTAGAATTGCTGCACAAGGGAACCACGCTGAGCTTATTTAACTAGAGCCAAACTGGACCCACCCACCATAAAAGTTGCTTTGTAAATCTACACCTTCAGCATTAAGAATGTTGAAAAAGGTGGACAGTGGATATCTTGTCTATTGTTTTGACTATAGAAGAGAGGACTAGTATTAAGACAAATCTTCTGTTCTAAGTACAAAGGAAATCTCCTTCTGGTGCATTAGTATATCACAGCTGAACAGGGAGGAGGCGGAAATCACATCTGCCATATGAAGCAGTTGGGACACCTCTAACAATAATATTTTAAAAAAAGCTTTCACTGGGGACTTAACCATGTGCTTAAACGCTCTGTTGAACTGGGGCCTGAATTAAGAAACAATTGAGTGTGTACGGCTGAATGAGGTTTCTACAAAAGGCAAATGCCCTAACAGAAATATAGTATGCAAGGCATAAACATATGCACAGAAGGTGAAATTGGGACTTAAAGGCTGAAAAGGGCTTATGTGGGACATCACCGGGACACTGTCCTTACTCTGCCCACGGGTGAATTCGACACGAAGGCCCCAGTCCTGCCATGAGCTGGATGTGAAATGAATGACAAATGAAACGCGATAGAGAAAATGATCCCTTCAGTATCAGGTGAGCAGATTCAGATTGTTTGCACGGAGCTGGGGAAACACAAAAGATTGAACGATACTGGTGTCATTTAGGGCCTACCAAGATTGGGAGATTGGACAGAAAGGCGAGAAATTGAGCTTTACTCGGCTGACAACAGGAGGTAAGAGATCGTTATCTTGTCCAAGAAAACTACTGAAAGGAAGTGAGGTGAATCTGTTTCCATTAGATAAGACAGGTTCTTAAGTATGTTTTCAATGGTAAGTCTATGGTTTGTGGGATTAAAGCATGAGATAAATTAGTCTTCAGACTCTTTCTAAACTAAAATTCGATGCAGTTGTTGAGGGCCTTTTATTACCACAAAAGCTTCACCTATTACCACAGTGTGGAGCTTTGTCTCCCTCTAGTTGCCGGACCACGTAACAGGTTTATGAGTATGCCGCTGCCTCACGGTGCACACATCAATTCTTAGCTCAGGAAGTAGAAGCCCTGTCCTGAGTTCAATCTCCACCAACAACCAGTCTATTACCAGGAAGCAGTAGCAGACTCATAAACCTAATATGTGGCCCTGCCACTAGAGGGGGACAAATCAGCAAACCGTCTCCAGAGGTTTAGCACTTCTCAAAACGTCTCAAATTCTGAACTATTGCGACGGAAGAAAGGGACGTGTATTTCAACAAGAACGTTGGCAGAAAGTGTGTCCTCTTGTCCAAGCTGCTGTGCGTGAGTCGCACTGACATTGCCAACATCTGCTGGGTTTGGATAAGTTGGCTTTAAACAAGCACTCTAGAATCCAGTCAAACCAGCTTATCCAAATTTTAGTTTGGAAAGAGTCGTACGGGAAGGGAGCTAGATGTTAGCACGGAGGTTCCATCTCCTGTTTGCCTGTGCCATCCCCGCTATCAATCAGCCCCATCACTACACCTATCGCCATAGGATCCAGGTGCTATCCTGAGCTCAACAGTAGTATAAAGAATATCGCCGTTGGTTCTGTAGACACTGACTGGAAATGGTTTGGAAATTAGGATCTCTAAGGAATTATTCCAGTGGAGAAAAAGACTCCACTTACCAGAAACTACCCAGAGTACATGGGCATGTAGAGATGTCTTTAGCTGTGGAGGGAAAGAGATTTGGGGACAACACATGGTAGATACGACGTTAAAAAGGGATGTCCACAATCTTGTTATTGGCCACTAGGAAGCTAACCCAAAACCCACTGGAGTCTTTCCATTGACTTCAATGGGGTTTGGATCAGGCCCTAGGTTATCTCCTCAGAAAACACCTGGTTTTGCCCCAGTGTCATTAACAATCCACCAGGTTTGTATTTCACATTGCTCCAAAGTTGAGTGTTAGTTTAGTGATTGTGAGTCTGAAATTGTTGTAGGGATGACTTATGAAAAGCGTTTTGGCTTTTTCCGCCTCAGTTCCTGAGTCACACAAGCCACTGCACAGTTACCAATAACGACAATACTCCATCTTCAAAGAATTTACAATACGAGGCACCAGATCCCTTTCCACCGATACTGCACTTTGCCAGTAAATGCACGGGAAGGCTGCATGCCTAGCACTGAAAGTTCCTAGTATGAGAGCTGGGGCAGACGCAGGAGACTTTTCATTAGCAATCAGCATTGAGAAAGCCCAGTTCTCAGTAACAGGCGTCAAATATAGTTGTGTGGATTATTGCAGAAAACTGATGGCAGTTCAGAACAATCCCCCCCAGCTGTCCCGCAAAGCACAGCACCTCAGACTGCAGAATCCGAGCAGTCTTTTCTGGCTGGACTATTTGTGCTTTGGCTCAAGCACAGAATAACTGAACTTTCCCATCATTAAATAACCATGACAGACAATTGAGCGCAGTGCCTAGAAACATCCGACAAGCCTTCATACTTACTGCTGGGAATCTCGAGCCCGGCTTTTAATTTCTCGAGCCAAGACAAGACGTTCGTTTCGGTGACAGATTGGTCTGAAGGAAATGCAAATACTTGACCGCCGGAATGAAGGTTCACCCAGGCAAGAAGAGGCAGAGGAGGTGGAGTGCTGAAATATGCCTTCAGGACTCCTCGGCCTACAGGAGTGTTTTTCCTGTAGAACAGATCCGATTGAACTTGGTCACTAACACTTAAGCCACGAGACAGGAATAGGATGTCCCGATTTGATAGGAACAATCCTGCTATTCGGGGCTTTTTCTTATATAGGTGCCTATGACCCCTCACCCCCTGTTCTGATTGTTCACACTTTCTATCTGGTCACCCTAGACAGGAATGAGCAGCAAAGGGTAGATCCTGCGAGGTGCTGAGTGCTCTGCCCTGACCCAGCAAAGCACGTAAGTCTGTGCTTAACTTCAAGCATGTGGCCACTTGCACTGAGGTCCCTGAGATTACTCAGGTGCTTCATGGTACATGTGCTTCAGCTGGACTAGGCCTAATGTGTCTGTGTGAGGGTGATCATTTAATGCGGAGAACGTGTGGCCCACTGTTTAGAGGCACGGGGGGGTGGGGAGGAGAGGGGAGGGAAGAGGTGACTTCACTCCTGTAAGATGATCAGCATGAGTCTTAAGAACCACATAAGTCCTACTATGAGTGCTGCCTAGGAGCTGGGTTTCTGCACAGCAGTGAATTTCACCCTAGAAGAGGATGCATTTTACTAGCTATAAAGCAAACAGGCATCTCCTTCCCGGTCTAGCCATTTAAACGACACAACCTTTTCCTCTTTGAAACGACCCTTCTTCCTTCCAAAAAGGTGATTTTTATTTTTAAATAAAGAGCAGTGGAGGATCGGGGGCAGGGAGAATTTGAGAAGGCCAAAAATTCAAGGGGCGCTTATATACTGCACATTGCTGGCAATCAGGTTGTTTGCCCTTTTAAAAAAAAAATAGTGCATTCCCCATCCACTAAATTACTCCCCACCCCGCAATACAGTTCTCAGTGCACAGAGCACTTTCTGATTCATTGATTTTGGCGCCTCAGGGAAGAGAAAAACATTCAGAGATGGAACAATTAAAAATACATGTCGGGGAGGGGCTAAAAATCTTCCCTCTTGCAACTTTGCATTTCTTGGCTGTTAGCTTTGCTCTGTTTCATAATTTGGTTGATGGTGGGGGCGGGGACGGTCCCTTCTTTTGCTTTAATTCTTTCGCTCCTTCTTTTGAAAACTTTCCTTTCTCT
Source organism: Malaclemys terrapin pileata (assembly GCF_027887155.1). Taxonomy (NCBI): domain Eukaryota; kingdom Metazoa; phylum Chordata; order Testudines; family Emydidae; genus Malaclemys; species Malaclemys terrapin. The sequence continues at coordinate 145,751,235 of NC_071508.1, read as the reverse complement.
CCCATACCCAGCCCTTCATTGCATTGTTCATGAGTATTTTCACGTTAGTTACTCAGAAAGTAAAATCTATCAAATGAACTCCTTCAGCAAGAATTCATTTACCCTGTTCTCCTATGGGTGAAAAATAAACTCCGGGGCAGCATCAGTTATAAGAACAAGGATAGGATTCAATTGATAGTTTAGTACTTTTCCTTGAACGCTGGTAGTTATCATTCAGCTCTGACTGCACTTGGCTCTTTGGGCTTTAATCACTACTAAATAACTCAGCGTCAGCCTAGGAATATGGACTAGGACTGCAATGGACCTCCTGCTTCTGCAGGCATCCTTGCCGTGATCCCCACACTGAATAACGGGTTAAAAAACCAGCTCGATGGTGTTTTCATTAACTGCAGAACCATGCTGTGAGCTAGGTCCTGGAAAGAAGCAAACGTGTTTTTTCATGCTCACAGGTTCATCCAGCAAGCGAGAAACGCCTCGTGGCCCTTTCCATTCGCCAAACTCAACATTTCCAGTCTCACTCTTCGATTTAGGCCTCCATCGTTGAACAAAATGAGTAAGGGTTTTTCCAGGCTCAAGTAGTCGGGGAGATTTTCCACTGTGATTTCTGGCTGCAAGAGAACAAAGTGAGATGGGTTTTAGAGTGAAAGGATCAAGGCCAGAAGAACGCAGGGGTTAATTTTACGGATTGGTGCCATTCTTACATTGGGTGGAAGCTGCTCAGATTATGGACATGTTTAAAACACCTGGAAATGCAGACACATGAATCCAGCGGGCTTAACAAGGCATGTGGGTGTGAAATTCACCCCTCTCCAGAGGAACGGTGCAAGGCCTCGGCACCACTTAGATATAACCCCACCCTCCCAGCACTCATAGACTCTAGGACTGGAAGGGACCTCGAGAGGTCATTGAGTCCAGTCCCCTGCCCTCACGGCAGGAAACTTGTTTAAACACATCTCTGAACACATCGCGGATGGTCATGCGGGATCTCATGAACTCCCTGTGTAACTGAGAAAATGCATTTATTTTTACCGTAAGCAGCAATTATACTTACAAATGTTTCCAGTAATTGGGACCTGATGGTCTGAACTATGTCCGGGACACTCTGTTTTGATAGCGGGACGCTATCTATTCTGTGATCTTCACGCCTCACTAGGAGCAGCGCTGGAAGAGGCACGGCATATTTACGGGCCCTACAGGAAAATGGTTTATTACAACCATGGAATGCCACATCTTACGCACGCAAAAACTGCTGCAACGCATTGTGTATGTCCTGAGGGACTGGATCAAGTGCACAGTAGGGAAATGCTGGGGAGGGAGAGAGACTTGACGTCATCAGGGTCTCAGTCCTGTAAGATCCTGAGCACGCTAGGATCCAGCAAAGAGACTTTAAAGTCAGAAGGGACCACTGTGATCCTCACTCTGGCCCTGCCTCCAGTGGGGTTCCTTCTATGCTTCAAGCCAGGCATGTGCTTACGTGCTCTGCTGGACTGAGCACGGAGAACCCGATTGGCAGAGGTACTTAGGCACCAAAAGATGCAGCTAGGACTCTAGGCTGCAAACACCGACGTCAATGGGAGTCTGGCGCCTTGGTGCTTTTGAGAATCCTACTCGGTGTCGATCTGCTTCTTCAGACAACCAAATCCCCTTAAAAATCTGGCCCCGGCTGTTTGGCTCCTCGCCGGAGTGAGCTCGAAGGCCCTGATTGGCTTTAATGGTGAGCATGCGATGAAGCGGTCGGCTGAATAACGGCCGGCATGGGGGTCTATGTTCACCAGCCCCAATGGGAAAACTGCCGACTACCAGCACAGAGGAACCACCTAGCGCCTTGTGGCTGAACACTGAAATGGCCAGCAGCCACTCGCTGCAATACAGCAGAGTCAATAAGGATTTGGGCAAAGTTTTCCGGTGGCTTTAAAACTCTAGAAAAGGGCTTCCCTTCTCTTGGTTCCCAGCCACATGGATTTATAGCACGGGTACAAAAGAAACTCGTGGGACCCAGGGTATAAACGGAGATTGATGCCCTTTTGAAGGCTGAAGGAATGGGGTCTGGAGAGACAGCCATGGACTTCAATGGGATTTGGATCAGGCCCACTCTGCACAGGAAGCCGGGGAGAAAGAATCAGCTAAAAGTAATCTACAAAGGGGAAAAAACGGAGAGGGAGACTTTTTCTTTTGCCTCTTTCTGATGAATGAAGAGGGATGAACATTTTCTCCACACCCCCGCACTACTCTGAAAAAGGGGAGGTTCTGCCTTTTTTTTCTTTTTTACGTTAGCAGTTTGGTCTTGCCTGCCCCAGACGATTCTGGGGGTAAAGAACTAGCAAGGTTGTGAGATGACAAGGACGCGAAAACTTAGCAACGGAGACTGGCAGGGACGGCTCCAGGCACCAGCGCAGCAAGCGCGTGCCTGGGGCGGCAAGCTGTGGGGGGCGGCCTGCCGGTCGCTGTGAGAGCGGCAGTCAGGCAGCCTTCGGTGGCATGCCTGCGGGAGGTCCTGCGGCTTCGGCAGCAATTCGGCGGCGAGTACGCCAAAGACGCGGGACTGGCAGATCACCCGCAGGCGTGCCGCCAAAGGCAGCCTGCCTGCCGTGCTTGAGGCGGCAAAAAACAGAGAGCCGCCCCTGGAGACTGGGGAAAAGATTCCTTCAAACAGAGACATAAAGTGACTTTTCCAGGATTACCCAGGAGATCAGTGGCAGAGCCAGGAGAGAATCCAGTTCTCCTGCATTCCAGCCCAGTGTCCTCTCATAACTGGCTATCATAAGAACACAAGAACAGCCACACTGGGTCAGACCAAAGGTCCATCCAACCCAGTATTCTGTCTTCCGTCAGTGGCCAGTGCCAGGTGCCCCAGAGGGAATGAACAGAACAGGGAATCATCAAGTGATCCATGCCCAGTCACCCATCTCTGTTTACAGAGCAGTGCTGGCCTTATGGCCCTCTCTACTCTATGGCTTGTACCTGTATTTGAACAGTTACGGTAATGCCCGGACAGCTGGAACGTTGTCCTTAAAAAACAATGGAATTCACTGACGTGCAGATCAATTCATATTCTTACCAAAAAAGGAAAAAAACCCAAATACTTACAGAACCAACGCATCATCTTCAGCATACAGTCCTGTTGTTACATATCCCCTGAGCATGTTTCCTGCTTCGACGAAAGCTTCCCTTGCTGTAAAAATACATAAATAAGTAAATAACAATCCCAAAGAAAAGTGCATTTTTTCCTTTAGCCACTCCGAGAGGGTAGTTGAGCGCGGGAACAGGTTTCCAAGGGAGGTAGTGGAATCCCCGTCTTTGGTGGTTGTTAAGAACAGGTTGGACAAACACCTGCCAGGGACGGTCTAGGTTTACTTGGTGCTGTCTCTGATCGCTTGAGTTCCCTTCCAGCCCTGCATTTCTACGATCATACCCTGTTGGCAGCAATAGCAAAGTCTGGGGCAAGGACTGTCTTTTTGTTCTGTGTTTGTACAGCACCTAGCACCATGAGGTCCTGCTCGATGACTGTGACTCCTAGGCACTCTGATAATGCAAACAATTACCAACACTATGTAGTATCTACATCCTGATGGAAGGCCAATACAAGCACATTGTCTTACTGATTCTACATTTACACCCCTTCAAATCCAGCAAACTAATTCCTTCCAACTTGGCTTGACTTTTAAATCTTGGCGAGACCCTTCTGAATTAATTAATTAATTAATATTTATGTATAGCTCCAAAGAGCCCCAGTCGTGGACCAAGACTGCACTGTGCTAGGTGCTGTACAAACACTGATCAGAAAGAGGGTCCCTGCCCCAAAACACTTACAATCTCAGGCCCCGGTCACCGTCTAATCAAAAGAGGGCAGTGTTGCAATTTCTATCTTGACACTGCCCTAAACTGTAGCTGCTGCAAAGATGTTCTAGGCCATTAACGCAGAACTCCAGAGGCCTCAGTTCAGGGCGGTGTGGGTTCAGAAAACTGCTTATCTAATTAGAACATGTAAGTTACATTGGGGGATGAATGTCCTAAACGACAGGTCTGGTAGCTACAGAGCAAAGTTCTTAAGGCTCTATTGCTCAACCCAGCACAGTCTGGCATCTCTGCAGACTGAGTAGCTCCCATTTTTCTATCTCCCCCACACACACCCTTAAAAAACCCTCCAAACATGACAGCTAAATGCAAAAATCCAGCATTCTTTCTTGATTAAAAGAGAGAATTCCTACACTCGGGAGAAGCCAGGAATTTCCAAAACTTAAGACTGCAACTTTAACCCAGCCAAGTCACACAGATGTACCTTTTTATAATCCTCGTTAAATTTTAAGACTCAAAATATTTGTTTTTGGTTTTAATATATACCACAAAAGCAGCATAGCCGCACCTAGGCATTCAAAAACCATGAGTCAGGTCCTGATAAACCATGAGATTGGGTTAATAATAATACATGTGGGGTTCTCTTTCTTTGCCTTCTGTTTATGAGCTTTTAGGGAACACTCAGGTCACATTTTCATGCTCTCCTCTTCAATCACAAGGGCTAGAAATGCTCTTATTTTTCTTTAAAGGAAAGCTGAGATGCTCACATAAATCACATGACTCCAGGAGCTGGGGCTTAAAGTAAAGCCACCAGATATCACAAGCCTCATGATAAAATTGTGAGACCTGGCCGTACTGTAATATAGATAGCATGCACAACACGGATGAATGAAAATGATAGGTGCTACCTTAGTTTTTGGAATTTCCTCATCTTTGGCTGCTTAATCAAACCACTTTAACAAAGCACCAGTGGTAGGGCAAAACCAAAATAAGCCCCCAAAGGAACAGCTGCTTAAAAAGGGGAGGGCAAAAAAGATCAGCAGCAAATGGAGCTGAACTGCCTCTCCCATTTTTTTTTTTTTGTCAGATAATATAAACAAAATACAGGGACTAGGTGGGTGAGGTGATATCCTTCAGCCACCTTGTCTCTCAAATATCCTGGGACCAGCACGGCTACCACAACAATGAATAAACCAATACAGAGGATGGATCTACACTGTCCTCAGTGGTAGCAGAGGACAGAACAAGGCGTAATGGTCTCAAGTTGCAGTGGGGGAGGTTTAGGTTGGATATTAGGAAAAACTTTTCACTAGGAGGGTGGTGAAGCACTGGAATGAGTTACCTAGGGAGGTGGTGGAATCTCCTTCCTTAGAGGTTTTTAAGGTCAGGCTTGACAAAGCCCTGGCTGGGATGATTTAGTTGGGGTTGGTCCTGCTTTGAGCAGGGGGATGGACTAGATGACCTCCTGAGGTCTCTTCCAACCCTTATCTTCTATGATTCTATGATTCTAAGATTTACTAGGAAGTGTCCAGGCGGACACAAGACATATAGACTCCAATTCAGGAAAGTACCTAGGCAGGTGCTTAAATCTAACCCTATTCAGGACAGCATTTAAGCAGGTGGTTGGGACTTGAGCACGTGTTTAAGTGCTGCCCTACATAGGCAGGGACAATGAGGATGCTTTCTTGAATTGAGACTGTGCTCAGCTGAACCAGATTTTGATGAATTCCTCAGGTTGCTTGTGGCCTGGATCGTCCCCCTCTTTCGTGCGCCTCTGTTGAGCCTCAGCCTTTTGGGGGCTGTCTGAGGCAGAGCCAGAGCTGCCTGCCTATTCCACTGCTGGAGTTCCCTTTTGAAGTGATCACTGTGGCAGCCATTGAGTTTTCTGTAGGAACCAGAACCCCTGAAATTAACGTGGCTCCTCCACAAGATAACGAACCCTACCAAAAAGAAGTGTTGTCTAGAGTCATCATCAAACGTTAAACTGGGTTCCGCTTTAATTCCCCCAGAATCTGATCAGCTCTTCACACCTATGGCCCTCGATAGAGCTTTGATACTTGCCTAGAATAAAAGTCCGTTGGAACAACAGGGAGAGTAACTGCCAAGGGAGACAGCTCTGCGTCCTACACAAAGTTTCACTGGAAAAAGAAACCTTGGGCATGATCCAGTAGTGAAAGTTCCCAAATATCAGCCGTATCTTATGAAATTATCCTCTATCCAACAGTAACTCTTGAGCACAGTATGTCTAGCCTCTTGTGGAGGGATGAAGTGACCTCTAGACATCAGTCAGCTGCTTATAAATTCAAAATACTGTCGTGACTCTTCACTGCAGCAATGGAAAAGTTCCACGAACAACCCCTGTAGGTTTTACATGCGCTGTATTTTTATGTCTCCTGAAAGATCATAATCAGGAGGTGAATGTATTGTAGGAGAGACGTGGCATAATAAACTGCAGTGGCACAAATTATGCCCCGTGGCAGATAGGTGTTTGTTACTCACTGTTGGCTCAAATATCAAACATAGTTTAAAACATTATCCTGAGAACCAAAGAATAGTTGTAGCTGTAACAAGTGTTTTGTTCTATACCCACCTTCATGACTCTGCGCCAATCGGGACGCGTGCCAGGCTCCTTTTTCAAACCTGTGCAACGCTCAGATTTTGTTTGTAACCCTCCTTACTGGTTTTGCGAATCATGAGGTTTCAGCTTAAACAAATGTTTTACCACTGCCCAGCCAACATCTACTCTGCGATCACACAGTGCGGTTAAAACACGGCATCAGACGCATCAGTGATTTCCAAGGCAACCGGTGATACTGACAGGTAGCAGAGGACAAAACAAGGAGTAATGGTCTCAAATTGCAGTGGGGGAGGTTTAGGTTGGATATTAGGAAAAACTTTTTCACTAGGAGGGTGGTGAAGCACTGGAATGTGTTACCTAGGGAAGTTTTTAAGGCCCAGCTTGACAAAGCCCTGGCTGGGATGATTTAGTTGGGGTTGGTCCTGCTTTGAGCAGGGGGTTGGACTAGATACCTCCTGAGGTCTCTTCCAACCCAGATCTTCTATGATTCTATATCCAAAGCAACAAAGAGGTAACCCCATATTATTTGTATTACGGTAACACCTACAGGCTCCAACCAAGAGCAGGGCTGCATGGTTGCAACTACAATTCATAGGACCTCACCCAGAAATCTCCTCTATGCCTATGGCTGCAGCCCAGAATCAATGGGGCAGGAACCATCATTGTGTTCTGTGTTTGGTCTGTGCCCTAGTGCAATGGGGTCATGGCTTAGGTCTGGGGCTCCTGGGCACTCCCAAAATACCAATTGTAGCGGGGTGGACACCCGCTCCTGCCTGGAAGGGCTTGAAAGCGGCCCTGCAGAGGGCTGCAGCTCTAAAAGCTGGGCTGATTGGGGAAGCGGCTGCAGCTGGGCCACGCCCCAATCAGGGCCCAGCTGGCCCTATAAAGGCTGGGAGCCAGGCGCAAGGACGCAGTCTCTCTCTGCATTCAGAGAGAGAAGGGCCTGGCTGCAGGGAGCTAGAGACAGGGTACCTGGGTGGAGCAGGGCTGGGGACAGGCTGAAGAGCTCGGGAGCTCCAGCCTGGAAAGCCCCAGGCTGTGGCCTACCATTGGGCTAATAGGTACTGGGGGTTGCCGAGGGCAGCCCAGGGTTAGGCCAAGGCAGCAGGTCCAAACCCTCCTTGCCAGCGATGAGTGGCCTATACTGCAGTCTGCCCCAGGGTGTGGGGCTAGACGATGACCGGCAGTAGCCTTATACTGAGGCGAGGTGGGAATAGTGGGTGGGGGTTCCCCAGGGAGGGGAAACCCTAAGACTGAGGGGTTACTGTCAGGGGGCAGCACCCCAGGAACAAGGGCACCGGGGTCCTGGAAGGGACACGGGGCCACAGGTAAGGCGGATCACCAGCCTACAGAGGGCGCTCTGGATGCTGGAAGAGCTAATTCCTGGAAGTAACCAGCAGGAGGCGCCGCAGGGGTGAGTCCGCTCCTCTACACAAATTAATAATAATAATAATAGTGGTAGTAGAATGACGGTAGCACCTGGCCGCCTGAACTGAGATTGGGGCCCCGTGCTGTGCAAACACATAGCAAAAGAGCTCCTGCCCCAAAGAGCCTACAGTCGCTAAGCAGACAAGACAGACCAAGGCTGCGACAAGAGAAGCATCATTTAATTCAGCAAAGCACTGAATTTTTAATAAAAACCCTAGTCCTCAGGGTTGCAGAGAAAAGCTGGAAAAGGTGACCCCCCCTCACCCTCCCCGTCCACCCTCAAGCTCAAACACCAGACAGGAAGTCAACAGACCACAACATGTATTGGCTTTTTTTTTTTTTTTTTAAACCTCTTGATTTTTTTTAAGCCAAGCTTGTGATTTCGGGGACCCGACTGATGGTTTTTTGAACTCTTGGGCCTGACAACCCTAAGCCGGACTCCAGCCATGGCATTTGTGCGAGCCAATGTCTGCAGACCCCTTTCAGTGTGTCTACACTGCAATAAAACACCTGCGACTGACCTGTGTCAGCTGTCTCAGGCTTACCGGGCTCGGGCTGCGGTGCTCTAAAATTGCAGTGTAGACGTCCGGACTTGGACTGGAGCCTGAGCTCTGACATCCTGCAACGGGGGAGGTTCCCAGAGCTTGGGCTCCAGCCCAAACCCGAATGTCTACACTGTGATTTTATAACCCTGCAGCGTGAGCCTCCGTCAGCTGACACGGGCCAGCCCCGGTGTTTTATTGAAGTATAGACACGCTCCCTAAGCACACATGGTGAGAGGGATTCTCAGCCTCTATTCTCGCTCCCTTCAGATTTCAGTCCTCACAAGCGGCCTGAGCCCAAGCCCAATGAAGTCAATGGAAAGACTCCCATTAACTGGCCTCCCATTCAATGCTGCATGCAGGCCGATAAGCCCTTCATCCCATTCCCATAGGCCCACTGAAAACCTTGCAGTTAGGCAGCGTTTTAACTAGCAGTCAGTGAGCCAGGAACTTTGTCAAACACAGTAAGTCTTACAGGTGCTTCCTAAGTACACAATGAAGCCAGTATTTAAGAGAGCATTTTGTTTCCAGTATACTGAAAGAATCAACCAACTTTTGGTATCAAATCAAGTTAATCTTCTATGTGATCTCCTCCAATTTTTCCAGGAAACTTCTTTGCCACTGTTCTTTACAGACATCCTGTGGGGCTTGTCTGTATGGGGAAATTTGCCAAAATAGTTGTACCGGAATAATTATTCTGGAATAAGACCATTCACGCAGGGGTTTAGAGCACAATAACTATAACTATTTTGGTACATTTCCCCTGTAGACAAGCCCTTAGGAAAACGTTTATTGGTCCCTTGAATGGTTATCTAATAATACAATTTAATTGAAAGTGCATTGATTGTTTTTTTTGTTTATAGCTGGACATCCTGTTAGTCTAACTTCGGTTCCTGGAAAAACCAAGCATATGCCATCATGCTGTTCTGGAGTAAAAGCGTCATGAGAAAAATATCCAGAGACGTCCTCATTCCGCTAAGCAAAGAGGTGAGCTTTCCCCTGAGTCAGGAGACCTGGGATCTGTCCCTGGCTCTATTTCTGACTTGATCTGGAATGTCGGGCACGTTCCAACATCTTTTGGACGCAGTCATTCATTCGGAAGGCCTCGATTTGTGGGCCCCGCCCCGATGCGCTCAAAACTAGAAGCGGCTTTTGAAAAGCTGGCCCTGGTGCTCAGTTTCTAAAATGGAGAGGACAGTGCCCACCACCATTATAAAAAATGCTTCAGGTTCTACTGATGAAAATGACCCAAAATCCATGGGAGTCAACAGGTGCCTTTCCATTAACTTTAATGGGCTTTGTATCAGGCTCCATAGCAGTGTTAAATATTATTATTACTGTTTGAAGATTGTAATGTGCCTTAACTATTGCCGATTAGTCCTATACCTTTAACTCTATTACTCTCATGTTGTGCCCTCGACACATTTTTACCCCCTTCTGTCAGAGCGTGGGTTGTGCCTGTGCGTCTCTGAAGCCAGTATGAAGTGCAGTACAGAAAACAGTGCTATGGAACAAGATGTAACCAATCTGCCTCTGGCAGGCAGATTCTCTTCCCAGCTGCAAAGCCTCCCTCTTTCTGCTTTCCAACCACGGCCGGAGGTTCTCAGATTTCCAAGCTGGGTGAAGATAACTGACAGGATGTGGGGTCAAAAGGCCACTTGTGTTCAGTTGGGCTTTGACTGGGGCATGGCGAGCCAGGCTATTTCTTGAGCTGTTTTTGAGGGGAACTGTGCCTGCCCATTCTCCCTTTCCAGGTTGATTTATAGTCATTTAACTCTCTCACATTAAAGTCAGGGCTGGTTCCATTTAGAAACATCATGGACCAGATTGCCTCCTCTCCGTCTGCTGATGGAGAAGATGGAAACCCATGGGGCTCGGAAAGGTGCGGGAGGCAGGTACCGCTTGTGCCAGCAGACCCATCCTTTCTTCAGACGTCCTGGAAGCCCCTCTGCAGAGATCAGGTTATGGAGGAGGGGGAGGGGTAGAATGGGGTTCGTGGGAACCAAGTGAGAAAACTGGAGCAGAACTCAACCTGCGGAAATGTCAGCGCAGAGTAATTTCCCATCGGTCAGGAGAGAAGATCGCATGTTTTAAGGAAGATGCCGGAGGTCCATGCAAAAGAATGCACATGCTATTGTGCACCTACTGCCTGCCTAATGACCCAGTGGATCCAACTCATTTGCATGTGCAGTCATAGCAATCTGACTCACTACCCCTCCTCTTGACCCTGAGTCCTCAGCATATACAATTATTAAGATAACCACCGACACCTCACTAAAGATGTTCAGTGGGTCCAAGCACTAATCACTTCCACGCCTGCTTAGCTTGTAAAGTAAGATGACCATCAGGATTTTTCAGTTGTCCCATCTATTTAACTTAAGGTTTAATACCACTGTCCATAAGTACAGTGGCTGGACACCTTCCATATAAAGTTATTAGCAACAGTGAAGTCCCTGTGGATTTCACAGAGTCACTGGCACTTCTCCTTTTATGGGGTAGAAGCTCTGCTTGGGGTAGGTTTTGGTTTTGATTTTTAAAAAATGTATTAGCGTACTTTTGGTTTCCTTTGTTCCAGGAGTTGGGCGGATTGTGGGTTGGTTGAAATTTGCTGGGCAGAAGGGGGGAATGGCATTCTCACAGTTGGAAGGCCTTTCTGGAGAGGAAGGGTGTGTAGTGTTTCCTTGAGATCATCAGTCTTTGGACTGGCCGGACCTTGATTTTCCCTGGAAGTTTGTTCCATAGCTAGATCCCCTCAACTGAGCATGCTTTGTCCTTGGCTCTCACGCACACTGTCGTGATATTTGTGAGCTGCGCTGTCCCAGAGGAACTCTTCAATCTAGCTGGGGGCTTATCCATTGCTTGAGCTGAAGATCAGGACAAGGTTTTAAACTGGCCCCAAAAGCTGACCAGGAGCCGGTGGCAGGGCAGGAAGATGGGCCTGATATGCACTTGTATGCTCACTTCTTTCCGCTAGCCCTACAGCTGCCGATTACTGCATCTCTCATAACTTATTCATTCCACGAGGCACGTAGGCCCCTGCAGCCGCATATTCAGAGATTGTTCTGCCACGAGCATGAACGTTCTACCGCTCGCTGCAGCGGCTGGAAAGATTAAGGAGGGTGGTCGTTTGTAAAGCTGAGCATGGTGCAGAGTTCACACCAAAACTTGACACGCACAATCCTCACATCTACGGTTGTGGTTTCATCTCCATGGCTCCTTCTTACTTATCATCCAATCAAACCTACCTTTCTTCTCTCGCGTACCCAGTTGGTGCACCGTAGCTCAGTATGACGTTTGGAAGGGAAGGAAAATAATCTAGGTGGTTACTTGTGGCCGTAGTAACTGAGTGCCTATGCACTCTGTTATGTTTAAACCACCGGTACTTGAGTTCACAAGGAAATCCTGCGTTCTACTCTCAGGATGGTGGACATGTAGAGGGCAGAGTTAAAAAAACAACAAACCCTTAAGGCTGATCTTGAGTTATCCACTTGCAAATAAGAAAAAGTGTTAACAGTGCAAACATCTCTCTCACCCTCGGGTAACTCAGACCCACCAAGAGATTATCTGGAGACTCCCCCGCAGCACAGACAAACCCTTTGTGTGACTGGGTACTTGGGTTCTTCTGTTGCTCCATCCCTTGCTGGCAGGGGTTGGAACCCTGCAGATTCAATGTAGCTGGTTAACAAAAGAGCTGGGCTTGTTCAGCCTGGTAAAACGAAGGCTGCAAGGGGCTCTGATTGCTCTCTATAAATACATCGGCAGGAGGAATCCCAGGGAGGCAGAAAAGCTAGTTAAGCTAATGCATAAGGGGGTCACAAGAACAAAGAGGTATAGACTGTCCATGAGTAAATTTAGGCTGGAAATCAGAAGGGTTCTAACCGTCAGAGGAGGGAGGTTCTGGAACGGCCTCCCAACAGGAGTAGTGGGAGCAAACTAAGGGTACGTCTATACTTACCCGCTGGTTCGGCAGCCAGCAATCGATCTTCTGGGATCGATTTATCGCGTCTTGTCTAGACGCGATAAATCGATCCCGGAAGTGCTCGCCGTAGACGCCGGTAATCCTGCTCCGCGAGAGGAGTAGGCGGAGTCGACGGGGGAGCCTGCCTGCTATGTGTGGACCCGCGGTAAGTACCTTTAAGTTCGAACTAAGATACTTCGACTTCAGCTACGTTATTCACGTAGCTGAAGTTGCGTATCTTAGTTCGAACTGGGGGCTTAGTGTGGACCAGCCCAAACAATCTGACAGGTTTCAAGGCGGAACTTGATACATTTATAAATGCGAATATTTCCCGGGGCTGCCTGCGACAATGAGCCAGGACATCCCTTCCAATCCTATGCAATGCCACCCTGCACATAAAGGGAGGCCTTCCAGGTAATAATAATAAAACACCTACCTCTTACACAGCGCTTCTCATCAGTAGATCTAAAAGCACTTCACAAAGGAGGGCTGTGTCATTAGCTAGATGGGGAAATGTAGCTACAGAGAGGGGAAGTGACTTGCCCGGGCTCACCCAGGAGGCCAAGCTAGGAATTGAACCCAGATCTTTTCAGTCCCAGTCCTCTGGTCTAGCCACTAGCCTACACAGTGCTAAAGAGAGCATGAAAGTCTGAAAGATGGAGCCCTAGGGGTAGCCAAGCTAGGAGAGGAGGCATGGGCTGGAATATAGGGGGTATTATAGCGAACAACTGTCAATAAAGCCAACCCCCAAGAAACAAGCGTGTTTAACCTTATTCAGCACATACAGCCTTTATTCTGGAGCAGGCTGGAAAAAACCATTAGGCAGGAGAATAGTCAATCCCAGAAGGTGCATGTCTTGGGGATATTAAGAGCTGTGGGACACAGGGCTGATAAGGGAAGTGCCATCTCCATTTTACCTATAATGCCCACACTGCAGTGCTACCTTGGCTACTTCTTTCTGCCTGGATAGCATTTCTCGCAGAGTGCTGCTACGTGAGGAATACATGCAATCCACTGCATGCGCATCTTTCACCTCTGCAGCCATTCTCTCTCTCTCTCTGGAGGGCCGTAATTTAGTTCAATATTTTGCTCTGAGAGAGGAAATGAGTTATTGCCTGGGTGTGGAAATCGCTTCCTTTGGAGGACAATCAACAGACCATCATTAACAGGTTTGCTCCAGAACCTACAGGAAAAAGATCACTAGAAAACTTCTAAAGGGAGGATTTAACTTAGCAGGGCCCCGATCCTGCAGCATGTGGATGGACCTGTGTCCCAGTGTGGAGAGCCACTGAAGTCAATGCCGGGGCACAAGCGTCACCCCACACGTACCTGCTTGCAGAACTGGGGTGTAGGGCCTCATTCTCTGGAACAGCCTTTGTTGTGAGTGCACCAACAGAGAGCTAGACTGGTCCAGTAGACAAAGCACTAAACTAGGGCTCAGGATATCTGGGGTCTGTTCTCAGCTTCTTAGATGAGTCACTTCACCACTGTTTGTTCTCTCACCCTTTGTGCATCTTGTCTATTTAGACTGTAAGCTTTCCAGGGTAGAGACTGTCTCCCACGAGTTGTACAGCCCATAGTACAATGGGGCTGTGCTCTCATGTAGGGCCTCTAGCCACTACCGTACTGCAAATTATCAGTGTGACCACATATGCCCAGTTACATCATTTAGCAAACAAGGAACCAATGAGTTCCTCTCAAATGGCAGAAATCCTCATCTTTAGGTACCAGATAGGAGCTCCTAATACTGCTAACCTTGTATTCTCTCTCTCTCAAAGTGCCACGTTTACCTGCTTTCATGCGAGGGTGAAATATTCCCAGAACTGATGTGCTGTGGTAAGAAGACGAGTCGGCATGGACTTCCCCACTTAAATATTCATCCACTTCTTCAATGGTGGTCAGCTTCACAGGGCAGGAAATGCTGCTTCTAGAGAAATGAATGATAGGCAGGGGGAGATGCTTTGTTCAGCATGATTAAAAAACAAAACAAAACATGCAGCTGTGTTAAATAAGCAAAAACCACAACAGAGTGAGTGCAACGGAAGACAGAGACACCAGGGAAAATCCCAACCGGCTTCTGGGAAGGGACAGCAGACCCGTGTCACGACTACTCATCTGTCGTGGGTTTGCTCTCTCATCCTCTCCCCAGAGGGAGAAGCACGTGGAGTGGAGCATCTTGTTTCGGTAGTGTGGGTTTTTGTTCGTTAAACATACCTGTTACTCCATGTTTATATTAGAAACAGCAAGGTCAAGAAATGCACCTTGCACTTGGAGCAGAAAGTGGGGAGGCTTGTGATGGTCTTTAGTTACCATGGGAGTTCATTACACAGGCTCGAACCTAGGGTGACCAAATGTCCCGATTTTATAGGGACAGTCCCGATTTTTGGGTCTTTTTCTTATATAGGCTCCTATTACCCCCAACCCCTGTCCCTATTTTTCACATTTGCTGTCTGGTCACCCTACTCGGACCCACCCCAGAGAAAGTTCTGTCTCCTGCACAGATGAGCTTGACTTTTATTGCTGAGAGCACCATTGGGCCAGAAGACCGTGGTTGGCAACTCTGCTCTTCGTCCCAGAGTTTTAAACAGTCTTTTAGGTAACCTGGGCCCAGGTCAAGAAGCTCTTTAAAGATAAGGACTGAGACCATGAACTAGATTCAAAATTCTGCAGGAAGCTAGCATAGAGAGCAGAGGACAGGTCGGATGGGCTCATGACAGCCTGTGTTGCTGAGAAGATGCACTGCAGTGTTTTGTACTAACTGGAGTTTCCTACGAGCTGAAGGTTTCATGCCCAAGTACAACATGTTGCTGTAGTCCAGCCAAGAGGTGATGAAGGCATGAATAAGGGAGGCCAGGTCTTCATCCACCAGGATGGGATGGAGCGTCCAAGCCAACCGGAGATGGTAGAAAGCGTTACTCACGACCATCGCGGTGTCAGAGCCCAGCGTCGGTGAGGAATCCAAGAGTACTCCTAGACTACAGACTGATGGACCAATTGTGGGTGTGAACCTTCAAATCAAAGCAGACAGCACCGTGGCTGAAAATGCCCTGAAATAATTTCCTCTGCCCACCAGCCTCACTTCTGCCTTGCTTGGGTTCAGCTTCAGACAGTTGTTCTACATCCAAGAGCTGATCTCATCCAAGCACTTGTTTTGAAAAATTTGAGATGAACCTCCAGTAAAAGTTTGCAAAGCCTAGAAAACGTTATAGGCTGTACACATGGGGGGGGGGGGGGGGGGAGAGGGAGGAGGGAGGGCAGCCAAGTAGCAGACAGCCTAGACCTTGAATGGATCCATCTTGATTCCTTCTGGGGACAGGATGAAACCTAGGAACTCAGTTGAGGTCTGATCAAATGAGCACTTTTTGAATTTACTGTAGAGACCGTGTTGTCAGATTCTCTCCAGGACTGTGCAGTTGTGAATGGTGTGTTGGTCCAGATCATCTGAGAAGACCAATATATCATCTGAGTATAGAACTACAAACTGGCGCAGTAGATCTTATTGCACACCATTAATGAAGTGCTGGAATGTTGCTGGGGCATTAGTCAACTCAAATGGGATGACCAAATATACAAACTGTCCATAGCAGGTCTGAAAGGCAGTCCCCCTCTTGGATACAGATGAGACTGTAAGCTCATCAGAGATCCAGTTTAGTGTATATGCGGGCAGCCCCCACATCGTCCAACAACTCAGAGATTAGGGTTATTGGTTAGTGGTTAGTGGTTCTGGACTTACTTGATTTAGGGCTTGGTAATCAACACAGAGGTGGAGGCTGCCGTCCTTTTTTATGAAAAGGACTGGGGCATGGGCTGGTGAGGTTGACCTGCAGATGAACCCCCGTGCCAGGTTCTCTTGGAGGTGTCCTTGTAACGCTACCAGTTCAGGCTCTGACATTGCGTAGATCCACCCAGACGATATCTTCACCGCTGGCTGGAGTTCTATAGGACAATCATAGTCCCAATGTGGGGGGAGGCTTTCTGCATTCTTTTTTTAAAGACATCAGCATCGCTGCAGTACTGAGAGGGAGGGGGAATTCCATAGTTCCCCCAGTAGATGTTTCGATGTGGGAAACTATACCTATTTGAACCTTCTTGGGCCTGAGTGCAACCCTTCCTGGTCCCTGGCCGCACCGTCAGCAGAATTCTGATATGAAAGCGACCTTCTGTTCTCACCAATGAATGAGGGGGCCATGAAGGGTTAGCCAGGAGACTCCAACGACCAGGGGAAAATGTGCAGAATGGATCATGCCAGATCGAATTATCTCTGTGTCCCTGAATAACAGCCTCCAGGGGGACAGTCTCCTCCACATCTGGACCCAAAGACAGTGGAGAGCCATCAATAGTTCCAATCATCTCCAGCGTGGCCTCGTGTTGCAGGGGAATCTGTAGGGCCTGAGCTGTAGCTGGTTCCACAAAATTGTCTGCTGCTCCTGAATCGATGAGGGTCTCTTGGAGGGGGATCTGCCGGGGATCTCCCCGGATGCACAGCTGGATAGATACCTGCAAATGGGAAGCCTCTGGATGGGGCTCAGGGTGGGTCTCAGTGAGGACTAGGGTACAGGGAAATTATTTTCCCTCAAGGACCAGGCCGG
The DNA here is from genome assembly GCF_027887155.1 of Malaclemys terrapin pileata. NCBI lineage: Eukaryota > Metazoa > Chordata > Testudines > Emydidae > Malaclemys > Malaclemys terrapin. Next base: position 145,734,345 of record NC_071508.1, on the reverse strand, counting down.
TTTCCCCCACTGTGTCTGGACAGACTTGTTTCCCCAAGCTGCTGGGCATTCATACTGGGCAGGTCGAGATGACATGGCCAGGTTCACTGCAGTAGAAGCACAGGTGGCACCGACGGCGCCGTTCTTTTTCTTCAGGAGTGAGGCGCTGATGAGCCAGGTTGGCTTGCACAGGTTTGGCGGGCGATACACAAGGTGAGGTCCCAGTAGGCCTGTAGAGGGACTGCAAGGAACATCTTTTCTCCTTTCTTCATTCTCACAGCAGCTCATCTGTGCAGATGGCAAGGTCCACAAGGGTGTCTAGGCCTCCAGGCATCTCTACCCAGGCCAGTTTGTCTTTGATTTCTTCCTGCAAGCCCCCACTGGAACTGGTACAGCTGTGCTGTTTCGTTGCACTCTGTATCCGCTGTGAGGCGACAGACGTGTGCCACACAGGAGGCCATTGTGCCTTGCGCCCCTGCCGAAGTCTTTTCAGCGTGGCCTCGGCCATTCGAGCTTAGGGTGGGTCATCGAAGATGATTGATATCAGCTGGAGAAAGGCATCCCAGTTCGACAGCACCAGCCTACAATCTTCCAGCACGGGGGGGGGGAGCAGTCTAACACATCTCCTGTCAATAGGCTGATTACCAGGGCCACCTTGGCCTGGTCAGAGGCATAGATTCTGGGACACATCAGAAACAGAAGGTGGCATTGGTTGATGAAACCGTGGAACTGCCTGCGGTTCCCGTTCAACCATTCATGCCAGGGTACGGCAGGCGGCGCTCGCAGCATGGCATTGTCGGTGCTCAGCTGCCTCAGTTGCTCCTGCAGCTGCTGGTTGTCCCTGATCCTCTGAGCAACTTGTGCCTGCAGTGCTTGATTATCCACCTGGAGGAGGAGGTCCCGTTCAGGGGAGTCCTATGCTTCTGGGGGCTGTGGCAGTGCGGCTGGGTCGTGGGCACCGGGCTCGGCCCTGCAGTTATTGTGGTCCGAACAAGTGGTCACGGCTGGGTCATGGGCAGCCAGACCTAGTGGTCAGAGCTGGAGTTCACAGTCATAGAGACAAGAGTCAAGAATACCAGTAGATCAGAAGCAGGAGACAAACGTGAGATCAGAACCACAAGTTGGGCCAGGCCGGGTCAGGATACCAGGGGGTCAGAGGCACAAACAGGATACCAGGGGGTTAGAGGCACAAGACAAAATGGATATCAGAACCACCAGTCAGATGCCAGGAAGTCAAACTGGGGGAGCGGGATGGATCCCAGTTGTTTGGACAGTTTCCTGTTCCTGCTGCTGGCTTAAATAGGGCCAGTGGGCCAATCGGCTGCTCTGGGACTCTGCCATTAGGACCTCGGGGTGGAGCCTCAAACTGGGCCTGGGCTTCACGGGTCCTGGGTAAGGAGCTGTCAGCAGGTGGCCAAGTGGAGGGTTGGAGCATGGCTGCTCCTGTGGACCTGGGTTTGGAGGCCCGTAGGTCATGACTCTCCAAACAATAAACAAACATAAGGTGTCTCTCTATTGTGACAGGGAGAGTCAAACCAGTGGATGGACGTATCCTTTAAGAAAAGTTATTTCCTGATAGTGAAAAGGTGTGGAAGGTTGTTAAGCTCATTTCAGACCTACCCACTAAACTCTAAGCCTGGTGTTGAAACTAAGATTAAGATCCAAACTATGACTATGTAAACAGACTACGGTTCAACTTCTGGGACAGTAAAGATCCTTCAGAAATGTCAAGCTGAAATACTAACAACACTGGCATCAACAGGACACTCACAGCCTGAGGAATCTGAGCAGTTCTGCTGTTCCGAGCATGCCAGTGTAAGTCAGCGACCCTGCTCCCTTCTCATACATCTTGGTAATGGGAAATTGAGTGACGTTCTGCTTCATGCAGACATCAGGCCAGTCCCAGCAGTTTACTTTGGCAAGCGAAATTCCTTGGGTTCCTGTAGCGGAAAACAAAAATATTTACAATAAAGTTCGAGGAGTCAAAGATGAATTATTTAGGCAGAGCGCTTTCCAAATGAGCACTTAGTTAAATACCGAAATATACGGTAATATCCATGTTAGAAATCCCTTTGGCTTTGGACTTCCCGGAACTGCAGTGTTGAGGGCTAGATTCTGATATACTTACTCATGCAGAGTGGTGCCTTAGTCCTGGAGTACTGCCATTGAAATCAATGGGACTGCTCACGTAGTAAGATACCAGGCTGGTGAGCAAGGGTATCAGAACCTGGCCCTAAATGAACCTCACCCATCATCCCAATAATAGTTTCATTGCTAGGGAACTTATTAAAATTCAGTTGAACTATTGTTCCCCTGTCTGCCAATGTATTAATTATCACAGCATGTTTGGCTCACTTTTTGGGTCCTCTGTGTGGCTGATTATGCCACTCAGTGACGCACCGGTAGCAGTTTCATGTTCAGTGAAGTGTTAACTTGCTTTTTCTGCACCGTGTACATTGTACGTACAGAAGACAGGAGAATCAGCTCTGAACGGTGGGGTTATAATGCCATTAAGACAGTAAGGTGATGTCAAAACATTACAGCAAAGGACAAATGGCTTGTGTAGCTATCGGAGCTGCAAGATGCAAGTACGGCCCCCTAAATCAGAACTGGCCAGTTGTCTTATTTAATAGATCTAATCTTGGATAGCTTCTGGTACTCCTCTCCCACCCCAAAATCATTTCAGTGCCAAAAGAAAAGGGGTATGAAAGGGAGGACGTGGCATCATATTAGAACTGGTCTCCTGGATTGCAATGGAGACATTTTGCTCAGCAATCTTTAACATGAAGAGAAATATTCATGCCACAGCTACAGATATTATAGTCCATGTTTATTTACCAGCAGCCAGCATGTTCTTTAAGGCAGTGGTAGTAGGGGTACACAGAGGGCTTCCAGGGGGTACATCAACTCATCTAGCTATTTGCCTGCTTTTACAACAGGCTACGTAAAAAGCACTAGCAAAAGCAGTACAAACTAAAATTTCATACAGACACTGAGTTGTTTATACTGCTCTATGTAAGTGCAATATTTCTATTCCAATTGAATTATTTAAGACGTATGTGGTAAAAAAGAGAAAGTCAGCCATTGTTCAGTACTAGTGTTCTGGGACACTTTTGTATTTTGATGTCTGATTTTGTAAGCGGGTAGTTTTTAAGTGAGGTGAAACTTGGGGGTATGCAAGACAAATCAGACTCCTGAAAGGGGGACAGTCGTCTGGAAAGACTGAAAGCCACTGCTGTAAGGTAGCTCCTGGCAATCTTTAATAATACAGTCGTCGTATTCCGATTCAGCACTTCTCAGCAGGCGCTCAGCTCCCTCCAGGATTGGGCCCATTGCATGAACAAGTAATTCAACTCCTCTGACATACCGTCATATCCACCAGGCAGAACTTCTGGCTGAACTCTTATGTTAAAAATAAAAAATAAACAAAGTTTTCCAGTCCAACAATATCCAGGGTTCAGCTACGCATGGGCTATGTCACACAGCCAGCGCAGGGACACCGGGTTAGTCAAGCTGCTGGGAATTTTAGATTCCTCATCTGCAACCCACAGCAGCCACGCACGCAATATACTATTTCCAAACTATTAGGAACCCTTCCCCTGGTGTCCAACTGCCAACCATCAGAGATACCCATCTCCCTCAAAGCTCTGGATGCCAGGAATTCACTCCCCACTCTCATCTTGTTCAGTCTTTCCAAAGAGTAAATTTCCCACAGTCAAAGTTTTCAAAAACAGGAGCCCAATTGTTGGCTGCTAAGTCTGCATAAAGGCACAACAGCCCAGATTCTCCAAAAAGAACAGGAGTACTTGTGGCACCTTAGAGACTAACAAATTTATTAGAGCATAAGCTTTCGTGGACTACAGCCCACTTCTTCGGATGCATATAGAGTGGAATATATATTGAGGAGATATATATACACACATACAGAGAGCATGAACAGGTGGGAGTTGTCTTACCAACTCTGAGAGGCCAATTAAGTAAGAGAAAAAAAACTTTTGAAGTGATAATCAAGCTAGCCCAGTACAGACAGTTTGATAAGAAGTGTGAGAGTACTTACAAGGGGAGATAGATTCAATGTTTGTAATGGCTCAGCCATTCCCAGTCTTTATTCAATCCTGAGTTGATTGTGTAGGATTGAATAAGGACTGGGAATGGCTGAGCCATTACAAACATTGAATCTATCTCCCCTTGTAAGTATTCTCACACTTCTTATCAAACTGTCTGTACTGGGCTAGCTTGATTATCACTTCAAAAAAAATTTTTTCTCTTACTTAATTGGCCTCTCAGAGTTGGTAAGACAACTCCCACCTGTTCATGCTCTCTGTATGTGTGTATATATATCTCCTCAATATATATTCCACTCTATATGCATCCGAAGAAGTGGGCTGTAGTCCACGAAAGCTTATGCTCTAATAAATTTGTTAGTCTCTAAGGTGCCACAAGTACTCCCGTTCTTTTTGCGGATACAGACTAACACGGCTGCTACTCTGAAACCTGTCAGATTCTCCAAGGCATTTAGGCTCCTAACTCTCATTGGATTTGAGTAGGATTTAGGCATCTCACTACCGTTGAGAAGCTGAGGCAAAGGACTTGTGCTCCTAAGTCACTTAGGTGCTTTTGAAAATCCCATCCTTCGGAGCCTCATTAGACTCGGGTTTTGAAAATGTGGACCCACCTCTGTGACCAGCCTCCCTGCCCAGGGGGAAAGCTGTGTAAGTTGCCAGCAGAGGACGCTTCTTTTTTTAACCACACCAATTGTTCTCCTTTGCAAAAGGATAGGTGTTGCCCCGTAAGGGGAAGCAGATAATGCTGTGTGTCACCTGAATTCCTGCGTGGCCGGGTTGCTCCCGGGCTCTTGACAAAGCACTGCTGGCTCCCTGACCGGGTGCACGAACATTTATTTGGCTGTTCCCCTGTTCAGGCCTCCAGCAGTCTCACTCAGGAACAACACGCCAGTTACTGGTAGTACATCACAGCAGTATTCCCGCGTCAGTGCTACCTTCCCTCAGGGAGGCTCTGGCAGGCTGCAGGCTCCAGTCAGTTCCTGGCCCCAGCCTGGCCTCTCCCTCACAGAATGAGAGCTGGACGCCTGCTGTCCTTTCCAGTCAGCCCCCAGCTGAGCTCAGCTCTCCCCTCCAAGTCTGACGCCTACTGCAGGGGTAGCAGAGCGGGGCTGGCTGAGCCCAACGCTCCTCATCAACACTTTCCTGGCCAGTGTAGGGTTTAGAGTCCATCGCGTCCACCCGTGTGTATTCTCACAGCCGAACTCCATCTTGTTTCACAGAGGGTAGACATCATGCCAATCGAAACTCAGCTGGATCAGGGGAACTGAGGCCCTGATACCGCTGTCATTCCTAAAACCTCTACTACTCTCGCAGAAAAGATATTCCCCCAGTCACCAGACTCCATTCTTTTCGGGGATCTCAAGGACTTGATGAAACTCTTGCCTAAGCTGGTTATTGAGATCCTCCACTTAGTCCGAAATGCCATTTTTCTTAGCTCCTCTGTGCAACCCGTGTATGGCCTTTGGCTGATGTCTTCTCAAATGGACATTCAAGCCTCTGGCAAAGCCAGCTGTGAGCCTACATCACTGTTTCTGTAATTCTCAAGCAGTTTGCACCCAGAGAGAATTTTAGCAATGGGATGGAGTGCTGCTCTTCCTGGATGTAGAACAAAAGGAACATAAAAAGACCTCTGCATGCAGTTATCTGGATTTTGGCATCAAAAGATGAAGTTGCACGATGCTTGAGCAGCAACGGGCTTGAATCCCCATCATCTTCAAGCCTAATTTGTAATGCTCCAAAATGGAGGTGGAAAAACAAACCCACTGAGCCAATAGACAGCTAATTATCCGAATGGCCACAAAACACCTTAACCAAACAGACCAAGGGTGAAAGAGACCAGGCTAGTGAGAACACAGGGCCAGAGGTGGAGAGTGATTAGAATATGAGGCCCCCCCACCCCAACACACACACACTCAGGGTAGTTATGAGCAAGGTCAGATTGTTAAGGGTAGAGCTCACCTCCATAAAACCATAACGACCGAGGTCTCCAGAGAGGAAGGCAAAATTTCCCAGTGTGAAAACTCCACAGAGAACATGGCCCATGGCCCAGCCTCAAGACTTGGGACCGGATCCAAACTGACAACCTTCAAAGCCAGCCGTGGCCGGCGGCGCCACCATCCACAGAGGAGTAACCTGATTCACAAACCTTTAGCCAGCAACTCAGGGAGACTCTCTCTCCAAGCCCTAGACCACGCTGGAGACAGTCAGCGTCACTCCCTGCCCGGGATAAACCACGCAATCGTATCATCCTGCTTTTGTAACCGGCTGCGGAGGAGAAGGAGCCAGAGCAGAGAACATGGCCAGCTATAGAAGCAATGGCACCAGAACTGGGAAGGTCAGTGGTCCATGGCCCTCCCCGTTTTTGCCACGGCCCGCCCCAACTCCTCCTGCCGAGGCCCCGCCCCCAGGCCAGGCCGGCAGCTGGAGCCTAGCCCGGGAGGCCAGGCAGCGTGGGGCACCACGCCACAGACCCTCCGTCTGCCCGGGCTGGGGTGGGGGGCAAGAGCAACCCCAAGCCCATGTCCCCGCTCCCTGGGCCCCACACCCAGGACAGGTGGAGGGTCCGCAGATCCCCATAGCTGCCTGGCCACACGGCTCTTACCACAGCCAGGCTGCGTGGCTCTGATGCCCCATCCCCTGGCCGGAGCCAGGTTAGGGAGAGCCACATGGGCAGCTGTGAGGAGCCACAAACCCTCCACCTGCCCTGGGCGGTGGTCTACGGGGCAGGGACATGGGCTGGGGGATGCTATTGCCCACCCCTCTCCACCCCCCGGGCAGGTGGAGGGTCCACAGCTCCCTGCTCACTCTGGCTTCTGGCTTGGCCGTGATGAGGCCTCAGGTGGAAGGGGTGGGGTGGGGCCATGGAGGAGGCAAGGGGCTCCCCCACTTTTAGGAAGGATCCGCAACTGCTGTTTGGAGGGGGAAGATCTTATCTCACACTTTCTCTGGCTCTCTCGCCTGGCCTGATGTCACCATAGGGTCCTTCCCGCACAGGGCAACGCCTGCATTTCAGATTGCTGTACGGCTCATTGTAAGGTCACCAGCCGGGGAGCGTGCGCACATCATCTCAGTGTCCTGTGGGACAGCAGACTTTTCCTGGATAACCTGCTTGCTCATCCGCAAAGCCCAGCCTGAAGACACTGGCCTCCAGTCTCCCCACTAGCTCAAGATCACCGATCCTTGAGGGAAGAGGAAGGATCTCACACCACACCTGACACAACCTGCCCCTGCGGCTGCTTTGCCCAGAGACGTGACACACGCCACTAGGACTCAGGTCTCTTTTGGAAAGCCTGCTCCCTGCACTGGGGCATTGCCTCGGCTAGACCCAATACCCAGAGATAGCAGATTTAAGCCAATGTCCTGCTTGCCACACACCAGAGTCGTGATTCTAGGTAACTTACCAGGCAAACCCCCACCACAGGAAGAGAAATCCACCTGTGACGTCCGGTTTCTTCCATTTCCCACTGGTCTGACAGCATGAGATGCTGTTATTGATCTTCAATTGTTTGGCGCCATCTAGTGGCTACAAGATCATTCACGGACAGCTCCATTTCGTGTTGCTAATTCTCAGATCTCGACGGGAACTGGTTTTTGTGTTTCATGGGGAAATTCCATGATCTTGAAATGTTTTCTGTTCCGAAACGGGGCATAACCAAAAAGTGTCAAAATTTTCCAGGAAATAAAATTCCAAGGGAAAAAGTGGTTTGGGGGTCGACTGAAACATTTAAAAAAAACTGAAGGATTTCATTCCAATTTTGAACTTTTAAAACTTTTTTAATGTACTGAAAAACAATGAATTTCATTTCGAAAGGGAAAAATAAATCAAAACGTTCTGTTCCGAAAGTGTCAAAAAAGGGACGTTTCAGAACTATTGAAACGCCTTGTTTTGAGGGGGGGAAGGGCAGAAGATTACGTGTTTTGAGTTTCATAAAAAGGGCTTTTCAACAAAAAATGAGCAGCTCTACCCAATATCTTTCTTTCTCAGCACAGCTGCAGCCTTCCTTCACGCTGGTCAGCAAGGTTCCAATGGAACAGATGTGGACTTGGACAGACCTGTGGTATGGGGACAGGGGAGCAAAGGAGAGCCTTGGGTCTGACACTCGTGACATACCTGAACGCTCAAGCAGAGCTCTCGTTTTCATTTTAATTAGGTTGCCATCAGGGACTCTGTTGGCTCCCATTAACAGGCTCAAACAGATGCTTGGTTGGAGCCTCATTTCATAACAGCCACATTCACCAACACCTGCTGCTTTCCCTTCCTTTTTTATTTCTACCTAAGGATCTCGCAGACTCTTTCTGACATGCCAACAACGAGCTGCAGGATAATGGAGTTGCCCTCACAGACCGGACCAGATCATGCTAAGGGATGGAGGAGCCGGACAGTTTCCTTCCTCGCTCAATATGGTGCCACTGGTGAGGAGGCAGAAGATGTAGTGACTCCCAGTGGAGACATGTTACAACACACGTGGTGATTTAATTGGTGACTGGATGATTTAGTTGGGGATTGGTCCTACTTTGAGCAGGGGTTGGACTACATGACCTCCTGAGATCCCTTCCAACCCTGATATTCTAGGATTCTATGATTTTATGAAATCTCGGCCCCAATGAAGTCAATGGGAGTTTTGCCGTTGACTTCACTCACTTTCCCCTGGAGCAAGGATTGCTGTTGCAAACCCAGACCAGTGCCTGTGGCAGTACGCATGACAGCAGCAGGGTCTGAACCGCTGGAGGGAAGTTCACTGGTTAAGTAAAAAAAAAACTGTTATAAAAATAACAATAACAGCCCTCTCTGAGACTTCCTGTTTATTTTCAGGACTTTGTTTAACCGAAGAACAGCAGCTAGCAAAGCTTCTGGCCACATTCCCTTCATGGGGTTTAAAAGGCTAGAAATGTTGAACAGCATCAAACCAACACAAATCACAAATTGTATCTCCAGAGCTCCCTCTCCTGGGTCCTTGTTCACAAGCCCCACACTCTGTTCCTTGCCAAGGCTCTGCACAGAACTGCTGTGGTTCAAGCTTGCTAGGACGTCTGCTTACTGTATGTCGGACACTCGGGGCAGAAGGAGACCAAAGCAAGAAACCCAGTCATGGCAGAGCACAGCCGCCAGCAGCAGGAGTGAGCCAGGAGAATCACCAGTAACAGCAGTGGCAGGTTATTTTCCAAAGGGGAATGAGGGACACCGAGCACCATGTGACTCAGAAAGTAGTGCAGACTTCCTCGAAGGATAAATTCCACCCATCCTTCTCTACTCACCGATCACCTGCTGTCTTTTAAGTTAACCCTCATCATTGCTATTGCTGTGTATAATTTATGCAGTGCCATAGATGTACATGAGCTACACCTGGCAAGAGACATAAAAAGCAGTAAGAAGAGGTGCTTGACACATATTAGGAGCAAGAGAAAGACGAAGGAAAGTGTAGGTCCTCTACTCAGCAGGGAAGGAGAGATAACAACTGAGGACATCAAGAAAGCTGAGGTGCGTAATGTCTATTTTGCTTCAGTCTTCACTAAAAAGATTAATGACCAGATACTCCACACAATTAATATTAACAACTGGGGAAGACATGCAAGCCAAACCAGGGAAGAACAGGGTAAAGAATATTTAGATAAGTTAGATGTATTCAAGTCAGCAGGGCTTGATGAAATTCATCCTAGGGTACTTGGGGAATTAGCTGAAGCAATCTCAGAGCCATTAGCAATTATCTCTGAGAACTCCTGAAGATGGAAGAAAGCCCAGAAGACTGGAAAAGGGCAAACATAGTCCCTAGCTTTAAAAAGGGGAACAAGGAGGACCTGGGAAATTATAGACCAGTGAGCCTAATTTCAATACTTGGAAAGAGAGTGGAGCGAATTATTAAACAATCAATTTGTAAGCACCTGGAGGAGAATAGGGTTATAAGGAATAGACAGCATGAGTTTATCAAGAACAAATCATGCCAAACTAGCCTTATTCCCTTCTTTGATAGGATTACTGACCTAATGGAAAGGGAGGAAGCAGTAGATGTGATATACCTTGATTTTAGGATGGCTTTTGACACAGTTCTGCATGACAGTCTCATAAGCCAACTAGGGAAATGTGGTCTAAATGAAATTTCTATAAGGTGGGTGCACAACTGGTGGAAAGACCATATTCAAAGAGTAGTTATCAAGGGCTTGCTGTCAAATTGCAGAACCCCACTAGATAAGCCCTCCCAGAGGTCTGTCCTGAGTCTGGTATTATTCAATATTTTCGTTAATGATTTGGATTATGGAGTAGAGAGTATGCTTATGAAATCTGCAGATGACACCAAGCTGGGAGGGGTTGCAAGTGTAATGCCGACAAACCCCGGTCATCGGTGGGCGGGATCGAACCTGAGACCTCTGGAGTTTAGTGCATGAGCCTCTACCGCATGAGCTAAAAATCAATGGGCTCTTAGCTAAGATTGTAGAGCAGACTCATTAATCTCTCTCTAACTGGTCTCGGTGCCACTAGATGGGACAGAACACCACACCCAGGGGTGTGGGTTACACAAGCATTTTGGAGGACAAAGTTTAAAATTCAAAATGACCTTGACAAATTGGAGAATTGGTCTAAATTCAACAAGATGAAATTCAATAAAGACAAGTGCAAAGTACTTCACTTAGGAAGGAAAAATCAAATGCGCAACTCCAAAATGGGGAATAATTGGCTAGGCAGTAGTACTGCTGGAAAGGATCTGGGAGTTACGGTGGACCACAGACTGAATATGCATGATGCAGCTACAAAAAAGGCTAATAAGATTCTGGGGTTTAATAAAAGGACTATTGTTTGTAAGACACAGAAGGTAATTGTCCCCCCCATTCAGAATTGGTGAGGGCTCAGCTGGCGGACTGTATCCAATTCTGGTTACCACATTTCAGGAAAGATGTGGACTAATTGGAAAGAGTCCAGAGGAGAGCAACAAAAATGATCAAAGGTTTAGAAAACCTTATCTATCAGGAAAGGCTAAGGCTAAACAGGCCCTGTTTTTTTAAGAAAAGAAGACTGAGGGGGAACCTGATAACAGTCTTCCAATATGTTAAGGGCTGTTATAAAGAGGAGGTGATCAACTGTTCTCCTTGTCCACTGAAAGTAGGACAAGAAGTCATGGGCTTAATCTGCAGCAAGGGAGATCTAGGTTAGATATTAGGAAAAAATTTCTAACTGTCAGGGTCGTTAAGCTCTGGAATAGGCTTCCAAGGGAGGTCATGGAATCCCCATCATTGGCAGATTTTAAAAACAAGTTGGACAAACAACTGTCAGGGATGGTCTCGATTTACTTGGCTTTGCCACAGTGCAGGGGGCTGGACTTGACTTCTCGAGGTCCCTTCCAGCTCTACATTGCTATGGGTCTATGAGGCTTTACAGGTAATTAGGACAGTGTCCATCCCCCAAGGGCACCATTGTTTTACATTCCTTGGTTTGGAGGCTGTGACCCAAGAATCTCCTACTGCCAGTTGTCAAGGGGCTTACAAGAAACTCCAGATTCTGGTATGTACATTTGGGTTCACCAAAGAATGTCGCATGAGGTCTCAAATGAGAGCCAGTGTCACGCTGGTCATTAGTATCGTGAAATGTACGTACAGATACTGAGTACGGAGTTATGTGTATAGACACTGAAAATAAGACCGTAAAGTTGGTAGCATCTATTGTTTACATGTCAATTGAACACTGTCTCCTTCACAATGATTCACCTATCATGAGTCTGAGCTGAAGGCAAATGAAGGACTGTGAGGACATCAGAGGGAAAACAAAATCTAACAGGAAGAGTTAGGGGGAGTGAACCCTATCTGGAGGTGTACATCAAAAGTTCAGGCTTGGCTGAAACCACTGTAGAGAACTTTGGGTGCGATAAACTTCTTTAGACAAGAGAGTGACTTTTCATTAAGTTTAGTCTCTAGAAAGCGTGTTATGATTTTCTTTTATATGTAACCGCTGGTTTCCAATATTTGGACTCACTATTATTTGAATCTCTAATCTTTGGCAAGAAACCCGTTCTTGTTTTCCCTGGAAATATATCTCAGTGCTTAAGCAAAGTACTGTTCCTTTGGGAAGAGCAGGCCTGGTGACTCGGTGAGTGTCTCATGGAGAAGGGGATGGCCACGGCAGGGGATGTACCTATTGCTACCTGTCCAGAGAGAGCAAAGCCTGCAGAGGCCTGGAAGGCAGTGCTTGTGCCAGAGGCTGGGGTTTTCAGGGAGCTGACCCACAGCAAGTGCAGACAAGATTGCTTCGCACTAAGGGCAGGCTGTGGTGCGGTCCCTCCCAACCCTGGGTACCCCCGGGAGTCTCACCCGGGCATCCTGCTATGGCAGGTTCTTGCCTCTTTGTGCCCAAGAGTTATTTCACCTTCTGCCACTGTCCTCATGTTTGCTGTAACTGCTCCTTCATAGTCGTGCGCAGCCCATTTCATTAGGGTGTGCAGCCAGGGAGCCCCGCCCCTGCCATGCCCTAGCCCTTCCCCCACCCTGCCCCCATCCACTCCCTCCTACTTCCCGCCCTCTGACTTCCCCCCTCAGAACCCCCAACCCCCCCTGCTCCTTGTCCCCTGACTACCCCCTCCTGGGACCCCTGCCCCTAACTGCCCCCCAGGACCCCACCCCCTACCTAAGCCTCCCTGCTCCTTGTCCCCTGACTGCCCCCCTAGGACTCTACCTGTCCCCTGACTGCACCGACCCTTATCCACACCCCCACCCCCAGACAGATGCCCAGAACTCCCACGCCTATCCAACTGCTCCCCACCCCCTGAACTCCCGACCCATTCAACCCCCCCTGCTCCCTGCCTCCCCCAACCCCTCTCCACACCCCTGCCTCCTGACAGCCCCCCCAGAACTCCCGACTCATCCAACCCCCCCTGCTCCTTGTCCCCTGACCACCGCCTCCAAAGACACCCCCCCCCCCCACGACCCTCCTTACTCCCTGTCCCCTGACTGCCCTGACCTCTATCCACCCCCCGCCTCCTGACAGACCCCGGGACTCCCATACCCCATCCAACTCCCCCTGCTCCCTGACCGCCCCCTCCAGAGAGCCCCGCCCCTATCCACCACCCCATAATCCCACCCCCTATCCAATCAGGGGTGGCAGGTTTGTATGATTTTTGGTGGTGCCCAAGCAGAGCTGTCCCAACCATAGGACGGATCGGGGCAACCGCCCTGGACCCCGTGCTTTGGGGGGCCTTGTGCTTCAGGGGGACACAGGGTCCAGGGCAGCCTGGGGGCTTAGCGGGGAGCCTGGCACCAGCGAGCAACCCGGCCCCAGCATGCCCCACCCCCTCCCCCAAACCCCCACCACTGAGCAATGCTGGGAGCCGGTGGGGTGGAGCAGAGCGGGCTGGGGCCAGGTCACTTGCTGCTGCCAGCGCCAGACCCCCGCTAACCCCCAGGCTGCCCTGGGCTCCTTGTCCCCCATAAGAATATCCTGAGGCTCTCTCTGCCTGCAGCTCCCGCCCCCTCCCTGCAGGGGAGGCGTGGTCAGGCAGCTCTGGCACCGCCCCCCCACAGCTCCCATTGGCCGGGGTTCCTGGGTTGGGAACCAGGTCAGCACTGGGAGTGGGGAGGGAGGCAGCGTACAGAGTTGCCCCTGCCTCTGCCGAGACTCTCCCCTGCACACAGGGACACTGGGGATGGGGGAGCTGGCCCTGAGGTGAGAGCACCACACCCCCCGGCCCAACCCACCCTGCTCCCTGTCCCCCGACTGCCCCCCGCCACTTCCAAACCTCCTCCCCCAACCATGAGGGAGGCTCCTAGCAGTGTCTGGCTCAGCACGGCGCCATACATGCTGCCCCGCGGGAGCACATAGCCTCGCCCCTCCACAGCTCTGCCTGCCCTGCATTAGGGTGTGCCCAGGCACACCCCCTGCGCACGCCTACGTGCTCCTTATTGTAGCTACCGACTGTTAGTGCCTAGGGGTGACTTTCCCCATCTCTTGCTTGCATCTGAAGAAGTGAGGTTCTTACCCACGAAAGCTTATGCTCCCAATACTTCTGTTAGTCTCAAAGGTGCCACAGGACCCTCTGTTGCTTTTTACAGATTCAGACTAACACGGCTACCCCTCTGATACTTTCCCCATCTCGTACACGGCTCTCGTTCTTGTTTCCAGGATGTTATTCGTTTACCCCTCACACTGCAAGCAACTCACACACGAGCCTCATGCTCCTTGGCCCAGGAACAGTCATTTTCTTCTACGTCTGTACCGCACCTAGCACATGGGGCCCTGAGCCCTGCGTGGGGCTTAGACGAGCGTCGATAATGCAAATACCAAATAAGAGTAGTCCCTGATGTTAGCACATTCCTTGCTCTTAAGACCGTATCTTGACACCTGCTGCTATTTATATTTCAGACTGGACTTGTCCACGTTCATGCCCACTTGCAACCCATTTTCTGCTTTCATTTACATCCGTCCGGAGTAACTCCAGTGCGGTCAATGGAGTAACTGATTTACACCAATGTAACAGAAAACAGAATTTGACTCTATAGGTCAGATTCTCAGTCCTGTGAAGGTCCCAGAGTGGCACAAAAGGACTTTACACCTCCCTCGGTCAGCAGCGGGGGATTCCCTTCAGCGTGGCTCTACGCTAGTCCCTCCTGGGCTGCTCTCCCAGTACAGGGAGGGCGTGTCAGGAACAGGAGGGGACATTCTGGGGGCGGGGCTGGATAATACTGAGCTCCAGTGATCCTCGCAATAGAATGGCCCCTAAGGGTATGTCCACACGGCAATAAAAAACCCGCGGCACCAAGTCTCAAAGCCCGGGTCCGCTGAATCAGGCTCGTGGGGCTATAAAATTGCAGTGTAGACGTTCAGGTTCGGGGGAGAGCCCAGGCTCTGAGATCCTTCCCCCTTGCAGAGTCTGTGAGCCCAGGCTCCAGACCAAGCCCAAACGTCTACACTGCAATTTTATAGCCCCACAGCCCGAGACCGGCAAGCCTGAGTCAGCTGACCCAGGCCAGGTCTTTTATTGCAGTTTAGATGTATTCTAAGGGGCTATTACAAGCCTGCAGAAGTTAGAGCAGCCCTCGGGTGTCTGTATGTGCGTGTATATATCCTGGATGAAATCCTCTCCCCATAGCACTCAAGGTGAGTTTGGCCAGGATTTCACCCACTGTACATATACACAGAGGCGCCGACTTTCTAATGTGCCACGGGGTGCTCTGGCCCAGGCCCTGCCCCCACTCCATCCCTTCCCCCAAGGCCCCACTCCTGCCCCTTCCCACCACCGCCCCACCTCTTCCCACCCCCTCCCCTGAGCACGCCCCAATCTCGCTCCTCCCCCTCCCTCCCAGCACATCCTGCACGCCGCAGAACTGCTGATTGCAGTGGGCAGGAGGCGCTGGGAGGAAGGGGGCAGGTGGTCATGGGTGGGGCCCGCCGGCAGGTGGGAGGTGCTGCGGGGAGGGGGAGGAGCTCCAGGGGGGCTGCTGGTGGGTGCTCAGCACCCACCATTTTTTTTCCCTGTGGATGCTCCAGCCCCGGAGCACCCACAGAATCGGCGCCTATGTATAGACACATCAGTTAAACTTCCTCCTTTGTAAAACGAGGACATGGTACAGGATATGAACATCGCCTGCTCTTTAACAATGCAACGGAGCTTTGGCACTGTACCTTTTAACGCAATGGCCACCTCTACATACGATTGCAACATCGCCAGAGACACCGCTTCCCCTGCAACATACAAGAGACACTGTCAATAGCGCAACATCACACACGGCCTGTCTGTCGGCAGAGCCGGGGTCACTCCTGGTCAACAGGATGGGTTACTCTCTATAGATCGGGATCGGCAACCTTTCAGAAGTGGGGTGCCGAGTCTTCATTTATTCACTCTCATTTAAGGTTCCACGTGCCAGTCATATATTTTAACATTTTTAGAAGGTCTCTTTCTATAAGTCTATAATATATAACTAAACTATTGTTGTATGGAAAGTAAATAAGGTTTTTAAAATGTTTAAGAAGCTTCATTTAAAATTAAATTAAAATGCAGAGCCCCCGGACTGGTGGCCAGGACCGGGGCAGTGTGAGTGCCACTGAAAATCAGCTCGCGTGCCGCCTTCGGCCTGCGTGCCATAGGTTGCCTACCCCTGCTATAGATCATGCTTCTTCGGTGTCTCAAGCTTTGCCATCGTGACAGACAGCGACAGTAGCTCTCCAATTTAACGGAGTGAATTGTTCTGGCATTAGGATTGCCATGCGGAAGGTAGAATTACACTGAATGTATATGTCACTACAAAAGAAATACCTAGGTATTTATATGGAGACCTTCAAAAATAAAAAGATTATCTCTGTTCAAAAAAAAAAAAAAAAAAAAAAATAATGGAGATATCCCATCTCCTAGAACTGGAAGGGACCTTGAAAGGTCATCGAGTCCAGCCCCCTGCCTTCACTAGCAGGACCAAGTACTGATTTTGCCCCAGATCCCTAAGTGGCCCCCTCAAGGATTGAACTCACAACCCTGGGTTTAGCAGGCCAATGCTCAAACCACTGAGCTATCCCTCCCCCCGTATTAGTATTAATCTATTACAGAAATCGATGTAATTGTATTGTTCAGGGTGCGTGAGGACACCTGGAGCCTCACACAGGCATCTTTTCAGCTATTATTTAAATAGAAATAATTAAATAAATACAGGTTTCAGAGTAGCAGCCATGTTAGTCTGTATCCGTAAAAAGAACAGGAGTACTTGTGGCACCTTAGAGACTAACAAATTTATTAGAGCATAAGCTTTCGTGGACTACAGCCCACTTCTTCAGATGCATATAGAGTGGAATAAATATTGAGGAGTATATATATCTCCTAAATATTTATTCCACTCTATATGCATCCGAAAAAGTGGGCTGTAGTCCACGAAAGCTTATGCTCTAATTAGGGTGACCAGATGTCCCGATTTTATAGGGACAGTCCCGATTTTTGGGTCTTTTTCTTATATAGGTTCCTATTACCCCCCACCCCTTGTCCCGATTTTTCACACTTGCTGTCTGGTCACCCTAGCTCTAATAAATTTGTTAGTCTCTAAGGTGCCACAAGTACTCCTGTTCTTTTTGTAAATAAATACAGGCACTCTAACAATATACTAAACTCTACAAGAAATGTGCACCCACGGTGATATGGATATGTGTATTGTACTCACAACTGGCATAGAATAGCACCACCATGTGGGCGGTCTCCATCAGAGCAGCATTAAAAGTTTCTTCTGTCAGGGTAGGGATGAGTTCCAAAGGGAGTTCTCGCTTCCTGTCTCTGTAAACCGCTTCCATCACCTGGTCATCTTGAACGTCTAGAGCAAATCAACGTACACATAAACACGAGCACACAGATGCAGCAGGAACTCAACGTTTGCCAGGGTTTGAAAAGACCAAACGCAAAAGCAGGACGAAACCAAGCAATTTATTATGATGCATATGTATATTCCAGTAGCACCTAAAGGGGTCAGTCAAGATCAGGGCCCCATTGTGCTAGATGCTGTACATACATACAACAAAGACAGTCCACGCCCCAAAGAGTTAACAGTCTAACTATGAGATGAGAAACAAGAGGTGGATAGGACAGGCAGATGGGGAACAAGCGGGAGACTGTTCTGATCAGTGTAATAAGCAGCAGACAAGACTTGCTACTGATATACACCTCTATCCCGATATAACACGAATTTGGATATAACGCGGTAAAGCAGCGCTCTGGGGGGGCGGGGCTGCGCGCTCCGGCGGATCAAAGCAAGTTCGATATAATGCGGTTTCACCTATAACACAGTAAGATTTTTTGGCTCCCGAGGACAGCGTTATATTGGGGTAGAAATGTACTATTTAACACTATTCTGCTAGGAACTCTGAGCTTCACCGAAATGAATAGAAAGATGCAGAGTTATGCCAGCTGAGGATGTAACCCTTGGAATAAAGAATACTTTTATCTAGGAATCCCATTCACATTTTAGTTTTCCTCAGACTCACACCGGCCGTTTCCTTTAGCTCTTATGTGAAATTACTGGAAAACATGAGCAACTTGCTAGGAATGTATTTTAAAGGAAGACTTATACAGGCATGTAAGACAAATGGGATTTGAGCACAGCACACATAGGCACTCAAAAGAGGGCAGCCTATATTTTCAAAAATGGCTCCAGATTTTGGGGGCCTGACCTGAAATACCTCAAAGGGGCCTGGTTTTCTGACAGTGACGAGCACCCGCCCTGTCTCGAGTTGGACACTTCAAAATTAAGGCCCCAAGCCAGTTTGGATCACGTAGGCCAAGGCGACTACAGTACTTCTATATGTTTCAGAATGTCTCTAGCAAGGAGGCACTAGTTGTATGAGTAACTCTCCTTAGTAATTAACTAGCACGGGACTAAGTGTGAAAAGGAGAATTCCAAACACCAACGTTACCCTGGTCATAATTGTCACTTTCATCCTCATCTTCCTGGATCTGTTCGCCCTTTATCTCATCTTCCACAAGGGCTATTATTTCATCAGTGTCTTCCAAAACCAGGTATTTGATCGGCGCACCCTGGGGAAGAGAAAAATACCAGCTGGGACACAAGGGCATTTATTTGCACCTGTGCTCTGGAATGGCTGGAGTTGCTGCCATATAAAATGGAGGCAAGGGGGCGCTCAATGGCACCATGTGGCCACTTTTTGTTTGTTTTTGGACATGTCAGTAGACTTCTAGGGCTGCTGCACATGGCTCCACACTCTCACATTCGGCAGCTGGAACGTCAGGCATCCAAGTCGAGATGCCTCTGCAGTTCCTCCTCCTGCCCGGAGGGTCGCTGTAGTGTCCGCTGGGTGACTCTCCTCTTCCCCTCTCCTATTCCCCTGGCAAACTTACAGTCAGCACAGAGCAGCTGGCAAGAACTGGGAGCAACAGCAACAAACTGGGGAGACAATGCTGCCACAAGAACTACCCTGCCAACACCCCTTCCCCGATGGGAGTTACCCTGCAGGGTTCAGTATTGGGACCAGGCAGTTCCTACTGTCTCTGGACTGTAGCTTTAAAACCCCATATTAATACTAATCTAGAGGGTTCCCAGCCCTGTGGTTTGCCATTAATGTGCTCCAGCCACTGGCACTGGTGAAAAAGGAGAACTGAAGCAAGCCTCTTTTTCATGCAGATCTTACTCAAAACACACCTGATTGTTGCCTTGCCTGCGTCCGTTTTCCCTCCAGTGACAGACCTGTGTGCGCTTGGCTGCCGGCCTCGATCAGGAGGCTACATTAGTGTCACATGACCCGCGAAAAGCTGCCGACCGGCTAACACCTGCTTTTGCAGATGTCTACAAATTATGCAACACGTTCACTCGAAACTCTGCTCTGCAGGTGGATACAATCGCCTGTCCATTTCAGACAAACTGCTGGGGCCACGGGCAGTTCCCCTGAGATGATCAAGAATGTTAACGGAACGCTGATGCATTATTGGTCTTCCCAGAAAATAAGAATTCTAACGAACGTTTGCAGCGGAGTAACCACAACCCTGACACGGAGAAGGATTCTAGCATAGAAAGGTCTCCCATTCAGATCGGAGTCCAAGAACTTTTCCTTCCCCTAACTTAGATTCGTGCCCGGATTCTACCTTCTTCCTCTGTTACAAACCATAAAGCAAAGGCCTGCTTTGTGTAACATGAACATCTACTCTTCCGCTAAGGGGTTATTTTGTGCAGCACCACGAAATACCCTTATTAATTTGTATTTATGTGCTTGGTGCTGTACAAGACATACAATACAGACAGCCCCTGCAATCGCAACTTGCAATCAAAATAAGACTGAAATCTATCAGAGAGGAATTGGAACTGTGACTACAATCTTGACAGCTTTCTGTTTTACATACCTCAGGTAATCATACAATTCCCACCTAGGGACCACCTGGGCACCTCACAAGCTTGTAACCTATTTTTTCTACAAAACACCCCTGTGAGGCAGTGCTACTACGCCATTTTACAGGTGAGGAACTCAGGCACCGGGCAGCTACGTGACTTGCCCACGGTCACAAAGAAAATCTGTAGCAGGGCAGGGACTAGCACCCAGAGCTCCAAGTTAGTGCCCTCACCACTGGATGATCCTTCTTCAGTGATGAACTTTTGAACAAATCTGGGCCCAGCTCCTGCCCCCCTGACAGATTTTTGCCCCTGATCCCTAAATGGCCCCCTCAAGAATTGAACTCACAACTGGGGGGTTTAGCAGGCCAATGCTCAAACTACTGAGCTATCCCTCCCCCCGTATAATGAATCCACCTCCATGAGAGGCGCTGGTGACAAAACAATATAGAAATGAGGATTTCACAACCACAACGGTTGAGAGGTGGATTCTTGCCAGACAGGATGCTATCCAACCAAGTTTCCTTTAACCATCTTAAGATCTGTGTTTCTGGTGATAGTGGGTGCTATTAGGACAGGATGTGAATTCCTGCTTCTCAGGTAACGACTGCTCTTTTAATCTGGCTGCAGACGAAGGCCGTAGGCTTAGGCTTTACAATATGGCTGCAGACAAAGGCCTTATCCTGGTGCCCTAATGTGTGCAGGTAACACAATGTGGGCGGGAGGAGCTCTCCCATCGACACAACGCTGTCTGCACGGGGGCGTTAGGTCGGTAGAACTGTGTCGCGCTGGGTGGTGGATTTTTCACACCCCTCAGCGACGTACTTATACCAATGTACGTTTATAGTGTAGACCTGGCCAGTAGCTCAGTGTTGGCAGCCATGAGCAGCCCTACACTAACGAGCCCGGGCCGATATGCATTGATAAGGGAAGAAATGTCAGTTTTACGCGTCCAAGGGGATTGGTTAAAGAATAGCGAGGAAAACAATCGTGAAAAAAATAACACCTTGAACTTCTGCCGGGAAGTGCACTATGTTAAAGCAATCAGATTAAACGTGAACCAATCGTGTCATGAATAAATACAACAACTAACCTCTTCTGCTGTCTTGAGGGCTATGTTAGATTGGAGAAAAACGTTCAGATGTACGGAGTCCCTGTCAAAATATAAATCAGATGTTAAATGGTGTCATGGATAAAGCAACATTCTCCCCTGGATACTGCCTAACTCCTGGGCACTGGTGCTTCTCTAGCAGCACAGGGGTGCTGTCAGTGTCTGACCCTCTAATCAAGGGGAGATAACAGGCTACCTTTGCCCACCCCCTCCTCAGCTGCGCAGCCCTGGATCTAGGCCAGTGTGTCTTGGATATTTCTTTCAAAGTAAAGCAGAGAAGCATGTGAAATCTAGCGGTGCCGTTTTGAAGGGCATGGGTTTCAAAAGTGGCATTGGCCTGACTCTGCTCCCACTGAAGTCAGAGGGAGTTTTACCACTGGATGCAGGGAGAGCAGAGTTAGACTAGCGGCTACTGAGGCTACAGAGGCTGCCAGGAGCCCCGGAGGTAGTTCCAGCAGGCATCAGAGAGGAATCTGACGGATGACCAAAGCCAAACCCAGAAGTAAAGGCTCTGCACAAGCTGCCACAGTGCAACTTCTGAGAGGTCAGCAGTCAGGGCTTTTGCAAAGTGCGCGGCCATCACCTTGTCCCCCCTCCTCACAGAGTGCAAGCACATTGCCATGAGATGCCTGAGAGTTCAGAGTTACCAGGCGGCAAAAGCACAGGGTCTTCCAAGCGGCCCTATGACAACCCAGCTCACTGATAATAGCATCACAAATAGCAAACAGATCCTACTTGGAGTTCTGTCATGCAGAGAGTCCAGCACACACTCTGGGCTAGCATCCACGACTCCTGTCCCTTCCTGGGTTTTCCTTTACTCATAATTTAAAAACAAAACACAATCCTTTGTCTGAGCTTCTTCCCAAATTGGCCATTGCTCCTTCCTGTGTTACCACACAGCCCCTCTGACTCGGAGAGAGGCATAAACCCTTTTATACTCCGGGGCTGATGCTAATGAGGCCAGCCTGGTCTGACTGCCAAGAGGAGTCAGCAAAACAGCTCCACATGCAGGGACCAATAACTTGACAACTTGTCAAGGGGCCTGTTCTGGTTCTCATTTACTCTTGTATAAGTCCAGTGTAATTCCACTGACTTCACTGGTTATTCTGAAGCTATACCGGTGTAACAGAACAGAACATGTAGCACTTGTTAGTCAGCCTGAATACAACACAAAGATATAAGTCACCTTCAAAAGAAGGATTGCTCATAGGAGACCATCATATTACTGAGCTTATATACCTTGACAAGAGGGCAACTCCTGCTTTCCCCAGCAGCTGCCACGCAACAAACTCAGCAGTTCTCTTATCAACTTCATAGGTCTCCTTCTGACTGAGAATAAACACCAGCGGCAGACCGAGCTGTAGGTGAACAGTTGAAACCTTTTCGGGATCTTCAGCAACTTCAGTCTAGAGAAGAGATACAATTAAATGGTTAAATATCGGCACGGGGTAGGTTAGTGATCACCCATAGGTGATTAACAAGCTTAGATTTTAGATAAGTTATGCAAAGTAGATAATGAGATACTATTTTAGTTTATCCTAAATAAATAGGATTCAATCACCCCCAAACCAACATCTGGAACACTGCCATCTGAATACGCCCATTAGGGTTGATATTTAAATGGAGGAGCATCTTGTGCATTGAAATGCTGACAATTTAGGTGGAAACGTTCATAGATTTTAAGACCAGACGGGACCACTGGGATCATCTCGTCTGACCTCCTGCATAACCCAGGCCATGGGTCTTCCCTCACTTGATTCCTGCTTCAAGTCCAAGCGGCGTGGTTAAACTGGAGCAGATCTTTTGGGAAAAACATCCAATCCGGATTTTAAAATTGCCGGTGATGGAGAATCCACCACACCCCTAGGTCGGTTGCTTCAATGGTTAATTACCCTCACTATTAAAACGCTGCACCTTATTATCTGTGACCATTGACCCCCAGCACCATAATCCCTACGGTGGCTTAGAAAATCCCACCAGGAATGCGCAGTACGACCTGGATTCTTTTTCCCTCCCTGTTTTCATCATGCTGCTGCAGCTAGCACATGACCACTGATCTTCTGCATGACAGACCCAGGCATGACTGATCTTCTGCATGACCGTGCCAGGGCACAGAACGCCCCCAACGAAGGGTGTCCCATGCCCCCGGGGGGGTCTCGTTCTGACCCGTTTCCCCACGTCTAGCTCAGCGGAGGGGATCTGAAGCTGCGGTTGCACTGGCCCAGGCACCTTGCAGCCACAGGGCAGTCTCTGCTGGTGTGAACCCATGGAAGTCAATTTACACAGCCAGAGTATCCGCCCTTGAACGTCTGCAGGGACATAAACACCCTCTGCAGAGCTCTGAGGCCGGCTCCTGAGTTCTCTCTCTCCCCTGCCCCTCTGGAGGGTACAATACCCTCTGCAGGGCTCCCAACCAACACACTAAAGCCCAGGGATCCAACCCAGGTCCCACTGAAATCAGTGGGAGTTTTGCCATTGACTTCAGTGGGGTCAAGATTTACACCCCAGGCCTTGCCCATGGAGTTGCTCTGGGCTTCCTGCCCCAGCTGCAGGCTAGCCTCGGGTGCTTTCATGCAGTGCAGATGATGGCGAGTATCATTTAAACCCATACCACAATGGGTGCTGCCATCAGTTTGAGATACGTGTGGATGTTCAGCGTGGCCAGTGATTGCACCATGGGAGTCCTCCTACACGGCTGGGTCAGATCCGGGACCCGCTGACAATGGCAGAAGAAGAGTCGAGCAGACAATGCATCAGAATCTTCATGGCTAGAGGAGAAAAACAATACACTGAGACTGTGTTTGTCACAGTGCTGGGTACATGCCCCCATGTCTCCTCTCAGTGATCCAGCCAGGGCAGCCATTCTTGGCTTCCAGCTCCCCTGCCGCGGCCTTTCTGGGTGGAGACGGGTGTTTCTCTCCCTTCTGACCAGGGTATGTCCAGGCTGCACCGTGCCTTGCCTTCCCTGTATATTTCCCAGCAGAGACGGGCTGCCCAAGCGCACCTGCTGGCTTTCCTTTCAGAGATGGGTAAGAGGTGTCATTGCTACAGTGACACGGTCCCGCACAGCACTGCCGATCCGAGCCTGCTGTATTCGCAAGGTACAAAGAATTCCAGAGAAACCACGTTAAAAATCAATAAAAGAGTCTACCCGCCTGCTAATAAGCTTATCGGGGCTCACCCCAACCCGAATCTGGGCTCCGGCAGGAGCAGTCCTTCAGCACCCCACCCCAGGGCGATTCCTTGTGGTTTCAGGTTCATCACAGCTTCAGCTCAGAACAAGCACCCAGGCTTACAGGCCCAGGCTTTCCCTTTCCTAAGGATTGGGGCCCCTCGGGGACCAGGGTCCTATTCCTTTGCTGGATCAGGAAGAAGGCCCTGAGCCAGTTTAAAACCAGGCCATTTATCCAAAAATCCTCTTTGTCCATTGATCCCTGGAGAATTCACTTTGAACTAGTATAGGCACACCTCCCCAGGGGGTGGCTTCACAGGGCTGACAACTGGAGGAATTACGTTAGCCTCCAACTTATACTAGGGAAGGTACATACAGCTCCACAACACATACACAGTGGCGTTGTTAATACACTGGAGTCCAAAGATATTAACCCTAATTCAATAAGGTTTGCCTTAATTCATTAAAGTTTATCTTAATTCCATGAGGTCTGTGCAGGATATGGAAGGACGTTGTCAGTCTGCCACAGAGTTCACTACTGTCTCTATGCAAGGGACACCACTATAGGGCCTAACCACATCAGCCACGCCATCAGGGGCTCGTTCACCTGCACATCTACCAATGTGATATATGCCATCATGTGCCAGCAATGCCCCTCTGCCATGTACATTGGCCAAACCGGACAGGCTCTACGCAAAAGAATTAATGGACACAAATCTGACATCAGGAATCATAACATTCAAAAACCAGTAGGAGAGCACTTCAGTCTCCCTGGACACTCAATAACAGACTTAAAAGTGGCCATTCTTCAACAAAAAAACTTCAGAAACAGACTTCAATGAGAAACTGCAGAACTGGAATTAATTTGCAAACTTGACACCATCAAATTAGGGCTGAATAAAGACTGGGAGTGGCTGGGTCACTACAAAAAATAATTTCCCCTCTGTTGATATTCACAACTTCTTGTCAACTTTTGGAAATGGGCCACATCCACCATGATTGAATTGGCCTCATTAGCACTGACCCCCCCACTTGGTAAGGCAACTCCCATCTTTTCATGTGTTGTATATTTAGACCTGCTACTGTATTTTCCACTCCATGCATCTGATGAAGTGGATTCTAGCTCACAGAAGCTTATGCCCAAATAAATTTGTTAGTCTCCAAGGTGCCACAAGGACTCCTCATTGTTTTTACTGTATTTAAGACATCCCAAAATTATTATTATTGTTTGTATTACTGTAATCCCTACGAATCCTTATCACGGACCAGGATCCCATTGGTTAGGTGCTCTACATACACAGACCAAACACAGTCCCTGCCCCAAGGACATTACAATCTAAGCGTTAGACAAGAGACAGCTGATAGATACAGGAGTACCAGGAAACAATGATGGGAAATACCGGTCAACACACAGACCAAGAGCCTAACTGTGGTCAGGGTTTTTGTAGGCGTCACGGCAAAGGAGAGTTTTGAGAAGGGTCTGGAGGCTAAGTGGGTGGCTTTGTGGATGCTCCCAAGCGTGTGGGGCGGCGTGGCAGAAAACACGAAGGCGGTTGTTTGAAAATTTGACAAGCGGAGGAGCGAGGCTGGCATGACGGCTGAGCAGAGATGAGCATCGACAGAGAATGAGAGATGAGGGCTAGGGTGGGCAGAGACCATGAAGGGCCCTGAAAGCGAAGACAAGCTTGTGTTTGATGCAACAGAGAAAGGAGAGCCAAAATCCGCCACAAGATTTTAAAGTTAGCAAGAACAGACAACGCTCAAATTCAAAGGTAATCCGGTGGGTGTTCAAGACTCTGGGGTCTATTCGACCAATCCTAGCATTAAGATGCAGTATGGTGCCAAAATAGTTTTTAAAACCTATGCATATTACCAAACTACCCTCTACCGGGAGTCGAATGGCCTCGCTCCATTGAAATCAGAGCTGGGGAGCTGGCCCCATTGATTTCAATGGTGGTGGAAGTCAGACTTCAAGTCTATTTCATTCTTTCTCATAAAGAAAAATGCCATGGGATCTACTCTGTAATTGGCTACAATAGGAATCCTCATGTGAGAAAGGATTACTCACAGGAGTAAGGGTTTATAGGGCTGGGCTCATGGTGTTTTACATCTGACAACTTGGGATTCATTAATTACATTTACAACCCTGTATGAACCATTTCTTGGCCTTTAAACTAAAATCAAAAGTAGCTTCAGTTTAGGAAAGGCAGCGTTGCCTAGCAGATAGAGCATTAGCCTAGGACTCAGGAGACCTGGGTTCTTTCCTGTCTCTGCTGCTGGGTGACCTTGGGCAAGTCACTTCCCTACTTTGTTCCTCAGTTTCCCCATTTGTAAAATTGGGCTAATGACATTGACCTCCTTTGCAAAGCGCTTTGAGATCTACTGATGACAAGCGCTATAGGACAGCTAAATATAAGTTTTATTCTATTAATACATAATAGTTCCTGCTCTTGCAGCAGGATGGATTCATTGGGCCGGATGCTTACTTGGTAATAATTGGTGTAGTGCCTCTGACATCCATGGAGCTACTCTGGTTTACACCAGCTGCGGATCCTGTTCTGATAATAGATGTTCTTCTTTAACTACTACAAGTCTAGGCTCCTATGTCAATGTTCTAAAAAAACTGCAACCATGCCACCTAGTGGACAGCCAGATAACTCGATCAAAGATAACGTTTCCTCATTAGTATGTCATGCTTTACGCTATTGCAATGTGGAAAGCAAAAGTTGCCCTATTTAGCAAAGTCAATCCTCACTTTAGGATATGACGAGAATGATTTTCTTTGTTAGACATTGGCTGGTGAAAGGGTAAATATAAGTGTCCTTTGGCAGACATGTCTGATAAAAGCTCATAGATCCATAGAGTCCAAGGCCAGACAGGACCATTGTCACCATGTGGTCTGATCTCCCGTACCACACAGGCCAGAGAACTTCCCAAACTAATTCCTAGATCAGAACTTTTAGAAAAAACATCCAATCTTGATTTTAAAATTGTCACTGATGGAAAATCTACTACAACCCATGGTAAATTGTTCCAATGGTTAATTACTCTCACCATTAATGTGCGCTTTATTTCCAGTCTGAATTTGTCTAGCTTCAATTTCCAGCCATTGGATCATGTTAGACTTTTGTCTGCTAGACTAAAGAGCCCATTATTAAACATTTCTTCCCCATGTCACCTCTTAACTTTCTCTGTTAGCTAACTAGATTGAGCTCTGTGAATCTATCACCACAAGGCAGGTTTTCTAATCCTTTAATCATTCTTGTGGCTCTTGTCCTGGAGGGATAGCTCAATGGTTTGAGCATTGGCCTGCTAAACCCAGAGTTGTGAGTTCAATCCTTAAGGGGACCATTTAGGGATCTGGGGCAAAAATCTCTCTGGGGATTGGTCCTGCTTTGAGCAGGGGGTTGGACTAGATGACCTCCTGAGGTCCCTTCCAACCCTGATATTCTATGAACTCTGTCAAATGTATTTAATCCCAGCTATTCCTTTATAGTCACCCATCCAAGTCTAGGCAATATCATTGGTATGAAAAGGCGGCGGGGGGAAGTTAACAGGGAGCCAAGAAATGACACAATGATCTGAATCCCAAACCTTTCCATGGAGTTTTTCAAATGTCAAGTCTCTGTGTTCACAAGTGAGGACAAGACAATAATTGTGGAACGTGGAAGCCAATCAAAGTGTTCACCTGAGCACTCCACATAAGCATGTGAACATAAGGGGTTGCATCTTGGGAAAATGCAAGCAATAGCAAAACTCCCATTTACTTCAACAGGACCAGGATCCAGTTGACACTCTCCTTCCCTTCACTTCTCCTGCACAACCTCATGCTGGAGATCTCCTAGTCTCCTTGACGTTAAGGCCAGAAGAGATCGTTATGATCATCCACTCTGACGTCCTGCATAAGCCAGGCCATAGAATGTCACCTAGGGATTCCTGCACTAGAGGGAACTAACTGCCCTCAAGCCCAATAAGCGGTGGTTGAACTAGAGCATCCATTGGATGGGCCAAAGCCACAACACCACTCTCTAAAGGGAACCCGTTAAGTCCTGACGTCTCTGCACCCTGCCTCAGAACAGTGTTCGTGTGTGGCCATCACTTGACTTCCATGGTGCCTTACACTCATGTCCCTTGACTTCAGTGGAACCAGGCTTGGCCCAAAAGAAATAGCTTGTTTAGATTCCAGTTTTCAACCTTTAATAAGTGGAACAGGAGTACTTGTGGCACCTTAGAGACTAACAAATTTATTAGAGCATAAGCTTTCGTGGACTACAGCCAACTTCATCAGATGCAAGTGGGCTGTAGTCCATGAAAGCTTATGCTCTAATAAATTTGTTAGTCTCTAAGGTGCCACAAGTACTCCTGTTCTTTTTGCAGATACAGACTAACACGGCTGCTACTCTGAAACCTTTAATAAGTGGGCGGTTTGGTCCAGTGGCTAGGGCCCGAGCTTAGCAGCTGGGAGACCGAGGGTCAGTTCCCTGCTTGACCACAGAGTGCCCATGTTGCTTGGGGCAAGTTGCTGTGTGCCTTGTTCATTGTGCCTCAAATAGGGATACTAGCATTGTTGTTGTGAGGTGCTCAGACCCTATGACCCCCAAGGTCACAGAAATGCCTAAAAAACATAAACCAACCTGTGTGATAGTCCCATCCAGTCTAACCTGGGTGAGGTTTTTCGGAGTGAGCCAGACGCTGATTCCCTGTGTTTTCCAACACCCACAGACGTACTATACTGTCGTCAAACTTTGGGCCAGCTCCTCAGCGGGTGTAAACTGGTTCTGCTCCAGTGAAATCAAGGCTGCTGCACTAATTCACAGCAGCAGAGGACTGAGCGCCGTACGTCCCTCTGCAATAGCTGAGGGCCCTGCTGAGCCAGGAGCCCCCCCACAAAGAGCTGTTGGCGTCATGAGCACCTACACTCCCTGTCTCTTTATGCTGCAGCTGGTGGACTAACAGTGCAGCTTTACTCTGAAAGGTGACAGCAGGCCTGCTGCATTCAAAAGTGCTGTATTTTGCCCAAGTCCTCCTGGGGGGAGGTGCCACAGAGCTGTCCCTCCCTCCCTTCCCCACCAGATCTGCAAGTCTGTGCTCTCAAAAGCAAAGGGGGACGACTGGTTGAGTGCCATTCTTGCAACTGTGTTAACTTGCAGCCAAATCAAGGGGCTCCCATCAGAGCCCACCTCAGTGTGACTGAAAAGTCTTATGAATTGCCCCGAAAATGAATCTCTCTCAATTTGTAGCTTGAATGTTTCAAACAATAAGCAGGAGGGTGGGAGAGGGTCACTGAGAGGGGACCTGGCCCGGAGGAGAATCTCCCCCTGTCCAGCCAAACTCAAGCACTGACTGCGGATTGTTTGCATCAGAGTCCAGTCCAGCCAAGCTCAAGCTGGATTCCCTTTGAAAGAAGCAAAGTGAAGGGAAACCCACTGACACTGCAGCAGCTGAGATCGAGAGCAGCTCCTCGGGCTCCGGGGCCCCACGGGGAGGAAGACAGGCAGCATTCCTGACTCCGTTTTGTCAGGGGGGCCGTGTATTTCATTGCTGATCCGGGATCGGCGGCACAAGTCACTTCTGGAAACCTTTGCAAGTTTCCATGTGACGCAAAGGAATGGGTGGCATTAGCCGTGCTTTGGGAGAGTCCCATAGCGCCACTGATGTCTATGGCATGTCACTACGAAACATCGACAAGGGACCAGAGGTGATACCCTGGCCCCACCAAAATCAATGGAAAACTCCCACTGACTTCAGGGTTTCACCCCATAGTTTTTAAAGCTGGAAACCTCAGTAAAATCCACGTGTCAGAGGGACACCGAGCTTCAGTGGGGCAGGGCAGCCCCAGTTGCCAATTTTCTGTGTTAAACCATCCCTGGGACCACTGAGTAAAAGACGGCCTTGTGTCTAAGGCTCTGGCCTGGAACTCAGGAGAGCTGGGTGCAAGTCCCAGCTCTGCCACAGCCTGCCTGTGTAACCCTAGGTCAGTCACATCATCTCTCCGTGCCTTCCTCCCCCGTCTGTGAAGCGGGGACGATACTTCCCCCACCTCATGGTGAGACTGAATTCATTGATGTATGCGACTCTCCAGTAAGAGGAGCCACGTCGGCGCGTAGACAGAAATTGTGCCAGTCTATCGAGTGCTGGGAAAATAGGTTCTGATCCCGCTGACATCAACAGAAGCCGAGGTGGCTCAATGCCTCACAGAATCAGGTGCACAGAGTGGTCTGATCTTCCACCCAGAAACATCAGCTTCCTCACGTTAGTGTTCTGTCCCTCCCTGCTCAGCCCCAGAATCCTGACCTCTGGCTCCGTGTGTGACTGACAGAGCCACCAGCTCTTCCCTGGTCTGACTTTCAGGGGTTGCTTAACGTTGTAAATGTGGGGGGTTAAAACATCCAGGATGAGAGATGGGCACCACAGCCAGTTGAGGAGGAAAAGACACAAGTCCTGAAGAACAAAGCTTGGCCCTCAGACCCCGAGATAGCTACAGGCCTGGCAGTCAGAAAAAACAGCTCTTCACTGGTAAAGTGACTGCATTTGCTAGGGAGATCAGTGAGAAGCTGCCAGTGTGCCATCCCTGATGGTTTTTACAGTATTTGGAGCACAGCTGCATTTTCAGTTCAACGTTAGGGCAAAGGCTTGTGCTAGTTCTACTGACACTAACCTGGTTCACCCGCGTCTGCTGCTCCAACCGCAAAAAAACAGATTCTGCCACATTTACAGCAAAGCGTTCTCTCCTCCGCGAGTAGTCTCCTTCATTTCAACGGGGCTATTTATGGAGCACTCAGAACCTGGGTCTGCGCTTCTTCCCACCTGGGACTGTGACCAAACCAAACCAACAGCATAAGCCGTTCAGATGAGTCCCTTTCTCCGACCGTTATACCCACCCAATGTCCTTCGCCAGCGCCGCTTCTGTGGTTAAAACAAACTGGTGGGCAGTACCATATACAAAAGCAGCTTCCATTACTGCTCTGTGCTCTAAAAAAAAAAAAAAAAAAAGGGTTCCAGTTAATACATTCTTAGCCCACTCCCTCACCCACGCGAAATATTACAGCCCAGATTTTTGGAATCGGCGTAAAAAAAAAATATATGCCTGACTAATTGGCACGCATTTCAGTATACTCTGCATGGTGAAATGCATCTTTCTTTTAAACAGAAATAAAGATGTTTGGAGATCTGGGTCAGAAACTCAGTTCTGCACTATCTTATCAAAAAACAGAAAAAGCTCCTGAAGGGATATTAAGATGGAAGGTTGATTTTAGTACCTGGCGTTCCAATCGCTGGCACATAGGCAAAGACAACATTTGATCTTCCCTTCAGAGAATTCTCTAGATTCTGAAGCTCCACCAGTGTTGTAATATATTTAACTTCGTTAAAGAGAAGGGCGCTGAGAAGACATAAAAATCTCATTTACAGCATTCTTCAAAAGCAACCAGAAAATTTTCACCCACAACTGCAGGCACAGAGCAGAGCAGGTGCACCTCTGGCTACCTGCCTCATGAAGCAGCAGATGCAACTGCTCCGATTTGCCCCGAAATAGTCCCCCAGGATGTACCGAGTTCATGTTTATGCAAAGCGTCAGGCAACAAGCGAAAAAACAAAGCAAATGATTTCACACAGATGAATGTTCGCTCTACTTACAACAGGGTATTGGCTACAATGGCATTCACGTCGAACAGGGCATCTGTGGGGAATTCTCTGAGCAATACGTTACCTCTAGGAAAGAGAACAACCAACCAAGTCATAAATCAACATAGAGGTTATTTATCCATGTAGCTGTACTTCCTAGTTCCTGATTCTTTTTGCAGATTCTAAGCCCAGACGGGATCATTCTGATTATGCCGTCTGACCTCCAGCATAACAGGCCGTAGAATTCCTGCACTGAGCTCAGTGCCTTTGGTTGAACTAGTGCATTTATCTTTTAGACAGACATCGCCCAAAATGCTCATCTGAGAGGAGACAAGAGACTCCTCTTAAATTGGACAGGTCAGTTAAAAGGAAAGCGTTTGTGCAAGGGATATGAACGTCTATGGGAGTTGGGCACCTAACTCACTTAGGTGCTTTTGGTGGTGTCTTCAATCTAACAAGCCTGCAAGAGATCCAGAACGAATCCTGTATTAGCCCACTTTGCATTAACTTCAGTGCACTTTGGATCAGATCCTTTGTCAGGTAGGGAGACCGATCAGTGGTGAGCAAATGTAACCCATGCTTACTCTGAGTGGTGCTCTGTCCCCCTCTAGTGGTGGTTGGGCCACATAAGGTAGAGCTGACTGGGAATTTTTCATCAGTGTTTTTCAACTGAAAATCCAATTTTCACAAAATATTTTTGACAAATATTTTCAGTTTTTCACCAGGAAAATCTAAATGAAATATTTCATTTTTGATCAGGTCAATAGCTCCTGAGCCATGCAGTGCCTCGTGGGAGTTGTAATTTGGGTGCCTCGGCCCCCATTCTCCTCCATGGGCCAGGCTCCCCGGCTGAACTACATTTCCCATGATGCATCATGGTCTGACCTCTGGCTGAACCTCTACAGTGCATCAAGGGAGTCCTATAACCATGGTGCATGCAGTCATATAACCATGGGAGATGCAGTCCAGTTTTTTTCCCCATAATGAAATCCTGCAGTCTAGCAGACTCTCGTCTCTGTTCCTTGTAATTTCAGCCTCCTGGTTTGTTAAAAAGAAACAAAAAAGTGTTCACTTACATGCCAGTTCTTGGTGTAAAATGACCGCAGTTGCCTTGTATAAATATTTGCTTCCTCCAGAATAACACCAAGCAACTTATCTCTAACAAAGTCAAGAAAATCACACTAAATTCACCCAGGCACCTCTTGTAAGGTCTAACCCATTCCTTCCATTCCCATCCAGTACTATTACAGGGCAGTGATCTATCTAGGGATACCTAAACCTACCTGGGCATGGGGATGGAGGGGGGGTGGACCAGGTGACCTCTTGAGGTCCCTTCCAGCCCTACATTTCTAGGACTCTATAAGAGCGATTTGTGGTATCCATTCCAGCTATTCACCTAAGCCACAATTTTAAATTGAATTTTCCATACTGATTCATCATTGAAAGCTAAAGGTTCCTCCCTGTACTTCCTGGATAATCTGAGAGGCTTCTAGGACTGGCAGACAGCTTGTCTGCTACTAATGGGCCTGATCTAAAATGGAGGTCTTTCCACTAGTTTCAAAGGATCATGGTGGAAAGTGTCTCCTTCGTTGCTACAGCCTTCCAGTGCTGGACATGTCAGCTTGCTGACGTGGTTTCCTTAAAACCTTGCAACAGAGAACCTTTCAAAAACAGTATTTTATTTAGTCACTAGCATGTAATAAAACTCCATTCACCTGAACAGGTACGCTTTCATTAAGGCATTTTCTTTCCCACAATATCTTGATACATCTTCGAGACAATTAACCTGGGTATTTAAAACAAGTCGTTATAAATCTTGACGCATAGACAGATACCTACAAATATATAAAGTTGGAAGCATTTTATGGTCCAACTGTATGAAAGAGAATTTTTTAAACCTATTGTAATAGGCAAAAATGCAATGAAGTGATACTGTGAATGGGATCCAGTGTTATGATTAAGATTTTACAAGCACAAAAGTCAGGAAATTCCAAGTCATGGTTCTCAAACAAACATAATTTAGCTACCTTCATTCAGTTTCACCCAGTTACTCCTATAGTAAGCCCAAACTATGTTTGATAGCTAAGTGCTAATTTGCGTAGGATAACACTTAACAGAAAAGGCCGAGGAAAATTTCTTTATACTTCTCCTCAAAATATTTGGACTGAAAGCAAGCGTGTGAAATTTCAGCCAAAAGGTCATCTTTTAGAAAACTGAACCTGCCTCAGGATAAGGATTAAAGGTTCAGTTGGTTGCAAAATGGTGTTTTTTTCCCCCACAGTAAATGTAGATTTTTTTCAGCCAAAATCTGAATATTGAAAATATTACTATTTAGAAATGCTGACATAGTGCCTCCCATTGTCCTCTGTAGGCAGGGCTCGGACTACATCGCCCATGATGCACCATGACCTCCCCTACTAAAGATGGGAGGGGATGCATCATGGGAGTCCCTTGCCACGATCCATGCAGGGAGACCCCTGCACTCACACAGAACCCAACGGAGCTTAATGGAGTTCCATGCAAGCCAGGGGTTTGCCAGCAGAGAGCCAACTCTGAGAGCAGAGAGCCCCCAGAGAGCAGGGTTGGACAGATGACAACAGCACCTTCTCAACTAGCTGCTTAGCATTGCTAGTGCTGCAGTTTAGAGGTGACTGCTGTGAACACATTAATACATCTGTTCCGCAGACAGTGACAACATAACCACCTGTACGGAGAACTGTCCCGCGTGCCCATGTGATCAGAATTACAGCCCCACCAGAGAGCAGCCGCGTTATTGAGGAGTCTACATTTCTCAGCTAGGAAAACAAATGACATGTTCATTTACCTTCACCACTGAAATCCCATAATCCTGAAGAGCTCCGACCGAGTTCTCTAGCTGTTCCAGAAACAGACGGACACCTGGAGAAACTGAAACACCAATAAGAGCTGGTTTCTCTAGATCTCTGGCCCTCTTGAGTATCAGGTAGAGTAGCTAGAACAAAACCTAATGTCACCTAATCTCTCTGGAGCAGACTGAGTTACCCTGACTCACACTGAGTAGTAGCTTGCTCCACAAGTCTCCCCACTGATTTCAGCAGGGCTACTAATCAACACAGACACGGGTATGACAAGCTGGCCTTATTTGCCTCAGTTTCCCATTTTACAGAGAGGGGCAATGTTACTTCCTGTTTCCCCAAGGAGGCACTTTTGGAGAGAAATACAACCCCCTTTTGGCAAGCTAGTCCACAGAAGGAGTTCCTTACGCGCACACAGAGCTCCGATGAAGGCAACGGGGGTCTGACAAAGACACAGAGATCTGCCCAGGCAGCTCAAACTGCGGGATCGGTGCGTCCAACAGGAACAACAGTAGGAAAGCGCTCGCCTCCTCACATTTCTATGATCATCAGGAATATGCCGGGGAGTTGGCAAATTCCTGCTCTAAGAGATGTTCTTTCAAACTATTTAGGGTTTCAAGTTTTCCAAGAACTGTGACCATCTGATTTTCACCATTACCAAAGGGCCTTTTCCACAGCTACAATGTTATTTGCTCTCACAAGCACGTGAGACTTTCCCCTCAAGTTGCTTATTTCTCCTGCGAAGCCAGGATAATGAAAACACATACATTTAAAATACATACCATCTCGACTAAAATAAACCAGGGATGCTCTTCCCGGCTGCAAGCTACTGAAATACTCCTGGGGGCTCAGCTCTAGCAGTGTATTTGCATTTCTTGCCGCAGCCATGTAATAAGTACATAACAGGAAGAAAGAGAAGCAAGAAACCCATCCATTCATTTGGGGGAGCATGATTTCATCAGTTAAAGTCACTGCAGAAGCCACATCTGAAAAAATAAATAAATAAATAAATAGTCTGCTGTTTACATAGATTTCCAGATCTGTGACTAATTTACAAATGTGACAAGGCCAATAAACACCAATGATTAAAATGCGAGTTTATCTAACTATAAAAATAGCAGATGAATTCAGTAACAGCAAAGCTAATGTTGATTACAATTGCAGGCCATTCCTGTTTCTTATTAATTATATTTGCAACCCTCTGTGGCTGTGGTTTGGGGCTGGGGATTTTTTTGTTTGTTTCTGTTTTGGTTTGGTTTTTTGAGATGGTTAGAGAAAGTCAAGTATCCAGAAATGAAAACAGTGCCCACCTACACACAGATCTTTCAATGCACAACTCTCCCCACCCCCCCACCTCAAGTAACTGATTAGGATCAAAGTAGCTTCATACACTCTACTGATCATGACTTGCATGAACAAAAAGCTTCCCAAAAGGCCTGATTAGCCACTTCTTTGCTCCAGTTTTACGCCAGTGCCACTAGAGTGAAATCAGGGTAACGCAAAGGCCAACCAAGCCTTTTTACTGTGCACAAATTGGGTTAAGATAAGAGCAGACACATGAGATGTTTATTGCATTTCCCCCTCATCCATGCACAGGTGAAATTCACACCCCCTTCTCCTTGCGGCAAAGCTGGAGTGGGGACCTCTATGAAACTTTGGGAGTTGGATCTAGCCTCCAACTTTTTTGCGCAGGATGTAGGGCAGCCCTGCGTGCAACTGCCATCCCTGGACCGGCACAGGGGCCAGAGCTGCAGCAGGATCTGCATCCGAAGAAGTGGGCTGTAGTCCACGAAAGCTTATGCTCTAATAAATTTGTTAGTCTCTAAGGTGCCACAAGTACTCCTGTTCTTTTTGCGGATACAGACTAACACGGCTGCTACTCTGAAGCAGGATCTGTGTTGGCTCTCCCTCTCCTCCCCGCCACGCTGCCTGGTGAGGAGCTGGCACAGAGCCCCCTGAATCTCAATGGGTGCTCTCTCCAGGGCTGCCCAACCCCCACACACTAGCAACACTGCAACTTGGCTCTGTTGGGGAGCCTTCCACAGACCCCTTGAGAGGCTCTGATGATCTCCGCCCTGTTGGTAAAGTAACCTTCGGGTGACCTTGACACAGCAAAAATCATGAATCCAGTTCATCAAACCTCCCAAAGCAAACGAGTGCTGTTCTTCTATCCAGAACCAACACAAATAAACAAGGTGCCTTTGCAAGAGTATTGCAGGATTAGAAAATGTCACCTGTATTTGATTCTTCTGTGTAATGTTGGTTTGCAATAGATGACTCAGCCACTAGATGTCACTGTTTGCTGTATAGCGTTCCTAACAAGGTGTGGTTCCTGGCAAACAAGGGAGACAAAGCTGGGATTCAAGCTGCATAGAAGCCCCTTTGTTTTGCACTATAGCTGCTGATGATTTCTTTACTCAACACCTCCTGTTTAAGGCAGACCATGAAACTGCATATTGTGACATCTTGTGCTCCCAGCTATTAGGGTTGCCAATTTTGGTTGGACGCATTCCTGGAGGTTTCATCGCATGACATAATCTTTAATTAAAGATTAATCTTTGAATCCTGGAGACTCCAGAACAATCTGGAAGGCTGGCAACCCTAACTAACTGAGGCTGTTATAGCAGTAGTGCTCAAAAACAAACACAAAATCCGGCCACCCTCCAACAGCAGACATAGTTAATTGTGGATAGACATAGTTTTTGTGGATACAGACTAACACGGCTATCCCCTGATAGTTAGCAAAGACACAGAGACCTAATCTTCAGGTTCTCCCTCTGTGTTCAAGTACTCTGCCTTTCCTGCTCTCTGCATGGAAAACAGGACACTTTAAAATACAAGTACACACAAATTCCACTTTATAGTAAGAAGGCTTGGAAGGATTAGATATTTATTGGTAAACGTCAGTAAACACTGATTGCACTGTATACATACTAACCAATGAAAATATATTTCCTTCTATAATAATCTAAATGTACAGGCAGGAGAAATAAGGAAAATGCTGTTTGAGAATTTAGAGTCAAAGTTCAGTGATTTAGACTTTCGAATTAGCTTGTTACAAAGAGACTAGCAAATGAACAGTAAAAACAGGTATGATTTGTTAAATGAAGGATATTTCCTTTGTGTAGTTTGATACGTGATATTGACAATTTATGTCAACGGTTTATAAAGCCTTAACTCTTTGAATCTCAATGTCTAAATAATTGTCTGACCCCTCCCCAGCATTTCATACAGCTGCGAAAATGTAAATGGATACAAAGAGAAAAAAAATGCTTAAAAATATGTCGATATTATCCATCAAAATGATAAAAATCTAATTCTGCCAAGATGAATAGTAAGCAACACTATCACCACATGCCATTGTGTCTGTCCGCTCCTTGTTGAGTGATGCTTAACATCCAGGGGCGTAAAAAGTACTCCTGGGGAAATTCTGCACCAAAAAATTTAAAATTCTGTGCACCATATTTTAAAATTCTGCATATTTTATTTGTCAAAATAACACTATATAATCATGCCAGTTTCAATGATTTCGGTAATTTATTTCAAAATACCTGTCAGCAAGTATGTCTGTAACAGTACAGACCAAAAAATTCCCCCAGGAGTAGAGGGTTAAAAAAAGCCCTATGACAACCCAGTTCCTGTTTCTCTGCCCACTCCTCCCAGAGCCCAGGGATCCAGAGGGAGAAACGGACGGATGCTGGGTCCCGGGCTTGTAGGGAGTTTCCTGCACATCCCTTCCTTCCTTCAGGGCCTGCGGGGAACTGCTGCTGCTGCGAACCCTCCAGCTCCCTCCCTCTCTCCCCGGCAGTGTCTTCTATTTGTGAGCGGGACTCTGCTGGGTCCAGCGGCTCCTAGTGGCAGTCAGCAGCTCTGCAACCCATTTCTGTCTGGGGGGTAGGAAATTCTGCATGCACAACATTAATTTCTGCGCAAATTCTGCATTGCGCAGTGGCGCAGAATTCCCACCGGAGTAAAAAAGAATGCACTCTCCACCAACTACTTAAACTTGTCTCCTGAAAACAGACATTGTTTTTAATACTGCCTGAAAAACACTTTAGGGCTTTGAATCAGGCCCTAATAAAGTACAGAGACAGCGGCTCTGGAAACCCCTTAGACAGAGCAGAGGAAATTTCATTCTCATTTGAGAGGCTCTGCTGATCTCCGCCCTGTTGGTAAAGTAACTGGAATTGACTTTGCTCTGCTGTCTTGTTTGTTCCCCTGCATCAGGGACAGCTTGTTGATCAGGAAGAGCATTTGCAAGGCGGCATCATTGTTTGGTCGTGGGGAAAAGAGAGCAGCGTCCTTCTCTCCGTGGTGTGGAGGAAGCAGCGTGTGACAGATCAGGGGCTCCACCAGCCGGGGCACTACGGGAGCCACCCAGGGGAGACATTACATGCTTAAAGTTTTATACCTAGAAGATTTTAAGTGTTTGAAGTTTTTAAGATGTTTACAAGACCCCATCCTCTCTCCCTGTTATGTCCAGTCCCATCGTCCCACGCACTGCTTGGCCACGTCGACTGTGGTCCTGCACACCCCACCCTGGGTCCCTACGCACCCTCAGCAATGACCAGCCTTTCCAGGCCTGCCTGTGGCTTGGCAAGATCTCCCTGTCACCCGTTCTCTGCCTCTCCTCATGCTCCCCAGTAGCTGGCATCTCCTTAAGGCCCTCGGCCTTCTTCCAAGAATCCCTCCATCTCCCCCATTATTCTTCCCTCCTCTCTATCCCTCCTCCAGCCAACTGCTAGATCCCACCCACATCGCTCCCACATACATGCTCTCTATGCCTCCCCAGGCCCCTTCATCCCCTTGCATGTCCCCCAGGCCCACTCTCCTTTTCCCACATTTCACACACCCTGCCCCCTTTCAGTTTGTTGGTAACTGGACACTGAGACCCCACCCCCGCTCAGTCTCTTCCCCCAAGGCCCCACCCCCAACACTCACACCTTCCCCCCCCCCATCCCCTTCGCTCCCTGGATCGTCTCCACCTCCCTCTCCCACCCACCCCCTCAACTGGGCTCCTCTGCTCCGGGGCCGGGACGGGAGCTGCTGCAGTCTGACAAGGAGCCAACTTGCAGGGAGAAGGCAGCCCCGGCTGAGCAGGGGCTGGGGTGGGTTAGTGACCCAGCTAACCGGGCTTTTGGGGTCCGGTCAGAACATCTGACTGGACACTTTCAGGTCCCCTTTTCAACTAGACTTTCCCGTCAAAAACTGGGCACCTGGCAACCCTATGCCCACAGGGTCTCCTGCATCGCCCTCCATGGCCCACCAGTGTCCTGGGTCCCCCTCCACATTCCCCTTCTGCAGATCCAAGATCAGACAGTGCAACTCCATGCTAATGCTCGATGTGCCCCTCGCCCCCAGTCCACCGCCCTTCCAATCACCTCCCACTCCTTCCATGCCCTCCTTCTGGACTCCTGCCCCGTGGATCCGCCCCTGCTTACCTTCCCCCTCTCCATGCCCCCCATCACTGGCTCACTCCAGCAGCAACTGCAGCAAAGGCTGGAGTCAGCAGAAGGTCAGTTTAAATTATAAATGTTTACATTATTTCTACTGTAAATAGTGCTCTCTGTGCACATCAAACCAGCTCTTTATAACTTGGGAATTCCCCAAATACCCCCTTCCTTCCCCCCTCCTCCTCCAAAATCAACTCAAAGGCACCTCTCCCCCAGCAAAGCCAATAAAATAAACATGGAGGCTTGACACCAACCCTTCTAGAGACAGGATGAGTCCCTCCCCACCCCAAAAAAGAAAGAATTAGGGCATTTTCCAATGACAGAGACACTTTTGAGACACCGTAACTTTCAAATCTCTCTCTGAATTTCACCAAACTTCCCAAAAATTCCCATCCCAGGGATGAATCATAGAATCATTGAATATCAGGGTTGGAAGGGACCTCAGGAGGTCATCTAGTCCAACCCCCACTGGGTGTGGAGATGTGGCAGGTGGAATTTTGGGGGGGAACTCAGTTTATTTTTGAGAAAGCTGAGGGTTGGAGGGGAGTGTTTTAAAAAGTCAGATTTACAGGGAGAATCTAAGTTCAGCTTTACCTGTGGGTCAATTCCTGCTGCTTTGTAATGAAGTATTCTGAAAGGAGGCCTAGAAGTAAACAGGAGTGTGAGTGAATAGGGAAATAGACACCACGCCTTATTCTCCACGGTCTTGCACCTTGCGTCATCATTTTCACCTGTGCAAGATGTGTGTATTATTATTATTATTATTTATGTATTATTATTATTTAATTCCCACAGCTCCCGGGAGCCCCAATCATGGACCAGAATGCCATTGTGCTAGGAACAAACAATTATATCATGTTCCTGTGTAATCTGGTAGCATTTCACATCCACTCAGCAGTAGTATTAATCATCAACCAGGGTGCAAGGCACTGGAGAATCAACCCACACGGCCAAAGCAAGAGCTAACTAGATTCTAAGGGTACGTCTACACTTACCGGAGGGTCCGGCGGCAGGCAATCGATGTTCTGGGATCGATCCCAGAAGTGCTCGCCGTCGACGCCAGTACTCCAGCTCGGCGAGAGGAGTACGCAGCATCGACGGGGGAGCCTCCCTGCCGCGTCTGGACCCGCGGTGAATTTGCGTACCTTAGTCCGAAGTGGGGGGTCAGTGGGGACCAGGCCTAAGTCTTGTCCACTAACTCAGCCATTAGTGCCCGGCAATCAAGGTAGTGGCACCAGTGCTGATTCCTTAATTAACACAAAAAGAACAGGAGTACTTGTGGCACCTTAGAGACTAACAAATTTATCTGTGCATAAGCTTTCGTGGACTACAGCCCACTTCATCGGATGCATGTAGTGGAAAATACAGTAGGTATATAGTGTGTATGGTAACACCCATTGTTTCATGTTCTCTATGTATATATATATCTTCCTACTGTATTTTCCACTACATGCATCTGATGAAGTGGGCTGTAGCCCACGAAAGCTTATGCTCAAATAAATGGGTTAGTCTCTAAGGTGCCACAAGTACTCCTGTTCTTTTTGCGGATACAGACTAACAGGGCTGCTACTCTGAAACCTGTCATTAATTTACACTGTTTGCCTTTATGCAGTGTAGTTGTAGCCCCGTTGGTGGCAGGATATTACAGAGACAAGGTGGGTGAGGTAAGATCTTTTATTGGACCAACTTCAGCTGATGAGAGAGACACAAGCTTTCTAGCCACAGAGCTCTTTGTCAGGTCTGGGAAAGGAATTCCCAGCCTCCCAGCAAAATGCAGGGTGGAACAGATGGTTTAGGGTTAGTAGTTAGCACATATTGTAAGGGACCATTCAGGGTAGAGTGGCCCGTTAACACCTCCGCAGTCATAGGACAAGAGGGGTCAGTGGGTTACAGATGACTGGAACAAGCCATAAATCCAGTGTTCTAGAACAAAAGTTGGTCCAATAAAAAATATTACTTCGCCCACCTTGTCTCTATAGTTTGCCTTTGTCCAGCCTGAGGGGTCAGCACCAGTTTGGCTGCATGGATTGCTGAGTCAACACTATTCCCAAATGGCCGCTTGTGCCTCTCCACCCCCTCCCCCGAGACCCCCTTGGCCGCTGCTTGCTCCTCTCCCCCCCTCCCCCAGGCCCCCTTGCCCGCCACTCATGCCTCTCCCCCCCCCAGCTCCTCTCGCCTACCACTCGTGTCTCTCAGTCCCCTCCCCCGAGACACCCTTGCTCGCTGCTTGCTCCTCTCCCCCCCTTCCCCAGGCCCTCTCGCCCACCACTCATGCCTCTCCGTCCCCTCCCCTGAGGTGGAGAGGAGCGAGCGGCAGGCAGGGGGGGACTCCGGGGAAGAGGTAGAGTGGGGGCCAGACGAGGTGCAACGTGGGCAGAGACCCGGGGGGAGAAGCAGAGCAGGAGCGGGGCCTCAGGGCAGAATGGGGGCAGAGCATGGGCGGGGCCAGGGGCCAGGTGTCGGTGGCCCCCCCAACTTCTCCAGCGCTTCCACCTGTGGCGCTCCAAAGGCGGCAGGGGGAGGGAGGGAGAACCTGATACTGGGAGTTGAGTTGGGAGACTGGGCCTGGGTAAGGACGCGACTGGGAGCCAAATGGGAGACAGAGATAAGCTGGAAACAGAAGACTAGGACTGGGAACCAGGGAGGGAAATGGAGGGTGATGGCTGGGAGCCGGTAGGTGAACAGGGAGACTGAGATAAGATGAGGAGCTGGGGGGAGACTGGGATTAGGAACCAGTGGGAAGGAGGGAGAGGGAGAAGGGAGACAGGTCTGAGGAGGAGCTGGGATGTGGGAGGAGAATTGGGACTGGCAGGGCAAAGAGATTGGGACAAAGAGCTGAGGGGGGCACTGAGACTGGATGAGTCCAGAGAGAAAGGCTGGAACTGGGAGACAGGGGTGTGTGATGGGGCATCTGCCCCACACTGGCCCATAAGGGGTTAATAGAGACCTAGGGAGGTTGTGCAGGAGGCAGCCAATTGGAGAGGGGCTGTGAGGAGCAGCCTATTAGGGCCAGGCTGGTCCATATAAGAAAGGCTGCAGAGCAGAGAGCAGCTTCAATCATTCCCTGGAGCTTGAGGAGGGAGGTGGTTGGGCTGCCTTGCAGGCAGAGGGCAACAAGCACCCTGGACCGACCCGTGCTGCAGGCAGAGACCCAGGGAGCTAAAGGCAGCTCCTGGTGGGCTGGAGGGATCTGCAGGCTGAGGCCCTGAGGCAAGGGCAAAGAGGGTGCTGGGGCCATGGGGAAGTGGCCCAGGGAAATCTACTGAGGAGTCGGAGGGGACGCAGCAAGTGATGGCCATCTACAGGGTCCCTGGGCCAGGGTCTGGAGTAATGGGGTGCCACTGAGGAAGTGGCCAGACATTGGGCTGCAGTTGCCACTAGGGGACAGCTGGACAGCTGACGGGCTGTGTCCTGAAGAGGACGTTGTGGTCCTTGGAACGACACGGGTCCAGGAGCAGAAGTGGCGGCAGCAGTGAGACATCACCAGAAGAAGGCCCGCTGGCTAGCAGAGCTAATCCCCAGGACAGCCAGTAGGCAGCGCTGCAGTGGTGAGTAGCATACCGTCACAGGAGGACAACTGGGCACTAGAATGGGGACAGAGACAAATCAGGGGGGTGGAACTGGGACTGGTTAGGCAAACAGAGTGGGGACAAGAGGGCAGGAGGACTGGGAATGGAGGGGTAAGAAGACCAGGAATGGGAGCAAGGGAGAGACTGGGACTGGGAGCCAAGGAGGGGGAACTGGGAGCCAGTGGGTGTGGGGAGACTGAGATCAAACAAGAAGCTGGGGAGGAGATTAGACCTAGCTGAGCATGGAGAGTGGGTCTGGGAACCAATAGGACCAGAGAAGGAGGTGAGGGGAAGGAGGCGATTAGGACAAGGAGCTAGAAGCGGGGGAAGCACTGAGATTGGATGAGGAGCCCAAGAAGGGAGACTGGGGGAGCCTTTGGGATGAGGAATG
This sequence comes from Malaclemys terrapin pileata, assembly GCF_027887155.1. Taxonomy (NCBI): domain Eukaryota; kingdom Metazoa; phylum Chordata; order Testudines; family Emydidae; genus Malaclemys; species Malaclemys terrapin. The sequence goes on along the minus strand of NC_071508.1, from coordinate 145,690,366 downwards.
TCGTGGGGGGGCAGAGTGAGAAAGTGAGTGGGGGAAGGGTGGAACTGGGGCTGGTTGGGCAAGGAGTGCAGAAGTAAGAGTGGAGGGCAAGGGGAGACTGAGATTGGGATGGGGAGTCCAGAAGAGTGACTCTAGGACTGGGATCAGGCAGAAGGGGCCAAGCTTGTGGGGAATGGGCAGAAAAGTCCATGCCCACTAAAGAACACACCTTTCCATAGCCTGGAATGGAAGATTCCCGAGTCTCACCATTCCTCTGCTGTCAGCAAATATCTGCGAACCTCACTGGCAAAGTGTTCCATCCCCAGCGAGTGCTGGTCCTCACAGAGGATGACAACCTACTACTGCTGTCACTAACTACTTTAGCTCAAGTGGCATGGATCTGTACAGTAGATCTAAAGGTTCCGACCATGCACATTTCAATGTGATGCCACATGATGGAATTTCTGGGATTTTTAGTTTGTTTTTTAGACAAACCTGAGATATGACACACAAAAAACTTGTTAAACACATTAGTAAGGTTGCAGAGTCGTGCACTCAAAAGTTAGAATATGCCAGAATTTAGGTTGCCAGGGCAACCTTAATTCCCCCTGTGCATTATGACACTATCTTTAATGACATGACCACATACTACTTGTTTCCACAGGACCCTCGCCTCACTCAGTGCACAGGCTGGACCTGCTCTGGGGATGAATCAGGCTCTTCAGTGAAGGAGGCTGTTGTCTGAAGGACCCTACCTCATTGTTTGATCCTCATTTTCTGAGTGCTTGACTTGAGGCCCTGTGGTCTGATATGCAGACGTGCTGAGCACTCACAGCTACAACTGAAATCACTGGAAGATGTGCTTTGAACTAGGGCTGTTGATTAATCGCAATTAACTCACGCGATTAACAAACTCAAAAAAATTAATCGTGATTAACTGCAGTTTTAATCGCACTGTTAAACAGTAGAATACAACTGAAATTTAATAAATATTTTGGATGTTTTTCTACATTTTCATATATATTGATTTCAATTACAACACAGGATACAAAGTGTATATACTTTTTTATTACAAATATTTGCACTGTAAAAATGATAAACAAAAGAAATAGTATTTTTCAATTCACCTCATACAAGTACTGTAGTACAATCCCTTTGTCATGAAAGTGCAACTTACAAATGTAGATTTTTTTTTTGTTACATAACTACACTAAAAAAAAAAACGATATAAAACTTTAGAGCCTACAAATCCACTCGGTCCTACTTCTTGTTCAGCCAATTGCTCAGACAAACAAGTTTGTTCACATTTGCAGGAGATACTGTTGCCCTCTTCTCAGGGCCGGCTTTAGGCCAATTCCACCAATTCCCCCGAATCGGGCCCCGCGCCTAAGAGGGCCCCGCACCCAGTGGCAGGGCCGCCCAGAGTGGGGGGCAAGTGGCAGAGAATCCCTTCCCTGGCTAGAGGCGCCTTTTTAATTTTTACTCACCCGGCGGCGCTCCGGGTCTTTGGCGGCGGGTCCTTCACTCGCTCCGGGTCTTTGGCGGCACTTTGGCGGTAAGTCCTTCAGTGCCGCCGAAGACCTGGAGCGAGTGAAGGACCCGCCGCCAAAGACTAGGAGCGCGGCCCGGTGAGTACAAGCCTCATGTGTTTTTTTACGTGGTTTTTTTTTTTAGTCATCCCTGCCGGGGCCCCGTCGAAACTGTTCGAATCAGGCCCCGCACTTCCTGAAGCCGGCTCTGCCTCTTCTTATTTACAATGTTACCAGAAAGTAAGAACAGGCATTTGCTTGGCACTTTTGTAGCCGGCATTGCAAGATATTTACATGCCAGATATCTAAATATTCGTATGCCCCTTCATGCTTCGGCCACCTTTCCAGAGGACATGCTTCCACGGAGATAACGCTCATTAAAAAAATAGTGTGTTAATTACATTTGTGACTGAACCCCTTGGGGGAGAATTGTATGTCTCCTATTCTGTTTTACCCGCATTCTGCCATATATTTTATGTTATAGCAGTCTCGGATGACGACCCAGCACATGTTCATTTTAAGAACACTTTCACTACAGATTTGACAATATGCAAAGAAGGTACCAATGTGAGATTTCTAAAGATAGCTACAGCATCGACCCAAGGTTTAAGAATCTGAAGTGCCTTCCAAAATCTGAGAGGGTTGAGGTGTGACACATGCTTTCAGAAGTCTTAAAAGAGCAACACTCCGATGTGGAAACTACAGAACCCGAATAGGGTGACCAGATGTCCCGATTTTATAGGGACAGTCCTGATTTTGGGGTCTTTTTCTTATATAGGCTCCTATTACCCCTCCACCCCCGTCTCGATTTTTCACATTTGCTGTCTGGTCACCCTAAACCCAAACCACCAAAAAAGAAAATCAACCTTCTGCTGGTGGCATCTGACTCAGATAATGAAAATGAACATACGTTGGTCCGTACTGCTTTGGATTGTTATTGAAAAGAACCCATCATCAGCATGGACGCATGTCCTCTGGAATGGTGGTTGAAGCATGAAGGGACATGTATCAGGGGGTAGCCATGTTAGTCTGTATCTACAAAAACAACAAGGAATCTGGTGGCACCTTAAAGACTAACAGATTTATTTGGGCACAATGCCCAAATAAATCTGTTAGTCTTTAAGGTGCCACCAGACTCCATGAAGGGACATATGAATCTTTAGCGCATCTGGCATGTAAATATCTTGCGATGCGAGCTACAACAGTGCCATGCGAATGCCTGTTCTCACTTTCAGGTGACATTGTAAACAAGAAGCAGGCAGCATTATCTCCTGCAAATATAAACAAACTTGTTTGCCTTAGTGAATGGCTGAACAAGAAGTAGGACTGAGTGGACTTGCAGACTCTAAAATTTTACACTGTTTTATTTTTGAATGCAGTTTTTTTGTACATAATCCTACATTTAAGTTCAACTTTCATGATACAAGTTCTGTAGTGCAATCTCTTTATCACGTGAATTGAAAAATACTATTTCTTTTTTTTTTTTACAGTGCAAATACTTATAATCAAAAATAAATATAGAGTGAGCACGGCACACTTTGTATTCTGTGTTGTAATTGAAATCAATATATTTGAAAATATAGAAAACATCCAAAAATATTTAAATAAATGGTATTCTATTATTGTTTAACAGTGCGATTAATCACACGATTAATCGTGATTAATTTTTTAATTGCTTGAGAGCTCTACTTTGAACATTAGCTCTGCAATGCTAAGTACTCTGAAAAAATCAGGGCCTAGGAATCTCAAACTGAGCACCCAAAATTAGCGAACACTTTTGACCTTGATTTCTCTGTTCCCCAGTTGTAAAATGGGTTTAATACCCCCGTACCTCACAGGGGTTTTGTGAAGATAGATTAATTAATGTTTGTGAAACACTCGGATACTAGAGTAATGAGCATCCTAGAAAAACCCATGAGGAAATTAATAATTCTGCCTTCAAAGCAGGGACTGAATAGTGGACAGTAAAAGAGACTGGGGGCCACTCATTGAACAGCAAGGAGAAAACAAAGTACTGAACAGCTACTGATTAACTGAGCACCATCCATCCTGTGCACTGAATGAGGCAGAGGTCCTGTGGAGAAAACCATATGTGATCCTGTAACTAAAGACTGTATCATAATGCATATGCACAAGCAGGCCAAATTAAGATTTCACGGGTAAGCTTTGTTCTGGCATTTCCTAACTTTTGAGTGCTTGACTTTGCAACCTTAATCATGTTCCGTTAAGTAAGTAGGTAAGTAAGTAAGTGTGTGTGTGTGTGTGTGTGTGTGTGTGTGTAAAATGTATATTGTTTTGCTGGGGGCTGAGTGAAACCTCATTTGAAGCTAGTAGGTAGAAGAGCTGCCTCTTCATTGAGGATAAGTATGAAAACAATCAAGCTTCTTTCTACAATAGATAGCTGAAGCAATAGAAGCCGCCACTCAAAAGACAGGCCATGCACAAAGCTGGCCAGGAATCTGAGCTATGTGGGTGGAGGGGTTTGAATGCAAATACAGGGGTCAAGGTATTCTTGGAGGGAGATCTGTGTGTGAGAGAAGGAGCAGAAACACCACAGACGCACACAGACAGCAGCAAGGAAGCCTCAGAGACAGATAGATAAGCACTTTGTAGTGTGAACCTAGGAAAAAGCAAAGAGCGAGAGAGAGCTTTGTGGGCAGAGTACTGGCTGGAAAGAGGCTTGGAACTGTAAGCAAAGAAATTGTCTCCAGCTGTTTGATTCCTGGTGTGTTCAGAGAAACAGTCCTTGGTACATTCTTGTAAATAAACAGGATTGCATCGTGGACATACCTGACTCCATCAATTTCTCCTAACAGAAATAACCCACAAGACCCAGAATATTGATTATTCACTTGAGTCACAAGAGGTAATTATATATTTGGAGGGCATATTTATGGGTATGAATCTGTTCCTTTCTGTCACTTGTCCTGCAGAACAGGTCCAGATACTATTGTCAAGGCTGATTCCCCACTCTGGCACTTCGAGAAGGTGGGGGCCCGCAAGGATTCTAAAAATTAATACTGGCCATTCCAGGCTGGTATTAAACTCCCAAGGTTACATCTTTTCTCTGACCTTGGATTGGTAGATGCTGCCACCACCGAAGTGCAGAACCCCTTTGAGAGTCCAAGAAGGCACAGTTGGGAATTCCTTCCTGTGGGGTACCCTCAAGCTCTTTCACCCCACCCCACCCCGGGGAAGAGCTGAGAAGAAAAAAAAAAAAAGGAAATCCGCTGTTGCCACCAGCTAATTAAACAACAGGTGCACAAACCTCTTAAGACACAAAAATCCAATTCTGTTCTTTAAAAAGGTAAATTGTATTAATTAAAAAAAAAGAAAATACATCTGGGAACTCAGACTATTGCTAGATTTTAAAAGAGCAACTACAAGGATTAAGCACCAAGAATAGCTTTCTTGAGGTCCAGCTTAAAGGTTACAAGCAAAACAAAAGCATCTGGGGTTAGCACAGAGGGGTCTACAAGCCATAAAGAAATAAAAAAGGATAAACCTAATCGCATCTTCCTAGACATTTCCTGATCTACTTACATAGCTGGGGTTTCAAATGAGTAGTTTCTAGGTATGATACCGAGGATTTTTCATACCTGGCCTCAAACTTCTTACAGCATAGCTGTTGCCCAGTCCACCTCTCTCTGGGAGAACAACAGACAGACAGACAAAAGGGGCATCTTTGTTTCAATTTTAAAAAGTTCTAGCCTCCCCACTGGCTCTTTTGGCCAGGTGCCCACTCACTTCCTTCTACCTATACATCGAAGTGAGACTTTTTAACCCTTTACAGGTAGAGCAATTAGAGAACAGCTACTAAGAGGGATTTTATAGCTGCTGGCTGGGTGTCCATAAAAGGGAGCTATACCCCCCCCCCTTCATTTATCACAACTATATATTGTGTTTTGACCTTGGGGTTATGTGCAGATGTGGTTGCCCCATCTCAAAAAAGATAGGTGGGAATTGGAAAAGATTCAGAAAAGGGCAACAAAAATGATTAGGGGTATAGAACAGCTGCCGAATGAGGAGAGATTAATAAGACTGGGACTTTTCAGCTTGGAAAAGAGCTAACTAAGGGGGGTATGATGGAGGTCTATAAAAACAAGACTGGTGTGGAGAAAGTAAACAAGGAAATGTTATTTAGTCCTTCTCATAATACAAGAATTAGGGGTCACCAAATGAAATTAATAGGCAACAGGTTTAAAACAAATAAAAGGAAGTATTTTTTCACACAATGCACAGTCAACCTGTGGAACTCCTTGCCAGAGTATGTTGTGAAGGCCAAGACTATAACAGGGTTCAAAAAAGAACTAGATAAATTCATGGAGGATAGGTCCATCAATGGCTATTAGCCAGGATGGGCAGGGATGGTGTCCCTAGCCTCTGTTTGCCAGAAGCTGGGAATGAGCGAAAGGGGATGGATCACTTGATTCCCTGTTCTGTTCATTCCCTCTGGGGCACCTGGCATTGGCCACTGTCGGAAGACAGGATACTGGGCTAGATGGACCTTTGGTCTGACCCAGTGTAGCCATTCTTATGTTCTGATACCAACACTCATACATTGTTGATTTCAGTGGGGCTTGTGCGTGTATAGCTAAGGGTGGAATCTGGCCCATAGTATTTATTCCAAATATAAACAAGAGCTGGCAAGAGCCAATGAGTTGTGTCTCCACTCGAAATGCAATTTACAATTTTCCTTTCGTTCAGACTGGAACGACCCATGTTTACAAAGCGGGTTCCAGTCCCAGCTCCAGCTTGGGCTGTGATTGATTGTGATCAAGATTTCCAAAAGCGATTAGTGGTTTGGGACGGGTTGATTTCCCCCCCCCCCCCATGCCCAGCTTAAGACACACACACACACACACACACACGCACACACCCCTGAAAATCAGGCCCCATAGGTGTCTTCAGCTGGACACCCAAAAACGGTGACCACTAGTCACACTGGAAAATCTTGGCCTGCATATGCTGTCTGCAACCTGCTGATTTGTTACTTTATTATTTGTATTGCAGTAGAACCCCCATAGAACTAAGACGAGGGCCCCACTGAACAAGGCGCTGTACATAGTAAAACAGCCCCTGCCCCCACACAGCTTACAAAACAAAGGGTGGGAAGAGGAACACACAGAGGTGAAATGATTTCCCCACGGTCAGGATTAGAACCCAGGTCTCTGACGTCTAGCCCAATGCTCTACCCATTAGAACATACTGCCTTCCGCACTCTTCACTGGCTGGTTTTTGGTTGCAGTGTATATTTCTTAAAATGCTCTGGCTAAAGAAGACTATTTGTACATAGTGTTTATTAATGTTTCATCTGCTTTGAAACAGGGACTGCAAGCACTCTGGTAAGTGGATTGGCGGTGTAGTTTCATTGTGGCATCTGTAATTATTCTACAGCCTTTATAGATATTCAGCCCCTGCTCATGGTAAGCAATCCCTCTGCACTCAGTGCTCAAAACGGAGCTGAAGGTAATATTATCTTCACCTAAACTATATCTGAAGCAATAAATCATGGATGCTTTGGCCAGCAATAGAACTTGCATGCTGCCCATTCAAGGAGTGGGAGTAATAAGACAACACTGCCACGGTAAATTGTCTGCTAACAGAATGGTAGGCAGGATACACACACTCACTCTGACTGAGCTCCCAACACTGAGCTAGGCACCTCCCGGTTCAGATCAGACAACCGAGCCCCAAAGAGCTGCCCATCCTCCTAGGATGGAGGAGGGACTCATCAACAGGAAGGAGTTAACGGAGGAAAGACATCAGCCGCCTTAGGGAGATTTATGCAGTTACTCAACAAGAGCTGATGCCGAATTGTTTTTCTTTGTTGAATATAAATACAAATATATCAATGTCACTGTATTGTTTGCATCACCCAGTTAACTGGTTGTGTCCCAAGACCGCAGGGTTTAGAGGAAAGTGCATGGAGTGAGAGGGAAGAAGCTCCAAGTTTTAATCTTGGCTCTGCCACTGACCCCCAGCATGGCCTTTTGCATGTCCCTTCAGTTCTCTGCCTCAGTTTCCCCATCTGTAAAACGAGAATACTCATTTGTGACCTTCATGGGAGTGTTGTGAGATTACGTGTCTACAGCCCTTTGAACATGCAGCTTAATCAGGAATGGGTGTGAAATGCTATCCAATCAGAAGGCTGGCACTTTGCATGGATGTGCTTTACACCTAAGGCATTGGAGAATCAGGCCCATCCAACACTCTGTAAGGGTTACACAATATTATTATTATTACTGTTAGACATTTACACTAGGGCTCTACATCGACTCTTTCCAGGAATCTCTGTGTCTCTTGTTTAACCTCTTACTGGTTTTAAATCAATGGAAAAGAAAAACTACACGCACAGGGAATTAGAAGTTATACAAGCGCTCCAGCTGCTTTGATCATTTCCAGGGGGCACATAAGCCCTTAAGCCAGCTGAACTTGTCCCTTTGTGTAGGGTAGGGTTACCATATTTTAATAAAATAAAAGGAGGACAATCCACGGGGCCCCGGCCTAACTCCACCCCTTCCCTGCCCCAACTCCGCCCCGGCCCCGCCCCAACTCCGCCCCTTCCCCAAAGTCCCCGGTTCTGGCCCGCCGAGTGGCTCCAGCCCGCCCCAGCCCCGGCCCCAGCCCCGGCGACTCCAGCTCGGCTTGGGCTCGGGCTCCGGGGCACCGGCCCCGGCCGAGAGGCTCCGGGTTGGCTCGGGCCCCGATTCCGGCCGAGCAACTCTGGCCCGGCCCCGGCCCTGGCTGAGCAGCGCCAACCGGCGGCCGAGCACCGCCAGCCCCAGCAGCTCCAGCCCGGACCCAAGCCCCACGACCCCTCCCTATTTTCCCGGATATGTCCAGCTTTTTGGAATTTCCTCCCAGGCGGGGATTTGAGGACCAAAAAGCCGGACATGTCCGGGAAAATCCAGACGTATGGTAACCCTAGTGTAGGGGAATCTCTAGGGGGTATCCTATACCCTCTCCTCTGTTACCAACCCCACTTTAAATGACTAGAATTGTTTAAAATCTAATTTACTTCTCCCCCTCCCCCGCCAGTGCTGTCTGCATCTCCCAGGCAGCTGGGACAAAGGAAATAGCCCTCAGGACACTTTCACTTGGGTTTCACTTTCACTTTCAGGTTCTCACTTCTCAAGTCAGCACTCTGCAGCATGGTTTGGGTTGCAAAGACTGCAGGAGCCAATGTTGTCTCATCTGGTTACAGTCAAGTGCAAAGCCCCTGTTCACTGATGCATGTTTTTGAACAGAAACAATTTCTACTCCTAGTCAGGGACTGAAGTTGGCTTGTCTACACATTGCCTCCTGCCCCCTCTGTCTGCTCATCCGGCCTGGCCTTAGGGACCCTCCCGCTGGAGTCTGTGGAAAGCCCTGCACTGTGAATAGATCAAATGGAGCACACCCCAGGATGGCTTTGGGGCCTCACTCACCTGGCAGGCGCTACCGTGTGTTTCGGACACCATTTTTGGCCCCGAGGACAGTGGCGTGAAGTTCTCCATCCGTCCCTCCTCTGGCACTGGTGGGATGGGATCACATCAGCCCCGCGTTACCTCCTCTCCTGTGTGTTCCTAGGCCTTTCTTATGAAGAGTGGTGGCACTGGATGCCTCCGGCGGGCAGGTAACAGGGCTCACCCTTGATAGCAGGAGGACACGGGTGTTGCTCCACAGTTAGCGCTGAAAGACCCAGGCCAAGCTAAACCTTTCCGTGCTGGAGATCTAGGTATTACCTATAGCAATGGGGATCTCTGAGCTCCCCTATAGCGATGAGGCTCTCTGAGCTCCCCTATAGCAGTGGGGATCTCTGAGCTCCCCTATAGCAGTGGGGATCTCTGAGCTCCCCTATAGCAGTGGGGATTTCTGAGCCACCCCTATCGCAGTGGGGATCTCTGAGCCACCCCTATCGCAGTGGGGATCTCTGAGCTCCCCTATAGCGATGAGGCTCTCTGTGCTCCCCTATAGCAGTGGGGATCTCTGAGCTCCCCTATAGCAGTGGGGATCTCTGAGCCACCCCTATCGCAGTGGGGATCTCTGAGCTCCCCTATAGCGATGAGGCTCTCTGTGCTCCCCTATAGCAGTGGGGATCTCTGAGCTCCCCTATAGCGATGAGGCTCTCTGTGCTCCCCTATAGCAGTGGGGATCTCTGTGCTCCCCTATAGCAGTGGGGAATCTCTGAGCTCCCCTATAGCGATGAGGCTCTCTGTGCTCCCCTATAGCAGTGGGGATCTCTGTGCTCCCCTATAGCAGTGGGGAATCTCTGAGCTCCCCTATAGCGATGAGGCTCTCTGTGCTCCCCTATAGCAGTGGGGATCTCTGAGCCACCCCTATAGCAGTGGGGAATCTCTGAGCTCCCCTATAGCAATGAGGATCACGGAGCCACCCCTATAGCGATGTCACCAGCTAGCCCTATAATAATGGGGATTTGTGAGGTCCGCTATCGCCATGGGGATCTCTCCGCTGCCTCCTCGCAGATCTGCGCCGCTCCTGTCCCCCCCCACACACACACACTCGCCCGCCCGCACAGGCCTCTCTGCGCAGCTGATCCCAGTCCCAGGCAGCGCGGGGCTGCGGCTCGGGAGGGCGGAGCGAACGGCGGGCGCTCGCTGAGCCGGGAGAACAACACAGGCGGCCAGAGGGAGGTAGGAAAGCGAGTCGGGCGGCGGCGGCAACCCAAGAACAAAGCCGAGCCCGGAGTGACCGCGGTGGGCGGCCCGGCTCTGACTGACAGGCCCAGCAGCCACCGGGAAGGGCAGAAGGAAACGGCGCGGGCGGGCCCGGCGGCAGCCAATGAGAAAAGTCTGCTGTCCGGAGCGAGCGCCTCAAATAATCTGGCTCAGCTGATCGTCTCCAGCCGAGAGTTGTTTTCGAAGCGAGGGAGCGCTGCAGCGGGGCGGGCGGGCGGAGAGAGGGGGCAGGCGCGGGCTCTCTTTTGTTGCATGGGTTTTTAGCCGTTGTTGTGAGTGGGGTGGGGGGGATTTTCCCCGCCCCTGGTTTTTACCCCCCCCCGTTTTATCCCATTGCAGCCCGCTCCCCTCCCCCCATGAGCGGCACCGTCTCTGCCCCCCCCCGCCGGGGCCATGCCCGCCATCCCCTACCCCGTGGAGCTGGGGCTGACGGTGCTGCACACCGCCCTGTACGCCTCCCTCTTCCTCTTCGCCTACCTGCAGCTCTGGCTGCTCCTCTGCTACGGGGAGAAGCGGCTGAGCTACCGCCCGCTCGGCCTCTTCCTCTGCCTGCTGTGGGCAGCGCTCCGCACCGTGCTCTTCTCCTGCTACCTGCAGAACTCCCTGCGGGCCGCCCCGCTGCGGCGCCAGCCCTTCCCGCACTGGCTGCTCTTCTGCTCGCCGGGCTGCCTGCTCTTCGCCGGCCTCTGCCTCCTCAACCTCTACTTCGCAGAGGTAAGGGGGGGGGGTGCGTGCCCCGGGGACTGTGTGTGCCCTGTGTGTGTGTGTGCGTGCCCCGGGGACTGTGTGTGCCCTGCGCGGGGACCGTGTGGGTGTCCTGTGTGTGTGTGTGCGTGCCCTGGGGACTGTGTGTGCCTTGCGCGGGGACTGTGTGTGCCCTGTGTGTGTGTGTGCGTGCCCCGGGGACTGTGTGTGCCCTGCGCGGGGACCGTGTGGGTGTCCTGTGTGTGTGTGTGCGTGCCCTGGGGACTGTGTGTGCCTTGCGCGGGGACTGTGTGTGCCCTGTGTGTGTGTGTGCGTGCCCCGGGGACTGTGTGTGCCCTGCGCGGGGACCGTGTGTGTGTGTGTGTGCGCGCGCCCTGGGGAGCGTGTGTGTGTGTGTGCGCCCCCTGCGCGGAGGCACTGTGTGTGTTTACCAAATTCTGTAAACTTGGGGCTGAGGAGGGGAAAGGCTGCGGGGATTTGCCTGGATTTGCTTTACTTACACACACACACACACACACTAGTGTCACTTGGGAAGACCAATAACCTCCGTGTTGCTAAACTGGGCTGTGGGGTTGTGTTGTGTGTGTTTTAAGGGGGACTAGATAAAGTGGTGATCGCAGGGACTGGACGGTTGCCAACCATTACGTCACCAGCTAGAGCCTGTTCTGCTATTGTTGCTGCGTTTCTCTCTTCCCCCCCCCCCTTTTTATTATTGTGAGCAGGTTTATTCTTCTGCCCCTTGTGGTGCTGAGGTTCCAGGAACCTCTCGCTGACCCCCCAAACCCTAGGCTCAGGGCAAGAGTCACTGCTCAGCCCCTAACACAATGGGCCAGTATTTATTGGGACATCTGCGAGGCCATTCGGGTGGCCTTTGTTGTTGTTTGTCACTTGGCTTTCCTTTCTCTCCCTCTAGAGCTTATTTTTTGTGGGTCTGATCCACCCCCGTCTCCCCAAATTCCCCAGATATTTATCCCTAGCCCGGCCTCTGATGAACGGCTCCCCCTTTGCAGGGACTCTGATGAAGCAAGTCACAAACTAATCTGGCAAGACTTTCCTGCTAGCTGTATTATTATGGTTGAGCTCGCCTTTCCTCTGCAGCTCTCAGCTGTTCAACAGCCTCACAAAGGCATCGCCAACACACTGAAATCCTTCAGTCCCAGGGGAATTATGATTTCACTTTCCCTAGGACATTGGCATTCACATGATAACACACAAGATTAGCACCTGAGCAGCACAGTTTCTTCTACATTTCTTCCCATTTCTCCCCTCCCCCCCCTCCCCAAAATAAAAACACCATCACCTGAACACTGGTGAAGCTGTCGATTTTTAAAAACTGTCAAAGCTATAAACACAAGTTATTATGTAACCTTTGTTTGACTGCTATCTTCTCTGCCAAATTCCGATTTACCTATCAATAGGTATTCAATACAGTATGCCCCCAAAAGGCAAAGGGAAGAGGGGATAATTGGGCTCCTATTGGTAACAATATGCCTGGGTTTTGTTACACTTGTAAATTACTTAAATGCTGCAGTATGTGTATGTGCATCGGGCTTTCTTCAAAGCTTAAAAAGATCCTTAAGTAATGAGCTAACTCTTTCTGAAATTGCAAACTAAATTTAAATAGGTGAGGTAAAGGGAAAGACAAAACTTATTGTTTTGCAAGGAGAAATGACTGGGGGGGGGGATGGGTTTGAGGAGGGGTGTTTATCTTGCTGCTCTAACTAGCATCAAGTGGGGGAGAGGGATACTCGGTGGTTTGAGCATTGGCCTGCTAAACCCAGGGTTGTGAGTTCAATCCTTGAGGGGGCCACTTGGGGATCTGGGGCAAAATCAGTACTTGGTTCTGCTAGTGAAGGCAGGGGGCTGGACTCGATGACCTTTCAAGGTCCCTTCCAGTTCTAGGAGATAGGATAACTAGGCAGGGAAAAAATAAATATTAATCTAAATGTCAAAAGCTATGGAATTTGAATTGGTGAGGGGGACTCTAGGATAATTTTTAGCAAAGACAAGCATACTTGGTTGGGGGGCTGGAGCCTCAACTAGCCTCTAGAGTCACATACACTAGAGCAGTGGTTTTCAACCTTTTTTTCATTTGTGGGCCCATTTTTAAAAAAATTCAAGTGGTGGTGTGGATCCCTTTGGAAATTTTAGGCCTAGTCTGCAGATCCCCATTGGTCCATGGACGACCGGTTGAAAACCACTGCAGTGGTGTAAAACCCTGTCCGTATATAATGCCTGCATCTGTAATTTTCATTCCATGCATTCTTACCCACGAAAGCTTATGCCCAAATAAATCTGTTAGTCTTTAAGGTGCCACCGGACTCCTTGTTTTTGTAAAATCCTTGTGGGTCAGAATGGCAGCATTTACTTGCACAAGTGTAAGCAACTACACTTGGTGCAAGGTGGTGGACAATTGGGCCCATGGAGTTTCTGAGAAGGCACGGGTAGAGAGTGCCTGCAACGTCTAAACCATTTGTTCGCCTGCCTGCCAGAAGAACTGAGCTCTACAGATGAAACTGGCAAGGTTAGACTGGAGCAACCCCCCATGTTTACACTTCTTACTTTGGCTCTAAGATTGTCCTATATTGTTAACTAATCAGTAAGGAACTGCCTTGATTTAGCTTATGACGACTCCTGATGAACCAGCTAAATGGATCCAGGACACTCTTAAACTGAAACAAGAGGTGCCACCACAAGGGGGCCACTCCAATGTAAAATTCAGAGTAACAGCCGTGTTAGTCTGTATCCGCAAAAAGAAGAACAGGAGTACTTGTGGCACCTTAGAGACTAACAAATTTATTAGAGCATAAGCTTTCGTGGACTACAGCCCACTTCTTCGGATATGCATCCGAAGAAGTGGGCTGTAGTCCACGAAAGCTTATGCTCTAATAAATTTGTTAGTCTCTAAGGTGCCACAAGTACTCCTGTTCTTCTTTTTCCAATGTAAAAGCTGTTCCTAAATGGAATGGGGGGGGGGGGGGGAGTGGGTGCAACTCTGGCATTGACAAGGCCATTGGTATAGGATTGCAACTTGCTAAATGGTGACACTTAAAACAAACTAGCTAACACTGTCCTTCAGTTCTTGATAATGATCTGCGAATGGGTGATATGGAAAACCCTGTCCACCTAATCCTTGGACCTGTAGATGTAGTACACCATGATTCAAATACCTGACTTGCACGCTGGTGGTAAGTACCTCTTTTTAAAGCAGAACATTAGGCTGGTTACCCATTGGCTTTCTTGTGCAATGTTCTTGGAGAAGATTGAATAATCATGGCCTTTAGGACTGTGCAGAGAGGTGGCATTTTTTTCCTCCGTGCTTCTTTATCTTGAGTCATTGTGGTTCCCAGCTGGCCTGGTGTCTGAGAACCGCATCCTTTAGCTCACAAACAATTCCCAAGCATGAAAGTGGTGCTGGGGTGTGAGGGTAAACTGCACTAGACTTCTATTTCACAAACACCTACTGACAAATCACATTATTTCTGTAAGTATTACCTGTTTGAAAAATGCCCCTCTTCTACTCCCCTTCCCCTCCCCCCCCCCCCCCCCCAAAAAAAAAGAAAAACCACAGAACAAAGTGCAGAATAAAAGATGACTAGAATTCTCTCTGGGCTTCCAGACCCACTATGTAATTTTCCTGTTCAACTTGTCAACGCTCATTTTAAAAGCCTTATTCTTGGTTGCCAGAGACATGCTGCTTTAGCAATAACAGTTGTGGTTTTCCTTCTGTTGGTAGCTAGTTACGTGTTTTGATGCTCCAAATGGAAAAGCAGTAGATACATAACCTGCATCTCTCCTTACTCCATCTCAACTCATTAAAATAGGTTCTGCTTTCATCTTAACTTCATCAGGCTTATTCTGAACTCTAGCTTTGTTGGATATGTCCAAGTCAGCAATTTGTCTCAAATGGGGCATTTCCCCACCCCCATCATGCCTCCAAAGAGGGGTATCTCCAAATTATAAATCCAAGAATTGCTTGTCGACTGTCAATGATACTCCAGATGAGACCTAAAATAGCTTTTGCTTTTTTAATTTTGTAGGCAGTAGATATCTTGGCTTCTTCCTAGTAGGCTAGCTCTGAAAGAAGTCTTCTCCCTCTACTGCCAGTCACTCCCCCTCCTTGATCATCCGGTGGGGCCTCTTATGAGTAACTTCAGCCACAGCAACCACTCGCTTCCCCTTCTACAAAAGCCTGCTTGAATGTGTTGCTTCCTCATCACTCCTTATGTATAGCAATATGACTCGGGGCTCTGGCTCTGCCTTGCAGGAGACTAAGAGGTCCTCTCAGCTTGCCTCCCTAAGGTTGGCTTATCCATGACCTCCAGTGTGTCTGGGTTTCTCTTTTTAATGGTGCAACTGACTAGACTGCTTCCCCTTCTTTAATTACACTGGAGCAGATGTGCATGTAAATCATACCCAGCCTGGGAGTTCTTGTATCCCAAAAATATCCAAGCTAGATAATGAAACTGAACAGTTTGGTCACTGTGATTCTTGTACCCTTAAACCTTCCTCATTAGCTTTATCTCGTTCTCCTGTTTAATGAACATCTAGTATCTCTATTTTTCTCAACAGTATGACTCTCAGGATGGGTTCACTGGGGGGCAGGGATCCTGGACAGTGTTAAAACTGCCCTGTTCACCAGCTAAGGAGTCTCCAGAGATTGGAAGTGCCCACCACCATGTGACATAATAGAGATGCTGCCATCTTTCTGTGCTGGGAAATGCAGGGTGCATCCCAGCAAGCCCTTGGGATTTGTCAGTGACCTTATCAGGGCAGGTTTCAGAGTAGCAGCCGTGTTAGTCTGTATCCGCAAAAAGAAGAACAGGAGTACTTGTGGCACCTTAGAGACTAACAAATTTATTAGAGCATAAGCTTTCATGGACTACAGCCCACTTCTTCGGATGCATATAGAATGGAACATATATTGAGGATATATATATATATACACACACACATACAGAGAGCATAAACAGGTGGGAGTTGTCTTACCAACTCTGAGAGGCCAATTAATTAAGAGGAAAAAAAACTTTTGAAGTGATAATCAAGCTAGCCCAGTACAGACAGTTAAGAAGTGTGAGAATACTTACAAGGGGAGATAGATTCAATGTTTGTAATGGCTCAGCCTTATCAGGGCAGTAACATTCTGGGAGGGGAAAAAACTAACCTTCCACAGTTTGTTCTTGGTTTCCTTTCTTGGTTAGACTGAAGGGTGTGATGTGTGTTTTTTGCAAACTTTGGATGCTTCTGGGATGTAGTCCCTAAAGAGCCTGTACGATTACACTGTATGTGATTGTAGCAAAGATGTACCTTATACAGAGACTACAGCTATGCTGGCATAATCCTGTAGTGTAGCTGGGCCTTCCCATTCCTGTAGGAACACCACCACCACCGCCTCAAGCAATAGTAGCTACATCAGTGAAAGCATTCTTCAATGACATCGCTGCATCTACACTCAGAGTTTGGTCAGGTCAACATTGTCACATCCTATGTAGCTACATCAACCTAACTCTTGAGTGTAGATGGCTCTTAATGACAAAAGAGCATATCCAAATGTGACTGCTTCATGGTGACAACACACCCGGATGTCTCCATAATCTCTCTTTAAACTAGGCAGTCATGTTCTGTCTCCTCTTACGCTTGGTGAGAGGACTTCCAACAACTTCAGTTGAACCAGGACAGTTCTGAGGAGTACTATAGAATCCCTTCCATCCAACTGAAAGAAGGGGCTAGTGGTACGTCACTGTATTCTTCCCCGTTTGAGCAGGGGACTTTGGAGGTAACTGTGCTGAGTGTTTGTCTATGTGGAGTACTTACAGCTCTTAGCTCCTTTCTTCCTAGAGAGACTTCCCACTTACAACTCCAAGACTGGATGGCGGTACTAGTACAGCACTGAACGGTCCCTCTGTATGTCAGGCTTGCACAAAGAAGCTCCCCTAGCGCAAGGGAGCTGTACAGTTCCGCCAGGCCAATAGGGCTCCGCCTACTAGGGCTGGGAACAAATGGCTTATATCTACAGAACATGAGGCCTAAAACTTTTTGGTTTTTTTGTTTTTGTTCCCCCTAACCTTGGCTGGCTGAGATCACAATCTCATGACTTCCTTGTCCTTTCCTGTTAATTTTCAACTTGATTCCAGGACATGTAGCCATATAAAAACTTTGTAGCTAAAAGTCCATGCTCTTATACCTGCTAACTGCTTGAGTGGTGGAGTAGCATTGTATATTAAGGATGAGGTAGACCCTAAAGAAATTGTGATGGAATGGATACAAAAATCTGTTTGGGCCAAAATCACATTAGGGAAGAAGGCTACTAGATGTTCCCCTGATAGTGTTTGGAGTATGCTACAAACCACCGGGATCCAATTTGGATATGGCTAAAGTCCTCTAATGTTTTTAATGAAATAAATACTACTGGGAATTGTAAAAACGACGAGTCCTTGTGGCACCTTAGACTAACAAATTTTATTTGAGCAGAAGCCTTTGTGGGCTAGAACCCACTTCATCAGGTGCATGGAGTGGGTGGGGGGGGGGGGAAGTAGGCAGGTATAAATATACAGCCCATGAAAAGATGGGAGTTGCCTTACCAAGTGGGGGGTCAAGGCTAACCAGGCCAATTCAATTAGGGTGGATGTGGCCCATTCCCAACAGTTGACAAGAAGGTGTGAGTATCAACAGAGGGAAAACTTTTTTGTAGTGACCCAGCCACTCCCAGTCTTTATTCAGGCTTAATTTGATGGTGTCAAGTTGGCAAATTAATTCCAGTTCTGCAGTTTCTTGTTGAAGTCTGTTATTGAGTGTCCAGAGAGGTTGAAGTGCTCTCC
Source organism: Malaclemys terrapin pileata (assembly GCF_027887155.1). Classification (NCBI taxonomy): domain Eukaryota; kingdom Metazoa; phylum Chordata; order Testudines; family Emydidae; genus Malaclemys; species Malaclemys terrapin. The sequence continues at coordinate 145,672,654 of NC_071508.1, read as the reverse complement.
TACTGGTTTTTGAATGTTATAATTCTTGATGTCTGTGTCCATTTATTCTTTTGCATAAAGACTGTCCGGTTTGGCCAATGTACATGGCGCAGGGGCATTGCTGGCACATGATAGCATATATCACATTGGTAGATGTGCAGTTGAACGAGCCCCTGGTGGCGTGGCTGATGTGGTTAGGTCCTATGATGGTGTCCCTTGAATAGATATGTGGACAGAGTTGGCAATGGGGTTTGTTGCAGGGATTGGTTCCTGGATTAGTGTCTGTGTGGTGTGTAGTTGCTGGTGAGTATTTGCTTCAGATTGAGGGGCTGTCTATAAGTGAGGACTGGCCTGTCTCCCAAGGTCTTTGAGAGTGAGGGATTGTCCTTCAGGATAGGCTGTAGATCCTTGATGATGCGCTGGAGAGGTTTTAGTTGGGGGCTGAAGGTGACAGCTAGTGGCGTTCTGTTACTTTCTTTGTTGGGCCTGTCCTGTAGTGGGTGACTTCTGGGTACCCTTCTGGCACTGTCAATCTGCTTCTTCACTTCCCCAAGTGGGGTATTGCAGTTTTAAGAATGCTTGATAGAGATCCTGTAGGTGTTTGCCTCTGAGGGATTGGAGCAAATGCAGTTGTATCTTGGCCCTTGGCTGTAGACCATGGATTGTATGATGTGGTCTGGATGAAAGCTGGAGGCACATAGGTAAGTATAGCAGTCACTAGGTTTCCGGTATAGGTGGTGGTTGTGTGACCATCGCTTATTTGCACTGTAGTGTCCAGGAAGTGGATCTCTTGTGTGGACTGGTCCAGGCTGAGGTTGATGGTGAGGTGGAAATTGTTGAAATCCCGGTGGAATTCCTCAAGGCCTCCTTCCCATGGGTCCAGATGATGATGTCATCAATGTAGCGCAAGTTGAGTAGGGGCATAAGGGGACGAGAGCTGAGGAAGCATTGTTCTAAGTCAGCCATAAAAATGCAGTGCCACTGATTTGAAGGTATATGCTGTCCCCAAATCTGAAATAGTTGTGCATGAGGACAAAGTCACAAAGCTGAGCTAGGTTTGCTGTGCCCTTACTGGGGATACTGTTCCTGACAGGTTGTATTCCTCTTTGTGTGGAATGTTGGTGTAGAGGGCTTCTACATCCATAGTGGCCAGGATGGTGTTTTCTGGAAGATCACTGATGGATTGTAGCTTCCTCAGGAAGTCAGTGGTGTCTCGAAGATAGCTGGGAGTGCTGGTAGCGTAGGGCCTGAGGAGAGAATCCACATAGCAGGATTCTCAGGCATTGGCACTCTGACAGCCAGACATAATAGGGCATCCAGGATTTCCAGGTTTATGGATGTTGGGTAGCAGGGGCTCTAGGCATGTGTCTGTGTAGATTTGTTCCTGTGCGTCTTCAGGAAGCTTCTTGAGCAGATGGTGCAGTTTCCTTTGGGAATTGTGTGATTATGGGAGACTTAACTTCCCAGATATAGATTGGAGGACAAGTGCTACTAATAGAAGGACCTAGATTCTCCTGGATGTGAGAGCTGACAGGTTGCTGAACCAACAAGAGGTGATGCCATCTTTAGATTTGGTAGTGGTGAGGACCCAGTAGAAGAACTGGATGTAGAGGACAACCTTGGTTCTAGTAATTGTGACGTAATTCCATTTAAACTAAATGGAAGGATAAACAAAAATAGGTCTGCAACAAGGGTCCTTGATTTCAAAAAAGCTAACCGTAAATTTAGGGAATTAGTTAGGGAAGAAGACTAGACCAAAGAACTTGAGGATCTGAATGTGGAGGAGGCTTGGAATTACTTTGTCAAAGTTGCAGAAGCGATCTGAAGACTGCATCCTGAGCAAGGGGAGAGGGAAGGGTTGCAGACCAAGCTGGATGAGCAAGCATTTCAAACAAGTGATTTAAGAGAAAGCAAAAAGTGTACAAGAAATGAAAGATGGGATGGATTAGCAAGGAAAGCGACCACTTGGAGGTCAGAAAGTGTGAGGATGAAGTGAGAACTGCCCAAAGCCAAGCAGAGTTGGACTTTGCAAAGGGAATTAAAACCAATAGTAAAAGGTTCTATAGTCCTATTACATAAGAAAAAACAAGGAAAGAAGATGTGGGACTGCTAAGCACTGAGGATGGGGTGGAGATTAAAGATTATTTAGGCATGGCCCAACATCTCAACGAATACTCTGCCTCGGTTTTTAATGAGGCTAATGAAGAGCTTAGGGATAGTGGCTAATAGCAATGAGGATATGGAGGTAGAAATTACCCCATCCGAGGTGGAAGTCAAACTCAAACAGTTTAATGGGATGAAACTGGGGGGCCTGGATCACCTCCATCCAAGAATACTAAAAGAACTGGCACATAGAATTGCAAACCCAATCGCAAGGATTTTGAATAAATCTGTGGACTCGGGTTGTACACTATGACTGCTAATTGCTAGTCTAGTTTCTATTTTTAAGAAGCGGGGGGGGGGGCGGAGTGATTTGGGAACTACAGGCCTGTTAGTTTGACCTCCATTGTATGCAAGGTCTTGAAACAAATTTTGAAAGGGAAAATCGTTAAGGGCATAGAGGTGAATGGTAATTGGGATAAAATACAATATGGTTTTACAAAAGGTAGATTGTGCCAGACCAACCTGATCTTCTTTGAGAAGATAATTGTGTGGTGTTTGTTTTAAAGGGAAATGTGATCAGTCTAATCAACCTGGATGTCAATAAGGCATTTGATACAGTTCCATATGAGAAATTATTAGTTAAATTGGAGAAGATGGGGCTTAATGTGAGAACTGAAAGGTGGATACCAAACTGGTTAAAGAGGAGGCTACAACAGGTCATACTGAAAAGTGAACTCTCAGGCTAGAGGGAGGTTACTAGTGGAGTTCCTCAGGATCAGTCTTGGGACCAATCTTATTTAACATTTTTATTACTGATCTTGGTGCAAAAGTGGGTGTGCGCTAGTAACATTTGCAGATGACACAAAGTTGGGAGTTATTGCCAGTATGGAGAAGGATCAGAATATCATACAAGAACTGGAAGTAATAGAAATGAGATGAAATTTAATAATGCAAAGTGCCAGGTCATGCATTTAGGAACTCACAAGAATTTTTCCTATAAACTGGAGACTTTTTACTTGGAAGAGAGAGACCTGGGTGTATTGGTTGACCACAGGATAACAATGAGCTGTCAATGTGATGCAACCGTGAAAGACTAATACCTTGCCTGATGCATCCTAGGACTGTATTTCCAGTAGAGACTGGGAAGTGTTATACCATTATACAAGGTGCTGGTGAGACCTCATCTGGAGTAGTGTGCAATTCTGGTCTCCCATGTTTAAGAAAGATGAATTCAAACTGGAACTGGTGCAGAGAAGGGCTACTAGCATGATCCAAGGAACAGAAAACTAGCTTATGGGAGGAGACTCAAAAGAGCTTAGCTTGTTTAGCCCAACCAAAGGAAGGTTTAAGGGGAGATGCTCTCTTATAAATACATCAGAGGGATCAATATCAGGGAGGGAGGGGAGTTATTTAAGTTAAGCACCAATGTGGACCTCAGAACAAATGGATATAAACTGGCCAACAAGTTTAGGCTCAAAATTAGGTGAAGGCTTCTAACCATCAGAGGAGTGAAGTTCTGGAACAGCCTCCCAAGGGGAGCAGAAAAGCTAACTGACTTCAAGACTGAGCTTGACAAACTTATGGAGGGGATGGTCTGACAGGACTGTCTACAATGGCATGTGGGCCCATTGGCAACTGCCAGTAGCAAACATTCCCAGCTGCTGGAGACAGGACATTGAGTTACTGCAGAGAATTCTTTCCCAGGTGTCTGGCTGGCGGGTCTTGCCCACAGGCTCAGGGTCTAACTGATCACCAGATTTGGGGTTGGGAAGGACTTTCCCCCTGGGTTAGATTGGCAGAGACCCTGGGGGTTTTCACCTGAAACTGCAGCCTGGTGCAGGGTCACTTGCAGGTTTAATGTAGTGTAAATGGTGGACTCTCTGTAACTTGAAGTCTTTAAACCATGATTTGAGGACTTCAGTAACTCAGCCAGGGGCTAGGGGTCTATTACAAGAGTGGGTATGTGAGGTTCTATGGCCTACAATGTGCAGGAGGTCAGACTAAGGTCAGAAGGGACCATCGTGATCATCTAAAGTCTATGAACATCCATCTGTCAAAGGCTTGACAAATCCACTTGCCGAGGGAAAGTGGGGAAATGTTCTCTGGCAAATTGGAAGTTCACCTGTCAGTTTTGGCTGCTTTCAAGCTCCCATTCTATAACTGGAGTCCTCTGCAACCCTAAGACCCTTCCAAAGGTGTTGCTTTCTGCCTGAGCCTGCAGTCTCTGGAAGGACAGGTGTGAACTGTCTAAGGCCCAAATCTCATGTGTTCCTTCCCCAGCCCCTAGAGCACAACTGGTATGCAGCCTGGCTGCTCTGAAGGATTCTGCTGGATCTTAAGGGGGAGGATTGTTAGGGGGCTTATTCCTTCATCCTCTCACTTCCTTGGTCCTTCTCGCATGAACAGAGAGCAACAATACCCAAAGTCCAAAGGTGCAAACAATTAGATGTTTATTGGGGGTGAACTTCCAGCAAGCATGATTCCAGTTTCCTTTCTTAGTGTCCCCCTTCCCAGCTCTGACACCACAGAGCCTTGCCTGTGTCCCTGTTCCCATTTCCCCCCCTTAGTGAAACATGATTCCAATTCCCCCACCCCCATTCCCTGTTCCCATTCCCCCCCTTACTTCCTGATTGACTGCAGGCTACATAGTAAAACTTGAGTTCTGCTTAGCTATACCTTAACCAATCATTTTACTGAAATTTAACTAACCAATCCTGACACATTGTAACATGGTTATTTAACCAATCATATCCCACCACCTTAATTGGTTTACACCCAGCAAAATTAATTCTACAGCAGGCAGAAACAATCACAGAACCAGACGGAGATTATACAGACAAACAATAGGGAAGTGGAGACTACAGTGATAGAACAATACAGAAATGAGGATTTCACATCCCAGCTATTGATAAGTGAGTTCTTGCCAGACCGGATGCTATCAAACTAAGTTTCCTTTTACATCTTCTAGGCTCTTCCCTTTCTCTGGAGGTGATAGGAATACAATCCTGTCCTAACAGCCCAATATCACCTTATTTCAATGTGACTAGTTTGGAATGTGAGGATGTGACCAGACACTTCCCAGTTTATGGCTGGCCTCCGCTGCTTAGCGGAAGGCCTTAGCCTAAGAACCAGGCCTCAGACCATCACAGTAAGAGAAGGCTCTTAGACAGACAGTGACTTTGATTTTCTTTTATACCTCTCTAACTGGCCAAGTGATAAGAATACACCTAAATTCTTAAAGTATAGGCCTTTGCAGACAGGCCTGAGTATCTATATCCGAACAAGGATGTGAAAACGTTCTTGCTCCTCTCCCATAGGCCTGCTGTTCCAAACACAGCAAGTAGCTGCTGCACTGCTTGTGCCACTGGGTGGGGTAGGCAGGGCCGGCTCCAGGCACCAGCTTAACAAGCAGGTGCTTGGGGCGGCCAAGGGAGAGGGGCGGCACCTGTGGCAATTCGGGGGCGGCAGGTCCCTCACTCCCTCTAGGAGCAAAGGACCTGCCGCTGCCGATCGCGGCGCTTTTCTTTTTTTTTTTTTTTTTTTTTGCTTGGGGCGGCAGAAATGCTGGAGCCGGCCCTGGGGGTAGGAGTGCTGCTGGGCATCTGACCAGTGAATCAAACTAGCAGCAGATCCACCAGCTCTATCACTGTTGCATCAAGGAACCCCTGAACCCCCAGTCCCTGACATGCTGTCCAGTAAATTTGCGCTATGATGCAGGATGCCTCATTCAGCTCCAGAGGCAGATCATTCTGTCTTGGCCTCCTAGGGTTTGTTCTCCCTCCTTCTCTTCCTCCTCTTCCCCCCACCCCCACCCCCCCAAGAGCTCTGGACACTGGCCTGACTTAGCTCCCATCCAAATTGATGGAATTTTTACCATTGAGTACAAGGGCAGCAGAGTTATTCCAATGCTGAGAGCTCTGGAATTCCACCCTTTAATCTTGAGGGGTAAAACTTGTAATTCTGGGGGCTACAACCATTCATTCTTCTGCTCACCCAAATCCCTATGTGCCCTGTTAACAAAGACCCTCTTCTAGATGGCAACCTACTGGATAACTTGTCAAGGGTTTGCAGAGAGTATAAAGCCTCTAGTAGCCGAAAGCTATGGTCTGCCTAAACTGTTAGAATTGGCATCGAGGAGGTGAGATGCAACACATGCTGATGGCTTTTATTAAAGTCTATCTCCTGCCAAGGCTTATTGATCATAACATTTTGCTAGCCCTGAAATATTTGTAAAGTACTGGTCCTGCATGCTCATCCTCCACTTCTCATGGCAGCAGCTGAACAAGGATCCGAGAGCTTTGGGATGCTCTGCAACTTTTAACAAGACCGCTTTAATGCGTGTGTCGTAGGCAGGGAACCTGCTGCCTAGTGCAGCCAATGAAGTATTAAGAAATACTCTTTAGATCAAGATAAACAAGATTTTTTTTCTTACCTCCCATCAATGGCTCACTTCCACTGGGAGTGCAGGGGGTTTTAGTGTAGCAAAGAGTGCGGGTGGAAGAAAACACAAGCCAAAAACTCTTTTCTACTTTAATCTCTTAAGTCAGGTCTGAGCTCTGTTGACTTGTGCCTTTCAGAATAGTCATTCAGGGTGATGATACAAACATCTTAGTTGGCGCACAGATGTCCAGGATACACAAACACTCACTAACCACAGACTTCTCTAGTTCACTCATCTCGATGTCCCTCTTAGTGTTTTCAAAACCAGAAAATCCCCAGCATAGTGAGCTAGCTTTGAGAATGAGCCCAATGTACTGCTGATCTGCCAGCAATAGTCACAGCTTGGAGGAATATGAAAAAAGCCCTTGCACTGCCAATAGCTCTTCAGGATGGATTGGGAGGCAAAATATCTAGTCTCAAAAATAAGTTGAACTTTTTTTTTTGGTGGTCTTAAGCCAGTCTCTAGCTATTAGGCCTAATGGGGTCGGGGGGCAGATTATCCTACATCTGCATACTGTGTGGCATTCTTCACCTCTGAAGAGTCTGGTACTGGCCACTGTCAGATGGGATACTCTACTAGACAGACCTCAGGAATTGCCATATTGGATTGGACACCTGGTCAGGCATGAGTGCTAGTGGCAATTTCATCGTGGCAAAGGTTTCCTGGAAGCCTTTTGCTGTCTGTAGTTGCTGAAACTCAGTATTCTGAAGCCTCTCAATGTGAATTGGCAGCTTTGATGGCTCAGATGTGAATGTAGAGGGAGACGTCCGCTCAGAATGTTGCAGTTAGTCAGCAGCGAACCGCAGTTCATCAGCCCCAAAACACCCATGATGTAGGAGCTTAGCTTTTCAGTCTAGCTTCCTGCAGCAGTGGGAGAAACCGAGCATCTGCACTTGGGCAATGACCCTACAACTGCTTTGAGATCCAAGAGCAAGTGTCTGCTAGAAGTGGTAGTGTCTCTTACTCCAGTCCTTCAGCAAAACCATGCCAAGCTTTCTTCAGAGCTCTGCTACCCCGTCAAACTTGCCACCTTGGCTTCAGAAATCTTGAGACCATATGAGTGTGACTGTTTCAGAACCCTTCCTTGCCAGACTAGCCCAGTAAATACTCATACCCTTATAAGCAACAGACAGTGCTCTCCAAAGACTGAAATGGCGTTTCTCCTCCTACTGCTTCAGTGTATGAATAATGAAAGTACTTATAGTGATGTTGTGTTGCAAACCCACACAGCCTGAATGCGAGTAGCAGCCATTCTACTTGCTAGCTATGTTGAGGCCATTACCGGTTAACTTCATTGAAAAATAGGGCTCTTTTCTGAATTAAGGATTAGGCGATAGGAAGGTTGCAGTGTTCTTGTCGCTCGCATCTCGGTAGCTGGAGACTTGTCTGTCTGGTTCCTGTACCCTTAGAATCCTTCAAAGGAGCCTATGAGGTCTAGGTGCTAGCATTACTGAAGTTCAAACCCTGCCTAAGTCCTTGGTAAAGACACTGGAAGCATTAGTCAGCACCGTATGAGGATTACTCACTGCAGTTTGAAGCACAACAGACACTTGATCTAGATGGAGGGAGTCACTCCTGACTTCTAACCTCTTTGCTGAGCAAGTGGTAGTGAATCTACCTTCTCAGGAGGTGCCTGGGCGTGTTCTAAAGGACCAAGTCTTGTATCTTGACACCAAGTAGTGCCTCAATATGAGCCTCCTTGGCCTCTGTTTAGAACATTGTCAGGGGCTGCTCTTGGGCACCCTGCTCCTCTGCCCCGAGCAGACGGATGATCTAGGGCTCCCCATAACAGGCTGTCTGGGAGATTCTTCCCATGGCCTGGCTTCCAGCCTGTCCAGGGGATGGGGCTTTTGGGGGATGGGGGTGAAGAGTGAGGGGCAAAGGCCCACCTCAGCACCCCCCCCCCATTGGGAAGAAGCTGGTGCCACCCCTGAACCTCAGACAGGTATGAAGCAGTGCCACAGGGAATCCAGATCAAATGCTGTCCTGGATTGATTCTGACCAGGACTTGAATTTCAGGATTGTCACACCCAATTGGAACAGGTGGTCACCCTACACATCTTGTACAAAAAGGTACTATAATAGTATGTCTTGTAAGGTGTCCTTTGAAAACTCATTTGCTGGTCAGTATCATGCTGATACATAAAAATGTGTGGCAGTATTGTGAAGTCCTAAACTATCCCTGTGATAACATATGTTCCAAACCTCACAACCCTGCCCAAACTGAGGTTGGGACACTGCTTTGTCCTAAACAAAGCAACGTGTGCTCTGCTTAATTTGCATATTAAGCAGTAAACAGAGTACTCAAACATGGAGGGAAACAAAGCTCAAACAAAGTAAGCCAGCAGGAAACATCCTTCCACATAGGCTGTCTCCTCCTTCCCAGCTGGAAACGTTTTTCTAGAGGTGGGACTAAAACTATAAAAAGGAGGAACAAACACTCCAAGGCACCATCTCTCTTCTCCCTGCCCATCACATTCACTGCACCTGAAGTGACAAAGAAAGAAAGCCTTGAACTCCGGGGCAGGGGTCCTGACCAACAGGGTTTCTTCAGTAAGACTGCTGAAAGCATGTGGTGAGAAACTTTGCTTGACTCTGATCTAGTTTGTTAGTTAGGTATTAGTAAACTACTTGTCTTTGTATTTCTTGTAACCGTTTCTGACTTTTTGTGCATCATTACTTCTACTCAATGTAGATAATCTTTTTGTTTTATTATTTTATCTAATCCAGTGTGTTTAAATTGAAGTGTCTGGGTAACAAGTTGTGTACCTATTATTCACTCAAAGGAATGATGAACTTAAAACACTTTGTACTGTCAAAGGTGGCTGGGCAATACCGGGCATACGTGACTGGGGGTATGCTGGGGTCACCCCGCAGTATAACAAGGGCTTGTGAGAAGCAGGGTGTAACTGGCAGGTTGCAGTTACAGATGCTCAGGGTGTGGCTTGCATGCTGGAAGGCTACTTGTGAGCAGTCCAGATGGGAGCTACTTCAGCAAGGCATTGTAAGGTACTCGAGGTTACAGGGCAGGGGTGACACCAGGGTACAATCCAGATTAATGAGCAGGTATGTCCCATGTACCCAACTCCCTTTTTAAGAAGGAGAGGTGCTTATAGCCTCAACTTGCCCATACTGCTCCCTTCCCAGTTGAAGAGCCGCTCCAAAGAGTGACATGACACATCACATGAGCTGCTGACTTTTTTCTGTCACATTTCTAGTCATATGGAATTGTAAATCTCATCTACTCTGCAGAATTCAGAGGGCTGAAGTCCCAGACATGCTGAAGAATTTCTTCAAATACATGGTGAATCATTGTTAAGCAAATATAACCAACTGAGCTTCTGCCAGGGTGAAGAAACCCAGAAGCAAATGTGCACATACTCTATTGCAATATAGTTCTGAGTTCTAACATAATCAAATATCCGTCTAACCAGAAATAGCCCTCTAATGGCTAATTTAAGAATAGCAGCTCAAGCCCTTTCTTTAATAAAGAAATTAAACAGGACCAAGGTCCTAAAATATTCAATACAAAAAGCATGTCACAAAACAAACTTTACTTTGCTGAACAATGTAGCTCTCATTCAGCTACTGAAGACCAAATTCCACTCTCCTTGTAAAGTCCTTAGGAGCAAAGCCTCTTGAAATGCAAATCCTGTCTTCTCAAAGAGGGGACAGTTATTGCCCAAAGAATAACTGGATTCATAAATTACTTATTTAGTTACTAAAACACTTTTGCTTGGACTATACTCTCATGACCTATTCAGTCCACCTCGCAGAACGGGTCAGTTTTCTACGTGGCAAATGGTTGCAGGCTACAAACGGTATGGAGAACTAGATTGTCACTTACCAGAACTAGAAACCCAACCCTCTTCTGCTCTGTTGCTGAGCGGAATCCCTTCTAATTACAAAGTGAACTATAACATGTACTGTAAGCATGTTAGAATAACTTTCCACACTCTTGTGTTTTTTTTTTTTGTAGGTTATATTCAAAGTCAAATGTGCAGCAGAATTCAATAAGTACAAGTAAGTGACTCCTCTTCTTGCCTACCCCAAACATGTCCTCATTGGGGGTATTAACGGTACAGCGTATCTGAAATCTACCAAATGCTACATTCGTACTTCATAGCAATAGCTTTTTGTTTTTTGTCTCTTACCCAGATGTTGTTTAACAAAGATTTAATTGTTACCTCAGAGCACAGTGGGGAAAGCAAAGCCCTGAAGTTGTGGGCTAGTCACGGGCAACCTGATCATCAGATTTGGGTGCCTACGTGGGTCTGGAGGTGAAGAACTCGATTGTACCCATAAGGGAGATGCTATAGCCCCTGGCTTGCCTCACACTCACACACTCTCTTACTTCCAGAGAGGCTGTCGTAGGTGCTAAGGGTACATCTACACAGCAGTGGGGGAGGGGGAGGAAGTCTAGCCAATGCCAGCCGGTTCAGCCTCACAACCTGAACCCTGCGAGCTTGCTTCATTGCTGTGTGGACTTCCAGGCTCAGGATGGAGCCCAGGCTCTGGGACCCTCCCACCTCACAGACTCTAGAGCTTGGGCTCCAGCTGGAGCCCTAACATCTACACAGCAATGAAACAGCCCCATGGGCCAGCTGCCAGTGTCTTGTCTGCTGTGTAGACACAGCCTAAGGGTCTAGAATGAGCACTGCTATTGCCGCTGAGCGTTAGACAGCTCCTGTTTCTGTAATTCATGGGAGGCTATTGGTGCTCTAGCACATTAGGGTCACACATGATGAGACTGAGAACCATCGTAGAACACTTCTGGGATTCGCCCCATCCTGTCTAGCCATAAGCCAGTGAAGGAGTCTTACTTCTGCAGGTCTTTGTGATCCCTAGCTTATGAACCCATGCCATGGGCATCACAACATGCCAGCCACTCCTGTTGCTCAAGCCTGTGTGTTAAGTCATTCTAATAGTACATCCTTCTGTATGGAAGGGACTTCAGACCGTGTCCGTTAGACCAAGAACTAACGGACCTGTGTCAGGAAACACTCTCAATGGGAAGTGTGTACATTGTACTGTATTTGCAGCCGCTTATTTTCACCAAGGCTGGTGGTTGTTGGGCTGACTCTCAACTTACATTTAATCTAAGTTAGAACAATAGTTAAGTTGTGTGTGGTGTGTGTGTGTGTGGGTTTTTTATCTTGCAACTTTAATTAAAGATAGACAGGAATCTTGTAACTCATGATTCCTTGCAAGCTTCTACCAACTGAATGATTTCAATACCAGCATTATGCCAACTAAACAACTTAAACTGGCCTTCTAAATGGCTTCCCTAATTCCTTGGCTACATGACTGACCTTTCACACTTGCTAGTCTCCTGAGTTCTAGCAAGTGAAGAGCAATGCTGGGAGTGAAATGAACTGATAGAGAACAAGGGAGAGGATGTGGTGGTAGAGACTTCTTCAGACTGTTTCTCTTTCCTTTTCCAGGATCCTGTTGTATCTGGGCTCCATATTTATCAGCCTTCTCTTTCTCGTTGTGAATTTAACTTGTGCAATGCTTATCCATGGAGATGTCCCAGAGAGTCGGCTGAGATGGACAGTATTTGTTCGGGCACTAGTCAATGACAGTCTCTTCATTCTTTGTGCCATTTCATTAGCTTGTTGTATGTGCAAACTTGCAAAAATGTCATCGGCAAACGTCTACCTCGAGTCAAAGGTAGGTAAATGCTCTCTAAACTGCACTGAAATGATTTACTTCAGTCCATGGGGGTGCAAGTCCAAGACCATGACCCCATCATGCTAGACGCTCTGCAAACACAGAACAAAAGGATGGTCCTAGCCTGGAGCTAGTAAAACTCTTTTCAGTTTGGGTTCTTCAGTTTGTGTTCGTGCTTGCAAGAGAAGATTATAACTCACAGATACTGGACCTTTTCTTGCATTGAGTCTCTTAAATCACTTGTTTCAGTACAGAGCCTAGATCTGGTACTAATGGTGTGTTGCTGTCTGACACCAAAGTGGCTTAATGTCGAGGCATTTGATAGTAACTGCAGTCCTCTGCTAATGTGACACCCAGTCTAGTAATAAAACTCTGGTCTGTTGTAAGCTGGCTTTCTCCTACGTCACTTGTGTTAGAAGCAGTAGTCCACTCCATGACATGTAGCATATCCTTATGGGCTAACTGCACCTGGTGTGGGGTTCCCTCTCTCCCTGCCTTTTCCAGAGTAGACCAAAAGATGTATAAACGCACCCACATTCCATCAGCTGGGAGCACTGCGCATAGGCAGCCTGTTAGCTTCACTGGCCCTTCAGGGTCAGGGAGACGCTCTCCTTTCCTCACCTGGCCATGACTTCCACCACTTGAGGGACATGCACAACTTGCTGTGCATAAAATTACAATTTTATGGGAAAATTTGTGTAACCGCCTATTTGATTTTTAACGTATCTCGCTTCTTCTCCTGTTCTTAGGGCACATCTGTCTGCCAGGCCATTCTTGTCGGTTCAGTAGTTGTTCTTCTGTACTCTTCAAGGGCTTGCTATAATCTGGTAGCAGTGGCCATATCTCCAGAGAATGTTCCTAGTCCATTTAATTATGGCTGGGACAACCTTTCGGATAAGGTAACTAGTAATATTAACGGGTGGGCGTTGAAGGGTGGTGGGGGGGGTCTCAAATCCAGAACGTGGCTACTGAGGAGAAAAATCAATGTTCTGGGTGTGTGGGATCTCACTAAAGATGCTATAGCAGTGTTCTAAAAAGCTCTCCTATTCCAGTTCCTGCGACTCACTAAACAGTCAGTTCTAATAGCGGATGTGTCCTATTAAGCATTACATTCCTATCTACAACTAGACATGTCTATGGAGGAGCTTAACCCTGAAGACTCAAAGGCAGCCCAGGTAACTCTCACCTGATGCTAATACATTAAAAGAGCTGCTGTATTTGGGGAAATATGACTGTCACCCCATCGCTACTTTCTTAGGCTTCTCCTTTAATTTGGGGGGTTACTTGTCACAAGTGCTTCTAAATGTTAGATCTCTGGTGGCAACTACCGTACCTTCCTACTCCACGTAACTGCCCCTAACCTCTTACTAGCCATAACGGGAAGATGCAGCGAATGGGATTTGCTTGCCAAGTATCTAAATACTGACCAGGTGCACAAGAGTAAACATCAGTGAGATCTTAATTGGACCCCAAACTGCACCCTCTTAATGATGAGTGCACACCTGTATTGCTGGTGTAATGGCACGATATACTGTGCTGCAATATAGACCGGTCGGTAGGTCACTCTAGATCCTGAGCATCTGTGACCAGCCAGGGTTGTCTGAAACCACAGTGGAGACGTATAGAGCACATCTGTCTGTCGTCATACCCTCTGCCCTAGAGGCAATGGTGCTGATGGGATACTAGTTACCACATCACTGTAAACATGGGTGTGAGAGCCTCCCATGTACCACCCTATAATCCAGAAACATTCTATAAAATGTCTGACTTGACATGGAACACTTGCACTAATTGGTGCAGGGTCCACTTTCTACACTAAGGAACTAGCCCAACCCCCCCCCCCCCCCTGAAAACGGAGTAGGCTTGGCATGGAAGCTCTCAGCTGAAATCTGTAGCAGCTAGTACTGGCCACTCAGTGGCAGGATACTGCCCTAGCTGGACCACTGATCTGAGCCAGTCTGGGAATTGCAGTGCGCAATGCTAATCCGAAATCTTTCCAGATTTGAAATGCAGAAGCGCTTCCGTGCACTGCATCCTAGTCTTTCTTGGAATCCCATCACTCTGGGGTAAATCTCCATGGGTTTTTTTGTTTTGTTTTCCCCCCAAAAGTGCTGTGTTAAGAACAAAACCCTGGAGGTTTAAACATAACTCCTGTGTTTGCAGATGCATGCAGAAGAAGTCAGTGGTGAAGAATATGTGGTGTTCGGAGTAGTCCTCTTCCTCTGGGAGCTTGTGCCAACCAGTTTTGTGGTGCTGTTCTTCCGGGCTCAGAGGCTAACTCAGAACTTGGTAGGATATGAACTAATTGCTCTAGGGTTAAGATCTTTTTCAAGTTGCTCTTTGCACATAAAACTTGTCTGATTTACTCTAGCTAAATAGCTCTTTTTCCACTACATAATCGCTAGAAACAATTGGGTGCTTTTTAAAAAAAAAAAAAAAAACTTTCTCCCCTCCCTCTATCAACAGACACCAGCTGGCATGATAAACAGTCATAGTTATAGCTCCAGAGCATACTTCTTTGACAATCCAAGGCGATACGACAGTGACGATGACTTGCCAAGACTTGGTGCGAGAGAAGGAGGAAGGTAGGTTGGGAGCTGTTCTGAAATCCAAATCGCCATTCAACTCTCACGTGTGAGCAGCAAACAGTGTCTACAGAGCAGCCAATTCCTGCTCTTCTTTTAAGCCCAAGAATCTTCCCTAGCAAAGGGGCCTAGAACTGGTAGACCAGATTAATAAGGCAGTTCATAACGTAAGCTTTGGCTTGCACTAAGGACCTGAGATCTGAACTTACCCTGGTGGAAATCATGGACTTTGGTTACAGGTGCTAACCATCATTGAAAATGAGGCCACTCTTGTGTGCTTAAAGTCAGAGAAAAGAAGTCTGTTAAAATGCATAGAGGTTTACAGGCATGTGTACCTGTAAACTAAAAACTGCTGATTTCCTGGTGAAGACTTGCAAGCTGCAGAAAGTCCTGGGTAAAGTGGGTGGGTGTGTTTGTTTTTTTTTCCCATTGATTGATTGGTTTGCGTGGTGTGTGTTTGTGGTGTTTTTGGCTGGAGTAACAATTATTGCTGTATAACAATCTTGAGACACAAGATATATGAAAACTTAGCGGGGCTGTAGTGTTCTCCTCAGGCTGAGGTCCAGGCATTTCTCGGAGTTCATCTTGGTGTGATGGGTGCTCCAGAAATACTAACAGTCCTAGAAATGCCGAGTGAACTTGTCTATATTGGCTTTATTTTAGGGCTGGCAATTAATTGTAGTTAACTCACATGATTAACTCAAAAATTAATCGCACTGATAACAATAGAATACCACTTGAAAAACATCCAAAAATAGTTAATAAATTTCTACATTTTCAATATTGATTTTAATTACAACACAGAATACAGTGCACAGTGCTCACTCTTAGTATTTTTTTATTACAAATGTATGTACTGTAAAAATAAGTAATAGTTTTCAATTCATCTCATACAAGTACTGAAGTGCAATCTCTATCGTGAAAGGGAAAATCTGCAGTTTGGTTACATAACTGCACTCAAACAAAACAATGTAAAACTTCAGAGCCTCCAAGTCCACTCAGTCCTACTTCTTAGTCTGCCAATCGCTAAGACAAACAAGTTTGTTTACATTGACGGGAGATAATGCTGCCTGCTTCTTATTTACAAGGTCACCTGAAAGTGAGAATAGGCATTCACATGGCACTTCTGTAGCCGGCATTGCAAGATATTTACATGCCAGATATGCTAAACTTTCGTATGCCCCTTCATGCTTCAGCCACCATTCCAGAGGACATGCTTCCATGCTGATGTGGTGGGTTTTTTTAAATGAGCATCAATTAAACTTGTGACTCTACTCCTTGAGAAGATAATTGTATGTCTCCTGCTCTGTTTCACCTGCATTCTGCATATATTTCATGTTATAGCAGTCTTGGATGATGACCCAGCACTTTCACAACAGATTTGACCAAATGCAAAGAAGGTACCAATGTAGCTATTTATAGAAATCTCACAGCATTCAACCCAAGGTTTAAGAACCTGAAGTACCTTGCAAAATCTGAGAGGGACTTGGTGTGGGGCATGCTTTCAGAAGTCTTAAAAGAGCAATGCTCTGCAGCAACTACAGAATCCAAACCACCAAAAAAGAAAATCAACCTTCTGCTGGTAGCATCTGAGCCAGATGATGAAAATGAACCTACGTCGGTCCGTACTGCTTTGGATTGTTATCAAGCAGAACCCATCATCAGCATGGACACATCCTCTGGAATGGTGGTTGAAGATGAAGGGACATATGACTCTTTAGTGCATCTGGCATGTAAATATCTTGCAACGCCGACTACAGTAGTGCCATGCGAATGCCTGTTATCACTTTCAGGTGATGTAAACAAGAAGCAGGCAATAATACTGCCTGAAAACTGTAACCAACCTTGTTTGTCTGAGTGATTTGGCTGGCCAAGAAGTAGGACTGAGTGGACTTGTAGGCTCTAAAGTTTTACACGATTTTTTGAATGCAGTTTTTTGTACCTGTTCCTACATTTGTACGTTCGACTTTCATGATAAAGGTATTGCATTACAGTACTTGTATGAGGAGTTGAAAACTTGTGTTTTTACAGTGCAAATATTTGTAATAAAATGAGCACTGTACACTTTGTAGTCTGTGTAATTGACATTAAAATGTAACAAACATCCAAAAATATTGAAAATGGTATTCTCTTGTTTAACAGCACGATTTAAAAAAAAAAAAATCGAATCATGCAATTAATCACTTGACAGCTGCTTTGGGGGTGGGGGGAGGGGAGAATGCTCAGCTTATGACATCCATTAGAAAGGGCCTGACCTCTTTTAGGTGCTGGACACCTACTTTCTGAAAATTAAGGGCCCTTTAAGATGTCAAGTTGAGCATCAAAATCACTGGTCACCTCTGAAAAGTTGAAGCTTTGTCCAAAGCTTCCTATCTGAAGCCACTTTCAACTTCTGTTTGTATTAAAACTCCCGCTCTAGACAGCACAATCCTGGGATAACGCTAGACTCCCATCTCTAACCAATATTTCCCATTTCTTCTCTCCAAAGCTTGGCTACCCCTCCTTGCTCCGGCTGGTATGGCACTCTGACTGGGAGCGATAGCTATGCGGTTATTCCCTATCTGAGTGGACCTAAGCCAGATACTGCCCCGCTGCTCTTCACATGTAGTGATTTGGAAGCTAACAATCACCATACCTTATACTCCACACCGCAGAACTGAAGAGCCCACCAAGATTCGCTTCTCTTGGGGGCAGCTTTCGTGGGAGTCCGATCATTTTCCAAACATCTAACTTCATCTGCACAAACATTCCATTCTCTCTTGCAGCTGTAAACCAGAACCTGGAGACTTAGGCTGCGTGTGGTATGTAAAACTGTTACTCATGGTACCGTGTAGCAAAGGGAAGGTGAAAAATCTCTGGGAGCTCTTTGGGAGGGAGGGGGGAGTCCAGTCTTCTCAAGATGCTCGCTGGCAGCTAGAAGCACCAGAGCTGACTCACTAGACCAACATCAAATGCGTATTTGCACTTTTTATCTGCACGTTCTGAAGGAACACCTCACACTCCGACTTCCCTTTGGAACAGCCCGCGTCTGTTCCATGTTCATCTTTTAATTGCACATCCATAGATGGGAGAGGTGCGGTCATCCTGCGAAGACAGGCGCGTCGATACATAGGCCATGCTGCACTCTGCAACCTGATCCGCTCCAAGGACAAATGCACCCTCTTCAGAAACTGTGTGGGATTTACACTAATGAAGAAAGTTACCTAATGTATAATGTGCCATATTCACACAAGACAAATGTAGTGTCTCTTTGCTGGGGATGTGGGCTTACTCTAACTCAGTCCTCGCGGCAGCGGACTGCTAAAATACTCTTAGCTGGACTGTGGGTTAAAGCAAACCTTCAAGCATGGGTGTTGTGAAGGCCTTTTAAAAGCCTGAGCTCAATGGCTTCTACTAGCACGAAGGTCACTGAACAGTAACCAGCTCTGCTCTTTTAAACAAAAAAAAAATGCCACCTCGAGCGAGTCAAATAAGTGTGGTTACCGTTAAGCTTGTAGAGAGAACACGTGGCCATGAGGCATGCTCCTTGCAGGGTGGCTTCTTAAGCAAACCTAGCAGTCAGTCTGCATAAGAGCGGCGTGAGCATTTTATTTTGGCCCGAACGCATACATAACACAGCTTCTTTCATACTAGGATCTGTTCACTGCATTCCCTAGTGGAGTCAGTGCTTAATCTGCCTTGGGGAGAATAGCAATTTTATATTTAACCTGACTGAATATAAACTAGAGGTCATTCTTAGAACATGAAACTTCTCTTCGCTTTCATGGCCGCTTTCTCTGACCGAAATCACGAAGCCTGCAGGGTGGTACCTGCATGCCACTATTTGGGACTGCCTCAAAACTTCTAGTTCTCCTGTCTCTTCAGACTGTCTGAGGAATAAGTGTCCCATGACATTCCACTGAATGTACTGTAAAAGTAGTGCAATGTGTCCTGAACTGGGGGGGGGGGGGGCCCGCATTGAAGTATTAGATAAATTTTGGCATCTCATTGCAGGGTGTGCACTGGAGGGTGGGTCTAGTGAGTGAGAAGCATTTAATGGAATGTGTAGGTTTTTTTTTTTTTTAACATCCAGGATTTTATTCTGGCAGGATGTTGGCCTTTAAATCACCTTTTTAACTGTGTCTAAAAGCACCCTATTCAAAATTGGAAAGCGAGACATGGCCGTAAGAATGCACAGGTGTTTGGATTAGGCTCTAAAGTTAGCTCTTAAATACACTGTTGGTTTACACGGATAGTAGCTCCTACAAGGAAAAGCATGCCTCTAGGGCAAAGCTGCTCTGGCCAGGGTAGGGCAGCTGCTATCTCCAGCCTGTAGTAGACTTCCCCTGGATCTCTCCACCTTAGCATTCCTTTAGAAGCTTAAACTGGAAACGGTTGGCATACATTGCTGATGAGAGGAGCTGGTCCTGCCGATCAACTGCATGCTCTTTCCAAGGGTGTGCTTTGTTTTTAAACTTGAATTAAGATTTGATGTTAGAGTAAAACTTCACTGAGGGACTGAACAGGACCACATAGTCTGTAGGATCATGGGGAAGTGTCCCCACTGGACAAGTGGGGATACTGCTGGCATATGGAACATGACTGACGTGACTGTCTAGCCTTTAAAATGCTGATTCCCAGGCTCACAGGTGTGGGTGTGTGTGTGTGTGTGTGAGACTCTCTCTCACACTCACACGCGCACACACACATACGTTTTCCAAGAATAAACTCTTGGTTCTCAAAGAAGGCAGTGGAGACTTGGGAGCAGGCCTAGGATCTGTGTGGGAAAGAACATGTGAGCATATTTACATCCTTGCTCTTACTGAGCTACTTCTGAAGCCCCTCTCTCTATAGCCCCCCACCCAGAAACTGAGCAGCTGGATTGAGGTGTAGGGGGTACTCTAATGTCCTCATTTTACTCCCTTGCTCACTGGTCCAAAACCAAGGCAAGCCGTGCTCTTTCCTCTAAAGGCTCGGAGCCTGTGTTTGACAGATCACTGGGTCCTTCTCGCTCTAATACTTGAGCTGAAAGGACTTTTATTTTAGCTACCATTGTACGACCCGTTTCATTGCCTAGGGTGGGATTCAGAAACCAGTTGCTCTGTCTTGATCGCCGCTTGACTTATGGTGAAACTAGCTAGGGACCTGAACTCCAGCTGCAGCCCTTCTCTTCCCCTCCCAGAAGTCACCAAAGACACAAAGTTCAGCCACTGGCCCCTGTTCTTGCTTTAATAATAAAAAAAAAACAAAGTCCAAAGCACTAGGAGCACTTTAAGTTTCCTTTGGAGGGAAGGGAGTGTTGCGCAAAAAAAAAGGGCTACTGGCTCATTGTTCATATTGCACTGACGCACAGAACGACAATATGATCTTCCTCTCATTAGGGTCACAGATCAGGGCCGTGAGTCTCGTTGCTTAAGTACGTATTAGTGAGTGACTAGCAACTGTTTTGGGTTTTATTACTTTGTATGGATGGCCATTAATTTCCGAACTCCAGCTCAGATTGGGGCCGGTCTTGTGTTTTACTGAAGTAATTTATAGCTGACATGTACAATGACTTTTATATGCATAGTTGCCTTTCATTCCATATTATTATTATGTTTTTTTTTGTAATGGTTTAACTGTTTCTTTGCTTCGTAGCCAGTTGAGAGCTGGTTGCAACAGGAAGCTGTGGCCAATGAATGTATCTATTTGTTGTTGTTCACTAAACTGTAACCAAGCACTACTATGTTGAATAAAAAATTCTTCTGTGCTATTTATGGGCATCTGGGCTGAGTTCTGCCAACGGCGGTCTCTGCATCACTTGTCCACTGATCAGTGGACTTTACCCCCAGTTTAAAATTTTTAAAGTTACGTTCTTTCCTCTCCCTCTTCTCTTCTCCCCCTCCTCCCCCTCGCTGCTTTCCTGCACAGAGATCCAGCTTACACTCAGAGCCTTTAGAGAAGTGCCCCTTTAGCAAGTGAGTGGAAGTCTAAGAGGAATCTTCTGGCTTGAGGAACAAACTGAGGAAAGTGATAGTAGTATGTGGGTCTCAACCTCCTTAACAAGCATTCCCCATGGCACCCACCATCCACATCTTGTAGGTTAACTGTCCTAAGGTGGATCAGCTGGAAGGGTCAAGTGCCTCTTGATGCAGGAAAACCACAAGCATAAGCTCTCGGCATAGCCCAGTCTGTAACTTGCCAATCCACGAGGTGACTCGGGGCATCTTAGTGACTCTGTATCTGTCAGAGGAGCAGTAGATGTGTGTGGCTGCAGCACGAAGCAGGATGAAGATGGGTGAGCAGGAGTGAGAGCCTGGCCTTCCTCAAGGGGAGGTGCAAACTACCCTTGACATAGCCTCTAACCCCTCCTACCCCACCTACTTATTCTGTCCTGCAACCCTCCATCTCTGTCCTGCGGAACGTAGGAGGAAAGGGCTCTAGCACTCCTCTCCCCAGTTCGTAAGCACGAGCTGTGATGGCGGAGTGGCTGCCATGCTTGAATGGAGTTTTTCTTTACGGGGGAACATACTTCTGGCCCTTGTACCCAGCCTTGATTCTAACCCACCCTCTCCTGTAACAAAGCAGATGAGTAGGTGGAGGTTCTGGGCCCTGTAGCATGATGCACTTAAAATTCACTTGGGGGGGGGGGGAGAGAGAGACAATATGCCACAAACACACAGCTAGTAAAGGCTGGGGGGCAGCACCTCCTAGGCCAGTAACACCCCCAAGGGGCGAGGGGACAAGGCACCCTAGGATATCTGTCGGGCATTGGGGGGAGCGGGGGAGACTCCATGAGGAGGTGTTTCAGGCAAATGTCCCTCTCCTGTCTCGTGCGAGGCTTAAAGGCCTTGCAGATCTTGCACTTAACCGCCTGATGGGCCTCTCCCAGACCCAAAGATGGGAGTCGTGGGGGTCGCCTGTGGGCAGAGGCTTGCTGCAGGAGCTACAGGGGTTGAAGGCAGCCCAACACTCTCCCCTGCCCCCAACTGCTAAAGACTATACTTAACTAAACAGGACAATTCACTAACAATGGGTAACTATATACAAAGATAAGTAGAAGAGTTAGGGATTAGTGGAGCACTTGTGAGCAAGAGACCACTCTTCCACCAACCGGCACTGGGGGTAAGAAGGAACTCAGGGGGTTGGGCTGTCAGGGTCATATATAGAGCCCCATATCGGTGCTCCAGGGTCTCCACAGCTGGCCCGACGGGTAGCTCCTAGGGAAAAGTTTCTGACATGCACACCTAACTGGACGTGATATGAGTAAGCACTCCAGGAAGAACACCACATTTAGCTTCCCTGCTCGTTAACTGTGCAGAGGCCAGCCATGTCACTAAGGTGCCAGAAGCAGCCAAAGCAGGGACTGCTGTGCAAGGTGAGAAGGGATAAAATAGGACCCAGCTAGGGTCCCCCATACCCTCAGCCCCCCTCTCCCTCTAGGGGAAAATAATACCCAGCTGGTACCTCCCTGCCTGTGATCTTGGGGACTCCAGCCAGAGCAGGGACCTCTTGACCTTGAGAACTTTTTACAAAGTTAACTAGACTTTCTCTGCCCTGGGCTGCGTGGCTCTTTGTTCTAACCATCTCCCTCCCCCACCAGTCCCTTCACCTCAGCTTTACTCCACACCTACCCTCTGTCTCATCTCCCCTGCCCAGTCCCACTTCCCTCAAATGGTCCCCTCTCTTCTGCTGATCCCTTCCTAACTAAATCCCCCCCCACACCCCCTTATAAACCATGGCACTACCTTGCCCGTGGCCACCCTCCTGCTGCTCATGTGTTTTCCCCTTCCCCTATCCCACCTATTGGACCTATTTAGATCCTAAGCTCTCCAGAGCAGGGCCTGCTGCAACTTTGTGCTGATACAGGACCTAGCCCAGTGACACCACCCTGCTAACCATGGTCAATATAACAAAGGCTGGGCTTAGCTCTTGGCTCAAAGAGCATTCCATGTCCATCCTTTCCTGCATTGCCTAGCGATGGAAATCACAATGATTGGTGGGCCCTACTCATGACACAGGCCCACTCGTGGTGGTAGAACAGAACTTGCATGCTCCGTCACTACCTTGACAGCAGAAAACTTGATGGTAACTTAAAAAAATCCACCTGTTTTCCTCCCTTTCCCTAAGGGAGTGGAGTTTGGCACATAACCCTAGCCACTGCTGCCATCATCAAACAGTGAAAGACGGAAGGAAATCACCTCAAGGAACTGTGTTTAACCAGTGGTTGGTTGCATTGGACAATGAAACCCAGTGGTGGATGTTGCCAGATGTGATGGAGGTTAGTTGAAAGCCAGGGCTTGAAAAAAAATACATGTGGCTGTCAGGAGCAGGAAACATTGAGGGTTGGCAGCAGAGGAGGGGAACAGAGCAGGTTCTACCCAATTTTGCTGCTGCTGCTCAGAAAAAATGTGAGTGAGAGTAGGGGCTCTGCACTTGACAAAGATCTTCTCAATGCATTCCTGGTTGGGGAAAGAATTGCTTTTTCCAACCAACAATGGTGGAGGACTCAGGCCCTACAGCTGCTCAGTTTTCCAGAGTGAAACATACTGTCTGACCTGTTGCAGTTATTGGAGAGCTAGGAACCAGTACAAATCTTGAATGGCAAAATGCTGTTGCTCAGAGACTATGAGTAAGAGAGGAGACGTGTGCTCATAAACACTTCTTCCCTGTACATGCCAGGTGGTGGAGCAGAGAAAAAGAATGTTCCCCCATCCTGAGAGCAGCTTGTGGGAAATCCAAACTTCAAACTCATACTAGCCAAGGTAAGGCATATTGAGAATGAAACCCAGGGCCCAGAGATAGCACTCTTGGGGCAAACCCTGGCATCCCTTTTCCCAGCACTTTGTTGGTATGTAGAATCATAGGACTGGAAGGGACCTCAAGAGGTCCAGTCCCCTGCAATCATGGCAGACTTAGGTATTATCTAGACCATCCCTGACACGTGTTTGTCTAACCTGCTCTTAAAAATTTCCAATGATGAAGATTCCACCACCTCCCTAGGCAACTTATTCCAGTGCTTAACCACCCTGACAGGAAGTTTTTTTCCTAATGTCCAACCTAAACCTGCCTTGCTGCAATTTAAGCCCATTGCTTCTTGTCCTATCCTTAGATTAAGAACAATAATTTTTCTCCCTTCTCCTTGTAACAACCTTTTATGTGCTTGAAAAGGTATGTCCCCTTGGTCATCTCTTTTCCAGACTAAACAAACCCAATTTTTTCAATCTTCCCCCATAGGTCACATTTTCTAGATCTTTAATCATTTTTGTTGCTCTTCTCTGGACTTCCTTCAGTTTGTCCACATCTTTCCTGAAATGTGGCGCCCAGAACTGGATGCAATACTCCAGCTGAGGCCTAATCAGGACAGAGTAGAGCAGAAGAATTACTTTTCATGTCTTACTTACAATGGTCCTGCTAATACATCCCAGAATTAGGTGGCTTTTTTTTTTCCCCCTGCAAGTGTTACACTGACTCATATTTAGCTTATGGTCTGTTATGACCCCCAGAGCTCTTCCTGCAGTACTCCTCCTTAGGCCGTCATTTCCCATTTTGTATGTATGCAATTGATTGTTGTAAATGGAGTACTTTGCATTTGTCCTTATTGAATTTCATCCTATTTACTTCAGACCATTTCTCCAGTTTGTCCAAAACATTTTGAATTTTAATCCTATCCTCCAAAGCACTTGCAACTCCTCTCAGCTTGGTATCATCCGCAGACTTGATAAGTGTACTCTCTATGCCATGATCTAAATCGTTGACGAAGATACTGAACAGAACCAGACCCAGAACCGATCCCTGTGGGACCCCACTCGTTATTCCCTTCTACCGTGACTGTGAACCACTCATAACTATTCTCTGGGAATGGTTTTCCAACCAGTTTTGCACCCACCTTAGAGTAGCTCCATCTAGGTTGGATTTCCCTAGCTTATGAGGTCATGTGAAACCGTATCAAAAGCTTTACTAAAGTCAAGATATACCACATCTACTACTTCCCCCCCATCCACAAGGCTTGTTACCTTGTCAAAGGCCTTAGCTACACTGGCCCTGTACAGCGCTGCAACTTGCTGCGCTGAGGGGTGTGAAAACACACACACACACACACACCCCCCACGCGCAGCGAGCACAGTGGTGTGGAGTACATACAGCGCTGCGAGAGAGCTCTCGCAGCGCAACTACACTCGCGCTTCACAGCAGCGCTGGGAAGTCCTGAGTGTAGCCAAGGCCAAAGGAAGCTATCCGGTTGGTTTGACACGATTTGTTCTTGACAAATCCATGCTGACTGTTACTTATCACCTTATCTTCTAGATATTTGCAAACTGATTGCTTAATCATTTGCTCCACTATCTTTCCAGGTAAAGATAGTGACTGGTCTGTAATTCCCCGGGAATTACACTAGAAATTTCTCACCTGCTGAGGGAGATGTAAAAGTCTCATCTCAGCCTCTAGGGAAGAAGTGTCTGGCAACCTTTGAGACCTGCAGTGATTGCTGATGCACTGAGATTCGTTTGTACAGAACCATTCTGGATTTGACTAGGAGTATCAGACTCAGCACATTGTACTCTAACTACCCTTCTAAAATAGGGTTAAGGGGAAAGTGTAGTCAGAGCAAAATACTGTTTTAGGCTTTGTCTACACAGGGTTTCACCAGTTTCACTTTAACTGGGTTTTTTAAATGGATTTAAATTAATGCAAACCTCTGTGTGATCACTTATAGCCGTTTAGCTCAAACTGATTCCTGACTGACTTTAGCTAAACTGCAACAAGCCTGGTTTAAAACTGAAATAAAGTGCACCCACACTGCTTTAGAATCACACCTTTAGTTCAATTAGTGCAGCTTTCTCCTGTAGACAAAGTCTTAGAGGGACACAGAGCAGTTGTCCTTTATAGCATCAACCATGAAGTTTAGGTGCATCCTCCAAGCCATCCTGTAGTTTGCCCCAGAACTGTACCAAGGGAAGAGTTTTCTATTTTACACCCTCACAAAATGTTGCCTTTAAAACAACTTAAATGCTGGCGTCTGGAAGAAACTATGGAACACAGACAACCGCTAGTGAGTTACTGCATGTGTATTTCTGTGTTTGTCCAGTGTCACATGTTCACCAACATTGTCAATTTCCAAAGGCAGACAAAAATAGGTAAGTTTTATCCAAGGAAGGAGTGCAGCACATATTTAATCATTAGTCAACCATTCAAAATTATCTTCAAAAAATAAAAATTGATCATTTTACTTTATACATAATCAAATCTTTCTTCCCCACCCCACCCCGTTACAAAAAGCAGCTTCTTTGTACAAAAGATTTGGTCTCAGCAGGTCACTGACACAATCATTCTGTAAAGTGAAGAGTTCTTCCAGTGTCTTTTCCTTTTTCGGTTGCCTGAAGTGTGAAGGAAATCTGATTTTCTTCTGTTTTATAGAAAACAGAATAAAAAAGGTCATCAAAGTCTTTTTCTGTCAGACAAATTCACTGCACATTTCGTAACAAGTTCTTGAAGTTTTCTAGCTCTTTAACGCTAGTTGAAATCCTGCATGCAAGAGAAGGGAAGAAAAAAGTTAAGAGAAATCTAAAATACACAAAAGATCTCATTTTAAATGTTTTTCTATAAATGCAAATATTAGAAAACAGTTCTTGCAGCTAAGCATTCTGCATGTTAAAAGGGATTATGGAACTGAAACAAGTTTTGCTGACTCATTTTAAAGCCAGATGTAAATTATTATACGTTCTCAATCGTGGTAAGAGAAGCGGACCCTTCATAAATAGAACGTTAGCTAAGGTGTGGTCAAATACGCTTGCTCAACAGAGGTGGTCATGAAGCCAACTATACAATTAAAACAGCCATTCAGAGGGGTTGTCAAAACAACTTACAGATAAACTGGTGTTTATTTTAAAAGTTTCTGAACTGCACACACCAAGTCATTTTATTGCAAAATGCACTTCGCTACTGGAGGTTTGGCAGCAGTGAGAAAACCACCAGGGCAAGTCCCTTGCTTAACTTCCCATATTTTTACAGCAATGTATGCTCCTTCATTGTATTCTCGTTTCAAATAGAGCAGTGGTTCCCAAACTTTAACAACCTGTGAACCCCTTTCACTAAAATGTCAAGTCTCGCAAACCCTCTCCTAAAAATGATTTCTTCCAGGGATTTTCTCCTTTACCTGAGTATAAATTATAAAAGCCGGGATCTTGGAAATATAAAATTTGCTTTTATGACATGCTTATTACACACTATTAATTATTTATCATTACAGTATTTTTATTACATTACAAAAACAGCAACACACTTCCAAGATCTCACTTTCGTAGCTTGTATCACTTTGATTAAGCCTGTTATAAGACAAGGCTCCTATGTTTCATCAAGGAGTATCAGATGTGAAACAGCAGGAAGGTATTTAAGAAGCCAACTCAAAGAGTTCCTTCTACACAAGTATTCAGGTCTTGAGCAGTCCAGGCAAACAATGCACGTTACAACAAAGCTTAAACTTGTTCTTCATAATAATTTTAAAAACAGCAAAAAATATCCACCTCCCTTTCTATTTCTTATAAGGAGTCTTGAAGTTTAAATCTCCTCAGTGTGATAGATATGGTTGCTTTGGTCTGCTTAGCTCCTGGAAGTCCAGGGGCTCTGGGCTGCTGGCCCCATGCTGCCCGGGGTCCCTAGGGACAGCTCTGTCCACCATTAGGGAATTCCCCCCCCCCCCCAAGAACCCCCTGTAACGTTCACGAACCCCAGTTTGGGAACCACTGAAATAGAGGATACCGACTAGCTGATTTGAAGGTCATTTACAAACATGATGGAGTAAAGAACATTTCAGTTTGTCGTGATGTAGTTAAATGTTTGTTTTACAAAGCACTTCCAACCCATATAGATGGGAAGAGAAAGTGGAATGAAAGCCCCTTATTGCTGGATATAGCTTCATACTGGGGTTGACACTCCTTCATGGTACTTTAGCACATAAAAGGACATGGGGGGGGGGGGGGGGAGAATCTCAGTGTCATGAATCAGCTTCCCTTGGAAATATTCACCCCTGTGGAGTGCTCCCAGTTTCATACAAGCTGTTTTCTAAGGTACCATTAAATTTGCACATTAAAAAGCAAACTGCAGTTGCTTTTACCCTTCTAAAAAGGATGGTAGCAGCATTGAGTGGTTTATTTTTTTGCCTCTCAGCACAAGCTGAAAAATGTCAACCCGCTGAGGAAAGCGTTTAATGTTTTCCAGACCAACTTATCTACCCTGGAGTTTTCCCCCTGCCATGTGCTACCAACTGGCGCTACAGGGGATAAAACTCACAGGCTTGGTTTGAAATTAATTTAGCTATAAACCAGGACTACGAAACTTTAAAAGTCAGCAACTTGGTGCAAAGAATCTCACAGAAAACCTGTTAGCCAGCTAAGAACTCCAGACCTGTTAACAGAACAAAGGGGCAGCGTGTAACCAAAACGTCTTTCTTTTGAAAGGCTTCTTTTTTCCACAGCTACTGCCAAACAAACCTCCCCAGCTCCCAAAGAGCCTAATTGATGGATGCCTGTTAAATAGAACTCTTGCAAACAGACTGTACCAATTTACTTTTAAAACAACTTAGAAGCTTTAAGGTCAGCCTCCACGCTAAACAGGCCTGATAACGGGTACCTTTGTTGAAGGACAATGTGTTCCTAAAACAGATGCATGCAATTTCGTACAGACTTCTGAATTCTTCATATGAGAGAGTTGAGCATTAACTTTAAATCACAGAAAATGAAACAGAAAATATTGTTGCTTATTCCTACTTTAAACGATATCAACACAATCAACTGAAGTTTCTAAGTGTCATTATCAAGAAGTCCGATCAGATGTTAAAGAGTTAACACCGCAGTTACTAATCACAGTATACTTTTTTTTTATTTGTATGCACCACCTTACATTTTAGATTGGAAAAAAGCAACACAGAATTTTAAACTAACCTTCCAAAAGCATTGAAGAAGGAGACGATTTCTTGTCTCGTTAGCTGGAATCCATAAGAGGGGCCACTTTCTGGCATGTTTTCTATCAGTTTTTGTGAAAAGAGGATCTTCAACGCCGTACCCAAGCCCTGAGTCTGTGCAGTATAAAACCAAACAGTAGTAAGTGCCATTTGATGAGCAAATTAACTTCATTTCCCATCACTTTATTTGAACAGATTAATACAAACAACAGTCATCTTAATTGAGTGTATGTTGCAGTAACACCTAGGAGCCCCAGTCATGGACCAGGACCCCAGTGCTAGGTGCTGTACAAATAGAACAAATTGCTTATTGGACTTACTTGCAGCTTTCCCCAAAGGCGACATTTTAAACACCCAACGCAGTCCATAATTCTTGAAATATTCCTAAAATGGAGCCTAAATTCCTCCTAAAAAAAAAAAAAAAGTAGGACTTTTAAATACAAAACATCATTGTTACATGGTTATTAAGAGATTTAAAAAAAAAAAAAAAATCACATGTTGATTAGTTAGTGCCTAAGGAAATGCTTTCAGGTATTAGGGGCTCTATCAGGCAGGCTGTACCCTACATGTACCCATTTCCCAGAGAGGTTTTGTGGTGCATCTGAGCTTTCTACCATTATCAGAAGGGCTAAGAAAACTAGTGTCTATGTTTACTCCAGTTGGATATTTCTGGTCTAGTAACTTAAGCATATCAATGTCTTATGATGTCATATTCAGTCTGATAACCCAACGTGAGAAGTACTTTATCCTGTCAGCAAGTAGTTTGAGGAAGGGGGGCACAAGATGAACAATTACCTTTAGTTTAGCAGCTTCCTTTTTATTTCCAGCAAAAAATGAGTTTTCATCAAAGTGCAAAGGGAAAGACCTGAAGCAAGACAAACAGGGTGAAATTTGCAAAAATCCCTAAATGACAGGAGCTTACACCCCATGTTCAAGTGATTTAGGCACTTTGGCTCCTAAATCTCATTGAAAGTCAAAGACAATTAGACACCTAAGTCACTTAGGAGTCTAAATTCCATTTTCAAAAGTCATTTGGGCTCTGAATCTCATCATTTAAATCTACTGTATGCACTTAAAATTCTCATAGCAAACCTCATTTTTATAATAAAAATGAGTTATCCATGTCTCAGTCACGAACAATAGGAGACCGGGCATGGGAAACTGACGAACTACAGCATCTCCCTCTATGAGGCCAAGGGCCAGATTCTAATCTGAGTTAACAGACCTATCCCATACATCCAATATTAGAGTCTTGCCCTATATCCATGACCATCTCTTTTTAGATGTTTAAAATGATTTTGGACTGAAACGTAAAGCTATACTAGAGTTCCGCAGATCAGTCAGATAGAAAGCAAGTTTCAGAAGTGACGACTAGACAGTTATTAAACTCAGTTCTGCGAAAGCTTAAAGACAACCTGAACTATTAACCAGTGGGGTTAGTACCTGGTTTGACCGTTTGAATTCAAATACCCGGGCAAGCCACTTAGCCTCTCTGTGCTAACAGAACTGCCCTGTCCCACAGGGGGGTTATGAAATTAAATACATTACAAGAATGTGAAGCACCTTGAGATCTACTGATGAAAAGCTCTATGTGAGAGCTAGGTATTATTGGTACTATGAGTACACTGGAATAATAATAATAATATCATTAGCTGACCCATACCATCGCACTACAGAAAAAAAAAAATCTTATTTTCTAAAACATTTTAAGGAGGAGAGAATAAGACATATTCATAGCTGCTCACTATTCTCTTTCCAGCATTATTTACTTGGTTAGGTGAAGGATTTCCAGTAGTTGGTTTTTGATTTCTCTGTCTCTGTTTTCATTCCCTGTGAACAACTGGAATCCTGGACGCTCAAAGAATGGCAGAACTTTCGACATTGCCCGTAATTCAATTAGGTAGAGGAAATACAGGTTCTTGAGCCTCTTGGGACCTTCTCCTTGAGTAAGGACTTCATCAAATCTGTGCTGAAACTCAGTAATGTTGTGTCCCCACTTTGTCCCCGACCACGTATCTGAGAGAGGAGAAGAAAGGGGAAAGAGTAGCTTTGAAAATTGGGCAGTAAGCTTCTTTCCCACTATGCCCTGCACATGGTTAAAGTTAAATTTAATGTTTACAACACTCAGACCTGGTCCATACACAAAGTTGCCCTAGCTTTTTATACCGATTTAAAACCTAACTTCCTATAAAGCCCTGTGTGGACATTCTTAAATCATCTTACTGGCTTATATTGATAAATTTACAGGTACAACCTAAATCAAGTTAACCAGTTTTAAACTGATCTATGCATATCTAAACTGATGCAACCCCCTGGGTAATTCAATCTGTTTTTAAAACAACTTTAGTTAAGCTGGTGTAATTTGCATGAACGCGAGGCCTTAGCAGTATCCACTCCACTGATCTCTTAGTTCAGCATACATTGATTGATGCCCCAATTTCCTTTGTCTCTTCATTCCTACCCTCAAAAAACATTAATTCATTGCAAAATTCAAAGACACATCTTTGTTATGGGATGACTTCCTGTGCAGGAAGACAGAGTGAGCTTCTTGTTTAATTCTTGTTGCAATGAATGCTGGACCCCGAGCTGCAGGCATTCCTGGATGAAATGAGTGATGTCAGTGCACAGAGAGGTTTTATGCTGCCTTTTTAACTAGACGTGCAGCAAAATAAAAAGTGATTTGTCCAAATGAGGACTAGTGAAAATAGTTTTAGTGTTCAAGCTCCTAAAAAAAGTCTGTAAACAGAGAAACTACATACAAATGTCAGAGATTTAACCATCATCTGGTGGCTAACTGACACATAGTGTGGGATAAAGACACACTGTTGTCGCAGGTTATAGACACTTAACCAGAGAGTCTATTAAACAAGAACTGTTGTACTAATAAGTCTTAAGGAATCCTGTAATGTGTGCAGTTGTCTGTCCGTACAAGCAGTGTATTACAATTCTTGGCCAATTCTGAGGAGTCAGAGGTCATTTGAATCACGCTACTGAGAAGTAAGGACCAAAATTTTCAAAGCTGGGTGTCTAAACTCAGCCATCTAAGTCCATATTTAGGTACCTCAAGAAAAGCAGTGTACATGTCCTGGGAAAAGTTAAAGAATCTTGGAAAATCTTAACAGATCAGAATCTCTGCGAGAAATTGCTGCTAAACTTACTGTAATTGAGCAAAGCATGAAGGGTTAACCAGATTGGCGGGCAAGGCTGGGTCAGAGGTGGAAAGTTACTCCAAAGTGAGCTGTGATGGGAATCTGGAGGAGTGTAAGGGGCAAAGGCCAAGCATTTTCAAACCGGAGTGCCTAAAGTGAGCCCCATTCAGGCAGTTCAGCACAAGGTGCGGAATGCCGGCAGCTCCATTCAGCAGAGATAGGTGGCTGCTCCGCACTCCCGAGCATGTGCCAGTTTTGATTCAGGTGCCCAAATACGGATTCAGGAGCCTAATTTAGGGTTTGAATTTTTTGGCTTTGGTTTCCAATTAAATTTTTAAAAAATTAAGACGTTGAAAGGCATTTGGATAATTGTCTACCCAAACCGCGTGCGTCTTCTTTCCACACCCAGCTGTCATCTGTGTATAAGGGAAGAATGAGAGGAACGAAGGGAGAGGAGAAGGAGAGCGAAGCTGGACCCAAACCCTGCTGAAATGGGCTACCAGCTAGTATTTTACTAAGCAGTGAAAGTCAATTCCCATCTCAGCTGCCTGCAGAAGCAGCCTGGCTCTTAGCGACACACGGCAGAAAGTCACACCCACCTTGCAAGAGGTACCTGGCGCTCAAGTGGACGTTGATGCTTGCATGTAGGCCAGAAATGAGTTTGTAGAAAGCTCTCTTTTCTACGCAGAGGCCTGAAAGGAAAACGAGTTGATATGTAAAATAATAATGTCTGAATTTCCTTCCCTTGCTGTTATCAGAGCTCTAATTTAATCACAGTTTGCTTTGGCCATTAATCCCCCGCTCCCCAGATCACCACCACAGAAAGTCCATTTTGTATCACTCACAAAAAAAAAACCCCAAAAAAACCACCATTACCTTCCAGCCAACTGTAAAATGAATTCCCTGGAAATGAAGAAACAAACAGTCACGAGAGCTTTGACAAGGAAAATTTTGCACATTGACCAAAATAAATCGCCTAAAACACGTTACAAATTTGTTCAGTGCTGTCCTCAGCGCACAAAACAATTAGGAAAAAGTTACAGGCTAAGAGGGAATCCATGCATCTTGGTTCCTATTAGGTAATTCTTGTCATAACCTCACAGCTGGTTTTGGTGTCACAGTAGGATTGCTGCACAGGCTAAGGTGATACTCTGCCAATCAGAACACCCCGGCCAGACCCCTGAACCAATCAATGCAGAGCTGCAATGACTTCGGTGAGACTGCACGGGCAGGATTGCAAGATCGGGGCAGATGTTTCCAAGAGAGGGCACACAAAACCCCGTTGAAAGGGCCTCGCAGGTGACGGACACCGATGTCAGACTCGACATTTGCTAGCAGCTAAAGATAGAGCATGTGCGCAGGGCTGAGTCCTGCAAGGCGCTAAATACTCCTACGATGTATACAGCGCCCTCAGCTTTGAAGGCAATAGGAGTTGAGGGCATTTTGGCATCTCACAGGAGCGAGCCCTTGAAAGCATGAGATAGGTGCCAGCTGCTATTGACTTTCAGTGATGCTGGGTGTTTAGGGTCCTGTGAAAATCCCCATTCTTATGGCATTACTTCACATAAAAGTAGCTCCCTCTGCCACAGCAGAACTAGCATGAACAGAGGCACAAAACACACCCCGCCCCGCCCAGATCTTATGGGATGGGGTTTTGAAAAGCACTGGGGGGCTTGTCTACACAGCAAAAAAAAGACCCAAGGTGGCAAGTCTCCGAGCCCGGGTCAGCTCCCTCGGGCTGCGGAGCTGAGAATAGCTATGCAGACGTTCAGGCTCTCGCTGGAGCCCGGGCTCTGAAATCCAGCCAGGGGGAAGAGTCCCAGAGTCTGGGCTCCAGCCCGAGCAGTTAAACTGCTATTTTTAGCCCCACAGTTGATCCAGGAACCTGTGCACCTAAAACTCTCTGGCTCTTTTGAAAACCCTGCCCAAAGACTGTTAGCCTCAAGGATGCGGCATGTTCTCTTGAGGAGTCGCAGAGATTCCTAGATTCCAAGGCCAGAAAGAACCATTGTAAACATCTAGTCTGATCTCCTGTATAACTTCCCCCACACACACAATAATTCCTACAGCGGATTTTTTAGAAAAACATCCAATCTTCATTTAAAAATGGTCAGTGGTGGAGAATCCACCAGGACTCTTAATTAGTTGTTCCCGTAGTTAATTATTCTCACTGTTAAAAGTTTACACCTTATTTCCAGTCTGAATTTGTCTAGCTTCAACTTCCAGCCATTGGATTGTTAGACCTTTCTCTGCTAGGTTGAAGAGCCCATTGTTATATATTTGTTCCCCAGGTAGATGCTTACAGAGTGGCCCAGTCACCCCTTACCTTTCTCTTTGTTAAGCTAAGCAGATAGTAGCTATAAAACTAAATAGATCCATGCAAGAGAAACTGAACAGGAAGATTTCAAGACTATTCCCATTTTTGCTTGAATAATTACTGTGCTTGCCTTGCTGACTATGCTAACTCTTCAGATCGTGGAAGCGGAAGAAGCAAAAGTTCTGTATCCATTTCTGTTGTGGTCAGGAAAAAAAAAAAATCAACACAAGTCACTCACCATCATCTCCTCCTGGGGAGGGGGTGGGGGGAAAAAAACAACAACAACAAAATTACATCACTAGAATTAATTCCAAAGTGCAAAGACTATTCAGATATAGTTGTTAAATCGGCTCAGACAAGAGAATAAATAGTGTTAGCAATGTTTAAAAGCATTCTATACGTGCATGATAGATTACTGTGCCGGCTTGAGATAAAGGTACAAGATGAGCAGAGTGCTTTGAAAGAATCTGACTCGAACGGAAGTAACTGCTACAAGGTATTAAGATCACTCCCAAGGGCTTTGGGGGAAGAAAAATGATCATGGGATTAGTGAGCACAGGACTGGAAGGTAGGTGACCTGCTTTCCTCTTTCCACCTCTGCCACAGACTTCCCACGTGACTTGGGTAAGTGATTTAGGGACCTATCCAAAGCCCATTCACGTCTAAGGGAAGACTCACATTGACCTCAATGGGTCAATCTTTGTGTACCTCATCTGCAAAATGGGGATTTCTCCACTTAACTTCTCATGTGGACAAGACAAAGCTGAAGTTACACATACAATACAATGAGATCATCAGAAGGCGGCACTCTTATTTTATTTTCCTTTGTCTATTTTGTCCGGCTACACTGCTCTTTGAGCTTATTCTCATTTTATTCATGTGGTAATCAAAGAATGAATTGCCGGAGCTTTTGCGGACAGAATTCAGATTCTCTTAAACCAAGTGACAAGTGAAAACCTAGTCCCTAGACTTTTCTTTTGCTAACTCCTAAGATGGTGGAAATTAGCTGTCAACACAGATGCCTGGACTGCTGCAATTGGGCAAATATTTTTTCAGGCTTTCATAGTAAGAGCGAGCATGACCAGCGGGGTTAGATTTCAAACGAAGAGGAGAGAGGCGGTGTGGTCTAGTGAATAGGGTATTAGACTGGGTGTCAGGAGACCTGGGTTCTATCCCTAACTCCGCAACTGAGCGGCTGCGTGTCCTGGGTCACTTCACCTCTCTCTGACTCTGTTCTCCTTGCCACCCTTTGTCCATCTTGACGATTTATATCATAACCCCTAGGGCAGGGTCCATCTCTTACTAGAGGTTTGTAAAGAGGCTAATACAATGGAGGCCTTATTTCATAGGGACATTCTCAAATGCCCTTGGCAACTTCAAGTATAAAAAGTGAGTGCCCATAAACCAATCCTGTTCCTAGTCAACGTCCAAGCTCACGTTGATTTCAATGGTGCCGACTCAGACCGTTTTTCCTAAGCGGTTACCACGCAAAAACATCCTCCCTCCGCAATGCCCTTTATGGTACACACACGGTTCTAGGCTTGTTCTAAACTATTTTTCTTTTTAATTCATAGAGCCAGCATAAATAGCTTTCATCATTACCGCCACCAAAAATTCATGGGCTGCCAAATAGCTTAGTGGGACGAATAAATGACTCACCTCTGCCAGAAGCCAAAGGATTTAAAGGTCTTTCTATGGTCCGAGGCCTAAGAGACAAAATAATTTAAATAGGGAATATGTAACAGCCACTTGACTCTGCAAAAACATTCATGAAAGACAAAACAACCCAGACTGGCGTTGAACTGTTTCCTCTGCCCATACAGATTTCAAGGTGGTGGCAACACAGAAAAAAAGAGGAATTGTGCCCTGTTTGGATTTTCTTTTATGCATTACCAAAAAAAACCAAACCAAACCAAAAAAAAAAAAAATCCTCTTGTTACGCTCTGATATGCCCCACAACAGCAATCCCAGAACACAAGGAAATCGAAGCAAGACATACAGGCCGGTGGTCAATCAACACATGTAATAACCATGAACCGGTTAAGTCAGCAACAGTCTGAACAAAACATAACAACAGTCCAAAGAGCAGGTATGTAGCAGCAGGCTTTGAGTAACCCCGCACACACCCAACGCTACTCACACCCAGGAGCAGGAACTAGAACACTGAGTTCAGGAAGCAATAAGCAGGAAGGCAAAACACCCACACACACATACATACAGTTTCCTTCTCTTCTCCCCAGAAGTTCAGCAGTACCTTGCCAGAGGCACTAGGTGATCCTGTAGGTTATACCTCAGATTCAGCTCAACTTCGCCAACTGGCCACGTGACATCGTCACACACAGAAAGGAGTGTCCTCCTCCCTCTCCATTTCCCTGTCAGTAGGCACTATATCTCTCGCTGGTTAACAACACATTCTCCGTGTGATAAACACACTCGCCACACTCCGTACCCTGCAACCCGTAACATCATGCCATGAGTATCAAAAACGCTTCCAGACCCTTGCCTACCATACACCACGTGTCCAGGATAGAATGCATGGAGTCGTGCATGGATACGCTTTCTGAAACTCGCGTAGTTCCTAGTCCCATCAGCTTTGAGGATGGCAAAGAGGTGGGATGAACCTTTTCTGTCAGCATAGACAAGTTGGCCCTCATAGGTCAGCTGAAGAGATGATAGAAAGGGGTTTCTACAGGACATTCATGAGGTGTACTCCAAATATCCTATAAACCACGGGTAGGCAACCTGCGGCACGCCAGCCGATTTTCAGTGGCACTCACACTGCCCGGGTCCTGGCCACTGGTCCAGGGGGGCTCTGTATTTTAATTTAATTTTAAATGAAGCTTCTTAAACATTTTAAAAACCTTATTTACTTTCCATACAACAATAGTTTAGTTATATATACTACAGACTTATGGAAAGAGACCTTCTAAAAACGTTACAATGTATGACTGGCACGCAAAACCTTAAATTAGAGTGAATAAATGAAGACTCGGCACCCCGCTTCTGAAAGGTTGCCGACCCCTGCTATAAACCATGACTCAAAAGTATGCGAGCTACACGCTCCTTCAGAGTCCGATGAAGTCTCTCCGCTTCCCATTTCCTTGCGGAGGGTACACAGCAAATTTATAATGTACTGTACCAATCCTCGCCTCCAAACTCTCGATACAAAGTGTCCCATGATCTGAAACATCGCTCCCTAGTAGGCCAAACATTGCAAATTAAGTGCTTAGGCAAGAAACGAGCTCCTTTGAGGTGCCTTATGAATTTATGAATGCAAAGGGGTAATGTCAGTAATACTCCATAACCGTCAACAGCGTGTAGCCACGCAGTGCAACTGAGGGGCCAATAATATCTTACTGCAAGTCTCTGCCATGATGTGTCTAGGACTATTGGTTTCAAAGGGGCTGGAGGAGCAGTTGATCTATGCATTGTGCATGCTCAGCCTGCCTTCATCTGATGCTCAATGTCTGAGTGCAACCCTGGCCACCCAGCATCAATGTTCCTTCATGTGTAACTCTCAGAATGTCCTTCACGGGCCACATCTAGGACTGTGTTGCAACGCTGCTGGGACAATCACCTGGGCTTCTCTGCATACGATATGTTGAGTAGCACATGTCTTCACCATGAGCTCAGAACAAATTTTGTAGAATGTAGACAAAGTTCTCTTAAGGATCGGGTCCATCCAAGCCACCTGTACAGCATGTACCATCTTGCACAGTTTAGCATCCGTGGTCTGCCCTAGTTCAACGGGCAGATCTTTCAGTAAAAAGCATCGGGTGTACTTTGCTGTTTCTGCACACAAGAGAACCACAGCAGCAGAATTTCTCAAATGAACATCAGCAAGCAAATGACGTCTTCCTTTGATACGCACCAAATTCAAGTCCTTCTGCTGCAACTGAAGAAACCACCGCTGAGTGTGAAGCTGTAGCAGGCCAATGACTTTATAACAGATTTGCCAAAGAGGCAAATGATCAGTTTCTAATGTAAAATGTCTCCCCACTAAGTAGACTTTGAAGGGTACAATAGCAAAAACCATGCCAAGAATTCTCGCTCCATCTGGGAATATTTTGTTTCCATTGGGATGAGAGTATGGGAGGCAAATATAACCAGCCATCCCTCCTGGAGCAGAACTAGGCCCAGTCCCCAATTGCATGGATCAGACTGAATCACTACTGACTTTTTTGGATCAAAATAAGCATATGATTGGATACTACAGAGAGCCTGACTCAGGGTTTCAAAGGCCTGCTTTGCCTCTTCAGTCCACACCAACCGGCCCTGGGTTAAACCCCACAGTGGCTTGGCAAAGGTACTAAAATGGGGCAGAGCATGACCACCTATGTTTCAAGGTAGGCCAAGGATCAAACGTAAATGGCTACCATCTGTGGGTAATGGTAGCAAAGCAACAGCTTGTAGCCCATTCAGGTGCCAGTTTCACACCATCGGCCGACAGAGAACGCCCTAGAAAATCTACATCATCTTCTGCAAAACTGCACTTGGCTGCATTCAACTTTATGCCAGCTTGTTGGAGTTGGGTTAGCCCTGGTCCAGAACAGCATTATGCTCAGGAGGACTCTTAGCAACCATGAGAATGCCATCCAAATATCAACATGCAACCTAGATATTATCAAGGAGCTGAGACACCAGTCTCTGAAATACCTCCGGAGCAGAGACTCACCCAAAAGGGAGTTGTTGATAGCAGTACCTCCCAAATGACATGCTGAAAGTCAATAACAACTGCAAACTTTCAGCCACAGGTATTTGCTAATAACCAGATCAGTTATCCAACAGAGAGAAAATCCGGGATTTACTCAGCAGGTCACCTCTTTGAAGGTTGGCAATCGAAACTGCTCCCGTTTCACCTACTTATTAAGTGCCCTAAAATCTGCGCACAGTCAAATGTCGTCATTCTTTGTGTGTCCGATCACCTTGGGAGGGGGCTCCATTTCCATAGGCCCTTCCACCTCCCGCATGATACCATTATCTTTCATGCGCTGCTTGGATCTTGTCCACAAATGCAGGAGGTACATGACATGCAGGTGATGCAAAGGGCTTGGCATTTGAATCCAGCTGCAGAAAGTGGGCATATCCCATTGAGAGAACATCGTCACCATTAAATAAATCCTGGTGTGTCTGAATGGTACATTGGGTATCCCCTTCTATTCTAGCCAACATAATCACACCCAAGGTGTCCTGTGCGAATCCCTGCATCATACCACGCTGCAAGCACAGATCACAGAACAATGGAACGGCATTCGCAGCAGCATCTTTACCAACGTAAAGCTTTGCAGCACAGGCTATACCTTTGTAGAACATGCAGCTCCACTCCCTGTCTGCCAAGCTTTTCGCACCACTGTAGTGAGGCAAATGGCCAGATTATGAACTAACCCAGAGGGGAGAACATTAACTTCAGCACTCCACCATGCCCTTCAGTGGTGAACCATTAATTTCTACAATACCGGATACCCGCTCCAGCGCCTTGCCACACAAGACGACTGTATCAAAGGAAACATCAAGGTCCCCAGTAAAGGCGGTCTCCTGCGGCTCCACATTTACAGTATTGTGAACCTGTGGACCATGGCACACTAACTGAAAGTGTCCTTCCTTCCCACAAGCCCAGCGCGTAGCAGTTGTAGCCAGGCAGGCAAGGAAACTGGCCAAGTGACCCTTACTACCAGAGCAGAAACAGTGAGGAGCTGGAAACTTTCACGGCTGAGACCAGGGTGTGGGAGTAGGTAGCGCTGTACGACTCTGAGCAACGGAAGTAGAAGGAACAGCTGACAGTTTAAGTGTAGACCAGAGGTGGGCAAACTACAGCCCGCAGGCCACATCTGGTCCATGGGACGCTCCTGCCCGGCCCCTGAAGCTCCTGACCTGGGAGGCTCGCCTCCGGCCCCTCCCCTGCTGTTCCCCCTCCCCTGCAGCCTCAGTTCACGGCACCACCAGCGCAATGCTCTGGATGGCGGGGTGCAAGCTCCTGGGACAGCGCAGCTGCAGAGCCCGGCCTGACCCAATGCTCTGTGCTGCGCGGTGCGTGGCTGGCTCCAGTCGGGCGGCACGGCTGTAGCACTGCCAGCCACCGGTGCTCCAGGCAGCGTGGTAAGGGGGCAGGGAGTGGAGGGGTTGGATAGAGAGGAGTTCGGGGGGAGGGGGCGAGGCAGTCAGAGGGCGAGGAACAGGGGGTTGAATGGGGGCAGGGGTCCGGGGGGGGGGGGCAGTCAGGGAACAGGGGGGTTGGATGGGGCAGGAGTCCTTGGAGGGTGTCGGGGGCAAGAAGCGGGGGGGGGGGCAGATAGGGAGCAGGGGCCGGGCCATGCCTGCCTGTTCAGGAAGGCACAGCCTCCCCTAACCGGCCCTCCATACAATTTCCAAAACCCGATGCTGCCCTCAGGCCAAAAAGTTTGCCTGCCCCTGGTGTAGACACGAGGATAGCAGCTGTCGGAGACACAGAACCCTTTCAGGGTGAGCCCCCTCAAATGTTCCACTCTTAGCAACCGTGGCATCAAAAGCTAAGAGTTCTAGCATCTTTGGCCAAAAACCATTCACCCAGGAGGTCATTGGCTACACTAATCATAACGTCCCCAAATTCACAATCCTGGGCCACCTGCTGCACACAACAAGCAAACTCACATACGGTTTCGTTGGGCTGCTGGCAAACTTGAAAAAACATTTTCCTCTTTAGCAGAACAATCTCCAGGCCCAAAATATCATTGAGGTGCTGCATAGCTACATCAAAGAAGGACTCGGGCTCCGGGAGTTCATCATAAATATCAATGCCATCATGGCACTAAGCACTTCTGCAGCAAGGGTAATCTAGCCACATCGGAGCGTTGCAGGATCTGCACATACTCTGTCTGGAAGTTTCGGAACTATCGCCAGTTAACAGGTGAAGAATGTGTAGGCAGCATGGGCCGCAGAATAGAAACACTTGTGGCCATAATGTTACACTCCTATATATCACAGGACAGCAATCCCGAATCACAGGGAAATCGAAGCAAGACACACAGGTAGGTGATCAATCAGGACATGTAATAACCACGACCAGTTAAGTCAACCACATTCTGAACAAAACATAACACTCCAATTGGAAGGTATGTAGCAGCAAGCCCTGAGTAACTTCACATAGCCAATGCTACGTGTGTGCGTGCATGCACACACACAAAAACTGAAACACTGAGTTCAGAATGCAGAAACCAGGAAGCTAACAGTAACAGCATGCAATAAGCAGGAAGGCAACACAACACGCACACACAAACACACCTTTGAAAAACCAGAAATGTCAAATCTGGTCTTGCCTAGTTTGCTGGAGGACTCAGACATGCCTACAGGGCTCCGCAGCCTTTCACTAGAAGGAAGGGGTGACAAATCTTCAATAAAGCCATTACCTCCCCACTGTACCAGTCCAACAAACACAGATTTAATGACTCTGGGGGTGAGTCACCACAGTAGTTAATGGTGATGCAACTCCACTGAAAAGATTGTCCCAGATCCTCTCAGAGTTTCAACAATCCCCAGATTGTAGCAATCCACCTTCCAGCAGATGCAGCTTGGCCATGACTCCTTCAAGACCCATCAGTACCACCCAGTGAGTCATCCAGGATTAGTGGAGAGCAATGGGAAGGAATCCCCCTATTCTGCAGCTGAAGACCCTGTCTGTGCAGGGTTCTTAGCCAGCCTGGGACCAAGGGGTGATGCTCAGATCCTACCATATGGCATTGGAGCAGCTGCCATGTCTTTAATCAGCAACATTGATTGGTGTGACTAGGAAAAAGATAGCTAAAAATATTACACACAAATCCTGAAGACAAGAATGGACATTTTCCATGGACATTTTCCAACAACCTTCACAGAACCTCCCCTACTTAAACAATTGCCTTAGAATTTGTGGGGGAAGTTTTTATCTGATCAAATGTATTTGTGCGCAATGAGTAGTAACCGAAGCACGCAGAGAGACTCTCTCAAACCACATACTTGAAACAGTTCTCCTCGTAAATGCTGTTCCAGATCTTCCAAGCCTCTGGTCCTTTGTAACCCGTGTAGCGTTCAGGATTCAGGAGTAAATCCACATACTCTGCATCAGGAGACTGTATATCTGTGAAGGGAAGGCCTTAGTTGAGGATAAAAGGAAGTGAAGAAACTACAAACTCAGGGTCAGATTTTGCCACCTTGATTCACACGGATACCATCTCCTTTGAATAGCCCCTAGGGGACCAGAGAGCAAGTGTGAAAAATCAGGACCCTTCTTTTTTTTCGGGGAAGGTGGGGTATAGTTGCACAAAGTTCCTAATATCAAGACATCGGCTCACCCTAGTAGCCCCACTGAAAGCAACAGGAATATATTGAAAGAGGAGTATTAAATGAGTAAGGTTTCAGAATCTGGCCCTTAACAACCAATATGTAGGCTACGTCTACACACAGCAAGGGAAGCTGTGACTGTAACACAGGTAGGTACACCCATGGTAGCTTTAATCTAGCTAGCACAGGTAACAATAGCAACATGGTCTTCAGCGCAGGCTAGCAACCTGAGCCTGTACCCAGAACCAGGGCACCGGGGAACGTTAGCCTATTGCTCCTCGTGCTGGCACAGGTGCGTCTACCTGTGCTACAATCACACCTTCATTTGCAGCATAGACACACCCTTACCTGTCTTCTAGTTTCAAGTTTGAGCCACACTGTGAATCCACTGAAAAATGAAAGTTAAAACCTGCGTGTCTGCTGGGAAACCTGAAACATTTGCGTTCCAAAAGATAGTTAGTTGCCACTTTAATGAAACTGCAAAGATCAGCGGACCCATTTTTACAGAAAGGAGCCTGCATTACACAGCACATGTACATGCACACACCCTGTTACAGGGAGACAGCTTTCCAGGACTCGGTACTGCCAGCTGGAATGTTTCCAGGGGCAAAGGAGTCTATGAAGTACAGAGTATTTCACTTTCACTTAATCTACACTTAAAAGTTAGGCTGACATAACGTGGGATTCAGGGGGGTGAAAAATTTGCACCCTTGAGCACCGTAGCTAAGAAGTTCTAACCCCCAGTGTAGACGGCGTAGAATGCTTCCATCACTCTAGCTACTGTCACCTATGGAGGTTGAGTTCCTACAATAACAGAAAAACCCTTTCCGTGGCTATGGGAAACAGCACTACAGTGGCATAGCCACAGTACCATTGCTGTGCTGCTGAAGCACCCATAGTGTAAACAGGACCTTTGTCTGAACCATTAGAGTTAAGGAATATGGAAGGTCACGTTTACCACTGCAGCAAATTTGACAAGGGATCGTTCTTCTTGCATCTCTTCAAAAAAAGTACAAATAAAGATTAAACACAAAGAATTCAGACTTACTAGTATATTATTCCACAGCTTAAATTTTTACAAAGATTTCAGACTTTGCAATCAGCCTTTGTTTAAATATTGTCACAAAATCATTCACACTAGACAGAGCCTCATACCATCAGCTTCACAAAAGTTGTCTGAAGAATCTTCATGCTGGGTCCACTGAAGCATGGCTCGCTGGGTTTCCTCGCTACAGAGAATAAAGAGAGACAGTTTGAAAGTCAATATTAATTTTTCTTTATGACAAACGTAATGATTTATTGAATGAAATTATACCTCAAAGATTCATTAACGGCGCCAAGTCTCTTAGCCTCCTCA
Source organism: Malaclemys terrapin pileata (assembly GCF_027887155.1). Classification (NCBI taxonomy): domain Eukaryota; kingdom Metazoa; phylum Chordata; order Testudines; family Emydidae; genus Malaclemys; species Malaclemys terrapin. Next base: position 145,628,843 of record NC_071508.1, on the reverse strand, counting down.
CATTCTCCATCATGTTTACTGGCTTCTTCTGAATACTAGAAGGCAAAGAGGAAATAGCTGATTTTCTGCATTTAAAATCCTTCCCCACATCTATTAAAGTATTTGGTCTGATTTTCAAAGGTGCTAAGCACCTAAAGCTCACAATTGTCTGTCAACATTTCATCTTAACCTGTATTTCTACAAAAGGAGCAGGGTATTTGAAGATGTTTAGAGGCCCATGCGATTGTGGTGATAATTTTGGATTTCACCTCAAAAGTCCCCAGTGGCAACTTCTGAAACTCCAAGAACTTAGTTGTTTTGAATGGGAAGTAGTTTTCTGAGCGTTGTGACATTAAAAAGGGGCAATATTCTAAACAGCAATTGTCAGGAGGAACAGAGGTTATTTGTGCGGTACACTTGATGTCAACCTGATTAGAGAGGTTGTATCAGCTGTAGTGAAATATAACAGTCACAAGTTATACCATTCATACAGACACACATACCTTATAGCTTGCAGATTCAGCTCCACCAGGGACTTCGTTCTGAAATGCAAGATATAAAACTGAGACACGTTTTATCCATCGTGCTGATGTGGTCGTCTAGTCTAATTTCAGGAAACTGACCAAAAATCTTTCAGTAAAATTAATTAGAGGGGCAACGTGGTTTTAGGATTAAGGCACTGGACTGGGATTCAAGAGTTCTGTGCTCAATTCCTGACTCCTCCCGAGATTGCCTGTGTGATTCATATTTTCCACAGCCAGAAAGGACCATTGTGATCATCTAGTCTGACCTCCTGTATAGCGCAGGCCATAGAACTTCCCCAAAATAATTCCTAGAGCAGAGCTCTTAGAAGAACATCCCACCTTGATTGAAAAATTGTCAGTGATGGAGGATCCACCACGACCCTGGGTCAATTGTTCCAAAGGTTAATTTCTCTCACGGTTAAAAATGTACATCTGATTTCCAGTCTCAAATTATCTAGCTTCAACTTCCAGCCTTTGGATTGTGTTATATGTTCTCTGCTACAATGAAGTGCCCATTATTAAATATTTGTTCCCCATGTAGGTAGGTATAGACTAATCAAGTCACCTCTTAACCTTCTCTTTGTTAAGATAAATATATTGAGCTCTTTGAGTCTATCACTATAAGTCATGTTTTCGATTCCTTTGATCATTCTCATGGCTCTTCTCTGGACCCTCTCCAATTTATCAACATCCTTCTTAATCTTAGGCATTTCCTTTAGGGTCTTATTCTCATTTACATTTAGGCTCCTCTCTGCCGCCATAGTAGTGTAAGGGGGCTTAGCGTACACCAGAATCAGGCCCCAAGTCTCTTTAATAATACTTGCTTTCTTATCCCATAGGGATGCTGGGAGGCTAATTCATTAACATTTGTGAGGCACTCAGATATTATGGAGGAGAGTGCCACAGAAAACCCAATAAGTAATTAATATTAAATGTTGTCTTTTTGGGAGGAGGGAGAAGAAGGAAGACGAAATTAGCCAAATGTAGCAGATTACACAATGTGTGAGTGGGTGATAATTCTTCCTGAACGAGAATGTTTTAGGGTTACATCAGCTGGTATATTTCCTGTTAATCAGGCCTCCCTACCTCTGTATTTGAGATGTTACAACATGGCTATCCAGGGAAGAAAAGCCAATTCTCTTCCTAGGCAAGATTACTGAAATGCACACTGTGCTTTTTAAGGATACGTGAAAATTAACTATAGTGACACGGAAAATATAATCTAAATAGGATCAGCTTATACCAGGCAGCCTTCTACCTTTAGAGTACTAGATTCTTTTGACTGCTTTCATCCAGGATGGATTTGATTTAATCACAGTTTTCTACATAAAAAAGTGTAGTCTTGTTGGTTGTTACAACCTTAATACATATTCTTCACAACTCAGGGATAGATGTAGGTTTCCTTTTTAGAAGGGACACACTATACATTTTTGAAGTGATTTATTTTGAAAACTTTTCAGATTAGTTTTACAACTATATCAGAAAATGAATGATTGTTTGGTTATTTCATTTACTAAAAGTAATTAAAGCAGATATTTATGAAGTCTTTGGGAGGTGAACTATCTCCAATTCAACAGGTTAATCATTAATATTTGGAGGATTTTCTTGCCATGCTGTATTAGGAGGAGAACATCACCAGACAGACATTAACATTTTTTTATTCAACTAAAACAACAAGATTATGTATTCTGGATTTTTTTCTTCAACAGCAAACATATAATATTTTAACAAAAAAGCTTATGTCCCTCGCTTTTCACATTTATCTCCAGACTTCTCCTCCTTGTCCAGATCTATTCCGCCCCCAACAATCTTCTATTCACGGAACTTTTTGAAACTCTGAACTTATCTATATAAGCCTGATCAAAGAGCTACAATTGTGTTAGCTACAGTAAGCAAAAGCGTGGATTGCTGTCCTCTGCTCGTCCTCTGTAAAGATTGGCTAGAGAAGAAACAAGTTACTGTGGCCCAGATTTGTAAAGGTATTTAGGTATTGCTGTGCACAGCCTTGCAACACTTAGCCAATTTAGGAGCTGGGTCTCATTTTCATTGACTGTCAATGTGATTTTGGCTCCTAAATACCTGAATCCCTTTTGAAAATGAGACTTAGGTGCTGGGCACAGCAACAATGCCTAAATACCTTTACAAATCTGGACCTGAATAGATTCGTGTACTTACAGATGCACAAGGCTTTACTGCGCAGTCTCTTATCCCACAGTGACTGCTGTCATTCCAAAGAGGGCAAGGTTTCTTTAGGTTTACCTATAAAGAATTGTATATAAAAAATAATTACATATTATACAAATCCACATAACCAAGCCAATTATATGAACCACGGCCTAATTTAATAACACTTGTTACCTTAGAAGTAAATCTAAGCCATAACTTTTGTAATAATTCTCATTTAGGGTGTAACTCAGCTCACAGCAATCCACCCTTTTATAAGGGCTTAAGTGACGCATGGCCCATGCTCTGGCTTTCTACACAGGAGTGAACTTCACCATTGGTGAAAAGATTCAGGATAAAACTTTTGTACTTCTCTCTCTCACGCGAAAAATGTTTTCAGTTGCGGTGACCTTACAGATGACAAAGATTTCAGACGTTTGACATTGCATTTTTCAGGGCATTGCTTAGGTGCTCCTGGGCCTAGAGCAAATTCTCAATTACCCCCTTATCTGCCTCAAAATATCAACCTCCAAGTTGTGCTCTTTTAAACAACCCTAACATGGAATGATTTTTTTTAAACAGTAATATACAAAACTACAGCCAAATACTCAAACACTGCCTCATGTTTGACTCCCCTGGTAGAAAGCTTTTTTAAAGCACAAATGGCCAAATTCTGCACTCACTTACAGCCGGTGCTTAATTTGTAATGAAAGAGGTGCCGGGGCTGAATCAATTTTTTTACATTCATAACTGATGCCGCAGAGGTGCTGGGGCTATGAGCTGCCAAACCTAGAAAGCCAGGACTGCCCTGGCACAAATTCAACACTGCTTATATTCATGCAGCTCCAGAGAGGTTATGGGTGTAACTGCAGGCAGAATTTGGCCTGTAAAGGATCAATTTAATAAGAACTGGATAGAAGTTAGAATGACTAATTCGCTTGGTCTTGTTAAACGCCTCTTCGTGCGTACAAACAAAATATTGTTCTCACTGCACAACTTTTGCCCCAGCAAATATTTTCCATACTTCACCTGGCATAAAAACCACTTCCTTGCTCTACCACTAAAGCCTTTAAGGGGAAAAAAATGCTTCAGAAGCAATTCTTAAAACTTTATATAATTTATCTGAAGACTATGTTGGCTCAAATTAAGATTCTCCGAATAGTATGAAAGCCTGAATTGTTATGATCATGTGCCTAAAACAAGAATACATGAATTAAAAGATAATTGATAACTTTTTTTAAAATCTCCATATAAGAAAAACACACTACTTATCTAGTCCCAGCGTATTTTTGACAATGAATATAATTTTCTAATATGAAAATACCTTGTAATGTCTGAAGTAGTCACTTTCCAGAAGTTTATTTAATCTAGGAAAAAGCTTGTTGTTGTTAAATGTATCTATGGTTTCAACATCACAGGTGCAATCATCTAAGTAACCAGTGACCTGTTGAATAAAAAATAAAATATGATGCATAATATGAACAAAACATAGGATCTATTTTTAAGTACAGTGCACAGTATTTAGTCTGTCTTCCCAGACTTTTCCTAAGAGGCTACCAGATAAGGAGGTTAATTAGAATTAACAAGCATTCAACCCTGCTGTCCTGGCTTGGTATTTTCTATTTTTTTTAGACACAGCTTTGAGAACTTTTACAATACATCTTGGTGTCTGTAAGTCTCTGTGGAAGAACGCCCTTTCTCCAAAACTTATTCATAGTTGGCGTATTGCTGAAGAGCTGATATTTCATGAATACTTCACTCTTTTTAAAAAAAAAAATCTTAGATTCTGATTGAAACATTTGACTAAGTTGTATTATTACACATACACTCTTGTCCTGGCTACAAAGCACACAAATATACTCCTTTGGCCACATACATTGTATATGTACAATTTTAGGGCCTGATCCAGCAAGATGCTGAAGGCCCTGAACTTCACCAGAACTAGACCAATGGCAATTGCCTGCCTAGGTTCTTACAGGACAACAATCCCTGTAGCATCTCAGGGTTGGAAGGAGTGCCAGTCCCCTGCATCAAGGCCAATTAAGCAATAACAATACCACCATCAGAACTCACAACAGCCCAAATAAAGTCCCATTAAACCACTTTATTAAACTGTTTTTAGGCAACTGTGTTGCTGCCATTTAGCCGATTTAATCAGAACTGGACAAAATGTGATGGAATCTCTTCAGCTATCAATGACAGAGATCCAAGAAAACATTCGTGGTAAATCTATTTTAAAAAGCCAACGTTTCTTGCGTCATTCCAAAGCAACTCAGTGGGCTGTTGTTGTTGAGTGCTTTTTTAAGACCGCACGAGAAGACAGATTCATTTGTGGTCTTACTGCACGCAGATTGCTGGCTCAAAGAGGAAGTTGCACAATGTCAAATAAGTAGACAGAGTAGGAAGTGAACAACTCAGTGTTCAAACATCTGAGCCAGAAGTACTCTCAGCACTCAACCCTTTACATTATGTTGGTGACTGATATTGGATTTTGACACATCAGCCCAACATATAGCAATGTGGCATTATCCAGTGTTGGGTAATATTACAGTTTTGGAAATTCATGGACTTAAGACCAAGAAGGACTTCATTTAAATATATATATTAGTTTATGAAGTGAATATCCACAGGAAGTTTGGTACAGTTGATTATAATAGGTTCCCTTGACCCCGTCCTTCAACACCTATCAAAAACAGTAGAAATCTATAGCACATAACCACACACACAGACAAAATATTAGTTCAGTCTCCAAAAGTTCTGATCATGTCAAATCTCAGCTCCCTCTTCATTACACTGGAAGCAAAGCTACAGGCAGAAGGAGAGGATAATGGAAAACAGAGGATCCTTACAGGCGTCAGGGTCGGTGACAGCTAAGTGTAAACCTGTAATGGTGCTGTTCTAGTGATTGCCAGGGGGTGACAGGAATAATACTCAATGAGAAGCAAGTAACAAAGTAAATACGGAGATATATAGACAGCAGAATATTTGTTGTTGTTGTTTTCAAGGACTTCTTGCTAATTCTCTTCTCTCACTTGCAAGTAATTCACAGTCTTGGTCCTTATTTTTAAGGTACTCATCACTTTGGGCTCAGGATACCTAAAGATCCGGGATAAGGGCTACAGAAATAGGTCTGCTCCTCAGGCCCAAAAGAACTGTGCAAAGTAGGGTAAATCTCCTCTGTTTGGGGAACCGAACTTTCTCAGGGGCTGATCCCAGACTGTGGAATGAAATCCCACAGGAGCAAAGTACCACCACAAACCTTCCTACATTCCACTCCCAGGGAAGGCACACTTCTTTGACCTGCCTTCTCTGGGACAAACACGGAGCAGCATAGACACCTATCAAATTATTTTAAAAAATATACATTTAAAAATTATTGTTGAGAAAGGAAAGAATGAGCCAGGCAAGAGATGCTAGTCACCTCACTTGAAGACTTCTGTAAGGCATTCTGATAACTACGTGAAGGCCATATACAAATCTGAACAGAATAGTGCTAATCACCACTGGGGCAATTAAACACCTTCTTGCTCCCTTCCGCCCACCCCCAAAGGGGGCAATGGCAATGGAACACTTTCCTCCTAGATAGTGGTTAAACAAGGAAAGAAAGAATGGATGGAACAATTAACACTCTTCGCAAAAAGCTCCAGATGACTGACTTTGCAATGGCCTAGTCTGCTAGCTGAGGAATAAGGAGCCCAGTCTCCAAACCTGAATCTCTTCTATTGTGCGTCAGTACTGTGGAGTCGACTCCTTTAAAGAAATCATTTGGGCAACCGGGACCACAATCCAGGCTTGCTGAACTCAATGGAAAGGGAAGTCTACATTACCATGCTAGCACTCCTGCTTCCCCATAAACAATCTAGTTTTGTTACAAAACTATGGTTCTGTGTTTGGTTTTGGAGTCTCCTGTTTTACAAAGCAAACCTAGTACTATTTCCTACACCTGACCTCATGTTTTCAGTATAAACATTGACATTTCCAGCCCTACGTTTCTACGATTCCGTAATTGGGAAACTGAAGGAGTTTTGTATTGCAATGGCTGGAAAATTAAGAGCTCAGCAATCAAGTTTATCACTAGGCTAAGACACCCAATTAAAAAAAATTAACTGACTAATCCCTAGTCTACACTCATTTCTGTTTCAAAATCCTCATTGCTACTTTCTGGAAATATTGCATTCTTCAGTTAAGCCAGGGAACGCGCTGCTCTGTGATCCAGCTGTGTTCAGCGCTACTGTGGTGCAAATCCGGGCAGCTAATGATTCATCTACACTAGAAAAAGGTGCCATTCTGAGAACACGTTGGTCCTGCTGGCATCCTTGAAAAACATGGAATATCTGCACGCGGAAGAGCTTCAAGGGGCATCCATGCCAAACACTGCTGGGATTAGATTTGCTTTCACTGATTCAGCCGGAGCTGTTTTGATCTGCAGCGTGGATGGCAATAATACCAGCATGGATGGATGGCACTACCATTGTGCAGACAGTTCCCCTGGGCACTGACTGTCTTTTGAAACAGCCCAGATTCCGCTGCTTCCGGGAGCTGCAGTATAGGGAGCCAGCGAGCACTGCAAGTGGGTTTAGAATAGCGCGAGGGAAAAGACAGGCCACGCAGAGGGTTCAGAACAATTCAGCCTGGCTAGTGTAGGCACATGGAACTCCTCGCGCCACTGACAATTCCCATTGACTTAATACACTCAGGAATTCACCCGTTGTGCTCCACCCCAGTTCTAGCCTCCCAGTTAGGAATGGTTCAGTTCTCAAGCATACCCATGGTCTAACAGGCACTATTGGCCTGCTTACCTACCACTGCCTCCCTTCCCGAGGCGCCAAAGGCTGGAGACAACGTAAAGGGAGACAGAACAGGAGCCAGTGAAGCCAGGAAGCCCCCAAGATGCTGACGCCTGAGACACCAGAGGTCCCATAGAAAAGAGCTACGAGCACTGAAAGTCAGAGTGTGTGATCCAAGTCTCCTAGAGGAGTGAAGCAATGCTACTGGTGTAAGGAGATATTAGTCTTGTTGGGACCTACGGCTTCCATTTCACTTTTGCCTTGGCTAAGCTGACCTACTCTAGAAAGTCTAGAAATAGCCAAGATCAAAATGCAAAGTCCAGCCAGGAAACACAAGAATACACCTCTGGTCTAGCGTAATTCCAGAGTTACAACGTTCCTTATATGGACATACATCACTGTATCAATGTCTTTCTCTGCTGCTTTAGGGCCCGTAGCAGAAGCCGTAATGTTCTTTATTTGGATATCTACAGCGCCTACTGTCATGGCAGCAACGTCTTAATTATAAATATGTTGACAACATATGCCACACACTACGCGACATCTTTAAAAAATAAATATTTATCTGGAACAGTTGTTTAAGATGAAACACACAAGCTGATATACTCACAAACGTGTGCCATCTGCTTCATTGTTCATAGGACTCGCCGAGCTGAACGGTTGGGTTTCCCTGAGCCCAGAGGCGAGGGCTGGTTTTGCCCAAGCGAAAGGAGGCAACACTAAAGCTATGGTGGAGCCAAAGATGGAAGGGGTGCGTAAGCATGACATGAGGCAACAGGGCAGGGCTGGTTTTGCCCAAATACAAGATAGCTATGATGCACTCGCAGCTGGCAGATACAAACATTCCAGACAATATGAGTGGCCCAGATCCTTGAGGAAGTTTGGGGTCTTCTTGTGAAGGAATGCAGCTGGAACTCACTCTGCATGTCTAATTAACTCTCTAAAACTAATGTGTCGGCATGGCGTGTGTACCTAACACAGCCATTAGATCACTGCAATATTTTGGTACTAAACCTCATCAGATAAAAATCTTACTATATTTCCCGTGCTTTTGTTCTTCCTCCTTCACTTCATGTCCCTCCTTTCCCTCATCTAGTTCTCCACTCTGTTCTGCAATTGTCCTCTCTGCTCTATCCTCTACTTTCTTCCCCTCCCATGTCTGGTTTGCTCCCTCCTCCCTCGCTTTCTCTCGGTCACCCCCTTCCTTTTCATTGCCCAGTCCAACTCCCATTTAAGTCAGTGCAAAGACTCCCACAAGCTCCCAAGGTAATGAAATCAGGGTGCGTGCGTCTTCCTCCCCCTGCTGCCACCTGTCCCCAGCCCAGCTATGGAGTGAGGAAGATGGTGACACATTACCCTGCCACCCCCACCTGCAGCCAGAACAGGAAGTGGGATCATCTCAAAGGATGGGACGAGGAGCATCTTTTAGCCTGTATCAGCAGCCACTCTGGTTCCCATCTCCCAGCTCTCCCTGCTTGTGGTACTCCACTCAATTTCGGGATCAACTCACTTTTTTTTGTGAGTTGGCAGCTCATGGCCAGAGGGAGATCTTCAGTTATGAAGGCTCCTAAGCCCAGGTTTCTGCCACAGTGGCGGTACACTGGGATCCAGTTAGTCCTTCCCCTCCCCCACCTCATCCAGGTGACTCCTATATGACGTGAGAGCCAAGACTGGGTTTGTAGGGCTCTCACGTTAGTCTCACTGGTAGCTCCAGGAGCAAGGTGCAGAGCTGTGCGTTCAACAGTATCTCACCTATTGAGTTCCCTGGCAGCATCTCACGCTGTGGAGACTGAAGATGCGTCAGGTGACATTTCAGAGTGTATGTTTGCTGTAGGGAGCTGCAGCTGCCAATAGAGTTAGAAGATGCATCCCAGTTTTGTTCCCCAGACGGCACTATGGAGACATTTTGAGCGTCGGCAGGTATGAATTCCTACCTCAGTGGTCAGGGCAGGGCTTGAAAACACAAACTTGAAGAACACCTTCTCCTAGCCCATTGCTTGGACCACCCCACGCCTTCTTACCTTCCTCCACTTGTTCCCCCTTCTCTGTCTCTTTAAACACAAGCTACTGGTCTTCACTTGCAAGGCCTTTCACAGTCTATTCCCACCCTACCCATCATCTCTTACTCACTACCAAAATGTCTATTTCACACCTTCAATTAGACCATGATGTCAGCCTCCATCACCCGCTCATTAAATTTTCAAACAGGAACCCTGCTGCCCCTACTGCTTGGGAAGAACTCCCCAAAGACATCCGCAAAGCCCTGTTATTCTCCCCCTTCAAATCCTTCCAAAAAACTCTCCTTTGCTGTGTTGCCTACCAAAATCTTGACAGCTGTACGTGTGCTGATACCACGCCCAATCACACTGATCAACATTGTCTCGCTATTTTCTTGACTTCCCCTGTCTGTCTGTCTCCATCTATTGTCTCTGGTCTTAGACTTAGATTGTAAGCTCTTTAGGGACCATCTTTTTGTTCTGTCTCCATCCAGCACCTAACACATGCTGAGTTCTTGGTCTGTGACGAGGGCTCTTAGACACTACCGTAATACAAAACAAAATAATAAAAAGAAAAGGAACGTGAGTTAAAAATCTGTTCAAGGAGCAAAGGATCAGATATTCTTGAGGCCCAACTTCTCACATGTTCTATTATGGCCAGGTACCAAACTGACCAAAAACAAAAAAAAAAACCAACACCCTTATGTTATTTGAATAACCTTCATTTGCCTAACTGCACAATGTTTGACCAAAATCCAGGTTGCCCTTCACCAAACAGCTGCAGTGTTTCCACAAAGCAACTACACAGGTCTGTAAACAACATATGTGCAGTAAGTTGCTGGGAGTCCACAGGGAGACTTGATTAATGATTGATTAAAGCATATAATGCATCATAAACAAAAATATCTGAGTGGAGGATGAGCTGTTTGTAAAGTAATTGGAACGGAGATCTTGAAATGATATTTAGTGCTAATGAGACAGATGGTAAAGCAGCAACATTATGTGAAATTGTTAAGTTGTTTTTAATTACACAGGGCCATTTCTGATAACCAAGTTTCAGAACTGGGTAGTGGTGGCCGTAATGTAAAGGAACTGTAACGTAGCTGTCAAAAAAGTTAAGCCTCAATCTCCCCCATGGGTAGCCTCACTGAAACCAGCCACGTGGAGCTCATTGCAGAATCAGGACCTATTTGGTCCAGCATCTGAAATGTTGAGAGTGCTAGTTTTATCTTAAGTCTGTACCAACATCCCCAAGGTCATCCTATGCCATGTCTGAGCTAATGGGGACATACAAGCTATTCTCTTTCCTTACACAACACACTGTCAGCACGTAACCAAACCCCTGTTTTGTGAAGGTGATAAAGTTCGGGATACCTCGATTATGAACAATGCTATTAACAAAACAAATTATATTCTAAAAGAAAAAAGCAGCAGAAAAAAAATCTGGCTTTAGAGAGCTCAGATGCACTAGTTATAGTGCCAACCGTTCCCACCCAAAAGAAAAAGAAAAGAATAAACACTTCAGTGTGCCTATGCAAAGCACTATTCTACGTCTGTCCCATACGGTGGTACTTGCTTTTCATTAGACTTGTACTTGTGTGAATTAATGCCTCTTTCTCCCAATCGCTATTCAGTCTCTATGGTTTTTTTATTTTTATATATATATGTAGCTCCGTTAACTGTGTGTGTGTATATATATATATATATATATATATATATATATATATATATATATATATACACACACACACACACTACATTTTTTATTCTTTATCAGCAGTACATGTCAATAATAATAAGTAAATATCAAGTCTGTGGGCTTTGAGATCCACAACCGGAAGTGGCTATGTACATGAAAATGATTATTAACCCAAGCCAGTTGTGCAACTCCATAGTTCCCATTTCCCACTTCCTTTTTTATAGATGGAAAAGAAAGAGGAAGTTAACGCAAAACCTATTATTGTCACATTGAGGTTACAAGGTTTAAACATGGGTCAGAAAATAAAAGCGTTAAATATTTCATTGCAATTTTAACTCATCTAGGCCCCAAATCCTGCAAATGAGCCAATAAAGAACCCACCGAAGTCGGGGATTCTGCGTGGGGTCCATTCATATAATTGCAAGATCTGGTCCTTACATTGTACATACATGGTTGCTGTTTAGGCTGCTAAATGTATCGCTCAAACACAGCAAGACCGATCCTCAGCTGGTGTAAGTCAGCATAGCTTCACTGAAGTTAACGGAGCTACATTGCTTTACGCCGGCTGAGAATCTGACCCAGCATATGCTATGTGGAAGAGTTAACAACAAAAACTTTATTATGCATTTACAGTCTTAAGATTGGATTTTATATTTTAATCTCTTCTACAAGAGAGGCTTGTACACAGGACAAATCTCAAAATCTGTCAAAATCTCTCTCTCCTGAATGTCAGAAGCATAAGGAATAGTTCCTGACCCCAGGGAATGTGACAAGTGAGAAACAGGACAGACAGGAAGATTTCACCCTCAGATACTATAGTGATGCACTCCTTGAAATACCTTAGACCAGTCAATTTTTTTTTTGCCAAGGTCCAAATTTCTTGGTCAAGGTATAGTCAAGGTCCAGACTTCAGAGAAAATAGTAAAAAACAAAAATAATAAGTAAATAAAAAGATTTTGGGGTCAGTTCAAAAGCATCTGGCAGTCAAGATTTGGCCTGCGGTCCCCCTATTGACTACCCCAGCCTAAGGACTATAAATGAGCCTGCAAAGTATACTGTCCCTCACGCCCTGATGATGGATCCCTCCAGCTCAGGGAGGAGACGCATTGGGAGCAGGGCTGTATGGGACAGCATATACTGCTGCGGGCCATGCTCTGCCTATGGTTTCATAGTGTCATAGATTCCAAGGCCAGAAGGGACCATTGTGATCACATAGTCCAGCAGTTCTCAAACTGGGGGTTGGGACCCCAAAGTGGGTCACGACCCCATTTTAATGGAGTTGCCAGGGCTTAGACTTGCTGGGGACCGGGGTCAAAGCAAAAGCCCGAGGGCTTCAGCCCTGGGCAGCAGGGCTCAGGTTACAGGCCCCCCGGCCTGGGGCTGAAGCTTTGGGGCTTCGGCTTTGGCCCCCCGGCCTGGGGAGGTGGGACTTGACTCCCCCCCCCCCCAAGGTGGCTCAGGCTTCAGCCCCCCTCCCAAGGTCCTGTAATAATTTTTGTTGTCAAAAGGGGGTCGCAGTGCAATGAAGTTTGAGAACCCCTGGCCTTCTCTGACCTCCTATACAGTTCAGGCCAGAGAACGCCCCCAAAATAATTCCTAGAACAGAGCTTTTAGAAACACAATCCACCCTTGACTGAAAAATTCTCCGTGATGGAGAATCCACCACGACCCTTGGTCAATTGTTCGAACAGTTAACAGAGACCTTCAAACTCCAGCACTGCCAAGCCAGCCCTAACCCTCACACAGTTCTGGAGACCCACCCTTCACCACATAGGTTAAGGAGGAGATTAGTGAGTGCCCAGGAGGGATACAAGGAGGAGACACTGCAGAACTGGAATTAATTTGCAACCTGGACACCATCAAATTAGGCCTGAATAAAGACTGGGAGTGGATGGGTCACTACAAGAACTAAAAAAAAAAAACACCTAATTTCCCCATGTTAATTTGCCTACCATTACTCTCACCTTCTTGTTAACGGTTTGAAATGAGCCACCCTGATTACCACTACAAAAGCGATTTTTCGTCCTGTTGATAATAGCCCACTTTAATCGACTTGTCTCAACCCCCACTTGGTAAGACAACTCCCATCTTGTCATGTACTGCTATATATATACACATCTTCCTACTGTATTTTCCAATCCATGCATCTGATGAAGTGGGTTTTAGCCCACGAAAGCTTGTGCCCAAATAAATGTGTTAGTCTCTAAGGTGCCACAAGGACTCCTCGTTGTTTTAGGGAGGAGACAGGTAGGGGAGGATGTGACAGGTGTGGGGACAGAGAAACATGCAGACAACATGGGTGTGGGGATAGGGGGTAGAACACAGACACTGTGACAGACACACGCAGATGGGGGGAAAAGGATGGACAGACAGACACTGGGAAAGGCGCAGAGGGGGGAGAGGACGGACAGACGGACACCCCGGGAAGGCGCAGAGAGGGGGAGAGGACGGACGGACAGACGGACACCCCGGGAAGGCGCAGAAAGGGGGAGAGGACGGACGGACAGACGGACACCCCGGGAAGGCGCAGAAAGGGGGAGAGGACGGACGGACAGACGGACACCGCGGGAAGGCGCAGAGAGGGGGAGAGGACGGACGGACGGACACCGCGGGGAGGCGCAGAGAGGGGGAGAGGACGGACAGACGGACACCCCGGGAAGGCGCAGAGAGGGGGAGAGGACGGACGGACGGACACCGCGGGGAGGCGCAGAGGGGGGAGAGGACGGACAGACGGACACCCCGGGGAGGCGCAGAGAGGGGGAGAGGACGGACGGACAGACGGACACCCCGGGAAGGCGCAGAGAGGGGGAGAGGACGGACGGACAGACGGACACGCAGGGCCCCCCGGCCTAGCGCTCTCACCTGGCAGAAGCACCTCTGCTCCGCGGAGCCCGGCAGCGGCTGCCCGGCGGCCGCCCCGGGTCGCAGCCCCGCCGCCCCGAGCAGCGCCAGCAGCAGCCAGCGCAGGTCGCAGCGGCTCATGGCGCGGGGGTGTGTGTGTGTGTGCGGGGCTGCCCGGCCGGCGCGCGGCACTAGACCCGGCCGGGCGGCTCCGCCCCGCTGGGCGCGGCCGGGATTTCCCGGCCGGGAAGCTGCGGACGTGCGACTCGGCCCGCTCCCGGGCCCCGGCCTGACCTGGCCCGGCCCCATTGGAGGAGCCGGGTGCGGGCGGGCCGCGGTGATGCGTCCCCGGGGCCCGCCCAGCCCTGCGCGGCAGCGGGACCGGCACCGCTCCGCGCCCAGCCGACAGCCCCTGCACCCGCCCCGAATCGTGCCAGTGCCCGTGGGCCGGGCCGGGCCAGCGCACCCGGCTGCCCTCGGATCTGCCAATGCACCAGGCCCTGGCAACACCCAGTGCACCAAAGTGTGCCATGCACCAAACCATGGCAACACCCAGCGGTGCCAATGCACCAGGCTACACTCGGATCTGCCAATGCACCAGGCCCTGGCAACACCCAGCCGTGCCAATGCACCAAAATGTGCCATGCAGCAAACCTGGCAACACCCAGCCGTGCCAATGCACCAGGCTACACTCGGATCTGCCAATGCACCAGGCCCTGGCAACACCCAGTGCACCAAAGTGTGCCATGCACCAAACCATGGCAACACCCAGCCGTGCCAATGCACCAGGCTACACTGGCATCTGCCATGCACCAGGCCCTAGCACAGTGGTTCTCAACTTTTTGTACTGATGACCCTTTTCACACAGGAAGCCTCTGATTGTGGACCCCCCGCCCATAAATTAAAAACACTTTTTAATATATTTAACACCATTATAAATGCTGGAGGCAAAGCAGGGTTTGGGGTGGAGGCTGACAGCTTGCGACCCCCAAAGTAATAACCTCACGACCCTCCGAGGGATCCCAACACCCAGTTTGAGAACCCTGCCCAAGCAACACCCAGCCATGGCAATGCGCCAAAGTGTGCCATGCACCAAACCATGGCAACACCCACCCATGCCAATGCACCATGGCATCTGCCATTCACCTGTTGCAACACCAAGCTATGCCGATGCACCAAAGTATGCCATGCACCAGGCCGTGGCAACACCATAAACTGTCATGGGATAAGAGGGAAGCTTAAAGTAACTGGTTAAAAGATAGGAAACAAAGGGTAGGAATAAATGGTCAGTTTTCAGAATGGAGAGAGGTAAATAGTGGTGTCCCCCAAGGATCTGTACTGGGCCCAGTCCTATTTAACATATTCATAAACAATCTGCAAAAAGGGGTAAAAGGTGAGTTGGCAAAATTTGCAGATGATACAAAACTACTTAAAATAGTTAAATCCCAGGCAGACTGCGACGAGCTACAAAGGGATCTCACAAAATCGGGTGACTGGGCAAAAAAATGGCAGATGAAATTCAATGTTGATAAATGCAAAGTAATGCACATTAGAAAACATAATCCCAACTATACATATAAAATGATGGGGTCTAAATTAGCTGTTGCCACTCTTGGAGTCATTGTGGATAATTCTCAGAAAACTTTCATTCAATGTGCAGCGGCAGTCAAAAAAGCAAACAATGTTTGGAATCATTAGGAAAGGGATAGATAATAAGATAGAAAATATCATATTGCCTCTATATAAATCCGTGGTATGCCCACATCTTGAATACTGGGTGCAGATCTGGTCGCCCCATCTCTAAAAAAGATATATTGGAATTGGAAAAGGTACAGAGAAGGGCAACAAAAATGATTAGGGGTATGGAACAGCTTCCATATGAGGAGAGATTAATAAGACTGGAACTTTTCAGCTTGGAAAAGAGACAACTAAGGGGGGATATGAAAGAGGTCTATAAAATCATTACTAGTGTGGAGAAAGTAAATAAGGAAGTGTTATTTATTCCTTCTCAAAACCCAAGATCTAGGGGTCACCAAATGAAATTAAGAGGCAGCAGGTTTAAAACAAACAAAAGGAAGTATTTCTTCACACAACACACAGCCAAGCTGTGGAACTTTTTGCCAGAGGATGTTGTGAAGGCCAAGACTATAACGGTTCAAAAAGAACGAGATAAATGCAGGGAGGATAGGTCCATCAATGGCTATTAGCCAGGATGGGCAGGCATCCAAAACCAAACCAACACCAAGCCATGCCAATGCACTAAATGGCACTGGAATCTGCCATGCACCAAACAATGTCAATCCACCAAACTGTTGTTAACTACCGTGCTATCCATCAAATAACACAGGAATCCGATGCACCAGGGCTCCAGACTTTACCATCATATAGCCATACACCAAACTATGTCATGATTGTAGACCACATCTGGCATCAGCTTGTGCCAGTGTTTCAATCACACATCCAACTTTGTTACAGAACAGCCACACCACACACCAAACTGTGCCAGACTACAGTAGCACTATGCACTGAACTACCATCCACACACAAACTATGCCAATGTTCAGCGGCACCATGCACTGAACTATACAAAGCCCAGTCACAATCATACCACACAAGAACCGTGTGACTGACTTCAGCCGATGGCACTCAGCATCTCTGAGGATTGGGCCTGTATACGTTACAACCATGGCTGAAAGACTTCAACCATGCTGTTGAAAACAACCATGCTTTACAAAACATGCTCAAGACAACTTCCACCCAGCAAGGTTATATTATGGCTTATGATCAGGGCTTAACCTAGGCCCTGACCCTGCGAATACTTACGCATATGTGTACGTTTACTCACATCCTATTGAACTCGTGGATAAAGAATTTTGCAGGATTGGACCAATGGTTTGTATTGTAAACATGTTGAGGATGGAGACAAACCAAGTGTCGGCACCTCACTGTTTGAAACTAGTTTCAAAAATTGTCACAATGTCTTTGTGTGGACTGGTCCAATAGGAGTCAAGAATTTTTACTGTTTATCTATACATTACTAAGTAAAGCAATACATTCTTTCTTTAAAATGACCTAGATTTCTCCCTGTGTGTGTCATCAACAGGCAGAACCCTGACACAATCATTCTCTGGAAAGCAGCAGGTATAGTTTGATAATGTACAAAATGAGTAATTCTGCAAAGGTCACTCAGCTGTTGCAACTGAAACCTTAGCGCAACTCTGATGCTTCCTGACTGCACTGTAGTTAAAGAATGCCTTTGTTGGTTTACCTGCAATTGACTCTTCACTATGCAAATTACATGTAAGTCATTTGATTATTCATTTAATTGTTATATTATAAAACTGATACTATGTGCTTTTGCCACACCCACCATCTGAGGACTCAAAGCACCTCACAACTTCCCAGTAAAAATGGGAAATAAAAATAGCCTTTGCTTTACGAAAAGGGAAATTAAGGCACTAAAGATTAAGGCCAGCATTTTCAACCCTGGGTGCCTAAAGTTAGCCACCTAGCTCCATGGTTAGACACCTGGATAAGAGTGGCCTGGTTTTCAAAAGCACTGATCCCTCACAGCCCCCTTTGACATCCTCCAGTGCAGCGCAGCACATCTGAAAACCACTTATATTCAAGGCAACTGACAGCATGTGTGTGGACTGCTGTGTCCATTCAGTACCCCAGTGACTTCACTGAGGTTCTGTAGTGAGTGCAGCAGTCTGGCCACATGGACCGCAGTGGAAGATCAGGGCCTAAGGCCCAGATCCTCAGAGGTATTCAGGTGCCTGAAGTGCCCATATACCTTTGAGGATCTGGATCTAAATGCCTAAATACGGAGTTAGATGTCTAAAGTTAGGAACCCATGTATGATAATTTTTGCCGGTGTAACTTGCCAAGGGTTAGACAAACAATCTGTAGCCATAGAACTCAGGTCTTCTGACTCACAGTCCTGCGCTTGATCCACAGGGCCATTTTCTCACCATTTTGCTGCTCACATTTCTTGCATTTGAAGGATCCTCGTTGTCTTCCTGTGTCTCTTGGAATTCCAATAGGAAGGTGCTCCATTAGGTTGGCATCAACACAGTGAGATGGCAGGACAACTGGATGGCCCTACCACCAAATGCAGTGGAAGTTACTTGTGACTTTATTACCTTGTCTGCCATTTTAATGGCTTCTGAAGCAGCAGTGGCCAGTGGGAATCATGGTCTTCAGTGCCAGGAAGCAGGGAAAGGACTGTGGCCACTGGCCAGGGGAGGAGCCCCCAACCAGATGGCCTGTGTCTTCTATAGATCCTAGGGGACCCACAGGGTTTGATGGTGTTGTCACAGTTCAGGGTAGCTGCACGTATATTTAACCCTTACTGGTCCAGCAAACTCACCCACTCTTAGGCTTCCAGCCCCCAGTCATCACCTCTCTTGGGAGGACACCATGTCTCTCTCCTTCCTGCCCAGGGTATTTCCAGACTGAACAGTTCCCTGCCTTCATTGTGTAATTCCTGTCAAAGGATAATCTGCAGAAGCAGGCTGACTTGCTTGCTCTTCAGAGACTAATAATGTAACTGCCCACAATTATAAGTTACCACACAACTCTTTCTAAGCCTAACCCCCCTTCTGTTCACTGGCCCAGTATGAGGTTGTCCAAGCTAGGCTAAGTTGGCTTTGGGGCTTTGGGAAACTGGGCCTGCGGCTCCTCTGTGTGCTCTGTGTTGTGTGTCAGTGGGCATTGACCTCAGACCAAACCCACTCAGACAAACCACCAGGAATGAGGTTTTAGTCTGTAAAGAAACATAGAACAAGATGACAGTCCAGCGGCCTCCTCTTTGCTTGCTTGCCTGGTTGCTCCCAGCTTCAGTCAGCTTCCTACTGGGAGGGCAGCGGGTGCATCCTGGCAGGAACCAGGATGTTCTCCCAACATGCGCAATTTGTGATCAGGAACAATCAGCATGGATTCACCAAGGGCAAGTCATGCCTGACTAACCTAATTGCCTTCTATGAGGAGGTAACTGGCTCTGTGGATGAGGGGAAAGCAATGGATGTGTTATTCCTTGACTTTAGCAAAGCTTTTGATACGGTCTCCCACAGTATTCTTGCCAGCAAGTTAAAGGAGTATGGGCTGGATGAATGGACTATAAGGTGGATAGAAAGCTGGCTAGATCGTCGGGCTCAACGGGTAGTGATCAACGGTTCCATGTCTAGTTGGTATCCAGTTTCAAGCGGAGTGCCCTAAGGGTCGGTCCTGGGGCCGGTTTTGTTCAATATCTTCATTAATGATCTGGAGGATGGCGTGGACTGCACTCTCAGCAAGTTTGCAGATGACACTAAACTGGGAGGAGTGGTAGATACGCTGGAGGGTAGGGATAGGATACGGAGGGACCTAGACAAATTAGAGGATTGGGCCAAAAAAAACTTGATGAGGTTCAACAAGGACAAGTGCAGAGTCCTGCACTTAGGACGGAAGAATCCCATTCACTGTTACAGACTAGGGACCGAATGGCTAGGAAGCAGTTCTGCGGAAAAGGACCTAGGGGTTACAGTGGACAAGAAGCTGGATATGAGTCGACAATGTGCCCTTGTTGCCAAGAAGGCTAACGGCATTTTGAGCTATATAAGTAGGGGCATTGCCAGCAGATCGAGGAACGTGATCGTTCCCCTCTATTCGACGTTGGTGAGGTCTCATCTAGAGTACTGTGTCCAGTTTTGGGCCCCACACTACAAGAAGGATGTGGAAAAATTGGAAAGAGTCCAACGGAGGGCAACAAAAATGATTAGGGGGCTGGAGCACATGACCAGGGCTGGCTCCAGGCACCAGCTTAACAAGCAGGTGCTTGGGGCAGCCAAGGGAGAGGGGCGGCACGTGCGGCAATTCGGGGGCAGCAGGTCTCTCACTCCCTCTGGGAGCGAAGGACCTGCCGCTGAACTGCGGCCGCCAATCGCGGCTTTTTTTTTTTTTTTCCCCTTGGGGCGGCAGAAATGCTGGAGCCGGCCCTGCACATGACTTATGAGGAGAGGCTGAGGGAACTGGGATTGTTTAGTCTGCAGAAGAGAAAAATGAGGGGGGATTTGATAGCTGCTTTCAACTACCTGGAAGGGGGTTCCAAAGAGGATGGATCTAGACTGTTCTCAGTGGTACCAGATGACAGAACAAGGAGTAATGGTCTCAAGTTGCAGTGGGGGAGGTTTAGGTTGGATATTAGGAAAAACTTTTTTCACTAGGAGGGTGGTGAAGCACTGGAATGGGTTACCTAGGGAGGTGGTGGAATCTCCTTCCTTAGAGGTTTTTAAGGTCAGGCTTGACAAAGCCCTGGCTGGGATGATTTAGTTGGGAATTGGTCCTGCTTTGAGCAGGGGGTTGGACTAGATGACCTCCTGAGGTCCCTTCCAACCCTGATATTCTATGATTTTGTATTGCACAACTTGTAGTTCCCACTACTGCTGCTGAAGCACACTGAAGCTTGAGCTAGATAAGCAAGCCTATTTTATTCTTAAGTAAAAGCACTGCAGAAAAAAACATATTAAAATGTACAAGAACCTACACACAATCTAAGGAGAGATTGTCTCCTCCTCATCGATGTTAGTTGTTCCAACCCTTCCGTAAGGATTGGGGCCCTCTGTGGAACAGAGGTCCCATCCATTTGCTGGATCAGAACAAAAAACCCAGAGCCAGTTTAAAACCAGGCTATTTCTCCAAAAATCCTTTCTGTTTCTGGTCCCAGGAGAATTCTGTCTGAACTAGTTAGTATTTGCCAACCTCTCTAGGGGGTGGCTTCAAAGGGCTGAGAACCAGAGGAATTACATCCGCATATCCACTCCTCCTAGAGAAGTCACATACAATCGCACAATAACACATAAACAATTGCATTTTAACACAATGGACCCCAAAGGTATTAAACTCAATTCAGTAAGGTTTGTCCAGGACATTGTTATATCCATCACAGGTGGGAAGGAGGACCCAGCCTTCTATAGGAACTATGGAAGGATAAGCCCTGGGAAAGGATCTTTGCAGAGTTTTCCTCCTATAATTAGGCATGTGTGTAAACCTTCACAGGATTGAGGCTTAACTGCATGCCTGGGAGCGTCTCATGTGCATAAAGCTAAGCAGGTTGCCTAGATGGTTGCAGGATTGGAGCTGCTGGGGTGAGTATTGCTGATGTCAGGTTTCAGAGTAGCAGCCGTGTTAGTCTGTATCCGCAATAAGAACGGGAGTCCTTGTGGCAATAAATGTGTTAGTCTCTAAGGTGCCCAGAAGTCACCTCCTACAAGACAGGCCCAACAAAGAAAATAACAGAACACCACTAGCTGTCACCTTCAGCCCCCAACTAAAACCTCTCCAGCGCATCATCAGAGATCTACAACCTATCCTGAAAGATGATCCTTTACTCTCACAGATCTTGGGAGACAGACCTGTCGTCGCTTACAGACAACCCCCCAACCTAAAGCAAATACTCACCAGCAACCACACATCACTGAACAAAACCACTAACCCAGGAACCTATCCTTGTAACAAACCCCGATGCCAACTCTGTCCACATATCTATTCAAGTGACATCATCATAGGACCTAATCATATCAGCCACACCATCAGGGGCTCGTTCACCTGCACATCTACCAATGTGATATATGCCATCATGTGCCAGCAATGCCCCTCTGCCATGTACATTGGTCAAACCGGACAGTCTCTAGGCAAAAGAATTAATGGACACAAATCTGACATCAGGAATCATAATACTCAAAAACCAGTGGGAGAACACTTTAACCTGTCTGGCCATTCAATGTCAGACCTGCAGGTGGCTATATTACAACAGAAAAACTTCAAAAACAGACTCCAACGAGAGACTGCTGAGCTGGAATTGGTATGCAAACTAGACACAATCAACTCAGGATTGAATAAGGACTGGGAATGGCTGAGCCATTACAAACATTGACTCTATCTCCCCTTGTAAGTATTCTCACACTCCTTAACTGTCTGTACTGGGCTAGCTTGATTATCACTTCAAGCGTTTTTTTTCCTCCTACTGAATTGGCCTCTCAGAGTTGGTAAGACAACTCCCACCTGTTCATGCTCTCTGTATGTGTGTATATATATCTCTTCAATATTTCTTCCACTCTATATGCATCCGAAGAAGTGGGCTGTAGTCCACGAAAGCTTATGCTCTAATAAATTTGTTAGTCTCTAAGGTGCCACAAGTACTCCTGTTCTTTTTGCGGATACAGACTAACACGGCTGCTCCTCTGAAACCTGTAAGGTGCCACAAGGACTCCGGTTCTTATTGCTGATGTGTGGCTCTTTTAAAAATGGATAGATTTATACAACTTGTACTTGGAATCATTTTTACAACGTTTCGAGGCAATGCATGTATTGCACACACACACCCTCCCACCCATCCACCCCACTGCCCTGCGCTCCTCTCGGCTGCAGCCCGCCTGGGGCTGCCCCCGCCCTGCAATTTGCCTCCCTTTCCTGAGTCTGCGCGGATGGCGCTAGGACCCTGGGGGGGGGGGGGTTGCGCGGCTGGCGGCGGGCGACGCAGCGCCTCGCCGGCGGCGCCGTTCCCCTCCGCGGCGGCAGGGGGCGCTGTCCGCCCGGGCGGCGGGCGGGCCTGCGTGCGCGGGGCGGGGGGAGGTGGCGGCGCGCGGCCCTGCCCCCGGCGGCCATGGCCCTTCCCGGCATTCCCTATGAGCGGCGCCTGCTCATCATGGCGGACCCGAGAGACAAGGCGCTGCAGGATTACCGCAAGAAGCTGCTGGAGCACAAGGAGATCGACGGGCGCCTGAAGGAGTGTGAGCGCCGCGCGCCGCCGGGCCGGGGGAGGGCGGAGTGGGGGGCCGGGGCCGTGCCCGGCCACAGCGCTGGGGCATCGGCCGGGGCGGCCGGGCGGGGGTGGGGAGCGGCCCGGGGCCCCCGCAGTGGGAAGCGGGCGGAGGGGAGGGGAGCAGCCCGGGGGGCGGGGGGCTGGTAGCGCCTGGGTATCCGGAGAGGCTGGGCTGGGGGCGCTGGCCCTGATCCAGTGGGGGAGGGTTGTTCCCCTCCATAGGGGGTCCCCATGCTGGGGGGGCATGGCTGGGCCCAAGTGTTCCAGCCCCTCCCCCCATTGGTTATTAGGCAGGGAGGGGTTCGGCCCAGCTGAGCTAACACTAGTCACCCAGGGGCAGGGATATAGGCGTATTGACAAGCGATTGACGACCCTTGTTTTTCCCATTAGCTTTCTCCTAGATTTTGTGCCGGCCTTAGCCTAGGATACCTGGTCTGCAAGCCAGAGTTAATGGCTGGGTATCTGTTCTGGGATAGAGTTACTGCTGCTAGCAAGAATAGCTCATTGCTCATTCTCCTGTATTGACTTTACCCAGAAACTGTTAAATGCAGTTATATCTACTCTGCAAATTGGCCAGCCCTTGCACTTGGTTTCTAGTGGATTTAAAGGCGTACCAAATCTTTTTCTTTTCTTTTTTTTTTTTTAGTAAGGGAACAACTGAAAGAGCTTACCAAGCAGTATGAAAAATCTGAAAATGACCTCAAGGCTTTGCAAAGTGTTGGACAGGTAAGCAAAAATAATGACACAACTGTGTATGGCACTGTGCGGTAGGTGAACTGTGCGTAGCAAGTTATTACCACAGATGGATTTAAAATTGAAGGATATAAATGGGATATGATACCATCAGAGCAAATTTGTGCCATGGTGTGTGTGGTCTTTACAGGAGGTAAGTACACAGAGTAGGTGTATTTTTAACAGTTGTTCCAGGTGTATGGGGCAATGAGAAAGAAATAGCATAGTAGGCTTTTCCTATGGAGCAAGAAAAGGGAGTAGAAGGTGACTGGCAGAGATGGAGCTGTGAATTCATGTTAAATATTCTATATACTAATATAATTTCATAGATGTAGCTAATACTTGTTTCAATTTTTTTCATAGATTGTTGGTGAGGTTCTTAAACAGTTAACAGAAGAGAAATGTAAGTTCCCTAGATGATGATTTACTTTTTTGAAACCTCTGTTTTTTTAAAATAAGCCAATTAAATTATGATTTTTTAAAAAAAAGAATGAAATAGAGCATTATTAATTAGACATCACTTTGAAAACACTGTATAATTGCTACTTATTTTGCACTAGCAATTAGGGGGGTTAAAAAGAGTGTGATCTTGTTTTCTGTCATTTTCTCTTTCTCTAGTCATTGTGAAAGCTACAAATGGACCAAGATATGTGGTTGGCTGTCGTCGTCAGGTAACTCTGCTTTGCTTAGATGTTTTTAAATGGCTTGCTCTAATATGCAATTATATGTATTATAGTCATTTTTCTTGTTACACTTTTAAAGTTAGCAAGTTCGTACTTCACTTTTTAAGCTGCACTTGGCTAACAACATATAGATGTGGTGCTCTCTGCACCCTAGTGATAGGTAGTGATATGCCAGGAATGCTGGAATGAATTCTTGGGAATAATAAAGCAAAGCAGACCCAGTCCAAGATGTTACGTTTTTTTTTTTTTTTTTTTTAGTTTTTCAGCTTGTTCCTTCTTATAAAGTTAAGTATAAGCTATTAAACCTATTCCAGAACCTCATTTCTTAAATGTTTAGAAACCTTCTAATTTCTATCTTAAATCTACTCATGGCCAGTTTATCCTCATTTGTTCTTCTGCCAAAGCTGTCCTTTAGCTTAAATAGCTCTTCTCCCTCCCTGGTGTTTACCCACTTGATGTATTTTAGAAAGAGCAATCCTTTTCCCTCTCCGCCTTTGTTTTGCCAAGCTCTGCTAGCCAAGCTCTTTTAGTCTCCTCCCATAAGATAGACTTTCCATTCCCCTTATCATCCTAGTAGGACTTCTCTGTACCTGTTCCAATTTGAATTCATCTTTCTTGAATGTGGATGAGCAGAGTTGTCCACAGTATTCCAGATAAGGTCTTAGAAACTTTGACTGTTTGGGAAGGTTTCACTTCCATTGTTAACCACAGGGTCTGCACAACCTCCCTTTGGCTTCCTTTGTGACTTTCCCTTCTCCATCCTAGTTGAAAACTGAATTCATAGTCCAGTGCATTAGGCCTAACTTCATGAAACTGTTTTTTCCCTTGATAGCCTCCCAATCCACCCCACTGACTACTTTTTGTGACTGTCAAAAATCAGCTACAACTCTACTACAGGACATGACTAGCTTTGTCTCTAAATGACCTTGCAGAACCTTTATGCTTTGTGTTCAAGAGTCTGGTGTCTGTCTGCCTAGATTTTATAAGGTGGTTCATTGCTCATGATATCTGAGTATATTTCACACAAAATAAACCCTCTTCTAAAATAATTCCAATTCTTCCCTATTCCTTGCCAGCAGGAATAAACTTCAAGTTACTCTTGGGATTTTTGTATAAAAATGTGAGATGCTGATTTCAGAGGGTTATTGCAGGAAATGGTTGTCTTTCTCTAGTGTCATTCCTCCACCTTTTCCTGCTACCTCATATACTTCTATGAAAATGAATGAGATGGTGCTGTTGCCATAGCCAATGATATGACATTTTAGGCTGCTGGCATTGGAAAGAAAACAGTAAGGGCCTGTCTACACTGCCACTTTACAGCGCTGCAACTTTCTCGCTCAGGGGTGTGAAAAAACTCCCCCCTGAGCGCTGCAAGTTTCAGCACTTAAAGTGCCAGTGTAGACAGTGCTACAGCGCTGGGAGCCACTCCCCTTGTGGGGGTGGGTTTTTTTACAGCGCTGGGAGAATTCTCTTCCAGCGCTGGTGCCATGACTACACGGCCACATTAAAGTGCTGCCAGCAAAGACATACCCTAACATGGCGCTGTTAGGGACTGTTTACCTGGTAATGGGCCACTAAATGGTATGGACTGAAAATGTGATCCATTTTTGATGTTTAGCAGGGAATAGCCATCTGATGTTGGGTTTTTTGTTTTAAATCTACTTTGCAAGGTGTCTTTTAAGTCACTTTTTATGTAGGGCCTGTTCATTGAAAGTGGTCTGAATTGTAGAACCAGCAGAGGGAGTACAAATTAATCTCTAGTTGGTGATGTCGGTACATACTCTATGTAGAAAACAGGAAATGAAAAGAAATACCCTTAAATTTCAAGTTTCATATAGCTTCTAAATAGAGGATGACAAAATTGGTAGAGGGTGAAAAGTCACGTTTCCAGGAAGATATAAATAATGTTATACTTCTGGGTTTTTTTTAAATCAAATCTGCCAGTAACTTCTGAATATATAAAATATGCTGTCTAATTTAGTGTTTTTAATATTCTTGGAAGGAGACAGCCATTATTGAGACTTCTGACATATAATCCTAATATATTCTCCCATATTTAGAAAAATCTAAAGCAGAAAGAAGACAATGTGACTTAATATTAGTATCTGAGTTGATCTCCACTAGAAAGGAAAGAAACCAAACCTCATTATAGACATTAACTTTACCCTCTTTTGATTGCAGTGATCCAAACACTAAAGTAACTGCATAGTTTTTAACGATTATTCCCTAGACAGTTCCGTACAGCATAGGTCCACTTCTTGTAAATGGTGCAGCAGGATGAACAATGAATTTTCTAAGGGCCTATGACATTAAATATACCTTATTTTGGGGCATGGAAGGGTTGATGTTGATGGGCTAGCTCAGGGGTCGGCAACCTTTCAGAAGTGGGGTGCCGAGTCTTCATTTATTCACTCTAATTTAAGGTTTTGCGTGCCAGTAATACGTTTTAACGTTTTTAGAAGGTCTCTCTCTAGAAGTCTATAATATATAACTAAACTATTGTTGTATGTAAAGTAAATAAGGTTTTTAAATGTTTAAGAAGGTTCATTTAAAATTAAATTAAAATGCAGAGCCCCCCTAAACCGGTGGCCAGGACCCAGGCAGTTTGAGTGCCACTGAAAATCAGCTTGCGTGCCACCTTCGGCACGCCTGCCATAGGTTGGCTACCCCTAGGGTAGCTTTTGTCTGGATAATAAAGTTGTAATTCTTGAATAAAAAAAACTTTTTGTAAAATGCCAAGAGCCTAAGCATGATACCAAACAATCAACATGTATTTATCCATCACTGTTCCCAAAATGGTGAAATATCAAGGGAAATAATTTCCTGTGTATGGTACGGGTGCAGATGAGTGCTAATTTACTTGGTGCAAGTGGGTCTGCCAAGTATGGGGAGTGGCAGGGTTCTGATTAAGGCAGGATATAATGCTTTAATTGGTCCTTTTTTGTAAAATTTGTAATTATGTTGCAAGTTGATCTTGTGTGAGGGGTGAAGTACCCTCATGGGTCAGGAATGGTCTAAGCAACAGGAAGCAGAGTGTAGGACGGGGTGGGCAAACTACGGGCTGCGAGCTCCCGCTGGGTCGGGGGCCGCACCACACGGCTCGGCCCTGCTCCGCCAGGGCGCTGGGTTGGGGGCCGCACCACTTGGCCCCGCTCCGCCAGGGCACTGGGTCGGGGGCGTTGGCTCGGGGTCTGGACCATGCGGCTTGGCCCCGCTCCGGCCGGGGCGCTGGGTTGGGGGCTGCACCACGTGGCTCCCGGAAGCTGTGGCATGGCCCTGCTCCAGCTCCTACACGCTCCAATGGGAGCTGCAGGGGTGGTGCATGCAGATGGGGCAGCGTGCAGAGCTGCCTGGCCGTGCTTCTGCGTAGGACCCAGAGCTGCTTCCAGGAGCCACTTGAGGTAACCGCTGCTCAGAGCCTGCCCCCTGAGCCTCTCCTGCCCAGCCCTGATCCCCCTCCTGCCCTCCAAACCCCTGACTCCCAGCCCAGAACACCCTCCTACACTCCAGACTCCTCATTCCCAGCCCCACCCCAGAGCCCGCACCTCCTCCCGCACCCCAGCCCCAATTTTGTGAGCATTCATGGCCCGCCATACAATTTCTCTTCCCTGATGTGGCCCTTGGGCCACAAAGTTTGCCCACCCCTGGTGTAGGAAGACATGGTCAGCAAAACTGCCTGCCCGAATTGCAGTGGAAGTGGAAACCACTAGATTCCCCTTGATCAGCTCTCTTCACGTGTGTCTGAGGAAGAAGGGAAGGTCACCATCTGAATCCTTGCTGAGACTATACACTTTCTGTCATACCAAACAAGAACAATTACTGCAGAAATATAGAATTCCATCACTTTGCTGTTTGAGTCAGTTTCTAATAGAAAAATCTTTTGTGAAACTAGCTTGACAAAAGTAAGCTGAAGCCTGGGACAAGAGTTGCTCTGGACATGACCACACTAACTATTATGAGGTAAGCTTTTGCCACCAAGATTTTTTTTTCTTTATGTGAAGGATAGAGTTGGTCTAAATATGTTGTAGATATTAGGTATGAATAATAAATCTTGTACTGCTTTAAAAATTCTTCCAAATACATATATACATTATATAGGCAAATACTTCCAGGGTGGTCTTACAGATTTGAGAGCTGATCCAAATTTCTTGTTTGAAATTACTTTTTAGTCAAAACAAACTTCTGTGGGAAATGTCTGTTTTTGTCAGTTTTGGGTATTTTGTTGAATTCTCCCCACCCCCCCCCAAGTTTCATTTTTGAAAAGTTTGACTGCCAGTCTTCAAGTTTTATTGCAAAGATGAAAAAATGTTTATTACAAAATTTTGAGGGAATTTTTTTGTCAATTTTTCACAGGGGAAACAAGCATTTGCCAACCAGCGCTAAGATTTATTTAAATGACTGAGTATACAGTGTTTGCAGAATGAAAAGATAACATCTGTTTTATTAATACTCAAATGCTACAGATACTTGCCAAGGGAAGTGGATCCATTGGTTTACAATATGTCTCATGAAGATCCTGGGAATGTTTCTTATTCTGAGATTGGAGGGTTATCGGAACAAATCAGGGAGCTAAGAGAGGTACTGAATGTTTAATTACAAAAATACTTACTGAATAGAGGTACACCTCTACCCCGATATAACGCTGTCTTCGGAAGCCAAAAAATCTTACCGTGTTATAGGTGAAACTGCGTTATATCAAACTTGCTTTGATCCGCCGGAGTGCGCAGCCCCGCCCCCCCCCCCCCCCCCAGAGCGCTGCTTTACCGTGTTATATCCGAATTCATGTTATATCGGGTCGCGTTATAGGGATAGAGGTGCATCTGCTCTGAGAGAAAATTGTACTTCATGTTGTGCCAGGTGGGTTGAAAGGTCTAAAAAGTCTAATACATGCTATTTAAAGATGATCAGGAAAGGTTTATATACTGATTTTCTGACGGGAGGGGGAGGGTTTTCCTTTCCGTGCCATAAGCATGTAGATAATCATGTTATATTTTTTTAATCTTAAACAATCATGAGTCCGGATATTAAAGAATAGCATTATTTGCACCTTATTAACTTCATGTAGGAAGGAGAGCTTTTAGGACACTATTTAAAAATACTTTTTGATCTCCATTAATGTACATAGTGCTCAACATAGCCTCTGAAAGAACAGGGGCCTAGACCAGATTGCAGGCAATCTGGCTCTGAGGAATATAACGTGCACGTCTACAATTCAGGTACAAAAGGGTGTGGAGATGCAAATGAGATGAACATTGGGAGGCTAGACTAAAATAGGTGGGTTTGATGGATGCTTCCAAGTCAAGGGGATGTCATGAAGTAAAAGTGCAACACACGATGGAAGAGAACGACAAAGGGCCAAATTCTAGTCTTTGCACTGGAGTAACTATTGAAATGAGTTCCTCTGGATATTCATGTGTATGACTGGGGGCAGAACTTTGTCCAAAGGAGCAAGTTACAGGAAGGTTTAGACAAGATGTCAGAAGGATTGGAATAAGAGCAGAGACGGAGTTGTGCAGCTCCTCAGATTTAATCCGTAAAACAGGTGAAGGAAAAACTCCCTGACAGCATTTCTATAGCTAACGCTTTCTGATCCTGTAGAAAGAGATTGTGCTTGCTGGGATTAGTAGTGTCTTGTAGAAGAAAAGAATGAAGCTATCGGGAAATCCATACCTATGTATTGTACCATAAACATATATACCATAGCATCTAAGCATACAGTAATATAGTCAAGGATCTCTTTAAAACTAAACACAACTTACCTGCCTCTTTTCTCAGGTAATAGAGTTACCGCTTACAAATCCAGAATTATTTCAGCGTGTGGGAATTATACCTCCAAAAGGCTGCTTGCTGTATGGCCCACCAGGTGAGTACACGTCTGTAGCTGCCTTTCATTTCCAGTTTTGAGTTCTGTCCATAATTAAGGCAGAATGAGACTTCGTGTCCATAAACCTATTATCTAGGTATCTGAATTTCAGTTCTCCTTACAACAGTAGTCTCAAAACTTTACCTTGCCCCCCCCGTTACCACGTCCATGGCCCCCCGGGGCCGGGAGCAGGAATGCTTCTCTGAGAGTGGGGGACCTGGACAGGGATAAGGGGGCCACAGCTGGGGGCGGGGCCGGCCCTCCCCCTTTCTGCCCCCCCCCCCCCCCCCCCGGGTTGGGGCCAGCAACTGGGGAACAGGGACGGAGCTGGGTGGCGCTCGCTCCCTGTGGGGGCTGGCCTGGGCTCCAGCTGCGTTCCTCCGTTCCACAGTTTGGGGGTCTTTGCCTTACAATATAATTAGTGCTGAGCTGCCCCCCTTGGAAACCTGTTGCTGTATTCTATTATACTTCTACCCTTGAAATATATTTCAGTCTGTAACTTTAGCGATTGGTCTACAAGTTGAACAGCTTCAGTCTCTGTCTGTCCAGGTACTGGGAAAACACTACTAGCCAGAGCTGTTGCAAGCCAACTGGACTGCAATTTCTTAAAGGTAAAACAATGGCATTCTTTTCATATAGTGACAGTCCCTCGGGTTGTACTTCAGTCTGTTTGCTCATGTTACTGTTCATTTTCAACAGGTCGTGTCTAGTTCTATTGTAGACAAGTACATTGGTGAAAGCGCTCGGTTGATCAGAGAAATGTTCAACTATGCCAGAGATCATCAGCCATGTATCATTTTCATGGATGAAATAGATGCTATTGGTAAGGCTAATGGACTGTAAGATGGCTAAGTCTCTTGTGATTATTTAAGCCACCTCTGAAATAATAGTCTTGCTTTTCTTAAAAAGATTAATACAAAGTTGATTGTCAGGGAACCTTTCTGTGCGGAATTTACAGGGTAGAGGAGATCTCTCCTTTCAACTTGCTTCTGGAGCCCATTACAGCTAACTTAAAATGAGACCTGTTTGCATTTGGCTTGGATCTTTGACCAAGATACATAGCACTCTTAAACATGCATTTAACTTTACCTAACACTTAATTTGATTTTTAGTACTTTAACATTTATTTAGCTCGGAAACCATTTTGATCCTTAAAAAGAAAAAAAGTACAGGTAACTTCCAAATTTAATATATATTATAGGTGGCCGTCGTTTCTCTGAGGGAACTTCAGCTGATAGAGAAATTCAGAGAACCCTAATGGAGGTAAATGTCTAATATGTAATCTTTTATAGTAAAGAGGAAAATAGATGTGCAAATCCATATATTATCCCGATTGTTAGAACGGTTGCTGTGCTAATGTCGTGTTAAAAGTGAACTGAGATACTTCACTAAAAAAATGCAGTTAAAACTGTTTGAGATTCAAAATGCATAGGCCATGTATTTGTATGTAATTAACTTCAAAAGTGATTTGAGAGCCTTTATCTGCCAAGACTTAAGCTCAGGCTTCTGCGCTTCGTCCACAAGAACTGACTACAACGACACTTAACGCACCTTGTTTAGATGTTGGAGGACATCAACTCTTTTAAGGGAAAAACCTCCCTGCAGAACCTCTCTGCAGGTTAGAGGCTTTCTGTTCAAAAGATATCTAAAATTAGAAACACACATTGTCATCAATTTGGGATATTAAATACAACGGTGAACTAAGGTAATTGGAAACGGAACACTCAATCATGTTAAGAGAATTAAAAAATAAATAAATCAGTAACACAATTCTTAGTAAGAATTCTAGGTCTGATTAGTGTGCGTGATCCCACTGGTCTGGTTTGTTTTCCCAGCCCAAAAAGAATGCGTATTAAGCAAATATATCTGCCTCACTTGTAGTATAAAATAATCACAAAGAATAGAGGTTTGAGTTTTCCATAGCAGAACTGGATATATCTAATGAAATGTCTTCAGGGGTGATTGAATATTCAAGGGGCTCTTCTGCAAACATAGTTTGTGTGAATCATCCTATATTGAAAGTATAACTGCCAATCACTGGCTTTTAGTATTTGGAGGAAAAAAGAGAGAGAATGCAAGGTGACTAGAATGTTGCAATCTTCTATTTTTGAGCTGTTTTGTTCCTACTTGTGCAATTTTTTTTAAAGTTTTCCTTTATGGAATATATGGGGAACTGTGGTATTCTTGGATCATCAGTTAAGAATCGGGTAGCATTGTTTTAGGATTGTTTCCATCGCTCCTTTTATCTGTAATGATCACTAGTGAAAATGAAGTGTGTGGAAGATGGTGTGAGCTATTAGATTTATGAACACATTAAGTTTAAAAAAATTCCTTGTTTTTAAAAAAAAATGTCAATTTCCTCTAGTTATTGAATCAAATGGATGGATTTGACACTCTGCACAGAGTTAAAATGATCATGGCTACAAATAGACCAGACACTTTGGATCCTGCATTGCTGCGTCCGGGAAGACTGGATAGAAAAATCCGTGAGTTGACATCTTCATTCTTAAGTGCATGTGTAATTCTGAATTACCCTTGTTCACCCGTTTTAATTAAAAAACCCAACCCTCTCTTTTTAGATATTGATTTACCAAATGAACAAGCCAGATTAGATATATTGAAGATTCATGCAGGTCCTATCACTAAACATGGTGAAATAGGTAAGTACGCGAGCCGCTTAAATATTTCTCCCAAGTGTAAAAGTGAGGGGAAGGTGAATTGGTTATTGGTTACCCTAACACCTACCTTCCCAAAAATGTTCCTCAGTATTTCTTAAATAGATCCATATTGAACCATTGGTGAACCTCACTTTGTAAAAATATGAGGGTGGGGGATATAGTAACCCTCCTAAATTTGGCTACAAATCAGAGAAACTGTCTGATTTACATCTGGTTGGACTCTCTCCATTGTATAATGGAACACCTTGCTGTAAGCAAACATTCCCATTTGTCCAAAAAAAATAAATAAATAAACCTTAGGACCATATATGGGTCTGAAAACAAACAACGGTATTTCTGTCCAAAAGGAAAACCCTGAAAGTTATGAGCAACTGAAAAGTGGGTTCTACATGGAAATCTTTTTAATTGCAGTAGTATTGCCGTTAGGTTGTGCTGTAACTGTGGCTTGAAAAAGAATGCACTTGCCATTAAGGAGTAGGGCAAATTTTATCTAGGACATGGGTGGAAGAGGCAGCTATACAGTGAAACTGACAAGATTCTGGTCAGTTATGTTACTGCAGACTGACCAGAATCTTGTTGGCTTCCCTCTGAGATTGCCTTGAGGAAACCTGTGAGAAGCAGCTGAGACACTGTGAAGTTATCAGGAACTTGGGGGTGGGATGGAGAAGAGGACATGAAACAGGAAGGAAGAGAGACTGAGAATAGCACACCTCTTCACTACTGATGGAGGGCTTTTCCCCTGCCTGTTGTTTCCAAGAGATGTGAGGAGGAAGAGTCTCCCCCTCACAGGAAGAAGAGAGAGGAGCTCAGTGTCAGACACCTACTACCTAAAGCTGATACAAAAGAGAACTGTGAAGTTGAATCGAGATAGCACCTGAAAGGAACCCCAGCATACCCTTTTCAAGAAACCAGATAGGAGCATGAGCAGTACTAAGCTCTTTAGGAGGGTACTGTCTAGTTCAGGGGTTGGCAACCTTTCAGAAGTAGTGTGCCGAGTCTTCATTTATTCACTCTAATTTAAGGTTTCATGTGCCAGTAATACATTTTAACGTTTTTAGAAGGTCTCTCTCTATAAGTCTATAATATATAACTAAACTATTGTTGTATGTAAAATATATTAGGTTTTAAAAATGTTTAAGAAGCTTCATTTAAAATTAAATTAAAACGCAGAGCCCCCTGACCGGTGGCCAGGACCCGGGCAGTGTGAGTGCCATTGAAAATCAGCTTGCGTGCTGCCTTCGGCACGCGTGCCATAGGTTGCCTACCCCTGGTCTAGTTCTTGGACCCAGTGTGAGGGACACCTGTTTTTTGTATCAGTGTCTGGTCAGTAGGTGTCAGACGTCTCAAGCCTTGGCTGTAACTTTTAAAATTCTTTGAAGATAAGTAATCTGCAAACTATTTCCATTTTTGTGATCTTACAAATGTATGTAGATTCGCTAGACTAGAATGCCACTTAATTACGGTAATGATATAGCTACGGCTCAGGTGGAAATATTAGTCCAAGTTTTCAGATTCTTAACATAAAATAAAAATACCATTTCAGCTAATGTGTCTTGTGGTGTTCATAATGAAAAGGGAAACTATTTTGAAAAGTTTTTGGTAAAAATCAGATTTTTGGTTTAAGATACTTGAATTTAAGTTATGGAAAAAATGATTTGTTAATTCAGACTCTCAGTATTTTGTACCTCCAACTCAAAATTGAATATGCAGTCAAAAATTTGATGGAAATCTGAAATGCACAGAACTTGTGAACTTATACCCTAGAAACTATAACCTAGCTACACACTTTGTGGATGTGTAATAATAGTGGATAGTGCTTTTAACACTTTTTTTTAAAGCCCATTGGCCTAGGGGGCCAAGTTATGGTTACTGTGGGATTAATAAATGTTGAAATTATTTTTATTCAGATGCATCTAAATCTCAACTATAAGATTGATTAACATACATCTTTTATATTTAATTCTGTGTATGTATGTTCAAACTAGTAATTTTTAAATAAAATAAACCCAGAATAATTATATCTAGATTTGTATGTTAATGGGGGAATAACATAGCTGGTAAATACAATCATTAAGGTAGCTAATTTTTTCACTTGCACTGAGAAGCAAAGTAGAATGTTCAGGTTTTTTTTATAGCTGATGCTGCACTCCAATGGAACACAAACTACTTTGTACTTCTAGTTAATTGGCATTCTTGTTTTGTTAATAGATTATGAAGCAATTGTGAAGCTTTCAGATGGCTTTAATGGAGCGGATTTGAGAAATGTCTGTACTGAAGCAGGTAAGAGGCTCCTCACTTGTATTCGTTTGCTCAGTTCTTAATTTTGATGTGCTGAATCTTGCTATAAACGTTAAATATTCATGACTAGTTTCTCTGATCTGTTCTTAGTATAATAGATGAACATGAGGTTCATAAACATTTCATTGTTTTAAATGCATTCATTCTTGAGGGTCGTCTAGTATTTACATTTTTTACATCAGTGGCTGGAAACTTAGGTTAACATAATAGTGAGTTTCACTGGTAAGTTTCAAAGCACTATAAAAATTTATCTCTTGAAACTGGCATTGTGGTCAAATGCACACTGGAAAGGATCTGTACATATGCCCATACACCTTAAAAGTGTGGGGAGAAGTAGTAAGATGAAGTTCCCTGAAACCGGATGAAACATGTCTATCCAACTTGGACAAAAATCTGCTTTATTAAAATGTTTCTTTACGGCTTATACCAGTACAGAAAGTAGTATAGAAAATGATTTTTTTGGGATCTCTCTCTCTCTCCTATGTGTTCCTGCCTTACTCTTCTTGAGAAAATATTGTCCACTCAGGGCTTGTCTACACTGGGAAGCTAACTGGTGTAGCTGTAATGGAATAATTATACCTCTATAGCTAAGCTGATATAACAGCCCTGTGTGGATGCTTCTTGCCTGAATAAAAGTGACTTTATTCCAGAATAATTACTCTGCTTCCAAACATATCTGATGTGCATGAAAAGAAATACAAAACTGATTAAAGTTACTCACTGAATCTCCATATGGAATATGTAATTTTTAACTTTGATCCTTTCAATGTTGTTTGAATTTCAAAGTGATAGACTTTATGGAATGTTTCAGTTCTATATTATTGCTGCGAGTAACACGAACTCTCTGTAAATATCTAGCAATTTCTCAAATTGTTCTTCACAGGTATGTTTGCAATTCGTGCTGATCATGACTTCGTAGTTCAGGAAGACTTCATGAAAGCTGTTAGAAAAGTAGCTGATTCTAAGAAGTTGGAGTCTAAACTGGATTACAAACCTGTTTAAATTAACCAGATAGTTAATGATCGACTGCACAGGAGATATTGGATTAATGTATAGAAGAAGAGAAATAATGTACCTCTTGGCTATGATCTTATTACAAGTGTATGTATAACACCATAAGCAAGTAATTGATGCTAGTTACAAGTCGGCTACAGAAGTGTGTTCTGTACAGTTCTGAAAATGTGGCATTCATTGCAGCCCAAGTTAAGGAGTGAGATATGTTCTCATAATAATTACTGTGTGAATTTATAAACATACCCAAATGGTTGAACTTAGCAAATTTTAAGAAAGTCAGTGCATTTCCTGGCATTTTATATCATTTTCCTTTAAACAGTTGAATAAAACTTCTTTAAGTCTTTCATATGTACCTCCTCTCTACCTCTTTAGATAAGAGCATTCATTATAGTTCTTTAGGTACTTAAAGTGCTACTTATCTCTGATATTAATGATCATGTTCCATTTAGGCATGTATTTTGATAAACAATCTATACAAAATTCTCTACTGGTAAAACTGGTGTGTCAGATACAATGTACCTAAAACACAAGTTAGGAAATGTAATCTAATGAGCTCTTAATAGTGTGTAACAATTTCATGTTGCCTGTCCATGTGGAAGAGGGTATGGTACTATTTTTGTTTCAAGATTCCACTGTTGAAACCTGGGGAAGGGATTCAGTTGGAACTAAAACTTAAATGATCATTGCTCAAAATGCATTAACTAAACAAAACATTTGTTATAGCCTGATTTCGGTTAGCACAATTCTTTTAAAAGGTTCATATATACTTCTCTGAAAGTGCCACATCCTAGATGTTTGTAAGTAACCTACACAGCCAAATAGCATTTTGATTTTTATAAAAACCACTTAACTCAGTGTTTAAAGAATAACAGTACTACTAAAATTGTCAAGCAGGTGAGGCTTAATTTATTTTGGTTTAGATACCTTTGTGAAAACAGCTCTCCTCCCATTAGGCGATCCAAGTCACTTTTTAAAATATGTCTCTCACTCCACTTTCCCAGCTGTCACTTCTGTCATATAGCAACTGAGACTATCCTCCATAAACTAGTAAAATTGTATCATCTAAACTACACTGTTTTGGGAGTGGCAGAGAGATGTATGGAGTACACAGAGGGCTAAGTATTGTTCTGCTGTGGATTGTAATGGTGTAACGGGCCAGAATTTGGCCTGCTGCCTAATACCTCCACATGTACTGGGAACTGTTTACTGCAGCTGCTAATTTGAGTAATCATTCAAGCACCATAAAACAGCTTTAACTCAGAAGCCCAGGAGTGCTTTGTTCATGCAGTCCAGCACATTGCATCAATGTGGATTTTTTTCATTCCACTTTTGATGTGTGTAGGGAAAGGTTTTCCATAGTGCTTGTATTTTACTTCAACTTTTAGGTAATTTTTACAAACATCACAAGAGTGATGCTTCTGTATGTATTAAGACTCCATTTTTTGGCCACTTCTGACTACCCCAACTCGATTATTCTGTGCCTATCCAACTCACAAACAAGTTAGATTAAATTTTCTAAAGCCATGCCATTTCAGTTTGCCTTATGTGCTAGTACAGAATGACCTGTGGTACTATCCTTGTTTAAACCACGAAAGAGCTTTTAATAAACTAGTTTAAAATAAAGAACTGAAACGACTACAATGCACAGGCAACAGTATTTTGATAAGTGGCTACAACAAGCTAATGATTATCATTACAGATGAAAGAGCATGCATGTTTATCTCAATGTAATAGTAAAACAGGCTTGTACAACATTACCTTGTCTATAGTGTCAGTGGTATAAAATGTCAGTGTCAATTTATTTCCATCACGAAACCACTCTGAATAGGGCCAGATGTCAATATGCATGGTTAAATGCTGCTGTTACAGAAAGTCTAAATGTATTCAGAAACAATTAGATGAAAGTTTAATAAAATTGACTAGATCTACAGCCATCTTATAATATATACAAATTTGTTACATGAGTTTGGAGAGGATGAATGGGATAAGTAGAGAAACTGATTCCTAGATCACTACAATCTAACTAAACCCCTCTTATTACGCTCAAGCTAAAACATAGCATGTTATATGGATCTTTGTATCTCTTGTGCATACAACTGAATGTCTGTCTGCTGTTTTGCTAATACCTAAGTTGTTTTGGTCACTTCCCTGTGAGCAAACCCTCCCTTCAGCATTGAGGTCAGTAGACATATTTGGTTCCTGGCTGTGAAGGAGAGCAAATAGGCAAGATTTGTTCAAGTGAGGGGGCAAGAGCAGAATACAGTAGAACGCCATTTATCTGACACTCCATATTCTGGCTCTCTACAGTAACCAAACACCCAGGACTCCAGGGCCAAAAGTGGGTGATCTCTCCTGTGGCTGCTAGAAGGTGCTGCAACAACGCACTTTTCCTTTCTCTGGATTTTTGATGATCTGATCTGGCCCCAGTCCCGATTAGATCCGATAAATGGGGTTCTGCTTTAGTTATTTCCTTTTGAAGGGTAGTGCCTAAGGGTAATACCTTTGCTGCAACTACACACTCACAGCTGGCCTGTGTCAACTGACTTTGGCTTGTGGGGCTCAGACTGTAGGCCTGTAAAACTGCTATGTAGATGTTTGGGCTGGGGCTGGAGCCCAGGCTCTGGGACCCTCCCCCCTTGTGGGGTCCCAGAGCTTGAGTTCCAGTCTGTGCCCAAATGCCTACATAGCAGTTTTACAACCCCTGCAGTCTGAGCCCCACAAGCCTGAGTCAAGTTAGTTGCAATGTAGACCTATCCCAAGAGGCCCAGTCATGGACCAGGACTCTCCTGGGCTAGGTGCTGTACATGCAGCGAACAAAGAAACAATTCCTTCCCTAAAGAGTTTACAATCTAAGGAAAAGATGAGAAAATAGGTGGACACAGACAGCTGGGAAGGACAAGGAAACATTGGGTCCATGTTGGTCAGCATGATAGGCAGGGATCACAACTCCCCATTTGCCTATTTATTTATTTGTAGGCATAGTAGTAAACGTTTGAAGAAGGACAATGAGATAGCTTTGTGGATATTTACAGGGAGCTCCTCCCACAGATGAGGCAGCACTGGGGAAAGCACAAAGGGGAAAATTTAACGGGTTATTCAGGTTCGTATCACTGGCTGATCAGAGCAGGAGTTGATATCTTTATAGCATATGAAATGACAGGTAGGTAGTGATAGGCTGTGAAAGTGAGGACAAGTAGGTGTATGTATGATACAGTGGAGAAAGGAGAGCCAGTCGTAGTACACAGAGAGGGGTAATGGTAAAAAGCAATCAGCTAGGTCTTTTCAGCAACATGTTGAACTGATGTGAGGCAAGATTGCATTTGTCAAGGTCAGAGGACCGTAATCGAGATACAAGATAGTGGGAGCTTGGCTCTGAGTTTTAGCTGTGTGGATGGATAGGTAAGGCTGTATCTTAAAGAAACTATGCAGAAGGAATTGGGGAGATTTAGAGACAGCCTGGATGTGAGGACCTAGAGAGAGGACTAAGTCAAAGATGACACCCAGTTTACAGGCCTGAGGGATAGGATGGTGATATTGTCCACAGTGATTGAGGTAGGCTGGCAGGGGAATATTCTGTTTTTGGCATGTTGAATTGAAGCTGATGGCTAGAGATCTTTAGAGATGTCAGATTTTAGTGTGGGCAGAAGGAGACAGGTCTGAGTAGAGGTGTGGATAATCTGTGAGTTGTCTGCACAATGAGAGTTGAATTCATGTCTGTGAGTGAGATTATCCAGAGACAAGGTGCAGAGGGAGAAGAGACAGGAGCCCTGGGGAACCATCAGAAAGTTGGAGGGGAATGAGGAAGATCTGCTGATGGAGTGATCAGAGTGAGAGCAGTCACTGAAGCCAAAGTAGGATGAGATCTAGAAGAGCATAGTCAAGAGCAGTGGTTCTCAACCTATTTATCATTGTGGCCTGCATACGCAGCCCCCAATGTGTTACTTGGGCTGCAAGTTGAGAACCACTGTGCCCAACCCCCGCAGATCCCTATGCCCAGCACCGCCCTGGCTAGAGACAGCTCCACAGAGTGGGGCCAGGTGCCAGGACAGCCCCGACCCTGCACCCTGCTATGTGGGGCCATGTGGCAGCCCAGCCCCTGGAGCCTGTTGTGCGGGGCTGACCAGCAGCTTGGACCTGGATGTGTGGCAGCCCTGACCCCCTTTTCCAGCTGTATGGGGCCAGGTGGCAGCCCTGACTCCGGACCCTGACCACCGCTGTGCTGCAGGTTGAGAACCACTGGTCAAGGAGGATAAGGATGGTGACAGATCCTGCCTTGTTTCTTTGAATTCCCCCCACATGCCTGTATCCATCTTTTGTCTTATACTTAGTCCCTGCTCCAAAAAGTTTACAATCTTTTTGTTCTGCTTCTACAGTGACTGTTCCCACGGTGTCCATGACTAAGGCTCCTAGGTGCTACTGCAACATAACTAATGATAGAGGGGAGGCTCTGAGCTTTAGCCGGGGAAAGAAGTCACTAAAGTTTCAGTGGCTTGCCAGGGGTCGAAGCCAGCTTGGCGTGGAGAAAGTCCAGCCATTCTAGACAGTTTGTTCAATGAGGTTAGAGATAAAAGGGGGAAGGGACAGGACTGGGAGAGGCACGTGGGCTCTTTAAGCTGGGAGACCCTAAGGCACCTTTGTAGTGGGAGAGCCTGGGGAGAGTGGGGGACAAGGGAGGGGGCAGGAGGGAGATCAAAAGAGAAAGTCGCTGCAGCAAGTGGCTCCTGTAGCCTGGGCACAACCAGGGGCCGCCCAGCCCAGCCCAGCCTCTCCCCGGGGCCCGAGCGCGGCAAGGCGCCCGAGGGACCAGCTGAGAGCGCGGCGCGCGCCACGGGGCCGGGGCTCGCTGGCCCCGCCCCCAACCTCGTCTTACCTCGCGAGGCCCCGCCCCCGCGCTCTGAGCAGGCCGGCCCCGCCCCCAGGCTCGCGGGAGGCGGGGCGGGGCGGGGCCGCTGCTGGAGCGGCGCCCGGCGGGCGGCCGCGGGAGGGAAGCAGCATGGCGGCCGGGTGCGAGCCGCTGAGCGCGCCGCCGCCTTCCCCTCCTGCCGCGCCCGTGGCGGGGCCCGCGGGCCCGTTGCCCGAGTAGCCAGCGCCGCCCGGAGCTCGCCCGGCCATGGAGCTCGCCCGCCCGGCCTTCCCGGCGCTGCCGCAGGCCAAGGAGGACTCCGAGGTGAGCGGCCCGGCCGCGCGCTCGGGCCTGGGCACGGGGCGTCCGCTCCCGCGCAGCGCTCCCGCTCCGCCTGAGGGGCCCGAGCGCCGCGGGATCGGCCCCCCTCCCCGGCCTGCCCCGCGGCCCTCCCGCCTCCCCACTCGCGAGACATCCCCCCTTCATCGGGGGGGCCTCCTGCCCCGGGGGGGGCGTGACCCCCATCCTCTTCCTTCCCCTTGGGACCTCGGCTGAGCCCCCCGCCCCATACAGGGGCGCTGGGACCACTAGTAGAGTGGGGGTGCTGACCCATTGACCCCCCCTCCAGCCAGGGGGTGCGGCAGCCCCCACAGGTGCCTAGGGACCCTCCCTCCCGTGCCTCCTAGTGATCGCCTTCTCTAAGGGTCACTTCTGATCCCTCTGCTGCATAAACCTGCCCCCAAGGTCCTACCTGCCCGCAGGTGACTATGGCAGCACCCCGGCCCCCCTAGGCACCCACCTCGTACCCCAGCCTGCCACTGAACATAGCGTCCTCTCCCCTCTGCTGGGATCAGGGGGACTTTCCCCCTCTCCTGCCATCTGCCCCTGCCTGTAAGGTTGCCCCTGTTTTGATAGTGCGCTGCCGGACAATTGCCTGCTACCTCACTTCTTAGACATTGAGGGGAATGGGTCACCTGGAAATCCCCTCTCCAGGTGTGTGGAATTTACTGATTGAGAGACAGTCGAAACAATGTGGAGCGCTGGGTGTTCCTTTGTTGAGGAAATATTTTTAGTATTCCAGATCGGGGACTGCCCCGCAGTTTAAGACAGGTGGCAATATCGGCTAAGGCAAAACTACTCCCTGTGTGGTGTCAAAAGAGCAAGGTCGGTTTGGGGTTTGATTTCTGAACGTGGCTTAAATCTGTAGTGCCAGTCTTGGGTACGGGTAATGTGTTTTCGTATGTTGCAAAGGCACAATTTTCCCCTTTTTGATAATGTCATATGGGTAGGGCCCTACCAAATTCACAGTCCATTTTGGTCAATTACAGAGTCATGGGATTTTAAAGATTGTAAATTTCATGATTTCAGATATTTAAATCTGAAATTTCATGGTGTTACAACTGTAGGGCTCCTGACCCAAAAGAGGGTTGTTGGGGGAGGCTGCATGGTTATTGTAAGGGGTCCCGGTATTGCCACTATTACTCCAGTGCTGCTGCTGCTGCTGGTGTCAACGCTGCCTTCAGAGCTGGGTGATGATAGAGCGGTGCCTGCTGGCCGAGAGGCCAGCACTGAAGGCAGCGCTAGCAGCAGCACAGAACTCAGGCTGGCATGTTATTGTATTGCCACCCCGACTTCTGCGCTGCTGCCTTCGAAGTTGGGCCCTCGCCACTCTCTGGCCACACAGCTCTGAAGGCAGCAGCACAGAAGTAAGGGCGAAATGTATTGGTATTGCCGCCCTTACTTCTGCACTGCTGCTGGTAGAGTGCTACCTTCAGAGCTGGTTGCCCAGCTAGGAGCTACCATTCTCTGGCCACCCAGCTCTGAAGGCCACGCAGAAATAAGGGTGGCAATACCATGCCCCCTCTACAATAATCTTGCAATCCCTCCCCCCACAACCATCTTTTGGATCAGGACCCCCAGTTTGAGAAACACTAGTCTCCCCTGTGAAATCTGTATAAAAGTACACAAAAGACCAGATTTCACAGTCTGTGACACATTTTTCATGGCTGCGAAATTTATAGGGGCCTACATATGGGGAACGCAAAATGCCACTGCGTTTATGGTTGGATGTGGATAGGGTCTGAAATCATGACAGTTTTATAAATTGCTGCATACTTTACAGATGCTAGAAATTATTACATCAGTATTGGTGGGAATTATTGTTGATTGCTTGTTTTGTGTTATGGTAAGCTATTTGCAATACCTAATTTATTATATCTATTTTCTTGTTTTGGTACTATTTCTTTAATGCCCTTTCCTTACTAGGTCTGGTAACAGTCTAAAATTTTAGACACATTCTCAAACACAAATATAATATAGTTTGTATCTGAACTCAAGTTACAAGTTGTGTTTGCAACTGACTGCAGGTAGTCAGTAGTATAGCTGTTTGTTTAAACAAGATATCTGCCCACTTTGGAGCACCCATGCATGCTACCTACAGCTGTGTCCAGAAATAGTTAACCAGAATTGTGTTTGTTTGACATTTTAAACCTCAATTTTAGCTAGCATAGTTTGAAAGGACACTGGGTAAACCGATTTTGAAAATAAATATCATTGCTAATGTTACAGCTATTTTAGTTAAAACTGAAATTATAAATCTATTTTACTTCTCACTGTTTGCATTTTTCAGTGTAGATAATGAAAACAGACTAATCCCTCATAGTTCTCATACATTAACATAATGCCGTAATGTTAGGGCTGTAAACGTGACAGGAAAAAAGTTGGAAATATTTTTTTAATTGTGAAAACACTTCTATTGATCACAGGTCTTGTAAATGTTTTTACAAAATGTAAGTTGTGTCTAACTTGCATCCCTTCAGTCCCCATTTGTGGGGAGGCGTAACGACTGTAATACCACCGATGTTAGAAAATATTTGTATAAAAGTAAAGCAAACTGACAAGGAGAAACCTTAAAATCACTTGTGATGCTATGAAGTCCAGTGCTTAAAATATGCTTTGGAAAAGTAAATTAAATTTGTCCAGTCAACAAAAACAAAACAGTTCAGTGAAAGCTGAAACTTCGTCTCTTATACACTGCCACAAGAAGGTAGATTAGTACAAGTAGTATAACAATACACCGCTTTTGAGACTCCTGTAATACTTAAAACTAGTGTGGTAGATTAAGTAACCATAAAATATCAGTTTAAAAATGATCAAGAATGTTGGGAATGTCATCTGATAGGAGCATCAGTAGCGTCACCCTGACTCACAGCGGGTACTACTTTCTGTAATGTAAAAGTTCCTATTCTAGTTCATTTCTCTCTGCATAATATCCAAGAGTGAAAATCAACAGGTAAGTTTTCTGGTAAACAATTTATTTGGGACGACCCTTTCAGGCTGCATGTTGCAGCCACTAGCC
The DNA here is from genome assembly GCF_027887155.1 of Malaclemys terrapin pileata. Lineage (NCBI taxonomy): Eukaryota > Metazoa > Chordata > Testudines > Emydidae > Malaclemys > Malaclemys terrapin. The sequence goes on along the minus strand of NC_071508.1, from coordinate 145,584,581 downwards.
TTGGAGAAAGATGCCTTTCAGAGCTCATCACTGCCATCCTTCAATCAGCGAGAACAGGGGTTCTCAACCTTTTGCTTTCTGAGCCTCCCCCCCCCCCCCAACATGCTATAAAAACTCCATGGCCCAATTGTGCCCAAGAACTGGTTTTCTGCATAGAAAAGCCAGGGCCAGCGTTAAGGGGTAGCAACCAGGGCACTTGCCTGGGACTCCATGCCACAGGGCGCCCCGTGAAGGTGCATTGCTTAGGCTTCAGCTGTAGCTACAGGGGTTTCAGTCCCATGTGGTGGGGCTTTGGCTTTTTGCCCTGGGCCCAGCAAGTCTAATGCTGGCCCTGCTTGGTGGACTCCCTGAAATCTGCTCATGCCCCTCCCCCTCCCCGGGATCCCTGGTTGAGAACCACTGAGCTAGAAGGCTTGCATTGAGAAACACAAGGCAGCATTTACCCCTACCTGCTGGGGTGAGGTTAAGTTCATCATGGCTCAGCAGCATTTGTAGTCTGCTGCCTTCTCAGGGACTGGAACTTGTGATTGGGTCTCCCATATGAGCACACAGAGCCATTACTGGGATGGCTCACGTTTTCTCATTTTTCTTTGTATTTACTTTAATTGAATGAATTTAGTGCTCATGCAAAGGAGGAGCTCAATCACGGTCTCCAGGTAGACACAATGTAGGCAGGCAGGTGCTGTCATCCAGCTTCTGCCGCACATCTCTGCCAGCATACATCAGTCCTGGCTTGCTTTATCTCCACTGTTCCGTGCTGAGGCACCGACTGCAGTAATGCTAAATTGTGCAATGTTGTGACATGAGCTAATAAGGTCTCGGATGAGATCACTTCTTTACTGTTTTCCATGTGCACTCTGATTAGATTTTGAACCCATATTTCCAGCTCACAGCGCCATTGAGGTTCCTATCGAGAATGTGTTTATCTGTATTTTGTGCATCTTGATGCATACTGGAAATATATCACAGTTCTGGCAAAGCGCATCTGGTAGATGCTGTGAATGTGTGTTAACAATTATAAGCATTTGTTTTATTATGGATCAATAATATTGAACATGTCAAAGCCTTTTGAATAATGATTTTACATGCTCCAAAATAATTTTAAACCTTAAACTCTCATGCTCTTTCAAACCCCATCCCCCCAATCCCCATGTAATTAGTCTACATCTTATAATTATTGCTTGCCAAATTTCATTAAAAACTGCAGAAGATACACACGGGGAAAAAATGGTATAACTGTTTCTACATTCCTGTCCATAAAGGTACATTGTAAAGTACGTTAGGTCCAAAGTTCAGCCTCCTTTAACAGTTTGATTATTACTGCTTTAAACTCTTAACACTTCTTGGCGAAAACCCTCTGCTCAGATGCTGAGAAATTAAAATAAAAACCACCCATTTAGGAGCTAGGTTTTGTACTCATGTTCCCTCTGCTGGCTCTACAGCAGTAATTAATACACTGTTCCCCAGAACCAGGGTGTAATAACTGATGTTGATGAATAAAGGAAGGAATAAATAAAGAAAAATCGTAATTTCGAGAGACAAAGATAATCGGTGTTTGCCAGAAATGTAGAAAAAAGCAGTATCTATGTAATTAAAACAATGCAGACCCTTAAACATGCTTGCAGTGGTAATCACTGCTAAAATATTTTAGTTTGAAGAAAAAAAGAGTTAAGGATTTAAAATTTCCATTTTGTAGTCTTAATTTGTAGAATTTGGATTATAGTTCAGTATTTGGATGTAGGTGCCTAAAGTAAACATTCTTAATGTGGAGGTCAGTCTCTTGGTACAGTGGCTCTCAACCTTTCCAGACTACTGTACCCGTTTCAGGAGTCTGATTTGTCTTGTGTACCCCCAAGCTTCACCTGACTTAAAAACTACTTGCTTACAAAATCAGACATAAAAATACAATAGTGTCACCGCACACTAGTACTGAAAAATTGCTTACTTTCTCATTTTTACCATATAATTATAACATAAATCAATTGGAATATAAATATTGTACTTACATTTCAGTGTATCCTATAAAGCGGTATAAGCAAGTCATTATCTGTATGAAATTTTAGTTTGTACTGACTTCGTTAGTGCTTTTTATGTAGCCTGTTGTAAAACTAGGCAAATATCTAGATGAGCTGATGTACCCCATGGAAGACCTCTGCATATCCCCACCTAACCCGGGTGAGAACCATTGCCTTGGTGTATTTTGCATACTAGTTATTGCCTAAGGGCTGGTCCACACTAACCCCCCAGTTCGAACTAAGATACACAACTTCAGCTACGTGAATAATGTAGCTGAAGTCGAAGTACCTTACTTCGAACTACAAAGTACTTACCGCGGGTCCACACGCGGCAGGCAGGCTCCCCCATCGACTCCGCGTACTCCTCTCGCGGAGCAGGAGTACCGGCGTCGACGGCGAGCACTTCCGGGATCGATTTATCGCGTCTAGACAAGATGCGATAAATCGATTCCAGAAGATCGATTGCTTATCGCCGAACCCGGAGGTAAGTATAGACGTACCCTTAGTCTATTATATTATTCAATATAAAAATAATTGGGAGGACTCATTTTGTTTGTCAAACATTCGTAGCAACACTAATTTTGTGTCAGTTGTCTGTGGTTTAAAACTTTGTAATCTGTCTGTTTTACCCAGATGAATTACAACTATTTTGTGTAAACATTTAAAAATCTAAGAAAAACTGGGAACATTTTCTTAAGCTTTCACTTTTACATGAGCTGTAGATTACTGTAAAATGAAACCCAACAAAACCCATCTTAATACAAACTTTTAATACCTGATGGTCTGTGGGCACTTAAAAATAATGTTTTTATTTATTTTTTTTCTGTTAAAATGTATGATCAACATACCCAAATAAAAATCAGACAGGGAAAAGGCTTTAAAAAAAAATGCTACACAATGCTAACAAATGATACAAATTAAAAAGAAAACAAATCTTGAGCCTAATTTTGTAGGATGTCACCAAAATACATATGTCAAAGGGGGAGCATTTCACAGCTGTAGAAGCTGATAGTCCTCTCATCTGTGGTGATTAGTTTAGACCACTGGTCTCCAAACTTTTTATGCCCAAGATCACTTTTTGAATCTAAGGGCAACACAGGTTCTATCCCGCCCTTTCCCCAAAGCCCCACCCTCCTCACTCCATTCCACCCCCCCATTCCCCCCATCGCTCATTCTCCCCCACCCTCATTCACTTTCACCGGGCTGGGGTAGGGGGTTGGGGTTCAGGGTATGGGCTGGGCTGGGGCTGAAGGGTTCACAGTGTGTGAGGGAGCTCTGGGCTGAGTCTGGGGCAGGGGTTTGGTGTGCAGGAGAGGGTGAGGGATCTAAGCTCTAGGAGGGAGTTTGGGTGCAGAAGGGGGCTCCAGGCTGGGGCAGAGTGTTGGGATACAGGGTGCTGGCTCTGGGAGGGGGGTCAGGGCTGGGGCAGGGGATTGGGATGCAGGAGGGGGTATGGGGTGCTGGCTGGGGGTGTCAGGGCTGGGGTACAGGAGGGGGTATGGGGTGCTGGCTCCGGGAGGGGGCTGAGGGTAGGGTTTGGGGTGCAGGAGGGGGTATGGGGTACTGGCTCCAGGAGATGGCTCAGGGCTGGGGATTGAGGTGTGGCCTCTCACCGGGCAGCACTGACTTCCCTCGGCTCCTGGTCGGCAGCGGGTGCAGCAAGGCTAAGGCAGGCTCCCTACCTACACCGGCCCCACACTGCTCCTGGAAGGGGCCAACACGCTCCTGCTGCCCCTGGGGGGAAGGCCAGCGGGCACGTGGCTCTGAACTCTGCCCCACTCTGCAAGCACTGCCCCTGCAGCTCTCCCGGCCAATGGGAGCTGTGGGGGCGGTGCTTGCAGGCAGGAGCAGAGCATGAAGGGAGACCCCTGCCTGCAGGGCCATGCTGGCCGCCTCTGGGGGCAGCGTGGGGCCAGGGTCGGCAGTGAGCCTGCCTTAGCAGCAGCCACACTGTGCCACCAGAGATCGCAATGGACTTGGGAGATCCTCTAGGATTGACCAGTTGGTGACCACTGGTTTAGACCCTGCACCTGTGTGGAGCTCTGTTGAAGTCAGTGGGAATCCCAACAGACACAGCGGTTTACTTGCATGCAGCGGCTTCCAGGAGCATGGCCTAATCTGAAAAGTGATTGTAAAAATGACATTGTGAGGCTCCATGTTTATTATCTCATTACTGTTCAAATCGATATGCTCAGTTTACAAGAGGTGCATTTTCTAACTACAGTCCAGCAAACTCAACCTTTTTCCTAATTTGGTGTAAATAAAAACAGTTTGAAACAATCTTAGTAAAAAATCCCTTCCCCGGTGCCAGTTGCAAATGTGTTCACTTCCTTAATATTTGTGGTGTTCTCCTACTAGATCTTCATGGGTTCTCATAGTCATCCAGACAACAGAGTAGGCAAGACCTCTATTTTCATCCTGTTTAAAAAACCAAAAATTCTACTCTGATTATCTTACGTGCCTAACAGTGAGAGGCAGCACTCTGCCTTCACCCTCCATCATCTGTTACAGAATATTGCATTGATGTAATCTAGTGGTTCTGAGTTCGTGTTTGTAAATTGTTATGGGATTTCTTCCAGACTAATACAACAAGGTGGAGGAAATAGCGCACAAAACAAAGTATTTTGTTCTTGCCATCTTTCCTTCCCTTATGTACGTTTCTCCATTTTCTTTGTAGTTTCCTTTGTCTTAATTTTCTTTGTTTACTCTTTTCCTGTTTCTTGAAAGAACAAGTAAGCACGCTAGCATACTTTCTCTTTCCTATTTGTGTTCCCTCTTTCTCTTCGGTTATCTTCACCTGTTTCTGTTCTGTCTGCTGCCCCATGAATTTCCCTGTTGTTTTGCCTTGTTTTCCTATCCAATCCCCATTGTCTTCGTAGTCAATTAACTTGCTTCCCACCTCTGCTTTGGGATTCACTCTGTATTTTCAAAGGTTAAAATATTTGTATGGCAGTTTATATGCCGCACTGGAGAAGTACTCCGCAAAAATAGTTGATATATCTACAAAAAACAAACTATTAGAAGCTTTTTGTCAAATGCAGCTTCCCCACCCCGTCTCTGTGGATGTGCCTCACTCAGCTGTGCACGGATGCACTAGTTTAACCACTCCTTAGAAAGATTTGTGTGGGAGTTGTGTTCAACACCTTCTCTTGCCCAGTTCCATTCCGTATAGACAGCCTATTTGTGTCTGCTTGGTACTACCCTAGAGCAGCTCCTGTTTGTGGCTACTAAGAATTTCAATCCCTGGTAGGAAATGGAGATTAAAGAAGCACATTTTACAGTGATAGAAAAGGTGGTTGTCAGTAATATTCATACCTTTCTCTTGAATATATTTTCAGCAGCCTAACTGTGTATATCTGATTAATAGCAAAACTAAGAATCAGACTAGATGAAATTCATACAATTGGATGTTCAATCATCACTTTATTAATGCATTTTATGGCCTTTTGACAGTTGTATTTTGCACTCCTATTTAGAAGTGCCATCAGTACAACCAATTTAAGTTTTATATATGGCCCTTAATGCACAATATCACAATGTGTTATGGAGAAAGTGATTAGCTAATGAGAGAAGGAAGGTTTCAAGATAAGTACCCGTGGAAAGAATTAGAGGATGTAAGTGAACAATCATGGAGAGTTGTGGTGTGAGGACAAGATGCTAAAACTGTCAGAACAGACTAATAGTAGAAAATGAAATGAGGGAATTAGGGTAAAGTAAATGAAGGACTTTGAATGGCAGGAGGGAAACTTGGATTTGGAGGGAGAGAGGAAATTGAGAACTGTGGTTCTGCAGGGGGATGATTGTTTCCTACTTTGAGCACCACAGCAACCTAGTTAAAACATCCTGGACATGTAGAAGTTCAGAAAATTGGGATGTAGAAAGACTGCCAGAGGAAATTTCAGTAATTAAGGGGAGTCGCGAGGTTGGGAATTAAGATCTCTGGAGAAGTAGAGTCAAAGTAAAGATGGATTCTTGCTACAGTATAAAGGTAGTTCTAAAGAAGCTTATAGAGAAGTGAGATGTGGGAGGAAAAAGATTTGGGCCCAGATCCACAAAGGGACTTAGGTGCCTAAATTCTAGTTTTTAGGAACTACTGCAATCCTCAGCTGCCACCTGTAGGTGCCTAAACTCACACCAAAAATTTTTGCTTTAAAGTTCCTCTAGGTGCCTAAATTTCTGCCTTTGGGGAGGAACAGTACTGCCTCAGGCTGGAGATAGGCAACCTGCGTAATCCCTCGTGCGAACCTCAAACCAGCTGAACTTCAGCATTGCCCTTCCTATCTTGCCTGTGGGGCCCAATCAAGTATGCGTACTCAGAGCACACCTAACCCACACAAACCAGCCAAGAGATCAGAGGAGGCCTCCCTCATAACCTTCAGTCCGTTGGCTAGGGTACTCACCTGGCATGTGGGTGACCCCAATTGAGTTCCCGTCTCTGCCTGATGAGGTGACGGAATTTGAATAGGGGTTCCCCACCTCTTATGTGAGTGCCGTAACCACTGGATTGTGGGATATTCTGATGTGGGGCTCTGAATCTCTCGAAGCTCTCAATTTTTTATTCAATAATTATTCATAGGGCCAGAGAGAGAGTGAGAATGACTCCATAGTCCAGTAGGTAGGGCACTCCCCTGAAAGTTCAAACCTCACTCTTCAGGTAAAGAAGGGAAGTAAACTGACGTCTCCCACATTCTGGGTGAGTACCTCCTAACCAGTGAACAAAAGGTTAAAAAGGAGTCTGCCATCTCCTTCCCACAACCATTTTGTGTGGAGTAGGCTTGTGCCGCTGCTGCTCTGGAAAGAAATGGTGTAGGCACCTGATTGCAGGAGAGGTTTCCTGGCTGTGAATTGCAAGAAGAGAGAGATGTCTCGCTTGCAGAATGGACTTGGGCACCTAAGTCTGAGAGAGAAGTGAGGCTTAGGACACATCCCTCTCATTGGCATCTCCCATTGGCTAGCTTAGGTGGGCAGCTGCCTAGCATCTTGCCTTGTGTGCATCCTTTTCTTAGGCATCTATCTCTCCCATGTGTGGTATAGGGAGCGTTGCAGTGACTTACGTACTTTGTGGATCCCTAGGTCATGATATCAAGGATAAATTGAGATAGTAGCAATGGAGTCAGACTTTGGTGGAGCAGGGGGACTTTCCCCTAGTGACCCATATACACCATAAATATAGTCAAAATAAGACGACTTGGTTACATTTTAGAATGTGGACAGGACAAGACTTAACCCTCTCCTGTAATTGGATTAAAGCTTTGGACATGCCCAAGGATCCCATCCCATCACAGACCCATCCACACTGCAAACTGTAACCTAGTCAGGGGGACAACTGTAATATAACCAGATTTTCTGACTTGGGTTGTAGTTATAGTGCTTGATGGACCTCGGGACACTTATTTAGTCTCCAGAGATCCAGTAGTATGAGATTACTGTATAGCCAGGGGATAGAAGGATCAAAGTAAATTCAGCAGAATGTATGATTGCATACTTTCTGCATAAAAGTGAGACTTAAGCTAGCAATGACACAGCCGAAGGAGAAAGATCAACCAAGGGTAAGAGCAGAGTCTTGGAGTACTTCTAAACTTCTTACAAGAAATGAAAAAAGTTTAGATAAGAGGATGCTGAAGATGGATTCTTGTTTGGGGAGCAATCAATATTGCCACACAGAGATCCAGTAGGATAAGTAGAGGGATCTGTCCTGAGAGGTGAGGGGTGTCATCAACCAGCTGGAGAAGACCCTTGTCTCAGTATGGTGAAAGGTTCAGAAGTCTAGAAGGGGTCAAGGAGATTTCACTGAGTTGTTGTAAAATAACCATTATTCACAGCAGTAAAGGCTTCTCAAAAGGGGATGAGGAGTGGTTCTGTGTGGCAGGGAAAGAGCCATTGCAGGTGGGAGTGACTGATGGCAGTGATATAAGGGGGAAAGGTAGGGGCTTGAGGCAACAGATGAAGTTCAAAGGGGGATCTAATAGGTGTTCTTCATAAAAGAGAGAGATGCAAGATGACATTTTCTGCTAACACTACATCATTTCATAAACTTACACATACATAATCCACAAGGTCATACATTTTATTAAACTAGTATTCCTAATTCTACAATTTGGCCAAACACGTTCCTCACACAGGCAAAGAGAGTTTGTCCATCAGTTCTCTGGTTATTAATATTAAATATAGAAGTCAGTGTTCCAGCTTGTGTGTTAATAGCTATCCCTTGCTTCAGAACATCAGATTCTCTCTTGGTTAATGCTTAAATATAAAGTTGGCTTATTACATTACACACCAGGTTTTCCACCACTTTCTGGAGCTTGTGCCTCTCATCCAGAATACAAAGTGTTTCATAGGCCACCAGTGTTCCTAACCATAATCATGAGCAGGCACAATTTTTTGACTGCAACAGGACCAGAAAAGATGAATCTTTATGGATTGCTTGCTCCTCAGCCAGAACTGAGCTCCAGTAAAGACTGAATCACATGCAGTGTGGTTGTATGCGCTCATAGGCCTTAGCTATCAAAGCAAACGTGTACCATTTCGGTGACGTATTGTCACGGTGCATACGCACGTGTGAGTATTTGCACTTTTTCATACATGATGGTTTTTAATGGTGTATGTGCTGTTTAGTATAAGATAAATCCAGGCAGACAGCAGACACTGTTTAAAACTCCCTCACATTCTTCACTCTACACTGAGCCATTAACTGGGGGTCTTGGGGGGACACATGTGCAGGATTGATGTTGTATATTCATTTTAGTTCTTTCACAACTCCTGAAAGTCCCCCTAGATTCTCTCTGAACAGCTGTGCCTGTGAGCCACAATCCAGTTTGGGATAGCCGGTTATAGATGAACAATACCTCTTTGCATGGCTTTTTTTGATCACTTTTGCATGGCACTCTTCAGTTTGGTGATTTACAAACCATAGCTAGGAACGATTTCATCTGGTGCTGAGTTACATTCACTACTTGGGTATAATCTGCCACATGGTTAACAAATCTTAGCAGTATTACTGTATCCAGTTGGCATGTCTTAGTAGAGTTTGTTTTCATAACAAAATTCCCACGTTCTGTCTGATCTGAGAGGAGATGCTTACTATTGTTTGTCTGCTGGGTATCTCAGGCAGTATGCAAAGAGCATTGTCACTCTGGAGAAAATACTGATGATGGGATGAATTCCTTGGTGTGAGACATCTGCCAGGGCTTAATCTAGACAAAGATATTTTCATATACTTTCTGTACAGCAACTGAATAATCTTGTATTGTTGAGTGCAAAAGCCATGAAAAACTATCATTAAACCACCAGAATAATAATTGCATTTTATTTTAGAATCTTCTAGTAACTAATCTTGTGCTTTTGGGTAAAGGAAGCACTTAATCTGAGAGAGCATCTTTCTGATACCTACTGTCCAAAAGAGATACCAGTGGAGAATGGCTTTTGTACCCAGGGTGGATAAAAATCAATGATTTAAAAAAAAATTTTTTTAAATCAGATTTTTTTATTTAAATTGGATTTTTCTGATAAAATGCTTTTTGAGGAAAAAACCTATCTAAAGGTAGTTTTAATTAAGATTACCTTATAGCTCAAAGGCAGAGAGTCCTGTGGCACCTTTAAGACTAAGGCCTTGGCTACACTCAGGACTTCACAGTGCTGCCTCGGCAACGTTATGAAGCACGAGTGTAGTCGCGCCACCAGCGCTGTATGTACTCGACCTCTCCAAGGGGAGTAGCTTGCAGTGCTGCGAGCGAGCATGCAGCACTGCAGGCACTGATTACACTGACACTTTTCAGCGCTGTACTCGCTGCGCTCGGGGGGAAAGGGCTTTTTCACACCCCTGAGCGCAGCAAATTGCAGCGCTGTGCAGCGCCAGTGTAGCCAAGGCCTAATAGATTTTTACAGATCCAGACTAACGCGGCTACCCCTCTGATACTTATAGCTCAAAGATGCTGTTAAAGAAAAAAATCAAGAATACATAACGTTGTTTTAGTTAAATAAAACAGTTTAAATGTCTGTTTGGTGGTGATCTCCTCCTAATACAGCATGGCAAGAAAATCCTTCAAATATTAATGACTCATCTGTTGAATTGGAGATAATTCACCTCCCCAAATGACTTCATAAATATCTGCTTCAATTACCGTTGGTAAATGAAATAATCAAACAATCATTCATTTTCTGATATAGTTGTAAAACTAATCTGAAAAGTTTTCAAAATAAATCACTTCAAAAATGTATAGTGTGTCCCTTCTAAAAATGAAACCTACATCTATCTCTGAATTGTGAAGAATATGTATAACCAACAAGAATGCACTTTTATGTAGACATGATTAAATCGAGTCTTCCTGACTAGTGATTTAAATCAAATCCTCCCTGTTTGTACCCGTAAGACTTTCCAAAGACATTGGAGACTGATGTCTGGAGAGCACATGGAGACATTTTTCTCCATTCAGAATATCTTCAGGTCATCCCTAATTTTCTTTCCCTGGACTGTGTATGGCTAATTGCTGCCTGCTTTTCTTGCACAACTACATTTTCTGCCACAGGATTTGGCCCCTATTATGATTTGTGCCTGCTTTCTTGTTTATGCTCTGTTTAAGTATTTCCACAAAAAAGTGGTTTTTTTGTCCCTAAGAAAAGAAAATTAGAAAGCAGTAGGACTCAGTCTTGCCTAAATATAACTGGTTGTATATTTAATGTTGTAATCCTTTAGACCAAACTTCTAACAAGGGTATGCACTCTCAGTATGCATTTTCACCATATTTTAAATTAAGACTGTATCTTATAAACTTGACAATACAAGGCAACCAAACAAACAGTGTTTATCAAAACGCACAAGTGTGTTTGTACAACAGGTTCCCAGGACACCAAGAGCATACATAAATCATAGGCCTTGTCTATATGGATAGTTAGAACAAAGGGAAAGCCTTTGTGGATGTTCTCATTTTGGTTTCAATCAGGTTTATTTCCGATTAGCTTAAATTGATTACAAACAGGTTTAATTTAAACTGAGATAAGAATACACAGAGGGCTTTCACTGGTTTAACTAAACTAGGGCAAATTTGTGTGTGGGCAAATTTAAAAAAGGGGAGGTTCTTTTCAATCAGCCTAGATATCAAAGGAAAGATATTGGTTATCAATATGTCCACACTTTCACACACTTTTAACTATCCAAAGTACTAATAATAAACTCTCTCCAAATTCCATTTCCAAACAAATATAAGACTAGTACAATCAGTGAGGCAAGACTTAGAAAGCCGTAAGACTCGTTTTCTTTTCCTAAGGACAAAGCCCATCTTTTTGTGTAAATAAGAAATCCTTAAGCTGATCACCAATTGTTCAAAACAAAGGACGCAATCAACTAAAAATCATTTCTCTCATAGAATTTACCTTCTATTACAAGTAATGCATGATTAGTGTAACTGGAAGATAACTTTTAAAAGTTAACTAATGTATTTACTTTGTGCATTTGGCAGTGTTTTCTGTGTAATCAATTTCACTGCAATCCATTTTCTGTGTTTGTGTAGTTTTTTCACACAGTAATAGAGAGAATTTTTCTTAAAATGTGGTTCCATATTTTAATTTGAATTGAACTTTCCTCAAATGCTGCCCCAGATTCAATTCTGCAATCCAGAGGCTTAGGGAAAATTTTTTACTTTGATACCAAAATCCTATATAATCCTACTAAATATCATTTAGTCAGTAAAGCCTCACTGGGTACCTATTTTTGTTTTAAGACATGTATCTAAATGAGGGAGGTGATATATTACGATGTTAACAGTATTTATGGCTTCCTCAAATTCCTAGAATTGGCCATACTGTGATTTTGGGACCTGAAGCTACTACTCCCACTTCTGAAATCTAGGGGTTACATTCCATAATTCATTCCTTGCAATATAAACTGCTACCGTAACCCTGACACTTCAAGTCACAGTCAGCAGTTGTCCAATAAGTATGTTTTTATATAACCTCTTAATTTTCTAAGGGGATGGTGGGAAGGGAAAAAGGGATATCAGCAGAGCCCTGGAAGGGCAAATGGGAAGAATTCATATAAATTTAACAAAGGAACTATTAATGCCTCTGTGGAAGGCGGATTGAGGAAATCTTATGTAAATACACACACGCTGTGGAAAACTAAGCAGGTGTGCTTATCACCCTGATCTCTTTGCATATATGTTTTATTCCTTTGCCCTCCCCCCATTGCCTTTTTAGATTGTAAATTCTTTTTGTTGGTAGAATACCTACCATAAGGGGACCTTGATCCTGATTAGGCCCTAAAGTATTAACCAGTAACTGGAGGAGAGCAGGAGATAATTAACATGGGATAGGGAATGAATGAGTGAACAGCAGGAAGGGGCAGTGGATTGTCAGGGAGGAAACGAATAGGAGTGGGACAGACGGTGTTTATAGGTTGTAAACCTCAGCTCTGGCAGTTGTTCTGTAAGGTGCCAAAAACAAACAAACAAACAAAAAAAACCGTGTGGGCGTTTGGAATGCTGGTTCTAGCATCTAGAATGTGCAGGTGGATTGAGGGGATGGTACAAAATGAGCCAAGGCAGGCTGCTCTGTAGTGGACCTTGCACTGGCCACAAAAACACTTTGAAGGGATTGTGATGGTGCAGGAGTCGGACATGCTAACTAATAGGAATATTCAGGTCCTTCTGGCAGGGAGGTGTGCATACAAACCCATCCAATTGTCTAGGATAAAGAAAAATAGAAATGCCTTTTTTGTGACTTACCAGTACTCTGCAGTGGAATTGGCAAACTGTTAATATAAAATCAGTTTCTGGAATTGTCAAAGCTTAATATCAGGTGATGGATTATATGGTGGTACTTGCAAGATTTCTGTTGATGCATACCTTTGCCTATGTTATAGCCATAGAAACATCCCCTTTACCAGAATTTTGTATCCCCCAGGGCTAATGCAGAAAACTGTTTAGAGACAGGTTAGGCTTGATCCACTCATCATGAAAAGTTTGAATTTCACTGGTCCCTTTGGTTGGAATTCTGCTAGTGAGTCCAACAACTTTCTTTGCTCTGATGGTTCATTTTGACCCAAGATGCATTTAGTAGCAGATTATGAAATGGCAGCCAGCTGGCTTAATTTAGAAAATCCATATTCCAGCAATCCGACTATTTCACAATGTGCTTGTTTGTTTTGGTTGCTAGCTTTTTTTTTTTGCACATTCCCTATTGTGTGCGTGTGTGTATGTGTATATATATATTTATTTTATTTTTTAAAGGATTGGACCTATCCCATGAGACGAGAGATGCAGGTATGACACTTTAATTTGTTCATTGGAGCCAAAACCCAGTGGCTCATTCAGTAAGTACGTGGCGTTGCCAAACGAAAGACTTGACTTCAAAACTAACCACAGGCTCTTAAATAGCAGTCTGGCAGTATTCCAGCACATATGCCTCCTGGGGGAGGGTGCATGCTGCATTGTTCTTGAATTCCCCACCCCTAGTGGTTAGCATAGAGTAGTTACAGTATATAGCAGGAGGATGCTAGCAATCTCTTTTGCTGGACATGTGTTGTGTTCTACTGGAGGTTTACGTATGAAGGAAGGGATTTTTTTTTAATGGGGGAAGAGGAATGAGGAGAGAAGAGTGGACAGTCTAGAATAAAGGCTGACTGGGATCAGTGTTGCAAACATAAAGTTAAAAAACACTATTAATTGGGAATCTTGGACTCTCTCCCAATACCTGAAATATACAGTATTTTGCCTTCATGTACGTGTTAGAGCCTGGGAATTACAAATAGACTAGAACTTTGCTTCTGACTTAAATTCATTCAGAAGCAGGTGTTCTCCAATAGCAGCCTTTGGGGAACTTAAGTGTTAGTACATGACCTTTCAGCCAAATCCTTGCATAAAATAAAGATCTTCAGACATGCCTGAAAGTGAGATTGAATGGAGGGGGGATAACTGGATACAAATTAATCATTTGTTACTAACTGTCATATAAAGTGAAATGACTTATTGCATATGTAAACTGCACATAAGTGAGCTTTTGGAATACCTAAGATAACTTGCCTTCACCCCAGCTCACAATTCCACTGAAACCCACTATTTAAAAAAGGGCTGGATAAGGTGTGGCAATCTAACGAACTTTGCCCATATAAAGGATTTAATTTCTCTTTCAAAAATAAGAGTCTCTTCTTATGGATCACATTTCTCTTACTTTGCAAAACCTTTTTTCCTAGCCCTGTTATAAATGACGCTTGATAACATGTCCCTCACAACATGATAAATTACTTATTTCCATGGCCACAGTTGGAGCTGAGAGCCCAATGCATTTTTAACTACGTTTTTTGAGTTGATGTTTAATGTTGTTGTTGTTTTTTTTCCCCCTGTAGGAAATTTTACCTGGGTTATTTTTAGGCCCATATTCTTCAGCTATGAAAAGCAAGGTATGGTTTTCAGAATCTTCTCCTCTAAGTAAAGTTCTAGCAAAATTGCTCTTGGCACATTGTTAACATTGTTATTGTGAAAAAGTAAATTGCAGACAGTTAATATTTACACAACTCTCTGAAGTCTTTCATATGAGCTCAGTATAAAGGACACAAGGTAAATGAGGGAATATCTTTTATTGGACCATCTTCTATTTTTGAGCTACACAGAGCTCTTCCTCGGGTCTGGGGAAAGTACTCGGGGGATACGCCTACACAGCAAAGAAACACCTGCGGCTGGCCCGTGCTATCTGACTCAGCTTTCTGGACTCAGGCTGGAGTCTACACAGCAATGAAACAGCCCCTCACAGGGCAGCTGCAGGTGTTTCTTTGCTGTGTAGATACCCAGTGTCACAGCTAAATACGTGGTCGAACAGACAGATTAGCATATAGTCTAAGAGGGACCGTTAACGGTCCACTTCACCTTGAATGGTCCCTTAGCATATATTCTATCTGTTCCACCTTGTATTTAGCTGTGACATTGAGTACCTTTCCCAGACCCGAGGAGGAGCCTGTGTAGTTTGAAAGCTTGTCTCTCTCGCCAACAGAAATTAGTCCAATAAGATATTACTTCACCCACCTTGTCCCTCTAATACCCTGGGACCAACACGGCTACAACAACTCAGTACGAATGACGTATTGTCCATTTCTTTTATTACCTGCTATGGTTTGTCAGATTTGCAAACTCAAAAGATGTGTTCACTTGGGCAGGATGAAGGTAATCTGGGGCTATAGGAACACTATGACATGAGGTTCCCTGGCCTGTGCCGTGATCCCACTCGTCCCAGAGCAGTGAGTCTTGGAATTGGCACCCCATTCTGATACATGGGGCAGTTCAATTCACACCTTTCAGCTGTTATTTCAAGCTGTCTGCAGACTCAGGTAGACACCTTTGTATCTGGTGCACCCAGTTCATGTTTGAGTTTTCCTTGACAATCATGAGAGCACAAAGCTTATTTTGAAACAAATGAAAGCTGAGTCTCATGTAATCACATGCCTAGGATGTTAACTCCTGAAGTCAGACCCTGAACTCCGCTACAGTGATTTATTCACTTGCCTCTGCCATATACTACTACCCTACTCACTCCAGACAAAAGAATCTGTAATACTAGATTGTATAAACAAGTATTCAGTGACTTCCCCTAAAGGTGATGAGCATTTATCAGTGATTTCACCATAATTAACAAAATCTGAGTTTATAGATTGTGGCAAGCAGATATTTCTGTGAATGCTCCTTTGTACTTTGTTCAGAAAATGGATATTGGGCCATTGACAGTTATTTCTCTGTTAGTGTTATAACCATAAATCAGATCAGTCAATATAATATTTATGTAGTGTGAACTAAGATAAGTGGCTGGTGTTCCGTTTGAACATATCCCAGAGGCAGAGAAAAGGTTTGCAAAATTACATTATATAGTTTAGAAATATCACTTCTCGCCTGTTACGGACTGGTTCCATCAAGATTCAGTGTTAGCAGTAATATTACCACATGGCACGTGAACTTGAGAGAGATTTCAGAGAAGTTGAAGGGTGTGCTGGGGGTGGGGAAACCATTTTTTAAATCCCCTCTCTGCTGGGTGCTTTTTTATCCCTGCTGCTAGGAGCATTCTTCATATAACCCTACATTTGATAAAACAGTTCTCTTTATCTGAATATTTGGAGGTCTAGTCTTAAATGTATTCACTTTTCATATACTTGCCTGATAACCCCAATCTAACATTTCACATTGATCATAATTTAAGGATAGTGTTATTTTTTATTATAACTCTAAATATGCTACAATAAAAAACATATCTGTTCTTTAAAAATCTTACCTAAATTCTTATCTTTTGCAGCTACCTATACTTCAGAAACATGGAATAACCCATGTAATATGCATACGGCAAAATATTGAAGCAAATTTTATTAAACCAAACTTCCAACAGTTATTTAGGTAAGAAATGAACATAATAGCATTCTGAAAAATAAAACCATATTGAAGATCTTATTTTGAAAAGCTATGCTTTAATTATATTGAATGGGATTTTTAAAGGTGTTTTCCTTATTGCTAGCATGGTCCTCTCAAGTAATCGTGTTATGTTTATATTGTTTGAAAAATCTCACTAAAATAAACAAGGTTGTGTCAGATAATCTCGACAATGAGTATTTGTCCCACCACGCCACAAAATACTTTGTGGTATGCCAGACAAACACTCAGAGTCTCCAACTGTCTTCCAATTACTGATCTGTCAGTTCTGGGTATAGTTTGTTTAAGTAAGTTGAAACCCTGCTGCAATAACTGATTCAAAGACAATATTGCAGTCTTTTTGTGGCATACAGGGCCCCCAGAAGAGAGTTCAGGTACAATTTAACATCTTGGGAATATGGAATAGCTGTTAAGCTGCATTATATATAAATTCATAGCCACCTTGGTTCTCTGCATCTTTGAGAACCCCTTCCTAAGGGGTTTCGCACTGCATTTTGGATCTCATCCTTCCAGCTGAGAACTGGATAGGATCCTTCAGATTCAGTCAGAACCTTTTCACGGCCTACAAGGGTGCTACATTCCCCATAGTCCTGGAAATGAGACAGGAAAATGAGGCTAGGTCTCTTATATGGCATTGTACAACTTTTTATGCACTTTTCTGAGTGACATTGTTGCAAAGCTATCTTCCAGATTTACTGTACCCATTAAAGAAAAGGCAATATATAATACTGTTGTATGCTCACAGTAACTGTTTTAATTTCAGGTATTTAGTCTTGGATATTGCAGATAATCCAGTTGAAAATATAATACGATTTTTCCCTATGGTAAGTATTTTGGTCAGTCAGTTTGAGTGGATTGTGAATGGAGCAGTTCATAGTCAGATTTTCCAAAGTGACTAGTAATTTTGGGTGTTGCAGTTTTTCAGTGCCTAACTTGAAACATCTTATAATGGATTCTATTCCTGGCTCTGCCATTGTCCTGCTTACTAACCTTGATCAAGTCAGTTTCACCTCTGTGCTTCACTTTCCCCATCTGCGGAACTGGGACAATGATACTGACCTCCTCTGTAAAGCACTTTAAGATCCGCTGATGAATAGTACTAATAAGAGAGAGGTGGTGGTATTATTATTTTATTATTCGTGCTTGATTTTCAGTGGGTGCTCATCACTTTCTGGAAAGCAGGCCCATTTAAGGTATACCAAGATGTGTACCCAGAATTACTAGATATTTTGGAAAACCTTGGTTTCTAAGAATCAGCCCTATAATTTTTTCCTTACAGCAAATGTTAGTACAAGTCAGTTTAAAAAATGAAAGGAAACTGGATGGTGCAGAATTTCAATTTGTTTTCTGGAAGCATATCGTAATCTACTTTAAAGGACTTAAAAGGCAATTTTCATAATAAAAAAATTCATTTTAATACCTAGTTACACTCTAGAACATTAAACAGAAAAATGTGGTTAAAGAAATGCTGAGCCTCAATTTGTACACTTTGGGTTGTTTTTGAGAGAATTGAAGCATTTTATGAGAATTCCCCCCAAATTAAGTTGGAGGGGAGGGAAATCACATCTGGCCTTGCATCTTACAATAGTCCCAGTGTTTCCATAGTGTGGACCACATAAGTCTGTTTCCTGGGGCCACCTCCTTCCTAATCATTAATCCATATTTGATCACAGAGCAGTGTGTTGACGTGGATGGTAACACGGTAGAGGTGTGTACTTTCAACAGTCAAACACAGTAACACTTTGTCCCCTCTCTTTGAGGGGAGAAATCATTCACTTTTTGTTCATTTCCTCTACTTGCCTCACTCTTGACTCCTTCAATGTACTACTCTGCAGCTACTTGCCTTCTCCCCATTCCCCTGCCCATGCTGCCGGGCTGCCTGGTCCTTTTTCTGCCCTGTTCCTTGTAACTGTTTTACCCTGGATATGCCTTTCCTACCGATGGCGGTCGACCGCCAGGATGGCTCGTTTGCTCTCCTATGTAGCAGTGACCCAAAAAAGAGAGGTCTCATTTCCAGCTGCATATGAAGGTTACTGGGCTCTTCTATGCAGTGAAGAGACGAGAGCTTGAACAGCAGCTGGAAACCAGGAAGAGCTAGCACTATTTGGTGACCCAGAGAGCTCTTTAGACCACGCAGCCCATGTTGTAGGTTGATTAATAGAAACCTACAAAATAGATTTGAAAAGGTGGCTTTTTACAGTAGATATACCGACAGCAATGTAATTCTTCGTAAGTACTTTATTGTGACCCAGATTATATTTGTGTTGGGTATTTTGCTTTTCATCTGTTCATTTCTGGATAGCATAGGCTGTTTGCATTGAATTGTCATGAAGTATCTTGGGGTCATGTTGGGATTATAAATAACAAACTTTGTTTGTGGTAATGCTTAACTAAAATGTGTTTAATTTCTGATAATTAAAAACTTTTCTTTCTATCTCAAAATTCTCATTATAAAGCCCCTAATTTGTATGTAGAACAGTTAAGTGACATATTAGCATGTCAAAATCTTGACTCTTTACATACTAACTAATGATGTTTGGTGTGAAAACTCTTCCGTTTTTAAATGTAAAAATGGTGTTAGTATTTACAGCTCTAGTTGGAACTGCGTGTCTTCATGTAACCAACTCACTCTTTTCCCTATAGACGAAAGAATTTATTGATGGAAGTTTACAAACTGGAGGTAAACTTGGATTCACTTTTTCTTTGATTTACCTAATATCCTAATAGTTGTTACAAAGCTTTAAAAATCCACTTGCTTAGTTGTGTGTATCTGGACATAAATATTTGTAACTGTCAAGTACTGAAGTGGGGATTTCCCAAATGTTTCGGTTTCTTGGCTGACTGGTGCTTGTCATTTTGCATGCTCATGAACCTGGTAGTGGAACTAGTCTTAACATTACATTTTAATATAGGCCCAATACAAACTATTCTCCTTCCCTTCCCCCCAAACTTGGATAACCAATCTATTCCTAGAGCAGTCTGTACACTGCAGATTCGATTGTGTTCTGGAAACTAATACAGGTTCATATGCTTAGGGTTTTGTTTTTAAATGTAGGGCCTCGCTCCTATACTAGGATCCACGCTAACAGGATCCCGGTTAGTGATCTAGAGTGAAGTAAAACAAAATTTGTAAGACGCTAACCTATTACTCTTTAGAAAATACCTTGCTGTTGCATAGATGTGGTTAAGGTGAAAAGCTGGTAAACTTGGGAGAGAATAATTTTTACCCATCTGTACAAGTAATTCTCTCTCTTCTCAGGAAAAGTTCTTGTCCATGGAAATGCAGGGATTTCTAGAAGGTAGGAACCTTTCCCTTTTTTCTTTTGTTTTTATATGCAGTATGTTTTTTTTTCTAAATAGTTTGTTTCTTTTCAGTGCTGCCTTAGTTATTGCATACATTATGGAAACATTTGGGGTGAAGTACAGGTAAGAACAGTACATTTAAACTGAGTTGTAATTTAGTTGTCTTAAGTTATCCGTAGAAATTGAAATACGTTTAATTTAAAAAATACTTATGGGACATTGGTCCATTTGCAGTTTAGGATAACTGCCACCTTCCCAACCAAGTACTTAATTGTAAATGTAAAGTAATAATTTAACTTTGAAAATTCTTTATAATATTACTCAGGGATGTACACCCTGTGGCTTCAGGGCTTAAGCCAATCTTTAACTCTCGGGGATTGAGAGGAGACTTTTCCCTTTGGGCAGGTTATCCCCTGATTGTCTGCTGCAGGGTTGTTTTCAGCTTCCTCTGAAGCAGTTGGAGACAGGATACTGGACTAGATGGACCACTAGTCTGATCCAGTGTAGCAATGCCCATGTTCTTGCCTGCTGTAATAGTCCCTTGGGGCCTTCGCCACCCAGTGCAGTTTAGAGATGCTGTGCCTTGAGACCAACCTTGTGGCCCTAGGCAAGGGGGAGCCTAAAGGTATTTAATAAAATATAAAAAATAGGTCTCTCTCGTTTATAAAATCTCATAGAACTGGAAGGGACCCCAAAAGGTCATCGTGTCCAGCCACCTGCCTTCACTAGCAGGACCAAGTACTGATTTTGCCCCAGATCCCTAAGTGGCCCCTTCAAGGATTGAACTCACAACCCTGGGTTTAGCAGGCCAATGCTCAAACCACTGAGCTATCCCTTCCTCCCAAAGCCAACTCCTACACCCCCAAGCTAGTTTAGGTACAGAAGGGCTAGTTCTAACGGGCTTTTTAAAGAAAAATGTTTCAGTAGCAATAGATTGGTGTAGCTAGAGATGACTACAGAGATCTTTTTTCTCGTTAAGGGATGCATTTACTTACGTTCAAGAAAGAAGATTCTGTATTAATCCTAATGCTGGATTTGTCCATCAACTTCAGGTAACATTTTTTCCTGATTATAACTTAAAGCACGTGGCTTCCTTTCCAGCCAGTTATGTATATACTTATGCAACTAAAAATCAATGTTTCTCAAGTGATTTAAAATTAAACTAATTAGTATGTTTGTTGACATACTCTGACACTCATTTATCTGGAACTATGGGGGGTGGAGGAGAAGAGAGCTGTCACTTTAATCAGTTACCAGAATCAAACTTTGAAAAAAGCAACTTCGGACATGAGTAAAGAAATGAAAATCTGTTGTTTCATACTAATTAACCCAAGAAAGAAAAAATGGGGCTAACGAGATGGATGTGTTCCAATAAGCTTAACTCGTTGTTTACTAAACGTCTTCATTCCCATAAACCTTTCTCTGACCTTTGCCCTACGCAGCTTTCTCTCTTAGTCCTGTGTCTCCTTACTTTGCAAAGGGCCATGCATACCCAGTAGCAATATGTCCTTATTTTTTTTTTTAGGAATATGAAGCCATCTATCTAGCAAAATTAACTATCCAGATGATGTCACCACTGCAGCTGGAGAGATCACTCTCTGTTCCACCTGGTACTACAGGTGAGAAGTCTCTTCTGTTCTGTGTAACTACTCTCTCCTTTCCTAAGGACAGTGATGTGGCTTGGTTTTGTGAAGTGATTTCCATTGGCAACAATGGTCAGGCTTACTTGTGCAGTGCATCTGTTTCTCTCTGGGTGGAAAATGACTTCAGTTGGTATATAGGGGTTACTTGCAATCTTGTGTTTAGGATGGAGTATTCAAAATGCGCCACTTCCCCGATATGCTGGAGAAAGGGTGGCTTTGTGGCAAGCATCCTCAGAACCTGCTGAAAGCTCTAAGCTACATGGATCCAGACTGGGGGGGCAGCCAATAATCCGAGCATAGTCCATGCCTAAAGCTAAGGCACCTCTGCTTGGAAGGGAGGATTTTGTTGTGTTTCAATTGAGAGAGCTGTGCACTTTTAAAATGTTACCTTCAGTTTCCCTCCCTCACGTTGTCCCAACAGCGGCCTCTGGTCAGGCAAGGAGCACATGCTGTGATGACAAAAGGGTGAGGCTTTAATAGCCCACGCCCACTGCACATACTCAGATATGATTTCTCAGTTGCTTAGGCCTGGTCTATACTGCGGGGGGATCGATCTAAGTTACGCAATTTCAGCTACATGGATAACGTAGCTGAAGTTGACGTACTTAAATCGACTTACCGCGGTGTCTTCACCACAGTGAGTTGACTGCTGCCATTCCCCCGTCTACTCCGCCTGCCCCTCTCACAGCGGTGGAGTACAGGAGTTGACGGGAGAGCGCTCGGGAATCGATTTATCGCGTCTAGACTAGACGCGCTAAATCAACCCCCGCTGGATCGATCGCTGCCCGCCGATCCGGCGGGTAGTGTAGACCTACCCTTAATTCTTTAACTTCTCCTTTAATAAAGACTGAATTTGAGCTGCTTGCTGTAGCCATGTACGGTAACAAAGTGCACTTGGAATGTTTCACAGTGGAAAAATGTTTCACTTTGTTACATCTCCTATAACCCAAATGGCTGAACATTTGAGGTGTGGGGGGAGGACGACTAGTCAGAGACCAAGCACGGAAAGCTTCACCCCACAAGGTGAAAGTTTTGGAAGGCTGAGTATGTGCAGATTTGAGTTTCTAATGCAAACTGTCTTGGGATCTTAATCCTAGTAGGTGCTTATAACAACTGACTTCTTAAAGCATATTCTCTAATCTTCTTTTTTTCCCCCCCTTTTTAGGAAGTTTGAAGCGAACACATGAGGATGAGGACGAATTTGGAAATATGCAAGTGGCAGCAGCACAGAATGGGTGATGTAGGGCACCACTATTCATAGAGATTGTGAATTCCTGCACGTGGAAGTGAAGAAAACTAGAAAAGATAAATTAACACAAAACAATGAACACACCCGAGCTTCTTTTCAAATACATGTTGCTTCCAGATGTAAATCTGCCTCTGCAACACACTAAGCAACATTTTAATATGTTGGACTTCTTGAATGAATAGATGGCACTGATTGTTTTACTCCTTTTTTACACTTTACAGTTTTATTCTATACCAAGATTTTTGGACTTGCAAAGAGGTATTATTGCAATAATGCACTTTTCATACTTGAAATTTCTTTATTTGTATGATATAAAGTTATTACTTTAAACAAAATGCAAGCTGGGGGGATTTGTTTATAAAGTTATTTGTGTAATTTATAACAAGAGACTTTAGTAAAGAAAAGTTTGCTAAAATTCACTGTGTTCTAAGTATATATTGCAACTTAGTAACTCCACTTTTGGAAACATACAAAAAGTGGAAATAGATCCTGTTTTTACAAACGTCCATATACCTTCTGCTGTTAGCAGTTGAAACCTCCCCAATTATCTGAACAGCATTGACTCACTATCTTCACAATAAAACCCCATTATGTATCCATTTATCTTCAAATACACTGGCTACACTCTTGTTAGTCTTTGAGAAGAGGAAATACTGATCTAGAAACCTCCATTAGTATGATGCAAGCTAATCTAATAACTGTATCTGGTTAGAGTAAATTATTAAATAAAAGGGTCATGTGTTAAACTAACCAACGGGGAAACCACCATCTCAACTTGATGTATACTAGGACTGAAATCTTTCTATTAGCAAGCAGGAATCAGTAAGTTTCAGACTAAGGTTTTGGCAAACTTAGTTGTTAAGTCAGGCAATAGTTGGTGTAACAAATCAAAAATAGAACCATTGCCTACCAACTCATTTCCAATGCCTTTCCCGTGTATTGTATCAAACAAGGGAACCATGGGACAAGTAGCGGTGAAAGCATACTGCAAGACCGTAGCCTGGCTGACTGAATGGAGGAACACTGACATTTCACTCAAACACCAGCGAGTGTCTCTGCCATTGAAGATAAGATCTATGCACCTCCAAAAGGTTAAAATTAATAAATTCTGTTTAAAAAACACTTAGCTGTGCAACCTTGATTTTTCTCAAGCATTCAAGTCCAGAATTGCCAAGGGTTTTCACACAGTCTTAACGCCTATCTCCTTATTTCATCAGTTACCTCTCAATTTTCTGCAACTCTATGTATGCCATCTGTTTGTATGTCAACCAGGCCATGAAACAAAAGATGTGAATGAAAAAATAGTTCCTTTAGAGCCCGGCCTTCCTTACTGAGCACCATAAAAGGTGGTAGAAAAATAACTAGAGTATTTCTTAGAAATAGCATGTTCACGTAATTAGACTGTGTCCTTATTCATAACCACAGGTGGGGTGGAGTTAAGATTTAACATACTGGCATTTCCTGACTTGCTTATTTAAGAATCCAACCTCAGCCTAGTTTTCTTTACGTGGCCATCCTGTCCCATTGCAGGTTTTCTACAACCTTGTAAACTATATATTCTGTGCACATAAGTTTCAACTTTTGCTTTAGTCAAGCAAGTTATCGGGCTTAATAATAATGGGATGAAATTATACAGGTCAAACTACATGATCTAATGGTCACTTTTGACCTTAAAATCTATGAATCTGTACGGTGCCAGTCAATGTGCATTGAATGAGCCATGACTCTCGCACACACTAGATAATCAAGGTAAGCGTCCGAGTTTTTGCATAGGAGCATTGCCTCACTTGGTGTGCACGTACCCTGTACTGCAAAGAGAGCTGCGCTTGCACAGTGCAATGTTCTTTTGCTTAGAACATGGATTAAATGCTGTTAAATCATAACTATACCGCTGAGCATGCATAGTGAGACTTCTGTATCTTCCTAACATGGTCAAATCAACACAGAATTCAAAGGCACTTCGCTTGGTCACTGTTTTCCAGCCACCTGAACTTTCTACTCCTACCCATTCTGGTGATAGATTTGTGTGGCTGTTTTTGGTAATGACTGAACTGTTTAATTTTTTTAAATCTTAAACATAAACATCAGGTGGAGGAAGTTTTCAGCCTACAAGCAGACCATTATACCCATTATCAGTCACTCAGAAAACTGACAAGAGAACTAACAGCAGCTGTCATCCAGTGTAATACTGTTTTCAAAGTTCTTCTAATGCTTATAATACGTCTTTTAAACAAAAAATGCTAGGAGCCCTATTCTCAGTATTTCTATCTGCTTTATTACTCATCCCATAATGTTACTATGCAACTTACAGGCAGTGTCATCTGCCACCAAGCGTGTTCTCAGCTCGTGGATCGTGGAATATCCCCCACTTCCTGCAGGGGAGGAGGTAGCTGCTTATTTGACAGGTTTCTGTGCTTATATTGCAGTCATGGTCAATCTGACGGCAGTACCAACAGTGTGTGGTGGAGCAGCAGAATGCTGCTGCCCCTAGAAAATACCAACAATGTCCATAGACAGACCTGGACATGGCAAATGTAGGCTGCTATCAACTAAGCTGCAGCCAGTTACAAACTAGAGGAGCATGCAATTGTCCTTCCATAAGTATCACAAGGGGTCAATGGCAGTTGCTAGGAGAAGGAACCCCGAACTTAAACCTACATCCACATTTGCCGCCGTTTACTGCAAATGCTGCAGCAGCCTGGCACGTGGCTTGTGGAGATGAAAGTGGGCCTGGAGCTGCACCCACCTTTCTCAATATCGTCCAGTCACAATGCAGGTGATTCAGCAACACCGTACCCACTGCAACCTGTTAATCAGCATCCTGTGGCAATGGGGATTGGAAGTCCTTAGTCACAGTCCTGCATGCAGACAGCCTGAGACTGATGGCCATTTGTTGGAGACTAAAGCAGATGTCCTGTTCGTAGTCTGCCTAGGTGTCAGAGCAGCGTTGGCTAGGGACAGCACTGCTCTCTGCATAGAGGGAAGGGAATGGAAGAAGATGCCTGAAAAAATGCTTGCTCTACTCAAATCTGCTGGAGTGCTGGGCCTTATTGGATATCCAGTTGTTCTGCTGTCTAAATACAAGGAAGACCCAGATAAATTTTGCAACTTAGACTGTTCACACCCTCCTCGACAGAGGCAATAGACCTGAGCATGGGACCACTATATTCAGTACAGTAACTCCTCACTTGACGGTGTAGTGATATTCCTGAAAAATGCGACTTTAAGTGAAATGATGTTAAGCGAATCCAATTTCCCCATAAGAATTAATGTAAATAGGGGGGGTTAGGTTCCAGGGCAGCTTCCCTTACTCCGCAAGCACCAGAGGCGGGGGGTTCAACCTTCAGCCCCCCCTACTCCACTCCTTCCCCCAAGCCCCCACCCTTGACCTGCCTCTTCTCCCCCCACCTCCTCCCCTTTTACTTTGCTCGCTGCGTCCTGGCTCCTCCCCCCTCCCTCCTAAACGCCGCAAGCCAGCTGATTGCCACGTAGGGGAGCGAGGGGGGGAGGCAGGCCGAGTCCTTGCTCCTCCCCCCCTCCCTCCTGCTTCCAGAACGCAGCAAGCCAGCTGATTGCTGTGGGGGGAAGGCGCTGATCTGCAGAGTCTGCCAGCAGGTGGGAGGCGCTGGGGGGGGAGGGGGCTGTAGGGAGGCTGCCAGCAGTGGAGGAAGCAGGCAGCCAAACAACGTAAGAGTGGAGCATTGCGCAACTTTAAATAAGTATGCTCCCTAATTGATTAGCAACGTAACAACAAAACAATGTTAAGTGGGACAACTTTAAGTGAGGAGTTACTGTAGTATACTGGCATGGTACATTCTGGATATTGCTGCACTCAGACAAGACTTACTGGCAAGTTGCCGCTAGAAAAAGAAGATACTGGTTACACTTTTTAGCAGAATGGCAAATCTGAGGATGAACCCAGATGCTCTGCTCTTTGCTTGCAAATGCACTGCCAAAGGGTGTTAATGCCAGACTTATGCTCCTCGTTAGCCTTGCTAACAGGTGTTCTACTGCTGGCAGCGGGGCCCATGCACTGGCAATGATC
The DNA here is from genome assembly GCF_027887155.1 of Malaclemys terrapin pileata. Classification (NCBI taxonomy): domain Eukaryota; kingdom Metazoa; phylum Chordata; order Testudines; family Emydidae; genus Malaclemys; species Malaclemys terrapin. Next base: position 145,557,930 of record NC_071508.1, on the reverse strand, counting down.
CATCCAGATGAGGATAAGGAGGGAGGTAGCAGGTTGGTCCCATATAATGAACTGATCATTTTGGGCGATTTCAATGCCGGGATGTGACTATGCACCTTAGGGCAACGTGATGGATTGTCCCAGCATTGATAACATGAAATGACTTGCTCCTACTTTCCAAATGTGCTGAATACACCCTACTCATCACCCATACATATTTCAGCAGGCCAAGTATAAGACAACCTGGATGCATTACTGACATAATCAATTACATTGTAGGGTGAAGAGATCTCCACCACATCAGGCTCACGCACCTTATCAGTGGCACCGCCTGCTGCTCAGGCTCTTGAGAAGTCAAATGTCCCTGTGTGACTACGTGGATCCAATACGCCACTGGGAACGGCGTGCAGCCTACATGCTGCAGGGAAACGCAGGCTGTCACTGCATGTGTCAGTGAAACGCTCTGGCAGGGGCGAAGCAGCAGAGGAAGGTTGCTGGAGTCTTTCACGGCAGTGGGGAAAGGTGCTGGCAGGGGAGGAGGCAGCAGAGAAGGGCTTGGCCTTTCCCTGGTGCCAGAGTCCTGCCCTGCTGTGGTGAAAGGCTCTTGTATCAGAGCTGGCAGAGCCTTGCGCTTGGGGGGGGGAAGGGGAGGGCTCCAGTAGCAGGGAGGCAACAGGCCATAACACTGCTAAAGACAGTAGTGAAGAGAAGGAGGCAGGGCCTGGGTGAGTAGAGAACTGTAGATTAGGTACTCAGGGAACAGCCAGAAGACCTCTACGGGGTCATCCCCCTTTTTGTTAATGGAGATATCCTATCTCCTAGAGCTGGAAGGGACCTTGAAAGGTCATTGAGTCCAGCCCCCTGCCTTCACTAGCAGGACCAAGTACTGATTTTGCCCCAGATCCCTAAATGGCCCCCTCAAGGGCTGAACTCACAACCCTGGGTTTAACAGGCCAATGCTCAAACCACTGAGCTATCCCTCCCCCAATTGTTTGTCTAGTCTGTTTTTTATTAACTCAAAGAATAGGGGGCTTCCATTGCTTTCCTAGGGACCATTTCACAGTCTAAAATTAGGGTTACCATACGTCCGGATTTTCCCGGACATGTCCGGCTTTTTGGGCTCCAAATCCCCGTCCGGGGGGGAAATCCCAAAAAGCCGAACATGTCCGGGAAAATCGGGACATGCGGGGCCAGCGGTGCTGGGCCAGGAGTCGGGCCGGGGGCCGGCGGTGCCGAGCGCCGGGGGCCGGCGGGGCTGAGCGCTGCTGAGCAGGCCGGGGGTCCGGGGGGTGCTGAGCGGGCCGGGGGTGCTCGGCCGGGGGCCGAGGACCGGCAGTGCTGGGCGGGCCGGGGGTGCTCGGCCGGCCAATGGGAGCTGGGAGGGGCGGTGCCTGCCAGTGAAAGCTGCAGGCAGCGGCTTGCGTGCCTCCGCCTAGGAGCTGGACCAGTTGCTGGCAACTTCAGGGGTGCAGCGCAGTCTGTGGTGCCAGGACAGGTGGGAAGTCTGCCTCTGCACCCTGGCTGTGCCACTAACCAGGAGCTGTCAGAAGAAAGCCTGTGCCCTAACCCCTGCTCCCACCACAAACCCCTTATCCCTGGCCCCAGCCCTGACCCCCTCCCACACCCTGATCCCCTCATTCCTGGCCTCTGCCCCAGCCCTGAGCCTCTCCCAAACCCCTCCTCCCCAGCTCTGTTGGGTCATGGGCATCAACAATTTTCTTCAACTGGGTCACCAGAAAGTGTGAAAAACCACGTCTCGACATGCTATAAAACCTCCAGGGCCGAGCAGGGGTGTAGGTACCTTGGGGCAGGGTCATAGGTGTAGTTTGATTTTGGGGGGGGGGGGGTGCAGCACAGCCGGGCTTGAGCCACCTCCACCTAGTTTGGTCCAGGGAGGGAGTGCCACCTCCACCCCCTGCCTCACCTCTGCAGGCCACCCACCGGTCTGGGTTGGGGAGGGGTGTGCAACCAAAAATCATAACTCAAAGAGTTTGAAAACAGCTTAGGGAGGGGGTCGCTAGGGGCTGTGTGAGGGCAGGGGGTAGCTCAACTTGCAGGGAGGGGGTAGGGAGATGGGTATTAGGGGCTGTGTGCTGGGAGGCCTCCCCTGCGGTTCCCTGGGGGATCCCAGAGGGATGTGACAGCCACAGAGCCAGGGCTGGGAGCTGAGGAACAGCTTCAACCCAGGGCACCAGCAAGAGATGAGGGGCCGCTGCCTGCTCCATGGCACCAGCTGCCCCTCTTCGTGCCTCTGATCTGGCCAGGGGGCAGGGAGAGGAGATGTGGAGCGGCTGCTGGGACTGCAGGTGTGGGTGTGGGGAATTCCCTTCATGTCCCCAACTCTGCCCATGTGCTCAGGGCTTTTGCCCCACAGCGACCACCAAAGCTCAAGGCTCCAGTATTCAGCCCTTTGTGGGGGGTGCGCCCAGGATCAGGGCTTCAGCTCCATGGCCCCCTTGAAAGGGCTCATGGCCCCCTGGGGGCTGCAGACCCCTCGTTGAGAACCACTGCTCTAGAGGTACTCAGAGTTGCCAAAAACAGACTGCAAGTCAGCTATGGCTTTGGGTTTACAGCCCAATACCCTATTTGCCTCTGCTGTTCACTGTCACTCCAGGTTCTTTTTGACATCACTAAGTATCTTTCTCTTATTTGGTGTCTGCTTTCTAGGTTGGTTATATGGATAAAGCATTTAAGACTGCAAATCTTTTGCATTTCTCTTTTCCTAACTTAGTGTTGGGTGAAAGTTTTATATATTCTCAAATTTCAGCCAGCCCCAGTTTTATGGAAGAAGTGGTAAAGTAAATGTACATCTTATCAATTTTGATTAAAAAAAAGTGTCCTGTTTTTTCTAGCAGTTCAGCTAGTGTTAAACATGGAGCCCTGCAGCTCCCCCTGCCCTAAAACTTTTCAGTCATCCAACTTCAGCAGTGTCATTGACTACTGGTGGTTCTTCAGTCAGCTGGACTGTGAGCCAATTTGGCCACACCTTCAAACTCTAAAAGGTATGCTTCCCTCCACGCAGAAGGTAAAGTATTTCCCAGTGTAGACATTCCACACACTAAGGCTACATCTAAACTACAGCCGGTCAATTTAGGGGGTCTAGCGAAGACCCACCAAATGGACAGCAGATCACGCTCCAGTTGGCCCCTGTACTCTACCCCGCCGAGAAGAGTAAGGTAAGTCAACGGGAGACTTTCTCCCATCAACCCCCTGCGGTGTAGACCCCACAGTAACTCGACCTAAGGTACGTCAACTCCAGTTACATGATTCACAGAGCTGGAGTTGCGTAGGTCGACTTACCCCGGTAGCGTAGACATAGCCTAAGTTAACGCCATAAGATTTAACTGTGTCTAACCCTCATACTAATTTATCAAGTCACAGAGGAGTGGCACAACTAAAGGTGCAGTAGCCACCCTGCTTAGTAGGAAGAGGTAACTTCAACAACCGCTGGTTTTGCTACCATCAGTCCGCCAGGGGCCAGAAAGTAGCCTCTGATACAGCGTGAACAGTACTTTGGAAAGCTTGTACCACCGTCAGAGCAATATGCATGAGCTGGATTTCTCCCAGTAAATGCGTTATTGAATATGTAATAGACCAAAGCCTTTAACTGTCTTAAATCAATATAAGCTAGGCCTATAACTGCAGTGCTCCCTCCATACTCTTGTACGAGTTGTCTTATGAACTTCTTACCAGTTATTGTTAAAGGGGAAGTAATGAGGGCAAGAACCATCTCACTCTAATAAGGGTCTGAATGGACTAGGTCCCGTAGATCAGTAGCTCTCAACCTTTCCAGATGACTGTACCTCTTCAGGAGTCTGATTGGTTTCATGTACCCACAAGTTACACTTCACTTAAATACAACTTGCTTATAAAAATCAGACCAAAGTGTCACAGCACACTAGTACTGAACAATAGCCGACTCATTTTTACCATATAATTCTAAAATAGATCAGTTGGAATAGAAATAGTGTACTTACATTTCAGTATATAGAGCAGTATAAAGTCATTGTCTGTATGAAATTTTAGTTTGTACTGATTTCACTAGTGCTTTTTATGTAGCCTGTTATAAAAGTAGGCAAATCTCTAGACGAGGTGATGACCCACAGGAAGACCACTGCGTACTGTAATGTACTTAAAGCTAGACGAAGTTCAACATCTGATTAAAGTTGTGAAGAACAGGAAAATCCACGTTAACCTGGTATAGCATAAACCAGCTGTCACTTCTGCTAGGAAGCTGGAGTCTTAATCCCAAAGGCTTGAAAATCAGGTATAGCTAGTTATAATCTCACTTCCTTATTTAAATGCCCTCTAGCACGTTCCAAACTTCATAAGGTTAAAGCAACGAAGAGAGAGGCTGGGGGGGGATAAGTGTGTTTTTGCACTACTGCTAGCTTTCTCAGCAATAACGTGTTCATTTTAAACTTGGCTGGTAGCGAAAATACATTTACAGTATCCCAACAGTTAGGCGTGCTTCCGTCTCACTTGGCAAAGGGTTGGACTGTTGAGCTCAGGTTTAGGACCCCCAGGTGGAACAAACAGGAGTTCTCCAGCTCCGAGACTGGTGAAGTTCAAGTGATGGATAGTCTCCAATTAGCTACTAGTAGTGTTACCGGGCTTATTTATTTTGTCGTCTCTCCTTACAGAGCTCAGGAACGGTAGTTCTGAAGAAAGTTTACTCTGCATCCAATATCCTTATTTAAATCACGGGGAGAAAAGAGACCATGATCTTTAACAGCTATTTTAAAAAAGGAGATCTCCAGACTAGGGAAGGCAAAAGCAATCAGGTTGTATCTAGACGATTATAAGGAAGTACACACACCGCTGGTATAAACCTCAATGCGAAACCCATTAAGGACAAGGAAAATATGGCAGTCTCTGTTTATTTTAGATTAAACAACGCTTTTTAAAAAAATAAATAAAACCTAGACATCACCAAGAAAACAATATATTAGAGTACTATCAATTACATCAAACAGAGCCCTCACCACAACTTAAAGTAGTCCTCAGCTGAAAAGAGAACAGTTTCTAAGGCCTAATTGTTCAAAAACAAGAAGAGATTGTTCTGTAGTAACCTTCATTACTCACAATACCCTATTCATAACGCTAGTTTTTATCACTCTCCTACCATATGTTACCATTGAAACAAGGGTTTGATTGCCATCAATGGCAAGAAGTGCTAAAATCATTTACCCAATGTTAAGAGCAGACGGGACAATCCAAAGCAGCATCAAGCCTTTGGTACCAGGATTTGGGATTTCTTTGCTAATCAGCAATTCAATATTGTGTAACCAGTTACCATCAGAGAAGAACGTCTATCTGGCCCAGAGGAATCAAGTATGGCCAGTAATAAGTCAAATGTGTTCACTGACTTTGAGCACATCACTGATACAGGAGGTGTTAACTCCTGTTCTTAAATGACATTAATCTAAATAGAACAGAAATACGGAAAGCCTTACTCAAGAGGAGATAAATATTTTGCACTTTAGACAACTTTACAATTTCCTTGCTCTGTGCACAAGCCACAAGTTTATAAGTGACTGCTTTGAATCTTTCCAATATAGCAACTAAAGTGCAGGACCTGAATATGTAGTCAGTATTCAGGTATATTTTAAAATGTCAACTGAAGTATGCCCAATAAATGTCTACTATAGCCACATTATATCTTCCAACATAATCTGTTCAATCTAATTTTTGGAAGCTAATGCCTATGAAACTTTCATTTTGAGTTTGTTGCAGCGGCATGAAGGAAGCATGAATGAAATGCCGCCGTGTAAAATTATTCACATGAATTAAAACACATTAGCTAATTTCCCATGGAGAACGTAGAGGCATCTATTAAAGGGTGTTCATTCGATAGCTGTTAGGTGGGTACTTGCAGTAGCATTGAAGTCTACGTTTTAAGGTTAGAAATAAAACAAGTTCCTTTTCTGCCTTACTGTTGTTATGTAATAGGGTGCGTTCCCCACCCAGTTTACATTTGTCTTCAACGAAGTACAGAGAGAAGCTCAACCCCCACACTACCTGCACTTTGGCTACCAAGAAGCACAAAACTTTAGAAAAATACAAGGCAAGAAAAATTTTGAGATTAAAAATATATACCTTTGGTTAAAAACCATCCCCTTTATAACCCAGCTAAGAACAAAAAAAAGCTTCACTTAGGCTGAACAGTAGTAAAATTAGTACCAACAGCTCATCACCCCCCAGAGACCTTTGAAAATGTCATTCAAATTGCAATTTTTACAAATCTGTTGTCTGGGATCTACAGGGCTCATTACATTTGCAGTGACAAACTATTTACATTTTCCATGAAGAGAATGAGTTTCTCCACAAGGTCCTCCACTAATAGTCTTTACAAAAGATAAGCTGGAAGTTCTTAATTAAAGAACTTTTGACACATGTAGTTTTCTTCAGATACTGAATATCCAAACTTTTTATAGAAAGCCACATTTTTGGGCAGACACTCGAGAGTAATTTTATAACAGTTCAGTCTCTTACTTAGTAACGTAAGCGTAGACATTAATCTGAAAGAGACAGAGAACACCAGTGGTTATATAAAATAGCATTTGAACATTGGATCAATTAAAGTTCAGTTCTTCAGCGTGAATGCAAACATTTCATTATTACTATTTGATGAGACCTCTCTGCAGTAGAAGCTTAAACTGCAATGACAGAGGCAGTTCACTTTTCTACATGAAATATTACTTCAGCTTTTACTTGGGGAAAAAAATGTAGAGGCATCTATTAAAGGGTGTTCATTTGATAGCTGTTAGGCGGGTACTTGCCATTCGTTAGTTAGTGAGAATTTGTTAAACGTGCCCCCGAGCACAATGTGACGTGAGGGGTGCACCCATGTCCGCACGCACATGCAGGGGAGTGATTTGTTACCGCTTGAGTCTAGTTATTGATCAGTACGTGTTCATCTGAGCAACTACAGCGTGTGTGTTAACAGATGCTAGAAACTGGATGTGGTTTCCGGGGCTCCTGACCTGTACGGTGTTACAAGGTAAAGACTGTGAAGAAATACTTACAGTTTGCCAAGCTGCTTTCCTCTGCATTCGTCACTTACTACAACGTCTTCTACCCTTCCTCGCTGAGGAAACAGATGCGTCTGTGTTCAGTTTACTATAGCACCTTGATGTCATTTTTCAGTTAAATTAACAAGTGAATCTCTACCATTGCATCATGTTTTGATCAAGTAAGCAAGGAAAACAGATCTTAAAATGTCTTTGGAACTGACATGAGCAGAGTACACTCATCTTACTCAGTTTGACAGTAAACTGTATTAACTATTTTTGAAAAACAATTAGTTTAATGTAATTTTTTTCTTTATAATTACAGACTGGAACGCACAAACATACCTTTGCACATGAATGAGTAAATTTATGTTCTATAACTAGCGTTGCTGTAGCAACAATCTGTCCCAGATTTGTATCTTCCACCACGGTCACATAGTAATCACCGGATCTCTTCATGTGTTCGAAGGTTTCTGTGGGAACAGGAGAATAGTAAGACAGTTCTAATCTATTAATAAAATATGTGCCTGACAGCCACATAAACTGATTCTGAAGGATAAATTCTAATTCATAGCACTGAAGAATTCAACTCCACAACCCAAGAGGAGATCGAGAAATTAGAAACGGACAAAACCCCAGGGTCAAATAGGATCTGTTTCAAATCAGGATGGAAATGGCCAAAAAAGAGTAGACAAAACAAATTCCTGTGTTCTGAGATGCAGGGAGAAGACTGGCTGCTAGCATCACAGACCCACGAAGATCAAAGTAGCTCACTCTTCCTTACAGTGACAGACTCTAGCTCGAAGCCCTATTAGTTTCTGTAGGCAGACCAATGAAAAAAGAGTAATGGGATGACCTGGGGAATTATAGGGCTATTAGCCTGACATTGATCCCAGGCAAGATAATGGAACAGCTCGTATGGGACTCAATGAAGAATTAAAGGAGGGTAACGTAATTAATGCAAACCAACATAGGTTTATGGAAAACGGATCCTAACTCAGGTCTTGTCTACACTGGCAAGTTTCTGCGCAGTAAAGCCGCTTTCTCCGGTGTAATTGCCGTGGTGTACACACTGGCAAGCCACTCTGTGCACAGAAACTCCTCAGTTGCAGCATTGCAAAAAAAACCCCCCACCTCAACGAGAATGGTAAGCCTTACAGCGCCGAGGGGACGGACGGACGGACACACACACACACGATGTTGATAAATTGGAGAGGGTTCAGAGAAGAGCCACGAGAATAATTAATGGCTGAGAAAACCTGCCGTATGGTGATAGACTCAAAGAGCTCAACCTAATTAGCTTAGCAACGAGAAGGTTAAGAGGCGACATGATTAGTCTATACGTATATACAGTATGTGGGACATAAATATTTACTAATGGACCCATCGGTCTAGCAGAGAAAAGTAGAACACGATCCAATGGCTGGCTCATTGCACAGGGAGCAGCTGCAGAGCTCCTTGCAGCCCGGGGGGAGGTTCCCAGAGGAACACCGCCTCCTAGCCCCTCACACTATGCCCATGTTGAAAAGTGGGGGTGTGTGGCCTCACAGCCCCCGGATCCAGTGCCGCCCCCCCCAATTCTACAAAGTTTCTGGCACCCTTGCCCTCATTCCTGCCCCTCCCCAGCTCCAGGCCCAGCGTTTGGAGGTCAAGGGGCCTTGGGCTGGCTGTGTTTGTGTGGGGAAAAAAAACACAGTGCCCCCTTGACCATGGGGTCCTGGGTGGTCACTCACTGTAAGGCCGGCCCTGCCCCTCCCAAAAAGCGATGACACCCCCCACACACCATGAGACCCTCATGTTTGCACTTCCAGATGCCCAGCTCTGACGGCAGCTCCTCCATCAGCAGCAGCGCAGGAGTAAGCGTGGCAATACTGCGACCCCCTTACAACCCTCTTTTGGGTTGGGACCCTAATGGTGAGAACACTGTGAAATTTCAGATGTAAATATCTGAAACCATGAAATTGACCATTTTTAAACTCCTACGACCGTAAAATTGACCAAAATGGACCGTGAATTTGGTAGGACCCTAGTTATACAGGAGGTCAGACAAGGTTATCACAATGGTCCCTTCTGGCCTTGGAATCTGTGAAACAAGCTCATTGCCTCAACAGGAGTAAAGAGAAGCCCCAACTTCAAACTGCAAGTGGTGATGGACAGACCATGACAAGACACGTTATCTTCATCCATTCACCTTCAGTGCTCACATCTCTAAAACTCAATCTGAACACAAAGAACTACAGTTTGTCCCATTTATGTGCATGAACGCTGAAGTCACCTGGGACAGGCGAATGAATGTCACAATGACCATGAGATCCTAAACCATCTCAAAACGCTGGAATCTGCCTGGAGAGGCCTGGGCTAGCAAACTCTCCTGTGGCATCATCCAGCTACAGACGTCAAGAGGTTCATTCATGATCAGATTTGCTGTCAACATCAATAACTTCCTGTTCCCACCCTTCCCCTTTTCAAATGCCAAAATAATGAATAATGTACTCACTGATAAACTGCTCAGGGCTGACAACTCCAGCTGCTGTCAGCTGACCCAGAACCTTAAAAAAGCCTGGTGCAGAAAAGTATAACAAAAAATAAAATAAAAGGTTAATGCCACATAAAGATAAGCAATTAACTAGAAGCCCAAAGAATATGGCTTCAGCATTTCAGGTACAAATTCAAATCTGTAAGTCTGTGCACACGATCATGCAAGCAAAAATAGCACGTTATGCCATATGTTGTACCCAGGCAAAGGAGACAACGTGACCCCTGAACGATTACTGAAACTGCTCCTAAAACGCCCCCCTGTATCCCTTCAAGATATGTAACGATACCACACAAAAGCAACATCGATGTGTTCCAAGTAAAGTAAAGTTTTTAAATACAGTGTTGAGATTCATGATGTGAAGGGACTAGACTTCTCTGTATGCCACCTACCATCTAGTTTAAGCTGCAAAGAGTCCTATGGCACCTTATAGATTAACAGACGTATTGGAGCATGAGCTTTCGTGGGTGAATACCCACTTCGTCGGATGCATGCCATCTAGTTTAGTTAGATGTAAAGAACTCCACATACTCCATATGTATACTTACAGAATTCTACATCTTGAAAGTGAATGCAACATTAATTTTGAACTCATGCCATAAGCAATGTTAAATGATTGTCTAATGCTGTAACAGTGAACTGTTTTGAAAGCAGACAAGAGACATGTGAATCAAAGCAAAGACAGAATGCTAAGAAACTGTGGGTACGACCTTACAGTCTTGCACGTTCTCAGAGCCTGGAGTCCAGCCCAACCCTGAACCTCTACCCTGCAATTAAACAGCCCCATAGCCTGAGCCCCATGACTCCAAAGTCAGCTGATGAAGGCCAGTCACAGGTGTTTAATTGTAGCGTAGACATACCCTATCAGGTTTACATTTTCATGGAGCCTCAGAGAAATAATCTGAATGTTGAGCTCTATTTTCAAAACAAGTTTTCCCAAGTTCCACAGCTAATGAATTAGTTGTATTTTCTAACATTCAAATGAATAGGAATCAGTGTATTGTTTTTTAAAAAGAAATGTATGTTACTTCTACAAGAGATTGTGATGAACAGGAACGTGTGGATTACTTGAAAGATTTGAGCTTTAAGATTTGTTTTAAGTGCATTCTAAATATGAGGAAACCGGTTTTAAGTGACCATCCAAGCAACCAGCAAGTATCAAATGCCTAAGCACTCAGCTACCACAATGGGGCCATATACTAACCTAGACCAGATAGAAGAGGTGGTTCTCAGCTATAGGACAGATTAGATTGTATTGTAAATCTCAGAGAGATTTCAAAGTGATTAAGAATGAAGTGAGGGCAACCTACTGGAAATAGTTGTTAGTGCAGGTTGCACTGTACTGTGTACAATTCTGATCCTCAATATTCATTACACAATAGGAAATAGAACTGGACTTCACCTCTATTTAAATCAGCAGTGCAAAGGGGTCTCATAACTAACCCATCCCCTGGATCTAAAGGTGAAATGGCAGGAGAAAATGTTGCTGTGTTCTGGCTCCAGTCGAGTTCCTGAAGGAGATTTGGGTCAAACATTGGTGTGTCATCAGGCATCACAGTTGCAACAGGCATCATGGCAGCAATGGTTGCAGCAGGTGTACTGAAAGCAAAACATAGATGCATTCTATAAAAAACATTTGAGATTGAGTTAATATTTATACCTTGTAATCCTGGTAGCTACATAGTAACATGATTTTATGTTTATACCCTTATTCCAGCTATTTACACAGTAACATATGTTTTCTCTATGATGCAATGAAAGGTTAATGAAATTTAATCTCCTATTTACTTTATCAGCAGTTGTACTGTTTGAACTAGAACCTAGCAGGATTTGGGTTTAAAACAAACAATAAAAGTACATACTTTGAAGTTCCTTAATGCATATTAAGTAAAGCCTATTTGAATAGCAACTTTATTTTTGTGCTAATGAATCAAATTTCTTATGGAATTAAGGTAACTATAGCAGATTTTGTACAGTATGCTTAGCATTTACATCCAGTTCAAAAAAATCTAGCACCCCTAATAAAGAAGAAATGCAAACATCGTACATCGATACAAACATCTGTATCTCAAAGCTAGAGAGACCACCATTTGGATAAGCAAAATTACACACTTTTTGCTCATAGAATTTTTTTTTTCAAACTATCCATTAATGGCCACACTAGTAGTTTAATCTGAGTCCCATCACATAAATATTTAGCAATTCAGTTAGAATCGCTTCACATGAACATACACACACACTCTCTCTCTACAACAATTTGCATACTTCCCCCCTCGTTAAATATCATGCCATTTTTTTTAAACCTAACACTTCTCACGTGATAATGTTTGCTTGTTTTTACAATCTACCTTGTGAATTTACAAAATCAAATGCAGTTTTTACTGCCAGGTGTAAGTTTTCACTGACTGTTTTACCACTTGGCTAATACTGCCATGGTTACAGTGTAACAACGGTAAATGATTAAAAGATAATATGAGGGAAATGTTTGTAATTCAGTGGGTGAGGGGAGGAGAATAGAAAATGGGAAACAAGGGACATTTTGCTGATTTCTCTAATTTAGAGGTAAATTATTATTATTGTGTGCGTGTATGTTGCTTCTGAGTAGCAGCCGTGTTAGTCTGTATCCGCAAAAAGAAGAACAGGAGTACTTGTGGCACCTTAGTCTCTAAGGTGCCACAAGTACTCCTGTTCTTCTTTTTATGTTGCTTCTGTAACTAGACTATCTGATGGTGTATATAAAATGAATTAGAACTCAAAAGACTACTTCTGAGGCTAGATTTTCTCTTTGTTAAATAGAGTCCTCTTTATGTATCTTCAGTTGAACCAAAAAGCCACCATTCTTCAATGCAAGGTACAGTGTTCATATATACCACTGGACATGCCAAAGGAAACTAAGTTCTAAAACCTATTTTATTAGGATCCTTATATTTCAAAAAAATGCCCTTTACATGAATTATAAGACAGTGCAACATCTCTGTAATACTGTCTAGGGGAAAATGCAGAATGTGTTACGTATGAGGCATTTTAATGGAACCCAGAGCACAGAAGTTTCAGATCAGAAGGCAGCACTGTAAGTACAACAGGAAGCACTAAATATTTTTCCTTCACCTGCTGGTATATGATGACCTTTACATATACGCCCTTTTCACAAACAACGATATACTTAAATGTAAACATCTGCAGCGTATCTCTCTTCTGGGTAAACGCTAATAGAAACTCCCCACCTACCTTTAAAAAAATAAGTACCACCATACAACAACTTGAATTCCACCGAAGGATCTCACTGTGCTATACAATCAAGCCTACTACTTTTATGAGGTAGCTAAGTATTATCTTAATTTTAAAGGTGGCGAAACTGAGGCACCAAGAGTTTAAGTGACATTCCCAGGGGCTCAGGAAAGCCAGGAATGGGAAGGCAGGTCTTTTGATGCCCAGTCCTGGGCTTTAGTGACTAGACCATGCCAACGTATGCAGAGGACTTTCAAGCTGTAACAAGTGTTTGAATTACTCTAAGGCTGACAAGAACTAAGCCACTGTAGCTCTGGTACCTCACATGATAGCTAATGTTATGCTGAACTAAATAAACCTGAGCATGCCTAGTTTTAGTTGCGGGATCATCCTGTGCTTACCCAGAACTCATGGCTGATCATACAATAATAGAGCTCTACTCGAACAATATTCTATGCAGAACAAAATTGGAAGTAATTTCAGTATTGTGTTAGAGAATGCTCAGAAGACACACTGAAAAGAAATATTCGAAAAGAGAACACCAGGAAAATTAAAATATTTTCATTTAGTATTAGTTTGATAAAGTAATCGACTTATATAATTCACAGCTACACTACCCAAGTCTGGCTGGTCCCTGGGTTTCCTCTAGAAACCAGTAGGAACTTGGACCAATCCCAGCTCAGACTGGGAAGGTGTGCAGAAGACCCGTTCAATATCAGCACACATGGCAGTTTAAACAGACATGAATATGCTTTGAAAAAGTCCTGTCCTCCTTTGCCAGAGATAAGGGGGCCTGGCAGGAAAGGGGCAGTCAAAAACTATTTCAGTGTACTGCAAATTAATTATTGGGACCTTCCTCTTCTAAGACCACGTTCTGCACTTGGGTACATGTGAACAATCTCCAAGGAAGTCAAGGGAGCTGGGAGCCTCCACCATCTGGAAGAGTTTGAACCACAGACACCTGCCTCCTTCCACTCCCTTCTGACATCATCCTGCTGTGCTGGTCTCCAGGAAACACCAGGGCAGATGGCAATAGAACTACAGTAGAATCTCAGAGTTATGAACACCAGGGTTACAAAGTGACCTATTAACCACACACTTCATTTGGAACCGGAAGTACACAATCAGGCAACAGCAGAGACGGAAAAAAAAAAGTAACATAGTACAGTGCTATGTTAAATATAAACTACTACAAAAATGAAGGGAAAGCAGCAATTTTCTTCCACAAAGTACAGTTTCAAAGCTCTATTAAGTCAATGTTCAGTTGTAAACTTTAGAAAGAACCACCAGAACGTTTTGTTCAGCGTTATGAACATTTCAGAGATACGAACAATCTCCATTCCCGAGGTGCTCATACTCTGAGGTTCTACCGTCCTTAAAATTTGTATTCTCACAAACAGAGCCATTAGTCGCCATAGTTAATTAAACAAAGCCAGGAGGGGAGTGACCATCTCTTTAGAGGAGACCAGGCAGACCTCCCCTAAGGGAGAGCGGTCCAGGGATCCCAGCCACAGGTGAACACTAGCTTAGCCTGCATGGAAAAGTTACAGTGAAGTACACCCAGGGTCAGCCTTGGGCTAGGAGGAAAGAGACTTCTTTCCCCAGTACTCTCATCCACTTGTGTCCCCCAAATCTGCCTGCCCCACACACAGTCTCACCCCAGCCCCCGAGCCCCAACCCCCTTCCCAACCATATGCTCCCCCAGTCCAGCCCCCACCCCTGGATATCCCCTAATCCAGCCCCCCTTTTCCCCCCATGTGTCCCCCAGCCAGCCCCCCCTAAACTAGCTGTATCTCCCCAGACCTCCCCTCCTGCACCTCACACTGAACGTACCCGCCAAACCCAGCCCCCCAGAACGTACCCCCCGAACCCAGCCCCCCCATCCGAGCGTGCCCCCCAAACCCAGCCCCCCCAGAACGTACCCCCCCAAACCCAGCCCCCCCACCCGAACGTGCCCCCCAAACCCAGCCCCCCAGAACGTACCCCCCGAACCCAGCCCCCCCCACCCGAACGTGCCCCCCAAACCCAGCCCCCCCAGAACGTACCCCCCGAACCCAGCCCCCCCACCCGAACGTACCCCCCCAAACCCAGCCCCCCAGAATGTACCCCCCGAACCCAGCCCCCCCACCCGAACGTACCCCCCGAACCCAGCCCCCCCACCCGAACGTGCCCCCCCGAACCCAGCCCCCCCAGAACGTACCCCCCGAACCCAGCCCCCCCACCCGAACGTACCCCCCCAAACCCAGCCCCCCCAGAACGTACCCCCCGAACCCAGCCCCCCCACCCGAACGTACCCCCCCAAACCCAGCCCCCCCAGAACGTACCCCCCGAACCCAGCCCCCCCATCCGAGCGTGCACCCCAAACCCAGCCCCCCCCAGAACGTGCCCCCCAAACCCAGCCCCCAACACAGCCCCCCCCAGAACGTGCCCCCCAAACCCAGCCCCCCCGGAACGTGCCCCCCAAACCCAACCCCCCCCCAGAACGTACGGCCACCGAACCCAGCCCCCCGTGGCGCTCACGCAGCGATGGGCTCCGGGCTCCAGCTGCCTCCGCTCCGCGCCGGCTCCGCGCCGCTCTCCGCACGGACGTGGCAGGGGCGGGGCCAACCCGCCGGCGGACGCACAGCCAATCCCCGGGGCCCGGCCCCGCCCCCCGCCAGAACGCCGGGCAAAGCGCCGGGCGGCCCGGAGCCTGAGTGGGCGGGGCGAGCCCGCCCCCCGGCTGGGGCTCCCCAATCCCTGCAGAGTCTGTCAGGCCCCGCCCCGTACGGGCTCTCCCCACGTGGGCACCCCCCTTCCTACAGAGACTCGCCCCCCCCCCGGCTGGGGCTCCCCTCCCCCTAAGGAAATCCCGCCTCCCCCCCCACACCTGGGGCTCCCCATCCGTACAGAGACTCGGGGCCCCTCCCTCTACGGGCTCTCCCCACGTGGGCACCCCCCTTCCTACAGAGACTCGCCCCCCCCCGGCGGGGCTCCCCTCCCCCTAGGGAAATCCCGCCTCCCCCCCCACCTGGGGCTCCCCAATCCCTACAGAGACTCGGGGCCCCTCCCTCTACGGGCTCTCCCCACGTGGGCACCCCCCTTCCTACAGAGACTCGCCCCCCCCCGGCGGGGCTCCCCTCCCCCTAGGGAAATCCCGCCTCCCCCCCCCACACCTGGGGCTCCCCATCCGTACAGAGACTCGGGGCCCTTCTCCCTACGGGCTCTCCCCACGTGGGCACTCCCCCTTCCTACAGAGACTTAGGGTCCTCCCCACCCACATGGGGCTCCCCTTCCCCTGGGGCCTCCCCACGCACAAAACTGGAGCTTCCCCCTCCCCACAGAGACTTGAAGACTGACACCCCCTGGCCCCCCAGATGGGGCTTTCCTCCCCCTACAGGAATCTCCCACACACACACCTAGAGCTCCCCCCACCTCCATACAAACCTTCAGGTCCCTCTCCAACCACCTGAGGCTCCTCCCACCATGGAATCGCCTCACCAACTCCCCCCCCAGACCCAGGGACCCTGTCATAATGTTTGGTGTTTATTTGCAGGCCCCAGTTCCTGGAGTCCAGGGTTTAAGTGAGAGGCTAAGCTGCTATTACTTTGAATAAGGCTGGTTTCTAGCCCTCTTGGGTGGGGAGAAAGCTATGGAAACATAACCCCTAAAGGCCCTGTATAGATTGCAAATGAACTCGACCCCGAGTCATTGTGTTTACATTTCTCCTTTCTTTGCAGCTGATCCCACCGCTTTTTTTTTGAGGGCCTGACTTGTGACTTTTGAGCATTTTGGATTAACAACACTGCATCTGTGGACCTCCAAGCACCAGAAACCACAAGAATACTCCACAGCCAGATCCTGGCATTGCTACAGCTGTCAAACAACCCCAACCAAATGCAAACGACACAGAAGTTGTGGAAAGGGGGAGGGATAGCTCAGTGGTTTGAGCATTGGTCTGCTAAAGCCATGTTGATGAGCTCAATCCTTGAGGGGGCCACTTAGGGATCTGGGGCAAAAATCAGTCTGGGGATTGGTCCTGCTTTGAGCTGTGGGTTGGACATTAACAGCACAAGTGGCAGCTCTCATTACTAAAGCATCAGACCCTTTTGAAATTTACCCTCTTTAGATTCTTTTGGGTGGCACTGGGGCTGTATCATCCAACACAGAGGTTGCCCAACCATCTAGCATCTATGTAGCATCTTCCTGTGATTTGTGCTCTATATTAGGACCTTAGGGATTTACTAAGGGAGGGGGAATGAGGTTGGGATGCTGGCAGACCAGGGGCTAGTTCTCACCAAGGCTTAGGCTCAGCCAAGCACTGACCAATTCATTGCTGGAAACGAGTCTGTTTCACCTGTCTGTCAGGATGGTTAAGATGGGTGTTGGACTTATAACAGCATATTTAGTTTTTAGACTTTATCAGATACATGATAAATTGCTGCATTCATTAATCTCACGATTTCTTGATCATCTGCTGTAAAGTAATATTTAAGTTTTTGCACAGTAACTGTCAAAAATGTTTGCTCTGAAACTGTGAACCCAGTCAGAAGAGATCATCTCCTGTTCATCAAGAAGCCCTATCAAAATTAAATTGGCCGTTGTGGGACATCACAATATGAAGACTTTGGCTTTGGCTACATTTGCAAGTTAGAGCGCATTAAATCAGCCTCGGGCGCCCTAACTCCTGAGGTATCCACACTGGCAAGGCACGTAGAGCGCCTGGACGCTGCAGCTGGAGCGCTCCTGGTAATCCACCTCCACGAGAAGCATAAAGCTTGCTGCGCCCTGGCTGTCACTGTGGCCGACGTGTTGCATTACTGTGCTGTGATTGGCCTCCAGAAACGTCCCATAATCCCTTGAAGTCAACTGGCCACTCTTCTCGTTGTTTTGAACTCGGCTGCAGGCATGCAGATATCCCCTTTCAAAGCTCCGTTTCTGACAGCCGGCTGCTTATCTGCTCCGGGACAAAGCAACCATTACTGTGGAATGCTGCTGTGTTTGTGCGGGTGTGAGAGAGAGAGAGAGAGGCAGGGTTTCCCCCTTCCTTCTGCCGCGGTCTGCACTTACAAGACAGCATGCTGACACCCTCTCTTCCCCCCAAATCACAATCTCTCCCCCCACATATACACAACACACTCCCTGTCACACTCCTCCCTCCCCCCCACCGATTTGAAAAGCACGCTGCAGCCACTTGCACGCTGGGATAGCTACCACAATGCACTGCTCTCTGTGGCGTTGCAAGAGCTGCTAATGTGGCCACGCCAGTGCGCTTGCAGCTGACAGTGTAACACACGGCAGCGTTTTCCCTGCTGCGCTCTCCGAGGGCTGGTTTAACTCCCGGCGCTCTACATCTGCAAGAGTAGCCAGGCCCTTTGTTAATTACCCCCTTGCACCCATGAAGAGGCTATCTCCCCTCAGCTTGAATTCTGGAAGAAGGAAATAAAAATCGCCAACAAGAAAATGTGTCATCTCTTTCGCTGTTTGGTCTCTCACAGGGCTGGAGCTACAAAACAGGCCTGGGTTAGACGTAAAAGACATTCAGAGCTGACAGCTTATTATAACTCGGTCACCTTTTAAACCTGTACCTGTCACTCATCTGTGTATATATGTTGCCTGCTTTGACCTTGTAATAACTCTCTCATTTCTTTTCTTAGTTAATAAATCCTTAGATAGTTTACTATAGAATTATCCTCTTTGGTGTGAGATCTAAGGTGCAAACTGACTTGGGCTAAGTGACTGGTCCTTTGTGATTGGGAGTAGCCTGAATATTCTTGTGATTTTTGGTGTAAAGTGACCAACTATCACTAAGTCCAGCTTGTCGGGGTGGCAAGATAGACGGGAGTGCCCAAGGGGACTGTCTGTGACTCCGTGGTAAGACTGTTATAATGCTTTAGGCATTCACACTGGGTTGGAGAGATCTAATTATAGAACATACACCAGTTTGGGGTCTCTGCCCTGTTTCTTGACACTCTGCCCTGAGGCCGGCACTGACGGTCATGAGCCGCTCCAGACAGCATGGCAGAGGTGTTTTTACATCACAGTGCCAACAATTAAAAATAAAATAACCATTAGAACTTAGACTTAAACCTGTTTTATAAGTAGTTGAGATCAGGTAACATGTACATTGAATATGAAGTTTGCTGAACAAGATCATTACAGACTGGACATATTCCCATGATGTGATTGTGATATGTGATCACACTTGTCTATGTTTATTCCCTCTAGTATCTTACCTTCTTAGTGAGTCACACTCGGTTACCATGGAAACAACCAACATTACTCAGTTTTAACTTGCACTGCCCAACAGTGACCAAACTAAAAAAAAAAAACAACCACCCATCCACCCTCTTTGTATGAGTTACACCCAAAGCTCTGATGCCAGAATGAGCTGGAAGGTGAACAGTTCATACTGGGAACTTCATGGATTACTCACTGGGTGTCACTTTGGCATTAAAGGTCCTATCTAGGCTGTGAGACTCTGGGGGCACTGAACAACTCGGAAAATGACAATGTCCCAATACCTAAAAGAAACATAGAAATTGTACCAATTGAACTAAACCAGTTTGCTTCGTTTGTGTAGACACACTTAAATCAAACCGAGTGGCTAAAATTGGTTTAGCTTAATTCAGTTTGTTGTAACTTTCTTTCCTGAGGCAGGAATTACTGATGTGAGATCGGTGAAAGGATTCTGTCCATTACCTAAACAACTGCTCTGACTGATCTGGCAATTTCCTGCAATATCGCTGGGAGATTTTATTGTACACCTCTACCCCGATATAACGCGACCCGATATAACACGAATTTGGATGTAACACGGTAAAGCAGTGCTCTGGGGGGGGCGGGGCTGTGCACTCCAGCAGATCAAAGCAAGTTCAATATAACGCGGTTTCACCTATAACGCGGTAAGATTTTTTTGGCTCCCCGAGGACAGCGTTATATTGGGGTAGAGGTGTAGGAAGCACTGTGGGCCAGAGATTGTGTGTAATTCCATGGGGGAGGGGGACCGCAGCTCCCCCAGGAACTAAGAACGAGTGAGGAAGTGCGGGGGGGGAGGGAAACGGGGGGTGATTGGGCAAATTCACTCAAGTAGTAACACCACCAGAGAAGTACCACCACCTGGAAAGGCTTGCATAGAATAATTCCAACTAGATTCTCCAGAACAAATGAAGGATTTTTGGATAAATAGCCTGAGTTTAAACTGATGTAGGGCCCTCTTTCTGATCCAGCAAACAGCCTAGACCTTCTGTCTGAGGGGGGCTCCAATCCTTCCTGGGAAGGGTTGGAAGGTCTTTGGCCTACTGAAGCCCCACAAAACTGATGGGTGATCTCTGACAAGCTTATTAGCATGCATTTCGGTTCGTTTATTGCTATTAATATGTTTTTCTGTAGTGCTTTCACCTTAAGAATAAATGTGCTTGCTTAGAAAGAACTGTGCGGTAACGCAAAACTGTGGACAATGATGCTGTTTATAGCCTTCAGAACGCTAGCAAAGCACAGACGCTGGCCTGTTTAAGCAGTCTCCCTTGCTGGGGATATCACAGTGTAGGCAGAGGACTGGTCAGGAGGGAGAGAGATGCAGGTCTCCACTCAAGAGAGGTGATGGCTGAGGAGGCAGGAGCTTTGCTGGACCACAGAGGGGAATAAAGGTGCAATTGTCCTGAACTGTGACATCTGCAGCATGTCGAGCTGTTTTAAGTAGTTATTGTTCAGGTTTGGCTTGACGTTAAACATTTTCCATCATTCCGATATTTTTGTGATTAGATAAGGAATTGTTCATTAAGATTTTTTTTTAAATGCCGGTTATGAATTAAGCTGAATTGATTCCAAACATCCTTAATCCAGTTTAAGCTTGTCCATGCCAGGGAGATGAACTGATTTAACTAATTTGATTTATGAAGAGATTTAGTTAAATGGGCAAATGAAAGTTGAGCAATAGAAAGGGGGAAGCATTTTTAGATTATTCAAACCCCTTTTTGTTTGGTTTTGTTAAATCCTATTGATCTTCAATGATTAATTAACATTTCGGAGAATGGAAACTTTTGTTGAAAATGCCACCCCTCTGATTACGGTGTGAGCACTAATGATATACATCCTCTGAGCCCTCAACAAGTCCTTCAGCAAAACTAGGGGTTATCAGAGTCAATATTCCTGATATATCTAAGGTAATCTCCTCTCTCCTGAATGTTCAAGCTTTCTCTATACATCATAAATGAGCGCATGTCCACTTTAAAAAATCCTCTTTAAAGACAAGCAGTGAGGCTCACAGAAGCCAAAGGAAAATTGCCTCTGACTTCTCTGGGACCTGGGTTTGGTTGTCATAGAACTAGGCAAATCATAGAATCATAGAAGATTAGGGTTGGAAGGGACCTCAGGAGGTCATCTAGTCCAACCCCCTGCTCAAAGCAGGACCAATCCCCAACTAAATCATCCCAGCCAGGGCTTGAGATGACGCTTTTCTGCTTTTCTGCCTTCAGTTCCATATTGGAACATTTCGTAGCGAGAAAAAGACATGGCTTTTCCATGTTTGAGGGAGTTGAAGCAAGGCGATTTCAAGATGAGGACATTACAAATTAATTACTCCAGGACATGCGGAATCATGGAAAATGTATGTTCTTGATGTAAATGTCTGAGTTTAAAATAATACCCTGCTTTATGAGGGGAAAACCCATCTCCTTTAATTGGATCATATGACACAGCGCGGTAAGAATGAATAACTCCTTGTGACAAACTAATTGTTTATACTCTGTTTTGGAAACAGATTCCCAGAGCCGGATATTCCATGAGATTATTTTGTTTTGCTTCTTTTTAATCTGTAATGAGTAACTTTTTATCTAGTCACACACAATTCTTGAATGTTGGAAAATATTTAAGGTCTATATTGTGACTGCATAAAACAGCTCAATCCGCTGCAGCTATTTAAGTAAAGGACAGACTCCTTTCCCCTAGCTCACATCAGTAAATCTTTCCTAGGAAAAACAGGTTATATCCACGCAGCAGCTGTCTCAAATGGGGGCGTAAGTCTCGGACAAATTGTGATAACTAAATACCTGCTATCATTTAATAAAGTTGCTGGGAAAATCTGGCAATCCTTGGACAAAGATCTCCAGCAACCCAGATGGCCATCTGGAGCTTGGGAAATGGTGGTTATTCGGGGCTTATGATAACATTACTTCAGTTATGAAAGAAGAAGAGCATCTGGAACATGTCTGCCTGTCTGGAAATTATTACCCAATCTTTAGCCAAGAAGCCAAATATAATTTAAGTATAGAGGAAAGGGAGGTGTTAGAAAAAACAGGTGTGCAGCAAACAAAATATAAATATTTCCTAGCCAAGTTGGAGAAGAGGGTATACGTCTCCCAGAAAAGTTCAGAAGCCTAAAGTCTCACACTGCCTTGAAAGGATCCAAACAATAATTAAGGCCCAGATCCTCAAAGGTATTTAAGTGTCTAACTCCCATTGAACTAGTTAGGCTCCTAATTCCTTTGAGAGTCTGGGCCTAAAGAAATATATGGTCTGTATTGTTAGGTTTTCCAACATTCGCTCACTAGGGCCTGGCAACCTTTGTCTGTGCAGAGAATTCCACTTGAAGGCAGAAGCACTGTTGATCCCAAACAGTCGAACAGCATGAGCTTGGCTTACACATCACAAGATTTAAATAATAATGCATTCTGGGGTTGTTTAATTGGCCTTCCAGTTTGTGATACTATCAGGTGCACTTGCTTCACGTTCTTAAGCTTTTCTCGGCCACTCTGAAGACTAGAAACTCACTTTTTTTAAAGTGAAAAGCTGCGAGTCTATTGTATTTTCTTGAGTCCGGCAGCTGGGGCAGGGAGAGCAATACCAAATATCACAAGACTTGTGTAGTAAGTGAAGGCCTAATGAAGGCCCAGTATGAGGCCTGAACCAAACTAAAGTAATGGTCAAGACTTTGCTAATATGAAGCAAAAGTTAAGCTGTGAGCAAGAGGCAGGCCCTGCTCACAGAAGTTGGCAAGGAAAGGGCTGATGTTGCATAAATATATATTCATTTAGCATAGTTATAGTATAAACATGGTACCAAGATACACTATAACCGGAACATTCCACAGATAACAGGGAACAGACCGACCCATCCCAATGACAGGGGCAAAAGGGTAAAATGATGGATAGAGTTGTTTTGATCGAACCAACAGGTACAAGGTGCGAGGCGGCACCTTACTACGTAAAGGGGTTGTACCTTGCTATGTAGAGGGGTTGCACCTCAATACGTCAGGAGTGATGTGTAACTTGTTTGTACCTGTGTATAAGAATGTGTCCCTGGGGTGGTGTCTTTGTCCGGCCACGGGGGAGGTGGAAAGTCCCGCCACTGAGCCGGGTCCTTGCCAAGAGGCATCTATTAGTAGTATGCCCGGTAGACTAAGTAATCTACGGGGAACTGCAATTGTGTCCGAGATCGCAATAAACCTGGCCGAGGGGCCTTTGTACCTTACTAGACTCTGTGGTCATTGGGGGTTCTCGTCGGGTCTGCTGTGTCAGCTATCTGCGCAGAGCTGGGGCAGCACACAGAGGGAACACACGCACGCAGCCGAGTGATATCAACAGGAGAAAGCAGAAGCACCACACCGGTAGCCTCTGACAACAACTTGCAATAAAATCCAGAGAGTTTTTACCACCGTGCAAGTCATTTCCTAAAGGACTGTACCACCATCACAGAGGATGTTTCAGAACACAAGCATCTTATTTTAGTCATTTCAAAGCCTTTTTAAAGCCAGTTTTGTTTTTTTGGTTTTTGGTTTTAAAACAAGTAGGCCCGGTTGTACGCATAGGGATGCAGGTCCAATTGCTCCTACTTTGCATTGACTACAATGGCTTTATTGAGCTATCAGGCACACGTGGGCAATTTAGTGTATGTCCAGTATCACAATGAGATTGTTATTTTCAGAAGCAAGTGCTCGGTTTGCATATGCACTGAGGAGAATAGCCTGCACGGGCAATTGCATCTTTAAAGAAAACAACAGGCTGGCCCTGTATATTTCATAGAACCCTGCTTTTGTTTGGTTGCCCTCTGTGAACAATGCCCAGCACTACAGCTGATAGCCATCAGGAACCTAAAATATATTCTTCTCCTTTCAGTAAAAGTGGTTTGGCTTTTTTAACCTCTCAGATCATCAGCTAGTAATGCATTGAGCTAAGGTGGTGATCCCATTCCATCAACACATAAGAGAACCCTCAATCTGCCAAGAGGTATTCTGCCTAGAAATTGCAGCACAAATAGAACAAAACCTCATGCACTCGTGTGAGACAGACCCTTGGAAAAACCTGAGCACAGTGTGGGGAGTTCAAGGAAAACGACACGGATTAGCTCTCTCTTCAGTAACTATGCCAAGATTTACAGTGATCACATTTTCCCTTCAGCAAGGGAAAGTGCACTCTCCACCGTGGTTTACCTCATAGAGATTACAGTTCTTAGGCATGTACTTTACTAAATGCTTATTTGTTACTGGGGAGTTGATAATCCACATTCTCTGTATTCACTGGATACCAGATACCAGCTGTTGCTGTCCACTGCAGCAAATATGGACCAACGATGACACAATCTCACCTTACCTAGCACTAGCATATACCAATGTGGTGCCTCCCAGAGGTCACAAGGTCTGCTTCCACCAATAGTGAGAGAGTCTAGGCATTGGGGGCAATTTGGCCAACTTGCAAGGACCTTCCTTTATTACTTGAAGGGTATCTCCATGCTTCTTGGTTAAGAGCTGTTGTAATAATTGGGTCTACAAATTTATGCTAATTGGGAGCTCAAGTGCGGGAAAGTGGGGGGGAAAATGCCACTAACCTGTAACAACAAATGTGGATGAGAAAAAGCGCAAAAGGGAGACAGACTGAACTAGTACAAGCAAAAGGCCTAACTTGATATCACCAGGGTGGTGAAGCACTGGAATGGGTTACCTTTACAACTAATTTATTCCCTTTTCCCCAAAGACGACAGCAATTACCATGTTTCAGAGTAGCAGCCGTGTTAGTCTGTATCCGCAAAAAGAAGAACAGGAGTACTTGTGGCACCTTAGAGACTAACAAATTTATTAGAGCATAAGCTTTCGCGGACTACAGCCCACTTCTTCGGATGCATATAGAATGGAACATATATTGAGGAGATATATATACACACATACAGAGAGCATAAACAGGTGGGAGTTGTCTTACCAACTCTGAGAGGCCAATTAATTAAGAGAAAAAAAACTTTTGAAGTGATAATCAAGCTAGCCCAGTACAGACAGTGTGATAAGAAGTGTGAGAATACTTACAAGGGGAGATAGATTCAATGTTTGTAATGGCTCAGCCATTCCCAGTCCTTATTCAAACCGGAGTTGATTGTGTCTAGTTTGCATATCAATTCCAGCTCAGCAGTCTCTCGTTGGAGTCTGTTTTTGAAGTTTTTCTGTTGTAATATAGCCACCCGCAGGTCTGTCACTGAATGACCAGACAGGTTAAAGTGTTCTCCCACTGGTTTTTGAGTATTTTGATTCCTGATGTCAGATTTGTGTCCATTAATTCTTTTGCGTAGAGACTGTCCGGTTTGGCCAATGTACATGGCAGAGGGGCATTGCTGGCACATGATGGCATATATCACATTGGTAGATATGCAGGTGAATGAGCCCCTGATGGTATGGCTGATGTGATTAGGTCCTTTTTTGTTGTTGTTGTCAGAAGGGGGTTGCGGTGCAATGAAGTTTGAGAACCCCGTGTTAGATCTTTGTCTGTTAGATTGAAGAGCCCATAATTAAATATTTGTTCCCCACATAAATACTTATAGACTGTGATCAAGTCACCCCTTTACCCTCCCTTTTGTTAAGCTAAACAGATTTAGCTCTTTGAGTCTATCACTATAAGGCAGGTTTTCTAATCCTTTAATCATTCTTGTGGCTCTTCTCTGACCCCTGTGCAGTTAATCAACATCCTTCTTGAGTTCAGTCTTTCAAGACTCACAACTGGGGTTTCCCCCATGGTTACAAGTTCATCCATTTTAGATCCAGATCCAGACTAGGCAGATCAGTGGACCTTTGATTTTGGCCTTGTCTAACAGGTCATCAGCGGACTCTGACCCTCCCATCCCTGACAAGGCTGGGATTTTGCATAACGGGAGTTGGGGAATTTGCAATGACCTCTCCCTAGGAATGCCCCAGGACACTTACTGTCCCAAAAGTCCACACTTGTCTGGCCCATTTTCAATATGGTCTTTTGAGCTCCCAGGCCTCACATCTATATCATCCTGCTCCTAGAGAGGTTACATACAATCCTGGCCCACAATAATACATTAACTTAATACAGGTTTCTGAGGAGTAGCCGTGTTAGTCTGTATCAGCAAAAACAATGAGGAGTTCTTGTGGCACCTTAAAGCCTAACACATTTATTTGGGCATAAGATTTCGTGGGCTAGAACCCACTTCATCAGATGCATGGAGTGAAAAATACAGTAGGCAGGTATATATATTACAGCACATGAAAAGATGGGAGTTACCAGTCCTTGCTTACAGACAGCCCCCTCCAACCTAAAGCAAATACTCACCAGCAACTACACACCACACAACAAAAACGCTAACCCAGGAACCTATCCCTGCAACAAACCCCGTTTCCAACTCTGTCCGCTTATCTATTCAAGGGACATCATCATAGGACCTAACCACATCAGCCACGCCATCAGGGGTTAGTTCACCTGCACATCTACCAACGTGATATATGCCATCATGTGCCAGCAATGCCCCCCTGCCAAGTACATTGGCCAAACCGGACAGGCTCTATGCAAAAGAATAAATGGACATCAACAAATCAGACATCAAGAATTATAACATTCAAAAACCAGTAGGAGAGCACTTCAATCTCCCTGGACACTCAATAACAGACTTAAAAGTGGCCATTCTTCAACAACAACAAACTTCAAAAACAGACTTCAATGAGAAACTGCAGAACTGAAATTAATGTGCAAACTTGACACCATCAGATTAGGCCTGAATAAAGACTGGGAGTGGCTGGATCACTACACAAACTAATTTCCCCTCTGTTGATACTCACACCTTCTTATCAATTGTTGGGAATAAGCTACATCCACCCTGCTTGAATTGGCCTCTTTAGCACTGACCCCCCACTTGGTAAGGCAACTCCCATCTTTTCATGTGCTGTATATTTCTACCTGCCTACTGTATTTTTCACTCTATGCATCTGATGAAGTGGATTATAGCCCACGAAAGCTTATGCCCAAATAAATTTGTTAGTCCCTAAGGTGCCACAAGGACTCCTCATTGTTTTAACTTAATATAGTAAGGGTTTCCATGGGAAAGAGCTGTATCTGTCACATGCATTTTCCCCTTTCCAGCTGAATACTTTCAAAATCTGGCTTCTCCTATTCCGTTCACAAATCGGGGCTATGAATAACTGGAATCAGTTGAGAAGATGTCTGTGTGCCCAATTTGCACCTTCAAGTTTCAGGAGTTAATTGAACTTTTATGGCAAAATAGTGTTCCCAGAATGCACTTTGGTGGAAAATGGACCAGGCTGTCTCAAAACCTCATAGACGGGGAAGTGCTCTTTCAGTACCAGGCCAGTTCTAAGGAGGTGGCAGGAATGAGCCATTTTAAGTTGTTTTTAGGTGTAGATTGCAGGGCAGATTTGTTTGTTGCATGAGAAATCGTGAGCTATGAGGCCACCGGCTACAAACAGTGCTAACAGAAGATTTAGCACTTTCCTCGTTTGTCAAAATGAGCCAGATTTTTGATGCAATAAAACAAAACATGCAACAGTTTGGAAGTAAGCAGTTTAAAACCTATTCACAGCAACACAGCAGTTTAAGGGAGACTATGTCACAGATGAATACGCTGGAAACCCCGGAGCGACCTGGGCTTCTTTAAAAGGACAGAACGGTGGCTAACTAGGCCATGTCAGAGCTTGCAAGGAAGCACAGGACACCCCCCACCCAACAATAATCACAGAGGAAGCAAAGAATGTCAATACCTAGTCTGAGGATCTTAGCAGAGTTGCCAGGCTCAAGTGATCTATATCTACATCACAGGGCAAATGCTTTCTCGCCTTATCAGGTGTTGTGCTTGTTCTGATAAGACATTGTGTTGTAAAAATAGAAGCGGGTGCCTTGTTTCTGATTTCAGAGGGTACACAGGGGAGGGGGAAAGATCAACTCAAATGCCCGTAAAACCAGCAGTGTTTTTAAAATCTAGACAAAAGTGCTTAAAATCTAGACAAAAGCAAGATTATGGGAAAAAACGGTTACTCACTTTTTTGTAACTGTTGCTTTTCGAGATGAGTTGTTCACATCCATTCCAATCACACCAGCAAGTGAACCTCTTCCACTTAGCTAGATAAGTGGCCCTGGTGGATGCCAAGGAGAACCTGCCTTACCAGTTCCAAGCACAGGAGCTCCAGTAGGTTTAACCATGAAGCTTCCATGCCGTGAAATGGAGGGACGGGTGGTGAAGGCGACCGTGGTCCAGGATGATGAGATCTGGGTAAAGCGGAGGCAGGATCGGGGTGTCCATGAACAGCTCCAGAAGCGTGATGTACCAATGTTGGCGTGGCCATGCTGGGGCCAACAGAATTATTTCTGCCTTGTGTCTGCGGATCTTGAGCAGCACCTTGCGTACGAGTGGGACTGGTGAAAAGGCATACACAAGGCGGTCCCCCCCAGGGCGGCATGAACGCGTCCGAGATCGAGCCCAGGCTGTGTTTCTGGAAGAAGCAGAACGTTGGGCAGTTTCTGTTGCTCCAGGTGGCAAACATCTACCTGGGGAAACCCCCACCTTTGGAAGACAGATGTATGACATCCAGATGGATGGACCACTCATTGCAGAACGACCTGCTGAGGTGATCCGCTAGTTCATTCTGCACTCCCAGGAGATGTGACGCCTCCAGGTGAATGGAGTGGGCTGTGCACAACTCCCAGAGCCTGAGGGCTTCCTGACATAGGGGGGAGGAATGGGATCCACCCTTTTGATTTAAAACATGGCAGTGGTGTCGGTCATCACTGCCACACACTGGCCTTGTAGTCGGGACAGGAAGGTCTGGTAGGCTAGTCCCACCGCTCGGAGCTCCTTGATATTATATGGAACGAGAGCTCGTTCTGCGACCTTAGGCCTTGCATTTGGAGATCTCCCAGATGAGCCCCCCAGCCCAGAGCTGACAGGTCCATTACTAGGGCCAGAGAGGGTTGTGGGCTGTTGAAGGGGACTCCTTTGCACACTGTCTGAGGACTCGAGTACTTGCTCTGTGACCACTGAGTCAGGCTACCATGCCCCAGGCAGTAGACCAAAGCAAGCCACGCGTGGAGTGGTCTGAGCCTCAGTCTGGCATGTCGGACCACGTAAGAGAAGGCTGCCAAGTGGCCGAGGAGACTCAGGCATCCCCTTGCAGTGGTGGTCGGGTACTGCCTGAGGTTTTGAATAACATCTGTTATGGCTTGGAATCGGGTCTCTGGCAGGAACGCCCTTGGCTGTACCGAGCCCAGCACTGCCCCGATTAACTCTATCCTTTGGGTCGGTGACAAGGTTGACTTGTTCACATTGAGGAGTCCCCCCAGTCTCTCAAAAGTGAATCTGACTAATCGGACTTGAGACTCTACCTGCTCCCTGGAGCGCCCCCGTATTGGCCAGTCGTCGAGGTATATACCTGCCCCTGCGTCCTCGGAAGGAAGGCTGCTATGACTGACATACATTTGGTGAACACTCGGGGGGCTGTTGATACACCGAATGGGAGCACCGTGAACTGATAATGTTTGTAGTTGACGACAAACCGTAGAAACCGTCTGTGCGCAGGCCGAATGGCTATGTGAAAGTATGCGTCTTTCGTGTCGAGGGCGGCACACCTGTCCCCCGGATCCAGGGAAGGGATGATCGTGCTCAGGGAGACCATGCGGAACTTCAATTTCACTATGAA
The DNA here is from genome assembly GCF_027887155.1 of Malaclemys terrapin pileata. Classification (NCBI taxonomy): domain Eukaryota; kingdom Metazoa; phylum Chordata; order Testudines; family Emydidae; genus Malaclemys; species Malaclemys terrapin. The sequence goes on along the minus strand of NC_071508.1, from coordinate 145,528,271 downwards.
CTAATTGAGTCCTTGCAGGTCTAGAATGATGAGGAAATAACAGGAGTAGAATCCCCTGCCCCTTAGCTCCCCAGGAACCTCCTCCACTGCCCCTATGGTATGGAGTGATTGCACCTCCTGGACAAGGAGTTGCTCATGAGAAAGGTCCCTGAAGAGGGATGGGGAAGGGGGGTTGGGAGGGAGAGGAGGAGCAGAATTGAAGAGAATATCCCACTTCTACCTTGTGAGGGACACAGCAATCCGATATTATTTGGGACCAAGCACAGTAGAAGTGGGATGGATGATTCATAAAACAAGGGGAAGGATCCGGTCCCGTGGTGGGTCTGCCGTCCTCGGGCGTCCCTTCAAAAGGCCTGCTTAGAGCCCGAGGAAGGTTTGGTCGGGCCCTAGCCCTGACCTGACGGGGCGGGGGCGGTGCGCGACGGTCTGCGCCTGCCATTCCTACCCCTCCATCTATAGAAGTCTTGTGGTCACCCGGGAGTCCTTCAGGCTGTGTAGCTTGGAGTCTGTCTGCTCCGATAATAAGCCTGTGCCCTCAAACAGCAGGTCCTGAAGGGTTTGCTGCTCTTCAGGGGGCAGCCCAGATGTCTGCAGCCCTGAACCCCTTCTCATGGCTTACCTCGATGAGAGGGTGCGGGCGGCAGCGTCTGCTGCATCAAGGAAGGCTTGAAGAGAGGTTTGTGCCACTGCCTTCCCTTCGTCAACAATGGCCATGAATTCAGCCCTGGAGTCTGATGGAATTCGCTCCTTGAACTTCAACATGGAGGCCCACCAGTTGAAGTTGTATGTGCTGAGGATAGCTTGTTGGTTCGCTATCCTCAGCTGCAGGCCCCCATTGAGTAAACCTTTCTACCAAAAAGGTCTAATCTTTTAGATTCCTTGGCTTTGGGAGTCGGTCCTTGCTGGCCCTGCCTCTCTTCATTGACGGCGGTCATGACTAGGTAGCAGGGCTGTGGGTCTGAGAACAAGGACTCGTACCCCTTGGATGGGACAAAGTACTTTCTCTCCATGCCCCTCGCCGTAGGGGAGATCGATGCTGGGGTCTGCCCCAGCATTTTGATATTGCTCCGTATAGTTTTAATTAGGGGCAGAGCTACCCTGGAGGGACCCTCCAGCGTCAGGATATCGACCATGGGTCCTCTGGTTCGATAACCTCCTCCGCCTGCAATCCCATGTTGTGGGCGATTCTGCACAAGAGGTCGTGGTGTGCACGGTGGTCTATCCGGGGAGGTCCCGAGGCCAAAGTCCCTGCAACTGTCTCGTCCGGGGACGAGGATGAGGAGGCTAGAGGCAGTACCGGGTCCTCCTGACCATTCAGTTCTCTAGTGTCCTCCTGGTCAGTGCCTGTGGGCTCTGCGCTGACTGTTGTCATGGCAGGGGTAGTCTGTCGGGGCTGTAGTCTTGGTTGTGTCAACGGTGTCCTAGACAGGCTGTGGGCCCAGTCCTGGCATTGATTCCAATCCCCGAGGTGCTGGGCGATCTTTATGCTGGGGTGCTCGGGCCTTGGAGGCTATTGACCGGGTGCCCCTGGAGAATGAGCCCTAGCCTGGCGATAAGCCCCGTGAGTCCAAAAGGGTCATTGAGGCGGAGGCTGCCAATGTGGAGGCCGTGCCGCCGGTGCCTCAACTCTGTGCCGATGCGACCTGCACCTGCTGCAGTGTGAATAAAATAAGTGACCCTGTCCACAGCCAGTCCTGAAAACAGAGGGTTTGTGTAGCCATGCAAGGGACAAATCTTGAAAGAAATTAGATTTGCCTCAAGCTCTACCAGCAGGTGGCACTCAAGTCAGGGTCTTGGAAATAGTTTACTGTTTAATTATATACCCTTGAGGGCCTGATACAGTATAAAAAGCATATTTATGGAGTGGCTAGGAAACCCTCCCCTCCCCCGCCCCACTGAAGCAGTGTCCAAAGTGACTATGCTAAGAATGTCACAAGACTGAGATTTATTTTAGCAGTCACCATAATATCAAAGAGCTTGTTATGAGAAGTGTCTACTTAATTTGATTCCCATAATAAATCAATGATACAGTTAAGATAGGACAGCACTGAAGGAAAGGAACGTGACATTGAAGCAGACCAAGCCGTTACTGAAAAGGCGCGATTACATTTTGACCCCAGGTTAGAACTACTGTTAGTACATGATGCACGACCCAGCCACAGCGCACAGAAGGCCAACTGGGAATGAAACGTCAGTGGCCATCGCTCCCAGAAATGCAACAAAAGCAGAAGAAAAGTGTGCGCTGACAGAATTCTCAGCCTCTCTTGTTCTATCTGGAATCAGAAATTTCCAGAGGTGCAGGAACTGTTTTTATAGTGGGGGGGGGGGCAGGCTAAAAGCCATTGAACCAAACTGTAACTCGTTATACAATGGAAACCACTTCAAGCCAGGGGGTGTGGCAGCACCCCAGTTCCAGCAACTGTGGGAATTTCCATGTGTTAGTAATGGGAGGACGCTTATATGATTTACAAACTATACATCTCTAGGAGCAGAAATGGATCTGCTAGATTTAGCTGGTGCGCTATGGCAGAGGTGGGCTTTGATGCTTGCATTTTATAGCTGTGACATCAGGCATAAGGCATACGAAAAACAGAAACACTGACATGATGATGAAAAATCCCGCCATGCCCGCGTCACTTCACTGCCCCACCTGTTACCATTATGTCAGCGCAGAACTTGGATGGAACTGGCATATGCAGGACACCATCTCAGCCTTTTGAGGGTGGCTGCAGCTATTGTTGCAGAATTAAATGGTCATCTAAACAAAACAATTTCTGGTCCTGTGACCGCACGGCAAACTACCCAGTGCTGTCTGCCAGAGCCTTCAGCCAGGGCAAAGATGTGTAATGTTTAGTGTTATTGTAAATAAGATTACAGCCCACTTCTTCGGATGCTCTAATAAATTTGTTAGTCTCTAAGGTGCCACAAGTACTCCTGTTCTTCTTTTTGCGGATACAGACTAACACGGCTGCTACTCTGAAACCTGTAAATGAGATATTATCCTGTGTGTGCTACCACAATTACAGTAGAATCTATTTGACTAATCATTTTAGTTCCTGTTTAAAAATGATCTGATCTAATCCACCTAAGGTACAGAAACGGTTTGGGGAGGAGGGGGACCAGCCTTTGGTTCTGTTTTGTTCAGCGCCTAACACAATCACGGTCCTAGGCACTACTGCAATAATAATAACACTGCCATTAGCATAGTCTCTGTTAGTACATAGGTCTGTCTGGCAGCCTGGGATAGACTTTTGGGTTTGACTTTTTGATATTCTTCTATCTTATCCTAATGTGTGTGAACAAAGGACAAAGAACCTGTGATGTTGCTTCTGCTTAGTCAGATGGATTTGTTAGTACAAGGGGACCAGAGAAGAGCAGTTAACGTGTTACTCAGGGTGTGTCTTCGCTAGCAACGTCAAAGCGCTGCTGCGGCACCAGCGCTGGGAGAGAGCGCTGAATAAAACCACCTCCACAAGGGGAGTAGCTCACAGCTACTGGGCACTGTCTACACGGGTGCTTTCCAGCGCTGAAACTTGCAGGGCTCGGGTAGGGGGTGTTTTTTCACACCCCGAGCAAGACAGTTGCAGCGCTGTGAAGTGCCAGTGTAGACAAGGCCTCAGATAGGGTGACCAGACAGAAAGTGTGAAAAATCGGGACGGGGGTGGGGGTGTAATAGGCGTCTATATAAGACACAGCCCCAAATATCGGGACTGTCCCTATAAAATCGGGCCATCTGGTCACCCTAGCCTCAGAGCACAGTTTAAGATTGCCTGAACCTGTCTCAAGGCAAAGTCAAGCAACCAGTCGGGAGGGGCAAAGGGGCTTGGGGGGTGAGGGAAGGTCTAAAACACCAAAAGACCAAGGAAATGCCTGTCCCTGACCGCGGCACAACCTCCCTCCTTTACCCTCTCCTGGGGTACAAAGGGGTGAGACTGTAGGCGTGCACTACAGCTATATTTGGGCCTGCTAAGGAGGAGGAGGTGGGAATAGGGAACGGGGACACAGGCAAGGCTCTGTGGTAGCAGAGCTGGGAAGGGGGATATGGGGTAAATGCTCTGCGGTGTCAGAGCTGGGAAGGGGGATATGGGGTAAATGCTCTGGGGTGTCAGAGCTGGAAAAGAGGCTCTGCCGGCGTGTAGATCTCTGGATATGTTTGTTTGGAACTAACCCCAATAAACATCGCCTTGGCTGCACTTCGGCCTTCTGGTCTCCTGCTCTCTGTCTGTGTGACAAGAACCACGGAGGGGGTCAAGGGAAAGCCCTCTAGCAGGCTCTAGCCTGGTGCAAAGGCTAATGAATACCATATCTACACTAGTGTTTTCCTTCCGCCCCTAGGTGGTGATATTATACATTGTATTTACAGTACTCCACAAATTCTAACGCTTGGAATACTGTGAGGCTGGTGTACGGAAAAGGTTCTCGGGCTGTCTCACTAGCTTAGTTCCTCTCCATGGGTTAGTGGTGTTAGTTAATTCCTAGGATCCGGTGTGCAGCCAGGTGACAATGGCTTAGTGACCATTGCATCAAAGAGCATGTGTTCCAAAGGGAGTACGATGCTTTGTGATTTTTGTACTGAACTTTCATCCTGGGAGAATAATATTTCTGGAGGTTTGTTTACATATATTAGCGGGACAGAGAGAGAATGTAGAATCATATTGGGTGCGTGTGCGCACACACACTGTTCTGGTGTGTGGCTTTCAATACTCATGGTATGTAGTTGAAAATGAAACCACAGAGCTGCACATAGTTAAACTTCTCCTATTGTTTCTCTCCTGCAGTACCGGATCCTGCCTCATACCTTGTACTGCCAGTGGGGTCAGGAAATCCTGCAGGGTTATTTTGGAATTATGAACAGAGTCATTAAGCTGATCGGATTTGTTTTGTCACCGAGTGCCTGAAGGAGAATCGAGCACCGTGTGTTCCAGATGTACTAATTTCCTTTGTTTTAGGCAGGGTGAGCCTTAATGAGGTCACTGGTTTTGGCTACAAATACTGGGTGAGATGTCAAATGTAGTTTCTGCTCTGAATCGCTCTCTCTGTTTTATGCATTTTATAGACAGTTTTTTGCGTGGATAGACAGGCAGAGTGAGATTTTCACCCGCTGCGGATCTGGCCCCTTGGCCCCAATAGAACAATATTGATTTACATCAGCTAGGGATCTGGCACATTGAGTTAAATGGAGCACCAGCAGTTTACATCACTGAGGAATCTAGTCCACTGACTTCAGTGGCGCTTGACTGATCTACACCAGCTGCTGATCTGGCCCTTTAGTTAAAAATGTTTTAAAAAATCACTGCTAGGATCAAATTTTCACACGTACTTGTGGGTACATCCGCACGGCAACGAAAGCCCCACAGCACAGCTGCGGCTGGCTTGGGTCAGCTGACTTGGGCTTGCCTGGGTCAGTGGCCATTTGGACTCGGGCTGGAGCTTGGGCTCTGAAACCTCTTGGGCTTGTTCTACACTCATTCTGTAAGTTGATCTAAGTTACGCTAGTTAAGTTACGTAAATAACGTAACTGAAGTCGACGTACCTTAGATGGACTTGCCGCGGTGTCCACGCTAAGCCATGTGGATGGGCGACACTCTCCTGGAGATCTAGCGTCCACCGCTCATTGAGGTGGATTACAGACATTGACCGGAGCACACTCTCCCATCGACATCGCACGTCTTCACCAGACCCACTAAATCGATGTTGAGTGTAGACATGGCCTCGGACTCCCACCCACGCCTGAATGTCTACACTGCAGTGTTTAGCCCCACTGTCCCATTGCCTTGCAAGTCAGAGTCAGTTGGCTCGGGCTCTGAGAGCTGGTGCTGTGGGTTTTTTTTATTGCAATGTAGATATACCCTTGCAACCTAAGTCCCATTGGCTTTCAGTTACATTCAGGCGCCTCGAAGGGAATGGCCGTGAGCTGCTGAGCCTTGCACTAATGCACTAAGAACAGACGGAAAGACAGTGATTTTAAGCTGCAGCTCAGGCTAGTGGTTGGGCTTGTGAAGCCCACCCCCGCCCAAAGCTTCAGGACCTGAGCTCTATCCCAAGCCACCATGTCAGGGTTCCCTCCCCACTCTGAACTCTGGGGTACAGACGTGGGGACCCGCATGAAAGACTCCCTAAGCTTATTTCTAGCAGCTTAGGTTAAAAACCCCCCAAGGCACAAACTCTCCCTTGTACCTTGGATTAGGTAACGCTGCCACCACCAAGTGATTAGACAAAACTCAGGGAAAGGACCACTTGGAGTTCCTACTCCCCACTAATATCCCCCCAAGCCCTACACCCCCTTTTTTGGGGAGGCTTGAGAATAAACAAGATGAGCACAGACCAACCTTGGGTTTTTTAGGAGATTAAAAAAACCAATCAGATTCTTAAAAAAACAGAACTTTATTAGAAAGAAAAAAAGGTAAAAAGCACCTCTGTAAAATTAGAATGGAAGATAATCTCACAGGGCAATCAGATTCAAAACACAGAGGATTTCCCTCTGGGCAAAACTTTAAAGTTACAAAAAGAAAACCAGGAATACACCTCCCTCTCAGCACAGAGAAAATCACAAGCCAAAATAAAAGTAAGCCAATGCATTCCCTTGCTAGTACTTGCTCATTCTAATGGCGTTGGATTGCTTGCTTTCTTGATTTGACTCCGGCAAGCACCCAGAACAGACAGACAAAGAACAGACAAACAAAGCCTCCCCCCCGCCCCAGATTTGAAAGTATCTTGTCCCCTTATTGGTCCTTTGGGTCAGGTGCCAGCCAGGTTACCTGAGCTTCTTAATCCTTTACAGGTAGAAGGATTTGGTGCCTCTGGCCAGGAGGGATTTTATAGTACTGTATACAGGAAGGTTGTTACCCTTCCCTTTACATTTATGATATCTGCCTAGCGATTTTTAGTGCTGTAGTGCAAGCCGTGTCCTCTGGTGTCTGTGCTGTGTCGGGGCAGGACAGCTTGCACGCTCTAATGATCCCCAGAGTCGGCAGGGGCTTTTTGCTCTTGGTAGGTTAACCATGCTGGATTGGTCTGTGGGAGAGGGGCCAGACAGAACAGACACCCTGGTCCTCCACCTTGGGGGTTAGGCATAGGGCTCACAACCCTGTCTGGTAAAAAACAAAATATGTTACAGAAACAACGACAGAGAAATCGCCCATTACTGTGTGTGATGGCCTTCAGGAGTCAATGACCCGTACGACTGCCAGTGGTGAAAGCCGAAAGGAAGCCATGGGCATGAAGGCTGAAGTGCTCAACACCAAGACAAAACCCAAACTTGGTTTTTGGAACGTACGGACAATGAACGGAACAGGGAAACGAGCTCAGTTCCCAGCAGAGATGAGACACTACAGCTTACACATCCTGGGTGTCAGGGAGAGCAGATGGACGGGATCAAGAAGATTAACAGCAGCCCCAGGAGAAACTTTGCTGTTTTCTGGACGGGATGATGGACAACACCATGAGGGCGTTGCCATCCTTTTGAAGAAGGGAGTGGAGCGTTCCCTGCTTGAGCGGAAGTCTATCAGCAGCAGACTTATGAGAGCCAGACTGAAAGGGTAACATAATATTATCACCCTGATTCAATGCTATGCTCCAACAAATGACAGTGATAAAGAAGTAAAGAGAGGACCATGCCACAACCTAATTATCGTCATGGGAGACCTGAATGCCAAGGTCGGTAAGGACAACACAAACAATGACAGAGCAATGGGAAGACATGGGTGTGGCACCATGAATGAAAATGGAGAAAGGCTTGTTGATGTCTGTAATATGAATGACTTAGTCATCGGCGGAACCCTATTTCAACATTGTGAAATTCACAGGCTGACATGGTGTTCTCCAAATGGCAGAGATAAGAACCAGATTGACCATATCATGATCAATGGCAAATGCGGATGCTCACTGACAGATGTGAAAGTGGGAAGGGGAGCAGATGTTGGCAGTGACCACCACCTTGTTACAGCCTCCATCAAGCTAAAACTGGGAAGTGTGGGTCCACCAAACAAGGGACATAGACATTATGACATGGACAAGCTAAAGTCCCTTGAAATACAGAAAGGTTTTGTTCTGCAGTTAAAGAACAGGTTTCAAGCCCTTGCAGACCTTGATGAAGAGGAGGGGCATGCAGATGCGGAGATCAACAAGAAGAGGGACAAAGTAACAGGAATTTATAAACAGAGCAGTGACGCCTGTCTAGGCTACAGGCAGAAGAGACGGAAGGAGTGGATTACACCCAGCACATGGAACGCCATAGAAACCAGACAAGCCCTGAAGAAAAAAGTTTTATACACAAAATCCCAGAAGCTAAAGGACAAATACCCCAAGCAGTATAACCAGGCACACCAGGAGGTCAAGCGCCTTGTGAGAAAGGACAAACAGCATTTTATTAATAATCTGGCAACACACGCAGAGGATGCAGCTGTTTGTGGTGAACAAGGAACCAGTTACAAAATGACACAGCTTATCAGTGGTAAACGGCAGACACCAACACACACTCTCATCAGGAGCAAACAAGGACACCTCCTAACAACTGAAAAAGAACAAGAAATGCGCTGCACAGAGCATTTCAAAGAATTGCTGAACAGGGAACCATCTGAAGAGGAAGCGAACATCCAGGAGACAGAAGAAGATCTTGATATCAACACAGACACCCCAACTAAGGAAGAGACCATTCAAGCCATCAACTCCTTAAAAAATGGGAAAGCTCCTGGCAAGGATAACTTGAATGCGGAATTGTTCAAGGTAAATCCTAAGTTAGCAGCATCTATCCTGGCCCCTCTATTTACATCCGTCTGGGAAAGGGAAAAAGTGCCAGATGAGTGGACCAATGGGGTTATAGTGAAGATATCAAAGAAAGGAACTCTCAGTGATTGTAATAACTGGCGTGGTATCACACTTTTATCTGTGCCAAGCAAAGTATTGTGTAAGATCATAGTCCAGCGTATATTGGAGGGAGTCAATAGCGTTCTCAGAAAAGAGCAAGCCGGTTTTTGGAAAGGGCATGGAGGCACAGACCAGATCTTCACTCTATGAAACATAATAGAACAGAGCTTAGCATGGCAATGGCAACTCTACAAAAAATTCATAGACTTTGAGAAGGCTTTTGACAGCATTCACAGAACCAGCCTATGGCGCGTTCTGTGGGTATATGGAATCCCTTTCCGTATAATCAACGTCATCAAAAGCTTCTATTTCAACTTTACATGCAGCATTGATCACAGCGAGCTCAGTTTTGAAGTCAAAACAGGAGTACGTCAGAGGTGTGTCATGTCTGCAATCCTCTTCAACACTGCCATCGACTCGGTAATGCAGCGTACAACAGAAGACATGCCAAGAGGCTTTAAATGGACACCCTTCTCATCCCTTGAAGACCTGGACTTCACAGAGGATGTCGCTCTCCTATCACAAACAAAACACCATATACAAGGAAAAACAACTCGACTCAATGCATTCAGCCAGCAAATTGGTTTGAAAATCAACCGGAATAATACAGATATCATGACCTTTAATATTGCCTCACCATCACCAGTACAGACAGAGGATTATGTTCTCACCAACGTAGAAACATTCACATACTTGGGCAGCACCACCAGCCAGCACAGTGGAATGGGCCAGTGCATCTGGAATAAAATCAATAAAGCCAGGAACACCTTCAGGAGCTTAAATCCAGTCTGGAAATCATCAAAGTACAACACCAAAACCAAACTCAAGATTTATCAGAGCTGCGTACTTTCAACACTACTTTATAGCGCAGAATGCTGGGGAATGAGAAAGTCTGACATGTCCAAACTGTCTTCATTCCATACAACCTGCCTCAGAAAAATCCTCCGTATCTTTTCGCCCAGAACCATCTCAAACCAAGAGCTATTGACACAGTGCAGCCAAGAGGATCTGCGCACCATCATCGCCAGGAGGTGCTGGAGATGGATTGGCCATGTGCTTCAGATGGAAACTGATTCCATCATCAGAGTGGCAATAAGATGGACACCTGAAGGCAAGTGAAAACGAGGCCGCCCGAAAGCAACATGCCGAAGAGCTGTGAAAGCCGAGCTGAAAAACCTGGGGCACAGCCGGGTAACCATTGAAAGACTTGCCAGAAACGGACAGGAGTGGAGGAACTTCGTCACTGCTCTAAATGCCAGAGGTGTAATAGGAACATGATGATGATGAGTGCAAGCCCGGAGCGCCCGAGTCTGTCACCTCCAGCTGTAAGTGAGCGGTTGCAGGCTGTCCGGACATACCCAAAGTGACTAGGTCACTTTTGAACAATGTGACTTAGACTCCTAAGTCACTTGGGTTCCTTTGAAAATTGACCCCTAGTCATTTCAGCCCAGATCCTCAAAGGTATTTAGGTACCTAAGCCCCCTGGAGGTGCTGGGCCTTCCTCTCTATTCTAACCCACTGATCTGCTCCGCTCCTGTTTCCCTGTCTCCCTGTTTATGAAGCGATTGCAAACTGTACACGAAATAAACCATCAATTTGCGGGTTTAAGTCCTCACCCAGCACTATGGGAGATTTGCCATCAATTTCCATGGGCCCAAGGGCAGGGCCCTAAATTATGTGTAAGCGCAGAAATGGGTTCGTTCTATTCATTTGACATGTGATTTCGAGCTGGTGATAGCTCTGACTCAGACATGCTTCCGCTGGTGCTGCAGCTTGTACCACGCAGCTCAGGATGGAGGCCGATGAGTCTGTTGTTCGTCAAACACCCCCGCCCCCGTGTCCTGACTGCTTCCCTGATAACATGCCCTCACTGTTTATTAAGCATGGCCGTGCTGCCTGCAGATAATACTAACAGGCAACCAGGCAGAAATGCAAATTGGCACGAATGCAATGGAGTGACCTCGATTTACACCAGTTGATGGTCTGCCCCACGGTGTGTGGAGTCCCTTTGGCATTGTGGCGAGGGCCGGGGAAGGACATCACAGAGCCACTAAGAGGAAGAGTTCGGCAGCATTGATGGGGACAGTGAAAAGTTTGATGGAGGCCTCAAACATAGGCCTGGGAACTAGGGGGGCGGGCACGGTGGCAGCACCACCCAGTTTTATGCTTTGCTCACAGCCCCGCGCCCGGGGTCCTGGCTGCCGGCCCTGTGCCCAGAGCTCTACTCCCAGCTCCACATGTGGGATCCCGGCTGCCAGCCCCACACCTGGGACTCCGTCCCCGCCCCCAGCTGTGGCTCCAGTCTCAGTCCTTTTGCCTCTGTCCGCGTCCCGCCCCCCCAGAGCCAGGGCCCTGCTCCCGGCCCCAGCTCAAGGGGTGAGGAGTGGGGTGCGGACAGGGGTTTGTGTGTGGGGGGGGCACGGCACCCCCATTCGAAAAAGTGTTCCTGCACCACTGCTTACAAATGTATTTTGCCTGTCGGCTAATTTCCTGGAAAACGCCACTACCTGGAAAATGAGCGTGATCGAGTCGGTCGTTCCCTGCCGACGTCTGTATAACACAGATCAGGTGAGGTCCACAGTGCTGGTGGTAGGGGAGACTGGCCAGCCTCAGACAGAGGCAGTGGGGTCAGTTTCTCTTTTCCCTGTGGTTCGCTGGCATCTGTAGGATGTGGAGGCCACTCCCCTAGTGCTTCCTCTCTGACTCCCCACAGCACCCACAGCTCAGGGGCAGCTTCCCCAGCTGTAAAATGGGGAACATGAGACTGACCTTTCTAAAGCGCTTGGAGACCTACAGCTGAAAAGCGCTAGATAAGCGCTAGGGATGAGCAGCAATGGGAACCTAGCTGAAGGGAACTTTGTGGCACATCCTGGTTCTGGGCCCCATCTCCATCCCCACCCCCATCCCGCCGCTTTGGCCGTATCAACCCACGATGAGACCCAAACCGCACTCACACCTTTCGTTCTCCTGCCAATGCCTGTGATCAGGGGAAGGATCAAATGTTTCAGAGACAGCCTGGATAGCAACAGGCTTCCTTGCTGCTGCTGCTGTCTGGCTGTGGGTTTTGTGGTCCTGGCTGGGTTAAAGTCAATTGCTGAGTGAGCGCGCCAGTATCCAGAGGGCTCCTGTGAACTGTGCTGTGAAGCCGTTCCCAGGCACATGGGCTGCACGACTCAAACGGACCTCCTAGGTCATCAGGGCCGATCCCCTTCTATCACAGGCATCCCCATCATAGACCCCTACTATCACATTCCAGGGTGCCAATCCAGCCCACTGAGGGGTTGTCACCGCCTGCCCTGAAATCTTGGGTGCCTCACAACGCTTTGCCACTGTAGCTCCCAACCTGGGCCGCTCACAACCAGCCTACAGGTCACACCTTGGGTGTCTGTTTATTGCTGCAGCCCTGGTCCGGTAACTCTGACCCCTGCCAGCAGCGCACTCTGCTTCCAGTAGCCTTGGTTACTACTTGCAGGGTGACCCCCAACACACTACCTGTCCCAAATTTTCCCACTAATGTGTGTTAGGCACTGCCCAGCCCTCTCCTGGATTCTGAGATTAAAGGGTCAATATTGAACAGTTTGCTGCTTTAACTGGAGTGACCAAACAGTTCAGTTTAAACACAGCGCTGGACTAATTTAGATTAAAAATAAAACCAGTATATTTAACTATAAAGGGACAGGTTTTAAGTGAGTACAGGTATAAGGTATTAAAGTCAGAAATGGGTACAAGGGAAATAAAGATAAAATGCTTCCTAGCAGCCAAAACTGAACAAGCTAGACTGGGTTCAAGGTAAAATCCTTAGCACAGGTTCCCAACTTCTCAGGTCAGGATCTCCCCCGAAAGTCAAAAGGCTGGTTCCTTTGTCTTCTTAGGTGAACGAGAAAAAGATGAATTGGGGTGTTTTTGCCCTTCACTTTTATAGTCCAGTCACCCTTTGTATTGCATTTTCCTGAGGGTTCCCCTAGATAAACCTTATTCCAGCTGGGAGGACAGAGACATGGAGTCTCTTGGTGAAAGAAGTTCAAGGCTGTTGTTTGCTAAAATGCAGATCCACCTCACTTGACAAAGAATGTCCATGTGACAGGTGATGGCCAATCAACTTGGATGACACCTGGCTGGAGGCATCAGCTTGTCCTTTGTCTTTGAGAAACCGACTTACCTCCTCCCCAGACTTGTACACCCATTGTAGTCATAACTTCAGCTTATGTTCATAACTCTTAATATGCATTTCCTCCATACATCACACAAGAATATTGATGATCAGGGGGCTCTTAGTTTTTAAATGATACCTCACAATGCATATGTTGCACAAGCATTTCAGTCACACCTGGTCATAAAACTGTCACATGACCTCCTATCACATGGGCACCTCATGCCTTTATCTGAGGGGGATTGTGTTCCAACCCCATGCTACCTGGTCCAAGGTAGGTTAATGACCCTGGCTCCCATCCAATGCACAGGGCAGGATAAGGTACAGGAGAACAGGGTACTTAGCAGTCTCTCCCCATGCTCTGGGAATGGGTTACAGGGGATGGATCACTTGATGATTACCTGTTCTGTTCATTCTCTCTGGGGCACCTGGCACTGGCCACTGTCAGAAGACAGGATACTGGGCCAGATGGACCTTTGGTCTGACCCAGTATGGCCGTTCTTATGTTCTCTCCCCTTCACGTGTCGCTCCCTGTGACCCCAACTGGCCTGGTTTACAGTCACACTCTTGAGTTGTCAAAGAGGTCTGTGTGGCTAATGGACTAGCGTTCTCATTGCGCACCCTGTGAGTACCTGGGGAAACCGATGCTCCAACCAGCGGCCCACCATCAAAGTCCTTTCTAGGGCAGAATCTTGGTCACTTGCCTGCCGATGTTCCAGGTGCAATTCTGCCCTCCCGCTGTTCAAGCTAGCCCTGAGAATACTGCCGCTCAGCGCTGAGGGATTGCTGGCAGCCAAGCACAGCATTGCCAGCGTGTAGCCGAGCAGTCCTTGCAATGCTTAATTCTGCACTGTGTGCCATTAAAACCAATGAGCCTGTAGGAGGGCTGGAGCATCAGTACGAACTCCTTTAAAACCTACTTGAGTTTTACAGTCACTGATTCAATTCCCTGAAATCAAGGAAATCTGCCTGTTGACTTGAAGGGACATGGGACTGATCCTTTCAAAACATCCCATAGGATAGATCTAGAACTAAAGCTCTGTGGTCCTTCAATACTCTTCCTGTGGGTGAGAGCTATTCGCAGATTTCAACTTCCCTGCCCCATTCCCAGCCAGTAGATGCTGCCGCCTGTTACTGCCCGCTGTGATTGCCCGCCTGTTCCTGAATGAGCTGCCGGATGTTTATCTCCGGGGTTTAGTCATAAGGCAGGATTTGCATAAGAGCGGCACATGTTTCACTATTTGTGTTCGCCCCTCTTCCTGTCCCAGCTGACATGCATGCTGTAGCCACCTATTATGTCTTGTCTTTTACGCTGTAAGCTCTTCACAGTTGTGAAGGCCAAGACCAGAGGTGAAAGTAAGCCGGTTAACCCCAGTACGGCATACCAGCAAGAGCCCATGCGCCGTACTGGGGCAGATCGGCGTCCCCTGGGGGCAATTTAAAGGGCCTGGGGTTCCCAGCAGCGGCTGGAGCCCTGAGCCCTTTAAATTGCTGCTAGAGCCCTGCTGCTGGAGCCCTGGGGAAGTGGCAGCGGGGCTCAGGCAGCGATTTAAAGGGTGCGGGGCTCCGGTAGCCGCTACCATCCCAGGCCCTTTAAATCGTCCCTGGAGCCTGCCGGAGCCCTGGTGTAGCGGTGGTGGGGCTCAGGTGGCGATTTAAAGGGCCAGGGCCTCAGCCATCACTACCGCCCCAGGCCCTTTAACTTGCCGCCGGAGCACTGCTGCCGCTACCCCAGGGCTCCGGCAGCAGGGCTCCGGGGACTATTTAAAGGGCCCGGGGTGGTAGCGGCAGCTGGAGCCCACCTTTAAATCACCACCTAAGCCCCACTGCTGGAGCCCTGGGGTAGCAGCAGCAGGGCCCTGGCGATGACTTAAAGGCCCCGCCTCTTCCAGTTCAGCGCCCCCCCCGGTAAGTTACTGTCACCCCTGGCCAAGACTATAACAGGGTTAAAAAAAGAACTAGAGAAATTATGGAGGATAGCTCCATGATGCCTATTAGCCAGGAGGGGCAGGGATGGTGTCCCTAGCCTGTTTGCTAGAAGCTGGGAATGAGCGACGGGATAGATCACTTGATGATTCCCTGTTCTGTTCATTCCCTCTGGGGCACCTGGCATTGGCCACTGTCAGAAGACAGGATACTGGGCTAGATGGACCTTTGGTCTGACCCAGTATGGCCGTTCTTATGTTCGGGGCAGGTCATTTACTATACATACATCTTGCAGATGTGCAGCTCCTAGGACAATGGTGCCACCAGCCAGTTGGCAGTAGGTGGCACATCAATATAAATCTTAAAGAACAACAACAATGGAAAGCAATGGCTCTGCTCC
Source organism: Malaclemys terrapin pileata (assembly GCF_027887155.1). Taxonomy (NCBI): domain Eukaryota; kingdom Metazoa; phylum Chordata; order Testudines; family Emydidae; genus Malaclemys; species Malaclemys terrapin. Next base: position 145,512,930 of record NC_071508.1, on the reverse strand, counting down.
AGGATCGAGGTGCTACACAGCAGGAGTGAAGGTAAGAGTACGATGTCCTTCCGTGTGAGTATGCAGCCAGCCTCTGTTGCACAAAGAGAGCAGGTGGTAAACAAACAGTTGGAGGCGATAGACTTTCAAAGGCACAAAGGGCAGCCTGGCATCCAATTCCTACTGGAAGTCAATGGGGACCGGGCACTGACTTCCTCTTTGTTCTTTTGAAAAGTCTCCCACCCGGTGTATTCCTGCATCTGTCCCTTGAAGGCACTGATGTCTGCCTCAGTACATTTCACGGAGCTAGGAACAAGAGCGTGATTTCCAGCACATATCCCAGAGGCTGGCAATCACACAGCCAGGGTAAGTAACATTTCTATCACGCGGGATGCTCTTATTTATTTTCATTTTCGTACAGGAAATAAAACCACAGCTTGTTTTTCGGGGCAAACCATCTGCTGACAAACCCAGTAAAGAGCAACATTCCCAGCTGAGCGAGATGCTCATTTCTAGGCCAAGGGGGAGTGCGAATGCTCATGTCGGAGACTTCCCATCCGTCTGGCCTGTTAAATCAGACCTTGCAGCACAGTCCAAGAAAGGCTGTCGGGACGCTGACGCTTCTTTGTGTGAGGTGAAATGCTGAAGAGAGTTATGAATGTTGTTGCCTCCGTAACCAGAGAAAACACCTTTGTGGCCTCTGCATTTGGGGACAGCAGGCCAAGGAAGGAATTATTCTGGCTTTCATTTTCTAAGTACAATTTTTAAAGCAGGTCAGAACTTTTTGAATTTCCAGAAAATGTCAATGAAGAATTGTGCCACTATTTTGAATTTCATTACAACAAATGGGAACGTTGTCAAAAACATGTTGAGGGGGCGGGATAGCTCAGTGGTTTGAGCCTTGGCCTGCTAAACCTCAAGGTTGTGAATTCAATCCTTGAGGGGGCCACTTCAGGAGCTAGGGCAAAAATCTGTCAGGGACAGTACTTGGTCCTGCTGTGAAGGCAGGGGACTGGACTTGATGACCCTTCAAGGTCCCTTCCAGTTCTAGGAGACAGGTCTATCTCCATATACAACTAAAAAGGGAAATTTAATTTCAAAGAGGTTTTTCAACCAACTATAGATTGGGGATAATATTTTCAAAAGCAGCCAAGTGACTTAGACACTCAGGGCTCCTAAATCACTTGGGAACCTTTGAAAAGGTTTTTTTTTTTTATTTCAACATTTCAAATGTTGACAAAAAATCATAAAAATAAACAAACAAAAAATGCCCCAAACTTCTCGCCAGATTGAAAATTTAGGAACCAACCAGTTCTAGCAATATTGCTTTCCCTGGGGTACATTCATGTGTACCTACTAGGGGATACAATTGCTAGTGAGAGGTTTTCCAAGCGTAACATGGGAAATGCCTCCTCAGCATTCCTTAGTGCATTGCAGGCTGTGCGCAGACGCCCGTCCTTGAAAATACCCTGGGAAAAGGCCTCAATTGTGTTCTACCAGTATGAAAATCAGATGAGGTGGTTAAGCAAATAGAAGTAGTAGTTTTAGGGGGAGACTCCTGAAATGCCTTGAGCAGCTGGATGGATGCAGCAAGTTGAGAAGGGCTGTCTGTGATGCCACTGAAAATGGGAGAATACATGTGTCTGCACTACACTGACTATGCTATACTTTATAGGGTGTTTAAAGGGAAAAATGGGAATGGGGAATGTTCTTGTAATGCTTTATTTTATGCATTTAAAAAACCATCAGTCATACCTACTTGTAGATCATTTATCACTATAGTAGCTAGATGCCACAGTAAAGCAAATTAAAATAAATACATGCAGCATATTCCAAAACAATGTATCCCTAAGGAACACACACGCATGGCTACGGCTCAGCCCAGTTTAACGTAACTAGGCAGGTTCGTGGCCACCATCTGAAAATCTTTCCAAGCTCATCATTGCACCTCAAGCAGAGCAATGTATTGTTGAGAGCTGAGGGGGTCGCTCTTTGATTTCTAGTCTAACGCAACATTACCTGACATGAGAAACAGATTAAAGCTTCACACCAATCCACGTCTTCCTGATTCTACTGCCATCAAAGCAAGGAAACCAACCATGATCTGGCAACCTGCATGGACACCAATAAGGATAATTTAATTTTGTGTATACTTTTGTTTGTGGGATGAATTCTGTTGCCCTGAACTGGAACACTCCATGACAAAGACAGTGTCTGATACTGTACAGTTCTCAGAGACTCATTCCTGACTTCAATTTTCCTGTTTGCCTTGGACTTCAATCAATGGGAAAAGCAGATATTTGTGGCCTGATCCAGCATACCTCCCTATCCCCAGACATTCAGGACTTCCCAGGAGGCGCTCAGCACGGGCCTGATGGAACCCCTAGCCTGATTAACAGCAACTGTCAGCATGTTTTCAAATTGCTACCTAGTGTGAGAGCCTGGGAGTGGAATTACAGGCTTTTCACTTACCTAATGAGTTCACGACCTGAAGGAGAAAAATGGAGAGTCCAAGTCAAGCATGATGGAACTGGAGGAGGTTAAGAGGTGCATCTCATTTAGATTACATCTTTCTATGGTATTTCTAATCTACTTTAGAAAAACAGGTTTCAGAGTAGCAGCTGTGTTAGTCTGTATCCGCAAAAAGAAGAACAGGAGTACTTGTGGCACCTTAGAGACTAACAAATTTATTAGAGCATAAGCTTTCGTGGACTACAGCCCACTTCTTCGGATGCATATAGAGTGGAACATATATTGAGGAGATATATATACACACATACAGAGAGCATAAACAGGTGGGAGTTGTCTTACCAACTCTGAGAGGCCAATTAATTAAGAGAAAAAAAACTTTTGAAGTGATAATCAAGATAGCTCAGTACAGACAGTTTGATAAGAAGTGTGAGAATACTTCCATTCTATATGCATCCGAAGAAGTGGGCTGTAGTCCACGAAAGCTTATGCTCTAATAAATGTGTTAGTCTCTAAGGTGCCACAAGTACTCCTGTTCTTTTTTTAGAAAAACAGTGTCATAAACCTGAAGACTTCAGCGCTGGTATCAGTGCTATCTTTTTTTTTTCCCTTTTAACCAAAAGGTAATCCTCATTAAATCCAGATTCAGACCAGACCATTATTCATTGAGAAACAGAAAACATCTGACCGAGAACACAGGGAAGAAATCACTATGTCGGTGGAAAGATTCAGTGATGGAAGATTTCAGTCAATACCCAAGCAGCATGAAGGAGTTGAAAGCTGTGGTTTCATGAGACATGTTTGAGAGGTTTGCTAAAGTCACCCAGTAGTTCTTTCTTGGGTCTAAAGATGGAAAGTACCGAACCTGGAGAGAACATAGCTCAGGCTCTTTCATGTTTAGCCGACTCATCCCGTTGGCGCGGCTTGGCTTTATTGTATGCTAGTGTTACCCAATTCATCACTAACTGCTCCTCAGAGGACCCCACTCATTGAGCTGGGCAGCAAAGCTGGCGGGGGAGAAATAAAGGGCTTTCCAATCATTCTTCCTGAAACATTGTCCGGCCAATGTCAAGGCATTTCCTCAGGCACTGTTAAATCACCGAGATGGGTCAGAACGGCTAACTCCACTCTCAGGGCTAGGAGTTGAATGCCTCCTGGAACAGAGTCATCATCATCAAACACATTGTACCAAGGACCATTGTGCCAGCCAGAGTGAGCATGGTTGATGGCGTCGCACCAGGCACCATGTCACAAAAGGCCCCCACAGAGTGAGGGCCCCCAACCCCTGCCAGAGATACACCTTCAAAATAGCAGTTGAGGTCTGACCTTCGGACAGTTCAACCCTGTGCACCTCTGCTTTGAAGAGCCAAAGCTGAGCCCTAAATGGTCACACCAAAGTCTTGGATCAGGGATTTCCAAGCAAATCATTCTTGCATTTCCTGCTGCTATGGGGATTACCGCTGGGCAAGAGGATATGGTCAATGTCAGTGCTGATCGCAGGCCGCTGATTTGCTGTAAGTTACTTTCAGATATGTAACAGGAAACGACAGTTCTCTCTGCAATTGTTCAGGCTCAGTAAATTATGACCCTCTTGAAGATTACTCTGATGAATATAGAAAGCAGTCGTTTATCATGTGGAAAGGACTATCCTTTCCTTTTCTGTTTTGTCGAGTGGCTCCCCCCCCCATCTCTCAATTTATCACAACAGAGTTAAAAGAAAGTTTTGCACGTGCAGCCAGAGGGCCCTCGATCGCTCAGGAAGACACAGTGGCGGTTTAAGAGGAACCAGAGGGCTACTTGTTAGAGAATGGCCATGGGAAGTTGGAGACCCAGGCTGAGACGTGGAGACCCAGCTTTGCCACTCACTTTGGGCATCTCATTTGACCTCTCTCTGCCTCAGTTGCCTAATCTATACCCCAGGTATAATCCCCTTCTTTGCAAAGTGCGGGGAGATCCTGGGGTGAAAGGTTCCATGTAAATACAAAGTACTACTGTACTACATCGTAAAATGAGCGTCACCACTGTTTTACATGTCGACTTTCGGTGGGATTTTGTGCAAAGCTTAGTTGTAAAATATGCCACAGACGCCTTTATATGGTGTGTTTGGGCAGAGCTGGCCCTAAAACTCAGCCTTAAACCCAGCAGGGCCCCCAGTTTGAACCCTTCTTGGCACACTCTCTTCCAGTTTGCAGTGGGGGTCAGGCAAAAGTTGCACTAGGCCTTGTGTTCCAAAACCACGCCTGCTGGTTTGCTGGGCTCAGAGAGAGACACCCACAAGGCTTAGGTGCAATTACAATGTGTCTTAGGAGGTGGCCACCAAGGAACTCTTGAATGCTAGCTTCTGGGATGCAGATAATGGGTGAGGAAACATACAATAGAAAACATGAATGAAACGGAGCCATACAGAAGCATAGGGGAGCGAATAGGTTCTCTTGCTTAGTGAGTTAGAATTGGGTCTGGAGTCTCTCTCTACCGCCCTGACACGTCCTTAAAAGTCTCATCCACTCAACACTTGGTCAGTTCATTCTCAGGAGCTCCTGATAACAAGCTGGATCCAGGAGCCTCCAAGGGTGAGCTGAAATGTTGGGGGCCATATAGCCAGATGGGCCCAGCTCCTCAGAAGTATTTAAGTGCCTAACTCCCATTGATTTTGGAGTTAGGTGCCCAAATACCCTTTTGAGGAGCTGGGCCATGGAACCTGAGTTGCTCGATCACCAAACCCCACTGAGTAATTGTGCGCCCATAGCACCACATCCCCCCCAAATCCAGATCCATTCTAAAAGACTTCTTCCAACAAGTGAATCCTTTGGGAGCATGCTCTGCAGCTGGGTAATGCCGATGGCTGTCACAGGATCCAGAAAATCTCTGGAAAACAATAGGATTCAGCATCAAAATGCCCCAGAACCTTGAGTAACTATGAGAAGGGGTTACTAGCTCAGAGATAAGTTTCTTGGAAGGTTGAGGTGGTCCAAATAGCAAGAGAAATTTGAAGCAAAGTCCTCCTTGGGCATATCAAGGTCCAAGCAGAGGTCTCTCATTATGATGACCCTCCCTTCTTGCAGACCCAAATTTACTTATATTGCATGCAAATTTGATGCTCTCCCCGTACTGTGAGGGCTAGCGGCTAGAGAGAGGATTGCTTTAGCGCAGTCCCGTTCATTCCAACAGACTCCATGTCGTGACCCATCAGCCCTGAGGGCTCCCCTGTTTGGACTGTGGCCCACGCTGGCTAGGTCTAGTCTGTGCAGCCAGTAGCTGCGTCTTGATTCTTAAGCTTTGCTGAAGCCAAGAATGTTATTCTGGCAAACGATGGGGATTTCACCAGCAGCGTGTCTCCTCTGCCAGCCAGCCCGACACAGCATCTCAACAGCACTGGAATCTGCGCGTGGGCCTTAGAGCAGTGGTGAAAGGAGTTATGTCGTGATCTATAAATACAGTCTTCTGGATCATTAAGTGTCAGCCGGCAACGCCATTTTCCTCCGTGGTGATAACGTGTGACATACTCAGCATTATGCTATAGCATGAGATAACTCGGGCTACAGAGCCTTGCACTTCACACCAGCACTTGCTCTTTGCACTGTTAATTATTCATTCATTTTGGCCTATGAAGGGCCGGTAGAACGCTGTGCAATTCCTTGCTTAAAAGGGCATGTAAATCTCCCATCTGCTGGCTATTAAATTACTTCAGACTTAAAAAGCTATATGAATTTTAGATGACCCAGCCAGCAGACAACCATACAACTCCTCCCCCCACCCCTTGCATTAAGCAAAGTGGTTTTGCACTCAGGCAGCCTGTTCCCATTAGCAATTTTTTTCTTTTTTAATGCAAGGTGATTGCCTGGCTCAGACAGTCACATGGCAAAAAACACCCCACAGGCTGGCTTGGGCACATGTATATGAATTCTTATTTTGTTTGGTTCATCTTTGGAGCTGGCACTGTTTCTGCCCCATATTTCTCTCCTCTAGAGAATGGACTATTGTTATTTCTACTGCAGTAGCAACTATAGACGACTTTAACTCCTAGCAGAAGCTCAGTATGCTAGGCCCTGTACAAACACATACAAAGAGACAATCTCCGCCCCAAAGAGGCAAAGTGTGACGGGAAAACAGAGGCAGATGGAAATGAAGAGATGTGCCCAAGATCACACAGCAAATCAGAGCTAGACCGGGGAATAGAACCCAGGTCACCTGATTCCCAGTCCAGTGCCCTATCCATGACTACATAAGAAGAGATCATGCTGTCTTTACCTGCCTTAGTATGGGGTGACAAACTAGCTGCCTTCTCAAGGTCCCTTCAAGCTCTGCATTTCCACGACTCTGCACGGATCTATCAATCTAACGTTACGCACCCATCTTGGCCAATGGCTTTTGGTTCTTCCATCTATCACCAACGCGTACGGTCCTGCCATCTCTGAGAACCCTCGGTTTAATTGCTTTAAAAACCACCACTGATGTTCTCGGATTTGGGGTGCCCACCTTGAGCCCGAGGTGCTCGGCCCCTCCAGAAAAATCAGGCCAAAGGTCAGCACCCAAAAATGGAGGCCTCTGAACTCAGTGGCCACTAATGACAATTCTGGCCGTTAGTCATCATTATATATTTTAAACAAACAACAACAACAAAATGCATTTCAAACTATTCTGCTGCATGGGATGGAGGCCCCAGAACCCATCTGTCCAGAATCATTAGCTATCGCCAGGATATTAGATAGGAAAGAGAAGAAGGTTGGCTACATGGATAGGTGTTTTGGGGGAATCCTCTCCTTTAGCTCCTGACTAATTAGGCGATGCATGGGGAGGTCCTCGACAGCAGCCAGGCCTAGGCTCAGTGGCTTTCCCACGAGCATTGTGTATGTTGGGGTTCCCCCCATAGAGTGGCATGGGTGTAGACTAGAAATGGCTGCCTTCCCCTCCCCCTCACATCCCTCCCTCTTCCATGATAAACTGCTGGTCCTAACCTCTGAAGCCCTCCGCAATTTAGCCCCGCCTTGACTGTCTGTCCTGTTATCCTATTGATTTCTGTCATGGCTCTGCCAAGAACGTGAACCTCCACTGCCCACTTGTTCTCTTCTCCCACAAACACTGAACAGCCAAGTTGCTTATTTTTCCAGGCTCTCTCTCGAGCCACATGACCTGTTCCTTCAGACTGATTGTCCCCATCCTCATCAGCACCTTTTAGCCCCTTCCTCCTCAGACATTCCAGGGTGCAATCCAAACCAGTGAGGGGTTGGGGCATCTCTTACCTTGCAACTTTGGGCGCCTCACAATGCTTTGCTGCTGTAGCTCCTACCTGGGCCACTCACAACCAGTCAAACAGCAACCCGGGCACACCTGGAGTGTCTGTACATAGCCACAGCCCTGGGCCAGCAACTCTGACCCAGCTACCTGTCAGCAACCCCCCGTCACACTCTGCTTCCAGCAGCCTTGGTTACTACTTGCAGGGTGACCCCCAACACACGCCCAGTTCTGGATTTCCCCCAAAAAACGTGTGTTCTGCACTGTCCAGCCCTCTCCTGGACAGTTCTTTAAGGGAATCAATACACAACAGTCTGCTACTTTGAAGGGAAATTACTCACACTGTTCAGTTTAAAACAGCACTGGACTTGTTTTGATTAAAGAATAAAAAGTGTATTTAACTACAAAGAGAGAGGTGTCACGTGAGTACAAGGCATTAAAGTCAGAAATGGTTACAGGAGAACTAAAGATAGAACGCCTCCTGAACTTCACAAACTAGACTTGGTTCAAGGAAGTCCCTTACCAGAAGGTTCCAGTAACATGGCTGACCAAACTCTTAGGCCAAGACGTGTTCCCAAAGTCCAATGGCTGTTTCTTTTGTCCTCTTAGGTGACAAAGAGAGCGATGGAGAGGGAGAGACCATGTTTTTGCCCCTTTCTTTTACAGTTCAGTCACCTTTTGAAATGCATTTCCCTGAGGGTCATACCTAGAGAAAGGTCCTTCCAGCTATGAGGACGGAGACATGGGGTCTGGTAGCGAAAGAGGCTGTACGCTGTTTCTTCTCACCTCTGTTTGCTGAAATGCACATTTTCCTTGTCTCCCATCTTCCCCCTTTTGCTGTCTGAGGACTCGGTTTACAACCTATATGTAACTTGAGGTAAGTAAACACACACACTTTTGTTTAACATGGGTTTGAATATATGCCACCAACATCGGTCAGGGGAATTCATAACTTTACATATAATGTTGCTGCATACATTTCATCATATTACTGACCAGTGAGTTATTAGTTTTCACATGATACCTTAACAAGGGACATCTTGTACAAAGATTATTACAATGGTGTGGAGGATGTGCATACAAGGGTGCATTTGGTCACCCCTTCATACGCTAGCTTGCAAGTTACTGGGCCATAATACTGCTAATTACCTCCCATTCATTCTATTTCCACTCACAGGTCTTCTGTGCCCAAGGTTGCTCCAGGTCCACCCCACACCAAACTCCCTGGCTCTTGAGATTAGGGTTTCATACCATATTTTATCTATTGCTTCCCTAAAGTCAAGGCAAAGTGCATTGATGGTTTCTTCTCAGCAGCTGTTTCAAAGAAAAAAAAGTCCCCCAATGTTGGGCGTCTGCTCCTCTTGATCTTCAGCCCAACTGTAACTTCCTAGTTCTGTCCCTATTCTGCGACTTCTGCACATTTCCAGTGGCTGACGTTTCAGTGTCCAGGTCTAGACTACCCTCAGGCCCCTTCTTGCCTGGAGGAAACTCTGCATTAACATCCACAAAACTTCCTCCTTCAAACTCTCCTTTAATGTGATGCTAAAAAAAACTTGACAGTGATTAGACTGCAGGTGGGCTGAGATCCCTGTCCATCCTGCTGAGCTACATTGTCTCATTGTTTCCTAGTTCTCTCTCACTTGTCTGTGTCCATCTGTTGTCTCTTGTCTTAGATTGGCAGCTCTTTGGGGCAGGATAATCTTTTCTGTGCTCTGGTTGTACAGTGCTTAACAGAGTGGGGATGGTCCATGGCACTATGATACTACAAATAAATAATAAATAATAATAATAATACATTCTTAAGCATAAGCATTATATCAGCATCAATAGCTCTCCTCCAGAGATAGTCTAAGTACCTCTGCTAAAGAATCCAATGGTTCTTCTGTCACTTTCTTTATCATTTCTCATCATTCCCTACTCTGGGATGAGTCGTTTCCACTGGTATTTCTTCTTCCTGCCCTCAGGACGGAGCTATGTATGTGCTGTCAGTTTGTGGCGAACATTCCTCATTGTCCTGTAAAGCGAAGATTATTTTTTTAAAGCAATGTCTGCCTTCCCATGACCCTTCACTGACCCCTTCTGCTTTTGTACTTACAAGGTCGTTTATATTACATGCTTTTGTAATCATCCTTTTATTCTCCATTTTTGAACGTTTTTTTTTTTTTTTTAAATCATGTTCCTAACTTGGGCCCTGATCCAGCAAACCACAAGAACATTGGAACGACCAGACTGGAACCACAAGAACATTGGAACGACCAGACTGGAGCCATCTAAGCCAGCATCCCGTTTCTGACAATGGCCAGTCGCAGATGCTTGTCAAGAAGGTGGAGAAACCACCCATGAGCAAATGTGGGGTTATCTGGCCTGCATACAGGTCTTATCCTGACCTCTGATGGAGATTGGTTTGCGCTCAGCTGCCCAAGGTATAGAATCTTAGGGCTTGTCTTCACGTACAGCGCTGTATGGGTGAAGCTTCCCGGCTGTAGCACTTTTGAAGACACTACTACTCCGACGGGAGAGCTTCTCCTGTCAGCGCAGTTAATCCAACTCCCCCAGAGATGGTAGCTATGGCAATGGGAGAAGCTCTCCCACCAAGATAGTGCTATCTACGTGGCAAGGGGTTAGGTCAGTAAAACTATGTCGCTCATGGGTGTGGATTTTTCACACCCGAGTGACGTTGTTATATTGATATAAGTCTGTAGTGTAGACCTGACCACAGAAACATAGGGCTGGAAAGGACCTCAAGAGGTCTTCTAGCCCAGAAAAACAACAACCTCCAACGATGGAAGTTCCATAAAACCTCCCTTCCAGTAGTTTCGTTAGCATTAACTCTAGGCATTCTTGTCATTCATACAAATATCCACTGCCTTGAAAATTTTGTTAAGATTCTTAAACACTTACGTTACTTTAAGCATGTGCTTAACTTCCTTCCCGTGGTTGCTTTCCCGGACAGGTCTCGGAGCGATTAGCCAGGCTTTTCCAATGCAATGCAACCAAGTCATTTGGCAGTCTGCCGGTGCTTTCTGGAGTACAAGTGCAGCCTTGCTGGATACGTACAACTCTTATGGTTTGCTCTCCTTTATGAGAAAGGAGACGACACCTCCGGTGGTGCAGCCCCCACAGGTCAGCCAAACTGAGTGGGGTTCCTGACTTATCTGCGGCAGGTGCTGCCTGTTTCAATCACAGAAAAATGGAACCGAAGGAGGCAGAGAAATAGCGAAAGCGAAAATGTCAGATGGGCCGTAAGTGCAGAGAAGTCTGTGGTTGTTCTCTGAAACATACCATATGGTATGGAACCCTGGCTTGCTCAGAGCGGCACTCCATCCCCCTCTAGTGGTGGCTAGGCCTGCGAGAGATTGATGGCCCTGCTCCTGCCACAATTACGTGACATGTGTCTTGTAGCTCATGCAGTAGAGGCTCCTGCACTGAGTTTCAGAGGCCCCAGGTTCGAACCCTGCTGTGCCGGCAAGCAGGGACTTGCTCTGGAAGTCTCTGAAACTTGGGGAGGTTTGTCTACACCTAGCGAGAGGCTGAAACCTCCTGCTTAGTGTGGTGCATCTCCCCCTCTAGTGGCTAGGCCGGCCAGCTGGAGAGTGATGAGTCGGCTACAGCCTGAGCTAAGTGACATGTGTCTCCTTTTAGCTTGTGCATTGAGGTCCCAGGTTTGATCCCCACTGCTGTCGCCCCATGTGAGTCAACATTACACCTAAACCAGCGGTGCCACTCACTATGGTGCAGAGACCCCAGTGATTAAAGGTGCACAGGTCTTTTCTGTTATACACGGTTTATCTGGTAGCTGCATTCCACCGAGGAAATATTTGTACTTGCCCCCTTGAAACTAAAAATCAAACTTGCCTCACGGCTCAATAAGCCTACGTCTCCACTCCGAATTGGCAGGGTGATATTCTCTCTCTCTCTCTCACACACACACACACACACACACACACACACACACTCGCTCCATGAAAGTGTGTGAGCACAAATGGCAGAGTAGCTGTTGTAGCACAGGGAATGGCAGTGGTGGCACAGAGTTTGTCAGTCAGTCAGGAGAGAAGGTGCCCTCACAATATATTTTTTACAGCTTGGTGATAGGATCAGGGAGATCCCAGAGTGCTGTACACAAATCAGTTGGGGATTAGTTAGCGACAGGAAAAGTAATTAAATTTTTCCTTTTAAAATAAGACCCCAAAAAGCTTAGCTCCTGAAGGTTCTCTATAGTACCAAAGAGAGATGCTCAGCAGTTCCCTGTGAAAGTCCTGCTGACTAATAAGACATGGCACAGTTGTCCTTTATTAATATCTGCATCTAAGAAAGGTCAGATGTTGGTATCTAGCAGAAAATCCCTTTCCCCTCTTTATCATTCCATATTTCAATTTTAAAAATCCATCGCCTGTAAGGACCTTGCATTGTCTAATCTAACCTCCTGCATAATTCAGGCTGGAGAAGTCTGCCCTGAATCTGGCCCAAAAAGTAAGGCTGAACTACAGCATGTCTTTTACAAAGCTTGATTTAAAGATTGCCTCTGATGGATGACCTACCACCTCCCTTGGTAATCTGTGCCAATGGCTAATTCCTATCACTGTTAAAAAATTGGCCCGTATTTCTAATTTGTCTAGCATCAACTGCCAATCACTGGGTCGTCTTCTGCTTTTGTCAGATTTAAACAGCCATGTAACACCAGACATCTTCTCTCAGGGTACTGGTAAAAGAAGGCGCCATCCTACAGCAAGGTGAAGCAAAGGAGCTCTCTGGAGTTCCCGACCATGGGCATGTGAGAGAATTGTGCCGTCTTCAGAAAGTAGAGTGAACTTCTAGGGGGTTCCTCACTGCCATCCCCAGAGGGTTTTGGAAAGTGGACCAGGCTCTCCTTTCCGAGAATAACCACCTCTCTCATCGGTGGGCATGGTGGTATCTATCTGCTAATGCACATCCTGTCTGCATATTGAGCAGGAAGCAAAGCTCCATCAGGACCACACACTGATCACTTGATTTATTCCCCTCACTTCCCGCCCCCATATGTGGCCAGACAGCAGAACCTCCAGATTAATCATGGAGTGGCCTTTTCATAGAGCTTCCTGTCTGCTCGCTCCTCACAATGCCCCTACTGTCTGGCTTGATTGCCTCGTACACGCTTACTGGAATCATCTTTCCATTCTGAGCCAGGCTTTCCCCCCAGCTGGTGTAGCCATCAGATCTCTCTGATGTTTGTTTTGTGATCCCGGTTTGGATCCCAAAGTTGTGCGAAAAAGGAACAGCTGCAGCTTGTGTTATTTTGGCCAATAGAGTTTATTCAATGACACGTCTGCAACCCCAGTTTTAGATTAAAAAAAAAAAGATTGCAATGGGGAGGTAATTATTAGCTTAATTGGCTTCTTTGATAGCTTCATTGAGATAGCTTCTTTAGTACACTTAATGACAAGGAAATTCAGTTAGCAAATGGACAACATTAGGGACTGGGTGTCTCTATCTAGAGTCAAAACTAGTAAATTAGAAACACTACTTTCATTTGAAATGAGGCAGTGTCGTGTAGTGGATAGAGCACAGGATTAGGGGTCAGGAGATCCAGCTCTGCCACTAAGCTGCTGTGTAACCTTGGACACGTCACTTCCTGTCTTTGTTTCTCCTCCCACCTTATTGAAGTTCCTTCGGGCCGGAACTGGTTTTAGTGCACCTAGCACAGTGCGGCACGGATCTCAGTTAGAGCCTTTAGGCACCACCATAATGATAATAAAGCTGGATAATTTCTATTATTGCTTTTCCTTTGCATTTATACAACCGCCACGTTTTGCAGGTAAATAGTAACAAATTCACACACGAGCTCATTTCAGATGAAGATAGTGGAACTGTGCAGGCAGAGATGGACTTTTTCCAGCAGCGTTGAATAAATTCTTTGAGTGTTTTGTGCCATACCAATGACCACCATATTTTAACATCACCCTCTATTTGGGTTTTTCCCCCACTTACTTTTGTGCCAATATGAACTACAAATGAAGATTGCACGTCCAAATGGTTGACTGCTTTGCGTTGAGAAAGAAGTGGGAGATTTCCTTTTAGCGTAGACATGAATTTATTAATCACATGAAGGCTAACATGGAAAAAACAGGTGTTATTAATCAGTAGTCGGTGCAAGTGAAGATGTGTTTGCTAGACCTATCAAGACTAATTATGTAGTTGCATTCAATGGAGCGAGTGCCGGTCAGCACAACAAAGCCACAGCTTACATATATCATACATAGTCCTACAGATCAGTTACTTGGAGAAGACGGTGTAGGACCACCCAACTATCAAACATACTGAAGAGTCCAGTTTTCCACTGTCCAGCGAGAGAATCCAATATTTCCGATACCCATTTTCCTGAGGGAGGTCTCATTTCACAGGTTTTGATGTAATTGATTTGCTGTTGCCAGAGGGAACCTCTATTGACTTAGAAGTATTTTTCCTTTGAAGACCAACAAAAAAAGAAACCTACCACATGCCACAGTGCGTGGTTCTGCAAATGCAATTGCATCAAGAAACCATTGGAAAGACCACATGCTTTGGGAACCATCAAATGGGTTCCACTTTAACAAATACTTTGCTGTATTAAGGAAATTAGTTTTGAGAATGGACTTCATAACTATGATGCATTCTTCCTTGGACCAAATGGCATGCAGAGGAGATGATAGTGCAATATTACTAGGTACTCAAGATCTTTTATTATAAATCTATAGCAATCCAGCTAGTCTCTGAATACATTAATTTTGTAAATGTCCTATAATAATAATTGTGAAAGCCTCTTATAATTTTGTAAACTGAGTTTTGTCCTAATCAGGAAGTATTATTTTCCCTTCCATTGCACCGATCTTTACTCATCATACTAATAACATTGTATTTAAATTTCATTATGCCACCAATTGAAAGGATAAAATGTAATGTTTACCCCATAACGTTTTAAGTCTGGCTTGTAAGTAGATCATTTTTTCCCTCACACAAATATAATTAGCATTGAACTTGGTGCACTTATGCCAGGGAGATTGTCATATTGAAAAGTCCTTGCAAAAAATAACCTCCTGATATAATTACAATCGTAGCATGTAAAAAAATTACAGTGAGTTGTTTTGCAGAGAGTTGAGGTCACTTTTTTTTTTTTTAAATGTAAGCCTGTATTGTATTGGTCTGGCAGAAACAAAGAGTAACTGAATCCTTTCATCAAAACATTTTCTTTACAGCGTGGAAATATCAGACATCCATTGATGGCCTGGGATGGAGGTGAAATACCACAGGCTGTCAACACAAGATAACTTGTTTGGAATGCCAGGTGGCGTAAGGAATCTGGCAGCAAGTCCCAGGCACAGTTGTGGCAGTTTAGGTGGCCGGTAATGAATGACCTGACGAGGTAGTTCTTCTCGCTCTCATTCCATTTTGGAAAACACCTTCCGTTCCAAGATGCATGCCACCATGTGTATCTGCAATGGCAGGTCATTGGAAGCTTGGCAGCAAAAGACACAAAACCATCTGGGCCACCTTTGTTGTTATGGCAAGTGTTATTTCCATTGCAGTAGCACTTAATGCTCCAGTTAGGGGTCAGGCCCGCCCCCTTGTACTAAGCACTGCACGACAAAACAGTCTTGTCCGGAGAGCTTGCAATGAAGGATTTAGCCAGAGCATAACAGCTGGCGGGGGGATGGGTGGGAAGGATACAGTTCTAGCCAAGGCAGATGCAGATGCATAAATTAATTTTAACAGGGGTCTTAGGAGTCACAGCTGTGTGTGAAGTGTGTGGTGGAATGCTTTTATGCAGCTGAGCTGGAAACACATAGGCCCTTGTAGGAGGGGCAACCGGGACAGGTAAGTGACATGAGAATTTGAGCTGGGTGGGTGAGGAATCAGAAGACAAATGATGAGGCATAAAGCCCTTGGCCTTTCCCCAAGGACTGGCCAGGGGCTCTTGACAGCAACATAACATGGGAGAAGGATGACAGACCAGAATCAGCTGTAGCAGGCTGTCCAGCATGCCCAGATTGGTGTGTTTCCCATAGAGACACTAAAATGCTAATATTTAATGCATTAGCTAGTGCATTGTAGGGCATTGCTTTGCTACGCTTGCAGCCCTTGAGCTGGCTGTTAAAAGGCTTCCTCATTCCTCCAGGCCCCATTCGTGCATACAGGGTTTAACCGGAGGAAGCTCAACAGCCTACAAGCCTTACAAGGAAGCGGTATTCTGCACAGTACCTCCAGTTACACGCTTGCCAAGAGCGAGAGCGCCCCTCACACTCAGGGAAAGCAAAGGCCGACAAGCGTATGGACAGGAACAGGCCTCCTTACGCAATGACTTCTACTTTCCCCCTCTCCAGATTAGTTACTATTTCACACGCAGTAGCAGCCCAGATCCAGGTGCCGTACGGACGCAGCAACAGTCCCTGCCCCAGGGAGCTCACGGTCTAAAAAGGCAGAGAGCGGGATCAGGGTTAGGACTAACATAACACATTCACGCTCTTAAGTGCCCTCCTCTACCTGGCCTTACTGCACATGGTATTTAATCCAGCATCTACCAGAGCAAGATCTATCGGATCACGCATGCCACTAATTGCTCGTGGTATTTCCACCCCCTTTAGAAGGGGTTTGAACACACGTAGATTTGATGCACGACGGGTGGTGCTGGTGGAAAAAAATCAAAAAGCTTAGCACCGCTTGGGGCTTAGCTCATAGGTCTGGTGCTTCCGTGATGCTCATCCTGTGATCCGTCACTGGGGAGGCAATGCAAGATGGAGATCTTGTAACTGCCCTGATCCTCCTCTTGGGCAGGAGAATTGACTAGCAGGCCACGTTCCTGGTGAGTCACTCAGATGATCAAACTATGGGAGAAGTCCCTGGAGCTTTTCCTTTTAGAGAGAGAGGCTGGCCTGGGGTGGTAAGAATTGCTTTACTTACCACTGAGGAGCACTCCGTCTGAAGCGCTCTAAAGTCAGAGGACTGGCCTGAATTTGCAGAGGCATCCCTAGCAAAGTCTGTGCTGGGGGGTGGTGTGGATATGGAACCTCCATCCCGACTCAAGAGCCCCTTCTTCTGGCAGAGAACAACTGCAGCAGAGCTCCCTTTTGACACCTCCGGAGAGGGGCATCTCTTAGGGTAGGTCTATACTTACCTCCAGGTTCGGCGGTAAGCAATCGATCTTCTGGGATCGATTTATCGCGTCTTGTCTAGACACAATAAATCGATCCCGGAAGTGCTCGCCGTCGACACCGGTACTCCTGCTCCGCGAGAGGAGTACGCGGAGTCGACGGGGGAGCCTGCCTGCTGCATGTGGACCCGCGGTAAGTACCTTGTAGTTCGAACTAAGATACTTCGACTTCAGCTACGTTATTCACGTAGCTGAAGTTGCGTATCTTAGTTCAAACTGGGGGGTTAGTGTGGACCAGCCCTTAGCCTCTGGCTTGCTCACCACAGTGGGGGAAGAGGAAGCAGCACGAAGGAGCTTGGGTGGCCCATGGGAGAGGTTGTACTCCCAGCAGCCCGCAAATACGGTTGCCAAGCTAAGATGCTAATAGACATGGTGGCAGCTACTGTTTGCCCTACCTCAGGCTGAGGGTCTCTGGAATAAGGCGGAAGGGAGAACACGGTAGCAGACTCTTTACCAGTAAAAGGTGCTTGTGTGTGCCTATGGGCAGCAGGCAGGGTGTTGTGTGCACAGGTGGGGAAATCTCTCCATCCCTTTTCCACAGAGAGCAGGAGCAGAATTTCTCCAGATCTTGGTGCCTGGAGGTCTAAGCCAGCGTGACAATCTTTGCACCACCAAGGACCGTGCTAGCAGCTTGCCAGGAGCCAGGGGGCTGCACACCGTTGTTAAAGGTATTTACATATCTGCACATGAGTGATGAGGTGTTTAAGCTCATTTCACTTGCAGTCACCACAGGGTAGCTGGGTCTTGCTTTTACTTGTTCTCCTCTTTCATTCTCACTTTATTTTCTTCACTCCTTGACAATTGTTTTAATTTGCCCTTGTATTAAATCCTTTCCTTTGCCCCTTCCCCTTCCCCCTCCTGAAGTGTGCCTTTTATTCTTTAGCCTTATTGCCTCCTGCCTCAGCTGTTCCTCCACCCTGCTCTGTATCCTTGACTTTCTCTAGCCCTCCAGTCTTCATAGGATCATAGGAATGTAGGACTAGATTGGACCTTGAGAGGTCATCAAATCCCCCTCCCCCGCCGTGCTGAAGCAGGACCAAGTAAACCTAGACCATCCCTGACAGGTGTTCGTCTAACTTGTTTTTAAAAGCTTCCTGCGATGGCAACTCCACAAACTCCCTTAGAAGCCTATTTTAGTGCTTAACTACCCTGACAGTTGTAAAGTTTTTCCTAATAGCTAACCGAGATCTCCCTTGCTGCAGATTAAGGCCGGGACTTCTTGTCCTACCACCAGTGGACATGGAGAATAACTGATCACCCTTCTCTTTATAACAGTCCTTGACATGTTTGAAGATTATCAGGTCCCCCCTCAGGCTTCTTTTCTCAAGACTAAACATGCCCAGTTTTCCCAACCTTTCCTCACAGGTCAGGTTTTCTAAACCTTTTGCCATTTTTGTTGCTCTTCTTTGGACTCTCTAATTTGTCCACATCTTTCCTAAATTGCGGTGCCCAGATCTGGACACACTCCTCCAGCGGAGCCTCACCAGTGCTGAGTAGAGCGGAAGAGCCATCTCCTGGGCCTTACATAGGACACTTCTGTTAATACACCCCAGAATGGTATTAGCCTTTTTTGCAGCTGCATCACATTGTTCACTCATTCAATTTGTGATCCGCTATCACCCCCAGATTCTTCATCTCTCTCCCAATCTCCCCCGCCCTCAGCCATGATTTTTTTTTTTTGGACACCTGGACTTTGACAGAGCACTGTCATCCAGGCAGAGCTCCTCCTCTCCTGTTGCCTGTGCTCATGGAGAGGTCACTACTGCACAAGATTTCCAGCCCAGCCTCTTTACCCTTTGCCAGGAGACTGCCACACATGGGCCTGGGAGGAGAGTCCAGCAGCAGCCACCAGAACTGGGAGTTTAGTGCAGACGGTCTGATATTTGCTGGAGTGGGGAGCTCTGGGCTTCTGTGAACAGTGTTGTGAGCATCTGGTGGATGCAAACATGCCAGCAGCCAGGAACGAATAAGCACTCCTTATTGAGACCGCCAAGCACGTCACAAACAATAATTAACACTCACACCACACACAGGAGGCGGGTAAGTGGTTTACAAGGATCAATGACTGCGAAATGCAGCAGTTCCTTCGCCGCATATGGCAATGCTACATATCAGCGTATGATCAGAAAAGAACACTGTAGCCCACCGGAAATGCAGGGGGCATTTAGGGAGGCGGGACAGTGGGGGTTAACACACCCAACCACCTGGCTAATGGTGCAGGATACTGAGGGAATGTCCTCTCTGCAGAGTTAACTCGAGTTACCTAGCCTGGAGTCACTCCTCTCAAGTTAGCCTAGCTTGAGAGAGTGGCTACAGTGGGAAGGAACACTAGAGCCGCTGCATCCACACTGGTGCTGTACTCATTCATCTGTGGTGCTAAGACTTCTGGGGGCATATCCACGGTTCTTCGTGCTGCAGGAAGCAGAATCCCTCTGAATTGTTGGCCGGTAAGTTGTAGGAGAACTTGTCTGTGCTTGTCGCATGGGAAACTGCAGGAAGGCACTGCAGGACCAGTGGCATTTGAGTGGAGCTAGCCTGCATCCACACTGCAGAGAGGTTGTATTAGCACAGCTCACCAGCTGCTGACTCGGGCTTCAGGCTACACCCCATGACAGGCCAGCCAACTCAAGCACCACTGCACCTTGAGTTAAGGGTGTGTGTGTGGGGATGGGACTGGAGTTAGGGACAATACTCGAGTTAACTTTGAAGTGGAGACAAGTCCTTAGTGACCATAGCCAAGACACCCATTTCACATTTCGTCTGAAAGACACCACCACTGTCTAGCAGCAAAAAGTCCCCCTGCAGTACCACGTGGCAATATCTGTTCAGTACTGGCATGGAGGAGAAAAGAGCTACCTACCTAATCACCAGTACTAGTTTCTAGAGCACCTGGGCTTGCCCTGAAGGTGATCCATCCAAGTACTGACCCACCCAGACAACACCTGGCTTGTGAGCTAGGATGGGATCACAGCAAAAGGTGTGATTTCTTATGCAACTGGACAAGTTATTAGCAACAGGGACAACCTGTGAAATCCTATAGAACGTTCCGGTAAATCTATTTCGTAGGGTATGAAATTAAGATTACTCTACACAAGGCACAAGAACCAGAAGTGGAACTGAACATTAAATAAAAGGTTTGACTTTTATTTAAAATAAAATGCATTTGTACATAGTCTTTAACCCACAGACTATCGGAACACAATACTGGTTATTCCTTGGCATTGGGCGGGGCCTGAGCTCCCTTAATAGTGTTAATTCTGCACCGGTGCAACGTATGGGGACACCCAGACTCCAGGCATTAGAGTTATTAAGGACAATGTGGCACAACTATAATAAAGTCATACTTAACTTAGATAAAAATGTATTGTACGGCAATTTTTTTTTCTAAATTGCTATCCATATCTTTTAAAAGCACTATATAGTTAATGCTGACACACTAGATCTATGCAAAATTCTAGCTGACTTGTGAGACTAGTTAAAAAAACTGTACAATTTTATAAAATTTGTGTTTTTACATAAGTTACACAAAACCTATACTTCATAGACCTTTACTTCATATTGTAATGAAAAAATTTGCATATCATAGGCAGACAGTGAGTATGCTGGTGAGTACTAAGAGTGTTGTAATACAATACAGTGTAAAAGTAAAAAAAAAAAAAAAGAAAGAAAAGAGACAATATAAACGATTATCCAAAGGAAAAAGTTAACACATAAACCAAACTATAACAGACTAACAGAGGACTGTTCTTCAAGGCCCCACACAACTATCTTCAAAATAATGTCAGGCAACTGTCCTGACTCATGTAGTGTGAAAATAGAGATCAAAATTCTACTCAAAGGGTGGAGGACTTCAAAAACAGGAGGTCAAATTTACAGTATTAAAAAAAACACTAAAGAAAAAACATGCATTAAACATGATAAATAGACTTCATATAGTTTAAGCCCTGGATAGCTTTATAGTAGATGGCTTAGAGTTCTCTTTATAATTTAGCTATCAGTCAAATCTGTTCGTGATCTGCCCATTGTGTCTAAAGACCAGAGGCAGAATTTGCTACATTATGTAGCCTCTAAACGGTCTCTTCATAGCAGATTAATGGAAGTGCTCGTTAGTGCACATACATTAACTGGCTGGTAATGCAAAATGTCCATGATTAAAAAAAAAAAAAAAAGAGATACATTTCAAGCTTACTTTATTAAGCAGCATATTTCAAATAACAGCTTTTAAAGTTAAATATTAATATGGCCACGGGGTTTCTCTCAGTATACAGTACATCAAACTCACACCCAACCGCTGGTAAGTTTGTAGAACATCTCTTCATCTAAACTTTCATTCTGGTCCTTTGCTCGCGTTGACAAGAAGATGTAGCCACCAATGAATTCATGAACCACTTTGCAATCCACCTCAGTGCAAATGAAGGACACCCTTACATCATCTGCAAACTCTACGGTAACCTACAGCGCAAAACACACTGGATTAGGATCAACAAGATGGTCGTGTTAAATTAGACCAACTTCAGGAGTTCCCCCTCTCCACATTTCTATGCTTCTCCATTAGCCCAGATGTATTCTGTATTGTCTAAGCAAACAGTTATGTAGCTTAAGATGAAGCAAATATTTTTCTTGTCCAAACATTTTAAAACTCCTTTGCCCTGAGGGAATAAGTCTCCTTGTAGCAAACAACTGTTTAAAGTTTCATGCTTGACATTCTGTGTCTATTTTCTGAAGAGAAAAAATGATTGGATAGAAAACTATTAGGGGGAAGGATTCGCCCCCCAAATTACTAGTTTCCCCCAAGAAGCCTATTGTGGTTTTATTAACAAAGTCTCTCATTTGAAGTCTTCAGAAAAATCTCCTTCCAGTGACGCACTGTTTATTAACTCTTGAGGCCAGTAGGGTTGCTAGCCCACACCAGTCAGACTCTGGGATAAGTGAAGCCAACAAGTTCCTTGCAGAGCATCTGGTCTGAACCACCGGAGATATAGTAACTCCTCACTTAACATTGTAGTTATGTTCCTGAAAAATGCAACTTTAAGTGAAAAGCAGAGGGTCCTGTGGCATCTTTAAGACTAACAGAAGTATTGGGAGCATAAGCTTTCGTGGGTAAGAACCTCACTTCTTCAGATGCCAAGAAGTGAGGTTCTTACCCAGGAAAGCTTATGCTCCCAATACTTCTGTTAGTCTTAAAGGTGCCACAGGACCCTCTATTGCTTTTTACAGATTCAGACTAACACGGCTACCCCTCTGGAACCTTAAGTGACATGATGCTAAACCAATCCAATTTTCCCATGTGGGGGGTTAGGTACCAAGGAAATTTTTTGGGGGGGCAGACAAAAGGCATTATACACTGTACAGTACTGTACTGTGGTGGGGAGGTGCCCCTGGCTTACCCCTGGGGCTCAGGACTGGGGGTGCCGGGTCTGGGAGGGAGTTAGGGTGCGGGAGGAGGCTCAGGGCTGGGGCAGGCAGGAGGGGCAGAACACTTACCTGGGGCAGCTCCTGTTTGGTGCAGGGGGTGTGCAGGTGGCTCTGCGCAGCGCGGCACCGCCCCCATGGCCGCGATTCTGGGAGCTGCCCTCCTCCCCAGGCAGGGCCACCCAGAACGTAGGGGCTGCAGGGCCCTGGCCTAAGGGGGCCCCGGGGCCCTGGCCTGCAGCTCTAAAGCCCCAAACAAAGCTGGGAGGGAGGGAGAAGAGGAAGGGAGGGGGAGGAGGCGGAGAAGAAGAACTTGTGCAATGCTCCCTTGTAAAGTCAGCCAAACGACGTTATAAGGGAGCATTGCACAACTTTAAACCACCATGTGCCCTAATGGAGCAGTGACGTCACTTCAAAACAATGTTAAGCGGGAGGACGTTAAGTGAGGAGTTACTGTACTGTGGCTTAAGGAACTGGTTAAAAAAATCCAAACCGCCCCAAAATTAAAAGCTACTGGGACATATTTTCAGCCCCCAGCCTCTAATTCTGCTTGGGTATTCACAGGCATGTGCCCTTTAAAGAATCCACCACAACAGCGGGAAGTTTTAACCAGGCGTTGCACCTGCAAAGTGCTGGTGGGAGTTTGTGCATGTGCGAGTAAAAGCTGGTTAGAGGACCAGCTCAATGTTTATACAACAGCATCTGATACTGACTGCCCGTTAGTTCCACCGAACGCTAAGCTGGGCTGCAAATAAAAAAGTGAAAACTAAAACAACAAAACAAAATCTAGGTAATTTAGCTGTACGCAGTGAGCAGTCCCGTATTACCCTCTTAGCCCAGAAATTTGATTATGCTTCGGTATCTGGCTGCGTATTGGCACACAGACTAGAAACATCTGCTGAGTAATAAGGGTCTAATTGGGGTTTAGTGAAAAAAGGTCACCGAATAGTTTTTAGACACTTTTTTAAAGATTCTCTTGTTGGAGTCAGAAGGAGCCTTTTTGCTGACTTTAACTGAAGTAGGATAGGTCCCCAAATGATAAACATTGATTATACATTAGAGCCAAATGTCTTTCTAGAAACAGCTTCATAAAAAAATAAAATCAGGAAACTTTACTGGATCACCACGACACATAGCCACCCAATCTAGACAATCACCAGGCCCACCTGGGGGAAGAGAGAGGTGTGATACAGTCCTTATTTCCAAGAAAGTAATAAAATCTTAAGTGGATTCCTTATAGTGTATAAGAAATTCTTGGGGATGCTGTAAATGAATTAGCTCACACAAGACTGAACTGCACTCAAAAACCCTACACAAACTGTAAATAGTTTAAAAAGAAATTTTGGACTCAAAGGAGAGAAAGAGAAATAGTTTATGAAACCAAGCAGTGTCCTCCCATGTAACAAAATCAGGAGGAACCCTCAGGCTAAATCTAAGTCATGTGTAGTTCTTATCAAAAAGACGTCTTACAATGGACATTTGGGCAAATAACAGTCTCCCCAGCTCCGTAAATGTGGCCTTGCTTACCATTTTTATTTCCCAGTTTACATTCCACTGTTTCATGTTGCTGAATCGCCACGTTTTAATTGCATCTCCTGTGCTTGCATCCATTCTGATCAGTCTGTTGTAGGCAATTCCAATCAGTTCTTCTTTCTTGCCCCCTTGGAATCTACGACATTTAGATTTAGAAAAGGGAAACCTTATGTAGAAATGTTGTGCGTTCAATGATTGAACTGACTCATAAAACAAGCTGAACCAATGTAATTTAAAATTTTTCTTTCCAATGCTGACACAACTTATTACTTCAGATCGACAGAGAGAATCAATAAATGCAGCAATAGATTAAAATCCCTCCCCAGACATTTAAATCGAATTCTAACTATTACATGCAAATAATATTGCGTGTGAAGTTGTAATTATGCATACTGAAGCATTTTACAAGAAGTTGTTTCTGTCTAAACTACACCGTTCCCAGCTAGGAATATCTCATGGTAGCTTTAAATAGAAGAGAATAATCTACACATTTGTACATGAAATTTTACCTTATTACTTAAGCAGAACCACTGACCTTGCAATAAAGTGTGTGATGCCAAATTCCGGTAGAGACTGCCAAGCTTGAATAAATCGCATCTTGGCTTCAATTAGACTCATCTGAGCTACATTCTGATGGGCCTCCAATATCCTGGCTGTGATCTGAATGTGATTAGACACACAGTCTTCAGGCAACCGTTGTACGTTTGAAATATTATGAAAACCATGCCTCCACCCAAAACCATAACCAAACCAAAAAACCTACACACCTAAAACCATGCATAAAATGTCAGACTCCCTGTTGGGAATTTTAGTAAGTCAATTACACTGTCAAACAGATGTTCTGCAGTTTAGAAACTGCGTCATACGTCATTGGACATGAAATGGAGTATGTCACAGAAAATAGCTGCTTTTACCTAAGCACCACTAAATATTTGTGTGTATTATTTTTATATACCAGGTATGATTATAGATGCAAATGTCTTGGGAACATATTCAGTTTTAAGATGCACAATGAGAATCAACTCCTGAAATGTACATTTCTAGTATAAAGGATTCTTATTAGCAGATTGACAGGATAAAATCACTGGGGATCATTAAAACTAAAAGAATTATGTTCCTCTAGGTGTTTTGTTTTAGGGCTACTCTCCATGTGAAAGGATTTTAAACTATTTTTTCAATTAAATTTATCTGAATTTTAATTGATTTATTTTTACTAGCACTTACCAAGTCTCTTATATAGCCTGGCTGTAGATGACAATGCGAATAAAGGAAAAGGAAGCAGAAAGAAAGAAAAAAAAAGCAATCAGAAATATGGCAACAAAGCAAAGAAAAAAGTGCAAATTATCTGCAAACTGAAGTTCAAGCAAAAAACATGCAAATTTTCTTAGGAAGGAAAACAGCAAAAAGTGAATGCAAGCATGAAAAAGGGAACAAGGAAACAGAACCATCACTCATTCTACAGCCATCAAAAATCAGTAATGTCTCATTCATCTAGAATGATTTATGTATGTTTTATAGGCATTTCAGAATTCCATCGGTGGCCAAAGTCAAAAATAGAGTGAAAATTCCCATCCTCAGCGTTCTTTCAAGGTCTTTGGTTGAATGAGACTCAAGTTCACTCCTCTTCAGAGTGTGCAAAGCCATTTACCATTTAAAAACCCAGTAGCTTCTGTCACTTTAGATATGAAGAAAATATCCCCATAGTACCCTTCTCAGAGAATACATTTTTAAAAAGTGCTCAACACAGTTCACTGACTACAAAGATTCTAAAATTACACAAGGAAAGCAAAAATTAAAATTGCCATCTGCTTTATGCATCCTCTTTCCTGAAGATACAACTACACTAAGGACTGCAACC
This sequence comes from Malaclemys terrapin pileata, assembly GCF_027887155.1. NCBI lineage: Eukaryota > Metazoa > Chordata > Testudines > Emydidae > Malaclemys > Malaclemys terrapin. Next base: position 145,487,287 of record NC_071508.1, on the reverse strand, counting down.
ATCAATGCAGTCTTCTGTTTATATTGGACTGAATGTTTCCCAGATGTAAAAACACAGAAATTCATTGCTCTGAGCAGAGTAAATGCCACAAAATCGAATCAGAATTCACATATTAATATTTAAACACTATGAATCTATTGTGTTTCTGTCTTAGCACTTCCGAAATCCATTTGCAAACCTGTAATATTGCAAATGTCAGTTTACAGTAAAACCATGAACCAGTTAGAGGGCTGGTTGTAAACCAAGTGTCCATATCCCCACAGCCCTAAGCAGACCAACTCATCCAGCTGATACAATATTTAACACGATCAATGACATTCACATTTATATTGACCTATTGAGATCATTAGTCCAATAATGAGACTGTATGGGTTAGTGAAAACTTGACATTTATCTTTAACGGATCAATGGCTATTGTAAATGTACATTTCAGATAAGTTTGCACTTGGTGAGTGGTTTTCCCCTCAAAATTACCCTCAACTGAATATATTGCAGTAGCTTGGTGTTCCTTTTTAGCTGGCAGTCTACATTCCACGAATTCCCTGAGGGCAGCATTTTCTCCATTACTCCCCCATCACATGATGCTGTGGGATAAACAGTCTCAATGCAACTTACACAACCTCCAGGACACCAAGAAGAAGGAAACCAATAAAATGCAAAGGGAGCAAAACTGCGGAACATTCTTGCTGCCTTTCTAAATAAAAGGATCTATTTATACTTAACTAATCTTCTAAAGGGATTTGTGGCTTCAGAATTGTTGGCCTGGCTTTTTACAAGTCTTTAACTGCTATCTCCCATCTCCAGTGTTGCACCTATTGCTTCTTAACCAAGATATAAACACACTGGGCAAATAATACAAGTTAATATTTTCCCCAGTGTCTATTTTACGAAGCTCAAGTCTACAGTGCCTTATATGTTATAATGTGTTATATATGCAATCCTTCCCTGTCCCCATGGATAGAAAGGCTTATTCAGAGAATAATAAGGGTTATAGAAAATGAAATTCCACTGCCAGGAAATCATACTGTGCCAATAAATAGCTACATTTTCCCGCTTCTCTGCATGGCAACCCTCCTTCTGATTTCCAGAGATCGGATTCAGACACAGTAATTTAACTACAGATTAACAATCAGTGTACTTGAGTTTACTCAATCATTAAAGAGACACTGAGCAATGCTTTAGTTATTTTTGCAACTTTAGCCAAATACTGTGTGACTTTGTGCAACCCATGTATGTGTTTGTTTGTGGTAGAAATAATCGGATTCTACCATGCACTGACTAGATATAGATTACGACTCAAAAATTAAGTCACAGTTCTTTAAAAATATATATTTTCAATGGCTGGTATTTCATCTATTTACAAGTGCTGGAACAGTGCGAATAAAAAATACAGACTACATTAAAGCAAAGCCTGCATGGAACACTTTGTAAACAATGGGAACCTAAATTAATCCCAAGAATTTCTTCGTGAGCTTTGTGCAAGTAAACTGAACTAAGATCAATTCCTGCTATTGATTTACTCTGCCACAAACATACCATTACACGAATATTAAGAGGTACGCAGAATTGACCAATGGACTGATGTGCAGATGTTCTATAATCTGGTACACAAAAAAGAAGTTTCAAAAATGTGCGTAAAATAACCGGCTCCCATTGTTCAGACTCTGGGAGACTGTCAACGTCTGCTATCTCATTGCAAATTTGACATACATAACTGTTTGTTTTTATTCAGAGTAAGATCACTGGGACCTCATGCTCCAATCACTTGATATTGGATCAAAACCACAAATTAGATTTACACACAATTTAAAGTATTAGGATTGTCAAATTCTGTTAAAATGCATCAACATCTGATGTACCTAGGATGAAATCTTAACCCCACTGAAGTCATCTACTGACATGATGAAACTCCCATTGATTTCAGTGGGGCCAGGATTTCACTCTTTGGGTTAAACGCAAGATTTCTGGAAAATGATTAAAACACTGGTACCTGTTTGTTCTTGTACTTTTTCAGGTAGCGAGGTGAAACCAGACATTCTGGATTAATGTCAGTTGTGACTTGTTCTGGGATTAACTGTGGATCTGGGTTCAAATGCTGCATCTTCAGAAATGACAGAATATTCTGAACTTCTAAGTTGTACGAGCTGTCCGCCATGGTCTTGCCCTTGGAAGCTAGCCTGCAGGCTGCCATCCAGTGTGCGTACTGCTTCTCCTGCAATTAAAGGGAAAGGGGCACTCAAAAGGAAGGCAAATCTTTCTTTTTTCTGTTCAAAGCTCTGTCGAATTTTTCAGTACAAGAATCGAACTGAAACATACTAAGAGACTTACAATGAGCCAAAAACCCGACCAAAGTGTAGGATATAACAACTGTACATAAGGAAAAGGAGTAAGGGCCAGTCTTATACATTACATCTATATACGCACAATGCTGTGTGTCTCTCAAAAGAATATGAGCCGCCTATCAAAACGCAAGCTGTGGTAGAGGAGTATGTTCGGGGCAACGAGAAAACACAATGCCAATCACAGACTTACATTATCACAGCGAAGCCAGATTTCATTCATACCATCTGCAACTGGAATCAGAAGTTTGATATTAAACTTCTGACCAGAGATGTTTACATCAGGAGTAACCTCGCACCCTGTAACAAAAGAGCTAGTGATTAGTGTGTATGGAGACACGTGCTCTAAAAAAATAACCACTCCAGTCTAATGGTATTAAAGCAGTGTCCCAGGGATATGATGTGTTATAACCTGGCTGAAGAATGTACACCATGCTTTGTTTTTAAAGCCGGTAAAAAAATTAAGGGAAATCAGAGGAAAAAGTACAAAACATGGTGTTAAGAGTAAGCTGATGTCTTGCAACTAAAGCCAGAGCAGTCTGCCTGGTTGCAAAGGGTGTGGTACTGCAGATAACGTAAGAGCACATTGCGGGATTTAGCAATGGTTTAAATTACAATCTAGGCTATAACATTTCAGCTTCTGTGGTGAATCGTTTCCAAGACGATGGAAGGAAAAATGAAAAGCAAGATCTATTTTGAGGGAGAACAAAAAAAACACGATACAAGTTCAATTAAATTTGGCATTACACAATTTGCTTGACCCTTCATTTCCTCTCAAATGGACTAAAATTTTGAATGGAATTACCTAGTCTAATAATTCTCTTATAACAGCAAAACCAAGGGTCAGGTTGGGTGTCACTAATCCAAAACTATCACTCTGTAAAAATTATGTGGGTTGGGTGTGCTGCTTATATCTTCAGCAGTGAGGCGCTAGTTTTCTTCAAATTTGGTTGCTGAAAAGTCTTAAAATGTTTATATTAGATGTTAGGCATTTTGAGAACTCCAGTTCTTGAAAACATCCAAGTTAACGTGGGCTTCATTTCAACTCAGTCTCCAAGATTCTTTTAAAATGCAGTCAGAAGCAGCAACGTCAAAAGCTCCCAAAAAGGTATTCCAGGCTACACATCTCCGTAACTATAGTCTGAGGTCATTTGGCAGCCTGTCTGTTGTTGCCTTCACGGTAAAAAATTAAAGCTGTCAGTAGCTTCTGCTGTTCCATAGCCCTCTGAGCTGGTATAGTTGACTGCTGAATATAAGAAAGGCCAGCAGCCTTAGGAATTTTAAACGTAATGTGCAGGTCTTGCAGACTGTGTTTGAGTAAGGGCTTGTCTACACTGGCACTTCACAGTGCTGCAACTTTCTCGCTCAGGGGTGTGAAAAAACACCCCCTGGAGCGCTGCAAGTTTCAGCGCTGTAATGTGCCAGTGTAGACAGTGCACCAGCGCTGGTAGTAGCTACGCCCCTCGTGGAGGTGGTTTTTTTAGAGCGCTGGGAGAGCCCAAGTCAGCGCTGTGCTGTGACTACACAAGCCATGTTAAAGAGCCACAGTGCTTTAACGTTGCCAGTGAAGACGTGCCCTAAGACTTGTGTGTTTACATAACAGGGGAGAGGAAGAAAGGTTGCATTTGAAGAGGAAAATATTGCTATTTACAACTCATTTGCTGAAGTCTAAACTTGTTTATTTCAATAAATCCATCAAAAAAAAAAATAGGATTACAAAATATATAGCTCCTATATGCTCTAACTTATTTTTGCTTCACTCTAAAAGCCAGACACACGAACCATCAATTAAAATAAATGCAGATCTCAGTGAACTTTGAATATTTTTACTGTGTGAAAACAGGTTAAGTTAGGGTGACCAGATGACAAGAACAAAATATCGGGACACATGGGGGGGCAGCAACAGGCTCACCTCCCACACCTCACACTGGAGCCATGAGGGAAGGGGGATACAAAGCTTGAGGAAGCTGCGGGTTGGGGTTGCACGGCCCCGGATCGGGACACAGCCCTGGCGCGGGTTGGGGGTGCAGGGCCCCGGCTTCCGCCGCAGCCCCGCCACAGGTCGGGGGCACAGAGCCCCGCCTCCGGCTACATCCCCGCTGCGGGTCGGAGGCTCACGGCCCCCACTCCAGCCCTGCTGCAAGCCGCGGGTTGGGGCCGCATGGCCCCGGCTTCTGCCACAAGCACATGGCCCTGGCTCCCGCTTGCAGCCCAACTGCAGGCACAGTGCCCCAGGTGCAGCCCCGCCGCTTACCTGGGGGATGGTTCCCACCCACTGGGAAGCACCTGCAGGTTCCTCTGGCTCCTAAGGTCAGCGGCGGACAGCGGGGTCTCCACTCCATGTGCTGCGCCTGCCACAAGCACTGGCTCCAGCTGCCGCCATTGGCTGGAAGCTATGGGGGTGGGACTTACATGAGTAGCACGCAGTGCCCCAGGGTCAGGGTCAGCCCAGGGGGGTCTGCGCCCTGTCCGCGCCCGCAGCTCCCATTGGCCGCGATGGAGACAGCGCTTGTGGTAGGTGCAGCATGCAGAAATCCCCACGGCCACCCGTGTGCCTAGGGGCCGCAGGGTCCTGTTGCCTGCTGTTTCCTAGGAGCCACCCCAAATAGCACTGCTCGGACCCCAGGTGAGTGCTCACCAATGTACTCCTCTAGCCCCGAGCCAAAACATCGGGACAAATGTACATCGGTTGGGACGCGGGAAAAACAACTAAATATCGGGACGTCTGGTCACCCGAGGCTAAGTTTTCCACAAGCCTTCTGATCCATACAGCATTATTTATGCTATTACCACAATCGCTTATTTAGAAGTGTATTTTTACATCATACTTAGAAACCTCAGTCACTTTTCCTTTAATACTCAACACTAGAATGACATCTGAAATGTAATACAAAAGAAATGAATGTAGAACTAAATGGTGACAATGACAGACTTGTTTGGATAACGTTACTAGAACGGCATGCGTCTCTCTTACCTCTTAAGTTCATTTGGTGAGCTGGAGTCCCACTGGATTCATCTTTGCTTTTATAGCAGGAAATGGATGTATCTTTGAAGGTGCACCAGTATTGCTTGTAACCTTTTAGCGTCAGTTTCTTAGGCCTGCCAGACAGGTTGATGATATTACTACATTAGATCTGCAATTCACTTGGGTAACAGTGATTAGTTTAAGGGACACCACAGGTAGCTGGGCTCTTAAGCTGATCTTCTGTACTTTGAACATGTCTCATATTGAAGTTCTTATCAGGGGCGGCTCCAGGCACCAGCGCACCAAGCGCATGCTGGGGGCGGCCTGCCAGTCGCCATGAGGGCAGCAGTCAGGCTGCCTTCGGCGGTATGCCTGCAGGAGGTCCGCCAGTCCCGTGGCTTCGGCGGCGGGTACGCCGAAGACGGGGGACCGGCGGACCTCCCGCAGGCATGCCACCGAAGGCCGCCTGACTGCCGTGCTTGGGGTGGCAAAATACATAGAGCCGCCCCTGGTTCTTATATTCAGAATACACAGATTGTCCCTTTGCTTACCTCCCCAACCAAATCTTGCTTCCGCAGGATTTAAAACCCTCACCTTACAATGATGTACAGTAAACAAACGGATGCATGAGTGATCCCACTGGATCAGTAACTGAGTTGCACAATTATATGTACGCTTGTTTTCCATTACCCTCTTACAGAGAAGATTTGTTCAAGAAAAATAAAATAAGGTTAATAGCTTGGACTTTTGAATCCAAGTACTTCCATAGGGGACAAGTGTCAGGGTAGCTCCCACTAACAATGCCTATAAAAAGAAGCTTCCATGAATCATGGAAAAAAGGTTTTTCTTCTGTAATATTAAAAGAAAGTTATTTATTACTTTGAAAGTTAATGCTTTGCTATTTAATTAAAAATCATGATGCTTGTTAAACAAAATAGCAGCAGCCAACCATATGTAATCTCTTTTCGGCACCTGATCTCACATGGTTTATTACAGCGGTCTCTCTTGCTTGCCCCTTACAAAGGGGTTGGTCTAGTGAAAGGTTTCGGTTCCCTCTCTGTGGGAGTCATGGATGCTAGCTCCACAACTGGCCACTTCACTCAGCAAATGGCAGCTGGTCCACAGAAGCCCTTCATGATAGTGTTCCACCAAGCCACAAGGAGATGTGGAAGCAGCCATCCACATGAGTGAAACCCACAGAATTCTAATCCCCACCGCACCGGATTTTACCTTTCACTCCAGTGAATCAAGTACTTTAGTTGCTAATGGGTGAACTTCAAGAAAGGTTTAGGAGGCTCATTCCAGCATAAAACTTCCGATATTTAAAGCACTGATGCACCTATTTTGGCCTCCCACAGCGTACCTGCTTCCCATTTCACCACCCAGCATAGCGCTCATCGACTTTCTGCCTCCTTACGACGACTAGTACCCCCGCCCCCATACTGGGGGGGCACCAGCTGAAGGGGAGGACACATGACCGCCTCACATCTCCTCTCCCCCACCACTCCCAGCCTGGGGGCCCCTGTGCTCTCCCCACATTGTGTGTGTGTGTGTGTGTGTGTGTGTGTGTGTTGCTTCTGTCTTCCTGCTGCACCGGCTCTCCCCCGCCCCCACCAGCATGTTCAGCTGCTCTTCCTGGCAGCCAGAGATGGGCAGAGAATGGGACAGAGCCACTCCTGGATGCTACCTGGTGCAGCGCAGCAGCTGCCCGGGTGAACGCCTGGATGTGGCAGCAACGGGCTGCCTATCACCCAGCCTTGGCTTCCAGGATAGTGGCTGAGCAATTCGGAGCCCCCCCCCCCCCGCCCACTCCCAGCATGCTCAGAGTCAGCGTCTGTTCCTAGAAGCAGAGCCTGGGCAGGGAGCGGGCTGCTGCCCCTCCCCAGTCAGGCTCTCTGGCAGCCAGTATGCTCTAGGCGCAGCAGCAGCTGGCTGTGAGAGCGCCTGCAGCTAGGCTGGGGAAGAGCAGCAGCTTTTGGGGACAGGAGCCGACTTGGAACATGCCGAGGGGGGCCCCCCTCCGGCTCACTCAGCCACTGTCCTCAAAAGCGGAGCCTGGGCAGGGGGCAGCCTGCTACTGCTGTAGCCAGGCACTCTCAGTCATCCGGGATGCTGCACTGCACCGGGGAGCGTGGCTGGAAGAGGCTCTGGCCCCGCCCCTTCACCTCCCAGCCCAGAGCTGGCTGCTGGGGGGGGCACTTGACCCTTTGTGACCCTCCCACAAGTCACCAGCTACTTCTCTGCTTCTCCTGCGGCTCCATTTTAAGGGTAGAGAGCACTATGGCACTCAATAAGCCATGGACTGCACTGTTCAATTCCCAACATGTGAAATGTAAAGAGGAAATGCCCAGGAAACAGCAGGAAAACAACTGACTCCTCCTGTCAAGTCTAACGCCTGTAGGGAGTGAGAAGTTCTTGGTATTGGAGGAAGCCTGGAAATGCGGGGGAAGGGTTAGGAGGAAGTCAGGAGGCCCAGCTGTCTCGATGATTTGTTCCCAAACATTTAAATGACGTTTTGGTTTCGGGATGAGCAGATGTCTGGTCTCATTCAGATTTTGCCTTCACCCGTATTCTCCATCCTCAAGTTCTAAGACACCACAATAGCCCTGTGTGTGGTTGTGGGAAAGGCGGCTCAGTTTCAAAAAGTTTGCCACCACCCCCTCAGTTTTCATTTTAAGATGTTCAGCCTCTAGCCAGAGAAGAAGAGCGAGCAGGTTTTTCCATCGTTTGTCTGCGTGCCTTGATCCACGTTTCCCTTTGCAACCCTCATTTTATTCCTTTAACCTGCAAGTGGCAAGGCAGGGCACGGGGGCTACTAAGCTTAGTCATCAGGCTGGTAGGTGTGAGATAAGTCTCTCAAGCCCCAGGGACAACAGTGCTTCTTTCATGAATTAGTATTGCAACTTCTACACTGTAAAACATGCCCGAAGAATGCAAAGGACATGTCCCATCCAAGATGGGGCCAATTTATCCACAGAGTCATTTCAATAGGTTTCTTGTAACATACTGCCTGGCCCCATTTTTTTAAAGTAAGTTCTCACATACACTCCAGTCTCTTTATAGGTGAGGTGAGTCCTTTACATTTAAGATACAGATGCTCCCTGGGTTATGCAAACCCAACTTACAGAGATTCGCACTTACGCAAAAAGTTCTGTACGCTTTTTTTTTTTGCGCGTAATTGTCGGAGATACGTTCCCGACTTACGCAAAATTCGACTTACACAAGGTGTTCTGGAATGGACCGCTTGCGTAAGTCGGGGAGCTTCTGTATTCTATTTAGGAAACCAGATGCCTATAGGAACACACCTCGGTTTCAATCTATATCATCTACTGCCTGTTGAGTAGTGGCAGCTTGAGCTGAAGCCATTCTCAGCACCTCAGACACACTTGGCTTTCTCTTTGGTGGAAGGCTAAAGAAACAAAGCCCCGGTTCGTTCAAACTGCAGCAACAAATTTGACTGAAATGCAACTACTTAAAATGAAGCAGATGCTGTAACTCAAGCGAATACAAAGATGATGATTATATCAAGGTCTGGAGAATTTAGGATCCTAGGCCACCCAGTGCTTGGTCTTATTGATTTTTCTAGATTTGTTTAACCTTTCTGTATATTAAAAAAATCAATTTAAATATTCATCGTCTCTTTCCCTAGTCACATGGATCCAAGAGAGTCTAGTGAGTCTAACACCTTCCAAAAGATAAATGAGGTTTGTCCCACAACTAGAGCTCTAGTTAGCCAATCAGCTAGCTTCCCAAGTTATGCCTTTTTTATTAACAATTAAGTATGTCAAACTGTATCAAAAACAGACTCTCTCTTTTAAAAAGAATTCACATAGCTGGATAGACACACTAGTCCTGAAACTGTGCTCTAGTAATCAAAATACACCAGAGACCCAGACTGAGTCAGGTACTATAGTAAACTTGATAAATATGCATTACAAGATGGACAAAAACTTTTTCAGTAAACAGATGACAGGCTACGGTTCAAGAAAACAAACCATTACAAAATAAAGGTTAATTACAACCCTGTTCTCATGCAGTTGCTTTTCTTCTGCTCCTAACCCATGAAGTCTCATTGAGATCTATGCAAAGATTCCAGAACTTTCATCATCTCCCTAACGCAGTGCATACTAAATTGCAAGAGACGGCCCTGACTGCCAAAATATTAGTCAAGATTCAAACATGACTAGTCCCAGTTTCCACATACCATGATCCAATTTATAACTAAAAAAGCTCTACATAAGCTGGAAGAGGCTCCTTTTGGCAGCCAGAACAGAACAGGCAGATTAGAAGGACGCTTGTTTATTATTCATCTAGTCTCTCAAACCAAGAAAAGCACTTGAGTAAGGTTTCTAGTTACATGACAGTTCTAATTTTAGGATAGCTTGATTAACTTACTGGCATAACAGAATATAAACATTTCAGCACCAGCTACTGGTGAAGAGTAGCCAAAGCATGTCCCCTCCCCCAACTCCAGTGGGGTATGGGGAGGGGCATGGAGCAATGAAAGACAGCAGTTATACATCTGAAGAACTGAATCACTGTACTAAAAAATGTAGTAAAGCTAACATTAAGTGGCCAGTGTATAGGATAGGTGCAAAATAAAGTGGAAATAAACAGGAAGTTTTAATATCTGGAGCACTGTGGTATTTTAGCTAGACTGCAGCTATGAAGTCAATGTGTTAGAAGACATTTCACACAAACCAGAGCAGTGGCGTGCAGCTAAGAATCCAGACAGCAGGGTAGAAAGGGAATTATGCAGTACTGTCATTATTTATTCATTGACATCTGTTTCACAAGCGCCTCTTCCCATCAGTACTTACTTGAACACTTTAATGTAGTCGGCAAGCTCAGGAATCGAAGTGATGTCACCCTGAAAATAAAAGATCATTCATTTGATTTGTCTGCCAGACACAAGACTCAGTTCTAGGATGGGAGGATCCGAAAACAGGGCACTGGGGACAGTGATTCAGTTTATAGGACAATGCCATGCAATTACTCAACGGCAATTTCCTCAGTGATGAGGGGGAAAAAAGCTTGATAAAACTTCATTGTCAAATGTCAAGGTCTCACAGATCAGTCTACTTTATTAGACTACAGTTTATTTCACAGACTGAGAAAGAAGAAAATTCACTCCAAAGAAGTGCTACTTTGAAACTCTTTTCTCAACACACAAGTAGGAGGAGACAATTGACTCATTAATATAGGTTTTTAAAAGGTCAGTACTGCACTTGAAATTCTGGAGTTGATTCTGCACACACACAATTGAAGTAGTTTAGGACTGGACTGCTGTTTGAGAATAAGCATAGGTTCTTTATGACTTCACTGCTTTTTCCTTGAATCCGAGCCAAAAAATAAAATAAAATAAAGGATGTTGCTTTAAAATATCACAGAGGGTTCTTGAATTGCTTTCAAATTGTTTAAAATGGCAATCTTTCAGTATTTTCACATTTGACTATATCCCTAGAACATATCTATGGATTTCAGATTAACAAAAACAAACAAAATATTCATCCCGAGGCAGATACTAAATGGACAGTCTCAACCAATGTGTCATTTCTAAATTTCTTAATTCTTATCTGGCAGGGTAGGCTCCTCAATATTATGGTTTAAATCACTTTCAGTGGCACTGAAATCTGAAGATTCCTCCTATTAAAAAGCCACTATTTATATAGCACCTGACAATTTTCTTCTTCCCACTGTACATCCATCAGAAGCAGCACAAGTTAATACTTCTAAAGCTCTGTTATCAATAACGATACTTTAGCAAGCAAAAAAAAAAAATAAAAAAAAAATCCATGTTAACTTCAAAGATCACTACAAATAGTTTAAAAATATACTTAAGATGGCTGCTAAAAGAGAAAAATAAAACAAAATTTGAAGGTTTCGGTCTTTTATGTCTTGAAAAGGTTAGAACATAAACACGTGAATTCAAACCCGGCATAAGTGTGTGATGCTCCACTGACTGGAGTTGTTCCTCTGAAGGAAGATGCCGATCTTGAAAAGTTTAGGTATTTGGCCTTAATTCTTCTTTCACAGTGCTGTTCTATGGAAGAGCCAGATTACTACAATATTACTGTGTTTCAGAAGTTTTAGAATTTATATTTTTGGCACTGTAAAGCTTTGTTCATTAACTAAGGAACAGCGGAAGAAAAACTAAATCTATTCAGAACTGAGTATTTTTTAAGCAATTAGAAGAAACAGAAATTCATGTATTCCATTTGAGTTGTCCTTGACACTGCTGTATTTCACACGTATAATGGCTCAAGTTTTAGCGAGGCCCTACTTCGCCCAGTTTTCCAGCTGGGTAAGCTAAAGTATAAGGAGGCCACTGTGACTTGCTTGTGGTTCATAGTGGATTAGAATCTAATAATCTTCATGCCTCACAGTTTGTTGCCATAGCTACAAATGTATTGTTATACTTGGTTTCTACAGGAGGATCTTTATATGCTAGCTGACTGGGCATTATGACGGGTAACATTCAGTGTAAAGGGATACACATTAGAACAAACAACTTGAGCTAACGATGCATGTCAATGGGTTCTAAGTTAACTGTAAATACTCAGGACAGAGAAAGGAGGTATCGGAACAGCTCAGTGAAATCATCTGCTCAATAACAGTGTTGGTCAAAGAGTATTATATTGCATTAAGGGTTAGAGCACAATGCCAAAAATACTACACCTTCACACTACGTGGCAACCCTATGCTTAGTTCTCATCAACCCTTCTTATATCCAGTACAGCAGAAACAGTGTCCAGGGAGGGGCAGCAAAAACGATCAGAGGCATGGAAAAGATTTGGCCTATTTAGTGCAGAGAGGAGACAAATAAGAAGAGACCAAAGAAGGAATGTTGCTTCATCAGCAAACTTCCTATAGTCCCACTGTTAAGTCTGCCAGATCACAAGCATTTATTCAACTTTAAGAAGTCATTAACTCTTACCAGAGTCGTTGATGTTTTACCACCTTCTAAAGTAATTTCCAAATCAGACAGGGCAGCGTCAACTTCATCAACTTCTTTGTCACTGTTGTTCAAGTGATTTTCTGATGACATGATTGATAGTTTGTTGATGTGGTACTGAAACACAAGTTAGAGACCCTGTTGATTTTAAATACACTGTACTTAAATTTAACAGAATAATAAAACACTTATCTGACCTAGCAGAAATCTCACTATTGTCACATTCATTGTCATCCACTTAAATAGCTGTAATGGTAATATTGTATTGGTACAACAGGGGAGCCACAGGGATCACACTTTGCATGACCACAGCAACAACATTCGGAGAAGAGGCTGGCAATCCATTTTAGATGAGTGCTATGGTGTTCTACATTACAGTAACCAGAAGATAATACAGCTATGTTATTGCCCTATGCTCCCATTTAAAACATTACAAGCACAACTGCACAAACTTCCGTAGACTCTACTGGGCAAACAATGGACTAGCCAGTTACAAAAACAGGCTACAGTCTATCACCAGTACAACAGAGTTTACAGATGGAGGTCTGAAGCACAGAGCTTATGGGTGGGATTTCTAAAGCATGCTCCGCATTGGCCTAACTCAGCTTCCACTGCAGTCAATAGGAGATTTACTATTAACTTCAGTGGGAGCAGAGTCAGGCCAATGCTAAGTGCTTCTGAAAATTCCACCGGAAGTGATTTGGCCAGGATCACAGGGAAACCATGACTGAGTCAGAAACTGAACCCAATCCAGGGTCTTAATCACAAACCCATCCTTCCCTACTCAGTTTATAGTACATGAATGACATAGTTGGCTCTACACAGATTTGGGTCCAGCTAACATGGTTAATGTGTGGCAGACGATGGCATAAAGCTCTTTGTGTAACCATAAAACACTTTGCTGTATAGTGCTAATGAAACTAGTCTGGATGAGCCTCATCCCTTCTAGCTTTCCGTGTGACAGATCATCTCAGAATGCACTGCTTCAAGTGCTGCTCTGTGAATTCTGGGAGCTCTATCTCCCAGGCAGTACGGGATGGCAACCAGAGTGCTTGTCCCAGTTTATTTTGGGAAAAGCTCAACTAGATTGTGTGATAACTGAACATGCAAGCCCAGCTGACATGTGAGTTTGTTGTGAAAAGGCTGCTGTGCAGACACCTCAAACATGGACTTTGTAATAGGGTCCAATGAGTAAAGCATGACCTAGTTACAAACCAGAGTTGTATTCAGTGTAGACATAGGCACATCTCAACTCTTGTTTTAGTCTTCTCTGGATTTTGCAGGACAGACATAACCAAAAAAACCCCAAACGACAACCTAATAATTTATTTTAGGCTACTACAAAGTTTATCCAGTTACTCATTCTATACCAGAAAGGTGCAATGGAAAATGCAAACTTGAAGTGTAAATGGCTGGTCTTATCACATACTTCCCAAACAAATATTGGGGCACAGGGTGGAAACTAGTCTCTTCCATTCATCTTTGTCATTTGTGGCTGCTTCCATCTGCTCTAAGGTGTTGAGAGATCAACTGTTCTGCCCTGCCGGCTAGGGGTCTTAGTTTTCTCTTCGGCACCCTTGTTTCTTCACATCAGTTGGTTTCCACTTGACAGCCTCACGGGGAATCTGTGGGTTAGCATCCACAGTGCATGCCTCAAATATGTCCAGCAATTCCTGAAGAGCTGCTGATTGGTGATTTCTCAGCTCTCTCCATTGATGATGAAGTCTTTCCAACAGTGTCCAGAATCTTTTCTAGGCACTTACTTTCAAAGGAATCTGGTTTACTATCTAATATTTTGGTAGATCGCCAGCTCTCACAGCCATATGCTAGCACTGAGATTATGTTTACATTAAAAATCCTTGGTTATGTTCTAGCGCTGTATATCTTTGATTTCCATATCTTGCTGAGTCTAATAAATGCTGGGGGTGCCTTTCCTATCCTTGATGTCACTTCCCTCTTGAGGTCTCCAATAGCCAATATGATGCTGGCCAGGTATGTAAACTGTTCTATTTTCTTGATATTTTTGTCTTCTAATTTTATATTACTGCTTGATGGCTGGGTTTCAAGGATGTTTGTTTTAGCATAACTAGTTTTGAGCCTTACTTGGCCTGCTATTTTTGCCATATTGTCTGTGTAATTTTTGGGATGTGTGTGGGGGTCATTTAGTTGCACAATATCAGCAGCAAAGTCTTGGTTTCCTAAGTATTTGCCATCTACCCACACTATACCAGTGCTTGTATTGCTAACACACTTCATTATTATAACAAAAACAATGGTTGGATTGCCATTTCAGCAACTGCTACTATCTAAAATTCCTTCTTTGTATTGTCTTGCAATAAAAGCAGCACTGTGCACATTCAGAAAAGTATTCGTGCTCCTTAAAGATAGTGGCATAGAAACAACATTCAGATCTAGAACAAATCTACCATACTAGAAGCAATTCTTCAAAGCAGTTAATGGATCAGATGCATTAGAGACTGCATCTCCAGCTATGTCGCTCCAAGATGGTTGCGCGCCTCTGGGTCAATAGAGATCACAGAGCCCAGCAGAAAGCACACAAAGCATCTCAGCTGAGGGGGATCTGGTTGTGGAATGAACTTCCAAAGGAGTATTGACAAATCCAGAGTCTAACCAGCTTCAGGAAATGTTGCAAAATCTATTTGATACAGTTTTTTTTTAATCATAACCAGAATGGCATTCATAGCATGATCTGCTCCCTCTTTTACCGCACCAGAAAAAACAAACAAAAAAATCCTACACCCCCAAGCAGAGCCTTCTATAACCTGAGGAAGAACGAGAGCCAGAAATTCCATGAAGTCCACTAGGGACTTTGCTGCTCCCAATCTATTTTATGCAGCAGGCACTCGGGCACTAGGGTAATGGGCGGCAGTACAAAACCCTAAAATAGAAGTGATCTTTCTAGGGGAGAGCTATTTTCTCTGGTGTTCATTCAATAAGTATTTTTGAAGGCAGAAACTTGTGACTAAGTATTATAATCCAGAAAGGATAGAATTACCACAGCGATACCACAATTAAATCTACAAAGCTGAAACTGTTAATGTCACAGTGGATGTCAAACATCATGCATCTTGGGTTGCTCTTACAGGGAAACTGGAGGACGAACTTTTACATTCTTGCTTTCTTTATTCTTTTTTGCAAAATGACCGCTATGGGTTGAAATCCATATAGCCCCGGATCTGCTAGGCCAGGGATGTTTCTGCATGGGTGAGGAGGAGAGAAGCAGCCTGGAGGCCAGACAGACTTGGGACCACACTTAGACTTGGTTTACAATCAGTCTTATGGAAATGAATGGTAAAAGCATTCACAGGTGTATTACCTATGCCAAATTTGCACATAATATTCTGCACAACAGATAAATAAATAGTTCTAGGAAACCCACAGATTATCACCAGCTGTTCTAGGGGCAAAGAGCCAGAAAGATACAGTTCAGTAACCTAATGTACTTACTTGTATTTTTTTTTTTTTTTAAAAGGGCAAAAATAAGAGTCAAGATAGATACAAACAACTTTGGGGAAAATAATCTAAATTCCTTTTCATGTGAAGTAATATGAAGCAAATATTTAAATTACCTAAAAAGTTTAAGTAAACACTAGAGAATAGGAAACCAGCCAAGTTTCATTAGAACAGAAAGTTCAGCTTCCTGACAAAGATAGAGCAAGGCTTTTAATGAACTAGTTGCAATGCAGTTTAGCTTCAATCCACCCCTTGATTTAAAGCCTATAGAAGGCTACAAAATTGCAACTGAGTTCAATTAAAAAAAAAAGACTCCGTCTCTTACCTGCAATGCTGCGAACATCATCATTTCCTCTTCCGTACATTCTATTTCTTCTAAAAGAATAGCCCATTTAGATTGCTCATAAAGCTGGTTGATTCGGATTGCATCGTACTATAGTGAAACACACAAAAAAACACCACACACATATAAAGCACCTGCAAAAGGCGGCCTGGGGCCCTTTACACTTCAAACATATCAAATTAAAAGAGAATAAACATCACGAGACTTATTTTTACATCCAAATTTCTACTTGAGATTTAAACGCTAAACCACTTTGACACTGAAACAACCCGAATTCCCTTAACAGATGCTCAGGCAACCATCTGATTTTGTTCATTTGGCAGAGTCTTGATGTGTAAACAAACAGATTCAAATGATACATACAATGCAAGACACAGGATCACATTTTCAAAGACCGGCAGCTGAGCAGTTGCCCATACAAATGGGCATGCAAGCATTCTGAATGCAGACACTGGTCTCCACTTTTTGAACGTTTGGACATATGTACAAGACAGAAATAACTCAGTACCTTTGGATTCAAGTCAAAGAAGTTGTAATACTTGAACCGGAGCAGTAAGGCCTCATTTTCTTTCACATCTTGTTCCATGAGCGATCTCGACGAATCCAGCCATCTGCAAGTTGTCAACAATAGATAACAAAAAAAGGTCTGGTTGAGTCTTTGTAACCGTTTTAAGAATGCAGCTTAAGTTTTTAATATATGTCTTTAACTCACCCTTGGTTGATCTTGGCTTTATCGAGAAGTGCTTGTGGCTTGTACATTTTTGCTAAGATTTCTGGGGATGTAATTGGCTGGCTGACCGCAAGTATACCAGGATTCCCTTCTGATAAAGCACTATCTCCAAACCAAGCTGAAGTAGGAGACAGAGGGCTTCCATCGTGAGAATCATAGGTGGGCGTCATGGTTTTGCTATAAAGTCCTGGACTTGAATATATGCTTCCTAACAGAACAGGAATAAACATGTGACATTAGCTTGTGTTCTGTACACTCAATGCAAAACTAACAGTAAATAGATTTTAAAAATCCTGTGACTTCAAAAAAAAAACAAAAAAAACCCCCCAGACACTGCAATGCTTGTTTTCCTATGAAAAGCTAAACTATTTTAACTATCCTTGATAAACAAGACAGATAGAAAGTTCACTTTACATTTAACCCATGTGAAAATTGTCAGAAATCCACCCTTAGGGGTATGAACTGTGCCTGCTTATGTTTCTACAGCATCTAGCACATTGGGGGTACTACTGGAGACAATAATCGTAGGTAATCTGTTGCTTATGAATTTTGAAAGTCAAAGTTTAGAGGAGTAGGAAAATAAGGAGACAGCCAAAGAAATTACAGAAGACGGGGACAAAAGTCCTAATGAGGTGGGGCTCACCTTTCACTGGGCCGATGTAAAGAACATCAGTGCCTACAGAGAAGGAAAGAAAGGAAGTGAGAAGGCAAGAGGGAGACAATGAGAGAAGTCAGAAACAAAAAGGGACAGAAAGTGAAAAACATGCACAACTGTAAAAGACTTCGAATATTCTGGTTACGTTTGTCATATTCATTTGTTTTCACAAGTTGGACTTGAAACCAAAACTACCCTGTTTAAACCATGCGCTAATTAAGCCAAATTTTGACAGTCTCCATACATGTGAGATGTATCAGTAAGAGTAGCTGTTGCTATCTCCTGACTGAACTTTAAAATGTGCTGCTTACTCTTCAGAACAGTGTGTGGTCGCCTAGCCTTAAGACCTGCCTTTTAAAAATAGCTGATAATTATTCCATTGAGTCTGGTAAATTTTTCAAGCCCACAAATTCTATTTGAGGGAAGTTTTCAATAACCCTGGGAGTGGCGTATGGGTCATTCACCGCAGTTTTGATATTTTGACTCTTCACATCTGTGTAACAAATTATGAAGTCTGTTAGGTCTGATCATCACTTGCTCTCTTCAGCGGTGATCACTTTTCCCACTGTGTTTATTTGTATTGCACACTGGAACAAAGGTGTAAACCTGGGAATGATATATTTAAACTGATTCTTTGTCTTAAAAACTAGAGAAGATGTGGTGAACTGGATATACAAAAAGCTTTATTTTTATTTATTTATTAATAAAATGGCTTTGATTATACACCAATGGCCTGGATTCTCTGAACTCTGTAATGACAATCTGAACAGTTTATTGAACTGCCGAGAGACCGAAAGTTAAGATTTCTCAACATTACTGCAAATTGTCTTGCCTCTTTCGCCAGCATTAAGTGCAGTCGAGTCCAGATACCCAGATGAAAAGCAGTTCCTATTTAGTAGTTTTCAATATACTTGTTCATGTTGCCACAGTGTGTTCTGATCATCTCAGCTGTTTTTGAAAGGGAAGAAATATGCAGTTGATCTGTATTCTTTGCCTTTCTCCAATCCTTGGCATATCTCAAAAAAGCAGAATTTTAAATAAACCAACAAGTCACTCTGTAAAGGCTGCTTATTTTCACTTGAAAATGTGCGAGTCAGATTATGTGTGTATTAAGTGGGTGTTTTTTTTTTTTTTTTTTTTGTAGAAAACAGTAAATCTGACATGCATATTCCTCCAAAGTGTGTAGTATTTGGCAGGTTTGAGCTCAGCATGAAAGCTGCTATATAAAACAATTAGACTTTTCAGCCAAGTCCCAGCAAGAGCAGAGAGAAATTGAGTCTTTTGGTTCAACTATTTGAGTTAAGACTTCTGGTTCTTGCAGAACTTTCAATAGTACATGGAAGGGTTTTCTCTCACTGCACTTTCAGGCAAACCTGATACTTGGATAAAAAATACTCTCTCCTTATTGTCGTTCTAGAGAATGTTCATAAATAAACGGACAATGTTTTGGCAGGCTGGCTTTCATCACGGCACACAGACCAAATGAAGTCTCAACTTCAGAATATTATTTATGTTGCAATTACAGGCATCAATCCTCAGGGGGTTTATTTGGGAAAAAAATATCTCCTTCTAAAAGAGAGACAAACCTGTAGAATTTAAGGGTCAGCTTAAGCAGCTCCCTGAAAAGTTAAACAACAAAACATTCCTACCTGTTTAAAAGCAGGATGTCAAGAGTACAGAGGTTATTTTACTCATTCATTTTGTGAGGTTGGGGGGGGAGGGGGGGAAAGGGAATTTTTTGCAAGGTGGAGATGGATGGAGAAAGGGCAAGAGTGAAGAAATGAAAGGAGAGAGAAATGAGAGATTGGATTTGTATTAAAACAATGTCTATTTCAGTCTTCAGTTAGGTCATTCATTCATATTGCAAGATGCTTTCCTCAATTCTGGTCCAGAATTCTTTAAAAAGCTATTCTGTGTACTCCAAATCCAGCTGTCACAGTACTGTCCTTTCTTTAATTCATCAGTGTAAAATACCTGCTCTTCAGAATAAACTTTTCTTACTTAAGATATGCAACTGGCCCCTATGTTAGATTCGGGGGGGGGGGGGGGGGGGGAAGGGGGTGGTTTTCCTTTTAAAAAGGAAACAAAAAGTTTTCTAGCTCAAAAGGTTGCAAAGGAAAGATTCCAAATGTGAAAAGGAGGAAACTGACGTAGAGCTGGCTTCCCAAGTCTGCAGATATCTGGAAATAACTGTTTACTTCTCAGTCTCCATTTCTCTCACTGAGGTATTCCTTTTAATTGAATCATAGAATATCAGGGTTGGAAGGGACCTCAGGAGGTCATCTAGTCCAACCCCCTGCTCACAGCAGGACCAATCCCCAAATGGCCCCCTCAAGGATTGAACTCACAACCCTGGGTGTAGCAGGCCAATGCTCAAACCACTGAGCTATCCCTGCAATTATCACACTAAGACCCAGATTTTCAAAACTGAGGTACAACTACACATCAACATGGCACCAGCGTGGACAGCGCTTAGATAGCTGTAACTTGCATTGCTCCGGGAGGGGGTGTCTTTTTCACACCCGAGTGATGCAAGTTAAATTGACTTAAGCGGTAGTATAGATCTACCCACTGTTTTTTTTGTCTGAGGATTAAATTCCATTATTAGCTCTTTATTGCTTCTATACGGATAGCCCAATAGTCATTCTGTTCACTGTTTTTCATGCCTTCTTTTAAAAGTATTACCATTGTGAATGTAGTTTCGTAAGGCTACCCTCATGCTCTAGGCACTCAATTAAACCAGATTCAAAGTGCTTCTATGGTCAGAAGAATGATTGTGTAAAATCAGTGCCATTTAGCAGATCCACACCCTGTACTCAGTCACATCCCCTTGATTTCTGTCACACATACATCCTAACTACTACTATCTGTGCGGGGGAGGAGATCCTGCTACAGCAGAGTGAGCCAGATTCTTTTCATGCCTGCAAATGCCATGGACTTCAACGGAATCAGACACTGACCACTGGAGAAAATTCCACGTTAAAATGTCTCAAGCAATCAGTTCTCCGCTGCTCTTAGGAAAATATTCCCAATCTAAAGCCTTGCCCTCACTAGGAAAAAAGGCGTGTCTTAACACATGCTAAAACCCTAATGTAGACAAGGCAGTTTGTTAGTTTTAATACATTAGCTGGCTGAAAGGAAACCATAATGGGGAGTTCAGGTTTACCTTGACCAACTACCACAAATTAAAGCTACAAACTTGTGTTGTTTACACTAGGATATTGTTCACCAATGTGTGCTAAATATACACCTTCTTAAAATACATCACCATCAGATTTACACATTTGTTCCAATGTGCAATACAAATATACACAACGGGAAGCGTGCTTACTGCTGGAGCGAGTGTGTGCAGTTATTCATTGGATTGCTGCCTAAGAGGCAAGCCTTGTGCTCGTCTTCCTCCCTTCCCACTTTTTTGGCGGGCATGGAAGAGCCTTGAGAGTAGAGCTGTCGGTGGAGTGGGATATTGTTGGATACTGGGAACCTGCATAGGGGATTTACACTCAAAGCCTGCCACAGAATCGCAGCTCCTAGATGATCCTTTCTCAAAAGGCTCCTAGAATGCAGAAGGACCAGGGCATCAAAAATTACATGGAAAAGCTGGCTGCATCCCTTGTTGGAACGGCAAACAGTGAGAAAAGAAGCTATTGCAGCCGCAAGGTAGTAACAGCAGCTGTGGTACAGCTCTACTGCCACACCAGAGCCTAGGGAATGATTGCATTCCTTTTCTCCCTAGCTCAGAACCTGGGCTTGGACACCATCTGCCCTTAAGGGATTACAATATATATAAAATTGCATCCACACGCACAGGTGAGGACACACACACAGAACTCATTAAGGTTGCAAAGTCAAGCACTCAAATAGTAGGAAATACAATTCAATTTTTCTGTGCAAACTATTTCACTATTTTTTCCTGCCTCCGTGCACCCCTGCCTCCTGCTGAATCCATGTTTAAACAGAAAAATGAGAATGACAAATGTGAATGATAAATGGGAACGGTTTAAGAACATTTTGCTAGGTGCCCAAAAAACAAACCTGGCTAAGGGAAGTGAGAGCAGCAATAATAAAAATTATATCTGTGAGACACAGAAAAAAGGGGAAATTGATAGCAATTAATGTAAGTTAGAAGTTAGAAATTATAGAAAATTGTTAAAAGAACACAGACTCTATGGCCAGTAGAGTTAAGGACAGTAAGAGAGGGTTTTTTGTTTTGTTTTTGCTTTTGTTTGATTGTTTTTTAAAGCAGAAGGGGAACAAAAGGAACCCTGCGAATGGCACTGGTCCATTATTAGATGGAAATGGTAGAGCTATCGATAATAATGCAGAAGAGGCAGACTGGTTCTATAAATATTTTTGTTTTGAATTTGGAAAAAAGCCAGATGTACCAGCCACGAAGTATTTTCCATTCCAACTGTAACTAACGAAGATGTTAAACAGCGCTTACCAAAGTTAGACATCTTTAAGTCAGCAGATTTAGATAACTTGCATCCAAGAGTTTTAAAAGAGCTAGCCAAGAAACTCTGGACCATTAATGTTAATTTTCAGTAAGTCTTGCAACACTAGGGAAGCTCGAAAGGACTGTGAGAAAGCTAATGTTGTACCAATATTTTAAAAGGGTAAATGGGATGACCTGGGTAATTATAGGACTCTGAGCCTGACTTTGATCCCAGACAAAATAATGGAACAGCTGATACGGAACTCTATTAATAAAGAATTAGAAGAGGATAATATAATTAGTGCCAATCAACATGAGTTTATGTAAAACAGATCTTGTCAAACTATCATTTTGATAGGATTACAAGTTTGGTTGATGTTAAACTCAAGACTTCTACAAGGCATTTGATTGGGTTCTGCACAACATTTTGATTAAGAAACTATAACATACAAAGTCAGCATGGCACAGAGGTCTCAAAATGAAATTATAAATGAGGAATCATCGAAGGGGTGCGTTTCTCTTAAAGTCCCATATGGATCAGTTCGTGGCCCTATGTTATATAATATTTTTATTAATGACTTGGAAGAAAACAAAAGCAATAATAAAGTTTGCAGATGACACAGATTGTGGGAGTGGTAAATAATGAAGATGACATGTCACTGATAAAAAGTAATCTGGATTGCGTGGCAAGTTAGGTATAATCCAACAATATACATTTCAATGTAGCCATAATGTAAGGTCATACATCTAGGAACAAACAATGAAGCCATACAAAGCAGGGGAGGGATCCTATCCTGGAAAGCAGTGATTCTGAAAAAGACTTAGGGATCATTGTGGATACCTAGCTAACCATGGGCTCCCAGTGCGACACTGTGGGTAGAAGGGCTAATGAGACCCCTGGATGCATAAACAGGGGAATTTCAAATAGGAGAAGGGAGGTTATATTACTTCTGTCTCCAGAGCAGGGTCTGAATAGTGGGCAGTAAATAAGGAATTCACAGACTCAGACTTTTATGGCCAGAAGGTCCTGTGTGTTCATCTAGTCTAATCTCCTGCACACAGGCAATAGGACTTCCCTGAATTAATTTCTGCCTCACATCCAATAGCTGTGGTTGAACTAGAGCATATTTTTAAGGGCTTGTCTACAGAGTACTGCAGTGTGGTCTATGAGGATGTGAATGTGCAGCGCCCTAATGTGTGGCGCTGTAACTGCCCTATGAACAAATGAAAATATACCTCGTTCGTATTGAATGTAGTCCTATAGGACTGTATTAACACACACTAGGTACCTTTTCATTCTCACCAGCAGGATCTACACAGGCAATTATGAGTGAAGCACAGGAGAGCGCTCTACAGCTAACACCCTATAGAACCACACTGTGGGGCCATGCAGACAAGCGCTTAGAAAAACATCCAGTGTTGATCTTAAAATTTCCAGTGATCCATCACAACCCATGGTAAGTTGTTCCAATGTTTAATTACCCACACTGTTAAAAATGTGCACCTTATTTCTAGTCTGAATTTGTCTAGTTTCAACTTCCAGCCATTGGAGCTTGTTATTCCTTCCTCTGCTATATCGAAGAGCCCTGCATCAAATTTCTGTTCCCAATGCAGGTACTTAAATATGGGAATCAAATCACCCCTTAACCTCCTATTTGGTAAGCAGAATAGAGTTAGTTCCTTGAGTCTCTCACTGTCAGGCCTGGTTTAAAGTCCTTTAATCATTCCCATGGCTTTTCTCTAAACCCTCTGCAATTTTTCAGCATCTTTCTTGAAGTGTAGACACCAGAACTGAACATGGTATTTCAGTAGTGGTCACACTAGTGCCAAATACAGAACTGTTAGTTTCCACACAGGATTGTCTATCGTGCTCATCACTAGAGTCTCAGCGCTTTGCGAACATTAATTTATTTTCACAATGCCCCATGATACTAACCCTGTTTTAGATGGGGAATGGAGGCACAGAGAGATTAAGGTAAAAAGTATACACTATGTCAGTTACTGGGCAAACTGCACCTCTGACACCTCCTGATTTATGTTCCCTGTAAACCGTGCAACAGGCTCTCAAGGGCCGCGCAGGCAAGTGGGGAGAGGAGCCCCTCCCCCAGTCCGGCCCAGCCCCGCCGGAGCTGCCGTGGCTGGGTGAGAGGTGCCCCGCCCAACCTGCTGCGGAGAGAGGGCTGGGGGGGGGGGGGGGGGGGGAGTCCTCTCTCCCCACCACAGCCCTGGGACAGCCTGCACCCCAACCTCCTCATCCCCAGTCCCACCCCAGAACCTGCACCCCAACCCTCTGCCCCAGTCCTGAGCCCCCTCCCGCACCCCTAATCCCTCAATCCAGGCCCCACCTCAGAGCCTTCACCCCTAGCCAGAGCTCTTACCTTCTGTACTCCAACCCTCTGCCCTGAGCCCCCTCCGACACGCTGAACCCCTCGGCCCCACCCCCACCACACATCACCTCCATATTGGCGCACATAAAATTCATTCCGCACATGGACGTAAAAAATTAGAGGAAACACTGCTCCTAATCTATCCCGCTCAGGATCAAGCTGTTACCACCATCTTGGGGGGTAGAGGAGGAGGGAGGAGAGAAGAGAAATCACAAATTCCAGACTGGGCCCTGGATTGCAGTTGCCTGGAATTAACCTATCACCTCAGCAGGTGTGACCTAGGCTCAGATCTTGCAGTTCTATCCCTTCTGAGACCAAAGGCAATGATCAATACAGGGACCAGACAGCTTCCTTAAAGCAAAGTATTATTTATTTTTAGATTAAAGACATTTCAGCAAAAAGATCTCTTAAAACCAATAAAGCAGACTGTACACACAGCTTTTCCTTAAGGCTTACCATTCCCTGGCTCCACTTCTTTAGACACCCTCCACAGAGTCTCTCCTCTCTCTAGAGACAGTAGCTGACAAGTAGCCTCCCTTAGGAGTGCTTTTTAACCCTTTAGTGTTCTTTTCATCTCCCAGTGCCCATCATAGAGAAACAAGGTTTGCAATGCCTTGGAGACCATTACTGAAGGTAATCGCTTGCCTCATTGTCTTTCAAGAGTATACTAAGGTGTCCTTATTTAGCTCTACTAAGTTGCTTTTCTGCTTGCTTTTCCCACGGCCTCCTATTAAGCTAGATCAATAAACTCAGAGAGGAAATTCTAACCAACCACCACAGCTATACACAAAAAGAACAGGAGTACTTGTGGCACCTTAGAGACTAACAAATTTATTCGAGCATAAGCTTTCGTGGACTACAGCCCACTTCTTCGGATGCATATGCATTTTTGTGGATACAGACTAACACGGCTGCTACTCTGAAACACAGCTATACAGGAACTACACCTCAGTGACCAGTTCACATCAATGTCAGTAAAACGATTACACATCAGCATTCATAGGTTAATATATAGCAATGACACTGGGGAGGGGGAAGAGAGCAATTCCACATCTTTCACATGCGAATTTGGGGCACCCAATTTGAGACACCGAAAACCTGATTTTTCGAGGTATGTAGTACTATAGAACACTGTATATGTTCAAAGCATTGCTCCCACTGACTTCAGTTACAGTTATGAATGCTCAGCACTCCTGCAAATCAGACACCCAGAATAGGTGTAAGGCACCCAGAGAAAGGCACCCAAAAAATGAGGAACACACAGCTAGTGGCTACCTGTGAAAAGTTTGGTTTAAGTGACTTGCCTATAGCATCACACGGAAATTCTGTGACAGAGGCAGGCATAGAACTCAATTGCCCAGAGCAACATTCAACTGCCTTAACTACTTACCCATCCTTTCTCTTCCTGCAACCCCCTGCCTCATTCACCTTACAACTTCTGCAACAAATGAGACCGCGATCCTTCAGACAACTGACTCTACAACTCTGAGCTTAGGCCTGCCTGTCCCAGCAGTTACAATGGGTATACATCCCATTGCCAGGGATACTCTGTGCACTGAATGAAACAGGGCTCCTGTGGAAGAGAGACTATGTGATCACGTAACTAAAGATAGTATCATAATGTATCTGCACAAAGGGGTAAATTAAGGTTACCCAGGCAACCTTAGTTCTGGCATTTCCTAACTTCTGAGTGCTTGACTTTGCATTCTTAATGTACTCTTTCCTTTCTTCAAAAAAGCATTCCGTTGTGTGTCATCATATTGACACCCACAAGGGATATCAGCAGGGTTGGAATTTTTAGATCCACCACACAGACCTTGGCTCTTGTGCTAATGGCATAACTAACAGCAGTACCAGATTGTAATCATCTATGTGCACCAGTAGCAGAAAGGGGTGAGACTCTTTGCCAGAGGATTTCATAGATACTTACTGACTGCAGAGGAACAGTGAGATTCAGCGATTGTGGGTTTTATTTCAAGCTCTGAAGTGGAGTGTAGTCTAATAGGCACAGACTCTTCTGCCCATTGTTCCTCATCCTCGCTGACTCCGAGTCCCAATCTCCCTCCCCCAGACACCTCGTCCAATATCTCAGTGCCTCCTCCAATTCCAGCTCCTTGTCCCACTCTTTGCCTAGCCACTCCCTGCAAGATCTGGCTCCCCTCCCTCCTAACCCACTGATACCCAGTCTCAGTCTCCTTGTCCAGCCAGTAAGTGTCTCATCCTCTGGTTCTCAGTTCCCCTCTTCAACTCCCATTAACCTCCAGTCTGGGTATTCCCAGGCTCCTAAATTTACTCTCTCCCTCACTGGCTTTGGTCCCCCTCTCAATTCGAATCAGGTGGCTTCCTCTTCTTTGCTGACTGGGTGTGAACAAAAGGGGGGCATTAAGAGCAAAGAGACAAGCTCTCTGCTTTCATTTTCTGTGTCTGGACCCACCACAGTCGAACTGCTGGGAATTTCAACTACACGGAAGCTCTGCTTAGTCCTCTGCAGCACTGCCTGAAACATGCCCAGCGTGAATAGAAACGTCAGGGAATTAAGCTGCAAAGCTCTAGCAAGTTGCTACTGAATACGTCAGAACTGATTTTTCAAATGCTTGTAAGTAGGACAAATTTGAGCAGATTTTCTCAGGGACGGCAAGAAGCACAGTCCTCACAAGGCCATAACCTCTGCCAAATTTCAAGTTCCTGCTCCAAATCATGGGAGGCGCTAGAGTTTCCTCTATAATAAATGTCGGGCAACCTTAGATAGCAGCAGCGCTATCAGCTTTGCCTACAATGATCTGCCTGTAAGTCCAGCATCTACTGGTCAGGGTATCTCAATATGCAGAATGTACCTCTGTAAATCCGTAAGCACAGAGATAGGCATGACCTGAAATGATTACTCATGTCACGTTACTACTCAATAGCACTGAAATGATAGCAGTGCAGTACCAGGGCAAACTGAACAACTGTTAATTACGGTGAGGTTATTCAAGTTAAACATATGCAATTTCTATTTAATGGGATAGAAATTTACAGTTAAATGCATTTAACTAAATCTCAGCAAACAAACATAGGTTCATACGCTGAACTAAAGGCAGCAATTAAAGATGCAGAGATGCCTTAACTCTACACCAGACCTGGGTAGCTAATCGCTTTGGAGCGAAGGGGAGGAAACAAACTATTTTCACTTGATTCCCTTGCTAGTCCAGAATCATTGGTGGTTCTGATACAGTCAGTGTTATGTCCACCTCTGGTATTTTAAGACCAATTAAGGAAGATGTTACAAGTGTAACTTCCTGTCTCCACTTCCCTTCCTTTACTTGATTAATAAGCACCATCTTTAGAAGACATGCAGTTCTGAAATATGCAGAGAGCTAGAATGTACTGCTGAAAGTGTTTGTAAAGGTCCATTCTAGTTTAAGGTTCTCACGACTGGTGCAATATTCTCCTTCAGCTACT
Source organism: Malaclemys terrapin pileata (assembly GCF_027887155.1). Lineage (NCBI taxonomy): Eukaryota > Metazoa > Chordata > Testudines > Emydidae > Malaclemys > Malaclemys terrapin. Next base: position 145,459,563 of record NC_071508.1, on the reverse strand, counting down.
GGATTTACAACACCACCAAGGTGAAAGCAGATCTGATGAACAACAGTTCAATTTTTCAAACAGACTAAGTCTGGCTCAATTTACCACTCATAGTAAGTATACTTTCTCTGTAGTGGCATTGTTCTGTTTCTGTAAGCCACTGTTCAAACAATCTACCAGATATGCAAACTATTCCACCATTAGAAATTATACAATGAACAAAGAACAGGAGGTTACTTTTAATATTAAAAGTCTGAAACTTGTGCCTTTATATAAGGAATACTAATACACTTAAAACTCTTTCAAGCTTTATGGAATCTGCTTATAATAGAGAACAACCATTGTTCAGCCTTCCATAATTCATACAAAGACATAATTCCTGCAGTAACAGTGACAAAGCCAACATGTAAATCATTCTATATCCAAGTGCAGCCAGGTATTTGTGAGAATATGGGACAAGAAAAAGCTTAGAAATTAAGAAAACACATCCGTAACATACCCTAGACCAGGGGTGGCCAATCTGAGCCTGAGAAGGAGCCAGAATTTACCAATGTGCATTGCCAAAGAGCTACAGTAATACGTCCACAGCCCCCCCATCAGTTCCCTCCACCCCTGCTCCCAGCGCCTCCCATCCATCGGCAGCCCCACCAATCAGCTGTTTTGTGGTATGCAGAAGGCTGGGGGGGGGGGAGAGGAGGGAGAGAGGAGCGAGGGCACGGCAGGCGGGGTGGAGTGGGGGCAGGACCTGTGGCAGAGCCAGGGGTTGAGCAGTGAGCACCCCCCGGCACAATGGAAAGTTGGTGCCTGTAGCTCCAGCCCTGGAGTCGGTGCCTGTACAAGGAGCCGCATATTAACTTCTGAAGAGCCGCATGTGGCTCCGGAGCCAGAGGTTGGCCACCCCTGCCCTAGACACTAAAAGAATCAGGCTCAACTTAAAAAAAAAAAAATTGGCATTGTTCTATTTTACATATGTAAAAGCATTTAGAATTCATTCATAGAACGATTACTAAATACTATATAGCTCTCAGATGACTTCTGCAAAGTTTATTTGCAATACATTTCTTGTGCAGGCATCAATGGATTAGGTGTGACCAATACATCTTTCCCTTTAACATCTGCTTCAATAGAACTACTTGACCTTCCCTCCCCCTTCCTCTTGCTCTTTTCCCTTCCCAGCCACCTTCCCCCAAATAACTCCAGAAAGAGCTCAGGCTCACCTGATCCTGGAGTGATTAATGGTCCCTCCAGTTCAAGCGCCTCATCTTCACTTTGGTCATCTATCTTTCTCTTTTTTTTCTTTGTTGGATCCCTGGGTTTCCTCAAGAGAGAGAGTTCTTCTGGATGTCTGATGTCTGGGGAGAAAATTACCATTTTAATAAAGAAAAAAATTGTTTCCACTATTGACAAATTCAAATAACTTGCAGATTTTAACCTGGGAAATAGTCCTGCAAACAAGGCTGTGTGTGTGGAAATAAAGAGATTTTGGTAACACTTCTCAGTATGGAATTACCTGAACCAACTGTGCTATTTGTACAGGTAATCACACCTTTCACATAAATAGGTACAGTACATTACGCTGAAACATTTCAAATGCACGCAAGTCAGACTGGTTGTTGTGCCAAAAAAAAAAGAGACTCATGGTATGATGCAAAGCATTTCAACTACTGACCAAGATTTTAAGAAATGGTTTAAATGATTGGCCAGAGCAGCACTTCTGAAAAATCAAAATCACTTATTTAGGTGTCGGAATACAGATTTAGGAACCTATCTTGAAGAACCAATTTTTAAAAATCTTGGCCATTGTGTTTATTTTCTATTATAAAAGTAACACTCCACAATACCTATAGAATATATACCCGCATTTTATAAAACACTGACTATTATGCCTCAATTTGATAAATCCTGTAAATCAGCAAAATGTAACATGGGTTTATTGATTTCCCATAATCTCTAAAGCACATTATACAAAGAAAACGGGGTAACAAAACCTTATGATTTTTTAAATGAAGCCCCTCTAAGAGTCAGAGTTTGTGCCACAGAAATTATGGCCATGACAAACATGCAGGCTTTACATGTACTTTGATATTAGTTACGGTGAGTTTTGACTTTGTTCTGGGCCAAGAGATGTTTTGGGGCACTACATTTCTGATCGGCTGCAGAGGAGACCAAGGGATAGATTCACAAAGGTACTTAGGCACCTACATCCAATTTTGAGGCACCACTGAGATTAAAAAAACCCACTCCGCCGTCACCTAACCCTGTAGACACTGAAATTCACTCGGCACCTAGGTTTCTGCCTGTGAGCACGTATACTGCCTTCCCTCTAGACATTCAGGCGCCTGCCTAAGCCCCAGAGCGACCCATGCACCAAGAGAAGACAGGCACTACTCCATCTAACTCACTTGCAGGGCCCGAGCCAATAGGTGTGTTCAGAGGCCACCTAACTCCACCCAAAGACATCCAGAGCCAGAGCGAATGAGTGTACAGCCTGGTGGGCAGGACACTCACCTGAGCGAGGAGAGGCCCAGGGTCCAGTCTCTCTGCTTTAATGACGATTTATCCAAAGTGGAATGGTTTCACCAGGAGAGACTGAGGTAGACACACATGAGAATACGCCATAGCTCAATGGTTAGGGTACCTACCTGAGAGGGGGCAGATACAGATGCCTCTTCAAATCCCACCTCTTCTCATGAGGTGAAGGGAGAATTTCAACTGGTCTCCCGCATCCCAGGTGAGTACTGAATCACTGGGCTAAAGGTTATGCAGGAGGTCTCCTCCTCCCCCCCCCTCCCACTGGCCTCTTTCAAGAAGCTCCTTAGGCACCTAACTCCAGGAGAGGGTTCATACCTGAGAATCGCAAGCAGAACTAGGCTCCTCCCTGCAACCCAGCCTTAAGCACCTAGTTCTGTGAGAGGGGTGGGGCTTAGCACACACCCTTGTCATCATTTCCCATTGGGTAGCTTGTGAATCGTAGTCTAAGGTGCTCTCTCTCTACCTTCATTGTATAGGGAGTCGAGGTGCCAACTCAGGCTCTGAGAGTCACAGTGTTGTTCCTGTGATTTCCTCGCCTGAGTCCCTTTGCGAGTTTAGCCCCTAGAAATCAATACAAGCAAACTGACATCTGAAAAAGGGAAAAGGTGGGTGAGGTGATATCTCTTATTGAACCAACTTCTGTTGGTGAGGGAGACAAGATTTCGAGCCACACAGAGCTCTTCGCCACAGACCTGAAGCCATAGACCTGTGGCTCAAAAGCTTGTCTTTCTCACCAACAGAAGTTGGTCCAATAAGAGATATTACCTCATCCATCTTGTCTCTCTAATATCCTAGGACCGACATGGCTACAACTACACTGCATACATCTAAATAAGAACATACAAAGATGAACCGGACAAGAATGTACAGAGAAGGATTTCAGGTGAGGCTGACAAAAGGGAAGGCAAGCTCTCTACTCTGTCCACACAACTGAGGATTTACTCATCTTTCAAAGCACAGAAATAACCATTTGTTCCTTCATCCATGTGTGCGACCAGGATACTGGATGATTCTGAATTAGAGAGGAGAAGTTGATTTAATTTGACAATTAGTAATTCTGTTACATAGAAAACCCTCCCAATCCAAACGCTTGTTTCAATAACAGATATTTGATTTAAAGCAATCGTGAATATAACAGAAGAACGGCCATACTGGGTCAGACCAAAGGTCCATCAAGCCCAATATCCTGTCTTCTGACACTGCCCCAAAGGGAATGAATAGACAGACAGGTTATCATCAAGTGATCCATGCTCTGTCACCCAATCCCAGCTTCTGGCAAACAGAGGCTAGGGACACCATTCCTGCCCATCCTGGCTAATAGCCATTGATGGACCTATCTTCCATGAATCTATCTAGCTCCCTTTTGAACCCCGTTATAGTACTGGCCTTCACAACATCCTCTGACAAGGAGTTCCAGAAGTTGACAGTGCGTTGCGTGAAAAAAAAAAATGTCGATTTTGACTTGACAAATTTCCAAAGATTTAATTTTCTGATATCAAAGGGGCTCTATGGTACAATAAGATTAAGAGAGTAAACCCTGAGAAACATGTTTTTTTCTGTTTCCCTGTTGGTATTTAAGAGTCTTCATTTAGCCAACAACTTCTCCCTTGTTAACTGACTAAAGAACTGCACCAGAGGTATCCGTAGTCAGAGCACTAGACAGGCTGATGTTAACCAACCTGTCATCTACACCCATCCTGAGCAGGGTTAATTAAAATGCTGGTAATATACACTAATACTACCATAGGCAGAGCTGCACCACAGGAAGATTTTAGAAATAATGATAACGCAGGCACAGCCAAAATGTCTAGCCCAAAGCAGCCGTCAGCAAAATATACACACTAAACCAGAAGATCATTTCAGACAAAGATGGTGCTTTCTTATACCTAACTGCAACAAACTCTTACTGGGAAACAGCTCTATAAGAAAATGAAGTCCACTATCTGTCAGAACATAGAACTAATCCATAAACAAATTAGATGGAATTCAGAATTCCCTTGCTGAAACCGGAAGAAAAAAAAAGAAGTTATATGGGATTGATATTTGAGTAACTAAGCTGGAAAAGCATTCACGTGGGCATGAAGCCATTTTAATGTAAGGATGAAAGACTGCAACATGCAGATCTAAGCTATAAAATATGTCAAGTGAAGATTACGAATAAGCATGGAAAGTGGAGTTTCAGCTGCAGAAAAGCTCTATCTGTGCTTTGAACTCCATTGATAGCTTTTAACTCTAGTTTCAGCAGACCCTGCATGACAATGGCAGGTAATACGGAGATAGCACCATGTAAGACTGAATTCTTAGAGTAGTAACAGGTTTAAGTGGTAGCCGTGTTAGTCTGTATTAGCAAAAACAAAACAAAACAAAACAAAAAAAACACAACAACTCACAAAAATGGGGAGTAAATGGACACAAATTCTAAATGGATACAAATCTGACATCAGGAATCATAACATTCAAAAACCAGTAGGAGAACACTTCAATCTCTCTGGTCACTCAATAACAAACCTCAAAGGGGCAATTCTTCAACAAAAAAACTTCAAAAACAGACTCCAACGTGAAGCTGCAGAACTGGAATTAATTTGCAAACTAGATACCATCAGATTAGGCCTGAATAAAGACTAGGAGTGGTTGGGTCATTACAAAACCTAAACTTAATTTCCCCAATACTAATTTCTCCCTACTGTTATTCACACCTTCTTGTCAGCTGTCTGTAATGGGCCACTCTCTTACCACTTCAAAAGTGATTTTTCCGCCCTTGGTATCCTGCTGTTAATTGATTTATCTCATTAGACTGACCTAACACTTGGTAAAGCAACCCCCATCCTTTCATGTATTTATACCTGCTCCTGTAGTTTTTTACTTCATACATCTGATGAAGTGGGTTCTAGCCCATGAAAGATTATGCCCAAATAAATGTGTTAGTCTCTAAGGTGCCACAAGGACTTTTCGTGTTTTTAAGAGTAGTAAGGAAAGCAACCACATTTTCTTTTTCTAGCACCACATAGGGTGCTCAGGAAGAGACTTCCAGCCTTTAAATGTTAAGAAACCCAAACAAGTTTTACCTCTGATCATTGTACAAGCTTCCCATTAATTCTAGTGGTTTGCTGTGGATAGTATGTAGAAGGTTACCTCAGCCACAGCACTATAATTAAAATTGGAATTTAGCCCTCACCACATAATGAGTTGGCACATCTGCATTATGCTCCATTGAGACCTAGGTGTTTCTGGTTGTTTTCCATACTTATTGGCATCTTCCTGCACTAGAAACTTGCTAGTGAAACACCAGGATAAAAAGTAACAATCACGGACACATTCTGAGCTAATTGCCCAGTGTTTGCTTTACAACAATCAATCACAGTTGAGGATCAGATAGCTGCTGTACTCTGGTGCAGACTAGCTATATCTGTCTAACTAACCTGAGGGTTTGTCTACACTTACAGCACGTCAGCGGCACAGCTTACCAAAGACACTATCTATGGCGGTGGAAGAGCTTCTCCCATCAGTGTAGGTATTCCACCTCCCTGAGAGGCAGTAGCTGCGTCGACAGGAGAAGCCCTCTCGTCGACATAGTGCTGTCTATACCAGGAGTTAGGTCAGTATAAGTGTGTTGCTCCGAGGTGTGGATTTTCAAACACCCCTGAGTAACACACTTATACTGACATAAGTTTGTAGTGTAGACCAGGGCTAAGTGTTGAAACCCCAGGACTGCTCCTTTCAGGCCTGACTCTCCAGTATAAATAGCCGTGCTTGTCATCACATTTGAAGTAAGATGGCTAACGACTTATTCACATTTTTTGTGTCTTGCATTTTAAATATAGTGCTATTATGATGCTGTTGGGGTTTTCCCCTGTGCAGTACTCAGTGGAAAAAAAGAGTGAAGAAAATACAAGTTAAATAAAGAGAAAATACAAATTAAAGAAAAATATTTACTGCATTCTCCTAGGTAAGATGGCTATTATTGGTCTGCCTTTTGATATCTAGTATTTGTATTTTATTTTTGTCTTTGTCTTTTTTTTTTTTTTTAGCTACAGACCCAATGACAGGATAGATCATGTTTCCTCTGAAGCTGGGGCTTCTTGTGCCAATAATCTGACTATTAAAGCACCCCAAATACTGACTTCAATAGTTATGAAGAAGCTGTTCTGTTCCATCATGTCAATTTAAGGATTAAGAGTTCCCTGCAGCACACATTAATAACACTGTAATGGCTCCAACAACCAACTGTGTGAATGAAACACTTTTAGAAGCAGAGTTTCTTTTATGTAAGCCACCGTGAACTATAAGCACTCTGTGCATTTTTTGTTTTCAGGCTCTGATTTAGACAAAAACCACACGAGGCCACCTTCTGTCCTAGATTTTCTCAAATATCTAGGTGGGACAATTTGCTTAGCATACACAAGGCATTCCCAAACACGGTCATTGTGTGGACCACAGCATACAAGATTGTTTCAGACCACCATACATCCTATTTATGATAGTGCAACATCCTTGTGGTAAACACTGCAACTGCTTCTATGGAAAATGGTAGTAAAGTATTTCTGAGTTTTAGTCGTCTTTAACATATTTAGTCCTTTTTGAAAAGGTTTAAATCAGTCTACTTTTGCCATTTTCCCCTCTTCCTTGACTTAAGCCGCCTTAATTTACTTATTCTTACTTTAAAAAACAAAACAAAAAACCCTAAAGAAACACCCACACATGCTTTAGCTACCTTGACACAGTTAAGTTTAGCATCACTAAACACATGTATTTTGTGACTTATTCAAAGTCACTAGGTAACTAGGGTATATATGTATGACATTATTGTACACAGTATAAATACAGAGATATGCCAACAGATTTTGCATAGTGTAAGATTGTTGTGCAAGAGATCGTTAATTTAGAAATAGCATAAAAAAAAAATCAAGGCAACTGCAATTTTATATTCCTATGTTTGTTTATAGTACATTAGCGACCAGTATTCCCTTTCAGCTGAAAGCTAGCATTAGTTTCTGGAGCAAGAAATCATTCAAATGAGATTCAAGAGACAAATAGAGGCTTCCAAAGGATGGGCTATAAGCCAACCTAGTCTTCTGAAAGCAATTCATTTTGGAAATTAACCAACTTTGACCATCTGATTTCAAAGCCAAGTTTTTACAGTTTTCTCCCAGTTGCTTATGAGACTCTCTTCAGATGGCAATATTACTGAGATTACATATAGAAAGTTTTAGGAAGCGGTCTTAAAAATGTGTTACCAGATCACTAGTCAAAGCTAGATTTTTATTTCAAAACCTAAAATGGTATTCTTATTATCTTATTACCCTTAAAAGTTTGAACAGTGCTAGAAGTTGTCAACTACTGGCACAAATTCCACAGACATTATATCCATTTCTCAGCAGCCTCATAAATTTAGCATTGCTTACCCAGAAACTCTAGGAATTTTAGCCCATTAGATAGCCATTTTCAGTGAATTTTTTTCCACCTCAGAACCTGTAATAGCATCAATGTGACTATTAAGTCAAGTCTTCCCCCAAACAAGTAATTCAAAAGGAATTCCTTAAGGAAAAGCTAGCGACATGATTTTAACTTAAGTTAGAAGTATGAAACAAAATTGACATAGAAAGCAACAATCAATAAACAACACATTTTATGGAAGTACTTTTTAATCATTCAGTAAATTATTGGTGGGTTGTGGGGGAAGAGGAAGGTCTGTGTTCTATCACATATGATTAATACATTTACAGAAGATCTTAAAACATGTTTTGAATAAAGAAACTGTCTTGGCAAACATGGTGTTTAGTTTCTGTAGCTAAAGCAAAGAAATTCCAGGAGTTTAAGGACTACCAGATGGCAGTACTGTAGTTAATTAGAAACTGGGACAAGGAGTAGCTATATAGCTCTAGATCCAGATACCAGTACTTATTTTAACCATATAAAGCAAGAGAGACTCCCTTAATGAGTAGAAGTGGTATAAAACACTTTAAGCCCTTCAAATAGGTTTGCACTTTTAACCAAGTTTCAGGTCACTTGACACTTCTATAGGCTGGTTTGCTGAAATAATTTGCTATTAATATATCCAGTGAATGGGGTAAAATATATCAAAGGCATGATCTCAATGGGAAGTGAATAAGTCAACTGGATTTCTGCACTTTATTTCAGTGGAAGCAAGATCTCACCCGCATAAAGTCACTTTGAAGGGACAGTGCTCCGGTAAACAGTCAGCAAGTCAGAATAAATGTCATTGTGATCATCTGTGAGGTGGCTGTACTGAAAGGACTAGTATTTTTAAAGCTATGCCAGTCCTACTCTATGAGTTGCAATTTTGTCACCATGAGGTTGTGGGGGTTTTTAAGTCTATCATTGTGCACAAGAAACAGGATTGTACGAGACAAAGTTCACTCAGAATTGGCTTAAGTTCTACCTAGATTTTTGTATGTTTATACGGGCTTGTTGCTTTACACTATACTATTATTCTTTTAAGTAAATGTACGAAAGGCCAGATGTTAATTCACTCATACAGATATGCTGGCAAACCCTGCAAGATTATGTTGTGAATCTGCCATTAAAAACAATCTTCAAAATTATGTTGCAGTGCACATGGAATATGAAAAAGTTGTGGATTGAAAAACTGGACACAGGTTTCTACAGATGCCTATATCAGTTATTTGTTTAAAAGTCTCCACTATACTTCTGTAAAGGTCTATGATTAGTTTGCAACAGAAATAGTGTCTTAGAACACTACAATTTAACATAGGGGCCTGAGCAGGGAAACTAATAGGGGAAAAAAGAGATGTTCACAAGCCAGATCCCTTCAGCAATCAGCCATTTGGCTTGAGTAGAATAATCCATGCTACTCAAATATTTTAAAAGGAAAGAAAAAGAAAAAGAAGCATGATTACCAAAAGACAACACACACGAAGAGCGTTCATTTTTCAAACGAGAAAGATTACTTTTTTTACAAGAGGGGAGTACAAACATCTGAGTGTTCATTTCAGAAATATTGGTGGGAAGATGTCCCACCAACTCAAAATGCTCATGCTTTTATTATCCTCTTCAGCCTTTGAGTCAAGTGGCTTAACCTTCCCCTTCATTGCATCTTGATTTCCAAGGGCCTGAAATGGCTTATGACTGACCAGAGGCTCCATCTCCAGTGGGAGACATTTCCTTAGTCTTTGCCTTTTGTTTAGTTTTTCAATTTATTTTCGAGCCTTTATGGTGAGAATTTCTCTTCAACCACATACCTTATATATTAGGCAGAATTTCAAGTATTTAGTGCTATTACCAATATTTGTAATTTCATGGACCACCAACCGAAGTAGTTCCAGGGGAATGGGATTTAAAGAAAAAAGGACCTTCAGAGTGTAGACTTGGTATATGAATTTTAGATAATGCTTCTGGGTAGAGTAAGGTGTTGGGATTAGACTTTTAAAGTCTACGTCATTTGGGACCTGCCTAGCTAACAGACTGGTCCTCCTCGCACCTCCCTCTTACTGATGTCCGCTACTTTGCTGTCAGTGAAGGGTTTAAGCAGAAACCCTTGGTTTAAATGGGAAGGGGTGAGTGGCAGGGCCTTCTCTCTACACCAGCTCTCCTCCCTCCAATCGGATAGTGCCTATACTGGTTAACTTTCAGGGCACATAGCAAAGCACTGACCCCACCCCCCCTTTACTCCCAGGTTTGAGGAAACACATTGTTTGAGGAATATGAAGGGACAGCGATGAGAGGACTGTGTGCTTTTTTTAAACTGAGTCTTTAGGCCCACGTTCTCCCTGGTTTGAGAAATCCCTGCATGCAGACTTGCAAGGTTCTCGTATTATTTGTGATAAGGGCTTGGGAAAGGAGAGGTGAAAATAAATGAAACAAGGGTCGTCTGATTCGAACTGCCTGCCTGAATATGCAAGGTTATCAGTCATGAGAAGATTAACAGAACTCTAGTTGCAGATTTTAACATGCTTGATAAGACAAAAATCTTATCTTAGAAGCTCTGCAAACATAAGTCACGTCAGATCTAGGGGGGGAGAGGGGAGAAAAGAGAGCTACTTTTAAATAAAGATACAACTACCCAATGTATTTCTATTTCGTACAGAGTTTTCGTCTAAATGTGCATGCACAAATCAAAGTAAGTGATGTTGAAAATATAGATGAACATTCAACTGATGACACATTTCTACAGTCTGAGTATATACCAAGAAGAACCTTCAAAACTTTGAAATTGTTAACATTTATAGCTTAAAACCTAGTTAGAAAAATGAACTTGAGAAAAATCTTCTCCACGGTATGAATTTATTAAGACTCCCCATGCCTGGGATCTCTAAAGGACAAGAAAGTGTCCAGATAGTTAGACATACAAAAACTCTACAACTTTATTTTTCAAAGCTATAGACTACAGACAGTTAGTCAGTGTCTAGGAGAAATCCTCACTTTAGTGCTGAAGCCATTCCCTAAAATAGGAAGCGTGTTTTGGAGTGGGAATGTTTCTCAGCTAGGTCACCATTGTCTGGAACCAGTGAGTCATAAAAGTTACGCTGTTACACATCAGCATGACAATTCTTAGAAAAATGAAACCTCAAAAGCCACCCTCACTGTTTCAGACTTAAAACTCTGCTTTTTCTGAATGCAAGTGAAGTTCTATGGATCATATTTCATGGCTTAAGTTTATGGAGTTATGGACTGGTCTTTATAATAAAATAGTACTGGATAAAGTTTTACAGTACATGCCAAAGGCAAAAAAAAATTGCTTTTCAAGTCACTTGAGGTGATAAGACTGTAGCTATGTTAGAAGTTGTACATTATTATACCATACAACAGGTCACAATATGCTCTTAATGAGATTTACTAGCGTCAGAGATAGTAACGGACAGGGCTTGAATAGACGGTGGGGTAGTGCACATAAGTGGGGTGTGAATTCTAATGAGCACCCAGTCATGCATTAACTGGCCCACGTAAACCTTGCTGGCATGCACTAAGTTCCTCAGTGCATGATAACATAGTACTGTTCAAAATGGGACTATGTTACCACGCACTGAGGAACTTTTAGTGCATGCCAGCAGGGTCTACCTGGGCCACTTAGTGCACAACATGGTGCACCTCAGAATTCACACCCCACTGATGCGCACTGCCGCACTGTACTCCGTACATTTATTATAGATTGTGCAGTTGGCCAACTGTTTAGATATTTATTTGGGCTAAGGCCAACCGTTCCCTTGCCTCTAAAGTAGAAGCAGCTGGGCTGCAGTCCACGAAAGCTTATGCTCTAATAAATTTGTTAGTCTCTAAGGTGCCACAAGTACTCCTGTTCTTCTTTTTGCGGATACAGACTAACACGGCTGTTACTCTGAAATCTGAGGACAGTTCTTCCAAAGAAAGGTCTCTTTAAGTGTCCAATAACCTCTGAGGATGCAGGACAAATTGGATCTGGTTCCAACCGCATGAAAAATGTGGCAGTAAGAAGACTGATGAGGTTAAGGGGAGCAAGAGAGGGACTAGAACAGGTACTCTAAACTCCTCCTTCTCTCCAGCCTCTAACACTGCAACCATGCAGCTCCTCAAGTCAATTCAAAAAGCTATAGCCATCATATTCCTAGTCCATCATTTAGATCATTAGGAAGGGAGGAGACGATCGCATGAACATCAAGATTTTATTATGTTAATTTTATAATGGGGAAAGTAGTTTTGTCCTTCCTATCTTTTCATATAAAAATAGCAGGTGTTTTGCTCAAAGTTCAACACGCAGAATATAGTTCACACTTGGGCAGAGATCAGAAGTGGAAAATTTTAGCCCCAAAGGCTCAAAGTTATGAGACTCTAAACAGAATGGAAATGCCTAGGGAAGTTTCACTACAGCTGTTGTAATACACCAGTTATAATAGAATTTTAAATTATTTTATTAAGATACCTCCCCTTCGCGCCATACTGAAATCTGCCATTCCTGCCTCTTACTGTCTATGAAGTGAAGAAAGAAGCCATGAGCCACACAGAATTAAAAGGGGCTTAGGAGGAGAAAAGAAGGACTGCAGCAATGCCAGGTGAATTATGTCACATCATAAGAAGGTCCAGAAATAGAATCGTCTGCTATTGTTAAACATTTTGATGCTTTCCACAAGTGGGATAAGATCCCCAGTTTTTTACCTCAAGTTAGCTAGATGCCTTTTAGAGAGCACACACATCTGTCCCTTCCCCGCAAAATCCCCTTTTGCTTAAAAAAAACCCAAACAAACAAACCACCAACCAAAAAAACCTCTTAAAGTATAGTTAAGAGTTAAATTAAGCTCTTGTCAGAGTAAACAAAGTGAATAAATCCAGTTCTTCTCTGCACCAGACCATACAAAGAATCGTAAGAACTGCAACAATACCAAGTTTGCCAGCATTTACTGGTGCCTTCAGAACATGAGCCACACAGTCTATTTTAAAAACAGGCCATGTCAACTTCATAGTAAGGGAGAAAAAAATTCCACTGATTCTTGTTACATGTAACCTAAGGTTACCTGACAGGAAGAAGAGAGGGAGAGGAAGGAAATCTATTTTTGCTCCCCACCTTGGTTACTTTGTGGATAGTCAGTTGTATTATTTTCCTTTGTCATGTTTTGTATGTTTGTCTGAGTTTTTCCACACAGCAATACATGAGAGAAAAAGCCATCTAAACATAGGAAAATGCAACTGCAAAAGCCACAAAAACTGATGGGGGCAGATTTACTACTTAGAATTTAAAAAACAGACTAAATTTAAAGTGGACAGTGGCCCTTTAAATGGAAAGTTTTTCTTCCATTCCTATCCCCCTCCAACACGGTTGGAAATTGTTACACTATTACCAGATCCTCTCCTGGTAGCAAGACTGCAAACATATGAGTTGTTAATTCTTTATTTAGTCTCGGTCTATAATGGAAACTGGTATACCAGGGGTTGGCAACCTGCAGCACGTGAGCTGATTTTTAGTGGCACTCTGCTGCCAGCCAGGGTCCCGGCCACCAGCCCTGCTCAGCCCGCTGCTGGCCTGGATGGATGGAACCCTGAGCTGGCAATGGGCTGAGCGGGGCCGGTGGCCGGGATCCCGGCTGGCAGGAGCCGGGGGATGGAACCTCAGACTGGCAGCGGGCTGAGATACTCAGCCTGCTGCCAGTCTGGGGTTCCGTCCGCCGGCCCCTGTAAACGTAAAATGTATTACTGGCACGTGAAACCTTAAATTAATGAAGACTTGGCACACCACTTCTCAAAGGTTGCCGACCCCTGTGGTATACTCTTTAGTTCTCAAGTGCTTTTTTCTTTAGAGGCTTTCCCAGTGTCATTAATTGCTCAGGGTCATAAGGACTTTCATTAGATCCATGCTATATACCCTGGGGCACTCAAAAAGCTTTCTCGGGATTGCATTTTGGTCCTGACATTTTAGGATAAATACCACCTCATTCTTTTGAAGCTAACTGGAATTCCTTCTAGGAAGAAGGGGGAGGGATAGCTCAGTGGTTTGAGCACTGGCCTGCTAAACCCAGGGTTGAGAGTTCAATCCTTGAAGGGGCCACTTAGGGACAAATTCAGTACTTGGTCCTGCTAGTGAAGGCAGGGGGCTGGACTTGATGACCTTTTGAGGTCCCTTCCAGTTCTGGGAGATGGGATAGCTCCATTAATTTATTTTAAGAGCATATTTACAGCCATGAGCGATGAAAGACAGAAGCAGTGATGGTGCAAGAACTGATCACTAGATACAATAGGAACATGTCCTATTATTGAACAGGGAAAGGAAGAACAAGGCTATGGTCATTATGGCTTTCTAGCCTTTCCCACTTTGCAATGGAAGTTTTAAATTACCTCTGCAGAAGAGCAGAGGGGAAAGCCTTATATTTTTGTCTCCAGAAAGCAACTGAAAGATGGGAACACCAGGACAAGGCTGCCCTTGGAGCAGTTTTAGGGAAGGAACTGCACCTATAATCAGTTAGGCCATTTGCAGTCTTTAAGAAAAGTAGAGACTGAGCCAGTGTTGGAAAATCCTAAGATATAAAGAAACAACATGCTACTTAGAGATCAAGGACAAGACTTTCTAGAAAGTCTTATGTTTGCAACAGAAGAAGGACAAGTACTGTATAACATTCTCCCCCACCGGCTGGTTTTATATTAACTCTCCATGGGGAGCACGACTTATAAAAGTTGCAAATATAGCTTTTCCAGTTTCAGCGAAAACCTACTTCATGTTTGCTTATTTGTGTATTATCAGCAAGAATGGGCAAAGTTCCGGGAACAGCGCATGTTTGTTTCTAGGCACCGAGCAATTTACATTTTATAAAAATAGGGGTTTTTTTGGAGGAATTCAGAGGACATTCTATACTGGATGAGACACCATTTTAAAGAGGTAGGTCAAATTTGATGTCTAGACCAGGGATTGGCAATCTTTTGCACGCGGCTTGCCAGGGCCGGGCCAGTTTGTTTACCTGCCACATCCGTAGGTTCAGCCCATTGCGGCTCCCACTGGCCACGGTTCGCCGCTCCAGGCCAATGGGGGCTGCGGAAGCGGCGCGGGCAGAGAGTTGTGCTGGTGCGCTGTGTGCCAAAGGTTGCCAATCCCTGGTCAAGACTACTTGACTGTGTCCCTTTGAGAAGATTTGTGTTCCACAGCCCCGCTTGCATCATTGCCCTTCAAAATGCCCATGCCACACAGCATCAGGTTGCGTTTAGTGGTCAGATGCAACAGTAGTTTGTTAGGAATGAACCAGATTTTAGTCCTCTTAGCTTTCCCCTTGTCCATCAATCATACAGTTTACGGCAGCTTGTTATATTAAATTAAGTGTCCTCCCCCAGCAGATTGCAACACAAGAACTAATAAAAGAACAGACGTGTCAGCAGTGAGAATTTTAGCACGAGTAGACTGCAGTCATTTAACTAACCTGTATTGCTGGATTAAGTTAGTGCCTCTGCAGAATACAGGAGGATGTACATTTTAATAGCGATGTGTTTGAGTTCTATCAAAGAATCGCACTAATACAGGTAGCTGAACAAACATGGAAAATTTCCCCCTTATGTGCCTTTTCTGCACAGCTTCCCTCTCCCTGTGCCCATGCATCATCCCTCTCCAATTTTATTTCCTACTTCAGGGGGGAAAAAAGGGGAAGGGAATTTTCTTCTAGGCACTTCCACTTCCTATTTATTTCCTCCCTTTCCAAGGCTAAGGAAGAGAAAGGGGAGCGTATAGCCAAACACCCCCTCCTCCCAGTGGAGAAGTGTGACATCCCTGTAGCGTTCAGTTATTTCTGACCCAGGGAACAAATGACATTTCATCTTCCACCAAGGATAAGTTCTGGGGCTGAACTACTGAAGGATAAGAATTTTTCAAGGCTGCAGTCCCCTTACAGTACATCTCCTCACTCTAGTTGGGTCAGTCTCCTCTTATATTTTGGTTCCCCCAATGATAGTATCTCCCCTTGTGTAGAAGATGATGATATTACAGTCAGCCTCGCTCTACTGCTCCAGGACCAGAACTATGGGCAGACTAAGACTTCTGCAATCTTATATACAGAGTTATTTCTTCTTGAGCACCAGTAGTGCTGTACAATGCACGGCAGTCACGTTCTCTGCCCTGAAGAGCTTACAGTCTAAATTGAAGAGAGAGATTTTCCCCACTCACACTGCAAACTCCTGCACAAGAAAAGGCTGTCCAAACTTCACAGCTATATCCTACAATTCATCAGAATATTTTAGGAGTTGTTTGCTGTATAGAAAGGTCCATCAGATGAGGCTGTGATAGGAGAAGGCACATACTCTCCTTATCTGACTCAAATATAGTGTACCCTACAATACCGCATCTCCCATCAATCTGTATCTAGGGTAGGGCAAGCTAAGAATATAAAACTGCAAAGGTGTTATCCTTACAGGCAGGATCTCACACAGGCACACAAAAATAGTTTGAAAAGCAGAGTTTTACTTTCGCTATAGTCCTTACTGCGAGACTGAAATTTGCACCTGAAAAATTAGTCTTCAGCACCCTATTGCCCTACAGGCTCTGTTCCAAAATGAACTGTCAGCAAGAACACCTGCCTGAGAAATTCTATCGCTGGACACGTAGAGTCTATTTATCAAGGGCAAGCAGAGATTAGGCACACACAGAAACGGTTATATAAAGTTGCTTGAACTTTGCTCGTTCAGCTGGAGAAGCAAAATCCTGTGCCCCCGTTTTAGTATTCTGAGGGGGGGAAAATAGGATAAGGCAGAATAGCCTGAGCCCTCTTTTCACAACTCCCCCTCCCCCAAACAGCCTCAGCTTTCAGGTCCCCACCCCAAACGGGAGGTAGGGATAGACACTCCGCTGCCCAGTCCTATAGATCGGTCTCATTCCTAGGGTAGGGCCTGTGAGAATAGAAGTTATATTCCCGTGTCTTGGGGTAATTGGGGAGGCATCTGGCAAATTCTACCCTTTGGGCCATTAGACCCTTCACTTGTCTGGTAAAGCCCATTTAGTTCCACGGGGCCTTCAGCATAGCAGGAAGCCAGATCTCATGCACATTGCAGCAGCAAATTCTACTCACTCCTGCCACTAGAGGCCAGAACTGAGAAGTAAAAAGTGTCCCAAATCTTTTGGGCAAGCTGCTAGAGAAGTCCAAGGGCTAGCACCCAGACAAAAGGGTCAGGACTCCTGCCATACCTTCCAATCTCACGAGATCATATGTGCATAGCTGCTCTCATGAGGTGACCTGTCCACCAGATCCAATGGGGGAGGAAGCAACACCTGCTGTCTCAGATGAGCATCAAAGGAAAAGAAGAGGGGGTAGAAGTCACCTGTCAATGACAGTAGTAGTCCTTGGGAATTACTTTAGGCTGCACCAGATAAATAGGAATCAATTACCTGTCTATATTAATACACTAGAAGGGCGCAGGGGTTTTAAAAGTGGAGTTTAAAAATGTTTCTAGAAGTCTAGAGGACAGCCAGTACATATCGTCACAAAAGACTTTTGTCAAGACTGCATGAGCTAGTCTACCAAGTTCCAGCTCTTGTTTTTTTTAAACAAAGTGGCTACTGTAATAGAAATGATGCTGCTCGCTATAAGAAACTATAGCTAATTGACTGTATTGAAACCAGTATGCTAGGCCCCTCGAGACCTTGATTGCGAAAAAGACTGTAATTGTAATGGAAGCAGTGCCAGAAGTTTACAATGCATTCATTTTATAAACTGCTGGAAGACAATAGTTCCCTACTATTAAGGCCCGTTCCAGAAAATGGGTTCATAGCAAAATCAGTCATGCACTGCATTATCACATTCACTGCAAGACAGAAGAGTTATGGTGACACTCTGACATAATAAACATTCAAGTCCAAGTAATTCATCTATATTAAGTGTAACTGCACTGTCAGCCATGACACGCAGCATACCGCAGAAAATAGTGCAAGTACCTTGTGAACTACCATTAACAGTATAGAGTGCAACAGCTAGTTATTCCATGCCTAGCTACGCAGTTCCATTGATTTAAAAACAACCCACACCACCACATTCCTGGTCTGTTACTCTTTTGACACATTTTCTTCTAGTGCAGTAAATTCTACCCAAGATTTTTAGCCTTACCGTTTTTGTTCTGAGGAAGAAATCTCCCCTTTCGCCCCCTCAACAGTGACTAAAAAAACCACCCAAACAAGCCACTTAAGATAACTGCAAGGCATTGCTGCAAGGCACAGAACAGTGGCCCTCCCCATGTTCCAAGAGTCAGTTTTTGAACATTGCTGCCCATCACGGAGTCTTCACATTCAAGCAACAAATATCCATACTAGCTAAAGTGGATCTTTTTGGCCCCTTTTCTTCTCTGTTCTGTAACACTCTCTCAAACATGGCTCTCTTCTTTCCTCCCCCTCCCCCCATGGGAATTTTTAGAATGTCAGGCCCCCGATTCAGTCTCTTATTGGACAACGTTAGCAAGATTTTGATGACCTGGATAGTGATGACACGCGGTGCTATAATTCTCCATGGGAGAGGTTTAAAATAAACATCCCCTCCCTAAGGGAGAAGTTACAGTTCAAATTACGGCTTTTTGCCATTATTATTCAGGTCCTTCTGAACAAAGATGGCAAGAAGCTAAATTTCTAACATGAGGAAAGCAAGCAGAAAATATTCAGAGGTAAAGCAAACAGAAGATCTCTATTGTACACACAACTGGTAACACAGCCTCTAGTTAAGATTGCCCAGCACTACTCATTATAAACAGCTCCTGTTTTCAGAGGCTTATAAAACTGTCAGGTTCTTTTTTCTTTGGGAGGGTGGGGGAGGAGGGTTGCGAAATTCTAGCCACAACAATTTGGCTGTATCCAAGAATGAGGCTAGGGAAAAATGTATTGTTCTGCCTATGTTAAAAAACCTCAGGCAACTATTCCTTTGAACAACACTGGCGGCCCCATGCTTTGGAGCAGGTGGTCACTTTTGCGTCAACGATCTGCCTTTCGCCATCCCCATGAAAATCTGTCCAAGTTAAGCCTTTGGGGGGAGAGGGGGGAGAGAGAGAGAAAAATCAGTTTGCACATGCTCAGAGACTCAATAGAGCTTCGCAGCTTGATTCCCTGAAGACTCCATCCACACTGGGTATGCTCCAGCCTCGGGCTGAGCGGGACTTATCTAATCTGGACACCAGAACCAAAAGCAAGGGATCGGTCTCTCCTGTGCTTTCAATGTTTACCTGCTGGCACCCACATAGTGTGGAAGAGAAAGCTGCTCAATTTAAAGGGGGACAAGAGGACTGAGAACCAGGAAGGGGAGACAGAGACCAGAAGAAGAGCAGAATGAAGATCAGTGACACAGAGCCAGGATACAGACTGAGAACTAGAACTGGCTGGGACAAGAAGCTGGGTGGCAGTGGGCACACAAATCAGGGAAGAAGCCTAAGGCAGGAGACAAAGCCAGTAGTGACAGAGAGTATGGGGGGGTAGGGGGGGAGGTGACAGAAGGTGGGGGGAAGAAGAGCGCTACCAGATGAGAAGCCAGGAGTGGGGGAATGTGGGAACGGATGGGCAACAAGACTAGCATTGGAATGAGAAGGCTGAGCAGTAGAGGCTGGGACTGAGATCAGGGGGGAGATAAAAGCAGAAGGGGTCAAGCTTGTGGGGGGAAAATGGGCAGAAGAGTTTGTACCCGAAAAATAGAGCACATTCCCTTCTAGGGAACCCAGGATTCTGGAGTTTCACTGTTCCTCTGCTGTCAGCGAGTATCTGTGAAACCTTGTGGCAAAGAGGGCTTGTGATCCTTCTCAGTGCTGGTCCACAGAGGATTACAACTTTAAACTAATGAAGTAAACGATAGCAGTAGAAGTGGCAAAGTCCAGGCAGAGGATTAAAAACCCTGCTGGTGACCTTTATGGTTCTCAACTGATGTCACATGATGGAATTTGTTTCTTCCGTTTGATTTTATTTATTTATTTATTTATATATTTTTAGAAAGGCTACGAAATTACAAACACTTAAAAAACACATCATTAAGTAAGATGCAAAAAGTTAAGCACTCACAAGTTAGCAAATGCCAGAACTCAGATTACTTTTGCAATCTTACCTTGGCCACCTGAGTTTAATTACATATCACATGCATGTGTGTTCAATTACATGATTTTTTAAAATAGACACCTGCCTTTTTCAGTACTTAGGATGGACCTGGGGATGAATTAGGGATGTTGTCTGAAGGACCGGTGTCTAATTTTGTGCACAACTTGGAAGATATGTACTATTTGTAGTACTGGGACAGACAAGTCTAAGCCCACCCACAACTGAAGGCCTTTCTCCTCAGCTAAGGGGGAGGCATGACCAAGCATAGGCTACAATTGATTTCTGGGAACAATAAATGAAGAAACAGGGGCGGGAATGATGTCAAAGGTTGAAAAACCAAGGATCCAGAGCGAGACACCAAGCAGAGAACCTGTAACAGTGCCCACTAGGGAGTCAGAGGACACAACCCAGAGGAACTCTGCCTGGACACGTGACCAAACAAGGGAACAGAAATAGGCCCCACAGTCAGTCATAGAGCGCACTCCCCCCACAGCTTCCTCTTCCTGGACTGATGGATGGCCATCTTGGTTGGCGCCAGAGGAAGGTTGAGGAGATCCTGCAACTTTGTGGGGCCATGGATGGGGTGTGCATAAATGAGGAGGTGTGGGTAAAAGTACAGCCTGAACCTCAGCAAGAGGTTCTGGAGGAGCCAAAAGAAGGGCTGCAACCTGACGCACCCTACATAGAGGTGTGACAGTATCTCCCTCTCGCCGCAAAAGAGGCTGATGTCAGGGGAGTTCATAGCCTGTGCCAGGTACATGCCCGCACTCATGGCTCTGTGGAGAAGCTGCCTACTAATATCCCTAGAGGGCTGTGGAACCAGTGTGGAGTAACGGCTGGTCCAGAGTGGTTCCTTGCCCTCCTCAGGCGGCAGCAGATCCCGCCAGTTGTGTCAGAGCAGGACACCACGGCGAGGAAGTGGATGGTAAGAAGCACACGCACTCTCTCACATCATAGTCCAGGAGGTCAGAGAGTCTGATACCACCAGCCAGAACCATCCTCTGGTGCACCAATGGGGGCTCCGCCACCTGCACACTATGGTGTGAATTGTGTAGCAGGGATCCTGCTAGGACTTCCTCCCCCTCAGCAGCTGCTACGGCCCTGGTTGCGGAGACTAGCTTCCAGGTCCTGATAAAAGGACCAGTAGCTCAGACAGGTCTCTGGTTGGAAGACGTGTAGTGAACGACACAGGGGATTAGAGGAAGAGAAAGAATGGTCTCATGGGTAAGGCAGTTGAATATTGCCCTGGGGAACTGAATCCTATCGTTTCCTATTCCAGAGTTCCTACGTGATGCTAGTCAAATTGCTTAAACAAACAAAACATACAACAAAATTTTTCCAGAGGTGGTCACTATTTGTGTATTCCTCATTTTCTGGATGCTTGAATTGAGACTGTGGGGTCTGACCTGCAGACATGCAGAACACTCACAATTGCACATGAAATCAGTGGGAGTTGTGCTCTGAAAGTGCCCTACAATGCTAAGTAAACCTGGGGGGGGGGGGAAGAGGAGGGAAAGCAGATCCAAGACATTGGGAGCCCAAAATTAGTGGATACTTTTGACCTTTGTCTTCATGCCTCAGATCCTTATCTATAAAATAATACCACCTCATCTCAAGGGGGCCTGTGAAAATAAAATATTATTTGTGACGCACTCAGATACTGCAATGATAAGCACCACAGAAACCCTCATGAGGAAATGAAAACTTCCGCTCTGAAGGCAGGGATTGTATAGTGTGCAATCAATAAGGGATGGAGACACACTGAACACGGAGAAAACAAAAATATTCCATTACTGCTCATTAAGTGAGCACTGACCATCCTGTGCACTGAATTGAACAGGGGTTGTTTGGAAAAGAAAAATAATATGTGATCATGTAATTAAGAACTATCATAATGCATGCATACAAGGGGCCAAATTAAGGTACCCTGTACAACCTTAATTCTAGCATTTCGTAACTTTAATAAATAAATTCACCAACAATACACCTGTTTACATGTAATGTTCTAAAAATATAACTACTTAACTAGCTTGCTCACTATGATTCACAGCATCAAGGATTACATTCACTTAATCATTCCATACTTAACCATACAATTCAGTGGATCTTAAGTGTTCTGGGGGTTAAAAGAGAGCGTACCAGTACAGCCGAAACACAAGGGAGTGATTTAGTCAGACAGTTTTTCTCCTGCACTCTGATTCAGACAACACTGGATTATAAATTGCTCCATTTTTAAAGTCAGATAAAAAAGGGACACTGCAGGTAGGTAAGTACCACTGGTGTGGTTACTATCTGCTGTTTTCAGGGCTAAACTGGACAAATCTCAAAATAATCAGCAAAATACTGGCTACAAGAATTAGCCACTCCCCCATCGGCACTCAAATACTACAAAGATTGGCAAGCCGTAGAAAACTGCAACATAGGAAATGCTTTAAGCCATGATCTCCTTTTAGAGTTTTATGTTGTCTATTTCTCTTTCTCTTGACCTGGGAAAAGTGGAGGGGAGATATTATTCTGGGGAGCAAAGGAAGCGCGAGGAAAAACACAAACAGGATACCCTTGGGAAATAATGGAAAATGACTCAAGAAGCCAAGAAGATGGCTTCCCACTGGGTTGAAAAATAAAATGCAACCTCTTTCAGATTTGCCTTGATGCAAGTAAAAGGGAGCTAGCTGATTGCTCAAAGCCTTTGAGCCCATGCTTGGGCTGAGAAGGAAGGCTTGGGCTGTATACCGGGTAGTAAAAGGAAACAGTTTCTGTTTCCCAAAACTGGAACTAGATGTAGGTTTCTTTTCTGGGAAGCTAAACTTGTTGCCTGACATGTCAGGTAGGGTAAAATCCAGGGGTTCTTTAAAAAGAGAGAACCCCCCCCCCCCCCCCCCCCACAACTCCATGCCCCAGGAGAAGAGGTGTTGCAAAGAGCTGGGATGAGCTAGCCCCCCTAACACCAAGTCTAATGTTCAGGAGCCGCTAGGGAAGAACAGAGGATGTTGGTGGAAGCCCTTAATGTTTTGAGCAACATAGTTCAGATTGTTTGCCCAAGGGGCTTAGTTAGATTCCTGCTACCCACACCCTTTAGGGGAAATGAAAACAAAAACAAAAACCTTCACCTCATCTAACCAGCTAATAACTAGTTTGGTCACTAAGTGGCCAGACAGATGCCAAGAACAGCAGGGCACTCTATTTTCTAGTGAGACCCCATTCTCACACCCAGGGGACCTTTCAGATTCTTTTCTGAGTAAGAAAAATGTGAATCCATGCTTGGGATAACTGGCTCTCTCCCCTCAGACATTCAGTAACAAATACTCCCTGGGCAGATTTGACAAG
Organism: Malaclemys terrapin pileata; assembly: GCF_027887155.1. Taxonomy (NCBI): domain Eukaryota; kingdom Metazoa; phylum Chordata; order Testudines; family Emydidae; genus Malaclemys; species Malaclemys terrapin. The sequence goes on along the minus strand of NC_071508.1, from coordinate 145,436,255 downwards.
ACAAAACAATCAGCCCACTTACCCAGTGGGCATTCTCTGTGGTCTCCTGGACTGGGAAGAAATTCTGCAAAACCAACATGCCTCAGTACTCAAACTCTTCAAAAGCTTGGGGGGGAGTGGGAGAGAGAAGGGACTCAGGAAACAGTAACTCCCAATAACTGCATAGCGCCCAGCTGCAATGAAGAGTTACCTCTCATTCACAGACGGTTGCAGTTAGGTTAGTTGGGTAGGATGGAGGAAAAAGTTATTTCGCAACACTCCCTTAGTTTGAGAATTTCCTTCTTAAAATATACCAAAACCCAACAAAATAAGTACTACAATTTAAGCCCTTTTAAGGTTCTGAATGTTCTGTGGCACCAGCTAGTAAGAAGAAATCTTTCCTTAGGTGACTGTCTACATCAGAATCTCCTGATGTGACTCATTGCTACAAAAATTCACTAGCAACAAAGCAGGAGTTTGTCACATCTTTAGGAAGAAAAAGTTTAAATACCTGAATAGATAAGGTATTAAAAAAAGTAAAAAGGGGGCATTTATTCTAAAATAATGCTGGGTAAGCTTTATTTTTTAAAAGTGTCAATTTTCAGTTGCCATTAAAACAGCACTAAAAAGGCTACTATAAAGAATCTTAATCAGCTTCATAATTTGTGCATAACATTGTTATTTATGTCATAACAGTTCACTTATAGCTGAACACTTCCTGCCTAATGACATGAATGAGTAATCTATATCTTCTTTTTGAAAACCAAAATAGATTTACTATGACAGAGCTCAAATTGCAGACTCCGGTTAGGAAGACAGCACTCTGATGCTCATTTTCTTTTGGAGCCGAGACTGCCTTGGAGTGAAGGAAAACAACACAATCCTCCCACATAAGCAAGACTAACACAGACTGCTATGAGGAGATGGTAACTAGAAGGCGGTAACCATTAAACTAAAGTTAGACATTTACAGATAACCACCTCTTACACATACTTCCTCCAAATCAGAATGTATTACTAATATGCACAATTTGGCGAGTGGAGAGAGAAGGACTAGACCCTGGAGACCATGAACACCCAATAGCCAGGATAGGTAGCGGGGGTTCTCCACATTTGACGTGAAATGCAATCACACAAGCGGTAAGCCTAGTGTACAGGTACAGGGTTCCTAGAACCTCTTTCCCACCCAAGGGGAGGAGGGATAGATGTATTCTTCAATGCCATTCACAGGCTTTGGGAACACTCTTCTACATGCATCAGGCAGAGCAAAGCAAAAGTACTTTCAGCAAGACAAGGGAAGATGGAACCAATGCTTTCACTACACCAGACAGTTTTGTGGTGAAATACCCTCATTTGGTCACTAACTTGATTCTCCACTGGAGAACAGAGAACCTGGCAGATAAACAAAGCCTCTAAATTGAAACTGGCTTTTTTAAAGTTATCCAGTGTGCTTTTACATACAAAGTAAGAGGTAACACCAACAATTTTAACAAAATGGCAAAGTTTGAGTACATCCTTGTTTAATAAGGACTGTTTCCCTAGGCTGTATTTGTTAAAAATTATGTTTGATTTTGATGGGCAAAAGATTTCTTTACCTATTAAGATAGTTGAAAGTCTACAAACTTAAGGACCGTCAATTAAGTAATTACACTGACAGGACAAGATTTTCATAAAAACCAAGTTATCTTATTCCCAGGTAGTAAAACAGACTAACATCAGGTAGCATCAGCATGTGTAACCCAAGACAGGAGAAAAAGTTAAACTTCATGTTTGATTTTCTACAAGGCTGACACTGAAGATAAACGCCACTTTAAACTGACTACACAATTACAGCTGTCTAGCTACCAGAAGAAGGCCTCTTAGTTTTCTAAGTATCTGATACTTACTGAACGTCTTACAGATGTCAGAGACAGCTTTGAAGACTCTATCAGAGAAGTTCACTTTCACCTTCACGTACTTCATATTTGGAAGCTGAAGGCGGAGTAATTTGTGTTGAGGAGTGAACTGGAGCTTAGCATCAGCTTGTATGCCATACTTATCCAAGGTCCAGTGAGTTTTAAGGAGCCAGGTTCTCTTCTTTTCCCACCATAGTGCATGATCTGACCAATCTTTCTTGACATCTGGGGGGGGGGAAAAGTAATTTGAAAAAAATTAGATTAAGAACAGTTTTTACTTCTACTTAAAAATGTATTCATTAAAAAAGTGACAATCAACATGAAATCTGTTGTTAAATGCAGTGTAGGTACCTTTCCCAGACCTGACAAGCTCGGTACAGCTCAAAAGCTGGTATCTTTCACCAACAGAAGTTGGTCCAATAATAGATATTACCTCACTCACCTCTCTCTAACTTGAAATCTAGTCAATTTCAAATAAGTATTTTAAGATGCATTATTTGTATTCCAATAGCACCTAGTGGCCACAACAAACACAATGGGACAGCGATTTCAGATGTTGTAGAAATACAGTGAGAGGTTATACATTTTTTCTGGCAGCACCTAAGCAGTTAGCAAACTGGTGTGTTGTAACCACTTGCTTTTTGAGCAAGCAGTATTGTCTCATTGTTTCTTTGTGCTTCCCTTGTCTGTTATATGTCTCTGTTGTCTATTCTCTTCTACTTCGATTGGAAGACAGTCCTTGAGGCAAGGACTGTCTCTGTTATGTATTTGTACAGCACCTAGCACAGTGGGCTTCTAGGCACCACCACGATATTAATTATTAGTGACAAGACAAAGGCTAGGAGGGAAAACAGAGGCACAAAAAGTTCAAGTGACTTACTAAGGATCTCACAGCCAAGATCTCATACTGAAGGCATCTGCTGCTCATTCCCCTTGTCAATTTTTGAGGTTTTACAGTTATTGCCTATTTTTCTCTCCCAGGTTGCAATACAAGAGATCCACACAACCAAAAGGTGAAACGGGTCACCTATACAGGGACGAAAGTCTAACTGATTCTACACAAAGTGCCCTTAAATGAATAAAACAAGAAAGATACTTTCCTCACTGGTTACTTATAAACAGTAAGGGTATGAGGTTTTCAAACAGAAGCATCGTTTTTTAAAACCTCCCTTTCAGAGTAATCTAGTGAAAAACAAGTGATTTAACCCCATACCCTACCCCTAACAATCACAAATAGCGCCTACTAACATCAAGAGATCACTGACCCTTTGAAAATCAGGCCTCTTTATAGAAGAGGTCAAATTGGGACACACACACACACACACACACACACCCCAAAAGGCATCTCAGATAGAGAATAACCTACACACACATACCTGCAGCACATACTGTATGTTGCAAAACGCAGAATGGAAGTCCACACTCCCACTTGCTGCATGACACGGTCTCGGATTCTTTTGTGCTTCAAACATGACAAATGCGGTTTCCCCCATTACACTTTTAAAGATAAGTACATCAACAACAATGCAAGTGCTACTCTGTACCACTTTGACATTTGTCTACAGTTCCATAGGTGGAGAATATACATAGAGAATAATGACATAGCTCTTTCCTCAGAATCCAACAAGCTAGTAAGATTTACTTGACATGAGGCAAGGGAGAGCGCAATTCATGAACCATGTTAGGATTCTGATTGCTTAAAGGGTATCCAGTGTTCTCTCCTTCTTCAATCCTCTTATTATCCCCTTGTCTTTCTTGACATCTTGTGTGGTAAAGTAGATCCTTAGTATTGCCAAATCTCATTTGCACTGGTTAAGTGGTGCAAAGGGGACTTAAACAGGGCCGGCTCCAGGCACCAGCTCGGCAAGCAGGTGCTTGGGGTGGCCAAGGGGAAGGGGAGGCACGTCAGGCTCTTCGGCGACCAAGTCCCTCGGTCCCTCTCTGAGGGAAGGACCGGCCGCCAAAGAAGAAAGCAGAGCAGTGGAGCTGCCACGAGAGTACCGGCGATCGCAATTTGTGTTTTTTTCCCCTGCCGCTTGGGGCAGCAAAAACCCTGGAGACGTCCCTGGACTTAAAGTTGCCTTAAGTGAGCAAATGAGGATCGTCCCAAGCTTGGCTGGTTTAGAACTGGTTACACAGTTCTAATCCCTCCCCTCTCACAATAACCTAAGCAGCCGGGCCACACAGTGTGCTCTGCCAGCAAGGATCACTGGAGCAAAACAGCATGTAAGAGGTTTCTGAGGCTGCTCTAAATTATGCTGTGGGTCAGGTCAGCTGCCAAGACTAGGGACAAAAATGCTCCCCCCACCCTCAACTGGTGTGTTGCAAGCTGCCCCACTGCACTGGATTCACTTTTTGAAGATGATGGGCTATGTGTCGGCATAAAAAAGTTCAATCAAAAATGAATGTCTGCTATATACATTTTTATTGCAAATAAAATGCTTCCACAGAAGGTCATGTACATGTATGCATGAGAGTCCTAAAAGGTTTACCAAAATTAGAGGTTTACTCATAAAGTAAATATTAAGAGTATGATCACCTATGTATTTCATAGACTGACAGACTCTAAGGGTATGTCTACACTACCTGCCGGATCAGCAGGCAATGATCGATCCAGCGGGGGTCAATTTATCGCATCTACTCTAGACACGATAAATCAACCCCCGAGCGCTCTCCCGTCGACTCCTGTACTCCAGCTCGGCGAGAGGTGCAAGCAGAGTCAATGGGGGAGCAGCAGTAGTTGACTCATCGCAGTGAAGACACCACGGTAAGTCGATCTAAGTAAGTCGTCTTCAGCTAGGTTATTCACGTAGCTGAAATTGCTTAACTTAGATCGACCCCCACCTCCCCCAGTGTAGGCCAGGCGTAAGGCTAGAAGGCACCAGAGTGATCATCTCACCTCCAGTAGAACACATGACATAGAACTACCCCTCCAAATTCCTGTGTCAATTAGATAATGCCTTTCAGAAAAACATCCAGTCTCAACTGAAAAATTTCCAGTGACAAAGAACCCTTTCGAGCTTTGCTAAGATTTCAGACTTTATCAACAATGAAAAGGAAGCTAACTAAAATTATGCTGCAAAGTACATCCACAGATGGAAAGGCTTTGCCAATCCTCTGGTGTTATATTAAAAGCAGATTCTCTTGTGATCATATACTGCTAAGTATAGCAGAATTAGTTGATCCGAGTTACAGCGGATAGCTAACATCTACTGTAAAAAGACTGTCTTCTCCACTTCTAAAATCTGGGAGTTTAAAGAACTAGCTAACAAGCAAGCACCAAAACAAGCATTTTTAAAATAGCCAACCTCAAAAGGCAGATGCCCAACAGTACAAATGCTGTATACTGAATATATTATTCTAGGAGTTTAAAAAAACAAAAACAAAAAAAAAACCACCCCACAGTTCCACAAGCACATCTCTGAACTTCTGAAGCTAACTGATGCTCAGGCAAGGAGAGATGGAAGAAGAATCTGAATTACAATGCATCTTCCTTCTCCTTTATACCTTCATACTATCTTGATCTCAGGATCACTAAGAAAGTTCACAGAATATAAAGGGACAGTTTCTTTAAGCATGGGGGGGGATCCTATTGGTAGAATACTGCAGCCAGAAAGTGAGAATGTCAGCTAAACTTTTCAGCAGCTTTGTACAATCAAATTAAACAAAACCAAATATAGAAAAGCATGCAAACTTACACAAGCCTTGGCTACTCTAAAAAATCTGACACATCATTACAATGAACTTTGGACATGAAGTCCAGCTTCTGCTATCCTGAAAGTTCATGAAGTTGACACTGAAAATAGAATCATTTTGAATCTCTAACACTAATTTCAGTGCTATAGAAGGTGGACTTTGATTGTCTTTTGGGCCGAGACGAATGCTCTGCATATAATAAGAAATGGTGTGCATTAAGAAAGATAAAAATCAAACAGTTATGCAAAGAATCTTGTGGCTATCTTACAGATAGTTATCTTTCTTTATTCAAACAAAACTTGCTAGATTTACAAATGCAGTTCTATTCGTGGTCATTTAAAAACAGCAAGTTTCTAAAAAGACAGCTTGGATAAAACTATATTTAGCAATAGCCCCATTAGGTCAGACTTCAATGGCCATGTTAGGTTTAGGAATTTTTCGTGTTTTCTGATGTAACAAAATGTGAGATCCAAGTTATAAAATGCAACCAGTTGTTAAAGTTAGTTTTGCAGAGAGACACTTAAAAGTGTTTCAATTAAGTCCTATCATAGGTTTCTAAATGTTCATTAAAAATGTCTCAATTTTCTACTAATTTGTCTTACTGGTAACAGCTGTTACCAGTAAGGAGAGGGGGTTTTGCTTCTATGCACTGCAATTAATGAACACATTTCCTTCTACTATTCCAAATACTGAATCTGAGTGTTTAAAAATCACACATCCAGAGTCACACAACGAATCACAGCAGAGGTAGGAACAGAACCAGAAGCCCTGAGTTTCAGTAGCATGCTTTAACTATTAAATGTACTCGATTGTACAGCAACCATGTCATGTTAAGGAAAGTATAAACAATTAAACTCAATAAGACTTTATTGGCATGACTAGCTGGACAAGTATCACCAAAGGCACAGACCCTTAAGATCAGGATGGATTGATTTTCAAAGTGGTTTTAATGAAGTTAAATCAACAAGCAGAAGTCTTGATGATAAATAGTTGATTTTAATCATGTCTTGTATTTGTACTTTTTAGTTATTTTCTCCAGAACTGCTGATTCTCATTAGTTGGTAACCAATAAAACATGCTGATTTGCAACTAAATACAGTATTTCAGCTAAATTGGTGCTTCTTTTTTCTACCAGAAAGAGGATACACTAGAGCTATCCTTAGGTATTAAACAATTATATAGCTTAATTTATATTTATTCAGATTCTTAATTTTTACTTTATGTTAAATGTGCTGGACACCTACAAAAAAGTTAATCAAAACATGTTTTGCATTTAAAACAAACCGATTTGTTAAACAAAAAGGAAGCAATTAGTGAATTGACCAGATAATGACAAGAAATAAAATGTTCAAGATATTAGAACTAGAACCTCATCTTCTCACACCTATTTTTTATTCATAGATTAGAAGAGGAAAAACAAGCATCTCTCTTTCCCACTCCCAATGGGTTTCTTAACTTTGAATTAATCAAATATTGACCTGAACTAGTGGCATAAACTGAAGTGAAGAAAATATTCTCTGTGCACATGCAGAAGATGCTACTGCGGTCAAAATCCACCTTAGCACTTCTAACTCTGGTTCCAGGTGCGTGGCCAGTGACTTCCACCCATTCAGTGGCCTGACTTTTTTTTAAAAAAACTTGGCAGCAAATATGTATTATATATTTATTTTAAATCATTACAATAAATTTAGGCCTTAACATAAGTTGTCAATTTCAAATAAGGTTTATTTTTTAAAATGTCGTATTTAATTTAGGTCCAAAAATCCTATCTTTATTTTTTTTTAAATCAGTTTGTATTCACCCTGCTTAAAAGGTGCTAGTCATGAGTAGGCAAGATCCCCCCAAGAACAGGACTACATGCTGCGTCCATTTGTCCGCAATTACAAAGCAGATCTGAACCAGGTTGAGTCACTGGTGCAATATGCGAGGATACGCACACATGCACACTCTCTTTCTCCTGGTCTCTAACTCTTAGGCCTGGTCTACATTAAGTTTCATGGAGGTATTCTGCAACCCTCTTCCGAAAGTTTCTAGGGATGGCAGCCCTATTTCTCCACAGTAGGGCTCTCTCCCACCCCAGTCAATGAGAACTTTGGCAGGCACCATTTCAGTACACCGCCTAGCGGCCAGGGGCGAAAGTAACTTAAATTTCTTACTGGTACGGTCGTATCGCAACCCTCCCTTCCCACCTCCCCTCTTACACACTGAACTTCATGGATCCCTTTGCACGACTGATACAGTAGCTCTCTACTAGTTTTATTCTAGAGCAATGGTAGTAACTTTAAAAGGTATGTCTACACAGCCAACAGCGCTTTGACGTAACTGTGTAGTCACGACTCCAGCGCTGGGAGAGAGCTCTCCCAGCACTGTAATAAAACCACCTCTGTGAGGGGAATAGGTCCCAGTGCTGGGAGCACTGTCTACACTGCCACTTACAGTGCTGAAACGTTACAGGAGCACTTTAATGTCCACTGTGTAGCCATACCCTTTTGTGAAGGGCTTTCAGCTTCATTTGTTGCTCTTCTTTTTGATGGACAATCCCCCATTGCCTCACTTTCACGTTTAAACATGCCCGTTCGGGTGTAAGACAGGCAGAGGCCTGGGGGTGGGGGGTGTCACAGACCAGCAAACAACAGCAAGCTGCTCCAGTGGGAAAGAGGCGGGAGACAAAAGTTTCATCCGGGGCACTAGCTGCTTCGGAACCCAGCTTGTGCTCTGACAAGTGCCATGCCTTGCTCCCTGCCCCCCTCGCTGCTGGCTCCTGCCTCTGGCACCCCCCAGCCACCTGCAACAGGGACTGCTGCAGAGACTCCCCCAGAGAGCCAGGGTAGAGGAGAAGGAAGGAGGATCCCTGGCTCTGGTTCTCCTCAATTGCAGCCAGGTGAGCTCTCCCTTCCGCAGCTGGCTGGATAATGAATGAACCCAAGGGCTGGGAGCAGAGCACAGCGCCCTGGGCATGGAGTACAAAGCCACCTCTTTGTCTTGCAGTGTGCACACAACACTCGCCCCCACAAGCTGCCTCGTTCCCCAAGGGCCCGTGCATGTGGATCTGCATGCTGGAGAGTGGGTGGCCCACAGGAAAACCAGCCCAACAGCAAACTGGGTAGGGAGCAAGGGGTTTTCTCATAGGTGCTGGAGCATCCACGGGGAAAAATTGGTGGGTGCCCACTCCCCCCCCCCCCAGCTCCCAGTGCTTGTGCTGCGAAACAGCTGCGGGCACAGCAAGCGCTGAGAGGGAGGGGGAGAAGGGGGGGGGGAATGCGGCGTGCTCGGGGTAGAAGCAGGGCCAGGGTGGGGATTTGGGGAAGGGGTCCAATAGGGGCAAGGAGGGGGCAGAGTTGGAGCGGGGAGTTTGGGGAAGGGGTTGGAATAGGAGCGGGGCTGGGGTGGGGAAAGGGTAGAGTCGGGGGGGGCCAGGGGGTGCAAGCACCCACTGGCACTGGGGAAAGTTGGCACCTAAGGGTTTCCTCACAATCATACTACTGAGTCCTGCTCGCATTGCCCTCCTTAGGACTGCCCCACCTGCCACCTTTCAGCTCCCCTAATCTCCAAGATCAGCTCTGATTCCCTCTCCAATGATGCTTAGGGGCGGTCTGTTGGCTTGCAGAGAGGGAGGTTTACTGTAATCCATTCTGCTGGCGAGTTGCTCCCTCTTAGCGAAGGCTGAATTATGCAGTGTGAGATTCTGCAATCAACTACATTTAATTATAATGTTCCAATGGAGGGGACTGTCACACCGCGTGCTTTCTACTGTAAATTGCGTGCCTGACATGACAGACGTGACCAATAAGAAGCAAGCGGTTACCCTGCTGGCACTCAAAAGCTAACGTTTTGAATTACATGAACGTCTTCCACCTGACAAGAAGTAAAAACTGAAAAGGAGCATTTTGTTTCTAGAGAACGTAAAATATATTTAATTCAAGCGATAAATCTGCCCCCCCCCCCCTTTTTTTTTTTAATTACTGAATGCTTCAGCCACTTCCTTACTGGTACACTGTACCAGCCCGTACTGGCTTACTTTCACCTCTGCTAGCAGCATACAGGACCAGGCAACTCTGGGATGCCGCCAGCAGCAGCTCTGCCTTTGTTAGCTTCAGGAGTGAGATATCAGCTAAAGCCATCACTACCTGTGGAAACTGGTGCCAGCATTTAGTGCTCTTACTTTATACACAGTTTCATGCAACCGAGCAATTCCCTCCTCCTCGTTCCCCTCACTCCTGGAGGGCCATCCGCACCGTGCACAAGCACTCCAAAGCAAAAGTGTCAGTAAGCATGTCTGGTTTAAAAAGTTTACAGGAGCAACTGAAGGGTGGTCTGAATCTTCTTCACTTTCACTTTTCATTTTGACTATATGGACAACTGTAACTGTGTGTGTGTTTTATCTGCAGCTGCCCCTCCGCACCCGTGCAATGCCGGAGGCCAGATAAGGAGGAAAAAGAAGAGGACTTAGGATAACATGTTTGAAGACGTCCTACAAGCCCATGCTGCAGACCATTGCAGTGATCCAGCTATGCTAAGCTGGGCTAACTGTAAGGAGAGAGAGAGGGGCAAACCACAATACAAAACAAGAGATAATTTTAAGTTTTTAGAACTTAATAGGGGAAAACCCAAAAGCTGTACCAGGAAGATAAATATAGAACAGTGGCTCTCAACTTTTCCAGACTACTGTACCCCTTTCAGGAGTCCTATTTGTCTTACATACCCCCAAGTTTCACCAATTTAAACTGCTTGCTTACAAAAATCAGACAGACATACAACTGCACAGCACACTATTACTGAAAAATTGCATACTTTCTCATTTTTACCATAATTATAAAATAAATCAATTGGAAGTACAATATTTCCTATTCCATTTCAGTGTATAGTATATAGAGCAGTATAAAGAAGACATTGTCTGTATGAAATTTTAGTTTGTACTGATTTTGCCAGTGCTTTTTATGTAGCCGGTTGTAAAAGCAGGCAAATATCTAGATGAGTTAATGAACCCCCTGGAAGACCACTGTGTACCTCTAGGGGTACACATACCCCTGGTTGAGAACCACGGGTACAGACCATTACCAAGTACTTACCACTTACAATAAGAAGCTTCAGGTTACCAACACATTAACCTTTGTGAGTTTGTACATGGTACTCTTCCTTACTCTGTTCAGTTAATGCCAAAGCATTGTTCTTAAGAACAAAAGATTACTCAACATGCGGTCTCATTTCAGAGAAGAATCAACTTTTCAGCTCCTTGGCTGCAAGTCCAGCTTCAGTCTTGCGGTCCTGTTCTTCGCTTCTCTTTGGCCTGAAGTGCTGCACAGATTCAGTGTTCCTGTGGCTGTACCTCTTTGCATCAAGTTTATCCACTAGCAGGGTTTCCTCACCTAGTAGGCCCTCACATGTCCATTAGCTATCCAAACAGTCAGAGGTGCCTATTGATGGAATATAGCTCATTCTCTCTATTCATATGCTTGAGGTCCTTTGTGAGTGGGTTTCTCATGTACTGTTTTCAGGAACTATTTTCATCTAACATCTTTTTGAGCAATTCCCTTTTTCATCAAAAATATTTCCTTTCAGTATTTTCCCTTGATTCCCTTCAATATGTCTGTAGATGTAGTTTCCTTCCACTTTCTTTCTCTAGCAGCAAAAAAATACACCTGGGTATGTGAGTAGCCCGCTTTTCCTGACCTGAAACTTCCTATTTTCCTTTTCTCCCTTCTTTAATTTTAAAGGACTGGGAAGTGAGAACTGGATAATAAAATCATCACCTCAACTCCTACTCCAGCTTATCCGGTAGCTCAGCATCTTGATTCTTCTCCTTCCCTAACAGGTTTTTCCAATTGTTCCTTCAGGTGGACTCCAAGCCCCCTCCCCCAACTCAAGCTTCCCGCTCAGAGGCTCTCCCCACCCTGGGACAGCTGCAGCAGGTGCTAGTGCCAGGGTCAGGGTTACTACCCTGTGAGCAAAGGACCTGGAAGGTGAACACTGCAGACAGCCTGGAGGAGGAAGAGCAGACAGCAGAAAGATCTAGGCATCCTAGCTGGAAGAGTAGAGGGAGATTCACCAGGACATAATGGGGCTTCTCCAGTAGCAAACAGATGCTGCAGTCTCACTCAGGCTCAGTCAGAGGCTCGCTTCCCTGTGCAGTCCAGGGAGAAGTCCATTACAGCACCGCCCTACATCGTACCCCACCCTCAATATTCCATGTGGCATCAGCGGCCACATCCCTACCCCTACACACTGGGGGACTTAACGACAACTACAACGTCACATATACAGCAACCGTGGTTTTCACAGGTGAGCGTGTGTACGTAAGATGAACATGAATGTTCCATCTCAATAAATTAGTGACCAGAACTTACATTTTTAAATGGATGTGCTTTTAAATTGAAGAGTTTTCTTTGCACTGGTTTTGTTATGGAGTAAAATTCTATTTGGAAAATGGTTAATCTTTATTAGTTCACAACACATGCTGCAGAGTGCCTAGCAGTTCTGAAAGCCCCTTCTGACTTGTTACTGTACAGAGTGAGAACTCATAGGTTCAGTGACAAAGTGTAATAATCATAAATGTACAGCAAGCACCTCAAAATCAACAGGTACGTGGTCAGCGTTATACTCATAGATGCACCCCAAGCACTCTACAATTCTTAACGGGCCCCAAACCACCAGGGCCAGGTAGGTCATGTTTTCACCCCTCAGAGAGAGCCGAGAGGCACTACACCACAACACGTTACTGTGGCTCACTGTTAAAGTGCTCTTTCAAAGCCTCCCAGAGCTGTACAGCTCCACGTTGAGCTCCAACAGCCTTTGTGTCTGGCTGTTCAAACTCAGCAGACAGCTGCTCCACCTCCACCCTGCAACCCAGAAGCAACTCCCCCCCCAGCTATTATGCAGGACGCAGCAGGGAGCTGTAACCATTGGGAATTCCCCCCCCCTCCCCCCGGAGATCGAATCTTGTGATTAGACAATGCCAGATTTCCCTTCAGTCAATCAAAAGAGCATTCAACTGTCATTTTGCACCCGCTGAGCCAGTACTTGACTCTTTTGCTTAGTATGGTCGAGGTGGCCACGTACAGCTTCCTGACCCAGGGGAGCAAGGGGTAGCCTGGGTCACCCAGGATCACTATTTGCATTTCAGCATCACCCATAGTAATCTGCTGGTTGGGAAAGAAGTCCCTGCTTGCAGCTTTCTGAACAGTTCTGTCTTCTTAAAAGATGTGAGTGTCATGCCCTTTCCCTGACCAACCACTGTTGATGTCAGTTAGCCATCAACACTTGCATAGCCATAGAAAAGTAGCTCTCTCTCTGTTGATGTACTCTGGCAAAGTGGTTTTGTGCCAAAACGGGGGAAGACCTGCCACCTATTGCTCCCCATCTACTATGCACTGGAAGGCTGTGGCAGGCTCAGCACACAGATCCAGAATTGTGGCCTTGTGCATCCAAAAGTTCTGCAGCCACTACCTATCAACCCAAGCCTGCAATACAATACAATCCCAGTAGTCAGTGCTTGTTTCTCAGGCCCAGAAGCAGCACTCCACCATCTGCAGCTGCTCCATCAACCTCACCAACAACCTTTAATTGGTTCTTGCTATGTCCCACAGCAATCTGTCCTCCAAGAAATCGTCACATGTTTCCCGCCAATTCAATTCTTCTTATGGCTCTGCAGATACTGAGGATCATGCGTTCTGTGCTTGTGACCCTATGACAATAGTGTACGGGCTCCATGCTTCTGTCAGAGATGGCGGAGACAAAGGAGGGCTGCATGGGTTCATGGGATTTAAAAAAAAAAAAGCGGAAAAAATTATGAGATATAGAAGACATGGGATGAAGACAGCTGCATACTGGGAAGTTGACCCCTTGCTCCTAGTCACCCCTGTGTGACTGGTTTCTGTCCCACTATGCATTGCCAAAACTTCCCAGAGGTGGGTTGCATATTGGCACACTGCACTGTGCACCGACAAGGACTCCTGATAAGTGTGCCAGCATACAAGCAATATGCAAACTGCAGCGGCTTTACATCAGCGTAACTTGCATCATCCAAAGTTTGTAACAGAGGACATCTGTGCTAAGGCCTTGTCTGACAGAAAGATAACCCTTCAGCATGCCCTTCTTAGGAAAAAGATACCCCTAGAGTGAGCTCAGATTGTGAGCATGTGATTTGTCTGGGCATACCTGTTGTTTCCATTTGTCTTACTAGCAAAGAGAAACGTTAAATTGTCTTCAATGGGCAATTGGCTAGAAGACTGCTTTATCGCAGTTTTCTAGCCAAGTAATTTCAAGGGAGAGTGCGGCAAAGTCAGGTTCAACCATGCACAGCCTCTTGGGCAGATTTTAGATACCTAGAACCCCCAGCTGGTAACTGAAGGTGCTCAAAACAGCAGACCCACTTATGTTCCACGCTACTGAGGAGACTGGGTCAAAGTTGGGAGGGGTGAGGGGAAGGAAGGAAAAAACAAAGCTTCTTTTCCTGCATTAAAAGGAATCTCAGGTCTTAACTTTCTCCATTTTATTGGATGATTCTTTTAGAGACTTTGAGCAAGAACAGGACATCACAGTAGGCTGAAACTTGAGCGTTTCAAGTCCCAGCCTCTCTTCTTTCCCTCAAGGGAGAAGTGCGGAAGCTGCATCTCAGGTTCCAGCGTACTGTGGGATATCTTACTCATTCTAGTTCTTTGGAGCTCTCCAGAAAACAGGAGAAAATAAGGATCCGAGATGTCTGGGGGTTATGTCTTGAGAGGGAAAAAAAGGAAACTAAGACACGTGCCTATGGTCCAAATTGGAGGGGGAAGGGGGCAAATTTGTGCACAGACTGAAAGAAAGAAACTTTGTTGACTTGACTGGCAATGCCACTTGGTGCACAAGCCTGCAGCAACACCACTCAAATTCAGCCCAGCTGCCTCCCTCCTCGCCCCCCCCCCCCCCATCATGGTTAATTGCACCTCGAGCAGCAGGATGAGCAATAGCTCCCAGAAGATCCACCCATGTAAGTGCCACATTACAACAATGCACCACCACCACCTGGTCACAATTGTGAATACCACTGCCCCAGGGGGTCACAGGAGCCTGGAAGTTCCCCCTCCCATGAATTTTTGAAATTCCTTTTCTGATTGTCTAGCTTGGCAAGCAGACTTAGCAGCTGTGTGTATACTGTATTGCTGTTTGTTATTTATATTAGAAGGTAGGGCCCCAGACGTGTTTGTGCCTAGAGCCCACTGATGATGGTTAATCCAGCCCAGATCCCCATTCTCTTTGCCCCATAGTTTGTTAACTTGAAAACCCCATTAAAAGGACAGGCTAAACCAGGGGTCTCAAACTCAAATGACCATGAGGGCCACATGAGGACTAGTGCATTGACCAGAGAGCCGCATCACTGACATCCCCCCGTTGCTGCCTCTGGCCCCGTCCCCACTCCACCCCTTCCATTAGGCCCCATCCCACCTCTTCCCACCCCTTCCCTGCCCCATTCCAACCCCTTCCCCCACAGGGTGCAGAAAGGGTGCAGAGTGTGGCAGGGGCTCAGGGCAGGGAGTTGGTGTGTGGGGTGCAGGATGCGGCAGGGGGTTAGGGTGCAGGATGTGGCAGGGGGTCAGGGCAGGGGGTTGGGGTGCAGGAGGGGTTCAGGGTGCGAGCTCCAGCCCAGCACCGCTTACCTAGAGCAGCTGCGGGGTGGCAGCGGCATGCACCGGGGCCAGGGCAGGCTCCCTGCCTGCCCTGGCCCCATGCTGCTCTGTTCCAGGAAGCAGCTGGAACCATGTCCCTGCAGCCCCTGGGGGAGGGGCTCAGGGTTCTGTGCGTGTGCTGCTCCTCCAGGTATCTCCCATGAAGCTCCCATTGGCTGCGGTTCCCTGTTCCCGGGCAATGGGAGCTGCGGGGGGGGGAGGGGCATGCCTGGAAGGAGGCAATGTAGGAGCCCTCTGCCTCCTTCCCCTTCCCCCGCGGCCCGAAGGGGTGTGCTGCCAGCTGCTTCAGAGAGCGGCGTGGGGCTTGCACTGCCACAGGGGGCAATCCCGGGGGTGGGCATGCGGCCCACGTGTTTGAAACCCTTGGGTTAAACTTAAGTGTCAATCTGCATTAGCTGGTTCTGTTCCTGTGGCTTTTCAAATCCTATTAAACTCAACTGGATAAAAAACCAGAACAAAAACATCCACACAAACAAAAAAAGAAGATTTTTTTGCCCATCAAGACCAGCCTTGTGGATGGAAAACTGAACAGAGGCACAAAAAAAAAAAAAAGACTTGAGGCCATCTTTATATAGCAAAACAACAGAATCAGTGGTAGACTTTGTTGCTGTTCATCTTGAAACCTAGATATATTCTAATAGCCTTTCAAATGTGACAAGCATTACAATTCCCACAGTAGTTCTAGAGACCTCCCCAAGGGCAGAACATTATGACAGGAGGACAAAAAGGTGACCGTTTACTGCATAAAATATTAAAAATATGTCCTTGGCTATTAATTCATACTGGTGTCTGCCACTGCAATCATAGGCATGCTAGCCCATCCATCATCTCAATGAGAACAGACAGTGGTGGATTTAAGATAGAACTATTTCATATTCACAATTCATGTAGTAGAAAAATAAACCTAGATTGCCAATCCCAGAATTAAAATCATGTACAACATTAAACTCAGAGTGCAGATATAAATGGAGAAACCTGAACGCACTGGGTACACTTTGCAGGTATTTCAAAATTAAACTAATTTTTTGAACGAGGTACATGTATAAGCTACCAAAATATCATAATTAAGATAGCATTTAAAAAGTCATCTTCAGCTCCAATAGTTGCAGTGGGAAAAAAAAAGGAGCAAGAATATTTCTACCATGAAAGTAAAAAGCTTTGTTCTACTAGTGGCACTTTAGAGATTTAGAAGGGTTTTGAAAGTTATATTGACTGGTTCATTAGTTTGCATGGTTCCAGAACTAAACTCTAAGTTACTCAAATTCCCTTGTATGGCCCACAAAAAAAAAAAAAAAAAAAAAAAAAAAAAAGAAGGCCACTGCCTCACTCTTCTACAATCAATATATGCAAAGAGCTTTCTATTTATTCCAGGAAGACTAACTGTTCAAAAACAATTTACATCAGCCAATTTACGCCCCTTGTCAGAGGTTTAGAGAGCCATGGTATATACTCAAAAGAAACCTTTCCTCTCCAGTTCAACAGGATATATTTTCATTCCTTCTATAGAAGGTATTAATGTTATTTGACAGGCACTCTGAAAATTCATGACTTCTCAGTAATTGTATACAATAGTCTTGCATTAAACAGACAATTTTCTCATTGTTTTAGGACATCCCATATTTAAAATGGGAACATCTTACTTTTGTGTGATTAAAAAAATATATATTATCTATCTATATCACACACACACACACACACCCCTCTACCCAGATAGAACGCTGTCCTTGTGAGCAAAAAAAAAAGCCTGACTGCGTTATAAGTGAAACCGCGTTATATCGAACTTGCTTTGATCTGCCGGAGTGCGCAGCCCCCCCCGGAGCACTGCTTTACCGTGTTATATCCGAATTCATGTTATATCGGGTCGCGTTATATCAGGGTAGAGGTGTATCTCAACCAGCAGGGGCTAGAAATACCATTCCCCTCCCCGCCAATGCATGCTGTGTCTAACAAACTGTTAACCTCCACTATATTGATATGTGGAATAAGATAACAGGAAACTGCAATAGCCATGAATATTACCTCAGGAAGCCATTTCTGCAGAGTAGCACTAGGTTCCATTTTACGCCTAGGCCTCTGATGAAACCACTGCTATACTATGAACCCATTAGACAGTTTAACCACCCAAATCATTTACGGGATTTTTGAACAAAATGCCATTGTGAACTATGTTTCTGTATACATTTGAATAAGTATGTGCCAAAATCTCTGCAAGTATGTGTTATAGCACTTTTTAAAAAGTTTCTAATAGCTAAGAATAAAACCCAAATACATTTAGTTAAGATAATACTTTCCCTTCACTGCCCCTACCACTGACTTCCAAGCTTGAGTGAAAAAATTTAGAAAGGTTGCAAGACAAAAGCCAAGAGAGCCGTCGTTCCCAAAATCCCAATCTAAAAACAAAAAACTGCAGTGGCCAGAGTCTTAGCCCAATTATTTGTCCACAGAATTCACATTAGAAAAGGTTATGGGTTCCCCGATTCCAGTGTTCACAAATGCTGAACACCATGTACCAGATCTGCCCTTGAAAGCATCACTGTACTCAGTCTAATCAGCCTCAGAAGTCAGAGGAATGTCAATTTATATTAGCATTCAACAGAGTTTGTATATCTGAATTGTGGATTGGCTGCAATCATTCTCATAAGTATTCAGTGACCAAGGCAAATGGTAGGGTTACCATATTTCAACAAGCAAAAAAGAGGACGGGAGGAGCCCTGCCCTAGCCCCGCCCCTGCCCCTCCCACTTCCCGCCCCCCCAGAACCCCCAACCCTCCCCCCGTTCCTTGTCCCCTGACTGCCCCCTCCTGGGACCCCTGCCCCTAACTGCCCCCCGGGACTCCACTCCCTATCTAAGCCTCCTTGCCTCTTGTCCCCTGACTGCCCCAACCCTTATCCACACCCCCACCCCCAGACAGACCCCTGGGACTCCCACGCCCCATCCAACCACTCCCCACCCCCTGACAGCCCCCCCCAGAACTCCCAACCCATCTAAACCCCTCTACTCCCTGTCCCCTGACTGCTCCGATCCCTCTCCACACTCCTGCCCCCTGACAGCTCCCCCCCAGAACTCCCAGCCCCCTACCCCCCGCTCCTTGTCCCCTGACTGCCCCCTCCTGGGACCCCTGCTCCTAACTGCCCTCCAGAACCCCACCCCCTACCTAAGACTCCCTGTTCCTTGTCCCCTAACTGCCCCCTCCTAAGACCCCCCCCCCCAACTGCCCCCCAGGACCCCTACCCCCTACCTGTACCCTGACTGCCCAAAACTTTCTCCACTCCCCTCCAAAAGCCCCCACCCGTTTCTTGACTGCCCCATCCAGAACCTCCCTGTCCCTTCTCCTGCCCCCCCTTACCCTGCTGCTCAGAACAGGGTGTTGGGCTCTGTGCCAGCCGGACACATGGCTGAGCTCCCCAGCACAACACAAAACCCGGTCCCTGGCCCTGCACAGGGCTGCCGGAGCGGGCTGCAGGAGGAGGAGCTGCCGGCCGGCTCAGAATGCAGAGGGGGGGGGTGGGAGGAGGAAGCTGCTCCGGAGTCCAGCCCGGGACTTTCCTGCAGCCCTCCCAGCCGCTCGCTCTGCTCTGCCAGGGGAGGGGGAAATCCCGGACATTGTGAGTGCTTTACAAATTCCCCCCGGACGCTATTTTTAGCACACAAAAGGAGGACATGTCCGGGTAAATCCGGACGAATGGTAACCCTACAAATGGGCCTGGCTCATCCCCTCCATGAGCATAGCCAGCACACAGGGATTGGAAACTCCACAAGCCTCCTCTTGTTCCATATGGAGTAGTAAGGAAACAAGAAGGAGGAAATGGCACAAGCAGGGGCCTGGTTGCTCTATGACCTGGAAATGTTGTGGGATGTGAAGGCGGCAAAGGCTTCTCACAAAGAGGACCCGTGCGTTCAACCCCATTTCTGCAGCCTGTTGCATCCCTTGGTGTTCCACTGACTTCTAGTGGGGCTCCATGAAGTAACAGAGGTCCACAAACATGAGTCAAGTTGCATGATCAGGGCCTTTATTCAGAGGCAGTTAAAGGACATATATGAAGTTATGCTACCCAGCCTTATGTATTTCCACTTAAAAATAATTTCAAAAAAATCACTTTTACACCTTATATTTGATAGAGACTACAGTACAATCCACGCAAGGATTGTTTTGCATGTATTGCGAGAGTGCTTTTTTAAAACTAGACTCTCTTATATCATTTCAGGCAGAATTAAGTGATGCAGCAATTCCAATTTATGTACGGATAGTGACAGGAGGGAAGAGTAAGTCCTCTGAAGTAGGATGCCTTCAAAAGGTATCTTAACATTTTGTGTTTTTAAATTTTAAGCTGGGCTTGTGCCTTTTTATAACTTTGGGTTTTGCCAAGAGGTCCCTAAGAAGTCTCAGGGAAGTTTAGCGTCAGCTCCAACGTAGGGTTACCAGATAGCAACTGTGGAAAAAACAGGACAGGGGGTGGAGGGTAATAGATGCCTACATAAAGAAAAAAATCCCCCAAAACAGGACTGTCCCTTTAAAAACGGGACATCTGGTCACCCACATGAACTGAAGGAACAAGGATGGCTTGTAATTAGTAACAGTATTGCTAGATGGAAAGTTTATTCTAAGAGGTAAAAATTCTACTCTAGCTCTTGAAGAGGCAGTGATTAAAAAAAAAAATTACTGCCGCTTTCCTAAAATATTTTAAAGGTTCATGGACAACATTCAAGGCCACAAGCCAAGATAAATATTGAAGATATTCACTAGGATCAGACGACAAATCAGATACATTTTGACTTCAAAAGTTCAAGTACCTTTTGATCAAAGACCTAGTCCAATACCTGCATTATATGTAATGCAGGTTGTTTTGGGGTGGGTTATTATTTTTTTTAAATATTAAAAAACACAACAACAAGGCAAGTTGGCTGCCTAGACTGTGTACAGTCCTTGCTGAGAAGTCCGGGGGGGGGGGGGGGGGGGGGGAAGAGAAGAAGAGATGTTTTTGCATGCATGGAATGGAAATGGGGTGGGGACGAGAGGGAGTTGCAGGCTCTTTCTACTGAGATTACTTGAGAGAGCGCTGACATGTAGCTGTTTGGGGTGGGGTGGGGTGTGGGGGAGAGATGGATTTTTGCTGCAAGAGATCCAAGGGAAAGAACACCTCCGGACAACCAGGAGCTGAAGCCCTGCTAGTTGTTAGTAGCACACGTAGCCACTGTACGCTGGAAAGAATTACAAGATGCAGAACAAACTAGAACAGTGAATAATTCTGGATCTAGAGTGAAAACAGTTTAACACTTATCAAAAGCAACTGTTTTTACATAGGTGTTGCAGAAAATTTATTTTTTAAAAACAGTATTACATCAATAAGTCACAGTACGGTTGTGCGTGCGTGTGTAGAAATGATTACATATCACGTGAAAAGTGCAACAGAGATGCACGGCTTGGTAGTAGCAATGAAACATTTTAATGCCAAGAATGCTAATGAAGACCTTGTTTCAGTCAGTGAGAAGTCTGGATCTTTTGGTGATTAGTGTAGACATTTTTATTGACTTTAGGAAAGATATTTAAATATTAATAGTTCTTTTTAAATATTGCTGGGCTCTTTCCTTTCACTTGTGGGTTTTAATGAAGAGTGAAGTTTATACAGATGTTACTGGAATGGATCCATCTTTAAAATTTCTCTCTGAAGATTAGAAATTTGTCATTAAAAGATTACCAGATATGGCAGAGGGTTGAGTTTCATAACGTGAGTGGAGATGTGCAGACAATCAACCATTCTGACTGACCGCCTTGGACACGGAGATGCTAATCTTTTAACTGGACCTGAACTTTCATTTTGAGCTAACATACTCTGTAGACAAATGTAGTAAAGCAATAAGCAAGTTGATTTACTGTACTATGGGCAAAAATAAAATAAATAAATAAATAAACCACCATTTGAACAAAATTCTGTACTTCCTTTGCCTCATATTTCAATTACCTTTGTAAGCCAAATTCCTTCAAATATGCCAGAGGTACAAAGTCCTCATTGACTACCAAATCCACAAAGAATCAGATGCTTGAAAACCTATTTGAATCATCTTGGAGACAACTTTTTTTAAATGCAATCACATTTTCGTCATGTTACCACCAAGAGCCCAATCAGTATAACTGAACTACACCTCCAATATAACACGGTCCTCTGGAGCCAAAAATCATCTTACTGCGTTATAGGTGAAACCGCGTTATATCGAAATTGCTTTGATCCACCTGAGTGTGCAGCCCCCCCCCGGAGCATTGCTTTTACCATGTTACATCCGAATTTGTGTTATATCAGGTAGTGTTATATGGGGGTAGAGGTGTATTTCAAAACCCCTTTGGGCTGAGACCAAGCATGAGTGTCAAATCCGAAGATTATATTTTTAGTTATTATTGGATGAAGTTAGGCATTTGGGATGGATTTATGATATGGAAACACCTAGGGCAGTGTTTTTCAAACTGTGGGTTGGGACCCAGTGGTGGGTCACGAAATGTAAGGCACTGGGTTGCGGTGGCTCTGGTCTTGTAAAAGTCCCATCGGTGGTGCTGCCAGGGTAGTCCCTACCTGTTCTGACACCACGGTGCACCCCAGAAGTGGCCAGCAGGAGGTCCAGCTCCTAGGCGCGCTGCCCCCACTCTAAACACTGGAGGGGGGAGGCAGTGTCTGAGGGCAAGAGCCATGAGCCTCTGCCTAGGAGCCAGACCTGCTGCTGGCTGCTTCTGGGGTGCAGTGCGGTCCGCAGTGCCAGGACAGGACTCTTATTCATATAGAATTGCTGGATGCAGCACACAACGACAATGAGATAGGTATTTGCAAAAGCTTTCCAAAGGGGAAAGAAAGACTCAAGTCTCAATGGGTGGAGGGATACTGAGAATGATTCTTGTTCTTGCCCAGCACAATGGGGATCCAATCCCAATAAGGGCCTTTTGGGCACTATCATAAAATATTTAATTATCGCCATCATAGTTCAATAGTTTGTACAAATGTGACAATAACAGGAGATGAGGATGTACATTTGACAAACATCAGGATATGCTCACTTCAAAAGAAGTAACAACAGAATTGTTTAGTATGGGCGCAGATGTTAATAATCCTGCAAACGTGGCAGAAAAGAAGAATCTTGTAGAGACCAATGACAAAGCATGAAACTCACTGCATGTGGCTGCAATGCTTACTTGACATCTTTAGCCAAAAATCTTGATACTCCAGTAAAGAACATTTTTAATGAAATTGTAGAATATTTAAAGTCGACTTTACGTAATTAGAATGCTTTTACCTATCTGCTCTAAGTGAAGCTATCGGAAGATATACTGTGTGGTGGAATTTAGTGAGCGAGCATTTTGAACAGTTTAAGAACTAGCCTGTCTGACAATTTGTGACTGAAACATCGCCCTCGGTTTTGATACAGTCATTGCCAAAGTAATAAACCACAGAACTAGAGACAAGTGTGGAAGACATGTGGATTAGATTGTCTAAAGTGGTTGAAATAGGCTCCAAACTAAACAGATCTGTTAAAAACTTTCAGATTTTTTTTTTTTGGTCACTGAGTTTTCAAAAACTATTGACCAGCTCTACTAAACAGAAAGCTGTTATACTGCTACTACTGAAATGCAGAAGGAACTTCAGGAGACTCTGCAGCAAGACGTACCCAAGGACAAGTCTACATCACAAGCAGTAAGTGAAGTGAGATTGTTCATTTCTTCAATCTCAGATTCTCAACCCATAGTATCAAAGAAGAAGTCTAAATAAGAAGGAGATAAATGCCACGATGCAAGAGAAGTGTTACTGATCACCCAAGCATATTTTTAAAAATGCACACTAAAACCCCATCCTCAAGCAACCATATCTATTTCTTGGATGATCACTAAAACCTTTGAACTGATGGATATCAGTGGCCAGACAGGTCAATGCAGTTTGCAGGAGAGAAACCAGCTTTTCCCCTGCACTGGTCTTTGCCACAGGTGAAGAACGAGTGTTTTCAATTTTGGACTACTTCATTACACAGCAGGCTTCTCAAATTGTAATAATCAGGGAACAAGAACAGGTGGCAAAAGAAGAGCTTGAAAAGTCCACTTGCAGTTTCTTATTTAGTCAGCTTATTGAAACCTGTTCTGCCTTTACCTAATGTTCACGGATTCTGTATCACCAACAATTTATTTGAAAAGAAAAACAAACAAACAAACAAACAAACATGCTACTAAGAATGCAGAGCTAGCCAAGTGACCCGAACTGCCACAAGAAAAGTTTTAGTGTCATAAGTTGTATTTGCAATTAAAAAAAACAAAACCACCACACACAAACAAGTGTGTGGAATACTGTTGTCCAATAACCTCAAATACTTAAAACAAGCTACTGAGAATTTTTAATTTAAAATCTAACAAAATGTTGCTTTCATAGAGTATAGTTTGATAAGTTAATGTCAAATCAGAAATTAAAAAAAAAAAAAAGTCAAATTCTCACTATTATCTGAGCCATGTAGTTTAGTAAGACAAAGGTAATCACTGCTTGACTAAAGGCATGCACCTGTTACCAGAGAGCAATCACTATTATTAATAGGGCCAGACTGTAATACCCTTAACTCACTCAAGTAGTACCAATGGGACTACCCAAGGAGTAAGATAATATGTTTACTCAGTGTGTAGAGCACCTTAATTCTTGAGCAGTCGGATTACCTAGAGAGGACACTACTACTGCGCCCAGACCTTAGACCATCCCGTGCTTTGCCACAGATTGGGCTACCCACATTTGCCATCCTTGCCTGTCAACTGCCCTTCTCTCCAAATCTTCCCATTTCACGTTGAGGTGCTTGATGTTGTTCAGAACTGTTATTCACAGTCTTCCTCTCTTCTTGCGTTTTCTGGTTTCCATTCAAGGGTGGTATTTGGAAGGGTTCTTTTTCCATTCTCAGCACATGTTCCAGCCACTGATGTCTTCTTTTGTAGATTAATCGTGAGAGGGTACCTTGTCCAGTAATTTTTCTGACTTCTTCATACATCTTCCTATCTCTATAGGTTATTCCCAATATTCTTCTGACATTTGTGATTAAATGCATCCAACTTTAGTTTATCTTTCTTGGTAAGTTGCCACGTCTCACTGCTATATGTTATGACGATAACAATTGCTTTGTACAGTTTTTTGTCTTGAGGGAGATGTTTTTGAGTCTGCCAAATGCAGCGCTTGCCTTCCCCATTCTTCTTATTTCCTCGGAACTGCGGCCTGGTCTACACTCAAAAGTTAAGTTGACTCAGCTACATAGCTCAGGGATGTGAAAAATCCACCCCCCCCTTTTCCCCCTTCCCCCCAGCAACATAGTTAAGCTGATCTACCTCTGGAGTAAACAGCACTAGGCAGACAGAAGAAGTCTTCCCTTGATCTAGCCACTGCCTCTCAGGCAGAGGATTGGCTATGCCAATGGGAGAACCCCACTGTGCCACTGTAGCATTTCAATTGTAGACTAGCCTTTAGTAGCTCAACGTGGCATTTAGGTTGATTGCCAACATTTACAATATAGCAAATATATTTCTCATCTCGTGTGTTCTAAGTTGTCTTTTGGAAACTTTTTTTTTTTTAAATCTGCAGTAGAAAAGTAAATTTTGATTTTAAAAAAGTCCACACTGTACACAGTTCTGTAACAAAGCACTTAATGCTACTTGTGACAAATGTCAGGATTCGGATTTCGGTCTTGCTCAGGGGTGGGAAAAAATATGGCCCGTGGGCTGGATGCAGCCAGTCTAACATTTCTATCTGGCCTGCCAGGCTCTTTGGCTGACCCGTCACGGTCTCTGGGCTGCTAGAAGTCTCGCTGTGCAGCCGGGCACTCAGGCAGGCTGTCTGCCTACCGTGGCCCCATGCTGCTCCCAGAAGCGGCCGGCTGCTGGCATGTCTCTGCGTGCCCCTGGCTGGCAAAGGGGAGGCGGCACCGCACGCTGCCCCCAGCACTGTGCTCACAGCTCCCATTGGCCGGAAACCGGCCAATGGGAGCCATGGGAGCAGCACTTGTGGGGGTGGCCAGCACACAGACCTGCTGCCCTCCTCCCCCCAAGGGGCGCACAGAGACTTGCCACGGTGCCAGCAGCCGGACGCTTCCAGGAGTGGCATAGGGCCACAGCACACAGGCTGCCTGCCTGAGCGCCCCACTGCACCGCCGGCCGAGAGCTGCCTGTGGTAAGCACCTCCCGGCCAGAGCTTGCACCCCATCCTCTGCCCCAGATCAGAACCCCCTCCCCTCCTGCACCCAAACTGCCTCCCACACTCCGCACCCCCTCCATTAATATAGTAGAAATGTGCAGCCTGTGACAACTTAGCAAAAATCGTGGAGTGGCCCCCCCTGCGAAAATTATTGCCCACCCCGATCTTGTTGATGTTGTTCTTATACTCCGTTTGTAGACCAAACAAAAATGTAAACCTATGCATTTTGTGAAGTGTATATCTATAACCGCCAAGGCTAGAAGCTTAAAAGAAAAATCCCGCCTGACATTTTGTAACAAGTATGCAACTATCACCTTGCTGAAGTGTCATTATTTATGACCATAGCATATGGGAACAAAACATCAAAATTGTAAGCCACACCATTTTTTCTAAAAATGGATGTGAATTTTATCACATGCCTACACTGTATGTACTTGTGTTGAACATTTTGTGCACACAGCTGGGGAGCACACAAAATACCTTTGTTCACAGTCAGAAATGCTTTAAGAAGCAGAAGAGGAAAAATTTGTTTAAAAAATATTGAATAGAAAAATCCATTTTAAAACTGGACAGGTATTTTGATGCTAAAATGAATACTGAATCTCTGACATGTCACAATGCTGCCACGGTTTATAAAAATCATAATTTTCAGCCTAATGACAGCTGGTAGAAGGAAGCTCAAATGCTGCTTTTCAATAAACTGCTTTCTATTAGTGGTTACAATACACACTGTAACAGAACGGTATTCTACTGCCAGTTAAATGAGCCAGTTCACACAGTACTTCAAACACAGGCTTTGATGAGAAGCTTTATCAGTACATTTAGGTACATTAGTTGCACACAATTTCTCTTTTTGGAGGGAGGAAGAGGGTAAATTCAAACGAGAATGATGGTTACTTTAAAAATAAGCTATAGAAAGGAAACATTTTTTGCATGTTAAAGGACTAGTCACTTCACATCTGGAAATCAAATTCACTAAGACACTAACAGGTCTTGGTTCAATACACTCTTGCATTACTTGTAAAGAAGTGAAATACAAATACCACATCACATAAAGAGAGCCATAAAGATCATTAACCTGTGTTGGTCATCTTGTTAAATATGTTTTGTCAAGAATTAAAAAACCATTTATCCAGTTTTTTTTTTTTTTTTTTTAAAGAGACAAATACAAGTAACAGAAAATACAAGGGTTTGCAAAAACCCATGTATTTTGTTATTTGTGTATTTATTTAGCGTGTGGCACAGTCCTCTAGACAAGCGATGGCATCTTCAGTGGCGTGATGCAGTTCTTCTAGCCCACTGCTGAACCTAGTTGGCAGGCATTCATCTACAATGCGCGTCATCGTCTGTGTTGCGCCGCAGCTGCACAAAGGGCTGTCACAAAGGCCCCAGCGACACAGAGACCTTGCCCGGTCCGGAACCTGTTCAACAGGAATCATTGGCGACGGGGCAGGTCAAAACCAGGCAGGCAAATTGTGGGGTTGGCGAGGAGGGACTGGTTGGGGATTATAACAAATATCTATTCCTCTCGGCAAGAATGTTTCTGCCCTAACATGCTGGCGTGGCGGATGAGACCGTAATGGGCGATGTGACAGCAAACGTGCAGCTGGTGGTTTAACAAGGTCATTGTGCAGCGGCAGGCTGGAGTTGGCGCGTACTTTCTCCAGTAACTTGCCAGTGGCAACCTCTCGTCTGATGTGAGGAGGAGCGATATTGCTCAGAACTGGGAACCATGGGAGTGGAGTCGGACGCAGGGTGCCAGAGATGATATGCATGGCAGCATGTAACCGTGTAACCACCAGTTTGGTGTGGGATGATCGACTCCAAACTGGTTTGCAGTACTCTGCTACCGAATACGAAGTGGCAAGAGCTGACATCTGCAAAGTTGGAGCACGAGCACCCCATGACGAGCCTGCCAGTTTGCTAAGAAGATTGTTGTGCATTTTAACTTTAGCTGAGGTCTTCTTCGGGTGGGCATGGTAACTCAATGGGGGCATGACATGGGAAAGGAGGTGCGGCCAGACCCTTTCTCAGTTATAGCTATTCTTGGCTGCTGAAAAAGCCTCTTGGGGCTGCAGGTAGCTAAGCATAAGTTAGAATGGTCTTCAGCAGGGGGTGGTTCCTAGCTGGCTCAGAAATCTGGAGCCACAAACATGGTGCAAACATAGCTTTGCA
The DNA here is from genome assembly GCF_027887155.1 of Malaclemys terrapin pileata. NCBI lineage: Eukaryota > Metazoa > Chordata > Testudines > Emydidae > Malaclemys > Malaclemys terrapin. The sequence goes on along the minus strand of NC_071508.1, from coordinate 145,408,661 downwards.
CCACCACCCCTCTTCTGGATCTCTGTCAAGCCCACAAATCTAGCACAGCACCAAGTTCTTTGTGTTACTTGTTGTAAAGTCTATAGTACAAACTGGTCCTTTAACGTGCCTTTATATTGTGCCAATGCAGTAGTGATGTTCCAGCCCAAACTTTGAAGTTGGATGTTATTTTAAATCAGGCTCTATGTAACATCAGCAATAGTGGAGTTCAGTAAGATTGTGACCTTTCAAATTTCACTTAAATTTAAGCAGTTAAGCCTTCCCAGAAAGTGCATACATGCTGACAGAAAAACAGCTAGTACAGATTAATATTTAATAGTTTATATTAGATTGATTTTTGATCTATAAAGTTCCCAAGAGACAGGGGTGGTGTTTGTAACACAACCTCTCAGAAGCCAAAGACTGAATGGCTATGGAGAGCAAGCAGCTCTCTCACCTACACCACCACTGTTTTGTGTGCCCTACACTGTCTTGCAGAAAGACTGCAATGCTGCTGCCCAGGCTGTTACGGTTCTGTGAATAGGAGAATGTCAATCTTGCGGTCTACATGGACACTAGCAAGTCTTCTTCAAGTCGCCTGCAATTCCTAGCACTCACTCAAAGTAGCAACAGTCAGAGTGCTACTGTGGACAGGCTGCTACCAGCATCTTTGCCACAGTGTCAGAGCAGGTCTTGACAATGCAATGGTGAAAAACTAGAGCTTGGTGGGAAATGGTTCTCTCAGTGCACAAGAATTTAAGATTGAGACTTTTGTCCCATGAAAAGTCAAACTCTTGGAAGTTTTCACATATTAAAAGAAATTTCAGATTGGGTCAACCTACACTTTTTTCTCTTTATAGTTAAATTTTAAAATGCAAAGTCATTTTGAACCAAGCCAAACCAAACAACCCCTTAACTTTTTCATTTAGATGTGTTGAAGCAGGACACGTTTCAACAACTCCCTTTCTCCCCTCTTTCCCCCCCCCCCCCCACTTACTTCAAAAACAAAAACTCATCAAAACCAAACTTTTCACAAGGACAGCTTCAGTTCAACTAAATCAGCATTTTCTAATAAACATTTAGTATATAAAAAAAAAAAAATCCCAACCAGCTCTAGTTCACACACTAGGAACCAGTCTACACTGGTGCTCAAACCATTGCTACCAGTGAAATTGTAATGGGAAGTTTGTAGAACAGTGTTCGTGTCAAACATCCCCCCCACCCAACTCCCAGAAGAATTAAAGTACTCTTTCTCCCCCACACAACTCCATGGGAAAACAAGTCAATGTTAAAAATCAACCATGAATGGATAAAGACTCCAGACAAACTTTGTCTCAGTCTGCATCTCAGTTGACTGAAGGAGAAACAGATTTTACATGGGTGTGGAAAGGGACGTTGCAGTCTAGTGTTAGTTTTTCCTCCCACTATCAGTGGATGTGCATTTCAATTTACTTTCCAGCATGACATCTTATATGATGAAGCATCAGCAAAATAGCTGTCCTGAACAAGCCATATTAATACATATCTAAAAAGTGATTAAATATAAATCCTTATTAATCAAATTATCAAAGAGTATGCCACAATGGAGATAGCTACACTTCAATAATTTCTAAACAAATTCCAGCCACATACATATCTAGGTACAAATGTGCACCTCTACCTCGATATAACACAACCCGATATAACACAAATTCGGCTATAACGTGGTAAAGCAGTGCACTGGGGGGGGAGGGGGCGGGAAGGAAAGCTGTGCACTCTCTGGTGGATCAAAGCAAGTTCAATATAATGCGGTAAGATTTTTTGGCTCCCGAGGACAGCGTTATATCGAGATAGAGGTATTTGTATGGTCCCCTAATGAAATATTTTTGATATACATTTCTAAACACACAGAAAGGTATGAAATACACACATTTCCTGTATTTAGTGGCAACACTAACTACTATTTAAAAAAGGTACCAGTCACTACAGTATTCCTATAAAAATCTTAGTATTTTTGCAGGTTTGATAGAAATTTGTGCTTTAGTAAACTAGAAAGCTGGAAAATGCAATGGCTAGATATGCCAGTGGCTAGGGAGAAAAAGGGAAGTATGTGAACATGGATTGCTTTAATGAGGGTTTTTTAAAAACTATTTCTAAAATAAGTCAGACTAACACATTACGTAAAACAGAAACTCGAAAGTCTTAAGAGGAAACTACTGATTTGGGCTGGGTCTAAACTGTAACCCAACAATTTCCTGTCTGTGGTATAACAAACTAGTGCTTTGGTATTCGTGAGAGACTGTAGCAACCTATTTAAGCCAACCAGCTCCCACTTTTCTTTCTAATCCGGCAAGGCTTTATGTTGAAGGGAAACTACAAAACCTCATTGCTTCAAGCAAGCAGTTAATTTGAAGTTAAATAGATAGCATTTGATATCTTGCTAACAATAAAATGAACCAAATACAAGCAGACAACTGAGATCTGTGGGAATTCTCCTCCCACCTCTGCAGGTGGTACAGGGAGGAGAGGCCCTTATCTAAACTCTGAGGCACTTCTTTTAGTCTGTTTGGCTCCACTTGGATTGAAAAACAAAAACCAAAAAGGACAGATTGATAAACAGGTTTGGGTTTAGGTACTTAAAGGTTGTATATAGACATCTGCAATATATTGGTGAAGTCAATTAATAGCTTTGCCAAAATTTCATAGCTTTGTGAAGCTAAGTCGTTCTTTGAACGCCTTTTTTTTTTTTAGTTTCTCAGACATTTGGGGACATAGCAGAACAATTCCCCTTGTGGTAAGAAAGTCTGGGTTTAAGGAACATAGCCTATGCAAAAAGCAACAGAGGGTCCTGTGGCACCTTTAAGACTAACAGAAGTATTGGAGCATAAGCTTTCGTGGGTAAATGCCCATTTCATCAGCCTCAAGTAGCCCACTTCATAGCCTATGCAAATCATTGTGCCTGCAAGGCCGTCCACTGAAGTCATCAGAAGGGCTCCGTGTGGGAGCCCCACCTGGATCCATGTGAAGGATCTAGCCCTAAGCATGTATGATTAACTGATTACATTAAAGATATACTTCCATTTTCTCATCTCACTCTTTTAGTGGTTATAAAAATAAAGCCTGCCTTGTTTATACCAAAAACTGAAGTGTTTAATTCAAGGGAGAGATTCACCATGGGTCAGAAGTAAAGATAATTAGTTGGCAATATTAAAATTCATTTTATATTAAGGCCATTATGGTCTAGAAATAGTGGTTTTTTTCTTGCCTGAAAGCAAAAATTGTTTGCTTAAGTGCTACCTGACAGTTTAAAGAATATTTAGAAGATACCATTGCCCTCATAATGGGCAGTTTTTGAAAGAAGACTAATTTGGTCCTCCATTCCTGGCCTTTGGTAGGTGTCCTTTGTGGTCATTAACATACATCTTGACAGACCATTTTAACCACGGTTATTTAAAAAGTGACCTCTTGAGATGAAAATATATAGGAAAATCCAAATCACTACAAGTACTGAATCTTTCAGGAATGCTTTTTGCTCAAGACAGATTCAAGAGCTAGAATTGTGTTTCGCAGCAAATACGGCTTGAAGAGTGAGCATGCCAAACTGCACAAGTCATTTCCTGTTTAGGAAGGAAATTTATGGAATTTTAGCACGTTGAACCATTTATCACATTATACTGAGACAACTTACTACTATGCCTCAAACAGAACATAAGCAGTTCTTTGCAAATATATCTACAGGGCTCATATAAAGAAAACTGATGTATATCTACAAGATGTTTAGGTACACAATATCAGTCTTAAGGTCTGACTAAACTGTTAGGTCAGAAGGAAACTGCTTTAAAAACTAAGCTGATGATCAGCTTATGACCAAAAGTAAGACGTTTGCAGCTCTTGTAACAAAAAAAAAAAAAAAAACCACCACTTGTCCAAAGTTAAAAAAATGTAGATGCTCTTACTCCTAGACCTGGTCTAAACTGGGGGGGGATGGAGGGAGAGGGGGAATTGATCTAAGTTACACAACTTCAGCTACATTAGTCACGTAGCTGAAGTCAGTGTACTTAGATCTACTTACCGCAGTGACTTCACTGCGGTAAGTCGACCGCTGACACTCCACCATCGACTCCACCTGCGCCTCTTGCGCCGGTGGAGTACCAGAGTCAACGCGAGAGCACTCGGCGATCGATTTATCATGTCTTCACTAGACACGATAATCGACCCCTGCTGGACTGATCGCTCCAGAAGTAAGTGTAGACATGCCCCTAGAAACAGCTAATCTTTATTGAAAAAATGCTTTGGCTCATTCCACCAGGGCAGATTACCAATGTACAAGGAAATTATGGCTATAAAGGGGAAAACTATGTTTGTTCTGTTTTAGATTTCGAGTGCCCCTCTCTTGTATTATGGGAAAGTACACTTGATCACCCAACTATCCTTAAGTCATCTTATAGAAATTCAAAATAAATGGTACATATATGGAAAAATAGAAAAGACTGAATAATTTGTGATTGTATTCTGTAACCTATGCAACAGAAAAATTGTTGTGTGATCAGTTCAGATTTGTTTTTTATTATTAATCTTAAATAATTGTTTAAAAGGGATTTATTACAAGTTCAAGACAATCTTCTGAATTAAGTCTTAATATTTGCAAGCACTTATCTAGTACTGTAAAACCTCAAACACAAAATTGGTAAATCAATAATGTTGCGCTTTCTTGGTGTTTTATTGATAACCCTCTAAGTGCTCCATTAAGACAAAAATGAACATGACACAAAGTAGGCTAATGCTTTGAATTGCACAATTGATCTTCCTAAAGAGGTATAGCTAAACTTACTGGCAATGTAATATGCAAAAAGAACAAAGTTCTATCTCCAAAGAACAGATTCTCCGCTGTATTTTTCCATGGATTTCATGAATTGAGGTCACATTTCAAAGTTTTGGCACCCAAAAAGTACCAGTTACGCAGACAGAATGTTTTACATTTAACCACCACTCATTTTGGAAACAACCTTGCACAAATATAGCACCAGTGAGGAGCGACCACCACACCAGAGACTGACAACTCATCAAGAGAAGAGACAGGGCAAAATTTTGCCAAGGTAGAACACCGGGTTTAAAAAAGTGTCCCATACTTCTACAAACCATGGTCCTGATGCACAAAAAGCAGAGGTCTTAGAAGACCTTATCTTTCCCTCTGACCAAAATGACAGCCACTACACAGTCAACAGCATGGTACTCAACTTCACATTGGCAGATGCAGACCCAAGATGTCCATACAGACTGAGGTACTACAACATACATAAAGACACATACACACCCCCAGGATTATCCTCTTAATCACATTTGTCTGCCTGAATGAGAAATACTTTCAGGATTTCAAGTTTAGACCCTTTACTTTCAACCCCAAAAAAGCACCAAAATTCCAAAGACAGCTCTCTTTAGTCCACACCCTACTTTTTAAACAAAACAAACTTATTAGACACTGCTAATGCATTCCCACCCCAAAACACAGACCCTCTGATTCTAACATGCATGTACCTCCACACAGACTCACTGTCATAACCTTAAGAGTAGGGACCCAACAATTTTTCATTGCACAATTCTGTAAGTATAGTTTATAAATCTAATCAGCGTACATTTAAGTTATCTGTCTTAAATCACATCTGCCAAACATGACTTGTCCACTTCCTGTCTCTGCTGGACATATAATTTATCCATTAATTATACTTCTCATTTTGAGCCATCCCTGAAAGATTCTTGCATGCATTTGCAGTTGGGAAAGTTTTAATTTGTAAGTATTTTAAGTGCATCATTAAGTTGTCTCAAATCTTTGTTCATTTCCCTCCCCTTTTGCACTCACTGACACCAAGCTTAACTATATGCAGAAAGTGAAGTACTGCACGATTCTCAAAAGCCACTGAAAAAGTGGCCAGCATGAGTTTCCTGCCATTTTGACAGCAAGTCCCAGCCTCCACAAAGAAATCATGGTTCTAGTAAACTGAAGAATCAGTATGCAATATTTATAGCACGGAGAGAAGAGTTGTGCAGGGTTGTTTCCTAGCAGAGGACAGCTTTTTCAGACATTCTAGATTGGGTTTTTTTTAGTATTCTAGGGGTTTACCAAACTGACGTTTTGTAAACAGGATGGATACAAATCCATTAAAAAAGCACAGCTAGGCCTAAAACTGGACTTCGCGGTCATTTGTGACAAGGGCTCAACTTGGTATAAGCTATTATTTAATAAAACCCAGTATCATATGCTGAATCAACAGTTGCATGATTATGCATAATGTGTCACAATAAGATTAGATTAATGGACACATTTACTGTACTACAATTTATGCTTTTACCCAGTATTTATAGAGCTGGTTAGAAGCATATTATAGTCTGGACTAGGCAGTAAATGCTGGTATTCTTAAAGGGTCAGTATTTTCATTTTATTTTGCAGAGAAGACTTCGCCAAAAACATGGCATGTTTCACATTACAGAGATGACTGAATCCAAGTGGGGGCCACTAATAGCAGGCAAGCAAACTGTTGTAATTCATTTGGGTAACCAGGATCTTCATCTGCTGCTTGGATTTTTTTTTTTTTTTAAATCATTGCCTGGAACAAGGCAGCTAGCTTTTATTCTGTGCATACTCCCAGTGAGCTTTTCAGATTTGAAAATAGTCACACAATACTTGCAGGCAAGGAATGAATTTACACAAGGCACTAGGACCTACAGGTTTTCAGCTAATAAGAAAGAGAAGAATCCTCTACTCCACCCCCCACCCCAAGACAGAACCCGGGTGAAAATTCAAGCACACATACAGACCTCCCAGATATTACAAACCGTTTTCTTTTTCACCAAGAAACTCTGCACGAACCTTGCTCTCAGCCACAAAGAACAAAAGTTCTTATCAAAGACTTATCAAGAGCCCACTAGTTGTGGTCAGATATAAATATGGTGCCTCTGCAACCTTCCTCCCCAAGCTGCTGAGCAGAAGAGAAGAGACACTTTCCTCCCCTACCTTGCTCCTCAAAGACGACAATATGCTTAGTTCTGCTCCGTTGCTGATGTTTAGACAAGTCTTTTCAGTTAGGCTCCCATCCTGTAACTGGATCGACTGGGTGGGTGCGCCCCTACACCCATACTGAGCCTCCTTAACTTCAGTGGAACTCTGGGTGAGCATCAGAATCCACTTTCATGTCCAACTGCGGGATTAGGGAACCAGTTTCTCCCAGCTAAGTGACTAGACAAAAGCCTTGTCAAATACACAAAGCCAAAAGACTCTGGAAAACAGATAAGACAGTGTATAGTAATTTTAGACATTACTCATAACAGAAGCCTCAAAATATTCATACAGAATGTGATTTTTTTTTAAGCAGAGGAAGTCCCTTTAAGATTTCCATTACCAATCTGGAGGAAGGACTTCAAAGCATGTTACGAACATTTGGATGTTACGATCATTGGAGATGTTGCAGACACCAGCAAAGACAAAGAAATTAAAAAAGAACCTGCAGAGGTTAAAAATATGGGCATAACATGATGAGAATTTTAACTTGGAAAGATGTAAGCTAATACATCTGGGGGGAAAATAATCCAAGATACAGATAAGTCATTGGAAGGGAGGCATTAGGAAAAAATAATACTGAAAGAAACCAAGGGCTGATAGTGGACAGGCTAGCATAGACTTACTATGAGCAAGGGGGACTGGGGAAGCCAATACAACTGTGTGTGAGCACGCTACGCAGAGAAGCAATGACATCAGAACAGAAAGGCACTAGTGCCTTTTCTGTATCTCCCTGCTGTGACTGTACCAGGAATATCACAGCTAGTTCTGTGCACCTCATGGTTAGAAAGTTACTGACAAATTGGAGGGAATTCAAAGAAGAGTTGGTGAGCTAGAAGAACTGACTTGCAGAATGATTAAAGGAGCTAAATATGTTGTTACTTAGCCAAGCTATAAAGGAGATGGAAGGAAGAAGACAATCTAAAAAAAAAAAAAAAAAAGACTGAAGGGTGTGACCATCAGAGTTGGAGTAGAATTATTTAGATGGGTGTATGTGCACCCTCCAGAAATAAGCCCATGTTCAGATATGAAATCCATACCTTTCTCTGGGGTCAGAAAAATGGCAGTTTCCACTTTTTTTTTCCCCTCCCAAACCAGGGCCGTAGCAACAAAGAACGTGGCCCCTTCCAAATGGTGGCCTGCTCTGAACATATGTCCGGGCGGGGCCCCTTACAATGCAGAAACTGGAATACGGTATTTATTTTGCCTCTTTTAGGGGCCCCCTTCCTTGCGGGGCCCCCTCCGGTGGGAGGGTACAGAGGGCGCTCGCTACGCCTCTGTCCCAAACTGTGGTTCTGAATAAAATGCAGTTTACACAAGACAACTCATTGCTTGAGCTATGCATGTTCTGAATCACTTCAACCAGTGAGGTTACTGATTTTAGATCCCAATTTAGCCAAGCACTTAAGTATGTGCTGAATTTTAAGCATGAATAGCCCCACAGAAGTCAATTTGGCTTTCCTGAATAGGAGGCTTTAAATCATTCTATTGTATTTAAACAGCTTTCTATCTTTCTTGTAAGTTTATAACCATTCTAATCAATGCAATATAAAGATAGAGGGAAACATTATTTATTCATTACATGATAGTCAGTGGTTTTCTAGAAGCTAATTGACTGGTTTTTTTTGAGTCCTAAAAACAGCTGCAGTCACCTTCAGTAGATCCCTGGGTAGCTAGGGCACAAAAATAGCTTATTGAAACTTTCTACAGAGCCAAAGCTACTTCAAGAACAAGAATGCTTCATGCAAACACTTGCTTCCTTTTGAAGCAAATATATTTATATCTGCCTTTTCCTTCCTTCAACTTCAAACCATTAGTATATCAGTATGAAAATCTTAGTATTGTGCAGGATGGCTTATATATTAAAAAAAAAAAGCAATGCAGATCTGTTTAAGTGTGACTAGACCACCATAGCCATGTGCCAGACAATTCATATTAATATTTTCTTTGAACGATTATACTAATCTGCCTCAACCATATTGAGAAAAAAGCGGGCCACTGATAAGAGTTTCACAATATGTACCTAGCTCTTCATTTTGACTATTAGATTTCAGAGATTCTTACTAAGGCAGAAAGTTCAACATTAAAAAAATTTAGTTTCACAGACAGTATATTGTAAAATGGCATTCACCCCGTATACAAAAGCTCATTTCTTCTTTGAAATACAACCAGCTATTCTACGCCTCTTGGTTCAGATTTTCCTTTTAGTGTATCCCACACAAATGGGCCCTTTGTCCAGGTGTGAAATTGAAGGTTATTTGGATGTTGTGATGCTGCCCTCTATATTAGTCTCCATTTGATCCTGGAGGATTTGGTCCTAATTGAAACCTTTATTCATTTGAGCTGTTCTATTGAATTGAATGGACTACTGCAACCCTTACTCCTAATTATCTGTATCATCAGCCTAGGAGTCATGGACCAGGAACCCCTTGTGCTAGGAGAGGGGTGGGCAAACTTTGTGGCCTGAGGGCCACATCTGGGTATGGAAATTGTACAGCGGGTCATGAATGCTCACGAAATTGGGGATTGGGGTGTGGGAGGGCTCCAGCTGGGGGTGCAGGCTCTGGGGATGAGGAGTTGGGGGTGCAGGAGGGTGCTCCGGGATGGGGTTCGGAGGGGGATCAGGGCTGTGGCGTGGGAGGGGGTCAGGCTTTGGGCAGCACTTGCCTCAAGCAGCTCCCAGAAACAGCGGTATGTCTCCCCTCTGGCTCCTTTGCGGAGGTGCAACCAAGCGGCTCTGTGCGCTGCCCTGTCCACAGGCGCCACTCCTGCAGCTCCCACTGGCTGCAGTTCCCAGCCAATGGGAGCTGCAGGAGCGGCGCGCGGAGCCCCCTGACTGCCCCTACACATAGGAGCCAGAGGAGGGACATGCTGCTGCTTTCGGGAGCTGCATGGAGCGAGGCAAGCCCCTGACCCCGCTCCCCATCTGGAGCGCAGGGCAGGGCAAGTGCTGGAGCGGGGCAAGCCTCAGAACCTGCTCCCTGGCTGGAGCTCAGAGCCAGATTAAAATGCCTGGAGGGCCAGATGCGGCCCCCAGGCCGTAGTTTGCCCACCCCTGTGCTAGGAGCTGTACAAACAGAAGAGACAGTCCCTGCCCCGAAGAGCTGACAATCTAAGTATAATACAAGACTCAACAAATGGATACAAACAGATGGGGAGTTCCAGGAAACAAGACAAGACAACGCAACACTGGTCAGCATTACAGGCAGTTGTCGCTACCCACCAGCACCCTAACTGCGGACTTTAATGGGAAGAAGAATTGGAAAAGCCTCAGGATATGGTCTAATTCAAAAAATTGGATCAGTGTTAGTTATAAAACCAGGAAACAGTCTACAAAAATTTCCTAGAAGTTAATGTACTACTACTCAAACCATGTGTAGTTGGAACCCTCCAGAACAGTCAAAACTAGTCAAATGCTGCCCCACCCCTTCAAAATACCAGCAGGCAGAAAAGAACGAACACTTTAATAAGCTTAATAATTGCATACAACAGAAAGCTTGTATCTTTCAAGAACAGAAGTTGGTCCAATAAAATATATTACTGCACCCACCTTGTCTCAAACACATCCCAAAAAAATTCTCATTAAAGGTTTGCCAGCCCAGTCATAGAATGTTCTCGTCTGCCTTTTACCATAGGGTTTCATAATCTGAGACAATTTACTTGCCTAAACATACCACAAAACCCCACGTATAACAGACCTCTCTCCCCACTCAAAGCACGTAATATTAATAATACCTTGCAAAGTACTATGATTTATAACAAATATGGGACCAAGTGAACTTTCTAATTGTAATATGAATGGACTTTCATCTACAGCAGAACCTCAGAGTTACGAACACCCCGGGAGTGGAGGTTGTTCATAACACTGAAATGTCCGTAACACTGACCAAAACATTATGGTTGTTCTTCCAAAAGTTTACAACTGAACATTGACTTAATACAGCTTTGAAACTTTACTATGCAAAAGAAAAACGCTGCTTTTAACCATCTTCATTTAAATGAAGCAAGCACAGAAACAGTTTCCTTACCATGTCAAATCTTTTTTTAAGCTTACATTTAACACAATACTGTACTGTATTTGCTCCCCCCCCCCAGTCTCTGCTGCTGCTGAATTGCATACATCCAGTTCCAAATGAGGTGTGTGGCTGACTGGTCAGTTCAGAACTCTGACGTTCTCCTGTAGATTTGATCTCTAATACTTCAAACGCATTTCACAATGTATTCAGCACCTTAAAATTACAAAATTAAATCTACCTCTTAGAGTGTGTTAAGCATACAGAGCACAGGAATGCACACACATCTACAATAAGTTTCCCCCAATTCTTTGCATCAAAAAGTTTGCTAGCAGATTAACGATTGAGAGAAATCAAGCAGCTGATCAGGGGCACATTAAGTTATTTTGAGATACTTAGAGTTAAGAGATGCAAAAATTAATTGCAATATTAAGATTTTAAAATACACCAATATGGTTCACTTGTAAAATGACAGTTTAATGTTCACTTGTATGTGTAAATACTATGCATTCTGAACAAAAACAATTTGGGCCATTTTCATTATAGACAACACTTGAGTTACAACAGATTTCTCATTAAAAAAACAAACAAACCAACCACACACCTGAGCTTTGGTAACCAGATTTACAAAAAAAAAAAAAAAAAAAAAAAAGTCTGTTCCATAAGTGACAGAGATGTGTAAACCCCTCCATGCATGGAGAAGAGCCATTCAGCTACATGGAGAGCCACACCTTTTCCCCTAATTACAACTTACCAAGTTTTTCCACCAACTTCAGCATAACCCCTCCAATGTGCACCTCCCCTGTGACTCTCAGGGTAACATCTCTGTTCAGGTCCGTCACATGGACATTTAACTCCCACGTCCCATCTGCATAGCAGCCATCTGGCATCCTTATACCGTCCAAAGCCATCGTTCCTTCTTCCTGTGAGAGCAAAGGAAATGGCATTCATTAGCCAACAGAAGGGCTTGCTCAGGGGATGGGTCTCTTCCCTCCCGCACAATCTAGAAAGTAAGCGCTCCCTAATGGAAAAATATCATTTAATCTCGTCACGATAAATTGCAAAGCAAAGGAGAGAAAAGAAAATCTGTGCGAAGGGATACATGCCCAGGGAACTGGAGCTCCCCACCCAGGGCTGCAAAGAAACATCAGAGCTCACAACAGGGTTCCGTTTACAAAAAATCTGAGTTATGCAATGGACACGGGTGCAGAAAGCACATTTTGTTTGACTGCCACCAAGTGCATAACTTCCAACTACACAAATACAGTAACAAAAATGCAAGCCGAAGAGAGCGAGAAGCAGGATTATCTGTCCTACACTGCATAAGAAAACAGTTCCAGCAGATTTACATCTGCATCACAGGAGTCACTAGCATTTTCCTAGGTCTTCCTTAATACTCCCAAGCCTCTCATCGCTCCATTGTGCAGTCATTCCCCCCCCCCCCTCCTTCGTGACCGGCAAACACTTGTTAACCCCTTGCTTGGATTTCCCTCATTTGCTACTTATTCGCGCTACTCACCCTCTTTGGAAGAGCTGCTAGAAATTGCTTTGTTTAAGGCAGCAAACTCCAATAAAGCTGATGCAGCAGCAGGGATGTGCGTGCCTAAGTATGTACCCACAGGCAGGACACTGGGTTGGAGTCCCAAATCCTCCTATACTGCATAATGGGGGCAGGGAAATGGTAAAGCCCTGGGGCTCCCACGGGTGTGTGTGTGTATGCCCTCCTCAGAGCCACACACACACCACTCAGCTGCCTCCAATGGGGACCCCCTCAGTGCCCCCCCCCCACACACTGCCTCCAATGGGGTCCCCCTCAGTGCCACACGCACACCCCGGCTGCCTCCAATGGGGTCCCCCCCAGTGCCACCCCCCCCACACACACTGCCTCCAATGGGGCCACCCCCCAGTGCCACCCTCCCACACACACTGCCTCCAATGGGGCCACCCCCCAGTGCCACCCCCCCCCACACACTGCCTCCAATGGGGTCCCCACTCAGTGCCACCCCCCCACACACACACTGCCTCCAATGGGGCCACCTCCCACTGCCACCCCCCACACACACTGCCACCCCCCCACACACACTGCCACCCCCCCACACACACTGCCTCCAATGGGGTCCCCCCTCAGTGCCCCCCCACCCCACACACCCCCCGGCTGCTCCAATGGCGGGAGGGGACCGAGCGGCCCCAGGGCCGGGCTGCGGCTGGGTTCCAACCCCCCCTCGGCTCCAAAGGCCGCGGCTCACCTCCGGCTCGGCGCCTGCAGCCCGGCTCGGCCCGGGCCGTCCGGTCCCGCAGGAGCTACTCGGGGCTGTCCCTCCTCCTCCTCCCCGCGCCGCCCGACCGCGTCCCCTGCCCCCCAGAGCCGCTGCCTAGGGGCCGCTGCGGGCGGGGGGCGGCTCCAGCCCAATGCCGCGGAGCCGCTGCCCTTTTATGGAAGCGAAGGACGGAGCGCGGGGCGCGGAGCCAACATCCGGGCCTGCAGGAGGGGCCGGCCTGGGACCCCCGGCCCGCCCGCGGCGGGCAGCGAGCCTGGCTGCGGGGGGGGGGTCATGGGGACTGTGGGGGAGAAGGGGCATAGTGGGGGTCACGGGGGCTGTGGGGCTGGAAGGACCCGTGGGGATGGGGGCGTTGGGGCAGGGAGTGGAGATCATGGAGGTTTTGGGGCAGAGAGGGGGTGTGGGGGTGGGGGTCATAGGGGTGTGGGGGTCACAGGGGCAGTGAGGAGGTATAGGGGAAGGGATGAGGGTCATGGAGGCTGTGGGGGTGGGGGCGTTGGGGCAGGAAGGGGGAATGGGGGTGGGGGGCATGGGGCAGTGAGTGGGAGAGGGGGGGAATAGGGGAAGATGATGGGGGTCATGGAGGCTGTGGGGGCTTTGGAGCAGGGCGGAGATGGGGGCCATGGGGCCTGTGGGGGGAATGAAAGGGGGCATGGGGAGCATGTGTTGGGGATTTGAGGTGTCACAGGGCTGTGTGAGGGGAATGCAAGGAGACGGGAGGAGGCGGCAGTGGGTATTTGGGAGCCATGGGGGCTATGAGAGGGAATGAAAAGGGAAGGGGGTGCTGGGGATTTGGGAGGGTCATGAGGGCTGTGGGAGGGGGTAGAGGGGGATGTTGGGGACTTGGGAGATCATGGGGAGAGGGAGAGATGACATGCAGGACTCTCCAGGAAGTGTTGACAAGGGAAAGTGGGAGCAAAGGGATCAGAGGACCAGTTAGGGGACAGGGACGTGTGGGGCAGAGGAGAGGGGTTGTGGGGAAGCAGGACGTTGGGGTGGGGCGTGGGGGCTGTGGTATGTGCTCTTTGTGCCTGGACAGTGTGGTTATTTGGTGCTTTCCAACCACTCAGAGCACTGGTTCTCAACCTGTTTACCACTGTGGGCCGCAGGTTGAGAACCACAGTGTGTGTCGTCCCTGTCTCCCTCCCCCGTCCCCTCCACAATCCCTTATGCCTAGCGCCCCCGCCAAGAGTGGGGCCAGGAACAGAGCGCTTAGCCAGGCAGCCGGGACCTGGACCCCCAAGTGGGACTGGGCCTCTGGACGCTGGACCCTGCAGAGGGGCCAGACACCAGACCCCTATGCGGGGCCGGACCCTGGGACCCCGCTGTGCAGGGTCAGTTGTCCAGACCCGGAAGTGCGGAGCCGGGCATCCGGTAGCTGGACCCAAACCCTGGAGCTGGGCAGCCGGAGCCAAGGATCCTGCAACACGGGGCCAGGCAGCCAGAGCCCTGGTCCCTGCTGCATGGGGTCTGGCAGCTGGACCCTGGGACCCCACTGGGTGGGGCCAGGCAGCCAGACCTCGGGACCCTACCGTGCAGGGCCAAGTGTTTGGACCCCAGGCAGCCCGCAGTCGGACCTGGACACCCTCCCACCTCGTGTGGGGCCTGGCAGCTGGACCCAACCCCTGCAGCTGAGCACCACCTAAAACCTGGCGGTGGTGCAGCACCCCAGCAAAGCTCTAAATCCCAGTACCCCCCATCCACTCACTGCCCAGAGCCTCCCTCCCCAACCTACCCATTGACCCAATCTCTCCCACTCCCTGCAGCACTCACCAGCCCCCTGCTGGCAGCAGCACTCCTGCAGGCTGCCTTACTCTTTCTCTCTCTCCCCCTCTGCCAGCCCCGCCCCCTGCCAGATCCAGGGCCGTCCTTAGGCATACGCAGCTGTGTAGGGCACCATGAAATTTGGGATTTCATGGTGCCCTAGGCAGCTGCGTGCTGCATACGCGGCAGCACCAGCCCCATCCCTCGTCCGGCCCCCTTGCAAGGGGCAGGGCCATCCCCGAGGGGGACATGGGGCCCTGGACAACTCCCTCCACCCTGCCTCTTACCCTTCCCCCCTGCTCCACCCCCGGTCCGCTCCCATTCCACCTCTTCCCCCAGCGACCCCGCACTCACCGGCACCAGCGGTGGGAAGTGGAGAGACCCGGCCCCAGCCTGCTCCACTTCCCTTGCCCCAGCCATGTCGTTCAGGTTGGGGAAAGGACCGCCCCAGGCTCTCACCGGCGGCGGGAAGCGGACTGTGATGGACTGAAATGTCGACCAGTCTAGGCTGCCAACGGACTGGCGTGACAACCTGGCTTTCAAGGAAATAAAGGACTGCCTGAAAAATATGAGGGTGAAAGGCAAATTGTCTGCTTCCCATTTGGCCCCCGTTTTAAATTAAGCAAGGACCTGCTTTTAGAAAACCTTATAGCAACACAAACTGCCTTCCTCAGTTTGTACTTTAACACAGTTGCTTAAAAACAGCATTCCCACAAAATTCCAATGGAAATATGTTTTGAAGCAAACAAATAGTGCCCACCTGGTGGTGTGTGAAAGTTGCAGGCTACAGCAAGTGGGAGCTGAAAGTGAAACTGACCATAAGCAAAACTGGATTCACTTTTATTGTTATGCACATTGTGGGGACACCCACAGTAAGTTAGGCGCTTTCCAAACTCAGAGGAAGACGGTCCCAGCCACAAAGAGGTTACAGTGTAAAAACGACAAACTATAAGGGAAAGGGATGTAGTACGCAAGCAGAGTGATGAATTGCGTGTTTCGCTGTAGCTTATTTTTAGATTTCCCTCTGATCATCCTCCCTTCACAGGTTAGCCCTCTCTGCTTTCGCCACAGCATTTCCCACCTTCAAATCTAGTGGTCTTTTATGCCCCTCTGTACCTCCCTCATAAAGATGACCCTAGTCAATCATGTGATAAGTAAGTGAAATAGTAAGTAGATGGCTTAGGCCCAGATCCTACAGACTTTTAAACTTTGCAGGCTTAATAAACGGAAAATTATATCGAGCTAACTACATATATTAGGGTTGTGATTTTTTTTAAGTAAGTTATACCAGTACAGACCTATTGTGAACACAGTCATATCCATATAAAGATGTAGCTTATTGGTCTTCCTGTGTGGAAATGTGATATTGGTGTAAGCATTTTTATACCATTATAACTGTCATAAGAGGAGAGTTGTACTGCTTTAACTATAGCAGTGTAGTTCAAGCAGTTTAGACAAATCCTAAACTAGTTTCCTGTGAGTGTGTGGCAGAATTTTATCTGCAGGAAGGATTTAAGAGAGGAGAGGGAAGTGGTTTTGTGGGCTGATCCCAAAAGGGTATTTTTTCTATAGAGCTGCTTGAAACTTTATTTTGTGTTTGTGGGAATTTTGAAAGCATGCTCATGCCATTGTTCTTATTTCTAAATTAACCAGTTTTTCATTTTCTGCAGGTTTTTTTTTAAATTATTTTTTTCCATTTTCAAAATCAACAGTTTTCAAAAAATAAAATGATCAAATTTCTAATTGTTTAAAATGTATATAAAATAGATCAGATTTTTGCATTATAGACCCCTCTTCTTTTTTCAGTTGGTCATAAATTGCTGGGACGGAGAGGGAGAATGTTTGGAGCTGAAACTTTCCATGCTTAGGCTTAGCTCTAAAGGTGACTTTCTTTTCTTTTTTTAAAGAGTGAGATAAATTGTTTTTGGATTGTGAGCAATTGGGGTGGGTAGAAACACTTTCCTACTCTAAGAAATTTTTCCCACCTTTCTCTGTGTGTGGCATCCGTGGATAATTTAGGCAATCTTAATATACCTAGGTATAAGAATAGCCAAATTATCATTACTTCAAATTCATGGCAGATCAGAGATCATTGTGCAAATCTGTATTTTAGAAGATTATGTTTCATACAACATATGGCACAACCTTCAGCATGTATTGTCTTGGAGCGGTTCACATGTCCCCCCATACATGTATTCAGTAATTCAGATATGCAGAAACTGTAAACATATAACAGATAATGATATCTAGATGTCATTCCTAGAGGACTTGGAGGGGTATAAGGAAAATAATTTTTTTAAACTATTTCTTAGTAGGCAAAAACCTCACCTTAGTATAAGATTCTATGGCTAGAGCCCTGCAAATCTGCAGATATCCACAGACCATGTTTGTGGATTGGATGCAGATACAAATTTTGTATCTGTGCAGGGCTCTATCTATGGCCCATGTTATGCAGGAGGAGAGACTAGACTAATTGTTCCTTCTGGCCTAACACTCTATAAACTAGGAACTGTATTTAAATTAGAGTTTGAATTGACATGAAAGCGAAAAAAAAGAAATTCTCTGCTCCCTTTACTCCACCATCCAATGATACACATGTCCCAACAAGGCTACTAACTAGGCAATATAGTCTGGGGTGACCCTAGCAGGATGTCAGACTGATGGGCTTTAGGCTGCGCTGTTCTTCATAAGAGAAAACAGGAGAAGGGAGGGACTCAGACACCTCTCAAAGGTCCTTTTGTGTCCAAAAACTTTGTCCCCACCAGCTTCCAAGAAGATCTTGCCTTTCCTAGAGAATATACTTTCTAAAGGAGTGTGGACTTCATCCTGCACCATTAAAGTTAGTCAGAGTTTTTCCATTGATGTGAATGGATGCAGGATCAAGCCCTATAATAGAGGCTTTAATCTGTTATAGCATTTTTACTATTACTATTACAAAAATTAGTCATGTAAGATATGTCTACACAGCATCTCGGAGCGCACCACACAGGCCGAGTCCACAGCCTTTTGGTGGTGGGGCTCACACCAGCGCACTAAACAAAAGACGTAGATGGTGCTTTGATATTAGCTTGTGGGGTAGGCTTTAGAGCCAAGCTGCAGCCCAAACGGCAACGTTAAAGCAATGTCTGCATAGCTGTTTTGAGCATGCTAGTGCAAGCTGTGCTGACATAAGTCCAGGCCCAGGCTGGCTGGGAGGTTTGTTCCCCGATGCAGTGTAGACAAACCCATATAGGTTTATAACTTTTTTTTCCTGTTTCCCCTGTAGCCTTACAACAACTGTGGTTTCTGGGAGCCTCTAAACAAGTCATCCTCAACCCTCTCAAGGTCTGTGTACCTAGCCCTCTGCTTTGTTCGGAGACTTGCAGAATTTTGTTTACATAGTGAGTGACTAAGAAAAAGGAGCATTTGTTTTAACATTTAGATGTTTCGAAACATTGCATTATGTTGAGTTGCTCCAAACTGAAAACACTGGGGTAATAGTTATTACACATGGGATAGTGTCAATTTAAAAATTTGGCCTAGATCTTGAGTTGGTGTAGCTCTGTTGAAGCAAATAATGCTGTAGCCTTGTCAGCTTCATACTATGGTATGGATGGGCCATTGTATTCCGGTACAAATTTTGCATGTTTGTTTGAATGAAACTGGACAAAGCTCTGATCTGTACAGTCTTATAACTTAGTCTTGCATAGAGCTGTTGTATGACATTTTCCCTAATACTTTTCCTTTCCTCCTAGAACTTTGTTGTTCAACCATGTGAGCTTAGATATGCAGTCAGTCTTATCTCAAATCCTCTACTGAAACTCAAAAGCAAGATTGAAAATTTAAAGCTGAGGCACTTGCGTCAGCAGCAGTAAAGTAGCTGTGAGCTCTTCTCCCTGTTCCTAACAACTGCTCGCTCTTGAAAAGCAGCAATAGCCAAATAAGGTGCCGAAGCACAGGACCGAGATTTAGACATAAATGATACCTACCAGATCTGCCTTCAGTTTAGCTCCCACGCCTGACACTTCTTGTGGACTTCTGCCTTTTCTTTCTGCAACTCGAAGTAGAATGCTTTCTCTGTGACTCTGCGGGCAGTTTTATTTAGAAAACAGCTATCCTCGCTGGCGCTGGTTGGACTCTGCAACAATTGGTTCGTTAGATAAATATAGCCCACTTTTCTGTTTATAAACAATACAACCCAAAATCTTGTTTGCTCAAATGTTCATAAGTAGCAAATTTAACAGGACACAGACCTGCTCAAAGGAAACCGCTGTTTCGAATCCTAAGGAATGTTCATGAACACTGCACTATTCGCCCAACTCTAGATTGTTGCCTTTCTATCTGAGCTGAGTTTACTCTTCAGCAAAGGCAACATTTGTGAAAAATCCTAGAAAGGAGAAGACAGGAGCAAGCTTTTTCTCCGTGGCGTTTTTGCATTTGTAATGTGTTACTTCCTATAATCATTTCATTTGTGTGTTTATATTTCCCTTACATAACACCTTCCATCTGAGGATTTCAGAGTGCTTTACAGACTTCATTTAATTAGCTTCAACCATTACTTTCTTCCCTCGGAAACATTTTGAAAAAAAAATGTAATACTGAGAGTAAATTCGGAAGAGTAGCAAGTAAAAAGAGCTTAGGCATGGGAATAATAGCACCCACCCCAATCAGATAGAATGAGAATCAATAGAAGAAAATTCTGCAGCTGTAAGTGGTTTAGCAGATCTGCTACATTGCTCCCTGTCCCTCAAATATTCCACCCAGCCCTCCTCCCCTAACAATGCCCCTGCTGACCACTGAGAGCTAGGGTTCCTTTCCCTCCAAGGGAATTACTGCCTTGTCCAAGTACTCTATGCCCTGGTCTACACTGGGTGTGTGTGTGTGTGTGTGTGAAATCGATCTAAGTTACGCAACTTCAGCTACGTGAATAATGTAGCTGAAGTCGACATACTTAGATCTACTCACCACAGTGTCTTCACCACTGCTGCCGTTCCCCTGTCGACTCCGCCTGCGCCTCTCGCAGTGCTGGAGTACAGGAGTTGACGGGAGAGGGCTCGGGGCTCGATTTATCGCATCTAGACTAGATGCGATAAATCGATCCCCGCTGGATCGATCGCTGTCCACCCATCCGGTGGGTAGTGTAGACATACCCTCAGATTGCAAAACCTGCTTTCTGTGAGCCCAGATGATCTCTGCAGCCTGTTTATAGTCTGCTGCCCACTTATTTTCAACAGCACTGGCACACGGTTGAACTGAGTGCCGTTGTCCCTGTGATTGACTGGAACACCTTGCAGGGTGGAATGCAGCAGCATATAAACAGAGCTAACCAGTAATATGAAAACCCTACTCTTAAACCTTGCACGGGGGGCAGAGGGAGGAAATCGCTCCATCTATTTCCTGGTGACTGTCTGGCATGAGAGTACTTGCCAGAAGTTCATAGTATTACTGACAAGAGCTGGTGAATAGTGACAAATTTTTGAACACGAGAGCTCATTTGGTCCAGCCAGATTTGTCCGCTTTATACTTTACCATTTCACAGATGTTTGTATGACTGATTTTTGTTCACCTGAATATTAGGGGAGAGTCTTTTATTCTTGTGCTCAAGCGCATTCACTGCTCTGCCTACATACATAATTATTCAAGGGCACTGTAACAGAATGGAAGGATTGGCTTGCGGTTAAAACACTGGACGGGGCGTGGGAAATTTCGTTTCTAGCCCCAGCTTGGTCACAGGCTTCTTGTGTAACCTTGGGTAAATCACTTATCTCTGCAAAGTGTCAGTTCCCCATCTGTAAAATGGGAATAATGCTACTTCCTGTCTGGTTTATCTACTTAGGACATAGACGGTCTCTTACAGTGTTTTGTACAGTGTGTAGCACGACAGGGCCTTGATCTCAAGTGCCCCTAGATGCCACTGTATTACAAATCATTAATAATAATTTTGACACAAGAAAAATAAGTGTGAAATCTATTAGACAATAAATCTGGTTGGTGTCTTCCTTAGGAAGGAGCTCAGTTATATTTAAATATGAATCTATAGCTATAATAATGATGCTTAGCTTGTATATAGTAAGATCTCATCAGTAGAACTTAAGTGCTTCAGCCAAATACGTTCTCTCATGCAATAGGTCAGGAAAATATTTTAAATATCCCAACGTTTCCTAGGCCTTCTCATCTTCTACAGCTCTCACCACAAAAGGGCCCCATGGGCTCTGCCTGCCTCATTCAAAGCTCTAATGGTTTCTTCAGGCATCACCATTGTTTATAAAATGGAACAGAAACCATGCCTTCTGACGACCAAATACCTACTTCAAAATACTGAATATCCAAAGGATCGCTTGCTACAGACAGTTCATGAAAACCCAACCAGGTTCTTCAACAGTGTGTTAAACATTGACAAATTGTCGTGGACAATTCCTGAACAGAAGACAGGACCAAATTCTGCCAATAAATTGTTCATAACAAATAGTTTGAACAGCTCTAGTGGCTACACTTAGTTTAGATTTTTCAGACATTTTACTGTCGAAGTTAATCTTCAGTCTAGTTCCTTTGTCTTTCATGTGCTGTCATATGGAAACTATGTGAGCTTGCACTTCCAACACTAGCTCCAAAATCCCGAATGCTAGAGAGTGGGGCTGTTGCAATTTCCCAGAAGGGAGTCAAGTTGTGGGCTTCAGCCAAACCACCTTGGGTCAGACGTGATTGATACTCTCTCTCAAAGGACAGCCCATAGAATCACAGAGTTTAAGTCCTGATGGAACCATTATGATCATCTAGTCTGAGCTCTTGCATAACACAGGCCAAAGAATCTCACCGACTGGTTCTTGTATTAAGCTCAAATTCTGTGTGAGCACTGAAAGACACTGTGCCTTGATGTAAGGATGTCAAATGAGAGAGACTCCACCTCCTCCCTAGTTGTTCAAGTAGTTAATTACCCTCACTGTTAAAAATTGCACCTCGTATGTGATTTGTCTAGCTTCAGTTTCCAAGCACTGGTCTTGTTATGCCCTTGTCTGCTAAATAAAGAGTCCTCTCAGATCAGAAATGATCTCCTCATATGCTGCAGGAAGTGGTGCTGATGTTTGAACAGGTTGCAACACTGCCCCAATGATATAGCACAGGGATTTTTAACAGTGAACCATCTCTTCAGAGAGATTGTTGTGTGGACAGATTCCTCTCCTGTTGACAGTCCCCTAGGACTGCCTTCCCCCTCTTTACAACACCATAACATCTCCAGGGAAACTACAGCAATGACTTACTTGGAAAAGTAATATTAAGATGGTATTTGTATATTCTTTGCTGGGATCTAGGAGGAGAGCCAGCATTGTTTCACCAGCCACCTTGGACCACAGTTTGAGAACCACTGCTCTAAGTTGTCAGATATTAGAGCGCATCCTGCTAATGGAGGTGCCGGCTCTAGGCTGAAATACAAAACTGAGGCCCTCACCACTTTGCGGTTATTAAAAAACCTCCATGGAATTCTCCATAGTAGATGGGGTGTTCGCTTCTGCTTTCTGGCTAAATTCCACATTCTGTCTACCGACAGTTATTACTATGGAATATTTTTCAAAGTCTGTCTTGCATTATTGTGTATTCTTGCTACACCAACCACGTAAAGGCTGCCATCTTCCACCCCAGAGAGAGCTGCATTTTGATGATGTAATCCCTCTATGAAATCAGTTTGTTGCGCTCTCTGCCTGAAAGGGAGTGTTTAAATGCCAGTCATGGCCATTTATTATGAGAAGATAAATACTGTAGCAGAGATGCAGCTCAAAGCTGATTCCAAGAATGCCTTACAGGGTGGCTGATTGGAATTAAAGCTGGAAGGTCAGCAGAAATGCCAACCCACATTTTAAAAAAAAGTGATGTTTTTTGTTTGCTTTCTTATTTTTGCACCTATGACCGTCACAGTTTCAAGCTTTTTCCACAGCCGTAAGGGCTTCCTTTTATCTGACTTTTAAAAAAACAAAGTTGAAACTTAAAGACCCAGCTCCTGTGGATGTAAGAAAAAATACCAACTATTGTGAGCTGCACACTAAAATTCCTGGAGTTGACAGTACTGGATGACTGGAAAAAATATCAATATAATTATTCACCGACCATCAGCAAAAAAACTTCACCAGTCATTTGCTGACTGTTGTTCTGCTATCTAAAGAGTTGACCAAATAGTGGAAAACATCTATTTGTAAACAATTTGTTGGGCAGCCAGTGGGAAAAAAAATGCATCAAATACATTATTCATAAATGCTATTCAACCATCTCCAGTGAGAATGCTGTGATAGCAGCTAGAGGCTCTGCACGCCTTCACAGGGGAGCAAACACCGAAGTATTCTTCACCAGCATTGCAAAAACAAAACAGCCTCAGCTAAACAAGGGAAGTAAAGTTCTAGTCTATCAGATCCAGCACCCATCGCCGTGGGATTTGCACCCTACCTTCCTCCCGTCCATCTATTATTTGTAATGAGTTGTGAACATGAAAATCTTGGTGTCCACTTAAATGCCGACATTATTAAGCACGGCAATTTAAAAAGCACACACGCAAGCAGAGCCAAGACACTTAAACCAAACCACATTTTCCTTTATCACTTTTCTTCCCCCACATTCTTCTAGGATGGGCTTTTTGCCCAAGTTCTTCCAAACAGGGCTTTTTTCTCACACTGTTAGCCCTTGACTGGAGTTTTCCCTGGGTTGTTAGCAGGCTACCCACCTTTGTAGGACATGCATTTAGCTTCAGGCTAGGCTGATGACTGTCATGTAATAATTGTTTCAAACTGTTTACACAAATCACCTGGAAGGAAGCTCTGGGGAGAGCCAAGCCTAGGGTTTGTTCCCAGAGACTCAGGGCTCAGCTCTCATTGAAGCCAGAATCCAAGTCTCAGTTTTGATCTTTGGTGTGTGCAGAGTCGGGCTTCTGCTATTTTAACAAGTGTCTCCCACAAAAAAACCCTCCAAAACCCTGTCTCCTTAAGGAGTGATAAACCTTGTCTAGTAGGGCGCCTGTGTTTGCAGAGGAGAGAAACTAGGGACTTGGGGACAGTTTCCCTGTGTAAACAGAAATGCTTTTTCCTGGCTGTAATCAAGGAAGGAGGCAGACGAGCTTCTATCAGTAATTGCACTGACTGGAAATGTTTATCTTTGCTGGATAGGCAAATCCATGGTGGAGCACACTGTCCTGTTGTGTAATCTGGAGGTGGGGTAGGGGTGGAGACCTTGTAGGCGACTCCAGGAGGCCCATTCACCCCATCAGTGCTTTTGAAAATACCTGATGCCTGAGGCAATCTGGTGCATTCCAGAGCAAATTGTTGTCATGACTGGGAGCAGGCCCATCTGTGGTAGGGATGGAGCCACATACAGAGAGGGATGACCACACCAGAGGCTCACCTTATCTGTCCCTTCAAGGGACTCCTTGTTACATTTGTCCTACAGTCTGATGTTCAATGTGTATTCAGAACCTCCCTGCAAGAAGGGGGCACATGATGTCCAGATCTCACCCTCACATGCAGAAGGGTGGCAGAGGCTTCCACAAGCTTTTCATACTTGTACACGTAGCCATTAGTCCTGCAGTCATAATACTCAGGCTGAAATAGACAAGATAGAAGGTTAATGGAAAATTCCTCAGTATGGGAAGTACCACTTGAAAGTGCAAAACGTCCTACAGCATTAACAAAACTATTCCCTACTCCCCCAACATTTACCATGGGATAAGGACTGTAGAATTCCTCAGTTTAAGAGGTCTCCGTAGAAGAATTAGGAACAAACATTTAGGTTCTAAGATGTTCTTTCAATGCATGCCAGGAATGGTGGTGCAGTTACTGACCTTGGCTTCTTTGGGGGTGTTAATTGCAAAGCTTGTCTCCCCCGTCCCCCCGGGGAACTTCATCTATGATGTCACTTTTCTTCCTGTTGCCACTGCACTGGATATAGTTGGTGGCTTTTTAAGCCCCTCCTGTTCTGATCATGAAGAGGTGATCTTGTGAGGAAGGTGAAGATCTCCTGGACTCCTCTAGGAACTAGGCATGTCTGGATCATGCTAGGATTCCATAGCAAGCTATGCATTTCACACTGGAGGTCTCCTGCAGCACTGGTGGGGAAGCAGGCTCCAAGCACTCACCTTAATAATGGGAGTCTTTCCAGTGACTTTAGTGGATATTAGCTTAGGCCCCAAATGGGCTACCTCAGATCTCCAGGAGCATCAACAGAGTGAGGGGCCACCAGTCACTTTTCCAAGGAGTCGTACAGATGATAAGGAAGGGTCCTTTGCTGCATGGAGCTGGAGTCTGGCCAAGAGAAGACTGGAGCAGAGCCCGGTATGATGTGGGAGGGGGATCTGAGGATTCATGTCATTTGGGTTTTAGGGGGGCATGGGAGAGTGATGGGGAATGGAGCTTCTGGTATTTGAGGGCAGGTGAGGAATCAACAAATATGCATGTGAGCATTTCAAATCTAGGGTTACCATATGTCCGGATTTTCCCGGACATGTCCGGCTTTTTGGTGCTCAAATCCATCCGGGGGGAATTGCCAATAAGCCGAACATGTCCGGGAAAATGCTGGCATCCCTGCCCCAGTCCCCTGCTTATCTGAGCGGCTCCGGCAGGCTGCGAGCTGCAGGCGGATTCCCCCGCGGCGGCGGCTGCTGCTCCCCCCAGACACCTCAGCTTTGTGTAGCTGAAGAGCCGAGCTGCCCAAGCGCTACCGGCTTCACGGTTTGCCGGGCAGTCCCCAGACCTCCAGACCCTGCGACCCGGGCCGGGCGCTTCCCCAGCGCAACCGGAGCCTGGGAGGGGAAGCGCCCGGCTGGGGGCGCAGGGTCTGGAGGTCTGGGGGCTGCCCGGCAAACCGTAAAGCCGGTAGCGCTGGGGCAGCTCGGCTCTTCATCTACACAGAGCTGAGGTGTCTGGGGGGAGCTGCAGCCGCCGCCGCAGGGGAATCCGCCTCCAGCTCCCCCCAGACACCTCAGCTGTGCAGCTGAAGAGCGGAGCTGCCCCAGTGCTACCGGCTTCACGGTTTGCTGGGCAGCCTCCAGACCCTGTGCCCCCAGCCGGGCGCTTCCCCTCCCGGGCTCTGGCTGCGCTGGGGGGGCGCAGGGTCTGGGGGCTGCCCGGCAAACCGTGAAGCCGGTAGCGCTCGGGCAGTTTTCGCGTGGCTGGGAGGGAGGAGGAGAGGGAATGCGGGGCGCTCAGGGGAGGGGGCGGAGTTGGAGCGGGGAAGGGGCGGGGCCAGGGCCCCGTGGAGTGTCCTCTTTTTAAAAACCTTTAATGTCGTAACCCTATTCAAATCAAAAGTTGAACCAAAAACCAAGAGCAAATGCAGAGGTTGTTAATCTGTCTCCACCTCTTTCATTTAACAGCACTGAAATATTCCATCACAGTCACGGCTGCTTGGTGGGGGTATAGCAGCCAAAAGCATAAACCACTGGAGGAGCGGCTCAGCTGAGAGAAGTGCTGTTCCTTTAAGGACTGGAAAGAAAACAAAGAGCTCATGTAGGCCCCAGCTCAGGAGCAGGATGAGGTCACCTCTGCGCATGTAATGTAGCATGCAAGCAAATTAACTGCCCAGGCATAGCAAACAAGCCAGGCTGCAGGGAGACCAGTTTGATTTGCAGACACATTTCAGCTGTAAGCTTCCACATTATTAATGGCCCATCTAAGTGAAAGGGATTCATACTAAAAGATTATTTTTAATACTTTGCAATGTTATTCCCCTCATCCAGAGATCCCAGAGCGATTTAGAAATGTAAGTAACCGAAGGCAATAGCAGCCGTCCATGATGCAGGTATTGCAATCCCCACTTTTATAGAGGCACAGAGAGGATTAGATTGACTTAAAGTCTACAAGAAGCCTGCAGCAAAGCCCCCTGTGGAAAGAACCCAGATTTTCTGCCTTCCAGTCCTGTGGTTTAACCACAAGATTATTGTTCTTCTTAAAAGCATTGACAGTGCTGCCCCTTTAACAAATCATTGTCCGTATTAATTTCATATAACCACTAATCTCAAATGACACACACAAGTTTGTGGGGGTCTTCAGTTTTAAGGTTTTATGTAACTTAGAACCCTGGCTATTGAATTGGGAAACCTTCCCCTTTAGACAGAGTTAATAAGTGACTGTTTGGAAGTTCAGCAGGTTGCACTGTAACACCAGAACAGACTAAAACCGTTTTTTTTAACAGAATAAACATGCTCTGCAGTGTGGATGTTTAGAAAACTAACATTAAAATGCCACATAAGCAGACTAACCATGTTTGCTCAATAATATTGTTTCACTTGCTTCAAAATGGGAACTGCAGGCCTTAGACAAATGGTTTAAAAGATTGGCCAGTTTCACAGGTCCAGTGATGTGCTGGACAGAAGTGAGCTCCTGGGGGCAGCTGGTTTGGGATGATTCCCAAGTCCCTTATCCCCACCCCCCCTTTGCAGCCCATATGTCCCGAATACATTGGGGTATCTTAGGCTAAAAGTGAACATTTTTGTAGGAAGTTACCATATTGGCAGCACATCACTGCCCGGTCGGATGAGTTCATGTTTGCAAAGCAATGGTAATTGGCCCCCTTCCTTTAGGCAGGAGTTCTAGTCTCCAACCAGTCCTGGCCATCTTTAACTGGGGCTGAGGACCAGCCCCTGGAAAATCTGGCCAGGATGTTCATCTTCCAAAGCCGTAAACAGGCAGAAATTAGATGCCCCCCATTTACAGAGCATTTTAAAGGGCCTGCGCTACTGATCTGTAAAACTCTCGAAGGTTTGTGGTAATTGTAAGGGAAGGAGCTCCGTTAAGAGGTAGTCCTCCTGAGGCACTGACGCATCTGGGCTTTTTCCTCCCTCCATGCTGGAAGACGCCGTGAGCTCAGCTGAAGAGGACGCCTAGAGCATGGCAGTTATCCCTTTGTTCCATTCATCCTACTGCCATACAGCAATGGGGAAAGTCCCCGCAATTTGCAGCCAACTATGACAACTGCAGGACCAGATTCAGCATGTGGCTATCGGCCTTCTCTGCCATGCTTCTGAACTCACAGCTCGTAGGTCTCCGAGGAGGACTTGAATACCAGGGCACCCGGTTAGCAGCACATTGCAGCTCACAGACCAGGCACTTGGGAATGCCTTGCTGTAGATGTGTCTCCCTAGGTGGTTATCCCATGCTTGGCACTATAGTATCAACTGCAGCTGGGACCAGCCATCCCCGAGCTGTACGAGCCCTCATGCAGGAGGCGGCGGCAGGGGTGACGTGCACCTTCTCTGATTTTGCCTCACAGATCTCCTCACACTGTGGCTTGCTGTGGATCCCTACAGGGGCCAGCCTGCCTCCCCAGCAGCACCACATCCAAGCCTGGATCAGGCCCTTTTTCTCACAGCTTCAGCTTCGTTCCTTCCAACTAACACACTTCAGCACATCTGTCACCTCTTCCCTGCTAGCCTGGGATCTTCTGCAGGGGGCCGATAGATTCCCGACAGGTGCCCACTCTACCGGTCCCGTGTCTGAGAGAGTCACCATACTCCAGGGCCTGACATGACGGGGTGCCAGGCCCCAGCCTGATTCCTGTAGTACTCTCCCCCAACCTTGACACAGGGGCTTCCTACCAGATCCTGCCTGCTCCTGGCAGCAATCTCCCCAACAGGCCTACTCGCTGGCTTTTATAATCACCTGATCCCTGGCTGATCAGTCTGCCGAGGTAGCCGATTCAGTGAGGCTGCATCCAGCTCCCCTTAAAGGGCCAGCCACCCTGTGATAAACCCCTTGGAGACTCCTGCTGAGGAGCACGACGCCTCTTGCCCAAGTTACCTTCCCCCAGTGCTCCCAGTGGACGGTCAATGTCAAATTGTCTTGCGACCCACCACTGGATTCCCCTGACGAGCTGCATGCGGCCCGCGGACTACAGGTTGCCCACCACTGTCCTAGACTGATACCAGACACCTCTGTGTTTTTGGGGAACCAGGGTGCAGTATCTAGCCTGACTCATGAAAGACACCCCTCCCCCTCCCCCAGCCTCTGCTTAAAGGAAAACCCATCAGAGGAAAAAACTTGCAGAGAGCAGTGAAGGGCGTAGGGAGACACACCTAGATCCCTCCTGACAAGGGTGACAAGATTAAGACATCTCCATTAGCATACAGAATGGAGAGCAGAGACAACTCCCCTATCCTCATCTGCATGAAAGATGGGACAGGAAGACATCTCAATTTAGATACAGAATGGAGAACACAGAACCGCACTGAACTCTGGGACCAGAAAAAGCAGGGAAGCACTGCATCATGGGAATCTCTGCTCCAGATGCTAATGAACCTACACCTGCACACACACCCAGCTCAGCAGTTATCAGACCAATTCTAGTAATGAATCCTTAATTGATATCCAAATACTGAAGCAGCCTAGTTGCATTCTGAGCTCCCTGGAAGAAAACACCACCCATAGCCAAGAGTGATCAGCTCCTATTGTCTAGTCTAAAGAAAACCCTTGAGTCATCAGTTTACCTATAAACAAATCTAGTGTTCTCCCTTCAACCATTGTAATTTCTCTACAAAAATCCCTACTCACCCTCTAGTCAGGGTTCTGATGCTTAGATCCAAACTAGGCATCAGTTCCACTGGGACTCCATCTTCTTCTGACTGATCGTGCTGGGGGCTCTGCCTGTCTCCAGCATTCAGGACCCTCCGCTACCACCATCACCTGGGAACCCCGACCAGTTCAAACCTCATGGAGTGGGTGAGATCCCCCCTTCTTTCTCTCTGTTTTCCTTTCTACCTTAGGTATTAACCTTTAATCATATATGTTATGTTGGTTTAGCTCTCCTTGTGTAGTTATCATTAGTATTCAATAAATAACTTTTATGGTTAAGTTGGTTGCTTCTCTCTCTCTTGCTGAACTTTACTCGTTTGTGTTTTTAGCTTCCCCCATTCACTCTACAGCAACGCTTCTTTGACCTAAGCTAAAGATCCCTGCAGCGCCCAAAATACTGTGGGGTTTGCTCATCGAGTAGGTTACTGCCAGTACAATTGTGTTGGGGGAGTGGGGATAGGGACGTGCTGAATCTGGGACGCATAAGGGTAACAGCTTGAAAGTGCTGCTTGACCCAGTCCATGGAGCCCAGGGGCATATAAGGAGAGACAGCTTGAAAGTGCTGCTTCCTCCAGCTAGTGAGGCCAGAGACATATAAGGGGTCAGCTTGACAGTGCTGATTGACCCGGTCCGCTCAGACTTGCTCTGTTATTGTGTGTGTGTGTGTGTGTGTGTGTGTGTGTTCATCTGGTTCTGGGGCTGGAGAAACCCAGCCCCAGGGACCCTAGGTCCTGCAGGATAGCTCCATTGGGAGGGGACTTGCAGAAGGGAGAAGTAGAGCTCCATATAAAAACACAAATGACACAAACAGTACATGGATAGAATTACAGAATCCCCTTCCCCAGAAGAGTAACTCGAATAAATGAGCATACCCCAAAGTAATGGGCACATCTGGTAAAAAGACCCAATCCACCCAGTCCTACTTGCAATCCATTCATAGTCAGCCATGTCAAGCAACGATCCCCAGCCCTACATCTCCAGGGGACTGTGTATGGACATGCACTGCTGTCCTCTGTTGCACAACGCACATCAGACCAGATTAAGTATCTATTAGATTCTATTGTTTTCCTCTGAATAGCGGAGGAGCTGCTCCTTTCCCTCCTCAAGGGCTGCATTTCCGGAGCTCAGGGTCATGGGCCCCATTTCCGACTGCCACAGGTAAGTGGGTGGCTAACGAGTGTGATGCCGCCTGTGTATCCATCCATGGAGCATTATGAATGGATCTGCAGAGCAGTGGGTTCGAGAGGAATTTGATTAATGGCAGGAAAATGCCAGTCTAAAAACAATAAAACTGATAAACCCTGGGATGAAATGTAGCAAAAGCCATTCCTATCCGCTCTGGGTTTCTGTCGGGATATTCAGAGGACCAGAAAATGTAAGTGGGGGATTTAAATTGTCTGCAGTTAATTTAACTCCATAGTTAATCCATGGATCACAAATCTTCAATTACAGGAACAAACTCTTCCACTCAAGGGAGAAAAGGGAATGACGCGGGTGGAACTGAGACTGGATTGATTATAGCCTGATCAGGCGTATGTGTGACTTGGGTTTGAGGGCAACAGTCCCGAGGTTAGTTCTCATTATAAAAAATACCAGGCAGTTCGGCAAGATGATCTGTCCCCTGCGCAGGTCTAGAGTCGCCAAGGGTGCTGCAGAGCAGAGCAGAGCGGGATGCAGCACCAGAGCTCAGCGGAGAGGGGCAGAGCAGAGGGCAGTTGCACATCAGGACTGAGAGTTGTGTGTCCAAGCCCATCATCCTCCAGGTGCATTGTTTGGACTGGACTAGCAGGGGCGTGGCAGGCCACGGAGGATGGGTGATGCCTTGACACAGAGCTGTGTTGATGGGGCCCGCTGGATGCTAGGGAAATGGTGGAATAAAGGAGACGTTGAGCTGCTTGGACACCCTCTGCTTCCTAGCACCCTAGAGCCCCAGATTTCAGGGGCCCCAGCCAGCGCCTCTGCACGACTGTGGGCATGACTGGGCCTTTGCAGGAAGAGGGGAGGCAGGAGGGGGAATAAACCCTATTTCTCTGCTTTGCATGGGGCCTGAGTCTGCCACCGCAGCTGGGGGGTCAGGGGCTGCTTACCTTTCGGTTTCTTCCTTTTGTGTCTGTCCCTCGTCTTCCTCGGAGAAGCCTGCCACACACAGAGAAAGCAGCAGGGTTATAAGAGAACTCCTCAATAAAATGGGATAACAATGAGCCAGAGGTGATTGCCATGTGGGGCCAGAGGGCAGTTTTTCCTTGTGGGAGAGTATTGTACTAGGAGGCATCATGGGTAGGCATTGTGCTTTCCTATGATGCAGCCAATATAGGGCACACAGCACAACCCATAACAGGGGTCACTGGAATAATCCAGGGGTTGGAGAAACAGGGATGGCTGGTACCAGGAGCCTGCAGAGTTTATAAGCATTGCAGGAGAGAATAGAAGTGCTGTTGCTGGGTCTGGTTCTCTGCCCAGCCCAGCAGCAGTCATTGGGATATGGTGCCTTGTAGATCCCCCAATAGGGCTGATGAAGGTCTGCCAACTTCAGGGTTAAAACACTTAGCTACAGACCCACTGCAGGTCTTATTTCACCTTCTTGAGGCATTAACTCACAACAAAGTGTCCCTGGTTGACTGGGGACTGTTATGCCAGTCCTAAGAGTACCAAGCACCCTGAGTTCAGAGTGCATCACTCTACTCAGCTCTGGGTCCTTTCTGTAGGACAAGTATTCTCAACCCAGGCCCAGACTGAGTGTGCTTCTTTCTGGGAGCAAGGACTTCTCCCATGGCTCAAAATCTTCCTTTGAAGGAGCTTCTTACGCAGACCCAGCTGTCATCAGGGCCCATCCCTTTGGGGTGTGGAAGGTACTTTTCTGCATTCCAAAGCATCTTAATCTCCCCTTACAGGGGCAGTGGGGAAGGGTGGGGCACCCTGTCATGAGATGAAATAGGAGGGTCCAAAATGATTAAAGGCCTGGAAAGACTCCTGTATCCAGAGAGAGACTGAAAAAACTGGGACTATTTCAAGAGAGAACATGCTAGAGGTACAAAATCAATCATAGATTCATAACAGTTAAGGCTAGAAGGGACCATTGGATCATCTAGTCTGACCTACTGTATAACACAGGCCAGAAAATTTCATCCTCTATTGAGTCCAATAACTTGTGTTTGACTCAATGAATGGTTTAGAGAAGGCACTCCCTATTCCCCCTAGAGTACTGCAGGAATTCGAATATGAAATTGCAGAACTACTAACTGTGGTATTTTACCTATTGCTTATATCAGCCTCTGTATCAGATCTCTGGAGGGTAGCTAATGTAATGCTGATTTTTAAAAAAGGTTCCAGAGGTGATCCTGGCAATTACAGGCCAGTGAGCCTAATTTCAGTACAAGGCAAATTGGTTGAAACTCTAGTAAAGAACAGAATGATCAGATACATCGATGAACACCATTTGTTGGGGAAGAGTCAACACGGGTTTTGAAAAGGGAACTCACGCCTCACCAATCTACTAGAATACTTGGAGGGGGTTGGGAGGGTTTGGACCCCCATTCCAGGGTGCCACCTGATGTACTGGGGTCCCACTGAGCCCATCTGTTCCACCAGCCTGGACTCCCTCACCCTGTCCTGCTGCACACACACACTGGCAGGGACACACCCAGCTGCACAATCACACAGAGTCTGCAGTCAGCTCTGTTTGGGAAGACTCAGCTCAGGGATTGCCCAGCACTCAGGGGCACATACCCTCTGGAGTGTAAACCCAAAATTATATTGTCTTGCACTGTACAGAGATCTATACAACGTAAGCTCATGACATTCTCTCCCTCCCTCAATGTGGAGGAAGATATGCATAGCTCCCCTTCCCCCTCCCACCCCCCGCCAGTTACGAATTGCACAAACTGGTTTTTAGAATAAACCAAAACCAAGTTTATTAACTACAAAAGGTAAATTTTAAGAGATTATAGCAAACAGATCAAAGCAGATTACTGAGCAAATAAAACAAAACACACAACCTAAGCTTAATACGTTAAATTAACTGGTTAATAGTAGCACATTCTCACCCTAAATTCTCACTCACTTGTTTTGTGCAGGTTGCAAAGTTTCTTGAAGGTAAACTGCACTGCTTGCAGCTTAAATATCCAGGTATTCCACCCACGGGCTAGAGCTTTCTCGCCTGGGCTCAGCCCCTGCCCTCCTCCCCCTCAGTTTAGTTCCTTTGTTTCTCCAGGTGTTTTCAGCAGTCTTCCTTTTTGGGCAGGGAGGTGGTGGAGAAGAACCTAGATTAACTCACTTCCAAGCCTTCAATAGGATTTGGATA
This sequence comes from Malaclemys terrapin pileata, assembly GCF_027887155.1. Lineage (NCBI taxonomy): Eukaryota > Metazoa > Chordata > Testudines > Emydidae > Malaclemys > Malaclemys terrapin. Next base: position 145,374,777 of record NC_071508.1, on the reverse strand, counting down.
TGACAGGAATCCTTTGTCTCCCAGTTTGACCCCCCCACTTCCTCCTAGTGGAAAAATACCACCAGTCCAAAATGATGTCCAGTACCAGGTGACATGATCACATGACCCTGCAGCATCAAAGCAGCATCCCAGGAAACTTCTCAGGAAGGAGGAAGTTTAGTATCTTCAAAGTCCTAATGGCCCATCCAGGCTGATTGCCTACTGTTTGGTGGGCATTCCCCTGGTGCAATCACTTTTGTAATTGATACAGAGCCCATATTCCTAACGTCAGATACAGAAATGATACATCCATACAAATAGGATAAGCACATTCAGTAAATCAGAACCTTTCCAATGATATCTCACATGACCCATCTTGCATAAAACATACCTTAGTTATGCCATATTCATAGAACAATATTTCTATGAAGAAGATAGGGCGTAATGTCACAGGGGTGAAGAAGCATGTAGACAAGGGCGATCCAGTGGATATAGTGTACCTGAACTTTCAGAAAGCCTTTAACAAGATCCCTCCCCAAAGGTTCTTAAGCAAAGTAAGTTGTCAGGGGATAAGAGGGAAGGTCTTTTCATGGACCAGTAACTGGTTTTAAAGATAGGAAACAAAAGGTAGGAATAAATGGTGAGTTTTTGGAAGAGAGATAAATAGCAAGGTCCCCCAAGGAGCTGTACTGGGACCAGAGTTGTTCAACATATTCATAAATGATCTAGAAAAGGGGGGAAAACAGTGAAATGACCAGATTTGCAGATGATACAAAATTAAAGATCATTCAATCCAAAAATGAATATTCCCTCCTTGTTCCTAGATGTATAACTCTGTGTTGGACTGTATGAAATCACATTTTGTTTGAATGGGCCCCATTTGCCAAACAAACTCTCCAGAACTCTCTGTAAGACTGCCCTGTCCTCATCGTTATTTCCCATTCTGCCAATCTTTGTGTCATTAGCACATTTTTATCAGCAGCAATTTTATATTTACGTCCAAGTCATTGATAAAAATATTGAATAGCATCAGACCTAGTACTGATCCCTGCAGAGCCCCATTAGAAACACCCACATTCGATGAGCCCTTTGACAATTACTTTTTGAGATCTGTCAGTTAGCCATTAGCCTGGTCTCAATCCATGTAACCTGTGCTCCATTGATATTGTATAGTGATAATTTTTTAATCCAAATGTCCTGCGGTACTTGAATGCATAAACAGGGGAATCTCAAGTTGGAGGAGAGAGAGGTTATTTTACCTCTGTATTTGGCACTGGTGCAACCACTGCTGGAATCCTGTGCCCAGTTCTGGTGTCTAACATTCAGGAAGGATGTTGATATATTCAGAAGGTTCAGAGAAGAGCCATAAGAATGATTAAAGGATTAGAAAACATGCCTTGTAGTGATAGCCTTTAGGAGCTCAGCCAATGTCACTTAAAGAGGTTAAGGGTGGTTTGATGAAAAGTCTATAAATACCTACATGGGGAACAAATCATTACAAATGGGCTCGTCAGTCTAGCAGAGAAAGGTCTAACATGTCCAATGGCTGGAAGTTGAAACTAGACAAATTCAGACTGGAAATAAGGCGTCCATTTTTAACAGTGTGAGGAATTAACCATTGGAACAATTTACCAATTGACAAAACATTAGCACACTTCCAGCCTTCTGGAATTCCCTCAGGAATTCTAAATTTGTTAAAAAATTCATATCAGTGGGCCCATAACCTCCCGAGTCAGCTCTTTGAGGACTCTTGGGTGTAGCTGATCCGAGCCTGCTGATTTAAAAATACTTCTGTTTGGTTCCTGCATTCAGCTGGCATCAATCCAGCCTTTCCCTCTCTCTAGGATTCTCACTTACCTCAGATCTAGTGAGTCTCAGCACAGCATACAAGATGAGAACCAGAAGTGTGACTGTCAGGATCTCTGCGCAGGGGGTCATTTCCCCGGGCTCAGACACTGTGGAAGCAGAGAAAGCACTAGAGACACTCTTAAACCAGCAGCAAGTACCCAGGCCACACCTGACTGCAGGTTGCTGCTCTGGCATCTGGCAGGCGCTGATGTCGTCTCTAGGTCAGAATGGGGCTGCCCTCCTGCAATCTCCCTCTAGTCTGTGAGCTGTCAATGCTGTGCTTACATCAGGAGATAGGATGGGGCAACAGCCCAAGGGGGCTGAGCTGCTGAGCTCAGAACTAGGCAGGAGAGGGGGCATCAGATTTCCCAGGAAAACCCTGGGTCTTTTCAAAGCTTTATGACTCTCAAGCCCCTGGGCAAGGGACGTTTTTTCCCTACTTGTGAAGCAGAATCTCCCAGCCTGAAGTGATAATCTAGTGTTACAAGTGCAGAAAAACTTTCATGGTATCGCCTGCCCAAGCATTCCAAAACCATGAGCTAGGCCCCACCAAAATCATGAGATTGACTTCAAAATAACGAGATCTTAAAAAAAAAATTCATCTGGGGAACTCTTCATTTGCCTTCTGGTGTCTGAGCCGCTAGGGTGCACTCAATTTACATTTTCCAACTTCTCTTTGCAACTATGAGGGCTTAAAATGTGCTAACAAATAAAATAAAATAAAATAAAATAAAAAGCAGAGATTCTCAGATAAATCACTTGATTCCAGCAGTGGGAGCTTTAAGAAAAGCATCCTATATCATGAGATGATAAAGAGCCCTACCTTTTATCTAACACTTTCAGTCAGTGGATCTTTAAGCACTTTACAAAGGAGGTCTGTAGCATTAGCCCCCTTTTAGAGATAGGAAACTGAGGCACAGAGACGAACAGTGACTTACCCAAGGTCACCCAGCAAGACAGTAGCAGAGAGAGGACTAGCACTTAAGTCTCCTGAGTTCCGTCTAGTGCTCTATCCACTAGGCCACAGTGCATTTGAAGTAAGGGGTCATAGTCAGTACATTCCTGTGGTGTGTGGTGGTTATTTTGGGCTCTCCCAATGCCATAGTTGTTGAAGTGACACATTTTGACCTGTGACCTGTGCTGGCACAGGGGCATCATTGTTAAAACGAGTTTCTCACAGCAGGCTCTTGTTAGGCCTGAACACAAGTTAACTGGACCATGTCTCCGATGTCCCCATGGGAAAGTTTAAAAGCATTGAAGGCCTTGCAGTGCACTGACATACTGGGATTTTCAGAAAGCCTTTGACAAGGTCCCTCCCCAAAGGCTCTTAAGCAAAGTAAGCTGTCCTGGGATAAGAGGGAGGGTCCTCTCATGGATCAGTAACTGGTTAAGAGATAGAAAACAAAGGGTAGGAATAAATAATCCATTTCTCAGAATGGAGAGAGGTAAATAGTGGTGTCCCCCAGGGGTCTGTACTGGGCCCAGTCCTATTCAACATACTCATCAATGATCTGGAAAAAGGGGTAAACAGGGAGGTGGCAAAATTTGCAGACAATACAAAACTATTCAGGATAGTTAAGTCCAAAGCAGACTGTGAAGAGTTATAAAGTGATCTCATAAAATTGGATGACCGGGCAACAAAATGGCAGAAGAAATTCAAGGTCGATAAATGCAAAGTAATGCACATTGGAAAGCTTTACTCCCAACTCTACAGATAAAATCATGGGGGCTAAATTAGCTGTTACCACTCAACAAGAGCTCTTGGAGGCACTGTGGTTAGTTCTCTGAAAACATCCACTCAATCAGCAGTGGCAGTCAAAAAAGGAAACAGAAAGTTGGGAATCATTAGGAAAAGGATAGATAACAAGACATAAAAATAACCTATTGCCTCTATATAAATCCAGGGTGCACCCAGATCTTGAATACTGCCTGCAGATGTGGTCTCCCCATCTCAAAAAAAGATATCTTGGAATCGGAAAAGGTTCAGAAAAGGGCTACAAAAATGAGTAGGGGTATGGAACAGCTTCTGTATGAGGAGACATTAATAAGACTGGGATTATTCAGCTTGGAAAAGAGACGAGTAAGGGGGGATATGATTGAGGTCTATAAAATCATAACTGGTGGTGAGAAAGTAAACCAGGAAGTGTAATTTACTCCTTCTCATAACACAAGAACTAGCGGTTACCAAATGAAATTAATAGGCAGCAGGTTGAAAACAAACAAAAGAAGTATTTCTTCACACAACGCGCAGTCAACCGGTGGAACTCCTTGCCAGAGTATGTTGTGAAGGCCAAGACTATAACAGGGTTCAAAAAAGAACTAGATAAGTTCATGAAAGATAGGTCCATCAATGGCTATTAGCCAAGATGGGCAGGGATGCAATATCATGCCCTGAGTATCCCTAGGCTCTGTTTGCCAGAAGCTGGGAATGGGCAATGGGGGATGGATCACTTGATGATTACCTGTTCTGTTCATTCCCTCTGAAACACCTGGTATTGGCCACGGTGGGAATACACGATAGTGGGCTAGCTGGACCATTGGTCTGACTCAGTATGGTCATTCTTATGTTACTGCTGTTCAGTCTCCTTGATATCTGTGATGTCATAATCCTGCTCAGTTCTCCACTCTTCCATGGAGTCTGGATGGAAAGACAGGGTAGATGTCACATGCTGAGCTGGGCCTGTAAGAGCAACCTGTGTTCAGCCAGAGAGGGGCTCCTGGGAGAGCAGAGTCAGTGATCCGTTAAAGAGCCGGAGACCAGGGCCTGGCCTGAGTGTAACCCACCCAACTTGGATTCCACCCGTAATCATTCCATTTTATTGCAGGGACAGGGAGCAGGTTCAGTCTGTTCTGACAGCGGAACTCCCACCTGCGGAGAACACCACAAATCTGCCAGTTGGGACAGATGGAGATGCCGGTACCCTGAGTTGCTCCGATTTGGAGCAAAGACACCACAGTGTAGTAAAGCTGTTTAGACTAAACAAAAAATTCCGACCCCCTGCTTCCCTCGCAGCCCTCCTTCCCTCCCCCCTCATGGCCAGAGCCCTGAGACCTCCTCCTCCACATGGCCTGAGCCCCAAGATGACCTCTCCCCCCATGGCCTGAGCTCCCCCTGGCACCCCACTGCTGGAGCCCTGAAATCACCTGCCCCCCCCATGGCTAGAGGAGCCCTGAGACCCCCTGCTCCCCCCAATGGCCAGAGGAGACCTGGACCAGCTGGAGTCCTGAGCCTCCCCCAGTCTGCTCAGAGGAGCCCTGGGCTGGCTGAAGCCCCTGCAGCCACGCCTCCCTGCTGCAGACCCCAAGACATCCCGCAAAAATTCAAAAGCTCTTTTCTTCTCTCTTCTGGAAGAAGAAACTGAGCTTTTGCTACACCCCTTGCTGGTTCCGGGGTGGCTGAGGAGGCAGGATGTGTTACTCAGCTGCCCCGGAACCTGCATGGGGCATAATAAAAAGCAAATGTTTCCCTTGCAACTGGGGTCCCGCGGCAGCAGCTGCGCTAGGGGAGGCAGAGGGGAGGCACTGCCCATGTGCAGCTGTGTCAATTTAGCGGGGCTGGTGAAGACAAGCTGAGTCTGGGGCAGAGCGCTCTCCCATCAACTGCTGTACTCCACCTCCCCCCGTAGCGTAAGGTACGTCGGTGGAAGAGCATCTCCCATCGACACAGCGCGGCGTAGACACCGTAAGTCAGCTTAAGTTACGTCGACTCCAATTATGTAACTTACATTCCTGAAGTCGTGTAACTTGGGCCTTGGCTACACTTGCGAGCTGCAGCGCTGTAAAGCCGCCCCCAGCGCTGTAACTCACTCCCCGTCCACACTGGCAAGGCATTTGCAGCGCTGTATCTCCGTGGTTGCAGCGCTGCATGTACTCCACCTCCCCGAGAGCGTGTATTATGCTGCTGCTTCAGTGCTGCGGCGCCAGTGTGGCCGCCCAATGCGCTGTGAATGGCCTCCAGAATTATTCAGCAGTGTCCCACAATGCCTGTTCTAGCCACTCTGGTCCTGCTCTTCTGCTCATCACCTGGTTTCTAGCTTCCCCTCCCCCTTCAGACCTGATATCTCTCACCTCCCCTGGCTTCATATCCCCGCCCCACCCTTCTCCATCAGTTTATCCACGCTAGGCCCTGCCATTCCTGCAGCTCCGGCTCCTCGGATTGTCCCGTGCTCCCCTCCTCTGTAACGTCCCCTCGTGCTAGTTACTCATCCGGTTCTCATCAGCATCATAGCACTGACGCGCCTCGCACTCATGCATGGTTTGATCCTCCGCACCCCACGAGGCGGGACAGTGCTATTATCCCCATTGTACAGATGGGAAACTGAGGCCCAGGATTGATTGTATGATTTGCCCAAGGTCTGTAGCAGAGCCAGGAACTGAACCAAGTCTCAGTCCAGTTCCCTCTGCACAAGACCATCTTCTTCCTTCTACCCTCATTGCCAGGGTTGTCCCCAGCATATGCTCTCAGTGCAAAGACCTCTCAGCCAGCACGAAACACTGGAGCTGTTCAGTCTGTGGAGAGACCCTCTGCCACAGGAACTGCCAAGTTTAAAAAAAATCAGCTGGTTTAAAATTTAAAAGGTGCACCGACTACAGGACCAGCTACTGAATTTTGTCTGTGCCTAAGCTAACTGTGGTCTCAGCAGGGCCACATAGATGCAAAGGGCTTCCTTCCCCGGTCCTCACTTTGGAACAAGTGAAGGAGAAACCTCTGCAAACCTTCCATCCCATTCCCCAACTCCAGGATTGGGAAACATGCCACTTACCTCGGCATCCCCTCCTACTCAGATTCTACAGTGATGAGTGTGAACCTCTGCAGACGAGAATATGAAGCTGTTATTTCCCAGGCTTATCAAGAGTCACCCATCATAAAAATGTCTTGTGATGTTTTATTGAACCTGGACTATTTCAAATATCTCAGAGCATCCATTCTCAAACTGCGGGCGGTGGGACACCTGCTGGTTGTCCATGGCCAGCTCTGGCTGGTCACATGTTGCTGGCTTATCCTCCTTTTTTCCAGTTGCTACATCGCCTTAAAAGAAGGTAAAAGTAAATTAAATACTTTCCTATTGTTTTTTCATGCTGGGATGTTGTGGAATTGGACTGAGAAGCGAGGTGGTTCTAGTGTCACAGTAATAATAATACCCAGCTCTTACCTTGCTCTTTTCAGCCTTAGTCAGCAAGGTGCTTTACAGAGGTCAGTACCATTAGGCCCATTTTCCAGATGTGGAAACTGAGGCCCAGGGAAGGGAAATGACTTGCCCAAGGTAACCCACTCCAATCTCCTGTCTGCCAAGCCACATGCCTCCCAGGAGTGGGGGAAGAGGTGGTCCTTGCCATTGTGAATGGGAGAGGCGGTGGTCTAGCCAATCGTGGTGTTAAGATGTGGTCCACCCAGTGGCAAAGTGCAACAGCTCCCCTCTCAGACCAAACCTGCTTCCGTGTGGCTCAATCATTTAAAGCCAATTAAAAAAGCCTCACCGTTCTATGAGCAAAATGATGCCACAAAGCCACTGCTGAAAATGGTCCCTCACTCTGTGTGGCAGTCACAGGTTGAGTGCCCCAGCAGGCCTCAGTTAGCTAACCCCTTTGCAATTAAAATGCTGCGTGCTAAAGCATAGTGCACAGCCAGAGTGCAGGCCCCATGGCTCTTCCCAGGAGCCCAGCCCAGCCGAGGGCAGATGGAAGTGACCTGGACCATCCCCCCAGAACAGCTAGGCAGGGTGCGTGGAGGTGGGGGAGTAGCTTCTTAGAACAGGGGACAGTTTCCGTAGCCTCAACGGGCCCCACAGGGGCTCCAGGGCGAGTAGCTACAGAGGTTACTTAGGGCTCGATCCAACCCTGGTAACAGTATGTCTGATTTCTCTGATCTGAATAAGTTTTTAGTTCCTGCTTCAGCAGGTATAAATCAGCATTGCTCCTCAGTGTCAACAGAGCTACGCTGCTTTATGCCAGTTGACCATTAAAATGTGACCTGACGTCTTTCAGGAAAGAGAGCACATTTGGGGGCTCTATTACCTGACTATGTACATCTATGGTAGCATCATTGCATCACCCGCTGACCATAGATGGGGGTTGTGACTATACAAGGAAAACCTCGTCCCCTTTAACAAGGCCTTCTGGATCCCAGAGAGCACTTTAACACTCTGAGGACGGCAAGGGCTATAAACTTTACAGCTGCCTTTCAGAACACATTCCACTAAAAATATCTGGACCCCACCCATGAAGTGTCAGTGAACCAGCTGATTAACCGTCGTTTATTGGGTCTTGTGAAGAGTTTTATGAGTCAAAAAGAGAGACGATGGGAATGTTCCATAAACACAGGAGTCTGTAAAAGAAAAAAAATACCACTGCGGCTCTCATTCGCCCCCAGTGCTTTTAAAATCAGAGGATTGATTGGAATGAAGGTGATTTTAAATCATGATTTTAAATCACCAAATGGAAAGCCTTGATTTAAATCATCGCTTTTAATCAACTTTTCCATTTGTAATTCAGTTACTTATTTTCTCAAGAATGGGACATTCCACTGCTTGATATAACCATTAAAACATGTGGATTCAGCAGCATCTCTCGATCTAAACTGCCATGAGAAATGTTCCATTTTCCTTCTATTGGACTCAAATGACAGATGGTCCAGGCGCTTTCCAATATTGCCTGCACATTTGGGTCTAAACAAAACATCCAAACCAGCTTATTAGTGAGTTTCTTCCAAGGATGTTGGTGAACAATGTAACCGGGTGAGGTTGGCTAGTTTAGACCTCAAATACAGGGTTTGTTTTTGCAGCAAAGGGAAGGTGAAGGGGGTTGGATGAGTTCAGAAAACAAGGGGCCAGCTCCTCAGCTGGTGTCAATCAGCAAAGCCCCACGAATGTCAATGGAGCCGTGAAAAGCGACAGAGTCTAGAAGGTGCCACGGAAGGCCTTGTTAGATCTACAAGATATGCTGCTGAAGTCCCTCGGCCTAGGGGATGGATTTCCACATGCTGCACTTGTCATCCTGCTGGATACAGTTTCAGGATTGTGGGTGGGATTTTTTTAGTGATGGTTTCAGTGACCCCTGCCTGCAGCCTGAATGGAATCCATTCCTGACGTATCCACTCCCGGGCTGCCCTGGCATTGATGTGGAAACTCAAACAGCTATTCTTGTAAGCCCGGGCATTTGGCAAGGCCGATGTGTTCTCCTGAGAGGGCACAGAAGGAATCTGGCTTTTAACAACGTATATCACAACCCTTTTACAAGTACAAATGCACAGGAACACAGCCAGCCAAGAAAGGGCTCCATGGAGGTGAGGATCCGCATTTGCCCCTTAAAACTCAATACCCTGTATTTATAAAGCAGATTGCTAGCCTGGGCTAACAGCTTACGGAATCAAACAACATCCATGGAGCTGTCGCCTCTTTGCAATGAAAACATCTAAAGAATATGGTGCACTGCTTCCATTCCAGCGTACCTGGGGCCTGGAGCATCACTGATCAGCTGAGCTATCAGACCAGGAGCGGCAGTAGAGGGGAGAGCTGTATGGAGCACAGTGAGGATTTAGGGCTAGATCCTCAGTGAGTCTGATGAAGCTGAGGTAAATGGGCAATTGGTTCGCAGGGGACCAAGTGGCTGTATGCTACCTTTGTGCTCATCCAATGGCAGGAGGGAGCGATAGGAGACAGCTTCCAGAGTAACCTAGAGCAGCCTGAGGGCTACTCTAACATATATACCAGCTAGGGACCTCCCCGCCCCCAACATGCTCCCTTTTGGTGGGACTGGAAGAGGATGGTACGGAGCTAGCTGGCTATGCCAGTTCTGTACCTACTAGGCACTCCCCTGTACCACAGCAACTTTTTGAGTCTCTGGGCTATGTGGACCAGGATTTGAGCCACTTGAGTAGAGTTATTTACATGCCAGTTTTTGCAGGTTGTGGCTCCAGGAAAGCCCCAATTAATGACACAACAATAACATACACAAAATCAGGGTTAGGTACATTGCACTGCGGTCAGTAGAAAGGATTGCAGGATCAGGCTAAGTTAACAGAGTCACCAGTCAAAGGACAGGGATTCTGTTTCCAAATCTCCTCAGTCCAGAATGGCTCTCTGTGTGCTATGCCTGGACGTGCTCCAGATTGCCTTCCTCCCTGCCCCAGAAACATCTTTCTAAACCATTTGTATCAACAGTGCAAACATTAAATACTCTCTCCATACAACTGCTCTCCTCCCTCGAAGCTCCTGTAAGCTGCTCTTAAACAAACGAGTTCTTCATCCACCTGAAACATACGCCAGGAGGGCAGAACCCTAAACCAGCTCAAAAATGTTAAGGTGGGGAATAAAGTAGCTGGAAGATCAGAGATTTGTTTCAGGTATTTTGCTTCTCGGGATAAGAGCAGAACATTCCATGGTGTGGTCTGAAAGGGCTTTTCCAGGGCATGCAGAGCACCGACGGTGCTGGAGAAGATCCAAACCACATATTTCCTGCGCTGTCATTTAACAAAGAAGAGTGAATGAATTTAGTGCACATGGAAGTGCCAGATTGATCAATGCCCTCAATTTACTCTGGCATCATACCGCTAGGGTTAGAAATGTGTTCATCCTCTGTACGTGCCTTCTCTGCACAGATGTAGTGATTGTTTGTAACAACCACCCCTGAGCACTAGACTGAAACTAGGGTCTCCTTTTGTATAGGCCACTTTATAGCCGTCCCAGGGGAATGACTGACTTGGCTATGATTAACCTGTGGACCAAAGGCTTGTTGTACAACCCCCAGAGCCATCCAATCATCTCTCCCTTTCATCATCTATTCAGAAAAGAGTATTCCAATTTCCATCCCTAGCCAAACTAACATTTCTCAACCTCAGCATATTTTATAAGGGCAAAATTTTCAAAAGGGCCTTCATGATTTCGGAGCTCAAGTCTCACCTCTAAAAGTGATGTAGGCACTTTAGAGCCTAAATCTCAATAGATTTAGGCACCTACATCCCCTTTGAAAATGGGACTTAGGCCCTTCTGAAATGTTGATCCTAGATCCCTGGTAGTTTCCTAGAGATTTGTGATGCTTAAGTAGTTTCAGTTACAATTGCATCGTCTTGCTCCAGTTTTCTTATCGGCCTTCACTAGCTTTAAACTGACCCCTTCCGGTTTTTGCCCAGAGAAGTAATTTTGCCCCAAATCACAACATATGTTTTTGTAATGTCCTCAAAGATCCTCTTGAATAAATCAGTCCCCGTTCTGAAGAGCCTTCCCATTGCAGAGGATATAAACCGATGAGCCATTTGTCAGCACCATGTGTGCTTAGAACGGCCCCCACCACTGTAATGTCTGAGCCCCTGATAGTCTTTAACTTGTTCAGCCTCACAACAGCCCTGGGAGGTAAAGAAGGGCCCCATTGTACAGATGGGGAATTGGGGCACAGGAAAGCTAAGTGACTTTCCTGGTGTCACACAGGAAGTCTGGCAAAGCAGGGAAGTGTCCCCAGGTTTCCCAAATCCCAGGCTAGTTTCCTAACCACTGGATCATCCTTCCTAGACATCCTGGAGCCCTTGCCAACTTGTGTCCGTTTCTAGGCATGCTGGGCTGCCTTCTCCCAGTGATTTCATTAATTCAGAAGAGAATTTAATTCAATGTCGCACACAGACATCCACCACTTTCTAATGATTTACATTCTGCTAGGGTCTCTGAATCCAAAATGATGGACAAGAAACGGGCAGATGGACACGAGGCGCTCTGGGTCCCAACCCACCCCCGCCCCCTGTAGCTGCAATGGGAAAGTTCCACCCAGAACCCTGAATACCTTACAGTGATGGGAATGGAACAGGAGATGTGGCTCGAAGAATTCTCAATGGAAATGGAGGAATGCAGGTGCTAAAACAATCATTCCACAAGCAGAAAAAAGTTAGAATCGCAGCAGTTAGATGGGAGGTTGCAGATTGCAAACTCTTAGGAGCAAGGACTGTCTTTTGTTCTGTGTTTGTACAGCTCTTAGCACAATGGGATCCTGGTTGATGACTAGGGCTGGATACAGATGAATACCAATAATAAAGGAGGGAGGTGAACTGAAAGGGGGAAGAATTTTTCTCAGTCACAATTCTAGACTAGTGCTCTCATCAACTATCAAGGAAACAAGCACTTCATACCTAATACACCAAGACTGTCGTCTTGCAACTGTGCTCCATGGACCTTGGTTAGGTACAGAGACTTTGCTAGTCTTCCACTGACAGCTGGCTAGTCGTGTGGTGCTGGTCTCCTTCTCGCTTCCAGACGCTACGTCATATTCAAAACTGGCTAGAAATACGTCAAATAATTTCAAAATGTTGCTTTTCAAGGTAAACGCTTGTGGTTTTTGCCCAAGGGGGTTATGGGAGCTGTCCATCAGGCAATCGCCAACAAAATGGGGTCCGCATTCTGAAAACTGATGAGAAACCCCTGCGGTAAGGCTGGGATTTCAAAGGTATGTAAGGGAGTTCGTTATAGGGGTGCCAATTTTGGTTGGACCTATTCCTGGAGGTTTTATCACATGACAATCTTTAATTAATGATTAGTCTTCGATTCTTGGAGACTCCAGGACAATCCTGGAGGGTTGGCAATGCTAGTGAACTAGGAGCTGAACTTCCAGGCCTAGGTACCACTATAGGTAGATGGTGCCTAGGCCTGGGCTCCTAACTAACTCCTTTAGGCTCCTATAACGCCCCACAGCCATTATTTAGATTCCCTTATTCCTGTTGAATAGTACCTTCCTCCATGAAGTCAGTGGGGACTTGATTGAATTAGTTGGGGTTGGTCCTGCTTTGAGCAGGGGGTTGGACTAGATGACCTCCTGAGGTCCCTTCCCACCCTGATAGTCTAGGATTCTATGACTTTTGCGAAGTGCGATGCTAATAAGGAAATATTGGAAATCAGATGAAATAACGAAACGAGTAAGGAGATGGGCTCAAACCAGGAGATGGGCTGGTAAAATGTAAGACTCACAGCTACCAACGTTGGTGAACCAATAAGAACCAAGTCCGGTGAGTAGGGCATGGGCCCACAGAACACCCGTTGGTAGACGGGACAATAACCTTAAATGTTGGCGACTGGCTATCAGCAATGGTCATTGAAAGGTAACACTGTAGCAGAGTGCTCTAGGAGCAGGATGGCTGGCGTGCATACAAGAGGAATGCCAGTATTTTCTGGCCACACTCATACGGAAAAATCCTTAGATAGCAGCACAGGGGTTATTAGGCAAAGGAATGTGCAAAGAATCTTGGTTATATACAGTAGGCTGTAGGGTCAGCCAGTTTAGTAAAGGAAGCCAGTCCTCATGACAGTGAGAGAGGAAACAGGCCAAACACAAATCAAGAGGGTGGGAGAGGGGGGAGGAAATCATGTCACGTACCATCTGACTGTATCAGGCTGCAGGAAAGCTCTGGGTAGAGAGGCTGCAAAAAGCAAGACCTGAATGAGAGATGCCACACAACAGGATCAATGAGAGAAGCCTTCAGAGGACAGGAAATCTGCAAGGAAAGAAAGAAATGCCTGATTATTACTATTTGTGAGCTGGTAGTACCTGGAGGCCCCAGCTAAGAGCGAGACCCAGTGTGCTAGGCGCTTTACGTACACATAGCGAGAGAAACCCCTGCCCCAAATTGCTCACAAGCTCTATAGACAAAAGGAAGAATGGGAGAAAGGCTGATTATCCCCATTTTACAGATGGGGAAGTAAGGTCCAGAGAGATTAAGTGATGTGCCCAGAGTCACATAGGGAGGGTGTGGTCCCCCTGGGACTTGAGCCCACCCTCCTGAGGCCCAATGCCACCACCCCACGGGTCATCTTTCCTCTCGGTTAAGAATGGGGACAGGAAGAAGGGACAATGCTAGAAAATGAGGCTTGCAATTATCCCGTTAGCTGTGCGCATGCAGCTCCCACTCACCGGCTAGGCCCCAGGGGAATGCGGTGATAAACGGAGTTTTTTCTGAGCTGATGGTTTCTACAGCTCCATCCGCTGAGGGCAGTCAGGACCATTTGCAGTAGCATGAACGCCATAGCTAGAGCATATACCTCAATGGACATGCCAAGTGCCTGTAAGTCCCCTTAGGGTTAGGTGTGGCGACCCTATGTCTTTGAGGATGACTCAGGTAAAGCTGATGTGCCATCTGGCAAAGGCAAGCAGCAATCTGCAGAACACCCCTTCTCTGTCTCATGAATACCTCTTCCTCAGGACGTCCCCGGGGACTAGATTCAGGAGCCCTGGCCTGCCAACAGAAGCATGGAAAAGAAAGCCAGACAATGGGAGATTCAAGGGCAGGAGGAAGACCGGACTGCTCTTGGGAAAGAATATTTTCTATTTCACTTCTTGGATGGAGAACCATTAAAGGAAAGTTCTTTGGTCAGGGAAAAAACTGCCCAACATCTCTTACGAACGTACAAAGAACTAGAGAATTCCTAAGAGTGCTGTTATTCTGGCAGCACAATTAGCAATGAGAAGAGAAGAGACCTAGTTTGGCCATCCAATGAGTATTTCTCCCGACGGGTCTGATTCAAAACCCACTGAAGCCAATGCGAGTTTTTTCATTGACTTTACTGGGATTTGGATCAGGCCCCTGGCCTCCAGTTCTTTATTTTGTGCAGTTTTAAGTAAACACAAGTAACAAGGTTTCATCATTTCCTTTGGGAGACAGTTAAAAAAAAAAAATAGAGTCCAACAGATCTCGTTGCCAGAATATTTCCCCCCTAACATTAAGCTTAAATATCAGACCCCTCCTTTCTCAGTAGTTGTTTGGCCAAACTTTGTGTGGGTAGCTTTGAATTTTATTTCTGTATTAGGAGGACTTCCAGCTGCGAAAAAAGATTCCATGGTCCAATTCCATCCAAGAGAACACTTGAGTTTTGAGCATGGGGCCTCCAGGTGGCGCACACGACGACAGCGCCAGGGGACAAATCAACAGTGCCAATGGAAAAGCTGCCACCAAACGGAAAGGGCCTTGAATAAAACAAGGAGACCAGAAAGATCATAAACCAAGGCTAAATAAATGACGTAGAATGCACATGAAATTAGCACCCAAAGGTAAGACAAACAGATGCTCCAGTAGCATAGGGATGGCAGAGATGATGATTATTCCAGAGCGGCACAGACATTTGTACAGGTCCTACAACAAAGGTAATCTAACCCAAGCCACCAGAAGTACAACGGTCCTTTTATGTAATGGACGTACAGAAAGGAGGCCACGAACCCTTTCAGACTAACAAAAAAGCAGAGCGTGCAGTGTAAAGGATGGGAAAGAAATTAGCCTATTCCAATACTATCAGATGGGACAGTGAGGGCCCAGAGATAGGAACTGTACAAAATTCCCCTGACTATGTAGATACATGGCAATTGTGTGTCATACCCCTCCTAGAGTGGCTGGTTCACTGGCTCTGCTGTACCCTCCATCTCCTGATGTCAGCCGATCAAGACTGGATACCTTTCTGGAAGGTCAACGCACAAGTCATTGGGCTCAGCGCAGGAGTAAGTGGATACAGTTCTCTGGCTGTGTTATAGGGGAGGGCAGACGATGATCTAATGATCCTTTTCAGGCTTACAAATCTATGGATCTATAATGGCATACTACTGCTACCAGCAAATGGAGTTATCCCTGTAGCTTAAGTAGAAGAGTTTGCATTGCAATGCTGAAGGATCCTAGCGCTTAGCCCATGAGAGGGAGCTGCATGCGCACAGCTAGTGGGGAAATTGCAAGCCTCGTTTTCTAGCATTGCCCCGTCTTCCTACCCCCTTCCCATCTTAACTGAGAGGAAGGCTGACCCATGTGGTCATGGCATTAGGACTTCGGAGGTGTGTGGGTTCAAGTCCCGGCTCAGCCATAATAATCTAGTCCCCAAGGATGACGAGCATTACCTCTGCATGGAAAAAGAAAAGGTTTGATGAATCTGGTATATTGGTTGTATCTCAAAAAACCCTTTAAAATAGGCACTTTTTATTTATAACGGGGAGTGTAATTAACCATTGGAACAAATTAAAGGGGTATGAGATTCTCCATCAGTGGAAATTCTTAAACCCAGATTGGATGTTTTTCTGAAAGATCTGCTCTCGTTCAACCACGGTTATTGGACCGGAGACAGGAATCAATTCAGGGAAGTCCTAAGGCCTGTGCTAGGCAGGAGATGAGCACAAAGGTCCCTTCTGTTCTTCTAATCGGGGCAGGGGGAGGAGGGGAGGTGCGGGGAGAAGGGGCAGAGAGTCCAGAAAACAGATGTTCAACAACTGTAATTTTGCTCATCTGAGGTTTGTGGATCACTGCCTGAATGTAGAGCACAGTGTACCTGTGACAGATAGTGAACACACTTGCAATACGTCCAGGGAACTTAATTCTATGACATGGGATGGGGGGTTACCACAGCTCCCCCAGGAATTAAAAAGCAGTGTGTGTGTGTGTGTGGGGGGGGTGGGGGGAGGGTAACTCTGGCAGGTTGCTGAGACTGTAAACAGCTCCAGAGATGTACCACCATTGGAGGGGTTGCCTAGACTGGTTCAGGGAAATCCTAGAGGAGACGCAAGAGGCAAAAGACAAAGATCTTGGGATATAAAGGTGGAGCTTAAACAGACACAGGGACTCCTTTCTGATCCAGCAAACGGATAGGACCTTTTCTCCAAGGGAGAGCCTCAAACCTTGCTGAAGGTTTGGCCTGCCAGAGCCCCGTAGGACCAATCCATGACTAGTGGTATGTTTAAATAAGCATGTAGATCAGTTTATTGCTCTTTATATGCTCTCTCTGGGATGCTTTTGTCCTTAAATGAATGGACCTGCTTTGGCAGAGCCATGTGATCACTGTCCTTGTCCTTGGAGAGAACTTACAGAGCGGGGGGCTGGATGTTTGGCAGACCTGCCTGGGGATAATCAGTCAAGAGAGGGCAGCGGCAGCCTGAAAACACCTGGTCAAGAAGGAAGTGGGACGTTTATCCATGCTCAGAGATAGCTAGATGTCTCACATCTAGGAGGGCATTCCTTGAGCAGCCCATGGAAGGGAGTTACCCAGATGCAGTTACCCAGAAACACTTAATGTTTAGTCCTGACAACCAAACCCTCCACTTTTGCTGGCATAATTATTCCCCTTCCCTGAGTGACATAAGCCTCTACCAGTACAGTTCTGGTAGCCTACTGCCAGTGCAGATGCAGAAGTTAGAAGCAGTTTTCCAGAAACAAACCCACAATGCAACTGTCCCTTCAGTGGTGTCCTGTCTGGTCAAAGTTTTGAACTCTGCTACACAGGGGTCACAGAGATCACCTCCCATTTAAAATGTCCTCTGTGTAGGGTTGCCAACTTTCCAATTTCTGGAAACTGGACACCCCTGCTCCACCCCTCCCCCTGAGGTCCCGCTCCTGGATTCCCTCTCCCATCACCCCTGCTCCTGCAGGTGGCAACCAGACTTTTGGAGGCCGGTCAGTGTTTCTGACTGGACTCCGTCAGGTGTCCTTTTTGACCAGACATTCCGGTTGAAACCCGGACACCTGGCAACCCTACTTCAGTGTTTTGAACTGATGCCTCTTTCCTTGTCTCCTCTACACGACAATTACAAACACGGCTCAATCTCGCCCCCTGGTGTGTCACAGACCAGGAGAGAGGTGCTGAATTTCCTCTGCTCCGCAGGGAAAGAGCAGAATGGCATTCCTGCAGGAAAGAGAACGTGTTTGCTGACCCGATAGCAGGCAGGGGATGTGGGTCCCATCTATTGCCTCAGCTCAGTTGGGGAAGCCCAGTTACTGAATCCATCTGTTATTTCCTGCACATGGCCCAGGCTGACAACCTTGTACAGCAGGACACGCTTAATCACCTTGCACACCTGGATGACGACCGCCTCTGACATAGATTTACCAACACCCTGAGTCTCCGCTCGGCCTGCACCACTCGGGGCCGACAGCCTGACCCATGCTGCCTCTTGTCGCTGCTTGGCACCCCCCCAAACGTTCCTCCGCACCCTCATAGGAGGACGCCCCCCCTTTTTTTGGCAAACTGGGCATTCTCTCCATTTGCTCTTGCCAACTGATGATCAGTTGGCAAGAGCAAGCGGGACAAATGCCCATTTTTGCCAGAAATAATCCGGATGTCCGAAAAGGGAACTGCCTGGCCAAAGTGGGACGTATGGTCACCCTAACACTGAACAACAGCAATCCAAGCTTCCAGACAGCCATTGCCACCTGTTTCTCCGTTGTCAGAGAAGCTCTCCTCTTCTGGTCTGTGCAGGGCTGGGGTGAGGTTGGCCCACAGCTCCAGGAAAGCAGCCTTCAACATCCAAAGGTTCTGCAGCTACTTCTGGTCAATCCCAGGTTTGCATCTGAATCATGTCCTCCCCGTTGATACCTCAGTCCCCACTCCACCCCGTGCAGTCAGCCAGTGAATAGCTGCAATAGCTGGTCAGGTTCACTCACGGTCCATTGGTCCTCAGTAGCCGGTGGGCTTACAAAAGAATCCCTTGTCCTGTCCTTAAAATGGGCAAGAGTCGGCCTGCTCAGGGCAGCATCCTTGTTTCTGGAAGCGAGATTGAAAACAAAGCGAATTAGGGGATAGGACAGTGGGATTTATGGGAATTTTCATCCCAATCTCACACTTCTTTGAGAGGCGCGAGGGCACGTAGCTCCAGAGCACACTGGAAAGACTTCCTACACGGCATCACACCAGGACAGGGCGGCACAAGGACGCCTATTCACAGCGCCATACGTCTTTTGCGGATCCAACCGGACGCTGTATGGACACTGTCTCCGCACAGGCAGCCAAACGCGAACGTGCTTTGCTGGAATCACTTTGTCAGTAGCCAGGAACCGGCTGCCTTTGTGCTAGTAAACGTTTCTAGTGTAGACAAGGGCCAAGATAAGTTCTCCCAGAAAAGAAAAAAATGTTAAAGGAAATGGGAAATATGTAAAATCACAAAGGACTTAATGAAAATTGATCCATCTCTCGCCTTCGCTCAGTCTCCGGATGCAAGAAAAAGAGACACAAGATTATACCAGAAGTAAGGCTAATTGGAAATTTGTTGATGACTTTTTTTTTTTGGACAAAAATGCCATTTTGATCAATACTGAAATGTAGATTTCAATGAAATTTCATTTCAAATGATTTTTCAAAACAATTTTTTTCACCTTAAATGTTTTTAAAAGTTAAAATAGAAACAAAACATTTTGATCCACCCAAAATAGATTTTTTCTTCCCTGAATTTTGTTTCATGGGAAATTCTGAAACTTTTTGCTCACGTTCTGTTTTGGAACAAGAGGAAACAGCAGAATTTCCTGCAAAACAGAAAACCAGGCCCCCTCCCAGCTCTGGTTAGAAGGCAGGGCACTTAGAACAGATCCAAAGAAATGTGTTTTCACAGCAGGCTGGATCAATGGAATTCACTAGTACAGGAGTTCCCAGAGACGGTGACTTTGTATTTAAAGCATTGTGCTGGACTCAGGAGAGCTGGGTTCAATTTCTGGTTCTGCCACAGATTCTCTGTGTGACCTTGGCCAAGTCATTCCATGGTGCCTCAGTTCCTTGTCTGTAAAAAGGGGATAATACTTTTCTCCCACCTTTTGATCTGCCCGGTCTCTTTAGATAGTGAGCTCTTTGGAGCAGGGCAGTCCCTTACCGTGTGTGCACGTACCCTCAGGATTGGGGCCTCTAGGTGCTACTGTAATACAAATAATAAACAACATCCATCAAATTCCTTGGCTGGCTTTTAAAAATGGCTGGTGACACAGATAATAGTGTGTCACGCTTGCAGGTGTGAGCCTACTGTCGATGAGCTCACAATCACAAAGCACAGTCTAGATCATTTATGGTTTGCTTAACAGGAAGCAGTGGAATGTTTCCCTCTTTCTCTCAAGCCCTGGTACCGCTGCAGACAGGATGCCAAATGAGATGGGTTAATAATTTAATCTAGCACAGTAAATTCTGTGTTCCTAATTTACCAGTGCAGCGAAAGCTGTGACTCAGAGACAAAGGTCACGGCCCCGAGAGTTCTGTGGAGCTACAAGTGGAAGATGAAATTCATTTCCCAAAAATATCCCTGAAAATGGGCAACTGTTTCTCTAAAATTCTTTATAGTTGAGCCAGCAGAGTTCCCAAACGTGATTGGTTCACAAACACCACGTTTACATACCACAGTTTGGGAACCAATGGATGCAGATCTCCTGGGCTGCAGAGAAAAAAGATCCCCCATGTACTACTTGAAGTGTGTGGGAGCAAATCAGAGATGGTTCCAATTATTTAAAACTAATTCCCGGAGGAGGAGGAGGGGCAGGGTGGATTTCTAGAATTTACTTCAGAGAATAAGAATTACAGTTAAGTAACTTTCTGCTCCGCAAAATGCAAGCGTGTTTCCCCGGAGATCCCCCGCTCCTGGGACCTAGAACGTTTGGGAAATAAATGAACAATTTTCAGTGTTAATTACAAACAAAACAGAAAAACCTTATGTCAGGGGGAAAAAAAATCACAAGACATCCCAACCAGGAACATACTTGGGGTGTGAGTCAACCGGTGGGTGGGGGAAGAGAAAGTTGTGCCCTTTAACTTAATGAAAAAAGCATAAGGAATCAGACAATACTTTGAACTACATTTGCCCATCCAAAAATAAGGCCAGAGTGAAAACACATGACTCAACCATGATTTACGCCCAACCCTAAAGAAAAAGCATGGGTCAGATGGGTCTCTGTAAAGTGAATCAGAGAGAATTGTTTTAACAGGTTAATACATACAATAACCTGGAGCAGATAAGATTCTGTGTATGCAACGTATGCTTTACACCAGGGGTGGGGAACCCTTTTTCTATCAGGGGCCACTGACCCACTGAAAAAAATCAGTCGCAAGCCACACACAGCCCTGTGGGGGGTGTGGGGGATGGGGTGGAGGCACTGGGCTTCCCCCGCAGCAGAACAAGCTGGTGCTCACGGCTCCAGCCCTGCAGGAGGTGCAGAGTCTTGGGGCTTCCCCTGGGCTCCGGGGTGGGGCCAGAAATGAGGGGTTCAAGGTGCGGGACGGGGCTCCGGGCTGGGGTATGGGCTCCGGCTGGGGGTGCAGGCTCTGGGGATGAGGGGTTTGGGTGCAGGAGGAGGCTTTCAGCTGGGGTGCGGAGGAAATGCAAGGTGCCGGCTCTGGGCGGGAGTTTGGCTCCAAGAGGGGGTTCAGGGCTGGGGCAGGGGGTTGGGGTGAGGGGCCTGGGAGGGAGTTAGAGTGCAGGAGGGGGTTGAAACTGGGGGCAGGAGGTTCAGGGTGGGGCAGGGGGATTTGTACCTCAGGTGGCTCCCAGTTGGTGGCACAGTGGGGCTAAGGGAGGCTCCCTGCCTGCCTTGGCTCCGAGCTGCTCCCAGAAGTGGCTGCCATGTCTGGCCCCTAGGCGGAGGAACCTGGGGCTCTGCACGGTGCCTGCGCCCCACAGGCCCCACCTCTGCAGCTCCCATTGGCCGCATTTCCCAGCCAATGGGAGCTGCAGAGCCGGCGCTGGAGGTGGGGACAGCACGCAGAGCTTCCCTGATCATCCCTGTGCCTAGGGGCTGCAGGGACTGAGGTCGCTGCACGGAGCTGACCAGACTTTTAACGGCCTGGCAACCCTCCCCCTGCAATGAGTGAGATGGCACTCACGGCTCCACCCCCATGGGGGGACGCCGAGGCTTCCGGCCCGTGGTGCAGAGACTTGCTGAGGGCCGGATGAAATGAAGCAGGGGCTGGATCTGGACCGTAGTTTCCCCACCCCTGCTTTAGACCTATATTAAATAAAACACAGCTTTTTAACACTACACTTCCATAGAAACATATATATTTCCAGAAACATGTCTCACACCCAGATCTGTTTTTCCATATGAAGTTTCATAATCTAGAACTGTAAACTATACATCAAAAACGCTAATAGTATCATTGTGCAACATAACCAAGTTTGACAAAATATTTATGACAAAAATCTTACATTTGGGATTATTTTCCCCGTGTGGCTGGAAATGGTCTTAAAATCCTTAATGATGCACAGCAATAGGAAATACCATGTATATGGCACTAATATGAATATAGCCGCATAAATTTGCATGGCTTTCCAGGATCAAAATTTAGTGAAAAGACGTGTCAAATAGTCCCAACGTTTGCAACCACAAAAGTCTTAAAAAATGCTGTTTAATGCCTCTTTGGCCCAGTGACTATGGAATGAAAACAAATACTCTTTAGAGCCCAGTAAAGCTGGGAGCAACTCTCTGGCCTGTGCTCTGCAGGTCAGACCAGATCATAAGGGTCCCTTGTGGCCTCAGCATCTCTGAACTTCTACATTTGCCCAATGCCAAAGAAACCCTCTAAGGTTCATGTTGTCATCACATGGAATTTTGGCCCAATTTCCCTGCAGAAAAAGCCTACTGAGAGGCTGAAAATAGAATGAACAAGGGACAGTGGATGAGATAATCCCCATGGCAGGAAAAGCCACAGGAGAACATGCCAAGTTCCCACCCAATTCCATTGGGGACGATGAGGGGTTGGGCCTTGTCAAGGTTCCTTCCCCACTCTGAACATTAGGGAACAGATGTAGGGACCTGCATGAAATCCAGCTTAGATCTGCTTTTGCTGCTACCACTCCCAGTGTGCTAAGTCCCTTCCCTGGGTAGCCTTGAGAGACTGTTCCACCAATTCCCTGGTGAACACTGATCCAAACCCCCTTGGATCTTAAAACCAGGAGGAAATAATCATCCCCCCCCCCTTCTCCCCACCAATTCCTGGTGAGTCCAGATCAATCCCCTTGGATCTTAGAACAAGGAAAAATCAATCAGGTTCTTAAAAAGAAGGCTTTTAATTAAAGAAAGAAAGGTAAAAATCATCTCTGTAAAATCAGGATGGAAAATAACTTTACAGGGTAATCAAACTTAAAGAGCCCAGAGGACCCCCCTCTAGCCTTAGGTTCAAAGTTACAGCAAACAGAGGTAAACACTTTAGCCAAAGGAACATTTACGAGTTGAAAAAACAAAGATAAAACTAACATGCCTTGCCTGGCTGTTACTTACAAGTTTGAAATATGAGAGCCTTGTTCAAAGATTTGGAGAGAATGGATTGATGTCCAGTCCCTCTTAGTCCCAAGAGCGAACAACCACCAAAACAAAGAGCACAAACGAAAGCCTCCCCCTCCCCCCCAAGATTTTAAAGTATCTTGTCCCCTTATTGGTACTTTGGGTCAGGTGTCAGCCAGGTTACCTGAGCTTAACCCTTTACAAGTAAAAGGATTTTGGTGTCTCTGGCCAGGAGGGATTATAGAATTGTACACAGGAGGGCTGTTACCCTTCCCTTTATAGTTATGACAGGCCTTCACAAGCCTCAAGTTTCCATGAGATCCTGAAGAAGCAGAGCTCCCACAGGTGCTGCCCCTGAATGTCCCTCAGGAATGGCTGTGTTCACTTGGGGAGCTGGCTCTGATTGCACCCCCCTTCTTTTCTCTGCAGGGTGTCATGCCCTAGAGCATGCTGTGATCCCACCCCTTTCCTGCCCACTGGGCCCAATCTGCTGCTTTCATGGGGTTTGAAGGAGAACAAGACCAGCACTCCTCACAGCCAGAACAAACTTCCTTCAGTTGGCAGGACACAGGATGATCTGCCCTAGAAGGGTGTAGAATTAAGACCTAATTTCAAGACCCCACCCCCTTGAACTGAAATTTCTTAGGGATCACAGCAGCTGCACCAGTGATTGCAGCAGGACTCGGGTGAGGGTGTGATGTCAAAATTGAGCCCTGGCTTGTGGGTGAACGAAATTTCTACCTAAAAACTACACCCTTGAAGCTCATCATTTAATCCTACTTAGTGGAGGAAGGTCTGCAGCTGTTACTCCTTGCTCCCATCTGTATCGCATCCAGACCTCTGACCAAAACAGCAGGATGGAACATGCATTGAAGAGGCACCTCCTGATGCCCATCACTTTGTTCCAGTGGCAAATTATAATTAATTTTTTTTTGCACTGATTAAACTTGAGACAATTTTAAGCACAGATTGGATCGGTCACCCTACGACTCCAGATACTGTTTTGCCATTATTTAATCAGACTTTTCCCTTTCAGCTTTTAAATACAGACACCTCAAATTCTGTCCCTTTCACAAATGATAAAGTCAGAACTCTCCTCCCATTGCAGGGCTGCTCTCCTCTGTCCCTAGTTGCACATGCTTCCTACTTTCCCTTATTTAAGTATAAGGCCTTGTGTACATTAGAGCTGTAGGTACACAAGCCCAGAAACTCCTCGCTTAACGTTGTAGTTGTTCCTGAAAAATGCAACTTTAAGCGAAATGATGATACACGAATCCAATTTCCCCATAAAAATTAATGTAAATGGGGGGCGGGTTTAGATTCCAGGGACATTTTTTTCACCAGACAAAAGACTCTCTCTTTATATATATATATATATATATATATATATATATACACACACACACACACACACACACTATAAGTTTTAAACAATTGAATACTGTACACAGCAATGATGGTTGTGAAGCTTGGTTCAGGTGGTGAAGTTAGAGGGTGGAAGAGGAAGGGATATTTCCCAGGGAAATGCCTTACTACTAAATGATGAACTAGCACTCGGCTGAGCCCTCAAGAGTCAACAAATTGTTGTTAATGTAGCCTCACACTCTACAAGGCAGTACAAATGGAGGGAGGAGACAGCATGGCAGATAGAGACACACACCCTGTGTAGGACAGAAAGATGTGCATTACCCCTTTAAGTACATTGAGCCCACTCTAAGTACATTGCTTTAAGTAGATCAGCAAGTTGAGACAGCAGCTGCTGCCAGCAAGCTCCCTCCGTCCTGAGCCCTGTCGTGTCGTCCCCCTCCCGCTCTGTGGAGATGGGGTAAGCAGGAGCACAGGGGAGGGAGACACCCTGATAGCCCCCCTCTCCTACCGCACAGCAAGCAGGAGGCTTCGGGGAGCAGCTCCAAGGCAGAGGGCAGGAGCAGCACATGACAGTGGGGGAAGGGACAACTGAACTGCCAGCAATTGATAACCTGCTGGACAGCTATGCACAGGGAACTTAGGGGAGCTGATGGGGGGGCTGCCGGTCCACTCTGGTTCCAAGCCCCCACCAGCTAGCTCAACAGGCTGCTCTTCCTGCAAGCAGTGGACAGAGCAGGCGACTGCCAAACATTGTAAGGGAGCATCGCGCAACTTTAAACGAACATGTTCTCTAACTGATCAGCAACGTAACAATGAAACAACGTTAACCAGGATGATGTTAAGTGAGGAGTTACTGCATAGTCAAACTGTTCCAAACCACTGGTTGTAGACACTGTGCATTTGATGTAAACTGCTTTCATTGTCACTGGGGCAGCCGACCCTGGCTTCAGACAATACTTGTTTCAAAACTGAGTGAGCTGCACTGGTACACAGCCCAGTTCACGCTGGTGCAACATACCTATGCTAGGGGTGACTAAAACCCAGTGTTGACAAGGCCCATGGTTTATTTCTCTGGCAGTAGCACAGCGCACGCACCTTCTGAAATAACATTTTTATTTTGTCATTTTTCCTCATCTCTTTACTGCACTGAATCCACGAACTTCTCTTGGGACACTGCCCAGCAGCTCATCTGTAATACTGGTTGAAGTTTATTTGAAAATTAAAAACAAAAAACTTTAAACCGAAAGTGAGAACTTCATGTAACCGGAAACCAGTGCAGCCTGTAGAAAATGCAAATGAGAAACTTTGTAACAACTATTTCAATAGAAGTGGCTGTCTCGTCCTACCATCTTGTCTCATGAACAAAGGAATCCAGCTGAGACTTCTGATCAAAAGAAACTCAACATAAACCCTCAGTGTAAAGGGTGTATTAGTAAGGAGAAATGCAGTCAAGATTCTTTAGCTAAGGCACTTCTTCTCTGCACATTACATCAAGTTGTGTATCGGACGCAGAGGTTAACCACATATTTTTTTTCTCATTCCAGCAAAAGAAAGCTAAGGGCCCTTCACATTCCAGAATGTGAAGAACTACCTCTTGAAAGTACTAGTGGTATGCAGTCATGATTTTCCTGGAATAAATTCCTTTAATTCTGCAGCCATGGAGGAAACTGCATTGATTTTGCTTCCTCATTTGTACCTTGCCAGCTGACTTCCAGCTACAGATGAGCCCAAATTGTAGTGCTTAATACAAAAGCCACCCCAAAGCTCCAGGGAAGTTCGGATCCAAATTCCGTCTTTGCAGCTCAGGCCCCTTGCTGCTCAAAACTCAGTTGGTGTTAATTAGCATTGCTCCATTGTCGTTATGCCAGTTTGCACCAGCTGAAGATCTGGTGCAACATTCCAAACCTCGAAGCAGCTTTTGACCAGCCTCTATTTTGTTTTTCCAAAGAACCTGGTGAATCAACCTTTTGTTCTTCCCCAGACCACATGGATCCTTCCCACACAACAGTTAATTGGTTGAAGTCCAGGAATGAAATTACAGGTGTAGACCAGTGAGTGACTAAATTCCTGAATTACATGAAACAGCAGGGCTAGAAATCCAAGTTCTCTCTCATGGGAGAAAACTGGGAGTGCAGACTCTTTCCAGTGGTTTCCCAGACTCATTTCTAGGTCTGGTTGGTCACAAGGCAGTGCTGGACATTTAATTTGAAACACCTTGATTGATATGGAAGATAATGATCTTTTCTCCTGATGCCTATAGGCAGTTGGACTCATGTTGTTAAGGCACTTTGGCTTTACAGACAGAGGGAGTGAAAAAATAGCAATACAGATTTTGCACTAAGTATAAACTTTGCTGTGAAATGTTTGGCAAAGGCGAGATACACGTTGTGATGTGGTGGCCAAAAGGTTACTGGCAACAGATGTCTGGGTTGGCTTGCCGAATGGATTCAGGGCTTTGACACTTGCAAAGTGACTAACTCAAATGCCAATGCAGCAGCTTTTTCTTTTTGTATGCGGACGTTAGAGCTTGTTGTGCAGGTGCCGTAACCAGAGGATAGCCACTGAATCAAGGGAAGCTAGGCATTATAAACTGCCCTCCAGATGTTGAGTGAGGCACTCTTCCACCACGAGTTATTGTCCGCAGCACTGCCCCACAGTCACAACATGGGGAGGAAATCTGTCAAGTGCAGCGCCACCAGGTTTGGGTGCAGATTTCTGTGGTTCTGGGACAGCAGATCCGGCCAGAGCAGCAGCTGCAGTGGGGTAGCTACTGAAAGGTCCATCAGTGTGTTGAACCATTGCTGGTGAGACCAAGCCAGGGCTATCAGGATCACCTTTGCCTTGTCTTGTTTGATCTTCATGAAGACTCTGTGGATCAAGGCCACTGGTGGGAAGGCATACATTAGAGCCCCCAAGCATGGCAGCAGGAAGGCGTCCGACAGGAAGCCCCTGTTCATCCTCCGAATTGAGCAGAACACGTGGCACTTCTTGTTCTGACGGGACACAAACAGGTCCATCTATGGAGTTCCCCACCTTTGGAAGATCACACTGATCACCACCTGATGGAGCAACCACTCATGGTGAGAAGTGAAGGTCCTTCTTAAGCGATCTGCTAACACATTCCTGGCCACGGGAAGATGCGCAGCCATCAAATGAATGGCATATTGCACACACAGATCTCAAAGGCGGAGAGCTTCTTTGCACAGGGCCAAAGACCTGGCTCAGACCTGCTTGGTGATGTAATACATTGCAGCGGCATTGTCCATCAGGACCTGTACCACCTCACCCTCCAGGTGGGACAGGAAAGCCTGGCAGGCCAGGCAAACAGCTTTGAGCTCCCTGACGTTTATGTAGAGGGACCAATCTTCCCACGACCAATGACCTTGTGTGCTGAGCTTGCCCAGGTGGGCTCCCCAGCCCAGGTCTGAGGCATCAGAAACCAGGGTCAGTGATGGGGACAGGGCCACAAGCAGAACTCCCTCCAATCCCGGGTCCAACAACCAATTCAGGGATGACCATATATGATCCGACACCTGACTACCGGTCTAGATTGTGCCTGTTGGGGATGTAGACTGATGCCAATCACGCTTGCAGTGACCAGAGATGGAGCTGAACATGACAGACCACGTACATACACACTGCCATGTGGCCGAACAACTTCAGGCAGATGTGAGTGATAGTGAGCAGGTGGTCCTTCACATGGAAAATCAGGGCTGACACTGCCTGGAAATGGGCCTCTGGAAGGAAGATTCTGGCCCACCTGGAGTTGAGGACCACCCCTCTCAACTCTATCTGTTGCACCAGCCTTAAGGTTGATTTCTTTTTATTTATCAACAGGCGCAGGTTGTGTCAAGTGGAACATATCAGGTTGTGGCAAGTGGAACATATCAGACTGAGGCTCCTTTGGTACCAGTTCCCGCAACCTGCCCTTGATGAGCCAATTGTAGAGATACAGGCAGACCTGGACACTTCGACGCCTCAGGTAAGTGGCCACTGGTGCCATACATTTTGTGAACACTCTCAGGGCCAACGAGAGTCCAAAGAGCAGTGCTGTGAATTGGAAATGGTGCCAGCCCATTACAAAACGGAGGAACTGTCTGTGCCCTTGGAAGATGGAGGCCAGGGAGACTATGCAAAATTTCAACATCTTGAGAGATTTGTTGAGGCGTCGCAAGTCCAGGATGGGTCTTAGGTGCCCTTTTTCTTTCAGGATTAGGAAATAATGGGAGTAGAACCCTTTTCCTCACACTTCCAGAGGAACCTCCTCCACTGCCTGCAGCTGCAGGAGGTTCTCGACCTTTTGAACGAGGAGCTGCTCGTGAGAAGGGTCCTTGAAGAGGGACAGAGAAGCGGTGGGGGGCGCCAAGAATTGGGGGGGTATAGCCAGAGAGAATTTCTAGCACCCAGCGGTCTGAGGTCACACATGACCAGGCTAAATGGAAGGGATGTAGATGGTTGAGGAAAGAATGAGGCGGATCTGGGAAGTTGACTGGGATGTCGCTCTTGAGCACACTCAAAGTGAGTGCTTCTGGCCCGTGATGTTTTGCTGGGCCAGGTTGTGCAGGTGAGTGGGAGGAGGAAGGGTGGCGATGACTAAAACTCATGTTTCTATCCCTTCTCCTTACAGATCCCTGCTGCGGCTGCCAAGGCCTTGGCGGAGGGATGGCCAGAACTGCTTCCTCGCCGACTGCGCCGTACGCAGACTCAGCGAGTAGAGGGTGGCCCGAGTGTCCTTCAGTCCATGCAGCCTCGCATCCGTTTGCTCTGTAAACAGACAATTCCCATCAAACAGGAGGTCCTTGGTGGAGGACTGCATCTCCTAGGACAGGCCTGCGATTTGAAGCCAGGAACTGTGCCTTATGACCACTGCCGATGTGACCACCCTGGCTGCTGAATCGGCCTCGTACCACGCCATTTGGAGGTAGCATCTTGCCACTGTTGTACCCTCTTCAACTAGGGCCCCGAATTCTTGGGCCGAGTCCTGGGGCAGGGAATCCTTGAACTTACGGAGGGAGCCCCATAAGCTGAAGTTATATCTCCCCAAATGAGCCTGCTGATTTGCCACCCTGAAGGCTGGCCAGTGAATACATTTTTCTTCCAAAAAGGTTCAGCCTCTTGGCCTCTTTATTTTTGGGGATAGAATTGGTTTGCCCCTGTCTGTCTCTCATTGGCCTCAGAGACAACCAGCAACCCCAGAGGCGGGAGGATATACAAGTATTTGAACCCCTTAGCTGGGACGAAATATTTCTTTTCAGCCATCTTGGGAGGTGGGTGGGCTGGAAGACGAGGTTTGCCAGAGAGTTTTGTCTATTTTTAAGACCCCATCGTGCACTGGTAGCACGACACGTGCAGGTGTTGATGTTGAGAGCACATTAAACAAGGTGTCTGATTGCTCAGTCATCTCCTCCACCTCCAGACCTAAATTTGTGGCCATCCTTTGGCGCAGGGCCTGATGTGACACTTGTCCTTCAAATGTGATTCCCCCAAGCACTTCAGGCAGCTGCTATGGGGGTCACTAACAGGCACAGGCCTGTTACAGTCAGAACAGGGCTTAAAACCTGCAGACTGTCTCAGGCGCAGCATGCCCCAAAGTCCCTCCCAGGACAATAACTTACTAACTACACTACTTACTAAATACTGTAAACAAACTATTTACAAGACACTTAAAACTCAAAGAAAGGAGAGAACCGCTAACCAGTTGCTAGGCAAGGGAAATAGGTGCTCTGACCAATTGCTATGGGCATGCATGAGCACAGCACTCCAGATGGCACCACAGCCGACCCTACGGATACCGCTAAGGCAAAAATCTCCGACTGTGCACGTGGGTGTGCACACACATTTCCAGCAGGTGAGGCAGCGCTTGAATCTCAGAGATCCTGGCATACCCCAGCAATGATAGCAATGAGCCCCAAGGACCACCCCAGACAAAGGGGGAAAGGAGGAAGAGAAAAGATTAACAGAGGAAAAAAACCATCGAATGAAATACAGGAACTATAAAACTATACATAAAAGAGGAAATTCTAAATAACTACAAGAAACGAATACTAGAGAAACCTAAGGCTAAGCTTAAGGTTAAGTTAGAAGTAGGTATGCTAGACACTCCATCTCAGGCCAAAGCAGCTGAGATGGAACGGAGGGCGGTTTGCCTGCGCAGCTCTACGTATCCTCGGTGTGGGGCATGAGGATGTCTGGAGCGCATGCATGGGCTGAAAAGGCACTGCTACCAAATATCTGACCAAAGCCATGTGGACACATCTGGACATGGAGTACCCACGAGGACACTACTTGAAGACATGTTCTTCCAGAACAATGATGCCAGGGACAAATGCCTTTGAGAGCATAATTCCATTTTTAATTATGGTCCATGGGCCAGGGTAAAAATTTAGGATTATAAAACATCCTCAATTCACGGAGATAAATGAGAACCTACAAAAGCCTTGATATCAATGGGAGAATACGCCTCCTTTAGGACTTTTCTATTTCTGCCTTATCTCTTCCCTCCCCATCCTCCATTTTCACCATCTTTTCTGTCTTTGTGTCTCTTCTCCTTTCTTCTCTCTATTACCAAATTCTTAGTCTCAATCTATGGCCTTCCTTTCCAAATTCCCACCAATAATATAAGCAATGAAATACCTAATGCTCACACTAAAGTGTCTTCAGATTTAACACCCCAAGGGCTGCACATCTCTCAGATGTCGTTTCATAGAATCAAAGGACTAGAAGGGACCTTGACAGGTCATCTAGTCCAGTCCCCTGCTCTCATGGCAGGACTAAGTATTAAAACCATCCCTGACGGGTGTTTGTCTAACCTGCTATTAAAAATCTCCAATGATGGAGATTCCACAACCTCCCCAGGCAATTTATTCCAGGCAAAGGCTTCCTGTCAGGGAAGTTTTTCCTAATGTCCAACCTAAACTGTCCTTGATGCAATTTAAGCCCATTGCTTCTTGTCCTATCCTCAGAGGTTAAGGAGAATAATTTTTCATCCCCCTCCTTGTAACAGCCTTTTATGTACTTGAAAACTTATCATGCCCCCTCTTAGTCTTTTCTCCGCACTAAACAAACCTAATTTTTTCAATCATCCCTCATAGGTCATGTTTTCTAGACCTTTAATCATTTTTTTTGGTTCTTCTCTGGACTTTCTCCAGTTTGTTCACATCTTTCCTGAAACGTGGCACCCAGAACTGGCCACAATACTCCAGTTGAGGCCTAATCAGTGCAGAGTAGAGCGGAAGAATGACTTCTTGTGTCTTACTTAAACTAATCCTACTAATACATCCCAGAATAATATTTGCTTTTTTTTTTTGGCAATAGTTATACTGTTGACTCATATTTAGCTTATGATCTACTATGACCCCCAGATCCCTTTCTGCAGTACTCCTTCCCAGGCAGTCATTTCCCATTTTGTATGTGTACAACTGGCTGTTCCTTCCTAAGTGGAGTACTTTGCAGTTGCCCTTATAGAATTTCATCTTATTTACTTCAGACCATTTCTCCAGTTTGTCTAGATCATTTTAAATTTTAATCCTATTCTCCAACACACTTCCAACCTCTTCCAGCTTAATATCGTCCACAAACTTTATAAGTGTACTTTCCATGCCATTATCTAAATCATTGATGAAGATCTTGAATAGAACCGGACCCAGAACTAATCCCTGCGGGACCCCACTCGGTGTTGTTCTTCCAGCATGACTGTGAACCACTGATAACTACTCTCTGGGAATGGTTTTCCAACCAGTTATGCACTCATCTATAGTAGCTCCATCTAGGTTGTATTTCTCTAGTTTGTTTATGAGAAGGTCATATGAGACAGTATCAAAAGCCTTACTAAAGTCAAGATATACCATATCTACCTCTTCAGGCCATCTCCAGCCTCAGGAAGACATTACTGCATTTGTTTACACTGGGTTTGCATCTGTTCGCAACCACCAAGGACCCTTTTTTTAAAAAAAATATGCAACGTAGGTCACATGAACACATCATCTGGGTCCAGCACACAGGTCATATATTTGACACTTCTGCTCCAGAGCCTTAAAATTCTGTTTTATGATCCCAGAATTGACTAAGTGATTAATTTGAAGATTTCCTTTCTTCATAACAGTCCTCTCCTGGCTCCTTGAGAATTTGATCCAGCTACAACTGCAATCCTTTTACTGAAATCACATGATGGGGTCTGATTTTCATAAAATGAAACACTGGCAGAACTCTTTTGTTTGGCTTTTAATAAAAAGTATCACACTGTTTGCTTCTGATATCAATTATGCAAATGCTTCTGAGCTCACCAAATTCATTTCAAGTTGCACTTTCTTCTCAATACATTATTGCACATATTTTCAGTAGCAGTAAATGGAATACACTTCGCTACTGCAAATTAAGTCTAATGAGAGGTCCAAAATAAGCCTTCAGTCATTTGTGAGACATGTGACCAAAAAGGCAGGGGCCTATGAAAGAGGTTACTTACCTCTGAGAAGAATGTAACTAGTGTCATTTGTGTGAAACCACAAAGATTTATTTTTAATGAAAAAAATACTGAAAGTGTGCCACAGTGTCCATATATTCATTTGAATAGTACAAAGATATGTATATCTGAGAAAAAATCTTAACACTGTAGAAAATAAATGTGGTTCTTAAATTAAGCCAAAAGAAACCAGTAAAAAAGTAATGTTTTGTACACTGGAATAAATGAAGCAATTAGTCAGAGGTAATAATAAATTATAATTACAGTATTTCAAATATTTGTTTCATGCTTTTTCAGCAGTTTCTAAACAAGTTATGTGTAATACACCCTTGAAGTCAGCAGTAGGAATGGTCTTTCAATGGAACTGTGGGTAATATCCTGTAGATTTCAATAAAGTCTTAGAAAAATGACACCAATGTTTATTATTTACTGGTACATAAAACATAGGAACATGGCAGTTTTAGGTTTGCATCTAACATATGTTTTGTTAATTAAAGTTAATTTAGTTTCAGTTGACTAATCTTTATATTTTAACTAAACAGTAATTATGGTCATTAACACATATGTCACCCAAGCACAGTGCTTACGTGATGCTACATGTTCTGGCTTGTTTAAACAATCAAAATCATGAGAATTTGGAATAATTTTCTGCAAATATTTAAAACTAAATGTTTTTAAATGCAAATCATTTTGCTCTTTAAAAACAGGAAAAAATCCAAACATGCACTTAAACCTGAAACTTCCATGCCTTAGACACTACGTTTTAACAGTAAAATATCAGTTTTGTGCCATTTGTTGTAAAATTCCCACCCTCCTCAAAATAAAAAAAAAAAAAAAAAAAAAAAAAATTCAAATAGGGTCTAAATTTGATTTGTCAGCATCTTCTTGGTCCTGTTTATACATGAAGGTAAGAAGAAAGAGAGCAATATCCATAGATGACCAATATGCAGTGTGCGATGTTACTGCAGACCAGTATCTGCTCTCCACAAGACCTTCCCTGAGCTCAAAGTCAATCCTGTGCTCCAGTTCCACTAGAAATGAAATAAAACAGAAACAGGAAGAGTTACTAGATCCATACTTTGACAAAAGAAAAACCACATGCTAATTCTTCTATCATTTGGTTTTGTTTCTACTTGCCTGTATATAAAAAGTACCCAATATTCCTGTGCTGAGGGTTTAGAGTGTTCTCTTGTTTTGTAATTTATATGTGTGTGTGTGTGTGTGTGTGTGTGTGTGTGTGTGTGGTTTTTTATATTTATATATATGCAATTACTACAAATAACACAATAGTAATACATAGATCACGCAGAAAACACTGAAGGTGTTGGAAAGAACAGTTTAACAACCTTATTCTTCATGTAACTAGCGGGAATTACTCAGCAAGTATCCTGATCTTTTCTTCTAAAAACAGGCTTAGGCCAAGATTTTCAAAAGTGACTAGAGAGATACTGATAACTTAATTTTTAGGGGCCCAACTTAAGACACCTGGAAGGTTCTCAGATTTTCAGAAAGTATGGAGCATCCGTCTTTTGAAAATAAAGCTCCTTTAGGATGTCTCAAGTTAGGCACCGAAACAAATAAAGGCATCCAACAATTGCTGACGCTTCTGAAAAATGTTAGCTTTAGTCCCAGTCCCTACACAGAAAGTCAGTCCTTTTAAGTTTCTAGATTTTTCCAAAATGTTTCAGCAGCTGCCCTTTTATTTCAACAGCTGCTACTGTAATACCACTTACATCAAAGCAGCCTTTACTGCACATTTAACTGGCTTAGTTGCTACCACAATTAACACACTGTTGTCAACTCATTTGTAGAGATTTTCTTAGTTCTAAAGAAGCAACCGCATGAAATGGATAAACTAAAATCCTAGTTAGCCACGAAGGCCAAAAAACATACAGGGAAAAAATAGAATTGCTTGTCAAAGCCATTGGCTCAAAGTAAAAAACTATATCACTCAAAATCTCCACAATCATGATATCAACAACATTCGGGGAGGTATAAGGCAGTGGCTCGCAAACTTTTTTTTACTGGTGACGCCTTTCACATAGCAAGCCTCTGAGTGCGACCCCCCCCCTTATAAATTAAAAACACTTTTTTATATATTGAACACTATTATAAATCCTGGAGGCAAAGCGGGATTTGGGGTGGAGGTTGACAGCTCGTGACCCCCCATGTAATAACCTCCTGACCCCCAGTTTGAGAGCCCCTGGTATAGGGCTTAATATTATCCAACCAACATCTAACTGGTTTCCAAATACAGTAAATCAGACGACTCTGGTTTCTCTGCAAGCAAACTGCTAAAACACTATCTCTCGGCGATTCCACTATAGAACCTTGGGATACAAGCAAGATTCACACACATCCATGCAGTAGGCCTTTCAGAAGTTAACACTTCAGCCATGGATTGAGTCAGCCTGGCTGGGCTAGGCTGTGGGATCTCCATCTATAGAACACAATAGAGAGATACTGGGATTGGGTGGGAAGGCTGGAGTTGCTGAGTTTCCTAAAAAGAACCCCCTACTAGGATTTAATCACAATCACTGTTACTCCTCCATATTTTCCCCTATGTTTAAAATTAAACCTCTGCCCTATATGATGAATGAGTCACTCAGATTATCTATTGAAGCTTTGGGGGGAGGGATAGCTCAGTGGTTTGAGCACTGGCCTTCTAAACCCAGGGTTGTGAGTTCAATACTTGAGGGGGCCATTTAGGGAGCTGGGGCAAAATCAGTACTTGGTCCTGCTAGTGAAGGCAGGGGGCTGGACTCAATGACCTTTCAAGGTCCCTTCCAGTTCTAGGAGATAGGATATCTCCATTAATTTAAAGCTAGCTCTTATCTAGAGCTAAAACTGTGATGTACCATGTGGACGCTACCATAAGATGCAGCGCTGCTTATATTCTTGACTCAACTGTTACTACAGAGATAATTTAAGATGCACGAGCCCAATCCAAAGCCCACAACACTTACATTTTTCAGAAAAGGAAAAACAAAACTTCAGCTTTTTCTTAATTCCAACATTAAAATTGTCAGAGTGAAACAACTGACTGTACATACAGAGCTTGGACTTCCTATGATTATTTAAAGTCATCTCTTGAACTTGACTGACTGGGCAGTACTGTGTATATGTATATCTAGGGAAAACACCTTTGAGAGCATGTGAAGTCAAAAGAGAGGAAATGAGTCACTGAAAAATTGTTGGAAGTTCAGATTAGATTAAATCAGATTTTTGACAGTAAATGCCTTGACAATAGAGTGATTGAAAAGTTTTGAAATTAATTTTATCAACATTTTGAATTTTGGCATAGGAAGTGCTCTCATTTTCATAAGAACGTTTGCTAAATTTTTGTCCTGTATTTGGACCAGATTTGCTAGGGGCAAGGACTGTTTCTTTCTCTGTATTTTGTACATCACCAAAAAGTATATCTTAGTGCCAGACATATACTAGAGAATTTAAAAAGATGCATTCTACTATAAATGAAACTGGATTTCTGAGGCAATTATGTTGATTTTCCCAATGATATTTTAGAGAACATTGTAGCAGAGAATGGACAGTAGAACCTCAGCGTTACGAACACCAGAGTTACGGACTGACCAGTCAACCATACACCTCGACTGGAAACAGAAGTATGCAATCAAGCAGCAGCAGCAGAGAAAAAATAAAAATCAAGGAAGCAAATACAGTACAATACTGTGCTAAACATAAACTACTAAAAAAATAAAGGGACAGCAGCATTTTTCTCCCGCATAGTCAAGTTTCAAAGCTGTATTAAGTCAATATTCAGTTGAACTTTTGAAACAACCACCATAATGTTTTGTTCAGCGTTACGAACACTTCAGAGTTACAAACAACCTCCATTCCCGACATGTTCGTAACTCTGAGGTTCTACTGTACTAGCCAAAAGTTCTGTGAAATATATGTACCATTTAAAGAGCAAAAGAAAAAAAAAAAAACAGATCAGAGATTTAAGCCTCTGGAAATAATTGAAAAATATTTAATGAATGGGAATGAACCCAGTTTTTATCATTGTAAAGCTGCCCAGGAAATAATTTAAACAGGAGCATATGTTTGTTGTTATAACACACATATTTCCATGTCCCCCGCCGCCCCCCACAACAAATGTATCCAAAGTCAACTTAAAAAATAGTCTCCATTTCCAAAAGAGAAGCCAGAAGATACAGCGAGCTGCTGAATGTAAAGGTACACTAACATGTGGGGTCAAGGAAGCCGGAGCTGCTGTGTGGGAAGGTCAGTGTTCCAACAGTAGAATGAATGGCAACTGGCTTCTTGTCTTCGCCTTCTGTTCCCTCTTTTCCAGTCTCAGATGTTTGTGAAGTGGGTGCACTAGATCGGCCAAATCTTGAGAACAACATCCCTCCAAGGCCCTTCCCAATGCTAGCAGCTCCTGCATTCAGCACAAAACAGGACAGGAACCATGACTTAAATCATACCACAAATTAAAGTGGCTGTAACACCCATCAATTACAGCTGAATGACGGAGAAAGAAAAACACTACTCATATTTTTCCAGGGTGGGAAAAACAGCTTATTTAAATTAAGTCTACATTTTTTCATCATGTGACTCAAGTCTAGTGTACAATCAAGATTATAATTCAGAAACTGTAGTCAGGGAAACAAAAATATGTAAGAACAGTTTTGGACCAACAAAATAAAATCCAATACCGAAAAGGTCTATTTTAATTCCTGTTTTACAGACAAATTCTTTTAAGATCTCATTCATTTTGCTACACAGTAGGTTTGGGTACTTCACAATAATTACAGTACCTTCTATGTGAAAGAAGAATCACATTATCATCTTTAATGAGAGGACACTCCTTTCATCAACTTCTTATGCTTGCACCATTTTTAGAGAGACTTAGAAGTGCTATATTATCAGTGAAAGGGGATGATTATTGTTTGAGAATTACTGCATGAAAGTTTAAGATAGTTTACAGATTCATAACCTTAAGAGTGATAACATTTTCTCCTGACTTTGCTGCCATCTTGTGGCTATGCTAAAAAGCTACTTTCACAGTAAAACAAAGTTAAATACACAGATCTTAGGCCTGGTCCACACTAACCCCCCACTTCGGACTAAGGTACGCAAATTCAGCTACGTTAATAACGTAGCTGAATTCGAAGTACCTTAGTCCGAACTTACCGCGGGTCCAGACGCGGCAGGGAGGCTCCCCCGTCGGTGCCGTGTACTCCTCTCGCCGAGCTGGAGTACCGGCATCGAAAGCGAGCACTTCCGGGATCGATCCGCGATCGATTTATCGTGTCTAGACCAGAAGCGATAAATCGATCCCAGAACATCGATTGCCTGCCGCCGAACCCGGAGGTAAGTGTAGACGTACCCTTACATGGAAAAAAAAAGCTGTGTAGTGAGATGTGTCAGATCTTGCTTAGGAGTATTATATAAATCAGACTAATTCCTTAAGATAGGAAATAAAGATTTACTTGCTCACTAGGGAAGAAACTCAACAGCAGGTTACCTTGTTTAAACTTCTTTCAAGTTATTTTAGTATAAAACCCAAACAGTGTAGGGCCACACTGAGCAACGCTCTTAGGCACATACTTAACTTCAAGCACAAGAGTAACCCCATCAAAAGCAAAAGAGACTGCTCATATGTTTAAAGTTAAGCTAGTGCTTAAGCTGGATCAGGATGCTAAAGGACAATGAAGGGGACAGACAAAAATTTCAGGTTAGAATTTTGCATCTGGAAATTCATGTTTATTAAGTTAAATGGAATCCGAACATTTCTCATTACCAACTAAGGACCTTGCTGCCACTAACCAATACTGTGAAATGTGATTTTAATGCAAACATTTTAATTCTTCATGCTGCAAACTAACAACATTTGATTATTGGATACTGACTGACCCATCAGGATGTTATTTCAATTAAACATGCAACAAATAAGATAGCAGTAGCAAAAGAAGAACATTGGCTGTAGTATATATAAACATCCCATTCCCTTAAGTAAAAGTTTATTTGGATTTAAATTAGCACTGCACTTACGTTGTGGAAGTACAGGAAAGATACCACTACAGCACATTTATTGTTATGCCTTCAATATCACAAAGGAAAAAAAAATGAAGCTTTATATGAAAATAGGGCTCTATTAACAATTAATCAAAATGTTATTGCATGAAACCTAATTGCAAAATGTTATGTACATATGAAAAGACTTAATTAGCAGTTACCTAATATACTTGCTTTGCCTATATTTGTTATTGACTCCCCATAATGGCGTCGAACCATGACTGGTGAAGTAGCTGGGCTTGGTATGGTTGGTATACTTTCATTCTCGGTGACTGAGGTAGGTTCTTTTGTTGGGTTGAGAAAGCTTGGCTTCATGTGCTCATAAGGTAGAGGGTTTGCAGTGTTGTACCAGTGGATCTGGACAGGTGAAATGTTGCTGTAGTGCTTCAAAATTAAAGGTTCTAGTCTATAGGCCTGCAAGATAAATTCAAGAGAAGAAAATCCTGAGCAGTGACAGACACTGAAAATTAAATTTACTTACCAATATATAGCGCTCTTCATCCTCAAATTACTGAACAAACACTAATGATTCATCCTCACAGTCCCCTGGGGATGAATGGATAAACGGCAGCAATCCCATTTTGCAGAAGAGATACATACAAAAATTAAAATAACTTGCTCAAGGCAATAGAGTGAGTCAGTGGGATAGTCAGAATTAGAACTCAGGAGTTCCTTGCTCCCAATCCCTGTCACTCTGTTAAGAAAAGAAATCTTGCTACTGTGAAATAGATGTAGCAAATTAATAGCCAGAAATTGACTAATGTTGAAAATACACTGTGGTCATGTTTATTTTCATTTTCCTGGAAAACTGACGAGTTTCCTCACTGCTTATGCACATATCCTTGTATATTCCTCTGCAACACTGCTATTACTATATTCTTTCCTCAGAAGTGAAAAGTACTGTTAATAGTAGGCTATTACAGTACAGCAAGACTTATCCTTTCTATATGGATAAACTGATTCTGCATTTCACAGCAAATCGTTAAAACTGGCTATTTAATTTTGCTCGCACAATCTGAACAAACCTCTGTTTATTAGGCAAATGTGGAAATTGTAGATACAATTTAGGTAGTGAGCTTTGAAAGTCTGATGAGTAAGATAGAAGTCTTACTATACTTATTTTCAACAGAAGACATTACTGGACAGTACAGGTGACAGCAAGTTTTACAAGGAGATGCCAGAAAAGTGGTAACTCACCACTGAGGCCTGGTCTACACTGGGGAGAGAAAAGGGGAGGGGGGGCGCGCGACCTAAGTCGGTCTAAGTTACGTAACTTCAGCTACGAAAATAGCATAGCTGAAGTCAACGTACTCAGAGCTACTTACCATGGTAGGTCGACTGTTGACCCTCCCCTGTCGACTCCGCCTATGCTTCTTGCTCCGGTGGAGTACTGGAGTCAACAGGAGAGCGCTCGGCAGTCAATTTATCACGTCTTCACTAGACGTGATAAATCGAACCCTGCTGGATTGATCGCTCCAGAGGCAAGTGTAGACATGCCCTGAACAAAATCTAGGTAATCTTTAGGATAAAGAACAAATGGTTGTAGGCTGGATCAAATGTGTGGGGAGGGCCACACTAGCCTTTGAATTAATTGGCACTCAATTAACTCAAGGTAAAAAAAAGTGTATTGTAGACGTACCCAATGAACAGCTCTTCTGTAGATGGGCTGAGGTGGGGAGGGAGAAATAAAACTATGGCCCTAATTCAGCAAACCATTTAAATGTGTGATTAGTTCAACAACTTGAATTAGACCATTCATGAACTTACATACTTTACTGACTTGGGGCCTATAGTGAGATAATAGTAGTAGACTGGCATGGAGAGCTTTTACAGTCCCATGACGGCTTTTATAGTCAGACAATTCCAATATCCTTAATTTGGTTTCAGGGAGCAGAGATCTTGACCTCCCTTTTGGGATACGTATTTGGCTAGGGCCAGATGACAGGATGGCATGTCAGTTTTCTAGGGCCCCTGTCACCAAGAGTTAAACAGCAGCTTTCTTTAAAATAAATCCTTCTTATATGGATCACTCTGCATCATGAGTCAAATAAGCTAACAGAACGTTAGAACGGCTAGGAAAGGGACAGTAAGACAGTAAATATAATGCCCCTATATAAATCCATGGTATGCCCACACCTTGAATACTGCGTGCAGTTCTTGTCTCCCCATCTCAAAAAATATACATTAAAATTGGAAAAGATACACAAAAGGGTAACAAAAATGATTAAGGGTATAGAATGGCTTCCATATGAGGAGAGATTAAAAAGACTGGGATTGTTCAGCTTGGAAAAAAGACGACTAAGGGAGGATATGATAGATGTCTATAAAATCATGCATGGCATGGAAAAAGTGAAAAAGGAAGTGTTTAATCCTTCACATAACACAAGAACTAGGGGTCATCCAATGAAATTAATAGGCAGCAGGTTTAAAACAAACAAAAGGAAGTA
Source organism: Malaclemys terrapin pileata (assembly GCF_027887155.1). Lineage (NCBI taxonomy): Eukaryota > Metazoa > Chordata > Testudines > Emydidae > Malaclemys > Malaclemys terrapin. The sequence goes on along the minus strand of NC_071508.1, from coordinate 145,333,676 downwards.
TTTCTTCACACGACACACTTGTTCCCAGGGAATGCTGCGAAGGCCAAAACTATAAATGGGATTAATAAATAAATAAATGGAGATATCCCATCTCCTAGAATGGAAGGGACCTTGAAAGGTCATTGAGTCGAGTCCAGCCCCCTGCCTTCACTAGCAGGGCCAAATACTGATTTTGCCCCAGATCCCTAAGTGGCCCCCTCAAGGATTGAACTCACAACCCTGAGTTTAGCAGGCCAATGCTCAAACCACTGAGCTATCCCTCCCCCCCAAAGAATTAGATAAATTCATGGAGGATAGGTCCAACAATGGCTATAACCCAAGATGGTCAGGGATGCAACCCCATGCTCTGGGTGTCCCTCAGCTTCTGACTGCCAGATCCTGGGACTAGATGACAGGGGATGGATCACTTGATAATTGCCCTGTTCTGTTCATTCCTTTTGAAGCCTCTGGCATTGGCCACTGTCAGAAGACAGGATACTGGGCTAGATGGACCATTGGTCTGACCCAGCATGGCCATTCTTATGTTCTTACATAAAAAGATATTAGCCCATTAACAAAGCCTGCATCATACATGCGGCTAATTGAAAATTTCCAACTGAAATTATATGCAGCGTTATTGTAACCATTCTACTGGGGGAGAAGAAACAAGCTTTCAAGTCACACCGAGCCTTGATGTGCACTACATATTTACTTTGGTATAACTACGTTGTCGCTCAGGGGTGTGAAAAATCCATCCCCTTAAGTGACGTAGTTATACTGACCATAACTCCTCCTGTAAAGGTGGAGTTATTAAGCTGATGGGAGAGCTTTCTGCATCGGTGCAGCTGCACTAATGTAAATTTGTAGTGCAGACCTGTCCTCAGTGTCACAGCTATGAGGCAGTGAGTGGGAAGACTGCCTAGGATTGCTGAAGGAAGACTTTGGTACCCAAGAAGGGGAAACACATAGTGACCTGGCAGGAGGACCAAGTCATGAAGAAGTTGCAGATACCGGTGGAGAGACCGACAGAGGAAAGCACAACACCTGGAAGGAGCTAATCCCCAGAACAGCCAGGAGAAACAGACCTTGTGACAATGAGGTACTCTACGTGTTGTGGGATTTCTGGATCTTGAAAGGCGCGTTGTGGGGGGTACTGATCATTGTAGCAATGGAGCTATGTCTGCAAGTTTTGCATTTGTTCTGGCAGGGTCTGGTGCCGCTTTGAGTTGGCGTGTCCCTGTCTGTGAGGAGCTGGCTTCTGATGATGAGCTTCGAGAGATTGGAGGGGAGGGGCGGGGTGAAGAAAAATGGGTTCAGGAAAGATTTCATTCAGGATGGGGTCCCCATTGAGTTTGGCTTGTAGTTTGATGATACCCAAGAGAACCGGTTTCAATACAGAAATAAAACCCCCTTTTACTGCACACCCTTGGTTGTCACCTACCACCCCATCCTGGAATCCATATGGGGGTATTTGGGTGGCCCATTATCATGATGTGATCTACTTCTCTACAAGGACACTCCACCCTTTTTGTCCTATGACTACAGGGGCATTAACGGGCCATTTCACCTTGAATGGGCCCTTAGAATATGGGTTAACCACTTATGCTAAACAATCTGTTCAATATTGTATTTAGCTGTGACACTGAGAACCTTTCCCAGCCCTGAAGAAAGAGCTCGGTGTAGCTCAAAAGCTGGTCTCTCTCTCTCTCAACAGAAGTTGGTCCAATAAATGAGATTACTTCACCCACCTTTTCTCTCCAACTGAAATTGTACTTTTGCATGCCAGTGGAAATATACTTTTGCATGCCAGTGGAATTTTCAGACTGTCTTAATAAATAACTCAGTTACTGTACATGGATAAAAGGCTAGTTTTCAGAAGTCATTATGTATTGATCTGTGGGCACATGGATTTTCATTAAGGAATTACATTCAGTATGACTCATTCAGTTTTCTTTGTTTTCATAAGGTAGGAAAGTATTTTGCACCTTCTGAGTCCAGGTAAAGAATGTTTCAATTTGTGAGAGGGTCAGAGTCAATTACAATCTGATTGACCTCTTTTGAAAATAAAATGCTTAATGGAATTTGTGCTGTCTGGCAAGTTAGAGATGTTGGACAGATCCTTAGAGGATGTAAATCAGCGACGCTCCACTGCAGTCAGATGATATTTGGTGACAGGCAAAGTTAAAAAACTGCTAGCAACACTTAAAACTTCCACATCATTAATCACAGAAGTCTCAAAGTTTTTAACTGGAAAGCGCAGCTTCTTTGTGAATGCAACATTATATCATTTGTAGGCTTGGCAGTATTCAATTTTTTTCTACTTCTGACAATATTTATTTTTATTTTTAAGATGTTTTCTATTTTTAACCATTTTTATTTTTACAGTTGCTAGAAATGAAAGGGGGAAGGGATGGAGTTAGGGTAGCGTTGATAGCAGGGCTACAGTGGGTTCCCAGTACTGACAGCTGGGCTGCAGAGGACTCCCTACATAACCAAGGGGCCCAAGACACGCTGGCACAAGATGCAGGGGAGGATGCAAGGCCAGTGACACCTGATCCTTGCAGATATGCTGTTACTGACAGATTTTTTTTCGTCAATTTCACTTTCAGCTGAAATCAACATTTACCTAACCTTTGGAGGAGGGATAGCTCAGTGGTTTGAGCATTGGCCTGCTAAACCCAGGGTTGTGAGTTCAATCCTTGAGGGGCCACTTAGTGATCTGGGGCAAAATCAGTACTTGGTCCTGCTAGTGAAGGCAGGGGGCTGGACTCGATGACCTTTCAAGGTCCCTTCCAGTTCTAGGAGATGGGATATCTCCATTAATTTTACCAACTGAAATCCAATCCTACCAAGATTAATCGTTAGTGATTAGCAGTGTTCAAATTATGCATAAAAAAATCACTCTGTTATTGAGTAAACTATTTCCAAAGGAAGGATAAGAACTGCATAGGACATTATTGCATTTTCTAGTGATAATTTATTTTTCAATTACAAAACCCAAGACACTGGAAGATGACTGGCAGAAAGCTGTTCTGCAAAACCATGTTGCATGCAGAAAGATACCTATGTTGATGCAAGTACTCTGAAGATCACTTCTTACATATTGTCTTTTATTGTCCTTCAGCACACTTTATTTAAAAATACTCTTGAGGTAAAAGCTTGTAACTGCAATAAAAACTCACCACTGGATCTGTTGGATGAAAAATGTTTAGCAACCGGTTACAAATAGTTCTGGGCAGAATGTGATCTTGACTTCCACTGTTTCCTGGACGGATGCCACGCAGTGCCAAAAACACTGCTAATGGAGATCCCATACAGAAGAAATTCTCAACCTAAGGAGACATTTCATTTTATATTAATAGCTGGAGGAAATGTAGCTTTCTAACACACAGTGGGGTTTGGTTTAAATCTCAATGTCTCAACAGAGGGACTTCAGAAACATGTTATGAAGAACTAGTGATAAAAGTGAAGAAGTCCACAATACATTACAGGTAAACTTTCCATCTCCCTTAAACATGATAAGAAATGTACATGTTACTGCACAATGTAAGACAAATTTTGGAAATCTGCAAACACTGTCTCAGTTCAGTATGATACTTCAACTGAAGGAGGCATACAAGTGTCACAGGGGGTGGAGTGAGGGAGCTGATTTTGGAGGATATTAAAGAAAAAATTATGAAGTTCGTAATGCTGAAGTCTGATTTCTCATGAAATTGCAGGAAGCTTACCACATCTACTAAACTTCACTTTAAAGAAGTGCCCTGTGGCTGTTTCTGATACATAGACCATCAAGGAAGCAGAAAAGCAAGTTATATTGAAAATCAAGAACTATCTACATTACATTTGTAGTACTCACATGCACGCACACACACACCCACCAGTGTTATGCACAACCTCTTAAAAACATCTTAGGTTGAGTGAATGGTTTGGTACTTGTGAAAAGGTGCCAGTATCACACAGACTGGGAACCGTTACACACAGAATAGGTACAGTACAGCGGTAGTTTTGCAAGCTCCCCTCATATGGACCCAATCTACTGCAATCTTGTTCTGGAGGGACTGCCTCTGACATTGAGAGGTTAGTTCAGTCTCCACTGGCAATTTAAACTTGCAAACCTGTCCCCTGAGAACTGGGCTGAGACCACTAACTTGTCTGACATAGGTCACTGAACATGCATCAGTGGTAACGACTTTTGGTCACTACCAACCTGGGCCGGGATTCAACATTGACCTAGAGGTGAATGGCTTCGTATCCCATTACCAATCCTCAGACTTCCAGTCCCCTAGAAACATCAAATGTAAAACTCTGTAGTCAAATATATTTTCACAAGTCAAAATTACTTTTCAACCTTTAGTATATTTTCTTATAAGAAAAATTCATTCTATCATTATCAGAACTTCATTGCAACTTTCCCGATAAGCTGGCAGTGCATTACAACAGAATCATTACTAGGGCAATACCATTTAGCGGACAAAAGAAATGGCTGCATTTTTATTAAGTGAATATGCTGAATGCTTGGATTCTTGAAGCAACTGTTATATGTCAGGCAGCATATGGAGCAAGACAGGGGAAATAATGGTCCATTTCATTCACCAGACTCCAGTGCTGCTTAAGAAATTCTTCCTCCTCTAAATTGATCTTGGTAACACACTTCTGAACACGATTCTTTCTTCAACAGGAATGTTCTTTTCAAACTCCATTTTAATATAAGGACTTTATTTCTACAGCAACGCCAGCCATCTTGCAAGCCACAAAACATTATCTATATTACCGCTCCAGTCAATTACAGAGCAGATCTTCTCTTTTATCACCAAGCTTTGCATAGAATCCTGTATTTTTCTAATTGGATGAAAGCTTCATTTTATCTTCAATAGCAACAATAAAAATGTGGTGACCATTAAATACAGGAAGATTATCATTGCATAATCCTTTAAATCATACAAGTAGCTTCAACCCTGCCAATCTGACACACCTGCATTCAGGGTCTGCGCAATTCCTGTTTCAGAAAGGGGTATCGAAAGCTACTGTGACTGCCATGTGATACTTGATAGCTGATACTTAAAAAGATTTCAGTAAACTCAGCTTAGGTGAAACGCAGACTAGACAAGTATTTGAAAAGGTAAATGGATCCAGTGATTACAAGACACAGGAGGGTTTTTCCTGTTCCTTCAGGCCCACTGATAATGCATTACTGACAATGTTCAGGTGGACAAAGGCTTCCTTCTTGGGTCAGTGTTCTTTACTATATATTCTCCTATAGGAAGAAGTCTTTTGATGTGGTGTTCCGGCTAGGTTAGACTTGTAGATTGAAGACTTAATTGTAGAGTGTATCCCATGTAACGGTTCTGATTAATAGCAAAAAGTGAAGCTCCACAGAATCAAAAGAGCGCCTTTCAGAAATGAAGTCCTTCAAACTGAGGAACTGAAGCCATTAGACTCTCGGCATTATCAAGCAGGTAGTTTATTTGGAAAGTTATCATATGATGATCTATTGAGGTGAGGAGGCCACAGTCTTTAAAAACTAGGTAGCATTCATTTGGATAAGCCAGATGTTGAAGCAGTGGTGGGGAATATTACCTATTTGTGTGAAATACAGCAGCAAGTTGTCAATGGCACAGTTTAATAACAGAAGCAACATTTATTTTTAATGTTGCGCTCCGAAGATAGATTATGAGGACAGCTATGATTCAGAAGACAAACTGAATTACTGGGGAGGAATGATACACAAGAAGCAGAGCTAAGCTACTTTAGCAACAAAACCCAAATCACCAACAATACCATTTAAGACTTTGTGTAATTCTTCCAGACTAGAAGAGCAGCTGAATGAGAGAATGAATGTGTGACAATGCACCTTTCAATGACACAATGTGTGCAAGTGAAGGGGACACATGGGCATATTTACAGGTGAAATTAAAATGGGAGGGCAATGAAGATAACTGCAGCATATGTTTATATATTGCCTTTCATCCAGAAGGATTGCAAAGAACTTTACCGACCGAGGAAATACTTCAGTTGAGTATGAAACTGCAGCCACCTCTAGACTGTAGCCCATAGCCCTTTAACTGCATCAGAAACACCATGCAACTTTTGAGGACAAGAAATGAAGGGACGAAGCTAGCAGATTAGCATTACATGGGGAATTTAACTAGGCAGTTCTGTTCTGAATTGCTGCAGAGTGTTGCTACGAGAAGTCTGAAGACCTCCTTTTCTCTCAGATATGGCTGCATTTCAGTTGTACTCCTAGTGTCTTTTCAACACCATTAACAGCTTTGGATAGATAGAGGATGCTGCTGTACAAAAGTTGAGTTCTAATATGTTGAAATTTGCCCAGGGAACCAGGGTTAACTGACCTTAAGAATCTTTGTGAAAAGTGCCACAGAATCCTGAAATAGCTTAGGTAATTGTGTTGACAAACACAGAGTTAAATAAACTAATCGCTAGCTTTGGTATCAGGAAGTAATTGTGGTGTGCCCCTCCTCTCTTCCACTTCTTAAAGGAAAATCCTTCTATCATGCTGTTATCTTTGACCACTGAAGCAAAAATGACAACTGACATGCCCCAATGCCAGCTAGCTTTCCCAGCATTTTTACATTCTTCAGATAAGCAACATATAGAATTCTTCCTTAGCCTCTTCTTCCTTTTCCACAGCTGTTGTCCCACAGACAAGGCCAAAACGAGACTGCATCCCTAAACTCTACTAGTATCTCACCAGACATGTAGAGTTCTGGCATTCAACTCCTGGTCCCCTCAGTGAGGCCTACCATTCCTAGCCCTGAGAGTTTTAGTGAATCCCTCATTAGGGCTATCAGTGGGGAGGAAGTCTAAAGTCCTTAACTCCAAAGATCCTATTTTGGTGGCCATAATCTTGGCCGGGATGATGAGTTGGGGCACTGACCAAAGACCCTCCAAACCTTCAGGTTCCCCCCATCCCCCTCAGAAGGAGCAGTTATATGCACCGCTTCCTTTCACATTAATCACCAGGTAATGTAGTTTCTGGATTTCTTCCTGAACTTATCTTGACAGAGAAATGTGTCTATTTGCTCAAGGTCAAGCAAGCATTTAAGTCTCACTTAAGTAGGACTAGTGACTTTCCCTGATCTTAGGCATTCTGGTGACCACAGTAGTGACCACATTTTTCCATCAAAGTAGTACAGGCCCATTCAATCATATATGAAGGCCAGATGTGACCACTATGACCATCTACTCTGATTGTCTGCCGGTCTTCTTTGGACAGGCCAAAGAATTTCATTCAGCAATTACTACATCAAGCCCAATAACTCCTGGTTAAACTAGAGCGTTATTAAAGGAATAGCTCTGTCTGGGTAGAAAGAGCCAAGACTTTGGTGGATGATATCTACACAGCAGTTACTTGTCGCCACGTTAGTCACATACAACCAGCTGGTCTAATATGCCGCTGTGAAGTTGTCCTTCAGTGGAAGCATCCCGTGAACTCTTCCTTTAGTAGAAGCATCTTGCTCTCATATATTTAAGGTAAGCCTCTCCTCCTCTTGAACTGCTCTCCATCAGAATGAAGGTACTCAGAAACTACAGTGACAGGCAACAGTATAAAACCCTTTGATACACTATTTAACAGTCTATGGAAGATTTAGCAGGATGAGGAAGAGAGAGGATGTATGACAAGGGAAAATTACCTATGAGTAATTTGGTTTGTCATAGTTCTCTCCTCTTTCCCCATCCTACTTCCCTTGCTTTGTGCCCCTTCATAGGGCTCTTGTTCTGAAAACGTTCAGACTGAATGCAAGTGGATGAAGGACAAGTCTTTGTACAGAATTGAGGGGTGAAGGGTATCAGTCTATCTCCTGCTTCCCAACCGGTAGAGATAATAGCATGATGTAGATTATGTTTTATTAAAATGATGAAGAGAAGAGGGTTAAGACAAACTGAATTACTAGTAAGTAATTTTTCCGTTTTTTTATCAGCTGATATTGACTTTAGTTACTAAGGCCCAGATTTTTAAAGCTATTTAGGCACGGCTGTGCTCAATGACGCAACGCCTCACTGAGATTTCGTCTCAAGTGTCTAAATCCCTTTAGAAAATGAGATTTAGGTTCCTAAATCTGCTACACATTGCATCGCTGAGCACAGCAATGCCTAAATACCTCTAAAAATCTGGGCCTATGAGTACAAAAGCAGTGACATCAGAAGGAGAAAAAAATGATAATTTTAAAAACTCTGAAAAATGAGCTAATTTTCTTTTTTACATAAGGTCATATTTTTAAAGTCCAATATCTCAAGACATTATAGGACTATTAGCAAGTCTTGTGCAACCAATTGGAAAGTTGGGAATAGCCTCTTTCCAATGGCATAAAGCTCCAGTAATTGGCTCTATTGGCTTATAAAATATCAGTCTAAACCTATCACTAAAAACTGCTTGTCCCGTGTCTCAGCAGGCCAGTGTAATCTGGGGGAAAATTCCACATTTGGAGGAAGTTCAGCCAGGTTTGAAGCTGTTCAGAGGTTTGGCATGTTAGAAGCAGTCCCAGGGCAAGATGGATTAGTGGGCAGAGTAGAGGTGAGACTGTCAAAGGTGCATGATAAATGCAAATTTACAAAATGGATTTCACCACCACATGTGGTATAAACAAACATGTAATATTAATATAATTCATATAATATATAATATATTTTAGATATAAATATATATTATAAATTTTAAATTGAAGAGCAAAAATTAAATATGTGAATGTATATTAATCCTTTTATATACATATGTGAATATTTAAAAATAAATCTATAAAAATTACCTCAGTACAAGCAGAAAAAGAAACTTGGGTAGAGCGTATTGAAAACAAACTTTTATAGCAAACACAATAAATATTCATTCATTCAATAAAAATCCATCGAACATACATACCTTAAATTTTAAGGCAGGTGTTTTCGATATGGTTGATGCCTTTAATTCATGTAACCTTTCTTCTATCTCTCTCAATCTAGAAAAAAGGGGTGTCTTCATTAGGCATGGTGCGGACAAAAAGCAGTTAGCCAATTTTTGAGGTTGTATGTTGTTTCCATTCGGAGAAGGAATTGATGCTGGAGTCAGATATTTGTTTGACGCAGTCCTATTTATTTACAAAGAACATACACAAAGTTCTGTTTCCCTGAGCACAGCAGGAATCAAGCAGCAGGAGACAGTTTCTTTGCTCACAGTCCCAACCCTTTCTCAGCCAGAACTTTACCCAAAACCTCTCTCTCGCTCAGCTTTTCTCAGGGTCATGGAACACGTGCATCCCCGATCGTATCTTGGCTTCCTTCTCTATCTGCTTCTGTGGTTGTTTTGCGGCTTCTCCCCTTCTCCTCCCTCCCTGCCCCCAACTCACAGCTGCAATCAAAACGATCCCTCATTCCTGTGTTTATCAGACCCCCAAGGAAACCTTTTGGACTGCATGGCCCAGCCACTGCCTGTATTTGAAGGCAGTCTAGTCCACTGCTTCAGCTATCACTGGGGGCATTTAACTGTTCCCTTGTTTTGCATGAATGTAAGGCAGCTATCATGGCCACCAGCTTTCCTCAATCCACAGCAGAACAACAGTATTACAAATTATTTACAGAACAGAAGAAATGACTATTAAATTTTCAAAGTGTGTTTTAGGAATAAAATGTAGAACATATCTATTCTGCTGGGTATCGGTCTAACTAGCAAAAAATGGGTTTTGGGGACTGGCGTTTACTGAAAAGCAGCATTTTCAACAGTCTACATGTGTTCAAGAGTATGACTCACTCAGCAAAGAAACTGAATATTTATCTCCACCCATTACATAGTAAGAGGTATCATATGCTGTAATCACACATGCCACTTATAGAACATTATAGAGGGAAGTACAATTTGAAACATTTAAGAATACAATCAAACTACTCCAGGCACAAAAATTTTCACAAGCCCAGTATTGCTTTAGAAAGATTATAAACTTTGAAATTCTGAAGTTACAGATTGTAATTATCTGTTTTATAGAAGCATACATATGAGATTTATACTGAACTGCATTAATAATATTTAAAGATGGCTGTATTCATTGATGAATGCATATGTTGCGTAACATTAGGATTAATGAGGATCAAGCTTGGAACATTTTTGCGAATGGCTAGGCATCTGGGGCAAGAGTATGGCCACGGTGATGGCCACTGGTCAGATCCTAATGACATCTAAGAGGTTATCCTTCCTCCGCATGTTTTGGGATGCTGAAGAGGTTTCTTCATATTTCTCTCAGTTGAGTTGCACGTTAAGAGAGAACAGCTGCTAGCACTTCACCGTGGGGTTGCCAGGGCTGGCATCAGACTTGCTGGGGCCAAAGCCCGAGTCCCCACTGCCCGGGGCTGAAAGGGCTTCGGCCCTGGGCAGTGGGGCTCAGGCTACAGGCCCCCTGCCCAAGGGTGAAGCCCTTGGACTTCGGCTTTGGCCTCCTCACCCAGTGTGGTGGAGCTTGGGTTTTGGCTTTGACCCCCCACACCCAGGGTGGCGGGGCTCGGGTGGCCTCAGGGTTTCAGTCCCCTCTCCTGGGGTCGTGAAGTAATTTTTGTTGTCAGAAAGGGGTTGCGGTGCAATGAAGTTTGAGAACACCTGCTCTATCTGGAGGCATCACACTAGCCAGCCGGTAACATAACAGCATGTAATTGGATATCCAAGATAAGATAATTTGAGTGGATACTGGATAGCCCCTCATTCTGTCCACAGACGTGATCAAGAGTTGTATCAAAGACCTAAAAGGTATAGTCTGGTCCAGATAAAAGCTAAAGCTCTCTAACATCTAGAGCATGAAGCCTCTCCTCACCTTTACAACCATGAGGTTTTGGGAAGGTCAGTAAGAAGACAGCTTGGTTAATATAAAAACTGGAAACCACCTAAGTAAGAAACCTTGGATAAGGGCAAAGGTAAACTGTGTAGAAAACAGTCTATGGAGGATCTGATACTAATGCTCTCATTCCCCCCCTTTACTAGCCGATGTAATGGTCACTAAAGATTCATCCTCCACAGAAAGGTGCAGTAGGAAGTAGGATGCTGGAGGTCCAAAAGGGGAACCCATCAGTTTTGCTAAGACTAGAGTCAAGCTGCATGGGGGGAACAGGATCCTACACATGTGGAAATAGTTTGTCCAGGCCTTTTAAAACTCTTATGGACAACAGGCTGGAAAAAAGTGAATGGCCATCAATAGGTCGGTGGAAGGCATAGAAAACCACAGGTGCACTCTCAGTGAACTGTTAACCCTCGATGCTTTAGGAACAGAAGATAGTCCAATATGTGCTGAACAGAAGTCTGGACGAGGGAAACGCCTTTCAGACTGGACCAGATAGAAAACCTCTTTCATTTACCTAGTTTTCTACTATTTAGCAGCACATACCGATCTCCTCTAAAGCAGGACCCCTCTGCAGATGTCAGCCATGAAACCTCCAGACAGTCACATAAAGGGTATGTAGATTAGGATGGATGGGGTGGCTGCGTTTATGCTAAATCAAGTTTGTGTCTTATGGGAGTGACAGCGGAGGACTGATTGATAGGGATAACTCTGAAAAACAGTGTTGACAGGGCCCTGATGAGGCAATAAGTATAAGATGAGTCTTGTCCTGCTTGATTTTGCACAGATCTCTGGGCAAGAGAGGAATGGGAGGAAAAGCATACATGAGTCCATTTGACCACGGCAGTATAAAAGTGATTGTCAACAAACCCGTCCTGTGGCCTATTTGGAAGCAAACCTGGGGACATTTTCTGTTGTCTTTTGTTGCAAATAGATCCACTGGTGGAGTTCCTAAAAATGGAAAATGGAACTTGTTATGTCTGGGCAAAGGAACCACTCATGGTGATTGATAAACAGTCTGCTTAGGCGGTTGGACAGAGTATTCTGGATCTAAAAGCCACTTTTAGATGTACAGAGCTGGCAATATAAAAATTTCAAAGCAGAATCACTTCCTGACACACCAGCAGAGGTGAAAGTAAGCAGGTCTGGTCCGGCACCGCATACCGGAAAGAGCCAGTACGCCGTGATGGACCGGACTGGCTTCCCCAGGGTGGCGATTTAAGGGGCCCAGGGCTCTGGCCGCTGTGGGGAGCCACAGGCCCTTTAAAGTGTCGCCCGAGCCCTGCTGCCGGAGTCCCAGGGTAGCGGTGGCAGGGCTCCAGCGGTGATTTAAAGGGCCCGGGCCTGTGGCTGCTCCTGAGGACGACTCCTAGATACAGGTACACTCCGAGGGGAGGGAAGGAAGTAGCCCAAGGACAGCCAACTGTAGTCTGGCTCCGTCACTGCCTGAAGCCAGGTCAGCATGTTGCAGCTGAAATCCCTGCTGACCCCAGTGGCGGAATACTCCACCCCTGTTAGGGCCCTGGGCTGGGAAACAGTGGAGTTGGGTGGGCCCTGGGTCCCCATACACCCTGCCACCCCACACCTGGGATAGCAGCCTCCCCATCATAGGCCAGGAGGCCCACACAGTCTACAGTCTGCGAAAGCTAGGATGCTAGATTCCTTTTGCTGCTCTGCCCTGATCGCAAGCTAGAGCCCCGACTGTTTGCTGCCCACACTGCCGGAGTGCCGTGGTTCATAGACTCGGTATTGCTCAGCCCAGTTTAAGTGGCCTGAGCTTTAAAGACAGCGAACTCCCCTCTAATTGGTTGCCGTGCTAAGGGCATGACAGTGAGAGGTGTGGCCTCCATCAGAGATAGACAAGGAGGGACGGCCACGCTCTCTTAAAAGGCTCCTCCTTGTTTGTTTACATAGAACATGGCTACTGCATTTTTTAATCAAAATCCTACAAGGCCCTTCCCTGGATGTGTGAAAGAAATGCCATGCAAATGAAGCAGACTACCTGTAAATGTCAGGGAGTTGCAGGTTATTTTAGATTACCCTGTGTCTGTATGAGACCCAAGACAGATCACCAACCCAAACTCAAGGCATCCGTGACTAACGTGAAAGATTGTTGAGATGGAGCGAAGGGATCTTCCTTGCAAACGTTGGAAGGTTCTGTCCATCTATCTAGGGAGGATAAGAACCAATTTGGCACATGGACACGATAGTTCAGATCATGTTTCCGTGATGAATACACCTCGGCCAATCAGCTCTGTAAGCGCTCTGAAACGTAGTCTGGCAAACTAGATAACATAAATGCAGGCTTGCCATGTGCCATAGCAGCCGCAACAACTACTTACTGTGGGGAGGAGATAGGTCTTTAAACCTAGAATGATGCCTTGCATAGTCTGAAAGCTTGACGGTAAAAGGAAAGCTTTGGCCATCATGGAATTGAGGACCATTCTAATAAATTCTATTTTCTGAATCAAAGACAGGATGGACTTTTCTGTGTTGATCAGTAGATTGAGCGCATCAAACCTGGACAGGATAATGTTTATACTGGACAACTTTTATGACCTGGATCGACTTTTTACTAGACAGTCATCCAGATAATGGGAGACATGGACTCCTGATCTCTGGAGGAATGCTGTTACCACTGCCATACGCAGTGTGAATACATGAGTCGGCCAACAGACCAAAAGTCAGCACTGTGAATTGATAGAACCGTTGATAGAATATTTCTGTGGCTCTGATGAATTGCCACATGAAAGCAAGCATCCTTTAAGTCAAGGAAAGCATACCGGTCACCCGGCTCAAGGGAAGGAATAATGTAAGTTATAGTGACCATCCGGAATGTCAATTTCTTTAGGAACTTGTTTAACTCTCTCAGATCTAAAATAGGCCTGAGACCCCACCTCCCTTTCCTTTCGGGATCAGGAAGTAACGGGAGTAAAACCACTTTCCTCTGAGCAACTGAAGGATCTACTCTATAGCCCCCGCAAGAAGAAGCGATTGTATCTCTCGCAAATAACACAGCTTTGAGAGAGAGGTCCCTGAAGAGGGATGGGGAAGGGGGGCTAGAAAGAAATTGAAGGGTGTATTCCACTTCCACCATGCTTAGAACACACTGAGCCATGGTGATGTGGGCCCAAGCATGAAGGAAGTGGGATAGGCAATTTGCAAAAATCAGAGAAGGCAAAGATGGCACTCTTGGAACTGATACTCTGCTCTTGACCTACTCAACAAAATGTGTGCTAGGAGGATGCAGTCTGCCTTGATGAACCAGCAGCTGCAGGGGCAGAAGGTGAGAGTGGAAATTGTTTATTTATTTATTTATTTATTAATTAAACTCCTATATCTTTTCTCCTTGGTTTGAGCTACAACTCCCAGAAATTGCTGGGTCTGATAAGGACAGAAGGACTTCCTCTTTGCCCTTGGAATATAAATCCTCAGGAATTTCAGAGTTACTCTGGAGTCCTTGAGAGGATGCAGAGTGTCACCAGTTTTTCCCGAGAAGAGTGATGACCCCTCAATGGGGAGGTCCTGGATTGTTTGACGACGCTCTGGGAGAACAGAGGATAGCATCCATGAGGACCATCATGTGATGATGATGATGGAGACCGGGCAATGAGTTGCAGAATCAGATGCATCATGACCAGCCTGCAGAGCTGTTCTAGAAACTAACTTGCTCTCCTCCACCATCACCTGAAATTCTTGTTTCATATTGTCTGGAGCTCATCCTTAAACTTCAAAATTGCATCCCACTGGGTAAAATCATAGTGCGCCAGCAGAGCTTGCTGGTTCACAACACAAAGGTGTAACCCTTCTGTGGAATAAAGCTTCCTTCCGAACAAGTCTCGTTTTTTGGTTTCAATGCCTGGTGACCTTGCCTCTATATTAACGGCAGATACTACCAGGGAACCCTGAGAGGCAGGACTGTAAAAACGTTAAAACGCATGAGAGGGGATGTAGTATCTCCTCTCCGCTATCTTTGCAGTAGGTGGCAGGGACGATGGGGTCTGCCAAAAAACCTGAGTAGGCTCCAGAACAGACTCATTACTAGGCAGAGCTATCCTTGATGGAGCTGCTGATGCTAAAAATGCCCACAAGCCTGTTGGACTTTTCCTGGATCTCCTCTTGATGGATGCCTACAACCAAAGACATCCTTCGCAACAACTCTTGATGGGCTTTGTGGTCATCCAGTGGCAAGGAAACAGGCTCCACTATGACAGCCTTATATGGGTTGAGGAAGAACATGCCAATGACCCTCGGGGCTTATCCTGTTTCAACTCTTGTCAGGGAAGCTCAAGAGAAGAACCTGGGGGTTCCCCAAAAGCCACTGATATGGGCCTGGCCCCCAACTGTGTGCAGACAAAGGGTCCTTGCGGTCTGCCCCCTGCTGGAACAGAGGCTGAAACCAGAGTGGGCAGGCACTGCATACAGGTTACTGGACATGTCCAGACTGAGACACACATAAACCTACTTTAGAATTCGAAGAAGAATCCACTTCTTCAGACCATGCAGGAACTGTCCCCTCAGTAACAGAGAGGTAGGCTCAGATTCTGGAGAAGGGGATAGAGAGATCCTCTGTGGATTTCCCCTAGACGGTACCATTTTAGTCAGTATGCTAATTGCCAAATCCGATAGTTCTACATGGTGTGGAGCTGAAACTGCGACCATCAGTGCCGACGCCAAGCAAGAATCTTGAATTCCCAGGGAGGGTGGTATTGACAGATTCAACAAACGCCTCAAGAGTGGATGGTACAGGGAAAGTATTTTGGTCTTGTGGCACTGCAACCTGAGGTGACAATAGTGAAGCTGGTACTGAACTGGGCTCTGGAGCCAACAAACTCCCCTTCTGAGGCTTGTTCTGGAGAATGCCTCCTTTTTAAGCACACCTTCGAGTCCTTGGTAGAGGCTCAATTTCTGCGCCACTGATTTTGAGGTGCCTAGTACCAAGTCCTTAGATGACTTGTGTTACCTCTTCTTTGGCACCAGTGAAATTGATCTGTCTCTCGGTACAACCAAGGCTGGAGGAGCACTGCTGCCCGATGCTGAGGCACTTCGTACCTGGATTGTGCAAGAAGGCTCCAATAGAGTATGAAGCTCCAATTCCAACTTAAGCAGGTACTTAAGTCTAGCTGCCCTGTCCTTTTGGGATTGGGGCTTAAATGCCTGACAGATACTGCATCTGTCACTAACATGAGCCTCCCCCAAGCACGTAAAGCAGCTGGACTTCAGGCCACTAATTAGCATTAGTTTGCCACAAGAGTGGCAGGGTTTCAAGCCCGAAGAATGAGGCATAACTCCAGTACCCAGATAGAAGTCGGTGTCAAACAGCCCTCCCCACCCAAAAAACAACAACCCTAAGTTAAGCTAAACTAAACACAAACTGCTCTAACAACAATGGGTACTAATGACAGTAACCATGCCGCCCCACAGGTACTGATAAGGGAAAACTCTCCAACAACTGCACTAGAGTGCACATACACCTACAATGGAAAGGATATGTGCAATTCCTCAAAGAAGAACCTTTATTCCTTCTCCTCTCCTCAAACCTGGATAGGTTCAGAATACTTAGTTTTTTATTTTTTAAAAGAACAGTAAGTGCTAGAAACTCAGGAAATTCACAGCTAAGATTCCAACACCAACTATAACTCCACCCTGTATCACTGCTCATTTCCCACCCATGGGCAGTGTGCAGCCTCAGCTTCACCACAGATCTAGTTACTTTATTGGAGTAGAGTACTGTCAATAATGTCTTTGGAGGGCTTTGCATTATTGTTCCTTGTCGGAAGTAGTTCCCAAATTGATCAGCTGGCAATGAACAGATGATTCCTGCTGGCCAGCTGTTTGCTTCTGGTACAGCAAGCAGGATACGGGCTCAGAATTCCAGTCACTGATCCCAGCTCCCCTTACCTTTGACAGCTTCACTAATGTGTTTGTCCTGTGGTTAGAGAATTCCATTTACCATTGCCATTCAATGCCAGCACAGGTGCAGCAGTGGCCAGGCATTTCTGATAAAAGTAATGGTAAGCTCTGGAAAACTCCTAAAGAGTTTCATTTTGGGATGCAGATTTCTCCTTAATAATGAGAATGTGGAATACATTACCGTTGTTTAGTTATGTAAAGTTCTTCAAGCAAATGTTGCTCCTCATAGCTCATCCAACGGTCTTCAAGATCCTCCTCTTCCTTCTGCAGCAATTGTTCATAGAGTCTTACTGGATTCCAGCCAGTCATTATGTCGTAAGTGATTACACATCCCAGGGAATGTGACACAATTGAGACTTTCCCTTTTTCTTCAAACTCTGGATTCCGAGAACAGAACAGCATATATAACCGGTTCAGCTCCTGTTGAAGGCCTTTTACTAGCTGTTTTAAGAGAGAAAACATTGTGTTAAGATTTCATCATTATCTATTTAATCTCCCTGTTCATCTTACTATGAGTTCAAAGATGGGACTGCTTCATGGCTGTGTATGTGGCCATTCTAGTATGCACTAAATGTGACTCTTGAGGATTTTGCTTTATCAATGAGTAACTTAAAACTGTCCAAAAGATAACCATTTATAAAAGAAAACCAATTAAACCTGACTCTAAATCTCCTGTTTTAAAAAAAAGTTCTAAGGATTTTATTCTTAAATTTCTGACGTACTCTCTATCCCAACTCCATTTTAACTCAGTTCTCTGTCTGGGAATTTCCAGGGCTTTAGACATGTTTATGGGCATGTGCTATGAGTCAGGGAGCAGGATCTCTATGGTGCTTTGGAATGCCAAATGGTCCCTGGGTCCGCAAGCTGCCATCCATGAGTCGTCCTACTCATCTACAGTTTGAATTCATGCTTCCCCTCAGCACAGGGCCCCATGATACCTAAGGATCTGTTAAGATATGCAGCTTGTCCTGAAAATGTGCAAGAGTCAGCAGAGAGGCACCCTTGACTGGGAACAGGAACTAAAGTATGGAATCTGTGAGAGGCCAAGAAGCAAGGAGAACAGCAGGATTCACTATGGCTAGGGGAAACGTGGAAAGCTTAGTTATGCAGGCACTCTGACCTGACAATAAGACACACCCTGTGCTACTTAGGATCTCTGTTAGACTATAGGAGTCATCCAGGTTCAGAACTGCAGTCCAGTTGCCTTTGCTGGTGGACTGATGCTGATTCACTTGTACACAGGGCATCACAATGTAAATCCCCAAAGCACCCTAGTTTCATATTAGCTGTAAGAAAGTAATTTTTTAACAGTGCTCACAGAAACCGTGACTTCCAGAGACCTCTGTGACATTTCTGCTCTGGGTCTGGAGCTATCAGCAGGCAGCACCGCAACTCTCAGCCGCTACCGGCAGTGGGTCCCCAGCAGCTCCTGGCCGCCAGGCAACGGAGAGTCCCAGAGCTCCTAGCCGCTGGGCAACAGAGGGATCCTGCAGCTCCCAGCCACCAAGGGTGCTGGACCCTCCATTTTGTCAGGGGTATTTTTAGTAAAAATCACGGACAGGTCACGGGCTTTTGTGAATTTTTGTTTATTACCCATGACCGGTCTGTGATTTTTACTAAAAATATCCATGACAAAATCTGAGCCTTAAAATCATGAATCTTTTGATTCTTCGTTTCTCTGTGATCATCAAGACTTTCCCTTACTCCCCAAAATTGGGACCAATAAGTGCCATTGGCAAGGGGGAAGCTGTGCCACTTCATGTCCGTTTTGTGGAAGTGAAAAAGTGAAAATTTTGCCGCCTGCCCGTGGTTAGATAGGGGCCCAAGATAGACAGTGAGTACCATGCACAAACCAACTCAGATGGACCCAGAAGTATTAGCTCCAATTCCCATGAGCATTCAATTGGCATAAGAGTTTGAGATGCATCCAGCATATAGAAGAGACAAATAACTGAACACATCTCTTTTACTAACAGGCTGGAGATGAGGAATTAGAACAGGCTCATAATCACCCATAAAACCAATACTGGTCCTTGACAGCAGCTGACTACATCCAAGGCTTCTGATTAAATATTTCCCAGTAGTGTCACTCATCTCAGTTTCCTAATTGTAGTTTACCCAGCAATTCACGTATTTTTCCAAAATCTGCTTTATAAATGTAGCAACAGTTAGACTCCTTCATACACAATGTGATATTAAAGGACCAATTAAGACTGCATTAAAATTTTGCATGTTAGTAATATGCCTCAATCATCTAACTATAACAGCTCTTTTATGTCATCAATGCTTGTATAAAGATGTGTCACAGACAAGTGCATTTACAACCACACCTGAGGCTGAGCCTGTGTATTATTCTTTATATGGATTAATGACATATATGATTATGGATTATTTAGAGCTCCTTGTGTTCAATAGTACTGATCAGCTTCAAGGGTTTTATGAAGATATTTTGTGTGTAAAAATCCAGAAAACATTTCCCCAAAATTGCTTTTAAGGGCTGGTCCACACTAACCCCCCAGTTCGAACTAAGATACGCAACTTCAGCTACGTGAATAACGTAGCTGAAGTCGAAGTATCTTAGTTCGAACTACAAGGTACTTACCGCGGGTCCACACGTGGCAGGCAACTCTCGCGGAGCAGGAGTACCGGTGTTGACAGCGAGCACTTCCGGGATCGATTTATCGCGTCTAGACAAGACGTGATAAATCGATCCCAGAAGATCGATTGCTTACCGCCGAACCCAGAGGTAAGTATAGACGTACCCTAAGTTGCTGTAAGCATTACCTGATCTGATCAAGAACTTTACTATTCTGTTCACTGCTTGGTTAAACTATGCCATAAATAACTCCTCTGAACACTGCTCTGTCACATTTCTCCTGCTACTGGGCATCTCTGCAATTAGCATCATTTTCCTATTATACCAAAAAGAATGAATAAAAAGCCCCACAAAAGGCAGAAATAAGCTGTTTTGGAAGAAAAGTACAAATGAGATAGGTGGAGCTGGCATCCACTGAATTTGAAATGCAGAGAACAATGCTCAAGAAGAGAGGATCAAAATTTTACCAATAATGCAGTATAGTCTACAAGCATGTATTGCAGTAGACTAATCCTATGGTATTCCTAAAGTGATGGTATATTGTTCCTATGCTAGTTCAACCTAAAAGAAACTTCTAATCTGCTCTCAAATCCTGTGTGCACACACATGAATCACAAAGACAAGATGCATGGAGAAAACTTCCCTTGGCAGAAATACTGACAACCACAGAGGTTAAGGAATGAGATCAAAATAAAAGCAGTTCTACATGTAAAACCCAACCCGGTCAATAACTGAAGTGATGTTTCCAGAATTTGGCATAAGGGGTGGCCAAGAACATGCTTTCATTGGGGAGCAAGCACAGTAGCACCTCCCGCTCAGGGATGGCCTGGTATTTACCAGACGTAGGTTTTGCCAGGTAAAATCAAGGATTTTACTGCTCTGGGAAAAAAAGACGGTTACTCACCGTTGTAACTGTTGTTCTTCGAGATGTGTTGCTCATATCCATTCCATTAGGTGTGTGCGCGCCGCGTGCACGATCGTCGGAAAATTTTCTACCCTAGCAACACCGGCGGGTCGGCTGTGGAGCCCCCTAGAGTGGCGCCTTCATGGCGCTGAATATATACCCCAGCCGACCCGGCGCCCCCTCAGTTCCTTCTTGCCGGCTACTCCGACAGTGGGGACGGGGGGCGGGTTTGGAATGGATATGAGCAACACATCTCGAAGAACAACAGTTACAACGGTGAGTAACCGTCTTTTCTTCTTCGAGTGCTTGCTCATATCCATTCCATTAGGTGACTCCCAAGCCCAACTTAGGTGGTGGGGTCGGAGTGAGACATTGCTGTGTGCAAAACTGCTGACCCGAATGCAGCATCGTCTCTGGACTGCTGCACTAGTGCATAGTGAGCTGTAAACGTGTGGACTGATGACCAAACCGCCGCTCTACAAATGTCCTGTATCGGAACATGTGCCAGGAAAGCAGTCGAGGAGGCTTGGGCCCTCGTGGAGTGAGCGGTGAGGTGCGGTGCTGAGACGCCTGCCAGGTCATAGCAAGTCCGGATGCAAGACGTAATCCAGGAGGATAGGCGTTGTGAGGAGACCGGTGAGCCTTTCATTCGGTCGGCCACTGCAACGAAGAGTTGCGTCGTCTTTCTAAAGTGCTTTGTGCGGTCAATATAGAAGGCCAGGGCCCTTCGTACGTCCAGGGAATGCAAACGTTGATCCTGGCGAGTGGCATGTGGTTTGGGATAAAAGACCGGGAGAAATATGTCCTGGTTGATATGAAATGGAGAAACCACCTTAGGGAGAAAGGCAGGATGTGGACGAAGCTGCACTTTATCCTTATGGAAAACTGTATAAGGGGGCTCGGATGTAAGCGCCCTGAGTTCAGAAACGCGCCTTGCTGAGGTAATGGCTACGAGGAAGGCTGTCTTCCAGGATAGATACAAAAGTGAACAGGTGGCTAGTGGTTCAAATGGAGGACGTGTCAGTCTGGAGAGAACCAGATTAAGGTCCCACGTCGGGACGGGCTGACGCTGTTGTGGGTACGTCCGGTCTAAGCCCTTGAGGAATCTAACGACCATCGGGTTAGAGAATACCAAGGACGCGAATTCCCCTGGGTGAAAGGCTGATATAGCAGCCAGGTGAATTCTAATTGAAGATATCGCCAACCCTTGCTGTTTTAGGGAGAGGAGATATTCCAATATGAGAGGAATAGGTGCCTGCAACGGGGGCGTGGCTCGTTGTTCGCACCAACATGAGAACCGTTTCCACTTGGCCAGGTACGTAGTCCGTGTTGAGGGCTTCCTACTGCTCAGCAGAATCTGTTGGACAGAGTGCGAGCATTGCCGCTCTGCCTGGGTGAACCATGGAGCAGCCACGCTGTGAGGTGGAGTGATTGCAGGTCGGGGTGACGCAGCCGACCGTGGTCCTGAGAAATGAGATCCGGACATAATGGAAGCGGGATCGGTGTTTGAACCGAGAGTTCCAACAGTGTGGTGTACCAATGTTGTCTCGGCCACGCTGGAGCGATCAGAATTACCTGTGCCTGGTCTCTGCGCAATTTGAGCAGTACCTTGTGGACCAGAGGAAACAGAGGGAAGGCATAAAACAGGTGGTCTTTCCAGGGAAGGAGAAACGCATCCGAGAGGGAGCCCGGAGCTCGACCTTGTAGGGAGCAGAACACGTGGCACTTCCTGTTGTCTCGAGATGCAAACAGGTCTATCTGGGGAAAGCCCCACCTCCGGAAGATGGAATGTATGATGTCCGGACGGATAGACCACTCGTGCATCTGGAAGGACCTGCTGAGTCGGTCCGCTAGAGTGTTCTGGACTCCAGGGAGGAACGATGCCGTGAGATGGATTGAGTGGGCGATGCAGAAGTCCCACAGGCGAATGGCCTCTTGGCATAGAACTGACGAACGTGCTCCTCCTTGCTTGTTGATGTAAAACATGGCCGTGGTGTTGTCGATGAGAACTAACACACAACGGCCACGTAGTTGATTGAGAAATGCCTGGCACGCCAGGCGCACCGCCATCAGCTCCCGAACATTGATGTGCAGGGCTAACTGGGGTGCAGTCCACAGGCCCTGGGTATGGTGTTCGTTGAGATGGGCGCCCCAACCCAGAGATGAAGCGTCTGTGACCAGATGCAGAGAGGGTTGTGGGGCGTGAAATGGCATCCCTTCGCAGACCACATTGTGATCTAGCCACCAGGTGAGGGAGGTCAGGACCGAGTTCGGGACCGTGACCACCATGTTCAGGCTGTCCCGATGTGGACGGTATATTGATGACACCCAGGTCTGGAGTGGGCGAAGCCGAAGTCTGGCATGCCTGGTTACGTACGTGCAGGAAGCCATGTGACCCAGCAGGGTAAGGCACGACCTCACCGTGGTAGTTGGGAAGGCCTGTAGCCCTTGAATGAGGCTCGTGATGGTGCCAAAGCGGTTGTCTGGCAGGATGGCTTGTGCACGTCTGGAGTCTAGAACTGCGCCGATGAAATCTATTCTCTGGGTAGGTTCTAGAGTGGATTTGTCCTTGTTGAGTAGGATGCCCAACTCGTTGAATGTGTGCACTATTCTGTGGACGTGAGCTTGAACTTGCTCTTTGGTGCGACCGCGTACCACCCAGTCGTCTAGGTACGGGAACACCTGTATCTCCTGCCGACGAAGGTACGCTGCCACGACAGCCATACATTTCGTGAACACTCTTGGGGCCGAGGATAGGCCGAAAGGAAGGACTGCAAATTGGTAGTGCACCGTGTTTACCACGAATCGCAGGAAGCGTCTGTGAGGTGGGTAAATTGAGATGTGAAAGTATGCGTCTTTCATGTCGAGGGCGGCGAACCAGTCTCCAGGATCGAGGGAAGGGATAATGGCCCCCAAAGAGATAATGCGGAACTTCAACTTTACTACGAATTTGTTGAGTCCGCGCAAGTCCAAGATGGGCCGCAGACCTCCTTTGGACTTGGGGATCAGGAAGTAACGGGAATAAAATCCCCTGCCCCTTAACTCTATCGGAACCTCCTCTATGGCCCCCATGGCCAGGAGCGTAGAAACCTCCTGTATAAGAAGTTGCTCGTGAGAAGGGTCCCTGAAGAGGGACGGGGAAGAGGGGTGGGAGGGGGGGATAGAAGAAAACTGGATAGCGTATCCCTTCTCCACCGTGCGGAGGACCCAGCGGTCCGAAGTTATAAGGGACCAAGCACGGTGGAAGTGGGAGAGGCGATCCCGGAAGGAGGGGGCTGGATCCTGGGGGATGACTGGGGCGCCGTCCTCGACCGCACCTTCAAAAGTTCTGCCTGGGGCCTGAAGGTGGTCTAGGTGGCCCTTGGTTTTGGCCGGGTTGAGGGCCAGTCCACCTTCTTCTACCACCTCGCCCTCGCCTCCGGGTCGAGTCCTGTCTCTGACGAGGCGGGGGGGGGGGGGGGTAGAAGCGCTGAGGCTGCGGCCTAAATGGTCTGCGCTGAGGGCCCACAACATGCATCCCCAGGGAGCGCATGATTGTTCTCGAGTCCTTGAGGCTCTGCAGGCGAGAGTCCGTCTTGTCCGAGAACAATCCATGTCCCTCAAAGGGCAGATCCTGTAGGGTTTGCTGCAGCTCCGGAGGCAAACCCGAAACTTGAAGCCAGGAGATCCTCCACATAGCGATACCCGAAGCCAGGGTCCTCGCAGCTGAGTCTGCTATGTCCAAGGAGGCCTGCAAGGAGGTCCGAGCCACCTTCTTACCCTCCTCTACCATGGCTCCAAACTCCTCCCTGGACTCTTGGGGAATCAACTCCTTAAACTTCCCCATAGAGTTCCAGGAGTTAAAATTGTAACGGCTCAGTAGCGCCTGTTGGTTCGCCGCTCTAAGTTGCAGCCCTCCGGCTGAGTAAACCTTACGGCCAAACAAATCGAGCCGCTTAGCCTCTTTTGATTTAGGCGCTGCAGCCTGCTGGCCGTGGCGCTCTCGTGCGTTCACTGATGCCACCACCAGTGAACACGGTTGGGGGTGGTTATACAAGTACCCGTAGTCCTTAGACGGGACAAAGTATTTCCTTTCCACCCCTCTCGCTGTGGGTGGGATAGAGGCAGGAGTTTGCCATATCGTATCCGCATTCGTTTGAATCGTGCGGATCAGGGGTAACGCCACCCTCGATGGGGCATCCGCTCCAAGGATATTCACGATCGGGTCGTGCACCTCCACTATCTCCTCCGCCTGCAGGTCCATATTACGGGCCATCCTGCGCAGAAGATCCTGGTGAGCCCGAAGATCTATTGGAGGTGGGCCTGTGCACGATGTGCCCGCCACTGCCTCATCCGGAGAAGAAGAGGAAGATGCCTCCGGTGGAACAGGATCCAAGGGCTGGTCCTAGTCTCCCTGTTCCTGGGCTGGAGCATCACCTGTGCCTGGGTCCAGGGCGTCAGGTGGTGCGGACCCAGAAGCCTCCATGCCCCCTGGCGGAGGCCGAGAAATGGTGGACTCCGGGGCCCCTCTGATGGAGTGACCGGAGCGAGAGGTCGAAGCAATTGGAGCCCCTTGCGCCTGATGGTACGCCCACGGGGTCCAAAACGACCAGTGAGATGGTCCATGAGAGTGGTCCTCTGCCATCTCCTGCCAATGGCCCAAGTCCTGTTCCTCGGCTTGCCCCTGAGGGGGGTATGCCGATCTCGAGAGGTCCTCCGAGGAGTGGGACACCGATCTCGATGGCCACGGCGGTGCCGAGAGCGTCGAGACGATTCCCATTGGCTGTGGTGCCGCACGGTGCCGGTCCGGAGATGATCTATCTCTACGCGGTGCCGGCGATCGGTGCCGGGACCGCGACCGGTGCCGATGACCTCGTCGGTGCCGGGAGTCGGATCTGGACCTCGACGAGGACCTGGAGTATGCCCGGTGCCGGGAGCGGCCTCTCGACGTCGAGCGTCGACCGTAGCGGTGCCGAGAACTACGTCTCGACGTTGATCGGTGCCGACGATCATAGCGGTGCCGAGACGTAGAGCGGTGCCGCGAAGAAGATCTTGGCCGCGAGTACGACCGGTGCCGAGGCGATATTCGGTGCCGGGACTGCGAGCGGCGTGGGGACCTGCTTCGGGACCTGGATCGGTGCCGAGGTTCCAGCCCTTGCGATGGAGGGCGCATCAAGGCAGGTTTCCCCCTCGACTGGACCGGGCGAGTCAACGGTGCAGTCGGTGCCGGTGGTTGAGGCGGTGCCGGCTCCGTGAGAGCTATTAAGTCTCTCGCCGCCGCGAAGGTCTCTGGAGTCGACGGGAGGCACTGTATCACCGCCAGTCTCGGTGGAGACGCTATCTGCACCGGACTCAACGGCCTCGGCGCCGGAGTCGACGGTGCTGGAGGCACCTGTTTCCGGTGCTCCACCGGCGGACGCGGCTCTACCCCCGGCACTGGGGGAGCCGGCGTCTTCGGCACGGATGTCCCCGTCTTATGGGCTTTTTTATGCCCCGGGGATAATGACCGGCGCCGAGGCACTGCTTGCGGTGCCGACGAGGTCCGGTGCCGGGGAGGCTTGTCTGACGCCACTCGCGTGGTCGTCATAGCCGGTGCCGCCGGGGCACTGTGCACCGAGGTGCTAGGTGCCGGGGCCTGACTTGTAGATGGAGCGTCCGGACTAAGTGCCGCCTCCATCAGGAGTTGCCGGAGCCGAAAGTCCCGCTCTTTCTTGGTCCTTGGTCTGAAGGCCTTACAGATCTTGCACTTATCTGTTTGGTGGGACTCTCCCAGGCACTTCAGACAGGAGTCGTGCGGGTCGCTCGTGGGCATAGGTTTAGCGCAGGAGGCGCACTGCTTGAAGCCGGGAGCTCTGGGCATGAGCCCGGGCCCGCGGCCGGGGGAGAAAGGGGGCGACGACCCCCTTAGTCCCCTGGACTATTATAACAAAACTAACAACTTTAAAACTATTTAACTATTAAACTACAAACACTAGAACTATAACTATAACTACAACTGCGAATAACTAACAAAGCTAGGGAGAGTGGAGGACAGCTATGCCGCGCTCCACAGTTCCAACGACCGTCAGGGGCGGTAAGAAGGAACTGAGGGGGCGCCGGGTCGGCTGGGGTATATATTCAGCGCCATGAAGGCGCCACTCTAGGGGGCTCCACAGCCGACCCGCCGGTGTTGCTAGGGTAGAAAATCTTCCGACGATCGTGCACGCGGCGCGCACACACCTAATGGAATGGATATGAGCAAGCACTCGAAGAAGAACTAGGTACTCCCAGGTTAAAGCATTTTCAATTTTAAAAACTGTTGGCTAATACACACCGCATTACACTTAGTTTTAGTTACATATTCAAATTGTGGTTACATAAGGCAGTAGATTTGTAGATTAATTCATGGCTGCACAAATAAAAAGTAATATGTAATTATAATACTGAACACCAGAATGCCTGTATACATTTTGGTTTGGTATTTTCTCAAGGACTCATATTTCAGTTTTCAATATTATATAAACAAAAGTCAAAAACATTTGATTATATGAAAACAACAACAATGCAGAGTTGTGGGCTTGAAGCATGCAGGAACCAGAAGCACGCAGAGTTGCAGATTACCACTCTGGGTCCATTTGGCCATGCAGCATTCTATAGCAGAAGACCAGCTTTGATGTAGTGGATAGACTGAGCCTAATCCCCAGTTTTGAATGGATGTCTTCAAAATTTGAAAAAAGACTCGTTCTACGCTCGCTCAACTTGCTGGATACTGATGCAATTATATTTCTCCGTTTCCTCATTTAAACCTGGTGTAAGCCAGAATTTACCAGCACCCTGTCCTAAACTAGTTTTTCCGAAGGAAAAGCCAACCCTGCCTATGCCCCCAAGATTGCTACAGGAATTTTAATTTAAAAAATAACAGATCAAGAATTCATTTTTAACTTGCATTTTTCAAAACGCTGAATTCTATGAATCGATACTGCATACAAATATGAATGGCAGCTGTGGTTACAAATGTTTGCAGCACGTTTCACTGCCAGATAGTAATCATTTAACATCCTCAGCTTCAAAACATTTTAAAAACATTAATGAATCCTTACAACAGCCTTGTGAAATAGGTAAGCATTATCTCAATTTCAAAGTAAATTCTTTGGGGCTGGGACACTGCCTACTTCGATGTTTGTACGGAGTCTAATACATTTTGGGTATTACTGAAAACAAAATAAATAACACTACAGATAAAGAAATGGATTCAGAGAGGGTTACCCAAGGGCACAGGAAAAAAAAAAAAAAAATCAGTGTCAGAGCTGGAATTAGAACTCAAGACTTCCCATCTAACTGTCCTGTGCTCAGGTCACACCATTCCTACATGTTATATTTTTACTGGGATGGCAGAGACCTTCTGTGGAAGAAGAAAAATATAACTGGAAACTCCCCCCTCCCTTTCATGGACATCTGCATCGATAAGTGACCTTCAGGCATTTATGTCATTACATTATGAATTTCTCATTTTCTACAGATCTTGGGGTAGAACAGGGTATGTTCCTCTCAAGCACATCTGAAGTATCAAGTTATCAACCTGATAGGATGTTTCTATCTAGTCTTTAGAAGCATACTGTTATCTGAGAGTTAAACTAACACACTAAAATGTATGTATGGTAGGAAAGAAACTCTGCACATGGACTTCTCAGCAGCTGTAAATTCAGAAGCAAAAGAGAGGCCTGATGACCAGATTACAAGGCTGTAATTCAACCTGATCATCGACAGAGATTGTTTCTAAACCCTAAATCACTGTATACCTAACCTATTTGCACAGTATAATTTACTACTATAGCTAAGCTATAAGATTTCCGGTCACCATTATCATTAAAGTGTCATGAATTAACTGAGTACCCAAATATTTTGCAGCTATCGTAAAACAAACAAACTCTAATTGCAGCTGTAAAGCACCGTTTCCTCTGACTACATGGGTCTATATCAGCAGTAGGATTATATAACTGAATCTTTTGGTATTTAGTAAGTAAAAAAAGAAAAGAAAAAGCGGCTTACGTTTTAAGTCCTAGCTAAGATATGATTTGGTTAATCAGTGTAGGTCACAAAATTAAGATATTATTTAACCCTCAACAAGCTTTCTCAATCTTAAAAGGACAAAATATTCTGGCCAGCAAAAGGAGATCTTGGTCTGAGAAAATTCTTCATCTTGTTAAAGGTATTTTAACTCCACCAAATCGGTTGTCATTTTATCCTGTTATAAACCTCCTCTCCTCTCCTCTCCATAAAATGCATTCACTACAAACTCCTTTATGCTTCTTAAATCAATGGCCTTATTTTTTCACGTCCAAAGTCAAAAGTACTGCTTTAATTCTCCACTGAATTTCCTTTCCTAGACTGCTTTTTTAAAAATTCAAATACAAACAATTCATTAGCTACAACTACTAATAAATAACTCAATATTGGCTTGTGTTACACAGGAGATCAGACTAAATGACCATAGTGTTTGTTCCCTTCTGGCCTTGGAATCTATAAATATTTCCAGTTAGGTTACTTCAAAATATTCTCTTCTCTAAGAAGGTTAAATAAACCCAACTAATTTACCTTTTCCTCATAAATGATTTAAAAAATCCCCAACTTTAAATATGCTTAGATTTGGGGGTAATATTAATTCCCATGAGAATGTAAACAAAATTGAACACTGTTCTGTATGCTGCAGGCTTTAACATCACAGTCTTTGTATCATCACTTTTTATATTTACAAAAGAGAGGTTAAAGCCTAGTGGTTTTTCTTTGCTGACTTCTCTCTTTTTTAAGCAATATATATTTTTTTGAAGTGTTGCTCTCCCTCTTCAACCACTGAAAAGTTAAATTAATATTTAGTAGCACAAAAACCTCAAATTGATGTTTCTTAAAAAAAATTAAACCCCAGGCTGTTTCAAATTTAACTGCAAGTTCTTTGAGGGCAAGAACCACGTATTCCTGTATTTATCCTAGCATAATGAAGCCCTGATTTTGATTGGGGCCTTTGAGTGTTACTGTAAGACAAAAAACAACAAAAAATTAAAATACTTCAGTTGTTTGGGTTTCTTCCTTAAAGAGAGGATTCCCGTCTTTCTTGTTTCTAGACAGAGCCAGCATATACCCTCCAAACACTTCATGGGTTATGTAGACCTGCACGTGGCAAGATCAAGGGGGCTGACGAGAACCTGTAAGTTGGGGGCTGGTGCAAGGTGGGATACGGGTTTACTCATTCAGGAAGTTACTGGTATTGCAGCAGGAGGTGCAAACAGCTAGCGTACCTCAGTTTCCCGTGTGTCACAAAAGTATCTAGGTGGTGGATGATTGCTGCAGAGACCCCGAGAGGGCAGGTGTGACTGCCATATAGCAGCCTGGACCCAGAGAGCCTGGACATTTTGTAACTTAGCAACTGATGGCCCAGAGGCTCACCCAATCTTGGGAGCCAGCCAGTTTTGACCAGCGGGAGAACCAAGGGCTGAAGAAAGAGTCCAGGAGATCTGTTTGCCCAGAAAAGAGACAAAGGATGGAGGAGGGGCAACTGAGCGTGACAGAGGGTGGGCTGCTGGAAGCTGGTCAGTCTCCTGGGTTGGGACTCAGGAGAGAGAGCCCAGGGCTCTGGATCCCCTCCCTCAAGATGGACTTTCCTGAAACTACTTTCTACTGACTGCCTACTTTCTGTGCTAACAAGAACTGTTCTACACTTTGTTCCAGATGACTAACAAACTGTTTTACAACGCTGGCTGAGAATCACTGCTGATTGGGAAGTTGGGGTGCATGGCCCCTTTGGGGAGGTGCATGTAAGGCCTTCCCAGGTGTCCTATCCAGGTGGATTCACTGTAGGGAGCTCATGGTGTGAACAAGAGCGCTGAACACTCGGAGGTCAGACCCAAGAAGGCCTGCCCTAGTGAGAGTGTGCCCTGAGGGGCAGTCACATTACAAGAGGGTCCTGTCTGAAGTTCATTCAGAGCGGTTCTAGAGCACCGAGACTGTTCTCTGGTGACACTTACTAATGCCGAAGTGCATAAAGATGTCATTTGAAGCACCACAAAGGGCTTCCTCTGGCCCTTGAAGCCAAAGAACAGACCAAAAAGGCTAAGAGTGGGGACACATCCATGCTTCCCCCTGCTTGTGATTGGAAATGGATCTGTCAGATCACTATCAACGGTAAAAAGCAACAGAGGGTCCTGTGGCACCTTTAAGACGAACAGAAGTATTGGGAGCATAAGCTTTCGTGGGTGAATGCCCACTTCGTCAGACGCAAGGTGCATGGCTTCATCACTTGCGTGGCTTCATCACTTGCGTCTGACGAAGTGGGCATTCACCCACGAAAGCTTATGCTCCAATACTTCTGTTCGTCTTAAAGGTGCCACAGGACCCTCTGTTGCTTTTTACAGATTCAGACTAACACGGCTACCCCTCTGATACTATCAACGCTAAGTCTTCCAGCCATGCCTCCATGGAACTGCCAAATGAAGTTAATACATTTGTCTGGACACCCAAATTTAGTGAGGAATTTCCAGAGGGCAGTGAGGTTGACTGTACTGAATACCTTGGTTTGATCCAACAACATAATGTACATTGGTGCTTTTTGCGACATTTTCCCTGTAACTGCCGAATGATGAAAATCATGTCAACAGTGCTCCGCTGAACACAAAAGCCACCCTGTGATGGAGATAGAATGTTGTTGATTTGGGTCACAAGACAGGTCAAGAGAAGCCGTGCAAGACTCTTGCTGGCCACAGAGATCAAATAGATACCGTGGTAGTTACCACAATTGCTTTCAGAGCCTTTACACTCTGAGATGTTGGCATCTTTCAGTTGCTGCAGAATAACTGCTTGAAGCTAAATATAAGAAAAATTCAAAGAGCTTGTCAATGCAAAGATTTTCCTCATGTCTGAAAACCTCCGCTGGAATGGCATCGGGACTAGGGGATTTATTATTTTTCATTACTTGAACACATCGGCTCATGTGGGTGGATCGGCAAGTGCAGCAGATGCCGACAGTTTATAGACATTATTCAGTGACTCAACAGGAATGATTAAGTAGTTCAATAAAATGTTCAAGCCACTGTTGGTGTATAGCAGTATGATCTCTGATGAGAGATTCACCATCGGCACTTGTTAGCAGTGTCAAGGCATATCAGGCAGGGCCATACACAGCTTTGACCACATCATAGAAACCGTTGGAGTCACCTTTATCAGCAAGGGCCTGTAGTAGTTCCTCTGCGTTATGGTTAAACCACACATTTTGCATTTGATGGAGTTTGTGTTGGAGTGTACTGCAAGCTGCCCTATATCTGGCCTTTTTCAACCCAGAGAACAGGTCAGCTAAGAGCACAGCATGTGCTCGTCGCTTTACATCTGAAAAATTCAATATATCAGGATTATTATTGTCAAACCAATCTTCATGACAGCATCTCATATACCCAACACAATCCACAATGGTGTTATAGTGTCACGCAGGGATACCCATTCAGCAAATACATCATCACTGATTGTTGGAAGAGATGCAATGGTTTAGAAAAAACAGTAGTTAGCTATGTTGAAAATTGTTCGATGGTTGATAGATCATTCAGCCAGGCAACATTTACATACTTGACAGAATTTTATGCATTTTCAACCAGATAGAGAGGGAGAGCTTTGATCAAACAAGACGATGGTAAGTCCAACAATAAGCTCCGCGTAATACCCAAGTTATGTGCACATCTCGTAGATCCCACTGTCAGACAAACACAGTCAATTAGATGTCAGTGACCTGAGCAAGGGTGCATCCAGGTTGTTTTATATTTGTTGAAGAGTCAGAAGACAGTATTTGTAATAACTAGATGGTGCTCGGTTAGTTTGCAAACTAAGGACAGAAAATAAAGTTCAAAGTTTTTCCCATATATGGTAGCAAACGGACATCATCTAAAATCTAGGCATGTTTACAAACAAAGCAAGAAACTTGACCTCACAGGATCAAGTTTTTTGGGCAACAAAAATGATTAGGGGTCTGGAGCACATGACTTATGAGGAGAGGCTGAGAGAACTGGGATTGTTTCGTCTCCAGAAGAGAAGAATGAGGGGGGATTTGATAGCAGCCTTCAACTACCTGAAGGGGGGTTCCAAAGAGGATGGAGCTCGGCTGTTCTCAGTGGTGGCAGATGACAGAACAAGGAGCAATGGTCTCAAGTTGCGGTGGGGGAGGTCCAGGTTGGATATCAGGAAAAACTATTTCACTAGGAGGGTGGTGAAACACTGGAATGCGTTACCTAGGGAGGTGGTGGAGTCTCCTTCCTTGGAGGTTTTTAAGGCCCGGCTTGACAAAGCCCTGGCTGGGATGATTTAGCTGGGAATTGGTCCTGCTTTGAGCAGGGGGTTGGACTAGATGACCTCTTGAGGTCCCTTCCAACTCTGATATTCTATGATTCTATAAGTTGCTAAAAGGTCATCAGCTTATATCTCACGACTGAGAGGAGTCCCCTTCAGCCCTCTGTATTAATTGATCCTCTTTTTTCCATATGTTTTGCCCATAGGGTTTTCTGCAGCCCTAGGGCAGCCAGCAATAACCCCTGTGCCTTTGCAACGGGGTGAGGGAAGGGGACCATGGGTTCCCTATTTATGTGATTTGCAAGAAGTGTTATCATTCCTCAAGGTACCAAATGTGTTTAAATGATATAAATGCCTTGTAAAATCCCAAAGCAAGCTCATTTTCATTTCTCATGTAATAATCTCATATACAGTATACACACATTTTTCATTAAAATGTATGAGTTGACTTTATTATTAGCTAGGTTACTGTTTTGTTTTTTTTCCAATGTGGCAAAAAGTGTGCTATTTTATGGCTGAATGATTGAATGACATAATACCACCGCCACCCCGCAATGTCCGTCACTAAGTCCGGAACACTTTGTCAAGTGTTCGTCGCACAACATGGTGGTGCCTACCCCTGCCTTGTGCTTCAGGGGGGTCACAGGATCCGGGGCGGCCTGGGGACTTAGAGGGGGGCCTGGCGCTGGCAGCAGCGAGTGACCTGGCCCCAGCCCACTCCGCTCCACCTCGCTGGCTCCCAGCATTGCTTGGGGCAGCGGCTTTGGGGAAGAGGTG
This sequence comes from Malaclemys terrapin pileata, assembly GCF_027887155.1. NCBI lineage: Eukaryota > Metazoa > Chordata > Testudines > Emydidae > Malaclemys > Malaclemys terrapin. The sequence continues at coordinate 145,300,420 of NC_071508.1, read as the reverse complement.
GAGTGGGGGCGGGGTGAGAAGAAGTGGGGCGGAGCAGGGTTGCTCGCTGCTGTCAGCGCCAGGCAGCCCGCTAACCCCCCAGGCCACCCTGGAGCCCGAGTCCGCCTGAAGCACGGGGCCCCCCAAAGCGCGGGGCCCAGGGCAGTTGCCCCGGTCCGTCCTATGGATAGGACAGATCCACTTGGGCACCACCAAAAATTATACAAACCTGCTGCCCATGGTTACACTAGTTCTACTCTGTTCTAAATTATGATGTAGATTTGCTAGGTAGAATAGCTGCTGCATTCCTCCACAGATATGGCTGAACTGATCCCTACTCATTGCTTAATCTACCTCACAGGGGCATAATGCGGTTTATTAGTTGCTTGTAAAGTACTTTGAGATATCTGGATGAAAAACATTAGAAGTGTGAGCTGCTTGAAGAGAAACTGCTCAATGTTATCGGCAAACAGGAATGCTAATTCCAAGCAGGAAGTGTCCAAATGAATACAATGAAAACAGAAATATATAGCAAGGAGGCTAATTTAAATTAGAATAAGTGCTCTGAACAAGATATCACAAAACAGCAATATAGCAAAACATTTGCCAAAATACAGTTCTTTCAACAAGGTGCTCTGCTTGATAACATGCATCACAAGCTTACTGAAAACGAGCTAAAAGGATGAGAAGGAAGTAAAACACAAGCATCTTTCCTGTCATTACAGGTAAAGTGCAGTGTAATAAGTGAGGAAAGTAACAAATACTTTCCCCATGGATTATATTTTCTAAATGGACAACCAACCTAATTCTCAATTACTGAGGGACAATCTCCACTCATTGATATATTTTGCTTTCCACAATCAAATCTCTGTACAACTTTTCCTGAGTGATGTACCTGAGTATTAGGATTCTAATATCTAAACCGTATTGTTAAATCTATTCACCTAAATTTGGATTATTGCTGATTATGTACTCTATGTATCATATGACTTAAAAACTAACTTTATATTTGTGGGTAATCTAAGCCCTATACCCAGATGTAAAGACACTCTTTTCCCAACCTATGTATTGTATAATTTTTTTTAACATTAGCTTTAATAAAAATTTTAAATCTGTTAAAAAATTGAGAGCTACACAATTTCTTAAAAAAAAAATACTTTAAATATAAAAAGAATCAATCAAGAAGCTACGTTCTTGAGTGCCTAATGATATAGCCTACGGCACAGCTCAACATGAGAATGCATAACAAAGTACAGAAATTTTTCTCCCCAAAATGTTTTTGTTAACAGTGGTTTAAAATAAAAGACATTTCAACACAGACAAGTGACAACTGATTACCTTTCTGACTCTTTTCATGGGACGAAGAAAAGAACCTATACGTTCTAATACTAAAAAGCTAAATCAGACAAAAGCAAACAGCACATAAATGGTGTTGATTAAAAATGGTCAGATACAAAGTTCAGTACTGTTATTGGGATATAGAATATAAACCACATTCCGCATATTACAAGGTTTGGAATTTTTAAAAATTATTTAGATGTTTGTCTTTACCATACTGACAACTTTCTGTAGTACTCATAGAATCATAGAAGATTAGGGTTGGAAGAGATCTCAGGAGGTCATCTAGTCCAACCCCCTGCTCAAAGCAGGATCAACCCTAACTAAATCATCCCAGCCAGGGCTTTGTCAAGCTGGGCCTTAAAAACTTCCCTAGGTAACCCATTCCAGTGCTTCACCACCCTCCTAGTGAAATAGTTTTTCCTAATATCCAACCTAGACCTCCCATACTGCAACTTGAGACCATTGGTCCTTGTTCGGTCATCTGCCACCACCGAGAACAGCCGAGCTCCATCCTCTTTGGAACCCCCTTCAGGTAGTACTATCATGTTTGTCACTGAAAACCTACATTGCCCCATCACAGACCACAGCGCACTGTGAAAGAAATCATCATATAAATGATTTTGCCATAATACAGGCCTTTTGTAAGTCTAACTAGTAGCTTCTTTTGTAAAACAACTGAATATCTAGTTTGAAGATATTCAAAGCAACTGAACACCTACAAAAATGACACTTACAAAAAATGCATCAAGGTTTCTGCCTTACCACACAGTGCAAGAGCCAGTGCTGAGATGTCACAATCTTATTGCTGGAACCCATCCTTACCACCCTCCCTTTATTGTTTTGCTACCACAGTGTTGCACCATGTCTGAAACTGCATTCCACACTCTAGGACAGAAACCCATTTGTGTTGCACAGGACCTAGCAAAATTCTGGGAGCTATTAATATTAACTGAACACAAAGACCACCATATTTAACATGTTTTTTTTATAGTTCATAGACATCCAGGATGAGCCTTCCCTTTTTAGAAGAGGGTATAAAATTTTGTTTAAATTCTGAAGTGCAGTTTCATTTCAGCCATTATTTGCCATGCTCTAGAGCAAAATACAAAGAATACACTTACTTCATCTCTATAGAGAGGACTTGTATAATACATTATATCCATTGCACTGCTGTTCAACATATCCCTTAAACCACGTACTTTATCAGGAGTAATGGAATCAACAGTGTCTAGAAAAAAGAGACTCCAGTGTTAGATTCAAAGTCTTACAAAGTATATTGATGAATAAAATGTGGAAAAAATCCAGAATATGGCTACATACTTCTGAGAACACAATTACAAAATTATGATTAATGATACATCTAAAAGGAGTTAAGTACTGAAATTAACACTTCAAGTCAACCTAGGCGTCCACTTTGTCCCAAAGAGAAGAACTTTCCAATATAAATCACTATTTTGTTAATACTTCTGCATGCCTAAAAATTGTATTTTCAGTGACTGTACCTCCATCAAGAGCAAGTTTTGATCTCCATTCAACAGGCAGAAACTCAACATGTGTTGCAAGATTGCAAAAGTACTTCTCTTCTATTTTTCTTGCAGTATCTCGCATCCTAAAAGAATTAAAATTGCTATGTTAGCTAAGATTCAAGTTGCATCAAATAAAATTACAATATTTCAAATTAAAAGTTACCTTATGTACACAAATCGAACTTCTCAGTTACTTTTCAATTATTACAGTACATATTAATAAAAATATCATGCTTACTGTTGCTTCTAAATACCATGTGACCTTAAAATGTACTGTACGAAGGTACTTAATTCTCATATAATGGAAAACTTTGTATATTAATTAACCAAGAGATAAAGTCTTTGAAATTGCTATTGAATTATATTAAAGCCGTGACTCAAACCCCATTACAGTCAAAGGGAGTCTTCCCATTAACTTCAATAGGGTTTGAATCAGGCCTAATGGTGAAATGCTGGCCTCAACTGAAGTCCACGCTATTGATTTCAATGGGCTCTGGATTTCACCCAAGTGATTCGTCTTGTACATAAAGCAGCTAATTTAGATTTTTAAAATATGACCATGAAAACAATTATCAGTTTGACTACATGTAGCCCAAAGAGTTAGACTGTCGCTTTAGAAGTGAGATGGCAACCAAGGGAGAGGTCGGAAGGCTTGACAGGCCTCAAAGCAAGCAACAGGAGCGTTTATTAGTATTCAAACTGGTGGCAATGGCTGCAAATAAACTAACTGTCCTTTAAAGCTTTCTTTTCTTTTTTTAAAGCACATTGGAGCATAGGCATTCATGGGGCTTATTTGAATTTCGTTAATTAAAAAAAATAAAATAAAGTATTTTCAAGTACTGAATAGGTTTCTGACTCCCTGTCATTTTTAGGGCTTTTATAATCATTTTCCTTAAAAAAAAAAAAAAAAAAGTCTCCCTCCTCTGCTGCTGTGTGACAGACTCTCAAAAAACAAGGGAAGCTGGCTAACCACCCATAAAAAGACGACAGTAAAATATATAAAAATGCTACATAACGCACAAAGTAAACAAACTTAAGTAAAGGAAGTTATGTTTTTCTCTACTCTCTTTCAGTTACAGTAATCTTGGGTGTTCCTGATAACACTAGCAGGTAACAATTTTCAGAAAGAAGTGTGACTTATGTCGACGACGTTCCTTTTTAAAAAAACACACTTGTAAACACACACACAAAAACTGGTTTTAAAAAGGCAGTAGTCCAGAGCTAAGAGGAGCCATTTCCAAAATGACTGTTTATTCCCCAATTACAGGCATTCGAGTTTGTTGTGAAGAGAGGAAATGAGACTTAGTCCAGTGCTCCAACATGCATATTTCTTTTTAAAGCCAACTCCTTTTAGTGCCTTTAGCTGGAGAAGTATCATTATTATAGACTTGCCCTCAGCTAGGCCATTTTAGGAAAAACATCCCATCGGTATTGAAGCTAGTGTAGAGAAGTCTGTCAGTTTCCAGGTTTTTTCCCCCCCTTCTTTCTTTTTAAATCATCATATCAATTAACTAAAGGTGAGAAAGCTGGAAGTAGCTGGAATCCTGTCTACACTAGGGTTCCCACACAGGAAATACTGGTTCAGATGAACTGGTGGAAGCTGGTGTGAGATTTTTCTCCTCCTTAGGTTCTCTGGTGTACATATATTGTCTACCCTGGACACAAGTGACAAACTCCCATTGTACAGCTCTGCTTTGCAGGCATGCCTACAGATTTATGGGTAAGCTGCACTTGTGGAGTTAGAAGCAACTGCATCTAGTGGAATGAACATGCAGCAGGAAACCAGGTAATCCCAAGTTCTACCCCAACTCTGGCACTCATTCACTATACGCTGCCTTATTCAAAGCTCACTGAATTTGATGAGAGATTCGAGGTGGCTTTGGGCAAGTCACTTCTATGTCTCTGTTTTAGTTTCCCCACTTCTAAAATACAAATCATACTCTCCTCTCTCACTGGAAGGCTGTGAGGAGAAAGTAGGTGATGTTTGTGAGTGCTTTGAAAAATATATTCTCTACCAACATAATATTTGGACATTGTTTTTAAAAACAATTCCCTCCTCAAAAAGTACACACTACATCCCTCAGAAATCAGAAAGCTTTTCATTTCAATAGGCAGTTGAAGCTAACTATTCCACAAACTAGATCTAAAACTTTATTTCATTTTGACTGAAAGGATTTTTATTTTTGAGGGAGTTTATTTAAAACGGCTGGGATGACCAAACGGCCCCCATTTTTAAAATCTGGGTTTGGTTGTACTCCTAGCCTCTTGATCCCCAGACCTATGGGATGGTAAGTGATTAAGAGGTACAGCAGCATGCTCAGCCCACAAGAGAAGGAAATGGAGAAGTCTCCTCAGCAAGAAAGTTCATTCAAAGGATAAAGAAGTGGTACTGACTCGCTCTGAAGGAAGCCCCATTAGTCCTCCTCAGAAGGATGTCTCGGATATGAGTAGGGTTGCCAACTTTCTAATTGCACAAAACTGAACACCCCTACCCCGCCTCTTCTCCAAGGCCCCGTCCCCACTCACTCCATTCCCCCCTCCCTCCATTGCGCGCTCTCCCCCATCCTCACTCACTTTCACTGGGCAGGGACAGGAGATTGGGGTTCGGGCTCCGGCCAGGGGTATGGACTCTGGGATGGGGCCAGACATGAGGGGTTCCGGGTGCGGGAGAGGGCTCTGGGTTGGGATGTGGGAGGTGGTTCAGGCTTCTAGCTAGGGGTGTGGGCTCTGGGGTGTGGCAGGGGGTTGGGATGCGGGAGGGGGTGCAGGGTGTGGGCTTTGGGAGGGCGTTCGAGTGTGGGAGGGGGCTCAGGATTGGGGCAGGGGTTTGGGTGCAGGCTTGGGGAGAGGGCTCTGGGCTGGGGCAGGGGTTTGGATGCGGGATGGGGTTCAGGCTCCAGTGGGGATGGGAGGGTGGTTAGGGTGGTCTCAGGGCTAGGACAGGGGGTTGGGATGTGGGAGGGGGTTCAGGGTGTGGGTTCCAGTTGGGTGGCGTTTACCTCAGGCGGCTCCCAGTAGGCAGCGCAGTAGGGCTAAGGCAGGCTCCCTGTGGAGGAGGGCAGAAATTGCTGGCATCTCCCTCTGGAGGGGCCAGAGCGCTCGTGGTGGGGGCAGTGCATGGAGCCCCCATGGCTGCCCCTGCACCTACGAGCCGGACAACTGCTACTGGTGGGAAAATGTGCCAGTTGCAGTTTTGCCACTATCCCGGCTGCATGCGGGAGCCACAGGGAGCCCGCCTTAGCCCCGCTGCGCCACCAACTGGACTTTTAGCTGCCCGGTCAGCTGTGCTGATCTGAGCCGCCAGGCTCCCCTTTTGACCAGGCGTTCCAGTCGAAAACCGGACGCCTGGCAACCCTAGATATGAGGCCAAAAGAATAATGTGGTGGGGGTAAATAGAGCAGCAGAAGAAAGAAAATCCTCAGATTTCCTGGGGACATCCTTAAGGGAAGGAGAAAGGAGGAGATACAGAATGACCACACATAACAATACAAACACCTCAACCACAAACTGACCTAATGCTGGCAAGTAAAGAATCTACTATGCCATTTCTTACAAGATGGTTCCAGAGAAACTCATTTGAGAGCCTAACTTTACTCCCACAGAATCTCCATTTTAGAGATTATCAAGAAGATAATGCAGGAAATTCGGTAAATATATTTATACCACCACCCTTAGCGAGCCACATGCATAGCAAAACAAAAGAAAATACACTTGACTGAATAAAGTAAGTTCGCCATATAGCACAAGACACAGGAAAAGTTAAAAACTTTAAAATCTAAAGAGAAGTTCTTGGAAATACTAACACTCCTTAGGCAGAGACTAGAGAAGTTCTTGCCTCTTCTGAGAAAGAGAACAGTTTGTGGCGTACTACTAACATAAGGTCGGAAATACTAACATCAATATTAAATAGACTGCATCCTATCAGTTCCTAGCTTCAAACTGGTAAAAGCACAGAAGCACCAGACATGCAGAATGCACAGAATTCCACACAATAAGTACAAGAAGTTAGGATAGCAGAGAAACACCTTTGTGAAATAACTGGGTCCTAACAGTAGCCGGAGAAGGTAAAGGATTCATACAACGGTGGAAGTTGTAAATATAAAAAAACAATACAAATTATAACCAGGAATAAAGTATTAACTGAAACAGTACATCAGAGTCCGTTAAGATTGGGATGATATGTCATCAGATACTGCAGCCTTCTTTCTATCAATTAAGTTACTAACCTTTGTTGGATTTTTAAAGATGTTTAGTTGTCTGATAAAATTCACCCAAAGCTTGGAAGGTTATGGGACCACAAAAGTCAATCTCATCTCAGTATCCGTGGATCTCTTCTTTCTTTTCTGAAGCAATGGGGTATAGTCTAGGCAAATTGGAACCTTCACGTCATGGAATACTGAGTTCCCAGAGGCCCAGGTTGTGCGCAGGATTCTATTCCTGTTTGGAAGGGTTTGGCATATTACTAAAACCACCCTCGGGCAAGCTGATGAAGAGGATTTCCTGGTTAGTCTCCGTTCAAACAATCATCCAAATTTGGAGAAGCAGTCCACCCTAGCAACTCTAGGGGGGAGGGATAGCTCAGTGGTTTGAGCTTTGGCCTGCTAAACCCAGGGTTGTGAGTTCAATCCTTGAGGGGGCCACTTAGGAATCTGGGGCAAAATCAGTACTTGGTCCTGCTAGTGAAGGCAGGGGGCTGGACTCAATGACCTTTCAAGGTCCCGTCGAGTTCTAGGAGATAGGACATCTCCATTAATTTATTTATTTTTATATTTATTTATCAGCAGTTCACCAAAAAAATCCAACACCCATACACTATTACTTTTTTTTTTTTTTTCATTTTTCTCAGGGACACCAACCAAGCACATTTTCTAGTTTGATGTTTATTTCCGGATTTTTTTATTAAAACCACCTTAAGACTGTGGAGACACTGCCCAGTCGCTAGTAGCACAAGTCCAAACCTTTTGTCACAATGGATTAAAGGTAAAATTTACAAAAGCAACTAAGTCCCATTTTCAAAAGAGACTTAGGACTGGTCTACATTTAAAGACTAAATCAACCTAGCTAGGTCACTTCAGGGCTGTGAAAAATTCCATGCCCTGAACTCCATAGTTAGGTCAACTTAACCCCCAGGGTAGACACAGGTAGGTTGGCAGAAGAATTCTTCCATCGACCTAGCTACTGCATCTTGGAGAAACTGATTAACTACATTGATGAAAAAACCCTTCTGCTGATGTAGGAAGGGTCTACACTACAGTGCTACAGTAGTAGCAGATGTAGTGTAGACATGCCTTCAGAGACTTTGGAGCCTAAGTCTCATTGAAAGTCAATAGGATTTATGCACATCTGAAATCATCATAAGTCAGTGGTCCACCTAACTCTCATTCTGGGTAATGAGGGCCAGTCCCTCAGTCACTGTAGAAGAGTTGGGTTTAACATTTAGGAATGATAAACAAAGAGGGTACAACAATATCCTGTTAGTTTTAAGAAAATATTTACAGAAAGAATATGAAAAACTGACAAAATCAAAGCAAAACTACAATCTATTTATTTTATGACTTCCTCAAATCTCTCATTTTGTATAAGAGTATCCTGAATTTCTAGTTGGTTGTTTTTTTAATTTCCACTCTCCACATTTCAAATAATATTACAATCAAGTTCCTCAAAATGGGTTTAAGTATTTTCCAGTCAGATTATACACTGGACATATTTGTCTGACTAAACATATTCATAAATCACTAAAAATATTGCAAGTCAACATACAAATACTGTTTTATTATTTTTTCCCACCCAGTAAGCATTCCTGTGCTATCCATTTCAATGTTTACAATACCAGGGCAAATACAGTCAAACCTACAGGGAATCAAAAGGGCCTTGCAATTGCACTCGGTCCCTATTCCCACTATCCCACAGCAGCAGAGTCACATAAGGTTTCTTCTGGCCATACAGTTCTCTCATACATTGAAACCACTTAGCAAACAGCTTATGCAATCAATGCAAAGGTCCAATGGATAAAGTGCTCATCTGCACAAACATCAATATACAGTGGCTTCCCTTTAATTTTGACCAAAATAAAAATCTGTTTGAGTTTTCTTACAAATAGTCAGGGGTGTACATCAGGATGCATAACACAGGGTTTATAAAATTAACATATGAATAACTTTTGGGGATAGTCCTTTTATCATAATGCTTCTTTGTGCTCCCTCTGGTTCAATTTACTTAAGAATTTTAAGCTACTTTATTTTATTTATTTTTATTAATGGAGACATCCTAGAACTGGAAGGGACCGTGAAAGGTCATCGAGTCCAGCCCCCTGCCTTCACTAGCAGGACCAAGTACTGATTTTGCCCCAGATCCTTAAGTGACCCCCCTCAAGGATTGAACTCACCAACCCTGGGTTTAGCAGGCCAATGCTCAAACCACTAAGCTATCCCTCCCCGTCTGCGTTATTAGATAGTACTTCTCTGTAGCAAGTGACTGAATTAATAATACCCGACTGAAGTGATAAAAACTGATCCACAACAACAAGTGGAAATTTGTCTTCTCCCAATTACAGATGATCTGGTTACTGAAATTTTGATCATATTAAAGGGATAGCCTTCTTGTAAATCAAATTAGTGCAAGTGACTGTAGTTCTGTTATTTTAGGATTTATATAAAAAGACAAAAGAATATTAAAAATGGATGCAATGCAGACCTTAAGACATTTTGTTACACAGGTATAATTTTATGTATATAGAATGGTGTATTGAAAATAAATGTTTTGGGACATGTCATGAATAAAATTACAGTGCACGTTCATTCTGCTGCCTTTATTTCTGTGACTAAAATAATGAAATTATGATCCCTTAATTTAGCTGATGTGCATTAGAGACTTAAAAAATCTTTACCATTATCACTATGACTTTCTCTTTCATTACATTGCATTACTAAGCTTATTCACAATCAATATTAGGAAGGTTCAATACAACACTGAGAACTGGAAAGCTTGCAAGCAAATTAGATTCATAGTTAGTATAGCAAGTTTACAGATTCAATTTAATAGCTGATAACATAGAAAAAGTATAGTGTCTGAAGAGCTGAAAACATTATTCAGAGTCATTAGTGTCTACTCTTCTCTGCTAGTGCTTCAATCTGAGATCATCCATAACTGAGAGAATAAATGGGTCCTTAACCCAACTCTCTCAAGATCAGAAAATATTAACACAGCAGTCAATTTCCCATAGACTAGTCTGGTCTCTTAAAAACTTAAGAGATAGGGCAATGAAAGAATGGTCTCTTACACACAGGACTGGGAGTCAGAAGACTAAAGTTGTATTCCTGGCTCTGCCAGATGGTGACAGGGATAAATTAAGCTCTCAATACTTCATTTTACTACTCTGTAAATTGGGAATAATACACCCTTTGTAGGATGTTGTTCACGCATATTAACGCAAGGGGTTTAGAGAAAGCTTCATCTATTGAGGATCATAAATTCTTCAATTTTTTTTTCAGAAGGGAACCCGTATATAAATGTATGGCTAGAACAGCAAAACCAGTAATTCAAAGAAGTATAAATGGAACTGTCATAAAAGGACTCAAATTAAGGAAGTCTTGTGGAGGTGTTTCTGTGGGAGGGGAGATAATCACCATAGGCCCAACACATTCCTTCGACTTCTACTTCTACTCTTCTGGATTTTGTTTTCCACCATCTGGCTGACTGTCTGGTGGAGAAAAGAAGGGTAGAAAGGCCAGCCAGGTGAAATAACGGGGTCTTTAAAATAAATGTGTTAGTCTCTAAGGTGCCACAAGGACTCCTCGTTGTTTTTGCTGATACAGACGAACACGATACAGACTAACATGGCTACCAGTCTGAAACCTGGTTCTTTGGGGTATGTCTACACTGCAGCTGAGTGTGCCACCTAGCCCAGGTAGACAGAATCGCAGCTAGCCCCACTGGAGTTTGCACGCTAAAATCAGCAATGTGGACATTCCAGGAAGGGCAGCAGCTTGGGCTAGCCACCTGAGCTAAGACCCAGGGAGTCAGGGAACTTGGACTCAGGCAGCTAGTCCAACCTACCTTCTGTACCGAAATGTTCCCACTGCTATTTTAGGCACAGTTACTCAAGCAGAGCTAGCACAAGTCTGTCTACCCAGTCTGGAAGGCTCACTCCCAACTGCAGGGTGGACATACTCTTTGCCTCCCCAAGTGGTGCTCTTTCATCCACAGCTGGAAGAAGTATGCTATTTTAATACTTGGGAGGAGCCATGAGAAAGGGTGGCTTTGTGAGGAGCAGATCCAAGATAGGGTACAGGAAGGGAGGACAACATGATGATCAGAATAGTCTCTGTGACCTTGTGCTCCCTCCTTCTGTTTGTTGTATCCATCTGTTCTCTCATCTTACACTTGGATTGTAAGTTCTTGGGGGCAGGAGCTGCCTGTTTGTAATATGCCTGTACAGTGACTGGCACAGTTGGGGGCGTGGACTCTAGACTCTACCACAATACAAACAATAAATACTACTACTAATAAAAATAAACTTGTTATAAAAACTCAGGTGAACTACTTTTCTAGTTCTTGTTCTACCACCTGAAGAATTCTTTACTGGTTGCCAGATGCAATTTTCAATGATTTTTTAATGGAAGGGATTCCAAAAAAATCTTTTTAGCAGACACATCAATAAGCATTTACTTTGCTGGAGACATAGGCTTTTTGATAGGTCCAAGTAATTTTCAGAATGATAAAAGTGGCAACATGAACATCTTTGATCCCACCAGTCTTTAAAAGTCTCCTTCACTAACAGGCCACTCAATCATCTCTGCAAATTGAGGTGGAATTTAACATCCTGAAACCTGAAGGCATAAGACTTCAGCAATACAGATACTTTAGAGACCTAATCAACTTGTAATTTCCAGAAAGGCTTCTATTCACTAAGCACTACAAGTGAATCTGGAGGACTTGGTTCATCTGGTGCAGAGAGTACAATCTGAATCCTATTCAAGTGACCTTCCAAGGCATCCTGGAATTTTCTGTTGGCAGGCTTCCACAAGGGACTGAAATGTAGCTCTCCAAGTGACAGCATTACAGGCATTCAGTCCACAACTGGAAACAAAGGGAGAGCTGAAGTGGACTATATCCAGTTTTACATTTATTAGGTTTTTTTTATTAGTAATTTTTCTCCCCATAGGTATTTTGGTCTCTTGATAACTAAGACATCAGGATTTACCATCTAAGATGCATCCTATATTTGCATATAAAATTCTAACATATCTAGTTCTTGTTCCTCCCACTTGGGGAAATTATCCTTAATATACACTCTTCCCAGAAGCGGAGTCCAGATTAACAGATGTTTTCATTATGAGAAATTAAATTACAGACCAGGAGTATTTTTTCCACTTTTTGGCAACTGTTTCAAAATCAAAACATTAAAAAGCAGATTTTGCACAGAAAGCTCCACTTACCAAAAAGTTTGAGCCCTACCCATTACCTAATTTTTTTTTAATCAAGTAAGTTTGCTTCAATGCCACCTCGGAGATTCTTAGCGTAGTACATTAGGTTCCTTTCATACAGCAGATAAAGAGTACTTTTCAAAAGTGACAGTGCAGGATAAACTGAACTTATGTGGCTAAAATTTAATGGGAAAATATATGTAACCTGCTCATTCTTGATTTAATACATGGAGTTATGAATTAGATGTCTATAAAATAAAATCCACAATGCAAAATTTTAGGAAAGCACTTAAAATTATGGGAAACACTGTTCAGTACCAGCTGCAGTAGACATTCTAAGCTGAACAGAATTATTAGTTATGTTAAGAGGCTTTATTCAACTGCTATTGTTTTTTTCCTTTTTGCTGCCAATTAGATCCTGCTAAGCTCTAGTAAAGCTAAAGTACTGAATGTTTCACTTCATTTACCCTGTAAGACAGTCCCCAGTTGAGAACGTTAAAACAGCATTAGCCATTTGAATTCCTTAGTTAAAGATGAAAATTTAAGTGTAGCCACCAATGACAAACTATAAACAGGCAGTTAGCTGTGTCCTTATCAAAGCCAGACTACTGTCTATCAAAACAGAGTCAAATAGGCAAAAGGAAAACTTAAAACTGCAACAGCCCCCCTAAATGCATTCAAGTTGTTCCAAGGATAGAAGAAACATATATGAGGTGCAAGATATCCCTTGGATCTAAGTAATTAACCGCTATCTACACTTGGACATTTACCAAAATAACAATTCCAGAAAATTTATTCTAGAATAGCTATTTCAGTAAAATTTCTGAGCATAGACAAAAAAGGCCAGCAAAACTTTGAGAAAGTTAAATTCAGGAATGAAGGTAACCTAGAGAGATTAGAAATATGGACAGAAAACAACACTTCAACTAAGAAAAAAATGCCAACTAGTATGCCCAAGGAAAAATAATGCTTTAGAAGAGTAAGAATCATTGTCTGCTTCAACAAAACTGAACACTATGAACAGGCAAAAAACAACAAGGAGTCTGGTGGCACCTTAAAGACTAACAGATTTATTTGGGCATAAGCTTTCACATCTGAAGAAGTGAGGTTTTTACCCATGAAAGCTTATGCCCAAATAAATCTGTTAGTCTTTAAGGTGCCACCAGACTCCTTGTTGTTTTTGTAGATACAGACTAACACGGCTACCCCCGATACTATGAATAGGCATTAATCTAAGAACAAAACACAAAAATATCCATCCAAAGAGGCCCCAAAAAGCATGTAGGTAAATTAACAGGATATCGGAGATGCATTTTCTTCATTTAGGATTGTTCAAGATTAAAATCCCCAAAATAGTAAGGCTGGGTCACAGGGAATGCTGGGAGATCCAAAACCAGGTAGGATGCATTTTCCAGAAAGACAGTACTGAAGAACGTCTTTCTATTCTTACATTGTAATGCTGTGTTAGACTGCAAATCACAATAACCAATAAAATAAACTATGCCAGCGGTTCTCAAACTTCATTGCACCGTGACCCCCTTCTGACAACAAAAATTACTACGTGACCCCAGGAGTGGGTAGCGAAGCCTGAGCCCACCCACGTGAGGGGGCCAAAAGCCAGAGTTCCACCACCTTGGGTGGACAAGCCAGCCAAAGCTGAAGCCCAAGGGCTTCAGTCCTGGGCAGGGGGCCTGTAACCTGAGCCCAGCTGCACAGGACTGAAGATCCCGGGCTTGGGCTTGGGCCCCAGCAAGTCTAACGCCAGCCCGGGCGGCCCCAGGGGTCGCGACTCACTTTGGGGTCCTGACCCACAATTTGAGAACCACTGAACTATGCCAATACTCATCTATCTGAGATTAGAAACCTATGACATTTTCCTCCGTAAGCAATTTTCCTCCACTCTGCTATGCTATCCAGACAGAACACAGTGCAAGATTTTGTTTATGTTAAGTAAGGTGAATAATTGTTCTAGCTGAGCAGGAGGTACTGTCCCTTCTTAAGATTAGTTTTGTAGCTAATATCAGCTTTGACAGGAACAGTTTGTGCCAGCTGCCAAGCTACATTTAGATTGGACATGTGTTTAAATACTACCGTGAGGAAACAAAGTTAACAGATACATCATGCCACATCCTTCAGAAGTCTATTTCAGCTGGAACTGGATTCCACTGTCAGATCTATAGATCCTATCTACTTACAGGAAGACTCCCATCACCAATGTATCTGAGCACCTCACAAACAACGATGAGATTGCACTCCATATTTTTATGCAATTAACAGATAAAGTTTAAAACCATACTTCATAAAGTAGAATTTTGTTTTGACCTTTGCAATGACCACCACCTAACCAATGGTGATTTCTGTCAGAGCCAGTGATTTGAAGATAGAGCACACTACAGGAGCCTTGGGCCAGGTCACTAGCCCATCCATAATCTACAGTTAAAATGTCCTCCAACTGGGTCAGTGTGAGAACTGTGAAATTTTTAAAACGGAAATAAAAAAAAAATCTGTGCAGCAAGGCTGCATTTTTTTTTGCCATGAGCAGAGGTGTAGATTGTTCATGACTTGGACATAAAAATATGAGATTCATAGAGAGGCACACCAGATACAGGCAAAAGTTACAGTTTATGCTTATGCCCAGATCACCCCCCACAAAGGTCAAACCCATAAGAGGGTACTCTAGTGCAGTACTCTAGGCCAGGGCACACACTAGTGATTTTCTGCAGGGCTGGAGAGAAAGAGACAGTGCATGTTTACACTCCCTTAAAGGCCTGGCCACTGACCTGCCTGCTCCTTCCCTGCACCCTCTTCCAAACTCTACAGAGAGGCCTTCACCAGGTCTGGCGATGGATGGTGCCACGGAGGCTGATGAGCTCCCCATTCCATGCAGAAAGGGAAGATCAGCACATGGAGGTCTGATCCTCTATGCTGATCTAAGGGGCCTGATTTCTCCCTAAAGTATGCATTGAGTATGGCTGCAGACACAGATTCCTTATTAAACCATACGTATTTAAAAGGAAAGGACACTGAACTATTTCCCCTCTACCCCCACCACACACCCTGTTTTGATCTTTAAAACCTGGAGAGCCTTAAAAATATTTCCTGTCCATTCTGTGTTTTTCCAGTGGGCAATATCTGATTTTCCCTACCCTCGTGTTTCTAATGGAGCACAAACCAAGGTGACTTATTTTGTTTATTTCTCTATTTGTGCAAAAGTATCAGCACAAAAGTGCACTGTGCTGCTAATATAGTTTGTGAAATCAACTGTCATGCTGGTGTGGCAGATATTATTGAAGAAGTCGCTTTTTTTTTTTTTTAAAAGTCTTTTCCCTGGAATATATCTGAAGATCCCCCTTTGATAAATTTGAATCTATGGGGGAAAAAAAGATTAAGCGACCCTTTAATTGCATATTGTCCAGGACAGACAGACAGAGACTTTATCATCATGCAGTGTTATTGTAGCTATGTCAGTCAGAGGATTTTAGAGAGACAATGTGGGTTAGGTAATTTATTTTATTGGACCGACTTCCATTAGTGAGAGAGACAAGCTTTTGAGCTACACAGAGCTCTTCTTCAAGTGTGGGAAAGGTACTCAGTGTCACAGACAAATACAAGATTGAACAGATTAGTTCAGCCTAAGTAGTTAGCACATATTGTAAGGGACCATTCAAGATGAAGTGGCCTATTAGCGCCCCTCCAGTCACAGGACAAAAAGGATGCTTAGTGGGTTACAAATTGTTGTAACAAGACATAAATACGTCTTTATTAAGACTATGGCTTTGTCTACAGTACACTACACAGCTTTTAGCTAAAAGTTGTGCAGTGTAGCTGCTCTATGTTGGCTCTCCTGCCGACAAAAAACTTCCACCCTCAACGAGAGGTGTTAGCTTTGTTGGCAGGAGTGCACCATTCATACCTGCACTTGTCGCGGCAAAACTTGTGTCTTTCGGGGGGAAGGGTTAACATCTCTGAAAGACAAAAGTTGTGTCGTTCAATTGCCAGTGGAGACATAGCCTAAGATTTTTAAAGTCTAGCAAAGTTATGAATTTAAGCTCCCAGACTTGTTTTATGCAAGTGTTGTGCAGGTTTCCTTTGAGGATGAGGACTAATAAGTCAGATATAGAATGACTGTTTTGTGAAAAGTGTTCACCCAGAGGTGATAGGGTGTTTTTGTCTTTTATCATCATTTTCATGAGTGAGTTCATTCGAGAGCATATTGATTGTCTAGTTTTACCCATACAGTTATTGGGGCAGTCGGTGCACTGGATGAGGTACACCACATGTGTAGGACACAGATCTTGAAAGGTGT
This sequence comes from Malaclemys terrapin pileata, assembly GCF_027887155.1. Lineage (NCBI taxonomy): Eukaryota > Metazoa > Chordata > Testudines > Emydidae > Malaclemys > Malaclemys terrapin. Next base: position 145,283,843 of record NC_071508.1, on the reverse strand, counting down.
GTTGTGGGGGTTGTTGATCATTATTTCCACTGCTACACATCTGCAGGTTTTGCATCTGTTCTGGCAGGATCTGCTGCTTTGAGTTGGTGTGTCCTGGTCTGTGAGGAGCTTGCTTCAGATGATGAGGTTGTGGGGTTGTTTGAAGGCCAGAAGAAGGGGTTCAGGAAAGATTTCTTTCACGATCGGTCCCCAATGAGTATGGGTTGTAGTCTGGTGACATACTGTATGGGTTCCAGTGTGGGGTGGTAGGTGGCAACCATGGGTGTGAGGTCTCTACAAGGACACTCCACCAGAGAAGTAGATCGCCACCCAAATACCCTGAGAGAACCTGCTTCAATACAGAAATGAAACCCCCTCTTCTTTGAGGAGCTTCCCTGTGAATGCTCCACTTAAGGTTACTGTAGAGCAGTTCTCTCTGTGGAAGGAAGAGGCTTAGGAGTTGCAATAGTGGCAGATGATAGAACCGCAAGTCCCAGTAGAGTGTCTGATGACAAGTGCTGCTCTATGGAGTAATGTTGTGTGAACATATGGTGGACACCCAGGTTGCTACTTCGCAGATGTCCATAGTAGGCACATTGTTGAGGAAAGCTATCAATGTAGATAGTGCTCTGGTGGAGTGTGTGTGGGTCCCCGATGGGGGTTGTAGTTGTTGATGGGGATAGCAAAAATCAATGCTGTCGGAGATCTATTTCAACAGCCTTTGTTTGGATATGATCGTTAGATCCCTTAGATCGTTCCGTAATGGAAAGAAATAACTTTGGTGATTTTCTGAAAGACTTTGTCCTTTCAATGTAAAAAGCTAGCACCCTTTGGATGTCCAGGGTATGAAACATTGCTTTTCATTTGTTCCCATGAGGTTTTGGGAAGAACAGTGAGAGATGGATGGGTTGATTCAAATGCAATGCTGAAACTATTTTAGGTAGGAATTGGGGATGTGGTTTTAGGGTAACTTTGCTGTTGAAAAATACTGGGCATGGCGGGTGTGCCATGAGGGCCCCAGCGCCACTACTCCTCGGGTGCATGTGATAGCGACGAGGTAGGCCACAGTCATCGAATGATGGAGAAGTGAACACATCACTAATGGTTCAAAAATGGTCCCCGTAAGGGTCTGAAGCACCAGACTGAGGTTCCATGATGGGGTAGAGCCTTGTGTTTCAGGGTAAAGACCCTAGAGGAAGCATTTAGTGGTAAGGTGAACAAAGATTGAGAACTCATCCACATCGTGATGGAACACTGTGATTGCCATGAGGTGTACTCTGATCGAGCTCGAGAGATCAGATTTTTTGAGTTCCAGTATGTAATCCAGCACCATTGGTAAAGGAGAAGTAGTGGCCATTGTTTGCTTATTTTGGCACCATGCATGGAATCTCTTCCATTTGCGTAAGTAGGTACACCGTCTAGCAGACCTTCTTCTGTTTAAAAGAATTTTCTTTACCTCCTCTGTGTGGGGAGTTACATTGAGTCTGCCTGGTAGGTGCCGGCAGAGATGCACATGGAAAACCCCAAAATGACAAGCTTACAGGTGTTCACTGACAGAGATAGCCAAGTGCTCAACAACAACCCCTTATATGGAAACAATGGTCATGAACGAGGGTAAACAAACAGGAGCAGGGAATTTAGCAGGGAAATTAGAGGGCAATTATTGGGCCGAGACCGTGACCAGAACTGCCCACCTGGGGATGGGGAGGGCTGATGATTACAATAAAGGGGAAATGCAAAAGGATCTCGGTGTTCTCTCCTCGGGATGTGGGGGAGGTAAACGGGTGGTACAGCTATGCTTCTGCAGGGTGTAGTTGAGCTTCTGCTACAATAAACCGAGCCGTAACGGAAGATGTTGGATAAAAGTAATAATTAATACATTTATGTTGTGGGAAAATGTGAGAAAGAATGGCCCAGAGCAGACCCCAGATTTGGCCTGACCATTAGAAAGAAATACGCCTCTCAGTCTGCGGAGTCTGTGCTAATTGAAATATGCCTGTCAGTTTACAAGGCTGTGTTAATTGTAGAAGCACATCCTGAGACAAAAAGTCTGTTTTAAAGTGATAAGATTACCATTAAGGACAGCTGCTGTTACAACTGTTTTCCTGAACTCAGGAATAAGATCTGTTAACCCCCCACTCTTGTATTTTTATCTTGCTTGCTTTTCTTTTCATATGTAACAAATGGTATGAATAGGTTTATTGGAGTCTGTCATGCCCCAATGACTTTAGAATGGTTATGTTAAAGAATGAATAGGTAATAAAATATAGATGTGATAGGAAAAATGCTAAGTGAAATAGAGTGTGATTGCGGTTGTATGGGTAATAAAAGGTTGAGGTGCCAGCCTTAGAATCATAATAAATGACACCACAACTGGAGGAGGAAAAACCAACTACCCTCCGACAGGACCGTTTGGCCAAAGAATGCGCTGGGCGAGATAACCCGATAACCCTGAGGGCACACCGGAATCCACCCCCAACAGCCCCAAGGACAAGCCCGAAGAACCAAAGAGCAAGATAACAAACCGTCATTGCTGTGCCATCTGCATGATTGATTATCACTTCAAACGTGAGAACAGCATGACAAGGCAAACCCCATAGACTTGTATGAGGATGGATCCCTATAAAGACAGACCCTAAAGATTGAGGACTTTGGGTCCTTATGTGTATGACCTTGGCTAAAAGGGGGGCGAGGGGGGGTCGGGGGAAAAGCGTACAATAGATGTGCATCCCATTTGAAGAGAAAAGCATCGCCTAGAGAATGGGGTCCCAGTCCTGCTCTGGGGCAAAAGTATGGGCATTTGGCATTCTGGGTTGTTGCAAAGAGGTCTCTATTGGGAACTCCCAGTGTCTGAATATGCTCTGTAGTACCCTGATGTTCATTTCCCCTAGTGGTCATGAGAAATTTTTCTGCTCAGTGCATCTGCAGTAGTGTTTTCGCATCCTGGTAGGTAGGAAGCTGAGATGTCAATATTGTGGTGGATGCACCAGTTCCATAGTAGCATGGCTTCTGTGCATAGGGAGTGTGGCTGTGCCCCCCCTTATCAGTTTATATAAAACATACAAAGCGACATGGTCTTTTCCTGATCATGGCTATGAAGTGTGAGCATTCATTGCGACCTGCCTGCATCTCCAGTAGGTTTAAGTGTTGTGTGATTACAATGGGGACCAGCAGCCTTGGATCGTGTGGTTGTGCAGATGTGCTCTCCAACCTAGCAGAGAAGCGTCCGATGTGAGTATCATTGATGGAGGGGTCTGTGCAAAGGAAACTCCTGTGCAAAGGTCGTGTGGTTGAGTCCACCAATATAGAGAATTTTTTTTAGTGTGGTTGGCATTGTAAGACGCTTGTTTGTGTGTGTCTGGGTGGAACATACACTGTCCTGAGCCAGTCTTGCAGGCATCACGTGCAGTCTGGAGTGTTTGACAACAAATGTCATTGCTGACATATGGCCTAACAGTTGGAGGCAGGTCCTGGCCAATGTCTGTGGGCTGGTTTGCACTGTGGTGATTAGACTGACTAGAGTGGTAAACTTGTGACAGGGAAGAGAAGCTGTAGCTTCCAGAGAGGTAGGCACCGATGAACTCATCTCTGCTCCGGTGTGAATGTTGATTTTTGTTATTTGTAGACCTAGCTGCGTGAAGAGAGCTACTGTCTTTTGGGTAGCTTTTAGTGCCTCTTCTTGAGTCAATGCTTTGAGCAGGCAATCATCCAGACAGGGGAATATTATGACCGCTTGTCTGCAGAGGTGGGTTGCCACCCCATAGACTTTTGAGAATACCCATGGAGCAGAGGATAATCCGAAGGGGAGTACTTTGTACTGGAAATGATCTGTTCTCAGAACAAACCTGAGAAACCTCCCTGTGTGAGGGATGTATCATTATGTGGAAATATGCATCCTGGGAGGTCAAGGGCCAAGAACCAGTCCCCTCATTCTGGTGCTGGAATTATCACTGATAGCGATTTTAGGATGGTCACACTGAGTCTTCACAAATTTGTTGTATCTTCTTAAGTCAAGAATGGGCCTCCATCCTCCAGTTTTTTTTCTAGGTTAGAAAGTAATGGGAGTAGAAACCCTTCCCTCTGTGTTGTGTTGGTACTGGTTCTGCTGCTCTTAAGAGGCATTTGCGATGGTTTACCTCCTGTCATCGTAGATGTTCATGAGAAGGGTCCCTGAAGAGGGAAGTATATTGGATGGAATATCCAGTCTCGATGATTTCTACTACCCATTTGTCTGATGTGATGTTTCGTCACGCTGGATGAAATGGAGTCAGACGGTCTCTGAATGGATGGATGTTGTCGGATGGGCCCAGCAACAGAAAAAGTGGGAGGTGTCTCTGGTCCTCAACCAAACCCTGAAAATTGTTGTTTAGAAGGAGGTTGTTAGGACACTGAGGGCTGGAACGGGAGCAGTATCTCCAGGGAATCTGCAATCGGCTTAAACAGTTCCTGGAACTGTTTAAGGTCATTCCCCATTGTGGATGGGAGCAAGGTAGAAGATGAAATATTTGCAGCTGGTGTGATTTCCTGATCCAAAGTCTCCTCCAATTCCTCGACTGCCTCTTCCAGAGGTTCTGAAGGTATGGGTGCAGAGGATGATGGGGAATGCCTTGACTTCTCCCTGAGTGGATTGGGAGGCTTAGGATAGTGTTGGCGGTATGCCGCTCATGGGTCCCAGTAAGGCCAATGTGGTGGAAATGGCATAGGTGGGGCATCCATGGACGTCTGTACCATCCTTGAGTTTCAGGTCTGGGGTGGTATTCATGGTACTCTGGTGGAGCTGGTCTGGTAGCTGGGTGAACAGGCAAGGAGTAATGGGAGGAGTAGATATCCTCTTCATCATCATCCATGAGGAGCTGATCTGGGTGGTGTGGTAAGCTGGCACGGTACCGAGCGTGCTGGAGTAAGGTCAGAACCAAGGAGTGGAGATTCTGGTGCTGAGGGGACCAGAAGATCTTTATGGCAAAGAAATTGCAGAGCATCAGTACCGATGAGTGTTGTCGTAAGTGGTACCGATGCCTTTACTGCGACTGTCGGTGCCAAGGGTCGTGCGCTATGCGCTGTGGAGGCAGAAGGTGGTGCCATAGACTGCGATGCCATAGAGTGTAGCCCAGCTGCTCGGTGCCACATGTTTGAGCAGCTCCAGCAGTACTGAGGCAAGGATGGTAGGTTTCCCTATAGTGCCTTTTTCTGCGTCAGCCCACTTAGGGTCTTTGGTTCACATAGTACCCGTGATAATGGATGTCCCGCTACCTCAGAGTGGAAAGTCTTGGTGCAGTTGGTACCAACAGGGTCTGACAGGTCAGGAAACATTTCTTTTTGGCAGATTCCCAAGGAGGGGAAGTTGGAGCAAGTTTCTTTGTTGCCTTTTTGGCGGAGTGCTCCTTCCTCTAAGAGGGTGGTGGGGAATCTCTGCCAGATGCTGCCATTGGAGATTGGGGCCGAGGAGGGGTCCGTGATCCTGGACACAGAGACTTCTCCATCATGAGGAGTTTTAGCAGTAGGTCCCTTGCTCTCCTGGCATGAGCGTTGAGATTGTAGCAGTGGGAGCACTTTTATGGTATGTGTGTCTTGCCAAGGCAGCGAACACACTGGGAGTGCCCATCAGACACCAGGATTGAAGATCAGCAAGTGAGGCAACGTTTAATACTTGGGGAGTTGGGCGTGCCCCTTAGTATAGGGTTTTTCCTGTGAGGGTAACTATACTATACTAAGGGGTATCTGAAAAACTTAAATTCCTAAGAATTTTATTTTAAAAAAAGAATAAATGGGGAAGAGGTATGGTATTAAACTATTAACTAACTAGTGTTCTAAAGTTAAGCTAGACTAAATATAAAGTTCAGAGGCACTGCCAAATGTTCCGTCTCAAGCCAAGGGCGGTAGAGAAGGAATTGAGGGAGGATTGGTCGCACAGCACTATGTAACTGCCTGAGATAGTGCGAGACGGGGACAGCACATGTGTGACCCAGTCAGGCACGGCTACTAAAAATCTCTAATTACAAATGCAGGGGTGCAGATTCACCTAAAGTGGAGCACCCAAAGGGACACTCCTCGAAGAAGAATCTAAGGTTTAATGTGTGTTGCTTTGGAGATTAGCCCTGTCATTTTATCAAGGGATCCTGGTCTCTGACCCTTTGTTTTACATTACTTGCTCTTGAACTTTTAACATGTAGGAGCAGGAAAGCACTAGAAAAGAATCAGGCTATGTCTACACTACAAATTACTTCAGAATAATTTATATCACCAAGGGGTGTGAATAATCCACACCCCGAGTGACGTAAATTACGCCAACCTAAGCATCAGTGTGGACAGCGCTACGTTGGCATCTGAAGAAGTGAAGTTCTTACCCACGAAAGCTTATGCTCCCAATACTTCTGTTAGTCTCAAAGGTGCCACAGGACCCTCTATTGCTTTTTACGTTGGCAGGAGAACTTCTCTCGCTGACATAGCTACCGCCTCTCACGGAGGCAGGAGTTATTAAGCAGACAGTAGAGCTCTCTCCCGTCAGCATAGCGTGTCTTCACCAGAAGCGCTACTACAGCGACGTAGCTGCATCGGTGCAGAAGCACCGCTATAGCTGCTGTAGTGTAGACAGTCGCAGACCAGCATATTGCTGCTGTAAGACGACAACTTTTATCTTCTACAATAGTTGAAATAAAAAGGTTTACTTGGTTTATGTGACTAGTACAGCAAGAAATCTAATCTATCCTAAGAAAACACCACAGAGTTGAATGATAATTTAAGTTAGCTGAACACTTAGCTAATATACCAGTCCACTTCATAACTACAGCAATAGAGTTATTGATGCATCGGCACTGGATCTAGATTTTACTGAAGAATCTAAATGAAGGTTTACATAGTAGCTATCATTTATGAAGTCAGGTAAAAATACAGAACCCAATGCTGCACATACTTTCACATGTAATATACTTGTTAGTAGTTCTACTGACTTTTGTGAAAACATCAGTGGAACTACTCATATGATTCAAGTTACTCACATGTGTTAAACTGTTTGCAGAATCACGTCCATAACCTGAACCATCATCAGAAGTTTTTAAGAGCTGGTTAAACACCTGTCAGGGATGGTCTCTGGGTATATTTAATCCTGCCTCAGTGTAGGGGGCTGGACTCCTCTTGAGGTCCCTTCCAGCCTTATCTTTCTATGATTTTATGATTCTATGAAATGAAATTTCAGGTATCTAAAAAGGTGGCATAAGGAGGAGGGAGAAAACTTGTTCACCTTAGCCTCTAAGGATAGAACAAGAAGCAATGGGCTTAAACTGCAGCAAGGGAGATTTAGGTTGGACGTTAGGAAAAAGTTCCTAACTGTCAGGGTGGTTAAACACTGGAATAAATTGCCTAGGGAGGTTGTGGAATCTCCATCTCTGGAGATATTTAAGAGTAAGTTAGATAAATGTCTATCAGGGATGGTCTAGACAGTATTTGGTCCTGCCATGAGGGGAGGGGACTGGACTCGATGACCTCTTGAGGTCCCTTCCAGTCCTAGAATCTATGAATCTATGAAATTATTAAATCTTTACCATCAGTGTACCTGACAAATAGATAAATATAGTTTAGCACCTCAACACCAAGACTCCACAACAAATCCTTCTGTTGTCTAGCAAAAAATTAAACAAACGTTTGCCGGGCATGAGTTCTCTGAGTCCCAAGCATGGCTCTTCCCTACTCCCAACAGCCCTCTGGCATGGTGGTAACCTGGCCTCTGGAGAACAAGTGACTTCCTGTGCACTCCCATGCCCCATCAGCTCAAACCCGTTTAAAAAATTATATCAGGGCATGCTATCTAGACTATTAGACTGGCTAGGAAAACAAATTTTAAGGCTTCTGCTATTACATTGTAATTACCAAACTAGCTCTTTACACTAAATGAAAACATTTAATAAGCAAACCAATCTTACACGCACCTCCTAAAAAGACTTATCTACTCAGATCTCACTAGGAGACATCAGTATTTTATTGAGCTGCCACACAAGACAAATTAAAACCGGATTTTCATTCTTAGAATGGATGAGGCACAACACACTCTGATGATCAAGTACACTTTTAAGAGCCAAAATGCTGATAACTCTCTTACAGTAGATGATTTTAGGATCAGCCTTCATAGACCAGTGAAGAGTCATGAGCTTGGCTATCATACACCATAGCAAGTATGACTGTCAATGAGTGTGTATATATATTTTATCGCCTTCACAAATTCATAACATTCACTTATCAGTCTCATCAAAAGATGTTTAAGGAAAGGTTTGGTGGTCATTAGTAAGCTTTGGATATGTGTTTCTCTTTGCAGTAGATCTCTATGCAGAATAAGTCAACCTCTACTCATACTTAAATAATCTTGGCCCTCTACTGTCAGAGTGACAATAGCCAGACTGACTCCTCATATTCCTTCCCCTCTCCAAGATATCTTTAAACTCACCTACTGTTCTGCCAGTCAAGGACAAGATGATATTCACTCTGATTTGACGCAAGGGAATACCTCTCCTTACCTGACCAGTGAGCCACTGACCACCAGTCCTAGAAATCCTCTGCCCTGCCCCCATATGGTGAAGGGTACTGGCCAGGACTAAAACAAACTAAAGGCCATGTCTGTATGTACAGCCCTGCAGCAGTGCAGTGTGTCTGGGGAAGGCGCTCCATGCAGACAGGCAAGAAAAAAAAACACCTCTGCAAGCAGCATAAGCTATGTCGGTGGGAGAAGCGCTCCTGATGGCATAGAGCTGTGCACATGAACACTTATGCCGGCGTAACTTATGTCGCTCAGGGGGAGGAATATTTACACCCGAGCGACATACGTTTTGCTGACACAGGCTGCAGTGCAGACATAGCCTTAAAATCTTGTGCTTCTTCCAGGCACTGCTCTAACTAGGCACAAAAGTTTAAACTTTAATGTGAAAAAAAGCAATGAACATTTGCGCATCCACACTATCAAAACAAATGGCCCCAGAGAAAGGTATGTCTTACACTGAAGACTAGGCTGTCATTTATAAGCTACCTGAATAATGTCAGCAGAGTCTTCATATGGGCTTCAGAGTCACTATTGGACATATAATAAAGCACTCACATAGCTGTGTTTTTGATGATTCTTCCTTGGTCCATTTTCTGCCCAATACCATGCACAACAAACACAATGTGAGTAGTTTGCGACGGCTTGTCTTCTAATGTAGCTTCTTCTACATAGCCTCTATGAAGCCTTGTCCCACTACTTGAAGCTGTAGGGAAAAAAACAATGACCCTGGATCACAATTGTATTCCATGAAGTATGCCACTTCCATATACACGGACAGAAGAGGCGCCAGCTTCAAACCAGAACATTGCAAATTATATTTTGCAAATAAAATACATTTTCAGAAATCAGCATTCACAATGCTGAGATCTTCAAAGCGGCCTAAGGGATCTGGATAAACTATTTTCATGACCCCTATCAGCCACCTATGGATTTGCATGTCATTTCCAGGGAGGATTTTGCTAATTTCATAGCGGTTTTGGAAAATAAAGCAGCTGAATAATCTATTTTGTAATACAGATAACTTTCTATACGCTTGAGTTATTAATCATTAAATTTTCTCACAGTTCCACAACACTCCTTCAGTGGTCAGTGCATATGTGAAGATTCTTGGCAAGTTTCTTTCTAAACAATGGGTGAGAAAGCATCATCAGCTTGACAGACAGCTCCCTCTCTCATCCATGAGTAGCGCTGGCCCTAAAATTTCAATGGGACCATTTTCCATCAAAATGGAAACACTTGACATGATTTTGCTCACATTTTGTTTTAGAGGAAAACATGGAAGAATTCCTCTGAGAAGGCTGAAATGTCTTGTTTCAACATTTCTGGAATGAAACTTTTCAAATTTTGTTTCACTATATAATATAAAATAAAAAATACATCAAAATAAAATGAGATAAAAACATTTTGATCAATTTGAAACAATTTTTTCCCCCAAAACTTTTTTCAGAGAGAATTTCAAAATTTTGGGGATTTGTTCTGCATAGGAATGAAAACATGTTTCAAAATCTTGAAATCCTTTGTGAAACAAGTGTCTCATTAAGTGATCCATCCCGTCACTCATGCCCAGCTTCTGGCAAAACCAATGCTAAGGACACCATCCCTGCCCATCGTGTCTAATAGCCATTGATGGATCCATCTGCCAGGAATTTATCTAGTCCTTTTTCAAACCCTGTTATAGTCTTGGCCTTCACAACATCCTCTGGCAAGGAGTTCCACAGGTTGACTGTCGTGGTGTGAAGAAATACTTCCTTTTGTTTGTTTTAAGCCTGCTGCCCATTAATTTCATTTGGTGACCCCTAGTTCTTGTGTTATGAGAAGGAGTAAATAACACTTACTTATTTACTTTCTCCACACCAGTCATGATTTTATAGACCTCAATCATATCCCCCCCTTAGCTGTCTCTTTTCCAAGCTGAAAAGTCCCAGTCTTTTTAATTTTTCCTCATATGGAAGCGGTTCCATACCCCAATAATTTTTGTTGCCCTTTTCAGAACCTTTTCCAATTCTAATATATCTTTTTTGAGATGGGGTGACCACATCCGCACACAGTATTCAAGAGGTGGGCCCGGGAACTCTGCAAGCTCAGCCTATGGTCTGAAAAAATGCCTGAATTTTATTGCCAGCTGGATACATCATGGCTATTTCACCCTCAGCTTTTGGAAGACCTATGTCTTGTTTTGGGTATTAGACATTAATAAGCAGAGACATTAAAGTGGAATGAGTGTTTGTATAAAAAGGATTAGTTCCAATACAGTGAGTTATTTTAAGAATGCATACTGGTCTCCCTTTTTGCTAGGACTTCTAAACAAAAATCACATCTGATGTGATATGCAAGTTTCCTCTCCAGCCTCTGTTACACCATTTGTACTCATGGTGTCCTTATTCTGTGACTATCTCATAACAGCAACACATGCCCTTGGAATCTCAAAAGCCTCATTTATTCTAAATTTTTCTTTGAAGGGCTCTCAGCAGAGATGCTCCATTGCTTGCTTGCAATGGCAAAACTGCTGATTGGTTTTAGCTAACATGACCATATTATGCTGACCTTGTATGGCTGCCTGCAAAGAGGTGGACGGACTGACTTTAAATTGACACAACTGATCTTTAAAATTATTAGTGGTGCTAGTGCTGGCTATATTTGACAACTGCTTCTACAGGCTAATACTGATGATTATCTACCATATCTTCCTCAACATTTTTAAAGATCACATTTTAAGGTTACAAGCGATGTGCTGGACTCTATGGTGTAGAAGACAGACCCCTATAAAATCCAGCTCACTTTAATCACCTCACTTGTAAAAATATTTTGGGAGGAAAATATTTTGGGACTATAACCTCCCCTTCTAATCCATTTCAGCTACATATATGTGTGTGCATATAAGCAAGCCCCCTTCATTTGTTTCTAGGAGTTTGTATTTTAGCAGGGTATTTTATTATATTCCTGTATGTAGTTTTCTTTTGTTGTACAATGTCGTGTGGTATGGAAACAGGGCAGGAGCTGCTCCTGTGTTCCCTCCACAGGAGGCAGGGAGAGGCCGGGGAGATAGGGTTGGAAGAGTCTATAACCACTTGAGCACACTCTCTGGGCCTTGCAGAACCTGGAACTGAACCTGTTATTCCTCAGTCTCAACAATCCTTTGTGTCTAGCAAATAGCTGTGAAACCAATTGGCCAAGTGTGTGTCCATCCCACTCTTGGGGCAGGTCCATATAGAAAGCCTTGCACCACTACCAGTTACTCCATCAGTTCAAGTGGTAGAGGATTGTGCTGTGAATCTGATTATCCCTGCTGATGGCCAGGTTGGGAGTCAATATAGTTCCATACTATATATTTTTAAAAAAATTATGAAATTACAGTAAAAAACTTACATTAGGATGGACAGACTGCTCATTGAATGGCAGATATGTTTATCCTCATCATTCAATGTGAGGCCCCGTGCATTATTTACTGCACACCATCCAAAACCTGCACTTAGTACAGAATTATTTAATTTCCCCAAGAGTTTTTCTATGGTGATCTCAAAATAACATCTTAGTTCTTTACAAACATTAATGAACTACCTTCACAAACGCTGTGAGAGGTGGGGATATTATCATCCCAATGCTACACTCGGAGGACCGAGGCACAGAGATTAAGGCCAAAATTGTTAACTAGTTTTGGTTGCCCAATCGGAGATGCATGGGGTCTGATTTTTCAGTGTTCTTAGCATTTTATAGCACTGTGTGTGTTCAGAGTAGAGCTCCCACTGTCCTGAATTGTAGTTAGGGACGCTCACCCCTTTTGTAAATCAGACCCCAGACACCCAGAAAATGAGGACACATGGTGGCCACCTGTGTACATTTTGGTTTAGGGACTTGCCCAGCATCATTAAGAACTCTGTGGCAGGGGCAGGGATAAAATCCAACTATCCAGGGCAGCATTCAACTGCCTTAACCTTTCTCTTTGTACAATCCCCTGCCTCATTCACTACATATCTTTCAACTTCTGCAACAAAATGAGACAGGGTACTATGGACAAAAAAGTGTCCTTTGCTACATAACCCTTACTCATCACCAGAGCAGGTACATTCTGTGCAGTGAATGAGGCAGGGCTCCAGTGGCAAAAAACAGTATGTGATCATGTAATTAAAGACCATTGTAATGGCTGCATACTAGGGGGAGGTCGAATTAAGGTTGCACAGACAACATTAATTCTGGCATTTCTTAGCTTCGGAATGCTCGACTTTGTAACCTTAATGTACTTTAAGTTATATGAAACTATATCAGAATTATTTGGTAATAAGCTGCAGTAAACCTGTTTTATTCTTAATTAAAAATGTGCACGACAACCTAACAGCGCCTTTGAGTTATTCTCCCACCAGAGTGCAATGACAAAAATTAACTATGCATTAGACAAAAATTTCAAACTTGAAATTATGGATGGAACCTGGAATTTTCTTCTCATAGCATTAAGTAACAAACTATTAAAGCAATAATCTTTACAAAATTATTTACAAATGCTGAGAACTATTACCTTTGGAAAATCCCAACTTTTGCGTAACAGTTCTTGCAATTTTAGATGTTGTTGCATCACTGTAAAGATACACTTCATCTACACTGTGCCAGTCCACGTGGTTGCGACTCAACTTGAAACTATGAACAGCTGTAGCAAAAAGGAACAAACCTTTAATTTAAAAGTGTTAAAAAAAATATGGCTTTAAAAACCCAGGTAAGAGAGAGATGCACATAGGTATGACTGAACTCTAGATTTCAACTTAAGTCCATGTATAAAGGTAAATGTTTCTTCTTACCTTTATATTTTGGATCTACCAGTCCATATCAATTGGATAGTTCCTTTTGGGAATCCTCCCACACCCTTTTTTGGGGGGGAGGGGAGAGAGGTGAAGAGTAGGGAGGAGAGGCTCCCTAAGGGAGAATATCCTTAGCTGAAAGGAAAACATGAATGCTCTCTCTCTCTCACACACACACAAATTCTGCCAAACTGCCCAAGAGCAAAAAGAAAAATTGAGATCCACATCCACAAGGTGAAAGTGTTTGCTGAAAGCTGTACCATTGAGACACCGGGGGGGGCTGAGGTGGATGCATCTCCCACAATAATGCTTGAGTAAGTTGATGCAGTGGTAGGTGTACGCTTGTGCTCATAATGTTACACTCATGCCATCTGTTTGTTCTGTTTGTACAGCTCGTAGGCACTATGGGGTAATACAAACAAATAATAATGCTAATAATGAACATTCTTTCCGGTCTCCATTACTAGCAATGAATGTTAACACATGCAGTCACTTTGGGGACCATATCGTACTAAGTTTATGAATGTTTTATGTATTTTGTGGGCCAGTGATTGTAAGCTACTCTACTGGGTGTGGGGGAGGGTTACCACTGTTCCTCCAAGAACTGAAAGGGTGGAAAGACTTAGGCTTATGAGAGCCCCATGAGATAGAAAACATACCAGGATCCACCTAAGCGTAAAGAAAGCATTAAAAGTTTCTATAAGCTTTCTCTGTAATGCTTTTAACCTAAGAATAAATTTATTTTGCTTTGTGAAAGCTGGTTGGTAATTAGTATACACCACTGCAGCCCTTGGAGAAAGGTTAACCACAGTTGCTGGACCTGGGTCAGATTTGCTGGGGAAATCACAGTGAGACGCAGAGGGACTGCACCCTGAATCTGGAGAGGAAAAGAGACATGGGTCTCCGTCAGAGAGGCAACAGCCAGGAAGCCCAAAACCTTGATGAAGACTGAGGGGTTGAGGTGGTGGTGGCGGGGATCAAAGATAACCCTGAAACTGGGACATATATAGTGGCAGTTATGACAGTGGGGAATTGCCAGTGAAGTGCCAACAGCAGCGAAAGCAAGTACTATAGAAGGGAAAAGCACAGAGAAAAGTCTCAGTCTTTTCAAGACTGGAACAGCGAAAAGAGATGGTAAAATGAGTTATGAACAGCTGAAAAAAGGTTGTCTAATTGAGATATGCAGAGAAAGGCAACTCATCTCTGAAGAAAGGACAAAGGCATAACTAGTCAACTTGCTATACTCTGGAGGACCTGTCAGGACTGAGATCCCTACTTTGAACTTTAGGGTACAAATGTAGGGGCCTGCATAAAAACTTCTAAGCTTAATTACCAGCTTAGCTCTGGTTCGGCTGCCACCATTTTCAATGGATTCCCTCCCTGGGAAACCTTGAAAAACCTTCACCAAATCCCTGGTGAAAACAAATCCAACCCCTTGGATTTAAAACAAGGGGAAATTAACCATTCCCCTCCTTCCTCCCACCAACTCCTGGTGAATCAAGATCCAAAACCCCTTTGGATCTAAAACAAGGAAAAAATCAATCAGGTTCTTAAAAAGAAGGTTTTTAATTAAAGAAAAAGGTAAAAATCATCTCTGTAAAATCAGTATGGAAATCAACCTTACAGGGTAATCAAACTTAAAGAGCTCAGAGGACTCCCCTCTAGTCTCAGGTTCAAAGTACAGCAAACAAAGAGAAACACTCTAGTAAAAGGTACATTTACAAGTTGAGAAAACAAAGGAAAACTAACACGCCTTGCCTGGCTATTTACTTACAAGTTTGAAATAGGAGAGACTTGCTTAGAAAGATGTGGAGAACCTGGATTGATGTCTGGTCCCTCTCAGTCCCCGAGAACGAACACACTCCCAAACAAAGAACACAAACAAAAGCCTTCCCCCCCCAAGATTTGAAAGTATCTTGTCCCCTTATTGGTCCTTTAGGTCAGATGCCAGCCAGGTTACCTGAGCTTCTTAACCCTTTACAGGGAAAAGGATTTTGGAGTCTCTGGCCAGGAGGGATTTATAGTACTGTACACAGGACAGCTATTACCCTTCCCTTTATAGTTATGACACGCCCCCCAAATCACAGATAGTGTTGGATGTTCGGTTCCACACTGGCTGTGATTTCTTCCTGGAGTTCTAGGAGAAAACAGAGTTAATAAGACACATGTACCTTTAGACATACTACTGATTATATAAAAACTAACAATATGTTTCATTTCAAGAACAATTGTTAATCAGTTAACTCTGGGAAACTTTCCCGGGAGAGTGCATCAGCCACTTTGTTAGAAGCTCCCGAAATGTGTTGTATTTCAAAATCAAAATCTTGGAGAGCTAAACTCCACCGAAGAAGTTTTTTGTTATTTCCCTTGGCGGTATGAAGCCACTGTAGCGCAGCATGGTCTGTTTGTAGTTGGAAACGCCGTCCCCAAACATATGGGCGTAGCTTTTCCAGCGCGTACACAATGGCATAGCATTCCTTTTCGCTGATTGACCAATGGCTTTCCCTCTCAGACAGTTTCTTACTGAGAAATACGACAGGATGGAATTCTTGATCCGGTCCTTCCTGCATTAAAACTGCTCCCACGCCTCGCTCGGACGCATCTGTGGTTACTTGGAACGGTTTGTCAAAGTCTGGGGCCCTTAGCACAGGGTCAGACATGAGTGTTGCCTTAAGCTGGTTAAAGGCCTTTTGACACTCATCAGTCCACTGAACTGCATTTGGCTGTTTCTTTCTGGTTAGGTCTGTCAGCGGGGCGGCGATTTGGCTGTAGTGGGGTACAAATCGCCTATAATATCCAGCCAAGCCTAAGAAGGATTGGACCTGTTTCTTAGACTTTGGAACCGGCCACTTTTGGATAGCATCCACTTTGGCCTGTATGGGATTTATAGTTCCTTGACCCACCTGGTGCCCCAGGTAAGTCACTCTGTTTTGGCCTATTTGACACTTTTTAGCCTTAACAGTTAGCCCTGCCTGCTGGATGCGCTCGAAAACTTTTTCCAGGTGCTCCATGTGCTCTGCCCATGAATCAGAAAAAATGGCCACATCGTCGAGGTAGGCAACTGCAGATTCTCCCAATCCTGCTAGGAGACCATCTACAAGTCTTTGGAAGGTGGCGGGTGCATTTCGCAACCCGAAAGGGAGTACATTGAATTCATACATCCCTGCCTGGGTGACGAAGGCTGACCTTTCCTTAGCGGGTTCATCTAGTGGTACTTGCCAGTACCCCTTGGTTAAGTCCAAAGTAGAGATGAATTGGGCATGTCCCAATTTCTCCAATAGCTCATCTGTGCGTGGCATTGGATAGTTGTCAGGACGAGTTACAGCATTTAGCTTACGGTAGTCCACGCAAAAGCGTATTTCCCCATCTGGTTTGGGAACTAGAACCACTGGAGATGCCCATGCACTCTTAGAGGGGCGGATTATACCCATCTGTAGCATGTCCTGGATCTCCCTTTGTATAGCAGCTTTGGCATGAGGTGACTCCCGGTAGGGTGGGGTTCTAATAGGGTGAGCATTACCTGTGTCAATGGAGTGGTATGCCCGTTCGGTCCATCCTGGAGTGGCTGAGAAAATTGGTGCAAAGCTTGTGCACAGCTCCTTGATCTGCTGTCGCTGCAGACGTCCAAGGGTCATGGAGAGGTTCACCTCTTCCACGCCACCATCCTTTTTTCCTTCGTAGTAGACACCTTCAGGCCACTCCGCGTCATCTGTTTCCTGGGCAGTAAACTGGCAAACGTTTAATTCTCTGGAATAAAAGGGCTTAAGAGAATTAACATGGTATACCTTAGGCTTTATGTTGGAGGTGGGGGAGGCTATGAGATAGTTAACAGCTCCTAGGCGCTCCTGGACCGTGAATGGTCCTTCCCACGATGCTTCCATTTTATGGGCCTGGATTGCCTTTAAGACCATGACTTGGTCTCCTACTTTGAAGGACCGTTCTCTGGAATGCTTATCATACCAGGCCTTTTGCTCTTCCTGAGCATCCTTTAGGTTTTCTTTAGCAAGGGCCAAAGAATGTCGGAGGGTGTTTTGTAGGTTGCTTACAAAGTCTAGAATGTTTGTTCCTGGAGAAGGCGTAAACCCCTCCCATTGCTGCTTCACCAACTGTAATGGCCCCTTAACCTCACGGCCATACACAAGTTCAAATGGTGAAAACCCTAAACTGGGATGTGGTACAGCCCTGTAGGCAAAAAGCAACTGCTGCAACACGAGGTCCCAATCATTGGAGTGTTCATTTACAAATTTACGTATCATGGCCCCCAAAGTTCCATTAAACCTCTCCACCAGGCCATTGGTTTCATGGTGGTAAGGGGTGGCAACCAAGTGATTCACCCCATGAGCTTCCCACAGGTTTTCCATGGTTCCTGCCAGGAAGTTAGTTCCCGAATCTGTAAGGATGTCGGAGGGCCAACCTACCCTGGCAAAAATGTCTGTTAATGCCTGGCACACACTTTTAGCCCTGGTGTTGCTTAAGGGTACTGCTTCCGGCCATCGGGTAGCAAAATCCATGAAAGTCAGTACGTACTGCTTTCCTCTGGGTGTCTTCTTTGGGAAAGGACCCAGAATATCCACAGCTACGCGCTGAAATGGGACCTCAATTATGGGTAGTGGCTGGAGAGGGGCTTTAACCTGGTCTTGGGGTTTTCCCACTCGTTGGCACACCTCACAAGACCGGACATAATTAGCAACGTCCTTGCCCATTCCCTCCCAGTGGAAGGACTTCCCCAACCGGTCCTTGGTTCTGTTCACCCCAGAATGGCCACTGGGATGATCATGGGCTAAGCTCAAGAGCTTTACCCGATACTTAGTGGGAACTACCAACTGTCTTTGAGGATGCCAGTCTTCCTGGTGCCCACCAGAAAGAGTCTCCTTGTATAAAAGTCCTTGTTCTACAACAAACCGGGATCGGTTAGAAGAGCTGAGAGGCGGTGGGGTGCTCCGCGCAGCCGCCCAAGCTTTCTGAAGGCTGTCATCTGCTTCCTGCTCGGCCTGGAACTGTTCCCTTGATGCTGGAGACATCAGTTCCTCCTTGGACTGTGGACTGGGGCTTGGTCCCTCTGGAAGCGATGCAGGTGCTGGGGCTGTTTCCATTGACTGTGAACCGCTGTCCGCTGGTGCACTATGTGGTAACTCAGGCTCTGGCTGAGCCTCTTGGGTAGGGTTATCTGCTGCTTCTGCCAGTTCAGGCTCGCTGGTGCCCTCTGGCGTTGGAGTTGTAGACGGGTTTGCAAGGGCTGGACTCAGGGCTGGCAATGGTTCTGGTGCTGGTTGCGTTGCCAGTTCCGGTTCTGGGACTGGCTTTGGCTGGGTCTCTGGGATTGGATCCACTACGGCTGTTGCAGTCGTTGGCAGAGGATCCAGTTCCACCACCTTTGTCTGGGTCTCCGGTAACACAGACGGGGCCCTGGTGGACGGCTCAGGAACAGGGATGGGGGTGAAAGCTTGCTTAGCCTGGCTGCGGGTGACTATTCCCACCCTCTTGGCTACCTTCACATGGTTGGCCAAATCTTCCCCCAGCAGCATGGGAATGGGATAATTGTCATAGACTGCAAAAGTCCACATTCCTGACCAGCCCTTGTACTGGACATGCAACGTGGCTGTAGGCAAGGTTACAGATTGTGACACGAAGGGTTGAATTGTCACTGTAGCCTCTGGGTTGATGAGTTTGGGGTCCACTAGGGATTGGTGGATAGTTGACACTTGAGCCCCAGTGTCCCTCCAAGCGGTAACCTTCCTTCCGCCCACTCTCAAGGTTTCCCTTCGCTCCGAGGGTATGAGAGAGGCATCTGGGTTTGGGGATCTTTGGTGTGATTGGGGTGTAATGAACTGTAATCGGTTGGGGTTCTTGGGGCAGTGAGCCTTTATATGTCCCAGTCCATTACATTTAAAACATCGCCCTGCTAAGGTATCACCGGGACGAGGTTGGTTGGTGGAGACTGGTGTGGTGGGGTGAGAAGGCGTCTGGGGTTTCCCTTGGGATGTGGGTGGGGCCTTGGGTTGTCCCCGGTGGTAAGGTTTTGTTTCGGCTTGCCCCTTCTGATATTCGCTCCAACTGCTAATAGTTTTTTTCTTTTCTGCCACCTCCACCCATTGGGCTCCAATCTCCCCCGCCTCAGTTACAGTTTTGGGCTTCCTATCTAGGATGTACCTTTCTAGTTCCTCAGGAACACCCTCTAAAAACTGCTCCATTTTTACTAGGGAAAGCAGATCTTCCAGAGATTTAACATTTGCTCCTGATACCCAGGCATCACAATTTTTGTCAATGTGGTAGGCATGACGGGTAAATGACACATCCGGTTTCCACTTTAGGGCTCTGAACCGCCGACGGGCATGCTCGGGTGTTAGCCCCATTCTGAGTCTGGCCTTGTTTTTAAAAAGTTCATAACTGTTCATGTGTTCCTTAGGCATTTCAGCCGCCACCTCTGCTAAGGGTCCACTGAGCTGCGGCCTCAGCTCTACCATGTACTGGTCTATAGCGATGCTGTATCCAAGGCAGGCCCTTTCAAAATTTTCTAAGAAGGCCTCAGTATCATCGCCTGCCTTGTAGGTGGGGAATCTTCTGGGATGGGAAGTGGTACCTGGAGGGGGGTTGTTAGCATTGGCTGGTGCATCCTGCTTAGCCTTTGCTACTTCCAGTTCATGCTTCCTTTCTTTTTCTCTCTCCTCCATCTCTTTTTCTTTCATCTTCATCTCTTTTTCTTTCAGCTCCATCTCTCTCTTGTGGGCCTCCTCTTTGGCTTTTTCTTCTCTTTCTCTCTGCTCTGTCTCGAGTTTTGTTAATTGAAGCAGTCTCTGATGTTTTCTTTCATTTTCTTCTGCTTCTAGTTTGGCCAGTTCTATTTTGTTAGCTACTTCTTTGGTAGTCATTTTCCTGTTTTCTTGTGCTGGGTCACCCCCTTTGCAGTTGACAAACTGGGAAGCTCTCAGCTCTGGCTGCTGCAGAGTTAACAGTAACTTTCTAACTAGCTACTCCGGAGGATGTAAAAAGAAAAAAAAAACAATTCAGCTTGTAAATACCTTTTACCAGTCATTTGCTAATTGAACCCTTCTCTTAACAAAGGACCTGTAAAAAAAACTTAACACCTCTGCCTTCAGGCAAGGAGAGATAAGATATGCATCTATCTACTTCTAGCTCGGCTTTCCAAGCAGCTAGAAGGAAAAAAAATCTCACTGGCTTTTTGGGTATAAAATGATCCCACCGCTATTCACCATGTCAGGACTGAGATCCCTACTTTGAACTTTAGGGTACAAATGTAGGGGCCTGCATAAAAACTTCTAAGCTTAATTACCAGCTTAGCTCTGGTTCGGCT
Source organism: Malaclemys terrapin pileata (assembly GCF_027887155.1). NCBI lineage: Eukaryota > Metazoa > Chordata > Testudines > Emydidae > Malaclemys > Malaclemys terrapin. Next base: position 145,263,241 of record NC_071508.1, on the reverse strand, counting down.
GCCACCATTTTCAATGGATTCCCTCCCTGGGAAACCTTGAAAAACCTTCACCAAATCCCTGGTGAAAACAAATCCAACCCCTTGGATTTAAAACAAGGGGAAATTAACCATTCCCCTCCTTCCTCCCACCAACTCCTGGTGAATCAAGATCCAAAACCCCTTTGGATCTAAAACAAGGAAAAAATCAATCAGGTTCTTAAAAAGAAGGTTTTTAATTAAAGAAAAAGGTAAAAATCATCTCTGTAAAATCAGTATGGAAATCAACCTTACAGGGTAATCAAACTTAAAGAGCTCAGAGGACTCCCCTCTAGTCTCAGGTTCAAAGTACAGCAAACAAAGAGAAACACTCTAGTAAAAGGTACATTTACAAGTTGAGAAAACAAAGGAAAACTAACACGCCTTGCCTGGCTATTTACTTACAAGTTTGAAATAGGAGAGACTTGCTTAGAAAGATGTGGAGAACCTGGATTGATGTCTGGTCCCTCTCAGTCCCCGAGAACGAACACACTCCCAAACAAAGAACACAAACAAAAGCCTTCCCCCCCCAAGATTTGAAAGTATCTTGTCCCCTTATTGGTCCTTTAGGTCAGATGCCAGCCAGGTTACCTGAGCTTCTTAACCCTTTACAGGGAAAAGGATTTTGGAGTCTCTGGCCAGGAGGGATTTATAGTACTGTACACAGGACAGCTATTACCCTTCCCTTTATAGTTATGACAGGACCAGAAAAAAGAATGATGGTCTAGGACAGTGGTAAGCAATCTGCGGTCCATCAGGGTAATCTGATTGCGCGCCGTGAGACATTTTGCTAATGTTGACCGTCCGCAGGCACGGCCTCCTGCAGCTCCCAGTGGCTGTGGTTCGCCGTTCACAGCTAATGGGAGCTGCGGGAAGTGGGGGCCAGCATATCGCTGCGGCCTGCCACTTCCCACAGCTCACATTGTCTGGGAACAGCGAACCACGGCCACTGGGAGCTGCGGGGGGGAGGGGGGGGTGCCTGTGGACGGTCAACGCCATCAAAATGTCTCATGGCCCGCAATCCGATTACCCTGATGGCTGCATGAGGCCCACAGGTTGCCCACCACTGGTCTAGGATCACAGAGAACATCCAGCCAACTGTCAGAGAGTCCAGCAGGCGGGGAAAATCTTGGAGACACTAGAAGGGATCAGGGAAGAGGCAGACAGAGACAGCAGCCATGTTCTATCCAGAACAAAGAGATACTGGATAGATCTACAGTTAGAGCAACAGAAGCTGGATGGGGACACGGTGTGTCTGGAAACCCAGCTGCTTGCTGGCAGGGAGAGAGAGAGAGAGAGCGCAGTCTGGGAGAAGCAGCATCAGCACAAGGGGGAGAGAAGGACAAGGAATGTCAACATGAGCTCGAAATGGAGAGACTGCGCCAGTAAAATACTGATCCAGTAGGTGGATCCAAACCCCATATACCCAGTGGATGGCACAGACTCCAAATTATTTCCTAACTTTAGAGAAGAGGATGATATGAATGTGCTTCCAAATCCTTTTGAAATGGGATATGAATTGAACAAGATGGGACATAAGGACATGGTATGGGGTCTGGCTCTGCTACTGTCAGGGAAGGCCTTAGACACTTTCACCCATATGGACAGCGAGGGTGATAAAGATAATAGGCTCTATAAACAAGCTTTCTTGCAAAAGTTTAAATTGACCCCTCTCCCCCACGGGTACAGAAGTTCAGAAAACAGGGGATATGAACTATGATGAGGTTGCAACTTGGATTAGGGGATATATCAGAAAATGGAGAACTGGTTGTGAGGGTACCACATGCAAGTGATTGATTTCCTTGTCTACACCAGGATTTAGACTATTGAGTAGGTACACAGAAGGGTGAAATCATAGTTAATTCCAGCCTAGACAAGGCTTTGGTCTTACAGTCCTATGCAAGGAAGATACATTTTCTGGAGAGGCAAGAGCAATGGCCCTATACCAAACAAGAACGATTTAGCAATGTCACCAATCCTCAACAAAGAGCCTGGCCTGAACTCAGGCAAAGCAGGTTTTTTATGACAGGTGAAGAGGTGTCCTCTGTTTCCTATTTGAGGCCACTGAAGAGGATTGCTTTCTGTTCTCATGAATTCATTCAGGGAAAGGTTGAACTATTATGCCTTGAACAATTACATTACAAGACCACTACACAGAAATGAGCATTCATGCCCGTTCCTGCTGTATGATTTTTGGTCTCATTGTCAGGGTATGTGGGTATGCCATCTGATGATAAATGAAGTCAGCACAAAGGGCAGCAATGAATTAAAAGAGGATGAAAACATACCCATGATACAAAACTGCTTTACAGTCACATAAGTGAAACTATATAGTTGCTCGGGATTGGTGGCTCCAAAGGACAGAAAAATAAGTTTTAGTTCTGAAACAGAAGCAGAGGTATGTGGATTCAGGATGACCTTTGGCACGTGTAAAAGGCCACTTTATATAATCATTCAGTGGATTATTGAATGATACTTCCATTTAAAGTTAGCCACTGTAATCTTAGGAATCCATGCTCACTTTGTTTCTAAGAGCAGGGATGAGACCAAGGACCTCTGCTTGGAGTTGAGAAGGGAAAGGAAGGCTCCATGCCATACTTCTTCATGACATCACCGAATTCCCTGTGTGGGGGCTGTGGCTCTGAGTTGGAAGGAGGTTAGGAGGACTGGGAACAGAGGCAGACAACTTTCCTAGGTATCTCTGTGGAATTCTTCCCTCCCCAAAATCCATGATCACAGTAGGGTATATTTATTTCATACCAAGTCTGCAAGAACTGATGCTGCTTCCCAGTTCATGCTGTGGAACATCACACTGAAGTGAGTCTCTGGGGAAGCTGTGGATCAACTTGGAAATGTGGCCCCTGCAAATGCCATTATGTGCAGGTACTGTAGCAAGCTGGGATCTGGGTTAGGCAGCAGTGCAGTGGCAAGACACCTGTTGTGGAAGTTCCTTGCTTTTGGACAAATGGTGGCCTGGGCTGGCAGAATCCTTGACCTCTTCCTAGGACCAAATCCTGCCTTCCTAATGGCAGGATTGCACAGAAACTCCACAAGTTTCCACTAATCTACTTGGGTTATGGAGAATGGGGACCCCAACATTTACTGCTACATTATTCTCCGAAAAAGTATAGACTGAATGGCACCTTGTTTGCTTCCCAGCTGCCAAAGAGCAACTAAGAGCCACACACTAAGGGTGTCATAAGGAGGAGGGAGAAAACTTGTTCACCTTAGCCTCTAAGGATAGAACAAGAAGCAATGGGTTTAAACTACAGCAAGGGAGGTTTAGGTTGGACATTAGGAAAAAGTTCCTAATTGTCAGGGTGGTTAAACACTGGAATAAATTGCCTACGGAGGTTGTGGAATCTCCATCTCTGGAGATATTTAAGAGTAGGTTAGATAAATGTCTATCAGGGATGGTCTAGACAGTATTTGGTCCTGCCATGAGGGCAGGGGACTGGACTCGATGACCTCTTGAGGTCCCTTCCAGTCCTAGAATCTATAAATCTATGTATTGTAAAAAGCAAGCAAAAAGTGCAACAATATTTCTCTGCATATTTAGCATTGGATATAAAAAACTAACGTTAAAGATTGGGGCCTATTTTTGCCATGAGCAGCATGTAGATCTACCACTGACATTCAGTAGAACTGTCTGAGTCCATCATGTGAGAATACAGTATATTCCCTTTTGTCTGTTGAGTTCAAAGTTAAATACCTTTTAAAATAAATATTTGAAAAGCATTTGCTCATCTTGCACTTGCTAACAAGAACCAAAATGTAAAATTTATTGCTTTTTATTTCTTGTGTAAAAATCTACAAAAATCAATCCAGATTACTGCAATCCCTGAAGTGCTGTAGCAATTAATGTACAATTGTGCAAAAAGGAAACCATCTTTGGTCAGATCTAATATCCAAAGGAGAGGGACCCTTTAACAAATTTACTTTTAATTTTTATCTCTACATGTTCACACATTATATATTTATTTTTAAAAATGTTTCATTTTGGAAGTTTTGTGGATAACAGTAACACAGGGTTCATTATCAACCACATGCAACAAGGTGAAGGAGATGCAAATGCGTTATGAAATCTAGAACCAAATTCTCCTCTTAAATACATGCATGATTTCCTAGTGACATCAGCAGGAGTTCCACAGTATAACCAGGAGTAACATCTGGCCATTTGTCTGAACAATTCTGAAGTCCTGATACATAAAGTTGAGGCTAAAATCTCTGCTGATCTAAAATGCAGTTTTATTTTTAAAGAAACAAAAGCATTGCCATTCAACCTAAAAAGACTATTGTTCTTAAGTAAACAGGGCTGTTCTAAATTGTTCACATTATTTACATTATACCTCAATTTATTCCTTGGCATATCAATTTGTCAGTGTCACAATATACCACTTTTAATTCAAATGCATTGAAGATCACAATTGCACGTTTGGGTAAACCACGTGTTACTATTAGAGTTATATTTCTTGTATATAAGTAAAAATGCAGGACAACAGTACAATTATTAAATGATTACAGATCCAATCCCACAAAGATTTACTCGTGCTTTATTTTATATACTGCAAGTAATTCCAAAAAATGTTTTGAAGTTAGAAAGGCCATCCTTTATGCTTCTCAGTTTCCCAATTTTTAACATGGGACTCCCTGTTTATCTTTGTAAAGAGCTTTGAGTCCCATCGATGAAAAGTGGTACACAAGAGCTAAATATGAACAGCTTGCTTTCAGAGATTTTCATTTTGGACTCAATTAAGGAAAATGCAATTAAAGAAGTCAGAGGGGCAATATTTTTATGTGCCAAATGATATAGTCTTTTGGGTGAGACATACTTAAACACATCTATATCCAGGGTCATCCAGATCTAGGCGAATACAGGGACAAGTCACAATAATGTCACAGCTACCATCTAAATTTAAACTGTAGGTCTAGGGTGGGATTTTCAAACTCACTCAGTATAGGGCTAACTCTGCTCCCCCTGAAGTCAACAGGATTTTACCATTGGCTTCAAAAGGAGCAGAAGTAAGCCAATGCTGAGTGGGACTTTTGAAAACCTACCCCAATCGCTAACGGTTCTTAAGGATCCATCCTGTTTATGAAGTGCACTGATTTACATCATGTGAGTTCAATTACTTAAATTCCAAGTTTCTTTTTCTGAGGAATAATGTCATGATCCCATGTGCAACAGCCTCCCCTTTCTCTTTCAATTGCCTGTAGCCTCACTTCAGATCAGCGCTGACTCCCATTACAAAATATTAATTTAATAAAGAAAAGGAAAACATACATACAGTGCAACTAAGTGAAAAAACACACAGAAATCTACATTTTTAAAATGTCAAAAAAATTTTAAAAAAGGAGAAAAACATGATGAATGTTACACAAAAAAAGTGATCACACAAAAAAGCAACCTTTTAATTCTATCTAGTGTTTCTTTCCTTTAGCTCCTATTTCTTCTGACATAATTTATCTCTAGGTCACATCTACTTGTGATTGTAAGCTCTTTGGTGCAGGGACCCTGTGTCATTGACTGAAAAGCTCCATACATACCAACAGTGCTGCAAAAATAAATAATGCTTAAATTTTTCATTATTGTCATAAACACTGTAACAAAGTGTTAGCACATATATATATTATTAGTTTCTACTTTTCTCTAAGAGTCACAATGCTTCTACTTTTCCTCTAAGATTCAAAATGCTTTTTCTTCCCCTTCGAGGGAAGATGATGCAAGAACTGGAAGCACAGAGATCTAACACATTTCACTGAAATATACAAGCTACAATTTAAAGCTTCCTAAGCCAGGAGGAAACTACAAGAAAGAAATCTACAATTACTGTACCTTGGGAACGCTTTCGTTTAAGACATGCAGCATCTGTACTCTCCTTATATCCTCTCCATTTGAACAGAGAAGGGAGGGAGAAGGGAGGGAGGTGGTAGACAACTAAAAGTAAAAACACTGAGCTTCAAAGTAAAATTTTAAAAAGGGGCATCATTTCTCTTTTCATTAGTATCATTATCACTGAAATGAATTGTCAGATTTGGAAAATCAAAAATACTGCAAGCATATAATTTTTTTTTAAGTGGATTTTGTAGCAAAAATGTCAATTCATCTTAGCCAAATGTTATTTCTTCAGTTCTCATAAAACAAACATTTATATCATCCTGGGTATGGCACATCTAACACCATCAGTAAAAGACAAACCATGCTGCAATGTGATTATCAACTCACTCAGTGCCTTTGCATTAGCACGTACAAAAACAAAATGTAGTATATTCGTGCAATGGGTAGTATGCAGGAATCTTAAAAGTAATCTGTAAACAATAAAAAAGTTAGTAGCTTTAAGGACAGCTGCTGGATGCCTCCCTCAGTAGTATGAGGATATGGTCATGGGAAGTTAGTTAGGCTAAAATATCCTACTGTTTTCCTGTTTCATAGTCTGTAAACAGCTGCCTCTCACAGTCAGACAGCCCAGCATACACTACTCTGCTTGAGATATCCCTTCCATTCCTGAACAACACTGGAGTTTTCTCATGGTGGTAAGGCAAGTCCATCATTTCTGTAAGGTTTTCATTAGTCTTGTTTCATTCCTTCTAGGATATAAAACAAGACTATTGAAAAGAAAACCCTGGGACTACTTTGCAACATTTGATGGCCTTACCTTACCCTCATAGGGGGGCACCAGTGCTGTTCAGTTATGGAAGGGACACCCTGAGAGGAATGAAAGTTACGGTATCCCACCAGGCGGAAAGTTAGGTGATCTGGAAGAAACTGCTCTCACACACCTGTGAAACAGGAAAACAATAGGTACCTTAAAGGTCAGTTTTGATTAACTGCTATTGTATTTATTTGGGGCTTCCAGCAGCTAGTCTGAAAGTGAGGCTCTCCCCCAAAATTGACTCTGTAAAAATGGCATCTTCTTACTCAGTACAACTGTTCTGTATGTATTCATTCAATCATATCTTCTTTCTTTAGTGACTAAGGCCAGCCTACATAGTATCTCAGTCCACACTAGCATGTTGTGCACTAATTAGTAGGTGAGGACCCTGCTAGCACACACTAAGGCTATGTCCTCACTACGGGGTGGGGAGGGTGGGAAATGTCAATTTAAGATACGCAAATTCAGCTACGCAAAAAGCATAGCTGAATTCGACGTATTGGAGCCGACTTACCCCGCTGTGAGGATGGCGGCAAATCTACCTCCGCGGCTCCCCCGTCGACGGCGCTTACTCCTACCTCCCCTGGTGGAGTACAAGCGTCGATTCGGGGATCGAATGTCGCGTCCCGACGAGACGTGATAATTCGATCCCCGAGAGATCGATTTCTACCCGCCGATTCAGGCGGGTAGTGTAGACGTAGCCTAAAAGTTCCCTACCACAGGTTAACTTAGTACTGCTTGAAACAGGACTACATTAACTTGCACTAAAGAACTTTTAGTGAGTGCCAGCAGGGTCCACATGGGTCAGCTAATGAGCTAGATGCTGGTGTGCACTAGAATTTACACCCCAGTTAGTGGGGACAAGCCTTAAGGAAGCTTTCCCTTTTATTAAAGAAACCTTTTAGCTCCAGAAAGCCAATATGGCTAAGAATATGTGATTAAATTCTGAGAGAATGAAATGGATTCTCTATTCTGGTTCCTGAAATCAACAAAATCACTACGTTCCAATTGAAGGGACAGGTAAAACTTCACAACCCCACTAAAAACAATGGGCCTCATTCCTCCTTTCACGTAGATCAGTATAAACTGGGAGGAGATCCACCATGTGAAGAAAGTTACAGAAGTGTAAAGCTGATGTATGAGAGCAGAGAATCAAGCTCAAAAGGGCTGCACTTGGGTAACTGAAGAGAGAATTTGGTCTGCAGTCTGTCACTGCCTGATGATTATACACTAGTCAGGAAATACCTGGTTTTACTTTCCCAGGTTGAATTTGTCAGGTTGGCAATTAATCAAAAAATCCTCCTTAAAAAAAAAAAAAAAAAAAAATTAGGGATGTCAAGCAATTAAAAAATTAATTTTGATTAATTGCGCAATTAAAAAAGTTAATCGTGATTAATTGCGCTGTTAATAGAATACCATTTATTTAGATATTTTTGGATGTTTTCTACATTTTCAAAGATATTGATTTCAATTACAACACAGAATACAAAGTGTATGTACGGTACTCATTTCATATTATTTTTATTACAAATATTTGCACTATAAAAAACAAAAGAAATAGTATTTTTCAATTCCCCCATGGCAAGTACTGTAGTGCAATCTCTTTATCATTAAAGTTGAATTTACAAATATAGAATTATGTTAAAAAAAACTGCATTCAAAAATAAAGCGATGTAAAACTTTAGAGCCTGCAACTCCACTCAATCCAACTCCTTGTTCAGCCAAGTTTGTTTACATTTGCAGGAGATAATGCTGCCTGCTTCTTGTTTACAGTGTCACCTGAAAGTGAGAAAAAGGTGTTCTCATGGCACTGTTGTAGCCGGCATCACAAGATATTTACGTGCCAAATGCCCTAAAGATTCACATGTTCCTTCATGCTTCAACCACCATTCCAGAGGACATGTCCATGCTGATTAAGGGTTCTGCTCGATAACGATCCAAAGCGTGCAGACCGATGCATGCTCATTTTCAGCATCTGAGTCAGATGCCACCAGGAGAAGGTTGATTTTTTTTTTTTTTTTTGGTGGTTTGGGTTCTGTAGTTTCCGCATTGGACTGTTGCTCTTTTAAGACTTCTGACATTATGCTCCACACCAAGTCCCTCTCAGATTTTGGAAGGCACTTCAGATTCTTAAACCTTGGGTCGATGCTGTAGCTATCTTTAGAAATCTCAAATTGGCACTTTCTTTGCGTTTTGTCAAATCTGCAATGAAAGTGTTCTTAAAAGAAACAACATGTGCTGGGTCATCATCCGAGCCTGCTATTACATGAAATATATGGCAGAATGCAGGTAAAACAGAGCAGGGGACATATGATTCTCCCCCAAAGAATTCAGTCACAAATTTAATTAACGCATTATTTTTTTAACGAGTGTCATCAGAATGGAAGTATGTCCTCTGGAATGGTGACCAAAGCATGAAGGGGCATACAAATGTTTAGCATATCTGGCACGTAAATACTTGCAATGCCGGCTACAAAAGTGCCATGTGAACGCCTGTTCTCACTTTCAGGTGACGTAAATAATAAGCAGGCAGCATTATGTCCCGTAAATGTAAACAAACGTGTTTGTCTTCGCGATTGGCTGAAGAAGAAGTAGGACTGAGTGGACTTGTAGGCTCTAAAGTTTTACATTGTTTTGCTTGAGTGCAGTTATGTATCAAAAAAATTTACATTTGTAAGTTGCACTTTCACGATAAAGAGATTGCACTGTAGTACAGTAACTCCTCACTTAAAGTCATCCTGGTTAATGTTGTTTTGTTGTTACGTTGCTAACCAATTAGGGAACATGCTCATTTCAAGTTGCCCAATGCTCCCTTATAACGTTATTTGGCAGCTGCCTGCTTTGTCCACTGCTTGCAGAAAGAGCAGCCCGTTGGAGCTCGCTGGTGGGGGCTTGGAACCAGGATGGACTGGTAGCCCCCCCATCAGCAACCCGTGTGGCAGCCGGCCAGCAGGCTATCAATTGCCAGCAGTTCAGCTGTCCCTCCCCCCACTGCCATGTGCTCCTCCTGCCCTCTTGGGAGCCTCCTGCTTGTTGTGTGGAGTTGGGGTGGGGAAAGAGGAGGACTAATGTCAGGGTGTCCCCCTCCCCCCTGCTTACCCCATCTCCATAGAGCGGGGGGGGGGGGGGGATGGGAACGACACACGACAGGGCTCAGGATGGAGGGAGCTTGCTGTCAGCTGCTGTCTCAACTTGCTGATCTACTTAAAAAGGCAATGTACTTAGAGTAGGGTCAGCGTACGTAAAGGAGCAATGCACTCTCTCACACACACATAGGGTGTGTGTGTCTGTCAGCCATGCTGTATTCCCTCTCTCCATTTGTGCTGCCTTGTAGAGTGTGAGGCTACATTAACAACATGTTAATGCTTGAGGGCTCAGCTGAGTGCTAGTTCATCATTTAGCAGTGTGTACGGCATTAAATTGTTAAAACTTACTCTGTGTGTGTGTGTGTGTGTGTGTGTGTGTGTGTATAATTTTTTATATATATATATATATATATATATATATATATATATAAATAAATAAATAAATAAATAAATAAATAAATAAATAAATAAATAAACAGTCTTATCTGCTGAAAAAAATTTCCCTGGAACCTAACCACCCCGCCCCATTTACATTAATTCTTATGGGGAAATTGGATTCTCTTAACATCGTTTTGCTTAAAGTTGCATTTTTCAGGAATAACTACAATGTTAAGCGATGAGTTACTGTACTTGTATGAGGTGAATTGAAAAATACTATTTCTTTTATCATTTTTAAAGTGCAAATATTAGTAATAAAAATAATAATATAAAGTGAGCATTGTACACTTTGTATTGTGTTATAATTGAAATCAACATTTGAAAATGTAGAAAAACATCCAAAAATATGTAATAAATTTCACTTGGTATTCTATTGCTTAACAGTGTGATTAAAACTTCAATTAATCACAGTAAATTTTTCTAATAGTGATTAATTTTTTTGAGTTAATCGCATGAGTTAACTGCGATTAATCGACAGCCCTAAAAAAATGTTTCTGATCTGATCAATCTGATCTGGATTTACTGAGGCAAACAAACAAGGTAGCCCACAATGCAGTTTTTACGGAGTCAGTTATTGGAGTACAGCCGCATTTTAAACATGCAAGCGCATAACAAAAACAAATACGTAGTAAGTGAAGGTTTCCAACATGAAACTCACTCAATTTAAAAAAAAGTAAATTTCAAAATTCATTTAAATGAATAAGACCTATGCTAAACTGCCTCAGAGTGACTTCCTGACCTACGAAGAAAGGTTGAAAAAAACGGACTTGTTTAATCTGAAGAAGATAAGATCGAAGGGGTACATGATAACCGTCTTAAAGTATGTAAAAGATTGTTATCAAGGGGAGGGTGATAAATTGTTCTCCTTATCCACTAAGAACAGGACAAGAACTAACAAGCTTAAATTGCAGCAAGCAAGATTTAGGTTAGACATTAGGAAACTCTTCCTAACTGCAAGGGTATTTAAGCACTGGAACAAATACCTAGCAAGATTGTGGAGTATCTGTCATTGGAGGTTTTTAAGAGCAGATAAGACAAACACCTATCAGGGATGGTCTACATAATACTTTGTCCTGCCTCAATACAGGGGGCTGGACTAGATGACCTATTGAGGTCCCTTCCAGTCTTACATTTCTGTGATTCTAATTTTATGAGGCTTAAAGAAGGAAATCCCACCATGGGCAGGTTATTCCATTAGGGGGTTTCCTGCACCTCCCTAAAGCATCCAATACTCGCCACTGCAAGAGACAGGACACCTGACTAACGGACTATACCCTAATCTAGCAAAGCAATTCTTACTTGCCCAAGACCTACCATTGATATGTCTTAAAGGTCCTGCATAATTCATGGTTATTTTCCTTGATGAGGGATTGGAATCTAGGATCAGAATTAAGGAAAGGGATAACTTGACTCAGGCTTCCTCCTCCTACAGAGTGGGACATTCCCCTGAAGGGAAAACACAGAACTAAGAAAGACACTGCTATGAGAGTAACACTTGGGCTATGGCTCTAGGTATTATGCCCTTCACAACTGGTGCATATGGAACGCACTGTGATGACTTTCTGCAACACAGCAAATACGAATACATTTGCTCTCCTTGGCACTTTTTGGGGGGTTCACATCTACTGGGATTATTCATGTCTAAAGAGAGAGCAGCATCACTTGGCATATACTTAAGCAGTGTGATTCTACTCCAAGTGCTGCACTGTGGGATTGCAGAAAAATGGAGTGAGAAACAGCCGATAAGCTATTGGTTTATTTTCTGCAGAGGATCAGCTGGGCGAAGGCAACAGAAGAGAAGATGAAATGGTAGAGAGGATGTGCCTCAAATCACTAGAGTAAAGGATACCACAGGCTGTCCCAGGGTTTTCAAGCCAAATTAGGGAGAAAAAGTTGCCCCTAAAATGAAAGCAGTTAAAAGGAACTAAACTACTTCCTGTCTACAAGGAGGGAGGGGGATTTCTGCCCTGAAATTCTTCAGCCTACAGCCACCTTCTGCATATGGCTGGGGCCAGCTCCAATAGTATAATCTGGATTACTGATGTCTGGTATACAACAATGTGCTTTTTTTATACTATAGGTTAGTTTTTAAATATAGATTAATATTCCATAGTATATTTTGCGAAAGTAATTAAGTCTCACTATTCTGCTGTTAAATCTTTGCTGAGAATTTAGGACTTCTGTTGCTGATTTGTTAGCATCAGCAAATTTCTACAGTGCTCTCAATAAACAGTACAGCTATAAGTGATAATTAGAGGTCTCGTCTACCATCAGTTAGTATTAATGAGAGCTACATATGAGCCTTGAGAAGATAAGACTGCTTATTGTAGCACACTATTATATCAATTGTTGCAGACGTATACAAAACATTTAATGAATTTATACACATAATACACCACTTTCCCAATTAACTACTCAGGGGAACACTTCCAAGCACAGGGCCACTTTCTGTAATTTCTGTCCAAAGTATTTTTAAATGTATATTTAAAAAAAAAGTTTAACCGTAAAGTTGTCTTAATAAAAAAAATAAAATCTAAAGCGCTATTTAATTAATTTATATTTTGAAGCCCCTGTAATTGCAGTCCTTGGTTTAATGGGACCTTGACAAACAGTGGCAAGCAAGGACAAAAACTAGAAAGTTAAGAATACTGAATTTTTGTTGTGCTGTACTTACCCAGAGCAACTGATTCTACTGCCTGTTGTAATTAGTTCAACAACAGTAATTTCAGCGGGGTGATCTTAAAAATGTGAAATCACTTTGACTCTTAACCTTGAGAAACATCAGCTCAGTGTTTTCAGCCTGGTCATTAAAATACAGGGATTTCCATCACAAAAGCAACACACAGAATTTAATAAAATTGCAAACAACGCTGATAAAGTCCTGTATTGAGCCAGAATGAAAAATGAAATATCTGATCTGTGAAAATGATGCTCCCTTCAGGGTAGAATTAAGGTAATTGGCTGGACTTTTAGAGCCAGTTTAGACTGAGGTCATCAGCACTTTTCTTGGCCCATGGACAGAAAAGTTTAGTTTCAAGTGAGACTTTCAGATACAATAAAAAGCCACAACATGAAATGAGGCAAAATGGGGATATGACAAGAAATTCACCCATGAGTTTAGTTTTACATAGAATGCCGTGAATGGTACCATTTTTGTGATTCAGTAGTAAATCCTAGAACCATCAAGCTACGTTGAAAAATGGGAAAAGCAACCAGAGCAAATAATTGCTAGTCGCCATGCAAGATTACAGAATACACTAAACATTCATATTAATAGAAATCTGTTTCACAACCACAGTAATACAAATAAATAACAATGGTATGAACAACAGTCCAGGCAATATCTTACCCTCTTTCCCATCTACAGGTTTTGATACTTCCATATCAAAGTTCTCTTGCATTTGTTGGCCTTTGAAACAGCTGAGATGTTCTTGTTCTATTAGATTACTTTCTTCTTCTTCTAATGGCTGCCATGTACCATCAATAAACCACTGCCCACGCATTACAGGGATTTTATCCGTTTCTAAAAAGCAAACAGGAGGGATTTAGCATTCAACATACCAGAAATTGGCACTAAAGTAAAAGAACTCAAATTTTGTTATGTTTTGATGACAATCTAACTTCACGGTTGGAACCCTTAATATGGTAATTGCTGTTGACTTATTACTAAAAAATAACTTTTCCTTTGGGGCCCAATTCAGTATTTTTAAAATGGTCCAATTTACATGGTGGCAAGAAGCTGATTTTTAGGGATTTCTTCAGTATGGAAGCCAGAGATTCTATTAAAACATAAAACTGCATTCTCACTAAGGGCCAACTTTTTAGTCTCACTCCAAACTCTAAATCTGCATGAAACTATTTGTATTTACAAAATGAATAGCTGGGCATTCATCTTCCCAATTTGCACACAAAAAATCAGAGGCCTGTGCTGCAAGTTTGCACCCAAGTATATCCTTATAGTCATTAGTGGCTGTTGCCCAATGTAAGTGGAGGATCTGCAGGTAGCAATCTGCAACCCCTTCCCATTTGCAAGCTAATATTATATTCAAAGTGAAAAACGGGCACACTGTAGTCAGGGGTGTCACCATGAAGCGTTTCAGTGGAGGACAAAGGAGTTGGGGGAGAAGTGGGAAGCAAAAAGTGCACCCTCTCCCCCTCTCAAAATGAAGAGCTGGGACACTTTTACATAAAGGGCACAGTGGGAGAACAGTTTTTATTCCTTTGTGACCATTGTGCTGTTCGCTCCTAGTCCCAAATCATTCACCTCAAATCTCTCTTACCCTTTCATCACTCCTACACTCTCTCTCTTTCGGACACCTACACCTCCTCCATGTCCAGGCTCAGAACTCTTCCTCCTCCTACCTTACACCCATCAACATCAAGCTCCAACACCCCACTCTGTTCAGAACGTGCACACACACGCTTGCTGGGAATGGAAAAGCAGGAACAAAAGCTGAAAAGAGCATATTCTCTTTCCTCATGGCTCAACTGATGTAGTTCCACAAAAGCCTATATTCCTGGCTCTGTGCCTCCTCTTTTGGCGCCTTTCATCTAATGTACTGCTAAGCCAGAAGTCCTTGGTGGAAGTCAGTTATCCTGTAGTCTTGGGGTTCAAGCAGACTACGCCTCACCAGAAGTCTCTCAGAGGAACCAGGTGAGCCACTGATTTCTTACAAAGGTAGGCTCCAAAGAGGGGAGCCAAGAAAACAACTGGGGCATGCATAGCATGTGTATATACAGCTAAACAAATTTAGACATGTTCTGTATGTCTGGGAGCTAAGAACTCTAGACAACGACAAGGAGTTCTTCAGAAAGAGACTAACAAAGAACATGGCTTGATTATTGAAAAGAGCAAGGCCCCCCTGGAAAGAGATTTTTTGGGGAGAATGGAGAAAGCAGCTCTCCTCTGGACAGTTTGTCAACAGCTGGGGGGAAATGAAAAGAAACAAATGGAGGCACAGACAAGGACTGTAAGAGTTATCACCACTAAGTTTTCCCATTTGTCATTAGGAGTTCTAACCAACTGTAGTAAGGTTCTCTTCAGAACTTGCCCACATGAGAGTAAGGCAGATGTTCTATATTTTATTCTTTGTTTTTACCAGTATTTTCTCCTTTTTGTTTACAAGATACCGCTTAGTTTTTCTGAGCTTTCCATCTAACAATACACACACTGCATTGAGGTATAATCCTTACAAGTTCATGGGAGAACCAAGAGGGCTAGATCTCTCAAGCATTCGAATACCATCGCTATAGAGTGCATACCTGTTTGCACTACATTGGAAAAGCTATTCGAAAAACGTTTTCACAGGAGGTTCACCAGAGGGAGAAGCTGCTTCCAGAGCATCCTGAATGGCAACTACCTTCTTGTCTCCCTGTAGCAGGGAGCTGGGACGTAACGGGAGGGGAAAGGAGAAATGCAGCTACAGCCACTTTGGGAGCAGAGCGTCAACTGGTTCTGGAGCAGCTAGGTATAGCTGGGGGTGGATGGGTGGTGATCCTGGGCTGTTGAGGCAGTCAGGGTACTAGGGTGGTCTGCAGTGTTAGGAGTGTGTGGGATAGCTTGGCACAGCTGGGGGGTGGGTAGAGTAGAAGGCTTACAGCAGCTGGAGGATTAGTGATGGGAGCTTGTTGCAGATGGCCTGGGAGGAACCTAGGGCTACAGTTAGCTTCCTTCACTTGGTGCTGCCAGCTGCTGAAGAAGCAACAAGAGAAACCTCCTAAGATGCCTACAGAGTATGCATCACAGAGTCCACTAGTGGCTAGGAGAACTGCAGGCAGCCCTATAAGGCAGCAACAACCCTTTAAGTCCCAATTCCTCCCCACAGACAAAACTCCTTTCCAAAACTCAGGCTCCAAACAATGCAGGCCTCTCACCCCCAGGTCCCTCTAGATGCTAGATATTTCCCCCCAGTCCCAGCACATACCAGCTAAACCCCTTCCAGGGCTCCCCAAAGACTCCCCAACTTCTGATGCTCCCAAACACTGCTCCCCTTCTCACCAGAGCCCAACTCTCTCTGCTGCCCATTCTGCCTCTCTCTGTCACCAGTTATGTATAGAGCACAGCTTGTGAGTCAAGGCAGGCAAGGCTGGCAATGTCATTCAGAAATCAAAAGCAGCAGACAACTCAAAAAAGTTTCATCAAACTTATGGTTGCACAGCTCAGAACAGTTATTCTGTGTAAGGATCAAAAGTTGTCTATGTCCAAGATATTTTGTGAGTGAGTGAGAGAGAGAGAGATTTGGGATTTGTGAGGAATCTGGTTAACTACAGGAATACAAAAAAATGTGAGGAAAATAGCAAAATTTCTGAAAGGGTGTCCTTTTAAACATCTGCTCTGCAAAAGATAGTAAATATTTCATTTGACATGCAAAATTCAGTTGTCCTATGAAAAGTTATTGTGCCATGTCTGGACTCTAAATTCAGTCATTAAAAGTGTGAAATAAAGGCATTTTTGGTCCTGTTTAAATGCAAACTTTAACTAAGGAGTCACCAACCACCACCTACATAATACAAGACTAGGGTGGGGAGCAAAATGTGAATTTCAGCTAGTGGTGCCTCATGAACCACTTATTCATTTTAAGCTGTGCTGTATTCCCCTATATTTTACACCTGTCACATATATGTTTCATGATGGAATTAATTTGTACACACACAGTAAGGCTGCTCTTTGCACCAAAGGAATGTGTGTGGTAAAACTGATTCACATAATGTGTGGGTGTTCATGATGGAATACATTTTGATGGAAGCCAAGATGCAACTATTCCACACATAAATCTTTACAAGAAATTCTTCAGTTCTTCACTAAGTATCTGATCAGATTACACTCCTTCCATAGCTTCTTAAAACTGTATGTACTTTAAAGCTGTCATCAGAACAAGTGATTCCAAATTTTACATTACAGATTAAATGATGAAAACACGGCTTTCAATTTTTAAGGACCCCAAAACTTTTCAATTGTAACTTTCCTGCCCACAAATCTTCAAAACCTAAATTTTAAAATAAAAAGTTTAATTTTAACATTTTCAAACCCTTCCTGACAGAAGTTCTCATGGTGGTGCTTTGCTGCTGCAGGCTGTAACATTCAACAGCAGTACCCAGGCTATTGACAGAGACAGTCTCCCCCTCACAGACAATCTTAGTCAAGAAGGTGAGACTAGTTTTGAAAAGCCAAAATTTGAATTTAAAAAGTTGTTAAGGTGGCTTAATTTTGAAGGAAACCAACCGTATTTCAGGTTCCATGTATGGAACGGGCATGAGTTCATGTGAGTGTAACATTCCAAAGATGCTTTTTTGGTAGGATAGGATTGTTGACCATGATCAGAGTAATTAGATTCTGCCTCCCTAAAGTCCCAATTAAGTTTCAAATGGAAGCAGTATTCTTCCTTTCTTCCTCTAAACTGCTGTGCAATACAGCTATACCCATTCTACCCTGAGCTGTAATCTTGTCAGATTTCACAAGGTAAAATAAGATAGGTTTGGTCAGTACTTCAGTGAGAGACCTGGAAGGAAAAATCGAGATAGTACAGGAAAACAGTCAGTAAGTGGCAGTTTTCCTTCCGTGTCTGTAATATTATCCTACCACTGTATTAGGGAACACTAACTTTCAGATGAGAAACAACCAACCTTGTAACCATTTTTGATCACTGAATATTCCACGGGACTTCTCACAAAAGTAGGAATGTTTGGTAAAGTGGATATGAATAGTTTTTCATTAACATTTGTGTTTAATTTTCTTCACTGATACCACAGTAATGGGTGTATTAGAAATGTTTAGACATGGACTTTAGTCCTGGGCAGATTCTAGTATGCATTATGATGTTCTACCGACCTAAAATTTCCCTGCACTTTCAGTTATACACCATAGTCTTCATTTCCTGTCTTTAAACTAGAGTGTAATAAATCCTGGATACTGCTAATCAGTTGTCATGTTCTGCTCACAAAGACTGCATTTCAGTAGCAAGTGGAGCAACTATACATCAGGATTAAGCAATTACACTGGGTCAATTAAGAGGACCAAAGGAGGTAAGGTTGGGAAATTATTACAGGACTTTTTTTTTTTGGTAAGCTCTAATGGTCGGCGGGAGGGGGGGGGGGGGGGGGGGGAGGGAAGAGAGAGGGGGCTGTGACTCCATGTCTTAGAGCTATGCCCCGGCTCTGAATGCCAGAGTTCCTGGATTCAAATTCCAGGGATGCTTTGGTAGCTGGGGTACATCTAATTCTCCTTTAATTGTGGTTTGTGTTATGAAGTAGATCAGATTAGATGATCAAAATGTACCTGTCTTGCCTCAAAAAATCTATGCAATGTCTAGAAATTGGTTTGTAAATTGCACTTAAAAATTAGGATAGGCCCCCCCAAAAAATAAAAAAATTACAGTTTTCACCAATGTATGGTGAAATCCCAAAACTTCCATTTCAGCCTCATAATTGTTTCAAGTGAATTCTTCATCTTAAGTTTTTTACTTTTTGTGAATGTTTAAGCAAAATTAATAGCGCCATTTTGAAGACACACTTTCCCCTGATGTTTCAACTGAAATTTTTGCCAAAGCATAACTCTAAACCAGCAGACACCTAAAAACCACCCTTCAAACAAAGTATACTTCATAGTCCTCACTATGGAACATTACTGCTTCAAGAAAAAAAGCTTCTTTCAGCAGCCTAACCAGTGCACTCTATATAATGTATTTGATGCTCCTCCCCAGACTCCCTAAATTAAAGGTGTGCTGTGATATTTGTTCCTTCTCTTCCCTCATACCTTTTTAAAAAAGGATGGGGGGGAGGGGATTGTTTTAATGTCAGTTTTTGAATTTAAGGTTGAGAAATCAAGCACTGAAAAGCTAGAAAATTCTAAAAATTAAGAACATGATTTTTATATGCACTTAAGTAACTTAGAAGCAAAGCCCAATTGTGTTCCTCAGTGACTTAGACACTTTTGAAAATTCCAACCTACAATTTCTACTATGTTATCTGGATATGTTGCATGTACCGTACGTACATTTTAGCCTTGATTTCCTTGGAAAATTAAACCCTTAACGGTATTTAGTATCTAACTTACACTATAAAATTGTGTGTCAAATCTTCATTTCTGGAACTTCCCGACTTCGATGTGTTAATGTCTCAGTCTTAACATTGTATTAATGCTTTTTCTTTCACATTTAATATTTTACTCCTTTGCTTGCCATTGGTGAAGTCTGACTAATTTTGTTGCTTTGCTTTATTTTTTGTCCCCAAAATTTTGATTCACGCGGAGGTATTTCCCTTGACTTCTTGACTTCCCCAACTTTTACACATATAATCTATAGTTTGCAATGACTTAGGTGTGAAGATATCAATATGTTTGGCTGGTTATTCATTTGCATGGTGTGTATATACAAGATCTTTAAAAACAAATTTCAATGCCAGAGATGACAAGTGGAAGAAAAAGGTGACAAACCAGAAAGTATTCTGTTCTAATTATTCACATAAATTTTACTAGTCTTATAAAAAAAAAGTTTAAGCACAAGAAATTAAACTGCACAAAAAAATTACTCAATTTCATTCTTTCATAGACAAACATTTTTTCTGGAAGGAGTTGTAAGAACGCTCTCACTGCAGGGAGTATGTTCATTGTAATGTAACAGTAAGACCTCTGTTTTGATATACAGTTTTAAAATCATTACGCGAAAATCAATTTTTAAATGATACAGCCATAAACCCAAACCAAAGAGATGTGGCTGACTATTTAGGCAGGCATTCCTAGCAATTAGGACTGAATAAACCTGCCACCATGGAATTTAAAACAATAAAAAGCAAAATAAAGCCATGAAACATCAAATTAGTGGTAGAATGATGAACAAGCAACAGTTATTATGAATGAAGGGATAAAGGCCTGTGGATACCAATCTGAATGGCTCAGAAGTCCTTTTGAAAGGAAAGGAAAAGGTAGTTTTTAAAATAGAATTTGTATGTATTTAAAAACACCTTTTCCTTTCAAAAGGACTTACTCACATTGTGGTGTGGTGTGGTGTGTGTGTGTAATATTACAGCCACTGGAAGCTCAGGAGACTGCAACAGCCATTTCATCGTATAGCAACTCTACACTACAATTTAGGACAGGAATTGAATACTGCATCCAGTTAAAACTGGGCGACAAGTTCTGCCCAAACTGCAATTCCTCTTCACTTCTCTCCTTCACACTGCTACTGGAACCTTGTGATCTGCAGTGTGATTAAAATACTATACAATTTTTAAATCTTGACAGATACACATTGACACAGAAAGCGAGGTTTAAATGATTCCTCGCTCATTCCACTTGAATCAGAACTATAAATTGCTACACTAAAATGTACAGAGACAAATTAAAAAATTAAGCTTGAACAAAAAGCAATGAAGAAAACGGTCTAAAGCATATCAATAAAAGCTACTGTGACGTTGCACTCGATATGATTTTATGAAAATATGCTAATAAGTGAATTTAATGTAACTGGAATATGCTTCGTGCAAAAGGTCTCTTGTAAGGTATCATTACAAAGCTTATAATCTACTGTGTGGGGTCATCCTATTTGTATAAATGTATCACCTGTATCTGAAACCAGAAATATGAAATATAACTCTGAGGTCCTACTGTAATTATGCAAAAAGTGGGCTATTAATGGTGGTTTGGAATCTTGATGACTCCCATTAACCAGGATAATTGACTGCAGATGGCTCTGTTTACCTGTAAGTCTTCCTGTATACATGTGTGCTGGCAAATGGGTAATGAAGTCTTACAGTGACATGTGATCATGTCACCTGAACTGGAATCCATCTTTAACCTGGTGCTTTTCCATTTAGGAGGAGGGGTGGGAACCCAGAGAGGGACAAAGGATTCCCGCCTTGTGCAAAAGATATATAAGGGGGTGGAAAAGAACAAAGGGAGCTGCATTCATGAAAAATTCCCTAGCTACCACCTGAGCTGGAACAAGGACTGTACCAGGGGAAAGGATTGTGCCCAGATTAGGAAGGCATCCAGTCTGTAAAAGAAACTTATTGAAACATCTCTGAGGGAGAGATTTTATCTGTATTCAGTTTTCTTACTGTATTAGGCTTAGACTTGGGTGTTATTTTATTTTGCTTGGTAATTCACTTTGTTCTGTTTTTACTTGAAACCACTTAAATCCTACTTTTTGCATTTAATAAAACCACTTTTTATTTATTAATTAACCCAGAGTATGTATTAATACCTGGGGGGCAAACAGCTGTGCATCTCTCTCTATCAGTGTTATAGAGGGCAAACAATTTATGAGTTTACCCTGTATAAGCTTTATACAGGGTAAAACGGATTTATTTGGGGTTTAGACCACATTGGGAGTTGAGTATCTGAGTGCTGGAGACAGGAGCACTTAAGCGGTTTTCAGTTAAGCCTGCAGCTTGTGGGGGACGTGGTTCAGACTTGGATCTGTGTTTGCAGCAGGTAAGCATGTCTGGCTCAAACCAGGCAAAGGAACTGAAGTCCCAAGCTGGCAGGGAAAACAGGCTGAGGTAGTCTAGGCACATTAGATGGCAGTCCCAAAGGGGTTTCTGGGATCCACACTACTTGATAACGGTGGCCAACTGCTGGTCCTATTCTTGTCAATGCACACGTTTAGAGTGTTAGTTTTTAAAGACAGGGAGCTTGCCATTCTATTTGTTCTACTTCTCCCACAAACCTAGCCAAGAGTGCACTTTCTTAGAGAGAACTCAGAGGACAGGAAGTTTTATTATGAGTACAGCCAATTACCAAAAAAAACAAGAGTAAACCATCCAAGACAGATAGAGATAATTGAAGAGTTATGTTTTACCCATGACAATTTTTTTTCTACATAATGTTTGAAAGGAAAGGTCTGTGCAACAAAAGCCAACCACTTGATATCAGTACTTGATATCATCCGGGCCACATCCTGGATTCCTTTTACAACTTGGTACTGTACAGATTTCTACCAATTCATCAAAAAATGATTTCAGAATGCAGTAGGTTACTACTATGAAAATGAATGCTTCCATTCATTTAATCCCAGTTACGTTGACCTTTCTATGTTTTAATGGAAAGGTGTGCAAATTGCTGTGTTCTTTTGTGAGAAACAACATAACCTAAAGAAGGAGACTTTAGGTCTCTCATTGACTTAATATGGCCAGAATTTCATCCAGTGTCCCAACTCAGGGGAGTACTTTCATTTATAAAGTGGTGAGGAATCTTCCCCTGCTCTACTCCCAATCAAATATTTCCAAACTATTTATTGAGGGATTTGCAAAAATTAGAGAGGCGGGGGTATTCTTGGTGGCTAAAAACATTAAATGCAATCTG
Source organism: Malaclemys terrapin pileata (assembly GCF_027887155.1). Taxonomy (NCBI): domain Eukaryota; kingdom Metazoa; phylum Chordata; order Testudines; family Emydidae; genus Malaclemys; species Malaclemys terrapin. The sequence goes on along the minus strand of NC_071508.1, from coordinate 145,240,751 downwards.
CTAAACAGGGTGGATAAAAATCAATATATTTTTTTAAAGATAAAACAGATTTTTTTAAATTTAAATCAGATTTTTTTGATAAAATGCTTTTTGAGGAAAAACCTATCTAAGGATAGTTTTAATGAAGATGCCTTATAGCTCAAAGATCTCTCATCATGGAATAGGGATCATAAATTCTAATTCCATAGTATGAGAATATATTCATGTAATGTTTAAGAAAAGTTTTGTAAATGAGTTCTAATAATTCATGGATTAGGGACCGAATTTTATGGGGTTCCAGGGGCTTCTGTATAGATTATTTAGGTTAATCTTTCTATCTACCCAATGGGACTCAGTGCTCAGTCTAGAAGATACCATCAGAGACGCTTAGTTTTGCAGTTCTCAAACTGTGGATTTGTGTCTCCAGAGATAACATGCTTGTTAACAGCAAAAATGTTTTTAAATAAATAAATAAAATAAATAAATAATATATAGGGGTGAGAAATAACAGATCTCAACCCTATTGTCCCTCTGCAAATTTGTGTACACAGAGTCAATCCCTTACCTCTCTCTAAAAGTGTAAAGTTTCAAAAAGTTCAATGAATAGAAGATGGTGGGGGGCGGAGTAGATCTGGACAAGGAGAAGAAGTCTGAAGATAAATGTGAGAAGGGAGGGACAGGCAGTAGAAACAAAAGTGAAACTGTTTGAGCAGCATATTCCAGAAGTCTTGAGGTCTTTGAGTGTAGCCTTCACTGATTTGAGATCTATCATACCATTCTCTCACTAGAAGGGATAGCCTATAATGGCAGCAGGCCGTAAAAGAGACCCAGTCCGGGAATAAGAAATATATGTTTGCTAATGATGTTTTAAAGAAAATCACACCAGTGAACTGGTGGAAGTTTCTTAAGCACATGGATTCAGAGACTATTGAAGTGATAATCTCACTTAACAGCAGTAGCTTCTTTTGCCCATGTAGAAAGAATATTTTCTTCCTTTGGACTAATTCATTCCAAATTGAGAAATCGTTTGGGACCTGAAAAAGCAGGAAAGCTTGTTTTTCTTTTCCAGATTATGAACAAACAGGAAAATGAAGGTGAATACGGCTGAGCTAGCTGTAGAAGCCAATATTTTAAAGTTTCTCATGTTGACCTGGCTGACACAGTCAATTTAATTTTTGTGGTTTTTTTAAATATTTCATTTAACTATTTTAGTTAAAAACAATTTTAACAAAAACAAACCTGATTTTAAAAAACTTGAATGTTTTAACTAAATTCAAAAATTCATATGCTTGTTTTGTTAAAATATTATATGTTCGCTGTTGAACAAAAAAATCCAGAATACATAACGTTGTTGTTTTAGTTAAATAAAACAAACAATTTAAATGTCTGTCTGGTGATGTTCTCCTCCTGAAAAAGCATGGCAAGAAAATCCTCCAAATATTAATGATTAACCTGTTGAATTGGAGATATTTATGAAGTCACTGGGAGGTGAACTATCTGCTTCAATTACCTTTGGTAAATGAAATAACCAAACAATCATTCGTTTTCTGATATAGCTGTAAAACTAATCTGAAAAGTTTTCAAAATAAATCATTTAAAAAATGTATAGTGTGTCCCTTCTAAAAATGAAACCTACATCCGAGTTGTGAAGAATATGTATTAAGGTTATAACAACCAGCAAGAAGGCACTTTTATTTAGAAATCCATGATTAAATCGAGTCTTACTGACTAGTGATTTAAATCAAATCCACCCTGCTGCTAAACAAAGAGATTCTCTTCTCTTTCCAGATTTAGGCCCTGATCCCACAAAGTTACACATACAAGCAAGTTACCCATTCAACTCACATCTACTGTCACCCAAGTGGACTAAATGGGGAAAAGGAACAAGGATTCCACTCCCTCTGTGAAAAGAAAATGCGAAGCTGCCTTATGTAAACAAGCCACTTTGGGTATTCTGCAACAACTTGTAAACACGTTTCTATGAAGCACATTTAATCAGTTTATAACATTGACCAGCAGGTTCCAAAACCATAAGACTTTCAATCTTCAGCTCTAGTTCAATTATCACACACAATGCACATGAAAGAAAAGGGAAGATGCCTCCAAACCCACACTCGGGTTACCACTATATATCACCACAAAAGAAAGATTCTGATCCCACTGACTGGAAGAAAAAACTCACTTAATTTCATACAATCAGGAATCATTCAGCAGACCAGCAATTGTTTGAGGTGGATCCTTTTGTTAATCATTCTTTTTTCAAGCCATTAGTAAAATAAAAGATTCTGAGTCTGATCAACTGTTTCCACAGATCTTCTATTAACATTCATGTCAGTTTCTTAATCAGGTAAAGACACATCTAAATACATATGGACTACTGCATTCAAATATAAAACAGGGCTACAGTTCCAGTTTTTAGGAAATTTAATTGATGGGGCTGTATTTTTAAATATAAAGTAATGAGTCTGCGTCAGACTTCAGATTACCATAATTTAGTCATATATATAAAAAGCTTGAAATTCATTTTACATAGGTCTAATATGAAGGTAAAGGAAACCAGCTCCCTTGGACTTTGTATCTGTAATCTATACTTTGCCTGGCAGAGTGGCTCTTGTTTTTAAACTAAACACAGCAAATTGACAGGAGACTTTCCAGCATCTATGGACAGCAATTCCACACTCAAAACTTTGGTTTCCAAAAACATACAAATTTTGAGTACGTGGCAGGCAAGAGAGGTAGGGGAATAAATATTTTTCTTATCAGCAGATCCATTTGAGTCTTGTTAAACAATATTAGGAGATAAATTTCAGTAAAGGTTTGTGAATGTTCTTCTGTCTGAGCCTGGTATTTTTCAGAAAATAGCACTGTACCGGAAATCATTATATAATTAAACAAGAACCTTATGACACTTCAGATTTTAGTGCCCAACCCAATGAAGGTTGGTAAAATTTAACTGAGATCATGTAGGGGTAATTTTGCTATCCTATCCAGTAAGAAGTCTCTGTGACATTGTGCAGTCTATATGGTCTTATAAAACTTTAATAATAAGTGAATATCATGTAACTGAGATATGCTTCATGCAAAAGGTCTCTTGTAAGGTATCATTACAAAGCTTATAATCTACTGAGTGTGATCATCCTATTTGTATAAATGTACCACTCTTATCTGAAACTAGAAATATGAAATACAACTCTGAGGGCCTATTGCAATTATGTAAAGTGTGGGCCATTAATGGTAGTTTGGAATCTTAATGGCTCCCATCAACCAGGAAAATTGACTGGGGCTTTGTTTGCAAGCAAGTCTTCCTGTGAGTCAGGCTGGCAGGAATGAAGGCTTGGGGTCTTACAGTGACATGTGATCAGGTCACATGAACTGGAATCCATCTTTAACCTGGTGCTTTTCCAGTGAGGGGGGTGGAAACCCAGAGAGAGACAAAGGATTCCCACCTTATGCAAAAGATAAATAAAGGCGTGGAACAGAACAAAAGGGAAGAGCCATCATGAAGAATCCCCTAGCTACCACCTAAGCTGGAACAAGAGCTGTACCAGGGGAAAGAATTGTGCCCAAGCCTGGAAGGTGTCCAGTCTGAGGAAAATCTTACTGAAGCATCTCTAAGGGTGAGATTATCTGTATTTAGTTTGATTAGACATAGATTTGCACATTTTATTTTATTTTGCTTGGTAACTTATTTTGTTCTGTCTGTTACTACTTGGAACCACTTAAATCCTACTTTCTGTATTTAATAAAATCACATTTTACTTATTAACTCAGAGTATGTATTAATACCTGGGGGAGCAAACAACTGTGCATCTCTCTCTATCAGTGTTATAGAGGGCGAACAACTTACGAGTTTACCCTGCATAAGCTTTATACGGAGTAAAACGGATTTATTTGGGTTTAGACCCCATTGAGAGTTGGGCATCTGAGTGTTAAAGACAAGCACACTTCTGTGAGCTGTTTTCAGGTAAACCTGCAGCTTTGGGGCAAGTAATTCAGACCCTGGGTCTTTGTTGGAGCAGATGGGAGTGTCTGGCTCAGCAAGACGGGGTGCTGGAGTCCTGAGCTGGCAGGGAAAACAGGAGCAGAGGTAGTCTCGGCACATCAGTTGGCAGCTCCCAAGGGGGTTTCTGTGATCCAATCCGTCACAGTCTCTACTTACAGGGCTCTAAAATATCTGTTAAACAGAACTACAATCCAGACTCTGAAGAGCATAAAAACATTCCTTACACAAACACATGCATGCACATTCTGAACAACAGTAGGCATGGCATCGGATGTATGAATGACTATGGTCAAAAAGAGTTCTTTAGCTCTGTGCCAATCAAGGCTTATCAGTGACTAACACCTCCTTTGCTGGTAACATTAGAAGAAGAGCATCGTGGAGAAACCCAAGGTTCAAGCACTGGTATCAGCTGAACTTGGTATTGACAAAACATACATATTTGAAAGATCTTGCATACATGATCCTTCCGAAGTGCAGACTGTGACACAGACCACTCTCGTTTGCTGCAAAGTGAAATTTCAAGCCAAGAAGATTGACCGTAATAAAACTGCCATACAACCTTGTATTCATTTGAGCCAAATCAATGATCTGGTCAAGAAACGGCTTTTTAATGAAGTAGCAGCAAAGACAGCCGGAATGAATTAAACTCCTTTAGATGCACAGGAAGTCCTGGAGGCAAGTGCATACAATGCAGCAATCAAGAGTTTTGGAAAGAGTACTAAGAAAAATGTTGACTGGTTCGTAGACCATTCTGAGATACCGCTGCCACTCACTGAGAGGAAAACCCTGATCACCTACAAGTCTACTACTACTGATTCACTCAGCAACCTAAGAGAAGCTTGTAAGGCTATTCAAATAGCTTGCAGGAGGTGTGCTCAAGAATTTTGGCTGGGTTTCTGTGACAGTGTCCAAAGGTGGCTGATGCAGGTGATAGTAGATGGTTGTATGAGGGCATTAGAAAGGCCATTGAGCTGATAAAGAACAAGACAGCTCCACTGAAAGATCTGGAAGGCAATATCATAACTGATAAAAGGAAGCAACTGGTGAGGTACATTGAGCACTATGGAATGATATACTCAAGGGAGTCTGTAGCAGACTGTGAGTTAGACAAATTGCCTGGGTTTGAAGTTATAACTCCGCTGGATGCCAAACCTACTCTAGAGGAACTTGAACAAAGCATCAAAAAGATTCCCAACAACAAAGCCTCAGGATCTGACTGTTCGCCTGCTAAAATCTACAAATGTGCAAACAAAGACTTGCTGCAAAGATTGCACGATGAAGAAACTGTTCCGCAAGATTAAGGATGGTCATTTCATCCAACTCTATAAAAACAAAGGAGGCAGAAGTGACTGTAATAACCACAGAGGTATCTCTCTTCTTAACATTGTGGGGAAACATCTTAAGCTGTATTCTTATACCTAGACTTCAAACTTTAGCGGAGAGAATCTATCCTGAGAGCCAGTGTGGCTTCCGCTTAGGAAGGTCCACAATAGCCAGGGTCTCCTCTGCAAGACAACTTCAGGAAAAGTGCAGAGAAAAGCATATTCCACTGTACATAGCTTTTATAGATTTAACAAAAGCCTTTGACAAGATTAGTTGGTCAGGGCTTTACATTGTTCTGAAGAAGCTTGGTTGTCCACCTATATTGCTAAACCTTGTGAAATCTTTAGACGATGGCACGAAGGCAACTGTAATTTATGAAAACCAAGAGTCAGACTAATTTAACATCAACAACGAAGTGAAGCAGGGTTGTGTACTGGCTCCTATATTGTTTAATATTTACTTCTCATTCCTGCTTGAACATGCGTTCCATGTTGCTCGCGAAGGTGTCTATCTTAGCACTAGACATGATGGAGGTTTGTTTAAAATTGCAAGGTTCAGAGCCAAGATGAAGGTGAAGGAGATCATCATAAGGGACCTGTTGTTTGAAGATGATGCAGCCCTTTAGGCTCACAGTGTTGATGCCTTACAACATCTTAATACCAAGTTCTCGGATTCATGAAAGATCTCTGGGCTAGGAATAAGCTTGAAGAAGACTGTTACCATGCACCAAGGCTCTTGAGAACCAATTCCAGATATCACCTTAGATGGTATTTGTCTGGACGTTATTGACCGATTTTGCTATCTTGGCTCTACTGTTACCAGCAATGTTGATCTTGATGCCGCGCTCACTAGCAGGACAGCATGGAAGAACAACAAATTGTCAACTAAAGTGAAAATCCATATTTAAGAGACGTGTTTTATCCACTCTTCTATATGACTCAGAAACATGGACTTGCATACCAAACATACCAAAAGACTAAATAGCTTTCAAATCAGATGCTTGTGTAAAATTCTTCTAATAAGATGGCAAGACAGGGTGACAAATGTGGAAGTGTTAAAATGTGCTGATGTGTCATTCATGGGAAGGTTGATTAGTAAGAAAAGACTTACTTTTCCAGGTGGCTCGGACATGTCAAATTAATGCTGGATTACAGGATCCTGAAGAGTGTGCTGTACTCTGAAGCATGTGAAGGGTCTAGAAAGAGAGGCAGACTACTGCACTGATTTCGGGACGCTTATAAAAATGATTTAGTATCCTTTGGAATCTCTGTGGATGATTGGGAAAGGAGTGCAGAATGCCGCTCTGGTTCACAGAATATCAGGTTTGGAAGGGACCTCAGGAGGTCATCTAGTTCAACCACCTGCTCAAAGCAGGACCAATTCCCAACTAAATCATCCCAGCCAGGACTTTGTCAAGCCTGACCTTAAAAACCTTTAAGGAAGGAGATTCCACCACCTCCCTAGGTAACCCATTCCAGTGTTTCACCACCCTCCTAGTGAAAAAGTTTTTCCTAATATCCAACCTAAACCTCCCCCACTGCAACCTGAGACCATTACTCCTTGTTCTGTCATCTGGTACCACCGAGAACAGTCTAGCTCCATCCTCTTTGGAACCCCCTTTTAGGTAGTTGAAAGCAGCTATCAAATCCCCCCTCATTCTTCTCTTCTGCACACTAAACAATCCCAGTTCCTTCAGCCTCTCCTCATAAGTCATGTGCTCCAGCCCCCTAATCATTTTTGTTGCCCTCCACTGGACTTTTTCCAATTTTTCCACATCTTTCTTGTAGTGTGGGGCCCAAAACTGGACACAGTACTCCAGATGAGGCCTCATCAATGTTGAATAGAGGGGAACGATCGCGTTCCTCGATCTGCTGGCAATGCCCCTACTTATACAGCCCAAAATGCCGTTAGCCTTCTTGGCAACAAGGGCATATTGTCGACTCATATCTAGCTTCTTGTCCACTGTAACCCTTAGGTCCTTTTCTGCAGCACTGCTGCTAGCCATTCGGTCCCCAGTCTGTAGCAGTGCATAGGATTCTTCCGTCCTAAGTGCAGGACTCTGCACTTGTCCTTGTTGAACCTCATCAGGTTTCTTTTGGCCCTCTAATTTCTCTAGATCCCTCTGTATCCTATCCCTACCCTCCAGCATATCTACCACTCCTCCCAGTTTAGTGTCATCTGCAAACTTGCTGAGAGTGCAGTCCACGCCATCCTCCAGATCATTAATGAAGATATTGAACAAAACTGGCCCCAGGACCAACCCTTGGGGCACTCCGCTTGATACCAGCTGCCAACTAGACAGGGAGCCATTGATCACTCCCCATTGAGCCCGACGATCTAGCCAGCTTTCTATGCACCATATAGTCCAAGGGTCGGCAACGTTCGGCACGCGACTCGCCAAGGTAGGCACCCTAGCGGGCCGGGCCAGTTTATTTACCTGCTGATGCGGCAGGTTCGGCCGATCGCGGCCCCCACTGGCCGCGGTTCGCCGTCCCAGGCCAATGGGGGCAGCGGGAAGGAGCGCGGGCCGAGAGATGTGCTGGCTGCAGCTTCCCGCCACCCCCATTGGACCGGAACGGTGAACCGTGGCAAGTGGGGGCTGCGATCGGCCGAACCTGCCGCGTCAGCAGGTAAATAAACTGGCCCGGCCCGCTAGGGTGCTTACCCTGGCGAGCCGCATGCCGAACGTTGACGACCCCTGGTATAGTCCATTCATCCAGCCCATACTTCTTTAACTTGCCGGCAAGAATACTGTGGGAGACCGTATCAAAAGCTTTGCTAAAGTCAAGGAATAACACATCCACTGCTTTCCCCTCATCCACAGACCCAGTTATCTCCTCATAGAAGGCAATTAGGTTAGTCAGGCATGACTTGCCCTTGGTGAATCCATGCTGACTGTTCCTGATCACTTTCCTCTCCTCTAAGTGCTTCAGAATTGATTCCTTGAGGACCTGCTCCATGATTTTGCCAGGTACTGAGGTGAGGCTGACTGGCCTCTAGTTCCCCGGATCCTCCTCCTTTCCTTTTTTAAAGATGGGCACTACATTAGCCTTTTTCCAGTCATCTGGGACCTCCCCCGATCGCCATGAGTTTTCAAAGATAATGGCCAATGGCTCTACAATCACATTGGCAGAGTCAGCCTGTAGATGGATTGAGGCATTGCAAGGTGAACTGAATCAAGCTTTGTGATGACCAGCATTAGAGGAGGAAAGAATCTGCTGCTTGGATTCAGAGCACTGCTAGTGAGCGGGTACGCCCTATCTGTGGATAGGACTGTCATCAAAGAACTCATTGGCGCATACACCATGCTCTGAAAAGAGCGATGGTGACATTGAATCCAGACTTGGAAGAGCATAAAAACATGCCTTACACACACACACACACACGTTCTGAATAATAGTAGGGAATTTAGTACTTAGAAGAGAGACAACTACATAAGTTACTTCCATCACCAGCATGCTATGGATAGAATAAACATGTCTTAGAACCCCTTCCCCCGTCGAGCCTCTTCAAACCCAGGGAAGAGACCTGCATTCTTTCAAACAATAGGCAGAGGCTAACTGAACCAGAGAAGGATGACTATTTGTCAAATGCCTAACATCACGATTCATGAAAGGTACATAAGCCTGTCCTTAACTTTAAGCATTGACTTCAATGGGACTTAAGCACAAGCATATGCTTAACTATAAGCATAAGCACCTTCCTAACTGGGGACCTAAAATGGGACTTTGAGCAAACTACACGACAGGGCAGAGTAGCAATGGACAACAGATTAATAGTCTAAGTGAGAAGGTTTCTGAAATGTGAATGACTTTAACTCCATTAAAAAAAATTGAGATCCTCCATATGGAGACGAAAACCCTTCCTGAAACATTAATGAACAAGAAAATAAAAGTTGTGAACTTCCCGCTCTCCTCTGTTTGCTTTTCCTTCTCCCTCTAGATTCTTTCCTCCCTCTTCTGTCAAGGACACAGAAGTTTCTCATTTGCTTTCCTCCTCTAACCCTCCCACTTGCTCCAGTCACCACATCCTGATCTCCCTGGTGTCAACTCTCATCTCCTCCCTTATCCATCTCCTTAGCCTCTTACTCTCCACTGGTTCTTTCCCTTCACCATATTAGCATACTTTATTCTCTCCCATCTTAAAAACTCACTGTTATCTCCTTCTCTTTCCAACTATTGCCTCATCTCCCTTTCATCTCCAAGCTCACTGAATGCATTGTCTGCAATAACTGTCTGGAATTCCTCTCTTCCGGTACCATCCTAGAACCTCTTCAATCGGGTATCAGCCTGTTACACTCCACCAAAACAGTTCTTCCCAAAATCTCTAATGACCTTTTCCTGCTAATGCTCAGAACCAGTAGTCTCAATTAGCCAAGACAGTCGGACACAATCCCATGCTCTGGGTTTCCCTAAACCTCCAACTGTCAAAAGCTGAGACTGAACAACAGGGGATGGATCACTTAAAATTGCCTGGTTCTGTTCATTCTCCCTGAAGTATGTGGCACTGGCCACTATCAAACAGGATACTGGCCTAGATGGACCACTGGTATGACTCAATGTGGCGGTTCTTATGATCCAAGGTGTTATTGGTTACAGGTTAGAGAAAGGTTGGGATTTTTGTTTTAATATGAATTTACACTTAACATTCCTGAAATTTAAACTCTTTTAGCCAACACATTTCAATTTTATTTTTACAGAAAAATTTACAAATCATTACTTGTGCAATTACATATTAAAGAAAAAGAAAGGAACAAGAGTTGCAAGGACTGAATATTAATATCGGCTGCAATATCAGTCAGGTTTCAATATGTCTGTAGGATAAATATAAAAAAAAAGAATCAAAGTTTGCATAAATTTGGTAAAGGAAGTATATATGTTATAAAGAAAGCCCTGACTAGCAAGTAGAAGGAAGTCCTTGAAAATAGTAAGTGATAAGGCCAGAAGGAATAAAGTAGGGAGGATGCCTGGTTCAAAGAAGAAGATAAGGGGAAGTTTCTAAAAATAAGGCCTCTGACCGATAGGGATTTCTGCAGATGGTTTTAAATAAAACAGAATCTGTCTTAAAATGAGCCAACACAGTCCTTCCTTACCCCACACACCAGTGTTAAAGCCTATGTGAACTCACATGCAATGGGAAACCTGCTTGACAGCAAGAATGAGGGGAGGAAAGGCCTTGGGAAGAAGGAGGTTGTAAATCTTATCAGGATTAATACTGGAAATAAGGGTGAACTGTCTCAATTTGGGTTTTAGCTGAAATCAGTAATTGGCAAGGACATCACTTGTTTGGTAAAGGGTATAAAAAGTAAGCTCTTAAAGGATTCATTGCTAATACCTGCCTGACCACATTGGAGCCGACCAATATGGGTCCAAGCACCCCTGGGTTTAGCCAGTTTGTAAGTATCTAGATCAAATGTTTCAAAATGTTTTGTTACTGCTTGGATGCAGTAAATTGCTTATTATTTAGGCTTTTTAGGCATGTTTAGAGAAATTGTATAAATTAGACTTTGGATTTAATAAAAATTTGTGGTTAAATTAGTGTTGGTGGTTTCCCATATTAATAATTTCAATTATTAATAATTCCAGCAACTTCCAAGAATTTATTTTGTGTTATTTGCATCTCTCCTACATTTGCACAGTTTCAATCACTATACTATCAACAATTAGGCTATTAGCAAATATCTGTTTAGAGTACTGGTCTCCACTAGGAGAGGTCGGAAAGCTTTCATCCTTCATAGTAAGTCCAGTCTTACTACTTTGTAATCTTCAAGCCTGTTTATTTGACAATTGCTGCACCTGGATAATTGCACCAAACTATTAATACTGTGCAGAATGGTGTCTCTTGAATATTCAGGTTTCGCCTTCTTTTGCAATGTCTCCAAATAGCAACAAAAGCTGATGTTTTGAAGTATGAAAAGACAAGAGGATGTGCGCAAGGTGAAAGACTTTTAAACTGTACCTACTCAAAACCAGCATTTTAATAATCCATACAAACCCCAGCAGGTACTAACATTTAAGAATATATCTGACAAAACACTAGCAAGAAAGAGAGTCCTAACTACTGATAAAAAAAAGTCCTGGGAGAAATATATACATTTTATTTTTGTTAGCTCACCAACCATGATCACTACAAGAAAAGGTATGCACTGTACAGTGACAGTGATGTGTGAAAAACCCTTTTCCTCATCAACAGAAAGGATATGTTTTTACCAAAGGGTATACTACCTACTGGTACCCCAGCCAGATAAAATTCTAATAAGGATTGAACAGCATTAATGTGGAACTGAAAGGTGACCTGCAAAAGGAAATAAATGGAATTCTACTCTTTTTGCTGATGTGTGATATACAAAGGCTGCCAGAAAGACTTTTTTTCTGCTTGAAATACAAAGTTGTCTCTTCTGTGGTTTTGCTGGCAATCTTCTTTGGAGTCTAGAGAACTTGAGTTTTCAAAGGCCTTAATAAAAGATGCAGGGCATAATCTTTAACCTAGATTCCCTCCCCTTCCCCCCAATTGTTTGTTCACGCATTTGAGGTAAAAAAAAATTAACAAAACCAAGTAAAAAAAATGGATTGTAATGAGTGAAGAAAAATTTCCTTCTTAGTTCCACAAGCTTCTCCTTGGTATTTGTGATGACATAGTCCTTTTAGCTCTGCAGTTGTCCATACAATCTTCCAGGAAAGACAGGGTAGATGAGACCTGAATTTCTAGTACAAAAAGAGAAGCTTAAAAATAGGTTCTCTCTCTCTCTCAAAAAAAAATTAACAACGTTTCAGACTCTTACCATATATTGCACATCAGAAAAAAAAAAGGAGGAACAGCACCAAAGGGTTTCTTTTTTGTAGGTCAACTTTAAGGCGAGTGGAAGTATTACATCCCTCTTAAAATATAAGCAGTATTCTCATGCTCAGGTAGGTGATGTCCAAAGGGGTGGGGAAAAAAACAGTTTGTTTTTATCCCGACAACAAAATTTTTGGCTCAAGTCATAAATTTCTATTGATAGACAGATGTCAGTTTACAGGATGGACAACCCTGACATGCAGTTAGAATTCAAAATAAAGAACATTCTGAGAACTAGAGTTAGCAGCAGCAGAAGGGGATTGATTTATGAGAACAGATTAAAAAACTAAATATGTGTAACTTGGCTAAGTAACTACCAAAGGGGAACAGAGGTAAAGACAAAATGCCAATCTACAAATATTTGATGGATGTGAACACCAAGTGGGATGAAATTAAGAATAGGAAAACTAGGCTATCAGGACAAACATTCCTGTCACTACGATTAGGCTGTGGAACAGTCTGACTTGCAAAGGAAGGGGAAGAAACTATATTGCTTGGGATTTTGAAAACTAAACTGAGCAAAACTATAGAAAAATGTTCTGTAGGAGTCTTGTAGGAAGAATCTTGCATTGGCAAGGGGATGGATTGGATGATCTAATAGTCACAGAACTCAGATGGACGAGACCTATGAATTATTGCTATTTGTAATCAAATATTCATTGCCATGTCAATGGAAGAGACAGAGAATGAAACTTCAAGTTACATATTTATCTAGAGGCCTCCTCCAATAACTTTACTGATTTGCATGGCACCCTTGCTAGGTTTGCAATATTCATTAAATAAATCTCCACTCACTGGGTAAAGATAACATTCTCAATAATTAATTTCTTCAAGCTGTAACTCAATCTGGTGGTTCTGATGTTATAACTGACTCCTCAGATAGAAGACTTCTAGTAAGGAAATATTTTAGCAAGCATAAAGTTTTAATCAAGTCCTTCCTGTCACTTGGGCAATAAATTTAATTGATTAATGAATTGTCAGTGTTCATTACTATAGGGCCTGATCTACACTACAGAGTTAGGTCACGGTAAGGCAGCTTACGTTGACCTAATTATATCAGTGTCTACATTACAGCCTTGCTCCAGCAGATGTAAGTGTCTTACTACAGCGGCATAATTCCACCTGCATGAGAGGTGTAGGACTTACGTCGGTGTTCTTAGGGCAATGCAGTGTCTGTGTAGACACTGCTTAAATTAGCTGTAGGCTGTCATTCTTGTTAATTCAAGGCTCCTGCTGGAGCTGTGAAATTGACAAGAAAAGCTGGTAGGGTTCCTGCTGTGAACCTTGCTGGGCTCACAGCTGGGGCTGTAACCCAGAGGCAAAATGGGGGGGCTCCAGCTCTGAGCCCAGCTACTGTCCAAGCTCTCAGCTCCCCATTGGGAGCCCAGCTACCGCCCCCGCAAGCTCTCGGCTCCCCGCCGGAGACCAACAGCAGAAACAGAGCAGTAGGCATCAGTGCATTACACAGCCAAGTGATGCAGGCTTGCTGGGGCTGGACAGGCTGCCTCACTTGGTAGGGACAATTAAGGACTCAGAAGGAGGAGGAAGATGAGACCCCATACTGGGGCAAAGAGAGGAGGAAATGTGAGAGTAAAGAGGGGGAGCTAGAGTAACAGATGATCAGAGGGAGGTCCCTGAAATACCAGAGGCTCTGTTTATCCATAATCCAACCCTGGTAAGGTCAAGCATTGTTGTTTCAGTTAGTTTTCTATGAACAGAAACGCATCCATCATCCTTAATCTTCTCAGTACCATGAGTTTATGTTCTCTTTTGTACAGTGCTGCTTTAGGTATTGGAATCTAGGAATCTCTCCTTTCAAACTTCAGAAATCCCTCTCTCTGAGCAGCATGTTATTATTTAAAACATCTGTTACTCAGACTTAATGAGACTGAATCAGCTTCCAAAATGGACAAGGCACAGGATCAAGAAATTAAACCTTTCAACTGTTGGGATGCGTGGTCTCCTGCCCCACCTCAGAGCTGTGTGCACTTGCTCCTGTTCTGCCCCCTGGCACAGTTGCTAGAGAGAAGAGAGCAGCTTTCCCCATTCCCAGGGTGACTTGCATAGTCTCCTCCCTGCAACCAGGGGCCAATTGTGTCCATTACCCATTCTCCCATGGCGCAAGTGCCAAGGTTATGGTAGGTGGGGAAAGATGAGAAGAGGAAGTCTTCTCTGCCTGCTGCTGGGCAAAGGGGAACAGAGAATACGAGGGATCTTCATGGTCTTCTCCTCATCACCTGGTACATCTCTCTAAGAGTCTGTCTACACAGCATTTTGGAGTGAGCCTCCCAACCCGGGGTCAACAGAGCTGGGGCTAGCAGGACTCATGCTAGCACTCTAAAAAATAGCTGTATAGACAACAGTTTCAAGTTGCAGCTCGGGCTGGAGTTTGGGCTTTGAAGTATAGGGAGCTGTCTATACTGCTATCATCAGAACACAAGTGCAAGCCCCACTAGCTCCAATTCTATGAACCCAGACTGGGAGGCTCGCTCCAAAATGTTGTGTAGACATATCCTCAAAGGCCCAGAACGTAGGGGAAGGAAAAGGATGCGTATCCCAGTTCCCAAATAAACTATATTTGCTTCCCACTCCTTTGCCCATTCCATCATAGCTCAGGCTGCACAGGGACCAAGAGCAGTGCCCCCTATGTTGTGCTTCTTCCACTACAGCTCTGTGTCTGTGTGGGGGATGATCTGAAAGAGTAGATAAACCCTACTCCTCAAGTGACCTGCACGGCCTATACCCCCCACACTCACTCCCCACAGGATGTATGGGGAGAATAGAAAGCAGGTGATTCCCCCAGTCTCCAGGGGATCTGCACTGCCTCTCCAACCTGTGCCATTCCCACCATGATTCAGAGGGTGGGGGGTCCTGGGGGAGAAGACACAAGTCCCAAAAGTCTCCTTCCTGAGTCTGTTCTGCCCAGGATGTGTGTGGGTGGGGGTGCCCTCAAGTACACAAATGAGCCTGATAGCCTCCCTCCCACACATTCCCACCCAGGTGGGGCCTGAGGGGGGCAAGGGGTAACCAGGTGCCTGCTCCTTCCCAGGAGCTCTCCAGAGTAGGTGTTGGCCATCTGGGTAGGGAGTGACAGGGACAAAGGGGAGGCAGGTGTCTATTCATTCTCAGAGGCTCTCCAGGGCAGGTGCCCACTCCAGCAGAGACTGAGGGGAGCAGGGGCTGAAAGGGATGGGGGGGGGGGGTAGGGGCTGAGGAGGGTGCCAGAGCCTGCTTCTGCACAAGGGCTCTCTGGGGCTGGTGCCCTGGGGGAAGACGTGGGGGGGGGCAGGTGTCTGCATCTCCTGGGTGGGACCTGAGGGGGATAAGGGGGGGCAGGTGGCCTGAGGGGAACAAGGGGGAGCAGGTGCCCCCCCCACACGGGCGGGACCTGAGGAGGACGGGGGGGGGGGGCAGGTGGCCTGAGGGGAACAAGGGGGAGCAGGTGCCCCCCCCGACACGGGCGGGACCTGAGGAGGACGGGGGGGGGGCAGGTGGCCTGAGAGGAACGGGGGGGGGGGCAGGTGGCCAGCTCCCTCCCCCCGACGGGACTGAGGAGGACAAAGGGGGGGGCAGGTGGCCCAAGAGGAACAAGGAGAGGCAGGTGCCCCCCCCCGGCGGGACAAGGGGGGGCAGGTGGCCTGAGGGGCCCGGGGGGGGCAGGGGGCCGGTGCCCGCACTCACGCTGCCAGTAGACCGGGTAGCACTCGGCGCTGCTCACATCCACCTCGTAGAGCCCGCCGCGCACGCAGACGGGCGGGCCGGGGCCGGGGCCGGCGCCGGGCCCCAGGGCGCGGTAGGCCAGCTCGAGGCGCAGCGAGTCGTAGCCGATGAAGGGCTTCCAGCTCTTCCTGTCCTCGCGGTAGAGCCAGCGCACCTCCTCGGGACCCAGCTCCCGCACCACCTCGTAGCGGGGCCGCCCGCCGCCGCCGTCCGCCGAGCGCGGCCGCTTCCGCTCGGGCAGCGCGCTGGCCGCCAGGGAGAAGCCGCTGCCGCCGCTCTCGCTGCCCTCGCCGCCCGTGGAGTAGCGCAGCGACGTGCCGGACTCGGCCGAGTCGAACTCGTAGCCGCCGGCGGCCTCGTCGCTCAGGCTGGGCTCGCGGCGGCGGGCGGCGGCGGGCTCGCCCTCGGAGGAGGAGGACGAGAGCGCCGGGCGCAGCGGCGGGAGGTGCTCCGGGCCCCGCGCCCCGTCCTCGCCCGCGGTCCCCCGGGCCGAGTGCTCGTAGCAGCAGCCGTAGCCGGCGTCGTTGCCCAGCTGCCAGGGGCCGTGCGGCGGGCCGGGCTCGGGGGACTCCATGCCGCGCACGGGGCAGCGGCCTCCGCCCGCGCCCCCCCGGCCCCCGCTCACACCCGGCCCCGGCTGCCGCAGCCGGCTCCAGCCCAGCGGGGCGGCGCGGCGGCAGCGTCACGCACGCGGGGGCGGTGCAACCCTGCCCTCTGCCGGGGGGAGACCGGCCATGTGACACCGCCCCCCCCCCTCCGCCCAGTCCCTACTGACCAACGGGCGGGGGGAGACCGGCCATGTGACACCGCCCCCCCTCCGCCCAGTCCCTACTGACCAACGGGCGGGGGGAGACCGGCCATGTGACACCGCCCCCCCTCCGCCCAGTCCCTACTGACCAACGGGCGGGGGGAGACCGGCCATGTGACACCGCCCCCCCCCTCCGCCCAGTCCCTACTGACCAACGGGCGGGGGGAGACCGGCCATGTGACCCCCCCCAGTCCCTACTGACCAACGGGCGGGGGGAGACCGGCCATGTGACACCGCCCCCCCTCCGCCCAGTCCCTACTGACTAACGGGCGGGGGGAGACCGGCCATGTGACACCGCCCCCCCCTCCGCCCAGTCCCTACTGACCAACGGGCGGGGGGAGACCGGCCATGTGACCCCCCCCAGTCCCTACTGACTAACGGGCGGGGGGAGACCGGCCATGTGACACCGCCCCCCCCCTCCGCCCAGTCCCTACTGACCAACGGGCGGGGGGAGACCGGCCATGTGACCCCCCCCAGTCCCTACTGACTAACGGGCGGGGGGAGACCGGCCATGTGACACCGCCCCCCCCCTCCGCCCAGTCCCTACTGACCAACGGGCGGGGGGAGACCGGCCATGTGACCCCCCCCCAGTCCCTACTGACTAACGGGCGGGGGGAGACCGGCCATGTGACACCGCCCCCCCCCCAGTCCCTACTGACCAACGGGCGGGGGGAGACCGGCCATGTGACACCGCCCCCCCCCTCCGCCCAGTCCCTACTGACCAACGGGCGGGGGGAGACCGGCCATGTGACACCGCCCCCCCCCTCCGCCCAGTCCCTACTGACCAACGGGCAGGGGGAGACCGGCCATGTGACACCGCCCCCCCTCCGCCCAGTCCCTACTGACCAACGGGCGGGGGGAACCGGCCATGTGACCCCCCCCAGTCCCTACTGACCAACGGGCGGGGGGGAGACCAGTCATGTGACACCGCCCCCCCTCCGCCCAGTCCCTACTGACTAACGGGCGGGGGGAGACCGGCCATGTGACACCGCCCCCCCCCCCCTCCGCCCAGTCCCTACTGACCAACGGGCGGGGGGAGACCAGCCATGTGACACCGCCCCCCCCCAGTCCCTACTGACTAACGGGCAGGGGGAGACCGGCCATGTGACCCCCCCCAGTCCCTACTGACTAACGGGCGGGGGGAGACCGGCCATGTGACACCGCCCCCCCTCCGCCCAGTCCCTACTGACCAACGGGCGGGGGGAGACCGGCCATGTGACACCGCCCCCCCCCTCCGCCCAGTCCCTACTGACCAACGGGCGGGGGGGAGACCGGCCATGTGACACCGCCCCCCCCCCTCCGCCCAGTCCCTACTGACCAACGGGCGGGGGGGAGACCAGCCATGTGACCCCCCCCAGTCCCTACTGACTAACGGGCGGGAGGAGACCGGCCATGTGACACCGCCCCCTCCGCCCAGTCCCTACTGACTAACGGGCGGGGGGGAGACCAGCCATGTGACCCCCCCCAGTCCCTACTGACTAACGGGCGGGGGGAGACCGGCCATGTGACACCGCCCCCCCTCCGCCCAGTCCCTACTGACCAACGGGCGGGGGGAGACCGGCCATGTGACACCGCCCCCCCTCCGCCCAGTCCCTACTGACCAACGGGCGGGGGGAACCGGCCATGTGACCCCCCCCAGTCCCTACTGACCAACGGGCGGGGGGGAGACCAGTCATGTGACACCGCCCCCCCTCCGCCCAGTCCCTACTGACCAACGGGCGGGGGGAGACCGGCCATGTGACACCGCCCCCCCCCCCTCCGCCCAGTCCCTACTGACCAACGGGCGGGGGGAGACCAGCCATGTGACACCGCCCCCCCCCCAGTCCCTACTGACTAACGGGCAGGGGGAGACCGGCCATGTGACCCCCCCCAGTCCCTACTGACTAACGGGCGGGGGGGGACCAGCCATGTGACCCCCCCCAGTCCCTACTGACTAACGGGCAGGTGGGGGATTGACCAGCCCTGTGACCCCCCAGCCCCCCAAGCACCTACTGCCTAATGGGGGGAACCAGCCCAGGGACCGTCGCAGCTGCCTACTACCTAAAGGGGGAGGGGGGAAATGGGCCTTGTGACCCTCCCATCCCGCTACTACCCAACAGGAGGGAACAGGCCATGTGAGCCCGCCCCAGTCAACTACTGCGTAATGGGGGTGGGGGAGACTGACCATGTCCACCTACTGCCTAAGGGAGGGGGCACCAGTCATGTATGTGACCCACACACCCATGCCTCCATCCACCTTATTCCTAATTGTGGTGGTGGTGGGGGGGGAGTACTGGCCATAAACCCTATTGCCTAACAGGGGGACCAGGTACCAGCCATGTGTGTGAGACCGTCCTACTGCTGCCTAACCTGGGACAGGGGTTACCAGCGATGGGTATGATCCCCTCCCATCCACCCTGCTGCCTCCTTGGGTAGTGAATATCAGTGCAACCTCCCCCATCTTACTGCCTGGGGGGACGGAGGTGCAGCGAGTACCAGCCAGCTGTATGTCTTCCCCGCATAATACAGAGGAACAAGTAACAGCCATTTGTCTGACACCCCCAGTCTTGCTGTTTAACTGGGAGTGGTGTGCATGGTACCAGCCTGGCTGGGTACACGTCTATCGGGGAGGTGGGTTTTCACTTGGCATAGTGTGAATCAAAGAGAATCCAGTAACCATAAGCTTGGCAGAATTCAATTTTTATTTATTTTTGCAATTTTGATGGATAGTATCACTTGTCTATTATTAATCATTTTAATATTTTTTATTTATTTAATTTTTCACAGTTGCAGGACATCATGGACAAATCAGACAATTATTTAATGACAGTAAGCGTTGGGATTCAAAAAGTTAGTTTTATAACCATTAAAACACAAATTGTTAATATGCATGTCAAAATATACAGAATACTGTAAATATCCTTTAATTAAACTCTAATACGTTCTCAAGCAGCGTATTTCGTACCTTACCTATCTGTAAATTTTGATAATTATCAATTAAATTTTGTTTTCTGTTTGGTGAAATTGATATTTACTAACATTTGCTGATAAAAATCAAATCCTTCCAAGCCTA
This sequence comes from Malaclemys terrapin pileata, assembly GCF_027887155.1. NCBI lineage: Eukaryota > Metazoa > Chordata > Testudines > Emydidae > Malaclemys > Malaclemys terrapin. The sequence goes on along the minus strand of NC_071508.1, from coordinate 145,221,029 downwards.
AGTAAACGAAATGGGCACCTGTGACGGGTTGGATCCCCCTTCTGGGATGCCACCTGATGTACTGGGATTTCACTGAACCTGCCTGCTCCATTAGCCTGGGCTCCCTAAGAAACATAAGAACGGCCATACTGGGTCAGACCAAAGGTCCATCCAGCCCAGTATCCTGTCTACCAACAGTGGCCAATGACAGGTGCCCCAGAGGGAGTGAACCTAACAGGTAATGATCAAGTGATCTCTCTCCTGCCATCCATCCTTCTCCCTGTTTTTCTGAATTAGGCTCTCCAGCCTCTGGCAGCACGCACACACACACACAGGTAGGGATGCACCAGCTGTAGAATCTCACAGTCTGCAAAAAAGTCTCTATGAGAAGACACAGCAAGGAAAAGGTCCAGCACTCAAGTGCAGCTCCCCTCTGGAAAGTACACCCCAAATAATATTGTTTTGCACTGTAGAGAAATCTATACAACGTAAGCTCATAAATTCGCCCCCTCCCTCAATGTGGAGAAAGATATGCACAACTTTGTGTCTCCCCTCCCCCATTATACATTGCACAAATTGGGTTTACTAATCAACGAAAACAAGTTTATTAACTATAAAAGGCAGATTTTAAGTGATCATAAGGGATGGCAAACAGAACAAGACAGATTACTAAGCAAATAAAACAAAACATGCATACTAAACTTAAGATCTTAAAGATCAGGTCAGTTCCTTTGTCTTTTCAGGTACTTTCAGCATTCTCTCTTCTTGGGTGGGAAGGCAGAGAAGGGAGAGACCTGTTTGCCTTACTCCCCAGCCTTAAATAAGATTTACATAAGGCGGAAACCTTTGGTTTCCCAGTCTTGACCCCCCCCTCCTTTTAGTGGAAAATTACAAGAAGTCCAAGATGGTGTTTAGTACCAAGGTGACAGGACCACTTGACATAGTAGTGTCACAGCTATGTCCCAGGACGCCTCTCAGGAAGGAGAGAGATTAGTATCTTCAAAGTCTTATTGTTTCTTCCTAATGCCCCATCAAGGCTGATGGCCTGTTGTCTGGTGGGTGTCTCCTAAATACACACACAGTTGTAATTGTTACATAGTCAATATTCCTAACTTTTGATACACAAATGAAACATTCATACAAATTGGATAATCACATTCAGTAAATTATAACCTTTCCGATGATGCCTTACAAGACCCAGCTTGCATAAAATATATCTCAGTTATGCCATATCTATATCATGAGCATATTTTCATAAAGAATATGGGATATAACATCACAGCACCATCTCTCTCCTCCACATCCATCTCCTGAACAGTAAGGGGGATTACAGTACAGAGGGTAAGATCGCGCTCCAGAGAAGCTGGATCCTAGATCTGTCAGGCAGTCTCGTGCTGTATTATTGATATAGCACCAGACATGTTAGTTACTTTACAGACATGTAGAAAGGCAAGATTAACCTAATGCTGGAGGGATTTTTAAAAACTATGTTCGTGTATCTATTGTTTTCCTTAATCATTACAATTATAGTACCAAAAAGACACAGCACACAATTCCTTTAATTCATTAATAATACTTTGTATTTCTATAGCACAATCTATCCAAGGCTCTCCGAGCTCTTGACTAACATTAGTGAATTTAGTCTCACAGCAGTTCTGTGCCAGATCATTCTCATTTTATAGGTGGGAAAACAGAGGCACAGACAGGTAAAGCATTGTACATATAAGAAGTCAGTGGCAACACCTGGAGTAAAATGCAAAGTACAAAATCCCTCCAGCATTAGATTATGAGCGAGGCCATAGCAGTGAGGGGTGTCATTCAACTGCCCTTCAGCCATGGTTTTCTTGGAGACTACATTGCCCAGGAATTGGCTTCATGCAACAAGGAGTGGGGTGGACCCTAGGGCCTGTAGTCCACTCCAAGTAGAGCCCCACTTTGAATGTGTGGGGAAGGGCCTTTCTGGGATAAACAGGCAAGCATGGGAAGAATGTTGGGAGGATGATGGTTGGGTCATTAAGGTGGGAACCTGACAACAGCTTGGGATATCTCAGATGAATCATCATCACTACCTTATCCTTGTGTACTCTGGCATAAAGCAGACAGTTACTAGAGCTGAGAGATTGCCCACTCTATGAGCTGGAAACATTGTCACAAGGAAAAAGATTTTCCACTTAAGACAGGTACCGAGCACCTCAAAGGTGCTGTCATACCACATGATGCACATTGGCATAGTCAAGGGTTTCGGTAGAACATAAGAATGGCCATGCTGGGTCAGACCAAAGGTCCATCTAGCTCAGTATCTTGTCTTCTGACAATGGCCAATGCCAGGTGCCTGAGAGGGAATGAACAGAACAGGCAATCACCAAGTGATCCATCCCTACCGCCTACTCCCAGCCTCTGGCAAACAGAAGCTAGGGACACCATCCCTGCCCATCTTGACTAACAGCCATTGATTGAGCTATCCTCCATGAATTTGTTTAGTTGTTTTTGAACCCCATTATAGTCTTGGCCTTCACAACATCCTCTGGCAAAGAGTTCACAGGGTTGACTGTGCATTGTATGAAGAAATACTTCTTTTAATTTGTTTTAAACCTGCTGCCTAATAATTTCATTTGGTGACCCCTAGTTCTTGTGTTTTGAGAAGGAGTAAATAACACCTCCTTATTTACTTTCTCTACCCCAGTCATGATTTTATAGACCTCAATCATATCCCCCCCTTAGTCGTCTCTTTTCCAAGCTGAAAAGTCCCAGTATTATTAATCTCTCCACATAAGGAAACTGTTCCATACCCCTAATCATTTTTGTTCTTTTCTGAACCTTTTCCAATTCCAATATATCTTTTTTGAGATGGGGTGACCACATCTGCACACAGTATTCAAGATGTGGGTGTACCATGGATTTATATAGCGGCAATATGATATTTTCTGTCCTATTATCTATCCCTTTCTTAATGATTCCCAGCATTCTGTTAGCAAAGAAACTGCAAGAACTCTTTATTAAAGAAGGAGAGAAAGGATTTTATCTAAATTATATGCAACATAAAGGAATACATGTAAAAATACACACTTATGCATGGTATTTTTAAAGCAATGGCTTATTTATTATTAAATGTCATTTATATAATACAGAGGTAATATCATCTCTCCACTGCTCAATAGTTCCTTGTTTATTCATCCAGGGATCCTGTTAGCTCCTTTTGCCACAGCATTGCACTGGGAGTTCACATTCAGTTAGCTATGTACGGCGACCCCCAAGTCCTTTTCAAAGACGTTGTTTTACAGGATCCAGGGCCTAATCCCATAAGTATAGCCTGTGTTCTTAGTTCCTAGATGTATGACCTTGCACTTGGCTGTTAAAACTCATGTTGCTTGATTGAGCCCAGCTTACCAACTGATTTGCATTGCCCTGTATCAAGGACCTGTCTTCATAATTATTTGCCACATACCAGGCTTTGCTTTCAAAGCCAACTAGGGAATTAATTTAATTTGAATGGAAGTTGTGTGTTTAAATCTAGCCAGTTTTGAAAATCTCAACCAAAGTTTGCAGATGAGACAGGCCCAGAGCCTCGAAGATCCATCAATGGCTATTAACCAAGATGGTCAGGGATGCAACCCCTTGCTCTGACTGTGGGATGCAACCACATGCTCTGGGTGTCCCTAGCCTCTGACTGCCAGAAGCTGGGAGTGGATGACAGGGGATGGATCACTCGAGAATTGCCCTGTTCTGTTTATTCTCTCTGAAGCACCTGGCATTGGCCGCTGTCAGAAGACAGGATACTGGGCTAGATTGACCATTGGTCTGACCCAGTATGGCCGTTCTTATGTTCTTGATCTACTAACTTCCACTGAATACCTTTGAGGCAGGAGAGGCGGAAGCACCCTAAAAGTGGGGGGGCCACAGGTGCCGAAACCGTGGCCTCACTCCCCCGCCCCATGTCACCCCCAAGGCCCCGTCCCGTCGCTCATCCTTACAGCCCGTAAAAAGTGAGAGGGGGCATAGCCCCCTGGCCCGCCTGTTCTGGCGCCCCTGCTCTGAGGATCTGCTCTGCACGGATTTCATATCTTTTTCCAGATCAGAGATAAAGTCAGATAAGAATAGCATTGGGCCAAAAATTGGGGCCTGCAGGCCCCCACTAGAAGCACCCTTTACTCATTGATGAGTCCCCTTTCACAATTACATTTTGAGATCTAACATTTAACCCATTTACTACGTGCCATGCTGATTTTGTACAGTCCTGATTTCATAATCAGAACGCTGCGCAGTGTTAAGTCAACACGCCTACTTTTACCCAACCACACCTGTAATTTTATCAAAGAACAATATTAAGTTTATTTGACAAGACCTCTTTCCCAAGAAAACATGTTGACTGGCATTGATTATATTTCTGTTCTCTAATTCTTTATTGCTTGATATCAGCCATTCCATTATTTAGTCCAGGACTGATGTCAGGCTAACTAACCTGTAAATATTTGGGTCACCCCATTTACCTTGTTTAAATATTAGCACAACAGTAGCTTTCTTCTAGTCCTCTGAAACTTCCCTCTTTTCCAAGATTTATTTAAAATGAATCATCTAGCTAGAGAGCCAACTCCTTTAAAACTTTGGAGTGCAAGTTATCTAGACCTCCTGATTTAAAAATGTTTAACTTAGCACTCCTGTTTAACTTAGCACTCCTGTTTAACATCCCCCTTAGATACTGTTTGAAGATGAAGTATTTCATCATCATTACACCACAAAGGTACACCACGCAACTTTGTTCCAAATACAGATGGGAAATATTTATCGAACACTGCTGCCTTTTCAACATCACACCTATCCAAATATATTTCAGGCATTGAGGGCATTATTAATTAGAACCCACTCAAATACTGTTCACCAAATTAAGCAGAGCTCTGAAAAAGCTGCAGAACTTTGCTTACAGCAGGAAACCCGCCGCAAAGGGAATTTTAACCTGCCTAGCTGTTTTAAAAGGGATTGTCGCACATATCGGTTAGCTGGGTTAAACATCCACCGTGAGAGAGTTTTGTGCTGTTGGCAAAGCTGTGAAGCTTGTTTTTTTCTGGTGTTCCAGTAGATAATCCTGTATAATTGTTGTTTCAAGGTCAGTTGTGTCTTTCACTAGAGTTGAAATGTTCTTGCAAAAGTACGGCTTGAAATTCTTTTCCTCTTGGCTGCAAACAGCAAAAGAAGAGTAGTTCATAGGGTCTCTCATTTAAAGGAAAGAATCGGGCAATAGAGGGTCACATACATGAATTCATATACTATACCTAGCAATGCAATGTTTTGTGTAAATTGTATGTGCTCTTATGCTGCTATTCCATAGCAAATAAAGAAGGGAAAACAAAATAACAAATCCTGTCATAAATATTTACCCTTTTAGGCCCAGATCCTGCAAAGACCTATGCACGTGCTTAACTTTACACGTGTAAGTAATCCCACCTGTGCTTCATCAGAGAGGAACTTGTAGTCATCCGCAGACAGATCGCTGACTAAGGCTGCAGAAGGAAGGGTGGAAGGAGTAGCTGCATTGCTCACATGACCTCAGCTCTTGCTCACCCCCCTGTATATCCTCACCTGCTCCTCCAGAACTAAAAAAGGGCATATATTTTTGGCAATTTTACTGGGGCAGCGTTACAGTTGGATGAAATGTGTGCATTGGGGTGATAGTGAGTGATGAAGGATTATGTGGCAATGGTGAACTGTACCCAAACATGCAAATATGGGTACATGTCAGTGCATACATGTTTTGGATGCAGAATGCCCCCTCCCCCTCGCTTTATTAAAACTGTGCCTGGCTGTGATGGGGCCTGGGCCTCAAACGCTCCCCTTGAGTGTTCTGCCTCAGTTTGCTGCCCCTCCCCTACAGATCGGGTGGCCTATCCAGCCATAAGATCAGCGTAACCTGCCAGCCAGGTGATATCTAAGTGTCTGACCCCTTCCAAGGGAAAACAAAACCCGCAAAGTTACAAAACAAAGGAATCTTCCACCCTGCCAGGCTCTACCTCCAGGCCCTGTTCCTGTACATAATTGTCCAACAATACACCACTGCACCTCTCAGACAGATAGTTTGGGTTCAGTGTCTATAGCCCTGATCCCCAGACTTAGGCTTCACTGTGATTCACAGAACTCCTGCCTAAACTCCCTCAGCGCTTAAGTTTCTGCCTCTGGGCACGTGTGCTGCTACTTTCCAATAGGCTTCTGGATGCCTATCGCGCACCTACGCCCCAGAATGATCCACAAATAGGCAGGCCATTCGTCCGGTTTTAAGCCAGTCTTTTTTGGGTGGTTTGTCTCCCGTCCAATACTGAGACAAAATTGGATGTGATTTTGGCTGGTGTCTGATGGGGGACACCACTTGGAAGAACGCATTGCTCCATCCCCACCCGTGTGACCTCGCATACACTGTGGGGGGGCCTGATCCGGTAGGGGTGCTCAGAGCGATGCCCACAGCTAGGGCTGTGAATTTCATTTCTTGCCAATCACTAGATTAACAGCGAAAGCATGACGTCTGTGCTGAGGAAAACAGGTGCAGACCTTTGGAAAAATAGAAAGCTGATGTCATCTATATATTATATAAAATAAAAAATGAAAGGCAGAGAAGGAAAGAGCAATCCCATTCTCACACGTGTTCACATGCTCAACTATTAGTCCTATGGTTGACCTTGATATTAGGGGGCCTGGTTTGTAGACCAGCTTCTTCATATCCATTGATGAATTTGTACAGTACCTAGACACAGATTGCAGAGGATGGAACTGTGGTGAAGAGGGATGGGGGAAGGAAGCAGCCACCACTTATTAAATCCGTGGACTCATATAAATGTATAGGTCAGGCTATGCCTGCTACAGTAAGGAGAGTACATGGTACTACCTGCAGCTCATCAAACCCACCGCCTTGTGGGTAGCCAGTGAGGGCGTAAGGCTAAGGGAACAACCCCTGACAGAAAAGCCCCACTGCCTTGTTGGTGAATTCGGGAGAATGCAAGGCTATGAGAGTAAACTCGGACAGAAAATCTGGAGTGGAGCCCCAAAGGCGGTTAGGTACTAACTAGGGCTGTTGATTAATTGCAGTTAACTCAAAAAAATTAATCAAGATTAATGGCAGTTTTAATTGCACTGTTAAACAATAGAATACCAGTTGAAATTTCTTACATATTTTGGATGTTTGTCTACATTTTCATATATGTTGTATTCTGTGTTGTAACTGAAATCAAAGTGTATATTATTTATTACAAATATTTTTACTGTAAAATGATGAACAAAAGAAATAGTATTTTTCAATTCACCTCATACAAGTACTGTAGTGCAATCTCTTTGTCATGAAAGTGCAGTTTACAATTGTAGATTTTTTTTGTTATATAACTGCACTCAAAAACAAAACAATGTAAAACTTCAGAGCCCACAAGTCCACTCAGTCCTACTTCTTGTTCAGCCAATCACTAAGACAAACAAGTTTGTTTACATTTACAAGAGATAATGCTGCCCACTACTTATTTACATTGTCAGCAGAAAGTGAGAACAGGTATTTGCATAGCACTTTTGTAGCTGGCATTGCAAGGTCTTTATGTGCCAGATATGCTAAACGTTCATATGCCCCTTCTTGCTTCAGCCACCATTCCAGAGGACATGCTACTAATATAAATGTAGGGCTGGAAAAGCGTGACTGGGAATTTTTAATGGCAGATACAGAAGGCCTGAGCTGGCATATTGAACGGAGGCATGTAAAGATTATAAAGAAAATTAAAGTCCCAAATTACTTATTTTGAGAGGCCTGCTGACACAAAACTGAACAGAGGGAAGGTTCCGCAGCCTCCTGGGGCTGTGTCAGGGATCAGAACTGCTGGGGAGCTTGGGAATGAAATCAGGCCATGAGTGAAGAGATTTTTCAGCGTCATGGCCAGAGAATCAGCATCCTAAGATGCACAGATACTTTTTCAAGTATAGCTTCAGCAACGGTTGTGTGTGTCCCAGGACCTGAAACTTTGGCTCCACAAGGGAATCGGAAACCATATCAATAAGGTACTGGGTGAAATCTTGTCCTTACTCATATCTTTGGGTGTTTTGCCATTGATTTCAATGGGGTCAGAATTTCATCCACTGTGTGCAGTTAGTCTTTCTTCTCCCATGTCTTTATTATTTTCAATTGATCAGAATTACTGGGAATGGATTTCTGGCCCAATCTTAAAATGGATGCTATGTATGATGAAACCTCTAACAGCAGAGACAGTGTAATGCTCCAATGGTAACTGTACACCCTATCCCGGGAAAGGACAGTAGCAAAGGAAGTTGGACACTGCGACCCTCATTCAGAAACGTACTTAAGAACATACCCAACTTTAAGCATGGAAATAATCCCCCTGACTTCAGTGGGGATGACTCATGTATTTAATGACAGGCCTGTCCTTAAATATCTTGCTGAATTGGAGACACCAGTCCTTGCATGCATCCATAGGTTTTTACCCAACCTTTTTCAAAACCAGCCTTCAGGAACAGCTAATGATATTTAAGTGACATTTGGGATCATATTTGTTTAGCAGACACTGGCAAATTGGGAATGTTTTACAGGTAAGACAATAATTGGTTTTTATTGGTTAACATGGGACAGCTATAGTGTAGTTACAGCACATCAAAATGCAAAGGAGGTGTTATATTATCAAAATGCGCAAGGTCACACTGCGTTGTTAGTCTACCTGGAGCTATTCCATAGGTCAGGTAACAGTGAGGACCTGACTTAGGCTCGAGTTATCAATATAACCCATTGTAGTAATAACACTAACTGCTTTCAACACAAGATTGATTTCTACAAGCTGTTGATTTCTACGAGTTCCAGAACACCCCGGTTCTGCTCTTTGTTGAATATTCCAGCTAGCTTGGTCTGTCTCCATTGCAGGATTTATTCAGTTCTCTTCTAATTTACCTTTAAAAAATAATGACTTTAATGCCATTTCTAGTTAGTGGACTGAGCTTTAGATCTATAAGGCTAAGCAGGACATAAGGTCACTTGGTCCATAAGCACTGGACCAGGTATGGATTAGGCAGCAGGGCCAGCTCCAGGCACCAGCTTGCCAAGCAGGTGCTTGGGGCGGCCACTCCGGAGAGGGGCGGCACGTCCAGCTGTTCGGCGGCAATTCGGCGGATGGTCCCTCACTCCCGCTCGGAGCGAAGGACCTCCCGCCAAATTGCCGCCGCAGATCACGATCGCGGCTTTTTTTTTTTTTTTTGCTCCGCTTGGGGTGGCAAAAACCCTAGAGCCGGCCCTGTTAGGCAGGATACGTCCCCTGTATGTATCATAGAATCTCAGGGTTGGAAGGGACCTCAGAAGGTCATCTGTCTAACCCCCTGCTCAAAGCAGGACCAATCCCCAGACAGATTTTTACTCCAGTTCCCTAAATGGCCCCCTTAAGGATTGAACTCACAACCCTGGGTTTAACAGGCCAATGCTCAAACCACTGAGCTGTATGGCAAAGAGCGATTACAATAAGAAAGTGCATGGCAATAAAGCTCAAGGAAGGGCCTCAGAGATGAAGCCCCCGCCAATTAAGCTAATTAACTCTCACTGTATCCAGGATATCCACGTCAGGTAATGCAGTTCCTAAATATAAGATACAGTTTGGCAAACAGACAAAACAGCTGTCTCTGTGCTGAACCCCCACAGCCACTCTCTTATGTAAGAAGTCTTCAGAGGGGTTTCCTCCCCATGTCTCTTCAGCACTATACAGCAGGGGTGGCCAAACTGTGGCTCACACTGGTGGGGGAAGCACGGGACCTCTGCCTTGCAGAGGGGTGGTGGGGTAGGAGCTTCTGCCCAGCGGGGAGGGGGGTCTTGGGGCTTCAGCCCATGGGGTGCCCCTGCCAGGGCTGTGGGCTTCAGTCGGAGTGGGGCTGAAGCCCTGAGTCCTGGTAGGTGTGCCCCAGCTCTCAAGCTTCTGAAGATTGTCATATGTGGCTGGGAGGATCAGTAAACGTGGCCTACAGTCTCCTAAGTGTGGACCATGTGCTTTACCTGTCAGATGTTTGCATTTAACCTTCAACATAAAAATCTAATCCAAACAACTACCACTGATACAGTGCTTCTGCATGGTAAGACAGGGTGGTGTTCCCAACATCGTCTTCCTTGGACACATTTAGTATATTTATTCTCACAGCTACTCATGGAGTCAGCCAAAGCATGCCCATACACTTTTGAGAAGCTGTATGGAGGGCGATGGTGGAATCTTTTATAGGATCTATTTTTATTCATTACGTTCAAATTCACTCCTGTGCAGATGGCCGGCAAAAGGCCTAAGGGCTTCTTTAAGTCCCAGGTCGCCAGTTCCCTCTCTTCCAAGCTTAGAATTAGACTTTTACAGCCACATTTTTTAAAGGAGACCTTGCAGGGACAGCTGTGTGTGTGTTCGTGAGCAGAAGCACCCAGAAGCAGGCAGATAAGGCAGCAGAAAGCCAAGGTGCTTAGTCTTCAGGATGAGCCTTTTTGAAATACTTAGAATTCCTTGCATGGGTGATGCAAAGACAAATGAAAGTGCACAGCATGTGTTCCAGCATACAGTATATACAGGGATGTGGCAAAGTTCATTCCCTTGATAGTAAAGAGATGCTAGAGCTAGCCTGGCCTGCAGCCGTCACTGGCATAATCTCAAAGACCAAAGATAGCTACAATTAGAACCAGTGTTTTGAAGTCCTTGGGCTAACATCGATCAGAAATGTCCGTTTGGGGTTTTCGTTCGTTAAGGGAATAATTTCTCTGGTCTCCCCTGCATATCAAGCTGTTTGGATTTGATCTTCCTAAGGAACATCTCTAGACTGGATCCTGAGTCACAAAGGGAAAACGAAATGCATCCCCGTGCAGCACGTGGTTTCTTTAAGCCCAGAGCGATGTGAACAAGTAACAGAGACTACTTTAATGTATTGAAAAAGTCAGCTACATATAGCAGGTCTCGGGAACTGCATCTCCCTGACATTTCAGTCTGTATTGCTGTCAGTGTAACAGCTGAAATCCTAATAGCGTTTAATTGTTTTTAAGCTTCGAGACTGCTCTTGTACAACAATCTGATTTGCAAGTGACAGAACTAATTTATTTCAAATGCATTGTTTCCTCTTTTGTGACTGCCCAGCAGGCTCTGCTGGGAATATCTGAGAAAACCAGAGAATGCAAAGCTTTTCTGTGACTCTTGAGGACATATGGATAGATATTATATTATTACTATTCATTTAGAGTCCCCATCCAAGACCCAGCCCTATATTGCCAGGTGCTGTACAAACACACAGGAAGAGACAGTCACTGCCCCAAAGCTAAATAGACTAGACCAAGGATGGGAAGTGCTATTATCCCCATTTTACAGATAGGGCACTGAGGCTAAAACCCAGCTCCTCCAAGGTATTTAGGTGTTCAACTCCCATTGGTTTCAATCAGAGTTGGGTGCCTAAATACCTTGGAGGATCTGGACTTAAGGGACTTGCCCAAGCCCATACAGGGAATCTGTAGATGAACCCAGATCTCAAGTGACCTGTCTGCTTCCTCAGCTTCCTGGCAGTGCAACTCCACTGAAGCTGCAGGGCAAGGACTTCTCCAGCCAGCGTCTGCCCTTGCAAATCCTCTTAAAGCAGAAGGGGGGGGGGGGGAGTTCCTGCCTTGGAGGTAGCTACTTAAGAAAGAGAATGTAGCCTGAGGCTGTATTACTTTTTCCTGGGGAGTTTTGGGGAGCCAGTGGGAGAGATGATGCACGTCTCCCTGTAGCCCTGCTCCTGGCCAACTACTCTTCCCCTGGCCCTACCATCCTCCACCCGGTTGGTTACCCAGAGAAGGACAATGTTGCCATGGAACTAGCTCCCTACTCCTGCCATGTGGGGAAAGGGAGACCCATGCATGCAGGGGACTCCTTACCCAGATTAGCGGGGCATGAGTGGACCAAAGAGAGCAATGCGGAAGTTGGGAACATACTTAAGAATAGAAAAGTTAGCTGTATTTGTGTGTTAGATAAGTACGGACAGAATGTTAGTTAATAAAAAGCTACCAGATGTTAAAGTAACTGGCATATGAGCACGGACGGCATGTGCACCCCTCGTTCGAGGAGGCTAGCTGCCTGCCCTGGCTCTTCTACCCGAGGCCCCACCCCTTTTGCCCATGGTCCCACCCCTGCTCTTACCGGCCGGCCCACCAGAGCAGCCCCGAACCCCAGCCAGTGCCTGGAGAAGCCCCGGCCGGCCTGCCAGCTCCTGCAGCAGTCCGGAGGAGCACCGGCTGGCCAGCCAGGGCTGAGCCCTGAGCCTGGGCCACCCAGAGGAGCTCTGAGCCCCTCCGTGGCCTGGCCCCGGGTCTGCGGCGGGGAGCATTAGCTGAGGTTTGTGGAGGCTTGACCTCCCCCAGCCTCCATTATCCACTGCCCATGCATACAAGCCTTTTTGGAATTTGCCAGCTTTTCCATAGCATGAGAATCCCAAACTTTCGTAATGCACCTGCTCAGTGAAGGTGAATCCGGATGCGTCCATTCTGCTCTGAGCAGAAAATGCTGTAGTCATCAGACACTTCAACTTCTTGCCCTTGTGCAAGTCCAACAGAGTACATCAAGGTGAGAATATCAACCCTGGCCTCACCATTTCAGAATGGGATTTTCCCCTTCTACCTCACCAACTTTCTGTTTAGGGCATACGCCCCAGACATAAAATTACCTAGGGAAATGCATCCCCTCCAACACTTGCCCACTAGTGCATCATTCCTTTCATTTAGTTTCTCCACAGTGAAGTGGCACTGTCAAATAATTTAGTGATTGTGTTATAAGCTGTGAAGTAAACATATAGATTTTGCTAATAAATATAATGACAGACAGCCAAAAATTATTCAGGTCTTGCACATCAAATTCTCACCATAATTCAGGACGCCTTTTTAGGAATCAACGAGGAGAAGAGGAGGAGGAGAAGACACCTGAGCACTTATTGTTCGTCCATCACTGGAATAATTTTTTTTCTGATTCAGTCCATGGTTTAAAGCCGTCATCTGCAAGGTGGGAAAGAACGAGATTCATATATAAATAATGAGGATGGGAAACTGCCTCATAATCTTTGCTCTATACACGGAACAAGGCTTATTTTCAATTAGAGAATTGCATTACTCAGACAGCTAATTTCCCCAAGGTCAGCGACCACAGATTAAAGTTTTTTGCTTTAGGTAAAACTCATCAGACCTCAGCCAATTTGATCAAAAGCGTTGTGATCATATGCCTTGGATCCGGCTTTTGTGCTTTATAAGGCCATGACGAATACTACTTAGCCAAATGTCAGGGAAGAGGCTCTGTTCTTTCTTTTTGTGCTATGTGAGCCAAATTCTGCAAAGTGCTGAGTGCTTCCTGCAAAGTAAGTGGGAGCGGAGAGTGCTCAGCATCTCGTGGGACCAGCCCTTTATGAATACTCTTTTGGAAGGATATAGCTGGCACACCAACATCTGGGGCAGTGAACCGACGGGGGCGTGAATCTTGCAGCAAGCTCAGCATGGGCATAGGGGTCCACCCACGCAGAGCTCACTGCATGAAAAATGTAGGCAGCTCTCTCCAAAAATCATCAAAGAACCAGCGTGAGCATCAAGCGCCTACGTTCCCTGCAAGAAAATACAATGAATGCCGGTCAGTGCGCAGAGCAGGGACTTCAAGGTGAATTACGCAACTTGGCAGATGCGTCGCATTTTCAATAACATTTATTGTTCTTTCCTGTAGAGCTGTTGGAAACAGGTTTCACGCTGTCTCTCTCACCAACAGAAGTTGGTCCAATAAAAGATATTACCTCACCCACCTGGTCTCTCTCTTGTAGGATGACATCAGATAGCATTATCTTCCTCAGGGCCGGCTCTGGCTTTTTTGCCGCCCCAGGCAAAAAAGCCGCCGTCCGCGCCCCCCCCCCCGGCGGGGGCGGGGGGGGGAGGGCAGCCGGAGCCCTGGGAGGAGGGCGGTGAGCCCCGGCCGGGGCTCCGCTCTCCCCCCGGCGGCCGGAGCGCAGGGGGCAGGGCGGCGAGAGGGCGGCGAGCCCCAGCCAGGGCTCGCCGCTCTCCCCCCGGCGGCCGGGGGGAGGGCACCGGGGGGGGGAGGGCGGCCAGAGCGCCGGGGGGAGGGCGGCGAGCCCGGCCGTGGCCCCACTCTCCCCGGGGGCCGGAGCGCCGCGCCGCCCCCCTCCAGGTGCCGCCCCAAGCACAAGCTTGGTGGGCTGGTGCCTGGAGCCGGCCCTGATCTTCCTGCAGCTGACACAGGTTAGGAGTTTCTTCCTTGAAGGTGGAGAGGACTCTGGATAGATGATTCCAGAGATGTGCACAAGCGGGGACAACCAGGGCATGCCCCCCCCAATAATTGTTGGTGACATAGAATTCCTCCAGCCCTAGGGCTGGGGTGGGAGGGGAGAGCGAGCTTCCTCCATCCCGGGCCTTGGCGGGGGCACAGAACGGGCCCCTCCAAAGGGGCTCAAATTTAAATTCCTGCGCATGCCCCTAATGGCTGATTCTTACAAGACATTGTTTGTTCTTTGTTTCATCACTTATGGGAACCAATATACACAAAGGGCTTTTGTGTACTTTATAGATGAACCTAACTCAGTTAAACTTGCAAACCAAACGTCGTCGAGAAAGGGGAAATGGCTGGTTTCTTCTACCTTCATCTGTGAGTGCCATTAAAAAGACAGCATGAGAGTTGTACCCAAACAACATTATTGGGGGGGGCATGCCCCTGGTTGTCCCCCCCTTGTGCACACCAAGAGAAGGTCCCACCAGACTGCCAATACATCATCCCCGCTAGTAAGCTGCAGGGGTATTACTATTTGTCGTGTGGTAGCAGCCCTCAGTCATGGATCAGAGCACCATTGTTCAAACACAGAACAAAAACCATCTCGAAAGCTAACCCCTGCTATAGATTCATAGATTCATAGATTCTAGGACTGGAAGGGACCTCGAGAGGTCATCGAGTCCAGTCCCCTGCCCGCATGGCAGGACCAAATACTGCCTAGACCATCCCTAGTAGACATTTATCTAACCTACCCTTAAATATCTCCAGAGACGGAGATTCCACAACCTCCCTAGGCAATTTGTTCCAGTGTTTAACCACCCTGACAGTTAGGAACTTTTTCCTAATGTCCAATCTAGACCTCCCTTGCTGCAGTTTAAACCCATTGTTTCTGGTTCTATCCTTAGAGGCTAAGGTGAACAAGTTCTCTCCCTCCTCCTTATGACACCCTTTTATATACCTGAAAACTGCTATCATGTCCCCTCTCAGTCTTCTCTTTTCCAAACTAAACAAACCCAATTCTTTCAGCCTTCCTTCATAGGTCATGTTCTCAAGACCTTTAATCATTCTTGTTGCTCTTCTTTGGACCCTTTCCAGTTTCTCCACATCTTTTTTAAAATGCGGCGCCCAGAACTGGACACAATACTCCAGCTGAGGCCTAACCAGAGCAGAGTAGAGCGGAAGAATGACTTCTCGTGTCTTGCTCACAACACACCTGTTAATGCATCCCAGAATCATGTTTGCTTTGTTTGCAACAGCATCACACTGTTGACTCATATTTAGCTTGTGGTCCACTATAACCCCTAGATCCCTTTCTGCCGTACTCCTTCCTAGACAGTCTTTTCCCATTCTGTATGTGTGAAATTGATTTTTCCTTCCTAAGTGGAGCACTTTGCATTTGTCTTTGTTAAACTTCATCCTGTTTAACTCAGACCATTTCTCCAATTTGTCCAGATCATTTTGAATTATGACCCTGTCCTCCAAAGTAGTTGCAATCCCTCCCAGTTTGGTATCATCCGCAAACTTAATAAGCGTACTTTCTATGCCAATATCTAAGTCGTTGATGAAGATATTGAACAGAGCCGGTCCCAAAACAGACCCCTGCGGTACCCCACTCGTTACGCCTTTCCAGCAGGATTGGGAACCATTAATAACAACTCTCTGAGTACGATTATCCAGCCAGTTATGCACCCACCTTATAGTAGCCCCATCTAATTTGTATTTGCCTAGTTTATCGATAAGAATATCATGCGAGACCGTATCAAATGCCTTACTAAAGTCTAGGTATACCACATCCACCGCTTCACCCTTATCCACAAGGCTCGTTATCCTATCAAAGAAAGCTATCAGATTGGTTTGACATGATTTGTTCTTCACAAATCCATGCTGGCTATTCCCTATCACCTTACCACCTTCCAAGTGTTGGCAGATGATTTCCTTAATTACTTGCTCCATTATCTTCCCTGGCACAGAAGTTAAACTAACTGGTCTGTAGTTACCTGGGTTGTTTTTAGTTCCCTTTTTATAGATGGGCACTATATTTGCCCTTTTCCAGTCTTCTGGAATCTCTCCCGTCTCCCATGACTTTCCAAAGATAATAGCTAGAGGCTCAGATACCTCCTCTATTAGCTCCTTGAGTATTCTAGGATGCATTTCATCAGGCCCGGGTGACTTGCAGGCATCTAACTTTTCTAAGTGATTTTTAACTTGTTCTTTTTTTATTTTATCCGCTAAACCTACCCCCTTCCCATTAGCATTCACTATGTTAGGCATTCCTTCAGACTTCTCGGTGAAGACCGAAACAAAGAAGTCATTAAGCATCTCTGCCATTTCCAAGTTTCCTGTTACTGTTTCTCCCTCTTCACTAAGCAGTGGGCCTACCCTGTCTTTGGTCTTCCTCTTGCTTCTAATGTATTGATAAAAAGTCTTCTTGTTTCCTTTTATTCCCGTAGCTAGTTTGAGCTCATTTTGTGCCTTTGCCTTTCTAATCTTGCCCCTGCATTCCTGTGTTGTTTGCCTATATTCATCCTTTGTAATCTGTCCTAGTTTCCATTTTTTATATGACTCCTTTTTATTTTTTAGATCGTGCAAGATCTCGTGGTTAAGCCAAGGTGGTCTTTTGCCACATTTTCTATCTTTCCTAACCAGCGGAATAGCTTGCTTTTGGGCCCTTAATAGTGTCCCTTTGAAAAACTGCCAACTCTCCTCAGTTGTTTTTCCCCTCAGTCTTGATTCCCATGGGACCTTACCTATCCGCTCTCTGAGCTTCCCAAAATCTGCCTTCCTGAAATCCATTGTCTCTATTTTGCTGTTCTCCCTTCTACCCTTCCTTAGAATTGCAAAGTCTATGATTTCATGATCACTTTCACCCAGGCTGCCTTCTACTTTCACATTCTCAACGAGTTCCTCCCTATTTGTTAAAATCAAGTCTAGAACAGCTTCCCCCCTAGTAGCTTTTTCAACCTTCTGAAATAAAAAGTTGTCTCCAATGCAGTCCAAGAATTTGTTGGATAGTCTGTTCCCCGCTGTGTTATTTTCCCAACATATATCCGGATAGTTGAAGTCCCCCATCACCACCAAGTCTTGGGCTTTGGATGATTTTGTTAGTTGCTTGAAAAAAGCCTCATCCACCTCTTCCACCTGGTTAGGTGGCCTGTAGTAGACGCCTAGCATGACATCTCCCTTGTTTTTTGCCCCTTTAAGCCTAACCCAGAGACTCTCAACACTTCCGTCTCCTATGTCCATCTCTACCTCTGTCCAAGTGTGTACATTTTTAATATATAAGGCAACACCTCCTCCCTTTTTCCCCTGTCTATCCTTCCTGAGCAAGCTGTACCCATCCACACCAACATTCCAATCATGTGTATTATCCCACCAAGTTTCAGTGATGCCAACAATGTCATAGTTGTATTTATTTATTAGCACTTCCAGTTCTTCCTGCTTATTCCCCATACTTCTCGCATTTGTATATAGGCATCTAAAATACTGGTTTGATCTTTCCTCCCAGTTTTTTCCTGACTCTCCTTTCTCTCTGCCAATATAGCCCACACTCCCTCTTGTTTCCGACTCATTTCTCACTGAGTTAGTTTTTGATTTCTTTTGTTAGCAAGGCCCATTACTAGAACTGCCGCTCTGTCATTTTTAACGTTGACCCCTCCAGAAAGCCTTCCTAGGGCCAGATTCATTAGTAGGTTCTGGCAGCTTTGTGTTGTTCCTGCAGTGCAAAGCTGCTGTAAACCCAGCTGAACTGGCTGGAGTTGCTCGGGTAGTGCAAAGTAGGCAGAATGCGCTAGTGAATCTAACCTCTCCTCTTCCCAGAGTAGGGGAACAGAAAGAATTGGCTACCCAGCACTTTCAGATACAAGGGGGGAAATCACTTATCACCACAACGCAGCTCTGTTGTCATTTGCCTGGCAGAATGACATGGGTGTCTAGCAACTGGTCTACACTGAAAAGTTAGGTCAACCCAGCGAAGGCACTCAGGGATGTGAAAAATCCACACTCCGAGAGACGTAGTTAAGCTGACCTAATCCCCAGTGTAGACAGTGCTAGGACAATGGAAGAATTCTTCCGTCAACCTAGCTACCAACTCTCGTGGAGCTGACTCCAGTACAGTGACGGGAGAAACCCTCCTGTCCCTGTAGCGAGTACTTATACTGAAGCGCTACAGCAGCTGTGCCAGTGTCTCGTTTCAAGTGTAGACACAGCTTAAACCAGTCACAAGTGGTAATCTGAGTAATACTGACCAGTGGTTATAGGGGGTGATTCTGGGTTGCCTTAGAAGTCAATGCAGACACATATTGTCCCACTCTGCTCCAGTCCTAACATAGGAAACACCCATGAAATATGATCTAAATTCAACTGTTTCTGGGGCTTTATTAATAATTTAGGGCCAGATTCTGATCTCCTTTATGCCAGCATAAATCCAGAACAGCTCCACTGAAACCAGTTCTCCCAATTTACACTCGCGAAACCGGAGTCAGATTTGGACTTGAAGGGCCAGATTTCAAAAGTGCTCAAGGCCAGTTTTTTTCACGGCCCAGTCTCCACAACTGGCTCCTGATTTTTCAGAACAGCTCAGGTCCCTTATTAGAGGCATTGAACTACAGCTCACCTTTGCAGACGTGCTTAGAGCCCACCCACTATTCCCCCTCAGCACTCGTTCTTCTGAGCATTTTTGAAAGTCTGGCCACTTACTTTGGGGGCCTGATCCAAAGTGCCGTGAGGACAATGAGAATTATTCCACTGACTTCAATGGGCTTTGGATCGGGCCCTTGGCCTTTGGATTGGGCATAAATCAGAGCTGGGCTTTTAAAAAAATTTTTTGGCTTTAAATGGCAACACACACAAATATCCACATGAGTTTCCTTTAAGCATAGCTGTCCGTATGGTCCCATCTGATCCTGTTTCCCTCTTGCTTTAGAGACCTACCTCAGCCTTTTATATCCTTGAGTTGGAGAGAATATCTGGCTACCTGGATGAGTCAGCAAAAAAGCTCTACAGCTGATGCAGGGTCCTAGAACTAGACACTATGGAATTGTCTGCAGAATATTCCCTGTTAACAACGGCTACCAGGGCCAGCTCCAGGGTTTTTGCCGCCCCAAGTGGCGGGGAAAAAAAAAAAAGCCGCCATCGCAATCGGCGGCAGCTCAGCCGTGCTGCTTTCTTCTCCCTCCGAGAGGGACCGAGGGACCCGCCACCGAATTGCCGCCGAAGAGCCGGACGTGCGCCCCTTCTCCTTGGCCGCCCCAAGCACCTGCTTGCTAAGCTGGTCCCTGGAGCAGGCCCTGACGGCTACATAGGCGGTGAGCTAGGTTGTCGGCACTGTTCATCTAGGTGAAATCATGCTCCTATCACTGTCAACTCATCCTTCCTCCCCACCTCTGACTGGTTTATCTCATCACCCTGTGCATCTTGTTATTAAGCAACATTGGAAGCTTTTTAGGGCCAGGCCTATCTTTCCCTACATACAAACAGGGCCTGATTTGAGCAGTGCTGGGCACCCACAAGTCCAGCTGAAATCCATGGGAACTGCTGCACTCACCTTGGAAATTCAGCACCTACATAAATATTCGTGACGATTTAGCACAGAATTATGCAGGGCACTCCTCCTATTTACCTCCTGAAAAAGGTGTGAAGTGAACATTCTACCTGATTTTATTTCCCCTGTTGGCATGTCCACATTTACACTGGTGCAATCAAAGATTTTAAACAATTCAGTAGGCACACGGTATAGCTCAGGGTACAACCAGGGATTTTTTTCCCCCTCAGAGAAGCCACACTTGCGAGTTGCAGCGCTGTAAAGCCGCCCCCAGCGCTGTAACTCACTCCCCGTCCACACTGGCAAGGCATTTGCAGCGCTGTATCTCCGTGGCTGCAGCGCTGCATGTACTCCACCTCCCCGAGAGGAATAGCGAGTATTGCGCCACTGCTGCAGCGCGGCAGCGCCAGTGTGGCCGCCCAATGCGCTGTGAATGGCCTCCAGAATTATTCGGCAGTATCCCACAATGCCTGTTCTAGCCACTCTGGTTATCAGTTCAAACTCTACTGCCCTGGCCTCAGGTAACCAACCATGTGACCCACCCTTTACATTCCCGGGAATTTAAAAAATCTCCTTCCTGTTGCTCAGCCCGGCGTGGCGTGGAGTGCTATCAGCGAATCTTTCCAGGTGACCATGCCGCCACGCGCCAAGCGAGCCCCAGTATGGAGCAATGACGAGGTGCTGGACCTCAGCAGTGTTTGGGGGGAGGAAACTGTCTAGTCCCAGCTGCGCTACAGCCATAGGAATTATGATACCTTCGGGAAGGTATCAAAGGACATAATGGAAAGGGGCCATGACCGGGACGCCCTGCAGCGCAGGATTAAAGTGAAGGAGCTGCAGAGTGCCTACCGCAAAGCCCGTGACGCAAACGGCCGCTCGGGTGCTCCCCCCGCGACCTGCCGATTCTACAAAGAGCTGGATGCGATACTTGGGGTTAACCCCACCTCCACTCCGAGCACCACCATGGACACTTCAGAGCCGGGGGGGGAGGTGTGGAGGAGGAGGAGGAGGAGGAGGAGGAGGAGGAAAACGGGAGTGATGGTGATGGGCCGGATGGAGACACCCCGGAATCCCTAGATGCATGCAGCCAGGAGCTCTTCTCGAGCCAGGAGAAAGGTAGCCAGTCGCAGCGGCTGGTACTTGGTGGAGGACAAACAGAAGAGCAGGTTCCCGGTAAGTGGTTTTTTTTTTTTTCGGGAAGGAATTATTTCGGTGTGGTTTAGCACATCGCGGTAATCGGCCTCGGTAATCTCCTCGAATGTCTCATCCAGAATGTGTGCAATGCGCTTGTGTAGGAGAGCCACCGTGGTCCTTGTCCCAGCCAGGCTAGCGTGTCTGTGCCACTGTGCCACGAAGGGCGGGGGGGACCATTGCTGCACACAGGCAAGCTGCATATGGGCCAGGGCGGAAGCCGCATTGCAGTAGAAGACCCTCCCTTGCTTCCCAGGTCACCCTCAGCAGCGAGATATCGTCCAGGACGAACTCCTGTGGAAAATGTTGGGACAGTGTTCAGTGAAGGTGCCCCCTGAAGCTGTTGGCTCTCCCCTAGGCACAGAAACCCAGAGGACAGTACAGCCCTGAAACAATCAGTCCCCCTAACTCACCATTTTGAGGCTCCCGTGGGTTGTGTGTGCTCTGTTTGGGATGGGAAAATTATGCTATTGTGTAGACCCTGTGTGTGCCCTCCTTAAGTGCGGGGGAAATCATTACTCTGTCTGCTATAAGCAATGCTGCCTCTGTTAAATGTTGCATTTTGCCTATACAGCTACAACAACCTTGAGACCTCAGCCGTCCCTCTTATCGCCTGCTCAAAGACTGCAAAGACTCACGAAGGGACCGCGAAAAACCAAAGAAGACATGCTGCAAGAAGTGATGCGGCAATCTATTAGAGAGAATGAGAAAGCACAGAACTGGAGGGAGAGAGAAAGCAGGATCCGCCAGGAAAACGCAGCGCACCGGCGGCAAAGCACGGAGCACCAGCAGCAAAGCACAGATCGGCTCATAAGCATCCTGGAGCGCCAAGCAGATGCTATCCAGGAGCTCGTAGCCATGCAGAAGGAGCAGTCCCGCGAACGCAAACACCCCCCCCCAGCCCTTGTCCCAAAACTCTTTCCCTTGTGCCCCACTGTTACCTCCAACCCACTTTTCCCAACTTCCGTGTTCTTCACGCCACCAGCTGCCTCCAACACCAGTATCTTCACCACCCAGCCCTGAAAACCACGACCCTTACCCTCTGCACTCAACCCCCATCACCATGCAGTATAGCTGTCCTGAAGTGCAGCACTCACTGCACAGCACACCAGACAGGACATACGTGAATCTGTGATTGTACCGTTCCCCACTCCACCCCCTTGCCCTTTCTGATTCCCAAGCAGTTGTGTTTCTTTTCAATAAATGGATTTTCTTTTCAATAAATGGATTTTTTGGCTTTGAAAACATTCTTTATTATTGCATAAAGTAAAAGATTCCTTAGCCCAGGAAATAAACAGGCACTTTTTATTTCTGCTTAGCAGAACACTGCTAAGTCTGCTTAGCAAACCCTGATTCCTAAAGTTTGGAACTACTGCACTTCACTCCTGTGCAGGGCACCAGATATCACTGCTGGTTTTCAGCCTCAAATTGCTCCCTCAAGGCATCCCTAATCCTTGCAGCCCCATGCTGGGCCCCTGTAATAGCCCTGCTCTCTGGCTGTGCAAATTCAGCCTCCAGGTGTTCAACCTCGGAGGTCCATGCCTGAGTGAAGCTTTCAGCCTTCCCTTCACAAAT
Source organism: Malaclemys terrapin pileata (assembly GCF_027887155.1). Taxonomy (NCBI): domain Eukaryota; kingdom Metazoa; phylum Chordata; order Testudines; family Emydidae; genus Malaclemys; species Malaclemys terrapin. Next base: position 145,198,493 of record NC_071508.1, on the reverse strand, counting down.
ATTATGGAGGGTACAGCACGTGGATATAACCACGGGGATGCTGTGTTTGGCCAAGTCCAGCTTCCCATACGGAGATCGCCAGCGGCCCTTTAAACGGCCAAAGGCACACTCCACAGTCATTCGGCACCGGCTCAGCCTGTAGTTGAACTGTTCCTTGCTGCTGTCAAGGCTCCCTGTGTAGGGTTTCATGAGCCACGGCATTAACGGGTAAGTGGGATCTCCAAGGATCACAATGGGCATTTCAACTTCCCCTACTGTGATCTTCCACTGTGGGAAAAAAAGTCCTGGCCTGCAGCTTCCTGAACAGCCAAGTATTCCGAAAGATGCGTGCTTCATGCACCTTTCCTGGCCAGCCAGTGTTAATGTCAATGAAATACCCACGGTGATCCACAAGCGCCTGGAGAAGCATAGAGAAATACCCCTTCTGATTAACGTACTCAGATGCTAGGTGGGGTGGTGCCAGAATAGGAATGTGCATCCCATCTATCGCCCCTCCACAGTTAGGGAAACCCATTTGTACAAAGCCATCCACTGTGTCCTGCACGTTACCCAGAGTCACGGTTCTTCTGAGTAGGATGCGATTAATGGCCCTGCAAACTTGCATCAACACGATTCCAACGGTCGACTTTCCCTCTCCAAACTGGTTTGTGACCGACCGGTAGCTGTCTGGAGTTGCCAGCTTCCAGATTGCAATAGCCACCCACTTCTCCAGTGGCAGGGCAGCTCTCAATCTTGTGTGCTTGCGCTGCAGGGTGAGGGCGAGCTCCTCACACAGTCCCATGAAAGTGGCTTTTCTCATCCGAAAGTTCTGCAGCCACTGCTCGTCATCCCAGACTTCCATGACGCTGTGATCCCACCACTCGGTGCTTGTTTTCCGAGCCCAAAAGCAGCGTTCCACGGTGCTGAGCATGTCCGTGAATGCCACAAGCAATTTCGTGTCGTATGCGTTACGCGGCTCGATAGCATCGTTGGACTCCTCAATCTCACTGTCACTTTGGATCTTAAGGAATAGTTCGACAGCCAAACGTGACGTGCTGGCGAGACTCGTCAGCATACTCCTCAGCAGTTCGGACTCCATTTCCCGCAGACAGATCGAGCTGCACAGAAACGGTTGAAAGATGGCGCCAAAGGTGGACGGAAACAAAGGGATTTCTGAGATGCGAAGAGATGCATCACGGGGCGTTTTGACAGGACCCAGAATCCCGCGCACCCACGCCCCCTTCCCACAACTCATGGCGCCAGAATGGGAAAAGGTGCTCTGTGGGATAGCTGCCCATAATGCACCGCTCCCAATGGCGCTGCAATTGCCGCAAATGTGGCCATGACAGTGCGCTGGGCAGCTGTCAGTGTGGACAGACTGCAGCACTTTCCCTACTCAGCTGTACGAAGTCAGGTTTAACTCACAGCGCTGTACAGCTGCAAGTGTAGCCAAGGCCTTCTTTGACAGGTAACAAACCTTGTGGGTAGGGGGGAAGTGGTAGATGTAGTTTATTTTGACTTTAATAAGGCTTTTGATACTCTCACCTGACCTTCTCATAAACAAAGTAGGGAAATACAACATAGGTGGGTGAATAGCTGGTTGGAAAATTGTTCCCAGAGAGTAGTTATCAGTGGTTCACAGTCAAGCTGGAAGGGCATAACGAGTGGGGTCCCGCAGGGATCGGTTCTGGGCCTAGTTCTGTTCAATATCTTCATCAATGATTTAGATAATGGCATAGAGAGTACACTTATAAAGTTTGCGGGCGATACCAAGCTGGGAGGGGTTGCAAGTGTGTTAGAGGATAGTATTACAATTCAAAATGATCTAGACAAACTGGAGAAATGGTTTGAAGTAAATAGGATGAAATTCTATAAGGACAAATGCAAAGTACTTCACTTAGTAAGGAGCAATCAGTTGCACACATACAAAATGGGAAATGATTACCTAGGAAGGAGTACTGCAGAAAGGCACCTGGGATCATGAGCTAAATATGAGTCAACAGTGTAACACTGTTGCAAAGGAAGCAAACATCATTCTGGGATATATTAGCAGGAGTGTTGTAAGCAAGACACGAGAAGTAATTCTTCAACAAGAAGTAATTCTCCATGCTGATTAGGTCTCAACTGGAGTATTGTGTCCAGTTTTGGGCACCACATTTCAGGAAAGATGTGGACAAATTGGAGAAACTCCAGAGAAGAGCAACAAAAATGATTAAAGGTCTAGAAAACATGACCTGTGAGGAAAGATTGGAAAAATTGGGTTTGTTTAGTCTGGAGAAGAGAAGACTGAGGGGTCATGAAAACAGTTTTCAAGTACATAAAAGTTGTTACAAGGAGGAGGGAGAAAAATTGCTCTCTTTAATCTCTGAAGATAGGACAAGAAGCAATGGGCTTAAATTGCAGTAAGGGAGGTTTAGGTTGGACTTTACGAAAAACTTCCTGTCAGGGTAGTTAAGCACTGGAATAAATTGCCTAGGGAGGTTGTGGAATCTCCATCATTGGAGGATTTTAAGAGAAGGTCAAACAGCTGTCAGGGATGGTCTAGATATACTTAGTTCCGCCTTGAGTGCAGGGGACTGGACTAGAAGACCTCTCGAGTTCCCTTCCAGTCCTATACTTCTATGAATCACAATTATCATAGATTTTAAGCCCCGAAGGCACCATTCTGACAATCTAATCTGACCTCCTGCATAGCACAAGCCACAGAAATTCACCAGTGATTCCTGACAAGGATGTTACATTTAATTATATTATGGTCACTATTACTGAGCGGCTCAGCTATATTCACCTCTTGGACCAGATCCTGTGTTCCATTTAGGATTCAATCAAGAATTGCTTCTCCCTTTGTGGGTTCCAGGACTAGCTGCTCCAAGAAGCAGTCATTTATGGTGTCTAGCCTCCTGCCTACAATCCCATAGGTCTGTATAAGCTGTTTACTGGATAGGAGTCAGAGAAAGAACTGTTTGAATCAACTTGTATTAAACCTGTTAAAGCTTGTCACTAAACGTTGCTTTAAATCTATTGCAGTTTTTCCAGAGTGACATGCAATGTAAAAAAAAAAAAAAATTAGGTTTAAGAATTTCCTGCTTCTGTTGGTTGGAAATACTGGCTTTCGGACATTGAATGCATTGGCGAAAAGGATCAACAATGTGATTTTTTTCCGAACAGTCTGTGATTATAAGCCATGAACTGTGATATTTTCCACCAGAGTCATCCCATGAACATTGTTTCCCAGGATTCAAGCCATTAATAATCCTAGGAAAATATTATTAGCAGGATTCTCTAATGAAGGTGAATTATATAAAGTACTGTAGTAGAAAGAAAGTATAAGGGATTAATAAGATATATCTGACCACCAGATGGCATCTGGAGTCTGAGAATTATTTTACATACACAGTAGCTACTGCAGAAAAGTAAATAATTTGCCAATTCAGTTTTAAATAGCACAAGACAAGAATCCACACCTGGGAATAAGAACCTGCAACATTTCAGCTCTGAACAATTTTTTTTCTATTCAGTTTGAATGAGCTACAAAACATTTGACTACCTGCAATCCTGCAGCCATTTCTTGACTAATCAGTATCAAATAAATGATTTAACCTGTTTAATCCCCATTGATATGAAAGTAGTTGTGCATCTGGTCTAACACAGTTTTGATCTAGCCTCATCTGACACCAAGTTATGCAGAGGACCTCTAGCCAATCTCCCTTGTCCTGTCAACAATTGCCCCCAGGATTTCTAGCCAACCTCCCTTTCCTGTCAACAATTGCCCCCATGATTTCTAGCCAACCTCCCTTGTCCTGTCAACAATTGCCCCCATGATTTCTAGCCAACCTCCCTTTCCTGTCAACAATTGCCCCCATGATTTCTAGCCAACCTCCCTTGTCCTGTCAACAATTGCCCCCATGATTTCTAGCCAACCTCCCTTGTCCTGTCAACAATTGCCCCCATGATTTCTAGCCAACCTCCCTTGTCCTGTCAACAATTGCCCCCATGATTTCTAGCCAACCTCCCTTGTCCTGTCAACAATTGCTCCCATGATTTCTAGCCAACCTCCCTTTCCTGTCAACAATTGCCCCCATGATTTCCATTAGAAATGGGATTCTTATTTGCTATTAAATTGCTTTAGTCTCAAAATGCTGTTTCTGTGGATTGTTACACAGATGCGTTCCACCCCAGAAGTGACTACATTTCAGTAAAATGATCCCTATATATCCCTTCCCTTCTGTACAGGGGCATTGGAAGGTATAATTATTTGGGCTCCAGTACCGCATGGGTTGAACACATGAGTAACTTCACTCATGAGAGTAGTCCCAATTGAAGTCAATGGGACTATTCATGCAAACAAAATCAGGGCAGGTCTTCACTACGGGGGGGGGGGGGGGTCGATTTAAGATACGCAAATTCAGCTACGCGAATAGCGTAGCTGAATTTGACGTATCGGAGCCGACTTACCCCACTGTGAGGACGGCGGCAAAATTGACCTCCGCGGCTCCCCGTCGACGGCGCTTACTCCTACCTCCGCTGGTGGAGTAAGCGCGTCGATTCGGGGATCGATTGTCGCGTCCCGACGAGACGCGATAAATCGATCCCCGAGAGATGGATTTCTACCCGCCGATTCAGGCGGGCAGTGTAGACCCAGCCTCAGACACCTGCCTAAGTGTTTGCAGGATGAGGGCCTAAATGTTTGTAAAGCTCTTCAGGATCATCAGCTGGAAGGTGCTGTAAGTATAAATTATCACATTAATATTGACAACGTGTGATTGCAAAGGGAAAATCGGGTTTAGAGCAGGAATTAGTATCCGCAGAGGAAAATAATGAATAAACATTTAATTGCACATAGAGTTTATACAGAAACTCTATGTGCAATTAAATGTTTATTCATTATTTTCCTCTGCGGATAGTAATTAATTTATAGATATGCAGCCTGAGAATACTATTGCTTACATAACGGCAAATATTTTGTTACGTACATATTGCGTTGTGCTCTGGAGCAATCTGTAGGATGTGCAATTTTTACTGTCAACCTTTGGTAATTTCTACTATAGGGCATATCCTTAAAACCTGTTTTTTGTAAGCATTTAACATGTAGCACTTGGTGTCAGTTATATTAAATAGTTATATCCTAGGATCTATCGCATTTAAGGCACTGGAGCATACCTACAACTTATTGCAAAAGTTGAGCATACCTACAACTTATTGCAAACATTGATATAGCAATACAAACCAGGAAGCCTGGTAGCCTGCAAAAGGGAGGGCGGGTATGAAGAGAACGATTTGCCAAAGAAGCCTGTTTGTAGAGCTTTAAATAAGAAAGCATTTGAGCAATCAGTGTGTTCCTAGGAGATATGCAAAGCTCAACAATTTCTGGAAGGTTTTGTAGTCAAGCCAAAAGTTCAGATTATTACCAGAAGTTTCAGAATCCACTTAAAAATAAAGATTTTCAAACACTTCCTCTGTTTCCCTTTCTTCTCTCTCATGTATTATTTGTGTCACAGTAGCACCTAGAAGTCTCGACTGAGATGAGGGTCCCACTGCGTTAGGCACTGTACAGACACATAGCAGCAGACAGTCTCTGCCCCAAGGAGTTTACAATAAGTAGATAAGGCAATGGGTGGGAGGGAAATCAAAGATACTGGAAGGTGAAATGACTCATCACAGAGCAGGTCAGAGTCAGGAATAAACTCATGTTGCCCAGATATGGACTCACTCTGCTGTTGCTTCCGAAGACAAAAGAATGTAACCTCCCCAGTCCCCACCTCTGCCAGCCTGTTCTTCTTCCAACCTTTCTGCTTTCATATTTCATTAAAAATAGTGTTACATCTCCTACCTGGGGAGCTTGAGCTTCCTGCAGTATCGGGTGCTGATTCTGGGCCATACTGACATACAACACAGAGGTACTGGGGAAATTGTGTGGAATAAAGGGTTAAGAGCTGTCTGCTGTGGAACAAGGCACAAGTTATCTGCCATGGAAAAATTGTCACGATAAGTTGGGTATCTCTTGGGTGGATTCATAGAGTGAAATGAAATCTACAATAGCTCCAGGCAAACTTATATCTCAAGCTTTCCTCCTTAACAGGATAGGCTCTTCACATAGGATGTGGTGAACATGCCCAGACGTTGGCTTCAGGACCGTCTTTTAGCTGCGTTTCTCTGATCTAGTGTGAATTGTTTACAAAGGTCTGAACCAAGTTAAAACTGAAGTGTGGGCCAGCTCAGAAAATTCCTCTGTCTGTTAGGTAATATTATACAGCTGCTATTCTGAGACCGGATCCAAAGAGCACAGAAGTCAATGGGCATCTTTCCACTGATATCCATGAGCACTGGATTGGAGTGGATGCATTTGGAAGAATTCTTCAAATATTTTAACTTGACATGGGCTGAAGCAGCCGTGTTGGATTTTGGGATTCAAGCCCAGTTCAGGACTAGGTTTTGGTGTGGTTGTTGATTATTATTTATGACTTAGAAGAATCCAAATTATGCTAGACACTATCCACATACACAGGAGGAAGAGACAGTCCCTGCCACACAAACTTACCATACAAGGCCCTAATCTTGAAAGCTGTTTCACCTCCCTCGACTCTCATGCCTGCATGCAGCTCCATTGAAGTCCATGGGGCTCCAGTAGGCACAAAGGTTGGCTAGAGTAGATCTGCTTGCAGGGTCAAAGACGAAGAAGCCAAACAATGCTGTGACACACTGTACCTCAGAAGTTCATAGCTTGACACCAGCATCACAGTGTGAGAGGCCACTCTGGTTGGCAGGTTTGGGAGGGCTCAGTGGTCCAGCAGTCCATGTTGCATCCCGGGGACCCTGTCACAAATGCACAAGGTGAGGGAAGAGGGATTTAAGGGAAGAGGGTAGTGGTCTTGCAGAATATTTCACAGGGCACTATGGGGAGAAGCTTGAATATGGTTGTCAAAGAAGCAGATAAAGGATAGTCAAGGCAAGCATCATTAGCAGAGGGGGATGGGAGCAACACAATAAGACACAAGAGGAGAGAAGTAATGAAGGGCAGAGCTGTGAAGAGACTTGGAGACGAGGAACTTTATGCAGTGGATAGGAGGCAGCCAGAAGATGGATTCAAAAACAAGGTCAGAGTGATGGGCCCAGAAGATGAGTTTAGCAGATGCATTTTGAATGGAGAGAAGGGGGGAAGAGGTGGTTATCAGAGCAGCCAGAGAGTAGGAGGCTGCTGGAATTGAAAGGACATGGTGGGATCCTGAATGAGATTGAAATAAAAGGTTAGATTCGAGACGGCACCAAAATCTCATGAGCCAGATCTGACCCAGAACTAAAACAATCATGCTGGGTTCAAAGGTCAGAAATCCATCACAAGGTATGCAAAGTCCTGGTCTTAGGCCATTTTAATCTTAACTAAACTATGATACAATAAATAATTCATTTGGGCAAATGTTTGCAGGGAAATCATCATCATCAGAATTTGTCTGGTTTCAAGTTGCTGAAATGGTCAAAAAACAGGATCAGTTTTGTCATCATTTTTAAAGTTCTCTACAATATTTTGCATGAATTTCTTTCTTCTTTTGCTGTTAGGGTGACAGCAAAAAAGTGTGGCAAATTTTTCATGTCTCTTGTTTGAAATTTGAGATGCATTTGTTGGTTGTGATTAGTGCTGGTATATATAAAAAAGGTAAAAACGTTGACCCAAAATTTTTAAACTCTTACCAGACAAAATATTTAAGGAACTAATTTCACTGAAAATTCCCCCCTTTATTAGAGTTAAAATTTGAAATTTTAATAATAATTTGGTCAACATTTTGAAATTTTTTTACCATCTTTAGCTGTGGCTGGTCACAAGTTATTGGTCTTTGTTTTCTGACTGACTGAACCTGGACTATGTGATCAGCAGGGCTAGCAGAAACCACCTTGATTCACTTCCACAGAGGTTAATGGCGGCCATGTGTGCCCAAGAGTTTCCATAGCAATTACTCATATGGGACGTTATGCAATCTGCTGCTTTTCAGCCCCTACGAACTGGTGGCAGCAGCAGGGAGTAGTTCTGTGCTGTTCCTTGCTTCAGTGAGGGGAACACGGCCTATTATCTCCCATTCACTATCGGGAATTTGAGAGTGGCAGTAACCTTGCCTTGTAGCTCTCCAGAGACACTGGAGGGAAGAGCTGCTCATCCACTGAAGACAGGAGGAAGTTGGCAGCCAACAAGTCATTCTCCACAGAGACACGAGCCAGAGGTGATGGAGATCTTGGCCTGGGCTGAGGGGGAGATGTCCCACGGTCTACAGGATGGAGGGGATTCGAGTGAAGATAGAAGATCTCACACAGATTTGCATAGTTCAGATATGCCTAGTTCAGGTTCTGCTGAGGTTCCCCATCGCTAATATGACTATGGTGAGGCAGTCATAGGTGGAGTTTGGAGGGACATGGGGGCATTGCCCCCCCAAACTGCAAGCCTCAGGCAGACAGCCTGAGAGTGCAATGCAGTGAGTTCTGCAGAGGAGACAGGAGACATGCTGCTCCCAGCTTGTGCCCCTGAGGCAGGGAGTCAGAATTTTGTTTATGAACAGAGTGATTAACAGGTGATTAAGATAAGAAAGGGCTGTTAGGATGTTTCTTAAAGTTACATGATCTGTTCCAAGCATCCGAAGAAGTGGGCTGTAGTCCACGAAAGCTTATGCTCTAATAAATTTGTTAGTCTCTAAGGTGCCACAAGTACTCCTGTTCTTCTTTTTGTAAAAAGTAAGTAGCCTAAATCAGTGGCTCCCAAACTTTAACAACCTGTGAACCCCTTTCACTAAAATGTCAAGTCTTGCGAACCCCCTCCTAGAAATGAATATTTCCAGGGATTTTCTCCTTTGCCTGAGTATAAATTATAAAAGCCGTGATCTTGGAAATACAAAATTTGTTTTCATGACATGCTTATTACACATGATTTATTATTAATTGTTATTTATCATTACAGTATTTTTATTACATTATGAAAACGGCAACACTCTTCCAAAATCTCACTTTAGTAGCTTGTATCACTTTGAATAAGCCTGTTATAAGACAAGGCTCCTATGTTTCATCAAGGAGTATCAGATGTGAAACAGCAGGAAGGTATTTAAAAAACTCAAAGAGTTCCTCCTACACAAGCATTCAGGTCTTGAGCAGTCCAGGCAAACAATTAGGGTGGCCAGACAGCAAATGTGAAAAATCGGGATGGGGGTGGGGGGTAATAGGAGCCTATATAAGAAAAAGACCCAACATTTGGGACTGTTCCTATAAAATCAGGACATCTGGTCACCCTACAAACAACGCACGTTACAATAAAGCTTAAACTTGTTCTTCATAATAATTTTAAAAACAATACTAGCTGCCTATTTAATTTTAAAAAACAGCAAAAAATATCTACCTCCCTTTCCATTTCTTATAGGAGTCTTGAAGTTTAAATCTCCTCAGTGTGATAGGTACACTTGCTTTGATCTGCTTAGTTCTTGGAAGTCCAGGGGCTGCTGGCCCCGTGCTGCCCGGGGTTCCTAGGGACAGCTCTGTCCGCCATTAGGGAATTTTTTCCCGAGAACCCCCTGTAACATTTCATGAACCCCCAGGGGTTCACGAACCCCAGTTTGGGAACCACTGGCCTAAACAATAGAAAGTAATTGTAGATTTTTCTACAATTGTTTCAGTTGTTGTATTCAAGAGGTGGTATCTTTCTTTGTGAAGATAACTGATTGTTTAGACAAAAGAAATGCAATAGATCGAAGGCATTTGATACAGTTCCACATGAGAAATTATTAGTTAGATTGGAGAAGATGGGGATTAATATGAGAATTGAAAGGTGGATAAGGAACTGGTTAAAAGGAAGAAGTAATTCTTCCGCTCTGCTCCGCGCTGATTAGGCCTCAACTGGAGTATTGTGTCCAGGTCTGGGCACCACATTTCAGGAAAGATGTGGACAAATTGGAGAAAGTCCAGAGAAGAGCAACAAAAATGATTAAAGGTCCAGAAAACGTGACCTATGAGGGAAGATTGGGAGAAAAAAAGGGGCGGGGGTTGTTTAGTCCAGAAAAGAGAAGACTGAGAGGGGACATGTTTTCAAGTACATAGAAGGTTGTTACAAGGAGAAGGGAGAAAAATTTTTCTTCTTAACCTCTGAGGTTAGGACAAGCAGCAATGGGCTTAAATTGCAGCAAGGGAGGTTTAGGTTGGACATTAGGAAAAACCTCCTGTCAGAGTGGTTCAGCACTGGAATAAATTGCCTAGGGAGGTTGTGGAATCTCCATCATTGGAGATTTTTAAGAGCAGGTTGGACAAACACCTGTCAGGAATGGTCTAGATAATACTTAGTCCAGCCATGAGTGCAGGGGACTGGACTAGGTGACCTCTTGAGGTCCCACCCAGTCCTATGATTCTACAACAGGTCATACTGAAAGGTGCAGTGGTTCTCAACCAGGGATACACATACCCCTGGGGGTACGCAGAGGTCTTCCAGGGATACATCAACTCATTTAGATATTTGCCTAGTTTTACAACAGCTACATAAAAAGCACTAACAAAGTCAGTACAAACTAAAATTTCATACATTGACTTGTTTATATTGCTCTATATACTATATACTGAAATGTATGTACAATATTTATATTCCAATTGATGTATTTTATAATTATATGATAAAAGTGAGAAAGTAAGCATTTTTTCAATAACAGTGTGCTGTCACACTTGTATTTTTATGTCCAATTGTGTAATCAAGTAGTTTTTAAGTGAAGTGTAACTTGGGGGTACACAAGACAAATCAGACTCCTGAAAGGGGTACAGTAGTCTGGAAAGGTTGAGAGCCATTGGGTTAGAGGGAGGTTACTAGTTGAATTCCTCAGGGATTGGTCTTTTTATTACTGACCTTGGCACAAAAAGTGGGAGTGTGCTAATAAAATTTGAAGATGACACAAAGTTGGGAGGTATTGCCAATGCAGAGGAGGACCAGAATATCATACAAGATCTGGATGATCTTGTAAACTGGAGTAATAGAAATGGGATGAAATTTAATAGTGCAAAGTCATGCATTTAGAGACTAACAACAAGAATTTTTGCTATAAGCTGGGGACCTATCAGTTGGAAGCGACAGAGGAGGAGAAAGATGTGGGGTGTATTGGTTGATCTCAGGATGACTATGAGCCATCAATGTGATGCGGCCATGAAAAAGGCTAATGTGGCCCTGGGGTATATCAGGCGAGGTATTTCCAGTAGAGACAGGGAAGTGTTAGTGTCATTATACAAGGCACTGGTGAGACCTCATCTGGAATACTGTGTGAAATTCTGGTCTCCCATGTTTAAGAAAGATGAATTCAAACTGCAACAGGCACAGAGAAGGGCCACTAGGATGATCTGAGGAATGGAAAACCTACCTTATGAAAGGAGACTCAAAGAGATTGGTTTGTGGGCAGGCACAGAATTTCCCTCCTCCCTATCTCCCCCACTGTGCTGCCCCATTGACCTGACTGGAGCCGACCTCCCCTCTGTCCCCCCAAATATAGAAGTCAAACTACGCCTGTGGTGAGGTTCTATATGTTTTTGGCTATGGTGAAGCTGATGTACTGTGGGTGCTTATTAGCTGTGTATGAGAGTATGGAGGTTCTCATGGTTTGTGTTTTTCCCTCTTTGTAGCCATAGGAGCTGGGTACAGAAGGAAGAGGAGGTGACTGTTTTTGTTGAGAATTCACAAATGGCTTTAAGGCTTAGTGGGCAAATAGCTGGGGGGTGGGGGGCAGGATCCCAATGTTAGGGCCCAGCCTGGAACTCAGTGGGACTGTCTTGCGAGGGGGGAAAGGAAGCAGTGGGATCTGGGATGCAGGAGCAGCAGGGTAGAGGCTGGAGGGGAAGCCGAAGGAGGGGGAATGCGAGCAGCACACAACATTCAAGGACTCTCCATTTACCAGCATCTTATGTATGCCTAGAAATACAATCAGCACAGCTGGTCAGGAATTTTTCATCAAAATATTTTTGTCAGCCGAAAATGTGCTTTCCATAAAATCCAGTTGTCCACAGGAAAATGTCAATTTTGCCAATTTTTTTTTTTTTTTTGTATTTTCTGTCAGAAAAATTGTTACACCATGTTTTGTTTGGAGTTGTGTTGACATTAATCTGTGTTCTGCCATGCCTCTTGCCCCTCTTCTCCCTTAGGGGCTGGGCTCCCTGTCCCTCCCATAAGGCACGGTAATGCACTCAGACAGACAGAGTGAGGTGAAAACAAATGGTGAGCTATTGTGCTTTCTTCTGGGACAGAAATCCCCAGGATACTTTCTAGAACTCAATAAAAAGCAATTAAGTGATTGTATCTCACTACATTTATTCTTCCTTTTCCTTCATTCCACTTATTCTTTCCTTTTGCTGACTTGATGCACCTTCTTTTCTCCAATGTTCTCTTTCCCCCCCTCCATCGTAGTGCTTGCCCTATTAACACTGGAGGTTTTCCCTGTAATTCTGTCTCCCGTTCCAGACCCTTTCCCCTGGTCATGTTGTCTCCCACCTTTTCCATGTTGTTTCGATTTCTCTCCTCCTTCCGTAGCCTTAGTCTTTCCTTCTCTACTACTCACTCTTTCTACGGTCTTCTCTCTCACTCCCATTCCTTCTCCTCGGGTTGTGTCTACACCAGGTGGATTTAGGAACAGTTTCCTCTAGGGATAATATGAACTTGGCTGTACTAGCAGGATCCCTAGTATAGATGAGTTTCCTATGGCTTCCAGAGGAAGGAGGGGTTGGGCCAGAGCAGCAGCGAGGGATAGAGAAGGGCAGAGAACAAGCAAGGGAGTGAAGTTGTGAGCACTTATTGGTGCAGCCCTTTGTTTACAATTGGGCAGGGGAGTGTGGTTGGCAAAAGTGAATCCTTAGATCTGGCCCTGTTCACAGTGGAGTGTAGCCAGCACTAAAGTGAGTGCGGTGTGAGTATGTAGGATACCTGTCACACGCACACCAGACAGTACCGAGAGCCCATGCTGAGACCACCACATAACACTCAGTGTCTAGGTCAGACTTTGTGATGCGTCAGCAACACATTTATAACAGCATGGAGGGATCCAGGTAGGGTTCCAGGCCAAAAGGTCTGTCTGATCTGATCCTATCTCCTCCTCTACATGTCACCCTTCTGAATGCCCATGTGCACATGTCATAGGAGTCAGTGGGTGACCTCCTCCTGGTCATGCACAAGGGCCAAACATCCATCTTCCTTTTCATGGCTCTCTCTGCAACATCTGATTCTAGTCTGTCTGCCACTTTTGATTCTGTTCACTGTAAGCTGGTGCTACTAAGAAAAGTGCATAGATGGCCCCTGTCCTTCCTCACAGGCCGCATCCAGAGTCGCAATGGGTAACTGCACCAAACTGAGCAGGGCTCGCCACTGGACGGTCTCACAAGGTTCCATTCTCTCCTGTAGCCAACTATGATATAGGTCTCCTTCGCTGCAAGCCATTGCTCAGCTACCCCACTGCTGAACAAAATCAGCTTCTGGAGGAGAAGCAACTTGCAACTACATGCAGGAAAGAAGGAAGTGGGTTGGGGGAGACTCTCAGAAGAACTAGCCAACTTCGTCCCCTCACTTGCTGTAGAGGTCCTCTGCCCCATCATTATCAAAACTGTATGCAGTCCAGGAGTCCTTAATAGTAGACACCCAAATAGTGATGGCTGCAAGAAACTCCTTATTCCACCCTCAGCTGGCCAGTAACCTGCACCCTCTCCTATCAGACACAGACCTTGCCACAGTGATTCAGACATTCACAGCCTACTGATTAGGTCACTGCAAGGCACTGGATGTAGGCATGCATCCACAGTCACTAAAGGAACTCTGGTGCAGAACACAGCAGCTTACCAGCTCTGACCTAGCTCAGTACCTGCTCCCATTCAGCAGCAAGATTTGGCAGCTGCTGTCCACTACTTTATGAAGTCGGATGCCTCTGCCTAGCCTGGCACCGTGCAGAACCAACCATGGCATGAGCTCTCTTGGGGGTGCAGGGCTGTGACACTTCTAGAGATGGAACTAGAGTGTGAGAGTCACAGGCCAGTTCTGGCCTTGCCTGAGCTGCTGTGTCCATATAATATATGTTGCTCTATCCTCCTCTAGCATTTCCCACCCCCAGCAACACTATCCCAAATATGGCTGCTACGGTACTTTGGCGTGAATTTACAAGCTCAACCTGGATTTGGCAAACCAATTCACGAACAGTTTTCAAGCCCTTGCAATTTCAAGGAGAGTAAAATTTCGAGGATGTGAAATCCTGAAACGGAGACAAAAATACCAGGCATGAAATGTCGTGAGAAATTTGTCCCCACCCCCGGTGATAAGTTTACGTGAAGTGTGACTGTACATTGCAGTGCATTAGCTCACAGCAGTTCATATGACAGGGTGCTACCCATAAGTCCTGAGCCAGCTGAGGTTATTCTAAGCAAGTCATTTCTGCATGACTTTAAAATTTAAAATTTAAAATTTTAAAATTTAAAATTTAAAATTAAATAAATAAATTTTAAATTTTTAATTAATTTATTTAATTTTAAATTTTAAATTTTAAAATTTAAAGTCATGCAGAAATGACTTGCAAACAGAAGTGCTTTGCAAGGTTCTGCCACGGCATTGTTAATGCATGTATCTCATGCATGGCACCTAGGCCATTCTGATTCGGAGCGCTTCCTAAGCGGATGCCATCTCACTGCAGCGAGAGGCTTTGTAATAGTTACAAAGAGAGGCGAGGAAGGTCCCATATCTTAAGGCACTGTGGTTTCCAGAGGTGAAATGCTAATGCAATCAGCCTGTACTTCCATAATGAAGCATCCAGACTGCTGTAGGGTGTTTGGGACTTTTCTCGTTTCACTACTCCACATTCCCAATGCCAGTTCAGGAGGGATTATTCTCATTGTGGAGTAATTGCAAGAAATATCTATTTCCCTCTGACCCAGCACAAGAAGGAAATGGATTCCATAGGAGTTTCCACAGGCCACCATCTCTGGTTTTGCTAAGTACATCCATGCTTAGGTGAACTGCATGAAGTCAACACATGGAGCCTCCTGCATTGACATTGGTGCCAACTTTTCTAAACCTTCCCTGGGACAATTTGGAGAAGAAGACAGGGCTCCTGCACTTGACCCATGAGAGGTGGCTGCATCTTGGTGAATTTTAGGGGACTGTAAAATGAATCTCTCAATGCTTAAGGCCTCAGAAGTTCTGGGTGCTCTGCCAAGGAGCCAGAACTCCAAAGAGCCTTTCCCACTCCCAAAAACCCCTTCCCAATAGGGGCTTCACCCCACCTACAGCTGGATTCCTGGTTCCCAATGGAACCATCCTTGCAGGGTCTCCCCCGCTGCAGCTTCCCCTTCAACCTCACCCTTTAGAAGGAGTCCTGTAGCACGGAGAAGCAGCACAAATTAACACCTTCAGGCTGTATTTACTAGTGCACAGGCTACAGTGACTTGTTCTCTGTCCCCCCATGGGTTTGAAGTAGAACCTGGAGGAGCCCAGCCTTCTCTCTTCTCCCCTCCCATCCCTGGCCCACTCCCTCCCATTCCTCCAAGCCCCAGAGAGAGGTGTTGGAGGGAGCACACTGCAGAGGCAGAACTCCCTCCTTCAGCGAGCACAGTGCACAGAGGCAGACGGCGGGGTCATGGGCTCTTTCATTTTTAATCTGAGCTCACCCATGCAAAGCTCTTGAGACAGTCTCATGTGCCCATGGCTGCAGAAGCGGTGCCAGGGTTTTTGCTGCCCTAGACAGCAGCGCTCCTCCTCTGAGCATTCGGGGGTCCTTCCGCTCCACGTCTTCGGGGCACTTGGGCGGCGGGTCCCGGAGTGGAAGGACCCCCTGCCGCCGAATTTCCGCCGAAGACCTGGAGCGGAAGGACCCCTCCCGCCGCTGAATTTCCACTGAGGACAGCAAAATGCCGCCCCCCAAATCCTGCCACCCTAGGCAACCGCCTAGGGTCGCCTAGTGGAAGCTCCGGCCCTGTATGGCCGAGTGAAAAGGACTTTAGGATGCAGCCTACAGCTAACTATGTATAATTCAGGATTTAGGGCCTGCTCCATAGCCCAAAGTTAGTGGGAGCCTTTCCACTATGCCTTGGGCTTTGGACTGGGCCCGCACATAACCTGAGATTTCGGGTATAAAGAGTTTTGTTCAGTAAGAAAGTGCCTGGCTGCAGGTCCCACCGTCCTCCACGTTGCTGGGCAAACGGGTCCCACTTAGTAAAATGAAGCGGAGTGAAAGAAACCTTTCGCCCCAACCACATTTCGTTCACCTTCTTTGTCCGTTTTGGGGAAAACTTGCTTTTGCTTTTTCCTCCCTCCGCATGACTACGTCAGGAGAAAGCGTTAGAAATAAATGGGAGCTAGTGCAAGATTGATCATAGGGAACGGCAATGGAGCGAGATGCTCCCATCTCTGCCTGACGGATCATCCCTGCCCCCTCCTGGATGTCTGGGAGAACTTGGAAGATTTCTCCCCAGGAAAAGGGGATTACGATGAATTTTCGTTCAAATCTATTTCAACAGTCGAGAATTTAGCTAAGCATTAAACGGATTAATTTTTTTGCCTGGATGCAGCCTTTTGATTATGCAGCCGCTGTAATGAACTCAACGTGGTGGTTTCCGATTTGGCCTTGTAGAGTTTGGCAAGAAGCCGTCGCCTGAATACGAGCCCTGCTGAATCCAGATTTGATTCCTCTCACTTGGCACTGCTTTCCCGCCTGCTGATGGAAGCTTTAAAGAAATAATAATAAAAAAACCCTTGCATCTGAAATGCTGCCAGAAAACATCAACGTGCTTTCAGGCTGCCATCTATTGTGCAACGCAAGCCTCTTAAGATTTAATATTTCTAAAACGGCAGTGCACCTGCTTGCAAGAAAAACTACCTTGTCACTTGATGACATGTTTTGTTAAATCACTTATTTTTTTGTATTTATTAGCTTCATAATGTGGATTTCCCCCTCCCTCTGGCTTCTATATTGAATAACACTTCCTCCTAGAATTACAGCTCATAATAACATGATGCATTTACCAAGATGCCTCAGTTCTCGGTCATTCACAAGTGAACAACTTCTATATACGGTCAGAGCTTAAATGATTTTGAGTGATCCTGGCCTAGTCCTTACAGCATTGCATCCTGCTGTACAAAACCACTGCTAAACCCAACTTGGCATGCTTTGGAATGATGCCGGTGCGCTAAAGGTCAAGTTGATTAACCCTGGAGATTCAATACCCCTTGTCTAACTGAAGAGGACACTCCTGTCAGGTCAAAATTAGTCCCACTCGGTTGCTACCAAGTAAGGTTTGTTTTGCTGAATGGGGAGAGCTTAAAAAAAAAAAGGGGGATACGTTTCCAACTCAGCAGGTGCCTTGCAAAGCCCTGGAATCTGACCCGTTGCTGTGCATTGTGTGTGTCTCAAGTGGGGAAGGAAATCTCCAAGTGCAAAAGTGTATTTCTGAGCACATGGCACCCTTTCACTTTGTTTCCACGTGTTGGATTAAAGTGTGGCTCTGTGATAGGGTGACCAGATGTCCCGATTTTATAGGGACAGTCCTGATTTTTGGGTCTTTTTCTTATATAGGATCCTATTACCCCCCAACCCCGTCCTGATTTTTCACACTTGCTGTCTGGTCACCCTACTCTGTGATAACCACTAGCCAGTTACCTTCTGCCTAGAAATATGCAGAGAAGTCATGTCAACTACATCACACTCTCCCATTTACAACCCGCCACTGGCTCCTTCACTGCAGACAAAAGACTATTTGTCTTTGCTGAAAAGGCCCTTCTGAGCTCAGCCCTGCCCTACCTATTATCAAGTCATCCACCCCAGTCTCCACTCTGCTGTTAATGCCAGCCTTCATCGCCCACCAGTCCAATTGTCCCTCAAGTTCCTCCGCATTTTCTCCAGTGCATAAAGGGCAACCTGGAGGGGGGCTCTCCCTATAACTCTCCATAATATCACTTCATCAGCCTGCTTCAGATCCCCAGAACCTGAAGTACACTTGACGACGATGGGCATTGCTGCCTTATAATGCCAGATAGGATCATTTCACTCTTGCCTTCTCTGCCCCACCAAGTACTGTCTCTTATTATACATATGCACAATGCCTGGCATTGGTGGCAGTTAGGGCCTCCCAGTGCTGCTGAAATGCAAATAAATAAGTATCCCCACTTTGTGTCAAAATTCCCATCTTCAGCGTGGCCACCACAAACAGCAGAATTCACCTGGGCTAGATATGCCCATCAGTAAGAGGGGTTTGTGCAGGCCTGTGTGTATAGTGGAAGGGGATTTTCCACACTTGGGCTTTGGAAGCAGGAACGCTGGGTGGCTCTACCTGCTCCAGTTTAGAAAAGCTCCCTGTGGCTTTTGGGGGCACCGGAGAGAGGAATTCTGAAGCCAAGAGGACTGCTGGTTGTTGTTCAGTTGAATGCTTCCTACCCAGAAATCTTTCCCAGAGATTGCCATGGAATCTGAACACCTCACAATCTTGGATGCCATAGAGTTTAAGGCCAGAAGGGAACAGCAGACCATCAAGCCTGACCTGTACATCAGACCATCCACACATTCCCGCACCACAGCCAACAACCAAAGTACTACGCCATTAGACCAACGTATTACATCCCTCAGAAGACTAATACAGGCAGCGAACTGGAGAGACTGAGGTGCACCAATACCTGAGCCCCCTCCAGTGGCAGGGAATTGATTAAGTGAGATATACCCAGATGCTCCAAGCCAATGACCTGCACCCCATGCTGCAGAGGAGAATATTTATCCCCTGTGAGGTAGAAGAGTACTTTTACAGTTGGAGAACTAAGACCACAAAGAAAATTACCCAGGATCACAGAGGGAGTCCATACAGACCAAGGAACTGATCCCCAGCCCCGCAACTTCCAAGCTAAAGCTCTAACCACCAGGCCATTCTTCCTCTAGATTTACAAGTAGCTTCTAGTAGCTGAGGTCTGGTGACACGCTGCGGGTATGTCTACACTGCAATTAGACACCCACGGCTGGCCTGTGGCCGCTGACTCGGGTTCATGGAGCTTGGGCTAGGGGTGGGTTGATTGTGGTGTCGACGTTTGCGCGCGGGCTGTGAGGAGGGTCCCAGAGTTCAGGCTCCAGCCCGAGCCCAAATGTCTACACTGCAATTAAACAGCCCCTCAGCCCAAGTCACCTGGCATGGGCCAGCTGCGGGTTTTCAATTGCAGTGTAGACATACCCCGAGAGGCCTGGGTGCGCTCCTGTTGCTGCACTAAGTCCTGTTCTTGGGCGATTTGCCCTTGTGATATATACAAATAGGGATTATAATGGGAACAACACCCTTACTTTTACCTGAGACTTATGCTGGAGGGTGGATGGCACTCTGAGGTGAAAGACAAGTGCACTAAGCCACCTGGTCTCTCTACGACTCTAAATAGGTTATTGAATAATCTGAGAATCTAAGACACTTTGTCAATATTTATCCTGCCGGCATATAACAGATCAGCTTTAGTAAATTAGGCTCTGCACTGCAATTGGCAAGCAACGTCTGATTGTTCCAATCAAGCCTTGCCAAATGTTCTAATTTATGCAGAGTATGTCTGCTGTCCTGGCTAGCAAATCAGCTAATCACTGGAATGTTTATCTCTATTGATTGCTGGTTAATTAGCAACACCCGCAAGAACAAATCCAATCCACTCTGATACTTGATTTTCCATATGATGGTGCCGCTAAAGGCAACCAATGCAGGGAAAGGGGCATGACCTTCTGATCCCACCACATGGGCACACGTGAACTCTGCTCTCATTGGCCAAAGCTTTCCCGCTGGAAACCCCCTTCGTAATCAACACCCACCCTTATTGTGCCCCAACCCAGTCTTACCCACAGAGCTCAGCACACTATTTTTGCTAGGAGTAAGAGTGATTTGTCTGCATACAGGACCATTGTTTGGGCCAGGCGTCCACATACACGTAAGTGCATATTGGTGAGACCGGCGCCCACTTACTCCATGGCCTTGGCTTGGTTTTGTCCTTCACCGCCAATCACCAATGCTCTGCTAAGTACTCCCCCTGCCATTCTGCAGCCAGGGGGCAGAATGGAGCAGGCCACTTCCACTCATGGGAGTGGAGACATGCATGTCTTGACAGAACGATTTCACTCCATGCCTTTACATTTTCCCCATAAACCTCATGTAATTGAAACAGATCCAAAATTGGTTAGCAGTCATCATCTTTTTTACTGTTGTGGTAAAATAAAAAGACAGCACCAAGTATCACTAATGATGTCGCAAGCACTTGCTTGATTTGGGAGTTTGCTTCCCTAGATGAAATTGCGGGAGTTAGTACAGACCGTGGTTTGACTGGTAAGTCAATGCATCTCTTTCATTTCAGAAGAATCCAATTCACCAAAGCTTCAGGGGGAGGGATAGCTCAGTGGTTTGAGCATTGGCCTGCTAAACCCAGAGTTGTGAGTTCAATCCTTGAGGGGGCCACTTCTGGGGCAAAATCAGTACTTGGTCCTGCTAGTGAAGGCAGGGGGCTGGACTCAATGACCTTTCAAGGTCCCTTCCAGTTCTAGGAGATGGGATATCTCCATTAATTTCTTCTGGTCGATCCTAATTCTACGGGATATTCCAAGACTCCTTTGTAATGGCTGCAAGCTTGGCCATTGAATGCAAACAGTATTTAAGATAAAACAACAAGGAGTCCTTGTGGCACCTTCGAGACGAACACATTTATTTGGGCATACGCTTTGGGGGGCTAAAATCCACTTCATCAGATGCATGGAGTGAAAAATACAGTAAGCAATATGTATATGAAAAGTTGGGAGTTGCCTTACCAAGTGGGGGGTCAGTGCTAACCAGGCCAGTTCAATTAAGGTGGAAGTGGCCTATTGTCAACAGTTGATTACTTTTGTTGTGCTAACAAGGCCAATGCAATCAAAATGGGCGTCGTGTTTAAGATGTATTTCCTCTAACCCCAGAGTAATCCTGAGTTACCCCCTAATCTCTGAATGGGCCTGATCCGAAGCCCACTGAAGTCAATGGGAATCTTTGCAATTACTTCAGCCGGCTTTGAATCAGGCCCTGTATGTTCAAACAATAATGGGCAAAACAAAATTCTCATCTCCTGACTTATCAATCTTGCTTTTGAATAGATACCATGATTCTGGTCTTAGAATGGCTGTGCCCCTACTGCATATTTTCAGTGTGAAGCTATCATAATTCAGACTATGACAGCCTTATTCTCTCTATAATGGGAAATTATTACAACTATAGCTGTATAATTTGGCTGTTAACTAAGCATAACCCATGTTTTTGTTGTAGTGATTTATGATTTAGTTATATGGGCGCTTTCAGAATACTATCAGATTTAAGATTTTGTTATGTGATCTTTCAGAATGTTATCAGATTTCATTTTTCATACAGATCTTAGTGGCTTTTCTGTTATTAGACTTCGCTGCAACATCCATCATTTGAAGTTTAAGCACTGGTAAATTTGACTTTACAGTTTATCAGATCAGAAGTAAAAAGGCAGAGAAAACAGGCTCATTCTGAATTAATGAGCAGGGTAATGCGTTTCTCATAACCAACAACAAAACACATAAATGGAAAGCCATTCTCTGGTTGTATGAGGACATAACAAATGGTCATAAAATGTATGAATCTATCAAACAATGCAAGCAGTGGCATAGATTTGTTCACTGAAAAAATCACAAGTGGCTTTAAAAGCTAGAAATCATGGACAATTCAGTCTAATTAAAAGTGAAGTTGGGTGTGAACCTATTTGAATAAATGTTTGTAAAAAAGATCAATTTCTAGTTATAAAGAGAATTATAACCACAGTAATAATGCTATATAGAAGAAAGGTCTATATCATGCACAAGGTATATCAATCAAATGGACAGTCCCAAGGTCTGGGAAAGTTCCCTAGCTACCAACTATGGAGTCCTACGAGGGACAAAACAGACCAGAAGGCCATGGCTAAACTTATTTTGGTTTATGCTGTTCTTTGCAAAGATAGCTCCATGAGCTAAAACCAGATAACATTTATTTATACTCCAGAAGAGGCATTAAAAACACTGGTAAGACTTTGACATAACCTAACAAAATCGAGCAAGATTGAAATGTACCATGCTGCGTCCTCCAACACCGAGGCATAACAGGACGCACGAAGAAAGTGACTAAGAGATACTCCATTGTTCCCAAGCGGTGGGAAGACATACAAGGCCAGGTCCTCAGCTTCTGTAAATGGAGACAAATTAGCTACATTGATGAGGTGGCCCATGGTACATTTCAGCCTTCATTGTGAAGTTCTTCACGTGTATTGATTGGTGTTCCAGCTGCACTGAATTTTTTAATTTCTGGTTTGGTGGGTGAGTTTCCTTCTTTGAGCTAACCTGCAAACATGAAGTGTGGAGACTTACCTACCTTCTGTGGGCATTTGCAGAGCACTTTGAGGATGGAAAGTGTTACAGAAGTGATACAAATAATAAGTGACAAGAAGAAATCTTAGCGGTGAATGTATGGACTAAAATTTGTCTGATACTGCATCTGAGGACTTGCAGGGGAAATCATGATCAACCTGTATCACATGGTTGTAAAATGTGTGCAATGTCCTCCTCTAGTCTCTATAGAAGATAATAGCCTGCTACTGCTGTCAAGCTAATAGAACTATTCGTTTAGCTCAAATGGGAAAGGTCCATGCTTTGGTTCTGAAGGTCCTTGTTTTAATTTATAGGCTAACATCCCAAAAGGATGCAGGGTTCCACTGGGAGTTGAGGGCACTCAGCACCTGGCAGGATCTGGCCCAAAGGATTGGATGGCTGTCAGCTCCTGACAACTGGAGTTAACTGGATGGGTCAGAGAGAGGCAGGCAGACAGCAACACTGATTACAGCCCAGGATTATAACCGTAATGCAATTATACTGGAACAGAACACAATGGGACCAGGCTACACGGATACCGAGGGACAATGACATTGACTGCAATGTGTCCAGAAATGAGATGTCAGAGGCTTGGTGATTTTCCTTCAAAGAAGCTCATGGAGACACGTGGAGCGTGGCTTGAATGCAAGTCCCCGTTCCTACTCTGCGGCATGATAACTGTAGTTACATTCTCAGATTGCTAATGGGAGAGAAGTCACAGCTGCTAGGGAAGCCGCCAGCATGCACCACCTGCAGTGGTTACGGCAGCATAAACACAGGGAGCTGATGTAAATAAATGTTTATCTGCCCACGCTCCCTCACAGGGTCATGAAGAAACCTTGCCAGGGAGCAGCAGGGATGGATCAGAAGGGGCTGCAGGGACTCTGTTCCCTTCCCCATGCACTGAAGATTGGGAGCCCGCTATGGAAAAGGCAGTTTGGTTGGACAATGTCACTTAAGGTGTTGGAATGAACCATCCCACCGAGGTGCCAGGGAATGAACACCTGCATTAACTCTGTTTCTCTCTGGGGGACGGGCAAAGAGGGAAAGGGTGGGTGTCACCCACTCCCAGACAGGCTGTAGCTTTTCTTCTGGAAGGAACCGAATGACAGCTAACATGCTACCAAGGAGAAACACAGCTCTGCAGTCAGCCGGCCAGCGCCATTAGAATGAACGTGGGTGAAAACTTTATAGATCAACAAAAGAGAACCATCACAGCCCCTGTGCCCCTCTCCTTGCTAGGTGAATACGAAGGAAGCATTAGGTCTGAATTCCATCTCAGCCTCATGCACACAGCTCCCACTGACTTTCAGGGCATGCATAGCCAATGGCAGAATTTTGCGGCTAATGTTTAAAAACATTTTCTCTACATAGACACCCTGTGACACCCTCTACCCCATGTGATACCCTATACTCCACTTTCAGCCCTTTTAGATGGTTAGGATATGTTGTGTATAAAGTATGCCCTGTGAGGGATCATTTGAAAGCTCAATCTACTGTGTATGACATCGCTGTATGTAAAATTATGGTATTTTGCTATATGATTGTTACTGAAGTATATTGTCATTCTGGGTGGTGCCCACAAACGACTTTCTTGAGACAAAAGCACACTGGCGGGCCAGCAAGGGCTAAAGAATCATTGCTGGTTTAATGGGTGTGATGTTGCACCCCATAATGCTTTATGGGAATATGCTTATGAATGTATACATGACATAACTGGAATATGTTTTATGCTACACATGCCATATAACATGTCTCTGTAAAAGTTATGATCTACTGAATACATTCCTCCTGTGACGTTGTGCAGTCTATATGGTTTTATAAAAACATGATAATACGTGAATATAATGTAACTGGGATAGTTTTATAAAGATTTAATAAGTGAATATAATGCAACTGGGATATGCTTCGTGCAAAAGGTCTCTTGTAAGGTATCATTACAAAGCTCATAATCTACTGAGTGTGATCATCCTATTTGTAGAAATGTACCACTCTTGTATCTAAAACTAGAAATATAAAACATAACTCTGAGGGCCTATTGTAATTATGCAAAGTGTGGGCCATTAATGATGGTTTGGAATCTTGATGACTCCCATTAACCAGGACCATTGTCTGCAGATGGCTCTGTTTTACCTGTGAGTCTTCCTGTATATGTGTGTGCTGGCAAGTGGGCAATGAAGTCTTGCAGTGACATGTGATCATGTCACCTGAACTGGTATCCATCTTTAACCTGGTGCGTTTCCAGTGAGGTGGGGTGGAAACCCAGAGGGACAAAGGGTTCCCGCCTTATGCAAAAGATATATAAAGGGGTGGAAGAGAACAAAGGGGGAGAGGAGCCATCATGAAGAATCCCCTAGCTACCACCTGAGCTGGAACAAGAGCTGTACCAGGGGAAAGAATTGTGCCCAGGCCTGGAAGGTGTCCAGTCTGAGAAAAAGCTTACCCTCAGAGATGCTTCAGTAGTGACTTGGAGTGGTTCCTCCCTGTCCATGTCAAAGGAAGGACAATCCGCCTCCCCATGCTGCCTAGCAGCTAAGAGCTGATCCACAGGTGAGTAGCTTGGTAAATCAGTAAATAGTCTAGGGCCTGGTCCCTCAGGACAGGGCAATTGGCAGCCTTTAGCCCAGCCCCCTGGCTGGGGCAGACAACCATCACAGTCAGGCTCAAGCCCAAGCCCTCTGGGCAGGGCAGAGCAAAAGCAGTCTATGGCCCAGCTCTCTGGCTGGGGCAGGCAGCAAAGAGGTGCAGGCCGTCCGGCCTAAGGTGAGTAGCCTGCAACCCCAGGGGTGGGGTTGGCACTAGGGGGTAAGGGGACCCGGGCCCACCCTACTCCATTGGGTCTCAGCTCAGGACCCCAACAGAGGTGGGAAGTCCTGCCACTGGGTCAGCAGGGATCTTGCCAAAACACATTGACCGTGGTTTCGGCAACACAACCGGACTAATGTCTGGTTTCTTTGGACTACTTCCTACCCCTACCTGTTTGTAGGGCTTTGTCGCTCATAGGCCCTCAGGCTTCTTGGCAGCTCCAGCAGCTCCTCCGGGTATTCACCTGCCAGCAGCTTCTCAGAATATTTCTCCAGAGGCAGGGGTTGAGAGAGCTTGGTCCCTGGTTCAAGAGGCAGCAGCATGGTACCAGTGTCAAACTCCTTCCCTGCCTCTTATACTTCCTGTTCCGCTCCTTTGCTTCTGGTGCAAGGGGTAGGCCCAGCCTGGCTCCACCCACCAGGGGGTGGGGAGTGGTTCCTCCCTGTCAGCGTCAGGAGGTGGCCACTTCACCTTGCTCCGCCACCTCTCCGCTCCACCTTATCTATCTCTGCTCATAACATCAGCGAATACCTGAAGACCACTGAACTAAGGGGAGTGGTCCCATGCTGAAAGGAAATCCAGACTGTGAACTCAGAACTGTGAACTGTCTGCAGCATCTGCTGTGGTGAGAAAAATATTTGCTATAAAACCTATTTAGCTTGGTAAAGTTTAGGAATTAGCTTGCAATTTTATCTTTTTATTTCTTTTGTAACCAATTCGGACTCTTATGCCTTACCACTTATAATCACTTAAAATCTATCTATCTTTCTCTAGTTAATAAACTTCTTTTATTGTTTTCTCTAAACCAGTGTGTTTGATTGAAGTGTTGGGGAAATCTCTACTTGGGTCCATAAGGCTGGAGCGTAGTCATTACCCATTGTTAGAATGACGGACTGTTTATGAACTTGTGCTGTCCAGTGGGCTACTGAACAGTATAAGACACACATTTCTGGGGGGCAAGGCTGAGATTGAGGTACATGTAGGTGTTGCCCTCTATGTAATTCACGGATGGCTGGGAATAGCATTCATGTATTAGCTGGAAGTGATTTTACTGCTAGTGGCTGTTCACAGCAAAACAGTGTAAACAGCACCCCAGGCTGATGGCTTAAAGAGACACAGCAGTCCAGGTTGCACCCTGGGGAATGTCACACACCCCTCTTCCTTCTTTCCCTCACCCTGTCTCCTAGTAGTGCCACAGCCTCTAAACCACCCTGCCTGTTCTCCTCCCTGTCAATTGACTCCTAGTTCACTCGTCTCCTGATCTCATCAGCACTTCTATCCAGCCACAGGGACTCTCCATCTCTGCCAGTCTCCCCAGTGCTGTGGATCTACTTCACGAGGGGGCAGTAGTATAAGAAGATGGTACAGAACTGCAGAAATGACATGGAAACAAGAGACTCAACTGGGCCAGGCAGCAGTTGGGGGCTGATTTTGAAACTTCCTCACATTTATGCAATAGTGGTGTTGGTCTCAGGATACTAGAGATACAGGGTGGGGGAAGTAATCTCTTTTACTCTTGAACAGAAGTTGGTTCAATAAAAGATATTAGCTCACCTACCTTGCCTCTCTTACCCTAGATTAAGCACTTATGCTAACTGATCAGGCCCGACGCTAACGGCTAGACTCTATTAGGCCTCAGACTTGTTGCAAAAGCTATTTCCATGTATACATGTTGCTCTTCCCTACTGTGAGGGTGTGTTCACTCCACACTTGCCCTGAAAGGGTTAATGCAGGCTAAAAAGGGGACCAATAAATCAGGCCACAGCTGAAGGAAATCAGGGGGTTTAAGTAATCCGCTAACTGACTAATGAGGGAGCCCAGCTGAGAAGGAATGAGCTGGAATGGTTTATAAAGGCAGGACGCGGGCAGCAGAGAGGGGGCTGCAGGGAAGTCGTCTGCAGTCACTCCCTAGGAGGAGGGAGTTTTGGAGCTGGCAGACTCAGAGAAGGGGGGAGCAGAAGGGCAAGGAACGGCTCAGGTGTAAGGCAGTAAGTCCAGAATGGAACAGACCTTGGCTGCTGATTAGAGGGTCCCTGAGCTGAAGTCCAGAGTAGAGAGTGGGCCTGGGTCACCCTGCCAGCCACTGGGAAAATGGCACCAACTGGGCAGTGAATGGGAAGACTGCCAGAGCCCGTGCGTAAGAAGAGACATTGATACCCTGGAAGGGTAACTTGGCTAGAGGGCTAAGCCATGAACACAGAGCATCTTTCCACACTGAGAGCCAGGAAGAGAAGGCAAGGCATGTGGCGAGAGACAGACGGGAGGCATCTATTTGGAATTAGCTAATTCCCAGAGCGATCAGGAGGTGGCGCACTAGTGGTGAGCAGAGCCCGTGACACCTACTTACATTACCACTTTAATATCAGCATCCTAGCTTTTCCTAACACATAGGTTGTAGTTTAAATGTAAGCATAAACCGGGACAGAATTTGGCTCCCTAAATAAAAGGCATACATTGTTTAGCCGCTTCATGTAAAGCACTGCCATGTGCTCACACGCTTCGTCGACATGATGCTTTCAGCGTCTTTGCTCTGTCAGCCTATTGCATATTTCCAGCTTCTGGAAAAACGAAATGTTCAGGACTCAGCGGTTTGTGTGTCCCAGGTACTTTACACAGCATTGTTTCACACTGCTTTCTGTCAGATCTGGACCATGCATCTTGCCAGCTGTCTCAGGGCTGGTTAAGTGTCTGCAAAGAGATGTTAGGCTTTATTTTCAGACAAGCAAAGGAAACATTTTGCTAGCTTGGTAGCTGGCTGCATACTATTGAACATGAGGACTGAGTTCAAATTCCAGACTTGGTCTCCTCTGATGGGGAGGGATATGGACGGAGGGAAAACAGGGGTTCTTAGCCTTGCTCAACAGGGATACGTGACTGCTCATGTCAGCCTTTCTAGCCAGAGAACAATTGTAACAGTGTGAGGCACATGGATGCAGGGGCAGAGGCAGCTGCATGAGGGAAAGCTATCTTGAGGGCCTCCAAGAAGTAAAAGGCTTGACTCAACCAAGCAGACCTCAGAGGGGAGAAAATGAGCAATATTCCTACTGATGTGAGGCTGGGGTGTGCACAAGGAGATCAGTGGGATAATCCAGCACATCATTGTCCCCTGCTGAGTAGCTACCAGCAGCCCTGCTGGAGCAGGAGAGCAGGAAACCAACATTAACACCCAATAACTAAATCAGTAGACCTAATATGACACGTCTTCACAATGGACAGACTGGAAGCAGTATCTTGAAAGATTTCAAATGGCAAACGACACAAAGAAACTGGAGATATACAGGAATCTTTTTAAATTCATGCGATGGGGAAGCAGGCAGAACAGATCTTTACATCCATTGATTTCACTGAAGATGGTCACAAAGATGACTGGGAAAGGGTTCTGGCTATGTTTGATGCCTACTTTATACTCCAGAGAAATGTGGTTTATGAAATAATAGGTTTCTATTAGAGAATTCAAGAACCATTGGAAAATGCTGAATGTTTTGTAAGAGCTCTGCCTACATGGCTGGGAATGCAAAACATGAAAATATCAGAGACAGGCTGGTTATTGGGTTAACAGATAACCTTTCACAACAGCGACAGCTGATGAAAGATTTAACCTTAGCCACATCTATACAGGAAACACAGCAGTCTGAACTGGTGAGACAGCCAAACCTAGAGCAACTTGACAAACTTGAAAAAACCCAAACTAGCTTAGAAACTGTCAACAGACACTTGAGTGTTAAAAGTCATTGTCACAAAACCCCTGAAGCAAGGAGAAAGAACTCTTGAGCTAAGAGAGACAAATTCCAGACTACATGGACAAGGTGTGGAAAAAGTCACATTCCAAGAGATGATGCATGTCCAGCCAGAGGCACATGGTGTTCTAAATACATTAAATATGGACATTTTGCAGTTGTTTGCTGCACTAAAGCAGCCAAAGCATCAACTAATATTACAGACAACCAAGAGCCCTTGTTTCTGGGATCTATTACTTATGATGACATAGAGCTTGCCTAGAGAGTGAAACTGAATATTCACGGCAAGACTACTGACTTTAAATTTGACTCAAGAGCTGATGTCATAGTCCCCTCAGAAGGAACTTACAATCACCTTCAACCCCTCACTCATCTGACACAGCTCTGACTAGCCTTGGAGGTATTCTGTACTGTATGGGCCAGTTCACCACAGAAACAACTCACAAAGATAAAAGCCATGCATTCAGAGGGTATGTAATGAAAGGACCACAGACCAATCACCTTCTCAGCTGCAACATGGCAGCCATGATGGGCCTAGTGAGAAAGGTGGAAGAACTGGATGGAATATTTGGGGATATGTCTTTTGAAAGAAGATCCAGTACAAATAACATTGAGACAAAGCTGAACCATATAGTGTATATACACCTTGCAGGATTTCTATCCCGTTACTTCATAAAGTGGAAACTGAGTAAAAGAAAATGGAGCATAATCAAGAAAATCTTTGAGTCAACAGCATGGTGTTTGATCCAGGTCTTTTCCAGTGATGAGGGTTACAAGTGATTTATGATCAGTTATCAGTGTAAACAAATCCAGTCCACACGGATACCTGTAAAAGTTCTCATGCTGGCAATCCCAAAAGGTAATCTTTGAAAGCAAAGTCTTCCAGAGGGTGTGAATATGTAGTCTGTTTAACACTTTCTTTGGCTAAAGGGATTTGCCAAACCCATTTGAGGCCTCCAGCTTGGAGAATGTTATAGCTCCTTTCACTTTGGGTGGGGAAGTCATCCAGTGTTAGGAGGATAACTTTTCTCTCACAACTGCTTCATTAAATCTTTTAAGATCCACATAAGTTTGTATTTTTCCATTTTGCTTTATAACTAGTATCATTAACTGAGATGCCAATGTCTATTGTTAAGGTTAATGCAATTTAATGCAATTGCTAAATATGTTCCTGGGAAAAATCTGGGAGTAGCTGACACTGTCACAGAGCCCAGCATTGCACTCAACCACCCATGAGCTCAGAGATGACATAAAAGCAGATGTGGATGCTGTGGACACATCAGAAAAGAGACTAGTCAAGCTATAAAAAGCAAACTCAACAGACATACAACTTTGGGAAGTTTTAAATTACATTGGGGGGGTGTCTGGCCCAAGCATCTAGAGGACACTAAGGAAGTGACAAGAGACTACTTTGAGGTGTGTTGACAATTGAGTAATCAAACAGACTCATGATTAAAAGGAATTGCATTGTAATTCCAAATGGAATAAGAGGAGAAATCCTAAACCTCATCCATGAAGGGCATCAAGGATTAACGAAATGCTGTGAACAGGCCAACCAGTCAACGTCCCCTGCCTCTATGGGAACTGACAGCGAGGCGAGTCCACATGGCTCTCCCATTGAGAATTTTTGTTCAGTTTTGGCCATTATCTTTGAAAACTCGTGGTGATCGGATGATTGGAAAAAGGCAAATATAGTGCCCATCTTTAAAAAAGGGAAGAAGGAGAATCTGGGGAACTATAGACCGGTCAGCCTCACCTCAGTCCCTGGAAAAATCATGGAGCTGGTCCTCAAGGAATCCATTTTGAAGCACTTGGAGGAAAGGAAGGTGATCAGGAACAGTCAACATGGATTCACCTAGGACAAGTCATGCCTGAACAACCTGATAACTGGCTCTATGGATATGGGGAAAGCAGTGCACGTGATATATCTTGACTTTAGCTAAGCTTTTGATATATTTTCCCACGGTATTCTTGCCAGCAAGTTACAAAAAGTATGGATTGGATGAATGGACTATAAGGTGGATAGAAAGTTGGCTAGATTGTCAGGCTGAACGGGTAGTGATCAACGGCTCAATGTCTACTTGGCAGTCGGTATCAAGCGGAGTGCCCCAGGGGTCAGTCCTGCGGCCGGTTTTGTTCAACATCTTCATTAATGATCTGGATGATGGGATGGATTGCACCTTCAGCAAGTTTGCGGATGACAATAAGCTGGGGGGGAGAGGTAAATACACTCGAGGGTAGGGATAGGGTCCAGAGTGACCTAGACAAATTGGAGGATTGGGCCAAACAAGGACAAGTGCTTCAACAAGGACAAGTGCAGGACTCTGCACTTAGGATGGAAGAATCCCATTCACTGCTACAGGCTGGGGACTGACTGGCTAAATGGCCGTTTTGCAGAAACAGTGGGGATTACAGTGGATGAGAAGCTGGATGTGAGTCAACAGTGTGCCCTTGTTGCCAAGAAGGCTAACGGCATATTGGGCTGCATTAGTAGGTACATTGCCAGCAGATCGAGGGAAGTGATTATTCTCCTCTATTTGGCACTGATTTAGTTGGGGTTGGTCCTGCTTGGAGCAGGGGGTTGGACTAGATGACCTCATGAGGTCTCTTCCAACCCTAATCTTCTATGATTCTATGATGTTTGTGCAGAATGCTGAGCTAGGATTATACTCTTCTGGTCACTGTTTGGGAAACCCGTAAGAACCCAGTCTAATTAGGATAAGGGCAGTCAGTTTCAGTGCTGCCAGATCCATAGTAGGTTGAAATAGGACTTGTAACGGCCAATAAAAAAATCATGAAATGGGTGGAGGAGGGTGTCGAGGGTTCAGGACCCTACAGCAGCTTTAGAGAGGTCCAGGCTGATTCTGAAAGCTTCAACCTGGACTTCAGAAATCACCCAACTAAACTTTAAATAAAAAAAAAAATGGGAAGGTTGAAAGAGCAGGTTTCTGCATCTCTTCTATTGCTGTCTGCCTGGGCAACAGAGGTTCCTCTTTAAAGAACCACATCAAGAAGTTTCCTTGCCCCTTTTCCAATTCCTTCCTTCCATTTGCCCCTCCCACCCCCGTTCCTTCCTCTCTTCCCATCACTTCCTCCAACACTCCTCTTGCCTCCTGACTCCACTCCTTTCCTCCTCTTCTCCACTGGCTGATACTCGGTCACACATCTATGGCTGCATTGTGGGCCATGTAGGGATGAGGTGCAGCAGCAGCAGTTTCTGTAGACATTGGGCCTGAAATAGGCACAATGGGCACCCTATGGCTCCTCTATGCTAGCTCCCCCTGGGAAGGGGGAGTGTCTGGAAGATGTAGGGTCAGAATAAACAACTCTGTGCCACCCCTAGCAGGAGCCCAGGTGCAGTGAGGATGGTGGAGGCATTCCTGGAGTATTCCTATGTCCTGTCTATTAACAACTGCTGGGGTGGAGGAGTTCGTTGGAGACCTGAGTTTAGATAGGAGCACCATAGCCTGCCAAGCTGAAGAGCGAGTGTCCGGTCATTCATTCTGCTCTATTAAACAGCCACTTGAACCTGCAGACCCTCGCCCTCCTCACACCAGAGCTAAGATCCCCTCTCCTATCTGTAAAACACATGCATCTCCCATCTAAACTCAGGTCTCTAAGGTCTGTCCCTGCCCATGGGCCAGTTCCACCTCTTAACATGTCTAGCAAACATCCACAATTTGAGGACTTCAATAACTCAGACATAGGTTAGGGGTTTGTTACAGTAGTGGGTGGGTGAGATTTTGTGGCCTGCATTGTGCAGGAGGTCAGACTAGATGATCATAATGGTCCCTTCTGACCTTAAAGTCCATGAGTCTATGAGGTGCATAGGGTGAGCAGATAACACTAAAGTATCGGGATACATTGGGATGCCGTCAGCCCCACCCACAGTACACCCCCACTTCTCCCAGGCTCCGCCCCAGGTCCTGCCCCTCCCCACTCACCCCCCCCCACTCCCTTCCTCATCCCCCAGCCCCGTTGGCTTTCTGTGTCCCTCCTCAGTCCCCCACCCACTGCTCACCTCTTCACCCCCACCACCTGCCCGCTAATCGCTCGCCTCTTCACCTCCCTGCTCGCCCGCCACTCACCCCTACTGCGCCGACTTCCCCTCTGCCGGGTGGGTGCTTGCCTAACCCCCACCTCTTCCTGCCCAAGCATCTGCCCTCGCTCTGCCCCCATTCCAACCCTTCCCCCAAGTCCCCGCCCCTGCCCTGCCTCTTCTCCACCTCCTCCCCTGAGCGTGCCGCGTCCCCGCTTCTCCCCCCTCCCCCCTGGAAAGTGCTAAGCGCCGCCAAACAGCTGTTAAGCAGCGGGAAGTGCTGGGGGGGGAGGAGCCGGGACGTGGCGCGCTGGGGGGGGGAAAGGGGAGAGAAGGAGGCGAGGAGGGGGGAGCTTGGCTGCAATTTTCCCCCTTTGGGTGCTCCAACCCTGGAGCACCCATGGAGTCGGCACCTCCCTCCGGCTTGCCTCCTTACCTGAATATTGGGACAAATGGCATCCCAGTCATACATTGATCAGGACGCGGGACAAAGGGTCAACTATGGGGACATCTGGTCACCCTACAGGTGCACTTTATTGCAATATTTCAGCACCACTTTCAATACAATTATTTGATTGCAGGGGGTGGGAGGGGCATGTTTTTTATTTTTTTTTTTACTGGATGGAGTCTCTAGGTTGGGCCTTTACAAGACTCACAATTGCTTCCTTGCTCTCCCTTTCCTCTTGGGTGGGGTAGGGGGTGAGGAATCAACTACTGCCCCTTTCCAGCAGGGGCTTATGGCCAGTGATGACTCAACTGAGCTGGCCAGCGCTCAGGGGCTGGGTAGAGTCAAGCTCTGCCTGCTCCCAGCCCTTCTGTGCCCACTGCTGCAGGGGCCCGGGGCAAACAGCAGCCTGCTGGAGCCTGTTTTGGGTCAGACCCCCAGCGTGTGAGCATGGCTCGCTCCTGAATTCATTGTCAAACCCCCCCAGAGTGAAATCCTGGCCCCATGGGTGTCAAGGGGGGTTTTGCTGCTGATTTTGAGGCGGCCAGGATTTCACCCCCATCGACTGCACCGGGTGGAGGATTGGGTCCCTCTGTGAGTTCAATGCATGTTCCATCCACGCATGTTTTTTATCGCCCATTGCTGCTACATCCAGGGGTGAAAGTAACTTAAAGGACTTACCAGTACTGCCGGAGTCCTGAGCGGGGGCGTGGCCTCAACTGGAAGGGGTGTGGCCTCAACCAGAAGAGGCGGAGCCTTTCAAGATTTAAAGGCCCTGGGGCTCCAGCTGTGGCTGGGAGCCCCAGGGCCTTTAAATCACCCCGGAGTTACCAGCTGCAGAGGCGGCTGGGAGCCCCAGGGCTCTGGGACGAATTAAAGGGCCCGGGGCTCCGGCCACCATGGAGCTCTGGGCCCTTTAAATCACCGTGGGCGCCCGGCTACTGGAACTCCGGCGGGGATTTAAAGGGCCCGGGGATCCCCGCAGCGGGGAGCCCTGGGCCCTTTAAATCACTACCGCGGAAGCCGGTCCAGTCCAGTCCGGCGTACTGGCTCTTGCCAACAGGCCGTGCCGGACTGTACTGGCTTACTTTCACCTCTGGCTAAGTCCCAGAGCCTGCCCTTCCTGCTCGGGTTGGTGGCGATGCCGAAGGCCGGGTCCTGTGGCGCAGTGCACAAGGAGTGGAAAATGAGAGCCGTACTGTGAAAAGGCAATGTTAATATTCAAGTCTCAAAATCTGCTCGGAGGTCAAGTATCTGCTGCCTTTGCCAGTAAAAAGAACCCAGATGTTTTTCTATTTATTTAGGCAACCTTTCCGAATGCAGGTTAGCAAGCTAAAAACTTTACATTCGTAACGTTCAGGATCCCTGTTTGAAAAGTCCCAGGCATAAAATACACGCTGCGAAACAGAAGGTCAGGGTGCTGAAGTGATTTAAGAGCCTTCGTTTTGACTAAAGAATTTTGATGGGGTGTGTGCATTTGTTGGGTTTCTGGATTCTAATATCAATGAGAGAATTAAATCATATTAAAACATCAAAACCCTAATGCTTTGTTTTTATTGGCAAGGGCCAAAATGAGCTAATTCAAATGCCATGAAATATCAATCTTTTTTTTCGCTGATGAATAATAAGACCTCTGGCCGCTCGTGATAGTAAATTTCATAATGTCAGTGATTCCAACAGTTTGAATCCTAAACATGCAGAAATGTTTTACCACCCCCTGTTCCCCCCTTTCTTTCTGTACTACTGTCAGGAAGTTTTGTGGCAAATAAGCCAAAATACATAGATTAGAGCATATCATTCACATATGCCATATGGATGCCAAAGTATGAATACCCACAGCAAACCTCCTCTCCCAGGTGGTCTGAATTTGCTTATAGCTGGGTCCTGTAAGCAGATTTAATATTTCATAAGCACTACTCCATCTCATGCCTACATTATTGACACCACATGGATGTCAGGAAATTGGTTCTTTCTGGGAACAGTTTGCAGAAATATGCAGCCTGTCAGCTCCTTTCTCCTGGGGTACATTAACAGAGAGGCTCACGATTACAAGTAATGAACCTTCGCCAGATGTCTGCAGCCACTCAGCTCCAACTTTATCTTCGACGTACAAGATGGATTGGACAAGATGGATTATTTGTGGATATAATATAACAACTTTGCAAAAAAAAAAAAAAAAGTGGAATTCCCAATTATTGCAATAGAGGCGAAGTATTCGGTAGTGGAGGAATGCTGGGGCTTATCCTCTGTATAAACAACAACAATCAAAGAGGAAATAAGTTCTGGCATTTCCCCTTCTTGAAACGACAAATGTTCCCATGCTGTTTTAATTCTTCCTCTTTACGATACCATTTATGTTACACACATTAAAGTTAAGTCATGTCTTTAATACGATGGAACCTGGAAGTGAGATTTAGAAAGAAAGGAGCTGGGCTTCTTCGCTTCATTCCGCACTTGGAGAGCGCAAAAACCCCCAGAGAGGATGGGCTCTACCAAAGCAAACAATTTTAATTGTCATCTTCCATGGAAAACTGAATCCAGTCATTCCCCGCTGAAGCGAGTGCCAACATACTTCTCTATATATGGCTGGATGCTTATTTTAGCAAGTTGGCTGCATGAAAAAGGGAAGTTTCTTGGGTAAAAATCTGCCTACAAATGATGCATAGGCTTCTTGGGTTATAAATTCTGAGATGGCTATTTCAAGGCCGGCATAAAGTAATTGGGACAAATCTGTTTCCCTTTGAATTTGATTAAGAGTGATAATTCCATACTAATACTCTCTTAAGGCGGACTTGTCAGGCTTGGATGAATGGACGCTGCATTATCTTACAGTTAAATCACCAGTCTCTTGGTACCCTCGTTGTAAGACTGGGCTCTCCTTTGGGAAGTATTTGTACATCTTCAAGGGCTGTGCTACAGCACTGTTTGATGTGGACCGTCAAGATAAAATTACTGCGCTCCAGATGTTACGGTTTAACTCGAAATGTTTGTACATAGGGATTTCCTTGGTCGTTGAAGAGAAGAGAATCAAAACAGACTCAGTCACTCATGCGTCTATTTCTAGCACACACTTTGCTCTGATAGGCTGTAGGAAGAGGAATTCGAGAGACGCTTTTATAAACAGGCATTTCTTTTTCACCGAGGAGTTTTGTTTATTGGGCAACATGCAGAGCAGACCTTTTCAAGACTAACATTTTGTTAAAAAGGGAACTGTTGATTTAAACCATCATCCGCCCCCCCCAGCCTTGCCCCTGCCTCTCCCCCTCAGCACTAACTGATCTTCCTGTTTCACTAGGACCGGAGAGTAAAGAGGGAAATTCTATTCAATACCTCTCAGAGCAGCCAGTGGTGGGGACATGTGTGTCCCGTGTCAAAGGCTGATGCTGCCCACATGCACAGGCGCATGACTGAGCCAACGTGATTTAGGCTCAGTCCGGGTCAACCACAGGAAGAGGGCTTCCAGTAGCATGAGCAAGACACACGCAGAGTGTGTCAGAATCACGCTACTGACACCAACTGATGCGAACTGGGAATTCCTTCTCCAGTGGAGAAAAGGCCTAAAAGTCTGTCTGTGTCTTCTCAGCGAAGTCCTACACACTTACAGCCCCATCCTGCTGCCACCGAAGTCAGCGTCAAGCCTCCTACCAACCTCAGACAATTATGGGCCCTCCTCGGTCACCCTATAGTGAGCTTATACTGGTGCCATGTGCTAGACAGCCCCACAAACCAATCAGAAAACAAAGTGTGCAAAGCAAAGTGGGTTAGTTTCTATAGAGGAATTCCAAAACTATACACACCCCCTACAAGCCTTCTCCCACACATTCTAAATAGAATAGGGGAGTCCTTTAACCCTTCGCAGGCCTACAGGCAAGGACATGCCCCTGCAAGGCCTAGCTCCAGTGGGGCTACTTGTGTCAGTAAAGGTTTGCCCAAAGTCCATCAACAGCAATTCCAGCAGGTTCAAATGGGCCCCCTGCCTATAAAGCCCCTTGCAGCCTTGCTCTCATGTAGACCCTTCGCTACCAACACCTCCTTTAGCCCCACTGCCTCCCCATCTTCTCCAGATGGCCAAGGGGATGTCTCTCATCTATCTCTGCACAGCACGATTTAGCGTTGGGGCACTGTACGAATATTTTGTAATATTAATAATGTCAGTGGGGAGTTCCACGTGGCCAGTAGGGGGAGCCAGCCTCCCCCCCTCTCCAATTGGCTCTCAAAGCTAACAAGCCCAAGCTAGTGATGGGGAACCTTTGGAAGGTTTGGGCTGCAGAGGCATCTGGAGTTTGAATGGTAGCAGGTGGAGTCTCCTCCATGTGAGCTACTGACCCTGGTTAACCTCATCCCGCCAAGCTTTTGAGCTTTAGGGAGCAGGGAAGTCCAGCTGCTTTCTCGTGATGTATCCGGGGGGAGCAGGCAGGACCAGTCCCAGCTGTGAAGGGGGTGTCTCCCCAACTGCTCCCCCCCCATCCCCATCCCCTTTTCATCCTGTCTCTTTCTTTACCACACCTGCCTAGCCAGATGCTAGCCAGGGAGGCTGCTACTGCCACCTAACACAAGTGGCTTTTAAATGCCATGTAACAGGTGCATTGCTTTATGCCTCTATCACGTGATTATTGCGGGAACGTAGGCAGAGTCATTGTGAACTAGCACAACTAGGTACTAGTGGATACACTCAATGAATCCGGCAGACCATGTCGGTCTCACACTACCAATATGAAATTCAGCCGGGTCATTGAGCTCAGATGCTAAGAGTTCACCCCATCAGCAGACTGATATGAACGAAAGTCAAATGTTTAGAGTGGTGTTTGGTTCCTCTGCATTAAGGGCATGAACATTACCATAAGTGTAGCATCCATCAGGAAACCAGCCCCTATTCTGAGAACGAACAAAAACGCACACAAAGACAGGCTGTAAAACCACTAATAACGGGTGCCCTCTGCAATTTGGGCCTGAAAAGTGTCTCAGAATAGCAGTGAACATGTATAAAGGCACAGGCTCCTTCAGATGTCCCTATGCAAGTGTGATGAATGCAACCACTGATGATTACCATGAGGAACAGCCAGCTCCTTGTAAACAAGGCTAAAACACTGCAGGCCTGATTCACCAGTGCGTTAATCCAGCGTGACTCCGGTTCAATGGAGTTATGTGGCTAGCTGTAGACGACCATGTAAGGGACCGCATTGCTTGGACACAGAGTCCAAAGGAATCTGTAGCAAACCCAACAGTAATTGTTCTTAACTAGCAGAACTTTGGGGCTAGACCAGCTGTCCCACCAAAGGATTCGCCAGCACATTTTGTGCATAGGACTTGCTTGTTTCCAGGTACCTACCATCAGAGAAGTGCCTGCTGTCTCAAGCTCTAGGTGCCTGCTGTCTCTCCGCTCAGACCTTGGGGAAGAATAAAAGCTGGGGTGGGAGGAGATAACTGAGGGGGGCTGTGGGAGGCAGACCAATTGTAGGGAGTACAGTGATGTGGTGGAGGGAATGAAGAAGATCCATCTAGTGAAAATTAGAGTTTATCAGAAAATTACTGGTAGACAACCAGGCTTTGGAACAGAGCAATGGGTCTCAGGCTACTGGTCCTTCAGATGAAACCAATAGAGACCAATTTAAGGATCCTAATGGGATCTTCTGGAATTTGTACTAGGGATGGGGCCTGAAGCCTGCTCCACAGGCTGAGGGGGGAGTGGCATTCCTTGTGCATGCTCATCCCTACAGGATTAGAGTCATGCCCGTGGCCACGGGCCTGGGCTCAGAGGACCTGTGTTGGAAGGCAGAGGAGGAGAAGGCCTGTGTGAGACGTGTGGGGGATTGCAAAATATGGGGGTAGGGACGTGGGGGGGATCTGTGGGGAACAGCAGGGCCACCCAGAGGATTCAGGAGGCCTGGGGCAAAGCGGGGGAGCTTGTACTCACTGGGCAGCGCTCCGAGTCTGTGGGGGCTGGCATTTTGGCGGCAGGGGGCCCTTCAGTCGCTCCGCGTCTTTGCAGCACTGAAGGGCCCCCCGCCACCGAAATGCCGCCGAAGACCTGAACCGCCGCCGGGTGAGGAAAGGGATTCTCGGCCAGGGCTCACAGGATCCCTGTGGGGCCCGGGGCAAATTGCCCCACCTGCCCCCGCCTCTGGGCGGCCCTGGGGAACAGTGAGGAGTGAAGGGATTGATTTGTCCTGGGCTCTTTCAGGTAGGTGCAGAGTGGGGGTGCAACCTCCTGATCCCTGCAGTTCCCTGACTGTGCGTAAAACTGTTTCTCTGCTGTCCCTGCCCCTCCTGCAGCCCTCTCCAACGGCCTCAAACTGACCTGCCTCTTTAGGGTCTGTCGTCATTTATGATTTGCATCCTGGTAGTGCCTGCTAGCCCCTACAGAGATCTGGGTCCCGTTGCGTTAGGAGCTGCACATGCTCATACTGGGACACAGACAGTCCTTGATTAACATGCCCAAAGACCCCAGGGCATCTGTGGCAGAGCTGGGACTTGAACCCAGAATCCTAGCCCAGGGTCTCACAGTTGCTGTTGATACCGGAATCACGGTGGCCGTGAACCTCCATTGCCTCATTCCTCTGAGCCCTGCAGCATTTCGAGGAGGGAGAATTGTATATTCCAAGCCCAGCTTAAACGCAAAGCTTAAAACAAACACACCCTGCAGTCACCTCTTGGATCCTTCCGAGCAGCCCTGGAATCACGAGGCATGTTGATGTAAGGGCAGCTCTAAGCTGAAAACACATCCTCTCCTGGTGTTATGTTCTCCTCTCCCCTCCTCTTCCACTCAGCGTGCCAGCAACATAGCCGGCACCTGTAGCCACAGATGAGGTGTGCTTGGCAGCTGCACAGACCAGATGCCAAGCGCTAATGTATTTTTCCAGTAATAGCATCTGGATCTCGGCTGGCTTCCTGCTGGCACCTGGACCCACTGCTGTCTAGTGTGGTGGTCTTGGAACCGCCCGCTGCTCTGAGGTAGGACTGGCTGCGAAGGGCTGTCTGAGAGGAAGGCACTCGCTGTTCGAGAATGAGCTCCGCTGAGGTTTCTGAGGCTATCCACGTAGAAGGCCCTCTTGTAGTATGAAAGGAATGTTCCTCCAATCTCCGCCTAGCCCCATTCAAAGTAGTGTGTCCTAAGTGAGCCCTGCAGACCTCCTTTCTTCTCTCGGCCTCACTTGGGTGTTAAGGGTTCTTGGTAAATCCAGAGTAACATGGGCTGCCTCTAACCCTTACACTGGGAATATTTTTATCTGCAGCTCACCAGAGGCCTTTCATCGAATCCTAGAATATCAGGGTTGGAAGGGACCTCAGGAGGTCATCTAGTCCAACCCCCTGCTCAAAGCAGGACCAATCCCCAGACAGATTTTTGCCCGAGATCCCTAAAAGGCCCCCTTAAGGATTGAACTCACACCCCTGGGTTTAGCAGGCCAATGCTCAAACCACTGAGCTATCCCCCCCGCTGAGCAAGCCCTACAAACTGTATCTTTTGGTGCTCTGGGGTGTATATAAATTCACCCTCCCACCAACACTAACCAATGCCCAAGTAGGCCGGTCCAGGAGTGTTTCAAATTTGGTTCTTAGTCCCTTGGCTTTCCTTCACTTAGACAGACATAGAAGGAGATTTTAACACAACGCTGTGTTTGTTCATTCTTAATAATTCCCTATTGCCCTAAACCCCTTTATGCTGCTCCAGTGTTTAGCGGGCGCGCCCCTGAGCTGGGATGGACAATGGGCCCCAGTATAGTAAATTGGCATAAACAGATTGGTGCTAAATTCAGGTCTGGGGTAACTGACAACTCCCTTCAAGGTCAATGAAGTGGTGCCAACTTATGTCAGGTCTGAATTTGACTCGTCAATTAGTGCCGCTTGGTATCTCCAGCCCATGTAACTGTTGTATAATTTAACACTGTCACTGTAAAACTAGATGTCAGGTTTGTGTGACATACTGTAAATTGTACCGTCACTAGCTGGTTCTATCTCCCCACCCAGCTACCTCTACGGGCTTCATCACCATGGTTCAGAGGATAACGAGACACTCTTTGTTCCTCGCTCCTTTGGCTTTAAAAGAACAGCCTCTCCGTGCAGTGCGCTATCAAAGCGGCAGGCTTCACATCAGTCAGGCTGAGAACACTTTGTTCTTGGAGGCCGATTACAATGTGGTTGTTAGGACAAAGACCTATGAGGCAGCATAAATCATTGTTTAAAGTTTTCAACGACAGCACGGGGGAAACAGTTTAAGGATCATTTAATAAAACCCACATTGTTTCAATTCGAAAGCTTTAAATAGATCAATATCAGGAGCCAACTGAATCCAGACCTTCAAGGCAACAAGTGGAACTATTAATCTGAGACTCACCACTTAGATAGAAACACAGGAATCAGGACTGGACAATGGATTAATCCAACAGTAGTTTGACTTGTGGGTCATTCTTGCAGGGTTTGGGATTCTGTGCTATTCACTCCATCCCTTGGGAGGGAAACTATTTCATAGATCAAGGAGACCCCCGTAGAGACTCCAGCATGGGGCCCTCAATGAGAATTGAGAAGATAATTTTGGTTCGCTGGCAATTTAAAAAAAAATAAAAAAAATTCATTTCAGGTCAATCAATGTTTCTTTCAACCCAGAATGAAACATTTCATTTCAATTTTGAGCATTTAAACATGTTTAATGATCTTAATACATTTGAAGAAAATCTCAAACCAAAAAGTAATTTTGAACCGAAACACTGAAATTTTTTGTTTCAAAAATGCCAAAGCGAAATATTTTGACTTTCCTGGTTTTTCTGTTTTGTTTTTTGTGACATCACAATTTGGGGACGCTGATGCACATTCACAAAACATTTCGGGGTCGCCAATTTATTGCAGTGAAAAGTTTCAGCTGAAAAACCCAGTACTGCTCTCGATACATTTCTTTACCCCCATCACATTTGGAAAGCTGTAGGTCTGCGGTTACGTGTACCCTGGGCTGCATGTGGGCTGCCGTCAAACTGGTTGGTTTAAAATATAGTATCAGAACAAGAAGCCATTATAATTAAATGGATTAAAATGAGGAAGGTGGTATATCAAATGCTGCTGCACTTTAGAAGAGGTATTAGGGCTGAAAACAGCTTGTGGTCAGACATCCCGCAGGATAGATAGATTGGTCTAGTTTCCTGTCAAAACTCAATTTAGCAATTTTCCTGGTAGAGATGTACAAGACGGTGCCAGGTCCCAGCCAGGGGCATGATTGGTTTTATTGTGCCAGCTGCTGTCTTGGCAGACAATATATTCCCATTTAGTAACAAGAGAGAAGTTTCACAGGCTGTCTTGTTTAGATTGCACAAGCCCGTTCTCCGCATACACATCTGTAGTCCCCCATGTCACTCAACGAGCGATCAGAGGGATTTGGGCTGTTTTTGTTTTTCCAGCTTTTCTTAGAATTCCTAGGAACAGGAAATGATTGCTCTGAGCGAGAGTTAAAGGGTGAGCGGTGGTGTTCCCAACTCTCATGATGATATTGCAATATTTGGTGTTTTCCTTAAAGTCCCAGCTCTCGGAGCCTTGTGATTAGGTGAGAAACTCCGCTTTCATTTAGAAAAATGAAGTTTCCAGCCTTGGAGCTGTGGGGAAAAAGCTTGAAAATGTGACCGCAGTGTATTGTAACGGCTTAGAAATCAGGAAGCAAAGAAAAAGAACCCAAAATATGTGGGTGGGTGTGTTTTTAAAACCAGTATTTGAAGCTAATCATGATTTTGGGGGACCTGACTCATGATTTTTTTTTTTAACCTTTGGGGTGGCTAATATTTATACTACTCATGTACCCCGAATGTAGCATTCTGGAGGAATAACAGAGCCCCAGGCTTCAGTTTAATGTTTTTTATTGAACAGTTACACCAGCAACTTGATGGATGAAGCTGGACTCAGTATCTTAATGAGAGACTATCTCCATGTGTCTCGCTAGCCTAATTCCTGCTGCATATCTACAGGGGCCACAAGTCAGCTTGAGGAGGGAAGGGATAGCTCAGTGGTTTGAGCATTGGCCTGCTAAACCCAGGGTTGTGAGTTCAATCTGTGAGGGGGGCCACTTAAGGGGATATAGGGCAAAATCAGTACTTTGTTCTGCTAGTGAAGGCAGGGGGCTGGACTTAATGACCTTTCAAGGTCCCTTCCAGTTCTAGGAGATAGGATATCTTTATTTATGTAAATTTAAGTTGGGACTAAGCCACACTCACTGGGGCCTGGTGCT
Source organism: Malaclemys terrapin pileata (assembly GCF_027887155.1). Taxonomy (NCBI): domain Eukaryota; kingdom Metazoa; phylum Chordata; order Testudines; family Emydidae; genus Malaclemys; species Malaclemys terrapin. Next base: position 145,154,932 of record NC_071508.1, on the reverse strand, counting down.
GCGCCAGTATTTTATAGTCTTAAGATTTGGCTCAAGGGTTGCCAACTTTCTAATCCTACAAAACCGAACACCCCTGCCCCGCCCCCTTCCTCACCCCTTCCCTGAGGCCCCACCCCCGCTCACTCCATCCCTCCTCCCTCCGTTGCGCGCCATCCCCCACCCTCACTCACACTGGGCTGGAGTGCAGGGGGGGGGGAGGTATGGGCTCTGGGCTGGAGGTGCAGGCTCTGGGGTAGGGCCAGGGATGAGGGGGTTTGGGGTGCAGGAGGGGGTTCCAGGCTGGGGGTTGGGGTGCAGGAGGGGGTGAGGGTTCTGGCTGGGGGTGTGGACTCTGGGGTGGGGCTGGGGATGAGAGGTTTGGAGTGCAGGAGGGGGCTCAGGGCTGGGGTGTTGTGGGGAGTATGGGCTCCGAGAGGGAGTTTGGGTGGAGGTGGGGACTTTGGGCTGGGGCAGGGGTGTGTGTGGGGTTAGAGGTGCAGGGTCCTGGCAGCGCTTACCACAGCTCCTAGGAAGCAGCCACCAGGTCCCTGCAGCCCCTAGGCACATGGGCTGCCAGGGAGGCTCCGTGCGCTGCCCTCCCGTGTGCAGGCGCCACCCCCACAGCCCCCATTGGTTCCTGGCCAATGGGAGTGGCGGAGCTGCCACTCAGGGCGGGGGCAGCACCTGGCGCCTCCCTGGCTGCCCATGCGCCTAGGGGCTGCAAGGACCTGGCAACCACTTTTGGGAGCCACATGGAGCTAAGGCAGGCAGGGAGCCTACCTTAGCCCCAGACCCCTGCTGCATCGCCAACCGCACTTTTAATGGCCCAGTCGGCGGTGCTGACCACAGCCGCCAGGGTCCCTTTTCGACTGGGCATTCTGCTAAAAAACCAGACGCCTGGTTTACTGGCTTCCAGGATATGAAATGTTCTAACAGTCAAATCAAAGTAAATTAGTACTAAACCCAAGTGTGATGGGGTGCCCTCCCCGCACTGGGATCCCAGGGGTTAATAGAGCCCTAGGGAGGCTGTGCAGAAGGCAGCCAATCACAGAAGGGCTTATAGAGGCAGCCAATCAGGGCTGGGCAGGCCCATATAAGAAGAGCTGCAGAACAGAGCACTTTCAGTCACTCCCTGGAGCTTGAGGAGGGAGAACTGGGTGCCTTGCAGGCGGAGGGCAGCAAGCACCCTGGACAGAACAGTGCTGCTGGCAGAAACCCTGGGAGCTAAAGGCAACTCCTGGCAGGCTGCAGGGATCTGCAGACTGAGGCCCTGAGGCAAGGGCAAAGAGGGTGCTGGGGCCGCAGGGAAGTGGCCTATGGAGATCTACAGAGAAGTCAGCAGGGACGGAGCAAGTGGCAGCCATCTACATGGTCCCTGGGCCGGGACCTGGAGGAGTGGGCAGGCCTGGGTCCCCCTCCCCACCCCCACTGAGGAAGTGTTTGGACTGAGGGACTGCACTATTGTGCCCCAGAAGGCAGAGAGCACGGAACATGGCACAGCCGGAGGGTACTGTTGCCAACTTTCACGCAGTAATTCAGCATCCTGACTTTCACAATAAGCAGGGAGCTAAGTTTGTCCAGAGGAGAAGACAGTTGGGGAGAGAAAGATCTAAGGCCCAATTCTCCCCTGCTTTGTACCTTGGGTAGGCATTTATACCTGTGGAACGAGAAGGCAGAGCACTATTGCCATTTGCCAGTGTGACTGGAGAGTTCTTGTGGTAGCATTTTGCGCAGGTGTCAATGGCTACACAAGGCAGCAGAGAACTAGACCCACAAATATGGATGAGGTAAGGCCTGTCAAGCAGCCCCATGGGAGCTCAGTTCTTATCCAAGAAGCATCTCTAAGATCTCATCCAGGCTGGTTTGCTAGTCTCCAATTATTACCGTTGGCTGCCTTAAAACCTTGGCTCAGTAGTGGGAGGAGGACGATCTCCTAGTCACCCACTCAAAGGACATCAGGTGGCATCCGTCTCCCAATTTCTGATCACTTGCTACCCTCTCGCATCACTTCCTCTTCGCCAGTCATGAGCAATGAGATGACTAAAGGGAGCCAGAACCCATGCTGTATTGCCATCACAATTCTTTGATTTTTCTTGGCAAGCCCCGTTTCTCTCCCTTTTCAGCTTCCTGATGGCTATGTACTTTCAACCCCTCCGTTCAATCTGCGTTCCATGCTGGAGGTCTGCGTGAAGTCAGTTCTCCAACCGTTGAACTGGCCTTTCAGCAAATCTAGCCATTCTTCCCATGAATCCTCAGGTGGAACTTCTCGGTCATTTTATCTTTCAGCAGGACCCAGCAGCTAGATTTATTTGGTTTAAACTTGGTTCTGCCTCCCTTGATTAGTTTATCTTATGTTGATAACTGCCTTCTACTTTGAATTACAGACCATGCCTAGGTAGTTATTGCAGTATATATAGCAACCCTCCCAGCTCCCATGGGGCTGCTTTACTTTTGCTAACATTTGGCTTCCACACTCTCTCTTGGTAGATTTCACGATCAGATTCATTGCTTTGTCAAACTCAATCACTGATACGTACGACCCATCATGGTTCCTTTTTCTGCTGTCTGCTAGTCTGCAATTTCCTGGCCAACTCTAAAGCCCATGAAAATTGCTCTGAATTAATCTTTTTTTCATCTGCTGCTCTTCATGTGAAATGTAGTAGCTTGCTAAGGTTTTTTCTAACACTCTGTGTTGTGTTCACAGACGCATTTGCTAAATACAGCCAAAATACTTAGGTGTTTTTGTTTTGTGTTTTCAAAACTTTGCTTCTCTTCTGAACTCTGAAATCAATTATGTTTGCTTGGGAAAGCATGGGGGCATGTTTTTTAAAATCGTATAACTTGTCTTTAGATCTGTTTTCTTGCATAAATGCGCTATTCTATTAGTTAGGATACCAAAGGATGAGAGTGAATGGCTTGTATAAGGAGATGAAATGCTTGTACAATTCAGCAACTGGGTGTTGGCAGAGCAAAGGGACTTATGTTAACAGGGCCTATTGGGGTATTGCTGACAGAGGGCAGAGTTAAGGTTACCTGGCCAAGTTTAATTGTGCATTTCCTGGTTTTCAGAAGCTTGAATTTTGCTCAACTCATTGTTATGCCTGGGGACAATATACCACCAAGCAACCTTAACGCTGCACTAACAGTTTTTTGCCATTGAATTTTCTAGTTTTTTTAAGAGGAAAAGACAAGGTATTAGTAGGAGTTAGCAGTCATTTAGGCAGTTGTATATATCATGTCCTGCAATTTGCATATTGAGCCAAATCAGCCTGTAGTCAGCAATCCCCATGTCACAGTATGCTCCCTCAGCGGTTAAGGTACCTGTGCGGTCAGTGTCAAACTTCCACACTGTGCGTCTTTGGAAACACCACATTCATCTGCCTTGTGATCAAGAAGTAGCCATTTGCCTCCACCTTCCCCTGGGGCTAGTAAAATACAGATTTTCTCAAACTCTCAATCCAAAGCTTGCCTACCACCCAGCCTCATTGCCCAACCCCTCTGCAGCTGCAACTCCCCTCCCTGTCCTCTCTTCCCCCGCCCCACAAAGTCCTCTCTCTCGGTCTCCTCCGCACCAACAAAAACGTTGGTTAGACCGGCTGCTGAGTATTCTGCTATGTTCACAGTAAGCCTTCCCATAAAATAAAGACACTTATTATAACAGAGACAACTTGTAGCAAGCAACATGGCTTCTTAAATCTTTCTTGCACAAGCATACAAAGGTTTGGACTGGAAATGGCCATGGCGGGATGTTTACCAGGGACAATGGCCCTTAAATTACCCAGACGAGCAGAAAGAGGCTGCATTTTTTGGCGCATGTGCCCTGTAATCCTTCCAGACCGCACCGCTACACAAGTGAAGGCAGTTCACAGTTTGGGGCCCCCAAAGACTTAGTGGGCGCCGCACACTATGATGGGTAAAAACTGACCGATTGAGACCAGTTTCACCTGCATCGCAGCAATCATTTGATCTCTAGCTCTGCGCCAAAAAAACCTCCACCTAGAAACTTCTTTTAAAAAATGACTGTATAATACAGAGAGAGGGAATCGCTTTGTTAACCAGGACCCAACCGGTATACAGCTGTAGAGATCACTATCGGCGGTCACAACGACTCCCAGAAGCAAACAGGAAGTCGGCATAGTTCTCAGAAAACGGGTGGATGCCGAGCACTTTTGAAAAACTGCCCCCTTAGTCTGTTGCCTAAATTGGAGCTGGGATCTTTGGAAAATCTGGTCCCAGCTGTGGGGGCTGAGCCTTATTGAAAATTCTGGACTACAATTCCGTCCTTCAAAATTCCTCAGCATCTCTAGAAGAAAGGATGTCACGCTTACGAAAATGCCAGTTGGTCCACGGAGCAGTGTGCCAGTAGGAAGCACCATGGCATTTTCCACCATCCCTCCACTCCATCAGCTGCTCCATTCTTGACAGTACGAGCAGGAAGTCTATTCATGTTGGCAAGGATCCTGCTCTGAGGAAGCACACCTAGGAACCAACATAACACTGGGTCTTTACCACTATTTCAGAGGATGGATGGGAAACACGTCGGGAGTATTGCATTAGCAAAACGGCCGGCAAGCCAACTTATTTATGGCAAGAACAGGGGTGTAGCCAAAAAAATGTCTCCACACACTTGACGTGAGCTGTATGGCAATGACAGAATAATGGATGGGGTGAATCCCTAGGAAATTTTGGATCTTGAATGCTTTCAGATGCTGTGTTAAATCTTTTATTAAAAGGGCGTTCAGGGGAGTTTTCCCCGGAAACATTTGCTTTATATATGCTTCATTTTCTAATTAAATTCTGCAGGGCTGACCAGCGAAAAGGGAGGGCCACACAGCCTGCCAGTAATGACATTAAGCACACTTGTTGAAATTTCCACTTTGTTATACTAAGAAAAGCCAAGTGAGCATATTGATAGCACAGCACGTAAAGGAGCTGTCTAGCACAGCCAGCCCACACATGATGTTAACAGGCGGTGCCTACTGCCCGAGACCAGTTGACGAGTATAGCGTCCAGTGATTGAGCCACCCGGCTCACATTCACACAAGTGGGGTCAGGATGGCGCACCTGGGAAGTGATAACACGGTGGGAGTGTGCAGACCTTTACTGGAGCTTCCACCTTCCACCCTCTGGCTCGCATACACAAGAGTCAACGCTCAGACCCAGGCGCCAATCCTGCAACGAACTCTGCACAGGGGAAGCCCGTGGAGAGCGCAGCCCAGAATCGGGGCCCAAGTGACAAGAACTCCATTGGGCTGTCCCATGGGGCAGCGCAAAATTCTACTTTAAATGACATGCAAACAATGGCCCACTAGAGGCAGGGCGACATTTCCTGGGGAATTAGTTAAAAAATTCCTTAGCAACGAAGACAATTTTTTTTTAACCGCAGGGTCAAGAACATCCAGCAATAGTTCTGATTAACGTCATCTCCCCGTGTTGTTACCAGCCAAAAGGCAATGCCAGGAAATGAGGAGAGAGAGACATTTACCATTCAACATGGTGAGTGCAGATTTCAGCAGGCTGGCTGCTAGCTTTCTTGGCGACTTGCGGCCTGCTCTCCCCAAGGTGATTGTTAGCACCAGCCACTCCCATTTCTCAAATTACCTCCTCTTTACACGGTATTTTGAAGGCCCCTCAGTGCTGAATCAGGGTCTGGAACTCAGGCACAGTGCCTTCCGCCACACAGGGCCAGATTCTCAAAAGTGCTCAGCACCCACCTTACAGCCTAGGTGCTGAGATGGCTTGCAAAAATTGGGTTGTTTATTCCAGTGCCCAAATGAGAGTGCCCAGCTCTTTTGAAAGTCTGGGCCCACATGCCCCATGCCAGTTGCTTTCAAATACGATTCATGTCCCAACGCAACAGCATTCTGCCATCCAGTGCCCTGCCCTCCCCAGAGCGGTGAGATGTCAGTTGGGTCAATGCGAGGACACGCAAGTCACTAACACAGAAGACGTCTCCTTGCAGCACCAGAGGAATCACCCAGCAGCCAACTTGCAGTAGGAGAAAAATGCTCCCCTGACCACCAGGTGGAGAAGGAACAAGCATGGCTGCCTATCTATTTCCTTTGCCCCCATCCAGCCTATCAGACCATCTACAGGAAGCACAGAGCCTCATGCAACTTGCATGTATTGCCTAGATTAGTGGCGGATTAGCCACTGGGCCGACGGAGCCCAAGTCCAGGGGCCCCGGCCAACTGGGGGCCACCAGAAAAGCCCGGAGCCTCAGAAGAAGCACCAGGCGGGGTGGGGGTAGCCCCCTGCTCCCCAGAAGAAGAGCCAGGCGAGGGGGGTGGGGAAAGCCCGAGCACCCAGACCCTGGTTGTAGCCCTGGGACTGGAGGCGCTGTCGCTCCCTGCCATGGCCTCAGGGCTGGGGGAGCGCTCACTCCCTGCTGTGGCAGGTGGGTAAGGCAGAGCTTCTCCAGTCTTGGGGGCAGAAAGGAGCAAATAGGTTGTGGGCTGCAATGGGGGTGGGGGCGGAGTGGGGTGGGACCATGGGTGGAACAGGGGCAGGGCTGCAGGCGGAAGAGGTGGGGAGGACCCCCCCACACACACATTTGCTCTTGCCCAGGGCCCCACAAAACCTTAATCCACCTCTGCTTAGACCTAACACTGACTATTTATCTAAGGGGCGGTTTTAGTCCCCTCCGGCTTGAGGGTGCCTCTGAACCATTAGAGCAGGATCTTTGGAAGGATATCAGATGACCCCGTCAGGAGAAGGGACACCAGATGGGGTGGGCCACTGTTCTGAAGCTGTGCAGAGAATGATCTCTCTCAGCTGCGTGGCTGGCTGGTTCTTGCTCACCTGCTTGGGGTCTGACTGACTGCCATTTTGGGGGTTGGGAAGGAATCCCCCACCCCGCCTGGGTCAGATTAGCAGGGGCCTTGGGGTTTTTTCCCCCCCACCTCTGCAACTTGAGACGTGGGTCACTTGCTAGGGTCATCTGGGCACATCCCACCAAATCACTTCCCTGCCATTGCAGGGGCTTCAGGCACTGGTGCATCTTGGTCCCTCTTGTTCTCAGCCTGTGGCACACAACAGTTTAGTCTCCTGAGGGCTGTAAAACTTGAATCCAGGTTATTGGGTTCAATACAGGGGTGACTGCGTGGGGCTTAGAGGGTCTGGGATGTGCAGGTGGCCAGACTAGATGGTCTGGTGGTTCCTCCTGCCCTTAAATCCTACATGCCTATTTGTTTCCTTCAGCTTTTACGTACTGGGCAGGAATGTCTGTGGTCTTGCTTGCTCTTGATTTAAAAGTAAGTGTGTGTGTGTCCGCAAACCCCACCCCTGGGGCGGTAAGGGAAGAATTAACCCACGTTCCTACAAAAGGACCACAGCTTCCTGCCCTTATGGCAGGAATTTGCAAGGGATCAGGGCAAGGTCTGCTGGGGAGGGGAGGGTGGCTTAGCAGCCCTCTCCTGTCTCCTTAAAAGGGGGCCGTGGGAGATAAGGGTGCTTCTGGGCTGAGCGACCTTTGGGTAGGATAAAGTAAGTCCAGCTCCTTTTCCGTTCGGTATGTACCCCTGTGTAAAGGCTTTGTTTGCTTTAGCTCTGCATGCCCGGGCATCCGACCACGGCAAATCAGAGCAGCTCTGAAGTGTCAGTGGTAACTGGAGAAATAGGGTGGTAATGGATAATTAAAGGATGCAGCCTGTCTTCAGGCAGAGAAGGAATCTGGTGGCCACATGTATTTTCCTCCAACTTGATGACTATGATGAAAGATGTCATGCTAAGAAACGATGGAGATCGAAGACACACAGACCAGCATTTCAACAGAAAACACAGCTTCCAACATGTGCTGAACCTTGGAATTTGCACCTTGTAACACAAAAATGTACATCTGCAAACTAAAGAAACATCCTTGTGTACACACACATTTTATACCATTACTGCTGGGAAGACCAGGAGGGAGCTTTCTTGTCCCTGACAAATTGCAAGGGGAGCCCCAGTCCCAATTGTTCCATTTTGGACTCGGAACATAAGTCCTTGAGTTACAGCAATTCCCAAGATCTTCAGTAACTAGTCAGTCCTGAACCACTTGTCCCAGTTCCACAAGGACAAACCCCAGAAGGTGGGAAGTGTCCTGCCCATATTTAGCTGACAGAATAGAATGCATTCAGTTTCACCCTGAGGAAAAAATTGCTGGTCAGTTGGCAGTAGTTTAGGACACGATTTTCAGAAGTGACGTGATTTTGGATACCTTGAGAGACCTTCAGAACACCCTCATTTTCTGGGCTGGGGGTGTAGCATCTTCTGAAGGTCTCTGCAGAAAGTTGAGGCACCCAAATCACTAGTCACTTTTGAAAATCTTGGCTTAATGCTTTATGGAATTTCCCACTTACAAAATAGCCTGGTTGATAGACAAGAATGTCGAGCACCTGATTTTGCTCTTAACTGGATCTGAATTAGGAGCAATTCCACCGAAGTCACAGGAGTTAAACTGGTGTAAATCAGGTCACTGGCCATCTTCCTTTTCCTTTTCTCAATGAGTAGCCTGTTTCTGAAGTGATCCGCCCACAGGCAGCACGAGTCCTACTCCCTTTAAAGTGAATATCAAAACTCCCATGGACTTCAGAAGGAGCAGGATTGTGCCACATAATAATTAATAATGAGAGCAAATGGGGTTGGTTAATTATTTTCCAAGTATGTGTAACCTACACACCTCCTGGGTGTGGTGTTCAGTCCCATCTAGAGACAGAGACCGACTGGACAGGCAGCTGGCTTTTTGCTCATGCGGTAGAGGCTCATACTTTACGCTCCAGAGGTCCCTGGTTCGATCCCACCGGGTGTTACAAGTGTGTCTCGGCTTGTCCGAGATTTCAACTGGGAAGTCTCTGAAGCTTGGGATGCGCTTCCTCAGCTAGGGGAAGTATGTAACCCACACACCTGGGTGTGGTGTTTCATCCTAGCTAGTGGCACTGAGACCACTTAGAGAGAGAGTTAAATGAGTCTGCTCTTTAGCTGACAGCCCGTTGGCTTTTAGCTCATGCACTAAGCTCCAGAGGTCACCGGTTCGATCCTGCCCGCCGACGACTGGGGTCCATCGGCGTTACATATACACTGCTAACCTCTATTAGCCTGAATCTAACTTTCCACATAGTGCACCATCCTGTAGCTACCTAGCCAATGGGGCAGCTTTCATTCTATTAATTTCTTACAGAAATTATTTGCAGAGGTGCACCTCCAAACAGTCTTTTTGCCACGTGAGCTGTGCCTTAGAAACACATATCTGGTAATTTGGACTTTGCAGCATAAACAATTTGCAAGGTATAGGGGGAAATATATCCTAGTCTCATCAGTGGGGGCTGTAAACTCTAAGCACTACATATTCTCCTAAGCCACACTTATGTTGAAATTGGGGGTGGTGCTCTGCAGAAAAGCATATTGGGTTAAGTAAAGTTCTCAAATCACAAACAAAACTGAAACACACAAACTGATTTGAAATGAATATATATATATATATATATATATATATATAGTGTGAGATAGGAACACATAACAGGAACTCAGGGTACTTACCAACAGGAAAAAAAAGACAGCAAGCGGCAGAGAGTTGTAAAATGGCTGCTTTAGGATTCCTACGGCTCAGCTCTGCCAGATTTAAAGGGCTAGTCCAGAAAGGCATGCTGGGAACAAAGATCCTATAAGAAAGTAACCTTGCCCTTAAGTGGGTTAGGAGGAGTAGGAAGCTAGTAAGGAAGGTGCTTCTCAGAGCTGGTAGTTATTGCTGTGTGCTGAATGGCACATGATTGCATTAAGCAGAGAGGGGAAGAGTGTAAAAGAGAAATCATTTAAGATTTTGAATGCAAAATTTGGTGCCATGAATAGCTCAGTTCTAATTCTCTCTCTTACACTGATATTTTAAATTCTTGGGCAAGTCATGAGAAGAAAACACAGAGTTCTAAAGGGCACTTTAATCTAGCAGAGAAAGGCTTGACAAGAACTACTGGCTGGAAGCTGAAGCTGGACAAATTAACAATAAGGCACAAATGTTTAATAGTGAGAATGATTAAGCACTGGCGCAAACTACCAAGGGACATGGTGGAGTCCCTGTCTCTTGACACTGCAGATCAAGACTGGATGCCTTCCTGAAATTGTGCTTTAGCCAAACACAAGTTATTGGGCGCAATGTAGCGGTTACTGGGTGAAATTGTCTGTGCAATACAGCAGGTCAGATGAGATGATCTAATGGTCCCTTCTGGCCTTAAACGCTCTGAATATACTTAACCTCTGTGCCTAAATCTTTCCATCTCTAAGGAGGTGAGAACTCTCCCATAAATATCTCACAAGAGTATGGTGAAAGTTACTATAGTGAACACAGCTGAAGTGCACATTAAGACCATGACATAAATGCTAAGTAGCATTAACACAATTAATAGCATTTAGAGAAGCATCCAATGAATGCTAGTTCAGGCCCTTGATATGTGGAATAAAAAATGAAGTATTGGACTCCAGGCTTAGGCTACAGTGGGTGGTTTTTCTTTTAAGCTGGATTTTGTTAGTGCACGGTGTAATATGGCCTAAGGCAAAAATGCTCGTGACTGTAGGGAAAATTCTGATGTCTTCAAAAATGCATTTCAGCGCCACTAAATTAACCGCCTAAAGCTGCAAACACTAAAAGTCCCATCTTGCCATCACCACTGCTCATGCAAACTCTCATTCACATGCTTCGCTTTTTACACCTAAGTATCTGCAAGGCCTTAAAGAGTTGAAATGATCCCTCAGGACTCTAAAATAGCAATAACAGTTTCAACACAGATAGATTAAGATTTGTGAATGAGTTTTTAATTGTGCTCAGTGAATGATAAACTTGACCACAGTTCAGCTTGCACCTGTGTACAATAGATAACTAAAGTTACAGATTATCTACCAAACATTTCCCTACTTTGCTTGGCAGTAGAACTGAGAGACAACTAAGCAGCAAGGGTTATTTTATTACAACAAAACTAACACTTAAGCCAAGCTGCATTGCATGTGACAGGGAAATAAAGTAGGTAATTATAGTATGGCCCTTTTAGGAGAAAACAACTGAAATGTCTAAAGAAGTTTGCTAATAAAAGTCATACAACTTTACCACGTCTGAGCAAGTAACTCAAATACTCAAGCTTCAAAAGAAGCATAACGTTCTAAGGATGTATTCTCAGTCTCGCTATTTACAAAATCCATTGCCAAATAGGATACAATCCTGCAAAGTGCACATGGGCTACAAGTCGCTTTTGGTCAGTAAGTTGTTGAAAGGAAAATATTAACCATCCTTTTGGAAGGAAGGCAGTGGAATTAAAACTGGATCCAGTTTTTCTGCACATAGTCTTTCCAAGTACAATGGATTCCATGCAATTTAACAAAGCCAGTAGCTACCCTGGCATGTTTAAAACTCAGCAGTATAATATATTGCGAATGGCATAATGAGTACAAAACCTAGATATTAAAGTAATACCATTATAACATACTATGAAATTATTACAAAATCCTGTAATACGTCTTAGATTGTCTTGGACAACCAGACTTTGCTCAGAATTTTCCTTCTTTTAAAAGTTTTGGTCACAAGAACAGCTGGTGAAAAATGGAGTTTTTCATGAAAATGTTCATTCTACTCGTTTAAAAAAGGAACAGTTTTTGTGGATTAAAATGTGTGTGAAAATTTTAAGCTTAGAAATTTTCCCCATTTTGTGTCTCTTCCTCCCCTTCCCCCCAGTTTTTCAGTGGCAAAATAGAAAATTGGAGAAGAGGAAGGAAACATTTTTGTTTTCCAGTGTAATTGGAAAAGCAGGAACTCTCTTTTAAAAAACAACAACGAAAAGTTTTGGTGCAAAATGTTTCAGAAATACCATTTTTGATTAATAATATTTGTTCGAATACCTGACCAGCTCTAGTCATAACTGCAATGTTATTTAACAGCGGTCATTTTCATTACATTTTTTTCAACCTCACTGCCTCCCTCCTGTGGCCACCACTAGAAACTCTGTGAGGTTCACCTCCAGGTTCCCTTTCCGTTCACCTTCAATAGGGATCTAACTGCCTTCTGGGGGAAGGTGGTGTGAGTTAAGCCCACGCTGTGAGGGCAAAAGCAGGCTGCAGTCCCATGTATCCTGGGGTTGTACAGCGGACGGGAGAGCCAGCCGCTCTGTGGAGGTCCTCAGCTCCCCCAACCCAACAGCGCTCCTGAGTGAGTCATACTGCTATTAGCTTTGTCCTTTTGCTCTACAAGGGGTTAGAAGGTGCAGAGGGTGACTTGATTCAGCTTGGAGCAGTGCTAGCTTTTAGATAGGTTGGAGGACGTTCTGAATGGGAATGCGCCATGTGTGACTCCTAATAAGTCACCTCCCAACTCATGGAGAGACTTCCATTGCCACAGCGGAGAAGGGAGCATGTACAGCACGTACTGTCTACCCTGTACCTTTAGCTGTGCCACTGCCCAGTGTGCTGGCGTTATCTCCCCTTCTCCTACGTAATTGAGCCCCTCCTTTATGCATATACAAATACTTTCCATTGTAGCAGTATACACAGATTCTTCACTGCAGCTTATCTGAGGCCATTGCTCTTAGATATAAACCCTACTGCCCATTTGATGCCAACTGCAATTGCATGTATAACCACAGGCTGAATCTGGCCTTCAATATTCAGCCAGGAACCAGTTCAACTCCTACACTTCTGCTTTTAAGTAAACAGCTATAACTTCTTTTGAAGTCAATGGGAATTGCAGGCGTGGTGGTGGTGGCGTTTGTATTATGGTAGCACCTAGGGGCCCCAACCTATCTCATGATCCCATTGTGCTAGATGCTGTACAAATTTAGACCAATAGACCACACCCCTAAATTGCCAAGACAAAGAGTAGGAGAAAGGGGTAGAATATGCAAACTGATGGAGCAGAGTGATGGTCAGCAAACATCATGTTAGTACCATGATTTCCCCCCCCCCCAGAGGTGAGGAGTTGGTCGCTTTTGTTAGGAGTGGAAGGGAATGAAAGGAAGGACAAAGGAATAGAGAGAAGACATTGAAAGGAGGTGGGTAAGAAGAATGGGGGGCATGGAAAAAAGGGGAGCAAGGATGGCAGGTACAAGGAGGTCTTTTCTTTCTGCTATAACCAAAAATGGCCTTGCAGATTATTGTTTTTCAGAAGGAAGTCCACTAGGAGTTTTGTATGTCAAGTTTCAATCCTGGTCAGATATTTATAACCCAGTTCTGGACACCTGAAACAGGGAGTGAATGCCAGGGTTGCCCCCACCTATCCTGTGAAGCAACAATATCCCCTGCATTGCTCAGTGAGCCACGATGCAATATTTATTAAGCTCATTACCAATCCTGTTAATTTTATTTCTGATTATTTATGTTGCTCATAAGCAGCCATTAAATGTTCATTTGTTAAAGGCTTAACACATTCCATTACACCACAGAATTTATACTTGTAACAAAACCATGTCCCTGAGTGATTCAGAATTAAATTAATGTGACATGCTCTATTTATCAATATGGCAGCTTGGCTACTCAGGAACAAGGAATGATTTACTGGTGTATGGGTAAACGTATGGGTTCTGCCCTGGTATTTCTCTCATTCTGCCGAGGAACTGATAAAATAATCCTCCAAAGTACCTCGACATATGGTTTAAATCACCAAAGAGAAAAATACTTGTAAAAGCACAAAGAGGGAAACCAATAAACATGTACATCTTACCAGCTAATTCCCTTTGTAGTACATGTAAACCAAGAAAGATGATGATTTGAGTCAAATTCTGTCATGTGTATTTTTTAATTACTCTAGCATGTTAGCTTAAATTACAATAGGTCCACGAAAACAGTAACTTTGGGATCATTACAAAACTCAGAGCTTCAGGTGATGTAAATTTATGCTGATTTATACCAAGTGATGATCTGGCCATAATTTTAATAAAGTGGTTCCCCTTTCAGCCCTAGCACTTAGTGAAAATTTGGGGCCTTGTTGGGTCGTTTCCATTAGAAGAATACATAGTTAATGAGTCAGATTCACAGTTCCAAGCCTTCATTTCTAGACAGCTCTCTGACCCACAGAAGCTCTCTCTTGGCTTCACTTCAGGGCCACACTGCCAGTGCTTCTCTGGCTCCTTTCTCTTGGCTTTTTCTAGCTGCTTTCTGCTTCTGAAAGCTACCCACACATACCTGCAATCCAATCAATTCCCCAGCCTCTGCATTTTCAAACAGTTCCCAGGGAAACCCCTCTTATTCTTCCTGAGTTACTTCTTGCTTAGGCCTTCCCAGATGGCCTAGTGCCTTGGATGGTGGCTTCTATTGTTTCAGTAATCTTGCTCCATAAAGGAGCAGAAGGAAGTGACAGTGGCCCACAACTTGGACACAAAGGAAGTGGAGAAGACTGAAGAGACCTATAATGATGGAAGGTAGGGAGGACAAAAGACTTCCAGAAATAGGGTTGAAAGATACCAGGATAAATACAACAGAGGGTCCTGTGGCACCTTTAAGACTAACAGAAGTATTGGGAGCATAAGCTTTTGTGGGTAAGAACCTCACTTCTTCAGATGCAAATAATGGAAATTTCCAGAGGCAGGTATAAATCAGTATGGAGATAACGAGGTTAGTTCAACCAGGGAGGGTGAGGTGCTCTGCTAGCGGTTGAGGTGTGAACACCAAGGGAGGAGAAACTGCTTCTGTAGTTGGATAGCCATTCACGGTCTTTGTTTAATCCTGATCTGATGGTGTCAAATTTGCAAATGAACTGGAGCTCAGCAGTTTCTCTTTGGAGTCTGGTCCTGAAGTTTTTTTGTTGTAAGATGGCTACCTTTACATCTGCTATTGTGTGGCCAGGGAGGTTGAAGTGTTCTCCTACAGGTTTTTGTATATTGCCATTCCTGATATCTGACTTGTGTCCATTTATCCTCTTGTGTAGTGACTGTCCAGTTTGGCCAATGTACATAGCAGAGGGGCATTGCTGGCACATGATGGCATATATAACATTGGTGGACGTGCAGGTGAATGAGCCGGTGATGTTGTAGCTGATCTGGTTAGGTCCTGTGATGGTGTTGCTGGTGTAGATATGTGGGCAGAGTTGGCATCGAGGTTTGTTGCATGGGTTGGTTCCCTGAGTTAGAGTTGTTATGGTGCGGTGCGTGGTTGCTGGTGAGAATATGCTTAAGGTTGGTGGGTTGTCTGTGGGCGAGGACTGGCCTGCCTCCCAAGGTCTGTGAAAGTGAGGGATCATTGTCCAGGATGGGTTGTAGATCACTGATGATGTGTTGGAGAGGTTTAAGCTGAGGACTGTAGGTGATGGCCAGTGGAGTTCTGTTGGTTTCTTTTTTGGGCCTGTCTTGTAGCAGGAGGCTTCTGGGTACACTTCTGGCTCTGTTGATTTGTTTCTCTATTTCCTTGTGTGGGTATCGTAGTTTTGAGAATGCTTGGTGAAGATCTTGTAGGTGTTGGTCTCTGTCTGAGGGGTTGGAGCAGATGCGGTTGTACCTCAGCGCTTGGCTGTAGACGATGGATCGTGTGGTGCGTCCGGGGTGGAAGCTGGAGGCATGAAGGTAGGCGTAGCGGTCGGTGGGTTTTCGGTATAGGGTGGTGTTAACGTGGCCATCGCTTATTTGTCCTGTGGTGTCTAGGAAGTGGACCTCCCGTGTAGATTGGTCCAGGCTGAGATTGATGGTGGGGTGGAAGCTGTTGAAATCATGGTGGAATTCTTCCCGGGTCTCCTTCCCATGGGTCCAGATGATGAAGATGTCATCAATGTAGCATAGGTAGAGAAGGGGCGTGAGTGGACGAGAGCCCGAGATGATGGGGCGTCCAGGATTTCCAGGTTTGTGGATCTTGGGTAGTAGATAGAATAACCCCGGTCGGGGCTCTAAGGGTATGTTGATTTGTTCCTGTCTTAGTGTAGGGAGTGTCCTGAGTAGATGGTGCAGTTTCCTAGTGTATTCCTCAGTGGGATCTGAGGAAAGTGGCCTGTAGAATTTGGTATTGGAGAGTTGTCTGGCAGCCTCCTTCTGGTAGTCAGACCTGTTCGTGATGACAACAGCACCTCCTTTATCAGCCTCTTTGATGATAATATCAGGAATGTTGAGTGGTGGGGGAGTGAAGACCCAATCATGATGTCACTCCGCACCTTATATAGTTGCTCCCTATGGCGGGAACCCTTTGTTTCAAGCTAAGTTCCCAGCCTAGTTTGTGGAAAAATATAGATACCAAAATGGAGTTGAGTGTCATGTGGTTTGGTCACATGCCCTTGCATGCCTTGCTGGGTCATAGCAGCCATTATCCCGGCTTGGCCCCCTGAAATGGCTGACGGCCCCCCAGTGGGCCGTGGACCCCCAGTTGAGAACCACTGCCCTAGAACATGTTAATGTAATATGGGACTACATTAACGCACACTTGGGAACTTTTAGTGCGCACCAGCAGGGACCACACAGGCCAATTAGTGTGCAACACTAGTGCGTGCTAGTCTCCATTAGTGAGGTGTAAATTCTAACACACTGTGTAGACAAGTCTGTACACTTGGAGCCAAAGGTTTGGGTTTCAAGCTCTCAGTTTGATACCTTCTCACTAATCCCGCTGACAAAAGGTATCATTTTTAAAGAGAAAGAACAGCAACCCATGTAATAGAACTGAACTTACTCAAACTGATACCCAATCCCACAAACTTTACAATTCAGCAGAATTGTGGGGTCTGATCAAATAATGTGGCTTCGGCTTGCAGGGGAGTTATACATTAGAATCAAAGTGCATTGGGAAAGGCTTATGTAGCAGTAACCCCAGCTGTCTCATTCATGTCATGGCTATGCTGTTACGCCTCTTTCCCAAATTTGCTGCAATTAAAAAAAAAGCAATAAAAACTAAACTATCATGGGGAAAAAGCTCCCTCCTGTTCTAAGTTTGGACGAAGAAACAAACAGCTTCTAGCATTCTCCTACTTCGTGTCTGGCATTGCTGTTAAGAAGTTGGGTGCAAATGTCCACACCACAGAAACGCACTAGATAAATGTGCTGGGGTACCCGAGTGCCAGCACAATTTCATGTTCCCAGAGGTTGTGTGACTTCAGTGAACACTCTGGAAGAGTGGGAAGATGAGACACGCAAAGCACTTCATCAGTCAAGTGCAACTTCATTTCCTTCCTGCTTCATAAATGAGTTTCCCATGGCACATAGAGAAAATATGTCACGTTGATAACCAAAACAGATAAGCACATGTACAACCGCTAACCCAGCTGGACAGCAAGCTTGGGTTTATAGGCAACCCACAGGGGTCGCCTGCTTTTCTGCTTGCTCAAAGTGAGATTTCAGATTCCAAAAATCATCCTCAGGACGCTAAAGAGAAGGGAGATCAATCTCAGTCTTCATTGGACATTACAGTTTTACTGCATTGCAAAAAGGCTGGGATATTTCTCACATATCCAGTAGCTTTAAAATGAGCTTAGAGAAACTGTGATGGCCATTTATTGTATTGTCCCAGCTTATGTGTTTGTATTTTTTGGCTGGCGAAGAATTACATTTATCTTAGTGATTCTCCTGTACCTTGGGGGAAAGCAACGGGGAGAGAGTTCTCTTACCTTGAATCAAATTGTTCAGATGAACTGTGAGGTTTCTTCTTCTGTGCCAATAAGCTGTAAAGGGCAGACAGCGCCTCTATGATCACTTGTGTTATTAGGATGCAATTAATGACAGAACCCAGCAATTCTTACAGACACAGTGATAATAGCACACTTGACATATGTGCTGATCTTTTGGGTCCATGCTACTGCCCCCCCCCCCCACCATCCCAAAGTTCAATGGTATATGAAAGATCTGTGCTACTTAGCATTCCACAAAAGTGATATCAAATAAGAATGACACATTAGTGGCCCAATCCAAAGCCTGTTGAAGTCAGTTGAAAGACTCCCATTGACTTCAATGGCCTTTGGGTCTGGCCCCAAATGTGTCTCAAAGAATCCATGGATTTGTATCTTCCAGTGGAACAGGGGTCCCCAACACGGTGCCCACGGGCGCCACGGCGCCTGCCGGGGTGTCTAAGTGCGCCTGCGTACTGGCTGGCAGACAAGCATCCGCTGAAATGCCGCCGACAAGCAGCGTCGTCCAGAGGTGTCACGGCCGAAATGCTACCGAAAATTGGCGGCATTTCAGCGTCAACGCCTCTGGATGACACTGCTTGTCGGCGGCATTTCGGTGGCGACGCCTATTGACATTGCTGCTTGTTGGTGGCATTTCGGCGGATGCTCGTCCGACGCCACGGTCCTCCATGGCTCGTCGTCTGGCACCCGCCAGACGAAAAAGGTTGGGGACCACTGCAGTGGAACAAGTGAATCTTCACCCATTCATTCTTTAGCTGACAACACAATGCAGAGAACAGATACATCTCACTCCATTTTCTAAGCCTTTCCTGTGCTCGGACTTCCCCTCTCCCCCAGAATTTCCCACCATTGACACCAACAGGTCAGCTCCACTGAGGATAGCAGTAACGGGAGCGCTAGTGTAGAAAGAGTTTGAGGCAGCCCCGACACTTGAAGCGCTTTACCTTCAACTCTGCTCAGAACAATTCTATGAGCAGGATTGGAAGGACGAGATTATTACTGGTGAATGTCGGTAAATGTCAATTTCACTGTGCACTCCCAAACGGACAAAAATCCATTTCCATCAAAAACAATTGACATTTACAGATAGGCAAAGTAAGAAAAAATGCTGCTTGAGAGTCACAATCCAGTGATTTAGACTTTTGAATTACGCTTATTACAAATGGACCCGGAAATGAATAGTGAAACCAGGTCTGATTTGTTGATTTAAGGATACTTATTTTGTATAGGTTGACATGCGATGTCGACAATTTGTGTCTTCATTTATTCACTCTGATTTAAGGTTTCGCGTGCCAGTCATACATTTTAACATTTTTAGGTCTCTTTCTATAAGTCTATAATATAGAACTAAACTATTGTTGTATGTTAAGTAAATAAGGTTTTTAAAATGTTTAAGAAGCTTCATTAAAATTAAATTAAAATGCAGAGCCCG
The DNA here is from genome assembly GCF_027887155.1 of Malaclemys terrapin pileata. Taxonomy (NCBI): domain Eukaryota; kingdom Metazoa; phylum Chordata; order Testudines; family Emydidae; genus Malaclemys; species Malaclemys terrapin. The sequence continues at coordinate 145,135,982 of NC_071508.1, read as the reverse complement.
CCCAGGACCCGGGCAGTGTGAGTGCCACTGAAAATCAGCTCGCATGCTGCTTTTGGCATGCGTGCCATAGGTTGCCTACCCCTGAGCTAGGCCTAGATGACCACTTGAGGGCCCTTCTAGCCCTACACTTCTGTGACACCCTTATCTCCAGGTAGGGTCACCAGATGTCCCGATTTTATAGGGACAGTCTCGATTTTTGGGTCTTTTTCTTATATAGGCTCCTATTACCCCCCACCCCCATTCTGATATTTCACACTTGCAGTCTGGTCACCCTGTCTCCAGGGGTCTCTGCAGTATGAGGAATCTTTAGACTGAGTGAAGAGCTATGGCGCATTTAACCAGGTAACTCAGCTCTGAAAGTCAATGGAGCTATTAAAGAGACAAGCCCTTCCCTGGTTTCATTAAGTGTCTAAATTGTTGACATTCCTGTCAAATGTTAAGTGGGGGCCTTTTAGAGAGTGGCAGCTGGGTCAGCCGGGTGCGCTTAATGAGTTAATACAATTGGGTAGCGAGTAAGGAAATTACTTTTCAAGAGGGAGGCCTTCATCTTGAGGAATGTGTTTGGCTGTTTCTTCTGCTGGGGGGTACTGACCTGTGAGTGCAGAAGGAGTGGAGGAAGCGTGAGAGAGCTCCGAAAAGCATCACCATAATGTGATGAAGGCTTCACATTCGGCAAAGGAGATGCTGATGTGAATTTTTTTCCCAGTAAAATACCTCTGAATTCCTTCAGCTGGACAACACCAGGATTTATCATGTCCTTGCACAGTGCACTGGGAAATGTTTAAAGGGGCAAGGATTAGAAACAGGGACTATTAAGCAAACTGTGCCCCAAGGGGAGTAAAATAATTCTTTTCTTTTCTATTTCTGAGATAGTCGTTTGCATCTGCAGCTTTTGATCTCGTATATTACTGTACAGAATACGGATATCCAGAATGATGCCACGCAAACGAGGCTGGAGTTTGTGACAATCGTGCCCTTTTCTGTTTGGGTAGTGTGAACATTTGCTTTCATATTTCACAGTCAACTGATCTGATTTTAAAGAATAAATATCTCCTGTGGGTAAAACCTCCCCCTATACAGTAATAAATCCAGTCAACAAAGGGGGACTAGGGATAATAGCAGGATCAGCTTCCAGTTTACTTTCACACAAACAAAAGGTTGAAAGTAGCCCAGGTGCTGATGGCAGAGAGCCGCTAAATTTAGCGCTGGGGCCGTGGGAATGGAGGGGGGAAGGGAGCCTCAGGCACAAATGCGGGGGAAGCTGAGAGAGAGGTATACCACTATCACACAAAAAATTATACTATATATCAAGACAACCAAAGCATCCGTAAAACGGAAGGAAATTCATACCTTAATACCTTTTCTGTTATGTTCCTGTGGGAAGTGTTTTCCATTATGGGAGGATAGGCCAAATGGCTTAGAAGCCTGATCCAATGCCCCTGAAGTGTATAGACAGGGTCCCATTGAGTTTGGATCAAGCCCTAGCAGAAAAATCTTAACAGGATGGCTTGGAAAAAATGAACTCTAAAAGCAAAAAGAGTTACATTGCAATAGCAATTAAACTTGCTGGGATAAGTGTTTCAGGGGCACTAATAGGTGAAGGGGTGACTTGATCACCATCTGTAAGTATCTACCTGGGCAACAAATATTTAATGATGGGTTCTTCGGTCTAGCAGAGAAAGGTCTAACACAATCCAATGGCTGGAAGTTGAAGCTAGACAAATTCAGACTGGAAATAAGACATACATTTTTAACAGTGAGCGTAATTAACCATTGGAACAATGGTGGTGGATTCTCCATCACTGACCATTTTTCAATCAAGGTTGGAAGTTTTTCTAAGAGCTCTGCTCTAGGAATTATTTGGGGGATTTTCTCTGGTCTGCACTATACAGGAGGTCAGATTAGATTATCACAACGGTCCCTTCTGGCCTTAGAATCGATGACCTCTATACACCCTCAGTTGGTTAAACACATTAAGGCCATTGATGTGAGAATTAATATGCCCATAAAACACGTCTTGATATGCAGCATTTCTGCACATAGAATTAAGCAATAACTTTAAGTAATATCAGCCTGTCCCAGTTCCGAGCTCACATAAGAAAGCTCCAGCCCCACGCGCCAGGATTTTGAGGATAATATAAAGCATTTGTTATAAAACTGCATCTTGTCTTCAGAGCTACCAGCCTCCATGTAAAGCTAAAAGGCACAAAACTAAATACCTTTCCTGTATTTTCAACTGTTTTCATGTCTGCAGCACCAAGAATGTCCCCAATGCCCTTAATTTATTTCCTGTCCCTTGTCTGCCCTGCCAGAAGACTTTGCACCTGTCAGTTATGGTGGGAGAGGAACTCAGAGCCTTCTGCATTTGTTGGGGCCACTGCAGGCAACCTGAGAAAATTACGGGCTTGGCAGCTGTTTGTTCCACTTCTAATATGGTGCCACTCTGGAACTTTCCATTGGATAGAACTTCAGAGCTCACCTCAGCGGAGCAGCTCCAGAACATGAGAGATTCCTTGAGAAACCGATGGCTCTTGTGGCAAGAGAGGCATCTCAAGACCACTGGTGCTACTGCTTCTGGCTTCTGAAGGAAGTATTTCTTCACACAATGCACAATCAACCTGTGGAACTCCTTGCCAGAGGATGTAGTGAAGGCCAAGACCATAACAGGAAAAGAACTAGATAAATTCATGGAGGATAGGTCCATCAATGGCTATTAGCAAGGATGGGCAGGAATGGTGTCTCTAGCCTCTGTTTGCCAGAAGCTGGGAATGAGTGACAGGGGATGGATCACTTGATGATTACCTGTTCTGTTCATTCCCTCTGGGGCACCTGACACTGGCCACTGTCGGAAGACAGGATTCTGGGATAGATGGACCTTTGGTCTGACCCAATAGGGCAGTTCTTATGTTATGTTCTTATGACTTTCTTACACTCCACCGCCAACTCAGATATCTTCCCCGTTGATGTTACTCGTGCTGAGTTGCCATTGTGTGCCACTCTGATAGATGCTGGAAGTCAACCATTGGAAGTTGGATCAGGGGCTGCGCTGCCAAGCAGCTGAGGACATTTTCCATTCATAGAAGGAAGACACGTGCCAAGTCCTTGGGGTAGGATCCTCAACTCGGGGTCGCATCAAGACACCACTGTTCCCTGCTCTAACAAAGACAGGTGCCTTTGGTGTTTGTGTCCATACAGGACAGGACAGGCAGAGCACTGCCAGGGATGAGGGTGTGTATTTGAGAGCGGTCATTATAACCAACGAACACATTCAGAAGCTAACCAAGTGTCAGTACCCATGTGTATTCCATAAACCACTGAAGTTCAGATAATTAACAGGCCCAGTGGCTATTCAGTGCCCCCCCCCACATCACCTCATACCAATGTCTGCTAAATATATTTCGGGAGGAAACGGTAGCTTCAGTACCCTGTTTTCAGAACATAAAGACATGGCGGATGAAACGGGAGAATAGAAGAAAGCCGCAGCTCACTTCCATTTAAAACATCATGCCTTACTGGTAGTAAATAAACACAGTTTTTTCTCAGTGACTCACAGGGCACACGTAGCATGGAAATGGTGTGTGTGGGGGGAAATATAGTCAGCGACGGAAAAATGATCATCATAGTACATTTTTTCCATTCCCCTTTCATCTCGTACACCTGTGTTTGAATTGAGCCAAGCTTACAGAATCCTTTAAACAGCTGTCCAAGTCACATCTGAAATAAGCTGAAGTGGTCTCAGCCAGGCTAACGTCTCTTCACTCTGGATAGTTAAACCCAAACAGGTTTAAAGAGTTTGCCAAACCCGAAGGATGATGGCCTTCCCATAGCCCTCCACCCATTCAAATGTTAAATGGCTTTTGCCAAAACTTGCATTGTAGATGTCATTGGATGAAGCCCTCTATTTATAGCTGTGACTTTGAGACTTGCGGACAGAGGCAAAGAACCTTTTCTAAAGTGAAGTGCAGGGCTGACCTTACCCATATGCAAAGTACGCAGCTGCGTAGGGCACCAGAACATTTAGGGCACCAAATTTCCTGGTGCCCTGCGCAACTGTGTGCTTCTCTAGCCCCTGCTCCGGCTCTTCCCCAGGGCCCCGCCCCTGCTCCGCCTCCGCCCTGCCTGTGCCCCAGCCCTGCCCCCACTCTCCTGAGCTCTGCAGCAGGGCCGGGGCTGCACTCACCGGCAGCGTGAATGCAGCGACCCGGCTCCAGCTGCATCGCTGGTGAGTGCTTGGGGGTGGTTCCCCCCAACCCACAAGCCAGCCCCACCCTCCCGCGGAGGCCTGGGGCCCACCCCCCCACACCTCCCTGTGGAGTTTTGGGCCCCCCCCACCGGGGGGCTGCGTAGGACCCCAGAATAGCTAGGGACGGCCCTGGTGAAGTGACTCACTCTTATAAAATCAAAAGTTATTGGAAAAACTACTTAAAAATCTGACCATACATTGTGACTTCCGGAAGGTTAATATCGTTGCAGGGATCGTTACAGTGAGGTGCCTCGAAAGGCGCGATACTGTGCAAGTGCAAAGCACAGGTGTTAGTGTTATAGGATAGTGCTCTGTAGTGACAGTCATTTCAGTGCTGGGGTCCCCAAAAGCTTCTTTTCAAAGGGAGTGGAGACTGGTCACAAACCACTGGATGGGGGTAGCCAGGCCTGGGGGACTCTTCAGTGAGTCCTATACCACGCACCTCACAACCCCATCACGGGGGCAGGAGGGCTGAACCAAGCAGAGAATTGGGGAGTTGTTGCTGCCTGCCCCTCCTCCCAGCCTGAAATCCTTAGTTTGTTTTAGACCAACAAAAGGATTCCTCTGAGGATGCAATTTAGCGAAGTCATAGAATCATAGACTATCAGGGTTGGAATAGACCTCAGGAGGTCATGTAGTCCAATCCCCTGCTCAAAGCAGGACCAACCCCAACTAAATCATCCCAGCCAGGGCTTTGTCAAACCGGGCCTTAAAAACCTCTAAGGATGGAGACTCCACCACCTCCCTAGGTAACCCATTCCAGTGCTTCACCACCCTCCTAGTGAAATAGTGTTTCCTAATATCCAACCTAGACCTCCCCCACTGCAACTTGAGACCATTGCTCCTTGTTCTGCCATCTGCCACCACTGAGAACAGCCGAGCTCCATCCTCTTTGGAACCCCCTTTCAGGTAGTTGAAGGCTGCTAACAAATCCTCCCTCACTCTTCTCTTCTGGAGACTAAACAATCCCAGTTCCCTCAGCCTCTCCTCGTAAGTCATGTGTTCCAGCCCCCTGATCATTTTTGTTTTCCTCCGCTGGACTCTCTCCAATTTGTCCACATCCCTTCCGTAGTGGGGGGGCCCAAAACTGGACACAGTACTGCAGATGTGGCCTCACCAGTGCCGAATAGAGGAGAATAATCATTTCCCTTAATCTGCTGGCAATGCTCCTACTAATACAGCCTAATATGCCGCTAGCCTTCTTGGCAACGAGGGCACACTGTTGACTCATATCCAGCTTCTCATCCATGGTAATCCCCAGGTCCTTTTCTGCAGAACTTCTGCTTAGCCAGTCAGTCCCTAGTCTGTAGCAGTGAATGGGATTCTTCCGTCCTAAGTGCAGGACTCTGCACTTGTCCTTGTTGAACCTCATCAGATTTCTTTTGGCCCAATCCTCCAATTTATCTCGGTCACTCTGGACCCTTTTCCTACCCTCCAGTGTATGTACCTCTCCCCCAAGCTTAGTGTCATCTGCAGGAGGTGTCATCCTTCAGCTCCCAGCAGGGGATGTTCAGTACCTTGCAGGGCTGGGCCTCTAGCTCCCCTCTCAGGGACGCCAAGACCCTTCATGTGAATATATCTGAACTAGCTCTGAGGGCTAACATTGCAAATGCTTGCACATGGGACACCCTGGAACGTGCAAAGAGTTCCACAAGCCGAGTGCTGGCAGGATCGGGGCCGGGGTGCATTCTTCCTCTGAAAGCTCTTCTAAACGCACGTCAGGGTGTGCGATCCAAAGGCTGAGACTTCAAATGCCAAAAGTTCAGGGAAGGCACCAGGTTCCCAGAGCCATTGTACACATCGAAACCTAGCTAGCAATCAAAAATACCCATCCTTGCTGTGTTACTCCAGTTTTACACCATCGCTGCCACACTGGAGCCATGCAGTGGGAATCAGTATGACCCTTTCTCTCCCCATAGCCTCTTTCCTCGCTCTTCTTTCCTTTTGTTAGCTCTCCTCTTCCTTGTTGGACACCTTCCCTCGCCCTTATTTAGGGTTGTAAGCAGCATAACGAAATACTTCACTTGGCCCTGTCTCTGCGGCTAGGGCCAGGAGGAATCCTTGTGAGCCTTGCACCCTGGATGCTCCTCTTAGGAGCTTTCTGGCTGCAACAGTGACTTTGTCGTGCCCCACCTTCTAACAGACATGCTCCATTCCATTGCCCAGCTGATAGTCAGTGGGGACTGAGGGAAGGAACAATTTGCTAAATGGGCTGACCAGGATAGTTCAGGATTGAGGGGTAAAGGATCATCCCTTTGCCCTATCCCGGTCAGGTGCTGCAAGGAAACTGTCATGAAGGTTTTAGTCCCAGCTCTGTCACTGATTTGCTGGGGGAGCTGGGACAAGTCCATGTTCTCTGTGCCTCAGTTTCCCCATCTATAAAACGGGAATAATCTTGTCTTCCTTGGCTAAATGCTTTGAGATCTGTGGATGAACAGTGCTAGGTATGACTGCAATTGGTGTATAGTGGGTAGGGATTTCTTAGGCTCTGCAAAAACGTTTAGAAATTTACCACTGAGGTGGGCCAAATTCTCAGCACTGCTTTGTTGAAGTCAATGGAGTTGTACCAGTTTATACCAGCAAAAATTTAGTCCTAAAACTCTGATTTCTTTCCATCCTAGCCAAGTGCTGCTGTCCTCCATGAGAACTAGCCCAAGCCACGTTTGAAATCTTTGGAGGTTTTTGATTTATTGGTGAGCAAAGAAGAAATAAAGAAACAAGCCTTCATATTTTTTTTCTCTGACCAAGAACTCGGAAAGAGCCGAAGGGATTTTCCTCAACTTCTTCAACGAAATTCCTCTAAGGGTTGTGATCACAGCAAGTCAAATAGGGCTACCACATCCGACGAATTCAGCCCATCCAGCTGTTTATGAATCAATTCTGATTTCTGCAAAAGTATTTCATATACCCAAGCATTTCCTGGACAGTCACTGCAAACAAATTGCAGTCTCTGGGGTGTTGGTGAACTTTTCACTTTATTATTATTATTTCTGGTGTGCGATTGTTCTGAAGCATAGGATATTCTCTCTACTCCCTTATTCTACGTAGGTGCTGTACTTATATGGCCCACGCCGTTGTGGTATCTGAGCACCTATTTATTAATTCATCTTCATAACAGCTCCATGAGATAAAGTAGTAGAATTATCTCTAGTCTACAGATTGGGAACTGGGGAAGAGAGTTCAGGTGACTTGCCCACAGTCACAGAGAAGAAGTTGAGATACAAGCCATTTAGGGCCAGATTCTGTTACCCTTACTAAATACCACTTTCCTCCATGAATAAGGAGAGCTGAACTTGACAGATGGGGCAGCTGATGTAGCAAGGTGCTACTCAACATGTGAAATGGTGGCGGTACCTGGCTGTTAGTACGTTATATGATATCTCTCAGGCTTTCAGTAAGGCTTTCCTTCTAGATATTTGCTGCATGAGCTTGCACATATGGACAACAGAAACATGCACTGAATTGTCACATGCATATGTGCAATACTCTAAGATAATGTAGCCGGACTCCTGTCTACCTGACATTTTCATGTAACTCAAACAATGATGATATTGTCTCCTGAAATATTATGCACTTTTCAGTCAATTGTTGGAATTCTTTGCCAGAGGATGTTGTGAGGGCCAAGACTATAACAGGATTCAAAAAAGAACTAAATAAGTTCATGGAGGATAAGTCCATCAATGGCTATCAGCCAGGATGGGCAGGATGCAAAACCATGCAATGAAGTGTCCCTAGCCTCTGTTTGCCAGAAGCTGGGAATGGATGACACTTGATGATTCCCTGTTCTGTTCATTCTCTCTGGGGCACCTGGCATTGGCCACTGTCGGAAGTCAGAATACTGGGCCAGATGGACATTGATCTGACGGAGTATGGCTGTTCTTATGTAAGAAAGCTAAAGGGATGAATGAGACACTTGGAGTACACACATTTAAAAGATCAGAGAGAATGGAGCCCAAGGAATTGGCTCAAATGAACAATTCACACAGTCACTGCTCCCAGATTGGTCAGCAATTGTAGAGAAATTGGGAACATGCCATAAGTTGAAGCAGTCCTGAGGGAGTTTTACCTCATTTCTGTCCCTCTTACCCTAGATCTCACTGACCTTGTCGCTATCACGTAGATCACAGATTCACAATGATGAACTTTATTATTATCTCTATTTGCCGTATTGCAGTAGCCACCAGGGGTATGTTTACACAGCAGCTGGGAAATGTTCCGAGCCTGGATAAACAGACACGCGCTAGCTCAGCTCGAGCCAGGGTGCTAAAAATAGCCGTGTGGATATTGTAGCACTGGCAGTGACTGAAGCTAGCCATGTAAGGTTGCCTCCAAGAGGTTAGGTGGGCTTAGACTCGGGGGCTAGCCCAACCTGCATTAGCTAGAGCTGAGCTAGCACAAGTCTGTCTGCCTGCACTGGGTATCAAACCTACCATCTGCAGTGTGGCCAGATCCCTAAGTCTCCAGTCTGGACCAGGGCCCCATTGTATTAGGTGCTGTACAAACCCCAGGGAAGACACAGTCCCTGCCCTAAAAGGTTTATAATCTATGACAACCTCTCCAACGACTAATCCATAAACGTGAATTTTATTTGACGTCTCTTCTCCCCACCTGTTTGAACATACAGAACTACTGTGGCTAGTGGGAGGAAACGTACACTCTCCTTTCATGTTTGACTTCCTCAGTGTCTTTCCTTTCATATCCCAGGGCACTCATGTAGTACATGCTCTGGTTTCACTCCCCAGTCGTTTTTGGCACATTCCCCAAAGATATAGTGTCATACCGCCTCTGCAGGTAGTAGTGTTTATTTTTCTTCTTCAGTAGCTGCTTGTTTGCGTGGTGGTTGGGGGAACAGATTGATTTTCCTTGGCTTGGCATGTGGAACTCCAGAGCTGTCCTTGTTTTATCCCAGGTAGATTTCTGCATTTAAAAGCTAAGCCACAGTAGGGGATGTGGAGGCAGGCACCAACTTGGCTTATCCAAGTGGCTAGACTGTGCTGAGGCAGTTCATGAATCCAAATACTGCCCACTTGTGCAGGCTGCTGTCTAGTCTGAACTCTTAAAATATGAAGTGGGTTAGCTTTGTATGGAAAACTCATCTCAGAAGTTCTGGTGCCCTCCATCAAACTGGATGGTGGCTTTCATAGGCTGAGACGAGGAAGGCGTCATTAGAAAGGATATTCATTGCAAGCTTCGGCAATTCGCTTCTCAAAGCTCTGGCATTAGAAAGCACATCCTCTCCTTGTCGACAGAGGCGTTCTGAACACCACTAACATGACAGCGTAGGAAGTCAGCATGCTGAAGGTCTGCGTGTGGGGAAAAACTTATGGCTCTTTGTGCCAATAATCAGCAGCTGTGCTGCATTAAAAGGGATCAAAGACAGCAATGATTTTTTCCCATGGCAAACAAAGAAGCTGACAACATCTTCGCACTTATGCGTGTTTGTCCTAATGGCCACAATCATTTACACACACACACAGCCTGTGGAACTCACAGCCACAAGATATTTCTAGAGTCTAGATCTTAGCAGGGGTCAAAGAATAATTGGACATTTATGTAAATAATACAAACACCCACAAATCCTGCATATTACATACAATACAAATGTGTAAGGAATATACACCCTTTTGCTTCAGGGCATAAACCAAGCACTGTCTGGGATTAGGAAAATTTTTCCAAACGGGCTGGTTGTTCCATAGGCAGCTTCTCAGACCTTCCTCTGCAGCATCTGTTACTATTCATTGTTGGAGACAGGATACTAGAGCAGATGGACCACCTGGTACATCCAGGGTGGCAATACCTGTATAAGGATGTGGGTGTGACTATAGAGGTCAAAATGGTCACCGAGGTTAGTTTTCTAATGTAGGACTAAAAGAATGACTAAAATCTTGCTTTGCTTTCATGAGCACACCACAATTCCTGTGTCCTTTCAGCCTTGGTGTGCCCCATGCAACCCACCTGTTTTGAATGTCTAAGGACGCCCTTGCAGGCTTGGCTTACAAACAAATTGTTGTGTAAATGAAAGGTTATTTCAAGGAAAGAAGCCTTGTGGTTAAGGCACTGGACTGGGACTCAGTTCCCAGCTCTGCCATGAACTTCAGTTATGGCCTTTGGCAAGTCACTTAATCTTTCCGTGATTGAGTTCCTGTTTGCAAAATGGGGATAATAATACCTTTGTCTAGCTTGTCTATTTCGATTGGAAGGTATGCGGGGCAGGAGCTGACTATTACTATATGTATATGTAAGTACAGTGCCTAGCACAACAGGGCCTGGGCTTGGGCCTCTACCGAAATAGAAATAATCCTGATAGTAAGTGAAAGAAGGAATGTGAAATGGAGAAGGATGAAATAAGTTAGTATCAGTGCTTAGGTATTATGGTGCTAGGCACTTTGCTCATGCTTAAAATAGATTAAAGTTGAACTGAAGATTAGAATTGGCATAATTATCCGATGTATCAGCGCTTGCAAGATTTCAAGCTCATAATGAATTGTTTTGATGCTTTGTTATCTGAATTGTTTAAAATAGGTTATAAATGAGGTGTCCCCTATGCACAAAGAAGGAATATATATTTTCACTCTGCATCAATTTAGATTAAGGAAAAATAACACAGAGAAAGACCAGCAAGGTCTTTCCAAGAGAGCACAGTGTGTGTGCCTTCTTTGCCACAGACTGCTGTCACTCTGAGAACAAAATGGCTGCCGTCTCTGCACACAGGCCAAGTTCTTAGAACTTTAAAGCTGCAGTAGCCAGAAAATAAAGAGATCATTGGTTCCTAGCCGCATACAACACAAAAATCAAGAATTACATGAAAATGCAGGTGGTAGCATACGACCAGTGGGAGCAGTCAAGTAGTGTGAAAACAGAGATGGGAGCAGAAAGACATGCGTACTCTCCCTGAGTGATCTTGGGAGAGGTTATTCTCAATGCTGCCTTCACCCCATGTGTAAATCAGGAGAGAAACAACTTTAGACAAAGATTTTAGCCTGTTAAAATTACATTTAGACTCTAATAAGTGTGTTATACTTTTGTTTTATGTGTAACCATTCCTATTTCCATTAACTTTACTTGGGATCTCTTAATCTTAATTTATATTCATAAACTTATGGCTGTTTTCACTAGCATTCTATCTCAGTGCGGTGGTATTATAAAGAACCTGATCGTGTGTTGTACCAATCAAGCTGTTTGTATACAGTTCCCTTGGAACCTGCTAATCACCGTGAATGTCCAGTGACAAGGCCAGACACTACAGGGAGATGCTTCAGAGGAACTCGGGGACGGGGGTGTACCAAGTGTTAACTTGCATGGGAAAATAAGTACGGGCAGAGCCCTGAGAAGATTGGGTGGCTGTCAGGCTGGGGGCATCAGGCAGCACCAGCACGTCTCTCTCTCACTGAAGCCGGGGGTAACATGGTGACTTACAGTCCTAGGCCCCCAGAGAAAGCGTCACACCTTAGCATTCTGTTAAGAGTCAGCAGAGGAAAAGGAACAGACTCTACTCTTGAGGGAAGACAACTAGAATGACCAACGGCAATCCCTAATCTTGCTCTATATTTCAGCTGATAATTGACAGAGAAGTGGGTGTGGCATTCTCTAATTCACATCCCCTCCCTAGAGACCAAATAGTTGCCCTTTGTTATAAGCGGGATCTGTATCGATGTAAATCAGGGGTCGGCAACCTTTCAGAAGTGGGGTGCCGAGTCTTCATTTATTCACTCTCATTTAAGGTTTCGCGTGCCAGTCATACATTTTAACGTTTTTAGAAGGTCTCTCTCTATAAGTCTATAATATATAACTAAACTATTGTTGTCTGTAAAGTAAATAAGGTTTTTTAAATCTTTAAGAAGCTTCATTTAAAATTAAATTAAAATGCAAAACCCCACCAGATCGGTGGCCAGGACTCGGGCAGTGTGAGTGCCACTGAAAATCAGCTCGCATGCCGCCTTCGGCACGCGTGCCATAGGTTGCCTACCCCTGATGTAAATAGTTACTAGACAAGGTCCCAGTAGATGGCACTCAAGAGTATATTTCATAATTCCTGGATTTTGTAGAACCAGTAGAACCTCTTGTCATGCTCTGTAAACAGCTTCCTTTGGGCAGTTCTTGCCAGCCGCAATTAACAGCCTCCATGGTATTCCCACATGAATAGGTTCAACTTTGTAAAATTGATCTCGCCAATAAATACTGCATTATATTTACGCACACGAATGATTTATAACTGAGTAATATTTTTCACGTACAAAGAATTTGTCATTCGATTATCTCCAGATTGTACCAAAGAAAGGGAATTATGTAGGTATTTAACCAAATTAAGTTGTTTTACCTTTAGTCAGACGTACAACTGTCATTTCAAAGAGTTAAGGGGATGATCCAAAACCCAAGTCAATGAGAGTCCTAAAATGGATTTAATGGGCTTTGGATCAGGCTCTAGATGCATTACACATGATCTGAATTACAAGAAGTTACTGCAGGCAGTTGTAAACAAGAAGGGAACGTTTTGCAACTGTCTCTTCAAGTAGTTCATTTGGCTACTGCAAACTGCACAAGTTGGTCTAGATCAGTGGTTTCCAAACTGGGGTTCGCGAACCCCTGGGGGTTCGCAGAACGTTACAGGGGGGGTCGCCAGAAAAATTTCACTAATGGCGCACAGAGGACCCTGGGCATTGGAGACAGCAGATGGGACCCGGTTGCAGGGCAGACATCCCGAGCCCCAGGGAGAACGGGGCTGGGCAGTTGGGGCTGGCAGCCCAAGTCCCGGCGGTCAGCGGGGAAGCTGGCAGCTCGAACCCCAGCACTCCGCACGGGGCAGACCGCCCAAGCCCCAGGGAGAGCGGGGCTGGGCAGTTGGGTCCGGCAGCCCGATCCCTGCCCCCGTCAGTGGGGGAGCCTGCAGCCTGAACCCCAGCGCTCCCCATGCAGCGCTGGAAGCCCAAGCCCCAGGGAGAGTGGGGCCGGGCAGTTGGGGCCGGCAGCCTGAGCCCTGCCCCCGTCAGCAGGGGAGCTGACAGCATGAACCCCAGTGCTCCCCATGCAGGGCTGGCAGCCCGAGCCCCAGGGAGAGAGGGGCCAAGCAGTTGGGGCATCCATCACACTGAGGAAATTTAAACTTAAATCCCTGAAAATATTCATTTTTAGGAGGGGGTTCACGAGATTTCACAGTTTAGTGAAAAGGGTTCGCGGGCTGTTAAAGTTTGGGAACCACTGGTCTAGATTGTATCGTATCAACTGACGAGAACTGACTTGAGTCAATGTGGTTCACCAGTCATGATTAATTTAGAGATTGTCAGACTGAGCTGTTCCTCCCCGTTTCAGCCAGGAGTAGATAACTGGCTTACGAAGCATCTTACTCATGGATGGTGTGACGTTGCAGTCGATATGATTTTATAAAAATATGCTAATGAGTGAATATAATGTAACTGGAATATGCTTCATGCAAAAGGTCTCTTGTAAGGTATCATTACAAAGTTTATAATCTACTGAGTGTGATCATCCTATTTGTATAAATGTATCACCTGTATCTGAAACCAGAAATATGAAATAGAACTCTGGGGCCTATTGTAATTATGCAAAGTGTGGGCCATTAATGATGGTTTGGAATCTTGATGACTCCCATTAACCAGGACAATTGAATGCAGATGGCTGTTTTACCTGTAAGTCTTCCTGTATACGTGTGTGCTGGCAAGTGGGTAATGAAGTCTTGCAGTGACATGTGATCATGTCACCTGAACTGGAATCCCTCTTTAATCTGGTGTCTTTCCATTGAGAAGGAGGGGGTGGGAACCCAGAGAGGGACAAAGGATTCCCACCTTATGCAAAAGATATATAAAGGGGTGGAACAGAACAAAGGGAGAGGAGCCATCATGAAGAATCCCCTAGCTACCACCTGAGCTGGAGCAAGAGCTGTACCAGGGGAAAGAATTGTGCCCAGGCCTGGAAGGTGTCCAGTCTGAGGAAAAAACTTACTGATGCATCTCTAAGGGTGAGATTATCTGTATTCAGTTTGATTAGACATAGATTTGCGTGTTTTATTTTATTTTGCTTGGTGACTTACTTTGTTCTGTCTGTTATTACTTGGAACCACTTAAATCCTACTGTCTGTATTTAATAAAATCACTTTTTACTTATTAATTAACTCAGAGTATGTGTTAATACCTGGGGGAGGCAAACAGCTGTGCATATCTCTCTATCAGTGGGAGGGTGAACAATTTATGAGTTTACCTTGTATAAGCTTTATACAGGGTAAAACGGATTCATTTGGGTTTAGACCCCATTGGGAGTTGGGCATCTGAGTGTTAAAGACAGGAACCCTTCTGTTAGCTGCTTTCAGTCAAACTTGCGGCTTTGGGGCAAGCAATTCAGACCCTGGGTCTTTGTTGGAGCAGACGGGAGTGTCTGGCTCAGCAAGACAGGGTGCTGGGGTCCCAAGCTGGCAGGAAAAGCAGGGGCAGAAGTAGTCTTGGCACATCGGGTGGCAGCTCCCGGTGGGGGAGGGGGGAGTTCTGTGACCCAACCTGTCACAGATGGGTTTTTCTGTACTTCCACATTTCTACTACACGACCTCTTGTATTTCTCAATTACCTAGATGGGGAAGAGATTTCTGATAGTAGATAGATGGAAAGATAGATGGACTAGCAGCAAAAGGCATAATAAGCCATAAAAAGCCATAATAATAAGCAGCAAAAGGCATAATAGTTGGAAACTGAAACTAGGCACATTCAAACTAGAAATAAGGTGCACATTTTTTCCAGGGAGGGCAATTAGACATTGCAACAACTTGCTTAGGGATGTGGTAGATTCTCTATCTCTTGAAGTCTTTAAATCAAGCCTGGATGTCCTTCTAAAAGCCATGTGACAGCTCAAAAACAGGCTATGGTTGATGCAGAAATTACTGGGTGAGGTTCTACAGCCTGTGTTATTCAGGAGGCCAGACTGGATGACCAGAATAGGCACATTTGAAATCTTACCCCTTGTCCAGTGGGGACAAAAAACCTAACTGACTTCAAAACTAGCAGCAAATATCTCAAATGGCTGGTGATGGGACACTAGTTGGGGAGGGCTCTGAATTACTACAGAGAATTCTTTCCCAGGTGCCTGCTGGAATTTGCTCATATTCTCAGGGTCTACCTGATCACCATATCTGGGGTCGGGAAGGAATTTTCCCATGGGTCATATTGGCAGAGACCCTGGGGTGTTTTTGCCTTTGTCTGCAGCCCAGGGCATGGGCCACTTGCAGGTTTAAACTAGTGTAAATGGTGAATTCTCTGTAACTTGAAGTCTTTAAACCATGATTTGAGGACTTCAGTAACTCAGCCAGAGGTTAGGGGTCTATTACAGGAGTGGGTGAGGGCCTGTGGCCTGCAGTGTGCAGGAGGTCAGACTAGATGATCATGATGGTCCCTTCTGACCTTAAAGTCTGAGTCCTCAAAATCGCCCAAATAAATAAAAATAGACTTAAGATTGACTTGTCTGAGGCTACACAGGGAGTGTAAGGTATTACTTGACAACAGTAAGGACGGTATAATCTGGCCCTATGAGAAGTAGAATTTCCTTTTATTTCTTTCGTTTACTTCATCAAATCAAACCTTGTTTTTGTGTTATAGGACTGAACAACAAGGAGGGGCTGATCAATTTCACTGCAGGTGACTGACAATTGGTGCCCTATAAAATACCTGTTACAACTTTGGTTCAGTCCAAACAACTTGAGCTCTTCATTTTATCAGACTAAATAATCCTGATTTCTGCTTTGTCTTTTCATGTGCACGTCCTGTCACATGAGCCGTCTTTGAGTTCCGGCTCCGGTGCTTTCCTCTGTACCAGTAGATTTTGCAGCTCCCTTAAGGGTACATCTACACTACAGGGGGGAGTCGATTTAAGATACGCAAATTCAGCTACGTGAATAGCGTAGCTGAATTCGACGTATCGCAGCCGACTTACCCCGTTGTGAGGACGGCGGCAAAATCGACTTCTGCGGCTTTCTGTCGGCGGCGCTTACTACCACCTCTGCTGGTGGAGTAAGAGCGCCGATTCAGGGATCGATTGTCGCGTCCCAATGGGACGCGATAAATCGATCCCTGAGAGGTCGATTTCTACCCGCCGATTCAGGTGGGTAGTGTAGACCTAGCCTAAGAGACAAAGGCTCTAATAATTGTTCTGGAGATCTGCAGTATATTCCTATCATTTTACCTGAAACAAGGTGGCTGAGGTAATATCTTTTATTTGACCAACTGTTGTGCAAGCTCTGCATGGCTTGAAAGTTGGCTCTCTCGCCAACAGAAGTTGGTCCAATCAAACCTCACCCACCTTGTCTCTCTATCCTGAGACCGACATGGCTAAAACTACACTGCATACATATCATTTTACCTGGAATTTGTAACCAAAGAGGTTCCACTAGAAGGTTGTCTCCACCCTGGAATGATCTTTTCATGGTATCCTTTTGGGATAATTCAGCTTCTCACCTTCTCCAAGCCCGCAAACTAGCCGGAGCTTCCCATGTTGTTTATAGCCAGGGATTGCTGTGCCCCATTCATTTACAACGTCCGACCACATCTCTGATATACCAATTATGTCACCTCTCTCTTGCCGAGCTAAATAGTACAGCTCTCTTACCATGTTTGGTGGTAGACTCCTGCAATTAGTAGGAAGGAATGTATACATTTAACTTCTAATGGTATACCCATTGCTATTTGTCCCACTATGTTTGGACTGGTGTCTTTTCTTCAGTACTCTATATTGTTCTTGCCCCTGGAAATTCAATACTTCCTAACAAATCCTTCTCTCACAGATCCTTCAACTACTTCTAGCCACCTATAGTGTTTGTGGTCTGAGATAAATGCTCCTCTGCGCTCCTCCACTCCCAGTTTAAATAATCTCTCAAAAAATGTAGGCTGAGATTTTCAAAGCGGTTAAGAGGATTTAGACACACATCCTATATAGACATATACCTTCCTTCAGGGTCAAAGTCTCCATGACTGCTTTGAAAATCTCGTTGCCAGCAATATGGTTCCCTTATGAGTTGTCTGGAGTTCATGCCCTCACCATAAATCTTCCGTTTCCCCTACAAGTTCATAAATGCCTAATAAACTTAAAGCCCACCCACTTTTCACCATCTTCCCAGACACACCGTTGAAGCTCCTTAGCATCAGAGATGGGTGGGAAATGTTTTTTCCATCCCAGGAATCTTTGAGATTTCAAACATTTTCCTGTTCCTCCTTGGGATGAAACCGAGACCAACCCATGTTCAAGTCCCTGCTCTCCCATTCTCCTACATCCCAAGTGAGAGCACTAAACTATTGGCTATTTTGGGGTCTCTCTCCCTCTCTGGTTTTGATCAGAAATTCCACCCTGGACTGGAGAAACCTTTCCCACATAAAATTTTGTCAAAACTGGTACATTCTCCTGAAAAGTTTCCGTTTCAATGAATCGCCATTTCCCAACGAAACAATGTTTTGTCGAAAAATTCCCGAAGAGCTCTACTTAGGATCCCCTGCCCCTCCATATTCTAGAATTAGGAGCATGTCAGGTGACACTTGTTGACATTCCTCCTAATCTAACTTCTTCTACAATCTCTCTTCTCCAGCTTCTCATGTTGCTGGTGCTAATGAGCACTAGAACCATGATTTATTGCCCCATACTCATTATATATCTATTTACTGTCCAGGTGAGAAGCAATCTCCCTTGTGTCTAGTGGCCATGTCACTTCTTCAATCTTTTGTCTTAAAACCACCTCTTGGGTGTCTAATAACAGAAGACAGTACCACACATACCCAGCCTCTCCCACCTACTCAACACAGCCAATCCCCCGTCATCTGGAGAGAACTGTCTGGTTTGTCTGCTTACAGTCTGAGCTCTTCAGGGCAAAAATTGTCTGTAATTGTGTGTCTGAACAGCACAGCTGAGGCCCAAACATGGCTGGATCTCTAGATGCTACTGTCGTATAAGTAATATTTCATCACGCTAAAATACATGGATTATTTGGGGCCCACAGTGCTAAGCATGTTCCCGTCTCCCCTCCAAATCATAATAATCCAACTTGGTGCTTTGATGCCGAAAACTATTAATGAATTTAGGGGGGTTGTATTCAAAGCTCTAATTACAACACACACATGTAATTATATTAAGACCTTTTCTTTTTTGCTAAATAAAGCTATCTTTACATACCACTCTATATTTATAGCAGGCTTACCAGGATCCAAATTTTCAGAGGCACAAAAGAAGGTGGTATAAAGAGGACATTTCTAACAAAAGTGACTTAAAAAAAAGCATAAGAGAGTTTGGAGTCTAATCCAAGACAGAGTGTGAATGAGTTACTGCAAAAAGTTTCATACAGATGGTTAAAAGCACCCTGGTTCAAGAATAACCCAATAAAATGGAAAAGTGCTTCTATATATTTTCCTAGTCTGTTAGCTCAGAAACACCATTCCTGCTTGTTTTGGCTGATTTTTATTCCTGCCTTTGAGTGTAAAGGAATGGCAAGGAAGTTTATGAATGAGGTCCCACTAACATTCCAGACTGGAACATGTACCTGGACTGATTTCTGCCTAAATCCTGGGATGAGGTCATTTAAAAACCACCTATTTTCCCCAGCGTGCTAACTCCAAGCCTGAAATGGACAGATTTGTGGCTAATGCAATGCAGAAACATGCACAGTAGTCTTCATGAATGCCAACATAAGCCTACCTTCATTGGATAGGGCTCTTGGAAAAAGATTTCCACTTTCAAAGGATGTTTATAAATCAGTTTGATCTGCATGCACTCTGGTTCAGGAATGAGCTGAGATAATGTTTTCCCATACCAATGTGAGGACAGCTTCTTGGTAACAAAACAAAAAATAAAAAAAATAAAACCAAACCAAAACAGTAAAGGGTTAGAACAACAGGAAATGATTCATTTACTACTAGTTGCTCACATATTTTAAAGAGCTCCCTGAACTATTCCTTTAGTGTATCCAAAAAACAATGATGGTGGGGGAAGATGTGCTGCATGACATGAAAGTGAATTTCATTGTTGAAACAGTAAACACAGAGGAATGGTTCTGTAACCAAAGGATGTAAAATCCCTTGCAATCCAGCAGCAACAGAAATCCAAGTCTGCTGAAGTTAGTTGCATTCTGGGGGAATACAACAAGGATTATGACAAGTGTATTAGTTGTGTAAAGGAGCCACTGAAAGATGGTTTTCCTTGTGCCATAAAATAAATTGGACAATTAAGGTCTTTTGGAAACCTAACGGGATCTGTCTTAAAAAGCAACAGAGGGTCCTGTGGCACCTTTAAGACTAACAGAAGTATTGGGAGCATAAGCTTTCGTGGGTAAGAACTTCAAGAAGTGAGGTTCTTACCCATGAAAGCTTATGCTCCCAATACTTCTGTTAGTCTTAAAGGTGCCACAGGACCCTCTGTTGCTTTCTACAGATTCAGACTAACACGGCTACCCCTCTGATACTTGGGATCTTTCTTGAATGCCATTTACATGGAAGCTGGCGAGCTGTCATTCATCAAAAAACATTCACTTGAAAAATTATAACAGAAATCAAAATGACTATTTCCTAACTGTTTATTTTAAGCCAGTGATACTCAGACTGCAGCTCGCAAGCCACAAGTGGCTCTATAATGCGTCTCCTGCGGCACATGATATTAAAACACTGTGTGATGGAATTATTAACCCATCTAAGTGATTAACCAATCAGGATGCTTATTATGTTTTTAACCAAGGAAGTTATCAACTTGCATTAAGTTATAACGTATTTGCTGTAAGAATAATATTTATATATAAAACCTAATATTTCCCCCCTCATACTGTTTCAATCAGAATATATAGTCCGATAGTAAATGAAACAATGAATTCATACTACTATGATTCTTTTGAATCACTGAGGTCTATTACATCAGTGTTTTAAGCACATTTCTATAGAAAGCAATTTTCTGCATAGCCATCTTATATAGCTAAGAAGCAAATGCTTTTCATTATAATAATATATGGAGATATACCTATCTCATAGAACTGGAAGGGACCCCAGAAGGTCATTGAGTCCAGTCCCCTGCCTTCACTAGCAGGACCAAGTACTGATTTTGCCCCAGATCCCTAAGTGGCCCCCTCAAGAATTGAACTCACAACGCTGTGTTGAGCAGGCCAAAGCTCAAACCACTGAGCTATCCCTCCCCACTGAAGGTTTAGCTAGGGCCACCTTCATTTTGGGGATCAGTATCTGACCCAACTAACCTATCTATTCACATGGACCCTTTCTCCATAGTATCTGAGCACCTAATAGTCTTTTAGGTAGTTGTCCTCCTAGCATACACCCAGGGTGGTGTTGTTATTCCATTTCACAAATAGGGAACTGAGACACAGAAATCCACAGCAGAACAAGGGATTGAACGGAGATCTTGTAAACCTCAGATTAGTGCCCTAACCACTGGACTATCTTCCCTTTCTTCTCTAATAATGTACATTATCTGGCACTAGGGCAGACTGAGACGGGGTCCAGCTATGAATGAGCTATTTTTTCCCCTAAGAAAAAGAATACCCAAGGGCACTTTGGATTCCATGCTGGACATAAATAAAATAAAAACCACGTAGAAACCAAATTCAGATCAGGAATGCAAATTCTTACTCCCAGATATCAAGAGCCAGATTCTTATATAGCTAAGGTTGAGTAGCAGCACCTTCCATTAGTGGTTCCATTCATTTCAGCAGGACCACATATGGAGTAAGGTACTGCTCATCATTCATAACAGGAGCCAGTATTGTCAAAAAAAAAACCTTATTCATAAATGATCTGGAAAAAGGGGTAAACAGTGAGGTGGCAAAGTTTGCAGATGATACTAAACTGCTCAAGATAGTTAAGACCAAAGCAAACTGTGAAGAACTTCAAAAAGATCTCACAAAACTAAGGTATTGGGTAACAAAATGGCAAATGAAATTGAATGTGGATAAATGTAAAGTAATGCACATTGGAAAAAATAACCCCAACTATACATACAATATGATGGGGGCTAATTTAGCTACAACTAATCAGGAAAGAGATCTTGGAGTCATCATGGATAGTTCTCTGAAGACATCCACGCAGTGTGCAGCGGCAGTCAAAAAAGCAAACAGGATGTTAGGAATCATTCAAAAAGGGATAGAGAATAAGACGGAGAATATCTTATTGCCCTTATATAAATCCATGGTACGCCCACATCTTGAATACTGCATACAGATGTGGTCTCCTCATCTCAAAAAAGAGATACTGGCATTAGAAAAGGTTCAGAGAAGGGCAACTAAAATGATTAGGGGTTTGGAACGGGTCCCATATGAGGAGAGATTAAAGAGACTAGGACTTTTCAGCTTGGAAAAGAGGAGATTAAGGAGGGATATGATAGAGGTATATAAAATCAGGAGTGGTGTGCAGAAAGTGAATAAGGAAAAGTTATTTACTTCTTCCCATAATATAAGAACTAGGGGCCACCAAATGAAATTAATGGGCAGCAGGTTTAAAACAAATAAAAGAAAGTTCTTCTTCACACAGCGCACAGTCAACCTGTGGAACTCCTTGCCT
Source organism: Malaclemys terrapin pileata (assembly GCF_027887155.1). Classification (NCBI taxonomy): domain Eukaryota; kingdom Metazoa; phylum Chordata; order Testudines; family Emydidae; genus Malaclemys; species Malaclemys terrapin. The sequence goes on along the minus strand of NC_071508.1, from coordinate 145,114,211 downwards.
GAGGAGGTTGTGAAGGCTAGGACTATAACTGGGTTTAAAAAAGAACTGGATAAATTCATGGAGGTTAAGTCCATTAATGGCTATTAGCCAGGATGGGTAAGGAATGGTGTCCCTAGCCTCTGTTTGTCAGAGAGTGGAGATGGATGGCAGGAGAGAGATCACTTGATCATTGCCTATTAGGTCCACTCCCTCTGGGGCACCTGGCATTGGCCACTGTTGGTAGACAGGATACTGGGTTGGATGGACCTTTGGTCTGACCCAGTATGGCCATTCTAATGTTCTTATGAAATCCTGGCCCCATCAAAGTCCATAACAAAACCTCCAATGATTTCACTGGGGCCAGGATTTCAGCCTTAGTGTGTGAGAGTGTCTAACTACATCTGTTAGAAATCCCATTGAGGTCTCTGGCTTGAGCTGCATCCACACTGTAAAATGATGGGGCTTGGACCTGAGTCATAGCCGGACTTGGGCTCTGACCCACCCCTGCCAGCAGGATCCTAGGAGCCAAATCCTTGCTGACCCGAATCAAGCTGATTTGTGTGTGGATGGAAGGGGGCTTGAACTCAAACATGAGTCTTAATGCTTAATGTAGCCATGAAAGGCCAGGGTCATCCACAAGGGGGCGCTGTATCTCTGCCCAAGCACTGGCCCCTGGTATGTCCCGCAGCCGCCAGGCTACCTGCTGGGGACATCCCTGGCTGAGGCAGCCCCAGGTAGGGAGCTCCATGGAAGGGGCAATACAGTGTCTCTGCATTATCCTTTTCCAGGGATGCTTCATGGCGTTGGAGAGAGAACAACATACATCGCCTCTGGCCTGCCTTGTCCTCTCCTGGTCCACCTCCTGCTCCTCCCTCACTCCCCAACCTGCTCCATATCCACCCCCAAAGACCCAACACAGAGCAGCTCCATAGAGAGGCATTCTGGGGGACAGAGGCAGCTGAGCCCTGTTGTGTGGGGGAGTGGGGAGATCTGTGCATGTAAAGTTCCTTCAGGTTGCGAGGTGGGGTAGGAACCTGGAATCCAAACTTATTCCAGATTTACACGGGTGTAAGTGAAATCCGACTCTGGGCCCAAGATGCATTGTTGTTCCTTCTGAGTACCCATGAACTACGGGCTGATATCCACACCAATGGGGAATTGGAGTTGGAAGCCTGGGACACCAGGGTCTTACCAAGGAGTGCTTTTTGCTGGAAGCGTGAACTCCAGAAAGCCCTACTTTGGATTCGGGACCCATGTCTCAGCGCTTTGCTGGATGCGTGATGACTTGAGGCTCTATTTTTGTTTTCAGTGAGTGGTGCTAGTTGTGGCAGAAGGTTAGCCGTTTCCCATCCCATTAGTTCCAGAGAGACTGACAAGTCTGACACAGTGCACTGCGGGCTGCACATCACCAGGCCCCTCTGTCAAAACCAGGACGGCTGATGAGCTACGAACAAGCTTACAGTTAGATAATAGATGAAAGAGTCGCAAGATAAATGAGGTGCCTATAGAAAACCTGGCCAAATGTGTTTAAAACAGGGGATCCGACACCATTAATTCTCAGCAACCAGCTTTAAAAAAGGCAACTCGGCACTTGACTTATGCTTAGAAAATGTTATCTTTCCTTTTAACAGCAGTTTTACAGTGTATTTGGAGAAGATGACAAACAATAGGGTTATTCTGAAGTCATGCCAAACACTACATTTGTTCAAGGAGAGGAGCAACGTTTCCCCTAATGTGTCAATTGACTTCTGTAGCCATGAAAACAGCTTGACCAACAAGCAATATTAATAAAAAGTGAAACCTCTGTTCCTAAGTTACAACTAGACCTGGTCCAGATTTCTCCAGTGGAAGGTTTTATGGTTGGAAAACGTGGTTTCGTCAAAATCAAAAATCAAATCAAAATCAAAACTTTCCACAGGAATGTGTTGATTTTGACAAAATCGGGAATTGCAAATTTCATTTAGGAAACAAACAAACAAACAAACACAGGAGGTAATTGTCCTGCTCTGGTGAGGCCTCAGCCGGAATACTGTGTCCAATTCTAGGCACCACAATTTAGGAAAGATGTGGATAAATTGGAGAGAGTCCAGAAAAGATCAACAATAATGATAAAAGGTTTAGAAAACCTGACCTATGAGGAAAGGTTAAAAAGACTGGATATGTTTAGTCTTGAGAAAAAAAGATTGAGGGAAGACATGATAACAGTCTTCAAATACACGTCTACCCTGATATAACGCTGTCCTCAGGAGCCAAAAAATCTTACCGCATTATAGATGAAACCACGTTATATCGAACTTGCTTTGATCCGCCGGAGCGTGCAGCCCGCCCCCCCTGAAGCGCTGCTTTACCGCGTTATATCCGAATTCGCGTTATATCGGGTCGCGTCATATCGGGGCAGAGGTGTATGTTAGTCTGTTATAAAGAAGATAGTGATCTACGTCCACTGAAGGTAGGATAAGAAGTAATGGGTTTAATCTGCAGCAAGGGAGATTTAGGTTAGACATTATGAAAAACTTTCTAACTATAAGAGTAGTTATGATCTGGAATAGGCTTCCAAGGGAGCTTGTGGAATCTCCATCATTGGAGGTTTTTAAGAACAGGTTAGACAAACACCTGTCAGGGATGATCTAGGTTGACTTGATTCTGCCTCAGTGCCTCTCAAGGTCCCTTCCAGCCCTACATTGCTATGAGTCTATTTCCATTTTGACATTTTCCGAATGTTCCATTTTGATTTTTTTGTTTCAATCTTTTTTATTTTATTATAAAACATGAACATTTTAAAAAGCCAAAACTGAAACAAAATGTTTCAATTGATCTGAAATAACATTTTTTTTTGAAAATTTTGTTTCGGGGGAAATTGCAAAATTCTTTGCTTTAGTTCTGATTTGTAACAAAAGCAAATATTGAAATCGAGGAATTTTGTGTAGCATGGAAATGCTGGATGCCACAAACCTGTAGTTACAACTAACCTTTGCAATCCCTGTACTGAATAATGAGTACTCTATTGTATGCAAAACATTGGTTTTTCAATGGATTTGATTATCTATCTAGAACACCTATATATCTGCATCTATCTACAGCTATTCCACATTACAACTATAAAATGAATTGGAACTATAAAATCTATCAAAGTAATGCTTAGAGATACTTTCCTCTGCATTTTGATCTTAAAGGAATGCTGTTGATTTAAAATGTATCACCCTTCTGCCTGAAATTCATTCACTCGCTGTAGTTCTAAGACAGACCAAAGTTTCCTGTGAATTTATGAGAGTACAGACAAAACATACTCTCTTTTCAACATTGCATGTTTGAGAGCACTTTGTGTAGGGTCCATTTCACTGTTTTGCTAGAATCAGTTATTTGAGTGTGTTTTTCACAAGAGAAAACATTTTTAAAGGGAACAGGAATTTATTATTGTAAACCCACAAGATTTGCACGGGGACCAGAGGGTAGGTATAGCGTCTACAAGCCAGTGCTTTAACTCATTAAAAAAAACAACAAAAAAACTAGATTTGAAACTGATGGTGTCCCTTTAACTCAATACTTCTCAACCTCTCTGATAGTATGACCCCCAGTTCCAACAGGGAAAAAAATGTTTCAAGGACCTGTCTCAGCTAGGCATAAACAGAGGGTGAGCATGACCCTGAAACCCACGTGTGACCTTCACCAGGTGGTGGTGACTCTCAGATTGTTAACCCATCTTTAACTCCCCGTGAGAGAAAATTAGGGAAGTGGGAGATGGACAAACATAGGCCCCAATTCTGCAAACAGATCCACACAAGCCAACCCTGGCGTTCATGCAGACCCCAGGGATTTCAGCAGGCTCCACAAAGGCACAAGGGCCGTTGTACGGGGTGTATGTTTAATGCCTATAGTGTTGAGGTATACTAGAAAAATAAATGCATCACCATCCCACGATTGTGGGACCTGTTACAATTTATGTTGCAGCAGCCTGGCACGGCACTGCACTGGGCATCCTTAGCTTTGAATGTCCTTGAACTTGTTCTTTGAGGTCTCGTCGTTAAGTGACGCTAACATGTTATTTGCAGGTTGAGTTTCCTGGGTTAATATTAGGAGGGTTGGGTGTTTTTTTTAAACTAGGAGAGAAGTAAATGCTAATAAATACAATATTTGTTTTGATAGGTCTTACATTCACAATTCACTTGTGACTCCGGCACAGGTTATTAAGCTGGGAGCCAATTACTTAAAAACAAAACAAAAACCCTAACTTTGGCCCCCAATTCTGCAAGGCACTTAAGCTCATGCTTAAGTCCCAGAGTTAAGTTTTAGGCTTACATGCATTGCTGGACCAGGGCCTTAATGCGTGTTCAGAATAGATGAATGTTCAGAATTAGAACATAATTGGAGGGCATAATTAGAGCGGTAGGACCTTTAATACTTGTGTTGATGCATGAAAAGGAAGGGAACCTGCCTGAGTCTCAGAGGCCAGGCTGAGTTTGCTGGGCCTGGAGTTAGAAAAAAAAAATCAGTTTGGAGGAACTGAATCCTGCAAGTGGCTCTGTGGTGTAATGTGTTCCCTGCTGTGCCTGGTTCACAGAGAATAAGAGCCTACTACAGCGCTCCCCTGGGGAGCCTGGCTAAATAGCTCATGTCGCAGAGGCTTATGCCTTCAGCTTTGAAGGGTACCTCTTCAATTCTCTGTGTTGGCGAGATAGCAGCCATTGCATATAGGCAGAGCTACTCCTATCGCAAGTCCCGCTGACTTCAGTGGGATTCCAGACAGGCCCCGCTGCCCATGGATTTATTTGCAAACTCAGGGTCTTACACTGGAAACTGAGGAAAATCTGACCTGAAATCACTGACAGGCTAAAGATGGAAGCCTCTGGTTCCTCTGTCAGAGAAGAAATGCAGTGTAAATATACAAGATTAGAAGACAGGAAATGGTACAGATGATGGGCTTACTCCTATGAACATATTAGCAACATACTGAGGTGAGTGGTCTGATGGAGAGCAACAGGTTCAGGTGAGTCAAGATATTCACATGGCTTTGGGCTAGGGTTACCATATTTAAAAAATAAAAAAAGAGGACACTCCACGGGGCCCTTGCCCCACCCCTTTCCCACCCCCGGCCCCGCCCCAACTCCACCCATTCCCCTGAGTGCCCCGCATTCCCCCTCCTCCCTCCCAGACACATGAAAAGGGCTGCCCGAGTGCTACCGGCTTCACAGTTTGCCGGGCAGCCCCCAGACCCTCGCCCCCAGCCGGCGCTTCCCCAGTGCAGCTGGAGTCCGGGAGGGGAAGCGCCCAGCCGGGGGTGCAGGGTCTGGAGGCTGCCCGGCAAACCGTGAAGCCGGTAGCGCTTGGCTTCGGGCAGCCCCCATGCCTCTGGACCCTGCGCCCCCGGCCGGGCACTTCCCCTCCCGGGCTCCGGCTGCTGCGCTCCTCCCCTGACTTTTCGTCTCTGTTTAAGAGCCGAGCTGCCCAAGCGCTACTGGCTTCAGGCAGCCCCCATGCCTGTGGACCCGGAGCCCCCGGAGCCCAGGAGGGGAAGTGCCTGGCCGGTGGTATTTTTCCCAGACATGTTCGGCTTTTTGGCAATTCCCCCCGGACGGGGGTTTGATTACCAAAAAGCCGGACATGTCCGTGAAAAACCGGACGTATGGTAACCCTACTTTGGGCTAGACTGAGCCTTTGCTCCTAGCTCTGAGAATGGTGGGGCGCCTTATAGTCCCTTCCCTGGCCTATTTACCAGGCACCCATTCCTTCCCCCACCCACAGGGGCTTGGGGGATAGTGTCAGGGCTTTGCTAATTCCCCCTGCTGCAACACAGACGCCTGCTTAGGGAGTTGTGCCCAGGCACTCTGTCCATGCTACAGCTGAGATGCCAGGAGGCCATGCAAAGGAGGGTGCTCTTATTTCTCCATATCACCGCATTAGGCCCAGACATGGCCTGGCCCCGAGTGTTTACAGGATGAGGCCCTATACCAGTTTGCAATCAAAATGTCGGCCAGCAGCACGATGATACCTCCAGGGCTGAGCAAAGTGAAGTGGTAATCGCTGCGTTGGTGCTATACTAATGGGGCGTTTTGCAGAGGACTAGGAAGTGTAGTCGCTTTAAGCTCTTTGGAGCAGAGACCATCTTTTTTGTTGTGTTTGGACAGTGCCTAGCGCGGTGGGGTGCAGGTTCATCACTGGGGCTCCTAGGCACTACCTCAATACAAATAATAAATAAATAATATGTACAAGCTTCGCACCTTTGGGAACCTGCATTCTAAATGGTCTTAGGTCACAACTAGAGGTGAGAGTACAATGGGAGAAAAAACGGTCACACTTCTTTTCTTTGCAAATTAAAAAAAAAGTGCAAAATTCAATCAAACACAGACTGTTCACCCAGAACGCAATGCTGGGCAAGTAACAGAAGAAACTGCTGAATATTTCACTTGAAACATATTAAGAAATTCACCATATAAATGATGCAATGGGCGTTATTCAGTGACCTCTAGTTGCAAATGGAATAAACTTGGTCTGAAGTTAGCTCCTATAAACACTAAAGCACACGAGTAACATTGCACATACAAGTAGCCCAACTGTCTTCAAATCAACGGGGCTACTTGCACATATACTATTGGGCACTTGGGTAAGTGTTTGTCAGATGGGTAGCTAACTCTTTAGCAAACATTTATGACGATAAAGGAACAGTACCAATAAGGTTAGTGCTAATGATCCTTTGAACTTCTACGGCATGTTTCAGCTGAAGAGCTCACGGTGCTTTAGAAACATCAATTAGTTAAGCCTAATAATCCCCATTACCAGAGCTTCCTGTCAATTATTTTTTGATGGAAAAATGCAGCTTCTGCAAAAGTGAAATTTTCTCGAGGAAACATTTTGATTTTTTCCCACGAAAATTTCAATTTTCTGCGAGGAAAAAAATGAAACATTTTGTTTCTAGTTGGTCTGATATTAAACCACATCGGCCATAGTGCCACAGTGCCCCGTGGGAGTTGTAGTTTGGGTGTCCCCATTCTACACATGCTGCATCTCTCATGATGAAGGATATGATTATGTCACTGAGGTCTCAGAAATCATGGATTCCATAACTTTCAGAGACCTTTGTGACATTTCCCAGGCCCGGAATGGTAGGCTGGAGCTGTCAGCTGGTAGGGGCAGTCCCTGCAGTTCCAAGCCCTTCAGGCAGCAGGGGGACCTCGGAGCTGCCAGCCACCACAGGCAGTGGGTGCTGGACCTCACCCTTCCAAGGTGGGGTTTGGGCTCTCATTCCCTCACTTCCAGTTGAGTTTCAGTCTCCCCCTCTCCCTCCCCCCCCGCCCTATTTTATCATGGTTATTTTTAGTGAAAGTCAGGGACAGGTCAGAGGCTCTCTCTTGCAAACCCACAAACTAATACCCCTGTATGTCTTCCCAAGACTCAAAACTTGCTTGTACTCTAGCAAAAAACCTTGGACGTCTGTGCGTAACAGCGCCACCTGGTGATGCCTGCCATAACAATTACATGATTTCACTACAAGAGAGGTCCAACTGCACTATGATTCTCCATTAACCTTAATTTCTGGGAAACGTTCACATTTGCATATGCCAGCCTGACTGTAATCAGTTCTGGTGCCCTCATTTCCCAGAGCATGAGCCAGCTCCAAATTCAAGACACATGTTAAATGTAGCAAAAAAAACCCCGATTTTGGCCCTGATCCTCCAAGATGCCCTGCAATTACGTCAATGGGGCTCTGTGGGATCGCAGGACTCTGCCATGCAGAGCTCAATGCAAGGTCAGGGCCTTTGCTTGGAACTCAATAACATTTCTGCAAAATGACCTTTTATGATCCAGGTGTTTAGATAAGCTTATGCCATGCAGCCAACATGTCCCATACATAGTTTTGTCAGTCATTCTATGAGAACAAGAGAGTTAACAATGACAAAGGACTTTAAGTGGTTAATTTTAATTTGATCTTGTTTTTTCTTAATGTAGATTTGTTTAAAGTGCATGTTTGTTTAGGTATTTGTACTGATCAGTTGACTGAGAAAGGCCCCAATCTGGCTCACAATTATGAGTGTTAGTTGCCCCAAGCACTTTGGCGGGCTTACAGGCATACGTAAAGTTAAGCATGTGCCTCACCGATTGAAGGATCAGGGCCTACATCTGCAGCTGAGGCCAGGGCAGTCTCATTTTAATTTCTCTTCTCTTTACAATAGGAAATATAGCCCCTGCCCCAAGGAACATGCCAATGACAAGAGAGCGCCGATGTGCATAGAGCCTTAGGCACTGGTTTGAAAATGATAAAAGCACTCTAGCAAGGGATTTTCAAAGGTGGGATTTTCAAAGGTGCCTATGGGAGGGAAGCACTGAACTCCAACAGAGGCTGGATGCCCATCTCCCTCAGCTACCTTTGAAAATCCCAACCTAAATAAACTTCCACGGATGAAATCTTGGGCCCGCTGACTTCAACAGCGAAACCCACACTCATGTCACTGAGGCCAGGCCTTCACCCTGGCTCTACGGCCTCTGTTTTAACAGAAGCCCTCTTTCCCTCCCCCGCAGCTAGCTACTAATTAATGCTTGTTTTTCCTCAGATAGCCGCCCCCGGTTTGCAAAATCTCTTACCCTGACATGAACTCTCGTTCTGTTTCTGCTTCGACTGAAAGCGGATTACTTCACTACCGCTCCAGAAGTGCCAGGTGAAAATCTATCTCTCTGGAGCGAACATGCCCAGGTTCCTAGGAAGAGACACATGTGGTATCGTTTTTCTGTTATTTGGAACATACAGAACTAAATTAATAACAGTTCTTACAAGGCCCTGGGGCTCTGTGGAAAAGAATTTTGATCTCCTCAGGAAAGGCTCGCCATTGCGCACAGGAGAGACGCACTTGACTTCTGACCTCTTTTCAAAGACACCTGTGTGAGCTTTCAAAATCCACTACCGCCAATTATCCACTTTCAACCTGAAGTGTTTAAACCTCGGACCACATTAACAGAGCTTAGCACATAGCCATGTCATTGCAGACTTCCTGATGGGAGGAGATGTCTTGCCACGGTTAAAAGAGAGTTTAGGGATGGGGGCATAAGATTAATCAGCTTCTCCTCCTGACAGCTTCAAACAAAGAAGCCTTTTAACCACCTGGTTTGTCTCTCTCACACCTGCGCTAAGATTGCGAGACAATGCTTTGTACTGTTGCCTTGATCCTGTTATTTGCGGGCACCTGTCTACAGCCACACTGTAGCACTTAATAGCCCTTCAGTGAGACCAAAGTGAAGAAGCGGCACATATACTGTTTCTTCAGGATTGTAGTTTTAGGACATGATGGAATGTATTTAAAATCCAATGAGATTTATTGGGGGGTGGATGAGTGTTGTGTGAAGTGGGAGGAGGGACGAAGGAGCAGAGAGCATTTCAGCTTTGACTGTATTCCCTGTACAGTTGTGGACAGCGTATGGAATTCCTCCTGTTACTGGAATTGCCGGAATTGCAAAGCAGCACACTGATTGTTCATGGACCTACGCAGGGGAACACCCAGGCAGGGTGCCATCGGCACCCTGGGCTCTGCCTGCATGGATCCGATTGCAGGATCAGGGCCATTTTTCAATGTCTGAAGACTCAGTCTGGAGTTCCCGACTCAGGTAAAGATAGCCTAGTAATATTCAGATGGATTTCATTAGGGAGGGATCCCACTATACAGCTTTCAGGTGTCTTCTTTTGGCCATGCCCTGCCCCTTTTGCCACACACCCCAGACCCATGATCCATGCTCTCACCACCTTGTCCTCCTCTATACCCAAATCCCTAGTGGGTTTTACCATCTCCCTGGTGGTTCTTCCCCTCTCCTCACTGGAGAGCCGGACTCATCCAAGGGACAGCAGCAACTCCTCTATGTACAAAACGTTCCTAGAACTTCAGGAACTGCTGGGGTTTGGTTTATCCCCACGAGGGCCAAATTTTCATTGGGTTCCACTGTATTTTGCCTGAGTAAAGAGTCCACGAGTGGGCTCTCTGGCAGTAAAAGCTGCTTTGTTTTCTCTCTCCCAGTGCAGGAAAGTAAGTCTAGATTTGAAATTCAGTTCAGTTTGTTTCCCATATTAACAGCATTAACCAGAAGGATAGAACATTATGGTCCACCTCAGATCCCAATCTTAGTCAACAAGATGTCTACATGACGGGGAGAGTTGAGCTGTTGAGCCAAAACTCTGTTTGTATGATACGGTATTTCAGCAAATGCCAGCGCCTGGATTAATCACTGTAACTGAGTAGGGTCGAAATATTAGAGACAAATTCCTAGTCAAGGCTGGTTTAAATCACCAGAAAACTCTGGATGTGTACTAAAAAAATCCAAATGTTTTTTGGTTCTAGTTCCCCTCCCTGCCCCCTGCTGAAAAGCAAAACCGTCCTTGCACAATGACTCCTATGCTGTAAGCCTAGGTCTATACCAATAATTTTTCCCAGGCCAGTCTTGGCTGAGCTGAGCAATGGTTCTCTCCAATGCTGCACCTACCCAACCCATTTCTTCTTAGTGAGGATTCAAGGGGACCGTAGGAAAAATATGAAGGGCCAGACCCTGTTCACATTGAGGTCGATGGCAAATCTCTCACTGACTGCAGTCGGATCAGGATTTGGCAAGGGTCCAATCCGATGCTCCTGAAGTGAATGAAAAGACACTCATTGACTGCAATAGGTATTGGATCAAGCCCTGAGAGAGAGAGGGCTCAGTTCAGCACTGCCCTGTACCGTGTGTTGTCCTTGATACCAGCGCTAAGCGGATGTAAAGCTTCTGATTTGATCGTGTTTTACATCCATGTTGCATTTGTGTCAATGAAGCCTCAAGGTGCAAGGTAATGGTGAATCAGGCCAGGCGTGTTTTTCTTTTGCACCCTACCTGATAAATCATTTATTTCCCAGTTGTTATTTCTCTCAAAGGGCAGTTCCTTTGGGATTTCTGTGCTCAGTACTTCAGAGGTCCTTACACAGCCATTCAGTGGTACAGGCTGAACGGCGATAGGGTCCGGATTCTCTGGAAGTCCTACGTCCCAGCGCACCGTCATTCTATCTCCTTGCGTTCACCCAAGCTACTTTTACTTCGGTGCTACCTGTGCCAAGTAATGGGATTCTCAGAGATGAAGGTGTATCGCTATGGGTTTGGTAGGTTGTTCCACAAGCTAATGAAATAAAAGTTTGTATGGTTTCCTAGTCACTGGAAAACTCAGTATATGTAAACCACCCGAGGGGTGGGACCTCCTCTGAGGAGTTGTCTACACTTTCAGTGACTTGCCTTTATCACCACCTCCTTCCCACTGTTGTTAGTTCCTGGAGGAGCTGTGGTAACCCTCCCCGATTTAGTAGAACACAACCACACATAAACCATTCATAAATTTAATACAATGGTCCCTCCCTAAGACACTGCTTGGGGTTGCAATATCTGCCACAACAATTTACACCTGCAGAGGATCTGGCCCTCAACTTTCTCCTCCATCTAACGGGGCTGCTGTTTGTTTAATCTAAACCAGGCTTGAGTCTCTGTTTCTCTTGTGCATGCCTTACCCTTAGGATGCACTCTACATTTCTTCAGATCTCTCCAACTCTGCCATGCTGGCAACACAAGCAACAACTCAGCACAAAAGCCCCCGTCCTAGCCCACACAAACTTCCTTTCATTTAAGTAACAGGTTTTCAATGAGCTGTAAAATTGGATTAGCTGGAATAAAGCATTCCGGTTAGTGGAAGAGTTCACTGGGGACATGGCTGGGCCTTACTGTACTATGGGAATTTGGGGCAGTTTAAATGAACGTCTAGTTAACTCTCAGGGCACAGGCCAGAATCTGGGAGTAAGCAAACTGTTGACAGTGGGGATTACTCATCAGGGGTTATGGTAGTTGGACAGTGAAAATCCAAGAGGATCTGTGTGTTGATGACTCACAGAAGAAGAATGAATAAACTAGTTGCCTGACGTGCACCACTGGAATTGGGATAATCTGGGCAGGTGGGAGAAGGAATAATAGAAAGATTGCAGAGGACTGCTCCTACTACCAACCATACTGGAGCACTCTAGAAATTACCAGTATGTCCCTTCCATGATCAGTCTCTTGTGAGATTTTGTGGCTGATGCAGAGGAAGATTCGCCCTCGCCATCGCGGTGACATGAAGAAGAAACAGCTTCTTTCTTTATAGATTCATAGATTCATAGATTCTAGGACTGGAAGGGACCTCGAGAGGTCATCGAGTCCAGTCCCCTGCCCGCATGGCAGGACCAAATACTGCCTAGACCAAATACTGTTTAGACGAGACAACTCCCATTGCTCTTACTGACACCACATGTCTCATGAATAAGCCTTTAGAAACAAGTTCATCAGCAACACTCTGTGTGCCCAGGCTACAAACTATGGGATGGATGGTGTGCAAATGTGGGGCAGAAATTCTGACTCGCCTTACTTTTAGGCGTATCTGTGGCTTTTTGATACTGTAAAGAACTGACACAGCCATGGAGGAATAGTGTATCTGAAACAGTTTATACAAAAGAATTCCATCTGTCAGTCTGTTTACAGTTCACATGTGAAAAGGCAAAATCTTTAAAAGGAGACACCAGGCGAAAAAAATCTGGGATACACTACAAATAATTGTTGAAATGGAACAAGTATCCGTGCAGACTTTTTAAAACCACAGTACAATTTTTCTGGTTTTTTGGTATAAACTAATTTTAACCCGTTTGCTTTTAAAGTTATTATAATAGATAGATAGATAGATAGATAATGTAGACTAGAATTTAGGGTTTTCTTCAGTGCTTCTTAATATTGAAATTTGTCCTTGTGCTTTTCAAAATTATACACTAGATAATGGCATTGCAAAGACTCTGTATGGAAGAAATAAAAATATCACTTGGCAATAACCTGGAACATTGGAAGCTGTGTTATCCAAAGAGGAACTCTGAAAATTGCCGTAAAGAGCTTCAACTTCCCGTTGGACAGCCACCAGGGAAAGGCAGAAACTACCTAGTTTGTATGCTTCTCCAAAGAATCATAGAATCATAGAATATTAGGGTTGGAAGAGACCTCAGGAGGTCATCTCGTCCAACCCCCTGCTCAAAGCAGGACCAACCCCAATTAAATCATCCCAGCCAGGGCTTTGTCAAGCCGGGCCTTAAAAACCTCTAAGGATGGAGATTCCACCACCTCTCTAGGTAACCCATTCCAGTGCTTCACCACCCTCCTGTAAGAAGTCCTCTTACAATGTACACCCCAAAGCCACTGTAATGGATAGAACAGAGGTTCTCAAACTGTGGTCCACGGACCACCAGTGGTCTGTGAGGTCCATTCAGGTGGTCTGCGGATAGTTCCCTCTAAGGTGCACGCCTGGTCGGCCGCACACAAGAGAATGAAGGGTCACCCACCTAATTAGTGGAGATGCGCAGGCACGGCTCCACTAATTAGGTGCCTGGACCCTGGAGAGGACGCACATGTAAGGTGAGGCGGTGGCCTTGGGGGGAATAGGGGGTAGGTGGAAGGGGGCAGTGGGGTGAGAAGAGGGGTGGGGGGAAATTTGGAATGTGCAGACCTGGGGCAGCCAACAAAAGAGGCGACTTTCCCCAGTTCCAGGGCTGCATCGGCTGGGGAGAGACGGCCCTCCTTCCCAGCCCCAGCTCTGTGGCTGCTGTGGCAGGGGAGAGACCCCGCTCCTTCCCAGCCCCAGCTCGGGGGCTGCCACAGCAGGGGAGAGAGGGCACATCCATCACATTAGAAAGGTAAGACTATTGATATTAAAATATGAGTTATGTGCTTTTATTTGTAGAACAAAAAACGGTAATTAATGTTAAGTTTTTCTTATATAGCACTTTTATCCAAAGCGCTTTACAATAGCTAGCTAACGATACAAACAACATATGGAAAGATCATTAAGAGGTCTGCCGAGACCCTCAGCAATTTTCAAGTGGTCCTTAAAAAAAGAAGTTTGACACCCACTGGCATAGAACATAATTTATGGGAATGGGGCTGGTGTAGGACCTGAACCCAGAATGTTCATGCATAACTGAAGCAGACAGATATATTTATTAACACCATGCCTAGATACTGCACAAGTAGGGTGGAGCTACAGGGACCCAGGCACAACCCTTGTGTTCCTGTCTCCTGCAGGATGATCCATGAAGGCACAGTGTCCATGACTGAATGTTACTGCCTGCTATGGTATGGTCTACAGTGAGGATAAGGAACCTATTACTACCTTCTACCTGAAGGGATTGCCTATTGCGTAAGTGGTGGAGGCCTGTGTTTTAGAACTAAAAGACCAAGGTTCTATCCTTGCTCTTGGGGGGAAGCAGATCTGGCGACATGATTTATATATATAGTAATTTTGTCTTCTGGCTGCAGAGTATATTGCACAGGCATGTAAGGACCAGGGGATTCTAACACAGATCAGTACTAGCCTCTGCAAAGGGAATGGGGCCTAGGACCATTCCCACCAGCCAACAGACTTGGGTTGGCATGAGTGCTCCATGTAGAAAGGTTAGCCAATCAGGACACCGCGCCTGTTTCAGTCAATCTGCTGATGTGCAGCCGCTTCTCACCCCTTCCCCAACACCGGCAGTGGCTCAAAGTCACAATCTGAGCCAAAAACAATCAATACTTAATAATGAGCTTGATGGCTGCAAAGGGTTAAATGCACAAGCCTGTTACATCCAAATACCTTGGTTTTCAATCACTCTCCAAACTTGCATGCCAATGAATGTGGTGGTCTAGCCCTTAGGGTGAATTTGTCCCCATTATAAAACCGCCACAAAGAGTTTTTCCACGGTTGGCACTGAACTAGAATAGCAGAATTTCATAAGTGGACCCAAATGAGAACTGGTGAAAATCCCATTGCAGCCTGTTCCCTTACTCCAATTCCTCCTGTAGCATTTATCCTGAATGCTTTTTTAAACTGCACCCGGCAAATCCATGCTGCAGTATATTGTAACCCTTGTCTAATGGTGGTTGGAGGTATATTAGGAGCCTTGCAGATGAAGTGAGATTATTGACATCAAACGTCTTACCCAGACTGATTCTGAACCATTACTTGGAATATTGGCTAATAATGCAAATATTTACATCAGGCAACAGCTTGTTTTAATCGCCCAGGTTTAAATCAGGCTTTTAGTATCCCCACAGGAATCGGAAGCAGTACTGGCGGTTTTCTGAGCACAGGGCCGGCCCACAAACATTTTGGTACCTGAGGCGGGGAGCTCAAATGACGCCCCCAGGCCCCCTTGCTTGGGCCAAAACTTTGAAACTCTGGGTCCTAGTGG
The DNA here is from genome assembly GCF_027887155.1 of Malaclemys terrapin pileata. NCBI lineage: Eukaryota > Metazoa > Chordata > Testudines > Emydidae > Malaclemys > Malaclemys terrapin. Next base: position 145,099,005 of record NC_071508.1, on the reverse strand, counting down.
CGCCCCCCCACAGTCTGGCACCTGAGGCGGCCGCCTCAGTTCGCCTCATGGTAAGGCCAGCCCTGTCTGAGCATACCAAAGCACGTCCAGTCTCAAAAATTAAGAAACATTCTTCCCACAGGTTTGACCAAACATGTGCTTCTTGTATTCCTTCACCACAAAGCATCCCTTCTTTGTTGGTATTTCTCAACACACACAGCGACATTAATACCAACCTAAAATCTTTCGTGAAAGTCCACTGGGCCAGATTCTTCCTCCTTGTCACCCACTGAGCAACACATTACACTGCAAAAAGCCGGGAAAAGGTCCAACTCAGAGTGAGTATGGATGGTAGATTATGGTGTGTAGCCTTTATCTTGCAGAACAGGACATCCTCTTTGGGATCCAACCAGTTAAGTTATGTCTAGTGCTGGTCAAAATTTTCCCTGAGAAAAGCTTTGCCAATAAATAACGCTCCTTCAGAATGAAAGGTCATCAACACTTTTTTTTTGGCAAAGTTATTAAAATTATATATTTTCATGAAATTTTCTGCAATTTTTAACCAAAATTAGAAAAAAATTCCATTTACTGGATATCCATTTACTGGATAACTGGATTTCGTTATTAAAAAAGACTTTCAGAAAATTAACGTTCAAAAAATGATTTTGATATAAAAACACACTTCTTGTTCAGCTAATTGCTAAGACAAACAAGTTTGTTTACATTTGCAGGAGATAATGTTATTTGCTTCTTGATTACAATGTCATCTGAAAGTGAGAACAGGCATTTGGATGGCACTGTTGTAGCTGGCATTGCAAGATATTTAAGTGCCAGATGCGCTCAAGATTCATATGTCCCTTCATCTTCAACCACCATTCCAGAGGACATGCCTCCATGCTGATGATGGGTTCTGCTCAATAACAATCCAGAGCAGAGCACACCGACGCATGTTCACTTTCATCATCTGAGTCAGATGCCACCAGCAGAAGGTTGATTTTTCTTTTTTGGTGGTTCAGGTTCTGTAATTTCCACATTGGAGTGTTGCTCTGTTAAGACTTCTGAAAGTATGCTCCACACCTCGTCCCTCTCAGATTTTGGAAGGCGCTTCAGATTCTTAAACCTTGGGTCGAGTGCTATAGCTATCTTTAGAAATCTCACATTGGTACCTTCTTTGCGTTTTGTCAAATCTGCAGTGAAAGTGTTCTTAAAATGAACAACACATGCTGGGTGATCATCCGAGACTGCTCTAATATGAAATACATGGCAGAATGAGGGTAAAACAGAGCAGGAGACATATTATCCCAAGGAGTTCAGTCAAAATTTAATTGACGCATTATTTTTTTAAGGAGCTTCATCATCATGGAAGCATGTCCTCTGGAATGGTGGCCGAAGCATGAAGGAGCATACGAATGTTTAGCATATCTGGCACGTAAATACCTTGCAATGCCAGCTACAAAACTGCCATGCGAACGTCTGTTCTCACTTTCAGGTGACATTTTAAACAAGATGCAGGCAGCATTATGTCCTGCAAATGTAAACAAACTTGTTTGTCTTAGCGCAGGGGTTCTCAAACTTCATTGCACCACAAGCCCCTTCTGCCAACAAAAATTACCACAGGACCCCAGGAGGGGAGACCGAAGCCTGAGTCTGCCCAAGCTCTGCCATCCCGGGGGTGGGGAGAAGCAAAGCCCCACCTCCCCAGGCCGGGGGGCCAAAGCCGAAGCCCAAGAGCTTCAGGCCCAGGCAGGGGGTCTGTAACCTGAGCCCTGCTGCCCAGGGCTGAAGCCCTCGAGCTTGGGCTTTGGCCCCGGGCCCCAGCAAGTCTAAACCAGCCCTGGTGGCCCCATTAAAATGAGGTCATGACCCACTTTGGGGTGCCAATCCACAGTTTGAGAACTGCTGTCTTAGCAACTGGCTGAACAAGAAGTAGGACTGAGTGGACTTGTAGGCTCTAAAGTTTTACATTGCTTTGTTTTTTAGTGCAGTTATGTAACAAAAAGAAATCTACATTTCTAAGTTGCACTTTCATGACAAAGAGATTGCACTTCAGTACTTGTATGAGGTGAATTGAAAAATAATATTTATTTTGTTTATCATTTTTACAGTGGGATTATTTGTAATAAAAATAATAATATAAAGTGAGCACTGTGCACTTTGTATTCTGTGTTGTAATTGAAATCAAGATATTTGAAAATGTAGAAAAACATCCAAAAATAGTTAATAACTTTCAGTTGGTATTCTATTGTTCAACAGTGCGATTAAAACCGCAATGATTTGCGATTCATTTTTTTAATAGCGATTAATTTTTTTGAGTTAATTGCGTGAGTTAACTGCGATTAGTTGACAGCCCTACAGAGCAGACATTAAACTGAGGCTAGACTCCATCTAGAAAAGGTTGAATGGCATAGCTGTACCAGCACACCCTCAGAGTATAGCCACAGTTTACCCCAATAAAACAGGTTCTTTGACCGATATAGCTTAAATCAGTGCCTCAAATGTAATATGCTACACCAGGGTTTGCTGATATAACTGCCTATACGACGGCTTACTGCTAGCAAAAGAAATCACATCCCTAAGCAATATTACTCTACCGGCAACATTTTTTAGCCTAGACTAGGCTTAATGCTGCACTGGATTTGTAGGTGTGGACGCTGAATACATGTACTGCTCCAAATCACTTGTCTCTCCAGTTATTTTAGCTTAGTGGTTTGAGCATTGGCCTGCCAAACCCAGGGTTGTGAGTTCAATCTTTGAGGGGGCCATTTAGGGAACTGGGGTAAAAATCTGTCTGGGGATTGGTCCTGCTTTGGGCAGGGGGTTGGACTAGATGACCTCCTGAGGTCCCTTCCCACCCTGATATTCTATGATCTATTTTAGCATAACGGCCTCTAGATGCTACTGTAGTCAACACCATTCTAGAAATTCATATTTAAAATTCATGTATTTCTGTTCTAAAAGATCGTTTTTGTCCTTTTTTGCATGAAACAGGAATTTTACAAGCCAGCCAGGCCTTGGTTGGGAAGAATGACTTGGACTCGGGGTCATAACTCTTCTTAGAAATGGGGAGGGGGTATATTCCTCTTTTTATTTTGTTTGGTTTTTGAGCAGATGAAGCCTGAATTCTCTCCCTCCTGCTCTCCGCTTCCCCTCTCGTTTGGGACCCCTGTGTTTAATTATCCAGTCTGGGATTCTTGTTCTCTTCTGTTACATTGTTGGAAGCCTTGATTTATGACTCACTTATTTATTTTACTTTTGTAGTTTTGCTACTTTTTAGCGCTATCAATCTTGGCTCTGGGTTTTGTCTTGTGGGGCATGGGAGGGGCCAGTAGGCTGTATCCCACACACATGGAGACCCAGGCATTCTTACCGGGGAAGGGTTTCTCCTGGTCTTAATCACTCAGGGGCAAATAATCTCCCCAGAGCCAAGAAAGTGTCACTGGGCTGGGCACAAAAGCAGGCCAGCATCCTCCCAAGCCAGAGAGCATCAGGTCTGCAGTAACATTCCCCACACTTGCAAATGACCCTTACATAGGTGGGAACGGCTAGTGGATCCATTGGCTCCTGCCTCCATCCCCATCATTACCCACAGATAGCCCTCACCGAGCCAGGTATCCTGAACTTGCCTTCACTGGCGCCTCTGCCAGGGCCCTCCAGGCACGAACCAGTAAGCAGGATTTGCCAATTATTACTGTTAAACGACACTTCTCCTACGTGTTCTTCTATTTACAATGGAGACGCGTCATAGAGTCTGTCTAATGCCCGGGGGATTTGTGTGGGTAGCTCTTACTAATGGTCTTCAGGAGCTACGCCCAGCAACTGTGGGCTTCTTCCACTCCATCCTTCCAAGAATAGCTGGTCCAGCGTTTCCTTCCTCTTCATTCCTCTGCCACTCAGGAGCCTCACCGGCAACTCCCTCCATGCCATCTTCATGGCTCTTCTACTCAGGTCAGCACCTCTTGGGCCATTTTGTTGCACCTCTTTCAGCAACTAATCCTCTTGGGTATATTTCCCTGTTTGTCCCATCGATGGCTGGCTTCTCTGGGCACTAAGTTCAGTCTGGTTTCATCTTTGTGTCTCTATCATCCTCATATAGCATGATGGTCACGACAGTCCCTTCTGGCCTTTGAGTCTCTGAGCAGATCAGACAGTGGATAATCATAGAAATGTAGGGCTGGCTATGACCTTGAGAGGTCACCTAGTCCAGTGGCCCTCAACCTTTCCAGACTACTGTACGTACCCCTTTCAGGAGTCTGATTTGTCTTGCATACCCGCAAGTTTCACCTCACTTAAAAACTACTCGTTTACAAAATCAGAAATAAAGATACAAAGTGTCACAGCACACTGTTACTGAAAAATTCCTTACTTTCTCATTTTTATCATACAATTATAAAATAAATCAATTGGAATATAAATATTGAACTTACATATAAATATTGTACTTACCTTGAACAGTATAAACAAGTCATTGTCTGTATGAAATTTTACTTTGTACTGATTTCGCTAGTGCTTTTTATGTAGTTTGTTGTAAAACTAGGCAAATATCTAGATGAGTTGATGTACCCCATGGAAGATCTCTGCGTACCCCCAGGGGTTCACAGACACCTGGCTGAGAACCACTGACCTAGTTCATCCCCCCAGTGCTGAGGTTGAATTAAATATACCTAGACTATCCCTGAAAGGTGTTTGTCTCACCTGTTCTTAAAAGCCTCCAGTGTGGGGGATTCCACAACCTCCTTAGTGTTTAACTATCCTGACAGAAAGATTTCCCTAATAACTAACCCGAATAACGTCTCCTTCCATCCAGCAGGTGGAGACAGGAAAACACAGAACTTTGGGCAATGTCATTAACCACATATAAAGGGCTCCAGTTGTGCTTATCTCCAGCAGGTGGGAGGGTATGCAGCTGGCTGGTTTGCGGTACAGAGCACTGCATTCCAGACTGGTGCTTTAAATTTATTCATACGCTCCTCATCCATTGATGGAAGAAGGAATGTTTCCATTGGTCAGACTGGTAGGGACCTTGGAGTTTTTTCACCTTCCTCTATAGCATGGGGTGTGGTTCACCTGCTGGGATCATCGGGGCAAATCTCACCTAATCAGTTCCCTGCCACTGCAGGGGTCTCAGACGTTGGTGGCACCTTGGTGCCTCATGTTCTCTGTCCGTGGTACACAACAATTTAGTCTCCCAAAGGATGAAATGGATTAGTCTAACTAAAGTCTTTGGGCTTAACACAGGGGTATCTGCATGCAATTTAATGGCCAGTAATATACAAAAGGTCAGATTAAATGATCTAATGGTGCCTTCTGGCCTTAAACTCAATGGAACTATAAAATAGGTCTGTATAGCGGAGCATGAATCAGCAATAGTAGAACTCTTCTGTAGGGGACTTCATTGTGTTTTGTTTGCCACAAAGTAGCAATCAACACAGCATGCAGAGAGGGACAAATGCTGTGCTGATTTACACACCTAGGCAACTCGGGCGGGTAGAATTTGACCCATAATATTTTTCTTTGTTACCTTCCCCACCTGTGGCTGATTAACACCCGTTGAAAAATCATCCAGAAAGAGACAATAGCAATGGACAGACTTTGGTATTTTAATAGCCCAACTCCAAAACGTCACAAGTAAGTAGGGGGCAGAAGGATTGGAAGGGGGCACCTGGAAGATTCTTGGCTTGCAAATGATGCGATCCCACACAATAAAATATTACCATAGCAAATCAGCTGATGCAACAGGCCTGCCAGGAGCGCAGCAGATAAGAAGAGTAATTTCTCCTGGCAAATTAAAAATGTACAGCTTGAAGTGGCCTTGGCAGAAAGCCATCAGATCAGTGCTGAGAGAGGGGGAAAACCAGGGAATTTATAACATGCCTTGGGATAGCTGGATATCGGCACTCGCTGCACAGCTAAGGGTTCTCACCAGTCGGGCATGGCTGTTTGCAGAAGCTAGGGGTTTTTCAGGATGCCAGCAGCTGCTGGTGTCACCTTCACAAGAAGATGCCTCACCATTCTCTGTGGTTACCACGGCATCAGTTAGTAACAATGCAGTCCCTTGGCATGGCAACGCAAGACTGCACGGGTTCTTTGGCCAGGCAGCACTAGTTATTACCAGTGCTAGTTTGTGTTTGTTATAGGGCTTTTTATTCAAAGGCCTCACAATACTGTACATAGGTGGGTAAGTACTGTCATCCCCGCCCTATGCAGGGCCGGTGCTACCAGTTAGGCAAACTAGGCGGTTGCCTAGGGCGCCAAGATTTGGGGGCGCCAAAAAGTGGTGCCCCCAATTTTTTTTTACAGCGTTCCTCCCCGAGCGCACGGTCGCCGCTCCACTTCTCCCCCCTCCCAGGCTTGCAGCGCCAATCAGCTGTTTGGCACCACAAGCCTGGGAGGCGAGGAGAATTAGAGCAGGGGCGGCGTGCTCGGGGAGGAGACGGAGCAGAGGTGAGCTGGGGTGGGGAGCTGCTACACAGCTCCCCGGGCCGGGGGGGTGGAGAGCTGCCGCGGGGGTGCCTCAGGGTGGAGGGGGGGCAGCTGCCGCAAGGCTCCCCACCCCAGCTCACCTCTGCTACGCTCCATCCCCGAGCACGCCATCGCTGCTCCACTTCTCCCACCTCCCAGGCTTGCGGCGCCAATCAGCTGTTTGGCGCCACAAGCCTGGGAGGGGAGGAGAATTAGAGCGGGGGCAGCGTGCTCGGGGAGGAGGCGGAGCAGAGGTGAGCTGGGGTGAGGAGCTGCCGCACGGCTCCCCAGGGGGGAAGAGCTGTCTTGGGGGGGGGGAGCTGCCGCAGGGGAGGGGTGCCTCAGGGCGGGGGGGGGGGGGTAAGGAGCTGCCGCAGGACTGGGGATGGGCGCAAGGTGGAAGTTTCGCCTACGGCGCGAAACTTCCTGGCCCTATGGATGGGGAAACCAAGGTACACTGAGGCCACGTCCCTCCTTGCCACGCCCACACAGCTTCTGCCTCCCATTGCTGGGCTGCAGCCACCAATTTGAGTGAAAGTGTCCTGTAGTCGGAGCTCGGATTGGGCTGGCACCCAGCAGTATGGCCCACCAACACCTCTCCCAAGCCGCTATCACATACCCCAGAATCTCAGCTTTCATAGCTCAAACGTAAGTCTCTAGCTGTTATGGTGGCAAAGACAGCCTTGAAAATGTGAACAAAGGACAGGCCTATCACTGAAACGTGGGTCAACCCAGCTATGTCGCTCAGGGCTGTGAAAAGTGTCACGTCCTGTGTGACGTAGGTGGGTCAACCTAACTCTCACTCTGTATGCAGCTAGGTGGGCAGAAGAATTCTTCTGTTGATCTTGCTACTGCCTCTTGAAAAAACTACTTTGATGAAAAAAAAACCCTTCAGTCCCCGCAGCAAGGGTTTGCACCAGCGGTTTCTCAAACTTTAGCAAGCCGAGGACCCCCATTTTGATTTAAAATTTTTCGCGGACTCCCAAGGTGACTTCTAATTTCCCCCCGAGGGGTTCCCCACCCCTCACTCCACCATTGCCCCTCTTCTTCCCCTCCTCTTTCTGCCCCCTCCCCCGAGCACACTCCGTTCCTGCTCTTCCCCCTCCCTCCCAGCACCTCCTGCATACCGCTGAACAGCTCTTCCGTGGCATGCAGGAGGCACTGGGAGGGAGGGGGAGGAGTTGATCAGTGGGGCCAGTGGCCCCGAACATGACTCGTGGACCCCCTGGAGGTCCGCAGACCCCAGTTTGAGAACCGCTGGTCTACGCTACAGTGGCATAGCTGCAGGGCCACATCTGAGCCCCCGTAGCCTTTGTAGCGTAGACGAATGTACCCTTAATGTAAGGGATGCTGCAACCTCTTTGAGTCTGGAACAATAGCTTGGAGCTATGTGAACAGCCCCGTTCGTTTCAGGGCGGTCACAACCCCGATGCCCAGGGATGATCATTTAAATGTCATTCCTCATGAAAGCGTGTAAGAAAGGAGAGGGAGGGTCGCAGATGTACAGAATTCAGTGTGAGCGACGTCTCATTTTGGCACCGTCAGTGGATGGTGTTTGGAAGATATCACCACATACTTTCCCCCTAATCAAGAAGGAGCCAAGCAGGATGTGTGCTCATTCAAGGTGTAGCTAAGCCCCAGAGTCCTGCAGAGTCCAGCAAGGCATCAGAGCCCTGTGGAGGTGGGGGGAGGGAGGGAAGCTAAGCTCAAAGGGTGCATTGGACCCCAGTCAGCTGCGAGATTGTATTTTGAACAACTGTATGGTGGCGTGGCACCTCATTTTGGAGGTGGGTGGAGTTTATGTTGTGGGCGGAGCTTGGAAGAGCACCACCACCTTTATTTTTCTGCTCCAGAGCCTGCGACCTGAGTCAGTTTTTCCCTCCTGCTGCCGCCATGGGTGGAGCGAGAGCAGCGCACAACCCAGGAAGTGGAGATGGAGAGACAAGACGAGGGGCTGGGAGGTGGGACGGAGGCCTTGCAGTCTATTTCACTCAAGTAGGCAACAGAGGTCTGGTCTTAGTTAGCAGGAAAATGGCAGGCTCCAATAACTGTATAGTATCTAGGGCAGGAATTTAAAACTGGCATTGGGAGCAAAGGCAGACCAAAGCCGAGAGCTTTCAAAAGTCCCATCCTTTGTAGCAAGACAGAACAGCAAAACATGTTGCATCCTCATCAAGCCATGATTTAGTGCAGACATTGAGAGCTTGGCCACCGAGTTCTAGTCTCCAGTCAGATGGGAAAGCTCAGATGTCCCTGGGGCCTGCCCTGCTCTCAGCCCAGAGAGAAGGGGAGATGGGAAATCTTGTTGGTTCATCTTTCTGACGGGCTCACACGCGGAGTCGCCCCTCCTTCCTTTTATTCCTGCACGGTGCCCTTCTCCGTGCAGGAGAAGCAACAGTGGAAGACGCGGTGGATGGCGGAGAGTATTCAAAAATGTTTTTAAAAAGCATGAAACGTGTTGATGGGGCGGAGAGGGGAATGCGACAAGATGAGACAGTCAGAATAAAAATGGGAGCTTAGTTTGCAATAGTGGGGAGAACCCCCAGTGTCTTCCCACTCACTCCACACACCTATTCGGGAGTCTAAACAAGGCACCTTTTATACGCAAAAGGGGAAGCTCCAACCAGAAGCCAAGCCATGCCTGTTCCCTTTGTCAGTGCACAAAATGGGGCCACAGCCTTGCACCTCCATAGTCAGGGGCTGGTGCAATTGCAGTTTCCGCACTTTCCCAGGGGAGCACTGTCCCCCCAAAAGCCTCCTGTTGCAAAGAGGCTCTGCCCTAGAAGAACAGGAATGAAGGAACGACACAGCACCATCCTCGGACGTAGGACAGCATGTGCATGCCCCTAGGAGTTTAGGGGACACAGTCTCTCCTGCAGCATCTCCTAGAGTGGCCTGGCTCTGCAGCGCCCCTAGAGCAAGGCTGGGAACTCATGACCTGAACTGGCCCGTTCAGCTGAAATCCCATTTCTCTCCAGGAACGATCAAATCCCCATCGTTTGTCTGTTGCTGAGTGTTTCCAGCACTCCCAGCCTTCACAGTTCCCTGCATCTTTGCGGTCCCATCTCTCCCACTCGGAGAGCAGCTTTCCTTGCCAGGCTCAGGAGGGACGCATATTTGCATGGCGCAGGAATCTCGACAAACACAGCCGGCTGGGGTGCATTACATCAGCCCCGGGTGGGGCAGGCAGGGACAGAATCGCCTCCAGACAGCTTCCCTCCATTCAGGACTTTGAATCAGAGTGCCGTCCTCATGCGGAAATAATTTTTTAACCTCTTGTTTCTAAAGAGCTTTCTAAAATAAGCCCTGTTAGCGGCAGCTGCGAAAGCCGTTTGCGCTCAGAGTTGGTCCCCGTGCAGATGCCCTGGATATTACACGGGCTTGTTTTGCATTTTAACCCTAAACATTTGGCCCACCCCAACCCACCTCACCCCTACCCCCCTTTTCTTGGTTCAACTCTTAATTTTTAATAGTCCTTGTCATGACGGAAAGTGCCAGACTCCAGCTGTTTTTCCCAAACCTCTGGGAGAAGCCTGGTTACATTTAATTCTCATAAATCTTGACTCCAGTTCTAGTAAGTCTTTAAGCCTGACCACTACACTGCACAGGCAGTGCATGATTGAAAACAGGAGTCGGGGAGGGGAGAGAGAGCGTAAACCTGTGATCTGTTCAGGAAAACCTCCGATGAGCATGTGTCAGGGACCAGCGTGTGTAATCTAGGCAGAGACAATCGCAGTATTGCCCTATTCGTGGCATGGGCAATCTAGCCAAGCAGAGAGAGAGAGAGAGAGAGAGAGAGAGACGGGTCTAGCCAAGAAGACAGATAATCGATGAAACATATTTGGGCACCCCTTGTTTGCCTATAAGAACATCCTCATGCAGAAGTCCAGGCCCGTATTCTCCAAGATGTAGAAATTCTATATATACTAGTACTGTCCATTAAGGATCACTGGGCCAGATCTTCAGCTGGGGTAAATGGGTATAGCTCCATTGGCTACAGCTGTGCCGATTTACCCCAGTTGTGGATTTGGACCCCAGTGTGGCAAAGGAACCAGTGTGTAAGAGGACATTGATTCAGAAAGAGGTATTTAAGACCCGGCTTGACAAAGCCCTGGAGGGGATGATTTAGTTGGGGTTGGTCCTGCTTTGAGCAGGGGGTTGGACTAGATGACCTCCTGAGGTCCCTTCCCACCCTAATCTTCTATGAGTCTATGAAAGTCTGCACCGCGGTTTGGAAAGCTGCGTCCACTAGCGTTGCCTTGTGTTGCCTTTGTTCCTGTGATACAGAAACCACACGGCACAGGGACACCCAGCGGCCCAGAACACCTGCAAGCCTGAGCCTGAGTCAAACAGAAGGGCAGATCCTGGGCTGCACCTCCAGGCAGGCTTTATTCCCTTAGATTCTTGGCTGCTCCCGGACCATAACTGCCCCTGGTATAAAGAAGAGCAGCCCCTGGCTGCTAAAACTCAGTCCCTAGGCACCCTAAGACAGGCTGTGGTGCAGCCCAGACTCCTCCTAGCCGTGAGCTATGGGTCACGCCCACAACACCCAGTAGGCTAAGGCTTAGGGGCCAGCACATAGTCACCAGAGATGGCCCAGAGACTGTTTCTGCACTGGGACATTGTCTTGTGGCCAGATGTGATCTATTAACAGCCCTTCTACATCACCAGGGCAGCCTGTGGGCTGCTGGCATTTGTGCCAGGGGCCAGCTGAGACCCAGCACTGGAGAAAAACCTAAGCCATATTTGTGCATGTCCACATTGCAATGTAAGCCCAGGGCTCAAACTCAGGCTCAAACCAAGTCTTCCTTCCATCTATGCCCAAATCGTGCTGACCCAGAGCTCAGACCCAGGGTCCCAGGACTCCACGGAGGTGGAAGGCCCAAGCCTGAGTCAAGCCGGGACCCAGGGTTCAAGCCCTATTGCTTTGCAGTGTAGACACAGCCCCACTGGAGTCATGCTCTGAGAGTCCACCAAAAGTATCCCACAATCCCACGGGCTGAATTTCTTTGTCCTCTGGACAGTCAGGTTTTCCCACTCTGCACCATGTGCAAAGGGCTAGAGCAGCCACATTTGGGGAGGGTGCTAGGAAGTCTGGGATATGGGTGGTTGGACTTGGGCCAGCATAATGCAGTGTGGACCCTGGAGCCCCAGGGTTCAAATAGACGCTCAAGCCCTAGGTCAACAAACCCAGCATCTACTAACTCAAATTCTCTAACCCTTGGCTTACACTGCAGTGTAGACAGACCCTTAGAGCCATCTTTGCCACCCTCACCTCCACAGGTGCGCTGAGCTGTGCTCTGGTACAACTGAGGATTAGCCTGCCATCTTTTTTCATATCTCAACTCAAGACATAAGAACGGCTGTACTGGGTCAGACCAAAGGTCCATCCAGCCCAGTATCCTGTCTACCGACAGTGGCCAATGCCAGCTGCCCCAGAGGGAGAGAACCCAACAGGCAATGATCAAGTGATCTCTCTCCTGCCATCCATCTCCACCTGCTGACAAACAGAGGCTAGGGACACCATTCCTTACCCATCCTGGCTAATAGCCATTAATGGACTTAACCACCATGAATTTATCCAGTTCTCTTTTAAACCCTGTTATAGTCCTAGCCTTCACAACCTCCTCAGGCAAGGAGTTCCACAGGTTGTGCACTGTGTGAAGAAGAGCTTCCTTTTATTTGTTTTAAACCTTCTGCCCATGAATTTTATTTGGTGGCCCCTAGTTTTTATATTATGGGAAGAAGTAAATAACTTTTCCTTATTCACTTTCTGCACACCACTCCTGATTTTATATACCTCTATCATATCCCCCCTTAGTCTCCTCTTTTCCAAGCTGAAAAGTACTAACCTCTTTAATCTCTCCTCATATGGGACCTGTTCCAAACCCCTAATCATTTTAGTTGCCCTTCTCTGAACCTTTTCTAATGCCAGTATCTCTTTTTTGAGATGAGGATACCACATCTGTACGCAGTATTCGTGATGTGGGCATACCATGGATTTATATAAGGGCAATAAGATATTCTCCATCTTATTCTCTATCCCTTTTTAAATTATTCCTAACATCCTGTTTGCTTTTTTGACTGCCGCTGCACACTGCATGGATGTCTTCAGAGAACTATCCATGATGACTCCAAGATCTCTTTCCTGATTAGTTGTAGCTAAATTAGCCCCCATCATATTGTATGTATAGTTGGGGTTATTTTTTCCAATGTGCATTACTTTACATTTATCCACATTAAATTTCATTTGCCATTTTGTTGCCCAATCCCTTAGTTTTGTGAGATCTTTTAGAAGTTCTTCACAGTCTGCTTTGGTCTTAACTATCTTGAGCAGTTTAGTATCATCTGCAAACTTTGCCACCTCACTGTTTACCCCTATCTCCAGATCATTTATGAATAAATTGAATAGGATTGGTCCTAGAACTGACCCTTGGGGAACACCACTAGTTACCCCTCTCCATTCTGAGAATTTACCATTTATTCCTACCCTTTGTTCCCTGTCTTTTAACCAATTCTCAATCCATGAAAGATCTTCCCTCTTATCCCATGACAACTTAATTTACGTAAGAGCCTTTGGTGAGGGACCTTGTCATCTAATAGATTAGTAAGACATGATTTCCCTTTACAGAAACCATGTTGACTTTTGCCCAACAATTTATGTTCTTCTATGTGTCTGACAATTTTATTCTTTACTATTGTTTCAACTAATTTGCCCGGTATGGACGTTAGACTTACCAGTCTGTAATTGCCGGGATCACCTCTAGACCCCTTTTTAAATATTGGCGTTACATTAGCTATCTTCCAGTCATTGGGTACAGAAGCTAATTTAAAGGACAGGTTACAAACGATAGTTAATAGTTCCGCAATTTCACATTTGAGTTCTTTCAGAACTCTTGGGTGAATGCCATCTGGTCCCAGTGACTTTTTAATGTTAAGTTTATCAATTAATTCCAAAACCTCCTCTAGTGACACTTCAATCTGTGACAATTCCTCAGATTTGTCACCTACAAAGGATGGCTCTGGTTTGGGAATCTCCCTAACTTCCTCAGCCATGAAGACTGAAGCAAAGAATTCATTTAGTTTCTCCACAATGACTTTATCGTCTTTAAGTGTTCCTTTTGTATCTCGATCGTCCAGGGGCCCCACTGGTTGTTTAGCAAGCTTCCTGCTTCTGATGTACTTAAAAAACATTTGTCTTGTCCCTGGCCTATGCCTCTCCCTTTGCTGTTACTCCTTAATCCTGTCACTGAACGATTTAACTCTGCAAAGCCGTGTGAGAGCAGGCTGACGTGAAACACACGACGTAGTGTCCACAGGAACGTGGCGGGGTGTGCTGTCAGCGTTCTAGCTGCTTAGTCTAGGGGCCCTTTGGAGGCACACAACTGAAATCTATCTCCTTGACAATGGGATTATTCCTTTTTACAGTCACCCCAGGGCCAAAGACCAGTACTTCCGGAAAAGTCTGAATAAACAGGTTTTGCACAGGGTGGTTACGTGGACCTCGGGGCTCATGGAAACATCCCCATGCACAACCCTGTGGTACGGAACAAAGCACCAATACCCGCATTCTCTGTGACCCCCGCACCTACCATGTAGGCGATTGGGTCAGTTGCTCTTCATACTTGCCTCTCCACTTCTCTGGCCTACTCCAGACCAAACCTCCCCCATTCATAAACCCTCCCCTCCCTCAGTCCCCTGTCTGCTGCGATAGCACGTATTGCTATAGAGCAACTCTCTGTAGTGTATAGAGAGCGTGGCGTGCCCCTGCACAGCCTCTCAGGGTACATCTACTCAGCAATTAAACACCCGCGGCTGGCTCGGCTCAGCTGACTTGGGCTTGCAGAGCTGGGGCTACGGAGTGTAAAATTGCTGTATAGACATTCAGGCTCAATCTGGAACCCGAGCTACGGGGCACTGTGAGCGGGGAGGGTCCCAGAGCCCAGGCTCCAGCCTGAGCCTGAACATCTACACAGCAATTTTTAGCTTTGCAGCCTGAACCAGCTGACCAGGGCCAGCTGCGGGAAATGCCACGGTCTTTTATTCCCGCAGAGACGTACCCTCAGCAGACTGGTCCATTGCGCGTCGTGTTTCTGCTGCTTTTGTTGGTGTTGTGCACCCGTGCCAGAGGGGGAGCTTGGTGGATAGGGTTTGACCCATGCATGGGAGTTAGTGTAGGGTTGCTCATGAGTGCTGGACGGTGGTCATTTTTTCTAAATCCCAGTCCCACTCTCCCAAAAAACTTCAATCCATCGGTGAAGCATCTGTTGTTTTTTAAATCCACACTCAAGGAAGAATTCACCCCTGTGCAAAGGACTAGCATGAAGGATACACACCACTTCAGTGCTCAAAATACAGCCTAAATGGTTCCTAAGGCTGGTGCTTATCCTCTGCAGAGCAGTGGGGTAGAAGAACATGCTGGCTTCCAGTGTGTGAGCAAGATGGAAGGCTGCATCAGAAATCTTACTAGCTAGTAGATCTAGGCCTACAGCATATGCATCATTGTGCAAGGCTACAAACCCAGTAGCTCTAACCAGATGCCACAGCTCTGTCTGTGGTCTCTAGCTGGGGCACTGTCTGTGGGCCAAATGTGCTTTCTTACTGCAGATGTGGAGGCTGGTACAGGTCTGTCGCATCTTACGCACATTTAACATGCGTGATTTCAGCTTTACGCGGTCGGCAAAAACAAAAACAAAACGAGAAAAATAACAATTTTAATACTGTACCTGTAGTGCGGGCGAATTCACCCACCATTACACTTAATGTCATTTTAACTATACGCGATTTTCGCTTTACGCGCTGACTGCGGAACGTAACCCCAGCGTAAGATGCGACAGACCTGTAATCTTTCTTCTGTATCAAGGGAGGCACATTAGGAAAGAAGTAATATTTAGGGAAAGGGTTAAATCTTTGTCTGTGAGCCTTGAATGTGACCTCTTTCCAGTGCACCTGGCTTTCAGACCTGTTTCTTTTGCCAATTATGTCAGAAATATTCTCTTTACGATTAAGAAATATGCATACTTAATAACAGTTACAGTCGATACCAAGAAGTGGTAGTAACATGCCAAATATGTATCTTAGGGCAGGGGTTCTCAACCTTTTTCTTTCTGAGCCCTCCCTCCCCCCCCATATAAAAACTCCATGGCCCAGCTATGCCACAACAATTGTTTTTCTGCATATAAAAGCCTGGGCCGGTGTTAGGAGGTAGCAACCAGAGCCATTGCCCAGGGCCCCACGCCACAAGGGGCACTGTGAAGCTAAGTTGCTCAGGCTTTGGCTTCAGCCCCAGGTGGTGAGGCTTGGTGCTCCAGGCTGCAGTCCCATGCAGCGGGACTTCGGCTTTCTGCCCTGGACCCTAGTGAGTCTAACGCTGGCCATGCTTGGCGGACCCCCTGGAATCTGGTTGAGAACCATTGTCTTAGGGTATGTCTACACTGCAGCACTTGTGGCTCTAGCTAGCTCAGAAAACAATCACTGGAGCCCTATCAGCGTGGGTCTGTCCAACCCCGCATGAAACCCTGGATATGTGCCATCACAGCTTCACTGCTATTATCAGAGCAAGCGGGGCACCACCCCGGAGCAGCCTTAGTAGACAATGTGCTGCAGACACACGCCGCTGAGGTACAACTCCTCCTTGGTTTCTTCCTTGCTCTGGGGCTGAGATGTAGGGTAGTCATTTGGTATTGACCTCTCCCAGCAGGGACTTGCCATCCCAGCCCACCTGTGTTGGCCACCAGTAGGGTGGATGGTCCAAGATTCTGGCCATTCCTCACTCCCCTGTTGCAGGGAGGCAGCAACTGGGCCTATAGTCCTACTTACTCCAATATGCCTGTCCAGGGCCCATTATAAGTGTCAGGTGGTTCCTTAAGGTTAAGGGCTGGAATCTGGAACCCATTTGCAGGACATAAGAACAACTTTATTGAACCTACCAACATTAGAATGACTCTATATGTTATCAGCCAGTAGATGGCACTCTGTGTAGCTCTATCTCTTCTGCATAGCACTCCCCTAGCACTTATTCCCTCTCTGTGTGGGCACATAGCCTTAAATCAGAACCTAGCCTCCTGTTCCTTCTAACTTACCTGCATTTGTATCATCTCTGTAGTGGCTAATGACTGCACACACACATATTCAGCCTTTGAGGAATATATCGCAATCTGTGTCCAGACCCACAAGTCGGGTCATGTGTTTGCAAGCAGTTAGCCTATGGCATGGACAGACTTGAATTTGCTTCTACCTGTGTGGCCACATGGTCTGGGGGAGAGTCCTGAACACCGGGGCTCATAATTCAAGGGACAACCTGTTTATAGACAGATGAGAAATCCATCGACGGCGACCGTCTCACGGCTGGCTTGCCCATTAGGAAGTGAAAGTGTATCTCGCAAAAGGAAAGGGAAAGCCACAGCTTTGCATCCAAAATTGGCAGCTTCAGCTGAAATACATAAAAGTCTTGGATGGGCTTCATGATTGCATGTGCACATGAATATTGAATACGCTCATCTTTGTGCAAAAGCAATCGGTTACAGCCTTATCCTGCAGACCTTCTGAGAGCAGCACCATTCAAGCCAATGGAAGGATTCATGAAAAGGTGGCTGGTTCAGGGTCTTAGATCCCTTGAAGTAAGGAAGTCCTTTAAGAGAGCAATCCTGCTTCTATTTAAGTAAGTGGCAAAAGTCCCACTGGAGGCAATGAACCGAGGAAGCTTACTTGCTATTCCTTTAAGGAAATCTTTAAGACAGATGCACCATGAGGAAAGAGAGAAACCAAGATGTTTCTTTTCTTTTCTTTTATTGTTCCTTGGAGGAACAATTTTGTGAATTGAGAGTAATGTAGGAAATAGTTAAGCGGCCAGTCCAATGGAAAAAACAATTGGGGTTGGATTGGACCTTCTGTATTATCTATATCTAAAGGGGAAAAAAATCAGATACATCACCACATTCTTTTATTATGTGCGCACAGTTCACATTCATTTTAGCATGGATTGCAGATCTGAATCAAAGAGCAAAGTGTGGTCTTTAATGTAGAATGGGGACCACGAGGGGGTGGGGAGGGGCAGGGAAACAAGTACAGAAAACCAGAAAATAAACCATTATGTCCATCAATCACTAATGATTTAGTTGGGGATTGGTCCTGCTTTGAGCAGGGGGTTGAACTAGATGACCTCCTGAGGTCCCTTCCAACCCTGATATTCTATGATTCTATGAAAAGAGTACAGTAATTAACAATTTATAGCAAGTGACAGCTAAAATTAACCACTTCATCTACTCTTTTAAATAGGACATTGTTTAAAGCATGGAAACCACAAACTATGGGAAAATATGGAGATGTTGGCTTGTGTTGTGGATGGACAAACCATGGCCTTCTTAAGTAAGTGCATTTCAAGGAAACAGAAATGGCTTTTTCCTCAGTCAAAGCATACGCTTGATCCAAAGCCTATAAAAATTCATGGGACTTTCCACTGACTTCAGTGAATATTGGATCAGGCCTACAGAGCAGAAGCATGAGTTTTAGTGGATCGTCTGGTCTATCTACATAGCTGCAATACTTAATATGACCCTCCTCTCTGGCTTTTCCCAGCATCTGGGCTTCCTCTCCTTGAAGCAAATTCTCCTCTTGGAACTATGTGCCCATATTCCACTGAAAACAATGAGTGCATCCAATGGCAGGATTCCTCCTATAAGACAGCGGTCAGCCTGATGATACTTGAGAGCTACAGATGAAGAGTTCTCCGTGAGTGGCACGTACTGTCAATACTACATTATTAATGCAATCGCTAACATTGCCTTGGCAAAATAATTAACATTGCCCCACTCGTTGGGGCCACTCCTTACTGAGCATAGGAATAACAGGAATACAGCAGGAATGTAAGAGAGGGGGAAGCATCTGGTCAGATTTGCTGCTATTCCTCTGCCCCCAGCCCCGTCCTGTTACCAACTTCTTTTGTCTTCTTTGCATCTTGCCCTCTTGCTCTTTGGAGGTGAAGGGGACATGGCCTGCTGGTGTAGCCTGTCAGACTTCTCGGCCCGTCACAGGACAAACAGCTTGGCCAGCTTTGCTCCATGTGTCTCCGACAGAGATTTTTTTCAGTGCTGTTATAAAGCTTATCTCCTCCTGTTATTTCTCAATATCAAATCACAGTAAGAAAACAGATTTCCCTGTGCTTAACACAGGTAGTATTACTCTTGGGAGTGTTAATGGCTTAAGCAAAGATTTTCCACCTACAGGCAAGTGACTGATAGCTTATCCATCTGCTACATAAAACCAATGTTTAAATCCAGGTTTCAATGGGTCACATCACCTGTGGTTTCAAAACAACTCCAGATTTTTCCCAAATGCAAGACACAAAACAATGAAAATTAGTACTTGAAAATCAAGCGGATTTTCTCCAGTTCAACAAACAACTGGGAGCCCATCACTTTGTAAGTTAATTGTCCTGAGTGGTTCTGTCATGGGTCAGGAGGAGGTCATGCGGTTTAGGCCAGCGCAATGTCCTCTCACAGCTGGAGAAGGAAGTCTCCCCCAGCAGGTGTCATAAACACCAATTTCCCAAAATTTCATAATCATTTAGATCCAATTACAAGACCCACATGGTTTTTGACTTTCCTGAGGAAGAGTTGCAAGATATTCATTACTAAACAGAATCGAAGGAGTTTGTATTAACGTTGTGTCTTGTGCAGCATTTTGATTTTGTATTTTAATACAGAGAATTCAGTTTAATTCCAGGACTTTATCTTAATAAGCTGTAGTCTAAATTACTGGTAAATATACATATTATAGCCACTAAGGGGCACGGTCTCCCAAAATAGGGAGAAAAATGTAAATTGCATGCAATTTATTTCAATATATGTCTAGTAGAAACTAGAGAGCAATAAACTTATGTTGATTTTGTGGCAACCAACATCCCTCCATCAGACTCTGATTATAATAAAGAACTATTGCTACACCATTCCTAATGTTTTGATTCAAAGATAAAAACAAAAAAGAGAGCAGCAAATTTGAGCTATGTGCAAGCTTTAATCTAGTAAGGTATGTGTTTGCAAGTAAAGCAAAGGGGTCTCGTTTTCTGGGTAGTTCACTGAAAATGGCACCAACTATGACTGATGTTTTCAAAGCTCAGTACCTAGTGTTGAACATGGATTTTGTTGCCTAGTTACCTTAGTAATGTGCCTGGTTTTCAGGGATGCTGACAGTCAGGTAACTAACTTAGCTGCCTAATTTTAGATACACCTTGCTTTGAAAATATTGGCCTCTCTGTTCTACTGTTTTTCTTAGTGTTAGTGAAGGGGGCCAAAACCAACAGCAGTGGAGTTCTCTATTTATCCACAGAAAAGATACTAACTGAACTTCTCTCCACTAAGAATTGAAATGAGGCCAGCTCTGTCTCTTGTATAAACCACCAGAAAGCCAAAGGGTGGTAAATAATTTGTCTTTGCTTAACTAGATCTCCACAGAAAGTAGTGATCTAGGCCTCGATTCAGGAAAGCAATTAAGCACGTACTTAAATCCAATTGCTACCAAGCGCAGCACTTAAGCACATGCTGAACTGTTAATAATTTAAAGGAGCGTTAACAGTCTGCATGGGTAGATAAAGGACCCACAAAGAAATCAAGCTGTCCCTTCTAGCCTTACAGAGTCTATGGGTATGTCTTCACTACCCGCCAGATCGGCAGGCAGTGATTGATCCAGCGGGGATCGATTTATCGCGTCTAGTCTAGACATGATAAATCGATCCCCGAGCGCTCTCCCGTCGACTCCGGTACTCCAGCTCGGCGAGAGGTGCAGGCGGAGTCGACGGGGGAGCGGCAGCAGTTGACTCACTGTGGCGAAGACACCACGGTATGTAGATCTAAGTACATCGACTTCAGCTACGTTGTTCACGTAGCTGAAGTTGCGTAACTTAGATCGATTCCCCCCCCCAGTGTAGACCAGGGCCTACTCTCACCTACACCAGTGTAACTCATTGACTTCAGTGGAATGACTCTTGATTTATACTGGTGCCAGTGAATAAGGGGGCTTTCCAGTAGGGGCCACTGTTGCAAGTTCAATAGCCTTGTACATTTTTAGACTCCTAAATAGCAAGGAGACCTGGGTTCTAGTCCTGCCTGTGACCTCGGTAAATGATTTCACCTCTTTGTGCCTCAGTTTCCCCATGTGTTTAATAGGGATGATGATGCTGACCTCCTTTGTAAAGCACTTTGAGATCTACTGAGGGAAAACACTGGAAAAGAGCTACCTATTATTACCACTAGCCCTTTTCCTTCTTTGTATTGTGACAGATTGAGCTCCTCGGATCTATTTAGCTTAACAAAGAGAAAATTAAGCAGTGACTTGATCACATTCTGCGAGTACTTCCATGGGGAACAAATATTTAATAATGGGAGAAAGAAATAATAGCAGAGAAAGGTCTAACACAATCCAATGGCTGGATGTTGAAGCTAGACAAATTCAGACTGGAAACAAGGCGTCCTTTTTTTTAACAATGTGAGTAATTAACCGTTGGAACAACTTACCAAAGAGTTGTGGAGGATTCTCCATCAGTGACCATTTTAAAATTGAGACTGGATGTTTTTCTAAGAGCTCTGCTCTAGGAATTATTTAGAGGAAGATCTATGGTCTGTGTTATACAGGAGGTCAGACTAGATGATCCCTTCTGGCCTGGGACTCTATGAATCTGTAAATTATCAGCCGCAGTCCCTCACCTCAAAAGTGCATCACAGCTAAAGGAACTGAAGCTGCTTGTTTGTCTTTTAACCCCAAATGCAAACAGAAAGCGCTCCCAGCTGAATCATAGAGACTATTTTACTGGTTCACCACATACTTGTCATTACAGGATTTTGTAAAAGCAATTTCCCCTCTCCAAAAAACAGGCCAGAGGTCCCTCTCTCTGTCTGTTAGGACGGAACGCTGCTGTCACATAGATGGGTATAATGCAGCCAGGAGAAAAGTGTCATGGGGGGGGGGGGGAATTTGCCCCTTGACTCCTTGAGTGGTATCCCCCTAGAGTGAAACACACACACTTCATCCACGCAGAGCAGGTTTGCTGGTGACAACAGCTCAGCCTGTGATCGGCTGCACACAGGACAATATGACTACATGCTACTACAATAATACTTTGCTCCTGTAGATCCCAAGTGCTTTATAAAGAAGGTAGGTATTCTTATCCCCATTAAACATGTGGGGAAACCGAGGCACAGGGAGGTGAAATGATTTGTGCAAGGTCTCAGGCGGGAATGATTTGCTCAAGTTCTCCTGAGTCGTAGCCCAGAATCCTATCTGTGGCACTACACTGCTAGAATAATTATTCAGATTCACTAACTACAGTATTGCATTTTATTCACCACACCAAATATTTATTGCAGAGGCCTTTGCAATTTACTGTAGCAGGAGCTCTGTAGGTGTCATATGTAAAACCCACTATTACTCTCCATGTATCAATTTTATTGAACTTATAATATAAATTTAGTACATATAACCAAGTCTGCCATCTAATTTGATCAAGATCTAGTTTCTGCCCTCCTTTCTGGGAGCAGGCAAGAAGGAAACTTAATAAATTCAAGGTCCTTTTTATAGCAGAATGTGCCCCATGTGAAGTAAACCCTTGAACAAATGAACAAGATCCATTGTCAAGTTGTCCCAGGAAACTTTACGCAGAGTGTGTTTTTGACAGCTTGGTTAATGTGGCTTGTTCCTGCCAGAAGTTCAAGCATAATTGAGACACAGTGTTGAGCTTTAAATATGTTCCCGAGACTTGAACAGGAAACTTGATGAGGCATGTAATATAGCATAACCTCTCAATTATTCACACATTTAGATAACTCTAATCACCCAGCTCCGATCCTAGCAAGAACCAGTAGACACTAAGAACACTATCCTAACCAGACGCTGGCACAAGCTGACGGATAGCATATTGCAACGTCAGAGAAAGGGTTTGAAGGAAACATCAATCAGAATTTAGCAGTAAAGTAATCAATCACAGCTAACGATCGCTCATTCCTACAATCCCAGGACCCAGTATCAAGTCACAGTTCAACTCAACAACCTCCAAGAACTGGGCATAGAAAAGAAGAAATGTGATGAGCTACTTGGAAATCTTTCTAACAACTAGCATTCCATCTTTATCTGACGAATTGGGGCTTTTTACCCTCCAATAATTTACTTGCAAACAGCACTTTTTGTTAATTGATCAACTGTTACTAGGTTTGAGAAAGGGAACAGCGCTCTGTCTATAGAAAATATAAGACTGGAGTTTTTCTATCTGAAGTCTGATAAACTTGGAACAGAAATACTACAGCAAATGTTAGGAGCATGAACAGCATATCCTCTTAGTCACTTTCTAATATAATGGAGGCATGATTCTGACATCCTTACACTGAATAGTATCTTACTCTTGGGACAACTGACAGAGTAAGTTGCTACTCAGAGTGAGTAAAGGTGGCAGGATCAGGTTCTACATATCATCTATGAGCCAGATTCGGCCACCATTACCTACACTGAGTAGTCCCTTATTTCTTACATAGTACCATAGAAACCAATGGAACTATTCAAAGGTAAGATGCTACTGAATAGGAATAAGGTGATCAGAACTGGACTCCTCATTGGGAGCTTCCTGTGAGCTAGTTTTCTGCTAGGATTACGTACCCATGCAGTGGAATAGGGGGTGTCAGAACATGCCTCTTCCATTCCTAGGAGCCCTACCGGTCTTTCACAGCTCCATAGATTACAAGGCCAGAAGGGACCATTGTGATCATCTAGTCTGACCTTCTATACAGGCCAGAGAACTCCCCCCAGATAACCCCTAGAGCAGGTCTTTGAGAGAAACACAGTAGCGTAGCTAGTGGGGTGTAGGGGGAAGCAGCCACTTCCCTCAGCACGTTTTCAAAAAGCGGCGCGCCTGCCAGCCGGCGCTGACCTCCTACAAGCAAGGGGGGGTAGCATGGCTGGAGGAGCCATGGGGAGGGGGCAGCACGACTGGAGGAGCGAGGGGGGGGCGCAGCAGGGCAGCCCACAGCACGGCCGCCAGTCAATGGGGGGGCGGCGGGCGCGGCCAGAGGAAGCAGAGCGAGGGGAGGGCGCAGCAAGGCGGCCTGCAGCGCCGGCGGCAGCCGTGGCCGGAGGAGCAAAGGGGGGGCGCAGCATGGCGGCCGGCAGCCAATGGGGGGGGGGTGGCACAGCCGGAGGAGCCAGCCGGGGGGGGGGGCGCAGAGCGGCCAAAGGAGGAGCCAAGGGGGGCGTGGCCAGAGGAGGAGCCAAGGGGGGGGCGCCTTTTTTATGTTTGCTCCCCCTACTCTTAGATCCTGGCTACGCCACTGGAGAAACATCCAACCCTGATTTTAAAATGGCCAGTGATGGAGAATCCACCACGACCCATGGTAAGTTGTTCCAATGGTGAATTGCTCTATTAACAATTTATGCCTCATTTCCACTCTGAATTGGTCTAGGTTCAACTTCCAGCCATTGGATCGTGTTAGACCTTTTTCTGCTAGATTGAAAAGCCTACCATTAAATATTTGTGGCCCCGGAAGGTACTTACAGACTCTAATCAAGTCACCCCTTAACTTTCTCTCTGTTTAAATAGATTGAGCTTTTTGAGTCTATTACATAAGGCATGTTTTCTAATCTTTTAATCATTCTTGTGGCGCTTCTCTGAACCTTCTCCCATTTATCAACATTCTTTTTGAATTGTGGGCAGCAAAACTGTACACCCTATTCCAGCAGCAGTTGCACCAGCACCAAATAGAAAGGTAAAGTAACCTCTCTACTCTTTCTTGAGATTCCTCTGTTCATGCTTCCCAGCATTGCCTGAGCTCTTTTGGCCACAGGGTCACACTGGGAGCTCATGTTCAGCTGATTATCCATCCTGACCCCCAAATCTTTTTCAGAGTCACTGCTTCCAAGGACAGAGTCCCCCATCCTGTAAGTATGGCCTACTTTGGCTCTGGAAATGCAGGAATAAGTGGGGCTACATAACTGCTTATTCTCTCCCTAGACCAGGGGAGGATGGAATGGAATGAGGTGGGGAAACGGTGAAATCTGTGCTTGAGGTACTACTTGCTTGCCAGTGTGGCTAAGCCAGTGTTGGGATTACCAGAATATGCTGTTGGTACAGGCCAGGGACAAATTCCCATCTGCCCTGCCATCACAAAACCAAGGAGGAAGCAGGGGAGAAATATGACTCAGGGGGGTATTTCAAACACAATGCCTCCTGAGATGACTTCTGGGTTGGTGCAGCCTATGGACTGCCCCTTGCTCAAGAGTCCGGTGCGTGGAACTGCACATACATCTTTGTGTAAATGGATGTGAGATGCAAAGTTATCCAATGTGCACAAGCTAAATCAGGTATTGGTATGTGCTCAGCCTGGATAATTTGGCCCTAAATTTGGAATCCAGTATAACGCTGGTCAGAAAAGGACTTTTGGATGCTGCTTCCTATTATCTGTGTAGGCTCTAAGTACAGCTTGTTATGTAACATAACGTGATCAACATTAATCAAGTAGAGAAGCTTCATTACTGTGAGAGGCCCCTAAGTCTCTGTGGCGGATTCAGAGGCATGGAATGGTGCCCTCACATATTCCCAACCTTTGTTCTTTGTTGGAAGTTGGGCAGGAGAAGAGAGGAAATGAACAATTCCCCTACTAATTGGAGCCCTTTTAACCATGAGCTTTTCCAATCTATTGCTCATCTCTCTCTCTCTCTCTCTCTCTCTCTCTCTTTTTTTTTAAAGTAGAACCTTTCTTTCTCAGATTTTGAACCCCAGCAGAATTTGACAGGCCGATGTAAAAATCCCACTTCCATCTAAATAGAAAAATATCCTCTCTCGTGGCTATAACTATTTCTCTAGAGCAAATTTGACTCTTCATATCCATTTCCCCAGCCCATTGGGTTGGCATGCACAACCAAACTGAAGGCGATTAGCTAACTAACCTCTGAGGTCACCACTCAATTTAAGAATGGTTCCTAGGTCTCTTGAAATCAAACTGCAAGTGCTAAGAGCCGCCTTTCCTTTTGCTTTATTATTTTTCTTCAAACAAACAAAATCTCACAGAAACTTACAGCAGTGTAGAGGGTTATTTTGGATGTGATTTTACTAAGAAGTGTGGATTTTTGTTCATATCCTGTGTCATCAAGTTCAACAGAGTACAGCTCATAATTGTGAATATGTTATATACTCATCTTGGGATTTTGATGACCCATCAAACAAATTACCATGATGTCATCACAATTTCTTAAAATGTGCACAGAGAAAGCCCGCTCTGCTCTTGTGTATCATATGCAGGGAAGAAAATTGCCCCTAATAAACTTAGGAGTTGTGCAGTAGCAGAGGTGGTCTTTTGTGGGCCCTCTAAGCTTTGCAAGAGGGACAGAAGAGGAAGCAGGAGGCCTGCGAGATAGAGAGATCTGACAGCACCCTAGAATTAGAAGAGCAAATGAAAATGAAAACCAGTAAGTTTACATGGGAAAACACCATGAACCCTGCACACAGTTTTCCATCAATGTTAAAAACTTTATGAACTGGCCTCAGATGTTTTCAGCAGCTCCCACCAATTTATGTGGAAATCTTTCTGTGCCCAATGCATGTAGTTTCCAACACTGAAAACTTCATAGACGGGGCGAAGAAAGTTTTCCATACAAATTGGTGGGAGCCTGGCGCTGTTGAGAAATGCAGGCAAGCCAGTTCATAGGGCTTCCAGAGCTGCAGAGCACTTTATAATCAGGGCACAGAGAGTTTCTGTCCATGCAAACTTATTTTCAGTGGCTTCCCTGCTTCTTGGGCACTCAGCTCCTTTCTCCCCAATCTGCTCTGGCTCTAAGCACCTTATTTGGTCATGGGTCTCTCTAGCTGCAGGCTATCTACTGAGAGCAGCAGGGAAGAAGACCTGCTCCTGTACTACTTAGCAGTTCTGCCTTGGAGAAGGTGTCCACCCAGAAGAGATTATAAGTGCACTGGAAGAGGGCTTTAGCATGCCCAAAGGTAGCAGCTCCACTGCTGCTAAGGCTCACAGGAGAGATACTCCTCCAGAACATGTTATAAGATGTACTAAGCAGGACACGCCTGTGGTGTCCAGCCAAATAGCTCTAGATTATGGGAATTCTTTTTGCTAATTTGCATCTCTTTCCCCCTCCCAGTGCCTGCCAGGCCAGCCCCACTCTGGAACATGAAGAACCACTACCGGGAGGAAGCCTGGAGCTGCACTGCCTCACCTCCCAAAACCCTAAGGAAACCTGCTTCCTTCCTGACCCTCCTCTGCATGCTGGCAAGGGAAGGCCACTGGTGGTTAGTGGTTAAGAACCAAAAAGGAGATCCACTCACCAACCAACCCTCAGCCTACCACCAGAGGAGACACTGATGACCAACCACCCTACAATCAACAGGACAACGGATATGCCCCCACCACTGTCTCTCTGAGGGAACAGATGCCAGATAAGGGAGCCAGCTACAGAAATCTCCATGAGGAGCTGAGGAGAGAATGGTGGGTCAAAGATTAGCGGGGCTGGGGAAGGGATGTGGTATTTCTTTGTTTGAGGAGAGAGGGCATGGCAGTTCTGGATCACTTGGGGGGGTGCATATAAAAGTATGGAACTGATGTTTTTTTGAGTAGGGTAGAGGAGACTGTATGGGACTGAGAGAAATTTTTGAGCAGACTGTGGAAGTGATGAATTTTGGGGGTTGCGGGAAGAGTAGTCTAGGAATGTCCTGGGTACCTGACTGACTAAGGCAGAGCATTTCTGAGGAAGGGCCTAGTTAACATTGTGACGTTGCCCTCTATATGATTTTATGAAAATATGCTAATGAGTTTAAATATAATGTAACTGGAATATGCTTCATGCAAAAGGTCTCTTGTAAGGTATCATTACAAAGCTTAGAATCTACTGAGTGTGGTCATCCTATTTGTATAAATGTACCACTCTTGTATCTGAAACTAGAAATATGAAATATAACTCTGAGGGCCTATTGTCATTATGCAAAGTGTGGGCCATTAATGATGGTTTGGAATCTTGATGACTCCCATTAACCAGGACCATTGTCTGCAGATGGCTCTGTTTACTTGTAAGTCTTCCTGTATATGTGTATGCTGGCAAGTGGATAATGAAGTCTTCCAGTGACATGTGATCATGTTACCTGAACTGGAATCCATCTTTGTTTGCACCAAGTTTACCAAGCAATTGAGATTGCTCCGAATCAGTGACTCGTTCTCTTCATTATTTACCATTCCCCCAATTATTGTGTCATGTTGAGACTTTATCAGTGATGATTTTATGTTTTCTTCCACGTTATTGATAAAAATGTTAAATAGCGTAGGATTAAGAACCAATCCCAGCGGGGCCCTATTGGAAACAGACCAGCTCCGTGACAATTCCCCATTTACAGTTACTTTTTGAGACCTATCAGTTCACCAGTTTTTAATCCATTTAATGTGTGACATGTTAATTTTATATCATTCTAGTTTTTTAATCAAATTATTGTGGGGCATGAAGTCAAACATCTAAATATATTATGTCAGTGCTATTGCCTTTATCAGCCAAACTTGTAATCTCCTCAAAAAAAGTATCAAGTTAGTTTGACAGGATCTGTTTTCCATAAACCCATGTTGATTTTCATTAATTACATTACCTTCCTTTAGTTCATTATTCATCGAGTCCTGT
The DNA here is from genome assembly GCF_027887155.1 of Malaclemys terrapin pileata. NCBI lineage: Eukaryota > Metazoa > Chordata > Testudines > Emydidae > Malaclemys > Malaclemys terrapin. The sequence goes on along the minus strand of NC_071508.1, from coordinate 145,070,925 downwards.
ATCGGCTGCTCCATTTTCTTACCCCAGATTGACATCAGGTTGATGCTTCTATAATTACCCAGGTCATCCCATTTACCCTTTTTAAAAACAGGAACAATATTAGCTTTCTTCCAGTCTTCTGGAACTTCCCCAGTGCCCCAACACTTACTGAAAATCAAAATTAATGGTCCAGTGAGCTCTTCAGCAGCTCTTTTAAAACTCTTTCAGATTTAAAAATGTCTAATTTTAGTAGCTTCTGTTTAATATCCTTCAGAGATACTGGTGGAATGGAAAGAGTGTTATCATTACCATATGATGAGCCTGCATCATCTCCTTTTCCCCCAAATACAGAACAGAAATATTTATTGAACACCTTTGCCTTCCTTGCAATATTATTGATCATTGTACCATCTCCACCTGCCAACAGATCAATACCATTGTCAGGATTCTTTTCATTTCTAATATATTAAAAACATTTCTTCTTATTGTCCTTAAGTCTTCCAGCCAGAGATTTCACCTTATGTCTCTTGGCTTCCCTTATCAATTTTCTACAACTCCTAACTTCTGATATATATTCATTACTATCAACTTCCCCTTTCTTCCATTTATCTTTTGCAGCTGCCTTCACTTCCCATCTACACCAGCTGTTATTTTTTTAAACTAATATGGCCTTCTTCCTTGATTGTGGGAATGTGACTTTTCGGGCATCTAGTAAGGTGTCCTTGAATAATTCCCAATTATCAGTCAATTTTTTCTGATTAAATTCTTCCTCCCAGCTGATTTGGCTCCTAAATACATAAAGTATTATAGACACACATAATAGTGGATTGGTTCACTTAAGGTTGCTCTACACATAGCTTATACCTAACACACAACCTAAAAACAAAGGAAATGAAAAGTGAAGGCTACCAGGCCAGACCTCTTCCCAAACCCAGACACCTCACCACTGGGACATCTACCAACCATCATAGACAATACACCGCTGCTCCACTGCCCCAGGAGGCATGCTGGTCTTCCAGCAACTCCTTCCTCCACCTCCACCCATCGACCTCCACCACAAGCAAATTGGACATTCCCCTCCCCGTACCGACTCTTCTGCACATTTCTGTAGAACGACACACATAGGTTTGCTATTGTAAAAGACTGTATGCAGGCTACATTGCCTTACCACAATACTCGTACTATACCCATGTCTTTGTCCCTGCTTGTGTAATGGCCCTCATCGGGCCCAACACCCCAGACTGAACCAGGGACTTCCAGTGCTAAAGGCAGGGTACTCTACAGCTTTAGCTAAAAAGCCAGGCTCTGCAGCTGACAGTTGCAAAAGGCTCACATCCTCTGTGGCTAAGGCCTAGAGGGAGGGCATGTAATGGACTGGCCAGTGGGTTACATGTGCAGTAAACATTTGCAAATGTTCTCATGGCCTTTTGAAGTTATGCTGTAGCAGATCTCACCACAGTCATGACTGTGAGCAAGGGAACTAGCCCCGGCTGTGACATGATGTTCTGAGCAGGTCCTCTTCTCCTGGTTGACCTAAAATATCACTCACCTCCTGTTGCACACCGTTCCACAAAATCGTTTCATGAAACCAGCTACACTGGCATTCTTCTTTTTGTTAAGAAGGGAGAGGAGAGAATTAAGTACGTGGACTCTGCTTTCCAGAGGGGAGAGGGTTGGGGGTTTTGTCTAAAGGAAACTGCCCAATGTAACATAAGTTCTCAAAGGGGAGGGAGGTTGGCCTGATCAGAACTGCTTTGTGGAGAATCTTGATGGAAAATGTCAAGTGCCCTTTAACAGCACAACCGTGCACCCTAATGGAAGGCATAGGAATAACAGGGTGATTGGTCCCATGAAGCTCCACACACTTCAGCTCTTCTTGCAGTGCTGCTTTGCAGTGAGGGGGCCAGAGTGGTGAGTGGGACAAATATGAGTTCTGATCATGCAAAAAACATAAGTAAAATTGAAGGAAAACTGCATCCATTTTACTCAGCCCAACACTATGTAAGTTCCAGGGAAAGAAAGCTATTCCCACAAGGAGTACACAGGGAACAGCACATTTGGGGGGCAACTTTAGCAACTCACACAACATTTCACTATGGCCATGTCTTCACTAGCAAAGAAGATGGGTTTTTACTGCAAAATCGCTAATGTGCATTAGCTCTCCTGCTGCAAAAACCTAGTAGAGACAAGGCACTTTAGTTTTACCATGAGGTAAACTAGGCCAGGTCCACCCCAAGCAGCGGGTATAGTGCTGACCTTGTCTAGTCACCTCACGGTAAACACTTCAGTGCCTTATCTCCACTTAGTGTCAGGGTCTGGATTCTAGGGGTGTCAGGCCTGGTGGTTGGAGTGATGGTCAAAGCTGGATGTCGGGTTGGGATCGGGTCAAGGACAGCACTGAAACCGGGGTTCAGAGACAGGCTGTGGTTCAGAACCAGGGTCAGAGTCCACTGACAAACCAAATCAGGTCCCTTCCAGTCCTAGAATCTATGAATCTATGAATCTATGAAAGGATCATAATCAGAATCCGGAAGCAGGCCGAAGCATAGGTGCTGGAACTAGGGGGTGCTGCTGCACCCCCTGGCTTGAAGTGGTTTCCATCATATACAGGGTTTACACTTTGGTTCAATGGCTCTCAGCACCCCCACTATGAAAATTGTTCCAGCACCCCTGGACCAAAGGTCAAAGCCAGATTGGAGTCAGTCCAAGGGCCTGGGGGTCAGGAGGAGAGGTCAGGGCTGTAGCAGGTCAAGAACAGGGATGGAGCCAGGTCAGAATAGGGCACATGCAAGGCTGAAGCTGGCTGGAACATGGCTTGGGCAAGGCTGGGGCAGGAACATGGAACATGGACACGAACATGGACACATGGAAGCCTAGAGCATCTGTAACATCACAAGGCAGCAGGAGGGTTCTAGCCAAGTGGTGCCGTTGCATAGACTAACTTGCAGCACCGGCGGTGAGGGTGAAAGACCTGTGCTTTGGGGGTCGCCTGACCTGGGATATGCTGCTGCAGCGTGCCTGAGAGCTGAGTCACTGCAGGAGCGGTGGGTCATCATAGCTGAGTGAGCAGCAGCCCTGGTCTGGCTGTGGGTTTGCCTCACACTGAGGGTTTTACAGCAAGATAATGCTGGCGCGTCAGTTACCTCGCTGTAAAAAATACCCACCTTTGTTTCAGTGAAAACTCATATTTTGTTCCTGTTCCCCTAGCAGAGCCAAGAACGTGGTGGGAGAGGGAGCTAGGTTCTACTCTAGCTCATGCATCAGCAGTAAAATGGATAACTAAGGCCCGGATCCATAAAGATATTTAAGCGCCTAACTCCAATGGGATTTAGGTACCTAGATACCGTTGAGGACCTGGGCCTAAGTTCTAGCAGCAGAGTCTTTATATCCTTGGTGATGAATAAGCCAAAAAAGAACCCAGCTTGCTGTTCAGATTATAAGTTCAGAAACAGGGGGTGGGGAATCATAATTTTACTTATTGCTGATCTGGAATTCCCTGAGAAACAATCAACATGGAACCCCCCCCCCCCAGCCCGATTTCCTTTTTCAGAGGTGGCCGTCTTGCTGAAAATTATGTGACTTGGGCGAGTAGCTGAACTGTCTGTAAGAGGACAAAACCCAGATTCCAATCTGCTTCCACAATTTCGCAATGAGAAAAGGACGCCGAGCACTGTTCCATTTGTGTGCCTAGAGCTACATGCGTAATACTAAATGTTCCATACCGTACTGAGCTCTCGGTTCATGGTACTTCAAACCCACAGTGACCAGGGTTTTTTTCATCGCCTACAAGCTGCGAGAAATGAGCCATGGCCGCTGCCTCTCACTACAGCTAATGAACCAAAAAAGCTTCCCGGTGGAAACAAACCAAATCTGTGCGGGAGGCCAGCTTGCAAGGTTGACAGGCTAAACGGTGCCAGAGATGAAGGTCCATTTAGTTGAGGTCCATTTATGTCCTCAGAAACAAACATCTGACCAGGCTAAGAGCCATTCGCAGTCTTGTACTTTGGGGATTTAAACTGTCATCAGGTGCACGTCATCTTAGAATTCCCATATGGCCAACATTTTTTGATTCGTTACCTCAGATCCTCAGCTTTGTTCTTACTTCTACAGGTGCTGTGTCTGGCAAGCTGCATTCATCATATTATGGCAGACAAATAACACCTTGCAGTCAGACCCAAGCCTGGGCTACACCACTGTTCACTGCTAGTTGTGTTTGTTTATATTGCAATAAGAAGTCATGTGACTGGTTACCACACTGTTATTGTTATAGGGCTCATGATGGAGTATAACATTACATGAGAATCAGTCGTGTTTATTTAAACAGAGAGGGTCTCATCAAGGTCAAAACCTGACATCTCATTACCCAATTGTGTGATGGTCCCATATGGAAGACCAGAGCTAAAGGGCTTGTGTGTGGGTTGCCTTTGTATCTACCAGAGTGGACATGGAGGAAAAACTAATTTGGAGGTGCTTTTAGAGAGAGCAAAACCATGCAAAAGGCTTCTAGCAACAGGGCCATCTGGGGCAAATTATTTTTGACTGGATATAAGTGTAGATGGCTCATAACATTGAGTAAAAATCAAACAGAGTTCTTACTATCCATTTGAAAGCTGGTTTACAGCATTTGGTCCAGTAAATGGCGTAACTCCACGGAATCCAATAGAGCAATGCCTTATTACACAAACCGAAGATCTGGCCCTCCACCTTCATTAAATGATTTGTTATTTATAAAATGCCACCTGGGCTCTTAAAATCTCTCTTGGACCCCAGCAGAACAGTTGACATACACAGTGCACCAGAAGGCAGATGGGACGTTTGTCTTTGGAGAAAGTCTGGGTGAAAGGCTGCTCCGAAGGGCTGAGTTGTTAGGAGAGGTCTGGAAGATGATTGGGGTGTCCCTGTGCAAATAAATGAATGAATAAATAAAATGCGTGAGAAGCAGCGTGGTCTAGTGGATAGAGCATTGACTGAGGAGTGTGGAGATCTGGATTCTGTTCCTGGCTCTGCCACTGAATTGCTGTGTCACCCTAGGTGAGTCATTTCACCTCTCTGTATCTGCATTTCCCTTCTCCCCCTTTCTATGGCTTTTCAGCTTTTCGGGGCCATCACTGTCTCTTACCATGTGTTTGTACAGCGCCTTCCATGATGGGGTGCTGATCTCAGTGTGTGTGTGTGTGGGGAGGTGTCTTTAGGTGCTATTATGATGCAAATAATTAAATGCAGGGAGGGTGGCATGGGAGAAAGGTGGAAGTTGGGAGTGTGAACGGCATGGCTAGGAGGGGTGTAGGGAGCGGGTGGAAATCAAGAGCTGTTTTTCAGCTAATGAAGTTTTTTTAAATTTGATTAAAGTAGTGGAGAGTCAAAGCACCATGGCCTGTAACCAGGGAGAGTGTTATACTAGACAGCCATGTACCCAGGGCAGAATACACTGCTTGTGTGTATGTGTGTGTTTAACAAGCAAATAAAGCAAAAGGTATTTTTTAAAGATACAAAACCCAAGAACTCCACAGCTGGAAAGCAAATATGAGCAATCGCTTTCACATGCTAACGAATCAAAGATCCTTGCAAAACAGATGCTGAGGTTTGTGGGGCTGGCACAGCCTCTCCACTGGCAGGGAGTTAACTCACAGCAAGCTGAAAGGTTCAGAGGCGGAAGAGTATCTAGAGACCGTTTGTTCATAAACACAGCTGAGGGCCAGCAACCTGCTTTATGCCCGGCCTGAGCTGCACTGACGGATTCATTCCATGCAATGTTTCTACAAGAAAGAAGGCAGACATGCAATGCTTCTGCAGCCCACGCTCTAGAGAAATAATTAAACAGTTTTTCTTAACCTTTTGAACTTTTCATTTATTATTGCCATCCATTATGTCTACCTTCTCAAATAGCAGAATCCTGAAATTGAGCTGCGGGGTCAAGGGTTTATTGTTTAATGGAGATAGAACATTTTGTAAATTGCACAAAGTCACAATGTTTATAATAGAAGCGTCTGGTGTACTGAATCTTTTCCATTTAACAAACAGTGAGCTTTGACATGTGTTCTTCCTCCATAGCAGGAAATCTGGGATAAGTGCAGTACTGGCATGGACATGTTACCAAATCCTTCCTGTAAACCAAATGACATCTGCATTCAAATAAAAACATTCCTTCCACCAAATACCAGGAAATACTAAAAGTATCACTCTTCTTCTAAGGTCATGCTAAAATGAAGTCTTTGGCTTTCAGAACACAAAGTAAGTTTGCGGAGGGCCAAGATTTTTTTGTTCAACACACATTTGCTGTTACAAATCCTGGGGGATCTCCTTCTGGGTCAAATATGTGCATGCGTCTGTAGAATTTTGCAAGCATTTAATCTTCTTCATAGGGACAAAGTATAAATATTTTAGGAGAATGGACTTACATTAACAAATATTCCTGTTGCCTTTGCTTTTATTAGTGCTCTGACTTTCAAGTCAGAAAAGGATTTGCTTAAAACAAAGCAAACATCCTCAAAACGTGGTGTGCCAAAATAATCAATGGGATAAATACCTGGGATTTACAAAATATGAATATTCTTCAGTAAATAAACTGAAGCAAGGACAGTCTAAGTAGAAGCCCTACCTAAGTGACAGTCAAGGGGATGTCTGTTCTAAATACTTTCATCTATCAGACTGCAACTCATATGCAGAATATTCAAAGAAAATAAATGTAGGCAGAGCAGATTCTTCCTCCTGGTGTTGCTTTTGCGGATTTTATTAACTAGCGTTAACGTCACATAAAACCTTTGGATTATTTTCCTAGCAAATGAAAACTACAACGGCAGAGATGGCTTTCCATGGCTAATCAGCATAAATATCTGCTTAAAGCGGAGTAATTTGTTCACTGCACAGAATGTACTTCAGCGCTTTTATGAGCTAAAAAGCTCAGAGAATGTTTTGAATGACTGACATTTGAAACATTGCAGACAGACATCAGACACATTTCAACTGGTTCCTCACCAAAAATCTTCGACTGAATGAGAGACTATTTTTAGTGCGTTCCATGCCAAATTTCACTGTTGGGTTACTCAAAGGCAGCTACCTGTAGCTTTAATCAAGAATCCTCTCCTCTGCACAGTCCGCTCACTAACCACAAGTCAATAGGTGTCACAATTACTTAGAAGTGGCAAATAAATGGAACACAAAGTGGAATCTGGGGAAAAGAATTTGAAAAATGCTAAAGAGCTGGTTGAAAAATGAAAAGAAAAGAAAGTTAATATTTTGAAAATGTCAGTGTTTTCATTTCAGTTTTCAAAAAAAGAAAGATTTTGAATGGTTTTGTGATTTTTTTTTATGGGCAATTTTTGATTTAAGCAACATATGGGTCTTCCTCTTTTTCCATTCTGCTACGGAGAAAAGGGAGGAAAAAGGGAGCGGCAGAATAGAAAACCTAAAAAAACAAATTGGAATTTTTCCTTGGAACAACACTGAACATTTTGAAAACTAAACTTTTTTGGGAAAAAAAAAGTTCTTCAAAAAAACATTTAAAAAAAATACTCAACTAGCTCTACAAATATGTGATGGGCACACTCCACATTGGAGAGGCCAGCTGGGCAGGTCTGGGATTATAGTCATGCATGGTCCTAGGGTTACCCTGCCCCCCCTTTGCTGTGTCCCCCACACCATGGCCCCATCCCCTGTTGAGGTGGTAGCATGTTTGAGGTAAAATGACAATGGCTGATAGCTCTTCTTGGAGCTATTGGTTTAGGCTGTCTGGCCGACATCACTACAGAAGTTACACTTGGGTCACGTTTTCAAGCTTTTCGGGGAAGCTCTGAAGGTTGGAGACAATTCTTTTTTTAAATGAAAGCTGAGATCCTGACCCATCATGTGACACCAGGATCTGGGGTTTTAGACACAGGCTTGTAGTGCCTTTGTCTTAATCTAGTCCTGCAGGGTGGGGACCTGTCCCATATTACTGGCCAGTCTGGGCATGAAAGCTTTCTCTTGGGTCCAAAAAAAGCACGTATTGGAGAAGAGCTGTCTCCCAGAATGGGAGGGGAACAAACCTTTCTTCTCAGGCCAAGGAGGGACAGTCAGAGCAGAGATTCCCCAGAAACCGGAGCCCAGGGGAACCCAAGGAGCAGACTGTTTCTTATCTACTTACAGACTGCGTTCTGCCTGAGGAGGCCTGCAGTTAAGACTACAGATGGAGGAAACGTGGCCGGATACCGTGGTGCTCCAGCGCTCCTTGGCAGCGGAATGTCGCTGGCGGCTGTTGCAGTGAGTTAAAGCAGCCCTGAGGTGACTTAAACCTTGTGAGCAATGGAAAATCTGGTCCCCTGTGTCAGAGTCTAACACGGCCCTGAGAAAGCCGGTCAGTCTCTGGCCCTCAGAGAGCAGGACTTCCGCGCTGTCGGGAGCAGTGCCTTGTCCTGATCCCGCGTTCCTTCCACACCCAAAACGCCCACGTTCACTTCAGGAAGCGTTCTGGGCGTGCCAGGAATGCAGGACTGGGCTGAATGTCTCCAGAAGGGGTGACTTTCCCTTACTGTGTTGCAAGGCTAATGTAGCGCAGCATCAGACTTGGCTCCAGCTGCAGAAGGATAACTACAAAATGGCTGCGGGTCAAAGCGAAAGAGGGAAAGGAGAGGAGGGGAGATTATACCACAATGGAATTTCATCTGGCTAAGAGCTCGTGTGTGACGGTACTCCGTAGGGACCTGGAGTAGAAGCCTATTAAATAAAACGCAAATCTCTTCAGGCCCCAGGAAAGGGATAGGACCACTGGGCAAATGTTAAACCACAGAAATTAACCTTCCTAGGAAAGATCTCAGCCAATTTGGAGGACTGCAAATACATATGCTCATCAATATCCCTGCCTTGGCATGGGAGGGTGGGCGGCTCTGCAGGCCTCCATAGTCATTTGTCATTATTACCGTGGGTTTGGCTTTGCCTATAGTGTCGCTCCTTCACAGTGCTACTGCCTGGAATGGCATCAGACCAGGGGTGGCCAACCTGAGCCTGAGAAGGAGCCAGAATTTACCAATGACATTGCCAAAGAGCTACAGTAATACGTCCGCAACCCCCCAATCAGCTCCCCTACCCCGCTCCCAGCGCCTCCCTCCCGCCCACCGGCAGTCCCATCAGCACCTCCCAATCAGCCGTTTCATGGCGTGCAGGAGGCTCTGCGGGGGGAGAGGGGAGGAGCGAGGGCACTGCAGGCTCAGAGGAGGGAGCGGGAAGGGGTGGAGAGGGGGTAGGACCTGTGGCAGAGCCAGGGGCTGAGCAGTGAGCACCCCCCGGCACATTGGAAAGTTGGCACCTGTAGCTCCAGCCCTGGAGTTGGTGCCTGTACAAGGAGCCACATAGTAACTTCTGAAGAGCCACATTGGCTCCGGAGCCACAGGATGGCCACCCCAGCATCAGAATGTCAGACAATACCAATTATTACTTGTATTACAGGACTGCTTGGCGTCCCCGGCCCAGGGCTGCATTGTGCAAGGCAGTATGCAGAGACCAGAGGGAGCCAGACCCTGGCCCGAAGAGCTTGCCATGAGTGCCGGGTGGAAATGGGTTCTGCTAAACTATTTGCAGTAACAAATCATTTTGATTTCATTGACAGTTGTCTTGCAAAGTTTTGGGAGGTTAATATACTTTTTTTTTTTCTGGTTTGGGTTGTTTTGGTTTCGGTTTTTGGCAACCACAAATCGAAAAGTTTGGTCAAAAACAAATACTTCCTAAGGCGATCTCTGTTTTGACAAAAAAGCCCTGTTTTTATTTCCCTTTTGGTCAAAGAAACACAGACATTTTGACTGGTCAATTTTGACCAGCTCTACTTACAATCTGAACAGACAAGACAGAAAAAAGGTGTGAGGGTAAATGAAGGCCCATGGATTTGCCTAAAATCGCACAACGGATCAATGGCAGATCCAGGACTAGCACCTCCATCTCTTTCATTCAGTGCCTTATCCACGAGACCACACTGACAGCTAGGCGAGGGCTACACTAGGAAGATGTTGCTGGTATAGCTACACTTGTATACTACACCAGCAAAGTGCTCGGAAGTGCTGATGCAGTTTATACCAGCTTAAATTATGCTTTCACTGGTATAGTTTATTCTAGCCAATTCCCCTCCCCCCAACCGAAATAAGCCATACTAGCAAAGGTGCAGTTTTGCCAGTATAACTGAGTCTACACTATGTATTTTTGCTGGCATAGCTATGTCAGTCACAAAGCACTGCCCATCACACCTCTGACCAACACAGCAACGCTGGCAAAAGTTTGTAGTGTAGGCCTGGCCTGAGTTGGGAACCGCTGGTCGTGATTGTAATAAACAATTTCCTCTGTGTGTTAAATATTCAGTTCAAAGTTACATCTCATTCCTTTCCGGGTGAAACCTTTGAGATGCTATTCAGACCTTATATTTAAAAAATGTGAGAAAATAACTAGATACATTTCAGGGTTTGTATTTTTGTTGGCCTGATATTCATTCTCCTTATGGAAAACAAACCAAGTTAAAATACACATTTTGTTGCCAGAAGCATATATATTATATATATATATAAGAAGTGGGACACGATGGGGGAAGTTGTGGGTGACAAGTTTGAAACAGATGCAAAATTTATTTCCTGATCACATCTGTAGTGTTTGCAGACACATCACCCATTACAGATCCTACGGAGATGCAGCATAAACCAGGGTAACTATAAATACTGCTATTCCAGACTGTATTGGGGAGGGGGCGGTGTGTGGGATGTGGATATAATGGATTGTTTTCTTAGTGATCTGACCTTTATTAAGCTTTCACAAGATCAGAGGATATCCCTGGACATAAAATATTTTCTCAGGACAGAACACTGGCAAGCTATCCAAGATATGTCCTCTGGCATATCTCCAGTGGTGGACTACTTCCCGGTAGATATTTCGAAGGCTTTCAAGACATTTGCTCTGCAGGAAGCCTTTCCAAGGACCTTTCGAACAGGCCACCTGCTGAGAATACACGAATCACAGTTCTCTTCATGCATGCATCCAATGAAGTGAGTTTTAGCCCACGAGAGCGTATGCCCAAATAAATGTGTTAGTCTCTAAGGTGCCAAAAGGACTCCTAGTTCTCCTCAAGACAGTTGTGTTCCAACGTTCCGGGTCCATATTGCCACTCACTCAGTTTGAATCACAAGCTCATTGCCAAAATTCTGGTGGCTAAGTGCTATGCCTCTCGGCCCTGTGAAAAGGCAGCTGGCCTCTGACAACGGCCAAAAAGATGTATGTTGTCCACCAACCTGTCAAGGAAGGGACTTGTCCTGTTATCTCTCAGTCCTCCAAAGGGTCAATGACTGTATTTGCTTATCTTCCTACGGCACTGTTAGTTTGGCTGATTGGCACCCCTTGGTGACAGGTAGGATTAATGATCTATCTGTGCCCTTTCTTGGGAGCAGAGGAACAAAGCAAAGCTGTCCCCTTATACGCAGTAAACCATCTTTTGAAGCAGTTTCCCATGCAAATTACAGCACACCTGAAGATATAAGGCCTGACTCTCTTCCCACTTACACTGGGCTAAAGCAGGAGTAGCTCCATCAAAGTCAAAGGAGCCAAACCAGTGTGAAGATAATGAGCGAGGAGCATCAGGCTCAGTGTTTGTGTTCATGGTTAATGTCCTGCTCTAGGAAGTTAACCCATGTTTGCAGCCTCAGATTCCTTTACAACCTGTGGCAAGTTTTGTGGGTAGAAAATGAATGGGGGAAAATCCAAGATTATGTCTAACAGAGGCTGCCCAAACTACATTTTTAAGTCACCCCACCTCAAAGTGACCCAGAGTTCATTTGCTTGAGGGTGGGGGGTTCTTTACACCGGGGTTCTCTGACGCCACTATACACACCTTTAAAAACCTCTCACTGAGCTTGTAGGAGAGGGAAGGTCTCCGTGTCTGTCTTAGAGGGAGTTTCAGTTCTCATAAATCTTGAGTGGCCGCTCCGTGTGATTCTGCTGAAGGTCCCAGAGAAATTAGGCTCAACCATTCTCTGCGCTTCTCCATTCAGTTTGGCAAGGGAAAGCCCGACAGATTCGAAGGACATTCTGAAGGTTTCCTGGCAAAACAACAGACATCAGGATTTCCTTCTTGAATTGCTGTTATTTGGCACATCGGAGGACAGTTGTCTCTGGATAGTTTGCTTCTCCAAAGGAAGCTTCACCTTTCTCTTGGTGATTACTGAGAAGGACCAGATGTTCCCTTTTAGCTCCCTCTTGGATCTAATCTCCTTTATTCTTTGATCCCATCCCCACTTAAAAGAAACCCCATATTTAACTCTTCTTGGGTGGTCCTCAGGGAAGGCTTAGCTATTCCTAACCCCTTGTTTCAGCTTTCCCAACACTTATACCTCTTTGGCATACGCCTACCTTCTTGAGTGATAGAAGGAAGGATCTTAACCCTTCCAATTCTGGGTCCATGACACTATTTTCCGCAGGGGGGATTTTAGAAGTGCCTGCTTGGAGCCAGGTAAGGCAATTCAAATAGACACAAGTGTTTCTCTCTCTCTTTCCAGTGATCCCAACTGGTGTTTATATCATTAAACTCATGCCCATTTCTTGGTTTTAAAAGACTTCTTGGTCCAGTGCAGGTCAGGAAAAGGAGACAGCACAAAGGAATTTTTAAGTCACAGGTGCACTCTCTCAGTCCTGGGCCAGTTGTGGGCAGGGTTGGTCCCCCGCAGCCTCTGTGTAACTTTGAGGCACAAACGCGCTGCTGCAACTTGTGCCATCTGCATCCCAAGAGGTTGGTAGAGCAGCTGAAAACTGCCAGGGCACAGAGAAATCATGTGCTGCATGGACAATTTTTGTACATTATCCCTTGCACATCCACAAAACATTTCAGGCCCCAAACCCTTTTGATCTTATCTTGCCTACACAAATGTGGCTGGTGAGTGCATGTTCCGTCGTTTGTGTGTACAAAATGTTGCAGATGTGTGTCATTGCATGTGCAAAGTTAAGTTGCATATAAATAGAGACAGGCCAGAGGCGATGAATGGGGGGGGGGTATATAGGGTGACATGCCCCCCCCCATTCCAGATTTCTGCCTTCCATTTAGCACAGAGGTTTTCAAACTGTGGGGCACGCCTTCCCCACCCCACTGCCCCAGTGTGAAAACCATCACCTATCTCCTGCCAGGAGCCAGCGGATCGGAAGCTGGGGGCAGCCCCCTGGTTTGCTCAAGCCCTGGCTCTCTGTGCTGTAGAAGCCGGGGCACTGGCCAGCTGCTTGGAAGCTGAGCCAGGCCACCTCTGCATGGCCAGGTGTTCCCCAGGCAGGGTGGGCAGCACAGCTCCGAGCTGCGCCCCCCCCCCCCCAACGCACTCTTGCCTCTCCCCTGAAGGAGCCCAGTGCTGGCTGGTGACGTCCTCTGGAGCCGGACCCTGCTTGTGGAGCCCGGCTGCCATGCGATGTTCCCCAAGGTGCGCGTGTAACCCACACACCTCCTGGGTGGGGTGCTCTGTCCCATCTAGTGGCACCGAGACCACTTAGAGATTAATGAGTCTGCTACCACCTTAGTCAAGAGGCATGTGGCTGTTAGCTCATGCAGTAGCAGCTCATGTGTTTAGCTCTTGAGGTTCCAGGTTCAATCCTGCCTGCTGAGGACTGGGATTTGTTGGTGTTATAGCTGCCTGCTGCTGCTCCTCAGCCCAGAGATGATGCATGGGGCAGTCAGGTGTCCCCACACCATCAAGAGTTACTCATCATGGGGGGAGGGATAGCTCAGTGGTTTGAGCATTGGCCTGCTAAACCCAGGGTTATGAGTTCAATCCTTGAGGGGGCCATTTAGGGATCTGGGGCAAAATCAGTACTTGGTCCTGCTAGTGAAGGCAGGGGGCTGGACTCAATGACCTTTCACAGTCCCTTCCAGTTCTATGAGATAAGTATATCTCCGTATATTTATCTCTGGAAGAGACCAGATGACAAATTCTGTTCTCACTTACACCAATATAAATCCAGAGCAGCATCAATGACACCAGTGGAACTACTCAGGTTTTACGTTGCTTTAACCAAGAGCAGAATGCAGCCTCATGCTTTGAAAATTTGGTCCCTTACTCAGGGTACGTCTACACTACCTGGATCGGCGGGTAGTGATCGATCTATCGGGGATCAATTTATCGCGTCTAGTGTAGACCCGATAAAATCAATCCCCGATCACTCTGCCGTCGACTCCGGAACTCCACCGTGGCAAGAGGCAGAAGTGGAGTTTACGGGGGGAGGGCGGCAGCGGTCAAGTTGCCGCTGTCCTCACAGCCAGGTAAATCGACCTAAGATACGCCGACTTGAGCTACGCTATTCACGTAGCTGAAGTTGTGTATCTTAGGTCGACCCCCGACCCCAGCGTAGACCTAGCCTCAGATGTCTTTAGACTGTAGCGGTATTAGCCTATGGAATGTATTGATTTACTACAAATCCTGCCCCGACTCTTTAACTTTAGAAATAACTTAGTTTTTAATTTCCACCACTAATTCTTAACGTTTTTCGTTTTCTTTTATCTGTCTCTTATAGACTAAAGAATAGAAGTGAAATTGCAATGTACATAGATAGCCAAAGATGAGTGCGAACACAAAGCTTTTCAAAGCCGTTTCAAGATCATTTATCCTGTACATGGCAAGTCACCACAAATCCACTGGTGGGTCAGGGGACTGCTTTTGATTTATCAAATGTTTAGGAGTGAATGAAGAGTAGAGATATATAATTAATCATTTGAAGCGGGGAGATGGTATTATTTTGAGTCATACTTGACAAGTTTTCTAGGAATGCTGAGCTCTAGTGTAAATACATGGACTCCCCAGCTGTTCAAACAGTGTGATTAATTAAACTGATTCTATGTGAAAAACAACACCAACTCTCACTCTCAAATTGCAAATCATTCCCAATATATAGGGGACTGGTCAGCAGGGCTTTATTAATTGCTGTGGAGGTGATGAATCTATGCATTCCAGAGCACATATGTGATGATGGACTAGTTTCACTGCCGCTGACGTGCAGGAGAGATCCATGAATATTTCTTTATGGGAAATCGTCCCATGTACACATGTTGGAGAAGGAAATTCCTGAGTGAACTCGCTGAAACTGCGCGCCCCAAAATTTGCAACGCGGAGCACTGAAATGTTTCAAAGTCATGGCCAAAATAAAAGGGGAAATGTGTTGCCCTTTCTCTACCAGCTCTAATAATAAAATAATAATTTCTTCACTCCACTCTGCAAACATATGCGACTCATTCACCTGGCCCAGCCATGTCCCCATGGCCGTCTCAAAATCTCTGCAAACTAAGAGTGGGCTTTGCAGTATGGGACTTGCCCAAGATCATACAGGAGGTCTGGGGCAGGGAAGGGAATGAAGCCCAGGTCTCCCAAAGTCCTTGGTTGTAACCACTGGACCATCCTTCCTCACAAAGAAACCCCATTCTGCTGGCCACTGTACAAACACAAAATACAAGACGGCCCCTGCTTTGAAGAGCTTACAGCCTAAGTCAACACGGCAGATATAGGGTGGGGGGTTAGGGACAGAACTTACAAAGCAGAGGGACCCGCATGATGGTTTGCAAAAGGCATATGAGTTCCACCATTTATTTCAGAGGCATGGGTTGCTGGGTTGCTCGTTTTCAGCTCTTTGGGAGGGGTTTTGGTAGGAGGCAATTAGCTAACCAAAGGACAAAGGAAGGGAGGAGGCCACAGAAGGGAGGGAGGATAGGGGGAAGAAGGTGAAGGGCTGGAAAGAGGGGAGGGTGAAGAGCAGGTGTAGAGATACTGTTACCTCATTCTGTACGAATCACCAAAGCCTCCAGTGGGAGTGAAGACCAGTTTGGCAGAAGCACCTCCCCACCTGTTTATACTTAACTTTAAACACACGTTCGTGTCCATCCCCATTCAGCACAGTGCTAAGCAGGTGCTCGCTGAAGTCAACGGGACTTAAGCATGTGCTTTGCCGAATCGTGGCCTAAATGACTTGGTGTGGGTTGTCCTCTTCCGAATTTGACCTCAAGTAAAGCCCGGCCACTCAGACCAAGGCCCAGCGAACTCCTGCCTGGAGCCAAGAGCTCTCATTTACATTGCCTCCGCGAACTCGTCCGTTTTCCTCGCCCGGCTGTCAAGGAGGGGGATATTTGATATATGCCGAGGGACAGATGGGGAACACGGCAGAGTAACGCTTGCAGACGGCAGAGCAGCTCCTCGGGTGTAAACCGTCTGATGATCATAAAAAAAAATGATGAATTTTCTTTGTGATCGCAGCTGTGGGAAAACACGCTGGAAAGGGCCTGACTGGATATTTTACCACAGCCGCCAATGTCGGGGAATGACAGCTTAACAGCAAGAGTACAACTGCCTTTCAACTAGGCCTAACCTCAGGGGGGCACCTAACAATATCAAGCAGTGACCCTGTGCTAAATGGTTTCCAATGTTACAGTTCCCTGGATACGTGCATGCGAGCCAACATTTCCAAACCAGGACTGTAAAGTTTGGCTCCAAAATCCATAGTTAGGCACCTGCCTGATTCGCAGACGTGTGGAGCCCCTCAGAGCTCCAGCTCAGGTCAATGGGAAGTGCTGCGTGAGCTAGCTTTAGTCTCCTGTTTTTGTAAACTGGAGCCAAGATTTTCCAATTTTGCCCCATTCTAACCAAAGCGGGCCTGATTCAGATCACTCGCACATCTTACACTAGTGTAACTCCACTGGCTTCAGTGGAGTTAATGCTGACTTATCCCAGTGTGAGAAGATATCTGTGCCTCCAGATTTCAGTCTTAAACCATCTCCTGGAGGTGGAATGTAACTTATTTTCACACAGCCTTCACACCCAAGTGCCTTTGACTGGTACCCTAACATGCCTCTCCTCTGGCTTCCTCTCTGAAGAAGAGCTCTGTGTAAGCTCGAAAGCTTGTCTCTCTCACCAACAGAAGTTGGTCCAATAAAAGATACTACCTCGCCCACCGTATCGCTCCAATATCCCGGGACCAACATGACTACAACAACATAGCTAACAATTTTCAGCCTTTGGGAAGCTGCTGTTTCCTAAAAGCAACAGAGTGATATTTAAGAAATGCTTGGACTGTTCCCTCTTGCTCTGAAAGTAGCAGGAATCCCTATAGACATTTACATATCTGGGGTAGAATCCTGGCCCCATTGAAATCAAAGGAAAAACTCCCCTTGGTTTCAATGAGGCCAGGCTTTCACCCGTGGCTACAAGCAAGGCCATCTAATGGCCCTGAGAACCAAGCAGCAGCTCCCCTTGGCTGCCCTGAGCGCCCCAATAATGAAAGATGCCATCTTTATTTCCTTCGGCATAGGATTTGACTTCATACCATTGCCAATCTGTTCCAAACAACACATTTTCTTAGCACACAGTGTTTGTCTGAAAATACACCTGGAGGGCTGCCCAATTTGGAGAATGACTTGAGTTACAAAAAAAGCACAGCTGTCTTTAACAACTCTCGAAGTTCATGCAACTCGTCTGCAATTTATTGACTAGGATTAGATGCTTATTGTCTATGACACGTTAAATACCATTACATTGAAGTTTATACAAGAAAGTCCAAGTTTTCAGACTGGAATCTTAGCAATAACAGCTGGACCATTTGTTTATGTGATAGACAGGAAAGAATGACTTCTGTAATCTGTGTGTTTGGCTGCAGGATTTTCTACAACACAGAGAGAGAAAAAATTCTCTGCTCCCCTCTTCCTATCCCTGCAACCCTAATTTCAAATGGTCAGGGAGAGCTGAACACCACCGGCTCATTTGTCCCTCATGTTAAGACCTCCGCCAACATTAGCCTGGAATCCTTCCCTCACCCTCTCACACCTGACAAACCAGCACTTGAAATAGTGTAGCCCACCTCTCTGACAATAAGGGTCCAAGTCTCCAGCTCACAGCTCTCTCCCCCAGGCTGTTCACATTCCGCATTTTGTTTCTAGCATGAAAGACTTTGTTTTAAATCATAATAGTAACCAGGCTGTAATCACATTATAGCACACATGGAGAACTTGCAGAAAGTCATGTGCTTTGGATTTGACATTCTGATTTATGGTTGTGTGCTCCAGTTACACAGCTGCAATCTCATTTTCCGACAAAGATGTTTTCTATTTTTCTATTACTTCGCTTCGCCCTGTCTTTATGTTGAAGCAAATGAAAGCCACCAGGTGAAGTCAGAGAAGGAGGACAAATGTTTGGGTGTTCTTTTGAAGAGCACAAGAAAGTATTTTAGGTTGTACTTTCATGGACAAGTGTAGGTGGTGTAAACGGCTTGTTTCATGCCATTTGAAATTAAAGAGATTTGCAAACCTTTACGTTTAGAAATTGGATCATCCTACAAAGTTTGCATCTCAGTCACTTGAGCTCAGATTCCTAGGCAGGGAAAATCATAGCAAAATTACATTCGACATTTAGATAAACTGCCTAGTACAGCTAATTAGTATGGAGCCAAAGTCCACTTCCATTACACCAAGGGGACCCTTACTCTGTGAGTAGCCCCACTGATTTCAGTTGGAGAACTCACAGAGTAAGGCTCTACTCAGTGTGAGTAAGGGTGGCTGAATCTAGCCCATCATATTAGGGACAGGTTCTACCACTTGTATTTGCAAGGAACAGTCCCATTCTTTTTGCAGAATGAAGTAGGACTCATGGCCAGTGAGGGTGGCAGAACGTGGTCCTTGATTAAAAAGATGAACACTTTTGCTGTAAATTGCATTTTATGTCGGAATTGGCTGCGGTTGATGTTTTGCACGAGCCTCTATTGTTTCCAGCAGAGTACAGTAAAGAAAATGTCATCGACATTCTTTATAAAGCCTTAAGTATTTAAACTGTGATGAAATATCCGGGTAGAGCCAGTTTTGGTTCGCCGCTGCATATGACCCAACACTACACTTTGTCCCACATCAAGAGTAAATGATGTGCTGTAAATGTATCTTATTTGAACTACAGGGTAAGGGTGTGTCTACGCTGAAATGGTAGGGGTAGTAGAACTCAACTTAGCAGACCCTGAGTTTGTTAACCTAGGGTTTGAGCATCTACACTCATTTGCAAGCCCAACTTAGGAACTGTTGAATTCCAGAATCTACACTGCATTATGTTGGCCCAAGTCCAACCACCCATGTCCCAGACTTCCTAATGCCCTCCCAAAATGCGGCCACTCTAGCCTTTTGTGCATGGTGTTGTGCGGGAAAACTTGACTGTCCAGAAGACAAAGAAAGTCAGCCCATAGGATTGTGGGATACTATTGGCAGAAGTCCAGTGAGGCTGCATCTACACTGCAAAGCAATAGGCCTTGAACCCTAGGTTCTGGCTCAACGCAGGCTCAGATCCTCCATCCTGGTGGGGTCCTGGGACCCTGTGTCAGAGCCCTGGATTAGCGCAATTTGTGCGTAGACGGAAGGGGGTTTAGGCTTGAACCTGAGTTCAAACCCTGGGCTTACATTGCAGTGTAGACATATCTTAAGATGTTAGTACATTGTAGTTTCTGGTAAGGGTTTGAAAGATGGGATGGAAATACCTTAATAGCAGCTAAATGAAAACTCGTTAAGGGATTAAAAACATTTGTTCACAATTGCAAATGTTTGTGAATGTGGACTGTATGCGTTAGGCCGCAATTCAGCAATCAGATCCATGCAAATGAGCTCTTCATTTCAAATGGGGCTTTGATCATCAACTCGTTGGGCCAGGACCAAGTCTTGCATGTAGACTTCAGTGTGTGCCAGCGAGTGGTAAGCATTTTTGAAAATCAGGTCACTTAGGTGCCTCAAACTCCATTTCTTAAGTTGGGGCATATATCCCCATGGAGGTGCACCAGATTCTAACAGTACTCAGCACCTAAATGAAGTGCCCAAATTTTCAAAAATACACAGCCCCTAGCAGTTCCCACTATGCTCAATGGGAAATCCTGGGAGCTGAGCCCTCCTGAAAAATCTAGCCTCAATCAAATCTGGCCGTTCCACTTTAGGGGACATTTTTAATTCATTTTCCTGGATTATGGCCAGTATGATTTTGGTCTTGTAAATACAGGTTCGGATTTTCAAAGGGGCCTAAGAGAGTTGGGTGGGACACCTGTAATAGAATCTTTAACATTCACAGCCACAAGCAATAAGCATTATAATTGGAATCCACTTTGCCTGTACGTAAGAAACTTTCCCTTCAGAGGTTAGCATACAGCTAGGAAACTGTAGTTACACAAACTAACCTAACAGGCACGAACAGTCACAACTGACACATCTAGCTCCTAGACTGAACTGCTCCCTCGATCCAGGCAGATTCCTAAGGTTACAGCCTGAGTGAGTCAAAAATGGGGGAGGGGAATATTTCAGCAGAAAAAATTGACTTTTCACCAAAAGACCAAAAAATAAAGTGCCAGAAAATTCCGTTTTTCATTCAAAAATTAGAGGAAAACAGACTTTCCATGAAAAAGTTTGTTTCACTGAAACCCCAGTTTTCCACCCAAAAAAAAACCTGACGGAAAGTTTTGAACCAGCTGAAGTTATGGTATTAGCACTGCAGCTATCAGTCCTAAATATCTCCTCCGGGTACGTGCTTTCAGAGGATCTCTTATTGGCTGGTTATGCAAGAGAGAACTAGTGCCTCAGTTCCCCATCTATAAAATGTCCTGTCTATGCAGACTGTAAGCCCTTTGGGGCTGGGTATGATTCTCACTGTGTGTCTGAACAGTGCCCAGCACAACTGGGGCCTGATCGAGGTTGGGGCCTCTAGATGCCACTGAAATGCAACTAAGCAATAATGGCAAAGACAAAAATTGGAAGCCTTTTCAGAGCAAGCCCTGTATATTGTTTTTGTGAGAGCTAGCCCTTTGCTGCCCCCAAGTTGTTATGTTTAATTATT
Organism: Malaclemys terrapin pileata; assembly: GCF_027887155.1. Classification (NCBI taxonomy): domain Eukaryota; kingdom Metazoa; phylum Chordata; order Testudines; family Emydidae; genus Malaclemys; species Malaclemys terrapin. The sequence continues at coordinate 145,050,142 of NC_071508.1, read as the reverse complement.
TGTATTACAGGACTGCATGGAGGCCCTAACACAGCTCTGGGCCCATTGTGCTAGCCCCTGGACACGTAGATTGTAAGAAACAGTCCCTGCCCCCAAAGGGCTTATAAACTAAATAGACAAGGCAGACAAAGAGGGGGAGGGGACACAGAGGCACAGAGAGGGGAAGGAATTTGTCCATGGTCACACATGAGGTCAGTGGCATAGCCAGGAATAGCACCGGGTCTCCTGAGTTCCAGTCCAGTGCTCCATCCATCGGCTCTTATACAGTAAAAGCTGTGTTATCCCGCACTTTACCAACCAGAAAGCTTTATTCGCCAGCATTTCTGATATCTCCCAGTACAAATCTTCAATCTGGTAACCGGGACTAGTATACTGCCCCAGCACATTATGCAATTGCACATTCTGTCCTCTACTTTTATGTACAGGAGGCAGAACACAAGTAAGGAAGCTGATATTAGGGATTTATTCAAAAAAGCAGCTTCCAGGGTGTGTCATAGCGTCATTACAGATTCAGCCCAATCTCCTACACCTTCTGCATCTGCAATGATAATTGATGTTGATAATGACCCTGAAGCATTGCAAGATCCTGAAGTGACTTCTGAATCATCCAAGATTAAAGAAGAACAGGAGTACTTGTGGCACCTTAGAGACTAACAAATTTATTAGAGCATAAGCTTTCGTGGACTACAGCCCACTTCTTCGGATGCATATAGAATGAAGTGGGCTGTAGTCCACGAAAGCTTATGCTCTAATAAATTTGTTAGTCTCTAAGGTGCCACAAGTACTCCTGTTCTTCTTTTTGCGGATACAGACTAACACGGCTGCTACTCTGATCCAAGATTAAATTATGTCCAGTACAGTTTTAGTGTTAAGTGTATTTTAAGTGATCTGGGTGCACGCCATGCTCTGCCCATAGTGATATGTAGTGTCATAAGATAACCTACTGTATAGAAAACTTTACCTGTCTACACCTAAGTGATTCAGGAAACCCACCACTCTGCAGTGCAGTACTACACCTCTACCCCGACATAACACTGTCCTCGGGAGCCAAAAAATCTTACTGCGTTATAGGTGAAACCGCGTTATATCGAACTTGCTTTGATCCGCCAGAGTGCGCAGCCCCGCCCTCCCGGAGCGCTGCTTTACCGCGTTCTATCCAAATTCGTGTTATATCGGGTCGCGTTATATCGGGGCAGAGGTGTACTACGGGATTGGTGAGTATGTGTATACTATTTTATACTTTCTTCATTTTATTGTATTCTAATTCTTTGAAAATTGGTATTTCATTGGTAAGTGTAACTCTTAGTTAACCTGAATTTTTGACTAGCCTCCCCCCCACCATTCCCCCAAAAAGCTGGATAACAAAGCTTTTACTGTACCTCCATTTCTTTACATAGTGATGGCCCTGGCACTTGCCTTCCTAGGCCCTTATTCTCATTCATGCCAGGTGCTTACTCCAACTGATCCCCACTCCCACCCAATTTTTCCTTTTCCCAGGACCATTTTAGAGGCCAAACAATATGTCTCTAGTTTTACCCAGATCTTTCCAAGTTCCTTGGTTAAATAAATGTGCTTTGTCTAGCAACACCTCCCCTCTGCTCACAGTTTCAAGCATCTTTTCAGACTTTCCCCATCTCTCTAGTGGCTCCTTTCAGCTTTCTGGGTCAGTCTGTCAGTCCCTGGTTCTTTAGCAGTCTAATCCCTTGATTGTCTGTGTCACGCTGCCTGGAGCGGCTCATGACTCTGAGTGCCGGCCTCAGGGCGGTGTCAAGAAGCAGGGCAGAGACCCCAAACTGGTGATATGTTCTATAATTAGATCTTCCCAGCCCAGTAACAAATGTGAAGTCCTGAAGTTGTAGAGCTGTTCTCCCATGGAGTCACAGACTGTCCCCTTGGGCACTACAGATCTATCTTGCCACCCAGGCAAGCTGGACTTAGTGATAAATGGTCACTTGCACCAAAGATCACAAAATATTCATAGAATCATAGAATATCAGGCTTGGAAGGGACCTCAGGAGGTCATCTAGTCCAACCCCCTGCTCAAAGCAGGACCAATTCCCAGCTAAATCATCCCAGCCAGGGCTTTGTCAAGCCTGACCTTAAAAACCTCTAAGGAAGGAGATTCCACCACCTCCCTAGGTAACCCATTCCAGTGCTTCACCACCCTCCTAGTGAAAAAGCTTTTCCTAAGATCCAACCTAAACCTCCCCCACTGCAACTTGAGACCATTACTCCTTGTTCTGTCAGGTTGCTCCCAGCTCCAAGAGACCAGTCACTTACTCCAGGTCAATTTGTACGTTAGATCTCACACCAAACACAATGCTTGTGGCCAATCCCATAGTAAACTGACTAAGGATTTACTTACTAGAGAAAAAAATGAGAGAGTTATTTCAGGTTAAAGTAGGCAGCACGTCTACACGAATGAGTTACAGCCTGTGGTTCTGAACAGTAACAGCGATGCAGTAATCTGTCAGCACTGAATGTCTTTTAGGGCTAAACCAGGTTGGCTCTGAGGAGCTTCGCTTCTTTTCCTAGCTCCAGCCCTGTGAGAGTTCAACCAGCGAAGAGATGAAAAAAATTCATGTCAGTGATATTTATTTCCCTCATGCAAAATTCAAACCAATGGGACGGGCTTCCTTGCACATAGTATCTCCATGGGTGTGAGAGGGCCCGGTCTTTATATTGTGATGCTTCACAATAGCCCACTTAGTTTTGATCGTTCTTGGTGGGCGGGGGGATCCTCCACCTGCCTGGGTTCACAAGTTCAGAGCAGGCATTTTTCCAGTGATAAAGCAAAACATACATATTACCGTATGGCATGGGGTACAGGCATTACAAGTAAGGTTAATACATGCACCAACTTACAAGCCTTTTATAGAGTCTAATAAACACATCTTTGCAAATCTAACCCCTGTGTTGAACAATGCTAACATGCAGGAAAGCTGGTCTGGTTTCCAGCTATGAATTTGTCAGTGCTCAGCTGACTCCTACAGCCGTGGCAAGAGCTGGCACATGGTCTACCAGCATCATAGTCTGTGCTCTAGGAGTCCAAATTTTCTTCTATATTTCTCCTTTTTCCAATGGGAAATGTCTCTCTCTTTCTTTCTGGTCTTCTTCTTTTTGAGGCAAATTTATGTAGCATATTTACTAGTGTCTGCTTCGGTCAATAAATTACTCTCTGCTGTGCCCTCTGTGACAGGTTGGATCACAGAAACCCCCTTGGGAACTGCCAACTGATGTGCCAAGTCTATTTCTGCCCCTGCTTTCCTGCCCTGACAGCTTAGGACTCCAGTACCCTGTCTTGTTGAGACAGACACGCCAGTCTGCTCCAACACAGACCCAGGGTCTGAACCACGTGCCCCAAAGCTGCAGACTTAACTGAAAGCAACTCACAGAAGTGTTCCTGCCTTTAACTCTCAGATGCCCAACTCCCAATGGGGTCTAAACCCCAAATAAATCCGTTTTACCCTGTATAAAGCTTATACAGGGTAAACTCATAAATTGTTCGCCCTCTATAACACTGATAGAGAGATATGCACTTCTGCCTCCCCCCCAGGTATTAATACATACTCTGGGTTAATTAATAAGTAAAAAGTGATGTTATTAAATACAAAAAGTAGGATTTAAGTGGTTCCAAGTATAACAGACAGAACAAAGTGAATTACCAAGCAAAATAAAATAAAACACGCAAGTCTAAGTCTAGTACAGTAATAAAACTGAATACAGATAAAACCTCACCAGTTCCAGTAAGCTTCCTTTTACAGACTAGTCTCCTTCTAGTCTGGTCCAGCAATCACTCACACCCCCTGTAGTTACTGTCTTTTGTTCCAGTTTCTTTCAGGTATCCTTGGGGGTGGAGAGGTTCTCTCTTTAGCCAGCTGAAGACAAAATGGAGGGGTCTCCCAGGGGTTTAAGTAGACTTTCTCTTGTGGGTAGAGACCCCCCCTCCTCTCTCCTATGCAAAGTCCAGCTCCAAGATGGAGTTTTGGAGTCACATGGGCAAGTCACATGTCCATGCATGACTCAATTCTTACAGACAGCAGCCATGGCTTACCTGCTTCCTTGAACGTCCTCATGTAGACATCTTATGTGGATTGGATCCTCCCAAGATCCATTGTCCCTTAAGTGCTTCTTGATTGGGCACATAATTTGCACATTCCTGACCAAATTCTTTACAAAGGCTACTTAGAAATCAAGCCAGTACCCAGCCAATATTCATAACTTTGAATACAAAAATGTTACATGCATACAAATAGGATTAATAGAGTCAGTGGATCATAACTTACAGAGATATGTTACATGGCATATGTAGCATAAAACATACTCTAGTTATGTCATATATATACATTCATAAGCATAATTCCATAAAACCTTGTGGGGTACACCATCACATAAATTACTCCCTGCTGTGCCCTCATCTTCAGGGATTTGGAGTGCTGGATACCCAGAGAGATTGTGAGAGATTACAGGGTACATATATAGGGAACACTGCCTACAAGTCCCATCCAACTCCCAATCTCACCTATGACTGGTCTGCACAACCGCAAAGTACCAGCTTTATTCTTGTGACCCACCTCAGGGCTCCACAAGCCCTTCCTTGTTTCTTTTGGAGGCTTATCAGCTTCTTATCACTGGGGTGGGTAGGAATTTTTCAGACAAAAAGATTTTCTTTGCGGGGGGGGAGAAAATGGCCTCCTTTCAAAAAAATAAAACGTTTTCAGGAAAATTGGCTACATCACTGACATTTTTCCATTTTCTACAAAATAGTTAAACGCTTTTAACTGGAATCAGTTTCAAAAATTTTCATTTACAGAAAACGATTTTCTTAAAAACACACACACACAGGCTTTGAAGCCAATAACATTTTCAAATTAGTTAGATAAAAAAGTTGGTTAACATTTTTTTTTTGAAAAATTGGGTGGGGAGGAAAAACCCAACACCCCCACCAGGAAAAGGGTCCGTTTGAAACATGAGAAATGGAACCAACTTGGACATTTTTTTATAAGATCATTTTCCCACTTTTGACCTGCTCCGCCAAGGACCATTCCTGGGTACGATGGAGCCAAGAGGGAGAGCAACTTCCTGAGGGAGGGAAGGGAAATTAGCCTCCACAGTGCTCTGCTGGCCTCAGAGGCAGACGGGGAGTGGGGAGTACCACATTGGGTCAGTATTTAGGGAGGAACTTATGCAGTCACGTGGAACAAGACCAAAGCACACACACCTGCTCTACTTGACGCTGGCTGCCCAGGGTCACCCAGGGCCATTCCAGCGGGTCATTGGGGTGTAGATATTCCTCAGCAATGAACCCTACATTGTGGACTGGAAGGATAGGGATGTAAGTCCCCACAGGAGGGGTGGTGGGGATGAGCAGAGACTGGAATGTGATCCCTGTGGGAGGTGAGGGGAGCCTGGAATTTGACACCTCCCCTCCCCCTCAAGAAATATCACAATTGACTCCACTGGCTGCCTTATGCTACCAGGTGGTTCCCCTATGGAAAATAAAAAAGCAGCCACCATGCAGCCAAGATGGTGGGCCCGGATTGATATGAGCTGTCTTGAAAAAAATGATTGGAGAAGCTGCCATGAAAAGGGTAAGACTTATGGAAGAAGAAACCGAGTCAGACCCTGGGAGCCAAGACACTCCTCTCCCCCAGCAGGCATGCAAATCCAGATTCTTGGTTTGGATCCATCTTTCCTTGCACCTAAGATTATTGGATTGATCCTCTCTCAACTTCAAGCCGGTAAAATCCGGCAGAAAAGCCTGGAGCGTAGATTCAGCGGTCACAAATACTTTTTTCATCAAGGGCAGACACAGGACAAGGCACAAAACCAGAGACCAGGTTGTACAGCTCTGCTGAGCGCTTCTGCCTGCAGTGGGGGACGAGTTCGTTGAGTTGGCAGACCCCGTACCTTGCAGAGAGCTCCGTGGAGGAGAGATTACGGTTTTTGCATTGTTCTCCAAATTACTTTAAATGGCAGCTTAAAAGGCTTTTAAGGTTTTTATTCCAAGCGGAAGTATTAACTGGAACTGCCAGGGGCAGTTAGCTTGAGAAAAGCAATACCGTACATCTTAAATTGGGTAGGAATTTTTTATGACCCAAATTCTTCATTTATTATACCCAGATGGTGGAAGCGCACTCCTGTCTCAAGTGCCCCGAAAGGAGAGATAGGACAGGCCCTGCTGGCTTGAAGACAAATGAGGCTAGGCCAGAGTTTTCTAATGAGGAAAGTTACTTACCTTGTCATTCTGCAGGTTTCTCACTCTCAGGTCTCAGCTCCTTAGTGTGAGACTGGTAGAACTCCCTTGGCTCTGATGGAATTGGACCCTGGAAGGCAGCCGTAGCAGGGCTGCGCGTGAACCGTGTCCCCTGTGGCCATTTCACACCACTCCCTGCTAGCTACAAATGCTGCCATCTGAATGGCCCCGTCGGCTTCCTTTTCACTGCAGGTGGCAAGTGAGCAAATTGTGTTTCACTGCTTCAGCTCTTCAGCATTCCAGTGGTGTCCACCAGGCCTCCTTTTCCCTGCCTGGTAGGATTAGATTGAAGCCTATCTGCTCCCATGTGCTCAAAGACACGCAAAGTAGGCGCTTAATTGCGTGGCTGCAATTCCTGGCTGAAAACCAAGCTCACTCTATCTTTAACTCATATTTCTGAGACCATTATCGTGTGTATTTTGCACATTCTAGATTCTCATTCAATAATCAGTTTGCAAAGCTGATTCCAAACGCCTGCTTACTGGGCACTTGTGTTTAGAAATTAAGTGGGAGTGGAGGGGTTAACAACTAACTGCAAAACCATCAAAAGCAAAGAACCACGTAGGAGGCAGCGTGGTCTATAAGGCATTGACCTAGAAAACAACAGACCCGGGTCACTCTGCCACTAATCTGCTATATGATCTTTGGCAAATCTCTGTCTTATCTATAAAGACTATAAACTGTTTACAGCGACTGTCTCTCATTATGTGTTTGTACAGAACCTAGCACAACAGGGCCCTGGTCTCCGTTAGTCTCTAGGCACTGCGGTAACACAAACAATACATGGAAGTAGCATCAGTAACAGGGAGCAGTCCATGGAAAAGTATTCCACAGAGAGTGGAGATCAATATATTGGGCCCAATTCATCTCATAATTGAGTTACATTGGAGAGGAGTCTGGCCCGTTGTGTCCTAGATGTTGTGGAGCAGTGTTACAGGGTGCTCTACTCACTGCGAGGGTGGTGCCTCCTGGTGGTTCTGGGGATTAGCTCGGCAAGGCTGATGCCCCTTCCTGTGGTTGCACTCCAGCTCTCTGTCTCAGTCTGCAGCCCCTCTTTCACTCCAGGAGCTGCTTTGGCCCTCTGGCCAGGTCACTACACTCGTTTTCCCCTTCCAGGGTATCAAAGTCTTTCTTCAGCAGTCTTCAGCAGCCTCATTGCCACTTCCCCAGTGCCTTCTAGACCTTACTGCCTTTCCCTACCTGCTGGCACGCCCCTCTCCCTCTCCATTTGCCAGCTTCACCACTCCCTCCTCCCAGGGAGTGACTGCAGGTTTTCCCAGCCACTAGGGTTACCATATTTAAAAAATAAAAAAAGAGGACACTCCACGGGCCCTAGCCCCACCCCTTTCCCACCCCCAGCCACGCCCCAACTCCGCCCTTTCCCCTCCCTTTCCCCGCCCCTTCCCCAAAGTCCCCGCCCTAACTCCCCCTTCTCCTCCCCGGCTCCAGCTGCTCTGCTCCTCCCCAGACTCAGACTTCGGCTCTGTGTAAGAGCCAAGCTGCCCGAGCCAGCGCTACCGGCTTCGGGCAGCCCCCTTGACTCCGGACCCCAGCCGCCAGCCGGGCACTTCTCCTCCCCGGCTCCAGCTGCTCTGCTCCGGCGGCTGGGGTCCGGAGGCACGGGGGCTGCCCGAAGCCGGTAGCGCTGGCTCGGGCAGCTTGGCTCTTAAACAGAGCCGAAGTCTGAGTCCGGGGAGGAGCAGAGCAGCCGCGGCAGAGGAAGTGCCCGGCCAGTATTTTTCCTGGACATGTTCGGCTTTTTGGCAATTCCCCCCGGACGGGGGTTTGATTGCCGAAAAGCCGGACATGTCCGGGAAAAACCGGACGTATGGTAACCCTACCAGCCACCCCCTCTGCTGCCAATTTCCTGTCTTTATAGACCGAGCCCAGCTCCTTTCTCGTCAGCTGGACTCCCTCACCTGTCAGGGGATTACTGAGGTTCCCCTCAGATGTGGCCTGTCTGGTTAATTAGGCCCCTTCTCAAGCTAAATTAACCCTTCCAGGGCAAGTGTGGGGTGAACACCGCCCTCACCAGCAGGCGAAACGAAGTGGCTGAAAAATTCTTTCAATCTGGAGACTATAGCAATCAAAGCCAACCACTTGAGCTGGAGAAGGAGTAATTTTGATGCGATCATCATTTTTCTAGGCTTTTTATCATGAAATCAACAGCAAAGTGCCTATTGACTTCAACTGCAACAAAACAATGTCTGGCGTTTAAACATTGTTAAACATTCGAGTTACTGTATGTGAAAGCAGTTTAATCTCAACATATGCATAGTGGTGTGGAGGTGCTCATTTGATGAGTGAAATAGCAATTAACAAATTAAAAGTGCAAAACTCGATTTACAGTTAAATGGTCATTTTAACAACTTGGGTAGTGGGGGTTTCATGGGTGCTTCTATAGCACGACCTAGCAGGGAGACTGGAAGAGCAGCGGAGACGTAAATGGAACTGAATTGTCAGGAGGTGAGTTTGCACAGAACCAGTAGCTGGAAGTGGAAGTCGGACAAATTCAAATTGGGAATGAGGCACAGTTTTAACAGTGAGGGCAATTGACTCCTGGAACAAACTCCCAAGGGAAATAGTGGATTGTTCATCTCTTCAAGTCACGACTGGATGCCTTTCTGGACAATATGCTTTAGCTAAACACAATTTATTGGGCTCAACACAGGAGCAACAGAGCAAAATTTGTTGGGGGTCCGTGGTATACAGGAGGTCAGACGAGATGGTCTAATGCAGAGGTAGTCAATTATTTTTCGTCAAGGTCCACATTTCTTGGTCAGGATATAGTCAAGGTCCAGACTTCAGAGGAGAAGAAGAAGAATCATAATAATAATAAAAAGTAATGATAATAAATAAATACAAAGATTTTGGTGTCCATTCAAAAGTGTCTGGAAGTCCAGATTTGGCCTGTGGTCTGCCTATTGACTACCCCTGGTCTAATGGTTCCTTCCAGCCATAAAGTCTATGAATGTTAAAAGTATGAATGTTGAAAACCTTAAGATGCTTGGCACTGTCCGCTCTTGAGCTATGATCTTATCAGATCTCACAAGCCAAGCAGCGTTGGAATTGACTGTTTACCTAACACAGATGGGGACCCCCAGAAATACTACAGGGAGCAGGGTTGATGATTGAATAGTTGGCAACCTTCCTTCTCAGCCTTCCAACCAATACAGTGTGTAGGGAAGGGAAGCACGCTGCTGTTTGAAATGCCTCTGTCAGATGAGATGTAAAATCACGGGCTTCTCAACCACTTGGTCATTAAATATCCTTGGGCATATGTCACATAGCAAGAGGCCTTATTCACTCACAGCAGCATCAATCCAAAGCAGTTCCCCATAAGCCGATGGATTTCAACCGTCCACAGGTGATCTCAGAGAAAGGAGAATCCGGCTGCTCATTGGGTAACTCTCTTGTTCTGACCAGTAGAACGAGTCAGAGAAAGGTATTTTTCATGACAATTTTTTCCAGAAATGAAAGTTTTCGGGGGGTGGGGGGTGTGAGTTTGAACATCTCTGCGGATTTTTTTTAACGGAAAACAAATTTTTAACCAAAAAATCCATATTTAAAGTATTCAGTTTAAAACACCTCAGCAAATTTTGGGGAAAAAAATCCATGAAAAATGTTGTTCATGGTTGGGGGTGGGGTGCAGGGAAAGGCTCTCTCTTTTTTTTTTTTTTAAACAAAAAATATTCTTGCATGAAAATTTTTGACCAGTTCTACTGATCATATTCCATGCTGGCTAATTATGCTCTATCTAAATTGCCCCTGCAGTTTCAACTGGATATAACATTTCTTCTTCTTTTCTATCTTAACTCTTGTGTAGTCATGACCAGGTGATGCATTCCACCCCAGAAAGCACTGCCTTTCCATGTTACACTGTCCCCTGTATTGAAAAACGTTCACAAGGCTACAGAGTTCCTTCAGAGAAGTAAGAGCTATATAAATATATTTATTATGAAGTTAGTAAATTAAAAAAGTCAATGAAATTGTTCAGCCATCCTCTCCCAGGAATACATTTATTATACAATAAGCACAATAACTCCCTGTGTTGAGTGAAGAAGGTTCCCTTTAACCATCGTCCATGGGGCAAGTTCTGAAGTCCTGATCAGGGCTGGCTCCAGGCACCAGCTGAGCAAGCTGGTGCTTGGGGCGGCAGATTGTTGGAGGCGGCGTTCTGCCCAATCCTAGGGCGGCACGACGCTTTTTTTGTTTGTTTGTTTGTTCTGTTCCGGCCGCTCTGTAGGGGGCGGCGGCATGGAGGACCGGAGTACCCTGCAGAAAGCCGGGCAGGGCAGTCCTCGTCCTTCCCTCCAGGGTCGGCTCTAGGTTTTTTGCTGCCCCAAGCGAAAAATTTTTGGCTGCCCCCCGTCCCAGCCCTGGGCTCCTCGCCGCACCCCCCTGCTGCCCCAGCTCTGGGCTCTCCCCACCCACCCACACCCCCTGCCGCCCCAGTTCTGGGCTCCCTCATTCCCCCACACCATTGTTCCCCCACACATACCTCCTGCTGGCCCAGCTCTGGGCTCTCTCCCCCACCTGCACCCTCCTTCCGCCGCAGCCCTGGGTCACTGGTAACTCGCTCCCACGGCAAGTCATTCAGCAGGAATTTTAGATGTGCATGGAACATAGATAGGATTGGTTCCCATATGGTTACAGAACTGCAGTAAAGTGGAACAATTTTCAGCTTGTGTGATTGGAGGATATCTGGATGATAAGACTGTCCTACATAAATGAGGAAAAGTTGAGGTGCCTTTATTATTCTTTTCTTCCACTCTTTCCTTCTATGGGGAATTTGCCAATGCAATATCACTGTCTTCCTTTTAAACAGACAAACGAACAAACAAACAAACAAACAAACAAAAAGGCAGGTTTCAGAGTAGCAGCCGTGTTAGTCTGTATCCTCAAAAAAAAACCAGGAGTACTTGTGGCACCTTAGAGACTAACAAATTTATTAGAGCATAAGCTTTCGTGGACTACAGCCCACTTCTTCGGATGCATAACAAAAAAGCAATGGCTGTTGAAAATAGCAATTCCATCCTAATAACCACTGGGAAGCATTTCTTGCTCGATTTTATCCTACTTTTTCTACAGCAAGTTACAGTGGATCAGTATATTTGATTTGGGAGAAATGAAGTAACAGCTGCCCAAACTGAGCTTGAGCACTCCTGAGTTTTGAGGTGTTCAAATCTGGAAGGCAGGTGCTGGTGGGGGGGGGAGGGGCTGTGGCTCTGCGGGGGAGCACGGCAGCATGTACGCAGCAGTGTGTCTGGCGCTGCGCGGAGCCAGACACGCTGGTCTGAGTGGCACAGTAAGGGGCCTGGGGAGTTGGATGGGGTGGAGGTTCGAGGGGGCAGTCAGGGGCAGGGAGAGGAGGGGTTAGATGGGTCAGGGGTTTGGGGGGGCAGTCAGGGGACAGGGAGCAAGGGGGGTTGGATGGGGCAGAGGTTCGGGGGGGCAGTCAGGGGACAGGGAGAAGGGGGGGTTAGATGGGTCAGGGGTTTGGGGGGGCAGTCAGGGGACAGGGAGCAAGGGGGGTTGGATGGGGCAGAGGTTCGGGGGGGCAGTCAGGGGACAGGGAGAAGGGGGAGTTAGATGGGTCAGGGGTTGGGGGGGCAGTCAGGGGACAGGCAGCAGTTGGATAGGCATGGGAGTCCCAGGGGTTTGTCAGGGGACAGGTAGGGGGGTGGGGTCCTTGGGGGAAGTTGGGGGGGGTGTCTCAGGAGGGGGCAGTTGGGGACAAAGAGAAGGGAGGCTTAGATAGGGGGTGAGGTCCCGGGGGGCAGTTGGGACAGGGGTCCCAGGAGGGGGTGATCAGGGGACAGGGAGCAGCGGGGGTTGGATGGGTTGGGGTTTCTGTGGGGGGCAGTCGGAGGGAGTGGATGGGGGCAGGATGGGGCTACCCTCCCTCCCTGTGCAGTGTCCTATTTTTTGAATGTTAAAATATGGTATCCCTGCCCTTCCCAGTGCAGCTCTCCAATCACATCAGCTACCTCACTCCCTCCCCCTCTTTCCTGTTGGTAGTGGCCAAGGGAATGCTGGGAAATGTAGTTCTTTCCCTGCTCCAAGGCTGGCTATATAGCTAGGGAGCTAACCACAGAACTACAGCTCCCAGGGCCCCCTGTTGGTTCTCAGCTCCCACGCTGGATCCCTGCCGCCCCTGCAAATGGGCTGCCCCAAGCACCTGCTTGCTTTGCTGGTGCCTAGAGCCGCCCCTGCTTCCCTCCCCGCTGACCGGAGCGGAGCCCTCATGGCAGGCGGCAGGAGGCGGCGCAGCGGGAGGGGCCACCTGGCAGCACCCCTGCTGTAGCCCTGGCCGCCCCCCTTCTCTCTCTCTCCGACCCCCTCCCTCCCCTTCCCCCCCGCTAGCCGGTCCCCCTGCACCCGCGCTCCGGGTTTTTTGTGGGTATTTTGCTTTGCCGTTCTGGCCGCCCCGTTGTTTTTTTTTTTTTCTTTTTTTCTTTTTTTTGCTTGGGGCGGCCAAAAAGCCAGAGCCGGCCCTGGTCCTGATCACTTCTCACTCTGGCAAATTTGCATGGAATCAGTGGACCAAACCTGAGCTCCTCATGCAAATTTAACTCAGTCCTTCCTTAGTCAAATTTCCATTGATTAAAAACTAGGTAGGGGCTTCAGGATTTGGCCTCATAATTGCAAAATTGATGATAAAGCAGTAGCATGATATTGCTGTGATAGTCGATTTTTATGTTGAGTACATTTGTAAATAGTTTTTAAAAGGGTAAGAAGTGATGAAGAGATGTTTTAAGTGGACCTGATTGAAAACAAAAAAGGGTAGGTGGGTAGGTTTATGAAACAGTTAAAAGAAATTGACATTTTTCATTTTGTTTGGAATTTTCCCTGGAATTTTTTGTATTGGAAAAAGCTTGGAAGAAGGGGGAAAAGGCGAATTAAACAAGTCAGAGTGTGTTTCCCACCATCTCACCACCACCATAATAATAATAATAATGAATGCGATATTTCTCTCTCTCTCGCTCTCTTTATATATATATATATAATTTTTTGCAAAGATTTGTTTTGGGCAAAAAGGCATTTTCCAACTGAAAAAAAGCTTTCAATTGGCTCTAGTTATAAGCATGTTACAGACATACATAGTATATTAGAGAGACAAGGTGGGTGAGGTAATAGCTTTTATTGGACCAACTTCTGTTGGTGAAAGAGACTAGCTTCGAAAGCTGGTCTCTTTCACCAACAGAAGTTGGTCCAATAAATGCTATTACCTCACCCACCTTGTCTCTCTAATATCCTGGGACAAACACGGCTACAACGACACTGCAAACATGAGTAGTATATATTATAGATGGCTATAAGCACAATGGTATTGGCTTTAAGCAAGCCTGTTAGACTATAATGATTAAACATTTTTAAAACATCTGTTAATCGTTTATTGAAACTTTATGAGCTTTTTATAAATGTCCCCTTAATATAAAATGTGACCCAAGTAACTATATCTGAGCCTTCCCTTTCGTGTTCCTCACTGGTGTTTCGAGGGTTACTGTTCAGTACTCCTGCTCATTCGACTGGGAAATAAAACTCCCTGGGGTTAAAGTAAATTAATGGTGTCTAGGATGGTCTTTATTGTCGTTTCTCTGAGTCCTCTAAAAGCACCACAGATATTACCCATAGATTTGGTTTGCCATTTAAAGCTTTCCTAAGTCAGGGTGAAACGTTTCAGCGTCTGTTGATGTGATACACCAAGGGGATCTGGGATCATTAGCACTTAGTAGTTACTGAGTGTAGTGGAAATCCCCCGCAGCTACTGAAAGTGAGGCCCAAAGAAAGAGCTTTTGTAGCATTGCCTTTCCTTTCTATCCACCGTTAGCAGCACCTGGTGGTAACAACAAGGGTTTTGCAGCAAATGCCCTTCCACACACACCCCCTCCCCTCCCCGGTACTTACTCTGTTTTGAGCCGTGCGATTTGAACTTTGTTCTGCTGAGGATTATTTTCTTTTCTTTGCAGGCTTTTAAAAAGAGGCTTCAGTGGCACAGTTGATCTATGTTATGGGCCAGTGAAAATCAGCATAGCGCCACTGAAATCAACACAACTTGGCTGAATTACTGCCGATGTGGATCTGGACCTACATCTCCAGCATCAACAAAACCAATCTATTATAATGTCCCGTTAGAAATCGCCGCATGACTGATTCATTGGGAAAGCAAAAAGAAGAACAGGAGTACTTGTGGCACCTTAGAGACTAACAATTGGGAAAGCAGTTCTGTAAGGATGCTGCCAACCACTAGAATATCTGAATCAGGATGAATATATGGATGAAAAACCCACCCCATTTTAGACAGATTTTGTTGTGATCGTTCATGGGTTTGGTTTCCCTGATGTTTTCCTTTACCCATCTCTTTTCCCTTAAAGTCTGTGCAGGCTACATGGAACAATGACAACCCCACTGCTCCGCCCCAAAAGCCAATGGTGCTGGCCTCCTTCGAGAGAAGCTCATTGCAAAATGATGGGCCACATTTTCCTTTTGCTCACACCACTGCAAGCCCATTGAGAAAAGCATCTGGGCTTGTGTTATTCATGGTCTCAAGTTGCAGTGGGGGAGGTCTAGGTTGGATATTAGGAAACACTATTTCACTAGGAATTGTCGTGATGATTTAGTTGTGGATTGGTCCTGCTTTGAGCAGGGGATTGGAGTAGATGACCTCCTGAGGTCTCTTCCAACCCTAATATTCTTTGATTCTATGGACATGTGAAAAGAGGTGGGACTAAGACAGATGTAGCACTGATGCAGCAGGACAAGAAAAGACAAGGGAAGTTATGGTCTTGTGCTGATTTCACTCCTTGCACCATAGCCACATCCTCGGGCTCGGCAAACTCAGTAGACGCTACTAGGGTTTCCAGTCTGGATTTCTGGCCAGCTACAGAAGGAGTATCACCATAAACTGACTGTGACTTCTTAGGTTGAGAGGAATCAGACTTCCTCGTTTGCTGAGGATCCAGATGTTTTTCATTAACTGGTGCACACATGGGTACCAATGTCCCCTTGACCTCCACTTGATACAGAAGGGATTGCCTTACAGTTTGCCTTGTCCGTAATGGCTTTGGTGATGACCAATGTGACCAGACTCGCTTTGCTGTACCCGTCTTGTGAGACATCTACCAGGGATATGTTGCCTAAGCACATGCCACCTCTCGGAGAAGGTCTATGTGCTCTGTGCTCTTGAGCACAACTGCTAGAGGACTTCATGATTCCCCTGACTAGAGAACAAAAGGAACCTTCCACATTGACTTCACTGGTAAAAATTGCCTTGCAGGGTAGCAGCGGGACCCCCAAAGGGGGTGTGGTATTTTGTTGAACACAAAAACTTGAGCCAGTACTAAAACAGGATTGACACCATTCTAGAATAAAAGCTGACCTCTGGGGAATTATCACTTATTTTTTCTCTCATTGTCCCTCCTATGATCTGTTCATCTGTACGCTCTGCTTTCATCTATGTGAGCTGCTCGCACTGAATATGTCCCCCTTAGACTACTGAATCCATCTCTATTCAAATGTGTAGGATCAGAGCCGCATGACGCTACCTAGGTCTATTAATATAGAATTTCTATTCCACTACCATGTTGCCTATCCCTCTTTTTGTGCTGAATTGGTCCATTTCAGATCACCTTTAGAGACCAGGTTTTCTTTATAGAGTGGAAGACGCAGAGTATTAATAAGGTACACAATGCAGTAGTTCTTCCTAACTAAGGAAGACTTCTTTTCAAACAAGAGGAGAATTTTTAAAACTACTGATTTACAAAGCAATAACAATTGCTTCTTTTATGCAGACGGGGACAGCTGGTGAGAACTGGGATATTTCCACCGAAGTCACTTACACCAGCTAGGATCTGGCCCATGAGGTTACATACATTGAGCCAAATTCTGCTCTAATTTGCACAAGAGTAAATCTGGAGTAACTTGGGTTGAGTCCACATCTGGATTGTAAGTTAGGGCAGTGTAGCATATAGCGGTGGTGTTCAAAGTTCGGATCCTGGGTCGTGGAATGCAAGGCACTGGGTCACTTGCTCAGCACCCAGGGACCCTGGCGGCCGGCCAGTAAAAACTAGTAGTCCCTACCTGTTCTGACACCGCTCTGTGCCCCGGAAATGGCCATCAGCAGGTTCGGCTCGTAGGCAAGGGGGCCACAGGGCTCCGTGCGCTGCCCCCGCTCCGAGCACCGGCTCCACACTCCCATTGGCTGGGAATCGGCCAATGGGAGCTGGGGGGGGGCAATGCCTGTGGGTGAGAGCTGCATGGAGCCACTTGCACTCCTCTGCCTAGGAGCAGGACCTGCTGGCTGCTTCTGGGGTGCAGCGCGGTGTCAGAGCAGGTAGGGAAGTCTGCCTCTGCACCCCAGCTGTGCCGCTGACCACGAGCCACCAGAGGTAAGCCCGCGCCCCAACCCCCTCATCCCCAGCCCCACGCCAGAGCCCTGACACCCTCCCCCACCCCAACCTTCTGCCCCAACCCAGAGCCCCCTCCCACACGCTGAACCCCTCATTCCTGGTCCCACCCCACAGCCCTCACCCCACAAACCCCAACCCTCTGCCCCAGCACTGAGCCCCCTCCCGCACCCCAACCCCCTCATCCCCAGCTCCGTTGGGTCGCGGGCACCAACAATTTTCTTCAACTAGGGCACCAGGAAAATTTTTTGAAAACCACTGACATACAGGACTTGGGTAATGTCCTTTTAAATAATATGGGAGCCTCTGTCTTCTAATGCAGAAGCCGCCAGAATCCTGACAGAGCAGAAGCATGCATGTTAATATCTGAATGATGTGTAGATAGCACAGACACAACCAGCAGGATCTGGCCAACTGCATCTACTGTATTTATGGGGTGTTTGTATAGGATGGGAGAGAAAGAGATTCCTCTTGTGGCATGTGAGACCCAGGGAGAGTGAGGGGATGGAATAATTCACTTCTCAGGCCATTTACCGAGAGTCACCCTTCTTCCCGCAATTCAAGAAGAGAAATGTTGTAGCAGAAACTAGCCCTAGGTGATGTGCTGTTTATTTCTTTTCTCTGCATTCCCTGCTCTACATTGTAAATAGTCATTTGTTCCTCTTCCAGAGGCCGATCCATGGTCTCACCAGTAGGAAATGTATCATCCTCCAATAAAACCAAATCCTTGGTGGTGATGATGATGATTTATTGATCTTGGCTCTCTCGCTTGCACAGATGGAAATAGAAGCTGGCAGTTAGCTCATGTCTTGCAGCCCAGCCTAGGCAAGTGTGTTTACTGCTGGCTGCTTTCTACGGAGGGGATCTGCTCTTTGGGGGACATTTTCAAGCACCGCTGCCATATTAATCTAAACTTGAATCAATGTTGATTAAATTCAAATGCATTTGTGGGGCCCCTGCTTCCTAGTGCCATGCTACCTATGGGATAGCAACATGCAGGCAGAGTCTAATCATATAGTACACACATATATTAAGAACCTCTCCAGCCAACCCAAACAAACAATAGAAAGCAGCGTGCATGACACTGACCCATGGAAACTTCCTGGGTCCAAGGGGCTCCGCAGCTGGAGAGGCTATCATTGCTAGCAGATGCCTATGGCTACTCCCTTCCCAGTCTCCACCCACTCTGAACACCATATAAAGCAATCAGACACCGGGGGACACAGCAGGCATCCCTCAAAGGGTCTAACGCAGGGGGGGGTTAAATCAGTTTTCTGACAGGGTTAAGAGAAGCACCTGGAGTCCAGGTAACCTGGAAATGATCACACAGCAGACTCTGATCACAGGTATCACTCCACTTAAATCATAGTCCGACTGAGATTAGAACCTGGCCCAGTAAATCTGTGTGTCTGATTAAATTAGGACCCAAGGTTTTCAAAAAGTTTTCAAAAGCAACTAGTGATACTTTCCATGCCAAACTCAAGGCACCTGAAAGTGGCCTGGTTCCCAGAGGGTGGGTGGCTCAGCGCATTCTCAAAATCAGGCCCCTTTACGCGGTCTCAAGTTTGACCCCCAAACTCACAAGTCACTTATGAAAACATAGGCCATAGATTCTTCTGGATCTATATTGGAATGGGTAGAATGAGTTAGATAAAATAAGAACTGGCTTGAACCTTGCCTTGTCCACATATTGCTCCTTGGCTCAATCTCTTAGCTGGTTTGGAAAAGTTTAGTTAATTTTAATGTGGTTTTAAAAAAAAAAAATCCATGCAGCCTTTCCTGCTTCTCCATGAGTTTCCAGTACTGGAGGCTCTCTGGTGATCTAGAAGATCAGTTTCTTTCAGTGAGGTCTATCCTAGTCTGTTAGATCTGGTGGTTTTGATCACTTCCTGCTCATTCTGTTCCACATAGGCTCATACACCACCCTCATCACCATAGTCTCTGAGCACCTTGCACTGGTGCTGTAAGAGATGTGACTAACATTTATTGCTGGGTGAACATTTTTCAACTAACAATCTTCTGTTGGAAAATGTTGCTTTGGCTAAACTGAAGCATTCTGCAGGAATTAGTTGATTTCAAACAAATTTTGTTTTGAAGAAAACTGAAATAGCATTTCAATAAGATTGAAATGTTCTGTTTTGATTTGTTTGTTTCAAAACAACATTTTGGTTTATTTTATACTATATTCTACTATAGCATAATACAATATTCTCAAATACAGTATTTGCTATATTTATGATAAAATACTATCTAATTCAATTTAAATCGGATCTAGTCTATTATATCCTAATTAGGGCTGCTAAGCAATTAAAAAATTAATCGGGATTAATTGCACGATTTAAAAAAATTAATCGCATTGTTAATAATAGAATACCATTTATTTAAATATTTTGGGATGCTTTCTACATTTTCAAATATATTGATTTCAATTACAACACAGAATACAAAGTGTACAGTGCTCACTGTATATTTATTTTTGATTACAAGTATTTGCACTAAAAAACAAAAGAAATAGTATTTTTCAATTCACCTAGTACAAGTACTGTAGTGCAATCCCTTTATCATGATAGTTGAACTTACAAATGTAGAATTATGTACAAAAAAACCTGCATTCAAAAATGAAACAATGTAAAATTTTAGCGCCTGCAAGTCCACTCAGTCCTACTTCTTCTTCAGCCAATCGCTCAGATAAACAAGTTTGTTTACATTTACAGAAGATAATGCTACCTGCTTCTTGATTACAATGTCACCTGAAAGTGACAACGGGCATTCGCATGGCACTGTTGTAGTCGGTGGCGCAAGATATTTACATGCCAGATGCACTAAAGATTTGTATGTCCCTTCATGCTTCAACCACCATTCCAGGGGACATGCGTCCATGCTGATGATGGGTTCTGCTCAATAACAATCCAAAGAAGCTTTCTTTTTTGGTGGTTTTGGTTCTGTAGTTTCTGCATCAGTGTTGCTCTTTTAAGACTTCTGAGACCATGCTCCACAGCTCGTCCCTCTCAGATTTTGGAAGGCACTTCAGATTCTTAAACCTGGGGTTGAATGCTGTAGCTATCTTTAGAAAACTTACTTTGGTACTTTGTGTTGTCAAATCTGCAGTGAAAGTGTTCTTAAAATTAACATGTGCTGGGTCATCATCCGAAACTGCTATAACATGAAGTTTATGGTAGAATGAGAGTAAAACAGAGCAGTGTACGTACAATTCTCCCCCAAGGAGTTCAATCACAAATTTAATTAACACATTTTTTTAACGAGCATCATCAGCATGGAAGCATGAAGGGGCATACGAATGTTTAGCAGATCTGGCACATAAATACCAGCTATAAAAGTGCCATGCAAATGCCTGTTCTCACTTTCTGGTGACATTGTAAATAAGAAGAGGGCAGCATTATCTCCCGTAAATGTAAACAAACTTGTTTGTCTTAGTGATTGGCTGAACAAGAAGTAGGACTGAGTGGACTTGTAGGCTCTGAAGTTTTACATTGTTTTGTTTTTGAGTGCAGTCATGTAACAAAAAAAATTCTACATTTGTAATTTGCACTTTCACAGCAAAGAGATTGCACTACAGTACTTTTATGAGGTGAATTGAAAAATACTATTTCTTTTGTTTATCATTTTTACAGTGCAAATATTTAGAATAAAAAATAATATACACTTTGATTTCAATTACAACACAGAGTACAATATATATGAAAATGTAGAAAAACAGCTGAAATATTTAATACATTTCAATTGGCATTCTATTGTTTAACAGTGCAATTAAAACTGCGATTAATCCTGAATAATTTTTTTGCGTTAATCGCCTGAGATCACTGCAAATAATCGGCAGCCCTAATCCTAATCGAATGTAATCATAGTCAAAACCTTTCAACTTTATTGCAACAAAATGTTTACATTGTTCCAAAACAAAATATTTCGAAATGTTTCATTTTACAGGAAATTCCAGATTTTAATGTTTTGTTCTGATTTGGAATGAAAGCAAATTTCAAAATCTTGGACTTTCCCCTGGGATGGAAATTCCAAGCTCTAACATCCTGTGTTCTGTACAAGCTATCAGCAATGTTCATATCTTATGACTGTAGCTATTTGAATACCTCAGGGGCACAGGCGCTGACTTTCATTTCTCTGGGTGGGTGCTCCAGGCTCGCTCCGTCCCAAGGCCCCGCCCCCACTCTGCTCCTTCCCCCAAGGCCCCACCCTCGCTCTGCCTCTTCCCACTCCCGCTCCGCTCCCCGCCTCCTGCCTGCCATTGAACAGCTGATCCGTGGGGGCTGCCAAACAGCTGATTGGCGGGTGGCTGGTGGGTGCTGAGCACCCACTATCTTTTTCCGTAGGTTTTCCAGCCCTGGAGCACCCATGGCATCTGTGGTATCCGAGTGCCTATCCTCCTTGCAGCTCTCTGGGCTGTGGTTCTTTCTCTCCCAGACCCCCGATAATGGGGAAGGCTTTCCCATTGGCATGCACTTTCTTGATTGGCCCACACGTCCTGTGACTGCTCTTGTCTTTTCCTGAGCCTCCTGACCCCTTGGTTCTTTCCTGATGACCAATGAGGGGACGGCAGGTTCTACACATACCAGTGCAAACAACTGTGGGTTAGTCTTTCCTGCATCTCACATCAGTCCAGTTTCACTTCCTGCCACTCCTGATTCTGGCCATTTGGTCTTGGCCTTATAAACTGGCTTTCATCACCCAATTAGAAACAAAGCAACCCCCTGCTACTTGTTAGATTTGGCAGCCTGAGCACACACAAACGCTAATCTATGGAGCTCCCATTGGGTAAGCACGTGCTCCGAAAGGGAGGTTTGGCAGGCCAGTCCTACAACAGTGTTTCCTTTCTGCTTTTAACTGCCTCCAGTGGTCACTGCTGATCAGTGACTCATTAAAAACACGAACAATGGATGCATTTGTTCTATCAGCGTGGCCACCTGTTGATCTCAGACATTTATAGCTGAACTGGCTTAATCCTACAGAATAGCTAACATCAGTCAAGTCCCTTTGCGTCTGATAGCGTGCGTTCTAAGAGGAGGAGTGGGCTGCGGGAGTTCATTTGTGCTTTCTGCAGAACACGGGCTTGACAACTACGCGCACTTCGACACGTCTCTCTCTAATGGACGGGAAACCGCTCGGGAGCTTTGTGACCAGAGCCGTCCGAGATTTGCAACAATAAACAGTGTGGGGGCATTTTTCTGAAGTTTGGATGGTCTGAACAAGCCGGAGCTAGCTCTCTCTTGGGGGAGGGGGAGGGGGCATGGGGGAAGGGAATTTATGCGGTGCAGAGAGACAGCTCAAAGGCTTTGCAGCCCTTAAATCCTATTTTAAGAACTTCTATGGTGATAGGCCTTTTTCTGGCCCTGTGCCACAAAGTGGATTTCACCCGCTGTAAACAAAAAAATTGTAGGTGGATACTGATGTCAGAGAAACGTTTTCTTGCCGCTCTACAAGGCCACTGCTGTGCCTATTGCTGCTCCAGGACTTCATGGGCTGTTCTGTATACACGTAACTACTGTCTCTGTAGCAATGCTACTAAAAGCTTCGAGGGATCTCACCATCCAATGCAGGAGACGTTGATGAGCCTGGCTTCAAGAAGGTGATGAGCCCCACTCCAGTGTGTGTGACAGCAGATTCAGGCTCGACTTTTTACTAGTCACCCCAAGAAAAGATCGTCTTTTCCACCCTCCTCCCATGACGGGAGGGCAGCAAAGAGGAGCACTTTTAGTCTCCCGGATTCTCTTTCTGCTCACCTCTCATAGAGCCTGATATTCCGTGAGCCTTGCCGGGTTCAGAGAGCGTGAAAAAGCAGTTTGAGTTTGGGAGCTTTTTCTTTCCTTGGAATTTAAACCCTTCCCCCATCCCGCCCGCCCCCACAGGCTGATTCAGGCTGAAGAAATGGGGTTGGCTTTTTTTATTTAAAAAAAAGTTCAAGCAAGTATGTGCTCTGGATAAGAGAGAGAGAAGAGCCCCGCCCCCAGTCCTGCAAAGGGCAGCGAGGGGGTGCCTTGTCTATGGCCCATGTACAGGGCCTGCGTCGCCTCCCTCTTCCACTGCAGTTACACTGGTGCAACCAACGCCATGGACTTCAGCTGAGTGACTCCTGCCTTATATCAGTGCAGGGGAGAGGAGGCACCGGCCACACCAAGGATGTTCGACTCTTTAGACCTGAATTCTTCTCCCATGCCCATGTGAACCGGGAGGGAGTGAATCTCCCCATACCCCCCATGCCAATATGACCCAGGAAAAAATCTCCGCCCTCTCCCGCTCATCCCTGGAGCCTGTGTGACTCAGGAGTCAGTCTCCCCCACCCTGGCCATTTCTCCCGCTAGCCCCGGCCCCACTCCTGCGTTCAGTCTCCAAATCCAGCCCCAGCCACGCGAAGTGTGCGTGGAATCATTCTGAACACAGAAAGGCTGATCAGCACAGCTCCGCTGCGGTCAACCGGGCTATGCCGGGCGGCTGAGGACCCGGCACATGGCGTTTAAAGAATCCTGGACTCAGCGAAAGGAATTCCTAGGGTTGTCTTCCCAAAGGTACGTGGGCCATTATGGAAGCAAAGTCATTTCCATGCATTCCTTGGAGGAGACTCAGGTAGCTTCTGCCTGCTGTCTCATCGTTAGACCAGCTTGGTCCTTCTAGATGCTAAAGACAGCAGGGTTTAGATAGCTGTGTATCAGCCTTTCCCGTCCCCCAGAGCTGGACCTGATTCTGATCCCGCTCCCCCTACTGTGAATCGGGTCTTCTTCAGTGGGGTTACACCTGCATTAACCGTAGGCCTTTGATTTGAGCTAAAGAGGTGAAGCAAGAAAAATGACTAATAGGAATGTGTGATAATGCAGCCCCCCAGTCCCCTGAGGGGCAGCCCTTCCTGCCGTACCCCACTTGTACCCAAGAGTGGCAGAAGCACCCTAAAAGTGTGGGTGGGGGGGCCCACCAGTGCCTGAAATGTGGCCCCGCCCCCTGCACCACCCCTTCCCCTCAGGCCCCACTCTCAGGCCCCCTTCTCCCCAAGCCCCTGGCCTCGCACTGCCTCTTCCCCTGAGGCCCCACCCTCGTACCGCCACTTCCCCACAAGACTCCCGCCCCCTGCTGACTCTCACCAACCCCTGCCTCCCATGATCCGGCCCCCTTCCCCTTTTAAAAGTGATGGGACCATGGCCCCTTGCTCCCCCCCCCCCCCCCCCCCGTGTTTCCGATCCTTTTTGATACTGGGGACCGGCTTGCTGACTTCCTAAACTGCGTCAGAGAGTTCTCAGGGACCGGTGCCGGTCCACAGACCGGTCGTTAAGAAATACTGCTCTATGGGATGATAGTTTCCACCTCCTGTTTTAATCGTGGTCTGATTACTAACATCAGAAAAGTAATTTTAACGGTGGCTATTTAAAGGCATATACTGTGTTTCAACGTTGGATATTAGTTAGGGTTGCCAGGTGTCCAGTTTTTTGGTCAAAAAGGGAACCTGGCAGCATTCAGTCAGCACAGCTGACCGGACCCTAAAAGTCCGGTTAGCTGCAATAACTGGCCTCTGCCACTGGGGGGCGGGAGGGCGGGAAGAGCAGCAGCTGTGGCTGGAGCCACATGGAAGAGCCACTCTCTGCTCAGCTGTTGAAGTCTGACAGAGCCAGTGGCTGGCTTCCAGACCAGGCTCCAAGAGGTAGGTGCCACCACCCAGGGGGAGGGGATCCTGTCTGCCCCCCTCTTCTGCCCCGCTATGTCCCAATTGCCCTGGATCTGGCCCCTCGCTACAAGGACTGACCCTTCCCCGCCCCCTTGCTCCGGGGACTGACTCCCGCCATGTCCCGCTATGCCCTGGCCCTCTCCTCTGCCCTGCCATGTCCCAGTTGGGCAGGGTCTGCATCAGCTCCTCCCAGCCTGGCTCTGCAGGTAGGTGAGTCCCAGGAAAGGGGGAATGAGCAGCGGGTGGTGGTGGTGGAGAACGAGCAACAGAGGGAGGAAAAGAGTGAGCAGGGTGTGGGGAAGAGGCGGGCAGGGGGTGGGACACAGATGTTCGTTTTTCAGCAATTATACTGTTGGCAACTCTAACAATAGTTCTTACTACAGTTAAGTGTACAATACTTGTGTTTAGAGGCCTCTATTGAGATTGGAGGCCCCACTGTGCTAGGTGCTGTACAGACCCATAGTAAGAGACAACCTTGGCCCTGAACAGTTACACCCTACGTAGGCAAGACAGACAATAGGTGCGAGATAAGTAATATCCATCATTTTACAGATTGGGAATTAAGATGCAGAGAGATTAATGGTGCCTATGTTAATGGGAGCTAGGTACCTTTTAGAGCATGCCAGCAGGGACTTCTGGGGGCAGTTACAGTGCAGCACATTCAGCGCTTTACAAACCTCACCCCAATGGGGGGGTGGGGAAGGAGGGGGCCTTTGCCATGCCGTGTAGACAAGTGCTAAGGGACTTGCCCAAGATCCACAGGGAGGAGTTGAACCCAGAACTTCTGCTGGTTTTAATTAGGTGGCCTTCAATCTTGATTCTAATGCCTCACTCTGGCCTATTGGGGCCTGACAGTGCCTGACATACCCTGTGAACCTGGAGTGAATGGCAGGCATGTGGGAGCTGGCCTCACTGCATGAGAGGAACCTGGGAGCTCGCCTACAGTTTGTCAGCTGCAAAGGTGACACAAACGTAGGGCGACCAGATAACTATGAAAAAATGGGACAGGGGGTGGGGGGTAATAGGCGCCTATATAAGAAAGAGTCCCCAAAACCAGGACTGTCCCTATAAAAACGGGACCTCTAGTCACCCTACACAAACTAGATCAATGGCAATGATTTACATGTATGCGGGAACGCTCAGTGGCTCGATTCCCATTTCCCCACTGCTCAAGCCACTCGGCTACAGACCCGAGAGTGACTATAATGAGGGGAAAGAGAACGTTTTAGAGCGTATCGAAACTGCCTGTTAATGAGGCTTTACGTGATGTAATATTTGAGGGTTTGTAGCGGGGTGGTCACCCCGCTCCGGCCCGGAAGGGTTAAAGCAGCCCTGGAGAGGGCTGTGGCAGGGAAAAGGTAGGCTGATTGGGAAAGCAGCCCCAGCTGTGGCCAGCTTAATCAGGGCCCAGCTGGCCCTTATAAGAGGGCTGTGGGCCAGAAGCTAGAACACATTCTCTCTAGGTGGGTTTAGGGGGTGGGGGTTCCCCTGGGAGGGGAGACCCAGACAGAGCGGGTACTGCGGTGGGCAGAACCCCTGGGCAAAGGGCAGTGGGGTCCGGGAGGGACACGGCGCCAGCAGCAGGCGAGACATCAGCAGGCAGAGGGTGCTCCGGAGCTGGAAAAGAGCTAATTCCCTGGACCACCAGCAGGAGGCACCGTGCCGGTGAGTCGTCGCCCCGCCACAGGGTTCTATAATGTTTTGCATCTGAGCATCTTAATCCATTCAATAAAGATCAGTTCAGTGAACCTCACAGCCTCTCTGGGAGATCGGGGATGGCTCACTCAACGCACCAGTAAATGCAGCCACCTCTGCAGTAGAAGGTGGTAGCTGATTAGTTGTACACCCCAGGTAGGTACAGGAGGCAGAGAAAAGGGCTGCTGAACTGTTCCAGATGGAAATCAAAGAGGGGTTCTAAGATATTCCAGTAGCCATATGGGATTCAGGGAAACCCAGGGAACTACATACTGCACAAGGGAGCTCCTGGCCTAGATAATAAAAGTAAATTAACTTTCCTTCCAGCTTACTTCATGGTCCCTCCTAGGTATCCAGTCTTGCTGCCCTTCCCTCCGGAAAAACTCCTATTGACTTCAGTGGGAGTTTTCCTTGCAATAAAAATTGATTAAACAATGGGACCCCGTAACAGGCTCGCAGTGTTTGCCTGAAACACCACACGTTGTAAGCAGGGCATAGACGCCGACTCCATGCGTGCTACAGGGCTGCAGTACCCATGGAAAAAAAATTAGCAGGTGCTTAGCACCCACCGGCAGCCAGCTCCCCCTTCTCCCCTGGTGCCTTCCGCCCACCGGCGCCCCACTGATCAATTCCTCCCTCTCCCCCCAGCACCTCCCGCCCTCTGCGATCAGCTGTTCCGAGGCGTTTAGGAGGCACTGGGGGGAAAGGGGAGGAGCGGGGATGGGGCGTGTTCAGGGGAGGGGGTGGAACTAGGTGGGAAGAGCGGGGGTGGGAGTGGGGCCTTGGGGGAAGAGGTGGAGTGGGGGCTGAGGTGGGAAGGGGGCAGGAAGGGGCAGGGCTGGGTGGGGGCAGGGCCTGGGTTTGAGCGCAGGGTGAGCACCCTCAGGGAAAGGAGGAAGCAGGGGTTCATTATGGTAGGAAAGGGCTAAATGGGTTCTCCTGGCTCACTGTGGCAGATGCAGAGACGACCCCTGGCTGCTGATAGTGGGGGAGTAGAGTGAGGGCAGCCAGCTTCAGCAGTGTTACTGAGCATGTTCACATGGACTGAGCACGCTCAGTACAAGCCAAACAGCAAATCTGGGGGGGAGCACATGATCCCACATACCCCCCCACACACATTGCCTCTGGGAAGATGGCTGGTTACTCCAACTGGCTAGTAGGAGTGAAGTAGGAGTGGTTCTCTGAGGGAAAGGGGATGTAGGGTGTGGGCTGAGCATTCCTGAGGGAGGAGCAGTGAAATACAGGGAGAAGATCTGAGCTGAATGTCGTTGTTTTATTGTTTTCTTTGTTAATAAAGCCACACACCAGAAAGGTGCAAGTTTGGACTATACATTCCAGGTGGACTGTCCGTGTAGGGGAGGGATAGGCACCTGCTCACAAGCCCTGTGATCTGCATGTTCAGTTACAGGTCATCCTGATCACTCAGCTGTATTTTATTATTTAACATTTACACTGCAGTAGGTATAAAGACCACAGTCAGGTTGCTAGATGCTGTACAATATATAAAGGACAGTCCCTGTCCCAAAGATGTAATGGAAATGAGGTGAAGGAGACAAGGTAGGAAAAATAGACAATAGAAGGACCACAATGCTTCGTGGGTCAGTAGCAGAGATCACACCTCTCCACCATTATCAGATTGTGGCTGTGTACTGTATGCATTACAGATGATGTAACTAGTTTAAGCTCTGGAAGTTTGTGGGCAAGAGACTTAAAAAAATTAAAAGAATAAATTAGATTGTCAGACGGCAAATGTATTTGATTGATTAGTAGGAGCTGGCTGGTTTGTGACTTTTTTCATAGGATTCAATAAAATATTTGTGAAACAGCATAATAGCACTTTATAGCAAGTACCATTGTATGGAGCAGGAAGGAGAGTGAAACCAACCTACTTCCTCCACAGTTCTTGCTTCCTAAGGACGACGCTTCCCAGCATGCAACGCTCATGTTAACCCACTTTCTCACTGCAGTGTTGTAAACTATCTAACAACAAATATTGAACAATAGCTTTGGAAATTCTTACTCAGACAAAACACTCATTGAAGTATCAGGGAGGCATTCAACGCCAGTTCTCCTGAATAAGTGTCATGATGCCCAGCATGGGACCTTCAACACAGACCTCTACCATTTGAGTTAAAAAAAGGAACTCTGTTAGCTCTTACCAGTAGTAGGCAATTATCCTCAAGAGACCAGCCACCAGAAGGAGATGGGGCACACACTGTGTCAGTGTATTACATAAGGGATAAAGTAAAAACTAAATAAGGTCTTCAAGATTTCTGCCGGTGTAAATACCTGTGTTGTTGAATTTTTCTTTATGTTGATGAATTCTAATCCATTACACAACATTCCCTTTTAATCCAACAAGGTCCCCTTGGATTGAGACAGAGCATTACATACTGGAACTGGTAATCTTTACGGGCAAAACTCTGCATTTAAGATATCAACAGCTACATCCTGTTCTGTGCTATGCAAGCTCCTGGCAAATATTCAATTCAGTCCTTATCGCTGGCCATAAAAGGCCAAATTCTGCTGTCAGTTGACCTCATTCCAAAAGATGCTGAATGCCCCCAACTGCAGCAAGAGTCAATGGGAGGTGAGAGTGCCCAGCCCGGGCAGGATCCAGTCCAGTTACACTGGCATAAATCTGCAGTGACTCCAGAGAAGCCAATGGAGTTATTCTAGAGGCACACTTAGGTAAAGGAGAGTAGAATCTGGCCCACAGGAAACTGTACAGAGTTATCAGTTATCACTGCTAGGGGTCTAAATTCAGCAGTGTGTGTTTACAGTGCAGTAGGTGAGCTGCTGAGTTCTATTAGCCTCAGTCTCCTAGCAGTTCTGCATCTCTGCCTCTTCCAGCGGGCAATTTCTGATCTCACTTTAAACCCTGTGCAACCACACTGAAGCCGGGAGGTAAATGAGGCAGAATTTGGCCCCCTAAAGAGATTACTGCAGGCCCTGAAAGATCTCCAGTGGTATCATCCAAAAAAGAATAATACAGCTTTTCTGCAGACAACTCTATCTTTACTACATACCAATCCGATGACAAACCAATTGGCACACGATTGCAAGCACAAAAGCAATTTGGCTTCCTGCCTCCTCCTGTTGACAGCTTTAAAGCCGCTGTCTTTAAACCCACCTCCCGTAGGTGGCTCGGCAGTAGAGCCAAAGGCAGAGATCACACTTCCAGAATGTTTGTTAGCTGTAGGTCCCCAGGCACCGAGTTCTGGAAAATATTTTCCAAGCCGTGTCCTGAGGGTCAGAGGCAGGTTCTCTGGCTCGTTCCTTGCTGATTTCACGCTGGGGTTTGCAATGCGGCAGATGTGTTTTCAGGACTCAGAGGAGGCCAGGCAGATTTGATAGTCTCTCTGGCTTCATCGTCTTCTTAGATCCCAATCCGCCCCCCACTTTTGTGATTTGCTCCCTCACACAGTGATGCTGAAGGATTTGCTCCCTGAGGCATGTCAGAGAACAGAGTCATTTGCAAACTTCCCCCTGCTATTCCAACCACAAGGACACATCTTTTTGATGTCCAAACCAAGATGGCCCGGGTTTCGGCCTCAGTCAGATGGAAACTGCCTCACGGCACAGAGTGGAACTGGCTGAGCGTGAGAAAAGCCACCCGATGAGCAAGATTTCTTCATTTTAAATAGCTCCCTCCAGGCATCAGGCTTGGGAGCTGAGGGTCCAGGCATATAACTGAAGTCAAGAGAGAACCTCACTGTGAGGAGAAAAAATAATGGACAAAGACTGATTTTTATGCATAAGCATAGGTCACTTCCTAATGCCTCTTTCTTCCTTCTAACTGGTCTCCATCAGTCCTTGCAAAACAGTATTCAGGTCATTGGATGCCACTAGCTAGCCCACCAGCACAAAGCTACCATCTTTTACCCTGACCTTGCAACTTGCACTGCGTGGGTGGAGCTCTGCACTGGTGCTGAGTCCCCCTGGAAGTCAGCAGGGCTCCATGTGGATGCAAGAGTCCGCGCAAGGCAGGGGCCCTTGTTCTTGTAGTGTTTTACGTCAACCTTGTTACCAACTGATTGAGCAGAGCTCCCTCCACATATGACACCACAACTCAGACCTGAATCCTGAATGTGCTGCTCTGCACAGAGCCGCGTGGGAATTATAAACCAAGAATCACTGCAGAAGAAGCCAGAGTAGGTCAGCTAAGATTATCCTCCTGCTTTAATTAGGTGTCTGAATATCTTTAGGGCTTTGTTATGTAAATGTCAAGCCTTGACTTGTCACAAGGTTAAATCTGCAGTTTTGGCCTGAAAGGTGTCATACATACAAAGAGAGATTGAAAAGATTGGGATTCTTTTCCTTAGAAAGGAGATTAATAAAAGGGAACATGATAGAAGTATATAGAGTAATGAATGGTCCAGAGAAGCTAGCTCAGGAGTTCCTATGTTATGAGAACAGAAGCAAGGGGACATTCAATGAAATTAAAAGGTGGCAAATTTAAAACCAATACAAGAAAGTACTTTTTCACCCAGCTAAACTGTGGGATTCATTGCCTTGGTTTTGCTGAAACATCCCAGTTTACATACACCACACAAGATAACTTCACGATCTATCAAAAGTCCTTAGTCATATCACTGGCTGGACTGAACGAACAAGAGGAAACAGGCTGAAATGCCTTTCCAATCTGCTGAAAACCCCTACATCGCTCTTATAGATGGCTTTAGCTAAAAAGCAGTTTAAAAAAGTCTGCCAGCAAAATGCCATTTTTTCTACGCTCCCACATCACAGCACCTGCTCCCTTGTTAGAGGTGTTACTCCAAAGCCATGTCCACTCCATTTGAATCAGCATGATTCATAAGTTTGTTAGGCAGGAGCTTTTCAGATGGAGCTAGTAGGTAGCTTAAAAAGGCCCTAACAGGGCCTTCCAATGGGCTAGGATTAGGGTCCTACAGGTACAGATGTATGGGTCCAAAACTGTTGCCCTTGAGCATGCCGAACTCTCATTTGCTTCACCTGCAGAACAACTCCTGCACTATCAGGAGGGGGAATTTAACTCCTTTCTTTTCCCAGTTTTTACGAGAGGGGACTAGGAGCCTTTTGACATCATTATATTCAGCTATTTCTGTTCCTGTCTACATGCAAGGGGGAAACAGAAACCCTCTTCTGAGAACGCCCAAGGCACTGAAACATCACAAATGGTGCCCGATTGCAAGGTCAATAGCTGTATAATAGAAACCTTATTGAGACTCTAATTAGAATGCCCAGTGCTGAACGCAGAGGGCAACACGTGACAGTGGAGGTAATTTTTCTTTCCGATGGACACCCTGATCCTAACGTCGGAACTCAAATGCTGTTGGCTCCGCACCCCTGATTACCCAATGGTTTGGGGGAATCTCTCAAGACCGTCAGACAACTGGGGCTGAGTTCTGTATGTGCATGCATACATCGTCTGTATGACTGGTGTAAACATATACACTGCAAAATGTATTAGCAACACGTGAGGAAGGTGGGTTTCAGTGGCATACTGTACCCTTTTTATTCCTTCATCACTTCTATTCCATTTGCGTGTTTATTAAATCGACTACTCCCCTAAGCGCTGGAGCTTTTATCTTCTGCGTCCGGGGAACTAACAATCTAGTAGCTCCTAACAGCCTGGAATCCATCATCTTCCTCATTCATGCCACCAGCACATGATGAAAAATACATTCAGACCATCCAGATTGCCGGAGTCACGCGAGTGCTTCGCACTGACCGTAGTTTACATTCAGAAGTTTTCATTCACAGACTTTCCTCCACCGTCTCTTTCCGCAAGCGAGTTGTTTGTAACATTCCCTATGTTTCTTCACAGCATCTCTAACAACCATTCAAGAGGTCATATTAAGAACCTGGTGATTTTCCAGCCCTGGTTACTCCTCTGTTTTATTTACTCGTCAGAGAACTGTTCGAGGGGGTTATGTTTGTTCTGACGAAAGAAAGCTTGAGGGTATGTTTCAGGGCTGACGATATGACACTTGTAGGCTAGACAATCTGTAGTTAGAAAGAATTGCTGTAAATCCCCAACGTTTTCCTTTATACCTCTGCTGTGATCGAAAAAGCAGCATCTGCATTGCAAAGCTGCCAAAGTGGGTCAGATTTTTATTTTCCCAATAAAGGGAAGGATGAGCCTGTGGTTAAGGCAGCGGACTGGAACTTGGGAGGTTGGGGTTCAAATCCTGGGTCAGCTACAATCTCCCTGTGTGATTCTGGGCAAATTGCCCAACTGAGGCTATATGCCTTCCTCATTTATCAAATGGTAGGAATACGAAGCTCCTTTTGTTGTCTTGTCCATTTAGATTGTAAGATCAGGGTAGGTACTGTCTCTTACTCTCTGTGTGTGTAACAGTGCCTGGCCCAATAGGCCTCTGGGTGCTACTGCAATACAAATCATTATTAATAATAATTGTGGGAGAACTGGCGCTAACAGGAGATGGATTATTCTCCAATGCCTTCATTAGCCGGATTTCTGTTTGAAATGGTCCCTTAAATTGTGATTCAGCATTTCCCAGTGCAGCCCCACAAAACTGTTTATGCCAATTAGATCCAGAAAATACTTGTCTTTGAGACCGAGATGAGGTTTCAATGGAAGCTTCGGTTTTAACTTAAGTCTCTTGTAATATTACTTTAACGAAAAAGAATTTACCAACAGCTGCACTTCTGAGAGACCAAGGGACTGATTAAAACTGTCATGTGGATTACATATAGCCCTTTCAATGAGAAGTGTGTTCCCTAGCACGTAACATGTTTCTGACCAACGAGCAAACTTCAAAGATGATGGTGGGTGGTGGTGGGCTAAATTGTGGGGAGGGGAAGGTTGGGTAAGCTGTAACTCAAGTGTTTTTAATAAATCTCATGTATTTCACACAAAGATACTTTAAAGCACTTTGACAACTTTAGCACATTGAGACCTATTTTCAGTTATGCAATTGTCACTATTTGTAAACAGGTTAAGTAAATAATACAAGTGAATTGCATTTATAGTTTAAACCGAAAGAACAGCACTTCAAATGCAAATAGGAGACATCCTGTCTACAAGGACATTTAGCCAATTGCTTGATGCATGTGGTTTCAAAGATGGTTGACTTTTATCCAAAAGACACAGATGGGAGGATTTAGACATAAACAGCTTTTAATTTACTACTGATGTTTTGTCTTGACTATACCTATTACTATCAGAGCAATAAGTGAGCAAAAAGATACCTAGAAAATCCTTTCCTAGCTAAAGTCTGCAGTGGTGATGTTAAGAAATATTACCTGAAATGAACAATCATTCTGTGCAGAAACTCTCCACTTCAGAATGTAAACAAGCCTGGACACTAAATGGATTTGAACAGCGTCCATGTAAATTTCTCATCTAATTTAAAACACAGTTCAAAGGTTTGATTTTTTTTCTTTTAACATCGAGGATCATAGCTGTAGTGGAAATACACTGTCTATGAGGTGTTTCTCCCCTTTGCTTCCGCCCCTCCCCCAATTTAATCCCCGGAAACACAAGTACAAATGCCTTGCAAAATATGCTAATAAATAAAATAAAAATTCACAGTGGATAAGTAATAAGGCAGATGGGTAATTCATAATCAAGATCTCCAGATACTTTATGGGTCTGATCCAGAGTCTGTTGAAGTAAGTGAAAAGATTTCCATCAACTTCAATTGGCTTTGTATCTGGCCCCAAAGCCATCTGCCTGAAAAAAGGTAAGCCCAACATTGGTTTAACCGATAAGCTAAAACAGACAAGCTATGTAAGAATGAATGTACAGTATGCAAACTCAATTCACGTGACCCACAAAGGACACACGTTTCCGTGTATCTCTCTGTGTTTCAGGAATATGAAACAACTGCCATTTTCGTTTGCAAAAAGACCCCATCTAAATATGGCGCATTGTTAAAACAACAAAACCAAACAAAAGGGCAGCTGGGACCAAATCAGATGGGACAAAATGAAAAGAACACCACAAGAAAGTAAACATGCAAAGTGCACATTTTCTAAGGGACTCTAAATAATGCACTAAGTGAATATTTTGGAGCTTGGTTACACGCAGGTGCTAGGACGCTTTATACTTAGAATGCCTGGAATACTTTCTCTGCTAAGGGAAATTAATAAGTACTAGTGTGCTTAAGCATTTTGTGCCAATACTAACCATTCGCTTTTGGCTCATGGCCACGACTGTCTACTCTGCACAGGATTCTGCCACCAAGGGAAAGGTCATTAAGGCCTGTACTTTATTCTTCTTAGTATGTTCCAACATAATTAACAGAAGTTGTTCACCAGCTGGTTTCCTTTCTGTCAGCAAGTACCTACAGTTTAATGGGCTATGCGGGATTCTTTACTTTAAGTGGGTGAGGCTGGAAGCAAAATTAAAATGTATAATCTTTGATCCACCCACTTCTAATTAGTTCTTAGGATTTTACATAATAGAAACTATAAAGGAAGTGGAGAGGGGGGAAATGAAATCATTACGAACCAAGTGATCCCAGGCAGCCAAATTCATTTTTGATTCTGCTTTCCAAAGACAAACTGTGATTATAAAGACAAAGTTGGACCTTTTTGGATTGGGGATTTTTGCTGAAGATTTGCCAGTTGTGCATATCACTGTTGTCTCAGATACATAACAATTTGCAGGCGATACGATCATGCATCTAAGATTCTTTGGTTGCTTTATGATGTATCTTTATTCCAGTCATGCCTGGAGGCCCCAGCTAAGATCAGGGCCCCATGGTGCTAGGTGCTGTACAAACACAGCATGAAACAGTCCCTGCCCCGAAGAGTTTACAATCTGAATAGGCAAAGAGTAGGAGAAAGGAAGAATTATTATCTTCATTTTACAGCTGGGGGACTGAGGCACACAGAGATTAAAGGGTACCATTTTCAAAAGGACTTAACTCCCATTGAAAGCATGTGGGATTTAAATGCTTTTGGAAATTTTATCCTAAGTGACTTCTCCAGGGAGGCAGAGGGAGCTTGTGGGATAGCTGAGAAACGACCTCAGACCAGCAGGGTCCCAGGCCAGTGACTGCACCTCAAGACCTTTCTTTCTCCTCCAGCCAGCATTCTTCTTCTTCTAAGTCAAGGGTGAATGCTGGCCCAGAAAAGAGCAAGGTGAAATTCTATTTAATGTGGAAATTAGCATGACGCGGTAGAGTGGTGGATTGACTTTCAGCGGGATTTGAATGCCTCATTCCCTTAGGCACCTTTGAAAATCCCAGTCCTACACTAAAAAAAATTAAAACAATTTGTACCGACCTTACTGTACAATTAGAAACGCATTCCCGAGGCCAGTGGTCACCAACCAGTCGATCGCAATTGACCGGTCAATCGTGGAGGATCTCCCAGTCGATCGTGATCTCTGGCTGTGCAGTGGGGCTGCCACTAAGGCAGGCTCCCTGCCTGCCCCGCCCCTACGTCACTCCCGGAAGTGGCCAGCGCAGCCCTGCAGCCTTTGGGGGAAGGAGGGGGAAGGGTCTCCCTCTGCTCGCTGCTCCTGCCTGTAAGCACCACCCCTGCAGCTCCCATTGGCCGGGAATGGGAGCTGTGGCCAATGGGAGCTGCGGGGGCGGTGCTTGCAGAGACGTGCTGCCCCCCCCGGGGGCTGCAGGGGCGCGTTGGCCCTTTCCAGGAGTGGCATGGGGCCGAGGTAGGCAGGGAGCCTGCCTTAGTGGCAGCCATGCTGCGCCACCAACCGGGAACTGCTGGAGGTAAATGCTGCCCAGCGGGAGGCCACATCCCAACCCCCAGCCCTGAGCCCCCTCCCGGAGCCAGCACCCTAAACCCCCTCTTGCACCCTGAACCCCCTCCTGCACCCCAAGCCCCAGCCCTGACCCCCCTCCCAGAGCCAGCATCCTGTACCTTCTCCTGCACCCCAACACTCTGCCCCAGCCTGGAGCCCCCTCCTGCACCCAAACTCCCTCCCAGAGCTTACACCCCTCACCCACTTCTGCACCCAACCCCCTACCCCAGGTTCAGACCAGAGACTCCTCCCACACTGTGAACCCCTCAGCCCCAGCCCAGAGCCTGCACCCCCTCCCGAACCCCAGCCCCCTACCCCAGCCCAGTGAAAGTGAGTGAGGGTGGGGGAAAGTGAGTGACAAAGGGGGGGATGGAGTGAGTGGGGAGGGGCTTTGGGGAAGGGGCGGGGCTCCAGGGAAGGGGCAGGGTGGATCCTGAGTTGCCCTTAAATTCAAAAAATGATCTTGGACGTAAAAAGGTTGGAGACCACTGTCCTAGGCTATTTGGTAGGACGAAGGAATTGATAAATGGGACACAAAACGTTTACCGTGGTTACAAGTTAGCCCAGGCTGCTAGTGACCAGGTGGCCTCATGCCACATGTATTCAGTGGTATAGGTGAATTCAGTGGCTTGCGGAACCCTGATTGGACTACATCTTCCCATGATACACCAGTCTTCCCTCTTGGTGAGGGGAGGTGGTACATCCTGGGAATCCCATGGCCATGGTGCATCATGGGAGATGTAGTATGGGTGAGGAGCCTGGCCCATGGAGGAGAATGAGGCCATAAAGACATAAGAACGGCCATACTGGGACAGATCAATGGTCCATCTAGCCCCGTATCCTGTCTTCCGACAGTGGCCAGTGCTGATGCTTCAAAAGAGAATGAACAGAACAGGTCAATTATTGAGTGATCCATCCCCTGTTGTCCAGTCCCAGCTTCTAGCAGTCAGAGGTTTAGGGACACCCAGAGCATGGGCTTGTGTCCCTGCCTGTCTTGGCTAATAGCCACTGATGGGGAATTTTCCTGTGTGTTTGTGTGATGGCTGCCATCTTGGCCAACACAGTAGGGGCTAACCCGGGGACCTCCAGCACTGAAGCATGAGCTGCTACAGTTTGAGCTAAGGAGCCTAGATTCTGCAGCTGGGGCAGTAGCAGACTCAGACCAGATAGGGCACAGAGAGAAACCTGTAACACACACACACTCATCAGTGGGTTACAGTTGTCTAGCACCCAGCACAAAGCCATCCTGATCCCTGATTGGAGCCTTTGGACGATACCTCAAAGCCAATAGGAAGTGAGAATATGATCTGTAATCCATTCCACTGGACTGTGTTTACCAAGCCTTTAAAAGCCATCAGATGGTGGTAAGTTTCAGTTCTTACTGAGCAGAGCTGGATTTGAACTGGGTGCCTGGCCATAGAGTTGTCATATACCAAGTGGGGAACTACATTTTTAGGGGGTCAACAATAGAATTCTGAGCTGTCCAGGGAGGTTAGGTGACAAGTGCAGCCCTGCTCCTAAGTCATCAAACATTAATACTGTCTGATTTCGTAGTCAGTAGAAACTCTGCTGGAATCGCAAATGGCTGTCGGCGTCGGGAACCAGGGCCTGCAGCAGAGATAGTCTCCTGGCAGCCTCATAGCTGGCCTGCAGCAGCTGCCTGATTAGCCATGCAACTTGATTGGCTGCCGAGGCCAACAGACTGGCTCTGAAGCCGGCAACAGCAGCAGCTCACTGGCTTCTCGATGCTCATGCCCACCACTGTGCCTGCTCCTGTGTTACCTTGTTCCTGCCTTGCCCTCAGTCTTGCCTCGCTCCCATCACTGTCTTGAATCTGTCCTTACCTGATACCCCTGCTTGCTCCATTTCCTGACCTCTGGTTCTGACCCCTGGCTCTGGTTCCTGATTATGGATTCTGGCTTGACCCCCTGGCTCTGGTACCCAGTTCCTGACCTCCAGTTCTGACCTGTGGCTCTGGTGACTGACACCAGCCCCTAGGCACGCTGCCCGCTCCAGCTACTAGGCCTCCTGCCTGGGCCGGCCACTAAGCCAGACTGCCCTCATCCCGGTTGGCTGACAGTCGGTCCCCTTGTCTGTAACACTACAGGCTCATGCGGAGAAGACAGGAGAATCAGCCCCCCAGAAATTAGGCTCTTTTGTAATGAATAATTTTGGTATTAGCCTGTTAGCAGGTGTCAACATACCCCTATGCAGGAGTAGCCAGATTCTATAGTGTGTTAAGCTCCTCTTGCCCACTGACTTCATTTCACCCGCCCATGGCAGGAGGTGCTTAGCCGCTGGCAAAAACTTCAGTACCAGGCAAATTGGTTGAAACTAGACTAAAAAACAGAATTATCGGACACATAGATGATTACGATATGTTGGGGAAGAGGCAACGTGACTTTTGTAAAGGGAAATCCATGCCTCCCCAATCTGTTAGAATTTTTTGAGGCGATCAACAAGCATGTGGACAAAGGTGATCCCACTGATAAAGTGTATTTGGACGTTCAAAAGCCTTTGACAAGCCTTCAACACCAAAGGCTTTTAAGCAAAGTAAGCAGTCTTGGGATAAGAGGGACAGTCTTCTCATGGGTCAGAAAACAGTTAAAAGATAGGAAACAAAGGATAGGAATGTATGGTCAGGGTCACAACCCCATGCTCTGACTGCCAAAGACAGGGATTGGACAACAGGGGATGGATCACTTGATAAATTGCCCTGTTCTGTTCATTCCCTCTGAAGCATCTGGCACTGGCCACTGTCAGAAGACAGGATGCTGGGCAAGATGGACCATTTGTCTGACTCAATATGGCCATTGTTCTTTTTATTATTAGTCTAAAATCAGCCCCAAATTCCCCTAAAAGTCTAGCGAATGCAACATAAGCTGTTTTAGAAAGATGCAAAGACCCAGAAGACACCACAATCCCCTCCCCCGTGACGCAGGGATTGCTTGGTGCCAACTGGCAGAGGGCAGAGGGGATGTGTAGGATTTTACAGGGATCCCCTTTGTTTGATATATGCATAATAATTGATTAAAGGATGGCATGTAAGGTCTCTACTGAGAGCCAGTAGCCCACAGGTTGTCATAATCATTGCAAAATTTGTGTATGGATAACATGTAAGGAGTTGTGTCGGTACTGAAAATATATTCTTAAGGCAGGTCCCCGGGAAGTGACATGTCTTGGAGAGGTTCCTTTCAGACAGGGGGTAACAGAGGCTTATCTCCCTGTCTGGTCATTGTGTGTTGTGTACCTCACAATGGAGGCCTATTTTCATACTGAGCCAAACACTGATTAAGAGATTATGAAATATACAAGAAAGAAATATTAGGGAAAAAACAACCAGTGGGGGGACAGCCTGCTTATGAATAAGGACAATGGATTGTTCTGATTTATTTGGGGGTGCAAACAGATACCCTGTACCACGCCTGGCTGTGAAGTTACTGGAAAGACGTCAGATGAGCATTGCGCCATAAAACAGGAAAGTATTTAGTTAAGTTAGACTAGGCTATAGAAGGCGTGTTATGATTTTATTTTACATGTAACCATTTATTTCCAGGTCTCAGAGGGGTACCCGTGTTAGTCTGTATCAGCAAAAACAATGAGGAGTCTTTGTGGCACCTTAGAGAATAACAAATTTATTTGGGCATAAGCTTTTGCGGGCTATAACCCACTTCATCAGATGCATGGAGTGGAAAATACAGTAGGCAGGTATAAATATACAACACATGAAAAGATGGGAGTTGCCTTACCAAGTGGGGGGTCAGTGCTAACGAGGCCAATTCAATTAGGATGGATGTGGCCCATTCCTACAGTTGACAAGAAGGGGTAAATATCAGTAGAGGGAAAATTACTTTCTGTAGCGCTAATGAGGCCAATTCAACCATGGTGGATGTGGCACATTCTCAACAGTTGACAAGAAGTTGTGAGTATCAACAGAGGGAAAATTATTTTTTGTAGTGACCCAACCACTCCCAGTCTTTATTCAGGCCTAATTTGATGGGGTCAAGTTTGCAAATTAATTTCAGTTCTGCAGTTGCTCGTTGAAGTCTGTTTTTAAAGTTTTGTTGTTGAAGAATGGCCACTTTTAAGTCTGTTATTGCGTGTCCAGGGAGATTGAAGTTCTCTCCTACTGGTTTTTGAATGTTACAATTCTTGGTAGATACACTAGAGGGTAGGGATCGGATACAGAGGGACCTAGACAAATTAGAGGATTGGGCAGAAAAAAACCTGATGAGGTTCAACAAGGACAAGTGCAGAGTCCTGCACTTAGGACGGAAGAATCCCATGCACTGCTACAGACTAGGGACCGAATGGCTAGGTAGCAGTTCTGCTGAAAAGGACCTAGGGGTCACAGTGGACGAGAAGCTGGATATGAGTCAACAGTGTGCTCTTGTTGCCAAGAAGGCTAACGGCATTTTGGGCTGTATAAGTAGGGGCATTGCCAGCAGATCGAGGAACGTGATCGTTCCCCTTTATTCGACATTGGTGAGGCCTCATCTGGAATACTGTGTCCAGTTTTGGTCCCCACACTACAAGAAGGATGTGGAAAAATTGGAAAGAGTCCAGCGGAGGGCAACAAAAATGATTAGGGGTCTGGAGCACATGACTTATGAGGAGAGGCTGAGAGAACTGGGATTGTTTAGTCTCCAGAAGAGAAGAATGAGGGGGGATTTGATAGCAGCCTTCAACTACCTGAAGGGGGGTTCCAAAGAGGATGGAGCTCGGCTGTTCTCAGTGGTGGCAGATGACAGAACAAGGAGCAATGGTCTCAAGTTGCAGTGGGGGAGGTCCAGGTTGGATATCAGGAAAAACTATTTCACTAGGAGGGTGGTGAAACACTGGAATGCGTTACCTAGGGAGGTGGTGGAGTCTCCTTCCTTGGAGGTTTTTAAGGCCCGGCTTGACAAAGCCCTGGCTGGGATGATTTAGCTGGGAATTGGTCCTGCTTTGAGCAGGGGGTTGGACTAGATGACCTCTTGAGGTCCCTTCCAACTCTGATATTCTATGATTCTATGATTCTATGATTCTATGATGTCTGATTTGTGTCCATTTATTCTTTTGCGTAGAGACTGTCTGGTTTGGCCAATGTACATGGCAGAGGGGCATTGCTGGCTAAGATTTAGTCAGGGGTATTTTTAGTAAAAGTCATAGACAGGTCATTGGCGGTGAATTTTTGTTTTTTGCCCATGACCTGTCCATGACTTTAACTAAAAATACCCGTGATTAAATCTTAGCCTTAATCATAAACATATCTAAGTGCTGTGTGTTAACCAGAGCGGTGATGTGAGCTGTACTACTTGTTTGGAAGCAGCGAATCTGTAAGTGTCCAGGGGGTCAGGGACTGGACACTTCAAGCAGATGATCGGAGGGCTCCAGGGTTGGGGAGTGCCTGTTACTAACTTGTAAAGAGACAGCAGCGCTTGCGTAGGCCTAGAGGAGTGCATGTGTTGCCGGTGGCCAATGGGGTCAGGGAACTGACCCATGGCAGGCACAGAAAAGGTTTCCTCAGCCTAAGGGCAGGTGGTAGTGAGGTGCCTTACAACCTGGGTACCGCAGGAAGTGTCACACCCCCAGAGCCATCCCTTGGGTAGGACGAATCGGACCAATCACCATAGGCCCCACGCTTTGGGGGTCCCCATGCTCCAGGGCTGGAGAAACCACCAGCAGTCCCCATCAGCCCCCCTACCAGAACCTCCCCCTCCCACCAGCGCTTCCTGCCCGCCGGTGGGCTCCGCCAATCCAAGCCTCTGCCTCCCTCTCAGTGCCTACCCCCTGCCGCAGATCAGATGATTTGTGGCGCTGGGGGGGAGGGGATATGAGCGAGGGTGCAGCGCGCTTGGGAGAGGGGGTGGAACTGGGTGGGCAAGAGGCGGGGCGGGAAGAGGCGTGGGTGGGGTGGGAAGAAGCAGGGTGGGGTGTGGGGCCTTGGGGGAAGGGGTGGAGTGGGGGCAGGGGGTGGGTGGAGCCATGGGGGGAGCACCCCCCTAGGGATGGCCCTGCACACCCCCTCCCTGAAAACCAAAACCAAAATCTTAGGAGCTGAGGTGGTCCAAAAGCCAAGGAAGAAGTTGCCACTTTTTTAAACCTATTTTTTCATTGAAATGATCAAAATGGATGAATTTGGCTATTTCAAGCATCTCTA
This sequence comes from Malaclemys terrapin pileata, assembly GCF_027887155.1. NCBI lineage: Eukaryota > Metazoa > Chordata > Testudines > Emydidae > Malaclemys > Malaclemys terrapin. The sequence goes on along the minus strand of NC_071508.1, from coordinate 145,008,238 downwards.
CAATTTCACAAAAAAGAAGAGGAAATTTTGTCCAAATGTTTCTTTCATTTTTTTTTCATTAAAATGCAACCAAATTTCTCATTACGCCTCAAAACCTTTCCACCAGCTGCACTCCCACAACGTTTCAGAAAGTGAAATCCCGGCGGCTGTGAAAAGCCACATAGCTCAGAAATGGGCTCAGCCTTACTTCCAGTTTTGCCAAAAGAACGATCCTGTATCGGGCGACCAGCTCTCTCTGGAACATGGCAGGTGACATGACCTTTGGGCGAGTATTCTTCCATTGTAACTATGGAATCAGCACTGCAGTTCCATGACCGGTAGATGTTTTTGCCTTGATAAGTGTTGATGGTTGGGCTTAGATAATGAACTGGATTCACATCTGAAAGCTGGCTAGTCTGGTTACGACGCAACGGTTGGACAACTGGTGCACTGAGATCCCTGCCTATCATGCTGGCTAATACCTTGTTTCCTGGGACTCCCTTGTCTGTCTCCATGACCGTGTTGTCTTGTACTTAGCCTGTACGTGCTTTGGGGCAGGGACTGTACAGCGCCTAACACAACAGGGTCCTGGGTCCGTGATTAGGCCCTGGGTGTCATGAGCTGAATAAATAATAAAAATAAATGAACCCATCTTCCTAACTCAGTCCCAGTTCCCTTTGTTTTCCACTCATGCAGTGAGGTTTCTTTTGGGAAGTCCCTCTAGCGCTCCTTCAGCCCCCCGAAAACTTTATGTTTAGCTTCACCGTTTGGCCTGGACACTGCGACACAGCAACTTGATATGAGCTCCCCATCTAAGTACTGACAAGTTTACAGTTGCAATAATATTTTCCTACCTGGGTGAGACGTATTGGTTCAATTCTTCTGTACCCAACGCCCTTTCCCATTGATAAAAACAACAGTTCTGGTGATGATTTATGTTTTGGTCAAGGCTGACATGACTAATTGGGACGTAGTAACCTGGCGTGTGGTAGCCAAGTTTTGCTGGTCTATTGCCATACACTGACTAGATCCAAGAACAAATAGTGGGGAAAGTGTTTTGTTATCATACAAATTTTGCTGTTCCTTAATAGGATCGTCTACTGTTTCTGGGATTCCTTAATCATTGCCTTACCAACAGTGCATGACAAACTCGACCTGCTAATGAAAAATGATGATAGATATATAAACACGTTATTAAGAATAAATGAAGCTTTTAGTGGAAGGGGTTAGTTGGGGGTCTTTTGCTGTGTAATTAGCCCCTGAAAGCTTGAATATAAATAGAAAATAATTAAAAATGGAGGGGAAAGCATGCTGTGCTGAGTTAGGGAGTCTATAATTAGGTTTCCTTTGCCATTAACCTCTTCCCCAAGTGAATGATCATAAATTACAAAATGTGTTCCAAATCTTCCCAGAGCCCAAGCTACAAAGTCTTGTCCTTTGAATTGCTTTTAGAAAGCTTGTTTAAACCACAAGAAAAGTCACAGATATGTTCTCCCTCCCTCCCGGCTTTTTAAAATTTATTAACAAGGCTTCTAAATTAATGGGGGAAGCGGAGGCTGAAAATAAACTAAACTCCACTGTTACTCTTATCTCTGTAATTTTTTTTTCTTTTTGATTGGACAGAGAAAACATCATATTAATTTCATTAGCTACTGGTGCTTTTTTGGAATCCACTTATAGCACATGAAGATAAACATTCTCTGCGTGATAAGGGTGTGTTTATAAAACTGTGTTTGGGATGAAAGAAAGCCATAGCTGGTGTGTTTTTATAGGAGGGTTAATGGTGCTTTACTAATCCCTAGCCTGTGACCAAGAAACACAGACATTTTGATTTTACTGTCAGACTCTCATACATTTGCATTCTTTTGTTGGTTCATACACAGGAATACAATGCTACACTCCCCCAGACACGATTAGAAATGACCTGCATAGCAAAACCATCACATTCCAGTTACTTTACCAATAGACTCGCAATGTCCCCTGCCAGCAAAGTTAATTCAACACATTGTTGTTTTATTTAATTTTTACGAGTACTGCAGAAAACATCTTGACTGTGGCCAGCTATTTCTTACTCCATTATAATGCCATGACACCCAACATGACTTTTTGGTGCCCCACTGGAGCAGAGGACTAGTCCAGAGGGGAAGTCAGGCAAAAGTCCCATTTAAATTAAAGGAGATATCCCATCTCCTAGAACTGGAAGGGACCTTGGAAGGTCATTGAGTCCAGCCCCCTGCCTTCACTAGCAGGACCAAGTACTGATTTTGCCCCAGATCCCTAAGTGGCCCCCTCAAGGATTGAACTCACAACCCTGGGTTTAGCAGGCCAATGCTCAAACCACTGAGCTATCCCTCCCTCTTCTGTGTAGTACTTAGTTAATCTTATATAGCATGTTTTGATCCTTGCATAAAAGACACTACAGTGAAATCCTGGCCCTGTTGAAGACGATGGCAAAATTCCCACTGATTTCAATGGAAACAGGATTTGTGTAAGTCCAAGTCCTCTACAAAATGTCAGTGGCAAAAATACCTGTTCTATCACTACTGTGCTGTGCCAGGAACGTAGAAGGAACTGGAATGTAACAGGATGGCAGTGTATGCCGACCTTGTTGGCAGGGGTCTCACTCTTCTGGGAGAGGAGAAACGTGAGTTCTGCTGTCTCATTAATTCAGGTGACTTGTTTCCCTGTCTCGGTATGAGAGTGGAGTAAGTGTTGCTTTAGGGGACAGAAGATCTAGTATGTGAGCTGAGTGGCCTACAAGGAGGAACCATAGGAGCAGGCCAGGTGAGGGCGAAGATCGGAGCTGTTGTATGTTGTGCAGGGGTGTCTGGATTTTAAACAGGGCATGCCTAGACAAGGATGGTAGGTTGTTTTAAACCATGTTAGCTAATGCATGTTAATTAATATGGTTTTAAACATCACTTAGCAGCTAGTGTCGGCAGGGTTTAGCATCTTTAAAACATGTTAGCTGGTCATGCACCTGCACTTCCCACTGATGTGGTACCCAGCCCTCAAGCAGGTGTAAGGAGAGAGCTTCTTGTCAGGGGTGAATTAAAGCAGGATCCATGGATCTGGGGCTGGGCTACGTGGGGTCCCATGGATGTGCACAGCATCCGTGCAGTGGGGACCTTCTGCCAGAGTGTCTTGGGAACAGCAGGTAGCATGGCCAAGGGACCAGGAGTGCCAGGAGCCCCAGGACACGCAGTGTGAAGCCCTATGGTTGGACTGAACTCTGGCTCGACTGAGTGTTAATCCATCACTGCACCTAGGTCCCTCTCCTACTATTCATCTCCTTGTGTTGCACACAAGTGATTGCTTGAGACATCTTTGGTGGAGCAGGGAATTGAACCTGGAACTCCCCATTCCCTGTTGTCTGCTTTCACTACTGCATCAGCCTTTCAGCAAATCCACTTTGCAGAGTCACTGGATTAAGGCTTTTCCCTCTAGATCATGTAAAATATTTTACCCAGTCTTTCTGAAGGTCAGGGCTCATTGTCTATCCAACCTTCTGGTTTAAATTTAAAAATAATAGCTCATGGTTATCTGAGTGGGGTAATATGCTGACATGCTGACTCATGGAAGACAAGGCTGAGTTTCCGATTAACACTGGAACACAGTCCAAATTACGATATCGTACAAAATGACTGTCTGGCCAAAGAACACTACAGCACTGAGACAAGAACTGTGCACTTCTATCCACCTTCCCTGAGCATGCCGAAACAAGGGGACATGCCAGGAAATGAACACAGAGAAAAGACAATACTGCTTCATACAAAGCACCATTGGCCAGTGGAACTCACTGCCACAGAGTTACACTAGTCAGGATTAAAACAAAATCTAACATTTTGGAAGGGATGTAAACTGTCAGACTTCAGGGCACTTAGCCAACCTAACTAATGGCGATTAGGAAGATACTTTCTCTGGGGGTTGGTTATTTCATACTTGCCTAATGCGGGGTTTCCTGCACCTCCTTCCAAAACCTCTAATTCTTACCATTGTCAGAGCTAGGGTTTACGTGGCCCATTGGACTGATCTTCAATTCCTGTGTGTCACTGTTATTAAAGATGGTTAGAAGTAAAGATGGGGAAAACGGTCTGGGCGGTATAAAGAGCCTTACTCCAAATTGCAAACAAACCCCATCTGTTTTCTGATTCAGACAGTATCGTTACCTTCTTATCTCTTTTAGGAGTTGTGTATCAGTGCCTGGCCAGACCTGTTGCAGCCAGGGCCAGCTCTAGGTTTTTTGCCGCCCCAAGCGCGCGCACACACACACACACACACCCACCCACCCACCCCCAATCTGGAATGCTGCCCCTAGAATTCTGCTGCCCCAAACACCCAGAATGCTGCCCCTGGAATTCTGCCGCCCCAAGCACATGCTTGGTTTGCTGGTGCCTAGAGCCGGCCCTGGTTACGGCACGCAAAGCCCCTGGCAGGCTTATACCAATCAGGGCTGTGCATCTGCATCAGGGGATCTGTGAGCTTACATCAGGAGCATGGCAAAGACTCTCCCCTGGAAATGACCATGCCCAGCTCAGAGCTAGTGCGGCTGGTGAATGAAATTGAGTGAGAAACAAAAACTGGGGAAGGCGGGGTGGGAAGCAAGAAAACAAAATATTCTCCGTTCTGCTAAACTAGAAAAGTGCCCAGTCCTCAGAATCAGGCCAGGGGCTGTGTCTGGATTGTGATGATGACGCACTTTCCAGATATGGATGAGGCAGGTCTTTTTCAGCCCAGTGAAACTCCTAGGAGTGATTGGTCGAGCCAGCCTCCGCTGACAATGCTTCTGTGCTTGCCTAAGGCATGTCCATTTGCTGTCGTTTATTGTCCAGAACTCTCTTTATCCCTTACGCTAGACTCCCTAGGACACTTCACTGGAAACCACGTTTCTAGTGAGGTGCTACAGAAGTCTTGGAAGCTAAGATCAGATGAGGAGAGAGGTCTCTGCAGCAGTTCTGCAGAGTAATCCAGGGGTATCTACTGAATGCTGCTCTCAAACAAGCAGTTTAAAGATTTCAGCCTCGTTGGTTTTTTTTTTGTTTTTGTTTTTAGTAGCGCATGGATTATGATGCATGGTAGCAACTCATCACACTGTAAATACTTCAGCTCTCTCATGTGCAGATCAAGACTGGATATGATTAGAAACTTTTCTATGTGCGGTTTGTTGCAATCACGCCATAGCTTCTCTCTCTCAACAAAGCTACCTCATCCGCCTTCAGATCTCACCTCAAACCTCTCCTTTGCTGTGATGTTACAAAAAAATGGTTAGCAGCTAACTGCTGGTGCGCGGAGCCCACTGCTGATCACACTGACCAGTGTTGTCTCATTTCCATATAGACCCTGTCAGTCTGTTGTCTCTTGTCTTATACTTAGATCAGAAGGGGACAGGGTCCATCTTTTGGTCCATGACTAGGATTCCTTGGTGCTACAGTCATACAAATAATAAATAATAAGAGATGTTTCCTCTCTTTTGGAAATGCTCAGAGATAACTGTCTTTACTCTAGAAAAAAAGTTGCACAGAAACATTGCTGGTGAGGAAGGGACGACATTAAATTCTCCTTGTGGGAGTCCTATTTCTTTTATGCTCGTTCACAGCTCAGCCTTTTAAACAAAACACTCTAGTTATTTCTCTCTGGGTTTAATGAACTAATTAACTCTTTACTTAACAAAAATCCGAACAAATCCTTTTGGGTGTATCTAAATGGAATTTTTAACATTATCCCCCAAATTAACGGACCGCATGCTGTTTTTTCCTACACCACTTTCACACTGGAGTAACTCCGCTGTATTCACTCTTGGCAACAATACCACCTAGCTCTTAGTTCTCAAAGTGCTTTAGAAAGGAGGGCAGTATCATTATCCCAATTTTACATATGGGGAAACTGAGGCACAGAGACACACATAGTCCCCCAACAGGCCAATGACAGAGGGGCCCCCGCTGCCAAATTGCAACCGAAGACCTGGCGCTTTGGCGGTGGGTCCCGGGGCGGAAGGACCCCCGCCGTGGGTCTTCAGGGCACTTCGGTGGCGGGTCCCAGAGCAGAAGGACCCCGAATTGCCGCCGAAGACCCGGAGTGGAAGAAGCTCCGGGGGCCTGGGCCCCACGAGAGTTTTCCAGGGCCCCCGCAGCGAGTGAAGGACCCCCGCTCCAGGGGCCCCGAAAAACTCTCGTGGGGGCCCCTGCGGGGCCCGGGGCCTGGGGCAAATTGCCTCACTTCCCCCCCTCCCCCGGGCGGCCCTGGGATCCGATCACTAAGCCGCACAGCTTCATCATAGGCCTTAATTCAGGAAAACATTTATGTGTGTGCTTAAACCCCAATGGACTTCAACTGCGCTTAAGCATGTGCTTAAATACTACCCTGAATAAGGAAAATTTTCCTGAAGGAAGGCTGTACACAGGTGGAAATGAGAGCGGGATCTGATTCTATGTGAGTGTTCGGAGATACACGTGACATGAACACCGAGATTTAATTTCCTGGTGATGTACAGAAAACCTGAACCTACTATTCCAAGTTCTCTCACACCATTCACTAGTCAGTCTCATGTTCTTTCCTCAAACGTTTGGCTCCGTGAGCAGGGGCACAGGCCTTAATTTTGTTGATGGCGTTTGCTCATGTATTCTATTCTATAGCCATCTTTTCTGGAGTGAAATTCTGGCTGGCTGGCTTTTCCCATAGGCCCAGCATCTGTTCAAAGACAAAAAAAATGCCCCCAACCATGCGCCCCAAATTCGAACGATGCTTTTGGAGGTTCAGAAATATTTCTGTACTCCATAATGGGAGCATGAGCGGCCACGTCAGAGGGTAGGAGTCTACTACTGCTGCCAGCTAATGGAGTTACACCTTCTGCAACTTGCAAGTCAGATCATTGACATGACTCGGATTTCTGCAACTTAATTTATTTTCTGCTACTGCTGTAGATAAAGGAATGAGGCCCTGATCCTGCAACTAAACAACATGCTGTTAGTTCCCAGATTGGGTCTAAATCGATGACAGGATCTCGTGAGATCTGATGCAGTAGATTAGTCTATCCTGTATTGAGTTATTGCACATACTGTAAAGTGCCTATTTGCTTGACAGACTATACTCACACCACAGGAGGGAGTCTGTATGGCTTAGCCTGCAAATATGCTCCTAACATGTTTTATGTGTCCAAAATGCATCCAACGTATACTAATTTCACCGCAGACACCAGCAGAATCTGAACCTTTTTGGTGATTCTGATTGACGGTGTTTGAAGCCCTGCATGCATCTCCAGTGTATTAGTATTGATCATTACTAATAATAATGTTACAAGGAATGTTACAGCTCTGTACCTCATAAAGGACACTGATGCGGCTCCCTTGGACTCAGTTGGTGTTGTATTACATCACCCGTTGGAAGCTAGCACAGCATTCTAGGGCCGTGTATTAAAATACTGGATCTTGAAATAGGATCTTCACTCTTCTCCCGTCACTCATTTCTTCCTTCCTTACTCCCACCCATCTCTTCTTTCACCCTCATTCTCGCCTAGCCACAGAGCCTGGGGGCTCAGACACAAGGAGGGAGATGGTTGGCGGCCTGTGTTTTGTACTTTCCGTAGGGTCCTACAAAACCTAGCACTGGCCCCACCTGTCCTCCTCCCTGGTAAACTCATAACCCACCCCCTGTACTCCTTCACTGTGGTCGGGGGTGTTTCTCAGGTCCAGCCATCACCGTCCAGGCCCTTTTATTTTGAAACAAATGGCTCTTTAGACAGCTGTTTGGAACCATTCCATTTCTTTCCTTCCACAGTCTTGTGAGAGTCCCCACTTGAGCTCTTCACCTGACTCGGTTCTCTCCAATCCCACCCCTGGCTGGGCAGCCCCCATGAATCCATGACTTCTTTAGGAACCCTCTTGGACAATAGGCAAGACGAGTCAGACCAAGCCTTTACACCAGGGGCTACTCTCTATTGACTCACACTCAAATGGAAAATTATTTGTTGTGGCATTTCACTCAGCTGGCACCCGACCTCACACTCTGGACAACGTTTGTGTTCAAAGACAAGTGCCGCAATAAGAACATCTCCATACTTAGCCCAACGCACCACAGTCCTACATGCCCTCTAACCACGCCCACCTCAAAGGCTCCTACATTCCCCTCGCATCCACTCAATTACAAACCACAGCATGATTTTGTTGTAGTCAGTGGCAAATGGTAGTACATGGAAGCCACCCACCTTCAAAGCTCTTTTGTTTGTTTGTTTGTCTGAGTCCGGCTGGCTTTTCCCCTGGGTTTTCTTTTCTGGTGTTAGAGTGGTCATCTGTCCTCATGTACATGCTTTTAATTTAGTGTATTTTTACTGCAGCTGCAATGTCTGCCTCGTGTCTTGGGTTGGAGGCTAGGAAGTGGGTGCCTGGGCTTGGGAGAATTAACATTTTCTCCATCCTGTTTTAATTTGGGGGAGGAAAACTTGTAACTGGAAACTTTTTCTTTTTTAGAAACTTTTTCCACGGGAAACCTTATGGACCAAATTCCTCTCAACTCCCTGAGGTCACTGGGCTTATGACACGGACGAGTGTGGTCCAATGTCTGCAAGGTTCACCACTCCCTATGCTAATGTACTTGTCTGCCTTCTCCATTGCTCCTCCTTTTATAGTCACACTCCCTATGGTAAATAACAACATTCTCCCTTTCAGAGGCAGACCTGGAACCCTTTTGTCTGTTAGCAAACATGTCTACGTTGGCTTCGTCTTGGAGATGGGACCCAGCCAACAACCTGCAGCTGGAGTGCAGCTCTGAACGTCCCAGCTCTATAACTTACTCACAGCCCAACTCCAAATGCTCAGGCACTTGGCAGCTTGAAAGTCAGATCCAAATCCACGCCTTCCCAAGTCAGACCTGGTAGATGAACTGAAATCCATGGGGAGCAGAAAGGCAAGGGCCTTCAGAGGTGCCATAGCTTGCGTTCCTGCTCCTCTGCACAGGATAACAGCATAGACCCTAGAGCTGGGAGGCGTGGATTGAAATCCCTCCTCTGAAGCAGGCAGAGAGAATACTTGAATCCACATCTCCAGGAAAGCACTTTCATCACCAGGCTACAGAGATGCTCTTGTCTCTCTCTTTGGCCCAATGAATATTTAAATGTTAATGCAAAGCAGAATAACTTCGACAGGAGATATTGAGAGCAGCCTAGCTATGCTGCTCCCCAGGAGAGCTGAGGTCAGGGCTATACTCCAAAGTAAGGATTCAAACCTGGCTCGCCCACATCCCAGGCAAGTGTTCTAACCCCTGGGCTAAAGGGGGGGCTAGTAAATGGAAGCATACCCACTGTTTGCTGGCCCCAACAAACTTTTCCCCAGCCAAAACCATCAGGTCAAACTCACAAATAGTTTCAGGCCGACTGAAACTGCATTTTTCAACACATAAATGATTTGTCTGAAAATTTTCAGAGTTCTTCTGCTGAGCTGTTCTCCTGGGTTTATGGGGGTAGGGATACCAGGAGTTCGCTCCCAGGCTACTGTCCAGTCGCCCCATGCAGTGAAATGTGCCAGGCCTGCTGCACGCTGTGCACTAGGGCAGGTTGAAATTTTTTTCCCCAATGGAAAATTGGGGTTTTGACCAAATAAAACGTGTGAACGTGTGTCTGCTTTCCTCTAAAATTGGTGAGTTTTCATTCATAAAACCAAAAAAGCCAGAAAAGTGAAATTTTGCACATTTCAGCAGCAAGCTTTTTGGTTGACAAATTTAGTTCTGTTTGGGGGTTTTGGCCTCGCGTCAGAACATTTTTTGCTGAGAATTTGATGAAAGTGAAAAAATGTTGACTTCCATCAAAAATTTTCTGCTGAACTTAAAAAAAAAAAAAAAAAGGAAACATTTTCCAGCCAGCTTCTCTCGGCATCTCCACGGGTGAAGGAATAGGATTTGCCAAAGAATGACTGGCCAAGAAGCTCCCTGTATGAAAATACCTTAACAAGCTAACAAGGTGGGTGAGGTAATATCTTTTATTGGACTGTCTTCTGTTAGTAAGCGAGACAAGCCCCCAAGCTCAACAGACCTGAAGAAGAGACCGAGAAGTTGGTGTTGGTCGTGCTTTGAGCAGGGGATTGGACTAGATGACCTCCTGAGGTCTCTTCCAACCCTGATATTCTATGATTCTAAGGCCTGGTCTACACTGTGGGGGGGGAAGGGGGATCGACCTAAGATACGCAACTTCAGCTACAAGAATAGCATAGCTGACGTTGACATATCTTAGGTCGACTTACCTTGCATCCTCACGGCGCGGGGTCGACTGCCGCCACTCCCCCGTTGACTCCGCCTCTCGCCGCGGTGGAGTACAGGAGTCAACGGCAGAGCAATCGGGGATCAATTTATCACATCTACACCAGACACGATAAATCGATCCCCGATAGATCGATCACTACCCGCCGGATTGGGTAGATGTACCCTAAGAGACCAGAAGTTGGTCCAATAAAAAATATTACCTCATCCACCTTGTATCTCTCATATCCTGGGACCAATATGGCTGCAACAGCACTGAAAATTACAAGTTAACAGCAAAAAGTCATAGGTTCAAGACAAGGACAGGGAGATCTCCTACATACCTCCATACCTGTCACTGAGAGCTAGTCTACACTAGGAAGCACCAATGCAGCTGCGCCATTGTAGCGCATCTAGTGAAGATGCTCTATGCCGACTCCACCACCGTGAGAGGCAGTGTCTGCAGGGGAGCATCTCCCTCCAACATAGCGCTGTTCACATTGGTGCTTAGGTCAGTGTACCCTGAGTCACTCAGGGGGTGGCTTTTTCACATTCCTGAGCGACATAAGTTATAGCAACATAAGCGGTAGTATAGACCTGCCCTAAGAATTCCTTAACTCTGAGTTTAAAATGGGGGGGGGCAGGTTTCCAAAGTCACCTGTTTGTTCAAAATGAGATTTTCAATTTATTCATTCTTGCGTTCTGAGAATGAACTACAAACAATGTGTGGCACAGAGTTGTATTTTCAAGAACTCCGTATAAATCCTATTAGTAACATTTTAAAAGCTACAAGTGAACATTGGTAAAATGTGCCAAAAGTGACTACCTGATTTAGACACACAAGTCCCATAAGAACGGCCATCCTGTGTCAGACCAATGACATTTAGCCATTTAGCCCAGAATCCTGTCTTCCGACAGTGGCCAATGCCAGGTGCTTCAGAGGGGATGAACAGAACAGGTAATCATCAAGTGATCCATCCCATCGCCCATTCCCAGCTTCTGTCAAACAGAGGCTAGGGACATTCAGAGCATAGGGTTGCATTCCTGCCCATCCTAACTAATAGCCATTGATGGACCTATCCTCCAGGAACGTATCTGGTTCTTTTATGAACCCTGTCAATTTTCACTTCAATAGGAGTTAGGCACCTAACCTGTTTAAATGGTTATGAAAACCCAATGGGTGTCTATTTGCATCTTTAGGAGCTTCAGTACCTTTGAAAATCCGTTTGACAATGGGATTTAGGTGCTTTTGAAAATGTTCCCCCATGACAATGTTACGCTACCCATCCCAGAATTTTGCTGGTGCCAGTAGGTATTTTAGACAGAATGGTAGAAGCCAATGTAAACCATGTTCTCAGTTAGCTATGTAACACATGTAAGCCTTCAGTTTTCACAGACAATGCTAATTATTTTTCTCTCTGTTCATCAACAAAAATAATCAAGTAAGTCCAAAGAGGCCTTTGAACTCTCACGTCATATAAACTTTTGGCTTTCTATAGTCTGTGGTTTTTAAGTGAGAGGCATCGAAAAAATTAGGAGACTCAGTCTATGGTCTTTCTTAAAGGTCAATTGTCAGTCAATTAGGACTCAAATGAACTAGTTTATTTGAAAATCCTCAGAAAATTTAAGCTTTACTGAGTCCTGAAAATCTTTGGCAGATACCTGTTTTGCCTACAAACATTGAGGATGAACCCCCAATTTTAAGCGCAAAATAGAACCAGACCTTAACTATGGCTTCTCCATAATTTTGCAATAAACAGGGAAATTTAAAATGCCGTTGGTAGCTACTTTGAGGATGCCACGTTTTTCATTATAAGTTTATTACATTTAGTATGTAATTTATAGTTGGCAGGACAGAAATAACCCTCTGGAGCAAATACTCTGTAAGACCATAGCAATTACCCCAGTGTTGTGGTGATAGCCTTGTGGAACTAACACTACTTCTTTATTGTAGAAATGATAAGATTCAAATCCAACACTGAATTTCCTGCTGGCAGCTTTGTAACGCTAAATTTAGCTGCCTGCTGGCTTCTTTGTCACCAGAATGTCTTGCCATGAACCTGAAGGTGAGGGGAGATTTGCCTGAGTAAGGAATGCAGGATAAAAGCCCACATGCCCTGATGATTTAGACTGTCAGAGAAACAGCAGAAAGTTATGGGACTTGTAAATTTCACTTCTTCAGTTGCAGTTTTTATGTGGGAAAATAACCAACTATAGGGCCAAGGCTACAGCATCTTAAAGCCAATGCAATATCATATTGGATTGTTCCCATCCTCAGCCCCGTGCAAATGGTTCTTGCTTAGATATTGCAGTTCACGATGACATTAGAAGCCCCTGGGACATTTCCTGTCTTCTCCTGAGGAACTCAGCGTGAAAGATAAACTCGGGTTTACTTATGCGTGGGAGAGAGCAAGGAGGACACAGAACCAGAAGAGTTTAACAAGAATTCAATATATTGAATTGGAAACAAACTGTGTTATGTTGATATTATTATTACTCGTTCTTTGCATTGTGGTAGAGATTGGAGCTCTCCACCAAAACTGGGGCCCCTTTGTGCTGGGGGCTGCACATACACATAGCAAGAAGGGCCTAGAAACCCCAGCTATGGGCCAGGACCCCACTGTGCTAGGGGCTGTACAAAGAGGGGGGAAAAGATGGTCCCTGCCCCCAGAGAATTTACAATGTCTGCATCATGCCCCTGACACAGTGCCCAGGCTGAACAGGAATTTACGAGGGAAATGCCCCAAGAGCGTTGTGATGAGGCGTGCACCCCCCAATGTTAATGAAGGCCAGATTGGCCAGTTAGGTTACTTGAGAGAGGTAGAGACAGGGTTAATTGAGAGTGAAGCCCAACTGGGGCCGGGCTGGGCCAGCACTAGAAAGCCCAGAGGCTGAAAGCAGAAGAGAGCAGGAGGGGAAGGGGTCTGCAGTCACTCCCTGGAAAGAGGGAGGTCGTCAGGAGCGAGAAGGAAGCCTGGGGGAGACTAAGTCCTGGGATGCTGCCCTGGAGTAAGAAGTCTAGTAAGGGGGCGGGGGTTGAAGTAGCCACGGGGCGTAGAGTAGACTCCCATGGTTAACTCAGAAGCAGGCAAGAGAAGATTGAGAGGTTGGGGAGGAAGGAGCCCAGGGAAACAGCAACAGGGACTGGGAGTGAGCAGAGCTGGATTGCTGGTTGTGGGGTCCCTGGGTGGAACCCAATATAACAGCCAGCCTCAGGTTCCCCTGCCAGCCACTGGTGTAGCAGCATTTGGACACTGGTCTTGTTGGACTTTGTGCCCCCCGAAGGAGTGGATTGCATAGTGACTTGGCTGGAGGGCCAAGTGACCGGAAGAAAGAGCGATGAGCAGCAAGGGGGCACCTGACTCGATGAGAGCTCCATTCCCCAATGGAGGCTCAAGGAAGGCGCAAGTCAGGCATGGAACCCCCGGTCCAAGCTTGCAATTTAAAGAGACAAAACAGACTCAGGCTCGTTTTAAAGACGGGGACCTGAAGTTCAGCTGGATGAAGTGACTTTCCTCAGGATCATCCAGGGAGTCTGTGGCAGAGCTGGGAATTGAGCCAGATCTCTTGAGTTCCAGTCAAGTGCCTTAACGACAAGTCCAACCTCTCTCTCTCACGGCCTGATCCTGGGTTACGGAAGCAAAGCCAAGTGTGCAATTGACTTCAGTGGGCATAGTGTCAGGCCAGAAAAAGTTTAGGAGCTGAAGATTATACTAAACATGTGGATGGCATAAAACTTAACAGATTATCCAGACATCTCCTTATCGTCTTTGCAGGGGAGGGAATCCTATTGCTTTACATTTAATTTCTACCATATTATTCTAAAATCATCGAACCTAAAGGATTTGATATTGGTGACAGGTTGGCATCATCCAATCCACGAGAAAACTGCTTTGTGATCAATGATAGTTGACTTGGATAACTTTTTAGGACATAGGAAAAATCCTGAAATGATTCAATACCAAAAATAGCTTTAGAAAAGCACACATTTTGGGGCCCGTTTTTATAATTACAATGTGACATTTAGAGAGCTATGAAAAAGCAGCTCTTACCTTAGGAAGAAACTTGATCTAATCTGGATCCTGGTGACTTGCTAATAGTATTACTCGAGTCCAATTTGCTATGGGCCAGCCAATATCCGCTAATAACTGCTCCTTGTCGGCTTTAACAAATTTAATTTGGAATATTGGGTCCAAACAAGTGTCTGTGCATTTTGTCTTTAAATCATTTGTTCTTCTAAATGCAGCAAAGAAGCTCAAAAAAGAATGTGAAAGAATTGCCAGAAAGTTTTATATATATATAATTGCAGTTGTGGTTATTGTGGTTTCTTTTGGGTGGATCAGAAAAAAATCAAGTCTTCCTTCCTCGGGGATATAAAAAAATAAAAAGGAAAAACTAATTGCCATCAGGTCAATTTCTTTTTATTAGTAATAGACTGAAGTGTCAGCTTAAGGGGTTGTCTAGTCTAAGGAAATTGACAGTGGTGTAGCTCCATTAGGGTAGTTATGTCAGTGCAAACCCCTTCTGAGCATTGGGTTAATTGGTGCTGATGCAAGCCTCTTCTTACTCTGGTGCTGCAAATCTACCCAGAGTCTGCATTGCCTGCAAAAGAAATCCCAATTTAGTCCCCACTCCAGCAAAGCAGTTAAGCACGTGCTTAACTTTAAGCACCTAAGCAATCCATTGGGACAATGCATATGCTTAGGATTAATGCAAGCTAAGTGCTTTGTGGCTCCCAATGCTCATCTGCAAACCAGAAATACGGAAGAGGGAATCGTTTCAATCCAGTGCTCTGGCTGTACCCGCAGACAAGGAGCCAGATTCTGAACCCAGCAACACTGGGGTAAATCCAGCACAACTCCCCCAGCATCAGTGGAGCAACTCCTGATTTACACGGGTGTAACTGGGGGCCTGATAGGACTGGAGGATCAGTGAGAGTGGAGGGTCCAGCGAGCTCACTGCACCCTCCAGCATCAGGCTGTGAGAGCAGAATTTAACCTTAACTTCCTTTCCCAAGTCAGTTTTAGACACAGTAAAACACTGCTGGGGCCTCAGTGATATGAGTCCGAAGTGTTTGGGCTGAGCCAGGACAGAATCTGGCCATCAGTTGGGTCCAGATTTTGCCACCTTGAGTAGCAAGGAGTAAAGCACGGTTGAGATCAGTGGAGTAAGACCCTGCTCCCTGAAAACAGAGATGGCCTAAACTGGCCTCTGGGAAATATCTAGACATCCTACACAGTGCTGGAAAGGCTAATATTTGAGTCATATTCACAAGCTTTTCAACTTAAGATCCTTACACGAGAAAAGCCTAAAAATATTTGGTGTAGACATTTTGTGAAAGAAGACATACCGCACATAGTTACGGCAATGAGTAGGGCTCGTAAACCCAGACAAAAACTTTTCACTGAAGCTTTTTTTGGATTGGGTCATGTGATTATCTGGTTTTTTAGTCTCTATTAATAGACATTTTTCTGGTTCATCCTTACCCCATTCCAAAAACTGCACACTTCATAAACTATTTTGGTTTACCACACGCCTTGGCACTTGGTATTTTTCCTATGATGTGAAAACAAAACTCCAGCTTGGCTGTTGGTGGCCATTATTCGAGACACAGATCTTCTAATTCAATTCTCAGGGCTGCGAAGTGTTGCTAATTACCCCCTTGTTGCCATCAGGCTGCTCTGTTCCGTAGACAACTTGAAGAGAGAAAAAAAGAAAAAAAGAGATACAGCCTTAATTTAAAGGAACAGTTCACTGCCACGCACAGAGAACTGGAGACGCTGATGGGGCAACTGGCTCCAAAGTCAAGCTGGTTGTCGGTTACTCTGCTATCGCCATTGGGGCTTGAATGGGCAGATGCGGCTGAAAGAAGCGGGTGCTTGTGTAACCTGGGTATTTAGGGCCAGTCTCCATCTTGGCGGGTACAATTTCTGCCCATGTTTTTGCCCCCACAATCGAACGGTGGGCATTGATTTGGATTCTTGTGCCTCCACCTGCCCGCCGGACGGCACGGATCAGGGACGGAAGGGAGAGAAGCACCAGCCCCCAGAGGTGGGGAGGAGAAGTGCAGGCACGACGGTTGTTCTGCAAACTGTGCCTGCAGAAAGAGAAGCCGAATCTTAGCCAGCCTGGAGGGGAATTGTCCCAGCAGCAGCTCCAGGCACAGGGGACAGTGTGGGTGGCGTAAGGCTAGGATAGCCGGCTCTACACTACCTATTTTCTGCCCTTACCTGGCATAGGGGGTAGGCTGGTGGTCGGACCCCCTTTCATTCCAGTGATCCCTGGGGACCCTTCCTGCTAGTGTAACCAGGAGAAGTACTTGGGCTGCTCGAAGCTGCTCTAGAGGACCTAAGACAGGGGGATCAGAAATGGGGCTCCCTGACCCCTGCCTCACTTGCCTTTTTCCACCCCCGAACCTGTGCAGGGCATAGCTCAGATGGACGCAGACATCCAGACCCTTGCCAAGGCTCTCAAGCTGGGGGCTCGTATCCTCTGTGGATCGGCACAGAGGGGAGACGTGTTACACACACTGGCCCGTGGGTTACACAGGCACAACAGGCGGGATCTCCGCCACCCCCTTTGAAAGGGTGCAGCATACCAGGCACAGAGCCGGTGTGGAGGAGGAGCGAGGGGAATGGAGCGCGTCTACACCTCTCCCATCACCTCACCCCCCGCCCCGGGACACCCCATGGTCACTTAGCACCAGAGCCAGCACTGGATGTGTGGAGCACAAGGCATCAGAAGGGGCCCAACCCTGTTTCCCTTTGAGCACCCACCCAGGCCTGCCACTGATCTGGCCCCAAATGCTTTTATTGATCATGAATAAGCTGATAATAAATCGCAACGCCCAGACTCACTCACGCTGTCGGAAAACGACTCTGCTCAGCCACACGGCTGACATCACCATAAATTTAAGCAACGGGAAAATAAAACCAGGATTACCTGTGTTTTTTAGCAGTAGCAAAAGCCCTGGCCTCCTCATTAAAAAAAACCCAGCCACTTTAAACCCGTTCATTTCTGACCTTACTTCATGTTTGTTTACAATTAGACAAGCTAGTTCAAGGTGAGAGGAAACTTTGAAATGAGAACAGAAAACCCTTTCAGCTCCGGGCACATTAAATTAGGCCTCTTAAAGCTGTTACTGACAAGCAGCGTGTGGTTTTCTAGTGTGTGCTGACGTAAACGAAGAACTTGGCAAAACTTCCGCTTCTCTGTGACCTTTAACGGCTAGCTTTAAAGATAGGTGTAGAGAGTACACCCAGTGAGGAGCGGAGGGGACTCCCTGGGATTCCGCGCCTGGCTTTGCTTTCTCTTTTGGCCCTTGGGTAAGACCCTTTATTGATCCAAGTGGCCCATTTGCCTCCCCTTTCCCTTACCTCCAGTCTATTTGGTGTAGATCATGAATGATTTCCCCAAATATTGACCTTTAATTGCTCCGGGAAGTAGCTGGCATAAGGCACTGTCTCAAGCTAGGGCTGATGGCCTCTATCCTGTTATACAAACTTTTATGTGCCAACGTGGCAACTTTGTCAATTGCACAGCCTCCACAAAAGAATGAGGCAACCCCCTTATGCATGGAACACCTGCCGGGGCTGGTCCATATTCACTGCTCAATCAAACCCCTCCAGGTGACATATTTCTATTGTATTGCCTATGAGTTGCTAGTCACTTATGGGGCAGGTTGTTATAGGGAGCAGAAAGGTGATGTCATGCTACCTCAGCCCCTCTCCACAGGTCCTGTGTCAAACATAACTAGACTAGGCCCTGAGGAGCTGGTCCAATGTACTGCGAAAGTGTAACCAGCCACTGGCTCGCCATTCTATTACAAATCAATGACCAAGACCAAACTGTGCCCTCCATAGAGCTGCGCAGGGATAACAGGGCAGAGTTCAGACCCCATTGCTTAGAAGGACCTGAATGCGCACAGCTTAGTTTTTTAAAGCGCGAGGGGGCTCTGTTTTAAATGATAGCTTTGTTAAGCTTTTCAGACACATCAAATCACTAGTACAGGATAAGTTTAGCCTTTTTAAAATGTTTGCCTAAAAGCCAGAGACTAAAACCCCAGCCAGCTGAGTAATACTGGCTTGGCTGTCTAATCAGATATAAAACACCCAAATATACAACAAATAAATAGACGTGGTTTGTACTCTTCCAGCTGGGCTTAACACCTTTACAAATAGATTTCTTTGATACTGAAGAAATAATAGAGCGGCTTTCATTTTGCTAAGACCTTACTTATATCAACATATCTGTTCAAGTACTACACTTCCTTTTATGAAACTCTGGAATTCTTTCATGTCGAAAAAGCTTTTTTCAGCCAAGTCCTAAGTTGCGCTGGCATTCTAATGTCTGGAGCGCAAAACCAGCTAACCACAGCCTCAGAATTCCCAAAGGAAATAATGAAAATTCCTGAAGTCCTTGGCAAGGAAACAGTTGAAATTTTAAATTGAGTTAATCACTTTAGCAATAAAATAAATATTGGGTGGAGGGGAAGAGGGGAAATCCCCTTCAGTGATTAGTGTAAAAGAAGAAGACAAAAGATCTTCAGAAGTAAAGCTCGCTCTTCTTTATTACAATATTCCTTTCTGGCATAACTGCAAATGGACACGAGTGGAAGTGCTCCATTGAGCTGTCTGGTACATCACAGCAAAAGCATAATGCCTGACCTCGCACTCAACACTAAAAGGTTACTATGATCCAAAACCCTGCCTTGAGTTATGCATGCACAACTTCTGTTGACTTCTGTGGGAGACGCTGGTAGATATCCGAAAGCAGAAACTGGTACTAAAATTCTGATAGGTCAAGATGACTTCATTGACCTTATTTTATAAAAATAATAAATATGACTCATCACGTGTGTTTTTTAAATAGTAGCTGGTCAAATATATTCATTGGGTCAAAAATACAATGAATTTTCACTTCTTTTAGTGAGCAAACCAACATAGCCAATTGTCTAAAAGCTTCTTCTATTAACAAATAATTTAGACAAATAATTCCCAGACTATGGGTGGTTGACTCTTCGCTATTTGTCACTCACAAAACCGAGGTAGGATTAAGTATGCCTAGACCATCCCTGACAGGTGTTCGTCTAACCTGTTCTTTAAACCCACCAAGGATGAGAATTCCTCAATCTCCTAAGGTAATCTGTTCTAGTGTTTAGCGATCCATATAGTTAAAAAGGATTTCCCGATACCCAACCTTAAGCAGATTCCGTCTTGTCCTTATGGTGGATGATTAGCCACAATATAAATGTTAAATAAAAAAATAGTCAAATTATAAGCCACTGAGAAAAGGGAATTGTAACGGAAAGGCTGACAAACCCTATCTTTGTGCGGATTGATGCCACCACCACCATCATCATCATCATCATCATAATCTATGCAAACTATAGAGAGTCCTGTGGCACCTTTAAGACTAACAGATGTATTGGAACATAAGCTTTCGTGGGTGAATGCCCACTTCGTCGGACGCAAACTATCTGACAGATGATCGATTTGCCAAGGGATCAGTCTCTCCTGACCCCACCCCATTCAATGGGAAACTTTCTCTGGTGAACCCTGATATTTCCTCTATTATTCCGGGAGGTACAGATTTGTTTATTGCAATCAGCGACTTGAAAGCCAACCATTTAAAGTGAAACAAGTTTGTGCCCTAGTCTCTGCCTTTCCCTTGCAGGAATCATAAACAATATTTGAAAAGTGAGAAGATTTTCCATTCATATTCAAGGGCAGAAAGCACAGCTCTGTATCTCTTTAAGGAAGCAGAGTGCCACTTCCTGTCCAAAAATGTTTTGTGATGAGCATTCATTTTACATCTCTCCATCTCTTTCCTTAACCCTTTACACTCCACACTCTCAGGATATGGGTTGCTGTAAATAATATGTATGCATATTATATCCTTACCAACATAGATGCAAATGAGGACAGACAACTTATCCCATATCATAAGGGGTTGGGGGTAATGACTGCTAAAACCAATACCTCAGTCTCTCAAATCTCACCTGCTCCCCGATGCATTGCCCCAGTACACGGTTAGCCCATGAAACGCATTGCCACGGGATAAGAGCACAGACTGGTTGAGTTACAATAATAAATGTTAAAAGACCAAGAGTTTTGAAAGGGACATAAATCCTCCTGTTTCGGGGCACAAGCCAACCTCTTACTATCGGGGTTTAGGAGGAAACATCCCCTGGAGACAGGCTATCCCATAATGGCCTTTTTCAGGGTTCTTACCCCTTCCTCTAAAGCAGTGGGTGCCAGACATTGGCAGACTCAGGATACTGGACTAGGTGGACTATGTCCGGCAACTCCTTTTTTCCTTGCTGTCCCTCCTTTAATAAAAAATCTGTGATGTAGAGGTTGAGAGTTTAACCAAATAGCTTGCCAGTATGTCTCATGTCATGATGAGTCATAGGGCTTTCCTATATGCCCCCACCGCCCATTGACTGGCCCAGTATGAGGTTGTTCGAGATAGGAGAAGCCTGCCTTGCGAGTTTTTACACAACTTTGGAAAACTGGGCCTGAGGCTCCTTTGTGTGCTCTGCGTTGTGTGTCAGTGTGTGTTCGCCTCAGACCAGACCCACTCAGACAAACCATCAGGAACAAGGCTTTATTTTGTAAAGAGCAGGATAACAGTCCAGCAGCCTCCTCTCTGCTTGCCTCTATGTGCTCCCAGCTCAGTCAGTGCTGAGACCTCCTGCTGCGGGGCCCGAGGGTACATCCTGGCAGGAACCAGGAAGTTCTTCCAACATGCCTCAGCTTGTAGTCCACAACTTGTAGTTCCCAGGGCTGCTGTTGAAGCACACTGGACTTTGAGGTACTCCTACATCCAAAAATATATTTCACACACTCTAAGCATAACTGAGGTAAAGCATAGAGCTGGCTGGATAATGCCAGAGGTGATTTGCCAATATTTTCTTGGAGAAATTTGGTGAGTTTGCTCCACTGTTCACTGTAGGGTCATGTTATTCATTGTTCGTGAGTATCCAGGTGACTGCTGGTGTATTTGTGAAAATGGCTGTGAAGCGTGCAAGTTTCACAAGTTTTGACCATGAATGATTATTTATCTGAAAGCTGGTTGTGGAGGTTTCATACTCATTGCTTATTATTTGCTCTTTTGCATGGATTAGTGATTGTTTTCCTGACCAAAGAGTTCCAGTCACTTTGTCAGAGAGCACAAAAACAACATATGACAAGTGACAAAATGCACCACACACACAAAATGCTCAGTTCACAACCAACTCAGAGACTGAAATTTGCTCACCAGCTTTTGACACATGCTTATGAAAACTGTTTTAACCAAAATCAGAGACTGGTTTGTTAGCAATCCCTGGTCAAGAAAAAAGGGCTAAATTAGTTGGATAATTTATTTGCAGTTAATACTTTGACCGTCTCTAAGTAATCTCAACGAAACAGACAAGAAATGCAGAAGATACGTTTATTTTGTAAATTTCATCCTTACCTACATTCCAACAGATGCAAAGGAAATTCCAATCTTCAGCTCAGACACACAAATCACATGCAAAACGTTGCAGCTTAGAGTTAGCAACACACTGAGCTTCAGAACAATAGAGCCCAATTCTGCAACTTTCATTCATGCACAGTGGGAACAACCGGGTTATATGTAGGAATAAGGATGACATGCATGAGTACAGGTTGCAGAGTCAGTTGGGCCTCAAAGGCTAGAGACAAACAAATGGGATGCACGTCGAATTAACTCGCTTTGCCTAATTTTGAACAGCATGAAAGTTCAACGCAAATTCAGCATGATTAGGTTTCATTCTACTTGGGAGATACTTAAAAAAAAGGAAGCAGAGGGAAGGGAGGGGAAGAAACAAAGCAGAAAAATTGACAAAGTGAAAAACAAATACAATGGGACCGGAGAAAGGAACAGAGTAATTCTAATGAGAATATAAATGGGGAATATACTATACTCCCAGTACACGGCATGGGTGCCAACTAGCTCTTTCAGAATCCATTGACCCCTAAGATATACAAAAGCCTTCCGATTAGCTAGAGAGTTTTTCAAAGGGAATCTCTTTGTAAGGAGCATGGGAATAAAAAGTTGCACGAACACAAACTGTATTTGCAAACCCTGCTAGCCCAGAAGCATGGTTTGGAGAGATTCACAAATCTCAGGCTCTGAGAGGTTCACCATCTCTGCTTCATAAATACACAGAGAGCAAGGTTATTACAGAGGGGGAGGGATAGCTCAGTGGTTTAAACATTAGCCTGCTAAACCCAGTGTTGTGAGTTCAATCCTTGAGGGGGCCATTTAGGGATCAGGGCAAAAATCTGTCTGGGGATTGGTCCTGCTTTGAGCAGGCAGTTGGACTTCCTAAGGTCCCTCCCAACCCTGATATTCTATGACTTGTCCTATGCATCTGCATAAGGTGCCAGATGTCTTCTTTAGCCACTTGAAACAGAAGCCTTGTAGATCTGAAGCAATAGATCTTAGCAGCACTCACCTCTTCAGCCACTCCAGCAAATAATAGTAATATCTAAGGACCAGATTCTGCACTTGTGTATGAACAGCTGAAGCATCAGGGAAAGCTACACAGCTCTATCCCACCAAAGTGGGTCCACCATGGTTTGGAGGGACCATCTCGTGAGAAGAGACGATGGTGAAAATAATAAACAGAGACCACAAAAACAATTTATTTTTTATTCTGTCCATCTCAGCAGTGGATCACAAGGCATTTTACAAAGGAAGGTCACTATCTTTCTAATGAGACTGGAAATTGTGATTGTATTATTTATGATACAGACACCTATCTACTAGTAATTGGACTGAGACTTTCAACCAACACCAGCTAGGTCTATAAGATGGTAATACCTTTTGGTCCCTACTGACCTGGACTTGATTTGAACTTGCAATTTACAGAAGAAAGTCTCCATAATCCAGAGGAAATGTTGTCCAGTGGTCAGGGCACTGACCTGGGATTCCAGGCGCTATTCCCCACTCTGCCAGTAATTTTCTGTGTGACCATGGGGCAAGACACTTCATCTTGCATCTCTGGGCCTGTTTTCCTTCCCACCCTTTGCCTTTTTTAGGTTGCAAGCTCTTATGGGCAGGGACAGTCTCTCTTGGCAGCATGCGTACAGCACCTAACACAATGGGGCACCAATCTCAGATAGGTGCTGCCGTCATGCAAATAATAATCAGATCCTTGGTCCATCAAGTGTCCCACTGAATTTGTATGATTTTCTAAGGGAGGCTTCTGAGGTTTTAAGCCATATAGTACTGGAGTTTTTGTGGTCTGAATTTGCATATGTCCTTAGGTAACCTCTCACTCTGTTTTTTTCTTTCTAGGAATTCTCCTTTTGTCACTAGAACAAGAGCAGATTTGATATATTTTTAGAGAACATCCCGCCCAGCACGTACAGCCTATATGTAGTACAAT
Source organism: Malaclemys terrapin pileata (assembly GCF_027887155.1). Lineage (NCBI taxonomy): Eukaryota > Metazoa > Chordata > Testudines > Emydidae > Malaclemys > Malaclemys terrapin. The sequence continues at coordinate 144,984,636 of NC_071508.1, read as the reverse complement.
GTGAGTGGCTACAGGCCGAGAGGCTCATTTCCCAGATATCATGATGAATGACTTGCCGCTGGTTTGCGATTGCCTTTTCCTTCACCCCACGTGCACGGGGAGACAAGTTTTCAAGACTGGTGAAGATTCTGGAGCAACCATGCAATTCATCACAGGCTTCCCTATTTATTTTCCATCCCTAAGCTGCGCATTGCTACCAAGGCAACATGGAGGAGGTGCAGTACTGAGCTTACTGTCAATCCCTTTCTGCCCAAGATATTGATCTCAGCATTTTCGGGGAGTTCGGTTTCCAAAGTAGTGGTTCTGAACGGTGCCAGACTGATTGCTCTGATGAGTGGAGCTAGCCATGGAACGGGTGCTGGTGGGCAAACTTCCCCTTGATGTGGGACTAGTTGTCCAGGGAGGTTTGAGTCGAGTTGGAGAGCAGATCACTTTCCACCCTATTTAATACTTGGCCTCTCTGCTATGCTCCACCAAAAAGAGAGGCAGCGGGTGTCAGATATGGTGACGGTTATTCATAAATTTTAAGGTCAATATGATCTGAGCTCCTGCATAAGCCCAAGGCAGAGAATCCCACCCAGTAACTCCTGCAGAGGAAGGAACTATTCCTCCCTGCTACCTAAGTGTCAGTATTGACAATCCTCAGCACAGAGGAGAAGCGCTAATATTTCTTCACATACCAATGATGCTCCGTGGCTATCAACCTCAAGGCTGATCCTGCAAGAAGAGCCACCACAAATGTGTCCCCCTGCTGAAGAGAGGTACCTGGAGCACCCAGCAGCAACCCGGCTGGGAAGCAGGGCTGCCTTCTGTCCAAGTTCATATGTTCCCTTCCTGCATCCCTGCCTGTCCCACCAATTCAGGATCAGCCCCCTTGTGATTAACCTGCCGACTACTGCAGGAGGGCCACAAGTCAGCAGACAGGTAGCAGAGACGCTATAACAGATCGAGAGCGGCCTGTCTCGGGGCCCTGGGAGGAATGGGACCTTTGGAGGCAGTTGGGTGACAAGAGCTGGCCCAGGGGGAACACCCAACCCAGCAGAGATGGTGCAGCCTGCTGGCAACAGCCACATGGGGAACTGCTGAGTTATTGCAAGAGGCTAACACAGCACGGTCCCCAGCTAGTCATACTGTGGGGCTGGCTTTTAACGGAGAAATGGACAGAGAGGGGCAGCACAGGTGCCAGATGGCTGGGCCATGTGGGTAGGTTGGAAGACAGGTGCACACACAAGGACATGCTATACGGGGAGCTATCAGAGGGAACAAGAACAACAGGACGTCCCAAGCGTCGCTATAAAGACACATGCAAGCGAGATATGAAGGAATTTGGAATTGATCCTGACCAATGGCAAATCTTGGCAAGTGATCATAATCAGCGGCGCCATCATCTCCATCAGGGTATCAAAGTCCATGACAGAAGCTGGCACCTACAGCTTGATGAGAAAAGAGCCCGTAGGAAGCGAGCAGCTCCCAACCGAGATAGATACATTTGCAATAACTGCCAAAGATCATGCAAATCTCGGATTGGCCATGAGACATTGCAAGCCATCTACATCATAGGCTGCAATTCCCACCATCTCTCACAGATGAAAGGATGCCAACAAGGTGCCAGACCCAGGCCCTCTCAGAGGTCCAGAGAGGCCCGGGCCACTTCCAGCTTTTGAGGCCCCTAGGCATAATAAAAATTTAAAATGATGACCCGTGAAAACAAAATAAGGCACCAAAAACTAGACGTAAAACTATAAAGACACTAAAATGTAACAATTTTCTACCTTTCAACACGCACTTGACCCAGCACCAGCCACTAGGAGCGGTTTGTTTATATAATCAGCTGATCTGAGCAGACACGTTCATCACGGTCTAATCTTGTGCCATCAGAACCGATACATTATTCTTAATATTTATGAACATTTTTAACTCTTTAATATGACAAAATCTATATCAGCTAACAAAAAAATTATGTCTTTTACCAAATCACATCTCTGATTTGCTTAAATTTGCAGCTCTAAGCTGAGAGAGTGGGTCACATTTTGGTCCAATAGGGCCGCGCATAAAAACAAGTTGTGAAACTTATCAAATGCCAAAAAATTAACAAGGGTCTAAAACTGAGGCCCCCTTTGAGCTTGAGGCCCAGGCCAAATGGCCCTCCTGCCCCTCCCTCCCCCTGATTGGCCCTGGCCAGACCTGGGGAGCCCAAGCCCCTCCATTTGACACCACCTAGAGCAGTAGTTCTCAACCTTTTGTACTGGTGACCCCTTTCACATAGCAAGCCTCTGAGTGCCACCCCCCCCCATTAAATTAAAAACACTTTTTTATATATTTAACACCATTATAAGTGCTGGATGCAAAGTGGGGTTTGGGGTTGGAGGCTGACAGCTCGTGACCCCCCATGTAATAACCTCATGATCCCCTGAGTGGTTCTGACCCCCAGGTTGAGAACCCCTAGGCAGAGACGACCCATGCCTGCTGATACCGGGGGGACAGAGTGAGGGCAGACAGCTTCAGCAGTGTTGCAGCAAATCTGGGGTGGCACATGACCCTGCATGCCCCCACCGCCATGCGTCGCCCCTGCCTAGAGACTACCCTTTGCTTAAGCTAGTAAGCCTACATTTAAAAATATATGGAGATATACCTATCTCATAGAGCTAGAAGGGACCCTGAAAAGTCATTGAGTCCAGCCCTCTGACTTCCCTAGAAGGGCCCAGTACTGATTTTTGCCCCAGATCCCTAAGTGGTCTCCTCAAGGATTGAACTCACAACCCTGGGTTTAACAAGGCCAATGCTCAAACCACTGAGCTATCCATCTCTCAACCTTGTTGGTGACCTTTTCTGCCAGCCCTAGTGAGTCATCTTTTCATTTTACCTATGTGTCTGAGCCTTTGGGGACACACTGGGTGCTACAGCCTATAGCATGTAGCCGCTAAAGCATCATGAATGAGTTGTGGTGCACATACTCCGGCGACCCCAAGGGGTGGTATGGTTACATGCTGCCTAGAGCCAGGACTTCCCATTCGCCAGCTTCTTAGTGGAATACTGACATCATACACCCTGAATTGGCCTGAGTGGTTGTATTTCCATACCGATCAGAGGATCTCTGTTACCATGGTGCATCTGGAGAGAACTGATAGGCTATGGTTATAAGGAAATATATGACGGGGAAATACCTCAAAGAGGGCAGTAACCCATGGTTCAGAAGAAAAAAGCGGGAAATGGCCTGGATACTGTGTTAATTTCAAAAGTAAACATCTTTGTTAACAAACCAAAAAGACACCCACCCCTCACCCCCAGTTCTACAGTATCTGCACTTGTGACATGTCAGGAAAATGGGACCAGCCAGGCTAACAATTCAGATAAGATCTCGCCAGCAGTGAAAGTAGCCGCAAAAGGAAATGTATATTGTTCGAAACCTCAATTAATTTAATCTAGTGCATCACCCAAAACAAATGATCGTAGCAGATAAAACAAAAGTCTAGTCAACCAAAGAACAAAGCTAATGCAGTCATAGTTTGCAGTTCAAAGATATTTTGTTTACTTGCCCGATTCAGAGAGATCCATTTCCCCTAAACAGGACATGAATAATTTAAGGTTGTTTCCTATGATGCTTTTCAGACTACTTGGTGTTGCCAACCAGAAGGCTGATATGGGAACAATACGGAGATCTCAATCTTGCTGGTTGCCTGTTGCCTTCTGTAAATAAACCGCAGGAATAAACGACTTCCCGGCAGTAAAAGTATTCATGCTGCTTTGTTTAAGTCAAGAATCTACATGATGTGCATAGGAGCTGCACTGTGGGGAGTAGGCTAGCGTTGGACTGGAAGAATTTACAGGGAGGATCGAATTGGCAAAGGACGCCTGCTGGTTTTGGTGGCACAGTGCTTCAATCCACACATGCAAAGGGTAGGCTGAGACCTGAGAAGGCAGCGGTGCAGAGATGTGCTGCCCGAAGCAGAAGCACCATAACGCCTCCCAGAATTCCCCAGCAGGCAGGACATGCTCACCTGCTGTGTTACCCCTCAGGAGAGCTCAGGGTGTGTTTCCCAACGTGGCTCCCTTGGCCAGCATGTGAGGACAGACTGAAGGACGGCATGGATCCACCTTCCAGCCATACGCTGGGGGCACTAAGAGGGAGCAGTCCTGGTCTTCAGAACACAGGAGCTGCCGTTATGGCTGACCCCGGGCATAAGAGGGGAGAAGGAGGGTGAGACAAGCAACACCCGTTTGCCTACCTGGGCTGGAATTTGGCCTTAGATGTGAATTTGCAGAGTCCTGTAGATACCTAGGGATACGGGAAGAAAAGCTTTGTGATGTACAATGCTGGATGCCTCCCAGAACAAATGGTCAAAGTCCCTGCCCCAAAGAACTGCCCAGCTAGAATCTGGACATGGTCAAACGGACAAGAAGGTGAGCGGATTTGGGTGATGGTACAGAAGAGACGCTGCCTGGGCGTGAGAGGGAGGATGATGGAAGCCCTCTGGGGTAGGGACTGTCTGTATTCTTGGGCTGCACGGTGCCTCGTGCAATGGGACCCTGGGGACAATAACAATAGAAACAAGAATAATGGAAGCTCAGGTTTGAACACAAATCACCCTCTGGGTAAGGTTTGATCCCAGGGCTCCTGGACTCACCCAAGCCAACACCAGGTTGGCAAGAGCCTTCCAGCTGTACATTCCCGCCGTGCGGTTTTATGAGCTGTAAACTCAAAAACGAAAGACGTCCAAACCACACAGGCTCATTCGCTCCTATGTTTCCCCAGAGCTCCCTGCCCTGGCTTCTGGTCACCATAACCCCTTGTCTCAGTAATACCCTTCCTTTGAAGATATTGAACCTAAATGAGATCAGCTGCATCAAATTAGCTCCTAGCTCAGAATGTCAACCTGACCTAGCTCTGAATCCTGCCTGGAAATTAATCCTCGAACCTCCAGACCATTGTTTGCTTGGTGGGGCCTCTTCCAAGGGACCCCGCGCCAGGCAAGGAGCAGCAGGGATTTGGGGTCCCCAAAGAGCCCTGTGTAACCCAGACACCTCCTGGGTGTGGTGTTCTGTCCCATCTGGTGGCATCGAGACCACTTAAAGAGAGAGATTAAAATGAATCTGCTCTACAGCCTTCGCTAACCGCCAGTTGGCTTTTAGCTCAAGCTGTGGAGCAGGGGTCTCAAAGTCCCGGCCCGCGGGCCGTCTGCGGCCCGAGAACCTCCCCACTGCGGCCCACGGAAACTTTTTGAAAAGTTCTTTCATCCGGCCCTTGTGGCTGCCGGCCGAAGGTGGGGGCAGGAGGGAAGCGGGTAGGAGAGATTCACATGCCCCTCCCCGCAATGCTGCTCCTGGGACCCTCCCAGGGTTGCACTCGGCAATGTGTCATTCACCTTGGGCAGCTCGGCTCCCTGCAAGCGGTTCCCTATCCCTGCTGTTGCCAGCGGAGCCGCAGAGGAGAGACCCATGCAGCCACGCTGCCGGCTGTCTGCTGCAGGTGCCCCCCCCCACACACACAGCTCCCCTTGGCTGGTGGGGGGGGACAGAGATATCATCACTAGTTGCCAGGCAGAGTCAGCCATGGAGGCAGCATCACTAGTTGCCGGGCAGAGTCAGCCGGGGCGGCATGAGGCCAAGGGAGCAAGGGAAAAGGGTGGGAAACAGGCTGGGAGGTGGTGTGAACATTATCTTCAGTAACAGCGGCTCATGCACTAAGCTCCAGAGGTCCCAGGTTTGATAACGACCGGGTTCTGTCGGCGTTACAAGTGGGGACTCATCAGGGATTTCAACTGGGAAGTCTCTGAAGCTTGGGATGTGCTTCCTCAGCTAGGGGAAGTATGTAACCCACAGAGATGTGTGGGATACACCTGCACCTGATGCCCTTGCAGTTACCGCTGCAAACGAAACAAACAATGAACACTGGGATCTTCATGCTCAATGAAGTCATGTGCCAGTTTCACAGCCAAAGCTGCTGAAATTCAATCTGTGCAGCTTATCATCTGTTTATAAAACATCCCTCATTGTGAAGACATAAGACTGTGTGCCTTGGAAGTCTATTCACCACATGGGCTATTAAATCAGACTCTTCACTCCACCCACTGTCAGGGTAGCAAGTTGAGAGAGGCCACCTTCCCAGGACATACATGGTACCTTTGACTAGGAATCAGCTGTGATCCCATCAAACTATATAACTGAATGATCAAGAACAAGAAAAAAAAAACCTTCAGATATTTAACAATCACAAAAGCCTTTGTAAAGATAAAAATATCAAGATTTTGTATCTGGTTTCCCATGTGCAGCAGCTGGAAATATGCTTTTTAAAACTTGTTCAGTGAAACGAAAACTTCAGGGATTTACATGATGTTTCCTTTGGTCAAGGAAAGGCAAGATATATTTACACTAGTGTAATTGGAAAAAACACCTCTTGGATGCTTTAAGCATTTATGCTCAGGATCAGAGGGGTAGCCGTGTTAGTCTGGATCTGTAAAAAGCAACAGAGAGTCCCGTGGCACCTTTAAGACTAACAGATGTATTGGAGCATAAGCTTTCGTGGGTGAATGCCCACTTCATCGGGTGCATGTCACATCCGACGAAGTGGGCATTCACCCACGAAAGCTTATGCTCCAATACCTCTGTTAGTCTTAAAGGTGCCACGGGACTCTCTGTATGCTCAGGATGTACTCTTAATAAAATTGCTAGCCAGTAGCACAGCTCTCAGCTTTGAACATTAATACTGGAACGGACTTTATGATCACGCAAATTCTGTTGATGAAGCAGGGGTTGCTTAAGACTATTGTACTTTCCTCTTGTTATTTAACAATATAATTTTCCCTGTGGGAAATCAATATAAATATGGTAAGAGTTTCCAGATATAAGCCTCTCCATTTTTCCTGGGAGATACTGTGGCTGATTCAATTCCCACTGAAATCAATGAATGTTTTGCCATTCACTGTCATGGGCGTTAGGGTTACCGGATAGCAACTGTGAAAAAATGGGACAGGGGGTGGGAGGTAACAGGCACCTATATAAAAAAAAGTCCCAAAAAACTGGCCTGTCCCTTTAAAAACAGAACATCTGTCACCCTAATGGGAGTTGGATCAGACTCCTTTTCCTTGCCAACTTCCCTAGAGTTATTATACCGACACTTTGATCAGGTTCACGCTTCCTCCAATTCATGGGCTTTCATTCTCACTTCTTGAACATCTCCTGGGAGTCCACACGAGAACTCCGAGCGTACTCAAGTACTCTGAAAATGAGGCTACTGCCACGCCTGGGGAAATGGGTTTTTTTTTCAATTGAATCGGGACAGAATTACAGTGACTACAGCAAATAAGGTTCCACTTCCCATGCCTGAACGCTGAGAAATAATCAATTTTGACATTATCCTGACTATTTATTATGGCTCCTAAAGTGTGCAAAAGAGCCCAAACATTCAGAGGGATGTCCCGGTCTGTCCATGCACTATACTGCAACTTATGCTGCCGGCAACAGGGTCTTTCCTCAGACCCATGAACAGGCCTTAGACCAGTGGTCCCCAAGCTTTTCAGCATCACGCCCCCCTTTACCTCTGTTTGCCCCCCGCCTGGAGCCGGGGCCAGGAGTGGGGCCGCAGCTCTCCAGAGAATGGGGGGAACGTGGATGGGGTAACAGGGCCAAGGCGGAGGTTGCAGCTGGGGGTGAGTCTAGTGTCAGGGCCGGGGCATTGCCAGGTTAAAAATCAACGTGTTCACTCGTGCATTTACCTCTCTATTGGATGCCTCAGTCATCCGCCAATTTTACAGCTAGTTACTAGAGGCTAACTTGTTTTACTGGCGTTTGAGTCAGAGGAGCTGCCAAATCCTGGTTCTTCCTATTCACCAAACTGGGGATAAATTCACACTCAGGCCCTGCTCCGAAAGTCCCCTTTGTGCTCCCTTTTCTGTCCATAGGAGGGCTGCTGCTGCCTATAGGAAGGTGTGTGCCGGTAGGTGTCATTTCATAGACTATATCAGGTTTGGGGATTACTAATGAATTTTTTTTTAAGTCACTGCATCCGCGGCTGCACTGATGCTGAAGGCGTTTCCTGGGACTAGATAGGCTCGGTGTATTTCCCGCCCTTTGTTAACGCACTTGACCTTCGGTGTTGTGAACACCCGCACTCTCAGAGCACCTCCCGTCAGGATTACAGTGGGGGTTGGCAGCCTGCGCCAAGTCCCCAAAGCACATGTACACACACAGAGTCAGAGGCCATTCCAGTGCTGAAGAGCTCACAGCCTAGACAGACACAAAGAGCAGCAGGGGAAACAGAGGCACGCAACAGAGACACAAAGGGACGGTGTGATTTGACCAATGTCACACGCAGGTCAGTAGCAGAGCCAAGAACAGAACCTAGCCCCACTTCCCCGTGCTCTATCCATTAGGCCCTGTTGCCTTTTGAGTGAATGGCATAAACTCCATGTCCATTAACCCAGCTGCAGCCCATGAAGAGACAGCCACATAACGTTAAGCGGACGGTGCATCTGCACTCAGTTAACATATGCTAAACATAAATGAAAAAAGAAAAAGACCAGGGCTCAATCCACCCTCCCCCGCCCGCTCCCGAACATGGTATTACTCAGCATACAAATGTTACTTTTTCTTCAAAGTAAAAACTTCTGCATTTTATTTATTTAAACAAAAAAAACATTTTATAAGTGCAATAATGACATCCTTTGGCTTGGTGCCTCAAATGCCTGAGGCACGTATATGCCTCATTACAGCAACAGTACACGCCCGGCCATGTATTATTTCGTACATAGGCAGCTCGCTCTACACTCATTAAAATTTTGTAGGTACCAAACAATCTAAACAAAATCTAAAGTGCACAGCACCAGTAATTCTCCTATCATTAGTGCCGAGCAGAGCACAGGACTGCGTGACAGACGCGGCGGCTCGGTAGCGTGGCTCTGCAGCCAATACATCTGAAACTCTTTTGTGGTTCTAGTCCTATACATTTATAACCGCGTGCCATTTCTGTACACAGTAGGTGGTGATACTACCAAAAAAGCACACAGAGCGGCAGTCATTTCACATGCATCCCAGAACGTTTTGGACTTTGTCTCAGGTAATAAATAACATGAAACTGAATACACCAGAAAACCTCTGTCATATAAAAGGCAGGGTGCTTGGAAAGTCTGGTGTCTTAAATGCTTATAGGGGGGAAAAATGTAACTCGAAAGGGCCAAGCGAAATACGGAGAATGATCTTGCATTGTGTAAAGAGTAATTCCACTGGAAGGTAGTTATAAAGCAAGCATACAACAATAACTTTATTGAACCTACTAGCTTCTGATTACCTCGCAGGGTCCCAGAGCCCGGGCTCCAACCTGTACCTGAACTTCTACACCGCAATTATCCAGCGCCTTAGTTGGGGGGAGGGATAGCTCAGTGGTTTGAGCATTGGCCTGCTAAACCCAGGGTTGTGAGTTCAATCCTTGAGGGGGCCACTTAGGGATCTGGGGCAAAATCAGTACTTGGTCCTGCTAGTGAAGGCAGGGGGCTGGACTCAATGACCTTTCAAGGTCCCTTCCAGTTCTAGGAGATGGGATATCTCCATAAATTTAAATTTAAGCAAACAGGGTCCATATGAAGATTTACTGATCCTTATTGTCAATATTCTCTTCATCAGAGCCACGGTTAACACTGACTTTGAGATCAGTAAGCAGGTTGTATCTGGGCATAGGGAAGGTGATGCTTACAAAATTATCTGACCCTTTTGTAAGTTAGGACCCCATCTCCCATTAAATGCCAGAAGGGTTGATGCACCTTAACCCTTTAGGCTTTTCTGAAAACTCCAGCCATAAGGACCACTGTGCTGCTCTGACAAATGCTTCTTAAAATAAAAAAAACAAGGAGTCCTTGTGGCACCTTAGAGACTAACACATTTATTTGGGCATAAGCTCTCATGGGCTAGAACCCACTTCATCAGATGCTTCTTAAAATGTGTACCTTATTGTTCTTCTTTAATATTTGTATTATGGTAACAGCCAGATGCACCAATCAGTATCACGGTCCCACTCTGCTAGCCCCTCTCCAAACATATAGGAAAGGAAGACATGATCCCTTACCATTTGTAAGTAGCATGGATAAAGCCAAGTGTTAACGAACCTCAGACAACTGAGAATTGTCGGGCAATATCCTTTTACAAGATTTAATAGAGAGAGGGCCACCTTGGTTTTAAAGAAGAAAATAATACAACACAGTATCATGAGACATTGTCCTGTTTTATTTACTACCTACTTACCACCATCTTTAAAATGCTAGTGAATGTACAGTTATGGGAGAGATGGTTAAATAGAAGTAAAGACAAAGAGCCGCGTCTGCTTTCAGTTATACCACTGTACATCCAGAGTCAATGGTATTCCCCTGTCTGCAGAATCCAGGCTTCCCAGAAATATGATAAAAGACAAAAACACCCTATCACCTGTGGGTGAACGCTTTTCACAAAGCAGTCACTCTCTATCTGACCGCTCAGGGTACGTCTACACTGCACTTAAAAACCTCCTTCTGACCCATGTCAACTGACACAGTCTCAGGCTAAGGGGTTGGATAATTGCGGTGTAGAAGTTCAGGTACAGGTTGGAGCCCGGGCTCTGGGACCCTGCGAGGTAATCAGAAGCTAGTAGGTTCAATAAAGTTATTGTTGTCCATTGCAAATGGCTTCCTGGGTCCAACTCTTCATGGATTTCTCATCACAACCTCATTAATCCATGCTTCATTTTCATTTCCCCAAGAAGCTCTCACTTGGGGCCAGATCCTGTGAGCTCCTGAGTGTCCTCTGCTCCCACTGAGTTCTGTAGGGTTGTGGTTGCTCTGCATTTCATTGGAGGCATTCAGCAACTTGAAGAATTGGGTCCTTAGTGACGTCTCTTGGCACTTCGTTAGGGAATAGCCCTCACATGCTGATTGAACGCCTCCCACCAAACCACTGGAGGGATTGTTTTGCTCCGTGACATGCCCTCTCTCTTTTGGAGCACAAAACAGGAGACCCATTAAAGACAAAATCATTCCAATATCCAATTAGGAGTCAGCTGGGGCTCACAATCCTTGTAGGCATAGTAACAGCCTTTCAGCTATACAACGCAGGAAGTTTGACAAGATTCCTGTCTGGCCTGTCTACAAACTGGGGAGTCTGACATCTCCTCCGTTATATAACAGCTTTGTATAATGCACTTCTCTAGCCAGGATGGGCAAATAAGGCACATTTTAAAGGCAATGAGTGGTATTATCAGAAGCACTCAGCATTGGCCTAACTGCTCCCCTTGCAATCAGTGGTAAAACTCCAATTGCTGTCTGTGGAGCAGAGATAGACCAACTCTGAACACTGTTGAAAATCCCACCCAACATCTCCAAAAGCAACCTCTCAATTTGCACCAGACATGTTAGGTTTCCAGGGCTTCTGCACCCAGAACTCCCGGATTTACAGACACAAATCTGCTGACCATACTTCATGGTGCTAGGCCCAGTCCAAGAACGTTCCCCACTGGAGAGCCAAGAAATGTCTACTGTATTCTATACAAGTCCTTCTATGACCGCCGGCACTGTAGTGCACTAACCAATGTGACTAACATCTCTCGTGTGTGTTTATTCTTTCTACTATCCATCTGTGGGGTAAGAATTCTACTGTCCATGATGGGTTTGGGGTAGGCTGACCAGATAGAAAGCATCAAAAATCAGGACCAGAGGTGGGGGGTAATAGCTCAGTGGTTTGAGCATTGGCCTGTTAAATCCAGAGTTGTGAGTTCAATCCTTAAGGGGATAATTTGGGGATTGAGTTGGGGATTGGTCCTGCCTTGAGCAAGGGACTAGACTAGACAGCCTTCTAACCCTGATATTCTATGAATACAAATATGAACAAAAAGACCCTAAAATCAGGACATCTGGTCATCTTAGTTTGGGGAGAGACCAGGAAGGGTGATACTGAAGTGTTTTGCTCTCTGTCACCCCTTTTTCAATTTCTATATAGGCAGAAGAGGTGTCCTAAATTTGCCATATCGATTTTGAAATGATTTCCTCCCCTTCCTGTTAATAGCTGGAATAGCAGGACTGCTGAAAGAGCAGACAGAAGTGCATTGGGAACGCTATCTTACTTTGTTAAGGAATACGGTTGCTCTCAAAAATGTTAAAAGAAAAATAAGTGCCACCATATACAAACTCTGAAAAGGGTTGGTTGAACATTAGATTATATTCTAATATGGGGGGGGGGGAGGGAGGACAGGTTAACAACAGGACAGAGCCCTGCCCCAGTGGTTCAAACAAAATTGATGCTGGCACTGGCTGAAAATGGTTATTCTGCTAGCTGTCAGGTGGGGAATTTAGCTCCGAACAACACAAAACTAATTGCCAATATTTTTTTATTTCTTCACTATGTTAGTGAGCTAAGCAGTCCAGGAGAGACTTTGGGCCGTCTCCTCAGTCGGTGTCAATGACTGTAGCTTCATTGGAGCTAATGGGGTTATACTGCTGCTGTAAATTGACAGTGTGTGAGAGGAGAACCTGGCCTTTTAATTTGGCCTGGGAGTTTATTTCTTTAAGTGACAAAAATCTTAACCCTCCAAATGAAACTCTTTAAAATAGGTCAGCTTTTCCGCTGTATTGAAGGGATTCAGGGCCAGTGTGATCTCACACAATGGTTTTGGTGGGGAGTGGCCTGATTTCTGCCAGTATAACTAAGATCAGCGTCAGTTCCTTTATCTGGGGAACACCTTTATTCGTAGGAATTGTGCTTGTAACAAGGCTTTTCAGGAACATGGCAATTGCGCACGTGAACGCATCGCTTCCTGCATTACTATGCTAGAGAGCGCAACCAAGCATCTCTAGCTACAGCTGAGAACTAAGTAAGACTGCTCTTTTACAAATATTACATGGCTCAGTCCATTCTTCCCTGATTAAGAACAAAGGAAGAAAGGAGTCATTTATTGCCATGAGTCACTTCAGATACAATGGAAGGAATTCCACGAGATGACCGCGACCAAACAAAAGCTGACATTAGGAAAGCCATGTCGAAATACTAATTTAAACTGTCAACTTGAGGAAGGTGCATGACAGAGGGAGAATTCAAACTTTAAAGAGCCCATAAATCATAGCAGAGATGGGCTGAGTGTGAAGGGGCTCAAATACGTTCAATTTTAAACTCTTAGAATATTGGAAATCTCCCTCCTAATTTGGGGGTGAATTTATTGCTTCTCTCTCCAAAAATTGCATAGAAAAACAAATAAAACAGGTCAAAAGTTCACCCGGTGAAAGTGAGCTTAGCTCAATTGAAGTCACCAGCTCAGGATCTGAGCCTCGTACTTCTCCATCAGTATTTGAACGCCGGATAAAAATCATCCCATTTGATGTGCTTGCTTTACAAAAGGGGAACAATAGTTTGGGCCACAGTCTCAGATAAGGTAAATTGGTGTAACTGACTTCAAGGGAGCTATTTCAATTTACACTAGCTGGGGATCTGGTCCGACGTTTTTGTTTACTGCCGTTTACAACCAGGGCCAGATTCTGTCCTCATTTACATTGGGTATATCCAGAGTAACTCCACCTAATTCAGTCGAGACCCACTTTCCATCAGTGTAACTGAACAGAACTAACCTAGCTAATAAAAGTTAAAAGATATAGAATCATAGGACTGTAAGGGACCTCGAGAGGTCATCTAGTCCAGTCCCCTGCACTCATGGCAGGACTAAGTATTATCTAGCCCATTCCTGACAGGTGTTTACTCAAGTTCAAACAGGAATTAAATTCTGGAAAGTCCTATGTTGTACAGAAGGTCCGACTAGATGATCACAATGGTCCTTTCTGACTTTTATGCCATTTTGTACATCCCGCACAAGTTTGGGGTCACTGTTTTGCTCTGTAAAAGCCTGTCTTTTAGAGATCTTTTAGTTGTTCCTGAAGACGGTTTTATGTTATTTCTCACATTCCTTAGACCTCTTCCCAATTCCTTAGACCTCTTCCCAATAATTTTTTTCTGGGCATTGATTCCAGATAAGGAAATCAAAGCTGTCCTCCTTCCATTGCAGCATCCATCTGCTGTTTGCTGAGCAGGGGCAGGGTTAAGAATGATTGCCTGGACTGGTTGATTCACATCGCAGACTTGAAAGAGGGTTCCAATGGTCTATAAGGGAAGCCTGGTTCTCCAGCACCTTGTGTGGCCATTTGGACCTGATTTGCATTTTACACCTAGCGTGCCCAGGTGATAAGAACCGCATGAGGAGCAGGGCGATAGCAAATCAGACTCCAAGGATGTTTTTTTTCCCTAGCAGACCCCACTACCACTGCCTGCCTGTCTCATGTAGCGTGCGTATAGGACCCTGTGTCAGCGTGGGACTTACACGTCTTTATTCCTTCATTCCTGCTGGTGCCATACCCTCAGAACCAAGACACTGTCCATTTCTTTTGCCCAAGTGGGCAAGTCCCTATGTACAGTTTTATGCCCCTTTTAAAGATTGCTATTAATTCATTGATTATTATTATTAAATAAAAAAAATCCTGAAATCCATGAGGGCAAATGAAAAAATCATGAGTTAAACAAACAGACTGATTCCCCCGTGGTCCAGAAGGCAGCTGATGAGGTCTCCTCTCCCCACAGGGTCTTTGCTTTTCCCTTATGTCCTCGTCAGAAGTCAAAGACCAAGAAACTTGTGTGATTAGTTATTGAATAAATAATATCCATTGTCTACGTATCTGTCTCAGGATTTTATACTGCTACCCACATCCCTGTAGTATCTGAGCGCCAGGCCAGCAACCAAACTGTTCTGAAAACTAGCAATGGTGGAGAAGTTGGATCACCCAGAGATGCGGACATTCCCCTTGGAACTGCTTTGATTTCTGCTTAGCTGCCGTTCTGCTTAGGACACCGCTGCGTTAAGGCAAAAGTACTGTTTCAGCTTTGTCTAGAGGGTCTGTAGCCATGTGGGGGGAGGGATAGCTCAGAGGTTTGAGCATTGGCCTGCTAAACCCAGCGTTGTGAGTTTAAGCCTTAAGGGGGCCATTTAGGGATCTGGGGCAAAAAAAATCTGTCTGGGGATTGGTTCTGCTTTGAGCAGGGGGTTGGACTAGATGATCTCCTAAGGTCCCTTCCAACCCTGATATTCTATGCTGTGGGGGGGAAACTGACATAAGCATCTCACAGGGGTTACTGGAGTGAAGTCACCCACAATGTTTGTGTAAATTCAGCCTGAAGTTTAGAAAGTAGGGGCTTTTTAAAAAGAGAGAACATAAATGAGGTGCAGACCTTGTCACAAATAGGGACCACACCTCAGACCAGATGAGTTTTCGGAGCTTTGCTATTGACGTTGATGGGACCAAGATTTCACCGACATCTCTACGTTTGGCTACGATTGTTAGCGGTTGGCAGTCCTTCCCCTTTTCGAAAGCCAACACAGCAGCCTGGGTGACCTCAGAGCCGTTCTCGATAGACTGGAGGCGGAGCTTAACATCATACATACAACAACCCCACTCCCCCACCTCAGAACTGGCGCCCTTGCTGGCACTCTCAGAAGAGAGGCTAAGTACTGAATAGACCCTCACTCGGAGGTGCAGGCCCCTAAATCTCTCTCAGCCTGCTTCTCGGAGTGAGCATCCAGGCCAGCCTCCATTTAGTACTTAGCCTCCCTAGTGCCTAAGGTCCCAAGGCCAGCGCTGATAAGATGAGCCCTCACACCGCTCCTGTACATCAGGGCTGAGGCACAGTGAAGTCTGCCTTTGGTGGGTGGCTGTAGGCCTTCACAGGCTCCAGTGGGAAAATTCAATCCTGACTTAACTCCAGTGAGGTCAATGGAGGTACATGCTGGGCTTAGCTGACCACTGAATTGCTCCAAGCTTTCCACTATTGCAAGCCCATTAAAACGCCTGGCACAGAACTGAGGTAGTGGAGTGGTGAGTCAGGTGTTTGATGTCAGTGGCGTTACACCCAGGGTGGATTTGGCCTGGGGGGCAGTTATCCCAACACTTAAATGGCTCTTCACTAACCCCACTACTGTGCATCAGGAGTCATTTGCATAGGAAGGGGAGAGAAAACCCAGACTACCCCCTGAGAGTTGATAATAAGGCCAGCAACATACTGGAATCATAAAGGGATCAGGCTGCAAGGATCTGGTACTGAGTGTTGCCTTATGCTTTAGCAGCTTTGTTGGCTCCCAGACCTGGGACCCTATGAACTTTCCACCAACTCAGTGAAGATATTGCCACATATTTTAGAGCCAAATTCATCGTAAGCCTACAGAACGCACTCTTGATGAAGAGTGAGTCTTTCCGGAGAGACACAGAGACACTGCCAAGTTTGGAGGGGGCTTGTTTGCCAGCATTTGAAATGTGGGTGAACGGTTTGATTCAGATGGGTAATTTAAGGACCTACCCGTATGCCCAGGAAGACCACATGAAGCCAACCTAAATACCCTGTGTGTCAAATTAATGTGTCTTTAGAGATCCATAAATATATTTGCAGTTGGCCATATTTTTGCGCAACTTCCTTCTATGTTTGTAAACACTGGTGAAATAGGCCCAAATCTGCGTGCACCTCCAAGCAGTTACAGAACGTACTGTAATTCTGTAATGCAAAACAGAATGGCTCGCTCACTGTGCAGCTCTGGGTAGGATTCCTGACATAATCCTTTTACGTATTTTATGTTAATCACTTCCATCTCGGGAACACACGCAAACAATACCCTGTTAGATGCTATGTTTGGCACTTAGACAGAAGTGCAATCTGCAGCAAGCACTCGGGTGGCGGATGGGAGGCTAAAACTGACTGTATCTGAATGGGAGACAATAGGTGGATGCCGGAAGTTGGAAGGAACCAAAAGATAATGTGCAAAGGTCAGAGTCACAGTGAGTTATTTGTTAGGAATTTTTTTTCTGTTATAGGCTCTTCACATAGAAGATGTTTCTTTCACCCACCCACCATTCTGCATGAAAATGAAAAACCTTTGCTATTACATCATTTCATGTAGTCACTGAGGCCCAACACCTACGTGTTCAGGGCCTGAAATGGAGAGAAGCCAGAGTAGCTTTGCTGCATGGGAACAGGAAGCCAGTTGGCTGTGGACAGCTGGTACATGGATTTGCAACACCAGTATGCCCCTGTGCTCTGTGAGGGCTTCATCTGGGGTAGTATGGAGGAGTGCAGGCAGAGAGGCATTACAGAGACAGGGATGAATGGGGCCATGATCAAATGGCTGCAGAGTGGTATCGGAGAATACTGCAGTCCATGGGAAAACACATCTTCACTGATTTAAATACAGTTCACTCAGAAAATACTTTCTCAGTCTGTTCCTTTTTGAGCAGGTAAAGACTTGGGCCTTGCGTACGTCATCGGCTAGCAATGGGGACCTGACTGCTAGAACCAGGGCTTTGCTGCAGACTATGAAATCAGAAACTAAACAACGAGGAGCTACTTTATGGGTGGGAGGGAGGAAGTCCGCTGAGTCTTGGAAGAGGGCTCGCTTTAACGCTGGTGTGAATAGGTGACTCTGTGGGAACCTGGGAGGTCAGAATCAGGCCCACAGACTTTTTAGTAATTCTTTAAAATAGCTCCTGGAGCACAAGGATTAGAAGAGAGGGAACACAAGGCGGCATGTTATTGCAGGCGCAAGTGTTTAAAAAGTAAAAATCAAATAAGCCAGTTGCCAAAGCACAAATCAAATAACAGTTGGTGCTGTTGAAACTCAGCAAATGTGGCTCATCTTCTGTTTATAAAACATAAGGCTATGCACCTCAGCAAGCCTACTCCCCACATGGGCTATTAAATAAGCCTCTTCCCTCCATCCACTGATGGGGTAGCAAATTGAAAGCGTCCATCTCCTCGGGAGGTGCATGATACATTTGCACAAACCAGGAATCAGCTGTGATCGTCCTGAGCTGACCAGCAAAAATCCCAAATCCGCCAGATATATGGTCATTACAAACGTTTTTGCCTGGGTACAAAAAACTTAGGATTCTGTGTGATATTTTCCTATTACGGCAGCTGGAAATAAGACTTTCTTCATTACTCAGGGAAACTAAAACTTCAGGGACTTACATCATGTTTCTTTTGGTCAAAAGACTGGTCCCACTGGAAGAGCACCGCTTGGATGTTTTAGGCATTTATGTTCAGGATGTACACTTAATAAAATTAAAGGGTAGCAATGAAGCCCTTAACGTGCAACATTAACACTTACTGAGCAAATTCTGTTGTTGAAATATTTCCACCGAAATCATGTGCTTTTCCTATTGTTATTTAACAATAAATCTGGCCCCCAGAGAAAGGAGTACAAATATGAATTTAACAGTTCCCAGCATCTCCAACTTTTCCTGGGAGATAAATAGCTTAGAGAGCTCCGTACAAAAATTTGTTATTCTTGATTTTAGTCCAATAATGCTGTAAGCGGCTTCTGTAGAAAAGAGCAAGTATCCAGGCTCTTCAAGAACCAAGTGAAACGAAGAAATGTCATACAAGCTGTTTGATATGTTCTTTTATTCCAGTACTAAAGGGTTAAATATCTCATATTATGTATGCACATTAGCTAGCCTGAAGTCCATGTGAATTGTTTTGTTCCTAGTGGCTAGATGTGCCTCGGAATAGTAGTTTCACCACTTTTTTGCAACAAGCCTGTTGCAACTATTGTTCTAGCTTATACCTGTTCAATCAGCCTTGAGTCAAAGCCCCACAGAAGAGCAGTTTGAGAGCTGTTTGTGAGTGTTAAGCTGGTTAAACTACTGTTTCGATCTTATTTTTTGGAAATGTTGCTCCGTGAATAATAAAAGGTACGCCTAAAGTATTCAAACTTGGTTCTGCCCCAGCATAGAAGGCATGTTAGAGTAAAGAGCTGAAGTGCTCTGCACTCCTTCAAACCCTGACCAATGAAATGGTTCCTACTGGGCCATTACCATCATCATGAGAGCGGTCCTAAGGCTCCTCTGAATTACACAGCAGCCCAAACAGGCCTCCCAGGATCAGGGGAGCAGAAAACTGACCTGGAGACTCCCTGTTTTTGGGTCCTGCACTGAACACAAGTTAGCCAGACCTGAGGATCTGGCCCACTAATGTTTGCAAGTTGCTCCGATAATATTGTGACGGTGGCCACACAGATAACAAGAGAGATGCCGTCCAGATACTGGAACAATTCTGCCCTCAGTGACACCTGAATGTGACAAAGGGCAGAATTTAGCCCATTATGTTGATGATTTATTCTTGGTAGTGAAATATTTTTAAAGAAACCATAAAGAGGGATTTATCAAGCTTGTAAAGTGAGCTGGGAAGGAGAACTTTGTTATTCAGCAAATTGAAATACACTCACATCCACAAGAACTAGTGAGTGTTGTGTGACAGTTCTGCATACAGTACAAGGCACTGGAACTTCCATTCCAAGAGAAGAAGGTTGATGTGTGTTACAAAGGAAGGTAGACGACAATACTTGTGAGCACTGGACATTTTGACTTAATAGCTCCTCAGGCATTGAACAAAATGTTAAAAGAAATCCAGCTAAAACTTTACCTGGGAAACAGTGGCTGGGACAGTTAGCAGCAGAGCCACCCAAGTGATTGACAGATCAAAATATTTACTTAAAGCTTGCATAAGGTAGTTATAACAATAGCAAGAACTTCGATAATTAGAGCCGCCTTTTGCAGTTTCAGGTAGAAGCACCTGTCTTTATTCCCAGATCACCTCTCAGTCTCTTGCCACCCAGATGTTTCAACGGGCTTCTTGTTGGGATCCTAAGACCTTAATGATCTATTGGAGGCATTGCATTTTTCACCTGGTATCCACAAACTACTCATTCGTCCTCTGGCTTTCTCCAACTGAACACTTGTTTCTCCAGCGCTAGTTTTTAACTGAAGTTCTTCAAGGATGTATTGAGCTCTTCCATATGAGTAGTTCAGGATCTCAGGCATTTCAAAGCTTTGAGCTGTACAGAGAACTCAAGTTAGCCTTATTTGTGGTCTGGCCTATGAAACACTACCCCCCCACCCTACCCCCAAAAAAGCAGCAGCTAGAAATACCGCTAAAGCACTATTGTTTCCTATGATTTAATTTGTTGCCACTGCTCAGCAGCTCCATCTGTTTACAGCAATCCGCAGTTAAGTGATCATGGTTTACACTAGATATTTTTGAACTTGCAGTTATTTTATACGGAGCGAGATCATCCCCAAAATCGGCCTCTCTCATTACCGCAGGGGTGTAGATAGCTTGTGTTTACTTAATGTACTGGAAGTTCAAATATTTAGCTTGCGGTTTAGATGGCTGAACAATCTGTACTGTAGTTAAACGCTACGTATGCATCTTGAGGTTGAGAAGAGGGAACAGGTCTGGGTCTGAACAAAGCCCAAAATATGCACATGTGTTTGTCAATATATCTGATCCCCACCCCCCACAAAAAGAGTGGATGTGCAAGAAGGCATGAATCAGGCCAAACAGCCTGCTGATGGTCGTTTGACAGAATATGTGGGAACTTGAGTTTACCTGGAATTTATGAACTGGGAAGGCTATTTCTCATAATGATTAACAGTGAGTCACAAAATAAACCCTGGGTCATTCACAAGCCCAGGCACTTTATGTCTGGTGTCATGAGAGTGAGAACAGTTGTAGGGCAAAGGAAGGTCTCATGACAGTCTGTTAACTAATTTTCGTGCTCAGAGTGAAGACGTGTCCTGGAATTTTTAAAAAACTATCTTTCGTGACCCCAAATGTCTCCAAAAGCAGCTTTGTGAGAAGCAAGAGCAAGAAAAAAAAACTCATATGGGTATAAATGCACCGTCAGAAAGCAATAATGTATACAACTTTCTGGAAATATCAGATAATATGTTTACTACCAGCCTGGGACTGGGATAAAAATCCAGAAGGCTGCCAAAGAGCAGAAACAGCTGGTTACTTAAATCTGTGCCTCGGTACAGATGCAAAACAATAACACTTAGCTTTTGTATGGCACTTTTCACCTCTGGGTGAACCCCAAAGCACCTTAGAAATGAAGGTGAGGTCCCTTAGCCACGTTTTACACTTGAAGTTTTCACGTGAGAAGCGTTTCATAAGCACCCTTATTCTCGACATGAGAAATGTTAGCAGAGTTTAAAAGCAATCCAGATTCATCGGTTGATTTGATTTTTGGTTTAACCTGTGAGGAAGCTAACACCAAAGGGACAGGGAAGAGAGGAAAATCAAGCGTTTCTAAGGTCAGTGGTGTGGATTGCAATATATTTACGAGGGCAGGGAAGGGAATGAAATCAGAGTGCTGTCTGAGAAGCTACTGGCAGAATTGTTATTTTCCATTCATCACGAGGGACCTGATCCAATGTCTGCTGGAGTCAATGGAAAGATTCTCATTGACTGGCCATTGGAGCAGGTTCTATGAACCACCAGGGAGCCACTGATGCAAGTAAAGCAATTTCTTTCAAATCCAGTGAAGTCACATCAGCTGCTAGAAGGGCCATGGCCGGCCAATATGCAGCACCAATAATGTGGCTCTGCCCGGTGCGGGGTCTGCCTGAGGGGGGCCATGCCAGCAGGATTCAAGCCTCACACACAATGTGGGGAGCAACGTTGCTGTGAGGCACTAACCTGGAGACTGTGGAAGCATGGGAGGAGTCTCGGGGGCCAGGAATTGCCTTGCTCCACTGTCTCACAGTCCCACACCCAATCTGTCAACCATGCCCACGTCTGCCACGGTGTCTACAGGACACCAGCCAGTTAACAGTGGCTTGAGGGGCAGATGGGACTAGGTCGCCCAGTACTGTAGATATTTACAGTTATCGGGGGGGGGGCAAATGACCCATGTTTATATGTAAATAAAAATGCTCCCTTCACATGCCACTTGTCTTCTCCAATTGTAAGCTCTTTGGGGCAGGGAGCCATATTTTCATGTGTTGGTACAATGACCAGCATCGTAAAGCCCCACTCCAGATCGGGGCTGTCACACTGTCTGGAGCAGCTCACGGCCAGGAGTGCCAGCCTCAGGGCCGACACCCCAAATGGGTAGTATGTTCTAGAATTAGATTTCACCAACCCAGTAACAAATGTTGAACTCCTGACGCACTATCACAGTCTGATCATGGAGTCACAGACAGTCCCCGTGGGCACTCTGGTCTTTCTTGCCACACAGGCAAACTGGACTTAGTGATAGTTGGTTGCCACAGACCAAAGATCACAAAAGATTCAGGTTGCTTCCAGTCCCAAGAGACCAGTCACTTTTCCCAGGTCAATTTGTACCTCAGATCTCACACCAAAGACAACGCTTGTAGCCAATCCTATAGTAAAATAACTCAGGATTTATTAACTAGGAAAAATAAATGAGTTATTGACAGGTTAAAGCAGGCAAACATATATCCACACATGAGTTACTGTCTATGGTTTTAAAAAAAAAAAGGTGACAGAGCTGTAGCAATCTGTCAGCACTGAATGTCTTTTAGGGCTAACCCAGGCTGAGCCTGGAGATCTCTGCTTCTGTTTCTTAGCTCCAGCCCTGTGAGAGTCCAAACAACAAAGACAGAGAGAAAATTTTCTTGTGTCCTTGTTTTATCCCCTTCTTCCAGCAATCAAACTGACGGGATGGGCTTTCTTGCAGGTACCACCTTCATGGGCGTGAGAGAGCCATTAACCAAGTCTTTGTACTGTGATGTTCCACAATGACCCATTTAGTTTTGATAGCCCTCAATGGGCGGTGGACCATTCCTCCTGACTGAGTTCTGAGCAGGCATTTTAACAGTTATAAAGCAAAACGTACATATTACCTTATAGCACAGGATACATACATTCCAAGTGAAATTAATGCATGCAGCAATGTACAAGCATTCCATAGAGTCTAAACACCAATCTGATAAGTCAGACCCCTGTCTTGAACAATACTAACATACAGGTGAGCTGGTCTGGTTTCCAGCTCTGAATTTGTCAGTGCTCATTGAGGCTTAAGCTGTGGCAAGAGCTGGCAACTGGTTTGCCAGCATCACAGGGGCCTTTGGTGAGCCTGTACATTATTTGTTAATCAATAATAATGATGATGATGAGGGGGAGGTGTTATTATTCTCATTGGCCAGCCATAGTGAGCAGGGATGAGATTTCTTCTGGCTTTCATGCCTTGGGCATGCAATGTCTCTTTGCTAGGGCTTTGCAAAGGGAATGGGACTTTCACCCTGAATGGCCATTTGAAATATTGGAATAGGTTCTATTTCAAAAATGCTACGTCAAAAAACTGACGTTGCTAGGCACATGTATTATCAAATATCTTCAGGGCAAGACCACCACGCATTAACCTGCTGGACAAACACAGGCGCCTTTCACAGATCAAAAGGGAGAACGCTGCAGAACTTACCCTGATAGCAAACAGAATACATTTGGCATCAACAATTCCCTATGTGTTCTGTATACACCGCAAAATACAGCAAAGCAGAGAAGCACCAAAGAACATGCTGTCCTAGAATAAAGGCTGCCAGCATCCTGACAGAATTAGGAAGTCCTCTCTCAGAGATGCCCTCTGGACATGAAATTATACAAAGAAAGATTCATTAGGATCCATAACTAAATTGAGTCAAGGAGGGGGACAGTGGAACATTCCATTTTTGTTTTGGCACGTTGCAACACTTTGCAACCTTTAGGATATTGTTCTAACTAAGAGCTGGAATCCTGCACAACTGCAACACTGACAACTCAGTACCTTGTAGCAGAAATTATGAGAAGAGAAGACTTTACCTGAAAAAACCCTGAAAAACATACATGGCTCCAGGGCAGTGGTCACTCTAATTTCTCCCACCCATGTGCGAAATGAATTTTGTTATACGCACCACTATGGAGGTGATGTGTGACACATCGCCTCCATAGTGGTGCACATAACAAAATTCATGTGGTGGGGGTGGGGCCAAGGGGTTTGGAGTGTGGGAGGGGGCTCAGGGCTGGGGCAGAGGGTTGGGTGCAGGGGGTGAGGGCTCCGGCTGGGAATGCGGGCTCTGGGGTGGGACCGGGGATGAGGGGCTCAGAGCTGGGGCAGAGGGTTGGGTGCAGGGGGTGAGGGCTCCGGCTGGGAGTGCGGGCTCTGGGGTGGGACCGGGGATGAGGGGCTCAGAGCTGGGGCAGAGGGTTGGTTGCAGCAGGTGAGGGCTCCGGCTGGGAGTGTGGGCTTTGGGGTGGGACCGGGGATGAGGGACTCAGGGCTCAGGGCTGGGGCAAGGGTTGGGTGCAGGGGGTGAGGGATTTGGGATGAAGAAAGGTGCTCCAGGGGTTTGGCAGGGAGAGAGGACTCCCCACAGCTCTCTCTCCCTACAGCAGCACCTGGGCTGGGGGGGGGAGAGGCGGTAGCTCTGGGGCTGAGTCTGCAGGATAGGTGCCCCTCCCCCAGCCCCAGCAGGTCCGGGCCAGGGGAGGGCCACCCCTGGGGCCACACTGTCCCGGCCGCAGGAGGTCCCCTGGCGGGTTCCCTGGGTGCCTGCGCGGCAGTAAATAGGCTGCTGCACGGCCACGCAGCTTACAGAGAACTTAGGTCCAGTGGTGCTGGAACAATTTGTATAGTGGGGGGCTGTGAGCCATTGGACCAAACTGTAAACCCTGGATATAATGGAAACCACTTCAAGCCTGGAGGTGCAGCAGCACCCCCAGCACCTATGCATGGGTCCGATTGTGAAGCCCTTTCTCAGCAAAACTCCCATGGCAGCCGGGAAGGGAAGACTTGAAGCCACTGGCTTCAAATAGGAGTTTTGCCTGAGAAAGGACTGCAGGAGTTGGGCCAAACACATACCAGGTCACAGACGTTCACGAGTCTCAGAAAATTGGGGGTTAAGATGGGGAAAAACAGAGCTATGTCCCTAATAACCATTATCGGATGACTGAGATTTGTAATTAAATGGTAACCGTGGTTATTAAAGACTCCATTACAAAACTGCAGGAGAAGGGGTTGTGGCATTATTGTCACAGCAGAACTTCCTATTTTCACATCACCTATGAGGAAATGATCCCTGGTTTAACTACTTCCCCCTGTCTGTTTTAGGTACTTATATGGGCCCTATTGTATCTGATACACAATCTGTAGTGTCAAGTATCAGAGGGGTAGCTGTGTTAGTCTGGATCTGTAAAAGCAGCAAAGAGTCCTGTGGCACCTTATAGACTAACAGACGTATTGGAGCATGAGCTTTCGTGGGTGAATACCCACTTCGTCTGTAGTGTATTGAGCCTCATGGGCCACTGGAAGGGAAAGCAGAGCTGTTACTCCCATGTTGGGAACGGGACACACGGAGACTGTGTGATTTGTCCAGGATCACAGAGAAAGTCTGTGGTAGCACCAGGAATTGAACCCAGAACTCTCAAGCGTTAAGCTAAGGCACTAACCACTGGACCCTGCATCTATGAGGGGAGGAATTTGATCCATTGAGTCTGTTTCCTGTCTCCATGTGGCTGAACCCTTTTTACTCTTTGCTGAAACTCTAAGAGAAAATTTTTAAGAGAAAGTCAGAGTCATATTTTTGCTCAGAATAACTGTTCTTAAACAATTTCTCCAGTGCACTTCGCACAAATTGCTTATTTGACTTTAGCATGCAGGTCTTTTCTATGACCCTCTATTTTCTGTAACAAACATTTTAGTGCAGGTAATGAAAGGTACATCACATGCTTCAATCATGCCTGAATCCTCTGTGTCCCTCTCAAAACATCTCTCTGCAAAAACAAGACACTGGATGCTGGCTTTGAAGGAATGTTTTAAATAGTTAACTTTGAACTACCTCATTGAGATGACCAAGTGAGTAGATCACCTTCTAGTTGGCTATTGAATGGCTCAGCGAGAGTAGAATTGTCTCATTTTCTCCACAACTGTAAGAGCTGAAGTCAAGCCTGGAATGGAGTACAAAGAGCAAGACTTGGCAAGCGTTAAAACTGTGACCTACGCTAGTTCTGTGGGAAGGAACCTTCAGTGTTGTCGATTTTCATGCAACATCACCCGTTCCTCAAAACCTGCCAAAGGACCTTAAAGCTCAGCCCCTTCACAATTCAAGGGTGAGGTGTGTTTATCTAAAGGAAGGAATTCCCAGAGCAACTGAAGATTTAGGACAGAACATCTTCCATCAAGTTCTGTGGCTCTACCACATGAGGATTCCCACAGGCCAGCAGGGGGATTCTCCTAGGACCACTTAAGCAGCGGTGATGGCTGCTCTGCAACAGTGGAATACCCCAAAGCAGTCAGCGGGCATTGGAAAATCAAGCTCTTAGTCCTCCTCCCCTTCTCTGCTTGCATTGGCTTCCAGGTAACACATACCCAGATCAACCAACCTTCAAATAAAGGGTCAGAAACCTCATGTTCCTTTTCACACTGACAATACCACTTATTACTGAGTCCAATGGTGGAGAAGCCTCCAGCTATAAAATCAAAGTAGCAACACACTTTACGACTGAAATGCTACCCAGACCACCCCCAAAATGGAAAGGGCATACAAAGGGATATGGGAATAATACATCCAGCCTCCCTATTTCCCCATGGATACCTCAGTATGGTTTAAAGCAGAGGTTCCCAAAGTGGGCGATACCGCCCCCTGGGAGGTGCTGGAATGATCCAGGGGGGCAGTAGTAGCCTCGGGTGCAATTGGGGGGCGTTGAATAAAAATAAGGGGGCGGTGGAAGCATAAAGAAAGAATATAAGAAAATTTTAAAAAACCGTTCGTACATGTTTCATCTGTTGTGTAACATAGAGTTAAAGTTGTAGTGATTACTTTATTTTCCAAATAAATTCACAAATTATAACCGATCAGGTGTCAAGTCCGCCAACAGCTCTTAACAAGCAAGTGTTGGCAGGCGAGCGTGTCGCGCATTGTCGGGAAGTCCAGCATGCATCGGCAGGAATATGTGCGTGTAATGACTTGTTTACAATACGATACTATAAATAGGCGACATGTATGAAATCTAATTTAGATTGTTTCTTAATTGTGTAAAAAGCAGTTAACAATAGTGCAATAAGTATTTAAAATTTTTTATTCATATTCAATACCTTCGATCTTTACGGATTACGGATCACATACAAAGCAAATTGTATTATTGTTGTTTCAATAAAACAGCAATTTACACGTGAGTATTTTTATACATTTTCTTACATATCTACTGTACATTTCTGTGTCTCTAGTGCTTACTAATAAAATCGTAGCAGGCTTGTGGCGGTACAGTACTATTTGAAGTGTACAGTCAATATATTTGTCATATTTTTTATTACAATATTAACAAAAACGGGAATGAAATCGTAAAAAAACTGTTAACTATTAACATTTATTTATATCTATCGAATCATCTGTGTTAATTGGTAAATAAGGCGTGTGTTAATAAGGAACAATTATTTAAATAAGGGCAAACTAAATTAAAACTATTAACTGATTTTTAATTGATTATTTTTTAATTAATTATTTCTTGATAAATTTAGTTTGATATTTGACAGTTTAATATCAAATACATATATCTAATGCTGAGCAAAGAACAAAACCCAGTTTATTAGTTTCATTCGTATTTTAGTTTGGTTGTCTTTTGCCATCTTACGCAAAAACCACTGTATACCTGATGTCGTGGGCGATATTCTAATAACACATCTTTCTTTACTATATTGTAGGACGTAGGTAGAAATATAGATACATAAAAGAACACAAATTTGTCACTGCATCTTTCTGTTTGTTCGCTTAAAGAAGGTAGATTTCCAGGGGGGCGGTGAGTAATTTTTTTTCTGAAAAGGGGGCAGTAGGCCAAATAAGTTTGGGAACCTCTGGTTTAGTCCTTTGCTGGAGAAACCTTTCTGTGGGAACAATGGGAGATGCCAGGCATTCACTAAAGGCTATTGTCCCAACATATATATCTTCTCTGTAACAAGAGAGATTGGGGCCCTTGAACCAGGTTTTTGAAGACAGCTCCAATTGGGTATTGTCGTAAAGAGGTATTCAGAGGACAGAGAGAATGGCCATCCAGAATTGAACTGAACGAGCTTCCGAGCAAATGGGAATACATTTCATCCTGCATCTTTGTCTCAGTTGATCAGAGGAGGCAAGGGAAAGTTAGTGGCTCAGCAGATGGTATGGGGGAAAGGATCCAGGATGTCTGGGCATAGAAGAGAATTTTCCGGGGGAGGATCAAATTAGTCGGTAAATTATAGAAAAAGGTTGATTCATTCATAGCCTCCAAAATGCTTGTGCATAGCACTGGCACAGTCAGGAAGGCATGTGTGCAGGTGAACGGTACAATGCTTAACATGCTCCAAGATCATTCCGTGATAGACTTTGGAAGGGGAAGTTGTTAGGAAGGTGACAAAGCTTGAATCTCTGTATCTACAAATCTGATGAAACTGAAACATCGGGGAAAGCTGTCTTGACCTCTCCCTTGAATCATACTGCAGAAGGAGCTGGAAATCCCAAATTTAATGGCTATCACTGAGAAATAAAAATACTTCCCAGCTGCAGGACAGGGTATGCCGCGGCTCCTGCCAGGCCAGCCTTCACGGGGTGCAAACATGGCATGAAGCCTGCTTTGCTCTTTGCCAGCCTGGGCTGTCCTGCCAAGATGTGGCCATGCAAACTCACCAACATTACTGCTACAGCAGCAGCAGCTCAGAAGCTGTAGAGCCAGCCACAAGCTGACACAAGAAAGCAAAGAACAGACACTCCCTATACAATACTTTCTTTAAGAAAATACTAGTGATGCAAGCATGCAGTGTGCTTCGCTCCAGGAAAATGGAACTGACGTGGAGAGGAAAGTCAAGAGAATCTCTTTGGTGGGGAAAAATCACACAGAAAGAAGGAAGGTGACAGAAGGACCAGAATCCCACTCAGTACAATCAAGAGGAAGACAAACAGAAGCACAGCGTACACAGAAGGGCGGCTTTGTGCCGTAAGACGCAGCCGTCATAGGTTCAATTCCTACCCCTGACCTAGGATATGTCAACACTGGAGTTGGAGATGTAATTTCCAGGGTGGGTATGCATATCCCTGCTAGCTCTGATCAAGCTAGGGTCATGCGCTAAGAATAGTGGTGGAGCCACAGAAGGATGGACCAGTTGCCCTGAGTTCATACCTACAGTTTCAGAGGGGGCAGCTAGCCCGTGTAGCTGCAAGCACACTGCGATTGTTAGGTTGCTAGCTCCATCAGACCTAGCGTGGGCAGGTCTACCCAAGCTGGGAATCACATCACCAGCTCCAGTGTAGATGTACCCACAGACCTTCTCTGTGACCTTGGGCAAATCTCCCTGTGCCTCAATTCTCCATCTTCCTTCTCTGTTTAGACTGTAAGTTCTTCTTGGACAGAGACTGTCTCTCACTATGTGTGTGTGCAGTGTCTAGCACACTGCGGCCAGTACCTTAGTTGGGGTCTCTAGGCATTACCTATATACAAATAATAATAGTGCTAACATAAAGGAGAGCAAAATGCCACCTACCCACAATGCACTCACTTTTGCCATGTCAGCCAGCAATTCGAGGACAGCATTACCATCCTTTCCCTTTTAAAAACACAACACAGACCACGCTACCCAACATCCTGCTCCTCGTTGATAGAAGCCCAACATCGGACCTTACCAGCCCAGCCCTCTGGATCTAAGACACTGGAAGATCCAAAAGAAACAAGACCGACACTACACTGGCTGGGATGATTTAGTTGGGATTAGGTCCTGCCTTGAGCAGGGGGTTGGACTAGATGACCTCCTGGGGTCCCTTCCAACCCTGATAGTCTATGATTCTATGATACACTGAAAACAAGCTCTGTCACTCTGTAGGAAGGTGTGGGAGTGCATAATATAATAGATACTGGATATACAGAGAAGACTATACCCTTCATGGTAAGGCATTTTATATGCTAACCATCATGTATCTGCTAAGCCAATGGATGCTGGCATTTTACAGAAATATATGATGATGCAGTGCTCTGTGTAATAAAAATGTGAAGCACAAAATGTGGAAGCAATTCAAGAAAACAGATCTCACATTTTTGCCTTTGTTAGAGTCAGATTCTGACAAGCTCTGATTAAAAGTCAACATCTGCATGCATTTAAAATTAAAATATATAGGTATTCATGATGGCTGCCTCCTTCCACGATGTTTTACTGCTGCCTTTTTCTTCTTAAATATTAAAAACATTACATTATTTTATTTCAGATTGTCTCAATATATTACACGTCACCCTTTCACCTCGGCGCTTTGGTTCAAATCCAGCTCTTAGTTGAGGAAATAGAAAACATCTGAAAACATTTAGTAGCCTCATCTCAGTGCCTAATGGACTACAGTCTGCACTGACATGACAAAACACAACAAATAAACTGGCTTGCCACAGATTAAATATGTTTACACAAAAATACTCAGGGGTGTAGGACTTCATAAAGGCATTGCTAACTGCACTCAAGCCCATGTTGTTAAGCATCAGAATAGTTTGCAGACAATCTGGGCTGCACCTGTCCCCCTGGAAGAAACAGGTGACTGAAGGTGTTTGCAGCCTAAAGGATCCGACTCTCCATGTTCTTCTGTTATTCTAAAACCAAGAGATGTGTCAAGCTACAGTTAAAACACAATCCATGGACACCATGTTCTGGATAGTCTCAGTATCTTTTAGTTTATAAAAGAATCGTGTCCATGAAGAAAACGTTATTATTGACAAACCGTGCAGCATTTTTTTTTTTACACATGAATTTTAAGGTGGACAAAAGTCACTAAAGCCCTTGTCTTTGCTGGGGCTCTCAGCCATTGGTGGCTGGTGACCAGCAAAGCTGCTCAGTGATAGGGTTGCCAAGTGTCTGGTTGTCGACCGGAAAGTCCAGTCAAAAACAGCACCTGACCACGTCCAGTCAGAAACACTGACGGGACACCAAAAGTCTGGTTGCTGCCTTCAGGAGCAGAGGCGACGCGTAGCGGGGACATGTGGAGGCAAGTGCCCCCCCAGATTGGCCTGCCGAGGCGGGGAGAGGAGCTCTGTCCTTCGCCCACTGTTGCAGCTGCCTCCCACAGCCAGCTGCTCTCTCTCTCGCAGGCAGTCGCCGCGCTGGCTGGGCTCTCACGCCAACCCAGAGGGGAGCGGCCGGCAGGAGAAGTAGGTGGTCCCACCCTTTCCACTCCCATCCCAGGCCTACCTGCCAGGGTCAGAGGCTGAGCGAGCCAGAAACGTGCCAGGGAGTGGAAGGGATGGGACCACCCACTTCTCCTGCTGGCCGCTTCGCTCTGGGTCGGTGTGAGAGCCCAGCGGCCCACTGCGGCCGCTGGGCTGCCTGAGAGAGAGCCTGGCTGTGGGAGGCGGCAACAGCTGGCTGCCCCCCGCCCATGCCCGGCTGCCGGGGACAGGGGCTGAACGTGCCAGGGGCAGGTGCAGTGGGAGGCGAGAGCCTCCCCCCTGCAGGTAACTGATGGGGTGGGAAAAGTGCTGTGGTCCCCAAGCTGGACGGGGTAGAGCAGGGGGGGGGCCTCAAGGAGGGGTTGGAGCAGGGGTGGAGCGAGGCGGGGCCTCAAGGAGGGGGTGGAGTAGGGGGTGTACTGGGGCGGGGCCTCAAGGAGGGGTTGGAGCAGGGGTGGAGCGGGGCGGGGCCTCAAAGAGTGGGTGGAGCAGGGGATGGAGCAGGGGGCAGGGCCTTATGGGGAGGGGGCAGATCAGGGATGTCCAGTTTCCAGATCATTGTGCAAGGCTCTGTTCATGTACAAAAGTACGACACAGTCTGTCCTTGCCCCCAAACGTTGACAATTTAAATGGGCGAGACCCAGGGGTGGGAGAGGAAACACATCCAGAAAAGTGAAGTGCTTTAATCCAAAGTCATGCCGCTGAGTAGCAACAGAGCCAGGATTAGAAGCCAGGTCTACTCATCCCAAGTCCAGCACTCCAACCACTAGACTCTACTGACAGACAGGCAGGACTGGCTCTAACGTTTTTGCTGCCCCAAGCAAAAAAAAAAAAGAGTGCCGCCCCCCCATAACAACCTCCCCCCGAGTGCCGCCCCGCCCCGTCGTAACAACCCCCCCGAGCACCGTGCCGCCCCTCCATAACAACCCCTCCGAGCGCTGCCCTGCCGTAACAACCCCCCCGAGCACCGTGCCACCCCGCCGAAACAACTCCCCTGAGCGCCACGCCACCGAAACAACCCCCCCAAGTGCCGCGCCGCCCTGCTGAAACAAAACAAACAAAAACCCTGAGCGCCCCCTGCCACCCCAAGATTGGCCACCCCTTACAAGGTGCCGCCCCATGCACGTGCTTGGTCGGCTGGTGCCTGGAGCCGGCCCTGCAGACGGGCTATGCTGCTATTTGCTGAATTCTGCCTGACAGCTGGACAAGCCACGCCAGCGTGAGTCACAGCTTATCAGGGCTTTGCCCGCCTACTCATGGGTTTTGCGTTGGTGCCTCTACACCGCTGGCTGATATGGGGGCAAAACCCAATTTAAACGAGGCCTTAGACAGATGGACTGAATTGCATCATAATGTTCACAAGAGAAGCTAACGTCTGACTCCAGAAGGTGCTGAAAACTCTCGCCTGCCATTAAAGTTGGCTGGAGGTGGGAGCATTCAGCACCTTAGCAGGATAGGTTGCGAAAGCTCTACTCTGTAAAGTGACCGGGTGCAGATGGCACCTTCTCACTCAGCAAGTGCTTGACGTTTACTGATGTCAATCAAAAGGCTCCCATTGACTTCAAGGGGTGTTGGATCAGGCTTCAAATGTGCTCCTATCACAGCTCGCCAGAAGCAAGGTGTCTCATACAGCGAGCCCCTTGCTAGTCCTCTAGCCATTAATTGACATTCAACTCAACAATGGCCACCTGGACTTTCAAACACCAAGACAAAAATAAACAGTTTGTTTCACGCTTTAATTGAAGGTCAGTCGGATTGTTAGGCCTTGACTTGGGCCTGAGTTTTTTGGGTTAGAACCAGGGAAATCCTCTCCTGTTTCCGCTTCACCAAAGCACTCCCCTTAGAAGAAGCCTTCTTATCTCACTTGAAGGGTCCTGGTTGGCTACCACCTCCTCCTGGTCCTTCTAGCCATTGGAGGACCAAGTCTTGTTGGGTTGGTTGGTACCAGAACCTGAGTGGATTTTCTAGCCATTACTCAGAGGTCTAAATTCACTTGAGCAGGTGATTCTTTTCCTTTGGGAGGGTGTGTCAGGGTGGCAACCCCTCCAGTTGGAGGCAGAGAAGGCCTGGTACCCCTCGTCACAGCTCCCTTGTGTGTATTTAGTCAGACCTGAAAGTAGAATTCCCTATGTTCCGAGACATTCCCCTGGCCTGTACACACACTCTGTTATTTTAAACATGGACGCATGTTACAGTGTTCATATTTAATTTTGCTATCGCAAACAAATGTGAAAAGGGGACGTTACGATAGCTTCCCAATAGAGGGTGTCATAATACGATAGAATGCTTTTGTATAGTGCAATGTCTAGGAACTTAGGGAATTCTCGTTTCAGGAAGTGCTTGATAAAAGAGGACAGCACATGTGCAGGAAGGAATAAAGCCTTAATGTTGCACGGTCTTGGCTCTCGCTCTCTTTTTCTTATGCTTTGAACACTGAACAGATCTAAAGGAAGGTGGAATTTGGTCCTGTGGCTGGAATCTAGCTAACAAATGCTGCTGAATGAGCCAACATAGAATCAATTTCATTCTTCTAGTTGTGTTGGCTCGGCTAAGAGGAGTTAAACTATGAGAGCTAAAGAAAGCAGGTCTGATTGAGTACACACCAGGGAGCTGTGTTGGGGGTTTTTTGGCTGACAAGCCCTTGGTCAGTAATTTAGCACCTCAACATTCAACGTTAATCCTCTTCATTGCCTTGACAAGATGCTTCAAATGCTAGTGTAATTTACAAAAGTAGGCTGCTTAATCCACCTGATTTTCCTAGAAACCACCAAGCTGTTTCAATAGCAAAGCTGAGGATCTAGGAGCCCAAACTCCTATGACAAGTTTCAGAGTAACAGCCGTGTTAGTCTGTATCCGCAAAAAGAAGAACAGGAGTACTTGTGGCACCTTAGAGACTAACAGATTTATTAGAGCATAAGCTTTCGTGGACTACAGCCCACTTCTTATGGGGTCATGTATGACTGTCAAGAAATAAAAAAAATGGGGGAGGGGAGTAATTTCAGCAGAAACTGAATAACTAGGACACAGTTATTCAGTTCACTAGGACATCTCTGCTCCGACTGATTCCAGCATCGACTTGCCAATCTAATAATCGCTTGCTTCATCTGCAGTTAATCACCCAGGAGCCATGTTGAATTTGTGACAGTAGAGTCCATTCTATTAATGGACCAACTTCTATTGATGAGCGAGACATGCTTTTGAGCCTCACAGAGCTTGTGTCTCTCACCAACAGAAGTTGGTCCAATAAAAGATATTACCTCGCCCACCTTGTCTTTCTAATATCCTGGGACCACCATGGCTACCACCATACTGCATACAATTAACATAAGAACATAAGAATAGCCGTACTGGGTCAGACCAAAGGTCAATCTAGCCCAGTATCCCGTCTACCAACAGTGGTCATGCCAGGTGCCCCAGAGGGGTAATGATCAAGTGATCTCTCTCCTGCCATCCATCTCCACTCTCTGACAAACAGAGACTAGGGACACCATTCCTTACCCATCCTGGCTAATAGCCATTAATGGACTTAACCTCCATGAATTTATCCAGTTCTCTTTTAAACCCTGTTATAGTCCTAGCCTTCACAACCTCCTCAGGCAAGGAGTTCCACAAGTTGACTGTGCACTGTGTGAAGAAGAACTTCCTTTTATTTGTTTTAAACCTGCTACCCATTAATTTCATTTGGTGGCCCCTAGTTCTTGAATTATGGGAACAAGTAAATAATTTTTCCTTATTTACTTTCTCCACATCACTCATGATTTTATATACCTCTATCATATCCCTCCTTAGTCTCCTCTTTTCCAAGCTGAAAAGTCCTAGCCTCTTTAATCTCTTCTCATATAAGACCCGTTCCAAACCCCTAATCATTTTAGTTGCCCTTCTCTGAACCTTTTCTAATGCCTGTATGTCTTTTCTGAGATGAGGAGACCACATCTGTATGCAGTATTCAAGATATGGGCGTACCATGGATTTATATAAGGGCAATAAGATATTCTCCATCTTATTCTCTATGCCCTTTTTAATGATTCCTCACATCCTGTTTGCTTTTTTGACCGCCGCTGCACTCTGCGTGGACGTCTTCAGAGAACTATCCACAATGCCTCCAAGATCTTTTTCCTGATTAGTTGTAGCTAAATTAGCCCCCATCATATTGTATGTATAGTTGGGGTTATTTTTTCCAATGTGCATTACTTTACATTTATTAAATTTCACATTAAATTACACATTAAATTTCACATTAAATTACACATTAAATTTCATTTGCCATTTTGTTGCCCAATCACTTCGTTTTGTGAGATCTTTTTGAAGTTCTTCACAGTCTGCTTTGGTCTTAACTAGCTTGAGCAGTTTAGTATCATTTGCAAACTTTGCCACCTCACTTTTTACCCCTTTCTCCAGATCATTTATGAATAAGTTGAATAGGATTGGTCCTAGGACTGACCCTTGGGGAACACCACTAGTTACTCCTCTCCATTCTGAGAATTTACCATTTATTCCTACCCGTTGTTCCCTGTCTTTTAACCAGTTCTCAATCCATGACAGGACCTTCCCTCTTATCCCATGACAACTTAATTTATATAAGAGCCTTTGGTGAGGGACCTTGTCAAAGGCCTTCTGGAAATCTAAGAACACTATGTCCACTGGATCCCCCTTGTCCACATGTTTGTTGACCCCTTCAAAGAACTCCAATAGATTAGTAAGACACGATTTCACTTTACTGAAAAAAACATGTTGACTTTTGCCCAACAATTTATGTTTTTCTACGTGTCTGACAATTTTATTCTTTACTATTGTTTCAATTAATTTTCCCGGTACTGATGTAAGATTACTGGTCTGTAATTGCCAGGATCATCTCTAGAGCCCTTTTTAAATATTGGCATCACATTAGCTATCTTCCAGTCATTGGGTACAGAAGCCGATTTAAAGGACAGGTTACAAACCATAGTTAATAGTTCCGCAACTTCACATTTGAGTTCTTTCAGAACTCTTGGGTGAATGCCATCTGGTCCCAGTGACTTGTTTCTGTTAAGTTTATCAATTAATTCCAAAACCTCCTCTAGTGACACCTCAATCTGTGACGATTCCGCCGATTCGTCACCTACAAAAGCCGGCTCAGGTTTGGGAATCTCCCTAACATCCTCAGCCATGAAGACTGAAGCAAAGAATTCATTTAGTTTCTCCGCAATGACTTTATCATCTTTAAACGCTCCTTTTGTATCGCGATCGTCCAGGGGCCCCACTGGTTGTTTAGCAAACTTCCTGCTTCTGATGTACTTAAAAAACATTTTGTTATTACCTTTTGAATTTTTGGCTAGCCATTCTTTAAACTCCTCTTTGGCTTTTCTTATTACATTCTTACACTTAATTTGGCAGCGGTTATGCTCCTTTCTATTTACCTCACTAGGATTTGACGTCCACTTTTTAAAAGATGCCTTTTTATCTCTCACTGCTTCTTTTACATGGTTGTTAAGCCACGGTGGCTCTTTTTTAGTTCTTTTACTGTGGTTTTTAATTTGGGGTATACATTTAATTAGGGTTGCCAGGTGTCCGGTTTCCAACCAGAACTCCCGGTCGAAAAGGGACTGTGGTGGGGCGGCTGCCCCACGCCCGGAGAGTGTGG
This sequence comes from Malaclemys terrapin pileata, assembly GCF_027887155.1. Classification (NCBI taxonomy): domain Eukaryota; kingdom Metazoa; phylum Chordata; order Testudines; family Emydidae; genus Malaclemys; species Malaclemys terrapin. The sequence continues at coordinate 144,948,035 of NC_071508.1, read as the reverse complement.
GCTGCGGCAGGCCCAGGTGCCCGCATATCCCGGCAGCCAATAAGAGAAGGGCTTGTTGTGAGCCAATCAGAGCCCAAATTGGGGACAGCCAATCAGGGCCAAGCTCAGCCATATAAAAGACTGCTCAGGGAGAGCGGTCAGTCTGTCCCAGGCCTTCAGAGGGGAAGGTCTGTCTCCAGAGCTGGGAGGCCAGCACCACGGACAGCGCAATGCAGGCCAGCCCAGCCTTGGAGAGCGGGAGAAGGTCCTACTCCGTAGCCTGCCTGACGGCAGGCCTTGAAGGAAAGGGCCTAGCGGGAAGAAGGGCCGTTGGGGAAGCGGTCCAGAGGAACAGACAGAGGAGGCAGGAGAAGGAGGACAGCGAGGCTGTCACTAGAGGGCCTCTGGACCGGGACTCAGAGTAGTGGGCGGGCCTGGGTCCCCCCCACCCACCCGGTTCCCCTTGGCAGTACAACCCAGCCATAGGCCGCAGGGAGTGGCCAGCAGAAACTACACCAGATTCCGGGCTGTAGGGATTGGACTTGGAGGTGTAGGACTGTTGATCATGCAGCCCCTGGAAGGGGGTGTGAATGGACAAAGGGACACTGTCGGAGGGCAGTGTTCCAGAAGAGGACACCGTGCGTCGGGAGCAGCACGGCTCCACATGCCAACCAAAGGCGGGACGACAGACGAGACACCACCAGAAGGGGGTGCTCTACTGGATCGAACCAATTCCCCGAGATGACCAGTAGGAGGCGCTGCGGTGCTGAGTCCCAACATTGTCACCCTGGTGGCTCCGGTCAGCACCACTGACTGGGCTGTTAAAAGTCCAGTCAGCAGTGCAGGCAGGCTCCCTACCTGCCTCCGCATGACTCCCGGGAAGCTGCCGGCATCTCCCTCTGGGTCCTAGGCTAAGGGACAGCCAAGGGGGCTCTGCGTGCTGCCTCTGCCCTCTGTGCCAGGTCAGCAGCTCCCATTGGCCAGAAACCGCAGCCAATGGGAGGTGAGGGGACGGTGCCTGTAGGCATGGGCAGTGCGCAGAGTCATATGGTTGCACCTCCACTTAGGAGCCAGAGGGAGATATCGCTGCTTCCCGGGAGCCACCTGAGGTAAGCGCTACCTGGAGCCTGCACCCCAACCCCCAGCCCCAGCCAAAGCCTGCACCCCCCTATATCCCATCCCCCTGCCCCAGCCTGGATCCCCCTCATGCATCTTGAACCCCTCATTTCTGGCCCCACCCTGGAGCCCACACCCCCAGCCCAGAGCCCACACCCCCCTCCAGCACCTCAACCCCCTGCCCCAGCCTGGAGCCCTCTCCTGCACCCCAAACCCCTCATCTCCAGCCCCACCTGCACCCACAGCTGGAGCCCTCACCCCTGTCACGTCCCAACCCGCTGCACCAGCCTGGTGAAAATGAGCAAGTGAGCAAGGGTGGGGGAGAGCGAGTGATGGAGGGAGGCAGGAATGGAGTGAGTGGGGGGCATGGCCTCCTAGAAGGGGTGGGGCAGGGGGCGGGGCAGGTTTTCTGGCACTACAAAGTTGGCAACCCTACATAAAATAGTTACGACAGGTTCATTTTTAAGATAGTATTTTCCTAAATTAAATTATGCCCAGAGCATGTTCCAACAGAGCCATGACCAGCCTAGTGGCATCTTGATGGCTGTGCCAGGACTGGGGTGGGAGAGGGGAATTTGGAGAGCTGAGACCACCTGGGTAATACCTTGGCTGATCTTAGGCCTCCTGGGGTGCAGGGAGTGAGGACACAGCTGCAGTGCCCAGGGTATACAGAGGTTGGGCCTGTGGACAGAGCACTGGATTGGAACATGAGAGCTGCAGACCACTCCTGGTTCAGCTCTAGACTTCCAGCGTGACCTTGGGCAGATCGCTTCCTCTCCCGTTTGCCTCAGTGCCCCCACCTGTAAAATGGGGATAACAGATTTTCCCTACCTCCCAGGGACGTCGTAAGGATCAAAGCCCATTCATGACGAAGCGGTGCTTGGAGATGTTGGTGATAAAGGCCAGATGAGCAAAGTACTCAGAATGGCAGCAGGCAGTAAGCAGGATCGCTGTAGCCATGATGCTCTTAGGACATTGGAGAGACAAGTTGGGTGCGGGAATATCTTTTATTGGACCCACTTCTGTTGGTGAGCGAGACAAGCTTTCGAGCCACACAGAGCGCGGAGGGTGAAATCTACTCTAGCTACACAAGGCTCAACGAGGGTAGAGCCTGAAGGAGCTGGAGAGATCACCGCCCAGAGCCAGTGAGCAGGAATGCTGTGCAGCCCTCACCCCAGGCCTCTGGCCTGCCCCCATCACAGCCTGCCACGTTGACCCAGACCCTTTTTGCAATGTGAGAGGGGACACAGACGCCCTTGCCTGGCCGCCATGTCCGTAGTGCTCCCAGGCAGTGGGAGGGACGTACTGCTGATAAATTTCACCCTGAATCCTTTCAGCGTGCGCACCCCCATGTAGCTGTCCTTTGTCATGTGTGTGTACAGCTCCTAGCACAAAAGGGTTCCAAACCACATTGGGCCCTGCAGGTGTTACTGTGATACATGCTATAAAAATGTCTTCACTGTGTGTGTGTGTGTGTGTGTGTGTGTGTGTGTGTGTTATAAATATATAAAACAGTCTGAACTAAAATAAAGCCTGGGAAAATGTAACCTATTAAAGCCAGGCAGAAACATTTTTCTATCTGTTCTTTTTCGATTTGTTTAAATATACCTTCAGGCTTTTCCTCTTGGTTTAAGACTATTCTTTCCTGGCTAGGTTTCAGTGTATATTAAAAAGGCTAGCTGTTGCCAGCTCAGACTTCTGCAGTGGGCGTCTAGGCTTTCTGTTCCATTAAGACCAAGAAGTGCTAGCCCTGCTGCTCCCCGTTCATACGTTGTTCATGGTCCTGAGCAGTGATTTTTCCATAGCTGACTGTCTCTGCATTCACCCCAGGAGGAAGGGTGAGCCTGGTTTATTAAGTTCTCATTTCTCAAAAAGCAGCAACATCTGGAGCGCTGAGCCGTTTGTTGGCACAGCTCAGCGGAAAGGAATTCTGCAATGGGCGAGATTTGCCCTGCTCAGTAGGTGTCACTACAATCAGTTCTGGGGACAGAGAAAATATTTAAGGCCGCCAATCAAATAAATAACAGCAGAAGTATGTGGTAAGAATCTGTGCTATCGAGTTTTTTTTTTTTTTTTTTTTTTTTTTTTTTTAAATGGACGACCTAGATATTGAAGCTCTTTTTCTCTATTTTCTTCATTCTGAACTACAATTTACTCTACTTTTCCATTACACAAGATTCTTCCATTAGATGGACACCAGGGCAAAACTTCATTTCTTGTGGCGCTTGACTGTGTGGGTTAGCTAAATCAAGCCAGGTGAAATAGATTAACTCGAGCACTTTATTTCAATGCAGCTTTTATAATCATGCTGACTAGCACTTCCTCAGTTTGACTTCCCCCACAACTAGTCATATGGTACCCATGATCTGCTGAGGAACTGTAGTGCGTCATTTATTAAGAATGCTTATGTTAGACACAATACTCCTGATGGGCCAGGGAGCTTCTTCAAAGGCTGTTTCGTGGGCTGAACATGAGGTGTGTTTGAGACCAGATGTATCACTTCTGCAACACAAATGGTCATATGTTCCCTAAGATCAGTTCATGCAACTCCTTTGACACCAGTGGGACTGAGAGTGTGATATGCCCCCTGTTCTCCAAATCTCAAGTAGAGAAAAGTCCATGGTTGTTCTCAACACCAGAAGCTGCCACCATCTCCACTTTAAATCAACCTGTCTAACCCTATCAGTAGAAGCACCTATAATAAATCATAGGCTAGAATTCCAGTGGCTTGGACCCCTGGCTACCTCATCTCTCTCACTTCACTGCATATGTGATCCCACATGTGAGAATGAGTCCCTAAATAACAGCAGGGTGTTTTGCAAGTCGTCAGCTCTAGAATTTGATTCTCCCGTGGTCTGACAGAGGCCAAAGTTTTTGACGTGCAGGGCACTACCGCAAGGCATCACTGTTGTCCCAAGTTTCTCATAAGTGGGTGGGTTTAGTGGACCTTGAATTGTGGGAGAGGAGAAGAGCTGAGGTTTGGAGGAGTTGGGTGCATTGTAACTAAAATGTTCCTGGCTAATGGGAAGCATATAGTCTGTATTGCTCATGCATCCACCCCAAGGGAAAGCACACTGGATACAATCAGACTATATTCTGTGAAATCAGAACAGCGGATGGTGACCTCCTATACTGTAGGTGGCCAATCTTTTCCTAGCTTGTTCAATGTGGCTTGTACAAGTGCATAAGCCAATGTCTGTGAGGCAATAGGATGTAGTGGACAAAGCATTAGAGTGGGAGTGAGTGAACGTGGGTTCCTAATCACAGATGCACCAGAGGCCTGATGTGTGACCTTAACAAGTAATTTCACCTGTTTCCCCACTCTTTGTCTTGTTCATTTAGACAGGAAACACTTCTGGGCAAAGACTGTCTCTCATTTGCGTCAAGCACGATGAAGCCCTGATCTTGCTTGGGGTTTCTAGGCATTACTGGAACACAAATAATTATAGTTTAAAGTCTTATAAGCAAATATTTTTTTACCTTTATGCAACAATAGGCTTTTATGCACCCCAGCTTTTATTTAAGCAAACACCATTTGTCTCTCCTCATTCCTGAACAATGAGGATGGACCAGATAACTAATAAGAGGGGCCCTTCCTAAATGATTCTGGGATCATTAATAATTGACTATCAGGGGACTGAAACGCTTTATGCTTCAGGTTTACTCAGCTTGCTCTCTGGCAGAGATTTGGAAAGCCAACCCACCACCGCGAATGGAGCTAAACATTTGTCACCACGTCACTTCCACACATTCCCTTTGGCTGCCAAAGCAGAATTTTGAGAGGGTCGTTAATTAGAAATGTTGGCTATGCAACAGCACAAGGCAATAATAATAAAAGTGGAATTTGTCTGTGGCATATCCCCACCCATCCCATGGCTATGGTGACTTAAGTCAAAAATGTTAGACTCGCAACCAGCAGACATATTCCAGCACGTTAAATATTTAAGTGGTACATTCACCTGGCTATGGACCATTGGTAAGACTTTGCATCTTGACACGTGCTAATAATATTCATAATCATTTGGATGTAGAACTAGATAAAGAGATTTCACATGTATTCATCTCCACCTTTAAGTATTACCCTGATGACAACTAAAACAAAGAGAAGAGTAGTTTGTTAATGTCTATTATCCTTCTTGACAAGGCAAGTAAAGTATTTTATCCAGACAACCCTAACTCCTGGAGAATATCCAATAAGGGTATTCCTCATCCACTACAACAGAGTAGCTATTTAGAGCTGGCATGTTCAGGGGCCTTTATTCTTAACAAAACATTTACAGAATCAGTGTATCAAAGTAAAACATTTCTGGTCAAATAAATCACTCTGTCTGATTTTATTTGTAAAGCTTTAGACTTCCGTATAAGAGGCACAAAATACATGATAGGGTGGTCGGAAGGGTTTACTCACATAAGTTCAAAGCTTTCGACCACATCGCCCCATCATCTATTCACTATATGTGACATCGCTTACAGAAAAGATCATTTTTAAATGCTTCACAGAAATGGAAAGCTTTTATTGCTCCTATTTTTCATAACACCTGAAAAGCCAGGCTTCCTTAACACCCCCAGTCCAGCTATCCGAGCGTGAGAGGGGAAGGAAAATTATAACCAATGCATTCTAGCAAGCTCTAAAACTTAACCTAAAACCAACTTGTCCATACATAATAAAATTGTGCTTCTGAGGTCCAACATTCTCAGGGCCTGCGAGATCTAGAAGCAACCACTCCTTCATGTTGGAAATGGGGGTCTCCAATTTGTAGGCTGAGGGTGCAGGCCCAGCCTGATGTGGCAAGAGGCTATCGTTTTCATTCTCTGTGCCAACGCCTTTCAGTGGTACCCCAGTCTCTTGCTACAGTACATTGCTAAATATTAAGACGAAAGAAAGGATTATCCATTGTCAAGAGTGACGGAAGCTCCCTAAAAGTGTGGGGGGGCCACTGGCACCTGAACCATGGCCCCGCCCCCATACTGTCCCTTCCCCCAGGGCCATCGCCCTCACACTGTTCCTTCCTCCCGATGTCCCGCCCTTCCACCGCCTCTTCTCCCCAAGACCCCGCCCCCGCTCACTCCTCTCCACTCCCTCCCCCCCGTCGCTTGCCTTTACGGCTGATAAAAAGTGATGGGGACATAGCCCCCGTGACCCTCCTCTGCCCATTGTGTTCAACTGGACTTCCACATACAGGAGGAGGACAGGAAATAGTTCTCAGATTCGCTTACAACCTCGATTCTCCACCAATGAGAACTGGTCTGATAAGTTACATCAGAAAAAGAGCGTCAATGTTTATTCCTTTTTAAAGGCATGTCCTTTATTTCAATGTTAGATGTTAGAGCTTATTACTGCCCGGAAACCACAATAGAGATCAGGGCCTCTGGAGCTAGGTGCTTTATGTGCACACAGTAAGATTCAGTAGCTTCCGCTGTTGTTTGCAAGGTGTTGTAGCCATGTTCGTCCCAGGATATGAGGGAGACAAACCAGCAGAAGATATTACCTCATCCACATTGTCTCTATATCCCAAGGAGCCTGCAACTGAAGTAGACGAGGCAGGGTGAAGGATTATTAACTCTATTTTATAGGTCAGGAACTAAGGTACAGCGAGGCCGAGTGATTTGCCAAAGGTCACGCAGAGAGTGTGTGGAAGAGCTGAGAACTGAACCTTAGTCTCCTGGATCTCCGTTCAGTGCCTTAACCAGGAAAACCATCCTTCCTGCACCTGGCGCACTGTCCTCAGTTATGCAGATGAAGGGCCTGATCCCACAAACCTTTCCTCACAATTCCAGTGAAGAAGAATTGGTGTTTAACACACAAAAGCATTTAGTGACTCGGGCTGTGTCTTCACTAGGCAATAAGGTGGGTCCTTAACTCACATTAACTAACATGAGTTAAAATTCGACTGAAGACAAGGCAGTTTGGTGTTTTCACACACGTGATCAGTTCAAGTTAAAGACTATGGGGGAGCCTAGGGTCTACCTGGACCTGCTAATTCATGTGGAAGCTACAAAGTGCTTTGTCTACACTAGGATTTTCCCCAGTGGTACGTAACACAAGCTAAGAACACTTCCTTTCCCCTTAGTGAAGACGAGGCCTCTATGGGTATGTCTACACTACTTTTGAAAATGTGCCGCAGCAAGTCTCAGAGCCCAGGTCTACAGCACTAAAAACCGCTGTGTAGACATTCGGGCTCAGGCTGGAGTTTGGGCTTTGAAGCCCTCGGAGGGGTGTGGGTTTCAGCGACATACTCTAACACCAGGAGAGCAAAACAGGCTTATCATCGACAGCTTCCTAATAAAGAGAAGTTAGTGGGACTGCGTGAGCGAGTCTAGGTTTGCAGGACTGGAGCTTTAATTAACTTTGGTTATGAAATTTGTACAGAATAATACTCTGAATACAACAGGTGGTAGCTAGGTCAACCGAAGAATTCTTCTGTCGACTCTGAGTGTTATCTACACTGGAAGTTAGGTTGGTATAGTTATGTCTCTCAGGGCTGTGGATTCTTCACATGCCTAAGAGACATAGCAATGACGATGTAAGTTCTCAGTGTAGAACAGCCCTAGACTGGGTATTTGACCCATTGTATTCAACACTGGGAGAAAGAAGTCAATTCATGGAGAGGAACAACAACAACAAAATAGACAAAATGTGGACATATGGTGCCGATATTCCAAACATGCAACTCCAGCATGTTCCTAACTATTGAACGCTTCCCTGTGATCCAAATTTCATGTGAATATTCATCAGATGACCAAATGGTGATGCAAACGCTACAAGGAACCAATACTTTGAACGGCATTATTGATTCCCAAGTACTGGAAAGACCCCAGATCAAAAGAAATTAAAAAATAAAGTTCCAATGAATTCACTTAAATACTAATGTTATATAGATAAAGGGTATGCTATACGGGGAGCTATCAGAGGGAACAAGAAGAACAGGACATCCCAAGTTTTGCTATAAAGACACATGCAAGCGAGATATGAATGAATTTGGAAGTGATCCTGACCAATGGGAAATCTTGACAAGTGTTCGTAACAAGTGGTGCTATCGTCTCCATCAGGGTATCAAAGTCCATGACAGAAGCTGGTTCCTACAGCTTGACGAGAAAAGAGCCCGTAGGAAGCGAGCAGCTCCCAACCGCGATAGATACATTTGCAATAACTGCCAAAGATCATGCAAATCTCGGATTGGCCATGAGACATTGCAAATCATCTACATCATAGGCTGCAATTCCCACCGTCACTCGCAGACGAAAAGATGCCAACAATAGATCAATAGTTGACACTTGGCAGTATGGTGCTTATGTTCCTTTCGTGCTTTAAGAGAGTCAAATTCCAAGGACAAAGGGAAGGCAAGAGGGAAATCACTCGTTTTTAGAATAGAATCAGACACTAACCATGGCTCCACTCCTGAAAGCATTTCCGCCTGTGAGTAACTTTACTCATGAGAGCAGTTTCATTGAATTCGCCTGCATAAAGTTATTCCTAAATGCATACGTGATTTTAGGACCAGGGTATGTGTTACTTCAAAAGCACCGTATTTCTAGATATTGAAGGCATTAAGTATTTCTCTTCAAAAAAAAATTATGACAATCTTTCTGATGGGATTATTTTTTCATCTTATTCCCTGGTCCTGTAAGCATCTACTGTCCCTTTACAGTGCTTTCATACTGAGGTATGAAAGCTACCAACATGCTGCTTGCTGTTTTTGTTTCTTTACATTTACTGGAAGTCCTGTTGCATTTTTATAGCTTAACTCTCTGCTCATAATTGTCAGGCTATCTCCTAACATATGGAAACAATTCATTTTCTTTGTCATCATTTGGATCTGAAACTAGGATACTCTAAAATGTAACTACACATGTATTTCCCTTAACTAATTACATAATATTTATCCTATTTTCTTTAAAGTAATACTTGCTAGCTAAGAAATGAAGAACTGCATTGCTTATAATAAACCCTGCATGCTACATTGTAATCTAAACTGTAGAGTTATATATGGCGAAGGACTAAAAGTTTTGAGTTACTCCCTTTGGCAAACATTTTTTTAAGGATTGCTTAAATAAGCAGTACAGAAACCAGATGTCATTTGGTAAGAGTATCTGAATGACCAAAAATTTGCTGTCTGGGTATTTTTTTGCTTTATAAAAACATGAGAAATTCTTTGGATTTATATCATATTTAGCAGCTGTGAAACAGTGCAAACATCTGTTTGTACCTATAGGGACTTGACCTAAAAGGTCCTCATCTCTTAATCACCAAGCAACAAGCTAGTCTCACATACATAGTTTATTGTTTTCTTTTCAGCTGCCTTCTGCACTTCAAAGTTTTTATAATCTCATGTTCTATTATAACGGCAAGAACAATCCATTCATTACAAAACCAGATCATTAGATCTGCTGGTTGAATAGCCATAAAACACTATCGACTCTGAAATATATTCATAATGGCCCTTAAATTATGTCATCAAAACCAGCCATTTGTCTTTTGTTAAGGACTTTTTCGGTTTAAAAAGACTGAAAAACATGGAAAAGGAAGAGTCTCTTGTCACTGCTAGTTACTAGAGAGACAAGCTGGGTGAGGTAATATGTTTTATTGGGCCGACTTCTGTTGGTGAGAGAGACAAGCTTTCAAGCAACACAGAGTCTTTCTAATATCCTGGACCTGACACGACTCTAACTACACTGCATACAACCTTGCTAGTTACTGTAAGAAAAGATGATTATTGTTCATGTACACACAGCATTCTAGTGACTTGAAAACCAGAAAAGTAACGGAGCTTTATCAGGCCTACCGTTCTTTAGGAATTGCCAAATTCAGAATGAAAAGCTTAGAAATTGATCCACTGTCTTAATTCAACTAGAGTGTAACCCTTACAGACATGGTCTTCTGAACCTGGCCTCAGTTTCTGAACTGTTATAAGGGATTAATAATACTTCCTCTTACCCAGTCTTTGTTATCTGGTCTCTTTGGTTTGTAAACTCCAGGGCAGGGACTGTCTCTCACCACGCATAAGTACAATACCTTGCACCAGGAGAGCTCAGCATTGGCTGGGGCCTCTAGGTGCTACTGAAATACAAATAGTAAAGAAGATTCTTCTCAACATGTTGTTTACAGTATTTCACATATGTTCACACGCACCACTGTTTAGCCAGGAGCAAAATTTGCAGCTTCTGTGATCATCTCTTCTCTTTATTCCCCTAATGTAACATTGACTTTGTGACTTCCATTTTTATGCAATGAGAGAGAGGTGCAAACAGTGCGGAAGAAAAGATTTGTGGTGCTTGGATGCGATAGTGGAATCCGCGCTCCCAAACTTACTATGTGAACTTAAACTATACTCTGAACTCAGTTCAAATGGGATACACTGTATGGCTCCATCCCATTACAGTACAAATAAATCATTTCTGGAAATCTAAAACAAATGGCCCAAGCTGAGATCTACAGACTGTCCAAATGGAAAGAGAGCTGCTGACTCTAAACGGCAGATGCAAGTAACCAATTAAATAAGAACGCAGAAAAAATGAAGAGCGTAACTTGTTTAGCAGAAATACATTGAGGGCCTCAAAAGCAAGTCTTCCAATCACCTCTTTTTGGTATTCTTAAGCAAACATTTTTCTTTGCTTACGTTAATATGAAATGTATTATGACAAAGTTCTTATGGATGGCTATGCCTTTTGTCCATCATTGCTTGCAGATACATTCAAAACAGCTGGCAAATATTTTTTAAATTATGTAAAAGGCCCACTTTGAAAAGAATATTAATATCCCTTTTAAACAGCAGTGTATTATATTAAATTAAGGGTAGGAATTTCGAGAACCAGAAAGGTGCTGCTAGCATTAACATTTTAGGTACTTTTAAATGCATTCGTCTCAGGTACGTCTTGGAATTTATTTTGGCTAAATTGGAGAGGGTTATGGTGGTTGCACATTTAAAGAACAATGCAGATAATCACACATATACATCAGTTATTTGCCTTACTACTGCTTCCTCAGACTGGTTATCCCTGGCAAATGTAAGAATGCTGTCAAAACCATATCATCTTGTCACTTAACAGGAGAGAGGCTCCTTACCTGTTAGCATGGAGGGGATAGGACTATATATTGCAATTGCAGATCAAGGGTGAGATTTTTCCATCACATTTAAGGGAGTCGGGCTCCTAAATCCCATCGACTTTCAATGGCACTTAAGTGTCTAACTCACATAGTCATGGGGTGGTATTTTCAGAAGTGTCCATCAGGGATTCTATTGGGCCCTTTCATAGAACCGATCAGCCATCCATTCTCAATAGCCTGCTCTCCTCAACCACAATGAAATTGGTCACTGCACATGGAAGCAAGGAGCAAGGGGGAGTCTTTTGTGTCCTCCCTCCAATACAACTGAAGAATTCAAAGGTATCAAGGGGGAGCAGTGTAACTGCAGCACTAATTCCTAAAATGAGAACAATGACATTATAACAGGAGCATGCCAAAACACCCCCACCAAAGTACTGATGGGACAGTCCACAAAGTACGTCACTCCCGGGCATTAGTTGCTCCCAAGAGTAGGCAAGGTCTCTTTTAGGTAACCAGGCATCAGTAGGCAATGAGCCAGGTCCTGGGGAAGACTTAGAATCCAACTACCACAAGTTCTTATGCACTGCTTCTGCTGACTTAGAAGTACGAGTGTCTTGATTTTTATGAATGAAATGCATCGCAGTGACTTACTTGACTTGGTATTGCTGTCCAGTGGGTGCATAAAGGTTCAAAGGCTGCTCCTGGGCAGGGCAGGAGACATTAGGCTTTCGTGTCACGCAACTGTCCAGGGTGGTGTGAATGGGTCATTGAGACCCAGTCCATATCAATGGAGGATTCAGAAAGACAATGGGAACCCCAACAACTGAGCAATAGGCACCTAACTATGCGAAGTTCCAGCAGGCAGAACATGTGAACTCAGTAGGAGGATGACCGAGAGGTGACAGGAAGCAAAGACAAGAACTGACCTCTCCGAGCAGCTCTCACTTGGGACTGAGAGACAGAGCCAAGATGGATTCTACAAACAGACTGGCTGGTTGAACCCTAGTGTTGCCCAGTCTGAACAGTCCCTTAACCTTTGCTTCTCTATGTTAACCTAAGGACGTTCAGATTCTGCATGGCAGGTAATTAATAAAGGGATTTCCCTACACCCCCTCTAGGGGGATGTACACTCCCCCTGAACTCCCCCATTCCCCGCCCCCAGTAATCAACTAGTTACATGCAGTGTTACCAATTTAGTCATTTTCCAACACCCCACCCCCATAAATTCAAACACCTCCTCCAATTTCAATTCCTGGAGAAAACACTAGCATGGTTACCAGTTTAGCAGCCTCCGCCATGAAGGATCTGCACAGGATTTGGAGTCAGAAGAAGGTGAAATCCTATACAAAAGTACAGATTTATCAAACCTGTGCACTTCCGATTCTCTGATACGGATCTGAAACATGCATGTTGCTTGAACAAGACATCGGAGCCTGGAGGCATTTCATAGGCATTGCCAGTGGTGACTACTGGGCATAAGGTGGTTGGATTTTTATCAGTAATAGGGATTGTATGATGGGGTATACAAACCCCGCACTGGTACAGAAGGGGTTAAAGGACAGTGCTGGGCTCAGGTAGCCCCGCCCCCTCACCCCTGCAGAGCATGCTCCAACTGGAGACAGGGTTGAAAAGGGAGAAGCCCAGCTCAGAATGGGAGGAGCTGGGGGAGTGCAGACCTACCCTGAAGGCTCCTGAAGGAACAGGACTGTATGCGGAGCCCAGCCGGGGCCAGCAGTTTTAGTTTCCGTTTTCATTTTCTTTTCCCATTGTCTGGAACCAGAAGCAGAGGGAAGGAAGCAGTGGTAGGAAGCGACCCAGGGAAGGTAGCTCAGAAGGCTCCTCCTGGAGACTGGCCTTGGGTTGGAGCCAGGTGGACTGGGCGAACCTGGGCTCCCCTACCACTGCCCCACGACCGAATGGATGCTACCTGCTAGGCTCCTCAGCTGACTCCATTACAGATGTAGTATTGAGACATGACCTCAAGAGGACTGAAGTCACCATCGGTCACCGTGGGCTTATTGGCCATATAGCCCGTCTCGGAGATAAAATCCCTGCACCTTGAGCCCTCAAGATTGAGCTTGAGGTCAGGAGGGGACATTGCTCAGCCACAGACTAGATGTGGCCACATGGTTGTCCTCGATTAACCTCGCTGCACCAGACCAATAATAACCCCGTGGAGCCTTCAGACGCCTAGAATAAAGCCGCATAATGTGGCAATGGACGCTCGGTGCTACAGACCTTTGCTAAGTGTATCGTTGTGGTTTTGAAAAGGCTGCCTGCTGTCACTGCAAATACTGCCTGAGAGCATTACGCCCTGAAGGGGGAGGGAACAAGCCTCCCGCAGAAGTCTGGCATGGGTGAACTCGCTACAGGCCTGGAGAGAGGCAGAGGCCCAGTTTCAAAGCAACGGAGGCTGTGGGCCTGCCCCTGGGGAACTGTGTGGACTATTGGGGACTGGCACACTAAAAGGGTCACTCCCAAGGAACTGGTTACAGGTCAGGGCATAGACCAGATCCTGTGAATCCGTGACACAGCCTCTAGAAGAGGAGTGAAAAGAACTATGTTTAAGAATCCTGAAACACATCTAGAAATAAGTAAAGCTACTGTACCAAACTCTCCCCTCCGAAACAGTAAAATAAAAAAATGTCAATACTCAAAAATTGCTGCAAATTTAAGCAAAACTTCCGAGTTTATAGATAAACAATTGTTTATTACTACAAGGGATATAGTGCATCTGAGTCAGATTAGCTGCTTTTCATGTTCTCTTGCATAGTATACATTGCACATGCTAATTCTTTCCTTCTTTTTCTTTGGATGTTTCTTTTGTTATGGATTGCATCATAGGTTCTTTTGTTCCAGTTTATAGACTCTCACCTGTGCTGCTGCCCTTCAAACTTTCAATAGTAATCCAATGCAAACAACAAAAAATGAGGGAGGGGAGACAACAAACATGGAGTCACAAGTTAATTTATACATTGATGCAAACATTTTAAATTCTTTGCTGGGAAACTGTGGTTCATCAGCTGCAACTAACCGCTGCCTGGATTCTGCAGCAAATAAATACAGATTTAAGGTACGGTACAGTATTACATGACAGTGCGTTTGGCAATTTTCTGAAAGCTAGAACAATAATCAATAATTAATACACCTCTACCCCGATATAACGCGACCCGATATAATACAAATTCGGATACAATGCGGTAAAGCAGCGCTCCGGGCGGGGGCGGGGGCGGGCTGCGCACTCCGGTTGATCAAAACAAGTTCGATATAACGCGGTTTCACCTATAACGCGGTATGATTTTTTGGCTCCTGAGGACAGCGTTCTATCGAGGTAGAGGTGTACATGCAACTTTCCAGTACAATGAAATAAGCCTGAGTTTTCTTTTCCCATAGGTATGAAAGCACTTTCCCTGCCACCACTGGCTCTGTTCGTTGATTGTAGCGATATTTAAGAGGTAGGGTAAAATTTTCAGAAGCACCTAAGTCCTGTTTTCAAAAGAGACTTAGACGTTTATCAGCCATAAACTGTGACTTTTGAAAATGGGACTTATGCTCCTAAGTAATTAAGCTGCTTTGGAAAATGTTACCTCTAGACTAATTTCCATCACCTGTTGAAGGTCTACTACTGATTGGTCAGTATGGGTAAGTTTACATTACACACTAAGCCTGAGGTCTGACTCAGGTTTAAGCCCAATCCCTCCTTCCATTCACACACAAATCAGTTTTACTCAGATCACCAAGCATGCAGGACCCATGTCCTAGGACACTGCTGGGGGGGGGAGGGGTCAGAACCCAGGTCCCATTGTGACTGGGGTCCAAGCCCTGTCATTTTGCAATGTGGACACAGGTCAAGCCACAGAGCTGAATCACAAAGGCCACGTGGTGCAGTGTGGACAGTTTAGCACAGCTATGAAACCCAGATCAGCAATTCTAAGCTCAGGTTTCCCAATGAAGTGTGGACACTCAAGCATGGGCTTGGAAACACTCAATCCCCAAAGCTGGGTCCCGCTGACACGGGCTTAGAGTGCAGTGTAGACATACCCTAAATGGTTTCATAAGGCAGCTTGAGATTGTCCTCTCTGGTGAATGCTCTGAAGATTTCATTTTACAGATGCAAGAATTTCATCATCTTTCAGTGATATTCCTTCTAGCAGTGGTAGCTGCTCTTGAAATAAGCGACATTGTTTGGCCTGAGCCATTGGGTCACTCATGCTTTGGGTTTGAAATCGCTTTCTACAGGGCTGCTTCTGGCCAGGTTCTTTCAACCTGCGTTGTTGGAATGGGAAGTGGTGCCTCAAGGAGGTTCACATGAAGGATGTAATACTCTCTTTAATATTAGCTTCAGCACTCACTGAGGGTTACAGTTTATATGTTACCCTATATTAAACAATACTCGCATCTATGCTACCAGAGCGTTGCAATATTGTCCCCTTAGCTTTACAGCCAGGTATTAGTATTAGAGATGTTCAAAAAATCTGGGCCCAGATCTAATTATGTCTCCACCTATCAGGTACTTCCCTGATTGTCAGTCAATAACCCCATGTCTTGCAAGGTCATTGTTATTCCTTTAAAGCACGGAGCAGCATTCGGGTATTATCTGACAGCAGCAGCAGCAGGCAATCTATAAAGTTTCTCGCATCTATAGGTCAGCACTAAATACTCTATTAGAAAACAGTCCAAAATGTCACAGTTGGGTGCCTCTGCTTTCCTGAATTAACAGTCCTGGAAAGCCTTAAATGCATCAGTCGCCTAACCTGATTATTTTGTTTAAATCAAAGATCTGTCTATTGTCACCCATATTCTGCTCTCCATGACTGTTGGGCTTAGTGTTGTAGCATTGTCCAAATGCAGTGGGAATTATAGGTGCTCAGCATTTCTCTCATATGAGGCCATTTATTTAGCTACCTAACTATGGATTTAGCTGCCTAATATTCAGCACCCCCATTTTAAAATGTTGGCTAAAAAGCACCGTTTTTCTGTCTCAAACACATAGACTCATAGACTTTAAGGTCAGAAGGGACCATTATGATCATCTAGTCTGACCTCCTGCACAATGCAGGCCACAGAATCTCACCCACCCACTCCTGTAACAAACCCCTAACCTATGTCTGAGTTATGGAAGTCCTCAAATCGTGGTTTAAAGACTTCAAGGGGCAGAGAATCCTCCAGCAAGTGACCCGTGCCCCACGCTGCAGAGGAAGGCGAAAAACCTCCAGGGCCTCTGCCAATCTGCCCTGGAGGAAAATTCCTTCCTGACCCCAAATATGGCGATCAGTTAAACCCTGATCATGTGGGCAAGACTCACCAGCCAGCACCCAGGAAAGAATTCTCTGTAGTAACTCAGATCCCACCGCATCTAGCATCCCATCACAGACCATTGGGCATATTTACCTGCTAATAATCAAAGATCAATTAATTGCCAAAATTAGGCTATCCCATTATACCATCCCTTCCATAAACTTATCAAGCTTAGTCTTGAAGCCAGATATGTCTTTTGCCCCCACTACTCCCCTTGGAAGGCTATTCCAGAACTTCACTCCTCCGATGGTTAGAAACCTTCATCTAATTTCAAGTCTAAACTTCCTAGTGTCCAGTTTATATCCATTTGTTCTTGTGTCCACATTGCTACTGAGTTTAAATAATTCCTCTCCCTCCCTGGTATTTATCCCTCTGATATATTCATAGAGAGCAATCATATCTCCCCTTATATGAACCCATGGAGTCGGAACATTTCATCAAGTTCCTTCCTTAAATTTCCATGATGTGGTTAGGTTTATCAGTGATTTTGCATAGTCTTTTTGTTTGCTTCCTGAGATGGCAGCGTGTCTATAGATTGCACCATCTTGCAGTGGAAGTCTTTTTTATAGTTCATTTTCCGAAATCATTTCAAATGCTTCACCACCATTTCTTTGGGGGTTTTATGTCCAACTACAAACATCGTTTTGTGGTGCTTATCAAATTTACTTTTGCATATGTATCTAATTTAAAGGTGACGGCGGGTTAACCTCTACTCATACCACCCAACAGGAGGTGTAGGAATTCTACTATTGAGGTATTTGGAACTCTGAATAATTGCAGGGGAAAATATTATTTGTAAAGCAAGGACGAGAACTAGTGAATGGTGCTGGTAATTGTTTATATACTGCATTGGAGACACAGCCCTTTTTCTTGCTGAGAGCACAAACTTCTGTCCTTCGCTCTCCACCAGCTGTCCCCTACTTGGCGTGCAAAAAACCAGACCATGAAAACCAGTACCTCCAGCTTCATAGAATCATAGAATATCAGGGTTGGAAGGGACCTTAGGAGGTCATCTAGTCCAACCCCCTGCTCAAAGCAGGACCAATTCCCAACTAAATCATCCCAGCCAGGGCTCCGTCAAGCCTGACCTTAAAAACCTCTAAGGAAGGAGATTCCACCACCTCCCTCGGTAATCCATTCCAGTGCTTCACCACCCTCCTAGTGAAAAAGTTTTTCCTAATATCCAACTTAAACCTCCCCCACTGCAACTTGAGACCATTACTCCTTGTTCTGTCATCAGGTACCACTGAGAACATCCTACAACCTCCTAGACTGGACTTGCAGAGAACCTTCTCTGCGCGTTGCCAACATTCTGGGCCTGATTTGTAAAGGTCCTTCCTTATGTGTTCATGCTCCCTTACTCTTCTCTCTGTGTGTAGTTAATGTTCCTCTCATCCTGAGCCTACCCAGGCTCTACCCTCTCCCACCCCCTGCATGCTGCTGCTCATGGGCCCCCTCCAATGTGTAGGGCCCCCTACAACTGCACTGCACTGCATTGGCCCCTCTGCATCCATCCTCCAACACCCTCCAGGAGCAGCAGAATTGCACGGCAGAGGAGAGCTAGACTTGCCCCTTACCTCATTTACTCGTGCAGACGGATCTGCTGGCTGGCGCTGCAGACAGTTGCCTGCTTTGCACATGGCACTGCCAGTAGAGAGCTTGCACGTTCTGATGCAGTTACTGGCTAGGCTAAGAATTCTTACAGTCTCTCTGGGCCATGTGGCTGCTGAGCACTTGCAACCGCTCTGACCCGTCTATGAAACTTGCAATGAAATGAAATCATTTTACAATGCTCCAGCTCATCGTTTCGTAGTTTATTTCCAAAAATAGGTGATTAAAAAGCACTGGCGATGAACTAATCACCTGGACCCTTTTGCTTTTAAAAAAAATCAAAACAAGAATGGCTCTGAGTTACAGGTGCACCTAAAACTTGCTTAAATCGACAGTTTGAGGAGTGCCAGGAAAACAAAGGACACTTTGGCCAAAT
This sequence comes from Malaclemys terrapin pileata, assembly GCF_027887155.1. Taxonomy (NCBI): domain Eukaryota; kingdom Metazoa; phylum Chordata; order Testudines; family Emydidae; genus Malaclemys; species Malaclemys terrapin. The sequence continues at coordinate 144,929,610 of NC_071508.1, read as the reverse complement.
GTTCTCCAAATATTTGAAAATCTAACTGAACAAAAAACATCTTTTTGGACTCAACTACCTAGATCTTAGCAGATGTGTCCAGGCTAAACAGAATACCAGGCACCTGGATCTTTTTGTATCTGATGAGAAAAAATGAACAGGGCTGCACAGGCTGGATGAATCAATTGGTCTTTTCCATCTCTGACTTCTCTGATGGCTAGGAATTATTCTCAGACGTTGGAAAGCCAAGGCCAATCTATTGGTGAAATTATTTATTACAAATATGGGCCCCAATTCTGCAAAGTCTTGCATGCACAGTGAACTGGGAGTCTCATTGAACTTAATAGGACCATTCCTATGCTTAGGGGTCAGCATGTGCATATGTCTTTGCAGGATTGGAGCCAATGCAAACGCAGCTTTAAATAGGAAAGTGACGTCTTTGGAATAGAGGACAGGGGAGAAGGCTTTGAAGAAATTAGAGGAGTCATTTCTAAGGCCTGGTCTATACTGGAGGGGGGTGGGGGGATCGATCTAAGATATGCAACTTCAGCTACGAGAATAGCATTGCTGAAGTTGACGTATCTTAGATCGACTTAGATTGACTTACTTCATGTCCTCGCGGAGCAGGATCGACGGACGCCACTCCCCTGTCGACTCCACTTCCGCCTATCACAGTGGTGGAGTTCCGGAGTCGACAGGGAGCGCGTTCGGGGATCGATTTATCGCGTCTCTAGACGAGATGTGATAAATCGATCCCCGATAGATCGATCGTTACCCACCAATCCAGCAGGTAGTGTAGACGTACCCTAAGACTGTTACGATGTAAAATGACATCATGTCATCTGAAATTGTTAGGCAAATATCAAAACAAATGAAGGAATCACATTCCACAGTTCCATATGGAAGTGGGGATGGGGGTTGAGCCAGGTTCATAATCAGTATATATCACTGGCCTGATAACAGTCTTCAGTTATGTTAAGGCTGTTATAAAGAGGACAGTGATTGATTGTTCTTCATGTCCACTGAAGGCAGGACAAGAAATAAGCAGCTTAATCTGCAGCAAGAGAGGTTTAGGTCAGAGATTAGGAAAAAATTCCTAACTATAAGGGTAGTTAAGCTCTGGGATAAGCTTCCAAGGGAGTTTGTGGAATCCCCATCACAGGAGATTTTTAAGAGCAGGTTAGACAAACACCCGTCAGGGATGGTCTAGGTTTGCTTGGCCCTGTCTTAGCACAAGAGGATGGACTAGTTGACATCTCGAGATTGCTTCCAGCCCGACATTTCTATGATTCTATTATTTGCAAGGGAGGTGGGGGCAGGGATAAAGACCACTTACAGGGCTTTCGCTATATGAGTATGTATTTAAATTCTTTGCATTACAGGGTTCAATCCTACTCCAATGGAATCAGTGGCAGACTCTCCCCTTGACTCAGGTGGGAGTGGGAGCAGGCCCCCAATTTGTAAATATTAACCTTTTGTTGTTGTCAGATTATTTACTCTTCACCCTTATAACTCTCGCGGGTCAAATGCACACACCAGTTTGGGGCTGTTGGCTAGGACATGGCGCTGCAACGATTTACTCCTGCTTGCCTTCCTCGAGCAGGCAGTCCCACAGGCTTTAGTGGGAGTAACCGCTGGGGAGTGGGAGCAGGTTTAGGCCACAGGACTGTAAGTTCTTTGGGACAGAGAGGGTCATTACCTAGATCAATAGTTTTCAATGTTTTCCATACCACCACCTGTCCACCATTTAGCAGTATGGGACAGGCAGGGTGATCATAAGCCACTGGCACCTGTTCACAACAACTAGGTTTAGAACCTCTCACCCCTCCTAGACATTTTTACAGACCCTACCACAATGGGATCGGGACTTGCCGGAGGCCCTCAGGCATTATTCTTATATCAATGACTCAGCCTGACCTCTGAACTCCTGAAAACAAGTGTTTATGATAGGCAAGAGTGTCATTTGCCCAGCACATCCCTGCGGAGGAATTAGGTGCCGCTTGCTCCACTGTGCAGGCTACCCACACACGAGGCTACCCATACCACCGGGAGCAAAGCATTCTGTTGTGTCCCCAGCACACACACAGAGAAGTTAGATAAAAACATGAAATGCTTTTGCTGGAAGGTTGCAATGTAGAATTCAGAATGATAACACACAAGAATCCCAGAACAGAGAGAGACAAAGCAGGCTGCTCCCTAACACACAGGCACTATTCACACACCTTACTGTGGGCTGGCTCTTTCCAGATTGATTCTGATGGCATGTTTCTCTACAGAGCCCCCTAGCTACCAAACAGGATCAAGGAGGAACCCCCACACACATATCACCACCACCATTCTGATGTGATAGCTTGCAATTTCAACCCAGTCTCAATACACTACACCTCCATGGGGCCATTAGTCCCCCACGCACACACGTGAGCAAGGAGTGATGGCAAGGAAGTAGCTAGAGCATTGACACCATCCCTCCTCAGCCAGTAAGGAGGGGGAACCACCTGTCCCAGCAATGGGCTGATACAGATGAGTTCCCCCCAGAGCAGTGGAATGAATTGTTACTCTGAATCCCAATCTGGGCCTGGGCCAGCTCCTGCAGCAGCTCAGTTACACGCTGCCCCTTCCTCACAGCAAGTGGTAAATTCACAGGCGAATCTGCTGGAAGTCAGGCCCCAATTCCTGGCTTAAAGAGCATGGCTGGGCTGATGCTACCGCAACAAAGCACACTGCTCCACAATACCCCCAGTGCAGCTTGCTCCACTTTACCCCCTGCAAACAATATCAAAGAAAGCAGAACGGCGCAGAGTGGAGCGTTCGCTGTCCATTCCAAGAGCGCTCACTTCCAGAAACCTTCCTCTGCTCATTAGAAAGCTTGACGGAGAGCCAGGGGCAGACCAACGTTCTCCTTCGTCAGTGCATTAGCCATCTCCACAACTGGGACCACGGCACTCTTTGGACACATAGGTCGGTCATGGGAAGGTCAGAGTTGGGCTTAGAACTGGTCTGCCAATAAGGCAAGTTGGGTTTCCGTTTTTTATGGTGGGCGGTTTTTCTTGGGGGACCGTAGGCAGTGGAGTGAGCTGCACAGCAAGGCAGATACATTTAACTTGAGCTCCGGATCCTGCTGAAAATGTATTCTGGCTACACCATTTGCCACTCAAGTGAAGCCAACTATAGAGCAGAAATGGTCTGAAAGATATTTATTTGTATTGCCCTGTCACCTAGGAGCACCCGTCATGAACCAGAACCCCAATGTGCTAGGTGCTGTACAAACACAGAACACAGTCCCTGCCTCCAAGAGCTTCCAGTTTAAGTAAGCTTAGAAATAAATAAATATAGACCCATAGCCACACCTAAGCTTGATTACAAATGAACAGCATGGGCTAGATTCTGCCACCCTTAATCACATTAAGTAGGCCCATGTTTCCAAATAGTCCCATTGAAGTCAATTGGGCTCATTGTGGAATCACATGCTATGCAATATGAGTAAAAGGTTCGCGGTCTATTACAGGAGTGGGTGGGGGAGGTTCTTTGGCCTGCAATGTGCAGGAGGTCAGACTAGATGATCGTGATGGTCCCTTCTGACCTTAAAGTCTATGAGTCTAAAAGAGGCAGGACCAAGCCAAAATAAATATTTGAAGTGCCAAACTGGAGAAAGAAGACAGAAACAAGCAGCGCCATCTCTATCCCAGGCCCCTGCAGCCTGGAAGGATACAGTACACATTTTAGTGGGGAAAAATGGACATCTGAATGGAAAAAGCATAATAAATAGATACATGAATTGACTCTGAAATTAGACCCATCAACTGCCTGAGTGGGAAGACTAACAACACATAGACTAAAGCACAACTGGATGTGGTGAGCATTTCTCGGGGACCTTTAGAGCTAAATAGATCAGGATTTCAGAATTAAGGACAAGGGTGGCAGAAGTATAGAGTGAAAGAGCCTGACCACGATGTCAATTGCATTGGTGTGGGACCATTTTAACTCCGTAGACTTTAGCAGAGAGATCTCCGAAGGAAAAAGAGCTACTAGGTCATTTAGCTGATCTCCCTGCCAGAGTAGGCCTGATCGCTGGTATACATTTGGTACTGTTTGGTCCAGCCCCAATGAACTGCGTTGGGTTTGTTTGGGGGGGGGGTTAGGTAATTTCATTTTTATTGGGTTTATATTAACGGCACATAGGGAGGGGGTAGCAAGTCTACAGATCGTTAGAAGCCCGCACAGATAATCCAAAACAAAGACAAGTTCAGAAGATGTTGTTCATTTGCACCAATGACTGGAATGACATGTTCTGTTGTTTTGTGAATGGGAACAGGTCCATTAAAGACTGCAAAGGCAGTGCATCACACGTGTGCCCCCGTACCCTTTGTGCTACATCCTCTATAAGCAACGTACACGCTCATTTACTTCGTCAGCGGCTGGTTTGATTATTTGCACCATTCCAGAGTTGGCTAGGCCACAATTTTCAAAAGCAGCTAGTGACTCTAGGAGCCCAGCTTGAAACACCTGACTGGGGCCTCCTTTTCAGAGAGTGGGTGCTCAGCACTTTCCGGAAAAAGTAAGCTGTACTGTAACCACGGCGGCGGCACCACCAACACGAGTGATACAGACCCCAAGCATCTCCTATTAGATCGGCTTGAAGTCCTCTTGCACAATAGCTAAACATGCACAATGAGAACGTACCAGGTCTTGGGGGCGAGGGTGGGGAATATAACAGGAGTTACAAGTACTTACAACTGGAAAAGAAGAAAATACAGCAAACAACAGACAGTTACAAAATGGATGGAGCTTGTTAGTTTCTGTCAAATTTAAAGGGCCAGTTCCAGGACAAGCGTGTGTGTTGGGTGTGCCTATACAACAGAGAAGGCCAACAGGGCTCAGACTGTTACAAAGAATGGAGCTCTTGGTGTAGGGGGTGTTTTCTGCATCCCAGGGCTATCCCCACCATTGGCCTCGGCCTGTACACATTACTTATTAACAACAGGTAGCATTTCAAAGTCCTTACTTAGCCAGAACTCCCCTGGGCGTTATGTGATTCAGTTAACTCCCACCGACTGCAGTAGAGTCTTGTCTGAGTAAAAACTGGGTTTTGGAAATTCAGGATTTAGTCCAGTAATGCTGCTTAGTTTTTGTGTAACCCCCAAATCCACAAAGAGCTGCACAATCGTTACCTAGCAACTATTTAACACACACACCCGGTCAGGCTCCAAGGTAGCCAGAGGCAACTTGGTCCCGTGGAACAGGGCCACTGACTTGGGAGTCCAGAGACGTGGGTGCAATTCCTCCCTCTGCTACTCACCTGCTATGTGGCAACAATGATAACTACTCCACACAGGCAACCTGCTTCCCCGTCCTTCCTGTATTGTCTGTTTAGACCATAAGATCTTACGGGCAAGGATTGTCTCTCGCTCTATGTATGTCCAGCGCCTAGCACAATGTGGTCCTGATCTCAGGCAGCGCCTGTAGATGCTACTGCAACAGAAATAAAAAGCAGCGAAGTAGTATTGTGCTAATTTTACAGACTAGAAATAGACACAGAGATGACCACACTAGGAAGCCAGAATCAAAGCAAGGATTACAACTCAGATATTCCCCTTTTCCCCAAACTATTTTCACTTGATCTACTTTTTATGGCCATTGGATTGACTGTCTGCATGAAGCAAGGAGGCTGAGGAGGGCTGCTCGTCTGTGAATTATCTGGGGGAAGTTCTACGGCCTGTATTATGTAGGAGATCAGACTAGATAATCACAATGGTTCTACTGGCCTTGGAATCTACAAACCAGACATTCCCAAACTGTGGTCCTGGGACAACTGGTGATCTGCAAAGCAATTTCTGGTGGCCCATAGAGGAGTGATTGGTCACATGTTGCTGGCTCCTCCTCCTTCTTTCCAGCAGAGAGAAACAAAGCCAGTGGGTGGGAAGAAAGAAATGAAGAGCAAAAGCAAGACAGTGTGATTAATTGTCTTCTCAAAGGTCAACCCACTGACTGCACCAAAGACAGCTAAAAATGCACCATCACTTTCCTAGGATTTCTTTTCCATGTAAACAATAGCTATAGTCACCAGGGGAAGTTATGTGATAGCAACCGGGAGGAACGGTGGACTATGAAACTGCCATGGGAGAGGAGATGTCCATGAGACAAACTTCATATTAAGATGTGCTCTGCACACTGCAAAAGCTTGAGAACCCCTATATTAAACTATTGCTACTTTTTCCGTTCTAATTCCGCACTGCCTATTGGTTTTCAGCCTTATGCTAAACATAACCATACTGCTGCTAAAGCAACCGTGCCCTGTTTACTGGCTTGCTGCAGGACCGTCTCTGCTCCCAGTCTTGAGGCTGGTAACCTCTAAGAAGTCCCAATCATTAGGGTGACGCAGCAGGGTGGTTTTTCTCAGGATGCTATCGCCTCTGTAACTCTTGCTATCCAGAGTAGAATACGTTACACAGGGTAGTTCTGATGCTGAACGGGTTTTGGATATGGCTGCCTGCAGTGAAATCCTATTTATTGACATTACACTTAGAGGTGTGCCATAAATTGAGTCCTCTGTGTTCTTCTGTTTTCCAAGGCCACAGATACTTAAGCATGGTTGCCGCTCCTAGACGCAGCAGAGAAAAAAAATCCATACGGGTGTGAATGGGCACTCTGTGTTTGACTCTCCCATTCAAAACACTCCAAGGAGTCAGTAATAACAACACACAAATCAGACAAATGGGAAAGGGAGTTTTCGGAGCTTCCGCACGGCTGTCGTTATAAAGGAACCACTTCCTTGCTGTGCATCTGCCGAGCTGCTTCCTTCTCGCAGTGGCTAGGTTCTGATGTGGCATTAGGAAAACAAAACCACACTGCGTGACCGTAATAAATGCAGACCCCCGTCCAAGGCCTTGCACAGCAGCAGCGTTCGGCCTGCGGCGATGGATGCCGTAGCTGTCTGACGGCCGACACTATATTCCTTTCCCTCTCCTCCCCCACTTCCACAGGAGGCTCTGATACTTCCAGGGCAGATCTCCCCGGTGACCAGGTTAGCAAATGTCATCTGAGCCCTGCTCCCCACCACCTAATGTAAACAAAGAGCTGTGGTGCTCCGGGAGTGCTACGGCCTTTTGAGCAAAGCCAGCTGTACACGTCAGGTGAGTTCCTCTCTGGCTGTGGTGGACTCAGCTCCTTCTCTCCTCCTGCCTGCAATCCCAGCTTCTTCTCATTGGCCACCTCACTGTCTCTTCATCTGCCCCGCCCCGCCCCACCCACAATCTCGGGGGTCCAAACCCTGAAATCCTTCCTGGCCAAATATCCCAACTTAATGTAACCCTTCTGTCAGGTGGAGCCAGCAGCAGCCAGGGACGGGTTCAATATCTAGGGGTTCCTTTCCATCAATACAACACAGAACCGGCTCGAGCCCCCACCCAGTAACCCGGGAAATTTACACACCACCCCTGAGCGCTTCTGAGAGGCAATACTTCCCCACTCGCAAGCACAGAGTCTCAGGGTAGAAAAGAAACTTTTAATAAAAGGGGGGAAGTCACTCTGTGTTAATTTAGGAAAACACCACAAACAAGGTTCATAAACATAAACCATGAGTAGAAGACCCACCCCCAGGTAGGTTGGGCAGTGACCTTTTCCCCTCAGGTTCTTAAATCCAGCAACCTTCACATGCCCGACCCTTCTCCACACACCACTCACAGGTGCTGTCCTTGGTCAGTGCAGACACAGAGTTCAGAGGTGCAGAGTTCACCTCCCACCCCGGGTGGAGGCGGGGGGGGGTAAAGAGGCACCTTATTCGCTCCACTGGTCAGGCACTCGCTCGCTGCTCCTCTTTGCCAGCCATCCTGCTGGCCACTTGCCAGTCACTCTCAGCAGCCACCCACTCACCGTTCTCAGTGCGCCTCTCCACCAGCCACCCTGTGGGCCGCTCATCATGCCTCTCCACCAACCGCCTTGCTGGCCACTCCTAATGCCTCTCCACCAGCCGCCCTGCTGGTCACTCCTCACGCCTCTCCACCAGCCGCCCTGCTGGTCACTCCTCACGCCTCTCCACCAGCCACCCTGCTGGTCACTCCTCACGCCTCTCCACCAGCCGCCCTGCTGGTCACTCCTCACGCCTCTCCACCAGCCGCCCTGCTGGTCACTCCTCACGCCTCTCCACCAGCCGCCCTGCTGGTCACTCCTCACGCCTCTCCACCAACCGCCCTGCTGGTCACTCCTCACGCCTCTCCACCAGCCGCCCTGCTGGCCACTCCTCACGCCTCTCCACCAGCCGCCCTGCTGGCCACTCCTCACGCCTCTCCCGCAGCCGCCCTGCTGGTCACTCCTCACGCCTCTCCCGCAGCCGCCCTGCTGGTCACTCCTCACGCCTCTCCCGCAGCCGCCCTGCTGGTCACTCCTCACGCCTCTCCCGCAGCCGCCCTGCTGGTCACTCCTCACGCCTCTCCACCAGCCGCCCTGCTGGTCACTCCTCACGCCTCTCCACCAGCCGCCCTGCTGGTCACTCCTCACGCCTCTCCCGCAGCCGCCCTGCTGGCCACTCCTCACGCCTCTCCACCAGCCGCCCTGCTGGCCACTCCTCACGCCTCTCCACCAGCCGCCCTGCTGGTCACTCCTCACGCCTCTCCCGCAGCCGCCCTGCTGGCCACTCCTCACGCCTCTCCACCAGCCGCCCTGCTGGCCACTCCTCACGCCTCTCCACCAGCCGCCCTGCTGGCCACTCCTCACGCCTCTCCAGCAGCCGCCCTGCTGGCCACTCCTCACGCCTCTCCACCAGCCGCCCTGCTGGCCACTCCTCACGCCTCTCCACCAGCCGCCCTGCTGGTCACTCCCCACGCCTCTCCACCAACCGCCCTGCTGGCCACTCCTCACGCCTCTCCACCAGCCGCCCTGCTGGCCACTCCTCACGCCTCTCCACCAGCCGCCCTGCTGGCCACTCCTCACGCCTCTCCACCAGCCGCCCTGCTGGCTGCTTGTTGCACTTCTCCGCCTCACCAGCCACTCATTCACCAGCTGACTGTCAGTCACCATCTGCTGCCACCTGCCTCTCTGATGTGACCTCTACACATCAGTCTCTTCATAATTTCCAGCTCTGGATAGGCAGGGCAGAAACACTGCCCCCTCTCAAGTGATTTCAGCTCTCAATGATTTCCAGCTCTGGGCAGGTAGTGCAGAAACACAGTCCTACCACAACTGCTTTCAGTTCTGATTGAGGAATTTAACATAACAAAGGAGGCTCCTAATGAACCCTATTTCGCTTCAATAAAAGTGATCCAAGTTATTCTTTCAGAGTAATAGCATAAATCTGGTTGGAGAAAGCATCTGTCCTGACTGTTGAACCAGTCTGAGAAAGAACCCTTGTTGAGGGTATCCAACCTCATAGCTGAGAGAGAGAGAGAGAGAGAGAGAGAGAGAGAGAGAGGTCCGTCCATCCGTCACTCCATTTTGACAGGGCTCTGACATTCGAGTCCTTGGCTTACCGAGGTTCTTTCAACTAAGGGTGACCCCCTTATTTGGGACAGGTTAAGCACAGTCCTGCTTTTCTGTATTTCCACAATAATTACAACATTGATCATCATATTTCACTACCCCTGCATTTAGTACTAACATGATTTGTACCAAACCCCAGCCAAGTTGATCACTTTGACACCGTAGTATCTGCTAAATATGTAAGCAGAGTTGGAGTAAACTGTATTTAGATAGGTTTCAGAGTAGCAGCCGTGTTAGTCTGTATCCGCAAAAAGAAGAACAGGAGTACTTGTGGCACCTTAGAGACTAACAAATTTATTAGAGCATAAGCTTTCGTGGACTACAGAAGTGGGCTTATACTCTAATAAATTTGTTAGTCTCTAAGGTGCCACAAGTACTCCTGTTCTTTTTTGTATTTAGATAAACACACCCAAGTCTCTCCCCCTCCCAGTTAGCTGTCAGGAAAACATTCATTCAGACCCTGCTTACATTAAAGATATCAGACAACCTTTCGGGTTAATTCCTGGTGGTGCTTGTTCTTTCCCATGACTGTCTCTCAGACTGGCTAGCACTCCCTACAGTACTTCAACAGGCTGTTATGCACAAGGGCCCTTGCTCGCGTCAGAAGAGCATGAACCATTAAAACTCATGCAGGAAATTGCACTACAAGAACCGTGTGCAATATGCAAGTGACCCTCTCCTGCAGCTACACCCACTGCTAGGCCACTGACTGATAGCACAGTAGAGAGGTTTGCAAGAAGGGGCGCCACTCACCCAGAGCGTCTGGCTGGCCCCAGCCATGAGAACAGTCATGAAAACAAACTTCTGGGATATTCTAGTGACATAATGTGTGGGCAGGGGGACAGGCCGGGAGGTAAAACAACAGTCACTTTGTTTACTTGTCTCCCTAGAATTGCGCTGCTCACTCTCCAGCGTGCTCCATCAGGGTAGTTCCCACACACACACTGTTTTTCAGTGACCCAGCAGGGCTGGTACTGGTTGGATCACGTGCTGGGCCCTGACCTCTGTGGCTTCCCCATTGCCAATATGCTGCCCGAGGCAGCTTGCTGGCCTCTTTGCTGCCCACACACAGTTGGGCGGAGTATAGAGCAGAGTGGCTTGGCTTCCAGCCATGCCCTCTTTCTTTGTGGTCATGCCTATTTTTTGATGCTGCGTGCTGCCGGAGCACAGCCACCACGCCACGCAGTGCCAAGCATATGCCTCTGTGCTCAGGGACAGCAGAGCAGCCCCTGGGTTCTGGTGTAGCTTGCACGTGTTTCACCACTGTGTGGTCTACCTTGCACAAGTTTCTTGTGGCACGGCCATCTGAATGCTACAGCCCTAGGTGTTGCCTACTGAAGAGCTACGGACCCATTCTCTGGTCTGTTAGGGGCTATGTTGACAAAAAAGCTGGCCTAGAACCAGCCAGGAGAGCGTCCTGTCTGTTGTTTTGAATCATCTGTGCTGCCTTCCTGATACCCACCTCTGGCCTATACAGCATGTCATTGGCCCCATGACCCTGTCTGACCATTTCACCCCTCTCTCCGAGTCCCACCACTAGCTCTGCAATGACTTCCACATCCGATTCAAGTTCTTTCCCATCACCTTCAAGGCTCTAAACAGCTCTGTCCTGCCTACACCTTCTCTCGTTTCCTGTCATTCCACTGACACTTGTTGCCTTCATCAGGGACTTGTCCCAAAGAGTGTTTGTATTTTGCGGCAGGCACTGCTAATATTGTAAGGTCAGATTTCACCAGGTGGCGCTGTTACATCTAGTCTTCCAAGTCTTTGTTTTGTTTTGTTTTTGTTTAGCGTTCAAGGAAGTTTTTAGTCTTGGAAGAAATGCTTGTGTTGATTTTAGTTTGAGTTATACAAAGTTCTGGGTAGAAGGAGCTGTGCAAGTGGCAGCAGAGGTTTTTCCCTCTGCCTTGGGCTCTGACTAGAGTCAATTCTTGAAACAGAGTTGCTTCCTGGGAAGTGGGCAGTGGTGTTTGGCTGGGATTCCTGGAACAAGGCGTTACCCTGCATGCTGTTTGATCATCTCTGTTCTAGCAGTGATGGGTGGTGGGTGTGTAAATAAAGCAGGTTACACTTGGAATATATCCAGACTCTGCACCACTGATATCTCCTTCCCTGGGAAGCCGACCAGCAAAGCCCCAGACGTCTGCAAAGGGGTGACACTGATGTGCTCATATTTTAGTTATCGACATCTGAATTGTTCTGTACCAGCTAACCATATGCATTGCAAGCTTTTATGACCACATACATCATCACGGTTACCCTCACTCTCCCACTTTCATTCCCTCTGTTTGTTACATACGTCTATTCCACCTTGTCTTACATTTGATTATAAACTCTACAGGGCAAGGACTATTCCTTATTAGGTGTTCATACAACACCTGGTACAATGGGACGCTGATCCTTGAGGGGCCTCTACCTACTTGTGTAATATCAATAAAAAAGAAGAAATAAAATGTAATGTACATTTCAGCCAATCCACCTCTACCTCGATATAACACTGCCCTCAGGAGCCAAAAAATTTTACCGCGTTATAGGTGCAACCGCGTTATATCGAACTTCTTTTGATCCACCGGAGTGCGCAGCCCTCCCCCTCCCGCCCCTCCCCGGAGCGCTGCTTTACTGCGTTATATCCAAATTCGTGTTATATCGGGTCGCGTTATATCGAGGTAGCGGTGTATTTGAGTATTTAGGCCGTGTGGTCCAGGGGATAAGGCACAGTAGATCTGGATTCTATTCATAGCTCTGCCATTGGCACTGGACAAATCATTTCTACTCTCTGCGACTTCGTTGCTCCATCTGTACAACAGAGATAATCATACCCTCCTTTGTAAAACAGTTTGAAATGTATGGGTGCAAGAATGCTATAAATGCTCCTGGTTATTGTACCATCAAATACCAAGTTACATAAAATGACGCAACAATTAAATTGCTTAGATTTTGGTTGTATCCACCAGAAGCCTTGTGCCTGTTATGTTTTCCCAGTTGTCTCAGTGTCACGTAAGAATTTTAAGTATCTATTCTAATATATTGTTAACAGTAAATCTGTCGGATAATAATCATTATGTGAATGTTTTTGCATTATATGTTCCTGCTGGCTTATCTTTTCTCCTCTACTACCTCCATTTTTTAAGCTTCTGTTTTTCACATGTTATGGGTGGTACCTTTAAAAGAGAGCCAAATGGAATAATTTGGGCTTTTTTAGATTCATATGAGATCCACAGTGTGTCAGTGAATAATACTGATTCTGCAGTCTGCTTGCTGATAGGGGGAAAAAAAGGATATAAAACATGGGCATTTCTGCAGAAACCTTTTCAACATTGCAATAACTCAAGCAAGTGGTTAGGAGTTTACAAGACCTCGGAAAAAATTACTTCTTTTTAGTAAGTGTTAATTATATGACTAATTAAATAGAAAGAAGGTTGAAACACTCTTCTACTCATAACCTGTGTGCTTACACGATGGTCCTTGCGTGACAGAGAAAACAGGGAATAAATCCTGTTTGGCCTTAGCGTCAGGAAGTGGACGCTAAACCAACCCTAACTTCAAATTTATTTATGTGGACAGCTGTAAGGAACTGTTTTCAAACTGACCAACATTTCTGCTACTTAAAAAAAAAAAAAAGCACCAGCCATTCAGTAAAACACACATTTGGAACAGTCCAGGCTTTAGGAAAAAGATATAAAAGGCTACTTTGTTTATGTTCTTCATCAACGGTATGTTGGCTTTAAAAAAAAATCCCAAATAAGAAAAAAAACCCATTATGTTAAACCTCTTATCTTCTCTCAGAATGGTTATGGTTATCGTAAAACACACATATTGGGTCATTTCAAAACACAGACAGGCTCAGTGTCAAACATTCTCCAGATTACCTTTTTTTTAACAATTTTGTAGACATTAATAAAGTTTAGCATATTAAAGTGAGCTGCTTTGTTCCTCCCGGCAGGTTCTAATCACATCCTTCCGTGGCAATGTAAACACACAAAAACCGGTCATACCCTGCACCTTGTACTCACGCAAAACTTGCATTGACAGCCATGGAGCGTCTTTGATTTGAGTAACACCTGAAGGCCCAGTTCTCTGCTCCATTATACTGGGTTTGTACCACTATCACACCGCTGGCTTCAGTGGCGTTACACTGATGTAAAACCAGAGTCGTTGAGTTAAAGAGCAACTGGTCCTGTGGTTAAGGCACTGCACTGGTATGCAGGAGATCTAGGTCCAGTTTCTAGATTTGACACACGTTTCTTTTGGGTACGGGTATCTTTTGGGTAAATCACTTGATCTTTCTGTGCCTCAGTTTCCCATCTATAAAATGGGATAAGATATACTTCTGCTGGATTTTTTTTCTGCCCCATCTACCTATATTATAAAGTTCCCTTCAGGTCAGGGAATGCCCAGTTCTCCAGGGCAGAAAGGACTTTATGCAACACTGGGATTATCTGGGCTAGTTTGGATGTAACAGGGCGAGTTCACAAGGATGTAACATGCTTTCATTCCCCTCTCCCTCAAGCCCCACCGCCAAGAACCTAGATTGCAGGACTGGCTGTTTTCCGGCCACCTGGGAACAGGGCCGACTCCAGGGTTTTGGCCACCCCAAGCAACCAAAAAAAAAAAAAAAAAGCCGCGATCGCGATGGCAATTCGGCGGGAGGTCCTTCGCTCCGAGCGGGAGTGAGGGACCATCTGCCGAATTGCCGCCGAATAGCTGGACCTGCCGCCCCTCTCCAGAGTGGCTGCCCCAAGCACCTGCTTGCCAAGCTGGTGCCTGGAGCCGGCCCTGCCGGGGAAGGACCTGCCATTTGAGGGCAAGGCACAGGAACTGAGCCAGTTGCAATGACAGAGCATTAGGCAGGCATGACACCGAAGAAGCACAGCCAAAGATTAGCTGTAAGCATAACAAGCCTCTGAAAAAAAAAGCGGTCGATTTTAAGGGGCACCATTGCTAGGTGGGATACTTTGAAGAGGTGGCAACACTGCCGCAGGCTGATCCATCCCATATCCCACGATAAGGCGAAGGTTACCTGGGCAGAGTACCTAGGACCTTTCAGCTGGGAGCTCTAGTTATCTATTAATGGCTTCTGACAGGCACGACTCGGGTATGGTTGGATATCTATCAGGCTATAAAAATGGGAACCGTATAATTTCCTTAGACCATCTCATGTTCTTAAATTGGAACCAGAGAGGTGGAAAAAGTGGATTATGGTGGAAAGAGTGTAATCATCCCATGCTAAATTCACCACCAAGCCACAAGGTAGACAATGTCGGTCTATGAGCAGCGCAGCAGTCTCACAGCAAATTTACCTTGGAAAGATTAGCTGTTCTAGTGACCTCCACTATAGCTGGTGCTGTTCTAATGTAACTGGAGTCCTATTTGACTCAGAGGTTTCTCTAGGTCACCAGAGATCTGTTCTTCCTGTCACTGCCTGTTGGATTCCTGATGGCTTTTAATCTAGCCCCAGTTCTTTTCTCCACTTAGTTCTGCCAGTATGGTCCATGTGAGTCAAGTTATCAGGGTTCTACGAGCAATACTGAAGTGATGATCCAAAGGCACAACAAAAAAGCAAACATTTAGGTGTCTCCTCCCATGGCTAAAAGCTGCAGGAGGGGACTTTTTCCTAGAAAATCTCCAAGAAGATTCCCTTGCAGAGGTACACCACATTATTCCATTCTTCCCAACCCGGGGAAAAGCTGCCCACAAATCTGAAGGATCCCAGGAGATCTGCAGCAGGCCAGGGCAGTGCCCTTTCTCTGGCTGTGACCCACTCTTTCCCGGGGAACACAGCTCCAGCGAAGCCATGCTTCTAGGGAATACTCCTTCCCATGGTGAGAGCGGAGGACCCCAAAAAGGGTCTATAAAAACTGTAATACAGCATGCAGGTCCTTTAACTTTTCTGATTAACTACTGGGCTGGAGTGGGGGAAATATGCATCAGCCCCAGCCCTGGCCCCCACACTTCCCCCCAGCACAGACCCTGCACTCCCATAGCCCCATCTGCTCATGCAGTCAAGCACTTGGGGCATGGAAACGTGGGTTTGTGTGCACTAATGAATGGGTTGATGGGCTGGTACATGTGGATGATTTTTCATGCAGATTGTGGGCGGTATTAAAGATTGTTCACCTGGCCAACTTCTAATTAATGATGTGTGAACCTCTAATTAGCACCGGGCCAGAGAAGAGATGGGTGGAAGATACAAATACTTGGATCCTAGATTTGGAATGCCCCAAAGTCCAGGGTGACTTGGATCAAGGTTTTGGGTCAGTCCATTACAGCAATAGACGCCAGAGGAGAAATTCAGCTCCTGGTGTGAGTTCCAGATCCCCTCCTTGAAAGTTTGGGGTGGGGGAGGGAGAGCTCTGCTTTGGCGTGCTGCTGTGGACCACTCTCCACTCGAAAGGTGCAGCATTAGGGTTAAGCATCCACCAGTGCCGATCCTTTTTTAAATTCTCTGAACCTCTGAGGCGGGTATATCCCAGCAGGACCCCTTAGTTTGGGAGGCCAGGGGAATTGGCTAGGTGATCAACTCCTCCCCTGGGACATCTGGAAAACTGTCTTCTGACCACTCCACTCAGTGGGCAGCTTCTGGGAGCCCCATTCTGCAGCAGCAGAGGCCGTAACTCTTCCACGGCAACATGCTGCCCGGCCTCTTAGAAATGTAAAAGGCATTGTGGACTGTAATCCCCAGTGCCCACTGTGGGGTGAAGAAATCCTCCCCCTCCCCGCGTTGGGTGAGAGCCCTCCTTTCCATACCCATAAGGGCGCCAGATGCCCCTTTATGCGGACACAAAGGTTCAGCTGTGTTTGAAGGACACGTGACAGTGCGGTAGTGAGGAGGAGTTCTTATTTTTAAACCACGGCCATTTTTTTCATCGTTGATTAAATCTCAGTCTAGCTCATTTTTACAGCTATTGCCTCTAAAACATAGGGACCAACAGACATAGCTTCACAAACTGCAGGCTATCCAAGGACTGTACGTTAGCGTGAGCCGCCATAGCCTGTAGTAACAGAACATGGTGTTACACTTTGTAGATTTTTCAAACTCAAGGGTCCCTTTCTGGAGCCGGCACTGCACAAAAATCTCTTCAAAGGAGGCTGAGGGACGGGGGGGAGAGAAGATGAACGAATTAAAATACACTGAGGGGGCAGAACGTGCTTCATTGGCACAGTGCTGGGCGAAGGGACTTCAGCAGGTGCTTAAGAGCTGTGCTGAACCTGGATGGATTTAGGCTTTGCTTAGGGTTAGGCACGTGCTGATGTGCTTTCCTGAATCAGGGCCTGCGTACCTTCAGCAGCCCTTGACCTCAACAGGAGTTGAAAGCACTCAGTACTCATGGGGGGAAATTTACCCCTATACAGCAGGCCAGTCCAAGACATACGCACCACTTAAGTCCCACGTAAGCCCTATTTTTGGACTTCAGTGGTGTCTAGGCCTCATACAGGGGTAAATTCCACCCCAGAGCAGGCCCCAAGGTGATAGCAATGTGTTATCTTTACCATGCTTCTGCATAGGTATGTGATTATTATAAGTAATAAACTCTATCCAAGTAATCCATAGCCAAACAATATTCATATACACCACTGATACCCAACTTATCCAGGTTATCATTTGATCTTGGGACTCTGGTAACTTGAGATGGTTGGAAAATGGGTAGGAAGGGCTGCAAAAGGGTTTCTAAGGAACGTTTTTAAATATTTCTGTTGAAATTTCATGGAAAATTTCAACTTTCCACGGACAACCCAAAACCTAGAATGTTTAGCTTCTTGACAACAAGTGAACATTCTCCAAGAACATCAGACCCTTTGTGTGAAAAATGTCATTTAGTTGAAAATCCAATGTTCTGTCAAAGAACAGTTTTGATGGAAAATTTTCGTCCAGCCCTCACTGTAATATATACTGTACAAACCAAAAGGTTGGTTTTCATGGTTTGCCAGTAACCTTTGGAACAAAACAACAACAAAAAATCATCACACGGTTTTATATTATACTGTACCACTGGGCATCATTTATTTTCTATGGAACAAATCGCTAGACCAGTTTAGGTGGCAGTCAGGCAAATTAGCCTCCAACAGGCATGTAAACTGATTGCAAAAGAGGCCAACTGACCCCAAGGGAAAAAAAAGTCTTTAGAAATCTAAATCCGCTAGTACCGTGTCAGGATTTCCCATACTGTATAATTAGGCGGTTACAGAGAAGGTGTGAAAAACCTTCCATGGTATAAAAAAATATAAGAAATGTAAATAGAGCGACTAAAATTAGCATCTTGAACATTTGAGCTGAACGGGAGGAAAAGGACTCAAATTAAAAAATGGAAGGAGCAAATTTTATTTTAAAACGGAGGAGACTAGGTCTTTCAGTGCTACCGCAATATAAATAATAATAAAAGAAAATGGGGGGGGGGAAAGAATTTGTGTAAAACCAAAAATAACTTTTACACAGCAACAGAGTTCACAGGTAATTTTGATGGTGGGTAAAATTTCCAAAAGTTCTTCAGTGACTTAGGAGCTATGTCACATTTTCAGAAGTGACTTCGTAGCCTAACTGAGGGATTTCCAACTGCACAAATGGCTGCTGGGTGCCTAACTCCCCTGGGAGACAAGCGGAGTTAGATACCAAACTGCCATATGTGTGTTTGGAAGCTTCCCCACAAGTCTCATGGAGAGTCAATGGGAGGTCGTTGCCTAAGTGGTTTCGTCCCTTTTGAAAGGGGGGGTCTAAGTTCCTAAATCACTTTGTCCCTTTTGAAAATGTTAGCCTAGGCCACAATCCTGCAAACTAGAGCACTGCAACCTGACCCGAACCTGATGGCACCTGACTACAAGTGTCAGGTGGTTCAGATCAGAAAACAACCTTACCTTCTTGGGCTCGGGGCAGGTCCACTCTCCTCTGATGATCTTCTCCTGCTCATGAGGTTTGCATGCCCCTGCTCCTGCCGTCCGCCGCCACCTTGCTGTGCTCTGTGTGTTGCAGAGTGAGCATGCTGACAAGTTGCACTGCGCAACCCACACAGGTAGCAAGGGGTAGCAGCCAGTAGGAATGGATCATGCAGCCACTGATACTTGCAGCCACCGCGCCGACCTCATGGGCAAGAGGCAGCGGAGGTAACTCAGGCGTGGGGGGAAGGGTCAGGGTGGAGTCAGAAAATGACTTGTGCCTCTCGGGCTCAGGTTGGGTGGGCTTGGGTCCAGTTCAGGTCAGGATAGGGCTTAAAAACTAGGCCTGAGGAGACCTCTACTGCAAAGTGCTGTATGTAGTTCAGCCCGCCAGCCGTTAGTATGTTAGTGTTGTGATGTGCATCAGGAGCTGGGCTAGTGATTTGGGTGCGGGGGGAGTTGCTTTGGACCACACAACTTGTTAGAGTTAAAATTGAGACTGAGGAATCTGTTATGTACTTGGTACAGAAACTGTATTTCTTGCCTTTCCCCCGCCCCAATATTTATATGAATTCCAACAACGCACGTCTCTGCTGAACCCAAGGATCCGATTCTGCCAGGTGCTTCCTATTGCTTCCTGCTGGTGTTCCCAGAACCTCCGCAACAAGAACCCTCCATGAGCAGGGCAGGGCAGGGACCAGAGGCCATGCGCTCTGGTCAACCCACTTAGGTGCGTATGCCTGTTAATCTTGCAATGGTCTCTATGCAATTCGCCAAGCAGATTGGTCATGCTGGCAGAAGGGCGGAGCAGCCGTGCCTGTCACAACTGCCAGCCAGGACATAGGAGGACCCTGACATTGCTTTTGCATTGGGACGGGCCCACCTGTTTGAGAGTGGTTACACCAATTACCCAGGCATTTGCCTCTCATTGTTTTAAAATCACTTGAATGCACTTTAAGCAGAAGACAATAAATGGAGCTAACAACACAGGCTATAGGACAACATCCCAGGCAAGGTATACGGCATGTTAGCTACCCAGGAGCTGTGATCTAAACGGTAGGGCAGTTGATTGGCTTCTAGAGACCTAGGTTCTATCCCGAGCTCTGCCACTGACCTGCTGTGTGATTTTGAGCATAGCATGTTCCCTCTCAGTGCCTCTGTTTCTCCTCCCACGGTTGGTCTGCATTGGCTACTTAGACTGTAGGCTCTTTAGGCCAGTGACAGACTCTCACCATGTGCATGTACAGTACCTAACACAACGGGGCCCTGATCTCTGTTGAGGCCTCTGGCTGCGACTGTAATACAAATAAATAACAATATACATTACATGTGTATCCACTGAGAGTTGAGCTGTAAAGTCTTAAAGGTATGCTCCTTAAAATGAATTAATTTGAAAGGGTTTTATTTGAACATCAAAACACCCTATTGCAACAATGAATGCACAGCTGCAGTGAAATTGCAAAAGACATTCCTTACTGCTAGCCCCAAAAAAGCTATGGCTTCATCTACCTTGTCCACTAAGTCATGTACACACACCTTTTGCATTCATAGAATTGTCCATGTCATCTGTTCTGCAACTACTGCAGGGCACCAGCGTGTATCTCAAAAGCCTGGTGTGGTATCCTAGCTAGGTTAAAACAAAACAAAACAAAACACAAACTCATACAAGGCAAAAACATATAAACCTTTAAGCAACTATAACTAATCTATTTCCACCGTTATGCTGTATTACATTAGCGACAAACTGCAAATGTTTACTGTTAATTAACGTTTGTTCACATGCAAAATTTGGACCTCAACGCCAGCCGGACATACCTAGACGTAGCTGAATATTATATTTCACAAAAACATTCATCCTGTCGAAACAAACATCCTCCATACAATATTAGCCTTAAAATCTCTGCGCTGTCTACACCAGATGTTAGTTCTCCTAGACACTGCTCTTAAGATGTTTCCCAGGAATCAACAAAATGAACATTTTGACTGTCACAAACTTACCCATACACTATCCCAACTGATCTACTGACTGAAGGGAGCTATGGCAAAAATATACTCAATTCTTTTAGAATGCTTTGCATGAGACTTGTTAATGGATTTTAAATAAACCAACTATTATTTGTCTCTATCATAGATTTAATATTATTAATCTTATTTCACCCCTACTGTAGTGTAAAGCCACCCACAGTATGTCACAGTAAAAGATAAAGTCCCGAATTTAACAACTGTGAGAAACTTGTTGGCAAATGATATATGATGTTGATTAACCAATGATGCAGTTTCAGTCTGGTTGAACATGCAGGCAGCTGAGATGGGAAAGCAAGTTTTTTTTAAAGAATTTGTTATACACAGTAGCAAGAAAAACAGGAAGTAGGTGTTTATTAGCAGTTTCCAAATACACCAGCCAAAATAAGACTCCCCATGCAGTCTGAGTTACTCAAAATACAGCAACGAGCAGAATTCCTAAGATTATAAAAGGGTAATTAATCACAAACACTGTTCACAGACCAGTGATTTGGAAACTTCCTTTTTATTGAAGATCTGGATCAAGAGCAAACTTCAAAGCAAAACTAATTGATCTGAGATTCATTGCATCTGGTCAATAAACCAAAAATAAAATATTATTTCGATGAAGCCAATTGTTCAGTTTATATCCATTATGCTATGACAGAGTGCACAAAGAACATGAAAAAAAGCCATTTTTCAAATAATGGCTGCCTCAACATAAAAACCATTCATACTCTGTAGTCTGCTGTTTGCTGATAATCTGTAAATTGCACCTGGAAGCCAGCAGTGTTATTCTAGGCTTGTTTCTTAGGAATGCCAGCATACTTTGGAGCCTCATTCATAAAAAGTGAGCAACCCACCTATTGGGAAGGCTTACATTCTTTATTTGGAAACAAAATTTCTGAAGGCTTTTGACTCAGTGAACCCACTAACTCTATTAGAGCAGGGTGAACAATTTGCAAAGAACAATTCATTCAGTGAATGAGCCCTTTCTTCTTTGCAAATTGTCTGCAAACAGACAGTGATTTTTACCTGTTTGCTCACGACTCAAAGTTGTTTGGCAAATGTTGTGTGCAAACACATTTCAGTCAATGGATTGCCCGCAAGCCGCTTGCTGCCAGTATTCTTTTGTGTATTGGACACTGAACTGTATGATTGGTCATCTGAGTCACCTGGTATTTTTTTCCTGTTCCCTGATTGGATGACTTCCCTTTAATAAACTGTTTCCACTTCACCTGAAAAGAATTTAATTTACTGACCAAAGGCAGTAACCTCTGGTTCAACTGATTAATATTCAATTTAACACTAGTGCATATTGGCAAGATTTACCATCCAGCCCTCTTCATGAATGCAGTCTTCGGACATAGATTCAAGAGACTGGCATCATTCACACTTTCTTGGGCTCAGCCTCTCTCCCTGATTCCTTTGCTTTAACAGATGTGTCCTCCCAGGGTCCCTTTTTCCTACATTTTATGCCCATGCTTCCGGTGGCTGAGCATACCTGCGTTCTCTCTTGCTACACCTGACCCACTTCTGTGCAGGGAACTCAACGCTCTTGATGTGCTGCCATGGGGCACCCCACCGTGTTCCCCCTTAGCTTGTTAAAAACTGTGTGAGCTCAACCCTGAGCCCCATGTGTTGCCTTCAGCCTGGGGAAGTGGTGTAAAGGGAATGGAAAGCATTCGGATCTTCCCTGCAGGGGATTCTCATCACAGGAGAAAGGTCTACGTGTACTAGGATGAACAGACAGCAAGTGTGAAAAATCAGGACAGAGGATGAGGGGTAATAGGAGCCTATATAAGAAAAAGCCCCAAATATCAGGACTGTCCCTATAAAATCGGGACATCTGGTCACCCTAACGTGTACTCACCCATGCACACATTTCAGCTGTGATGTATAGTGGGGCATGCCTGGATCACAGAAACAGAAGCCCAAGCTAAGGTTTCCCAATTCATCTCCTGGCCTCCTGTCAAAGTCTAGATGAAGCTGATGCAACCATGTTTAAAAAATAATTTTTACAGCCTTTAATTCCTGTATACTTTTTCCTGGAATCAAAGGCTTGAATATCTCCAGAAATATTGATATTGATTTGATCGTAAACACCTGAGACAATTTGGGGCCATTCTTCACTAAAGTCCTTGTCTGTGCCATCTGAATTCTACAAGGAATACAGTTGCTGTGAAGAGGAAAGAATGCTGTGAATAAAACCTTTTACAAGGGATTAAATTTCATCTAAAAGCATGTAATTCTACATAGCCAGAAGCGCTTTCTAATCTTCATATATAGGAACTTACAAGGCAAGGAATTCAAAGCCATCGGATTAAATGAAAAATGTGAATGAACAGCTACACGCTGTTACTTAGCTGACATAGACAAGTCACCGTACATTTTTCAAAGGTTTCAACTGCTGCTAATGGAAACTGTTGGGAATAGGCGGAATGTGTCTTTCTACATCATTTTAAAAAACAAATAAAAACAACCCCCCAAAACAATGAATGGATATTTGCAAAGTAACCCAGGATGTGCGCCAAATTTTTGCCCTCACTTTGCTCTTACTGTACAGATCAGCAGGTACCACCTCATCAGATTAAGACCAGCTGTTCTTTTCTAGTGAAAGAACTTCCTGAAAAGGTACAATATAATTCAGGCTTAGAAACCTAGATACTTTGGAAGAATGCAAACTCTGCCTGTGATTGTAAAAAGTAGAGAGAATGACATTATAAAGCATTTAAGAGCTTTGGTTTCAATTATTTTATATTAAGGGATAGGTAAGCTTAAATTGCTCAGACTCTTTAAAAAAATAAAAAGGACTGTAAATAAAATTGGAAACAGATACATAACAATCAAGTTCCCACAGGTGCATTTCCTTAATGTGGAAATACCCGTGTGAATTTCCACTTTCCCATAATGTAATGGGAGACAATAAATTCTGAAGTTACCCTGCGTTTAGGCTTAGCCATAGAAGAAGTAACCTCTTGTCTGTTTAGATTATCTGAGTATCCCCATGTCCCTCTGTGTGTCTCACACCAAACCAAGGTTTGTGTGGCCCGCTGGGGCTTATTGCAAGATCAAAGCTTCGGGCCACTCACAATAAAACAAGAGGGAATAGCCCAAAGAAGCAAAGGAAAGATTTAAGAGATAAGGATCAGCCTCAGATATGACATTTCATCCAGACCAGATCCGGTGCACAAGTTCAATTCAAAGTTCATAAGACAAAAATACAAAGAAATCTGCTCGAAGGCTGTGTTGTGCTCCATCTCACTCTGTCCCTGAAGTTACCTCCATCTCCCAGTTCAACAAAGATTTTCCCTTTAGGTGATACCATATAATTTAGCTCATCTTTTCCTGAAGGCTATCTACCCACCCCGATATGGATTTCAAGCATTTCTAATAACTTTGCACAGCCTACAGATGCGGTCCCACAAACAAGGTGTGAGTGTGCACTGTAACCGGGGAAACAGAAATCACCCAACATTAATTAAACAAAAGCAGCAGAGAGTCCTGTGGCACTTAATAGACTAACAGACATATCGGAGCATGAGTTTTCGTGGGTGAATACCCACTTCGTCGGCATGCATCTGACAAAGTGGGTATTCACCCACGAAAGCTCATGCTCCAATATGTCTGTTAGTCTATAAGGTGCCACAGGACTCTTTGCTGCTTTTACAGATCCAGACTAACACGGCTACCCCTCTGATACTTAATTAAACAAAGGATCTTTTAAATATGCTCACACTCGTTATAGACAAAGCAGATTAAGGCCAAAAAACCCACAAATGTGCATAGTTCAATCATTCTAAAGATGGGGAAAAAATGAAGGGAAAAATTCCCTCATCCTTTTGTACACCCTGGGTATGTGTAGGCAGCAAAGTAAAACCTGCAGAGCCAAATCTCAGAGCCTGGGTCAGGGCTCAGGCTGTGGGGCTATGAATAAGAGCATAGACATTCCCACTCAGGCTGGAGCTTGGGCTCTGAAACCTGGGGCGGGGGTGCCGGGGTCTCGGAGCCCAGGCTCCAGTCAGATGTAATGTCCAGGGGCGGCTCTAGGCACCAGTGCAGCAAGCGCGTGCCTGGGGCGGGAAGCCGCGGAAGGCGGCCTGCCGGTTGCTGTGAGGGCGGCAGGCAGGCAGCTTTCAGCAGCACGCCTGCAGGAGGTCTGCCGGTCCCGCGGCAATTTGGCAGTGGGGACGCTGACGGCGCGGCACCGGCGGACCTCCCGCAGGCATGCCACCGAATCCGCATGACCAGCGAACCGCCCACAGGCACGCTGCCAAAAGCCGCCTGCCTGTCATGCTTGGGGCAGCAAAAAACATAGAGCCGCCCCTGGTAATGTCTATACTGCTGCTACTTTTAGCCCTGCAGTCCAAGCCCCACGCGCCTGAGCCGGGCTCCGAGATTTGGTGCTGTGGGTTTTTCTTTGCAGTGTAGCCAGGGCCACATTGCCCAAAGAGCTCCAAGCTAGACTTCCAAGTGCTCCGTGCCCAAGTTAGCGCCAGGTTTTCAAAAGTGCTCAGTGGCCGATATACTGAGTGTACAGCCATTTCTTTGGGGGCGGAGGCCTGGTGCATTGCACAGAGCACACATGTATCTTGCTGTCGTAACTGGCTCGGCTTCTAGCAGGGTTCTCGACAGCTATTTGGTTGGAAGAGCTCTGCTTCTCAGCGTGTGTGTGTACTATTGAATTCAGATTTCCTTTCTGCCAGGCAAAGATGAACATTTGATACTTCCCCCATCCCCCCACTTAAAACCACCTAATTGTAAATGTAATAATATAGGAATTGTATTTTACACACGAGGCTAGCATGTTCCAGCAGATACACAATCCCTGCATGTGAAACCCCCACTCACTTCAGTGGACAGGACGCAGGATGCTAATGGGATTCTTTCCATTGACTCGCCAGGAGCTAGCCTGGCCCCCATAATAATAGTCATACTTAGCTCTTTCCATCAGTGAATCTCAAAACGCTTTACAAAGGAAGGATAATACAAATTATCCCTGTGTTATAGATGGGGAAACTGAGGCAGAGAGGTGAAGGGGCTTGCCTGAGGTCTGTGGCAGAACAAAGACAAGACCCTATATCACGCAAGCCTGGGCTTAAACCCCTGGACTGCACTGCCTCCATATTGTAGCTCTTTAAATAGTTTGAAGGAGATGGGAGTGGATACTTATTGAGAATTTACATACCATACGTTTATTCATAGATTCATAGATTCTAGGACTGGAAGGGACCTCGAGAGGTCATCGAGTCCAGTCCCCTGCCCGCATGGCAGGACCAAATACTGTCTAGACCATCCCTGATAGACATTTATCTAACCTACTCTTAAATATCTCCAGAGATGGAGATTCCACAACCTCCCTAGGCAATTTGTTCCAGTGTTTAACCACCCTGACAGTTAGGAACTTTTTCCTAATGTCCAACCTAGACCTCCCTTGCTGCAGTTTAAGCCCATTGCTTCTTGTTCTATCCTTAGAGGCTAAGGTGAACAAGTTTTCTCCCTCCTCCTTACGTTGCTTTGAACTATCTGATATATATTTAGCAACATATATGGAGACCAAGACAGCGTGGTCTAGTGGATATGGCTTCGGACGGGGACTCAGGAGACTAGACTCATAGCTGAAGGCAATGGAACTACTCATAGCACATAAGTCTTTGCAGGACCAGCGTCTTAGGGCTCCATTTTATCACCCCTACTCATGCTCCGCACTACCTTGCTTTACAAATATTCCCACTGAACGCTCGGGGACTTCATACAATAATACCTAGCTCTCCTATAGTGCTTTCCATCAGCAGATCTCAACGCTCTTCACAATCTTTAATGCATTTAGCCTCACACACACCCCTGGGAGGTAGGGCAGGGCTCTAATCCCCTGGTGGGATTGAGGCTCAGCGAGACGGACTTTTCCAGGGTCACACGGGAAGTCTGTGGCAGAGAAGGGAATTCAATCCGGGTGGGTCTCCCCAGTGGCAGGGTAGAGTGGGGTTTGGATAATGAACAGAAATAAGTGGAACAGGAAAGTGCCATCAGTCTCGGCCCGATGCTGAAGGAAAGCCTCCCCGGGCTGAATGCAGTCTGGGCCTGACCCTGCTCTCGCTGAAGTCAGTCAAGGAGCCTTTCATTCTTCAGCGGACAGTCCTAGTACTTCAGAGAGAGGAGAGCAAACTGAGCGGGGCCCTGCCCTTGCTACCCCTTGCTGTAACAGTGTTACATTACTTACATTGTCAGACAGGGCATAGGTGTCTTGTTTGCTTAGAAGACTCTTCCCTTAAGATCTTTAGTGGGATTTCAGTGGCGTATGGACTTTGCACGGGGTGAATTTCATCCCAGACGAATCTCTGGGGGATCTGTCATGTGCTGCCTCCCCCCGGCTCTAGCGGCAGCACAGAAAGCCGTCAGAGGACTCCGCTGCTCTTCGGGATGCCAATCAGAGCTGATCCAGGGGCTCCGAGGGTGTGTCTACACTGCAGTCCGAGGTGTGACTGCAGCTCAGGTAGGTATACCCCTGCTGGATTTACTCCAGCTAGCACCGCTAAAAATGGCAGTGAAGACCCAGCACCTGGCATGGGCAAGGAGCAGGCGTACACACCCCTGGTCCCCGGGAATGCTTGTAAAGCCTCTCCTCCAGCCGATGCCACCATGTCTTCACTGCTGTTTTTATCCATGCTAGCTAGATTAAAACTAACGTGGGTCCACCCACCTGACTGCCAAGTAGATATACCGTTAGTGGAGATCCATGGTGTCTCCTAGTGTAATGCAGACAGGAAGCCGGGGAGAGTCAAGATCTGCACTGTTACAAAGAATGTGCAAGCAGATCTTTAAATAAGTGTTTTTATGTTCAGTAGTAAATGTCTTGAACTGGTGGCCAGACAAACTGTCTTATAGGGGCTGTGAAGGGCTTTACGATTTCTTACCCCGTTTTGCAGTTGGGCGCTCGCCTTCATTTCATAGATGTTCACAACCTGCTTCACTTTTAATTTGAAAAATCTTGCTATCCTTGAGTTACGCAAGGTTGACTACAGCAACGCAAGGACACATTACTGGGAGCAGAATTTAAATGGGCGTCACTTGCCTGTCCTAAATAGGACTCTTCTTGACCCCACACAGATATGAACACAGGCTCTCCGGAAAAGGGAGAAGTTCCAGTGGGGGTTCTAGCAAATCTGAACTTTATGCTGTTGCTACTGCATAGAGAATGTTGCTTCAGTTACTTCCATGGATGGTAGGTCTTCACAGTCTAAGGGAGACCAGAGACTCAAGGATGGTGTAAATGGACACAGAGCCACTGACTTCAACAGAGCTATGTCAGGTTATACCAGCTGAGGATCTAGCCTTCCCAGTGACTCTTCAGGCAGCCACGTGGGAAACACAGAGCTGGTGCTAAGGGAAGTCACCTTAATAATACAGACACCACTGTGGAAACAGAGCACTGAAGGAGGATCCAGAAAAAGAAGCCAGAATGTGGAATAGGAGCTTTAGTGGCACTGGCCACTGTTGGTAGACAGGATACTGGGCTAGATGGACCTTTGGTCCGACTCAGTATGGCCGCTCTTATGTTCTTATGTAGTTTCTTTGCTGCTCACAGACAGGTGCAGGAACTGAAGTACAAGCGAAGAGGTCTCTGCACTCTGGTCAAGAAGAATACGAAAGAAAATCACCTCTCCATCCTTATACTGCGTTCTGGAGAAGATGCCCCAGTAGCCCTACCCCTCTTCACCGCAGCAGAACAAATGGTAGTGGAGATACATAAGCAATAGTAGTATTGATTCTTTGTTTTACAGGAGGACCTAGAAGTCCCAGTCGAGGATCAGGGCCCCGTTATGTTAGACCCTATATAAACATATAATGAAAAGACACTCCCTGACCTAGTCACCTGACAATCTAAGTATAAACTGAGAGGCAATGGGTGGATGCAACAGATGGGGGGAGCACAAGGTGTCAGGAAGACAGTTATGAGTAGCCTAACAGATGTCAAGTAGACATCACTGCTTTGGGGGGTGTTTAGGAGGGGTTACATAGCTCATTGACGCTGTGCCGGGCCTCTGAGAGGCTATGGGGAAAGGCAAAGGGGCTGCTAAAAAGTGCAAAGTAACAAAAAAGAAACAATTCCTAAATCTGATTAATACCGTAGGCTTGTAATCAGGCCAAATAGATTAAATACAAGCTCCGCTAGGGTAAATGTGTCAAGACGTGAAATAACATCCATTCAGCTGATTGGGATGCTTTGGTCATCAAAAGGAATAAGTACGTCGGCCCGGGCTTGATTTGGTGTGGTAAATACGTCAAATCATAATACGATTACTGCTAAACCATTGGCTTAATCCAAAGAGGTCTGCAGTCTTGCAAAAAAGGTTGACACAAACTAATGAATGTCACAAAGACGGCCTAACAAAAAAATGACCCAAATTCTGGTCTCACCTACACGAATGTAAACTTGGATCGACTCCACTGATTTCAGCAGAGTTACTCTGGATTTACCCCAGCCAAGAATTTGGCAAGACAACTTTCGTTCCTTCCGAAGAAGCCCGGATTACTATTATCAAGAGCTTGTGTTGAATGAAAATCATGTGGATTTTCAGATATTTCCTTTCTCAAGGTGACTGATGATTAAATCAAATATGATCCCTTGGCATGCGAAAGCCCAAGAGAGTATTAAAGACAAATTGAAACATGAACACACTAACCCTGCCGCTGTTTATCTGATGCAACACAAATGTGTCAGCTGAAGAGATTTTATTTTGGCCATAGGGAACAGAAGATTCCTGTCAGCACCATGTACGAATCAAACGAGAGTGTTTTTTCTTTCTGTCTCCGGAGATTATACGCCTTCTGAAGTTTCTATACATGTTGTCTCATAAGGTGCTTTCACAACATCCACACCACAGATCCATTAGCCAGCACCAGTCATGTATAATTCCAGTCACATAAATCTTTCTGCAATTACTAGGCCTAGTTCAACCTCCCTGTGAGATAAAACGGCTCATTGCATCATGGCATCATTATGAATTTTTCCTTCCAATAAACCTCCCTCCGGATGCCTACTCCATGACAAACGTGGATATGTAAGGTTGCCGCTGCCTGTGGCGGACAGCCGTCGTGAAGGTGTTCCAACGATTTAAAATCTTACTAATGACGAGATAAATATCAAAGGAGAAAACAAACAAAGATTCGTGCCTCCAAGGGAAAACTAAACACCAGGCACATGCAGGCTGCAGTGACTCTAATCCAGACATTAAGAGCCTGAGCCAAAGCCTGAAGAAGTCAGTGGAAAGACTCCTAAAGAGCTTGCTAAAATCTCACGGTGGCGATTGTCGTATTTATGGTTGAAGGTCAGTGTCAAGGGGTGCTCTACTCACCGCTGGAGCTCCTCCCTGCGACCACGGCTGGCGATTAGCTCTGCCAGGCTGATGCCCCTTCCTGTGGGGGTTCACTCAGACTCTCTCTCGGGACTCGACTGCTCCCTCTCATGGGTTGCCCTTCCAGCCAGGTCACTGTCGGTTTGTGCACCAAGCATGGGCGGGCGGTATAATAAGCCAGGGAAGGCTCTGCTTTCCCTGGCTGCAGCTGCTGCCGTGGGACTCTGGGCTGGAGCTTGGGCTGCTCCAGGCCCAGGCCCGCGGCGGTGGCTGGGCTGCTGGGGCCGGCCCAGGGCTTCTTTGGCCGCGAGGTGGAGCGGGGGTTAAGGGCTCTGGCCGCGAGGGGCGGGGCCTCGTGCAGAAGGAGCAGGGCCATGGAGATAGCCTCCCTGAAGGGGGATGTCCACGCACCGCCCATGGTACCAAGGTCTCTTTGTACCAGCCTTCACAGGCAATCTTCCAGTTCATTGCCCCTCAGTGGTGCCACTTCCCCACTGCCCCACTTTCTTCTGCAGGTTCCAGCCCAGGGACCCTACCACCAGCAGCTAATGTCTGCACCGTCCCACACCTTGGACTGCTTCCTATGCTGCCTCTATCAAGATCCCTCTCCACCCTCCTCTGGGTATGCCCTTCCCTGCAGGCCAAACTCTTTGCTATCCCTAGTCTCAGGGAGAATGACAGCAAACCTCCTCCCTGCAGCCCCTTTCTGCCCTCAGCTACCTGGCTTTATACCAACCCCTCTTGTTCCTGTCCAGCTGAGCTTCACCCTTTAATTAGTCCTCATTGCTCCATGGCCCCTCCTCCAGGTACAGCCTAGCTGGTTAATTGGCCCACCTCATCACCTTACCCTTTGAGGCGGGTATGGGGTGAATACCCCATCACAGTCAGTTTTAACTGCTTGCCCTTTATGCATCTGCAAATTGCAGGAAAATGTAATTATGAGAAAAAAAAATTCACTGGAATTGTTTGCATGCACAATTTATGTCATTGGGATGTCTAAGTACGTGACTGTGCTCCCAAATCAGGTATTTAGAAGGCTAAATGTCATAAACAGCATCCACAAATAACTGCAGGTGTCAAAAGAAAGGCTGAGTTACGGTCAGGTGTAAAATCAGGTCCTACTATAATTATTTTATCAGTTTGGACAATAAAAAAACAAAAGTAAAATTTAATCCAGCTAACAAAGAATCTATGCTGAAATCCTAAATAACGGATCAATCACATTGAGTTGTTTGTTATAAAAAGACAATTCTTATGTGGCAGATAAATTTTAAGGTGAAGGAGTGGAAAGGAGATGAAAGGAGGTCAACTGTTCAGATGTGGTTGTGTACATGAGTCATCATGTGGCTTTGATACGAGTAAAGTTATTGTTGAAAAGTCGATGAACTGAAACTTGGATTTTTCCAAACCATGTAAGGAAATTGAGTATCCATATCCTCCAGGCGGCTTTCAGAATCCCACCTAAAATGTCTGTTTATAACTTGTCTGCAGTGTTGTAGCCATGTTGGTCCCAGGATATTGGAGAAACACTTTTGGTGAGGTAATATGTTTTATTGGACCAACTTCTGTTGGTGAGAAAGACAAGTTTTCGAGCTACACAGAGTACTTCATCAGCTCTTCTTTCCGAAGAAGAGCTTTGTGTCGCTTGAAAGCCTCTCTTTCACCAAAATAGTTGATCCAATAACATATATTACCTCATCCACCTTGTCTGTTTATAATGACTTTTTTCCCTATCAATATCCCACGAGCCACTGAATTTTTAAAAATTTTCAGAGCATAAAGTAATACAGTTGGTTGGAAAATGGAATTTCAGTCATGCATGAAATGCCGATATTTTTGACATTTGTTTGCATCCCAAATTGGGACAAAAAGTTGAACTATCAAAAGATTTTTCTGGAATGAAAAGTTCTAAAAAATGTGATTTGGAAAGGTCAAGACAAAATAATTTGACATTTTCAATCTAAATGTTTCCTTTTCAAATGTCGGTATTTTCAAAATTGCAAAAGAAAAATGTTTTGGTTAGAAGTTTCGCACTGAAAAAATTGGAACTATTGTTTTTGAGGAAATCTTCCTCAAGAATTTTTTTTGACAAAACCCCCATATTTGGCCTGGAAAAAAAATTTAGCCCAGAAACATCAACCTATTGTATTCAATAGTGACTTAGGTCCCCATTCTGCAAACAACCTAAGCACGTGTGTAACTTTATTCATGTGAGTAGTCCAACTAAACTTGAAGGTGTTTGAAGAATCAGATCCCAAGGGATTTGGCTGTTTCACAACTTAATGCTAATCAATTTGTGTGTTCACTAAATTTTCTTTTAAAGAAAACATTTTTAGTATCACTGTATGCTGGAAAGAACTGATAACATTCATTCCCACACATTTGCTACTCTTCTGCGAGAAAAGGAGAAACTATTTTAGTTGTGAGATAGTAAAGAAATTCCTTACATTCAGAATACAACTACTACGGTATACATGGGTCATATCCAGGTACGAGCAGCCAAACTGCAATCCTTCTTGTAAGTCCTCTTAGTGCAAACGCATTTTAACTCACTGAAAATTCCCTGTGCTTAGTTGCCCCATAACTGTGGAATGCACGGAAGAGCCAAACAACCAGATTTCACTGGCTTATGTGTTTTTCCTTGCCAAGCATTATAAAATGAAGTAATGGGTACCCTGTATTAATTCTGCACAGCTCTCAGACTTTCCTTTCTCCCCATCAGGAATGGAAAGTTGTTTGAATTAGATGGGCAAACAGCTTCTTTTTAAAAGTTCTTCCTTCTCCAAACACATTACTGTGCTACTGGAAACCATTCAATTTAACTAAGTCATTAAGTTAAATCATCTGAGCACATTTTCTCAGTAAGAAGAGGCTGCATGGTGGGCTGATTTCAGAGAACGGTTGTGTATAAACATCTCCAGGAAAAACAGATGCTGATGACATGTCAGTATCTATTTAGTTTTATAAAGAGCCTCGTGCTATGTGGGCCAGATCCTGAGCTGCGTTAGGGCAATTTTGCACTGCTCTCCCAGAGCAAAACTGTCTTAAGTGGTCTTTCCCGCCCCCAGAAGGTCTTCCATTCAGAGGGAGAACATGTAGTGTAAAGCCAGGGTAGCAGGTCTACTTCAAACCTCTCCTGGGGCCTGCTCCAGGGATATGGCCAGGGGAGAAGGGGCATAGCCAGGGCGCCCTGTACCCCATCTGCCACAGTGGTCTCTTGGGGTTGTTGGCAGCGGGCATACCTCAGACCAGCTCTCAGGCTGCTCTAAATGGCAACTGGCCTGGCGCTGATCAGCCCAGGATTGGGAGAGTGTGAAGGTGGTTTCAGGTGGCTCCTTCCAAGCGGTGATGACTGTTCCTCAGCCCCCCAGCAAGAGCTGGCCCTGTTTCTAGAGATTGCACCTGACCCTGATGTCCTTTAGGTTGATGTAAATCAGGAATAATACCAGGCAGGTGCTCCAGCAGCTTGCGGGGCGGGAGGAGGATTTCTCTGTGGGTGCTAAACTGTTCATTGCAGAAAAGCAAAGCCCTCTAGGCCAGGTGTCTACAATTGCACTTATATGCTCACATAAACCTACTCTATGCATGCAGAACACCCAGTCACCCAGACGCTGATTTCATTCCCCTCTGCATGACAATTCCAACAACTGCACCTGTCAATAACCCGCCCCTGCTCTAGCTTTTGTAGAGGTACAATAATGGTCACTCCATAAAGAAAAGTGTGATACTTAGTATTTAGCACTGATTGGCTTGCTTTAGATCAATGCACAAGTCATATCCCACTCTCCCCTCCCATGAGGCCGGCTTCCTAAATACGCTTCCCACACAATCTTTGGGAGACCATTGTTTGTGTCAGTTTCTTCCATTATTGCTTCTTCCACAGGGCTGATTCCATTGGTGAACTCCTGGGGGTTCAATATAAGGGACTCGGCTGTATTACTTAAAGGGGCTGTATTTAGATCTTTAGGTCTGGACCAAATCCAAGGCCTGTTTTGCAAATCTCAGTAGAAGTAGCTTGTCTTTGGAAGTGCACGTTGTGTTTTCAGCTCTTGGAATGAGTTAAGTCTGTTTCCTGTAATGAAGTCTCCTTGTACATTAATCCAAGCTCTCCTTTCCATTTGTATCGCTATAGGGTGAAATTCACCCTCATGCAGCGGCCCCAGCACTAGGCCTGGGCATTACTTAAATCTTTAAATAGGACATAAATGACACCAAAACCATGGGCTGTGTTCCTCTACACCTGGGTGAATTTCACCCCCAAAGTAGAGGGATCTGGGCTGATCTCCTGAACAGGTTGCTGGGAACTATTTTCGAGTTCTTTCTAACATCCCTCTGACCTTTATGGAAGTGTTTTTTACAGAGGGGGCCTTCTTTCTTTTTGTTCATTCTCTTATGTCTTTGCCCATCGTTTCCTGAATTCCTGCTGCACTCATGTGGCGCTGTTCAGTATCTTCTCAGTAATTCAATCAGTGGCCAGATAGCGATCGCCTTCGCTCAGCATATACTGATGTTCGCTTCTTTTGCAAGAGCCTGGCTTGTGTGCAACTCAGGAAAAACGAGTGGTAGGCAAATGATTGTTGTTGTTGCTATTAGAAAAATGTTCAAAACTATCTGTAACTTTAAGTGGAGGGATTTTTTTTTTTTTCCTTTTCCACAGGAGCGTGACTGGTAAAGATTTGCGTGGACATCGTCACGGAAATATGGAAACTTTAGAGATCAGGTAAAACTTTTGCATGCTGTGATGCATGTAGCCGTGAAATGACAGTGCCTCTTGTTTCCTGTGTATTGCACACCTTTAAATTTCAAAGTAAATCTGTGCAGAGCTCAGTCATTCTTGTCTTCCAAGCTCTGTGCAGACTGTCAGAGACAACCCACACCCCATGCTCTCTCCTGGAGATTTTACTTTTATTCCCTCGTTTTGGCACCGCCACCATCTTAACATTACATAAAGGTCATTCTGATACAAGCTATCGCTTTGCACTTGGAAAAAACATAACTCTTGGAAATTCATTTTCACCAAATTATAGTGTGGCCAGTCCCAAGCATTCAAAAGTCACAAATCCCCCTCCCCCGCCCCAAAATCATGAGATTAGCTTTAAAAGTCATGAGGGTTTGTTTTTTTTAAGTAATACATTTGGCATTCTTGCTGTTTGTCTTCTGCTTGTGAATTTTTAAGGTGAATTTGCTTCACATTTTCAAGATTTCCTCCCCAATAGATTTCCTCCCCAACTTTTATTTAAATGAAACCTGACACCCTCACACATAATCACTTGACTCCAAGAGCTGGTGCTTTAAGAACACCAAAATATCCCGAGACGCACAATAAAATCACATGAGCCGAGATGCTCAAATATTCACCTGATTCCAGGAGCTGGGGCTTTAAGAAAAAGCACTAAATAAAATGACAGTTGGCACCACTGGGGACACAGACTCTCTTAAATATAACATGGTTGGCTAGGAAAGCTTGAAAACATCACCCCCAAAGCCCCCAAACTCAGAAGGCCAATGAAAACACCACAAACATATAAGAGTACTGCCCAGCCCTGTACAGCTCTGATCTTCATAGATTCTAGGACTGGAAGGGACCTCGAGAGGTCATCAAGTCCAGTCCCCTGCCCGCATGGCAGGACCAGATACTGTCTAGATCATCCCTGATAGACATTTATCTAACCTACTCTTAAATATCTCCAGAGATGGAGATTCCACAACCTCCCTTGGCAATTTATTCCAGTGTTTAACCTGCTATCATGTCCCCTCTCAGTCTTCTCTTTTCCAAACTAAACAAACCCAATTCTTTCAGCCTTCCTTCATAGGTCATGTTCTCAAGACCTTTAATCATTCTTGTTGCTCTTCTCTGGACCCTCTCCAATTTGTCCACATCTTTCTTGAACTGCGGTGCCCAGAACTGGACACAATACTCCAGCTGAGGCCTAACCAGCGCAGAGTAAAGCGGAAGAATGACTTCTCGTGTCTTGCTCACAACTCACCTGTTAATACATCCCAGAATCACGTTTGCTTTTTTTGCAACAGCATCACACTGTTGACTCATATTTAGCTTGTGGTCCACTATAACCCCTAGATCCCTTTCTGCCGTACTCCTTCCTAGACAGTCTCTTCCCATGCTGTATGTGTGAAACTGATTGTTCCTTCCTAAGTGGAGCACTTTGCATTTGTCTTTGTTAAACTTCATCCTGTTTACCTCAGACCATTTCTCCAATTTGTCCAGATCATTTTGAATTATGACCCTGTCCTCCAAAGCAGTTGCAATCCCTCCCTTTAGCTTATACTCCTCAAGCCGGTCTCATGCCCCACCCATGTCCTCCCCTGTGGCTCAAGTCCCCTACACCTCCCCTTCCCCTTCCCCTAGCATCGCCCATCAGGCTGAGTGCCCCCCAGCTTCCTTCCCCCATACCTGACCCTCCTGCGGGGGGAAAAGAGGAGGAGTTTCTGGGAGGGCAGCTAGGGGTCAGTCTCTCCTCTGGAGCTGCCTTAGCCTCCTGTCTGCCTGGCCAGGCCCCGCTGCTCTGCCCTCAGCAGCCTCTGACCTGTCCAGCAGAGGGAAAGAGCAGCCCCTGAGGCAAGAGGCTGTAGCTAGCTGCAGCTGCCTCCGCCCTTCCCAACTGCTCAGCTCAGCAGCAGCTCTGCGGGGAGGCAGGGAGCGAGGGCTGAATGCTGGTGCGCTAAGGTTGAGCCTCAGCGTGCTCTCTCTCCTTCTCCTCCCTCCCCTCCAAGTGGGGGCTGAAATTCTGGGAAGAGGGGAGACCCACCCAGGTGTCCTCATCAAGATGAAAACCAGAGGGGGAGCAGTCACCTCCTAGAGTTGCACCCGTGTTTCTCACTGTGCCGTTGTTCCTCGCACAAGGGGCCCTGCTCTTAGTATCCCAGCGTGGCTGCCTCTCAAGATTTCATGGCGAGTCTCCATTGTTTGGTGTTTTGTCTTAAAGCCCCAGCTCCTGGAGTCATGTGATTGTGTGAAACACTCAGCTTCCCTCACTAAATAATGGATGCTTCTGGACTTCGTGATTGCTTGAAACTGTGGACCTTGAAGGCTCGGAAACCAGAAGGCAACTAAAAAGAACCCAAAATGCAGCAGTTTCTTTTTTTTTATAAAAAAATCTCATGATTTTTAAGCCAAGCTCATGATTTGGGAGGCGGGGATGCGGGGGCTGACTCAGAATTTTTACATTCTTTGGCTTTGGCAATAGTGAGTACTTCCGTTTTCATCTTGTATTACTATTAATTATTATGCCTAGCAGCCCAAGTCATGAACCAGGGCCCCATTATGCTAGGTAGTGTAACAGAGCAAAAGGACAGTCCTGTCTCAATGGGCTTACAATCATGTTTCATTTTACCAGTCAGTGCTCAGATAGCAAATGGACTAGATTAATGAAGGCACATATTTGCCCAAATCCTGCACCCACGTTGATCCAACTGCAGGATCAGGGCCGTGAATTATTTCTGCGCTTCTACTCTCTGGGGAGAGGGTTCCTGAGTGTTTACATTTTAAACAAGCCGGCATTTGGTCAGTATTCTCAAACCGTCACCCTTTAAACCCTACCCGTTGACAAAAGCCATCACTCTGAACTTAGAAAGAGATGACCACAGGCAGGGGAAAGAAAATGGTTATGACCTGCCTTTGGAGACGTCCAGCAGGGCTTTGTCAGTAAACAGAGTGAGCTATATACGCTACAACTAAACTTTGTCGGCAAGTATAGACATTAATCATAACATGCTGTGAAAACTGGCAGGGACCACAGGATTTAGACACACAATTCAGTAGGCGTGTGCATAAATCCCCTAGTCTACCTTAAAAAGTCTACCTCTGCTGTCATTTTTTAAAGTGTGCTAATGAAATACCTCAAACCTCACACAACATCTAGCAGACTTGTAGGAACAAAGAGAAAGAAGGGCTGGGCAAAGATTCTGGTAGTAGGGTTCTGTTTATTTGGATTGAGGGTCCTGATGTTTGGGTGGTATTTGAACCCCTAAATCCTGATCGATCCCTGCCCCAAACTCCTCCTTCTGGATAGAGCTGATTAAACATTTTCCATCAGAATGTATTTTTCCCTACAGAAAATGGCTTTTTTGACAAAATGGAGATTTTCAACCCCCCCAAAAATCTGTTTTTCCCAAAAGAAATTTTATGTTGTCAACAACCCCTCCCCCAATTCTAAATTCCAAAAAAATTTTAGATGAGAACCAGGAGGGAGAATCCTTTTTGTAGACAACAAAATCTCATTTCCCTGTCAGCTCTTCTCCTTAACCGCTTTACTCCCTGGGTCGGCTCACACCCACCCCCTTCTGCATAACACATGTGGGGGCACCAGCTCAGAGGTTAATTTGGGTTAGTCTTGCTAGTTACTGTAGCATCCACAGTCCCCAAACACACCAAGTGTCCCCAGAAGCCCTGGACCCACCTCACATAGGGACTAACTCTAGATCTCTTCCGGGGTGAGGGAGTTGTTCCCCCTATTTCTTGGTCTGGTCTGAAATTAGGTGGCCCACTTTTCTTCAGAGGACACCTCGTGCCACCACTGTCCCTGTCCATAGACCTTGTAGGGGCCTTCAGGAGAGCAGTAGGCAGAACTGGAAGATGCTCTTTTTCACTCTTCGGGCCTTGGGGCCCACAGCTGCCTCGCTGTAGCTAGAACTGAGCCTCTGGGCCTAGCTGGGCCTAGCTATATCCACAACCCTTCTGGGGCATCTCTGGACCCGCTGCCTAGTACAGTAGTGGTGGCAGCACAAACAAGACTGTTGCCTGGCCAGCTGCTCCCGGCTGGGTGGAGGGCAAACTACAGAAACTCCTACACGACACTGGGGGGGTAGAAGCCTCAGCAGGCAGCCCCTCTGAACCTGACGGAGGAGCAGCCTGAGACCCCTAGAAGGGGTAGAAATGGGATGCTCTATGCTGGATGAGAACAGGAACAGGGGGTACAGACTACAGAACACACACCCCCAAAGAGGAACCCCAGAGCCTGTGGCGGTGAAGGGCAAAAACCCCACAGAGAAGCTGAACATCCCACATACTTGTGAGCCAAAGAAATGTTTCTGGTTACTCCTCAGAGTGATTCAGCTGTCCCCAGTGCCACCAATACTCAGGCTGTCCAGGATTGTCTGTCCTGCCGTCCCTTAGGAGCGACGACTTTAGAAATAACCCAGACCATCAAACTGCATCCACATCTCCCAGTCCAGGCACTTCACCATGTCACCGCATCCTGCTGATGAGCGGCAGAGCTCTGATTAAATATCAGCGTCTTGTCTCTGCCTGTGTGTGTCACACCCCGGGCCACATGGCAGGAAATGTTATCACAGCATAATTGAGCCACACGCAAAACCGAGATTAAATCTCATGTTTGCTAAGGTAGATACTCTCTTACATCAGAGGGCCCTCACGTGAGTAGCCCTATTGATTTCAAGGGTAAACTGCAATAGCTCTATTGATCTTGAGGATACTACACAGTTCACAGTATCTGAGGTCCCCCGTATGTAAAACCACCATGTTTTCCATGCAGTCAGTTGAAATCGGTTTGACTGCTTGCAGAAGCAGTGGTTGAAAGATCAGGCTCGTGGCTTGAAAACACTAATAGTTCATGACTAATCATCTGTAAAAAGGTAAACATATACACACACGTCCATTCAGAGACAGGTATAAATGTACATTATTACACCCAGGCCATGGAACCGAGTGAAATTTGGAAAAATCTGGGTGTAACAGCTTCTGCAAATTCCCAGACCCAATTCATTTACAGTTCCTAGACACAAGCGCTTTCTGTCCTCAGATCCCATCCTGATCACAGCCTCCCACTTACCCTTCACTGCAAATAAAGTCTGCTTTGCATGAATGGGGGGGGATATCTCAGTGGTTTGAGCATTGGCCTACTAAACCCAGGGTTGTCAGTTCAATCCCTGAGAGGGCCATCTGGGGCAAAAATCAGTACTTGGTCCTGCTAGTGAAGGCAGGGGGCTGGACTCAATGACCTTTCAGGGTCCCTTCCAGTTCCATGAGATAGGTATATCTCCATATATTATTTCTGCCACCTGCACAAATAAAAGCTCCAAGGTGGATGGAGGGAATCAGAAGACTGGAAAGGACCAAGAGAGGTCATCTAGTCCAGTCCCCTGCACTCATGGCACAACCTGCAGCATGACCTGGGTCTAAAAGGAGGAGGAAACAAAAATACAAATAGAATAGTGGGAGGCTAAAGTGCAGAATGTGGGTCTGGATCCGGATTTCAAATATCAGAGATTCTGGCTCAGGGCCATTTGCAAAGTTAAAAGCCAGATCTCATAACATCTTATCTGCTTCTGTGTTAAATAGATGGGCAGGAGCAATATCTCTGGTGGGCTTCATGGCGCATCTGGCTCCTCTCCTTTTCGGGGTTATAGGGAGTTGTGCTTGGGGTAGGTTTTCTGGTGTTGTTTATTCCCTCAGGGTATATTATATTATGATGTAGAGGGTCTGAGAAGGCCCTGCTCAAGGAGCCCATTGGGAAAAGGAAAAGGATATCAAATCTGAGGAGACCTGGCATGAAAAATGTAACTGCTTGATGTCTAACATCCTGATCTAAATGCAGTTCTTAGGCCAGGTCCTCAACTAGTATAAGTAGCAGGAGCTCCATTGACTTTACCGGCTTTATGCCAGTTTACACCAGACAACAGTCTGGCTCTTTGGTTTTCAAAACAATTGTTTAGGAAGGCTCCAAACCTGTATTCAGATCTTCCTGGGCAGAGAGCCCAGTCTAATGTACCACCCTTAAGTGCTTACCAGAGATGCGAACTGTGACGTTCTATACCATGGGGGAGCGCCCTGTAACCCTTGTATTCCCCATTTACATATCATTGTGATATTGCCTATAAAGCCTGCCATC
The DNA here is from genome assembly GCF_027887155.1 of Malaclemys terrapin pileata. Lineage (NCBI taxonomy): Eukaryota > Metazoa > Chordata > Testudines > Emydidae > Malaclemys > Malaclemys terrapin. The sequence goes on along the minus strand of NC_071508.1, from coordinate 144,889,067 downwards.
TGAGGTATCATGGGAAAGATTATGACCCGCTGAAAGCCATTGTTCCATCTAAATATGTGTATCATTAACGCAGATAAAATTATAAGAATTGTGTTGTATGGTTTTCACTAAAATATGCTGCAGGTTTGGGAAATGCCCAGATACTAGCTCTCCAGAGACAATAACAAGAGAAGAGGTAACCAGCGCCCAGGTGGGTGCTGAACAGACATCACCAGCAATTGTCCAGAAGAGGAGATACAATTCCATGACTCACTCACAGGAGACACGCCGGGGGTATTGCTTCACCTTGTAACTCAGCAATGCCCACCAGACATGCCTGGACTTGTGTTCTCCAAGCACACGGACTAAGAGTATAAAACGGAACACCGGGGCCCCATCCTTGGCCTTTTCTCCTTCCCCCACCTATGCTGCAAGAAACAAGGACGCTCAGAAGACTGAAGACTCCAACAGAGGAGACTGGCCCAAGTTTAAGAGACAAAGCTATATATTAAGGACTGTAAGATCCAGTGGGGTGATAACATTGCTTGATCTAAATACTATCTAGTGTGATAAGAGTTAAGGTTTAGACTAAAGCAACAGAGGGTCCTGTGGCACCTTTAAGACTAACAGAGGTATTGGGAGCATAAGCTTATGCTCCCAATACCTCTGTTAGTCTTAAAGGTACCACAGGACCCTCTGTTGCTTTTTACAGATTCAGACAAACACGGCTACCCCTCTGATACTTAAGGTTTAGACTGCGTGCTTATATTTTATTTTATTTCATTTTGGTAACCACTCTGACTTTTTGCCTATCACTTAAAATCTATCTTTTGTAATCAATAAACTTGTTTCACTATTTATCTTCACCAGTGAATTTGCCCAATGTGTTTGGTAAATCTGTTCAGGTTACAAAGGCTGGTGTATATTTGCTTTCCATTGATGAAGTGGTGAACTAATTAATAAACTTGCATTGCTCAAGAAAGGGTCTTGAGCAGTGCAGGATGGTATATTCCTGAAGTACAAGGCTCGGAGCTGGGGGGATTTGGCTGGTGCCTTTCTCTGCATGATTTGTGAGTGGTTCTGGGAACATTCATGCAATCTAGCTGGGTGTGGGGCTCCACATGCTGAGTGATAACAGGGCCTGGAGGGGTTTGCTGCTTGTCACTAGCAAAGCATTGGGAGAGACAGCCCAGGCTGGAGAGTTAAGGGGGCACAGCGGTCCCAGGCTGCACCCCCGGGATCCTGTTGTGACAAAGTGGAAATGTTCTTAATGTTTTCTCTGAATACTGTGTGGGTGCCTCAGTTTCCCCTATGCAGTTCTTAAGTATCTAGGTGGTGGGATAAGGATGTGTGGTTGTTGCAGAGCCCTAGAGGGCCAGTGTGACGCTGTCTACACAGAGAATGGTGACACCCTGTCTCCTGGCAACTGATGGCCTGGGCCCCTCCTCTGCAAAGGTGCCAATTGAAGGTGTTGGAGAACAAAGAGATCAGGTGACCTCCTCGCCCGGGAAAGAGACAAAGACCAGAGGAAGGGCTGGAGAGTTTCAGTTCGGAGCTGGCTGGGGAAATGGAGGGGGGCCAGACGGGGCTCTGGCCTCCCTGTCCCCAAGATGGACCTGACTGAGGGGTCCTGTTCTCGGTACCTACAAGCTCTGTTTTGGACTGTGTTCCTGTCGTCTAATAACCCTTCTGTTTTACCGGCTGGCTGAGAGTCACGTCTGACTGCGGAGTTGGGGGTGCAGGGCCCAGTGAGAAAAGGGGATGCTGAATGCGCCGAGGTCAGACCCAGGAAGGTGGAAGCCGTGTGAGCTTCTTGCCCTGGAGACAGTCTGCTCACAGAGAGGAGGTTCCCCCAGAGTCCTGACTGGTTTCATATGGAGTAGTTCAGGAGCATCGCCCGGTGACTCCATGACACCTGTCATACCAACACTGGCCTTCTCCTGGGTCTGTGAAGGCTTAAGACCATTTTGGATGCAGATACACACAGGGCAGTTTCTGAGGCATATTCCATATGGAAATTTCTCCAGGCACAGGACTTACATCTCTTGGGGAAACAGACGAAACGAGACCGTAAAAGCCAGATCTGTCTAGTGTCTTTGGTCCTCCTGCAACTGGCCTGTAAATGCATCGGCCTCCTGCGGATGACTGACTCAAGACCAACTTTGCCCAGCTGGCCGAACCTAACAAGTGATTTTCTACCACTGGAACAGCTACTGTTCCGTGGCAGGCATTAGCAGAGATTTCCGGGAGAAGATGCAACATTTGGGAGGTGACTCTTCTCCTGAGCAACTCCGCTGAAGTCGATGGAATTACACCAGTGTGGGTGAGAGGAGGATCAGACCCATAGACCCTTTCGAACAAATAAATGAGCGCAGTAAATTGTGGGCAACGCAGACACACCCGAATACCCCCTATCAATTTGTGACACCTGTGCCCTGCTTTCTGTTTTGCTCGAGAGTTACGGTTGCCTTTTCACTTTCGGTCACTTGCTGGACTAATAGGTTTGGGGTATTTATTTTTGTTCATCGTGTTCTTACTGCACGGTTTGTCAAAGAATCATTAAATAATTACATTCTGGTTTTGACTCATTTTGAGCGAGAAAGCACTAAATGGTCTTATAATGTCCCGAAACTGTCAACTTGATATATAGGGATCTATTCAGCAGAAATTATATGCAGTTTCCATGCCACAAAAGCCGCACAAGGTCCTGGATCCAGCCAAAATATTCAGCAGAAAATTCTGCCAGGCCGCAGGGCCAATTATGCCAAGATGTGCAGGTGTATTTTGCAGAGAGCAGCTCAGGCTGGAGACATCATTAGATTACTCGTCTTCGCCCACCATGTTACACTAACGCTGAGTCACCTGAACCAAAACGTTACATGGCCTCAGAAGCTATTTATAAATTGTCAATGTTAATCCGGCCCAGAGATGCCCTGTCCTTTCATCTGCAGGTGCATGGAGCCCCTTTCCAACACTCTGGGAAAGAGATCCGTGCCCAGAACACTAATCTGACCTACAACTGGTGTACCTTGGCATAGCTCCATTGAAGTCTATGGAGCCACTTCCAGTCACACCAGCTGAGAATCTGGCCTTTTGAGTCTTTAGCATGCAGGCTTGCATTCATGGCTGTTTGCTAGAGCACCACTAGACCTGCTAACAGTGCAGCATGCCATTTGTCTGGGTAACTCATAGCTAAAGCTGGATTTTGCAGGACTGCAGATCACAGAAAGTGACATCTTTACCACAAGAAATTCCTCCCCGTGGCAAGTAATGGCAGATCGGAGGATTGCTGAGCGCCATTCGGAAGGATCCCTGGGTAATACCCACTGGATATGATGCCGTCAGCAAACAGCTCCATTCTGTAGCGTTCTCCATTTTTCATTCAACAGCCGGGATTTTTCCATGTGTGAAGGGGAAGGCATGTGTATCTGTGACTGCCCGGGGACCTCCAGATCCGAAAGTATGAGTTGCTACAGATTGAGCTAAAGACCCAAGGCTCCCTAAGTAGAGCTGTAATGGACTCGTATCCTCTGCAGATCTGTACAGAGGAGCTCCTATAAAAATACCCGCCCCACTGGGTTACGTAGCCTGTTAATAAAGCACAATGAAAATGGGTTCAAAAATCATTTTCTCATCCAACATCTTATTCGTCTCCATTCACAGAGCCTCTGTTGCCCTGCAACCTCCTTTTCCATTGGAAAGACACCAGGGGGAGTGGGGCTGAACATCCGAGGATGGTGTTATCCCTACCAAATTGTCCTCTCCATGGATAACCAATTCCTGAGATATCAGCTAGACAAATCTGCTATTCAAGGACTCTCAATGCTTTGGCTAGTAGGGGAAAGGGAAGGTTTCCCATGCAATCCCATGGTCTGTCAAATAATTTCTGCTCTCAGATTCTTTGTCACAAGTTCATTTTATGGGCATTGCCAGAGAAAGAAGCCAAGCAAGCATCCATTGCATATTGCTCAATCCGTGAACACATTGCTTTCAAGCTACATTAGCTTCACCCAACACATTGCTGCAGATGGAGTCAATCACACCAGCATGTGACCTTTCCACCTTACGGGAGGTTGTACGTGTCAGTCCTGACTCCTGATGGAGATGAGAAGTCACCCAGGACTTACCAAGGGGTGATATGGCATGAGTAGGTAGATGACCTGTGACCACAGTCAGGTTATAACATATGTGACTGGCACACGAGCTGGCATAGTTTATCCTTGGGCTACGTCTACACTACCCGCCTGAATCGGCGGGTAGAAATCGATCTCTCGGGGATCGAATTATCGCGTCTCGTCGGGACGCGACATTCAAGCCCCGAATCGACGCTTGTACTCGACTAGGGGAGGTAGGAGTAAGTGCCGTCGACGGGGGAGACGCGGAGGTCGATTTGCCGCCGCCCTCACAGCGGGGTGAGTCGGCTCCGATACGTCGAATTCAGCTACGCTATTTGCGTAGCTGAATTTGCGTATCTTAAATCGACCCCCCTCCCCCTCGTAGTGAGGATGTAGCCAAGTTTTACCAAAGATGACATTGGCCCCTTGGAATCCCCCAGCTGAAATCTGGCCAGAAGTCTGAGGCTAACATCCCTGCAAGAACGGTGCTGGACTTCTTAAAAGCCACAAGTGGCCAAGATCACAGGACAACGTCTTATCCCAGAGATCCCAAAGCTCTAAGGGAACCGCCAGCAGGAGCAAAGCTACCCCAGCACGTCTCTGCTACTGTGGCACAGGTGAGGGCAGGTGGGCAGAACATCACAGGAGTCAGATGCAGGAGCTACAATTTATGGGGGTCCTCCTGTGGGAGCAGCCAGGGAACTAACTGACCCTGTGGGGGTTCTCCCTGTGGGGAGGGTGGCACTGTGGCTGCCTCCCACAGCTGTTTTGCTAGAGAAGGTAGCTTTAAAAGAAAATCAGCCCAGGGTTCCCCAGGAGAGTGGAGGCTGCCCAAGGAAGGCACTGAATCAATGCAGCTCGTGACAGGGCTGGCCACACCCTCTCCTGGGCTGGCTCTGCCCACTTTGGATACATCTATCCTGCATTGTGAACTCGGGTCTATGGGACCCGGGCCTGTGGGACTCCATGTATCCAAGCTGCCACTTGAGCATCCACACTACATTATAAACCTGGGTTTACAATTGCTGGACCCTGGTCCGCAATGCCCGACGCAGCAGTGCTAACGTGTCTATGCTGCACTACGCAGACCTTCTGACCCGTGGTGTAGTCCTGAATGGGCACTTGCCGGAATGCCCCTGCCATCATGACCTCGCACGTTCTAAAATGGCATCCTCCGTGCGGTGCGACCTCAAAATGGCATGCGCCATGCGGCAAAAGTGCCAGTACATGGTTTCACAGAGAGCCGGCCCCACTACACCATTGTTTCGGACTCAGGTCTGCAGCTTGCTCTGCGTCCACAATGACAGGGTGTTGGACCCAATACTCAGCGGGACTCAGGCTCTGATCCACCCCTTTAGCAGGGTCCTAGGTCCTGAGTACTTGCTGACCTGAGTCGGCCTGATTTGTGTGTGGATAGAAGGGGAATTTGGGCTCAAACCTGCGTCAGAGCCTGGGTTTAGTGTGCAGTGTAGACGTACCCTTTGGGGCTGCTCCAGCTTGCTCCAGTCCCCTGGCACAGCGGGGGGGTTGCAGAATCGTACTCCGCCACATCCCTCCTGTTGGCAAACTTTCTGCCACTGGGGCTCTGGAGAGTGTGCTCTGCCAGAGGAATGTCAGGGATGAATGGAGCCCATTGGCTTCCAAACTCCTCTGCCCAACCGGAAGAGGGGAATGCACAAGCAGTCCAAAGTGGGGAACTGCAAAGAACAGAGAGAGCCTGAGTAGCCATCAGTGTGCCTTGGATGGCAGCAAAGCAAAACCAAGCAGCAGACATTTCCCTCGCCTCCGGGGAATTCGCCACTCCAGGGCAGAGTTTGAATTCATTTTGGAATAAGATCCTTGCTTTACAAAACAGGACCAGCCCAGGCCAGGCCCCCATGTGCTAACTTTGGAAACATCCCGTCCTAGCTACTCGAAAAAGGGAGAACCTGAGGGACTGTGTGAGTAAAATGGACCTGGAAGCTGTGACTTCACACATGGCAATGGCGTCACTGAAAACATTTCCTGTAAACAGAGAAGATCCAGCCTGTTTCAGCTCAAAGTCACGTTTTCATTAAGGGCTTAAACTGATTCAAAAAGCATGTCAGGGGTTTGATCTCAAAACTCATTGACAGGTCTTTTCATAGACTCCAATAGGCTTTGGACTGGTTCATATCGGGGCGGAGGGGGAGGGGGGGAGTGTCTTTCCAATATGCTTTGTACTGCGCCATATCAAGGGTCATTCCATACACTCCAATGGGCTTTGGACCGGGCCATATCAGGGGTCTTTCCATAGACTCCAATGGGCCTTGGACTGGCTCTTATTGGGGGGTCTTTCCTTAGACTCCAATATGCTTTGGACCGGGCCATATCAGGGGTCTTTCCATACACTCCAATGGGCCTTGGAGTGGGCCATATCAGGGGTTTTTCCGTACACTCCAATGGGCTTTGGACTGGTTCATATCAGGGGGTCTTTCCTTAGACTCCAATATGCTTTGGACCAGGCCATATCAGGGGTCTTTCTATACACTCCAATGGGCTTTGGGCTGGGCCCTCTATTGGTCCCATCTGCATTCAAAACAACTTTCAGTTGTGTTTGACTTCATTTTACAAGCACATTAACACATTTCAGTCATGTAAAAATCTTCCACTTAAAAAAAAAAAAAACCTTCAGCCATATAAAGTTGCTGTAACAAAGCTGTTTAGTACCAATTACATGCTGAATAATACAAAACACAGAGGGACAGATTGTGTGACATGAAATCACTCCTCGTGGAGCTAGGCACTACTCACCATAAGGAAAGGGTGCAGAATATAGGCTTAGGATCAAGATTTGATTAGACTACAGCCTACATATCTCCGCTTACTTGGATCTGTTTTTTTCTTATTGTTCTTCTATAGATACCACAAAGGCAATTAACCTTGCAGCAAGCGCACAGCTGCACATGGGCAGCATGAACCCATCCTCCAGCTTGCAGGAGAGACACTCCTAACCAAAACCAGATTGGATTCCCGAATAGCTCCAACCTTATTTAAATCTCATGAAAACTACACACCTGTGTTTACACATTCCTGCTGCGAAGCCCTGCCCAGGGGATGACAGAGTTTGTTCCATCGCTCGGGAGCGAGGTTCTGCAGGCTTTCATGATGGGTTTCCCAGGTGGCCCTGTTGGAGCTGCAGTCTGCGGAGCACATATCTGGCTAATGACAACAGGGTACTGAATTTGACTGATGGCGTTAACAATCACCTGGGCCAAGTTTGCTTAACTGGAATCAGTAAAACAATATTAAAAACACTTAGAGCATCGCTGGTCCTTTTCGTCTACAGATCTCAAAGCACTTTGAAAAGCACGATTTATTACTATACCCATTATTGCCAGTACGTTAACACGGAACTGAGCATTACTGGCCCACTTTTGCAAGTGGGAAAACTGAGGAATACAGACACTAAGTGACTTGGCCGCTTGTCTTTGGTAGCCCTGTTGGAAACTCATCTTGTTACTTCAGCATTCTTTCACCTAGACGGTATCTTTTGCTGAGTATATTGCAAAACATTTGTCACAGGCAAATACTATGCCCCAAACATTTGTTCATGTCTTTTGGCCGATAACAGTTAATCGAATGAAAAATACTAATTTTGCAAACGATCCTTTAGGATCGTCTAGGACTGGGGCAGAGGCCAGCTTATTAATTGTCTTTCCAGGAGCACTGCTGTGCCTGTCCATGGATGCCTTTAAATAGCAGAGTAAATAGAAGCTACATAAGATTTATCTATATGAAGGCTCTCAAAAGAGTATCTAGAAATACCTGTTACTGCTTCAGTACCTACAGAAACGGGAAGGGTTGGCATCTGTCTCGCAGCCCGTTCCCAGTAAGGACCTGATCCTGGGTCGATTTAAATCAACAGAAAGCCTCCCATGGACTCCAATGGCCTTTGAATCAGGCCCTCAGGGACATGGTGTTGGCCACCCACTGAGGCTCCGCAGATGGAAATCCAGCCTTTAAGACCAACGAAATTCAGCTCAGTATTAGGATGCGTGGAATGCGCAGAATCTGTTGCAAGGCAAATTCTAAGGGCTGAACTCTTCACTCAGGTACTGAGGTAAATAGACCACCACGCCATGGGAACCCGAGAGCCAAATGTGGGCCTAGATGTTTGGTTTGTCTGTGGACTAGCTCGGTCCCCGGTCAGGACGCGCTAGTACCAGCACAGAGCAAAGCACGGCTCCTCCCCAGTGTAGGCCCAATGCTCTCAGGGCACTTACGCCATCGTAATTCCTCAGACCAGCCTGGTGAGGGCGTTTAGTCTTCCCCTTTAAAAAACACACACACAGGAATGTAAAGGGGCAAATCCTCTCTCCTCCATGCACGGCAGGAAGGGCACTGGCCTGGGGGTGGCCAGAGTCCATGTAGCTGTTTGTGAATGTCACTCCACCCACCTACCAGGTGCATAACTGGGCCCTGTGTGGGCGAGGCGGGGCGGGGAGCGGGAGATAAAATCCCCCAGGCCAGGGCTCTGGATACTGTCATGTGGGATCCCTTCAGAGCAGATCCTTTGCCCACTCCCACTCCACCCTCTGCACCAGCATTCGCTTGGCTGGTGTGGAGACCCATTCCGAAACATCGAGAGGCCCATGCCAGCTCTGCTCGCAGCCCCCCATAGGGCCCAGTGCAGTGCTTCCCTAGTGCAGGGGGCCTCACAATGTCCCTCCACACAGGGCCTCACCAGTCCCTGCCAGGCTTGCAAAACATTGTCCCACCAACTCACCCCACACCCTCCTCAAATATTACAGGATCTGTCCCACCTTTCCAAAACCAGAAATCAACAGAGTCTCATCCCCCCATGCTCACACCCCAGCTCAAGTTCACAACTGGAGTAGGCAGTGATGCTCGGGCTACCACTGATAGGTCTAGGGCAAAACCCCTTCCAGCTGGTTTACCTCTGACTGAACAGGTCATCTGCTAAGCAGCCAGCATGACCTCTGGCCACACGAAGGGGCAACTGAATAGCATGAGAGGCAGCACAGTGTGGTGGACAAAGCAAGAGACTCGTGCCAGGTCTGACACTGACTCCCTGTGTTATGAGACCCTTCATCAATGGCATGATATATGAAATCACAGTCCATTTGCAATGGGAGGCATTTATGAAAGAGAACAGTTACAAACAAACAGGCTTCCACACCCAGATCGAGTTCCAGCTTTGTCCCCCTTGTTAACCAGGGGCCGAACCATATCTGCAACTCTATGCATCACACAGAGATTTCTAATGGCTGAATCATATATTACAAATAAACATATCATTACAATCAGTTGAGAAAAAGGGCTGTGCTGGTTAAAAAATTGAGCTGGTATAGAGGGAAAGTGAAGGCACCAGTAAAAAATAAAATATAACAAATGGAAGAAAGGGGAAGCTGATAGTAATGAATATAAATCTGAAGTTAGGAACTGTAGAAAGTTGATAAGGGAAGCCAAGGGACACAAGGCTAAATCTATGGCCAGAAGAGTTAAAGACAATAAGAAGGAGTGTTTTAAATATATTAGGATCAAAAAGAATACTCACAATTGTATTGGTCCAGATAACTTGCATCCAAGAATTTTAAAAGAGTTGGCTGAGGAGCTCATTGGACTATTAATGTTGAATTTCAGTAAGTCTTGGAGCACTGAGGAAGTTCCAGAAGACAGCTAATGTTGTGCCAATTTTTAAAAAGGATAAACAGTATAGCAGGATAATTACAGGCCTGTCAGTCTGACATCGATCCCGGGCAAGATAATGAAGCGATTGGGTATGGGACTTGATTAACAGAGAACGAAACCAGGGTAATATAATGAATGCACATCATCAACATGGGTGTATAGAAATAGATCCTGTCAAACTACTTAATGTTTTTTTTTATGAGATTACAAGTTTGGTTAATAAAGGTAATAGTGTTGATGTAATATACTTAGACTTCTGAAAGGCGTTTGACTTGGTACCACACATTTTGATTAAAAAACTAGAACAATATAAACTTAACATGGCACACGTTAAATGGATTAAAAACTAGCCAACTGATAAGTCTCAAAACAGAACTGTGAATGGGGAATTGTCATGAAGCAAGTGTGTTTCCAGTGGGGTTCCCTGGGGATCAGTTCTTGATCTTATGCTATTTAACATCTTTATCAATCACCTAGAAGAAGATATAAAATCATCATTGATTAAGTTTGCAATTGACACAAAAATTGGGGGAACGGTAAATAATGAAAAAGACAAGGTCACTGATTCGGAGAAATCTAGATCGCTTAGTAAACTGGGCACAATCAACCAATATGCATTTTAATACAGCTAAATGTAAATGCATACATCTATAAACAAAGAATGTTGGACATACTTACAGGATGGGAGACTCTATCTGGGAAGCAGGGACTCTGAAAAAGATTTGGGGATCATGGTGGATAATCAGCTGAACATAGCGCCCAGTGTGAAGCTGTGGCCAAAACAGCTAATGCGATCCTGGGATGCATAAACAGGACAATCTTGAGTAGGAGCAGAGAGGTTATGTTACCTCTGTATTTGGCACTAGTGCGACCACTGCTGGAATCCCGTGTCCAGTTCTGGTGCCCACAATTCAAGAAGGATGTTGATAAATTGGAGAGGGTTCAGAAAAGAGCCATGTGAATGATTAATGGATATATTTAGCTTAACAAAGAGAAGATTAAGGGGTGACTTGATTACAGTCTGTAAGTACCTACAAGGGGAACAAATATTTAATAATGGGTTCTTCAATCTAGCAGTGAAAGGTATAACATGATCCAATGGCTGGAAGTTGAAGCTAGATAAATTCAGACTGGAAATAATTTTTACCAGCAAGGGTAATTAACCATTGGGACGATTTACCAAGAGTCATGGTGGATTCTCCATCACAGCCAATTGTTAAATCAAGATTGGAGGTTTTTCTAAAAGCTCTGCTCTAGGGATTATTTGGGGAAGGTTCTATGGCCTGTGTTATAGAGGAGGTCGGACTAGATGACACAATGATCCCTTCTGGCCTTAGCATCTATGAATCCATAAGGTCCTACCATCTATTCCATGGGGGGCAAACTGTCTGATGAAAGGACAGTAGAGAAAAATACTTGGTTGGCTGTGAGATTTTCTGAGCTCTCTCCCCTGGATTTTACCACTCAGAGAAACAGTCAGGCCCATTGCTGGCTTTTATTAAGTTCCTATTAATTATATTATATTATAGGAGGTCATGCATCCCAGCATCTCCTGTATCTGTGCATGCCACTTTATTCTTCGCTATGCCCCTAGTCTGTTCAGCAAACCCTCAAAGATTTTCAGGGTCTATCCATTATTAGACTCTGTTCATACAGGCCCTTCCTTTCTCCCCTCCCCCCAAACAAGATCTATAATCAATTTAGCATGCCTTAGCTAATCTCGGCATGAAGGATTTTACTTATTTTAGTATTAAATAACAGGTGTTCATTACAGTTTAGACAAAACGAACAAAGCCAATAAAAGCAACGTCAAGTGCCTACTGTCCTCCATATAATTTAATATGTAAAACAGTGCAGACTGTTTCAAGTTATTACTTCATAACATATAATCTCATGTTACTGGAGGGAGAGGTGAGGGACAAGTGGATTAGTTGAAAAAGCACTCGCTTTTTGCCTGTGGGACTCTGGGCTGAGCCTAGACTTACGTTGTAACTGACAAGGGGTTTGTGGTCGCATTTCAACCAGGAGAAGAGTAATTCGTGTTACAGAACTAAATCACTTAAGAGTGAGATTATCCAATGAAGAAAGGCCAAAGCTAAAACAAGAATGAGCTAATGCCTTTCTTCCCTTTCTCCTGTGAAAACAGTATTACAACAGCTGAGGGAATGGTTCACTGAGAACCCAAAAGTATAAGCCCTAATGTACAGTGGGACCTGCAGAGAATTCCTCAGCTCCTGCGCTCGAGATTATAGAATAGTATCGCTCCCTCTGCTTCGTTGTAGCTCCTGGCTGACAACAGAGGTGGAGTGTTACCTTATGTCAGCTCCCTGACCCTCCTGAAACTCAAAAGGACTCGAGGGACTGTGATTCTGCCAGGCAGCTCACCCTGGGGAGAGAAGGTGGAGGGGTGGCCCTTGGATATCCCTGAAGAGGCCACACAGACTCAAGGATGTGTGTGTTGTAGAGAAACTGGAGCTGATCAGGCCACTGGGATCCCAAATTTAAGATACAAATGACAGTGTTTAGGCATATCCATCAAATGTTTAATTTTCCAGTTGCTGCTTTTCTCAGCAGCGTAAGTTAACATTGGTAAGAACTCCAGTGTAACCTCAGACCTGCCCCGTTCATCTCCTGACTTTGGAATAGCGTCAGCATGTGAGAAACTTATCTGCATTTTCCATCCATTTCCTGTATCTGCTACAGGGTGTGCAAGATTGGATCTGCATGACTTCTGCCTATGGGATGGTGAAGCCCCAGAAAGTGGTGTGGTTTGGACAAATAAAAAGGCAGGAGAAGCCAAATTCATAAATGTGGCCTATGCCACCATCTGAAAGGAGGAGGATCTGGAGGTAGTGCATGAAGTATATATTACAGCCAACCCACTGTGCATGTGAGTTTATATAAATATGACCCTTCTCCTGTCCACATGGTAAGTGTATCAATGGATCTGTATGGGTAGTTAAAACCAGCTTTCCTCACCTCTCTGAGACATTACTGGGAAAGCCATCCGGTCAGGGTGCCTTTCTCTTGCAAAATCCTACGGGTGTTGACTTTCAGTTGTTCAAAACTTTCCTTCGGCCATCAGTGTTTCATATAAAAGTGTATCTTGTTAGCTGTAGGATGATGCCTCAGCTAGATATATACACAACAAGGGAATACCTCCCAGCCTATAATCAAAGTGTGGAGATGGTTCTCCTGAAATAGTGAGCGTTAGAACAAGTATGGATGAACCGCCAAGAATGCAAGACACAGTCCATTTTCTTGCCCATGATACGTAATGAAAAGATTATTGGAAATCCTGTTTGCTCCTCAGAATCCAGAACTTGGCATACTTCAAGGGGAAAGAAACATGGAAGGATACAACAACTTACGGGCCCAATTTGAAGACCCTTCCCACGACCCCATCTGCACGTGAAAATGAAAGAGCAAAATGTGATGCAATTTCAACTGTCTTTATTTTACATGGAAATCCAATTATGTTGAGGTTAAGTTTGTGAATCATCAAAAGGGGAGATTCAAGAACAAAACAGCTAAGCCACTTCACTGGGGCTTAAGAGCTCAGGATTCAATTCCTGACTCTGCCAAAATCTCCCAGTGTGACTCTGGCAAAATCACTTCCTCTCTCTATGCCTCAGTTTCCCAGCTGTAAGATGGGGTGATAACACTTCCTTTTGCCCACACTTTGTCTTATCGATTAGCGTGTAAGCTCTTTGGAGGCAGGGCCTGGGTCTTACTATGTGTTTGTACAACAACTAACAAAAAGGGGTCCCAATTTAGCTGGGGACTCCAGGCATTTCCGTAACACAATTACTAACATAAAATAAAGAACACAAAGCGATGGTTACTTGAAGAAGTCGATTTTTCAAGCCATCACAGCTGAAGCGTGCTAATAAATACCAGGAAAAAACAAAATCGGTTGTTTCAGCGTTGCAGAGAAAATGAAAAGTGCCCAAACCAGCACCTGCTAGTTCTGTTGGACAGCCTGAGCGTCCCTCCCTGTATAGTAATGTGCAAACCTCTGCATTTCTTTTCAAACAAATTTACATTGGTGAAACTAATTTACAAAGCCTCATTCCCTTTAGGTAGGAGGCACAAGCGAAGCCTGGCTGTGTGACGAGTTCTCCTCAGTTGCTACATAGCAATTGCAGTATCTTTTCCTAAAACTATGCTGGGAAATTTGACTTGCAGGCAAATTTTTGCATGCAAAAAAATCTACCAAAAAGTTCTAAGGGGCCTGAAAACCAGGAGAACTTGATCTGTGAAGGTTCTACAGCGGCAATATAGTCAGAGCAAGAGTAAGGTTGGCAATTTTGGTTGGACATATTCCTGGAGGGTTCATCGCATGACATAATCAATAATTAAAGATTAGCCTTTAATTCCTGGAGACTCCAGGACGATCCTGGAGGGTTGGCAACCCTAAGCAAGAGGCTGAGTGCTGACAGGGGTTGAGCCATTGACACCATGGAGGATGGGGGATCGCAAGAAGGAAGAGATCCATCTCATAGCAGTCAGGCTTGAAGTCTTATTTCCCCGTGGCAGCTCAGACTCTTGTGGTTGGGGGCTGAGCCCCATAACCTCTCAGATCCCTCCCCTTTGAATAAACCCGAGTTAAGGATGGTCAGACTGACCACGCCCTCTCTCACCCCATAAACTGTTCTGCAAGAGGAGAGCACTGAGGAGAACGTTATTACCTCGAGCCAGGCAGAGCTCACCGTCGACAGGCCTTAAAATCACTATTGACAACTCAGTTGAAATCATGCAGGATTATTAGCCTCTGTGCGTTCTGCCCTCCCCTCGTTATCCCCACTTGCTATAAAGAGGAGAACAGCGCACGCAATGGAGGGGCCATCCAGCTCGCTCCTGTCATTATTACATTTCAATAATGCTTACAGGCCCCGTCAAAAATCAAGGCCCTCTTGTGTTAGGCCCAAACACAGAGTAAAGGGTGAGCCCCGACCATTTGTAGCAGGGGCGCTCTCTGTTCAATACCCTGCATTTCAGTTACCGGGAGAAGCCAAAAAACAATCCCCTGAATAGTGCTCCGGACTGTTTGAATCAATAATCAACCTCCACTTCCACCTCTTTTTTTCAAACTTCAGTTCGAATCACTGCATTTTGGGGAGAATGAGGAGGATTACATTTGCTATAAATTCTCTCAGAGCCTCATGCTATTCAAATCCCTGAATTAAATCCACTCAAAGTCGAGGCCTTGCTCTGCTAGCCATCATAAAGAAAGCATTCAATCACTATGAAGTAAGTCAGATCTGCAGAAAATACATCCCAGATCCGTGGGCTTTATGACAGGCACACAACAGATGCATATGAAAAATGTTATACTTGCAGATAAAGCTAACACGGAGTAAGTGCTTAAGGTCCAAATAGCGTTCCGGCATCTCTCAACCGATGTGAGCAAGGTTAGTGTCTATTGTTAATTAGCTAAGACAAACGTAAAGCAGCATGCCTATGTCAGGGGGCACTCAGCAGAAGCCTTTGCACTAACTTCAAGGAGAGCAGGGTCGAAACCCATTTGTGTTGTGCTAAACATGTGCCTAAAACAGCGTAATAATCTTCCATTTTAATTCCTCTTAAAAACCTAGGTCTCCCTGCACCGGAGTGTAATTCACAATCCCCTGTATGAAGCAGTGTCCTTTAGCCAGGTAACATTGTTCTGATCACCAGCAACGGCACTTCTAGGGTGACAGCAAGTGTGAAAAATTGGGACAGGGGGTGGGAGGTAATAGGAGCCTATATAAGAAAAAGACCCAAAAATCGGGACTGACCCTATAAAATTGGGACATCTGGTCACCCTACCTGTATCACACTGACGTGAATGACATTTCCACTGGCATCAGAGGTACAAGGAGGGCCTGAAATATCTTTCGCTAACATAGGCCCTCATCCTGCAGTCTTTTTTCAGGATCCCCGCTATCTTCAGACACAACTTTGGATTGTTGGATTGTTTTCCTATATCTATGATAGACAGACATGTAGTGCTATTGTAGCCGTGTTGATCCCAGGATATTAGACAGACAAGGTGGGTGAGGTGATATCTTTTATTGGACCAACTTCTGTTGGTGAGTGGGACAAGCTTTCAAGCCACACACAGCTCTTGCCAGACCGGAAGAGTACTTGCGGAAGCTAGAAAGCTTGTCTCTCTCTCACCAACAGAAGTTAGTCCAGTGAAAGAAATGACCTCACCCGCCTTGTCAGACAGATAGATAGATATTGGAATTCACCCACATATTATGCATTAAAATCCGCTACGTGTTTATAATAGAAGTTGTGCACTACGTCTAAAAATGCTTCATGGCTCTCTGGCTATTTTACCATTGCTTGTTGTAACAGTGTGTGGGGCAAACATGCCCTTGAAGGTTTTGCAACCCAACCATTGCAGGGCAATGCGAGGGCAGCAGAGAGACCAAGGGAAACCCACTAGAAATAAAGGGCTGCAAAAAGCATAACACGTTAGGTGCATAATCGGGCGCTTTGCTCCAGCGGCCTCCCTGGAGTGCTCACCACCTGTGAGATGAAGCAGGTGCACCATTCAGTGCAGGCCCAACGCCCTCATTTGCGCCAGTTAAATGCAAAAAAAAGCATGAACGCAGACAGACTGGCTTTTATAACCCTTACCATGTTAACCACCTATGTCCCCTCCCCATGCTGCAAACACTGGGTGCCGCTTACCTGTACTAGGGGGAGCATTCCCCTTGCCTGCCATGCTCCCAGGACAACTGGCCCTAGTGAAGTTCAGCAGGTGGATAAGTGTGGGCCTAAAAAGGCATTTTAAAAAACCCAACAGTGATGGGGAATTTTTAAACCAGCGCAACGCCCACCTCCCCTCCCGCTCAGAAGCTCTCGCTTGCTTGTCCTGCACGGTGCTCCTGGGCCGGCGACTGGAGAAGAGCTACAGGCCGGCTCTGGAGGCCAATCCCCCGGGGCCCCGGCCCAGCCGGGGTTATCTCCAGCGGCGCAGATCAGTGGAGCGGGCTGTAATTGCCCTGTCAGCCAGCTGCAAGGCGCTTCCCCCCGGAGCTTCTGCCACTTCCAAATGAAATTCTTTCTTGGGCAGGGCCCTGCCTGCTCCGCCGCAGCCATCAAAGCGCAAACAGCAGGTCGCCGCTGCCCCGGGCCATGGGTCTCCCGGCTCAAGACAGGAATGAGAGGGGGGGGGCACCAAAAAGAGCCTCCTGGAGGCCAGCGCCGCGTCCTGGCTCGCAGCCAGGCTCCCCGGGGAGCGCCCCTACCCGCCCCACGCCTGCGGGAGCCAGTCCAGCCAATCGGGCTAAGGGTCTCCCTGGTTGGGCTGCAGGGGACCGGGCCAGGCTGGCTAGCGGGGAAAGACGCTGCAGGACCGGGGGGCTGCTGCAGGGCAGAGCCCCCTCACCTGCCCGGTAACAAGGAGCGATGGCTGCACGCTCCGGTCCGGGCTGGGGGCAGGGGCAATCGGGCTGGCTGGGGGGGGTGGGTGAGTGGGGGGGGGCGGTTTAAGCCACCCAGCTCCAAGCGATCGCTGCAGCGGCTCGGCCAGTGTCTCTGCGCGCTGGCAGCAGATGACTTGGTGCGGGGAGAGAAGGTGCAAAGCATCTGGATGGGCTAGTCCCGGGCCTCCCTCTGCTAGCCCTGGCGGCTCTCAGATCCCGGGGTAGTCCGGGGCGGTGCTGAAGCACCCCCCCCCCCCCCCGCATGCAGAATCCCCCCGGGGCTGGCCCGAGTGGCGAGCAGGCTTGCAAGGGTTAAGGGGGCCGCTGGCCTTTGTTTCCCAAGCAGCACGAAGGGCCGGGCCGCTAACGAGGTAAATGCAATTCGCAGGATTTCACGGTAAATTCCCCAGCCCCCAGAGCTGGCTGCACAAACAAGCCGCGTTATCCGGTCCTGACAAGCCGCCAGCCAGGCTTGGGGGAGCGGGAGCAGCTGAGCAGCGAGTGGGACCCGCGCCTGGGGGAATTAGTTCAAGTCCTAGGAGCTGCTGGCTGGGAAGCAGGCACCGCCGGGGGTGCAGGGCCCGATCGCTCCGGATCGGCCCCTGCTAGACCCAGACGCCGAAAGCAAAGGGGGGCCGGGGGGCAAAGCACCTCTTCGCGGGGCGTTTTGCAGCGCGATCGCCCTGGCCTGCTCGCGGCTCAGATCTGGCCTCTCCACCTGCCCTCCCCGGGGAGCTGAGGGGTTGGCAGCCTGGGTTGGTTGCTTTCCACTCAGCTGCCCGCTTCGGCAGGCTGGAGAACAAAAGCGCCCCGTGCATCCCCCCTGTGCCTTTCCCCGAGGATACCTCCCCCGCTCCGCCTGCTGCAAACTGACCCGAGCTTGCAAAGAAACCCCCGCCGGAGCCGGGTGACGGCGCGGGCCGGGAAGGGGGAATCCCCTGGAGTCAAAGCGACAGCCCGCCCCCCACCCCCCCGTGCCTGCACTCCTGCGAACCCGAGAGTTTGAAATGCATCCCCCTCCCCTTCCCCGCTGGGCAGGACCAGCCGCAGGTGGGCGTTAGCATAACCCATAGGGAACTGCTTCAGAGTTTTTGGAGGGGGGGGAGGCATCGTAATTGGGAGATTTGGTCTTCAAAGGCTCATGCAAACCTTCCAAGAAAGTCTCCAGAACCGCCTCCCCCCTCTTTTCTTTCCCCACCCCCCTCCAGAACAAAATGCGAATCGCTTTGAACACTTGGGGGGGGGGGGAGGCATCAAACTCCCCGCCGGTTTAGCATAACCCCTCAGGTAACTCCGCCCCGCTTTTCACATGCAGTTTTGCAAACGCTTCCCGCGGGTTAGCAAGTCCAGTGTCACTCCCCGGGGCTGGCCCCGCCTGACAAGCCCGAGGTCCCGGGGGTTCCCCGCCCCCCGGTGCCCTGCGCTGCCAAGAACCAGAAGGAGAACATTTAAAATTAACACAGATCCTGCTCCGAGCCCCGCCCCAGCCTGCCCCCCTAAGGCGCCAGACACAGGAGATGCCTTTTACCTTTAAAATAATGACTCGCTTTATTTTTTTCTTTTAATATGTCGTTATAAATATATTTTGTCAAAATATAGGATCATTATTGTCAAACCATTTGCACGTAAAGTCATAAATAAGGTCAAGGTGAACGTTTAGTTTAGATCAGGGTCCAGCTGGAAGAAGCAGTCCTGGGGTGGTGGGGGGGGGAGATCAGGGTTTTTAACGGCACCCGCACCCCTCCACCACCATCTCCTGGTAGTTTTTCAGGACCACTTTGTCATACTCGTCCAGGTAGAGCATGGAGATGGCGCTCAGCTCCGTGGGCACGCAGCAGGCCTTGGGGATGCTGGCGTTGACGGAGTTCACCAGGGTTTGCACGATGGCGTGGTTGGTGGAGTTGAGGTGGTCGGCCAAAGGGAAGGGGCAGTCCCCGTGGCAGTAAAAGGCCTGGTAGCCCGGGGGGGCCACGATCCAGTCGTTCCAGCCCACGTCGCTGAAATCCACATAGAGCGCGTGGCGTCGACAGTTTTTTTTGTTCTTGCGGGGCCGCTGGTGCTTGGCGCTGCGGCGGGCCCGGCGGGTCAGTGCGTGGCCCCTGCCGTCGTGGCTGAAAGTGACCAGCAGCGGCCTCAGCTGGGCCCAGTCCCCGTCTCCTTGAGGTAAAGATCGGCTAATCCTGACGTGGTTCCCGGGGCCCGCGGGGGCCGGGGACAGCGGGGTCACCTCCACCGCCAGCCCGTGGTTGGGCTGCCTGTCCTGGGTCCAGCGGAGGACGGCGGGGCTCACGTCGAAGCTCTCCCACCGGGACACGTTGTGATGCACCAGCCGCGTGTCCAGCAGCCGCGTGATCACCTGCCCGCGGGCCGGCGGGGGCTTCATCACTTCGTAGATGTTGATCCGGTGCGAGCCCCGTTCCCACGCGGGGCTCCGCGCTTCCAGCTGCTCCCGGTACAGCCGCAGCTCGGCTGAGGTGATCACCTCGTTCTCCGGCACGCTGCTGAGGTTGAAGAGGAAGCGAACGCGGGGGGTGTCGCTGGGCCCGGGGAGGTTCTCCAGATGTTCTGCAAAAACCAAGCGTGTGAACGTTTGGGGGGCCCGAGACACGGCGCCAGGTGAGTCGGGACACACCGCTTCACCTGTCCCTAGCCCCGCACAGAGAGAGACCAGCCCCTCCTGGGCAATTTCCCCGGATGCCTCCAAAATGCAAAGCAGCGACCTTCCCCTCGGCTCCCCAACGCATCATCTCCACGTCTACCCAGCTCCTGCCCCGGAATCCCGCTTCACCACCACGGGCCTGAGTCCTACGGATCTACAGACGGGGGAGTTTTAAAACAAAGTTTCTTTAAAACACTCCCCCCCCCCCCCCCAAGGATCTTGCTCACAAACTGCCCAGCGATTGGGAAACAGAGAGCCCTTCCTTGTTGATCCCACTACTGGGGGGCGGGGGGGAGGGTTGAATTCCGACACAGCAATGATGCTGGTGGATTAATAGCTCCGCTTGACTTTGGAAAAGAAACATCCGCTACGAAACATTTGGATCAGATTACAAGGCCCCATTGAACGAACCTCACAAACACGCTGTTGTCGGGATTCAATTCGAGGAGGGTTTTTTTTTATTTTCTTTCTTTAAAAAATAAGAGCCCAAGCGGGCAGCGATCGCGTTGAGATTTCAAAACAAACACACACGGGACGCGCTTGGGAGGGCTCTCGGTTACTCCGGAGTGAGTTCCGTGGGGGGACACGGGTACAAATCCGGAGTGGCTGGAGCCCTGGTGAGAGAGCCCTTCACAAACACGGGTCCAGTTCCATCTCAGCGCAGGATGCTGGAAAATACAGCCGCGGGACTAGCCCGGGCCAGCGGGCTGGGGGAGTCCGCCTGCCGCCGAGGGCTGGGCACCCCCTGCTCTGCCTGGGAGTCTCCAAATCCCGATCGCTTCCCGACGCCCCCCCGCCCCCGAACTGCGGCACTGACCTTCATGGTGGAAACTCCTCACGGTGTTGGCCCGGCTAGTGGATCTCTCGGGATACCGCAGGCTGATGTCCTGCAGGCTTTCCTCCTCTTCCCCGGACTGCAGCCGATAGAGATCCAGCATGTACGCGGGGATGACGGCTGCTTTGCTGGGCTGGGGCCGCCTGCGGAGCCCGAACATCTGCAGCAAACTCGCCTCGAAACCCCGCAAGAGTTCATGGCTTTGCCCGGAGCGGCGTCCAGATCCTCCTTGAGCCTGGAGTTCTCCAACTTTCTTCCTCCCCGTCTCGGGTATCAAACTGGCATGGTTAGTACCTCCTAGCAGAACTTGGCATAACAGAATGACCATCAGCATTCGGTTACCAGGAATCATGGTGTCTCTGGGGTTTCAAAAAAACGCAACAACAAACAAGGAGGGTCAAGATTAAAAACAGCCACCCACCCCCCCCCCCCCCCCAAACCCGAGCCAGCAGCGGCTGCCGCAGCAAACGCGACTCGGAGGCAAAGGGATCGCCTGGAATTGACTCGCTGGAACTTGTTTGCAGTCCAAGAGCCCCCACAATCAGATAGCCGCTATCCGGCTCATCTGGCCGGTCCCTGCTATCTTAGCCAGGATCTCCGCCTAACTTCTTTCAAGAATAAACAGTGAACATTGGGCTTCGGTGGGATTTCTCCTCTCTCCCTTCCGCCTTCTCCCCAGCCCAACGGATCGCTGAAGTGCAGCTGATCAGGGGCCGGTGGAGGGGGGGGGGGGTCTCCAGGAGCATGGATCCCAGTGCAAGGGGGGGGGGGGGTTGCACCGAATCAACTTGGCCCCTTGTCTTATTTTGCCGGCGCTGTGTGGCTCCAGCTTTGCCGCGGCCTTCAAGGGGTTTGGAGAAAGGAGACAACACGCCGGAGAGAGAGGAGGGGGGCAAGTCACTTGGCTCTGGGGTCACTGCAAAGATAAGGCAGAGAGAGCTTGAAAAGTGCCCGGTCTGTTAGCAGCAGCGCCTGGGAGGGGGGTGGCACGTTGCGGTCCCCGGGAGCCAGGGGAGAGCCGAACGGGACTGACACCCCTTCCAAGCCCAGGGAGCAGGAGGAGAAGGAGAAGGGGCTACTCACTGACAGAAAACAAGGCATGGGAAAACAGTCCATGATTCTTGCCAGCCAATCTGGAACAAACGGGTGGAAAAGCGCAGGGGCTCGGAGGCGCTTGGCTGCCGGGGCCGGGACTGCGGAGCGGCTCCTAAAATGAATATTTGAATCCAATGAGCCTCCAAAGCGGACTGGCTCTGTTTTTCTTCCAGCCCATGAGAGTCACGTGGGCCCAAGTCACTCCTTGCACCGCTTGTCCGTCACAGCCAGGCACCGCCCACTGGGGCTCCAAAAGGGATGTCCCGCCCCTCCGCCCCTGTCAATCTCCTGGCTTGGAGAAACCTCCTCTTGCCAAGGGGCAGGGGCAGGCCTGGTCCTGGCCCGACTGACATCCCCTGGGTGGGGGTTGAGGGTGACTTCAGGGGCAGCGGGAGCGGGCTTTGAACGGGAGACCCGCCTTTGCCTTGCACTTGCCCCGAGCAACTGCCCTCCCAGCCCCACCGCACCAGAGCCCCCCTGCCCGCAGCCCAGCCGCGCCTCCCCTGCATGCCCGCTCTCACGCCCCGCATCCTGGAACGACGCCTGTGAGTGACTGAGACCCAGGCGCCACCGGCCTTTCCCAGCAGGTCTCCCTTCCCCTCTAGATCAAGTAACCCCCCACCCCCCTCCATTGACCGCACGTTTCCCCAAGCGTTACACCTTTGGGGCAAAATAACCCTTGCAAAAGGTCCAGACACATGGAGGACAACCCTTGTTTTCCCTAGCCTGCAAGAACCTTCCCAGCATTGAGTTAGATGGGCGGGGTCACTCAAATCCTGATCAGAGGGGTAGCCCTGTTAGTCTGAATCTGTAAAAAGCAACAGAGGGTCCTGTGGCACCTTTAAGACTAATAGAAGTATTGGAGCATAAGCTTCCGTGGGTAAGAACCTCACTTCTTGCAACTGAAGAAGTGAGGTTCTTACCCAGGAAAGCTTATGCTCCCAATACTTCTGTTAGCCTTAGAAGTGAGGTTTTTACTCACGAAAGCTTATGCCCAAATAAATCTGTTAGTCTTTAAGGTGCCACCAGACTCCTTGTTGTTTTTACAGGACCCTCTGTTGCTTTCTTCAAATCCTGATGTTAACAAACCAGCGGAAGGATTTGCGAATAGGGCAGTGGCCTGTTGTGCTGGGATTAGAGCTCCCGCCTGAGTTTAAAAACACAACACAAGCCCACGAATAAAACCCAAGGCATGGTCAATTGCATCAGCGCCATAAAACCTCGGAGAAAACGCACAGCGCGTTGCCTAACGCCGAGCTCCCCATCTGAGCGATGGGGCCCTGGGAAAGTCGTCTTCGCTTCTAGGAGCAAGTCACCTATGAACTAGCCGTTGGAATCTGATCTTCCCCCACCCCCTGTCTTTGCACTTGGGTGTTAAGTTAATTATTACCGCTACATGCGGGCTTCGGTGAGTTACTTCCAAGAACTGGACATCTCAACAGCTCGAGTAATTTACAGGCGTGTAGGGACGCTGGGAAGCATGAGTCTGTCATCGGAAAGGGCCTATTCAAAAACATTACACAGTGTCGAGTCAAAAACAGGGCAACACCTTTCCCAGCGCGCTCAGCCCCAACGCCTGTGAAGCAGGGCCAAACTCAGCCATTAGTTCATCAAGGAGAGCCCCAGAGCCCAGCTAATCCACGCCAAGGCAGAGCGACATCCCCACCCATCTGAGCCCGGGACCAAGCCCGTCCTAGCGGCCTGATTCTGTCCTTCTCTCTCGCTGACTTCACCTTGTATATTTCACTTGTCCCCTTGGATCACTCTTGTGAACTCGTTAAAGGAGCAATAAAAACCAACAACAAAACTCCGTTTGGACAGGAAACAGCGCCGGTTCATTCAGCATCTCCTGCTCAGCGCTGCACTGAAAAGATAAAGGGCTATTTACACGAGCGAGCTCCCGGGGGACTGCAGGTGCCGGAGTGAGTTTTAAACACGAAACACTGCTGTTTGAAAAGGCAGGAGGGGGGGTTATTCCGTAGTCACTCTGCGATTGAAGGAAAGCAGGTCAACCCGACGCTTCCCCAAAGTCTGGAAGGCAGGCGTCTCAGCGACAGGCGATTTAAAACAAAGAGCTTAGAGGAAACTCTAAGAAGTGCGAATAATGAGATTTCAGATGGTCCCGCTCTGGGACGGCTGGGTCTGGCCCTTCCCTTTAAGCCTAGGATTGGATTTGTAGAACTTGTTACCTGCGGAGGAGGAAAAAAATGCTCCCCTGATCTGTCTGAAGCGGCGGAACCAGGCGGCACTCCAACTCCTCAGTCCCCTTTCACAATCCAACCAGGCTCCCCTGTGAGTGTCAGGACTGGGCAGAGGTTGTGGAAGCGATCAAACCAAAGCGGCCTGGGACTGGGATGGCACCACCCGAAATCAAGCCGTACACGGAGAGATTTTCCACTCCCCTTTCTCGCTGCACGTGCTTTTCACTCCCTCTACCCGTCCGTCTCCTCCCCCCACAAGGAGAATCGCATCTGAAATCCTCTTGGGTTCAGCCAAGCGCACAGCACCCTGCACTCGCCTGGTGAGAACCAAAGAACGTCCCTGGGGGGTTGAAAACCCCAAGGAATATGCGGCGTGGGGGGGGGGCACAAAGATGATATCGGACACCCCTCAAGATCACTCAGGACACTGCCTTTGAAAGGGGACCTGGGGAGTCGCCTCTCCCTGCCCTAGAGGAGGCAGAGTTTGGGACTGAAAAGCAGCCGCACTGGGATGGTTGAAGATCTGGTCTCTCTCCCCGCTCCCCACCAGATGGGGAAAGAGACCTGGTTACCCCCAGCCCAGAGTCAGGTATGGGGGGGAGCATGGCCCTTGGGGTGACAGGGCAGGCGGTGCTGCCCCAATCTCTCACCACAGGTCCATGCACTAGCATGATCCTTGGCACGCTCTGATGGAGGGTGCGGGAACCAGGGGGATACACACAGCAATCTGGGGAGGTACTAAATCAGAGGTGGGCAAACTCCAGCGTGGGGGCTGCATCTGGCCCTTCAGACATTTTAATCCGGCCCTCGAGGTCCAGCCGGGGAGCAGGGTCCGGGGCTTTCCCTGCACCAGCCGGGGAACGGGATCAGGGGCTTGCTCCACTCCATGCATGCCGGGGCTCCGCACGGCTCCCGGAAGCAGCGGCACATCCCTCCTCCACCTATGCGTAGGGGCAGCCAGGAGGCTCCGCACACTGCCCCCACAGCTCCCATTGGCCAGCAACCATGGCCAATGGGAGCTGCAGGGGCAGCACCTGCAGATGGGGCAGAGCCGCCTGGCCGCGCCTCCGCATAGGAGCCGGAGGGAGGACATGCTGCTGCTTCCAGGAGCTGCTTGAGGTAAGCACTACCCAGTGCCTGCACCCCTGACCCCCTCCCGCACCCCAACGCCCTGCCCTAGCCCTGATCCCCCTCCTGCCGTCCAAATCCCTTGGTCCCAGCCCGGAGCACCCTCCAGCATCCCCAATCTCTCATCCCCAGCCCCACCCCAGAACCTGCACCCCCAGCCGAAGCCCTCACCCCCTCCCGCACCCCAACCCCCAATTTCAAGAGCATTCATGGTCCACCATACAATTTCCATACCCAGATGTGGCTCTCGGGCCAAAAAGTTTGCCCAACCCTGTACTAAATGCTAATCCCAGCACTGAGGGGACACCACAGTCAGTAGCCAGCAGCACCCTCGGTCCTTGCTAAAGCCACTTTGCCTGGGTATTCACCAGAGTCAACTTCAGAAGTCAGTGTCCTCTCTCCCCCTCTTCTCTTCCTTTCCCCCGACCTCTCCCATGTCCCTTCCTCCCACTTTGCCTTCCCTGACTAACCCACACCATGGACCAGGCTAACCCACACCAGCCAGTTCACTACGCATGCAAGTCCTGGGAGCTCCCATCAGCCACCTGTGAGGATGTCACTCACTCCCCCCACGGCCAGGCTGGACTAGCAGACCACATGCAAGGACAATCCAAAGGATGCACAGACTACCTGCCACTGATTGGTGTACACTTCAGACACAGGTATATAGAGACTACCCTGATCACAGTAACCACTCCAGCTGATTGCTTGAATGAGGGATGGACCCACCCCTCAGAGTTCAACCCCAGATCTAAACTTTCCTAAAGAGTGGATGGCTGGGATCTGGGGCAGACATGCCAAACCCGCAGACATTGGGCTTGTTTTCAGCTGACTTGGCTTGTGAGTTGCTTGTTGGCTAGTTTTTGGCTTGTAGCTTGTTTGGCTGGTAGCTTGTTGCTTGTTATAGCTTGCTACTTCTTTTTTTTTTTTTTATCAGCTCCCGGCAAGCAGGGGAGAGAGTCAGGGGTGCCCAGCTAATTGAAGTCCATAGTAAATCACTGGGGATCTCAGTATTGTCAGGCAGTGCATTTTTCCAGGGTCAGGGTGTGTATTTGTGGGAATTCAGGGCCCACCCCAGTCCTAGACTGCACGCAGGGGGGATCTAGTCACACAGAGTGTTGGGGATCTTAGGGATTTGGTTGTTTTGAAATGGGATTAGCTTGATTTTTGGTTTATTGGGAAAGCCGGGGTGCTGATTTACCATGTGAAAGCTGGGAACCATGATCTGGGGTGGGGTGGGGTTGGCTCACCACAGACATAGGCCAGCTGCACCATTCAGATGCAGACTTCCCCAGACTTCAAGGCAGTTCACATCGGAGATTTGGGGTCAGACCCAGCTGTCCTTGGAGGTAGTGAACCCCCCGGGAAGAGCAGGTGATGGACAATGCAGCTTTCAAAGGCAGGTCTATACTGATGGGGGTGTGTAGACTACATACACGCACACCCAGATCGCGTGGGTATGAACAGCAGTGTAGACAGTGAGGTGCAGCTTAGGCGAGCAGAGTGCCCCACACACCTGAATCCTAAGGTATGTACCCTACCCAGCTCTCTACTTACCCAAGAAGTGCCTCCCACGTCCTGATGCTAAGTATCAGGGGGTAGCCGTGTTAGTCTGTATCTACAAAAACAACAAACATAGAGTTTCTTTCACTCTATGCATCCGAAGAAGTGAGGTTTTTACTCACGAAAGCTTATGCCCAAATAAATCTGTTAGTCTTTAAGGTGCCATCAGACTCCTTGTTGTCCTGTTGCTGGCACCTTTCATTGCTGGGGGAGGGATAGCTCAGTGGTTTGAGCATTGGCCTGCTAAACTCAGGGTTGTGAGTTCAATCCTTGAGGGGGCCACTTAGGGATCTGGGGCAAAAATCTGTCTGGAGATTGGTCCTGCTTTGAGCAGGGGGTTGGACTAGATGACCTCCTGAGGTCCCTTCCAACCCTGATATTCTATGTGTAGTGCCTGCATTCCATAGGCAGCCATAAGTGTAGACCAGGCACAAGTCTCCCTTACTGAAGGGACTTCTACATACTGAGAGAAAAAGTATCCTGGACGGCCACATCAGAAACAAAGGAAACACCACCAATGTCGCTGTTCTTTCAGACATTGTCCCATTATCATAATTCAGCAATATCACCAAGCCCTGGCTTTGTGTTGAGGAACATGCGCTGATAGGGTGACCAGACACCAACTGTGAAAAATTAGGATGGGGGTGGGGAGTAATAGGTGCCTATATAAAACAAAACCCCAAATATTGGAACTGTCCCTATAAAATCAGGACATCTGGTCACCCTATGCACTATCCCGTTCTATCCAAATGTCTAAAGCCAAAAGAGACAGAGATATAGCCAGAGAAGTGGCCATGGATGATTTCATCTCCAGGTTCTTTCATCTTGTTACTTTCAGTTAGTCCCAAAACTGACTCTAGTGTTGTCGTACTGCTCTCTTGCATTGCACATGTTGCTTGGCACAGTTTCATTCAGCCTTTTCACACCTCGATACCTAGCACTGAAGGCAGTGGGAAATTTGCTGCATAGAGGTGCAGGACTACGGTTTTAGCCATCTAGGAGGACTTTGGCCTTCAATGCTACAGGACCACCTACATTTAATACGATAACACAACCTGGAACAAACTGAGAAATGGCAACTGTAAATCAACACATCCAAGAAACCCTCATGTCATTGTGCCCCAAGTATTTATAGAGTCTGAGCTGAGGATGTGATGTTACATACCATAGCTGCAGTAATACTACAGAACTAGGGTAACATTGCTTTTTTATTTTATTTTTTATTATTATTTATTCCATTTTCTTTAGCTCATTCATAGCCCATGCATTACAAATGTCTACTGACATCACCATGACAAAGTACGTGTGTGGACAAAGGGCAATGCTTACATTGAAACCCCCCTGCTTTATTCCGATACCAGTTTATATTGAAAAGAAACATCTTTTTAGCAAAGTATTTGATCTCAGAGCCTATCAAAGCTGGTAAAATATCACCCTAACCATTTCAAATGTGTCATACTGTACATTACTCATAGCAGGGGGAAACCATTTGAAAAGTAGCTACTGTGCACCTCATTAAAGTTAAATAATATTTTCATTGAAAATGTTCCAGTCTATAAACAAAGGCTATTCGAGTGCCTATATAATTCTGCTTTTAAAAGAATCCTCTGGATTTGTAAAAGAGACTGACTCTCAACTTCTGTGGTACAAGCAAATACATCTACAATGAGTGAATTTTATCCCGCTTGTCCAAATATCCAGCTCAGATTTTATATAACTAAGACACAACATCCATGTTTAGTGAAAACGTTTGTCAGCGTAAGCAATTTAATCCCTTTACATAGCGCCTTGTATCTTTCACTAGTGAACTGGCCTTTTAAAGTGAAATACAAAGCATTTCACTTATGCCACTCAGATAAACCATGCATCTGTAAGGGGACAGTCGGGGACAGAAATCCAGTAGAGGATGGTGTGGTTTAGGTTCTTGTCTCTGAAACTTGAGGAAGTCAGGGGGTGTTTCAGTGGCTTATTGGTTATTAAAAAGAGTTAGTCATGGAGGAAAACTGTGCTGTTTAACTTAGCATTTATTCCCTAAGATGTAAATACGTAAGTCCCAAACCACAACAGAAATAACCATTGATGGAAATAGTGTACCATTTACTTAGGGGACTGAAATATATTCCTACAGAGATTGTATTTCCTTACACCCCTGGAGGCAAATTCGTCAGCGCCCACTGAAGGCAATGGAGTTACCCAAGAGATGAATCTGGCCCATGCTTCCTAAGGAGCCAAGTGTGATATACAGTCAAACCGAAACAGTGAATGTCAAAATGCAGCTAAAAATAAAAGTTAGGAAGGTCAGGAAAGCAAACATTGCTTAATTCAGAGTCACAGCTACCTTGTGTACTTTAATGATCCACCAAATCTAAAATAGGAGCGGCTTCATCTAGGTCATACAAATTGCACACAAACTTCAGAGAGGTTCAAGTCTCGCATATTTGAATGAGGTTCCTGTCTGGAATTTCAGCCTTAATTGTGCTGGAGATTCTGCAGACAGTATTTTCCTCTCTGACCTCAATGAACTGCCTTCTGAGGGGCACCTGCCCATGGACGCACCGTACAGCAAGACTGATGGCCTTGTTTGGAGCGGAGCACGTACAGACTGAGATCTCTAGGGTTGCACTCTGCAAACAATGCCAAAGGGAAAAGAGATGAAGTCCCACAAATACACACCCTGACCCTGGAAAAATGCACTGCCTGACAATACTGAGATCCCCAGTGATTGACTATGGACTTCGATTCGGTGCGATGCTGCCTGCTACCAATGATTTCATTGCTGCCTACAGAGGCCACCTGTTGAGGACCTTTGTCTACTTTCTTTTTTCAATCTATAGAAGAATCCAAAAGAAAAAAATGATCCTTTGCCCTCGTGATCATGGATTCGCACAGGACTCCCTTCTGATACAATCCCAGCCCTTTATACTTGTGTGGTTTGACACCTGATTTGACATCAGTTGGAGCTGTGGATTCTCAGACCGGCTGAAAATCAAGCCAGCTCTGCTATAAGGCAACGCTTTCCCCTAATGGCAGCGTTTCAGAAGATGCCTCTGGACTCAGGCAGAAAGACCTTCCCAAACCAGTTCTGGCCTCCCTAGTTATTTTTAGAGCAGCTGCACCTTTTGGGCTCTGAAGTTTGCAAACAATCTACCTTGTGCAAAACTTGTCCCACCAGATTTGTGCCTGAGCAGAAACAAGCTTAAAAATAAAATAAAAACAAGTCACATGTCACAGATGTTTTAATGGCCTGTGTTAGGCACTGACTTTTGTTTTTGCCGGTGGGTGCTCCTCTTCGCTCCCTCCCCTTGTGCAAGCGGCGGGTGGGGCCTCGGGGCAGAGCCTCCAGGGGAAGAAGCCAAGCGGGGGCGTGGCCTCAGGATGGAGGGGCAGGCGGGGATTCAGGGGGTGGGGGGAAAGCCAAGCAGGGGCGGGGCCTTGGTGTCAGAGTTCAGGCAAAGCAGAGGGCATGGCTACGGTCTGGGAACTGGGGCCCACAAAAGATTCATCTGGCCCTGCAGATGCTGAGCACCCCCCTATTTTTTTTTTCAGTGGGTGCTTGAGCCCCAGAGCACCCCTGGAGTCGGTGTCTATGGTTAGAGGAACAGATGCCCATCGCGTACCAAGTTGGAATCTTTATCTTTTTCTTTGTAGCTGGATCAGCTTGTCAATTCAAACAAAAGGAACTGAAAGAACAACTCCCACGAGCTGCAAACTTTCCTTCCAAAGTAGCTCATAATTACAGACTATACTACAATAAGCAAGCGCAAGTGTACACGCTTGAATGGCAAGTGGGGATCTATTGAACAACTCACTGATTTATTCAATATTCTTCTGAGCTTTCTAAAGCTGGCGTAGGTCACAAGTATGGGGTGCGACAAATGGGAAAAGAAACTTGGGCTTTTCCTGATATCCACAAGGGACCTGATTCTGAGCCTACTTTGGTTTTATTGTAAAATAATTCTTTTGGCTTCAATGGAGTAACGTCTGATTTACGCCAGTGCGACTGAGAGCAGAATCAGGCCCAAGATTGCTCTATTATCGCAAGCCATTTTTTTACAAATACGATTTATATATAAAGCCATCATGCTGGTACTGCAAACAGTGGAACTATACACAAAAATAGAACTGTTGGTAGTCAGACACATTGTCATTGATACAGCAGGTTTGTTTGTTTTCTTGGATTTTGTTCAATTTTTTTTTTTTTTTTGAAAATACCTGTTCAGAAGTTGGAATGTAAAATGCCTGCCCCTAAAGATGTTTCCCTAAATTGGCTGAATACATTTAGCAGCTTTTCGTGCCGTAGGAGCTACATTTCACTAAAAATAGCTATGTAGATAGCACTTTGAAGCTACGGTTGTTCCCCCTCCCCCTGCTTCCCAGGTTTCAGAGCCCGAGCTCCAGCACCAAGCCGCATCGTCTACAGTTTTAGCGTGGTCGTGCAAGTTGAATTGGCCTGGGAGGCTCTCTCCTGTGTGCTGTGTAGACGTACCCGTGGTGCTACTGTCATACAAGTAATAACATGAAGCTAAAGTCATTTCTCAAGCTCTGATATTAAAATTCCCCCGAACTCTGTTACAAACATCTTTTAAAATCATCCGTCCTAACATCATCTACACCTTGCTTGGTTTCCTTGAACAGTATTACAGGGAGACCACGCATGGCTCCGATGCAGTTTCTTAAGTGAAATTTCACTTTTAAACACACATCCACACTCTATTAATCCCCACTCGATCAAACCACAACTCTGACAGCTAATAAGTAGCTCCAGAAGACGAAGACCCCAGCCCTCATGTTCTGAAATCGTAGCCGGCACTAATAAAGAATGTGATTCTTCTAACATATACCACAAGACTGTATGGCTAGCTAAGATAAGCAAATTCATGTTGGATCCATTGAGTCATGGGTCCTTTTTAAGAATACCACAAGCTTTCGGCAGCATCTTTGAAATCCCTCTTTACTATGCCTTTCGCACTGAGATGTGGCTTTGTCTGAATTCCGCTATGACACAGATATTTATATGCTTTACTTTTCCTTACTGTCTAGGCACTGATGCCAAATTTATAGTACCACGGAGCACCACTAGGGTGCTGACATCTGGCTTTGTCCTTTAATTCTGTCTTGAGATCACCAAAAGCGTTAATGATTTCAAACATTAGAGCAAAACTGAAATAAGCACAACTGGGTGGCTCCTGGAAAAAAATAGTTCTAGGAACAGCTGTTTGACTTTTTAAAACAAGTTTACTCTGACTGTGTCCACACGCCTTTGGTTTGCTTTCCATTAATCATCTAGTGAACAAGTTTACTAGCAGAAATCTTTGCAGCTCTTGGGGAATAGTTGCAAAAATGGAATTTTGAATTCATTAACGTGAATATTCACACTGATTACCACGTTCCAATCAGGGAACAGAAACAGCCCACGTGGCCTCCTTGCCCAATCCAAACTAATCAGCCTGCTTTGTTCAAATCAGATATTTGCAATGAACTGCTTGGTTAAGAACAACCCACAGACTGAGAATGATTCACAAAAATTATTCACTGAATAATTCTGAATGATGAAAAACCCCAGTCTTCCCACAAACAATTCACAAGAAGAAAAAGAGATGACATGAATCAAATACATTGTTACAAATTATTCACCTGCCTCTGTAGATAAGTGAGATACATGAAGCGGCTAGTGCCCCAATTCAAAGCACAGTAAGAGTAGACACAGTGATATGCATACGCATAGGGGGTTGGACTAGATGACCTCCCGAGGTCCCTTCCAACCCCGATCTTCTAGGATTCTGTGATTCATCCAGGCAAGCAGTCCTCTGTGCCTGCACAAAGCCCCCTGGAAATCAGCTTTGCTGGGCAAGCGTACAGCCGTAAATTGTATAAATAAATGGCAGTGCTCACCTATTGGGGTAAAGGCAAACTGACTGGTATGGGATATGAGTTTACCAGCGTGCCTGGGGAAGGAAAAGAACCCCTCGGATGTATTATTTGTTTGTTTTCTGATCTTCTGTAAATTAAAATGTTGAGTTCATAGGCAAAAGGGCCAATCTGTGTTAAGGACAAAGGGCCAGATGTAAAGCTATCTAGGCACTGATAGTTTGCAGAAAGGCCCCTAGTAAAAACTCCACTGGGGGCCAGTGATGGGGCTTACCCCCCATCACCTGCAAGGCAAAGGAAAGAACCCCAGTGAATCACGCTCCACATCTGGGGAGTGATTAACTAATTGCCTCCTGGCCTGAGGGGGCAGGGTTGGGCCTTATAACTAGACCGAGGGAGCTCAGACACACGTCTCTCCGGTGGTGAGGAGCCCTGGGAGAGAGTTTTGCAGAGAGGTAACAACTGAGGCAGAACACTACAGGAGCAGGTTAGGCTGCTACAGGGGAAGCCCCCGAGGTACAGTCAACAAGGGAACTATGGGGCTGAAGGGCTCTTAGTTTGGACATTTGTTTGGACTTGGTTGTGCTACCCTGGAAAGGTTTAGATTTTTATGTGAATTCTCCAGAGGGCCAAGCCACAAAACACCCAGATGGGGAGCTGGGAGAAGACACAGGCTGACAAAGGTCATTGCAAGGCTGAGGGGGAGCCCAGTAGTGAGTCCCTGTAGACTGCTGTGCCCAGAAATGTGGAGGCTGAGGAGAAATGAGTCCAGTGGAGGGCAACAAAAATGATTAGGGGGCTGGAGCACATGATTTACGAGGAGAGGCTGAGGGAACTGGGATTGTTTAGTCTGCAGAAGAGAAGAATGAGGGGGGATTTGATAGCTGCTTTCAACTACCTGAAAGAGGGTTCCAAAGAGGATGGAGCTCGGCTGTTCTCAGTGGTACCAGATGACAGAACAAGGAGCAATGGTCTCAAGTTGCAGTGGGAGAGGTTTAGGTTGGATCTTAGGAAAAACTTTTTCATTAGGAGGGTGGTGAAGCACTGGAATGGGTTACCTAGGGAGGTGGTGGAATCTCCTTCCTTAGAAGTTTTTAAGGTCAGGCTTGACAAAGCCCTGGCTGGGATGATTTAGTTGGGGGTTGGTCCTGCTTTGAGCAGGGGATTGGACTAGATAACCTCCTGAGATGCCTTCCAACCCTGATATTCTATGATTCTAGGTTCCCATGAGGTGAGGATGTATTAATACATGGCCTTTCTGCATCTTTTGGTGCCTAAGTACCTGGTCCAAGTCCTGAAAGCCATACTGATGGGTTATATGTGCTGCTGGGATTAGTCACATTGGAGTGAGCAATGAGTCTATGGGGCTACTCACACCAGTAAGGGATGTAGGGTTTGGCCCAATCATTCTACAGGATCCAAAAGAGTTAATTTGCACAAGACTTGGGAATAAGGGTATATTTGACTGAGTGTAGCTGTGAGATGTGCTGTAAGAGAAGAGCTGGTTTGCTCTGTATGTAGGTATGTAAAGAGGCTTCTGTAGGGAAGGCTAGTTAGTGGATAAGGTACTAGAATGGACCCCAGCAGATGTGGCTTTGCCACAGACTTTTTGCGTGACCTTGATCAGTCATTTAATCTCTCCGGTCTCAATTCCCCAGCTGTAACGTGGGCATAATAATCCTTCCTTTGTCTGTTTAGGTGATAAATTCTTTTGAAAAGGGACTGTCTCTTACCATGTATGTACCTCCCCTAGCACAAGGAGGCCCTGATCTAGGTTAGGACTGGTAGGAGCTACTGTAATACAAAATAATACATAATAAATTAGGAGCTTCCTCAAGACAACTCACTTAATTGCAGAGCCAGTACTGCTCTTGTTGAAGTCAATGGGCAAAGCTCCCACTGACTTCAGTGAAAGTAGGGTTGGACCCTACATGTATATTTCCCTGCTGTAGGGGCTACAAGACAGCACGACCCTGTTGCCTTGTACTCCTGCCCTGAGAAAGCAGCTGAAAGAACTCAGTCTTTTCTGCTGTGCCTTTGAGCAGGACCAAATTTATTGTATCTTTCTATCTGTGGTGAACCTTTCTGCTCTACATAATAAAAATGCAAGCTAGAAGGTCAAATGTTCTGTATATGCTAGTGCTCATCCCTATACTAAGTTATCTTCACTGTAGGGGATAGTGAACTTCCAGAAGTAGGACCACAAACACCTGCATCTTGTGCTAGCAAGCAATCCATTTTGTGTGCACCATTTTTGCAATACTGGACACAGATGTCTTCACCAATAATTAATTAATTGGCCTCTCAGAGTTAGTAAGACAACTCCCACCTGTTTATGCTCTCTGTATGTGTGTATATATATCTCCTCATTATATGTTCCATTCTATATGCATCCGAAGAAGTGGGCTGTAGTCCACGAAAGCTTATGCTCTAATAAATTTGTTAGTCTCTAAGGTGCCACAAGTACTCCTGTTCTTCTTCACCAATCAGTCACCTAAAAATCTAGGTAGACACATGACTCCACTTTCTGTTCGTAGCGGGGATCCTTGATACCATCTTTTCTCTACTTTGAATATAATTACCCATTTCGCTGCTGTCAGGTACAGAATGTGGTATCGATATTTTGAAATATTTCTTTAGCTATAATGTGATGGGTTTCCTAAAGAGAAAGGATGGTCTTACAGTTAAAGGAACCGGGCTGACTTTCATAGAATCATAGAATATCAGGGTTGGAAGGGACCTCAGGAGGTCATCTAGTCCAACCCCCTGCTCAAAGCAGGACCAATCCCCAACTAAATCATCCCAGCCAGGGCTTTGTCAAGCCTGACCTTAAAAACCTCTAAGGAAGGAGATTCCACCACCTCCCTAGGTAACCCATTCTAGTGCTTCACCACCCTCCTAGTGAAAAAGTTTTTCCTAAGATCCAACCTAAACCTCCCCCACTGCAACTTGAGACCATTACTCCTTGTTCTGTCATCAGGTAAAAATGAGAACAGTCTAGATCCATCCTCTTTGGAACCCCCTTTCAGGTAGTTGAAAGCAGCTATCAAATCCCCCCTCATTTTTCTCTTCTGCAGACTAAACAATCCCAGTTCCCTCAGCCTCTCCTCATAAGTCATGTGCTCCAGCCCCCTGATCATTTTTGTTGCCCTCCGCTGGACTCTTTCAGGAGACCTAGGTTCATCTTATCCTGTCTTTGCCAAGGGCTCCCTGTGCGATCTTGGGTGAGTCACTAGAGACCTGATTCAGCAACGTGTTAAGCACCTGCTTAAGAAGTGTTGAAAAATAATCCTAGAAAACTATGGAAGAATGTTGGAGGAGGATCAGGATTAAGGGTTGAGCAAGCTGTTCGGAGGTGGGGGGAGAGCTCTTCACTTTTGATCATACAGGAAGATTTTGACAATCTTTAAAAACTTTCTTTTGAAAACTCACTCAAAATGAACATGCTCACTCTGTCCATGTGATGTCCCGAACTGTAAATGTAATGTTTTCAAAACTGTGCTTTTGCCCTCTACAACTTGCCAGAGAGCACTGTGATACATACACGTGCTATCTGATCCTCTACTTACATCACGTAAAGCCAAGAGTAACCACAAGGTTTACAACTGCCTCTTCTATCTCCTTAATGCATGGGGAACACTACCCAATATTTCTGGTTCATTGCCATAGAAACAAGAGCATTGAATTTATGGTTCAATAATACATGAAGCAATGTGACATGCTGGTTTGAATTGAAGGGCAAAGGGAAATATTGTATCTGGGATATCTTGTAAATGATGGAAACAAAATCTCCTGCACGAGAAAGACGAGAGAGTGCACGTGTTTGGAAACAAGGATCTTGTGCATAGCCAGAGGTGGATTTCCAAAAGTTTCCAGAAATAGTAATCAGAGTTTTTGATTACTGGCTGACAGCCATAAGGCTCATGAATTTAAGGGAAGCCCACTGTACTAGCATGCAGGCTTCCATGTGAGGACACTATGTTCTTGCTGATGGTTATCCAAGTGATGCAAGGGGACTGGCACTGTATGCATGTACAGTACATGTGTGCACCCCGCAGGAAAGCTGGCCTTGCTATTAATAGTGCATTTTGCAATATCTGCTTATTTCATTTTTAAATTACTGATCCTGGAGCAGCCTTCACAGAAGACAAGAAAACCAAGAGGGTGACTCATAGAAGAGGGTGGGAAAAGAAGAAAGATCTGAGAGAAGGGGAGACATAAAAAGTAGTACAAAGAGGAAAGCAAGATGAGAGAAAAGAAACCACTAAGAGAGGATGGTGTGGGCGGGAGGGGGGGAAGGAGAGAAGTGACACAGCCAAGACCCAAACGCTGCCAACACGTACACACAAGCAGTCCCACGGAAGGCAAGTTGAATGTGCGTAAGTGTTACAGGGGCCCAGCCTGAAGGAGCAGCAGGAACATGGAGTAGGAGGAGGGAAACTTGAGACGGGAGAGAAATGGAGACCAAGAGGGAAATCGTCTCCTGTGCAGAAGGCCAGCGCAAGGCCTCACATCACTGGAGTCCAGAAACCAGAGTTTAATTCACTGGGACATAGGCACGTAGGCTCAGTGCTCGCTCTCTGCATGGGCAGGAATTGTATCCAGCAGCACTCGATCAGAAGTGGCACACTACTGTCCAGGGACAAAAAGAAATGAACCTACAACCTGGCTATTTGAAATGAAAGGGACCAGTAAAGAATCTGATCCAGCAAGTTCTATGAATGTGAAGAGACCTGTTTATTTATTCATATTTAAGGGCCGAATGCTGGCAATATCTGAGTCACCGAACGAAGACATCGCGCCTTTCCCAAGGAGCTCATTTGTCCCCTCTCCCTCCCTCCACCCCTGCCTCTTCTATCTCTGGAATGCAGACATTGTTTCCTTCTTCTACTCTCAGAGATGCACACCTGATAAAACGTGTGTGTGGAAACGAGGTATTGTATGCAAATAGGCCAGTTGCAGGGCCGGCTCTAACTTTTTTGCCGCCCCAAGCAAAAATCAAAAACAAAAAAACGAGCGCTGCCCCACCGTAACAACCCCTCCCCAGAGCGCCGCCCCACCGAAACAAAAACCAAAAACCCCAAAAAAACTCCGAGCACCGCCCCACCGAAACAACCCCCCCGAGCGCTGCCCCGCCGAAACAAAAACAAAAACAAAACCTCCGAGCGCCGCCCTGCCAAAACAAAAAAACCAGAGCGCTGCCCCACCACCCCAATATTGACCGCCCCTTAGAAGGTGCCGCCCCAAGCCCGTGCTTGGTTGGCTGGTGCCTGGAGCCGGCCCTGGCCAGTTGGCTTCTTTAATGAACATCCACTGCCATTTACATAAACAGCACCAAGCCGGGTGACAGCAACACAATAGCACTGCACTGTATGCCCCCAAAGTTAGCTCATCCCTCCCCCACCCTGGGAATTAACCCTCATTCCTCCAGGCCCAGATTCACTACACCTCAAGAAGCCACTTCAGCCACTAAGCTATTCCTAGGTATACAATTCAGAGGGGGAGGTGGAATAGGGGAAAAGATGCTGATGAACTTGAAAGCAGGCTAGGAGCATGGGGTGGGGTCTGGGGAGGGAGGGAGGATGAGTGGGTTGGGACTTGAGGGGGCTGTAAGAGGGAGAATGAAGTGGGCACAGCTGGGCCTGGGCGAGGATTATGAGGTGGCTGGACTGGCCAGGGCGATAGAGTGGAGGGGCTGAGAGGAGTTGGGGCTAGGGGAATGTTGGCTGGAGGTGGTGCAGGGATGAACTTCCTTCCCCCATGGAGCCTGGATCCAGCCTGCCACTCTGGCCTCCAGATCGCGCCCCCACCATGGGGACCTCCGCCTACCAGGCTGCAGCCTGGGGCAGACCGCTGCTGAGCTGACATGTGGCTCCCACTGGCAGCCATGACCAGCAGGTCCCATGGTGTACAGCGGTCATGCCTGCTGCCTTATACAGTGGTGTCACAGAACTGAGAGATGCCTCCAGAGGACTAGTTCAGACACTGCTCAGGCAACAGCATAAAGTGACCGCTTTTGAGAACTGGTTTTCTTTCATGGTATTCCTGGGCTGGGCAGGGGCACTCCAGGCAACTGGCTGAATATCCCTAGTGTCTACAGGAGTGTGCAGGCTGAGATCTCTGTGATCTAGGAGATTCTGGTAGCCACTCAGGAACCCAGTAGACAGTGCCTGAAAGCAGGGAGCATAGCAGGTCTGCACATGCTTACAACAAGCCTTCCTACTTTGCACCATCTGCAATCCCTTCCCAGAGGCATCACCACCACCCTGCCCTTCTCAGGTCACTACACGAGAGGGGGAGATCCTAGCTAGATCCAACATTGCCAGTCCCAACCTGGTAAAAGCCATGAGCCAGGCCTCCAAAAATCAGGAGACTGGCTGAAAAATCAGGAGATTTTGAAAATAATAAATGTCAGATTTGTTTGCTGAGCCTTTCGGCGTTTTCAGGCTTATCCTGGCACACATGAGGGGTAGAAGCTTACATTTTATTTAAAGTGAGAGCGGAGATTTGCACATAATCACATGACTCCAAGAGCTTTAAGAGAAACATCAAATATCATGACATTATCTCGTGTGTTAGCAACACTGTGGAATGGAGTCTGGGGGGGTCAGGGGCAGGGCTCAACATATAGAAAATGTGAAGACTTGTTCTTTCCCTGAAGAGTCCCATGTCTTAATTTGCCTTTGTCTTGTTTCTCTTTGACTGCAAATTCTTCAGGGTTTGGCTGTGTACAAGGGTGGCACTTTATTATGATTAATTATTTGTATTACATTAGCACCTATAGGCCTCAATCAAAACTGGGACCCTGCTGCACGAGGCACTGGACGAACGCATAGTAAGCAACAGTCTCTGCTGCGAAGAATTTACACTCTACATAGACAAGCATGGAGGAAGGAGTATTATTCCTGTGTTACAGACAGGGAAGGGAACTGAGGCACAGAAATTATATAATTTGCTGAAGCTCACACAATAACTCTGACTCGGCTCAGATATTCTGAGGGTACATCTACACTACCCACCAGATCAGCGGATAGTGATTGATCTATCGGGGATCAATTTATCGCGTCTAGTGTAGACATGATAAATTGATCCCTGATTGCTCTGCCATCGACTCCTGTACTCCACTGTGCGAGAGGTGGAAGCGGAGTCGACGGGGGAGCGGCGGCAGTCGACCCCACGCTGTGAGGACGCGAGGTAAGTCGACCTCAGATACGTCGACTTCAGCTACACTATTCTCGTAGCTGAAGTTGCGTATTTTAGGTCGATCTCCCACCCAGTGTAGACCAGGCCTGAGTTTCAGTTCACTGCCTTAGCCACAAAACCATCCTTCCTCTTACTGGTAAAATAAATACAATCAGTGATAAGAAGTATAAAGAGGACGTTGATTCCAAATTAATGAGCCAAAGTAGCATTTAAACTCCACTTGCAACTACTTCACATTAGGGCCGGAACTGACGGCCTTTCCTTGGTGAGTGCGGGATGTAGAGCATTCTAGGGAGCAGGCTGGGGAGTTATTGGGGAACATAGTCTGCAATCGCTTTCCATTTAGCGTCTGCATGCCTTTCATCTGTCAGTATAAACAGAGAGAGTAATAAAACATACCAAACTATTTGCTAACCTGAGTATTTGTTATGTTTTTTTCCCCCTTTTCATTATAATCTTTTTCTAAACAGGGCAAGCCGTATGGCCCAGATCCTCACAGAAAATCAGTGGGAGTCAGCATCTAAATCTCCTGGGGAACTGAGCCTACATCCTTTCCTTTTTCCTTTCTGAAAATGCTAGGGTGACCAGACAGCAAGTGTGAAAAATCGGGACGGGGGTGGAGGGTAATAGGAGCCTATATAGGAAAAAGACCCAAAAATCAGGACTGTCCCTATAAAATCGGGACATCTGGTCACCCTAGAAAATGCTCATGCTTATTTCTATACCTTCTCCTAATAAGCACCAAGGCCTCATTCCTGCAAAGACTTACGTACATGCTTAACTTTACACTCTGAGCAGTCCCACTGATATTACCTACCGTGCATGAAGTCATGCTTTGCACGACTCAGACTCAAGTACAGGGATATCTTTATGCTGTTCATTTTTTAGCCCAATTACATTTGTCATAGCCAGTTGTTTTGCAAACCCGTTAATTTTATTGCCTAATGAAAGGTGAGCAGACACAACAAAACCAATCCTGTAGCCTTGATTCTCAGGAAATGCAGATTTCTTACTTTTCATTCCTTTGTGTGCTATTAGTAGGCTTGTTTATTTTTGTATCGTTTTGACAGATAACACCAATGTTTATTTTGATGAATTTAAATGTTCAGAGTTGGGGGAAATAGACAATAATTATTTAATGACAGTAGAAACTGAGATTCAAAAAGCTAAAGGTTCATAACCATTAAAACACACATCGTGAACCTCATATGTCAAAATATGCAAAATAAATACTCTTAAATCAAACTCGGGGAAGTTCTCAAGCAGCCTTTTTCTTACTTTGCCTATCTATAAACTTCAGGTATTATCAATGGAAATGTTTTTCAGCCGTTTGTGAGTGTACAGTGGAATCGACATTTACCAATTAAAAATATTAATCCTTCCAAGCCTAACTATTAGGTATGCTCCAATTAATTTTATGCTGCAAAATGCGTTCAGGCTCCCATGCTGGTCACGCTCCTAATGGTGCAGAATCTGATTCTAGAAAGAGGAGTAGGTTTCCTTTGCAAAAAGCATGGAGCTTATTTGCAATTTAGCTTACTAGATTTGCTTAAGGCCTTATCAGAATTTGTCTTATCGGAATGGACCCACCTATCTTCTTCTATTCCTGTTCTCTTGATATCCAAAGATTTGTCTGAATTGAGAATGTCTAAAGCCTCAGGCATGATCCTGGGTGTTCTCAAGACTTAAATGCCACTGCTTAAAGAGTTAAAGATCTAGATGGCTGCACTAAGAGGATGATAAACTAATCACTCACTCGCTGCTGGTGATCCTGGTGTCATTTACTGAAACATGGAATGCATTTAACAATGTAAAGAAACTCGGTACAGTGCAAAAGCCAGAGATGATTGTTAGATTGTCAAGGTTTACTATGGAGAAAGTCCTCAGTCTAATTATCTGTGTTTGAGCAACCAAAGTATTTTCCCCCTCTGCTCTTTCAAGAAGTTAACATTTTTCTTCTTAGCTATTTCATGCCAGTGGGAGTTTTTTACAAGAATAGGGATTGCAGATTCAAGTCAGGAAATACCACCCAAAAAAAGAGGAGAAGATACATGCTTTATAGACAAAAA
Organism: Malaclemys terrapin pileata; assembly: GCF_027887155.1. NCBI lineage: Eukaryota > Metazoa > Chordata > Testudines > Emydidae > Malaclemys > Malaclemys terrapin. The sequence continues at coordinate 144,847,258 of NC_071508.1, read as the reverse complement.
ATCTTTTCCAGGTGAGTAGTTAGAAGTGAGTCCTACTAGATAATCATAATAAAATTAGATAACGATAAAATAATAGCAAGGATATTTAGCACTTATCTATTGATTTACAACTTCAAAGTGCTGTAAAATGACTTGAGAAGTAAATGATGGAAAATGTCTAAGTCTCCAATGACTTCTCAGCATTCTATAGATATTCCATTCTTTCCATTTTATTTTGATGCCAGAATCTAGTTGGATGTTAAGAGGAAAAAGTGCTTCAAGTGATTTTTGACTGTGATGTGAAAAGAGAGACCCGGTTCTTAAATCTTTTCTTCACGTTTTAGAATTTGGAAAACAAGGGATGCTCTTTTCCAATCGAAAACAGGGTCAGAGCATAAAATCACTATAATTTATATGTCTAAAACATCACATGACTTTTGTGCTGATGCACTACTTCAAATAGTAGAGAGAAATGGCCAGGCCATTGTGTATTATGACTATCGTTTGTATTATGGTAATATCTAGAAGGTCTAACACAGACGGGGCCACATTTTGCTAGGTGCTATCTATACACATAGTCCTGCCCCAAAAAACTAAATCTAAGCTAGTCTAAACAGACAAGACAGACATCAGGTGGGAGAAAGGAATGATCGTCCCCGGTTTTGATAGATAGTGAACAAAGGCACAGAGAGATTAACAGACAGAGTCTGATATCCTGGCTCCTGCTGGCTAACATCTTACACCTTAAGTAGTAATAAATAATAATAATAATACCTAACTCTTATTGTAGCACTTTTCACCTGTAGATCTCAAAGTGCTTCGCAAAGAAGGTCAGTCTCATTATCCCCATTTTACAGATGAAGAAACTGAGGGACCGAGAGGCGAAATAGTTTCAGTGATGTCAGTGGGACCCGTTGTGGTGTATGGGACTCTTCAACATGAGTAAGAGGATCAGAATCTGGCTCTAAGTGACTCAGGGATCCTACCGTGCAAATTCTTCCCTCTCAAATAGATGAATTTGTGTAAGGAATTTTCTCTTTTTTGCTCACCTCATCACACCTCATGAGGGAAAATTGTTCAGGAGTCAGTCTTTCTCCTAACAAAGTCAATGGCAAAACTCCTTTTAAGTTTAATGGGATCAAGAAAAATTAAGGACACGTTAATAAAAACGGGGGGAGTCCAGAAGTACATCCACATCTCAACAGATATGAATCACTACTGCAGAATGACTATTCTCCGTACTTCTGTGCATATATTTCAAGGAATAGAAACATGCCATTCTTGCTTTTTTTGCAATAGCCAATAAAAACCTTTGCCAGCAATACCTGGATACATGAGAAGGAAACTCCACAAGAAAACTCTAGATATGGAAGTTCATTATCTGCCGTTAATTCTGCCCCAAAGCCCATTGAGCCCAAAGGGCATCTTTCCATCATTGGGTTCTGAATTAGGCCATAAAGCCCGTAGCTGTACTGGTGCAGATGTTCATGTTTCATCCATTATGGGATCTCCCACTTGTCATGTTACTGTAGCACTAATGAAAGGTGCAATACAGCAAAGCACGTAAAAACATGCTTCTCTTTAAGCTTGAGCTGAAGTCCATCCCTATTCTTCAGCAAAGCATTTAAGCACGTGCTCAAGTGCTTTTGCTGAACACTGACGGCTTGCAGTTAAGCACGCAGTTAAAGTTAAGCATGTGCTTCAGTGTTTCGCTGAATTATGGGACTAAATGAACTGCAATATTTGGTAATGTGTCATTAGCTATGGAGGCGTGTCGAGTATGGTGAAAGATGAAGCTGTTATCAAGTTGATTGTTTTTATACAGTTTTTTTTTATGTCTAATTAGTTCTGAAAATGATGGTCTTTTTGGATACATTTAAAAAATAAGAATCTTCACAAGTTCCCAATAAAATGTGGGTGCAAAACATCCCTTCTTTGAAAACAGAATCCTTTATTGGTTATTACTGTAATACAGAGGTAGGCAAATATGGCACGGGTGCCGAAGGCGGCACGCAAGCTGATTTTCAGTGGCACTCATACTGCCCGGGTCCTGGCCACCAGTCTGGGGAGGGGGCTCTGCATTTTAATTTAATTTTAAATGAAACTTCTTAAACATTTTAAAAGCCTTATTTACTTTACATACAACGATAGTTTAGTTATATATTATAGACTTTAGAAAGAGACCTTCTAAAAACATTAAAATGTATTACTGGCACGTGAAACCTTAAATTAGAGTGAATAAATGAAGACTCGGCACACCACTTCTGAAAGGTTGCCAACCCCTGCTGTAATACAACACAATAGCAACCCCCAATCTATCTATCAAAGCATAATCATAGTTTTGGAAGCTATCAACCTACATGCATATGAAGGGAGGAACAGAGCTCCCTTCAGCCAAAATATTTCACTGGTCCCCAAGATTTTGCTCAGAGGAAATGTTGAATGCATTCTTTTAGAATCTTGCTCTTAAGAATTTAGTGAACCTTTGCACTTTGGATCAGATGGCAATGTTTAAGGAAGAGCTTCCTTTCTGTTCAGTCATTTGCACCAAGTGGCTATCATTTGCTTCACAACACTGGTTTCATTTCGTTCATCTGCTGAAGAACTATAGGAAACTTCTCAATAATCTTCACCATAGATAAGGCTTCAAATTTAACAAACAGGAGCCTTCGATTTGACGGGTCAATTAAAGTGATTTGGTGATGGATCTTTGTGGAAGGCTCTTTCCAAAACAGGCTTTCATCGGTCTGAGAACGACATGCCCTTTGCACTAATTGTTTTTCATTCACATAGGTACCAAAGAGATAACTCTGCATTTCTGCATCACAAATACCAGAATACATTAAACCTCTCACCCTTCCAGTGGCCCTCTGCTAAATCCTTCTCTTCTCCCCTTATTGTGCAAAGAGGGATACTCATGTCCATTTTTCAGTCTGAAACTTTCTTTCCTTTAAGTTATCTTCATACGCTAGTTGTTTGCAGGGTTGTTGTAGTCATGTTGATCCCAGGATATTAGAGAGACACCTTGTCTGAGGTGATATCTTTAATTGGACCGACTTCTGTTGGTGAAAGAGCCAACCTTTTGAGCTACACAGAGTTCTTTGTATATTGCTTGTTATTCTAAAGGCGTACTGTGAAATTCACTCCAATACAGTGGGCCAGCACAAAGTCTATGCATCTCTTATGTCCTCCAGGGGTGAAGAGACCTAAATGGTACATAGGTCTAGTGCGTGTTCCCCACACAGAGGTGATCGTCATCCACAAGGTGGAAGCAACAGCTTTGCAACCATTTCTCTTCCAATGATATTAACATTTTTTTTAATCACAGGAGCAAACTGTAATAAGATATTTCTTGTGTTGTTCACATGCTTAAAGGGGGAAAACCCAACTGTCTATTTTAAGTATTAAGGAACATGTGACTATTTTGTTCTGATCTTTATAAGCAAAAGCACATTCAGGGGAACATGGAGAGTGCTGCTTTTTAAATGATTTCTATTCATTTAGGTGGATTTATTGAAAATTCTTTCTTGGTCACCTTGGGGGAAATCCTGGTCCCACTGAGCTCAATGGGAACTTTTTTAAGCAAGCTCAAAGCATAGACATATTCCAACCCTTGCCCCTAGTGATTAGCCAAGGTTCAGGCCTTGCTGGACTGTTCTGTTAGGAGCAGAAATTGATCATACGAATCAGGTATTTTCTTAGTGCAATCCCATTTATTTACAAAGAATGTGCACAAAGTCCTGTTTCCCTGAACACAGTGGGGATAAACAACAGTTCCTTGCTCATAATTGCCAAGCTTGGCTTTCTGGCCAGTGCCATGTCCCAAGGAGCTCTGTCTCTACTCCCTGTAAGGATCGTCCTCCCATTGCTTCTCTCACTGTATGCTGCTTTCTGCAGCTTTCTGGTGCTTTCTGTCTCTCACACACAAACACACATACCTGCAGGCACTCAGTTCTCCAGCCCTTGCACTTACAAGAAGCCCCCAAGGGAAATCTCCCTGCCCACATGGCCCAGTCTTGGCCCAAACCCTTCCATGCTGGTCAGTTCCTTCGCTGGTTGCCTCCGCTGTCTCAGCCATGATCACAGAAAGGGGCATTTATTGCTCTTTCATTTAGCCTGAATGAAAGGTGCTTAGCATGCCCATCAACTTTACCCAGGTCTGTGACTGATCTATATAGATCAAAGACTCACTTCATGGCAGTCATTAACACCTTTCAGCATAACAGAACGTTCTGAGCAAGGAAGCCCTTGACCTGCACAACCCACTTCAAAGATGGGTGATCCTGAATGAACCTGGAGGTATCTGGCAGGAACAATGAGTCACTCCTCCTCTAGGAATCTCCCCTTAAAACTCTAGCTGGGACTTGTGACATTATACGTGATCAGCAAAGGAGAGGAGGGAAAAAACCTTTGTGTTCCTTTTTGCTTCTCTCCGGTACACAAAGTAAGCCCGAAAGGTTGATTCTTGGATTATTTTTACAAGTGTTTCTTTTTCTGCTTAATCTCGACATTAGAAATTCAGGTTTTGTCTACCCTTTTTCTCCCAGTAGACTCTATAGACATGCAGGGAGCTAATATGAATATGACATCACAAACACCCAGGACTTAACTGGAAGGGGAAGGGATTTTGATATAGACTGGTTACAACTCTTTGGGTTTGGTTTGTTGTTGTTAACACCTGTTTTACTCCAAGGCCTGAGAAATAGCTGGGGCATGGGGAGAAAAGATATTTTTATTTCAATTCAACAACTTGCCCTTTCAATTAAGGACTCAGGAAGCAGCCACTCCAATTGTTTGGGTCCCTCAAGGAAACCTCTGACAGAAGCATGGAGAAGCAGACTGCGCATTTCTGATAGCTCTAAAGGAAAAAACAAAAAACAAGGCTTTAAAAAAAATCTCCTTTCAATCAATCTTTAGACACTATAACAAAATAAAAAAAATTGGCAGCTGGTGTGTTAACTACTGCCAATAATGCTGACCAATATTGTCTCATTGTTTCCTTGTGCTCCCCCAACTGTCTGTATCTTGCTGTTGGCACTTGTCTGATACTTAGATTGGAAGCTCTTTGGGGCAGGGACTGACTTTTAGCTCTGTTTGTACAGTACCTAGCACAACTGGGTCCCAGTCCATGACTAAGGCCCGGAGGCATTACTGCAATACTACATTAATAATGGTGTTTTTTTAAAAGAGGCACAAGCCCATTTTTTCCCTTGGCAAATTGCCTTTAACACTCTCCTCCCGACACAATAGTTTTCTATTTCCACATTTCCATATCCTTCCACTCCTCCCTCAGAACTAGCCGAGATGAATAAATAAAGACTAAATTCTTGTTTGCTTTTTGTTGCCTCTTCCTTCCCCATCTGTCTGTAGGAGAACCTCACCCCCCAGTTCTGTGAAGTGGTTTGTGACTCTTGATAGGAAAGCATTGCTACAACAAAACCCAAGCATACCCACACAGAGTAACTGAATTGGGTATAGTTAATCTTGTACCCTCCAGGATGCTGTACCAATGAGCACCCACGCCCATGTATGAACTGAACAAGAAAATATTTTAAGATGTAATAAGGGGAATTTAAATTATTTTGTGGGAAATGATCACTTTTGTTCAGTTGGGGTGAAAACCAGATTTGTACGAATTAAGTCAATCAAAAAGTCGGCTTTCCAGGACTACAAGGAACTGTGATGGTGTTCCAGGGAAATCCTCGGATGATTTTTCTCTAATGAGAGGGGCTGATCCTGAAATCCTTATTTATACAACTTGTCCCTTTTCATGTAAGTAAAATCCCATGGATGTTAACCAGACTGCTCACATGAGTAAGGGTTCAAAGTCCAGGCCTATCGTTTTTCCCCTCCCTTCCAATTTTTAGAGTTACCTTCTTGAGGACTGAATAGAAAACATTTTCCTCTTCCCATTTTGGCCTTGTACCATAGTGGTTTTCAAATGGAATTAAAATTAACCTGTCTCTATTACGTCTGGTTGCTTCCTTGTTTGAGTATGACATCATGGCAGCTCTGCTCTGATAACAAGATTGGTCTCCCTCTCCTGGTTCTTGCCTTTGCTTTAATTCCTTGGCTGGTTGGAGGCGATTTTTATTTGTAAAGAGATGCCCAGAATCCAGAGGACATTTCACACTAGATTCTGATGTTGGAACTATGACCGGTCTATTGTAGAAAGTTATACCTGTAAAACTATTTCGATCATGGATGTAATCTATTTATCTATATACACGATATAACACTGTCTTCGGGAGCCAAAAAATCTTACTGCGTTATAGGTGAAACCGCGTTATATCGGACTTGCTTTGATCCGCTGGAGCACACAGCCCCGCCACGCTGGAGCACTGCTTTACCGCGTTATATCCGAATTTGTGTTATATCGGGTCGCATTATATCAAGGTAACGGTGTAGGTGAAACCGCGTTATACTGAACTTGCTTTGATCCACCGGAGCGCGGAGCCCTGCCTCCCTGGAGCGCTGTTTTACCGCGTTATATCTGAATTTGTGTTATATCGGGTCACGTTATATCAAGGTAAAGGTGTAGGTGAAACTGCGTTATACTGAACTTGCTTTGATCCACCGGAGCGCGGAGCCCCGCCTCCCCGGAGCGCTGTTTTACCGCGTTATATCTGAATTTGTGTTATATCGGGTCACGTTATATCGGGTTACGTTATATCGGGGTAGAGGTGTAGTTCCATTGGTATAAACCCTAGCACTGATGCAATTAAAGGTGCCTTATAAAGAAATAGCTTATTCTGCTTTCTGAACCAGAATAAACTACACTGATATAAGTACTTTTATACAGAAAAGCTGCATCCATAATAAGGGAGGCTGCAGCACTTTAAATATACTAGTATATTTAAAGCAACAAAACTTCCTAGTATAGACAAGCCGCTAACCCAACTAAGAGTTTACTTATGAAAAAGTGGTGAGCTTCACTTTTTTTCCCTTTCTACCATCGATTCAGCAAAGCACTTAAGCACATGCTTAAATCTATTTAGTAGGATGGTTTAAATCAGTGTTCTGTTGAATCGGAGCCTTAAGCACATTTTCCTTTTTACGGTAAAGAGTTTTTTTCTAGATGCCTTATAACAAGCCCTGTGGAATGTAGAAGAGTTCTAATTGTCTACAGGAATGACCAGACCCTAGTGACCTCCGGTTAGCTGACATTTTAAAATAAAACATTGATGAGGAGCCACTAGTTAGCTTAGTGCTAACTTAACCAGTTATCTACCCTTTTAGGATGGCAATGAAGTTAGGTGATTCAATTGTACTTTAATGTTAGCTCCAATAACTTTGTTGCAGCTCCAGGAAGGGCATCATTATCCAAAGGGCTGCAGAAGGAATCTGCCCTTCTTCTCCATGCAAAGAGGGGAGAGAAAAGTGCGGCGGAGAAAGGCACAGCTTGAGAGAGGGTCTTATGCGGAGTGTACCCATAACATCCCTACAGAAACATACCATTATACACAGAGGGCCCGAACCTGTACTCTTCACTTGAGGAAAACAGTCGCTGATTTCCACTGCCAATTTGCTGGGGAAGGAGCAATGGATGTTGCCCAATAGAGTCATTAGCACAGTAAGGCCTTGTCTTCACTACAGGGGTAAGTCGACCTAAGTTACACAACTCCAGCTACATGAATAACGTAGCTGGAGTCGACATAGCCTAATTTGATGTTTTTAAGGTCAGGCTTGACAAAGCCCTGGCTGGGATGATTTAGCTGGGAATTGGTCCTGCTTTGAGCAGGGGGTTGGACTAGATGTCCTCCTGAGGTCCCTTCCAACACTGATATTCTATGATTCTATTACTTACTGCAGTGTGTACACTGTGCTGGGTCAACAGGACTTACCCATCGACTTATCTTAGGCTGGGTCTACACTACCCGCCTGAATCGGCGGGTAGAAATCGACCTCTCGGGGATCGATTTATCGCGTCCCAACGGGACGCGACAATCGATCCCCGAATCGACGCTCTTACTCCACCAGCGGAGGTGGGAGTAAGCGCCGTCGACGGGAAGCCGCAGAGGTCGATTTTGCCGCCGTCCCTACAGCGGGGTAAGTCAGCTGCGATACGTCGAATTCAGCTACGCTATTCGCGTAGCTGAATTTGCGTATCTTAAATCGACCCCCCCCTGTAGTGTAGATGTAGCCTTATGCTTCTCGTGCCGTTGGCGTGCCGGAGTCGACGGGAGAGCAATCTGGGGTCGATTTAGCAGGTCTTCAGTAGACCCGCTAAATCAACCCCGGTGCATCGATTGCCACAGTGTCAATCCCCAGTAAGTGTAAACATGCTCTTAGTTTTAGTGATCTAGCAGTGTGCAGAGAAGTCTGATGAAGAAGCAAAAGTCTGGTGATACACCATAAGAACTCAGTGGAGTTCTGCCAGTTTGCATCTGGCCCATAATATGTATAACCTAGGGTGAACACTAACCTAAGAAAAAGTTATTATCTGTGTTTCCCCGTCCAACTACAGAATCACCTTTAGACTTTCTAACCGGCAAAGGGCCAAACATTGAGCCAGATCCTCTGCTACTGTAAATCAGTGTCACTCCATAGAAATCAGCGGAGCCACACTGAATTACACCAAGTGACGGTCTGGCCCAGTGACTTCAATGGAGCTATGTGCCGATTGCCCATTGGCTCTGATCTGCAAACACTTGCTCACTGGAGCAGTCCTTACTCGAGCACTTTCAATGGCTTCAGGTGAGGATGATGCACACGAGAAAAGATTTGATGGCTCAAACTTAGGATATGTCTACACTACCCGCCGGATTGGCGGGCAGCGATCGATCCAGCGGGGGCCGATTTATCGTGTCTAGTCTAGACGCGATAAATCGATCCCCGAGCGCTCTCCCATTGACTCCAGTACTCCACTGCTGTGAGAGGTGCAGGCGGACTCGATGGGGGAGCGGCAGCAGTTGACTCACCACGGTGAAGACACCATGGTAAGTTGATCTAAGGCTAGGTCTACACTACCCGCCTGAATCGGCGGGTAGAAATTGATCTCGTCGGGACACGACAATCGATCCCCGAATTGACGCTCTTACTCCACCAGCGGAGGTGGGAGTAAGCGCCGTCGACGGGGAGCCGTGGAGGTCGATTTTGCCGCCGTCCTCGCAGAGGGGTAAGTCAGCTCCGATAGGTCGAATTCAGCTACACTATTCGTGTAGCTGAATTTGCGTATCTTAAATCGACACCCCCCCGCCCCCAGTGAAGACCTGTCCTAAGTAAATCGCCTTCAGCTACGTTATTCATGTAACTGAAGTTGCATAACTTAGATCGACACCCCTCCTCCCCCCAGTGTAGATCAGGCCTAACTGTTCTCACTGTGAAGGGAGACTGTCTTTCTTGTAGCACTTGCTGCTAAGTTCCACTATGGGAAGTTATAAAGTCACAGTCACACACTGAAGTAAGCAATTGTTGGTGGTAGTTGGAGAAGGTTGTTTTGGGTGCAAGAAAGAAGTTTTTAAGTCTTTAGAGAGGTTATCTTGTTACATATTTTTTGAGCAGTGCTTCTAAAGACAATGACTGTTTAAGTCTCATGCCAGATGATATCGTGGACTGTATTTACTTTTAGATTTAAACACACACACACACACACACACACATCAGGGAATGTACCATTACATCAAGATTTATTTAACTCGTTCCCCCATAATTAGTTCATAACATGATTAAGCAGTTGTTAACTGTGTCATAAGGAAATCTACAAAGAGAATGAAATATTTAAAACAATAATAGCGGACCTATCCAGAAAGTTAAGTGCATAAAGACAAAGGACCAACACTAAATTACAATTATTTTCCTGACCTTATTACTGGGCCAGATGCCAAATCCACTATTCAATGGATGGTGGGTTTTTGTTGTTGTTTTTTTTGTTTTGGAGGAAAAAATGTTCTGGCCTACTGCTGGAGTCTCCCCAGTCAGAGCAGTGGGTGGCTACGAGAAGCAGAGCGTTTGCAATTTCACTCTGCAGCACTGATTTACAGCCTTCCCAACTGCTCAAGGCCAGCAATGAACTGCACAAATAGTAAAAACAGGGATGGCTTTATGGAATATTGTTCGAATGGCGTTTAAAGACAAGGGGTATGGTGCAAATCCATTTCATACAATGTCTCCTATAAGCCCATCTTCTCCTCATTCCTTCCCCCTCAGAATCCCAGCTCCGGTGCAGTTTTGAACTTACATAGGAAGACAAGAGGTTAAACCAAACTGCTAACTGTGTCTCTTCAAAACTGACATTTAATACAGGGTATAAATCACTGTGGGAGCCTGTTATTCCTTCAGGAATGCAATTACATAGGGTCAAATAAAACATGAAAGAACCCAACAAGTTTTAAAATGTAGTATGTTCTCAAAAGCAGGCAAGAAGGAATGTGAAGCAGTTCAAATATGCTAACATCCACATGTTGGCCTGTATGAGAGGGATTAGAAGGAAAGGTTTCTGTTCTTTAATGATTATGTTGTTAAGCATAGGTAGGTATGCAGGTTTAGGAGCTCTTTCTGAACACCGCTCCACCCACTGAGCTTTGGGTAGATTACTGGATTCATTTAAAGCAGGTGTTTTTTACATATCTCATTATTTTAATTGCCACTGTGGCCCTATTTTACATGCCACGACCACTTAACACATGTGAAACGGGTTTAGATGGATACACAAAATGAATGTTTGCCTTTTTCTTCAAGTTCTGAACCCGTAACCCAGGCACCCATAAATCAGGCCTTGACCAACGGATATATTCCGGGGGGAGACTATAGCATTTCAAACATTGTTTTTGTAGGTCAACCGCTGCCTTGCTCTAATTCACAATCTTTTTGGCTCTTTCAGTCGAAACAGATCACAACTAACACTTCTAGAAGACACCTCACTTAAGTAGATCGCTGAGGATCTCCTGGCTAGAGGTACCAGAATACATTCAAAACTTCTGCTCAGCAATTTCATGAACAAAAGGTAATTCCTTCCCCCAATATGTGGTCTCTTCCCTCACAACAATGTACTTCAGGCAACAGTAGCAAGCAATCTGACTTCTAGGAATGCTGCATTTGCAATAAACAACTTGCTTATGGGTCTACTTTTTAAACAGTGATGAAGAGCTGGAGAGCAGTAAGTAAATAAATTAACCCCAACTAAGGCAACTATAAAAAACTGAACAAAAGATAGGTCAGGTGGGTTCAGATTTCTGTATAATCACTTATAGACATTGTTCACATTTTTCTAATTTACAAGAAAAAAGGGTTTCCTCCGACTGTACAGTGATTCCTTTTTTTTATAGCTCACCCATGTGATGAATTTTACTACAAAGATAAATTCTGGGGCTGCAGACTGTATCTAAAATGTAAGGGCAAATGTTGCTACATTTACTCGTGAGGAGTAGTAACTTACTCCCTGAGTAATAGAGACCCTAGAGAGTAAATAGAAAAAGGTTTTTTAATCAAAAAAAGTGAGATTTCATCAAAAACAAAATTTTTCACATCAAAATTCTTCTTTTCAACATTTTTTTTAAAAAATAAAACACCTCAAAATGAGAAGTTTTGGAGAAAAAGAATTATTCTGTATTTCTGGAGATTTTTCATTTCAAAATTATGGGAAATGCGGACCTCACCATTTTTTTAGCTATTTTCCCCCTCACCAAGAAAAATGGGGACATTTTTTTAAAAAAGATAAAGACTTTTTAAGTGTGTTACTTTTCACTTTTAAAAGTAACAATTTCACTTTGTAACGCTCTCTTTATGTGAGAGAAAGTAACATCTAGACTTTATTTTCCAGTTGGAAAACAGTCCCAGTGAGAGGAAATGCGGGAAAACAAAAAGGAAACGAGGAAAAGTAGGCTTTTTTCAGACGATAATTTTTCACATTTCCCAACGTGGAAAAGTTAATTCCCCCCAGAGGTAATTTATGAATGGGGTTCTTACCCTTTTCCAGCTTGCTCTGCTGAGTAGTCTCATTGATATAATCTCAGGTAATGACGGCAGAATCTAAACTTAATTTGTTTTTATTAGCCTCCAGCCCTTCCTACATTAGGTCCCAGTCCTGTAAAGATTTATAGGGTTAATTTTAAGCATGTACGTAAGCCTTGGTAGGGGAAGGGCCTTATTAAAGGTGCCCAACATTTCCCATTATAACACTCTGTTTTCAGTTGTGTAACTTTTCCAAACTCTAACCATTTGGGATGAATTTTCCATGCTAGGCAGCTGCCTTGGCATGAGTATTTTTGGAAAATTTCAGTCCAAACAGCTCAGCCGTTTTGTGAGAACGAGACTATGGAAAATAAAGTTGTTTTGTCCGTGATAAAAAATTCTTGAGACCTTTTCTTTGAAAAAAATATATCACCCTCAGAATTTTGAGAAGGGTCTTGAATTTTGGGAAGGAGGTGACCATTGTATCAGGGATGTGCCTTTTACCATCCTCATGAAAATCCACCTTAATTCAGCCAAACTACTTTAGTAGAGACTTCTTTCATTTTAAATCTCTGAAGACTGTGTCTTCACTGAACGTGCTCCAACCTTCATCCCAAGTGCAGACCAGACTGCACATGCCCCATCCCCACAAAGTGACTGAGCATACTGCAGCGCAGTGCTTTGGGACCTCATAAGGACTTTCCCTGTAATGGCTGCTCCAGGCAGGGAAGGAGATGGCCCGTGGAATGGTGAGCAGGGGGCCTCTCTCCTGTGCTCTCAATGACCCTTCTGGCTGCTGACTGCTGGCACTCAGGCAGTGTGGAGGATGAAGCTCATGGGGCGCGGGTGGAGCCCCCCTTTGGGGAGGCTAGCCCTCGGCTCCACTCGTTCTGCTGGCATTCCCCCCCACCAAGCCCAGAACCCCAAGACTCCTCCCCCCCCGGGCTGGCCGGAGGCCCAAGTACCCCCCCACACACACATTTGGCTAGAGGAGCCCCGGGCTGGCCGAAGCCCCCCTCCCTGCACCTGTCCGGAGGAGCCCCGAGCCCAGCCCTGACCCCCCCCACTTGCATGGAGGAGCCCCCGGCCAGCCGCAGCCATGTCACGCCTCCCCTCCCCTCCCTAGACCCCAAGCCACCCGGGAAAAGCCACAGCATGATAGCGTCTCTTCCCAAAGAAGAACCTGGGCTTTTGATATGCCCCATGCAGGTTCCGGGGCAGCAGAGGAGGAGGTATCTGCTACTCAGCTTCCTGGGTTCCTCAGCAATCTGTCTGGGGAGGTTACTGATGAACCCAGGAAGCTGAATAGCACATACCACCTCCTCAGCCACCCCAGAACCTGCATGGTACATAATAAAGCAAAAGCTTCCCCCCGTGAAACCCGTAGCCAGGCGTCCTGGCCTATTATACCTACCACCCATGATGAAGCTGTCTCATTTGGATGCAAAGGGGACTAAGTCTGATCAAGGGAAGGGAAAGGAACAGACTGGGATGAGGAGACGGGGACTGGAGACAGGGAAGCGAAGACAGTAACTGGGAATTGGAGGGAGGAGCTTGGGACTAGGAGCTGTGGGGAGGGAAAACCAGGACTGGGAGCTGGTCAGAGAAATGGGGCGGACTGAGTGCTAGTTGACTTGGGGGGGAAACACCGAGATCAAATGAGGAGCTGTGTGGAGGAGGGGAGACTGGGTCTAGGAATCAGTGGGCAGGGGTGGAACAAGGGAAGGGAAGAGGAGAGACAGAGCTGACAAGGAGCTTGGGTTATGGGGGAGAATTGGGATGGTTGGACAAAGAGACTGGGATGAGTCAGGGAAGGTATGGGGGACACTGAGCGCCTATTGGGGGGCAGGGGAGAGACAGATTGGACATGGAACCAGGAGTGGGGAACTAGGCCTGGAGTAAGGAGCCGGGATGGGCAGGAGAGAAGTTGGAGTCAACAGGGCTGACGAGGTCAAGTTTGGGGGAAATGGGCAGAAGAGTCTGTGCCCACAAGAGACACTCCCTTCCACGGACTGAAATGGAAACCAAGATTCCTGAGTCTCACCATTCCTGTACGCTCAGCAAATACCTGGGAATCCCTCTGGCAAAATGTGTGTCTCATCCCCCTCTAGTGCATGTCTACATGGAGGATAACCACCTGCTATTGTTATCAGTTACTCCATAAGCTGAAGTGGCAAAAGTCTGTGCAGTAGATCTTAACGTTCCTACTCATTACCCCTATGGTGTCACTATGATGCTACATGATGGAATGTATGGGTTTTTCAGTTGCCTTTTTTTTTAAACTTAGGAAATTATGGGGGAAGGGGAACTAAGCCAAAACAACATTATTACAGTTGCAAAATCAAGCACTCAAAAGTTAGGAAATGCCAGAATGAAGGTTGCCCAGGCAATCTTAATTTGGCCCCCTTGTCCGTATGATACAGTCATTCATTGCAAGACCACATACTATTATTTCCAGGGGAACCCTGTCTCATTCATGCACAGGACTGAATCAGGGCCCTGTAATGAAGGAGGCTGTTGTCCATAGGATCCCTGACTCATTTGTTGCAGAAGATGGAAGGTGTGTAGTAAATGAGGGAGGGGGCTGCAGGAGGAGGAAGGATGGTCTGTCTCACGGGTAAGGCAGTTGAATACTGCCCTGCAGAACTGGATTCTATCCCTGCCTCTTCCACAGAGTTCCTGAGTGACGTTGGGCAAGTCACTTGAACCAAAGTTTTCGGAGACGATCTCTAATTGTGTGTTCCTCATTTTCTGGGTGCCTGACATTGGGCCCTGGGACCTGAGTGGCAGATGTGCAGAGAACTCACAGCTACATACAAAGTCAATGGGAGCTGTGTTTGAACACAAAGTGCTATATAATGCTAAGTACTCTGAAAGATCGTGTCTGGGGTATTTCAAATTGGGCACCCAAAATTAGTGGATACTTTTAATTTAATCTCCCTCTGTCTCAGCTTCCCATCTGTACAAGGGGGATAATACCACCACTATCCCCCTCACTCAGAGGATGAAAATAAATTGTTTGTGAATAGAAAGTTGCTGGTGACGTTGGCGCTTAGTCTAGCTATTCTGTACAGGGTAGCATAATAATTAAAAGTGAACCATGTTTAAAAAAGAATAATAGTGAGTCCGTTGTTTTTTTTAAATGACAATAATTCACACAGAACAGGAATTGGTAAGTTTAATATTTATTTGAAAGAAAATAAATGTCATGGTCATGGAACAGTGGTTATTAATCCTGCATGGGATAATCAGATTCCCTAGCGGTTATATTTAATGGCTATGATACATTCTATAGCTAAAGTGTAAAGCTCTGAAAACTCAAGGGTCATGCCCTATTACTGGAGAATTGCTAATATAGTTCCTATTTTTAAGAAAGGGAAAAATGTGATTTGGGAAACTGCAGGCCTATTAGTTTGACCTCAGTTGTATGCAAGATCTTGGAACAAATTTTGAAAGTGACGTAGATAAGGACATAGAGGTAAACGGTGGAACAAAATACAACATGGTTTAACAAATGGTAGATTGTGCCAGACCAACCTGATCTTCTTTGAGAAGATAACTGATTTTTGTAGACAAAGGAAATACAGTAGATCTAATTTACCTGGACTTCAGCAAGGCATTTGATACAGTTCCACATTCGAAAGTATTAGTTAAACTACACAAGATGGGGCTTAACATGGGACTTGAAAGGTGGATAACGAACTGGTTAAAGGGGAGACTACAACAGGTCATACTGAAAAGAGAACTGTCAAGCTAGAGGGAGGTTACTAGTGGAGTTCCTCAGGGATCAATCTTGGGACCAGTCTTATTTAACATTTTTCACTGACCTTGGCACAACATGTAGGAGTGTGCTAACAAAATCTGCAGTGTCACAAAGTCGGGAGGTATTGCCAATACGGAGGAGGACCGGAATATCGTACAAGAAGATCTGGATGGCCTTGGAAACTGCAGTAATAGAAATGGGATGACATTTAATAGTGCAAAATACAATGCCATGCATTTAGGGACTAACAAGAAGAATTTTTGCTATAAGCTGGGGACATATCAGTTGGAAACGACAGAGGAGGAGAAAGATGTGGGTGTATTGGTTAATCACAGGATGACTATGAGCTGTCAATGTGATGTGGCCGTGAAAAAAGGCTAATGCAGTCCTAGGACGCATCAGGCGAGGTATTTCCAGTAGTGACAGGGAAGTGTTAGTACTGTTATACAAGGCACTGGTGAGACCTCATCTGGAATACTGTATGCCATTCTGGTCTCCCATATTTAAAAAGATGAATTCACACTGGAATTGGTGCAGAGAAGGGCCACTAGGATGATCTGAGGAATGGAAAACCTACCTTATGAGAGGAGACTCAAAGAGCTTGGCTTGTTTAGCCTAATCAAAAGAAGGCTGAGGGGAGATGTGATTGCTCTCTATAAATACATCGGAGGGATAAATACCAGGGAGGGAGAGGAGTTATTTAAGTTAAGCACCAATATAGACACAAGAACAAATGGATATAAACTGGTGATCAACAAGTTTAGGCTTGAAATTAGATGAGGGCGTCTAACCATTGGAGGAGTGAAGCTCAGGAATGGAGGCAAAAAACCCTAACTGGCTTCAAGACTGAGCTTGATAATTTATGGAGGGGATGGTCTGATGAGACAGCCTACAATGGCATATAGCCAGTCTACAACTGTTAGCTGAAAATATCTCCCGTGGTTGGTGATGGGACACTAGATGGGGAGGGCTTTGAGTGACTACAGAGAATTCTTTCCCATGTGTCTGGCTAGTAGGTCTTGCCCACATGCTCAGGGGCTAACTGGTCACCATATTTGGGGTCAGGCAGGAATTTTCCCCTGGATCAGATTGGTAGAGACCCTGGGGTCTTTTCCTTCCTCTGCAGCATGGGGCACGGGTCACTTGCAGGTTTAAATTAGTGTAAATGGTG
Organism: Malaclemys terrapin pileata; assembly: GCF_027887155.1. Classification (NCBI taxonomy): domain Eukaryota; kingdom Metazoa; phylum Chordata; order Testudines; family Emydidae; genus Malaclemys; species Malaclemys terrapin. The sequence goes on along the minus strand of NC_071508.1, from coordinate 144,830,453 downwards.
GATTCTCTGTAATTTGAAGTCTTTAAATCATTATTTGAGGGCTTCAGTCATTCAGTCAGAGGTTAGGTGTCTACTACAGGAGTGGGTGGGTAAGGTTCTGTGCATGGGCAGAGTGTGAACCGCCGGCTGGGGGAGGCTAGCCTCCAGCCCTGCCCCTTCCACCCAAGACCTTCCGCATACCCCCCACCAGAGTCCAGATCCCTCCCACCACAGTCACTGGCCCCTACCCTAGGCTAGCCCCCCCCCCCCAACCCTGGAGCGCCAGGAGTACAGGTGGCACCAGCTGCAGCCTCACCAGCCCCGGCGCACCAGGAGGGTGGGTAGCGCCAGCCACAGACTCCCCAGACCTGGAGCTCTGGGAGGCAGGGCCAGCTTTAAGCCAATTCCGCCGATTCCCCGGAATGGGGCCCCGCAACGTCCGGGGCTGCCAGAGGAGAAAAAAAAAAAAAGACGCGTCCTGCTTCTCCCCCCTCCCTCCAGCGCTTGCACCGCCATACAGCTGATCAGCGCAAGCCTGGGTGGGAGGGGTGAGGAGGAGGAATGCGACGTGCTGGGGAAGAGGCGGGGCCAGGGCGGGGATTTGGGGAGGGATCCAATGGGGCAGTGAGGAGGCGCAGTCGGGGCGGGGCCGGGATGGAGTTGGGGCGGGGGGGGGGGCGCGAGACAATTTGCGTCCCAGCGTGGGGCCCCGCACATGCTAAAGCCGGCCCTGCTGGGAGGGTGGGTAGCGCATGGCCACAGCCTCCCAGCTCGGGAGGACCGGCGGCACGGCCCCAGCGGGGGCCTCCGCACAGGGGGACTGGAGCCACAGAGTGGGAAGCAGGACATGGGAGGCCTGGGGGTAGAGCATGGGCAGGGCCATGCCTGGCTGTCTGGGGAGGCATAGCCTTCCCCAGCCTATGGTACCCACTGCTCCTGGTTCTGTGGCCTGCAATGTGCAGGAGGTCAGACGAGATGATCACAGTGGTCCCTTCTGGCCTTAAAAGTCTATGAGTCTATGAAGCACTGAGCTGCTATGGTCATGAGAGTCATGACAGAAAAGCCCCCCATGAGAAAATTAATAATTTTGTCTTCTCAGAAGGGTTTGAATAGTGTGCAGTACATAAGGTCTTGGGGCATACATTGAAGAATGAGAAGATAGCCACATATTGAATAGCAGCTCATTAACTGAGCACCATCCATCTTATACATTATCCGTTCCCAGACTGTAGGTCATGATCCCTACTGTGCGGATGACGCCATTTTGCTCCACATAGTGTGACTTTGCACATACGATATGTGTGAAGTCATAATGTTCGGAGGACAGCATTTTGCTCTTCAAAATGGCATCCTCCATGCAGCATGACCTCACACGCACCGTACATACAAGGTCACGCTGTGCGGAGGGCGCCATTTGGCTCTTCAAAATGGTATCCTCTGTGCTGTCTGGGGTCCCCGGAAGGAAATAGTTCATTAAAATGGGGCCATGCCTGCAAAGAGTTTGGGAACCCCTGTTGTACATAAATGTGGAAGGAGCCTTGTGAAAAAATGTATGTGATCAAAGACTGTGTCAGAACGTATACACACAAGGGAGCTCAATTAAGGTTGTACAGCTAACGAATGCCAGAATTGAGGTTAACTTTTGAGTGTTTGACTTTGCAACCTTAATATGTTCTTTTAACATAGATTTTTGTGTGTAATTTAGACAAGTCTTCGATAGCTTGAACCATTAAAGCAGAGTAGTGTGAACCTGGTCCAAAGCCCATTGAAGTCAGTGGGAAGATTTCTATTAACTTCAATGGGTGTTGGCTCAAGACCGGTAGCAGGGAGCTGTACCACTCCCAAGGGAACCTCCAGGAGTCACTGCGTATTTAAGAACACAGACAAAGTGAAGTCAATTTATCATTTATCTTTATCATTTCCTTGAGTGACAAGGACATATTGAGCATCTCTGATTGCATCAGGCAGCAAATTCATTCACCAGGGCACACAGTAACAAAATGCCCTAATTCCCAATGATGATTCAAGTTTACAAACTGGGGTAAACCAATTTAGACTGTAATATTTGGCTTGGAACTTAATGGAGAGAAGACTGGCTAGTTAGTCTGGCTCAGAGCCATTCAGGCATAGAACTGGAGTAAAAGAACTTTGAAAGCTTTGTGTCTTTAGCATGAAAACAAATTTAAACAAGTAAGGATCAGAGATCCAGAGAACCATTTGTTTCAGTGTTGCCAGATTGGCCCTAGATGGTGATCTGGCTCCTGGTGAGGAAGGAAAGCTCTGGAAAAATAAATACTGATAAACAGCAGGTGAGGAAATACATGGGAAATTTGAAGCTAGTGGGTGAAATTCTGGCCCCACTGAAGTCAATGGGACTTTTGCCATTGACTTCAGTGGGTCAGGATTTCACCTACGCACCAGCTAGTCTGAATGACATATCTCCTGGGATATGAAGGGTACTAGCTAAGGCCTGGTCTACACTAGGGGGGGATCGATCTAAGATACGCAACTTCAGCTACGACAATAGTATAGCTGAAGTCGACGTATCTTAGATCAAATTAAAATTACTTACTTCGCGTCCTTGCGGCACGGGATTGATGGCCGTGGCTCCCCTGTCGACTTTGCTTCCACCTCTCGCCGAGCTGGAGTTCAGCAGTCGCCGGGAGAGCGATCGGGGATCCATTTATCGCATCTACACTACACATGATAAATCGATCCCCGATAGATCGATCGCTACCCACCAATCCGGCATGTAGTGTAGACGTACCCTAAGCAACTTACTTTCCCTCTGACTATTATTTTGGAAAATCATGGGCAAGTGGGGAGGGGGTCAAGAGTCTGGAGTAAGCGAATGCTGTACTGATTTCAAAGAAAGAAAAGAGAATGATCCCGCAATTAATGAGCTACATTAATGAACTTCTGTCTCTTGTAAACTAATGTAACAAATATTGAGAAAAAAAATATCACCGAATGTCAAGAAAAGACTAGAATCCTGTGCAATGAGCAGGCGTTTTAAGGAACTGGCCTTGTCAGCCAGTCTTGACTGAACAGAATTATAAAAGTAGGGGATGAAGGGATGTAGATGTAGTAGATTTGGGGCTTGTCTACATATACAGTATACATGTACTGATACAGCTGCACCACTGTAGTGCTTAGTGAAGATGCTACTTACAGCGATGGGAGAGTTTCTCCTGTCAACATAGCACTATCTACACCAGGAGTTCAGTCGCTATAACCGTGTTGCTCTGGGGTGTGGATTTTCCATACCTCTGGGTGACATAGTACAGAAGTCTGTAGTGTAGATCAAGCCTTGGACACAAGTAATATTCAGGCTCTGATTCAGCCAGGTACTTGAGTACGTGCGTTATTTTGACCATGTGAGTTGTACCGTGACTTGGTGAACAGGGGTCTTGATGCTGTACCTAGAGGACTGAAAACCAGCGGAAAGGTCATAAACAAAGTATAACAATAAGCAGTAGTGTATCAAATCCATTGGAAGTGATCGGTGCGATATTACAAGGACTGGTGGCAGATCCAGTATTACTTAACATTTTCATTGATGGTCTGGAAGAGAGAGCACATAGCATGCCAATGAGACACTAAAGAAAAGAGATGGGGCTTGGAAAAAATGCAAATAAATATATACATGGAGAACAAACACTCCAAAATATAGCTGTTCTGGGGAAGGAAAGTAATAATGCTGAAAGAAGGCTAGAAGTGGTAGTGGAGAGCAGTCTGCAGTGCACCAGGATATAGCAACCGAAAAGGTCAGTGTAGCTTTGGGCTGGATCCACAGAGGCATCATGGATCAGGCAGGAAAAGTAAGAGACACTGTGTTACACCGATATGATCACATCTGGAATACCACATGCAGTTTTAGGTACTGTGACGGGTTCGGTCACAGTGATCCCCTGGGAACTGTCACCTGGTGTGCTGAAATTACCTCTGAGCCCATTTTCCCTGCCAGCTTGGGACTTCCAGAACCCTGTCTTATTGAGCCAGACATGCTAGCCTGCTGCAACACAGACCCAGGGTCTGGGCCACACCCCCAAAGCTGCAGACTTAATTGAAAACAGTTCAGCAGGTTACCTATCTCCAGCACCCTGACACCCAGTTCCCAATGGGATCCAAACACCAAATAAATCCATTTTACTCTGTATAAAGCTTATACAGGGTAAATTCATAAATTGTCTGCCCTCTATAACACTGACAGAGATATGCACAACTCTTTGCTCCCCCAGGTATTAATCACTTACTCTGGGTTTATCAATAAACAAAAGTGATTTTATTAAGTATAAAAAGTAGGATTTAAGTGGTTCCAAGTAATAACAGACAGAACAAAGTAAGTCACCAAGAAAAATAAAGCGAAAAAGGTGCATGTCTAAGCCTAATACATTAAGAAATTGAATATAGGTAATATCTCACCCTCAGAGATTTTCCAATAAGCTTCTTTCACAGACTAGACTCCTTCCTAGTCTGAGCCCAATCCTTTCCCCTGGTACAGTTCTTGTTAGTTCCAGCTCAGGTGGTAGCTAGGGGATTTCTCATGACTGGCAGCCTCCTTTGTCCTGCTCCACCCCCTTTTATAGCTTTGGCACAAGGCAGAAATCTTTTGTCTCTTTGGGTCCTCACCCCTCCTTAGAAATGAAAAAGTACCGGATTTAAGATGGATTTCATTATCGGGTGACATGGTCACATGTCACTGTAAGACCCCAGTCTCCATTTTTCCTGGGTTGGCCCACAGTACACAGGAAGGCTTGCAGGTAAATAAACCATTTACAACCAATTGTCCTAGTCAATGGGAGCCATCAAGATTTAAACTGCCATTAATGGGCCACACTTTGCATAATTACAATAGGACCTCAGAGTTATACTTCATATTTCTAGCTTCAGATACAAGAATGATACATGCATACAAATAGGAGGAACATATTCAATAATTTATAATCTTTGTTATGATACCTTACAAGAGACCTTTTGCATAAAGCATATTCCAGTTACATCATATTCATAAGCATACTTTCATAAAGCATATGGAGTGCACCATCACAGGTACTACATATTAGAAAGTGAGCTTGGAGATCTTTACACCAGGTGTAGGATGTTCAGACATGTGAACAGATGCTCCCTGCAAGGCTGTGAGCTGCTGAACAACTTGCATCTTAGATAGGGGCTCCTGAGGAGAAACGATTGAATAATCTTGTGGGAATCAAAGCAGCGTTTGTCAGTAGCTCTGAATCTGTTTTGCTCAGCACTGGGTTCAGGTTGGCAAAGTTGAGTAGGTGATATAGTTTTAGTAATGGACCTAAGACTCAGATTCATCCACAAGCAAGAGGGTGGTAAGATGCTCAGTTTTATACTTGAAGATGTAGTCCCGAATACGTTACCAAGAGTGGGCCAGAGCATCTCTTAGCAAACATTTAGAGCCAATTATCTGTGCTTCTAGTTTGTGCAGGCTTGGCTCCATAAAGTTATAGAACAAACTTTGCTGAATATCTTTTAAACAAGTGGAGACAGGAGAGATTTCAGTAGAACGTTCTCTCAGTGACTGGGACGTGGACAGTCGTGCTTAGTGGTTGGAGCTGGAATCGGGAGCCAGGAATCGGAGCCTAGGGTCGGCGCTGGACTGGGGGGCAGGTGCCAGAGACAAGGGTAAGCGCCAAAGTAAGGAATCAGAGCCAAGGGTCAGGACCAGGTTACCTGGAGCAAGGCTGGGTCCAAGGCAGGAGCAGGGCTGGGAACAAGCAGACACCCTATCATAGCTGTGGACAAATGCTTTGAGCAGCCACCAAACTACTGCCGCTGCTGGGCTTAAGAGCTGGTCTGCTGACTTTCCCAATCAAACAGGTGGTGTAGACCATCAGGCATCCTACTACAAGCCAGCTGCGCTCGTTAGGTTGCCCAGAGTCTGATGCTGTTGCAGGTCCTGATTCCTGACACATTCAAATGGAAGAGATACTATGCTTTGGATATGTTTTCCATTCCCTAGAAAGAGAGGCACCATCCCTTGGTAACTGGAAATGTCCTCAAGAGAGGAGCAATTTTATGAATAACTGGATGCTGTCACCTTCAGATTTAAAGTGGTCCAACTCAGTTCTCTAATTCTGACTGGGTGAAAATCTGAGATGCTCTGATCATGATGGCAGATGATGACTTTGAAGGTATTCCAGATTCATGTATAGATCAAACTGTATTTTGAATGCAGAAACGACCTGCAGCATTGATTGACTGCATGTGTCACACAAACGGAGAGAACCCTCCTTCTCCAGGAGCACGGTATCATGTTTCTCTGATGATTGCAACTGGGCCAGTGAGGAGGGTGAGGTACTATATCTGAGGTCTCCCAAGGAGTTTCATACAGCATTACCACCAGGACCCCACAAGCTCCAGTGATTATAGCTCTTTTCTCACAGAACATTATGCCAGAGCCCTTGTCCTAAATTGAAACCCCATAGAATTCTGCGGGCTCTTCAGGGTACATGATGTATAATTCACACTAGTAATTAACATGCAGCCCAAAAACTTACATGTGGGATGTATGGGCCAAATCCTGAGGATCCTACATAGCTTTTACTCAATCCCCATTTAGCCAAAATTCCTGAGTTCTGGCTGAGTAAGGACTTCAGGATTGGGCATTCTACACGGCCCGTTCTGTGATCGTATTTACACTGAGACACACTTATTCATGCAAGCGGCCTCATTAATTCCAACTGCAGGAGGAAGCTCATGGTTGCAAAGCAGAGGCTGTACCCGCGTTGTGTGAAAAATCAATAGTTTGTGCACAGGACTAAAACGAACCCTTTTATCAGAATTTCCCCCGAAGGAAAGGGGAGCTAAGTTAGCTCAGTGGTATCCAAAAGACAATCCCTAACTCTGCCTTCTGGGAAGATCCCCGTCTAGACATCCCACACCGGCCATTGCTACGCCTGCTCTGCTGTCCTTGCACTAAGACCTGAGAGTTCTCCCGCTCTACAAAGGAGCTAAACGTAACCCCTTTTGCCAGTCCTCCATCTGCTATTTCAACTAAACAAAAAAATCCACTGACGTCGACGCTTCGCTATTCCTCAACTCACTGACAGCAAGTGAATCCGAAAGGCATATGGATCGTCTCAGAAAATACAAACAAACAAGCAAACAGCCAGCCAAGTTTTCCAACCTCAGCAGGGTTTGCTGATTATTACAGTGCTAATGGCCTGAATGTGCCCTAGGCAGGAATGACCCATAGGGGGACTGAAGGCTCTGTGAGGGTCCCCATGCAGAGCTTCCCAGGCATTCTCCCTGGGGCCACGCAGAATTTGTTCACCTCTGGGAAACAAGCTGGGGGGTTAGCTCTGCAAACCAGCCTGCCAAGATCTGCATGGACCACAGGGGATCTGTGGAGGTCAGGGTAATCGGCATAGAGCCCCCCGGAGCTCTGCACTGACTTCTCTTCTGGCTCTCCTGTGTCCCTCTGGCTCGGACAGAATGGCTGGGTAGGAGCTGTGTAGTCATGGGAATCTCACACTGTCTGCAGAGCCTGCTCTCCCTAGGATGGATTCCACCCTGCAGTGGGGAAGCCAGGCTCTGGATTAATGTACCCATAACAGACCGGCTGAGCAGAGGGAAGGAGCAAGCTACAGCCAGTGACTGCCCACTTAGCCCAACCCTATTCTGTCCCCTACCTCGCCCCAGCAAACCTTGCACAGCTCTCATTAAGGGACTTCCATGGGGCATTCCCCGCATCACGATCTCCCTGTCACACCCACCAGGGTCTGGTTTCCTTCACCTGCAGAGGCAGAGGAGATGACATGGTCCTTCAGTTACCTTCACCATATGAACCCATTGCAAGCAGAGCAGCAGCTATGTCTCAGGTCAGAGCTGTCATCAGCCATTTCTTCCAATGTGAGGGTGCAGTCCACGCCTTATCCAGAAAAAAAGTAGCATCTGTGGGAGAAAGAAAGACATATGTCTGGCCTCCACAGTGAACCCTGCGCCTGGCAGGAGAAAGCAACACTTATTCCAGACCCAGCTTTTCATTCCTGTTGTAACAGTCATAAACGCCTGCTGACACCAAAGAAGAACAAGACCGTAATCCTAATAAAACAACATTCTTGAACCCTGACAACTAGATGGAGCTTTTTCAGGCCAATTGTAAAATTATATTCATTCCAAGAGCTGCACATTCTGCAAGCGCTGTATGGATGCTGCCAGACGACCTTCCCCAAGATGCAGTGCGATGCAATACAATACACAATAGATGGAGGTTAAAAATTAACCATCCTCACCCCTTCATGGTCTGTTCCCCGAAACGATCAGGGATTCTTCCATCCTCAAGTATTTGGGGACTCCAACTGAGAGAAAGCTGAGATCATAGGATAGGATTAAAATTCAAAATGATCTGGACAAACTGGAGAAATGGTCTGAAGTAAATAGGATGAAATTCAATAAGGACAAATGCAAAGTACTACACTTAGGAAGGAACAACCAGTTGCACACATCCAGAATGGGAACTGACTGCCTAGCAAGGAGTACTGCAGAAAGGGATTTGGGGGTCATAGTGGATCACAAGCTAAATATGAGTCAATAGTGTAACACTGTTGGAAAAAAAAAAAGGAAACATCATTCTGGGATGTATTAGCAGGGGTGTTGTAAGCAAGACACGAGAAGTAATTCTTGCGCTCTACTCCGCACTGATTAGGCCTCAACTGGAGTATAGTGTCCAGGTCTGGGTGCCACATTTCAGGAAAGATGTGGACAAATTTGGGAAAGCCCAGAGAAGAGCAACAAAATGATTAAAGGGCTAGAAAACATGACCTATGAGGGAGATTGAAAAAATTGGGTTTGTTTAGTCTGGAGAAGACTGGGGGGAGGGGACATAACAGTTTTCAAGTACATAAAAGGTTGTTACAAGGAGGAGAGAGGTAAATTGTTCTCATTAACCTCTGAAGACAGGACAAGAAGCAATGGGCTTAAATTGCAGCAAGGGAGGTTTAGGTTGGACATTAGGAAAAACTTCCTAACTGTCAGGGTTGTTAAGCTCTGGAATAAATTGCCTAGGGAGGTTGTGGAATCTCGGTCATTGGAGATTTTTAAGAGCATGTTAGAGAAACACATGTCAGGAATGGTCTAAATAATGCTTAGTCCTGCCAGGAGTGCAGGGGACAGGACTAGATGACCTCTCGAGGTCCCTTCCAGTCCTACGATTCTATGGTTCTATGATCATCATCTCCAAAGCCACAGTGTCCTGCAATCTTGACGCTAAGGAGCAGAGTGTGCTGGCCTTTGTTCCGGTGCACAGGTTGGCGGGAAGGTATGAGACGTTTTCCCTCCCCAAATTCCATTCCCGCTGCCTTGGACTCTGTGTAGGAACCCGCAGCAATCTCCATGACTGGTCTCCTTGACTTACAAGACAACCCCTCCAACCCTCCTTCCCCCCCTGGGCACAGGCAACTCCCAAAGGGATGGAGGGGGCAGGGCCAGCCCCCATGTTGCACCGACCAGCACAGCTGGCGAACTGCAGAGGGCAGCACCCCTGAAAGATGAAAGAGTGGGTGCGTTCCACTGAGCAGCAGGGAACTGCAGGTGGCATCCTGCCTCTCTAAGGCACGACACCAGCTAGTGCTCTTTTTGCTGTGCACTGTCCCCAACATAGGTCAGTAACGAACTGCTAAAATCTAGCCCAGGGGGCCGGACCCTCGACTGCTGTAAACTGGCATAGTTCCCTTGGAGCTGGTGGAGTCAATGGAGCGATACCAGCTGACGATGATCTGGCTCTTTGTGTCCGTTGAATCCTGAACCGTGCCCACTGCCCAGCCTTCTGTTTCACAAGTGAATTCCAGCATTGCCAACACTTGCAACTTTATCACAATGCCACGTTTGGGGTTTTTCTGCAGCCCCAACTCAGTGTCCAGCCCTTCTGGTTGTGGCGAGAAACTCGAAAATGTGACCTGAGTGCACCCTAAAGGGTCAAGAACTAGCAGGGTGACTAGATGTTCTGATTTTATAGGGACAGTCCCGATATGTGGGGCTTTTTCTTATATAGGGTCCTATTACCTCCCACCCCCTGTCCCAATTTTTCACACTTGCTGTCTGGTCACCCTATGAACTAGAAAGTAAATAAAAAGAACCAAAATGTAGTTGTTGTTTTTTAAATCATGATTTTTAAGCCAATCTCTAGATTTTTGGAGGCCTGACTCCTGATTTTCAAATGTTTAGGATTGGGAGTGCTGAATTCCACCAGACTTTGAGAAGGTGTTTCTCTGTGGAGATGGGTATAAATTGCTGGACAGTCCCTCAAGCTGCAACTTAGTTGGAGAGTATCACTCCAGCAGGGAAATGCTGCCTTTTATTTGCAAACTCCTACAAACTTCTAATAACATAGAACCATGAAATAGCACTTCCCATCGGCAACGTGTGTTAGAAGCATTAATGAATTAACCCTTTCAGCAGCCCAGGGAGGTTGGCAAGTATTATGGGGACACTTTGGAGACAGAGAGAGGTTCAGAGCCGTTCAGCGTCAGAGCCAAGATTAGAATTTTAGAGCAAGATTTTCAGCCCCCACATTTGGAGCCAGATTGTCAGAAGAGGCCAGCTCCCTCTGAGTGCCCAAGATAAGTGGCCAGGTTTTCAAAGGAGCTCAGCACATTGGGTGCACGTTGGTTGTTGAAGTGAGCAGAGCAAGGCCACGTCCCATCAGCTGAGGATCTGGCCCTGCCCTGGGACAAAGAGGAAAGAGGTGGCTATGTGAGTGTACACAGCAGTTTGCTGGTTTATTTTCATTCTTTGATAATGAGTAGAGCTTTTGTGACGGGCTTTTACAGATTTGGAGAGAAAGAAAGTAAGCAGTGTGACAACACAGATCAAAATAACCCAGCGTGTTATTGCTGGCCATAAAAGAGCGAACATTTCCGCACCTGATACTCAAACGGATGGGTCAGATTCAGCTGTCGGTGGCTTGCGCTGGGTTTATACCAGCGGAGTTGAGATCAGAATCTGGCCCCAGCCCTCTTCCTCTGAGCCTCCTTTGCACAGGAGAAAAAGCTGTTTGGGTCACAGTTTGGTTCCTGAACCAAATCAAACTAAATAAAATCGCGAGTGGTATTTTTAGTTCACAAAAACAAGAAGGCAGTTGTCAGGAAGGAAAAAAAAAAAAGAAAGAGAGGGAGAACAAGTTACATTTAAATAACTGAAAGCTCTTAGTGTGAGATGAAAGCAAACTTCACTAACCTCTAATTTTCTTCAATTCTCAGCTGTACGCAGATCCAAGGAAATCAAATGAGATAATCCTAGCCTGGTGCAGTCTCCAAGAGGTGAAAACCTCTCAGAGCTAGAACAACCATAAGGCAGCTAGGACTCTGTCAAATTCCCCCTAAAGTATTTCCAAATAAAACACTTCTATTGCTCAGCTGCTCCTGCCAAACGAGCTAACAATAAAACAAGAACTTGCAAAGTTTCTGTATACAAAAAAAAAAAAAAAAAAGACAAAGAGCTCCCCCTTCCTCCTCTTCTTTTTTTTTACAAACAAACAAACAAAATTTAGGCCAAGTTCCCCCATCTGGTGTAAATCAGCATAGGTGCATTGCCATCAGTGGACTTATGTTGCTTTACATCAGCTGAGGATCTGGCCATATATTATTTATACATTTCACAGGGGCGAGAGGCAGTCTCCACTGGGGGCTTTGCGACACTGCAGGATACTTTTCCATATTAAAAAGGCGCTTTCCAGCGTTTCGTCTATTGCCAGGCCTTTGGTTTATTGTTGACTTGTTTGGCAGAGCCATCCTGAAAGAACAATACAGATGTTTTATTGAGAAATAAAACGGGGATTCGGCTGGATTCTTTCAGTGTTAGTTTCCTTCTAATTTGGGGTAACTTTCCTTTTAATGAAGGGTGCAATCAAATCATTCACAATGAGCCAACCTGCCTCAGGCTGAAGGCCTAAATAGACATACTGAGCCACTTTGTTTCAGAAGCCAATAAATCCCTGTCTCTTGACGGTGAAAAAAGCCAACTTTCATAGACCCCTCCCCACAACGGGAAACTGAAAATCCCCTGCCCTCCACTTCCACTGAGTTTTAATTTAGAAAAAAAAGACCTCTGATAAATACAATTTCTTTACAACTTAGAACAATAAATGATCCCCTACCCCCATAAAAGAGTCAGTGGGAGGCTTTCCCTTGGTAAATCTCAACAGTGGCTGGGCCAATGGGTCATCTTCTCTGGGACGTGCTCTATGCCTCCATGGTTCTATTTAGCATGGTTTTCAGAGCCGCAGCTCCCAATGCGGTGGAAGGTGCATCTTCTATGGCTGCCACATGGCCACCAAAGATGAGATCTTTGAAGGTAGCCTTGAGGGCATGAGAATTTCCCAAAACACCTGAGTCTCAGGCCAAAATCCCACAGTTAGGAAGGTGTGCCCCTTTCCTGGTTTATGACATGAAAGGAGGACAATGCTGAACTGTTAATAGATCCAGGTTTTATATATTGTCAGGTATTTTTACCTACCCAATAATAAAGTCATTAAATAAACCAATCTTAAAATAACCAAAGTCATCAGTTTATAATCTAGAGAGAAATGAAAGCAGCATGCCTCTAGAGAGCATCCAACAATTTGATTCCCCACACATCCCTTCTTGTGCAGTCACCATTCCACCACACATCGAAAGGTTTTAGTTCCTTCTTTGGCACAATATCTGGTGTGCTCCCAGCCTTCATGCATTTCCAGTAGGATAACATTGGATAGGCCAGGTTGTATAGACAGCTTTAAGAGACTGTGTCCTTTGAACATGTAACAATATGAAACATAATTTGCAGCCCACACATACAGTGGACATACATCAAAACTGGACAATTGTTGTTGGTAGTGAGAGAATATTAGCCCCAGATCAGCAGTATTCCCTAGGTATTCATTATACTTTTGGTCCAATGCGGAGGGAAAAGAAAGCTTGCCTATAGCTTGAGTAAAGAGCTCTGGAGACTTCACTCCTGATATCAACAATTCTCATATTTCTCTGTGGGGCTCAGTGTTTTGTCCAGCAAAGCTAAGAAAGAAAGATTTGAGCATTACATTGATGTGCTTGCCTTAAAGTTATTAAGAATGGACAGATCTGCTGAACTATGCTATAAAAACCTTTAAAGAAACAATAGAAAAGCTTTGACAGGGCACATTGGAATTGGACTTACACTGTCTTAAGGCTGATTCTAGGCCACTAATTAAAGAAATCACAGTGGTACGGAAAACCTTGCGGTACCAGAAAATAATACTAGGGCTAAAAAAACGACGCTGAGTAGTTGTTGTAAAAGATGGCTCAGAAGGAATTGGATGAGGTTACCAAGGAGTTTTTAAGAACTACTTTAGGGGTTGGGAAGTCTGGTCCTGATCTAGCAAAATACATAAGCACATGCATATCTTAAAGCATATGAGAAATCCCGTTGAAGTCAATCCAATTACTCACATTCTTAAAGTTAAGTGTGTGCATGTATTTTGCTGGCTTGAGACGTTAGAGAGAGAATTGAATCCACCTTTCAAAATGGAAAGAACATTTCTACTTCCAGAATCTGCCAGTGTGAAGTGATTTCAGGAGCTTACCCAAGATTACTTTTTCAGTGTCTGTTTCAATGAGATTTTTGGGACAGTATAGTTATATGTGTTCCTGACCCATCTTGTGGAACCCAACTCAGAAGATAGAAATTAGGTGTGTTAAAGTTAGGGTGACCAGACAGCAAGTGTGAAAAATTGGGACAGGAGGCTGGGGGTAATAATAATAATAATTAATGGAGATATCCCATCTCCTAGAACTGGAAAGGACCTTGAAAGGTCATTGAGTCCAGCCCCCTGCCTTCACTAGCAGGACCAAGTACTGATTTTTGCCTCAGATCCCCAAGTGGCCCCCTCAAGGATTGAACTCACAACCCTGGGTTTAGCAGGCCAATGCTCAAACCACTGAGCTATCCCTCCTTTTATATAGGAGCCTATATATAAAAAAAGACCCAAAAATCAGGACTGTCTCTATAAAATCAGGATATCTGGTCACCCTAGTTAAAGTCAGCATTTCCCAGCACTGGAACAGAAGCTGCAGCATTTAAACCAGCACATCTGTGGGTTATGTTGGACAGAACTGGAGAGAAAAGGTGGTGGTGGTGGTGTTTGTTTGTTTTTTTCTAAGTGCATGTGCCTAAAGATTGTGGATTAAAAAAATATCTTCCCAGGAGCAAGATGCTGAATTAAGGCCTATGGCTGACCTTTGAGAAGACAACACATTATTCATTGCTGTTGCTGAAGAACCAAATGCCTCAATTGGGATTGGAGCATCGTTGTGCAGGGGTGCTATAGAAACATAGACACATAATACCTGCCTTGCAGGGCTTACCATCTAAGGCAGTGGTTTTCAACCTGTGCTCTGCGGACCCCTGGGGGTCCAGAGACGATATCTAAGGGGTCCACAAAAGGTTGTTGTTATCCTAGAGCCGTGGTTTTCAATCTGTGGTCCGCTAACTGTGTCGAAGATTTCCAAAATGGTCTGCACCTCTCGTTGAAATGTTTTAGGGGTCCACAGATGAGAAAAGGTTGAAAACGACTGGTCTACGGGAAGCCCTGAGGCAGCCACGGAAAAAAAATAGTGGATGGTCAGCACCTACCAGCCACCTGCTGATCAGCAGTTGGTGGGCCCCACCAATCAGCAACTTGGTGGGAAGTACTGGGGGGAAGGGGTGCGGGGATGAAGCGGGTGCAGGAAGAGGCAGAGTGCTTGGGGGAGGGGGCGGAGCTGGGGCGGGAAGAGGCGGAGATAGCGTGGGGCCTTGGGGAAGGGGCAGAGTGCGGTCAGGGCCTCGGGGGGGAGCACCCACCCAGAAACGATGAAAGTTGGCGCCTGTGCATGAAACAGCCTCCTGTCATTTTATCTTAGTGTGATCAGAGAAACAGGATTTTGTACATTCTTTGTAAAGAAACAGGAATGCATCAAAGATATACCTGACTATCATCAATTTCTCCTCCTAATAGAAATAACCTGCAAGACCCCAAATATTGATTAATCATTTGGGCCTCCGGTTGCCGACACGGGATCCAATTTCCACGGTGAGAAATTGTGAGCTGATATTCCTCTTGAGCCACGGTGGAACAAATAATGGAGATATTCACAGAAATCAAAGATGGCCCAAAGGATTTAAAACAGGAGCTGGAGACCTCACAAAGGGAATTAAAATTAGACCTAAAACAAGAGTTGGAGACTTTGCAAAAGAAATTAAAGCACCATCTGGAAGCTTCTCAGAAAGGAGAAATTACCTCCAGTTGGAGACAAAATCTTTGCTGGGGGCAGCAGCTATCAAGTATCTGGGCAGATTGAGAAGTCCAACTGAAAAACTCCCAAGCTGGACTCACAAAATAGATTCAACAGGTGACCAGCAACCTGAGTGTCACGGACTAGATGGTTTTGCAGGACATGGGGGAACCCAGGAAAATTTTGGCCAATTTGGAACTTGCTAATAGAGATGAACTGCAGCAAGGATTTCGAGAGCTAAAAAATCAGCTTGAGAAGGAATTCAAAGTGTTGCAGACCGCAGTGGAAGGCTTTCACAGTGGAATTACTCACCTAGGTGAGTAACTGAGCCAGCCAGACGACTTGAGTAGGACAGAACATTTACAACAGTTTTCTACCTCAGCTGTAGCTCACAGAGACCCAGAAGGGAAAGGTCAAATTATCTCAGCTCAAATAATGCAAAATCCCATTACCTTTGAGGAAAAAACTCTCTAGAAGCGTATTTGGCTCAGTTCAACATCACAGACAAATGAACATTTGGGGGGATGAACAGAGAGGGAATTTAGAGCGGCCAACATGAGTGGCTCAGCTCTGATCATGATGCAGAATTTACCTCCAGAAAAGAGACTGCGTTATCCAGATCTGTTAGAAGCCACTGATATGCTTTGTGGAATCAGCCATCAATCTGAGTTGGCCGGGTCACAGGTAATACCTAGGAGAGGGAAAGAAGAGACCCCCCCAACTGAAATGGCAGAAGACTTGAGAACCCAGATACCCAGTGAGGATTTCCAAGGTCAATTGGCAATGGACCAATTAAGAGATGCTTAGGTGGACTTGAACTTGCAGATGAAGATCAGTGAAAGGAAGACAAGGACACCTCTAGAAGATGTGGAATTTGCCACAGAACTTGACTCTTTCCTTGCAGCAGCCCACCAGAAAAGGAAACAGCTGCTAGTGAGGAAGATGGAAGCTGACCACCATACCTCATCATGCAGGATGTCCTGTATCTGGCCCAATATTTAAAGTTGTTCCACTGCCATTGTAAAGTCCCAATTTGGATGGTTGGCTGCACATCTTGGTGCATGACATCATCACATCTTATGCTCACAACTGACCACTGTCATGCCACAAGCAAATGGAGCAGGGGATGCTTTTCAGGCTTTCCTGCACTGCCAAAAGATGCCCCGCTTCCTCGCAGAGCACAAGACCCAGGGCATCCTCCAGGCAGCCATGCTGCCCGCCTCCCCAGGGCCAAGAAAGGGGAGGCCAAGCAATCGCTCACTACCTTGCTGGACAGCTCCTTGGATTGCAAAGAGGCAGTGTGCAGGCATCTCCCCTCCACCAGGGAGGTAAATTCCCTGTCTGTGTTCTTCCTGCAGCCAGGGATAAAACCCCATCCACTTCCTTGGGGAACTGAGGGGCTGCTGCACCAAGCTCCACACACACCTTTTCTGTGGGTTGCAACTTGGATCATAAAAGCTGGAGTTGCAACAACAACAACAACAACACACACACACACACACACACACACACACACAGTTTGGATCACCTAACTCCTCAGTTCACAGATTAATCTTAATTGTATGGGTTAATCCTACCATTATTGTGTATTTATTATTTTATTGCATTATTACAAAACGGAGAAAGCTCACACCTTTGCCAGAGAAAATTTGACGGTACCCTCTAACCAAATGAAAAGACTCTTTGACATAAAGTCATATGTGAAAAGTTAAAAGAAGGGATCTGGTCTGGTTCCACAATCCTAGGAGGAAGAAAGGCAGACGCCTAAGATCAATGAACCTATACAATACCGACCCATATAAATGAAGTAGTGTCTAGAATACCTTTGGGTCCCAGGATGAAACCCAAAGTTATCTATAAGGACCATTTGAGAAGGTCTCAGAGGGACAGGATTTCAGCATGGCTACCCTCAGACACTGGGAATGGAGCTGTAGAAACTGAGGCTGGAAGAGCTGTGACATAGATGAAACCCCCATTAGAACAAAATGGACAGAGTGGGTCCCAGCCAGTAGGCTGCACAAAAAACAACAGACACGCTGCAGGGTCCCACTAGAAGAGGCCTCCACTGGTTGGCTGAAAGGAAATTGGGCAGGGAGAGACAAGCTCCAAGGAAATTTGGATGGAAATGAAATCGGTTGGGTTGGTGATGTGAATATGTCCTGACCAAAATATACTATGTAAGTATCGTTTGTAATTTGTACATTAACTCTTTCCATTCTGTTTGGGGTGGGTCGCGCTGCACATCCCCATTTGGGACTCATTGGGATGATGGGTGGAGCTGAGACAGGAGTCATTGTTACCCTGTAGGGCAGGTGGCAGGTCGGGGACTCCCCACAGTGGTCCAGGCTCCTTGGGTGGTTCTTACCATTGCCTGGCTCCGGCTTCTGGCCCGGCGAGGGGGCGGAGCCTTGGGGCAAGAGGAGGAGCAGGGATGGGTCCACAGAGAGGGGCTGGGCCTCGTGGCCCACCTCAGCCCTCGCACTGGGAGGAGGCTGGTGCTGCTGGCAGGGGCTGCACTTCGTGGGGGGGGAGCTGGTCACCCCTGCCGCGAAGCACAGCCCCTGCTGGCACTGCTCCGCACCTGCCTGAGGCTTGCAGTTTGGGGGGGTGACATGACCCCCTGCCTCCCAAACTTGCATGGCCTTCTGTCCCCCTGCCCTCAGTTCTGGCACCCCGGTCTCTCGCAGAGATGGAATAACTAAGCCGATGGGAGAGCAATCTCCAGACTCTCGTCGGCTTAGAACATCTTCATCAAAGCACTACAGTGGCACCACTGCCTGGACGTAGCGTTTCTAGTGCAGACCTACCCCCAGACCCGAAGCATTGCTCTGTGTGGCTCGAAAGCTGGCCTCTCTCAGTTGATCCAATAGAAGTTATTGCCTCACTCACCCTGTCTCCCTAATTTTGTAAGGCACTCAGATTCTATGTGAATGACACGGTAAAAGACAATAGAGTGAGAGATCTTACACCTGCCAAGCCTTTTGTCTAGCTCCGGTTTTCTTAATTATGTCATTATGCATTAAAATTGATGGTTTAACAGCATGAAATGAGCACCACTAATGAAGGAGATGCTTGCTGAGCAACTGTAATCTCACTTAAAATAATAACACCATTAAAAAATAAGGTGTGGGTTTTGATGATTGTCCATATAACTAACAGATTACTATTAATAAAGTCCACAAGCTGCATTACAAAGAGTGCAACTATTTTTGTCTTGTGGAAACAGTTTGAATGGGGGGGGGGGGGGGGGAAATCACATAAACCAAAAGAGAATGAAGGCCTAAGAGAGGGTTATGCTAAAATAACTTTCCTTTGATAACACTTGAAAATAAGTGGCTTGCCATTCAGAATTCGTTTGGTATTCGTTGTAATAAACACACTTCCTGGTGCACGCATGTGGTTATAATGAGCACTGTATAAAAACGACACTGTAATTTCGGAAGAAGACAAACACAAGCAACGGAGTTCAAAGTATAAGCTCCTCAGCACTCACCAGACTTTTTTGCTTTTTAACTGACTCAAAATGTACAAGAAAAAAAAGACATAAGGGAAAAAAGAGATAGCCTTAAGGGTTACCCCAGCTAAAAGGCATCTGAAATGATCCCAACTGACCTTTCTTTGTGATAGCACCCTGCCTGCCTTTTAATGGAGGCCTGAACTGAGCCAGAGGTGAGGTAGATAAATGACTGAAGATACAAATGCTTTCTCAGAGTACAAGTTCCCACATGCTCGATTTTCTTTTTCTCCATGAAGAACTGGGGGTCGGGAGGGGGAATTACAAGTGATTAGCTAATGAACATCTGCTTTTCTTTATTCATGTGTCCTTGGATCCACGGAGTGCATTTACTAATTTTTATTTCCTATTAAAAACGAAGATGAGCATTTCTTTTCCAAAGCATGCAGGGGATAGGGTCTCCCCTGTGTTGCCGTTGTTTCACCCCATCATAATTACCTGGCCTACATGCCACATCCTGTGTGGTTACCTTCTGTCCTTAACTTTTCATGTGGTTTGACATGTCTTTAATTAGGACAATCAGACCACGTCTAACCTGAAGCACAAACGCGCTTTGGAGATATTGAGACTTTTTAGAATTCTACGGATGTCAACACAGGCTCGATGGTAATTACATACTAAACACAAATATTATTTGATATAAATATAGGCTGATTGCACTCTTACATTACTGACTGGTAAAATAGCTGATACTAGGCCAAACTCTGTTCTGACTTCAACCCTACATAATTCCTTTAACTCCAGTTGGGTTGTGCAGGGTTCAAGTCAGAGCACAATTTGTCCAGCAGCTTGTTTCGGTATTTTTTTTTAAATGATTTTATGGAAAGTGGCATTTTACTTTGTGCATGGAAATTCTGAGCTGGATTTATGACCAAGAGTTTCAAAAGTAGATAGCAATTTGTGGTACCCAACTTGAGACACCAAGTAGGGGCTTGCTTTTCAAAAAGGGGCAAGCATCCACCCCTCTGAACTTCAAGCCCCTGCAGGGTGTCCCAAAGTTGGGCTCTCAAAATCTCTAGCCACTTTTGAAAAGCATGGCCTACATATATAATTTACATTAGTTTTTGGAAACAATATTTTCTTGTCCATTGTTACTTCCACCTAGAATTAAACCATGAGTTAAGAAAGTAAGATACAAACATAAAGCCCTTTTAAAATATCTTTTGGTGCCTTCTGATGCCTCTCCCTGATTTGTCTTCCTTTTAGTTTTGTAACTAGCTGCTAACACCAGGCTTCATTCATCCTTGGTCCCCATTGCAAACAAAGCAGTGAACCTTGACATGAACAAGTGACACCAAGCTGGGAGGGGTTGCAAGCACTTTGAAGGGCAGGATTAGACTTTAAAATGATCTTGATAATGGGGGAATTGGTCTGATATCAGTGAGATGAAATTAATAAAGATAAGTGCAAATAACCACAATTAGGAATGAAAAAAGTCAAAAGCACAAATGCAAAATGGGGAATAACTGGCCAGGCAGCAGTGCTGCAGAGAAGGACTTCAGGGTTATAGTGAATCACAAATTGAATATGAGTTAACAATGTGATGCTGTTGCAAAGAAGGCAAATGTCATTCCGGAATATATTAGCAGGATGATTACATGTAAGACATGGAAGATAAATGTTTTGTTTCTTTGGCACAGGTGAGGCCTCAGCTCGAGGACTGTGTCCAGTTCTGGGCACCACAATTCAAGAAAGATATGGAAAAATTGGAAAGAGTCCAGAGGAGAGGAACAAAAATGATAAGACGTTTAGAAAATATGACCTATGAAGAAAGATTGAAAAAATTGATCCTTTTTTTGTCTGGAGAAGAGAAGGCTTGGGGCGGTGGGGGAGGACATGATAACAGTCTTCAAATATGTAAATGGTTGTTAGAAAGAGGATGGTGATTAATTGTTCTCCATGACCACCTGTCAGGGATGGTCTAGGCATACTTAACCCTGCCTCAGTGCAGGTGGATGGACTAAATGACCTCTTGAGGTCCCTTCCAACCCTACATTTCTATGATTCTAAGTGAATACTGTTTTATTGGACAAAATAAATTGTATTATTGTCATATTTAAGAACATACCCATCATTCATGGCATGGCCTCACTTCACTTCTCTCTGATCCAGATCCTGAACTCGGTTATGCTGGGATAACTCTGGAAGAACACTATTCACTGCCGAACTCTGCATTGACACTTGTAACTCTGATCAGAATTTATACATCTCATCATCTTTCATATTTCCACCTTCCTTATTTCTTAACTGATCTACAGACAGTTTATTGTTGAGAGGTGGATCATAATCCCAGAGGTAAGTGCAGGATGGTCACAGAAAGAGAGCAAAAAGAGCCGCAGATACATATCTGTGACAATTTCTCATGAGCACCAAACCACTGGTTGACTTAATAAAGTAGCCAAGGTAATATGGGTCTGATTTTTCAGATGTGCTGAGCACCCAGCCGCCCTTTTGAAATCAGTGAGTGCTGCAGTGCTCATTAGCTCTGAAAACCAGGCCCTTTTGTACTTCTACAACTAACTGGCTTTTGAATGGCATGATTTTCATCAGAACTGGTGGAGGAGTCACAGAGTATTGAGACAGACCTGGATATGCATGATTCAGATACTTATCCAGTAGCTCTTTTATTGTCTAAGCCAGGTTTTGATTCAGCAAAGCACTTAATTTTAAGCATATGCTTAAGTGATTTGCTGAATCAGGGCCTAAATGCGGACTTACCAGTCAGTTCAAGGAGAGCCCTTTCATCATGTTAATTAGCCTTAATGAGTGCTAATCAAAATTATTACTCAAATGGGTGGCAGTAGCAGGTCTTTGCACCATCATACGGGCAATGCAAGATTAGGAATGGGCATGCTCCTTGGATCTCCAATCTCTCAGAAGAGGCAGCACATTCAACCTCTGTGGGTGGGAAGGGTTTTCCTTGGCTCCTAGGTAATACGACATGGTCAACTCTTGAAGCAGCACTGGCATGCCTTGGAGGGACTTTGTCCAGTCCTCCTCAAAGGAAAATAACCCGGCTGCAGAGCTTTTAAGGAAGATGGTGGTCGTGGCATTGGAGGGGGGAGGAAACACTAGTGACAAGGCCAACGGTAAGAAAATCTAAAGTATTCCATGTTATTAAAGAAGAGGTTACTCACCCTGTGCAGTAATTGTCGTACTTCGAGATGTGTCCCCCTATGGGTGCTCCACTTCAGGTGAGCAATGCACCTTCAATCGGAGATTTTCACTAGCAGTGTCTGTTTGGCCTGTTCATTCACCCGAAACATCCTTGAGCCCGGCACCAAGGCTATCCATGGCTGTACCACCCTCAGTTCTTTCTTCACCACAAAGTCCGCCAAGGAAGTTCCAAAGCAGAGAGGAAGGAGAGCAGGTAGTGGAGCACCAATAGGGACACATCTCTAGAAGCACTCCAGTTACTGCACAAGATCAGTAACTTCTTTTTCTTCAAGTAGTGTCCCTATGGGTGCTCCACTTCAGGTGACTTCCAAGCAGTATTCCTAGAAGGAGAAGGGAGCTTCAGAATAGAATCCAGTACTGAGGACAGAACTGCACTGCCAAATGCCACGTCAGTTCTAGAGGTATGGACCAAAGCATAGTGTTCGGTGACAGTATGTACTGAAAACCACATAGCAGCTCTCAGCTACTGGAACATCTGTAAGTAGGGTGACAGACACTGATTATGACCTCGTAGAGTGGGCCAATACCCTAGCAGGAAACTGGTCATTGGCAGTATCAGAGCAAGTTATAATACACCCTGAAATCGAACTTGATAGTCTCTGGATAGAAGGCAAATGCTCTTCTGACATCTACAATGCTTTAGACTTCCCTTGGGAAACCAGATAGCCAAAGCCATGATGCTCTGTGCATAGCCACCACCATTGAGACAGAAGGGGCTGCAGTATCTGCTACATCTAAGAATGCTTGAAAGGATGTCCTAGCTAGCATTGGCCTTCAGCAAAGACAGCCTTAAATTGCTCTCTCTAATCTGGACAAAGGTGTTCAATAAATCATAGAATATCAGGGTTGGAAGGGACCTCAGGAGGTCATCTAGTCCAACCCCCTACTCAAAGCAAAGCCAATCCCCAGACAGATTTTTGCCCCAGATCCCTAAATAGCCCCCTCAAGGATTGAACTCACAACCTTGGGTTTAGCAGGCCAATGCTCAAACCACTGAACTATCCCTCCCCCCAATACTTCCCCCTCTTGCAAGCACAGAGTCTGAGTGTAGCAAAAACTTTTAATAAAAGGAGGGAATTAACTCAGCATTAATTTCGGAAAACACTGCAACTAGTGTTCATAAACACAAACCATGAACTTTGCATAGTTCATATGGTTGGATTTGGCCATGAGTGCCTGATAATTAGCAATCCAAAATTGTAGCGTCACAGATGAATAAGACCAGGTCCAGACACTTCTGGTCCCTGTCACATGGGGCTGCTTAGGCATGATATTCTATGCCTGCTCATTCACTGCGTCAACCATCAGAGAATTAGGTGGGAGGTGGGAGAACAGAAATTCTGAGTTTGTGGTGGGGACAGAGTATTGTTTGTCAGACTTCTTACAAGTTGGTGGTACTGTTGCTGGGGTTTGCCAAATTGTTTTCATAGGATCCAGAAGTACCTCATTGATCAGGGCGACTCTGGTTGTGTTGCCGACTGGAGGGTGTCCAATGGTCTGTCTTGCTATTTCTTGACCTCCTCGAGTGGTACATGAGGGGAATTTAATGAGGTCTTGGAACTACTTAAAGTCATTGGCCATAGACAGTTGAGGTGGCACTAGTGCTTTGTCTGGGGATGATAAGGAGATGGCAGTTTGAGGTGGTAGCTTCCTTATCTTTCCTAACTTCCTGTTCCTCGACAGTTTCCTCCTGTGGGGGGAACGATCTGAGGTAGTAGAGAATGCGTCTCTCTATGGTTCTTTTCATAGAGCTCGTGTGCACCTGTTAGTCCCATTAGTGAGTGGCTTCTCCCCTGGACAGTGCCACTGATTCCCGGAGGACTGCACGTGTGAGTAACTGTTCACCAGTCTGGCCCACAGCAAGGGGAGGAGCTGAGCTCCAGAGTTGAAGGCCTCTTTACTGAAAATCCCATGCCATCAGCCCCCTTCCCATTTACTGTTATTGTTATGCCAAGGAGCTGTAGGCTCAAGCAGCTCAATAAATCCTTACAAGTGTGGTACCGTGGAAGGAGACATCTGGTTTCTCTCATAGCCAGGACATTATCCATTTAGGACTTTATAGATCCATATCGACACCCCAATTACACCCTGCATTAATTCCCTAAAAGGGCATGGAAAGGATGAGGCATGAGGATTCATCAGACAGATGCAAGGGAAGGGGAATCGTTAGGGTATAAGGTACCATACTTGGCAAAGAAAACCACAGCACTGTAAGTGGCTGCACAGAAGTTTCTGCTTGCTGCAGCAGCATCAATGGGTGAACCTCCAGAACTTTAGATGAGCCCCCAAAGCCTGGAAGATTAGCCAAGTTAGACCCCGTCCCGCAGTGCCAATGCTTGTGTGACTGCTTCTGAAGCACACGCGGGTTTTGGAACTCAACATGCTTTAGAAACACTAGTGAACATAGCTTCACAGCATCCTGAGAGGTAGTTGAATACTAGTAACCCTATTTCACTCAGGCACAGATAAATTTAGGACTTGGTGCAAAGCCCAGTGAAGTGAACTAGAGTCTTTCCGCTGACTTCAGTGGGTTGTGGATCAGGCCTTTCATGAGTTTCCCAAGGTAAGAAGGCTACTCAAAGAGCAGAGCCAGGAACAGAACCCAGAATTCCAGCCCCCCCTTTAATGCCTGCATCACTTAAAGAATTGGGGAGTTTACTTACAAAGCCTTTTAGAAGCAGAAATGAGTAAACACGAGTGAAAAGTTAAACAAAGGAAATACATTTATGCTTGTACTGTGTTCAAGTTTATGCAAACAATCCATTTCTAAAGCTGTCGCTGACACTCCTGGCACATGCTAACTCCCAAGACTCAAAGTCATGTTGGAAGCTGAAATCATGAATATTTCTCAGATGCTTTAGGCTAAATTCTTCTCTCACGTCCACAAGTGTAAAATCGGAGTAAGTCCATCAAAGCCAATGGAATTACTCCAGCATAACTGATTTACTGTGGCGTAACTAAGTGTACAATTTGAACCTTTCTACCCGTGGTGGCTGCTGAAGCCATATTTATAAACTTAGTCAAATTAAATATTAAGATCGGTTGAAGAAGTAACAACAGGAAACTGGCAGGATGTGTATGGGCTGGTGAGTTGTATTTTCTGATTGATCAGGAAGAACACAGACCTACATTAAGTATGTGATATTATACACAAATAAATAAGGATAAAATTCTGCTACCCTGAGGAGAACAATTTCGATATCCCACTCCCCATACACTTGAGGTCCACATGTGAAAAGAATGCAGGATACTGGAGCCAGGTGCTGGGGCAAGGATCAGAGAGTTTTGTTCTAAGTGTCTATTTTTTTTTTTACTTATCCGTAAAATTTGATAGTAGCTTAAAAGCATTTTCTTGCTCTCAGAATTAATCTCAAAGCGCTAAGCTCTGTAAATTGCACAGAGTCCATGATGGGGGGGGACGCAGAGCTACAGCACTCCAGAGTGAGCACGGGAGGCATTCCAACTCCAAGAGGGACGCCACCTCCCACAGCAACCTGATATACACTGCTACAACTCTTAATAGGCAAGGCCAGCTAGTGCAGAGAGTGGGGGGATTGCCAAGGCCCTGACTCGACCTCAGCTCTCTGCTATTCCTTTAGGGAGTAGAGAGAGAGCAGTTTCTGAGGCAATAGTCAGAAATAAAGAGCCGAATCCTCCACTGGCGTAAATGGGTAAAAGTCTTTTGAAGTCAATAGAGCTGTGGCCATTTGCAGCAGCAGAGAATTGGATCCACAGGCTTTTTAAGTGGATACCACAATCACCATCCTAAAAAACCCACCGGTTTAGTCCAAACTGAAAACAGACACATTTACAACCCAAGAAGGATGGTAGCAACCCAGCAACTCCGCTTGTGCTAGAACGCAACATAGTTGCTATTCATGCCTCTCTTTCATGCTTTTGCCTCCCTCCATTCAGCTGTACCATACAGCACGTTTAACAGCTGATCCATCTGGAGGAGAGCCTAACTTCTGGCTTTGAGATGGTTGCTGGTAATTGTAGGTAATTTCAAATATAATTGCAATCGAGTTGAAAAAGCTCTGTGTGCAATGTTTATGCTCGTCACTAATTTAAGGTCTAGAATGTTGGATGAGCTGCACTTCAATACACGCCCATTTTTCATCTTCTTGATTGTACCTCGAGTGATTATAAAACCAGCCCCAGTAAACCACAGTCTGCAATGCAAGACAAATGTTTGAAAACTTGGATATAAAGTTTCAAGCAAAGCTGCTTGAAGGTTAACAACGGAGCATGTTAATGATTATCAAATAGACAAGGAAAGCCACAAAAGCGCTTCGAACACAGAAATGCAAGAGCCCCTTGAAATAAGTGGTGGCTAACCTTGTTTAGAATAATACTTCTCTTCAAAGAAATGGGACTGCTGCATGTCACAAATATGTCCACATGTCGTTTTAATTCAGGAATAATTACCCATGGCACGTTTGTTAGTGGAAAAATGCACAGCTCTCCTATTACTTACACATAATAAAACCTGCATTGTTTACTGTGAACAACCTATAGGATACTGGTAATAAATAAGCCCTGTATCAAACTTGGTGCCCAATCCGGCAAACACATTTTCAATATTTATATTATGGTAGCACTTACAGGCCCCAGATGAGATGAAGGCCCCATAATGCTGGGCATGGTACAAACTGAAAGACACTCCCCGCCCCAAAGAGCTTACAAGACAGACAAAGGTGGGAGGGATGAGAGGGTGACTTCCAAGGCCATGCAGCAGGCTAGTGGCAGAACCAGTAATGGAAGCCAGCCCTCTAGATCTCTCTTTCAGCCCACTACCCATGTCAGTGGACCATTAAACCTTTCATGTGTGGGTAACTTTAAACATGTGGGACGTCCCATTGAATATAACAAGCCTCATGTGTGCAAAGTTATTCAGCAATGCAAATATTTGTAGAATTGGGGGCTTTAGTTGGACCATTTTAAATGACAGAAGTACTCACACACAAAAAATAAAAGGGCAACAGATCCTGTTCTGTGTTTGCTTGTATTGTGAAAATGTTTGATTTTTAAGAAATACGTTTGGCAAACTATTTGAGCTCTACAATAACAAAACTGTTCCTAATTTAAAATGGTTTCGTGGCTGAAATAGTATTTACCCAATCTATCGTAACCGTGAATCTATTAGACTAGCATCCATACCTATATTGACTCCTTGTGTATGTATTTGTTTTTTTAAAACAAGATCAGGCTCACTATGTCATTGATCCAATGAGCCAACACAGCTTAAGGCAGCCAATTCAAGCTAGACCAAATTAGGAAATTATTTATTTTTCCACGAAATATTTAGATGAAAATGAAAAAAAATTCCTTCTCATCAACATTTTTCTCGTCTTTGTTGAAAAACCAAAAATCTTTATTTAAAATTTCTGTTTGTTTTTGGCAGCTGAAAACCACTTCAACAGAAAATGTTGGACCAACTTTATTGAAAGCACTGATCCTGCAAACACATGGGCTATGTCTGCGCTGGCACTTTCATCATTACAACTTTTGTCGTTCAGGGGTGTGAAAAAACACACCCTGGATGAGAAAAGTTTTAACGATGAAAAGCGCCGGTGTGGAGAGCGCTTCATTGGCTTTGCCAACTTCAAGTGTTCGAAAACGATGGGTCAGGCCCCAGAAGATCATAAGATTTAAAAAAAAAAATTGGGGGAGGTATTTTCCTCATGGTTTTTGAGCCCTTAGGCTCCCGTTTTCAAGCTTTACTCCAGAGCTAAAAAAATTACTTTTCAATTGTAATGAAAGCTGAGATTTTCACACAATCACATGATTCCAAGAATTAGGGCTATAAAAAAAAAGAAAAAATGAGACTTGTGATATCACTAGAGCTGGCAACGCTCCTCTGGTCTTCCTTCAGGGGAAACTCCATGTTTTTGTTCAGAAGTTAGGCCTCAATTCTACAAATACTTAAGCATGAATAACTTTGGTAGCCATTCAATCGTCAACATTTGCCAAGAGAAACCACCCAGTTATCATTATGTCCTACTGTCAGTATAGAGTAAATTATGGTACCTCTTCTATAAGTGAGTCACAATTGTTAGCTGACAGCAACCACACTACAGACGACAGCAGCCTCTAATATCCTGATGGCCATTCTGGTTTTATTTTATCACAGATTTTTGAAGACCCAGCAATTTTATCAGAAACAATAAAATGATCATATAAAGCTTTCTAGAGGAGGCCCAAAATAATAGAGAGGCCTCAGAGACAGCTGCATGTAAGATAATGAATCAACACAGAGATTACTCTCCAGCTCTTAAAACAGCCATCAATCATGGGTTTAAAAATTAATTATTATTACAAATGAATATCAATTAATGTTTAATGATGGGGTGGTTAAACATGGCCTGGAATTAGAAGTCAGAGAGTAACATTCAAGGTCCCTGTTTGATTCTGAGTGCCAAGAGTAACTAGAATCAAAGGCAGTACTTAGTCTATCAAGAGGGAAGGCTGACAGCCTGAAGTTTGCTCTGTAGGCATCCATTTAATTAGCTTGATTAGTTGATCATCCTTAATTTCACGTCAAAGGGAGCTGTGAATGCTTGGCACAGCACCCAAGCAAACCTTAAGGCCTTGTCTACACGACATAGATTTGTCGACAAAACAGTGGAGATGTGCACACTGCAATGCTCCCCACGCCGATTTAACTCTCCTGCTATGCTGACAAAATAAAACCACCTCGATGAGCGGTGTAGAGCTTTTTGTGACTAAGTCAGATTGACGCAGTGACAGTGTAGACACTGCGCTTGCTTATGTCGCCCTAATTGACCTCTAGGAGGTGTGCCATAATGCCCATCATGACCAATCTCGTCAACAGTTTGAACTCCGCTGCCGTGAAGGTACATAGGCATGTGCCCCATTTAATGGCCTGGGAATTTTTGAAATTCCTCTTCCTGTTTGCTCTGCATGGACAGTTCACACAGCATCTTCCCAGCTGGCCATGTCAGGAGACACTCTGGCCACAGGAGACACTCTGCCGCGTGGAGTACACCAGAGCTGTTGGATCTGAGTCTATCGGGAGAGGAGGCTGTGCAGTCAGAGCGTCGCTCCAGCTGTAGGAACTTTGATACCTACAGGCTGATTGCTAGTGGTATGCAGGAGAAGGGGCATGAAAGAGATACACAGCAGTGCCATGCGAAGATCAAGGAGCTCAGGCAGGCGTACCAGAAGGCAAGGGAGGCCAACCATCGCTCTGGTGCAGTGCCAAAGACATGCTGCTTCTACAAGGAGCTGCATGCCATCTTCAGCAGTGACCCTACCTTGACCACCAACAGCCCCGTGGCTACTTCGGGTGGACTGGAGGCAGTGGCCAGTGGAGTCAACCCAGTGGTCCCTCTAATTTTTCCCACCCATGTGTGGAATTAATGTTGTTATGTGCACCAATATGGAGGTGATGTGTGACACATCACCTCCATATTGTTGCACATACAGAGAACATGAAAAGGTGGAAGTACGCATACCAATTGTAAGAGGCCAATCAATTGGGATGCAGCAGAAGAAAAAACTTTGAAGTGATAATCGAGATGACCCATAGAAGGTGTGAGGAGAACTTAACATGGGGGGAAAAAAATTCAATTAGTGTAATGACCCAACCATTCCCAGTCTCTGTTTAGACCTAAGTTAATTGTGTCTAATTTGCATATTAATTCGAGTTCAGCAGCCTCTCTTTGGAGTCTATTTTTGAAGTTTTTTTGTTGCAAAACTGACACCTTCAAGTCTGTACAGACACATGCCTAGAACCCTGACCAGGTGTATTCTATTTGCTACCCAAGATCCATAAACCTGGAAATCCTGGACGCCCCATCATCTCAAGCATTGGCACCTTAACAGGAGGAAACTATAATCCATTGGTGATCTTCCAGAAAACATCATCCTGGCCACTATGGATGTAGAATCCCTCTACACCAACATTCCACACAAAGAGGGACTACAAGCCATCAGGAATAGCATCCCCGATACCATTACGGCAAACCTGGTGACTGAACTTTGTGATTTTGTCCTCACCCACAACTATTTCACATTTGGGGACAATATATACCTTCAAGTCAGCGGCACTGCTATGGGTACCCGCATGGCCCCACAATATGCCAACATTTTTATGGCTGACTTAGAACAACGCTTCCTTAGCTCTCGTCCCCTAACGCCCTTACTCTACTTGCGCTACGTTGATGATATCTTCATCATTTGGACCCATGGAAAAGAAGCTCTCGATGAATTCCACCGTGATTTTAACAATTTCCATCCCACCATCAACCTCAGCCTAGACCAATCCACACAAGCGGTCTATTTCCTAGACACGACTGTGCTAATAAACGATGGTCACATAAACACTACCCTATATCGGAAACCCACTGACCGCTATACTTACCTACATGCCTCCAGCTTCCATCCAGGATACACCACACGATCCATTGTCTACAGCCAAGCTCTAAGATACAACCACATTTGCTCCAATCCCTCAGACAGCGATAAACACCTACAAGATCTCTATCAAGCATTCTTAAAACTACAATACCCACCTGCTGAAGTGAAAAAACAGATTGACAGAGCCAGAAGAGTACCCAGAAGCCACCTACCTCAGGACAGGTCCAACAAAGAAAATAACAGAACGCCACTAACCACCACCTTCAGCCCCCAACTGAAACCTCTCCAGCGCATCATCAAAGATCTACAACCTATCCTGAAAGATGATCCCTCACTCTCACAGATCTTGGGAGACAGACCAGTCCTCGCTTACAGACAGCCTCCCAACCTTAAGCAAATACTCACCAGCAACCGCACACCATACAACAAAAACACTAACCCAGGAACCTATCCTTGCAACAAAGCCCGATGCCAGCTCTGTCCACATATCTATTCAAGTGACACCATCATAGGACCTAACCACATCAGCCACACCATCGGGGCTCGTTCACCTGCACATCTACCAACGTGATATATGCCATCATGTGCCAGCAATGCCCCTCTGCCATGTACACTGGCCAAACTGGACAGTCTCTACGCAAAAGAATAAATGGACACAAATCTGACATCAGGAATTCTAACATTCAAAAACCAGTGGGAGAGCACTTCAATCTCTCTAATCACTCAGTGACAGACTTGAAGGTGTCAGTTTTGCAACAAAAAAACTTCAGAAACAGACTCCAAAGAGAGACTGCTGAACTCGAATTAATATGCAAATTAGACACAATTAACTTAGGTCTAAACAGAGACTGGGAATGGTTGGGTCATTACACTAATTGAATTGTTTTTCCCCCATGTTAAGTTCTCCTCACTCTTCTATGGGTCATCTCGATTATCACTTCAAAGTTTTTTCTTCTGCTGCTACTAATAGCTCATCCCAATTGATTGGCCTCTTACAGTTGGTATGCGTACTTCCACCTTTTCATGTTCTCTGTATGTATAAATATCTTCTGTCTGTGTGTTTCACTCTATGCATCTGAAGAAGTGAGCTGTAGCCCACGCAAGCTTATGCTGAAATAAATTTGTTAGTCTCTAAGGTGCCACAAGTACTCCTGTTCTTTTTGCGGATACAGACTAACACGGCTGCTACTTTGAAAGAAGGCTAATGGCATTTTGGGCTGTATAAGTAGGGGCATTGCCAGCAGATCGAGGGATGTGATCGTTCCCCTCTATTCGACATTGGTGAGGCCTCACCTGGAGTACTGTGTCCAGTTTTGGGCCCCACACTACAAGAAGGATGTGGAAAAATTGGAAAGTGTCCAGCGGAGGGCAACAAAAATGATTAGGGGGCTGGAGCACATGAGTTATGAGAAGAGGCTGAGGGAACTGGGATTGTTTAGTCTGCAGAAGAGAAGAATGAGGGGGGATTTGATAGCTGCTTTCAACTACCTGAAAGGGGGTTCCAAAGAGGATGGCTCTAGACTGTTCTCAGTGGTACCAGATGACAGAACAAGGAGTAATGGTCTCAAGTTGCAGTGGGGGAGGTTTAGATTGGATATTAGGAAAAACTTTTTCACTAGGAGGGTGGTGAAGCACTGGAATGGGTTACCTAGGGAGGTGGTGGAATCTCCTTCCTTAGAGGTTTTTAAGGTCAGGCTTGACACAGCCCTGGCTGGGATGGTTTAGTTGGGATTAGGTCCTGCTTTGAGCAGGGGGTTGGACTAGATGACCTCCTGAGGTCCCTTCCAACCTTGATATTCTATGATTCTATGAGCTGTGAAGCTCCATGCTCGAGGGCATAAGCCAGCCACTAAATGACAGGAGTTATGAAGAAACTTCACCTGTGGACAGCTGATCCACAACTTGCCCAGTACGGGGATTCTAGCACCTTCTTCTGTAACATCTGATACTGGCCAATGTTGGAGACCGGACACTGCACTAGATGGAGCTCTGATCTGATAGGGCCACTTTTATGCTCCTAAAACAACCCTGGCAAGGATGAACAAACCGTTCCGTTTGTAATCTGCACTTACACAGAGTGTGCTTTGTCCCCCTGGAGTGGAGGGGCCACTCATAAGAACTTGAATCTCCTGGCTATGAGCTACTATGCGGAGGTCTCATGGCTCAGGCAGTAGAGCCTCCTGTTTTTAAATGCAGGAGTGCTGGACTGAATCCCACTACTGCTGTCTATTCCGGAGCACTGTGTTACACATCCACAGCTGCCATTAGCAATGCTTTGAATATACAGAAATACACTCTACTCTCAAGCTCTATTCTGAATTTAAAGTGACAGGCTCAGGCTTCCAGGAACAGAACAAGGACACAAAACCCAGCCACTTTAAACACTCCTGCCTGTGGTTAAATAATGTTATTTTTTCTTTGGGAGAACTTAGTAACATCAGAAAAGTTGGATGGCCCTGCACTGGCTGAGGTATTAAAGTGGCATTTTGTATATCTTGGCATTGGGTGACTTTCCAAGACATCATTTTTACACTTCACAAATCATATTTTATAAGCACTCTCCTATCCTAAACCGAAGGCAAGACAAACACAAAATTACAAGTTGCATGTAAGTAGCCAGGTAAACTGCACCCGAGGTCCCCAATGAACAGCAATGTCTTGCATCTGAAGAAGTGAGGTTCTTACCCACGAAAGCTTATGCTCCCAGTACTTCTGTTAGTCTCAAAGGTGCCACAGGACCCTCTGTTAATGTTTAGTGTATAAGCCATAAAGCATTTATGGAATTATGACAGTAATATTTTTAACAGGGCCTGATCCAGCTACCTTTGAAGTCACCAGGAGTCTTTCCATTGACATCAGAGGGATCTGGATCTGCCTTAGAGTGAGTTATACACGAGAACAATATTTTGCTTTAACATCTTAACTTTCTGCCATTGATGTATGAAAACTGCCTGTCACTTGACCATACATCCTCCATGTAATGACACTCAGTGTGTTTGTATTATTTAAAAATGAGGCTTGGTAATAGCCCCAGACATTTAGGAAAGGTAATATTTTCTTAAGTACGCCTGCTAGCGAAAATTAGCAAAATCTTCCTTGAGCTGTAACTAAAACATAAGTGCACAGCTGCTGTAGAGGAGTACAAGGTCTTCCAATGTAAACTCCACTGATATCATCACCATCAGAAGGTCATAAAACTGATTGATTATAAATACAGTTCTCATTTGTTTAGAGCTTACATTTTTGGGTCCTGGGTAATTAGCACATTAGCAATCTCTCAAAGTGAGTGCTTACAGGTGCTGCTCAAAGATAGCCCAAGCCGAAAAACTGCACAAGAAGAAAATAACAATGGCTTTAATTAAACAATCTCTGGATGGGTACATAAACATTTTTGGAAAAATGTCGATTGTGTAAGTGTTTTGCTACTTGATCACACCTACCCAGCAGTCATGGATGAAAAAGGGCATTAAAATGGCTTGTTAATTTCCTTTAATGTAAGGTAGCGCTGGAAAAATTTAAGACATGTCAGAAATGTGAGGGAGATGTCCTCTTCGTGAAGCCTGCAGCTGCTCAAATCTTTTAAGATTCCTTCCCCTCCACATAAGCCAACAAAGGAAGATAAAGATCACCCTGCTTGTGGTAACTGGTACTTAGTTCCTTTTAGTTACACTTAAAATAAACTCTCTTTTACTTCTGTAAAGATTTCAGTCTTCAGACACGGTACTTGTGAGAGCTGTAAGCCAGCCATCTTTCCCTCATTCGGTCTGGGTCTGAAGTTCACCACTATACAGTGTGCACAGGGCATTTATGTTTAAAGTCACATTTTATTTGCACAGCTGGACACATCAGGTTCATGCTTATTTTCTAATTCACCAATTAAACCACTTTTGAAAGTAGTTTTTGTGTTTTACCCCCAGTCAGCGCTCCATAGTGAATGTGCATTAAAATGGTAACTCTTTAAGAACCTACAGTATTTTGATGACAACCACACTTCTTGGGTCCAATGGACATAGCTGTACTGGAGGCAAGAGAGCTACACGCACTTATTCCAGCAGAGGAGACTCCCAAAAGCTAATAAGGGGACCTGATAACTCTCAAATATGTTAAAGGCTGTTATGAAGAGGATGGAGATCAATCATTCTTCAGGTCCACTAACGGCAGGACACGAAGTAACGGGCTTAATCAGCAACAAGGGAGATTTAAGTTGGATAGTAGGAAAAACTTTCTAACTGTAAGGGTAGTTAACTTCTGGAATAGGCTTCCAAGGGAGGTGGTGGGATCCCCATCCCTGGAGGTTTTTAAGAACAGGTTGGACAAACACCTGTCAGGGATGGTCTAGGTTTACTTCGCCCTGCCTTAGTGCAAAGGGCTGGACCCGATGACCTATCGAGGTTCCTTCCAGTCCTACACTGCTATGATTCTATGTGACTCTAAGTTATTAGAACCAAACATTTACAAATATTTGACTCCTGAGACTGTTTAAAGCCTTTTTGCCCAGTTTCCAAACCTTTTCCACCTCATTCAAAGATTCATCAGAAAGGTCTCCTATACTTAAAACAGGATTACTGACAAGATTCATGGACTCTTAACTCTTCAAGCAAGTTATGCGCTGGCACTTACACAGATTTTACAGCTTATTTTTAATACTTTAAAAACATTTTTACTGGCATTGCTTGTTGCAGTAATAATTTAGAAATCCCAGACCATCCATGAAACTCGAATGGCAAACAAACATCAGATTAAGTAACTAGTAAATCTTGTCCTTCTGCAAATATCTGGTCATTGGATAAGAGAAATCACCCTAGATTTATTAACTGTATTATTAAGACTGTAAGCCCTTTTGGACAAGTGTTGTCTCAATACTTGTGTAGCATTCTCAGTCCAGGTAAGGGCCTCTGACCATTACTGTAATAATAATAAATAACCCTAATAAGACTTAGATATGACGCTTATTTAATTTTTCTTTCCAAGTGTAACTGATACTATATGATAAACCAGAGCAAGAACTCAGGCAGAGTTAACAGATACTTGCCCAATACCAAGGAACATTGTGAATAATTCCAACAGAAGAGAAAATTCTCCCAACGAACAATGCAGATCAGTTGATCCTACAGGGCCAGCTGTTGACTTTTCATGCACTGACACTACCACACACAACAGTCCCCAACCAGAAAGGCCAGAAAGGTACAGTTTCAAAGTGGCGCAATGCAATTTTAGCTGCTTGAGTCCCGGTGAAGTCAGAGGCTTGTTTCATTTCACATAAAGTATTCCCCTTAAATATTTGCTTCAGCTGGCACAACTTTTACATCCATCAAGATTAACAGCAACTAAGCCCTGAGTTTGGTTTGCTTCAAGGTTGGTTTGAGTTCAATGAGGCACAATATTTAATCCTAACATTTATTTTAAAAGCAAAAATGATTTTTTAAAACAGTTCAAGTTCAGGATACCGCAGTAGCAATGCCAGTGGCCAGAATGAATTTCAGGTTCCCAGGTGCTCCTATTCTAAGGAGTCATGCCTCCTCCTAGACCTGCCTTGGGGTCAAAACTGGGAAGATATGCTTCATTTTCAAATATCTGAAGTTGCTGTTGAGGGTAGAGGGAGGTTACTCAAGGCAATTGCACTTTTAAGCCTGTAAATGCAGTAACAGGGGAAACTCATGTGTTTTGGTTACATCTAGGAATAGGAGAATCAGGATGTAAGAAAGAAAAACTTTGTCTGATCCACACAAAACCAGACCATATCTACAGCTGACCCCCAAACCCTTTCTGAATGTTCTGAAATGTTTAATTAGCCACCCCTCCCCCAAATTATTTTTTCACTTTCACGTGCCTCTGCACTTCTGGGGCCAGATCCTCAGACAGTGTAAACTGGCATAACTGCACTGAAGGCAATGGAGTTATGTTGGTTTACATCAGCTGAGGATCTGGCCCCAGGCATCTAGACATTTTGCCTGAATCTGGAGAAGAGATGGTTGAATTATTTGTTGCAAATAAATTATCCAGTGAAATTTGTTGTTTTTTGTTGTTCATGAATCAATCTC
This sequence comes from Malaclemys terrapin pileata, assembly GCF_027887155.1. Taxonomy (NCBI): domain Eukaryota; kingdom Metazoa; phylum Chordata; order Testudines; family Emydidae; genus Malaclemys; species Malaclemys terrapin. The sequence goes on along the minus strand of NC_071508.1, from coordinate 144,794,103 downwards.
AATCTGGGAGAATATATTTGTTACACAAGTACATGCTGTGCAGTTTGGGTGGACAGTCGATTGCTCAGAAACTGTTAACTTTAACTATTCGGTGTTCATGGGGCACGAACTGTCACCTGAGTCACATGGAACTGATTCCATTCTTGGAGGGGATGAGCAAAACCTTTTAAAATGGGAAAATAAAGTATGATGAAGTGTAAATCCTGCTGTTCCTTTATAAGTATAAATATTCAAACAACGAACAACCATCACCCGAACATTCATGCAAATTCAAATCCATTCAAGCCCACATTCAGAACCAGTAAATGATAAGGGCATGAACAGGGTTGATCTGGCCAGCCATCGGGAATCATAAATGTTAAGGCCACAAGAAAACATTATGATCATTCAGTCTAACTGCTGGCACATCACAGGCCATAGGATTTCATCCAGTGATTCCTGCATTTAAAGTAACTTGTGGTTGCATTAGAGCTTTTCTCTTAGAAAGGCCTCCAACCTTGATTTACAGACTTCAAACCCACCACATCTCGTGGGAAGTTGTGCAGGTGGTTAATTATCCTCACTGTTAAAGTTTGCACCAATTTTCCAGTTTGAATTTGTCTAGCTTCAACTGCCAGCCATTGGATCATATTATGCCTTTATCTGTTAGACTAAAAAACACGGTGGTATGAGATATCTTTTCCTGGGGTGGATCTTGCATTTGAATGATTTATCTACTGCACTATGGCAAGGCTCAGCTTCGTGACTGAGCCAGGCTCTGCAAGGAGAGATGATCCATCGCCCAGTTACCTGCAGCCCCCAGGATACCCCAGGAATACAACAGCCTCTAACAGAAGCCTTTACACAAGATGCAGATATTCTAATTTGGCTTGGGTCTTCAAATCTAGTGAACACAAAATGGCCATAGCTAAAATTGTTTTCAAGGACATTCAGAGAGCAAGAGAGAAATGAACTATCAGAGCTTGCAACCTTAGTCATGTCACTTAACATCTCCTCTTGAAAATGAGCATTATTATTATTGTTGTTATTATTTGGCATTGGTGCTCCCCTAGTTAAATAGCTTTGCTACAGTCAATGCAAGATCTGTAAGGGCATATAACAAATGCACAAGGCCACCAGAGAATGTGGGATATATCCCAGTTATACAATAGAAGGAAACGGATAATTTGGGTTTTTTTCCAAATTTTTCTTTAAATTATTGAGTCAATCCAGGGCACCAAAAGGTGAGGGACTCTACAGTACACTAGGTACGCACAGGTTGTGATCAAGTCACTTCTTAACTTTCTCTTTGAATGCTTGAGATTACTGCTTTGGACTCTTTGACCAACATGGTTCACAAAGCTTTGGACAGTTCAGATAAGCGTCAGAAAAGCTGCCAAACTTTTGCTTGTTTCTCCAAACAACATCTGAATTCTTCTGAACCTTTTGGAGTTCACCCATGACTCAACCTGTCTGTTGTCTCTAGGGGTGCAGTATCGGATGTATTGCTTGCGTGTACATTTCTAGTCCCACGAGGCACAACCAACAACAAATGAATTTTTTAAAATAGCTGCATTTTTATTATAGTCTTAAAACTGTGTTACAGACCCTGAGACCTAAATTTACTCCACTATACTGCCTCCCTGCCTACACCCATCTCTCCTGCTCAGGACGAACTCTTTGGCTTAAGTGTTTGAATGGTAAGCCAAAGCAAACTCCTTTAAGAACATTTTATGAAATTGTTAGTGTTGTTCTTTTACAAAGTAAGGCAGATCTGAAGCCTTTGCAACTTGAATTTCAACATCACTGTATTGTTGTCCCAATGCACATGGCCACACAGTGACACTGGGCCTTCTAGTGCTTCTTGCAAGCCCTTATGTTGTTGGGATCATGTTATTACGAGTGTAAGGGCATGTCTACACTATAAGTTTAAGTCGACGTATGTTAGGTCCGCTTACAGCCACCGCAGTAATTACTCGGTGGTTCATGTCCACACTGCCCTTCTTCTGTCGGTGGTGCGTGTCCTCACCAGGAGTACTTCCACTGACTTAAGAGGAACAGCGCTGGGGGCTCTCGGCTCCATGAGCAGCTCCCCACTGGTAGCCCGGTTCCCTGCTCCCTGCCAGGAGCCCGGCTGCCCCCTCCCAGCTTCTCGGTTCCCCATTCCCTACCAGGACCAGGGCAGCCGACCAGACTCCAGGCATGGAGCTCCCTGCCAGGTGCAGACGTGCTCCCAGATTGGACTGGGGAGCCGGGAGACTGGCAGCAACCAGGCTGGAAGTGGAGACTGGGCAGCAGCCTGGCTGGTGAGCTGGAAGCCATCTTTTTTGTCAAGAATGACAGTCAATAAATGTAAGTAACTCAGTGTCTTCAGGGACACTGTGTGGCCCTAAGTACACCCATATAAGCCCTACACCTCTTGTGAAGATGGAGTTATTATGTTTGTGCAGTAAAACACTTACATTGTGTACCCTGACACAATTAGGTTGACATAAGCTGCCTTATGTCAACCTAACGGTCAAGTGTAGACCAGGCCATAGTTTCTGCATGCCACCAGTGTAGTTCTCACCTCATCAAGGGTCAAATGAAGGAAACAAGACTAAATATTACAAAGGAAGAAACCAAAAGTGATCTGGAATTAATTTTGCTAAAGTAAATATTTTTGTACAATCAGCTGGAGGAGCTGAGCTATTCCTGCATCATCCAAGAACAAAGATATACCCCTCCAAGTTGTGGCTCATTTTCGGTGGCTTTTCCTGAAACAGTCATCGTACTACGGCCTTCCTCACACTCTTTCTTGGAAATACGCTGTAACCTGAAGAGTTTATGTTGGAGATGGGGCCCAAACACAAGTTCCCAGGCCCATACACTCCAGAACGTTGGGGATTGTTCTGAAACGGATTCCAGATTTTGCAAAATGGCCCTTTAGATGTAAAGACAAACAAACCGAAGCTCCAAATCAAAACTGTCACGGGGCGGGACTCACCACGGTGGCGCCTCCTGCTGGTCATCAGAGAATTAGTGTTTCCAGCTCCGGAGCGCCCTCTGCAGGCTGGTGTCCTGCTTGCTGCTGGGCCCGAGTCCCTCCTGGACCCTGGTGCCGCTTTCACGCCAGGATGCTGCCCCCTGGCAGTATCCCCTAAGATCTGGGTCTCCCCTCCCCGGGGAACCCCCAAGACCCTCTATCCCCACCTTGCCTCAGTCTATGGCCACCACCAGTCATCACCTAGCCCCGTTCCCTGGGGCAGACTGCAGTGTAAGTGCCACTCATCATAGGCAAGGGGGATTTGGACCTGCTGCCTTTGCCTACCCCTGGGCTGCCCTTTGCAACCCCAGTACCCTTCTTGGCCTTTAACAAGGCCTGCAGCCTGGGGGGTTTCCAGGCCAGAGCTCCCCAGCTCCTCTGGCCTTCCCCCAGCCCAGCTCCAGTCTTGATACCCTGATCAGCTCCCTGGCAGCCAGGCCCTTCTCTCTCTAACACTAGAGAGAGAGAGACTCTGTCTCTGGCTTCTGGCCCCAGCCCTCTTATAAGGGTCACCTGGACCCTCATTAAGCTAGTCGCAGCCTGATTGGGGCGTGGACCCCAGCTGAGGCTGCTTCCCCAAGCAGCCCCGCTTTTCCTTCCCTGCCACAGCCCTCTCCTCGGGCTGTTTTAAGCCTTTTAAGGCAGGAGCGGGTGATCACCCCGCTACAAACTATGGGAATGTTCAAATTTCCCACCTGAATTTTGTAGCATGAGCATCTCTCAGTCACACAGCTGAAATTCCCAGGATAAATACAACTGCTCATTGGCATCTGACACTGGGATCTACTCCTAGGGACAACTTCTGGTAGCGTTGCGAATCCTCCAGGATTGGCATGGAGTCTCCCGGAATCGGCATCGATTTCCCAGTGACTATTGAAAGCAATCCAGGAGTTTTTAATAGGATATTTTAAGAAAATGACATTATGTCATCTTGGAGGGAAAAATCTCCCGGATTAGCTTCAGTCAGAGTTGGCAACCCTAGCTTCTGGGCTGGTGTAATCATGCTCTTTTGTCTGTGCAAGGCAAGGACACAATATCGGATTTATCACTGACTCACTACCAATATACTTACCATAGCAGAGAAAATGTTAGGTTCGTGTCTCATGAAGCCAAAAAAGTTTGATCAAGTGCTTCCTTTAGCAATGTCTTATACATTTTAACGTCACAACTGCTGCCAAACCTTGGACCCCTGAGGTCTCCCTAATGATGTAACACTGGTTTAGACCATCCAAGCTACAGATTCCCCCATTGCACAGTTAGGGATGGCTTCTCCCTCTGGCAAGCTAACATTTTGCATCTTTCTGCATACACATGGCCACTACAGATCATCAGTGGGTGTCATATATTAAAATTAGGCAGGTTCCAGGAAGATGCAACACAAAGCTGCAGAGGTGAAAAACAGGATCCAGCGATTACAATTGTCAGTCATTTTTTTCCCCACAATATTTTTTTAAATACAACTGGAAAAAAAATAATGGTTTCATGAGAAAAAGGAAGGAAACGGTACTTCCCAGATATACAATATCAAAAGCTCATAAGAAAATTAAATAAACATCTCCTATGTATTACTGTACACGTGCATTGGATTGCATCCTAGGCTTTCTTGAGGGACAGACAAAGAACACAGAGCTCTGTTTATCACAGAGTCTCTCTTCACACAAGACCCTGTTTATACACTGTATGATATGTAATGTTGCATCACTTAGATTAACACATGAAATCTGAGTGGATTGCGTTATTCACCTGCTAGGAGGGAGCAAAGGAGATAGAAATAGTGTCATTTTAAGGATGAGAAATTCAACATGCACATAAGTGATATACTGTGCTATATATTTCTAATCTGCCCATAACTGTGGTATTCAGGCACCAGATCTGAAATATCAGTCTGACGTGTTTTATTCTAAACGGGTACATGTTTTATATTTTCCTATAGCTAAGCAATGGGCCATATCGTCTGTGTCGTGTCACTGCTTTATATGCCACTACTGGTGTAATCCCACCATAAATGCACCCTAATCAAATGGTGGATCACCCCAACGTAAGGGTGATTCTGGCAACATACAGCCAACTTCAAAAAAATGATAGTCAACAACCCATAACTTAAGCATCTGTACTTCCTAAAATTACTCAAATGCACTAGTTCTCTTTGAGGACAAAGGAATAAACCACATTTGGGGTTATTAGATCAAGATATTTTTCAGATAAGATCTTCCATAGGGAGGGAAAAATACTATTAGAAAACTGGTAAAGGATAAAACACCTCTACTTCTTCAGACACATATTTCTCAGGCATGCCTTGTCTGACACTCAGTCTCAAACCTTCCAAAAGAGTTCTTCTCTGGTAAAAGATCATACATCAGAAAATGCCTAGTGGAAAAGTTTTGTGTTTATGTCATTACAGGGGCAATCAAAATTAGATGCATAATGGAAAGACAGTTACAGACATAATTTTTCAAACTGGAGTGCCTGAAGTTAGTCACCCACATCCCTATTAGAGTCAAGATTTTCCAGAGTGACTGCTGATTTGACGTGCCCAACCTGGGGCACCTTAAAGGCAACTGATTTTCCAAGAATAAGGGGTCAGCACTTCCTGAAAATCAGACGCTACTAGAGCGTCTCAAATTGAACATCCAAAAGTGGAGGCACCCAAAATTACTAGTCGTATTTGAACTTCTTGGCCTAGTTGTCTAAATATGGATGCAGGTGCGTAACTTTAGACATTCAGTACAAAAATTTTGGCCTAGACATCCCCTGACTATGGAGTCTCCCCTTACTAACTGGATGCTTAATATGCCAAGAGAGAATGTTCATCTCCCAAGAAAAGCTTCAAAAATGGTTTTCTGTCAAGTTTAATAAAATCGGGCCTGGTATTGATGCAGACAAGATTTATTTTATTGGTTCGTAAGATGATTTCTGAAATAAATATCCCTATTAAAATCTTGTTGGCATGGTCTAGACAGTATTTGGTCCTGCCATGAGGGCAGGGGACTGGATTCGATGACCTCTCGAGGTCCCTTCCAGTCCTAGAATCTATGAATCTATGAATAAGTGACATTTTGGCAAAACACCATGGAAACATTTGGTCATATCCTCTCAACCCCTAATTTCTTCCTTACATGTTCTTTTTAATATATCACAGTTGTTAAATTTGTAACATGTAATTCCCTTGAGACTAAACAACAGTGCTTGGTATGTGAAAAATGAACAATACATTTACATCAGTAAACCAAGAGGAAATTTTAAATAAACATGTAATTGAGTACAAATAATCTGAACATTATTTTTATGAAACTTGACCATTCTGTAGGCCAGCACTAACAGCAGGATGTCCTAAATAAACTTAGCAAAAACATATGTTGTCGTCCTCTTCTTCAGTTATGACATAACTGATCAGATTCAATTCTTCTGATGCCTTATTGCAGTTAGTCAAACATTACTATATTGGAAGGCTGTTAAACTTTTTCTTAAATTAGTCACCATTTCATTACAAAAGCAAACATGACCACCAAAACCCCAGAAAGAATGTCTTGATTTATTTTGGCATTATGGGTCAACTTAAATTAGTATACAAAGAGGGCTGTACAAATTGTTGCTACATCTAGCATGGATTTTGACTTTGAAAACATATGGCCAGCACCAATGCAAAAATAAAGCTGAGGGTAGGTCTGGGATGGGTTGCACGAGGTCATAAATTTGGTATTTTCCGTGATGGCTGCCCTCTTGTGCTCTAAAATCTAAGAGAGTTTCTTCCTTTCTTCCTTAAAGTTGTCCTAACCCTGGTTGCATTGGAACTAACACTGAATTATAAACTTCATAGCAGGGAATTTGTTGTGTTTGTATTTGTCGAGTGAAGCATCTAGGACATTTCTGACGCCTGCATAAACACTAAAACTACTACTAACTTTCCCCTCTTTCATAGCCAAGATAAACAGTTTTCCTTTATGGCCGTCAATCATGTTGAGTATTACATTTACTACACATGTAATGTAGTCCTACCAATTGCAAATGAGACTACTCACGTAATAAGGTAGTCTTGAATGTAAATAAAGGTGGTAGTGAGGCACTTCAGGAAAGGAAGCCACCCATTTGCTTTTGCTCTTTTCAATTTCTTTATATATATATAATTTTGGATCCTATTTTCTGGGGGGGACAAGTCCACATTGTGCTATTTAGCATGTAATCCTAGCACATTCTTTGATCGCCCAGAATTCCCCTTGGCGTCAATGGGAGCCAGAAAGGTAGCATGGCCTAGTGAGTAGAGCACTGGATTGGAAGACGGGTTCTAGTCCCTGCTCTGCCTCTAACCTCTTGGATGACTATGACCTTTGTTAAATTGGTTCACCTTTCTATCTCTTTTATTCCCCTCCAACCCTTTGTCTCTCTTGTCTATTTAGACTGTAAGCTCTTAGTGACTAGGACCATCTTACTATGATTGTACACAATGCCCAGTACAATCGGTCTTCCATCTCCATTGGAGCCTCTATGCGCTACCATAACACAAATAAATAACAATGGGATATTCCCCTTTGACTTCAGTGGAGGTTTGGGGTGTGCAAAGAATGCAGGATCAGCAGTTTGTCATCTATAATTACTTCTCTGCACACACTTTTTCTTTTAAAGCCCCTTTTTTCTTAAACTAATCCATTTGGGTTGTAAACCTTCTCTAAAACCCACATCCTGGAGGCTTTTATATATATTACACAAAAGACTATGTTAAAAGCACACTGTTAAGGCTGCAAAGTCAAGCAGTCAAACGTTGGGAAATGCCAGATTTAACATTGCCTGCCGAGACAGGGATGGAATCCAAATCCCAAGGCAGCATTTAATTGCCTTAATCATGAGACAGTCCTCTCTCTTCCTGCAGTCCCCTGCCTCATTCATTACACACCTTCCAACTTCTGCAACAAATGAGTCGGGGTCCTACAGCCAACAGCCTCCTTCATTACACAGCCCTCATTCATCTGCAGAGCAGGTCCATTCTGTGCACTGATTGAGGGATGGATCCTGTGGAAAAAATAGTATGTGATTCTGTAATTAATGAATGGATCATAATGCATCCACAAAAGAAGCAGAATTAAGGTTGCACAGGCAACCTGAATTCTGGCATTTTCGAATTTTTTAAGTGCTTGACTTTGCAACCTTAATAACATTCTTTTAACATAGTGTTTTTATCTGTAATTTCCTAGATTTTTAAAAGAGCAAACAGAAAAAAAAAACAGAAATTCCATCATGTGGCATCACATTGATACCTACATGGACCCTTTAGATTCACCACACAAACCGTCATTTGAGTTACCAGCAGGGCCGGCTCCAGGGTTTTGGCCGCCCCAAGCAGCCAAAAAAAAAAAAACGTGATCGCGATCTGCGGCGGCATTTCGGCGGGAGGTCCATTGCTCCGAGCCAGAGTGAGGGACCGTCCGCCGAATTGCCGCCGAATAGCTGGACGTGCCGCCCCTCTCCGGAGTGGCCGCCCCAAGCACCTGCTTGACAAGCTGGTGCCTGGAGCCGGCCCTGGTTACCAGAATAAATGATAGCAATAATAGGTTGCAATCCTCTATGTGGACTGCAAAAACAACGAGGAGTCCTTGTGGCACCTTAGAGACTCCTCGTTATTTTTGCTGATACAGACTAACATGGCTACCACTCTGAAACCTGTCTCTATGTGGACTGGCACTAGAGGGGGATGAGACACACACTTCACCAGAGGGCTTCACAGATATTTGCTGACAGCAGAGGCATGGTGAGACTCAGGAATCTTGGATTCTATTCTAGATTCTCATCAAATCTCAGCCTCCCCTCCTATCTGACCTCCCTCCACAGCTTCTTGTCCCAGTCTCCCCTTCCCTGGCTCCTTCTCCTGATCTCTTTGCCCAGCCAATCCCCGTTCTCCCCCTTGCACTCCAGATTCTTGTCAGATCTGTCTCCCCTCCTCTCCCACAAGGTTCTCCCATCACCAAGCCAACTGGCTCCCAGTCATCCCCCCACAATTTTCCTCACCAGCTCTCCCCTAATTCCCAATCACAGTTTCTCTCCTCCCACCACTCCAGTCACAGTCTCACCTGACTCCTTGCTTAGAAAGAGATTTTAGCTGCTAAAACCTAAGTCTCTAATGAGCATGTACAAAGTGAGATTCTTCAAAGGCGTATAAATTGCCCATATTTGGATAGATTTTCACAGGAATGGCAAAAGGCAAATTCCTGGGACAAAGCCACCCCACTGCCAAATTTTCCAAGTCTCTGTTTCAAAGCACATATGTAATGCTGAGGAAATGATAACATGCACTTTGAATGGAAAGCCTTTTGTAAAACCAGTCTTCTGAATGAAATTCTTGCGGTCAGTTATCAAGAATATACCTTCGGTTTCTTGGCAGATATTTTTTAAAGGCATTTGATCAATTAATTACACGTCACCTGCTGAACATCTGGGAGAGTACCAAAAATAGCTGACTAGTCTTCTCTCAGACATACATTGGATGGGAGCATCACCTGACACCTAAAAGAAGGGAGAACATGCAATCATTCAACCATCAAAAGCTCATAGCTCTAATTAGCGTGGTCTAAATGTTAGCTACAGTCTTTCCAGATTAAACCAGAAACGTTTTTGGGGGGGCTGCTCATTAGGATGGAAACAGGAAGAAAACTCATAAGGTTTGCAGATTCCTCGTCTGCAGACTGTGTGGGGTACATGTGCTTCTTTGCTCTTCATTTCCATATGGGCAATAAAAGGGAGTTGACAGTATAAATTAGATACACCATGTATGCTTTAAGTATAGAATTGTCTTCTGTGACTAGGGGAAACTACAGTGTTCTGGCCATAGAGCATCACTAGTGACTGGTAGGCTTGGTTCTTACTGATTTCCCATAGGCAAGAATACACTACCCTTCTTCCTGTTTCATCTGTGCACAAGGCCCCCTGGCTGATCATATCTTAGCAAACTCTGTCACAAGAAATGCAGCTGCAATATCCAAACACAGTATCTACTCAGACTGTGTGTCCCAGGGTGGCTGGCCCCTTTAAATGAAGCAGGCCTAGTGCCTCGGGCTAGAATGGTTGCTCCCAGTTTGGCCAATTAAGAGGGTGGGGCAGTGGGGCAGCACCTGGGGCTATGAAGAGCCAGGCTGTCGGTGAGGAAGAGGGGGGAGCAAGAGCAACAGGCAATCCCGCGGGGGTGGGGGGAGGCATTGGGAACCTGCTGGGGAAAAAGGGTCTCCAGGGAGAAAGCTCGGGGGGTGCTCAGTGAAAAGAGGACGAGAAGGATCCTGTAATAGACCCTGAAGCAGGAGGGACTTAAAGAGGCAAAGGGGGAAATCCCCCTGGAGCTGGAGCCCGGATGGCTGGCAGAACTGTTTTTTGCGTTTTGCTTATGTTTGGGAAATACAACTGTCCCTGGAACGAGAATGTGGGTGTGGCAGTGGGTCCCCTGTGGGCTGGGGACAAGCCAGCGCCTTATTTACACTGCGGCCTTGCATGAATGAGAGCCAGGTAATGCTATTGGGTTTGGTGGAAAAGACATTTTCATGTTTCAAATAACTATAGTCATAATTAGATAGTCTGTCTGACAGCAGAAATGGCAATATTTGTTTTTCCCCCTCCAAAATCTGAAACAAGAATGAGAGCCATCAGAAAACGCCAAAGCAGCAAACAGGAGTAATCGATTGTAGACAAATCTGCAAAATGTGATCCTTTGATCATTAAAATGGCAATTGCTTAATTTGCAGAACAAAGAAAACAGAGTTATATAAAGGGGATTCTTTAAGTAAAGGAATGTTTGATCAGATTCATAGTTAAGGATGTGCACCATTTTAAATGGAAAATCCTTCAGTGCTGGTATGACTCTCTGAAGCCTGATCGGCACGTTACCCATATCAAACTGTCATTTGGATGCTCACCCACTGAAAATTCATTTAATGCATGTCCTTTAATTTACAAACACATGGAAATGAAAAAAATCCAGTTTGGCATCTAGTCATTTTGGATGGGGGGGAGAGATAGCTCAGTGGTTTGAGCACTGGCCTGCTAAACACAGCACTGTGAGTTCAATCCTTGAGGTAGGCCATTTAGGGACCTGGGGCAAAAATCTGTCTGGGGATTGGTCCTGCTTTGAGCAGGGGGTTGGACTAGATGCCTCCTGAGGTCCCTTCCAACCCTGATATTCTATGATAGTAACTTGGACATATCATGTGGCTCAGCAATCCCTTTCCAGCCCACATGGGTGGAGTTAAGCAGACATGGAATTCTGGCACCCTTTCAAGAGCATTAGGACCTGCACAACTTCCCATGCCAAGATTTTAATTGTTTCCTACAAGTGTGACACCACAAAACAGGCCACCGAGATGGTTTGAGTTCTCACTTGTATCCAAATTCATCTCTGTCTTCTTCTCAACATAGAAGCAGATGTACTCATTGTCACATGCCAGAGACTCACTAGGGACCAAGAGAACTTTAGCACAATATTTTAATCAATGAAAAAATCCATTTTATTGTTATTGCCACATAGATAAAGTTCCTTAATTAGATAAAGTTAATTAATTAGAGGTGGTCAAAAAAGCAAACAGGATGTTAGGGATCGTTAAAAAGGGGATAGAGAATAAGACTGAGAATATCTTATTGCCCTTATATAAATTGATGGTATGCGATTGAGTACAGATGTGGTCTCCTCATCTCAAAAAAGATATACTGGCACTAGAAAAGGTTCAGAAAAGGGCAACTAAAATGATTAGGGGTTTGGAACGGGTCCCATATGAGGAGAGATTAAAGAGGCTAGGACTTTTCAGCTTGGAAAAGAGGAGACTAAGGGGGGATATGATAGAGGTATATAAAATCATGAGTGATGTGGAGAAAGTGGATAAGGAAAAGTTATTTACTTATTCCAATAATACAAGAACTAGGGGTCAAAAAATGAAATTAATAGGCAGCAGGTTTAAAACACATACAAGGAAGTTCTTCTTCACACAGCACACAGTCAACTTGTGGAACTCCTTACCTGAGGAGGTTGTGAAGGCTAGGACTATAACAGCGTTTAAAAGAGAACTGGATAAATTCATGGTGGTTAAGTCCACTAATGGCTCTTATCCAGGATGGGTAAGGAATGGTGTCCCTAGCCTCTGTTTGTCAGAGGATGGAGATGGATGGCAGGAGAGAGATCACTTGATCATTGCCTGTTAGGTCCACTCCCTCTGGGGCACCTGGCATTGGCCACTATCGATAGACAGAATACTGGGCTAGATGGACCTTTGGTCTGACCCAGTACAGACGTTCTTATGTTCTTATGTTCCTTGGATTCACAGAGCATTAATTCTTAAAAAAAAAAAGTAAACAATCAGTAAATGAGTAAAACAGAACCAGACTCCTTTCCTCATGTTGGTTTGAATGGGTGAGCTGGCAATACCAGTTCTGCCAACTCTATCAATTTTATCACTTGTCTCATAATATTTGATGTTTTCCTTTGTGACACACCAGGACATAATCCAGGCTAATGAGTAAATATGTCACCCCTGCACTCTAACCTGAGGTGCCCTTCACAATGCTTTGCTGCAGTAGCCTCCAGCCTGGACTGCTCACCAACAGCCTCCAGCATAAAAGTCACTCCCGGCTATGTCTGCATGTGTGCTGCAGCCAGCCAGTCACAGCTTAGGTCCTACCAGCCTTGGTTATACTACAGCAGATCCCCAACACACTCCAAGTCTTAGATATTCCCCCAGAAGTGTATGTCCTTTACTGCCCAGCCCTCTCCTGGACAATACAAGTTGATATAAAGTCCGTTATTTCTTTAATAGAAATAATATGCACACAACTTGCGACCCCAAATGGCATTTCCCACACACTTCCATTTAAATACACCGGAGTAGATAAAACAATAAAACAAGTTCATTAGCTACAAAGAGATAGATTTTAAGGGAGTACAAGTAACAAGGCATAAAAATCATAAAATAAATTATTACAAGAAAAATAAAGATAAAATGCAACTGGTGTCTAACTTAACAAATTACATTAAATTCCAAGTAAAGTTTTCTCAGCATATGCTTTCAGCAGTCTTACTGATCAAACTTCTTAAGGCAGGATCCCTTCGCCTAGAGTTCAACAAATGCTTCCTTTGTTGCTTCTGGGGTCTTGAATACAATGGGCGGGGGGGGAAGGGATGCCTTGGGGCTCTTGTCCCTCCTTTTTATAGTTTCAGTTCCCCCCTGAAAAACATTTCCAATTAGAACCAGAAGACAAAAGGTCTATGGGGAAGGATGTTCCCTGCTGCTTTTTCCTCACCTGTTTGAGTGTCCTTTGTTTCCCCTTCCTGATTGATGACTCTGTTTACGGCTTAAATGCAAATTAAGCAGAGCACACATTATTTTGTTTGAGACAGACCTGTTTGCCAACCTCAGTTTGGAACTTGTGTTAATAACAATATACAGTGAAATCTTATAATTTGACATACAATGTTGCCACAGATATTTTATCGGGATAATAATGATCAGCAAATTATGAATTTTGAAGTGATACCTCACAAGGCATACTTTGTGCAAAGATTATTACAATAGTGTGTAGGATGTGGACACAGGGGTACATTCTGTCACATCTTTACAACCCCAACTCCTGGCATCACGTGATTTACATGAGAATCTCAGTTTTCCTGGAAAAAAAAAATAGTTCTCCACAACTATGAGAGTTTGAAAAAGTTTGAAAACATGAACCTTAAAGGCTGAAAAATCAGCAGGCAATTTTTTAACGGTGAGGGTAATTAACCATTGAACCAACTATCTTACGGATATAGTGCATTTTCTGAATTTGAGTTCTCTAAATCAAGATTGGATGGCTCCTTCTTAAAGATAAACTCTAGCTGAACCACACATTATTAGACTTGACACAGGAATCATGTGGTGAAATCATGTTATACAGGAGGTCAGATTAGGAGACTAATAGGTCCTTCTGGTCTTAAATTCTATAAATCTATGAAAGAAAAAGAACCCAAAATGTATTATTTTTAAATCTCATGGCTTTTAGGACAAACTCATGATTTTTGTAGGTTTGGAAATGGAAATACTTCTCTTTTTCTTGGGCTTCTGCTTCTCAGGCCTCGCGCCTTTTGTCTTCCAGCTCCAGGGCTCTCTGGCATGCTGCTATTTCTGCTGCCAGTTTCTGCTTCACTGCTTCCAGCTTTTGCTTCTCAGCTTCTATTCCGAGCCTTTTGGTCTGCTCTGCTATCTCCATCCTTTGAACCTCCACCTGAGACAGTTTGAATTTCAGAGGCTGCCTCACTCAGAACTATTGTGTTCATCTTCCAAGCTCAGTCCCTTTGGTGTATCTCTTTGCCATCTATCCTGCTTACTCATCTTATACTTGCCTTTGTTTTATTTCCTTTATCCACAATAAATCACTGGAAAATAACGAACTATCCTTTTTTTTGGTCTGTTCCCAACCTTCTCACTGGTGAATCTCTCAGAAACTAGTGTATAAGTACTTGAAGTGCGATCCTTAGCTAGTCAGGAAACTGGGTATAAATCCTGCTGACTACATCACTGTGGTGCTCCCCAGGGGAGTCCAGGGCTATAAAGCATGTCACCAACACCTGCCTTAGTGTGAAGCAATCTTATCTGTTCCTGCTGTGGATCAGCTCCCTGAAATCACCAGCCTCTAGCAGCACAAGCACTGCCTTCCAGGCCCCTGCAGGTCTCACTCTGTCTGTACAGGTTGCGATAGGCACATGCCTACCCCCGAGACCTCAGAGCACTCCCTGCAGTCTCCAGCCCCTTATCCACTGAATAGTCACAGAATTATGAGGCCTGCTGTTCCCAAAAGAACAGTACAAACCCGCCTGTAAGATTCAACTCAGGACCATCTCTTTGTTTAACACCACAGCACTGAGATATATTTATAGTGAAAACAAGAATAAGTTTATCATCAAAGGATAGAGATTTCATAGATTCATTCATAGATTCATAGATTCTAGGACTGGAAGGGACCTCGAGAGGTCATCAAGTTCAATCCCCAGCCCGCATGGCAGGACCAAATACTGTCTAGACCATCCCTGATAGACATTTATCTAACCTACTCTTAAATATCTCCAGAGATGGAGATTCCACAACCTCCCTAGGCAATTTATTCCAGTGTTTAACCACCCTGACAGTTAGGAACTTTTTCCTAATGTCCAACCTAGACCTCCCTTGCTGCAGTTTAAGCCCATTGCTTCTTGTTCTATCCTTAGAGGCTAAGGTGAACAAGTTTTCTCCCTCCTCCTTATGACACCCTTTTAGATACCTGAAAACTGCTATCATGTCCCCTCTCAGTCTTCTCTTTTCCAAACTAAACAAACCCAATTCTTTCAGCCTTCCTTCATAGGTCATGTTCTCAAGACCTTTAATCATTCTTGTTGCTCTTCTCTGGACCCTTTCCAATTTCTCCACATCTTTCTTGAAATGCGGTGCCCAGAACTGGACACAATACTCCAGCTGAGGCCTAACCAGAGCAGAGTAGAGCGGAAGAATGACTTCTCGTGTCTTGCTCACAACACACCTG
Organism: Malaclemys terrapin pileata; assembly: GCF_027887155.1. Classification (NCBI taxonomy): domain Eukaryota; kingdom Metazoa; phylum Chordata; order Testudines; family Emydidae; genus Malaclemys; species Malaclemys terrapin. The sequence continues at coordinate 144,778,592 of NC_071508.1, read as the reverse complement.
TTAATACATCCCAGAATCATGTTTGCTTTTTTTGCAACAGCATCACACTGTTGACTCATATTTAGCTTGTGTTCCATTATAACCCCTAGATCCCTTTCTGCCGTACTCCTTCCTAGACAGTCTCTTCCCATTCTGTATGTGTGAAACTGATTTTTTCTTCCTAAGTAGAGCACTTTGCATTTGTCTTTGTTAAACTTCATCCTGTTTAACTCAGACCATTTCTCCAATTTGTCCAGATCATTTTGACTTATGACCCTGTCCTCCAAAGCAGTTGCAATCCCTCCCAGTTTGGTATCATCCGCAAACTTAATAAGCATACTTTCTATGCCAATATCTAAGTCGCTAATGAAGATATTGAACAGAGCCAATCCCAAAACAGACCCCTGCGGGGATAGCTGAGGGGGTACAGTTGGGAGGGTGGGAGGCAGTACTCACTGGAGGCGGGGTGGGGGAATAGCTGAGGGGGTACAGTTGGGAGAGTGGGAGGCGGTACTCACTGGAGGCGGGGTGGAGGTATAGCTAAGGGGGTACAGTTGGGAGGGTGGGAGGCGGTACTCACTGGAGGCAGGGTGGGGGGATAGCTGAGGGGGTACAGTTGGGAGAGTGGGAGGCGGTACTCACTGGAGGCGGGGTGGGGGGATAGCTGAGGGGGTACAGTTGGGAGAGTGAGGAGCGGTACTCACTGGAGGCGGGGGGGGAGGGGGAGTGTCACTCCCAGTCACAGTGGGAGGGTGGCTGACACAAGCCCATCACGCAGCAACAACCATCAGTCACAGCACCTCCCTGCAGGACCCCTCCCCAGGGCTGGAAGCCGGGGCCTTGGCATGCAGGATCCTGCAGCTGTGGCTGTGGGGAATGGGCCAATCAGGAAGCGGACCAATTGGGGCTCTTTCTGAACTGCTGTGTCTGCTCTGAAAAAATCCAAGGCTTTGCCTGTTATTTGAAAAATCCGCCCTGACAGAGGACAGAGGCTCAAAAAAGAGGCAATGTCCGGGAAAACCTGGACATATGGTAACCCTAATACAACCAGTTGATTCAATTGCTTATTCTTTGAGGTTCAGACCCCCTGTTCTCCTGTTGGGGTGCCTGGACTCTGATCTTAATTAGTTTTGAGAGACAGCTCAACACATTTATGAATGGAATTGTACGATGGGATTGCTTGTGAAGGTGGGGGCAGGGCTTGGCAGCCCTGGGATACCTTCCAGTTTATGGCTTATGTTCCTAAAACTCATCTTCAGAGCTTCAGCTGGTCACATACAGGGGTCAGGAAGCGATTCCTCCCTCCCCTTGTCTTGTGAGGGGGGCGGGGTTTGGTCTCCTTCCTCTGACACATCAGAGATGGCAACGACTGGTGACAGAACACGGGACGGGACCAGTACTCCAAGATGGCACCAACCATTCTCTCTGTCACGTGCTTGGCTGGCTGGTTCTTGCTCACATGCTCAGGATCTAACCGATCATCATATGTGGGGCTGGGAAGTAATTTCCCCCCAAGCCAGACTGGCAATGACCTTGGTGGTTTGTTGCCTTCCTCTGCAGCATGGAGTGTAGGTCATTCACCAGGATTATCTGGGTGTATTTCACTTAATGAATTCCTTGGCACTGCAGAGGCCTTGGGCATGTGTGCACCCTGGTTCTTCCTCTTCTCTGCCTGTGGCACATAATAGTTTAGTCTCCTGTGGGCTGTAATATTTTAGTCTAATTTGGGCTGTTGGGTTAGTGTGCAGGTGCTGGGTGGTGTTGGTGTCCTGTGATATACTGGAGGTCAAACTAGATGATCTGTGCTCCCGTCGGGCCTTAAACTCTACAACTGGCTTCACCTCGCAAAGGGGTGTTGAGGCAGCAATAAGGTGAGGAGAATCTGCCAAGTTCCTATCCTCTGTCCCCACAGGCATTACTCCAGTCATTAGGCTGGTATAACTAATGTAGAGTGGCTCTGGTCCTACTCCATGACCTGAGGAAGGAGTCTTCCATCCTGTCCCACCAAGAAGTTCCCTGTTTCTGGGGATGGAGGCTCAGAGGAGTTTGGCTTCAATGAGTAATAAATATAGGTAGAGCATTAAACAGAACATTGCTGGAGACTGGAAGGAGAAGCAAAAAAAAAAAGAATGGTTCATACATATTACAGTCCTATAAAAGAGAAAGAATGCTTAAATGAGCATTAAAGAGAGCTAACTCAATTACAGGCATGAGGAAGCCAGTTTAATTGCCTATTGTGCAGCTGTACTTAATTTTGTAACTGGGTTTTACAGCCATCCTAGCTATAACACAATGCTCCATACAGTCAGAATGATTTACTCTGTACTTTTACCATTCTATTTTATACATATCTATATCTGTGTGTGGATGTTTTGGGTGTGTGCACGCATACTAATGATTCTGTTAGGCCAAATTCAGATCTCCTTACTCAGGCAAAATTCCCATAGACTTCAATGGGAGGTTTGCCTCAGTAAGACCTTGGGGTCAGATTGTGCCCTATAGATCCACATAGAAAGAGATGCTCCATGTATGACTCTAATCCCAAGCCAAGTAGAATAGAAACACATTGGCCCAGGGGGAGGGCACACAGTGTCCACCTGGGCAATTTTAGGGGACTTCACAGGAAAGGTATTTAGCTTACGGTAGATCCTTTAGAGGCATCTGGACCTGGATTCTCTCCACACTGTAGCAGCCTCTCAAAGTCCCAGCAAAGTTACATAATAGCCTTAAATTATTCCTTAGCATCCTCGTCATGACCAGCTTCCATGTTTTGGAAACATGACCCTGTCTACACTAAGTGTTTACTGGTGTTTAAAACCATGTTAATAAAAAGGCATGTTTGCTAACAGACCGCACATTTTCCTAGTGTATACAAATCTTTTGTGAATAACCAGAAGGTTATTGATTTGGTTGGCCATTAGAAAGACTGGCAAGTAAACTGTTGCTCAAATAACCAGCAGGCAGTTAGGTGGCTGTTTAGATAGTCAGCAATCCATTAGCTGAATTGCCAATAACCATCAGACCACTAGCAACCAACTAACTGGCAAATGATCACTAACAAATTAGCAGCCAACTGCTGCTCAAACAAACTGAACAAGTTCCCCATGTTTAATTTTGTTGCCAGAAATATTGGATCAATGTTATCTCAGTCATACCCTCTGTTGAACTCAGTACAGTCACTTTAGGTATATATTTGGCCCATCCCCAGGACATGCACCAGACAGGAAAGGGAGAACAGTTGCATTTAGTCCTTTGACACTAAATAGCCAAGAGCAAAATGGATCCACTGGGTTAGTTTGAACAGAACACAAACACAGTTTTTGTTACAAATACCACTGCAATATATAACTTATACCCTGTAGCTGTTGGCCACCAGCATTCTAACCACCATTGAGCTGTGTGAAATATCTGCAAATAAAATGAAATAAACAGTGAGCAAATGCTGAGACATTGTGACCAGGGACCTTTTGGGGCCCAACTGGAAGAGGGCACTGTCGTACATAAGGGTTACAGGGATCTCCTCGGTCTGGTATCTTCATACTAGTTCACCAAAGAATGTCAAGATTCATCTCTACTGACGCCTGTTTAACACTGGTCATCATTATCCGTACAGACATTTTACAATGATTATCTGTAAGAAGCTATGTTTATATACTGAAATTATGTTCGTACGGTCTGTGAATTGGAGCTGGTCACCAGAACATGATACACAAGTTTCTTTCAGGCAAGAGATATTTATCTATCTGGCTGGCTATATTTAAATTGTATGGTTCACAATGGACACTCATCTACAGTTTGAGCTGAATGTTAATGAAGGGATTGTAAAATCCTCAATAGAGGGAAATTACAGGAAGAAACAAACCACCAGGAGAGAGTCCTGTTTGCAAGTGGAGACAATAGATATTTGGACTACAACCATAGGTACAGGGACTCATTCTGCATCCTTCAACTAGGAAATAAACTGACAGTGTGTTTGCTTCATGGAAAAAGGATCAGCACCAGACTTGGCTGAAAAATACTGGAAAGACCCTGGGTTGAGCTTTAGTAGAGGCGCGTCTTGTTAATGAGGTTTAGGGTCTAGAAAGCACTTACGATTTCATGTTATACGTAACCATTTGTTTCCATTATTTCTACTTGTCTCTTCTTGAATCTCTGGTCCTTGTTAAATAAACTTCTTGTGTTCACTATAAACAAATCTGAGTGCCATGTGTTAAGCAGAGCTGTGATCTGAGGTGTAACTGGTAAACTGGGAGAACTGTCAATATCACTATCCCCATTCTATTGATGGGAAGTAGAAACAGTCGCTGCTAGTACCCAGCACTCCCTATGTGCGAGCCACCTCCAAATATGCGCTCACTCAGATGAAAGGTGCGCCTGAAGAGAAAGGAAGGTGAATCCATATTAACTGGAACAAGTATGAATTTGGACACAACACATTTACTTACTGTCCTTATGGTTGCAGAAAATTCAGTGCCGATTTCAAGCTGGGATGGTTGGGACTGGCCACATGGTTTATTGCATACAGTGTTAGTTCAGGTTCTTTGATTGGCTGAGCCGACCCCATGTAGTCAGGAGGGTCAGCAGAAGCTATTTTGGCTCTCTTGTCTTTGATGCTGATATTTGTGACTTGGTCTAAAATTCTCATATACTCATCCAGGCCTGTATTAATTACTGTGATAACTACTTTTTCACTAGCTCCTTATAAATTAGGAAGAAAACTTCTAGAATGTAGAAATTAGCTACACCATATAGTCCTTTAAGTATAGAATTGTCTTCTGTGACTAGGGGAAGCTGTGATAGCTCCATGTACTTACTACTAGCCCTGGATGCCTAGTTATCCTTGCCCTTTGTTTATGTGCCCTTTGACCTGTTGAGCCAATATTTGTCTTATAAATGGTACTTCAGCACTAATGTCCCTGATGTCCACCAGCCCAGACATTTGTGCAACAGATGGCGTAAATGTACAGCAATGTACCACACACTTGCTGAATAACTGAAAACACCAGGTTTCTTTTACATCAAGCAGTATAACACTTCCTGAAAATAATTGAATTCTAACTTTGTAGACATTTTAGAGTCCACTCTGGGATGAGACATGTTCTTTCTCATCACTTGGGAACTTGTATGTATCCCTGGATAAAAAGAAAGCTCTCCTCAGTGAAGGTACAGTGCTTTCAGTTTCAGATCTTCAGTCAGCACGTGTTCCTCCATGGTCCTATTAGTCCATGTGGGTGGGGTTATCAAAAGTACCTACATGATTTAGGAGCACAAAAGCCCAGATCTTCAATGGGAGATAGGTGCTGTCCTGGGGCCAATAATCCTTCAGGACAGGGGTGGGCAAACTACAGCCCGGGGGCCACATGCGGCCCTTCAGACGTTTTAATCCGGCCCTCGAGTTCCCACCAGTGAGCAGGGTCCAGGGCTTGCCCCACTCTGGCACTCCAGCCGGGGAGCAGGGTCAGGGGTTTGCTCTGCTCCATACGTGCCGTGGCTCCGCACGGCTCCCGGAAGTAGTGACATGTCCCCACTCTGGCTCCTATGCATAGGGACAGCCAGGGGGCTCCACATGCTGCCCCCACAGCTCCCATTGGTTGGGAACTGTGGCCAATGGGAGCTGCAGGGGCAGCACCTGTGGATGGAGCAGCACACAGAGCTGCCTGGCCGCGCCTCTGCATAGGAGCCGGAGAGGGGACATGCCGCTGCTTCCGGGAGCTGCTTGAGGTAAGCGTTGCCTGGAGCCTGCAACCCGACCCCCTCCCGCACCCCAAACCCCTGCCCCAGCCCTGATCCCCCTCTCACTGTCCAAACCCCTTGGTCCCAGCCCAGAGCACCCTCCTGTACCCACAACCCCCAATCCCCAGCCCCACCCCAGAACCCGCACACCCAGCCGGAGCCCTCACCTGCTCTCCCGCACTCCAACCCCCTGCCCCAGCCTGGATCCCCCTCTCATACCCTGAACTCCTCATTTCTGGCCCCACCCCAGAGCCCGCACCCCCAGCCAGAGCCCTCACCCCCTCTCACATCCCAACCACCAATTTTGTGAGCATTCATGGCCCCAGGGCCGGCTCCAGGCACCAGCTTCTCAAGCAGGTGCTTGGGGCGGCCGCTCCGGAGAGGGGCGGCACGTCCAGGTATTCGGCGGCAATTCGGCGGACGGTCCCTCACTCCGCCTGGGAGCGAAGGACCTCCCGCCGAATTGCCGCCGCAGATCGCAATCACGATCGCGGCTTCTTTTTTTTTTGTTTTGTTTTGTTTTGGCTGCTTGGGGCGGCCAAAACCCTGGAGCCGGCCCTGCATGGCCCACCCTACAATTTCCATACCCCAATGTGGCCCTCGGGCCAAAAAGTTTGCCCACCCTTGCTTCAGGAGAATTAGGGTCTTATTGGCCCATATCAATTGTGCGGGCTACACCGGTGAGCAATCCAGTGTGCCCGGGGTGCCCGGTAGCTAATTCGAATTGAAGCCGCTGAGTTAGGAGAGGTTTCAGTATAGTGTAGCGTAGTATAAACATACAGTCTGCAGAAGTTCTAGGGTCAACAGTAAGAGTCCTAACAGACCTGTCAGATTCTCTGAGGAGGGAGCTGCCTTACGTCAACCTAACTCTGTAGTGTAGACCAGGCCTAAGTAACACACCGATCAGGACGACCATGTTTAACACCTTTGTTTTCCCTCAAGTGATCTTTTCTGGTTTGCTGAATGGCAGAGGAGAAAAGTAGCAGTACGTAGTTTGCTCAGGGTTGGTGCCAGCATTGCCAATGCTCTGGTCATTGGGACGTCTTTAGATGTGTGGTACCACAGCCACCTCACAGAGCAGCAACACCAGCAGAGAGGGCAATAGCATGCCTTTATAACTAAAGTTTGGGGGATGAACCAGAAATACCTGGTGATCATTTGAAACTAAGACACATGAGAACAGTAGCTCCCAACTTCTCTTTGGGTATTTTCCATTATGGGTCTTTTAACTTTTATCATCATCATTACATTGATCCATTAACCTAATTACAAATACGTAACGAACTAAAAGGCAATAACACGAATTAAAGTAAACAGAACTTTTCCCCATTAGTAGTTACAGGAATAGAAGAAAATCCTAAGGCAAATCACACCATTCTCATAGATGTAATAAAAATGGAAAATGTTTTCTTAGCAGCAAGGGACACAGAGAAATGTACAAAACATAACAATCTGGTACATAATAGGCAGACATTTTTTAGAACCACAAATTGTTTTAGTCCACTGGAAAAATTACTTAGATAAATTAATTTGCATTCCAGAAGTAAAAAATCATCCAGATCATCATCATTTAAATCTCCCTGCCGAGGTCTAGGCTCTTGAAATGTCCTGCTATTTACTTGTGATATTATTATGAATTATTTATTACAGTAGCATGTAGAAATCCCAGTCAGGATTCAGGGCACCATCATGCTAAGCAGTGTACAGACAATTAATAAAGAAGATAGTTCCTGTCCCAGAGATGTTATAATGTAGGTAGACATAAAAACCTCTTAGCAGCACGGAAGTAAAAACAAAAGACAGAAGCTTACAGATCTCCCTTAATAGTATGTTCCAGCTTTATTTCTTCTGGACTCATGCTGTCCTAATCCACAAACTTCACTTGGGTGAGGGTATGGGGGAGTCCCCTAGGAGTTGACTCTGCAGTGTGAATGGCCACAAATCTACGATGGACTTAAGGATGTGCTTTGCTGAATCAGGGCCATGTAACAGAAACACACCAGTTCTGCTGCCTTTAGCGCAGGGGTTCTCAAACTTCACTGTACCACGACCCCCTTCTGACAACAAAAATTACTACAAGACCCCAGAAGGGGGGACTGAAGCCTGAGCCCCACCACTGTGGGGGGGGGGCAAAGCTGAAGCCCCAGGGGGCCTGTAACCTGATCCCTGCCACCCAGGTCTGAAACCCTCTGGCTTTGGCTTTGGCCCGGGCCCAAGCAAGTCTAAGCCAGCCTGGTAACCCCATTAAAATGCAGTCGTGGCTCACTTTGGGGTCCCAACCCACAGTTTGAGAACCACTGCTTTAGAGCATTCTGCTGCTACAGAGGAGGGGTTAACATCACACAACAAATAAAGCATGATTCACACCCAATCTAGCTAGGCGTCATGTTGGGCCGAACCCTCACATATTCTGACCATCTTACAAAGACAGCCACTAAGGTCAAAATGCACAACAACCTGCTCAGAAAACTGGCCAGAATGACATGGGGAGCCAATGCCCAAACATTACGCTCTTCAGCTGTGGCACTCTGTTACTCAGTAGAAGTGTACTGCGCTTCAGTATGGGCTCACTCGTCTCACACAAAGATGATTGATGTACAACTTAATTCCACCAGGCACACTTAACTCTACTCCTCCACCATAGTTCCTGGTTCTCTGCAATATTGCTCTGCCCAGTGTTCGCAGAGAGGAAAGTGTAGCAAAGCTTGTGATGAAATTGCGTGATAGGCCATATCTACCACTAATTAAAGACTTGTTCAATGCACCACATAGTCAACTGCCTTCATGTCGCCCGGTGTGGATACGTTTACCAGGTGAGGGATTTACGGTAGAGGACACGTGACAAGCTTCACAGTCTGCAATGAAAGTGACAAATAATCATCTTGTCTCGGACCCCATTCAACGTCAACCCAGGTTTGATTTATCGCAAAGGCAATGGAGTCTTCTGAACTGGTTTCATATCAGACATGGAATTTGTGCTGCAGCAGAATTTCAGTGGTGTTTTAGAGACAGTCCTCTATGTCAATGTGGGCAGCCACAAACCATGACACATATTGTTGAGGACTACAAAATGACTCAATTTCCTGGAGGTCTTCGTGCCTTGAACATCGTTGATAAGAACGCTGTGGTTTGGCTTGACCGGATTGCATACGCCAAATAAATAAATAGAGGAGGGGGCAATATTTTATCTATAATGTTTATAAATACTGGAGATTATCTCCTTGCTCTTTGCTTTTCAGTTTAGGGCTCAGGAAGGGTGTGGGGGGGGAAGGAGGGAAGCAAGCAAACAGTACAGAATTCAATACAATTCCTGAGTTAAACCAGAGATACAGGAAATCACTGTAGACAATACCTTGTTAACTTCCTAATGTGACCAAATTAAACAGTAAAACACAAACAAATAACACAGTGCTGCATTTCAGATGTCTGACTCAGTATCAGAACCATTAATTAATTCGGCAGCCAGAAGGGGAAACAGCCATACATACTAAAGGGACAGTGCCAACAAAAAGCTCACACTTGTGTGAAATTTGTATCTACTACTGTTACCACAAAGATTAGAGATGACTATAAAGGGAAAGATTGGGGGGGGGACTATCGTTTATAACATGTTCATTTTGCACAACTGACAGCACTTTATGTCTAATCAATTTTGCTTATTTCCCGATATAGAAAGCCAGGCTTTCCTGTTTGTGTGGGTCTTTCTCAGAGCACCAAGTGAAAGAAAAACACTAACTCTAAAGCTGCAAAAATTGGCAACGGGACTCTGGGATAAGTGTAATACCTGAAACTACTTCTAATTAATGTTTTTAAATTCACTAAGGACCAGTTTCCATTACTCCAACTCACATTGAGTAATACCTTATTCCAGAAGTAAGGCTGCTGAAATCAGTGGGACCATTTGTGTAGTACAGTATTGTTCACCATAAAGAGGGCAGGATTTGGCCCTAGAATTTAAGTTGATGATGTCTAAAGAGACAAGACAGACAAAAGATGGGAAGGCGAACAGAGGTCAAGTGACATGCCCAGTCTGGCACAGCAAGGAGTAAAACGTCCTCCTCTGTCTCGGTTCAATGCCCTAGCCACTGGCCTATTACCTTCCCGCGTGGACTGCCACTGAAGTGAACAGGGCTCCTCATATGTCCACAGAGTCTGCTGCTTGATCAAATTGCAGGATCGGGGCCATAGTTAGGAGTGACGGATACTGCACATGTGAGGTCAGGGGGTCATGTTTGCTTGTTTTGAAGATGTACGATTAGTTAGCTAGTATTGTAGCATGGCTGTTAAAGGCAGCTTGAACATAGTTTTCTACGAGGATGATGTAATTGGGGTGGGGAATCTACTATAAACACTAACTACAGATAATCTTAATTTAATGCTAGCTTGAGTCAACCATTTGCATATAAATTTTTAGCTCCTAAAATTTATTAGCAGCAAGGAGATGATGGTATAACAAGTTGATGAGTTGGTATGAGATCATATTTAACTTAATGTGAGGCTTGTGGACTTTGCTTTCTTGGAGGAAGCACTCATTGCGTGTAGTACAGTAAAAACTGTCTCTTAAAACAAAAGGATGAAATAGTTCCCTTGACAAAGCAGCAGCACGGTAATTATAAATCTGCCATGCTCCATATTTTATTACAGTTTCATAGCAAAGGAGAGAATTTACGATGTGAGACAAAAAGCTCAGCTAGCCTTCGTCTGTCAGTCGGGTACCTATCTTAATTCATATCTGAAATATTAGCTCATATTTGAACTGAATGTAAGATTTTGAACATCCTTTTAAACTCAAGTTTGTTGAAATTAGAAGAATTTTCCACCTTTCTAGTTTAAAGGGAAAACAAGAAACATGAATTACTTGAACATCTGTGCAGAAAGGCCACTTAACTCATTTAATGTGTCCAAAAAAACCCCCAAACCCTACAAGAGTAGTATCCTACTCAATTACATGGAAGTAGTAAACCAAGATAACACTGCTGGTCCATGCAGTGTTGTTGTAGCCAGGTTGGCCCCATACTGGCTAGGGGGCTTTCCCAGGGCACCTGGCTGGTCGGGCTGGCAGAGCCTGTAGTAGTTTTGGTCCCCTTCTTCCTAGCGAAAGGAGGGGCTGCAGCCCTTTGTGGTGTTGTGCTGGCCCAACGGGATCACACTTTCTTCTGCATTTACCTGGACCTTTAAGGTTGCAGGTTCCAATTTGCTCCACCACATCATCTCCACAGAGATCTTTCTGAGCAAATCAGGGGGTTACAGGTCGCATACCCAGATAACATGGTTCAATCTGGGCTGACGGTGGGTGAGCTTAACCTTTGGTCAGTCTGGAAAGCCTTGCCTCTTACTAGTAGTCCTGTGACAACATATTTCACCAAGCAATAACAGATGGCCTTTCAGGAATACAAAAAACGTGAGATCAGAAGATGAGTCCTTAAGATACAGTGTTGGCTCCCCCCTCCTTTAGGGTCCTGGTTAAGGGGTGCAAACGGTCCAAGTTCCATTAAACTCCTGTATGTCCTGCCTGTTATTTCTTCACTCATCTGTCCACTCATCCTTTCATTCTCTCTGCATTTCTGAAAATATTCAGGGCTTTTACTGGCAAAGAACTGTGGAACTAGCAACAATTTTGCTTAGACTGATAGGGTCGGAGTCACCCCTTGGCAACAGAGCTGTCTGAAATTCTATTAATATAAAACTTTTTTAAACTACAGAAAAATTACAAGTTTGCAAACCAAGAAAACTGAAGTTTATAAAATAACGCCTCGCTCACAACACTCTCTTGAAAGGCGTCATAAGGAAGGAACCTGTCAATAGTATTTTGAGCAATGCTTCATGTCCTCTTTTAATGTCTTCTTTTTAAACAGTTTCCAAACTCCAACTCCTTTGCTCCCAACTCAGAACAGACTAATAAGAACACCACCTCAGGGAAAAGACTAGCACACAGACATACTTCCTCTTCAGAGGATCAAACAGACGAGACTGTTCCTTTTCAAGTTTTATTAATCCTGGTTCATAATTTCCACCACATCGTTAGTCATTTCCTAGTATTGAATAGTTGGTAGCAGCAGCATTAAGCAGTAAATAGCAAGATAACCATGACACCTGCAATTCCTTGATTGAGACTTGCCCACAATCACGTATGGGTGAAAGGAGAAGAGGTACAAATTAAAAAAGGCAAACCATTTAAAAATGCAGGGTAGTTTTGATCTCATGCTCATTTCTTTCATCTACATTATCTCCCCAGCTGGCCCTGAATGTCAGCCATATGTCAGGCAGAAAGAAGGTTTGAAAATTAGGTAGTTTTTGCCAAAAACCTTCTAGAGAGAAGGACTGGCTTTGTAAGAGGAACTTGCTCATTATCATCATTTATTACGCTTGTAGCTTTTTTCTGGCCCCTTTCCAGTTTGTCAACGTCCTGCTGACACCAGGACTGGATACAATATTCAAGTGACTTAAAACGATCTGTTTTCTGTAGGTTTTTTTGAACCATCCTATAAAGGTTATTACAAAATCATCTTCCTTCTATAGGATGGTTCAAAAGACCTACAGGAAGGCTATCATTGTCTTTTAATTTTTATAGGGGTTTAGACTGACTGCTATAGAATCCTCATGAATTTCTACAGAACCCTATTGGTTTCACTCCTACTAGGCTTTTCCATAAGGCTCCATCACAAAATTGCCATTTAAGGATTTTCCTTTGATTCTCTTCCTCCTTTCAATCTAGACTGAGTCTTTGGGTCAACGCCCGTGGTAAGGGGCAGCACGTAGCTGTGCCACATCAGGAGGAGCCCTTAGAGAAATAGTGACTCAGAGTTACAATTCCAACCTTATTTTCCACAAAGGTAATTTGCCATTTACTATGAGTAGCGTCCTTCCCCACACCTTCAACCAGCTCAACATTTTGGACTGGCATGTTGCGTTGGAACCAAGGGTCTCCCCACTCCCTACCCCTCTCTGCTCATTGGCACGTAGGGGAAGGAGATCCTTGGTACTGCCCCATCCTCAGCTCTCTTTGCCACCTCTCTACCCACCTCTTGGGACCTGGAGAGTACATGCAGCCCCTCTTCTCTCTCGCCCCCCTAGACCTGAGGTCCAGGGAGCCCTAACAAGGTTGGAGTCTTAGCCCCCAATCTGCTGTGTTAGGCCAACCACCACCTGTCCCTCACTCTGATGCTTTTTGGAATAAGGCCTGTGTAAGTGCTGTTCTTGGCCCAAGAATCCATGCTTCTCCGCCTTGCTTCTTTCTTATTACGTAATCAAACTCTCCACCCACATCCGTTTTCCCTCCACTCTCCAAGACGGTCATCATTCTAGCCTTGAGCTCACCTGCTGTAACTTTGCCCAGCTCCCCAAATGCAGTCAGAATGAGCATCTTGCTTAGGGTCTGATCCTCAGCTCACTGAAGTCAAGAGCTTTTTCACTCACTTCAGTGGGCTTAGGGCAAAGCCCTCAATTCCCAGCCCTGGGAACACAGACATTTCTTGCCAGGTTGTTATCAGAAATATGAAATAATTTCTTCTGCTCTCTCTTCATTAGTAAAGGTAATAGGCTTGGGATGAAGGGACAACCTAATGAGTAAAGGGAGAATGGATAGCTTTGTGTTTATGGCAAAGGAGGAACAAGGTATATTCCTGGCTCCGCCACAGACATCCTGTGTGACATTAGGTAACAAGCCACTGTAGTCAGATTTTGCAACCAAGACACAACTCAGTCTCTGTTTTCACAGGCACAAACAGTAATTAAAAATTTTACTCACTTGTAGGTACAAATAGGTAGTTAAATGTCTAACGCCTAATTTTTATACCTATAATCCACTGTGGCTGCAAAAATGTAGGTACAATTACTAGCAGGTACAAAACTGTGCCTGCAATAATTCTCACTCTTAAAAGCTGTGTAATCCATAAGCCATTTGCAGTGCACACAACTTTAATAGCCCTACAAATTCATGAACAATGTTACATATTATGTGCCAGTAGATAGCATTCTGTATTAACTATTATCTACATGTACACACATGTATTCAACTCTTTTATATACATTACACACAAATAAATTAATGTAAAAGAGCATTAAAGTTACAAAGTCAAGGACTCAAAAGTTAGCAGGAGCCAGAATTGAAGTTGCCCAGCTCCCTTGTGCATATGCATTTTGAGACAATCTTTAATCACATGATCGCCCACTATTTTTTCCACTGGACCCCTGCTTCATTCGGTGCACAGAATGGACAGTGCTCAATGAATGGGAAGAACTTCAATATTTCTTATTATCCTCCTTGTTCAACGTGTGGCCCTAGGCCTTATTTGTTGCACACCATCCAAACCCTGCTCTGAATACAGAATTATAAATTTCCTCAAGCACCATAAAATAGTCCTCATCACCATGGTATGTTAGTGTTTTACTAACATAAGTGAATTTATCTTCACAACAGCTCTGTGAGGCAAACTGGGACTGTTATCCCTGTTTGACATATAGATAAAGATAGGGAAAAAAGGAAGTGTTTTCATACCCATTTTACAGATGGGGAACCAAGATACACAGGGAATCAAGTGATTGGCCCAAGATCATACAGGAAGTCTGTGGCACAGCCAGGAATTGAACCATGTTTCCTGAATCCCTGTCCTGTGCCTGGACCACAAGATCATCCTTTCTCTTAATCTCTGGGGTAGTCTCCCCAGGGGAGCTAGGTATCATCTAGGTCAGTGCCTCTCAAAGCCAGTCCGCCACTTGTTCACAGAAAGCCCCGGCGGTCCGGGCCAGTTTGTTTACCTGCCGCGTCCGCAAGTTCGGCTGATCGCGGCTCCCACTTGCTGCGGTTCGCTGCTCCAGGCCAATGGGGGCTGCGGGAAGGGCGGCCAGCACATCCCTCGGCCCGCGCCGCTTCCCGCAGCCCCCCATTGGCTTGGAGCGGCGAACAGCAGCCAGTGGGAGCCGCGATCGGCCGAACCTGCGAACGCGGCAAGTAAACAAACCGGCCCGGACCGCCAGGGGCTTTCCCTGAACAAGCGGCGGCCCGACTTTGAGAAGCACTGATCTAGGTATCAGATGACACCCAGCTTCCCAGGGAGTCACTCAACTCCTGGTGAATTCAATGGGAGTCAACAGTGCTTGAAACCCCAGAGGTTGCTCAGCACCTTGCAGGATCAAGCCCCAATACTGAAAGCACACCATTTCATGTGTTATCTTAGAGAGATTAATTGTAATGAGTTTTAATGCAAGGGAGGGATAAGTCATTTGTGGAGTTGTATAGGAAGAGGGGAAGCTTTATAATGGAACATAACAGCCTATCGGTACTTTGAAAAGTTGCCTGGCCTGACCAGCACCTTCAGAGAAAACTTCCTCCTCTAACAAGGATCCTGATAACTGATGTTCTGACTTTTATCAGCAGGGTGGCCTCGTACTCTGGCAGCTTCCAAACAATAAAGTGACCTTCACAGCTGCCACCACTTCCTATTAAAAGACTAAGAGCGGCCTATGTGCTTAAGGAAGGGCAGAAACACGTCCTTATCGTTTCGGAAGTAATGCTTTTGATTATCTAAAGCAATGTAATTATATCAGACATTTATCTGTGAGTAGCTTTTTCCTTTCAGGGGGGAGGAATAGAAAAACTTTTCACTTCATAATGAGCCTTATTGAAACTCCATTTTTGCCTTTGGCTAAGCGCCATTATCCAGCAGAAGCATGCAATCATCCCAAAAATGGATAATGGCAGGGAAAACGGACAAGTATTTTTTTTTTTTGAAATATTGTTTGTAAAAGGCTTAATTTATAATAGGGATTGTTTGTGTTAGGGGCTTTTTGGCATCGATGGTTAACAAGAACTTGCTGTTCTACTGCCAGTTCATTTAATCAACAGAGCCTTGTGTAGGCCTCAGTTGATATGGCCTAGAAAACAATGCAAGCTTTTTCCCAGAAACTGCCCCATCGTGATAGAAGAGCACCCTGCTATTTGATCTGTCATTGTTCTTCTTGACAGACATTGTTGCTGTCACTGCACCACATCAAAACATACACGCTATCAGATTCACTGCACTGTAGGATCTTTTTTTTTTTTTTAAGAAATTACCTGATAGCACCATTTATTGAGGACAATAATGCAGCTATAGCCTCTGTGTAACAATGCAATTGAATAAATAGCACTTTACCTCTGCAATAGGTGTGCTTCAGATTAGGTGCTTGTCTGAATAAACAGTTTGATGTCCAGAAGACCACCTTCTCCAAAGAGAATCAGGCAAGGTTTCAGTTTTCAGCAGGAATAAATACTCTTGACCTATTTGGTCATTGGCATAGTGAAGTTTGACCGCACTTTGTAACCCAAAGATGGCAAATTTTACTCAGAATTGGCTATTTTTTCTACATGGTTAATGCTTTTGCTTTATGGCTAATCAGCTATTTTTTCTATATAGTTAATGCCTTTTTGAAACAACTTGGTACAGCAGTTATGCACATTGGCCTTTGTGGCACAGAAAGATATTCCATAATTTTGCGTTTATAACACACCTGCAGATACCAGCTGCTATCAATGCACAAACATCTCACTGAAAATATATTGCTATCATCACATGCTCATTCCTTCTCATTCAGGAGGAGTTTATGTTCAAGTCTACACGTTGTCTATGGCAGATCCAGTTAATAGGCCATGGGTATGTCACTTCAAAGCAGGATTTAATTAAATACACAGGAGGCTCAATTCTCCTTTACCCTGCAACTTGTGCAGTCATTTATCCCACAGTGCAAACTGTTCCCATTCCGATTAGGTAGTGTTTCACACCCACTTTTCACTGGTGTAAATGACTGCACACGATGCAGGGCAATCGGGAACTGGATGAAGTGTGTGCACATGTGTATGGTTTCAGGAAACAGCCCTGGGAAGTCCTATCTTGCTACATAGAGGCATTCCACTAGGAGCTATTTATTATTTGAATTGTGGCAGAGCCTAGAAAACCCAATCATGGATTGCATCTACTGTGCTTGGCACTGTAAATATTTTATATATGTACTATTTAAAAATTGTAACAACGGCAGATAATTAAATATGCAAACAAAGTTACTGTAAAGCATCTGTATTGTACTTAGAGTGCATTCGGCACTTTGCAGATAGATATAAATTGCAGGCATGTTTTTGGTTTGCTGAATTCATCGGTATCTCCCCCCTATAAAGAAACAAGGATCTTTATTTGCTCCCAAATTTTGTTTGTACAGTAGGTGCTGTTACTTAAGAAAGAGACTCTTCCTTCCCTAGCCAAATAAAATGATCCCTTTGGTTATTTATAGTTGTCATGGCCCAAAGACATCACTTGGCTCTCTACCACAAGCCCAGCCATGTGTTACTATATTAAAAAATGTGAAAAAGTAATTATGGGGTACTGAAGCCAGTGTCTGCAGACAAAACCTGCCAAGAGGGAAGCGACAGGAAATGTGTGCACTTCAAGGCTGCACGACCATTGGCCAGGTTCAATATTCCGCAAGAACAGAAAAAGCAGAAAGAGGGGTTGGCTTCTGCACACAGTAAGTCACGTATAGTATTTCAGAGCCAAGTCATTTGCTGCCAAGAGTGGGCGCAATCCTGCAACCCCCTGGCCCACACACACAGTCCTTACAGTTGATTCAGTTGGGAGCCCCCTAAAGTGCCCACACAGGGAAATAAGGGAGCATAAGGTGGAGCGAAGTGCAGGTTACCCACATTGCTGGTCTGTGTGCGCGGAAAGAGCTACCAGTGCAGGGCCATTTCTTCCCCTCCCTCACAGGTGGATGGGGAGTGGGAGGGAAGAGGTTGGAGTGGGTAGAGTCTTGGTTTACTTCCCTTTCCCCTCCCTCCTGGCTTGGATAGGGGTGGGGAGAGAAGCTAGTAAACTCTGCCAGGAAAAGGGCTGGCACAGCTACTTGCCCTGTGGAGTAAATGGGCAGCAGAAACCAAACTGTGGTTCTCAGAGACATTACTCCAAGAGTCACAATTCAGTCTCTGTTCTGCTCCTGGGGCAACATAGCTACTTCACTGCCCCTTTCTCAGCAGGAGATGCAAGGTGCCAATCCAGCCCAGTATTGAGCCCCAACTAGAGACACAATTCATACTGGGTAGCACATTTAGGAAGCCAGAGGACCTGATTTTCCTTTCACTGGCGCCAGTGCACCTCCATTTATTTTAATACGGTTATTCCAGATTCACCGTAGTGTAAACAAGAGTAGAAGCAGGCTAAGTGGCGTCAGGAAGCTTACAACACCTTTTTCTGTAGTACCTCAGAACACCTGAGCAAGGAAGCTAACCAAGAGAGTGAATAGTTCACCTGGTGAGACAAATGTTGCCAAAAAACTTTGGGGAGGAATTTCAGTTGGACTGTCCCTCTGAATAACCCCTGGAGTTCCAGAGGACTCTACATCCAAATTGTCTTTCAGAAACTACTAAGAATTTCCCTCTGAATACCAGACAGAATCCTCCTCAAAATATACATAGGTTCTAGAGTAAAGAGATGGATAGGTGGGAGGTTTTCTCATTCTAGTGCCACCCCAGAGGTATGTGCTGTGTCACAGCAAACTTCTTTGGGAGTTGATATAGGGTTTTTCCAATGTCTGTCTTCTCTCCTACTTTGGTAACCATGGCCCATCAACCTGCTCATCTCTCTCTCTATTGAATTAACCTTGACAACAGTAATGCTTATTTACTGATATAAGGAGGTGAAACAAATAAAGATTTTTTTCCAAGGATAAGATGGGCTGTCAGCGGAGCTGGGGAGGGGCTTGAAATGCACATCTCAGAAAAAGTGCCAAAACTTGTGCCTGGTTTCAGGTCAAAACCAGTCAGTGTTCCACATTTCCCCACCCAAAGCCATAAACCAGCCTAGGGTCACTTTAGCACAGGCCAAACCTCCGGGTGGATTTCATTCATACTTGGGGCTAGTAATGAAACCCAAAACTTTCAAAGTTTTGCAAAGTTTATTTTGGAGACAACCGACTAAAACTCTTGCAAGTTGAAGACTAAATATCGAGGAACACTACCAGTATCCAGAAAAATGCACATTTAAACTGCTGCCTTCTATATTCATGCTCTTGCTTAGTAGCGCTCTCGGATCCCTGGTTAACATTCCATGGTAGCAGTAGGCTAATTTGCATTAACTCAGTATCCTAATATTTCCCCCACTTTCATCTTTTGCGTCCTACAGGGACTGCTCAAATGCAGTATCCACAGTGCCACCTGCTGGCTCCAATACACTACTACGTGAATGAATAGCAGCTCCCTGCTGAGTAACCGTAATACAAATGTTTGGTAATTTGTTTATTCATTTCAAATTGAGGCTGACTGGGATAGCCTCATAAAACCCATACAATATCTCACTTTTGCAATGGTCCCAAGGGAACAGCAACTGTGCAACTTTAGTCCAGCATAGTTTCATAGTCTGCTCTATTCAGATTCTTCTATTATGCTCTACATAAGCAATACAACAGAGGACGCTCCATATAGAATAGTAGATCCTAATCTGCCCTGCAGCATAGCCCTGAAAAGTTCTAGCCATTTGTCAAGCACCATAGATTCTGTACACCAATTCTACAGCTTGGCTATCCACAGACTGTTTTCCTCCTCAGAGGAAGATAAATAAGCTAAGGACTAATTGCCAATTCCCCTTTCTCCTCCGTTGGCCTAGTGTATCAGAACCTGGAAATAGAGCACTTCTTTTGCCACAAGTAGTGGTGCATGAATCATACTGTAGTGTCAATCCAGTGTATTCTGGGTGTAACAGCAGCTCTGCAAACGAGAGTACAGTAGTATAAGCACCTAGCTTTTTCTGTAACTGCAAGAACTTTTCAAATATTTCACATCGTTTGTGCATCAGGTATTTCCACTGAGAAGCGTCTCAGATTTGCATCACAAAATGCCACAAGAAACAAGAACATGTAGATGAGATGGTAGCCTATAAAAGCCAATGAATAGCACCTCAATTCTTTGGAGTAGTAACCCATTGGATATTAGTACTAAGAATACATCAATGTGGGTGTGTCTCTATGATGTTCACTGTAATTCAGCATTAATTCTGTCCACCACTATGTTACAGCGATACTAACAAAGGAAGAGCTCCATGGAGGTTCTCAGTTGGTTTCAGCCACATGGAAAAAATACAGTTTCCTGATGGTTGTATCACACTGGCAGCATTCCAGCAATTTGAATGCATCTCTTCAAACTGGTGCTCATGTATTTAAATTTAGCACATGTTTAAAGTCTTTGCTAGACTAGGGCTTACTTCCTCAGCATCTTGCAGGATCAACCCGTCATGTCCTCCTGCAGATTTCCTTTTAATCAAGTTCAAACTGAGAATACCCCTTTTTATCTATTATGTTCTTTCTCTGAAATCTAGACTTATGCTCTAATAAATTTGTTAGTCGCTAAGATGCCACAAGTACTCCTGTTCTCTTCAAACTAAGAATCAGGGCCTGCTTCTCATTTACAATAAGGCCCCTTTACATCACTCCAGGAGTCCGAAGGGGCCTTTAAGTTGGAAGTGTAATTAACGTTGGTACTTGTTGGTTGATGTTTTGGTATTTACCAGATAGGGTCTGATCACATAAATCCCTACATTTACAATTAAATTCTGACGCTACAATCTTCTTGCTGGTGATGCTGTACAAAGCAATTAGCAACTTTGTGATTCAGGCACTGAAGTGGGACCCTGGAGATCCTATTCTAACACCCTGCTCTACCATGTTTTCACTGCGTGACTTTTAGCAAGTTCAGGGCCGCCCAGAGTGGGGGGCAAGTGGGGCTTCTGCGGCAATTCGGCGGCGGGTCCTTCACCCGCCGCCAAAGTGCCCCAAAGACCCAGAGCGGAAGGACCCCCGCCACCAAAGACCCCAGGCCCCCTGAATCCTCTGGGCGACCCTGGGCAAGTTATTTATCTCTCTGGCCTCCGTTCCCCATGTATAAAAGGGGAACAATAATACTTCCTTTTTCCCACCTTTTGCCTGTTTAGATTGTAAGCTCTTTGGGGCAGGGACTGGCTCTTACTACGTGTACGCCCAGCCCCGAGCGCGATGAGCCCTGATCTTGGTCAGGCATTTAAGCATTACTATAAAATTAATAATACATAATGATAACAATGCTTAGATGTGTGGTGTTTACTCATGTGAAAAGTCTCATTGGCTGGCTGGATAAACCTCAAAGCTTGGCTTGGGAAATACAACTGGGAGATGTAATCATAACAAAACCTAGGCCTTTATCCCAATGGGAATTTCTCCAACTTCCATTTTTTTATTCCCCCATGCAAATAAAAATATATTGAAACCAAAACTAGCAACCTGTACATTTCAACTGAATTCAAGGTATTAAAAAAAACATTTACACACACAATTTTTGTTTTAAATTGGCAAAGTTCCAGTGAATCTATCACCACGGCAATTAAAGTGATTTTTCCATCTGAATATAACCCTGACATGGAAAGAACTTACACTATCACTGTATAAAGCTGTTTTGAGAGATCAGTTCCCTCACTGAGCATATTTTATACTCATCAAACACATTTATACATCCTCACATATCAGAGCTATTCGAGGAATTTCAAATCTGAATAATAATATTAGTCACTCTTGAAAGAGCAAATAGGTTTGGCATCCTTACTAATGTGAACTACAAATACCTTAGAAGAAACCAAGTCTCTCTTTTTCCTTGTTCTTGGGGGGAGGTGGGAATCACGCATCTTAATATAAAGGAAGACAATCTATTTAGTTTAACAGCAAAATTACTGAAGGAAGCATTTTTGAGTCAATTTTAAAGCAATATTCTTTTTTCACACACAGGGTCAAAACTCTTTAGCACATTCTTTCATTTAGACGCCTTTGAAAATCCCAGCACAAGAGAATAAGGCACTCAATTCCAAGTGAATTTCAATGGGATTTGGACACCTAACTCCCTTAGTCTTCTCTGAAACATCCCAGCCTTAACCAATACAAGGTTCATTTTCCAGCTGAGAAATACCTTAGCAATGGTACACTTAACACTCAACAGTTATTTAACCTATTTTACTAATGTGTTTGGGAAGGAGGTTAATAACAGTGGATAGCTATATCCTTAAGCTTAATTTTTCCAACAACCCTACTCATAAAAGGAAAAATTGAGTACATATTAAAGGAAGCAAGCAATTAAGTTGCACAAATAGTGAGCTCATTGAACTGCAGCTGACTTCTATCATGTCAAAGAACAACTAAACACAGAAGCAATGAAAAGATTGTTGCCGCGACCACCACTGAGAACTGACTGGCAATAAAGATGAATAACTTCCTACTTGAAGATTACTGATTAAAGCTCTTCAGAAACCAAAAGGTTAGACATAGGCATAACTGGAGACAAATATTTTAATCCATGTTTGGCAGATTCCGAAACATTTTTATAGTGGATTTAAAACAACGGTTTATCCAACACCAGTAAACTCTGCTTCAATCAGCCTTTAAAAACCACTGCCGTTTTTACCAAACCAAACATCGCAAGGAACTGGTTCTTTGCATTGACGCTTTGAGCAAGGAGCTCTCTCCACGCTGCTAGGCTGGCTCGCCCTACTGTACTGAAGGAGAGGAGTGGGGAGGAAATGGATGGTGGAGTTCTGAAAGATCAAACATTCGCAGGCCACAGCGCATTAGTGGAGGAGGCTGTGCCCAGCTGGATGAATGGTGTTTATATACAGCCTGGCTAGTACAGGCCAACTGGTTTCCATGGGGTTATTCCCATAGAGCTGGTTGCTGAGTTCCAATGAGCACTAAGTATGGGGCAGTACAAAGCTAAGCTGCCCCAGGGACCAAATTCTGATTGAGAGAACTACGGTTTGCCCTCTGCTTCCCCCTTGCTCCGGAGGAAGGCTCTAACAGCCCCATATCTGGAGCAGCTTTCAGGGCCGGATTAACCTTTTGTGGGCCCAGCGCCAAACATATTTGTGGGCCCCCCTGGGGGCAATGAAGCACGGTGCGGGGGGTCGGTCCCTGGAGCCAGTGGTTAGCCAGGGGCCTGGCATGGCAGGGGTGGCCCCGCTCCGCCCAGTGCGAGGGCACGATTTACAAACCAGCACATAATGGCCCGCCTGGCCCTGTGCTGCCAGCATGCCCCTTTCCCTCGGGGGTGGGCCCATGCCACGCCACACAACACCCCTACTTGCCTGGAGGGGCCCAGCCAAGCCCCCCACACTTTCTCCCCTCCCCCAATTGGCTGAGACCAACCAGGCTTCAGCACCAGTCACAGGTGGCTCAGCTCCTGGGAGACAGGTGGAATCCCACAGGTGGTGGGAAGCAGAGACTGCCCAGAACCAGAGGTGCACTGGGGTCCAGCCAGGAGGCAGAGAGAAGCTGGCGGGTGGGGGTAGGGGGTGGAGAGGAGCCCTCGTCTGACCGGCAGGCAGGCTGAGAGGAGCAAGTGGTGGGCGGGGTGGGGGGGGAGCCAGCGGGCTGGTGGAGTCTCAGGGCGCAGTGCAAACAGAGCAGGCCGGGGCCGCTTCTGAACACAGGCCCAGCTCCGTGGTGCCACTGGCGCCATTGTAAACCCGGCACTGAGCTTACTTCTCTGTGTGTGTCGGCTCTGCTACAGTGGTGAGGGAGGGGATGGAACCAAGTCTACGCCCCCTGCACCACCTGGGAATGCTCTCCCTGCTGCATACATACCAGCAATGCAGGTTGCCTGGAGCAAGAGAGCTGCCCTACATCGCTTTGCCCCCTGCAGAGCAGGGTAAGCCAGCTCACAATTGAGGCCATAGATAGGATCATCCTAAGGGAGCTTTGCAGTATTCTTAGATCCCACCACAATGTCCACCACAGAATCTAGTCACTTGAGGATTCGTCCAGAGTAGGGGAATACCTGGTTGGCATAAAACCACTATAATGGCTCATATGCCAACCCCCATTGCTAGACAGCGGGTGCAATTGATGGAAGATGTCATGGCTGGGCATTCCAGGGTATCTATAGCTGACAGAATGCCCTTAGGCGGTCATTGTAACTTAGAGCAACCATCAGCCCCTTTCCCTAAGATGCACCAGGCACACAAAGCATAGACCTGAGGATCTGGCCCAGCAGGTGCATTGTACCTAGAGTGTTGCACTGCACATTTGGAAAGCAGCAGTAGACCCCAAAGGTCAGGAATCTCCCCCTAAGGCCTAACTCGGAGCTTGTGCAAGGCAAAGCTACCTCTCCAAAATCTGGGCACTTAGAAAGAAGCAGAATTTTTTTTCATCTTCTGCACCAATAACAGCCTGCAATTCCAGTAGCAGACGTGCTCAAAGTCATGTGCTTTTCCATCACTTTTTATGCCTTCTGTGTGTGCTGCCTCACACAGAAAGGCTTGTTATTTATGAATTTTACTTTCAACACTGATCTTAAACAGTTCATCTTCAGAAGAGTTGGTGTAAACCATTATTCAGTGTGTCACTCCCTCTGCATCTCACCCACAAAGGATGTGACTCTGCTACAGATACCAAAGATGGGATTTAGTTCTTTAACTCTAGTGGCAAACGTTCTTAACTGTGTAGGTTGCGAGTTCAATCCCCAATGACGACCAAGACAACAGTCATTACGTTAGCAATTAGCAAACCTGCCACTTTAGGAGCTTCTAGACGAAGAATAAAAAAAAGTGAATCTTTAAAAAAAATTAATCATTGCAGAAGAGATTTTGAGCAAGTCATCAGGGAGGGGAAATGTCTTATTCCATAAATCTAACAATGTACATGAAAGGTTCTGCACTGAAGAGCTCTTCTGGGAAAGAATGGGGCAGAATCACTACAGTAAAGAGGTGTGTTTCTGCATCTTGACAAAATAGCCTAGACAGATGGGTACAGTTGCTGAGTAAGGAAATCACAGCGCAAAATCCCTGGGCACCAGTGATCAGGGCAATGTTGCCATGTTGCGATCATAGGAGCCAACTTTTCCCAGTGTTCGCGCCCTCCCCGCCCCCAGCCCCGCTCCGACTCTACCTCTGCCCCGCCCCTGAACCGCCCACATTCCAACCCCTTTCCCCAAAGTCCCCGCCTCAACTCCGCCCCCTCCCTGCCCCTATTGGACTCCTTCCCCAAATCCCCACCCTGACCCCTCCTCTTCCCCGAGCGCACCACGGTCCCCCTCTGCCCCCCCCCAGCCCTTGCTGCCGCGAAACAGCTGTTTCACGGTGGGAAGCGCTGTGAGTTAGGGGGAGAAGCGGCGCGCTTAGGGGAGGAGGCAGAGGCAAGCTGGGGCGGGGCAGGGAGCTGTAGGTGCAGAGCACACACCAATTTTTCCCCGTGGGTGCTCCAGCCCCAGAACACCTACAGAGTCGGCGCCTATGGCTGCGATGGAGGGAAAAGGAGTTAAATGGGTATGTGGGGGCAGGAACAGAAAGTGAGAGAACTCATGCACTAGAAATGCAGAAATTTTGCTCAAATAAAGTTCTAGCTATTTGCAGTGTTAAACATGAGATAATAAATAATAATATAATATATGGAGATATACCTATCTCATAGAACTGGAAGGGACCCCAAAAGGTCATCGAGTCCAGCCCCTGCCTTCACTAGCAGGACCAAGTAGTGATTTTGCCCCAGATCCCTCAAGGATTGAACTCAAAACCCTGGGTTTAGTAGACCAATGCTCAAACCAGGGCCGGCTTTATCAAGAGCGGGGCCCGATTCCTGGGGGCGGGGCTTGCTGCAAGCCCTGCCCCCAGGAATCGAGCTGCGCTCTGGCCGGGGTTGCCGGGCTTGGGTCCGACCCGGAGCCGCGCCGGGGGAGCCGGGCCGGACCCGAGCCGCGCTGCGGGGACAGGGCCGGACCCGAGCAGCACTGCGGGAGCCGCGCCATGGGGACCGGGCCGGACCCGAGCAGCACCGCGGGGACCGGGCCGGGCCGGAGCCGCGCCGCGGGGACCGGGCCGGGCCGGAGCCGCGCTGTGGGGACCAGGCCGGGGCCGGGCTGGACCCGGGCCGCGCGGGCCGGGCCGAGCCGGAGCAGGGCCGCGCCGCGGGGGCTGGGCCGGGCCGGAGCAGGGCCGCGCCGCGGGGGCCGGGCCGGGCCGGAGCCGCTGGGGCCTGCGTGCTCGGCGGGAACGGGTGGCGCCTGCCCGGAGCCCTTCTCGCGCCCCCACCACCCCAGCTTACCTTGTGCTGCCTGCCCGCCCCTGCTTCTTTTCAGACTTCCCGCGAATCTCTGATTCGCGGGAAGCAGGGGAGGGGGCGGAGCGTTCAGGGGAGGGGAGGAGGGGGAAGTGAGCTGGGGGTGGGGTGGAGAGCTGCAGCGCGGGGCCCTCTTGGCGCGGGGCCCAATTCAGCCGAATCGGCTGAATCTGCCTAAAGCCGGCCCTGGCTCAAACCACTGAGCTGCGTGCAAACATAACAAAACTAAAATTTGCCAGGGAGAAAAGCATAGAAGTCAGCTTCACCCAGTACCTAATGGAGCACCGAGCTGGTCTAACAATCAACAGTTCATCTTAGGTACATGAAGCAGAGAAACCAAAATCAGTTCTGTGACACAGGGCTATTACTCTACTTAACCATCTCTCTAAGTAGAGCTCTCTTGATGCACTAATAACAGAAACACTGAGCTCACGTTTTTACCAGCAGTTGCACACAGAGGGAGTGAAGGCCCTGAGCCAAAAACAACCATTAGCATATCAGCATTAAGCACTTGATCCCAAGGCCGTTGAAGTCAATCGAAGTCTTTCCACTGAATTCTGTGGGCTTTGGATCAGACCCGAAGAAAGCAAATGCTTTGTTACTCAGAATTATGAGACTTGCTTTTGTAGCTCTTTTCAACATGAGATGGAATGAACAAATGAGTGTAGAAGAAAACATCCATTTCCACATCGCTTTCCCTTTCCTCCCCAATATTTTCTGAGGCAATTCTCCCTGCGATGAATCACACTCGGAAATGAAACTCTTAATTGGACCATGGAAGTGAAACACCAAGACATGACTTCATTACGGTAGAGATAATACAAGGGCAAAGGATCAGTGGCATCTCCACATCATCTTAATTGATGGACTGCTCTGATTTATTACAACACTAGCATATGTGCGAGCATGGAGGAATTAAAAAATGCTTTTATCTGACTTGTGTGTTCTTAGTATCTCTCCTTGTCTAGTTTCACCTCAGATGGACTCTTCAGCTTTGCAAATCATGTGCTACTCCAGCCTGAGTTACTAATGGAAAACGGTGAGAAAATGATTCAAGATTGGCCAAGTTCAAATACCCAGCCTGCCCATTTACTTGTACCAAAGTAAGGACATGTGATTACTTAACCAAGTATTGCTAGATTAGCATGCAGGTGATAAGAAGGTACAGAAACATAAAAGAGAAAGAAGATAAAAGGAGAGCCGAAACAAAGCCTCCACTTGTTCCCTAATTACCTTTCTAGCAGGAAGAAGGACATTGACCGTGTAACTTGCAAGTGATAGTGTAACCCACTGGTCAGTGTGTGTTACATGTCTCCCATTACACCCAATCCACAGAGGATGACAGTCTGTTATTGCCCCCAGCAACAGAACCTGGCTCTTTAGCTCATGCTGTAGAGACTCCCGATTTTACCTCTGGAGGTCCCCAGTGTTGGCCAAGATGGCAGTTGTTACAAATGCAGCCTTCATGAGGGTCCCTTCCGGCCTTAAAATCCTTCCAGTGTTTATGGAGAGGAAGCAGCTTCTCTTTAGTTAAGGCTTTATATTGTTAGGCAGATTTGCACTCACCCTTTTCCCTCTCACAGCGTGCACTACAATCCCCCCACCCCAAATTCTTTCACATTTTGCATGTGTTCTGGAGCCAGTGGGGCTACTTTCAGCCAAATGTGAGGTACATCAGACAAGCCATTCCTTAGCTGGGAGAGTTTTTAAAAAATTAGGTGTCAGAGGCATTTTGCAAATTCTTATAATGCTTTTCTTTTAGTCCTGTCCTATCTCAAAAATAGTTTGGCATAGAAACTGAGTTTATCTTCAAGTTTTTATAGTGATCTAAGGACCAAATCTTCAGCTAGTGCACATCAGTTGAGCTTCACTGAAGTCAATGCACTTACACTATGCACATCTATGCTGTTTGCAGCTATGCAGTGATGAGTATGTATGTTATTGCAAGAATTGAATAGGAAATAGATTTCCTTGGGCAAACCTACTGTGACAAGAATTGCTGAGAGGAAATAAGGGCACACACTATTTCGTGGTTCTGTTTGGCAAATTTTGCTTTTTGTGACATTTCAGGGCAATGGATACTTTTCACTTTGAATTGGGGTGTGGGGGGGAGAGGGGTAGATGAAAAGCCACTTCTGCCCAGAAAATTACCTTTTCCGTAACTGGTGTTCTTCGAGATGTGTTGCTCATGTCCATTCCACTTTAGGTGTGCGTGCTCGCCACATGCACCGGTGCCGGAAGTTTTTCCCTCAGCAGTATCCGTAGGAGACCGGCTCTGGCGCCCCCTGGAGTGGTGCCCATATGGCACAGTATAAGGGGTGCCACTGGCTCCCCTCACCCTCAGTTCCTTCTTGCCAGAAACTCTGATAGTGAGGAAGGAGGGTGGGTCGTGGAATGAATATGACCAACACATCTCGAAGAACACCAGATAACTGTCTTTTCTTCTTCGAGTGCTTGCTCATGTCCATTCCACATTAGGTTATTCCCAGCAGTTCCCGTGGAGGCGGGAAGGAGTTCACGGCAGCGCAGATTGTAATACAGCTCTGCCGAACCCAGCATCATCTCTGGGCTGCTGAGTGATGGCATAATGAGACCTGAACATGTGGACCGAGGACCACATCACAGCTCTACAGATGTCCTGGATTGGGATGTGCACCAGGAAGGCTGCTGAAGACACCTGCGCTCTAGTTGAATGGGCCCTGATGATCGGCAGCGGCAGGACCTTTGCTAGCTCATAACGGATCTTTATGCAAGAGATGATCCAGTTGGAAATCCTCTGCGAAGAAACCGGAAGGCCCTTCATCCTATCTGCCGTAGCGATGCAGGGCTGGGTCAATTTACAGAAAGGCTTGGTACTCCAAGTAAAAAGCCAAGGCCCTCTGGATGTCCAGCGCATGCAAACTCTTCTCCTCGGCAGTCTTGTGCTGCTTGGGACAGAACAGTGGCAGGAATACGTCCTGGCTCATGTGGAAGGAAGATACCACCTTCAGTAGGAAGGCTGGGTGGGGCTGCAGCTGGACCTTGTCCTTATAAAACACTGTGTAAGGCAGTTCCGAGGTCAAGGCCTTAATCTCTAAGACTCATCTCACCAACATCACCGCCACCAGGAAAGCAAACTTCCAGGACAAGTAGGAAAGGGAGAAGGAGCCTAGCAGCTGGACAGGCGGGCTGGTGAGCCTGGAGAGGATCAGGTTAAGGTCCCACTGCAGGACAGGCGCCCGTACCTGCTGGTAAAGCCTCTTGAGGCCCCTCAGAACCTGACAGTCATGTCATGAGAAAAGACCATCTGACCTTGGATCGGCTGGTGGAACGCGGCGATGGCCGCAAGGTGCACTCTGATGGAAGAATGCCCCAGATCCTGGGTCCTGATCTGCAGTAAGTAGTCCAAGATGGACTGCACTGAAGAACATGAGGGAGAAATGCTGTGCTCTGATGCCCAGTGGGAAAACCTTGTCCATTTGGCCAAGTAAGTTAGTCTCGTGGATGGCTTCCTACTTCCAAGGAGGACCTGCTGGACCTCCTCTGAGCAGGTACACTCCTCCGGGTTCAAATACAGCGCATCCATGCTGAGAGGTGTAGAGACTCGAGGTTGGGGTGTAGGAGCCGACCGTGATCCTGTGACAGCAGGTCCGGACGGTAGGGAAGGGACAAGGGAGGGGCCACCGCCATGTTCATGAGCATGCGGAACAGTGTTGGTGAGGCCAGGCAGGGACAATCACAATAACTTGTGCTTTGTCCCTCTTGATCTTTACTAGGATCCAGCTGACGAGAGGGATCGGAGAGAACACATACATCAGACCCTCAGCCCATGACAAGAGGAAGGCATCGGAGAGGGAGTCCTTGCTCAGGCCCTGCCAGGAACAAAACCGATGGCACTTTCTGTTTCGCCTGGTAGCAAACAGATCTACCTGGGGAGTTCCCCACCTCTGGAAGATCATGCAGGCCACCTCCGGGTGGAGTGACCACTCGTGGTCAGAGGAGAAGTCCCTGCTGAGGTGATCTGCTAGAGCATTCCTGATGCCGGGGAGGTGACCACCTTCCAGATGGATGCCGTGGCCGAGACAGAAGTCCCAGAGACGGAGCACCTCTTGGCAGAAGCAGGCTCCTTCTTGCCTGTTGATGTAGAACATTGAGGCCTCATTGTCCGTCAGGACTCTCACCGCTTTGCCCGCCAGGTGCAGCAGGAAGACCCTGCAGGCCAGCCAGTCCGCTCTGAGCAACTTGACATTTATGTGTAACATTATCTCCTCCAGGGTCAACATCCCCTGGGTCCAGAGATGTCCTAGATGCTCCCCCCAACCAAGGTCCGAAGCGTCTGATGCTAGCTTGGTAGATGGAGTGAGACTGTCGAAGGTGACTCCTTTCAGGACCTTCTCGCAATCGGTCCACCACTGCAGCAAGGTGAGAACTGCCGGAGGAATGGTTACGATCTTTTCCAGGTGGTCCCTGAATTGGGAATAGGTCAACGCCAGCCATTGCTTCAGGGGCCTCATGCGGAGCCTAGCATGGCAGACCACATATGTGCAAGTTGCCATGTGGCCTAGCAGGTGCAGGCTCGCCTTTGCTGTTGTGAGGGGAAACGCCAACACTTCCGCGACAAGGTCCATCAGGGCCTGAAATCTGTCTAACAGCAGGAACGCTCTCACCTAGGTCGAGTTGAGCACGGCCCCAATGTATTCTATCCTTTGAACTGGAATTAATGTGGACTCTTTGTGGTTGACCAGTAGTCCCAAGGAGTGGCACGTGGTTTGTAGTGTAGTGACGTCGCATTGGAACTGAGCCTTGGAGTTGCCTTTGACCAGCCAGTTGTCGAGGTACGGGTAAATCTGGATACTCCGATGCCTGAGGTAGGCCGCGACTATTGCCATACCCTTGGTAAACACCCTTGGTACTGTAGCCAGGCCAAATGGAAAGACCACAAACTGGTAGTGGGCCGAAACAACTGTAAAACGGAGAAAGCGTCTGTGTCCTGGGAAGATCGTTATCTGAAAGTATGCGTCTTTCCAGTCGAGGGCGGCATACCAGTCTCCAGGAGACAGTGAGGGGATAATGGAGGCCAGGGAGAACATGCAAAACTTTATGTTCCTTAGGTATCTGTTGAGGTCTGCAGGTGCACGATGGGACACAGACCACTCTTGGCCTTTGGGATCAGAAAATATGGGGAATAGAAACTCTTGTTCTGGTAAGGAGGCCGGACCTTCTCCACCGCCCCTAATTATAAGAGACCCTGAACCTCCTGCTCAAGAAGACTCTCGTGAGAAGGTTCCCTGAAGAGGGATGGGGAAGGGGGATGAGAGGGAAGGTGGAAATAAATTGGAAGGTGTAGCTGTGTGCCACTATACTGAGGACCCAGCGGTCCAAAATTATCGCTGACCATACCGGGAGGAAAAAGGAAAGGCGGTTGCAAAAAATTGGGAAAATCAGATCCAGGAAATAGACTGGTAGGACGCACTCGGACATACCCTCAAAATGATTTTTTAGCTCCTGGCTTGGAACAGATTGAACCTGACTGGGCAGAGGTTGGGGGCGGGTTGCTCATGCGCCATCTGTAGCCCTTGGGATTTTTGTGCAGCAGGTCCTTCCAGGGCTGGCTTCCTTGCCCCCGGGGAAATTGCCGTTTGAACCACTTCTGTGCTGGTCCTGGAACATAGAGCCCCAGTGTTTTTAGGGTGGTTCGGGAGTCCTTCAGCCCATATAATTTGTTGTCCATCTGCTCCACAAATAGGGCCTGGTCATCAAAGGGGAAGTCCTGAATCGACTGCTGAGCCTCAGAGGACAACCCAGAGAGGAGCAGCCAGGACGCTCGCCGCATGGAGATGGTGTGGGTGGAGGAATCTGCCGCATCAGATGCCGCTTGAAGGGCCACCCTGGCAATGGCCGTGCCCTTGTCGAGGATTGCTCGGAATTCTTTACGGGAACCTTCCAGGAGGGCATTCTCAAACTTGGCCATGGTCTGCCACATATTAAAGTGGTAGTAGCCCAGGAGGGCCTGGTGGTTGGCCACCCTCCACTGTAAGCTAGACGAGGAATAAATTTTCTGTCCGAACAGTCCAGTCTCCTGGAGTCTTTATTTTTGGGGGTAGCTCCAGATTGCCCCAGCCTTCTCTGTGGTTAACTGCCTCGACCACCCAGGAATTTGGGGCAGGATGGGAGTAAAGGTATTCGTGCCCCTTAGTCAGGACAAAGTACTTACGCTCTACCCATTTGGAAATGGGGGGCAGAGAGGAGGGGGTTTGCCACAAGGCACTGGATATCTTCAATACCCCTTAATGAAGGGGAAGGACCACCCTAGCAGGGGCTGTGGAGGGGAGGACGTCAAACAGGAAGTCCGCTTGCTCCTCCAACTCCTCCGCCTGCAGGCCAAGATTGGATGCGACCTTCTTCAACAGCTCCTGGTGCGCCTTAGCATCATCCTGAGGAACAGGGTGAGGGGGGTCCTTGATGGCCTCCTCTGGTGACAATGAGGAGGAGGCCAGTACCGTGGGTTCCAAGACACCCATTGGTGGTCCAGCAGGCTATTCCCCTTGGTCCACATGGACTTGCGGAGTCTTATCCCCTGGGGCCTCAAGCACCGTAGGAAGTTGGATCGTCGAGGCCACAGGCTCCCGACACTGAGCGGGCAGGCTGGGAGAACCCCCCCCCCCAGGTTCCATGGGCCTGGCCACTGGGCCTGGGGTCATGGGGCAGGTTTCAGTACCGACGATGCAGCCAGCAATAAGGGTCTGGGAGGCTGCCTCGCTGATGTGGAGCCTTGCTCCATACCGGAGTCATATCCGGAGCGATTGCTATCCGCTGACCCAGATCCACTGGAGCGGTGACCCCATGCCTGGCAATAATCATGGTCGTGTCTAGAGAAGGACCTGTCCGAGCGGGACGTGCGCCTCCGTGGGGACCTCGGTGACTGGCGGTGCTCAGCGGATCCTTGACGGGAGACTGGCGATCCATGCCTCACGCTTCAAGACCAGTACCGGGACAAGGAGCAGGACATGGAGATATCGCGGGCCGGGGGGATCTCCCTGAATACTGTGACACCCGTCTTGGGGATCGTTGGCAGGGCCTGAGGCTCCAGTCCTCTGATCATTCCCAGGATCTGTAACGGTGTTCCAGTCATACATTCCTTCAGGGGAGCGCGTGCCTCCGTGGATCTGCACCAGGTAATCGGCGAGGTCCGCCTCGAATCCCGCTGCCGGTGCCCAAGGTCTGGTGACCGTAGAGGGCTCCCATGTGTCTGCTCCCTAACTCCAAGGCATAACGGCTTCAAGCGGGTGAACAGTGGCAGGACGTCCCCCGTGATGAGGAGCAGTACCGTTCGGGTGAGGGTGGATGGCAAGGTCCCAGGCAGGCTTACCCTGAGGTCTGGGCACCACCGGGGCTGGTGTGGGCGACACCAGGAGTGTCAGGATTTCCTGTGCAGCCTGGAGCACTTCAGACGTCAACGGCACCCGAAGCTGATGAAGGCCCGCCTCTGTGTCCGGGCTTCCAGGCAAGGAATGGGGTGGGCTGCATCGCTCAACATGAGCTGAGGCCTGACTTCCTGGTGCGGGAGATGAGCCACCCAGCACGGTTCTTAGCTCGCCCCCAGCCCTGTCCTTCCCCTTGTGGGGAATAGGAGACCATCCCCTACCAGCCTTCTTCAACTTCTTGGACAGGGCAGTGGATGGGGATCGGTGCCACCTCGTCAATGGCGCCGGTGGGGCACTACGCACCAATGCCGCAGTGCTGGGTGCCAAGTCGGACCTTTGCTCCGGGGCTGGAGTGAGCACCGACTCCATCAGGAGTGCTTTGAGTCCAATCTCAAGCTCTTTCTTAGTCCTAGGTTTAAAGGACCTGCAGATTCGACACTTATCACCTATGTGCCCTTCACCAAGGCACCTGAGACAGCTACTATGCGGACCGCTCATGGACATGGGTCGTTTGCAGCGATCTCAGGGCTTAAAGCCTGGGGAGCGGGGCATGTCCCGTCCCCCAGCTAAATCCCTGATGGGACTAACAAAACTAACTACTGCTAAGAGCTAACTAACTCAATTACTATGTACGGTAACTTTACAAGAACTCTAGTTCGTACGAACGAAGCCTAAGCAATGCCAGTAAGAGCAGCGAACATTCTGTGCACCGTCACCGGCGGCAAGAAGGAACTGAACGTGGGGGGAGCCAGCGGTGCTCCTTATACCACGCTATGCAGGAGCCACTCCAGGGGACGCCAGAGCCAGTCCCCTACGGATACTGCTGAGGGAAAAACTTCCAGCACCGGTGCATGCGGCGAGCACACACACCTAAAATGGAATGGACATGAGCAAGTACTCGAAGAACTTTATGGCTACAAAATTTCATGCAGACGTGGAAGTTGGACAGCAGCCACCTTGGCCATTGTCCTTTGGTGGGGAAGCCATAAAAGTGGAAAAGACAACTTGAGAGGGATTTTCAAAAGTACTGAAGTGACTTAGGACCACAAGACCCTAGACAAATTGGAGGATTGGGCCAAAAGAAATCTGATGAGGTTCAACAAGGACAAGTGCAGAGTCCTGCACTTAGGACGGAAGAATCCCATGCACTGCTACAGTCTGGGGACCGACTGGCTAAGTGGCAGTTCTGCAGAAAAGGACCTAGGGGTTACGGTGGATGAGAAGCTGGATATGAGTCAACAGTGTGCCCTTGTTGCCAACAAGGCTAATGGCATATTGGGCTGCATTAGTAGGAGCATTGCCAGCAGATTGAGGGAAGTGATTATTCCCCTCTATTCGGCACTGGTGAGGCCACATCTGGAGTACTGTGTGCAGTTTTGGGGCCCCCACTACAAAAAGGATGTGGACAAATTGGAGAGAGTCCAGCGGAGGGCAACAAAAATGATTTTGGGGCTGGGGCACATGACTTATGAGGAGAGGCTGAGGGAACTGGGCTTATTTAGTCTGCAGAAGAGAAGAGGGAGTGGGGATTTGATAGCAGCCTTCAACTACCTGAAGGGGGGTTCCAAAGAGGATGGAGCTAGGCTGTTCTCAGTGATGGCAGATGACAGAACAAGGAGCAATGGTCTCAAGTAGCAGTGGAGGGGGTCTAGGTAGGATATTAGGAAAAACTTTTTCACTAGGAGGGTGGTGAAGCACTGGAATGGGTTACCTAGGGAGGTGGTGGAGTCTCCATCCTTAGAGGTTATTAAGGCCTGGCTTGACAAAGCCCTGGCTGGGATGATTTAGTTGGGGGTTGGTCCTGCTTTGAGCAGGGGGTTGGATTAGATGACCTCCTGAGGTCTCTTCCAACCCTGATATTCTATGATTATATGATTCACTGGGTCGGCTGAGCCACTCAGTGGCCCTCTAAAAATACCATGTTCATTCGACCTGTTGTGAACCCCACCCAGCCCAGCTCAGAACTCAAGAAAGCTGACATCAACATCCAGAAAAATGAGGGGGGGAACTGAAAAAGATTGCAGGATACATTGCCTAGTCACAGAAACGCTGCAAACTCAGAACAGGACAGAATTCAGGTGCTTTCGGATTTAGCAACCAATTATTTGCATTGCAGTAGCCCCAACCAAGGTCCCAGAGTCCTAGGGTTAAACCACAAGCCATTTCATGATGGTGTCACCTAGTGGTAGTAGAGGAAAAGATCAAGAGAGATCTCTTAGATGTTCCCAACATCCAGGTACTGACACAGACAGCACATAGACACTACTTGCTTGTGAATTCCAATGCCACATTAGTTATTTTTCTGTAACACTCCTTCCATCACTGGCATCTCTAGAAAAGAAGCATGTTGGAAAATGGCCTTTCAGTGCTGAAAAGGCTGACGCCCTGCTGAGAGACAGGACACCTAGGGACTTTGTGGGGGTAGTATTTCTAACACATTACAGGAGAGAATGAGAAGGTGCGGTGCAGAGACACAGCACCACCTATTGGTACTGAGTCTTTACTTGACCCAAACCAACGCTATTCAATACAGGGTCAGGTCTGGCTCAGCTTGAGATGTGGGCTGGTTCTTATTGTTTCTCCCTGAGCCAGTTTGGCCATCATAAGTGGGACAGGAGCTTCTAGTGGGAGGAGGATTCCACACAGACAGAACGAGGAAAGGAGAAAGAGCCCAGAATGACACAGGGAATAAAACTGCTCCCTCCTGGACAAAGTATGTTTAGCTCCTCAGCATTAAAGAAATTAATTCTACCCAGACCTACTTCCAAGGCAAGGTCGTTATTAAGCTAAATCAGGACAGAAACTGGAACACTCAATGTAAACCCATTTGGGCAGAATTTAGGCCATTTGTATAATATTGTCAGCTACAACACCATTCCTGGCAAACAAAATCCACTGATACTGCCTTCTTCCCCAGTTCACTTTTCGTAACATGGAAAAGGAGGAGGAAGAGGTATCTAAAGTCTGGTGCTTCCCATTTAACAGAAGACAAAATAGTAAGAAATACACATCTTCTGCTCACTGAACTGAATTTTTTTTTTAAATAAACAGCATGAACGTATGTGATTTCTTAACAGTAACTGATTGCAAGTCCTGGGCTCATTAGAAGAAACTATGAACTTTGTTTGATCACCGCGTTGGCTGGAGTTTCTGCAGGGATGGGGGAATCTGAAAGCGAAAAAGGATATTAAATACACAGGATTATGATAATAAACAATAAGGCTAATTTAATGCTATTCTAGCATGTTTTTTCAAGGAATTTTCAAATACAGATGAAAAATATATGCACATAAGGAATTCAGGGTTAGATATTTTTTCCCCCGGGGTACTTGGTTTCTGCTGGGGGTATACTGCTTGCAGAGCAATGTTAGCTGGAAGCAGTTTATCTTCATAGATGTTTTGCTGGTTTGTTTGTGTTTAGATAAAGTTTTGATCCTTTCTGGTTAGCATCTTTCACTGGCAATTATAGGCAATGTACCGTGAAAAGGTTAGTTTGGTCAGCGAAGCAGAGGATTGTGGGGGGAGGGGGTTAAAAGAGCTTATCAGATGTGCAGAGATGCCTTGCTGGTGCTTATCCCTTGTAAACAATAAGAAATGTCAGCATTGCTGGTTGCTGTCACTGCTGACAGTATAAAGAGCAGAGAGTGTAGCATTCTTTTGGATAGCTGGTTTGCTGGGAGAAGAAACCAGGCTGTAGGATGAAGGCACTTCATGGATATCCGAGTACCTTGGGAAAAGAAAGGAGTTTAGGCTTTTCACTCAGCAACCTAATGAAAACTAGACAAATAGTTCTTGCATTTAATATATAGTTTCCACCAATTCATGCTTCTTTTGTTAGGAACAATTCCAGTCTGTATCAGAAAGAGGCAGTTAAATATAAAGAAATCATTTCACATTGACAAGTGAGCTTCAGATTGGAAAGCCAAAAGGAGGTTTAAGAAAGGGAAGAGTCCTGCATTTGGATTGGTAAATATCCACTGTTCAGCCATTTCATTCCTTTAACTTTGCAAAACAACAACCTATTTTAGATGCCTGAACAAGTAATCAAATGCTAATGGGTAAAATTAAATAATGCATCTAGGGTATTAAGTGCTGGGATGCAAATAGCTATGAGTCAAATACAAGCCTTTAAATTACTCTGAATGAGAAATTGGGGTGGAGATGGGAGCGGAACTTACAAAGCAAAGCTATACCTGCAGGCAAACATTTATTTAAAGGAAGAGAACGTTCTGCTCTATGGGATACTCTAAGAAAACATGTCTTGTAAAAACATGGACTCATTTCCAGGATTCAACGGAATCAGTAAATTCAATCCACTGCATTATGCAGCATTTTTAACTCGTGACTGAAATTCTTAAACTAAAAACACAGTATAAAATAAATTTAGATTTCCTCCAAAAAGACTAGCGTTGAATTGTAATAAACGACATACTGTCAAAACAGCATTATTTAAAACAACTGGCAATGTGCCGCATTCACTGTTGATTTGACACTCAAAGTACCGAATAGACTGATAACTCTCAAAATCTATCAGTCACCCTAGGAGATTTATTGCACTCAAGTCAAATAAAACTCAGAACAGTTTAACTTTTGATCTTCTAGGTCCTGTGGAATAAAAAAGAGAGTGGAATTAGTCTGGGGGGAAATGCAGACTCTACGGAACAGAACCTCAGCTGGTGTAAATTGTCAGTTCTCATGACGGACCTGTGACAATTTACAAGAACTGAGGATTTGCTTTTATATAATTATATAAAAAGACAACATTTTCAAAAGTGATTAGGGATTTTGGATGCTTCCGTTTAAATGCTGAGCACCCACCCTCCAAAAATCAGACCCCAAATCACTAGTCACTTTTGAAAATTAAGGGCATACGTTTTACATACAGATAAGTCTCTAGATCAAGAGCCCCATTGATTCCAGAACCTCGGTGACTCTCTAAAATCTTCCCCGTGATTCAAAAATGCTTCTTTGAGCCACAATGGCACTAATATACTTGACAGCACTGCAGATTAGGCTAACAAGCTTCCATCCACGCTGTTATAGGGCCTGTCCGGCTACCGAAGTCAATGGGAGTTGTGCCATTGCCTCCAGTGGGCACAGGATTAGGCCCATAAACAGCACAGCTAGGAAAATGCTGGATTTTTTCAGTCCCTTTCCATGTATAATACCAAGAGTGAAATCCTGGCCGCCCCATTGAAGTCAATGGGAATTCTGCCTAAAAACCAGGAAGGCCTCGTTTTATTTCCTTCGCTCCTCACTGTGCGCACAACCGAACGATCATCTCAAAACAAGGCTACCACCAGCAGTGACCTTACAACACATGGGTGTAAGTGGAGCTTCTAAAGATTTCTTTTTTTAATTGCAAAGTCATGTAGGAGACTCTCTGTTTGCATCCCTTTCATCAATAGCAGTAAATCTACAGACTCGTAATCGCTCTCAGGCTGCTTTCTAAAACTAACAAATGGTAAAAATAAAATAAAATAAAATAAAATTGCCTGTCATGGGAGTTGGTCAATAAAATGCAACAGTGTTTATTACAACATTTAAAGTCTGTGATTAAGAACACCAAAAGGCCTAAACTAAAAAGGGGTTTTAGCCTGTAATTTCCCTACAGTCCTGGCCTGTACTTCCTTATGAGCTTGCTCAGTGGGGCTTTTTTTCCATGTCCATCATCAGCTTGTAATTATTGCCATTCTCAAAGCTATGCCAGATGGGCTCTTTAGAAGCAGGCATGCAGCTTGTTTATGAGAAAGAGAGCTGTAATATTACTCTACACAGAGACCTATCTGGTCCTAGTCAAAGAACCATGGTCCCCCCACCCCCACCCCCCGCCCCAAATCTCACTACTTCTGCTAGACAGACCTCTCAATTTCAGCTTGCTTTCCCAACTGAATGGCACTGGGGAGATGGGGATACTGTATCCCGGAGCTTGGAGGCTGATCTCCATCTCTCACTCTATTCACTTTTCTAAAAGGCGTACGGAAACAGTGCTAAACCGAAAACCCAGGGGAGAAACTTGCTTTCCTTTTTTTTTCTCCTCACATCTGAGCTTATGTTTCCAGCTTAGGGCTGGCCACGAGATTGGAAGGCTGAATCTCCCATTGCTTCGCCTAGTGGAGAGGATAAACATTTGTGAGGAGGTTGAGGGTAAGCAACACAGGGAATGGCAAGAGGGAATAACCCAGAGTTCATCTTGTTATAGGCGGTGGGTGTTAGATATCCCAGAAGGCCAAGGCAGTGCTTCTATCAGTAGTTAATGAGGCAGGACTTGCAACAGATAGCCACATTTAACTCACAAAAGCTTTTAGATGTCTCTGTTTACTTTGATCCATTTCAGTTCATTTGAGACTTTTTTCCTTTCCTTTTTCTTAACCTTCTCCCACCCCAGATAAACTACCCTTTTTTCCCCCTTAACTCAAACAATAGTATCATTTACCAACTTTATATTTAACAAGTTTGGAGATCTTTAGTCAAGTTCTGCTACAATGGAATAAAGAAAAAACATGTATCTTGAGAAGGATATCATAAAAAAAGAGAGAGAAGGGGGTCTGGCTGCAGAACCGTAATTAAAAAATCCAACTGCCGAAAGATAAATGAAGGGGTGGGGAGGGAGGGGAATAACAGGAAAGGCTGCATTTTCAGGAGAGATTTAAAGTTATTTGTTCCTGATTGGGTAAAGTGCTCATTCTTTTATCCCTTGTTATTTTATCCATGTGATGCCAAAAGAACTTTCTTTGTTAAAATGTTCTCAGAACGGATAAAACTAATTTGCTGGAATGTGAAATAATCCAGAAAGTAAGAGGACTGTGCCTAATGTTCACAGACTGAGAACGGCAAATTAACCGGCCACAGTTTCCAGTCCCTGGGGCACAGGACTGGAATTTAAAGCTTCCGAAGAAAGCCCTGGTGCTAATGGATTTGCATGAAGCTTGGCATGCTAATGGAGATTGTCTCTTGTAATGAGCTTTTAATTAGGTCTGCTTGGTGCTTGACCTTCTTGTAATATGGGGCCACTCCTCGGATGACAGCATTTCTAACCCACAGGTGTGGATAAACAGAGCTTGTAAACACATAGAACATTCCCAGCATTCTCCAAGTTGGCCTCCCAACTTGGCTCCTTTTCCCCCCCTAAAATAGCCTGATTTCTGCATCATTTCATTTATCCTTCCTTCCCTGCTGCCAGCAACCCTGGCTCCCTGATTTTATAAAGATATTTCGATCTGTTTTCATTTTCCTGTCTTTTTTAAAAGATAATCCTCTCACCAAATCAAATCAAGCACCATCTAATTTCATAAATACCCATGGGCATACCCAGTAAGAAATATGCACTGGATGAAACACATGCTCTACCAGAATTGTTTGGATGCCCATAGTCTTTCCAGAAAATATCAAATTAACATTTTCCCCCAAGTTAAAGAACCAGAAATAGCACTTTCCACCCCAACAGCCTCACACACACAAACCAGCAAAGTCTAGGATGGCCGTACATCCATTGATACACTGAGTCACATTTTACTGAAAGAATACAAGTTTTCTTTGTCCCCCATAAAGAAAATGTCTTGATGAACCATAGTCACTGATAAATAAATTTCTTTTCTTTCTTTGAATTGGCCTCTGTATAGTCCCCTTTTTGGGAGTGTAATTCATATAATCATAGAATATCAGGGTTGGAAGGGACCTCAAAGCAGGACCAATCCCCAAGAAAATCATCCCAGCCAGGGCTTTGTCAAGCCTGACCTTAAAAACCTCTAAGGAAGGAGATTCCACCACCTCCCTAGGTAACCCATTCCAGTGCTTCACCATCCTCCTAGTGAAAAAGTTTTTCCTAAGATCCAACCTAAACCTCCCCTACTGCAACTTGAGACCATTACTCCTTGTTCTGTCATCTGCCACCACTGAGAACAGTCTAGATCCATCCTCTTTGGAACCCCCTTTCACGTAGTTGAAAGCAGCTATCAAATCCCCCCTCATTCTTCTCTTCTGCAGACTAAACAAGCCCAGTTCCCTCAGCCTCTCCTCATAAGTCATGTGCTCCAGCCCCCACTCATTTTTGTTGCCCTCCGCTGGACTCTTTCCAATTTTTCCACATCCTTCTTGTAGTGTGGGGCCCAAAACTGGACACAGTACTCCTGATGAGGCCTCACCAATGTTGAATAGAGGGGAATGAACACGTCCCTCAATCTGCTGGCAATGCCCCTACTTATACAGCCCAAAATGCTGTTAGCCTTCTTGGCAACAAGGGCACACTATTGACTCATATCCAGCTTCTCATCCACTGTAACGCCTAGGTACAACCCTACAGGAAGGTGGCCGGAGGAGTTTAATTGAACAAAGGTTGCAGAACTGATCTCCCAATGGTAGGAGTCTGGAAGTAGCAGCCCTGCCATAATGGAAACCATTATGAAGACAAGCCACTGAAGCCACTGTAAGCCTTCAGGAGCTGACATCCTAGCCAAAGCATATGTCTCAATGTACAATCGAGCCCATTATAAAATGGCACTGAGCGGAAATGGCGTTCCCCTCACATGGATGCCTAAAGGTACGAAAAGGTTTAGGTGACTTCCTAAACACTTTGTCCCTACCCTCCCTACCCCCCCCCCCCCCCGAAAAAAAAAGCTACCCTCAAAGCCCACTTACAGCCAGGTCATGGAGCCTACCTTCCCTCTAAGGAGATATAGGTGCTGGAACTCGGGGTGTGGCCGCACCACCTGGCTTGAAGTGGTTTCCATCATATACAAGGTTTATAGTTTGTCTCATTGGCTCTCAGCACCCACACTATACGAATTGTTCCAGCACTCCTGGAAGGAAAACAGGATTCCAGAAGGAAGGTTAATGGTCTAGTTTAGAACTCAGACATTGCTCTTGGCAAAGACTTTGGCTGAGGATGTAGGACAGTTCTGGATAAGGGTGCAGGACAACTTTGTTTCTGTGGAATGGGAGAACCAGCTGTCAAAGCCTACAGTTCTTTCACCTCTTCTCGCAGACATCTTTATGATCAAGAATAGTGTCTTGAGAG
Organism: Malaclemys terrapin pileata; assembly: GCF_027887155.1. Classification (NCBI taxonomy): domain Eukaryota; kingdom Metazoa; phylum Chordata; order Testudines; family Emydidae; genus Malaclemys; species Malaclemys terrapin. Next base: position 144,736,379 of record NC_071508.1, on the reverse strand, counting down.
AGAAGAGAGGTGGAAGAGACAGCACTCCCTGAAGGTGCATTCATGAACTCTGTCAGCACTAATGTGAGATCCCATTTCAGGACAGGTTACCTGACTGGTGGAAAGACAACAAAGAATGGTTGCTCACCTTGCAGTAACTGTAGCTCAAGATGTGTTGTCCATAGAGTTTCCACTCTTGATTCACAGGAGCCCCAAGATCAGATTATTTTGGCCTGCTGTGTGCATAGCGGCCACACCTGTCCCCTAGAAACCCACATGCCCCCCACCCACCCAAGGGCAAAAAGTGCAGAGTGGGCCCAACCATACCTCTGTTCTTCACGACTACAGAATCCCAAAGGAGCAGGACTCCCTACCAGCAGAGAATGAGGGCAGGCTGTGGAATCCATGTGGACAACACGTTGAAGAACCACAGTTATTGTAAGGTAAGTAACTATTCTCTCTTTTTCTGCGTGACTGTCCACACAGACTCTACTCTTGGTGATTAACAAGCAGTTATCTGTTTGCTTGGAGGTGGGTAGTAGGTGTCCTATTTAAACAGTGTCTGCCAGATAGCCCTACAAAAGCAGACATCAGAACTGGAAGCCTCTACCACAGAGTATTGTCTTTTAAAGGAGTGGACCGAGCTCCATGTATGCCCTACAAATTTCAGAAATAGGGACATTCCTCAAACAAGCAAAAGAAGCTGTCTGAGCTCTCACGGAATGAGCTCTAATATGACTAAGTGGATCTAACCTAGCTAACTCAAAACATATTCTTATACTGTATAAGTGGGGACCCACTTAGATAACCTCTGAGATGATACTGCCTGACCTTTAACCCTCCCTGCAGAGGTCACAAATAGTCCAGGTGTGTGCCTGAATGTTTTTGTCCTGCCAATGTAAAAAAGAGTGCCCCTACTACATCAAGTGTATGAAGTTTAGCTTCCCCTGCAGTGGAGAGAGGCTTGGGGAAGAAAACAAGGAGATGAATAAATTGGTTCACATGGAACTCTGAGACAACTTTGAGCAGGAACTTGAGATAAGACTCAGCAGTGACCCTGTCCTTATGTAACACTGTAAAAGTTGACCCGCTATGAGGGCCTGAATCTCCCACTAAAAAGGCAGTCTTCACAGGTAAGTGGTAAAGGGAACAGGCTGCTAAGGGCTCTAAAGGGGGACTCATTAATTCTTCTAATACTGTATTGAGGTCCCAATGGAGGGGGGATCTTCAACTGTGGGAAAACATTAATAAGGCCCTTAAGGAATCTATCCACTGTAAAATGAGAAAATAAAGTGTGGCATTGGAAAGGAGGGTGATGTGCATATAATGTTGCTAGATGAACCCTTATGGAGCCGATGGAAAGCCCCAAACATTTCAAGGGTCGCAAACAGTCCAGTATTGCTGAAATGGGTGATAGGAGAAAGCTGGTGCTCAGATGCTCAAATAGAAAATTTATTTAATTTAGATCTGTAAGTCAGTCTGGCTGAAGGTTTCCTGATTTGGAGCAGAATGTCCTCAATTTCTGCTCAACAGCTTCTTTTGGTGGACATCAGATGTAACAAAGCTGGGTCTGGATGTAGGATCTGATCTTTGTTGAGCAATTGTAGGGTAGGACAGGTAAAGTAATCAGGGGGGCTGTGTTGAGAGGTTCATCACATCTGAATACCAGAGCTGCTGGCCTATGGTAGGGCTATCATAGTCAACAGTCCTGTGTCTTGACTAGGTTTCTCAGAATGCTTGGTATCATGTAGATCGGAGGAAAGGCATATATCAGTCCCAGTGTCCAGGGGCAGCTGACAGGAAGCCCAAACTGAACCCCTCTCTAGAACAAAGTATCTGTCACTTTCTGTCCTGCTCTATGGCAAATGGGTCTTTTTCTAGGAATGCCCACAGGCAGAAGATATACTTTGGGATTGAATTGTTGACAGACCACTCGTGGTTACTGGAGAACTGCTTGATGAATTGATCTGCCAATGTGTTCTGAAGCAGAAAAGGTGCAGAGCCCCTGTTGTGACTTGGTTCAGTGTACACCAATTCCATAATTGAATGGACTCCTGAAAGAGCAGAGATGACCTGGCTCCTCCTTGTCTACTGACATAATGCATAGCTGTGGTGTTGTCTGTCAGTTCTTGGATTTTGGATGCTCACACTACAGGTAGGAATATTTTGCATGCCAGACTGATGGTTCTGAGTTCTAGAATGTTTATATGCAGAGGAGCTACTACAGCCCAGGAGAGCGGAGCCTCTGAGTTTGAAGGTGATCTAAATGAGGTCCCCCTCCCCATTCGTGAGTGGAAGTGTCCATAATCAGAGTCTTGGTAGGTAGAGGTGCAGAGACAGGCACTCCCCTGCTCACTTGAATTGGGTCTTTCCACCAGCTTAACAAGGAGATGACTTCATGCAGGACTGTGACTGTCTTGTCCATGTGGTTTCTGTGGGATAAATACACTGATTTCAACCAGCCTTGCATGAAGCGTAAGTGAAGTCTGGCAAACTGTATCACATAGATGCACAAGGCCATGTATCTCAGAAGTCCGAGGCAGGCTCTTACTGATGTTTTTGGATCAGCTCGATATTTGATGAGGTTTAGTATCATCTGGAATCGTTCCTGTGGAAGGTAAGCTCTTACTGACCTGAAATCTAACACTGCTCCTATGAACTTTATGCTTTGAGTCAGAGTACGAGTGGATTTTTCTTTGTTGACCTTGAGGCCCAGTGAGGCAAAAAGCTTTAAGATTACTTGGATCCAGTTATTCACCCCCTTTGATGGCTGGCTGATTCAAGGAAGATCATCCCAACAGAAAATTGTCAAGGTATGTGGAGACCTGGATTCTTTGTCTTCTTGGATGTGCTGCCATGACTTCCAGGCACTTGGGGACTACCTTTGGTGCTGTGGAAAGGCCACAGGGCAGTGGTGGTGAGTTGTTCCTACAAGGAATGAGAGGTATTCTCTGTGGGCTGGATGAATGGATGTGTGAAAGTAAGCCTCTTGGAGGTCGAGAGCCACAGACCAGTCCTGAGGATTTAATGAAAAAAACCATCCTGAACTTGAAATGACAGATGAATTTGTTGAAATGCTGAAGATCCAGAATGGAAAGCCAACCCCCTTTTTTCTCTGCGATGAGAAAATATTGGAAATAGTAGGGAAAATACCCTGCATCTTTGCAGAACATGCTTAATCAGATGTCAGTGTCCAGAGAGGTTAAGTGACTTAGGGCTTGTCTTCACTATCGCACTAAATCGGTGCAGCTGTGCCGACGTACCGTGTCTGGTGAAGACGCACTATGTCAATGGAAGAGTGCTCTCCCGCTGACGTAATTACTCCGCCTCAATGAGAGGCGGAAGCTATGTTGGCGGAAGAGCGTCTCCCACCAACATAGCATAGTAGACACCTCTTTAAGTAGATGTAACTTACGTTGCTCAGGGGGGTGGTTTTTCACCCCCTGAGTGACATAAGTTACATCAACTTAAGCGGTAATGTAGATAAGCCCTAAGAAAGTCTCCCTTAATAAGGAGATCTGGAGATGCTGGTAGACTACATGCAATACCTTTGAAAAATCCAGGAGATCCGCATACCAATATTGCCTAGCCTAGAACAAAGTGATTAGACTGCCAGCCTTGTCCGGTTTGATCTTCATGATCGTTCTGGAGCAAAACTAAGATCACTTTGCGTTGCTGCTTCTGGCAAACAACTCTACTGAAGGGAAACTGCACATAATGAACAGCAGATCCAACAATAACTGCTTCTGAGACCACTTGTACTATTTTGTGGTATGCAACTAGCCTTTTTCCACTCATTTTCTTCACCGGCCACAGGATTCATTTGATGAACTAACCACCAGTCCCAGAAGGACACTGCTTCCCAACAGACTGTCTGGGAATGAGCTCCCACTGTTCATTGAGATAGAACATTGCCATGGGGTTGTCTGTCAGTACTTGAACTATGTGGTCCTTGAGTGGAGGCAAAAAGCACTTTGGTGCTTGTCTGATGGCCTGCAGTTCTAGAGGGTTTATGTGGCTTCCCACATCTTCCAATGACCATGAGCTATCAGTTTTCGTAATTGAGACCCACAAACTCAGATTGCGGGCATCTGTGATAACGTCTGTTCATGGAGATGGAGTGTCCATACATTGTTTTTTAATTCCCACCAACAGAGAGGCTCAAGAGCTTTTGAAGGAACAGTCACATCTGCACTTATGCTGTTGTCAGTTCTTGGCTGCGTGTGTGCTCTCTGTGTGCTGCCTCAGCTCTGCACAGACAGCTGACACAGCAGACCTCGATCGAACTGCTCAAGAAGACCACAGACTCAGTTCAGCAATGAAGGCACTCGGCCAGGTTTACAGCTGACAAAGCACAGTACTAGCACCCGACGTACTCTACAGGGTCACTAATACATGTAGGCCCCTGCCAATGGACTCAGCTCAGTGAACAGCAGGACCTTCCGCTCCTCCCTCAGCTGGACAAAAACACCCCCTCCATGATCCCTTTTTTAGACACTGATACAAACAAGTTAAGTATTGCCCCTCTGACGTGGTTAGGTACCACCCTTTACCTTGTATATGTTGGTTCGATCAAAACATCTCTATCCATCACCCTGTTATCCTGACGTTTTTGTTAGGAGGAGTCAGTGTGTCCCTATATCATCTTTGGGGACTGTGTTTACACCATAGCCTGGAATCGGGGTGTTCTGGTGCTACCCTTCTGGAATGTGTTTACGTGAATACTTAGTGCCTAGTAGTGCTTGTGTTTTTGCAATGTGAGCCCTGTTCTTGCCAAGTTAACAGGGCCTGACTTTTGCTCATAGCTTGACTCTTGCTAACTTAGATTTATCTGAACATGGCCTGACTTTAGTTCAGGCCTTAGGCCTTACACAAGGCCCTTTATACCAGGCCTCATGTCTCAGGCTCTCTCTTTCTACTACATGTGTCATCTACATTTTACTTCTGACTGTAACATGGTACCACCTGATATTGTAATGATCTCAACCGCAATCAGGAGGTAATGAAAGCCATAAGTCAAGAGGAAAAATTCCATTGTTCTCTGAACATTCACTTTCAGGATGATCATTGTTTGGTAAATGGCCCAAAATCTTTCCCCCTAAAAGGAAACCTTGTGTTTGTATTGAGCCCACAATGGCCCCAGTGAAGGATATTCTCTGAATGAGTATCAGGATAGATTTTCCCCAGATCTGGGGATTCAAACAGATTGCACATTCTTCACAGGGATTCCTCTAATTCTCAATGAGTTCAGGCCTGAATCAGTTACTGGTCCAGGTAGGCACATATACTCCCTGGACTGGTAGCAACTGTCTCCCACACAAAAGCACAGGTCAAGAGCCCTGAACCTATCTCACAGGGAAAGGGGAGGGATAATAAAAGCCAGAGTCAACATACGGAATTGGAACATTCTATTGCAAGCACTCCCATTTTCTTAAAACCATGACAGAATGAAGGCCACCCTCCTTTTTAAGACTGAGGCAATACCTCCAACAGATGCCTTTCCCTCTGTACTGCTTTGGCATCTCTGGAATAGTCTCCACAGCTTCGGGCAAGGACTCCATCTCCCTTCCCCCTCCCCCCACCACAGAGATTCCCAGAGGACAGCCAAGCTATTCAGACTGGACCCTGGAGTTAAGAATGACCCCTTATTGTCCTCAATATTATTGTTATTCACTCTTTTGCACACTGTCACTACACTTCGCAGTTTAAGTCAGACACACACTGTGTTGCATCCAAAACTGGAGAACGGTGCAATTACTCACCCAACACTCGGCTTTAAATAGGGCAGTGATTAGAGGGGCCAGCAGGAACTATTACTGTCTTTGTTGCCAGCTGGAAATGTGACTTTTTAAAAAATATAGTTTTATTTACAAAAATGGGTTGAGTAAACTGAGCAATCTGTATTTCTACTAGCCTTATACAGGCTCAAACTACTGGTCCAGTTACATATTGGGTGGGATATTCTAAGTCACGTTTGAAAATCCTGCCCATTATTATTATTTGTTTTACAGCAGCACCTAGAGGTCCCAGCAGACACCAGGGGCCTCATTGTGCAAGAGGCCAAACAAACACATAATAAGAGATCGTCCTACCCTGAACAGCTCACAAGCTAGGGGTATGTCTACACTACAAGCACTACAGCAGCACAGCTGCAGCTATGCCACTGTAGTGTAGACACTTGCTACAGCAACAGAAGGGGGGTTTTTTGGTCGCTGTAGTCAATCCACTGCCTTCAGAGGCGGTAGCAGCTGCATCTACAGTGGGGGTTAGATCAATCTAACCATGTCACACCGGGTGTGAAACTTTTCACAGCCCTAAGCAATGTAGCTGGGTCCACCTAAGTTTTAGGTGCAGACCAGGCCTAAACAGACAAAGAGTGAGAAAGGAAGCATCACCCTCATTTCACAGCTGGGGAACTGAAGCACAGGAGATTAAGTGACTTGCCCAAAATCACACAGGAAAAGTCTGTGATGGAGCAGGGACTTAAACACACGTCTCCCAAGACATAGGCTCGTGACCTAATCACTGGACCATCCTTCCTCTCTGAGAGGTTACTCCCTATTGGAACCAATCTTTGTACCACCAGAAAGATACGTATCAGTCCACTATTCTAAATTCACATAATTCATCCATACAGTCTGCTCTGCCCATGCTATTCAAGGTTCCATGGCCCAGATCAGATCTCTTCAGCCCTTTCAATATGCTCTAGCAAATGGGAACTGACTCGGAGTATGTCTACACTGTAAAAAAAAAACCAACAACAACAACAAAAAACCTCCAAAAAAAACACAGCAGCAAGTCTCAGAGTCAGGGACAACTGACTCGGGCTCATGGGGCTTGTGCTACAGGGCTAAAAATAGCAGTGTGGACATTCCACCTCAGGCTGGAGTCCAGGCTGTGAGACCCACCCCCTGACGGGGTCTGAGCCTGAGCAGGAACATCTACACTGGTGTTTTGACCCCATGGCCATTGACCCTGGCTCTGACACTCACTGATGCAGGGTTTTGTATTGGTTTGGGGTGGGTGGGGGGTTGTTTTATTTTTGTTTGTTTGTTTGGGGGGTAGTTGGTGTTTTTTCTTTTTTTTTTTTTTTTGCAGTTAGACACACCCTCAGTCACAACCTGCAAACAAACGGTTGTCATGAATTAGTGGCCCAAAGTGGGTTTTTTCAGTAGGCTGGGCAACCAATTGAAGCCATTTAAATGCTATGAGGTGGGGCAGCACGTTTGTTTTAAATGACTCTGAGCACTGGGTAGCACAGCAGCTCTAGCAGCACCAGCCTGTCCATACCGCTCCTAGACACAGCTGACAGCTGCACAGGAGAACTGGGAAAGTTTTTCACTTTTCAGTTTTCCAGCCTGTCTAGCTGCCCTTCACAGGAATGCTGTCCATCTGGAATCTCCTTGTCTCCTCCATCCCTCTTGAAAATGAAAAGTCATCTGCTCCACTTCGCATTATGTACCAGGGCCTCTAAAATTTAATTTTAGACAGTGTGCCATAAGCAAGTTTCCAGGGCCGGCCCACAACATTTTGGCACCTGAGGCGGGGAGCTCAAATGATGCCCCCGTGCCCCCTCCCTTGGGCCAAAACTTTGAAAGGTCTCAATTCTGCCTTCTTCCTGTTCTACTCCTCTCATGGTACTGCTCTGCTACCTACCCCAATAAAGGAGAACTAACATTTTAAAATGCCTTGTTCAAAAATTTTAAGTAACACTTAACTTTCAAACGCCTGAACGGCAAATGTAACTTTTCTTGTCTGCATAGTAAACACTGGCATTTTTATCTGTTTGAATAATCAAAGTGGTGCTTTCCATGCCTTCTTGGTTGCAAAGATTTAAACTGCTTCCTGAAGGTCCACAGTCTGGGCCAGCTCATGCTCTATTGAGATGGTTGCAAGGCCGACCAGCCTCTCCTGTGTCACTGTGGAGCATAGACGTGTTTTTATTAACTTCAGCTCGGAGAAGCTGTGTTCTCCACTGGCAACTGTTAAAGGAAGTGTTAGAAGTATGCACAGAGCAACAAAAGCATTTGGAAAGAGGGTGGTCATCTTATTTGTGCACATATATTCCAGAACAGCCTTTGGAGTTGATCCTGCTGAAATGTATCTTGAAAGGGCTTTCAGTTCATCACCTAAATCCCTCGCATCAATATTGCGCATGTCATTGTGTGTCAACACTGTCTCTAGTGCCCTGCATTGCTGGTGTAGGTCTTCTTCAGGTATAATAGGGAGTTTTGGAATATCATGCAACATCCCAAATATACTGCTGTGTTCCTTGAGCTGCATGAAAAGTTCTTCAACTGACTGTATTGCACAATCTAGCAGCTGGTTCAAGAATTCAACTTTGAACTGTTGTTTGGGGTCTCTTATGGGATTATCCCGTGCCTCGTAATCAAAATGTCTTCTTCTTCGGTGACTCTTGTATTCTTGAATGGGTGGGAAAATAGTTTCAGTGTGAAGTTCCTCTGCCAATTTCTGTGCACTCTTCAGAACGTTTTGAAATCCCTTATCTGACCGGTAAAACGGTAGGTATGACTTTGCTTTGTCCAGTTGTTCCATTGCTCCAGATATATCAAGGTCAACACCTTGGAGTCTCTTGCTTCCAACATTTATTTCAAACAGTATGTCATGCCACAACACTAAGCCACACAGAAATTTGAAGTTATGTATGTTTCCATTTCCCTCTGCCACTGTTCTCCCATGAACAGTTCCTGTCATAGCATTATCCTCCATAATGGCAACATCTATCTTCTCAATTTGGTGTTTTATAGGCTTTATTGCCTCCCTTCTACTTTCCCATCATGTGGCACTCAGTGGTTTCAGTGTCAAAGAAGATGTTCCCAGATGTTGCTTTAAAATTTGCCATCGATGAGTTGATGCAGAGAAAAATACATAGATGCTTTGAGTTACATTAAAAAATTCAGCAGCCTCACTAGAAACTGATGCTGCATCACTGATCACCAAGTTCAATGAATGAGAACTGCATGGGACAAAAAAAGCTCGAAGGTTTAACTCTTGGATCCGTGTCTGCACTCCTCTGTTCTTTCCTCTCATGTTGGCACCATTATCGTAGCCCTGACCTCTCATGTCAGCTATCGCAATTCCCAGATCTTCCAGCTTTTTAAGAAGCACATTTGTCATACCAGCTCCTGGAGTATCATCAATGTCAATAAATTCTAGAAAATGCTCTCTGACAGTCATCACTGCAGGGACATTTTCACTAGGTTTTGTTGTTGTTACAAAATGCACCATTAAAGTCATTTGTTCCATATGGCTGATGTCAGGTGTGCAGTCCAGACTAACAGAGTAATATCTTGCTGACTTCAGATCTGCCACAATCTTCTGTTTGACTTTTGTTGCCAGTAACTCTATGATCTCATTTTGAATTGTTTTTCCAAGGTAGTGGTGTGTGTACATTTCTTGGGTGGTTTCAGAGTAGCAGCCATGTTAGTCTTAGATGCTCCTGGAGTACAGCATCAAACTCAGCCATCAGCTCCACAATTTTAAGCAAGTTTCCATTGTTTGGCACAACTGATCTGAAGTGCCACGCAGTGCAAGGTTTTGGGTAGCAAACATTCTCACAATGGCAATGAGCCTTTTCAGAACGTTTTGCCAGTAAAGAGACCCTGATACAATCTTCTCTTGATGCTGGTCATCTATGATGACCTTTAACCTTAGTCTCATCTCAAGCTCTTTCTACCTATGGAATGCTCTCTGGTGATTTGCTGCCTTCTCAAGGGCGTGCCAGATTTTTAGCCAGATTTTTCCAGTCCTTTGTTCCTGTAGAACCCAATGTGGCTGGCACATTAGACTGGAAGAGTTTGCTACAAAAACAATATGCAGCATTCTGGGGTTTTGAGTACATAAGCCATGGCCTCTCCACTTTGTCACCATTGGGGATTTCACACCAGTAATGTGTTGGATGGAAACTTTTATTTTCATTGTCTTTGGGGAACATGAAGTTTTTCACTTGCTGTGGCCCATGCAGTACAAGGAAGTCCCTCAGGCTACTGCTCAAGTGGGTCCATGGTCCTGGATCATCTAGACTTAAGGAACTAAACTCAGCAGCAGCTGTTTTTTGCGCCTCTTCTCTGATCTACACTTTTCTTCAGGAATGTGCATGATTACATCCATTTGAGATGGAAATATGGATGCTGCAGTAGCTGTCAGGTCACCTGCACTCTGACTAACTGGAAGATCAGGCATCTCCTCACCACTCCCATCCTCATTGGGGCCAAAGGCTCACCTTGAACATTTGTGTTTATGTATCTCAGGAAAGCTCCTTCCTGCTTAGGTAGAAAAGCTTCCTTTGCTTGCTTGCTTTTTCTGAATGCTGCCCCAGAAGGGCGTTTTCTTCTTTCACTCACGACTGCTGTTCTGTGCCAGCTATAGTGGCTCTCAACACTCAGTTGAAGGGGATAAATAAGCAGGCTGGTAGAAGGGCCTGAGTGAGGGAAGATATCAGCATCTTAAGGGCCTAACTGGCTCCTACTGCTTCAGCTGACTGCCTGTTCTCCTCAAGTGGGTTCAGGGAAGAAGCAGGAAACAGGAAGCTCCCTGAGAAGCTGGTGTTAATCAATCCAGGCTCCTGGGGGTGCTAGAGAGGTACATAAGAGGCTCCTCCTCCTCTCTTTCTCCCTGCAGCTCCTGCTGCTTTCTGTTATTCCCTCACCTTTTCTCCTGCCTGCCTGTTATGTCTCTTGTGCCCTCCTTCCTCCAGCACAGCACTCCACCATCTCTGTGAATCTAGAGCAGAGAGAATACATATGCACCAGCAGCAGACACAATTTTCCACACTCTGGGTCTTAGTGGCGCCCCCCCACCGTCTGGCACCTGAGGCGGCTGCCTCAGTTCGCCTCTTGGTAAGGCCAGCCATGCAGGTTTCTGTTATGACAGCTGAAGTCAACATCCAGAATTGACGGACGTCCATCTTATTCTACAAAAACAACAAGGAGTCTGGTGGCACCTTAAAGACTAACAGATTTATTTGGGCATAAGCTTTCGTGAGTAAAAACCTCACTTCTTCGGATGCATAGAGTGGGTTTTTACTCACGAAAGCTTATGCCCAAATAAATCTGTTAGTCTTTAAGGTGCCACCAGACTCCTTGTTGTTTTTGTAGATACAGACTAACACGGCTACCCCCTGATACTTGACATCTTATTCTACAGTTTGCACTTAATGTAACAAGAAAAGGATAGTTCTATACTTTGGGAAACAGGGGGTCATAATAATGAAAGAATTCATTGGCATTACGCACAAGCAAGGCAAGCAAGATTTGGCCAACAAACAGAGATCAATCACCCACCACTGAAATGCAGCCACCTCCAGGATGAAAGGCAGCAGCTGATTAACAATGCACACAGATGCTCCTTTGTGCAACCATTTTAGGACAGGACATGGAAAAGAAAATTCTACCCACTGAAATTACAGGAGAAACTTTAGTAAACAGGATGTTATTATCCCATTTGAAATGTGGACACGTCACGGGCATACTCTTAGGAAAATGTCATAGCCTCATTTTTAAATCTCACTAATGGAAACTGCTTCCACCAGCAAAGTGCCCCCTTCGCCATGCTGAGGTGTTGTTCCTGTGCTGACTCAAAAGAACGCCAGCTTCTGAATTACCACCACATTTCCTGCAGCACATGCTTCTCCCATCCACTGACCAGGCCCCAATGTGCCATCACACAGACCATACTGTGAAGACTGCGGACTAGTGCAAACACCAGATTTGTACATGAAGGAGGCAAGTGTGGGTCTGGGTGACATAGCTAACAGGCTTAGACAATTTTTTGCTCAAAGCCTTGAGTCTGGGCATAGCTGCCCCTCCCCAGGAAGAGCCATGAAACAAGCTATAACTTGAAAGTCACAATTCCTTGCCTGCTTACCCCTTGACACAGGGGAGGGGAATAATTGACTGCAGCCCTTAACCAGGTGCTATTTACTTCTCCCTTCACAAAGGCTCAACTCTACTGGCTAGCATGTTGGGAGGGAAGGAGGTGGAGCCAAGGATCCTCCTGCCATTATCTGCCACCTCTCTGTTCAGTGGGACGGGAGAGATAATGAATGCCCAGCCTCTGCTCTCCCACTACACCCAAGTTATACATGAAGCCCACAGGCTGCTCTACTGGAGGGGACGCATCTTAATCCCTCATGGTGCTGCATTAGGGCCAATCGCAATCTAGCTCATAATGAAGAGGAGATTTGCTGAGATATAGGGTAACTGTATGCTAAGTCTCTCTTTTACTTTTAAAAAGTTAGTTAGTTAGTTAAGTTACTTAGTTATTAGCCTGCAGTTTTCAGGGGCAGATGAACAATTTCTGTAACCCCATTTACAGAAATGAAAAGTCACCACTAAAAATCTGCCCTGGATTTCTGGAAAAAATGACTTTCACATCTATTTTTAAAGTACAAAGGAATTGTGGTTCTCTATGTGGTTTTACAGCTTATGGTCCCACACATTTTGTGGACAGTAAAATATGGATGTTTCCCTAGTGGATGAACTTTACTTTAAGAAATTCACAAAGCCTCCTATTTAGGGCCTTAAAAACTATAAGTATTAAAAATATACACCCCTTACGGAAATAGAATTATAGAATTTAACGGAAAAGGAAAACTTTCCATGGGCTTTTTTAATGATCCTATAGAATTGAATAGAGAACGATATTCCTTCCACAGAAATCTATCAGATAGTTCAGAAATCCCTTCTACAGTTTTCTGAACTACCCTATAGAAGGGACAGCCTTCTCGGGGGGAAGGTCTACACTTAAAATGCTGCATCGGCGCAGCTGCATTGGTGCAAGAATACACTGGGGGTTAGGTCTACACTGGGGGTTAGGTCTACACTGGGGGTTAGGTCAGAATAACTACATCACTCAGGGTGTGGATTTTTCACACCCCTGAGTGACATAGTTATACTGGTATAGGTCTGTAGCGTAGCCCTGGCCTGAGTAATTTCTATAGAACACTAGTGGATTTACAGCAGGGGTCGTCAACCTTTCATAAGTGGTGTGCCAAGTCTTCATTTATTCACTCTAATTTAAGGTTTCGTGTGCCAGTAATACATTTTAAAGTTTTTAGAAGGTCTCTTTCTATAAGTCTATAATTTATAACTAAACTATTGTATGTAAAGTAAATGAGGTTTTTAAAATGTTTAAGAAGTTTCATTTAAAATTAAATTAAAATACAGAGCTCCCCCCCCCCCCATGACAGTGTGAGTGCCACTGAAAATCAGCTCGCGTGCCACCTTCGGCACGCGTGCCATAGGCTGCCTACCCCTGATTTACAGAATCCAGTTGGCGCCAACCTTGTTAAATCCTGTAGGACTTTCCCACTAGGACGGGACAGAGTAGGCACACTACAAAGAATGCATACACACACACTGCACACCCACGCAATGGAGTAAGGAATAAAATCTCCCCTCACGCCATTTGGCAGGCTTCCCAGACTTGAGTCCAGGCGCATATAACAATTGGGACTAGTCACGGGCTCACTCCCGCCACAGAATAGCTGGGTGGGAATGGACAGAGCCTTAGCTTCTCCCCCTCTCACCGCTGGGTCAGCGTGGGGTTGTGGTAACTTGCTGATAAGGCCAGTAACAAATAACTTCTCCCTAAAAGCAACGGGAGGAATTGTGCCTCAGACAGGTTTTTCTGAGGCATGTTTTCCAGGGCTAGTCCTGGGTCGGTGTAGTCTACGCATCAGCCCTTACTCAGGGGTGTGGTGGCTAATGGTACAATCTAGCCCTGCATTGCTACCTTTTATCTTCCACAGTTACTTTGGACACCGGAGAGGTCTTTTCATTCATGGCTGTGGCAGGATGACCTTCTCTAACTGGCCAGTGCAAGGAAGCAAAACTGACAGTCTCTCTACCAATTGGGGTTGGAACTGGTCACCTCCCCTCCTAGAGGAAAGCAAGATGCTAGACTGCAACAAATAAATAAATAAATAATAATAAATACTGTTCACTTATGAGGCACCTTTCACTTGAGGATCTCAAAGCACTTTACAAACATTTATTAGGTAGGCTCTCCAAGTGGTTCCCCAGCTTTTTCATTCTGTGGATCATTTTGTATTTATTTTTATTTAAATAATAATTTTAAAAAAACCTATACAAGGCTCTAGGCTCCCCAGGGTGTAATTAATATTAAACACAGAACCCCATTGGCATTAAAATGGTTATTCCGGCAGGAACACTGCCACAACTACATCAAAGCTCCTTTCTAGCCCTTCATTGTTCTGAGAAACACACCCTTAACCCTTACCAAAATCTTATCAAATAGATTTCCTCACTGGAGAAAGATCTTCCCAGGCACCATCTTCTGATCCACTATCCCAGTCCTCCAGGCTTAATTCACAAGGAGCCTGATACAATGTTCACTGCAGTTAACGAGTCTTCCCAATTACTTCAACAGGCTTTAGATCTGCCCCAAGCCATTCAACAAGCAGGTAACATGAAGCAAATTGCAGGATCTGTGATAGTCCTTGGACCACATGACTCTTAGTTACACAATAGCCCTGTGAGCTAGGTAAGTACACTATCTATTTGACAGGCAAGCTGAAGCACAGGGACATTAAATGACTTGCCAACGTCACCCAGCAAGCCAGCGGCAGAACCAGGAACGAGGCAGTGTGAGGGGAGAAGAGAACTAGGGACAAAGGACCCAGCTATTATTGCACGATGCAAACTATTAATTTACTTCTTTTTATAAAAAAGTATCATAAGCTTTCCTGCCCCTTCCCCACTTGCCAGGGGCTGAGCAGAGAGGGAGGAGCCATCTCTTTGTGGGTTCATGGGGCAAGAATGCATGTGCTCTCCTGGCCAAGCTAAGAGTGTGGGTGATGGTAGTGGTGGGAATACAGCCCAGGGGTCATACAGCTTTCCCCAAACCCTGATGTTCCTCTCCTGCACTCCACACACGTAGGCTAATGATGTGCCCTTCAGGGACCTGCTCATCAGGTTGAAAAACCCTGCACTTGCAAACAGAACATCCAAACACAGCTGGCTCCCCATCCACACTCCATTTCCTGTGACCAGGTGCAAACTTCAAAAACAGGTTCCCTGGGAGTCATGAAAAAATCACAATCATAGAAATGTCGTCGGCTACCCCTCCATGCGAGGATGATGTCTGCCAAAGGGGTTCATTGGTGGGTTTTTAAGTGTCTGAGGAGCCCAATTCGTGCCCTGCAGTTTTTCCCACAGGAGTGACAGGTGTAATCTTGGAGGAGACATAGTTGTTGGCTGGACTGTTGTGCGCTTTCTTTCTTCCTTTGTCGCTTCTCTGTCTCATGAACATGTTTGTTCTCCTCAAAGTGAACTGTGGCTTGGTGACTGGTGTGGCACCGTGTTCTGTTTCGTACCAAATCCTCCCAGTTTGTTGGGTTGATGCCTCCCTTTTTAAGGTGTGCTTTCAGTATGTCTTTGAAGCGCTTCTGCTGCCCTCCGTGAGCACCTCTTCTCTGACTTAACTGAGAGAAGTGTACTTGCTTTGGGAGGCAAGTGTCAGGCATACGTACACAATGACCAGCCCAGCAGAGTTGGTGTTTCATGACCTGCGCTCTTATACTGCTGACGTTGACTGCAGAGCGAATGCTGATGTTAGTGCGTCAGTCTTCCCAGCTGATCTTGAGAATCCTCCTGAGGCAGCGCTGTTGGAACCACTTCAGCTGCTTGAGATGTCATCTGTAAGTTACCCAGGTCTCAGACACATAGAAAAGGGTGGGGATGACAACAGCTTTGTAAACCAAGATTTTGGTGCCTGTTTGCAGATCCCTATCATTGAAGACTCATTTTTTGAGTAATAGAAATGTAGGACTGGAAGGGACCTCAAGAGGTCATCTAGTCCAGCCCCTTGTGCCGAGGGAAGACTAAGTAAACCTAGACCATCCCTGACAAGTGTTTGTCTAATATGTTTTTTAAAACCTCCAATGACAGGGATTCCACAACCTCCCTTATAGTTCTACAACCTATCCTGATAGTTAGAAATTTTTCCCAATAGCTAACTTAAATTTCCCTTTGCAGATTAAGCCCATTACTTCTTGTCCTACCTTCAGAGGACATGGAAAACAATTGATCACCATCTTCTTTATAACACCCCTTAACATGTTTGAAGACGGTTATCAGGTCCCCCCTCAGTCATCTTTTTCCAAGACTAAACATGCCCAGTTTTTTTAACCTTTCCTCATAGGTCAAGTTTCCTAAGCTTTGCATCATTTTTGTTCCCTCCTCTGGACTCTCTAGTTTCTCCACATCTTTCTTAAAGTGCGTTGTCCAAAACAGGACACAATTCTCCAGCTGATGTCTCACCGGTGCAGGTAGAGTGGAACAATTACCTCCAGTGTCTTAGATACAACAATCCTGTTAATAGATCCCAGAATGATATTGGCCTTTTTGGCAGCTGCATCACATTGTTGACTCATATTCAATTTATGATCCACTATCACTCTCAGATCCTTTTCTGCAATATTAGTGCTTAGACAGTTATTCCCCATTTTCACAGAACCATAGAAATGGAAGGGACCTCGAGAAGTCAAGTCCAGTCCCCTGCACTGAGGCAGGATGAAATAAACCTAAGCCATCCCTTTTGTGCATTTGATTTTTCCTTCCTCTAGTACTTGTGTTTTTATTTAATTTCAATTTGTTGATTTGAGACCAAATCTCCAAATTATCAAGATCCTTCTGAATTCTAACCTTGTCATCCAAAGTGTTCGCAATACCTCCCAGCTTGGTGTCATCCTCAAATTTTATAAGCTTACTCTCTACCCCGTTATCCAAATTATGAATGAAAATTAATGAAAATATTGAATAGTGACAACAGAGATAGCATCATGCTCTATAATAACCTGACACCAAAGTACCAATGGACTCAGAGGACCCAGGGCCCTAAATCAGTGCTTAATTTGTAATGAAAGAGGTGCTGGGCCTTAAGCAATTGGGTGCTGGAGCTCAAGCAATTTTTTTACATTCATAACTGATGCAGCAAGCCGAGAGGTGCCAGGGCTCAGTCCTGGCAATCCCTGGCACAGATTAAGCACTGCCCTAAATACACTACAAAGCTCAGTCTACATCAGGGATAGGCAACCTGCGGCACGCGAGCTGATTTTCAGTGGCACTCACACTTCCCTGGTCCTGGCTACCAGTCTGGGGGGCTCTGCATTTTAATTTAATTTTAAATGAAGCTTCTTAAACATTTTAAAAACCTTATTTACTTTACATACAACAATAGTTTAGTTATATATTATAGACCTATAGAAAGAGACCTTCTAAAAACGTTAAAATGTATTACTGGCACGCGAAACCTTAAATTAGAGTGAATAAATGAAGACTCGGCACACCACTGTTACCTCAAGGGGAAGAAGGTAACGCTTCAAAGGAAATACTAGAGAGATGGTAGAGGGAAGATATAACAGGGAAAGCCCCTTTTCTCAGAAGCTGCAGACTCGGCTCCCTTCCGTGTCTGTCACCGGTGGATTTAGCTACCCATAAAATATAATAAAATAAAGAAAAGACAAGATAATATGGTGCAAATAAAGGTAAGTGTATTAGGGATAAAAGGTACAGAGAAACTAGGGAAAATGGGGGGAGAAATACAAGAATAACACAGTGAAACAGCAAAATAGTGGATCAGTGACTGACTCTGAGAGCTTGGAGCTCAGGCCCATAAACCCTCCCGTGGGATTTTACAAAACAATAAACAATACCCCAACACGGAAACCTTTCTCCTATTGCTCTGATGCAGCAGATGTCACGTACAGGCGTGATGCCCAGGACCTACAACTCTTGGACTGATTTAGAGTCCTTGAGGAGGAACACTGGGGAGTCCAGACGACTGATGGTTCTCGTCGCTGGCGAGGAGACCCTCTGGGATGATGGACACCAGGAGATGCAGGATATAGGAATGATGATGACAGGACTCCTCTTCCTCAAACACACTACGGGATAGATGTTGTTCTTTGAACTCAGCTCTGGAGCTCTGCGAAGACCCGACCGTGTACGAACTGTCGCTGGAATGGACAGCCCCGCGCAGGCGCTGAACAAGACCTTATAAAGCCTTTTTGGCGGGGAGAGTTCTGAGGTGATGGAACGCTTCTGAGGTGATGGAACACTGAGGGTTGGACTTGGCGGGAAAAACCGGTTCTGACTGGTTTAAGCTAGAGTCTGTGTAGCAAAATAAGTCCCCTCTCAAAGATGGAGTTCAAAGTTAGAGTTCATGTACTCCATTTTGAATTTCAGTTTTAAAGTCAGTGATTCACTTCAGTATTTTAAAAACATCTTATTGATAGCTAAGTGAAATAGTATATTCCATCTAACACCATTTCTGAAAGGTTGCTGACCTCTGGTCTACATGAAAGAAAGAACACACTGCAGTACTAAGAAGAAAGTTTAATGACTTACAGCTAGTCCAGGTAAAGAAGCAGATCTCAAGATGTTTAAAGAAAACTTTGTTTGATAGCATTCTGTCTGGCAAGGAATCTCTTATCAACAGTTGTGCTTGTGAAATCTATACTTCTATTCATAGAATATCAGGGTTGGAAGGGACCTCAGGAGGGCATCTAGTTCAACCTGCTGCTCAAACCAGGACCAATCCCCAGACATTTTTGCCCCAGATCCCTAAGTAGCCCCCTCAAGGATTGAGCTCACAACCCTGGGTTTAGAAGGCTAATACTCAAGCCACTGAGCTATTGTTTTGCCTTTATGGTCCCACCTTCTCTTTTGTTTATCTGGATGGTCTCTGTCTGATTCGTTGTTTATTTCTGTCTGTTGCATAACTAATTTTGCAACAAGATTTAAATCAACTGAGGTGGTGGGGCATAATTGGTTAAAGAATTGTTTTGAAATGGGCTGTGATTGGTGAAAAATACTGTTTTGTAGTATTTTAGTTTAAAATGATTGGTTAAGGTAGAACTAAGCAGGACTCAACTTTAACTATATAAACTGGGATCCAAAAGGAAGTTCTTTGGAACCTAACTCCAGGGCACAGCCCAAGATCAGAGCTGCCAGACCTCAACCCCCTGCCAACCACACTGTGGAGAAGCTGGAGCCCCAGACAACCTGATTCTGACTAGCCACCAAAAAACTTCATCTGCACAAGACCCACCCGCCTTGAGCACACAGACAGCTCCTCACTGGTGCCTCCAGTGACTAGCCACCCCAAAAGAGGCAGGGCCATGGCTGCAGAGAGGAGTGCATACAGCTCCCCCATCAAGGTGCTCTTGCTGCCCCTTCGCACATGGGAACACAATGCCTCTTTGAGCTTCTACTAGGGCAGTGAGGTTCCACAATGCCCCCACTGTGGGTCTGTGTCTAATAAGAAGTGCCCAGCGTCTGTGGATATGAATGTTATTAAGTGGCCACCAGTGATCCACAGAGCACAGTTGGAGGGTCACTGCACGAGAGGAGAGCAGCAAATAGGACTTCTGTAAAATGGCTACATACGTACACATGTAAAGACCCTTCTGGCAGTGGTTGGGATGGCTATGGTCCAACAAGTGCATGTTCTGAGAATTGTTCTGTATAGCTCATGCTTGTGTGGTGGCTGTGAGTAGTCAAGGGTACCACTGAAGAATGCAACTCATCACTTTGGACCTTGGACCCACACACCACGTCTGCCTCCTACTGATTTCAATTGAAGGTAGAACAGTTCCTGTGAAACGGAAATTAAACTACAAATGACACTCAAACTGAGCGCACTCAGCTGCCAGTGTCCCGTCGGGCTCACAAAAGCCAGGAAAAGCTCGGAGGTAAGGAGTAAGCACTCCATCCTTAATCCACTGGACTCAGGGAGAGCAACACTTAGGCCTGGTCCACACTAAGCCCCCAGTTCGAACTAAGATACGCAACTTCAGCTACGTGAATAACGTAGCTGAAGTCGAAGTACCTTAGTTCGAACTTAAAAGTACTTACCGCGGGTTCACACGCAGCAGGCAGGCTCCCCTGTCGACTCCGCCTACTCCTCTCGCAGAGCAGGATTACCGGCGTCGATGGCGAGCACTTCCGGGATCGATTTATCGCGTCTAGACAAGACGCGATAAATCGATCCCAGAAGATCGATTGCTGGCCGCCGAACCAGCGGGTAAGTATAGACGTACCCTTATACAGAGCATCATGCAGGACAGTGAGCACTAGCTAGACACGGGGCCTAGTGAAAGGTGTTGTGCACTTACAGTGCTCAGTGGGTCAAATCCTACGGTCCTTACTTAAGTATCAGAGGGGTAGCCGTGTTAGTCTGAATCTGTAAAAAGCAACAGAGGGTCCTGTCTCAAAGGCGCCACAGGACCTTCTGTTGCTTGGTCCTTACTTAGTTTCTAACTCTACACCCATTGGGAGTTTGCTTGAGTAAGGACTGTGTAAAAACTGAGGCAGGACCACTGGATTTAACCCAATGGGAGATGGTGCTGCTCAGCACCTGTTAGACAGGCTAAAGAAAGCAGCATGACATTTCACCCTCAAATCTGCAGGCCAAATTTCTCACTGGTGTAACTCCACTGGAGTCAATGGGATATGACTTTGATGGGTCAGCCTTCCTTTACTCTCCCCACCTGGGTGCTTGTTTCTCTGTAGAAATTCTTGGAGTAGGGTAGGGAGCAATACCCAAGGATTCATTGCAAAGGCAGCCTTTGTCGTGCAGCTTTTTTTTAAATGTTCCTTTACAAATCTCTCTTTCCTCACCCACCCCAAACTGTTCCACTGTGGAAACTCAGGGAGCAGCGTGACCCTTACCCCCTTTCAGTGCCTCCATGTTAAAATATGTGCAGAAAGAAAAAATCTTCACTTGCCAGCTTTTGATGCAAGCGAGAAAGAAACAGCTCAGAAGAGTTCCTTTTTCCTAAGCAATGAAATTCGTGGTAAAGCACCATCTTGATCGTTCCCAAAGAGATTCATTTACAAAGATCAGTATAGGGGAGGCTTGTTTGGTCTCCCGAGATATATCTCATCCTCTGACAATTCACTGAGACCTTTGCTGTATCTAGCTATATGTGTATAATTATCTGCTCTGATACCTGAGCTTCAATGCAACAGCCTTATTGCAAGTAATCCAAACTATCCCCAAAGGCATGGCACACACAGAACGGTGCAGGAGGGGGGAAGGAGCAGAGGCGGGGCTGTGGACTTTCCCTCTTTTGCCTCTGGAAATCAGCGTTTTAAGGCCTTGTAGTCATTTCCTTGCTAGTGTGAGGAAACTTTTTGTACATTTATATAAAAAAGGAGGCCAGAAGTGCACACACACACCCCCCCATCTTACTTCCTAATATATTATGTCCTCCCCTGCCGAGTCCTGGGACTCAGTCTGGATTTGGTAACTGAAGTAATATAAATGTTAGCTAAGACGCATTCCAGCAATATGGTTCCAATTTAAGCTTGTTTTGAAGTCTAAAGGACCAATATGTCTCACGGATTCTTCACTGGACGTTTAGATCTAATGTAATTTGTGTAGGAGTGTAAGCTGCTCTCTAGAATCTCCTCTGTAACCCTCCAGAAGTCAGATCCCTTCCCAAGTGAGACGCAAGGCAATAGAGAGCCTCTTGCATTTGCTGATAGCTTTCCTAACCTCTTTTGATCTTTAGGGCTTTGCTCAGGAAATTGCATTATATTTGCCAGGCCTGGCAGATAAATGAAGCAGAGTAGGTGCTGCACATTGTCACCAGTTTCACTCCTTTTTTCCATTGCTTTCAGCAGACAAGGTCGCCACCTCCCAAGGAAGCCTTTCTCTGCAAGCTGTTTGCACTTTACTTCAATAACATGGGTCTCGCGATGCTGACTCTACTTGCGCAGACCTGCATTCTCCTGCCCCCTCTTCCTCCCTCACACCCCTCCAGAGCCCCTGCCTGAATCCAAGTAATGAGCTTACCCATGGAACTCACTGCCCTTTATCTTGCTGGGGAACGTGCACCTTTTGAACTGCCATCTGCAGATTGTGTTGATGCACTGACTTGTTAACTGTGCCATACTGTGAAGGAAATGGCATGATTTAGATCAAGTGCTCAGGACGGCTGTTCATAAGAAACACTTGAGCCAAGCTGTTGCCGCTCAGGATGTGCCCTGGGGAGAGGGGTTTCGTTTCGGGTCATGCTCTTGCCTTGTATGAGGGCAGGCGCAAAGCACTGAAATCACAGTCCTTCACTGAAGCTGAGGGGAGGGGGGAGAGAAGCATTATGAAACCATAGAAGCGAAGCTGCCAAATTAACTTCTCACCCTTTCAATCACACTCCAGAGGATAAAAGCCTAACATTTCTGCCTCAGAAACAGGCTCAGTTTACACCAAACAAGTTATTTCTCTAATTTATCAGACTTGCCAGCTATCATTCTAATGACTGGAAACCTCAGACTTTTTATGAAGTCAGATGTGCAGCCTTATTTGCATGGTTGTAATATAGTGTTAGATAAATAGGACTTGGGGGAGGGGGAATGCAAACGTTTTTTGAAAAGGTCCTGCAGGTTTCTTTACACAGTTAGGGATTTAACACCACCACCAAAAAAATGTTTCTGGATTTAATTTTCTGAAAAATGCATCAACTTCCAACATAATGCAACACAGCTAAAGTCAGTACACATGGAAGAGGCTTAAGACCATAAGAACGGCCATACTGGGTTAGACCAAAGGTCCATCTAGCCCAGTATCCTGTCTTCTGACAGTGGCCAATGCCAGGTGCCCCAGAAGGATTGAACAGAGCAGGTAATCATCAAGTGATCCATCCCATCGCCCATTCCCAGCTTCTGGCAAACAGAGGCTAGGGATATCAGCTCTGCCCATCCTGGCTTGCTACAAAACTCATCAAAAGTCTCCCATTGACATTATTGGGCTTTGGATCAGGCCCTAAATGTTTACCTCCAATCACAGAGCAGCGCAAATAAAACTTAATGACAACAAATTAAGATCCAGAATTCAGAGCAGGGAGGGGAAGAAGGGAACCACTAGACATGAAGAGTATCTGCATAGGCTGCTCACCCAGACTTTCAGAACACAGACACTGATTTGTCCATTTTATGTAAATGGATGATTAGAGTCATTTTCTAAGACAAATTTACTTTTCTGCACACTCTAAATCTGTTTAGTCACTTTAAAGGTGTCAATTATTGGAGTACGCTAAGACTATGAATTTCTTAGTAATAGCTTTAATAACATTTTGAAATGAAAAGCAGATATCTTGAAGTTGGCGTACTTTGAAAAGACATATGAGTAGATCTGGTTTTAATTTCTATCCTATTCTACATCTGGAATCCCTTATAATTAAAACTAAAAGCTGGACTACTACTTCCACCTGTCAAATGATGAAAAGATGAATGTACTAATAGGTTACTAAATAGCCCAACATGATAGAGCTTACTTTCCCATTCTATACTGTAAAAAATAATTTTGGACCTGAGACTAAAGGTCTTTGGTCATTACTAATAACATGTTTTGAATATTAACCTATATACCCCACCACCATCAGTGCCTTTCGAGTATTAAGCTCTCCAAATTGCACTTTAAGTTTAGATTTTTATATAAATATATGCTTACTGCTGTAGTGTTCAAAATCTTCCTGATCTAGATGTAGATTAGCAGAGTGCATTGCCACTCTTATCACTTTTTTCCCCTATCTCTTTGTTCTTCTCTTTCAACCCATTTTCTTCTCTTATATTAGCCATTTTAATCCATCAAGTGCGCCAAAGGTGAAAACCTTTCCAGTGATTTCTATGGGTTTTGGATCAGGACCTCAAAGGGATGAGTGTTTGTATATATTATACAGAGTGATCTGCTCCCTTGTGTGTTTCACTGAGCTTGTACCATGATTTTTGTACCCATCTTTTTCATTACTTGATTCCCCACCCATTTGTGTTGATCCATCTGTTGCATCGTCTCATAATCCTAGACTGACAGCTCTTCGGAGCTCACATTTGTACAGCGCCAAGCATGGTGAGGCTCCAATACTTTATTGCGGCCTCTAGACTCAACCACAACATAAATAAAATAATGGTTGGATTGTTAATCTATATTTAATACATTAAAGTGTAATAAAAACATTTCCCTACATAAAAGAATGCCAAATGTAGTTTCCCAAAGCACTGATACACCACACTGTAATATTTATATACGTAAGGCCAGAGCATGAACCCCTTAGAAGGTCCACAGGACTCCTGCTTCCCAGCGTGAGTAAAAGGCTTGCACTCTGGCCCTTCATGGAGAGTCTTTCCAACAAAACCTTCTCTACTGATCTTTAAAGCTGTTGCAAAAAGTACAAGGGTACAAAATACATTTGCAGTCATACAATTTTTTTTTTAAATTACTGAAGAGTGAAGAATTTCTTTTAAAAAGTAAACATTTGGCCTCATCTCTGGAGAATCCTTGTAGCAGAGAGCCAGCTGTGTGGGCAGTCTCTAAAGATTAATCATCTTATTGCCTGCTCTTGTTTCTCTATCCACAGAAATATGGAAATAGCCAATATGGAAAACAGAACTTAATTCTGATTGAAAAATACTTTGGAGGAGTCAAACACTGTGAAGCATGTACTCTGGAGTCGAATTACTCTTACTAATACCCTTATTATTTCTCTTATTTGTACCATTATATCATCATCGCTGTTGCCATTTTCACTGAGAGGAGTAAACAAAAAGAAGCAGTTCTGAAAATCGCCACATGATGATTTATAATAATGCTGCATTTTTATATTCCATGGTGGAAAGTCAAGTCTTGAGTCCTGGATGCCCACAGAGCTCCCAAAAATGCCTCCTTGGCACATTCAGGCTCCCAGACGCGAAGATCCAAGTATAGTGTTTCATTTCAGCTGAAGTCTAATGGAAGGAGGTGTCCTAAGCATTACAAATACACAGTACTTAACTTTTTAGGTCCAAGCAAAGAGCAATGTTTCAAAAGCCTCTGCAAATAGGAAACGATGCAAGTATTAAACATTATAATGGGTATGGAGAGATATTGGTTAATGTTTACCCACTGGGATGTGGAGGAACACTTTGTTGTGAAGGGTTTTCAGTTATTAAGGTTAATACATTTTGTGTCAGATCCTCAAGCTTGTGTAAACCAGCATAGCTCCATTTCAGTCAACGGAACGAAGCTGATTTATAGCAGCTGAGAATCACCATGCCGCCACCCTCCCCCCCCACACGTTTCCTCCTCCCCAACACTGCCCCCCCCCACCCCTGTCTTGGAGTCTATAACATATACACCCTAGAAAGGTTGATGACAAATTTGAAACTGTGTAGGAATATGCTGAACCAAAAGTCTGACTCAAACCCAGACAGGCTGTTTGCCTTTTAAATCACGAAGAGCTGCCCTCTTAAATGTTACTGTCAGAGGAGCATTTTTAAACATGCATCAAAACTCAATGGCTGCACCCTCCAGTCTGTGCAGTGCACACCACATTCCATAAAAACTCAACCCCTTCTAGTGCCGATTCATAAATGATGTGTGGGTTTAATCTATTTTTCACAGGGGGTGTTTGAGAACAGGAAAATTAGAAACAGGTAGAATGGACTATTATTACCGTCTCGTACTTTGCTTTTGTACATGAGGATTGGATTAAGATAACATCTGGTCTATATTTCTTGAACTATTTCCCTTTTATCACAAGAAAATCGGCAACCCATCTCACAACTGCTCTTAATTTAGATCTAAATATCACTGATGAAACATTGTACAACATGCTGTTATCTATTAAAATGATTTCCCTGAAGGAAGAGTTGATACTTTTATATTTTCCAGCAAATCCAACCATACTCCCAATAGCACTAACTGGTTACTTTATAATCATATGCTCAAATGTTAAAAACTTAACAGGTCTAGGGGCCAAATCTTCAGCTGGTGTAAATCAGTGTTGGTTCACAGGCATCAGTGCAGTTATGCCAATTTACACCAGCTAGGATCTTGACCCTTTGGGAATACAGGTTTTGATTCATATAAGGCCCAATCCTGCAAGGTACTGAGAGCCTTCTGTTCCCATTGGCTTTAACAACAGTTGATTAAAGATAATCACATTCTTAAGACCATTCTGATTTAGCAAAGCACGTAAACATGTGCTTAAAATTAAGCATGTGCTTAGATGCTTGGCTGATTCAAGGCCTTAATCTTCTCTTTTACATATACAGCAGATTAATAATAGATGGCCTTGAGTTTTTGTTTGGGAAGCAGACAGGTAGGGCACTGTATATCTCCTATTTGGTTCAAACAAAAAAATTGTCAGTGGAATGCAGTAATCTTTTTTTCAGTACTTTGCAGAGTTCAAGTCCCCAGAAAGCAGCCTACTGAGTTCAGCAAATAAAAACTTCTGTTTTCTTCACGTGTCTATAATTCATTTCCATGGACAATAAATCAGAAAAAGAAACGAAAAGTATTTTACAGTCTCAAACTATTTTGCATACCTTCACTGCACATCGGGTTTACCCATTTCCATTGTATCATTACCGCATAAAGCAGTGGAATTAGATAAGCATACCCTCTATGCATTAACCAATCTGATCTGAAAGTATTTTGCACCATTTGGATATGCCATTTGCTGCTGATCAGGGGAAAAGAAGAATCTGAAACTGTAGAAAAATCATCACCCTTTCTTTCAAAGCATCAACAATCTGAAGGGGGAGAAGCATACAAGGAATGTAATTGACTGTCAACCAGTCATCTTGTATTTTTGGAGGGAATTCCGAGAATAAAAAGTCTTTAGTAGTTATCAGTTGTCAGACTGGAGCCATTCATTTTTCACCTGCTTGTGTTTGTTGTCTGGCAACCAGTCAACGGTGCTATTAGTAGAATTAAGATCCAGAAAAAAAGATTGCCCTGTAGGAGGTAAGATAAAGGCTGGAAAGTGTGGCTCGTTATCAATATCACAATGAGGACCAGGTCAGAAAGGATTCAGTGTAGGTTTCATTTCAAACAGAGAATCTCTGCTGAAATAATAGCGTAATTGTTGCTTTGAAACCCTTATGTGCTGCAGCACACTACAGCTCATTTGATACAAACTCTGGATTCTACTGAAGAACCTCAACAAGCCTGAAGCAGACTCACAGAGAAAGTGAGAAAGGAAAGTGCAAAAGCGGAAAACTGCTTTATCCCATACTACCAGGTCAATATAGTGAAGCATAACTTATTATTTGGGGCAGTTTTATACTTTGATTTATGTCTCTTCTCTCCTTCAGACTGCTTTCTGTCTGGCTACAAAAAGTTTTGGTCTATATTCATGCAGTAACGTAATACAAAATATTGCAAGAGAACCACCAAATGTCATTACAGTACATTGCCAAAACCCTGAACCCAGACAATGAATGAAAACTCTCCAGGGTAATTCATTAAGACATATATATTAGTCTTCAAAACAGTCATTAGCACAAGTTGTAATAGCAAGATGCAATGGCAGCTGATGACCAACATAATTTTTAGGGGTTTTTTTTTTGGCAAAATGCCTGAAAGTTGACCTTGAAAAGTAATTGCTGAGTGGGCTTTTCATATTTTCTCCGTTAAATGAACTGAATTTAGGTGTCCAGGGAATATCAGTAACCATGTTCTACCACTAGGAAGTTTCTGACAAGTGAGTGTCCACCTTTCCCCCCCTCACAAGAAAAGCTTTTTAACTCTCTCAGGAAGCACATTACATATCAGTGTTCTTAGATCCTTACACAGCAGCTCCTCTTTAGCCACACTATCTACCCAGTACAATCACACTGTCATCCTATAAAAATCACGATGCTATTGTGTCCTAAGTGTGAAGCAATGTTGAAGGTCCTGATCCTGCAACAGAACTCTTATATCCACACAGAGTCCCACTGGGGCTGTCAGAGTCCAAGCCACTGAACCCTGTTGCAGGCCACAACAAACAATCCAACTAAGATTGTAAGAAAACACTTCTCAGCCTATTATATTACCCCCCTCCTCTCCAAAGTGGCTGAAATAACACAGTGCTCGCTTATCCAAAAAGACTGTAATTTGTAAGGAATCCTAAGGACTTGGGGAGGAACAATGAAGAGAGAGAAGATGGGGGTGCCATATTCAATAGACTCTTCCTTTGAAACCATGGGAATAGCCTCTCCCTCCCTGAACACAAAACAGAGCATTAAGAAATTAATGGTGTTCTTACCATGAATAAGAGATGCTTCCAAAATCGTCCACTTGTCCTTCAACCCTGAACCTTTTAAAACAGTGAAGCCTTTTGTAAGTTACATACAAAGGACATTGTTCAAACATTATTTCAAGCCCAAATAAAGAACATGAAAGGTAAGTTTACCTTTGTTCTATACATGAAATCTAAGTTTCTACACCACGTTCATCCATATGGTATATAAATGCCTAACAAGGAAATTGAGACACACCGAGATTTAGTCCAGAGTTTTCAAGAGACCACTGATTTTTGATACTTCAGTGTTTGGGTCTCAACCTGAGATAATGTAGGTATCTCAAGCTGGACACTCAAAAAATGGGACACTCAAAAATTAAAGGCCGCAGTTGCAAATGTGAGTATAAGTGACTTGGTATATAATGAGTAGGTGGCAGAGCCAGGCTAGAACACATGCCTTCTCTCTCCCCAACTCACATCCTATCAACTGGCCCATCCTATGTATGTTCACAGGATTGTATGTGAAGGGACAGAGAGAGGATATCACCATTAGGTGTTCTCCTTTGGATATGAAAGAGACACGGGCCATTCATATTTCACCTCCATTCAGAACTCAGTGATTTTCAATGAAAAAATAAACAATGATTTGAAAAACTGAGCAGAAACACCAAAAGAATTACAATATCTGTCATTATACACTTTGTCCCTCTCCCCAGAAGGAAAGATAGTGCCGCTATCAGCAAACATGGTGTAAAATCAATTAGCCATATACCATCTTATGCTGTGATCCCATCAGATCTCACAAGCTATGCAGGGTCGGGTGGGGTCAGGTCAGTGTTTGAATCAGAGACCTCCATGGAACATCTAGTTGTTATAAGAAGTGATGATGGTGATTCATTAGATGGATCTCTTCCCTCTGAGTCACTACGGAACCAGTGACCCAAAATGGTATTGGGGCACTGTGCTGCTGGGGATGCAGTCTTTCACATGACATGTAAAAGTGAGGTCCTGACCACTTGTGGTCATTAAAGATTTGACAGCACTTTTTGCCAGACTGAGGGTATTAACCCTGCTGTCTTGGCCAAATTCCAGCATCCTGGAGCTGGGCTTTCCTGGAGGCAGGGAAGGTGGAAGGCAGCTAGGAGATGCATAGTTCTGTGAGCCACACCTTCAGCTACTTTGGTCGAGGAGGGAGGCAAAACCTACTGCCACCAACAGAAGAATTCCAGAGACACTCCATGCATTCAAATTCTGCATTTCCCAAACCTATTTGGGAATACCCTGGTTAGGGCAAAGACCAGTCGTAAGAGCCTCTCTGTATGTCTATGCAGCAACTAGACACCTGCGGCTGGCTCATGCTAGCCAACTCAGGCTCGCAGGGCTTGGGGGGCTGAGGGGCTGTTTCATTGCTGTGTAGACTTCCAGGCTCAGGCTGGAGGCCAGGCTCTAGGACCCTGCAGGGTGGGAGAGCCTGAGACCTCGGGCTCCAGCCCAAGCTCGGAAGTCTATACAGCAAAGAAACAACCCTGCAGCCCGAGCCCCACAAGTCCCAAACTGGCAGGGGTGTTCTGGTAGTACTAGACACATTTTAAAACTTTTTTTTCACAACTGTCATTAGTTTTTTAGCCCTCACAGTTGTGAACAAAAGCTTAAAAATGTAACCTGAACATAACCAATGCATTGGTGTCTGCCTGAGTCTGCAGACAGCCTGGAACAATAGCTTTAAGTAGTGTGAACTGCCCCATGAAAATATATTCTGATGCAATCAATTGACTCCAGGAGCTGGGATTCTAGGCCTGGGTTTATAGTTCCTATGCCTTAATCCAGCTTTGCCAAGGAGTCAGTTTAGGCTGACCCTAAAAGGGAAGCCTGGTATTATACATCTTATTTGAAACAACAATCCTACTTTGACTTTGAATACATGCTTTTCATTCTTTTGAACAGGCACACCTGTTTTCTCTACTAACTCAAATCTTTTGCAGCCACTTATGCTCAGGGGAATGAGGGAGTGTAATAAATAGCAGAAGCAAAGAATCTACCCAGTAAAGAGCATTCCATGCTTTCTGTATGCAAATTCTGCAGAAGAATTCTACATATATGGTACAGAGCTGCTTTCTGAACTGGATACTAAAAATGTTCATTGCCAACACAGCTGTTATCAAGCACTGCTCTTTCCAAGTCTCCATTCAGTCTGATGGCTATGATTATGCCAACAGTCCTTCCATTACAAACCCATCTATCCAACGCTGTGGAACTGTTTTATGGCCATAAAAACTCATTTCAGCTAGAAATTTGATGCTCAAGGTCTCATCCCAGGTGCCTGTCTCTCTCTTCTAATGATATAAAGTTGACCCAAAGCAGCCTTAACTGATGCTCTGGGAGATCATTTAAGCCAAATTCCCTGCTCTGTTTGTCTGTCTCTCCCCCTTGATCCTAAACGCCCTAACTCAGTAAAGGTTTTAGAGTGGTAGCCGTTTTAGTCTGTATCAGCAAAAACAACGAGGAGTCCTTGTGGCACCTTAGAGACTAACAAATTTATTTGGGCATAAGCTTTCGTGGGCTAGAACCCACTTCATCAGATGAATAAAGTGAAAAATACAGGAGCAGGTATAAATACATAAAAGGAGGGGGTTGCTTTACCAAGTGTGAGGTCAGTCTAACAAGATAAATCAATTAACAGCAGGATACCAAGGGAGGAAAAACAACTTTTGAAGTGGTAAGAGAGTGGCCCCTTACAGACAGCAGACAAGAAGGTGTGAGTAACAATAAGGAGAAATTAGTATTGGGGAAATTAAGTTTAGATTTTGTAATGACCCAACCACTCCCAGTCTTTATTCAGGCCTAATCTGATGGTATCCAGCAAATTAATTAATTAATTAAAGAATTTAAGCATTAGCTTAACTGTAAGCATGTACGTAATTCTATCCCCATTCAGCAAAACATTTAAGCATGTGGTTACCTTTTAGCACCAATGGTATTTAAGTCCCACTAAAGTCAAGGAGCTACAAGCACATGCGTAAGTGTTTTGCTGCAGAGGAATGGGGTGAAGCATGTGCGTTTAAAGTTAAGTAAGTGCTGAATTAGGACCAAAGCCAAGACACGCTGCAGAATCTTAAAATGCATTAAAAATGAATTGCACAAAATAGATACCATCTAAAATTGAAAACAGAGCTTGTGCCCCCATCTCACCGAAACAAGTGAAATTGAGTATCCAAAAGTAACACCTCTATGTACATACATAAGTTATTCCAACCATAATGTCTAGTAACACTGGCTGGAATGATTGGAATGTTGATGAAAACTTTAATCTAAATATCAAATTTCGAGGGGAAAAAGGGATGGGGTGAATTTTGACAAAATGTTTGCAATATTTTCTTTTGTTTTGTTTTTTCATTTTTTTAACCAGCTATAGAGCTGATGACACTTTTCAAGTTTTGAGGGGTTTATTTAACGAAAATTATCACTGAAATTGAAATTTTAACCAAAAGAAGGGGAAAAAATGAATGAAAAGTCCCCCTCCACTCCTATTTGGGGCCTGCTCTCGGACCTAGATGTCCATCTTGTTATTGATAAAACATCTTAAACAACACGGCAGCTGCCATTTTTAAAGGTCATAGGAGCACTGGGCTAGATGCTCAGCTGGGGTCAATTTAACCCAGCTCAGGACTTGAGCCATTGATTAGTGACAAGGGTTCGAGATCATGTATATATGTTAAAAACTTGGATTGGAACATTTGTTCTCTTCACAGCTCACCCCAGATGCCCATGGAGGGCATGGGGGAGGGGAGTAAACTAGCTCGTCTCTCTCACCAACAGAAGCTGGTCCAATAAAAGATATTCCCTCACCCACCTTTCCATTCACCTTCCTGCATGGATCCCCACATCATGGGTCACAGGGAAGTGGAAATGACTCTACCCCTTCCACCATGTCAGCCAGAACAGCTGACCTGCTGTGAAGGAATAAGTAATCTGCACCAGGAAAAGGTCTGGCACAGATAACTTCCCGCCCCGGAGCAAGAGGACAAGGGACCAATTTGCACTCCTGGGACAGTGAGTGGCAAATCCACAAGGAAGCCACAAGTGAGAGTGGTTCATAATTTTAAAACAATCTTTGACAGGAGAATCTTTTTTAAAAAAGCATAAAAATGGGAAAGACCCCTACCTTATATTGAAGGCTTCATTTTTAAAAGAGCGAGACAAACATTCCCCAAATAGTTCTGCTTTGTCTTTGTTGTTAGAGTGTGAACCTGAAACCATGCAATGCTCTTGCACAGCATATCCTCCTCCGCCAGCTTTTCCTCTCCTCCTTGTTAGCTCACTGTCCAGCATTAGCAGAGAAGAATGGGGAGTTACTGGTGCGTTGTAATTACCAACTGATAGTTTGCCACTGGGAAAAGCTGAGGGAGAGTTTCTAATTAACACAGGCCACTTTCCCTTCCTCATGCAGCTGTTAGATCCTTTGTTGACACACAAGATGGAGCTGTTGGAGGGAAGTCCAGTCACACGCAGAGCGACATATTAACATCTCTATTATTAGCAGTCATTTAAATGAGTTTGAGGGTGTCTACACCTGCCTAGAAATGCAATTTGGCATTTCATCTGAGACAAAGAGGTAAGAAATGAGGGCCCATGAGCGTCTTCCCTGCCCAGTAGGGGCTAGGTTATGAACCCCTTGCTCACACTAAATGCTCTAATAAATTTGTTAGTCTCTAAGGTGCCACAAGTACTCCTGTTCTTTTTGCGGATACAGACTAACACGGCTGCTACTCTGAAACTGGTGAGCAGTTACTCACATAAGTAATCCCATTCAAGGGTTCCCAGCCTAGCCCTATATCGTTTAATTTAGAATGTGCACAAAGATCAAGAATAGTGTTTTCCCTCCTTTTAACTGATTTAAGAACTTCTTAATTTGCTGTAATTGAAGAAATTAAGGAGAATATAATATTGATAACTGGGTGGAGATTTTTCAAGGCAGTTTTCTTTAAAGCCTTGTGTAATGTACCCAGTTGGCTTTGTGTGTGCAATGTTACCTCTTCTGGCCGAGACACATAACAGATAGGAATTATTTACTACTGCTCGCTACGGGAGTTCTCCTTTTGCTCAATTCACAGAGGTTTGTTAATTTTGGACAAAACTGTCTTCCAGGGGAACCCAGTGCTCTGCAATCCTCATCATCACCAGCACATTTTCAGAGAGGAGCAGGCGACCTGTTGCCTCTCATGGCATCCTTGGCGGGCATCTCCCACACTCTCTAATCAAGAAAGAGCCAAGCCAATGAGCTCAGAAGGGAGCTCACAGGGAGCTCACACAATCATATTTTGAACATCTGCACAATCTACAATGAACAATGTCTCAATCTGGTGACTCAGGTGCAGGGCCGGCTCCAGGCACCAGCAAACCAAGCACGTGCTTGGGGCGGCACATTTTCAGGGGCAGCATTCCGGCCATCTTTTTTTTTTTTTGCAAAAGCCTAGAGCCGGCCCTGGCAGCAGCAGCGTGTCATGTGCTGGGGGCACCCTGGGGTTGCTGCGGTTCATGCCACGGGGGAGCAGCACCCGCACCTTGTGGCTGGGCCGGGCAGGCTCCGTGTGGGGGACACTCGGGCTGGGGGCTGGCGCACAGAGCCACGTGCAGGTGCCGCAGGCCGGCCGCCCCCCAGCAGCAGGGATGGCGGCAGGGTGGTCAGAAGCAGCAGCGGGGCCATAGAGGGCGGGGCACTGCCGTGCGGGGCCCGCATCCCGCTCTCTGGGTCTCCGCTTCCTCTGGGGCCACCCTGGCCCGGCTTCTCAGCCCCCTGCCAGGGTGGTCCCCCAGCTCTGCCCTTCTGGGTCCCGGCTAGTCCTGGAGGCGGGAGCCCTGGCTGGAGGGACCCTGGGCTGAGGCGCGGCCCAGGTGCCCCGCTGCTTGCCCCGACCCTGCCAGCACCGGACCGGCTGGAGGTGAGGGGGGAGAGGGCAGAGTCAGCACTGGTGGGGGGGAGCCCAGGGCTGGGGCGGCAGGGGGTGCGGGTGGGGGGGGAAGAGAGCCCAGGGCTGGGGCGGCAGGGGGTGCAGGTGGGGGAGGGCACTGGTGGGGGGTGAGAGTCCAGGGCTGGGGTGCGGGGCAGCCAAATTTTTTTTTAATGGGGCAGCAAAAAACCTGCTCAGGTGCGTTTATTTTGTGGGCAGAGTTGGGAAGAGTAGCATCACCTTTGCTTGTTCAGTCTGATCCCTGCCTACAGCAAAGGCCTGTTCTGTCTTGTAGTCAACTGTTGTCTGTTGCTATAACACTTTGGGTGGAGACTGAGTTCTACCTAAGAACCAGGGACAACTTGAGAGCCTACTTTGCACTTATCAGGGGAAATCCTCAAAGCATTTTAAATGCATTGATTAATTTGGTCTCACAACTCCCATGTGAGGAAGATGAATATTATTATAGTATCCCCATTTTATAGCTAAGGTAATTGAGGCATAGGGAAGTTCTCCGATTTGCCCAAGGTCACACTGGAAGAGAACCCAGGTCTTATAAGCTTGTATTCTTGTGTGTTAATCATAAATCCATCCCGCTTCCCCTATAGCCTCCAACACAGAAATGCTTCTGACCTAAGAAATAGCTGCTTCATAATTCATGTAGCTCATTAGGTCCCAGGTTGGAATATCTGAAATACTGGGTGTGGTGAATGATGCAGGCATCCAACTACTTTTAATTTTTGCATTTGGCCTTATTTGGATTTGATTGATTGGTTTGTTGCTGTTGTTTTTAACATTGAAACTAAGGGCTTGTCTATACTTACGCGCTGGTTCGGCGGCAGGCAATCGAACTTCTGGGTTCGATTTATCGCGTCTTCTCTGGACGCGATAAATCGAACCCAGAAGTGCTCCCCGTCGACTCCGGTAATCCTGCTCGGCGCGAGGAGTACGCGGAGTCGACGGGGGAGCCTGCCTGCCGCGTCTGGACCGCGGTAAGTTCGAACTAAGGTACATCGACTTCAGCTACGTAATTCACGTAGCTGAAGTTGCGTACCTTCATTCGAATCGGGGGGTTAGTGTAGACCAGGCCTTAAATTCTAGATGCAGCTTCTGTACAATTCCAGATTTTGTACATTTGTGAGCATCAGCAAAATTTTTATTTATTTGCTCTCCCTCTCAGATAGCATAGAACCGGCCCCAGCACTGGCCCCACCTTCCTTGTGCCTTTACAGCTGCACACAGCAAAACTTGGACATGAAGCTGGGCCTGCCAGTTCTACTTGTGCATATTATAAACCTGCTAAGAGGATTCTTACTGAGAGGGTTTTCACAAATGTTGTTTCTCTATGGTAGAGAAACCCTTTTATGGGGTCTGATCCTACTCCCATTATAGTCACTGGGAAAGATTCCTATTCATTTCAGTGGGAGTTGGATCAGGTCCTTGGAAACATACCAAAACCCCACCTTTTAGTCATTTCATTGTTTTAAGCACTGGGATGTTTTTAAGGATACACCGTTTCTGGCACCAAATAGCCAGATGTCACCTACTGCCTGAGGAACAAAAGAAGCCCAAATTAGCCATTCCTCCTGATGAGTAACCCAACCAGCTAATTAACACTACAATATGATTAAGGAAACAAACATTTCACAAGTACTTCTTAAAGAAAACAAACACAGAGCTTCTTTAAAAGCCACCGTGTCAGCCTGATATAGCAGGCTCCACTAGCAAAAGTTACCACCTCCCCCAACAGTCCATGAACCTAGTTCAGGAATGGTCAGGCTCTAAACAATTTATTTTAAAAAGGCAGGTTCAGGTGTCAAGTGCTTATAACTTTGTTTATGGTAATTAAAATATCTGCTTATTCATGTACCTTTATAGCTATGAACACACTCTGCAGCACCTCTGTGTTTGAAAAACCCAATTCCTCCTTTGTAAATGAATAAACAAAGAGAGGAAGAGTGGACAGCGGGAAAGGAAAGGACGGAAAAGTGGCTTCAAAGGAAATCATGACATAGCTCCAGTTAACAATGGCTAAGACTTTAAAAAGTGACAAATGATTTTCAAACGCCCACCTTGAGAAATTTTTAGAAGTCTGGATTATCACAGAGTGCGAATACAGCACTTTCTGAAAACCAGGACCTGATAAGGTGTCTTAAACTGGGCACTCAAAAATTGAGGCATTCAAAATCTGCAGCTCTAACCCCGTGGGCTCCCAGCCCTGCACCACAGCTCATGAAAGTAGATCCGAATGGATCTAAGCCATTTTAGTGAATTAGCCCTTCATTGTTTACATTAAATCCAAGCGAGCTCACAAACATTGACTTATCCTTCCAAAAGTCTGGATTATACCGCGTGGCTTGGATGCAAAAAAAAAAGATTAGGATTTTTATATTAATTAGTTCAAAAATGGAGAACACATAGGCCAGAAGAGTGTTGATTTTGCACTAAAATGTCCAGCAGAATGTATCCAGTCATCTATTTGCAATCTTTTTGCAAGCAAGATAATGACTAGCTGCCACAGTCACTTGAACGCTGTAGACTAGGTTGAGACCAAACTCATGTGCAGGAGAAAGATGGGGATGAAAAGGAACCCTTCCCCCTTTCCTTGGCCCAGGCAAAAAAGACAGTTACTTGGGGCTTGTCTGCGATGCAACATCTTATTGTGTTTGAACACTACCACTCTTGTGGTTAGAGTGCCAAGAACTCCAATTGAGAGCTGAGCCCCATTGCGCCAGGGGCTGTACAGACACACAGTAAGAAACTGTCTCCACCCCAATGAGCTTACTGTTTCAATAGTCAACAGGTGGGAGACAGGAAGTATTTTACAGGTGGGGAACTGAGGCACAATGAGATTAAATGACTTCTCAAAGGTCAGAGAGAGCTGGGAACTGAACCCAGGAGGAATTCTGGCTGAGTTAAGCAAAATGTCTCTTGCGGTATCTCAGAAGAGCAGGACCCCACACTCTCCTTCCAGCTGTGACTCTAAAGCCTAATCTGCACTTAAGACATAGGTTGACCTAGCTACATTGCTCAGGGGTGTGAAAATTTTTATGCCCTGTGCAACAAAGTTAGGTCGACCTAACCCCTTCTGTAGATGCAGCTGAGTTCGCGAAAGTATTTTTCCATCAATATAGCTACCATCTTTCAGAGAGATGGATTACCTACATCAACAGAAAGCCTCTTCTGTTGATGTAGGAAGCATCTATGCTACAGGACTACAGTGGCACAGCTGAAGGACCGAATGGCTAGGAAGCAGTTCTGCAGAAAAAGATCTAGGGGTTACAGTGGACAAGAAGCTGGATATGAGTCAACTGTGTGCCCTTGTTGCCAAGAAGGCTAATGGCATTTTGGGCTGTATAAGTAGGGCCATTGCCAGCAAAACGCGGGACGTGATCATTCCCCTGTGTTCGACATTGGTGAGGCCTCATCTGGAGTACTGTGTCCAGTTCTGGGCCTCACACTACAAGAAGGATGTGGAAAAATTGGAAAGAATCCAGCAGAGGGCAACAAAAATGATTAGGGGGCTGGAGCACATGACTTATGAGGAGAGGCTGAGGGAAATGGGATTGTTTAGTCTGCAGAAGAGAAGAATGAGAGGGGATTTGATAGCTGCTTTCAACTACCTGAAAGGGGGTTCCAAAGAGGATGGATCTCGACTATTCTCAGTGGTACCTGATGACAGAACAAGGAGTAATGGTCTCAAGTTGCAGTGGAGGAGGTTTAGGTTGAAGCTTAGGAAAAACTTTTTCACTAGGAAGGTGGTGAAGCACTGGAATGGGTTACCTGGGGAGGTAGTGGAATCTCTTTCCTTAGAGGTTTTTAAGGTCAGGCTTGACAAAGCCCTGGCTGGGATGATTTAGTTGGGAATTGGTCTTGCTTTGAGCAGGGGGCTGGACTAGATGACCTCCTGAGGTCCCTTTCAAACCTGATATTCTATGATTCTATGATTCTAAGCAGTGCCGCTCTAGCCATTGTAGGGTAGACATATCCTAACGTCATCATCTATCCTCATATCATCTAATTATATTGCGAAGAAAAGATCAATGTAACAATGGCTTTTGTCTAGAAGTAGTGCTCTGATGGGGGAGAAAGAGGTAATGAAGGTAACCACTCTTCCCACCCCATCCCTGCATCCTTTTATTCCCTCTCCCACCAACAGTGGTGAGAAGTGGGGTATAGTGTAAGTCCCTGTACCCCAAACCCACAATTCAAGCACAACCAAGGTGAGTGAGAAAATGTAAGATAATCACCTAGTTATTATCAAATGAGTTTTGATTTGATTAGCTAACAAAGATCAGGTACATGATCCCTCAAAGAAACAGGGTTTTCTGTCCACAAAATTCAAGAGAGGTGGGTGAGGTAAAATCTCTAACTGACCAACTTCGGTTGGTGAGAGAGACAAGCTTTCGCACTACACAGAGCTCTTCTTCAGGTCAAGATCAAACAGATAGTTTAGCATAAGTAGTTAACACAAATTCTAAGGGACCAGTTTGATCTTGTATTTAGCTATGATACTCCTAGTAGGTTTCCCAGACCTGAAGAAGAGCTCTGTGTAGCTCAAAAGCTTGTCTCTAACCAACAGAAGATGGTTCAATAAAAGATATCACCTCATCCACCTTGTCTGTCTAATATCCTGGGACTGACATGGCTACAACAACACGGCATACAAAATTCAAGACACTTCTAGCAATATGAAAACCTCCATTGCAAGAATACAATTCAGGCAGGATGGGCAACTTTATGTCTATCCCCTGCAGACCTGGAAGATGTGATCTGCCAAAATCACTGACATTACTATAAAGCCCAAAGTGTTCTCAGCTGCAGTAAGAAGTGAAGGATGGGCAACGTGTGTGCAAAGAAGGCTGTTCTGCAAAAGACATCAAGGGCAGTATTTTCTGCCTCAGCATTCACTCTAGTGTGCCCTCTTTTACACACACAATCAATTGTGCTACAGAACTGAGCATGCTGTTACTTTGCATGGGCAAACAGCCGGTTGCATGTGCAGACCCCACAGTTTGGCAATCAGCTATTGGTTTAGCACATGCAAATCCGGGGTTCTTTTACATATAAAATAGGTACACATCTACACTGTAGAGACTAATCATTTATATATGCAACAGTGAACACCCAAAAGTCAGCACTGGTTTGAGGCTGGATGAACAGTCAGCACAAAGAGATATTAAATATACTCACTGCACAAATATTACTTCTTTTTTTATTATTTATTGTTGAGAGTTTACAGTGTGCCCGCAAGACAGAACAAAGAGAAGGCTCAGCTCATGCCTTCAGAGAGCTTATATGCAGCCTAAAGAGTTCTGGAATTGCTGATGCTACAAAAAGGAAGTTTTATCGCTCGTATATTGAATGGTATGAAATATAACCTGACATTTATGGATTGTTGTTATTTATTAAGCATAGTCATTGCACTCAAACACTAAATTCTAGGAAGGAAATATACAGATGTCTTTTGTGTACACATGTACACACACACACACGCACACACACACACCATGATGTACATGGTAATGATCACAAAAGGGGTCTTGTTTTAAATCCTGCGTTCAATACACTGCTAGAAGAACAAAATGAAAACAAACTATTGTGTTAATCTGCAGATTAGCCCTCATAGTCTGTCAATTTAATACTGATTAGTAAACAATGTCCATAATTAAGCTGTTGTTGGTGACACAAATGCCCCACGAGCCCAAACTAATGCTGTAGTATTCAATCCCTTTACAAAGGATGGCCAGATACAATTCCAAGAATGTTAATGCTGTCAAGTATCCGTGATGTACATAACAAAAGGCAAGCCAGAGAGTTGAGGTAATTAAGATCATGATAGACCTTCTATCTGTCTAACCTGTATTTGTTTATTGACTAAATGCTATTAAGTGTAGTAAATAAAACACCATGGAATCATAGACCAAAAGGGATATGATGTTTATGGGACAGAGTCAAACTCTGGATTCTCCTGTCATCAAAGAACACACATACCCTTTGCTAAGGCCAGTGACATTAATGTGCATGACAGGGGTCCATGGGGCCGTGGTCCCCTAATTGTTTAGAAGACCTTTTAGTCTGGTTGCAGACTGCCTGTCTTGGTATTTGGGGAGCTAATTGCACTGAAATCCGCCAGCACAGAGCCACCCGTACTTGCAGTGATGGGTTAGCTCATTTATCCTTAGGATAATACCCTGATTCTCTTTGTCAACCCGATCTCCCACCTTCCTTCCTAAGCCCTCAACCCACTTGCAGAGGAGGAGGAAGCAGGCTTTTGACAGTGCAGTCAATGGAAATTCACCAACCAGACGAGCGCAAGAAGACAAATGTTTAAACGCCAGACAATGCCCCTTTGTAAATGTTTTCATTTACTGCCCCTTCTGCTTCCCTCAGATGGACAGCAAATCCAAGCATGCATTCTAGCACATGATATACTGCCACAGTTGAGATCAGCAGAGGCACTCAAGATGGAGCTCCCTCCACGTATATTAGACAAGACTGCTAACAAGGCATTCGTTCTTTGTGAGGGGGCCTCGATTTTGGAACTTGCTCTCTCTTGGTGCACCAGAGCCCAGATTTATTAACTTTCCAGCCACACTGCAACACCCATCTTCTTCCCCTCTTTGTTAAGACTGTGGGGAGTCTGGAGGTGGAAATATTGCTGGGCAGTCCTTTGGGTTTATGCGGCAGTTTTTAATTTAAGGGATAGGAGCATCTCCTAGTTGTATTTTTAAAAAGTGAATACATTAATTAAATAATAAAAATAGCGCAGACATATTTTTTAAAATGGACCACCCTCAAATGTACTTTGAGATTCACAACCAGCTTCATGGAGTGTGAGGAGTTAATCACAAAACATTTCTCCTTGATACTCTCAAGCATTTCTCAATTTACGCTATTTTCTCAAAACTCTGTCCTTGTCCCCCATCCTTACTAACATATAAGTAATAAAATAAGAACTAAAATAATTTGCATCTACTGAGCATCTCTCTTCCAAGAATCTCAGAGACCTTGGCATACATTAAATGGAACTGCACAAACCCCTCGGGGACAGATGAGTAGTATTAGTCCAATTTTACAGCAAGGGCAACTGTTAATAGTCCTCCAAAGGTCATAGACAGTAAGAATTAGAGGCAGAACCAGAAAAATGTGCAAGTGTCTTCCTGACCTTCCATCCTGTAGTAACCAGTTTACCAAAAAATATCACTGAATTGTTTCCTATATGGAGTTATGTGTGTTGTGCTCAGTCTAGATAATCTAATGATCCTTCTGGCCCTAAAACCTAGGGACATATGAGCACCTTGCTCCATGGTACATATTCAATAACACTTGTACAGACACCACTCGGTGTGACATAACAACATAGCACCTACACAGCCTTGTACAACTTCAAAGCACTGCACAAACATTAGCTAATTGGAAGGTGGTGGCTCCAGGAATGGTGTCAATCAACCAGCATTTCCAGCCCAAGAGCGGCCTTAGAAGCAGCGCCATTGAGAAGCAGTACTTTCCCCAATAACATGCCAGCACCATCTCAGATAAAGGGCAAGCTTTCAAAATACCTACAAACCATTCATAATCACGGTTGGAGGTGTCTACAACCACCTGCTGCAGAGGTTATTTTTAATCATGCTGCACACTAGAATCAGAATGCACTTCAGGCTAATGTGTTAGAGAACCAGGAGGAGTACACTTCTGCCATAAAATAGCGTATTCTCCGCTTGTCTTCAGAATGCCTTGCATTCATACCTACAGCAGATTATATTAACTTTGCCAAGAAGCTCAGGAGTCCATCAAGCCACTGCTGAGCACTGTCAAAGATTTCTGCAATCTGAGCCATTCTCAAAGGCTGCTTGTTCCATTCACAAATTCCAAATTCTCCAAATGAAGATGCAGCAATAAGGATGCACCGAGGGCCTGACTAAGGACATCAGGCCATATTTTATCACAATGTGAGTAGTCTCACTGAGAGGAATGCAGCCACTCATGGAGGAAGGTACTACTCAATGTGAGTAAGCATGGCAGAATGCGGCCCATCAGGAACAAGTTATAGTCTGCTTGACCCCACCTTATGAAAATACTATATTTAATCCAGAGCTAGAAATCAGAGCATGGTGTTTTATGTATCAGATTTCCTTTCCAGGAAGCAGTTTGTCAGAATATTAGCAATGCCACATAACCCAATCAGTTAGCAGAATACTTGGTACTTTCCAGTGACTTCAATATACAACACTGTGTTGAATCAAAATGATGCATTCAAGTAAATAAAGAGGAACAAGTGGAAAGCAGAACAGGAAAGCTGGTCTAGCAATTAAAGCACAAGAACGGGAATCAGGAGATCTGAGGGTTTTCCTGTTGAGATGGAGTCCATATACTGTAAAAAAGTTTGAAGATCATTGACGTAAATTAAGACAAGTGATTGGCA
The DNA here is from genome assembly GCF_027887155.1 of Malaclemys terrapin pileata. NCBI lineage: Eukaryota > Metazoa > Chordata > Testudines > Emydidae > Malaclemys > Malaclemys terrapin. Next base: position 144,693,994 of record NC_071508.1, on the reverse strand, counting down.
CTGTGGCATTTGAATGCATGAAAAAGGCTTCCAAAGCTGTTGTGAAACATGGTGAGAGCTGTTAAATTTTATAAAGCATTTGGGGGTGATTTCACAATGATTTTATTTGTTCGAGTTAATCAAAAGAACACAAATCACCCCTCCTCCATGTGGGGGAGCCAGGGGGTTCCGGATGGCACAACATTCGCACACTAGAGAACTATGACATGCCATTGGTATTTCTGTAGTTCCGCCTAAAACTCGGCCACATGACATGGCCTTTTGTTTGAAAGTTAAAACCCAACCCTGCTTCAGCTTCCTCACTCCTGCATAAACTTCTCAATTGTTCTACCCCAGATTGCAAGAAGTGACCCTTCTCTGGCTTAATATCTCCCAGGTTCCTGCTCCCAGGACAGCCACTTGGGTGCCAACATTTGGGGGCATCAAATCATCATACTAAGGGGTGCCAAATCCACAGGTTTTACTTGGAGGGGGTTGCCTGTGCTTTTTGGGTGGGTGGGGAGCACCAAAAACGCTTTCTGATGCACTGAGTAAGGTGCTGTCCTCATTCCCTATCACCTTCGTTTCTGCCTAGTCATGACTGGGATGCAATTGGCTTCCTAGAGATTCCCTGATTGTTCCCCCAAGCCTGAGTATCCTCTCCATTTCCCAAACTCAGTCACATGGGAGCCCACCTGGAGCTCAGGGAGGAAGAAACAGAACTAGCCAAGGTTGAAGAAGCTTCAAGCAGAATTAAGACACTGTCAGACAATTACTCCTCTTTGTAATTAGGGGTCTAGTCCAAGTCTTATTGAAGCGAGTGGGAATCTTTCCACTGACTTCAGTGGACTTTGGATCATTTCCTGGGTATTGTGATTAATTAGAATCGCTGGAATTTTCCCTTAGCAGAAAGGTGACAGTTGGGACAAAGGGAATTGCTAACATCAGGAAAGGTGATGGAGGACACACAGCAGAGTCTTCATGGGGAGCGTCACTGAGCCAAAGTCATCACCCCTGGCACTATGAAGTACTAAGAAGGATATTTCAGAGCTAGGAAGGCAGATAAAAAGCCACACTGTGTTTGTTTCAGAGTATTTGCCCTAAGGCAGAGAAAGAAGATAGTAAGTTATAACCTGCTGCAAGAGAACTAGTGTATTGCTGGGTCAAACCTAGACAGAAAACTGTGCTTCTAAGGGAAGATCATGAAACCAGATGCCATCTTGTGGTCAAAAGCCACGAAAGTGCTGACTGCAGTAGATAAAACACACACACACAAAAGGAGAAGGGAAAAGGACTTGATAGCTCAGGAGACTGCTGAGGTAGTACAGTACAGAGCCCTTTATCTCTAGGTCAGCAGTTCTCCGAGCATTATCCATGATAAGCAGGCTGGTGATACGGTGCTAGCTGCTCCCCATTTCCAGCTGCTAAACTACATTAAAAGACAGCTAAAATAAAGGAATGTTTCTCTGATATGAGTTTCCAGGTGAGCAACTGCTGTATTTGCCACAAGGATGTGATCTGACTGACAACAGAAGTGGTGGTAACGCACGCAATTGCAAATGAAAGAGGCAATTGAAAGTTGTTACCATCTGATTGATGGTAATTCTGTGACAGGCATGAAATAAGTTGCTGGTCTCACTCCATTTCCCATTGGACAAGCATTTTGAATGTCACATGCCAGCTGGTTCTGGGGTCCAGATCTCTCACTGCGGGGTCAGAACTGTCAACGATTCTGAACCCAGGAGGCGTGGGCAGAATGGCTGAGATGGGGCAGTGCAGCAAGAGGAGAGGGAGGAAGGAGAATAAGGCAACATGTGTAAGCAGGCTATGTAAGCGTGGCTGCATGGGAATTGGAGGTAATGAAATCCATTCACCCCATAACACAAAGGTGGACTCTGGGTTCCCTCCAGATCCTTTTACACTGGAGTTCCAGGGTCAAAGTCATGGACATAGCTGCACTGCCCCTGCCTCACCCTACCCCCACTATCCAAATGCACAAGCCTTTCAGAATGTCTTGCCATCAGAACATTTTTCCTTTTTCTCCCTCCCTCGATTGAGGATCTGCCCCAAAGCCTTGGAGAGGCAAGCTTCAGTCCTGGTCTGGTGACAGGTTTATGGCCTGATATCTCACACCTCTGCAGAGTTAGAAATGAGAGCTTTCTACCATTTCTAGGGAGAATCCCAGCTTCCCAACTGCTTGCTGCTAGCCCTGGAAGGACCCCATATTGGACTCTAAAATAATGACATATTTGGGTATAGAAACGTTATTTTAGGGAGGGTTTTTTTAGAGGTTTTTATGATTCCCTCCAAGCCCCATATGCTTGAACTGATTGTAATAAGGCACCTGCCTTTTCTCTCAAATATTTTTGCAACAGCTTTTCTTTTACACATGTGGCCTATACAGAATATACCACACCACACCATCATGTAAGGCTTTTACTGGCACACAATCTGGATGACTTGCATATCTCACTCATGGCTTGGCCACTCAGGAGTACTACAGACCTCCCATTCTTCTGAAGATGAAACCTTTATATCATGTTGTGCATCATCATGTTTATATATAAACATGAAGACATAGTCCAAAAAATTGCACAATAATTTCTGTTCCCATAACATTTCTGTAAATGGGACTTTCATGTCAAAACATAAACTCGGTCTGGGAACTACATTTCAAATTCTGAGATTCAAAACTTGTCAAAATTATGAAGGTTTTTTTTTCCTTTTTACCTTTTTTTGTGAAGTCATAACAAAATATGAAAACCTAAGGTGGTTACTGTTTTGCAATAGTTCCAACTTACACACAAATATACATAATTGTCATGGTTGGCAGAACCACCTATTATTAAGGTTGCCTGACAGTTCCTATTATAAGACCCTACATTCAAGTTGCTCATAAGTTTTCGAAACTTTACCCATTTTAGCTGAAATTTTCCATGCCGGTTGCCCAACTCAGGCTAAAATTTTTGTAAAATTTCAGACAAAATTGGTCAGCTCTTTTCAAGAATGAAGTGTGAGGAAAATGCATTGTTTTGTTGACATTAACAAATTCTTGAGATCTTTTCTTTAAAAAGTTCTAGCACCTGTACACTTTGCAGCAGAGACATCAAATTACCCACCTTTGTGTCAAGGATGTGCCTTTTACCATCCTCATGCAATTCCACCTAAAATTAGTACAATTATAAATCTTTGAAAAAAATCACAGTTTGCACGTGCTTAGTAGTGACTTCCGCAATTTTATCAGCTAAAATCTCCAAAGATTCCATCCTCACTGAGCGTGCTAGAGCCTGTCCCTGCAGAACATCTGAGCATGTTCAAGCCCCGTGCTATGGAGCAAGCCAGCCTTTCCCTGGAACCCCTCCTGTCGACATAGGTAGTGTCTTCTCTAAAGCACTACAGTGGCACAGCTGCAGCAGAGCAACTGTGCTGCATTTTAAGTGTAGACAAGCCCTGTCTCTCCTGTACCTTCAATGACCCCAGAGGCACCCAGGCAGCGTGGAGGAGAAAGACAAGAGCCAAAGCGGGACAGAGGGAAAGGAGTAGATTGGGACAAGGAGTCTGGTGAGACTAGGACAGAAGGGGTAGGGGAAGGAAATTGTGTGAGACTGGGAACTGGGGGAAGTAGAGACTGGTTAGGCAGGGAAGCTGGGACTGGGAGCCTGGGGTAAAGGGGAGTCTGGGATTGGTTGGGCAAAGAGACTGGGTCTAGGAGACAAGGGAGGGAAAACTAGGAGTGGGAGCCAATGAGGGACACAGGGGGGACTGGGAGCCAGTTGGCTGGGAGTGTGGGAGCAATACTGAGATCAGATGAGAAGCTGGGAGACTGGGACTAGCTGGACAAGGAGACTGGGACTGGGTGTGGTGAGGGAGATTAGGAACTGTGGGGAGATTGGGATTCAAACAGCAAGCCTAGAGGGAGAGATGCAGAGTGGCTGTACAAGCAGACTGGGAGGAGAAGCCTTAGGAGTGGAGACTGGGACTAGGACAAAGAGAAGAGAAGTGGGGAAGAGATAGGACAGGGACAAGGTCACGGTTGAAGGGGGTCAACCTTGAGGGAAACAGGAAAAAGAGATTGTGCTCATAAGAACACACTCCTTTCTAGGGTCTGGAATGCAATCCAAGATTCATGAGTCTCACCATTCTTCTGCTGTCAGCAAACATCTGTGAAACCCACAGACAATGTGTATATCTCATCCCCCTCTAGCAATAGTCCACGTAGAGGATGACAACCTACTATTGCCACTGGTTATTCTATTAGCTCAAGCATCTTGAGGTCTGTGCAGAGGATCTAATGGTCACTACACTGCTTATGAATCATGGATCTATCAATATGATACCACATAACAGATTTTCTTTTTTCAGTTTGCTTTTTTAAATACCTGGAAATTCCACCAACAAAAACCCTAAGTTAAAAGAACATTATTAAGGTTGCAAAGTCAAGCATTCAGAAATCCTTGCAAGTTAGGAAACACCTGGGCAACTTTAATTCAGCCTCATTGGACGTATACACTATAAGACAGTCTTTAATTACATGATCCCATACTATTTTTTCCATAGGACCCCTGCCCCTTTCATGTTCAGAATGTGGATGAATCCGGGCAGGGAAGGGCAGTGAAAGAGACTGTTGTCTGTAGGACCCCCTCATTTGTTTCAGAAGTTGGAAGGTGTATAGTGAATGAGGCAAGGAGGCACTTAAGCTCATGCTAAACTTTATGCCTAAATACATATCTCTGTTTCAAACTTGACCTTAAATATGTATTTTGGAATTTTAAGTGACAGCTTCTTGAAGAAAATCCAGCTCATTCTGTTCTTTGAAAGAAAGACAGACATATCTACCAAAACATAAAAATGTCTCCTCTTGACTATGTAAAGAATTGTATTTGAACTAATAACAATGGAAGTTATGAACAAGGGTTAAGATTGGATAATTTCAAAAGCCAGAGGCCCCTATTATACTGAGGAAATTGCCCAAAACTGAAGTATAATCCACATGGTGGAAGGCAAATGTAATTCACAAGTATTAATAAAAGAGTCCAAAAAGAGGGCAGTAGTACACTGTTCTGTTAATCTCATAAGAACAGATGTTTGTGAAATAAAAACCAGCCCAAATACATGATCCTTCACATTGACGTAAGGAAAAGTTTAGGATATGAGGGGACATTATATATCAAGGAATGTTAAAAATATCACGGAAAAAGTGTCAAAGACATTGAAAATGTACAGTGTTAAATATTTGGAAAATAGTTATTTTACTAGTAAAAAGAGATACACAAAGCAAAATAAGAAATTTTTTTTTTCATATTAGAGTATATATTTGCAGTTTTCCATAGATAGATTTTAGACTTCTAACACTTGTAAAATGCCAAGGTTATGGCAGATGTCATTCGGTAGAGCTGTTACACATAGTCTTCTAAGTTCCTTTTCTTATGTGCAAGCAAATGCTCAGTCTTTGGAAGACATGCTGTGGTGATGTTAGTTTTAGTTATGCAAGATTGTATGTAGAGAGAGTTGTGTGAGCAGCAGAAAAGTTTGCTCTCTCTCTTTTAGTCTCTGTTTGGAGGCAATTCTTGATGCAAAATTGCTCCCTGGGAACTAGGCATTGTATCAGGCTGAGAGTCTGAAAACAGGAATTGCCTGCATGCTATCTGACCATCTCTGTTGCAGCACTGGTGAATGTGTATAAATCAAATCAGTTACATCTAAATATACCCAAATTCCACATCATTGCTATCTCCTCCATTGGGAAGCTAACCTGCAATCCCCCCAAAATTTGCTCCCACTCAGCAGAGTGGTGGCACTGATGTCAGAAACTAGACCCTGGTGTTGGAAGAAGTGGCAACAATATGTTAATTGTGAAGGGTGGTTTCCCTGTTAATATTGCAATTTCAAATCAGCGTTTGTGTCTTTAAGAAAACCAATCCCAACACTGAGATTCACATAGAAAGTTTTGCTGTTTTAGAGCCTGATACTGAAAACCCTTTCTCAAGTTAACATGTTCTTGTGAAGGTAATTTGATTTCCATTCTTGACCCCATACTTAGGTATATACACAGCGGACAAGCATCAACTCGCTTGCACACGGAAATACATGTTTACAAGTTTGTATGTGTCTGGGCAAGTACCTATATATGTATGACATCACTTTATATTTATTCAGAACTAATATTTCCTATTGGGAATATTAAAAGCTATTATATTTCCAACAGCCAACAGACCACATATTTTTTAATGGCCACTGATTTCAAGTGCTTCAATTTTTGAGAGCCCAACTTGAAACACCTTTGGTCTGTTTCTCAAAGGCGCTGAACCAGGTATTCAGCTGGGGATGCCTAAAATTAGATTTTCGGTTTCTCTGAAAGTCATGTCCTATGAGCCTGGAGTGGAGTCAAATTAGAAAGCAAAGGCCTTTTAAGAGATTTACTCAACTGTGGAAGAAAGAGTTCTCTAAGCAAATGACACTTAGACTGGATTCTATGGCATGCAGTTCCTCCCATACAAAGTAGTCCTAGCAGTGTAGTGAGGAGATCTGGCTGAAAATCAGAAGAACAATTTTACAAAAAATTTCAAAGATGTTTCCATTTCACAGGAAGAAAAACTGACCTACTTTCAATTTTGTTGTGAAATTTTCTGTCATATTTTATACTGAAATATTTTGTTGGAGAATAACCTCTCTGCTACCACAATTTTAAAAATTGTTTTCAAAATTTTTTATGTAGTCAATCCAGTTTCAATAAGAAAACACATTTTTGTCTATGTTTTGAAAACAATTGTTTAAAATGTCAATAAAACTTTCAGTAAATAGAAAAAATTGAGAAAAACAGAAAATTTCAAAAATGTCAACTTTTCATGAATAATTTTGTTGTTGTTTTTTAAAAACAAGGCCATTTTGAGACAGAAAAACTTTCTGTCAACAATTCCAACCAGGTTTATAAAGTGAGTGACAACCCATGCATCCAATGAAACAACTAACAGAAGAATCATACCGTCAGAGCACGTGCTCCCTGACTGACCAGTGACACAGAGTAGGACACAGTGGCCTAGCTGACTTTAACAAATTAATCCTCTCCTGGGTGGCACATATGCCATGAATTGAACATCCCCAAAATACAAGGAAGCTGAGGCAGTAAATATCAGTTATCAGTATAGACACAAGAGGTCAGACATTGACACTCCTTGCACCCACACTGGTCTTTTCCTCATCCTTCTGTGTCCTGCTTGACACCATCTTGGTGAGCGTTGATCACTAGATTATTTAGCCCAATACTCCTTAAAAGAAGCTCACTGAGAGCTGCTGAAGCAAGCCTGAAAGCAAACGTTTCCTCATTTCCTGTACCTCAAAAAGCCAGAGGCAACTTTGCCTCTCCTCCCCCTCAAAAAAGAGCAGAGAAAGAGGGAGGTGACAATCCCTCTCCCTGGAATGCAGCACTTGATGTCTGTTTGGAAGGTGATGACTGCTGAATCCCAAAGGGGCCAGCACAGTGGAAACCCAGTTAAAGAGGAGTGAAAATCCATTCAAAAGGCATTGAAGCCACTGAAAATGTAACACTTCATGATACAGTGAGTTCTGATTATAAATGAATTCACAATCTGCGGGTTTCACATTATCTGTATAGCTCAGAAATTAAAGTTGAAAGTCGGTGTTCATATTTCACCTCGATATTTGAAGGAGGTCAATTTATATGTGAATCATTTATATAGAATCACAGAAATGTAGGACTGGAAGGGATCTCCAGAGGTCCTTTAGTTCATCCCTTCCCCCCCCCTCCCCAAGGCAGGACCAAATATATCTAGACCATCCCTGATAAGTGTTTATTTAACCTGTTCTTAAAAACCTCCAAGGATGGGGATTCCACAACCTCCTTTGGTAACCTAGTCCAGTAGTTTAACTATCCTTTCTGTTAGAAAACTTAATCTCCCTTGTTGCAGATTAAGCCCATTACTTCTTGTCCTACCTTCAGAGGACATGGAGAACAAGTGATAATCATCCTCTTTATAAAAGCCTTTAACATAGTTGAAGTGGGCTGTAGCCCATGAAAGCTTATGCTCAAATAAATTTGTTAGTCTCTAAGGTGCCACAAGTACTCCTGTTCTTTTTGCGGATACAGACTAACACGGCTGCTACTCTGAAATTTAACACAGTTGAAGACTGTTATCAGGTTCCCCCCTCAGTCTTCTTTTCCCAAGACTAAATACGCCCAGTTTTTTATATTTTTCTTCAGAGGTCAGGTTTTCCAAAACTCTTATAATTTTAGTTGCTCTCCTCTGGACTCTGTCCATTTGACCACATCTTTCCTAAAATGTGGCACCTACAACTGGACATAGTACTGCAGCTGAGGCCCCACAAGTGCCAAGTAGAGTGGGACAATTACCTCTGGTGTCTTTCATATGACACTCCTACTAATACACCCCAGAATGCTATTAGCCTTTTTTGCAGCTGCATCACATTGTTGACTCATAATCAGCATGTGATCCACTATAATCCCCAGATCCTTTTCAGCAGTACTACCATCTAGCCAGTTATTTCCCATTTTGTAGTTGTGCATTTGATTTTTTCCCCTCTAAGCATAGTACTTTCTACTTGTCTTTACTGATTTTCATCTTGGTGATTTGAGGTCAATTCTCTAATTTATCAAGGTCCTTCTGAATTCTAATCCTGTCCCCTAAAATGTTAACAACCCCTCCCAGTTTGGTGTCATCCACAACTTTTATAAGCATGCTCTCCTATCCATTATCCAAGTCATTAATGAAAATATTGAATAATAGTGGATCCAAGACCCACTAGATACATCCTCCCAATTTGACAGCGAACTATTGATAACTATTCTTCTGAGTAGTTTTTCAACCAGTTGTGCACCCTCCTTATAGTAATTTCATCTAGCCCACATTTTCCTACTTTGCTTATGAGAACATCACATAGGATTATGTCAAAAGCATTACTAAAAACAAGGTATATCACATCTACAGCTTTTCCCCATCCACTAGGCCAGTAACTCTGTCAAAGAAGGAAATTAGGCTGGTTTGGCATGACTTGTTGTTGCCAAATCCATGCTGGCTGTTCCTTATAACCCTATTATCCTCTAGGTGCTTACAAATTGATTGTTTAATAATTTGTTCCAGTATCTTACCAGGTATCAATGTTGGGGAATTATAGACCATTCAGCCTAAATCCTCTTTGTTCCCCTTTTTAAAGATATAGCTATTCACTTATAGTTCAGGTAAGGCTTTGGGAGAGACAAGTGTGAGTGCAGGACTTGGGAAAAGCCATGAAGCTGAACTGAAAGCAAGGGGTGGGCCTGAGCCAGTACTGAGAGCCAGAGAAATCATGGGTCATCAGCTGACCAGAGGCAGGAAAAAGCTAAATGGGAAAACAGAGGAGGAGAAGGCAGATTGAAAGCACAGGACAGGACATGTGGTTGACAGATGAAATGACAAGTGCGTGTTCAATAACCATCTTCTTATCCTTATATCAACAGCACACTCCACTAGGACTCTCCGTAGCTCTAATGTTTATAAAATTTCCTCCCAAGCTCTGATGGCTCAGTTCTCCAGTTGAGGACATGTAGGACATACTGGAAAGCTTGCCCATAATGGTGACATTCTATATGGTTTCAAGAAAAACTACTGAACGTGTGCAGGAACTACAGCACTCTTCTTCTTACTATTTCTGGGTACTTCTAGCTGAATCTGCTACTTTGCTTTCAGCACATGTGTAGAGACACAGGTGATTCAGACAAAATCAATTTCTCCTCCACACTGCTTATATCCCTTTAAAAATATTCAGTATATAACATGTGGTTTACACTTGCAGTAGTATCAGTAAGCCACTATGCATCCGAAGAAGTGGGCTGTAGTCCACGAAAGCTTATGCTCTAATAAATTTGTTAGTCTCTAAGGTGCCACAAGTACTCCTGTTCTTCTTTTTGCGGATACAGACTAACATGGCTGTTACTCTGAAGTAAGCCACTAGATGTCTCTGTGTGCTGTAGTGAGTGTCAGACAGAGTGAAGTCCCCTGGTAAACAAGACAGACAAAGCTGGGATTCAAGCTGCATGGCAGTTTCTGTCTGTTATGGCTGATTTATTTAATAAACTTCTTCTGTTTAAGATGGACTACGATTCTATCTATCATGACAATAGACCAAACAGGAAATAATCAGAGACAATGAAAGAAAGAAAAAGAAACTCACCAAAAACTAACACTCTGTCCCCCACACTCCACTGGCTGCATCCACACTATTGTTGAAAGCTAAACAACCTGGCCCAGATGAGGAGAGAATAGGGCAGGTTTGGGGAGGTCAGTTTACACGTGGGTCGGCTTATACATGACTGTATATAGTATCATGGTCTGTTTTCTATTTACTTGTCAAATACCAACACCATAAAGAAAGGAACAGTACTAAATCCAACATTTTAACCTTACACATACCCACAATTACAGCTGAAATAACTCAGCAATTTTGAGTTATATGAGTGCAAAGAAAGCATCTGTAACCAATCACCTATTTTTTGTTGGCTTGCCATTGCTTTTTTTTTTTTTCTTCAATTCTATATCTTTAAAATTGTGAACGCAATTTTTTTTCTCAACCCTTGTTAAAAAAAACCAAAACACATGTGCTCTCAGGCTGGGAACACATATGCCAAGTTCAGCCTGGAGAGAATTTTTACGGCTGAGTTATAAACCCCTGAAAATAGGGATTTATAATGGAAACACTGACAGATCATTAACTACAATAACAACATAAACTGAGCAATAGAATTTCCAAGTTATCTCCTTTTTGTTTGTGTCAGCATTCCTACAGCAAGAGCCTGTGCAGCTCACACAAAGCATTTGCAACACCCCAGTATGGTTCTCTCCTCCTGGGTTCGCAAACTACAGAGTAGGCAGGACAGCGGCACAGAGCAAACAGTAGGACACAATGTTTGAACTCTAGAAGTATTGTAGTCCTGACCAGCTCTTTTTAACAACTGGGTTTTTAGATGTACGGTGTTGAGTGAGAAAGCCTATCTGTGATCAGTACTCATACGTTAAAAACAAGAGTCCAGTCCACCTGTTTCGCTGTGTCCCACAGACCCGAACACAGCACATGGCTTTCCTCCAGAACATGCAATCACCAACGCGATCCTCTGCAAAGGGCATGCTGACCAGTATGAGAGTTGCTTTGAGCTTTTTGCGTGAATCAAGAAGGAAAAGAGGGAGGTAACCACTACTTTAGCAGGTGTGTGTAAATCAAGCATTACAAAACTGAGTGTGTAAAAACACATGGGTAATCGCAGCTAAACATGCACGTGCTAAGGCTATGAATACACTGGGAAAATGTATTATGTTAAAAAACATGTTATAATTAATATGGTGTTAAACATGACTTGGTACCTATTGTAGACAGGGAGAAGTTGTATTTAAAAGTCTGTTGGCTGGTCATGGCTAACCCTGGAAGACCTGTAGGGTTAACTTTGACCAGCTAACAGCTTTCCAGCATGACTGTCCTTGCCCACACTACAAGGAAAATCATGTTACTTAAAACAAGTTAGTTATCTCATTTTCAAATATGATGCATTTTCCTTGTGTAAACAAGGCCTCTAAATCCTCTCCATGTTGCTGTTCACTTTGAATGACAGGGCAATGGCAAACTGGAGCCTTCTCATTTGATCCTTTTGGCCGAGTATTTAGGGCTTGTCTACACAGCAAGTTACTGCGTAGCTAGTCCAGGTGTGAATCTACAGTGGGCCAGCTTGCCGTGCAGTAACGCCACACTCTGAGACTTTCACAACACTGTAGCAGTGTCCACAATGGATATTATTGCGCAGCTGGCTGCTGCACCGTAGATTCACACCCTGACTTGCCACGCAGTAACTTGCCATGTAGATAAGCCAGTAGCATAGCTAGGGGGGTTCAGGTGAAGCGGCCGCTTCCCCTGACCACATTCCCCAAAAGTGGCGCCTTTTTAATTTTCATACTTACTCGGCCCCACTTCTGGGTCCTTCCGCTTCCGGGCCTCACTCAGCGCCGCTTCCGGGTCCTTCCGCTGTCTCCTCCCTCTTGCTACTCACTTCATCAACAACAAAAGAAGTCTCCTCCCCCGACTGGAACTCGTTCATCTTTCCTCCGGCTCGGACCGCAGCCGCTCACGCCGCCGGCCTGTAGTGAACGCCCCGTCCCGTGATAATGGCGGAGGAGTTATCAGGGGAGGGGACGGGGTGTTCACTACAGGCTGGCCGGAGGAAAGATGGACGAGTTCCAGGCGGGGGAGGAGACTTCTTTTGTTGTTGATGAAGTGAGTAGCAACAGCAGCAGTGCACTGACACCCCCGCCCACCTGAGCACCCCCCATCCTCCTCGGCTGCTTCCGGGTTTTTCTTTTCTTTTTTTTGCGGGCTGGCCTGCTGGCTCCCGCCTCCCGGCGCTCCGGGCAGCCGGCGGAATGGGGCCGTGGGCTGGCTCCCGCCGCTCCGGGTGGCCGCAAACAGGGCCACGGGCTGGCCTGCTGGCTCCCAGCGCTCCAGGTGGCCGGCGGAACGGGGCTGCGGGCTCCCGACACTCCAGCCGGCGCAGCGGGGCCGTGGGCTCCCGGTGCTCTGGCCAGGACTCTGGCCCTGAGAGCGTGGCCGGGGGTCTCAGTGCCCCAGACAGCGCTCCAGATGGGGAAGCGGGGCAATCCTGCGCATGCGTCCCTCCGTCTTTCAGCAGCATTTTGGCGCTCCTCCTCAGCTGCAACCCTGGCTACGCCACTGAGAAAAGCCCTCCTCAGTTAAGGCTTTATCGAAAGCTCTTTGAAGTTAATGGAAAGACACTCATTGACTTTAATGGGCTTTGGATCAGGCCCCTTTTCTCTTTTCCCCCATACATCTTAAAGCACTTGACAGAGGAAGGTCAATATCAACATCTCCATTACAGATGGGGAAACAGGGACACAGAGAGGTGAAATGACTTGCTAAATATCACACAGCAGGTTACTGGCAGAGCCAGGAACAAAACCCAAGTCTCCTGATTCCCAGTCCAGTGTCCTGTCTATCAGACAACAGAGATTTTTACTCCTTTTAATTTTAGAGGGAAAGGAGCTTAAGAATGATCAGTGAAACCAACGCAATTTGTCTACATCAGACAAGCCTGGGCTTACACCTGTAGCAGCTAAAGAACCACAGAAGCTGTATATCCAGCGTGTGTCTGTGTTTTGTATGAAAAAGGCAAATTTAAGTAAATAAATAAAAAAAAGTGGTCTTTTGTCACTTCTGTCTTCAAAAGCTGTGATAGGTACTTCCTGCCACTGGCCTTTTCTGACACTCACCAGTTCCCTCAAAGGGGAACTATTCACTTAAAAGACATTTCCTTTACTTATCTGCCTCTAAAGAAAGAAAGCTATTAGTGGCCAGAAATCACTCAAGCTGTTTTACTGAGTGCTTCTGCTGTGGATGTCAATGCTCAGCTTTTTGTCTAAAGTGTCCTCAACTGTAAGCCTTGTCTGAGCTAGAGAAATTTGGCATGCTAACCAGCACTTGTCCCCCTAGCATGCCTATAACACAATGCAAAAATGCTCCCAATGGTACACAGGCGCTCAGGCCACCGTTTGGATTAGACTTGCTCAGGGATGACACACAACTCTGTCTGTTGTTTATAACCTAGGATAACCCAACAGACACTCAGTTGTCCCAGTGTCTGGCCAAGATTAGCACGTGGATATGAGGAAGAACTGGCTGAAGCTGAATCCCAGCAAAACAGAGATTATATGCTTATGGGCAGAGGGAAATGCTCCAAGGAGCAGTCGGGGCCTCTCGGATTGAGGACACGTGCTCACAGATCATCAAGAGAGTCTGCAGTTTGGAAGCTCTTGTGGACTCCTCACTGATGCTGTGCTCTCATACACAACATCTGTGAGAAATGCTTTCTACCATCTGTGACTGGCCAGGAGTCTGCATTGCATCCGTGGTGATAATAACCTGGCCTTAGCAATAAATGCCTTCTTTACTTCCCATCTGGATTTTGGCAATACAATCCATTTGAGCTTTGAATGTCAGCCCCATGAGAATTGCAGCTGATGAAGAATGCAACAGCTCACCTTGCCAGCCACAGTAGTTACTGAGAGCACACATCCCTGGTGCTATGCTCTACTCCACTGGCTCCACAGAACACTTCTTAAGTTTAAGGCCTCCCTTGGCCCTTATTTTTAAAGAGCTAAATGGCTTGCGCCTATGTTACCAAAAAGACCACCTCCAGGACCATGACTATTTTCAACAGTTCCACTCAGGAACAATGCAACTGGCTACCACAAAGGTGAAGCTTACCTGCTCAGGAGATAGTTCCTACAAAAGTGTGTTCCACAGTCTGGCAGCCCTAAGAACTATCACAAACCTTACTACATTCCAGTCCAAATGCAAAGCACGTATCTTAGACCTTGCCTTCCCTAGAACAAGGCATGTCATATTAGCTTACTCAAAAAACAACACAAAACTAAGGAATCTCCTCTTTCCCTCCCATCCTGGAAACATAAAACACCAAAACACACCATTTTCTTCTGAGGTTGTGGGAAGGAACGGAGCACTATTTTTACAGGTAAGCAGCTTCCAGCAACTGTGACACCTACACTGTGGGATGGTAACGGGAGGATTATTTACGTTGTTAGAGCTATTATGTCAGCAATTCCCATCCACTCTGGCATTGCACTGAAGGAGACAGGCAGATTGGAAGACCATAATGTGGTATTATTCTCTTCAGGTTCTTATGTTGCATACCCATCACCATGGTATCTGAATGCATTCCAAAATCAAACAGAAAATGTTAGAAAAAGAGGAAATGCTGAGTTAAGACAACACTTTCCATACAAGAAAACCATGCTGCCTTAACTTGGTCCCTGCAGGAATGCCAAACATTGTAATTCAGAACATTCTCCTGGATCCAATGCTTGCGCAGCTAGTCCAAGATCCAGGAGAGTGGAAGTGACTTCAAGCTACCATTGCAATCCCACCCCACCAACTTCTGGCTTGCACTGTGTTCAAGAGCCATGGCAAATCTTTTGGCAAACTGGGACAGAATATAAGATGTGTAACAATGCACGGAACCAACTCATCTGGTTTCAGATTTTGTTGCAAATGTTCCAGACAGCTCTGGTCAGGGCTGAAGAGAACTGACAGAGCTCCATGGAGATGTCAGCTGAGCACCTGACTACACAATGCTGAGTGCTCATTACATGGTTCTGTTGACTCTCTTTTATGAGTACTAAAATTTCCATATTAAGACATGGCTTTTAAAATTGCAAACCCCTTTCTAAGTGATGTGTAACTTAAAAATATTAGGTTCACTTCAAATTCCAAAGCGTACTCAGGGCTAGAATTTTTTTTTAAGTGATTAAATAGGTTTGGCCAGTTTTCATTAGAGGAGATCAAAAATAATCCCCATGTTCTCTGATGAGCAGTAAAGAAGCATTTGAATATGCTGTAATAACTTTCAAAAGCAGGTGGCTACCTTATCTAGTGTTAAATATTCAGATGTGAAATATGAGTCTGGTTCCATTTTCGTGCATGCCCCAAATGGCTTCCACATATGCATAGCTGCCTGTTAGCACAATAAATAATTTATTAGCTCTACAGACAAAATTAGAATGAACATGCACTGAATACAAGATTTAAAAACATCACTTTCCCTCGTAAGCACTTGTGGTATGTTCAGTGGTAACAGAGTCACGTTTTCCCTAATCTCAAGCGAATCTTGCAACATTAAAATGATTGCTTTCAATACTTTAACAAGCATATAGTATCACTTTTTTTAACCTTCACACATGAAAGAGAACTCTCTAGTTTTCATTTCATACTGAAGTCAGGAATTCTGGGGGTGGAAAACTAGCTTTCCAGTGCAAGATACTCACTTCACTCTGCAACATCACTTCAAATCCAGCCTAAAGTACAGCTGAACGTAGAGAGCTGAGAGCCTCTCAACATTTTGAAGACATACAAGTAGGTTCCATTGACTCAGGAACCACCCACTTTATAGTCTCATTTGGTCTTAACCTCTGCATTTATTGAACTGTACATGGTTCTTTTGGAATCAAATATATGCACTGGAGAAATGGGCTTTAGAGGTTCAACGATCCAGGGTCAACAAAGACGCAGTCTCTTGGCTTGGATCTATTTTAATCACCATAATAATTTTTCATTTATACAACAAATAGGAGTGGACCAAACTCATTATTTTCATAATAACTTGGAAGAAGTCAGTAGGGGAATAGGTCAGCCTAGCACTAAAGTAAATGTGTATAAACTCTCCAGTCATATATGCAAAAATATAACAGTAACAATAAAAGCAAATTAGTAAAACTTATGCATTCATTTTAGCCTAATGGAACAGCTTCGGTAACATTCTCTTGTGAAGTCTTCTTCTCTTGAGAGGTATGTACGGCATTTTATACTGACCTATGGCATTATTCTACATAACTAATTAGAAACAACGATCACATATGTTGGGCATTGCTCAGCTTTCTAGATTTCTGATTTGCACCAGCACATATTAATTTTGTTGGAGAGACAACTAACTGTCAGATGATTGATGTAGAGAAGCCACCAAGGTAAATGGCCAAGATCCTATTCAAAGAGCACAATAACAGTCTTTGCAAGCTAAATAGCTTGGGGATAATAGTGTATCTTATACTCCTGCACTTCTAGAGATTAACCTCCTGGAAAGAGAATGTCTGCATACCACTAGCAGCAAAACATTTATTAGAAAGGAAAGAGAGGACCAAATTCAACCTGTCAGCAAGCACAACTCCATTTCTATTGTGCCCACTTGTTGAGTTTGGCCCACAAGGTAATCTAAATGTATTCCCATTCACAGGAAGAAGGCATTAAAAAAAGACCTAAATTTGTTAAATAAAAACTATACATCAGATTTCAGGGAAAATAGGTACGACCATTAACTTGCTACATGATATAAAATTAGGGCTGTCAAATGATTAAAAAAATTAATTGCAGTTAATCGCACTGTTAAACAATATTGGAACAGATTTATTTCACTTATAACACAGAATACAAAGTGTACAGTGCTCACTTTATATTTATTTTTATTACAAATATTTGCACTGTAAAAAACAAAATAAATAGTATTTTTCAATTCACCTAATATAAGTACTGTAGTGCAATCCCTTTATCATGAAAGTTGAACTTACAAATGTAGAATTATGTACAAAAAATAACTGCATTCAAAAATAAAACAATGTAAAACTTTAGAGCCTACAAGTCCACTCAACCCCATTTCTTGTTCAGCCACTGGCTCAGACAAACAAGTTTTGTTTACATTTGCAGGACACAATGCTGCCTGCTTCTTGTTCACAATGTCACCTGAAAGTAAGAACAGGCATTCGCATGGCACTGTTGTAGCCGGCGTCGCAAGATATTTACGTGCCAGATGCGCTAAAGATTCATATGTCCCTTAATGCTTCAACCACTATTCGAGAGGACATGCGTCCATGCTGATGACAGGTTCTGCTTGATAACAATCCAAAGCAATGCAGATCGACGCATGATCATTTTCATTATCTGAGTCAGATGCCACCAGCAGAAGGTTGATTTTCTTTTTTGGTGGTTCAGGTTCTGTAGTTTCCGCATAGGAGTGTTGCTCTTTTAAGACTTCTGAAAGCATGTGCCACACCTCAACCCTCTCAGATTTTGGAAGGCACTTCAGATTCTTAAACCTTGGGTCGAGTGCTGTAGCTATCTTTAGAAATCTCACATTGGTACCTTCTTTGCGTTTTGTCACATCTGCAGTGAAAGTGTTCTTAAAATGAACAACATGTGATGAGTCATCATCCAAGACTACTATAACATGAAATATATGGCAGAATGCGGGTAAAATAGATCCAGAGACATACAATTCTCCCCCAAGGTGTTCAGTCACAAATTTAATTAACGCATTATTTTTTTAACAAGTGTCATCAGCATGGAAGCATGTCCTCTGCAATGGTGGCTGATGGCACGTCGATACCTTGCCATGCAGACTACAAAAGTGCCATGCGAACGCATGTTCTCACTTTCTGGTGACATTATAAATAAGTAGTGGGCAGCAATATCTCCTGTAAATGTAAGCAAACTTGTTTGTCTTAGAGATTGGCTGAACGAGAAGTAGGACTGAGTGGACTTGTAGACGCTAAAGTTTTACACTGTTTTGTTTTTGAGTACAGTTATGTAACAAAAATAATCTATATTTGTAAGTTGCACTTTCACGATAAAGAGATTGCACTACAGTATTTGTATGAGGTGAATTGAAAAAACCTATTTATTTTGTTTACCATTTTTACAGTGCAAATATTTGTAATAAAAAATAATATAAAGTGAGCACTGTACACTTTGCACTCTGTGTTGTAATTGAAATCAATAGATTTGAAAAGGTAGAAAAACATCCAAAATATTTAATAAATTTCAATTGGTATTCTATTGTTTAACAGTGCGATTAAAACTGCGATTAAACATGATCAATTTTTTTAATCGCAATTAATTTTTTTGAGTTAATCGCGAGTTAACTGCAATTAATCGACAGCTCTATGTAAAATCTTACTGCCATTGTTGGCAAAGCTTGTATGAGTGGGCATCATTAAAATTAACACTTGCCACAATGATTGCCAGGCTATGGTATTTATATTATATTTATTGCAATTATGCCTGGTGATTGGAGCAATGAATCTTCAGTTTTAAATGCCACCCCTCTACCACTTACAATATTCATCACCCAGAGATTGTATTGAGTCTCCAGTCGATTGTCAGAACACACACAATTCCTCTGATCATTCTGCTAACTCTCTCCTCAGCAACTTCTCTGGCCAAATCTCATTTTCTTTCTGTGGCAGGAAAATATGGTAAAAGGAGTACCAGGACGATACATCAAGGTCCAACTTTGGCCCCAGTTCTCAGGTGCAGCCTGTCATCATAGACAAAACCGCAGTCCTCCTTAAACAAAAGGCATCTATTAATGAAAACAGTTACAGACACAAAGTTGTACACAGC
This sequence comes from Malaclemys terrapin pileata, assembly GCF_027887155.1. Classification (NCBI taxonomy): domain Eukaryota; kingdom Metazoa; phylum Chordata; order Testudines; family Emydidae; genus Malaclemys; species Malaclemys terrapin. The sequence goes on along the minus strand of NC_071508.1, from coordinate 144,675,040 downwards.
TTGAGTTTTCGCTTTGCCTTTCTAGTTTACCAGGCACCACACCTTTTCTGTAACTCTAAACAGCACACAGAGACATCTAGTGGCTCAATAACATTCTGCAAATAAACATATCATTACACCACTAAGCTGCTCCATTTTCTTTGAATCACAGAACACACAAAATTAAAATGTTTAACAGTTAAGAGAAACACTTCTGACAATTTCTGTACATTAAATACAACCAATATCTTGTGTTCCTTTCCAGTATTTTCACTTCACTTACCCCAGTTATGAAAAAACAAGCAGCAACTTATTTATTTTTGAATTCTACTCTGAAGAGAGATTTTATTATCCTGGAAACAAGATCCTAGCCTGAAAAAAAAAAGTTACCTCCAGAGAAGATTTTTTTCTCTAATACTTAACAACCACAGTTCTCAGCTCCTTAAACTGACATTCACAATTTTGTTAACTATAATTTGTTCTGGTTCAAATAAGACACAATGCAAAATTCAAGTATACTAGCAACTCAGAATTCTCTATCTTTTCCTTTCATGTCAATAAATACTCCGGTGGCTAAGGCACTGGTAAGTAAACCAATAATTCTGACCTGCTGCATGTCTAACATTTCTTCTTTAATAACTCCAAGAGCATGGCAGGCTCTTCCTATTAACTACATTACATCATCATTATCAAAGACGAAAGGAAATTAATTTTGTTTTCCAAGGACTTGGCAATAAGTCTGTTCTTTACTTCATCAGACATCTGCTGTTTTTCTACGTATGTCATTTGTGAAGCAGAGTTTTCCTTATGACTTTATTCTCATAACAGTTTATCATGCAACACTGTTTACCAGGGAAATAAAGTGCAGCAGGATTTCTCATTCGCCCTATAAAAGTGTAAAGCTAACTTAAAGCCAATATTATCATCTATATTTCACTTTCAAATAGTTTTCTGGTTTTTAAAAAAAAATCTCACCAAAGACTGTCAAGCAAAAATAACCTCTCATGGTCTTTGCCTGAAATTTATTACCAGTGCTGCAGTACTTTGTTTTAACAGATGGGACTTTATCAGCAAATTATGTGGGCAGTCCACCAACTTCCCTCAGGAATGGAGGAGTGCTTGTATTTACTTGGGCTCTTATCTATGCACTTAAAGCCATATTCAAACCACAAAATTCTAGGGATTTTATTTTCATTTATTGATACAAAGGCTAAAATACAGAGAATCTTCTGTTCTGAAACACACTGGATCCCTATCATTAGTCTCCCTCAGATGTGTGTGATAGATATATGTCATATATTTCAAATCACTGACTTTTTTTTTTTTTAAGGTTGAATGCACTTTGCAGCTTGGTTTCATGTTCACCGTGTAATTGTACTGCTTAAAAAGCGGCCATTTAAAATACTTTTCAAAATATTTATTTTGCTGAATAATTCGTTGTGGCTTTGTTTGGGCTTTCCCCTACCTAACTACAATTTAATCTAACCACCAAATAGCATTCCAAAAGAAAGTGAGTCTTGCCATTGGCAAATATTTCTCACTGCAGTACCTGGAATATTAGGAATCTGGGGAGTTTAGTGCATGCACCTAAAGCATAATGGCGCTGATTATGTGCCCTACTGTGGCCCCTTTATGCCATTCTGGTTGCATAGAGGGACCCTAAAGGGGACAGAACAGTTCCTATGGAATTTTACTGGCATAGGAGGTTCCCCAATGAACGTAGAAGTGATGCAAGTCACCCTACATCCCTTTCCTGTCCAGCCTCCAGCAGAGTGGACAGCAGGGGACAGTCACAGAAGAGCAAAGAGAGAGTGGCAGGACTGTGCTCTGGCTATTTTGGGATGGAGCAGCCCATAAGCAGCCATGCAAGGCTGCCAAAACTTACAGCAGCCACTTGGGACTGCTCTAAGTTGCACCAGGGCAAGGCAGGCAAGGCAGAAGTTGGAGAGAACAAAGATGCTATAAAACTACAATTGCCCACCCCTTCCCTGGGTTGTACCAGCTATGCCGTGCAACCTGCAAAGTGTAGTGAAAAAAAAACAAATCAGGCCTAAGGTCCGCAGTTCAATGTCAAAGTGCATAGGAAGCAGGAGAAGGAGAAAACACAATACAAGCAATATATCTAGGAGGGAAAAATAAATGACAATAAGCACAGAGAAGCACTGTTATGTGCATGCAGTTTATGTCTCCAATACAAGGCTTGATATTTCAGTCTTCTAATCAGATCTAAATACATCAGACTTTATTTCTGAAGTGCATTACACTATCTTACAATACACTTATGTTTCACATTAATCGGGAGAGTATGCATCCGTTATCAAGCACGACTCAATTCAGCATTGAAGTTTGAAGGTTATGCCCAAGGTACATCTACTTTAAAGTTTTCTAAATGAAATATTCTGTAATTCAAAAGGCTGAAATAACATGGAAAATGTTGGATCATTTACAGAAAATGGCAAGGAAAATGACAATAGAAAGCCATGTAAAGCATGCAAAAGTCAGTTTTAATGGACAGGTACAGAGGGGACAAATGGCTATGGCCCTCCCACTTTTTGAAAGTGGACGGGCCTGGCCTGTCCACTTTTCCCCCACGGCCTGGCCCCCGGACTCTCCTCTTCCCCACAAGGTCCTGCCCCCCAACCAGGCCAGAAGCTCGAACACAACCCCAGTAAGAGCAGTCCAGGAAGCTCAGGCAGCTGTGGGTAGCCAGGGGACATGGGAGCAGAAACATGGGCTAGGGGCTGCTCTCGGCCCCACCCCACCCTGGGGAGGTGGAGGGGCCCGGGCTCCCTGGCCATGCTCCAGCTTATGGCTTGGCCTGGGGGCAAGGTCTTGGTGGCCCAAGGAGGGGCAGGAGCAGCACTTTTAGGAAGGATCCGTCGCTGGTGTTTCAGAGTTACACCTCCATTCCCGAGGTGTGCGTAACTCTGAGGTTCTACTGGAATAATTTATGGGCATTCCTGATGCATCCAAACATGGATGCTGAAATTTAGAGGTAGCAGGAGGTACTTAAATGGGTCAGATATCTATGAGAACTGCTAAAAGGCCCAATTCTGCTGCCATTAAAGTCAATGTTAAGGCTCTGACCTCAGTGGAAGTTAGATTGGTAAGGGCCAGATACAAAGCCCCCTGAAGTCAATGGGAGTCTTTCTATTGACTTCAATGGGCTTTGGATCAGGTCCACAGGTGCAGATGCTGATATCCTTATTCACAGAGCTCCTTGACTTCAGTGGAACTCCTCACAGTGTAGAGCACTATTTAACGTAAGTGTATCAGAGTCTGGCCCTAAGCGAATAATTAAGCAATTATACTCTCAGGAGAAAAACTTGAAAATCTACTCTCTGTGAAGGTAAGAGAATTTATAAAGCAACATTATCAAAGGCTGCAATGGGCCTATACAACACAATTCAGATCTGTGTTTTACAGCTCAGATGTTCTTGGACCCAATACTTCGGTACGATAGAATACGAGTTGTTTGCTAAGGATAGAAAATTGTTTGGGGGATAAAAACTATTATTTTCCCTAAGAGCAGTAACTCATTGCCAAGACTTAAACTGCTGTAGGAACAGTTAAATGAACTCAAAAGCTGAGCTAGTTTCGCTGAATATTAAATTCAAGTTCTGAGATATAAGCTATGAAATGTGGAACTGGGTTTAGAATCCAAGCCCCCTTCTCACCAGAGTTCAGGCATGTGCTTGGATATGAGGGCTTTTACTTTGGGGGCACCTTGACAGAATATCAGGTTTTCAAAGAGACCTTTAATATTCAGATGTGACAGCTAAAAAATCCTGGTTACAGCCCTCTAATGAACTATTTGATTTGGGGGGAAAAGTTGAGCTATAAAACTGAAAGCAACGAATCTCAACTTAGGAGTGTCCCAGCTGCAGAAAACTCTTAATTTTAAGATGCTTTGATTGATCCCCAATCTCTTCAAATTACACTCCAATAAAGACTCTGTGCCCTTCAGAAATCAGGCTATGCTTCAATTACTTCATCTGCGTATAAATTTCATAGTTATTTGAAACATATGCAAAATGCAGATGCCAATGTATTCTAAAATTGATTAAATATCTACCTCATTAAAGTATAAAATCTGCAGCAGGAGAGGCCCTGGTAGAGGGCTCACTTTGCATTAAGAACGTTAAATCTTGCCAATGAAATACCGTTCTGGATTGACCCAGTTTAGTCATGCAACATCTGCATTATAGCAGCCAGCCTCTAGCACCAGCACCACTCTAGTTAAAGGTTTGACCATGTTTCTGCTGGAAAAGTACATACAATTCACTCCTGGGCCCAAAGCCTGCTAACCTAACTCACTTGGGCTACTCATATCAGTAAAACAAGCAGGACTTTGCCTCAGGGGAAGAGTTGGATTAAAAAACACACATCCCCTGAGCCAGTATTTTTTTAAAACCAAATTTGGATCATGACACTTCAGAACTTTTTCTTAATTAAAAAATGACTTCCATAGAAATGTGAAACTTGACATGCCACTAGTCCATTCATGGGACTATTTCCTTTCTGACAATTATTCTGAGTATTTAACCCTGAGGTTTGGAGTCTTGAGCAGTTTCCCATGAGGCTTTGTAGTCTGTTGGCTGACTGTCTGTGCACTGTGAGGCATAGATCATACACAGTATTATTACATTTTCTGCCATTGCCACCATGTAACAGGACAAGTTGTAGGCTGGAAGTTGGTTTCATAACTTTGGTCCATAACTTTTACATTTTACAATTAAAAAACAAAAGCAAGTGAATGCAAAGCAACTGCGTTAAAATCACTTTCAAGATTTTATATAAGTCCCCAAAGCAGGATAGGTTGGGCCACATTGCCCCTACTCAGATCAGTGTCTTAAAAGTACAATTGAGCCCATCGGTTCTAATTCACTAAGGAACTTGAGCACATTTTTAACTTTAAGTATATGAGTAGTTCTCGTGAAATCAATGGGATTACTCATGTTTTTGTAGTTAGGCATATGCTTAAATCCATTTGAACATGTGGCTAATTTTAAGCATGTACTTAAATCTCATTGACTTCAGTGGGATTAAATATGTGCTTAAAATTTAAGTACTGTATGTGCACAAGTATTTAGCTGGACAAAGAAGTGTTCTGCTGAAACAGGACCATAGTCTATTATTTAGGCCTAATCCAGCTCCCGTTGAATTGACAATGGGACTTGTCACATTTATTATAATGGAAGTTGGATCAGTTCCTTAAATACTAAATAATATTTAAGGAATTAATTTTAAACAACCTACAAAAGTAAACACTCTAAACTGCAGGCAAACCCATTTGGGCACACTAGTCAAATACTTGCGCTTCCAACTTCCCGACCTATATGTGCAAATCCCTTTTGAGTGTGCAAATGAGATGTCTGGCTCCTCAAATGGCTGCAGAGGTGAAATGCAAATGCACATTTTTGGAAGATGGCACTAAGTCTGTTTTCTAAAATGCTGCTGTGAACTATTTGTCAGGGATCTGAACTCTACAGAAAAGTCCCTCTGGGTTCCTTGGGGAAAAGATTAGGAATGCTTCACTGAGCTGAGGATGAAACACAAGCTTCGAAAGCATCATTCTTTATTATTATTTATTACATAAAAAAAAAAACTATGTTAACAGATTATTAAGATTGCAAAGTCAAGCATTCAAAAAGTGAGGAAATGCCAAAATGCAGGCTGCCTCTGCAACCTTAATTTGGCCACCTTCTGCATACGCTTTATCATACGTCTTTAATTACATAGTCACATGCTATTCTTTCCATAGGACCCCAACCTTGTGAATGGGGGGAAGTGGTAGATGTGGTATATCTTGACTTCAGTAAGGCTTCTGATTCTGTCTCGCATGACTTCTCATAGACAAATCAGGGTAATACAACTTAGATAGAGCTACTATAACAGGGGTGAGCAAAATACGACCTGCGGGCTGGATTCGGCACTAATATTTCTATCCGGCCCACCATGACTCCTGGCAATTGAGGCAACTGAGGCAGCTGCAAGGTGGGGCCTGGGCAGAAGGGGCGGGGGCTGGGGCTAGCCTCCCCCAACCAGCCCTTCAGCACTGCCCGACCTGCACCTCCCGGGACTCCAGAGGCGATTTATAGGGCCCGGGGTTCCCGCCACCGCCGCTGCCAATACAGCGGTAGCAGTGGTGGTGGCTGGGAGCCCCGGGCCCTTTTAAATCACCGGGCCCTGGGGAAGCTGCCCCTTTTGCCCCTTCCCCCATCAGCGGCCCACAAATTTTGAGCTCACGGAAGAACTGGCATCTATGCAGTCAATGAAAAATACGACTACTGAAAAGATCTACTGGAGGCAGTAAATAACAGCATCTCAAAATTGGTATTGGAGTGGAAGAAATTGGCAAGTGTGACCACTGATGGAAGCCCTAATCTGACAGGCAAAAATGTTGGATTGTTGAAAAGAATACAAGACCAAGTGACAGAAACAAACGCAGAGCAGAAAATAATTTTTCTACATTGCATTATTCACCCCGAGGTCCTCTGCAAAAGTGTTCTGAAATTTAGCAATGTCGTGAATACGGTTACAAAACTGGTCAACTTTATTAGAGCAAGAGCATTAAACCACAGGCAATTTGTCTCTCTGCTGGAGGAGTCGGAGTCAGAGCTCAGGGATGTTCAGTACCATAAAAATGTTAGATGGCTTAGTTGAACAATGTGAACTGGCTCTGATTTCGCATTTGCCATTGATGTAGGGTGACCAGACAGCAAATGTGAAAAATCAGGATGGGGGTGGGGGATAATAGGAGCCTATATATAAAAAAAAAAAAGACCCAAAAATCAGGACATCTGGTCACCTACATTGATTTTTTTTTTAAATTAATGGAGATATCCTATCTCTTAAAACTGGAAGGGACTTTGAAAGGTCATCAAGTCCAGCCCCCTGCCTTCACTAGCAGGACCAAGTACTGTTTTTGCCCCAAATCCCTAAGTGGCCCCCTCAAGGATTGAACTCACAACCCTGGGTTTAGCAGCCCAATGCTCAAACCACTGGTCACATGAACAAACTGAATTCAAAACTGCAAGGTAGGGAGCTTTTTGCTCATGACATGTGTTCCCTTGTCAAGTCTTTCATGACAAAGTTGCTCCTTTTCGCCCATCAGACTGGAAACAAGCAGTTCACACACTTCCCCGCTTTGCAACAGATTACAATATCTGACCAGAACCTGGAAAGATACACGTTGTTACTGCTCGCTTTGCATGCTGCATTTTCTCGTTGCTTCGAGGATTTTAGAATGATAGAAAATGACATGGCTTTTCACATGTGATGCGGTCAACGCTCCAAGTGACCTTCAACTTGAGCTTATTGACTTGCAACGTGATGCATTGCTTGCAGAGCAATTCAAATCAGCGCCACTTCCGAGGTTTTACGCATCTCTCAATTAACAGAATTTTCCGAAGATCAAGGCTCAGGCCAAAAAGATGCTTGTACTGTTCAGATCAACTTACGTCGGCGAGCAGACATTTTCTGTGATGAAATTCAATAAATCAAAGAACAGATCTTTGATCAATGATGACCACCTTGCAGCAGCGCTCTGCATTGCAACAACAGAAATGACACCTGACTTCACCTCCCTTGTTAATGCCCATCAGAGACTTTCTTCTTCAAACTGACTGAGTTTCATTTCTTCTTTTACACTTAATTTTAATAATGAATGTAAGTTGTAAGTAAAAGTTTTGCGTTAGTATTATCATTACAAATTTTACAAGTGTTCACAAAATGGTTTGCAATATAAATTGCCTTGCAAGATAAGCTTTGGATAATTGTGTATTCAGTTAATTGTTATTAAGTGTAATTAGTTTGTTGTGTAAAGAACATAATGGGGTCTTTTTACAATAGATGGTGAGGTAATATCATTAATAAGAAATGTGCGGCCTGTGACGACTTACCAAAATTTGTGAAGTGGCCACCCATATGAAAATTATTGCCCAGGCCTGTACTATAAGGTGGGTGCATAGAATGTCAGGGTTGGAAGGGACCTCAGGTGGTCATCTAGTCCAACCCCCTGCTCAAAGGAGGACCAATCCCCAGACAGATTTTTACCCCAGATCCCTAAATGGCCCCCTCAAGGATTAAACTCACAACCCTGGGTTTAGCAGGCCAATGCTCAAACCACCGAGCTATCCCCCCCCCGCCCCGCCCCGCCCCGCCCCGCCCCGCCATAATTGGTTGGAAAACCATTCCCAGAGAATAGTTACCAGTGGTATGTGCAGACAGGCTTAAGCAGCAGTGCAAGTAGGGTAGTACGGTACGGTATGCCATACCAGCAAGATACTTATAGCTGGTACAACGTACCGGAAAGAGGAGCAGCAGAACATGACCACCAGGCGGCCCCAGCCCTTCCACACAAGGTCTTCTCCATCTGTACAGCAACCCTGCCAGAAGACAGGGCTGTGGGCAGGGCACAGGATGGGCTCAGGGCTCTCCCGGGAACTGCAGCGGGGAAAGGAGCAGAACCCCAGCCCCACCCCCCTGCCCTTCCATGGAGCTGCGTCTCCTCCGGCTCCCAGCAGAGCTCTCCTGGGAACTGCAGAGGTGAAAGGAGCAGAACTTGGGACCACCAAGTGGCCCCATGGCGGCAGCTCCTCCAGTCCGGATGCTGTACCACCCCCAGCCCTGTCCTCCAGCGGGGCTGGCTGCTGTACAGACAGAGGAGACCCTGCATGGATGGGATGGGGCAGTACATGTTCTGCTTCTCCAGTGCAGTGGGAGGAGAACAGAGCCCCCGCCCTCCGCTCCCCAGGTAAGGGGAGTGGATCATGGGGGCCCCGGGCTGGGGACAGGGAGAAGTCACGTGGAGGATCACGTGAGGCGATCACATTCCCCATGTTCTGCGCCCCGCCCCCCATACGGGAAGAAATGGATTCCACTTGCACCACTGGGCTTAAGTGAGTGTTTACAGTTTTACTCATTTACATTGTTCAGCTAGAATGTTTATTTATATCTGTTTCTTCTAAACTGGGAATCATTTAGATTCTTAATTTAAAGGACACAACGTGCTCTGCATGGAATTATCGTCATGTTTAAAGAATTAGCTGCTTTAGTACAGAACAAAAATAGTGTATTGATTTTACATTCACTGAGCCAGATTGCAGTACCCTTACTCATATTACTTTGCAAATGTAGCCCCAGTAAAATCAATGGGACAACTCCTGTAGTAAGGTGCTATTCCATATCAGGGTATCCAGCCGTTATTGTTTATTGTTTCTGTTAGCACAGCATCCAGTTTGTGACAGTTTCTGACCCAGATTTATACTACAATTCTAAGAACCCAATCCTGCAAGTGAGGCCTGGTCTACACTATGAGTTTAATTTGAATTTAGCAGTGTTAAATAGAATTAACCCTGCACCCGTCCACACAACGAAGCCATTTCTTTCGAAATAAAGGGCTCTTAAAATTGATTTCTGTACTCCTCCCCGACGAGCGGAGTAGTGCTGAAATCGATATTGCCATTTCGAATTAGGGTTAGTGTGGCTGCAATTCGATGGTATTGACCTCCGGGAGCTATCCCACAGTGCACCATTGTGACCGCTCTGGACAGCAATCTGAACTCAGATGCACTGGCCAGATAGACAGGAAAAGCCCCGCGAACATTTGAATTTTATTTCCTGTTTGCCCAGCACAGGAGAGCACAGGTGACCACAGAGAGTTCGTAAGCACAGGTAACCATGCAGCTCGATAATTGAAAAAGAGCACCAGCATGGACCGTACGGGAGGTACTGGATCTGATCGCTATATGGGGAGAGGATTCAGTGCTAGCAGAACTTCGTTCGAAAAGACAAAATGTCAAAACTTTTGAAAAAATCTCCAAGGGCATGATGGAGAGAGGCCACAATAGGGACTCAGATCAGTGCCGCGTGAAAGTCAAGGAGCTCAGACAAGCCTATCAAAAAACAAAGGAGGCAAACGGTTGCTCCGGGTCAGAGCCTCAGACATGCCGCTTCTACGCCAAGCTGCATGCAATTCTAGGGGGGGCCGCCACCACTATCCCCCCTCTGACCATGGATTCCGAGGCGGGGGTAATCTCATCAGCCACACCTGAGGATTCTGTGGACGGGGAAGGGGAGGAGGAGGAGGAGGACGAGCTTGCGGAGAGCACACAGCACTCCGTTCTCCCCAACAGCCAGGATCTTTTTCTCAGCCTGACTGAAGTACCCTCCGAAGCCGGTATCCAAGACCATGACCCCATGGAAGGGACCTCAGGTGAGTTTACCTTTTAAAATATAAAACTTGTTTTAAAAGCAAGCGTTTTTTAATGATTACTTTTCCCTGAGGACTTGGGATGCATTCGCGGCCAGTACAGCTACTGGAAAAGTCTGTTAACGTGTCTGGGGATGGAGCGGAAATCCTCCAGGGACATCTCCATGAAGCTCTCCTGGAGGTACTCCAAAAGCCTTGCCACAAGGTATCTGGGCACTGCAGCCTTATTCCGTCCTCCATAGTAGGACACTTGATCACGCCATGCTAGTAGCAAGTAATTTGGTATCATTGCATGACAAAGCCAGGCAGCGTATGGTCCCGGTGTTTGCTGGTATTCAAGCAACATCCGTTCTTTAACTCGCTATGTAATCCTCAGGAGAGTGATATCGCTCATGGTAACCTGGTTGAAATACGGGAATTTAATTAAGGGGACAGAGGTGGTCGTTCCTACTGGGCTGTTTGCCTGTGGCTGAAAAGAAATCCTTCCTTGCAGTTAGCCAAGCGCAGAGGGGGTGGGGGGGGGCGAATTGGCCCTGAGCTTTTCGCATTTGGCTAGCAGGGATCTTCCCTGATACCAGCCACGCGGTGGGGGGAGGGATAAAGTGATCACCCAGAGAATTGGATGGGGGGAGGGGTTAGTTTGTTTTCTGCTGCTGAAGGTTAACAGGAAAATCGAAGCACTCAAAGAGCTTTGCTTGGTATATGGGAAAGGAGGGCACAGAAGCCGAAAGACAATGGCTTACCATGGCCGCATGCAAGCCGAATTCTGTTGCCCAGACCTGCGTCTGTGATCTCTAGCAGCAAAGCCACAGGCACTCAATATTAAGAGGCAAAATGCGACCTTGCACAGAAATCACATGTGCTATGTAATATGAATAGTGTTGTACACCATGAAAGAGTATAAGTATTGTTCTGTAAAATTTATCTTTTTAAAAAATTCTCTCCTTTTTTCCCTCCCTCCAGCAGCTGCAAATTTTTCGAGCCTCCCTCCTCTGTCCCGAAGGCTATCTCAGATAAGGCGTTGGAAAAAGAGGACGCGAGACGAGATCAGGGCTGTAGCAACAAAGAACGTGGCCCCCTCCGAACGGTGGCCCCCTCCGAACATATGTCCGGGCGGGGCCCCTTACAATGCAGAAACTGGAATGTGGTATTTATTTTGCCACTTTTAGGGGCACCCTTCCTTGTGGGGCCCCCTCCGGTTGGAGGGTACAGAGAGCGCTCGCTACGCCTCTGGACGAGATGTTCGCGGAAATCATGGAATACACCCGCAGTGAAAGAGCTCATCTGAATGAGTGGAAGGACACGGTTTCAAAGTATAGGAAAGATGCCAGTGAACGTGAGGACAGGAGGGACCAACGTGAGGACAGGAGGGACCAACGTGAGGACAGGAGGGACGCTTGAGATGATAGGTGGCGGCAGGAAGACCAGAGGAGGCAGGATGCAATGCTGGGTCTGCTGCGTGAGCAAACAGACATGCTCCGGCATCTGGTGGAGCTTCAGGAATGGCAGCAGGATCACAGACTGCCGCTGCAGCCCCTGTATAACCACCCTCCCCCCTCACCATGTTCCATAGCCTCCTCACCCAGACGTGTAAGAACGCGGGGGGGGGGGGGAGAGGCTCCGTGCACCCTCCCATTCCACCCCAGTGGATAGCCCAAGCAAAGGGCTGTCATTATTTTAACCTTTTTTTAGTGGCCTTTTCCTTCCCTCCGATCCTCCTCCCAAACCCCACCCAGGCTACCTTCACAGTTCTCTCCCTCTTTTTATAATCAATTAATAAAGAATACATTATTTTTAAATGATAGTGACTTTATTTCCTTTGAAAGCAAGCTGTGATCGAAGTGGGGGGGTGGGTTCTTACAGAGAATGAGTCAATAAAGGGGGCGGGTTTTCATCAAGGAGAAACAAACAGAAATTTCACACTGTAGCCTGGCCAGCCATGAAACTGGTTTTCAAAGCTTCTCTGATGCGCAGCGCTTCCTGGAGTGCTCTTCTAATCGCCCTGGTGTCTGGCTGCGCGTAATCAGCAGCCAGGCGATTTGCCTCAGCCTCCCTCCGCCATAAAGGTCTCCCCCTTACTTTCACAGAGATTGTGGAGCACACTGCATGCAGCAATAACAATGGGGATATTGGTTTGGCTGAGGTCTGACCAAGTCAGTAACGATCGCCAGCAACCTTTTAAACGTCCAAATGCACATTCCACCACCATTCTGCACTTGCTCAGCCTGTAGTTGAACAGCTCCTGACTCCTGTCCAGGCTGCCTGTGTATGGCTTCATGAGCCAGGGCATTAAGGGGTAGGCTGGGTCCCCAAGAATAACTATTGGCATTTCAACATCCCCAACGGTTATTTTCTGGTCCGGGAAGTAAGTCCCTTGCTGCAGCCGTTTAAACAGAATAGTGTTCCTGAAGACGCGAGCATCATGGACCCTTCCCGGCCAGCCCACGTTGATGTTGGTGAAACGTCCCTTGTGATCCACCAGTGCTTGCAGCACCATTGAAAAGTACCCCGTGCAGTTTATGTACTGGGTACCCTTGGTGCTCCGGTGCCAAGATAGGGATATGGGTTCCATCTATCGCCCCACCACAGTTAGGGAATCCCATTGCAGCAAAGCCATCCACTATGACCTGCACATTTCCCAGAGTCACTGCCTTTCGTAGCAGCACCTCAGTGATTGCTTTGGCTACTTGCATCACAGCAGCCCCCAAAGTAGATTTGCCCACTTCAAATTGATTCCCAACTGACCAGTAGCTGTCTGGCGTTGCAAGCTTCCACAGGGTCTGTCACCACTCGCTTCTCAACTGTGAGGGCTGCTCTCATCTTGGTATTCTGGCGCTTCAGGAAAGGGGACAGCAAGTCACAAAGTTCCATGAAAGTCCCCTTACGCATGTGAAAGTTTCGCAGCCACTGGGAATCATCCCACACCTGCAACACTATGCGATCCCACCAGTCTGTGCTTGTTTCCCGGGGCCAGAATCGGTGTTTCATGGATAGAACCTGCCCCATTAACAACATGATCTCCAAAGCACCGGGGCCCGTGGTTTGAGAGAATTCTGTGTCCATGTCCATGTCCTCATCACTCTTGTCACTGCGCTGCCGTCGCCGCCTCCTCCTCACCTCGTTTTTCTGGTCCTGGTTCAGCATAAACTGCACGAGAACGCGCGAGGTGTTTACAATGTTCATGACTGCTGTCTTGAGCTGAGCGGGCTCCATGCTTGCCGTGGTATGGAGTCTGCAGTGTTCACCCAGGAAAAAAGGCGCGAAATGGTTGTCTGCCGTTGCTTTCATGGAGGGAGGGGGGGAGGATGTACCCAGAACCACCTGCGACAATGTTTTTTGCCCCATCAGGCACTGGGATCTCTACCCAGAATTCCAATGGGCGGGGGAGATTGCGGGAACTATGGGATAGCTATGGGATAACTACCCACAGTGCAACGCTCCGGAAATCGACGCTACCCCTGGTACATGGACGCACACCGCCAAATTAATGCGCTTAGTGTGGCCGGATACATTCGACTTTATACAATCTGTTTCCAAAATTCGAATTCTGTAAATTCGGATTAATCCCGTAGGGTAGACATACCCTGACAGTGCAGGTAAGGAGCCTGTCCCCCTAGTCACTTGAAGGCACAGGGCCCAAGAAGACAAGCAACAGATGAAGGGTGGAGGAGAGGTCAAAGGGCTAGAACAGTAGTTCTCAAACTTTTGTACTGGTGACCCCTTTCACATAGCAAGCCTCTGAGTGTGACCCCCCCTTATAAATTAAAATCACTTTTTAATATATTTAACACCAGTATAAATGCTGGAGGCAAAGCGGGGTTTGGGGTGGAGGCTGACAGCTCGCGACCCCCCATGTAATAACCTTGCATACAGTATTCAAGGTGTGAGCGTACCAGGGACATGTATAGTGGCATTATGATATTTTTTGTCTTATTTTCTATCTCTTTCCTAATGTTCCCTAACATTCTGTTTGCTTTTTTGACTGCTGCTACACGTTGAACAGATGTTTTCAGATAGCTATCCACGGAGTATAGCTACCTTAGACCCCATCATTTTGTATGTAGAGCTGGGATTACATTTTCCAATGTGCATTACTTTGCATTTGTCAACATTGAATATCATCTGCCGTTTTGTTGCCCAGCCTCCCAGTTTTTTGAGATCCCCTTGTAACTCTTCACAGTCATCTTTGGACTTCACTATCTTGAGTTATTTTGTATGGTATGCAAACTTTTCCACCTCGCTGTTTACGCTTTTTCCAGATCATTTATAAATATGTTGAACAGCGGTGGTCCCAGTACAGATCCTTGGGAGAGCCCTGTGACAGTGTACCCCATAAGGCTTTATGGGGGGGTGTTTATAAATGTATGTATGATATAACTGGAATATGTTTTGTGCTGCCTGTGCCATGTAACATATCTCCGTAAAGGTTATGGTCTACTATATCTATTCATCCTATTTGTACATATATATCATTTTCTACTTGAGGTTAAGAATATGGGCTGTATGCTTGCTTGGTTTCTAAGTAAGCTTTGTGAGGCATTTGGTCAGCTTCTTTAGGAAGGAATTCGCCAGGTTAAGTACCTGATCAGGAAACATTCGGGGAACAATGCATCTTGGAATGCTCCAATCCACATAAGAAGTCTTCCTGGAGACATGCAAGATACCATGTGAACAATGGCTTCGGCCTGTAAAGACTGAGTCATGCAGGGACATGTGACTTGCCCAGGTGACTCCAAAACTACATCTTGGAGCTGGACTTTGCATAGGAGGGGGGGGCTCCACCCACAAGAGAGAGTCTATTTAAACCCGTGGGAGACCCCTCCATGTGGTCTTCAGCTGGACCTAAGGAAGGAGCCTCTCCACCCCCCCAGGATACTTGAAGGGAACTGGAACAAACGACAGTAACTACAGGGGGTGTGAGTAATTGCTGGACCCAGGCTAAAAGGAGATTAGCCTGTAAAAGGGAGCATTCTGGAACTGGTGAGGAACTTATCTGTATTCAGTTTGATTAGACATAGATTTGCGCATTTTATTTTATTTGGTGACTTACTTTGTTCTGTCTGTTACTACTTGGAACCACTTAAATCCTATTTTCTGTATTTAATAAAATCACTTTTTATTTACTAATTTACTCAGAGTATGTATTAATACCTGGGGGAGCAAACGACTGTGCATATCTCTCTATCAGTGTTATAGAGGGCGAACAATTTATGAGTTTGCCCTGCATAAGCTTTATGCAGGATAAAATGGATTTATTTGGGTTTAGACCCCATTGGGAGTTGGGCATCTGACTTCTGTGCGCTGTTTTCAGGTAAACTTGCAGCTTTGGGACAAGTGATTCAGACCCTGGGTCTGTGTTGGAGCAGACGGGAGTGTCTGGCTCAGCAAGACAGGGTGCTGGAGTCCTGAGCTGGCAGGGAAAACAGGAATAGAAGTAGTCTTGGTACATTAGGTGGCAGCTCCCAAGGGGGTTTCTGTGATCCAACCCGTCACAAGCCCTTCCTGTACTATTAACTTCACTCTACTGTGAAAACTGACCATTTATTCCTTCCCTTTGTTTCCTGTCTTTTAACCAGTTACTGATCCATGAGAAGATCTTCCCTCTTATCCCAGGGCTGTTTGCTTTGTTTCAGACAGGGGCGCTCTAGCTTTTTTGCCGCCCCAAGCATGGCAGGCAGGCTGCCTTTGGCGGCCTGCCTGCGGGAGGTCCCCGGTCCCGCAGATTCGGCGGCATGCCTGCAAAAGGTCCGCCAGTCCTGCGGCTTCGGCGTACCCGCCGCCGAATTGCCGCCGAATCCATGGGACCGGCGGACCTCCCGCAGGCATGCCGCTGAAGGTAGCCTGACTGCCGCCCTCACAGGGACTGGCAGGGCACCCCCCGCGGCTTGCCGCCCCAGGCATGCGCTTGGAGCGCTGGTGCCTGGAGCTGCCGCTGGTTTCAGAGACTTTGGTCAGAGACCATGACAAAAGCTTTCTGAAAGTCCAAGTAGACTATATCCACTGGAACACCCTTGTCCACAGGCTTGTTGATACCCCCAAAGATTTCTAATAGATTGGCGAGGCATGATTTTCCTTTACAAAACCCCATGTTTATTCTTCCCAAACACACCGTGTTCATCTATGTTTCTGATAATTCTGGTCATCACTATAATTTCAAACCAATTTGCCTGGTACTGAAGTTAGGTATACTGGCCCATAATTGCCAGGATCACCTTGGAGCAGTTTTTAAAAATCAGTGTTACATTATCTATCCTCCAGTTATCTGGTAAAGAGGCTGATTTAAGCAATTGGTTACATATCAGAGTTAGTAGTTCTGCAATTTCATATTTGAGTCCCTTCAGAAATCTTGGGTGAATACCATCTAGTCCTGGTGACTTATCATTGTTTAATGTATCAATTTGTTCTAAAACCTCCTCTATTTATACCACAATTTAGGATAGTTCCTCAGATGTGTCACTTAAAAAGAATGGCTCAGGCTTGGGAGTCTCTCTCAAATCCTCTGCAGTGAAGACCAATCAAAGAATTAATTTAGCTTCTCTGAAACTTTCTTGAGTGTTCCTTTAGCACTTCGATTTTCCAGTGACTCCACTGATTGTTTGGCAGGCTTCCTGCTTCTGATGTAGTTAAAAATATTTTTGCTCTTAGTTTTCGTCTCTTTTGCTAGTTGCCCTTCAAATTCTTTTTTGGCCTGCCTAATTATACTTCTACACTTAACTTGCCAGAGTTTATGCTCCTTTCTATGTTCCTCAGTAGGATCTGACTTTGCATTTTTAAAGCTTGCCTTTTTTATTCTAACCATCTCTTTTACTCTGTTGGCTAACCATGGAGGAATTTTTTTGGTCCTCTTCCTGTTTTTTTCATTTGTTTGTTTTTGTTTGTTTTTATTTGGGGTATACTTTTACTTTGAGAAATTGGAGAGTTTCTCTGGGGGAACTGCTGCACACAACAACACGGTGTTCCCAACCCCTGCCACCAGGGCACATCTCCAAATTCCCACACTCACAACACATTCCCTTATGAAGGTGTGTCTCCAAATCACAATCTTTCATAAACATCTCTCTACCTCTTCCCTCTTAAAGAAAAATGAATTAACTCATATATATATATAAAATAGTTAACCACTATCTAATAACACATACATTAAATTCTCAACCCATCTAGTACATTTCTATAAACCCAATGTGTCAACTACCTAGAAAGGATGGGTTACCATCTTTACCACTCACTTTCCTCAAATACCCCTTCTCCAGGCAGGTTAGCAAGTCTCTTTGAGTCTTTCAGTATGTTTAATTTCCCACTCTGATCTCCTCAGTATCAGCCTTTCATTGGAGTCTGAGTTGTTCTCTTGTTCCTTGACAGTTTCTCCCTAAAGGATGGGAAATGCCAGAGACCACATAAACTGACAAAGTATTGGAACTTTCTGGGATTATTCATAGATCCCTTCGATTGCATCGAAATGTGTCCCCCTGGTCTGTCTGGACTACATAAGACCTTGGATGCAGCTGTTCTTTAACCCCTTTGGTCCCAAGTATTAGAGGGGTGATTTTTCAGGCACACACTGTCACCTGAGTTAAGACATGGAAGATCACATGCCCTTTTGTAAATTAGAGCCAATCCTTCTTCTCATTAACAGCTGATCTGGAGAAAAGCCATTCTCCAGAGGTGTACTTTGGTAAACTAATAAAGTTTTATACAAATCACCCCTACTGTGAAAATCTTTTTCATAGGGTTCTTTACTGTCCATATAGACCTTTCCACAAGTCCATTTATTTGATTGGGGGTAATTTGGATTTTATGTTTTGTGATGAAAATCCCAAGCTATAGCAAATAGAGGGCAGGGAGGGGTAGCTCAGTGGTTTGAGCATTGGCCTGCTAAACCCAGGGTTGCAAGTTCAATCCTTGAGGGGGCCACTTAGGGATCTGGGGCAAAATCAGTACTTGGTCCTGCTAGTGAAGGTAGGGGGCTGGACTCAATGACCTTTCAGGGTCCCTTCCAGCTCTATGAGATAGGTATATCTCCATCTATAAATTGCCTAAAATCTGCTCTGGAAAATTGTGTCCCATTATCACTAAAGACTTCATCTGAAATTCCATGTCTGGAGAAAAATCCCATTATGCCAGTTATCACTGACTTACTATTAGTACTGTGCAATGTGCACATTTCTGGATACAGAGAA
This sequence comes from Malaclemys terrapin pileata, assembly GCF_027887155.1. NCBI lineage: Eukaryota > Metazoa > Chordata > Testudines > Emydidae > Malaclemys > Malaclemys terrapin. Next base: position 144,656,668 of record NC_071508.1, on the reverse strand, counting down.
TAATAATCTGTGACTATTAAATAATCCTTTGATTGTCAGGTAAATAAGTCAGTGCCAACCTTTTCATACGGCCTTTGTAGAACTGGATGAGGTCTCAGTGGCTCTGCTTGTTGGCATGGCTTGTATTTCAAGCAGGAAAAGCAATTTCCTACCACATTAGAGATTTTGTGATTGATCCACGGCCAATACAGCCCCTTTCATGCTCATTGTTTGCATGTCTCAATTCCTAAATGACCCTTGTGAATCTTCCATAGCATTTCTTTTCAGAAGCTCATTGGAATTACAATCTTACTGCCCAGGAATATCACCCCATCTATCATAGTAAGTTCATGTCTGCAGTTCCAATAGTCTCTTATACTTGGACAGCAACTGCTTATTCCTTCAAGCCACCCTTTAATTATCACTTCTTTAAGGATTCCCAGCAATTCATCTTTCCCTGTTTCCTCTCTTATTTGTTGCAGTTTCCTGTTAGTGATGGAAGCCACTGCAACTCCAAGACTGCAATAGTTCACTGCTACTCTGCAGTTTGGGAGGTAGGGGGAGGATTCCTGCCCCTAGGCCTCAGTGGGATATCTATGAGCAAAGCCCATGTACCCAGTGTATGCACCACGTTGAGGATTTGTCCCATAGGAAATGGGAGATAGGGGGAAAGTTTTTTCATGTTGATTCTCCTTCTGATGTCTTCAAATCCTGTCTGTGTCAATGCACAATCTTGGGAGAATGGGTTCATATGGGAGGATATATTCAAAATCTTCAAATGCCAAGAGGAGAATAAATCATCCAAACCAGAATTCCAGATACAAAGCTCTCAATTTAGGGAACTTCACATTTTTTGGCTTAGGCACTTCTATAACATAGATCTTTGTGCTGGCCTTCTGCATGGGGTGAATTTCACCCTGAATGGCCATCTAAGTACCATCCTCCACTTCAGAGGTGCCTGCCTTTCAGTGGAAATGTAAGTGCAAAGACTAGTTAAAAAGCCCTTTGTAATCTTTGAGATGAAGGATGCCATATAATTGCAAAATTATGAATTATCATTATTGTGCCAATAGTGTGATAGAGGATTCTTGAACAAACCATGAAGACAAGTTGTTGCCCCAAGCATTTTCCATTCTCAATAGATGGATGCATAGAAGAGAGAAAGGGATGGAAAGTGACAAAGGCAGATAGCTGAGCAATGATCAGTGATTTTAAGCATGCATCTTGTTAGTTCCACAATTCTATAACATGTATTTTTAAATTAACTAAACACACAAAATAAAAAAATACATACATTAACGCTCTTTGTGGGGAGGACTAGAGTTCAGAGGCCTAGAGATAAAGGCAGATGCTGTTAACCACACACATAAATCATTAAATATTATAACACAGATTAACTTTTTTTTCCCCCTTAAGTGGACTCCATGGCTCCAATTAATTTGTTTTTAGTTTATAAATCATCCCCAGTAAGTGCATGATTTCTCCCGCCTTCATTATTTTATCCAGCAGTAGGGTCCCGCGCCCATGGCCACACATGGGGCAGGGATTTACATCAGAAGGCCCCAGCACTGAGCTGTGGAAAATAATCTTTCTGCAGCAGGAACAGCATCTGGCTTCTTGGCATGCACCACACACAGTTGTGCTGACAGCTCCGGAGTTGCCTTTTACTTTGTCATATGGTCAGGCTGCCCAGATAGTCCTCCTTCGTGTCATTTTTTTTAATTGGACTCATATTTGGTTCTAATGAATCTGCATGCATTTGTCCCTTCAAACTGACGTCTGTCCCCTTTTAATACTATGCAACAATAGTGGCCTAATGTCTTTATTAGGGGCCCCCTATAAGGGATTTCCTTAATAGGGATCTGGTGCCAACTATAAGCCCAGCCCAACAAGGCAATGGGCTTTTCTCCACACCTTCATCTCACAGTGCCTTACTCTGAGCCAGCCATCACTGCCACCTCATTAACCAGAGGACAGAGGTGCCAAGAAAATAATGCAGCCCACCCCAAAACTCTGGTGTGTCACCACTTCAACATGAGTCAGCTCCACTTCAGGTTATTTCCACTGATTTCTAATGCATACGTTGGGAAATCAGGATACGGACTGGAAGTGTAATTCACAAAGCAAGCTGGGGAAGCTGCATTCATAAAGCCTCTTACTTACTAATTTAAATATTTGAGGACTATTTTCTTATTTCTTGTGATTGAAACTCACCATTATACGATAACACATGACGCTATTATTATTAATCATAGCAGTATTCTAGCACCTAGGAGTCCTGGTCATGAACCCAGACCCCAATACTATACAAACACAGAACAAGACAGTCCCTACCCCAAATAGCTTACAATCAAAGAGTAAGACAAGAAACAAAAGATGGATACAGACAAATGGAGGAACACAAGGAAACAATGAGACAATGTTGGTCAGCATGATAGGCTGTAGTCTCAGCCAGAGCCGGCTTTAGGAAGTGCGGGGCCCGATTCGAATACCCGGCGGCGGTCTGGGTCTTCGGCGGTGGGTCCTTCACTCGCTCCGGGTCTTTCGCGGCACTGAAGGACCCGCCGCTGAAATGACGCCAAACACTCGGAGCGAGTGAAGGACCTGCTGCCGAAGTGCCGCCGAAGACCTGGACCGCCGCCGGGTGAGTAAAAATTTAAAAGTTGGGCACTCTTCTTTAGGGCGCAGACCCCTCTTAGGCGCAGGCGCGGGGCCCGATTCAGGGGAATCGGCCTAAAGCCGGCCCTGGTCTCAGCACACCAGCAGCCTAACCACGGACAATAACTCCTCTGACTTCAATGGACCAATTTCAGCTCAGGCTCTGGCCATCAAGTGCATATGATTTTCTAAAAGGTTTTGTAATGCCAAGGCCTTATGCAAATTACTGCACATGCTCTGTAGGGATTTATATATAAATATCTTGTTCTCAAAAAAAAAAAAGTTACAAAAAGAGATAAGGACACGTTAACCTCCAAATTTTGGGCCATGTCCTCAACTGGTGTAAATGGGTGTAGTTCCACTGAAGTCACTGAAGGTACATTCATTTACACCAGCTGGGGATCAAGCCCATTATTTTAAAATTTGAATTATTTTCATTCCATCTGAAACAAGATCATCGTTTTCAAAAGCCGTCAAGTCAAAACAGCTCAACCGATTCAAACCAGCATCTTATGGGCTCAATGCTGAAAGGTAATGAGCCCGCTGGCTCTGATCCAGCAAAGTGCTCAAGCGTGTGCTTACCTTGAAACGTGTGCATTGTCCCACTGAAGTCAACGTTTCATCCTTAAACACCTGCTCAAGTGTTTGGCTGGATTAAGGCCAATGCCATTTTAAAAGTGTCAACTCCAAAAGCAGGACTTGTTTTGGGAACAGTAACTCAGGGCTAAATCCTCAGGTGCACCTGATCTGCACTCATTTGACAGATGGGAGAGAAGGCGTGCTGCCTTTCTGCTCCTAGCAAACCTGTGGCCAGCCAAGGTCTAGTTTAGCCCTGGGTATAAATCAGAGCAGCCTCACCAGGCTCTGGTGTTGGCTAAAATTCCAGCAACTGAGGATCAGCCAGAGAGCTGTGTACCACTGCCTCATACCCCTGTATGTCAACTCTCTTCAACCCACCCTTTCCTACCTCCAACATGCTGCAACAGGGCGGGAATCCTGAGCAGCAAAAGGGACTTTTCATAGGGCAGGACTGAGGCCCTGGTCTGTATGACAGAACTACTGACACCAACCTCCATGACAGACATTCTGGATGTGTCTCAGAGCCTGGTCCTGCGAGGTTCTGAGCACCCAATGGAAGATGCGGCGTACTCTCCACTCCCACAACTCATGGGAAAGGGGCTTTAATGGTTATTGTTTTACTCTTTGGACTTCCTGGTCAAATAAAGGGACCATTTCCAAACCAGTAACTCCCATTGAGCCTAATGAGAGTCTCGTAGATAAAACCTCACACAATGCTTTGAAAATGTAGCATAAACGTACTTTTAACCTACCCAGCTAAATAATGCTAGAGGAATTTCTAACATCTGACACAAAGTTTTAAATTAACTGTCCCAGTCAAATGCAAGAGTTTTCTGCTGCATTAGCCTGAAACTCCAATAAACTGAAACAAATCAAATAGCCAGGAAGTAGAAATAGAAACCAAAAGGAAGAAAAAGAGATCTGCAAAATTAAATCACTATTTATTTCACATGTGAAATTCAATATAAAATACTTCCCTATAAATAGTTGTCAATAAACACAACTGCTGCAAATGTATTTGGTAAATGTTGAGGTCAAAGGCCTTAACTGTTTATTGCCTTGTAAACTCAAAGGCAAGTAAATTTATTGCTTGAATGAGTTTCAGACTATTGGCCATCATAAAAGTTCTGCATCCCATGTTCAAAATGCCACATCGAGTAACACTACAATTATTCCACACGTAATTCAGAGGCCACCATATGCATCATAACTCAAACAGGTATCAGAAAGTATATTGTTTGCCATGCATATATACCTCCATTGATTAGTGCCGAACTATGTCTGTCATTACGACTAGAACTTACTCTGTGAAACCATAAATTGTTGCTGCTTTTAAAAGCAAATCAACTACTGCAATGTTGTAGCAGAATTCAACTGAGAAATACTGGGATAGTAAGGTGTTTACTTTATCAATTATTATTTGTATTATGGTAGTGTTTGCAAGCCCCCAACTGAGATTGGGGCACTACTGTGCTAGGTGCTGTGGAAACAAATAGTAAGAGACAATCTTTGCCCGAAGGCACCAGGGCCGGCTCCAGGATTTCTGCCGCCCCAAGCAGCGGGGGGGGGTCGGGGAGCCAATCTGCGGCACTTTGGCGGCAGCTCAGTCACCCCGCTCCAGTCTTCGGCGGCGGGTCCTTCACTCCCTCTCTTCCTCTTCGGCGGCACTTCTGCAGCAGCTCAAAGAGGAAGAGAGGGTCTGAGGGACCCACCGCCGAATTCCTGCCGAAGACCCGGACGGGCTGCCCCAACAGCAGACGGAGTGCCGCCCCTTTGTATTGGCCACCCCAAGCACCTGCTTCTTAGCTGGTGCCTGGAGCCGGCCCTGCAAGGCGCATACAATCTAAATAAAAAAGTCACACAAAAGAAGTATTGCCCCATTTTACAGCTGGGAAAATGAATCAAAGAGTGATTTGCCCAAAGTCACAGAGGAAGTCTTGTGACAGACCCTAGGAGCTGAACGCAGGTCTCCTGAGTCTCGCTCCATTGCTGTACCCACAAGACCATCCTTCCTTTTTCCTACAGTAGTAAAAAGTCTAAACACAACTATAGCACACTATCAAATTGCTGCACATTTTTCTTGTCCATAACGTTTTAGTCATAAGTGCCAAATGGTATTGTCAAATCTGCTATCCATTCCTTTAGAAATTTTGCTTTAGTTACAAGGCTCAGGGCTGGTCAACATTAGAAAATTAGATCGACCCAGATACCTCACTCAGAGGTGTGACAAATCCACATCCCTGAATGACATAGTTAAGCCAACCAAAGACCCAGTGTAGACAGCACTAGCACCACAGAGAACCCCTCCCCTCACTGTAGTGAGAGTCGACATGGAAGCTCTACAGTGGTGCCGCTGTGGTGTTTTAAGTGTAGACATAACCTAAAGGGCTGTGGAGAGAAGTCCTCAGAATCCACAGGAAAGTACGTAAGCACATGATTACGTGCTTTTCTGAATAGGGATATACTTAAGTGCATGCTCAGGCCATGCTATGGCTCTGTCCTCCACACAGGTAGATCTCCAGATCTTGTGTTTTCCATGTCTTTGCTAAGTGCTGTTTGAGTACAAGTGGAAATAATTAGTAAAGAACAACATTAATTTATATGCTAATTAGGGCTGTCAAGTGATAAAAAAATCACGATTAATCGCACTGTTAAACAATAATAGAATACCACTTATTTAAATATTTTTGGATGTTTTCTACATTTTCAAATATATTGATTTCAATTACGATACGGAATACAAAGTGTACAGTGATCTCTGTTTTTTTTTTATTAAAAGTATTTGCACTGTAAAAAACAAAAGAAATATTTTTCAGTTCACCTAATACAAGTACTGTAGTACAATCTCTATCATGAAAGCTGAACTTATAAATGTAGAATTATGTAAAAAAAAAACTGCATTCAAAAATAAAACAATGTAAAATTTTAGAGCCTACAAGCCCACTCAGTCCTACTTCTCGTTCAGCCAATCTCTCAGATAAACAAGTTTATTTACATTTGCAGGAGATAATGCTGCCTGCTTCTTGTTTACAATGTCACCTGAAAGTGAGAATAGACGTTCTCATGGCACTGTTGTGGCCAGCGTCACAAGATATTTACGTGCCAGATGCACTAAAGATTCCAGGGGACATGCATCCATGCTGATGACGGGTTCTGCTTGGTAACAATCCAAAGCAGTGTGGACCGATGCATTTTCATTTTCATTATCTGAGTCAGATGCCACCAGCAGAAGGTTGATTTTCTTTTTTGGTGGTTCGGGTTCTGTAGTTTCCGCATTAGAGTATTGCTCTTTTAAGACTTCTGAAAGCATGCTCTATACCTCCTCCCTCTCAGATTTTGGAAGGCACTTCAGATTCTTAAACCTTGGGTCGAGTGCTGTAGCTATCTTTAGAAATCTCACATTGGTACCTGTTTTGCATTTTGTCAGATCTGCAGTGAAAGTGTTCTTAAAATGAACATGTGCTGGGTCATCATCCGAGACTGCCATAACATGAAGTATATGGCTGAATGCAGGTAAAACAGAGCAGGGGACATACAATTCTCCCCCAAGGAGTTCAGTCACAAATTTAATTAACGCATAATTTTTTTAACAAGCATCATCAGCATGGAAGCAGGTCCTCTGGAATGGTGGCCGAAGCATGAAGGGACATACGAATGTTTAGCATGTCTGGCACGTAAATACCTTGCAATGCCGGTTACAAAAGTGCCATACAAATGCCTGTTCTTACTTTCTGGTGACATTGTAAATAAGAAGAGAGCAGCGTTAACTCCTGTAAATGTAAACAAACTTGTTCATCCTAGCGATTTGCTGAACAAGAAGTAGGATCGAGTCGACTTGTGGGCTCTGAAGTTTTACATTGTTTTGTTTTTGAGTGAAGTCATATAACAAAAAAAATTTACATTTATAAGTTGCACTTTTTTCTTTTCTTTATCATTTTTACAGTGCAAATATTTGTAATAAGAAATAATATAATTTTTTATTTAAAATTACAACACAGAATACAGATATATATGAAAATGTAGAAAAACATCCAAAATATTTAATAAATTTCAATTGGTATTCTATTGTTTAACAGTGCGATTAAAACCGCAATTAATTTTTTTAATCGCGATTAATTTGTTTGAGTTAATTGCATGAGTTACCTGCGATTAATCGACAATCCTAATGATAATGTATGAAACAAAAGGTTAAAGAGAAAATACTGCGCTTAAGTTAATGTGGCTCATAGTTCATTTCCTTGGAAACTATGGTATGCCTCTAGGTTGTTTATGTAATTTAGTTTGTAAGCTCTTTGGTGCAGGCATTGTCTCTCTTCTTCATAAGAACATAAGAGTGGCCATACTGGGTCAGACCAAAGGTCCATCTAACCCAGTATCCTGTCTTCCGACATTGGTCAATGCCAGGTGACCCAGAGGGAATGAACAGAACAGGTAATCATAAAGTGATCCATTCCCTGTCGCCCATTCCCAGCTTCTGGCAAACAGTGGCTAGGGATATCATCCCTGCCCATTCTGGCTAATAGCCATTGATGAACCTATCCTCCATGAACTTATCTAGTTCTTTTTTGAACCCTGTTATAGTCTTGGCCTTCAGAACATTCTCTGGCAAAGAGTTCCACAGATTGACTGTGTGTAGTGTGAAGAAATACTTCCTTTTGTTTGTTTTAAACCTGCTGCCTATTAATTTCATTGGGTGACCCCTAGTTCTTGTGTTAGGAGAAGAAGTAAATAACACTTCCTTATTTACTTTCTCCACACCAGTCATGATTTTATAGACCTCAATCATATCCCCCCTTAGTCATCTCTTTTCCAAGCTGAAAAGTCCCAGTCTTATTAATCTCTCCTCATTTGGAAGCCGTTCCATACCCCTAATCATTTTTGTTGCCCTTTTCTGAACCTTTTCCACTTCCAATAGATCTTTTTTGAGATGGGGCGACCACATCTGCACACAGTGCTCAAGATGTGGGCGTACCATGGATTTATATAGAGGCAATATGATATTTTCTGTCTTATTATCTATCCCTTTCCTAATGATGCCCAACATTCTGTTCACTTTTTTGACTGCTGCTGCACATTCAATGGATGTTTTCAGAGAACTATCCACAAGGACTCCAAGATCTCTTTCTTGAGTGGTAACAGCTAATTTAGACCCCATCATTGTATATGTATAGTTAGGATTATGTTTTTCAATGTGCATTACTTTGCATTTATCAACATTGAATTTCATCTGCCATTTTGTTCCCCAGTCACCTAGTTTTGAGAGATCCTTTTGTAGCTCTTTGCAGTCTGCTTGGGACATGTCAAGGCTGGATCCCCACTTTGAACTTTAGGGTACAAATGTAGGGGCCTGCATGAAAACTTCTAAGCTTAACTACCAGCTTAGCTCTGGTTCCGCTGCCACCATTTCAATGAATTCCCTTCCTGGGAAGCCTTGAAAAAACCTTCACCAATTCCCTGGTGAATACAGATCCAAACCCCTTGGATTTACAACAGGGAGAAATTAATCATCCCCCCTCCTTCCTTCCACCAACTCCTGGTGAACACAGATCCAATCCCTTTGGATCTAAAACAAGGAGAAATTAACCATTCCCCTCCTTCCTCCCACCAACTCCTGGTGAACACAGATCCAATCCCCTTGGATCTAAAACAAGGAGAAATTAACCATTCCCCTCCTTCCTCCCACCAACTCCTGGTGAACACAGATCCAATCCCCTTGGATCTAAAACAAGGAGAAATTAACCATTCCCCTCCTTCCTCCCACCAACTCCTGGTGAACACAGATCCAATCCCCTTGGATCTAAAACAAGGAGAAATTAACCATTCCCCTCTTTCCTACCACCAACTCCTGGTGAATCAAGATCCAAACCCCTTGGATCTTAAACAAGGAAAAATCAATCAGGTTCTTAAAAAGAAGGTTTTTAATTAAAGAAAAAAAGTAAAAATCATCTCTGTAAAATCAGTATGGAAATTAACCTTACAGGGTAATCAAACTTAAAGAGCTCAGAGGACTCCCCTCTAGTCTTAGGTTCAAAGTACAGCAAACAAAGATAAACACTCTAGTAAAAGGTACATTTACAAGTTGAGAAAAACAAAGGAAAACTAACACGCCTTGCCTGGCTATTTACTTACAAGTTTGAAATAGGAGAGATTTGTTTAGAAAGATGTGGAGAACCTGGATTGATGTCTGGTCCCTCTCAGTCCCGAGAACAAACACTATCTTGAGTAGTTGTGTATCATCTTCAAATTTGGCCACCTCACTGTTTACCCCTTTTTCCAGATCATTGATGAATATGTTGAATAGGACTGGGCCCAGTACAGACCCCTGGGGACACCACTATTTACCTCTCTCCATTCTGAAAACTGACCATTTATTCCTACCTTTTGTTTCCTATCTTTTAACCAGTTACCAATCCACGAGAGGACCTTCCCTCTTATCCCATGACAGCTTACTCTGCTTAAGGGCCTTTGGTGAGGGACCTTGTCAAAGGCTTTTTGAAAATCTAAGTACACTATATACACTGGATCCCCCTTGTCCACATACTTGTTGACCCATTCAAAGAATTCGAGTAGATAGGTGAGACATGATTTCCCTTCACAAAAACCATGTTGACTCTTCCCCAACGAATTATGTTCATCTGTGTGTCTGGCAATTTTGTTCTTTACTATAGTTTCAACCAGTTTGCCAGGTACTGAAGTCAGGCGTACCGACAGGTAATTGCCAGGATCACCTCTGGAGCCGTTTTTAAAAATTGGCATCACATTAGCTATCCTCCAGTCATTTGGTACAGGAGCTGATTTAAATGATAGGTTACAAATGACAGTTAGTAGTTCTGCAATTTTACATTTGAGTTCCTTCAGAACTCTTGGGTAAATACCATCTGGTCCTGATGACTTATTACTCTTTAGTTTATCAATTTTTTTCAAAACCTCCTCTAATGACACCTCAACCTGGGACAGTTCCTCAGATTTGTTACCTAAAAAGAATGGCTCAGGTTTGGGAATCTCCCTCACATCCTCAACTGTGAAGACCGACACAAAGAATTAATTTCATTTCTCCGCAATGGCCTTATCATCCTTGAGTGCTCCTTTAGCATCTTGATTGTCCAGTGGTCCCACTGGTTGGTTAGCAGGCTTCCTGCTTCTGATGTACTTAAAAAAATGTTGCTATTACTTTGGCTAGCTGTTCTTCAAACTCTTTTTTGGCTTTCCTAATTATATTTTTAGACTTCATTTGCCAGAGTTTATGCTCCTTTCTATTTTCCTCATTCGGATTTAACTTCTACTTTTTAAAGGATGCCTTTTTGCCTCTCACTGCTTCTTTTACTTTGTTGTTTAGCCATAGTGGCACTTCTTTGGTTCTCTTGCTATGTTTTTTTAATTTGGGGTTAACATTTAAGTTGAGCCTCTATTATGGTGTCTTTAAAAAGTTTCCATGCAGCTTACAGGGATTTCACTTTTTGTGCTGTATCTTTTAATTTCTGTTTAACTAACTTCCTAATTTTTGTGTAGTTCCCCTTTGTGAAATTAAATGATAGTGTTGGGCCACTGTGGTGTTTTCCCCACCACAGGGTTCTTAATTTTAATTATATTATGGTCACTATTAACAAGTGGTCCAGCTACATTCACCTCTTGGACCTGATCCTGTGCTCCACTTAGGACTAAATCAAGAATTGTCTCTCCTATTGTAGGTTCCAGGACTAGCTGCTCCAAGATGCAGTCATTTAAGGTGTCAAGAAACTTTATCTCTGCATCCCATCCTAAGGTGACATGTACCCAATCAATATGGGGATAGTTGAAATCCCCATTATTATTGAGTTTTTTATTTTAATACCGTCTCTAATCTCCCTGAGCATTTCACAATCACTATCACCATCCTAGTCAGGTGGTCAGGGGGATGGATAGCTCAGGGGTTTGAGCATTAGCCTACTAAACCCAGGGTTGTGAGTTCAATCCTTGATGGGGCCACTCAGGGATTTGGGGCAAAATCAGTATTTGGTCCTGCTAGTGAAGGCAGGGGGCTGGACTCCATGACCTTTTGGGGTCCCTTCCAGTTCTATGAGATAGGTATATCTCCATATTTTTTTTTATTATATCCCTATTGCTATATTCTTATTATTAGAGCATGGAATTACTATCCATAGAGATTCTGTGGTACAGGTTGGTTCATTTAAGATTTTTACTTCATTTGATTCTATGCTTTTTCACATATAGTACCACTCCCCCACCAGCACAACCTGTTCTGTCCTTCCGATATATTTTGTACCCTGCTATTACTGTGTCCCATTGATTATCCTCATCTCACCAAGTTTCTGTGATGCCTATTATATCAATATCCTCATGTAATACGAGGCACTCTAGTTCACCCATCTTATTATTTAGACTTCCAGCATTGGTATATAAGCACTTTAAAAACTTGTCACTTTTTAGCTGTCTGCCATTACATGATGTAATTGAATGGGAGTTGTTTTCATTTGACTGTTTCTCATCAGATCCGACCTGTATTTTATCATCTTCCATCCTCTCCTCCTTATTAGGACATAGAGATCTCCATTAATAGATCCTCCCCTAAGGGATGTCTCTGTCCGAACTATGTGCTCCTCCACACCTGTCGGCTTTCCCCCAAAGCCTTCTTTGTGCTGTCCAGCATTAAGCATCCTGACAATGCTCAACAAAAAATAATAGCTAGAATAATTTACATTTTTGATCCTTCTCAGTTGTGGAGTCAAGTCCAGCTACATGATATTTTATGGGCTGATTTTAAATGGACCTGCAGCCTGGCCTTCCTTTTTGAGCCTACTGTTGTTTGAGTAAAAATATTTCCATGTGCCTCTTTGCACACAGAGTCATTTGCAAGTGAAACTGTTCTCATTTAGAGAATGAGGTACCTGATTGCTTCTGCAAGTCAGGAACCAAAACATCTAAAGGACATCAGCAGGAACTATAATAAAGGAAGCCAAGCTTTAAAAATCTAGCCATAAAATCAGCCAGGTCAAGTAAATCAAAGATCTAAATGCAAAACCACTCAGGCACACATATGGATTTGTGCTACTTCCTGGAAGATTCTGGCCCCACAAAACATTGAACTGATTCCAGTGAGACACAAATATCACTTTTTTTTAAATTTCGGACAAATCTAATCTTTCTCCTACATTGCTCATATTATGTAAAGGAAAACTGTCTCCATTTTCTTCAAATCAGCACTCTGAATTTTCAAATAAGGAGCACCTCTCCATGAGTGAAAATTCACCCCAATGAATACTGTGTTCTGTGCACTTTAAATCAAGATCATGAACAGCTTGTCAAGTGTATAAAACAAAATTTTAAATTCATGTTAGTATACAAGGTGGTGACAAGGAGACCCTCTATATCCATTTTCTATGTACTTTTGTAGGTTTTATAAGTACATAATTAATGCAAAAAGAACAGGAGTACTTGTGGCACCTTAGAGACTAACAAATTTATTTGAGCATAAGCTTTCGTGGGCTACAGCCCACTTAATCGGATGCAAGAAGTACATAATTAATGCAAAACACAAATAGTATATTGCAATAAAACTATAATATTGCAGTGTAATTATATATAATGCAGAACAGAAAAGGCAAGGCCCTTCGCCACCCGTCTGGAAGGACCCAGACATGGAATGGTGAAGTACATTAAGCTAAGTTCTGCCCATGGTTGTTTACATGGGTTTGAAATAAAGCCTGACAAGATAATTAGTTATTCCCAATCAAGTGTGATCAAAGTCAATGGAAGCATGTGCCCATCCTTCTGCCAGAAACTGAACCTACGCAAGATGGAAGTGGTACTGGTGGAAGAGATAGGCATTTCATAGAGCTCTCTAGCTACATATCACCTAACACTAAGAGAGTCAGTCCACAGATTGCCACAAAGCTACACAGCCTTTGGGTCCTTCTGACTCCTCATCAGCACCAGAAACCCAAATAGCAATGGCCACCTGAAAGGTTATCTTCCACTTGTGACTGGCAGGAAACTGCCCCCAAGTGCACCACACACACATAGCCATGGCAATCCAGAATGTCATGCCCTCCAGGCTCAGTTAGTGTAATGTCTTATACATGGGGATGTGTATGCAAACCTTGGAAAAACTCCTGCTGATCCAGAATGTGGCTGCTCAACTGCTCAGCAACAGCAGGAGGTGAAAGCACATCACTCCAGTGCTGCAGTCCCTACTACATAATTGAATCTCCATTACTCACTTGATCTAGTTCAAGGTTATGGGCCTAATTTCCAAATCCTTCCATGAGTTGAGTGCAAAGCACCTAAAGCAGTGGTGGGCAATCTGCAGGCATGGCCGCCCAGAGCTCCCAGTGGCCGTGGTTCGCCGTTCCCAGCCAATAGGAGCTGCAGAAAGCTGCGCGGGCCGCAGGGACATGCTGACTGCCGCTTCCCACAGCTCCCATTGGCCAGGAACGGCGAACCGCGGCCACTGGGAGCCGTGAGCAGCCGTGCCTGTGGATAGTCAATGTAAACAAACTGTCTCGCAGACCACCAGCAGATTACCCTGACGGGCTGTGTGCGGCCCTCAGCCCACAGGTTGCCCACCCCTGACCTAAAGCATCAACTCTCATTGCATGACCAGGCCTCCCATGACAGCTACAGTTTTCAGGAACAATGGCGCTTTCCACAACCAGACTAAGAAACATGAGAGCAGAAGGCAAAGCTTTCTCAGTGCCAAACTGTGATGAGGTGTTCACCACACACTAGCCTGGAAAGGGTTAATGTGCCCCAGGAGGGGTTAAGTAGGTCACACTTGAGGAAGAGTTATGCTTGATGAGTAAGTACTGATTAAGGATGGAGCCCACCTGAGTGGGAGCAGACGGGCCTAGTATAAAGCTGGGAAGTTTGCAGCAGCAAGGGGCTACAGTGAGGAACTCTCTGGGCTTAGAGAGAGAAAAGCAGAAAACCCAGGGATAGAGTAGGAGCCCTGCGATCCTGGCCATGAGGGAAGGAAGTACCCAGAAAGCTAATGGAAGCCTGATAGAAGTGGAGTAGGAAAAGGCTCAAGACATGGCAGCAAGGTTTGGGATGATGTGGACCTTGACCACTGATTTGAGCGTCTCCCAGCTGGAAACCAGAGTAGTGGATGGACCCGGATTCCCCTACCAGCCAAATGAGTGGGGGAAATGGCAAAGCTTTGATGTAGAGGATTGCCACAAAATGATACCCAGACAGGCAGTCCACTCTCAGTCTGATATCCCGGAAGGGGAACACTATAGTGACCTGGATGGAGGGCCAAGCTACAGAGAAAGAGCATCCTGAGTCACAAAGAGGAAACAATGCAACTCCTGGAGCGTGGATGGGCACTCAGCACAAACAAGAAATAAAAGAGGGCATAAGACCAGGTGGAGCTATTCCCCAGACATAGCCACAATAGGTGCCTCAATGGTGAGTCGAGAACCCCATGACACAAGCCCACAACAACAGCTACTCCTTCCAGAGGAGATTGGAATGTCCTCAGATCTCACACACTCATCGATTTTAAGACCCGAAGAGACCAAACCTAATCTGACTTCCTGTCTAACAAAAGCCAGAGAATTTCACCCAGTAATTCCTGCATCAAGCCCAGCAGCCCGTGGTTGCACTAGAGCATATCTTAAGATATCCAATCTTTAGTTAAAGAATCTACCACACATCCCTTACTGTGGTTCCAGTGGTTAATTAGTTGGACTTAAAAATGTGGGCCTCATTTCCAGTTTGCATTTGTCTAGCTTTAACTTTCTACTGTTGGATCTTGTTAGGCATTTGTCCACTAGATTAAAGAGTGCAAAAGTATCATAAATCTTCATGCAATGCCATATAAAGAGGTAATATAACCGCTCTACCCCTAATTATATTCCCCCTGTTGATACATCCAAGGATTGCATTAATCCTCTTAGTCACAGCATTGCATTTGAAAATCATGTTATCTGCCTTGACTCCTAAATCCTTTTCAGTCACTGCTTTCCAGGATACAGTCCTCCAACCTACATGTGGCCTACATTCTTTATCTAGATGTGTTTTGATACAGCAAATGCAAGGTTGTCTTACATGTGGCTTGCTTATGCCCATTTTACAGTCAAGATTGCTCTTATCATTATTTACCACTGCATCAATTCCAACTCCAAACTTTATCAGTAAAGATTTTTTTTCTAGATCACTGATAACAGTATTGAATACTGTTCAGCCAAGAACTGATCCCTACAGGACCCCACTAGAAACACTCACATTCATTAATTATTACCCATTAACAATTACATTTTGAGATATTGCCTTCAATTACAGGCGCAAGACCTGTCTCTCTGCCTTAGCTTTCTCTCAACAATAGTAAGAAAACAAGACACACCAAAGGAAAACAAAATCGCCTTCTTTACTTGGGTATGGGAGAGAACCTTTTGACAATAAAGGTTATTGTCTCGAAGGGCACTTGTGGTTATTTGTGAAGGACTGATAGAGGAATAATGAGACATCCTATGAAAGTACGCACTTTAATGCACATCCTTGGTAAGTGGTGCCAACTGTAGAATTAGTGTCTGAGCATTATTCCAAATCCAGAAATGGAAATACCAGATCCTCCTCACGTTCCTCACACAAGTAGTTCCATTGAGGTTAATGGGGCTATTCACCTGCATGGGTAAAGCAAGGAAGATTTGCCCCAACAAAATTCCACTTAGTGGAACAGCAAACAATATAATGCACAAACATTAGCCCAAAAGATCTTATTCACTTATTCACTTTTTGTCCTGCAAGTTTGTTAATTAATTATTAATGAACCAACAAATAAATGACATCCCTTTACCCAGACAGCACACTTTTCCTCCAGGAACAATACAGCCACAAACTATTTTGGTATAACATGGGATACACCTGGAATACTGTTGCTTACTTATTCTACTAGATGTTTATAGGATGGAAATAAGATCTTAATACATCTACAGGGGCCACAGCAGGGACACTTTTAAGGTTGCACTCTCAAGTGTGTCACTATCGAGAGCCCAGCAACGTCTGGTTTAATTCATTTTTGGAACTTTTAACTAACTGGAGACTAGGTGTTATTTCCTCTTTGAGATGGGAAATCCCTTTATTAATGCCGGTGCACAACCCTCATGCCGAATGGGCACTCGTGAGGCAATACAGAAGCCAGCTAAGCAGTGCAGGCAGAAAGAAGGCTGAGATTTGTCTGTCTGTCTTGTCTACTTGGTTTATAAACTCTTTGGGGTAGGGACTGTTACATAGTTTGTGTTTGTACAGCACCTAGCATCATGGGACCTTGATCTCAGTCAGGGTTTCTAGTGCTACTGTAATACAAATAAATAATAATAATAATGGGTGGAATATTCAAAAGTACCTAAGTGACTGAAGCATACATCCCTTTGTTTTTCAATGGGCCATGTGCTCCTAAATCACATTGGTGCTTTTGAAATCTCACCCTTAATTTTCAGAATCTATAGAATGGAGTCTTTTGGGCAAGAGAGAAGTCTCATGATCTTGGGAACATAGTTTTCAAAATACTGTTATAAATAATATTGATATCTTTAGTGAACTGGGCCCATTAGCCACTTCTAGGGAAGCAACACCAAAGACTATCCATCCATTACTTCTGCAGAGCTTTTTGAGGAGATGGTAACATTAGGCCATTTCACAGATAACTAGACATTAATAAAATTGCTTGTGAATAATTCTGTGTAAGAAACTACTCTTTTGTTTTCATATTTGGCTTTGTGATCACACAGAACTCAGCGAAAGAATAAAGAGACAGTTTGAGGCTCTTTGAAGAAAATTAAACACTATATAGAAACCTGTATCAACAAACAGGTTTCAAGTGTAGCGGTATTTGGGAGATAAGTTTATCATTCATGCTCACAAACAATCCAAAGTCCACAGATAGGCATATGAACATGACAGAAAAGATCATTTGAAAAACATTATTTATTCATTTCTATTAGAGTAGCACCTTGAGGCTCCCAATTGTGACTATAGTTATACTGCAATCATTTCCTTTTATGTAAGAAATAATTTCTGGAAGGTTGACATAAGCAACAGACTGGCATTTTGTGTGAGTGGTGCTGCCATGTAAACCATTGGCCTTTTTTATCATTGGCAACCCAAATTTAAATATGCCTGAGATTAGTTGAAATTAGTTCCAAACTAAACTCAATCTAGTCCCTAGTGGGCATTTGTCCATATCATGAAAACCACTACTTAATTTAACACAATTACACACACATGCTTAGAAAAGGCCCAAGATTACAACAGCAGAATTGAAACAGGTTAGGATGAAGGTGTACTGGTGGAGATTTGCAGGGAACCCGCGTTTAGTATATTTAGCTCTAGCCAGGGACATCAGTTTCTCTTTCATGAGCACTGCAATCAAAGCCCTTTCCAAACAAACAAAAAACAACTAAATGACCCTTGTGTTTGAACCTACATAGTCCTGTCCCATATTGGAGTCAGACCATATAAGGGAGACGAATCTAAGCAAAATGCATCTATGGAAATTACAGATTTTGGTCATGTTTCTTCACAACGTTTTGAAAATATTTTTGCCTGATGCTTCGGATTCGGCTGGCTTAGGCACTTTGTTAGAGTTCTTCCAACCAGTGCTCCTCCACAGGTATTAACTCCCCCTGGAGAATGCAGGCACAGAGGTAATAAACATATTCGTTTCATTACAACATCTTTAAAAATGTAAAAATTCTAAAAAACCAACTGTAAGCTGACCTCCAGCCAAAGTACACATTAATTATACAGCTTAAGTCAGGCGGATGCTCAAGGAAAAGAGAGATAATGTTACACCCAGCTGGATACTTTGTAGTTAGCACAAATGTAATATAAAGCGTACCAGAGTTTGTCAAGTGTCTGTCTGGATTTTCAGTTTTCATTAGTGCTATAATTAAAACCACATTTTCAGCTATATTACCTATAACAAGAAAGGAATGAGAAATGAGGTTGTCAAGGTCAGTCGCTTTCTGCTCTTTATTCTGAGTATCTGCAGGCCACAAGTTGTTGAATTTGGTGTAAACCAGAGTAATCGGATGGAATGTCATATTACAACCAAACCTTTGTGGTTGAAAAGACAAACTTATGAGGTCACTTCCTTTTAATCACCAAAGGAGCATATTTATCTACAGTATATATATGCAAGTTGGGAAGACAGGCAGGCAGATGACAGACAGACTGACAGACATATAGAATACAGGCACCCTAAACACAGATATACCAGTGCTGATATGTAGTACAGTTCCCTTTTATAAAGCAATGTTTGATGTTAAGCCATAATAATTTTATCCCTCTTTATAATAGCCATTATTGCAAATGCCTTTTTTTATGCCTTGCAGCTTGTCATTCAGGCCACAAACATTAACCTTCCTAAAGCAAAGATAACCTAGTTGGTGCGTAAACTAGGGAAAGGCACTCACTACAAAATTCAGAGCCAGATCTAGATTTTGAACACGCTCAAGTTTGGGGAAGTTGAGGGTTTTGGTTAGGATTCAATTAGACAGAGTCACAAACCCTAGGACACAAACAGTAGGAGTCACTAACAGCAGGACATACTGAGCCCATTACAGCTGTAGGTGCCTTAATTTGGAATCGTGAGCCCACATCACCAGCTGGTAATCAGTATAGCTCCACTGAGGATACAATAGCTAAGGATCTGTCCTATAAATTATGCGTGTGGATGCCAAGGTTGTTGCTTAGTCAGATAAAGGCCCATTTTTTACACCTAGGTGCAAATAAGCAGTGCCCTAGCAAGGCATCCACATTTGCGAACTGGGATCTCTGTGTGAATCAAGGGTCTTGAAGGCAAAAATGGTTTCAGCTTTTATAAGACTTCACCACACTAATGAAAAGCAAAGCAGCCAATCAGCCATGTAAAATATAAATGGCTGGGGTATTTGTGATGATAAAAAAGGGATTTCAGTTTCATTTAAAAAAGAAAAAGAGAGAGAATCCTCTTAGGAAACAGAAGACTGAACTATTATGAAACCAAAAGACCCAAAGATGATACCTCAGAAGATAAGATTCTGAGAATAAAGTGAAAAAGCTGAAATAAAATACAAAAGGTGTGTTGTGAGGAAGGATCAGAAGGGCAGACTTTGAGCTTCATCTAGTCATAAATCAAAAGCTTGTTCCCCATCATTCTTGCCTATGAGGTCAGCTTTGATTCCCAAGCCACAATTCCCAAAGGATGGAGATATTTCTATTGACAAGTATGTGACTTTCTTCCCCCAGGCTGGCTCTGCCAGTCCTGCTGTCACCATGAACTGTCATTATCTCAATCTCTTTACTGCCATGGATTGCTCCATCCTGGAGCCATACGTAACTATCACAAGACTGTGAGAGGAAAACACAGTTGGAAGACTAAGGGCGTTTGCAAGCAGATTCATTCACAAAGATGTTTATCAAGATGGGCCATCTACAATAGCTCAGTCATTCCCCCATCACAGGACCAAATGTTTTAGCACTTGTCACCAACTGACATGTTAGGAACATGAAATGTAATGCAACGTAAAAGTCATTTGTTTGAAATATTTTTTGTTTTTAAAAGAATTCACTAATGCCATTAGGGAAAATACTTCAAAATATAACTATATGATAAATTATCTGCTCTTTATTTTTGTATTTTGGTAATTTAGGGCCCAATCTTGTAATCCTAACTCATGTGAACAGTCCTTGTTCACAAGAGCAGTCCCACTGTCGTCAATAAACTACTCACCTGAGTAGTTGCTGGCTCAGTGCCTTAATTTGCAATCAATTGTGTCCATTCACAAGCATCAAAAACAGATAAGCATTTTGTATCAAATTTTTCACAAAATACATTTAGGATAAAGTCACTCTTTTAAGCCTTAGCTGGCAAATAATAAGAAGAATATTAACATATTTTCATGTTCAACTTTTTCTCAAAGTCTTGAAAAGTTTATTACATATTGCCTCCTGAATATGACCCCACTGCAGTGAATCTACATAGTATTCCCAAAGCAGTTGATTTTATTATTTGCTTCATCACTCAGTAATACTTTCTTACCTCTTACTAAATATATAGAAATGTTGCAGTGTGGTTTAAAACCTGAGAGTTATTGCAAGTATCTTTAACAAAGATAACATTTACAGACAATAATACAGACACTTGATCCTATATATTTCCAGAGATAAAACCCTCAAATCTATCTGATAAAGGGGGAAAAGAAAAGCACTGATACTTTTTAAAGAATTTTGTACCAATGTTTTTAAGACAAGGATGCCCTCTACTGTTATGAGACTGTATAGATGCATATGTTTCAATTTCTCCTCAATTAAAAAGAAGGACCATCCATAGACTTAAGAAGCTGTCCTCATATCCCAGCTGTTGTTAAATCTTGTTGCCTTTTCTTCTACATCTTCAAATTCCATCCCTTCTTCTCTAACCCCAGAGCTAAAACACTTTCCCCTTAGTAATGTCCTGCACAGACTATTGTAACCTCCTTCTATCCTGTCACCTACCAGACACCCTCACTTAAATTGACAAGAATGTGGCTCATTTTCACTAAAACCACACAAAATGCACAAAGGAAAAGATTGAAGAAGAAGGAAGAGGAAGCAAGTAAATCCACTCAACTCCATGCTCTGATAGGACACCCACTGGCTAATACATTCAACAAAAAGTGAATGTTTCACCAGAACCTTCAGAAATTTTCTTGGATTGTCAAACTTTAAACATAATTTAAATGCAAGTCCACCTTTTAAATATTTGGATTGGATCCTTCACCTCCATTACAGTTTGTGAAGCTATTTCACGGAGATTCACTCGTAACTTCACCTCCTGCTGCTTTCACAAAGAACGAAGTAATAACTCTGCTGTCAGTTTGGGATTTCATATCATTCCCTCTGCAGAAGACCATGTGGTCATAGACCAAGTATTCAAGTATCATTGAACAGACAGTGCATGGAAGAACAAGCCAGCAATACACAAGAGTTCTAGTTTCAAGCATGTTTCTTGGCTTGGTTACTAACAATTTGGGAAGTGCATTGAGAGAACAGTTGAAAAGCAAATTCATTTATACATTGGGTAACGTTTTCTCCTGGACATTCTTGAGTATAAAGAATTTTTTGTATTTAAATTGTGCTATTCTCTATCAGCTGATGGTTATAACCACGTTTATTATGCCTGAAATAGGGAAAACATAACACTAGTGGGATTCCCCCAAAAGAAAACGCTCAGTATGAACTCTCTTGGTTAGACACTGAAAACCTCAAGCAAGCCCCAAACAAAATTTTGCTGGGCCCAGGACAAACTCATAACATGGGCCCCCATCCCACACATAGATACACAGGTACAAATCTACACACTGAGATTATATAAATAATATTTAGTCAAAGTCTGATTTTTCTTCTCTCATTGATGGGCTTGTAGACTTCTTTCTCCTTCAAAGGCACAGCTACATAAACAAAACTAAACAGAATATAAATCATTTTGTTTGCATGTAGAACTTTTCATATGGATAGTAGTCCTGAGGCTTTACAATAATGAGTTGTAATAAAGCATGTTTTAATATGTTAACAAAGCACGAATAGTCCCTTCTGATAAAAAAGCAAAATAAAATCTCTTTTCATATAGAACAAGGAGCAAACAATAAAAATTTACTAGTAATTTAGAATATGCTGTTGACGGCCAAATTTCTAAAGCTGGTTTTACTGCAATGGGTGCATTTTTGCAGCCTCACCCATTGTATCTTTGACCTGAAACATTAGTTACTTATTATTATTTATATTACAGTAGTACCCAAAAGTAGGGTTGCCAGTTTTGGTTGGATGTATTCCTGGAGATCTCATCACATGACATAATCTTTAAAGTTTAATCTTTAATTCCTGGAGACTCCAGGTCAATCCAAGCCCAAATCAGAATATGGGCCCCATTGTGCAAGAAATAGGAAAAAAAAGTTTGCCCCTTATGAATCCTCTTCCCAGATAATTTAACTGTGAAATGATGGGTCCACACACTAAGGAAGATCTTGCTTTTAAATGGTCATTTATGGGACTATGGGAGAAACAGTAACAGGAAACTTGGAAATGGCAGAGATGCTCAATGACTTCTTTGTTTCGGTCTTCACCGAGAAGTCTGAAGGAATGCCTAACATAGTGAATGCTAATGGGAAGGGGGTAGGTTTGGAAGATAAAATAAAAAAAGAACAAGTTAAAAATCACTTAGAAAAATTAGATGCCTGCAAGTCACCAGGGCCTAATGAAATGCATCCTAGAATACTCAAGGAGCTAATAGAGGAGGTATCTGACCCTCTAGCTATTATCTTTGGAAAATCATGGGAGACAGGAGAGATTCCAGAAGACTGGAAAAGGGCAAACATAGTGCCCATCTATAAAAAGGGAAATAAAAACAACCCAGGAAACTACAGACCAGTTAGTTTAACTTCTGTGCCAGGGAAGATAATGGAGCAAGTAATTAAGGAAATCATCTGCAAACACTTGGAAGGTGGTAAGGTGATAGGGAATAGCCAGCATGGATTTGTAAAGAACAAATCATGTCAAACCAATCTGATAGCTTTCTTTGATAGGATAACGAGTCTTATGGATAAGGGAGAAGCAGTGGATGTGGTATACCTAGACTTTAGTAAGGCATTTGATACGGTCTCACATGATATTTGATATTCTTATCAATAAACTAGGCAAATACAACTTAGATGGGGTTACTATAAGGTGGGTGCATAACTGGCTGAATAACCATACTCAGAGAGTAGTTATTAATGGTTCCCAAACCTGCTGGAAAGGTATAACAAGTGGGGTTCCTCAGGGGGTCTGTCTTGGGACCAGCTCTGGTCAATATCTTCATCAACAACTTAGATATTGACATAGAAAGTACGTTTATTAAGTTTGCAGATGATTCCAAACTGGGAGGCAACTGCTTTGGAGGATAGGGTCATAATTCAAAATGATCTGGACAAATTGGAGAAATGATCTGAGGAAAACAGGATGAAGTTTAATAAAGACAAATGCAAAGTGCTCCACTTAGGAAGGAACAATCAGTTTCACACATACAGCATAAGAAGAGACTGTCTAGGAAGGAATACGTCAGAAAGGGATCTAGGGGTTATAGTGGACCACAAGCTAAATATGAGTCAACAGATGCTGTTGCAAAAAAAGCAAACATGATTCTGGGATGCATTAACAGGTGTGTTGTGAGCAAGACATGAGAAGTCATTCTTCCGCTCTACTCTGCGCTGGTTAGGCCTCAACTGGAATATTTGTGTCCAGTTCTGGGCACCGCATTTCAAGAAAGATGTGGAGAAATTGGAGAGGGTCCAGAGAAGAGCAACAAGAATGATTAAAGGTCCTGAGAACGTGACCTATGAAGGAATGCTGAAAGAATTGGGTTTGTTTAGTTTGGAAAAGAGAAGACTGAGAGGGGACATGATAGCAGTTTTCAGGGATCTAAAAGGGTGTCATAAAGAGAAGGGAGAAAACTTGTTCACCTTAGCCTCTAAGGATAGAACAAGAAGCAATGGGCTTAAACTGCAGCAAGGGAGGTTTAGGTTGGATATTAGGAAAAAGTTCCTAACTGTCAGGGTGGTTAAACACTGGAATAAACTGCCTAGGGAGGTTGCAGAATCTCCATCTCTGGAGATATTTAAGAGTAGGTTAGATAAATGTCTATCAGGGAGGGTCTAGACAGTATTTGGTCCTGCCATGAGGGCAGGGGACTGGACTCGATGACCTCTCAAGGTCCCTTCCAGACCTACAATCTATGAATCTATCCAAGCAATTTTATGGAAAAGTCACAAGGAAGCCACTGTGAAAGGAACAAAAGTCATGCAAACACTAAAAGCTAGAAGTTACAGAAAATGCTTTTGGGAAACCAGACAATTTCAGTGTTTAGTATAAATAGAAAAAACAGCACATATACTGTGATAATAGGATGAAATTCACTCCTGTGCACAGGGCCAGCACAAGACACATGCATCATTTCAGTCCTGCTGTGCTGTTAGATTCCATTGATGGAATTACAGCCAGAAGCAAAATTCCCCTCTCCAAACCTCACTAAATCTCTATTGAAATTCTGCACTCATTCCACACAGAAATGATAAGTCCAGAATATGCAATGGAGCTCTGCAGTGAAGATGTCAAATAGAATAATTACTTTTCTTTGGACCCATTCCCAATGGGATTTATGGCATGGGTTTCAACAGGAGCAAGAGTGGACCCTTTTTGTAGAAACAAGAGTACGTTATTCTTTGAATGAATAATGAATATTAATTATGTTAAAATGGCATAGGCTACTAATTTACCACGGTTCTCAGCAGTTAATCTACAAATTTGTTGCTGATCACCAGATATGGGGCCAAATTTCTGGCCTGATTTTGATTCAATGAGATTACAGGAGGTGCAGATCCAGCTTGACTGTGTCCCGTTCTGTTTTACCCTGAATTTTTAAGACTAAAATACTAATACAAAATAATCCATGGCTTTCTTGAGTCCACTACTGTGTCAGCAGCATCCTGCAACATAGTATGCATAAGGAAGTCACTTAGCTAGCAATGATTCTCAAGGGGTTGTATGTTTTCATTCTGCACTGCAGAGAAATCATGTTCATTTGAAACTGTATTGATGGAAAAGACAGGCAATCAATGAGTTTTATAATTCCAGCCAAATGTCTACCACAACTGCACTTGGGTGGTGGCTGAAAGCAATGTAAAACCACATGCATGTTTAAAAAAAAAAACAATGAAGCTTCCTCATATTTTGCCGTTTCAGTTGCTTGCCCTTTTTTGAAATGACATCTTGCAAAGTCTGCCTGCAGCAAACATTTAGGCTTTCAGTGTATATTCACTATTCAAATGTATTTTTAACAATCAGAGTGTTGTTGGCAGAACTTTGTAACAAAACCCTACCAAAACATAATCAATTGTTAAACTATGCTTAGGTAATAGCATGGAAAACATATAGACTCTCCTATAAATTCCACCAGCAACTTCTGAGTTTTTGTGTACCAAGAAAGTAACATTCTCCAAACATGGCACAAACAATTTTTATCACATACAATATAGGGTTACCATATTTCAGCGAGCAAAAAAGAGGACGGGAGGAGCCCCGCCCTAGCCCCGCCCCTGCCCCTCCCACTTCCCGCCCCCCCTGACCTCCCAACCCTCCCCCCGTTCCTTGTCCCCTGACTACCCCCTCCTGGGACCCCTGCCCCTAACTGCCCCCCAGGACTATCTAAGCCTCCCTGCCTCTTGTCCCCTGACTGCCCCAACCTTTATCCACACCCCCACCCCCAGACAGACCCCTGGGACTCCCACGCCCCATCCAACCACTCCCCACCCCC
The DNA here is from genome assembly GCF_027887155.1 of Malaclemys terrapin pileata. Classification (NCBI taxonomy): domain Eukaryota; kingdom Metazoa; phylum Chordata; order Testudines; family Emydidae; genus Malaclemys; species Malaclemys terrapin. Next base: position 144,631,143 of record NC_071508.1, on the reverse strand, counting down.
TGACAGCCCCCCCCCAGAACTCCCAACCCATCTAAACCCCTCTGCTCCCTGTCCCCTGACTGCTCCGATCCCTCTCCGCACTCCTGCCCCCTGACAGCCCCCCCCCAGAACTCCCAACCCATCTAAACCCCTCTGCTCCCTGTCCCCTGACTGCTCCGATCCCTCTCCGCACTCCTGCCCCCTGACAGCCCCCCCCCAGAACTCCCAACCCATCTAAACCCCTCTGCTCCCTGTCCCCTGACTGCTCCGATCCCTCTCCCCACTCCTGCCCCCTGACAGCTCCCCCCCAGAACTCCCAGCCCCCTACCCCCCCCCGCTCCTTGTCCCCTGACTGCCCCCTCCTGGGACCCCTGCTCCTAACTGCCCTCCAGAACCCCACCCCCTACCTAAGACTCCCTGTTCCTTGTCCCCTAACTGCCCCCTCCTAAGACCCCCCCCCAACTGCCCACCAGGACCCTACCCCCTACCTGTACCCTGACTGCCCAAAACTTTCTCCACTCCCCCTCAAAAGCCCCCCCCCGTTTCTTGACTGCCCCCTCCAGAACCTCCCTGCCCCTTCTCCTGCCCCCCTTACCCTGCTGCTCAGAACAGGGTGTTGGGCTCTATGCGAGCCGGACACGTGGCTGAGCTCCCCAGCACAACAAAACCCGGTCCCTGGCCCTGCACAACAAAACCCGGTCCGAGGTCCGGACCGGGTTGCAGGGGAGAGCTGCCCTTGTATCAGCACAAAGTGCTCTCGCTCCCGTTTTGCTACCCTGCATGGCAGAAACCGCTCCCAGTTGCAAAAGGGGAGGGCTGCACTTTGTGCTGAGACACTTGCTCAGAATGCAGGGCGGAGCTCCTCTCCAGCTGCTCCGGAGTCCAGCCCGGGACTTTCCTGCAGCCCTCCCAGCCGCTCACTCTGCTGTGCCGGGGGAGGGGGAAATCCCGGACATTGTGAGTGCTTTACAAATTCCCCCCGGACGCTATTTTTAGCACAAAAAGGAGGACATGTCCGGGTAAATCCGGACGAATGGTAACCCTAATACAATATGAATCTTCCATTATTTTCTTCATTATAAAGCATAATATGAGTCCTAGAGCATAGCGGTACTCATGCTCTGCAAACAAGTCTGTTTGACTAGCTTTTGCACCTTAAAAACGTACCTTCTTGGGAACTGTAATTGTGCAACAATACATGAGAAACGGGGTTACACATAATATCACTCTAATGCTGTGGTCCCAAAAGTTTTCAGGGTCACTTCACCCCTTACCCTGTCCACACCCAGGAGTGGGTATCTGTCTCTGGGGGAAGGGGACGAGAAGGGGGAACAACCCCAGTGGTAAGGGAGCCGAGGCTGGGGCTGCAGCTGGGGTTGGGTCTGGGGCCAGGGCCGGAAACGGAGCCACGGCCAGGGGCCAAGGCTGGGTGTGGGACAAGGGCTGGGTGCGGGACCGTGGCCAGGCCATGGTCAGGAGCAAAGGCTGGATCGGAGCCGCAGCTGGGGGCAGGCCGGAGCAGAACTGGGAGCAGAGCAGGGCTGGGTGGTACTCCCTCCCTGCCCCCCATGGGGGCTGGCTTGGGCCCCACCACATCCTACCAAACGTTCCTCTCCACCCCACAGTTTGGGGACCTCTCCTGTAACGGCATAAGAAAGAGGGGGTGGTTAAGAAGAAGGAAAAGGAGATAAGGGAAGATAAATAGAACGGGAGAGGGAAGAGAGAGATTTTGAAACTCTCAGTTCCACCTATAATTTTTTCAAAACAATATGAAAAACTGACATGCCGCCACCTTGGGATTTCTGACGATATCACCATTGGAGCTCTCTAACCCCATTACTATGGATCTCTTGGAAAACGAAACAACCTTTTTCCAAAAAGACCTTCAAGAAATTGAGCGATGCAGTGGTAGGTGACTAACAAGCATGATGGTAGCTTGGAAGGATCCTCTTACCCATGATTTTCCCAATCAAAGGAAACATACAACAATGATGCTTTTTACTCTCCAGATCTCCTTTCAACTCCTTGCACAAGCTGAGTATAGTTTGTCTATCAAACCTCTATCTTGGAGTGGGATGCTTCTTTGTTTGACAGTCATAAATTTAACCCTTTACCTGTACATACCCTATATTCAGGGTGCAAATGCCTCCACTAGGGCCCTGATTCAGCAAAGCACTTAGGCCTCAATAAAACAAGCATGGGCCTCGGTCTCTGAGCCAGCCATCAGGAGCCTGCTTGCTATCAAATGAGAAACAGAAAGGGTCCAAAACTCAAAAGGTTTCAAACAGGATCGCTTTCATAGCAGTCATGACTGTGTCTGCATGGAAATTCTCCACTAACTCAGCATAACCCTTTGGATTCTCACACACAGTTTCTGTATGTTACAAAATTCACATAGATGCTTTGGTGCCAGACCACAAACCCCTCCTACCTTTGTGTTTAGAGCTTTGGATACAGGACTCCTTGGAAAAATCTTGCTGTTTGATCCTTCATGTTGTAAATTATTCTTAGATGCGTATGGGAGAATTTTTTAATTTATTTATTGCTTGGGAGCCATAAGCACTTGGTGACAGATTGTACATGATACAAGCATTATTCCCTGAAAAAGCTAAATGATATCTATTCCTGAGCAGCCACAACGTAAACAGAAACTTTAACATAAGCCAAGCTGTTTTTTTAATTTTTTATTGCTGTCGAGTATTTTGAAAATAGAATGGTTATCAGGAACAGGAGATGTAAACATCAATTCCAGCATTAGGAAACTTTTAAGATGGAATCTTGAGAGCATATAAATAAAAGGAGGGGTGAAAAACTTTGTCTTTTTTCCAAAACTTTCAGTGTGAATCTTATTTATGGATACAGTGCAGATACTTCGGCGCTTGGTGCACAGATAAATTAGACAGTAGATGGAACCCTTAAAGTCAACAGTCACCACACAGTGGTATCTGAGATAGCAGGGTTTTTTCCCATGCTTATATAGGAAATATTGCACTATTCTTTATTTAGATTATGATAGCACCCACCATGTGTTAGGCATTTGCCTAGTGCAGAGGGAAGACACAGGCCCTGCACCAGTATAGGGGTTCATCTGTGCATAGCAAAATGCAGGAGCGAAGACTAAAAGACGCACGAAGGAAGGGGATACAACACACAAAGCAAAGCAATCAAGGTGAAGATATGCACCTCTTATTAGTCCCACAGTGATTTATTTAATATAAAATTATCCCCAATTCCTCCTCTACCAACCATTATTTGTTCCCGACCAATCTTTGTCTAGAGAGCCAAATTACTTTAATATTTTTTCAAACATGTTACAATTTTCTACCTAAACTATTCCCTTACTCAGGACCTGCTCCTCACAACTTCCCTCGAAAGTGAACCAAATCTCTCACTCTGTCCCCCTACAGCATCTTTCCAAGACTCTTCCCCACCCTCTCTTTTGTTGACGACTATATGCTGGCTAGCATATAAATATATCATATTAATAATATGCATTATCAGCACCATACATAGATTAATATGCATTAAGCACAAATACTTGTAACAGTGATATAGCCTAAACTAGCCTATACCATAATCCTATTCATTTATGCTAATTATCCCATAACTCCTTGCATTAGCTGAAATAAGCATTTGGCATAAGCAGATAGGAAACTTGTCAAAATCAAGATACACTTGTTCCGTGTCTTAATACAAGCTAGGAAAGTACCTTCTCGGACCAATACCTGGAATGCTAGTATCCAAAATAAAGATAAGGAAAGAACGGAACAAGTTAGGGAACTGGGACGAACTGATGAGTTGGGTTTTAGTGTCACGCAAAGAGATATAACTTGTAAAATCATCATATAAATAATGCCAGCTGAAATGTATAACTTGGGGAGCACACCTTCTGCATAAGGCAAATGTAACATCGCTGCATGGGGCTGTTCTTTAGAGACTGGTATCATATAGAACCCTTTCCTGTGCCATATTAATAAACCTGACTGACATTGCTTATTTGGTCTTTTGAGTATATTTCATAAGGAACCAAAGTATGGTCAAGCAATTGACTATACAATTTATTAACACTTTGTACAAGACTCCATTCCTTAGACACATTAGAAATTCGGAAAGGTAAGGGCTTCATGCTGGTGAGTTTGAACTGATATATCAAGAGAACTGCACAAATAAGCCACTCATGAACTGAGGACCATTACCTGTTATTAACACATTTAACGTTCCCTGGGGAGCAAACTGCAATTTAAATGTTGTGGTATTGCAACATGATGCATGGGGCAAGTTTAATTTTTAAAAAACACCACAAACCTGAGTAGTAGTCTACCAATAAGAGATAATATTTCCCATTTAATTTGAATAGATCTACACCAATCATGGGCCAATGGTGATCAGGAATCTCATGTGGTTTCCAGTGGTTCTTTTTTATCCTGTTTTCTGCATTCACTGCAGATTTCACATTTAGATAGATATCTTGCCTCTGACAATAGATCTCAGGCTCTATTCTTACATTTCTCAATACCCAGACGGCACTGTGGATTGTTCTTACCATTTTTGACCTCATGATGGGCAGTTCTGACATGATGTCTTTACAGAATCCCATCTCTACACAAGTCCTGATCAACAATGCATTTGGCATCCTTGTCACTTGGTCTTTAAAAAAGGACCATTGGGAACACTACTGTTATCAGCAAGTCCATTGCTGTCGTGTGCCTAAATGCGATCCACAAGTATAAAGACTATGTTATCTTCCCCAAGAAAGGGCAGAAAAAACTGCAAGAATACTATACCATGGTGAATTTCCCATCTGTACTGAACATTGTCAGTGTTGCACATATAACTCTGAAGGGAGCAGGGTTAGATAAGGCAGCTTATAGAAACAGAAAACATACCTGTTCCGTGTCAGCCACAGAAGATGCAAATTTCTCCTGCTACAAATTTAATATCTTGCCATTTCTTCTGACAGTGTTTGTCTCATTTACAGCCTCTGCTCTGTGCTGGCAAAAAGGGTTCTCATGTACTCACCCATCAGCTCTTCCTCAACAAGGTCATTTCTGTAACTATTGTGTCAATTTTTGGGTCTTCTGGATGCTCCCATCACCTATACCTACCCTAAATCCTGTGATTTTCAGCCATTCTCCACAGGTGTCTGAAAATATCCTGCTTTTATAATGCTCCTCATTCAGATTTTATTAGCATACACATGTGTATAATTTATGTATGCTAATATGAACTTAATATAGCTTTCAGGTTGGCCCTGCATACCAAGAAAGTTTGCACAGGCCCTTTTGAAAATCCCACTAATCTCAGTACATCCCAGCAACTTTGTTACAGCCAAACATCTGCTTTGAAAATTCCTGGGATCCCATTTCAACCCCTAGATCCGGGCCCCAATGGCTATTTGTGCCTACCCAAGGTTTTGAAAATTTTTATTAGATTATATAGAAACTACCAATTAGCCACTTCACAATCTAGTTCTACAGTGTTCAAGTACAGAATGTAAAATGCTGTTCTAATATCATTTTTTCAAACAAACTATTAATTCCTCACTATTCCCAAGGCTTTTCATTCATGTTCCCATGTCATTGTACTGTCCCAATAAGCCATAGATGCCCCCATAAGAAGTTGGTTGAAACACTTTGAATGAGGGGGAGGCTGTGACTTTTTAAAATGGGGCCAGATGAGATTCATTGCTGGCCTGTGGTCTCCCCTTTCTGCCAGCTAGGCTGGGGCAAACAGGCCATAGGACAGGTGCAATTTCTGTAGTCCTAGAGCCTCTATACCATGTGTAGAGCAAGTTTGACATCTGTGCGCCACCTCACAAGAGCCCTGGCTGCAGAGGGCATGCTAGACCACAGATGTGGATGGGGCAGACCAGCATCTTGCTGTTTCTACGCCCCAGCAATTTCTAACAGGGGCCATCACAACAAAGACAAGTTATGGCGATCTTCAGGACTACCCTATCCTATGAAAGGGGTAAATTAGTCCTGAACAGAGACAGTGCAAGCTGCCTTCTCTCTTTCCCCGCTGCTGCAATGGTGAGTTTGCCCCTAGGAGAACAGCAGTGCCTGGAGAGCATAGCATCATATAGCGTGAGTTTCTGACATCCCAGTGACTGGGTGTCCAGCTGAGGACTGGGCATCCAATACTAAGTGCATAATTTGAAATAACAAACACTGCCTGCATTCTTTGAAAATTCCCTATTTTCTGTGCACCCAAAATTGGCTAGCCAAATACCCCGCAGAACAGTCAAAGGCCCTTTGAACGTTTCCAGGTGTGTGACATGCCCAAGGTCACACCGCAAGTCTGCAGTAGAACCAGACGGATTACCTGAGTCCCGATCCAGTACTCTAACTACAAGAACATCCTTCCTCTCCCATATACTCTTTGTATAAACTCAGGCTCATCTTTTCAAACTCAGTCTCTGATCTTGTGCATGAAGAATCTACCACCATAGCACATTTTGTAAGTGGTAGGGAGTTCACCCTTGCACTTAACCAACACTTCCCTCCCTCTTCCTTTGTGCTCAGCAGAGCATCAGCCCATTGCTATGCCAAAGACAACCACAGGGGCAAGACTGGTGCAGCAAGAGTGTGTGAAGAACTTTGATCCCTACAGGTTGGTTATGGCCACTCTGTGCCGCCCTCTCCAGAAGAGCCTGTTAGACACATATGACAGGGCTAGCTAAGGATCAATACACCCTGTGGAGGGAGACTGTATTTTTTCCCCTTTTGCCAACAGTGTTGACCAAACTATTCAAATTCCACCCATTCAGCTGTCAAAGGAGCTGTAGGATGCTCATGCCCTGGGTCTGGCAGGGGCTGCCTTGGCTAGCAAGGACCCTACGGTCTCTTTCACCCCTTGGCAGCTGTCCTCTACCCCTGCCCGTGAGTACCCTGCTGCTCCCCCACCCCTTAGCAGCCATCTTCAGCCCCTGCCTTCCTTGGCCAAAGGGAACCCTACCAACACCACCAGGGGCTACTCCTTAGCAACCATCTCCCCCCCCGCACTCTGGCAACTGCATCCGCCCACAGCCGCCCGTTTAACCACTCAGCATTGACCAGCCATAACCCCGCCCCTTCCTCCCAGCTAACCAATCCCGTTAAAGCTTGGGCGCGTTTTCCAAAGGCCGCCTACTTCAGCTTGGGAGGAGAAGGGGCTCGTGCGTTGCCAGGGGGCGGGGTTTATTTGTATCCGGCGCGAGCTGCCTGCCTGCCTGCAGGGGATTGGGTGAGAGCGGGAAGGGACTGACCAATGAGCGCCCTGGGCCGGGCCGAACCCAAAGGGGCGGGACAGAGGCCTGTTCAAAGCGGTGGCGGCGGCCGGGGCTGAGCGCTGGGGAGCGCGCCGGGATGGTGAACCTGGTGAGGGGCGCCCGGCATGTCGGGCCCTGAGGGGTCGGTGTGGCGGGGAGCGCCGCTCGGCCTCCTCCCACCGCCACCTCAGCCGGGCCGGGATGTGTGGGGGGAGGTTACCCCGCCCCTGAGCCGGGGGGACGGGACCGGGTTACCCCACCACCCGCTCCTGAGCCCCCGGGGGGAGGGGACAGGGTAATCCCTCCCCCCCTTCCTGTCTGAGCCCTGGGAGGGGACAGGGTTATCCCTCCTCCTCCTCCCCCCCCCCGTCCTGAGCCCCGGGGGACAGGGTTATCCCTCCTCCTCCTCCCCCCCCCCCCCCGTCCTGAGCCCCGGGGGACAGGGTCATCCCTCCTCCTCCTCCCCCCGTCCTGAGCCCCGGGGGACAGGGTCATCCCTCCTCCTCCTCCCCCCGTCCTGAGCCCCGGGGGACAGGGTTATCCCTCCTCCTCCCCCCCCCGTCCTGAGCCCCGGGGGACAGGGTCATCCCTCCTCCTCCCCCCCCGTCCTGAGCCCCGGGGGACAGGGTCATCCCTCCTCCTCCTCCCCCCCCCCCCCCCCGTCCTGAGCCCCGGGGGACAGGGTCATCCCTCCTCCTCCTCCCCCCCCCCCCCCCGTCCTGAGCCCCGGGGGACAGGGTCATCCCTCCTCCTCCTCCCCCCCCCCCCCCCGTCCTGAGCCCCGGGGGACAGGGTCATCCCTCCTCCTCCTCCCCCCCCCCGTCCTGAGCCCCGGGGGACAGGGTCATCCCTCCTCCTCCTCCCCCCCCCCCCCGTCCTGAGCCCCGGGGGACAGGGTCATCCCTCCTCCTCTCCCCCCCCCGCCCTGCCTTCCTGTCTGAGCCCTGGGAGGGGACAGGGTTATCCCTCCCCCCCCTCCGCCTTCCTGTCTGAGCCCTGGGAGGGGACAGGGTTATCCCTCCCCCCCCCCCTCCGCCTTCCTGTCTGAGCCCTGGGAGGGGACAGGGTTATCCCTCCCCCCCCCCCTCCGCCTTCCTGTCTGAGCCCTGGGAGGGGACAGGGTTATCCCTCCCCCCCCCCCTCCGCCTTCCTGTCTGAGCCCTGGGAGGGGACAGGGTTATCCCTCCCCCCCCCCCTCCGCCTTCCTGTCTGAGCCCTGGGAGGGGACAGGGTTATCCCTCCCCCCCCCTCCGCCTTCCTGTCTGAGCCCTGGGAGGGGACAGGGTTATCCCCCCTCCCTCTCCCGTCCTGAGCCCCGAGGGGGAGGAAGGGGGACAGGGTTATCCCTCCTCCATACACACCCCGTCCTGATCCCTGGGGGAGGGGACAGGGTTATCTTTCCTCCCTCCCCCGCATTCCTGAGCGGTGGGGGGAGGACAGGGTTCCCCTCCACCCCAGTAAGACGTTCCTCTGTTCTGCGATAACTGAATATTTAGGTACTTCCTGAATCTGCGGGTCAGTGACTTGGGAACCCAGGAAATGTGACACTCGCCCCCCCCATCCCCTCCCACCCTAGGGAAATAGTCTGGCTGCTAACAAGCTGTAAGGCCTCCGCTTTACGGACTGTATTTCTGCCCTGCTGTCTGCTACCCCTGCCCCCACAATTATTGTACATGAATGTATCCGTATGATGTATCCTTTCTGAGATTGTAATATTGCTGGTGAAGAGTGTTGCAGCACCACTTACCTCCCTTGCTAGGGAATAGTTCTTGTAATGCCAGGGCTCTTTGCCTCTCGCTACAGTTCTGAGACTTTCATGGGGCTGCCACAAGCCTGACCCTGTGCCAGGTTGGTGCTGCTTTCACTTAGCCCTCAGTTGTGAAGTTTCCACCTCCACTCTAAGCATACCACAGGCATTGAACGTTTCTTATTAGCTACGTAGCCTAAAGCCCACCACACTGTTGCCTATCTCCATATTCTTGTTTCTGACATGGGCGAGCTGGCAATTGCCTGGCAATAGTAACTGAGTGGCTCAGACAAGTAATGAGTATGGAGCCTTTGACCGCTAGGGTAACCATTTGAATTCTTCCCTGGTTGGTAGTGGCTGGAAATTGTTACTATCTAGTGCCTGTTTGTGGTCTATCGTTTGAAATGAGTATAGTGGTGTCAGTCCAGTTCACGTGACAAACCATCATCATCCCAGTTAGCAATAACTGTTCACTCAATATTGAGTAGGCCTGGGAACTAAATTCCCCTCTCATCCCTAAAGATAATCTCTCTCTGATAAGGTTGAGACAAAGGCATGAAAAAGTAGGAGAGGATGCACAGCAGGTGCCAGTGTTGTACCTGTTTTGTGGATAGAGGATTTCAGTCTTCAGGGCTTTCATGTCACAGATTTTCAGAAGCGCTTCTTTCATGCATGCAACTCAAACAAAAATAGGCAACACTGCTATTGAAGGTGCCCTGAATTTATGTATCTTCCATCCAGATGACTTGTTTCGCAAATATGTTTGAGGAACCTTGTAGAAATGAATTATTACACTTGTTCTATCTAAGGCACAATTACACATCTCTGTGTTCTTGGAGTAAACTCCAATCATTTAAAGACATGGGGAATTCTTCAGAGCAGCCCCTGATTGTGTTCCTGGATAAATATTAATACGTGCTATGTGACTGATGTTTTGACACTTGCTCCCATCGTCAACATACCTTTAGTGCAATTGTGCATGTATCGTTTGAATGCTATGTTTTATTTAACTGATTTTACTTTTCTGGTTTTTATATATATATATATATATATATATATATATATATATATATATATATTTAAAAAAAAATCATATAACTGGAAGGGACCCTGAAAGGTGATAGAGTCCAGCCCCCTGCCTTCATTAGCAGGACCAAGTACTGATTTTTGCCCCAGATCCCTAAGTGGCCCCCTCAAGGATTGAATTCACCATCCTGGGTTTAGCAGGTCAATGTTCAAACCACTGAGCTATCCCTCCCCTCCTAAATTATTATTTCTTCAAGGTTGCTCATGGAAACTTTTGTTTGACAATAGTACAGAATTGTGACTTTTTTCCAATCATACAAAATACCCCACTTTTTCCTGGGAGGGAGGGCAAAAACCTACAGAGGTTAATTTAGAAATGAAATGCATACTATGATTCATTTAGGCCATGTCTACACTAGCACTTAGGTCAGCAAAACTTTTGTTGCTCAGGGGTATGAAAAAACACCCCTCGAGTGACATGAGTTTTGCTGGTATAAGCGCTCGTGTGCACAGCACTATGCCAATGGGAGACGCTCTCCCACCGACATAGCTACCGCCGCTTGTTGAACTGGTTTTATTATGTCGACGGGAGAGCTCTCTCCCGTCTGCATAACACAGCCACACAAGCGATCTTACAGCGATACAGCTCTGTTGCTGTAAGGTTGTAAGTGTAGACATGGCCTTAGTAAACTTATTTATTCCTCAACTATTTAAAAACAAAACAAAACAACATACACCTTGTCTCTAATGGAGATCTTGCACTTATCTAAGTAAAGTGCAAGAAATGTCTCCAGTCTAATTAGTTAGGGCTATCACTCTTGTACCTGCCTACAGAAGCTGATAATGTAACCAATGTACCACCTTTTTCATCACCTACTATGGGCTTGTCTACCTTACCCACTGGATCCACAGTTAGCGATCGATCTAGCAGGGGTCAATTTATCGCATCTAGTCTTTCCCCCACCCCCAGTGTAGACCAGGCCAATGGTGTTACAAGGGTTTGACCAAACCAGTCTGAATGTGCTCAACACGTATTTGGTTGATGCAGACTTGACAAGACAGAAGCACAAGTCATAAAAACTGACAACATTCTGAATTCAGCTGTCCTGTCTTCCCTTATTTTACTTGTTCATTTTTGTTGCAACCTCCTTCACAAACAGATCTAGGTCTTCAGTTTTAAGTTTTAGAATAGCAGGAAGGATATTGGGGTTGCCTGGTAGCAACCATGTTTTAGACTTTTTGACGGTGGCAGGGGAATCTAAACCTGTGACATCCATGTTCGGGATCTGTCACATTGGTTAAGTATTGGAAAAGTTCTACAGCATTTCTGAATTGTTTTTTGACTTTGATTTTTGTGACTGCAGTTCTTTTAATTAGTTCAAGACAGATTTATATTACTGTTGCAGTCTGGGTGATAGCCTGTAATCTGTGAAATCCCTTTAATTGCTTTTGTAAACTTAGTTTCTTTGTCAGTTCCTTTGTTATGTAAAACATGCTATATTTTGATGAAAGTTCTCCTTGCGCTTAATGCAAATTTCAATATATTTATGCATCTAATTGCCATAACCTTCCTGTGTTCCACCAAGTGTAGTTGGGAAGTGGGAGTGATCTGTCCTCCTTTTTCAACCAACAAACCCAAGAAGCTGCTAGCAGTTGCAGGAAAACTTCTAAACTTCCACAGTATGTTTTAGGACTGTCACTACTTTCTCAACAAGGTTTAACTAGTTTGCTAAACATCTATATGTCAGATGTTTAAGATGAAAACAGTTGAAGTTCTCGCCTATTTTCAGTTTATCGAAACAAGACAACTTCATCATTTTTTTCCTTTTTGGGTGACATTTGCAGCTACTTGCACAGTTTTCTTTTCAGATGTAGAATCCTTAGCATTAAGTAGAGATGCCTTTTTTTCCCCCTGCATATATGCTTTTAGCTGTTATTAGGTCATTGCTAGTATTCAGTCTTGTGCAGTAGAACCTCAGAGTTACAAACACTTGAGAATGGAGATTGCTCATAACTCTGAACAAAGTGTTATGGTGGTTCTTTCAAAAGTTTATAACTGAACATTGACTTAATATAGCTTTGAAACTTTACTATATACAAGAAAAATGCTGCTTTTTACCATCTTAATTTAAATGAAACAAGCACAAAAACAGTTTCCTTACTTTGTCAAATCTTTTTTTAAACGTTGTTTCCCTTTTTTAGCAGTTTACATTTAACACAGTACTGTATTGTTTGTTTTTTTTCTTTTCTTTTATTGCCTTCTGCTGCCTGTTTGTGTACTTTCAGTTCCAAATGAGATGTGTGGCTGACCAGTGAGGTCGGAACTCTGGTGTTCATAACGCTGAGGTTCTGCTATACTAATGTTACATACTGATTCTAGCAGCATGTATTAGTGGACTTGTAAGTTAAAAATCTGTATGGAGATATATCCAGGGTGAAGTGCTTCAGTCTCTTTTCGTTTCTCATCTTGTGCTACACTGAGGGGAATAAGGTTAGTGTTAAAGAACACTTTAGGCTCAAGTCTTTGCCTTTCAGTTGTTAGTGTCACAATTGCTAATCTCTGGATGACAAAGATGAACAGACACAATTGAAGTCTCTGTTAGCAATCATTCTGACTGGAGTGATGACGACAATAGCATTGAAAACATCTTATTTGCAGGATCATCAAACTAATCAATGTTTTTGTTGTCTTCAATAGACAGTTTCATTTGATGGATCATCTGATATTAAAGAATCCAAGAAACTACTTTCTGCACTTTGAGCTGAGCTCATATCCTATCTTATGTACATATTGCTTTAGATGACTTTTTCATTATTTTAGTCCATTCAGTGGCTTGTTTCCTACCACTTCCTTCAAAATTAGGCATGCTAAGTCAGATAATATCTAACAAATTGCTTGTTTGCAGCTCTTCCATTCGCTAGCTAGAATGCAGAACAACCATCTAATGAGATCAATATGGTGAAGATCATAAAATAAAATGAGCTAGCCAGTTTTATTCAGAGCTGTGTATTAGGTGCCATACCAACCTTCGAGCTAAGATTGCTATAGGCCTCCTAATGTTCACTGCTCCACCCACTTCCCTCTTGTTAACAGTTGATCACCTATTAGCAATGCACTGCTCTGAATCACCATTGATTCCCCTCTCGCTTCATAGACAGTTCTAAAACTTTCAAAATAGGAATATTAAGAACCTTGATGTGCTCATAACCTTGAGGAAAAAAAGTTCTTATTCACACATTAAAATTAGAGCCCGTCTCTAACATCCATATCTTCTGTTCAAGTATGTTATGTTCATGTGAATGCTTCAGTGACAGGTGTTTAAAAAAAAAAAGAACCTGATGTAATTTTTTTGCTATTTGAAACCTGTTTTTTTTCACAAGCCTGATGAACTATTTACATAGCAGAGAGCTACAGACAAGTATTCAAAATCTTATATAAGATTGAACCTGAGTGTAGATAGTGGCTAACGTTCAGTAATGTTGCAGTCTATCATCGTAAACTAAACCTTTGAGCTACATCAAAGTGGTCTTATAAGTAATGCATCCTCCATGAACAATGGTAACCTTTTACTAAAGAAAAAAAACTCATCTGCTGTAGTGTGCTTGCAACACCTCAGATGTTGACAAACAATTCCTTATAGCAATTACTCTTCTATTGAAGCCTGGCGCAATGCAAGCAAACGAGTTTGACTCATCTGATGAAGAGCCTATTCAAGATGATCAGACACCATTTCAGATATCATGGTAAGACAAATATTTTTTGGAGCAAAAAATCGTTTGTAATCAGATACCCTCGTAGATGTTTCACTCAGCAATTTCTGGCCTTTCAGAAATATCCCAAGTAACATATATAGGATTTGAAGAACACTTGTATGCTGCTTGCAATTAAATATCTGCACTAAATGTGGGCCTAAATATTCATAAAACCACACAGCTGGACAATAGATAGTACCTGTCCTAAAGAAACCTGCAGCAGGCCTCTGTTTTCAGTGATATTTCAGAGAAGTCATAGAAATACAGTGGAAGCCCACTATAACGCGATCATTGGGGTCCAAAAAATTCAATCGCGGTAAATGCGGGGTCGTGTTATAGCGGGGTTCCACTGTACTTGTGTTCAGTTTGCAGCAGAGTGTGTGCCCTGGCTAACGGGAGGGAGCGGGGGAGAGAGAGAAGGGGGGCGGCCAGCAAAGCCGGCTTTAGGCCGACTTGCCCCGGCAGTGGTCGTCTTTGGGGGCCCCGCTCCCCTGGCCAGAGCGCCAGCCGGAGCACGGCAGCCCCGCGAGGCCGGCCGGAGCGCAGCAGCCACGCTCTCCCAGCCGGACCGCTGCAGCCCCATGACACCAGCCGGACGCTGGCCGGAGCGCGGCAGCCCCGCTCTCCCGGCTGGCCTGCCTGCTGCAGCCGCCGAGGCGGGCTGGAGCCGGCCCTGCCAGGGACAGAGGTGAGAACCCCAGGGGCCCCCTGGGGCTGCATGGAGAGTTGCTCCTGCTGCAGCTGCCGGGGCATGGATCCCAAATGCCCCGTGCCTGCTGCAGCCACCGGGGCCAAACTCACCCCGCGTTATAACCGAATTCACGGTATCGCAGAGCGCGTTATAGCGGGGTTCCCCTGTAGTAATGAAATCAAACACTGGACATATGACAACTAAACTTGCTAATATAACTGCCATGTCTCTCTGCAACCTGAAGATATTAGTCCAGACTCTGATTAAAACATAACTTGTGAGTGACTAAAATCCATTTACTCTAATCTCCAAGTTTCAGAGTAGCAGCCGTGTTAGTCTGTATCCGCAAAAAGAACAGGAGTACTTGTGGCACCTTAGAGACTAACACATTTATTAGAGTATAAGCTTTCATGGGCTACAGCATCCGAAGAAGTGGGCTATAGCCCACGAAAGCTTGTACTCTAATAAATTTGTTAATCTCTAAGGTGCCACAAGTACTCCTGTTCTAATTCACAAGTAACTTAATTCTTAATCACTTCTGATACACTGTGAAGATGTTGTAGGTTAAGAAGATTTGATCCATAGCTCTTACAGTGGAGGCAATGTGAAATTTAATCAAATGGTAAAATGGTTTTGGAATGAAGTTTTGCTACTTTTAATATACACCTCAGAAGTGTGAAAACTTCTTCACTGTGTGTGTACACTTCATGTACCTCTTCTCACTTAAGCGTATGATACATGTGATCAGAAATAAAATGTTGTAGTGTGGACATGTGATTCTCTTTTATTAGTAAACACTACAAAGTTTTCTGGCTGTAATTCTTGTTATTCAAACTGGACTACTGCTGAATAACTTTTCCACAACCCCACTGAGAAAGCAGCTGTCTAGTATTGAAAACTTGAGCTGGAATTCAAGTTTATATTCTGCATTTTCTTTTGGTAGGTTAGCCCTGTCGGCTGTCTATTGTTCTCAGTTTCTGGGAGTATGTTCTCTGCCAGGTACGTAGCGCTGGTTTTAGAAGTATGGTAGAAAGCATGTTTTAAAGCTAGGAGGAAATTGTGCTGTCTCCAAAGATCTCTCTAAACCTTACTTGCTTAGTGGAGTGATATACATGTCTTCTGCGCACACAATATTGGAAAGAGTGGTGGTATCAGATCTCCTGGATTAGGCAAAACAGTCTCAGGCATCAAACCAAGAGAAGTGATGAAAGATAACTGCTGATAAACTAGTGTGCTTTCCAAACTGGAGTACCTTTTATGATAGTAAATGGCAATGCAAGCCCATGAAATGGGACAACTCTGACAAAGCCAAATTTTTCCACTATAAGGAATGTCAAACTAAAGATCAGATCTGAAAAATCCTACACTGTTACACTATAAAAATGTAATATTAGTAAAGTATTTCACGTGTTTTAACCACTTGTGTTTTTGACTGCTTGTATTTCTCCCAGCTTGGAATCAATTATCACTGTCTCGTTCTCATGCACTAGCATTCTGTTGTAATGTTTGGGTTGCAAATGCCAAAATGGGGATTGTTTAATTCCAAACAGATTTTCATTGACACTTTAAACACATGCATTTAACACTTTTTATATAAACATTTAGGCTTTGGAAATCTGTTCAATAGAAAACATGGTTTGACATGTTGGTCTTTAAACTACCTGTGTCCCTTCTTAACTCATGTCTGTTCTTTAAACACTGCCTGCCTGCTCCTGCCTCACAAAATTCCACCTGTTGGAGGCGGGCAGCTATAGCTTCCTACTTGCAGGATCCCAACACCTCATCTTCAGAAGGGAACAAATGTCTTCCAGAGAGCAGCTAATTCTAAAGGTGGTAAGGACAGTTTTAAAGTGAGCAGACCTAGAGGAGAAGAATAGTTTAAGCAGTAATTGGAGCATGCAATCTAGCCACACACATCTGCCTTCTACACTATACCGCAACCCATGCAATTGCCCCTGGGTTTCAGGAATTGCTGTGCCCATTTTCTGTCCTGATAACTCTCATAGTCAGGTAAATGCATGGTGTTAAAAGCACTTTTGTAGCTCTTCTTTGTGGAATGAAGTGGGAGAAAATAAGGTAATGATAATGACACGCTGCAAACCCAAGTAGGGAGGAGAGTTTAATATCCGTTGTATGCCAGAACTTGTGGGAAGGGAGGGAATCTTCCTACTAATAACCCTACAACTATCTCACTTCTTGCCGATCTCTTTAAGTGTAGCCCAGTTAATCATGTCAGAAGCTCTCTTTTGGGAAGGCTTAAAAACTAAATTTTAGTTACAGGCTCAGAAAAGCTGCCCTGTTACTTTATTAAACATGATGATTCTGTCTGCACTCCCCTACACAACTACTCTATTTGTGAAAGTGAACTGTTTTTTCAAATGTTTCTATTCCATACAACTCACTTCATATTTCATTTTAGGTTGTAGGTTCAAGGATGTTAGAAGAAATCTTCAGAAAGATATAGGTAGGTTTATATAAAATATATATATACATACACACACACCTGCTAATACCCATGAACACATGCTCTTGCTCTCTTTCGATTTATATACTGTGTATATATATATATATATATATATGGACCACTACACTAATTTAGATCTTTCTTTTTCATATTGTAAGCAAGCACTTTCAAATGCACATGGTGAATTAAAAGTGCATAAATTTACTCTTTTAGTCACTAGAAGCTTGCCTGCTCTCTTAGACTGGAGATTGTATCACATAATCTCTCTAACCAGCAAATCTGTGTTTCCAGATACCATGTGTATCTTCTCAGAAATGAAACAATCATGACAATTAAGCTGTGCCATCTGCATTAGTGTTCAGTTTCCCTTTTACAAATACATGTAGTGTTTCCTTTTACTGGGTGAAAAGTTCCTGAGGGAGTATTGATTTGACAATTGTGTTAATCTGGGCTTCTGTAGTGCTCAATGTGCTTGGGGGAATGCGAAGCTGTGGGCACTGTTTAACGTACTGAGATGTTTTTGGAAGAGAAAAACATCACCTCTTACATGGGTTCGCTACCAATTGAGAGTACTCACTGCTGAGTACGTACAGCCCATAGCCAGAGGCAGTTGTCTTTTATTTTTTTCCTCTGCCGTAACAGGAAGCTCTGATAATCCCAATGTAGGATAGCAAGCTTCCCAAGAAGAGCTAGTTCAAAGCCTAAGCACAAATACTTCTAATCTTTATTTCAGTAACTTGCCAACTTCAGGGTCCTACCAATGAGTATAAACACAGTGTGCATGGTTAACCCTACAGTTCTTCTAGTGTCTGTGTCGGCTGGTCATGGGTAAACCGTACTAGAACCAAAATGTTAGCTGACCAGCAGTTGTGCTAACCACAACATCTCCACTGGTTGCTGTTTAATGCTGTGGTAGTTAACGTGATTCCTCAATCTTTTGTTCTAACACACCTATGCTTTGTAGCAAAGACTTGTGTTGTATCAGCAAAAGTCCCTTCATGACTGCTCAAAGGTGATCAGAAAAGAGGGGACTTGGCTAATGCTGAGAAGAATTTTTAGTTCTTACTGATTCTCACATTAATCCCTGAAATTGAATTGATTAGCATTTTTGTCTATGTAGATCTTAAACTTGATAGGCTTTTTTTATTTGCAAGTGTCTTGGTTTGTTGGCAGAAGAATTAAAGGGGTATGGGACACAGGATATATTTGTGCTCTGTACCAGAGGAGAACTCTCAAAGTATCGGGTGCCAAACCTACTGAACTCCTACCAGCAGCATGGGATTATTGTGCATCACCATCCTATTCTTGATGGAGACACTCCTGACATCGCCAACTGCTGTACCATTCTGGAAGAACTAAGGGGCTGTCTGGAAAACAACCGGAAAACGTTAATACAGTAAGTTCCTATTTCCTTCCTATCTCCACAAGGAATCTATCAATTTCCCTCCAGATGGATGAACAATCAAAACTTTAATGTATAATAAACAATGTCAAATGACAGTTGGCTGGCTTCCTTTAGGGTTAATTCAAACTGTCTGACATTCCCTCTCTTTACCGGGTCTTCTTCTGGCACACACTTGCCCCGTTCAATGAGAAATAATGCTAGGCCTTGTAGTACTGGACACTTGGAGCCTCCCCCCCCTTTTTCCTAGCTGGTCTAGTGGGGTGACCCTGGACGTACTACCTGAAAGAAACTAAAATTCACAGCAGCTGCCAGGGTGACATACCTTGAGCCTTTAGGAAACACTAATGGCTACTAAAAAATATGTCTACATTGCTTCCGGCCATCCACCTTACATAAGGATATCATGGTGCATTCTACTAATCCACTAAGAAATGGACTTTGGGTGGGGAGGAGGAATTTTGATCTAGAGCTAGGATGAGGTATTTCCATTGGATGCAGTGTTTCTTCTTTCCCATTAGGCACCAGAGAAGCTATGGGCATAAAATCTACCAAAATGATCTGATCTTGCTTTCTGTGAATCTAGAACACAACTCTTTGGCGGGGCAGATTCCCACGGGTTTTACCAAAGGACTGGATTTTCACACAACTCTAATGTCCCAAGCCTGTACTGTGAGGCTTGTTTCCTTAGATTATAGAAGACCGTGGAATTGTAGTTGAGGTATTTTTCCACTGGGCTCACAAAAGAGGGAAGTAGCTTCCAGCCATCTTGATCCCTCAAGGATTACCAAGCACAACGAGGCCCCAGTTCTACTGCACTATTAAAACAAGTCCTTCTTTTCTTTCAGCTGTTACGGAGGACTTGGACGCTCATGTCTCAGTAAGCATCTTTTCCCTCCTCCCCCCCATGTCATTGCTTAATAGTGATGCAATTTAGCCACATTCTCCTCTGGTAATAGAACTAAAATATATATTAGTCTGGTGCCTAAAGGAACAAAATGCATTATGAACCAGAGGTTTCTGAGTTGGAAATGGAACTTGGTGCCCTTGCACACTGGAGGCCTTGTGGAGTGGGAAATGGGAGAAGTTTGATAACCAATCTTCTTATAGGAGGCTATAGTTTGACAGGCCTTGGTTACTACAGTTGTTGACAAATATGGGGGAGAACACATCTGGCCTGACCAGGCATCCACTGTAATAAATGGAGCAGGCTCAAGCCAATTTATTTAGGAGTTCATGGTACTGATCAAGCAAGAAACTTCTCTAGTCAGACTTGTTAAAGAATAAAAAAAAGCCCATGAACAATGCACCATAACTCTGTGCACTCAAATATAGAAGTGTGGAGAGACCTTTTGTCTGATTTGTAAAGGAAACAAACTAGACCTTGCCTCTGTCTCCTTTTCCACACCTTCGCTGTGACTTGCCTCCATTCCTGCCAGGGTGGGGACTGCACTCTGCCTGCAGAGCTCCCTGCATGACCCTCAATGAGGGGGAAGCAGGAGAGAGACAGCTCTCGTTTTGTCTGTTTTTTCTCAGCTTAGTTCTCTTCCCCAAAGCCTGAGGGGTGCCAAAAGCTGCAAACACCACAGAAGGGGAACGGAGCTGAAACAACAATCTCCCAAAATGCAAACGCAGCCCTCGAGATGTTACGGGGCCAACTTGTTAAAGTTTTGAATTAAAGTTTGGACTTTCCCTCCAAAAAGCTCTGCAGACAGGAACACTGGGGGAGCCGCTGGGGATGCAGGGAAAACTTGAGCAAACTTCCCTGCTGCTAATGACTGGCAGGCCTGGTTCTGCCCCCAACTGCATCCAGGCTGAAGTATCCATTGTAACAGATCTGTGGACCTTCGTATGATGAAGAAATTCCAGTTCTGAAGTGGCCGTGAGACTCCGGTGGTTGTCTAAGCACAAACATCAGTGAGCAGAAGTTTTATTACATACAGAGATGACTGTTAGCATGCATACTTATGCATCTCTTTTCCTTACAGTAGCTGCATGTCTTTTGCTTCAATTATCTGATGCAATGGAACCCCAAGAGGCAATAGAGAGCCTCCGAGACTTAAGAGGATCTGGGGCAATACAGACAATAAAGGTAAGGAGGCTGTAGGGGGAAGGGAATACTAAAATGGAGAAGACCTCTGGTGTGACTGTGCTTCTGTACTAGGATCTCTCTTCATGAAGAGATGCCTTTGTCTTTCAGAGAGTTAAAGCAGGTCTCTAGTAATTCATGCCCTTACTACCTCTGAACGTTGGGATTGAGCTGCTTTTAGTCACATGCTATCACACCAACTCAACCTCAGTCTGTCTACACCAGAACTTCACATCTTTCCTCCTTTATCGCCAATAGCCATTCTATCCCCTCTGCCTCCCCAACCGGTTGCTCTGTTCTTTACCTCTCTCCCCTGTTGCCCTCCACTCCACTCCCACCTATGGCTCCTAGTAGACGTTGTTGCTTCTTCCTTTATATTACCAAAATCCCTCATTGCGCCTTGATTCTTAAACTCTTCTCTTCCCCAACTCACACTTACATATTGTTCCTATTCTAGCTGTCATTTTCCATTTATCATCTGTTGTCATCCTCTGCCCAGGTTCCATTGCTAGTATTAAACCTACTCAGAATACATAGGTCATAAAACGGGCAAGACTATCGTTCATAAAGCCAGAGAATGTACACCAGTCAAGATCTCACCACAACTTCTAGATCTAATGTTATTTTAAATGCCTTCTAAAGAAGGTGGAGTGGCAGAGAATGCTGCCTACTGCTAGTTGAAGTAGCCGAATAGAATTTGGGAAGCAGGCACACTTCAGCTAAGTCAGAGTGGAGAGCAGAGTAAGCACTGTTTACTGAAGCTAGGGAGAGGATGGGGAGTCCCACCCTGCTTTTATTAGATATGGGAGATTTGTTTTAATTCCCCTGATTGCCTATAATATTTTTGAACACTTGTTATGCAGTTTAAACCATTTGGAATCTTTACTCAAGACTGAATGGGCCTACCAGCACTCTATGTAGATTGTTGTGCCCTATATTCAGCTAGCTGGAAGCAGTATTCTACTTCTTGGACTATATGCAGAGGGAGTGGAGCTACTTATTCACAAATGAAGCAGTTTCCCATTTAATGCCAACCACAACCAGAATTATAATATCTCCAACTTCACTATAATAGGAACACAGGAGTTGCCAGACTTGATCAAACTTAAGGTCCATCTAGTCCAATATCCTGTCTCTGTCCTAACAGTGGCCAGCACCAAATGCTTCAGAGTAAGGTGTAGTAATTGTGCAGTAGGCAGATGTTGGGTAATCTGCCTCAATTGGGTCTTATCCTACCCTAATAGCTAGAGACCTGCCTAAACCACAAAGTATTTAATATCTCTTTTAAAACTTTATTAACATGTCTGTCACATTCAGCACTTCTGCTAAATATGATTGTACGTTTTTCAGCAATACAACTATCTCCATGACTTTCGAGAGAACCTGGCTGCACATCTGTCAACAAAAGATGCAATATTAAGATCAGTATCACGATAAACTAATATTGGCATTATGGTATATCTGTCGTGTACATATGGTATTTTGGCTGAGTACAAGTTCTACGTAGAAAGACATCTCTCGCCTACATGACCTTTAATACCACTTTATTAGTCACTGCTTCTGGCAAAGTATTATCCTAACACCCCATCTCTCTACTGTAAATAGATACAAGACTGGTACTGGAAAGAGTCTTGTAAGCTATAGTAATATCCTGCATTTCAAACTTCCAAGGACTAATTTCTAAGTTCATTCTCTACAAGTATTTCCACACGTGAAGGGAGAAATGTTATGCTGGTGTCCCCTCCATTTCTAATGGGCTTGTTTTAGTACAGTAACTTCAGCAGTTCACTGCTGATGCATTAATTCCCTTCATCAAGTATGTCCTTACCAGTATACAAGTTTCAACACTCTGAACTAGTATTTTGGTTTTTAAATTTTGGCCTTTTCTGTATGTTGCATTTTATGTATTTACTGAATGGAGGTATTACAGGGGATGTCAAATAAGAAATAAAACAAATGCATTATCTAGTTGTATTTTTTTTTCTTGTAAGTAATCAGTGGGAATAATTGGGGGTGGAAAGATTGAAATGGGAATAAAAAGATCTGTGAACTTAAGAGTAGCCAGCTGAGCTCTAAGAGCCATGGCTATTGAGAGCCCAAAAGGGCCTCCTTTTACTCTTCTGTTATGAATGATTTTGAGTGTTCCAGAGCTGTAGTCTAGTTCTTTCCATAAGTCCTTGCCTAATGTAATTTGATGGCATATGCTTGTGTGGGGTGGTCTGGTTCTGTCCTCAACAACTAGGTCAGTATTCTAGCTGAAATCAGTGAAAAGTGATCTAATAGACCTGGAGTAAAGAAATACTATTCAAACCTTTGCCATCATGCTGAGGGTTCCCAAATGAATGTATTTGCTCTTTATGCTCCACATCTTGTAATTCAAAATGGGAGAAGTTCTTAATGACATTCAAGGCTACTCCCCACCACAGTGATCTTGCATTTGAATAAAATTAACTTCCTCAAATCCAAAGTCACTCTGGTGCTTCTGCCATACACAGCACCATAGTGTTTCCAGCTAGGGTAAAACACTAATCCTCTCCCTCCACTTGAGCCATAGTGCTATTGTCTTTTTTTCCAGCAGTAGCAGTCTTTTGCTTTCAGTATCATGGAGCTAAGATAAGGATGGAGCTTTATAGACGACAAGATCTCTCCACTATTTGCCCATTATAACCACCTCATGCTTTTGTCTTTATACCTAATCTGATACCTAAGTCATATGGAAGAATCTCCCTCTCCTCCAAACTATTTAGTTCTCTGAAACTTAACAACATGATAGGTTAACTATTGTAAGAGCCTTAATGCTAGAACTGGATCACCTTAGGGTTTGCAGAAGAGCGTGCACAGTTTTTGAAGGAATTCTCTCAGCGAAGCTCAGACAGGTTTCACTTGGTATGTTACAATAACCAGAACTCATTTTAGTTTGACAACTTTCCATTTTATCTGCTGACTCAATCACTGATCTTTTAAACAAGAAATAAGCACATATCTAACTCCTAAATATTTGCAGTTTGTGGAGAAAAGTGACTAAAGGTTAAAATTTGTTAGGTTTATTAGGACTTAAAATTTTGAGTAATATGGTCCTCAATGAACATATGCCTTGAATGTGGCAGGCTACATGCACTTGACACTGAGTTGTGCAAATATACATGTACAATTTAATTGAGACCTAAATTTTGGAAGGTGTAAATAACATTTTTTGAACTACACTACCCTTTTTGGGACATGGAAAGATTACAGTAGACAGCCTTTTGTCTGTTATTCATTTCAATATAAGTTTCAGTCTCATGTTCTAAATTTACCACCAGTTCATTTTGTACCCAGTCACTGAATGCATGTGTAAAGGCAAATTCCTTCCCAACAAATTGTAACATAGTTAGTCTTTAGACTGCACCATGTATTCTTTTCTCCACTTGTGAAGTGGTTAGTACAAGCTTTTTTAGATCACAGTGGAGATAGTTAATAACTGTAGCTTGCTGCACCTGGGCCTTTATAGGTAGCATAAAATATAGAAATCAGAATTAAAGAAAAGTAGACCATTTATAGATCTCCCCACTTCACTAATGTTTACAAGTAAAGGTGCATAGATGGTCTTATCCTGAAAAGATTAGTTGATTAGAGTTCCCCATTTCTCAGTGACTTCCATACCAAACATGGATTTGTACCAGCACTACAAACTAAAGCTGAGATCTGAGTGTCAAGCTGGGTTCTTCTGTCTTGCCTATCATTAGCACTACAATTCTGCAAGCCAAATTATGGCCCTAAGTGTACCTATGCAACCCCATTGACCACTAATGGAAGTAACTAGTGTTGATGAGGACATAATTTATCCTGCAGAAGCTTTAACTGGCAGGCAGGAGGGGTGACAGAAAAGACACTACTGGCAAATTCCGTAATTCTAATACAGCAGTCAGTGAAATAATGGAGACAAACCCCTCCCCCCATGTTTTTACAAAGTCACTTTTAAAGATAAAACTGCACTTAAGTTTAACAGTTGCTTAAAATGGAATTCAACTTAATACTCTAGACCCCAATTCTGCACATTTTTCCATGTGCATCATTTGATTCCAAGGAGAATACTCATGCATAAAGGCAAGGCACAGGTAGGAGAGGCTGTAAAATTAGGGCCCTAAATACCTGTCAGTTATGAATACAGGAACAGTAATTTTGTTCAGAGGAAAAACTCAAGTTCTGCTCCTTTTTTGTATGTGCAAAGGTTTGTCTGACCATACTTGCTTTCATGAGAAACTAGTAGTTTATGGTTAGATGTAACTTTCTTTTTAACAAGAAAAAGAAATGCTATTTTCTGTTAGTTTTTACTAGCCAAATCCAATCCACAACTTCTCATGCCACAGAAGTCTGACCCTATTTCTTTTATGAAGACTTCTAAAGTTTCAGAGAACATTCTCCAAGTTAGATTAACCTAGACACTTCCATTTCATTTATTTGTCCATGCTGAGAAGCATATTGAATGATGGGTTCAAACCAAAATTTTGACTGTAAGTTCACTCTTGGAAACTTCAGAGTTGGATACGATTGCACGCCCTCCTAGTCAGGAATATTCTGATTCAAGATGATTTGAGCCCCCACCTCTAATTTAGATCTTTAAAGACTTAGATGGTTTAGGCTGTAGCTACTTGAGAGAGAGAGCTGAGCACACTGCACCAGCCAAGAGCAGATAAATACAGTGCTCCAACTTTTGGATGACTGGGGGCTGGTGGCAGAACTCTTAGTGAAGGCATCTCAATACTAGATTTCATGGTCTGATAGTTTGTTAATCTACAGGGTACAGTGCAAAAAAGTGGCACAACAATTTAATTAGATACTTTAGGAAACAGTTTGAAAACAGAAGCTGTCAAGCCACAGCGGGAAGAACTTTTGAAAGCCATGACAGCATGAACGCCATAAAAGCAAAAATATTAACTTTCATCTATTGCTGTGGGATGCAACACTTTCCTTGCAGCTCAGCAGCTTGTCAAATTCATTTGTTAAAGCAGGCAAAGGGTGGAGAGAGAAATAGGGAAATCAGCTTTAATCCTTTTTGAAGAGTGCTAACTATGATCCTGACAGTGTAGATAATTTAAAGCTCCAATTTCAAACCGTGGTTCTGCGGAAAAGACTATACAAATTAATCATATTTCATCATTAGAATGGCTCAATGGAATTCTCAATTATGTACAGTTTGGGGTACATTATTCCTTATGAAAATAGAATTTTTTTTTAACTCTACAGCTATTTCTATCCCATGGAGGAAAACACATATTTGCAACAAAAGCATGAAATATGATAAAGACACTTCAAACTAAGAAGCTATTGGATTTTAATTTCATGGAGTTTGTATCTATTCTGTCAGTTGTCTCCTTTGATTTGGCTAAGGCAAAAATCATTATCCACATAGAAAATTTTCTAAGAGTGCTCAGATTCCTTTATTCCAGAACTGAAGGCCAATCTGCATTGAATCCAAAAATCTGGTCCATATCAGAAGGGTCAAATATCAATCTATGT
Organism: Malaclemys terrapin pileata; assembly: GCF_027887155.1. NCBI lineage: Eukaryota > Metazoa > Chordata > Testudines > Emydidae > Malaclemys > Malaclemys terrapin. Next base: position 144,605,244 of record NC_071508.1, on the reverse strand, counting down.
AAACACATTTTACTAAAGCCAGAGATACTATCTGTACCACCACACACCTTCCTCAAGGCAAACATTTCACCATTCTTAAACTAGTTTAAGTGGGAAAGATTTCTAAACTTCTGAAGCTAAACTAACCAGTAGCTCATAGCAAGAGGAATTACAATGCAGTTCTATCAATGCACATCTATTTCCACTCCCCTCCCCCCACTAAAAACTATTAACATAGGGACCAACTGAAAGTACAGGAAACAAGATCAGAAACCTTGTTAGTGTCTAACAGTTCTGTGTAAGTATCTCTTTCCCAGATATAGCCCATCTCAATATGAATTTTAATAGTCATGCTACTGTCATTTATGAATTAAGTAGTTAAGTACAGCAAATAAACTTACTTTTTTAAAAAACAAGGCACTGGAAAAAATTGAACATTTCTGAATTTGAGATTTTTATTTATTCCACTAAGGAACAGCAGGACAGTTTCTCAGTCTCACTGTGTCTTGGAAATGTCTTTAGTGTGACTTGTAAACCCATAGGAGCAGTATTTTTACCACTGGATTTGATCAATCTTGCATTATTAGCCAATTGGTTAATAAGACTGTTGCACAAACATTTAAAAATAAAAATCTTTTAAATTAATTCCTTCACAGACAACTCAATGTTTCCTATCACAATAACTTATGCTTGAAAATTAAAGCAAGGATATTTAGTGTTTGGTGGAAATATGGGAAGTTTCAGAACCATGCATACACAGGGAAAGATACCCAAATATAAAAAACAGAACTACTCTTTCTACACGTGTATCCGTGAAGATATCTGCAGAGAAAATACATGAAGCTTTCAGTCCTTCAGAAGCACTTTATAGCTACAGCTGATTTATAGTTAAATGGAGTTTCAAAAGTCCAAAGTGAGCCACTATAAGGTCCTGTAAACAAAAAATTCTAGGATACTAAGGACAGGCAGTAATTAATAACTACTTGAAGAGTTATGGCTGTTCCTTATGGAGCGCAAAGTCAAAACTGTTCAAAACCAGAGAATCATTTAATATCGATTTACACTTAATTCTTTTTAATTTCAACGTCCCAGTAAAATATACGAAAACAGTCTTTCCACAAGTATAAAGTGTGGAAACATTTTAAAAATAGGGGAGTCTTTTTTTTTTCCTAATGCAACTGTGATCATCAGATTCCATAATTTAATCTTGGTAACAAATTCTTGTTGGAAAGAATCCTTTTGTTTTGTGGCTTTTGCATGCACTTAACTGGAACCAATTTTGCAGAGTGTCTTCTTAAGAGCTCACCAAAACATAAATCATGCTAGAAAAGAAAAGAAAAATTTAAAATGTACTAAATTTAGAGGCAATAGTTTGATTAGATAAGTTAACAGTGTTATGCATTTCATTATATTATGCACAGATTCATTCCCCACTGAAAAAGAGCAGAGACACAGCTTGTGTCATTACAATAAAATACTGATAGTTCACCATGATTTTTTAAAAGCCAGGTTAAGGCATTAAAAATGAACCCGTGAACAGAAGTGTCATGTATATAACACTCTGGACACTGGGATCAAGTGGCAGTAACAGGCAGTCTTGCATAGGCTCAAACATACTATATGTATATATATCGGATGAAGTTTTTTTAATCATGTTTTTCCTAATCTTTTTGTATGATCACATGAAGAAACGGTGACCCATCAGTTGTAATCTGACTGTCAAAGTCAGTCTATGCAATGTATTGGTAATAGTACTACATCAGTACATTATCACCAGCTGTTGCTTCCCACATCCCCCCTTTTTAGAGAGTTTGACTTTGTGTTTACAGCTTCTGTATCTTCTCACCCATAACCACCATTCTACCAGCAAACTTCAATGAAACCCAAATTTTACGACAAAAGCCACTTTTTAAAATATTAAAATTTCACCCATATTAAAATCCCAATATTTTATAATAAAAATTAAAAAGTTGGGATTTTTTGGTTCTTTGGTTCAGCTGTATTGCTAAATTATGATCCAAACTTGTGGGGAGGGGGGGCCCCCCGCGGGTTGTTGTTTTTAAAAAAATAGAGAGAGAGACATTACATCCCAGGCTAAGTGTCTGAAATATTTTTACACATTAAGATAAAAATGTCGGGGCATTGTCCTTAAGAAAAGTTTCATATACATATAAATTTTCCCTCAGGGTTGAGCTCAAACAAAAAGTTTCAGACTAAGAAACTTACCCATATAGGTAGTAAAAAAATGATAGGAGGTAAAATGCTAGTTTGCACCATCCTTCCTTCTGACAATACGCTAAAATATCTGCATTCATGATGGTTGTAGGATCATAAAGACCTGGTCCACTCATCACAGGTCTGCTCATATACCTGGAAAAGACAAATTAGGTTAGCAGTTAAGTTTGGAAAAGAAAGCTATGGGAAAAAGTAGGTTCCCCCACCCCCAAAAAACAAAACAGAAATTTGCATAAAGAACCATGCATCTTTAACTGCACTAAACATTTACTCCATCCACCAATTAAACCATGAGAGTAAAGTCTGAGACCCCAACCTAAGGCCTTGCCTGTATGAGGATGCATCTCTTGATGATTGCCTGTTCTGTTCATTCCTTCTGAAGCACCTGGCATTGGGCATTGTTGGAAAACAGGATACTGGGCTAGATGGACCATTGGTCTGACCCAATATGGCTGTTCTTATGCGCTTATGGTGGTTTTTTGCACTGTAGCTGCACTGCACCAGCATAGTTTATCTCAACTTCAAATCATATTACATTATAGATGGTGCTATACCAAGGGTGGGCACGACAACCCTTTAAAATAGGATGTAGGATCTAAGGCACCATATTACAGGCTTAAAGAACTGGAAAAGGTGCAGAAGAGAGCAACATGGGAGAGAACCAAACATAATTTGTATGGTAAAATACTTAGGATGGTTTTGGTAACTTCAGCACCATTTAAAACATACTGGAGTACTCCCATTCTTGCTTATCAAGTTGGAAGAAACATTCCTTTTCAAAAATAAAAGGAAAATAGTCTTTTTTACTTTTTTATAACTATTGCGTAAGATTTTCACCATCTTATCACAATGGGCCTTTATGCTTTATTGCTGAAGAAATGGGACAGTTAAACATCACAAAAGGACAGTAAGTTATAATTAAGGCTACGGTTTTGTCACGGAGGTCGTGGAAGTCATGGAATCCGATGGAGGTTGCAGAAGACACGGAATCCATGACTTCCAAAGACCTCTGACTTCAGCCCTGGTGGCTGGGAGCTGCAGGGTCCCGCCGCCTCCCGCAGCGGCAGGGAGCTGTTAGGTACCCCCGCTGCCTGCCCCCATGCTCCCGGCCACCACTGCAGGGCGGAGGGACCACCCCGCAGCTCCCCACTGCTGGGGAAGGGGTATGGAGACCCTGGAGATCTGAGCTCCCACACGTTGTGGGGGCCCCAGAGCTCCCAGCCACCCCGCAGCTGCCACTCCCTTCCCATTTTATCATGGATATTTTTAGTAAGTCAGGGACAGGTCATGGGCTTCTGTGAATTTTTCTTTATTGCCCGTGATCTGTCCATGACTTTTACTAAAAATATCCATGACAAAATCTTAGCCTTAGTTATAATTAACATGAGTAGAGAAATCAAACTTATCAATATTACCTCCAAATATGGTAAGCCAACAAAGGCATATTGAGACCCAGTGTAAGCCACTCTGCTGCACAGAGAAACATAACACAGAAGAATGCATGGATGAGGTACTCTGGAAGTACAAGCTGAAAAAGAAAAATATGCATCAGAACATGTAATTAAACAACATACAGCTTGGTTTGAATTTCTATTTATAAGGTAAATTATTGGTAAAAATTCCCAACTACTATATAGAGAAAAACACTCAAATGGGCAAGTAAACTGCAGAAAGTGAAAACAGCAACTGGCAGAATACACCCTGAAATTTACAGAAAAGTTTATGTATATTAATGAATACCCAAGAAAATTTACAAGCTGGAATGCTCAGATTATGGAAGCTTTTATTACTTATTAATTAGCTACATGCACTGTGAACAGCTTCCACATTTTTTACAACATACCTGTGACATAAGAGTAGAGCATCGAGATATTTCTGCATATGCCCCACATAGACATATCCATGGGAAAAGGAATCCCCAACAGTTTTTATGCAAGAGTTTGTTTTGGATTTTACTATTTTTCACGCTTTGAACTTGATACACTATATATGTACAGTATTTATTAAAACAGACTATTACCAAAACCTTATTTCTGGTGCAAAGTTTTATTAGACAAAAGGAGCATGAACATTGTTAAGCACACCAATATGCACAAATACAAGCAATATGCTTTCTGCAATGTAGGAGGGAACAACAGTAAAATACACATACAATTTGTGGCATATTAGCCAGTTCCATTTTCCTTTGTACAAGACCTTTCAAATACTTAACACCTGCCTTCTTTTTACCATTGTGCTTTCCAGCAGAAGTGTACACACGTAATGCTGATTACTCTCAGATTACTGAGAGCATAAAATACCAGGTAACCCTGCTAGTGCTATTAAGAGATAAGCAGTATAGAAACATATGTAGATTAAATGTAGGTGAAATACCATAAAATCAAGAAAACCCCATGCTCATCACAAAAGTAAAATCCTTCAAAGGCATATATACCAGAAAGAATCTTATCACCTACTCTTTTGAATTATACAATTCTCCCCAAAAGTTCATCCATACATTTGAAATGCTCACAGGATAAATATCTACAAGCGGTTTCATGTAAAATTATTCAATTGCTACTACATATTTCAATCAAGGGTTTATCATAAACTAAAGATTTACCGGTAAGTTAAATTACTAAGGAGTCTACTCTCCAAGTAAAGCACACACAAGACAACTCTTATTCTTTGACTTTGACCAATTTGTGTATCTAGGATGACTGCCTCAGAATGTATTTTGCAGTTTTCTTTCAGTTAGTACTGTCTAAAAGCAAATATTTGTTTTAAACACCTAAAAAGGTCTAACTAGAAATCTATAAACTAGAAGCAAACCGAGTTTTGTTCCTTATGCACATTCTAATACATTGTTTCTTTAAATGACTATTGTCAAACAAAACCAACTTACATCAACACAAACTCAAGTCATCAACTTTCTTTACATTTGTAAAATAATTACTCTTCTTGTCCAGATCATTCTTGTATACTCACCATATGTAACTTTTAGATGTTATTCCAATTATGTAAGCTAAAAAAAGTCTGACCACCAAGCAAGACCTGTTTGCTAGACCTGAAATCTACAAAAATTAAGACTAACCATACGTCTCAAAGCATTCATTTCCCTTACATCTAGGTTTTTGTGATCTGCCCCCACAGCAGAGTATCAGACTGCCTTTTAAGTATTTTAAAACTATGTTATCTTTCTTCATTTCCAGCCTACACGAGAACTAGTTTGATTAGTTTACAGGTCACCATGCATTTTTCCCTAAAGGCTAGGAAGGAAGAAATATTATTTCTAAATACTCAAGAGAAGCTTGGATACTGTTGTGATGGGGGCCGCATACAGAGAGGGAGATGCCAAGCATTATATGAACCAAAACTGGTACTCTAGCGAAGTCTTTATCTTTCATGACTAAAAATGTTCTCCCCTAGAATTTAAACTTCAAGACAATGGATCATGTCCCTTCATGTATTTGTAAAGCATCATGTGCATTTACCATACTCTTCAACGAGTAACGATCGCAAATTCACCTTTTCATAGTAATCTAACTCCACTAGCATAGTAAATACCACGATCAAGATTTTCAATGTACACAAAGCTATCATATAACACCTCATTCATGTATATTGATATTAGGTTAATAAAATATTTGTTTTGAACATGCACATTATAACAGCCTTTTATTAAATTTGTGATAAGATCATAATGCATAAATGTAATGAGTATTTGCCTTCCCCCATACTGTTGCAGAAATGACTGTAAAACAGACTGAGTTGGGGAAACTGTTAGATGCGCAGCTGTTCAGGCACCACTTTCCAAGATGCAGTCTCTCCACTCACCCACCCTCATGCTGCAAAGCTCTCTGGCTGTCTAAGACACATTCTTTTTCAGCTTTGAATTCAGTCTCCATTGGTGTGATTCTACTTAATTCTGCAGAACACCATGATTTACAGTGCAGACTTCCAGAGGCACACTTCACTGCTCTGCTGCCCTATGTTTTTATCTCAATCTGGCCACTCCAAGTCAAAATGAAAGGGATGGTGAATGGGCAAAGACATATTGCGTTACTGAAAATACCTACTTTCTAACATCCATAATATTATTTGTCTGTCAAAGATGCAAGCAAGCTAAAAGTGCTTGAGGCACCAGCATTAACAAATAGGAATATAATTAAGAGTTGTGTCCAAGAATACACAGTATTCTGAAAGAATACTGGGGATATCCTTGGGAAGCCAACCTCCACCCCGGAAATTGTAAGGCCAGATCAGAATTAATTCACCCCCCCCCTTTTTTTTAAACAAACTAGTCTCCTAGATTCTGAACATCAGAAAGTTCAGTGAACCTGGCTTGAGAGATGATACCATTTATTGTATTTCTTCAGTTGCTGTGACTGTGCAATAGATTTTAGGCATATAACAGTTTTCCCCCACTTCAGTGGGTAAGCAAGCAAACTTATTTTGCACAAAATATGAAAGTTCATGAAGTTATTATAAACCTGAACAAACAAAACAGGCAGATGAGCAAGCACACTGAACAAAACATCTTAATAGTAATACAAATGTTCCTAACAAAATGAAAGTAAAAGTGGGATTAAAACATTAAACTAAAAAGCAGTACACACCTTTAATGCAATTTTGACTCTTTTAATCTTTTTGACCTTTTCAACTGTCTTTGTGCCGAAAATGTAAAAAGCAGATTGAAAGAATGTTAGTAGGACAGCTGACAAGATCATCAGCAGATTAATAATAGTCAGAATATTCAAGATTGAAAGTAAAGAAGAATCAGATAAAGAATTCTGTCTAGAAGTTCTATCAAATATACTAGACATTACCAGCAGAACAGAATTTTTAATGGCCTTTTTGATTAAATCAAGATAATAGCAACAAAAATTATTTATAAATTTATGCAAAGAGGAATTCTTTATCATGTAACTTACAGGATTGAGTGTATTACATTGGTCTATGGGATTCTTGTAATCAGTCTTCAGCTCATCAAATGCTATAATCTAGAATAAAATTGGAACAGTTAGGACTCTTCAGTTAAAAAGCAATAAAAAACATCTCACCACAAAATATCATTTATTGGTACAGAGCCATAAGTGCTACGAACACAATCTTAGTAAGGTCGTTTTACTCATGTAAAAGAAATAATTCCATAAACTAAATCACCTAGAGCAACAAAGTATTTGAAACAGGTCTGCTTTGGTTTAAAAAACATTCAAGCACATTTAAATTAGCTTCAGATTATTCTAGACATTTTATATACTCACAATGCTCTGGCATTACATCTTTGCATTTCATTCCCTCATTCCCTTTTCCCCCCCACCATGCAGAGGAGTTATATAGTGTCATTGCAAATAGAATTCAGTCCCACAGAATATATCCATGGTGCATAAAAAAAACCCAGGAGGTTGCACACGTGACACACTTTCTCTGTGCTGAGTGCTTGTCACTTATGCCAGCCAGTTAATTAAAAGGAAATGATCGGAGTCTTTGAAGAGGCTGAATGGATGTTATCTTCACGGTCAGAGTGTGAGATGGCAGGCAAGGGAGATATAGTCAGGAAAAAGTCAAGAACATCTTTTAATGACAGAACTTTTACCATACACTGATGCTTAGGAAAAGGTGAACCTGCCAGGGTGAAATAGAGTCAAACCCATTTTTTGTAAAATGGATACCATGGCACCAAACAAGACCAAACAGGTAATTTATACACAAAAAAGCAAGAACCATAGAAAAATAAGTATGAGAACCAAAACATCAAGTAATCAGTACTATCAGTATCCTTTATATTCAGTGTAAACTAGAACATGTCTACATAGCATCCTTTAAGTTACAATAAAAAGCTTATTAAATAACTACAAAGCAAAAATTGAAACTGAACAAATCTGAATATATGCACACACACTATTCATGCTGGGGAGAAGCACTTAACACACATTTTAATTTATTTCCTCCCTCAGATCCAATGGTACTTCCTGGTTTGCTTAAAGCTGCCCGAGGATGTATCTTTGTGGCATCACTTGGATTATATGAGACTTCTGGTAACAGGGATGTCCCACAATGATGCATCCTGGGACAGATTCAGCAATGGATTAATGGAGAAGAAAATTATAAAATATTTGTTAAAATACTCAGGAAAAAAAATCATCAGTTTATCTGGTACACATCTAAATAGGTATCTTAGCAACTGCAGGGACCAAAACTTTTTTCTTTAATTAATACATAAATAAATAAATAACCCTTAAAATTCTGCTGATATTAATGGCTTAGTCCTCCAAGCTCATCAAGGAAAATATCATCTTTTAATTTATCTTCAAAAAATCCACTCATTTACTTATGAAGTTCATTCCTAAAGATGATCTATCAGTGCTTCTCTCCAAGAGCAGGCATCTCATAGCCACCTGAAACTAGGTTTCCTAAGGTTCCACCATTAGTCTTTTCCCCTCTCTGGCAGTAGAAAATCCAAGACCTTAAATAATAAGTAATATTTACTCAGGATTTACATTTTAAAAGGTAGCAAACCACAGAGGAAAAGAAGCTCACTTTTTCCATTCATTACAAAACGTATTTGACTTGAGACTGAAACATTTTAAACACGTATTCCTTCACATAAAACACCAATATTTAAAAATATAAGACACCCACATTTTCAACAAAAATGTTTAATAAAACAAACCCAGTTTGCATTAGCCTTTGAAAATTCTACTCATCCACAGGTGAATACTGTCAGTTTTGCATCATTAAGGTAATGATAAGCAAGCAGGTCATGTATCTGGACTGGTGAGTTTTCAGGACAATTTTGCAAAGCTGGTTTACACCAACAGGAAGTTACTAAGCATATCTGATCAATTATTTTACAGGTGCCATTTCAAATATACACAAAATAGGGCACTATTCCTCAAACCAATAATCCCTAAGCACATCCAGCCATGGCCAAAGGTCACATGCAACTGGGTCAATTCTGCATGGTGCAGAGTTGGGCTGGGGTGGGGACCACGGTTAGCAATGGCAGAGCGGTCAAATCTTTGCCCCCACCCTGTGTGCACACAGGTGGGATGGAGCTGGCTCTCTGAGAGTAGCAATGGGGCAGGAGGAAGGTGGTTAGCTCTCTGCCCCCACCCCTGTGAATACACGGAGATGTAGAGATAGCTGGGGAGGGGAGTTGGATTCCCCCCCATGTAGAGATGGCTCTGGGAGGTCAGAAATAGGGACAGATCAATCTCTGTCCCCACCCCTAGCAGTGAAGAGGGTGGAGATGGTGCGGGGGAGCCTCAATGAAAGGAGGGGTTACATCTTTACCCCCACCCCTGAGTGCGGGGGGGGGAGGGGGAGATGAAATGGCTCAGGGATGGGTGGGCAGCAATGTGGGGGTGGGTTGATCTCTGCCCCCATTCCTGTGAATGTGGGGGGTGGGGGAGATGGCTCAGGGGAATAAGAATGTGGGGGCCATTACATCTCTGCCCCCACCCTATGAATGTGAGAGGGGAGACGGCTGGGGGGGGGGGAGACAACAACAGTGGGGCGGTTAGATCTCTGACCCCCCACCCCTATGAGCGCGGGGGATGGCTCGGGGGGGGCAGAAATAGGGGTCAGTTACATCTCTGCCCCCCCACCCCTGTGAGCGCGGGGGATGGCTCGGGGGGTGCAGCAATAGGGGGCGGTTAGATCTGCCCCCCCCACCCCTGTGAGCGCGGGGGAGGGCTCGGGGGGTGCAGCAATAGGGGGCGGTTAGATCTGCCCCCCCCCGCCGCCCATGTGAGCGTGGATGGCTCGGGGGGGGCAGCAATAGGGGGCGGTTAGATCTGCCCCCGTGAGCGCGGGGGAGGGCTCGGGGGGGGGCACTCTGCAGCTCTCTCTCACACACACCCGGAAGCGGCCCGGCCACAACGGGAGGCCACAAACGGTGCCCGGGCTCTCCGCCGCCCCCCCCCCCCCCCCCCCCGCGGGCAGGGGATGAGCCGAGCCCCGCCCCGCCCCGCCCCGCTCCCGCTCCGGGCGCCCCGGCCCGGCACTCACATGCCAGATGGCGAAGAAGATGAGGGCGGCGGTGAGCAGCAGCGCCAGCATGTAGCAGAAGGCGGCGAAGGTGAAGGCCATGGCGGCGAGAGCGGGCCGCGCGGCCAGCGGGGCAGCAGGAGCGCGGGGGATGCCGGGCCGGATCGCGGCCGAGGCCGGGCCCGGGATGCAGCAGCGCAGGCGCACTGAGGAACCGCCGCCACCGCCCCGGCCCCTTAGTCCCGCCGTCTGAGCAAAGAGCGCGCCACAGCGACCCCTGGCGGAGCCCGCCTGCGCTGCGCCTGCGCGGGGCATCCCTATCAGTCCCCTGCAGGGATGTGGGGAGCACCGTCTCCCCGCTCTACCCAGGGACATCAGCACCCAGCCCTCTGCAGGAGTATGGGGGGAGCATGGAGTCTCCTTAATGGGACACCAACACCTGTCTGGCCACTCTAGATCTAAACCTGGCTTGTCAGTTGTTCCTTTGTTGTTGAAAAGCTAGCTGTGTGCGTTTCCCATTTACCACATAGTTCAGTAACAAATATCTAGCAATGCTTCATAACCTCACATAGGATAGCAGAGACAATTCAACAGGATATTAGTGTTCAACAGATCAAGACTTTTTAAATGGTACCTCACAAGGCATGCATTGTACAAAGCATATCATAATCATATTACAGTAGTGAATATGGGGGTTCCCGGGTGCTATTTTGAGGTACAGAGTGTCTCAACTGCCCATCTGCCCTCTATAGTAGGTGATGGTCCCCCCCCTCATCTTTTACTTTTCTAGAAGGAGGAGATTGGTCTGTGGTCCAGATATCAGCAGATGAGAGTTTTATTCTCGAGCTGGCAATGATTTAACTACATTGCCATAGAATTAATCCATCTGTGCCTCAGTTTCTCCATCTGTCAAATGGGGGTCCAAACAGGAATATTGTGAGATGTAATTAGCAAATTTTTGTAAAATGTTGTGTAATCCCCAGGTGAAAGATGCTATCAGAGTGCAAAATGTCATTATATTGCCCACAATTTGGTTGTAATGGCTCAGAGAAAAAATGCAATACATATGTTGAGGCTGATACAGATTTTAAGTTAGGACCCTCACCACCATCACCTGCATCATCAGCAGGGTTTCAGCCTTGGGACCTTTAAGCACAAGCATCTACCCCTTTTTTAGATGGTAGCAATAGTAAGCTATTATCTTCTAGGGGACCAGCCACTTGAGGGGGACAAGATGCTTTTAACATAATCAAAACCCAATCCTGTTTTTAATTTTATTTAGTGTCAAGGTGGCATTTACAAAAGTGCTGGCTTTCTAACCCTGGAGGCTACAGCCCAAAGCTAGCTACAGAATGCATCAAGGGAAGCAACAGTTTTAAGCTTATCCACACAGCAAGCAATGCCTGCAGACAGTGATTGGCCTTGCTGCTGAGACTAGCATGTAGTCAGTCCCTTGTCTAGAACTAACATCCCATACTAAATCCAAGTAGGATGCACTTTGAGCTTAATCCTGTACCAGTGAAGTCAAAAGGAGTTTTGCCATTGACTTCATTGGGAGCAGGAGCAGATCCTTTGACCTATATATTTTAAAAAAAATCCTCCTACAAAGGAGCATATGGTGTGTATGATTTAGAGCTATGCATAATTTTGTATGACAGACAAAACATTCTGCTCTGCTTGCTCTTAAAATGGAGCTTTGGCCTGCATTTTTCACACACACGACCTTTATTTCCTTAATTTTTGAAATGAAGATTATATTCATCAACTCCTGTATTTAATTTTTCTAAAATAATTTACATAAAACCATTTTGTAAGCACAGGGAGACTCCAAGACAGGAATGGGCCACCTCGGGTACCGAAATTGTCTGGAGGGCTGGGTAGGGAAGGCTGGGGGAGGCTATGCCTCCCCAAACAGTGAGGTGTGGCCTGGCCCCTGCCCCCTATCCAGCCACCCCAAACCTCCACCCCCCCGACTCCTGCATCCTATCCAAATACCCCTGCTCTCTGACCCTGACCATCCCCGTGGGTGGGACACTCATCCCCTATCCAGTCCCCCCTGCTCTTCACCCCCTGCCCACCCCCGGGACCCCCGGCCCCTATCCAACCCTCCCTGCTCTCCCCGCCCCACATTACCTGTGGGGTGTGGGAAAGGGGGGCTCAGTCCTTTCCCTGTGCATTTCCTCTGCTCATTTGGCTGCTCTCCCTGGCAGTCGGGCAGGGCTCGCTCCCTGTCTGGGCTTGGCTGCTGGGGACAGGGGCCAAGCATGCTGGGGATGGAGGGGGGCCCCTGGTTTGCTCTCCCCCTGTCCCCGGCAGCAGAGTCCAGACTCCTTGACCGCCCCCCTGCAGCCTCCCTGGAACTCCCCCTGCTCCCCACCCCATGACCGCGCCACGCTGCCCAGGCACTGGGGGAACTGTGACTGTGAGGTAGGCAGGGAGGGAGGGGAGCAGAAAGAGACTGGCCAAGGGCTAGCCTGTGCCTCGCTCACCGCGCTGCCGGGGAGTTGGGCTGGCTCTTCCGCAAGCCTGTCCTGACACCGCTCCCTGTCAGGAGCTCGGGGGGCCAAAGGGAAGGGTCCTGTGGCCAGGACCGCCAAGAGCGGGTTCAGGCCCCAGTGAAAAAAAATTTTGGGGCCCCCCAGCAAGGGCAGACCAGCTAAACAGAGCCGGGGAAGCCGGGCCCAGGCAATTTGTACCGGCTTCCCCCCCGCCCCCCGTCGGCCCTGCCTGTGGGCCAGATGTGGCCCGCTGGCCGTAGTTTGCCCCCCTCTACTCCAAGAGGACATGTAACACAATTGGATACAAAACTGAGCAAAGTGAAACTGACAAGTGAGAAAAACATCACCAAAAGTGTTACATTTTGAACACAGAATTTAGCCTAAAGTTCTGAAGTTAGATAACAAAAACCCAGTTCTTGTTGAATAAACACAAGACTGAGACATGGAAGACAGACATACAATGAAAATAAATACAGTGACACAGCAGATAAGATGTTATAAGATTAGCATACTGTGGCTGGAAAAGGGTAAGATGGAGAAGAGGCCAGTTAAGAACTATGAAAGACTCTGAGGAAAAGTTTTGTACAATCCAAAATCAATATAATTTGGGATTTACTCAAAGGAAACAGCAACTACAAGAGGATGAGAAAACAAATAATTTGAGGGGAACTTCAGATGTTTTCCTGCTATATCAATCATATGCAAGTAATTTCAATTAAAAAAAATAGTATTTAATAAAACAGAAACCTGGCTAGCAGCTTCACAATAATTCTTCCAGACAAATATAGCCAGTATCAACACTTTCCATCAAATCAAGAACAAGGTCTGAATAATAAATATAATAATAATTTACATTTGCATTTGCATTTACATAGCACCTTCTGTCTGAGACTCCCCAGATAATTTTGCCAAAATGACTTAACCTTCACAATACCACTATATGTACCCCAGTAGGCGTCAGCATAACACATTATAAAAGCTTTATCGTGCCTGCATCCCTTGGTAGGAGAGATACTAGGATGAGGTCACTAGCGATGAGGAGGAAGGTGATGGTGATGATGAAGGCTAGCACTAACACTTCAGGTTTTTCCACAAGGCCCAGGGTAAGTAATGCAAATACTATGAGTTCCTTATTAGTCTCACTGTTCTTGTGTGAGTATTGTTAGTTCGGGTAATAAAGATAAATTATTCTAGAATGAGCTCTGGGTAGTAGGTATCTGGTTAAAGTAACCCATAACTATAGATCAGGAGTGGGACTCAGGTGATGTGGAAACCGGATGGAAAAAAAATCAGTAAAAACTGAGAGAGAGAGAGAGAGAGAGAGAGAGACCATTCTGGTGGTGCAAGGATTGATGAAGGGCGTGGTGGGAGGAGGTAAGAAAGGGATAGGAAGCAAGAGATGTATCAATATTCTGAGCTGTGAGAGAGGCATATGTAATTGATGGCTTTTATGGTGGCAGGAGGAGTGTTTTTTGCTTAGGGAAGATCACTTGTATTAATGGCTGACACAGCACATTTGTGTGGGAGCCCCTTCTTGAAATATTGGCAATCCATCACTACCATTCTCTGTAGCAGTGTGTCTGGTTGCCTGTATGTGCTTGCGAAGAATGTGCTGCTGAACTTTCATTCCCATCCAGTAACTCATTGCACATGTGGCTTATTTCATGCTGCCATGTTCCTTGGTTAGGCATTAATCTCTTTGTCAGCATACCAGACTCATGCCCCTTACTTCCATTGGGAGTGTAATCACTGTGGCCTACCATGAGCTGTCAGGCTGGTACAAACATACCAGCAAAGCCATTTGATTGACCACCTCCCTATTCCAAACTGCTCTCCCCAGGCAGCTGGAGGGTTCATTCCCATCAGAAGAGGCAACAGGAGGTGAAGCAACAGTGGATGCATGCAGAGCTATTGTATGTGGTGATGTAGGGGAATAAGAAGTTTTAGGCCTGGTCTACAATACAGAGTTAGGTCAACATAAGCTGCCTTGCATTGACCTAATTGGCAGTGTCTACACTTAAATTTAACTTCCACTGACAAATGCCCCACTACGCTTACTTAAAAACTTCACCTCCACAAGCGGCATAGAATCAAGGTCGATATCCTGTCAGTGTAGACGCTGTGTTGCTTATGTTGACTGCTACAGGCTTTCAGTAGCTGTCCTTCAATACCCCACACTGACAGTACAATCAACACAAGCACATCTGGTGAGGACGCACACCAACAACTCAAGGAGCAAAGTGTAGACATGCACAAGTGATGTAATTACATGCTGACGTAAGTTAGGTCAACTTAATTTTGTAGTGTAGATAGGGTGACCAGACAGCAAATGTGAAAAATCAGGACAGGGTGGGGGGGGGGGTAATAGGAGCCTATATAAGAAAAAGACCCCAAAATCAGGACATCTGGTCACCCTAAGTGTAGACAGGGCTTAAACTGGAGATGAAGAGAAGCAGCAGCATAACCCCTCCAGGGCAAAGATATACAGGAAATGTGGTGTATTTACCTTGTTTAGAGCAAAGGACCCAGGGACATAAAGACCATCATTAGCTGCAGCTTTATTGAGTATGTCCATTGTTTCCTGCGTGAAACAAATCCTGCAATCTTAGAGATTGCTTTGGGCAGTAACCCTACAATATTATTCAGACAGGAAACCTCCCAAGTCCTGTTAAGAGACATGCTGTTATCACCTTCAAGCTCTCAGTCAGTACAAGGCCTATCACTCCCCGTGGCCGGTGATATACAAGAGATCAGAGTAGATGATAGAGTGGTCCCTTCTTGTCTTAAGTTCTATGATTTTAGAATAGCAGATGTTGGTATTTTTGGACTATGTGTATCCCCCTCTTAGCCTAAACATGAAGGGGAAAAGAAGAGGAGGAAGTATTTATTTTTACACACAAATAAGCAATAGTGTTGCTAATGTTATTGCTGGCATTTACCATAAAATGCATGTGCAATACAGATATGCAATACATACAGTAGGGACTGTTAACAATATACTGAATTTATATTTATTAGTAGTATTGTTCCTGCTTCAAAAGAATGTGTTTCATCAGCTTTAATACTTACACACATTTGTGGAAGTCACTGAAATTTAATTATTTTGTAGGGAAAACTGGAAGTAAACCAACTGCAATGTTATACCACTAGGATCTGTTCAATGAAGGATTACTTACAGTCAAGATTATCTTTCTAGGACAATAGGGAAAACATTTCCAAAAATAGTTCTATGGACAATGGTCAAATCAATGCTCATTTCATTTATATATTTCACTTCTCAGATCACCCAACAATTGACACTAATTTCTCAGAAATTTCCATGTATATACTTCGTATAAACCACAAAAAATATAATATATACTAAACAAATGTTTAAGGATCACAGCATGGAGGCTGGGAGGAGGCCTATAAGCTTTAATGCATTATCCTTTTACTTATAGATGCATGGATTTTAATCCTGGTTTGAATCCCAAGTGAAAATGTCAATGTTAGTTGATTTCATTGTAAATCCCTAGAAAGCATTTGTCCACATCATAAAATAATAATATAATCAGGCATAAGTCAGTATGTTTCATAGTCTGATCTTAAGGGAGGTTTACCCCAGCACTGGTATGGCAAGCCTGTTGCAGTATATTGGCAGAGTGCGGGGGGGGGGGGGGGGGGGGGGGGGGGAAGAGATCACACAGCACTTCCTCTGAATTATAACTAAGCAAAACTCACTTTCATAAGCACCAAATCTATCCAATAACATAGATAACATTTTCCAATTCTATACTTTGAAGACAATAAATGGCATCCGAGTTTTCAAATATTACTGCCAAGTATTTTCTCTCAAGCATTAGTTTGTTGTATGTGACGCTTCACCCATTTGCTGCTGTACTATGGATCTGTCACACACAGCATGTTTTTAATTCCTATTAATAGGAGACAAACCTCGTTTCTTTATTTAATTGGTTTTAAAAGCACAAGAGAATATTTTAATAGCATGCTATAATCAAAAAGAAAGAGAGAAGTCCAATAGTAAAACAGATATACAGAAAAAAGGAGATGTTCTACACATGTTCATCATGTCAAAAATTGACAAAAGTGTCCCATTTACCAAGTACCTTGAAGTTATTCCACCTAACAGTCACTTCAATCAATCCCATGTTCCAGTTTCTGGTGAAACGAGTAATTGAAGAACAGTTCCGTTTGATGTAACTGGTTCCTAGCTTGTAGAAATGCACAAATTAACCATTTTTCTTGAGCATCAATCTAATATCCCCAAAATAATGAAGAGCCCAGGTAAAGATATTTGTGATTAAGAACATAAGAATGGCCGTACTAGGTCAGACCAAAGGTCCATGTAGCCCAGTATCCTCTCTATTGACAGTGGCCAATGCCAGGTGCCCCAGAGGGAGTGAACCTAACAGGCAATGATCAAGTGATCTCACTCCTGCCATCCATCTCCACCCTCTGACAGACAGAGCCTAGGGACACCATTTCTTACCCATCCTGGCTAATAGCCATCAATGGACTTAACCACCATGAATTTATCCAGTTCTCTTTTAAACTCTGTTATAGTCCTAGCCTTCACGACCTCCTCAGGTAAGGAGTTCCACAAGTTGACTGTGCGCTGCATGAAGAAGAACTTCTTTTTATTTGTTTTAAACCTGCTGCCTATTAATTTCATTTGATGACCTCTAGTTCTTGTATTATGGGAATAAGTAAATAACTTTTCCTTATCCACTTTCTCCGCATCACTCATGATTTTATATACCTCTATCATATCCCCCCTTAGTCTCCTCTTTTCCAAGCTGAAGAGTCCTAGCCTCTTTAATCTCTCCTCATATGAGACCCGTTCCAAACCCTTAATCATTTTAGTTGCCTTTTCTGAACCTTTTCTAGTGCCAGTATATCTTTTTTGAGATGAGGAGACCACATCTGTACGCAGTATTCGAGATGAGGGCGTACCATCGATTTATATAAGGGCAATAATATATTCTCAGTCTTATTCTCTATCCCCTTTTTAATGATTCCTAACATCCTGTTTGCTTTTTGACCGCCTCTGCACACTGCATGGACATTTTCAGAGAACTATTCACAATGACTCCAAGATCTTTTTCCTGACTTCTTGTAGCTAAATTAGCCCCCATCATATTGTATGTATAGTTGGGGTTATTTTTTCCAATGTGCATTGCATTACATTTATCCACATTAAATTTCATTTGCCATTTTGTTGCCCAATCACTTAGTTTTGTAAGATCTTTTTGAAGTTCTTCACAGTCTGCTTTGGTCTTAACTATCTTGAGCAGTTTAGTATCATCTGCAAACTTTGCCACCTCACTGTTTACCCCTTTCTCCAAATCATTTATGAATAAATTGAATAGGATCGGTCCAAGGACTGACCCTTGGGGAACACCATTAGTTACCCCTCTCCATTCTGAGAATTTACCATGAATTCCTACCCTTTGTTCCCTGTCTTTTAACCAGTTCTCAGTCCATGAAAGGACCTTCCCTTTTATCACATGGCAGCTTAATTTACATAAGAGCCTTTGGTGAGGGACCTTGTCAAAGGCTTTCTGGAAATCTAAGTACACTATGTCCACTGGATCCCCCTTGTCCACATGTTTGTTGACCCCTTCAAAGAACTCTAATAGATTAGTAAGACACGATTTCCCTTTACAGAAACCATGTTGACTATTGCTCAACAGTTTATGTTTTTCTATGTGTCGGACAATTTTATTCTTAACTATTGTTTCGACTAATTTGCCCGGTACAGACGTTAGACTTACTGGTCTGTAATTGCCAGGATCACCTCTAGAGCCCTTTTTAAATATTGGCGTTACATTAGCTAACTTCCAGTCATTGGGTACAGAAGCCGATTTAAAGGACAGGTTACAAACCTTAGTTAACAGTTCCGCAACTTCACATTTGAGTTCTTTCAGAACTCTTGGGTGAATGCCATCTGGTCCCAGTGACTTGTTAATGTTAAGTTTATCAATTAATTCCAAAACCTCCTCTTGTGACACCTTAATCTGTGACAGTTCCTCAGATTTGTCACCTACAAAAGCCAGCTCAGGTTTGGGAATCTCCCTAACATCCTCAGCCGTGAAGACTGAAGCAAAAAAATCCATTTAGTTTCTCCGCAATGACTTTATCGTCTGTAAGCGCTCCTTTTGTATCGCGATCATCAAGGGGCCCCACTGGTTGTTTAGCAGGCTTCCTGCTTCTGATGTACTTAAAAAAAACATTTTACCACCATCTTTGGAGTTTTTGGCTAGCCGTTCTTCAAACTCCTCTTTGGCTTTTCTTATTACATTCTTGCACTTAATTTGGCAGTGTTTATGCTCCTTTCTATTTGCCTCACTAGGATTTGACTTCCACTTTTTAAAGGAAGTCTTTTTATCTCTCGCTGCTTCTTTTACATGGTTGTTAAGCCACGGTGGCTCTTTTTTAGTTCTTTTACTGTGTTTCCTAATTTGGGGTATACATTGAAGTTGGGCCTCTACTATGGTGTCTTTAAAAAGCGCCCATGCAGCTTGCAGGGATTTCACTTTAGTCACTGTACCTTTTAACTTCTGTTTAACTAACCCCCGCATTTTTGCATAGTTCCCCCTTTTGAAATTAAATGCTACAGTGTTGGTCTGTTGAGATGTTCTTCCCACCACAGGGATGTTGAATGCTAATATATTATGGTCACTATTTCCAAGCGGTCCTGCTATAGTTACCTCTTGGACCAGCTCCTGCGCTCCACTCAGGACTAAATCTAGAGTTGCCTCTCCCCTTGTGGGTTCCCGTACCAGCTGCTCCATGAAGCAGTCATTTAAAGTATCGAGAAAATTTATCTCTGCATTTTGTCCTGAAGTGAAATGTTCCCAGTCAATATGTGGATAATTGAAATCCCCCACTATTATTGAGTTCTTAATTTTGATAGCCTCTCTAATTCCCTTAGCATTTCATCATCACTATCACCGTCCTGGTCAGGTGGTCGATAATAGATCGCTAATGTTATATTCTTATTAGAGCATGACATTTCTATCCATAGAGATTCTATGGAACATGCAGATTTGCTTAAGATTTTTACTTCATTTGATTGTACATTTTCTTTCACCTATGGTGTCACTCCACCCCACCCCCACATGACCCGTTCTGTCCTTCCGATATATTTTGTACCCCGTAATGATTGTGTCCCATTGATTGCTCTCAGTCCACCAGGTTTCTGTGATGCCTATTATATCAATATCCTCCTTTATCACAAGGCACTCTAGTTCACCCATCTTATTTAGATTTCTAGCATTTGTGTACAAGCACTTTAAAAACTTGTCACTGTTTATTTGTCTGCCCTTTTCTGATGTGTCAGATTCTTTTTTATGTGAATGTTTATCATCTGATCTGGCCCCTACTTTATCCTCTTCCATCCTCTGCTCCTGACTGTAACCTAGAGATTCTCTATCATTAGACTCTCCCCTAAGAGAAGTCTCTGTCCGATCCACATGCTCCTCTGCAGCAGTCGGCTTTCCCCCATCTCCTAGTTTAAAAACTGCTCTACAACCTTTTTAATGTTTAGTGCCAGCAGTCTGGTTCCCCTTTGGTTTAGGTGGAGCCCATCCTTCCTGTATAGGCTCCCCCCATTCCAGAAGTTTCCCCAGTTCCTAATGAATGTAAACCCCTCCTCTCTACACCATCGTCTCATCCACGCATTGAGACTCTGAAGCTCTGCCTGCCTACCTGGCCCTGCGCGTGGAACTGGGAGCATTTCTGAGAATGCCATCATAGAGGTCCTGGATTTCAGTCTCTTCCCTAGCAGCCTAAATTTGGCTTCCAGGACATCTCTCCTACCCTTCCCTCAAGAGATCCGCAACCTTCGCACCAGATAGGCAAGTCACCCTACGGTTCTCCCGGTCATCACAAACCCAGCTATCTACGTTTCTAATGATCGAATCTCCCACTACTAATACCTGCCTTTTCCTTGCAACTGGAGTTTCCTCCCCCGGAGAGGTAACCTCAGTGCAAGAGTCAACCCCAGCACCGTCTGGAAGAACCAGCTATGGGAAGGTTTCCCTCTGCTCCCGTTGACTGCTCTGCTTCCCTGGGCCTTTCATCCTCCTCAACGGCACAGGGGCTGTCTGACTGGAGGTGCGACAATTCTACAGTGTCCCGGAAAGTCTTATCAACATACCTCTCTGCCTCCCTTAGCTCCTCCAGTTCCGCCACCCTTGCCTCCAAAGTCCGTACGTGGTCTCTGAGGGCCAGGAGCTCCTTGCACCGAATGCACACATATGCCACCCGCCCACGGGGCAGGTAATCATACATGCTACACTCAGTGCAATAAACTGGATAGCCCCCACTCTGCAGCTGGGCTTCTGCCTGCAATGTCTCCTAGTTAATGAAGGGGTTGTTTAAAGCAAGAAGTTTTGAATGTAATTTGGTTTATAGGTTTTAAGGGGAATAAAGGGTATAAGATAGAACCGGCAAGGGACCCGCGCTCCCTTCCTGCTCCCCTTCCAAACTCCCTTGCGAAACTCCCTGTTAGTAGCCCTTATTCTAATTTGAACAAGAGTATTCTCAAGCTTAAAATGAACAATAGTATTGCCAGTGTTAGGCCTAAAACTTCTGGAAGCTTTATAGAGCAAGTTTTGCAAACTTAAGCTGCAACTTGTGGTCAAAAGACACCTGCAACCAGACAACGTTTTATGCTGACTCCTACATGGTAAAATAGGTCATGCCCATGGGTATGGCTTATTAAGACCTCCTTTGAAACTTGTGGTTAAGAGATGCTGCAGCCAAAGAACTGATTCCTATGTGGTTTTGATGGGCTAGGCCTTCAGGCACATGTCATCAAAATAATCTTACCCACAATCAAGACAATAGCCCATTTAGAGGTAAGTTATGTCCTTGTAACTTACAAAAATTAAAGAACATTTGGCTATTAGAAAAACCACAGTCGAGACAATGGGCTATATGGACATAAGTTATCTCCTTGTGCATAACTTATCAAACTAAAACAGCAATTGGCTACAAGAAAATAAGCATAAATTATGGAGAATTAGAAATTCAAGCATCCTCCGCAAAATAGGTCACCACTGCCTCTGCCCAAAAGAAGGGATGAAAGGGGAGATGCAGCCCCTTCTTAGTGCCAAAATCCTCAGCTGACCTCAGGGACCCAATACTCCAACCACTTCCCCTGCCATCCCAGGAACTAAAAATCCCAACCCAACTGTCACAACCTTCTGTCCCCACCCGCACCCCCAGCAACTCTTACGGGGCAATTATGTACCTTCTATACGAAAATCAGCAGCACATTGAAAACTGAAAGTTTGTGGGCAGAGTAAAAGACCTTAGGTTGACATCTTAAACAAAGAGAAAATGCATCTAAGTCCCTTGCACTGCTTTGAAAATCTCAACCATTGAATTTAACATCAAAATAAGGAACATGAGGGATACTGTATTGATTGGGCTGAGCTGGACCAGGGGTAGAAAAATGGAGGAGGAGAAGATGGAGGGAAGAGGAGTGCAGCATAGTTCTAGAACCTCTGCCTTGTATGTTAGGGTTAAGGACCAGGCTAGCTGTAGGGAGAATAGCCCAATGGTTAGTGTAGTAAGTTGGGACTCAGGTGAGCTGGGTTTGATTCCCTGCTCTGCCTTTCTGCAGGACCTTGGGCAAGTCACTTGGGATCACATTTTTAAAGGTGTTTAGATGCCTAAAGAGGCAGATACCCGGCAGCACTTACACATCCAATTCCTGTTGATTTCAAAATGAAAATCCTACTAGGTTCCTAAATACCTTTAAAAATCTGACCCTTGGTCTCTCTGTGGTTCAGTTCCCCACCTGTAAAATGGGGTTAAGAGCACTTCTGTACCTCACAGAGGTGTTGTGAGGGTAAATACATTATAGATTGTAAGATACGGTTGTGAGAGGGCATCTAAAGATCTAAACTAGATAGAATGTGCTGCATAGCAGATGCATATACTTGACCGTTCCTCCATAAACCTAGCTGGCAGTTTGCTTTACATTTCTGAGGCCACAATTGCACATTCAAAGTTGTGGGTAGAGTACATCTTCAGGGGATCCCTTGAGCTAGCCAGTCCTCCTAGTTGAATTAATCACATTCACAAATCACGGCAGGATTTGTGGATGTCAGAGCAGATGGCACAGCATGGGGGAGCAGGGCAGGCATGTTTTCCTTCCAATTATCCATTAGGATTTTCCAACTGGCTCTGTATTAAATAATAAATCCTTATAAGGAGGATGCATAAAAGTATCACTCCTGCCCTACTCAGATTGATTGTATTGGAGCTCCCTTCAGACAGGTGGGCAGCTGGTCCCCTTTATCTCCTGACCCCCTTGCACAAACAATTGCTGATGTATCCTTTCCCCCAACACACCCTTTTAGTTTTTCTCCCTCTTGTCTTTTCTATCCACCCCTCCCTATTTCTCCACTGATGAGAATGTTACAGCACATGTTGCTCTGCATGGGAGTTTCAATGTAGCTTATATAAGTGCCATGAGAACGGAGAAGCCATACTCCTGGAGCTAGCTACCTTATGGGCTATCACAGCAGCAGGGATGGATAGTAGGTTCCTTCCAGAAAACCCCCATGCTGCTTTTACCCACATGAGCAGAACTACATTTGCAGTGAGAGGGGGACTGACTATCCTGTACCTATCCCAAACATCCACATCTCTTCTGCCCACACCCTCTGCGCTATTCTAGCTTCCTGCTGGGGAACACTTGTTTAATACATCGAAACGATTCGAGGGGTCAGATTAAGCGGAGTACAATCTCAATGAGGATCAGTTAATTTAGGTAGGAGCCATCTCTGCAACACCAACAGTGAAAATTACCTAACTGAGAGGATGTTTGAGGTTCCCAAAAGAGTGACATGTTACAAAATGGTTGTGGGGAAATAATCAAGAGGTGAAAGAGGCTGATAAACTTCACCTATTTTGTAAATCTAGTCTAAAAAAAAAAAGTTTGCTTCAATTCCTGGTGTATTAAGTAGCTGTCTAGTACCTCCAACCAGACCAAGGACTACATTGTCCTAGGTGCTGTACAGATGGATCATAATAGACAGCCCTTGTTCCAAAGCATTTATACAATCTTAATTTAAGACACATCATAATAGTGAAGGGAGTGATGGGAGGGAATAGAGGAAAGGGTTACAGTGATAAGAGCATATTTCTGCATAGAATAGAAGTGGCCTTTTCATCCCCTGCTAATCAAGATCTGTAAGTGAACCAGAACCAGTATTCTCAGTTTGCTACCACACAAGTGATAAAGATCAGCAGTTGATAGAAAATTTGAATAGGGTAATTGCTCAGTTAAACTTTTCAATACAAAGTGTCACGATCAATAATAAATATATATATATATATATATATATATATATATATATATATATATATATACCCTGTTTCCCCGAAAATAAGACAGTGTCTTATATTAATTTTTGCTCCCAAAGATGCGCTAGGTCTTATTTTCAGGGGATGTCTTATTTTTCAGAAATGAAAAATGCCTTATTATCGGTGGATGCCTTATTATCGGGGAGGTCTTATTATCGGGGGGATGCCTTATATTACAACGAGAGGCAAAACTGTAAGTAGGCCTTATTTTCGGAGGATGTCTTATTTTCGGGGAAACAGGGTATATATATATATATATATATATATATATATATATATATATATATATATATATATATATATATATATAATCGATCGAACAAGTTAAAAGCAAAAGTCAGAGCCCTGTATATTACACAGCTGTGAAATTTGCCACCAAACTGCACTTAAGAATTTAAGCATTCATAAAGAGTTGTGGTTGTAAAGGAAACCCTGAAAACCACAAATGGAGCATAAGCCAGTCCAGTGTTGTCTACCATAAGCAACAGCTCAGAGGTGTAAACTGCCCATTCATCTCAGTCATGTCGATTCTGAAACCGAACAATAAATTAACATTCATATCTGTAGTGACTTCACTGCTGATCATTTTGGCAGAAACATCCCACAATCCCAAACTGCTTCCTATGACCTCTAGGGAGCCAAAAGCCACCCCCATCCAATTACCAAGAGTGGTTACTTACTGTGGCATTCCCTAGGGTGCAATCTGGACTGATGAACAGCTGTCCCCCCTCAATTCTCCAACCTGGGATGCCTTTTACACTGCTTCGCTGTGAGAGCAACCACTCCTTGTCAGCTCACGCACAGCCCCCAGCATGTAAATCACTCCCAGCTACATTGTACGAGTGCTGTAGCCAGCCACTCATGAACTACACTGCAGGGCAACACCACCAGCGAATTCCCAGTCCCAGACTTTCCCTCAGCAATGTGCGTCTTGTACTGGCCAGCACACTCCTGGACAAGACAAGCTCATATAAAGTCCGTCATTTTATTAATAGAATATGGTATGCACAAATCTTGTTATCCCAAATGGAGTTTCCCCATCCACTTCAATCCAAACACACTGATTTGAATAAAAACAAAACCAATTTAAAAATCTATTATTTCTATAGTTAATAGGTGACTACAAGTAATGAAGCATATAAGTCAGAATTGGTTACAAGGACATAAAAGGCAAAACACAAACAACACTTAACTTAACAAGCTAAGTGAATACAAAGCAAAGGTCTCTCACCCCACATATTCCAGCCGTCTTATTGGCTGAACGTCTTTCAGTCAAGATCTCACCCCGCCCCTCCAGTCCAATGCTGCTTCCTTGTTCTTCAAGTCTTGATGATGCTGTTAGTGGAGAGCAAGGGGAAGATGATTGGGGAATATGTGTGTGTGGGGGGGGTCTAACTTCTCCATTTATAGCCCTTTCTCTTGCGCAAGAAGAGAAACATCTCCAGCTGATGTTCAGGAGACAGAAAGTTGGTGTGGCCAGGAACTTTAACCTGCTGGTTTGTCAAAATATAGATCTCTCTTGCCCAAGAGTGGCCACTCAATCAGGCAGTGGTCCATTTGATCTCACAGACACCTGGCTGAGGCCCTGGCTAGCCTTTTGTCCCTGTTGAACTTGTCTGTCATTGCCCTCCAGAACATGTCCTGAGTAATATCATACAGTGGAATTTTATATCTTTACATACAGTGTTGCCACACATTTTACCAGGTCAATAATGATCAGCAAATCATGAATTTTCAAATGATACCTTACATAGTATGCTTTGTACAAAATTTAACAGTATTGCAAAAGGGATGAATATGGGGCTACAGACTGTCACAGTAGGCATTTACCTTAACTCTGTACTTCCTGGTTTTCAGAAGTTTGAGTGGCAAACCCGCATTCTGGAATGGCACAAGCTATCATAAGGCAATCTTAACTCTGCGTTAATGACGTGAACCATTAATAGCAGCATCTGTCGTCACTGCTAGGACCTCCGACCCCAATACAATATAAAGGATAACATCCCCAACCACCACTCACTTTCTTCCTCTAAATATTCTGCAATTCCACACAAAGGCAGTTGTCTCATTGCTTATGTGGATCTCCACTGTAGAGAAGTAACAGGCAGGCTTCCAGCACCAAAGGAGTGCACTGTGAGAAATCTTTCAAGCAGTAGTTACAGGACTGCTCTGCCAAACAGTCACAGGTCTAGAGGCTAAATCCAAAGAGTTTCCATCTTTAGAGCTACAAATAGCTCTCACCGCAGGTTTTCTGCTTTGACAAGCACTTCTGCTTATTCACAGCATTTCTTTGCAGCCTTTCTTGAATATTAGCAGGTTTTATTGTTTTATCGACTCCCTAGATTGGCCAGGTCATCCCCCATCCCAGGCGAGTGAGGAAGGGTGTACAAAAGTCATCTGAACCTTCTCTGGCAGAGAGCAGGGAGGGGGCTGAGAACTAGGGAAGCAAAATTAATCAAGAGCAGAGCTAGATCAAAAGGAAGAGGTAAGCAAGGAAGGGGGAAGTTTGGTTATGGCTACATTACAGAGCTTATAGTGGTGCACTGCACCACTATAGCGCTCCTAGTGCAGGCACTAAGTTGGTGGAAGAGTGCTCTCCCCTCGACTTAATTACTCCAACCCCTGCAAGCTGCAGTAGCTATGTCAGTGGGAGAAGCTCTCCTGCAGACATAGCGCTGTCCACACTAGTGCTTAGGTTGGTGTAACTTACATCGCTCGGGGGGGTAGCTTATTCATACTTAAAACTTATACCAACTTTAGCTGTGTGTACACATAGCTAACTTCTACAGCATAGCTTCCTCTGAATCATTTAGCTGGGACCAGAGGCAGGTTTATGGAATCAAAGCGATGAACTCAATCGACCCTGTCCATGGTAGCATGGTTCCGTTAAAAGGGGGTCTAATGACTGCTGCCCTGAAACCCCACACAAGTATTATTTGTGCTAAGGCCCATTCTTGACTGTGTCATCTTATACTCCCGTTGCACAGGTGTAAAGAGTGCTACCATTCCAATTTGATCATATTTTTTACAGCGACCCAAGGCAATGGAGAATCAGGATTCCATTTGCTTTCCCCAGCTGTGACGATGCTAGTTAAGGGCAACAAAGTTAGCCCTATTTTATGGAAGATGAAGCCTCACAGGGGTAAGAGGTAGAGACCTCCCCAATTGCCACAGTCAACCTTGATCCCACGGGTGGAGGAGGAAAGAATCATGGCATGGCACTTGTACTCTTCCCACCCACCAGGTCCACTAGCTCCTTCTCTCCCAGATGGGCCCACTCACAGTGTCTGTTGCTTAAAGGAGAATGGAATAAAGGCCTATTGTGGCTAGTTTGCACGTGGGCCATGTGTTTAGACCTTGCCCAGCATTCTGTAGGTAGCTAAAACAAGAAACAATAGTGATTTAAGTATTCACATTTTATTTAAACCAGTACAAGCACCATGCTTAGCAAAAGATTTGGTTTAAAAATAAACATGCAGTGTGAACTAGCAGAGACTAAATACCAGATGGAAGTTGTGCCAGTTATTGACGTTAACAGTTACATGGAATGGTTAGATTAATAAGACTGACCATCAATATTTCAAGGCTCCTGATCTTTTTACCATCCGTAGCACTGGCAGCTTGCCTTGGCATACATAATCAGCACCCAAAGGTAACATTGTACACCTGACCCAACGTAATAAACGCAAAGGAAGAAGTGGAGAGCTTCCACTGGAGCCTTTACTCCCATCACAACTCACTTTTGCAGTCTGAGCGGAATGCTGAGACACGCTTACATTCCAAAGCACAACTGAGAAATCCCAGAGCGATTTTTTTAAAATCGGAATTCCCTTGCACATTTAACTTTGACCCTTAGCATTAAATTAATGTAACTTCTGGACTAAAAGTCGTTTTATAGTTTAAGACACAAAAATATCAGCTGAGTGGGAATGTACAAGGCACCTTTACACAATACATTGGAAAGGTGTAGGTCCCAGCATTATTGACATTCTGGTCTATCAAGGGAGGCATACATAGTACAAGAAATACTTTTAAACCACCAAATAGTGCATTTAATTTTTTCACGAACATATGCAATATAACCAGTCCATCTTACGAAGTGAAAACATGCAAAAACTCATGCTTTAGTCAGTTTGGCTTTTTCCCCTCACACACAGGATTACAAGAGATTCCTCCCACTCCTCCCTGCCGCAGACACCTATTTGAAATTTAAAACAGCCAAATTAAGTGTGGCAGAAAAACACCACCGGTTGGAGACTTTTAAGTAAAGTTTCTGGTCAGGAAACATTTTTATGGCTGAGTGATTGACTCCTGAAAAAAAATAGGAGTTTCTAATGGAAAATGCTGAGCGACCTTTAGCTACAGAGGTTAACAAGTCTCATGATAATTTAAAGCACGCCTCTGCCCCATGTTTTGAGTACTCTTTAGAGATCTCCGAAACACTGGCAGAGAAGAGAGGAGTTTGGTTACATCAGACAGGCATAAATTAAACTAACAATAAGCAAAGTTAGAATATACTGGCTTTCTGAACACCATGTATCTGCCTCCTGCTAATCTTCATGGGTAGCTGTAAAGAAAGGCAGTTCGAACAACAAGATTGGGTAGTCAGCGATATGATAGCATTACAAATCTCACATCCACAGTAGAGATTTGAATGGGGTTAGTTATGCCTTTACTGTACACTACCATATCTCAGAGCTAGTCCTGGGACCTTGAGAACTGGACAGTGGGCAGCAGGAGACTGTACAGTATCTTGACATATATTAAGTGTAGATTAGCCCTAAAACAGCAGCTGTTCTCCGCAAGGACTCCCCTCACAGTAGCTGCAGTTACTTCCCTCCCTTTTGCTGCAGAGCTGAGAAGAAAGGGGACAAAGACAGCACTCTACTCCCACAACTTACAGAGCAACACTGCTGCCTGGTCCACCAAGGCTTTTCGGAATTCATTGCCTATGTAGGCCTTACCCATCACATCAGTCTTCAGAGCGGTCCCATATGACTGGGAGTTAGGCAATGGAGGTTCTTGAGAAGCAGCATAAAGGGAAGACTCTGGGGTATGGGGTGCAGTGGAGGGAAGTTAGAATATAGGGCAGCAGGAACATCGGAGATCTGAATGGGGTGGGTGGAATGGTGAAGTGCTGAAGAAGGGAATGGGAAGAACTGAACAGGAGGAAGCGCTCGTGATATGGGGAATCAAGGCAGGAGGAGACTATGTGCGGAGAACTGGTGACACCCCAGGTGACTCTCACAGAATCACTTAATTTGTAAGTACAATTATAAGTTTAGCATAGAAAACCCCATATTTTCATCTAAAAAGACACTAAGAACAGTTTTCTTGATGGGGCACATTTTCCCCCCCTTTATGAGCATTCTTCCTGCTAAGCCCTGTGCAAGTAGTAAAGTGACTATTGCCAGTCCAACATAGCATGCAAAGCACACTGGTCTGGTTAGTGCTTTACAAATCCAGTTTTCCCACCACAAGCTAGGCTGAATATTAAAGAATGTCACAGGCTCACAGCACAACCGGCAGTTTCTTTCTGCCCTACTGGATTTTGACATCACAATGCCTTATAGTTCATGCAATACAAGTGAAGCAAGACCTTCAAGTCAGATTTTTTTTTTAAATTGCTTTTGCAAGTAATACCAATTTAAAAAGACCAAAGCCTTATTTAACTAAAGAAATTGCTTCTATTGATCTGTAGCACAAGACAAAAGCACATTTTTTACAATCAATACACATTCTGTCCAGGGAAATGTTGGATTTCAATACATCAACATAAGATCTTATTTCCTCCAGTTAAAGTCACTTTTCCTACACTGAACTAATGGTCTCTCTCACTCACATCATAGCCTGTGCACATTGAAAAGCCCTCTGATGTTTGAGAGATGTGTGTGTGAAGGAGAAATAAATCAATAAGTCAAGCTAAACATGAACCGCGGCAACTGAAGAGCACTGCATGGGTCGTCTTAAACAGAGTCATGTTTAATACTCTTACACAGCATGTGTTTGCAAGAAAACACGCATTCTCCCAGCAAAGGTTTTACAGAATGAAATACTGGCCTCCCAATTTAACAACTGATTAATTCACTCCTCCTCACCAAAACACACATTATTAGGCAACTGTACTTTAAGCTACAGCTGTTCATGATTGGAAGCTGCTCATGAGAAGCCACTTATTCAGTAGCGTGACAAACACTCATGTGAGTCATAATTGAGATACTGTCACAGGATTACCTGTTTGCCAGTGCATGGGCTAACCAGGATATCCCAACTCAAACGACTATTCTACTTTGATATAAAACAGACCCTTTAAAAGGTTAGTTTTTAGCTATATTATAAAAAGTACTATTTTCATATTAGAATTTTTGCTATTTTACCAAAAAGAGATGAAACTTAAAGATTGAATGAGGTTACTTATGCGCAGAAGTCCTAGCTGGAATGTAGTTTTGACTGACAAGCAATTAAGCTAGGAGACCTCCTTTCATAAAAAAAGGATACAAGATCTATATATGGCCAAGGTTTCTCGATAACAACAAAATCAGACTATTCTAAATCACTCACAAGATCTTAAGAGCTTTGAACCCCTGCACTCCCAGGTCTTTACTGATGGGAGCAGATAGCTGGCATTTTAAGTCGAGGTGTGTTTTATTTTATAAATGTTTAATTGCACCACTAGGCATTAGAAAACATGTTACTTAGACCATTTAACAAAGGTTAGTTTTTACCAAATTTGGAGTAAATAGTGTAAAATTCTTAGTCCTTTTAAAGCTAACAAATTAAAGGCACACAATATTAACAGTTGTTCATATAACAGGTAATGTGAGTGAAGCGGTTAATTTAGTGTAATATTAAGTCTTGCATGTAAAAATCCAGAATGCATGTAACCAATATTGTAATTAAGCCCTTAAGAGTTATAAAATAGTCTTACAGAAACTAGTTTATGACTGACTAGTGGTCATAGAACTTTGCCCTGAAATTTAGTTAGATTGACTCACAATCAACAGAGATACTTACTAAAATTAAAGAGAATCAGTACTGCAAAGTCCTAAAAAGAATGTTTTTCATGTGAAGTTATGTTTGTCATATAAACACTTGGTTACAGTTTAATATTAACACTTCCATAGACTTTAATTTGGGAAATTCAAAAAAATTCTCAATTTTAACAAGTGGCCATATGCTATTTTAACATATAAACTGCTAGTATACAGGATCTGTCAAAAGGATGCATTTGCAGCTCATGAAAAGTTAGTGTCAGCTTCCAAATGTTTGTAAATAGTTAACAGTTTCTGAACTGAACTGTAGTAATTATAGAAATATTAGTCACAAGAGTGCACAAAGAGAATCCCTGCAGAGAAGTGCTTCCTTTTAGAGTTCTACACAAGGAAACACTTTGCAAAGTTTTACTTCACGGAGACTAATCTTCCTCTCCTTCCCCAAACTTTGTACAAGAAATATACTGCAGGAAACTGCTGTAAATATAGTGCATTTTTAGGCGCAAGTATTCATGTCTGGTTCCAGTATTGTCAGGATGGTATATAAATACTTAATACAGAGGTTCTCTTAATGGAAGTAGCCCAGTTTCTCACGCAGCCATTCTTCAGTTAGGTCTTCTGTATTTCTTATTTCAAATACCTAAAACAAAATTGAATCAGGTTAAATATTTACATTTCAGTCCTTGGAAGAAAAAAAACACATTATACCACACTTCTATTGATAAAATGCATTAGTGTACTTTTAAAAAATAGTCACGCTACACTAGGAATCCTCACGTTAGCATTTTGCTTCATGCACATTTTTTGCAAGGACAGGTTAATAACCTAGTATAAAACGTGAGACCCTAATGGAAATACATGTTACAATTTGGTCAAGTTACGGAGAGCCATAATTACTGTTTCTGGGACTTGCTACCTTCATTTGTAGTTCTCTTAAGATTCTACATTAAGTATGATAAGGATATAACAAACACAATCTTTTAAGTGACTCTGAAGTGGCATCATCAGTCACAGCTCAGGGATGCTAATAGATTTACTATAATATGTGAAGGTGCTTCCTGTTTGCAATACAATAACCATATTCTGGGCTGAATTAACTCTGAAGCCTTTTAATTTTTTTCAGCCCAAGATTATTATTAACTTGTAAGCAGGCAGAACCCTCAAAGTATCACCATAATATTTTGCTCATCTGATACTTAAAAGCATCGTGGCAGTACTCATTGGTGTATCTAAGTATTAAATACATACAAAGATTTGCAGAAGAGTGTCTTCAGTAAGGCCTTGATACAGCAAATAAAACAGAAACAAGTACACCATTCCCTGCTCAATACACACCTAGCAGAAAAGTAACTCTGGATTTTGATACTGGCACAGAATAGATGAATTTTACACTATTCCACTCCATTTGGAATCATTGCAACTCATTTGAGTGATGCCCAATCTTTTTAGGGCAGTCAATTGCTAAGTCAATATAAAACAATGTTGCATCAATAACATGTCCACAGAGCCTTGAGAACATTCTTTTATCTAATGCAATCAAGACAAAAAACTTGAAGTTGTGGAGAATCAAGTTAGAATTACTAGCAAGAAAAGACATACTGTATACTAATAGAAGAATGCACGATATTTTGACCATACTATTAAGACCAATGTGAAATTGTAAGAGTCACATTTTTCAGCACTATACATGTATGTACACACACACCCCTAATGTTGACACTACAGTATTCAGCTGAGAGTAAAAAGGATAACAAAATACATAAAATCACCAGTGAATTTACCCATTGCAGGGCATGAATCACCTGTTTACTCCTCCCCATCCATTCTACCTTCTTAGTAATCCACAAGGTTTTCTTTTTTATTAATTATTATTATTATTAAGGTCTTTTGTTTTGTTTTTTTACATCTTTTTTGTCCCTTTGTTTATTTCCACTTTTCAACCATCTTCTTATTTTCTATCCTCTCAGGCCCAGTCTACAGACACGGATTCTCATGTTCAATCTGTTATTCACGGCTGTCTACTGGCATATTGATTTGTTAAGTAAAAGATGGGGGAAAAGATCAATATGATAGCACAAACTAGCATAACAGAAACTAGGCTAATCTACCAAGCCACCAAGAAGTGGGGTAAGTCGATTAAGTCATGTATGAGACGCAGATCAGGAGAAGGCCCTAGCATGAGCCAGAATGAAATCAAGCTTCAGTGAGAGGTATGAATAAAGCACATTTAAAATCTAAATCTGAAGCAGAAAGTTAACACTCTGACCTGGATACAGAGTGGGGTCAGTTCCAGAAGATCAGATCTGACTCAAATCCATTCCTTGGCCTTCCTCCAGGCAGTTTTCAAACGGTTTGTGGTTCTTGCCAAAAAGAGGGTAACCCCCACATGCAGCTGGTCTCTAGCTTCCCTGGCCCCTGAGAAACCTGACCAGACTTCCCCACTCACCAAGTAGATTAGCTGTGCATAACCTGAGTTCACCTTTCTCCTCAGGGGACCCCACCCTGGTCCCCCCTCTTTTCTTACAGGCTATAGTTCTCATGCCTCTATGCCTCAGTTCCTTCCAGGCCTATGAGACAGTCTCCTTCTGCCAGAACAGCCAGCTCTCTAAAGCCTGCTTCCTCCCAGTTCTCCCCTCCAACTGGAGGGCGCTCTTCTCCAGGCTTGGTGTTTCCTAAATGTATTGTGGAGCTGACTGCAGGCCAGACCACTAAGCCTGTTCTGCCCTGGCTAAAGTATAAGATTTGCAAAGGTAGCAACCAAGCTGGGAAGGGGAAAAAGCAGAATAGCACCTGTGAGTTTCAGCATTAACTTTCAGGGGTACTGCAGGTGTCCGGGGGAGATTTTATAATCTCCTATTTCTGACCCAACAGTGTCAGAACCAACTATCCAACCAGAGGATGCGTCTTCAGTCGGCAATAAAGTTGGCAAGACCCATTTTACCATTGTTAGAAAATAGACACCTAAGATGTTTCATGCTTCAGCAATGGTTATGAAGGGTTCACTACAATAAGGCACATATTTTTAAGTGAGGGTAATTAGACACTGCAACAGCTTATCAAGAGCTGGAGGTTCTACCACACCATTTGAAATCAAGACAATGTACTTCTATTAAAAACATCCTAGTTCAACCATGAATTACGGGGCTCACTGTCCTCTTGTGGATTTTTTTTTTTTTTTTAAATCTCCAGGCTTACTCTCCCTCTTTCTTTAGGCTTCCTGCAAGATGGACACCTTCTGAACGCAATTTAAAACATGCAGGAACATAAGGATCCTGTTGCATTGTGTACACGTGAGACAGACTGGCAAGACAGAACAGCATCTTATGTACACTCACATTCTGCTTTTTATGAAAGATTCTGCTAGATAGTCAATGATACCTTAGTGAGCTCCGCTGTTTGTACCAGCTTATTCTTGCTCCCAGCGTACATCATCTGTTGTTCAGGCTTGCATCCTGTAGTTGTGGGGAAGGAAAGCAAAGTGGTGTTTGACAGTTGGACTGAAATTCATTAACAAGATTTTTTTTAAAATCCAGCTTGTCTGGAGGAAGTTGCCAAATCAACAGAATGACCCAATTGTCTCTTTGTACACAGTATCGTCTTGAGTTTTGCTTTGAATGTTTAGTACTTGTCAAGACTATATGAAAGTGATGTGAAAGTGGGCTGGGTCGGTGGTCAGATCTAGCTGCGTCTGTAGTTCTGCTTAAAACTGGACTCAAGAGAGCAAGATCACTATTAAGCTTCATTGTATCACAATTCAAACTGCACAGCCAGCGAAGCAGAGGCTAAATCCATCACCTCTTCCTGCTATCTTATATTCGACAAGAGCATTGACCTACCAGAAAGCAAGTTACCTTTGCTGCTGTTTCTAATAGATTCCAATTTCTTCCTGAACCACAGATGCAGTCTTATACAAGGAATGCATTTATCTGAGTCTAGCCACTAATCTCGTACAATAACTTTCAGGGCAAGACAAAGAAAAATAAACTGATTGGACAAAAAAATAATATTACCAGCTTTATTTCATTCAGCAAGCCATCTATGTCCTGACTCTTTGTAGTAGTTTTAACCAGACACTGAAAATAGAGGGGAACTTCTACAAACAAAATCTTAAGATACAAGAATTACAGAAATAAATTCTAGATAAGGTCTCCTGTGAAGCATCTTACCACTGGTCGAGCTCTCGCAGAGCAGAACCTAGCACCATAGGCATGGCTTATAACTTGTTACAGAAAGTAACTACTGAAGATCCACACCTTTTTCTGTTCTTTTATTGCTAAACTTTAACACCCACCTGGCTATTCTAGCAAGCAAAGTAGTGAAGGGTGAAACAATGCACGCTCTCTCTCTCTCAAGGATTACAATGTAATTTAATAGCTGCAGAAAGCCACCCTATTACAATTCAGAAAGTGCAGACTGATCTCAAGGGCCAATTCATTCCCTGCGTATGAACAGAGTTTGTAACAAAGTCGAGGTGCTGAGCTGGTTTTTATCCTCCCCCTCCTAGGTTTCTACAGGGCCATTCGGTCCCTGGTACGGACTAAGGCAGCCTGAGAGTTGCTCTAATGCAGGCTCCAGCTGCAACAGCTGTTCTGGCAGCTGGGACACAGGAATATTTGACACTCCTGTAGGAGGTAGCATACAACTGGCTCTGTGCCTGCCAGGAACTCCCCCTCCAAAGAAGTTTGCCAGGGAGCCTTTACTGTGAATTTGCAAACCCTTTAAGCCACAGAGAGCATACGGATGAATTTGGCCTTAAGTGTGAAAACCATTGATCTTAAGCATTAGGCCTTTTTTGTTTCATAGATACAAGAACTTCCACATTTATAGGATATAGCAACTACTATTCATAATGTTTACTCACCGACTGGACTGGAGAAGATAAAGCACAACGGATAAGAAACTCTTCCATCATCATGCTGATACTTGTAACTATACACAATGAATGTTTTTCTGAGGTTAAGGAAACTAAAAAACACACAACTCACTGATCTCTTAGAACATAATCCTTACATTCATTAGCTGAGCTTGTTATAGCCAAAAATAAATCTCCCTTTGCCATCTGTTCTAAAAGATGCTTACATACATCAGTTTCTGTACTGTTTCATCTTGCTCCCATCTCGGTTTCTATTCCGATTGGAGTTTGAGCCATTAGAGGATTTACCCTGCTTTTCAGTAACATAACCCACATCTGAGACAGGTGTTTGTGTGAATATTTTGTAAAATAAATGTTAGTTCTCAATAATGTCCTTTTCACTACAAGTCATTTTCCAATGATTTCTCTCTACAATGTTTTAAATATGAAATTGCAGCTAAATCAGATAAGTAGTCAGATTTCTTTTTCTAAAGAGAATTTTTGCTGCTCTTCGCATGCTCTCTTTACAAGCTATTTGTTGGTAGCTCTTTGCACATCAAACATTGGCTGGTTTGTGTGCTTTGCTAACCTTTAAATGGAGAACCTATAGCTAAAGTGTTAATTTAAATCTTTCTGTTGAATTAATGTGCTGAATATCCCTGCAAAAGAGCAGACTGAAAGCCATTCAAAACACGGTGAAAGTAACCAAGGCTTAGAAGTAGAGACTTCACTATACCATTGTACAAGTCTTTGCTAAGAAATGGCATGTGACTACAGAATATATCATGAAAATTAATCAATTTTTGAATTAACATAGGGAGAATTTCCATTGTAGGCAAATACTTGTTTGAAGAAAAAAATGGAAAATTCAATTTCAAATGCATTTTAGATTTAATTTTTTTCAGTAAACAAAACAATACTAGCAACATTAGAAAAAGGATATCGAGGTTGTCTCTCAGGCAGCTCATCTTTTAGTTCATCAGGGGAAATGCCCTAGTAATATTAAAACACAAGCAGTCTTTCAATAGGTGAACTCAGAACATAAGAGCGGCCATACTGGGTCAGACCAAAGGTCCATCTAGCCCAGTATCCTGTCTGCCAACAGTGGCCAATGCCAGGTGCCCCAGAGGGAGTGAACCCAACAGGCAATGATCAAGTGATCTCTCTCCTGCCATCCATCTCCACCCTCTGACAAACAGAGGCTAGGGAAACCATTCCTTACCCATCCTGGCTAATAGCCATTAACGGACTTAACTTCCATGAATTTCTAAAGTTCTCTTTTAAACGCTGTTATAGTCCTAGCCTCTTTAATCTCTCCTCATATGGGACCTGTTCCAAACCCCTAATCATTTTAGTTGCCATTCTCTGAACCTTTTCTAATGCCAGTACATCTTTTTTGAGATGAGGAGACCACATCTGTACGCAGTATTCAAGATGTGAGTGTACCATGGATTTATATAAGGGCAATAAGATATTGTCCGTCTTATTCTCTATCCCCTTTTTAATGATTCCTAACATCCTGTTTGTTTTGACTGCCGCTGCACACTGCATGGACGTCTTCAGAGAACTATCCACGATGACTCTAAGATCTCTTTTCTGATTAGTTGTAGCTAAATTAGCCCCCATCATATTGTATGTATAGTTGGGGTTATTTTTTCCAATGTGCATTACTTTACATTTATCCACATTACATTTCATTTGCCATATTGTTGCCCAATTACTTAGTTTTGTGAGATCTTTTTGAAGTTCTTCACAGTCTGCCTTGGTCTTAACTATCTTGAGCAGTTTAGTATCATCTGCAAACCTTGCCACCTCACTTTTGACCCCTTTCTCCAGATTATTTATGAATAAGTTGAATAGGATCGGTCCTAGAACTGACCCTTGGGGAACACCCCTCTCCATTCTGAAAATTTACCATTTATTCCTACCTTTTGTTCCCTATCTTTTAATCAGTTCTCAATCCATGAAAGGATCTCCCCTCTTATCCCATGACAA
The DNA here is from genome assembly GCF_027887155.1 of Malaclemys terrapin pileata. Taxonomy (NCBI): domain Eukaryota; kingdom Metazoa; phylum Chordata; order Testudines; family Emydidae; genus Malaclemys; species Malaclemys terrapin. Next base: position 144,567,334 of record NC_071508.1, on the reverse strand, counting down.
CTTAATTTACATAAGAGCCTTTGGTGAGGGACCTTGTCAAAGGCTTTCTGGAAATCTAAGTACACTATGTCCACTGGATCCCCCTTGTCCACGTTTGCTGACCCCTTCAAAAGAACTCTAATAGATTAGTAAGACACGATTTCCCTTTACAGAAACAATTCACACCTCTACCTCAATATAACACTGTCCTCGGGAGCCAAAAAAAAAAATCTTATCGCATTATAGGTGAAACTGCATTATATCGAACTTGCTTTGATCCACCTGAGTGCTCAAACCCCCTCCCCCCCCCCCCAGCACTGCTTTACCGCGTTATATCTGAATTCGTGTTATGTTGGGTAGCGTTATATCGAGGTAGAGGTGTATGTTCTTCTATGTGTCTGACAATTTTATTCTTTACTATTGTTTCAACTAATTTGCCCGGTATGGACGTTAGACTTACCGGTCTGTAATTGCTGGGATCACCTCTAGAGCCTTTTTTAAATATTGGCGTTACATTAGCTGTCTTTCAATCACTGGGTACAGAAGCCGATTTAAAGGACAGGTTACAAACCATAGTTAATAGTTCCGCAACTTCTTGAGTTCTTTCAGAACTCTTGGGTGAATGCCATCTGGTCCACCCAACAGTAGTGACTTGCTACTGTTAAGTTTATCAATTAATTCCAAAATCTCCTCTAGTGACATCTCAATCTGTGACAATTCCGCCGATTCGTCACCTACAAAAGCTGGCTCAGGTTTGGGAATCTCCCTAACATCCTCAGCCGTGAAGACTGAAGCAAAGAATCCATTTAGTTTCTCCGCAATTACTTTATCGTTTTTAAACACTCCTTTTCTATCTCGATCGTCCAGGGACCCCACTGGTTGTTTAGCAGGCTTCCTGCTTCTGAAGTACTTAAAGAACATTGTTATTACCTTTGGAGTTTTTGGCTAGCCGTTCTTCAAACTCCTCTTTGGTTTTTCTTATTACATTTTTACACTTAGGCAGTGTTTATGTTCCTTTCTATTTACCTCACTAGGATTTGACTTCCATTTTTTAAAAAGATGCCTTTTTATCTCTCACGGCTTCTTTTACATGGTTGTTAAGCCACGGTGGCTCTTTTTTAGTTCTTTTACTGTATTTTTTAATTTGAGGTATACATTAAAGTTGGGCCTCTATTATGGTGTCTTTGAAAAGCGTCCATGCAGCTTGCAGGGATTTCACTTTAGTCACTGTTTTTAATTTCTGTTTAACTAACCCCTTCATTTTTGCATTGTTCCCCTTTCTGAAATTAAATGCCACAGTGTTGGGCTGTTGAGATGTTCTTCCGACCAAAGGGATGTTAAATATTATTATATTATGGTCAATATTTCCAAGCGGTCCTGTTATAGTTACTTCTTGGACCAGCTCCTGCGCCCCACTCAGGACTAAATTGAGAGTTGCCTCTCCCCTTGTGGGTTCCTGTACCAGCTGCTTCAAGAAGCAGTCATTTAAAGTATCGAGAAACTCAGACCTACACACTATACGGGCTAGAGTAAGTAGGAGGGTAATGGGAGTAAGACACTGCTACATCTACAGTTACATCTCTACAATTTAACTGAGAGCAATCCTATGGGAACAGTCATAGGAAGATTCCACTGTAAATTGATTGCTAAACTGCTTTAGTAATTTTGTATAAGAGATTTAATGTTAATATAAAAAAAAAATCTGTTTGTGTCCTTATCAGTTTAAGAAACTGATGTTTTATGGCTCCACTCTAGTTTTAGATATACTGACACCCACCACATATTTCAATTTCTGCTACTGAACACGAGTGTGCAAGATTTGCTACAACCAGCAATACAAACTGATCCTGAAATCTAGCCCTTGGTCTCCATCTGTGAGAGACCAGTTCCCGGACTAGTGAACAAGCCTAACCATTCATAGTGGCCAATATTCTCCTCTTCAAATATTATATTTTTTTAACATTCTGGGAGAGGGGTAAAAGTTATTTTTCAAGTCATTGCATAAGATTTCATGCTGTCCCTGTGTAGGCCAACACTACAGATTGAGATCAAGTTATTATTCCACCTGTCTACAGGGATTAAGACAATCCTAACGTCTAACTAACGGCAGGTCAATGCAGAGTCCAGAGTGCAAGTCAGCAAAAGGCTCAGCAAGAATTCTTCCAGCGAGCCAGCAAACAGAGAGAGATGCTTTTTGCATAATTTTTATTCAAATAGAATTTAATTAACATTTTAAAGCTTAAACCATTTTGTTTGGATAATCAGCCATACAATTGCTCCCGTACAGCTCAATTAATAGCGTATCATGCTCCACCCGCAGAGTAACCAGAGATTTGAAGGAGGTTCATAACCCAAATGAGATCAACAGTTTGAGAACAATTTGACACTAAGACGGTGCGTCAGCAGCAACAATACATGGCAAGCTGAAGACAGTCTTATTTACAGTTCATTTAACAAACCTCATGTTCCTCTTCCAGTACCACCAGCTGCTTATCCTTGTCAATCTTCACTAGAATAAAAACAGAACATAGGTGAACTGGGCATCTATACGGGTGCTGTCTCCACACACACCCTTTTTTTTTAATTAAAGGTTAAAATTGCAACTTTTCTAGAATTACATGCATATAATCAGCTTTTTATTTAACCCCCCTACTGCATTATCTTGTACTTTCACTCCCTCCTCTTCTCCCCCGGCCCCTCTGACAACAATCAAGGAGTGGAATACTGGCCCCACGGAAGTCAGTGGGCGTTTTAACTTCAGTGCAGTCAAGACTTCTCCCCCCAGACTTTGTTACAAAACTAGCCATTTCGAAATGGCCTACTTTAAGAATGTCAAATATACTCCAACCTAAGAGGGTCAAGTATTGGCTTTATCCTCCACCTTCGTGCGGCCAGTGGTAGACTTTTTCCATTTTAAGCAGTGTTTAAGCACATAAGCTTGTCTATTAACAGACAGTGTGACAGCTTTTATTCTGAAAGCTTTAGTTCCGGACCATAAAATAACGTTGTTCTACTGTTAAGAGGGAATGGGAAAATAGCAAAGTTAGTGTTCTAGCCGAAGCATCGTCCACGCCATTTTGCTGCAGCAGCCTAAAAATTATCAAAGATTTTCTGCAAGACCTCGTAGCTTTCGTTGGCAACGATTTTAGCTTACTTATAATGGCAGCATTGTTAGTTTCTTTGCGAAACCGGAATTTTCTCAACTTTTCCACCAGATCTTCAGCAACATCACAAACCACCAGAGATTCGCTCTACAGAAAAAAGAATTTCCGTTAATAAAAAGCCTCCCAAAATTATAGGGCTACATGAAGTTCGTTGAAGATTCAGAACGTGCATAAAATTCAGATGTACAAAAAAAGGCAACGTAAGTATTAAAAGACAAAAGAGGACAACATAAGCATTAAACACAGTGAAAAACGGGCTTGTGGTACACAAGAAACAAATCTTGTCTTATCTTTCCATACTGGGCCAAAAAAGGAAAGTGAAATATCAGAAAAATGTGGACCAAAAGTCTTTACATATTTATTCTTGATTCCTGAAGTCAGAACATTTCTATACTTTTACCTTATCAAGCGATCCTGTTTCTACAACTTACACGTTAAAATAATGAATCAGATATGCAACTGATTTTGCAAGTTTAGTCCTGAAATAAGACACCCTATTAAATACACATTTAATACACTAATGCCAGTACTGTAGATAAATCTGTGATAATTTTCATATCACTTTACATTGTGCCTCTTCATATAACCTTGTGGTGGGTCTACCCACGTGTGACCTCTGTTTTCATGGAACTTTGTATCAAAGCCTCATTTAGAAACTTTGCATTGCCCTTGGTATAATATTATAGCCCCTAAGAATAGAATAAGATAGAAGAAAAATTTCTTTTTGCTAGCAGTAGAACAAGAGCTCTCCCCCTCCCACTCTTAATCAATTGCCCTATTGAATGAATGAGGTGTGAATGAGCAAGGCATGGAAGGCAGCACCTCCAGACAGCCTCAACTGTTGGAGAGGGGCTGGGAGCCAGACCCAAGGACAATAAAACGTGTCAAGTGGGCTCATTAAAAACAAGCAGACATACCGACGGCCTTGGGGGTTAGAAGCAAGCACCTTCTTTTGGAAACACCCTCTTTGCAGCATTGGGACAACACTAGCACAAAGGACCAATGGACACAGACACAGAGTTTGAATCTGGTATAGATTTGCATAAGAGGAAAGCTGCTATAGAAGTGAGGTGTCTTGCAGAGGACCCCGGGTCTCGTCTTGTCAACATGGGAGCATCGATCCGGATCGGCAGAAGCCCGGCTCCACCCCCTCCCCCATCTAACTCACCTGGCCAGTAAAGTTAAGGGGGGCAACTAATTGGTAACAACAAGACAGAGTGTGTTTGTAAGTGTAATATATTATATGCATATAATACAGTGTTAATGAATACATGTATTGGTAATAAATGTGGCGTTTTGCCTTATTCCCCCTGAAAAGATCCTGTGCAGTACTTTAAGTACAACAGTACAGCAGTGTGAATATTTAAAGTAATAAGAGCGGTTAATATTTCAATAGCATCTAGAGGCCCCAATCAGGGCCCTGTTGTGCTAGGTATGAAAGCAGAACTCTGAACCTTCAAATTTTGCCTACACGCAAAGTGTTTAACAAACTATATTAAATGAGAAAAGTGTGCACTTTTCCTACTATTATGTTTACAAGTCACTTTTTTGAAAACTTAAGAGTTAGTGAAATCTAAAATGAAGTATTAGAAAAATTACCCTGTTGAAGGTAGGAAAGAAAGTGATCAGTTCCTTCACAGCTAGCCCTCTAAGTTATAAACCATTTTACATATAATTTGTAATTGCACCACACTGACCACTGCCCATTTCCTGCATCATTCTTTATACACACTCCCTCGCATGTCTTGTTGTAACAGTCAGCTCCACCGCTCAGCAAATGTTCTGTCACCATAGGTAGCTTTGACTGAATGCCAAGCATATCAGAACACCGTTGCCAAGCAGAAGGAAGAAAAATTAGTTCACCATCTTTAGCTCAATTATACTACTGTAACCACCATACATAGGAGTTTCCTTTATACACTCACTCCTGAGAAATCAGGGCTAACAAAATCCATACATAAAGCTAAATGATCATGTTATGAAGAGCAAGTCTTAAAGGAATAAATTAGAGTTTAGAAAGATACTGAAGTAAGGTTCTGAACCCATATGCAACTACACCAAAGTCCTAGTCCACTTATCTTAGTTTACAGATAGCTTCCTCCATAAAGAGGAATTTGTCAAGAATTAGTTAGGGAGAGGAAGTCTCAAGAATGTTTCCCTGCAAGTACTCAGACATGTCTGAACTTTCCTGCTGGGGTAGTTTATTTAAAACCTATCTTTAAATACAAGTCAACAATTCTAAAATTATTGAAGGCAGCCACTAAATGAATCATTCGGTAAAAAATCATCACTAGTTTAGTGATCAGAAGAAATGTAGTCTTTAAACTCAGGCCTCGAGCAGTTTACCAGACACCTTACTAGAGGCCAATATTGGAGAGAGGAGGGTTTCCTCACTAAAAAACGAGCAAGGGCAAACCTCATCCAAGCATTCTCTTGCTGTTTCTAGACTCTAGATCTTGGACTCCATCTTCATCAGCCTTTGGAAAGGTGTCTTGAGTTTGCTCCCTATGACTGCTGGAATGGAGACTTCTTCCTCCACCTATGAGTCTGCTGGGATGGCACTCTACTACTCTACTCTTTCTCAGGCTCCTGGCTGCTGCAAGGATGAGGATGATGGCTGTGTGCTTGTTTCCCCAGACTATATTTTGGATCATCCTCACTCACATGCTAGTATTAGCATCTACTTCTGCTGCTGTCATAGTAGTGTGGTTCTACTCTGAAAGTGATTAAATGGTGATCCATGTGAATTGTTTCTAAATGATACTGCACATCAAGTGTTTCCATTCTGAAAGCAAGACATTTCTTCCAACTGCCAGCTCCACAAACTCATTTTGGGATGAGAGACTAAGTTCTTTTCTCTCCAATAAATAGCAAACAAAGTACTGCAGACCAAACCACTTGCGCAATACCCTGGGGTTCCACAGGTGGCTCAAATTAGCCCTGTAAATAGAATTAAACAAATAATTCTTTTGTGTTTACATGAGGAACATAATCCAGTTCACTCCCTATTGGCTATGCTGGCTCTCCAGCACCAGAGGTAAACATAAATACATAAATAAATATGCTTTCACTAAAGCCAGCAGATGTATGACTGACTACGCAGAGAGAGCAAATCTGCTAAGTAAGGGAGTGCCATTTTTTTTTTTAACCAAGTCCCTTTTCTGGCTAGAACCACACTTTAAATTCTTCCAAAACTGATAGCTTAGCCAGCTGCCCTCCTCCCAACTGATCACAGAAGAATGACTTTTCAAACTGTTTACACAGACATTTTTTCATATTGCAACATCTGTAGGAAGGCAGGATGGAAACCTGTTAAGAGTTAGTCACACTGTTTTCATATCCCTCGTCCCCACAGAGACACACAGAGCCACAAATGATCACTTTCTAGCAACACACCAAGTGCAAGCAAGAAGCTGAGAAATGCATGTTTCAACTGAAGCATTTATCTTCAGTTACTGCAGAGCTAGAAGAACTTCTCATTGTGTGACCTTTCTGAGCTCTACTTCAAGAAAAAGAGGATGCAGCTTGCTCAGGAGTCATGCAAGATCATGACTACTTTAGGGCTAGTCTACACCGGCAATGCTAATGTGCTTGAACGTGCCTTGTGTGGTAGGGTGACCAGATAGCAAGTGTAAAAAATCAGGACGGGGTGGGGGGGGGTGGGGGTAATAGGTGCCTATATAAGAAAAAGCCCCGAAAATCGGGACTGGCCCTATAAAAACGGGACATCTGGTCACCCTATTGTGTGGTCACGGCGCAGTGCTGAGAGAGAGCTCTCCCAGCGCTCTTAAAACAACAAAACAAAAAAAACACACCCCTCCTCAACAAGGGGCATGGCTCCCAGCACTGGGGCACTGTTTACACTGGTGCTTTACTGCGCTGCAACTTGCAGTGCCCAGGGGGATGTTTTTTCAAACCCCTGAACAAGAAAGTTGCGGCACTGTTAATTGCCAGTGTAGACAAGCCCTCAGTTTACAATCTTGTTTCCATACACAGTATCATTTTAGAACTGTTTCTCCCCTGTCACACCTCCACCTAACAAAAGTTATTACAAAGTAGCAAACTCAAAGGGAAGCATGTGGAAAAACAGTGATACACTAGCAGTGACTCTAGAGACCACACCTGCAGGATGCCACCTTTCCTGTCCCCTTCAGACCTTGCCCATTTGGTTTCAGGTATAATTTTTGCTCCCTCTATACAATAAGATTCCAAGATTGTCACTCTGAAGCCTAGAATGTGTGTTGAGTCAGCATGAAGCAATGGAAACAGCTACAAGCATGGCTGAGAGCTTTTTGTTCCAAATATCCTTAGTGGGATTTGCAGTAATTTATAAACTCTCTGCCATTTTGACTTTATAAATTACACTCACTGCAAGGCATTTATTTATCTACTACCTACCAAGACTCCTAGACCACTGTGATATCAGGCAATTCAGCCAACCACCACCCTGACTCTACGGCTAATTTGCATAAAACAATGTCATTGATTCTATGAGGGAGACTGCACAGATGGTGGCTTACGTGGCCCAGCTGCCACAGTTCTTCAAAGACTAGCACACACACACACACAATGACTCCAAACACACACGTCTCATTCACCACCCACACAACTCTCTCAGCACCAACACAACCCACACAGTAACGCTAAATACACCTAGCCCCTCACTGCAGCACTCGCCACCTGTGCGCATGAACATGAATTTTCAACTCCCCCCCCCCCGCCCAAATCCAGACACAAATCAACACAACTAGCACACAGAGCCCCAAACACACCTAGCCCCTAAGGGCAGAGTACCCCCTTGACTCATCACCTGTGCAGATCATCATGAAGCACCACAGCCAGCCACACAACAGAACACAACCAGCACCCATAATAGCCCCAAGCACACACCGACCCTCGGGGCAGCACAAATACACACAACTCTTCCAGCACCCCTCCCCCCCAAACACACACACATCAATGCCAAGCCTCCCCGGTCTGCTGAGCCGCTGCGAAGCCATGGAAACAGCTACCGGCAGGGCTAAGAGCTCCGTCCAGCGTGTCCCGGGTTCAACCAGCGCTGGGATTCACGGGCTTCTGCTGCCCGTGATTTACACCCCCAGCCACGTTAGGCGGGTGTCGCCCTGAGCTACACGCGGGCTCGCAGCCCTGCACAGGACAGGCCCTGGGGGTGGCCGCTTGGGCCCCAGCCAAGCTCCTGGGGCTCGCCCGGGGCTGCCACGGAAGGGGATGGAGCGGGGGGACGAAGGGGGCCCAAGCCAGGGCAGCTGCGAGCGGCCTCATCCACCCCCTCCGCGGGCGGGGCGGGGCGCGGGGTCCGGCGCCGTGTCCCGGGCCGGGGGATCGGCAGCCCCGGCCCTGCCCGCCAGCCCCTCCCGCCGCCGGCAGCTCCCAGGGCCGGGCGGGCACCGCTGCCGGCGGCGGCGCCACTCACCATTGTGCAGCAGCCGCCCCGGCCCCTTCCGCTCGCGCTTTAAGAACGAAAGCGCCGCCGACCTCCTCCCGGCGACTGGCTCCAGTGCGCCTGCGCCGGGCAGCTCCAGAGCCAATCAGCGAGGCCGGCCGGAGCGGACTGCGGTCTTCACCCGGCTACGGGACGCGGGAAGGTTCACGCCCCCCCCCTGGTGGAGCGTTGAGCCGGTGCTCCCGGGCTCAGGGGGCGGGGAGAGAGCTGCGGGCGGGGCCAAGGCGGGGCAGGGCACGTGCAGGGTGGGGTTGGTCCCACGCTAACCCCTCTAGGGCCTTCTAGGCCCAGTGGCTGTGGACAGAGGAGCTTTGTGAAAGCACAGCGACCTGTCACAGGGCCATGGCATCGTGTCCAACACGAGTTCCTGCACGACAGCAGCACAGCCCCATGGCATCACATCTCACGCCAAGTCCCTGCGCGACAGCAGCATGTCACGGCCCCATGGCATCACATCCTGCGCCAAGTCCCTGTGCGACAGCACCGCATCACAGCCCTGTGACATGGGGTCCCGCGCCAAGTCCCTGTGCGACAGCAGCGCAGAACAGCCCCGTGGCATCACGTCCCGCGCCAAGTCCCGGTGCGACAGCAGCACGTCACGGCCCCATGGCATCACATCTCACGCCAAGTCCCTGCGCGACAGCAGCATGTCACGGCCCCATGGCATCCCGTCCTGCACCAAATCCCTGCGCGACAGCACCGCATCACAGCCCTGTGACATGGGGTCCCGCCCCAAGTCCCTGCGCAACAGCAGCGCGTCACAGCCCCATGGCCTCGGGTCCCGCGCCACGTCCCTGCACAACAGCAGCGCTTCATGACCCCGTGGCCTCACGTCCCGTGCCAAGTCCCTGTGCAACAACAGCGTGTCACAGCCCCATGACATCACATCCCGCACCAAGTCCCAACCCATGACATCACGTCCCGCACCAAGTCCCTGCATGACAGCTATACTAAACTTGCCTTTTAATTAACATAAAGCTGTTCTGTGGTTACATTTCAGTCTTAAAACATGTAGAATATAGTTACGTTAATTCAAAATAGCCTACTTCTTACCTTAGAAGAGCTGTTATATTAGTTTCTTTCTGGGAGAGAGTTTGGGTACAGGAGGGGGCTCCAGGCTGGAGCAGAGTGTTGGGGTGCAGGAGAGGGTGAGAGGTGCAGGCAATGGGAGGGAGTTTGGTGCAGGAGGGGATCCTGACCCGGGGCAGGGGGTTGGGGTGCAGGAGGGGGTGTGAGGTGCAGGCTCTGGCTGGGAGGTGCTTATCACAGGTGGTTCCTGGCTCGTGGTGCAGCAGGGCTCAGGCAAGATGCCAGCCTGCATGTCATGGCCCCACGTCACTTCCGGAAGCGACCGGCTGCTGGCACGTCTCTGTGCGCCCATGTCTCCATGTGCTGCTTGCGCGTGTCCACCCCCGCAAGCGCTGCCCCCACTGCAGGGACAGTGGTGGGGGTGGAGGCAGCGCTGCCTCCCATGCCCCAGGGGCCGCAGAGATGTGCTAGCAGCCAGCCGCTTCCGGGAGCAGTGTGGGGCCACGATATGCAGGCAGCCTGCCTGAGCCCTGCTCCGCTGCTGGACTTTTAGTGGCCTGGAGATCGCGATCAACTGGCAGAGGCTCCAGGATCGACAAGTCGATTGCGATCGACAGGTTGGTGAGCACTGAATTGTATATAATTATGGATTTATTTTTGCGGGGGCCCCCTTAGCCCTAGGCCCTGGGCTGCAGCCCCTAAAGCCTCTGCGTTAATCCGACCCTGTTCAAAATGAGGGCAGCTCTCATTCTGGTGTCCTTGCACCAGAGTGTTGGGGCATGCTCAGCACACAGTTCCGGGAAGGTGGATTTGCGCATCCAAAAGTTCTGCAGCCACTTCTTGTCATCCCATACATGCATCACAATGCAATCCCGCCACTCAGTGCTTGTTTCCCGAGCCCAGTACTGACAGTCCACTGTGGCAAGCTGTTCCGTGAATGCCAGCAGCAATCCTGAATTATTTGTTTTCATGGCAGACATCACCAATTCACTCTCTGTTTTACAGTTCATGAAATACTGCCAGGACCACCTGCATTGCGTTCATAACGTTCATCACCAGACTGGCCAGCAGCTCAGAATCCATACCATCAGGCAGAAATGGCGGGTGCACAGTTTACAAGGGCTGTTGAAAAACGGCACAAAAAAATAGGAAGCCCATGGAATTATGGGACGGAAAGAACTGCATCATGGGATGGTGAGCACGTCCCCATGATGTACCACGATCCGTTCCCAGAGTACCCAGTAGCAGAGGGTGGCGAGTTGCATAGTGGGATAGCTACCCACCATGCATGCTCTTTCTCTTGATGCAAGAACAATGACTGTAAAATGCTCTGCCGACACAAGGAGCGTTGCGTGGACATGCACAACCAATGTTATTTAAGTGATTTATGATCATCGACATAACCTAAGTTAACTTAACTCTGTAGTGTAGACATGAGCCTTAGCTTCTCCACAATGGCCTGGTGTGACATTATCTGATTAAAATATGAGCATGTAGCTCATTGATGCTACCACTGTTATATACAGTAATTGCAACAAATCTTTACAAAGTCAAGGAAGGTGTCTATGAACAGGCTATGATTTGCTGAATGCGATTATGCTATTTGTATGCATGTATAATTTTTGTATCTGAAGTTATGAATATTAACTGTCTACCGGTATTTCAAATGTTTGCTCCTGTGGTAACACCCACACAGTATTTAGCCTGCACAGCTTGAAGGGACTATTCAAGTTAAATGGCTCATCAAGAAACACTTAACGCACAATGAACCATGGGAGATGCCTGTGTACACTTAATGGCTTCTGCTATGACTAACCAAAATCATGCATGGACATGTGACTTGTCCATATGACTCCAAATACCATCTTGTTACCTGTAATTTTTCACAGTAAGAACAATGGGATTCCCTTCACTTGGCAGAAGCTATAAAAGGCCCTGGAAACATCTCCATTTTGCCTCTTTCCTGCTCAAACCTCTGGACTATGAACTGATACTACGCTTGATCATTCTAACCAAGGGACTGAGGACCTTCCAGTGATTTGGAAGCAATCAGAGACTTAACAAGCCAGCAGTTTATTCCATCACTGCTACAAGCCTGAACCAAGAATTTTGCAATTATTGTATGTATTTGATTCCTTTAGCCAAATTTAACTCTCACCTTTCTTTCTTTCTTTCTTTCTTTCTTTCTTTCTTTCTTTCTTTCAATAAACCTTTAGATTTTTAGATACTAAAGGATTGGCAACACCATGATTATTGGATAAGATCTGAGTTATATATTGACCTGGGTGTGTGGCTGGTCCTTTGGGATCAGAAGAACCCTTTTGTTTGATTAAATTGGTTGTAAATAACTTCTTATCATTAAGTCTAGTGTTTTTGGTGGTGGTACAAAGACTGGAATGCCTACAGAAACTGCTTTTCTGACTTCTTATTAGCCAGTGTGGTGAAACAGAAGTTTACTTTTGTTGCTTGTTTGGTATATCTTATGGGAGAATAACCACCAGTTTTGGGGTGTATCTGCCCTATTTCTCAGCAGTTTGTCCTGAATTTGGTATTCTCAGTTGCAGCCCATGGAGGCACCGTGACAGCTTGTCTTCTTTGAGTGCTCCTTTAGCAATTCAATCATCCAGCGGCCCCACCGACTGTTTGGCAGGCTTCCTGCTTGCGATGTACTTTAAAAAATGTTGCTGTTAGTTTTTATGTCTTTTAGTAGTTGCTCTTCAAATTCTTTTTTGGCCTGTCTAATTATATTTTTTCACTTGACCTGCCAGAGTTTATGTTCCTTTCTGTTTTCCTCAGTAGGAGTTGACTTCCAATTTTTAAAGGATGTCTTTTTGTCTCTAACCACTTCTCTTACTCTTTTGTTTAGCCGTGGTGGCATTTTTTTTTTTTTTTTTGGTCCTCTTAATGTATTTTTTTTATTTGGGATATACATTTAATTTGAGCCTCTATTATATTTAAAAAAAAATTCCATGCAGCTTGCAGGCATTTCACACTTGTGACTGTTACTTTTAATTTCTATTTACTAGCTTCCCCATTTTTGTGTAATTCCTCTTTTGGAAGTTGAATACTACTGTGGTGGGTTTCTTTGACATTTTTGCCCCTACAAGGATGTTAAATTTAATAACTTTATGGTCACTATTACTGAGCAGTTCAGCTATATTCACCTCTTGGACCAGATCCTATCTCCATCTAGAATTAAACTAAGCATTGCCTCTCCCCTTGTGGGTTCCAGGACTAGCTGCTCCAAGAAGCAGTCATTAATGCTGTCTAGAAATTTTATCTTTGCATCCCTTCCTGAAGTGACATGTACCCAGTCCATATGGTGATAGTTGAAATCCCCATTACTGTAGGGTTACCATACGTCCGGATTTTCCCGGACATGTCCGGCTTTTGGGGGCTCAAATCCCCGTCCGGGGGGAAATCCCCCAAAAGCCGGGCATGTCCGGGAAAATCGGGAGGGATGGCTGGGCCGGGGTCGCGGTGCCGGGCGCGCGGTGCGGGGCCGGGAGCCGGGCCGGGGCCGCGGGGTCGGGCCGCCGAGGGGGTGCGCTGGGCCGCGGGGCCGGGAACCGGGGGGTCGGGCCGGGAGCCGGGCCGCCGGGGGGGGGGGTGCGCTGGGCCGCGGGGCCGGGAGGTCGGGCCGGGAGCCGGGCCGCCGGGGGGGGGGTGCGTTGGGCCGCGGGGCCGGGAGCCGGGGGGTCGGTCCGGGAGCCGGGCCGCCGGGGGGGTGCGCTGGGCCGCGGGGTCGGGCCACCGGGGGGGTGCGCTGGGCCGCCGGGGCCGGGAGCCGGGGGGTGCGCTGGTCCGCGGGGCCGGGAGCCGGGCGGCCGGGAGCCGGGCCACCGGGGGGGGTGCGCTGGGCCGCGGGGTCGGGCCGCCGGGGGTGTGTGCTGGGCCGCGGGGGTGCGCTGGGCCGCCGGGGGCCGGCCGGCAGTGCTGGGCGGGCCGGGGGTGGTCGGCCGGGGGCCAGGGCCGGCACCCCAGGGCCCGAGCCGACCCAGGCTGGAGCCGCCGGGGGGGCCAGCCTGGGCCGCACCTCCTCCCCCCCACACCCCCCCTTACCTGCCCAGGCTTCCCGCGAATTAAATGTTCGCGGGAAGCAGGGGAGGGGGCGGAGACTTTGGGGAGGGGGCGGAGTTGGGGAGGGGGAGGGGGAGAGGCTGGGGGCGGGGCCAGGGCCCCGTGGAGTGTCCTCCTTTTGGAGGCACAAAATATGGTAACCCTACATTACTGGGTTTTCTGTTTTTGTAGTCTCTCTAATCTAGCTGAGTATTTCACAATGCTTGTCACCATCCTGGTCAGGTAGTGGTAGTATATTCCTATTGCTACACTCTTATTATTCCAGCATGAAATTTCTATCCATAGAGATTCTATAGTACAGTTTGATTCATTTAAGATTATTATTATATTTGACTTTGTGCTTTCTTTCACATGTACTGCCATTTCCCCACCAGCACGACCTAATCTCTCATTCCTATATATTTTGTACCCTGGTATTACTGTGTCCCATTGATTATCATCGTTCCACCATGTTTCTGTAATGTCTATTATATCAATATCCTCATTTAATACCAGGCATGCAAGTTCACCCATCTTAGTATTTAGACTTCTAGCATTTGTATACAGGCACCTATACAATTTACCAGTATTTAGTTATCTGCCTTCATGTGATGTAATTCAACAGGACCCCTTTTTGTTTGCCTATTTCTCTTCAGTTACCAGATCCACTAGATTTTTCTTGTTCCCTATTGGAAACCCAGATCAGAATTCTAAAGCCTATCCATATATTTATATTCTTCCCATCCCTTATCCATCATCCCACATCCCCTGCATATCTATGTCTCCTGGCCTCCACTCCCACATCATGCTGCCTCGTCTCCCACTTTATCCATTCACCGCCTCTGAGCTGCTCCACCTGCCCACACCCTCCACCAGAGTTGTTTCTTTGCCCTCCTGTTCCAGTCTAACCCCAAGCATTCAAAAATGACAAGCCAGGCTTCTACAAATCATGAAACTGGTTTAAAAATACAAGATGATTATTTTTTTAAAGATAATTCTGTGACAGTGATTTCATTGGGTTCCGACTAGTCTTCAGAGTGCATCGAGGTGGTGGTGGTTTCAAGTTTGCTCCCCAACCCTGAGCGCTAGACAGTTACTTTTTTTTTAATGGAAGCCGAGAGTCTCACCTCCTCACTAAAAAGAAGAACAGGAGTACTTGTGGCACCTTAGAGACTAACAAATTTATTAGAGCATAAGCTTTCGTGGACTACAGCCCACTTCTTCGGATGCATATAGAATGGTGATGGATTTCCATTCCATACAGCTAAATGCAGTGCCTTGCATAATGACAGGTTTCAGAGTAGCAGCCGTGTTAGTCTGTATCAGCAAAAAGACGAACGGCTGCTACTCTGAAATCTGTCACCTCCTCACTGTACTCCAGCAGCTGGGGCTTTGAGAAACCCTCAACCTCTAGGGAGACTCCCAATACAAGCAGGAGAGCCAGCAACGCTTCCACATGCTCCCCTGTCCCCCACCCCTCCCGACCATCCCCTTGCCCCGCCCCGTGCGTTCCACGTGCCCTACCCGGCCCTGCTCCCGCTCCTCTACCAGACTAAGGGCAGCAGCTTCAGTGGCGCCTCACGTGCCTAGTGGGCATGCGCAAATACCGTGCACATGCGCAGTAGGGCTGCAGCCGCCGGAGTTGGAACGAGTGCGGCCGGTTCGGAGGCCGGGCGGCTGGGTCCGCTGGCAGCCTCCCCTCCTCCCCCGTGCTGGGGTGGCCGCGGAGCCCCATGGCCGCCGTGTTCCTGGTGACGCTCTACGAATACTCCCCGCTCTTCTACATCGCTGTGGTGTTTGTCTGCTTCCTGGTTACCAGCGGCCTGGTGCTGGGCTGGTGAGCGCGGGGCCGGGATCGGGCCCGGGGGGGGCTGGTGAGCGCGGGCCCGGGATCGGGCCGGGGGGGGCTGGTGAGCGCGGGGCCGGGATCGGGCCGGGGGGGGCGGGGCTGGTGAGCGCGGGGCCGGGATCGGGCCGGGGGGGGGGGGCTGGTGAGCGCGGGGCCCGGGATCGGGATCGGGGGGGGGGGGGGGGCTGGTGAGCGCGGGGCCCGGGATCGGGATCGGGCCGGGGGGGCTGGTGAGCGCGGGGCCCGGGATCGGGATCGGGCCGTGGGGGCTGGTGAGCGCGGGGCCGGGATCGGGATCGGGCCGGGGGGGGCTGGTGAGCGCGGGGCCGGGATCGGGCCGGGGGGGGCTGGTGAGCGCGGGGCCGGGATCGGGCGGGGGGGGGGCGGGACTGGTGAGCGCGGGGCCCGGGATCGGGCCGGGGGGGGCGGGGCTGGTGAGCGCGGGGCCCGGGATCGGGATCGGGCCGGGGGGGGGGGGCTGGTGACGGGCCGGGGGGGGGGGGGCTGGTGAGCGCGGGGCCCGGGATCGGGATCGGGCCGGGGGGGGGGGGGGGGGCTGGTGACGGGCCGGGGGGGGGGGGGACTGGTGAGCGCGGGGCCCGGGATCGGGATCGGGCCGGGGGGGGCTGGTGAGCGCGGGGATCGGGATCGGGCCGGGGGGGGCTGGTGAGCGCGGGGATCGGGATCGGGCCGGGGGGGGCTGGTGAGCGCGGGGATCGGGATCGGGCCGGGGGGGGCTGGTGAGCGCGGGGATCGGGATCGGGCCGGGGGGGCTGGTGAGCGCGGGGCCCGGGATCGGGGGGGGGCGGGGCTGGTGAGCGCGGGGATCGGGATCGGGGGGGGCGGGGCTGGTGAGCGCGGGGCCCGGGATCGGGCCGGAGGGGGCGGGGCTGGTGAGGGCCCGGTACCGGCTAGGGGTGGGGGAAGAAGGAGGAGCAGAGGTCTGGTACCGGCATGGAGGGATGGGGGATCTGGCACCGGCTTGGGGCTGGGCAGCGCGGGACCTGTACAGGGCACTTTGTTGGGGCTGGGGGCTAAGGGGTCACTGGACGCTGCCCGGTTGTTCTGGTGCTGGAGCTCGGTGGGAGGTGGTTTACGTGGAGACGCGAAAGTGTCCTGCGTGTGGGGTGTGGTGGGTCTGGCTTAGAGGCAGCCTGATGCCTGTTGAATGTGGAGAGAGCAGGGAGGGTCCCCTGTAGAGTTAGGATTCAGCAGCAATCTTATGTCACCTACTTTCAGAAACAGACACCACTGTTCCCATAGAGATGGGCAGCGCCGGCTGGACCACATCTGCCAAGACAGGATTGCTTCCTATAGTTCATAGCAATAAATGCAGATCTTAACCAAGTGATAGGCCGGGATGCAGTGCAGTTGCAACTAATGAGGAATCTACCGATTCCAGCAGAGCCTATTCCCTATCAGCTAATCAACTGATAAATAATCAAAAGCGTCTAGATGGCTGTTGTCTGGAAAGCCATGTTTGCATAGGGGTCAGGAAATTGACTCAGCATAGATCCTGCCTCTTTATTGAATTAGCATTGATACCTGTAGTACTGAGTCTCAATATTTTCCTCATCCTTTGAAACTAGTGACTCTGGTTATTGGCATTGGTACTTTTGGTAGCTTATAAATATTCTGCTTGATTTTTCCTTTAGTGTAATGTCCTTTCTATGTTATCACCTCTTATTTAGTGGTCACTAGATACATAAACTTGTAGCATCAATTCCTTTGAGCATTATATAAAGTTACCTCTTGCTTTCTTTTCCAATGATTAGAAGCATAAGCTTTTTGTATAACTGGGATTCTCAAGTATGTTTTTGGATCAAATACTGTTCTCATTTTTGATTAACTCCCCTCGTGTTATACTGGTGTAAATGAAAGCAGAATTAGATCCTTCCTTGCTTGCTAGTCATCTCTCCAACCTTATTGTGCATCAGAGAATCTGCACAGCAGAGACACTCCATAAATGTAAAAAGAACAGGAGTACTTGTGGCACCTTAGAGACTAACAAATTTATTCGAGCATAAGCTTTCGTGGACTACAGCCCACTTCTTCGGATGCATATAGAATGGAACATATATACATATGCATATATTCTATATGCATCCGAAGAAGTGGGCTGTAGTCCACGAAAGCTTATGCTCTAATAAATTTGTTAGTCTCTAAGGTGCCACAAGTACTCCTGTTCTTTTTGCGGATACAGACTAACACGGCTGCTATTCTGAAACCAATCCATAAATGTATTGAGTGTGGGAAAAGCTGTCATGGGAACTCTACTTTTTCTTCCTGGTGGAATCCCTGCCTCATGGAGGATACCAATGTTCTAAATTTAACCTGTATTGAGAGAGAATAAGAGATTGCTTAAAGGGACAGCATTTCTAGAATAGAGTTTTATCCCGCAAGCACCACTCTGGTTCCCATCAGTTGTTCCTCAGATCTCGCTTAATGGAAGATGCTGGGTGCTCAGCCCTTCTGAAAATCAGGCTCCTTATTTAAGTGCATGAATATGGGGCCTAATTTTAGGAAAGTCTTATCTTAAATTGTGTAGATTATAACATTTCTATCACCTTGTTAAACATCACAGAATCCACTTGACTATAAATTCGTGGTGGTTCTTCCCTTGGGGCATTGCATCACCTGAAGAAATTTGATGAAGCCAGGCATTGTGTGTGCATGGGAGGTAGAACATAATTAAGGTGGTGGTTCCTTTTTAACATTCTCCTTCTCTCCCTCCTCACACGTTAACCTTAGAACACTGTCGTCTGCTTCTCACCTCTTGCACATTTTTGCTCCCTCAGTTTTTAATATTTTTATAAACACAGAAGAACTCACAATAGCTAATCACTACTTAAACAATTCCTCCGTGTGTATGTGTGTGCGTGCGTGGAAACACGTCTGCATATATATGTAAGGGGATTTTATGAGTTAAGGGCTGCTAATCAACAGGAGCCCTCACCCAGTGTCCTTCTGCTTTGGCTGCAGTGGGTTTCAGTGGCCTGGGTTCTTAGCCACCAACTAGTGGTGCTTCCACCTGACTGTTTACAGTAATCAGGAACCATACCTTACCTCCCAATGTCATTTTGATTATTCCTCACCCACTACTTATCCCTGTGACTAGCCTCATACCTCATACATATATTCTTCTGACACCTCTCTAATGGATGAACCAACAATCAAGGTACACTTTATCTACAAGGGGAAATATAGAGGAAACATATAAAGGGAAGAGGAAGACTGATTTGGACTGCGTACATCCAGTAGCGTAGCTAGTGTGGTGCAGGGGAAGCAGCTGCTTCCCCTCAGCACATTTTTCAAAAGCGGCGCCTTAGGGGTTACCTTATATGGCGCCAGCGGCGGGGCCTGCTCCTCTCTGACGGACAGCATTGCCGGAGGAGCCATGTGGGGGGTGGCGGGCGTGTCTGGAGGAGTACGCCAGGCGGCCAGGTAGAGAGCGGGGACGGGCTGCGCTGCTGGGCCTGTTCGGGTTCAGAGCGCTTGGGCCGGGCCGGGGGGAGTATGCGTGGCGGTGGAGGGCCGGGGGGAGCATGCGCGGCAGCGGGGCTGGGCTGGGCACGTGCCGCCCAGCAATAGGGGGCCCGGTGGCTGGGGGGAGAAGCGCGAGGGGGGAGGAGGGTGGGTGCCTCAGCAGCAGCCTTGAGAGAAAGGCTCCGTTTGGCTGGGCTCAGTGCTGCTGGCCGCCCCGCTGAGAATGGCCCAGCTCAGTACACCCGCGGTGGGAGAGGGGAGGGGGCGCTCGGCCGCCCTGGGAGCGGCAGGAGGAGGGTGGGCAGAGGTTGCTCGCCGCCGCTCGCCCTTCCCCGCAGCATCTTTCATGGCAGCAACATGGCGATGCCGGCGCAGCCCCGCCGCGCGGCTCCCGTCAGCCCACTCCTGCTGCTCCTGCTGTTGGCCGCCCCCACCGCCCACGGCTACAGCTTCCTGCAGGGCTGCAGCACTACACGGGAGTACCGGCCTGGCACCTGCCCCCCAGGCTGCCCCTCGCTCCCTCGGGGCAAGGCGCTGGGGGGGGGGGGCTGGCGAGCACCCGGGTCCGGCATCCTCCCCGCGCTGCCCTGTGGAGGGGCGGCGGGGGTAGGTTAGGTAGGTGCCTGGGTGGCGTGGACATAGCAACTCCCCGGGTTTCAAGGAAGATGCCTCTGAAAGTGAGGTGTGGGGACAGCCCCTTGGGAGGGTGGGGGGCCCGGGATGCTGCCGAGTGCTGCTCCGGGGGATGGGTCCAAGGGGTAGCTGGCGCAGCCGGAGGAGTGATTGGGGCGGGTGGGGGGGGGAGTGCAGCACGGCCGGAGGAACCAGCTGGGGGGGCGGGTGCGAAGCAGCCGGAGGAGGAGCTGGGGGACGTGGCCAGAGGAGGAGCCAAGGGGGGGCACCTTTTTTTATGTTTGCTCCCCCTGCTCTTAAAACCTGGCTACGCCACTGCATACGTCTGTAATACCATACAACTCCCAAGTAACACTATCCCCAGGGTGGATTTCCATGGATTCACAAGTCCATACTAGTGGGCTTGTAAGGCGGAGGAACCACATATCTTAATGAGTCATTCTAGACCTGAAGGTGCTTGAGTGCGGGGAGGTGATGAGGGTGCCAATTTGCCTAGGGGGCTGGCCTCTCTTTGGCAGCAATAGGCATTACTCATTGTGGAAAAAGTCTTTACAATGCAAGAGGGCCTCCTCAGTGTTTAAGTCCAGTTGGTCGCTCCCAGAATAGTTCAACGGACCCCTTTCAGGATAACATAGGCAACTCCCTCAGGGAGAGGAAGAGAGGCAAGAGATTGCCCGTGCCCCCTTGGGCAGAGCTTTCATCCCCCCTCCGATTGGCTCAGGCAGCCTTCCATTGCCTAGGGTTCACTTACTCTCAAGGCTCAGCACTGCCCCCGTCCATTGGTGAGGTGAACACACTGCAGTCTTCCCCACCTCTCAGCTGCCCACCAACAAGCTTGGTTCCCATTTTTGTCAGACCCATTAACCCAGGTTACATATATAGAAATAAAATGAAAAATTAGACTTGGAATGAACAAGATGTGCGTGAAACACAAGCAATACACCTCTACCTTGATATAACGCTGTCCTCGGGAGCCAAAAAATCTTACTGCGTTATAGGTGAAACCGCGTTATATTGAACTTGCTTTGATCTGCCGGAGCGCACAGCCTCGCCCCCCCCCTCCCCCCAGAGCGCTGCTTTACCGTCTTATATCCGAATTCGTGTTGTATCGGGTTGCGTTATATCGGGGTAGAGGTGTATCTTGTGATCCTATGATGTTTTAACCATTACTTACCCTCTCCCCTTTTGTTCATGGTCATCCCTTGCTGTATTATGTGTGATTTAGGCCCCGATCCTATAATTAGGTGCATACAGGCAGACTCCTGTACTCACACAGGTTTCCGTTGGCCTCAGAAGGGCTACAAGTGAGTGTGGGGATTCTCTGCATGTCTTTTATTGCAGAAACAGGATTTAAAATTGTTAACTCAAGACAGGGGTTTGTGCTGTAGAGTGCTGTGTATGCCTGAGGTGCGATCTAAACAATAAATAATAATTTGGTACAATTTCCTTTTCTATAATCTTGTTTGTCTCTTGTTTTCCAGTCATTTTCTGCAAGCAATCAGTAGTCCCATTTTATGGAGGTGTTCCGGACTAAGCAAGTCAACCTGAGTTACACCAGCAACGTATGAACACTAAGGCCTACATTTGCAAAAGCATCCACTAACTTCCCATGCCTCCATTTTTGTGGCATGCCTGAGACACCTAGGGTCTGATTTTCAATGGAGCTGAGTACCTGCATCCCCAAATGCTGCCAACGGGAACTGCGGGCTCAGCACTCTGAAAAAGACATCCCAAGGCCTTTCAAGTTGGGCATTCAAAAATTAGTGGGCAGTCTTTGAAAATGTTGCCTTACTTGTTATGCAGATTTTTGACACCTGTATTTTCACATGTGCCTTCAATCTAGTGTCACGTGAGCAGCCTTATAAGGCTTATAGTTTTGAAGATCGGGGGACAGACCCTTAGCCTGTATAAATTGATGTGGCTCCGTTGATTTGAATGGAACTACATCAGTTGCCACATGTTAAAGATCTGGCCCCTGATAACTAGAATGTCATATTCTATTCTAAACTTGATTTCACTCTCCTTACAGTGCTACTGTAACTTCAAATTTAGTATTCATTTTCAGTTTTTACTTTTTTTTTTTTAACTGAAAGATTCCCTGGTTTTACAGAAGCCATTATTAGGTTTTTATTACTACTGAATTTTGGAAGTGTCATAACTCCCAGGACTGCACCTAGAAGAGGCTGTGGAAAAGATGGAGGAAGCGAGGACACCATCTTCTCACACTGTCTCTTCCTTCACCTCTTCCACTTCTGCGCCCACTCCAGAAGTAGAGATGGTGGTGCAGTAATCTGGACCAGAGTGGGAAGTCTGGTTAGAAGTACTGGAATGACTTAAGCACTAGTGTATATACTGTTGTCAAATCCCCCGCCCACCCCATATTTATCCATCCTATCTGTAAGTTGGTAATCAGCATTCAAAGCAAATAAGTTAGCGAACTACTTTTTATGCTAAAATGGGTCAAAAATGAAAAACTGTATACAACTATAAAAAGAACAAGGAGTACTTGTGGTACCTTAGAGACTAACACATTTATTTGAGCATAAGCTTTCGTGGGTTAAAACCCATGCATCCGATGAAGTGGGTTTTAGGCCACGAAAGCTTATGCTCAAATAAATGTGTTAGTCTCTAAGGTGCCACAAGTACGCCTGTTCTTTTTGCGGATACAGACTAACACGGTTACCACTCTGAAACCTGTATACAACTATATTTCAGAATGTTTTGAAGATTAAAAAAAGGAAAAGAAAAGTGTTATTTACCTAAAAAACTGCAAACTTAATTTTTTGCACTGATTTTTCACTTAATTTTTTTTTCTAATCAGCCCTGATAAATTCCTGGGAAACTTTAAACAAGATAAAACCGGAAAATGAAGGGCCTTGTGTATTCAGTACATCTAGTTATTGAGCAACAAATTTTTTGCCTTTCGCTGCTGAAAAGACTCTATACTAGAGACTGGTTTTTCCATGTCTACTTGTCCTGGTGAATATCTTATTGCTATTGACCAATGAAAAATGCTTCCAAAGAGCAAAGCTTTTTGCCTTTGGAATCAACCAGGTGGCATAAAACAGCAGGTATATTAAAAAAGCAATCATTGGGGAGATTGCCTGCAAAATATTAAATCCACCCCACTCAGGGTCAGAACTGCAACTAATGTAAATCAGTATAATACCAGTAAAGTCAGTAGAGCGATGCTGATTGAGGAACTGGCCCTTTGTGCACGAGTTGAACACTACTGAATTACCAGGTTACTCAGCATACTATAGAAAAAGTGTGAACGTTGCCAACAAAGTGCGGTTAAATGTAAGCTTGTTTGCCAAGTATTGTTGTCTCCTTCTTTGATTATGGTTATGAGAGAGCATTTTTATTTAAAAGATGAATGTGTATCGATTTTTCCAGCCTATTAGTCCTCCCTTCTGTGAATATGCGCAATTCTGATAAGCAGGCTAAAGAATCCAGTGGTTGTGGGAGCCCTTTGTTAAGCTTCTGGGAACATATTGCTGCTACCAAGAACAGTCTTGAGGCTTTATTTCTTAAAGAGACACTGTCAACCTGAAAATCACACTTCTGTCTGATGTTTTACTTGCTATTGTTACAAGTAATACCTTTATGTTTTATAAAACGCTAACAGACTAGAGGAAAAACAAATCTCATTTTAGTTGTCCATTTGCCAGCACTTTGTGTATAGTTCTGCTTCCCCTGTTGTTTTTCGTGGTCCTTTCACACAGCACCAGAGGAGGGAAATGTTTTTAAAAATAGGACAAATTGGTTGTGAAGCCACAAAAAGTCAGACAGGCTCAGAGACAGACATTGTAGCTGAAACTTTTTTTAGCGCTTTTAAAAACTGACTAGATTTAAACTGACAATGTCCCTTTAAGATTGATTTGCTTGTATGAGACCCATCTCATTGTGACAGCAAACTATTCTAGCATATTTAATGGAAACAATAAATCTGGGGAAGTTCATACATTTTATGCCATCCTTATCAGGGAGTTGGTTATGAAGAAGCAAGTAGAGCATCCCGAAGAATTCCCCAGGGTGTAATATGCTGATGACTGAGTGAACCAACATTGTAAACCATTTAAAAGGGCCATCACTTCAACTTCAGCTAGCAGTGGCGAATGGACTAAGTCATAAATGTGAATGGTGCAGCCGGAGCTAATAAATGACAATATATAAAATGAGGTGACAAAAAAAACCCAAAACCCAAAGCTATGTCTGCTGCTTCCTTTGTATAAAATCTAGGATAGATTAATACAGATACAAAATTTCTCCTGTTCAGTCCCTAAAATTGTCTTCTGAATTAGCATAATGTTTCCAGGACAGCATCCCCAGCCACTTCTAAAGGTGAATTTATCTCTATCTGAAAACAGAAATGAGTGTGTATCTTGCTCTTATATTGTGTACATCACGGCTTTCCGTTGCTGGTGCATTTTAAAAGCTGCAGTCAAAGAATATGAAAATCCTGCATTTTGTATGTGATAGGATTCTCCTGCAGTATTCCCTCTTGGTTCCTTCAGGTTGAATAGCATGCTTAACAGTGCCTGTGAGTAAAGCTAGGTAGGGAGCTATGATTTTAAAAAATGGTGGCCAAGGATCCCGACTGATACAAATGACCTCACTTGGGCTGGCATGCCTTGAGGGCCTGATCCAAACCCTGTTGAAATCAATTGGAGCCTCCCCGTTGACTTCTTTGGGCTTTGATTCTGGGCCTGAAGCAGAAACTGACTCAAAGAAACATCTTTATAATCAAGATTAAAATGTTAAACCCGGATCTTGCGGTCCTCATGAACGCAAATCCCAGTGGCTATAACAAAAGCTAGACGAATTCAAGGGCTCCAGGATCAGGCTCTAATTTCTTATTACTGCTGAAAGTACACAATGCATCAGGTTTGTCCCAACGCTGAAAGCAACTTCACTTGCCACTGAGCAGCAGCTCCTATAGATCTGGTTTTGGGGAAGTTTAGTCAAAACTTTACCACTAGGGGGCACTAATCACCTTTGTTACTTTAGCTCTGCAAAACTTTGAAAAAGAGGGAAAATATTCTCCCTTCAAAAGTTCGTCTATAACAGGATTCAAAAAGATCTAGATAAATTCATGGAGGATAGCTCCATCAATGGCTATTAGCCAGGATTGGTTGAGGTGGTGTCCCTAACCTCTATTTGCCAGAAGCTGGGAATGGGCGATGGGGGATGGATCAGTTGATGATTACCTGTTCTGTTCATTTCCTCTGAAGCACCTGGCATTGGCCACTGTCAGTAGACAGGATACTGGGCTTGACTGACCTTTGGTCTGACCCAGTATGGCCGTTCTCATGTTCTTACTACTGTTACTGTAAAGCACTGTATTGCATGGATCCAGTTTTTGATTGACAGTATATACTATGCAGGCATCCTAGCAAATATTCTGTAATTCCAAACTGTAGTTCTATTGTTGTGTTGCTTGTTGTTTAGATCCGAAAGGCAGTTCAAATATGCCAGCACTAACACATGCCCACTTATGCATCTAGTGGTTCCATGTCTCTTAGGTTTGGTTGGGATGTTCCTGTGATCCTGAGAAATTCGGAAGAAATAGAATCCAGCGTAAGAGTATCCAAAAAGCAGATGAGACAAGTGAAGAATCCTTTTGGCCTAGAAATTCCGCATCCTGCTGCAGTTTCCATAACAAGTCAGTGGATTTTTTTTCTGTTCTGTTTTATTCAGTGCCCTTTCCCCACCTATCGCTCCCAGCCATAACGTGTTTCCTTACACAGTCGCCATAGAAATAGCTATATTTCTACCAAAACGTTGTGTGTTTTAAAGTGGCACTGTCAATATTGTGAGGCTCAAAAATTGGATTTTTTTTGTGTGATATACATTTTATTAATAAACCCTGCTCTAGTGCCAAATATTTTCAGTGATTAAAAACAACTGGAGATGATAAAATACTGGACACACCTTCATTCATTGTGAAATCCATCCCATCCACTTACAATCTAAAGAACTGGGCCCCATGTGGGTGAATTGCAGAGAGGCAGGGGATCTGTACCCTTCTGCACCAATTGGGAACAGTGAGCTCAGCTGATGAGCAGCTTTCCACTGCAGCTTATGGGCTGGTATAGGAGCCCCCTCATGCCCCTTGGACAAAGTGTTGGGGCAGCTGGATCTATATAAATGCAATCCCAGGTCTCAGCCCCGCCCCCTTACTCCTAATCTCCTCCTGTATGGCTGTCCACACCAGCCAAAGAAGAAAGATATTTGGATGTGCTTGTGATGTAAACCCAAGTGGCGGCTTGCAGTGTGTTTGGTTTTTTTTAAGTCCTGCTTTGTTCAAACATCCAGTCCATTCCAGAGCCACCGCAGAATTCCGGAGATCCTCCCCCAGCCTGTGTCAGTCGGGCAGCAAACCTGTAAAACCTTCCTGAATGCAAATAAAAAGCGCGGGAGTAATGAGCTCAAGTGTCTTCATCCCTTTTCCCACAAAGAGTCTTGGCGTTACAGGGCTGGAATTTCCAGAAGCACCGACCACTCCCATTCAAGTTTCAGAGTAACAGCCGTGTTAGTCTGTATCCGCAAAAAGAAGAACAGGAGTACTTGTGGCACCTTAGAGACTAACAAATTTATTAGAGCATAAGCTTTCGTGGACTACAGCCCACTTCTTCGGATGCATATAGAATGGAACATATAATGAGGAGATATATATACACACATACAGAGAGCATAAACAGGTGGGAGTTGTCTTACCAACTCTGAGAGGCCAATTAATTAAGAGAGAAAAAAAAAAAAAAAAAAAAACTTTTGAAGTGATAATCAAGCTAGCCGAGTACAGACAGTGTGATAAGAAGTGTGAGAGTACTTACAAGGGGAGATAGAGTCAACATTTGTAATGGCTCAGCCATTCCTAGTCCTTATTCAAACCAGAGTTGATTGTGTCTAGTTTGCATATCAATTCTAGCTCTGCAGTCTCTCTTTGGAGTCTGTTTTTGAAGTTTTTCTGTTGTAATATAGCCACCCGCAGGTCTGTCACTGAATGACCAGACAGGTTAAAGTGTTCTCCCACTGGTTTTTGAGTATTTTGATTCCTGATGTCAGATTTGTGTCCATTAATTCTTTTGCGTAGAGACTGTCCGGTTTGGCCAATGTACATGGCAGAGGGGCATCAGGCATCAGAATAATTGATCAGCATTTCAAAACAGCTCAGCATATTGGGTATTGGGTGCTTCTCTAAATCTGACTATATTTGCTCCTTAAGTGGGAGCTGAGCTCCTCTGAAAATCTGTCCCAAGCTGTGGGTGCTGAGTTCTTGAAAGTCTGGCCTACACCTCTTTTTAAAATCTGTCCCTAATGGCTAAATAGTGCTGTCTCCTGCACTGATAACAAGTGGGGAAAGAAACATGGCACATACTTTCATCCCCACTGTGCACACGCAATAGGGCCTGATTCTTCCATAAAGCACAGGAGCATGCTAGGATGTGGGTCTAGTTAAATATCATTTTCCAAACGGCATAGTCTTTGGGGTAGGAGTCATACTCAGCCCCCTAAGAGAGGTAGTACATATAATGCTGTCAGCAGGAAACCTTACCCTGCATGAGGTGCCCATGGAGCAGCAAAAGGCACCTCCTGGCCTTCCCCTTTTGAGTGCTCTAAATCCACTCTAAATTAAAAAAAAAAATCTGGGTACTGGCATTGCTTTCCCTCTGCTGCCTTTAAGGAATTACGGCTGGTAAATTCAGGATTCCTGTATACTGGTGAGCTGATGAAGCTTGCATTGTGTAGGATGCATTTTCTTTTCATGCTCTTCTCTGTTGTTCTCTAAGGGGGTATAACACTGACACCTGATTGTCTGGAAGACTGTATCCTTACATGCTACTGGGGATGCAGTGTTCAAAAACTACACGAAGCTTTGCAGAAACACGTCTATTGCTTCAGAATAAAGACTCCGCAGGCACTAGAAGACGCTCTCTACAGCGAATACCTCTATCGGCAGCAGTATTTGTATCCTTTTATTTAAAAACAATATTTTGACAAACTCTGCTCATTTTCTGGCACGCTGAGAATTGAGCCCCATGAACAGTCTGCAGTTTTTGGCACCGTGTATTTATGAATGAATAAGATTGAGAATACTCTTAGTGCAAGTGCCACATTTGTCTTCAATTGCAGTGACATTGATTGTTTTCCTTTACACAAATAAAGCATTAAAAAAACTGACAAGGAAGAAAAATACTGTCGGTTGCCAGAAGATGCTCAGATTGCAGGCTTTGGCCGAGTGCCTAGATCTCGTTACCCACTGGTAGCTTTGTTGACTTTAGCTGACGAAGAAGACAGAGAAATATACGACATTGTGAGTAATTTTAGAATGTATGGCAGGGCACTGTACTGATGTGTTTGGATACTTCAAAATGTACAGTAGGATCGTGTAGAAAGACTGGCTTGCTCTTCTCGCGTTGGCTGAAAACAGAATGTAGGCCTCACCTCTGCACCAATGATGGCTCCCTAAACAGAGGAACCTGGTGCTCCTGTTGTGCCTGGGGTAGGGATGAATGTATGTGTGGGCCAGTCAGGAAGTGCTCACAACACAGAGCTCATATCCGTGAAGGTCTTTGTGTGCTAGGGCATGAGGGCTAAAGAAGTGTCAGGTCCGGGTATCAACCACTGCAAATCCTTCTTTCCCCTACCCTATGGAGTGTTGTGGAGCCTTTGATTTGGTTTAGCCTTTGTAACTTCTGTGGGTCAAGAAGAGGGATTCACCCCAGTACCTGGCAGAACTATTTGGACTGATCTCTGGGGAGAGGATTAGGACTGTAAGAATTGCCGTATCAGATGAGACCCATTGTTCATCTTGTCCAGTATCCTGTCTTTGACAATGGCAACACTGGATGTTGCAGAGAAAGTTGTGAAAATCCCACAGTAGATAGATACTTAGTAATCTACTCCCCATGAAAACCTTCTCCTAATTCCTAATAGTTAGAGATTAGCTTAAATGCTGAAGCAAGAGGTTTAATATCCCTTCCAAAACTTTTTTTTCTACAGAGGAATTGATTCTAGTTCCTGAATGTCCAATGTGCAATATGTGTATTTATCCAGTGTCTTTCTGAGTTTAAATGTTATATTTTGTTCCAGTAGCTTTAGGTGCATGAACACTAATGTATATGGAGGCATACACATTTGAAGGCAAACTCCCCAATACACTTGACCTTCTCTACATACTAATATAGAAATCATGGCCAAAATAATACCCAGGAAAACTTACATATTACCTTTTCCAACTATTCCTATCCCTCAACTTCCTGCTACTCCACCATAAAGGCCTCAACAGAAGAATGTATCCAGCTCTTCCCCCAGTCAGTACATCCAAGTATGCTTATAATTCAATTTAGTTTAATAAAGATAAAATGTAGATTTAACAAACTTGAAAGAAGGTTTCTTAAATTAACATGAGAAAGCTGGATTGTTTACCATGACATTTTTTGCACCATTTACCAGGGGAGAAACCCACTTTATTTTCCCTTTTTTTTTTTTTTTTTTTTTTCTTTTGTAGAAGTTTTTCTTTCTGATCTTTGTCATTGTCAAACACCCTTCAATTGGCCAAAGCAGCAGAAGCAGAATCCACTTGTACGTTAAAAGCAGAAACAGATTCTAGACTTTTTCATGGTCCAAATGGAAGGAATGAATGTAACTTTGATGCAAAACTTCAAAAATATAATCACTAAATGAAAATGGTAAATGCTGAAATATTCTTAATCAAAAACATTTTTGATATGTAAAAACCTTAAGGAAACAATTTTATATTTAAGTCTAACAATACATCCAAGGTAAACCTCTGGTATGTTCCCCTGCAAACTCATGCTTGGTTTTTTTAATAGCTGTCACACAACTGGCATTTGTTGGTACATAAATAATGTGTGGTTTTTTTAATTGAGCATGGGATTGTAGGAATCATGAGTTTTCATGCATCAAAGGTCTCATCTATGTGGAGAAAGTGAAATGTATTTATCAGAAATCACAGCTAACACATTTAAAATATGTTTATTATTTAAAGGACCACCAAATGTTTAAAAGACCACAGTGGGTTGACCATGACCTGACCCAATTTTAAATGCCACTGATATTGTCTACAATAGTTAATTTATAATAGGTAGTGTTAACTTAAACACATTAGTTAATATGTTCTTCGTGTAGACAAGGTCCAGGAGGGAGAATCCTATATAACGATGATACAGCCTGTCATTCCTGTGTTGTTCCACTTCATTACTCACCAATCCTGGTGTGTAGCAATGGCCTGAAATTCATAGAATCATAGGAAGGGAGGGGACCTCAAGGGGTCAAATAGTCCAGTCCCCTGCACTCATGGTAGTACTAAGTATTATCTACTAGACCATCCCTGACAGGTGGTTGTCTAATATACTCTTAAAAATCTCCAGTGATGGAGATTCCACAACCTCCCTAGGCAATTTATTCCAATGCCTAACTACCCTGATAGGAAGTTTTTCCTAATGTCCAATCTAAATGGCCCTTGCTGCAATTTAAGCCCTTTGCTTCTTGTCCTATCCTCAGTGTTTAAGGAGAACAATTTTTCTCCCTCCTCCTTGTAACAATCTTTTACTGTACTCGAAAACTGTTGTTGTGTCTTCTCCAGATTAACAAACCCATTTTTTTCAATCTTCCCTCATAGGTCATGTTTTCTAGACCTTTGATAATTTCTATTACTCTTCTGTGGACTTTCTCCAATTTGTCTACATCTTTCCTGAAATATGGTGTCCAGAACTGGACACAACTCCAGTTGAGGTGCAGAGTAGAGCGGAAGAATTACTTCTCGTGTCTTGCTTATAACACTCCTGCTAATACATCCCAGAATGATGTTCTGGGTTTTTTTGTTTGTTTGTTTGTTTGTTTGCAACGATGTTACACTGTTGACTCATATTTAGCTTGTGGATCACTATGACCCCCAGATCCCTTCCGGCAGTACTCCTTCCTAGGCAGTCATTTCCCATTTTGTATGTGTGCAACTGATGTTTCCTTCCTAAGTGGAGTACTTTGCATTTGTCCTTATTGAATTTAATCTTATTTACTTCAAACCATTTCTCCAGGTTGTCCAGATCATTTTGAATTTTAATCCTGTCCTCCAAAGCAGTTACATCCCCTCCCAGCTGGTATCATCTGCAAACTTTATAAGCATACTCTCTGTGTCATTATCTAAATCATTAATGAAGATATGGAACAGAACTGATCCCAGACCCAGAACTGATCCCTGCAGCACCCCATTTCGTATGCTCTTCCAATTTGACTGTGAACCACTAATAACTACTCTCTGGGAACGGTTTTCCAATCAGTTATGCACCTACCTTATAGTAGCTCCATCTAGGTTTTATTTCCCTAGTTTGTTTATGAGTAGGTCACGCGAGACAGTATCAAAAGCCTTACTAATGTCACGATATACCACATCTACTGCTTCCCCCTATCCACAAGGCTTGTTACCCTGTCAAAGAAAGCTATCCGGTTGGTTTGACACAATTTGTTCCTGACAAATCCATGCTGACTGGTTACTTATCACCTTCTTATCTTCTAGGTGTTTGCAAATTGATTGCTTAATTATTTGCTCCATTATCATGGCTAGATGAGTTTTTATTGAATCACTTGCTATGTACACAACATAGGTAAAATGAAGCAACCGCATGGGCAGAGTGGGATCCAAATAACCATGTTTACTAACTATATATGAGATGCAAGGGCCAGCTACATATGGGATTAAATTAATAGAGAATTAAAGGATAGGAATATAATGCCAGTGAACATGGTTTTATGGAAGATAAGTTTGTTTGACAAAACCTATTTCATTCTTTGAGATTACAAGTTTGGTTGATAAAGGTAACTGTGTGGATGTAATCTACTTTCTTTGTAAGTTGTGTGACTTAGTACTGCACAACGTTCTGATTTAAAAAATTAGGACTATACAATCTCAGAAAAGTACACACTAAATGGATTAAGAACTGGCTGATAGATCTCCAAAAGTAGTTGTCAATGGGGGTGTTTCTGGAGAGATTCCAAAGGGATGGGGACTAGGCCTGATGCTATTCAACATTTTATCAGGAATCTGGAAGTAAATATAAAATGACTGCTGATAATAAAATGTGTGGCTGTCACTCTAGCCTTTTATTTTATTTAAAGTGAATTTAGTAATGTTGTATTAAACCACTGTGGGTTCGGCTCTGGTGGCTACAGTTTCAAGCTCAGAGTGAACATCACCTCTGCTGTCTGCTTCAGATTTAGAGCCTCTAGGAACACCTAAAGACCAGGGATAGTGACCCCACATATATTCACACGTATAAGGTCTAGTCTGCTTTACAAGTTTTATTAAAGTTACAATTAAGGTTATGATTAGACATGCATATAGAAATCCTATAAAGACCTATGCTAAAGTTACAGATATAGTCATAATCACATCCTTAACGATATTCTGATGAATTCCTTCCAATTGATTATCAGTCGAGGGATGATTCCTGCTGGTGTTTTCCCGTAGGCAACTCATTTTACCCAGTCTGGGAGCCCTATTTTATCTTCTGATTCTAACTTCACCTAATACTCTGCACACGTGCCTGAAGGTGTCCACCCTCTTTTTCCTCATTTGCATTGTGTCCCTAAGAATACTAGGGAACCCCATTTTTCATAGGTTGTTTATAGTTCCTTTTGTTCTCATTAGCATTTATGCACATCGGTTAGGGCATTTGTTAGAAGAAATGTGACTACCGGGTACCTTGTAGTCCAAAATTAACTTTGCAGTTAATTTTTCACAGTGCCACTCATTGGCACATCTTTTCCCGTAATCTTGTGGCATTGGGTTATTCTTTGGTCACTATCTTATGTCAAGCATTGCTTAAGCCTCTGGCCTAGTATGACTAAGCTGACATTTTATAGGTCTCAGCCTGTGGGCCTTAAATTTCAATCCTACTTACTTAGGTGCCTAATACATACTTGTCCCTTCTGACTACTGGTCAACTTTATACTTGGATAATTCTACTCTTAAATCTATTCAACATACAATGACTATAAATGACATGACATGTTAGTTAATCAGAATATCACACAATAAATAAACAGTAAATAACAATGAGGGCAGGGGAATCATACAGAGCAGTCTGGATTGTTTGGTAAGCTGGGCCCATTCAAACAAAATGTGTTTAAATACAGCCACATGCAGATAAGGAATGCAGTTCATACCTACTGGAAAGCAGTGACTCCGAAAAGGATTTAGGGTTTACAGTGGGCAAGCAACTTAACATGAGCTCCCAGTGCCAGGCTGTGACAAGAAGGGTTAATGTGATCCTTGGATGTATAAACACGGGAGTACTGAGTTAGGAGTAAGTGAATGATTTTTACCTCTGTGTCCTGCATTCGTGAGACCAATAACTGTCCACATTTTAAAAAGGAAGTTGAAAAATTGGAGAGGGTGCAAAAAAGAGCCACAGGAATGATTTGAGGTCTGGAGAAAGTGCATTAGTGAGAGGCATAAAGAGCTTAATCTTTCTGATAAGCTGAAGCTGACTGAGAGTTGATTTGATTACAGTGTGTAAGTACTTAGTGGGGAGAAAAATACCAAAATGCTCCTAATGTAGTGGAGAAAGCGGAACAAGAACCAGTGTCTAGAAAACTGAAGC
The DNA here is from genome assembly GCF_027887155.1 of Malaclemys terrapin pileata. Taxonomy (NCBI): domain Eukaryota; kingdom Metazoa; phylum Chordata; order Testudines; family Emydidae; genus Malaclemys; species Malaclemys terrapin. The sequence goes on along the minus strand of NC_071508.1, from coordinate 144,534,043 downwards.
CAGAGAAATTTAAATTAGAAATTAAAACCAGATGTTAAGCAGTGAGGGTGACGGTTAAATCTGCTAAGGGGAGTGGTGGATTTTCTATATCTTAATGTCTTCAAGACTGGTTGCCTTTCTGGAAAATATGATTAAGCCAAAATGCACATTGTGCTTTAGTCAAACAAGTTATTGGGCTCAATAATGGAGTAACTAGGTGAAATTTAACAGCCTGTAATATCCAGGAAGTCAGAGCTAATGGTCCCTTCTGGTCTTAAACTCTATGAATCTATATACACTGCTGCTTCTCCTGGGTTTTTTAGCAGCTTCTGAAACACAGAGGATAGTGAGAACCCTAACAGTATGTCCACACTGTAGTTAGACACCCCTGGCTGGCCCGTGCCAGCTGACTTGGGCTTGCGGGTCTTGGGCTGTGGGGCTGTTTCACTGCAGTGTAGACTTCTGGGCTCGGACTGCAGCCTCAGCTCTGGAACTCTCCCACCTCGCAGGGTCCTTGGACTCAGGCTGGAGCCCAGGCTCTAGGTCCCTGCAAGGTGGGAGGGTCCCAGAGTTGAGGCTGCAGTCCGAGCCCAGAAGTCTACACCACAGTGAAACAGCCCCACAGGCAAAGCCCCATGAGCCTGAATCAGCTGGCACGGGCCAGCTGTAGATTTTTAATTGCAGTGTATATGCACCCACAGAGGGTTTGCATACTATTTTAAGGGATACTACTCAATATATTCTACTGTTCTATTATATATTTTTTTTCTTGTGAACTAAAACATAGTTTTAATAATGCAGCTGTAGACCAGGTCCCATTTATTAAGCGGGGATCTATGTAATAATCCTTGCTTATTGCAAATAGTGCAACTACACTGGGTCGAATAGAACTGGGGCTGTTGGCTCTTAAATTCTTGTGATCTAATACCAATCTGTCATCCTGAGTACAGGTCTGTCGCATCTTACGAGCATTTAGCATGCGCGATTTCAGCTTTACGCGGTCGGCAAAAACAAAATGAGAAAAATAATTTTAATACTGTACCTGTGGTGCGGGCGATTTCGCCCTCCATTACACTCGTAATTTTGACTATACGCGATTTTTGCTTTACGCGCTGACTGCGGAACGTAACCCCAGCGTAAGATGCGACAGACCTGTATTAGGGACATCTTGATGCCAAAACTAAACAAATGGATCACTATTAAGATGTAAAATATCCTGTGATTAAAAAAATGAAGCTCTAGCTAGCCCTGGGGGATAGTAAATGTGATTAGTATAAATACATATGTTTAATTCATTTAAATCTCTGCATGCTTATATTTGCATTAGCTAACTAGAGGTATCCTAAGTGCATGTCTGATCCCCAAGCTTGTTAAATAACTTTAAACAAAAAACATCTTGTAGATTCCTTTTTCTTCCGAGAGCCTTGGAATTTGCAATAATATTGGGCTTCTCTCTTCTTTACAATCCATTATAGTTGGTTGGTTCTTTTCTTGTCTTGAAAACAATACATAAGCATAAAATACTATTATTGTCAGCAACGTGACTGTAAAAATCAGTCTGTGGTTCCATATCTTGTCCTTCTCAGTGACTTTTATGTCCTGTATTTGCTCTGTTTACAGGCTGAATGATGATACCTCTAAATGCCATCTGGGGTCTGAAAACCAACCTCTGAGTGTTTTGTGGTAGCAAGGAGAACACAAATAGGAAAGTGACAGTGGAGGTGTTCTCCCTTTACATCATCAGTAACAGATTCTGCAGTCAGAACTTAGCTGAAAAGGTTACTGCTATTGTCCAAGGCAGGCTAGAATCCAGCCACAGAAGAGCAAGTCGTATTGGACTTGTACTATATACGGTTCTTTAAGGCCAGATTGTGATTGGCTTTTACTCTGTACTCAAGGAGTTTCCCTCCCTCACCCCCTCTTTGTGTGCCCCTGTGCAAGAGCCAGTCACAATTTCAGTCATGCTCTCTCTGGATGAGATTCATTGCTGTGCAGAGGTCCAGTATGAGGCATGTACAATAGTAAACAGTAATGTATTATCGTAGCATCTAGGAGCTCTAGTCATGGACCAAGACCCCATTGTGCTAGGTGCTGTACAAACACAGAATTTAAAGACAGCCTCTGTCCCAAAGAGGTTACAATCATCACTTAAGTCCCCAGTTAAGCAAGGTATTTAAGCATTTGTCTACTTTTGACTACATGTGCTTAAGTGTTTTTCTGGTTGGAGCCCAAGCCCATTAGCTGGGAGCAGTAGTAGAATAATCTTCACTGTGGATTAGCCACAGAAGATGTTCTGCAGCACAGAGAGGCTGTAGAATCTGATGCTTAGATTGGTCTGTTTGATCACATGTTCAACAGCTATATGGGACAGTACCGTAAGCAACCCTTAGAAACAAGACAAACAGTTAAACAGGCTATGGACTGGTCTACGCTGGGGGTGGGGGAGGAATCGATCTATGATACGCAACTTCAGCTACGAGAATAGCGTAGCTGAAGTCGACATATCTTAGGTCGACTTACCTTGCGTCCTCATGGCGTGGGATCGACAGCCGCGGCTCCCCCGTTGACTCTGCTTCCGCCTCTCGCTCTGGTGGAGTTCCGGAGTCGACGGGAAGCACATTCGGGGATCGATTACTACCCACCGATCCGGCGGGTAGTGGAGACGTACCCTATGAAGAGACATAAACTGAACCATATACTTGTTTTACCTTGTCTAATCTCTTAATAGACTCCCTATTGTTTGTATGTGATGTGCATGTCACTGCACGTATATAAATCAACAAGGAAGGAGATAGTGCTAAATAAAACTTCTGTTTTTAGATTTCAATGGTGTCCGTAATTCATATTCCCGATGAGAGTTACAGACTTTCCTGCCGAATATTATATCAGTATCTACTTCTGGCCCAAGGTCAATTTCATGACCTTAAGGTAAGCTGTGTTCTGAGTCTTACTTCACTCTGCAATATTCATTTAGTTTGTGTAGACGACAGTTACCCTAAATTGGTACGGTATCTAGCTTTTTCAGTCTGTTAATATGCAAGGAACTGGATGATGGTTAAATTTATCTTGTCACGAAATTAGTTCCATGCAAACTTACAATGCAACCTACATTCGTGTCTGAACTCTCCTACAGAAATCCCTTATTTTTTTATATATTTATATTCCAGGCAACCCCAGGCCCTCCTGATTTATCAAAGTGGTAGTAACAGATTGACAGGAATAATAGCTGCAAATATTAGAGTATTCAGAATGGGCCTGATCCAAGCCCATTGAAGTCAATGAGAGTGCTTCTGATGACTTTGGATTGGGCCCAGTGTGCAGCATAAAATCAGTGTGCTGAAAGTGGATATTGAAAATATTTTGTTATGATCACGTCTAAAGTCTTTGTTTTTATATTATAACAGTAAAATACAATACACTCAATACACAGATAATGTCTATATAGTATCTATGAATTATAAAGAATGGGCCAACTTCATTCCTTGATGGAATTCAGTTGACTTGAAGTTTAAACCATGAATAGATTTATCTCAATAAGTCCAGCAATTTGTGTGGTAGATATTTGCTCCACATAACCCACCCTAAAATATCCCCGTATGCTTTATGGTGGTGGTATTGTTACCACATCAAACATACCATTGGCAATAAACAAATAATAATGGATCTGCATAATCACTACAATTTTGAATTGTGGGTACAAATTTGTGTTTATATACATAGATATACACTCTAACTGCCTTTTTAAATAGAATATAAGAGCAGGTTTCCATTCAGATAGGTCAATAGCCAGATATCTTCAGAAAGTTCCGTTTCCCCTTGCAATTGGACACTTTAGGAAGTTAATGTAGCCTTCAGTGTTACCCATTCTCTTAATGAGTCAGCTGTTCCTTTTCCAGTGCCTTGGAATTATATGCTTGACGTATATCGGTAATGCTGTTGTTTTACACACAATGTTTATATAGCATCATAAGTGTTAGGTAGTTCTTTGTGAACACAGACCCTTTGCAAACATGAAAGACCTAGTCCCTGCCCTGAAGAGCTTGCAGTCTAGATAAAATGAGACAGGAAAGCACAAGAGATGATAAAATGTGGTGGATCTGAAGGCAGAGAGAGAGTATGTGCTTGGTAGAAGAGGTTAGGGACCTAACTCCAGGCATATGGAGCAGCATGCTAGAAAGTACAAAGCCTTGACCAGAACCTACAGCCCTAGTTTATTGAGGGGGGGAGGGATAGCTCAGTGGTTTGAGCATTGGCCTGCTGAACCCAGGGTTGTGAATTCAGTCCTTGAGGGGACCACTTCAGGAGCTGGGGCAAAATCAGTACTTGGTCCTGCTAGTGAAGGCAGGGGGCTGGACTCAATGGCCTTTCAAGGTCCCTTCCAGTTCTAGGAGATAGGATATCTTTATTTATTTATTTTAACCTCATCCATTGTAAATCTGTATAGCTCCACTGAAGTCAATGAACTACACTGATTTGTGGCATCTGGGGATCTGGTCCCTTATCTCTAATTTTCCCCTTAGTGTTTCTGCACCTCTTTATCTTCCCAAAATATACATAACTGAAGTCAAGGGATTTGTGTCCGTTCACTCCAGGGCTGAATTTGGTTGTGTGTTGAACTTAATAGGAAGCATGTGTGTAGAGAGAAGAAAGGCCCCATTAGTTCGCATTTGCTCTATTGTAGATCACATTGGACTATAAAGACAACGTGCAATTACTGAATTCTGCTGAAACTTGGCTGTGTGTGTTTTGTCCATAGCAACTTTTCATGTCTGCAAGCAACAGTGTCCCGCCCTCGAGCAATGCCTCTGGAGAGAGCAGCACTGACAAAAGCTTGCTGGAAAAGGCTGGCCTGGCCGAAGTTGAATCAGAATTACATGAGGAAAACAGTAAAGACTGTGTCGTCTGCCAGAATGGAACAGTGAATTGGGTCCTCCTGCCCTGCCGGCATACGTGTCTGTGCGATGGGTGTGTGAAATATTTTCAACAGTGTCCAATGTGTAGGCAGTTTGTTCAAGAATCTTTTCCACTTTGCAGTAAAAAGGGGCAAGATCAAGATGACCCCGAACACATTTTCCAGGATGATCCCCACGGAGCAGACTTTTAGTGGAAAACCAAGAATTACCGAGTTGTACTCTCAAATGCGGGATGTAGAACCTAAAGCATTTTCTGTCCATGGGAGGAACTGCAGTGTAATTTTATGGTTTTGCTGTTAGTTACTAGACCAATTCAAGCACCCTTTTCATGTCTACACTGCATACAGTTACTGGAACACTGCATATACACTGGTAATATGGACAGAAGAAGTGTGTAGGAGATGTATGAAGAATGAGTTTTTTGATACCTGCTGACTGGATGTTCATGAAGGATTAGAGATTATTTTGACAAGTAGATTTAGGTGAGCTAAACATTTAAAAAGAAAAGAACAAAGGCTTACATACAACTGAAATTGAAAGTACTTTTCCTATATAATATATATAGGTTTTTAAATGTGAAGTTAGAAGAAAATATAATTTTAATCCTGTATAATTTAGATATTTAGCACTTTAAAGAATGAAAAATGAAGGAAACCAAATATTTAAGAATCTGTTCTTAGTTTCGGTATAAATCCGTATGTATTTATTTTGTATCTGACGGCCTTGGCCATGGAAAGTGCTGGTCTGCTCTACTCCTGTTGAAGTTACTGGGAGTTAAGGATATTCAGGACATTAGTGGTAATGGACCTCCTGTAATTGTATTTTGTTTTCTGCTGCTTTGAAAGAGATTTTGTGTGTGCACGCGGCCTGATCCAAAGTCCCTTGAAGTGATTGGAAATATTCCCATTGACAGTGAGTTTTACTTCAGGCTCCTACGACTATCAAGCGAGTAGAACATCTAAGTGAACCCACTGTGTATAGAATGCCACACTGCACTTATAGGGCTTTAACTCTTGCTAGTGTGACAGCTGTGGATTATGAAGGGTTAACTTTTGCAAGGAGAAGAGACTAATTAGTTTGGCAGCGTGTCCTGTTCCATGACATGGACAGCCTAGTCTGTGGGTTTGCCAACTCTCCCATACCCTTCATTACCTCTGCGTGGATGAGAACAGGCTAACCATGTTACCTTCCCTCATATCACTAGTAAGAAAAGGAGCTGAAAGACAGCAGAAAACACAGTTGTCTTCTATCAAAAAAATAAATAAAATAAAATAAAAATGGGTGTTGAGAAGAGAAATGATGCTGTTCGCTTCTTAATACAGGAAAGGCTAATGTAATTCAGGGTGATGTAACTTCTAGGCCAAGACTTCTCCTCGGGTGGGATGAGACACCAAAGTAAAAATAGCAAACTCCCACCCTCACTATGGGAGATGGGCTTGGAGAGAAGGAGCAATTTGCTCCCTCCTCCTTGCTCTGCCACTGCTCCACCAGCCCCCCTCCATTCCCAGAGCAGCTTCTCAGGCCTCCCCCTTCCCTCCACACAGCACTCACTCCGTGGAGGGAAAGCCTGGCTTCAAGAGGCATCTCCCAGCCTCTTTTACTGGAGCTGAGCACTGTGCACAGAAGGAGTCCCCAATCCAGAGCCCTAAATTATCCGCAGTTTCTTGCCATGACTCCAAATGCAAAAACCTTCATGGCCGGAATGGATTATGGGAGCTGGAAGGTCATGCCAAGAAGCCATGGGTGGTCTTTGGGAGGTTGAGAGACAATGCATTAGGCCACCTGTGATTTATTAGGAAGTGGCGTGGTTTATTAAAGTGAGTATTGGGATTGCCTCTGGAATTCTAATCTCTGCTCCCCGTCACTCCATTGGTAACTAAGGAAGCATCACTTGCACCATGTATCAAACAGAGATAATAGCCAGGGGTGTTGTGAGGACTGAATGATGTTTGCCAAGAGTTTTTGAAAGTGGAACATGCTGGCTGGATGCTCAGTATTATTATTTCTAATTTAATTGTGTATTGACTATGAGAACATCTCTCACCACACAGGTGCACTCCCAGAGAAAAAGTTGCAGTGTCCCAGAGCCACTCGTCTGAGAGTCCCTGGGCAGGGTTAGCCCCTCTGAACATTGAGCCTCCTGTGCCCTGCATTACAGATGCTCTTTTTGGACACGCATCTGAAGAGGTGGGTTTTTTACCCACGAAAGCTTATACCCAAATAAATCTGTTAGTCTTTAAGGTGCCACCGGACTCCTCGTTGTTTTTTTTTCCACAAGGAGTGTTTCCCCTCGGCCCCTTCCCACCTGATTATACAGGTAGCTTCTCTTCCTTGATTCAGGGGGTATTTATTTATTTATTTGACAGGAGCACCTAGAGACACCAGCTGAAATCTAGCCCCATTGTGCTGGTGCTGTGAATACACATAACCTGCTGGGAACAGCTAGCAATCTAAATAGACAAGGACAGGAATACAAGTAGAGGTGTAGAGAGGTGAACTGACTTGCTTAAGGACACATAGTAGGTCAGTACCATGGGTGGCAGGTGACCTGTCGGCTCAGGGAGGCTAGCTCCCACCCCTGCCTGAGGCCCCTTCTCCTCCCCTCCCCGCAGCTGCTAGCCCCTTCCCCCAACTCACCAGGCTGGGTGACATGCAGCTCCCAGCCCCAGAGTGCCAGACAGGCAGTGCATGGCCCCCCTAGTCCCCAAGCACCGTGCGGTGCACAGCCCCCCAAGTGCTGGGCGGGTGGTGCACAGCCCTCTCCCCCACTGCCCCCAAGCACAGGGCAGGCAGCCCCCCGCCAGTGCTGGGCAGCGTGGCCCCACTGCCTGGGGGCCCCTCAGCGCCCGGAGGCCCCAGCCACCCCAAGTCCCGGCCACAGGCCAGCCATGGCTTCCCTAACCCTGGCCCCAGCCCCAGCACGCTTCCCTGAAGATGAGTGACCCGCCTGCCTGGGCTGGGGCCAAAGAGGAAGGGCATTAGGGCAAGCAGAAGGGGGCCTTCTGGGCAGAGCGAAGGTAGGGCCACACCAGGCTCTTTCAGGAGGTACAGCCTTCCCCTACCTATGCCACACACCGCCCATGGTCAGTACCAGTGCTGGGAGGAGAACCCAGGCATTCTGAGTCCCACTCTAGTGCCCTGTCCATCAGACCAGACGTGAGCCCTACCTCCCTGCAGTATAAGGGCTGGTTTACATACTACTTTACCTTTGTCACTTTACAAATCAGTTTAGTTAAAGCAGTACCACCCCCTGGAGAGAATGCAGTTATACCAGTGTACAGATGCTTATACCCTTATAGCTTATTCTTCCTCGAGTGCTAGCACATGTCCAACGGATACCACTAGGGGAAACATCTCTGACAGCCGTGCTCGGGGCACTCGCACACCTAAATCGGAATGGACGTGTGCACCACACCTCGAAGAACAAGTTACAAAAGGTAGGTAACCATTTTTTTTCTGTACATTTATGGGAATAATCTATGCTGCTGTAGACCCCTTTACAGCGATATAACTGCATTCACACTAAGGAGGGGGTTGTACTACTTTAATTAGGTCAGTTTCTGAACAGATACAGTTAAAGCTGTCTATTAACAAGTCCTAAGACTGGATGATGCCTTACAACCAAGACTGAGAATTTAAAATGTAGTAATCACCAGCCATGGCTTTTTGCAATTAGACTGATCAAACATGTCCTGTTTATAATGCCTTCAGCCTTTTACTTTCCTCGAGAAGATGGGCAAGAATATAGTTGGGGGGAAAAAAGCAAACAGCCTAATGGATATGTAACAACAACCCCTGTGCTGCCCAGGGAGGAGAAATGTCCCCATTTGTGTTGGACGCATGTGGAAGGCCATCAGACATGCTATCATTGGCCGGCATCCTACCCCATCATCTGACTGCCACAGTGAGTGGATAAGCCGGGCTTTGGTTCCATGGGTTTGTTTCTGTTGTTGCTGAGTTTTCCATCTGGTGCAAGGAATGTGCTGTGGAGAGTAACCGAGGGTCAGCTGAGTTTGGATATTGGAGAGGCAGGATTTACCATGAATGGGGGTGTATAAACATGTTACGGTTACCACCTAGCCTTAGGGTGAACAACATGTGATGCACGATTCGAGCTGAACGCATGGGCGCCAATGTAGACAGCCCTCGGAGCCTTACACATGTGAGCATCGGGTCTTGTTTGTGAGGAAATCCAGCATGGCATTGCCCAGTCTGCTGTTTGTGCCTTCAGTGCCTGTTGTCACGCAGACGTGCCAGCCACCACTTATGCAGCCCTGTTGAGGAGTCGCTGAAAAACAGCCTCCATATCAGTGCACAGAGGCATTATTCCTGGCAATATGGAACAGGAGTGAGTCATAATTTAATGTATCCATCTTCGCTACAGACTGTGAGAGGTCTCTGCAGAACAGGATTTAACAATCTGGACTCTGTCTCCCATCTGCACGCTGCCTCCTAAGCATAAAGTGGCCTTCCTATCCCAGTTGCTAGTCTAGTTAATAGTCTGTTCACAGCCAAGACCCTCTTTAACGCTCACTTCTACGAGGCGTTCACAAAACGGAAAAACGTCGCTCAAAGTTATTCGTTCCGCTGGGCTCCTCGCTGGATCTTGTCTTATTTCCATTGAGTCACAGTCACTCACCCCGCTTCTCTGTGCAGACCTATGCGTATCATAAGTAGAACTGGTTAAAAAGTAAAAACTAGTTTTACAACAAAAGTTTCAAATTTCAACATTGATTTAATTGGAAAGGATTCAGAATAGACAAATTATTCATGTTTTTGAAATTTTGCCAGGGATCTTTTTAATCAAACTTTTTTCTACATTTTTTTTATCAAAATGATGTTTGGCATTTTTTGAGGATCCGAGCCCAGTTTTTATTAAACAAACAAACAAACCCCCCAATAACTAGTTCAAGGATATTTTTGAATAAAAAATATGAAAATTTTCACCCAAAATTAAAATTTTGGACAATGTCAACAATTTATCATGGAAAAAAAATCCACTTTTGAAAAAGAGGGAGAACACAACACAATTAGACTGTGGAACTCATTGCCACTGGATGTCATTGAGTCCAAGAACTTAACAGGATTCAAAAAGAGACTGGATAATGATATGAATATCAAGCATATCCAGTTATAATAATTCATGATAACACAGATTTTGAAAGGTGTGTTAAACCTCCTGTTTCAGGACTTAAAACAATATCTAACTATTAAAGAGCTGAAGGACCTTAGTGGAGGACAGATTATCTCACAGCTGCCTTCTGATGCATCTGCTGTTGACTGCCATCAGAGACAGGCAACTGGATAGGTTATGTGGGTGATCCAGACTGACAGCTCCTATGGAATTTCCCCCTCAGATTATAACCACTTTGCAGCAGGGACGGCCTTTGTTCTCTGTCTCGTACGGTGCCAAGCACATTACCATCATTTAATTAATAATTAATTAAGAAAGCACTGATTGTGCTTGGTGCCACCCTCATTTGTTTACCAAGATATAGTGGGCCAAGCTTCCCAAGAGACTTGCTGGCACAAAGGGGCTGTTACATGAGTGATTTCCCAGCCTGTGCAGATTTCTCAGTCCTTTGGGAAGAGCTGGGCCCAAGGCCTCAAGCGTTCGGTTGAACAGTGCCTCAGGAGAGATCAGCGTCTTGTTTCATCAAGCCCATCTGCCTGCAGCTCCGAATCCTCAGACAAGCTGCTGTCACTACCAGCAGAGCTGACCGGAGATATTTTGAAAAATCAGACCTCCATGTGTAAACATGGTGAGAGGATATGGGAGTTAGCCATCTCGCTACCAGGCGCGTACGGTGCAGTCCTAGGCACGAAGGCCCCAATTCTGCAAACACTCATGCACGTGCTTGACTTTAATGGGTCTCCTCAGCTGGGTACAGTTAAGCACGTGCAAAAGTGTTGGCACACTCGGGGCCCACATCTGTGTTTAAATTTAGGGGGACCGTTGAAGTTGGAAGCTCAAAATATGACACACACCCTATTTAAATAAATGCATCAGAGCCCATATTTCCTTAGCTTCTCTTAATCAGGGACTGCGTAGATCACCATATTAGACAGCTGTCCAGAACATTTTTGTGAGGGGTGTTTTGTATGTCCGGTTGGTCTATTCATTTTGTTTAAGCGTTAGTAGCCCAGCTCTCATGAGCAACCTTATGCCAATGAATTACCATGTGCTTATGGCAGAGACAAACATTCCGTGAAAGGCTGGAACTCTGGTTCACATGTGATGGTCCATGAGGCAGGTGTTAACAAAACAACCACTTGACAATGATTTGGCAATAGGTGAACTATGACCACAGCCTGTCCTGCTGACAACTACTGCCTCACCATCGCCATGTGCTCCCCATCTCTGGTGCATTTCCTTGTCATCTCTTGTCTGATATTAGATTGCAAGCATGTCAGGGTAGGGACTGTTTTTTTTGTTCTGTATTTGTACAGCACCTAGCACCAGGAGACCTTGGTGCATGATTGAGGCGTGTAGGTACTGCCAGAACAGAAATAATAATAATCATTAATAATAGAAAAATAATTCACAAGTTCACTGCCTCATTCACTGTGGATTTGGAGGGATTGCAGGCTATGAAGTATGGGTCACACATTGAACGACAAGGATAAAAATAAATCATGAATAGCTGTCTCACCTAACTTGGGCACTGAGGGTGAAATTTAGCCCTGCTCAGAGAATAATAATAAGGCTTATGCACCCCTGAAACTTAAATCTTCACAAAAATAAGGATTCCAGGGGTCTTAAGTGGGGCCCAGAACTTTTGCCGACTCTCTCCATGGGGTTGAATTGCACCCGTAATGAGACAGGAATCCTTCAGGAAAAAATAGCATGTGATCATGTTAAGGACTATGTCATAATGCACCATGGGGAGGAGTTAAGGTTGCTTTTTCTGACTTTGTTGGTTTGATTTTGCAAGTTGATTATTCTTTTACTGTAGTTCTTCGGTATACGTTTTTGTATGGAGTATATATTTTAATTTCAGAATACAAAGTTGTATGAACGGAAAGCCCTGGCATTTGGTCAATCATTCCCTGTCCTCCATTCCAGTAGTAAAGGCAGGAGGTTCTGTAGTTCATTATTTTATTATGCAGATACTAATATTTTTATTAATGTTGGGTTTTAGTGAGATCAGACATGTGGGTCCTGATGTGATGGACACCATGGTACACGTCTACGTACATAGATATGCTGTCATATAGTGTCATCGGAGGTGAGCAATTGTTTCCATTTAACTCATATTAGAAAGTTTTTCCTACTATCTGGGAGTTAGGCTCGTAAATACCTTTGAAAATCTGGGCTGTAGTGATACATCACTTGAGCTCATTGTTTCCAGACAATTATGCACCAGGGTATTTCTTTTGTATGTAACAATAACACTTCTGTTTTAAAAATTGCAATAAACACCTACAGTCATGATTTAAAAGCTTATAGGTATAAAAACAGCCTGGCAGTGCTTTGGGTTCCTACTGTGGGTCAGCCCCATATTTGTTTTTATAAGGGTATGTATCTCACTAGGGCATTGTGAGGGTTAATTAATTAGTGTTTATAAAGTGTCCTGAGCTCCTCAGATGATAGGTGCAATGGTTTATTAATAATAGTGATAATTATTACTTTATTTATTTGTGTTGCAGGATTAGTATTTCCACAAATGTGGCAAAATGTAAAACTTCATAGGAGTAGCTCCCAACCCAAGATCAGCCATTGGTAAAACAGTGCTATGTAACTACGAGCGAACTCTTGATGTCAGGCATTCTGTCTTGAGCTCATTGTACTATTGATGAATATAGTTTATTATCCCTTGTCATATGTTCCTATGCAAGATGTGCACACAAACCCAGCAGATGGTGTATCCTCTCAGCTCCAGTTGCCATTCGTCAACACGTTATAACTGTATGAGTTCTGTCAGCACCAACGTAAGGAAATGGGAGATTCTTTGATTGACCATTTATTAAGACTGAGTTATAGGATTAACAGATGGCTCCATTTTGTTGGCAGGGAACGTTTCATGTTTGTTTAATTAGCTGCAAGTCGTATTGAAAACTAAAGCGTGTTCCATGCAGATACATAAGCGTGTCTGTGAGATGGATCTTTCGTGCGGGATGTATAGGGAGTTGTTGGAAAGTGCATTTCATATAACAGAGTTCCTGACTGGATTTCATATCCCCAAATATAAACCTCCTGAAAAATAGGGATCTAGTACATTCATTGGTTGACTAGAGGTCCTTATCTCCCTGATGGTAAGATTTACGGCAATCATTTTCTCCCTTTAAGGGATGGCGGCGTATAGTTTCATTACTTTGAATCAAGGCCTAGACCAGGGGTGGCCAACCTGTGGCTCTGGAGCCACATGTGGCTCTTCAGAAGTTAACATGCGGCTCCTCGTATAGGCACCGACTCCGGGGCTGGAGCTACAGGCGCCAACTTTCCAATGTGCCAGGGGGTGCTCACTGCTCAGCCCCTGTCTCTGCCGCAGGCCCTGCCCCCACTCCACCCCTTCCTGCCCCCTCCCCTGAGCCTGCAGTGCCCTCGCTCCCCCCCTCCCCCCACTGCCAGCCTCTTGTACGTAGGGTGACCAGATGTCCTGATTTTATAGGGACAGTCCTGATTTTTGGGTCTTTTTCTTATATAGGCTCCTATTACCCCCCGCCCCCTGTCCCGATTTTTCACATTTGCTGTCTGGTCATCCTACTTGTACGCCATGAAATAGCTGATCGGGAGGTGCTGATGGGGCTGCCGGTGGGTGGGAGGGAGGCGCTGGGAGCGGGGTAGGGGAGCTGATTGGGGGGCTGCTGACATATTACTGTGGCTCTTTGGCAATGTACATTGGTAAATTCTGGCTCCTCCTCAGGCTCAGGTTGGCCACCCCTGGCCTAGACAGTGTCACGAATTTCCCTTGCAATGCTAATGGCGAAGATAGACGTGGAGAAAGCACTGTGCTAGGCTCAATTCCCAGTACAGCCACAGACTACATGTTTTTGCGTAAATCACTTAACTTAGCTGTGCCTCACTTTTTCTAGCTACTTCCCTGCCACACGGCGGGGAGGATAGTGACCCCTGCTGCTGAGGTTCACTGTTTGAAAAGCCCTGTAAGACCCTGAGATGGAATTGCCCATGGTATTACGATGATGAAGCACAAGCAGTGCTTGGATTCCACGTTTCATATTTTTCTGCTGTGCCCCCTTGGGAGACAAATAATTAAAACGTTTGTTTATTTGTACAGCGTTCTCGTCAGATTTCCGCTTCTGCGTTTGACATATTTGCTGAATTCTTTAATGTACATGCAGCGCAGTGCTCACACTCCTTCTGCTGGGGTTTATTTATTTTGTCCAGCAGCCAAGTACTAGGTACATTAAAATCTGTGGAGTAAATCAATATCCTGAAAGCCAAATCTTGCCCTCAGTTACACCCCCGCAGCCCCACTGTCCTCAGTGCTGAGTTAAGCCCTCTATCCCTATTGATTCAGTAGTGTTGCAGTGACATAAGTGAGAGCAGAAGTTGACTTAGAGCGTTTGGAACATAAACATCAGAATCAGAACTATTTCCCCCAGTGTTCGAGCCCCAAACACCTACTGGGTAAAATGTTATTGATTCTGTACTGAGTAGAATCAATGCACCGCACTGTCAAGAGGCTAGTGGCTTGGGGTTAGAACTGAGAATCAAGCAACCCGGATGCTGTTCCTGGTTCACAATGTGATCCTGGGCAAGCTGCCTCACCCCTCTGCCTCAGTTTCCCAATATCTGCAATACAAGGCAAAGAAATTGTGCATGTCTGTAAAGTGCTCTGAGAGCTTTCCATGAAAATGCTATGTAAGGGCAAGGCATTATTATCACGGATTGTTCCACTTTCTGACACTCCAGAATGGCTCCAAGGAAAAGCTCTTGGCCACAATGGCAAACCCTGGTCTCCTCATCTTCTTTGTAGGACTGCTTTTGGGAGACTCGGTGCTTGTGTTCCACAGAACAGGATGCAGAGGAATTATTCCCGTCACTGGTATGATTAGAGAGACAAGGTGGGTGAGATAATATCTTTTACTGGGCCAACTTCTGTTGGTAAGAGAGACAAGCTTTTGAGCTTAGGCGCCGACTCCGTGGGTGCTCTGGGGCTGGAGCACTCTTGGGGAAAAATTAGTAGGTGCTCCGCACCCACCGGCAGCCAAGCTTCCCCCTCCTCGCCTCCTTACCCCCCGAGCACGCTGCGACCCACTCCTCCCCCTCTCTCCCAGCGCTTCCCGTTGGCGGTGCTTAGGACTTTCTGCGAGGGACGGGGAGGAGCGGGGATGCAGCGCTCTCAGCGGAGGAGGCAGAGAAGAGGCAGGGCAGGGGTGGGGACTTGGAGGAAGGGGGTGGAATGGGGGCAGGAAGGGGGCGGGGCTGGGGTGGGAAAAGGCGGGGTGAGGCGGGGACTTTGAGGAAGGGGTGGAATGGGGGTGGGGCGAGGGCAGTGCAGGGGTAGGGCCAGAGGCAGGGGGTGGGGGCGAGGGCAGTGCAGGGGTAGGGCCAGAGGCAGGGGGTGGGGCGAGCACCCACCGAGCAGTGGGGAAGTCGGTGCCTATGGCTTATACAGAGCTCTTCTGCAGGCTACAAGATATTACCTCCCTCACCTAGTCTCCCTAATATCCTGGGACCAACACAGCTACAACAATCCTGCATACCTCAGTGTCATTGGCATTTGCGTATGCTCCTCTCCCAGGCTCAGTCATTTGCAGCTCCTGGGCTTTATACCGGCCCATCCTGTTCCTGCCAAGCTGAGCCCATTTTCAATTAGTGGCCTGCTCCCTGTCTCCCTCTTTAGGTGCAGCCTGGGCAGTTAATTGGCCTGCCTAGCCACTTTACCCCCTCCAGGCTTTGTGTGGGGTGGGCACTCCATCACACAGCTTTCCTACTGCAGAGAAAGAAATACACTTTCCCATGCCAGTCTGCAGTGACATCCCCAAGCACCATTGCAGTAAACAAGCTAACGGCATCCAAGCCCGGGCAGCTTCGAAATGCCACCAACCGCTGAGCTCTCTGTGCCTGTGTTACACTCAAGAATATCAGCTGAAATCACCACCGCCGGTGAAAAACTGCCAGTATTCAGTGCCATTGTCCTGTACTCATACCCATGGAAATAGGGGGCAAAATTTTACTGTTTCATGCAACCGCACAATTCCCTTCTAATTTTCCTGGCCCCCTCACCCCTGGTGGGCCATACTCCCCATAGCTAGGACTGCAGAGTGGTGCTGTGCAGAGGTGCTCTGAAGCATCTTATTTAAAACTCTTGGGGAACAAGGGAAGGGAGTTCTGAAACCTAACTTTTGCTGGCCGTTGCGACTGCAAATACAATGACACCTCTCTGTGTTTTATCTGTAGCTGCTGCCGTTGCAGCCTTGAGGGGCAGCTATAACCACTGGGATGTTTTTTCACTGAGATCCAATCTTCTCAGTAATCAACGCCAGCGTCCCTTCATTCTACCAAAAACCCATTCAGCTAGGATGACCAGACGTCCCAATTTTATCGGGACTGTCCCGATATTTCCTTGTTTGTCCCGCGTCCCAACTGATGTGCAGTTGGGAAACTGGACAAACAAGGAAATGCTCTGGAGCCCGGAAGTGCTCGCGCCCCCCCTGCCCCGACTCCGCCGCCTCCTTCCCCCATTGGCTCCCTCCCCGAATCCCCGCCTCTTCCCCAGGCTCACCATTCCTCCTCCCTCCGCAAGCGCTGGAGGGAGGCCCTGGAGACACAGGGGAAGCGGGGGGCCGGGGTGAGTGAGAGTCCGGCCTGGCCCCGAGCAGGCAGGACTCAGTTGGGTGGTAGGGAGAGTAGGGGGGCGGCTCTCAGGGCCAGGCAGTGGCTGTTCTCCCCCCCCGGGCAGCGGGACTCGGGAGCAGCCGCTGCTGCAGCTCCCACTGCCGCGGGGGGTGGAGGGAGGAAGCAGCTGATGGCCAAGCTTGGCGGCTGCGGCTCTGGCGCCCCCGAACCCCCCGGGCCCGGGCCTGCTGCGGGGACCCAGCAGCGCGCATGCTGCACCCAGCCCCTGGCCAGTCGCATCTGGGCTGCTGCCCAGCTGGTGCTATCCCGCGGCGGCCCCGGGGCAGAGGCATCGGCAGCCCAGACCCGTTCGTTCCCCTGCGGGACCCGAGCGGGACGGGGGGGCTGGGGCCTGCTGTCCCCACTCTGGGGCCGCCGCGGGATAGTACCAGCTGGGCAGCAGCCCAGACGCGACTGGCCAGGGGCTGGGCGCAGCGTGCGCGCTGCTGGGTCCCCGCAGCAGGCCCGGGCTCGGGGGCGCCAGAGCCACTGCCACCAAGCTTGGCCATCGGCCGTTTCCTCCCCCCGCGGCAGTGGGAGCTGCAGCAGTGGCTGCTCCCGAGTCCCGCTGCCCGGGGGTGAGAACAGCCACCGCCTGGCCCTGAGAGCCGCCCCCCTCCTCTCCCTACCACCCAACTGAGTCCTGCCTGCTCGGGGCCAGGCCGGACTCTCACTCACCCCGGCCCCGCACTTCTCCTGCGTCTCCTGGGCCTCCCTCCAGCGCTTGTGGAGGAAATGTGTTTTTTGCCCCGTCCCCCCCTGCCACGCCCCTCCTCCCTCCCCCCGCGTCCCGATATTTGACTTGGGTGATCTGGTCACCCTACATTCAGCTGTCATTCTACACCTGCTGAGCCAGTAGTTGACTCTTTCCTTGGTGCTGTCCAGGTGGCTGACGTCCAGTTCCATGAGGTCGGGGAGTACGGAGTAGACTGGGTCCCCCAGGATCACTATGGGTATTTCAACATCGCCAATGGTAATTCAGCGGTCAGGAAAGAAAGTCCCTGCTTGTAGCTCTGAGAACAGTCCAGTGCTCTTAAAGATGGGAATATGCAGTGTAGTTGTAGCCATGTCAGTCCCAGGATATTAGAGAGTCACGGTGGGTGAGGTAATATCTTTTATTGGACTAACTTTGCTTTATGAGAGAGACACAAGCTTTCGAGCCACACAGAGCTCTTCTTCAAGTCTGGGAAAGATACTCTGAGCATCACAGCTAAGTGCAAGGTGGGAACAGATTGTTTAGCATAAGTAGTTAGCACATAGAATATGCTAAACAATCTGTTCCCATCTTGCATTTAGCTGTGACACTTGGAGTTCCTTTCCCACACCTGAAGAAGAGCGCTGTGTAAGCTCGAAAACTTGTCTCTCTCACCAACAGAAGTCGGTCCAGTAAAAAATATTACCTCACCCACCTCGTCTCTCTAAAGATGTGAGGGTCATGCACTTTCCCTGACCAGCCAACATTGATTTTGGTGAAGTGTCCCTAGTAATCTAATGCTTGCATAACCATAGAAAAGTTGCCCTTTCTGTTGATGTACTCTGTGGCAAGGCGGCCTGGTGCCAAAATAGGGTATGATAGAGTCCTCAGTGGGTTAGGTGGCCTAGTGGTTAGCACACTTAGCGCCACCTCCCAATGGGTAGGTCTTGCGGCCCATGCCCTCTTTTAATCAGAGGTGGGCAAGAGGCTTGCATCCCTCTGGTCATAGGGCAGTGGTAGGGGAGCCTGGGCCCACCCACTCCGGCAGGCTCTGACCCAGGGCCTTAGGAGGGTCAACAGTGTCTGGCCCCCAAAGGTGCCCTGTGAGTTACCCTACTTGGGTCACTTCTTCCTGCTGCTTTTCTCTCCCAGCTTCCAGTTCAACATGAAGAGAAAAAGAAAGGGGAACCAAACTGCCAGCCCCAGCCGGGCTCAGCAGAGTCATATCCCCTCGGGGAGACTTCTCTGAAGCCCTTGTCAGTAACCTTCAGGGTTGATCTGTCCTCCTCCCCACTTCTGAGCTGGGTTGCTCCCTTTTCAACCCTTCCTCCAATTGGAGCATGGTCTGCAGGGCTGGAGAGGCAGAGCTACCTTCTGGCCCAGTGTGGGGTTTGTACTCCCCATCACATAGGGATATTCATGCCATCCATCACCCCCACCAAAATTCGGGAACCCCATTGCTGCAAATCCATCCGCCATGTCCTGCACAGTACTGAGAGTCACAGTCCTCCATTGCAGGAGTCGATTAATGGCCCTGCACACTTGCATGACAACAGCCCCCACAGTGGATTTTCTAGCTCCAGTCATTTCCCACTGACCAGTAGCATCTGGTGTTGCAAGTTTCCACAGCACGATCACCACTCACTTCTCCGCTGCTAGTACAGCTCTGATTTTGGTGTTGCTGTGCTGGAGGGGTGGGGTGAGCTAAGCACACAAATCAAGGAACGTGGCCTGTTGCATCAAAAACTTCTGCATCCTCCCAAACCTGCATTATGATGAGATCCCACCAGTCAGTGCTTGGTTCTCAGGCCCAGAAGCAGCACTCCACCATCTGCAGCTGCTCCATGAACACCAACAACCACCTTGAATTGGTTTTTGCTGTAGCCCGCAGCAATCTGTCTTCCACAAAACCATCATATCTCCTGCTGCTGCATTTCTTCTTGTGGCTCTTCAAACACCGTTGGATCGTGTGTTCTGTGTTGGCAATGCTTACCACAATAGGGCAGAGCTGTGCAGGCTTCATGCTTCCATCAGAGATGGCAGACAGCGAAACGTGCCACCCAGGTTTGTGGGATTTTTTTAAAAAAGCACAAAAATTATGGGATATGGATGGTATTATGGGATGGAGAAAGTTGCATGATGATAGCTTGATCACTGGCTCCTACCCACTCCTGCATTACTCGTTTCTGCCCCATTATGCGTTGCCAAAATTTCCCAAGAGGCATTGTGCTGGGTGATGGTGAGCCGCACACTGCGATACCTACCCATGGTGCACGGCAGTGGGCATCAACACGAGCACTCCAGCTGAGTACTATCAACGCTGACGCAAGGAGTCAAGTAGGCACATGCACGAGCAATATGCTAACTGCAGCGGCTTTACGCCGACATTACTTGCATCAACCAAAGTTTGTAGTGTAGACGTGGTCATAGCCCCAGGTCCCCAAAGATATTTAGGCTCCTAACTTCCACTGGTTTCAATGAAAGTTAGGAGCCAAAATACCTTTGGGGATCTGGGTCTAAGAGCCAACCAGCCCCACCCTCTGGGTCAACTGTGCCTTGCATCCGCTCTCAGATGGAATCAGGCCATGGCCTGTAATGTGCTGCCTCACCTGTTAAAAATGGCCAGATGTAAGCTGTGGTTGTCACCCATTCACTGTGTCCCTTCCTCTCTGCAGGCCACCATTTCAGCAGTGCTCCTGCGCCTCCCCCCCCTTTGATGTAGCTTACTTCTCCCTTGCCCCACTCAGTTCTGTTCCTCTCCCTGGCCCACCTTCCAGATCCCCTCACTGTCCAGATGCCTGTTCCCCCCGCCCCCTGGGAACCTATTGACTTCTAGCTCCCTATGGCCTTCCCTCCAGTTCCTTCTATGTCCAGTGGCCTCTCAAGCATCCTTCCTCATCGGTCTCTCCCCTCCACTTGCAGTTGCCACTCTGTCTGAGCTGTCAGCTTCATTTTCCACCTGATCTAGCCTCTCTCCCGCCACTTCCCACCTCCTCCACCTTCCAACTGCAGCTTTGCACAATTACACCCACTGCTTTGGCTCACAGGCCGTTCCTCCACCACCCACCACTGCCTACCACCCCATCTGCCTCCCAGCTGTCATTCCAGAGCCCCTCTCTGTGTGGCATGATAAGAAAACACAAGCCATGGGGGATAGTAAAAGATCCCCTCTGAATATAATGCTATGATGTCTGGGACCAAGCCTTGGGTTGTCCTACAACAGCCCCGTTACTTGATCCTCCCAGTAGCCATCATTTTCTCTAACGGCTTCAAACTTCTTCACCTGCTGAACCTGCCTGGTACTCCAGAAAGCCCAGTGTCATGAGGGGCCAAGGGCACAGAGCATGTGGGGATTCACGCAGCCGTGCTTCTGAAACCAGAATGCATTAGCCAGACAGTTCCCAATATATCTGGTTTGTAAGTCTTGCCCTGAAACTGATATCTGAAGGGAGAGAGCGGAGACCAGAAGCTCACACCAAATGCATGATCTTCCCTGTTTAGGGGTGTTTGGTTATTACCAATACAATATAGCTCAAGTAGGCCTGCATTATTCCCTCCCAGTGTGCAAAACTTGGGAATACTCTGTTGTCTTACCAATCAGTGGTGTGATTACTACTGCTGTCCACTAGATGGTGTTTTCCTCTAACAGCATCCAGGGAGTTGATTTGGAGATTATATCTTGGCGTTTTTTAGAATACTGTTAATTTTGTGTGTGAATTTGCTGCTCATCAAAGGTGCTGGACCGACATTGGTGGAGGTGGAAGTCCTCCATTTATCCACAGAACAGCTACAGGTGTACCAATTCAAATTCCCCCACCAGCCTGTGCCTGATGGGGGGAACCGGTCAGGGACCAGACTAAGCCCAAGTCCACACTAGAAACTTTCGGCAGGAAAGCAATGTCAGTTAGGGATGGGAGCTTTGTGACATTTCTTTGCTGAGAAAAGCCCTAGTGTCGACACAGCTGGCATAAAAGTGCTTTCCACTTGCCAAACCAGCATAAGCTATACCAGGAAAAGCACCTTTTTGCTGGTATAAGCTGCACCTATGCTAGGAAGGTTTTGTTGTTTTAGTTATAATGACAAAATTTGTAAGTGGAGGCTAGGCCTAAATGTAGTCTCCTTGCCTTATGGGAAAACCCTATGGCATTTTAGTTTTTTACGGGGTTGGGTTTTTGTTTGGCTTATCCTGTAGAATTTAACAGAAAATTAATGCCCTGCGGAAGCATTCTGTAGAATGGTTAGAAAGTCCAATGGGAAGAATCTCATTCCCTACAAAATGACTATCCCACTACTGGTTTTGACTTTTGGCCCTTTTATATTCAGAAT
Organism: Malaclemys terrapin pileata; assembly: GCF_027887155.1. Taxonomy (NCBI): domain Eukaryota; kingdom Metazoa; phylum Chordata; order Testudines; family Emydidae; genus Malaclemys; species Malaclemys terrapin. The sequence continues at coordinate 144,512,325 of NC_071508.1, read as the reverse complement.
GGTTCCCATTCATTCCTCAGCCTTTCTGCTAAGTTGGCCAGCCCGGTTTGCAACAAGTGTCAATTGTGTTGGTGGTTTTTATGATGCAGACACTCATGCGTGGGGGGAAAAGGCTGAAATCACTGAACTCAATGTACCTAGACTATCAAATGGCCTTCATCTGGAGGCAACTTTTGGTCATTATTGTTACAAGCTGGATTCAAACTAACCCCTACAGATAAAGGCAGCAGAACCAATTATCACTGCTATAAAACTACCCCATCCTCTTGGCTTTGCCCACTACTTTATTTTATGTCATTATCATAACACCAGCTAGGGAAAATTTGCACAATTCTTTCACAATGTTGATTTTCATTTAAAATGTATTGGAGTCAGTTTTACAATTGGTATTGATGAAACATGCACCAGTCACAAACGCTCAGCTGATATGCTGACACCTAAATCACAGCCAAGTGAGACTGAAATTGCTTACATAGTTGTGATTTCTGCCTGCTCGGCTGAATTCAGGTGGCATGTTACAATGTGCGTACAGCTAGTCTCTGTGAAAATATGCTCATTTGATAGTCACGCCTCGTCTCCCCTCTCTCCCACCCCTACCCCTACCCATCTGTTTGTTTTATTCACCTGGGATGTCTTGTCATTAACCAGGATCTTGAGTTGTCCGGGTCAGAGATGGTCTCTTTGTTACATGGGGGAGGCAGGGATAGCTCAGTAGTTTGAGCATTGGCCTGCTAAACCCAGGGTTGTGAGTTCAATCCTTGAGGGGGCCATTTAGGGATCTGGGGTAAAAATCTTTCTGGGGATTGATCCTGTTTTGAGCAGGGGATTGGACTAGATGACCTCCTGAGGTCCCTTCCAACCCTGATATTCTAGGATTCTATGTTTATACAGTGCCCAGCACAATGGGGCCTGCATTGTGATTGGAGCCTCTCAGTTCTATTATGTTATAAATAATTAATGCTTGGGTATAAATCATCTATGCATACAAAATATTAAGTTCTCATTTCATATTTAAAAAAATATTTGCATATGATTGAAATATAGTGGGTCATTATTATTATTTATTGGTAGTATCATAGTGTCTAGCTCTTGTTACACAGGTGTACATCTGGAGTAGAACCACTGCAGTCATTGGAATTACTTCAAATTTACACTAGTGTAGCCTGTCCCATTCACTGAAACAAGCACATTTGTGAAATTTCAAAGTTATTTTAATACCCATCTAAAAACAACAATGCAGCACGGGATTGGTTAATTTCCACAGGCACTCTGGTCTCCTACACCGTACTATTTTGATCTCATTCACATTTATTTTTCCGTATGTGCCACACAAATTGATTTGTATCACCATCAACAACTCATTGCACACCCTGGAAAGCATCATTTCACTGCACCGAGGAGTCAGCCCAGGCCACAGGGAATGTGTACTTTGCAGAATGGTTTCCACCCAGATCGTGGCAAGTTCTCCCTGCTTCATTCAAGTGGCTTAATCCAGAGAGATGCTCCAAGCCAATGTGCTTGCATTGCAGTGCTTTGGGACATCCTTATATGAGCATTTTCCACATTTCTCCCCCCCTCCCGGCCCTTGTATTTGCTGATAATGGTAGGTGGCGGCGATATTCCCTTTTTCGTTTTCCCTTGTGGATTGCTGTTACAGTATTGCAGAGAATACACTCGATGTGACTCTCATGCAAAGCTCCTGCTTATACTTGGTACATTGTTTCTCAAGCCGCAAGCTCTAGGCATTGCTTGGTTGATTTTTTTTTTTTTTTTTTTTTGAATGAGTATCCAATAGCTCATTGCACCATATGACTCCAAATAGGCTCTGCGGTAGCACCAGTGTGGAACCCTGCCTGCCCCATCCTCAACCACGCAGGCCTGCTTGAATCCAGTGGAGATGTGCTGGGGTAAAGGAGGGTGGATTTTTGACCCTCTGCCTTTAGCAAGAGAGGTGAGGCTTGCTCTCCCAGCCACCCAGAAAGCTTCCCTGAGTCACTTTAAAGGGCAGTCAAAGGTCTTTACCGACCAGCTTTGTTACTTAGGAGGAGGAAAGAACATGTCTCCTCCGCTCCCTGGTCAGTGTCCCATTGACAAGTGCTGCCCTGTGTAACCCACACATGCTGGCATGAAAGGAGAGCTCATTCAGAGTCGATATTTGTAATAAACCCTTATTAAAAGAGTCCTAGAGTATCTACAGTCATGGTCCAAACATGGGCTTCCTATCCTCCTACTGCAGGATTGCTGATGAATGCCACCAACCTATGTTCTGCACGTGTGCGCACACAATTTGATTCACAGAAAGATTGTGGTGCAAAGGGAAAAGTTCCTAGCCTGTGGCAACATTTGCACCAGCACGCATCCAGTGGTGCAAAGGGGAATCCCTGTCCAGTGGTGGTGTTTGCCCCATTTTACAGACACCTGCAAACACACCTGCAGAACTGTGGAAAGGAAAACTTTGCCAATTGCAGTATTTGGAAAACATAAATATATTGTGCAAGGAAAAGCTCAGGTGAGTGGGAGTACAGTATTTACAACATGCACACATAGTGGGTGTGAAGCTCAGCTGGTGGTGTATTTGCAGCATAGACACACAGTGGGGTGTGAAGCTTTAATAGGGTGTATTTGCAGCACACATACACAGATCCTGGGTTTGGAGGAAGTCCCAGTGGGGTGTATTTGCAGCACAGAGTGATGTGAAGCCCTGATGTGGTGTATTTGCAGCACACACACAGCCTGGGTGTGAAAGGAAGCCCTAGTGGGGTGTATTTGCAGCACGCACACACACACACACACACACACTGAGTTTGAAGCCACACTGGGATGTATTTGCAGTGCACACACTGTCAGTGTGAAGCCCACAGGGGTGAATTTGCAGCACACCCACCCATCCCAGGGTTTGAAGGGAAGCCCCGCTAAGGTGTATTTGCAGCACACATACACACACAGTGATTGTGAAGTCCACTGGGGTGTCTTTGCAGTGCACACACACACACGTGTGAAGCCAGCTGGGATGTATTTGCAGCATGTACGCATACACACACAGAGTGTGAAGACCCACTGGGGTGTATTTGTAGCACACAAACACACACACAATGTGAAACCCTGCTGTATATTTTTGTAGTACACAGTGACTGTGAAGCCCACAGGGGTTGTATTTGCAGAACACACACACACACTCTGAATGTGAAACCCCATTTGGGTCTATTTGCAGCACAAGCACACGCACACACACTCAGTGAGTTTGAAGCCCTGCTGGGGTGTATTTGCAGCGCGCACACACACACACACACACACAGAGTGAAGCAAGCCCGCTCGGGTGTATTTGCAGCACGCACACACACACAGAGACTGAGTGTGAAACTCCACTGGGGTGTATTTGCAGCACGCACACACACACACAGAGACTGAGTGTGAAACTCCACTGGGGTGTATTTGCAGCACACACAGAGTGTGAAGCCCCACTCGGGTGTATTTGCAGCACACACACACTCAGTGAGTTTGAAGCCCCACTCCGGTGTATTTGCAGCACACACATACACAGCGTGTGAAGCCTGCTGGGGTGTATTTGCAGCGCGCACACAGTGTGATTGTGAAGCCCCCTGGGGTGTATTTGCAACACACACACACACAGTGTGAAGCCTGCTGGGGTGTATTTGCAGCACACACACACAGTGTGAAGCCCCGCTGGGCTGTATTTGCAGCACACACAAACAGCGTAAAGCCCCGCTGGTGTGTATTTGCAGCACACACACACACACTGAGACTGTGAAGCCCGCTGGGGTGTATTTGCAGCGCACACACACAGAGCGTGTGAAGCCCCGCTGGGATGTATTTGCAGCACGCATACACACACACACACACACACACACACACACACACACACAGTGTGATTGTGAAGCCCGCTGGGGTGTATTTGCAACACAAACACAGTGTGATTGTGAAGCCCGCTGGGGTGTATTTGCAACACACACACAGTGTGATTGTGAAGCCCGCTGGGGTGTATTTGCAACACACACACAGTGTGATTGTGAAGCCCGCTGGGGTGTATTTGCAGCGCACACACACAGAGCGTGTGAAGCCCCGCTGGGATGTATTTGCAGCACGCATACACACACACACACACACATACACACACAGTGTGATTGTGAAGCCCGCTGGGGTGTATTTGCAACACACACACAGTGTGATTGTGAAGCCCGCTGGGGTGTATTTGCAACACACACACAGTGTGATTGTGAAGCCCGCTGGGGTGTATTTGCAGCACACACACACACACACACAGAGTGTGAAGCCCGCTGGGGTGTATTTGCAGCACACACACACACAGTGTGATTGTGAAGCCCGCTGGGGTGTATTTGCAACACACACACAGTGTGATTGTGAAGCCCGCTGGGGTGTATTTGCAGCACACACACACACACACAGAGTGTGAAGCCCGCTGGGGTGTATTTGCAGCACACACACAGCCCGGGATGCGGCGGACCGCCCGGCCCGGTCTCACGCCCCCGGCGGGCCGGCCAGGGAGCGTTGCACCGCGCCGCGCCGCGCCGTGCCCGGGGTGCTGGGGGCCCGCGGCAGGGGCCGGCCGAGGCGGGAAGGACCCGCCCCGCGGCCGCGAGCCCGGCCCGCTCCGGGCTCCCCTGGCGCTGCCCCGACCCGGGGGGCGGGGGCCTCGCGCCGCGAGCCCATGACGTAATGGGTTATGCTAATGAGTAGCATGTGGGGAGCTGGGGCGCGGGGCTCGGCGCGGCTCAGTCTCGCCCAGCCAGGCGCCCGGCGCTGCTGCTGCACCGCCCGGCGGGATCGCGCCCTGCCCGCTCCCCGCCATGGCACGGCCGGGGCGCCGCCAGCCGCAGCCCGCCTGACAGCCGCGAGGCACCTGCCTCAGCCTCCCGAGGGAGCCGGGGGTCAGCATGGGGGGGAGCCAGGTGGGTGCCCGGGGCGTGCCGCGATGGTGCCGCGGGGAGCTGGCCGTGGTGGGGCGGCAGGGCTCGTGCTTTCCCTGGGGCTGGACCAAGCTCTTCTCCCCGCCCTGGCGCTTGTCTGTGCCCCGCTCCGCGCTGGGCATTGGCAGATTAAGCAATAGCCGGGGGTCCCCGGCAGCTCCGGGGGGCGGGGGGTTATTAATAATTATGTGTTGCATGTGGGGGGGCTCCCCAAACCATCCCTGCAGTGCTTAGAGCCCCCAAGGGGCTGGCACTGCCCTGCCCACGTGTGCCAGCCCCGTGGGCTGGGGGGAACAGCACGGGGGGGTGGCTGAGAGCCGTCCTAGGTGAAGCAGAAAAGCCCAACTTTGGGGGTGGGGGAGGGTGCAGGTATGTGGCGGGAAGGGGCTCGTTGCTCAGCGCTCATTTGCATTTTGCAAAGCTCCCTTGAGGCTAATGGACCTGGTCGCTCCTTCGGTCACCAGGCGATGCCTTGAATGTGGAAAATGCGTATGTAAAACCGGGCTGATTTCAAGAGCGCTTCGGTAGGACAGAGAGAGAGAGCGAGAGAGAGAGGGAGAGACATCCCCCTTCCTCCCGCCCGCTAGAGCAGTGGATCGGTGGAGATATTTGGAAAATAGCTGGCGGTGGTGGTGGTGGTGGGGGGGATGTGATCATTTTTTTAAGCAGCCTAAAAAGGGAGAGGGGGACCCGAAGACTCCCTGGGCTGGCCTGTGCCTGCCGGGCTGTGTGATGAAGTCGGGGGTGGGTAGAGTTTATTTTTGTCACACGCTGCTGCTGCTTAGGGCCTCCATCCAAAGGGGCTGGCTTGAGATGCTTGATTGCTGTAGATGGAGCTGCAGCAACTCGGCTGCTTCCCGGGGAGGAGGAGGAGGAGGTGGAGAGGAAAGCACCAGGGCTGCTCCTACTTTGCATTAGAGCTTTATAGCCGCAGTGTAAGTTTTCTTCTGCACGAATGGTCTCTTGCAGCAGTTGCCGTTTAAAGCAGGTAGGTCCCTAAAGAACCTTCCCAGCACTAGGAACCCTTTTACGGCAGCAACAGGGAGCTCCCTCCTTCTGTGGAGGAGGGAGGTTTCTTTAAACCATTAGCTGCAAAGCCTGCATCTCTCAGTTGCTGTGTATGGGGGCTGAATTTTTAGAGGCTCGGTGTCTTCCTCCTTCCTCCTTTCTTTCTTGCCTTTCCCCTCCACCCCCCTGTTCCCCTTCCCTGTGTTGTTGACCTGAAATCTCCTTTGCTATGTTAGGAAGCGGGCTCTGCTGCTGTCATGCTGAATCATAGCGTTTCCTTGCAAAGTGTGTCATCATCAGCAGCAATTCTTTTCTCTTTCCAGTTGTGAACATTTGCTTTGGGAGGAATGCGGGTGTGGATGGTCCAGATTGCCACCCAGGGGAGGAGAGAGCTGGAGACGCTAGGCTAAAATAACCCGAGGGGAAAGAAGAAGAAGCTATTCATCCACTCCTGTGCCTTGTTGAGATTTATATATCTATGTGTGTGTATATATATAATATACAATTTCCCATCCCTGTTTCCCTGTGCCACTTTGTGTCATCATCTTTGGGGAATTTAACAAGAAGCCATCAGGACACTGAACTGAAGATAGAAAGAGGAGAAGAGAAACCAGACCCACATCTGAGCTGACGGCTGGGTCCAAAAATCCATCCGATTAATAAATAACATTGTGAGACAGACACGGGGGAAAAGAACTTTGAGGGAATTTTTTTTCCCCTGCAGAGGTGTTTTTGTTTTTTGTTTTTTTCCTCCCTCCACTCCCCACCCCAACCTAATCATGATGTTTCGAGATCAGGTTGGAGTGCTGGCTGGTTGGTTTAAAGGCTGGAATGAATGCGAGCAGACTGTTGCTTTGCTCTCCTTGTTGAAGCGGGTGAGTCGATCCCAAGCCCGTTTCCTCCAGCTCTGCCTGGAGCATTCATTGGCAGATTGCACTGAGCTGCACATTCTAGAAGGGGAAGCCAACAACCCTGGTAAGTTTTGGTGCAACCAATCCATTTTGAATGCTACATTGTTCTCTGATTGATACCCTAATGATGGCAAAAAACGGGGAGGTCAGGGAGCTGGGGCTCCAAATGAACCAGCCTCATTGTTAACAGCTTCCCTTTTTACATTTTATGTTTCAGACTAGTGATGACTTATTTCAGTTTGATTTTTCACAGCAAACTACTACAGTCTATTCAGTGGTGTAACTACGGTAGCATGAATGATTGATTTTTCTCTTATGCAGTTTCCTATGAAATAAGTCAGTCAGGTCACGTAGAGTCTGGATTTTCTAGGCTTCTTTTGGACAACGTGGCTTGCTTTGCTTTAAGCAAGATGCAGAAGAATCTCCTCATTATCTAACACAAACGAGTATTTTGCTGAGCTGTGGCTAGCTGAGGTATCTTAATCTTTTGTTAAATGGTAATTTGTTTCAGCATTCAGGTCCTGTTTGAATACATTTTTTTCCTTGCAGCTTTGAATGCTCTGTATATTCCACAGAAGCTGCGGAAAGATATTACTAGACCATTTAGGGCTGCTCTACATAGTTCAGTTAGTGTATACGGTGCATGTACTTTCCCAGGGATGTACATTTAATATATATGGGCCTGATTTTGATCTCATTGATACACCAGTGAAAGTTAGGAGAACTAAATTGGTGTAAGTGAAATTAAACTTGTGCTTTGTGTGTGTGCACAAGTGTGTACACACGCTCTTTTAAAGAAACCTTCCAAAATAAATGCCCAAACTACTCTCTGCAGAGATGAGGTTAAACACATAGCTAAATTACCTAGTTCTATTCCATTTGCAAAAAATCCCCCCCCCCCAAAAAACAAATATAATCCCTCCTGTTCTTGTCTCAGATATTTTAATATAGTTTGTAGGATTAAATATGTACACCTTGGACTTCTGCACATGGTTAAAAGAACACAAAAAGCATAGTCTGTGGAGGGGGGAAAGTCTGTCAGTTGATAGGTGAAATTCTTTAGGCTTTATTGCAGTAGGATACTGAACAGAGCCCCCAGTGTTTACTGAGAGAAAAGAATGCAGGGTCCTCTTCCAGCTGTTCCATATTAGAGCACTGAGCCTGCAAGCTTTGGCAGCTGTCTATGCTGCCATTTGATGACAACGTCCAGTACAATGTTGTTAGGCCTAGGATATATTTAAGTACGCCTTTAGGAAACCAACTCAGGGGCTGTTCCAGTGTACAGAGCTCTATCATCACAATGGTGAACACACTGGAATTGGATATTTCCTTATATAGTTCGTATGAGTGCCCGGGAAGAATGTTGCAGTGTACATTTCAGTGCAATACTACATTTTATAAACAGCTGAACAGTCTAACCTTGTACATTTGCGGGTGGAGGCCTAAATAAGAATAAATTGGGAAGGAGATCACACTTTTTTAAACTGATCTTCCACAGAATAGAATCGCCATTCCTCTTACCTGCATTAGCACAATTTATCTTTGGTTCCCAGTAGTGTATGTGGCTGTGCACCATTGTATAAACTTCTGGTTTTTAGTTTTACCTGGATTTCCTGTAATAGTTACGTCACATTTATTTGTCAAAAGATTACACACGAATGATTTATCTGCAGACTGCAGTAGCTGTGACGTACCTGTTTAAATTATGATAGAAAAATTTCCTCTAAAGCCCATCCATATATTAGGCCATGTATGAATGAAAGGACTTTCTGCATAATGATCAGTCTCTTGCCAAAACAGTAGTAGAAACGAAGATCCTGATCTTTCCAGTACTTACACATGTGACTGACCCCAATGGGTAAAATGATTACTCCTTGGAAGAAAGCTTGTGGAATTGGGCCCTTGGTTTGCCTCTTAATGATTACATTTGTGATGCTGATAGCACTTGCTCAGATGTTTGTTCTAATAATCATCTGTTCTTTTAGGGCTTTTATAGGCTCAATAGCAAGACTTGAGAACCTTTGTTAAATTTCTGATACCACTAACCACTAATTTCTTCTTCTTGTAAATTTGATGCTTAGTAAACATAAGGTAAACATCCCTTTGCATCAGAGAATCAAGATGTTTACTTTTTGATCAGGGTGATCCTATTGTTACAGAGGAATGCCTCGTCTCTGTGTTTGGCAATGAAGAAATGATAGGAAGTGACTTTTAGTTTGGTATTAACATGACATATTTTGTAAAACCACCTGTCTTTTAAAATGCTTTGAGATCTCCTGTTGAAATAATATTAAATAGCCCTTATTCACCACCCATTTCATACCGTGGCATTTGTCACTTGACTAGACATGAAATCATACCAGGTTCTCACAACAACCACAACTTAATGCTGCTCGATGCCAAAAACCGTGGACTCAACAGGGACACTGATTTCATGGCTCATTACAACAGTCTGTAACACACACTTGCCTGGTAACCCTTTGTGGCCCACTTCAAACCCCTTTTGCATATCAACCCTTACTGCCCACTCCATCTCAAATGACCTCCTATGACATGCGTTACCCCTTATGTTTAACTCTCAGTCCCAATTTGTATTTAGCTTGGACACTCTGATTTCGTTCCCCAGACCTGGAGAACTCTGTGTAGTTCGAAGGCTTATACGTGCCATCAACAGAATTTGGTCAGATAAAAGTTGTTATCTCACCTACTTTGTGTCTAACAACAACAATTAACTTTTTATTGCTCTTACTACTTAAATTCCACAATTTACACAACTAACCTGGGTTTGTTTCTTCCATGGCTGGTGGTGATGACAGTAATACCTAAAGATATCAATTTGTGCCCTACTTTTTGGCTTAATTTTTCCCCCCTTGGTGGGAGTTTTGCCAATGACACAGGCCTGATCCTGCAACTTCTTGCATGGCTGACCGCTGTTCCTCTGTGTTTGAATTAATAGGTCTGCACTTGGGTGAAGCAATCTGCCCAAGTACAAGAGGTTTCGGGATCAGAGCTGTAACTTGGGAACAGGATTGGGCCATAAATCTTTACATGTGGTGTATCGATCTTACTGTCAGTTAAATTCCAGGCTATCTCTAGCTTCCTCAGTGGAGTAAAAAGACAAAAATAGTGACAAAGGCACAACCATGGTCCTATTTTCTCCGGTGAAGCTAGTGTGAAAGCAACATGAGAGTCTAACGTGCCAGTGTGAATGTTTGAATTGACTTTAAAGTTGGTCTCTCACGGGGGGAAAAGTCATTCTATGGACACAGGGCCTATGTTGCTTGTTAAAATCTGACTGAAATGGATAGTGACTCTATCTGATCGCTGTTGAAATGAGTGTGTTGACTCATCACATTTCTTATGGGATCGATGTTCACCTCACAAATACCACCATAGGTAACTGGAGTCAGCAGAGAGGCCAATGGCTGAATAGACATGGAAGGCAAAGTACCTTCTCCCCAGCAAGTCCCACAAGACAGGGCTTGAGGCATGTTGACTGGGCAATGGGAGAGAACTTGATCTTTCACAGATGGGTTTTGTTTTTTGTTGTTGTCGCTCCGTTCTGCGGACCCCAGTCTTCAGTGCTGCCTTCCTGCTGCTTCTCACAAGTATTGAAAATGAAATGAAAAACAATTAATTCTTTAAAACTGATTGGTTTTATTAGTGAAGCAAGCATGTTTGGTAGAGCTTCATCTTTCTGTTTTCTTCATGTGGTTTTCTTTAATATGTTTTTCCTTTGCCTATTAATGAAAATTCAGCTCTCATTTAGAGCACCTGACACGTAAAACGTAAATCTGGTTGGAATGCACAGCTAAGCGTAAATCTCAAAAAGGGATTTTTCTAAGAAACCTACTGTTCCTGCAGCCATTTTGTTACCAGTGGCGCTTAACAGACAAAATAGCTGTGTACAGAATCCTTAGAACAGGGGTCTCCATAGGCTTTCCCGAGCTGAAAGCTACTCTGTTGTCTCTGATGCAACAGAGGCACATTTTGACTAGAAGTGATGCAGGTGCCACAGTGAATGTATATGTTGTTCTAAAACCACATGAAAATGTCTTGTTTAAAATTACTGGTGGTTGATAAGAAACAAAAAAGCAAAGCAAAAAATCCCTACAGGTCACTATTGGATAAGATGCACAATCCATGTCGGAGATCTTTAATGATTGTAGCATATAGTAGAATGCAACTTAGAAATCCACAAAGATCAAACAAACAAAGCAGAGAGAATCCCAAACAACCTTTTGGCTCTTTAACACTCAAACTGCTAGGGGGCTCGTAAGAAAGAAACAGCAACCAAACAACGAGTAAATAAATCCAGGCTGATGTGAGCAGTGGGAAAAGACTGTCTAGGAAGGAGTACGGCAGAAAGGGATCTAGGGGTTATAGTGGACCACAAGCTAAATATGAGTCAACAGTGTGATGCTGTTGCAAAAAAAGCAAACATGATTCTGGGATGCATTAACAGGTGTGTTGTGAGCAAGACACGAGAAGTCATTCTTCCGCTCTACTCTGCTCTGGTTAGGCCTCAGCTGGAGTATTGTGTCCAGTTCTGGGCGCCGCATTTTAAAAAAGATGTGGAGAAACTGGAAAGGGTCCAAAGAAGAGCAACAAGAATGATTAAAGGTCTTGAGAACATGACCTATGAAGGAAGGCTGAAAGAATTGGGTTTGTTTAGTTTGGAAAAGAGAAGACTGAGAGGGGACATGATAGCAGTTTTCAGGTATATAAAAGGGTGTCATAAGGAGGAGGGAGAGAACTTGTTCACCTTAGCCTCTAAGGATAGAACCAGAAACAATGGGTTTAAACTGCAGCAAGGGAGGTCTAGATTGGACATTAGGAAAAAGTTCCTAACTGTCAGGGTGGTTAAACACTGGAATAAATTGCCTAGGGAGGTTGTGGAATCTCCGTCTCTGGAGATATTTAAGAGTAGGTTAGATAAATGTCTATCAGGGATGGTCTAGACAGTATTTGGTCCTGCCATGCGGGCAGGGGACTGGACTCGATGACCTCTCGAGGTCCCTTCCAGTCCTATAATCTATGAATCTATGAATCTATGAAGAAAGCCATCGGATCCACTGTGAGTTTAAATGTGTACAAGGCCTGTTCCTGCTCCCAGTGCGATCAGTGCCTACCGCTGTGAGGTTGTGGTCCATAACTAGGGCTCCTAGGTGCTATGGTAATATAAGTAATAACCGGGAAAATCCCATTGACTTCACTAGGAACAGGATCGGGTGTGCAGATAGCACCAGTGAGGAATTCAAGATACTTCCACCATGACTTAATGAATGAGAACGGTTTAGGGTGGGGGTGGGGGTGGGCGTGTTGGAAACAAGGTTAGACACTGGAAGTTTCTCCCACTGAGAGTTACTGTTTTTCAGTATTATCATTGACATTTGTTTTTATTCGTTTTCAAACCTGGTTTTGCTGTGGGGGCTTGTGACCGGGTGCTGAGCAGCGACTGCTGAGCCAGCCCTTTGTCACACCAGCTCTAATTATGGTAGATTGGAGATGCCTAGAGAGAACCTGTGCCTGGTAGGCTGGCAGCTGTTTCCCCTTTGCCAAATTAGTCGGGGGCTGCATAAAAGCCTCTGAGGAAGGAAGGAGGGGAGGGAGACAGAAAGGGGGGAAGCCACAGAGTGGAAGGAGAGGGGTAGCTCTTCCCTCCTGGCTGCAGAGACTGAGAAGCCCTTAAGGCTGAAACCCCTATGCTGTTGATGGTAAGAAGTTGGTGGGATTACATGTTGTAAATAAACTGCACCAATGATTGTTGAGCTAGAAGGTCTCTGAGTGTTTTTTGGAACAGAGCAGGGGCAGGACCAAGGGTGGGCCCTGCTACACCCTGTTACAGGGCTACATGGGTAGCTTCAAACCCAGCTGGAAAGAGCTGTCTAGACACAAAACATCTTGGAGTCACAAATAAAAGGGTTAGATGAATGAAATTCAGCCCATGTAGCAAGCGGGCATAAGGGCTCTGCTTCATTTATGACCTCTGAATAGGGATTAAGTGGTATGTAGATCTTATGCTGGCCATCTGCACAGAGGCATTGCACCCTAAAAGTGACTAGCCCCCTCAGTTAATAGCTGAAAATGCTCTACCATGAGGACTGGGAAAGCGGGGCTCTGGGAGGAGACAGCAGGTGGAAGCTGAAGTAGGGTGTGTGTTGGTTTAGACACAGGCAGGTCTCTGTAACTCAGGGTATGTCTATGCTGCAATCACAGGGTGTGATCGCAGCTCGCATAGACTTGCCTGAGAGAGCTCGTGCTGGAGCTGTGATACCATGGCAGTATGGGTTTCAGCACAGGGGGTACGAGCCCTGGGTAATTAAGTGGCTAGTTCATGCTGAAGCCCCTGCTGCTGATGCTTCTGCTTGGGTATCTGAACTAGCTAGATGAAAGCTAGCTCAGGTATGTCTGCATGAGCTGCAGTCACTCCTCATGATTGTAGGATTGATGTACAGCCTGGTTTCCTCCTGTTGATTCCCCTACATCAGAGCCATGTTAGGCTAAACAGGGCACTAGGATTTAGAACATGTAGTAAGAAAGCCGCGTCTCTTTGTGCATCTGGTCTGGCCTATGGTGGAATCTGCAGGACATAACCAGGCTTCCTTCTTCTGTTGGCTGGCCAGTTGGGGCCATTGTGGGAATTTACGTCCTTCTGGAGTTTAGAGCTTTCCCTTCCAAGTGTCCCCACCTCCTGACTGCTCTGAAATTCCCTGTCTGGTGGCCAGATGCCTGCATCATGCTGAATTCACTCTAGGCTATTGGGCCAGTCCCCACAGAACCATGGAAAAACCTGATTCTCTGAAATGCTGAGCACCCTACGCTCGATCAGTCCATCAAATTTGTTTCCTTTGATTTCTGAGATATGTGCTGACCAGGAACTAAGAAAGAGAACAAAGGGCTATTGCTTCCATCTAACTCTTGCTGCCATTAGGTGCAACACCTAATAAAAGAAAGTTCCTACTGGCCACGGCCATAAATGACAGAGCAGAGAGAGTCCTTAGCTATGCCTGCGCTGCCCCAACTACCCTGTGAGTCCTCAAATCTTCCACTAGCCAAAGAACCCAGTCATCATTAATAACAGAGCAGGAAGGGACGAGACTCACTGCTAGCACCGCCTCATGGCTGGGTGTGGTGTGGCAGCTCCATCTCTGCAGAGGTGGGCCCTCTGGCCAGATCACTTCCAAGTCTCTCCCCTTCCTGGGTAGTCTGAGAACAACAAGCAAGGGGAACTCATTCAAACAAAGGTTTCAGAGTAGCAGCTGTGTTAGTCTGTATCCGCAAAAAGAACAGGAGTACTTGTGGCACTTTAGAGACTAAGGAATTTGTTAGTCTCTAAGGTGCCACAAGTACTCCTGTTCTTTTTTCATTCAAACAAATTGAATCAGTACAAGAGAGAGGGGGAATTCCTCCCTCTCAGGGTGTCCCAGGATGAGGGGCCTCCAGGCAGTGGTTGTCTGAGAAGCTCCTGCCCTTCAGTCAGCCCTTTCCTCAGGAGCTGAGGGTTGAAGATCTGTTGACTTCCCTGGTCTGTCCATATGTAAGCAGCTCTGCTCCCCTTTTAAACTCCCCCTCCAGCTTGTGCGTGCCTTGCTGGTGTGGCAGAATGGGGCCAGGTGTGCCCAGAGCAGCTCCTTAACCCCTTGTCTAGTGTGGGGTTTGCATTATCCCATCATGCAGCGTAATGACTTTAAGTGCTTGGCTCCCAAGGACAAGAACGTTTCTTTGCCGTTTGCACAGTGCACTGACTACTGGATATATTAAGGCTCTCACCCTTATCTCACACAAGCCATCTATGTCAAGCCCTAAGAGCATCATCATTGGCTGGGTCTATTGTTCTGGGGCAGATTGACTGGAGAAAGTCTCCTGGGAAGGCTCAGCTTAACGTGAACCGTGGGTACTACTACGTGAATCCAGCAATCAGTGAAAGTCGCCCGAGCATTTATTTTAAAGACACTTTTTTAGCTTGGAGTTACGATGTACTGTGTCAGGCGCATCCTTTATACTGACCCATTGTGTTGACTCAAGCCAAGGTAGAACAACAGCACTCGCATTCCAAAAAAGCTCTTGCACACAATGAAGGCATTGGCCTGCATTGTGGGTGGTATGGAGCAGGAACCAGGAGGCATTGCACCTTAGTGAAGCACAATACTTCCCCGAGCTGTTGGGTGTATAGAAGATGTACTGGTGCTTCCACCTTACCTAAGGGGGTGCAGCATGATCTCCGTTCGTCACCTGCTCCATTCTTCTTCTGCTCATTGGTGGGGCTAGTCGGGCCTCTGCTTCTTTTCTTCCTTTCTCTGAAACGATGAGGGCTAAAAGTTGCCCCTTTTTCAAACTGAAAGCTAAGACTTCCATCTAATCGCTTGACTCCTGGAGCTGGGGTTTTAAGAACACCCCCAAATATCACAAGCCATCAAATTATAACAGCTGGCAACACTGCATACGTGCGTGGGACTGTACTTAAAGGGGTCTCCAGAGCAGAATTGCCAATCCCAAACGTTAAAAATCATGAGTAAGACACTCCTAAATCATGAGATGTGCTTAAAAATCATGAATATTGGGATCTTTTAATTTACCAACTGATTTTAGAGTTCATATTTTCAAACTTTTGGCCCACAAAACGGTTAAAATTTAACTTGTTTTAAACGAAAGCAGAGATTTGCTTTAAGAGAGAGACCAAATAACAGACTTACGGTGAAATTGCAGGAGTTTGCAACCCTGTATGAGGTATTGGAACGATAGCAAGAAGCAATGAAACTTCTTGCATTTTTCAACAGCCCTGCTACTTAACAGGTGCCCTTATTTGTACATAAGTTTGTAGCTAGAGTGTAGGAAAATGTTTTCTCTTCTTCCTCCGCCCATTTTTTAATTTTAAAGAAGAGAATCAGCTTGCAATGCTTATAGATTTCAATATGGACTAGAGGAAATATTTTCTTTGAATTCTGCGGCCCATATATTCAATTCTGTACTGTCTTTCTTTAAAAAAAATTATTCCTTGTCATTCTCAGTCTGTTTCTGTTGCATTCAGGAACACTGGAGGAGACCCTCAGTGACTAATTAACTATCAAGGGTTCCTAAAGGTGGGAAATGCAAACATAGGTCCTAAGGCTGCATTGAGAGCCGTGCGGGCAGAAAAAGTTGCAGGATCGGGGCCATAGTAGAGAATATGTTTGCTTCCTATTTCAGAGTTAGTGAGTGGTACTTTAAAAAAAAATCCTTTAACTTTTTCCCATTAGCAGCACAAAAACAGATTATTATCTGGCGGGTGCATTGCATTCAATGCATATTTAATATCTGATCTGAAACATTTCACGTGTAAAAAAAAAAAAAAAAAAAAGTTGTATTAGAAAAATAATTGTTCATCCCTAGCAAAATGGGAACCGGTATGTGGTTATGGTAGTACAAGCCTGTGAATCTAGAGAGTGGTATTCTATCCCCTACTTTGCTCCTAATTCACAAGATGATGCTGGTCGAGTCACTCACACCCTTTCCTGCCTCAGTTTCCCCAACTAGAGAATGGATAAAATAGTGATCTATTTCACAGGTGTGTGTGGAAACTAAGAGTGAGATTGAAGGCAATATTAAAAGTCCCACAAACTTCAATGGGCGCAGAGTTAGGCTAATGTTGAATGCTTTTGAAATCCCACCTGAAATGTTTGTAAAGTGCTTTGAGATTCTTAGAGTAAACGTGCAAAGTATTATTCTATACATGACCTAGTTTCTTTTAAGTTGGCTTCTTTCCAAGTGTATATATTTTTATTCGGATATATTTCTGTTATGTTTTTTCTTTTGGAAAATGGAAAGAACTAAATCTACTTGCTTCTCTGCATAAATGGGCGAAGAATGGCTGAGGAAATTAAATGCAAAGAAGAGAAAGCGACAATAGAAGCTCAGTAGCTTATGGCAGTCTTGAATTTGATAAGCTACAGATTGATGGGCTAGGTCAGGAATTGTTTTAGATTGGTAGTTTAAAAAGGGCAGACCGCAGTGCTTTAAATTAAAATAAGTGCTCGCAGTATATTTGTAAATTGAGTTCTCTTAAAATGTGATTAAATGGGAGAATGGGGTAGCTTGACCATGAGTGCAGTCAAAATTCTTGCCAGCGGATGACGGTTTGTACGGGTGCCGCACAGCATAGCTAGCGTATTGGACATATTAGAGGCTAACAGTTGAACAAAATTGTCCAGCAAGTCAGTCCCTGTATTTGATACATTTGTTTTTGGTATATTTGCTTTCAGTATCCAAACGATCCTAGCAGAAGTGCATTTGGAAGAACGCTCTTTATTCAGGCCCAAAGTATTGAAAGAATCCATTCATTCTGGATCCTTCAATTTTTAGGTGCCCAACCTAAGACACCTAGGCGGGCCTTCATCTCTCCCACTAGGAAGGACGTGTGTGTGTGTCTTACTAGCTTTGGAAGTGATGTAAACCTACCTGATGCCACTCTCTAACTACTGGGTATCAGGAAAAGCCTTTCCCGGTGGGTATGTTATCCCACAACTGCCTACTTCAGGGTTTTATGCACATTCCTCTGAAGCAGCTGGTACTGGCTTCTGCTGGAAACAGGGTACTGGATCAGACGAACTATTGGTCTGATCCACTGTGGTAATTCCTGTGTTCCTACTAGCTTTCAAGCCTGGCTTTCCTTTCTCCTGTAATCTTAGATGTTTTTGTGGTCCATGAACATGAATTGTTCCAGGCCGGGAGTTCTGTTTGCAATCAGAGTGAGTAACTGAAATAGTAATTAGTGTGAACGCTTGCTTTATTTTAAGATGTATTAGTCAGTACTTTAGCTTCCATGCTTCACACTTGTATCTAATGTCACTGCAGATAACTGTTTAGAGAGTAGGGACACCGCTTACCCTACTGGCAGGTTAAAGCCTTATGGGCCAGATCTCCCCATCTATGGTTTATTCTTCTGCAGGGACTGAAAACTTTGTGAGTTGGATTCAAGCATAACCCAGATCCTCAGGTGTGTAAACCAGCGTAGCTCCCAGCATAGTTCCATCAATATCAAAGAACTTATATTGATTGGCAGAGCTGAGGATCTGGGCCATGGACTCTCTACCTCAGGGGTGGGCAAACTTTTTGGCCCGAGGGCCACATCTGGTTATGGAAATTGTATGGCGGGCCATTAATGCTCATGAAATTGGGGGTTGGGATGTGGGAGGGGCTGAGGGCTCCGGCTGGGGGTGCACGCTCTGGGCTAGGGCCAGAAATGAGGAGTTCAGCGTGTGGGAGGGGGCTCTGGGCTGGGGCAGGGGGTTGGGGTGCGGAGGGGGGTGAGGGCTCCAGCTGGGGGTACAGGCTCTGGGGTGGGGCTGGGGATGAGGGGTTGAGGGTGCAGGAGGGTGCTCCGGGCTGGGACCAAAGGGTTTGGAGGACAGGAGGGGAATCAGGGCAGGGGATTGGGGTGTAGGAGGGGGTCAGGGTGCAGGTTCCAGGCGGCACTTACCTCAAGCAGCTCCCGGAAGCAGGAGCCTCTGGCTCCTATGTGGAGGTGCAGCCAGGCGGCTCAGCATGCTGCCCTGTCTGCAGGTGGCGCTCCTGCAGCTCCCATTGGCCATGGTTCCCGGCCAATGGGAGCTGCGGAGGCCTTTGGTTGTCCCTATGCATAGGAGCTGGAGGGGGGACATACCGCTGCTTCTGGGAGCTTCATGGAGCTACAGCACACGCGGAGCGGGGCAAGCCCCCAGCTGGAGTGCCGGAGTGGGGAAAGCCCTGGAGCCTGCTCCCCGGCAGGAGCTTGAGGGCCGGATTAAAATGTCTGAAGGGCCGGATGTGGCCCCCGGGCCGTAGTTTGCCCACCCCTGGTCTACCTAATTGCCCTCGGAGGGGGTTGGGTTTGCCTCTCACAGAATAAGAAGGGGATTAATCTCCCTAAAATGTGCAGATCCTGGCAAGACCTGCCAGAGGGTCCACCCACACCTGTGAGTTCACACTGTCTCCCAACCCCCATGGAAGAAGCAGAGCTGCCAAGGTACTCCAGTTGGCTGCTGCCCCCTCAAGAAGGAGGGCTCACTCAGTGGTGAGGGAACTGTGTAAATCCGTGGTGGTAGGGACAGCATTAACTTATGCTTGGTATCCACACAGGTTGCAGACTGTGATTGTCCCTCCTCCTCTCCCTGCCTGAAGCCCATTCTCCCCATTGAGGGTTGATTGTAGATGTGACAGATATTGCAGACCCATGCAGTATCTTTGGGGAGCATTGTATTTAAGTTTTGAATGGTTTATGTATGGTTGTGTTCTACTCCACAGGGGCGGGTTCAAAAAAGAACTAGATAAGTTCATGGAGGATAGGTCCACCAAGGGCTTTTAGCCAGGATGGGCAGGGATGCAAAACAATGCTCTGAAGTGTCCCTAGCCTCTGTTTGCCAGAAGCTGGGAATGAGTGACTGAGGATGGATCACTTGAAGATTATCTGTTCTGTTAATTCCCTCTGAAGCACCGGGTATTGGTCACGGTTGGAAGACAGGATACTGGGCTAGATAGATCATTGGTCTGATCCAGTATGGCTGTTTTTATGTTACCACAGCTTCCACGAGTACTAAAAGCAGTGTGGGGTGATTACCCCTGATTCTGAAAACAACTCCGGAGAAGTTCCACCTTCTGGAGTGGTTTGATAGGCTGGGTCAGGCTGGGTTTTCCAGAGATTAGGAAACAAAGAAAGGGCTTTTGATAGAAATGGATGAGCTGGAACTTACTCAAGGTCTTTTTTCTGATCCAGCAAACGGACAGGACCTTCTGTCTAACAGGGGCCCTAACCCTGTCAGAAGGGTGGGAAAAGTCATTGGCATACTAGGGTGCCATTAGCCAGACGGGTGACTCCTACTATGTTTAGTGTGTGTTTAAATCTGCTTAGTGGTTTTTCTGTTTTCTGTGTAATGCTTTTGCCTTAAGAATAAAGGTGCTTGCTCAGAAGGAGCTGTGCCATAACTCGTAACTGCTGGCAACACGCTGTTTGTAGCCCTTGGAGAGAAAGCAAAGCACAGGCGCTGGGTGTTAGGCAGACTGACTTGTTTGGGATATCCCAGTGTAAGGCAGGGATCTGTGCAGCCTTAAAATCCTCCAATCAGAAGGGAGTGGGACAAGCATCCGTGCCAAGAGATGTGATGGCTGGAGGTGGCTGGAAATTGAAACTAGACAAATTCAGGTTGGAAACAGCGAGGGTAATTCACCATTGGAACAAGTTACCAAGGGTCGTGGTGGCTTCTCCATCACAGACCATTTTAAATCAAGAGTGAATGTTTTTCTAAAAGATCTGCTCTAGGAATTCTTTCAGGGGAGTTCTCTGGCCTGTGCTATACAGTAGGTCAGACTGGATGATCACAGTGGTCCCTTCTGGCCTTGGAATCTATAAGATCCAGCTGGGAGCTCCTGGAGTGGACCACGGAGGGGGAACATAGGTGCAGTTACCTTGAAACTGTGACAGTAGGGTTGGGAAAAGGGAGGAACAGGCCAGGGAGCATGTTCTCCCCCTGCCGGATTCACCAGGCTTTTACCCCCCAGTTTTGAAGAAATGGATGGGAGAACTTGACACTGAGTGCGACTTTCAAGGTTAAGCCTGACGTGGACCTTGCACGCATGTTCCCCACTTTCTTTTTTGTATGATTATGAGTGAATAAATACAAAGAACATGGTTCCTTTGTATCTCTGGGTTTCCTACAAAACATCTGCATCCATGTCTCCCCCAGCCTCTGTCTATACCGGCTGTATTATTTCTACATGGTAGTGCACAGACCTGCCACTAGGCTGCTGGGCTTGGCCTCCTCTTGGGAGCTTTAGAAGTTTTAAACTTGCGTGCCTCCTTTATGTAGTAATTGATTAGGTCAGAGGGACAGACCTAAGGCTTCCGGTGTCAGTCAGGGAGATGTTAATTGGGCAGTTATATATAGATTTCAGCCCAAATGCTCGGATCTGAGTTTTTGCACAACTGCTCGGTTAAAGCAGGCTGCGTGGCATGGAGGTTTCCATGAGCAACGTGGCCAAAGCTGAGAGGACTTTAATATTCATGGCAGTTTTCCGAATTGTATTTTGCACAGGGAGAAAATTGGAAGGGACCTCTAGAGGTCATCTAGTCCAGTCCCTTGCACTCAAGGCAGGACTAAATATTATCCAGACAACCTAGAAGTCACTGTCCGGGTGTAGTTCTTTTGTACACCCCAGTGTTTGGGGGAATGAATTGTTTGCCCCATCTTTGCCTTCCCAGCTCTGGGCCAGACCGTGGTTGTGTATCCGCGCACAGACAATGGCAGGAGGAAGGAGGCATTGTCTAGAGAACTCGACTGGGAGCTAGAAAACCTGGGCTCTGTTCCCAGCTCTCCCACTGATCTGCTGTGACCTTGCTCAAATTATTTCCCCTCTCTGCCCCTCAGCTGTAAGCTCTTTGTACAGGGATGGTCTCTTGCCATGTGTATATATATATATATATAGTGCTTAGCATACTGGGGTCCCAAACTCTGGTGGGGCACCTATACATTACTGTGATACTACTGATAGTGAGATGCAGGTGCAAAAGGGGACATTGGGAGCACAAGGACAGCTATCCAAAGTGCAAGACAATGTGGGTGGGTGTACACAGCAGGTAGCAGTAGCAGCCACCGGAGGGGAGTGGAGCAGGGATTGACCTGCATCAGTGAGCCATGACCATTCGGTGTTCTGACTACCTCGGGGCAGAGAGTGTCATAATGCCTCTAGGACTGGCCATGGTGGCCACCCTGAAGACCCTCCCACAGGTTGTACCGTGGAAAGCTAGAATGGAGACGTTTGTTACTTACGGTGACCAAGTGCTACTTAAGTGCAAAGTCCCCTTCTGAGCCCCTGCTCAACCATGTTTTCCTAATGGTTTGGAGGAGGCAGGATCGCTGTTGTTGTAGGATTGCTGTTGTAGGATTTGAGAGAATCGGAGTGGCTTAGAATCAAGGGACACTTGGGGCCAAATCCACCTGGGCTTTTTGCATGTGTGGAAGGTCCAGAAAATCAGTGGAACCACAGTGGTTGTGTTTGCACTGAGAGTCTGAGATAGGAGAAATTTGCACACTCCCTGTGTGAACAGCAGAAATCATCACCCAGCAGAAGTGTGGCGGTGGTTGGAGGATTGATGGCCAATGGCTTCATGACCTGGAGCCACACATCCCATGTGTGTTTGTCCTGGCTCTGGGTTATTGTGGACAATTCCATCCCCTCCTAGTCTCTGTGTTGGCTCCGTTTTTAAGGTGGGTTTTAAGCAAAATCACCAAAATATGATTTAAATTATTTCTTTTTTGGAGACAGAGTATGAAGTCGGATTTTGTTTAAGGAGTTTTGTAGACAAAATAGTACATTACAGGCCGGGTGTTATGGTTATTGTTTGGTAGCTAACACACCCTGCCCTTTGCAAAGTGTGGAGTGAGGAGACCCTTCAGAGTGGAGGAGGGAGAGTGTGAAGAAATGGCTGTGGGAGTGGGATACAATTTCCTTGGTTTTACCTGGCTGGAGTTAAAATTTGAGTGGAGTGCAGAGTCATTTATTGGCCTTTCCATATAGAAGGCAATTGCGTTTGTCTCAGGTAAGAGAGCAGATACAGGTGCAGAGTTTCTCTAGGCAGAAATTCACACATCAGATGCCTGGAACAGCTTGTAATCTATTAATTTATCTATTTTGCACGTAGTGACTTTTTTTTCATGATACTCTTGTATCAAAGATTTTGGCAGGGGCTTTTTAAATAGCAGCATTTTTCTGTTCTAGGCCCTGATCCTGAGAAGACTTTTTTACATGCATAAGAGGAAGGATTCATGTGCTTAAAATTAAACAATTTGCATAATCTGATGCAGGTTCAGGGCCATAACCTGTAACATGTCTGTGCCCTCTTTACAGGTCTGAGTCAGAGTCAGTGGACTTCAGTGAGCTTTGGATCAAGCCCTAGGTGGTGGTTTACTACTGTGGTGGTGTTAATTTTATCTCTGATCCTGCAAGGTGCCGAGTGACCTCACCTCCTGTTGAAGTCAGCGGGAATTGTGGGTGCTCAACATTTTTTACGATTAGGCCCTGGGACTTGTGAGACCTCTGAATATTCTCACACAGTCTGATTGAGATGGATTGGGCCAGGCAGATATGGAGACTTTAAGTATAGGCTCCCAGGAGCAATTTCTGTTGGAGGAGGAATTGTTTGACTGTGGTCTGTATACAGTGCCCTGGCAGAATGGATGAGCTGAGTTCTTGTGGCTCTTCTTCCTTTGGACCAGTTTGAGATGTTTATGCAATACCGGAATTTGGAAGCATGAGATGTTTCTCTTCCTGTCTACAATAAGGCACCCGGGAGGTATGAGGCCTTTTCTCCTTTGCAGCTTGATGGCTAACGACAAGCATCAGCAGACACGGGGCCATTTAGTGATACGGATACAGGAATCTCTGTAGGATGTGGTTGTTGTTTTTCTGACAGTGCTGTTGCACTACAGGGCTGAACCCACTTTGACTGAGTGGAAAGGGTCCCCTTGACTTTAATGGCAGCTGGATCTGCTCTCGTGTGCTGAGCTGCCATGCTTGATAAAGTGTGTTTATTTTATTTTTTTGAATTAATTTTTTTTTTATACTTCAAGTATCATCTGCAGGATCCATCCCTGATTCGCTCGACTCTGCTCCAAAGCAATACATCACCCTAGGTCACGTTACAGTACTCTAGCTCTGTCTTGTTATTACTCTTTGCACATAATTGGTTCCAGATTTTCCTCTAAACTTTAGATCAGTCAGATAACTAACCTGGCCTTGCTTGTGGCGTGTTGGTTTTCCTGCTGTTTGCCATGTTGTATTACTTGTTCTGCACTTGGATATGCTTCTTTGTTGTGTTAGTAATTGTGTTATTGTTCTAAAAAGTAAAACTGTGTGCAGAAACAACAAGGAGTCCAGTTTTTTACCCACGAAAGCTTATGCCCCAATAAATCTGTTAGTCTTTAAGGTGCCACCGGACTCCTTGTTGTTTTTGTGGATACAGAGTAACAAGGCTACCCCCTGATACTGATGTGCAAAGCACTTAAAGCCCCACACAGCCCCCAACTGAATGGTGTTTCGCAAAGTTTTTGCACATAAATCCAGGGGCCGTTGCCAACTTAAAAATCAGCACCCAGCAGAAGTGCGGCGGTGGTTGGAGGTTGTGTAGTTAGTGTTGTTACAGATAACTCCAGTACATAACTTCAGCAGCTAACTAGGGTGACCAGACAGCAAATGTGAAAAATCGGGACGGGGGTGGGGGGCAATTGGTGCCTATATAAGAAAAAGACCCAAAAATCGGGACTGTCCCTATAAAATCGGGACATCTGATCACCCTACAGCTAACAGAGATTGAGTGAGCAAGCAAGGGGGCTGGAACTAGGGGTGCTGAGGGTACAGCAGCACTCCCTGGCTTGAAGTGGTTGCCATCATATAGAAGGTTTACAGTTTTGTTCAATGGCTTTCAGCAGACACCACTATACAAATTGTTCCAACGCCGCTGTGAGCAAGTGATTTTTTTTTAACCTCTATTTTCCAGTTTGTTTACTTTAGATTTTTGACAGCACCTTGTGTATAGTCAGTTTCATTGCTGGTGGATGGTGCGCACTCTTGCCTGGGCTCTACATGATTGGGCGTTTAGCAAGAAGACCAGCGGCAGAATTGGAAGTGGAAAGTGAACAGGCACCAAGCAGCAAGGGTGTGAACAGAGAGAACAAGGATGGGAAGAGAAGGGGAGGTTCTAATTATGTTTGTTCTTCTCAGGCCTTCCCAAAGGAGTCTTCTAAACATATCCGGGGCGGAGGGAGGGCAGAAATACCCTTATAACAATTTTTTAAGGATTAGTTTTTAAATTCAGGTCATGCTATTTAAATGGTATCTTCTCAGGAAATTAATTATTTACAGTGTCTCTTTAGCAATGCACAAAGTTGTGCACTGTCAGTATTGAGCGAAGAACACATTTTGGATGGCACATTTAGTAACCTTTCATCATAAAAGGATTCTGAATAAT
Source organism: Malaclemys terrapin pileata (assembly GCF_027887155.1). Taxonomy (NCBI): domain Eukaryota; kingdom Metazoa; phylum Chordata; order Testudines; family Emydidae; genus Malaclemys; species Malaclemys terrapin. Next base: position 144,487,483 of record NC_071508.1, on the reverse strand, counting down.
CAGCTTGGCACTGAATGCTTTGTATAGTACATGTTAAACCTCTGTTGTTAAGAGTACCTCTATAAATAAAGGTGTATGCTCCATTCATATATATAAGGGTAATAGCTAGTCTAATATCAGCTGTCCAGCCAAACTGCCCAGTCTTTTAAATGACCTATAAGAGATTCCACAAAGAATGAATATTTAGTGTGGCGGAGCTGCTAAAAGTGGTCTCTATACTAGTAAGTCTCTCTATTAGTCAGTAAAAGATGGCCTGTATTCACACGTTTCGGTTGAGGTCCTGGTTTTAGATTTCACGCAAAGCAAATGTTGCATTAATATGACTTTTGTGTTGTGGTTAAAGTGCAAGGCTCTGCATTAATTTTCTTCAAATTGCACTTGCAGCTTCAGTTTGTCCTCTTTTTTTGTGGGAGTGGGTAAACACTAAGAAGTCTTTCTGGACAAGTCACAGCAGCTGGAGGGTACGGGTTTCTCTGTGGAGTGAAGGAATTTCTTCAGAGAAGCTATTGTTCGACTGTGTTCTCAGCATTTTGGCAACTGTTCTTCAGATTAACCCTTTGCTCTATAAAAAGAGTTGCAAAAATATCATCAGATGCTTTTGCATCGTTAGAAGTAAATATACTTTGGCCATGTCTAAGTGTGGAATAGAGGTTAAAGAGTGTGAGGTCACTGCTTTAAATCCCTCTTAAAGCCAAATTCAGTGTCACCACTAATGTTCAGTTATTTTCTGATTTTAAAATAAAACCATTTATCTGATTTTTCCTGAGCAAACACGATATCAAAGAGAGCTACCAATTTAGGGGCCCTGAAGCATGGCCCATGGAGTACTGAAGAGTGTCACCCTTGAAGTCAGAGTATCCAAGACTTTGGGACGGAACATGCAACTTCATTTAGACCCATAAAGTCAAACACATCTCTGTTTGCAGCCATTACTGTACACCCCTCAGAGGTAATACTAGTGTAACCACTGCTAGAATGCTGTGTCCTGTTCTGGTGTCCCCAGTTCAGGAAGGATGTTGATAATTTGGAGGGGGCTCTGAGAAGACCTGTGAGAATGATTAAAGGATTAGAAAACATGCTTAATAGCGATAGACTCAAGGAATTCAACATATTTAGCTTAATAAAGAGAAGGTTAAGGGGTGACTGGATCACGGTTTATAAGTACCTAAATGGGGAACAAAACATTTGATAATGGGCTCTTCAGTCTAGCAGACAAAGGTATAACAAGATTCAATGATTGGAAGTTGAAGCTTGTCAAATTCAGATTGGAAATAAGGTACACATTTTTAATGATGAGGGTAATTAACCGTTGGAAAAAATTACTAAGGGTCATGGTGGATTCTCCATCACTTTCAATTTTTAAATCAAGATTGAACTACACCAGATCTTTTAGAAAAACAGCCAAACAGCTAATTCAGTGAAGCCCTATGGTCTGTGTTATGCATGAGGTCAGAGTAGATGATCGCAATGGCCCCTACTAGCCTTGGACTCTGTGAATATATTCAGAACCACTGCAGAGCCCACCTCCCCAATGTCGTGTGTGTGTGTGTAAGACCTGATGAATGGCTTGCTCAGCCTGTCCCTTTACACACAGGGCTGCAGGGAGTTACAGCAGGGAGGGCATTATCAATGGACAGACTCCCCTTGAATGAAATAACACAGAAACCCCCACACATAAGACCAATTGCTAGTTAATCCATTTTACTAGGTGCAGTGTCGACTGCTCTCACACTGAAACCTTTATTCCTAATGCAGTAATCAAAAAGGCTGCCTGGACTGTGCAGGAAGGAGAGAGACTTCGATGGCTGTCAGTCAGGTTTGAAATATTTATGCAGGTTCTTTTTCCCCCTCCATCCTCTAGTTTGAATCTGACAGAACTCTTTGCGTTGCTGTATCCATTAAAGAGATGCACATCTCATTTCAGCATTTGCATCTCCTTCGATAAACACTTCAGCAGATCTTTTCCTAGGAATGTCTCCTACTGCATATTAAAAAAGCCATGAGAGTGCCTTGCTAGAGAAAATTAGCATTTCTGTTTTAAAAATGACTAACGTAACAATACTGGCTCTTTCCCCATTCCTAGAAGCCTCCAGCGATGTCTCTGAAACTCCTTTGGGTTGTGTGCACAAAGTAGGGCGTGGGGATGAGGGAATTTTCTCTCTCAACCCCATACACCCTGTCCCTCCCCCTGGTAAGTGTCAGGGGTGAGGCCAGCTGGGACCAGCTGCTGGTCTGCTCCCTGCTTAACTTTGCTGCTAGGCAACCAGTGATTCCAGCTGCACTGCCTTGATAAGTGTGGCCCCCACAGCAGATCAGTGGCTGCTCAATGTGTACCATGCCCACAGCTGCGCTTGCCCTGCTCCTGCCTGGTTCCCAGCCTGCTTCAGCCTTGTTTCCAAACCCCCTCCGGCTCCAGTCCCTGTTCGATCCTCGGCTCTCCTCCAGCTCTGGCCTTCGGCTACTGTCCCTCCAGTGCTGAGCCATGGCTCGTTCCTGGACTGTTCCCCCTGGACCCCAGCTTTAACCAGTAGGCCAAACTCTTGTTTCAACCCCTAGGCCTGAGCACCCACAGCCTAGGGGGCTACAGTAAGGGGTGCACTCTGCAGTAATGTCAAAGCTGCTACTCCAGCTTTCTGGGGGTAGCTGTCAGGGCTGCCCAGTTTGCCCCAGGCCCCGCATTTGAGAGGGCCCTCAAACCCGTTGAGTTTCCACGAGCAACATTGCGATGTGGTGTTGCGACACCATGTGCAGGGAGCTGGGCCTGGCCCTATGAGACAGGAGCCGCCATTGCGCGGGGTGAGCACGGGGCAGGCTCACTCTCCAGTCCCCATCCCTCACACCCCGCTCAGGCCTCAGTTTTGGGGGGCTCAGTTTCAGATTTTACCTCAGACCCTTAAAAACCCCTGTGCAGCCCTGGTAGTTATCATTCCGCACCCCTAGGCGGGGCGTTAGTGTCACTGAATCTGTGGAATCTCAAATCCTAGGGGGCAGGGGCCCTCCGATTGCTTGCTATCGAACCTGTCCTATGCCCGGGCCTGTTTGGGACCAGCTTAGCGCTCCCTCCCATGGCTGGCAGTGAGGGTATGCTGGGATAGGGAGGAGTCCCCTCTGTAGCTCCAATGTGGGAGAACAATAACTTGGAAGGCCTTTTCCAGGCCAGGGGCACCATGGGAGAATCAAAGCCCACCATAGTACAGAGTTGCTTGTAAGGCATTTCCTTCTTGAGATCACCTCTGACCCTGACCATTCTTATCCATCCTTCTTCATTCTCTGCAGAACACCAGGGCCGTTGTCTTGCTCTCGCATCTAGCCTAGACAGGAAACTGTTTTTTAAGCAATTGCAGTGCGCTGCCTTTTTTCCTGCACTTGATTTCCATTTCCTCCTCCCTGCCCATGTCACCAAAAATGTCCTTAGCTTTGTCTCTTGTGGGTCATAGGTGCCACCAAGTGTCATCCAGTCTTTGCCCCCCAGGTGTTATTGCATCCTCCAATTTACTATTGTGGCAGTAGCCAGCCTCATTACGGGCCAGACCTACTGCTTTTACTCATGCTGGGTAGTGGTTCACTCCACGTGTTGATTTCAGTGGGATCACTCCTGGGGTAAGATACTGCACAGTGTGAACAAGGGCATCAAAATCCGGTCCTAAGTGAGGAGCATGACAATGGGGGGCCATACTCCGATACCCTGACTTAGGTCTAGTAGCATTTTACTCCACATATGATCCGATTCAAGCTAAGGATACAGTACTACTTCTGGGGTGAGATACTATTTGATGTGAGTAAAGGCCTCTGAGTGTTGCCCTAAGATGAGTGGGGCCTGATTCTGGTTTCATTTACCCCAGATTGGCACTGGTGTTACTCCACTGGGTTAAGCTGTGCTCTTCATCATAGTTTTGTACATGCAGAGCAACCCCCCCCCCCCCACACACACACACACCCTGGACTTTGAAGGACTCATTCTGGATTTCTATGGCCGAGTCTGATCCTCTAACTTAATTGAAGTTGCTCCTAATTGATACTGGTTTTCTCGGATAACCTGGATATGGGCTTGTCAGGATTTTTCCTTCATAAGCCTGCAGGCAAAGGGCTCTGTGGCAGCATTCACAGCGTTCCTGAGTTTATAAATACAGTAACTCCTCACTTAAAGTCGTCCCGGTTAACGTTGTTTTGTTGTTACGTTGCTGATCAACCAGAGAACCTGCTCGTTTAAAGTTGTGCAATGCTCCCTTCTAACGTCCTTGGCAGCTGCCTGCTTTGTCCACTGCTTGCAGGAAGAGCAGCCCGTTGCAGCTGGCTGGTGGGGGCTTGTAACCAGGGTGGACCGGTAGCTCCCCTATCAGCTCCCCGCTCCCCTAAGTTCCCTGTGCTGCAGCTGTCCAGCAGGCTATCAATGCAGTTCAGCTGTCCCTCCCCCCACTGCCATATGCTGCTCCCAGAGACTCTTGCTTGCTGTGCAGGGAGGGTGGGGAGGGGCTAATGTCAGGGTGTCCCCCTCCCCCCTGCTCCTGCACCCTGCTTACCCCTTCTCCATATAGAGCAGGGAGGGGACACAGACAGAGAGAGCTTGGGGCAGCAGCTGCTGTCTCAACTTACTGATCCACTTAAAAAGACAATGCTCTTAAGAGTGGGTCAGCTTACTCAAAGGGACAGTGTGCATCTCTCTCTCTCTCTCTCTCTCTCTCCCTCACACAGGATGTGTGTCTGTCTCTGTCTGCTATGCTGTCTCCCCTCCCTCGTGTTCGTGCTGCCTTGCGTGAGAGACTACGTTAACAACAATGTGTTAACCCTTAAGGGCTCAGCCGAGTGCCCGTTCATCATTTAGCAGCAAGGCATTCCCTGGGAAATATCCCACCCTCTTCCACCCTCTAACTTCACCACCTCAACCAAGCTTCACAATCATCATAGCTGTGAACAGTATTAAATTGTTTGTATAAAAGTATACTGTGTGTATAGCTATATAATATATAGTCTTTTGTCTGGTGAAAAAAATTTCCCTGGAACCTAACCCCCCCCCCCATTTACATTAATTCTTATGGGGAAATTGGATTCGCTTAACATCGTTTCACTTAAAGTCGCATTTTTCAGGCACATCACTACAACGTTAAGTGAGGAGTTCCTGTAAAACAGATTGATGAAAGAATAGTAATTGGTTGACTCTCCTGCTTGTGTAACTCTATAGAAGGGCAGCCTTTGAGGAGCAAGGTGCCTGGCACACTGCAAAGCCTTCGCTCTCTTCTGCTTTGGCAGGTGGCAGGCCCCCGCTCCCAGGCAGGGCCATGAGAGAACTGATGGCGATTTGCTGCTGCTTGTTGTGCTGGCCGTATTGCATAGAAGTGAGACCACCGGCTTGTTTAGGAGGGCAATAATTGGCTGTGCATATGGAGCTAAGGCCTTATCTAAATTGAGGATGTTTGTAGTTATGTAGATGCACTGATGCTGTGTTATTTTATTTATTTATTGTATTATCCTGGCTCCTAGGAACCTCAGTCATAGACCAGGATCCGATTGTAGCTGCTTCAGTGCAAACGCCTAGTGCAGACACACTGCATCCATGCCAAAAGTGGCTAACACCACTGCGGCTTAGCCGGAAACTGCAGTACTGGAGACCCTCCCCCCCAAGACAAAACAATATTACAGTCCTGCAAAAAACCCAAACCAGCATCCCTTAGCTCTGTTGTCTCTGAAGTGCTAACAGGTGTGAAAGAGAGTAAGTTATTTCTGTCATTAAAGTAAGCAGATCTGACTCTAGATGTAATCGGAGAGCAGTTATATTAAGAAGGTGACATTTTTTGCATTTGTCCAGAGTAGAACCTCTGTGAGATAAATTCCACTCACATTTCCACTGGTGTAATGTGAAGTCAGTGGACCAGATTCTCAGTGGATGTAAATCAGTGTAGCTCCACTGACTTTAATGGAGGAAGACTGGTCTAGTGGATAGGGCGCTGGACGAGATTCGGTCCAATTTCTGCCTCAGCCACAGACTTCCTGTGTGACTTTTGGCAAGTCACTTAAACTACCCTGCCTCAGAGCCCCATTATGAGATAGGAAAGTATTATCTCAGTGGGGTATTGGGAGGATAAAATCCATTAATGATTGATTGTGCTCAAATACTGGGTGATGAGGCACAGATAAGTATTTGAATTGAATCTGTCACAGTGTAGTAAATTGGGAGTAACTAGGGGCAACGTGTGACTCTAAATTTATTTAACTATGAGTTCTACAAAATATAATTGAGATGTATTGATCTAATATGCGTATTTTGGTTTAATTTACCATTCTAACATACATCACTTTGTTTTATTAATATTGTATGTGAAGAGTTTAAAGATCTGTCTCTGGCAGTGAGGATTAAAAGCTAGTAATCTGTAGGCTAAGAAACATCAATTTATGTTTAGGATATTGTTGGCGTTGAGAGTTCTGTAGGGTAAGAAAATCTGATTGTGTGTGGTGTTGCAGTTTTCACCAGGAGAGCATATTAAAGTTAGCATGTTGATAGCACAAATAAAATGGAAGTGAATGAATTTCAAATATGAAACTAAATCCAACAGCATTAAGTGCTAGTGGTGATTTGTAAGAGTTTAATTTTTGCATGTGGAGTCAGAGTAATAGGGTTGTGTTATCTTTTATAGGATTTAAGAAGTCACTCTTTAATTTTCTTTTAATGTTGCAGCACTTTAAAATAATACAGGGTCACACTAAGCGAGGTTAATTGCTGTTTGAATGCATGGTATTTTCCAATTCTCAATAGACTTGCAATTATGAAACAATACTTCTGTTTTCAAGAAGAACTTTACAGGAAATGAGACCACTGGAATCTCTGCAGATAAAATACACACTTGTTTTGTTTGTAAGGGGAGAGAGAGCCCTTTAACGTTCTAGTTTTCATTTCAATGTGCATAGTTTCCCACGTAGCTCTCACCCAAAAGCACTTAAAGGGAGACTCCCAATTTGAAATCTTGTTAGTTTCAACAAATAACTTGATAAGTTTCATGTGCTACACCTGCCCTTTCCACCACCTGCCACTTTTTATGGTTTCAGAGTCATCACATTTTCCTGTCTTTAAATATTGTTTTTCTCCTCCTTTGCTGTTTGAAAGACCCACATGGGCTGGGGAACTGACTGACTGACTGACTATACAGGAGAAATAAGTGAACATGACTAGACACAAAGGCCCTCATTCTCAACTATGATTTGAGTTCAAAGCACTGCTCATTCTGTTTGTGTGTGTGTGTGTGACACACAAAGGTAGCCTTTGCACTCCACTGACCTGGGCACCCCATGTGCCAGCCTGGTTCCCTAGATTACTTGAGAGCTGCCTAAGGGGCCAGTAGAGAAGTCAGGAAATGGTCGGAGCAGGTAAGGACCTCCTGACCACACCCTCTCCTCCTCAGCTATTAGGAGGGGAGGGCTGTGACACAGGAGCACGATGGGTTGGGGCTGGTAGGTGCTCAGAAGCTATGGTGATGGGTGGCAATATAAGAGAGAGGAAATCCATGTGGTGGCATCATACTTCCAGAAGCTACTGGGAAATACACGAGTAAGTAATTCTGACATACTTAGCATTACCTCACTCACCTGCCCTTTCCTCCCCTGGAAAGGAGTTCTGGGGGCACTAGCCGGAGGGGAAGTCCATGGGAGCTCAGCAGCACGGAGGGTAGGGGGACTGGAAATACTGCAGTGGCACTCAATCACTGTGCTGATGTCCCTGGCCTCTGTGGTGCCCAGAGGTCTGTGTGTGTAGGGGGCAGCTCTGCGTGCGCACCTTGCTTCCTGACACCATGATGCCACAAAAATAGTGGGTGGGGAATTGTGGGATTCCCTGTCCCCAGTCTGGCCTTAAGTTAGGAATGAATTTCTAGCAGTAAGGTTGAGTACTCTAGATAATGGAATATGTGGTCAAAGGAGACAGCTGATGCATTGCCAGTGAAGGTCTGCCAGGGATAAAACAATTCAGAGATTGCTCTAAGACTTCAGTGATTCAGGAGCCAAATTAGCGACCAGTGTTATCCATAGGAGACACAGTGTGAATTCATGCTTTTGTTTACTATAGTACTGTATAGTCTGATTTAAACAGTGTGACGGGGAACATTTAGATTATATATATATATATAATATCAATCATTCTCACAGCAAAATGACTGACTTATTATTATTTTATCAACTACAATTGGTTAATAACCTAATAAAAGCATCCTGATTGGTTAAAAACTTAGATGGGTTAATAATTCAGTCACACAGTGCTTTAATATCATGTGCTGCAAAGAGCCACAGGAGACACATTCAAGAGCCACTTGCGGCTCCCAAGCCTCCATCTGAGTATCGCTGCTCTAAGGTAACCTGCACTAGGCAGGGTTTGAACTAATCCCCCACTGGAGATTTTTTTGTTTCTCAGGCATTCGGGAACCCAGTCAATGAATTACTGCTGCTGGAACCCCACCGGTAGTGGGGGCGGGTGGTGGTTAGAAGTGCTGCGTGGTTGTGAGTGTGATAGGCGAGAGAGGAAGAGATGGGGGTGGGATGGGGGATAGGGAAGAAGAGCACATGGCAGTAGTGATGCGTGGAGAGACCCATCACAGAAATGGGTCCAGTAGCAGAGGCAAAGGGAGCACCAACATGGAGAGGGAGGTAGGGAATGAGAAGGCCCGACAAGGGCTGTGAAGCAGGGAGCTCGCCCGCAGAGCCCTTGTCATTCTGTGATTGGGACCAAATTGTCAGGGCTGATTCTCTTCTCACTCTGTTATCTTAGTCCTGATTTACACCAGTGTGAGTGAGAGCAGGATGTTTATTTGCGTGAGAATTGGATAAATACCAAATCACTCATATAATAACCTTGGGCAGTTCCAAGCTGTTCTGACCGCGGTAGTGGAAGCAGACCTGGGCTGTCTCCAATACTCAGCCGTGAGGGGTACGATTTGTTTAATTTTGTTGTATTTGTTGGGTCTCATCCTTCATGCTGTCCCAATGATGCTGTGTGCCCTTATCATGGGCCCACATGGCTATGACTGTAGCCTCAGGCCCTTGGGTTATAAGCCCTGCCATTGTGCTGTGGTTATTGTTTGTGTTATGGTTGGTAGTGCCTCGACGTCCCAGTCATACATTAAGTGCTGGATTTCTTTATTATTTTTCAAACTGTTTTCATTGCTCCATTATAAAGTTTACTCTGATCAGGTTGATTCCTCGATTTTAAGGCCAGACAGCACCATTATGATCATTAGGTCTGACCTGCTGCATAGCACATGCCAGAGATTTCCACCCATTTACCCCTGCCTTGAGCCCAGTAACTTGGTTGAGCTATACAGTCCTGTGTGGTCCTGCTGGGTTTGCCCGCGCCAACAAGATTGTTGTTTTGGCCAACGTTAGCAGTAGTAACAGAGCACTTATATCTGTCGTGTAGCATCTTAACATTTCAGGAATTCCTAGAATACATAATTGTGGTAATTTATGAACAATTTCCAACTCCTTCTTTATTGCGTGTGTGACTTCTGTCCAAAAAGTTAGCATTAGTTGACACGATCATATTATTTTCCTTTTCAAATGGCATAATGACTGAAGAGCTGGAGACCGTCACGCACCGCCAAAGCCACTAGAAGCAAAGGCCACGTCTTCTTAGTAGAGAGCCTAGTGACCTATGTGATAGTAACCAGAAAAAATAACTCTTATTGACTGCACTTTATTTTGTTTGCACTCGGTTTAATTCACTTCATTTGCCTGCAGCTATATTTTGGTTTAGTTGCAGCTTATGTAAAATGTAGACTATGAATATGGAGTTTTAATCATAACGTAAGTTGATAATAACCATAGCGAATGCTTATGGAAGTGTAAACAATGCCATGCTTTAAAGAAAACTCGGAGTGTCTTTCAGATAAGGAGGGGAATGCCCTGGGGGAGTTGTGCACCCACATCTGCTTACAGTGGCTAAATTGTGGCTCTGGCACAAGCCCAACGTATGGGGCAGTGCTTAGTTGCACTGTCTCAGGAAAAGCCCTTGAGGCGGGTTATGAGCCCAAGAGTCGCACTGTGACTCTGGTGGGGAGATACTCTGACAGCTCTTATCTCCTGGCACAACATCCACCCCTTTTGCGTGTCAGTTAGTATGCTGCGGGGCAGAACCGGGCTCCACCCATTCCACGCCCCCACCCACCGGCATGGGAAGAGGAGTAGCTGCTCTGTGGAGGACGCTGCTCTGTCTGTTCTGCTACCTGCTATACAGTTGGCCAGTGGAGTGAGATGGCGTTTTACCCACCCCGGGTGGATTCTCAGGATGAGTCGCAGTCTGTCTCAATAGACTTTAATCTCCATCACATTAAAATGACTCTGCACAATATTTTGAAATGACACCGCTCCATTGCATGAGCTAGATAGTTAACACCCTACATACCACTTGTTTGTGGCTGTGGGGCTAGTATGATAAACGGTGCTGCAGCCATTCTACGGGAATACAGATCTCCCTTTGGTTTACGGGAGACAAGGTGGGTGAGGTAATATTTTTCATTGGACCAGCTTCTGTTGGGGAGAGAGACAAGCTTTCAAGCTTCACAGAACTCTTCTTCGGGTCTGGTTTACGATGCAGTTCCAGATCCTAGGGTGGATGATGACGTTAACCTTTGAGCTGCATTGCTCCATTTGAATAGTGAGGAAGTGGCTGAGATTTGCTGCTTCAGGAACTGTGACTTTACTGATGGTATCAGTATCGCTGTAGATTAATTTAATAATCTGATATTAAACTGGAGAGTGGTTCAATCGCTACAATTAAATCTGTTCCGAATCACTACTTTACAGATGACAGAGTTTCAGTAATTTTAAAAAATACTAAATAGATTCCAGGAGAAGAAACTAGAGTTTGTAACACCTGACAGCTAGCATTTAATATGATAAAAAGACCCCTCCTAAAGGTGTAGTTGACCAAGGCAACTACTACACACACTATAATCTCTCAAACACTAAAACTATATTTAAACACTGGGTGTAATTTAAACAAAATACTTAGAATTGAACATAAGAACGGCCCACCGGGTCAGACCAAAGGTCCATCTAGCCCAGTATTCTGTCTACCGACAGTGGCCAATGCCAGGTACCCCAGAGGGAGTGAACCTAACAGGTAATGATCAGTGATCTCTCTCCTGCCATCCATCTCCACCCTCTGACAAACAGAGGCTAGGGACACCATTTCTTACCCATCCTGGCTAATAGCCATTAATGGACTTAACCACCATGAATTTATCCAGTTCTCTTTTAAACGCTGTTATAGTCCTAGCCTTCACAACCTCCTCAGGTAAGGAGTTCCACAAGTTGACTGTGCGCTGCGTGAAGAACAACTTCCTTGTATTTGTTTTAAACCTGCTGCCTATTAATTTCATTTGGTGACCCCTAGTTCTTTTATTATGGGAATACGTAAATAACTTTTCTTTATCCACTTTCTCCACATCACTCATGATTTTATATACCTCTATCATATCCCCCCCTTAGTCTCCTCTTTTCCAAGCTGAAGAGTCCTAGCCTCTTTAATCTCTCCTCATATGAGACCCGTTCCAAACCCCTAATCATTTTAGTTGCCCTTTTCTGAACCTTTTCTAGTGCCAGTATATCTTTTTTGAGATGAGGAGACCACATCTGTTCGCAGTATTCGAGAGGAGGGCGTACCATCGATTTATATAAGGGCAATAATATATTCTCAGTCTTATTCTCTATCCCCTTTTTAACGATCCCTAACATCCTGTTTGCTTTTTTCACCGCCTCTGCGCACTGCGTGGACATCTTCAGAGAACTATCCACGATGACTCCAAGATCTTTTTCCTGACTTCTTGTAGCTAAATTAGCCCCCATCATATTGTATGTATAGTTGGGGTTATTTTTTCCAATGTGCATTACTTTACATTTATCCACATGAAATTTCATTTGCCATTTTGTTGCCCAATCATTTAGTTTTGTGAGATCTTTTTGAAGTTCTTCACAGTCTGCTTTGGTCTTAACTATCTTGAGCAGTTTAGTATCATCTGCAAACTTTGCCACCTCACTGTTTACCCCTTTCTCCAGATCATTTATAAATAAGTTGAATAGGATTGGTCCAAGGACTGACCCTTGTGGAACACCACTAGTTACACCTCTCCATTCTGAGAATTTACTATTAATTCCTACCCTTTGTTCCCTGTCTTTTAACCAGTTCTCAATCCATGAAAGGACCTTCCCTTTTATCCCATGACAGCTTAATTTACATAACAGCCTTTCGTGAGGGACCTTGTCAAAGGCTTTCTGGAAATCTAAGTGCACTATGTCCACTGGATCCCCCTTGTCCACATGTTTCAAAAGAACTCTAATAGATTAGTAAGACACGATTTCCCTTTACAGAAACCATGTTGACTATTGCTCAACAGTTTGTTTTCTATGTGTCTGACAATTTTATTCTTAACTATTGTTTCGACTAATTTGCCTGGTACCGACGTTAGACTTACCGGTCTGTAATTGCCGGGATCACCTCTAGAGCCCTTTTTAAATATTGGCGTTACATTACCTAACTTCCAGTCATTGGGTACAGAAGCCGATTTAAAGGACAGGTTACAAACCTTAGTTAATAGTGCCGCAACTTCACATTTGAGTTCTTTCATTTGGTTAAAATGTTCCAAATTTTGATTTTTTTTCATGAAATTCTTCATTAGAAGTTTAATTTTCAAACAGAAAGGAAGAAAGAAGGGAAGAATTTTTACAGTGACATTTGTGATTTTTGTGTGCGTATGGGTGGGGGGTGTTCAACCCAGGATAGAGCTGGTTGGAATTTTTGTTTTTTCTAAAAATTTAAAATGCCTAAAAGTTAGGAAAATGTTACTGTTGTGGCTTTATTTTTTAAATTGTGCTAAAAAATGCACATGGGCTTCAGGCTCCATCCTGCAGACCATTACTCATGTGAGTAGTCTGCTTTCAGCTAATGGGGCTGCCCAGGTGAGTAAGCATTTGCAGGATCAGTTCCTTGGGGCGACACCTGAGACTGTTAACTCAGCCTGTGGTGCTTATGTGCCCTAGTTTTCAGCAGTAGGTCCGCCTGTTGCAGTCAGTGCCAACACAACTGCTCACGACCCCCAAGTTTATGCAGCAGATCAGATATGTCTGCAACAGCCCGTCTGACTAGTGCATGCAGTTGGCTGATTGCATGAACAAATGCAGAGGCTACTCCATGGTATCAGGTTTTGATAGTTTGACTCGTTTTGTACCTTGCTATGTGAAGGACATGCAGCTGGAGACGTGTTCCGGCAGATGAAACTTTCTAGCAAACTACAGATGTAGGCCAATTCCACCCAACAGTGGAGATATTGGTCCTTGTTTACTGGCAAAACAGTTGGTTAATAGTGCAGGAGAGGAATTCACTCAAACTACATCTCATTTAGGAAAAGCTTAAGGTGGAGAGGGGACATAGGGAAGTTCACCAAAGCCCGGGGAGTCAGAGGGAGAGCTCAACAGAGAATGTTGCTTTAGGCTAAGTGAGGATTAGGCAGGGGTCAGATGGTTTCTGGGGCTACCAGAAGCGAGGGGGCCTGAGCGCCGATTTGGGGGAGGAGGAGTCTCACTCTAAAAAAAAAAAGCAGTGTTTCGAGCCAATCAGAACGTGCCTCTTAAACAGAATTTCAGTGTAACTAGTTCAGAAATACCCATCTCAGAGTAAACTAATTGGCCTCTTGCTGTTTTATTATAGTGCCAAAATAAACTTGCTCAGAACAAGAACTCAAGGCCGAGTTTTCCTTCCTTTTTATTAATTATTATTATTTATTATTTATTTGTATTACCACCATAGACTGGAGAAGTCCTAGTCATGGCCCAGAATGCCATTTAGCTAGGTGCTGTAAAAAAAATAACAAAAACACAGTCCCTGCCCCCCCAAATTTACAGTCTTACCCTGTAATGCCAGTAAAGTGACTTCCACAGAGTGGGTGAAGAGCAGTGATATCTTGGCCTCATTGAAGACACTGTCAAAACTCTCATTGATGTCAGCGGATCTAGGATTTCACTCGTGGTGTTTATCGGCTACCAGAAAAGGGGTACATCCGCATCAAGGTAATTTGCCATTTATGGAGTGTGCCTTGCTGAATGGATCTCCCACTGCTGGGGTCACTCTGCTTACTTTGGATAATTTCATAGATTCCAAGGTCAGAAGGGAGCATTGTGATCATCTAGTCTGACCTCCCGCGTAGCCCAGGCCACAGAACTTTCCCAAAATAATCCCTAGAGCAGAGCTTTTTGAAAACATCCAATTTTGATTTAAACATTGTCAGTGATAGAGAATCTACCACAGTGGTTCTCAAACTTTTGTACTGGCGACCCCTTTCACATAGCAAGCCTCTGAGTTTTGACCCCCCCTTATAAATTAAAAACACTTTTTATACACCATTATAAATGCTGGAGGTAAAGCAGGGCTTGGGGTGGAGGGTGACAGCTCGCGACCCCCCCATGTAATAACCTCGTGATCCCCTGAGGGGTCCCAACCCCCAGTTTGAGAACCCGTGATCTACCATGACCTCTGGCAAATTGTTCCACATGTTAATTACCTGTCCCTCACTTTTAAGAATTTACACCTTATTTCCAGTCTGAATTTGTCTTGTTTCAACTTCCGGCCATTGGATCGTGTTAGACCTTTCACTGCTAGATTGAAGAGGTCATTATTCAATATTTGTTCTCCATATAGATATTTTTAGACTAATCAAGTCACCGTCAGCATTCTCTTTTTTCAGATAAATAGATTGAGCTCTTTAAGTCTATCACTGTAAGGCAGGTTTTTTAATCCTTTAAACATTTTTGTGGCTTTTCTCTGAACCCTCTCCAATGTTTGAACATCCTTCTTGAATTGTGGATACCAGAACTGGACACAGTATTCCAGCAACTGTTGCAGCAGTGCCAAATATAGAGTTCAAATAACCTTTCCTACTTGAATTTCCCTTGTTCATGCATCCCAGGATCGCATTAGCTCCTTTGGCCACAGTGTCACACTGGGAGCTCATATTCAGCTGATTATCCACCACGACACCTAAATCTATTTCAGAGTCACTGTTTCTCAGGATCGAGTTCCCCATCCTGTACGTATGGCTTACATTCTCTGTTCCTAAATGTATATCTTTACATTTAGCCGTATTAAAATGCATACTGTTTGCTTGCATCCAAACCACTCTAAATCAGTGACCTGGTCTCTTCATTATTTGCTGCTACTCCAATTTTTGTGTCATCTGCAAACTTTTATCAGTGATGATTTGATGTCTTCTTCCAAGTCATTGATAAAAATGTTAAATAGCATAGGACCAAAAATTGATCCCTCTATGATCCCGCAGGAAACACAGCAGCTCAGTGGTGATTCCCCATTTACAATTACATTTTGAGACCTATCAGTTAGCCAGTTTTTAATCCATTTAATGTGTGCCATGCTAATTTTATATGGTTCTAGTTTTTTAAATCAAAATGTAATGCAGTACCAAATCAACACCTTAGAGAAGTCTAAGTATATTATGTCGACACGATTACATTTATCAACCAATCTTATAATCACATCCAAAAAAAATCAAGTTAGTCCGATAAGATCTATTTTCCATAAACCCCTGTTGATTTTCATTAAGTACATTATCCTCCTTTAATTCTTTATTAAATTGAGTCTCCTGTCAGCTGCTCCATTATCTTGACAGGGATCAATGTCAGGCTGACAGGCCTATAATTACCCGGCTCATCCTGTTTACCCTTTCTAAAAACCAGCACAACGTTAGCTTTTTTCCAATCTTCTGGAACTTCCCAGTGCTCCAAGACTTGTTGAAAAGCAACATTAACAGTCCACCCAGAAAGCTTATCAGTCAGTTCCTTTAAAACTCTTGGATGGAAGTTATATACACTTGCTGTTTTAAAAATGTCTGATTTTAGTAGACTCTGTTTAACATCCTCCAGAGATCTACTGGAACAAAAAGAGTGTTATCAGAGAGACTATATCATCTGTTTTCCCCCCCCAGATACAAACCAGAAATATTTATTGAACACTTCTGCCTTTTCTGCATTATTATTGATAATTCTGCTATTTCCATCTAGTAAGGGACCAATACCATTGTCAAGATTCTTTTTGTGCGTACGTGCTCCTGTAATACAAATAATCATAGCTTCTCAATGGGTCACCCATTGCTTTATTGGAGCTCTTGGAGGTGTCAACACACCAGAGCTTAAGATCATGACATTATTGTGTGTAGAAAAGGTCTTTTTAGAGGTTTCCAAAGTCAGCTTTAATTCTGCTTCCAGGGAGGTCTGGTACTAAGGAAACCTATTTGAAAAATAGTATCAAAATGATTTTCAAAATCTAATATGTTCCTAAAATAGATTTTTTTTTGTAAATTATGTGGCACACACACAATACATGACGTTATGATGGTTTATTGGTACTCATTGTGGGTGACCTGAATAAAACTCAGACCTGTCTTCTCCACTTGTGAATAATGAGGGTATCTCAAACTCATGCCGATAACACTGTATAGCACACAACACTATCATAATGTTTTCATTCTATAATGTGTATTTTACATATGTGATATATTTACAGTTTATAGGATGGCTATGCAATTTATCATGTGGCCCGATAGTTTATTACATCAAGCAATTATGTATTGAGGCCAGATAGCAGCATGACTTTAAAGATAAATATCTCTGATTCTACATTAATACAGTCCTCAGTTTAAACCTCTCCAACGCATCATCAGTGATCTACAACCCATCCTGGACAGTGATCCCTCACTTTCACAGACCTTGGGAGGCAGGTCAGTCCTTGCCCACAGACAACCCGCCAACCTTAAGCATATTCTAACCAGCAACCACGCACTGCACCATAACAACTCTAACTCAGGAACCAATCCATGCAACAAACCTCGATGCCAACTCTGCCCGCATATCTACACCAGCAACACCATCACAGGACCCAACCAGATCAGCTACAACATCACCGGCTCATTCACCTGCACGTCCACCAATGTTATATATGCCATCATGTGCCATCAATGCCCCTCTGCTATGTACATTGGCCAAACTGCACAGTCACTACGCAAGAGGATAAATGGACACAAGTCAGATATCAGGAATGGCAATATACAAAAACCTGTGGGAGAACACTTCAACCTCCCTGGCCACACAATAGCAGATGTAAAGGTAGCCATCTTACAGCAAAAAAACTTCAGGACCAGACTCCAAAGAGAAACTGCTGAGCTCCAGTTCATTTGCAAATTTGACACCATCAGATCAGGATTAAACAAAGACTGTGAATGGCTATCCAACTACAGAAGCAGTTTCTCCTCCCTTGGTGTTCACACCTCAACCGCTAGCAGAGCAACTCACTCTCCCTGACTGAACTAACCTCATTATCTCCATACTGATTTATACCTGCCTCTGGAAATTTCCATTACTTGCGTCTGATGAAGTGGGCATTCACCCACGAAAGCTTATGCTCCAATACTTCTGTTAGTCTTAAAGGTGCCACAGGACCCTCTGTTGCTTTTTACAGATTCAGACTAACACGGCTACCCCTCTGTCATACATGGTAGTTAAGTTCTCAGCTTCATTTTGTTTCAAGCACTTCCTTCCCTAAAAACATCTAGAATTCATTTGGTTTGCCTTAATTTATATTTTAATTTTACATTGGGAAGTAAATGTCAAGGATATTATTAGTTTCTTCCTATTATTATATCATAAAGGTTTCTAACAAGCAGATAAAACGGGGACGCTTGACAATGTTCACAGCTGTTTGCTTGTATGTCATATTCTCTGTGTGCGCGCACACACATTTAAATGTAAGTAATTCCAATATATTTATATTTGAATCCTCTAGTTATATACTGCTGGAAGATTATACATGGAGGAGAGAGATTAATTGTAAGAAAATGTTTGCATTAATTTCTTTTTTAATCAGCATGTATTATATTGTATTCAGATGTGACCAACCATATGTGAGATGTTGAGATTTGAGGAAAAATGGGAACCATCAAGTAACAATGTTTCAGCAACAACTGCAACTTTAAACTTAATCTGAATTAGGAAAGACTAAAGAGAACTATTACATTTTGCTCAGGCAGTGTCACCATTGAAGTCATCATGCAATCTACCACGATGGAGAATAAGGAAGAGAAATACTTGCAAGGAAGCATTTGTGTGTTTCTTACATTATAGCACACTGTTTCATATAGAAAGGGGTTTGGCAGAGTTCAGTAGATGGAAGAGAAACTACACTTCTTAGTGATCAAATTAATATAAATGATTATATATTTAGAGTGCCAAAAAAGTATGCCAGATGCTTTTACAAACAGTAAGAAGACAAAGGGTGAAATCTTGGTCCATTGAAAATCAATGGATTTTTTGCTGTGGACTTCAATGGAGATCAGATTTCACTCAGTCTGTCCTGAAGAACTGGAAACGTACATATTTAGGTGACCATTTCCCACACTTACTTTGGTCCTGTACATTTCCAGCAAATGTGTTATCATGTAGGGTGTGTTCTCTATCTCTTTGACTGGTTTTTACACTTCTCATTCATTAGAATTAATTTTTGGTACAAGCTATAAAGAAACAAAGTAGCATATCATCTCTCCTTCTTCTTAACGTGTTACCATTTGAATAAGTATGATTAAAACTATTACTTCTTCTTTGATCATTTGAGGTGCCCTGCATGTTGTGAAGGAGGATTTGTCTGACTGCCGGCTATGTCTTTGTGGCTCTCCTCCATGGATCTGTATGTGTGCACATCTTAGCAATTGAAAAATTTTATACGTGTTGTATCACCTGCCAGCTCCTCCCCTGAGGTTTGAAAGCTGCTCCTTGTTTCTTGCCTTCTTTTGTAATTATTTAGGCTCTACAGAAGCTTCCACCACTAAGCTTTGGAGTTTCATCCTAATTGAACATGTGAACATTTTGTTTTTTACTGGACTTCTGTTGGTTAGAGAGACAAGCTTTTGAGCTTACACAGAGTCTTCTTCAGGTCTGAGAAACGTACTCAGGGTGTCACAGGGCAGGTCTACACTTAAAACGCAGCATCAGCACAGCTGTACTGATGCTGCTGCACTGCTGAAGCGCTTAAGTGAAGATGCTCCTACAGCGATGAGAGAGCTTCTCCCATCAGCATAGTTAATCCACCTTCCTGAGAGGTGGTAGCTATGTCGATGGGAGAAGCTCTTCTGTCGATATAGTGTTCTCTACACAGGTGTGGAGGGGGAAGGTTAGGTCGGTGTAACTACGTTGCTCCAGGGTATGAATTTTTCCAACCTTAATGATGGAGTTAGATCGATATAGGTCTGGCTTTTTTTTATTATATGGAGATATACCTATCTCATGGAACTGGAAGGGACCTTGAAAGGTCATCAAGTCCAGTCCCCTGCCTTCACAGCAGGACCAAGTACCCTGACAGATTTTTTTTTTTCTCCCTAGATCCCTAAATGGCCCCTCAAGGATTGAGCTCACAATCCTGGGTTTAGCAGGCCAATGCTCAAACCACTGAGCTATCCCTCCCCCCATAGCGTAGACCTGGCTACAGTGAAATACAAGGTGGAACAGATTGTTTTTCATAAGTAGTTAACACGTATTTCAAGGGACCGTTCAAGGTAAAGTGGCCTGTTGTCACCTCTCCAGTCATGGGGGTGAGGGGGAAGGGAGGGAGGAGGAGGGGAAAGCTGGAGGGGAGGTTAAGTGGGTTACAGATTGTTGTAATAAGACATGAATCCAATGTCTCTGTTCAGTCCATGATTTTTAGTATCTGGCAAAGTTATGAATTTAAGCTCCCAGGCTCGTCTTTTGCAGATGTTGTGCAGGTTTCCTTTGAGGATGAGGACTGAGAAGTCAGATATAGAATGATCACTTTGTGAAAATTGTTCACCTACAGGCAATATGGTGTTTTTGTCTTTTATCATATATGTACTTAATATTAAAAGTAATTTTTAATGCTGTACAACTAACAAGTACTTGTGCATAAGACCCACTGATTGTAGCACAACCTCTGGTATAGTGATCCTGGCAGATTGTTTTCTTTAACAGAGAATTTGACATTTAGCTTGTACTGGTACGCAGACACAGGACGACACAGAGTCTTACCATTCTGTGCTCACTCAGTCTAAAAAGAGTGCTTTTTTTATTTCCATCATCTTCAGGATGCACATAAGTGGGTACTTTATAGTTAGAAATAAAAACGAAAGTTTCATCGACACTAATGATTTTACAGGAGAAGGTTCCAAAATGAGTTATCTCTTACTGAGGAGAATATGTGACTGGATTATTGCACAAAATAATGGTTGACACATTTGGTTGTATTTGCTAAGGGCAAATTGCGGAGGCCATTTTTTTTGCAGTCAGAAAAATTAACCAACCTCTGGAATGCATGTAATGCTATTTCCCAACCCCCGCTCCACAGGGCTAATTTTAGAAGGCCTATGTTTGCTGACTTCTTTGTATTGCCATGAAGTTGGCTTTACTGGGACCGTCCATTTGGTCATCCAGAACAATCTACCTCAAACGTTGGTGATCATACTAATATGAGTAGCCTCAATACTGAATGTATATCTCCCACCCAGCAGGAGGAGACGAGATGAGAACTCGGATGGAGAAAGGATGAGAGCTGTGATAAGGCCACTGTCCCATATATGGAGCTTGCTGGCTGAGGTTCTGTTTGTTCTTGTCTCCTGCTGGCGGGAACTGGTCTGCTGGCTGCCTTGGCTATTTTTGTTTTTAGTCCTAAGTTGCTGGGGTATTTTTCGTTTATGTTGATGAGTTTCCCCCCAGTTTTATATTCAGATCTGATAACTTTGGGGTTTTCTTCTCTCCCCCTCTCTCCCCCCCGTTTGACAGAGAACTCTTTGGCTGGGGATAGTGGCTTGGGTGCAAGATACTAGTTCCTGCTTTTGATCTCCCTGGGCAGATCATGGTCCTTGGGGATCTGAGAAAATCAGGGTCCTTAGTTGTGAGAGCAGCTGTTGTTGAGCTATAGAACAGACACTTCTTATCTCACAAGGAGACACTCCACAACCAAGAAGCAAGGAATGGTGTGTGGCAGTCTCCTCGTGCAAAAGAGCTGACCTGCCCTTCCTCAGAACCATAGGTCACCTTGAATTCCAGTTCCAGGCTGTCACAACCAGGACGTGGATGGCCTGGCATAGTTTATAGGACCAGGAGTCAAGCCGAAGATCAGAACTGGAATCAGGAGTCTAGTCGGAGATTGTAGCTGGAGTCAGAGATCAGGAGTCAAGCCAAGGGTCAGAGCTGGTGTCAGAAGCGAGGAGTCAAGCCAAAGCTTGGAACCAAAGTCAGGAATCAGGAGTCTAGTTGGAGATCAGAGATCAGGAGTCAAAGAACAGAGCCAAGGTCTGAAGCAGGGAACAAGAGCAGGGTCCATTGCAGCAGCAAGTCAAGTACTGCTGGGTTGCATGGGCAGCTTCCTGGAACTTCCTCCATGCTTAAACAGTGTGCCTGGACCAATCTGGGGGGCAGGTGGAGGTGCTGCCAATCGGGTCTTCTGTAAGCAGCACTTCCTGGGGTGCTTAGTCTCCCAGGGTTTATAATGCATTGATTGTGGCACTGCCATGGCTGCCAGGTGGGGACGTTGAAGTGCTGGTCACGCAGAGGCCTGCAGAAGGCTTTCCTTCAAGCCTGTTTCTTCTCTCCTGCTGCAGTGGGAGCTTTCGCAGAGACCCTAGGGGAGCAGAAATCCATTCCCACCAATGTTCTCTCCATGGGGGAGAGCTCCTAGTCTGTAATAGGGCTGCCCTAAGAACTCCAGTTCATCTTCGAGTGCTTGCTCATGTCGATTCCATTCTAGGTGTGCACGCGCCCGTGTGCACAGTTGTTGGAATTTTTTGCCTTAGCAGTATCTGTAGGGCTGGCTGCGGCGCCCTCTGGAGTGCCGTGCTCCTGCCCTGGTATATGAGGTGCTGCCAGCCCTACACCCTCTCAGTTCCTTCTTAGCACCCATGACGGTTGGTCGGCAGCATCATCTTCCAGAGGTGGGGGACTCCCTGGCTGGACCTCTTCGCATCCAAACGGAACAGGAAATGCCACGTATTCTGCTCGATTCAGGGGATCGACGGAGGCTCCCTGTGTGATGCTTTCTTGCTCTCATGGTTGGGGGCCTAATGTACGCCTTCCCACCAGTGCCTTTAATCCAGAGTCTTCATGAAGACCAAGCAGGACAAGGCGAAGGTAATCCTGATAGCTCTGGCTTGGCCTTGCCAATACTGGTTTGGCAT
The DNA here is from genome assembly GCF_027887155.1 of Malaclemys terrapin pileata. Classification (NCBI taxonomy): domain Eukaryota; kingdom Metazoa; phylum Chordata; order Testudines; family Emydidae; genus Malaclemys; species Malaclemys terrapin. The sequence goes on along the minus strand of NC_071508.1, from coordinate 144,465,269 downwards.
GCTGCTCAACCTCTTGGTGGCCGCTCCGCTGCAGCGGCCACTCTGGCCAGACCGGCTGTCCCAGAACCGCGGCAGATTGTTGCACCTGAACCTGGCTGCGCTGCACCTGACAGCTTGGCTGCTGCATGGTTGAATGTGGAAGAGCAGGAATGGAAGACCAACGGGTCCTGTTGGGCAGCAGAAGTCAGGTCCTTTTTAATTTCTGCTACATCATGGAGCAGTGACTTGCATGAATGGTCCCATTGGAGTCAATCAAGTTTGATTCACAGTCTGACTTCCAGATTGTGTTTAAATCCCATTAAAATCAGTCTGGAAGTGAGATTGTGAATCAAATCGGATTGTCTCCAATGGGACTTTAGCACATGCTTAAAATTAAGCTGGTGCCTAAGTGCTTCCCTGGGTAGGGACCTCAGTCGTGGCACTAAAGGTGGTCCAGCTAGCAGATAAGGTCTCAGAAACTACAGTACCAACTGTCACATCTGGTGTTTCTTTAAAAATTGTATATTCCACAGTCCAAAGCCTGGGAGATGGATTTGACTCTTTTGAGTCCAAATCAGACATCGCTGCTAATAAGGTAGCTCAATAGGCCTTAAAAAGAACTTCAGAAATAGGAAATTTTCAGCTTTGGAAATGGAAGAGCAGAATACGGAAACTTCAACAGGAATCCCTTTGAAAGATAATTCATGACTTCCAAGAAAGCGTAAGACTTTGGTAAAGCATTGAGTATTCAGATATGGAATGGTGGAGTCAGCTGATACTGTCACTTTATTGTTACATTCTTCAGAGGATTTCAGCTCTCCCCTCATATATCAAATACCAGGTAAAGGAGAAGTACTGTATGTACATTTTCTGACAAATCAATTTCCTTCTGCGTTACTGTTGTGGCTTTTATATCCGCCTTGGACTGGGACGGTGTAATGTACCATAGGTTGTGTGGGAGGAAAGATGGAAGGGAAAATTCTGCTTAATAATAAGAAAACTCTTATTATCCCAGATGTTTCCAGGGCCACACAGTCAGCCGTAAAGAGTACTTGTTCAGGGTTCAATTTATAGCTTTGTTTCTCAGCTTCAGTCCTTTTTTTCCTCACGGCTAAAGGCCACACAAAGATCAGAAACAATATATTTTTTATTATCATCATCATGATAGGGGAAACTTTCCTTTTGTCTGAAATAACAAACAATATGATTCCTTGGGTAATATGAAGATGGTTTTGTTATTGGATCATCTGACCTGAGTTGAATCTGTAATGGCTCCTTGTATATCTTAATGTTTGTTTCTTACAGATTCTCTTGTCACTAAGAATAATGTTTAGTGCTTTATCAGGTATTTGGATCATACTCAAGATGTCCAAGCTCTGCTTGCTTTTTCTTTCCCCCTCGGTAGTTTGAGGGACCGTTTCTCCCTATACAATGTATTGACATATCTGTTTTGTAGCCTTTGCTTTTCCCCCACCCTCATGTGTGTGCATGTGGGCGTGTTTTACTGCTTATTAGTCTGAGGTACTAGCATGTAAACGTGGGCTGTAGTCCATGAAAGCTTATGCTCTAATAAATTTGTTAGTCTCTAAGGTGCCACAAGTACTCCTGTTCTTCTTTTTGCGGAAAATGAAATAATAGGGAGTGGAACAGGGTGGCTGGGGAGGAGAGCCTGGGGTTAAGCCAACCCTGATTACAGAATAAGCCCCACCTCAGAGGAGTCAGGTGGCTGCAGTGTAAAAGGAGCAGGAAGTTGTAGTGAAGGGGGGAAGTTTAGAAAACCACAGCTATGTCTGTAGACACTGTAGGGAGTAGTCAGGAGCGTCCTGCAGCACCAGCCGAGAACGCCTGTGGAGAAGGACAAACTCCAGGCAGCCGGTATTGGGATGTAGGCAGACGGGCCCCCAGGGAAGAGGGGCTGTGCCCAGCTAAAAGTGGGATGAAGACAAAAAGGTTGTGTTCTGTTTTCAAAACTTGTGTTATTTTGGGCTACTGCGAGGGAGAGGCCTGCCGAGTCCGTATGTGGCCGGAGGACAAAATGAACAGGACGCCTGGTGGGGATTGTTTGATTTACTTGGGGACTGAGGGGTTCTGAAAGGACACTGAAGAAGGGGAATGGATGAAGGCCATAGCAAAGGGAACTCTGAAGATGAAGGGGGCTCTCAGGAGGTGACTGCCCATGTTACCGGGAGAAAAAGACAAAACCTCCTATTCTACATTGGGAGCCTGTTCCAATTTCCTTTAAAATGAATGCAAATACTCCCATTGTGGGATCAGCCCCTGTGATCTCAACTTGATCCTGATTGATTTATTTGAGCCTCAAGGAGGTTACAATTACTATATATTATTGTAGCACTTAGGGACCCCAACCAAGACTGAGGTGCCAGTCTCAGCGTGTGAGGTAGTCTGTGCCTTGAAGAGCTTACCGTCTAATGGTTCTTGGTGGCTCATTGAGAAGAGAAGAGGAGTTGCAGTCTCTCTCCTACAGGGGTCAGGACTTGGTTTTCTACCAAGACAAGGCATGGTCATGGCTGTTCCCCATTTTCTCCCTAATGTGGTCTCTTCATTCCACCTTGAGTCTAGAAGAGTGACTCCCTATTCTCCCAAGAACCTTGCCCATTTTACTCAGGGGTCCTAAACAGAACATGGCATTGTCCTATTTGGTAACATCATGAGGATTTATGTGGGCCCAGGTGACCTCTAGGAGTAAAAACTTATCCTATTAAGACAGTGTCAACTTCGGAGGTGAAGATAGGGGGTGTCTCTTCCCAGGAGTTGTACAGGGGAACCAGCTGGTCTCATTAGCTATTACAGATTGGACATAGCCATATATCTTGATGGAGAGTTTTGAAAGAGGAAGAGTTTGAAAGGTGGTCATTGTAGGCTGCCATTCCAAGGCAGTCCCATCCATATGTCTTTGATCTGGGGGAAGTTCTCCCACTGTCTGGGCCGGCACAGGACAGTGACAAAGAGTAGTTTCCTCTCTCTAGTTATTGTAGTCTAGCCTTTTTTATTTTAATTAAAGTGAATTTTTGTAATGTGGTATTACACCACCGTGGATTCGGCTCTTGTCGCTACAGTTTCAAGCGTAACAGAGTGAAAGTCACCTCTGCTGCTCACTTCAGATTTAGAGTCTCTAGGAACACACAAAGACCAAGGGTAGTGACTACACACACATTCACAAGTACAAGGTCTAGTCTGTTTTACCAGTTTTATTAAAGTTATGATTACCCAAGCATATAGAAATTCTATACAGACCTATGCACAAGTTACAAATATAGTTACACTCACATCTTTAACAATGGTGTTAGGGTCTGATGGGTCTCTCATGGATTGATCATCAGTAGAAGGATGGCTCCTGCTGGAGTTTCCCATAGGGAGCTCAATTTTCCCGCTCTGGGTACCCTCTTTTTATAATGTGATTCTGTCTATACGTACATTCTGTGCATGTCCATAAAAGTGTCAAACCTCTTTCCTTATTGGTCTGATGTCCCCTAGAAACTTAAGGGACCCCGATTTCTATAGGTTGTGTACAGGGTGACCAGATGTCCCGATTTTTGGGTCTTTTTCTTACATAGGCACCTATTACCCCCCAATTACCGTCCCGATTTTTACACTTGCTGTCTGGTCACCCTAGTTGTGTAGGCTCTCTGTATTCTCATTAGCATTCACGCACAACCTGTATCCTGTGGTTAAAGCACATGTTGGAAACAGATGTGCCTTTACAGCATTTTTATGATTTAAAATTAATCTTCCAGCTAATATTTTGCAATATTACCACTTGGTATCTCTTTTCCCATAACCGTAGGCTATCGGATTATTCTTCAGTCACTTACTTATTTCAGCATTTCTTAGCTCCAAGGCCTAAAATAGCTAAGCTAAAATCTTGGAGGCCTCAGCCTACAGGCCTTGCATTTCAGTCCTACTTACTTAGATAGCTAATATATGATCATTCCCTCTACATGCTGATCAGTCTTATACTTCTATAATCCTACAATTTAACTCTATGTAGCATACAATGATAATATATAACATAACATGTTAATTAATTATAACCACACAATCAGTGAACCATAAACTAAAATCATTGGCTACAGTAGTTATAGCTAGATTATTAAAAAAACAAGGTCTGACCTAATCTGCTGTTTTAGACCTTGCATTCTCCATTGGGTTAGGCTTTTTTGCCAGGATCTGATTTCTGACCTGAAAAGGAGTCACTCTGCTATTGAAGAACAGTTTTCTGAAGCTAGGCGTTGATTCATTAGACAAGGAAAGATCCACTTGTCAGTGTTTGCAGCCCCTGGAGGTGAGGCCATCATTCATTCCATCCCCCTCTGTCCTGGGCAGTTAGAATTTTCAAGAGGACTACCTTGTTGATAGTGTCACCTCCAGCTCTTCACTCATAGCTTTGGAGCCTTTCCAGGGAAAAAATTGCTAGGGAAACCTCCTGCAAATCCACAGCTGATATAGATAATATTAGAAGCTAGCCTCCAGGCCTGAGGGATGGGCAGATGGGAATTCGCACTTGTCGGGATGAGAAGATATTCACCTTCTGCAACTTGACTTGGTAAATTGCCTTAAGAGTGACAAGGAAATACCTTTAGGAGTGTGTATAAATCACCAAGAGCTCTTGGCTCCAGCAAGAGGATCTCTCTTGTGCAGAAAGATGACCATGAGAGAGTGACTTATGTTTAGGAAGAGTTAAACCCATGAGCTAGTTTCGTGAGCTTTTTCCATCAGGCAAATGGGACGTGCTTAGATCAGGGGACCTGCCATCAAGTGACAGAGACGTGGTATGTACCTCAAACAGATCTATTCACTTCCAGGAGCAGTAGGTTCAGAAGTACTGTTCCAGGCATTGGAGGAGGAAACCTGAGACTCAAACACTATATGCTTCCCCTCATTTTCTACTGGCAGAAAGAGGAGCAACGAAAGGGCCATACTAACAGCTCTGGGAGCACATGAACACAGGATTTTTAACTCCGTTGAAATGCATGTGTATGATTTGGCTTCATATCCTGGTTACATCTGCATTGCTATGAGCAGATAAACGTACAGCAAAAAGAAAACCTTGTGATCTTTTTTGTCGGGATACCGTTGACTTGAAATCTTTTTTTAAAAAGAGCAAAAAGTTGTTACAAATACAGCACTTGCCCTTGAGCCGCATATGGTATTATGAGTGGGACTGGAGAAAGAGGGTTAGGTTTCAGGAGGAACCAAGCTTGGTGAGACACCAGGGGCCAAAGCATACAAGCTGGGTCCAAGCTGCTACCGGACAGATACAGGCCTCAGTGTGTAGCTTTGGTCTTTAGGCAAGCTCCATAAAGATCTATTTCCTACAACTCTGGCTGCCAGCTGCATAACTTATTGCTAATGAAACATCATCTGCCAATTTTTACAAACACACATTCCTGTTATGAAAGCGTTTTTCTCACCCCTGTTGTGTGAAAGACCCACGCAAATAACAGGGGAACCTGACAGTCCAGGGGAAAAAGTGATCCTGATTACACAAAAAGGGCTGTCAAATTCATAAAATAAACAAGGAATTGTTTTCTTTTATCTCTTTTTGTTACATTATTGTCACTTAATGTATTTCCAAAAATAGCAGGAAAATAAGTTTCAGACAGAAGTGTGATTTGTAAGTTGAAGCTTTATTTGAAAATGTGCAGTAAGGATAACCTCATTGTGAATGTGGTTACAAATATGAACGATTTTCATGTGTTAAGCATTGTAGATTGGTTTTCTGTCCAAGCACATTAGTGGGAGATTTCAGAGTAGCAGCCGTGTTAGTCTGTATCCGCAAAAAGAACAGGAGTACTTGTGGCACCTTAGAGACTAACAAATTTATTTGAGCATAAGCTTTCGTGGGCTGCAGCCCACTTCATCGGACACATAGAATGAAACATATAGTGAGGAGATATATATACATACAGAGGACATGAAAAGGTTAATTAGCCTCTTAGAGTTGGTTGGGCAACTCCCACCTTTTCATGTTCTCTGTATATGTATATATATCTTCTCACTATATGTTCCATTTTGTGCATCCGAAGAAGTGGGCTGTAGCCCACGAAAGCTTATGCTCAAATAAATTTTAGTCTCTAAGGTGCCACAAGTACTCCTTTTATTAGTGGGAGAAGCATCAGAGGAATAGTGACAATTGCCAAGACAGAGGAAAAGGTCTTTTCCCCCTGTGTTACCCCACTCTTCTCCCAAGATTTTAAGAGAAACTGAAGGAAAGTGTAGGGATATATTCATTCCCTTCCCCAACATGCAAATAACTTTGAGGTTTGGCTGCTGTTTCAAAGCGTCTGTCTGTTAGCTGTTTTAAATTTAGTAGAGAGCTCACACAGCATTCTATTGTAAATGCCTGCCAGGGAATAGGATCAGAACATGGTTCTGGTAATAACAGGTGCTATGTTTGCTAATAATTTTGAATCCATTAAAATGTAAAATCCAAATTATAACTCAAATATTTATTTCCATTTTACCTATTACACACTCAGTTCTACATTAAGGGCTGCCATCAGGAATTTTCTTTGCCTGTGTTTAGAGCATATGATGACACAAACAGGAAAAATGTAAACGTGGTTCGTGGGGGCTTTTAGGGATCTGATGCCTTTAATGTCAGCAGGAGCTGTGCACCTAAGTCTCTGATTTTATTTCTTTGAACTGTTGCCACACAAGCACCTTCTACTACAAAATGAATTCCTTCCAGATCTAAAATGTTGTCAGGTGAGAACTGACTAACTCCTGTTATGTATATTGGTGTAGTCTGTTAGAACTTTTACATCCAGATTGGTGAGTTTGAGTCAGAATATCAACATGTGTCACTGAGTTTTGAGGATATAGGTAATTGTTTGATTGTGGCTCTCTATGTGCGGTCTTCATATTGGAAGTTGAGCTTTTAAAAAATAAATACATACATAAAGTTGCATGCCAAAGACAAATGGGGCTTTCCCACTTTAAAGAATGCTACCAATCGTCTGCATAGTTCTTTACATAAAAGCTCATTAAGTGACCTTATAATAGAGATATCCTATCTCTTAGAACTGGAAGGGACCTTGAACGGTCATCGAGTCCAGCCCCCTGCCTTCACTAGCAGGACCAAGTACTGATTTTGCTCCAGATCCCTAAGTGGCCCCCTCAAGGATTGAACTCACAACCCTGGGTTTAGCAGCCAATGCTCAAATCACTGAACTATCCCTCCCCCCTCATGTGATGCCAATAGCAGAATTAAGTTAAAGAAGCATGGTAAAAATGCTAGTTATTATCCTCTCTTATATTAACCAAGGCTCTGGTGTGGGATTTGATAACAACATCATCCTTTATACCTGCATGGAGCTCCACTGAGTTCATTATAGAATAGAGATCTCCAATAACATTTTGGTCACTGTGTCCTAGTGGAGAAAACAATGGTCTTGTGCTTTAGATGAGACTGTGGGTTGTATTGTTGGCTCTGCCAGCATGTTACATGAGTCAGAACACACATTCTCTCTTTCGCTCTCTGCCTCAGTTTCCTTCTCTGTGACATGGGGATAATTTGCTTGACAAGGTTGTTGTGAGGTTTAATAAATAAAATAAATGTTTATTAAAGCATGCTGGGCTTTTCAGACAGAAAGTGCTGTTGTAAGTACAAAGTTTGAGAGTATGCACAATACTATATAATACTCATATATATAGTGTGCATATGTGTACATAAAATGTGCTGACATCTCAATTTGTCTTTTAACATAGTTGCTAAAAACTAGCTGTAAAGTTGAAGTGTGAATACGGGAAGGATAATCCGTCAAATGCTGCTCTGTTGACCTCTACCTTCTGAGGTGAGGTTTTTTCACCTTTCATTCTGACTTCCTAATTTTGTTATGTTTCTTTGATCACAGCATAGATTTGAAAGATTGTTTATTTTTTCCTATCTGACTGTTACAAAAATTTACAACTCCTCAGTGAGCTTGGCCTTCTCCTGTCATTGGGCGATGAGGATTTAAAGTTTCTCTGGGTAGAAAAAACAAATTTCCTGTTTTTATATCAGAATGGCTTGGAATATTCCTGGCTGTAAACAAATGAGCGCAGAGGTGTCTGGATGCAGTTTAACAATTATTTTGGGCACACCGTGGAAGTAGGGAGGATACAACAGACTTGTCTAGACTTTGGCGGTTCTTAATGTGATAGTTCTGTAGACTAAGGGGAGAAGAGATGTGCTTTCATCACAGAATTTTGACAGCCTAATACAGAATGGGTAAAATTCTCCCTGTGCAGTGGGCCTGCATGAAGCCAACATGTAACTGATGTCCCTCTGAAATCTTATTTTGAGACTTCCTTGATGCATAAATGCGTTTCTGGTACTTTGAACAGGGGTGAATTTCACCCTGGGTGTGTCAGGCCCAACTTAATATTGGACCTTTTAAATTTTCATTTAATTTTATTGTTCTGCACAGAAAACACTTAGATTCATAGCTCTGAAAGCCAGGAGGGACCACTAGGATCATCTGGTCTGACCTGCATAACACTTGCCAGAGAATTTCACCCAATTAGTAATTCCTGCATCAAGTCCATGCTTTCAGAGCTATGAAGAGCTAAATCTTATTTCAGTGTTTTCCATAGAATCTGCATGTGACATTGTGCAGTCTATATGGTTTTATAAAAATTTAATAATAAGTGAATATAATGTAACTGAAATATGCTTCATGCAAAAGGTCTCTTGTAAGGTATCATTACAAAGCTTAGAATCTACTGAGTGTGATCATCCTATTTATATAAGTGTACCACTCTTGTATCTGAAACTAGAAATATGAAATATAACTCTGAGGGCCTATTGTAATTATGCAACGTGTGGGCCATTAATGGTGGTTTGGAATCTTGATGACTCCCATTAACCAGGACCATTGTCTGCAGATGGCTCTGTTTTACCTGTAAGTCTTCCTATATACCTGTGTGCTGGCAAGTGGGTAATGAAGTCTTGCAGTGACATGTGATCATGTCACCTGAACTGGAATCCATCTTTAACCTGGTGCTTTTCCAGTGAGGGGGGGTAGAACCCAGAGGGACAAAGGGTTCCCGCCTTATGCAAAAGATATATAAAGGGGTGGAACAGAAGAAAGAGAGAGAGGAGCCATCATGAAGAATCCCCTAGTTACCACCTGAGCTGGAACAAGAGCTGTACCAGGGGAAAGAATTATGCCCAGGCCTGGAAGGTGTCCAGTCTGAGGAAAAAACTTACTGAAGCATCTCTGAGGGTGAGATTATCTGTATTTAGTTTGATTAGACATAGATTTGCGTGTTTTATTTTATTTTGCTTGGTGACTTACTTTGTTCTGTCTGTTACGACTTGGAACCACTTAAATCCTACTTTCTGTATTTAATAAAATCACTTTTTATTTTGTAGTTAACTCAGAGTATGTATTAATACCTGGGGGAGCAAACAACTGTGCATATCTCTCTATCAGTGTTATAGAGGGCGAACAATTTATGAGTTTACCCTGTATAAGCTTTATACAGGGTAAAACGGATTTATTTGGGTTTAGACCCCATTGGGAGTTGGGCATCTGAGTGCTAAAGACAAGCACACTTCTGTGAGCTGTTTTCAGGTAAACTTGCAGCTTTGGAGCAAGTAATTCAGACCCTGGGTCTTTGCTGGAGCAGATGAGAGTATCTAGCTCAGCAAGACGGGGTGCTGGAGTCCTGAGCTGGCAGGGAAAATAGGAACAGGGGTAGTCTTGGCACATTAGGCGGCAGCTCCCTAGGGGGTTTCTGTAATCCAACCCGTCACACTGCAAAATGGGTACATTTTTGCTTTTTTTTTCTCTCCTGGGGCATGGTTGATGTGTTATCCCAGCAGGGGAAAAAAACCTGTAGTGTGGTTAGTATTGCTGATGACAGATATCAGGTGCAGGTAGTTGCTTTTAGCATGAGATGCTAGTAGCTTCTAACATCTAAAGCGCGGCAGGCTGGGAATGCTGTTTCCCCCAGGGCCACTGATAAGAACTTTCCTTTCTCTCTCTGTCTGTCTGACCCAAGGAAGAGGGAAGTGACTATTACTCAAGCCAGTGCCTTCCCCTTTGCCACACAAATCTGATGGCTCAATGTCCCCAGCCACATGGAGCTGCTGGGCACCATCACAAGGAGCAAATGTCATATGAAGTCTTAGTGCCAAATCCCTAGCCAGTTTAGAACAGACAGAATAGGAAGTAAAATAGTTTCTTGTTAAACGTTGTAACTGCACTCGCTTTTGCCAAGGGGAGCCAGGTTGGATGAGAATGGCCACCTTGTTTCAGTTTATTGCTTAAGCTACATTTCCCCAGCTTTCGGTTTATTTACAGAGAATATTCAAACACATAATTCCACAGGGTTTGGCTTGTTACTGAGAAGGTCGGATTATTTGTGTTCCATTGCTCAGGCCAAGAAATGCTGGGTCCAGAACATTAAAACCAGTTCTGAGTCTCGTTTAATGGGGTTCTCAGATGTTTTTTCCTTGTCCTGCTCTCATTTCCCCCCCCCCTTTTTTTTTTTTTTACCACTGTCATTCCTATCTCTGTGACCCTGGTGCTCTCCCACAGTCCATTAACTGGAACGGTCGATGTGGGTGTGTGACTATTGACTCTTTCAGCAGAATATTGGATGTGGAATATTCTGATTTCAGTATTTCAGGCTTTTTTGTTTATTTTATCCCTCCATGGCCATTCCTCCCCCGGCCCCTGCTGACATTTTTTCACACATTAAAATGTCTTTCCCCCACACCAGTTCTATTGATCCAGCTACGTTCTGCTTCAGAAACTGTGTGTATGTTACGTTCTACCAACATTTATCCTAGTGTAAACCTGACTTTAGATGTTACACTCCTAGCAGCTTGAAATTGTTACATTTCTGTGTGTTCATCAGGTTAGGCAATAAAACAAGTAGCAGGCTAGGTTGGAGTCTGGAGAACAGTATGAAAACAGGGTTTCTTTTGTGAGTAAATAACTAAAACATTCTTTGCGCCAAATCCTGAGGTCATTACTCAGGCAAAGTTTAAACTAAGCAAGGACTTCAGCATTGTCCTTTGTCTTATACCTAGATTGTAAGCTCTTTCGGGAAGGGACTGCCTTTTTGCTCTGTGTTTGTACCATGCCTAGCACAGAGGGGTCCTGGTCCATGACGGGGACTCCTCTGCTGTGGTAATACATTAATGAATAATAGTTGGGGTTAGATCCCTTTGAGTGTCACTTAGATTATGACAGATTTAAACTCTGTTTAAAGCATTATGAGCCACGTGCATGTATAATACACCCAGATGCCCCTTAGAAAAAAAACTAGGCATATTTAGGCATCTGATATATGTGCATTCAGAATGTTTTTTTTCATAGACCCACCACATTGTGCACCAGGTTGAAGCTGTTCCACTGCGAGTTTTACTTTGGCTCCCATCACCTCTCTTCAACTCATCTGTTTTTCACTTCTGCCATTTATCTTTGAAGTAGGGCAAGCCTCAAACACCAGTGGAAAGAAAAGATTGATTGCAAAATCCAGGGAAATCTTGGTATAAATGACATAAGTAATAGCTGGGGTAAGGGTTCAGAATTAATCTGCCTTCAGTACAGCACAGGTGCCCTCCTTAACCTTTGGCATCGAGCTAAGTATGCGAGAGAGGGAGATCCTATTAATTCCATAAATTTAATGAATCGCTGTCTCAGGACTTGATGCTGCTACATGCTGAGCACTCTGACCCTGGTTCATGTAAACATATACAAATTATACATAGTGATATTGGAGTCAGCGAGGCCACTCGTGCTTCGAGTGAGGCATATGTTTAAGTACTGCATTGGGAGTACAGCACTCAATAGAAGTGAGCCCTTAAAGGATGTAATGCTGCCCATGAAAAGATTTAATGCTTTTTGCAAGAGATCTCCAATGAAGTCTTACAAAGCCACTGGAGAACGTGCTGGAATCACTTACATTGAAAGTCAGTAGCATTAGTACAAACCCAGCTATATGCTTAATTAACCAGAGACTTCTCAACTTTGTTAATAAGAATACTCAAAAGCATCAGAGCGTGGGTGGAGGAGAGTTCCCCAAACCATGAGAGCTCTAAGTCTGATTCCTAACGGATGGAAGTTTGATCTTCGGGACCAAGACATCTGTATGAGGTGAGAAAAATCAGTAGTGCCAGCATGTGAAGGGCATTAGCCTGGAGAATCAAAATTTTGAATTTTACTTGTCATCAAATGCAGAAAGCCAATTCAGTAAACCCAGTACAGATGTAATGTGTTCCATCATTTTAACCAGAGAAGACTAGATCCACTACTGTCTTGGGTGAAGTTAGAAAGTGGGTATCCGCTGAGCTCAATAAGTCCGAAGCAAGAACCCCTCAAAGTCAATGAAAAGACTCCTATTGACTTAGTGAACTTTGGATCAAGCCCTAAGCTTCCTCTTTGTACAGGCTTTAGAACAGCTAAGAGAACAATGCAAATGTATGGAGAGCTTATAAATGCTGAATGTGATTACATATTAAATTTCTTTTTCTCTTACAACAATATTTGCTAGTAAAAACCTACCAATATCAGGCCTCAGACTTGAACGTTAACCCAAGTGCCTCCACCTCTCTCCAGATGACTCAATTTGCAATCTTGTTGTTACTGGTCATGAGCTTTGTGGTGGGCCTGCTTAGACTCACACATAGCTCACACAACAAAGTATTACATGTGGGGACATCCAGACCACAGGTGCAATTATTATTTGCCCCAAAGGGCCTCTTCCATTCACAGCATCAGACACATGCTCAAAATCCAAACGCCCAAGCTGAACCACAGAACTGGTGAGGAATGAGACAATGACTTGTAAAGAAATGTGGTTTATGTTCCCACAACCCTTACTCATGTATGTAGTCCCATTGATTTTAAAGAGGCTACATATGTAAGAGCTACAGGATGAGTCCCTGATCCTTTATTATTATTTTTTTAATTGATCTGGCCCATTGCAATGTGGTGACAGAGGGGAATCTAGAATCTTTTGCATTGTTAGTATTGTAGGCAGACGTGATCATCTGCAGAGAGAACATTACAAAGTAGGATCCGCAGGGATTGGTTCTTGGCCTTACGCTATTTACCATTTTTAATCAGTGACCTAGAAGAAAGCAAAATCAGCACTGGTAAAGTTTGTGCAGATGACACACACATTGGGGGAGTGGTAAATAATGAAGAGAACAGGTCACTCATAAAGCGCAATCTGGATAGCGTGGTAAGCCAGGCTCAAGCAAAACAATATGCATTTTATACAGCTAAATGTAAATGTATACGTCCAGTAACAAAGAATGTAGGCAATACTTACAGGATGGGGACTCTATTCTGGGAAGAAGGGACTGAAACAGATTTGGGGGTTGTGGTGGACAGTCATCTGAACATGAGGTCCCAGGGCGACACTGTGGTCAGAAGAGCTAATGCGATCCCAGGATGCATAAACGGGAATCTCAGGTAGGGGTTCAACTGCTGCTGGATTACTGTGCCCAATCTGGTGTCCACAACTCAAGAGGATGTTGATAAGTGGAGAGGGTTCAGAGCAGAGAATGATTAAAGGATTAGAAAACATGCCTTACAGTGACGAAGTTCTGCAAGTCTACCTGGTTAGGTTAACAAGGAGAAGGTTATGGGGTGACTTGATTATAGTCTGTAAGTATGTACATGAAGAACAAACATTTAATAAAGGGCTCTTCAATCTAGCAGAGAAAGCTATAACAGGATATGGCTAGATACATTCAGACTGGAAAAAAAGGTGTAATTTTTTAACAGTGAGGGTAATTAACAATTGGAACAGTTCACCAAGGGTCATGGTGATTTTTAAATTAAGATTGGATGTTTTTTTCTAAAAAAATATGCTCTAGGAATTATTTTGGGAAAGTTCTGTGGTCTGTGTTATGAAGGTGGGCAGACCAGATGATCCCCATGGTTCTTCTTTCTGGCTCTGGAATCTATGAAAAAACCCTCCAAGTATGTATAAGTAGGTTTGAAGGGTTTAGATTTTTATTGGTATATGTTGGTAAACATCAATTTTACACAAACCAATGAAAAAATATTTCCATAGACAATAATCAGAATTTACATAAGAATATAAGAATGTCCATACTGAGTCTGACCAGTGGTCCTTCTAGCCCAAAATCCTGTCTTTGGACAGTGTCCAGGACCAGGCACTTCAAAGAGAATGAATGTTTAAGGGGACACAGAGCATAGGGCCATCTTGGCTAATAGCCATTGATGGATCTATCCTCCATGCACTTATCTAATAGTTTTCTTTATACTTTTGGCCCTCGCAACATCTCCTGGCAGCAAGTTCCACAGGTTGACTGTGTGTTGTGTGAAGAAGTACTTCCTTATGTGTGTTTTAACTCTTCTGCCTATGAAGTTCATTGGGTGACCCCTTGCTCTTGAGTTATGAGAAGGGATAAATAACAATTCCCTATTCACTTTCTCCACACAATTCATGATTTTATAGACGTCTATCGTATTCCCCTTAGTAGTCTCTTTTCTAAGATGAACAGTCCCAGTCTTTTTAATCTCTCCTCATATGGAAGCTGTTCCATACCCCTAATCATTTTTATTGCCCCCTCTGTACGTTTTTCAGTTCTAATCTCTTTTTTGAGATGTAGCGACTAGAACTGTATGCAACATTCAAGGCGTAGGCATTCCATGGATTTATATAGTAGCATTATGATATTTTATTTCTTATTTTCTATCCATTCCTAATGGTTCCTAACATTCTGTTAGGTGTTTTTAAAGTTTCCGTGTTGCTTTCAGGCATTTCACTCTTGTGACTGTTCCTTTTAATTTCCCTTTAACTAGCTTCTTCATTTTTGTGTAGTTCCCCTTTTTGAAATTAATGCTACGGTGGTGGGTTTCTTTGGTATTCGCCCCCTCCCCCCCACAAAGATATTACATTTAATTATGGTTAAGGCTATGTTTTAGTCACGGGTATTTTTAGTAAAATTCATGGACAGGTCACGGGCAGTAAACAAAATTCACGGCCCTTGACGTGTCCATGACTTGTACTATATATCCCTGACTAAAACTTGGGCTGTAGGTGCTCTGGGAGGGTGGTCTGGGGACACCGTGGGTGCTGGGGGGGGGGGTAGGCAGTAGCGCATGGCCCGGGACCTCCACTGGTGCTGTGGGGGGAGTGGGGGCGTGTGGTGACATGCGGCCTGGGATCCCCGCTAGTGCTGGGGGAGAGGGGCTGGGTGGCTGTGCACGGCCTGGAATGCCCACTGGTTCTGGGGGAGGGGACCAGGGTGGCGGTGCATGGCCCGGGACCTCCACTGGTGCTGGGGTCGGGGAGGGTTGGTGGAGCTGGCAGGCTCCATACCTGGCTCTACATGTCCTTGCAGCTCCTAGGGGGAGGGAAGGCCAGTGGGGCTCCCCGCGCCGCCCCCACCATGATCTCCGGCTCTGCAGCTCCCATTGGGAACCACAGCCAATGGGAGTTGCGGGGGTGGCGCCTGTGAGCACGGGCAGCGTGCAGAGCCCCTTGGCCCCTAAGAGATGCAGGGACATGCCATCTGCTTCTGGGGAGCCCCTCCCCCAAGATAAGCGCCGCCCTGCACCTCTGCCCCAGCCTTGAATCCCCTCGCACACCAAAACTGCCCCAGCAGCGGTCGGTGATCTGCTCGGGCAGCCCCGGAGCCAGCTGCACCGGCTGCTGCAGAAGTCACAGAGGTCCGTGACAGACACGCAGCCTTAATTATGGTCGCTATTACTGAGCAGGTCAGCTATATTCACCTCTTGGACCAGATCCTGTGCACCACTCAGGACTAAATCAAGAATTGCCTCCTCTGGTGGGTTCCAGGACTAGCTGCTCCAAGAAGAAATTTGATGTCTGCATTCCATCCTGAAGTGATATGTATCCGGTCAATATGGGGATAGTTGAAATCCCTCATTCTTATTGTGTTGATTTTTTTTCTTTTCTTTTTTTTTTTTTTTGGGGTAGCCTTTCTAAGCTCCCTAAGCATTTCACAGTCATTGTCACCATCCTGGTCAGGTGGTTGGTAGAATATTCCTACTGCTACACACTCATTATTCAAGCGTGGAATTTCTATCCATAGGGATTCTATGGTACAGTTTGATTCATTTAAGATTTTTACTATATTTTACTTTCACAGATAGTGCTACTCCTTCACCAGTGCGACCGACTCTGTCATTCCTATATATTTTGTACTCTGGTATTACAGTGTCCCATGGATTATCATTGTTCCACCAAGTTTCTGTGATACCTTTTACATCAGTATCCTCATTTAATACGAGGCACGCACGTTTACTCATCTTAGTATTTAGACTTCTAGCATTTGTATACCAGCACTTATAAAATGTATCAATATTTAGTTGTGTGTGTGTTCAGGTGATGTAATTGACTAGGACTCTTTTTCATTTGACTATTTCTCTTTTTTTCCTACCTTCATTCTGCTCTTTACTAGGATATAGAGGATTCCCTTTAATAAATCCTCCCCTAAGGGATGTCTGTGTCCGAACCATGTTCACCTCTACACCTGTCTGGTCACCTCCAGCCTTAGTTTAAGATCTTTTTTTAATTTTACATGCCAGCAATCTAGTTCTGTTTTGGTTTATGTGGAGCCCATCCTTCCTGTATCTCCTCCTCCATTCCCAAATTACAGCTAGGGAAAGCAAGAAAACTGCTGTTTGAGCACTTATTAGTTTGATTTAAGGATAACTACTCTATATATTTTGACATGTGATGATGACAATTTGTGTTTGAATGGTTAGAAACCTTTAGCTTTTGGAATCTATTGTCATCAAATAATTATTGTCTGACCGCCCCCCCCCCTTATAATTTTCCACAACTGTGAAAATTTAAATGGATAAAAATAGGAAAAAAGCTTAAAAATATACATCAATATTATCCATGGAAAATTATAAACAAATAAAAATTGAATTCTGTCAGGCCTGCCAAGTGAAAAGAAAGGAAGGTCTTATGGTTAAGGCAGTGGCCTGAGCTTCAGTAGGTCTGGGTTCAATTCCTGGCTGTCACAGGGGTGTGCTCTACTCACTGCTTGCCAGTGCCTCCTCATGGCGGGTCTGAGGAATTAGCTCGCCACTGTCTGTGCCCCGTCCTGCAGTCGCTCAGCCTGTTGCCTCCATCACTCACCTTGCGGCCCCTCTCTTGCTGGTCAGGAGCTGCAGCGCCTTGCCTTCGTGACTTAGCTCTCCAGCCAAGTCACCATCATCCTCCCCTTCTGGGGTATTATCAGAGCCTCGTCGCCACTTCTGTGGTGACTGCGCCACTCCCACAGTGGCTGGTACGGGAACCCGGGCCTGCCCTCTGCACCAGGTTCCAATTCAGGGACCTTTGAACTGGCAGTTCAGGTCTAGCCTTCTCAGAGCTGACGACTGCTTCCTGCCCTGTCTTTCCCAGGTTCCTACTCCCTTGTATCAGGGAGTGTGACTGCAAAGTTCCTCGCTATGGTCTCTCTCTTCCCCTCCCCATCTACTGCCAACTTCCTTTCTTTATAAATCCCGCCCAGCTCCTCCCCCAACAGGACTTCATCAACAACTAGGTCTTAGCACTTCCTGGCTTTCCTCCAGGTGCAGCCTACAGGTTAATTGGTCTAATTTACCCCTTCACAATGGCTCTGCCATAGATGCCCTATGTGACCTTGGGCAAGTCGTTTAGCCTCTCTGAATCCCAATTCCACCTCTGTAAAGTGGTGCTGAAGGAATGTTGTTTCATTAATGTATTTGAGGCACTCTTATATGAAGGTGATGGAGGCCATAGAGTTTCATAGAGATTACGACCCAGAAGGGTCCATTAGAACATCTAGTCTGACCTCCTGTATATTACAGACCATTACATTATACCTAGTTATGCCAGTAGAGAGTAACTTGTATTTAGCTACAGCAAACTTCCAGAAAGTCAGACAGTCTTGATTTGAAGACAGCAAGAGATGGAGAATCCACCACTTCCCTTGGTAGTTTGTTCCAGTGGTTAATCATCCTCGCTGTTAAACCTATGTGTCTAATTTCTAATTTGAATTTGTCTGGCTTCAGCTTCCAGCCATTGGTTCTTGTTCAATCTTTCTCTGCTACATTAAAGAACTCTTTAGTAGCTAGAATCTGCTCCCATGATGGTACTTACAAACAGTAGTCAAGTCACTTCTCAGTCGTCTTTTTGATAAGCTAAACAGATCGAGCTCTTTAAGTCGCTCACTGTACGGCATTCTCTGCAATCCTCAAATAATTTCTGGGCTCTTTGCTGCACTCTCTCCAGTTTTTCAACATCATTTTTAAAATGTGGACACCAGAACGTCACATAGTAATTTAGTATTGGTATCACCAATGCTGTACACAGAAATAAAATTAACTCCCTACTTCTATTCATTTTTCCCGTTTATACATTGAACGATTGCATTAGCCCTTTTTTGCCACAACATTGCACTGGGAGTTCATGCTGAGTTGCCTGTTCAGTGTGACCCCTAAATCTTTTTCAGAGGAGCTGCTTTCCAGGATTGTCCACCATTTTGTAGGTATGGCCTTCATTCCTTATTCCTAGATGCATAACATTGCATCTGGCTGTACTAAAATGCATTTTGTTTAATAGGCCCATCTTATCAAGCTATCCAGACTGCTTAGTATGACTTCCCTGTCACCACTGTTTACCACTCTGCCAAACTTTTGTCATCCACTAATTTGATCCACAGCAATTTTATATTTACTTCCAGATCATTGATGAAAATATTGACTCGTGTCAGAGCTCCTATTGCTTACCGTGGAACTGCACTAGAAACAGCCCCATTCAGTGATGGTTCCTCATTGGTGACCACTTTGAGATTTGTCAGTAACTTGTTAATCCATTTAATATGTGCTTTATTAATACTGTGTAGTGCTAATTTTCTAGTCAGAATGTTGTACAGTGCTAACTCAAATACCTTACAAAATCTAAGGCTATTACATCTATACAGATACCTTTAATGACCAAACTTGTTATCTCATCAAAGAATGAATTCAGGTTTGTTTAACAAGACCCATTTGCCATAAAATTATGTTAGCTGGCATTAGTTATATTCCTATCCTTTATTTCTTTAGCAGTTGAATCCTTTATTAGTTTTTCTGTTATTTTTCTTGGGATTGATGTCAGGCTAACCACCTCCTAGTTACTCAGCTCATCTCGCTTGCCCTTTTTGAATGCAGGCATGACATTAGCATTCTTCTAGTCTTCTGGATATTCCCCAGTATTCCAAGATCTACATCAGCAGGCCAGACATCTCCTCAGCCAGTTCTTTTAGGACTCTTTTCGGTGTAAGTTATCTGTGCCCGCTAATTTTAAAAATGTTTATTCTTAGTAGAAGTTGTTTACAGTCCATTAGTAACTAAGAAGAGTATTAAAATACTTCATCGTCCTCTTATGATACAAGTACATCATCCTGCTTCTTTCCAAATAGAAAATGGATAGATATAACTGTTACAGGAAGAGCTTTCAACAGCAGAGGAGGTTCTATGGCTGATAAAGCGGTATAATTACTGAGGTATTGCTTCCACACAAACAGTGCTTGAAATTTGCTTGGGGGATAGCAGGAGTATAAGTGATTATGATACACCCACATTGTTCATTGCTGCATGTTGGTATATACCATCCTTCCCACAGTTTGAGCACTACACACACACTAATAGCTGAACCATGAAAAGTGTGGTCCAGTACAACTACTGAATTTTCTTTTTGTTCTGTATGTTACTCACCCTTATTCTGCACTTTCTTTCATGATAAGATTACAGGACCCAGATGTGGTAACTGTGTTTGTTTGGGAGACCAAGAGCATAAAACAAAAATCAGTAAGAAGCTCTTTGAGATACTTTTCCTTTATTTTTAAGCAAAATATTTTTAAGAGTCTCCTCCTTCATCCCGAAGAAAACAAATCTTAGTTTTATTTGTTTTGTTTTTTGTTGGTCTTTAATTTTTAGTCCAGCACATTGAGAACTATAACCTATAACATCCTGTTTTTAGTTTATTTTTCTGTTAAAAGTATGTTTTCTTTTACCAACTTTTGTATCAAGCAGCAGTTGCTGCTGATGATGTGTCAAGAGATGGCCTGTACTTGACAGATTCTGTGTTTGCCAGTCTGGGGGCTAGGCATAATATGGACAGTGCTTCGTACTTATTTAGCACTTTGCCTCTTCAAAACACTGTACAACTTTAAGTAATTAATCCAACAAATCTTTGAGCCCTACAGTTCATTCTTCTCTTTGGTCAGCTTTTGTTTTGACTCTTATAGGCTTTAATCAGCTTGGTGAGTAGTTAATCACATGAGGAGCCCTGCTGACTTCAAGGGGGTTACTTGCATGAGTAATGGCTCACCTGTGTAAGGACTGTCTGCACTTGAAAGTTAACGCAGGTTAAAAGTGGGTTAAGCTAAGCAGGAACAAGGTATTGTTCTTCCGGAATAAGTGTGTCCACACTTGGAGTTGATCAGGAACAGCTCCATGGGTATGTCTGCATTGCACTCAGAGGTGTGACTGCAACATGTGTAGAAATACCCAAACTAGCTAGATCAAGCTAGCTTGAGTAACAATAGCAATGATGCTTGTGACAGCTCAGGTGGTGGGCGATCAACTATGTACCCAGGATTCGGGGGGCGGGGGGCGGGGGGGAATTAGTGCTAGCCAATACAGCTACCTTGCTGCTGGAGCTTCACGGCTTTTATGACTTGAGTTAGCTTGGGTAAGTCTACAGGTGCTGCAGTTGTACCTTCGCATTGCAGTGTAGACGTACCCTGTGTGTAGACAAGTCTTTGGGAGATTCACACTCTGGCCCTACAATAGCTCTGCTTGCCTTTATTTAACAAGGCAGAAGAGTCTGAGCAGGGAGGTACTGTGCTTTAGTTGACTACAGATGCTTCTTAGTAGCTTCTGAGTTAAACACATAGGTTTGCATACACGTCAAGGTTTACGTACCGCAATTTGCAAAGGCCTCCGATCTCTTCCATCAGATCTCAGATTAGCCTTTTCCTTCTGCCTGATGTGTACAGCCAAGGCTGACTGTAATGTCAGATCACAAAAGGAAGGAACTGTTCGAGTCCATAAAATGTTTGACATTTGAGAGTTGTTTTGAAGACATGACCTCCAGGCGACGGTTTGGTGCTTTTCAACTCCCAGATTTCCTGTTTGAATTTTTAAATAGTAACACTTGAGCTGTATAATCACAGGATAGTCCTTATGCTGACTACCACGGGGAGGCTGTGAGCGCAGATAATAAAGCCTATTAGACTTCTATATTTTTTTAAAATGCTCCGTATGGCGTTTCAAGTGGCATTTTTGTTTCAAACTTGACTTTGAAATGAAAGGACAGAGCTAGGATCTAGAAATACCCAAGGCGTTAGCTGTGTCTTTCCTCTTCTGCACTTTCCATCCAAAGATAATAAAGGCTATAGGCCTAGCCCTCCTCCCCAAAGCTGCAGGGTTTGTGTTGCTTTTTACTGCATAATTTTGGCAGCAAAAATATCCTTGAAGTTTGGAGGAAGATAGAAACAGATTCCAAGAGCTTTTAATGTGCCAGAGCATCAAGAATGAAACAGATCTCTTTGGGAACAGAGTGAGATAACAGAGATTATTTTCTTTGTTTGCTGCTGCTGTGAAGTCATGATGAGCAAAGTTTTCATTTTAGGGAAGGAATATCACAAATCTTTTCCTTGGTGGGAGAAATGGTTCAAACGGTTACAGCTTTCAAAGCGAAAACAGAACAAGTGAAGGGCTGGATTTTCAGCAACAAAATTCTTGCTCTGTTTGCACAATTTTCTTTTGTCTCCAAGTAACTTTTTTAAAAAATAACATTTGTTTTGCAGTTTTTATGATTTAGCGGCATCATTTATCGGGCTGTGGCTTAATGATGCAAAACTAATGTCATTCCTAAGTATTCCCTTACATTCTGGTATTGTCAGTTTCCATAGGGCAGAGGTATATGTTCGTTTGTTTCAGTACTTCTGTCTTTTTTTCAAATGTAGTTCAGAATGAAGGAGCAGCAGCTGAGAGTGGAAAATTGTTGTTCTTATCTCCAAACTGCTGTCAGAAATCCACTTCAACCCCAGGGGCCCAGTCTCTTTTTCCCTCTCACCAGTTGACACCAGAGTAAAACTCCATTGGTTTAATTGAAATCTCTCCTGATTTACACTGGTGTGGGATGAGAATCTGGCTGTAGATTATTTAATAGAGGGACCTGGAGCTCTGTTTCTGTTCAAGTGTCCTGCAGATCTTTAAGGGCACTGCATTTACCTTGGCTGTAGGAGGTTCATGGCTAGAGCCCCGTTTTTTGCAAATGTGAAATAAAATGAAAAACTCACCCCACAGCGGCAGCTTGTAGGCTCCTGTCCCACGTGTGGCTGTGCCCAGCTCCCTGCTTCAAGCATTGCTGCCTGGTGCATGGGGTTGCAGCACCACTTGCTCAGGTTTGGCCCAACCGCCCCGTGTCATGACATGGGGGGCCCGGGCCAAACCTGAACAGCACTGTAACCCTGGACGCCAGGTCGCAACACCTGGAGTGGGAAACCAGGGCTGGCAGGACAGGGGCTGCCGCCGTGGGGTGGGTTTGCTCTGAAACCCCCCATGAGGTCACAGTGCCTGGAGCAGGGAGCCCAGCTCAGCCCCATGGGATAGGAACTGTAGAAGTTGCTGTTGTGGGGTGAGTGCATGGTGGGCTCACTCTCCAAACCCCGCCCCCCAATCCCCACTAGACCTCCCACCTCAGGGGCAGGACCACCCCCAGCCCCCCATGGATTAAACAAAATAACAAAAAAATTAAAAATACCCCAAAATTATTAAAAATAAATAAATAGAATTTCCTGGGGCTATAGTCATGGCCACTTGAAAGGTCTTTCAATGATGGGACGTTACTGCACTGAATTTTCCAGATACAGTGAATATAGGATAATAGATGTCCTGGATCAGGGTGTGAAAGGTGAGTCTGGATGTTAAAATTCCAGAACAGGATAACTGGGGGCACTGGAAGTTGGGAGTGAGGTGAATTTGCAGAGGGACATGTGCAGAGTGCTCCTCTGAAGTCTGCCTGTGCCATTAGTTCCTCGAATTTCTGAGCACCAGACACACAAGCCAATCGTACATATGCATATGAATGATTTAGGGCCAAATCAGCCCATTTCCTCAGAAGCAACAAGAGCAGGAAAATGTGGGAAACCTGATGAACTGCTTCCAGTTGTGTCTGGGATAGGACAAAGTGAGGCAGCACCTGCATTTTCCCTTTAGTGTCAGGGAAATTGCACGATTGCAATGGGTTTGAGACCTTGCATTATGAGATGTGTGGCAGGGCAGGGATGGGATGAGATTGGGAGAGAGCCACCGTCCCTCCGCATCATGAGCCCTGTAAGCACACTGAGGATTTCCCTGCATAAGGTGATGCTGCATTTTCCAATACACCATCACACCCCACACTTTTTGGGGGGCAGGCAGGAGTGGGGCTCCATTGGCAGCACAGATCCTGAGAGAGCCATGGTGCTGTGAAAGGTAAGGGGTCCATAACCCTGCCTGTAGACGGGTCACACCTTAAGCCTGCTCTGTGAGCGTATAATCCTGCCTCAAGACTGGTTGATTTGCAGGACATTCTGAGAGTTGAAACTCAGATTTTCCTGGCCCTCCTATCTTGAGCTCTTCCTGCAGAGAGGATGATTGGGCACATAGATTTTGATGGGTATGGTCTGGTGTACACTTAAAATTTAGGTTGCGGCGCTTAGGGGTATGAAAAATCCACACCCTGGGCTGACCTAACTCCAGGTGTAGATGCATCTAAGTCAACAGAAAAATGTCTCAGTTGACCTAGCTATTATCGCTTGGGGGGGGGGGGGGGGAGCAATGTTCTTTCAGCAATGGGAAAACCTCTTCTGTCCCTGTAGGCTGCGTCTTCACTACGGAGTTATGCTGAAAAAGTAACAGCGCTGTAATTATGCTGGTGTAATCCCTGTAGTGTAGACATGGCCTAAGTATCCATAGCTCTCATGCACGGTGTTCACCCACAAAGCACTCAGTGTGGGCTTCACTCTGACTTCAGTGGGGGCAGAGTTAGGCCAATGGCGAATGCTTTTTTAAAACTTGCTCCAAAATTTCTGCTTTATATCTTACCAAAACTGCTGGTGACCAGGAAAGCTTGTTCAGAGGACCCAAACATCATTTTCATTGTGTCAGGGCTTTTGGCTACATTAACAGCCTGGGAAAAACTGAATTCTTCTTCCAATCAGCCCCATCAATCACTTCTGCTGAGCCAATCATCACCATTGATGGTACAAAACTAAAGAGCGGAGATCATTTTACATGCCTGGGCAGGACCATCTCCAGTGAGGTTTCCCTGGATCAGGTAATATCAAACAAAATACGGAAAGCAAGCCCGGCTTTTGTGGAAGACTTCTTCCTAAGATTACTAACTAGCATACCACCAAACTGTCAACAAAACTGATGATGTACAGCGCGACAGGGATAGCATCCCTTTCATACAGGTGTGAAACATGAACAATTTTTACTGCAGCTACATCAAGCAACTTGAAACATTTCGCATGCGATGTCTTTGGTCTGTTCTGAAGGTCCACTGGCAAGACAAAGTGTCACACATTAACATCCTTGAGAGAGCAGAAACAAACAGTATTGAGGGACTGATTATTGATGCTCATCTTAGATGAACAGCTCATGCCATCAGAATGGGTGATCCCAGATTCCTGAAGAAAGTCCGCTATGGAGGGCTGAAACTTGGAAAACACAGGAAGGGCTATCCACCTAAATGCTTCAGAGACACCCTTAAGTAGAATATCAACTCATACAGCATAAATATTGATCACTTCAAAGATATAGCCAAGGACACACCTGAATGGAAAGCAACTATCAATAAAGGTTGCAAACACTTCTAAGAAAGACAGATGTGAAAAAACTGATTGAAAAAGGGGACAAGCATCATGCCAAGTCTTCAGTGAGAGCCCACACGTACGATGTGACATTTGTTTATGACTTTGCTTTTCTCAGATGGGACTGTGCCGCCACAAGAGAACACACTAGGTGCTGTGATGTCATCCTTGGATACGACGGACAGTCACACACAGCAGCCTTGGTGAAGATTTTCCCTGCTGACTTGAGAGATTCGCAGCTGCTGAGGGCTTCTCTGCTAACTGTATATTCTGCTAACTGTAGATACTGGCGCTTCCTCTTGTGAAGGCCCTTTGACCATCGTGCCATTCTGTTGCAGAATGGTTTGGCATGTGAAAAAAGCTAGCAGGCATGGAACTGTAGGGTGACATCTGAAGACCTCCCGAGATCAACTGATCTTGTTTTTTCACTTGTTTTTTCCCGAACACTGACATCATTTCCCAGCACTAATTTAAGTGAGTACACCTGCCATGCCCATCTTGCGTTAAAGACAGGCACTCATTTTCTGTGTTTTCAGCTGTATGCACTTCTGAATGCTCCCTGATAAGTAACTAACTGAAGACTTTTAACAACCACTGGCTCAAATTCTGCTCTGTTACACCAATATAAATCTGGCTTAACTCCATCAAAGTCAATGGAGTTTTGCCAAATTGACACCCACTGTAACTGAGATCAGATTTTGGCCCAGGAGCAAAGTCATTTTGCTCTATTGCTCAACATGTTTCCTCAGTTAATTCGGTCTGGCTAGCTAATCTTGTGCTGTGCCCATCACTACACTAGTGTCTAAATTCAAACGACGAGTTTAATGATAAACATCAGACTCTTTGGGGAGGAAGAGAGGAGAGCTCTTTTGAAAAGTGACCAAGAAATGACCATTCATGATAAACCAGCACAGCCCTGATCTAAACAAGAGAGCTCTGTGGTTTAAAAAAAGAGAGCCGAGAAAAATGCACAGTGCATCAGTGATGCCTTCAGCAAAAAAAATTATTCCAGATCGCAAAATGCAAGGAATCTGTCTGCTACGGTACTTTTTGTGAAACATCTTGTGCACACAGCAAATTGCTCTCTTGCTATTGTCATGTCCTTTGTTTTAATTTACTGAATAGAGCCCTGCACGCTGCATTTCATCCACGTGTTATAATTCTGCCTTTACCCGCAATACTGAGTCGCTTCTTTCGGAAATTCACCTTCTCTGCAAAAAGATATGTTTATGGCATCCACAGTTTAATCAATCTTTCAAGAGGTTATGCCACTCAAGAAAACAACTAGTGTTAGCATTTGGCTGGTCCTGACTGCATTTTTGTAATTGTGCCCCCAAAGGCATATTAATCCCTTTCAGATTATCAGTGTGATTTCAGCCTTCGGAGGAATGATTTCTCCTTCTGTCATATCTATTGTGATTGTTTCCCTTCAGTAATGCCTGGCAAATACCTGGAGGTATTTGCCTCAGTATCACCTAACCTTGGTTCCCAATAGCAGGTGTAAAGAGAGCTTTGTGTATTGGGCTGAATTCCGCTCTCATTTACATTTGTGCGATGCCACTGAACTCATTGGGGTTGCTTGGGTGTAAACACAGCGTTTACCACGTCATCAGAGCATCCACGTTTGTGGTATGTTAGTGCCATAGCCAAACATTACAAGAATATCCGTTCGGTCCCATCCCTGATGATTGATGCCCCTTGTCGAGGCAGGCTTTCTCCCTGTGTCTGAAGAAGAGCCGGTGCCAGTCCTTCTGCAGCTGTTGCTATTAAGGGGAGTGCAATCCTCTCATTTCCAGAGCTTCCTCTGCAGCCGCCTCCCTCTGTCCTCCCTTGTCAGGGCCCCTTACAGACCTCCGCCCCCCAGCCTCCACTTGGGGCTGGTTAAATGACTGCAAACAGTCCCACCACTAAAGTCCATCACTGAAATTCAAAGGTTCACGCTTTCTGGCTCTTCAGCCATCAACACAGAACTCTTCCCTGCCACAGCCGGCTCTTCACAGGGTCACTTCTCATAGCTGTCTCCCGCTGGAGCTTAGTCTTCTGGCCTGGCTTCCTTCTCTTACCAATGTCATCCCTGATCTGAGAGAGAAAGTGGCCTATATACTGACCTCCTCCAGAGAACTCCTCCTGATTGGCTGGAAGAGAGGGGAGCTCTGCCCCACCCTACAGTACAGGGCTCCTGATTCTGGGCCCTTAAAGGAACAGTGTCCTGGGGTTCCCCCCCATCCTGCTCCTAATTCCCCAGGACTGCTTCCTCTCTTCCACTGCCAGGCAATTTCCTGGGCCTTTGTTCATTCCAACTCCCAGGAATTGGGTCTTCTGGCCCCCTCTACTACTAAAGGACCAGTATGCCCTATTACAAGAAGGCTTACACAAAGGCTAGGTCTACACTACCCGCCTGAATCGGCGGGTAGAAATCGACCTCTCGGGGATCGATTTATCGCATCCCATCGGGACGCGACAATCGATCCCCCAATCGACGCTCTTACTCCACCAGCGGAGGTGGGAGTAAGCGCCGTTGACAGGAAGCCGCAGAAGTCGATTTTGCCGCCGTCCTCACAGCGGGGTAAGTCGGCTGCGATACGTCGAATTCAGCTACGCTATTCACGTAGCTGAATTTGCGTATCTTAAATCGACTCCCCCCTGTAGTGTAGATGTACCCAAAGAGGTGTCTTACTTTGCACTCTGTTGATGGCAAGACTACTCTCTTGATCTGTGCTGGTAGGAATTTTCTGTGAGGTCCTCACTACTCACCAATACCAAATCTAAAACCTCTTGTTGGTTCAGCAATTATTTGTTAAAGAAATCTATAATCTATCACATCCAGGAAAAGCTGGGCCCTACTATTATTAGTAACACTTGTCCTCCAATCTATATCTGGGAACTTAAAGTCTCCCATAATTACACAATTCCCAGTAGTACTTATTTCATTAAAAACATTAAAGGTCTCTATCCATATCGAAATCTGATCCTGCAGGTTTGTAGCAAACCCCAAGCACTATATCAGGGGAACCTCTAGTAGTGCATTTCCTCAAAGTGATTTTGGACCAAACAGACTCTGTCTTATCCATTCCATCACTTCTAATTTGTTTACAGTCTACCTCATCAGCAATAGACAATGCTACTCCACCACCTTTGCCTTTATTTCTGTCTTTCCTGAACAGCACATACCATTCAATACCTGTACTCCAGTCATGACTCCTATTTCACCATGTTTCTGTTATCCCTATAATATCTGGCTGAATTTACTGGCTCTTGTTAATTTGTCAGAATTTTAATATTGACCACGATTTGGCCCTTAGTGAATTGGGCACTCATGAAAGGTGCCATTCTCATGGCCCCAGACACAGAGGGCCACATTCTCTCTAGGCAGCTAAAGATGAAGATAGGCACCCTGTAGGATTTTCAAAAGCTCCTAAGCAAGTTAAGTACCTAACACCCATTGAAACCAATGGGAATTAGGTGCCTAAGCTGCATAGGTGCTATTGTAAATCCAACGAAGTGCCTGGTTGCATCTTTAGACTTGAGTTGAACCCACCAAGAGCCATCTGAGCCTCTTGATAGTCTAGACCAGTGGTCTCCAAAGTGGGGTGCGCGCAACCCAGGGAGTGCGCAAGAGCATCCTTGGGGGTGCGCGGCAGGAGGAGCGCTTTTTTTTGCTTCGTCAGTTTGGGCGGGAGTCTGAGTGGCTTTTTTTTTTTTTTTTGCTTTGGCAAAAATGGTAGAGCCGGCGCGGCAGGGGGTGCATGCTCAAAATTTTTTTACTGATAGGGGTGCACGATCCAAAAAGTTTGGAGACCACTGGTCTAGACCAGTGGTTTTCAAACTTTTTTTCTGGTGACCCAGTTGAAGAAAATTGTTGATGCCCACGACCCAACGGAGCTGGGGATGATGGGTTTGGGGAGTGGGAGGGGCTCAGGACTGGGCAGAGAGTTGGGGGGTGGGGGTGAGGGCTGTGGGGAGGGGCCGGGAATGAGGGGTTCAGGGTGTGTGAGGGGGCTCTGGGCAGGAGCAGGGAGTTGGGGTGGGGGAGGGGGTCAGGGCTCTGCTGCTGGCCGCTTCCGGGGCGCATTGTGGTGTTAGAGCAGGTCGGAACTAGCCTGCTTTAGCCGGGTAGCACTGCCGATGGGACTTTTAACGGCCCAGTCGGCTGTGCTGCCCAGAGCCACCGCGACCCAGTGCCTTCCATTCCGCAACCCACGGTTTGAAAACCACTGGTCTAGACAGGTTTTTACTGAAGTCTCACGCATAAGGTATCTTGTCATTTGCTGCGTTTCTGTGGGGGTATCTCTGCGCCGTAGCAGATCCCTGAGTCATTTTCCTATCCCGGCCCTCCCTTCACATGAGTTTCCATAAGA
Source organism: Malaclemys terrapin pileata (assembly GCF_027887155.1). Lineage (NCBI taxonomy): Eukaryota > Metazoa > Chordata > Testudines > Emydidae > Malaclemys > Malaclemys terrapin. Next base: position 144,436,079 of record NC_071508.1, on the reverse strand, counting down.
TTGTCAGAACCTCTCATTCAGGATAGGTGGAGCTGAGGAAAAGACGAGCCAATGTTCTACCTTTGTGACTCAGAGCCCCTGGCTTCAGTTTCTTCATGCTTTTTGTTTGTTTCTAGTGCTTGACTTTTCTGGGAAGAATGTGGTTCAGCTTCTCTCTGCCTCAAAAGAGCTGGCCAAGGATTCTGCACATGAAGAGGAAGGATACAGGGGGTGGCGTGAGAAATGCTCAGTCTAGAAGAGTGGATCTATCAGAGAGAGCACGGAGTTGTAGGGAGATTACCGCCTCTCTCCTCAGGCTAACGAGGTGCACCATACTGACTATATACATATTTGTTGTTGACAGACTGTCTGATGTATAATGTAGTTTGCCCAAAAGGACACACACCATCACTTTGGAGGCTCATCTAAGAAAGAATAGGAATAAGGATTTAACAAGGGAATTCAGCGTGACATTCTTACCTTCCTGTGGCGATGGGTATGCAGGGGCACACCCCTCCCCCAGTCAGCGGGGGCACACCCCTCCCCCAGTCAGCGGGGGCACAGAACTCCTGGGCAGGGAGAGTGAACTCCTCCGGCCCTGGGGCCACAGGGAGAGATCCAGCTCCTCGGGCTGCCGGGGGTAGAACCAGCTCCACTGGCCCCAGGGCTGCGGCAGGGAGAACCAAATCCTTTGGCCATGGGGCAGGGGCCACCCCTGGGACTCCTGTCCCATCCAACCCCTCCCCTGTTCCTTGACGGCCCCCCAGGACTCCTGCCTCATCCACCCCCCTGTCCCCTGACTGCCCCCGGAACCTCTGCCCCTGACTGCCCCCCGCTGCCTTATCCAACCCCCCCTCCTTCCTGACTGCCCCCCCAGACCCCTGCCCCCATTCAACCCCCCTGTTCCCTGCCCTCTGACCACCCTGATCCCTATCCACCCCCCATCCCCTGACCACGCCCCCGAACTCCCCTGCCCTCTATCCAACCCCCCCGCTCCCTGCCCCCTTACCGCGCTGCCTGGAGCACAGTGGCTGGCGGCGCTACAGCCACGCACCGCGCAGCACAGAGCACTGGGTCAGGCCGGGCTATGCAGCAGGGCTGCCCCAGGAGCTCACAGCCCCGCTGCCCAGCAGCCCAGAGCATTGTGCTGGTGGTGGGGCGAGTTGAGGCTGTGGGAGAGGGAGAACAGCAGGGGAGGAGCCATGGGCTAGCCTCCTGGGCCAAGAGCTCAGGGGCTGGGCAGGAGGGTCCCGGGGGCCGGATGTGGCCCGCGGGCCGTAGTTTGCCCACCTCTGGCTTGAATTCAGCTGGAGATGTCCAGAATGCAGCTCCAGTAAATATTTTTAAATCTGCGGGGCAGAAGCCCTGAGCCCCAGCACCTCCCACAAGGCTGAACCCCCGGGCTCTGGGAAATACTCTGTGAGAATTTAAGCCCTGGGAAAGAGGGAACCATTCCATGGACACCACTGCCCCATTTTCCCCCACCTTCCCTGGTCTGCCAGGTCTGAGTCCCCTGTGCCCATTGAAGCTGGTAGTGAAATCTGGCCCCTTGTTCAGGATGTGGGGCTTAATTATCATTTCCAGTCAGGCCCTTTTACGCTGCTCTGGAAGTACAGAGGGACCTTAAAGGGCCTTAGTGGAATTGGGAATCTCTCCCTTGATGACTTCACTTCCAAAGAATTTTATTTCTACAGCAGGAATAAAGAAAACGGTGCCTAATTTTTCTCACCTTGGCCACACATCTGCAGTGCACCTTTTATTCAAGGACGCATGCACACGTACCACCCATAGCATGAAAGTCCTTTTACACAGTTCACTTTTCTAAGCAGGCCTTTGCTTCCCATTACATTGTATAGAAAGAGGGTTCAGGGTTCAGCAGCTGCCGCCCAGCTCTTGGTGTCGGCATCATATCCTCCTGTGTCTGTGCAAGAAAGGAGGCGTTTTGGTCAGGAAGTCTGCACAGCTGTGTTATTTATAGGCAAATATTTGTTTTTGGAAGGGAATAGCTTTGGCATTTATCTCCAGCGCACCTACAGATCAGTGTCGTGTGTGCCTTGTTGCTGCATCTCCACCAGCTAGAGAAAGCTGGGGAGACTCAGTTACCTCTTGAACCCACTTTTCTCGTCCATTAGATTTGTGTTGGCAGGGAGGGGTCAGCGTATACAGTGGAACCACAATGATCTGATCTAACTGGGACTGGGGCCAGATCGGATAACCAGAAATCTGGATAAACCAGAGAATAGGCGTCGGGGGCTCCCACTGTCAGCCCCACCCACCCAGGGCTGACAGAGGGAGCCTGAGCCCTCGCTGCCCGGGGCTGACAGCCCAAGCCCTGCCGCTGTCCGCCCTGCACAGCTGGTGGTTCTGTAAATATGGAGAGCTGGATAATGGAGACTCGATTTAACAGGGTTCTGCTGTATCTGGTTCTCCACAGCTGCCCATTGCTTGGCGTCATGGCTCTGAATTACAGTCTCTTTGCGCATGTCGCTGACGTGGCTTTTTAGCTCAGGCGTTTTAGCTAGGCTTCAGCTGTGCTTCATAGCAACAAAGGCTGCTCTACACTTGCCTCTAGCTGCTGCAGGGGTAGACTTTAGCCCATGGAGACAGAGGTCATGGTGGGATTCTGTCTCCAGTCCTGGGAGAATCCCGGGACTGTTCCTGGGAAGTGCATGCTTTGCAAATAGCTTCACCAGCCTTGCAGCAGTTCTTTGTGCCCAGATGGGTGTCCAAGGTACAGAAGTCTCCTGAGTTCTTTTCCCCACCCCTTGCTGCACACTATCTGGCCCATACTCTTTATGTCCTGCCTTTCTCACTCCGCTCTAATTCAGGCAGAGCTCCCAGTGGCGGCTGTAGGGTTTGCTTGCGTGTTTGGATGACCAGTTAAGAAGTAAGACGCTGCTTCATTTAGCAGCGGGTGAAGGAGAAGGAGCGTGTCAGATCCCATACTGCTTTGGGGGATGCTGGCAGGGATAACATCGCCCTTCGGTAATCCCTGTTTCTCATGGCACTCGCAGAGGGCTGGCTCACTTGCGTAGGGCCCTGTTGCCTCAGCATTACTCCCTGGCCCACTCCCCCTTGGTAGTAAGCGGGGCTGGCTCTAGGCATGGGCGAGCAGGGGGTGCCACCTCACTGTGCCGCTTGGCTGTCTTTTTTTCTCAGCCGCTCTAGAGGGCACCAAAAATGTTTTCCGCTCTGGCTGGCAAAATGCCTACAACTGTGCTCCCATTGGCTCCCTGCTAGGGACAAGCCCTTCCTCTCTGAAGTCTGCATGTTTGGAGCCAGGTCCCATGGCGGGCAGGGATCTGCCCTGTCTTCTTGCAGGATATTTGGAGGGAGGCACTGGCAGGGAGAGATGTTCCACCTTGCGTTGTTCCCGCCTTTCCTAGCCACTCTCTCTCTCAAGAAAGCAGTGCTCACCCAGGTCTTCATGGTCCCGAGGAGGGGGCAGGGAGATGTCACCACTCAGCTCAACTGCCTGTTCTGCACTTCGACAGGCTGCTGGTGGGTCCCGTAAATTGCACAACTCAAGAGAGCGATTGCAGTGGGGAGCCTCACAGTGGTGTATTAAAAAGAGCAGTGAGTAACATTTGAACGACTCTGGAAAAATATCTTGATAAGTGTTCACTTAATGGAACATATTTCAAGAATTCTTTTTAGCAGACTCTCCCCACACACAGCAGATAAACTTGTTCCAGTAGCTGTTAGAAACCCATTTTTTAAAAAAAATTCAGACTTAAAAATAGACACTAGTATGCGTGTGTTTGGCCATATCTTACTCATTTTCCTGGTTTCCACATTTCACTTTTGAAATGAAATCATCCCTCAGCATTTAACTAATGGAAACTTGTTTTCATTGCCAAGCTAGGTTCTCCTGCCATTGCAACTATTTTTCCAGAGGACTGGAAACACTATGTAGCTACCATACATGAAGCAGAATGGAAACGTTCAAATGCATGTTACCTCTGATACATATTTTCCAGAGATAACCATTGAAGTCCCATGTACCATGTTGCAACTAAATACATGTATTTTTCTTTTTGGGATAACCGCAAAGGGCTTGATTCTGATGTACACTTTTTGCTTGTCTACACGATGGGATAATGCACTCTGGGGGTTGATTTCTAGAGCACACGAACATGTTGCGCATTAATTGATCTAGATAGATCCTGCTGGTGCGCTTTTAACATTCAGGGACACTAGGGAATCTTCTTAGTGCTCACCAGCAGAGTCTACATGGGCCAATTAATGGCAACACATTAGTGTGCTTTTGAAATAATTCCCCCATAGAATGCGCTACCCCACAGCGTAGTCAAGCCCTCAGACCCCTCTTCATACTATTCTGCCAATGTAAACTGGCCTTAAAGTGTGAGTGCATTCCACTTGCACCCACTCTAAGACCCTTTTGCACTGTCAGAGTGATGTAAAGTGGTCTTAGCATAAATGAGAATCAGGCCCACCCTTTTTTATAAATGAAGTGAGAAAGTAAGATTTTTCACTTTATCCAAGTCGAAGTCCATCTGAAATGAAATAACATTTCTTATCGTTTTCATCTTAAATATGTAGTATGGTTGAGGAATGCAGTGTTCACTGTTGACTTTAGCTGCTGTTTTCCCCAAATGTGAGAATCAAGAAAAACCGGAGACTTAAAAAAATTGTGTGTGGTTTGTTTGTATAAGGATTGGAAAACATCTGAAGTTCCTTTTCACTACACGTATATGTAATCGTCAAGCATAGTTGTTTGACTGTCCTGGCTGCTTATTTAAAGGTCAGAGACTTGGAGGTGTTCCAATGTATATCACATACCATGGTTTTTCCATATAAAAATAGTTATATATGCCAATAATGTTTAAATTAATTTTTTTTCCAATTCATTTAAATTCTAGCGGTGAAGTATTTACACTTGCACAGAACTTCATGGAGCTCCAGACCGTCTCATGTGGACGGGTACAGGGACAGCCACAACAGTCTAAAGGAAAAAGGTTTTGAAATGCAGTTTGAGCTTCAAGTCAAAAGTCTTGTGGGGAAAAATAATGCATCAAAACATTTGCTTGTGGTGTGTGTGTGTGTGTGTGTGTGTGTGTGTGTGTGGTAACAAAGAATTGCTGGCCAAAATGTTGTAGCATGGAACTACAGGTGCTTAACACCTCTGAATATCAGGCTGCTTATTAAGGTGCCTACATACAAATTAAATTGCCTACCTTAAGACACCCAAGTTGGCAAATTGTGTCCTTCAAGTTACCAGATTCGCAGTACCAAAAAAGTCCTCTAGCCACAGAACGTGCCCATCACAGGTATGCAAGCTTTCCCACACTACTCCATTCCTGTGCCCTAGCTCTGATCTGGAGGTGCCACCTCACGGTGTGGGGAAGAGAACCCAGTCCCCATTGCCATTCAGTCCTGGCTTCACTGCTGAGATTCCCAGCAAAGGTAGCAAATAATCATGATGATGGGTTTTGAATGAGTCTTTTTATGCTATGCCTGTAGAAGTTTGTTTATCTAAAGCCTTGTGCACATGCAGAAATTACACCAGTTTAATTTAAATCGATTTTTAAATTGATTTAGTTACACCAGTGCAAGCCCCTGTGTGGATGCTCTTTTTTCAGTGTAAGGGCACATCTACATTGTGAGCTGGAAGGTGTACATTCTAGTACAAGTACTCCCATTCTAGCTCAGGGAGACATACCTGCCCTATCGCTGATTGAGCTAGCACACTGAAAACAGAGCGTAGTTGTGCTGGTGCAAGTGGCGGGGGAGGTGAAGTGTCTCAGATGGGTACGTGCTCAGGGCAGCTAGCCCCTCCTGCTGCTCGTGGTGTTGCTGCAGCTACTTTCTGTTTTTAGCACCCTCGTTTGATCAGAGCTAGCACGGGTATGTCTCCTTGAGCCGGAATTTGCACTTCCATCTCACAGTGTAGACACTGAGAATGACTTATTTCAATTGAGCTCACATCTGTTCCTAATCAAAAGCAAAAGTGAAATAAACCTGGTTTAAACCGTAGTAAGTGTCCACACAGTCTTTTGCACCGGTTTAACTAAATCAGTTGCAAAATCTCACTTTAAGTTAAACCAGTGGCACTTTCCTAGTGTAGAAAAGCCTTTTTCTTCAAGACGAATAGGAGCATCTATAATTCAGTCAGAGCAAGATAGAAGGAAGGAAGTCCTGTCTAATTACAGATACTGTGGTTATGTTGTAGGCTTTTTCTAGAGCATTCATAGTGCATCCTGACTGTTCTTTAAGCTGGTTGGCACAATCCATGCTGATGCTGAAAGTTTTTTAAAATAACACTTTACTTAGTTTACTTACCCAGCCCAGTGCAAATGAAAATACCTTTAAAAACTTGTTGGCCCTGATTCTTATTTCACTTCCATAGTGACTTCAATGGAACATATTCCTGATTTACATCAGCACAGGGAGAAGAATTGGGCTAATGTCAAATAAGAAGCAGCTGGTTACTATATTGCCACTGTTTTCCTCCAGGAAATTTGTTCACGAGCACCTGGAATTTAGTAGGAATGTATTTCCTTCTCTATGCTGTACCTTTCTTTGTATACTAAACAGGGTTCCCATTACAGTTTTGTGAATGTCGGAGACAGCTACTGGTCAGAGCACAAAAATGCAGCTGGGTTAGCCTTATTTTTTTAATTGATAACTTTTCCAGAGGGTTAAAGGTCCTAAATTGTTTTGGTGGATCATATGAAGTATCATTGATAGAGGGTTGGATTGTGTGTATGTGGGTGTCCCAACAAAATAAAATGAAAAACCTCTCTAAAATAGATTATCCGCATTATACGCGGCATATGCAGTTGGGCTGAGCTATGTAACGCACTTGTGGCTACATTCCCACCCAGCTGTGTTTCTTTTTAACATACCATGTGACTTAGTAAATATAGTGACTACCCGGCTAGAGATGAACTTGTTTCAGGGAGTTGCTTTTATGTAGTTTACAGGTGCCTGTAATAAAGCAAAGTCTGTTCAGGGCTGAGTTCTGGCAGGGAGCCACTGCCGGTGTGGAGGGTGCAGAGGAGAACCCCATTGGATGACAGCTCCTGGAGATTTGCACAAACACTGGGGTGGCTCTCCCAGCAGCTACGCTCTGTAACTTGCTGCAGTATGTACTGCCTCATCGATAGCCCCTTCACATCCCCGGTGTGGGTTTTTACTGCTACTGTTGGTGTTAGTATCTCCTGGTTCTTAGGGGTTGGTCTACACTGGGGGGGGAGAAGGGGGAGATCGATCTAAGATATGCAACTTCAGCTACGAGAATAATGTAGCTGAAGTCGACATATCTTAGATCGATTTACTTCGTGTCCTCACGGCATGGGATCGATGGCCGCGGCTCCCCTGTCGACTCCGCTTCCGCCTCTCGCTCTGGTGGAGTTCCGGAGTTGATGGGGAGTGCATTCGGGGATCGATTTATCGCGTCTAGACGAGACGCGATAAATTGATCCCCGATAGATCAATTTCTACCCGCCGATCCGGTGGGTAGTGAAGACATACCCTTAGGGGCCATGAGCACAGGAACAGGTATCATGCTAGGCCTTTGGGCAGGGTTACAGCAGGAGATTTAAGCACTGATGGTGAGCTAGGCATAATCTAACCTTAAAAGTATAAATGCATGGGGCTGTGCTCTAGCATCTGCAGTGTCAAATCTATTTAACCTGAAAGCCACTAACCCTGCAATGTCCATGTGAATAACAGTGAAAGCAGTCAAAAGAATACACTTTCTGGGCCTGATTGTCACTCTAAGGCCCCTTTACACCTGTCCCTGGTAGATTTAACAGGCTGTAAAGTAAATGGAAATGGCCCCCTGAAAATACAACCTGAGCAGAGACCTCTTTGGGTATGTCTACACTTCAGTGTAAGCCCAGGGTTTGAAGTCAGGCTAGAGGATAAATTAGAACAGCCCTGAGGTTGCTCTGATTTACACTGTTAACTGCGTGGATCCTTTTCCAACCCCAGAATATGGGGTTGGCAAGGCTACCTTTACTCCCTTGTCCTGTCTCTGCATCACAGAAATTCATATATTTCTAATACATTGAACAGAGAAATTGTAGCTTTAAGGCCAGAAGGGACCAGTCTGACCTCTTGCCTAACACAGGCCATAGAATTCCACTTAGTAATCGCTGAATCATGTCCCTGGTGTGTATAATTGTACTGTGCACCTAGTTATGCCAGAGTTTTATTCCAAGAAGCTTATTGTTGAATGAACACTGTTGAAAGGTGAATTTATTGCGTACACCCAGGCCCTCTCTGGAAAGCTTTTGGAGAGCGCTGGATAAGTGATGTCTCCCTCGGTTGTGTGATTTTAGCCAATTGATTACACCTGGTTTTGTACCACTTTGTTGAATGCTAAACAAATTAAAATGTCAGATTCCCAACCTATTTCCGTTGCCTGGTGTTATAAATGGATAACAGTGATCTCAAAGTGAAAGAATGTGGCTAACCACTGTCATTTGGGATCTTCTCAAGTACTACGGAAACTCCACATTCTTAAGGCCAACTTGTGGTATGCCAGCACATTCCAATACTGTGAGGTGGAAGGAATACTGGTAGTGTGTGCTGTGATTTGTATGACTGGGGTGGGGAAACGCTGCTTTAAAAATACTCTTAATTATATTCTTTCTCGGCGACGCATTGATGCCATATTTAGCCCATTACAGATGCTATGATTTTCACTTAAATGGAGCCCATTATCTTATTGACCTAGTTTTTATTTTTTGCCGTTGAAACGTTCTATTTTCAGACACTTCACAGCCGTTTCACATTCAGCTCCTTGCTCTCCTGCCTATCGCAATCTTTAGCTCTGAGTCTGGGAGCACAGATGCAGCACACGTTGCTGTGCAGCATCTCCCTGTTTGTAGCTGTTTTTGTGTACTTGAACCGGTCCCCTAATTTCCTCCGGCCACAAAGCTCTACGCAGCACTTGCCACTAGCCATTCTGTTCTCTCTGTTCCATCGGTCTTCCACCGGCACCTAGCCAAGTGGTTATGCTGAAAGCCGGCCTCTTCATGCACCCATACCCGAGAGGCCTTGAGACAGAGACTAAGGAGCGCAGAGGCCCCCTGCTTCCGTGGAGGGTGAGGAAGCTGCACTAGCCTGCCTGATGCCCAGGGTTGTCAGCCTGAGACGGTGACAGGAGCAGGTGCTACTCTGCAGCTGGGTTCTGGAGAGGCCCCGGAGGAAGAGAGGGCAGCTTGTTTCAGTGAGTTCTCTGCCCCTTCCACTGAGATAGTGCTGATCCTTTCCTGCATCGTAAAGCCCACACAGACTATTGCCAGCATGGGGCTGCTGGAGCTCCCCTCCATGGGGAGAGGGGCTAGTGACCAGGAGACTCCGACTCCCCCAGGGAGGTTAGCTGTCCGGTGAGGAGTAGTCAGGTAAGGGGGAAGGGTGTGGATGGGTGTCTTGTGTTGCCATCCTGTCCCATGTAAGCCTGTGGGGAGAGATTCCCTGACAACTCTGCTGCTGTCAGCTAGCCCGGCTTCATGAAGCAGAGGGGCTGCTCAGAGGTCTCACTGGCTGACAGAAACCTGCTTGTCGGACAAAGCACCTCCTTCGCCCACCCTCTCCCCGATCATTGCCATGCAAACCCACCACCATTTTTTTGCATAGGAACATAGGAGTTGTCATAGTGGACCAGAACCAAGGTCCATCTCACCCACTTTCCTGTCTGGCGGTGGGCAGGACCAGCTGCTTCAGAGGAAGGTGCAACTACCCCAGAGTAGGTAGATGTGGGGTAATCTGCCCCCAATAAAGTCTCTTTCTAGAGGTTGGCTTAAGCCCTGAAAGCATGAGGGCTTTTTTATCATTCCTGAATTTTCGTTGGATGCACTGTTGGCGCTCTAAGGTGAGGTGTGTGCTGGGGGAGAGGCGGGGGCACTCAGCCTCTAGACTAGAGGTCTAGCAGCTCCCCTTCCAATGACAGGGATGGGGGGTTTTCCCTCTCTGCATCCACCTAGTACTCTGCAGGGGAAGAGCCCAGCTGGGCCACGGAGCTGCGGCCATGTTTGGGGCATGCGGCGTCCCAAGGTCAGGTTTTAGGTCTTTCCCTTGTATGCCAATTCGCCGGGCCAGGTTCATTCTCTCTCTGGGTCAGGAATCAGTTTCTTTGGAGCCAGGAAGCTCTACAGAAACTGCTATGGACACAGCGGTGAAATGGGGGTGGACTCATGGATGGATTTAAGAGGCAGCCGCAGCTTGTATTAAACACAAGAGGGGCGCTAGCTGCTTATCACCCGATCTCTCCTAACCAGGCATTGAATTGGTTCCAGTGCAGGGGTAACAGGGCTCTTACCATATAACCTGTAACTCAGGGGAGCCTCTCCTCAGCGTAGCTGAAAGAGCCACATGGCCCCCGTTCCAGGAGCTGGGGCATGCTGGCCAATCAGTGCCCCTCCATCCCAGCTGGCCAGTAGGTGCCAGAAACTCCCAAGGGGAGGGTGAAGAGGTAACTGGTGTCCCTCTCTCACTGCCGGGACTGTCTCCCTTCACCGCCAGCCCCACGGAGGCAGGTAGGTCGCATTTGGAATATTTGGTCTAGGTGGGACTCACTTGACAGTCTAGGGGCCACAGAAACCTGCTCCGACGTCGGCCCTTGAGGTTCTGGGGATGCACAGTTGCTCCGTGCTTTGCTTTCAGCTGGGGGACGGGGTGGATTCCTTCTCCTTCTGATCCCCACAATATATTCTCCTGCACCAAACCAGGCTTTGTGAAAGGGTCTTGACTTAAAGTAACAGCGATGAGTGTGTTGCCGTCTAGCCTGGAGAGAATAAACTGTTTGAAGCACGGCTGCTCAGGCAGGTGGCTGTCTCTGGTGTGACTGTCCAATTTGTGCTGAGTTTGGTGTGTATATTTATAATTCTCCCTGGGTCCTGACCTAAGTTCCCTCTAAGCTGCCGCGCAGCGGCCTATTGAATGCCACGCAGGCGCTCAGGGCTGCGGCAGGGAGAGACGTCTCTCCCCGCCGGCCCCAGCCCAGCCCTGGACTGGACCTGTTGTGGCCGGGGGAGAGGCCCCCCAGCCCCGGAGCTGCTGTGGTGGGGAGTGGTGCCTCTCCCCCACAGCCTGGGTGCTGCTGGCTGGAGTCCTCTCTCCCCACCATAGCCCTGGGGTAGCTTGCACCCCAAATCCCTCATCCCTGATCTCATCCCACAGCCCGCACGCACAGATGGAGCCCCCCTCCCCCCCGCACCCCAACTCTCTGCCCCAGCCCTGAGCCCCCTCCCACACTCCAAACCGCTCTGCCCCACCCCCGCCACATGAATTTTGTTATGTGCACCAATATGGAGGTGCACATAATAAAATTCATTCCGCACAGGCCTGGGAGAAATTAGAGGGAACCCTGGTCCTGACACTCGCAGAGTGGAGCTGGGCTGTGTGCAGGTGACCTGACCTCATTGAAGGGCTAAGGAAGTCCTAAGAAAAATTGATGTGTCCATTTTGCATGTTAGTGAAAACGGCCTTCAGGAAAGGTGTTCAGTGCAATCTTTAACAATACAAGAGGCCAGAAGGTTTAGGTGAAGTGAACAAAAAGAAACTGTATCAGTTGTAGACTAAATCACTGTGGAGGATGTAATATAGTCTTGCATCTGAAGAAGTGAGGTTCTTACCCACGAAAGCTTATGCTCCCAGTACTTCTGTTAGTCTCAAAGGTGCCACAGGACCCTCTGTTGCTTTTTACAGATTCAGACTAACACGGCTACCCCTCTGATACCTAATATAGTCATGTGTCACTCTACGGTGGTGCACCAGAGGAAGGAAATTTTTGTGTATATGGAAACATGCCTTAGGGTGAGAGACTAAAGAAGCTCAATCTAATGTTTATCCCAGAGAAGGTTAAGAGGTGACTTGATCCAGAGAAGGCCAAGAGGTGACTTGATCATGGTCTAGGAACCTACATGGGGAAGTGATTTCTGACAGTAGATGGCTCTGATCTTGTAGAAAAAGACATGACAAAATCCAGTGTTTGGAAGCTGAAGCTAAACAACTTCAGATTAAAAATAAGATGCCAAGTTTTTACAGTGAGAGTAATGAGAGAACTCCACTAGAACAACTTACCTGGAGATGTGCTGGTTCTCCATCACTTGGAGCATATAAATCAAGATAGGATGTCGGTCTTAATGAATCATTATAACTCTAATAGAAGTTACGCCTTGGTGCAGGAATCAGGGGGTGGAATTCTCTGCCCTATGTTATGCAAGAGGTCAGAGTTGATGATGGGGGGATAGCTCAGTGGTTTGAGCATTGGCCTGCTAAACCCTGGGTTGTGAGTTCAATCCTTGAGGGGGCCATTGAGGGATTTGGGGCAAAATCAGTACTCGGTCCTGCTAGTGAAGGCAGGGGGCTGGACTCAATGACCTTCCAGTTCTATGAGATATGTATATCTCCATATATTATATCATAAGGGCCACTTATTATCTAGGGGCCTATGAATCTATGACTATTCTCTTTAACCTCAGTAAAAGGTATGCCTCGCTCCACAGCCCACATGTATTTTGATGCCACACTGGGGCCTAGGCACTAAACATATTTGTAAATACTGGCAGCTTCATGTCAAGGGCAGAGGGTCCTGTAAGCGTGGGGGTTTTCTAGGCACATGTTCATTTGAAAGCAGGGCAGAGGAGTTGAATCACAGCGGAGGGACCATAAGCTGGCCTGGAAGTTGGGTGATTTTTATCTCTTTTAATTTTTTCCTATGAAGTTTGTTTTTTTACTGCATCTGTCAGGGTCTTACTGCAGATTCTGTGCCCGTGTACGCTCCCACCAGCTTGTATTTTCAGTTTTTCTTTCTGTTCTGTGAAAAGCAAATCAATACTTCTTTGCTTGAAAGAGGATTTTGACTGCTTCATCTGGGGAAGGCATTGGCTGGTGCTGTTGTGCTCAAGGGAGGCAGAGAACTGTGAATGGGACAACCTGTGTACTGGCCCTGGGCATGAAGAAAGCTGTGATCTTCCTCAGCAGCAGTGCCACAGGAAGGTACCAGTGTGAGCACAAGGGGGCAGATGACCTAACTGCACAAGGCCTCTATCCCAGGTTACCTATAATCCCCTAATTACTGGTGAAATGTTACTGGCCTGTGCTGTTGACATTGCCAAATCACCCTTTGCTTGGATTTGCCCGGTCACAGGTGATGTACCTTTCCTTTCACTTGCATGTGGAGCTGGAGCTAAATTTTGTCGATTTGTCTCCCAAGACTAGTTTCCTGAAGTTGCAGGCCCTGGTAGGGCTGTAAAGATAAAACAAAGAAGCACAGTTACAAAGGGCCCATCCCATCCTGGGTCTATTCTTAGTCATGTATTGATACCAAGAGCATATTTTAGAACTGCAGTCATGTGTTTGCTATATCTAGTGTGCTGTGGTGCCTTTTTCCCCTTCCAGTCAAATGGAAGTGGTCTTTCCTTTAAGATTGTCTTTGTGATGGATCTTTTCTTTATGCATGGGCTTCATTTAAAAAACAAAAAACAAAACCCTTAATGGGATACAGTCAACTTGAATGTTTTTAATTGACGTATTTAAAATAATCCAGTTCCTGATAGTGCACACTTTAAATAGTGCATTGTAAAACAAACAAATAAAGCCCTTCCGTTTTTTTCTGTAAGAGCTTTTTCTGCTCCCATTTATAAAGTTATTTTCTTCTCTAGAAACTGTCTGATTGATTGACAATAAAACGGGAAATGGTGAAATTAATTAGATGTACAAAGTAAACAAACGTTTTCACCAACATCTTTCAGTGATGGAGATCTTAGGTGTTAATTGTAGCTATGGCAGCTGCAAAATTCTCAGACAGAAATATAATTTTCATGGTGTTGGTGTTCCTTTAACCCATGTGGACAGGAAACATTGTTTCATGGAATGAAACTGAATCGTGCAAGAGCGATTTTTTCCTGTTGAACAAATGAAAGCTAACTCAAGGCAAGCCCCATGCCGATTTTAATCTGCAGGCTGCTATATTACCTGTACAGACATGAAGATCTCAAAGAAATAGTCAACATAATACAAAGAATATGCCAATGGCATAGCTATTAAACAGAACGTAGCTACACACTGTATGATGGAAATACAACTTTAATCTATATGGGATAACTCATATTCCAAAGAGCTGCTCAAGACAATCTTTGCACAACTCCAGACAGATGGATGAGAGTATAAGATTTACTCAAAAATAGGAAATGGAGAAACCTCCCCTCAACCTTTTAATAGTAACTCCTCTAAATTACATTTTATTAACTCATTTAAAATACGATGCAGGCAAAATCTGTTTCTCCAGAGTGACTTATGTTGCAGTTAAAAACAGAAAGCCATTCTAGTCTGTCAGCCAAGTAAAACTTGGATTGCCTATCAAATCCAGAATTTCTTTGGCTAGTCATTGTATCTGGTCACATTAAAGTGTGGGAGCCAGTGCTTTGTAAACCTATTTTTCCAGCCCTTGTGATGTCACATTATCACCTCCTGTACTTGATCAATAGGCTTCCCTCTCACACCGTACCTATGCATTTTAATTAAACTTACATGTCTCAGGAAGTTTAGACAAAATGTTTTTTTTTTTTTTTTTTTTTAAATAATTGGGGCTGAAATTCTAAACAAAAGGATTTGTAAATATTCGGTTTGGGGTTATAAGCGAGCAACAGAGTAGCTGCGGAACCTCACTGATTCTAAGGGTCTGACCAGCCGTATGTTTTAAGCCGTTTTAGGCTAAATCCTCAGATGACATACATTATCATTGCTCCATTGGAGTCGATAGAGCTATACCTGTTTAAAGCAGTTGAGAGTCCAGCCTTAGGGATTCCAATGCCTTTGAGAGACTCTACCTGCATACTAATTCTGTTTTTAGAATGGAGATCCACTTCACATCAATTTTTTCAGAAATATATAGGAAAACGTACACGTTCCTGTTGCACTTGGAGCAGATCAACTGCTGCATTGCAGGATCCTCAGGAAAAGCAAGATTGGCACATGCATCTTTGGAAGTTGGTTAACAGTTACTATTTGCTGGATTTCAAAGTAGCAGCCGTGTTAGTCTGTATCCGCAAAAAGAACAAGAGTACTTGTGGCACCTTAGAGACTAATCCATTTATTTCAGCATAAGCTTTTGTGGGCTAAAACCCACTTCATCAGATGCATGTGTGTTCCATTCTATGCATCTGAAGTAGGGTTACCATATTTAAAAAATAACAAAAGAGGACACTCCACGGGAACCTGGCCCCGCCCCTTCCCCACCCCCACCCTGCCCCAACTCTGCCCCTTCCCCGCCCCAACTCCGCCCATTCCCCAAAGTCCCTGCCCTAACTCCCCCAGCTGGAGCCTGGGAGAGGAAGCGCCCAGCCGGGGGCGCAGGGTCTGGAGGCTGCCCGGCAAACCGTGGAGCCGGTAGCGCTTGGGCTTCGGGCAGCCCCCATACCTCCGGACCCTGCGCCCCCGGCCGGGCACTTCCCCTCCCGGGCTCCGGCTGCTGTGCTCCTCCCCTGAGTCTTCAGCTCTGTTTTAGAGCCAAGCTGCCCGAGCCAGCGCTACCGGCTTCTGGCAGCCCCCTTGCCTCCGGACCCTGCGCCTCCAGAGCAGAGCAGCTGGAGCCCAGGAAGGGAAGTGCCCGGCCGGCGGCTCAGGGTCCGGAGGCACGGGGGCTGCCCGAAGCCGGTAGCGCTGGCTCGGGCAGCTTGGCTCTTAAACAGAGCCGAAGTCTGAGTCAGGGGAGGAGCACAGCAGCTGGAGCCCGGGAGGGGAAGTGCCCGGCCGGGGGCGCAGGGTCTGGAGGCTGCCCGGCAAACCATGAAGCCGGTAGCGCTCGGGCTTCGGGCAGCCCCTATGCCTCCGGACCCTGCGCCCCTGGCCAGGCACTTCCCCTCCCAGGCTCCAGCTGCTGTGCTCCTTCCCTGACTCTTCGGCTCTGTTTAAGAGCCGAGCTGCCCGAGCGCTCTGGCTTCAGCAGCCCCCTTGCCTCCGGACCCCAGCCGCCGGCCGGGCACTTCTCCTCCCCGGCTCCAGCTGCTGTGCTCCTCCCCTGACTCAGACTTCGGCTCTGTTTAAGAGCCAAGCTGCCCGAGCCAGCGCTACCGGCTTCGGGCAGCCCCCGTGCCTCCGGACCCCAGCCACTGGAGCAGAGCAGCTGGAGCCCAGGAAGGGAAGTGCCCGGCCAGCGGCTTGGGATCCGGAGGCACGGGGGTTGCCCGAAGCCGGTAGCGCTGGCTTGGGCAGCTTGGCTCTTAAACAGAGCCGAAGTCTGAGTCAGGGGAGGAGCAGAGCAGCCGCGGGAGAGGAAGTGCCCGTCCGGTATTTTTCCCGGACATGTTCGGCTTTTTGGCAGTTCCCCCCGGACAGGGGTTTGATTGCCGAAAAGCCGGACATGTCCAGGAAAAACCGGACGTATGGTAACCCTAGTCTGAAGAAGTGAGCTGTAGCCCACGAAAGCTTATGCTGAAATAAATTTGTTAGTCGTTAAGGTGCCACAAGTACTCCTGTTCTATTTGCTGGATTGGTATTTTTATCTTACGAAGATGACAAAGAGTAACATATATGCATAATACAAAAAAGAATACAGATCCTTTAATTGGTATCAAAGCATCTCGGAAAATCCTGTCCATAATCATGAGATTGTGGGCAGGGCACACAGCAGGAATGAAAATCAGCAGAGATGGGCCCAAGATTATCCACTCTGCAAGTTGTGTTGGGAGGGGCTTTAACACCTGCCCACGCTTTTGAATGTAACATTGAAAGGAAATTTATGCTCTTTGTATTTGACGCCTTTACAAAGGGCCCTATAAGAATCACGAAATTCATTCTCAACTCTCAAGGCTTGATAAGACTATTGTGGGACAAGACCAGCACCAGCACAACAACACAAAAATGTTTTGAAGCTTGGAATCGTGTAGATGAATGACACTGATCCACCAGCATGCATATTACACCTGCATGGAGTACTGTTGAAGATAATGGGACTTTCGGTGGACATTAGGGCTCAAACTGGTGGTACCCATCTCAGGATTGGGATCAGTGTGGCCTGATCTACACTATAGAGTTGGGTCGATATAAGGCAGCTTACGTCGACCTAACTCTGTAAGCGTCTACACTAAAATGCAGCTCCCACCGATGTAACTCGCTCACGACACCCACTTAATAACTCCACCTTCACAAGAGGTGTAGCACTTAGGTCGATGCAATGTCAGTGTAGACACTGTGTTGCTTGTATCGACTGTTACTGCCTTTCAAAAGCCATCCCACAATCCCCCACACTGACAGTTCAAATGGTGCAAGCGCTCCTGGTGAGGATGCGCACCGCCGACACCAGGAGCGTAGTGTGGACACACAGAAGCGATTTAATTACTGCGGTGGCTGTATGGTGATGTAATTTAGGTCGACATAATTTTGTAGTGTAGATACACCCACAGACTTGTGGAAAAACATGACCTGCTTCTAGCACCATAGACTCATAGACATTAAGGTCAGAAGGGACCATTATGATCATCTGGTCTGACCCCCTGCATGCTGCAGGCCGCAAGAACCTTCCCTGGACTCTACCGTTGAAGTCCCCAATCCTGTGTTTTAGTGACTTCAATCGGCTGAGACCCTCCTGCTAGTGATCCCCAGAAGATACTCGGGGAAGAATCTATTTTTCTTGTTCTTCTTTGTCATGCGTAAGCCATTTAATGCATTACTGTGATGCTTTCATTGCAGTCAAATTATAAAAACCTGAAGCTCCTGTTGCATCAATTTAAATGATTGCTTTTCTGTAAACTGTTCAAAAGAAGAAGAGGGGGAAAATTTGATTCCGAATTATAGACATTTCTGTAAGCTAAGATCTTTCCAAAGCATGGACATATAAGAGAGATGTGCTATCCCTTTCATCTCTAGAGAATGGACATTCAAATCTGGCAGAGACAATTGACTAATCTCACTGAGATGAAATCTTGAATTGATTCTGTCTACATAATTCTTACCTCATATTTGTCTGTACCTCATGTTCTTTCTCCTCTCTCCAGGAAGACAATTAATGATGTTTTCTCAATGACAGTTCCAAGACTGGAACAGCAGGAGGGTTGCAATGTAAAACTGAAAAGCATTTACCACATGGTTTGGTCATACTATGGTTGGTTGATGCCAAAGCACTGTTAATCCTTCACCATCATAAGCACTAATGTCAGGGCTCAGAGTCAGCCAATACAGTGCCCTGGCATCTCTTTCACATTGCCATTTTGTTCTCCAGAATCTAAGCTTTCATTTAAAAAGAAAAAGTAAGTCTCTAGCAGTTACGATTGCTGGGAGCCTGGAAGATGTGACACAAGTGTAATGGATGCAGTGACTTTTGTCTGTTTTCAGAATCAGAAACAATCCTCTGAGAGATGTGAACTTCCCCATTCATCCATTGGAGGCTAACATAGAAACCCAATAGTTACAAGGCCGACATTTTAGGTGGGAGCAAAAAAAAATTTCTCAACCACCTCTGATTTTCATCACCTACAAGTCCGTAGTCCTGCTAGGTTAGCAGTAACTAAGCACCAGCCCACTTATAGAGGAAGGCTGTAAAATATAATCCCCAGATTTTTTAAAATAAGATTTTCTGTAACATCTTTGGTATATCCCATCCCATCTGATCTCCCTGGAGCTCATTCTCATCCCCTTCCTTACTCTTCTCCTTAAACCTTCACTCTCATCTAGCTCCTTCCCCTCACAATATAAGCATGCTTTAGAGCAGGGATCGGCAACCTTTCAGAAGTAGTGTGCCGAGTCTTCATTTATTCACTGTAATTTAAGGTTTTGCATGCCAGTAATGCATTTTAACATTTTTAGAAGGTCTCTTTTTATAAGTCTATAATATATAATTAAACTATTGTTGTATGTAAATTAAATAAGGTTTTTTAGATGTGTAAGCAGCTTCATTTAAAATTAAATTAAAATGCAGAGCCCCCCAGACCAGTGGCCAGGACCTGGGCAGTGTGAGTGCCAATGAAAATCAGCTCACTTGGCACGCGTGCCATAGGTTGCCTACCCCTGCTTTAGACTCTTCCATCTTACATCCCCCCACCTTGACCCCACTTGTCTCTCCAACCATCACCCCATATCCCCTTTCCCTTTTTACCTCTAAACACATTTAACACCTACTCTACAGTCTGTGCCTGGAATTCCTCTCCTCCAGTTCCATCCTAAACTCTCTCTATTCCAGCTTTCACTCCTGGTGTGCCACTGAAACCGCTTTCACCAAATAAATATTACTTAATGATGATGGGATGGTGTGGAATAAATATTCTAGGGGAGATTTTCAAAATCACCTAAGTGATCTAGGACCACAAATCCTATTGGTTTTCTGCACTCATCTGCACTTGTGGACCTGCATAATTCGCTGTACTGCTTGTGAGGAATGTGTCCATCCCAAATTCATGCTGATAAAACCATTATACCACACCATTGTGTATTCTGTTTAGTGACAGGGTCGATGAAAAAGTTCTCATTTTGCTGGCAGTCTGGAAAATGCCAGTATTCTATTGGCTGGACAGTGGTAGCTGGCTAGGGTGCATTCATAGGGTAACAGTAATGTAAAGGTGCTGTGTATTTAAAGAAATTCAGTAGCAAAAGTGAGCTTTTTGATTATTCTCTTCTTCTTTTCCCTTGGGCTAGATTTTGTTGATGACAGACAGATTTCACTCAGGTTGCTGAAGGCATAAACTGGTATCAACAGCAAGTTCTTGCAGTGTATGTTAGGTGAGAGTTCATGTATAGAACTGTTATTCCCTCCCTCCCAATGCCTGTTCATCTGGCATGGCAGCTTTTGTTCAGCTCTGAGGGGACATGAGAGAGCATGATTGTCTAAGACAGACTGAGTCCACTGGCAGATTTCTCTTGAGTGAAGAGTGTGAACAAATTTGCTCTGCACATCCCTGCTAGACAGAACAGCACATCAACTTTGCTAAGTTAGATCTCCAGTGCCCTAGAGAACAACAGCACCAGTCCCTTCTCTGAAGAGATGCTCGTTTGCATACAGCTGTCATGGAATCATAGAAGTGTAGGACTGGAAGGGGCCTCAGCAGGTCATCTCGTCCAGTCCCCTGCGCTCAAGGCAGGACGAAGGCATACACTGCTTTGGAAGGGCTTTCTCTACTGCACTGGATCCACTGCAGTGTGGATTGTCTGAGGATCCCTCCAAATAATTTTCTGCGAGACAGGACTAGTCTGCACCATCCCTGTCTTCCCACATCACAGTCCCTATGGAAAAGCAACATTTACGGGGAGGCTGTCATGCTGTCCATTTCCCGGCTCCAGAGGGGCAGCTTCAGGGGTGGCTCTTGAGTGTGTCTTTTCTCCTCCTGACACCTAGGTAGAGAGAGAATCAGTAATTGAAACGTTTGGTCTCTCTAACTGCAGACAGTTGCACTGCATTGCTTTTTTTTTTTTTTAAAGGGTACCTGTGCCAGAACAGTAGCTGCAGATCTTATGAAATCGGCCAGTAAGAAATAACAAACACATCCCATCAGGACATGCTCCTTCAGCCCACACATGCCCTCCATACCCACCTCTTCCTCAACAGCTTAAGGAAAAAGGTAGGCCCGGTAGAATGCCCTGAGGCTCAGGAAACTCGGGCTCTATCAGACCAAGGTGGGAAGCATGGGTGAAGGGCTGGCACTGAGAAAACGCAGCTACCCATGTAAACTAAGGCTGGGTGTGACGGGATCTGCTTACCCCACACTAGCACAGATAGGGTTAAGCCCATATTATTGACAGTGGAAGTCCCGCCTCCCTAGTGAGACTGGGCATGCTCCGAATGTTCAAGCTGTATAAAGGGAGGGAGCCCAGCTTATTCTGGGCTGGAGGCTGCAGGGGAAGGACCTGTCTGGGAAGCTCCTGTGGAGGGCCAGCCACAGCCCCTGATTACGCCAGGAATCAGAGCCACTCTGGCCCCACCTGCACCTCGGCGACTGGAGGAGCCATTGGAGGCGACCGGCCCCGCTGACCACCGAGAACCAGACATCTCATGGGAGATCCCAACACAGACTCTGGTAGGAAGTGACCCAGGGAGGGTAACGGAATGGTACCTCCCACCCGGGAAACCTCAGTGTGTTTCGGTAGGACCCCTACGCTGAGTCAGTGGCAAGCTGCTATGTCACTGTTAGGGCTCTGGGTTGGGGTCCGGTGGAGTCTAAGGGCGGCTTGATAGACTGTGACTGATAGGCCACTCTGCCCTGACCCTAGGGGTGTGGACAGTCACACCGGGGTTCCCCCAACATGCTATAAAAACTCCACGGCTCACCTGTGCCACAACAACTGCTTTTCTGTATATAAAAGCCAGGGCCGGTGTTAGGGGATAGCAAGCAGGGCAGAGGGCCCCATGAAGCTACATGGCTTAGGCTTCGGCTTCAGCCCCAGGTGGCAAGACTTGGGGCCCTGGGCTTCAGCACCATGCAATGGGACTTCGGCTTTCTGCCCTGGGCCCCAGCAAGTCTAATGCTGGCCCTGCTTGGCGGCCCCCCTGAAACCTACTCACAGCCCCCCAGAAGGCCCGGACCCCTGGTTGAGAACCACTGAACTAAAGGATTGGTTGCCTGAACACCTCTGCTGATCTCTGCTGCTACAGGACCCCACAAAGAGAGAGGCGTGCTTCAGGTAGGCAGGGCTCCAACCATTTAGGGCTTTGTTGCTCACCTTGAACTGCACCTGGAGAAGACCTGGAAGCCAGTGCAGAGCTCAGAGCACCTGAGTTAAGGATGTCTGAGCACACAGGCTACTGCATTCTGCACTAGGTGATGTTTCCAAAAGCTCCTCCGGCGCAGTCCCTTTCTCCGTGCATTGCTCTAACCCACTCTAAAGGTGACAAAGGCCTGGGTAACTGTAGGGAGTTCCACTGCAGCTTTCTAGCCTGAGCCTGAAGCGGATAAGGGCTGAACAAGACCTCTAGGTTGCCTTCTGTTCGCTACACAGGTTGACATGCTGTCAAGAAAGACAGCCAAATTAGCCTTGCTTTATTATTATTTATTGTTTGTTTGTATGATGGCAGCACTTATCAGGGTCCCGTTGTGCTTGGTGCTGTACAAACACAGAAAAAAAGATGTTAACTTACAGTCTAAGTCTAAGATGAGAGACAAGAGGTGGATACAACAACCAGACAGAGGCAGCACGAGGTAACAATGAGACCTTTATGAGGCCTCAGTCTTGCTCTCCATGCTCAGAAAAGGGCTGGATCATCCCTTCCTACAGAAAATCCTTCAGGGAGGTGGCACTTGGGCTTCCTGATAATTTTCCTACAAGATAAGAGGGTTTTTCTGGATGGTGGGGATTGGGAGAGTCAGGAATTCACAACTCTGTAGATCCTGGGAATCCTAGAGGAAGGAAGCCATCAAATTCCCAGAGGCAGAAAGGACTGCCTCTCTGCCCTGCTCTCTGCCCCAGGTGGCATTGGCAGGGGCCTACAGTTCTTGGAAGGCGTTGTTAATGGAAAGTCATTGAAAGCACTGAAATGCTATGGTTGAATAATGCATAAAGTTTGAACAAGCAATATTTGCATAAGAAGTGTTTGGAAAGATGTTTCTTCTTTAGAAGCATTGATGCTTCATTAATCTCTTTTAACAACGCTAGCCCATAAATTATATTTACATAATAGGTGTATTTACATAATGAGAGGTAGCTTAACTTGGGCGTTACATGAATGGGGATTAGAAGCAACTGTAGCCTCAGGCAGCCTGATCATCCTCCATAAGTGTGTACCAAACGTTCCAATTAGGGCTGTCGATTAATCGCAGTTAACTCACGCGATTAACTCAAAAAATTAATTGCGATTAATTGCAGTTTTAATCACACTGTTAAACAATAGAATACCAATTGAAATGTATTAAATATTTTTGGATGTTTTTCTACATTTTCAAATATATTGATTTCAGTTATAACACAGAAAACAGAGTGTACCCTGCTCACTTTATATTATTTTTATTTCAAATATTTGCACTGTAAATATGATAAACAAAAGAAACAGTATTTTTCAATTCACCTCATACAAGTACTTTAGTGCAATCTCTTTACTGTGAAAATGCAACTTACAAATGCAGATTTATTTTTTTTGTTACATAGCTGCACTCAAAAACAAAACAATGCAAAACTTTAGAGCCTACAAGTCCATAGAGTCCTACTTCTTGTTCAGCCAATTGCTAAGACAAACAAGTTTGTTTACATTTACGGGAGATAATGTTGCCCACCTCTTTTTTACAATGTCACCAGCAAGTGAGAACAGGCGTTTGCATGGGACTTTTATAGCCTGCATTGCAAGGTATTTATGTGCCAGATCTGCTAAACATTCGTATGCCCCTTCATTCTTCAGTCACCATTCCAGAGGACATGCATCCATGCTGATGATGCTCATGAAAAAAATAATGCGTTTTAACATTTTTTCCCTAATTCAAAACTCAAACCTCCCACATCCTCTTGTCACACGTACAATTCATATGCTGTGGCATGTGCTCTTCTACAGCCAGGCACATGCTCTTTGGGGTGAGCAGGTGCTGTGGATTCTGCTGGCGTTGAACTGAAGAGAGGCAGATATTACCACTGGCCGTGAGTATGTTTGTCACCGAAATTGGCCTGAATTGCTGCTGTGGTGACAAGTCCGGATGTTTGATAGGAGAGCTGAGAAATACACCAGTGCAACTGCCTGACTTCAACACCACATCTGGCTAAGGGCCCAGTGTGTGCTTGGAACCTGGGCTGCGCTAGTGAAACTGCAACACTAAAGTGTACAGTTTCTGCAACCTGGTGTGCACACTTCAAGATTCTATGTAACACCAGGGTGGGAGGAAGATCAGAGGGAAAATCTCTGTTTCCTTGTGGAAATTCTTTAGGTGGGAAGACTTTTCAGGCCCTGATTGAGCAAGGTCCATCAATGGCTGTTGGCCAGGATGGGGGGATGGTATCCCTAGCTTCCGTTTGCCAGAAGCCGGGAATGGGTGACAGGGGATGAATTGCTTGATTACCTGTTCTGTTCATTCCCTCTGGGGCACCTGGCATTAGCCACTGTCAGACAACAGGATACTGGCCTAGATGGACCTTTGGTCTGACGCAGTATGGCTGTTCATAGGACAGTGGGTAGGCATGTGTATTTGAAGACTGTGGGGTTTTTTTTTTTTTTTTGTTGTTACATAAAAAAGCCCTTTGTCTTAAATCTGTACTTGGGTTGGTTTTTATTAGAGCACTGAAAACAGAGCAGTTATTTGTATCTCCTTCATGTATGTACAATTAGAAAGCCCCTGTTTGGGTGCAGGTGTGCATAGCTTAGACGGACTTCAGTGGGAGGTGTGTGCGTATGTGCATGCGCATCCCAGGGCAGAATATGCTTCTTAGAGTCCACAAATCTAATGTTTTTAACATGCCATGAACTGTTTACAGCTCCTAACCGTAACACAGAAAAGGCCCTTTGTTAGAGGTGCTTCTACAATTAAAAAATAATACAAGCAGTAAAAGTCCCTGTGTGATGCATGGAGAAAATAGAGGTTGTCTTATATGCAGTCATCTGTCCTTATTTGTGCAATTCAGATGCAGTCCTTTATGCCTGGAACTGGGTTGGTTTTCAGGGTACTTAGCAGCAGCCTTGCTTATGCTCTGGGGCCCGAGCCTGTAGACCTTCGCTGATTAAGGGCCTGATCCAAAGCCCACCAAAATCAATGCGAGTCTTGTTATTGACTTTCTTGGCTTTGGGTCAGGCACTGATAGAACTAGTCCCATAGAGCGAGCACTCATGTAAGGGTATGCCTACACTGCGGTTAAACACTTTTGTGGCTGGCCCGTGTCAGCTGACCTGGGTTTGCAGGGCTGTTTAATTGTCGTGTAGATGTTCAGGCTTGAGCTGGAATCTGGGCTCTGGGACCCCACAAAGGGGGGAGGGTCCCAGCTCCTGTGCGTCACCCTAAGCCCAAATGTCTACTCTGCAGTTAAACAGCCCTGCAGCCCGAGCCCCACGAGCCCACGCCAGCTGACATGGGCCAGCTGCTGGTGTCATTTCAGTGTAGACGTACCCTAAGAGTGTGGAGAGTCAAGCCTTTAAACAGAAGTAAAATTCAATAAAAGCTAATACCTGGCCTCGCAATGAAGGGTGCATTGTTGAATCAAGGTGTTCAGATGGGCACTGTGTGCTGCTGCTAAGTGGAGGAAGAGGAGGCTGTCGGGGAGGAGAGCAGCTGTGCTGGCACACGTAGTGTCGCCTCTGTGATTTACATAGGTCTTTGGCAGCTGCATCCGAGAAAGAACAGCGACACACTTCTTCCAGATCTTCCTGCCGGCTGGGCTGAAAGCAGATCAGATTTCACCCTTAAATAACTTTCTTCTGTGCATGTAAAATGTGGCAGTTACAAGGTTTGAAACCTAAGTTTGGCTCTAGATTGGTTACTTTATCGAGTCAGGGATTGGTTATATTTATTCATTTTCTTTCTTTCTAATACTATTTTCCACCTGTCAAAAAAAAAAAAACCACCAAACCCAAAACAGCCCCCTCCACCCCCAGACTTCATAATACTGGGTCAGAGACTAGAGTCATTCAACATCCGGCTGCCTTCCACATCTGAATCCTCTGCTACTGTAAATCGGCACGACTCCATTGAAGTTAATGCAACTTCACCATTTGACACCAGCTGAGGAACTGACCCTCCATATATTACCAAGGGGGTTTCACACTTTGGACAAATATTTCCAGCATGTCAGGTTTGCAAAAAAAGCCTTCTCGTTGTTTGTTTGTTTTTCATAGTTTTTCCTGATGCACTTACTGATTTTCTATCATGACACTCTGTGTGTGTGTGTGTGTGTGTGTGTGTGTGTGTGTGTGTGTGTGTGTGTGTGTGTGTGTTTACATATAGGTGTATGTTATACGTATGTATATATATATTTTTGTGGCTTTATTCTTTGCTCCTTTCTAGCGTACTTTCCCTATTCTACTTGATCCTTCCAGTTAAATCTATTATGCTCTGTTTGTGGCATTGTGTAACCACCAGGCCGAGACTAGGCAGTTGTAAACACGGGATTACGATGTCCCCGAAGGAGCGAGGAGGAGGAGAAAGTTGGCTGTGAGGGCACTTGCTCTTAGTTGCTTTTCATGTCAAATGTTCTGCTCTTTCACTGTGCTTCGATATGAAGTGCTGGTTATAAAAGTAGCACAAACTGGGGCCAAATCCTTGGAAGCCGTACTCATGTGAGTAACCCTCTTAATGGGAATTCTGATATGAGTAAGTGTGGCAGGATTAAGCGCCCGTTTATTGAAGGCTTACCTATGCCAGTGTGCCCAGGATGGCTAGAACCGAAAGGAGAAATACTCTTAATTATGTTTAGTGTAAAGGCCCCAGGGCAGTGAGTACAGTCCTTCCTTTGGAGGAGTGTGTGATTCAAAAAAAATCATCACATCCTTTTCTGAGGATGGCAGGAGAGGCTGGTCCAGGGCTGAGGAGATGGATGGTACATAGAAACAGAAGAACGGCCATACTGAGTCAGACCAATGGTCCATCTAGCCCAGTATCCTGTCTTCTGACAGTTCCCATTGCCTATGGGAAACTGATGACTAGAGCTGCTTGGAAATACATTTTTCCCACCAAAAAATTCAATGAAAATTAAAAGTACTCATTTTTTGTTGAACATTTTCTACAATTGGGGGGGGGGGGGGGAATTTCATCCAATAATAGAACATGCCAATCCACAGAATTTTCAACATCTTTTAAATTTTTCAGCACCTGAAAACTGGAAAGTTTCAGTCAGTTGGGAGGAAAAAAATGGATCTGACTGAAAATGATCACCCAACTGGCCAAAACTTTTCAGCTTTTAGGTGCCACGCACCAACAAATTTATGAAAATGTTTGGGTTTCACTAGTCAAAAACCAAAACGTTTTTGGGGGTTTTAGACAGCAAATGTAGTCATAAGCAGACATTTCCCGTGGAAATCTTCATTTTTTATGAAAAAAACATTTTTAGTTGTAAAAATATTTTGAATGAAAAATTCTCTTCAGCTTTTGAGCAGGTGCAATACATAGACTAGATCAGCTCTGTTTTGATTCCTTCTTTCCCCTCTACCCCGAAAATCAAACGTTTTATTAGCTGGATTAACTGTGTTAGACGTGATGGGCCTGACTCTTCCCACACAGGATTCACACCAGTATTCCTCCATCTACTGCTGATGGAGTTACTCCAGATTTACACCAATGTGAATGAGGGCAAAATCAGGCTAGGTGGGTTTCAGTCAAGTTTGTGTGTTTGTGTTCTGTCTTAATTCTGGATTTACACCTGGATGGTGTGTGTTTTATGCTAGGTAAGTTGTGATGATGGCATGAGTGCAAGAGGAAATGAACACACACTTTCAGTGCAAAAACAAACAGCAAACCATCAGGAGCATTTAATTATGTTGGCATAGTATCTTCCTTTGTGTTTTTTTTAATCAGCTCTCCCCATTGACCTCATGTAATTTAATGTTCCAAATTTTATAAAATCATTAGGAAATGTTCCCAACGAAACAGTTATTATTACTTTTAAAAGTACACTGCCAGGTCTGTTTAGCCCCCAAACCTGAATCACAGCTCAGCATCAATAAATAGTTCCATGAAACATAACCTTTTTAAAAAGTCAATTACAAACTTTTTAGTTCTAAAGGAACCACATTCCTCTTTGATTTGCAACCCAAGCCCTGAAGCATCCAGCTAGGGTATGAGAACTAGAAAGTGAAACTGACTGTAAACAGAAGTGAAACTGACCCGGCCTCTCAGGCTCCAATCTGCATGCATTGTTAAAAGGCAATAGGATGAGCAGTGAAAGATGAGTTCTAACCTCACCTATTTGCCTTTAGAATTATCGCTACAGTAACACCTAGCAGCGACAATCAAGGATCAAATTCCCCATTTGCCAAGCACTGTACAAGTAAGGTGTGGCGACACGGCAGCTGGGAGTGAGCCCTCCAGCCTGGATATGCAGATTCACGCTAGCTCCGCTCAAACTAGCATGCCAAAAATCGCAGTGTAGATATTGCAGTAGCAGCAGTGGTTACCCACCCAAGTGACCCACCTGAGTCCAAGCCCACCCGACCCTCTGGTCCAAGCTTAGGTGCCTAACCCAAGCCACTGTCCAAGCTGCAATGACCACCCTGCTATTTTTAGTGTGCTAGCTCGGGCGGAGTCTGTCTACTTGGGCTGGGACACATGGTCCCAGCTGCAGTGTAGACATGCCCATAAAAAAACCAGTCACTGCCCCAAAGAGCTTCCAGTCTGCGGCCAATCCTGCAGCTGTCTCTGTGTGGACGCAGGCATCTGCTGCACTTTAGGATCAGGGGCCCAAAAATAGCAAAATGCAACAGGTGGAAGAGATAAAACAAGTTAAGTGGCTTTAACAAGTTGCTCTGCTACAAACTGTGAACTAGTTTGAATACTTTAATGCCGTTTTAGAGCAATCAATGTTTTTGCTGTCCTAAGGGGGAAAAAATAAAACATTTCTTTTACAAATGCATCTATTAAGTCCTCCTTCCCCACCACACACAGATGTCCTATTTTAACAAAGCATGTTCCTTGTAATATTGATGACTCAGCTATTCCCCCCCCCCCCCCCCCCCCCCCCGGAAGTTGTCATTTTCGTGTAGGATAAAAATGGGGAAAATTAGTACTCTCTCCACGTTGCACATTACGAAGACTCATTACTGGCTTGGTAGAGTGTTTTGTAATGGGAAATGTATTCTTACATGGCACTGGCAGAGTGGATATGTGACTAAACGATGACGTTAAAAGAAAGTTGTATAGGCTGCTGCACTCCTGGGTACAAAATGTAGAGTCCTGTGTGGTGGATTGTCCATTTCTCTGAGTTACGTGTGCTGGACTACCACAACATTGATTTAATCACGCTTTACAGCTACAGCAAAATATTTAGCTTCTTATCCAGAGAGGAAATCCTGTTGAATCATAGATCAGATCAGTTAAAGGACATTTTGTCTTTAGCATTTGTTCCGTTACTATTGCAGAGTTTTTTAGGTGCTGATGAACAGACCTAGTAGCTGTCTGTAGTTTCATGTTGCACGGCCAGCTTTAGTTCCTGGGTTCCAGTTGGCAGGCTCTAGGAATTTGGAGGCAGTACTCTGTCATGATGTTATTTTAACCATAGCCCTCAGGGGTAGAGAACATCTTGCTAGTTTGATCCCTTCTGAGTAGCCTATAAGAGCAGCAGTGACATGAAACGTGCACTTTACTCTAAGACCGTGTCTACACTAGAGTTTTATCGATGCAAGTTACGCCAACGATCAAAAACGGCTATAATTATATTGCTTTTGCATGTTCATACAACGCTCCTTCTATCAGTGGAGCACGTCCACGGTTGGTGCTCTAGCGTCAACAGTGAGAGCAGTGCACTGTGGGTAGTTATCCCACTGTGCAACTCGCCACCTTCTGCAGCTAAGAGTTGTGGGAAGGAGTGAAGCAAAGCGCATCATGGGTGTGGGCTCAATGTCCCACAATGCAGTTTTTTCTGCCCCATCATTCCATGGGCTTCCGATTATGTTTCACGCCATTTTTCAATGGCCTCCTGTTTACTGTGCACCCACCATCTCTGCCTGAAAGGATGGATCCTGCACTTCTCTCTACTGTTGTGGTCACTGTTATACACCCATCGCAGATGGTCATGCAGTATCATGAGCTCCCCACTGAACAGGACTCAGAGTTGCCTGACCTGCAGTGTGCCATGGAAAGAAATAACACCAGATTACTTTTGGCATTCATAGAGCAGCTGCACACAATGGACCGTTGCCTTTGGGCTTGGGAAACAAGCACTGATTGATGGGATTGCATTGCTGTGCAGGTCTGGGAGGATGAGCAGTGGCTGTAGAACTTCTGGTTGAGGAAAGCCACCTTTCTGGAACTGTGTGCGAAGCTCGTCCCAGCCCTGTGGCACAAGGGCACCAAAATGAGAGCTGCCCTGTCGGTGGAGACATGTGTGGCGATCACTGTGTGGAAGCTGGTAACTCTAGACCACGACTGGCCAATCGTGAATCCATTTGGAGTCAGGAAGTCCACCCTTGGGGTTGCATTAGTTCAAGTGTGTAGGGGCATTAATTGCATCTTGCTACGAAGGACTGTGAGTTTGGGAAATGTGCGTGAAATAATGGATGGCTTTGCGGCAATGGGATTCCCTAACTGCGGCAGGGTGATAGATGGCATGTATATCCCAATTTTGGCTCCAGACCATCTTGCGACAGAGTACATCTCTATGGTATTTCAGACACTTGTGGATAACCATGGGCGTTTCACTGACATCAACACGGGGTGGTCAGGGAAGGTGCCCGATGCAGGCATCTTCAGGAACACCGGCCTGTACAGAAAGCTCCAAGCAGGGACTTTCTTTCCAGCCCAGAAGATTCCAATGGGAGATGTTGAAATGCCCATAGTGATCCGGGGAGACTCAGCGTACCCCTTACTCCCGTGGCTCATGAAGCCTTACATGGGAAACCTGGACAGCAGCAAGGAGCACTTTAACAGTAGGCCAAGCGGGTGTAGAATGACCGCTGAATGTGCGTTTGGCAGATTAAAAGCTCGCTGGCAGTGCCTTTATGACAGGTTAGACCTAAATGAGGAAAATATTCCCATGGTCATAGCAGCCCGCTACGCCATATAATATTTGTGAGGCTAAGGGTGAAAAGTTTCCCCCAAGGTGGAGTGTAGAGGCAGATCTCTTAGCAGCTGATTTTGAGCAGCCAGATACAAGGACTAATGGAGTGGCACAATGGGGGGCTATTCGAATCCAGGAGGCTTTGAGGCACCATTTTGACAATGAGCATCAGTAATGCATCTTTCTATAAAGCACTCTCCATGCTTTGTTAACTTGCCTCCTTCCATGAAAATTTTGTTGATTGCTTCCTGACCATGATTTGTAGTCTGCAAATGTTCTAATTACCACTGTGTGTTAATTCCAGCCGCAATCACAGTGTGTGGGAGACACATAAAGATTGATTATCTTTCAGAGAGTATGTTTTTATTAAATACCAAGTAACAACACGCAGAAGAAGCTTGGTGGAAAGGGAGATTACAGTGATGGGCAGTCTCCTGATGTAGGCTGTCATAGCTGTGTGTAACTCCAGCTATCATTTTGGAAGCTGGAGTGGAGCGAACAGGGTACTGCGATGGGCCAGGAAGATGTAAGGAATGTGTGGGAGGAGTTTGGGGAGGGCACAGAAGCAGTTCTGTATCGGCTGTAGAAGGGGCGAGCATGGATGTATTCTGCCTGCAGCGTGATTAGGGACTTCAGCATCTCCGTTTGCTCCTCCATCACTTTTATTATCTGTTCCTGGCCCACTAAAATGTGCTCCTGGCTCTCCTTCCTCTCCAGTCTGTCTGTTTTATAATTTTCATTAACACACGCCCTGTGTTCTAGTTCTGAGGCATCAGAGGATTGGAGCACCTCTCAAAACATGCCTTCCTTGCTCCTTATTGGTTGCTTCCTTATCTGGCAGAGACGCTCCACCGGTGTGTAGGGGGTTCCCCTGAAGGCCACATCTGGAGAAGCACAATAAACAGAAGCATGATTGTTAGTGCCCTCACAGTATCGCATCATTATAGTAAAATACACCTTTCTCACTGTCCTTTGGCAAGCACGCAGCTTGGTGAACGCCCTAACTATGGTGAGTTTGGACCGTGGGGGTGGGGGCCGGCACTCAAGATGGGGGAGAAAAGGTCTTGACCGTTTTCTAAGGGGATCACTGCAAGAAATTAGGGACAAAATTGTAAATT
Source organism: Malaclemys terrapin pileata (assembly GCF_027887155.1). NCBI lineage: Eukaryota > Metazoa > Chordata > Testudines > Emydidae > Malaclemys > Malaclemys terrapin. The sequence continues at coordinate 144,404,409 of NC_071508.1, read as the reverse complement.
CTGCCACCATTTTTCACAGGCAGTGCTCATTAAAGCTGATATCTCACTCCTGAGGGTAAGCAAGGATGTAAAGGCGCATCTCCTGCATGCGTGCAGGTTCAGATCACGTTCCTAGGCTGCTCACCTGTGTGCTCCTTTGGTCCCTGCACAAGTGATTGCCGATTGGCGTAGGAAAGTTTCCTACAATGTGGGAAGGAACAAAGCGGCTCTTCCAAGTAATCTTCAGCAGAGGATTGGCAAATACCTCCAGGAAAGTTTCCTTGAATATCTCTGGAAGATTCCTGTGAAATCTTTGTGTATTAACACACTGTTCTGCCCCACTGCATAGCTGCACAGGGGAATGTGAAGCAGATGCAAACACAGCTTGTACATTTCTATTCCTTAACCCACTTCCAGCATGTATCAAAGCAAAGGACAGCTCTGCCTCATATAATTGAGCAGCATCAACTCAAAAAGATCACTTACTAGAGCTTCGCTGTCCTGCATCATGTGCATCGGAGATGGAGTGCTGGCTCAAACCCTCCTGGGTCGAGAAGAGGTCCTGGTCAGAGGTGAAAGTAAGCTGGTACGGTCCAATACGGCGTACCAGCAAAAGCCGGTATGCCATACTGGACTGGCTTTGCCAGACCGGTGATTGAAAGGGCTGGGGCTCCCAGCAGGAGCCCCAAGCCCTTTAAATCACTGCCCGAGGCCCCGGCCACTGCCGCTACGCAGTGGGGCTCCAGTGGCAATTTAAAGAGCCCCGGGGCTCCCCCAGCGGCCGGAGCCCTGGGCCCTTTAAATCGCCACTTGGGCCCCACTGCGTAGCGGCGGTGGCTGGGGCCTCGGGCAGTGATTTAAAGACCCCACCTCTTCTGGTTGAGGCCAAGCTCCTTCTGATTGAGGTCCCGCCCCCCCCAGCCCAGGACTCCGGTGTACTGGTAAGTCCTTTAAGTTACTTTCACCCCTGGTCCTGGTTCACCATGGAACAGCAAGTTCGCAGATGACACTAAGCTGGCGGGAGAGGTAGATAGATACGCTGGAGGATAGGGATAGGATCCAGAGTGAAGTAGACAAATTGGAGGATCAGGCCAAAAGAAATCTGATGAGGTTCAACAAGACAAGTGCAGAGTCCTGCACTTAAGACGGAAGAATCCCATGCACTGCTACAGACAAGGGACCGACTGGCTAAGCAGCAGTTCTGCAGAAAAGGACCTGGGGACTACATTAGACGAGAAGCTGGATATGAGTCAGCAGTGTGCCCTTGTTGCCAAGAAGGCTAACGGCATATTGGGCTGTATTAGTAGGAGCATTGCCAGCAGATCGCAGAAAGTGATTATTCCCCTCTATTTGGCACTGCTGAGGCCAAACTTGGAGTATTGCACCCAGTTTTGGTCCCCCCACTACAGAAGGGATGTGGACAAATTGGAAAGAGTCCAGCGGAGGGCAACAAAAATGATTAGGGGGCTGGGGCACATGACTTACGAGGCAAGGCTGAGGGAACTGGGATTGTTTAGTCTGCAGAAGAGAAGAATGAGGGGGGATTTGATAGCTGCTTTCAACTACCCAAAGAGGGGTTCCAAAGAGGATGGATCTAGACTGTTCTCAGTGGTACCAGATGACAGAACAAGGAGCAATGGTCTCAAGTTGCCGTGGGGGAGGTCTAGGTTGGATATTAGGAAACATTATTTCACTAGAAGGGTGGTGAAGCACTGGAATGGGTTACCTCTGGAGATGGTGGAATCTCCATCCCTAGAGGTTTTTAAGGCCCGGCTTAAGTCTTCCATTTCATTAGCCAAATGAGAATATTGGGCTAATGGTACTCGGATGGGACTGTATGCACCTTGGTAGAAAAAACAAACTGATGGCCTACATGAGTGGTTGTGACACTATAGACTCGTCTTATCACTACTAATCCTTCCTTATTAGAACACTATATTCAACCCCAAACATTCAAAAATCCGGAATCAGGCCCCTCCAAAATCTTTAAAATCATTAGATTTCTAAAGAATACATTTTGGTTCATTTTATTTGCCTTCAGGGTTTTGAGCTTTTAGGTGCACATTTTCAAGCTTTTCTTTTCAACCATGAGGGCAAGAAACTTCCTTTTTAAAAAAATTTAAAGCTGAGAGTCTCCTGTAATCACCTGATTCTGGGAGCTGGGACTTTAAGAAAAACACCAAATATTGCAAATCTTGCAATAAAATCATGAGAGTTGACAAAATTGTCACGGCCCGCCGATGGTCTGAGGTTTGAATTTACAGCTCAGTCACTATTCTACAGAAATGTTCGCTAATTGGCAGGGACATTTTCACTGAGGTGTGCAGGTGCCACATAGCCTGGCTGTGAAATATCTGTGTTGTAGTGGTAACTCGTGCTGTTTAGCATGTGCTGAATCAGGCTGTAGAGGTCTGTTTCTGCATGTCAGGGTTCTCCTGTGTTCAGTATACGTCAGGGGTGCGTGTGCGCTGGAGAAAGACGCACACAGAGTAAATAGATTATAGCACTGTGGCAATCTTGTGTAGCAATAGACTCCATGACCCTGTGGTTTGCAGGGATAGACAAATGGGTTCAGATGAATTAAGAACCAGGCCAAACCTCAAACTGAACCACAACCTTTTCCAGTGTTTAAAAAAGTTTGGCGAGCTCTTTAATTTTTGCCCTCCCTGGTTTGGGCAAGAAGTAAAACAAGCATAGGAAGGGCTATTTTTTGCAGTCTTTTTTCCGCCCTGTCCAGACACCACTTGAAATTTCAGCAAAAGGGGGTGAATTCTTAACTGAACCTTTTGTGCTATGCCCATCACAGATGGACCCCTGTCTTGAGAACTGCAGTGCAATCTAGTGGACAGAGCATGACATTAGCGCCCGGAGGTCCTGAGTTCCAGTCTCGTCTCTGACTTCCTATGGGTCTTTGAACAAGTTATTAGACCTTTGACAATACCTGCTTTGCAGTGGTGTTACGGGGGAAAGCTAATGAATGTTTGAAAAGTGCTGGGTCAGCACCAAGTGTCCTTATTGTGGAACACACTCTAAAGAGCCAGTAAATGATTCATGATTGGAGGACAGGACAAGAGGTACGGCTGGGGTTCCTTTAATAAGGGGGAGGTGACGGGGAGGAGGATGGTAGAAGTAAGTGGGAAATACATGTACACAGACCTAAGATTACATCAGATGAGGGCCAGGTAGGGTGAAAGGAATTAGCACCTGGTCGGAGAGCGATCGCAACGTTGCTTCTCCATGAGGATGCCCAGTGAGTCTGGTTTTTCTGGATGCTGTAGTGGATTAAACAAAGACCCACACCGGGGCTAACCTCACCTCCCACGTGCCAGTTGCACTAACCTGAGTCTTGTGGGGCTTTACTTGCACACATCTGCACCTGGGGCCAGAGTCAGCCCTGCTGACCCAGGAAAATGCATATTGCACCTGCCTGTTCCAATGAGGAGTGCCACGCCTGGGGGATCCATTCCAGGGGAAGAGCACTGAAGTGACCAGCCCAATCCCATCCCTTTCTGGGCCACATCAGTTTCCTGGTAGAAGGGAGGAGAATGTTGTGCTGCCACAGCTCACCTCCAGTTGGATTTTCTACTGCCAGAGCCTATGTTTCATAGACTCACAGAATATCAGGGTTGGAAGGGACCTCAGGAGGTCATCTAGTCCAACCCCCTGCTCAAAGCAGAACCAATCCCCAGACAGATTTTTGCCCCAGATCCCTAAATGGCCCCCTTAAGGATTGAACTCACAACCCTGGGTTTAGCAGGCCAATGCTCAAACCACTGAGCTATCCCTCCTGCCTCTCAGAGGCAGTGCAGTCCAGTGGGCAGGGAACTGAGCTAGGACTGAGACAACCAGAGTCCTTTCCCCAGCTCTGCCACTGACCTGATGTGTGACCATGGACAAGTCACTTCATCTCTCTCTTCCTCTGTTTCCCTTCCCACCTCTTGTCCATATAGACTGCAAGCTCTTTGGGGCAGGGCCTGTTTCTTACTGTGAGTTTGTACAGCACCAAGCACCGTGGGGCCCTGATCTTGGTTGGAGGCCTCTCGACACTACCGCACTATAAATCAATAGTAACAGTGGAGTAGACCCTGGAGTGAATCCACCCACTGGAAGCTTAAATGGGCAGTGTAACTTTTAACAAATGATCTAGTAACTGCCCAGATATGGCTGATATAAAACCCAAATAAAGCTACTCCTGGGCCATGACCTTCCCAAGATAATTATGTAGTTACCTTGATTGTCCTCTGTTAATTTACCGACCTCCACCTCACTTTCTGCCTCAGCTTTGGTAGCCTGAGGGATAGCGAGTATTTTGCCTCATGATCAAGGATGAGACACTAGAAAACTGGTAAGGGATCTGCTGAGGAGCAGTTTGCAGGCAGTGGGGTAGAAAATTTAAGCTGAATCCTTAAGGAAAGAGACTGTGGTTTTAATAATGTGGTTTTCACACCTTTGAAGACTGAGAAATCCGAGATCTTCACAAATATTGAGAGTAATTAATTGAAGCTTAAACAGGGTTGTTTGGGTGCTGATTCACACCCAGAAGCTAGAGGCTGATAATGCAGCCATAGTTGCATATATACTGTACCAACATAGAGCCATTAAATGTAGCAACCTGCAGAATAGGAGAGGACTTCCAGTGGCTCAAAACTCCATGCATCCTTCAAAGTGCAGAAGATGGCCTTCCAAAACTGCCCACTGCATTAGATAGTACTGAAAAGCCAATGGCCCATAGGGAAAAAGTTCTAAACGCTGTTTGATTTTGACTCCTATTGTCTGATGTATATTGTTGTATAACTCAAGGAGAAATGGGGTGTGGTAATTGCTAATGTGGTATTATTCAAACTTGGTTCAGATTAGCCGGCTACCTGGATAGGGTTAATCTGATGTGGTTGGATTAGCTTCAGTGGTTGAAGACACCAAAGATTTTCAAAGACCTACGGGATTTAAGCACCAACTCTCACTGAATTCCAGCTGCAGTTGGGCACCTGAGTTTGGCAGCTGCTTTAAAATCCCAGTCTAAGTTACCTATATGTAAGACCCTTCTCATTGTGTTGTTGACTGCAGACAGTTGTGTGTGCCTGGGGAGCTATCGTTCCCCCATGCCCGGATGAGCACTCACTGATATATTCTGAATGTCATTTCATCCACTAAAAGTCTATGTGGAAACAGGGAACCTCAGACGAGATTGTCTTTTTCAGCAGTTTCTATCTCCTAAATCATAACCTCTAAAGCTGGTCACTTGAGGTTCCCTGGAGGGCTCAGACTGTTCTCATTTCCTGTCTCTGGTTTCCCTGCTGAAGTGGGTTTGCCCTGTTGCTGCAACCTGGCTTCCTTAGAAACCAGGAATACCCTTAAATATCAGCATCTTATTTGCACCATTCCCAAGGACTATTGAAAAAATTGGGGTATACATCTGAGGAGAACTGGTTTGCAGGTTGGTAAACAGACCTGGAATCACACTATGAAAAATGGTGAGGACCTCCCTGATCTGCTCCATACAAGACTATCTAGATTGGCTTTCTAAAGGCAGCATGGCCTAGTAGCGGATATTGTAACCTCTTGGTTCTACTTCCAGTTCTGCCACACACCTAAGGTAGGTCTGCACTGCAAGTGAAGGTGTGATTGTCGCATGGGTAGCCATACCCAGGCTGGTTTTAATCTAGTTAGCGCGGGTAACAATAGTGTAGATGTGGTGGCACAGGGTTCAGTGTGGGCTAGCAAACCAGAATTCATATCCAGGGGCCCTGGCCTGGCAGGCTTGTACTCTGGCAGCTAGCCCTGTGCTGAAGCCCATCTACACTGCTATTGTTACCTAAGATAGCTATGTTAAAGCTAACACGGGTAAATCTACCCATTTTAACAACCATACCTTCACTTTTAGTACATAAGAACAGCCATACTGGGTCAGACCAAAGGTCCATCTAGCCCAGTATCCTGTCTTCCGACAGTGGCCAATGCCAGGTGTCCCAGAGGGAATGAACAGAACAGGGAATCATCAAGTGATCCATCCCCTGTCGCCCATTCCCAGCTTCTGGCAAACAGAGACTAGGGACACCTTTTATCTAGTTCTTTTTTGAACCCTGTTATAATCTTGGCCTTCACAACATCCTCTGGCAAAGAGCTCCACAGGTTGACTGTGTGTTGGGTGAAGAAATACTTCCTTTTGTTTGTTTTAAGCCTGTTGCCTCTTAATTTCATTTGGTGACCCCTAGTTCTTGTGTTAGGAGAAGGAGTAAATAACAGTTCCTTATTTACTTTCTCCACACCAGTCATGATTTTATAGACCTCAATCATATCCCCCTCCTTAGTTGTCTCTTTTCCAAGCTGAAAAGTCCCAGTCTTCTTAATCTCTCCTCATACGGAAGCTGTTCCATACCCCTAATCATTTTCGTTGCCCTTTTCTGTACCTTTTCCAATTCCAATATATCTTCTTTGAGATGGGGCGACCACATCTGCACACAGTATTCAAGATGTGGGCGTACCATGGATTTATATAGTGCAAATATGATAGTTTCTGTCTTCTTATCTATCCCTTTCTTAATGATTCCCAACATTCTGTTCACTTTTTGACTGCCGCTGCACATTGAGTGGATGCTTTCAGAGAACTATCCACAATGACCCCAAGATCTCTTTTCTTGAGCTAAATTAGACCCCATCATTTTATATGTATAGTATAAACATGTCCTTGCTTTACTGACTTGCTTTCTGGCCGTGGCTAATTCATTCAACTTCTCTGTGCCTCAAATTCTGCCTGTTACTCTCACGAGTGGTTGCACTGAAGCCAGTGGGACTAACTACATGCAAGACGAGCAGGATTTGGCCCTTGGTCTATCTGTAGAAGGAGAAGAATTTTACACCGCTTCTATTGAATACACCTCCGTGGAATAGGTAAGGATTCAATTACTAGGTGAAATCCGGCTTGCCTTGCTCATTTACATGGTCCCACGGAAGTCAGCGATGAGTAGGATTTGGCCCAGTGTTTGAGACTGTGAAGTATTATGGGATTGCTCGGTAGTATTACAGAAGAATCCACAATGCAAAGTCAGTGGCTCCTCTGATGGCAAAGGGAGTTTTGCCGTTGACTTGAACGGGGCCAGGATTTTGCGCTGTGGGTTTGAGGTTAAGCCGGACTGTCTTCTCCTACTCCCTCCCTTTTTACATATACATAGGGGGTTTTTTTATTTGTGAAATATTTTGCTAGGAAAGCTCATTGAGATCTGGCAGCCCAATGTTCCCTCTGGGTCCCTGTCCTTTAGAACAGCTTGAGAGATTGGTATGTGACAGAGCGAATCATGCAGATTATTAAGAATGATGAGTGATAGCATGAGGAATGGGTGGGAGAAAACTGTGGGAGGGCTGGGGATGTTCTCACTACAATTAACTTCCCTCTTTTGTGTTTCCTGTTAACTGGGGGAGTCTAGTGGATGTCGTTGCTTTTCCAGTCTTCCAAGATGAATTTAATTGTGGATGATTTCATTCTGCCCTTTTGTATGTTGTAGCCAGAGGTTTGCGTCACACAGCAGTGAATTTAGGCAGATTTTATTTGCGCATGAGTCATTGAGCTTTTCCAGCCGAATGTCACTTACTTGGAATTTTTGTCTGATTTTGTTTTTGTTTTCATCTCTCGGTGGTTTTCCACTGTGCTCTTTCACTACCCAGAAAAAAAAACGTATAGGAAAAGCTAAATCTGACTCCAGCAGGGCTTTGAATTGGCAGCTGACAAGGAGAGTATTATGAATGTGCAAAAAAGAAAAAAAAACAAAAAACCAGCAACAAAAACGGATGCTGTATTTTGCTCTGAGGGAGGGACTGTGGCCAAGTCAAATTGAGGACTCTAATTTGGGAGTGGTGTTATTACAGGTCAAATGGAGTCAGTTACTAGCTAAATTGAGAGGACAGTCACATGCAGGGGAGCAGTAAATGCTGATCACATGATTGTAGTACAGAGTCTCTTTTACAACTCACTTTTATTTTGTTTACAACACTAAAATGTCTACTTATTTTACATCAATATATTGGTGATTCCCGCCCCCCCCCCCCCCCCCCAGTCTCCAACACTTGCTTGCCCTTTACACAGAAGGGTTTATAAATAGACCAGCTCCTGTATTATGTGCAACTTCAGTCTCTTTATTTTTGTACTGGAATCTGTTCAATGATTAACAGTTTAAACCATGTGCTGTATATCAATACCTCCCATACCCTTCATATCTTATTTTTAGTATTACTTTTTTCCCTTCTAAATCCTTTATCCATGTTAGGCAATGCACTACTGACATTCAGATCATTTTTTTAGCCTTTGATGAAACGTGTCTGCATTTCACTGGAGCTGTTTCTAAAAAGTTTGCATGGAATATAAAAATGCCAAAGGAATATTTCCTGTGTGCCATGTGTTTGTGTACATTATATTCCACTGAAAACTATGAAGGTTTTTATCATTCTTGTGGATTAGCTTTAAATGAGGGATCTAGAAACCCCAGATTATTTTTAAATACAGTTCAGGTTCTTATATCCTACAAAGTTCCTCTAAAAATCTGAAATTAAATTAATGCAGGGGCATATAGGACAGTGGAGTTCTGATGTGAGGAAAAGTGGAGAGGGAATTCATATACATCTGGTTCTTCTAGTGCCCCTTAAAGCGGCAAAGCAAACAACGTCTGTAGCATCGCTTAGGTGCACTGTCTCCAAGAGGTCGTGGAGACTTATGGAAGCTTTCTGTAAAAAATGGCTGTTCAATGATGCCTTTAATCCTCTCTGACCCGGTCTATTGCTGTGCCTTCTGGGCTTGGCAGAGTCGTGGGTGGTTTTAAGCTGAATGCTGTTCAGTCTAAGATAACTTTGTGGCACTTTGCACACCAGCCAACGAAAGCTGTTTGACACAGGAGCCAGAATGGATGTCTTTCTTCTATTGAATCATAGAATATCAGGGTTGGAAGGGACCTCAGGAGGTCATCTAGTCCAACCCCCTGCTCAAAGTAGGAGCAATCCCCAGACCCCTAAATGGCCCCCTCAAGGATTGAACTCATAACCCTGGGCTTAGTAGGCCAATGCGCAAACCACTAAGCTAGGGGCCAATGGCAGTCCGTCTACTAGGCCTGACATCCCATGTTTGATGATTCCACTTCCTCACTATATTCATTGGAAACTGATAAATGACTTGTCCTCCTCTAATGGTCGGAGGTCAGCAGCCCACCCAAAGTAAAGTTTTTGGAGCCATTTCTAGATTCCTCTCTGCATGTGCCGTGACGTCCTTCCTTCCCCCTCTCCAGGGAAGGACACTCTTGCTTTCTGTGTTCCAGTGCCTCTTTCCTGTGCAGATGACCTGAAGCAGAAGAATGTATCACTCTCTGAGTGATTCCACAGCTGCTGCCCAGAACGCAACTGGACCACACTTATCGTTCTTGAGCTTCCGTTTGCCTTGAGTGAGGAGGATCAAGCTAAGCACCTTATAGTTTGAAAGGAGCCCTCCTCACCTAATTGAGGCTAGAAACAGGATGGCCCTGATGCACAGGAGTCGCCTGCCCAAGGAAGTGTTGAGGAAATATCAACAGGCCTTTGTGGGTAAAAGTGGGCTTATTCCTTAGGCTGCCAGTCCAGCAAGGCAAAGACACCCACGCTGGCTCCTGTGCCCAACAGATTGCTGTAGGTCTCTTGCTGCTGTTGGAGACCAGCTCTCTTGGGGATGACAAGGGCCTCTGAGTGAGGCTGCTTGTTTGTCACTGGCTGGAAATGTTTCTGTCCTCAAAAAGATGATGTTGGTTGGGAGACTAGCAAGGTTGGCCTAGTTCTGCTTTCGCTTAGAAAGTGGGTATTCTCGCTGTTTGTCATTGCCAGATATCAAGCTGTCTTAAATCCTGTGGGGAGTTTTTCCTAGTCATCTGTCCCTCAGAATGATCCTGGAGTCCAAGTTATTTCTGTGGAGTCTAAAGGAATGCTGCTCTCTCAATGGCTACCACCATGTTTCTGTCTGATTTACCTTCTATACTGTTTTGTACCTGTGCTTTGGGAGTAACTAGGAACCTTCAGAGGGACCCTCAGCCCATCTAGCTCTCAGGCTCACAATTGCTGCTGTTCCAGGATTGCCAGGTTTCTTTTGCCTGTGTCTAACCCACTCTGCATCCAGATTGTAGCATATGAGAGAGGCGAGTTGTGACCTTTGGATCATCCCCGAGATGCCTGGCCTGTCGAGTTTAGAACATTCATTTCTGACAGTGAGCTTTTTCCAGCCAATCACTCTAGCCTCTTGGCAAGTGTGATGTTCTTCAGAGTCCCTGGCTCGGCCCTGCCCCTCGCTGCAGCTCATAGCGGTAAGTGCACTAATCAGTTGGGCAGAATTCTCAGGCTCTCCATCTGTTGCTCAGGTTTGTGTGCTCTCCCTCCTCTCCAGATATTAGCAACACTTTCACTGTCACACCCACTGCTCATTGGGACCCTGTCTGCTGGGCCACAGCTTGTGAAATTAGTGCAGAGGATTATCTCTCCCGTGATGTGCTCGGAGCCCGTGGAGAGAGAACAGGCAAAATGTTGAAAGCAACTGAGGGTTTGCTACATGGACACTTAGTCTGCAGCAAGCTGGGGTGTAAATCTGCATCGCACTAACGTGCCACTCCCTAAGTCTCTGTCTAGACACTGGTGCCACGAACCAATTGTTCCCCAGTCCACTTTGACCTACTCCTGTTTTCAAAGGTTGTGATTTGGGTGCGTTAGAAAATTTTACCAGCATGTCTTTTCCCTTTTCTAACTAAGCCAGATGCCCTGAGGTGCTCTCCACTGACAAACGTCACATCCAAGTGTTCTAGTGCCAAGCTTAGAGTAATATTTCTAAGTAACTGTCCCGTTTTCATGGTATCTGAAGCAAAAGGATGCAACACTCTGGCCTAGAAACAAAACCATAACTTCCCACCTGATGCATGGCAAGAAAATTCAAAGTATCTGTGTATTTTGGTTTGGTATTAAATATTTCTTGGGAAAAAAAAGACTTTATCTCCCCCCCCTTTCCCCCCCCAAGTTTCGTGAACATTTCTGCTTTTGGAGTGAAAATCATAATATCTGTATCCAATTTCAAAAAGAAAAAATCCTGCTACTGGTACTCTCTCTCCAGAAGCACACTGAATGGGGAAGCTGATTGTAGCTTGCCATTAACAAGCTCTGGAAATCGATTCCTTCTGGTGTTACACAGCCCACCTTACAATAGCATGAGCACTGCTAAGTTTGCTACTTATGGGGGGAAATATAGCAAAAAGTAGGAAAATCCTTGTTCTTCTGCACACATTGTAGTTCAATAGAACCAGATTACTTTGTGGTTGTGGATGTCTCTATGAAGGGAGGGACAAACTGAAGGTTCTTCACTTTAATACAATATGTAACAAAATAGTTAATTTTTTCTTCATAATACCGTTTTTCTTGATGAAGAACAATGAGCTCCCTCCGTTGGCTAATTCAGCACCAGCTGAGGCCTACATCTGTGCATTCACTGGGATGGTTAAGTATTTGTTGTTTATTAGGCTATCTGGGACATAATTTCATGAAGAGTCCTCATGGCTTTTTTCTCAGTCTGACCTCAGTGACTTACCCTTTGTCTTTATCATCCCCAGACTTGCTGTTGTCTGGCTGAAACATCCCAACAACTTTTTGTTCAAGCTGAACATAATAAGTTAAAGGGCTGCTCCTCCAGGCTTTCCTCACACAAAATCAGCAAGTCTCCTCACGGGAGTAAGAAATACACCCATGTATTAGGGATACAGGCCTGGGCCCTAACTATCATTGCCCTGGAGAACTTAGTGGAAAGATGAGTTCCCAGCAGCACAGAACCAAGTTTTTCATCTCCCCAGACCTGGCTTCAAAAGTGAAAATGAATTTGCTGCTCTTATTCTAGTCCCCAGTGGACATTTGTGTACACCATGAAAACAGCACCCAACCTAACTCATAGTTTCAAGAGTGGAATAGCAGGATTGTTGTAGGGTAAAAGTGGGGTGCATTTACAGAGCTGCATCAACAAGCTTGCTTATGTGATGCTAGCCTCAGACACTGCTCCTAGTTTCTACTTTCCATAACTCCCTTTTCACAAACAAATTATAATGAGACACCCTATATATGTACTCATTTGTTGTTGAATCCTGTTCTCTGTGTATTTCTGTGTTTACATGGACATTCCTGGGGCATCAGTGAATGTATACCACATATATTCCGTACATGTATAACTACTACATCAGGCAACTATAAGATTGTTAACATTTTTGCTGATATCCATATGGTAGCTTTTTGACAATGCCTACAAGCTAAATTCGTCCCTAGCATAACTCCATTGATTCCGATGAATAACAATCAAAGGGATATCAGGGCTTATTCTGGTAGTTAACACCTATGAAACTTCTTAATCATAGAACCATCATGGAAGTTAAAGTCAGAAATGACCTACTTTAGTAAATGATCTAATCTGTGCTCATGTCAGTTCAGGAGTGTTCCCTACTATAGATTTTCTAGCGCTTTGTCTTTGTTTGCTTTCAACGCTTGTCTTTGTTTTACTATCTGTGTAGCCTAAAGTAGGGAGCTCTCAAACTCCTTCTTAGCATGGACCACATCTAATGGTCCATCTTCCTAGCACTAGACCACTTCCCCTGCTATTCTCCATAGCGTATTCACCTCTCCTCCCATTGCAGTCGCATAACTTCTCTGCAGCAACTGTAGCAATTGCTTATGTGGAAAAGGAATATTAGGAAAGTATTTAATGTATTTTTAGCTTCCTTTAATGTGATGTGGCAGCTGGAAATGAGGAGGGCCAGCACCGTGTGACCAGATAGCTTTCAGTGGATCACTGGCAAGTTTTCCATGGATCACTGGTGGCCCTTGGATGCAGTTTTAAGAGTCACTGGCCTACAGCGTGAGGTTGCTGGAATTGCTGTTGCAGAATGCAGATTCCAATTCTGTGTGGGAGTGTTTTCATGTTTGTTTGTGCAGTATTATCTATCTATATTGCCTCTCATTGTGGTATTGCTAACTCAGTTCTCACTTATCTCACTTATTTTTCGAAGATGGCACCTACTCTTTAAATGCTTTACATGTCCCAAAACAGACGGGTTAGAAAAAGAATGAAGTCGCTCCTGGAATGAGATACAGAAAGACAGTCACATAAATGACCAGCTGGAGCCCAATGTGAATTCCTTCATGGGTTCATAAATCTAGATATGGGAGCTTTGGGAGGTAAACAATAGAGCCCTAATTACCTCCTTTTACATTCCATGAACACTTCTGCTCTTTGATACTCTACTGAGTTCTGCTGGCCTCTACTAGCTTTTAGTGAGGCTCGAGGCTTGTTCTGGTAAGGGATCTTGCCTACTCTTCTCATAGAGGCCCAAATATTTCCATGTTTCTGCGGGCACATGAGAGACCTGCAGGGGAGGGGCTTTAGGGAAACAGGCCTCTAACAGATATCCCTGGCCTCTGGCAGATTCTCTGACATTTGCTGGGACTGGCCATGTCATTGGTCTGGGATAGGAATGGTCCCTGGCTGTTTTTGGCACAGACTAGAGCAGCCCCTGAGCCGGTGTGCTGCCCACGAAAGCTTATGCTCTAATAAATGCCTTAGTCTCTAAGGTGCCACAAGTACTCCTGTCATTTTTGCGGATACAGACTAACACGGCTGCTATTCTGAAACCTGAGGTGGGGACTGACTTGGCCCCCAGGATACAGTAGTCCAAAAGGTGGCACAAAGCCACCCTCTCTCCAATGCTTCAACTTGTATCTATTGAAATTAATGGCAACACTTCAGTGGTGAAGAATCCAGGTCCCATGACCCTGTGCTCAGCTCAGCTCCAGAGCAAGGATGAGCAGCCCGAAGGAGTGTAGTGGGGTCTGAGTTACACCACCTTATGCATCACTGCTGCATTGTCTGGCTCCATACACAGACTTCTTTAGAAATGGCTGTCAGTGCACTGGGTCCGGATGTTGCTCCCTTTGCCCTCAGTGGAAATTTTGCATTGACTTTTGATGGAGTAGAAGCAGTCCCCAGTGTTCCCAGCACAGACATTTAAAGTCAGTTTAATTAAGTGCATCAAATTCTGCTGTCTCTCAATATTGTGTGACTGACGAGTTTCCAACAGTCTTTACCATGAAGATTGTTTTAAATGGCGTCTGATACAGTATGGAAAAGGCACTAATTGAAGTTTTTATTCTATGGAGGTGAAGGATTGATAATTTTCAACAACAGAAAGAAGGGATGTTCCGGATGGATATACTGAGGGATTCTAAAAGCTTTAGTTGATTCGTTTTATTCCCATTTCATTAACATTGCTCTTTTGATGTCAAGTTAGCTCAGGAAGAAAAGATGAGACCCCATTTCACCCATACGAAATATAACATTTTAAAAGTTCAAGTTACAGGTGGTAACAATTACTAATAACTAATAATTTAAATATTTTTATCTGGATGCCAGTTGTTTTCCTGACAGACACTATCTAAGGATCTCTTCAGACATCCTCAAAATTCAGCCACTCCTGGGGTGGAATATGGCAGCTGTTTAACAGTACAGGGCAATAGTACACAAGAATTTAGGACAAGCAGCGAAGAATGCTGTATCTAACTGATAGTGCACCGGGAATTAGGTAGGGAGAAGGTGGCTCGTTACCTAATGTAATAGGAATTTAGACAGACTGGGCCAGATCCTCATTGGTGTAAATCGTTAGTTCCGTTGATTTCATGTCACTCTGACCGCTTACACAAGTTGAGGATTTGGCCCATAGAGGTTAATCAAACTACTTGTGCAATGCCAGAGGATCTTCAATGGTCACAAGTGGTCCGGACATTATTTGTTATGCCTCAGCTGAAAGGTGGTACATACAATAGCACAGTCCTCCCTAACGCCATACCAATCCTGCAAGGGGCTGAAAATTGTGGCATTTGGGAGCACCCAGCTCCTTGTAGAAAACACTCAGAACCTCCCAGGATCAGGCCCTACTGAGTAAAGCTTTGTCTACACTGGGACTTTCACCACCACTGCAAACCCTTAGAGTAGACACAATTTACACCAGTGCTGCACCAGACTGAAATTAGGGTAAACTGACCAGCACAAATAGAATCTATACTAGAAGTTTGCACCATTGCAGCTACACCAGCGTAGATCAGGCCTAGTAGTGCTAACTACTACGTCACCAATTTCACTCCCTTTGGTACATGTAGGCTTTCCTTTTAGGACTCCCAGCTAGCTACTAGCCAGGCTTGGCACTGCTTAGCTTACACGATATGATGTGATCACAGCCTGAAGGAGTTATGCAAATGGAGGGAAAGGCAAGCTGTGGCCGTCTGGAATCACTCCGGAGGGGTTTTGGACTACTTACCAAGATGCGTATTTTTTAGAGTTTAATTTTTTTCATTGAATTTTTTAATACCATTTCTACTTTTTCTCTTAGATTGCATCCCACTTGGAATATTGTTGCCATTTAGCAATATTGTTCAGTTATTCCATTTAGCCAATAACTTTGGGATGTGCACATCTAATTCTTAGCCATTTCTTCCCTGAACAAATTATCTGAATGCACTTGTGAGCCTTCTTTTATAGTAAATGTTATTAAACTGAAAGCAGGAGTATAATTAAAACAGCAATTTAAGTGTAATTTACTAACAACTGGAGCTCTTAAATGCACTGACTTGCCATTGTGCAGTAATAATACCAGACTTAGTATTTAAACATGCTCTCTGTCACTCCGAGAGTCCTTGGGCAGTTTTAAAAATCAGCGTAGTCTTTAATTATAATTCTTGTTACTTATTATAAGATGTCATCTAGTTTATAAATTGCAAATCATTAGTTTTTACCTCTCTGTCAATGCCCCAGATGACATATTTGTGTGCCCTCTTTGTGAAAACTGATCAACCATACATGGCAGTTTGAGGATAGCCTCCTTTCTGCTGCAAAACTTTCCATTCTGTTTTGAAAATGACAGGATTTGTGTTGAGCGGTTCTTTAAAAACACTTCACAGTGGTCTCATGTTTTGAAATGGTCCCTTTCAGGTGACTCATCTAATGAGATTAATTTCTTTGCGTACATGCTGTCAACTACTCTTTCCTTTCTTCCGTGCAGGGCTGATATTTTAAAAATGGAAGCTTGAGGCTTCCAGGCAAAAGAAAAAAAAATGCTTGTGCCCCCATGCACTCACGGTTGCTCCATCTGCATCTTCAAATTGCTGGACTGCAAGCACAAATCACTACGTAGCACCAAACTTGCACATACGTTGGCCTGATTTTCATGCACATTTGCAGTAACTGTGCAAACAGTTGCGTAGCCATGTGTATATCGACATTTTTCATGCATTCAGGTGGGCCTTTACCTTTTGAAAAGTATAGAGCCCTGCTGTGATCAGTCTTTTTCATTGGGAGCATTAGAAAATTCACACGTCTGGTATGTGGCTTGAGTGACTACGTGGCAGTCCACTTTGGGTTGACCTTTTGGAATTGATTTCTTATGGTCAGCAAAGGTTTATGTTCTCATAGTCTCCAGACATGGATGATATTCCTATTCATAAAGGCTTGGAAGAGGGACACTGTCGTATTTGATGGCTAGCCATGGGGAAGAGAAGATGGTGGCAGGGTAGGTACTAGAATTGAGCAGTGAAAATTTAGCACTTCAGCTCTCCTACCCTTGTTGTTGTTCTACTATGCAGGAATATTACATACAAAAATACGTTAAAAGAATTGTATTTAGGTTGCAAAGTTACCTAAAGGTGCGAAAGCACTCAAAAGTTAGGAGATGGCTGCCCAGGTAACCTTAATTCTGCCTCCTTGTACAACCATCCTGGGCACTGAACGTGGCAGGGGTCACGTGGAAATCATTGTATGTGATCATGTAATTAACGTTTATCATAATGCATATATACACAGAGACTGAATTAAGGTTGCACAGGCAGCCATAAATGTGGCATTTCCTAACATCTGAGCGCCTGACTTTACAAACTAACGTGGCATCTCTTTACCCACATACTCTGCCCTCCCGGCTGCATCTGCTCTGAGAGCTGTCAGGCATACCCAGTACATTGTGTGCTGCAACTCTGGCTGTGGGCTGAGCCCGGCTCTTTAGAACGTTCGTGTTTGGTTATTGATGTCCCTGAGCAATTAAAGCGACAGAATGGGGAATTATTATTTTCAAAAGCTTATTTCTCAGCCAAACTTAAATGGAATTTCATGGGACACATGAAAGGCACATTTCTAGCCTTGGGACTTTGTCCCCGCCAAACTTCAAAGCTCTGCTCAAACAATGGAGGGGATAGAGCTTCTCAAAATAGGTAGCAAGAATCTTGTAATGGAAGTTAGGTAGCCAAGTGGCTACCAACACCCCCTATAATGAGGAAAAGAGAGATACTGTAATATGAATAGTGTCTGTTTGGAGACAAACGGCTATAAAACACTGCTTGGGTAGAGTGACTAGATCTCTGAAACAGGAAATGGAGGTACTTTGCTTAACGTTGTTTTGCCAAGCTGGAGATGGGGAACTCTGAGAGGGAGTTTGGGCAGACTGGGAAGAGGGGTTTAGGAGCTGAGGGGAAGGAAGATCAGGACATGGGTACTTGGGCGTGATTGATAATTGGTAGGGAATTGAATTGGGGGCTCCTGTGGGAGGTGAGAGTGAGTCTGGTTGTGGGGAGTTGGTACCAGTTGGTTTTGCTGCTGGGACTGGGTGGAATTGGGAGCTTGTCACCAGGAGAGGGGATGCAGGAGCATTCCTTGGGAGGTGACCATGCTCGTGAGCTTCTCCTGTCTCCCTGGTCAGTCACTGCCCTGCCCATTTAGTTTTCCCTCCTTCCCAATGCCCATCACGTTCCCTACCCCAATGCCCTGCTAGTAGTGGGCTGTTTTTCCTTTGGCCTACGCTGCTCCCCACTGAATTGTACATATGCTAGGGGGCCAGGGAGCCTTTCTGACCACATTCTCGGTTAGGGTTACCATACGTCCGGATTTTCCCGGACATGTCCGGCTTTTGGGGGCTCAAATCCCCGTCTGGGGGGAAATCCCCAAAAGCCAGGCATGTCCGGGAAAATCGGGAGGGAGGGCTGGGCCGGGGTCGCGGTGCCGGGCGCGCGGTGCCGGGCCGGGAGCCGGGCCGGGAGCCGGGCCGGAGCCGCGGGGTCGGGCCGCCGAGGGGGTGCGCGGGGCCGGGGGGTCGAGCCGGGCCGCCGGGGGGGTGCGCTGGGCCGCCGGGCCGGGGCCGCGGGGGTGCGCTGGGCCGCGGGGCCGGGAGCCGGGGGGGGGTGCGCTGGGCTGGGAGCCGGGGGTTCGGGCCGGGAGCCGGGCCGCTGGGGGGGTGCGCGGGGCCGGGAGCCGGGGGGGTGCGTTGGGCCGGGAGCCGGGGGGTCGGGCCGGGAGCTGGGCCGCCGGGGGGGTGCGCTGGGCCGCCGGGGCCGGGAGCCGGGGGGGTGCGCTGGGCCGCCGGGGGCCGGCCGGCAGTGCTGGGCGGGCCGGGGGTGGTCGGCCGGGGGCCAGGGCCGGCACCCCAGGGCCCGAGCCGACCCAGGCTGGAGCCGCCGGGGGGGCCAGCCTGGGCCGCACCTCCTCCCCCCACACTCCCCCTTACCTGCCCAGGCTTCCCGCGAATTAAATGTTCGCGGGAAGCAGGGGAGGGGGCGAAGACTTTGGGGAGGGGGCGGAGTTGGGGTGGGGGAGGGGGCGGGGCAGGGGGCGGGGTCAGGGCCCCGTGGAGTGTCCTCCTTTTGGAGGCACAAAATATGGTAACCCTATTCTCGGTACTCTCCCTAGTCCCTGGGCTGTGTCTGGCCAAGGCTCTATTTGTTTTCTTTCTGTTATCAGTGTCTGATTTATTTGTCAGTGGTGCCGGGCATTTCGTGGTTTTTTTGAAATCCCAGTTTATTTCAGCATGCATGGTGCACTGTTTCCTGGGTCAGAAAACCACACTGTCCTCCTTCAGACTGTCTCAAGAGAGAGGATGTTGTGCAGGGGGGAGGGGGCTGAGTGTTTTAGGGAGAGAGGGCGGAAGATGTATGCTCTGTAAATTGGCGCATGTGTTGCGGGAGCAGATAGGTTGGAGGCACATGTCAAATGGGGGAGAGCCGGAAGGAAGACACATGTCATTGAGATGGGGTGCTCAGGATTCTCCTCCTCCACACAAGCCTTCCAACTTCCTTCCTTCTGTTGTCACTTACCTCCGGTGCCCCTGCCCACCTTAGTCCTGGCCCTAGATGCAGCTGCCTCCCCGCTGCATTCTGAGCACGCTACCACAAGGGGGGGTGGACCATAATCCAGGATATCCCGTGTGAACATACTCCGAATTCAGCGTGGAGGTGGGCAGCTGACAGGCAGGCAGCGCAGCTGGGCCGGCAGTTGGAATTGAGGTGGGAAGAGGATAGTAGGTGGTAAGCAATCAGAGTGGCAACACTCAGACAGCATGCCAATGATGTATTGAAATTGGAAGTATCTAGTTGGCGGACCACTGGGAATGCCCCACTGGAGATAGACAGCTGGTCTCTCTGCTGAATTTTCCACACAACAATGCTAAACTCTTGTGGGCAAGAAATAATAGAAAATATTCTGTAAAATGAGGGTAGAGTAAAATTGTGCCCTTTTAATCCCTACATTTCTACAAGGGGGGATGGCCCAGCCCCAGTTCTTTGGACAGGAGCCTGAAATAATCTGAACTGGCTCAATGTCTGAGAGAATCTGAACTGCCTCCATTTCTTGTCTTCCTTTCTTCCACCCTAAGATTAGTTTTGAGACTATGAAAATTCCAACTTAGGTTCAGCATTCAAGCAAGTGTGAGCCCAGCCTTCCCTTGTGTGCCTCCAAGCCTGCAATTGTGAGCCCCCAAGAAGAATTGTGGTGCAAATCAAAGTGCATTTTGCCCACAATCAAGTAGTTACAGCTGCCTGTGCAACTGCAATTCAGATGCATGTGGGGAAATTACTGGTGCATATTTTATGGGCGCAAACTTGCAGGCTCTGTCTAGACTAGCAAAACGAGGCGTATTTAGCAGATATAGAAGTTCACACATTTTAAATGATGCACCATTTAACACCTGCTGTAGACAAAAGGTATGTTTTCACAGCAGTTACGGTGTGATTGCAGATCCCATAGGCCGGGGTTCTCAAAATGGGGGTCGGGACCCTTTAGGGGGTCACAAGGTTATTACGGGGGGGTCGCGAGCTGTCAACCTCCACCCTCAAACCCCGCTTTGCTCCAGCATTTATAATGGTGTTAAATATATTGAAAAGTGTTTTTAATTTATAAGGGGGGGGGTCACACCTTGCTATGTGAAAGGGGTCACCAGTAAAAAAGTTTGAGAGCCACTGCCCTAGGCATACCCATGCTAGCTTTACTCTGGCTAGCACAGCTGAAAACAGCAGTGAAGAGTCAGCGCTGGCTGTACCTGGGCACATACCTGCATTGCTAGCCCATGCCGGGGCCTTGCCAACACATTTTCACTGCTACTTGTAGACACACTAGCTAAAATTAAGCTAGCGCAGATATGCCTACCCAAGATGCAGTCACATCTCCGATTGCAGTGCACACCTGCCCAGAGATAATTGTGTTTAAAAACATGATAGCTAGTCAGTCAAGCCACTGTCCTTGTCTACTCTAGGTGGTAAATGGTGTTTAAAAACATGTTAATTAAACACCTGTTAGCTGACACTTTTGCAGTGCCACCTCATTTCCCTAGTCTAGACAGGACCTTAAGGCAGGCCTATGCACAAACAGGGCCGGCTCCAGGGTTTTGGCTGCCCCAAGCAGCCAAAACCAAAAAAAAAAAAAAAAAGCTGCGATCGCAATCTGGGGCGGCAATTCGGCGGGAGGTCCTTCACTCCGAGCCGGA
This sequence comes from Malaclemys terrapin pileata, assembly GCF_027887155.1. Taxonomy (NCBI): domain Eukaryota; kingdom Metazoa; phylum Chordata; order Testudines; family Emydidae; genus Malaclemys; species Malaclemys terrapin. The sequence continues at coordinate 144,383,626 of NC_071508.1, read as the reverse complement.
GTGAGGGACCGTCCGCCGAATTGCTGCGGAATACCTGGACCTGCCGCCCTTCTCCGGAGCGGCCGCCCCAAGCACCTGCTTGAGAAGCTGGTGCCTGGAGCTGGCCCTGCGCACAAAAATGCACTGAAATAACTAAACTAGTTTTAATTCACACCTCTTGTGACCACAAAGATAAGACAGAACTAAACCCCTCTTTCTGTAGTCTGGGTGCTGTGACGTGAGCCTGCAAAGTCACACCATTATTCCGCTGTCAGACCTATCACAATGCAGTGCCAAGCAGCTCTTTGTCTTGCGCTAGCATTCCCAAAAAGGGGTCTCTTGATCACTGGGCTACAGCTAACGTAACTTGTGAGTGCTGCACGGGGGGAGGGGGATCTACTCAAGAGGGAGTAGCTCCAGTCATTCCGTAGGGGCTCTCTGGCCGCGGGGTAGAGAGAGGCATTGAGAGGTGCCCCTAAGAGGATATGCCATGATAGTGACTGTGACTAGAGCCCTGCAAATCTGCAGGTATCTGCTTTATATCCGCGGATCTCCGATGCAGATATATGTGGACCATTTTTGCGGATAGCAGCTCCCCCACAGCTGCCAGTGCAGGTCTCCCCGACCCGGCTCCGGCCGGGGAAGGAGGCCTCGGAGCCGCAGCCCGGCCATGGTAAGAGCTAGGAGGGCAGCTGTGGCGAGCAGCGGCAGACCCTCTACCTGCCCTGGGCGGGGGGCCCGAGCAGCCCCCAGCCTGTGTCTCTGCCCCCCAGGCCTCCCGCCCAGGGCAGGTGGAGGGTCCACGCTGCGGTTCCTCACAGCTTCCTGCCTGGCTTTTACCGTGGCCGGTCTGAGGCTTCGAGACACACACCCCCTGCTGGAGCCCGGTTGGGGAGAGCCGTGCGGGCAGCTGTGGGGAGCCGGCGTGGAGTTGCCGACCCGTCACTGCCCTCGGCCGCGTGGGGAGCCTGGGGGCAGGGACACAGCCAGGGGCGGCTCTCAGCCTCCCTCCGCACCACGGGCAGGTGGTTTGTCCACGGCGGCTCCCCACGGCTGCCCGGGCTCCCCAGCTGGGTGCCACACTGGTCTGGCTGCGGAGGTCCTTTGGGGGAGAAGAAGAGGGGAAGGGAGAGGGGTCCGCACCTATAAAAAGTGGACAGGTGCCCCCTCTCCCCCGCCCCCCAGTTCCAGCACCACTGGTCACTGCTGCACAATGACCTGTGGAGCTGTTTAGAGCCCTGGAAATCCACAGACAGTTTTTGCAGATCACGGATCAGCTGCAGATACACCTTTTTGTATCCGCGCAGGGCTCTAAGTGTGACATTCACTCTCTCGGCTTGCGGATATAAAGTATTGCATGACAATAAGGACATAAAAATTGCCATACTGCATCAGACCCGTGGCCTGCCTAGTCCAGGATCCTGTCCCTGAAAACAGTCAGCACCATCTGCGTCAGAGGAAGGTGCAAAAAACCCTGTATAGACAATTCTGGAATAAATAGCTCATGGGGGTAGTTTGTTCCTAAACCACGTCAATTAGAGATGATGGAAATGGAGTGGGTCATCATAGATGTCGAGAACACCCGCCCACAGGGAAAAGCAAAGGAAATTGCTCTTCCTCCTCTCCTCCAACAACCCTGCCCCATGGACCTCTTCCCACCACTCATCCCCAGATTTTTGTACTGATACTATCTTGTATGCTTATAGTCACTACTTCTGAGTGATGGGAGCCCCATTGGGACAATCGGAATGATGTGCAAAAGTGAAATTGCTGGCCTTTCTGGCCTATACACACATGCAATGTACTCAAATCACAATTCTGTTAACCAATTAAACATTTTTCTTTTTTGCTCGAGTTAGTATAGCTTTGTCACTAAATCCATTTCCACACCTCTGTCAGTTTGATATGCAAAGAGAAATCAGACAATTTGGAAGTGATATCGAAGAAATACAAAGTGTAGAGTTACACTGGGGTGAGGGGAGGAAATATCTCTGCACAAAGTTTGAGTTGGAATGATCAATGTTTCCAGAAAGCCATCTAGTGGTTTTGTGCTAAAACAGTTGTTTGCTTTTAAACAGGAATCTGAAGCTGATAAGAGTGTGTATTATGTTCTGAGAAACGATCAACGTTCGTACAAGGAAATATAAGTGTAGTGCACAAATTTTGGGCCAGTTTTGCATAGATTCTATAGCAGAATCCGAGCCTTTAAAAGTATGTTTTGGAGTGACTTTCTATATTTGAGAGACAGGGTGGGTGAGGTAATATCTTTTATTGGACCACCTTCTTTTGGTGAAGGAGAGAAGCTTTCAATCTACACAAAGCTCTTCTTCAGGTCAATAATTGTATTATGCCAATCAGAAATATTTAAATTGCTGGAAGTACCAACGCTTGTCTTTTCTGAAGAATTAGTTCGATGCTGTGTGGACATTCTTACGAACACGGGCAAATCTTCATCTGACATAGATCTGTGGAGCTCCTCTGACAGTTTACACAGGCTAGGTATTGGGCATGGGTAATAGTAGTTGTTGTAGGTTCTCTCTCAAAACTGCCCACTTCTTTCACAAAGAAGTAATCAGCTGGTGCTTCTGTAGTGAAATCATTCCACGGTTTTCAGTTGCAATTATACATAACATTCAGAGGAGACAAATTTTGTTATTAGTGTGTAGGTGCTGGGTGGTTTTGGTGGCCTGTGATATACAGAAGGTCAGACCAGATGATCTGGTGATCCCTTCTGGCCTTAAACTCTAGGACTTCATGCATTAATAATATTCGTTTTTCCCTTCACTGAATGTAATTTTTAATCTGTGTCTTTGAAGGTGTATTTCAGTGCGTTAGCACATGAAACTGTTTTCTGTATAACATGTAATGTTAAAAAACGTTGGGCCAAATTCTGCCGTTGGTTACCTCAGTGCCACCTCATTCAAGTCAGTAGAGTAATTGAGGGCAGAATTTGGTCTGCTAGCCAAATTCTCCACATGAGCAGAGATTAAAAAGACTGGGACTGTTCATCTTAGAAAAGAGACTAAGGGAGGATATGATAGAGGTCTATAAAATCAGGAATGGTGTGGAGAAAGTGAAGTGATATTTACCCCTTGATGTAACACAAAAAACCGGGGTCACCAATGACATTAATAGGCAGCAGGTTTAAAACACACATAAGGAAGTACTTTTTCTCACAACACACAGTCCACCTGTGGAACTTGTTGTCAGGGGATATTGTGAAGGCCAAAACTGGGTTTTCAACTGGGTTCAAAAAAGGATTAGATAAGTTCGTGGAGGATAGGTCCATCAGTGGCTATTAGCCAAGATGGTCAGGGATGCAACCCCATGTTCTCGGTGTCCCTAAGTCTCCAACTGCTGGAAGATGGAAGTGGATAACAGGAGACGGATTACTTGATAATTGCCCTATTTTGTTCATTCCCTCTGAAGCATCTGGCACTAACCGCTGTCAGAAGACAGGATACAGGACTAGATGGACCATTGGTCTGATCCTCTATGGACATTCTTATGTTATGTTATGTTCTTATATTAAGATTTTCAGAAATCAGTGGTAATTTTGGGTGTCCAACTTGAGATATCTTAAAAGGAGCCTAATTTTCAAAAAGTGCTGAGGCCCCTCAAAATCAGACGTCTTTGAGGGGTTTCAAATTGGGCACCCAAAATCACAGTTACTTAAATATGTGCCATAAAAGAGAATTCCACATAGCGCGGGGCATCTCGCACAGGAATCTCTTTGTAGCGATATATGTACCTTGTAGGAATCTATTTATTTATTTATTATATTTGTTTGCTGATTTCACAACTCTTCTTTTTTTTTTTTACCCCTCCAACAGGAATCATTAACCAATGGCAACAGGAATCCAAGGATAAAGTGATCTCCCTATTGTTAACCCATCTGCCTTTACTGAAACCAGGAAACATTGAAGCAAAAGTGGAATACATGAAACTGTTGCCTAAAATCCTGGCTCATTCGATTGAACACAACCAACACATAGAAGAGAGCAGGCAGCTTTTGTCCTATGCTTTGATCCATCCTGCCACTTCACTGGAAGACAGGAGCGCTCTAGCCATGTGGCTCAATCACTTGGAGGATCGCACATCGGGTAGTTTTGGCAGCCAAAACAGAGGTCGGTCCGATTCTGTGGATTATGGACAGTCACATTACTATCACCAAAGACAGAACTCTGACGACAAGCTGAATGGGTGGCAGAACTCTCGAGATTCTGGGATATGTGTCAGTGCTTCCAGCTGGCAGGACAAAAACCTGGGGTGTGAGAACGGCCATTTGCCCCTCTACTCTTCTTCTTCTGTCCCCACTACGATCAATACTATCGGAACTAATACAAGCACAAGTAAGTACCATGAACGTAAACCACTGCCGAGAGCCGTTTCCATCACATTTCTGTGGCATGTCCGCCCCACAGGAAAACATTTCCTTGCAGCACTTATCATATTAGAAGAGGGGGCCAGTTTTAGCTTGGCCCTGGAAAAACCCTTCTTTATACCTGTTTGCCCAGAATAGTCATTTTGCTGTTTTGCATATTGTAGGATTTTGAACACGAAGCTGCTTGGAACAAAGATTGAACAGCTAAGAGGCTACATAAGAGCAAAAATGTCCGTTGTTGAAGGCTGCCACTTTCCTTTCACGCTATTAACCCCCGTTTTTGGGTAACATTTTCAGAAGTGCCTAAGATTCATGTTCAAAAGCGACTGAGGCGCTTAGGTGCCTAAGTCTCATTGGAAGTAATGGAACAAGACTCCGAAGTACCTAAGTCCTTTTTGAAAATGGGACATGGCTCCTAATTCAGATGAGCACTTTTCAAAACATTAGCCTTTATCTCTATTAGGCAGAGATATGACTCTTATTGGTAACCTGTGGCTCTTAGCCGTGCAGTCTTCAGTGTTCTTTATTTCTAATGATGCAAAATTCTGCAGTCTTTCCCCATGCAAAGCTTTCACAGACTTCAGTGGGACCTACACAGTGGGCCCCAGAATTGGATAGTGCAGATATGCCCTGGCATGGTAACTGGCATTTTTAAACAGAGATTTATGTAGCTTTTGTGTGGCGATTTACCCAATTTACCCCCAACCTAAACTTTTGTGCCTGCTTACATCTTGGGTGGAGAACAAATGTAGCATTTTCCCAGTATGATTGGAGCCTGCTCTGTTGACTGGCGCTTGCTCTTTGTGTTGAAGGATGTTACGGGGGCTGGCATGCCTTTTACCCTGAAGAAAGGCAGTCTGTACACAGAGACCTTCCTTAAGATAGATTACAAGGAATTGTTGTGTCTTCGTACAGTGGGTACCAGGGTTTTACAAAGACAGTCCAGCTAGTTTTTTTTCAAAACGAGGTTTCTATCTCAGCAAATCAGACACTTGCCCTCCTCTCCCTGCCTCCTGTATACCTTTTCCTTGCTCCTCTGCCTACCTTCAACCTTCACCACCTCCCGCTTACAATGCTCTTACTTTCTAGCACTGACGGACACCTCCATCTCCACCTCCCATGCCTCAAAATGATCCCAGGACCCAACTGAGTGCTGGCCTTCATATTCAGGGCCATGTTCTCTATTGCTACATGAGCACAAGTACCTGTACTGTTAATGGAGAAGGTGACATCCTTCCCCAAACACCCCTGCTCCCATAATAGGAAGCTTGAGCTCATCCTTGTCCCCCCCACCTTTAACCCATCCATCTCCACATGCCCTTGGACAAGCCCACCCTCTCTCTCCCTCTGGTTGCACAACTATCTCCCACACAAATCTCCAGGCCTTCGCTGGGGAGCAGATTTAGACAGTGCTCCAGGTCATCCCTTTTGCTGACTCTGAACACACTAATTGTACAGAATGTAGAGGTAGCTTTCTGGAGGGAAAGCGGCTTGCAGTAAAGAAACTTACTTGTCTGTCAACCTGTGGAAATCCACAATGAAAAGTTCTGAGAGCATTAGAATGGTTCTTAAAGACTTTGTGGTCTCTGTGGATAGAAAATCCATGCTTGAACAATAAGAGTATAGCAGTCCACCAAGCACCTGACTAGGATGATGATGGTGATTGTGAAATGCTATGGGAGATTAAGGAGGCTACAAAGGCAGAAAACTCAGTTGAAATCTTGCAATATTATTATCTTCATATTGTCTGGGTGTGTGTCACGTCAGGAAGGGATACAGAGAGAAAATTTCTAGACACATTAAGTAAATGCTTCTTGGAGCACCTTGCCCTGGAACCCACAAGGGGAGAGGCAATTCTTGATTTAGTTCTAAGCGGAACATAGGATCTGGTCCAAGAGATGACTATAGCTGAATCACTTGGTAATAGCAACCACAGTGTAATTAAATTTATCATCCTTGTAGGGGGGAAAATGCCAAAGAAACCCACCACAGTAGTGTTTCCCTTCAGAAAGGGGAACTACATAAAAATGAAGAAGCTAGTTAAAAAGAAATTAAAAGGAACAATCACATGGGTGAAATGCCTGCAAACCGCATGGAGACTATTTAAAAACACCATAATAGAGGCTCAAACTAAATGTATACCCCAATTTAAAAAAAAAACAGTAAGAGGACCAAAAAATGCCACCATGGCTAAACAGCAGAGTAAAAGAGGTGGTTAGAGGCAAAAAGGCATCCTTTCAAAATTGGAAATCAAATCCTAGTGAGGAGAAACGAGAATAAACTCTGGCAAGTCAAGTGTAAAAGTATAACAAGGCAGGGCAAGAAAGAATTTGCAGAGCAAGTAGCAAAAGATACAATAAATAATAGCACATTTTTTTAAAGTACATCAAAAGCAAAAAACCTGCCAAACAGGGGCATCTGAATGATCGAGGTGCTCAAGGAAATTAAGGCTGTTGCGGAGAAGCTAAATGAATTATTTTCATTGGTCTTCTCTGCAGAGGGTATGGGGGAGATCCCTGCACGCAAGCCACCCTTTTTAGGTGACAGATCTGAGGAACTGTCCCAGATTGAGGTGTCAATAGAGGAGGTTTTGGAACCAATTGTTGAATTAAACAGTAATAAGTCACCAGGACTAGATGGTATCACCCAAGAGATCTGAACAAACTCAAATATGAAATTGCAGAACTAGTAACTGTGATATGTAGTCTGTCGCTTAAATTCGCCTCTGAACCAGATGACTGGAGGGTGGCTAATATAACACTTATTTTAAAAAAAATGCTCCAAAGGCGATCCTATTAACTTCAGAACCAGGCAGATTGGTTGAAACCAATAGTAAAGTACAGAATTATCAGACACATAGATAAAATGTTGGGGAAGAGTCAACGCGGCTTTTGTAAAAGGAAGTCAAGCCTCACCAATCTATTAGAATTCTTTGAGGGGGCCGACAAGCATGTGGGCAAGAGTGATCCAGTGGATATAGTGTACTTGGACTTTCAGAAAGCCTTTGACAAGGTCCCTCACCAATGGCGCTTAAGCAAACTAAGCAGTCATGGGATAAGAGGGAAGGTCCTCTCATGGGTCAGTAACTGGGTGAAAGAACGGCTATTCTTTCTCTCCTTAGCTCTTGTGACTAGTGCCCTCTTTGAGGTGGAATTTCAAATCCCCAATGATAGTTATGAATTACCGTTATTACGTGCATTGCTAAAGTGCCCATCCCCATGGGGTGTAGGCGCTCCTATGTATATTGGGCTGGTGCAGAGAATGCCATGTGGCAGGAACATTGCTCTCTCCTGCTGCACAGATTCTTTGCTGAAGGGTCAGACCCCAAGTGCTCCAGGCATGATGTATGTTGAGATTCCTGTGCGACTTCCCCCCTTTGCCACATCTTCAGCTAGTGCAGAAATGAAATGGCTCTTGCTGAAAGTACCTGCTATGCAGAAAATTCTATTCGGTTGTTTCACAGACTAGTCACCCAAGAGGGGATCGTTTTCATTAGGCCCTGGTGGGAGGGTGAGTGAGAGGCTGATCGTGAAAATAGCCGTGCGAAGGATCCTATGTTAATAATGGCCACAGCCTGTTTCACTTTTGCCACACTAGCTTCCTAATGGTCCTGAATGTTACTGCAGCCCTTCTCTCAGGTACTGTCTTTTGCATTGAGGCCTATATTGAATGAAGGATTTAAACCAGCCACAATAAAATATATGTTCATTACACCTCTGCACTGAGCTAGCAAGCACTGGTCACATCCCCCCCGGTATCCATGGCGTGACACCAAGGCGTCTAACCAGTCTCTGGTGATGAAGATGATCCTGTAGGTTTTTAAATGCATGGGAGATTTAAAGGAGAGGGGGAGTGTCTACAGTGCGCGGAGAGGAAGTGTCCATGTTGACAGGCAGATGTGCATTTTATTCTCTTCTTAGAAAAAGAATGGGGCATATTGTGCCTGGGCACAAAAGGGTATAAGGGGGAGCTTTTCTCCACTAGGTGCATCCCAGGGACCAGGCACAGTTTCACTCCCTGCCGTTTCCTGATCCCAGGGACTGCACCCTGCTAGCTCTCACCAGGGTGTGAGCCACCCCAAAGTGGGAGGGAGACTATAGGGTCATCCCTTCCCCCGACTGACCCGCAGGGAGTGCCTTCTGCACCCTCCTTAGGTGTGGCACAGTGGGCATGCTTCCCTGTATGGGCAAGCTCCAGGAAGGATAATGCCTCTGCTGGCATGGTGCATGCACCGTCTGGCCCAGTGTGTGCAGGTTTGGAATGACGCTAGATGAGATTGCTCTGTAAACTGCAGCATTGCTCGTGCTCGCTATTTGATCGCGAATCTCGCAATATTTGGCATTCTTAAAGCCCCAGCTCCCGGAATCTGGTGATCATGGGAGAATCTCAGCTTTTGTTAAATAAAAGCAAATTCCTAGCCTTCCTGGTTGTGCTGGAAAGCCGCCAGATGTGACCAGGCCAGCTGGCAGATGTGTGCTGGAAAGGCTCAGAACAAGAAGGCAAATAAAAAGATCCCTAAATTTATTATTGTTTTTAAAAATCTTGTGATTTTGGGGGGGGGGGGGGGGGGCGACTCATGGTTCTTGAACGCTTTGTGTTGGCAATGCTGAAATTATAAGAGGCATGTTCACACAGTGCTTTGGTCCCTTATGTTATGGGCTGAAAATGGGGCAGGTACGACACAGGGGGGACAAGTTTAGTCTCTGGGAGAGGAGGGAGAAGAGCTTGCTGTAGATGCCCTTTCTGAGTAGCTGAAGAGGAACAGAAAGACTGGGGGCACTGATCATCTGGTTTGAAAAGCAGTTGCTTCAAACTCTGCTAAGGAAGAAGAGACCTGAGACCAGAGTGGTGCAGGGCCACCCAGAGGATTCAGGGGGCCTGGGGCAAAGCAATTTCGGGGTCCCCTTCCATAAAAAAAAGTTGCAATACTATAGAATACTATATTCTCATGGAGGCCCCTACAGGGCCCGAGGCCTGGGGCAAATTGCCCCACTTGCCCCCACCGCCCTCCCCCAGCCCGGGCGGCCCTGGAGTGGTGATCAGGACATTTACCTAAGGGAAAACAGACATGAATAAGGCAAAACCAGGTTGGGGGAAAGTAGCTTCTGAGAAGATGGTTATAACATTCTGTCTACAGCAGGTGAATCATTGCAGGTGGAGATACCCGGCAAAAAGTTTTAAGTTCTTCTTCAAGTGCTTGCTCATGTCCATTCCATATTACGTGTGTGTGCTTGCCACATGCACTGGTGCTGGAAATTTTCCCCTCAGCAGTATCTGTAGAGGACTGGCTCTGACGCCCCCTAGAGTGGCGCCCGCATGGCTCCCCCCACCCTCATTTCCTTCTTGCCACCAGTGACGGTGCTGGAACGTCTGCTGCTTCGGCTAGTGTTGTTTCGTTTCCTGTTCTTGTGAACTTTGAAAACCTGTAATATAGTTGTATATAGTTAGTAGTTTCTTAGTCACCCTTAGTAGTAGTTCTCAACTTTTCATTGTCCCAAACGGGACTCAGCCCGGGGACAGGGCATGCCCCAGTCCCCAGGCTTTAAGCTCTGTGATTGCTGCAAATGGCGTATACCTGTCAGTGATCCACAGACCACATAAGGTGCTTAGACGAAGGGCACATAAGTGACAAGTGCCGTATCTGCAAGACCTTCAAACCTAGGATGAAGGAGCGCGATATCCATCTGAAAGTGCTCCCAATGGAGTCAGCACTCACTCCGGCACCGGAGCAGCAGTCTGACTCTACACCAAGCTCTGCGGCCTCTGTGCTCAGTCCTCCGCCGGCGCCATCCACGAACCGGCACCAGTCCCCCTCCACAGCTCCGGAGAAGAAGCTGAAAAAGACTGGGAGGGGAAGATCTCCTACCTCCCACAAGGGATAGGAGGGGGCTGGGGGTGAGCCACGACCTGTCCCAGGCAGCTCAACACCCCCTTCGGGAAGTTGGGCACCAGCTCAAATCGAGCGGTGCAGCCCATCCCATGCTTTGCCTGCGACCCCAGATAGAGGTGCAGGCCCTAGCCAGCTTCAGGTGCCGTGGACGCCCGAAGCTCTTCGAGTGGTTCAAGAAATCCTGACGCTCCCAGTGCCTCCCTCACCGGCTCCCGTGGTACCCCGGTCTTGGGGGAAACCCATGTTGGGATCTATGCATGTGTCCCCGCCTCAGCGGTACCGATCCCTATTGTGAGGGACGTCCAGCCAGCGTTCACCCACCCAAAGCCGTCACACCTCAGGACTGGAGAGGCAGTCTCAGTGGAGCCCTCTTCAGACCCCACACTGGGGGCACCGATTGAGGGACTCAAGGCGTACCTCGCTGATAGATTGGCGCAGACCCTCTGGGGCACGTGCCACTTAGCAAGAACTCCGGGACCAGCCCCGACCGTCTCCCAGGGCCCAGTACTGATCACGGGACCAATCTGACACCAGGGACCGTCAATCACTGAGCCGTCATCACCTGCAAGGAGGTCGCCCTACTCAGGGCGATCCTCTCGACGACTGGTCCGTATTAGCTTCAGGTCCCGTTTGATGTCCCAGTACCAGTCGAGTAGCACGAGGCGTGGATTGCCGGGTATCCGACGCAGAGCCGCTGAATGCCATCAGTCCCCAAGAGCCTGACCAAGACAGTCTCGCTCGAGTGGTCGCTCCAAACAGAGGTAGCCTGCATGATCTTCCAAAGGTGAGGAGCTCCCCAAGTGGGCCTGTTTGCTACCAGACAGAACAGGAAATGCCACCGGTTTTGTTCTCAACAGGGTCTGAGCAAGGTCTCCCTCCCTGATGCCTTCCTCCTGTCGTGGTCATGGAGCCTGATGTACGCGTTCCGTCCGTCAGCAGGGCCCTGGCAAAGATCAAGAGAGACCAGGTGCAGGTTATCACGATTGCCCCAGCGTGGGCTCGCCAGCATTGGTTCAGCACCGCTCATGAGCCTGTCAGTGGCCCCTCCCTGACCCCTGCCCAACCGACCGGACCTGCTGTCGCAGGACCATGGTCGGCTCTTACACCCCAACCTCGGGTCTATCCACCTCTCGGCATGGATGCTGCATGGCTGAACCCAGAGGAGCGGATGCAAGGAGTCCAACAGGCCCTACTGGAAAGTAGGAAGCCCTGACTTACCTGGCCAAGTAGACAATGTTTTCCCTCTGGGCATCCGAACGGGGCATCTCTCCCTCACGTTCCTCCATACAGGCTGTCCTGGACTGCTCGCTCCATTTGAGGAACCAGGGCCTGGCACACTCTTCCATTAGAGTTCATCTTGCGGCCATCTCTGCTTTTCACCCGCCAATCCAAGGACAGATGGTGTTTTCCCGTGACATGACAGTCAGATTCTTGAGAGGGCTGGAGAAACTCTTACCGCAGGTGCGGGTTCCTGTCCTGCAGTGGGATCTTAACTTGGTCCTCTCTAGGCTCACTGGCCTGCCCTTTGAACCGCTGGGGTCCTGCTCCCTTTCCCATCTGTCATGGAAGGTCACATTCCTGGTGGCGGTGACATCAGCGAGACGGGTCTCAGAAATTAGAGCCTTGATCTCAGAGCCGCCGTACACTGTTCAGTTGTGGCCCCACTTGGCCTTCCTGCCAAAGGTGGTCTACACCTTCCGTATGAACCAGGACATCTTCCACCCAGTGTTCTGTCCCAAACCGCATAAGACCAGTGAGGAGAGACATCTTCACATCCTGGACATCTGGAGGGCCTTGGCTTTTTACTTAGAACGTACCAACCCTTTCCGTAAATCAACTCCAATCTTCATTGCTACAGCGGATAGGTTGAAGGGTCCTCACAGAGGATTTCCAATTGGATCACCTCGTGCATAAGGACCTATTACGACCTCGCAGTGATTCCAGGGGCATATTCAGGGGGGCGCCAGAGCCAGTTCCCTACGGCTACTGCTGAGGGGAAAACTTCCGGCACCGGTGCATGTGGCGAGCAAATACACCCACAATGGAATAGACATGAGCAACGCATCTCAAAGAACATCAGTTACGGAAAAGGTAACCCTCTTTTCTAAAGTACTCGGCCCACTTTTCAAAAGAAACCATTAAACGATTTGGTGCAAAGACTTGTCCCTTCTGTTATGTTTGCACAGAGCCTAGCTCAGATCCTGATTGGGACCTTTAAGTGTTGCCACAATGCATAGAAATAAACATGGAGAGAATTATAAATAATTCCTCCATTTTCTGAAATGCTGAGACTTTTTTTTTGAAGTCACACAGAATGCAAAAAAGCGTCCAACTCAGCAGACTATCCCAGGTGATTTAGCAGAAGTGTGTTTTGCTGGATGGATCTGACAGGATTGGATTCCTCAGAATTGTTCTTCATCCTGGGTTTTTGTTGGGAAGCCCCCGTACTTGTCTCTCTCTCCCCGCTAACCCTTCCTATTCCATTTGCCTTTGCTCCCTGCTCCTAGTTCACCTCACCACTGCTGTGGCTTGCTGTACGTTACCTCTCCTTTATATCAACGCTCCCTCACATAACTTTGCTGCACAAACACCCCTCTCCCAGGCGAGCTACTTCCTGGCACATTACAATGACTTCTTTTTGCATTGCCAGAGCCCTCACGCCTGCCATCAAACTGCTCTGATTCCGCTGAAAGATTTATAGAGTCTATATTCATGGAACCTTTTCACTGAGTTTAATGCCAGGGGCAAGTGTACACGTTTATGAAGCCGAGTGGATTTGCAATGTATCTAAATGTTCCCTCAGCCCAGCCCCAACCTTTAATGTTACACTGTAACTTTGACAAACATTTGCTGTAATGGCTGCACTGGTTCACTGATCTCCTGTGTAACACTGAGCTCTAGCTGTGGTCCTATGTTTTTATTCCAGTGTATTTATATAACCACATGTTCCATTGAGGGAAGCACATTGTATTCTGTGCAGAGAACCGCTGGAGGGGCAGCGGCAGCCAGTCACTTTCCCCTAGCATCTTGCACTGGAGCACACATGAGAATTGCAGTGTTATAAGGTACTGACGTTCAAGCCGACTTGAGGTGGCAAAGCCTGCTGATGATTTTTGATGGCAACATGTTCTGACAATCTGCAGGCACAGCTGGAGACAACCCAGTTGTACTTCATACGCTCGTCCATAACCTTCCTTAACACAATATTTGCTTGGACATGAAGCACCGTAAGTCCACAAACAGATGCTAAAAAATAAACATGTCTAGTCAGCCTTTGTCCCAGCCCCTCGATTCAATCAATATGCCCATTAATCTTCTATTCCAAAGCAAATCCCTCAAATACTTAGTGTTTGTTTAGGTTTTTTTTTTTTTTTAAAAAAGTTCCCGTTTTATCCATAATAGCTTCTGTCCAGCTGGTGGTCTAAACTGTGTGTTCCAGGGCACAGACTTCAGCATGCCATCTCTACAAAGGTACCGCTTATTTCTGACGTCAAAGCTGGTCAAAGTCTTTCTCAGTGGAGTGGTGATCTCGCTCTAGGACACTTAGTCTGGTGCCATGGCCTATTATTGTTAAACACTGTTACGTTTCAGGTTTTAAATATGATCAATCGATGTCCATTAAAGAGTTCCCTTTGTGGTGTTTCAGTATTGTTTACTTCCCCATGATTCACTCTGGACTCAGAGTGACACACTGAGATCAGATTCCGTCCTGTCGAGTGGCTCAGCCGGCATTCCAATGGCTTGGGGACGTCACACTGCACTCTTCCTCTATTGCTAGTTTGCACTACTGTTGTTGTCTTATGTGATCAGAGTTGAGAAAATGGCCAGTAAAGAGTATTACATATATTAGTACAATAACTATGGGCCAAATTCTGTTCTCCATTCCAACAGGTGTAAATCTAGATTAACTCTATTGAATGGAATTACTCTAGGTTTGCACCAATGTAAATGATACGAGACTCCAACCCAATGTGAACAGCCGGTCACAACAGTCTGACAGTGGTCAATCCATACTGTCTGTGGGAAGGATAGTAGGTGACAGTTTTTCCTCTGTACTTAACTTAGTGTCCCATTAATAGATGCATCTGTTTCTATGGCTGGAGAACAGACATGGACATTAGACAAAACTTCCAGTAGGCCCCAGAGAAGGAAGAAACAAAGGGCCCTTGATTGCAGATACAACATTGGGAGCTCTTTATGGATTTGCTACAGTCACTGTTGTTTCGGGCTATCAGAATGTCAGCTCCCGGCTCCCAGACTGTGCAGATTCCCTACTATCCTTGGAGTGCGACAGGATGCCAAGCAGCAAACCTGCCCCTTTTAAAAAGCGACTGAAAAATTATGAAGTCCATATTTAATCAGGAAAAACTCCCATTGACTTTGGAGAGAGGGTCACCTGGGTAAAGACTGAATAAAATTGAATGAAGAACATTGACCTGGCCTGGGGATTGAATAGCAATTTTAGGGAAAAGTGATGCCAAAGAGAGAGATTGAAGAGTTGGAGGAAGAGAGAACAAAGGATAAGGAAGGCTAGTCCATATAGGGCCCTTAAAGGTCCAGTAGTTCAAGACACTGCTGTGTTCTCAGGATCATTGACATCATCGATTTTGTGTCCTAATATAATAGGACAGTTACGATGTCTGATTATTCTGCTCAGCAGTCCAAAAATGAAAATCATGAGCTGGACTCTTCTCAACTACACCAGTGCACTCCCACTGGGTCTGATTGTGGTCTCACGCTGTTGTAAATGAGAGCAGAATCTGGTTCATTAACTTCAGTGGAGTTACTCCAGATTGACCCCAGTGTAGCTGAGAGCAGAATCTGGCTCTGTGTTTTCTCACAGTCCCCCCGTTTCCTTACAAGACTATAAAGAGTCTGTTGTTTTTAAAATGTCAGTGACTGCATGTCAAATGCCAGGCCACGGAAAACATTTAGGCCTTGTCTTATACTTCAGTTCTTACCTGAGCTTGCAAGTTAACCAATTAATGATATGTTTGACTCTAAGCATGCTTTCTGTCTGCACATAACATGTTAATTCTTGGTTAGTAACCATGGCACCTTGCATGTGTCATTCCTACAGGGCAAGAACATGGGTGACTTCCTCTACCCAGATCACAGTGCTGTTATTTTGCAGTGTAGACAGGAGTGTACCCTTTCTCCTTACAATGTCTCTGTAACTGGTTTGATTGATTCTCCTTCCTCCCTGCTCTCTGTGCGATAGATAAAACACCCCGGAGTACATTGCCCCCATGTGTGGCTGATGCCATTCTAATGAACTTAACCTCTGTCTCCAGGGTGCAGGGCAAACAGTTCTGGAACTTTATGAAGCCTGGAAAGCATTTGTTGTGAAACTAGCAGTTTTTTCTAGGGATATTCAAACTTCTACTTTCCGCTACTTCCAACACATAAAAGAGCTATCGACACGTTGCACTGTCAGTGTCGATGAGATTGGAAAGTACATGCATGAACTGGAATCAGAATTTTCTGACAGATTTCAAGATTTCCAGCGATTTGGCCCAATGCTTTCTTTTCTAATTAAACCTGAAAAGTTCAACGAAAGCAACTTGGATTTGTCTGTATTTCAGTGGATGGGTGTTGGAAGATTTCGAAATGAGGCATTATGGGGTAGATGCCCAATTTTTCCCAGAATGCACAGGTTCAGACGCAGGCAGGATGATTGATGTGGGTTGCAAACTCATTCGACACATGGTTGCATTATGGAAAAAAATGACCAGCCATGGTTGTTGCGGCTGAGTTAGAGGATAATTACAAAATGACCTGGTTCCAAAATCACGGTTACATTTGCAGTGTAAATTGAGCTTTAAAAAAATTCCAACACGAAACAATGAAAACTAAAGATCCTTTCTGCGTAAACCAAAGGGGCAGTTGTGAAGAGCTGCCTTTTCTCAATGTGATTCTTACTGTGCCAGCCTTCACAAAGACAAACTGTCTGTAATTTGCCCTCTCTGTTCTTGTACCTACCCAAACACAATTCCTTTTAAAGTTATTAATGCATTATTAAATATTCTGCTGTGCAGCTGGCAATGGAATGAGCAGAGTCTTTTAAAAACTCAATTTAATAAAACCAGTACAAACCTTTGGCTCCTCTCTCAAGATGTATGACAGAGAGGTAAGAAATGAAAGTTCCAGACCAATAGTTCATTACATTCAGGCACTCACTTTTTTTGCCTATGTAATTGGTTCCACCTGAAAATGATCTTGCTGCATAAGAGTTTTCATTTGTCAACTGGAAATATCGTACAGTTTAACTCCGTATTCACTGTTAAGAAGCAAATTTACTCTACACCCTTTGCCTTCAGGGGAAAGGGAGCACCCTAGACTGACACTGAAGAGTTAGGGGTTCTGTTCCCACCTCTGCCAGACACTTCCTGTTGCTCGGTGCCCTACTCCCAATATATAACATAGGACTAATTTTGCTTCCTTTGTCTTTTTGGGGTGGGATTTTTCACAAGTGCTTATTGTTGGCCTCACTTTGCTCCCGCTGAAGTCAGTGTTAAAATCCCAGTGGGCTGTGAGCTCGGAGGAGCAGGGACTGTCTCACTTTGTATATGTACAGCCCCTAGTGCTGTGGAGCCTCTAGATGTTACTGTAATGAGAATAATAATTTACTCCCAAATGCTCTAATTAAAGTAAGGGTCTGCCAGCCTCACTCACAATGAGTAATGCCTCGCCATGCAAGAAGTCCCTTTGGTTTATTAAGGAGGGCATAAATATGAGGATAAATGCAAAAAAGACTCTTCCATGCAACAAGGCTGAGAAATCAAACACTGAACTCAGTAAATTCCTAAAGTTGTGGCCTCTCCTACAGTGTTAACTTGGCACACCACACAACCTATAATATTAAATGAGCAACATTCATAACATAAACAATAATATATCCAAGTTTATATTGGCATCACCAGAGGTGCTCAGGGGAATCCACTGCATCTCTGCCCCCGCCCTCAGATCAGTTCTATTTAGTGTGGATTGACTTAAAACAAAGTGATTTAAATCACCGATTAAAACCAGCAAACCAGAAGCCTCCATTTAAATCATCGATTCTAATCATGTTTTGCATTTGTTGTACCTTTTTAGTTATTTTCCTAAAGAAAAGTTGGTCTGATTGGTTGGTAACCATTAAAACTTGTTGAATTGCAACTAAACACTAAATTTGGTGCTTCTTTTGGCTATCCAGGAGCATACACTATGTCCTATACACATTTATTTAATCAATTATGTAGCTTAACTTTTTACTAGATTATGATTAATTTTCTGCTTGTGATTTGTGTCTCAATGAATATTTTGCATCGGTGTTTAATGAGGCCAATGAAGGTATTAGGGATACTACCACCGTTACAGAGGGGCATACGGGATGGGGGATTACCGCATCCGAGGTAGAAACAAAACTAGAACGCCTTAATGGGACTAAGTCGGGTGGACCGGACGATCTTCATCCGAGAATATTGAAGGAATTGGCGCGGGAAATAGCAGGCCCATTAGCGACTATATTTAATGAATCTGTAAACTCGGGGGTAGTCCCGTTAGACTGGAGAATAGCCAATGTGGTTCCTATTTTCAAGAAAGGGAAAAAAAGTGACCCAGGTAACTATAGGCCTGTTAGTTTAACATCAGTAGTGTGCAAGGTGCTGGAGAAGATTCTGAAAGAGAAACTAGTTGAGGACCTTGAAGTTAATGGCAAATGCGATAAATTACAGCATGGTTTTACGAAGGGCAGATCGTGCCAAACGAATCTGATCTCCTTCTTTGAGAAAGTAACGGACTTATTAGATAAGGGAAATGCGGTGGACCTAATATACCTGGATTTCAGTAAAACGTTTGATACAGTACCCCATGAGGAACTATTGGTTAAAATGAAAAACATGGGGATCGATATGAAAATCCAGAGGTGGATAGGGAATTGGTTAATGGGGAGAATGCAGCGGGTCGTATTAAAGGGTGAATTGTCGGGTTGGAGGGAGGTTACTAGTGGAGTGCCTCAAGGTTCGGTTTTGGGACCCATCTTATTTAATCTATTTATAACTGACCTCGGGACCGATTGCAAGAGTGGGCTGATAAAGTTTGCGGATGATACGAAGGTGGGAGGAGTTGCAAACTCAGAGGAGGATAGGGATACTCTGCAGGGAGACTTGAATGAGCTTGTGAATTGGAGTATCAGAAATAGGATGAAATTTAATAGTAAAAAGTGTAAGGTGATGCACTTGGGGACGAATAATAACAATTTTAGTTACAAGATGGGGACGCATTGGTTAGAAGTAACGGAAGAGGAGAAGGACCTAGGGGTCCTTGTGGACCGCAGGATGACTATGAGTCGGCAATGTGACGTGGCGGTGAAAAAAGCCAATGCGGTCTTGGGATGTATTAGGCGAGGTATATCTAGTAGAGATAGGGAGGTCCTGCTTCCGTTGTATAAGGCGCTGGTGAGACCTCATTTGGAGTACTGTGTGCAGTTCTGGTCTCCAATGTTTAAAAAAGATGAACTCAAACTGGAACGGGTGCAGAGAAGGGCGACTAAGATGATCAGAGGAATGGAAAACCTGTCGTATGAAAAGAGATTAGAGGAGCTTGGGTTGTTTAGTCTGACAAAGCGAAGGCTGAGGGGGGATATGATTGCTATCTTTAAATATATAAGAGGGGTTAATACAAGGGAGGGAGAGGAATTATTCCAGTTTAGTACTAATGTGGACACGAGAACGAATGGATACAAACTGGCCGGGGGGAAGTTTAGGCTTGAAGTTAGACGAAGGTTTCTGACCATCAGAGGGGTGAAATATTGGAACGGCCTTCCGAGGGAAACGGTGGGGGCGACGGACCTGTCTGGTTTTAAGATTAAGTTGGATAAGTTTATGGAGGGAATGGTTTAATGATAAAACATAGTAGCCAAGGAAAACCAAGCAATGGTACATGAACAGCATAATGGCCAACAAGGGTCAGGCTAGAGACTCTTGCCTATATGCTCGGGGTATTACTGATCACCATATTTGGGGTCGGGAAGGAATTTTCCTCCAGGGTAGATTGGCTGAGCCTCTGGAGGTTTTTCGCCTTCCTCCGCAGCATGGGGCAGGGATCACTAGCAGGAGGGTCTCAGCCGATTGAAGTCACTAAAACACAGGATTGGGGACTTCAACGGTAGAGTCCAGGGAAGGGTCTTGCGGCCTGCAGCATGCAGGGGGTCAGACCAGATGATCATAATGGTCCCTTCTGACCTTAATGTCTATGAGTCTATGAGTCTATGAGTGTCGAGTTCTATTTGAATGGAAATTTAAATTCAATTAAAATGCACAAAACCAGCATGTTTTAAAAATTATTGGATAAAACTACTTTAAATGTGCTGAATACATAAGAAAAAAGTTTATCAAAACAGTTTTAAAAGCAAAGCATAAGTGATTCATTAAACAAAGGAAGCATTATCTGTAATTAGTGAATTGAACTGATTGTTTCTAGTCACTGCATCCTTCAAGATTTTTAGGGCTAGTAGATCTCATCCCTTCACATCTAGTTTTCATTCACAGGTTGAAAGAGGAAAACAAGCTTTGCAGGTTTTTAAACTGCCAGTTGATTTCATAACTTTGAATGAACTAGTCACTGAACTGATAGAGTTGAATAAACTGTAGTAAAGAAAATATTCTCTCTGCACCTCCAGCAGAGGCTACTGCTGTCAAAGGCTGGTTTAGAACTTCAACAAACTCAGGTTCCAATTGCTTAGCCAGTGACTTCCACTGTTTTCTTTAAAAGTTGGCACTAATCGTGTACTGCTTCATCTTATTTACTGAAATGATTTAATTTAATTGGTTATAATTGGCTTAGGCCTCAAGATAAGTTGTCAATTTCAAATTTAGCTTAAATAGGTTTATTTTAAAAAAATAAACCTGGATTTAGTTTGAATTAAAAATAAGTCCAAAAATCCGATTTAAATTTAAAAAATATGATTTTATTTATTTATTTATTTTAATCGATTGTTATCTACCCTGGTTCAGTTGTTGCAGGCGTACCATGCTTCTTGCTGATTCCATTAGAAGGTTGATGTTTTCAAAGGGCAGCCTGCCCCACTGTATCCAGTGTCTGTCTGTACCCTGTTCAGTTCATGGTCTCATTGGCCAGGAATGGGCACAAGAATGGATCCCTGGTTTGAGCTAATCAGGGTAATGGGTTGTATGAAAATATCATTCTGGGCAGGGCAAGGGGTCAAGTGAGAGTGGGGTATGTGCAAAAAGAACAGGAGTACTTGTGGCACCTTAGAGACTAACAAATTTATTAGAGCATAAGCTTTCGTGGGCTACAGCCCACTTCTTCGGTATGTGTTTGCTATGGAGGAAAGAAGGGATTATGGAGTAGACGAAACATATTCCCTAGAGGAATGCTGCACTGGTTTACGTTTCTATTTGGCTGTAACAGACTGGTTCTTGCACTAGTGCCTCTGGGGATCTATAACTCGGGCCTCCAGCTTTGATGACTGCAACGCTTTGATGACCAGTGACAGGTGGCAGAAGAAATGGCATGGTAATTGCCAGGGATTTGGACAATTTACTTCAGAAGAGAGGGATTGTTATTATTCCAGTCACTTTCCCAACTGGCATGGGGAGAATAGACTGGAGAAACACAGGATGGGCAAAGTGCTAGGTAGCCATTTATTATCAGTTACACTGGGCCAGAAGTTCTAAGGTATTTAGGCTCCTAAAGATGCAGAGAGAGGCCTAATGGTATTTTCAGAAGTGCCTAAACATGGTAGGTGCCCAACTCCCACATGATTTCATAGCGCCTTAGACTGTCAGCTCTTCAGGGCAAGGCCTGTCTCTTTGACTTATGTTTGTATAGCCTAGCGCAGTGGGCATGGAGCCTCCGGGCACTACCACAATACAGAAAGTGCCAGTTTGCCCTCAAATGAGAGGTTGTTAAGCTCATGCTTAAGAAACTGTCTCTTAGCACTGCCACCCAGTAGCCCAGTTTTTAACAAGGGAATAGTGGGCTAACTATGTTGCTTTTGAGTCCTCTGGCTTCTTGACCCCGTCAAACTGGCTTTTGATCTGGCTATGGCACAGATATGGTTAGTTTTGTTGGTGGATGACCTTCTAGCAATGGAAAGACGTCAGCCATCCACGATAATTCTTTATAGGTCCCTCAGCAGCCTTCGGTGCCTTTGACCAGGAGGTTTTGACAACTTTTCTGCAGTCCCCAAAAAGCATAGACATCAGCATGCTCACCTGCCCCAGCAGTCTGCTGTTTACAAGGTTCCATAGGTTTATCTTCTGTCACTCCTCAGTGCATGCCTGAGGCTACTGGGAAAGGAGGAGAGAATATTTGAGATGCACCTAGATGATGGATTTTTCTCAGAACCGTGGTGCACTTTCCTAGCTGCTCTGGTGACTAGCAGAAATTGTGGCATGGATGACAGTAAGCTGCAGTGGGACTCACTCCAGATAAGACTGTTGCCCCTGCAAATGAAGAGATATGCCTTCCTGGCTTTTCTCTGCATTCTGGGGGAATTTCTAGGTCCCCCTTTGCTCCAAAAGAGCCTTTATCCATCTGCACTGGGTTAGGAAATTGCAGTTATTGCTGATGTTCTCCCCACCAGTCTTACACCTTTGAGCTGTAGATCGGATTATTGCAATATATTCTGCATGAGCTACCCTGGACTTCCACTCAGAAGCTAAATTTAGTGCAGAGTTCAGGGTCTACTTAATTAGTGCAGCTAGCCATAAGGAGCACATTAAAGCTATCCCTCCTTGGCTTCCAGTTGGCTTTGCTGTGCAATATAAAATGACCATTTTGATCTGTAAAGCCTGATGTTGTTTGAGTCCTGGCTATCTAAGCACCACCTCATTCCTTCTTCATTACCTGACAGTTGAGATCAGATGGGTTGGTTTTGTTGGCCTGGTTTTGCTAAGTCTTAGGCCATGTCTATATGACCTAAGCTGCAGCAGTGCGTCTGGTGAAGATGCTCTATGCTGATAGGAGAGAGTTTTCCCGTCGGTATAAAAATACCACCTCCATGAGCGGCATAAGCTATGTTGGCGGGAGAAGCTCTCCTGCTGACATAGCACTGTGCACACTAACACTTATGTCGGCATAACTTATGTCGCTCAGGGGGGTGGAATATTCACATCCCTGAGTGACATACGTTTTGCTGAGTTAGACTGTAGGGTAGACGTAGCCTTAGATTTGAATATCTGGGGAATGGTGGCTGGGCATCCTCAATGGAGGGCCCTGGGCTGTGGACATGCACTTCCCTTGTTGGTTTAATGGAGCCAGAAGGCTTGCTATGACACTCGCCTGTTCCTTTCCAGGCTTTGGTGTGGGTGAGGAATATGCTTCATTTATCCTGGGAGGCTGCTTAGAACAGACATTGGTCAGCATGTTATGTTTTATTTTAAGCTCTTTAAACGTACCCAGAGAATGCTGGATGGATGAGACCAATAAACCTACAAATAAAGAAAACAATCTTCGTCCTCCCCTCCTACTGAGGTAGGAGGTAAGTCTGATTCTGGTTTTGCCTTTCATGGCCTGGCTCAGATCGACCAGCTTAGCTTGTGAGACACCCATGGAATGGCTGACATGCTCAGGGCACTAAAAGGGAGCAGCCTCTTTGATTTCGGAGTACAGAGACTATGATTATCTGTGGCTGGTGCAGGAGGGGTGCTAGGGCTTGTGAACACACCCCCGCCCTTTGCACACGTGTGCAGCAGCTGGGCATAATCTGGGCCTCAGAGAGCTACCTTTCTCATCCCCCTAGCATTCCCTCCGACAGCAAGCTGCTGGCAATGTCATGAGAACTGGCTTTCCTGTGACATTTCCAGCACTTCCCAGTTTGTCTGGTTGGAAATCTCCAGGAACTCTCCCCCCCCCCCCCATGTCGTATTTTGCTGAAGAGCAAGACAAGCAAAAGGCACGAAAAATATACAAATATTAGAGCTGGTTGAAAAAAATTCTAATTTCAAAATGTTTTGACCAAAGAGGGTCAAATTTTTCCATGAAAATTTTCACAAAAAAATGTTCCTATTTGACTATTTAGCTCTAAAAACTATAAAGAAATGGCTATAGATAAATATTATATACAAACCGCTTTTCTGAACATGGGGGGAAAATGGAGTGGACTGGCTCTTATTTGATCTGAACTGGATCAGACCTGGATTTTGGTCGAACTGGATCTTGGCCGTCAAATGTTGCCTGTCAGTAACATTTGGAATGGCTGTGTTACACTGATTCAGTAGCACACACTGAATTAACCTTTGACGTATGGTTTAAAGAAGCAGTGTACAAAACAGTTATTTTGCTTCATTTACTAAGACTTTTAACAGCTCCGATAATTATAGCTTCCTTCCCCTTTTCAGATACTTTTGGGGAAAAAATGTTTGCTGTTGTGCTTACTGATATCACATCCTTCAAATTGCTAAAGGAGGGTTGGATAATAGGTCTAGTGATTTGATATTTCCATACTCTGTATAAGCAACATCTGCTCCATGACTGCTTCCTATCAAAGTGCAGTTGGGAGACTTCAGCAAGGATGTTTCCTTTCCAGCTATATTGAGACTTTGTGTCTATCTCAGATTCAAAGCAGAGCTATCCAAATGCAAATGGATAAAATGCACGGCAATTAATGGCTCGTTATTGGCAGTCATGATGTCGAACTATTTGCATTAAGTGTGTTGCTCTCATTTGTTATGTAATTGTTATGTAATTAGACGCTGGTTGATGTTCAGTGTTCTCTTGTGACTTCCGACTTCCCAATTGGCCGATCCGTATAGTTTGAGAATTTGTTTTGTTACACAGCAGATACATGTTTGCGTCAACTTCTAGCATGAGGAAATCTGCAATGCTGATAGAGATTAGGGCAGACTTTTTACCCCTGTAAACTCTCATCTTTTGGAGAAGGTAGCAGGATGGTCAATGAGTTTGGCTGGGGTTCTACTGAGGAAGGACTGATACGCGTATTGTGGTAGGTCGGACAGCAGGGCTGGAGTTACCAATGGAAGTACCAAATATCCATTTTAAATATTGAGTTGGGGATTATCAAGAAGCATTACCAACCAGTGTTGTTTGTGTCAGTATCTGGGACAACTGATGGAGTCAGACTAGCTTTCTGGGTAAAGTGTGATGTGTTGTATCAGTTAAGTATCTTTCACATTCTCTAGTGGGGGACTGTATTCTGCATTTGCCAGGGAAAGGGCTCAGGTCTTTCCCACCGCTAACTTACATAATGCGATGGTCCGTTCAGAAGCAAGAGATGTATGCAAGGGAATCTAACAAGCCTCAGCAGGTCAGGAAGAATAGATAACAACCCTGCTGGGAACAGAGCACACACAGTTGGGGCAGTGCATCTAGTGCAGCGGTTCTCAAACTTCATTGCACTACACGACCCGAGGAAGGGTGACCAAAGTCTGAGCCCTCCCAAGCCTTGCTGTCCCAGGCAGGGGGGACCAAGCCCGAGTCCTGCCACCCTCGGGCATCGGCTTCAGCTCTGGGCCCCAGCAAGTCTAACGTCAGCCCTAGCAACCCCATTAACATGGGATGATGATCTGCTTTGGGATCCCGATCCACAGTTTGAGAACTTCTGATCTAGTGTATGCAAGAGAACAGGACAGAGTGAGAGCATGAGCGAGGGTGAAAAGAGAAGAAAAATAAAGAAGAAAAACTAACAAGTAGACCGGAAGGGAGGAGGACAGAATGATTTAATGAGACAAATGACAAAGGCAGTAATTCTTTTAAATTCATGTAACTTCCTGTGTGGTATTTCCTAGACAGTTGTATATGATGTGACTTAAACATACATCATTTTTTTTCAGTGGTTCATTACTGTCAAAAATGTGGGTTTTCCAAGTAGTCCGTCCACTTTATCTATTTCTATGTGAATGTTAATGACTGTTTATGGTTCTCAGGCACTATGGGAATGGAACAAGGGTTGCCCAATGCTGTGTACATGCACATTTCTGAATTCCACCCTACTGTGTGCTCTCCAGGATGATTGTGTAGCTTGCCTGGGGCAGGGGAAGGCGCAGTGCAGGGCTGTCCATCTAAAGTGTATTCCGGTATAGAAGCTAATGCTATCAAATCTACCTCTTCTTCTGAAACATTTTCTCAAAGATGGAGCTTTTGTTAAGCAGTCCCCAGCAAGTGATTGATGCATGATGCAGCTAATAAATCTACAAATAAATATCAGCACCTTTGCCTTCACTTGCCACTATGGCGGGGACTGATACCCAATACCTCATTACCAGTAGCCTTCCAAGCTTCTTTAATAACCTAGAGGTCGGACTTTCAGCCTATATAAATGGGCACAGCTCTGTTGACTTCAGTGAAACTACACTGATGTAAACAAGCCACAGATTTGGCCCAGAATCTCTTCATCTCTGGTTAGAGCTTTTTAAATGTTGATGCAGTGTTGCGGGAAAAGGCAATTTGATTTAGAAGTTTCCCTCTGGGAGGAGGAAGAACAAACCAGACCTCCCTCAGCTTTCTTTTGTGATGTGCATCCTCAGCAGAACCTCATGGGCTGGTAAGCTTGAGTGTGGAACACGTCAGCACAGAGCTCATGGGACCAGATTTCCAAAGGTAATTAGGTGCCTAATTCCTATTGATTTCAGTTGGAGGTAGGCGCCTGACCTGCCTTGAAGCATTTGAAAATCCCACTGAGCACCTATCTGTATCTTTAGGCACCTAGATACCTTTGGAAATATGGCCCCTGGTGACCAGGGGACTAAGGACTTGGTGAGAAAATTGCGGTATAACTTGAATATAAAGGATTGTGAAGTGCTTTGAGATCTACTGATGAAAAGTGCTATGTAAGAGCCAGGTATCATTATTATTAGTATTTCTAATACACCTCTTCCCCGATATAACGCTGTCCTCAGGAGCCAAAAAATCTTACCGCATTATAGGTGAAACCGCATTATATCGAACTTGCTTTGATCCGCCGGAGTGCGCAGCCCCGCCCCCCTGGAGCACTGCTTTACCGCGTTATATCTGAATTCGTGTAATATCGGGTTGCGTTATTTCGGAGTAGAGGTGTATTATAATTATAAACTGGTATGGTTAAACTGATGTAAAAGGCTGTGTGGACACTCTTATACTGGGATATGAGTGGCTTATTCCTATTTAGTTAAACCTGTTCCTAATCAGCTTTAGCTAAACCAAAATAAGCCACTTTTATACTGAAATAAGAGCATCCTCAAAGACTTTTGCACCAGTTTAGGTATCAGTTTAAATTCACTTTAAGTTATATTGATGCAACTTCCTGAGAGAGAAACCCCCAAGTTGCTTACCAGTGACAGCTGTGAGGGAATATCATGTGTGAAGGGAAGATAATATGAAGAAGTTCAAGTGAGAACAGGTAGTTTGGTAGCACTTCCGTATGGAACCTTGCAGGAGTTTGCAACTCTTCGTGTTTCTGATTCTATTCTGGGGAGTGAAACAGAATTTGCTGTCCTTTTGAGGTCTCTGCCTGTTAAGTGGAAAGAGAAGATGAGAGGAGACTTGCTGAGTCACCAGTCAGTTTATTTAGGAGAGCCTGGTCAGCAAGCTGGTAGGAACCCTCCCTAGGAACCAACAGAAAAATCAGCAAATTATGGAGCAATTATTGAGACTTGGGTTAACAATGAAATGTTGCTGTTAATGAACTGGGACTCCCCACTTATGCACAGTGTTCAACTATAGTGTGTATTTTAAAGGGATTTGAGTGTGTATAAGATGCCAGATGTACAGCCCTGAGGACTAGGGTTCTCTTTTCATCCACAGAACAGATACAGCATGGACGGGGGTAGAGCCTTCTTGCAAAACTCCCAGAATGCCTAGTCACCGAATACTGACCCAGAAAGCGGAGGGTGAACTCCTGGCCCCACTGAAGTTAATGGGAGTTTTATTATTGATTTCAGTAGGGCCAGGAGTTCATCCTGAGACTTTTGGTTTTGTCTTTTATCCCCCATGTTAAATAATCATCTGAATTTAAAACTGACGGATATTAGTCACATTATCTGAAAGTCTTCCAGTCGTGCATTATATAGTGATACATGAGGGTATAAGAATCTGTGTAGAATAGAATATTACAAGACCTCTACTGTTCAGTAGAATTTACAGGATCCCTCTCCAGAGATCGCTACTTTTTGTTTACTACAGATATGGAATACGTGTATCCTGGCCTTTGGGAGCAACCAGGACACGAAGACTTAGCCGTGGTTATGGATTTGCTCCATGTGTCAGGGCAATGACAGTGTAGTGTCAGCGTATGTGTTTATCCAGTGCTTAGCTCAATAGGGTCCCGGTCCTTACTGGGGTGTGGGCATGCTGCCATCATAGGAATGAGCAAACAATAATAATACTAGTTGTGCAGTGAGTTGCAACTGAAACCAAACTACCAGGTAAGAAATCACTGCTTATCGTATTTTGAAAGATTCCCATTGACTTCAGTGGACGCTGGATTAGGCCCTACAGGCTCTACTTGAAAAGATCAGCAGTACTAGTAACAAATGCGTTATTGCTGCTGTATCTAACTAATCTTTATCTTGAATGGGCAACTGTGCCATCATTTAAGAGAGTCAGATTTTGGTTTGCTTGAAAAAGCTGAGCTGCGGAACGCTAACTTGGGTTTTGGGTTGTGATTTTATTCCCCTCAGCTGTTGGCATACAGTTCAGAGACCAGAGTTTGCTTCTTTGATGCTTCAAAACTGAAGTTACAATCACAACAACAAAAGCCGAAGCATGGAATGTAAAGAGAAGGCCTCTCTTTAGGGGATATATTTTTCAACACAGTAGTTTCATCAAGATCTGCTTCATACAAGCCTGAGCTTTTCCATTCGTCTGTATGTCACTAGTTATGTGAGTGAACTACTGCAGGAAAAGGGACCGATAGCAGGACAGCCTGTATGATTCATGGCTTTTGTTTCTGGGTTCTTCACTAGAGAAAGTAGGAGAAACTGTGAAAGAGGCAAGCAATTTGTTTGCCTTAACAGGGTGCTTTTCCTGGAACAGACTCTTCCTAATGATTTGAATAGCCGCCGGGGGAAAAGGGCCTGTTCTGTTCTGAACTTGCTGTTTCCTTGCAAATGAACAAAAGGAGCTGTTCAGTATTGTCCCATTCTGGTCCACAAACTGAGCAGTGCATGGAGGTACAAGGGAGCCAGGATGGGCTGAGAACAGTGATTTCAAATGGGAAACTAGTTGGGATCAAACTGCTGCGTTATGTGTCTATTTTATTGGGATTTAGCTTATAACCACGGAGTTGCATAGTAAAAAATATAGTAGTTAACAGGACAACATCATTTGGTGACACATCCGAAGGAAACATGGTTTACACCCATTCCCTCAGAGGGCACACTGCTTCTTAAATTAAAAACAAAAAACCCAACCCAAGTGCCAATAGGATTAGAGATGTGCTTTGGACAGTGTTTTCTTACTCCATCAACTAGAGTACTTTGTTCCACATTGTATCCACATCGTTTAGAGCAATTGCAGGACCACTCTAAATTATGCATGGCTGCAGTGGCCCTCAGGAGCCATCCAGCAATTGAAAATAGTCACACCCCCGGGTGTTCTGGCCAGGTTTCCCGACCCCAGCAATCTCCCTGGCAGGCCCCTTACCCTGGAAGCCCTGAGGACGGGAGAAGCAAAGAGCCATTCCAACAGTTCCGCACCACCCAGCGAACCTCCTTGCACCGTGGGATTTCCCCCAGGGGCCAGAGCTGGAGAGACACAGAGGGGCCTGGGAGGACCATAAATCAGGCCATTTGTGTCAAATGCAGCCACTGCAGCGTGACATCGAGGAATTTTTAGTTCGGTTTTAGAGGTAAATCTTAGTGATGGAGTCACTAATATCTCCACCATTGCACTGTGCCGAGAGTCTCACAGCACTTTAAAATACTCCTCTCCACGTTTTGAGATGCGCGAACGGAGGCAGAGAAAAGTTAAGCCACTTGTCCCAGGCTGCACATTGCATCGATGGCAGAGCCGATTATAGAACCCAAGCCCTGTGCTCTAATTACGGGAGGGGCTGCTTTTTGCCTTCTGAACATTTGGTCTGCCCTCCCAAGAAGCCGCAGCATAAACATCGTTTGCTGTTCCTCATGGTCATTAGTGAAAAATGCTCCTGAAATTAGCCCTGGTGTATAAAAAAGGCAACCCCACTTCAAAAAGGGAGAGAGAATAAACAAACCCCAGTCTGCATGGCCCACATCCTACATGGATCAACAGTATGGGATAAAGCGCTACAGTCAGTTTGGGAGCGAACAGAGTCTGGTTCACAGAGAAAGCGATCAAAGAGAGAAACCATCCCACCTCAGAATTGCCCTAAATACGTTTCAGGATCTTCCTGCACCTCGGTCTTTTAACTGTAATGCAGTTAGTGTTATCTAATGTGCCAAAGGAGCAATGCAGATTGACACCAGCTGAGGAGCTGGCCTTGACTGGCTACCACAGACCACACACCAGTTTTCCTGAATAAAGGATTGCAAATTTCAAGTCTTTCTCCAGCAGCTGTTTCTGCAGACCAGATGAAAATGTCTTCTCTGTTGTAAACTATAGCTTCAGCCCTCTGGAAAAGAAGTTATTAGCCTCTCTTCGCTACAGTACGTTCTGAATCCTGGCCCTGCTAGGAAGAGTTCTGCATCCCAGCAGCGTCTGGAGTAGGTCAGGGCATTGCCATGTTTTTTTTTTTTTTTTTTTCTATTAATTTTAAGTCTAAATTGGTTTGAAACCTGAGAGAGACTGCAGTATCTGGCAATTCCAAACACCATTGGGGAAAAATGGCTCCAGATCATTTAGTGCAACTTTCCCTGGGACACAAACCATTTAATGAACCCATCTAGGCTCTCACAATTAATAATTAACTCCCACACTGTGGTTGGCTTTTGCTCAGGTGCCTCAGGGTGTGTTTGGGGGCGTGAACTGACCCTTCTCAGCTTCTTCCAGGTGCGGGGGACAGGCCCATTTGCAGTGCATGTGCTTTCCTCATGGCTGCCTGCCAGCACCCCTTGAGCACCCCTTGAGGAACAAAGCACAGCAGAAGGAAGACTGGCTTATGGCCCCCAATCCCAGAGATGAAAGTAAGCCGGTCCAGTCCGGTACGGCGACCAGCAAGAGCCAGTACGCCGTGCCGGACCGGACCAGCTTCCCCAGGCTGGCGATTTAAAGGGCCTGGGGCTCCCTGCAGCAGTTGGAGCCCCAGGCCCTTTAAATCGCCTCCCAAGCCCCACTGCCAAAGCTCTGGGGTAGTGGTGGCAGGGCTCCAGGGGTGATTTAAAAGCCCCGGGGTTCCCAGCTGGAGCCCCTGGGCCTTTAAATCTTGATTAAAAGGGCCCGAGTATTTAAAGGCCCCGTCTCTTCTGGTTGAGGCCCCATCTCTTCCGGTTGAGGCCACGCCCCCTGCTCAGGACTCCGGCGTACCGGTAAGTCCTTTAAGTTACTTTCACCGCTGCCCAATCCCTCCACCATGCTGTGGAGGGAAGCTACACTATACCCCCATAAGAGCCAGGTGTGTCAACAACACACAGCTAAGCTCCCCCTGAAGGCAATGAGATCTTGGCATGAGTGTGGGCTGTAGGATCAGAGCAGCAACAGAGAAATGAATTAATGATGTAAATCAGGACTGACAAACTAATGGTTTACCTCTCCACAGACAACGATCTGCATGCTCTGGGCCCTGCCCCATTAAACACCAGTGCTCCAAATAAAGAGTGTCTGAGGAAGGTCTCCCCAGAATGATTCAGGAGGAGCAATACCTGGTCCACCATCTTGGCTAGCATTCAGAGTGATAGGATGTACTGCTGCAGGATGCATGAGTATCTCCTGAAGAAGGTCAGGGAAAGTGTGGGACCCTTACTGAATGGGGGAGGCAACCTAGTGACAGATGATGTGGAAAAAGCTGAAGTACTCAATGCTTTTTTTTTTTTTTTTTTTTTTTTTTTGCCTCGGTCTTCCCAGACAAGGTCAGCTCCCAGACTGCTGCATGGGCAACACAGTATGGGGAGGAGGTGAGCAGTCCTCGGTGGTGAAAGAACAGGTTAAGGACTATTTAGGAAAGCTGGACATGCACAGGTCTGTGGGTCTGGATCTAATGCATCCGAGGGTGCTGAGGGAGTTGGCTGATGTGATTGCAGAGCCATTGGCCATTATGTTTGAAAACTCATGGCAATCAGGGGAGGTCCCAGACAATTGGAAAAAGGCAAATATAGTGCCCATCTTTAAAAAAGGGAAGAAGGAAAATCGGGGGAACTACAGACCTGTCAGCCTTACCTCAGTCCCTGGAAAAATCATGGAGCAAGTCCTTAAGGAATCCATTTTGAAGCATTTGGAGGAGAGGAAGGGGATCAGGAACAGTCAACATGGATTCACCAAGGGCAAGTCATGCCTGACCAACCTGATTGCCTTCTATGATGAGATAACTGGCCTGTGGATATGGGGAAAGTGGCGGACGTAATATAACTTGACTTTAGCAAAGCTTTTGATATGGTCTCCCACAGTATTCTTGCCAGCAAGTTAAAGAAGTATGGATTGGATGAATGGACTATAAGATGGATAGAAACCTGGCTAGATCATTGGGCTCAACAGGTAGTGATCAACGGCTCGATGTCTAGTTGGCAGCCGGTATCAAGCAGACTGCCCCTGGAGTGAGTCTTGGCGCCAGTTTTGTTCAACACCTTCATTAATGATCTGGATGAAGTGATGTATTGCACCCTCAGCAAGTTCACGGATCACACTAAGCTGTGGGGAGAGGTAGATACGCTGGCAGATAGGGATAGGGTCCAGAGTGACCTAGACAAATTGGGGGCATTCCTGGGGTCGCTGAAGGTACAGAGACTGTGGTCTGAGCAGAAGCCTTACTCCATATCAATCTGCTGGAACTTCAGGCCATCCACAAGGCATGTCGTGCCTTCCATGACCATATCAGACACGCAGTGGTTCACATACTTACTGACAATACCACCGTGATGTACTATGTGAATAAAAAAAGGGAGCACACACCAGGGCGCTCTGCCTAGAGGCGATGAATCTGTGGCAGTTTTGCACTGAGGAGAACATTACTCCTGCAGCCGTCCACTTGCTCGGGGTACAGAATCATCTTGTGGCCCATCATGAGCGGTCCCTGAAGATAGATGTCCTGCGGGTCATCTTCGCATCGTGGGGCATTCCCACAATCAACCTGTTTGCTATAAGGGAGAACAGGAAATGTCGCCTGTTCTACTCTCGGGGCAGGGGCTTCAGTCCAAGCTCCCCCTCCGACGCTTTTCACTGCAGTTGACAGTCAACTATCCTATACGCCTTTCCCCTATCCCGATAATTTCTTAGGTAATCATCAAGCTCAAGGCAGATCAGGCCAAGCTCAGTCTCCTTGCCTGGGCATGGCTGAGCCAGTGCTGGTTCTCCGACCTTCTCACGCTGTCAGTTCAGCCTCCCATTGTGTTTCCTCTCCATCCCAACCTGCTCACTCAGAATCACGATTGCATCTCTGCTCCCAGTGTCTCATGGCGTGGCTGCTGCATGGTTGAATGAATAAGAAGAGCAGTGCTCAGTGGCTGTCCCACTAGTCCTCACCTGTAGGAAGTCCTCTACCAGGATGGCCTACTTAGCGAAGCAGAAGAGGTTTTCGGTGTGGTCTTTGGCCCACATGATCCAACCAATGGAGACTTCTATCCAGGATATCTTGGGGTACCTGCTACACCTTCAGAAGTCGGGTCTTGCACTTAGTTCATTGAGAGTGCATCTAGCAGCAGTATCTGCATTTCATCCCCATGTACAGGGAAAAATCAGTCTTCCCCAATGCCATGGTGATGAGATTTTTGAAAGGGCTTCTACATCTACATCTACATCCTCCACTATGAGAGCCAGTCCCCTTGTGGAACCTAAACACTGGCGTCTTGTCCACTGCCCTTTGGTGTCAGAAAACCGAGTTCCTGATAGCGATTATGTCCGCATCGAGGGTGTGAGAGTTGCAGGCTCTGATGGCAGGGTCTCCTTACACACAGTTCTCTAAAGACAAGATGACTTTATGACCACACCCTACATTTTTGATTGAAGTGGTTTCTCAGTTTCATTTGCACCATGCAGTGTATTTACTTGTGTTGTTTCCTAAGCTGCATTCATCTCTAGAGGAGCAGCCTCTACACACCTTGGATGTCAGGTGATGTGTAGCTTCCTATCTGGATAGGACTGAACCATTTCATGCTTCACTTCGCCTGTTCGTGTCATTTGCAAACCGCATGAAGCAGTCTCTTCACAGGCCATCTCTAGACAAATAACATCCGAGATCAAGACTGCATATGAAATCGCTTCGGCTGTGCCTCCTCAGCGAACGTGAGCTCCCTCAACAAGAGCGCAAGCAACGTCAATAGTGGTCCTCAGTGACATTTCCATGTTGGATATTTGAAAGGCTGCCACATGGTCCTCTATCCGTACAGTTACAGGCCATTATGCCATTACTGCATCTTCCCGAGTGGATGCAAAATTCAGAAGGAGATCCTTATTTCCGTAGACTCCGAGCTCCGCCTCTTGGGAGGGGTACTGCTTGTAGGCCACCTAAGTGGAATACACATCTGCATGTACTCGAAGAAAAAGGAATGGTTACGTATTCTAACTGTGATTCTTTGAGATGTAATGCAGACATGTATTCCACGACCCACCCTCTGTCTCCTCTGCATCAGAGTCCCGTCTCATGGGTGTTCAGTGCAAAGGAACTAAGGAGGGGGTCAGAGCAGCGCTGCCACATATAGCCAGGGGAGGGGGGCTGCAGCCACAAGGCGCAAGCATCACCCCTCCACGTGTATCGCTAGACAAAATCTCCAGCTCCAGCGTGCTGGGCGCGTACACACTTACATGGAATACACATCTGCATCACGTCTCAAAGAACCACGGTAACAGTAAGTAACAGTTTAATATTTAGCATTGCTCTTAAAGTAATACCAAGTACCCATTGACTCATCTTTTACTGTGTCATGAAACGTTTGGGGGGAGTCACTTTCTTGAAATTGTTTAATCAAGAGAGAACCAATTATTCCACCTGCACAATGTTCTGCTATGTTCTCAAGAGGCACCAGATTCTCTTACAGTAAGAACCTGAAGACCAAGGAACTCTTTAGAAGTTGGAGGAGTCTACGTGCTCATGTTGTTGTCTATTAGATTGTGCACAGTAGCAGGCTACTTTTAAATGAGTGTCTAATAAATAAGACCAGCCGTGAAATAAATAAAGTTACTGAGTTTCTCACTCACTTTCCCCCCTTTTTCCACTATTTGTTCATCTTGTCTCTGTGCTTCTGGTCAGTCAGGAATGTTTTGGTAAC
The DNA here is from genome assembly GCF_027887155.1 of Malaclemys terrapin pileata. NCBI lineage: Eukaryota > Metazoa > Chordata > Testudines > Emydidae > Malaclemys > Malaclemys terrapin. The sequence goes on along the minus strand of NC_071508.1, from coordinate 144,349,098 downwards.
ATGCTTTCACCAGAGCAATAGCTGAAATTGAAACCTGGAGTATTTTTACTGCATATCTCTTCTTCTCATCCTGATGGTGCAACTTGCATCTAAAGCAGTCAGAAATCAGGGATGTGAAGGAATCTGCCTGTGTTGTGTAATTAGCTTCTTCCTGCAGAATTTGCTCTTTTCTGCAGAAATTAAGCCTTCCTAAGGAAATATATAAATAAAAGCCATTTCTGGTAGCCATCACAACATAATCCATCCTGTCTTGAGTTTGCATCTAGACTGATTTAGGAACTTGTGCCTGAGGTCCTGAACACAGAAGACTAATTGCCAACACTTAAATATTAAGGAAGTTAACTACATCTCTGCTGGCCAGTCTGTCAGTAGGCCCATCAAACAGACTTCCCCAGCACAGCCAAAATTTTCTGATGTTGTTTGTTTTAACAGATGTGCCACTGAGAGACCGCTATTAGAACTCAATATCACCAGTTAGAGCAGTTTACTAGAACCTGCAAACAAGCGGATCCAGAAGTATTTTTGACTTGGAGCAAACAACCCCCAAAAAGACTGGCCAATTCCATTCAATGCACTATAATAAAACATGTTTAAATGGACATTTAAACCTTACTTATCTAGATTAAAACAAATCTATTAAATGCATCTGTAGTTCAGTCAGTCGGTGTCAAATTAATGACTATACAAATAACTGAATTTGAATTTTCTGAAGCAAAAGAGCAATCTTTTCAGATCTATTTCACCCATAGAAAACAGAGATAAGTCCTTAGTTTCTCTCCTCTCCCCTACACACTTCAAATTGCCTCTATTTACAACCAAAATGAACTGATGAGAGAGGCGCATTGACAGGTGCCTAAAAATTAATTAGATGGTACCTTGAAAGGGCACTGAAAAAATGTTGAAATGTATTTGAGTAGTAGTCTGAAACTCAGATCCTGCAACAAAAATAATTGAATTTAAATTATATTCAGAATTAAACACTCTTCCAGAAAAGTCTCAGAAATCCTAAAACTTCTTTTCTTTATTAATTTCCCAAGCAAGAGCATCTGCATTGCTATTTAAACTCAAAGCCAGGTGAATACACACCCAGCTTTAAAATCTCTCAGATGTTGCTAAAACTCTCCAAGAAATAATCCCAAATCACAGGAGTTTGCATTGTTCCTCTTTTCCCTAGTATTGTAAATGTTATTTGCCAAAAACAAATTGAACTGGTTCATGTTAATATATCAGTCAGGGAAAATGTAAATACATATATAACCAGAGAAAAAAACCTCAAAGGATTCTTGGGAATCTGATTAATCTGCTTGTCACCTAGGCATATTTATAGCATAACTTTTGATATCTGTTTTTTCTGGAAGGTTGAAAGACGTGCACTTTATAGCCCACCTGCTGGGCTCCTCTCTGTTGTGATGCTCTCATTATTAATCATAGACTGATTGGGTATGACTACACTGCAAAGAAAGACCCACAGCACGGACTGTCAGAACCTGGGTTATTTGTCTCGGGCTGACAGGCTAAGAATAGCTTTGTAGATATTCAGGCTCAGGCTGGAGCCCAGGCTCTGAAACCCAGCCAGAGGGGAGGGTCTCAGAGCCTGGGCTCCAACCCAAGTTGGAATGTCTACACTGCTGTTTTTAGCCCTGCGGCCCAAACCCCACAAATCCAAGTGAATTGACCTGGGCTCTAAGACTCAGTACCATTCTTTGCAGTGTAGTCATGCCCTTTGAGTCCAAGAGATTAGTAGGATTCAAAAAGGGATAAACATTTATATGGATAATGAGCCATCCAGTTACATTAGATAGGATAACAACTGTAAGGGATGTAAATGGTCATGCTTTGGGGCATAAGCTGACCACTTGCCTAAAGGAAGTAAGAAGAAACTTCCCCTATGGGCAAGTTGTTGCATAATTGCATTATGGGGATTTTATTTCACCTTCTTCAGAAACCTCTGGTGCAGGCCACTAGAGAGGATGCAGAACTAGGGGTAGGATAGGTCTGGTCCAGTGTGGCAAGTTCTGTGCTCCTAAATGTATCTGTCTGAAAATTCCTGCTCCATCTAAAACTTCACCACTGCATCTTTTATGCAAGACAGATAAAATAGTCTGTGCAGAAATGAAGACAAATGGTAGCTACAGAATATATGTAGCCTCATACTACCTGTGTTTTCTGTCCTGCATGTAACTATGCCCTCGATCCCAGGAAAAATAATTTTAGAGTGAAAAACTTACCAGTTTTTTAAAAATCAGAAATCAAATCCATGCAACATTTTTTCCTAAGTGATTAGATCTGGATTGTGTGATCCCATCCTGCTTGAGGTGTTGTATCTTTCTATTTCTGAGAAGGCAAAAGAAAGATCAGGCTATGAGTCAGTTACTAGCAGCCAGTCATGAAATTGTAGTTCTAGAAGTAAGCAGTACACACCATGATTAACTAATTAGCTTCACTGGGGATTCTGCTGCCTCCCAGAACATGAGGGGGGGAATAACCTGTTTAATTTTATTTTTTTTCAGTTCTCTCAGGCCAGACACACCACAGCCCTTTGAAACGATCTGTGTCCCTTACCCCACCCATGAATGTGCCAAACCAGCCTCTAGGACATGGATGGATGTCTCATGAGGATTTACGAGCTAGAGGACCCCAGTGCATCCCCTCCGATCACGCCCCCCTGTCTCCACAGAGCAGTGTAGCCTCTTCGGGAAGTGGTGGGAGTGAACATTTAGAAGATCAGCCTTCTGCTCGTAACACATTCCAGGAAGAAGGGAGTGGTATGAAAGGTGAGTGAAAATGAGACACCCTGCTGCCCCCGCCCCCCAGAAACAGGCTCTGCTCCAGTTATATATGGTTGCACAGTTTGAAAAGAAAAGATGGCAAGACAGAGATAGATAGAAGGAAAAGATATTCCCCTAACTTTCCGTAAGATGACAGCTTTTCTTCATATTCATTGAGTATCCAGCCAGTGTATACTTAAGATACATTTATGTGCTCTTTGTACTAGTGCTATTAATGTTTTAATACCAGTATCTTTCCATAAAGCTTAATTTGAGTGGAGAAATAAACACTGCCTTGCAAAAGATTATTTTCATTTTAGCATTAGTTTCAGGCTAAGCAAATGAGTGCTACCCAGTATCATAGGGTTAGTGTAGCAAGTGGGCATTTCTCAACACAAGGTGTGTTCTTCGCTCTGTGCCGCCTTCATGGTGTATTACAAGATGCTCTGATGTGCCAATATGCCATCTTACCGCAATTCACTTCACACCATCCGCTATTTGAAAAGCTAGGTTGTATCTCTATAGTGTGCAGCCTTAAATTCAGAATTGATCCTCTTGGGCGGGGTCGGGGGGTGTATTGTTTTGTTTTTTATTATTGTCTAAAGTAGCTAGTATAAGCTTAGCATGCCATGTGTGATTTACCATTGTGGCGTTTGATGGAACAAGAATACCACCAGGTATTTGGAGAAGTTGTAGTTGAGAAAGGATATTTATTTGAATTGAATTTCTTCTGTGCAGTTTGGTTGAATTTTCCACTACGCCTGCATTTTGAACTGCTTTTTAGCAATAAAAATAACTATCCTTTGAGAAAGGATGCCGTATTCTAAGTAACCCATTAAGGCCCCAGCAGCGGCTCCAGGCACCAGCGCTCCAAGCGCGTGCCTGGGGCAGCAAGCCGCGGGGGGCGCCCTGCCGTTCCCTGCGAGGGCGGCAGTCAGGCAGCCTTCGGCAGCATGGCTGTGGGAGGTCCGCTGGTCCCGCGGATTCGGCAGCAATTCGGCGGCGGGTACGCCGAATCCATGGGACCGGGGACCTCCCGCAGGCAAGCCACCGAAGGCAGCCTGCCTGCCGTGCTTTGGGCAGCAAAAAAGCTAAAGCCACCCCTGTAAGGCCCTTACCTGGCAATCAGATCTGCAGGGTGGGCCTGACTGCAGGATCAGGGCCTCAAATGTAAGGTTTTGGTTTTTTTATTATATAGAATGTATTTTTAAATGATACTGTGTTTGAGAATGGCAATACTTGACTGAGCTTGACCGAATGCTGCAAACCAAATGCTTGGAAATGTCTCATGGACTCAGCCAAAATATCGCCTACTGGCCCCATTTCAGTTTCACATTAGTTCTGACATGCACCTTTTTCTGTCACTGGCCTCCGTACACTAGTGTTGCTTTGGATTAGCAAATACTATTCCCTGTTGTATGAACTGGGGCAAGTCACTTCCTGCCTCTTTTTCTCTTCCACCCTTTATTTGTCTTGTCTATTTACATTATAAGCTTTTTGAGGCAGGGACTGTGTGTTAGGGCTTATTTGCACAGGGAGATTTACTGGGATAGTTACACCAGTGCAACTCCCCATGTGGACATTCTTATTCTGGAATAAGCATTACCCATATGGCTATGTCAGTAAATTTCCCCATGTAGACAAGCCCAGTGCGATGCACACAGTGCCCAGCAAAATGGGATGCTAATATCAGTTATGACTTCCAGTTGTTCTTGTAATATAAACACTATGTAATAATCAAATACAGCATGTACTAAGGAGCCTAGAGTGATCAGTGTGGAGCAGCTAATCAGAATCAACAGAGGCGTGTCCCTTTATTGATTCCTCTAGGAGTTGTGCTGCCATTAGCCAAGCCCAGGACACTTGAGGAAAATACAGTGGTGTAGTACTTTTCATTTGTCCGTATTGAATTTCATCCTGTTTATTTCAGACCATTTCTTCAGTTTGTCGAGATCATTTCTAAACCTGTCCTCCAAAGTGCTTGCAACCCCTCTCAGCTTGGTATTGTTTGCAAATTTTATAATTCTCTCTATGCCATTATCCAAATAATGTATGAAGATATTGAATAGAACAGATCCATGACAGAGCGTGGTGGGACCCCACTCGATATGCCCTTCCAACTTGACTGTGAACCATTGATAACGACTCTCTGAGTGTGGTTTACCAACCAGTTGTGCACCCACCTTATAGTAGGTTCGTGGAGACTATATTTCTCTGGTTTGTTTATGAGAAAGTCATGTGAGACAGTATCAAGAGCCTTACTTAAGTCGAGATATCTCACATCTACTGCTTCCCTCCTATCCACAAGGCTTGTTACCCAGTCAAAAAGGGATATTAGGTTGGTTTGACATGATTTGTTCTTGACAAATCCATGTTGTCTTTTACTTCTCACCTTATTATATTCTAGGTGCTTACAAATCAATTGTTTGATTATTTGTTCCATTGTTTTCCAGGTACCAAAGTTAAGCTGACTGGTCTACAATTCCCTGGGTTGTTCTTTTTCACCCTTTTATAGATAGGTACTATATTTGCCCTTTTCCTGGCCTCTGGGATCTCTCCCATCTGCCTCTCAAAGATTATCACTGATAGCTCAGAGATCTCTTCAGCCAGTTCCTTAAGTATTCTAGGATGTATTGCCTTAGCCCCTGCCAACTTGAAGACCTCTAACTTGTCTCAATAATTCTTAACTTGTTCTTTCCCTATTTTAGTTATTTATATATGTATGTAGTATAAAGACAAAGGGGCAGAAATTGCTTCATCTTTCTCCACCCATCATCTTCATCATTGTTTTGCACCATCAACGTGCCCAGCATTGTCTGGTACACAAAAATAAAGAAATTCCCTTCTCCAAAGAGAAGCAGGCTTAGGGAAAGGAAACTCATTTCCCCTCTCCTTTTTTCAAAGCAAACATTATTGACGAGACTGTTTGTCAGCAAGTACAACCACTGGATTCCGCACTGACCAAGAATAAATATGTACACTTTCAACTCCTTGCTTCCTTGCCTAGTTCGTCCAAGGTCCTCTCCTAGAACAGTCTAGAAACAAAGTTGTTCTTGCTTTCAGCCAGGATGTTCAGTTTCCTTTGTTTCATGGCGATTGCTCAACAGAGTAAATGTACCCGTTCGCTCTTTCCTTTCTTCAGCCTGTTGCCTCCCAGCTTCCTCAACTACAGCAGCAGGGAGATGGTGTTTTAAACATAGGCTTCTGGTTCTGCTATACTCTTGAACTGTTATATGACACTAGAGCTCATCATCAGGCTGCAGCAAAACATAGACCAATAAAAACAATAATATGGAGGACAGGAAGCTCCGTGTATGGATATTTTGTCCAGAATCTCACCAACCATACATTGGGAGCTGCCAAAAATACTGTAGGTTTCAGAGTAGCAGCTGTGTTAGTCTGTATCCGCAAAAAGAACAGGAGTCCTTGTGGCACCTTAGAGACTAACAGATTTATTAGAGCATAAGCTTTCGTGGGCTACAGCCCACTTCTTCGGATGCATAAGTGGGCTGTAGCCCACGAAAGCTTATGCTCTAATAAATGTGTTAGTCTCTAAGGTGCCACAAGGACTCCTGTTCTTTTTAAAAATACTGTAGTGGTTTGAGAACTGTTGTTCAAAAGTTTTGTAACTTTCTGCACTTTCAGATCTACCTATCCTGATGTTGGGGTTCCATCTTTCATCATGTTAGTGCCAGGCAGTGGCTCTAGTGGTTGTCACTAGGAACTGGATATTTTGCAGTATCTCCCAAGTTCCGTAGTCTCTGAGTGTGTGCAGGCAGTCTCAGTGCAGGAGGCTATGATTGCCAGTTCTCCTGTGCACTCTAGACATGTTCTGAAATGGACATCAAAAAGAGAAGTCAAGATTCTGAGTTACAATGCTAACATTTTGATCATGTTTTTGGGCTGGATCCTCAGCTGATGCAAACCAGTGTTCTCCATTATCCTCTCATCTAAGCTATCAGATTATGGACTGCTACAATGTGTAACTGAGCTGGCAGCATGAAGTCTACCCCCTAAGAATTAGAAAAATTAAGTGTATTAGCATCAGCAACATACAGCGAGATGCATTATTCATTCAGAAATACAACTTGTGAATTTTCTATGTCTGGCATTCCATTACCAGCCCAATCCTGCAACCCAAACTCACATGAGTGAGCTTTGTTCACATAAGTAGCAGTGAAGCTGGTGGAACTGTCCATGTGAGTAAGGGTTGCTTGTGTGTGTCAGGGTTTCAGGACTGGATCCCAGCACATTGCAGAGATGTCCGTTTCGTAGTCGAGTATAATAAAAATGATGCGTTGTGAGTGGCTTTGAAATTGTGAAAAGACAGAGTTTTAAGATGCAGCTGCAAATAATTGGGGGTGGAGATAGCTCAGTGGTTTGAGCATTGGCCTGCTAAACTCAGGGTTCTGAGTTCAATCCTTGAGGGGGCCATTTAGAGATCTGGGGCAAAATCTGTTGGGGACAGTACTTGGTCCTGCTGTGAAGGCAGGGGACTAGACTCAACTCAACTCAACTCCATGACCTTGCAAGGTCCCTTCCAGTTCTATGAGATAGGTATATCTCCATATATGAATTGATTCAGCTGCAGAAGTAGTGCAGGTGAGAGTCACTAATTTAGCCCCATAATGTAATATCTTCCACCCAGTTCCCTTCCCTTGCAGTAGACCTTGCCTTCCAGCTAAAGGAAGGTGTGGCCGGTTCTGAAACTACGTGCTGTGGGCAAACTTTGCTTTTAGATATATTGGTGCAAATCCAGGGTCTCTCCTGAATTACTTTAGTTTATACCATAGCATTATCTTACCTTTGCTGTAGCAGTCAGCGGAGTTACTCTGGATTTATACTGATGTATCTGAGGGTAGGTCTACACTTCAAATCTCTGCCAGCATACCTATGAGTTTGTCTACACTGCAATTAAACACCCGTGGCTGACTTGGGCTCATGGGGCTCAGACTGCGGCGCTGATCAATAGTGGTGTAGACATTGTGGCTCAGGCTGGGACCCCCTGAGCATCTACACTACAATTAAACAGCCTCATAGCCCGTGATTAATGTCCATGGGTGTTTAATGGCAATGTAGACATACCCTATCTGTCTATCTTAGGGTTTTCTACTGATGCCCATTTGAGTACCTTCCATATAAAATCAATAGCAAAAGTGAAGTCTCTAGTGGATTTTATGGAGTCTCTGGCACCTCTCCCTTTACAGGCTCTAAACTCTGCTTGGGGTTGGATGGAGCGGGGTTGAGGGGAGAGGTTGGTAAAGGTTTGAGAATAGTCATGAGTGTTCATAGTGTGGTTAGCTAGGTCTGTTAGGGGTGTGATTATTTTGGTGGCATAACTATGATGGCCAAACTCCTAGTGTAGATGCAGTTCTACTGGCATAAGAGAATTTATGACTAGAGCTGGTTTTGCTCACCAAGCCAGAATAAATTGTGCTGTCAGAAGCACTTTTTTGCCAGTATAAGTGCACCTGCATTAGAAGGGTTTTCTGGTACGATTATCCCGGTATAGCTATACCAGCACACCCACGGAGTGTAGACAAGGCCCGCGAGCAGAATTTGGCCCGTCAGCGCCAGACTTCTGTTTGAAATGTAGATGGTGAGTTTTCTGAATAACTGATTAGAAACACCTGGCATGAAAACCCCCCTCTGTTAACGCTGGGTACAGTGTTTCAGAACTATCACCCGGTGACTGAGTAATGAACTATTAGTAACTGGTGAGTCAAGTGTAACCCTGCGGGTGTGCAGAATAGCTCAGCACTCCCTAGCGCTGCAGGTCATTAGGGAGTAAGAGCTGTATCCTGCATGGTGACTTTCCAGGGACTGCCATTACATTGTCTTAAAGAGCTCAGCACCTTGTAATTTCTGCCCTTTGCATCCTATTTTTCTTTCATGGGGCTAGAGTCTATCTGGCCCTTTTGCCGATGCACAGTGGGGAGGGGGAGTAAGGAGCTTTCCTCTCCCCCTCCCCCCAGCTCATAGAATTGCAGACTCTGCACTGAGGTGAGCTCAAGGATTCCCCCTGCCTAGTTCAAGAAAGCAGGGTGATGCCCTAAGATATAATTATAACACCACCACTATGTGCCCCCCATTGGAGCTGGCTGGCCAGGTGCAGGGTGGGGGGAGGCTGTTAGTCGGCGACAGGGATGTAGCGGTTTGCACAAACTCTATGCGCACAGGGGAGCTGAAGAGCTCTGGTGCTCCCCTTGGGGTCGTGTGGCTCTGCACTGCAGCCCCTTATGATGGGCTCAGTGCTGTGAGCACCGTCTGGCCCTTCCCACTCCATTTTCCTCAAGGCTACATGTCGGACTTCCTGTGGAAGCATCACCAGTGAGAAGGGCCCCATCACAGGCAGAGATGGGCCCCAGCTGTGGGCTGAAGTTCTGCAGAGCGTGAGGGTGGTTCGGACCTGAGGTTCAGTGCCGTCTTTCATGGAGAATAGTCGTGTACATCAAGCTGGAACCTTCGTCCTGACTCGTCCCAACATGCTTTACTAGCAGCGTCTGCTGAGGACAGATGCCCACTGGGGACATGGGGACAGATGTGGCTCCACGATCTAAAACAGGTGCTCATGCTGGGTTGGGTTACATCCATTTACAGTAGAAACCAGAGGCTTTCTGTTGCTGTACTCTTCAGCTTGCAGTTGGGGTAAGGGGCCTAACAGGACTGTTTGTAAAACGGTTGCATGTCAGGGCTTTTGGAATAGTGCTTACTTTAGACCTTCCAGGATTGGTGTGTACCTGGCTCCCATGTTTGCTTTGCAATTATCATTTTCTTACTTACCTCTCAAAATCTAGCATTTAAGTCATTTAATTGAAATGACCTGGGATGGTGACTGAGGCCAAGGAACTTGAGCTAAATACTGCTGACTGGGCTACTTGGTATTTCCTCTGTTTACTTTCGAATTGAGTTTGGGGTGAGACCTTCAGCAAACAGCTCCTCTATGTGCAAGAGCCAAGGTCAAGCAGGAAGATGTTGGGACACTGTCACGAAGACATTCAAAAGGGGCTAACGTGCAGAACACATGGTAAACTTCTCCATGTACCCAAACCTGGAGAAATAGCTACACTGGTATGACATGCTGAGGAAGGTGCTGTGAGATGGTTGTTCCAATGGAGGCAGGGGGCGGGTTAGACATATCGGGCTAAATTGTCACGTGAAGGAGCTTAGGTTGCTCTTCTGTCCATTGTGCACCTAAACGCCATATTTGTATGTGCCTCATCATGTGTTTGTGCACAAAGTTACCCAGGGTGTGGGCCTAATTAGGTGGCTGCATTTGAAGGTTCACCCCACTGAATCTTTCTGCAATGTTAGGTTAACTGAGTGTCTCATAACCATTTCTGTAAGGAACATACTTCAAGGCTTTCCAACCCAGTGACAGCCGGCACTAGATAACTTTCAGCCCAGGGAATCACGACTCAGAGTCTGAGATTGTGGGAACATGCCCTTCTGACGCGGCTGGAACTGGTTAAAGTTGAACTGTCTGCAGCTGTAACATGCCTTTGTAATTTACAACCTCCTGAGAAATATTTCATGAAGGGCCTAGCGCACTCTAGCGAATAGCCCAAGCAACCAGGGTAAGGAGGAGTCCTTCCCAACATGCTGCAAAGCTACTGCACAGCTGTTACTGGGGGGAGGGATAACTCAGTGGTTTGAGCATTGCCCTGGGTTGTGAGTTCAATCCTTGAGGGGGCCACTTAGGGATCTGGGGCAAAATCAGTACTTGGTCCTGCTAGTGAAGGCAGGGGGCTGGACTCAATGACTTTTCAGGGTCCCTTCCAGTTCTATGAGATAGGTATATCTCCATATACTTAAAAATATTTACTGCAGCATCAGGGCTGTGGGAGTCTCGCTTCTTTTCCTTTGCGAAGGGGGAAATAGGCTGAGGTCCCACTCAGTTGCAGACCCCCCACTCCTAACCCTAATCTTCTCCCGGCCCATCACCAAACTCTCCCTATGTGGCAGCACAGAAGGCGTGCCTACAGAATGGTTGTCTGCACTACGGAGTGTTCTCCCATCCAGAGCAGGCTACCACCATCCTGTCCAAGTAGTTCCAGCAAGGAGAGGGCTTGACCCTACCAGCATACAAGACTTGACGGTCTAGTAACACTGCAGCAATCAGAATGCCCACTCGGCTCCAATTCAGACCAGTGGGAGTTTTGCCATTGATTTCATAAGCAAAGGATCAAAGCAAAAGTCCGTCCAGCTTCCAGGCTGCTGTGAGCTGAGCGTGTGCCGGGTTCTTTGTAGGGGGAGCACTTAGTGTCTCAATCCAGGAATATACCGAACACCTCTGCAGAGGGAGATTTGTCCAGCCCTCCTTTCCGAAAGGAAGGTCATAGTGACATGGAGCCATTTGGATCTGTGTCGGGGGTGGGGAATCTTGGAAGATGAGCTCACCCTGACCCTTGACAGGAATAGACTGCAAACAATCCCCAAAGATCTATGTATCCTACTCCCACAGTGGCTTTTTACCTACCATTTCTCTATGCATTTATTGCTTGATCTGGGAATTATAACCATAACATTTCTAAGTGACTTGAACAAAAAATACCGTAAAATAAGAAATCACCACAACCTTTTATTTTGTCAAAAACTCTGCAAAGAGGAGTTTCAGAGTAACTCATTATATGTTCCATTCTATATGCATCCGAAGAAGTGGGCTGTAGTCCACGAAAGCTTATGCTCTAATAAATTTGTTAGTCTCTAAGGTGCCACAAGTACTCCTGTTCTTCTTTCTGCAAAGAGGGTGTTTGTTGGAAATGTCAGTAGTCTAAAAGGACACGTGATGCTAAAACAACAATAGGTAGATTCAGGTTCTGATATTAGGCCCCAATTCAGCAACGCATTTAAGCGTATGCGTAGCCAGAAGCACATGCTTAAATTCATCCCTGCTTAGCAGAGTACTTAGGTTTATACCTGACAACAGTGGAACTTAAGCACGTGCTTAAGTGCTTTGCTGAGCCAGGTAGGATGTTGTGCAGCAGACTAGAACTGGGAAGAAAGCATGTTTCAGGTAATACGATGGAGTTTGGATTTTATACTAAGCTACACTTCTGAATTTTGTTACATACCCAGCTGTGACAGCGTGTGGTTCTTCCACATAGAAAAAAAATTAACCATTTAAAATGGTATAAGGAAATCTTATTTCAATTTTTTTTCCCCTGTTCATCAATCAGTGTGTGTGTGAGCATACGTGGTGGTGGAAATAGTTTTGCTCATTTTCATTAAAACCCACTTACTAATTTCTCAGAGTCCAGAAAATATGGGAATGAAGAGCCTCCCTTTCCTGGGGGTATTTACAGCATTGCAGCTACTCTGATGTAACTACACCAACACAAGCCCCGTGTAGATGCCCCCTGCGCTCACGTAAAATAGGGGTTCCATCCAGGCATTGATCTCTCATTGTGCAACAGTGGAGTTTTATGAGTTCTTAGCCCTCATTTAGGGCTTGGTCAGCTATTTCAATATGTAGATACTGCCCATCCCCAGTGACTAAAGGGGTCTGGTCCGAAGCCCTCTGAAGTTAATGGAAACCTTTCCATTGACTCCAGGGAGTATTGGATCAAGCGCCAATCGACCCCATGACTCTACGGGCCAGCCTGAGGGGTGGGTGACCACCCAAGGGGTGCTGTGGCGAAGCAGGACTGGGGACTGGCGAGTCTGGGGGACAGGGCTGGGGCCTGGAAAGTCTGGGGGCAGGGGGCCCCAATGGGACCCTGGGCTACAGACCTTTTGGACAGGCATGTCGAGGAAAAGGTTTTTGTTCAGGAGCTAGCAATTCCTCGAGCAGGAGAGAGAAGCAAAGAAAGTGGGGTTGGGGGGTGAGGAAGAAGAGCGATGAGCGGAGACGGGCCACCCTGTGCCATGCAAACGAGGGAAGGAGCAGAGGATGAGGAAGAGAAGGGGAGCAAGAAGACACGCCGCCTCTTTACACAGTGAGCCCAGAAGAGGCCCGAGGCAGCAGCAGCAAGACAAAGGGGGCGTGAGAGTTGCGGGCAGCAGCAATGCAGAGCAGCACCCAGCGGATGGGCACATGCGGTCATGGAGCTCAGTTCCCGCCGGGTATGCCCTTTGCTTTCCCACGGGGCTGTCTCTCTGCTCCTGCCAGCACCATCAGAATCTGGGCTGCCCCAGTGGGAGGAGACGGTGGCCCCATAAAGCTCTGCAATGGGGTGTGCCACAATGCAGGAGCCCCTTCCCCATTCAGTGCGTCTATGGGGCCATTATGGGGTTAGGGCTTGGTGCTGTCAGTGCTCTCCATCACCACTCAGCTCTTCAGCCAAAGTCAAGCTGTCACGGGGGTGTGGAGGGGATTAACCTGGCTTCCCAGGCCTGGCAGGCACTGGGGCGTTGAGGGAAGTATTAAGGGCAGGAGCCAAAATACAAGTTCGTCCAGGGCGCCATTTTCCCTAAGGCCAGTCCTGCGTCTAATTATTTATTTGCCAAATTTGTAACCCTGTAAGACCTGACTCTTGATCAAAGGGCCACGTCATCTCCTCTGTCTTGTCTTGGTGCTGTGAATATATTTCTAAGATGTAACACTAGGATCTAAAAACAATAATGTGAACAGGGAGTTAAGAAGAATCTTCAAAAGACAGTAAACGACTTCATTGTGGCTCATAAACGGCAATCAAATCTAATAGTCCCACATCAAGGGACTGATCCTGCCAATGACTATACATCTGCAACCCCATTGAAATCAGTGGGAACTTGGGACGTATGTCCTTAGGCACGTTCCAGCCTTCGTTGCTAACATCAAAGTGCAATAAAATTTTTGGAGCTATCAGTACTGTGGAAAACACAAGGAATCCATTGCCTAATAAACTCCTCATGTTGTTGTTGTGGATTTTATGTGACGTCGTTAAATAGTGTCATCAAATAACAGGGCGTTTTGTCGACTTGCCTTTGTGCTGCAGATGTTCCTGCCTGGCTGAAGAGTCTCCGCCTGCACAAGTATGCAGCTCTTTTCTCCCAGATGACATACGAAGAAATGATGGCACTGACCGAATGCCAGCTCGAGGCACAAGTATGTCTCAAATTTGCTATAAAACAGTTAGTCACGTTGCATTTTTTCTAGTGTTATCACGATTAAAAATGCTCTGTTTGTTCAGTTTGTTGATAGGTTTCCCTGAAAACCTTGCATCATCTGTTAACATGGCAAAAAAACCACCAAAAACACGCTGGGGGAGAGGGGTGAGGGGTAAACGACACGTACCCTAAAATGACCTGGCCAATAGCTTCTCAGTGAAGTCAGAGACTGAAATCCTAGTCCCATCAAAGTCAATGGGAGATATGCACTGGCTTTCACCACTCAGCTTTAAGGAGGACACTTTCAGAGGCACAAATGGCAACACCCATTGAAAATCAACAGGAATTTGGTGACTGACTTATTGGTGACTGACTTATTTGTTCCTTTAAAAATCTCCTTAATAGATTGCTTTCCATGCTATCCCTGGGATAAATAGATCTGATTAGCATCTTTAGATATTAGCATCTTTGCTCTCATGTTGCAAATGGATTCTGTTTTCCTCTGAGCTATGATTCCAAAAGTTTGATGGAATTAATGGTCTGGTAACACTTTCATTGCAGGAGAAGGATACTGTGGTCTTTTGGGGTTCAAGGCCTATACAGCTGCTCAGCTGATTTTTGACCAGGTCTTTTTTTTAACTTCCAATTTCTTTAGCCCCTTGTAAGCTTTCTAGAGCCTTCACTAAGGCCATGTCTACACTTACAAGCTGTGTCGCTGTAAGAGCGCTTGTGTAGCCGCGTTATGCTGACAGGAGAGAGTTCTCCCATCGACAGAATAAAACCAGCTCAGTGAGCAGCAGTAGCGATGTCGGTGGGAGAGCGTCTCCCGCCAACACAGCGCTGTGCACACGAGCGCTTATGCTGGCAAAACTTATGTTGCTCAGGGGCTTGGGGGGTTTTTCACTCCCCTGAGTGAAAAAAGTTTTGCCGACATAAGTGCTAGTGTAGACGTGTCCTAAACACTGACTTCCACTGGAGGAAGGAAGCCAGCAATGTCTGAGCCAAGTGTTCCTTAAAATGAAAGGGGCCAGGCAGCTTTCTAAGGGCATGTCGATGGAGGTAATCCACCCCTCCGAGAGGCGGTAACTAGGTCAATGGAGGAATTCTTCCGCTGACCTAGCTGTGTCTACACTGGTCTTAGGGCTGCCTAACTATAGTGCTTGGGGCATGACATTTTTTAAGTGTAGACTCATTTTTAAGTGTAGACCAGGCCTAAGCTTCTCACACCTCTCTTAGAGCCAGTGGGTCTGATTCACCGCACCCTTACTCCAGTTTTATGTCAGGGTACGAGTGAAGATACACCAATGTGGAGCTGGGATAACACTGTCGAGTTACCCCATCATAAAACTGGAGTACCACGATAGTGAATCAAGCTGGGTGCCGCTATTTTGGTTCCTAACTCTGAGAGGGTTTTTTTTTGAGGATTGCTTTTCTCAGCATTGCCACACCTTGTGCAAAATAGTTTGAAACTGCAGTGAGATCTGTACATTTAATGACACAAGTGGTCCCATTGGAGTCAGTGGGCCTTCTCTTAGTGCCAGTGTACAGTACATTCTACTCAGCCAGAGTAAGGCTTGCCTAGTCAGCTCCCTAGAGAACTGCGAACAACTGCAAACAAACTGTGAACAAAGGCAGCAGGTGGCAGAGGGCAATTTTTTCACTTTTGGCCAAGTGTTTGTTTGATTCAAATCACAGAAAACTGTGTGCTGTCACCGAGCCCTGCAGTTCTGCTCCCAGACCTGACACTGGATTTAAAAACATTTTTCTTAAGTCGCTGCGAAGACCTTTCGTCCCTTGTGAGCACTTATAAATATTGCCACTCCAAAGGAGGGTGCACAAGCTAGTGAGAAATCAATAGCTTCAATGGGTTTCTAAGCTGTTTCCATAGACCCTGTGCCTCTCTGATAATCCCTGAATTCAGAGGTTTCTTGAATTAACAGCAGCCCTTTTCACTTACGAAAGAGAGGATTTTTGTGCCTCCTGCTGGCTGGTGGAGATGTTAATGTCACATTGTACTGTATCTTCGCAGAATGTTACCAAAGGTGCAAGGCACAAAATAGTCATCAGTATCCAGAAGCTGAAAGAGAGGCAGAATCTTCTCAAGTCTTTAGAAAGGGTAAGTTATTTCTGCTTCTTTTTCAATTAAAACAATAGCCAGGAATTAATTCTCACATTAAGTCCTTTTTGGTTATTGCTGGGTATTTCCCATATAGTGCATCTTTTTCATTGAGCATTTTCTTTGTTGGTTTGGCCACGTCTGGTTAATTGTATCACAAACCCAACGCTGTACCAACCACGGCATTTTACCAGCAGGCTGCCCACTGGCTTTGGTACAGCGGCGTAAGCTGCCTCCTGGTTCTCCCCCCAGCTCCGGGAGGTTGTAACCTGCAGCACAGCATACATGCCCTGGCACTGCCTGGCCAATTGGAGTTGAAGCCACTGCTCCGCCCTTTCCTGGACCCCGCCTGCCCACTCTCGGTGGGCATGTCTACACAACAGCGGGGAAGATGACTCCTAACTTGGGTGTACGTACACGTGCTAGCGCTACTTGAGCTCGCACTCTAAAAATACTAGTGTGGCCACGGCAACCAAAGTGGTGGCGCAGGCAAGTGACCCAAGTACTGTAGTGCCCAACCCCCTAGTTATACACTGGGGCAGCTAGCCTGAGCCACCGCCCGTCCTGCCACAGCCACACTGTTATTTTTAGTGTACTGCCTCGAGCAGAGCTCGCACGTGTATGTCTACCCGAGCTGGGACTCGCCCTTCCAGCTGTGTAGATGTACCTTGTGCGAGCCAGGGAGTGCCACTCCACGTCAGTAGTGTCACTGGTACTTGCACCCCTCACGTGTGACACATGGGAGATGAAGCCACATGATCACCTACAGGTCCCTCTGCTGCTCTGTTCCCTCGTATACACTGCAGAGGAGAGAGCCACCATGAGCAGAGCTTCGGCATGCATGGGATACAAGACCCCTGGGTGGGATCCCACAGCCCTGCCCTCCCCCTCTTTCTCAGCAGAACTGGTGTGGTTCCGTGATGTCTGCAGGCCCCCACTGCAGAGGAGGAGCACGACTTGCCTACCACAGTGAGTTTTCTAGGCTGGCTGGCTGAAGACTCAGGAAAACAGCACTGCGTCAGTTCACATTCAGCAGGTTCTCTTGGCAGCCAGAAGAGGTCAAACTTTTTTTTGTTCTTTGTAATGAAAATTTAAATTCTGCCGAAGCTGATGGAGCCGTCAGAAAAGCACCAGCATAGCATACCCGCCAGTATCAACTCAGTCCAACACCACGCTGTTTGTTGTTTCGCTGTTATATTATATTGCTTCAATCATTCTATGCACAGCCTCTGCCTAGGAGCTGTTCAATAATTACGCTACGCATTGCTATTTATTGGTGTTTTGGTTAGCTCACCACTTTATTTTGCATGTTTAAACGACGGGATTTTATTTATGGAACTGTAGGAGTTAGTAAAGCCGTATTTCCCTCTGTACATTAATAACAATCATTACATCCAAGAGACAGGCGGCGGGATTGAGTTTGCTTTGTAGATGTGTTTTCTAGGCAATTTCACAACCTTTCTTCCCCCTCCTCTTCATGAAGTTTGAAATATGGTATTGATTGACTGTCATTACTACAGGAATGTAACCCGAGTTTGGCTGACACAACGAGCTACACAGGCTATCCAATAAGATGGGATAAATAGTAGGGTTTGCTGTTGACTGCTAGCAATATAGTGGGATTTGCCTGGACTCTGGGGCTATGGTTCTGGTTCTGAGGATGTTTTGAGTGGGGCCCATGAGTAAAAGCTGGCCATGGGCTGTATTACTTAGGAGCATGTGTCTCTGGTTTTCAAGTTTTCCTTCCTTTATTTTAACTAACCAGGAGCATGTGTGTGGCTTGATCTTCTGGGCAAGCGTCTCCTGAGTATGTTTCCTTCTTCCCGTAAAGGAGCTGCACCCGGTTAACACAATGGGTCCCCGACGAGCTGCACACCGACTCCATGTAATTCAGAGCGGTGGAGCCGGGAGTGCAGATGGTGAAGAGTGACGGGAAAAATAAACAATCACCCCGCAGCTCAGGCTGGCTTGTGACGCCACATGTGCTTTCTCTTAATATATGTTTCATATGTGCATCCAGAGCGCTTTCCCCAGGAACTCGTCTGCTCTGGTTTTGTATCGGAAGCCAGGCCTCAAGAGCAGTTTGAGTGGGACCCAGTAGCCTGAGAAACTGGAGACGAGTCTGGCCCATATTAAGAACAAGATGCAGTCCTTCCCGCCTTCCTCGCTGGCGTTTCCCCAGGGGAGGGAGGGAGGATTGAACCCAAACGGCAGAAGGAGAACAGCTGTGACGCACACACATATGCAATCTGCCGGGATTAAGAAGCCAACATTTTTCATTCTGAACCACTGGAAGGAATATAAATGTTTGGGGGGGTTTTAAGATCGCATTTGAAATATGAGGTGAAATTCTGGCTCCACTGGCAAAATTCCCATTGACTTTAGTGGGGCCCGGATTTCACCCATGGAGTATTCCAGTGAAATATCTCCCTCTCCAATCAGTCCTCCTTCACCAGAAATGACCCAAAGACCAGCTGTGCCTTCACACCGCTGTGATTCTGTAGGCAGGTTCCAGGCTACAGTAACACTGCCCCAGCCGCTTCAAAGCTGAGAAACCATATCTGGTGGTGGTACTATTATTACCATAACTCCCAGGAGCCCTAGTCATGGACCAGGTTGTGCTAGGTGCTGTACAAACACAGAACAAAAAGGCAGTCCCTGCCCCAAGGAGCTTACAGTCTAAGTGTAAGATGAGAGACACCTAGTGATAGAAACAGACGGGGAGGACAAGGAGACAGTATGGGTCAGCGTGACAGGCAGTGGTCACAGGGCTCTGTGAAGCAAGCCGGGGTTTGAAGGAGAATGAAGAAGTGACTTCGTGGATGTTTATAGGGAGCTCCTGCCAGGGGGAGGGGCAGCATGGGAGAAAACAGGAAGGTGCTTGCTTGAAAATGTAACAAGTGGGTGATGGAGGTTGGCATCATGGGAGGCAGGAACTGGCCTTTCAACAGCGAATGGGAGACAAGCGATCAGCTGGGGTTAGCCCGTGCGTGGCCTTGCAAGTGAGGACAAGTCGTTTATGTTTGATATGATAGAGAAGGCGGAGCCAGTGGAGGGGTGACATGGTCAAAGCAACTGGGTGGGAAAATGATCTTAGCAGCATTTGGAGTGGCGACGAGCAGGGCAAGATTGCATTTGTCAAGTCCAGGAAGAAGCGTGTTGCAGCATTTGAGACACAAGTTGATAAGAGCCTGGAGAAGGGCTTTAGGTATGTGGATGGATAGATGGGCCAGACATGGGCCAAGAAGGCAGTACTGAGAGCCAGAGCCAGGGTAGGGTTAGGTTAGAGACTGAATTTTGTGCAGGGTAGACAGCGCTGAAATCTCGAGTGCTGTTCTCATGTGATTCCTGTGAAAATTGCAAGATCTCTGCTTTCTTGAAGGGTGGGAATCTCACCAGATATTGGGTGGCATCTGCACTGGACCTGGACGCGAGACTCGCACCGGTTTTGGATCCCACCTGATTCATGGAGCGGGTTCAGATTCAGGAGTTCAAATGTGAAGGCGCACACCTGAAAATGGGGCAGGAGGGTTTCAGGTGGCTTCAGACTTGAAGTTCTAGTTCTTACCTGTTTCTGTTAAAACGGTTCTGTGAAAGCCTCAGTTAATTAAATGGACCAACTTACTGAACATGGAGCACACAGGACAAGTAAGTCCTGGAGTAGGAACACTAGAAGAGGCTTCTGTGGAGGTTGTTTTTCTGGAAGCAATGTTCTAGTGTTCCAGCTGAGCTGAGGCGGCATGGCTGAGCTCAAGGCAGCTAGCGGCATATTGAGATTGCAGACATACCAGCTGCTAATCTTTTTTGTTGTCTGGAATCTGCAGGACATCCTGGAAGGTGGCAACCTGCGCATCCCACTGCAGGAGCTACATCAAATGATCCTCACCCCGATCAAAGCCTACTGCTCCCAGAACTCAAATACAGACGACCAGAGCCGGGACCTGGATTCCCACCACCTGCCTTCTCTGATCGGCTCGGACAGCCAAGGCTCCGACTGCAAGGACTCTGCCTCTGGGTGCATACAGCAGCACCACTTGCCTGGCTGCGAGGGCGAGTCTGGAGGGGCACCTTTGCCCGAAGGGGATCTCCCTGGGCAGTTCACAAGAGTCATGGGGAAAGGTCAGCCGCTCCCATTGTCCTTATTCCTTCGGTTAGGAGTGAATGGTTAAGAACAGCGTTTATTTCATAGCAGCTCTGGTCCCCATCCACCCTCCTCCTGTCCCGCTCATCATAATATTCTCAGGGCCCCATGGTGCTAGGTGCTAAGTGTGGGTAAGAGACAGTCCCTGCCCCAAAGGGCATGCAGTCTAATTAAGGAAGATGGACAGAGGTGAACTGATGTACGCAAGGGGACATAGCAGAGACAGGACTGCACCCGGCTCTCCGGAGTCCCGTAGTACCATGCTGCCATCATTCACGTGTGCTCTAGCGCTGGCAAAAAGGTGAGGTCAGGAGGAGATGGGGACGTAGCCTTACTCTCCTCCCCAGCCAGTAGAACTGGCTGAGCTCACTGTCCCCCATTGTACAGGGGGGGTCCTTCCTTCTCCTGTGTGCTGCAGAGCTCCAGAGGGCATTATGCCTGTCTGAGTCACAAAGCCTCCTGAGCCTACTGCACCACCTCCAACGCTAGGGGATATGTCTACACTGCACACTAAACCTGGGCTCTGACTCCGGTTTGAGCCCCCTTTCTGTCCACACAGATCAGTCTGACTCAGGTCAGCAAGCCCTCAGGACCCTGTGAGGGGGGTGGGTCAGAGTCCATGTCCCACTGCAACTCAGGGCCAAGCCCTGTCATTTTGCAATGTGGATGCAGGTCAAGCTGCAGACATGAGTCAGAATGGTGCAGTATGGACGTGTTAGCACGGCTCCGAGACCAGGTCCAGCAAGTGTAAATCCTGGTTTACAAGACAGTGTGGATGTTCAAGCATGAGCTTGGAACCCCTGAGTCCACAAGCATGGATCCCACAGCCCCCGGCTTAGTGTGCAGTGCAGACGTAGCTAGGCCGGCCCGAGCAGATACAGCTGAGCCCTATACAAATAGGTTTGTTGGAAGTTTGAATCAGAATGAGCCTTTAGTGTTTGTGCACCATTATTTTTTAAAGCCCGTGGAAGGATCTGCCTCTTTGGTGCACGATCCTAGAATCGAGTGGCTGCTCTGGGGTTACCTTCGGTCTGGCTGCTTGCTTTCATTGACAGCCCTTGTCCCCTGCTGCTCACCGGTCCACGTACGCCTGTGGAGTTTTTTATAGCCCCGACTTGCAGTACGAGGGAGTGCACGTACAGAGCAGTTGCTTCCTTTAGCTCCGTGATCATGTGACACGGATCGAGAGAGAGCGCCTGGGACTGGCATTTGTTTAATGTGAAAGTTGTGGGAGGGTTGGGTATTTTAAAACACTTTCCTTGGTGTCTTGGGCCCTGACTGTACATGCTTAAGTGCTTTGCTGAACTGGGGCCTTAAAGCACATTGCCCAAGCAGTCTGAGCTCCTGTAGTAGTGCTACCCATGGTCTCTGCCTCTCCCTGCCCCCTGGCCTCTGTGTGTCCCTGCCTGTACAAGAGTTTGCTGGGGCTCGACCCTCTCTGGGGCGGCGGGGAGCCACACCGGCTCACTACCCACTGGTGCTTGGGTACTTTGTCCGGCTGCAGGGTCTCCCTCTGCAACCCTTGCAATCCTGGAAGACGCAGTAAGCCCGACCCTGGCTCAGGGCGGGCACCAATGCTATGTCAGGGCTCAGGCCCTCAGTCAGGGCTGAGCAGCAAGCAGGAGTATTTAGCCCAGGCCCTAGGTCAGGGCGGGGCAACAAACGCTGAATCAGGAGCTCAGGCCCTCAGTCAGGGCTGAGCAACAATAGTAGGCCTAAGCCTCAACAGGCCTGGGAGAGGGGGAGACTGCCCCATGGGTTGGGTGGCAGGGGGGACGCAGGCCCTCCCACTCCACTGCGTCCCAGCCCGGGGCCCTAGCAGCGGCAGTGGGGATCCTGGCCGCAACACACTGACATCGGCTCTGGCAGTGCAGCAGCCAGACTGGGGTCGGCTGCCCCCGGGCTACTTCCACACTCCCCCTCGGGGCCTATCTGGGGGCTGGTGTCGGCCTCGGGGGGCTCCTGGACCATGGGTGCGTCCGGCCAGGGATCGTTCGGCAAGTCCGGCGGCTCCTCCGCGTAGTGGGCGCAGGGCAGGCCCAGCAGCTCCTCCGGGTAGCGGGCGCGGGCCAGGCCCGGCGGCTCCCGGCGGCTGCCCCGGGCCGCGGAGGTTTCCCATCCCCGAGCTAGGCTGGAGACATCTGGTCTCTCCGGTGGCTGGGGCCTGACTGAGCTCTGAGGGCGAGCTTTTGTACTTCCGGGTCGCTGCCTGACCCCCTGAGGGGCGGGCTCAGAGCTCACTAGCTCCGCCCACTCCAGCCTCCGGTTGGGCTCTTCCCCCTCCAAGGCCACACCGACTCACTACACTGCCCCACCACTGTCACTGCACTTTGAAATACAGGAGGAACAATTATACTGGGCAAAATCCTTTGTTGCTGGTGTAAATGTCTTCACTGACTTCAATAGCATTTTGCCCATTTATACCAGCAGAGAATTTGTCCTGCTATGGTCAGTACAAAACAAAACTAGTTTCTAGAGCTGAGGAATGATTTAAAAGAATATCTACGAGGGATGGGGGAGTCCATTCAGCCTCATTTTTGAACCATGCAAACATCTCTAAATCGTTCCTAAAATAGCTTTTCTGTAATAAAAGTGGTGTATACAGAGCACGTGATGGTGTGCTAGAAAGGTTCTCTTCACACCCATTTGGGAGGACCTGCCTAACTTACTCAGAGCTTCACCGCTCCTGGGTAATTCAGACTGCCCACTCCCAACACTGAGTGCGGACTGTTCTGTGTAGCAGCTTGCTGGGTGGAGAATGGAGTAGTTGGGTAACGGGGGGACGGGGAGTAGTCTATCCAAAAAAAAAAAAAAAAAAGGGTCAGACTTCCATGGAGAAATGTCAGCCCCGGTCCATTTCCAGCACTTTCTGTTTAAAATGTATGAATAGAAATAAAATACAAATTACATAGAAACTTCAAAGGGCAGAAAATCGAGCCCGGTGTGTAATTTCACACTGATTGGCCACCTACTTTGAGAAAAATGGTTCTTTGTGCCTCATTTTAAGCCCATATCAGACCTCACTGCTAACTCTGGTGCCATGACCAACACCTCCATAATGCATGAAGTTGAGTGGTATGGAGAATTATCAGTAGAAGTTGGGGAAATGGCATTGTTAGGAGGCCTTTTCTGAAAACTGGGGAAATTTTGTGGTCACCATGAGGGTTAAAATTGATGGAAGCCATAATGTAGAGAAGGCTCCTGTGACCAGTTGTTTTAATTGCGCTTGCTTTCCAGCAGGTTTAACTAATATGGCCGTTCTGGCTGTAGAATTCTGCGGCTCCTACGGACTTTAACACCAGTTCAGTTGAGCCAGGGTTAGAATGGGTGGGAGTGTTTTGGTAAATTCCCCCAATGCAGACATCGTCTTATTCTGTAAGTTAATTTGCACACACTTTTGTGGCATTATTTCAAAATCTTGCTGTCAGTCAAATCAGTGGGAATTTTGCCATTGACTTCAGTGAGACCAGAATTTGACCCTGGAGGCAATAGATTTTAACACCGCACTCTTTGTGTGACAGTGTCTTTCATGTGTGAGAATAGGATAAGATAGGGGGAACCAGATTCTGCTCTGTTACTGCTGATTTGCACAAGTATAACTCTAATGGAGTTACTCTGGCTTTACAGCAATGTAACTGAGAGCAAAATCTGGCCCTAAATATAGACTGGCATGGCTGGAATTGTAAAAGGGTGTCTTTATACACAAGTGCTCCATTGATGACTCATTTCAGACAATTGCAATGGAAGTTTAAGACCATTCTTAAAAACAACACATTGATTTCAGTCCCGTTTCCTGGTCACCATGTGTTTTGCTAGCTATCCTTTTTTTTTTGTTTGTTTGTTTGCAGTATGTACACAACTTTTAGTTTCCAGACCTGACGAGGAGAATATAAGTTCCTATTTACAGCTCATAGACAAATGTCTAATTCATGAGGTGAGTTGTGTCAGATCTTATAAAACTGTTGTTCTCATTGCTTAGAAACTGTTTCCAAAGTTTCTGTTTATGTAAACATTTTGGTTTCTAACACAAATATTTTTGGGGGTATTAATAGTAATTCTGACTGAGGCAGACTGTAAATGCAATGTGATGCACAGAAGTGTAGGTCACCGTGTCCCTGTACAACATCAAAGAACTGGAATTGAGAAATTCATCGTGCTTGTGACGTTATGATCAACAGCTGGATGACAGAAAAACCCAGGATGAATGTGCATGGGGTTTCTAGCAGAGAGACGAAACTATCGTTCAGCATTTCCAGCTTCTATTTTGTGGCAAAAATTCTGTGATTCGGAACCTACCATTCTGTGTGCCACTTCCTGAAAGCTGCTTGTTTATGGATTTTTTTTTTAATTGTAACTTTTTCTAAAAGGTACATTACCACGTGTCCTTCAGGGTGACTGAAACATATTTTGAGCTCCATATGCCATAGATCTAGGGCACAAACCCTGCTGTGTATATTTATCCCCTTATGTGTACCGAGTTCCTGCTGCATTTGTTACTCCTGGGGGAATTCTGTGCCAAAAAATTAAAAATTCTGTGCAAAGTATTTTAAACTTCTGCATATTTTGTATGTCAAAATAACACAATATAATAACACCAGTTTGTTATTTTGGTAATTTATTTCAAGTACCTGTCATCGAGTATGTCTGTAACAGTACAGACTGGGGAAAAATGATTCAGGAAATGTTTTTTTGACAAATAGATTCCTTGCTAGACCTATGAATACAGAACTCTGAGTAATTCATCTAAACTACAATACAGAACTGTATTGCCCGCACCCCTCAGAAGCAGTGCAAAGGCTTGGGGGGATTCAGGGGTAACAGAGGAGCTGAGGGAGAGGGAAGGAGCCTGGAGTGAACCTGGAGGGTTATTGGGTGCGGATGGGAGAAGTATGGGACAGTTTTTGGGAGGGAGAGTGATTGTGAGGGAGTTGGAGAGCCTCCCCCATGCAGACCCTGGCTGACCCCTAACTTTCCCATTCAGTCAGGCACATCTGCTCTTATCCCCGTGTGTCCCTGCAGCCTCCCTCCGCCATCCACATGTAGGGTGACCAGATGTCCCGATTTTATAGGGACAGTCCCGATTTTTGGGTCTTTTTCTTATATAGGCTCCTATTACCCCCCACCTTCTGTCCCAATTTTTCACATTTGCTGTCTGGTCACCCTATCCACATGTGGCCATGCACCCCCCTACCCTCTGTCCCCATGTGGCCCTTCAGCCCACCTCCCATTCAGCCCCTGGCTCAATGCTGTCACCCCACTAGCTCCTGAGCCTGCATCCAAGTCTGGCCCCCACTAGCTCTTCTGAACCCCAATCTGTGATCCCCCCAGCAGCCCTGCGTGCCCCACTCTGTCCGTCTGGTGCCTCCTCACCTGACCCCACTGTGAGGAAAGCAGTCTCTCTGGCTAACTGCCCTCTCTTCTGGCACCATAGCAACCTCTGGTGGGCGAAAGGTGTACTGCAGTTCCTCTCCAGCAGAATCTATATTCTATGGAGAAAAAAAAATCTGCGGGGGGACATTAATTCTTCATGTGTGCAGTAGTGCAGAATTCCCCCAGGAGTACCTTGTATACATATGTGCTGCACCTGAACTTACAAGATGCATGGCATTACATGGCCATGCATCTGAGATCTGGATGGATCTCTAAATGTTTTCCAGAGTCAAAAGATCTACAGTTTACACTGTCTTTACATGGTCACTTGTGTATGAAAGTGGAGTCTAGAATCACTAAGAAATCTGTACTATCCTACAGGAAAAGGAGTGGCAGCATTTTGGCAAAAGTACGTTGACTGCTGTAAACATAAGTATATACAGTATGCTAGGTGAAAAAAGGATTAAATTACAGAGTTCTGAATCCTCCAGTTTACTGTGACCACGTGCAGGGCCGGCTCTGGCTTTTTGGCCGCCCCAAGCAGAAAAAAAAAACGTGCGGCGCGACCAGAGCCAGGGTGCAGGGGGACTCCCTGCGCTGCGGGGGGAGGGGAAGGGAGCGGAGGAGAGAGAGAGAGAGAGAAGGGGGGTGGCCCCACCAGTTGCCGCCTCCCAGGAGGGCTCTGCGCTGCTCCGGTCGGCAGGGAGGATAGGACGCGGGCTGCCCTGCCGGGCTTGCTGCAGGGCGCTCCCGTCCTCCGCGCCACCGCCCCCTACAGGGCAGCCGGAGCAAAACACCACACACACACAAAAAAAAAGCGGCCATGCCGCCCTAGGATTGGGCGGAATGCCGCTCCTACAAGCTGCCGCCCCAAGCACCAGCTTGCTCGGCTGGTGCCTGGAGCCGGCCCTGACCACGTAAGAAGCTATTACCTAAATCATAGAGCTCTCCGCTTGTTCTTGGGCATTTCCCATCCTCATAAAGGCTCCGATTCAGGAAAGCACTAAGTATGTGCTTAGGGTAATTAACCATTGGAACAATTTATCAAGGGCCATGGAGGAATCTCCATCACTGGTAATTTTTAAATTAAGATTGGACTTCTTTTAAAAGATATTCTCTAATTCAAAGGGAACTATTCTAAAGAAGTTCTGTGACCTATGATATACTGGAGGTTAGACAAGATGATCACAGTGGTCTGTTGTGGCCTGGAATCTCTGAAGGGTTTTCCTGAATCTGGGACAAAGACGGAGATTTCCAGCTCAGAAGGGAAGTCACTGACATTCAGGGTTTAAAAAAAACAAACATTATTCTCCCAGAATGCTTCTGTCCACAATAGTAACAAGTTTGCCCAGAGTTTTCAGTGAATGGTTGTGAACTGTCAGCATACGTTGTCAACGTACAGTTTGCCACTTGAAATATACAGCAGCTGCACTAGGAAATTTAATTTTACTATGAAGTGAGTGGTTAGTTTGCTTTCCCACCTCAGCAATGGTTCTGTCTGAGCCAGTCACATAGTTTAAATATAACCAAAGCTTCTAGTATGTGAGTGTACAAAGACCTCTTCCACCTGAGTCCAAGTTCACGGAGATCACATGAAAAGCTCCTTTCACTCTAGTTCTTCATGTATTTCCAGACATAGCAAGATTTTTTTCCCCTTGATTGCTTCATGATGAGTCTTGAAGTCAATGCAGCATTATGAACTGCCTCCATCCTAGCCTAGTCTTCCCTCCCCCACCTCCCCCCGTTTTCTTTATATTTCTGACATTAACCAAATCACCAAGAAAGAAAGATCAGGCTTTTAGTAGAATGTGACTAGACCAGGGGTTGGCAACCTTTCAGAAGTGGTGTGCCGAGTCTTCATGTATTCACTCTAATTTAAGGTTTCGCGTGCCAGTCATACATTTTAACGTTTTTAGAAGGTCTCTCTCTATAAGTCTATAATATATAACTAAACTATTGTTGTATGGAAAGTAAATAAGGTTTTTAAAATGTGTAAGAAGCTTCATTTAAAATTAAATTAAAACGCAGAGCCCCCCCTCCTCCCCCCCGGACCGGTGGCCAGGACCCAGGCAGTGTGAGTGCCATTGAAAATCAGCTCGCGTGCCGCCTTCGGCACCCGTGCCATAGGTTGCCTACCCCTGGACTAGGCCTTTGAAATGTGATTCTGGCTGGGCACATCCCAGCTGCACAGGAGGGTGCAACTCCAAACTCATTCTCTGGGTGATGTAAACAGCGTTACACTGCTCTGGCTGCAATGGTATAAGGGAAGTGCTTGTTGGTATTTTCAAGAAATGTCTTAAGTGGAACAACATTTCCTCCCAGGCAAAATAGGGGCGGGAGGGAATAGATGCTCCATGCCCTATGAAGCCCCAGATTTTTCCTTGCATATTACACATAAAATGGAGAGCTTGTGAAAGGTGCAGGATTGAGAGGCAGAGAGACCGTGGACCTCTCTTTACCCTCTGACCACTCTCAGCCCAGGCAGTGGCTGTGCACAATTCCCCACATCACCCAGCCAGTGTGGCTAAACCTTCCCCTGGAAAGAGCACCTTTTATGGGGGAGAAGATAGTTCACTCTCCATCTCTGTTCAGCTCTTGGGGGGTTAAGACTGCCCACCGAGGTGCCAGTGGCTGCCAGCTGTCACAGTGGTGGGTTTTTGGTGGACACTGTTCCCCAGGGAGGTAGGGAGAGAGCATCAAACTCATGTCACGTTTGCTACTTCACCGCCATCAGATGGGGGA
This sequence comes from Malaclemys terrapin pileata, assembly GCF_027887155.1. Taxonomy (NCBI): domain Eukaryota; kingdom Metazoa; phylum Chordata; order Testudines; family Emydidae; genus Malaclemys; species Malaclemys terrapin. Next base: position 144,320,930 of record NC_071508.1, on the reverse strand, counting down.
CAGTTTTCAGTCACAAAGCTTGATTCCAGCTGGAGACCTTGAGAGGAAAGGGTCAGTTCCCTTCCCCTCATACTTCAGACACCTACCTCCTCCTTCGAGTGCTTGCACATGTCCATTCCAGTGTAGGTGCCCGCCCCAAGCACAGCCGCTGGAATTTTTAACCCTAGTGGTATCTCTTGGGTCAGCTCCAGTGCCCTCTGGTGCCGCACGCTCATAGCTCTGGTATAAAGGGGCCTGTCAACCCTGCTCTCCTTCAGTTCCTTCTTACCACCTGTTACGGCTGCTGGAACTCCTCATCGCTTAGGCGGTCGTTCTCTTAGTGGTTTTCTGACAAATGTAGTGTAAATAGTTGGTGTCGTTTTTAGTAGTTAGTGTCGTTAGTTCGGACACCTCCGCTCTTAGATAGCGGAGTTGTCCACCGTCCCACTGCCGAGGCTTGCGTCGGTCAATGGGTTTCAAGCTCTGCACTTCATGCAGTAAGTCTATGCCTTTGAGCGACCCTCACTCCAGCTGCCTCCAGGGGAAGTTCATAGGAAAGACCACTGCCAAATTTGCAGGGATTTTAAGCCCCGGAATAAGCAGGACCGAACCGTACTGCACGTTTGAAGGTCTTCCTCTTGGAGATAGCCTTAAGGCCGGCCTCGGAGCTGCACTCAGACTTGGCACCGAGTACCTCAGCCTCGGTGCAGAGTGCACCTCCAACAACCCGGAACTCTTGTCGCTGGTCATCTTCCCCGGTGCCCAAGAAGAAACACTTGGGAACCTCCATATATGGTCTTTTTTAAAGACAAAGTCCAGTTGCAACCACCCCCATCGTACCTTTTAAAAGTTGTCTCACAATTTCATTGCAGTCAAGCAATCTTTCTGCCTATGTTCTACCCTCAACCGCATGCGAACAGGGAGGAACAGCGCTTCCACTGGCTGAGTGATGTGGGGAATTGTGTGTAGAATGAGTTGTTAAATGAGCAAGTGGTGAGATGTTCGCGAGTTCGTAACACGCCCTGATGCACTCCGCTGCTGCTTTTTTAGCACAAGTTCCAATTCAGGACATCTGCAGGGTGGCAACCTGGTCATCAGTTCACAACGCACTATGCCATTACACAGCAGGCTAGAGATGACGCCGGCTTCGGCCGGGCGGCGTTACAGTCAGCCTGCCCTTGATCTCCAAACCCACCTCCAGGGCAATTGCTTGTGAGTCACTTACGTTGGAATGGACACGTACAAGCACTAGAAGAAGAAGAAACGGTTACTAACTTTCTGTAGCTGTTGTTGTTCGAGATGCATTGCACATGTCCATTCCAAAACCCACCCTCTGTCGGAGGTGGTCGGCAAGAAGAAACTGAAGAGGGTCGGCAGGGCTCATTATACCGGCGCTATGAGTGTGTGACACCAGAGGGCGCTGGAGCCAAGGCAACAGATACCACTAAGGCAGTGTTTCCCAAATTTGGGATGCTGCTTGTGCAGGGAAAGCCCCTAGCGGGCCGGGCCGGTTTGTTTACCTGCCCCGTCCGCAGGTCTGGCCGATCGCGGCTCCCACTGGCCGTGGTTCACTGCTCCACGCCAATGGGAGCTGCTGGAAGCGGCGGCCAGTACGTCCCTTGGCCCACGCCACTTCCAGCAGCTCCCATTGGCCTGGAGCAGCGAACAGCGGCCAGGGGGAGCCGCGATCAGCCGGACCTGCGGACGGGGTAGGTAAACAAACCGGCGGCGACCCCAGTTTGGGAAACACTGCACTAAGGGGAAAAATTCCGGCGGCTGCACTTGAGGCGCGCACACACCTACGTCGGAATGGACGTGTGTGACACATCTCGAAGAACAACAGTTACAGAAAGGTTGGTAACAATTTTTTCTGAGGTTCCATGTGGCAAGTCACCATCTTGGTAGCCCGGGCAAGTGACCGGACACTCCAGGCCATCCCTGTAACAGCTAGAGTGGGAGCTGTGGAATGGCTTGTGACATTCGGCTCCTCGCCAGGTTGGAGGGATGAGAACAGTGATTCCATAATGTATCCTGGTTTCTGAGGTATGGGGTGGGACCAGGGTTGGAAGTGGTGCCCGGTACTCCTGCAAGGCAGCGCGGAGTACTGCTGAGGGAGCAGGAAGTCATGAGAGCAGAGATATAAAAGGGGAGCCTGGAAGGTGAGGACCGGATGTTTGAGCTTGATGTGCATTGTGAGAGGAAGCCAGTGAAGGGATTGGGAAGGGAGGGGCATAGTCTGAGCTGCGGGAGGGGGAGGTGATTTTTGCAGCTGAATCTTGGATAGGCTTCTTGCTCCGATCCCGTGGTGATGGGTGTGTGACAGGTAATAACAACACTACTTAGCTCTTGTGGAGCTAGCACTTTTCTGCCATAGATTTCAAAACACTTTACAAAGAAGGTATCTTTATCCCCATTTTACAGTTGGGCAAACTGAGGCATAGAGGCAAACTGACTTGCCAGAGGTCCCCAGCAAGGTCAGTGGCAGAGCCAGGAATGGAACCCAGCCCAGTTCTCTCTAGATAGAATTGAAAAGAGGTCAGAATCTGAGACACTGGAGAGAAAACATTGATTGAGTCCTGTATTCCTAAAGCCAACAGTTTTTCATTGATTTCCAACCAGAGCTAAAGTGAGTTGCTCCACAGCAACATGTCGACAGTGTTTTTCATTTGCATTATATATGAATATGTTAATATCACTGGGATGCAAGGTAGGTAGATTGATCGTTAAAGGTGACAGTCAAAAGGATGATATTAAGATGGCTCATGTAATATTGGTTAAGCTGCCCATAAATATGTGTATTGTAGTTAATCACTGTCTGTAGGTCTCTGCTATCGTGGGACATGCACATGAAAACATTCACATAATAATGTGTTAGGAGCACAGGGGTCCCAGATGGCTCAGGGGATTGGTAGTGGAGTAAGGGGACTTCCACTGCCAAGCTCAGGTTAACTCCAACCTGGGGCAGTAGCAACCAAATGCCATTACAATCTCAAGGCACTTTGGTCTCAGTGAAATAGACTGTGGTACAAAAACCTCGAATGGAATAGAAAATAAATGAAACGTCTCAATCCATTTCCTGGGAAACAAGTGTCCACCCCTCAGAAACCACTGCAATTGGTTCTGGCTGGAAGCTCGGGTCAGTAAGGAGATTGAGGATTTTGCTCTGTTGTTATCATGGGAGAAGGTCCCTCCAGGTCCAACCAAGACACGCTGGCAGGACAGCGTATGGAATGTTGCGCTGCAAAACGCTAGCACTGGATCTGTTGAGTACCTGAGCCAGAAGCCATCAGTTGCCAGGGCTGTCAAGCCAGCACCTTTCATGAACACTTACTTTAAAAGTTTTATTTTTGTTTTGTTTTGTTTTTTTAAAGAACTCAGACGTTTGTGTTTATTTTTGGAGAGTTCTTGAAAATTTTAGGGTCTGCACTGGGGGATGAAAATGCAAGTTGCTCACTAGAGGGTAGCTATTAAACAATCAGGAGCATTCATTTATCATTAATAAACTGAGCACTCAGGGAATTTTATGTACATACTATGATCTGAGTCATAGACTTTAAGGTCAGAAGGAACCCTCATGAAATAATTATGACCATTATCTGTCACTAAGCCCCAATATAACTGAATTTCTTTACATAGGCAACATTCAGTACTTTGCTAATTATTCTGTTTTTTAAATAAACATGAATTTTGGTTAAAAGTTAGTAAAAGAAGTAAAAAGAATTGACTTTGTTTGTTGTATCAGTAGGACTTTTTTGTAGCATCACCTAAGTGTTGTACATTTTGGCATCCGTAATGATGTAGCAATAATAATAATTGTATCGGACCTTTATGTATCTGTCATCCTGGTGGACCCACAGCACTTCACACGTACACAGTACCACTGAATTGTAGGGGCTGTGGGCAGTCAGGCAATGGTATAGCATGCCTCACAGTGATGGGGAGAGCAGAAATGAGGGTCCAGGACTCCAGGGAAACCACTTCTCTTTCAGGAAGTGTCATGGGATCTTTGCTCTTAAGATTTCATCGGAAAGAGCTACACATAGGAAACTGCCTGGTGCTCAGTTTGTCTTTTTTCAAAAGTGTAATGGGATGAGACAACTCTGCTAGGAGTTAAACCTGCAATTCAGGGCTTCTGTGTGTTTGCAGCCTGAAGCTTGGATCGCTCAGCTCTCTACTTTGGGTGCATGTTAACTGCCTGTTGTTTTCTTTATTTTTATACCCAACTGCATCATCCATAAGATGTTTACCTTTTTTTTAATTCCTTTTTTTGGGGGGCAGGCATTTACAGAGACACAGAAGAAAAGATTGTTGTCATGGAAACAGCAGGTGCAAAAACTCTTCAGGTCTTTCCCTCGGAAATCCCTTCTAGACATATCAGGATATCGGCAGCAAAGAAAGTACGTTGGGATTTCATCTCTCTGATGCAATGATTGTACTTTGTGGGTTGGTATCTTGGACCAAGATTACGCCAAAGGGGATAATTACACTAACATTCACACTGTGCTAGCTGGAACTCGATGGGTCTGAGTCATGAGGCCAGTTACCTCGAGTGCAGGCAGGACTGGAATATTTCACCTTGTTCTGTTTTAATTCTGTATGTCACAGCCAGCTCTCAAATGTCACTTTAGAGCAGTGGGGCCTGTTATTAGTTATAAGCTCTGATTTGCATTATACTGGCACCTTGAGGTTCCAGCTCAGATCAGGGCTCCATTGTACTAGATGTTAAACTGAGAGACAGTCCCTGCCCCAAAGTATAAATAGACAAAAGCAAAGGGTGGGTAAAAAGTACTATTGTCCCATTTTACAGATGGTGACCTTAGTCTAGAGAGATTCAGTGACTTGCCCCAGGTGACAAAAGCTGCCTGTGGCGGTGCTGGGATTTGAACCCAGATTTCCTGAGTCACACTTTGGTGGCTTACCAACAAGACCATCCTTCCTCTATGTGGCGCCCACCTTAAATCAGGGATTCTGATTGACCTGCTCATCTCCCAAGCCTACACTTTCCCCACGGTAATTGGAGCACTTGAAAAGATTAAAAAGTAGGGCTGTCAAGTGATTAAAAAAAATTAATCGCACGATTAATTGCTCTGTTAAACAATATTAGAATACTATTTATTTAAATATTTTGGATGTTTTGTACATTTTCAAATATATTGATTTCAATTACAACACAAACTACAAAGTGTACAGTGCTCACTTTATTTTTATTACAAATGTTTGCACTGTAAAAAAGAAAAAAGAAATAGTATTTTTAATTCACCAATTTAATTCAAGTATTGTAGTGCAATCTCTTTTTCATGAAAGTTGAACTTACAAATGTAGAATTCGTGCAAAAAAAGTAACTGCACTCAAAAATAAAACAATGTAAAACTTTAGAGCCTACAAGTCCACGCAGTCCTACTTGTTCCGCCAATCGCTCAGACAAACAAGCTTGTTTACCTTTGCAGGAGATAATACTGTCCACTTCTTGTTTAAGGAAAAAGTGAGAACAGGCGTTCGCATGGCACTGTTGTAGCTGGCATCACAAGATATTTATGTGCCAGATGCGGTAAAGATTCATATGTCCCTTCATGCTTCGCCCACCATTCCAAAGGACATGCGCCCATGCTGATGACGGATTCTGCTCGATAACAATCCAAAACGGAGCAGACCGACGCATATTCATTTTCATCATCTGAGTCAGATGCCACCAGCAGAAGGTTGATTTTCTTTTTTGGTGGTTCAGTTTCCACATCTGACTGGTGCTCTGTTAAGACTTCTGAAAGCATGCTCCACACCTTGTCCCTCTCAGATTTTGGAAGGCACTTCTGATTCTTAAACCTTGGGTCGAGTGCTGTAGCTATCTTTAGAAATCTCACATTGGTACCTTCTTTGCATTTTGTCAAATCTGGAGTGAAAGTGTTCTTAACTCGAACACCCATGTACTGGGTTGTCATCCGAGACAGCCATGACACAAAATATATGGCAGAATGCAGGTAAAACAGAGCAGAAGACATACAATTCTCCCCCAAGGAGTTCAGTCACAAATGTAATTAATGCATTATTTTTTTAACGCGCATCAATGGCATGGAAGCATGTCCTCTGGAATGGTGGCTGAAGCATGAAGGGACATATGAATCTTTACCGCATCTGGCACATAAATATCTTGTGACATAAATACCTGGCAATGCCAGCTACAAAAGTGCCAGGCGAACGCCTGTTCTCACTTTTGGGTGACATTGTGAATAAGAAGAGGCCAGCATTATCTCCTGCAAATGTAAATAAATTTGTTTGTCTTAGCGATTGGCTGAACAAGAAGTAGGACCGAGTGGACTTGTAGGCGCTAAAGTTTTACATAGTTTTGTTTTTTGAGTGATGTTATGTAACAAAAAAAATACATTTGTAAGTTGCGCTTTTGTGATAGAGATTGCACTACTGTACTTGTATGAGGTGAATTGAAAAATACTATTTCTTCTGTTTATAATTTTATAGTGCAAATATTTGTAAAAAAAAATCTAAAGTGAGCACTGTACACTTTGTATTCTGTGTTGTAATTGAAATCAAATATTTGAAAATGTAGAAAAACATTCAAAATATTGAATACATTTCAATTGGTATTCTATTGTTTAGTGCGATTAAAAGTGCGATTAATCACGATTAATTTTTTTTAATCGTGGCTAATTTTTTTTGGTTAACTGCTTGAGTTAACTGCAATTAATCGACAGCCCTATTAAAAAGTAATAACAGCACTTGTCCCTCTCTGCAGTTTGGTTTTCTCTCCTGTGTTGCTGCCCCTCCAGTTTTGGTGTCATCTGCAAATTAAATCACTGTTGGATAGACACCAGGAAAAGCAATCAACAAGGGTGCAGCGAGGCTCTTGGGCTTGTTTAGGTTAGTTGATCAAAAAACATCAGGAGGGCCCTGTAGTGGGCTACTTGCTTCTCCACTGTGACTGAGAAGCACAACACCACAGACCTGTGCCTTGGCTAGAGAACCACTTAGCAGGAGACACTTCATTAGGGTGAAATTCACCCCTGTGCAAAGCACCATCATACAGCAGGTGTGCTACCTAACGTCATGCCTAAATGCTCAAAATAAGGCATATGTGGGGTATCGACCGAGACTGGATTCTCTGCACCCTGCAAGGCGTGAAATTCCCCCCTCCTGATCTAGATCAAGTGTGTCATTTTCTTGTACTTTCTTTGCTCTTCCAGTCTGGGTGAAGCTGCAGGCTAAGAGTGCAATGGTGCAGCTCTGCCTTTCACATAGTTCCATAGGTATAATGGCAAAATCACTTCCTGCATGAGGTTTAAAGAAACTGGGTTGTGTGTCATGATGGGTAGATTTATACTGGTCTGGATCGCATAATCGTATTATTTTTGAAGTCTTGTTCACTATAGCATGCACAGGCAGGAGAGATTAGGGCTAAGAGGAAGGTGAGTTGAAACGTCAAGGGTTGGAGAAGGGACAGGGCGATACAGGAACTGCATAAGTGATAACAGCTGTTAATCTCCCAATAGCTACCCTCATTTCATAGAATCATAGAATATCAGGGTTGGAAGGGACCTCAGGAGGACATCTAGTCCAACCCCCTGCTCAAAGCAGGACCAATCCCCAACTAAATTTGGCATGTTTCAAACGTCAGCGAGTAAATAATAAGTATCACAGCAAAACTACCCATCTCTTTGTGTAATCATTTAAAACAATTGGGCAAGAACACTAGGAAGACTTTACACCGCAGTGAAATCTGCATGATCTATTTGTTCTATGGGATCAACCGGTTCTTTTATTTTTTTGGTGCTGTTTCTTTGTTTCAGTGTGACATACCAGTAATTAATGGTGTGACATAGAAATGGGTAAAATATCCTAATTACAAACCAAGAATGGCCTGCCACTAGAGATATGTGTTTAAAAGACACATTAACCAAAATTCCCTCAACTTCACTACTGCAAAATGCCTCCATACTAGAGTCATCAAACTGTGGGAGAAACTTAATCTGCAAACACTTGTTTTTCACATGGCAAATGAAAACAAATTCCACTCCTTGTTCATCTGTTGTGCAGACTGCCCCTCACTTTCATCATCATGCCCCGTTACCCCTAAATAAAAGAATTTAGTTTATTGGGCTGTTGCTCCCGCCATACATGTGGGGGAGGTGAGTTAATGAGATTTAAGGGCCTGATTGTTCACTCCCTTCCCCTGTGCAAATCAAGAATAACTCTACTAAAATCAGTGAAGTAACTAACACTGGTGTATCATCAGAATCAGGGAGATGAGGAGGAGGCCCTGAGAGTCAGAATCATGAACCCGGCTTGTCGTGGGAGCTTTTATTCATGGATTCTAAGGGCAGAAGGGACCACTGTGATCATCTAGTCTGACCTCCTGCATAACAGAGGCCAGAGAACTTCCCCAGAATAATTCCTGTTTGAACTAGAGCAGATCTTTTAGAAAAACGTCCCATCTTGACTGTATGTGGTTACACATAGTCTAAGGACCAGACTATGTTCTTCTGACTTCAGGGAAGTTACTCTGGGTTCAAATTGCTGTAACTGAGATCAGAATCTGGTTCTAAGCAGGTAACATTTGTTATCCACTTGCTGCCCATCTCCATTAGTGTCAGGCTGCCAACCCAACCGAGACTGCATCGTACTGGTTTACAGAGAAAGTGCTTTTCGCAACCAAATGGGCTAAGAGATCTGTAAACTTTCTGGCCCCATTTACTCTGGGTTTTCAAACTGTGTTAGCACTGTTCTAAAGAACTGTGTTTAAACCTGGCTCTTGCTAGGGAGGTGTTAATGCAGTTTGACATCTTAGTGTGGATGGAGCCTTTGAGACTGATCAGCCCTTTTCTAACGATTGTCACTCACACAAGCACAAACAATCCAAAGGAAGATTTGATACCGGGTGCAATGCCTGTGTCTCATTCTGTGCAGAAGTTGTCTACATTCATCATTTCTTTTCTCTCTCTTTTTCTTTTTCTTTTTTCTTTTTTTCATTTAAAATGAGCAAATTTTAAACCAGCCAAATAAACCAAAAATGTAAACCGCAAACTCCTAACACATAACCAAATATAGAAATTAGAGAAATTAAAGCCTTAAGTAAGCCAAAGAAAGGAAAAACACTTACACACCAGAAACAAGCAGGAACGCAAGTGGCTTCCAAGAGACATGGATCTGGCCCTGTGGACCCAAATCTTGAGATGCTGAGTATTATGTTCACACCATGCACACAGAGAAGTTAGATTAAAAACATAAAATACTTGTGCTGGATGCTTGCAACATAACACTACTTTATTTCTTAGAATTTGGAGTGGTAACATCCAAGAACCAAAAACAGAGAGAGAAAGCAGGCTGCTCCCTAAGACAGAGGCACAACTCACCTCATTTGCGCTAGGCTGCCTTCTTGCAAACTGACTTTGACAGATCTGTGTGCTTGGTGCTTCCCTACAGAGCCCTTTAAGCAGCAAACCAGACCAGGAAACCCCTTCAAAATTAAAGTGATGGCTTATAATTTTAACTTTGTTTTACATACACCACACTCAGCACTGTCAACTCTCATTTCATCGGAGGCAAAGGCGCTCAGCAACTCACAGCATCAGGTCCTCAGTAGGTAAAGAGCCACAAAGGAAGAGAAAACTAGGAAGCAAATATAGCTCACAGAGGAACCAAGAATCAGCTTAGGACCCTTCTTTGTCACTGTGGGAAATGCAGAGTAGCACAGGCATCTTGAGAAGGCTGCATGGGGCTTGCAAGCCGCGGAGTGCCGGTATATCAGTTTTTTATTTCCAGTGCAAGCTGAGATTCTGGAGAATATACCAAAACCCCCAGGGCACCGCCAGAATCCATATACTTCTCCAGGCTAAGTGTCTGGATTTCTCCCTGTTTAGCACTTAAAAGGTCATTTACATCTCACCAGCCATCATGAAACAAATCCCTCCTGCCTCTCTTCCACGCACTCTGCTTTGACTCACTCACAGGAGTATGGTAAGCAGGATAGGGCCTCAAGGGGCTAACCCAAAGTTTAATGCTAGCCACGGGGCTTACATGTGCCGCTGTCCTCTGAATCCAGTGAAAGCAATTCTGTTCCCTCTTGTGGCGATCCTCGGGAAGACACTTTGGCTAGTTTGGCATTAGAGAGCCCTGTCCACTGAAGTCAGTGTGAGTTTTTCCATTGATTTTAGTGGGAGATGGGTCAAGGTGAAAGCTCGTTAGGCTGTGCTGATTTCCAAACCCATCTTTAATCACTACTAACCACGTGCCATTTGAATATATTCTGAAAGTATTTTGAAGTCAGCTCATGCTTGCGTTTTAAAAGGTTAAGATTCTGAATGTTCAGAACCTGTTATTTTTTCCTCTTTCCAGTCGAGGCTTTGGCCAGTCGAACTCCTTACCAACAGCTGGCTCTGTCGGTGCAGGAATGGGCAGACGGAACCCACGCCAGTTCCAGATTCCCTCCCGGAATCTCCCCCCCACCCGGCTGGGTCTGCTGGGCCCCAGTGGACTCCTAGGAGCTGCACAACGCAGTGCAGCTACCAACCCAACCATCCTGAAACAAGGAAGACAGGTGTGTGTCAGTCTGTCCGTGTTGGTGCATGTCAGACCACCAATGCTGCAGGGCGGTTGTTAGCTGCAAAGCTACAGAGGTGGATCTATATTTTTTGTGCCTGCTGAGTAATACTTTGGGTCTGATCCGACAAGACGCTGAGCACCCCTGATTGCCAGTTTCATCAGGGGTGGGTGGCTTCCAGAACTTAGCAGGGTCGGGCCCATATACATGACAAGGGATTGGTCCAAATGTAGCTATTTACTCCCCAATGGCTGAAGAGAAAACTGCTACTAAAGAAAACAAGTTAATCAGCTCTTTGCTAAGGTTAACGTGGAATGATTTTTCTGATTTTCCTCATCTGACTAATGTGTCTGGGTACTCTTTTTTACACGCGAGCCCAGTGAGAACAGTCTGCAGGCATTTCCTGTTTTTGCTCTTTTCGGTGTAGCGGGGTACTGAAAAGGGACAAGGAGAGCTGGGAGAGAGGGACAAATCAGGCTTCAGAGAGGGATGGAGGAAGAGAAATGAGCCAAGGGTTTTTTATAAATACATCACTCGGAGAGTAAGTGTCACTCGCTGAAAAAGCCCTTCGCAGGGAGAGGGTGACCCAGTGACTAGAAGGAGTAAGGCTGGGGAGATCAGGAAAGCATTAGCATACAGAGCGTGCTGAGGTTTTTAACACACCCAGACTGTGTCCTACGTTAGCGTGGCTCTGGCATTTGTTTTACAGTATCGTTGGTGTGTTTGTTTTCCATAGAATCTCTGGTTCGCAAACCCCGGGGGTAGCAACAGCATGCCAAGCCGGACCCATAGCTCCGTGCAGAGGACGCGTTCCCTGCCTGTCCACACATCCCCACAGACCATGCTGATGTTTCAGCAGCCAGGTAGGAAGAAGTCATTTGTCTTTTGCTTATTCATCCCCTTGTCATCTGAGAGTACAGTATATTAAAATAGCTGCACTAGTGAACCCTGCCTACAAATGCTTAGCCTCAACTGTCACAATACATTCCTGGGTGCTTATAGAAAGCTTTCTTTTTTTAAACCCTGCATTGCAAGCATGAACAGTGGTGGGCTGGCAGCAAGCCAGACTCTGCAAGCTCAGAGTCTGTTGCAATCCGACCAAGATATTTTTTGACACTAGTCAGATTACTGGATTGATTAAACTAGAGACATCACTGGAGGGATTTTGACCCTATATATAACAGACTGACTGTGTTAGTGCCCAACATAGCTTCCTTCTACAAGGCTTTGTGTTACATGGGGAATGTTGTAACTCTTTTTTGCTTTTACATGGACTGGAAAATCCAGTGCAGAAAAGAAATGACTTCATGCATTTTAGGGAAATTCTTTTGAGAGAGACATTCTGAGGCAGAATTTCAACACACTGGGGATTTTAATTGTTTCCTTGCACACTTTTAATACCCTTCCGTGTATAAGAACATCCTGTCATTCTTTTTGGTTTGCTGAGTGTCCATCTGAATCCAGAGGAAAAAGCTCTGAGACTTTAGTGCATTTTTTCTAGTATATCTTAACTACGTATGTTGCTCCACTATCCTTTTAATGCAGCCTTTCTGCTAATGTACAGTAGTATTAATAATCTGCATTGTTCCAGCAATAATTCACCATAGAAACAAATCTCATTCAAAAGAAGTTTACCACACCAGAAACTTACACCCTTGTTTCAGCCTGGGCCTCCTTCTAGCCTTCTTGTGTATTATGTGTTCACGTTGTTTTGACTGTCTGTTCTAGATTGCAAGCCTCTTGTTGCAGGGACTGCGTCTGCCTCTGTGTATCATCCAGAGCCCAGTGTAATGGCAAAGTTCGATAAATATTACAGAATAAGAAATAGGTTCTTCTTGCATGTTAGCCTGCAGGTGATGAGGACTCTAGAGGACTGGAAAGTGGCATTGCTGAAAAAATATGTGTAGAGTAGCCAAGAAAATGATGCATTTATTTAGTAGTAGTGTTAATAGTTTGCATGTATACAACACTTTTCGTTGGAGGATCTCAAAACACATTGTAAACACTAATGAATTAATCCCCACAACAATCCTGTGAAGTAGGAAGGTATTATACTTATGGGGTAAACTGAACAGAGAGATTAACTGAGTTGCCCAAAGTCTTACAGCAAGTTGATTGTGAAGTTAGAATTGCAACCCAGGAGTCCTGACTCTGTCCCTGCTCTGAATATTAGACTGCACAGTAACATCTAGTCAGCCTTATTTCTTACATCTCATTCATGTAAACTTGAGATGCATTTAATGTGAATGTCATTCAGTCAGAACAAAGCTGGTCTGTTTGTTCAAGCAGAATACTGCATGGGGTGAAAACATAGCTGATCTAATTCTGCTGGCTTTGTAGCATTCAGCCTCAGTTCCTTTACCCATGGATCTGTGGGATCCTGCAAACTCCACAGGGCGTCATACCTCTGTCCCTTGAGGAGGACTATTTGCAAAGAACTCAAAGAGGGGAGCTTCAGGGAGTTCTTCTGATCTCCTAGCCCCCTCCTGCAGAGAATCCAGCAGGGGGGACCTAACCCAGGTGATGGGACAGAGGAGAGGAATCTAAAGGGATTGTTTAAATTAAGAATAAAGCCATAAGAACGAGCCAAAACCATCCTACAAATGCTAAATTTAATAATAATAATACTTAGCTCTTAGAATTTGGTGCCAATTTCTTGCCTAGAACACTCCCCCAGCTCCTGCAAGCCGGGCACAAACATCTGAGGGCAGAATGTTGGCTCTAAATTTATGTGCTATTTAAAACTAGCACCAAAACTTGTTTCTACCAGGGATTAAAATATCACCTGAACTAGGAATGCACATTGATGACTGTCCAGGAGGGATTTAAGGAAATACTGCCAGCGTCTTCATCTCATCTGCATTAAGCCCGGATTAAAAGGCGATCTGGAAGAAAGAGGGGAAGCAGGTCATGTAAATTAGTTGGCTATTCCACTAATTCATCGTCAGACCTGTTGGGGACACCACCTGCCCTTAATTTCCAGTCATCTGACGGCTGATTTGGAGCCCTAAAACACAAGCCTTCCCAGGTAGCTCACAACCTTACTTAGTACGCGACTGCAGCATGCCACGTTTTTAAGCCGCAAATGATGGTTTCAGATAAACAAGCTCTTTCCTTCCACCTGCTGTGAGTGGAGGGGGTGAAAAGAAAATAATCTTGATATTCCTCCCATAAAATGCTAGATATCTTCGAGCCATTGAACTCAAGAGATGTTTCTTTAGATGTCTGGGGTAAGATCACATTCCTTTTAAGCTGTGCTGTGGGCGTCTCTCCTGCTGGTTATATTTATCCTCCATATGAATCAGAGAAGTTAAAGTTGGAGAAGACCTCTTAGGTCACGCCTCGGTCATCCCTTGGGGACCAGCCCAGATCTCCACGGTAACACAGGATGCGTCAGAGGAAGGGAAAAAGATCCCTCATAAGGCACCTACACCGTCTGTTCTCCAGGGCTTTGTCCAGCATGGTTTCAAATGACCCCAGCAATGGAGCTTATTTTTAGTTTCACTTCTGTCATTTGTACAGACAAGTTTTACAGCCCTCGTGTCCCTGGCACAGAGGAGTTTCTGGTTTTGCCCTACGTGCAACTTTCAAGTTCATGAAAAAATCAAGTCCTGGTCTCTACACACACTATGGCAAATGAAATCAACCTGACACAAACTACGTCTAAACAGGGAATAGCCAATATTATGCCTCACGTTTGTTTTAGGCATAAAATACTTTTGTTCTAGAGCATAATCATAACAATATTATCAATTACAGTATACTCCTCTTTATCCGAAACTGCGTGTGATGGGGTTCGGTCCACCGCTGCGGCGCCTCCTGCTGGCTGTCTTGGGGATTAGCTCTGTATGCCAGTGCGCCCTCTTCTGGTGACGTTCTGCCCCATCACTCTCCAGCTATGCTGCACTCTGTGCTCCCTGGTTCCGGGGGATGGTATCACAGTCCCTCAGTCCAGCCACTTCCTCCTGACCCGGGCCCGCCCACTACTCTGGGTCCCGGCCCAGGGACCCTGAAGATGGCTGCCATTTACTATGTCCCTGCCGACTCCTCTATAGATCTCCCTAGGCCACGTTCCCCACAGCCCCAGCACCAGCACCCTCTTTGCCCTTGCCTCAGGGCCTCAGCCTGCAGCACTGCTCTGTCCGGGGTGCTTGCTGCCCTCCGCCTGCAAGGCAGTCGCTCCTCCTCAAGCTCCAGGGAGTGACTGACGCTGCTCTGCTCTGCAGCCTTTCTTATATGGGCCAGCCCGGCCCCGATTGGCTGCTCCCCGCAGCCTCTCTGTAACTGGCTGCCTCCTGCACAGCCTCCATCACATCCCATTATCCGAACTGCCACGCTATCCCAACCCCTTCCTTGCCCCCCTCGTGTCTCATGCTGAGGGACAAGGAAGGGACTTGGAGAATGTGGAGGTTCAGATAATAAAGCAGAGTCCCCCGGCCAGGACTGCAAGGATGGGCACAAGCCCCCAGCTGCAGGGAGGCCAGCCCGCTGCTGTATGGCTCCTACGACAGTGCAGGGAGCCCTCTGCAGTCCCGCTGTCACAGGAGTGAGGGAGCGGGGCCATGACAACGGTATTGCCTAGGGCTAGTGACACCGGACCCCTGCAGGCACAAGACGCAGGACGGCTGCAGTGTTGGCGGGGCAGAGCAGAGTCCTGGCTGCTTTGCCCCACACAGTCCAACTACAAAAGGTAGGCAAAGGAAGTACTCTTGTCTTCATTGTGCAGCTGGGACTCAGATCCTCAGAGGTATGTAGGGTTCCAGTTCCCATTGATGTCAGCAGAAGTTAGGAGCCTAACTACCTTCGTGGATCTGGAGCTGTGTGACTTGCTCAACGTCACGCAGGGAATGAACCCAGCTCTCCTGAATCCTGCGCCGGGGCCTTACAAGACCATCCGTCCTCCTCTGATAGCAACAGTTAAGTTAATGCAAACCCCATGCCATGCATTTCCCCAGCAATTGCCTGGAGAGAGTTTCTTTTAAGAACTGCACTGTCACTGCTGACCCAGTCCACAAAACTCTAGGGATCTTGGGATAAGAGGGTCAGATAGAAAACATCCTCAGTCAGCTATGCCTCATCGCTGCCTTTTTACTCCTGTGCGCTGTGTTTACAGATGATCTGATGAGGGAGTTTTGATTTATGCAGCTCTGAGGCCTTACAATGCACATGTATCATTCTGTTCAGCTGTTGGCAGACCTACGGCTTAGAGGACACGGATGCTCCTTCAGTAATGCCCAGCGATGGGATTTCACAATTCCTTTAGTGACTCTGACTACCTTTACAGTCACTGTGGAGCGGCACCTTCACAACAGGGACATTTTACTGTCTTTCTTCATTGGCCTTGCCAAGCCCTTTCTTTGTAGTATTTTCAAACCATGTGAGGATCTTTCTAATACAAACCTTGAACCTTTCACTTACATCAGTTCGTCTCTGGTGGAACTTCATTGAATTCCTCCTGGTTTACACTAATGGAGGTTCAGACCCTTAGTTTCTCATGTTGGAAGTGCTGTCAAATAAAAGTGTGCCCCATTTTAAAAAACAGTCCTTGCTAGAAAGTTAGTAGGGTTGAATTCTCAGTCCTGGTTTAGCAGTCCAGTAAAACAGTTTATAGGCCCATGGTATATAGGCAAGGCCCAGACCCTCAAAGGTATTTAGGCTTCTATCTCTCTGCCTAGGCCTGAATCTTCAAGCAAAGGATGAAGTTGGCCTTGTTGTTTCAGTTCATATAAGTAAAACAAAGTTACTGGATTGTGAACGGATTTGAGTGTTTTGCCCTAATTGTGCTGGGGTTATTTCCTTCTAAACTCCTGCCTCCTAACCTACAGCTTTCATCGCCTTGCCCTGCAATGGCCAGTCTGAAACCAAGCCTCTAATCATCATTAATTATTATGGTAGCACGTAGCGGCCATTGGGCTTGGTGCCTGTATGAACACATAACAAAGAGACAGTTCCTGCCCTGAAGAGCTGACAGTCTAGGTATAAGACTGTAGACAAATCTAAGGTTTGGGTTTCATGATTCTGTACTATATCACTGCAAATGTGTGAATCTCCGTCAGTGGTATTAGTTAGTGGCTGGGATGGTGTTTGCAAATCAAAACTGATATTAAACAGGTAGGTGTGTGGGTGTGTGTGAGAGAGAGAGAGAGAGAGAGAAAGTCAATGTGCTTGCACATATAAATGAGCATAAAAACATCCAACATTGGGAATGAAAGCTCAATTGCAGTCTTTAGAGGGAGTTGTCAGAGGGGCAGAAGCGAAGTGAGGCTCCTGTCATCGGGTTTACACAGGGCGTATGTCAGTGTAGAACAGATTCCTACCTGCCCAGCTATTGTATTTACCCTTTAGATTGGTTGTGACTTTGCTTCTGCCATTGTGGGTCTCCGGAGTAACAGTCTGTTCCATTTCCTTTGCAGAGTTCCAGGTACCAGTGACAGAACCTGACATCAACAACAGGCTGGAGTCCTTGTGCCTGAGTATGACTGAACATGCCCTGGGGGGTGAGTGCACCCTTTTCCCTTCCCTCCATTCTGTTGTCGGCCACAGTGTCTCTGGCACAGCCAGGAGGATTCCCCATTTTAATTCTTTCCTCATCTCCTTGAGGCCGTCTGTCACAGCCACCATCCCCTTGACTGAAATGGGAGCCGGATTAAGCTCTAAGGGCCAGCCCCTCAGCTGGTGTAGTCAATAGATGTAGGCCGATTTACCCAGCTGAGGAGCTGGCCTTGTGTATGGACTTGGACATCTGGCCTGAGCACGCTGTTTCTATATCACTGCAAGAGCCTGCCAACGTGGGGGGGAGGGGCAGGTTAGTGAAACTTGGGCTTCCCAAAAGACCTTTCCATTCTAGTGCCACTAAATTCAGCGTAAATCTGATTACAGGTATGATTCTTTTAGCCTGTGCCTTTCTAAAAACGCCCATCACCCTCGTGCCTGGGTGCCCTACAGACTGATAGCCGTCAGTTTTCCAGTAGAAGGGAGAATTCTCCTCAGGGATCGGATGCCAGGAGCTGATTGCCGGGAGAGCCGCATTAGCTGTCTGACATAGTCGACTGTGGCAACTTAACTCTAGACAGATGCATCTTCCACTGGCCCTTAAGGATTGTGTCTCAGGCTGAGCTCTGCGGAAAGCGAGGCCCATGATCTCCACTGAGAAAACCCTGACCGTTACTACTGTTACTGTGTGTCACGGTAACGCCTACGAACCCCAGTCAAGGATCAGGGCCCCGTTGTGCTAGATACCATAAATACCACAGAGCTCACAGTGTAGATATCAGACAGGACACAGTCAATGGACAAAACTGACAAATGGGGTGGAGGCGGGTGGACGGAGCAGGTACCAGAACCAACAGCTTAGCAGAAGGATGGATGTCTCAACTGGGCCAGGCGAAAGCCAGAGGAAGATCTGACTGCATCACAGCACATATAAGTTTTGTGAGTTGTTTTATTTCGATTTAGATAACAAACTGAAACATCCCCGCGCAACGCTCCAGGTGCCCTTAGCCATGAACTGGCCATGACTTTCCCAAACCACGGCCACCCAGCTACGAAAAAACTATCCGCGTACAAAGAATGAACCAAGTCAGCCAATCGATCACCCCAGCAAAGCAACCCTTCAAACCACTCCCTCAGCCCCATCAAACAAAGAGTTTGTGCAGCATGCCTAGAAATCCATGGCCTCTGGCAGGGAGGAGCGGGGATCCAACTCCAGTCTTGAGGGTGGAGAACACCCTGTCGCCAGTCCCTGCCTGGCAGTATATTGTGGGGAGAGAGGCAGATGCTCGGGCTGGGAGGGGCCAGGCCAGTTAGGGCTTTGACCCGCATTGCCTTGGCCCAGGCCTCCCTACACGAAAAGTGCTATAAATAGCTTTAAATAAACAAACAAATCAGAGCTTAACAAACCTGTTTGTTTTTAGTCTTAACATTCCAGCGGGAGGAACTGACGCGTGTGTCAAGCGATTTCCATGATGAGCTGAGCAGGGGAACAGGGAGCGCTGTGTGCCGGGCCCGGCGTTAGGAATAGCTCCCTTGGAGATTGCCAAAGTCAGTAATGTGGTGGGCTGTGGTATGCCGGGCTGCTGCCCTTATGCGTAGTTCTAGCTTTGTAACAAAACAACCAGTGTCTTGACACCAGCTGCTGCTGTGTCTCTTAGAAGTCGGATCATTACGGCAGCCCTCCTAGGTATTTCCTCAGTCTCGCTCATGCGCTAAATGGGCTGCATTATGTGGGATGACGTTGGGGCGAGGTGGGAATGGGGGAGCTGCTGCTTTTCTGGGATGAGCGCCTCTGCCATTCGCAGCCCCAGCCCGATTCCCTTCGCCGTGTTCAACGGGGTGGGCTCTCCCAGGTGCCGTCATTCTAGGTCGCCTTGCAGCACTCTGACGCTCAGGGCAGCACAGGGCACAGCACTGCAGCAGGAGCCACCCCACAGCCTACCGCTCACGTCGTTCTCCCAGATCAGGGCACGTCCAAGCTGGGCTATCCAGCTCCTACTGTGCCTCCGCTGAGGAGGGGCCAGGAACCTGTGTCTGAACTTCCCAGAGCCTGGCAGGTGTTTGGATCCAGGTTTTGTCTCAGCCCGTCCTAGAGATGAGCCAGCCACTGAATTTGGATCCACTCTGCCCCCAAGTTTGAAGGGTGGGGGTGCGGCAGCAGGTTGAGCTGGTGTTTCAGATCATGCCCATCTTTGGCCTACATCCATAATTCCAGGTAGGGTTGGAAATACAAGACTTTCCATAGCCCAAAGCCTGCTGTTGTGTTTCTGAAAGCCACCCTAATGCGTTCACAAGCCTGTGCACGACTGAGCACAGAGGAGCCGCGTCAACAAATACGTGTTCAAAGCCAGTGAATCTGTGTCACAAGCTTGCACCCCGAATGCATATGTCATAACTCGTGTCTGGTTCAAAACCCTTCTGCAGCGTTAATCCTCACCCAGGCTTTTCATTGTTGTTCTCTCTCTCCGTACTTCATCCCCTTGTAGAGAGCTGTGCATGGAGCGTCATAGGCACTGTGGATTTCATTGGCGGGAGCAGGCATGATAAGCCCACGCACACCTCTCAGCGCTTTCTGACTGGTCAGTTGGCTCGTTAAGGCCTTGCTGAGACATCACCCCTATCTGAGGAGTTTTCTGCTCCAACCCCTCCTCCCCAACCACCGAGTCCCCAGATAGCCTGACTCCTGGGCTGTGATGGGACAGGGCCCCGGGCGAAAAGAGTCAGGGACAGTACATTACCGGGAGGCTGTTAGGAAGCCTTAGAAAGAGGAGGCCGGAAATGAACCAAGGGGAATTTAGCCCCAGACGTCTCAGTCCTGGCCCCTGTGACCCATCAGCTTCCATTGAAATGAGATGGAGTCCGTGCCCCGGGCCTGGCACTAAAGCTTCCTCTGTGACCTTACTGGCCTCTATTTCTAATTATTCCTTTCACTTCCTTGTCCTAGTTCTGTTGCATTTTAAAAGCAAACTAAACCCCAGGCCATAGGAAGAAATCCACCCAGCAGCTGCCATTCCTCTGGGCAGGACTGCATTTCCAAACGCTCCTGGAACAGGGTCCGAGCCTGCAGTCCCTCTCACTCTGCCGTAAAGGGGAGTTTTGCCTCCTCAGAGCGCACAGGGCAAGACCTGACAGGATAACAGAGATGTGCACCGCCTACTCTGAACCTTGCCTATTAATTTAGGGCAAGACCATCTCTTTTGCTCTATTCTGGTACATGGAGCCAGGGGCTATAAAGTACTTGCATGGGCCCTCTACATTGTAGGTCACTGCACAGCTCTGCATGGCCACTGTTCCCTGACCCACACCAGATGGGGGTGGGGAAGTGGGCAAACAGGAACAAGAAATGGGCAATAGACCGGAAGCAGATTGCTTCCTTCCTGGAGTACAGGAGGGACCAGGGCATGCATGGTGACTCTGAGTCACGCTGCATTCCCTTGGCTGCTCCTGGAGCAGCAGAACTACATGCATCCCTTACTCAGAGCAGATTGTAAAGATAAATTTGAGCCCCTACTGCATACCAGCATAGAAATTACATTCACAACTAGAGAGGGCAGGGCACTGCCCTGCTGACTGGCACACAGATATGGAAGGTAGGTAGGTGGACCTGAGCCACCAAATTTGGATCCAGATCTGAATTTCCCCCACATTTGGATCTACCGATTGGATTCAGGCCAATCTGCCGTGTTTATTTAAATTGAGTATTTGTAACATGCCCATCATGGTAGTATTGAGGAAATGCAATTTAAAGCGACGTGTGGCTACTTCTGATTATGACTTAAATCTTTCAGACGGCGTGGACAGAACCTCTACGATATAGAAGATGAACGTGTAACGGTGACAGCGCTGGCCGTGAGAATGACTGCTGCGGGTCCAGTGGCAACAGTCTCCAGACGTGCACAGGATTCTCAAAGAGATTTTGCATTCTCTCTCTCTCTCTCTCTCTCTCTCTCTCGTTTTAATTTTGTGAATGTGTAGATTGTCCTTGTGAACCTATCATTAGAATTGGACTTTGTTTTGTCATTTATTACATCCTCTCTAGAGGAAAAGTGTGGGGGAAAGGCAAAGTGCTGGTCAATAAGGTGTTAATCTCCAGCTGGGGAGGATGGAGAGCACCAGGCAAACAGGCACCAGGCAAACCCTGTTTCTGAAGGAGGAAATTAACAAATATCACATGTGTGACCAAAAAACAAGGGGGTAACTTATTGTTCAGAGTTTACAACTCTTGTATTTCACTGGAGCTCAAACATCTACTGGAGCTGCAGTGCAGTCAAAAAGGAAAATAAAAACCAACCACCACCAAACATCCTTTCAACCAAATTTAAAACAACTAAATTTCAATTTGTGTATTGTTTACATCAGAGCAGATATAAAGGGTACATAAGTGTGTAAAATGTCTGGTAGGCCTTTGTCTCATATTCCTGTTGTAAAGGATTTTTTTGTTTTACTTCTGTTAATAGCAGCAGGTTTGCATTTTACATAGCAACCAAGCTGTGCTTCTAGGGGCAGGCCTTGGGTTTTCATCTGATCAGCTGGGATGGAGAGGACATCCGGAGAAGAGAGGAGGGATGTTGTGGAGTGGGCGGGACTATATGTGATTGGGCGCGGAGAGCAAGTGGGATCAGTTTCTTGTTTCTTGTCTTGTGTATGTGAATACCTAAAAGATGCTGCATCGTGGCTTTTACAGACCTGCCACTACATCCCAGACTGACTTGATCATTTTCAGAACTAGCTACAGTTTGCCAGCTAAACTACAGGGGGAGGAGGGCTGGGCCTTTTCTTGCCCTGGGAGGTAACGAGGATGTGAGCAGGTAGAGAAGGATTAAAGGAGAAAGCATGAGCTTCCTGTGGTAAGGGACCATGCGGGAGAGCAGCAACATGTAAGCAGTGCTGGACTGCAGCTCTCAGTATGAATAGTGAGTACGCTCTGTTCGGTATTTATACTGGCTCACAAACACTGATGCCTTTTTCTTGGTCCTGACAGATAATGAGCGCGCATGTGGCCATAGAGTAATAAGCAGGCTAAACTGGACATTACGTGTAAGGGAAGAAAGGTCAACATGTGGGTGGATTAAAGATTTAAGAGCCAGTCGTTTGGATGCACATCTATCTCTGTGCTGCTGTCCTCCCAGAACTGTAGCAATTACACGTTGCTCTTTATAATGGAGTTCAGGGTGGCCCTGGTTCATTTCATACATGAATTTGCTATACCTTTGAACCAGCAAGTGTTTAAACTGAGATCTGAGTCCAGAATCAAGTCTCATGTACACCAGCGTACATCCATAGTTGTTCCATTGAATTCAGTGGGTTAGCTCCAGATTTACACCCAAATGAAAACAGAATCGTCACCTAACATTTCAGTAGTACGTGGTTATTGAATCCCCATTGCTTGCTTGACACCCAGAGGGCCTGGTTTTTTTTTTTCTTTTTTTTTACTTACACCAGTTTTACCCCAATGCATTTCCATTGGCTTTAGTGAAGTTACTCCGGATTCACCCTGGTGTAAGTAAGAAATAATTTGGTGCGTGCAATTTTTCTTTATTATATAAAGAAAAGTAATATTGGTGCATACCATGGCTATGTGAATCTGTACAATACTTCAGAAATCAGTTCTGTTGGTTAACGTTGTTTGGGTGGTTGATATTCTCTGAAAGTAGTTATGGAATTGCTCGAAGAAGCAAATATTTTCAGTGCCAAACATTCAACGTGACTATTTTAAAAGGGGGGACTAAGGGCTAAACCGCAGCTTCAAAGAGGTGTTCTTACATGTACAATAAGGTTTGTAAATCCAATTTAGATGCAGCATTTTTACTTAACTTTATAAAAACAAAAAGTGCCAAAATGCAATTTTTCATGCTGATTGACATAAAGTTGATATTTCTTGGTTTCCTGTTTACCAGAATGCATGATACAATGTAACTGAGCATGATTTGGTGGAGTAATGAGGGAAGACGATGGGAGGGGACTTTGGAATGTGTTAGAAGGAGCTTAAAACAAAGTTAATGAAGAGTTTAATGAACTGCAGTATTACACAGCTTGGCTAGGAAATGAGAAGGTATTCAAATCTGAGTTGCATCTTGAGCATTCATAGCTATATACAATGTGCAGCTTCAGAAAACGAATTGTGAACACAATCACCTTAGCATGAATCTTTTGAAAGGAAGACAAAGTATTTACAAATCTGAAATTCTATTTATTCCTTTGCTGAATATAGAAACAGAGGTTATCTGATTATTAGATATATTATTTTGGATAT
The DNA here is from genome assembly GCF_027887155.1 of Malaclemys terrapin pileata. NCBI lineage: Eukaryota > Metazoa > Chordata > Testudines > Emydidae > Malaclemys > Malaclemys terrapin. The sequence continues at coordinate 144,297,660 of NC_071508.1, read as the reverse complement.
ATTTTACTTATTAACTTGCTATGGCTGGTAACCATGATAATGTCTGTTATTAACAACCACATAATTCAATTTTTCTTTTCTTTTTTTTTTTAAAAAAAGCTTATTTTCCATTGGGAGTGTATAGGTTAATGATAGACTTTGTTGTGTTTTGCTGTTTTTTGTTTTAATTAAAAAGTAGCTTCGGTTAAATTTTGGAAGTCCTTCCCAGCTCCGTTTTGAGGCCTGTGTTGAGTGCAGGTGCAGAGCTCAATTTAAAAATCAAATTCTAAAGTAAAATAAATTTATTTATAAAAACCAGTTGCATGCATAAGGCTGTGAAGTCAAATATTTAGTAATAAAGCGGCAGTGCCTTTCTTTTTTGTATTTACCCATTTACCCCAAATGCAACTGTTTTATAATAAGCAAGTATCAAATTATTTCAAATCTCAGAGTAACAAATATTTCACTACATATAAATGTGGGGTTTTTTTTCCGTTTTCTAACTAAAGCAGTGTGTAGTTGGTATCTCTGCAAGCATCTCTTCCAGTGACAGTAGTTTGCTACACTATTATCATGTATGAGGTTTTATTGGTGCTTTTATCCTTGGCGGTTTCTTACAGTTATTAACAGTAGGAGGCAGACACACACAAGAGGCTGAGACATACAAGGAATGAAACATTGCTGATGGTTTTTCGCTGCTTCGGGTTTCACTTCTGAATGAAGGTCGACAAGGAAAACAAAATAGCTTTTGTCTGTTGGTGATGCTGTCTGCACTGAGAAGCTAACAAATTCCGTATATCCAAGTGTCCTTGGCTGTGTTCACACTGCAGAAATGAACCTCTTTTGCCCCCGGGTCAAGCTTGGCTGCCCCACCCATCGGATTGCCCTGCTGAGCTGGGTAGGATCAGCAGGGGCCAACACCGATAGAGAAGTGTGCCAGGCCCCTGGCAGGTTCACCACAGGGCACCCCTCCTCGGAAAGCACATCTGTTAAACAAGTGCTTAAGTTCCGCTCACTTCAAGGGGACTTAGGCACGGGTTTAAAGTTAAGCACATGCTTTGCTGAATAGGAGCTGGAATAAGATGCGTTGCGCAATGAGTGCTCAACGGGGCTCACTTTGACCACTGCAGCCAGACAAGCGTTTGCCTGTCGAGAGTGGGATGTTGACGATGTCACCCTGTTGTTAACACGGCTCATTTTTGCAGTGGACACAGCCTTCTAATCGTCCCAGATTAGGGCTAAACTGCCCCTTTCCTCCCACCTTCCTGGTAAGGGACAAGTAAGTATTCATGACACTGAGGAAACCCTGCTTTTCCTTTGAGGTGCCATGAGCTAACCCTTTCAAGGACAAGCCCTTTGTCTAAGTAGTAATGCAGGTACCTGAGCTGGGGATCAGCCTGTTTTTCTCAGATGGTGGAAGTCGGGGGATTTTTCCCCAGTCACCAACAGGCCTTCACAGAACTGTTGCTTTGTTCAAGTAGATCAGTGACATGCACACGGTGCAGAACAAGTATCATGCAGGCCCTGTTCCACACATGTAAGAACATAGGACTGAGAACCAGAGCTCAGATTTTAGTCAGCACTTAAAAATATTTCTGTTGTCAACTTTCTCTCTCTTGGGGTGCAGAAACAGGACCCATTTTAGGCTTTCTGAATGTGCCTGATGAAAAGTAGATCCTGCAGAAGTATAATTTGCACACAGTTATGATAACACTAAAGTTGATTTTATACAAGTCATCAGAGTTGCAAAGTGAGTTTTATTTTTTGTATTCCTTTATCTTTACTTAAAGGTGAATGTGTATTCCTCTGGGAGGAATAGGAAGAAAACAGGAATGTTAATAATGTTAAACAGAATACTTCCTCCCTTATTAATATATAACCCTTATGTATTTATGCATAACGTAAGCTTACTTTAAAAAGCTTTGGACTTTCTTTCGTTGCATGCCATCTTCTGGCAGTTCCTTATCGTACATGCATGCATTTAGTCCTGTTTTCTCTGTATAAAGTTAGTGCACAAAGAAATATTTTTGCCTAGTTAATGTTGCCAAGCAATGCATATTTTTTAAATTTGTCATATATGGAAATAGCATGTTTGTTACATGTAAAAGCTTCCTGATATAAAGAAATACTAATGTTTGAAGATGCTGTTCTTTGCAAGTGTACAGTTTTCAAATGTTGTTACCAGTGAAACACCCTTGTGATTTAAACTTGCTACAATGTATTTATTACTCATTTCCTCCCATGTAACTAGGAATCATGGCTATATTTCATATCAACATTATATTGAAAGTGAAGGGAGATGATTAATACAAGGTTTTGTAACACTGGGGTGTGTAGTCTTTTTATTTATTTATTTTTAAGGCCAGCATCGTGGCTCAAAGGAATGAAGAAAAACAGCTGTTTAGTTTTGTAGAAAAGTTTTATTATATTTATGTAAAAATCCTGTGGTTGCAGTTTAGGCCCAGATTAAGGTATTGAGGTGCCTACCTCCCATTGATTTCATTATTTAGGTGCCTAAATACCTTTGAGAATCTGGTCTTTAGGGCTTATGAATTCCAAAGTGTTGCACAAATGTTTAACTGATTATCCCTTCTGAGGTAGGTGCAGAACGTTAGTAGTAATCCCATATTCAAATGGGGAAACTGAGGCACAAATCAGTATCCACTTTTCCAAGGAGACACAAGAAGTGAAAAGCAGAGCCAGGATTAGAACTCAGGAACCTCTGGTTCTGTTAATCTGAGTCCACTAGCCATCCTGCCCTTCTATAAACCCTGTTTTCTGGAGCAGAGGCCCAGATACAAGGCGTAAGGCGATGCCTTTGTCATGGTGGTAGAGGGCAGTGTGTTTGCAGAGCTCTATGGGCTGTGATCCATCAAACAGGTAAACTGCACAAATTGCAAGAAGAGGCAGATTAACTTCACACAGACAAACCTCTTTTTTGTGTGAATGTAGCACTCCCCAAAGCACTGGATTTACTCCCCTGGAGGCCCAATCTCAGTATGGCCAGCCCCAAGTGTTCAAAAATCAGCAGTCAAGCTTCCAAAAACCATCAGCTTGCCTTAAAAATCATGAGGGTTTTTTTAAACAAAGAAAGGGGATGCTTCTTGGTTGTGTGACTAGCGCCATCAGGCTGCATTCTAGTCACATTTCCAAGCTTTTCTCTGCAACCCTGAGGGTGTGAAACGTGTTTTAGCACATGCATAGACACACTATAGAGATTATTTCATAAACCTTTTACTCCAGGAGCTAGGGCTTTCAATAGAACATCATAGCGTGAGCCTGATTATATTTCAACTGAGAAAGTTGGCAACACCTCTAGCCACCGAACAACTATAGAAAAATGGCAGTAGAATTTGGGAGCTCATGGGTTAATCTCATTGCCTCTGTTTGACCATCAGGAGGAGGATGACGCTGATAGTCCCCTACCCACTAAGGTCTGTGGGCTTGGGAGAGAATCCAGAGAAGTGACTCAGGCAAAGTGTGAAAGTAATTTATTGGAGTGATACCTTGTATTTCTTCTGTGCCTTCCACGCAGCGAGCTCCAGGTGGTTTATTATTACAAGCAGGAGATTCCCCATTCTGCTGTCAAACCCATGAGAAGGGGCTCAGGAGGAGAAACCACCATGAAGAACTGCTCACCTAATTCCTCTCTGTCCGTTCCATGGGGCCGGGGGCTCTGCCTCCTGCAGAAAAGGCTGCAGGACGCAGCCCCAACCCTTGCAGCTCCCAAGGGGAAGCCAGAGATGAGGCCGTGTGCCCCTAGCACCACCCACCGCTCCATGCCTCAGCAGTACCACCCTATGGGGGACAGCTGCTGTCGACTTCCGCTAGCCACAGCTTCCCCCACCCGTTAAAGAGGGATCCCCTCCACAGAAAAGATCCTGCAGCCTGGAGGCTGTAAACTCCACTGGCTGTGGGGGCAGAGGGGGGATGAACAACATGCAGCCCCCTCAGTCCTGCCCCTCACAGCTCCTGGGACCAGTGGAGGGATTGCTACAGGGTAACTCCACAGAAGTAACGGCGTGCCCCATCCATGTATAGGTGGGGAGATTGTGCACCAAGGATTTGCTCCACACATAGCTGGGGGGGGGAAGGGGATGTGATTCCCTCCCCCCCCCAATGAATTAACCCTCACCACACCTGTGAGCAGCAGTATCTTCTGTTTACAGGTGAAGCAGCAGAGACTCAGCGAGGAGGTGGGACGTGCCCCATATCACCCAGGGCGTGGGTGGCAGAACTAGGCCCCCAGCTCTCCTCAGGCCCAGCTTGGCAATGACCTGGGCTGTTCTCCAGTTGGCACTGGGGCAAGGCCAAGCCGCAGCAGCAAAGACTGATCCTCGGGCTGGTGGGGGGAGAGCACACACCCACATGGGGCGGGGGTGGGAGGGGAGACAGCTGCCTGACAGGAGGGTGCCCCAGTGGATAATGCACTAAGAGCAGCTCTGTTCTTTCTGTGGCAGGGCTGCCAACCGCCCATTTCTGGCCACAGGCTTTGCCGCATGGAAACACAAGCGAGTTAGTCCTAGCAAGGGCTAGTAATGCCCCTTGGGCCACACCCCCAGCCCAGAGCTGGTGTGACATGGCTCTGGACTGGGACGTGCTGCCAGCCTCCCCTAGGTGTCCAACATCCTAGTCCCAGGGCAGCGGCCGCAGAGCCGCCTTGGCTGGGTGGAGGGAGGCACCCAGGCCAGGGCAGGACAACTTTTTGGCCCAGCCAAACCTGAGTGGTGCTGCAACCCCGTGTGCCAGGTCACAAGGGAGGAGGAGGATATAGGGGGCTGGGGGGAGGCTGTAGGTTCGGTGGGGGGTTGCCTGAGAGGAGACGAGGAGGGCTGGGCAACATTTTAGTGGGCTCGTGGCCACACCTGCAGGGTGGTGGAAATGGCCAGTGTACCCATAATAAGCCCTGGCCACCCTCCCCGCCCTCATACCCTGATGGTCCAGGGATGGAGGATGTGTCCTCCCCCCGCACAGCACCCAGCTCTGCAAGGTGCTGGGGCTGCAGAACGCCAGTTTCCTACCATTCTGCATGGCACCAGTGCAGTTCTGCAGTGCCTAGACCCCGCCACAGAGGCAGCAGCGGGGAGGTAAACTTTGCTTCGGTAAGAGTATCCGGGGGGGGGATCACACCCTCATTAAACGCCATAGGCCGTCTGCCTGAGTAAGCAGCAGTGTCAGGCCCCACCTTAGCCAGCAGTGAAGGCCATGTTATTTTTCACCCTCTCCAACACTATTACCACAACCCAGGAGCAAGGGCTTTTCCTTCCATAAACAATTCGCCTGCCCATGGACGCGCCGCTGCCGTTTGGCTTGCAAAGTGTTTTTGCACTAATTTAACATGAAAGGGGTGGGGGGGGGAAGCCGTCCCCATGGAAAGCTGGCGCGGAGCAGGTTGAAAAGCTCCAAGGCGAGCGTTGCTCCTGGCGGGCAGACGGGGCTGTCAGTCGCTCCGCGGGGCTCCCAGCAATGAGGTATTTTTCCATTTATTCTTTTAACTAAAGGGCCAGGCTGTAAATGTAACTGGGCGCCTTCGAAAGGTGGCTGGATGAATCACGCATGCGGCATAGGTCAGGTATTCATCTTCTCGCCCCAATTATTCCCTACATAACCCTGAGCCAGTCATTTAAACTGTGCAGTGGCTCAGTCCCCTTTGATGAGGAGTCCATAGTTACACTAAACCCTGGGGTCAAAGTCATCCCGGGGTAATGCCCCCAAGGGCGAAGGAGTTTACAATAGGGGTGAACTTGGCCCATTGTTTTTGTAGCTGCTTAATTCCAAAGGGCTCATCTGCAACCCCTCGTTAGGCCAACGTTGGGGGCAGCCTTGAGCAGGTGGGCATGGGGATGCATCCAGATGGGAGTACGCAGGGCTCTGTCTCACACACAAACACACACTCCGCCGATCTGATGCCCTGGCCCTGTTGCACACTTAGCTCAGGTGTGCTGCAGTCAGTTGCCGGCTCGCTGCATTTATTCTAAGCAAAGAGCCCTCTCCCTTACAAAGTGCTCTGGAAAGGACAGAGCGAATAGCCCCTCACCGGTCGGTGAGGATTAGCCGATGGGTGGGAGGGAGTGCTCGCCTCTGGCCAGCAGTCAGGGCCGGCTTTAGACCAATTCAACCAATTCCCCTGAATCGCGCCCCGCCCCTAAGAGGGTCCTGTGCCCAAGCCTCGGTACCAGGGTGGCCTGGCTTCCCCAGGGGGCAATTTAAAGGGTCTGGGGCTCCCAGCAGGGGCTGGAGCCCCAGGCCCTTTAAATTGCCACCAGAGCCCCACTGCTGGAGCCCTGGGGTAGGGCTGCGGGGCTCTGGGGGCTATTTAAAAAGTCCGGGGCTCCCATTGCTTCTACCGCCCCGGCCCTTTAAATAGCCACTGAAGCCCCACCGCTTCCCCAGGGCTCCCTCGGCTATTTAAAGGGCCGGGGCAGTAGAAGCAGGAAATCCCCGGGCCCTTTAAATAGCCCCCAGAGCCCTGGGGTAGCGGGGGGCTCAGGGGCTATTTAAAGGGCCGGGGCTCCAGCTGCCTCTGCCGCCCCGGTCCCTTAAATAGCCCCCGAGCCCAGGGCTGCTGCTGCTACCTCAGTGGGAGAGGGAGGAGGGGGCACTTACCGTACATGGTGGACTGTACCCGCACCAACCCCGCACCAACCCCGCACCCCCTGCCCTGCCTCCAGCCAGCCCGTCTCCAGCCAGCCCCACCCCCCCTGCCCCGCCTGCAGCCAGCCCGTCTCCAGCCAGCCCCACCCCCCCTGCCCCGCCTGCAGCCAGCCCTGCACCTCCTGCCCTGCCCACAGCCAGCCCCTGCCGCACCCCCTGCTCTGCCCACACCAGCCCCGCCCCCCTGCCCCTGCCTGCAGCCAGCCCTGCACCCCCTGCCCATAGCCAGCCCCACACCCCTGCCCACAGCCAGCCCCTGCCGCACCCCCTGCCCTGCCCACACCAGCCCCGCCCCCCTGCCCCTGCCTGCAGCCAGCCCTGCACCCCCTGCCCATAGCCAGCCCCACACCCCTGCCCACAGCCAGCCCCTGCCGCACCCCCTGCCCTGTCTCCAGCCAACCCCTGCCGCACCCACCTTGTGGCCCTGCCTGAAGCCAGCCAGCCCACCCCACACACTCCTGTCTCCAGCCAGACTCGCACCCGTTGCCCTGCCTGCAGCCAGACCCTACCTCCAGTCAGCCCCTGCCCTGCCTCCAGCCAGCCCCATGTCCACTGGTGCCCTGCAGTTCCCAGGGCAGTAACCCTGCACACCTGCTTCAATGAGGGGGGCAGGGAGCAGCTGGGACCCACACATGTGCACACCCTAGGGTGACCAGACAGCAAGTGTGAAAAATTGCGATGGGGGTGGGAGGTAATAGGATCCTATACAAGACAAAGACCCCAAAGTCGGGACTGTCCCTATAAAATCAGGACATCTGGTCACCCTAGCACACCCCCAGGGAGTGGCAGGGACCCACACATGTGAAACGGAGCTCATTTCTAGTTCAAGCCCATCTTTTTAAAAAAGAACTTTAGGTAGGGTTAACATACACCCGTATTTTCCTGGACATGTCAGGCTTTTTGGTTCTTAAATTGCCATCCGGGAAAATATGGGCGTATGGTAACCCTATCGGTACAAAAAATACATACTGTGGCACATCCTTTAAATCAGAACTTTTTATAGGGAACCAGTTGCTAAGAAATGAAAGGCTTTTTTTAACAGGGTTGTTTTTTTTTTTTTTAAGACATCCCTGCCGGGGCCCCGCCGAAAATGTTCAAATTGGGCCTCGCACTTCCTAAAGCCGGCCCTGCCAGCAGTGCACTAGTGCCTGGGTATGTCATACAGGTTTTACGCTGATTCTGGCCGCTCCGAGCGGCATGGCCCATGTGCTTAGCAATCGCTGGTCTTTGTTCTGCAGGTTCATAGGCTGAGTCCCTCGGGATTCTGGTTCACTGAGCGATCCCCGGGGCCTTGTCTAGAGCGCTACAAACGGCCTTTTGTTAGGAGCCGCCCGTGTTTTCAAATCCTGTTGCTGTTTTGCAACCTAGGGCCTCTAGTGGACGGTTCTTGTGACCAGCTGCTGTCTGGTCCCAGGGATGCCCGCAGGCAGGTGAGCAGTTGTGGAGACAGAGGTGAAAAGACCTTTTTGTGGGATGAATGAGCCTGTACTGCAGTGCAAAGAGTGTCTCTGGCTGGGCTCAGCTGGGCGCTCCTGAGTCATGGTAAATAGTGAATGGTTTGTAAAGTGTTTACTAGCCACAGTTTGGTGCAACCAGTGATGCAAACATGCCCCAGCCTTCTGCCAGTGCAGGGCTAAAGAACCCTGCTTAGCCTCTGAGCAAGGGCGCTCCCTCACTCCAGCCGCACCCAACCAGGACCTTGGCCTAGGGAGTTGGGACCACCTGTGCCTCTGTAAAACTGGGATTGAGACACAGGGTCACGCCCAGCTAGGGGGAGGGGATACTCACCTTCCCCTTCGAAACAAGCCACTGCTATGTGTCCATCTCTCCTGAATCACTGCTGTGCTTGATGGGAATGTGGCAGGCATACACCCCTGAGCAGGAAAACTGCATCGTCTCTGCAGAGCCTGTCGCCCCACAATGTGAGGTTGTTCCTTGGCCTTCCTGCAGCCGAGTGCATCTTGCTACCCACTGAGTCTTGGGCTTCCGTGTTCAGTGAACCTGCCTCAGACCTGCCTGCCGGCGGGGACTACAACATCCATCTCCCTTCTGAGAGAGACCGAACCAATCATACCAGAGAGAGAGACACCCACATTTTGCTTCTCTCTAATTTTCCGCTAAGATCTTGCTCTCTGCCTGGCACACTCGCAAGCAGCACCCCCTGAGTCTGTCTGTGCGTTCCCTCTGGGCCTGCCCCTTACTGAATCACTCTCAAAGCACCAGGCACAGACAGCACCAGCCACCGTCCTGGAGCAGGTCGCATCTTTATTAAAATCTCTCTCACACACAGTGTTCCCAGCTTGCTCGAGCTTTGTCCCTGGTATCTCTAGCTTCACTATCTACAATACAGACGATACAGATCAGACAGGTACGGCTGGCACATTGAAAGCATTAGAAAAGAGGTAGCCATATCCCTGGGAACCATCTTCGCTGGGCTCCTGATAACAAATATTGCTCTGATAGCCAGGGTCGGTGCAAGGAAGTTTTGCACCCTAGGCGAAACTTCCACCTTGCCCCCCCCAGCCTTGCAGCAGCTCCCCAACCCCCCCTCCAGCCTCAGGTGCCCCTCCCGCAGCAGCTCCCCCTGGCCCTGAGGCCCCCCCGTGGCAGCTCCCTCCTCCCCCAGGGAGCCGTGCGGCAGCTCCCCACCCCAGCTCACCTCTGCTCTGCCTCCTCCCCCAGCACGCCACCCCCGCTCTAATTCTCCTCCCAGGCTTGCGGCGCCAAACAGCTGATTGGCGCTGCAAGCCTGGGAGGCGGGAGAAGTGGAGTGGCGACCGCGCGCTCGGGGAGGAACGCTGTAAAAAAAAATTGGTGGCACCGCTTTTCGGCGCCCCCAAATCTTGGCGCCCTAGGCAACCGCCTAGTTTGCCTTAATGGTAGCACCGGCCCTGCCGATAGCCTCCTGGAGCTTGAATGTCTTCATTACCTGCTGCATCTTGGGTCCTGGTTCCACGTTTTCCACTCTCCTCTTTCCCACTACGTCAGTCAGTCAATAATACGTGGCGGGCCAAATGCTTTTGATGCTGTTCGACTAGCGCTGCTGGAAACTCCAGCTCTTTCAATCAACACATTCACTATACACTGGTAATAATTACACTGTGTTCCTTTCAACACCTTGCCAAGAAAGCCAATTTCTTACTTAGACAGATTGCAGAGCTCAGCTGTAGCAAACAGGCTGTTTGTTTCTCCCTTGTTAATTCATTAGAAGGCTCTTGTGAAGGGACCGGCAAATGGAAATTGCTCTCAATGATCCTTTAGGAATGAAGTCGGATAGAAACCAGGGAGAAAATTTCTCGGGCACGTTAGCTGGCTGGGAAGTAAAAACACAGTCAGCTGGTGCTACCTGGGTTGTTTTAAGATTAAGGAAGTGATTAAGAATAACTGCCCCGTTTCGCGGCACCTTGCTACACTATCCATTCCATAGCTACTCATTTCAGGGTGAATTTAGCACTCTGGAAAAGTGCCAGTTTCCCATCCCTGGACGGTGAGGTCTCCTGGTCCTACACAGAACAGTTTCGACATCGGCTGGGCAGTGCAGGCTTCCTCTAGGCTATTGATGACCTCTTGAGGTCCCTTCCAACTCTGATATTCTATGATTCCACCAACGTGCTTCAATCCTTAGCTACAGTGCCCAACTCTAGGGTCCGGGACTGGCATTCAACCAGCGCAGCCAGTCGGCCCTCGGCCTTGCCGCTGAGCCTGCCAGCCGGTGAGCCAGGAGGCCTCCCAGTGAGGCCAATGGGCATTTCGACCAGATGGTAACAGCTTTACGTCACGAGCAGCGTGCGCTCGATTTGACCCTGCAAGTGGCAGGCTCATTCCGCGTCCATCAAACCGTTGCCGCCTCAGCCCCACTCCTGCAGCTGCACATTTATAGCCGTGCGGCAAGGCGTGGGTGCTTTGTCGGCCATTGCCTCTCTTCGGTGCAAGCCATGCACCCACCCGCCCGCACAACCTACCTGGAAAAAAGCCCCCCTTTGAACCCCAGAAACTTTAGCGCAGGGGTGGCGAAACCAGGGCTTGCGCGCTGCATCCGGCTTGTTGCACGTTAACGTGCGGCTCTCCGCCTACCAGCCTGGGGATGGGGTGCCTGGGGCTTCTGCCCTTCGGCAGGGTGGTGGGGCTAGGGGCTTCTGCCAGAGACAACTGATGCCTGCTGAGGGGGGGGAGCATTGCACAATTTAAAGGTTAGCCCCCCGCCAACAGCTTGAGTCATGTCCTCTCAGGCACATGCCCCCCCCTTTGCCCTCAGGGGCCCCTCCCTGCAGCTCCCAGATCTTAGCTCCACGTGGCAACAGCAAATGCAGCAGCTCTCCCAGCCAGGGCCGGCTCCAGGGTTTTGGCCGCCCCAAGCAGCCAAAAAAAACATCAGCAAAAACCCGCGATCGGAATCTGCGGCGGCAATTCAGCAGGAGATCCTTCGCTCTGAGCGGGAGTGAGGGACCCTCCGCCGAATTGCCGCCAAATAGCTGGACCTGCCCTCTCTGGAGTGGCCGCCCCAAGCACCTGCTTGCCAGGCTGGTGCCTGGAGCTGGCCCTCCTCCCAGCTCTTTGCCGCAGCCTCGTCCCATGGCCCTCGTCCCTCGTCCCATGGCCCAGCTTGTCGGCTGCAGCAGCTGCCATGCAGGGAGGGGACCGGGTGGTGGTATGTGACCAGCAAATCCTGGCAAAAATCTGGGGGGGGGGCACATGACCCCATACACCCCCCTCATGTGTCGCCTCTGCAGGGAGGGAGGGGTCGTGGGGCTTCAGCCCCCCCATAGCAGAGTGTTGGGGTGAGTGGCTTCTGTCCAGCGGGGAGTGGGGCTGAAGCCCTGAGCCCCAGCAGCCATGCCCGGGCTGTCGAACCGCTGAAGAGGGTCATCTACGGCGCTGAGGGTCAGTACGTTTGGCCACCCCCTGTGCTAGACTTTATGGTTGTGAAGCAAATCTCAGCCAGGAGTAACCCGCTGCTGAGCTGTAGGTCTGAGTCCTGGCGAGAGCCTGGGTCAAGAGCGCTGACCCCGTATGGCTCAGCGACGACACCCAAGATGCCCAGTGATGAACATTTCAATCTCAACGTAACGATTTGCTCCGTGATGCGAGAAAGGCGAGTGAGTAGCACAGATCGGCACAATCTACTGTCCGCCAGGCTCGTTTGCGGGCCGTAAGCGGGGAGCATTTCGGAGATGCTCCCACTTTGTTTTCCCCCCTTTCAGGAAGGAGCCAAAGGCAAGGGCGCCCGGAGGAACCCGTGAGCACATTCAAACCCGCTGAGCTCCGGGAGCCCGGCGGAGCTGAGAGCTGCACAATCATATTTGGACCAGCTGCACTATGTACTGTGAGCAGCATCTCACGCTGGCGAGTCACTGGGGCAGAGCTCACGTTGCGGGGGAGGAGAGGGAGAAGGTGGAAGAATACAACTCCTTCCCCCCCCCCAATTTGACCCCTGACTCAGTGCGTCCCAGGAAGCTGCCAAGTGATGACCTGCTGGATGGGGTGACCCAAAATTTTCCATTGGGGTTTTGTTTTTTGTTTTTTGACTTAAACAAACTTCTTTGCAGCGTCTGCTTTTCTCCCAGCCATGTGGTGGTTCGCTGGCAAATTGAAAACCCTCAAAAACCGAAAAATGGTCTCTGTTTTGGCAGTTCTGGCTGAATATATTTCATTTTGGGGCAGTTTGGGTGGTTTTTCAGTTTCTTTCAACAAAAAAAAATCAAAATGTTGTGGGTGGGGGGACCCATCTTCCGCCTCGCTCTGCGGCTGAGCAGTGAATACCGCCGCCGTGCTAAATCTGTTCACTTTCGTTAACCCCAAAAGCTGCCAGCCTGTCCGAAGGCTCCTTTGCAGGCCCCGGAGTGCTGCCCCGGCCTGGCGGGGTGTGCCGCATAGATACAGCTCCTAACACTGTTCAGACGAGCGGTTACACTTCCAGTGACACAAAATGAAATGCAAATGAAAGAAACTCTTCTCTTGATCCCTGTCTAGCCACAGATTCCTGCTGGGCACAGCAGAGGGCCCCACAGACTGGTGTATCTCCAGGCCTGCTCAGCCCAGTCACTCAGCCTGAAAGTCGCAGTGCAAAGGAGCTGGCTGGGCGGCCCTGTCAGCCTTTCCTGGAAGCCCCACCTCTGCGCTGCTCCCTTTCCCCGCAGGGGAGGAGTTGCAGCCTGGCTGCCTTGGAAGGAAAAGGCACCAGTCACACACCACAGCTCATTGAAGTGGCGGGGGGGAGGGGACCCAACCTCCAGGGAGCCGGGGTTTGGCCCTCAGCCTGCTCCTGGCTGTGCTAAAGGACCCACTTGGACAGGGCCCTTATCTTCCCCTCCTTAGAAGGCCAGGGGAGGGGACCCGTTCAACTGGGGCGCTTCCCTCCCCTCTCCTGAGAAGGGTGGGGAGCAGCAGGATGTATTGTCCCCCTCCCCGAGGGGAGGGGACATGGCAGAGCTCAGAGATTTGTCTCTGTATAATACATAAATAAATATAACAAAAGTCCTGAATCACTGAGCTTTGGTCTGTACCCCAGCAGAGAGGTAACATAAGGTACAAAGGGTAGGGGAAACAAATATACCTAACATTAGCATAGTGCTTGCCTCTAACTTGTTACACAGTAATTCCCAGTTCCAAAGCTCTGGAATTTCACTCCTACCGCTAGTCCTATTGCCTGGCTAGAATGATAAGCAATGAAAGTGTGTTGTCATTAGGTTTTAGAGTTAATACCCAATGAGAGTGTGTGTGTGTGGGGGGGGGGGGGTGTTTATGTAACACCGACAGACCCCGGTCATTGTCAGGCGGGATTGAACCTGGGACCTCTGGAGCTAAATGCATGAGCCTCTCTACTGCATGAGCTAAAAGCCACATGGCCCTTAGCTAAGGCTGCAGCAGACTCATTAATCTCTAAGTGGTCCCAGAGTAGCAGCCGTGTTAGTCTGTATCTGCAAAAAGAACAGGAGTACTTGTGGCACCTTAGAGACTAACAAATTTATTAGAGCATAAGCTTTCGTGGACTACAGCCCGAAGAAGTGGGCTGTAGTCCACGAAAGCTTATGCTCTAATAAATTTGTTAGTCTCTAAGGTGCCACAAGTACTCCTGTTCTTTTTAAGTGGTCCCAGTGGCACTAGAGGGGACAGAGCACCACACCCAGGAGGTGTGGGGGTTACATTTACACCACTCAGAGCTATTGTTTCAGGCTCTCTGCAAACTCAGGCAGTTCCATCAATTTAACCTGGGTTCACATTTGGAAGATTTTTTTCACACCCATGGAACTGGAAACTTACCTGTGTATTTTAAACACAAGTGGAGATTTTGTAGGCACTGAACATGTCATGCAAGCCACATGAGTATATCATGCAAGCCAGATTAGGTCAATGGGCCCCCAGGCAGACCCTTTATCAGTGGTGACTACTCACATGAGGGAGGCAAGCAGGATTTGTCTCAAAAATAACTAGTGTAGCTATAGAACATACCAGTTGGGGTATTTACAGCTAGGCTAGAATATATCCATGAGGAAAGGCTCCCTCCCCCCTTTCCCTGCCCTGGGAGGAAGTTGCGCTAGATAAAAACAGGTGTTTTCCATGGCTCACTTTGAGGATTCTATGACACAATCAAGTCTTCCACCTTAAAGCTAAAAATCCTTCCGGCATTTACACAGCTAATCAGCCCTGTAACAACACTGCTAACACTGGAGGCTGCTAAGATTGTTCAAAGCGTGCGAACCTGGAACAACGCTTCCTCAGCTCTCGTCCACTCACGCCCCTTCTCTACCTACGCTATATTGATGATATCTTCATCATCTGTACCCATGGGAAGGAGACCCTGGAAGAATTCCACCATGATTTCAACAGCTTCCACCCCACCATCAACCTCAGCCTGGACCAATCTACACGGGAGGTCCACTTCCTAGACACCACCGTACAAATAAGCGATGGTCACATTAACACCACCCTATACCGAAAACCCACCGACCGCTATGCCTACCTTCCTGCCTCCAGCTTCCACCCCGGTCACACCACACGATCCATCGTCTACAGCCAAGCACTGAGGTACAATCGCATCTGCTCCAACCCCTCAGACAGAGACCAACACCTACAAGATCTTCACCAAGCATTCTCAAAACTACGATACCCACACAAGGAAATAAAGAAACAAATCAACAGAGCCAGACGTGTACCCAGAAGCCTCCTGCTACAAGACAGTCCCAGAAGAGAAACCAACAGAACTCCACTGGCCATCACCTACAGTCCTCAGCTTAAACCTCTCCAACACATCATCAGTGATCTACAACCCATCCTGGACAATGATCCCTCACTTTCACAGACCTTGGGAGGCAGGTCAGTCCTCGCCCACAGACAACCTGCCAACCTTAAGCGTATTCTCACCAGCAACCACGCACTGCACCATAACAACTCTAACTCAGGAACCAACCCATGCAACAAACCTCGATGCCAACTCTGCCCACATATCTACACCAGCAACACCATCACAGGACCTAACCAGATCAGCTACAACATCACCGGCTCATTCACCTGCACGTCCACCAATGTTATATATGCCATCATATGCCAGCAATGCCCCTCTGCTATGTACATTGGCCAAACTGGACAGTCACTACGCAAGAGGATAAATGGACACAAGTCAGATATCAGGAATGGCAATATACAAAAACCTGTAGGAGAACACTTCAACCTCCCTGGCCACACAATAGCAGATGTAAAGGTAGCCATCTTACAGCAAAAAAACTTCAGGACCAGACTCCAAAGAGAAACTGCTGAGCTCCAGTTCATTTGCAAATTTGACACCATCAGATCAGGATTAACCAAAGACTGTGAATGGCTATCCAACTACAGAAGCAGTTTCTCCTCCCTTGGTGTTCACACCTCAACTGCTAGCAGAGCACCTCACCCTCCCTGATTGAACTAACCTCGTTATCTCCATACTGATTTATACCTGCCTCTGGAGATTTCCATTACTTGCATCTGAAGAAGTGAGGTTCTTACCCACGAAAGCTTATGCTCCCAATACTTCTGTTAGTCTCAAAGGTGCCACAGGACCCTCTGTTGCTTTTTACAGATTCAGACTAACACGGCTACCCCTCTGATACCTAGTGTTCTGGACACTTTACAACTGAACAAGTATGGTACACAATCATAAATGATCCACCCTGGAAAACTGGTGGGTCCTTTGGAAAAAAAAGTATGTTCTAATATAATTAAAGATTGCATCATAATGCATATCCACATGGGGGGAGAATTAAGGTTACACTGGCAACCTTAATTTTAGCATTTCCTAACTTCTGAGCGCTTGACTTTGCAACCATAATGTTCTTTGCATGTAATAGTTTGGATGTGATGTACACATATAGTTTGGGGCACATAATAGGTACATTTGAACCATCACCTTTGCACAAACTGGTAGGCATGCAGCAACCAGAGGTGGATTAAGGTCTCCTAGGGCCCTGAGCTGGAGTAAGTGTGGGGCCCCAGTGCCAAAACTGTGGCCCACAACCCACCCCTTCTGCCTGCGGTGCCACCCCCGTTTTTCCCCTGCCACCTGTGGCCCACGGCCTCATCCCATTCCATCCCTTTCCTGTAGCCCTGCCCTGTTCTGCCTATGGCCCCGCCCCATTCCACCCCTTCCCCCACAGCCCTACCCCCATTCCGCCTATGGCCCCATCCCATTCCACCCCATCCCCGCAGCCCCGCCCCATTCTGCTCCTTCCCCTATGGCCTGCCCCTGCTTGCTCCTCCCCCTCTCCCCACTGCAGCCCCGAGACCAGAGAAGCTCTGTGCCCCCCAAGACCACAGTGGGGGGAGATTTTTTCCAGGGTCCCCAAATTGGCTGGGGCCACTGGGCATACACCCTGTTGGCCTGTGTGGTAATCTACCACTGGCAGCAAGAGCTAGTTTGTGTCATTTGTACATACTGTGAAAATGAAGCATGCAGGGGGCTGTCTAAGCACTTTTAAAGTCTGGCCCAGCATGTTTGTTAGGTTATACGTAACTACGTTAGCTCTGTATAGGTCCTAGGCTCTTAACCTCGGCTTAACTTTTGTGATCAAGATAAAGAAGAGCAAAACAAATACAATGTTACATGACACTTGGCCTAAAAATCAATACACGTTTTTTAAAAAAAATCTTTATTTTAATATGCTAAGGTTTTTAGTAGTCCGGCTACAACTTTTTGTAATACTGACCAGGAGCGTAATCTTGATGCCCCTTTAAATAGTCCAACCTAAAACATATTATAGAGCGATTTACAGTTGTGAATGATTTGACTACAACACCATGACTGTACCTTTAGAAAGGACTGGAAGCCAACCCCTTTGTAAAGGTGACCTCCAGGAGGTTAGTGGAATGGTTTGGTCAAGGCTCAAAGGATGCAGCTGATTAGAGTCTTTCCCAATGCTGATCACTTGATAAAAGCCATTGGATTCAGGAGAATCTGAGCTGGCTAATGAACAGTGCCAGCTAATTACGAAACCAGGCCCAGCTAAAACTGTGATGACTTCACAACCCCTACAGGAGTTTGAGAGTCCTCAGAACATGGGCCTTTGTCCTGAACTGTGCGTACAATTACTCAGAACACAGATGGTAAAACTTTGACAGAGAGAATCCCTACCCATCATTCGCAGTTAAAAAGCACATGGAAGGAAAGAATTGTTCTCAACCCATAGAATGCCAGAGCTCCCTTCCTTTTAAGGCCCTGTTCAGTACACCCCTGGGATGACCTCTGGAGAGGACGGATGGGCTCAGATCCCAATGGGCCATTGTGAAAGAGCCACCTGCCCCATTTAAGAAATGCCAGACGCCTAGGCAAGATTCTGCAGGAAGTGACCAAGTTTAGAGAACTCAGCAAATTGAGTTTATGCAAGCATTTCCTAGCATAAATATCCTTCGAAAGATACGGTCAAGATATTTTTCACTCAAGTTTTAATAAGATATTAAGTTGACACCTGCTTATTTATCAAGGTTTCCATTTAATTTAGGTATTTCTAAAGCCCCTATCATCTTGGTATGCAAGGCCCCAAACTGGAAGTTGATGACAACAGTCCCATTGATTTCTATTGGCGCAGGATGGGGTTAAGGGTGCAACTGTCATGTACATTGGAATGCATTATTTAATCTGCTGCTTGTTCTCCCAGGGCTGTATACGCTGTGGAAAGCTGAGAAAGACCAAGTAAAGCGTTTGCTTGGTAGCAGGTAACACAAAGAACTACGGTTGCTTTGCAAGCATAGAGAAAATGGTACATTTAATTCTGGGCCAGCCATGGTTAATTTCAGCTGTGTGGGGTTTGTCTGTGGGTACACAGCTCAGTGCATTCCTCACCTCCAACAATCTCCCACACCATGCGATGAGCTACACTGAAAGAAGGGGCCTGCACACTCATGTTCACACTTTTTTACACTGTCAGGTCTGTGCACTCACGTCTTTTCACAGGTACGTTCCTGTGCACAAACTGCACTAGCACATGGAAGTTTCGAGACCACTTCAGTCGTGTCTTTTTAGCCTGTAAGCACTTCAGGGCAAAGGACTGTCTCGTACTATGTGTTTGTGTAAGACCCAGCACAGGGGGGCTCTGCTCTTGGTTAAGACCTTGCCTGAAAGTACAATGTGAGTATAAGAACTAAAATCCTGTGCTAGAGAGCAGATTGTTTGTGGTACGATCCATCCTGGTGCTTTCAAACACTCACTAAAGCAGTAAACAACTGCAGAAATTGCAACTGAAAACTCAAAAAAAAAAAAAGTGGGGAGAACATGAACGGGCAGCAGTTGGCATTAATGAAAACAGCGGCTACAAAGAATACATCAGCAAAAGCGATACGAGAACCAATAAGCAGGATACTAAAGTCAGTGTTGGGCTTTTGCTGAACAGCTTAGAAATAAGCGTATTGCGGATGAGAGTCGGCAGGAACAGTCAGCCAAAAAAACCTTGTGGAAAAAGCTTAAGAAATTGAAAAGAGAGTAACAGGGAGACATCCAATGATGCAGCAAGTGCAGCACCAGATTATGAGTTTATTAAACTGGGCTGGTTCTTCCCTCAGTGTCCTCATGATATGGAGGGAGGAAATATCACAATATTGCCAACCTAACCATTCAAAACATGAGTCACCCCCACCCCCCCAAATCACAAAATTGGCTTAAAAATCCTGAGATTTAAAAAAAGTTCTAGGCGCTTTTTATTTGCCTCCTGGCTTTTGAGCCTGCAGGATGCAGCGTTTCAAGCTGTACTCCACCCATGAGAGCGGACACCTTGTTTTTCAATGAAGGCACAGCAGGGTCTTACATGACTCCTAGTCAAGTTGCTGAAAATGGAATTTTCTGTTTTGACATTAAAAACCATTTGCCTTTTAAAAAATGGTTTGACGACAGAGTTCTTCTGAATCCACAAGTGTATTTAATATAGTTGTGTATTAAATAGAGCTTCATTGTGAACAAGAGCAATGTTCGGAAAACGCTTTTGAAGGTTGGCATTACAATCATTTCCAGATGGACCAGATCATTTAAAAAGAACAGCGGGCTGGATTGGTCGATACATTTCCTCTCCCCCCCCTCCCGCTTCCCTCCAGGCTCCACAGCAGGGATCAAATCAGAAAATGAGACGCACTGGGATGTTCCCCATAGGTGCACTCAGACTGAAGTTTTATCTCCCCGCCCCCCTGCCCCCCAGTGCAAGACTAGCTCTCTTCCCCTGCACCTAGTTGCTATATGACCAGGTAGTGCAATAACAATGTAGGCACAGAGGTGAAGTAAAGGTTTATTAACTACTGGGTGGGTATTTTTCCTTCCTATGTTTCATTTCTTTCTTCCCTTCATGCTTTTAGTATTTGCCTTTCATTTTCTCACCCTTTATCCCTCCCCACGGGTCCCACCCCCAATCTCTTGCCCTCCCCCAGCACATCTCCTCTTCTGGAGCTCATTCGGACACTACAGAGACAGACAGATTCTTAATGAATATAAGGCCCCTTTGCACCACTCTGGCAGTAGCCAGCAGCCTTAAAGCAATTGTAAATGTGAACCATTGCAAAGGGAGCTCAGTGTAAGTAAAGGAGAACCAGGCCCTGAGAGCTGGACTGCTCTCTTGTAACCGCCCCCCCCGTCTGGTTTCCTTCCCGTCATACCCAGTCTAGTCGGGCAACAAAAAAAGGAAGCACGTTTCTCTGGGTGTATGCTCCCAGTCAGCCCTGAGCCATTAGCTCCTCCTCTCCTCTTACTGCCATCCGAGTCTATGGGCTGGGCTTGGCTCTGATGCTCACTGATCATGGTAGGGAGGCCCTTTGTCTGGCTTAAGCGGGACTGGACTGGTTTTGTGGAGCACTGGCCCTGTCCAGTAGGGACTTAGCACCAACATGGCTTTGGTGTAGGAGGATGCAACGGGAGAGGCGACGCGGTGTGGAGTGACGCAGGCTGGGGCTGGCCGACGGGGGCAGGCCCATGCAGGTGGGAGCAGGGATGTCCTGTACTCTGGGGGTGTACCAGTGTGCACCTTCGATCCGGGGGAGGTCTGGGTCTAATACACCATGGTAGCGTCCCTGTTGCTATCTATGCACACTCAGGCCCGTAAGCTCTGGCTGCCCCAGCACTGGCCTGCCAGTGGAACCGGTTCTCTGCTGGGAGAAGGAAACCTGAGTTGGAGGCAGTACCAGCCTCTGGCCTACTTTGCTGCAGTTCTTGAGCCCACCCCTGCTTTTGTGCTAGAATCGATGCCAGGAGAGCAGAGGCAGCAGGGGCGGTTCTGGGCAGTGTGTCCGCCCGCCCGCCCCCTGCACTCGCTCGGTGTGAGCACATTACATTACAACAGACTGTTCTGGGACTTACCGGGTGGCCTAAAGGGCAACATTTCAGTCTGGCTGTGGGACTTGTCCCAACCCAGCTGAAAAGGGGAAGCTGCAAATCCAAGGTCAGTTGGTACTTCTGCTACATTTATGCACATAGAGCCTTCGTTCAGCTATTGACTCACTAAAAGAGGGATAGGGCTGCTTTTTAGCTCTGCATCCTCTGCCTCCCAGGGCTGTCCCTAGCCATTTAGGTGCCCTATGCAGCCTCCCTGCGGGGGGCAACAGGCCTCCCCCCCAGGGTCTGGGAGGCAGGAGCTGTGCGGGGCCACTTTTGGGGGTCCCACAGGCCCAGATTGGCCTGGGGGATTAGCGGGGAGGGGTGGGAGCAGCCCACTCCGTTTCTCTCGCCCCGGCCCCAGCCATGTCACTCGGGGGAGGAGGCTTGGGGGAAGGGATCCCCCACTCACCGGCAGCAGCGGGAAGCAGAGCAGCCCACCCCCAGCCCGCTCTACTCCGCCAGCTCCCAGCCGCGGCGCTTCATTTCCTGTCACCTGCGGCGGTCCTTTCCCCAACCCGAGCGACATGGCTGGGGCCGGGGCAAGGGAAGCGGAGCGGGCTGGGGCCACATCTCTCCGCTTCCCACCGCTGGTGAGGGCAGGGGGCGATCCTTTCCCCCCACTCACCGGCGGCGGGAAGCGGAGTGCTGCAGCTGGCAGAGTGGAGCAGGCGAGGGCCGGGTTGCTCTGCTTCCCGCCACTGCCAGTGAGTGCGGGGTCACTGGGGGAAGAGGTGGAATGGGGGCAGCCCAGGGGTGGAGCAGGGGGAAAGGGTAAGAGGCAGGGTGGAGGGAGGTGTCTGGGGCCCCACACCCCCCTAGGGATGGCCCTGCCCCTTGCAGAGGGGGCCGGCCGGTCGCCGGGGCTGGTGCTGCCACGTATGCAGCACACAGCTGCCTAGAGCACCATGAAATTCGGAGCAATTGGGTGCCCCAGATTTCATGGTGCCCTACACAGCTGCATATGCCTAAGGATGGCCCTGCTGCCTTCTCAGCAAGAGTCGTTCCCACGGCTAGCTGGTGTGGCAGACGCTTTTTTGGTTTTGTCAGGCTGTTTGAATTAAAGTGATGAAAGTGAAGACAAACCGAGGCTCAGACTTCTGGATTGCGAGGAAGGGAAAAGGCAGAACACTCAGCAGGGGAGAGACCATGGTGTGGCTTTCAGGCATTGCCTCAGAGACATGGGGAAAGTCTGCCTATAAAGGAAGCGCGGCCTGTGGCGTGAGGGGGTAGGAGGCCAGAGATGTGGTCTCTAGCAGCACAGCGAGGCAGGTACTGAACAGATTGCAGGGGTAGGAGGTGGTGGGAAAAGAAAGCAAGGCCTAAGCCAGGGGGAAACAGCAGCTACAGCTGTAGCTTCTCTCCCCCTCCTAAAACGTTTAGCTAAAGCTGGAGCACACGCCACCCCTCTGGCCCTTGTTTATATTTATGCGGTTGCTTTGGGTACAGGCTGGATGGTGTAATCTCACACAGTTGCAAGTCACGCTAATACATTCCAAAGGATAATACTGTAATGTTTTAAACTCAATAGACTTTTATGGGGTACAACAGCAGACTGTGTAGTGTACATATATACACCGGATGTAGTTGAAGCTCATTGGAGTCACAAAGTGTTCCAAAATGCACCAAATCCTACAAAAATCTGAACAAAATCCAAGGCCACATGTACATAGAGGTATGTTTCAAGGACTACAGGTCATGATGACGTAGATAATGAAGCGTGGTGGTGTAACGTGGACTTTATCCTGAACAGAGATAAGTGGTTAAAAACAACCCCTTCTGTTACCTCTAGAAGAGGAAGGGCTGGTCTGCCCTACACAGGCTCTCCCACTACAGCTATACCGGTCTAGCCCCTTAGCCTACACACGGTATATACTGACAGAGAGTTTTCCTGGCCGTTTAGAAATACCCCTCCCTGAAGGACATCAGCTCCGCCGACAGAACCACTCTGTTGTGGCATCCCAATAATTTGAAGATCACCCTACATTTGTCAGTATAGCTGTGTCTACACTGGGGTTTTTGCCAGCATAGCTACATCGGCGAGGGTGTGTGGTTTTTTCACTCCTCTGACCAACATGGCCATATCGACAACTTTGTAGCGTAGACCTGGCCTAAGACTGTGCTTTAGAGACTTGACAGTTTCAAAGCAAGCATGTGATCACAGGAAAAATGTATCTGTGTCTAAAACTCTTTGGTCCTCAAGTTCTTTCTAGAGCTGCTGCCCTAGGAGAGAGAACAAATCTTACTCGGCCTTCCAGACTAGAGTGATTTAAGGCTTCTTAATTAGCATATTAAAAAATATATATTGAAGTCAAGGACTCAATGCTGCTCCCAGAACCACTGCTGTAGATCTGAGGCAATATTATTGGGGGGGAGGGAGGGGAATCCAATGAGTAACTCTGGATTTATTCTGTGCAATACTGATTGATTAAGAATAGTCTGCCTGCTGTAACAGAAAGGCATTTCTAGAGTGCTCAACACTGGAGTAGTGAGGTTAGTGTCTTCAGAATATTGTACAGTTTTCTTATTAATGCTTTAAATGTCTTAGCATGAGTGAGTAAAGACACTAACTTTATGCAGGCATTTCTGGGGATTGCTGGCAGCTGGCACTCGAAGTGTGACAGTTAGGGAAGGGCGGTGTATGATTATCACATTCACCCTGTTGCAGAGCTACAGGCCTGATGATAAAATACTTTTAGTTTCCTTTCGTCACAGGATGAAAAGGGGCACTAATGATCTGTGCATAAACTAGCAGTAATTTGCGGACTCAAGCTCAAAGCTCACCTTTTAGTTTCGCCTGTAGTGGATTTTACATTCACACCCAGAGACAGAGCATGCTATATGAATTTGGACTCTGGCTCTTTGCAAGTCTGCACAGGAGAGAGAGAGAGATTGCCTTTGGTTTTAGAAGCAAGTGGGTGATTTTGATTTGTGCACCATATTGTCCCCATTAAGAGTTACAAAACATTCATTACATTTCCCTCATAATTTAATACATTAAATCAAGTCCTCTTAATTGCCTGTTTTACATGCCGAGGTTTCAGAAAATATGTTTAACTCACTTTGGTCTCCTGAGAAGTACTGTGCTAGTTGCCCTCATGAAAGAAGAACAACAACTGAACAGTTCATACCAATGTATTTACAGGGCTACACTGACATGGAATTATGTTCCATCAGAAAAGACGTGTCTGGAGTGCAGAGTTCAGGAGTCACTTCAGTTCGCAGGCTTTGGTCCACTGAGTTGGAAAAGATTACAAGTTTAAAATATTGGAAGAGCTTGTCTAGTCCTGATTAACTCCACGTATGGACACTCTAATAAGAGCGGCCACACAGGGAATTAACTATTCCTGATTAACTCCATTTTAAATTCACAACCTATTTTATTCTGGATTAATTTTCCCATGTGTAGTTTTCCTAAGGGAAATCTTTACTCAAATATTGTGTGTATGTAATTTAGTCATCTAGCCCAGTTAACACCTGGAAAATCCAGGAAAGCAAACTGAAAATGATATAAAATGGTTAAAACTCTGTATGGATTCGTTAGCTCTTTGAAAACCTCAAACAGTAATTTATATAAAGTGACTGCTACGGTTACAGTGGTATAATATTCTCATTTTGAGGCACAGAGGGGAAGGTGCATAAACCCCTGCAGACTGAGATAAGATTGCCCCCCCTGAATTGTTGAAATTAATTCCCTGCACGTTAAGACTAGCAAGATAACAATATGCCTTTGTAACAGACTAAAGCCACAAAGGAGAGAAGGTGAATACTAACAAAATGTAAGTGTCACCAGATTGTCACATGAAAAGGTAGGATATGCATATTCAAAGACTGAAACCGACATATCAGAAGATTTGCAATTAATGGTACAGTACGAATCCTGGACATCATTCAAGAACTTCCTGTGAGGGATATGAGGCAGAATATGTGGCACGTAGATTACCTTGCAAAGATCTGTAGCCTTTCAATATTTCCTATGCTGTGTTGTACATAACCTGCCAAATAAAGTTCTAGTGGCAATAAAATTGTAGTGTAGATGGAGCAAGTATATTTAAAAACTATCGGTAGCTGGGTTATCCTGTGACACACGAGACAGCACAGATATCCATAGGGCCTACCTCACGGTTACATTTTTGACTTACCGTCAAAATTATTTCACTGCACATATTAGAACACACGACTTAGTTAAAAACGAGCTGCACAAAGAGTTAAGAACAGACAGCGGCACGGACAGTACGATCTGCAGAGAGCATTCGGCGAGTGGCACCGCTTCAGCTTCGGATGAGGGTTAAGAACTCTTCCCGAGTCTTTGCATCCTCACGGAATACACCCAACATTGTGCTAGTGACCGTTTTACTGTTCATCTTCTGCACCCCACGCATTACCATGCACATGTGTCTAGAACAAAGAAAAGGGGAGGAGTGTCAATCAGGGAGGCTTTATAAAGCGGCGAGTATTGCTATGAGAAGCAGGGGACAATCATTTTCCAGTGCTAGGTTTAAACTGCAAGCATTTCAGATAATCCACTTAAGGCAGAGTCTGGGAAAAGGCCCACGGCTGGAATTTTCAAAGGCGCCAGCTTTCCAGCTCCTGCTCCCTGTCAGTGGCACTTGAGTTCCTAATTCTTAGGAGCCTTCAAAAATCTCACCTAAAATGCTGTGTATTCATGCTAAGCTGATCACACCAAAATATTTGTTTCTAGATTGGAGCCACGGTCTGCTACTGGAAATCTTAAGCATGTAATGACGACAGAAAATTGGTCATCACAATGGATCCATGTTTAAGGATCTATTTTGAATTGCTGGCTAAGCGATCAGCTGCCACCGTGAGGTAAGGTAACAAGATCCTCCAGTGTAAAAGCTCCAGTCCACTAACACGGCATGCTGACTGGCCAAGATACAATGCTGGTGGAGGTACTCCCTCGTTATAGCACATTGGCCAAATTGTTACGTGGCGCCGTTGTATGTGCCATTTTTATGTGCGGGGCATGATATGCTAGGTGCAGGAGTGAGAGAGGCAACGCATGAGGAATACATTTTGGCAGGTTACCGTGTGTCCTTGCCGGGCGATAGCACCAGTATGTTACTACAGAGAACAGCAATGTATGGTCACTTACGTCGCTTCAATAACCACTCCAACTCCAGTAGGCTGCAAGGCTTCTGTGATGGCTACTGCAATTTGTTTTGTAAGGCGCTCCTGAACTGTAGAGACAACAGGGAGTTCAGAGGCAGATACAAAAACAATAGCCGTGTGGAGCTGTATCTCATGGAGAGGAAAAGTGACACTATTCAATAGCATATTACTGTTTCCAAGAGGAACTGCCCTCAAACTCTGTACTTCCTGGATATGTAGCTTGGGGGATATTAGTGCTGGCTTCTCTCACATAGTTGGGTAACTGGAAGCCTTATTTTTTACTTTCATATGTGCATGCAGGAGACTGTATGTAGCACCATGACTTATGCAAAATCTGCACCCTCCATTACGTTTGGTTTTCATGCACAGTGGTTTTCACATGTTCATTTCTTTGACATAGGGCAAGATATTTTTGGTTTTCCTTTTGTGTGTTAAGGAATTTTTTAAGTGTGCAAGTTAAAGCTTTGCAGAATAGTGAAGTGCCACAATCTCCTGCAGTCTAGAGTTCTTGTGTCCTATGTTCACCTCAGTCTGGTGCTGCCATGCTGGTCCCTGCTGCCTACAAAACCATCTTGAGAACTTTGCCACCAAGAATAGGTCAAGTCTAGTTACAGAACAGTGAGTCAGGAGAGCTCAGGCTGAACCCAACCCGACCTGCAGCCAGAACAGCTCTCCTCCTCCTCCTGTAGTGGTTTTAGGACCAAAACACAGTGGGGCAATTGGAATAAAAAGATCATCATGAGACAAGAAGGGGAACAGGAAAGAAACATCTAATGGGAATTACGAAGGCTGAAAATACAGCCCTTGTGGGCAGCCTCAGTTTCTTTAATAGCTGGGTGGTTCTTAGAAGTGCCTGTGAATGTGGCTCATCTCTGAGGATGGCTATTGCCCTCTGCCCATGTTTCATCCTGGCTTGGGTATTTCTTTTAGGATTCAACATACAGCATCTTCAGTACACAACAACTCTAGAATTCCACCTCCTGGAGCCATGCCTCTGGACAGCAGGACAGCTTCCTCGTCCCCAAACTGCCAGTGACCTCACTTGGTCCTCGCAGCTCAACCTTAACTAGCACCTTTCCTTTGAGTGGGTCTCGTAGCCAGAGTCAGTTTTCATGGGGAGACTCTGCTTTTGAGGATAATGGCAATAGGCACATTAGAAAACACGGGACAGGATGAGAAATGCCTGGATCAGGACTCCCATTGAAAATCTGCCCAGATACAGCCCCGCTGTAGCGATCTGCCAATGGGACATGCCATGGCCTGCTTCCCCAAGGTGATGGTGTATGTGGTAGCGTTCTCTGTAAGAATAAAAGAGTCTATTTACCCTGTAGTCTTCTACTGTATATCTCCACAATCCTAGAAAGAAACAAAATCTTGGTTATTGTGTAAGCCATGTGCCTAATAGGGAGATATCTCTTTAAGAGACCCATTGAGGGGGAGGTAGAAGTGAGTTGTGTCTGGGTCATTGTTGCTGGGCAGATTAAGCAATTCACATCCAGAAGCTTCTGGAACTGGGTGTGGCAGTTTTGGGTATGCGCTAATAGGTTCTCTGTTGCTGGGGTCAGACTCCCTGAAGACAAGCAGTCAGCGTAGCGGCTTTGCAAAAGGCCACGTGCCCTGTGTGAGTTGGGAGAAGCTGAGACCAGGAGCCGGAAGCAGGCTGTTGTCCTGAATTCTGAAATATTTTGCAGCAGGTTAGTGATATTGTTAACCCTCAAACAGGGAAGCCTGGGCAATGCTAATTATAGCCAGGGGAAATTGGGAGGGAAAAATAACTTCTATTTTAATTGGAGGGGTAGCCGTGTTAATCTGGATCTGTAAAAAGCAACTTAGAGTCCTGTGGCACCTTTAAGACTAACAGATGTATGGGAGCATAAGCTTTCGTGGGTGAATTGTCCACTTGGTCGGCTGCATGTAATCATTTAATTGTATGCTTTGAATATTGTTTTGATTTTAGCCAAAATGTTCTAGTTAGTGTTTCAACTAGCCGGAGTCACCAACTTCTCTCTAAATGTAGTCATGGGGAAAGAGTCATTTCTATTTTGCTATTCTCAGTTTTGTATTTTCTTGTAACAGGGTTTTCTTTAAATCTATACACTTAACTGAGTGGTTGGTTAATGAGTTAGCTGACTGGCTAGCAGTGATTTCAGCAGAGGAAGAGGCTGCATTAGGGTGACCAGACAGCAAGTGTGAAAAATCAGGACAGGGATGAGGGGGTAATAGGAGCCTATATAAGAAAAAGCCCCAAATATCGGGACTGTCCCTATAAAAACGGGACATCTGGTCACCCTAGGCTGCATGGATTCCAGCTGAAGATTCCTACAAGCAAGGGGAGGGAAGATGTTGCTTTAGACTCAGCAAACTGTATCGATTTGGTGATCACAGACTTAGGTGAACAAAACCTAAGCTTTTGGGAACTCCGTTTCTTCTCACTGTATTTCTGTGGGGCCTGAACTGTTCAGATTTTAGTTTGTTTTCTTTATTTATGTATCACTGTGAAGATGTCGTCTGTGGATTATAAAATAGCCACGTCATGCTGTAAAAATTAGATTTGTTTCTTTATCATAAGATTTTATACAGTTATTTAATTAAATTCATTTCTTTAGTTCCTTTTGGGACTTGAATGTGGGGAGGTTCACCCTGTGCAATCCTTGCTGAAAATCCTTAGAGACTGAACGCTGGGTCTCCAGCTACTTTCTGTGGGAGATGGGTTTTTTTTAAGGCACTGGAGACGGGAAATGAAGTGAACTCTAGCCCACCCAAAGGTTACAGTTGCACCTCCTAGGTGAGGATTTAACAATGGTCACACGGTGAACGTTTAAGCATGTAAAAAGCCATGCTAATGATTTGCCCCAGTGTCTGCTGGGAGAGACAATCCTCATGGCAGCTTAGCATCTGGCCTGCATTTCTTAAATGACCAGGTTGTTTACAGCAGCTGGTCATTTTCCCAGCCTGCAACAGGGTACAGCAGCAGATATATCATCCTTCCTGGTGTAAATAACTATCGTCTCTCCCAGCTCCCCGTGGCCTTTAGTTTGGCTGTTGCTTGTGAAGGGCCTGTTCTGTGACCCATTAGTTCTGTAGCATCCTTTAGAACTGCTTTATTTGGGGATTTTGCAGTGGAGTCAGGCATCAAACGGCTCCCCAAGGCTGTTCCTGGAAACTACAACACACTGTACCTTCAAGACTATAGACTAGGCCCATCTGAACTTCAAGGAAAAAGGTGTTTGATATTGGGATTAGTTTCGATACTTTTAACCCAAGGGATATGCTCCAAGGGCCATGTTGATAACCACCACTTTTTAATTAAGAAAATAAATACAGGGATCTTAATACTGCTTTTTAATTGGACTGCAGATTTAACCCACTTCTTGTGCAGTAAGAACAGGAGTACTTGGGGCACCTTAGAGACTAACAAATTTATTAGAGCATAAGCTTTCATGGACTACAGCCCACTTCTTCGGATGTCCACGAAAGCTGATGCTCTAATAAATTTGTTAGTCTCTAAGGTGCCACAAGTACTCCTGTTCTTTTTGCGGATACAGACTAACACGGTTGCTACTTTGAAACCTGTTCTTGTGCAGTGTCATCATACAGGCAGTGGGGTGATGCATCAGTATAGTACTGTAATCTATATATTTAGAGAGACAAAACTTCAGCTCAGTGAAGGAGCAGTTATGTATGCAAATCCTGAATGCTTAATAAGATAGCCCATTGGCTATGTCAAGAAGCTTCTGTACAAGGCTTTTGTATTGGTCTTGTCAGTCTAGACGGAAACCAGACACACAGTGCCCTGCCTGGACCATTAAATTAGACACTTGTGAAAAAGCAAGAGAGCATCATTTTCAGAGGAAGGGTTTTCATAAAATAAGTCCCTTTACTGAAGAGCAAGGGGTGTGTTACCAGTCAGTTTACAGAAAGTAGCACCAACACTGATAAACAAATGTAAAATAAATTGATATTGACAAATATTCTTAGCCTTAGACTAGAAGAGGATCTGAAAGTACATTTGTAATAGGATTATTTGCAATAAATTTGCAAGCCATGTTTTTAAAATCCAGAGAAAGGTGTTTGTTTACTGAACACAGGTCATCCTTGACTATACAAACTCATTAGATTAATCCTATTAGGATAGATTATATCCACAGCACCAGCAGCCTCACAAAATCTTCATTTGAGCCCTAGGTTGCATTAAATAGGGCAAGGAAGGGATATATTTTTTGGTCATCCAGTCTGTTTTTTTACTACAGTTTTTGAAAACAAATTAGGACTGTGAATAATACTTTGCAGTCTAAGAGCCTGATCTTTTGCCATTGAAAATTATTGGGATTTCACACTGACTTCCTAAGGACTGGATCGGAGCCTGCAATCATACAATGGATCAATATTCCAAACCCCACAGTGTGCTTCTATACCAATTGCTAAGAGAGATGGGAAGAAAATTATACACTTTTAGCACTGTATTGCCATCTCTATTAAGAATCATTCAAGACAAGCGATTCTTAAATTGAGAGTTCCTTTGTACCACTGCAATTCAGAGACAATTGCACACAAATGTAAACTCAATCCAATTGATTTGTGATCCTGAGCAGAGTTTGAAAATGTCAAGAATGAAAACCCCCCTCAATAAATAAGGTCAGTAAAATGTTAGCGAGTCCTTTTAGTAAGGACAGTCACCTTCAGAAATCCTACTCAAAAATACCAGCGAACAAGTTATTCTTGAAGTTCCAGCTACGAGAGTGCTGACAGTCAGAAGAGAGGAATCATGAAATGCCACTCATCAGAAAAGTTTCTAGTACTAAGTGGCAATGAAGGGGGGGGGGGGGGGGGAATTGTATGCCACAAGCTTTTGTCCAGGTAAATAGAAAGATACAGAGTGGAGATGCTGAAAATAGCTCAACAAATTCTCATCCTGCGTTTCTACAATGCATGCTACATCCAGACATGCACAGTTTTGTGCCAGTGAATTACAACACGACTTCCAGAGTCTTTTGAACAGTCTGCCTGAGCCTGTTTCTCAGGGCAAAGTTCAGCTTTTCTAGCTGCCAGACCATGTGAGATAGAACGTGTGAACTGATGAGCTCCCTGGACTCTGAGGTTATTTTAACAAAGATCACTTGTTTGTGGTATAAGGGTCTCTCCAGCTCTGAGTCAGATTAATTCTTACGCAAACCGAGTGCAGAATGGGACCAGCTGCATTTAAAGTGCGTTAGTGGCATATCTGACCCACTCCCTCCCTGCTAAGAAAACCCAGCATGCCTGCGGATTTACAAGTTTAACTCATTAGTGTTATTGGGAGCTTCGGAGGATTTACACATGTATCAGAGGGAGAATAAATGAACTCCTACATAGTCTTTCCAAACAACAGCCAACTTCTTCAGAGTTTTTTTTCAGAAGAGAACCTTCCATTCTTGTCTCCACTAAATGGCATATTTGCTGCATTATCACTCCATAAATGCCACTTTTGCTACAACTGATTCAGCACAGCACTTGACATAAGGACACATGCTGGGGGAAAGCTTTTTATGCGACAACAAATAGGTTTCTGAAATGCATCATAATTACTTTGATCCCTAATCTGAAATTCATCCATAAAATCCATCTCTAGGCTTGTTCACTGCAGGTTATAGTGAAACAAAAATGTCAGATTTAATTGAAGAGTCAACTGATGTAGATATGACAGTCAGATTCAAATCATCAACATAATCCAGAAAGAGTTAGTTTAAAATCACGTTTGTTTACCATTCATAAATTCTGGAGTTTGACCTTATAATGCAGTGTCCGAGCAAACAAATGATCAACTTTAGTGGACTTATTTGCCTGCCTTCCAAAGACTGGAGCTCCCTAAAATAACCACTTGCCATCGCTTTTGCACAGTAGAACCTCAAGAGTTACAAACAAACACTTTGGGAATGGAGGTTGTTTGTAACTCTGAACAAAACATTATGGTTGTTCTTTCAAAAGTTTACAAACATCCAATGAACATAGACTTAATACAGCTTGGGAAAATGCTGCTTCCCCCCCCCCTTTTTTTTTTAGTAGTTTCGTTTAACACAGTACTATACTTGCCCTTTTTGGGGTTTTTTGGGGTCTCTGCTGCTGCCTGATTGTGTATTAACTGTTTTAAATGAGGTGCGTGGTTCACTGGTCCGTTCGTACCTCTGAGGTTCTTTGTATATCCTATACACCAGTGTTTTTGAGTAGTCTTCAGCAAAATTATGAATCTATCCCTAATCTGCACACTCCCAAGGTGTTGTGGTTTAAAGTAATAAGGAGCTGAAATTTAGCTTTTGTTTTCCAGTAGTCTTAGCGAGAAGGATTGCTGTAAACCCAAATCCAGAACATGAGATACTGCTACCGTCTGCTGTAGAAGGGGACCAGATTACAGATCAGCACACTTAACACAGCCTGGAATCCTTTTTTACAATTAGCATCGCTTTCATTAAATTAGCACTTACCTAGCAAGCTTGCTGAGACCAAGAACTTGTTTGTTAGGAAGATAACCTATATGTACCTAGAGAAAGGGGAACAAACCATTCATCGGATCAAAATACTCTTCAAGACAGCGTTAACACTCACGCATACTTTCTGAAATATGCATTTGCCTCATGTCAAACTTTTACCCACTTCCATTTCAAATCCAGAAGCTTTAGCATGGGGGGAGGACATGCCACCATGCAAGTCTGAAAGATTAAAGAGCAAGCAGAGAGTGAGAGTGCCTGGTGAGTTCAGTACCTTTTTTTAAAGTGGGTAAATGTTTTGGAAGAGATCACAATTTATACACCCAGTCTCAGGATGGCTACACTGTAACATGCAGAATTTAAGTCAGGTGCAACAGAGAGATTGTTTTAGCATTACTCAGCACAGAAAAAAGTTAAGCTAAAATAAATGCAGCCTTCTTTCAATGGCTTTAAAAAAAAATCTTTTGAAGAAAGACTATTCTTTTTACTTTAGCTGGAAAGCTCATGTGGGAAGAAGCGCTTAGTGTGCAAACTGCAATGCACTTGAAAAAAAGAATTAAGGGATAACTCTTAGGACACTGATACTGCAGAAGGCCAATGAAATTAAAGCCTTCCTCCATCCTGTTCAAATATGCATTTATTGTCTGAGCATCCATGTTTAATAGGTAAATAGATAATATTGAAACAGTAGAGTTCTCATTATTAAAAAGTCTGTCCTAAAAGCAGTGACAAATTTTTCAGATTTGTGCTGAGAAAAACCGTGTTCAGAGTTGTGAAAGAAGCTATTGTATTAAAGTGGATTTATAGTTAGAGCAGATTACAGATGACCCATTGGTGTGTCAATGTATCAAAGGATGCGTTTGCCAAGATAGAGCAGTCGGAAAGGGTCAGTGTAGGGTTATTTCATATAATTCTGCCTGGAAATCTGGTCTTTCAGAATCCTATTTTGCTGTACCTGTGGCTATAGGTATTATAATACCACCTAATTACCTGGCTAATTTGCTCACTCCTATCACTTTTCTGTTGGGTAATCAACCAACTGACACCTGAAAGACACGAAACATTTCAGATCAAAGTAAGAGACATGGTTTTGCAGTAGTTACTTGGAAATAAGCAATGACTGTTGTTGCGCGGCGAGAACAGCTTAACTGAATTTTTAGACAGAGCTACAAATACATCATCATTTGTTGAAGAGCATTTGCAGCATGTTTGATATACCCAACAGGAGAATGGCTAGTCTAACAAGCCTTAGAAGCACACCAAGTCATTTAGCTGACCATCTGTGACAATTAAGGTCCAGACACCCCAAGGGGAGAGAACATAGCAAAAGGACCAGTTCTGTGTTTGGGATTTCTCCAACCCACACTGGCTAAACTTCTAGTTGTAAAAAGAATTTACAGATTATTCTGGGGCAATGAGAAAGAAGCACATACATCCTACACAGTAACAAAAGTATAGGCAAATAGAAAGCCAGAACAGAAAGGAGACTCTTACTTTCCAGAATTAAACACTAGCAATACAGCAGAGTGGGGGGAGGAGACAAGAATGAGGTAACGCCCTCTAGGAGACACATAACTGGGCTTCTCTGCAGGTATTTTATTTTACAAGAAAATATATTTGGGAACACAAAATGGCAGGAATAGAATTTTACAGACCATGGGAACACCTGCATCTCTACAGCTCATGTGTGCTTCATGGGGAGACACCGTAGTGCGGATGCTCCATTCTCTGGTACTTCTGGAGCTGGCATGGACCTCAAATGTAGCAGCACAGAGACCAAGATCTTTAGACAGAGGGCCTCAGGTTTGCAGTGTCCAACTTGAGACATTTTAAAAGAGGCCTGATTTTCAAAGAGTGGGTGCTCAGCATTGTCTGGAATTGAGGCCCCGTTAGGCTGTCACAGTTTGGGCATCTAAAATCACTAGTCACTCTTGGAAATCTAGGCCCGACTATTCATTGAAAAGAGCACACTAATCCAAGATTTGCACAGTCTGCAATGGTTACTGTGACGACAATCCACCAGCTGGCTTTTCAAATTGTTAGTGTAATCTGTTACGGATCAAAGCCGACGTCTGAGGTGCGTTGGTTTAATATCAAGATGTCTGCCCTGAAGGCTTACTGCTGCTTCATGAAGAGCTTCGATACAAAATGTCAGAAACTATTAGACTGATAAAGGTTGAGCGCTATACGCTAGGTCTTAAATCATATAAAACTTGCATGAAGGTGGTCTTCAGAATTTGTATTTTGAAGATTGCTATGATTCTAGATAGTAAGTGGCTATGATTTGATATGATAAAGTTTGCTGTGATTCTAGATAGTAAGTGGCTACATATAGTTACATCTTAAAAAAAAAAAAAAAAAGGAGTTACCAGAAACACACACGAATGAGAGATTTAAATCAGAGTTTACACTACAGTATCTGTTTTGTGAAGTAGTTACCTTTCCAACGAATGGAACCAGGTGATGTTCACACAATGAGAACATGTCTATGTCCTTCACAATTACCATCTCATCATGATCTTCATCAAATATGGCATCATTCAGGACATCTGAAATTAAAATGTTTGCAGGAGATTATATATAAATTATACACAACATGCAAAATATGGGGAATTCTGGTTTTTCTGATCCCTTTCCCCAGGCACACCTTAGCTCTTGGCAATTCTTAAGACTATGGAAAGTAGGCCCTAAAGTGCATCCATTAAGCATAGACTAAGGATCCAGTTTGATGGGTACAGGGTCACTTGTCCTATGACTGCAACAGTGCAATGTCAGACTTCACAGACACACCAGAGACAATTTGTCTTTAAAGAAGAGTCATTAACGATAAACAAATTTGTTCAGAGGACAAAACATGTCCACTGGTTGGTGAGAATGAAAAAAGAAACCTAGAACGTAAAGAATAGGGTATGTGTGCCCGGGAATCAGAGGTGTGACTGCAGCATGTGTTGACGTCACAAGCTAGCTGTGACCTAGTTAACTCCAATGACAGCATGGAAACTGTGGCAATGCAGACTGTATAAGCCCACCCCTGACCCTAGGCTGGTATCCAAGCCTGCACTGCCATGGCTTCACTGCTATTGTTATTTGAGCTAGATCAAAGCTAGCTTGGGTATGTCTCCACACGTTGCAGTTATACCTCCGACGGGCGTGTAGACATATTGTAGGTCTACTATAATCAATGCTGAAGAAGGATTAGTTATAAGGATCCTCTCATGGTGTATAGGCTCCTGCGTGCACCACTTTGCGAGGCCAAACTGGTTTAGGGTTCAGAGGAGAGGCAAAGGGTCTCCATATGCTTGAAAAGTAGCACCAAAAAGGGCAAGGTGAAGAGAAAGGCAATTAAACACACCAAGGCATCTTCTAGGTCAGTTTTCAGTGTCTGACAAGATACTTCCTCCTTCCCAAGTTTCATCACGTGCCCTGCAGCAGTTGGGCCTCTATAAAGGCAGGAGCTGGTTAGAATGTCCACAGCTCAGTCTCAGTGCCTCAGCGAGATCAGTACTGGGTTTATAGTTCTATAAGAAAGGGACAGTTTTGCCTCTCTGACTTCTTATGCTCTCCCCGAAGGTTTATAGCATGGGGCAGAGCCAACAGGCTTGCAGATGGACACCCCGACTTAGCTGCACAGCCCATCTCCAAAGAGAAGGGGTGTTACCTTTCTTTTTAAATGGGGAAATCCAAGCAGGTGACGGGAGGACAAATACTTGGCTCTTCTAGTACCAAATGGGCACCATTTGAATGCTATGCTTGGAGTGTTTGCTGTTTGAAGTGGAGAGCGGTGCCCGGAGCCTCAGTCTATTTCTACCAACACCCCAAGTTGTTCCCAGGAGCGTGCCCTGCTACATAGGGTCATGCAGGGCACTGTTGTTTCTGTGAGTATTCTGAAAAGCCAGATTGTTTGGAGACGTTAAAGGGATGCTAAGAAAAGGCCCCGAGGTACGAGACAGACAGTGACTTTCAAACAGGAGAGAAGCAGAAGTCAGTGAAGTGAACTCCAGAGGCAGTAATTTATTCTGCTTGTGCCAGGGAGAACTTTCCCATAGACTCCAGCGGCAACCTCTAGTTTCTAAATAAGAAGAGGGCTAAGTTAACAATTAAATGGGACATAGGACCAGTTTAATGGCAATAACTCATCCAATTGCTAAACACGCATACCATGTGCGGGCCTCCATGCAGGTTAACACTAAGCATTTAGTAGGGCCCCATGTAACTTCTAGACCATACCATAAAAAGAGCAAGTCTAATAGAAGAACAAAAGGTGTCCAGTGACTGTTGTACTTCATTAAAAGCTTTGCATTCGTCTTCAAGTGACTCCGTGGTTAATGTACAAATTCAACAATTGTACCTGCTGCATTTGCTTTTAAGCCTTCCTCGGACACGCATATCCCCAACAGCTGCCATCTGTTGCCAATAACATATCGCCATCACAGATTGTTTTAATTTCCTGCATGCTATCAGAGGTACACAGGTAACCCTGGAAACCAGCATTTGCGACATTCTGCTGTTTCTCTGTGTTCATTACCAAGAACGGCTAGTGACCTGGAAAGCAGCGAGCCAGAACTTTAGAGAGTCACCCTGCCCATGGATAGGTATAAATGGGGGGGCACAGAACAAGGCGAGCAGCATTTTTACAGTGGCACTTCTGCTTCTCTACAATCTTTCTAAGCCATGTCCCCGTCCAATAGTCACTCCAGCAGCAGAGAGGGAGGAGGGATGGTAGGGAGTGTGGGGGGCACACTTCCTAAGGATATGGGTTTCCCCATTAGAGGGGACAGCAGCAGGAGCAGGTGATGGAGAGCCAGCAGCGGGAGTGGTTGGGGTGACACTGCTCAGGTGTGCAATCCTGTGCTGAGAGAAGTGTCTGGGCAGCATTTGCCAGGAAACATAATTTAGGACACTGCTCTGAAGTACCAGCAGGCCCACTCTATCTGCCAGCTGGAGAAATTTGCTATCTGCACATTCTTGAGACCAGCCTTCTCAACAAACACCCAGTGATCCTAATCCCAGCAGTGCTCTCTCTAGAGGGAAACAGAACTGGTGTGGTCCAACTGCAGATACCACAACATGAATACCTGGCTAGTCTAGGGGCGCAGAGTGATAGGACAGAAGATAGACTACAGTGTCCACCAGGAGTGAGGGAAGCTGTCCACACCTATGGAGATGGGGAGCGGGAAAGAGGAGGAGTGTGGAAGAGGAGGGGCCATCCACCCATTTACTTTCCCCGTTTCTTTCTGCATCAAGTTCATATTCCTTGTCCACCCCTTCAAGGTGCTACACAGCTCCACTCCAGCCCTTGTCAAGACCTTCTCCCTCTAAATGCTTCGATGAGTCCTGTGCTTGAGCCCACTAGGGGATTGAGCAGCATGGCTCCTATTCATTTCAATGGCCCTCAAATGTCTCCATCCCCAACTTTGTCTTTGCCTACCAAAGCCTTCATGCCTTCCTCGCTTTGCTTCTTCCCAGTAGCCTTGCACAGTGCCTCCACCCAATGCGGCCTCCTGCTGAACCAAAGCAGAACACAGAATGAATCCACCCCCCCACCTGTCTGTTTGTTGCTCTTGTCCAATTTACACTACGCACCTCATGGGAGAGCCGGTGTGTTTTTGCTTACAGGTAAAGCGCCAGGCACTCTTACTCCTGCCCTGGCTCGGGGTGTACCAAGCATCGGAGGGCTAGCATGAAAGGTGCTGGAGTACTGCACGCTCCAAGTGGACAATATCCAGCGTCAAAGCGGGTTAACAGGTAGCAAGGAGGAGGATACGATGTAATGGCAACAAGGTCTCTAGAGCATCATGTGCCCGGCGGTTCTATGAAGGACACAACTTTCAGCAAACAGCAAAATGTACAGAGCCCATCACTGCACGGGGTGTGGTAGATAAAACCCTAAACGCGATAGGGGACGTGTGTCACTAGAGCGAACGCTGCCTTCAGTAGAACTCACGCTTCCCTCCTAAGAGTGTTGCTAAGAGTAACAGAGAGGGCTCAGCAAAAGGATCCCAGAGCAGGTCTGTGATTGCACCAAGCATTACAGACACCCTGCCCGATGGCTATTAGCGAAGAACTTGGCAGCTGCTGTTCACAATAGGTGGGCAGTGATGTTAGAGACAGGTTTCAAACAAAGCTGTTGCACGGTCAAGCCAAGGGCTTGGAATGGTTGAGAATTGGGTAAGTTCTTAGGCTGGTTGCATCTGGCGTCAGGCCCCACGCACAGCCCTAATACGATAGGCTAGATAAAAAGTCCGCACCGTTGGAAGAAATTGACATTTACAGGTTTCCATCGAAGCAGCTCAATGCGTTTACCAGGGAGACTGTAAGGCTAAGTTACACTGTAAAGGAGACTAGTGTTATCCTGATTTTACAGATGGAAAAAGAGAGAAGGTTAAGTGACACGCCCATGGTCACACAGAGAAGTTGTTGCAGAGACAGGAATGGAACGTAGGTCTCTTGAACCCAGTCCAGTGTCTTGGCCATGAGACCATCCTTCCTCCCTCCCTCCCAAGCTTTCAGGGACTAAAGGCTAGTGCCATTCAGCCTGTATGTATGCAGTGCCCTGAAGTGTGCAATTGGAAGCCAACAGCTCCAGGCCTCAAAGGGGACATCTACATTACTAGTAGATATTGGGGCTGGCCCGTGCTAGCTGACTCCGGCTCCTGGGGCTCGGGCTAAGGGGGTGGTTAATTGCGGTGTAGAAGTTCAGCTCTGGCTGCAGCCTAGGCTCTAGGCTGGAGGGTCGCAGAGCACAGGAGGAGGGTCGCAGAGTTAGCGCAAGCCTGAATGTCTACACGGCACTTACACAGCCCCCTTAGCCGGAGACCTGTGAGCCAGCGTCAGTTGGCACAGGCCAGCTGTGAGTTTTTAACCGCAGTGTAGACATACTCTTAAGAGTTTACACTCCAAAGTAGACGCTATCCAGACAAAAGCAGAGTTGGGGGTGCGCCACAAGACTTTGCCCCTTTGCTTTTTGCTCATGTGGATCTTGTCTTATTGCTGATTCTGCACATAAAAAATTGTTGACTATTAGTAGCAAGACAGAAGCCCAGAACAACTCATCCAGGGAAATTTCTACTACGTTGATCACTGCAGGTCACCCCTCTTCAGCCCATGTGAACGCCAAAAGGGATTTCTCAATTTAGCCTTTCCCGCAACCCCATTAGCATTGCCAGAGCAAGTGACACAAGCAGAACCGATGGAGCGAACGAGATGTGGGGGGAGTGCATATCCAAAAGGCAGGTGTAGCTAACTGAAAGAGAGTCTCTCCAAAGCAGCCCTACCCTGCTGAGATGAGTCCTTCCTACTTATACTTTGAAAATAACCTCTTCTTCAATGAGCAGTGTAAAGTCTGGTTTTCCTCTGAAGGTTGACTTCTACTGAGAATAATCCAGATTTGTAAAGCTGACTTCTGGAAAGAAGCAGTGTCATGCGCCTCACTCCAGCACCAAGCTGCAGTGACTCTACTCAGGTGAATTGCTGTTGCTCAAGGATGACTGAACCTGGTTTCATAAAGTGACTTGACCCCACTGCCAAAACCAGCCAAGCCTTTTGAGTAGTTACTTGATTTACAGTAGTACCAACTGGTATCAGGGCCCCAGTGCAGCAGGCACTGTACAGACAGTCCCTGTCTCAATGTACTTACAATCTAAAGAGACAGGACAGAAGCACATGTAACCCACACATCTCCTGGGTGTGGTGCTCTGTCCCCTCTAGTGGCACCGAGACCACTTAGAGATTTATGAGTTTGCTCTACAGCCTTAGCCAAGGGCCATGTGGCTTTTAGCTCATGCATTTAGTGCCAGAGGTTCGATCCCAGGGGATGGGTTGGTTACACACAGAAAAGAGAAACAACTTGCTTGTTGGAGTCTCCTGTGCCAGTTGACGTATGAGAGTCAGTGTGTTTGTAAGCCGATGAGGGATTGACACATTTGTCTGCACGTCGGGCAGACGTGGCAGCATGTTTTTGCCACAGCTTGCTTTCTTCGCTCCCACTTCTTTGGCTTCTTCTGTTCTATGATTTTCGATGGCTTTAACTGCAGACAAACAGGCCTACAGCCATCCTGATTTGTTGGCAACAGCAGCTTCCCACGTGTTTGGGTCATAGAATATCTGGCTTGGAAGGGACCTCAGGAGGTCATCTAGTCCAACCCCCTGCTCAAAGCAGGACCAATCCCCAGACAGATTTTTACCCCAGTTCCCTAAATGCCCCCCTCAAGGATTGAACTCACAACCCTGGGTTTAGCAGGCCAATGCTCAAACCACTGAGCTATCCCTCCCCCAAAGGGAACAGCCTCCCCGTCAGGGAATCGAACCCTGGTCTCCCGCGTGACAGGTGGGGATACTCACCACTATACTAATGAGGGTCGACTTGGCCAGCTTTCAGGGAGTTCCTTATAGTTTTCATTGGCCTCCCAGCATACATGCTCCCATTTTCAACTGTCCTTAAAATATGGCTTTGGGGAGTCCTGTATCACCCATACATCTGAGGTGACCAGCCCACCAAAGTTGTGCCTGTATGATTAGGGATTCATTCAACACAAGTCATACAGCACCGGTCCAGGACTTCAATATTTGG
Organism: Malaclemys terrapin pileata; assembly: GCF_027887155.1. Classification (NCBI taxonomy): domain Eukaryota; kingdom Metazoa; phylum Chordata; order Testudines; family Emydidae; genus Malaclemys; species Malaclemys terrapin. Next base: position 144,257,051 of record NC_071508.1, on the reverse strand, counting down.
TATCCTGACCAACCACTTGATGTTACAGATGAAACGCAGACAGCTCATGTGAAAATGTTCTAATTGCTTCACGGTGCCTGATATGAAGTGTTCATGTTTCGCAGCCATGTAGGAGAGTGCTTAACATGATTTCACACCAAAATTAGTGACTGTTGTGCAATTGCTAGAGTCACACAGGTCAGTGGCAGACCTGGACTGGGAGGTGGAAGACCGGGGTTCTGTTCCCAGTGCACTATTCACTGGACCAGGCTGCCCAGTTAAGCCTGTAGCTTTCATGAACCCCTAGACAGCTGTGTTTCACCTAAAACTGGAAGCCCCAAATCATAAATAATGTCTGCACTGGAAATGTCAGCGCCAGATCCTGATATTTCCAGACCAAGCGGAAGCATAGATAAATTTCAGGATTTTTGTCTTTTCCAGTCCTTAAGAGATTCACCCATTGTTCGAAGCTGTTCTTGGAAGACAATCCTAGCCATTTTAGTCAGTTGCATCTTTCGGTACTACTAGAAGAACTAGTGTAGTTTTATCCTGACTGTTCTAATGGGGGTGGGGGAAAAGAAAAGGGGAGGGGAAGATAGATTAGCTCTTTAATCAAAAAAAAAAAAAAAAAAAAAAAAAGTGGGGAGAGATGAATTAGCCCCAATTACTAAATTACATTTATTTTCCGTGTTTATTAATGAACAAAAAGCCACACACATTTAACCTAAGTACACGAGTTGAATTTGAAGCACTCCACCTACTAGAGCTCTCAATGGCCCAGAACATGGGGTTAATTTCACACAAGTGCTACGATTGTTGTACAACAATTTCTCTAGTGCACTGTGTCCAACAGGCACACAGATTAAGGCTCCTTGTCCTCTGCGGGATGCATTTTTTTGTAATTGAAAGGAAAGCTCTTCTCCGCCTCAACTGGAGTTCGCCACTCCTGCAACATCACTTTAGCTACTCACCCCCCCATCATTAGTACAAGCCCCCTGAATTATGCATCTTTTCTAGTAGCAGATGGGAGAAGAGAGGTCTGTGAAGATCTAAAGAGCGCTACTTGTCCCCTACGTTTTTGCAAGGACTCCGCTGCAAAGGGGATATGTTTGCATGCTACTTCAAAACAGCATGTACCACAAGGCAGAGAGATCCACAAAGGAAAGGGAAACTGCATGCTCCTGAGGATAACTCAGAGAAAAGCTAATTGAGTTGAACGCACAAGCCCTTTGCAAACATATTGTATTAACACGATGGCTACAGTGCAGATCAAACACAGATGCCTTCCAGAGTGGGGGAGGTAGCTACGTAAACGTGAGAAGTAAAGTTAGGTGTCATCTCTTAAATATCCCAGCAACAATTTCTCCTCTGACCCAGAATTAAGGTACTGCTGTGGCGACTTGGATGGGTAGTAAAACTAACAGCTGGTGTCCATTAAGAAGCAGCTGTGAGCAGAACTGAAATAAAACCTTTATCTGCAATATAACAGCGGATGAAAGCAAAATGAGAATCAGATGAAAACAAGGAACAAGAGACCTTTTCGGGATTTTGCGTCAGAGGAAAGAGAGGACCTGTTGCTATAGAAACTATTTGCATGGCTTTCATGTGACACAGGAAAGCAAAAATCACCTCTGGCAACCAAGGGGCAGACTCCGCATCTCCTGACAGCTGGCTGGATAGGTCAAAAGAAAGAAAGATGACAGCACTATACAGAATAGCATCTTGATGCATCCTGTCAGTTTTACGAACACTTTTGACACTTACATTTGCTTCCTTTGACAATGCATCACAATAGTGGAAACATGAAAAGTTCATAGGCTGCTTTCACTCTGATTTAAGCCACTTTAAAAGCCGCTGATATTCAAGTTTCAAAGAGGTCCTTTCATTTTAACAAGTGTTTTTAGTATGCGGGGGCGGGGGGGAGGAATTATTTGCTAAGCCATGGAGCTTTCAGGATATTAGAAGAATTGTATTTTGAATGGGCAGATTACCAATAAATGTTAAGCAACAGTTAGCCTCAGCACATTCAACTTGCTTCTCTGCAACAGAGGTATAATTTTTACTCTGTGCAAAACTGTGTAGTTGTTTCCTTTCACAAGGGATCGGGGGGACAGATAGTTCAGTGGTTTGAGCATTGGCCTACTAAACCCAGGGTTGTTCAGTCCTTGAGGGGGCCTTTTAGGGATCTGGGGCAAAAATCTGTCTGGGCATTAGTCCTGCTTTGAGCAGGGGGTTGGACTAGATGACCTCTTGAGGTCCCTTCCTACCCTGATATTCTATGCTTCTGAAAGTGAGTAACACATTAATTCAAAAGTTAAGCTAAAAGAGAAGTAGGTTTGTTCTAAAACAGACTAAGAAGGCAAGAACCCCACACAGAAAAGTCCAGTAGTCTGTAACAGGTTTCCTCAGATTCAGACAAGCATCTTTAATCAAGTCAGTTTAATATGTTCCAGGGCAAGTAGGATAGGATAGGACAATCAATTTCTCCTTTGGGTGATTGGTTCAAAGCCAGCTGAGGCTTCACCTTCAGTCAAAGGAACTGGACTGAGAATGGTGTCCACATCCAATTGACACTGTTCAAGCAATCTCGGAGACCAAGGAGCACATGTGAACTACATTCACCCAAAGAGGTGTGTACAGGTCAAGATTAAGGCACCTTGGCAGAACGGTGGGGGGTAAGATTTGATTGTGTTCAGTGATGTGGAATGATAGACTTTAAAAAAAACCAAAAGAATGCACACAAGATACAGCCACACACTACAGCTGTACTGGGCAGGGTGGAAACACCAGCCGTATTGATTTGAAACTAATCTAACTTCAGGATGCTTCTCAAACCCTAAATTGCTATTGGAAAGCAAAAAATAAATCCAAGGTTGAAATCTTCATTCTATTCAGGTATTAGTCTTAGGAAGTGACTGCAGTTAAGGAAAATATTCTTGATGGGTAAAGCATGAAAATTATGGTGGCCTTTAATATAAAAAAAGAGTAAGATACAAGATGTCAGAATTTCGACTTTTTTTTTACTGAAACAGAGTGAACAGTAACAATTCTCAGCCATACATGGAGAGTTTATTGTGTTGTGGCATTTTAATGGCTTAAGCTTTCAGAAGGAAGGGATTCCGGAGGATGCAGAGTTTTCAAGAAACCTTTATTAAAGAAAGAGGTTCCAAATTAAAGAAAGCATGGGCTGAAAACACTGCTGCTTAAGTAGACAACAGAACTAAAAAGGAAGCAATACAAGGATTAAATAGTCATCAAATCCACATTAGTTTCAACTCGGCAGGAATATATGCGAGTTGAAACTAAAGGAAGAAATCTTACCTACAGGGTTCTTATAAAAGTTTGTCTGTCATTACCATCTCTCATAAGGACTAGAACTGTGTGCTCAACCCCAGATGGAATTAATTGTTTCAGAAACGAGAGCTAATCCCTCAGTTAGCAAAAGCAAAGTTTGAAGAATAATTTAATGCCTATTTGATATATTAAAAAGGCAAAAAAGAGAAGGAAAGTAAAAATCAGTTAAATAACATTATTGCGTGTCATTGGAACAGATTCATTTGGTTTCCTATCAATGTATTCTGCATACAGCATGAGATTGGAGTCTATTCATATGAAAGATCACAGTTATTACAGATTCTCAGATGTAACTAAGATTTCAAAATTCTTAAATTGGTCTTTTACTGATACATTTATTAATATGAGGGAAAGCAGGATTATGGAGTCTCATTAAAATGCATCAAGATTTCAGTAAAGGTTTTCATAACGTTACCATAATATCATGGGAACCATTAAAAATTGAACTAGAGATGGAAGGTAGAGACGTTTGAAACAATGGACTAGAAAGGCAGCATAAGTGCAAACAAGTCTTTAATGAGGAGGATTCTCAAAACAGATAAAGGGGTTAAAAAAATTAAGTTAATATCTAAAAGCGAAAGAATTTTTGCCAAACAAGTGCAATTTGAGGGCATTAATAGTGAGAAAAAGTGGTTAAAAAGCCTGGAGACTTAGTGCAATAGTCCAGGGGGGGGGCAGAAAGTTGATCCTATTATGTAACCATGCTCAACAAAGAAAGCGTCCCCACAAGAAAAGTTAATTGATATTACTGGTTTTCATAACAAACCATATGCACCCCTGGAAATTTACTGGTTTTGAAAACAACAGTGTAGGTCTGTGTGAAAACCAGCCTTTGAAAACTTATGTTATTTGATCCATCTAGCCCAGTACATTACAAATGATGTTTAATTCCAAACAGATTGTTTGTGGACTAAGATCTAGCAATACACCTTTTGTCTCCAATAACAGAAACAGAATGGAGTAACCGACCATCTTTTAGAAAAGGGTGGTTTGGCTGATCAAACAGTCTGTTTGTTTAAGCTTCAGACTCTCTATTTTTACATTGTGATGTTTAGCAAGGACACTCCTCAGCAAACCAACCAAGCTTTGGGAACTTATGAATTTCCCCTCACCACTGTCACCAGTTAAAATACCAAATCCACAGACAAAAGATGAGGAAAATAGCAGTAAGGTGGTATTTATTCAGTATTCTCCATCCGAAAGCCCAAGAAATCCAAGCCGTACACAATTTGATAGACATTAGTCTGTTGGTGCTGGGCATAATGCCAGATGTTATTGGTTTTGCCTTAAAATGAGAGATCTATAGTACAGGGTCACTGAGTAATTACGGTTAAATGAAAACAAAAGTCACAAGTGTAACAGTTTGAACCAAAACAAATGTCCAGGAAAGTAGGACTACTGAACAATTGAATCTAAAAATATGTGCAACTGTAGGTCATGAGGGTTGTTTTTTTAAATTCAAATAAAGATTCTTCATTTAATACCTTTGAGGCAGCCCAAAGTTAACACATTGTCTTTAGCAGAAAGACAAACTGAATGTATCACCATATATTAGGACTGTTCTGTTCAACAAAAGGTGTGCAAGGCTTTTGATATGCGTGACTAGCACTGTTTTTACAGTAGTTGCAGCCCTTAATGAACATGTTGTTTTATTTAAAATGCTTCAATATTCAAATGTAAACAAGTTATTTTCCTTCTGCAAATGCCTGGTATTTATTCATGCCAATGTTTGGTTTTTGCTCTGGGATTGCTGGGCAAGAACCAACTACCAGTAGTTACAGCTCATCTTTTAAAATCAGCTTTGTTGAAGTTCACCATTTCAGAATGCTCACCCTTCTATTTAAATTACCAAAAGTTATTTCAGAAAATCTGAAGACTTAGAATTCTAGTTAGAATTTAGTGTTAGCCTGCCACATGATATTTCCACTTATTCTTGTTCATTTATTATGTGCTTTTTCTTAAATTTGCACTGTTAAACTATCAAACATTACCAAGTATATAACAGCCTTACAGACACCAGCCTCCAAGGAAGTTTAAGTAATAAAAGGAGTCCCCCTCCTCTCCCACAACACAACAGGGAACTTTTGACAGGTAGTCTGAAGCAGATATACAAACACTGAATTAAAGACAACCAGCTACTGACAGACTACCCAGCTTTACTTTTATTTATGGAAAATCTAACTAAATGTACAATTTTTTACATTAAGTTTATTCCAAGAACCATTTAGCAGAGAAACAGACCCTCCCTCTGATTATGTCTTGTGAGAAATGTTATTTAATGAATTCAATTTAAAACAGGATTTTAATCCAGTTTTTAATCTAACCTTGACTGCCTCAGGAAGTTTGTTTAAAAAGAATGTTTTTTTACAGATGGCCATTTCACTTCAGGTTGGAGTGCTGATATTTTTATATTTGCTTTTCATTGATGCCATATCACTGGGGGAAAAGTCAGAGATAAGATAAGAGCTCATTTCTATAAGTCTAGAACAAGCTAATACAGATCACCTGTATAGAATCGTTTACTCCAAAGCAAGGCCCAATGCATAAACTAGAATCAAAATTAGATGCTTGTTAGAATTGTTCTTCTTGTTGTGCTAACTAAAGCACAATAATCTATAACTGCAGAACATAAATACCAAATACAAGCATAGGTGAAGTAAGCCGGGACACACCACTACAGTCATCATTACCAAAGTGGCCATGGAAGTATACAGTGGTAGTCTCAAAGGTAACCTATAAACGAGGCAAAAAAGTTGACCTTTACCCTATTTTTCTCTTTTATGATTTACAGAGGCTTGAATTTGGCAAACTGTGTTTTCTTCTCCTCCCTACATTGCCAGAAAGCCATGTCTTGTCTCCCTAGCACAGGCAGACTATGAAAAAAATAGTAGGTTTAATGTATCACTGGTATCAAGGAAGTGAAACTTGATTACTCAAGGGGAGGTAATTGTGACACTGACAAACCAGGTGCCAGCTCTTGCCAAAGCTGTAGGCATCAGCTGAAACCAGATCAGCTCACCTGTATGTTAGCATTGTCCACGGTAGGTATTAGATTTAGAAGAATGTGTTTAGCGTTTAGACTGTATGGGATGCTTGTAAATTGTTGCATGCATAATTTTTACTATCCCATCTATAAGATGATATGGAAGTTTTGCTCCATAACTGTAAAAATTCTTGCTCTGACTCTGTGAACGTAGGGCAGGTCTACACTTAAAATGCTGCACCAACGCAGCTGTGCCACTGTAGCGCTTTAGAGAAGATACTCCTGTGCTGACAGGAGAGTGTCTCCCGTCAGCATAGTTAATCCACCTCCCCGAGAGGCAGTAGCTATGTTGACAGGAGACGTTCTCCTGTTGACATAGCTGTCTACACGGGGGCGGGGAGGGGGGTTAGGTTGGTGTAAGTACGTTGCTCAGGGATGTGGATTTTTCACAACCCAAGTAACATACTGTAGCGTAGACCTGGCCCCACCCAGGAGGAATGGTCCACCACCCATTGAGGGCTATCAAAACTAAATGGACCATTGTGTAACATCACAGTACAAAGGCTTGGTTAATGGCCCCCTCACATCCATGAAGGTGGTACCTGCAAGAAAGCCCATCCCATTGGCTTGAATGCTGGAAGAAGGGGATAAAACAGGGACACAAGAAAATTCTCTCTTTGCTGTTTGGACTCTCACAGGGCTGGAGCTAGGAAACAGAAGCAGAGATCTCCAGGCTCAGCCTGGGTTAGTCCTAAAAGACATCTAGTGCTGACAGGATACTACTGCTCTGTCACCTTTTAAAACCATAGACAATAACTCATTTGTTGATATACGTTTGCCTACTTTAACCTGTCAATAACTCATTTCTTAGTTAATAAATCCTTAGTCAGTTTACTATAGGATTGGCTACAAGCTTTGTCTTTGGTGTGAGATATGAGGTACAAATGGACCTGAAGTATGTGACTGGGTCTCTTGGGACTGGAAGCACCTTGAATCTTTTGTGATCTTTGGTGTATGACGGGGTAGTCAATAGGCAGACCGCAGGCCAAATCTGGACCATCAGATGCTTTTGAATGGACCGTGAAATCTATTTACTTATCATCATTATTGTTATTATTTTTGTATTTTCTTCTCTGGAGTCTGGACCTTGACAAAAAAAAAAAGATTACCATTGGCATATGGCAACCAATTATCACTAAGTGATAGAATTATCACTGAGTGGCAAGATAGACTGGAGTGCCCAAGGGGACTGTCTATGAGTCCATGGTGAGACGTGACAGTTGTTCACATTTGTTACTGGGTTGGTGAAATCTAATTCTAGAACACACAACCAGTTTGGGGTCTCTGCCCTGCTTTTTGACAGTTTTCCCTGAGGTTCACACTCAAGGTCATGAACCACTCCAGACAGCATGGCAGTTTTATCTATATAGTTCCAATTTTTTTTTAAATAGTTGCTAAAACCAAAAAACATCAAAAGAAAGCGCTTTGCTAAAAAGCTTTTCAGTTAAGGTTAAAAATCTCCCAATCCACTCTTGAATCACTGAAGTCTTACAACAAAGACAAGAAGATTAAATGTTTCTGCTATTTCAAAAAGGAGAATAAGTTTCCAAGCAGAAAAATACTTAAGGCCTTCCAGGTCTTTCTAAAGAAACAAAATAGGACAAAACCACAGTACTTCTCTCCTTTGTGGGCCAACCTTTGAAAATACTAATGGCAGAGGACAATGTACAATCGAAATTCATTAAAACATGAGCTTTGGAAAATGCCAGTCATACACAATGTGATCTTGCATTCACAGCTCTCCTGCTTTCTCCTTTCTGGATTCATCAGGTGAGATGGAGGCGGCTGCACGGCAGGTAAGGAGACTCAGAGGCACAGCCAATAGCTAGCCAGAAAACTCCGGATTTTGCCCACCTCTTTCAGCCAACTCAGAATTCAAAACCAATATATAGCACTCAGGCAATTAAATAGACAAAGTAATGTGACCCCCCAATTTTCATTTCTAGACTGAGTTAAGCTGAACATTTTATACATTTGCACGCGTTTTATACTGTGTACGTCTCCTGACCTTACAGTCTCTATATGGTCTTCACTAAGTTTGATATCCAAGTTTATTGAACATCAGAATTTTCTCTAGGATCTTTACAGCAAACTAAACACGATTTCTTTAGAAATAAAAGCTATCACACATCCCGTTGTATAATTAGAAATACAGAAACTCAGATCTGTGATTTTAAAACACTATTGTCATATGGCATACACTTGGACTATTTGTAGTTATTTGAATTCCTTCCTCGGATTTGGCTGTCCACAGCCACAGAAGTGTGAGTGTGACAAGATGGTATCAGCACTCTGTGTATTACAGCTGGGACTAGATGCCCCAACCAGATCAAAGCCCCATCGTGCTAGGAGCTGTACAAGAACAGTAAGACAGTCCCTGCCCCAAAGTGTTTAGGTATACATAGGTGCTATATTAAAAAAAAACAAAAAACTTTCTTACTATAACTGCATTTAAGGATCTATGTTATGGAGGTTAAATCAGTGTCAGCTCCGAAGTCTAGGTCCTCTCAGCAACTTCACATTTTGCTAGGTAACCACAGGTTTCACCCCCAGCCACAACTGTTTCCTCTCCAACCTAACCAATGAGGGGTGGGGGAGAGAAGGACTGTCTGCCTTCAATTGGCAAACAAGAGGTGTTGTTCGTTGGGGGAGTGGGGATGGGGGAGGAGAAGAGGAGAGGAGCGACTGGAAAATGATGATGCTTCCCCTTATGATGGGGGGAGGGGGAAAATGAGCACCATATTCACACTGCAGCCTCATTTTGCCTTTGAAAAATAGTTAGTCCAAAAATAAAGCCACAAATAGCCACATCACTTCTAAAGGCTGGTTATGATGCAGAAGCGTCTGCAAGATGGTTTGACCCAGTTCTGCCCTTCTGTCCACGAACACGTCTTCAGAGCGTGGAGGACACTCCTTATGTGAGGGGCTGCCAGAAAATTGCCCCAACGGGCTCTTCCGTGAAGTTTTTTTTTTCCCTGCCATCCTCCAAAGCTCCGTGCCACCCACTCTATGACTGATCCCCAAAGGGATCCCCTCGGTTTTAAAAAAAGAGTCAGCAGCAAGCAACTAATAGTTTACACACCTTGCTGCAATGCAGCCTCCCCCAATCCCCCTAGGACACCACACTAGGGAGTGGAGTTCTGTGACCTAGTGAGATAGGGGATGGGGACAGCCCACTCAGAGTTCTAACAGAATCCACCGGGCAGCAGGTGGCATAGTGGGGATGAAGTGCTACTGAATGAGCTAGAAATCAGGTCAGTTCCCATGGATGTTGCCCACAGGAGTGGGGTTTAGACACTGGCACAGAGAAGAGACAGATGGCTATCCTGGAACGTCTCAGTTGACTTTACATGTTGGTCCCGGGCTGATGCCCTGTAGCCAGATAAATGAGAACCATCTACCAGGCAGCAGGCAGGGTGATAAGAGGAAAATTAGGAGCTGACTGGGAGCTCTGAAGTGGGCTGTAGACATAGAATATCAGGGTTGGAAGGGACCTCAGGAGGTCATCTAGTCCAACCCCCGTGCTCAAAGCAGGACCAATCCCCAACTAGCCCCTTCAAGGATTGAACTCATAATCCTGGCTTTAGCAGGCCAATGCTCAAACCACTGAGCTATCCCTCCCCCATCACCAGGTTTATCTTTCTGCACCTTGCTGCTTGTAATAACTAGCTCTTTTTGAGGTGCCTTTGAGTTACAGCCAGGTAAGTCCCCATATCCGTACACCTCTCTCAGGGACCCAGCATTCAGCACTAGCATGCAGATAAGTTTTTATTTGCGACAGAGTTTTACTTGCTTTTTTTAAATTATTGATTTGGAACTTCCACACTTTCCATTCATAAAAATCAAGGTTTTCTGCCTAGGCAGTGTTCTTACAGAATAAGAAATAAAGCAAGACTGTCAGGAAAGTTACACACATATAGTTACAATCTATATATTTGCTCAGCTAACTCTTTGACCCCTCGTCAAGAAGGGGGGGAGGGGGAGAACGAGGCATAAGTCTGTGAGTATAAACCAGGTTTGAAAAGTGTAGCAGATACCTATAAGCTGAAGGACTAAATGCACTAGTGAAAGGCAACGGTGAAATGTTCCACTAGTGAAGTCCAAGGGCAATAGCCTAATGAGATGTGCAGTCCCATATGCCACACATGGCTGTGGGCAAGGTGCTGTTACTGAACCCTTTAGGGTGCCTCCATTTTCACATAATGAACCGGGTGCAATTACTGTAAGAGTCCATGTGCCTCTAGCTACTGGAAAGGAGGAGATGGCTTTTGTCCCTTCAAGCAGCAATGGGTTTGGTACGAGAGAAGGAGAGACACTTCCTCCTCCAGTCTCTTTTTTTAGTTTCTCCTCCCTTGCGAAGAATACCAGTACCTGCTGCCTCTGCTGTGGTTCATCTTTCCCATTCAGCAACAGTATGCCATGGGCACAGGTCCTGACTGTGTCACTGACAACATAAGGGTCTGGATAGCAGCCATGAAACTGACCATGATCTGGTTAGTTTCACGATGCTGCTGCTTGACAATGCTATGAACAAAAGTAGACAGTGGAGCTGTAGACTGTAGAAGACAATTACATTTGCTTATATTTGGTCCTTTGCAAAAGGGGACACTTGAATCCTACAGAAATTGCTAATCTACCATGTACTCACTTGAGACTGGTGAGCAGCAGTGAGATTTTCAAACCCTTGTACTATTATTTGTGTTAAGTGGCATTTAGAGTCCCCATTCAGGTTAGGGCCCTATTGGTCTAGATGCTGTACAGGTATTGTAAAAATCGGTCTCTAACCAGAGAGTTTAGATGGGTGTGTGTTGGTGCATGTGCACCTCAATACTCTTCTTGCTTAGCCCAGTCAGCACTATTTGAGTTTAAAGCTGACACCTGGAAAATTTAGCTGCAAATAGTTTGCAAGGTTAGGGACTAAAAAAGAAGGAATATTGAGAAAGCACTGTTTCTCACCTACACCCTGGATAAGTCAATGTAAAGTAGCACTAAACTGACAATATTATGGTGGAGCAGTCAGGAGACAATAGTTAAGTTACATCAGAGATTTCAGTGTATAAACTGTTTAAGGAAAACAAGATCATGGAGGCTTCTATTAAATTTGCTTACTCTGGCTTGCTTATCACCTCAAAGCCGATGGGCAAACCTAAAAATCTACACAAGTCTCAGACAACTGAGCCAACAGGGTTAAAAAAAAAAGCGCACAAGCTTTCAAAAAGCAAAAAACCCACACTGCATGACGCAGTGAAAACTGGCAATATCTGGGACCAGGTAGACAAAACTGTCAGATGTGTTCAGCAACCCTGGTAAATATACTCTACTTCAGTCAAATCAGGGTAGGCATTGCCTTCACTACCTATCCTGAAGTCTCCAGGCATCATGAGATCCTTACAACATTCCCTCCCCCCCCCCCCAATTAAGGCTCACCTGATAAGAGGAAGTAGACCTTTTTAAAAGCATCCTACAGACCAGGAACCTCTGATTTCCTGCATGATCAATGACACATGTTTTTCCCCTAGGAGTTTCCCCACTCTCTCTAGTTAAGCTGGCCACTCTTTGAGTCAGCAGAAAGTAGAGTTTTTGTTTGAAGGCTACTGCAGTGATGTGTTTCAAGAGTGAGTTTTCCCTCAGTGATTTATTGAGCACATGTCTGCTCCACTACTGCAAGGAGCTGATATTTCACTCAACTTAAATCAAAAGTAAACCTTGGAGTTGGGTGGCTGGGGGGAAAAAAAACATCCTATTTGATTCCATCATGGATGAGACACCGAAGGCAACTTTCCTGTATTTCCTCACCTCTGGACAGGGTCAGAAGTCCTGAATGTGTTACTCTAGTAGCTGGGTTGCTTTAGGCGGTGTGCAGTTTTTAAGATAAGGAAAGTTTTCTGGATTTAACACAAGTTTTAGGCTTTCTGCCTTTTTCCAGGGGCACTATTTTGCCCTAGCCTCCAGGAATAGCCCTGGATCTTCCAATCCCTCTCTAGCCCTCCTGCTGCTGGAGTAGACCCCTGCACCCTCCAACTTAAATATCTCAGCAGGTCACCTGATAGTGGAGACATCCTGCACCCACAGGGTCCTCATAAATGAGGGATGTCCTGGTTTGGGGGATACCTGCACCCATCACCCACAGTGATGACAGGGGCACCCCTGCACCTCCCATACCTGAGATGGTCTCCTGGTAGCCCTTGGTGAAGAACTGCATGGCGGTGGCTGCCCTCCAAGGGGTCCTGAGCAGCCCCTGCCGCTCGGGGTCCTCGCCCAGCGAGCGCAGGATGGTGGTATAGGCGGCGGCCAGGCTGGGCAGGTTCATCTCGTTATCCTCCTCGCTGCGGGTCCTTTCCTCCTTCCAGTTGTCCAGGCACTGCGAGCTGGTGCCCTGCGAGTAGCGGGGCTTCTCCAAGGGCCGGCTCGGAGCGGGCGGAGGCGGCTGCTTCTCCTCCAGCGCGTACCCATTGCAGCTCACCGTCCGCGGCGGCTGCTCCAGCTTCCCCTTCTCCATTTGCCTAAGGACTCGCTCCGTGCGCCCGGGACTTGAGGGGGAATCGGGCTGGGAAGAAGAGAATTAGGCTACCCCCGGGGGGCAGGGGGCCCGTACGGGGCTGGGGGAGTCCGTGCGCACCGGAGGGGAAGGGGTGCCCCGCAGCCGGGACAGGGGAGGGGAGCGTCTGCGCCCAGGCGTGCCGCGTCTCCGTGCGCCCGGCCCGGGGAGAGGGCTCGGAGTCCGTGCATTCAGCGGGGTCCCCGCGTCCTGGGACTCCGAGTAGGACCAGGGTCACCTGCGGGCTCCGCGTCCAGGACTTTCCACTCGCACTTCCCGGCACTGTCCCTCTCTTTATAGCGCGCCCGGCTCCGGTCGCGGGGCCCGCGCCGCTGCCATTGGGCGCCCCGGGCCGTGCGTCACGCAGCCCCGCCGCCTATAAGAGGATCACGGCCCGCGGGATAAAGGAGACGGAAGCAGCGGCTGCCTACCAGGTTCCCTGCCCCGCCCCAGGCGCTGGGGGCGGGTCGGGTCGGGTCCAGCTGTCACTGGCCGTGGGGGTGGTAGCTCTGCCTGGGGGCGCCTCATGCCTCGGCAGCCGATGCCCTAGTACGCCCCAAACCAGGGTCTTTAGTACTTGGTCTGTACAGTCTGGCTCTAGATCCAGCTGCTGGTTTCAGCTGTATGGGCTGGGCTGTTTGCAGTGCACTGATACGGGGAAACTGCTAACGCCCATGGTCAGGTTCTTATGACCCAGGTACCTGTACAGTTAATGCTGCTGCCCTCCAAGAGCGATCTCACCCTTCACTGCAAATGGCTCAGCACATTATGCAAATATACAATAAAGCATTTCCGCTTATTGCGCCATCCCTCGTAAGAACAAACATTCACACCATGAGGACTGGCTTTAGCTTAGGGTTGCTGCCTTGACTAAGATCCCACCCACACAGAGAGTAAAGAGCAAAGTAGGCAGCAGTCAAACCATTCAACAGCCCTAGGGACGCTCCACTCATCAATTCTTCTCCTGCCTCCCTTTAGCCTTAACTCATTGTGGGTCGCACTGTATTAGGGAACTGGCATGGCTTTCATGAGTGACATTAGACATAGCTCAGTGTGGGGTTTGGTTGCCTGTAAGTGAAGTTGGGGGGGGGGGGGTCAGATTGCAAGTAGTCGACAATAGGTTTCTCTGCCATGCTGAAGGAGAGTTGTGTGAATGAATGCTCTGTAGTAGTGATTGTTTGTCATTTGGCAGTTTTAGAAAGACGTTAGTACTGAAGTCTGCGTGTGCAGGCAAGGTCATATTTAGGGGCAGGATTAAGGTTGTGGGTTGGTTGCTCAAAGTGAAAATGGGGGCGGAGTGGTCTAGTTCGGTGGTTTTCAACCTTTTTTCAGTTGCCCACCCCTAAAAAATTTAAAATGGAGGTGCGGACCTAGGGTGACCCGATGTTCCGATTTTATAGGGACAGTCCCAATGTTTGGGTCTTTTTCTAATATAGGCTCCTATTACCTCCCATCCCATCCTGATTTTTCACATTTGCTTTCTGGTCAGCCTATGCGGACCCCCTTTGGAAATCCTAGACACAGTTTGCGGACACCCCCCGCCCCAGGAGCCGTGGACCACAGGCTGAAAAGAGGTTACGTACCTGTAAATGGAGGTTCTTTGAGATGTGTGGTTCCTGTTTGGAATCCAAACGTGGGCATGCATGCCATGCACTGGAATAATTCATAGCAGTGTCCATTGACATGCATGTGTGTTGTCCTCGTCTCTGCAGCCGAGGCTATAAGAGGCCGTGCAGGGCGACACCGCTCCAGTATCCCTCTTTACGGCTAAGCAGCGTAGTCCTCAGCAAAAGGGATGGATGAAGGTTTTGGAATCCAAATAGGGATCACATATCTTGAAGAACTCCAGTTACAGGTAAGTAACCTCCTCTTCTTCTTCTTCAAGTGATGGTCCCTATATGGATCCCAACAGTGGGTGAGTAGGAAGCAGTGATCGGTGTGGAGTGTGAAGACTCGCAAGAAGTCACAGTCTGTAGTACGGCACAGCCTATGGCCGCATCCGCAGCTGCTGCTGGGGCAATGGCGTAGTGAGAAGTGAAGGAGTGGACGGAGCTCCACCTGGCCGCCTGGCAAATGTCCTCCATCTGCATCTGCGTGGAGTGAGCAGTGACTCTAGGAGGTGGAGGAACATTAGAGACAGTGTAGCATTCGTGAATACAATGGGACATCCATTTGGAGATGTGCTACGAGGAAAGGGCCTGGTGTAAGGAGACCTTGTCGAAGATGGTGTGGAGGGGTCAGCCATCATGGCCGCCAGTTTGCTAATTCGTCGTGCCGATGTGATGGCCACCAAAAAGATCATGTTCACTGAGAGATGGGAGAGCACATGGCGAGGGGTTCAAAGAGTGTCCTGGTGGGGGCAAAAAAAGCAATATTAAGGGGTAGGTATGAGCACTGAAGGAAAGGTGTTGAGCAGACCTTTGAGGAAGCAAACAGTGGTCGGATGTGTGACAACAGAGGTACTGTCCATCGGGGGGAGGAAGGCATGAGCACCGTCAGGTGGACCTGGATGGAGTTGTGGGGAAGGCCCGACATTTTGAGTTGGAGAAGGTAGTCTAGTAGGATAGGAATGGATATGGAGTGGGTAATGGTGGCAGCGAGGCCAAGCAGTGAATTGTTTCCATTTAGCCTGACAGCAAGTCCTGGTGGATGACCTCCTGCTGTGCGTGAGGACATTGCACATTGGGGTGGAGCACACCCTGTCTATGTGCAATGTCCAAATACCTGCATGAGGTGGAGCAGGCTGAGGTTGGGGTGCCGGAGGCAACCCTGCACTTGTGTGAGGAGATCTAGGTGTGTGGACCACCAGCAAATTAGGGGGCAGGTAGGTGAAGAGGAAGTCTGCTCCCTTTGAAGGGACAAAGTATTGCCTCTCTGCCTGTCTGGTGGTAGGGGCACAGGTCCTGGATAGGACCTACCCTTGTGTCCATGGCCATGTTTCTTATGTTCCTGGCAGGTCTAGAGATGTTTGGCTGGGGCTCATCCCTCTCCAGGTGGCAGGGAACCACACCTCCTTGCTACACCATGGGGTCCTCTGGGTAACTGGCGAGGGGCAGGCTGGGCAGCTCCTCTGGGCACTAGTCGCCATTAGGCATCGGCAGGTCAGGCAGGTCCTCAGGTCCACCATAGGTCGCCGGGGTCTCCCAACAGGGAGCTAGCCCAGAGGCGTCTGGCCTCTCCAGCAGCTGCCCTCAAGTGAGCCCTGGGTTGGGCTTTTATACTTTCTGTCCTGCACCTTGACCTCTGGGGGATGGGCGCAGGACTCGCTGGCTCCACCAACTTTGGTGTCCGGAGGGGCTCGTCCCTCTCCGGTGCGGCGGGGAACCAGACCATCTCGCTACAGTGGGGCTTGTCAGACCTCGGTGATACTGACGCACCCAGCGCCCGGGAGGTAGATGGAGGGGTGCTCCCTGGCAGTGATGGACTCCACTCTGGTAGTTACGCCAGTCATGGATCCAATTGCACAAGTGGGCGCATAGCCTCTTCCATGAGGAACTTGTGGAGACTAAGTTCCCATGTGCAGGACAGGAATAAACGGCAGATGGTGCAGCTAGCAACCACGTGAGCTTCGCCAAGGCAGTACAGAAACCACAGGTGCTCACCGCTCACAGAGAAGGAGTGTGGGCACAATGCACAGTTTTTGAAGCCGACTTGATAGGGCATAATCCCTGGGATGGGAGATCTCTCCTACAGGGGATGAACAGAGCTTGTATTCCATTTGTGTAGAGAGCCTCTACATCCATGGTGGCTAGGATGGTGTTTTCTGGGAGGTCATCAATGCATTGTAGTTTTCTCAGGAAATCAGTGGTGTCACGGAGATAGCTGGGAGTGCTGGTGGCGTAGGGTGTGAGTAGGGAGTCCACATATCCAGACAGTCCTTCAGTGAGAGTGCCAGTGCCCGAGATGATGGGGCATCCAGGATTTCCAGGTTTGTGGATCTTGGGTAGTAGATAGAATAACCCTGGTCGGGGCTCTAAGGGTATGTTGATTTGTTCCTGTGTTAGTGTAGGGAGTGTCCTGAGTAGATGGTGCAGTTTCTTAGTGTATTCCTCAGTGGGATCTGAGGAAAGTGGCCTTTAGAATTTGGTATTGGAGAGTTGTCTGGCAGCCTCCTTCTGGTAGTCAGACCTGTTCATGATGACAACAGCATCTCCTTTATCAGCCTCTTTGATGATAATGTCAGGGTGGTTTCTGAGGCTGTGGATGGCATTGCGTTCTGCACAACTTAGGTTATGAGGCACGCGATGTTGTTCTTCCACAATTTCTGCCTGTGCACGTCGGCGGAAGCATTCTATGTATAGGTCCAGACTGTCATTTCGACCCTCAGGAGGAGTCCATGTGGAGTTCTTCTTCCTGTGTTGTTGGTGGGAGGGTATCTGTGTATCAGTGCGCTGTTCAGTGTTATCTTGAAAGTATTCTTTGAGTCGGAGGCGGCGAAAGTAGGCTTCCAGATCACTGCAGAACTGTATCATGTTCATGGGGGTGCTGGGGCAAAAAGAGAGTCCCCGAGATAGGACAGACTCTTCTGCTGGGTTGAGTGTGTAGCTGGATAAACTAACGATATTGCTGGGTGAGTTAGGGGTACCCCTGTTGTGGCCCCATGTGGCAGGTAGGATTTTAGACAGCTTACGGTCCTTTTTCCTTTGTAGAGAGGTGAAGTGTGTAATGTAGATCTCCTGTCTTATTTTAGTAAAGTCCATTTGTGTGGAGGGTTGGTTATTTATGAAAGTCTCCAGGTTGGAGAGCTTTTTCTTTATGTTTTTCTGTTTGTTGTATAGGATGCTGATCAGGTGGTTCCTCAGTTTCTTTGATAGTGTATGGCATAATCTCTCACTGTGGTCTGTGCAGTATGTAGATAGCAATGGATTTTTCACCTTCAGTCCAAGGAAGTCACACAAGGAAATAAAGAAACAAATCAACAGAGCCAGACGTGTACCCAGAAGCCTCCTGCTACAAGACAGGCCCAAAAAAGAAACCAACAGAACTCCACTAGCCATCACCTACAGTCCTCAGCTTAAACCTCTCCAACGCATCATTAGTGATCTACATCCCATCCTGGGCAATGATCCCTCGCTTTCACAGACCTTGGGAGGCAGGCCAGTCTTCGCCCACAGACACCCCGCCAACCTTAAGCATATTCTCACCAGCAACCACACACCGCACCATAACAACTCTAACTCAGGAACTAACCCATGCAACAAACCTCGATGCCAACTCTGCCCACATATCTACACCAGCAACACCATCACAGGACCCAACCAGATCAGCTACATCATCACCGGCTCATTCACCTGCACATCCACCAATGTTATATATGCCATCATGTGCCAGCAATACCCCTCTGCTATGTACATTGGCCAAACTGGACAGTCACTACACAAGAGGATAAATGGACACAAGTCAGATATCAGGAATGGCAATATACAAAAACCTGTAGGAGAACACTTCAACCTCCCTGGCCACACAATAGCAGATGTAAAGGTAGCCATCTTACAGCAAAAAAACTTTAGGACCAGACTCCAAAGAGAAACTGCTGAGCTCCAGTTCATTTGCAAATTTGACACCATCAGATCAGGATTAAACAAAGACTGTGAATGGCTATCCAACTACAGAAGCAGTTTCTCCTCCCTTGGTGTTCACACCTCAACTGCTAGCAGAGCATCTCACTCTCCCTGATTGAACTAACCTCGTTATCTCCATACTGATTTATACCTGCCTCTGGAAATTTCCATTACTTGCGTCTGATGAAGTGGGCATTCACCCACGAAAGCTTATGCTCCAATACTTCTGTTAGTCTTAAAGGTGCTACAGGACCCTCAGTTTAACTCCAGAAACTTGACACAGCCAGAAAATGCAATGTTAAGGTAACATCTCCATTACTTCCAGACAACCATAACTCTGTCCTCTTTGAGATGCCATGAGAAACTTGAGTATCACTATTTTATGCTTCCATAATAGACACTACCATTATATCAGTGTCCAGCACAAACAGACAGGACTATGATTTCACATAATCCAAAAAGTCCCTCCATAAAGCCCACCAGATACTTATTATTGTTCCCGTAGGGACCTAAATGGATGCACTGAGCTGACTTTATTACTTGTGTTCTGTACAATGAAAGACTAACAGAGCTTGGGAGTCCATGGGCTTGGCCTACACACAAGTTTTGTACCAGTATAACTATGTCAGTAGTGCGATATTTTTTAAAGATACTATCAGTTATACCAAAATAAGCATGCTTATATTGGATATCAATCTCCTTCCTCTATGGGAATAAGCTATACCTGTATAAGCACACGCATACTAGACGAACTGTTCACATTAAGCAGTATAACTTCTATGTTTAGACAAGGCACTAATGTTGCCTTTCCTGGAGCTTCCATAAGGAAATTATCCAATTAAGAACAGGAAAGGGGATTGTAAGAAGTTGGGAATGAGTCCTATGGCTGTCTAATACTAAATGAGAAATGGGACAGTGCTTTCAATCCTTAGTCACTATTTCTATATAATTAGTTACATCACACTGAAGAAAAATATCCCACAAAGCATAACTGCCAGGTGGCAGAAACAGTCACTTACTGCTGGGGCTCAACATTCTGGAGGAACAAACCCACTGATACACTTCAGCAGGCAATGTTCCATGTATTATTAGATACAAACTTACCACGTCTGTTACTGTCATCCCTACAGGGGCAGAGTTAAGGTTATCCAAATATATTGTGTGGGAAGTGTCACCTTCACTCTGCATGTCCTGGTTCTCAAGTTCGGGGAAAGGGGGCTACTTGCTAAATTAACTTTCTTTTAAGGGAAGCACGTGTGTAAGCTAAGTTGGCACTTCCTGGTTTACATGCAAACTTGGAGATTTAAAAAGGTTAATATATTCAAGAGGTACAGGGAAGAGATGATGCTGTTGTGCAACTGCAACCTTAACAAAACTATGTTAAAATTTAACCCTAACTTGGTTTTGGAGAGAGAGAGAGAGAGTGAGTGAGAGTGATTGAGAGGGAACTGGCAGGAGAGAAGGAGGAGAATATAGTCATGCCTGACTAACCTAATTGCCTTCTATGATGAAATAACTGGCTCTGTGGATGAGGGGAAAGAAACGGACGTGTTATTCCTTGACTTTAGCAAAGCTTCTGATATGGTCTCCCACAGTATTCTTGCCAGCAAGTTAAAGCAGCATGGGCTGGATGAATGGACTATAAGATGGATAGAAAGCTGGCTAGATCATCAGGCTCAACAGGTAGTGATCAATGGCTCATGTCTAGTTGGCAGCCGGTATCAAGTGGGGTGCCCCAAGGGTTGGTCCTGGGGCCAGTTTTGTTCAATATCTTCATTCATGATCTGGAGGATGGCGTGGATTACACCCTCAGCAAGTTTGCAGATGACACTAAACTGGGAGGAGTGGTAGATATGCTGGAGGGTAGGGATAGGATACAGAGGGACCTAGACAAATTAGATGATTGAGCCAAAAGAAATCTAATGAGGTTCAACAAGGACAAGTGCAGAGTCCTGCACTTAGGACGGAAGAATCCCATGCACTGCTACAGACTAGGGACCGAGTGGCTAGGCAGCAGTTCTGCAGAAAAGGACCTAGGAGTTACAGTGGACGAGAAGCTGGATATGAGTCAACAGTGTGCCCTTGTTGCCAAGAATGTTAACGGCTGTATAAGTAGGGGCATTGCCAGCAGATCAAGAGATGTGATCATTCCCCTCTATTCAACATTGGTGAGGCCTCATCTGGAGTACTGTGTCCAGTTTGGGCCCCACACTACAAGAAGGATGTGGAAAAATGGGAAAGAGTCCAGCGGAGGGCAACAAAAATGATTAGGGGGCTGGAGCACATGACTTATGAGGAGAGGCTGAGGGAACTGGGATTGTTTAGTCTGCAGAAGAGAAGAATGAGGGGGGATTTGATAGCTGCTTTCAACTACCTGAAAGGGGGTTCCAAAGAGGATGGAGCTAGGCTGTTCTCAGTGGTACCAGATGACAGAACAAGGAGCAATGGTCTCAAGTTGTAGTGGGGGAGGTCTAGGTTGGATATTAGGAAAAACTTTTTCACTGGGAGGGTGGTGAAGCACTGGAATGGGTTACATAGAGAGGTGGTGGAATCTCCTTCCTTAGAGGTTTTTAAGATCAGGCTTGACAAAGCCCTGGCTGGGATGATTTAGTTGGGGATTGGTCCTGCTTTGAGCATGGGGTTGGAGTAGATGACCTCCTGAGGTCCCTTCCAACCCTGATATTCTATGATTTAAAGTTCTCTTTATTCGTATATGCAATACTAGAGTCTATTTACAATGTTACTGCAACCGCATAATTATAGTTTTGAACTACACTGAGGCAGTGATGGTGTGATACATAACATTAACCAGAAAGGTCCTGGGCACAGATTTTCCCCCTCTATAATCATGGCTACTTTTTATGCCCTTTAACATGAAGGACTAACAGTGCCAGCTGCTATGTAAATTTGCTCACACTGCTGAGCCCGTAAAGTCAATCCTTTGTTATTCCACTGCTGCAGCTCAGAGTTTACTGAGCGGCCTGCCAGTTGTCCAGATTTCCACAAAACCTCCTTTAGGGCTAAGAGGGATCTCCAAGAGCATAATGTGTTTGTTTTTTTAAATCTAAACCAGTGGTTCTCAAACTGTGGGTTTGGACCCCAAAGTGGGTCGCCGCAACCCCATTTTAATGGGGTTGCCAGGGCTAGCTTGTACTTGCTGGTGCCCGAGGCCAAAGCCTGAGGGCTTCATTCCTGGGCCTAGGGACCCAGGTTACAGGCCCCCTGCCTGGGGCTGATGCCTTTGGGCTTCAGCTTTGCCTCTCCCCAACCCTCCGACCGGGGGCTCAGGCTTCAGTCCCCCCTCCTGGTGTTTGGGGAAGTTTTGGCAAACCAGTGAAGTGCCTAAACCACTATTGTGTATTGCTAACAGTAGTCAAGTTAGCAAGCCATACTGAACCATTCTTGCTTATTGCTAACAAAAACAGCTAAGGTCGTAAATTGGTCATGCAGCGGCCTCAGTGTAACCAGACAGGAGGGGCGGGGGTTTCGGGTGCCACAGACAGAACAACTTGACCCCGCACCCTTCCTGCTAAGAGTGTTGCTGATACATGTATTGTAAAGAAACAAGAAGTCTGTTTCTATGTGCCCCCGGGAATGTTTGTCAGGGCCCCAAGGCATGGACACTCTGGAAAAAAAAATCCCTGGTTAATTGGCAATCAAAGTGTCTGATCTTTTAACGCTGCTTGCTTAGCAAGTTTTCTTTAAGGGATATATCATTGTATTACTAGTGTATAAATAAGGGGGAAAAGTTTGAGGTAATTGGACTTCTCAGGAGGGCCCCTTCAGGGACGCTCCCTCTGGACGCATCTTCGGGTCCCCACCGGCAGCCAGACGCCTGGCCAGCTGAAGCCTGTCACGGTGCCACTCGAAAGCCACGCTCAGCTTCGGTAATTATCGAGGGTTGGGGGTGTTTCACTAACCTGTTGCGGATGTGTGTAAGTCCTTGAGACTAAGTAAAGTTTAGCTTTAAGTAAAAGCACTCACGTTGTCCTGTTTGTGCCAGCCATCTATCGGTCGGACGGCCATGTCTCCCTTGATTTATTTCTTAATACCACCTCGCACAAAGTAAAAGTTGCTGAGAGCTTTCGGTTAAAACAACCTTGAGTAACACTGGGGTCGCATAGTAATTTTTATTATCCAAAGGGGGTCACAGTGCAATGAAGTTTGAGACCCCCTGATCTAAACTATGATTTATGTTGTCTCTGGGAAGGGAAGCTCTGCTAGTTAATCTCACCACAGTGCACTGATTTAATCTTCCATTTCTCTTGGATGTGCAGTTATCATGTTAAAACATCAGCTGACCACAGCAGAGGTATCAAGCGGTATACAGGTGGGTGGTGCTGGAAAAAACAACTCCCTCCTTACTTAAAAGGTAAACAAGAGACAGCCAGCAGGATACTGTTGCTCAAATTGGGTACAGGCTAGAATTAGGTCTGTGGAGGGGAGACGGTGGCAAACTCACTTAATCTCTAGGGTCCCACTTTCCCCCGGTAGACCAGGACAACCCACCCACTCCCAGCATGGTCATTAAGTCTGTGGTTGAAGAAAAAGCCCTTATGTAGCTTGTGCCCAGACTACCTCACTGAGACAGACTGTGGCTCTCTGGCCCCTATGAGCATGGAAGACAAATCTTAGCACCAGCAAGTTAACTCCTCTCCAGACTCTGCTTCCTCCCTTTAATTTCCTGTTCTCCTCCTGCTTATTTCCTCCAGCTGAAGGGTCTATCCTCTCAGCTTGACATTTATGGCCGATGTTGCAGGGGTGGAGTCTGCTAGCCATCTCGTTAACCCTTTCCTGCCCTGGGCCTATGCGGGAGGGGGACTGCATTGTGCAAATAAGAAAAGAAGGGACTATTTATTGAACCTGGTTTTTGTAAGTACAGAGTAAAACGTGGATCTGCAGTGTGCAATGAAATGCAAATGTGCTCTTACGGGATGGTAAAGTACACAGAGTGTGTACTCCATCAAATATTATCATAACCATTAAATGATTATTTATTTGTATTGTGACATCACCCAAAGCCCCCAGCTTGGTCTAGGGCTGTGGTTTTCAACCTGGGGGACTGCAGACTATGTCTAAGGGGTGCACAAAAGGTTGTCATTACCATAGAACAATGGTTTTCAACCTGTGGTTTGCAAACTATGTCTAAGATTTACAAAGGGGTCCGCACTTCTATTCAACATTTTTTAGGAGTCTACAAATGAAAAAGAGGTTGAAAACCACTGGTCTAGTGGATTAAACGCTAGGCTATATCTCAGGAGACCTGGATTAGATTCCCAGCTCTGCCAGACTGACCAACTATGGTCAAGTCGCTTCACTTCTGTTTCCCATCCCTGCTACAATGGTTCCAGCTCCCCTGATACTTGGTCTTTTCCTTAAAGCCCCAGCTCTTGGAGTCAGGGGATTACATGATACGCTCAGCTTTCTTTCTTTCTTTTTTTTTTTTTTTTAAGTAAGTTTCTAGCCTTCATGCTTATGGAAAAAAGCCTGAAAACATTGCTCATGTGTATCCTAAAGGCTCAATTAAAAAAAAAAAAAAAAAAAGAACACCCCAATGTGTTATAAAATCTCATGGTTTTTAAAGTAATTTCATGACATTTGAGGTCCTGAGTTACGATTTTTGAACATCTGGTAATACTGTATCTGTCTTATTTATTTAGACAAAGCTTTTCAGGGCAGGGGCCATTCTCGGATCATATGTTTGTGCAGGGTTTAGCACACCAGGGCCCTGATCCGGGGCCCTAGGCATTACTGAAATACAAATAAATAATAATTGTGCTGTACAAATACACCATGTAGGAACACATGATCCCTTCCCTGGGAGCTTAGTGGAGATGGGACTAAACTGTAAAATGCCAAACCAGATTTTGAGCTCTCCAATGTTTTCATCTATAGATTTGGTTCAGCCCCATCATATTATATATATAAAACTTAAGGTCAGTCCTGAAATTCAGACCTATATCAAGGCTTAGATACCATAACCATATAAACAAATCAGTGTGCTAGCACCCTTGATGTGGTAGGAGCCTTCTAGATATTCAAGAAAGGATGGTTCTTCCCCAAGGAGCTCAAAGGCTAAGGACAGACAGATGGGTAGGCAGATCAGGAGAAAAGGAACAACTATTAAGTTTTTTTTATACAAGTCATAGACAGTGATAGGCACCTTAGAAATATATTAGATCTGCGGTTCTCAAACTTAATTGTACAGTGACCCCCTTCTGACAACAAAAATTACTACACAGGTGGTGGAGGAGGGGGGCAAAGCTGAAGCCCAAGGGCTTCTGCCCTGGGCGGGGGGCATGTAACCTTAGCCCTGGGCAGTGGGGCTTGGGCTTTGGCCCTGGGCCCCTGCAAGTCTAACACCAGCCTTAGGGTTCCTGACCCACAGTTTGAAAACCCCTGTATTAGATGGATAGATTAGATAGATAACATACATACACACTCTCCACCCTAAGTTTGGGGGTAGAGTTGGAGCTGCTGAGAATTTGCTTCAGGCCCATTTCTGAATTCCAGGTGGCTATCTGTAACCTCTCCTGTCTCTTGTTTATCTGTAACCTCTCCTGTCTCTCTCTATTTCTGCAAGCAATGGCCAGCCCGTGCCTCACTATGAAGTCCCTTGAAGCAGTCCAGGTAAGTTTTAACCTTTCCCCGGCTTTATATTCATGCTAATAGCTTCTTTTGTCCTGTCTCACACGGGGTCTATCTGCCAGCATTCTCAGTATCAAGTACTATAGTTTGCCACCTAGGAAATGGTAAATGATCAAAGACAAGAACAAGGCAGGGAAATGTGTCACAGATACAGATTTTAGAACATGACTCAATTTCCTTCATCCCCCTGCTAGCACCAGCGCTACATTCACTAAAAACAAGGCAGGAAACAGAAACACCCAAATACCATGGCTCTGATTTTGACCTCAGTTTGCACCAGTGTAAACCCAGAGTGGGTCAGTTGAAGTAAGTGGAGTTACACTGGCATAGAGGCAGTATGGGAGCAAAATCAGAGCTTCTGTTTTTATTGCTCATGACACCGGATCAGGAATAGACTCGGCTGACAAATGGACATGGAATCAAATCCCAAACACGGGTGTATAACCCAATCCTGGGGGAAGATACCTACCTCTGACAGATACTTGATGGGGGTCTATCTTGATTTTACATTTGGCAACATTTACGTAGCTTGTCATACCAATAAAATCTCATTGAATTGAACTGATTCAAATTCGAGAACATCTGGCTATGTAGGCTGTGCCACTGCCCTTAGTGCAGATGTACAGATTAAGGGCCTAATTCAAAACTCATTGAAGTCAATGACAAGACTACCACTGATCACAGTGGGTGTTTCACAGGTTAAAATTTTGCTCTGAAGGCCCTGCTTTATTTCCTCTAAGATATATAACTATATGATAAGCATTTGAAAGACTATTTTAATCAAACAAAAGATGCAAGTAAATGGGGATAGGAATGAAGAAGAGTTTATTAAACCACCATCGTGTACCATGACATCCCTAATCTTTTTCAGTTATTTCTTAGAAAACTTGAGAACAAAGTTGTGCATGAGTCACACTTTTCTATGCTTAGGGATTCTGGGGTCTGGTTTCCATTTTTACTCATGTTGATTGTTCCTTTTTCTGGTTACTGCAAGTGCCCTTGTGAATTCCTAGAAGAACCCATTTCTATTGGTGTTTGAGTTGAGTCTGCAGAAGTCTGAGGTTTCAGGGTAGCAGCCGTGTTAGTCTGTATCCTCAAAAAAAAAACAGGAGTACTTGTGGCACCTTAGAGACTAACAAATTTATTAGAGCATAAGCTTTCGTGGGCTACAGCCCACTTCTTTGGATGCATATAGGAGAAGTCTGAGCAGGATCTTGCACTGCCTTCTGAATCATCAAAGTTTTAGTGTTAAGTGTATTTTTAGTGATCTGGGTGTACGCCATACACTGGCCATAGTGATATGTAGTATCATAAGATAACCTACTGTATAGAAAACTTTACCTGTCTACACCTAAGTGCCTCAAGAAACCCACCACTCTGCAGTGCAGTATTACTAATGGATTGGTGAGTATGTGTATACTATTTTATACTTTATTTGTTTTATTGTATTCTAATTCTTTGAAAATTGGTATTCCATTGGTAAGTGTAACTCTTAGTTCACTGGATAACAAAGCTTTTACTGTATATTGTTTGCAGGGTTGTTGTAGCCATGTGGGTCCCAGGATATGAGAGAGACAAGGTGGGTGAGGTAATATTTTTTATCTGACCAACTTCTGTTGGTGCAAGAGACAAGCTTTCAAGCTTCACAGAGCTCTTCTTCAGGTCTAAAGAAAGTGTGTCTCTTCCACCAAGAGAAGTTGGTCCAATAAAAAAATATTACCTCACCCATCTTGTCTCTCTAATATATTGTTTGCATCCTACATTCTCACATGGCGTGTAATCACACCAAAGAAAGCTGCTTTCCATGATGTTATGCATATCTGAAAGGTGAAGCACAGGAACCATGGAAAGGAAGTGACAGACTGAACTTTACAATGGACAGCATTAAAGCACAGGGTAGGTATCTTGCCCTTTTCTGATTGCTTTCTGCAATGTTTAATTTTTAAAAGTGATTCTTGAAAAATTTGACACAGGAAAGGGATGTAAAGCTGCAAAGAATATAACCTGGATTGTATGCAATAATAGGAAAGAATCTCCATCACTTCTTTCCTCCTCCCTGTATAAAATAGCTCCTTAGTCAAATTGTTCCCTGCATGAGTTATTCCTGTCTTGGGGACTGAACGTCTCCTGCCTCTAACTCACAGTGTTTCTTTCTAAGGCTACATCTTCACTACAGCACTTGCACCTGCGCCACTGTAGTGCTTGTGGCAGAGACGCTCTAAGCTGATGGGAGAGAGTTCTCCCTTCGGCGAGAGGCGGTAGCAGCTCTCCTGCTGACATAGCACTGTCTACACCGGCACTTTGATCAGCATAGCTTATATTGCTCAGGGGGGGTGGATTATTCACACCCCTGAGTGACATAAGTTATACTGAAGTAACCTGTAGTGTAGACAAGGTCCAAGAGTTCTTTGTTTGCCCCTATATAATGGGAAAGGAGTTCAGACCTAGACACCTGAAGGTCACCCAATACCTTTGCAACATCCATGAGGAGTTCTTGTGTTTTCACACTGGCTCCTCCCTAGGCCCAGCCCCCACATAAACACAGCTCCAGGGGAGTCTCACACCTCCAGTCAGGATTTCCCATCATGATGGGTGGACAGGGAAAGAGGGACTCCATACATCGGGGAGGACAAACTACGAGCTGCAGGCTGTATCTGGCCCATCAGGGAATGGGGAACTGCGGCCAATGGGAGCTTCGGGGGTGGTACCCGCAGGTGAGGGCAGCACACAGTGGAGCCGCCTACCCCACCCCACCCCCAGGAGCCACTGCCAGACATGCTGGCACTTCCAGAAGTGGCGCGGGGCCAGAGCAGGCAGGGAGCCTGCCTTGGCCCCGCTGTGCGCTGCTGCCACCCCGGGGCCGCTCAAGGTAAGCCTGGGTAAGCCCGCACCTCAATCCCCTTCTGCACCCTGAACCCCCTGTCTCGATAGCATTTGGGTCTGATGAGGGTCACAGAGAACAGCATAGCATGCTGTGGAGCCAACACTCCCTCCTCTCATCCTTACATTCCCACTCTATCATTTTTTTTGGCTCTCCTCTCCTGGAAGAGAAGGAGAGGCATTGCCTTTTTGCCGCAACATTAATAATTACAGTAGCAATAAGTGGTTGCTTTCACAGCTACATCAGTTTGTAGTCACCCTGCTGTTGCATGCTGTGCCACTGTCTGTTTTGAAAGGCTAATCAAGAGGAATGGCTGGATCAATTAGCCTTATCTGGCACAACAATAAGTTTATAATAAAACACGAGTATGAAGAGCAGAGTCAGCTGACAGAATGCCAACTACAACTTTGTAGCAGATAAGGACAAGACATGCTCAATGTCACATCGGCTAGTCATAGTCCTTGCTGATTTGTCAAGTTTTTAAAGAGTGGCTAGAAGGTACCTCTAAGATATTGGCCCCCAAAAGGTGCCAAACTTGGTGGATTACACAAAGCAGAGAGAAGAGGCATCACAGTGGCAAAGACAACGCAGTGACTTGCGAGCGCAGACCATTTTGAACCGCACAAAGCAAAATGAAACCTGCAGCATTCCAAGTTCTTGGCTGATAAGGTGCTGAAAAGATGTACCTCTATCCTCGGAGGGTATAGAATGCAAATGTGAGGAGGAGATGTTCATTTGGGGGGAAGTGAGGTAAATCTGCCAAAAGCATTATTGCTCATTTAGGACCTGATCCTAAGCCACTGACGTTAATAGGAGTCTTTCTGTTGACTTTGGATGAGGCTCTTGGGGCTCAATCTTGTGAGGTAAGGAGCACCCCCAATTCTGACTCAAGTCCATGGGAGTCGAGGGGGCTCAATACCTTTCAGGATTCCAGCTCTTAAAAGAAACAAATTGTGCAATGTTTGCTAATAAAGAGACTCTCTAACTGTTCGCTGTATTCTCTATTGCCATAATATACCATTAAAAGCTCAGGTGAGAATAGGAGGTTCAAATAAATGCTGCTAATAGCATTTAAGCAGAATTTAACTGGAATGTGTAAGGTGAATAATGATATACACAGGTGTACATGTCGAATACAGCGATAATCAGTGACGATGTCACAAAGTACTTACCTATTTCCTATAGACTATTAAATACACGAGGAACGTTTCACTCAGCACTATGATTCATCAGTCATTTGGATCTGTATTTGTCAGTTTAAAGAAACATTGAGTTAAATGTAGAATTCCAGCATCTAGAATAAAAAACAAAATAGATGAGTATTTTAGGCGCCATATGCCCCATGTGGCCTACTTCTCCCTAGGGGACAGGAAACACTGCAAGTTTCCACTCACAGTTTTCCTATAATGCACCCTCTTCATTAACTTACCTGCAAAAGTCCTCATGTTAAAGGAGAAAATGATGCTACACAGACCTATTTTGCTCAGCCCCATATGCTCCAAACCATACCACAGAGCTTTGGGGCAGGGGCCATCTCTTTGTCCTGTGTTTGGAAAGCACCTAGCACAATGGGATCGTGGTAAATAATTATCATAATGAACACAGGAGAACCCCCACCCCCAAAAGGAGCTACTGGGGGGGATGGTGGAAGGATCGGGGGTGAAGCTATGGAGGCATAGCTTCCCTCTTACCCATTTCCCCACACAGATCTTCTGGTATTAAACAAACAAATATAAAATACATTAAAATTAAACCGCCTGGTTTTATAAATGTTATCAGCTGATTACAAGGTATAAAAATTGTAATCTGAAAACAAATATAATAAGGCAACTCTGTTTACACCAAATATTATAACTGCTCTTCCCTTAAAAACAGCAGTCTTCTATAAACCTTCATCTAAAACAAGATCAAGCCTTTGACTAAAGGAAACTAAAATATAGTAGTTGTGTCCCTGCATCTCTCTGCTCATTTACTTTGTGGCATTATCATCCTGGGATCAATAATGTGATTTGTACACTGGACAGTTTCCTGGCAACGCACATCTTGGAACTATTCTTGTGAATTTCCTCTGTCATTCACGTCCAATTGAATCTAGCATCAAGTGGCTCATTTCACAACCTTGGTGGATATTAGTTTTGCGTGGCTTTGGTGAATGAGGGAGCATAAGATTCTCTTCTTTGCTACAGCTGTTAGTTTTCTGCAAAACTGTGTAAATGCTTTCCAAAGAGGATGGATCTAGATTGTTCTCAGCGGTACCAGATGACAGAACAAGGAGTAATGGTCTCAAGTTGCAGTGGGGGACGTTTAGGTTGGATCTTAGGAAAATCTTTTTCACTAGGAGGGTGGTGAAGCCCTGGAATGGGTTACCTAGGGAGGTAGTGGAATCCTTAGAGGTTTTTAAGGTCAGGCTTGACAAAGCCCTGGCTGGGATGATTTAGTTGAGGATTGGTCCTGCTTTGAACAGGGGGTTGGAGTAGATGACCTCCTGAGGTCCCTTCCAACCCTGATATTCTAGGATTCTATGAACAATGTAGTAGCCTGTCGGTTTACATTATGGCAGTTTATTCTTCCAGTGGAAAAAGATTTTTTTTAAATGAAAGCTTAGTACTTTGCATAATGTAGAATGCAGCCAAAAATTTGGAGACCTTAACTTTGTGGGATACACA
This sequence comes from Malaclemys terrapin pileata, assembly GCF_027887155.1. Taxonomy (NCBI): domain Eukaryota; kingdom Metazoa; phylum Chordata; order Testudines; family Emydidae; genus Malaclemys; species Malaclemys terrapin. The sequence goes on along the minus strand of NC_071508.1, from coordinate 144,226,381 downwards.
CTTCCTTCTTTCATTCCTGTAGTTTTCTCCCAACTCTTAAATTGTCAGGTTGAGGGGATGATTTTGCTGTATGTGTTTCCTTGAGAGCCTTAGTCTTCCTTGTATGAATTGCAGTTAAATGCAAGACCTGTCTTGTCCCTGCCTGGCCCCTTGGCCTGGATTAGGCCAACCTGAGAAAACGTGGAGTGATACAAAACGGACCAGGGACTTCATTAAAGGAACATTTTCAAAATCATGAGCCATGTCGTCGTCTTCTACCAGCTCAGGATCTGTCCCAATGTATTGTTAACAAGCCAGGGTCTTTACTAATAATGTTATTGATTATTTAAAATACCTACAGAGAGAGAGAGAGATTCATTTGTACTGGGCAAATATGATGCCAGGATGTACAGCACTTGTATGGGTGCTTGCAAAACCTTTAAGATGGGATTTTCAAAAGCACTTGTCATTCATCTATTTTAATTTAAATCAGGAGTTTTACCATTGGCATTTACCAAAGTAAATGCTAAGCACTTTTGAAAAGTCACTCTTAAGTTAAAAGTAATGTTCCTGGCGTGGTTTTGCAGTAGGCAGGCAGGAAGCTGATTAGCCTGCCTCACTAAATTTCTACCAGTCCAGTTCATTATCCTCTGTTTTCCATATTTCACTTGTTCGTTTTACTCCTTGGTAGACTGCCAAGCACAATGTTGGTACCTGGCACGCTAGGAACGAACATGTGTCAAGTCAGTGCTTCTGTAGCAGGGTTTGCACCAATCTAAAGCAGCAATGCTGCTGTGCTTGGTCTTCATTTATTTAATCCTGGGACCTCAAAACACTTTGCCAGCAGTATACAACTGAACTGAAGTGGGAGAAACAAAGTGCAGCTACCTCTGAAATGGATTATCACTCTCACATACATACATGGCAAAAACCACAGAATGGCAGCTATTGTTACCCACACACACCTTTGTTTATTTCTCTGGCAAGAGGATGCCACAGGAAGGTAAAATAAGGTTCTGTTGCTCTCAGTCTAATCGTTTAAGGCCAGAATTGAGCCCAATGCCTTGGAAATACTATAGATAGGAGAGGTAAGATAGAATTTTTTTTTTTGCCATCCATTATATTTCATTAGAAAAGTTTCAAACATTCTTCATGAAGTGTATTTCACAACATGGAGAGGATATGGCCTAATGTGAAATAGCTCTGACTAGCAAACAGCGTGTGCACTGTTGAGCCATCTCATGAGGGGTCACATTTCCTGCCCTTTTAAAGACATGCTACTATGGTGCTATAATCCACGTGCACAGGTGGGGGCATGCTCATGGAGACTGGATTTGGGACACATTTCACACTGGAAAAAAAGATTAAACAAGAAACATCATGTCAGACTTTGCTGTCTCAATGCTCTGAATCCATCCCCAGCTAGTGGGCTGATAGAGTTATGCAGCCCACAACAGCCTTAATTGGAAAATCCAGACATTTCACTTAAATAACCACTCTGCTGCTGCCATCTAGTAATAACACATCCCAAATTAGTTAACCAAGCTGTCCAAGCCCAAGCACATTGTTACAGGCTATTGAAATGCCAACATTGGCCAACACCAGAGCAGGCGCTTCTTTGAAAGAACTTACGTTGAACATACATCTCAGTTATGTTGCACTACTCATTGTTGCAGGAACAAAAAGGGGAAGGTAAGAATGAGAAAAATAAGTAACTATTGGGTAATCAGTAAGCAGAAATGAAAAAGAAATCATGAGTGTGCTGGGAAGGAGCATGTGGCTGGTTGAAGTGCCTCAGTGAGTAACCATTGCAGTAGAACATAAAAACAGCCATATTGGGTCAGACCAAAGGTCCATCTAGCCCAGGATCCTGTCTTCCGACAGTGGCCAATGCCAGGTGCCCCAGAAGAATTGAACAGAATAGGTAATCATCAAGTGATCCATCCCCTGTCGCCCATTCCCAGCTTCTGGCAAACAAAGGCTAGGGACACCATCCCTGCTCATTCTGGCTAATAGTCATTGATGGACCTATCCTCCAGAAACCTTGAAGAACTGATAGATTTTCAGAAACCAAATTTAGGGAGGGTCTATTTTATCTAGACACAACATGCAATGTTAAGACAGTATTTAAATGCACAGAACCAAGTTTATCCTTCATGTATAATACTAGAGAACACTAGGAAGAGCCCTGAGCATCCCAAATGACACAGGCAGTGGAGAGTCATTTTTCCTCACCTAATTGAGATGAGTGTCTTAATTAAAAATTGCATTGCTAATTCACTGATACAAAATGACAAGATAAACTTCTCAGTCAAATGTTATTCCATAAAAGAACCTTCTCATTTGACCTCCCATGCAAGTTAGGAAAGAAAATTAAGAGGGCTTAAAAATCCTTGTAAGTAGTATAAGGGCCATACCATCAATCAAACCCTACCCCGCCCTTGACCCCTTAAGCCCCGCCCCTTGACCCCTTGGTCCCTTCCGCCTGTCACAGGAAGTCCCACCCAGTGGGGGTATAACTTCCGGGGTCAAGGTGACACCTGACCAGAAGCAAGGTGTGTCATGTGACCCCTCTAAGAACTCCCCCCACCACCCTCTACCAATCAGGAGGGGTTTTGTGCCGAAAGGACTGCCCCGAGAGGAGATTTTGACCAATCAGGGTGACTTCCAGGTTGGGGTGACCCTTCTGGAAGTGAGTCATGTGACCCCACTAAGAACTCCTCCCAAGGGCCTCCGCCAATCAGAGTGCAGCACCATTACCCCATAAGTCCCAGCATCAGACAGAGGAGGCGGCCATCTCTTACCAAGGACATGTGTTTTCAAAATCATGGAAAGGCTGCTGAGAAACATGGACTCCTTCACCACCCACGTGAGAACTTCAGACGTTGTTTTAGGCCCGACCACCTTTGGACTTGTGTGGAGAAAGCGCTACATCAGTAACAGTTCCGAGGAGGACCCTTTGACCCAGCCGTTGGTGGATACGGCAGAACCCGACCCCGAAACCCTCGTGAGGCAGACGGATGAGCATGACGGCCTCTCTTGGTCCACCCCCTCAGAGGTGGAAGGCGATCGCGGCTCGGGGGAGGCACCGGCAGACAAAGCGAACGGAAAAGATGGCGCACAGGTAAAATGAATGATTAAGAAGCGGCGGTCGAGGAGGGGTGGGTAATGGGGTAGGAACCGGGGACTGCGTAAATTAAAAAACAAGCAGTGAGGGGTGCTTACGCGTTTTCTTTTCTGAAAATCTCTCAACAGATCGACGATGCCTTTTTAGAGGCCTTTAAGAACTTACACATTGGAAGCCCTGTGGGAGTAACCATATCGTGCGTCAGCTGTTTTTGCTCACGTCTGAGACACAGATCTCAAGCCGAAAAGGACAAAATGGAAGAATGAACCATCTGAGACTCCCTTATGGTAGGGGTCATGGCATCCATTTTTACAGGCGGCTGTAAAAGGTCATGTTAAACCAGGCGATTAATAAAACGTATTTAAATGTGTCAATATGAATGTGTTCCCTTTCATACTCGTGGTAGTAAAAGACGGTACCAGTAACAGTCATGTCTACACAAATGGCTCTGTCAAAGAAAATATATTACGCCCCCCGGGAAGTTGGGAGCTTCGGCGGGGTCAACCCTCTTTTTCAAGCGGTCAGAAAGCATAGTAAAACTTTAAACAGAAGACAGGTAACAGCATGGCTTTCAGACCAGGATGCTTACACTTTACACAAACCGTCTCGAATACGTTTTAAAAGAAACAAGACCATTGTTCAAGATGTGGATGCGCAGTGGCAGGCAGATTTGGTGGATATGCACCGGTTCTCCAAACACAACAGCGGTTTTAAGTACGTCTTAACAGTGATAGACTTTCTATCCAAATATGCCTGGGCCTTAGGCCTAAAAGACAAGACGAGTGGTGAGGTATCCAAGGCCTTTAAAGCTATTTTCAGTGAAGGTCGCGTGCCTCAAAAATTACAAACCGATCAGGGGAAAGAATTTTTAAACAAACCTTTAAGTGGATTGTTAAAGCGGCATGGAGTTCACCATTTTGTTACCAATAATGAAGTCAAAGCAGGGGTTGTGGAGCGATTTAACAGAACTTTAAAAACTAGGATGTGGAGATATTTTACAGCCCATAACACCTTTCGCTAAAACCAAAGGCGCTTTTGAAAAAGGTTATGAACAGACGTTTACCGATGAAATATTCATAGTGGATGAAGCCACGAACAAAAAAAAAAATTCCTTCTGCAAGGACAGAGAGAGAGAGAGAGAGAGAAAAATGATCGATGGCGGGGTTTTACATTACTTTGCCCAGCAATGCCAGCTCTGCCTTTGGTTTTAGTCTCACGTGGTCACCTTTTCTAAAAGGGGCAACAACCGGTTTTATTTTAAAACCATCTCGGTAAACCGTTTTCCATACCTTCAGAGAATTTGAAGGGTTAACATCAACGGGTCTGGTACATATAGTTCTGTGAAAGCTCTGGTTGTAACTCTTTATAAAGTCAGGTAAGACGTCAATGTAGCGAAAGGTGTTATGGGTTGTAAAATAACTCCACATCCTAGTTTGTAAAGTGTAACTTCTTAAAGGCCTCTAAAAAGGCATCGTCGATCTGTTGAGAGATTTTCAGAAAAGAAAACGCGTAAGCACCCCTCACTGCTTGTTTTTTAATTTACGCAGTCCCCGGTTACTACCCCATTACCCACCCCTCCTCGACCGCCGCTTCTTAATCATTCATTTTACCTGTGCGCCATCTTTTCCGTTCGCTTTGTCTGCCGGTGCCTCCCCCGAGCCGCGATCGCCTTCCACCTCTGAGGGGGTGGACCAAGAGAGGCCGTCATGCTCATCCGTCTGCCTCACGAGGGTTTCGGGGTCGGGTTCCGCCGTATCCACCAACGGCTGGGTCAAAGGGTCCTCCTCGGAACTGTTACTGATGTAGCGCTTTCTCCACACAAGTCCAAAGGTGGTCGGGCCTAAAACAACGTCTGAAGTTCTCACGTGGGTGGTGAAGGAGTCCATGTTTCTCAGCAGCCTTTCCACGATTTTGAAAACACATGTCCTTGGTAAGAGATGGCCGCCTCCTCTGTCTGGTGCTGGGACTTATGGGGTAATGGTGCTGCACTCTGATTGGCGGAGGCCCTTGGGAGGAGTTCTTAGTGGGGTCACATGACTCACTTCCAGAAGGGTCACCTCAACCTGGAAGTCACCCTGATTGGTCAAAATCTCCTCTCGGGGCAGTCCTTTCGGCACAAAACCCCTCCTGATTGGTAGAGGGTGGTGGGGGGAGTTCTTAGAGGGGTCACATGACACACCTTGCTTCCGGTCAGGTGGCACCTTGACCCTGGAAGTAATACCCCACGGGGTGGGACTTCCGGTGACAGGTGGGAGGGACCAAGGGCGGGGCTTAAGGTGTCAAGGGGCGGGGTTAGGGTTTGATTGACGGTAGGGCCCTTATACTACTCTTGTATTAAAAGGCATTGTGACATTACCCCACGGTACACACTGCACTGTTGAACAACTGTGTCCCCTCAGTTTTCCAGCCTGGGGTGCCTTTCACACTGCTTTGCTGTGAGAACAACCACTCCTGATCTGCTCTCATACCGCCTCCAGCATGTAAATTACTCCCAGCTATACTGTATAAGATCTATGGCAAACCACTCTTGAATTACACTGCAGAGCAACACCAGCAAATTCCCAGTCCCAGATTTCCCCCTCCCCCCCAAATGTGCAGCTTGTACTGCCCAGCCCTCTCCTGGACAACACAAGCTCATATAAAGTCTATCATTTTATTAACAGAAAATGATATGCACAAATCCTGTTATCAACACTTCAGTCCAAACACACTGGTTTAAATAAAACAAATGTGTTAACTACAGAAAGATCGATTTTAAGTGATTACAAGTAGTGAGGCATAAAAGTCAGAATTGGTTACAAGAAAATAAAAAAGGTAAAACACAACTAATATATAACTTAACAAGCTAAATGAATTCAAAGCAAAGGTCTCTCTCACCACATGCTTCAGCAGTCTTACTGGCTGGATTCCATCCAGCTAAGATGCCTCCCCTAGTTCAGTGTTACTTTCCTTGTCCTGCAGGTGGTGTTGATGCTGTGGGGAGAGAGAAAAGGGGTATTTTGGGGCATCTGTTCCCCTCTCTTATAGTTCTCTTTTCCTTTTGAAAATCATCCCCAGCTGGGGCTCAGAAGACAAAGTCAGTGGGGATGGGAACCTCCAGCTGTTTGTTTGACAAGATATAAAGTTCTTGCTCAGACCCTTCTTTCCTGTCAAAGAATGGCCACTTAACCAGGTGATAGTTCATTTGATTTTGTTGACACCTGGCTGAGGCATCAGTCTGCCTTTTGTCTCTGAGGAACTGGTTTGGAACATGTCTGAGTAATATAATCATATCATAGAATATCAGGGTTGGAAGGGTCCTCAGGAAGTCATCTAGTCCAAGCCCCTGCTCAAAGTAGGATCAATCCCCAGACAGATTTTTGCCCCAAAATCCCTAAATGGCCCCCTCAAAGATTGAATTTACAACCCTGGGTTTAGCAGGCCAATGCTCAAACCACTGAGCTATCCCTCCAGTAGAATCTTATAATTTTACATACAGTGTTGCCACACAGAGTTTACCAGGACAATAATAATCAGCAAATTATGACTTTTCAAATGATACCTCACAAGGTATACTTTGCACAAAATATATCATAATCTTGTAAAAGGGGTGAACATAGTGATACAGACTGTCACAGGTATAAACTCTACAGTATTTTATTTGACTGTATATTGTTTAAACATCATGGATATTTAACATCCTGGACATGGGGTTGATTATTGCTGTTATTTAAAGGGCAGTGAAAGGAAACAATGTGGACAAATTAAATATGCTGAGGACTACAGATACTATATTATGCTCAGGAGTCTTCAGATTAAAAAAAAATTAATCATCACAGATATATGTAAAACAAGTGGCTACGAAATTGGGGCGGGAGAGGGTGGGGAAGAAAGAAGAAATATCAGGCTTTATTTTTGCAAGTACCTTGGCAGTACATGCCAGAGAAAATAAGACAAAGCAAGCTATGCAAAGTACATTCAGCAGTTCTTTCTGAGCCCAAGCATCATCCTTGGTGCCCTCAGGCGGCCCACCTATCAGATCATTAAACAGATCTATGAACCAAGTGCAGAGGCTGTGAGAGTCTGGCAGACATGAATTTGTGCCATTGGGGAAAAAGCACATTTTTCTTCACTCAGAAGACAACACACAGACCTTCGAAGCCTCACTTCTCTGGGTTGGAAGCTCCCTCAGTTTGTGTTAATTTTAAGAAAGTTTAACTCTTTCCTCTGATGAAGGATTTTGCTTTGTGTTTGAATGAGGCATTTAAAATCTCACCTTTTTAAAAAAATTAAAAATCCCTCAGTCCAATTGGCACAGATTGAAAGCCTTGCATAATTGTCTTGTTTTGGACTCAAATATTATTGAGCAAGTGCTTGGAAGGCCAAAGAAAATGTTCCTTAGTAGGATGATTGGTGTATTTTACTTATTTATAGCACAAATGTTTCTCTCTTGAAGAGGTGTGTAGGTTATGAAATGCAATAATATGCCTGGTATTCAGGTATATTTTGCCTGCGTTCAATTTAATCTGATTTTTAGGGTGGCTCAGTACTGTAACTCCCATTTGAAGTCAATGGGTCTCAGCATGTCTTAGGCTTAGACCTCAAGTGTTGCATTTATAAAACCTTTCTTTAAGATGGGGCCTCAAAGCGTTTCTTTTAGGGATGTAAATATTAAAAATGGGGCTGCTCCGGCCGATGCAGCTGGAGTCTGCCAGCTAGCCTGGGGCTGCTCTGCCCATCAAGGTTGGGGTCGGCTGGTCGGCACAGCTGGGGTTCGCTGGCCTGGGGTTGAGGGTTAAGTTACGGTGGGGTAACCGGTAAGACGAATGCTTACTGGTCAACCGTTTAATATTTTACAACTTTCATTTTGTGACCATTGCAGCATGATGGGTGCATCCTTACAGACCATACCGTTTTTTTTAAGATTACTGGGTAAATTGCAGCAGTCACAGCTTTTCAGCAAGAAGCATCTCTGACCTAGGCATTGACAGTGAGACAGATATATATGGGCTAATTGCAATGATTCTCCATTGCAGAAAATTGCTGTACTGAGTCATAGCTGAGATTTTACAATGCTATCAACGGTGAAATTGTATGGCGATCTTGCTACGAGTTACTGTAGCAACCAAAATGATAGCAAAAGCAGATGCCAAGTAAACTAAAATACCTAAGAGGGTTCAGCAAAGATGGGTAAAGCTGTTCTTTTATTGTGAACACTGTAGTAACTGTTACCCATTTTGTCCATACAACTTCATTTTGTATGTCACCTTTCTGACATAATGCACGAGTAAACAGCTTTCTAGGGTCACACACAATGAGCTGGTTGAGCAAAACAAAACAACGCCTTCCCCCACAGAAATAAACTTAAACTGACCAAAAAGATACTTTCTTCAATGGGGATTTGAAGAGGAGTGAAAGCAGTGAGGCTAAGAGGTAGTTCACTCCAAATGACAGGAACCACAGCAAAGACTCTCTCACCAATACTAAGGAGAAGACAGTTGCTCCTTGACCCGAGCGGTTAGCCAATATTAGCCTTGCTGGGCTGTTCCCGTTAGGAAGAGAAACTGATGATGTGAATCAGGTATTTCTTCAGTGCAATCCTGTTTACTTAAAAAGAATGTACACAAAGTCCTGTTTCCCTGAACACTGAATGAACAAACAGCAGGCAGTTTCCTTGCTCATGATTTCCAAGGCTGCCTTTGCAGACAGTCCTGTGCCAGACATGCCAAACCTGTGAAAAAAAACACACAAATTGGGCTTGTTTTTGGCTTAATTGGCTTGTGAGTTGCTTGTTGGCTAGATTTTGGCTTGTAGCTTGTTGCAGTTTGTTGCCCCCCCCCCTTTTTTTTTGATTGGCTCCTGGCAAGCAGGGACAAGGGGCAAACCAGGGGGGCTAGGGATGCACAGTGGGCCCACCACAGTCCCGGACTGCACGCCGGGGGGATCTAGTCAGAGTGTTGGGGTTCTTAGGGATTGGCTTGTTTTGAAATGGAATTAGCTTGATTTTTGGCTTATTGTGAAAGTCGGGGTGCTTATTTACCGCATGAAAGTTTGCAACTGTGTCCTGTGCCCCAAGGAGCTCTCTCTCAGGGCCATGTTCACAAATGCCGCTCTGGCTTTCTGCATATGACTCCAGATCAATGCCCCAGCATTTGCTATCAGTCCCAGGGAAATCCCTCTTATTCTCCCTTCCCATGAGATCTAGTACCTTGGACCGTGGTTTCTACTGTTTTAGCTATCTCACTCCACCAAGGAGCTCAATTATTTCTTCCGTTTAACCCGAATGAAGGGTGGCTAGCACAAGGTCTATGACTGCCAACAGGTCAAAGACACGCTTATTTGCAGCCATAAACGCCTTCTAGAATAACAGTACATAGATCGTGCTAGAGAAGCAGACTGAGGGTGTCTATATTGCAATCATAGGGGCTGATTGCAGCTTAACTAGACATACCCAAGCTAGCTTAGATGGAGCTAGCTCGAGTCATGGTAGTAGTAAAGCAGCAGCAGCATGCACTTCAGTAGACTGGAGAAGCCCATCACAAACCCTGGGTAATTACTTGCAAGGCTAGCCTGTGTTGAAGCCTGCACTGCCACAGTGTCACTGCTTCGGTACTCGAGCTAGCTAGATTAAAGCTAGCTCACGTATATCTATGTGCGCTGCACCCACACCCTGTGACTACAAGGTAGACAGACCCTGAGGACAGACCATGGTTGGAGATGCAGTGTGGAGTGAGGTCATTGAAGGCTCCAGCCTCCTGCACTTGTCATGCTGCCAGGACCAGACATGTGAGATAGGTGTAGGCCTCAGTGCTTTATAGTATATACATATAAAATGTACTATGTAAGTCTTAGGAATTCAGTCAGTATTTTCTAAAATAGCAGCTTTTGCATATTGATCCCAGAATGGCTTAATCGGTTTTCTCTCTTTTTACTTATTGATGTGTCCACTACCTTATGTATATGTCATTTGGTTAAAAGCATGAAAGAGTAAAAACAGTATGAAAAAAAGTCTGTATTTATCAAATACAATTAGATTATTATTTAAGCTTTATATTAACTGGGTTAATAGATCTTCAGATTTTCTTCCATTTGCTTACTCTTAGCACCAATAGCTGCCACGATCACCTCCACTTTTCCACATATAATGAAAAATGCCGTGATACACTGACATCTCACGGTCAAGCTTTTCAAAATGAAGAATGTTAAAACGAACAAAAATTCTCACTTTATCACTAACCTCTGAAATTTAAATTCTTTAGGATTTAAGGGTTTTTTGCAGAAGCTCAGTTTTCTGTCTTGCTTCTAACTGATTTGAACACTAAAAACTCAAGATTCTTACTGAATGGGCAGCAGCTTAACATCTCAGTAGAATTCCAGGAGGAAAAAAATACTAAATGACTGAAGTCCTTCAAATTTGACTTGCTACAGTGAAAAGCTAAAGCTGTTACTCCTAGATCTGAAATCAAAATCAATGTGTGCTTGACTTCCAGTCATCAGACACTGTATTTTATCCATCTGCAAGAATGGGGTATATAACTGGCTTCTGACTATGAGGTGCAAGCAGGGCTGGCTCCAGCTTTTTTGCAGCCACAGGGGGCAATTGCTTCTTTGGTGGCGGGACCTTCGCTCAGAGTGGGACTGAGGGACCCGCCGCCGAGGACCCGGATGTGCTGCCCCTTTCCCTTGGCCGCCCCAAGCACCTGCTTCCTTTGTTGGTGCCTGGCGCCGGCCCTGGGTGCAAGTCTACTTCCGAGTGCAACATGCAAAAATTGAAAAGGAGACTTCCACTAGCCTAAACACAGAAATGTTCACATTTTATTTTAAACAAATATTACATACAAAACCCACAAATTCAAAAGTTAAGAATGACCAAATCCTGGGGTAGAGCTCTTTTGCAGCGTGTAGGTCAGGGGAGGAGCATACACATGTACACACAAGACGGCTTAAACCTCTCCTCTGTACACCCACTGTTCCCAGTACAGCTTCGGTACATGGCTGGACCCTCAGTACTAAATTAGGCTGCTGGAGCTCAACGGCTGGAAATCACCACAAGGAGTTGAAACTGCAGCCAAAGATCAGTATGGTACAGGGGCATCTTTCTCTCCCCCCATAGCTTCTTCTCCTTGCTACACTGACAGGATAAGAGTAAGTGACATAAGAGCCTCTACTTTGGCTCTACAACACCATGAGATCATCCTTACGCTTTGCCGATTCTCCATGGGCTAACTATCTGGCTTTAGGATCAAATATCATGAGCAGTATGGCAGACAAAGGCCATGCGGCATCATAGAATCTGGCCCTAAATCTAGAAAATTATCAGTGAATTATCACTCCTTGTCGACTATACACACTTTATATAAAAACTTATTTGCATCAAGGCTCTCAGGGATGCTGCATCATTTCCATCATTCCACTTTGTAAAGGAATGTTTAGGACAAAACACTCACTCTTTTTGCAAGTGCACTTCGAGTATGTTGGAAAATTTCTCAATACACGAGAAACTAATGTCTTGAGACAAGAAAACAGTGGAAAGGTACCAATTTTGATTTAGCTCTGCTTGAATGCAAAGGCTGACAATCTGACATTTGTAGATGGATCTAACGGCTTCCGTTTTTTGGGCAAACTGGAGTCCTCCTTTGATTTTTCTTCTAGTTTCTCTTTCCCCTCGTTCTTTGCATCTGCTGGGCGCTTCCGCTTTTTTGCTTCAGCTGAATTACTAGCTGCTCCTCCTTTGGCTTTCTCTGTCCAGACCTTAAAAAAGCAGGTACATTAAAAAACTAAAACCAAAGCATAATATAGTGAATTCTACTATCCTACCATATAATCACAGAAAGAAAACGTCTGCAGAATAAGGCAGCATTGGAATAGTGAGTACACTGACCACCGCTAAGGTTTGAGACACATTGGTAAGGTTGGAAATTACTTCCCGAGTCCAGCTTGTGCTACTGCAGGACTCTTCTTTACATCAATATCCTAAGTAGTCTAGTTGTGAACACTAATGGTAGTGTTTTAATGATCGCTCTTGACAAATTATTCAATAGTCATTTGTTCTAAATGCACACACACCATAGTAAGGTTGTGTTTAAGTAATTTTGACAACAAAAAGAAATGTTAGTGATACAACAATCCCGCCCCCGCACCAAAAAAAAAAAAAAATATTTTGTTTCTCTCAATTTAGCATGATGGATATTTAATGCCCCAGGCTTTAGAACACAGTTATAGTCACTTTGTTGATTTCTCTAGTCTATACATTTTAAAAACCAGGTTTTGTTCAGGCCTTGGTCCGTTTGTTTTTGTAGGTGAAATCTGGACATCTAATCACTAATATTTGCACCGTGAGATCACTACAGGTCCAAAACAGCAAAGTTTTCTTGTTTTTCTTTACATGTCTTTTCTGTAACAAATAAGACAACGCTGCACAAACTATTTCACAGAAACATGGTCTAACCAAGGCTTTGTGAAGAACTATTATCTCTTCCATGCCACAGCTTATTTATACATACTATTATGGCATTTGCTATATCTTCAGACTGTAAGTGCTTGTCTAATTTGCTGCTTGTGATCACATCTAGGCCTTTCTCAATATTTCTCCTTTGTAACAAGTATTCTTCCATTTTGAACTTCCGCTTGGTGTTTTTACCTCCTTCTCTCACCTTACTAATTCTTGACCACTTTTCTGAACTTTTAAATTCCTTCCTTTCCTAGTCTCTGCATCCTCTCCAAATCTGATTTCATGTCTGCAATTTACTATTGTAAACATTACTCCTTCCTCTAAATCATTATGAAAATAAACAATTTATTAAGATCTGGCTGATAATTAAAGCATGTATTTTGGGTTTTGGCCTAGTATAATATTTTGAGTCCAGATGGAGAGCAGCAGCATTTAAGGAAATTTCAAAACTGGAATTTCGAAAGGTAAAAGAGAAACAATTCTTGAAAAATATAGTGCAGCACAGCTTTCTTACCATCCTTTCATCAGATGACAGCACTCTAAATCGACTCATGCCTTCTTTTATTATGTCTGCTTCCTCCAAATCAGGATTATCTGCCAAAATACTCTCTCTGTTTTCTTCTAGCCACATTTGGAATCCTGTCTTTGGTCTAAAATTGTCACAAAAAATAATTTCCAGTGTATGAAGCCTATAGAACAACTTTACAAAAATAGCATCTGCAACAAGAACTGATTGGAGTGTTTTTTATTGCCACAGAGATCCTGCCTAGAAAAGGAAGTCAGCATATTCAGCAGTTTCTATTCTCTCTTCAGAACAGTTCACCAGTAGGCTGCAGCAACAGGCCAAGTCTGTGTGTTTTTAAAATAGAGTACTTGACTTTAAAACAGTGGTGGGAAACCTGCAGCCCGCGGTCAATGTAAACAAACTGTCTGGTGGCCCACCAGCAGAAATCATGGCTGAGGGCCTAAAACTTACACTACACATCATACATGACTATCAATCAGTCATGTACGGATACACCTATCTCAAAGTGACACAAAATCAGGTGTGAATGGATTTTCTGTAACTGTTGGGAGACATGCAACATTCTATGCTTTCACTGTATTTTCCTTACAATCACACGACTTGTTTTATGCAGAGACAGGTTTGACAATACATATACTATAAATAGCAGCCAGCTAAGACCCTAAAAGTGGCTTCACAACTGTGAAAACTTATTAATGAATGCTCTTATCATGGTTTTATACAGTTTTGTCTCATTCCAATGCCATCAGAAATTGTTCCCACAATCTTAATGTGTAACGACTACCTCTAGAGGCAAGGCAGCTAAGTCTTCACTCGATTAGCTAGTGAGACTCAGAAGATGAATATAATAGAAGTGCTGACACACCACTTTGATAGCTCATGATAGCTCAGTGGTTTGAGCATTGGCCTCCTAAACCCAGGGTTGTGAGTTCAATCCTTGAGGGGGCCATTTAGGGATCTGAGGCAAAAATCTGTCAGGGACGGTACTTGGTCCTGCTAGTGAAGGCAAGGGACTGGACTCGATGACCTTTCAAGGTCCCTTCCTGTTCTATGAGATAAGTATATGTCCATATATTTATGTTCCAAAATGTTCAAACCAAACTTTTTAAAAAATGCGACACTTCTAGGGTACATCAATATTGCAGCCTGGGGTGTGAATGGCAGCTCATGTAGATATAATCTAGCTAGCTCACTAAAAACAGAAGTGCGGATGCTGCAGCACAGGCTTCAGTGCGGGCTGCACAAGTCCACCTGACCCTGCTGGGTATGTACTCACTTGTGCAGCAACTGCTGAAGCCCACACTGCAGCAGCCTCACTTCTATTTTTAGCAAGCTAGCTAGAGCACAACTAGCACGGGTACATCTCAGAGTTACTATTCACACCCCCGGCTGCAAAGCAGACATACCCGGAGACTAGCCAGATCTAAAGAATTAAAGAACATTAATGTGCAGATGAGAAAAATGAAATAGCAACAATTAATGAGCCTGATATTAGAAATGCAGACATTTCTGAAGTTGTGTCAAGTGTATACATCAAAATTAAGTGTTATGTGAGAAACAAAATCCCTTATATTCACTCACCTTTTGTTTTCAGTGGGAGCAGCTTGGATTTCAGGCAATATATTTTCAGCTTTTTCTTCTTTTTCTTCTACTGCTTTGTCACCAGCATGGGGTGGACGGGGCTGGAAAAAAGTGGCTGCTAAAGCCTATAAAAATTTATAGATTTAGAAAAATTCACTGGTGATATTTACACATTGTGAATACGTCTACATCTAACAATACAAAACACATCGTCCCAAGGAAAAGCGATTTTACTGAGGGTTTCTGTTGTTAAACTAATGGTTTAAAACCTTAAGACAGTACATGTGTATTATTAATACTCTATTATTAAATAAGAATAACTACTGAAGTCACTGCAAAGGCATGCTTTGTACAGCTTGACAAAAAAAAATGTCATATTGCTTTTTAATCTGCATATGGTGTAGTTCTACACATTTCTGTACTCGGCTCGGACAGAGTTTACCATCTGGGTTGTTTCATTCAATCAACAGTGTTTCCTATATACAATAAGAGCAGGGAAAATTCATTTTACTCACTAACTTTTTGCTCACTGAACTGTAAAGTGTAAAGACTGGAAATATTACCTGCTTGGACTTGGGCTTGGGCATCAGAGGCTTTATAACTGGAGACTTTTGTTTGTTTACAGCCCGGCTGTTAGGTGTTGGGGTATTCTTGGAGAACTTGCTCATATTATCTAGAATATTAGCTGAGTGAGCTGTTGGGTCTTTTTGATTAGCCGATACCTAAAGTAACAAACAGTTGGGAGCATTTTATTTTCAGTCACAAAAGGGAGTCTTCTTTTCCAAAGAATTTCTTTTATATGAAAATCTGAACTTAAAAAAAACCAACAACCCACTATCAGATGAACTGCAAAATTCTTACCTTGAAGGGATTGACTCGTCCTTGACTGCTAGATGTAATTACAGCTTTTGTTACAGAAAAGGGAAAAAAAACAACACATGAAATTCTGCAAAGTATTGTGTGTGCTTCATATGATTAAATGGAACATTTATCATTTTATTTCCTTAATTAGAAAAATAAAAATATTCCGGCCTGTTAAATCAAAACTGGAAGTTCTGCACTTTTACTAGGATGTTAGGAAACAGGAGGAGGAGGAGGCACGTGGGTAGATACTGACAACAAAATTATAGACCTGACAACAACATTTTCTTATTGGAATAAAATGGGATTTACTCACCAGATTTAGGAGTAGACATTTCTGGCAATCCTACAGTTTTGCAGAATGGATTTTGTCCTTCAGAATAAAAAGATGCATTTTAAATTCATAACAAAATGCAAATATTAAAACAGCACAACTCATTTAAAAAAAATCCTAGTGAACTCGTATGTAACTTTCATCACTACTTTACATTTTAGTATTTGTATAAGTGCTTTAACAGACACATTTAAATCATTGTATCCCTATTTGGACTCACCTTTTCTAAGAAGAAGGAAAGAGCTGAATATTTACTTTGCTAAGCTAAGCTTTACTTTGCCACTTTTATGGATAACCCCACTTAAACTTCATCTTTTTGAGCAGTAGAAGCAACAGCATTTATTGAAAAGAATTTCTAGTACTTAAAGTGTTACCATAATATAGAAAAGAGCATACTAAGAAAAAACGAACTTATAATTGCAGGTCTTCAAAGCAAGTTTCAGTGTTTGCACACTCTTCACTCCTCCAAAAAAAATGGTAAGCATGTGCTAGACTGTAGTTCAGTGATTATTTCCCCTCCAACCCCTCCATCTTAGAGTCCAAAGCATTCAGATTACTAAATATGTATTAACACACAGAAGGCAGGAAATGGAAAGAGCACAAGGAGATGCATGCTAGAAAGTCTGTCTGGAGGTGATAGTGAAGATATAGCAAAGCATCACAAGCTACCTATAACCCTTTTCCTTCAGGTGCCCCAGAAAATGGGCATTGGCAGCCAGGGAGAGGACAGAGCCAGGATGTGCCTTCATTCTGTTAATTCAGCCCATGTAAGAGCTAAATTGAAACCAAGGAAACAGTTCCATCAGGTGACCCAGAAGTCAGTAGGTGCTATGGTTAAAAATGAAACCATAAAAAAAATGCAGTGATAGTAACATAGTTAAGTGGGATGTTCAAACCAGACAGAACATGTCTAATGGTTAGTGTCCTAACTGGAGTCAAGAATCCTTATTTCTTTCCATGGACTTCAGTGGGCTTTGGATCAGCCCTATGTGTAGAGCACTGCAAATCTGCTGCTATCTGCTTTGCATCCGCAGATACGGATATCCACGGACCATTTTTGCAGATCGCGGATGGATGAGGATCCAAATTTTTTATCTAAAGCCTTGCAAATCTGTGGATATCAGCTTTATATCCGCGGATCATTTTTGTGGATCACAGCTCGAATGCGAATACAAATTTTGTATCCGCGCAGGGCTCTACCTATGTGTCTGACCTGCTGTGTCCCTTAATATCTGTGCCTCACTTTCCTTGTAAGATGGAGATGATACTTACCTACCTCACATTGGTGTCTTGAAAATTAATTCTTTAAAAATGTTAAATGCTATATAAATTGTTGTGTTATCATCCAATCCATTTTATAAAGTTATGAGGGGAATTTCCACAATGAAAAATTCCTATTAAGTCTGTAAAACAAAGATCGGTGTAAACTTCCCAACCTGCCCCAAAAGTGTTTCTTACTAAATTTTTGCATTTCTTCCACTTCCTCAACTGCATCAGCTTCCTTGCTGTCTTCCATATCTTGTTCATGCAGAAGGTTTCTGACTCGAGGCTGGCTCCACTCTGTTGTAGAGTTGCTATAACTAAATGGAAATAATTAATTTTAATGAGGCTGTGCATGAAACTCCACCTCATCCAAAAGGGAAAGAGGAACGCTCATTAACAGAAAGGAATAAAGTGAGACCAAGTTACATTTCTGTATTAATTTTATAAAATGAAAACAGTCTGGTTTTTTTTTTTTTTTTTTTTGATTATGCTGTGGATTAATCTGTGATAAGACAGTCAAAACAATTCAAGGGTTTAATAAATTAAATATCAATAACCACGTCAGTGCCACCAACACACAAAATACATTCAGTACCACCATCACAGTACTCTTATGACACTAAGTGGGATCACATGTGCCTGTGTGTTCTCTTGACGTTCACAACACTGAATTAAAACAGCCTGCACTGACCTCCAGAACTCAAAGGCTCAAAGACACATCCACACAACTTTACCTTACTACCCAAGATGGGCAAGATAGTGTGCTCTGAATAAGAAGAACATTGCAATCATTTTTGGAGGAAGAGTTAAGGAGAAAGGTGCTAACTATTGAGGAAAGGGATAAAGTATCCGAGATCTCCTGCTATATAGTGTTGACAATTTGCAACAATATAAATGGGCCAAGTTTTCAAGACTAATCATTTAATTGTGCACACATGCCAATTATATGCACAAACTACTCATTTAAATACAAAGCCAAATAACTGGATGCATATATTTTCAAACTGCAATTTAGGCAGCAAGTGTTGAAAATATGATCTTATATTTTACTGAAATCCCATTAAATTACCAAGTACATTTTCTGTATTTCTCTCTCAATCTTTGCTGATTACTAAGATGTGTGTATATGTAAACAGAAGCTCTCTTTTTCCAACAAGACTCTTACAGCAATGACTGAATCTGGCAATAAAAACAATCTAGTTTTTGTGATATAATCCTAGAAGAGACTGAAATCACCAACATTAGACTGTGGCTTCCATTCATGAACCAGGAAATTGGAGCAGACTACTTGGAAGGGAGGTATCATCCTGTTTGCAGCCACATATTCTGAAGTAAACCTGCAGACATTTTTATGTATGGGCCTTGCACTTGTTGCAAAATTAAACTTCTTTCTATCAGAATAAGCTTCCTAACTTTACGCACTGTACTGTGATGCCATTATCTCACTGCTGGTGAAAGGCTGTGAAAGCTTTTCTATCACTGGATTAGTGACACCGTTTAATACCAGCTCTATTCCTCTATCTACTCCTAGGGGGACAGGGGCTGTGAGGAACATCCACTTTGGCTGTAAATCGCAACTAAGGGCGGTTCTACCACATTCTTGCACTGAAATAATTAACTTGGTTTTAAGTCACAATTTTTGTTATTTTGGTGCAAGTCTGCGTGTGGACACTAATAACAAAAGGTGTGCATTAAACTGCTCTAGTTATTTCAGGATCAGTTTGCGTGTAGACCAGCCTTAAGTCCCTGCACTGCCAACTCAGCCTAGAATCTCAAGAAATTGATCTGAGTTCCTTCAGCCTCAATCATCACCAATAATAGTTTGCAATCAGAACTTAGTTCTATTCTATTCTAACCAACCCACTCTCTCTAGCTTTGCTGGCTCTACAGAGCTAGCTTAATACATTGAATCCCCAGAGGGAGTAGAGCTATTGAACAACACAGCTCTACTTTTCTATAGACAATTTTTAGAATAGAATCACACTAGGATTAGAGCCAATTGTCCTAACACTAAAATATATTGCAAGTTATAGCACTGGACAATAAAATTGGATTGACTGCACCATAATTTTGAATATATCCATATTAAAAAAACCCTGCAGGTTTCTTTATCATGTTGAAATTCTTTTTACCCAGCATTCAGATGATTTCGGAAATCCTCCTCCTCCTCCTCCTCTTCTTCAGGTGCTGCCATCTCTGTCGCTTTCTCTACAGCCATCTCACTAAGCCGCTGGGCTAATATTAGTTTTCTAGAGCGAGATGCATACTTGATAGCTAAATTGACAGCATTTTGGGTCATCAAGTCAGCAAGCTCCACACAACGAAATTCACGTTCCAGTTTACAAGAAAGCTAATAAAGAAAAATAATCCTTTAGTTGCACACTCCACAGGCATACTTCCTAGAATAACCCAAAGAGAATAATTAGTAATGGCACTAGCCACCACCAACTTAATATCTCATAAGGGGCATAGCTTAGCCAGACACCTGTATATATACCTTATAGCTCCTAGTAATTTGTAAGGACAGTAACTTTTCTTAGGCAACGCAGACCGAAATTTAGTAATCATGACAGTGAAAGTTTAACAACACTGTCTTGAACAACAAAGGATAGACCTAATCCTGCTCTCCTGACTCTCTTGATTAGTGTTACTGATTTCAGTGGGACTACTTGCATAAGAGAAGTTAACAGGATTTGCACAATGTGGGCAGGAACTACGCAAACATTGCACATAGCACTGCCAACACAATTCAATTCTGACCCTGCAACACCTATAGTATTCTGGTGCTAGACTTATTACGCAGAGAGTGCCAACAATACTTAATAGTATAGCAAAAAAAGGAGTTCTCTCTGTACAACACCTTTTCCACAATTGAAAAGCAATAGTGAGGCTAAAGTCATACAGCGTGTTAGGTGGATAACTGCACACATGGAAGAAAATGACAAAGTAGCGATCCATAATTAAACAGCATCAAATACCATCTACTGAAAATTAATGCTCAACAATAAGTGTCCATTTCTTTTGCATTTAAATTTTACTTACAGCAAACAATTTCATTAAAAGCTCCTGCTGTTCTTTTGCTGCCTCATTTTTAGCATTTTCATCATATTCATATCCATTTTTGGATAAATAATCCAAGTGGTTGTGAAACACTACTGAACGCCAAAATTGTTCCTGAATAAGAGAGAGAGGAAAAGGCCAGAAAAAAAAAGGTGCTTAGTACTTTCCACCAACTTGTATCAAATTATTCTCTAATGTTCCTTTTCACATCCTGCTGGGGCAAGTGATAGATATTTGTCCTTAAGCCTTTATCTGCAAAAGAAAAATAGACCACACTAAGAACTTGGACAAATTGGAGAGAGTCTAGAGAAGAGCAACAAAAATGATTAAAGGTCTAGAAAGCATGACCTATGAGAGAAGATTGAAAAAACTGGGTTTGTTTAGTCTGGAGAAGAGAAGACTGAGAGGGGACATGATAACAGTTTTTAAGTACATAAAAGGTTGTTACAAGGAGGAGGGAGAAAAATTGTTTTTCCTTAACCTCTGAAGATAGGACAAGAAGCAATGGGCTTAAATTGCAGTAAGGGAGGTTTAGGTTGGACATTAGGAAAAACTTCCTAACTGTCAGGGTGACTAAGCACTGGAATAAATTGCCTAGGGAGGTTGTGGAATCTCCATCATTGGAGATTTTTAAGAGCAGGTTAGACAAACACCTGTCAGGGATGGTCTAGATAATACTTAGTCCTGTTATGAGTGCAGGGGACTGGACTGGACGACCTCTCAAGGTCCTTTCCAGTCCTATGATTCTAACTTTATGGCATACTTGTAAAACACATCATATCCACACACAGAAGTACTCCAAATAGTGTTGCCAATGTTGGTTGTATGTATTTCTGGAGGTTTCATCGTATGACATAATCTTTAATTAAAGATTAATCTTTAATTCCTGGAGACTCCAGGACAATCCTGGAGGTTTGGCAACCCTAGCTCCAAACAGCTTACATGCACAAACGCACGCCATTTGTATTATACTTGTTCGCAGCTGGTCTAATCTGAACTATCTGAGCCTTCACCAGTTTAGGGCTAGAGTGGACAATGCTAAACCATTCAGAATAAAACAGTTCAAACAGTTCTACTACTACTGTTCTACAGTGCATTGGCAGCCTTTCAAAATCCCCAGAATCCACTGCTTCTGGGAGCTGTAACAGAAACTGTAGGATAGAATACCAGAAGACATTGTAAGTGAAACGGTATAAAACAGCACTAGCATGGACACTGGCCAAAACTGCAGTGGTTTGCAAACACAAATAAACAGGACTAGCGTGCACAAACGGAACCATTTGTGTTTAAGCTAGTCCATGCTCATTGGATCAACTGGGAACCATTCAGTCCTATAGTGTGTAGACACTACCTAAAATACAAGCTCCCTCCAGCCAAATTAACAGTTCAGGACGTCCTTCTTCCACTGCTTGGCAAGGACAATGAGACACAGATTCAGTCAGTACTGTTGAAAAATGGAGGAAAACCACTGAACACTTCACAAAAGAATATGGTATTTTTTGCTGAAGCTTCTTCTGTATAGATAGATCAGTGAGCATAGACTTCAAAACATATGAAATTGCCTCTGAGATGGAGATTAAAACTCAGTGCACTATTTACACCATGTGCACCCCAACTGAAACGAGGTTTAAATCAAAGCAGAATTTGAAGCAAAGTACAGATCTTTTGCAGAGATACTGAAGAATATTCTGCATTTGCATCTTTTTTCAACTAGTCTCTATTTTAAGAGACAAATTAAACCCGAAGACCAAAATTTTCAGAATGACTAATAATTTTGGGTGCTTAGTGAAATACTTTAAAGGATCCTGATTTGCAAAAGTTGGGAGCTCAGCACTGCCTGAAAACAGACACCTATAATGGGTTTCAAGTTGAGCCCCAAACACTAAGGCAGCCAAAAAACGTTAATCACTTTTGAAAAGCAGACAGATTAGATTTTGATGATCAAAGGGAGATAGCATTTCTTAATGAGTAATCTTACATTGATTCTATCAACTTTGTTCTAGATTTATTCTCCTTGGTACATACAATTATTTCAACAACAAAAAACTTGTATGAACTACCAAACCTGAACAAACTCCATGCCTAGATCTCTTCCGTAGACTCTACGCTGCCTCTTTGTAGTATGGTTCCCAAATTGTTTACTGGGGTTAGATATTTTGCAATAAATAGATGCCAGATTGACAGCTCTAGTGACTGAAGACCCCTATTTATGTACAGATGGACTTCAGAAGTGGAAGCTTCCCTACACTATCCTACCCATGTTCCTCAACCTTGACCTAGGAGAACACTAGTTCAGTGCTGTCATGTATTCAATAGTTTGCCTCTTTGCAGTGAGGGTTTTAATAATGTGGACCCCTGTTCATTAGAAACACTTAAGATAATCTTATCCCAATTTGTTGGTAAAGTCTACATACCTCCATCTGTCCTTTTTCTGTTGTAATTTGACAGTAAGGAAGTTTAAAGGATAAAATTGCTACAGCAGGACGTGGAAGTGTAGGAGGGAACCGAGCTCCTTTACAAGGAATGCACCTGCCCAAGAGAAACAAAACACATACAAACCACTCAAAATCTACAGAAAAGCCTAATTGCAAGTCAGGTCTCCCAAGAATATAGAAGGAACAAGATATTTTAACAGGATTTGTTATTTACAAAAATTGTATATCCTAACCGTTAAATCAATATTGTAGCGATGGGATTAAATATATTTTTACATCTATGCAACTGGTGAAACAAATAAAAGCTCATGAAATGATCAGAACATATGCTCCACAATGTCAGCTACACCAGAGTACCCTATTCCATTCTCTTGTTCACTTTAGATACTTTAAATACATCAAACAATAAAAACATTATAGCAAATTTCTAACACACGATTTAGTATATTCTAGAAACTGTAAATTCCAATGTATCCGAAACATGGTCCACAGAAAAACTGAAGATAATTGCAAAATTTGAGCTGCCTTTCTTATTGTTTGTTTTATTTTTGGCTGAGGAATGGAGTGTGTGATGGAAAGGGATATATATACACACACATACACACACACACTCTCTCTCTCTCTAGAAAGAGTCCTGTAGCATGTTCTGCTTTTTGACATACTGGATCACACATGCAGTCCTGAATAAAGTGACTCTAACATTATTGTAGCACTATAATGGCATTTAAGCCGGTACACTCTTGCTGGGTTCAGCTAAGTAAAATGTCAGGTTGGGAAAAGGTGATCTATACAGCTGCATCACAGCAGCATTAACAAAATTTCTCCTTAAGTGATGTTGTTTCAAACACTGCATAAAAAAAGAAGCAGCATTACTGGTCTGGCTACGTGTGTCAATTACTGCATAAGGTTTGATAAATGAAACACCGAACAACGACCCTCCCCTGCTTTCTTATCTTTAGCAGTTGTGGTGGCTTTGAATAACACGTTCTTTGTAATTCATAGAGGAGCACACTTTTTCTTTAGAGCAGGAGGAAAAAAAACTCATGATGACTCTGACTTAGTCATCCCACCAGTTTGATATACATTTTAATGAGTTTCCTGGAGACCAGGGTTATTTAAAGATCTGGAAGAGGAAGTGGACAGTGAATTGAAGTCTGCCAGTGACACAAAACACTTTCACTTAATAAAACACTACAGAGGAGTGTAAAAAGCTCCATTTTGAATTACAGGAGAACCTCAGAGTTATGGACACCTCAGGAATGCCCCGCAGGAGCACCAGGGCTCAGGGCTTTAGACCTGGAGTGCTGGGGCTCGGGACTTCAGCCCCATGGCTCCTCTCCCTGTTTCAGCCTCACAGGGGGTGCCGGGGCTTGGGGCTCCCCACAGCTCTGCTCCCAGTTTCAGCCGCTCCCAGTTTCAGCCGGGGGGGGAAACATGCCAGGGGTTGGGGCTTTAGCTATGGGGGGAGCGCTGAAGCTGAAACCAGCACTCCCCTCATAGCTAAAGCCCCAAGCCCCGGTGGGGCTGAAGCTGGGAATGGAACCATGGGGCTGAAGTGTTGAGCCCCACCGCTTCTCCCCCACCCCCCAGATCTAAAGCCCTGAGCCCAGGTGCTCCTGAGGTTCAGAAGCCCCAAGCCCCCTTTTCGGAACCCTGACCCTCTCCGACCCTGCAGCTGCATCCCCAACCCGCTGTGGCTGAAGGCGTGAGCTGGTTGTTTTTGGGGATTTTTTTTTGTCTCCGCTGCTGCCTGATTGATTACTTCCAGTTCTACATGGTGTCTGGTTGACCGGTAAGTCCGTAACTCTGGTGTTCATACTTTTGAGCTTCTACTGTACATTTTTTCTAAATTTATCTGCCAGCAGTCTGTAGGGTGGTGCACCATTGAAAAAACAAGCTGTTGGGTTCTGAACCGGCGGGAACCTCTCCGGAAAAGGATGTAGAAGTCATAGATAGCTGAATAAAGAGGCCAACCTAGTATGGATCAGCAATTAAACAGATAGGATGCGTGGGTGCATTAAAAAAAAGGGATAGAAAACTATCAATTAGTTAAAACAATGTTATTGTCATATATTGTTCTAGGAAATGACAGTTCGCCCTCAGCTCCTCACAGTCATAGGCTAAGTATTATCACACAAATAACCAGCTACATCTCGATCCGCACAGGGATCCACCCACGTGGATGCCACTGCAAGATCTGGCAATTATTGAGGGGATACACAGGGAAAAGGTATACAAAGTAATCAAGGTGTTAAAAAAGCAATGTAGGACTGGACCAAATGGAATTGAGAGCTTATGATGCTGTTTTAGGAACCCCATAGTCAGAAGAAAGCTTACAAATGTATTTGCTTTAGAAAATTGTAATTTTAATAAGGTTTGTAATTCACGATAAAATGTAAGATGCCTGTTAGCCACACATTAGAAATTTCTTATTCAATTTGTTACTGACAATTTTATTCAAGGTCAATTTAGTAATTAAATGTCCATTTTAAAAATTACATATAGAATTGGATCACTTTCTGAGCATATTTATTAGCTATTTACCCTTTAAAAATCATGTTAGTTAAAGTTTCTTTACAGTTTCTATTATTATAAAGGGGAAACGTAACGTATACCATGACCAAGACAAACGCATAAGTATCTCTCTTTGCAATATCCCACCTCAGCTGCTGGGGGTTTTCATGGATGCCAATTACCCAATAATGATCAGATTTTCCTTTGCAGTATTCTCTTGTGTCACATACTGGAATCCAGGTGTTCCCAAGTCCTCTGTTCAACATTTTCACAATTCCCTCAGAATCCACATAACATGGGGTACCTATTTGTAACAAACACAAGCATTGTTCTGGCAGCCAACTCAATCTAAGGCTGCAATAGGACTAAGGATTTATGGGCAGATGCTGCTCGACAGCAGTGGTGAGGATGCCCAAATATTAAGTAATGTCATCCAGCCCAAAAGTACAAACTGTTTGGGAGAAGCTATTGTTTGCTTAGAAAGCTGCACCACCTGCTGGCCAGATTATTCAAACTGACATTTAAACATGGAGATACGTAAGAGATTGAAATACCTGAAAGATCTGAAGAATTTGACAGAAAATAAGCTACTTTAGGAAAAACCCCAACGTTAAGAATAAGCACTTTTTCCTACTATAAGTCTCAGAAGTTAGAAGTTCAACAGAAAGAAGGTTTCTCTCTTCAGCCCGAGGCACAGCAGTATTTGCAATTTATCCTGTAACTCCCAAGCAGGCAGTTCCCAAATTCAACTGCTTAGCAGCTGTAAACATCATCTATATTTGATTCAGATGGTGCAATCTCTCTGCTTTCTCACTATCCAGCCAAAATTGGGGCCTGGATGAAGGTTAGATGGTGGAGACTCAATCCACAGAAGAAAGAGGTAATACTGGTTGGCACAGAAAATATTCAGAAGAGATGTTAAGGCTTATACCTGTCCTTGGACTAGAGCGTGTTTATCTGTATTTAGTCAGTAAGGTGTACAAGCCAGGAATCCTGCTAGAACCCCAGTATTTTTTAGCACTAAAGTAGCATTAGTAGCCAAGAAGGGTTCTTCTACATAGATGAGAACGAGCAGATTGGAACCTCTCTTTTTGGATACAAAGCTGTCCAGTTATCCGGTCTTTGTCACCTCAAGCTGCAATTATTATTGCACACAAAGCTATCATTGAAGACCACTCACATTTCAGCTAGTGCAGAATGCAATTCCTGAATATTTAGTGGTGCTTCTCGCTGGGAGAATGACACCTGTAGTCCACAGGGTGCTCTTGTTTCTAATTTGTGTCTAGGTGCAAGTCAAGGTCTTGGCTGCAACCTATAAAATAACTTTATAATTTTGTTCCTGACTATTGCAGAGAACACCTCTCCTCATGCTATACCACAGCAGTTGAGGTCAGTTGAAGAACTGACTTAAAAGCCCCCCATTTAAAAGGGGAATGGTTGGTGGCATAGTGTTCCCAGCTACGGGCCCTCAGTTCCAGAACTCACTCCACACATTGATCTGACAGAGGAGACTTTGTTGACCTTCATAGAATGCTATAGGGCTCATCTATTTTTCTCACGGGCTTTTCCCTAAGCAGATATTTGGGACAGATCTCAAGTTTTTTTCTATTTCAGTAGAATGGCAGAGATGTAACTTTTTTGGGGGGAGGCAGGAGGAAAGCTGATTGGCTCAAGGTTTTTTGGTAACATTTGAATGTATTTTTTTAATATTGTAAATGCACTAAGATTTCCAATTACCACATTTATGCCAGCGGAAGATGGATGGGATCGATGGTCACGAGACTTTCAAAACAAATTGGAGTTACAGGAATATCTTATTTTTTAAAAAATTAGGTGAATGCTTCTGTAAAATTCTGCATCTAAAAGAGAGCCAAGATTGCTCACTGGAACTCTCATCACATAGCTGCATCATCTTACCTTCTGCTGAAAATCCTACCCACATCAGGTAGGATTTCCTTGTAAGAGGAAGTGGGTTTCCATGTAAAACCTGTCTCTTCTTTTTTCCTAACTCTATCAGTTGTACTCCAAGGCACTGGTCCCCATCAAAGCCAGTACCTAGTAAGAAAAGAAGGTCGACCCAATGACTGTATTGCATAACAATATAATTTTAGATTTGAATAGACAGAATCTGATGGTAAAATGCATCTTCCTCTTTCTGAGCTCATTTTAAATATAAAGTTTTTAATTGAACACTTACCTGACTAATTCTATTTCAGGTCCATGCCTTAATTCCTAGGTCAAATAACTGAGAGCCCAATTCTGATCTCAGATATGTGGGTACATATTGTGTGCATCTTATAAGATCAGCTACAGCTCTTACAAGCACATGCGTAATATTTGTTTTTATAAACTACAGGGGCAATTTGCTCCCGTGTATCTGAAATCCAAGTTGGATCGTGGCTATCTTACAGTTATGATCCTCTCCCCTCAAACTTAGCCAATTATCAAAACATTTCATTTGTTCCTGCCTAGCAATTAAATGTCTATAGCATAGTCTTCTTCAGAATTCAAGATATTTTAAGTGATAGATGTGTATAAATATGCAATGAGGCCAACATTTGCAAACTTGACTGCCTAAAATTTCAAGCAACAATTTTTTTTGCTGATTTTCACAAGTGTTGAGCACCTACAACTCCAACTGAAGTCAATGGGAGCTGTGCATCCTTAGCACCTTTCAAAATTAGGTTACTTATTTTTAGGTGCCTAATTTAAGACACTCGAGTTTGAATATGTAGGTTTTATTTTGTTTAATGACATTTGTGGGTTTGCAGCAATCAAAGGAGTAACTGGTGGAGGAGGAGAGAGGAAGCACAGAGTGAGGAAAAGAAAAGAAGAACTGGTGACCATGCACAATAAACCAATACTTGAAATCATTAACAAGAGATGGTAGGGATTTAAAACAAACCAAAAAAAGAGTATGAGAGGAAGAAGAGTACCTCTGTGATAAATAACCACAAGCTGCTCTCCATGTCCCGCCATTGACACCACTGGACCAGGGAGACTGAAGATCTCTTTCTGAACTCCACCAATTGTAAACACACGAGTTAGCATGGCACTAGTGGCACAAGCAGCCCAGCCCTGACCCAGACAAATAGCTTCAATATCTTCATCCTTTGGCATATCTACTGTCCATTCCTTGTTGGAATCCCAAGAGCTAAAATGAACGCAATGAAGCTTGCTAAAAAATAAGAGGAATAAAAGGAAAACATTTAAACATTTAAATCTGAAATAGACAGCATGACTTAAAATACACCGTTCACTTACCTGTGCTCTGTAAAGTTTTATTGTTTTCTGAGACTGGGGATTACTTACAATTTGCAACTATATCAGATAAGTGAAATGGCATGATACTTGCAGATTACCATTTATAATCCTATTGCTCAGTGACTGATCATCCAATTCAATTTGCAGCTTCAGAAATCCAAGCTTCAGAAATCCAGATTCTTCAAAAGCATGATGTGGAATCTGATTGGAGTCTATGGGTGGGATGTTCAGATGCGCTGAGCAACTCCAACTCCAATTAAAATTAATGGGAGCTGAGGGTGCTAACCACGCCTGAAAATCAGGCCCTACAAATCTTGTCACATTTTCCTGATGAATTCTGTTGTTTTTTTAATTAAAACTTTTAGTTTTTAAAATTTAAGCTTTAAGAGATAGACATAAGCAAATTGCTTTAAAAATTTCAATTTGATGAGAGTTTATTTGCATGAATAGTTCTATTCAGTGCTGCAAGGATATAAAAAAAAATAAAAAAGACAGACAACTCCCACAGATATCTGTCAGAGGTAAGTAAGATCTACCCAGGGATAGGGCTACATGTTTAGGGTTTGATCCCTGTGTCCATGATTCATTACTGCCCATTATATTCCTGATTGTCATTTAAAAGTGGAATTCCAAGTGCAACATCTTTCATATGGCAAATTTAAAAATACAGCCACTTTAGAGTCCTGTTACATTCAAACACCAGAAGGCAAAAAAGGCAGACTCCCAAGTGTTTGACACGGTACCCCAAGTGTTTGACACACTTTTGAAAAAGCCTTGAAAAACTTACAGGTTTTTCAGAGCTCCTATAACTAGTAGATGCTGATCACATTTTATAAATTAAGAGCTACATTTTGGCTAGTTGTACATGGACGAACTGGGTGAGGAAATGGGTAGAAGATCCTTCTCTCCCCAAAACACTCACTTAAGAATCAGGCAGAATGTTATCGCTATTACTCCTGAAGTGTAAGGGAGAACATTCTAGCATGCCCAGCTGCTGTTGGAAAGCATGTACTGCACGTTTCATCAGCAGGTTCTAAGAAGCACTAGAGAGTGCACAACTTAAGTCATTCTGTCAGTGTGTGCCCTGCAGCTAAAATGCATCTCCTCACCAATGCTCAGACACAATAGCTTTCTATCATCACTCCTACTACTGCAGAGAGAAGTAACAACCAGGCCAACAGTACCTTATCATGCATTATTGACTTGAGGGGATTGAAATTCTGTCATTAGTATGTACAGTTTCTCTTGAGACATCAATGCATTAAAATCTTCCAATATACACTTGGAAAGACAGAAGAACTTCAAACAACAAGAAACAAAGAAAAGCTAACTGCACTACATAAAGTATTAGGATACTCCTTAAATCTACATAGTGGAAGGATGTGAAAATCTACCACCAATTTTTTTTTTTTTAAATCAAGAACCAAAAAGTTATAACTACAAAGAGCTCTTCGAACATGCTGACTTTAATTCCACAGTACAGTTTCCATGCAGATGCACTACAGTTTACCTTGCAAGTTCCTCTGTGCTCTCACATGCCAACAGGATAGCTTCACTGGAGAGATCAGCCATTGTGTGATTCAGAGAATTTGGCAAGTGTGTTGCATGATGTATAGAGGTATCGTGAAACTCCACATCTATAGCGTTGTCTTGCTCATCATTATAACAACGAATAATACCAATAGAGTTCCACACCTGTAAGACAAAAGGTGAAGAATATGAGCAATTCCAAAGAAGCTAGTTAAATTATTCACACCTATGAACAGCTTAAAAAGTTTTTTTTTTTAATCAAATTCATGGCTCCTGAATAAAAATATAACTGGCTTTCATCTGTAGAAACCCATCCACCCAGAGTGGCTGTGGCTGTCAGCTGCCCCCCTGCTCCTCCCTATGGCCGGAGCTAGAGCTGTCCCCCCTCCCCGTGACTCCCAGCAGCTGGAGCTGTCAGCAGCCAGGCCTGGAGTTGGCACTGTCCGCCCCCTCCCCCCCCATAGCAGCAGGAACTGTCAGTCCCCACCTCCCCACCACAGTGGGACCTGGGCTGTCAGTCCCCACAGCAGTCAGCCTTTCCCCCCACCCCAGTTATTTTTAGTAAAAGTCATGGAAAGGTCGCAGGCTTCCGTGAATTTTTGTTTATTGCCCACAACCTGTCCCTGACTTTTACTAAAAATAACAGTGACAAAATCTTAATCTTAGTCACAGTTGAAGATAAACGATTTAAAAGAGTATTTTATCTAGAATGCAATAGCACAGGTACAAAATGTCATATTTTAATTTTCCCTTAAAACTAAATATTGTGTCTACATCAAAATAAATAAAAATAGGAACTTCTAACTCATGTATGATTTGGGCAAGTTATTTAACCTCTCTACAGCCAAGTTTCTCCATGTGTAAAATGGGGATATATATATATATATATTTATTATTTAGCTTCAGAGTTATGTCAAATTTTACAGCTTTCCAAGATAACAGTAAAAAATTTGATTTTAGTCTTAGACAAGTCAAACAAGAAGTAGTGTAATTAATTACTGAAGAAGTTATCATACAAATCAACGCAGCCATAGATAAAATTAGACTTACCATGAAGCGGTGCGTGAGGTGCGAAGGGGTGGAACCAGACTGGAATGGCTTTTGTTGGGGGGTTGGCATTGGTCCGTCATAGAAAGGTCTTTGGGTGGTTGATACTGGCAGAACTGGAATGCTACCATCTTGGTCATTGTCATCATCTTTTTCAAGATTGGAATTAACTTTCATCAGTGCAGTATCTAGAAGGTAAAACTTTAATATCAGAGAATTACAATGGCAGATGAGATAGAAAACAATTAAAGAAAACACTAAAAACTGTGTAGTGTGATAAAACAGAGGCCATATTTGAACAGAGGATGTAGGTAAGACTCAATAAAACACTATCAGATCCTGAAAAAACATTATAAGAGCCAGTTCATTCTGTACCTAGTGAGTTCTCATCATCCTCTATTATTGCCCCTCGGTGTCTAGGATGGCCTGAAGCTAGCATGAGGTCGTCATCATCATCATCTTCCTCATTAGATACGACCTTTGGAGATGACCGTGGCTCAATCAGGTCTGTGTTTAAAAAGTCATCATCTTCATCAAAAAGATCATTGTAGTCCTTTGTCACTGCACTGGAGACCTAAAGTGAAATAACAGTCCTCAAAGAGCATTTTTCTGAACCTGGCATTCAGAAATTGGATTAGCTAATAACCAAACCAAACACGGGCTGAGTCTGCTAGAGCTTTGAGTTTTTATGTGCTCAGTCAAAATAAGAATGATTGCTTAACCAATACAGATGAGGGTTAAGTAATATTTTTATTACCTTGCCACTTGATTTCTTTCCATCTCTATTACAAACATTCTCAAGCAGCCCCAGATTTCCTTCAGTGTCTGTATATGCTATTTGCCCACCTTTGGGGTGCCATGCCAGCCCACAAATGGTGTAACCTTTCTCATGTTTCATCCTAAAAACAAAAAATGTTTTTAAGCTTCTTAAGGTAGGAACCTTCATAAGTGTATTCTGCAAAGTTCTAGTGCTCCTTGGCACTATAAAACAACATATAGATAAATGTAGCAACAACAAAATTAAAAGGTGCAGAGAAGGGCTACTACAATGATTAGAGAAATGGAGAAACTGCCTTATGACAAGTATCAGAGGGGTAGCCGTGTTAGTCTGAATCTGTAAAAAGCTTATGCCCCAATACTTCTGTTAGTCTTAAAGGTGCCACAGGACCCTCTGTTGCCTTATGACAGGAGACTTAAGGAGCTTGGCTTGTTTAGCTAAAAAAAAAACAAAGGCTGAGGGAAGATATGATTGCTCTCTATAAATACATTAGTGGGATAAACAACAGGAAGGGAAAAGAGTTATTTAAGTAAAGGGCTAATGTTGGCACAAGAACATATGGATATAAACTGGCCATCAACAAGATTAGGCTTGAAATTAGACAAAGATTTCTTACCGTCAGAGGAGTAGTGTTCTGGAACAGCCTTTCAAAGGGAGTAGTGTGGGCAAAAAAAACTAACTTGTTTCAAGACTGAGCTTGATAAATTTATGGAGAAGATGGTATGATGAGGTTGCCTCCAATGGCATACAGCACATCCACGACTGCTATTACCAAATATCTCCAAGGGCCACAAATGGGACTTTAGATGGGGAGAGTTCTGGGGGAGAGAATTTTTTCCCATGTGTCTCGCTGGTCAGACTCGCTCACATGCTCAGGGTCTAACTGATCGCTGTATTTGGGATTGGGAAGGAATTTTTCCCCAAGGTCAGATTGATAGAGATCCACAGTGGGTTTCGCCTTCCTCTGCAGCATGGGTCACTTGCTGGTTTGAACTAGAGTAAATGGTGGATTCTCTGTAACTTGAACTCTTTAAAAATCAAGATCTGAGGACTTCAATAACTCGGCCAGAAGTTATAGGCCTATTGCAGGAGTGGAGGGTGGGGAGAGGGCCAGATCTGTGGCCTGTGATGTGCAGGAAGTCAGTCTAGATCAGGAATACTCAATTAGATTTACCCATGGGCCAATTTGAGAATTTTATGACAAGAGGCAGGCCATTAGTGCAGAAGGCTAACAACACAGAACAAAACTTCAGCTGCCACTAAATAAAGACATAAGTATTAGTGTTTCTTTTAACAAAATGTATAAATCAACATGATTGCCAGAAACAAAGGTAATATCTAATGGGAGAAGTGACATTGACGATCTCTGGCAAGCTTTGTGAAGAGTGTTTTGTAGGAGGTCAGGGCAAGGCACACGCACTGTTGAAGATGCTCATCTGTCAGGCAATTGCAACGTTGTTTTTTTATAATGTTCATGGTAGAAAACCCAGATTCGCAGAGGTATGTTGATCCAAACATTGTTAAAAGATAGATGGCTAGATCCTGGCTATTCTGAAACTGCTCAGCATATTGAGTCCAGAAATCACAAGTCCCACTTCTCTGAATTTTGCCTTCAAGACATCTGAGCTCTGGTGCCTTACAATTTCTAACTGAAGGGAACCTTCATCAATTAAATCAAGAATGTTCTTTGCTTTAGAAGGGCAAGGTCCATCAGCAGAAACAACAAACAGATGACATAAATAAAAGCAAATCCATTGGAATTTTAAAATTCTCAAATCACATTTTAAAATTTTCAATCAGATTGCTTAGGAATTCTTGGATCGTTTTCATTGAAGTTTCATCTGTAACAACAACATGCAATGTGGGAAAATGCAGCATT
This sequence comes from Malaclemys terrapin pileata, assembly GCF_027887155.1. Taxonomy (NCBI): domain Eukaryota; kingdom Metazoa; phylum Chordata; order Testudines; family Emydidae; genus Malaclemys; species Malaclemys terrapin. The sequence continues at coordinate 144,192,773 of NC_071508.1, read as the reverse complement.
TCCCGTTAAGTCTGTCTGAAAGATTTCACGATTCCTCTGAAAGGCACACACCTTTTCAAACAGATCCCCGACACTGCTTGCATGGCCTTGGAGCTGCAAGCTGAGGGAATTCAAGTGACCAATAATATCGTACAGAAAAGTTACCTGTGACATAGAGGAGACATCATTTATAAATTCCAGGAACTCGCAAGCCTTGGTATTGTGGTTTGAAAGAAATTTTATTATTTCTTTTTGAAGTGCACAACACTTCTCCAACATGCACCTCCTACTTAACCAGTGAATGTCGTTGTGCTGCAACAGGTCACTGTATTCAGCTGAAACGTCTTGTAAAAAAAAGCTTTAAAAAGACTATGTTGCAAGCTAGAAGTTGAGTGTATGTAGTTCATTAATGTCATCACAATACCCATTGTCTGGGGACTTGGAAAAAAAAAAAAACAATTTACTGCATAGGACAGTCTGGTGAATGAAGCAGTGAAGTGTATTTAATGAAGGGTGTATCGCTGCCAAACGTGAAGCAAAGCCCTTTTCTTTCCCTGCCAATCTGTAACAATCAAATTTACTTTCTGCAGATTTAAACCATTTTTTTCAAAAAAGCCTTTTACCTTTTCAAAAATGATCTCTCCTGTGGAGTAGGATTCTAATGATTTTAAGCACAAAAATTCTCCCTTGAAAATTTCACCATTATAAAATCTAACAAGCAGTGATAGCTGGACAGTTTCACTTAAATCGCTTGATTTGTCCACTGAAAGAGACATGTATTTGGCATTTTTTAAATCAGAAAGAAGTGCCGACAAACAATCCTCGTAAATTACCTCCAATCTTTGCACTGCCGTGGAATCAGACAGGAGAATTTGCTTCATATGGTTCACATTGTCATCTTTGTTTTTATCTCTGGCAAAAAGCTCCTCCAGCATTTCCAATGGCATTTCTTCAAAAGCTTGGCACCCAAGAAAGGGTTTTTCTTTTTAGCTAGTACCAATATTACCCGAAGAGAAGCAGCTGTTGCTTTTTCCTGTAGTCGCTGATGTTGTGAGAATGACATTTGAAATGTGATACGAAGACTTCAGATTTTCAATTTTGTCACGTCTTGCAACACTGCCAGGAGGCTAGGCCGCGTTGAAGTTACTGTGCTTTGATTCAAAGTGTCACCTCACACTGATGACCTTACAGATGGATACAGTGGTTTGGCATATTAAACGCAAAGGTTTTGCGTTTAAACGAGGAAAATCAGCTGTCCAGTTTGGGTTAAAAGCTTGGTTTTTGCTGTCGACTTTGCAATGTTTACTCCCACTCGCATTCATTTTTGGCTTCGTTTCCATCATTAATGAAAAAATGGGCAGCATCCTAGCTCAATCATAGCCAATGCTATCATGAGAACTTAGGATCCGGTAAGCAGTGCTTAATTTGTGCCAGGGAATGCTGGGGCTCAGCCCTGGCACCTCCGGACTCCCAGCCAGCAGCTGCCCAGCTCCGGCTGCCCAGCTCTTAAGGCAGCGCCATTGTCAGCAGCAACGCAGAAGAGTGGCACTACCATGCCACCCTTACCTCTGTGCCGCTGCTGGTGGCAGCGCTGCCTTCAGAGCTGGGCACCCAGCCCGTAGCTGCCCCTCTCCAGTCGCTTAATTTGTGCCAGGACTTGCTGGGGCTGAGTCACCTCAGGCAAATTAAGCATTGCAAGTAAATTACTTACTAAGTATCAGGGGGCAGCCGAGTTAGTCTGTATCCACAAAAACAACAAGGAGTCCGGTGGCACCTTAAAGACTAACAGATTTATTGGGGAATAAGCTTTCATGGGTAAATAAATCTGTTAGTCTTTATGGTGCCACTAGACTCCTTGTTACTTACTAAGGAAATCACAGGCAAAGGATAGGCAGCGGAACATATTTTTAAGGTGAGCTGGCGGGTTATACAGGAAGTTTTGTCAGGCCTGCAGGCCGCCTACTGAGTATCACTGGTCTAGATGATCACGATGGTCCCTTCTGGCCTCAAAGTCTATGAAGTGAAGTGAAGTTAGCAGAAATATGTAATATAGCACCTAAAAGTTCTTCTTTTCGTATGAAGAAAATCAATTAGAGTTTTAAAACAATTAATAAATCAGAATTATATTCATGAAATGATAATTTCCCACTGTAGGTGGAAAAAGAGAAGTAATTCCCCAGCAGACATGTCCTTTTGAATTGTCCAGTTACAATAGCACACACAGCTGCTCTCGTGAATCATATTTGACTAATTAGCCCTTTGCCTCAAATGTCAAATGGATTAAGTCTCCTCTCTCCCTTTGTTCTCATGTAAGTGTCCTTCTATGAATCATCAGTGTATAATCTTCCTGGGCTCCTAACATGTATTTTAAAAGTAATAATCATGTTTCTTATCTGACTTATTCACATGCAAAACCCCTCCCTCCTCCTCACTTCATCATACTTATGGAACAGAGATACTTTACTAACAAGACAGTAGCACAATCAGGTTCTGCCTTTTCTCCTTTGGGGCAAAGGAGAAAAAGATTCATCAAGGAGTCAACCACTCTATTTCCCCACTTCCTGTTTTAAGTATCCCATTCTTGAAAAAATGCATCACAAGAGCCATTGTTCTTGCCCTTTCGGGAGGCTCAAAGCTATAGTCCCCTCACAGCCTGTCACAACACTACTCTTTATAAATTAACCGAAGGATGAAGGTGAGTAATAAAATGCATCACCTTATCCACTGAGGGCTAGATAGTGGTATTTAGTCATAAACTCACACTCGGGTCCCTGCCCCAGAAGAATTGCCAGGAGGCATTCTGACTCAAAGTGAGAATACCTCCCAGAGAGGTTATCCTGAGAGGAAAGCATGGTGCACACTGCACACTGTGTGTACATGTGTGATGATACCTTGGCTTTGCCTACTCCCCTCCCTCTTTCTGGGAAGTTGCTCCTGGTGAGGGGAAGAGGTAAAGTATCTCAAGCAGCCCCTGAGCTCCCTTGAGTGCACGAGAAAGTGGAATTTTTTGTAAATCTAAATATATATCTTTTTAAGAGCTTTCTATAAGAAAATTATGTATCTATTTACATGGACAAAGTCTAAAAATAAGGGATAAGAAAAAACTCCCCTTTGTAAAAACAATAGATAAATATTTATATATTGTATGGAAAGCAATGAATACCTCTCCACGCACTCCTGGGTGTCCACGTTCCAAACTGCTATACAACCATCGACACTTCCAGCTGCCACATACTGTCCGCAGGGAGACCAGGTCACAATACTCAGAGTCTAGGGAAAGTAGACATTACTATTAGTTGCGTGCTGACAATGTTCTTGGTCCTGTATAGTAAAATAGACATCTATGAAAAAGATTAAGAACTTTTAGCAAACTGTATCCAGCTGTCCGTGGGAGGATTTTTTGCTACCCTCGTATAAGAGCCACTCTTTAAAAATCAGCACATTTTTTTATTCCTTTTCATTCAGAGTACTTATTTTTAGTCACTTCATGCTGTAGAGAAGTGCAACAAAGTCTGAGTTTTTCAAATGTCCTGCAACACATGGACAGAAGTAAAATGCATTTTGCAACTGCAAAAAGCAACCATTTTAGGTGGAGTTATGTACGCATAAAAGACTGTTTTATATTTTAATATTTGAAAGACTATTAAGATCTGTTCCATTGACGATTCTCCCAGTGATTTACACATGTACTGTACCAAGACTCTTGTAGGCCTAGGTACACATATATCTAAATTACTATGTAGGTGAATTAGCATTCTTCTACCCAGCGATCTCCAAAGACGTGATGTTATAAGACAGAGGATAGCAAAGTTGCTATTTCCCTACTATGTAGGCAGATTTCAATTCATCAAAATATAGAGTAGAATAATGAAATCTCTACTATGCAAGCAAGCAAAGAAATATTTCTAACAGTTCTTTTTGTATGAAATCTATTTGGAACAAACATCTGGAACAGATGTTCCCAAACTCAGGCCCACAGAGATCTGGCTGGTTACATGGTGCTGTCTCTCCTCTTGATTTTCTACCACATTGCATCCAAGGATACTTCAAAACACTTTATATAGAAAAGTAATATTAGGAAAGTATCTAAACTACTGCTGTAGATTCCACAAGATTGCAAATGAGAGGGAAATTGACCTGGAGGGTAAATGTCCATGAGACAATTTCTAAGAGGATGTGTTTCACCCTATGACAAAGTTTGCAAACCTATGATTTAGGGCACGCACTTACCTGAGTAATGAAATTATCTGAAAGATCAAATTGATTATCCCAAGTTTCTCTTCTGTACAGTTTAACAACTTTCTCAACTGGAACTGCTAGTAACTATTTAGGGGGGAAAAAAGTGTTAATTTAGGACAAATCAAATTTAAACAGTTTATTTTTATTTCACGTTTCCTGTCCCATTCAAATAAGGCTAATTACAGCAGCCAGCAAGCAGTGTAGTTCCTTTATTCAGAAGGGATATTATAGTTGTAACTGCCAAAACAGCCAATCTGACACAGTATCTTTTAATTAGCATCTCAACATTGTTGATTGATACAATAAAGACAGATAAAACATTGTGAATTATATTGGAAATTTCAAGAAACCGTAAGTAAGCATATTTGAGCACAGCAGTTTGTATTTTAATCTGCATTTATTTCTGGCAGAAGGATGAAGAGGCTGACCACTGACCCTGAAAATTACAGAAATTCTAACTTTTGGAACAGCTAGCAAAATTTATAAATAGTTTTCAACTGCTTATAAATAAAACTTCCCCCCCATGGACCCCTTCAAAAGTTGATATCTATAAAACCTTTTGAGCTGATTTATTAATATCTTATACTTATATTGTAGATAATATTTTATATATAAATCTTTGAATATTTGATTCCTAAACAGGATAATTTCACCCAATTCAAAGAGTACAAAAAAACAAGGAAAAAAACAAAGTTATTGCCAGTCACCCCATAGACTACTGTAGGTCAAAGTACTTCTTACATTATGTCTAAATAAGAAAAATAATACATTTGTTTACATTTCAAAATATGAATGCAATATAGATTGTTCTGCCAATCAAAATTGTTACTGTTTTAGAGTTGTATACAAATTGTATACCTGTAGAGCAACGTGCAAATCTAATGGACTGTAAGTGATATTGAAGCAGGCACAAAAGGGTGATACATGGTCTTCTGCACCACTTAAGCCTCCTGGCACCAGAGCTAGTGGACATGGGCTAAGAGACTCTACATAAAGCCTCAGAACAAGATGGCCTGAAGTGGATTATTCAGACAAGGTTTGTGAGGGGACAATGGAAATGCACTTATGCAGATCCAGTGGATGGGAACCCCAACATGGGGTGTAGAAGTTGCAACCATTTTTTCAGATCATAAGCTGGAAGAGAGGTTTTCCCGTATCTCCCACTTTCACTTAGCTCCCTGTCCAAAGCCCCTTTACTATGGCTATGTACAGGGTAAGTGTCACATTATATATACATTTTATTTGTAATGTAACAATCAGCACTTCTTCATTCACACTAAAATCAATTTTATTCTTCTGTTGAAAAGACAGTAACTTATTATTTAAAAGGCTTGTTTATTTATTCAATAGAAATTATTCACAGTATAAAGTTTACTTACATGAAAGAACGACTGAACCACTTTGATACCTAGTAGTGAACAAAGAAGTTATTTCCCCACCAACAGGGTTCCTTCCTGTTCAGCATAACTTGAATATATAATACTGTATCAGGCTGACAGCTGGAGTATTGCCAGCCTCACTTTGGCACTGGCTATACAGTACTTTAACAAGTATCCATTTCCAGGTTTTGTTGTTTTTTTTTTTAAATAATTTCATCAAACAAACTTTTCTTATTTTTTGGTGTTGGGATATGGATTGGCCTGGATTAAATTCCGTTGTTAACAATCAATGTGCCAACTACTCGCAGAGAGAGGACTAATACAGACAGCAAAACAATGTGTCACTTACCTTCCCACTTTTAGGCTGCCAGGCAAGCCTACATATTGATTTAGCATTTATCACATCGTTACACTTCTGCAGCAGTGGCCAGCTTGTCACGCATGTCTGAAAACAGAATATTTAGGAACTAGGTTCTCTACATTGCAATTGCAAAAATCCTTCGGTATTATAAAAAAGAAAGTCTTAAAAGTGGAGTGTGGGGAAAAGAGGTAATTATACTAGAATTGTGGAAGGGAGTAATATCTCTCACCCAAATATGATAGTAAGTCTGTCTTACTATTATTATTATAAAAAACCATGCCCAGGTTTTATAACTTAGTGAAAATATTTTTATAAAAGTATAGCTACTTATAAAATATAGCATAATGTCTCAGACCAAACGCAAACCTTTCATTTTTAGTTAAATGTGGTACAAATCAGATTGGTTATTCTACCTGATTAATACTTTGTAAAACCACAATGATTTTAATAGGGTTGGACAGGGTGTGTGTCAAGGCAGGATTTGACCACAGCAATAAAAAAAGGGTTGTATTGTTGTGCCCCATATTACTGCTTATACATTAAAATGCAAATCACAGCTATGATCTCAAAACATTGCATACGAAAAGTTACAGTACCAGCATAGCTATACGAAAGGCATCCACAATCATAGATTCTAATGCTAGGTCTGACAATTTAGGTATGTATTTGTCTTAAAAATTAGCAAATCACAAGGATACTACTCAATCCTGCAATCAGCCCATGTATAATTACTCCCATTTGGAGTCCCATTGTAGAGTCAATGGGACTTAAGCAAAAGTAATTCTAGACACAACTCTGCAGGATTGGGCCCTAACTCCGGAGAACTACATTATTATGAGCTTTTGTTAGCATTAAACCTACAAATTAGATTTCATCTGAATTAGGATTTTAAAAATATTTATCTTTTCCATTTATTGCCAATACACCAATTCTGACACATCCAAAGACAAAACGCATTCTTTTAGTTAAGACCATTCTTTTGTAAAATACACACAGTAAAATCTAAGGTTTAACTCCAAAAGATTAGCATTTTACCTGATCTGAGATTTTCCATACTCTGACAGACCCATCACAGCTTGCTGATGTCTATATAAGAAAGAGTAGTTTTTAAAATGTCATCAACAATTCGCAGTAAAAGTAGCAAAAGTCATGCTTAAAAGCTTAAGAGGTGTACAGCCAGCAATATAGACACATACTATATGAACAGCCTTTAAACAAACTCACAATAAATTGTATATGATTTATATTTTTTATATTAAATAAAATATAAATCATCGTTTGAAAATATATGAAACTCTTGTTCATTCCAAAGCTTCTGTATTTACAAATTCTTATCAATGAAATACTTAAAATTAGATGTCATTTTTTTTTTTAAAAAAATCAACATTTTGTTTTAAATTATATTAGTGGATCAACTTCTCCTCTCAGCAGTAAGGACAATACAAAAATTTCACATTGAGAATGTACATGTAGGAAAGTAAAGCTAAGGTTATTGGAGACAGTTTGATATTCACAAGATCCTTTTGATGGGCCATGCTCAGTAGACAAATTAAAAAGAAAAATGACCTCTGTGCCTCTGGACCATTTTATGATTGAAGATCCCATAAGAAACATAAAATATGAACTGCTGGAGGAAAAAGTAATACAAGGTAGAAAGTGACAGGAAAATGTTTTACCAGAAAAGCATCTTGGGGATCAAAAGACAGACTTAGGACAGGGGCATCATGTCCTCTGAATGTTTTCTGTTGGCTGCTATCTGTCACCTCCACAACTTTGACCATAAAATCACTGCAGATGAGAGAAATGCACTTAATTAACCAGATTATTTTAATACTGACTGGCAGGCCTTTATTCTGCTTTGATTGAAGTAAATGTGAGTTCTATCTTATTGATCATTGAGGGATAGGGTGCTTTTTTAATCACACTTATCACTGTAGAATCTATGCAAAAATATAAGTCTTGCCATTTACTGCAACGGGAGCAGAAGCAGGCCATCAATATCAGAATAGAATAACTTTTCCCCTAAATTAAAGAGGAAATGGAATGCTTTAATAAGAAATCATGTATGTATCATAGTCACACCAACCCACTCCATATTAATAACTATATTATTATGTAATTTTAGACTAATATCACCTAAATCTGTATTTTGGCTATTGAAAAGTAGATATTTATATTTTATCATTACCACAACTGATTGACTTATCTTGTTAAATAGCTGCTATATATGCATATTAAGCTTGTTTGCTAAAAATTGTTATGAAACTTTAAAATATTTCATTGAAAGAATGCATTAGCTAATTTTCAAATATCTGGATTTTTTCAGTATTATAGATTCATAGATTCTAGGACTGGAAGGGACCTCGAGAGGTCATTGAGTTCAGTCCCCTGCCTGCATGACAGGACCAAATACTGTCTAGACCATCCCTGATAGACATTTATCTAACCTACTCTTAAATATCTCCAGAGATGGAGATTCCACAACCTCCCTAGGCAATTTATTCCAGTGTTTAACCACCCTGACAGTTAGGAACTTTTTCCTAATGTCCAACCTAGACCTCCCTTGCTGCAGTTTAAGCCCATTGCTTCTTGTTCTATCCTTAGAGGCTAAGGAGAACAAGTTTTCTCCCTCCTCCTTATGACACCCTTTTAGATCCCTGAAAACTGCTATCATGTCCCCTCTCAGTCTTCTCTTTTCCAAACTAAACAAACCCAATTCTTTCAGCCTTCTTTCATAGGTCATGTTCTCAAGACCTTTAATCATTCTTGTTGCTCTTCTCTGGACCCTCTCCAATTTCTCCACATCTTTCTTTAAATGCAATGCCCAGAACTGGACACAATACTCCAGCTGAGGCCTAACCAGCGCAGAGTAGAGCGGAAGAATGACTTCTCATGTCTTGCTCACAACACACCTGTTAATACATCCCAGAATCATGTTTGCTTTTTTTGCAACAGCATCACACCGTTGACTCATATTTAGCTTGTGGTCCACTATAACCCCTAGATCCCTTTCTGCCGTACTCCTTCCTAGTCAGTCTCTTCCCATTCTATATGTGTGAAACTGATTTTTCCTTCCTAAGTGGAGCACTTTGCATTTGTCTTTGTTAAACTTCATCCTGTTTACCTCAGACCATTTCTCCAATTTGTCCAGATCATTTTGAATTATGACCCTGTCCTCCAAAGCAGTTGCAATCCCTCCCAGTTTGGTATCATCCGCAAACTTAATAAGCGTACTTTCTATGCCAATATCTAAGTCGTTAATGGAGATGTTGAACAGAGCTGGTCCCAAAACAGACCCCTGCGGAACCCCACTTGTTATGCCTTTCCAGCAGGATTGGGAACCATTAATAACAACTCTCTGAGTACGGTTATCCAGCCAGTTATGCACCCACCTTATAGTAGCCCCATCTAAATTGTATTTGCCTAGTTTATCAATAAGAATATCATGCGAGACCATATCAAATGCCTTACTAAAGTCTAGGTATACCACATCCACAGCTTCTCCCGTATCCACAAGACTCGTTATCCTATCAAAGAAAGCTATCAGATTGGTTTGATACGATTTGTTCTTTACAAATCCATGCTGGCTATTCCCTATCACCTTACCACTTTCCAAGTGTTTGCAGATGATTTCCTTAATTACTTGCTCCATTATCTTCCCTGGCACAGAAGTTAAACTAACTGGTCTGTAGTTTCCTGGGTTGTTTTTATTTCCCTTTTTTTTTTTTTTTTTTTTTTAATAGATGGGCACTATATTTGCCCTTTTCCAGTCTTCTGGAATCTCTCCCGTCTCCCATGATTTTCCAAAGATAATAGCTAGAGGCTCAGATACCTCCTCTATTAGCTCCTTGAGTATTCTCTAGTCCATAATTAAGAATACTATCAACTTTTAGGCCCCACAATAGCATCTTCACCCAGCATTGTCCCACACACTTAAAAAATAATGTAAAATTTAGAAGTACTTGAACAGATGTTTCTGATGTATGAAAAAAATAGAACACTAGTTAGAAACACCTGAGTCTCAAATTCAGTGGGGAATATATTTTAATGGTTGACATATGAACCACTTAAAATCAGAATTATAATGCACTTCCCTACAAATATCTCAATACCACTAGAGAATTGCAATCTACATAATCATTAAATAAATCTAACCCTGGGCATCAATCCTGCAGTCTTAAGCATAATCACAACTCTTTTCAGGATCACAGCCACAGTTTCTGCAAGATACCAAGGGCTTGTCTACACTGGATGGCAAAGCACTTTAAGGGGTGTGATTTGTAGAGTGCTCTAAGGCAGGGGTGACCAACCTGTGGCTCCAGAGCCACGTGCAACTCTCCAGAAGTTACTATGTGGCTCCTCGTATAGGCACCAACTCCGGGGCTGGAGCTACAGGTGCCAACTTTCCAATGTGCCGGGGGGTGCTCACTGCTCAACCCCGGGCTCTGCCACAGGCCCTGCCCCCACTCCACCCCTTCCTGCCCCCTCCCCTGAGCCTGCAGTGCCCTCACTCCTCCCTCTTCCTCCCAGAGCCTCCAGCATGCCACGAAACAGCGGATTGGGAAGTGGGGGGGATGGAGGGGGAAGCACTGATCGTCGGGGCTGCTGGTGGGCAGGAGGGAGGTGCTGGGAGCGGGGTAGGGGAGCTGATGGGGGGCTGCTGACGTATTACTGTGGCTCTTTGACAATGTACATTAGTAAATTCTGGCTCCTTCTCAGGCTCAGATTGGTCACCCCGGTGTTGAACTCTAGCTGCCCACCATAGACCCTGCTGGTACACTCTAAAAGGTACCTAGTTTGCATTAAAGGGGACAAAGTAGTCCCTCACTCTAGCACGGTATACACAGGGCAGTTAGAGCACAACGTTACAGAGCTCTTCAGATCACACCCCAGTGGAGTGCTTTGCCTCGCTATGTAGACAAGCCCTGAATATTTTAGTCTAACACAAAAAATAGCCATAGTAAGAAGTGTATAAGTTGTATTCATTCATATCCATATTACTACTCATGTTAGTATCTTTAGAACATGCCCTGCAACTTTAAAACGGAACAGTTGACGAAATTTACCTTTTAAACAGGGAGGGAGGCAGCTCAGAGCCGCAGCCCAGCCACGATAAGAGCCGGGCGGGCAGCTGTGCCGAGCTGCGGGGGACCCTCCACCTGCCTTGGGTGGGGGGCCCAAACAGCCCCCAGCTCCTGTCCCTGCCCCCCACCCAGGGAAGGTGGAGGACCCCAGGCTCCCTATAGCTGACAGCGTTGTCTTCCCAATCCGGCTCCGGCCAGGGGGGCGGCTCGGAGCTGCAGCCTGGCCACAGTAAGAGCCGGGAGGGCAGCTATGGGGAGCTGTGGCGGACCCTCCACCTGCCCTGGGCATGGAGCCCGAGCAGCCCCTGACCCTTGTTCCTGCCCCCAGGCCTCCCGACCAGGGCAGGTGGAGGATCCACGCCACGGTTCCTCACAGCTGCCCACCTGCTCTTACCGTCAAAGCCCTGCGCGGCAAACAAAATTTGTATCCGCATCCACGCTGGTATCTGCAGAAATGGTCCAAGGATATAAAGCAGATACCCGGGGATTTGCAGGGCTCTATCCATATGTTCTGCATTTAAGTGGAATGTACTGTCAACTCACAAGTTCTAGACTTAAAGTAATCATTGAGAGACTTGTGACAATTATGTATGGGCATTTGCGTTTGCAGTACTGGGTCCTTAAACTGTTAACAATACTATGATTCTTAATACAAAGTTAGTAACTAAAGCCCTGATCCTGAAATGAGCTCCATATGGGTGAACCCTTGTGCCTTCGCAAAGTAAGTCCCTGAAGAATATAAATTACATCTGGAAACTTGATGTTGTGGGGCAGTTATTTATGTGGCCCCAACCTCTCCCATAAAAGTTTTTCTTAATGGCCTCCTCCATTTGACCGTTTTCGTCTATGAAGACCTTTTGAGGCATTGTAAAATCTTCACAAAATGCAGATTAATTAGATGGCATTGCGAACAAAAGTCACATCCCAGGAAGTTGCTAATGTTCCAAATTTAGTGTGGCTATTGGCTTGTCCTGCATCAAGATCAAATTACCTGGATCCAGCAGCAATTTTAGTACCATCCCTGTTAAAGACAACATGGTTTGCATTCGTGGTGAAACGAGTCAGGATGCCATCAGGAGCTCCTTCGGGGAATGTATGAATCTGGACAGTATTGTTAGATACTGCAGTAACAAGTCTTCCATTCTACAAATAAAACAAATAAACTCTGGAATCAGTGGGTTAAAGAAAAATATTTTAGTCCAAGGAACAGAAAGCCAGTGATCTTTCCATATATAATCTTGAGTAGTTCCACAAGAGCTTCTGGTTTTAAAAAGGAGCAGTAGCTGGGAAATGTTCCTGACAGCTATATTTCTTCCTCTTCCCTCTCCTGCCCTCACCCACAAAAGAAATTAACAGAAACCAAGGAGAAAATTTTCAATTAACAAGTACAACCCTCCACACTTCAATGTTTTTAATTTGATAATATTACTTAACTATCTTCCTTAAACCAGTGGTTCTCAACCAGGGGTACAAATACCCCTGGGGGTACGCAGAGGTCTTCTGGGGGTCATCAACTCTAGACATTTACCTAGTTTTACAACAGGCTACATAAAAAGCACTAGCGAAGTCAGTACAAACTAAAATTTCATATAGACAAATGAGAAAGGAAGCAATTTTTCAGTAATAGTATGCTGTGACACTTTTGTATTTTTTATGTCTGATATCGTAAGCACGTAGTTTTTAAGTGAGGTGAAAACAAATCAGACTCCTGAAAGGCATACAGTAGTCTGGAAAGGTTGAGAACCACTGCCTTAAGCTATTTAAACAAGTTACTCCTTTAGGCCCCAATCCTGTAAAGATGTATTCACATGCTTAAATATTTGCTCTGTGAGCAGCCCCACTGGCTTCAGTGGGACTTCTCACAGTGCATAGTTACGCATGTGAATAGGTCTTTACAGGATCAGGGCCTTAGACCCAGGGTTGTCCCTAGCTATTCTAGGGCCCTACACAGCCCCCCCCCCGTGGGCAGTGCTGGCAAGGAGCGGGCCCCAGACCTCCGCGGGGGGGAGGGGGAACTTGGGGGACAGTGGGGAACCACCCCCCAGCATTCACCAGCGGCGCGGCTGGGGCCGGGTCTGCACTTCCCACCGCCGGGTGCTGGCTGCTGCAGCGCTCAGGAGAGTGGGCAGGGGCGGGAAGAGGCGGGGCTGGAGCAGAGCAGGGAAGGAGCGGGGGTGGAGGCCATGGGGAAGAGCCGCAGCAGGGGCTGAAGCAGCACGCAGCTGCGCAGGGCACCAGGAAATTTGGTGCCCTACACAGCTACATGCTTTGCGTATGGGTAAGGACGGCCCTGCTTAGAGCCTTGTGTCTTTACTAAAATAGTGAGCGTGAGAGTCAAGGAATGGCACTAATGAGCTCTAAAGAGATCCATTCTATCCTCTACACCTGGAAAAAGGGGATTATGAGGCCTTAACTGTGGAGAGTATGAAGCAGGAAAACAAGGAGGAATTCTCAGAGTTTTGATAGAGAAAAAAAGCTCACTTCCCAAAGGAAAAAAGTATAATCAAAATATACAGGCAGTCCTCGAACTTACGACACAATTGGCTCCTGAAAGTCATGTCAAATTGAAAATGTCTTAACTCGAATTTCCCATAGGAACGTCTGATCGAGCGTCGTAAAGTCGAAACACGATGACAATTTATAAACGTTGTAAGTGCCGTTTGTCGTAACTCGCACGTCGTAAAGTTGAGAACTGCCTGTATTTGGTTTTTATGTGCCACATGATCATGAGAGGGCGCCCTTGTCCCAAATTTCACAGACTAAATGCCATTAAGGAAAGCTTGATGGTTTGTCAGCCATAGTTTAACAAATGGCCAGTTTGCAGAAATACAAACCAGAAGATCACAACATTAATCTTTCCAATATTCCCTATTCAGAATTCCAAATGAATATATATGGTCAAGTGACATGGCAAATTTTACGGCAATCTTTTATGTTTATAGAAAAAATCTATTGTTAAGGGGAAAATGTATCATCCCTCTTCACGTTTGTGTGGCAGCAGGTTCAACAAATAATTTAAGTTATAGGCTATATAAAATACATAATTACAGCTGCCATGCATATTTCTCTCCAAAAGCAGAGTTACATAAAGTTTATGTTCAAAAATATAAATATTACAAAAATTATATATGCAGCAACACTCAGACTAGATAATCTGATGTGTGTTAAGAGATATCAATCAGACTGTACTTAACTGACTCAGACCTACTTCAAATTAAAAACCTTTTTTCCTTAAAGATAAATTATTTATGAGTGAATTAAGAATTAAATCTAATTTTTAAAACAAAATTACTGGAGTTAAGTCTTGGAAAATGTTTTTGAAACTCATGCTAACAAACTCAGACATACATTTTTGAAAGCAGTGGGCTATTTAATCCGAAAAAATAAAATCAGTATTCCTCAAAATTTTCCTGTTTTAGTAAATTTGTCTTGATAACATTGAGTTTTTGCTTATATAGTCAAATGTAGTCATTTTTTTTAATACACATATATCAATAATTGCTTACTCATTCCCCCCAAAAAGTTACCAAAATTTGATAGCAGATTTATTATTAAAAAAAAAGCATGTATCACTGCAAACTTGTATGCCACAAAAACTGTTTTCTATTTGAAGATTAATTACAAACTCCTGGGATAATTCTCTCATTTTCAAAAGATGCTGTAAAATGAGAGGACATTTCAGATTTTATACAAAAAACAAAACCCGAAGTATTTATGTAATACATTTTAATGTAGCATAAGAATAGCTTCAGACAAAGGAATTACTATGAAAATTCTCAAGACAAATATGTGAAGTTTTCAAAAGATGCATTAATGATGTACAGTTGACACCTGTTATAAGTGATGTAAGTCATCCTTATTTTAATTATCATATCCAAATAATCACTCCATCCATATTTATAAAAATATGAACTTCCTTCATAATGGATACAGCAAGTTATATTAGGCACTTTATGCTAGAGCAGATCAGTTAGATTACTAGAATAGGTTCTAATCAGCACTCCCACAAACTACTACTATTTGCAGTGGAAGAAGAATTCAAGATTCAATTTCTCTCTTACCTTTGAAAAGGTCAGAGAACCATCTTTTGGATACCCAAAAATCTTTAAAGCCAGACACCCAATGATTAGCAAGGGCACCATTAGGAAATGACTTCTGGAATGTAATTTTTGATCCATATAGCCAAATGACCACTACAAAGTCTGAGCATCATAATTAAATTACACTGTATATTAAAAATAATTTTCTGTTTCAGTTTCTCTAAGAGAGTTTAAAATCATGAAGTCAGAATATCCCGATGCGAAGAAGTGATAGATATGTACATTAGAGAAACTCAGGATGAGGAAAACTTCTGTAGTTCTTTACCCCACTGAATGGGGTAAGGAATAAATTGTCAAATCAATATACTCTAAAGCAGCGGTCAGCAACCTTTCAGAAGTGGGGTGCCGAGTCTTCATTTATTCACTCTAATTTAAGGTTTCGCATGCCAGTTATAAATTTTAATGTTTTTAGAAGGTCTCTTTCTATAAGTCTATAATATATAACTAAACTATTGTTGTATGTAAAGTAAATAAGGTTTTTAAAATGTTTAAGAAGCTTCATTTAAAATTAAATTAAAATGCAGAGCCCCCCAGACTGGTGGCCAGGACCCAGGCAGTATGAGTGCCACTGAAAATCAACTCGTGCCATAGGTTGCCTACCCCTGCTCTAAAGCATTTTAAAGTTCTTGAATGATTTATCTAAACTATAAACCAGATAGACATGTTCAACCAATTAGATGTTTCTAGTGATTCAACACGAATCTCTCTTTTGGGAACAGATGTCAGTAGATATGGGGGTAAAATGATATTTAAAGTAAACTGATCAATTTTTAATGGCTTTAATACCTTCACCTAACCACATTGGTGAAGTGCAGTCACTTTTGCAGTTTGTGCAAGGCACAACTGCAAACTATTCTAAGGCAAAGGAAAGATAGGAAGAAAAGTAAGACACCAATATGGCTCCATCAGGAGTTCTTTAATTACCTGAAAATCAAAAAGGAATCCTACAAAAAGTGGAAACATGGATGAATTGCTAAGAAGGGGTACAAAAGTATAGCACAAGCATGTGGGGACGAAATCAAAAAGTCTAAGGCACAAAATGAGTTACACCTAGCAAGGGACATAAAAGGCAATAAAGAGAGGTTCTTTAAAAGGAGCAAAAGAAAGACAAAGGAAAGCGTAGGTCCTCTACTTAGCAGGGAAGGAGAGCTAATAAGTGACAACATCAAGAAGGCTGAGCTGTTTAATGCCTATTTGCTTTAGTCTTCACTAAAAAGTTTAATGGTTACCAGATGCTCACAATTAATATAAATAAAAGGGGGAAGGAATGCAAGCCAAAATAGGGAAAGAACAAGTTAAAGAATATTTAGAAAAGTTAAATGTATTCAAGTCGGCAGGGCCTGATTAAATTCATCCTAGGGTAATTGTGGAATTAGTTGTAGCAATCTTGGAACCATTAGCAATTATCTTTGACAACTCATGAATGATGGGTGAGGTCCTACAGGACTGGAGAAGGGAAAACATAATACCTATCTTTAAAAATGGGAACAAAGTGGATCCAGAGAATTATAGACTAGTCAGCCTAACTTTGACACCTGGAGAGATACTGGAACAAATTATTAAACAATCAATTTGTAAGCACTTGGAGAATAATAGGGTTATAAAGCATAGCCACATGGATTTGTCAAAAACAAATCATTCCAAACCAACCTAATTTCCTTCTTTGACAATCTTAGTGGCCTAGTGGATGGGGGGAAGCAGTAGACATGATATATCTTGATTTCAGTAAGACTTATGATACAGTTCCATATAACATTCTCATAAGCAAACTAAGGAAACGTGCTCTAGATGAAATTACTATAAGATGAGTGCACAACTGGTGGAAAGACCAAATCAAAGAGTAGTTATCAATGGTCCACTATCAAACTGGGAAGGTGTATCTAGTGGGGTCCTGCAGAGGTCAGTGCAGGGTCTAGTATATTCAATATTTTCATTAATGACTTGGATAATGGAATGGAGAGGATGCTTATAAAATTTGCAGATGACACCAAGCTGGAAGGAACACACTAGAGAACAGGATTAGAATCCAAAATGACCTTGACAAATTAGAGAATTGGTCTGAAATCAACAAGATGAAATTCAATAAAGACAAGCACAAAACACTTCACTTAGGAGAGAAAAATAAAATGCACAACTACAAAATGGGAAATAACTGGCTAGGTGGTAGTACTGCACTGCTGAAAAGGATCTGGGAGTTATTGTGGATCACAATTTGCATGAGGCAACAATGTGATGCAGTTGCAAAAAAGGCTAATATTCTGTGGTGCATTCACATGAGTGTCGTATGTAAAATACAGGAAGTAATTGTTCTATTCAGCACAATTGACGCCTCAGCTGGAGTAGTGTGTCCAGTTCTGGGCACCACACTTTAAGAAAGATGTGGACAAATTGGAGAGAGTCCAGAGGACAGCAACAAAAATGATTAAAGGTTAATAAAACCTGACCTATGAGAAAACATTAAAAAAGCTGGGCATGGTTAGTCTTGAAAAAAGAAGATTGAGGGGGGAACCTGATATGTTAAGGGCTGTTACAAAGAGGAAGGGAATCAATTGTTCATGCCCATTAAAGGTAGGACAAGAAGTAATGGGCTTAATCTGAAGCAAGAAAGATTTAGGTTAGATATTAGGAGAAACTTTCTCATTATAAGGGTAGTTAAGCTCAGGAATAGGCTTCCAACGGAAGTTGTGGAATCCCCATCTCTGCAGGTTTTTAAGAACAGGTTAAACAAACACCTGTCAGGATAGTCTAGGTTTACTTGGTCCTACCATAGTGCAGGGGGCTGCAGCTGTTGATCTCTTAAGGTCCCTTCCAGCCCTACATTTCTATGATTGTATGATTAAAACAGATCCTTTTAATCTCATGTAAAATGTGTCCGTGACAACATTAAGAAAAAAAGTTAGACTACGGTATTTGTTGAAAGCTATGTTATGTAAGTTAATGCAATGAGTTATATGCGTAACATTAAATCAAGTTTGCTAAATCCAATACCATTCTAGCTCCAGTCCTGCAAATATTTCCAATACATGCTTAACTTTATGCACATCAGCAGTCCCGTTGAGTTCACATGCATACAGTTAAGAACATGAGGAAGATTTTGCAGGATCAAGGTATATATCAGCACCCGTGTTGCACATTTCATAGGAAATCTTTAGTAAAAGGCAAAAGATTTATACGATCTGAAGAGAAACCAGAGTATTATACTAATACCTTTAAAGCAAATGAATATGCTTTTTCTCCCACATTAATGGACTTAGGATCATCATCATCCAGGTTTTCCCAAATCCTAACATCTCCATCACTGCCACAAGTTACAATATAGCTGTTAAGAAAATAATATCATTATTAACATTTGTGTATAGTAGGGTTATTATGATTTTCCTCAGCCCAAAATATGGGGGGAAATGTTTAAAAATTCACGTTTTTATTAAATGAAACATTTTATAAGTGTATTTATTCAAATAATATGAGAAAGACATTCATATTATACAACATGAAAAACTTGCAATTCTGCTAGTATAACACAATATTTGAGTATAAGTCTACTAACTAGGTAAGCCTATCCCTCTTTTGTATCTGTCCTTAGATACTCAGACACTAACCAGCCAATTCATTTTTCAGCATCTAGGAGGAAATTTTCAACAGCACAAAGGAAAGTTAGGAGCCCAACTTGCACTGACTTTCACTAGAAGTTGGGCACCCAACTGCCCTTCCTGCCTCTGAAAATCTGCCCCCTATCCTGTCACAAAGTTTTGACCTAATCCAAATGTGCTAAACATACTTGATTGAAGCTGAGATGGCTGTAAAGAAGGGCAGGCCTTTTAAAAACTGTCAAGATTCTGAATTCAACTCTCCTGTCTTTCCATAATTTCACTTCTACAACTTTGATGCAACAAATTGTCACACAACCTTCTTCACAAACAGAGACTGGGAGCAGAAATCTGAATCTCCAATTTTAAATGCTAGAAAGACAGGAATGATTTCAGGATTCCATTTTAACAGCAACACTTCAGCCTCCTCTTAGTGTACTTGGCTCAGACTAAGACATTTGTATTTGCTATCAGTCATGCTGGCAAAGTAATGGAAAGGTTTTATAACTTCGGTCAATCATTTTTTGTATTTTGTCCTTTTGTGGTTTTGGTTCTTTGCTGGTAGATCAATCCCCGTACCATTCTGACCCTAATACCCTCTTAACACACACAGACCACGTCTATGCTACAAAATTAAGTTGACCTAACTTACACTGGCATACAGTCGCCGCAGTAATTATATCGCTTGTACATGTCTACACTTTGCTCCATGTGTTGGTGGTGCACGTCCCTCACCAGGAGTGCTTGCACCAATTGAACTCCTCACTCTGGGCATTGCAGGATAGCTTCTGAAAGCCAATGACAGTCAATGTAAGCAACGCACTGTCTACACTGACACTGCATCAACCTACCTACATCAACATTGATTCTACACCTCTCATGGAGATGGAATTATTAAGTCGGTGTAGCAGGTGAGTTACATCGGTGGGAGCAAAATTTTAGTGTAGACACTTACATAGGTAGGTTGATGTAAGCTGCCTTGCATCGATTTAACTCTGTAGTATAGACCAGGGCTCAGTTTCAATTCAGCAGCATTATCATACTACACCAGGGGTTCTCAAACTGGGGGTCGGGACCCCTCAGGGGGTCGCAAGGTTATTACATGCGGGGTCCCGAGCTGTCAGCCTCCATCCTAAACCCCGCTTTGCCTCCAACACTTATAATGGTGTTAAATATATAAAAAGGTGTTTTTAATTTATAAGAGGGGGGTTGCACTCAGAGGCTTGCTAAGTGAAAGGGGTCACCAGTAGAAAAGTTTGAGAACCACTTCACTACACCTTTAGTAGACCTCAGCATAGCTATGTTTCTCACAGTTGTGAAAAATCTACACCTCAGAGATGTAGCTATACCAACCTAACCCATGGTGTAGACAGTGCTAGACTGACAGAAGAATTCTTCCTTTGATCTAGCTACTGCCTGTCACTGAGGTGGATTAACTACAGCAATGGGAGAACCCCTCCTGTTGCTGTATTGAGTGCCTACACTCAACACTACAGCGGTGCAGTTGCAGCACAGTAGCTGAACTGCTGTAATGTTTTAAGTGTAGACATAGCCTATTTCTCACCACCTTTAGCCTGACCTGTTTGTTACTTTGTTATATAATTAGTACCGACATGTATATGTGTAAAATGTGTATGTATGCTTTTGTTTAGTTGTGTGTACTGTATAGTTGAGCTGATTATTTTAAAGTCATGTTAATATACAGAAGTTTGCATTTTTTAATACAGTAAGAAATTGAGTATGTGACCAAACTTTGCATTCTTTTCCCTACAACTGGATGGTACGCTTGTACTCTTACAATTATAATTAAATAATGTAGCACTGGAATGTAGGAGTTAAGGTTGTGTGTTTCTGTGCAATTTTCAGTTCTTCGATGTGTGCCTGCTGAGAGCGACAGCATTGCAGAGCAGCAATTGAGCATGTCAGAGAGGGTGTTAGTGGAGTGGAGTGTGATAAAGGTAGTGGGCCAATGCTTGTAGGCTGCAATTGTGTATGGGGGCCTACCGTCTTATTTTATGATTTCCTTGATTTTTAGCATTTGACTTGTGATAAACACACTTAAGAAACCCCAACTCTAAGTGAACAATTTTTTTTGTTGGGAAGATTAAAGTTTCCTGGCTAAATCTTCACACAGGGTCTGATCCAAAGCCCACCAAAGACAATAATAATCTTTCAAATGACCTCAGTTGTAGATTCAAGTTAATGGAGACCTTTGATTTATATTCTTTTAACTTCAACTTCAATAACATAGTCCAAGATCTATACCAAAGAGTATGCTGAAAGATAGCAAGCCAATAGCTGGATCTATGCAGCTACATTTTGGATTTCCAATGTCTATATGCACATAACACTTTTCCTCGCACTGCCCCGTTTCTACTTCAACCTATGGGACTACTCATAGGTGTAAAGTTAATTTAATGCGCAAGTCATTGCATGATTGAGGCATCAGAATGTAAAGGCCTTACAACCAACTTTCAGGACAGTCACGGGAACATAGAAATTGCCACACTGGGTCAGACCCAAAGTCCATCTAGTCCAGTATCCTGTCTCTGGCAATGGTCAATACTAGATGTTTTATAGAAAGATGTAAGAACCATGGCAGATGTGAGATAATCTGTCCTTCACATTATATCTCATCTTGACCTCTAAGATTTAGAGATTGGTTTAAAGCCTGAAGCATCAGGTTTAATATCCCTTCCAAAATGTGTATCATCATTAATTAGGACAACTCCAGATATTCTTGATATGAATATCGGGAGCTGTCCTAATTAATAATGATAAAAGTATAAAAATATCCAATAACTTTTTGAACCTTTTTAAGATCTTGGCCTCAATGACTTCCTGTGGTCGTGAGTTCCATAGTTTAACTGTACATTTGTGAAAAAGTATTTCTATTTATCGTTTTTTAATTTCCCACCTTTCAATTTCATTGAATGTCCCCTTGTTCTCATGCTATGAAACACGGAGAGTAGAAGCTCTTGATCTACCTTCTCTATACTGTTCATTATTTTAATACACTTTTATTATGTCCTTTATTACTCAACTCCTTTCTAAGATGAACAATCTCAATCATTTCAACATCTCTTCATATGAGAGTTTTGCCAGGCCCATGAACATTCTCATCACTCTTTCGTCACCCCCTCTAGTTTTGCAGTATCAATGGCATTGCTTGCAGACATATGAACTACTGAAATAAGCCCTAATTTCAATAATTTACCTTCCAATGTCATCAAAGCAGACATCTGTGTGGCCTTCTGTGTGTCCATAGCGCATTGGCTTTTGTGTTGAAGGCATCTTCTCTCTTATCTATATAATTAAAAAAAAAGTAAAAAAGCTTTATAAAACAAATAGAAATGATTTGTTAGTGTTAATAACAGGAAAACACCATTTATACTTCAGTAGTTAAAACATTTTGATTAAGTGATATTTTTGCATGTTTTTTTCCTGTTAAAGAGCTTGACAGTGTTGATAAGAATCACTACAATATATGTATTTTGAAAAATATTACTGAAAAGTATGATGAAGGGAAATGAAGAAATTTAAAGGGGGGATTAGTAAATACTGCAGTATTTCTGGTTAAACAAGTATAAACTGAGAGCATACACCACCACTTTACTGTATGAGAGTTAAATGGATTAGAACTTTATTAACAACTGCTAGCCTATGCCAAACAGTTAGTGTACTCCCAAGTCCTGTAACTGTATCCACAAAGGCAGAACCTTGCACCCATGTAAAGCTCCAATGACTTTAATGGGGTCCCATGCAAGCACCAGGGTTCACCTGGTTAGATCCAACTGAAGTACTGGGACTCACATAAGCAACATTGATATCTTTGTGACAAGCCTATATCTTTATTATGAGGGAAATAAATATGGATAAACATCAGCTCCAAATAACAGTCATTTCAAAGTATAAAGCAACAGAGGGTCCTGTGGCACCTTTAAGACTAATGGAAGTATTGGGAGCATAAGCTTTCGTGGGTAAGAACCTCACTTCTTCAGATGCAAGACATGAAAGTTTATGCTCCCAATACTTCTGTTAGTCTTAAAGGTGCCACAGGACCCTCTGTTGCTTTTTACAGATTCAGACTAACACGGCTACCCCTCTGATACATTTCAAAGTATGTAGTTGGAACAGAAGGCATTTTTAAAATTCTACATATGTTCTAAGTTGTATTGATATAAGCAGAACAGTTCTGTATTTTAAATTCTTCATGAACTGACTGTGACTGAACAACACACACAGTGCATTTCACTTTTGCTTGTATTTTTTTAAGGTCCAGGAGGATCATAGTTAAAAAATGTTAATCCCTTGAATTTGGTTAAACACAGTGGCTCTTAAAATAAGAAAACTGCCTCCACATGTCTGCTTTTTTGAATACCTCTGAAGTTTCTATTCTACCCTGACAGCAAACCTATAAACTGGAGAGAACCTCAAAACACACAATTCATATATGTCTGTTAAATTGATTCCCTGATATATGTTTTACCATGTATTGTAAAAAGTAAGAACTGACTTTAGCAACCTCCCGAACTAGTGAAAGCCACTTCCCTAGAGTGATGGTCCTTTAGCTAATGGTGAAACAAAATAAGGCTGGAATACTTGTGGCACCTTAGGCCTGGTCCACACTAAGCCCCCAGTTCGAACTAAGATACGCAACTTCAACTACGTGAATAATGTAGCTGAAGTCGAAGTACCTTAGTTCGAACTTAAAAGTACTTACCGCGGGTCCACATGCGGCAGGCAGGCTCCCCCGTTGACTCCGCCTACTCCTCTCGCAGAGCAGGATTACCGGCGTCGACAGCGAGCACTTCCGGGATCGATTTATCGCGTCTAGACAAGATAAATCCAACCTAACCCCCCACCCCCAACCTAACCCCCCCTCCTCCCCACCCCCCAACCTAACCCACCCTCCTCCCCACCCCCAACCACCTCTCCTCCCCACTCCCAACCCAATCTAGACAAGACGCGATAAATCGATCCCAGAAGATTGATTACTGGCCGCCGAACCAGCGGGTAAGTATAGACGTACCCTTAGAGACTAACAAATTTATTTGAGCTGCAGGACTTGGAAGTACAGTAGCTGCTTAAGATAGAGTTTTGCCTATTGGAGGTGGGGACCTCAGTGCAAGCATCACTGGATATTCACTGACAATAGAAAAAATGACCAGATATCAGATTAAAGTCATTAATTCAGTATGTAGCATAGGGTTAGATAACCATCATCCCCTACCAAGGAGGGAAATACCTGCTGGAAAGGGCAGATCATTCCACCAGTTTGGAATGAAGTTTGTCCCTCAAGCAATGAGCTGTATCCACACTGCAGAATGATAGGGCTTGGACCCAAGTCACAGTGGGACTTGGGCTCTGACCCACCCCCCCAGCAGGGTCCTAGGATCAGAGTTCTGTATGCTCACAGACCCGAATCCGACTGATTTGTGTGTGGATAGTGGGGGAACTTGGGCTCAAACCTGAGTCAGAGCCCAGGCTTAATATGCAGTGTAGATGTACCCTAAAAGCTTCCCTGCTGGCCACTGGCTGCTCCTGAAACTTTCACATTAGATCAATGTTGGGGGCAAGATGGGGAGAGATCCCCTCAGAAATTGTACAGCCCTAAAATAGGATTACGTTCTCCATAGGAACGATGATGGGCGGGGGGTTATGTATCCCCACACTCACTGTGTGTAGGTCCTGACCCCTAAGTAGGAGGCAAAGCCTGGGGTGGCTAGTATCTGAAGGCTACGGCCTCCATCTTCTATGTGTCAAAGGGGAGATCTGCACCCAGCCCCTGAGGGGTGATCGGGCCCAGTGCGGGGTCACAGTGAGACACCCCACAATCCTCTCTCCTGTTTACTGTACTGCCTGGTGTGTGCATAGCCACCCCCAACCCAACCCCCCCACACACACCTCTCCTCCCCACCCCCAACCCAACCCCCCCCCCACACACACCTCTCCTCCCCACCCCCAACCCAACGCCCCACACACACCTCTCCTCCCCACCCCCAACCCAACGCCCCACACACACCTCTCCTCCCCACCCCCAACCCAACCCCCCCCCACACACACCTCTCCTCCCCACCCCCAACCCAACCCCCCCCCCACACACACCTCTCCTCCCCACCCCCAACCCAACCCCCCCCCACACACACCTCTCCTCCCCACCCCCAACCCAACCCCCCCCCACACACACCTCTCCTCCCCACCCCCAACCCAACCCCCCCCCACACACACCTCTCCTCCCCACCCCCAACCCAACCCCCCCCCACACACACCTCTCCTCCCCACCCCCAACCCAACCCCCCCCACACACACCTCTCCTCCCCACCCCCAACCCAACCCCCCCCACACACACCTCTCCTCCCCACCCCCAACCCAACCCCCCCCCACACACACCTCTCCTCCCCACCCCCAACCCAACCCCCCCCCACACACACCTCTCCTCCCCACCCCCAACCCAACCCCCCCCCACACACACCTCTCCTCCCCACCCCCAACCCAACCCCCCCCCACACACACCTCTCCTCCCCACCCCCAACCCAACCCCCCCCCACACACACCTCTCCTCCCCACCCCCAACCCAACCCCCCCCCACACCCCTCTCCTCCCCACCCCCAACCCAACCCCCCCCCACACCCCTCTCCTCCCCACCCCCAACCCAACCCCCCCCCACACCCCTCTCCTCCCCACCCCCAACCCAACCCCCCCCCACACCCCTCTCCTCCCCACCCCCAACCCAACCCCCCCCCACACCCCTCTCCTCCCCACCCCCAACCCAACCCCCCCCCACACCCCTCTCCTCCCCACCCCCAACCCAACCCCCCCCCACACCTCTCCTCCCCACCCCCAACCCAACCCCCCCCACACACACCTCTCCTCCCCACCCCCGACACGCACTCAACTCCTCCCCCCTCCATACCCCCTCACCCTCCCCACCGGCGAGACCTCAGCCCGGCACTCACCAGCCAGTGTCCCGCCCGGCTCCGCTTCCAGCCTTCCCGCGCTCCCTGCCGGCGCAACTGCGCCTGCGCGACTCTGCCTCAGCCCGCCCCGCGCTCGGGCCTACTGCTCCCGTCAGCGGCGGGGCGGGGCCGAGTCGGGGAAGAAGGATGGCGGCGGCGGCGGCGGCGGGCGCGACTCAGGCCGCTTCGGAGCTGCTCTGCCCAGGCAGGTGAGGGGATCGGGGCTCTGCCAAGAGGGGAGCGGGGGGGAGGGCTAGTTTCCCCCCGCCACAGAGCCCGGCAGGCAACTCCGGACCCTGCGCCTGCCTGCCTTCCTTCCTGCCCAGCCCTCTTCTCTCTTCCCCCTGCCCCTCTTCCCCCTGCCCCACTCCCCTTCCTCAGCCTGCCCTACTCCCCCTGCCCCACTCCCCCTCCTCCCTCTGCCCTTCTCCTCCTCTTCCCCCTGCCCCACTCCCCTTCCTCAGCCTGCCCTACTCCCCCTGCCCCACTCCCCCTCCTCCCTCTGCCCTTCTCCTCCTCTTCCCCCTGCCCCACTCCCCTTCCTCAGCCTGCCCCACTCCCCCTCCTCCCTCTGCCCTTCTCCTCCTCTTCCCCCTGCCCCACTCCCCTTCCTCAGCCTGCCCTACTCCCCCTGCCCCACTCCCCCTCCTCCCTCTGCCCTTCTCCTCCTCTTCCCCCTGCCCCACTCCCCTTCCTCAGCCTGCCCTACTCCCCCTGCCCCACTCCCCCTCCTCCCTCTGCCCTTCTCCTCCTCTTCCCCCTGCCCCACTCCCCTTCCTCAGCCTGCCCCACTCCCCCTCCTCCCTCTGCCCTTCTCCTCCTCTTCCCCCTGCCCCACTCCCCTTCCTCAGCCTGCCCCACTCCCCCTCCTCCCTCTGCCCTTCTCCTCCTCTTCCCCCTGCCCCACTCCCCTTCCTCAGCCTGCCCTACTCCCCCTCCTCCCTCTGCCCTTCTCCTCCTCTTCCCCCTGCCCCACTCCCCTTCCTCAGCCTGCCCCACTCCCCCTCCTCCCTCTGCCCTTCTCCTCCTCTTCCCCCTGCCCCACTCCCCTTCCTCAGCCTGCCCCACTCCCCCTCCTCCCTCTGCCCTTCTCCTCCTCTTCCCCCTGCCCCACTCCCCTTCCTCAGCCTGCCCTACTCCCCCTGCCCCACTCCCCCTCCTCCCTCTGCCCTTCTCCTCCTCTTCCCCCTGCCCCACTCCCCTTCCTCAGCCTGCCCCACTCCCCCTGCCCCACTCCCCCTCCTCCCTCTGCCCTTCTCCTCCTCTTCCCCCTGCCCCACTCCCCTTCCTCAGCCTGCCCCACTCCCCCTCCTCCCTCTGCCCTTCTCCTCCTCTTCCCCCTGCCCCACTCCCCTTCCTCAGCCTGCCCCACTCCCCCTCCTCCCTCTGCCCTTCTCCTCCTCTTCCCCCTGCCCCACTCCCCTTCCTCAGCCTGCCCTACTCCCCCTGCCCCACTCCCCCTCCTCCCTCTGCCCTTCTCCTCCTCTTCCCCCTGCCCCACTCCCCTTCCTCAGCCTGCCCTACTCCCCCTCCTCCCTCTGCCCTTCTCCTCCTCTTCCCTCTGCCCCATTCCCCCTCCTCAGCCTGCCCTTCTCCTCTTCCCCCTGCCCCACTCCCCCTCCTCCCTCTGCCCTTCTCCTCCTCTTCCCCCTGCCCCTTCTCTTCTTTCTGCCCCACTCCCCCGCCTCAGCCTGCCCCACTCCCCCTCCTCAGCCTGCCCTTCTCCTCTTCCCCCTGCCCCACTCCCCCTCCTCAGCCTGCCCCACTCCCCCTCCTCAGCCTGCCCTTCTCCTCTTCCCCCTGCCCCTTCTCTTCTTTCTGCCCCACTCCCCCGCCTCAGCCTGCCCTCCTCCCTCCTCAGCCTGCCCTTCTCCTCTTCCCCCTGCCCCACTCCCCCTGCCCCTCCTCAGCCTGCCCTTCTCCTCTTCCCCCTGCCCCTTCTCTTCTTTCTGCCCCATTCCCCCTCCTCAGCCTGCCCTTCTCCTCTTCCTTCCATCCCCTCCTCCACAACTTCTTCCACCCCAGCCTGCCTCACTCCCCCTTCCTCCTCCTGCCCCTCTGTTCTCCCCTTCCTTCTGCCCCAGCCTGTCTCACTCCCTCTTTCTCCTCCTCCTCCTCTCTCCCTGACCCAGCCTGACTCACTCCTCCTCCTCTGTATCACAGCCTTCCCCCCTCCTCTTCCTTGTGTCCCCTCTGTGCCCCCAACCCTCCCGCTCCTTTTTTCCCCTGCCTGTCCCACACTCCCATTACTCCTCCTGCCTCTCTCATTTTCCGCCAGTCCCCTCTCTCCTCTTGTCTCCATTCTCTCTTCCCCCCATATTCTTCCTCCCTCTAATCTCCTTTTCCTCTCTCCCCACACCCCCTCTGTCATTCCCTCTTCCCCTTGCCACCCATCCAGCTGTTCAATTAATCCAGTCTATCTTTGTGTCTGATGGTGAGTGTTATCTGCTGCTGCCTGGCATGAGGTCGGGCTCTGAGATTCCCACCTGCATATTCCCCTCGTAATGGCTTTGCCGGGGAGCAGCAGGTAAGTAGTGTTGGCTGTATTTGCATTAGGACAGTGCTATTCTTTTTTTTATTGCTCACAAGCAGCTAAAAGAGAAGGGGTCAAAGCTTTGATCAGTTCACACATTTTAGCGTGTGTCTTAAAATATGGGGGGATGCTGGGTTTTTAATACTGCTCAGAACAGACTGGTGACAGAAGCTAGTGTTTAGACATAAGTATGCACAAATCTATGCTTCATTTCAAATATGCATTGTTTTCCATTTATAGTCCTTCAGGGTGGTCCTAAAGGAGCAGTTATTCAGCTTTTTAAATAGTTTTAGGCCAAACTTTTAATAGTGGGGTTGTATCTCATTCATGGAGTGAAAGCTCTACAATATAGATAAGTACAAGTAATCATGTTTTCCTTCTGTTGTTAGTTCCAGAGAGTCAGGTATTAAATGCCTGTGATTTCATAAGCACTGGGGAGACACAACAGTATTTTGAGGACACGTTCCCTCTTTTCTCATACTGTTGTTTTCCTGAAGGGGAGAATAACAGGAAATAGAACTTGTCCTCCTAAGTATTTTGGTGCAGGTTTGTTGCTGTAGATAGTTGTGACGTCTACAAAAGCAGTTAAAATAAATGTTGATGTCTTATAGCCTGTGTTTGCAGAACACAAGAACATATTTTATGTTTCATGCTGACTTACATAGTCATTGTTACTAAAATAGACTTTCTCAGAGTACATTGACATTTTTGTAAACACAAGTCACCGTCTTACACTATTCTGAGTGATGCTGCTGTTATAATTTTTAGCTATAATAGCTTGACTGTACAAGTCAAACCTGCAGTGTTTTGTTGGTGGTGTCCCTGCAAGCACATTTGATCCTTTACAACCTTCATTAATATTCATTTTTAAAATTGAACTAATATTTCCCTTTGTGATCTTAACTCCTCCATTCTCAATGAAATTGTGGGATGCTCCAGTTAAAGAACATGATCCTGCAGTCCTTATTCAGGCATCATATTTCCTACTGATGTTAGCGGGTATTGAATAAAGAGTGCAAGATCTGACCCATTGTGGGATCATTCTCACAATCATGAGAGACTAATCTGTTACTATCCTATAACTAGAGGTATCTTACTGATACTTATGATGGATATATAGTTGTAGTTGAATGAATAGTTACTCCAATACATAAACTGATAGGCTGTATGCTTTGAAACACTGTATTCAGCACTAAAGGTGCAATACAGTTTTATTTCTTTAAGGACAAAAAAAATGGTTTGTCTTAAAATCACTAAGTATCTGAAATAAGAAAACAGATCTCTGTTTTCTCTTCTTGTACCTTTAACAATATGACCCATTTTATTCATGCTTCCAAGAAAAATTGCTTATAGGCTGAAACCTTTTATGTCCAGTTTTATTCTGCAGTTGTATTATCAGTGCCTGGCGGAGGGAAATAATTTTTGTATTGGAAGTGTTATTGGGCCCTTTGTAATAGTCACATCATTGGTGCTGTCATGTTTGAGTCAGTGACAGTATTAGACTCTAGGCTTCCTTTATATTTTTTAGTATTCTCAGCTCTCATTGCGGAACTTTGTAGAAGCTGTACAGAGACATGGTTTTCAGTGGGGATATGGGGGTAATATGTGTTCTAATAAATTTATTATAGTAGGAACTCCTAATCAGGTGAGTGGGAAGGTAGAACTACTCTCTTCAACTCATAAATTTCTTATGGGGGCTGAGGAAATTTCATGTCAAATGTTTTAAAACAATTCAGTAGTCTTATGCATAGTGTCTTTCATAAACGTTTCTGTGCTTTCATCTAAAATGCTTTATACTGTAAAGGGTGCTTTAAGTACAAAATCAGGTTACAGCTAATCTTGCCGAAGCTGAATCCATATAAGATTGATATGATGTTGTTAGGTTCGGAAAGCCACCAGAAGATATGGCGATAATTGTGCCTGCCCGCCATTTGTTGTTAAAGTACAATCTGAGGGTTTTATTGGATCCTCAACTGCTGTTAAAAAAAATTGTCTAGCAGTAGTTTTTCTATTAAGGCTTGTTTAGTCCTTGCTTGACCAAGAGGGTGCAACCGTTTTTTTCCAGACCTTGCTACCGTCATCTATGCATTTGTCGTCTGAGTATTAGATTATTGCAGGGCACACTACACAGGGCTACACTTTAAATCTACCTGGATGCTGAAGCTTGTGCAGATTGCAGTATCTGACTTACTAATTGGTGTAAACTTGCTGGGAGCATGATAGCAGTGCTCCATGATTTGCCTATGTGGTTTCTGTGTGGAATTTAAAGACTTGGTCTTGCTCTATAAGGCCCTGAATGTCTTGGTACCTGCCTACTTGAGCGACTGCTTCTCTCCCTGTGCCACATGGCCACTGCTGTTTAGTCTGAAGAGGCATTTTTTTGGAGCTCCTTGAATATAAAAGAGAGGGAACTTCTGGTAGGGCATTTTGCATGAGCATCCCTGAACTTTGGAACCTACTTCCCACACACATGCACATACTGGATATGAAATAGCCCCAATATTTAATCTTTGGGCATGGTGCAAAGCCCATCTACCCAGGGTTTTGGTGAAGAAAAGGGCAGGGTAAGAATCAGGATTTCTTGTTGGGTAGAAGGTATCATCTGGGTTTTGATTTTATCTCTAGTAAATTATTTTCTGGTGTAGGGGTGAGAGGTAGTTGCTGGTTCCATTTTTTAGTGGAATTGTATCTATAATGTATTACAGAGGCACCCAGAGATAAGGTTAGATACTTTTAGAATCTGTTACATAAATCAAAATAAATAGAACAGAGACAAGTAAACGGAGACAAGGGAATTGGGAGTTAATGCTATGTTTAACTGGGTTTATTTCAGAAGTAAGTTAACAGTGTCCCACCTTCAGTGGAAATGAAAGTGTTAAAGTGAGATGTGATGGCCAAAATAATGAGTGAAAGATGAAGATGAATAAAGATGAATGTGAACAGCAGTTGATCAATGAGAGATACATAAATAACTGAATATATTTTTGTATCTAATAACTAGGACTGGATGACAGGGGATGGATGATTACCTGTTCTGTCCATTCCCTCTGAAGCATCTGGCACCACCCGCTGTTGGAAGACAGGATACTGGGCTAGATGGACCATTGATCTGACCCAGTATAACTGTTCTTAACTTAAGTCATTTGTTTTAAAAAATCTTAAAAAAAAAAAAAAAAAAAAAAAAAACTAAAAATACTAATAAAAAGAGATGACAGATAAATATAGACCATTCAAATAATATGTTATCTAATGTATACTAGTTATTGAAATGTAAGCAGTCTGAAGCTGGGTAGTAGTTAGGAAAAATTGTTTAATAGATTTGAATGCTATAAGTTACATAAAAATATCAACTTCCACAATTATGACTGAAGCTAATCTTTTTGGTTAGTAGAATACCAGGAGTGGGGTTGTCATTTAATGAGAGGGAAAAATCAGATGGAGACACTTGGATTTTTGTATTTGAGTAGAGAACTGTCTAAATAATTAATCACATGGAAACTATAACTAACAACTTGATTAGAAAGGTTTTGGAGAGATTGGCAGTGCAGTGCAGACAGACATTCATGGTGGCTGTAGAAAAATAGTATTTTAGTAAAACAACATTCAAGTTATTTAGAACAAGACTTCCCTGTGTTTGTTATGGCCCTGATCCTACTGCTTCTGAAGTCTATGGGAGTTTTGCCATTGACTCCAGCACACACGATCAGGCTTTATCTCTTTGATATTTTTCACTGGCTGGTAATTGTTGCCTACTGTCTGATTGGGGGCAGCATTTTCTTTGTATAAATGCATCTGCTAGAAGATGTTGCTTTTAGTTGAGATCCTGAAGTTGATGTCAGGACACAGTGTAGCAATGACCCTGTAGGGGTTTTAAAGCTACGATGATGTCTGATAACCTTCAGAATCCAGTGGCCTGACATGAACCCTGTTTTATCCATTCATGTTGTTTTGTCTTGTCATTTATTTAGGAGGAAGAGTTTCATGTTTGAGTTTTGTCAGCTGTATCTGCTTTTTAACATGCCTAAGGTATATCCACTTTACAAGAAAGCCTCAGTAGACAGGAGACTCTAATCTTGTGTGTATAATTATCTGCCGGTTGTTGTGTCTGTTCATCTTTGTAAATGTAAAGTTCTCAGAGCTGACGTGCATAACTTGGTATACTGAATAGCTTCATTTAACATTGCCCGGTAGGTAAAAGTATACTCTCTATCTCTGCTGCCTTTCTCTTCTTTTTTTTTTCCTTTGGTTGCATTTCAGTCACTAATGGAAGTACACCTACATGGCATTATTTAGTTAGAAAGTCTTCAGTTTATGGATAGGATAGTTAAGTGTACAGTACCTATCCAAGGTACTTATATGACCCCAATCACTATAATATCTGAGCACCTTAGAATCTTTAAAGTAGTTATCCTCACAATGCCTCTGTGACTTTCTTATTTTTACAAATAGAGAATTAAGACCTGGTCTGTGGTAGAAAATTAGATCAATTTAACTGCGTAGGACAGGGGTGTGAAAAATCCACACCCCTGAGCGGGGTATTTAAAACCAACCTAAGTCCCCATATACACAGAACTAGGTCAACAGAAGAATTCTTCCATCAACCCACCTACTGCCTCTTGGGGAGATGGGTTACCTGCGCTGACAGGAGAATACTCCCGTTGGTATAGGAAGTAGCCACACAGAAGCACTGCAGTGATGCAGCTATGCTGCTGTAGGCCTTGGCTATGCTGGCGCTGTACAGCGCTGCAACTTGCTGCGCTCAGGGGTGTGAAAAAACACCCCCCTGCGCGCAGCGAGTACAGCGCTGTAAAGCACCAGTGTAATCAGCGCCTGCAGTGCTGCACGCTCGCTCGCAGCGCTGCAAGCTATTCCCCTCGGAGAGGTGGAGTACATACAGCGCTGCGAGAGCTACACTCGCGCTTCACAGCGCTGCGAGAGCTACACTCGCGCTTCACAGCGCTGCCGCAGCAGCGCTGGGAAGTCCCGAGTGTAGCCAAGGCCGTAGTGTTTTAAGTGTAGACAAGCCCCGAGGCATGCAGAGACTGAGGGCCAGTTTTTTAGAAGGTATTTAGACACCTATTTCAATGGGATTTAGTGGCTTGCTCAGCTTCACACAGGAAATATGTACAGAGCTGGT
The DNA here is from genome assembly GCF_027887155.1 of Malaclemys terrapin pileata. NCBI lineage: Eukaryota > Metazoa > Chordata > Testudines > Emydidae > Malaclemys > Malaclemys terrapin. The sequence goes on along the minus strand of NC_071508.1, from coordinate 144,159,415 downwards.
AATTGAATGTGGGTCTCCCAGATCCCCAGGTAGCCATTGCACCATCCTTTCTGTCCTTGTATCAGGCCAAGTTCAGATCTGGTTTTGAGAGGTTGCAGCTCCAGGTACTCCTTGCATAGTCCTATATTTTGAGTATCAATTGCCTGACAAAATCAGTCTGCAGCAGCCGATGAAACTGGGAAAATAATATTCTCTTTGGGGCAGTGCAACCTTTTCATTATGTGTATCTACAGTGCCTACCACAACAGGAGTCTGATCCCTGATTGGACCTTCTAGGCACTACTGAAGTACAAATGCTAATTGTTCATCATATATGTATATGGATGTAAATGAAAACTGGGCCAATGAATCTATTAAACTTACTCTCCAGGCCTGTAGTTCCTAGTCTCAAATACTAGATATTGTTGAGTTTTTAATCAAGAGTGCTCTAATCAAATACTTTTCACAAACTTCTGGTATAATAATAATTATATGGAGATATCCTATCTCCTAGAACTGGAAGAGACCCTGAAAGGTCATCAAGTCCAGCCCCCTGCCTTCACTAGCGGGTCCAAGTATTGATTTTGCCCCAGATCCCTAAGTGGCCCCGTCAAGGATTGAACTCACAACCCTGGGTTTAGCAGGCCAATGCTCAAACCACTGAGCTATCCCTCCCCCTTCCTGTGTATTTCCCCTACTCGACATAAAAGGTATGTCTACACAGCAAATGGGCGTGAGCCTTCCAGCCTAAGTAGACAGGGTGAGGCTAGTGTGCTAAAAATAGCTGTGTGGATGTTGAGGCGTCACCGGCAGCTTAGGTTTGCCACCTGAGCTTGGACGCAGGAGGTAGGGTGGGTCTGAGCTCGGGTGGCTGGGCTGAGCCTCCTCCAGTGCCGCAGTGTTCACACAACTATTTTTAGGGCACTAGTGCAAGCCCTGCTGCCATATATCTGTCTACCCAGGCTGCCAAGTCCATACTATGCCTGTGGGAAATATTTTCTAGTAAAATGAAGTGACTCTCCAAAATTCCACAGTGGAGTTACATCAGGGATGAATTTGGCCCATTGATTAAATGTAAACATCTTGCTAGCCTATTAGTAGTGCTGTGTAGTTCTATATGAGAGACATGGGTTTCTTTTATCATCTGACTCTCTTGCTCGCTCACTAACAGAAGAGGAGGGAACTCAGCATGCAGAAGTGCCAGCATGCTCAGCCCCTCAGGGAATGCAGAGTGATGGGGTGTAATACTGGGTAATTCTCATGATGAGAATGGATTTGATGGAGAGAGGAAGCGTATGCCTTTTCTTTCCCTTCTTTGTATTCACCATCTCTGTCAGTTTTTAAACAGTGGAGGAGAGGACACATATCCTGATTTTTGGTATGGAAAAAACCGACAGACCTGGAGTGCTTTTATATATATATACGCGCGCACACACACACACATTTTAATTCTTAAGAATGCAGTAAGTCTTAGGAAGCAAACATAGGGAGTGAACTAAGCATGTATAAGCCTCAGGAAAACGCTCATTTAATGTAATAAGTAATAAGCAGCTCCATCTTTCGTGGCCTTTTTTCAATTGCTTTTAGTAAGAGATCTGGCTTTGTTTTAATCCTTTTCTGTACGTAAAGCCCCAGATATTTCAGCCCCCTGGGGACCTAATGTTTTTTTAACTCCATTTTGAAAAATAAATGAAAACAGCATTCAGAGATTGGCAGAATCTGTGACTTACTTATTTTTAATTTATTTTGTATCCTGAAAGTGACGCAAAAGTGTCAAGAATAGGATCCTAGGCATCATACTTTGTGGATTAGTAATAAACAAGCATATCATCTAGGTACAGTAGCTCTTTGTACTCTTTGACCTACTTTGTTTCTGTTCTGGCTTGTTCTTTCCTGAAAGGCTGATTGGAATAGATGCAGCATTTGCTCAGTGAACAACCAAAGCAATATAACCTAATGCATATAGTGTGCCATTTTAAAACCTACCTGGCGCAAAATTGTTGTCAGTTCTGCTATAAAGCATGGTGTATGTATGCCTTATTCATACTCAAGGAGATGGTAACTACTGGAAAATATTAATAATGGAGAAGGATTAAGAGCCTCTAGGTCTGCGACCAAGGCAGTGTTTGTGAAGAATCTTCCTAATGAATTGAGCTTGATGTATATTATTTTTATATATGCCAGCAGTTAATTGCCATTGCTGTAATTTATACAGTTGAGTTGGTCTTGTGTTGTGAACTTGTAAAGCTGTTAACCTAGTTGTGTTTTCTGTTTCCTTAGATACTTCCAGAAAATGCCTGAAAGAAGTTTCAAGCTGTAGAAACTGTTACAGAAAAACACAACATATAGCTCTGGGACTTTTGGAGTTAAGCTGTCAAAATGGCGGAAAATAAAGAAAGTAATAGTAAAAATGTCGATGTAAGACCCAAAACCACCCGTAGTAGGAGCGCAGACAGAAAGGATGGTTATGTGTGGAGTGGAAAGAAGCTCTCATGGTCAAAAAAGAATGAGAATTGTTCTGATGGTGAAGCAGCAAGTAGTGTAGAAAAACCAGCGGCTGGTTTAAGGAGTCAAGAGAGGAAGCACAGCTGTTCATCTATTGAACTGGATTTAGATCGTTCATGTGGCCACCGATTTTTAGGCCGGTCTCTTAAACAGAAATTGCAAGATGCTGTGGGACAGTGTTTTCCTATAAAGAATTGTAGCAGTCGGCACTCTTCAGTGCTTCCGTCGAAGAGAAAAATTCATATCAGTGAATTAATGCTAGATAAGTGTCCTTTCCCACCGCGATCAGAGCTAGCTTTTCGATGGCATTTAATTAAAAGACACACTGCCCCCATAAATCAAAAATCAGAAGATTGGATAATCCCTGATTTATCCCAAAATGAAGCGACAGATGATCATCTGAGAGATGGAGCGAGCACAGATGGGGGAGGAAACTCTTTCTCGCAGCTGTGTGACATTACAGATAGCAACTCCTGTAAATGTGATCCTAGGACTGAATCGGTTATGAGTAAGGTGTTAAAGAACAATAAAGAGGAGAGTGATATGGACTCTGATGATGAAGTTATAACACTTTGCACAAGTTCTAGAAAGAGGAACAAACCCAAATGGGAAACGGATGATGAACTGCTACAGTTGGAAACTCCTCCCAAATATCATACCCAGATTGATTATGTCCACTGTCTTGTCCCAGACCTTCTCCAGATCAATAACAATCCATGCTACTGGGGCGTAATGGACAAATATGCAGCTGAGGCACTACTAGAAGGAAAGCCAGAAGGAACTTTTTTACTACGAGATTCTGCCCAAGAAGACTATTTGTTTTCTGTTAGTTTTAGACGCTATAGTCGTTCTCTTCATGCAAGAATTGAACAGTGGAATCATAACTTCAGCTTTGATGCTCATGATCCTTGTGTCTTCCATTCTCCTGACATTACTGGTCTCTTAGAGCATTATAAAGACCCGAGCTCTTGTATGTTCTTTGAACCACTTTTATCCACTCCCTTAAACAGGACTTTTCCCTTTTCCCTTCAGCATATATGCAGAACAGTTATTTGCAACTCTACAACGTATGATGGCATTGACGCTCTTCCTATTCCTCCATCTGTCAAGTTATATCTGAAGGAATATCACTATAAATCAAAAGTTAGAGTACTCAGGATCGATGTACCAGAGCAACAAAACTAGAATGTAGTTTTTGGGGGGAATAGGGGTTGTCTCTTGATCTGATAAAATTTGTGTTGTCTTTCCTCCTTTGAATTTTTTTCTATGGCAATTTGAATCTTTTCTGCAGATTATTTACAGTCCAAACTGATCTCTCCCTGCATCTTTCTATCCAAATGTACTTTGACTCTTCCTGCCACCCCTTTTTAGTCAACTCACTCGACTCTGTGGTTTTTTGGTAATGTTCATACCCTAGGGTTTTATGGAATTTCAGGTAGGTTTTCTAGGGTTTCCACATAGGGATAGTCTTTAGATTTAAAAATAAAAATTCATATTTGAATTTGATCTGTCTTTTTATATTGTAATTTGCATATGTTGCAGGCATGTTTGAAACGTATGCGCTGTAAACTAAAGATTGACTAATCTGTATTTTCTATCTTTTAAAATGAGTGCTAATGACCTATATATAAAGTAAAATTAATCAGTCTATTTCTAACACTATTACTGTGTGTAAAATATTATTCAGTCTTTATATTTTGATGGGCAGTTATTGCTATGAAGTTTTTTCTACATTTTTTTTTTCCTTTAAACACTCTTGACACAGCACTGTTTTATCTTGCACTGTTAATCCTGAAAAGAAGATGGATAACCTTCTTACTTCCTTAGTAGCGGGAGGGCTTTTTGTTTAAATATGGTTTAGAAGAAATAGCTACAGATTGATCAAATACTACATCTCCCCAGACAAGATTGCTTGCTGCCAAATTCTGTGTGCACGAAAATTATGCATGGATAATCCTCCCAAAAGCTGCACCATTTTACGTTCTATTTGTGTGGTCGTTTACAAAAATCAAACTCTTGCCTTCTTTTCAATAAAGTTATTATTCTTCTCATACGTGAATCAATGGCATAATCCCAGTGAACCGCAGTGGGTGCAGAGTCAGGCATAGAGCTAATCACTGTAAATGGCAGAGGGGCCCAATTCTGTGATGTGCTGAGCACTCTCCAATCTCATTATCTTCATTGAAGGGACTCACTTCTGCTTATGGCACTGGGCCCAGATTAGCCTGTCTGTCAAATGTGATAAGTAATATAGGTAACTAAAGTGAGCATATTGTTTTTCCATTTAACCACGTGGACAGTTTTGACATGTTGAATAATCCCTTAGGAATTTAGGCCCTGATTCTTTCGTATGTGATTAACTCATGAGTAGTCTCTTTGACTTGAATGAGATCACTCACATGCATAAATGTTTGCAGAACTGGAACCTAAAATAGCATGACATTGAAATTAAAATGGCCGAAGAAACAGTTGTCAGAAAATTATGTGAATTTGTGGACAGCAAATCTCCCCTCCCCCAAAAGTTGGAGACTGAGTAGTGCCAAGGGTTGCTGTGCAAACTTTCCCACACAGCTCCACTGAAGCATTGCATTCCTTGCCTAAAAATTCTTCTGTGACATCATCCTGGGGTTCAACCTAGACCAGTTAGGGGTTGTGTGATCACCTCCCTTTCAACTGTGGATGCCTTAAATGCTAGGCTGCTGGGGTCACAGCCTGAGTGCCAACAGTCAGTCTACAACCATTGAGGTTACACCCGGGCTTCCACGTCCCAGTTACTGTTTGCAGAGTGAGGCCAGTGCCCCCCAAATTTCCTTAGCTGTCTCCCTCCACCCTTCTCCTGGAACATTCACAGAAGTTACATTTGTTGCTCTTTAAAAAGAATACACTGCAGGTTGTTAATTTAACTGAGGTTTGACAAACACTCTTACTTTAGTCACAGAACTGAATTAAGTTTTAGTCTTAGAAGGGTATTTTTACCTATGACTTTTTGTTTAATAAACTGTAAAAGTAAAACAAGTTTATTAAACAAAAAGTCATAGGGTCAAATTATACCCTATTCTATTTGTATACAGAATACAAATAGAAAGGGTTACAAGCAAACAAAAGTAAAAATACCCTTCTAAGACTAAAACTTAATTTCAGCAAGATACAATCATTGCCGAAGTAGATTACTCACCTATATTCAGTTCCTCAAGCCTTCAACCCCTATTGAACATTTGAAATTGAAGGACCCAATGTTCCTTGATTTCAAGAGCTCTGGCCCCTTGAATCACACAAGTAATTGATCGCTGTCTTTTTGCCCCCCTTCTATCACTCCAAAGTTCATTGTCTCTGTTTCAAGAGTCAGGAACGCTTCCTGTGGACTTCCTATCCCCCTGCTGGTTTGTATGTTAGGAGGGCTTCCCTTTTCTTGATTGCTTAATTTACATTGGAGACTGGTATAGAGCTGCCCTCCCTCCTGGCTGAGAGAGAACTTTTTTCTCCCTGGGTTTGGTCACATACTTTAAAGCATATCATCAGTGAATATCCATAATTCTTTATATAGTACTAATGCATACATTTCACAATGATATTCATCACCAGCATGTCATAGGCTTTCATAAGACTTTATTCAATATACTTTTATAATACAGCAATATTGTTTACAATCAGTTGATTCAATTGCTTATCATTTGAAGTTCAGACCCCCCCGTCTATAGACCAATAAACTTTTGAAATGTATTCTCAGATAAAGTAACTTTTCTCCTATGGGGAAGAGATGCCATGCAGTCTGGTGAAGACTTCACGCTGGTTCCTCCCCATGTTAGCTTGATGGCTTTGTTTCCTTTTTATGTAAAAGTACCTTCAGTATTTCTGCCTGAGGACCCGGCTGGTCAGACAAGCAAATTCACATTCCTTTGTCTAAGGCAGTCTAGGCTTATGCATTTCTTGCCAAACACATTTTAAGAACATAATTCTAGCACATATGTTCATGTAATAACATGGATTGATGCACTAATATTTTATCCCTGTTAAACCACAAGTGAAAACAAACACAATGGTCTCCTTTTAGTCCCTAGTAGAAAAATGTCTACATCACAAAGACACCAGATTTGTTCAGGGTGTTTTCTATGCTGAGAGGGCTGAGGCCTGAAAAGGAAAATGTGACACTGAGGCCCATTAGTGGTTCACTGTTCTGTCAGCAACTCGTCAGGCCTGACATACTCACTATACCTAACATGCTGATGTCATGATATATACCCAAAAGGTGCCTTGTAATATATCACTGGAAAACTAATAACTCACTGCTAATTAATATTTCTGAGTGGTGTATGGGGCAGATTCTCAGCTGGTGTAAACTATCATAGCACCATCGATGAGTCTATCAAAAGTTTACATCAGTTGAGCCTCTGCCCCTGTATGTGCTATTAGGGAAGTGATATCTATGAAACTATCCATAGTCATCAATGCATACTTCCTTGTACTGCTTCACTTCAATTAACTTCATTGAATAGACCAGACATTCTCTTAAGAGGATCCATGATTTTTTTTAAGCTAGTTCATGTTAGGAAATCTATTTCTTCATTATCTACTGCTGCCATATTCACATAAGATTGGATGAAAAACGGGAATCCTCTTTTGTTCCATGTGTGCATAACATCAAGCACAACGGGGTATTGGTCCATGATTGACTAATAAATAGTCCAAACCTAAATTTATCCAAAATTTGCAGAGGCACTTTGCTTAATCAAACTGGTCTCCTTCAGAAACTCCAATATCAGCCAAGCGCTTCATAACTAAAGGATTTCTTATTTAAGTGGAATTGTTCATGTTTTCCATAACACTGTACAAAAACTAGATTGCAACTCATAAAGATGATCTAATATTTAAGTTCTTACACTGAACCCATTAAGAAGGAAGATGAGGGCTTTAATGAAGGCTTACAAAGCAAAGACTCTCTTCATTTTCAACAACAAAAATTGTCCCTTCACAGTGAAAGGCCATCAGACAAATGTGTCTTGGATGCAATTTTACAACCTGCTGCATTTTTTCAGCTTTGTCTATGTATTTTTATGCAGCCTCTATAATTGTGGCATCTGTTATAACACTGAAATGAAACAGTAGCTTGGCTTATTCCAGATTTTTCTACAATTTTGGGAGACTAAATAGTTTAATAGGATAGCCATTGTGTGTATCAAAACAGAGCCTTTCATGTGTGGGTTAATTAATCATAACTGTCTAAAGTATCTAGATAGGAACAAAATTGCTGAACAAGTGTTTTTTGAAAATTTGTACAGGTTTGTTTTATTTTGCCAATTCATTTAATGTGATTTTCTTGCACCCCTGGGATCTGACTGTGGGCGTGTAATTTCACAAGACAAAACTTTTTTTACCGTGAAGCATATGAAAACTCAAAAAGCCTCTTTTGTTCAAAAACTCAAACTGTCCAGTTTTTGGAGAAAAAACCCTCTTAGAGGCTATCTGGTTTAGCACATCCCTGATTCTTTATCCACCTCTGCCACTAACAGATTTGCTAATATGTTGTCTTAAATACAAGGCCTAACACCACCTCTGTGAAGTAGGCAAATATATCTTCTTCAAAGATAACTGGGGCTGACAGAAGTTAAGTGACAGGCTCAAGATCACACAGAGAATTAGTGTCAGGAGCCAGATTATAAATCATATCTTTATGATTCCCAGGTCCATGCAAAATCTAGTAGACCTGGCATGCCATTTAACCTCTGGGGCTTGATTTTTCCCATGGTAATCCTACACTATACCATGCTGGTCCTATTGTCTGAGGCTCCAAACCCTGGCATAAGAAGGTCTAGTCTGCTGATCACCACTCCTCAGCTTGTGCTAGAGATCAAACATCATACTCAGTGTTAGGAAAATCCATGTCTACAGGGGGAGAGATAGTTCAGTGGTTTGAGCGTTGGCCTACTAAACCCAGCGTGGTAAGTTCAATCCTTGAGGAGGCCATTGAAGAATATAGGGGGGCAGGGGGAACTGTCAGGGACAGTACTTGGTCCTGCTAGTGAAGGCAGGGGACTGGACTTGATGACCTTTCAAGGTCCTTTCCAGTTCTATGAGATAGGCATATCTCCATATATTCTTTTATTTGAGTACTGCTGTAGGACTGACACTACAATTCCTACTCCTAACCCAAGACTCCTCACCTAAAGCTGATCCAGTGGATAAACTCATGCATATGTCAATAGTTTGACAACTGGTCCATATGTTTGTCATGAGGCAAAATGTTCTTTCCCACCCGTGCTTCCCCAAGTCAACAAATGAGTGCCAGTAAATTGTTGTTTGTAGGTCACAATCAAGTGACCCATTGTGTTAGGTACTGTACATACACATAGTAAGAGATTGCCTATCTTAGCTATTTAAGTTGCAGACACTAGCATGGGAGGGGAAAGGGGTACAGAGATGTGAAGCAGTTGACACAGGATTATACAGCAGGTCAGTGGCTAAACTGGGACTATAACCCAACTCTCCTGAGACCAAGCCCAATACCTTATTCACTGGACCACACTGCCAGTCTTGCCATAAGCAGAAGGACTGGGGAGGGTACCACTTTGAAATGCTTTCTTTACCCTACATTAGAAACATGTCAAGCTGATTGTAATAAATGTGAAATGCTTTTAACTTTTGCTAGTTAGGCCTCCCATCTGGTAAGGAAAAGAAAAGGCCTGGCTACCATTATCTTCAGTAAAATTGTTGTTTGGTAAGAAAGCGTAGAAAGGAAAGTCAGGCCCTGTAATGTACAGTGGACAAATTTCAGATATAAGCTTTTCCTATAGAAAAGATAGTTTTGGTTGTTACTCTTTATGTTGGATTTTACTCTCACTGAGTGTATATAGCTCTCTGCAGCAATGTAAGTTATTGGCCTGACATCAGCAGTGCAGAGCCCTGGTAACTCCCATTGGAGTGAGTGAAGGTTTTGGGTGCTCAGCATGTCTGATAATCAGGGGTATATATTTCGTGTCAATTTTACTAGTCTTGTCAGCAGCTTCAAACCAATGAAATCTACAGTGCAGTCATTTGTTACAAGCTATATCTCTTTAGTGGCACATCCAGCTGCAAAGAAATACAGGGATCATAATTTATATGCTGTCCCTTTAAAGAAGCTGCCCACATTTCCAATATAAAGAAGGAATATTTGTATGATGCTGTCACACATGGCCTTACTGTAAAACTGACATGCTCTTAAATAATTAAAAAGGGGGTACTTTAATTTTGAAAAAAGACCCCATAGGAAGGAGGTGGAAGGAAGCTTTTAGTCAGCTTTGAGGCTAGATTTATTGATCTGGTGATCAATCCCATCTTCTTTCCTGAATTTAAAGCTAATGGGAGATTGTGGTCAAAGATGAGTGGCTTTTAGTTAAGGTTTTTGACTCTTATAAATAATACAACAAATGTCTTAGTAAGTAATAAGAAATAAGGAATTCACTCATTCTTTTAAATAGAACAAATGTGGCAAACAAGACTCAACTGTAATTTTTGAAGTCATTTATTAGACAAATTGCTCTTCCCTACTTTTTTACAAGAGAGAGACATAAACCATTATATTATTTATTCATGAATCATAGCCATTAAGATGATAAATCAAATTATCAGCTTCCTGTCTCTTCAGTTTTAATAATTTTTTATAGTTCATGTAATATAAAGACAGCTTCCTTCCTATGAAACAAGAGACCTTCAGAGACCTATTTATTGTAAACGTACATTTCCTTCCCATTTCTAAGTATATCCTAGTAATTTTCTCTGTCAATTTTAGCTGTAATAAAAATCCAATAAAGAACTTGTACGTTGGTCCAGTGTAGCAAAATTAACTGTGAAGAAAGTGTTTTTTTTAATCTCTGAAGTACATTATATTAGAAAATGCTGTTGAGGTTTGTTTGTTTTTATTTTTTTATGTGTCTGGGATGTGATAAGTTGATGGCATAATGAGACAGAAATCTTGACCACAGCTCATATATTGCTGATGGGAGCTTTCGCTGATGGTTTGGGATTTTAGGTTGATCTATACAATATTCTCACTTCCTTTGATACTGAGAGCCATCTTCTTTCTCAGTCCCAGCACTGCAGTCATATAATCTATTATATTCTGCGTCTCGGCAGGATGCACAGGAGCTAATGTCACTCCTAGTCTGGGAACCAGCTAGCACTGGAGAATGATGGAAACACCATTTCAAACATCTTCTCATTGCTTTCTTGTAGACTGTGATATGTGTAGAGTCATCTGGGGGGCAGAGTATCTATTCTGAACCAAGCTGGACTACAATGGAGTGGCAATAGATGTCTCCATTGCCCTGCATGAGATTTGACCTCCTGTGTACATTGATTTCCATTTGAAACAAAGGCTGTAGCTGTTAACTGATTTTTAAACTTGATTGTCCATATTAAATGCTACTCTCAGGAAGCAAGGGTGAGGGGATAGTTACCAAGAGCGTCATGAAAGCCTTTAGAATGCTGGGAATATTCATCTTGTGCTACAGTGTAAAAATCAATACAGGTTTACTCAACTCTGCATGATTTGCTACGGCTGCATATAAAATCAATAGTACATGCATGGGGTGAATTGCAATAACTTCACCCCCAATACTCATTGTAATTATTGCCTCAATGAGTGTTGCTGATGCATTATCGAAATGTTTCCCCTCTGACAATCAAGTGAAAGTGCTGAGGATTGCATGCATTCTTAAAGGTGTCTGTTGCACCTCTAAAGATTCTGGTAAACTTCCCCGGACTCCAGATCTGCTCCTACAGATGCTCAAAGGGAGTTTTACTATAAGATCCCTTGGTTAGGTTGTCTGCAGAAAATGAACTAGGGACATCTGGATCTACAAGCATGAACCTCTACTGCTAGAGCTAAAGAACCAGCTCCGTAGCTTGAAGGCTATAGCAGGCTTATAAGCCTCTTTATGAGATCTGGCCATGAGAAAGGACAAAAACACACTTGGCTAGTGAGTTACATCATTGGCTTGAAAAGGGAGCTGAATCAGGCCTTATAATGCAATCTCTCTCCTTTCTCCATCCACCCCCGCTCCCTCCCCATCCACACACAAACATGCTTTGCAAACTCAACCCTCCTTGATCTTTTGCCACATATTCTAAGAGTGGCATTTCCACCCTTATTGAAACTGTTTTGCTCATTTTATTTTATCTACATTATGTAGGTAAGTTCCTGTCTCCAGTGGAGGTTGCCATTCATACCCATAATAAAGCTTGAGTGCTTCTTTATTTTCATTAAATCTGTGGGATCTCTGTCCTTGATTCTGTTCCCTGAGATGTCAGTGGGAAAATTTACACTTACCTTTATGTATCTGTTAAAGGTGCCAAGATTCATAGATTCCCAGGCCAGTGTTTCTCAACCTGGGAGTCACGAGACAGCTTCAGGGGGGTCTAAAACAAGGCTGGTGTTGGGGGTAGGAAGCACTGGGTCTGGGGCCCCGTGCCACAGGGGTAAGTCCAAAGGGGATTGCCCGCACAAAAGGGTTGAGAAACACTGATCTAATCTGACCTCCTGTATAATGAAGGCCATGGAACCTTCCCCCCAAAATTCCTAGAGCATGTATTTTAGAAGAACATCCAGTCTTGAACTTTCAGACAGACTCACGATTGATGTTAAGTATATTTGATCAGCTAATCTACCTATGTAATTTATATCACCCTCATTGATAATAGCCCTGCAAGGACTGAAATCCTCTCTGTATCTGCGGATCTGCTATAATGCAGACAGTGCCATTGGACCCTTCCTGATCAATGTGACTCAACCTAATGGCACGAACACTTTGAAAGGGGGGAGCAGTTCAGCCTTTAAGTCCATTTGGGTTCTCTGTTGTGATAGACAAGATGGGTGCCAGCTGTGCTGGTGGTTCTTGTATATGGAAATAGAGCCGGAAAGCCACCACGCTTGTTTCACATACTGATGTCCATGAGGGAAGAGCAATCAATGAATCAATTTGGTAACAATTGCTGGAAACTGCCAACCTCATCAGGATTTGAACAAGTAACCATGGGTCTGTATCTACAGCCTAATCCACCTTGTCCTGCTTTATTTCTTTTTCTAACCCATCAGAGAGGAATGATTTCTTACTTACCTTTTTACTCTGTATATTTAGGCAATTTATTTAAAAGTGTCACTGTGAGCCAACAGCTAGAAAAAGCTCTGGGTTTGTATCAATTGAATAGGTCTTTTTTACAATGTTTTTAAAAATACATGTTAATCAGCACCAATTACATCCTACTGCTTGCACTAACAATGTGAATTTTAAAGGACTAGACTGCAGTTTGTCCTCCTGCAGCAGCTGTGTAGTTATATTCCCGGGACAGGCCTTAAAAAAAGTTACAAGATGGCCAAAAAGCCCTGTTAATGTCTCTTAATTTTTGATGCTGGTCTGACTAGAAAGTGGCCTTATCAAATTTTGTTTCCAATTAAAAAAAAATTGGATTAGCTCTTGGGCTGAGATCTACTGTGTCATTTTTAGTCTGCAAGTAATGACCCTCTGAAAATAGAGCTGTATAATGTAAATATGCTGATTGGTGCTGCTGGGATGGTCAGGGAAATACATTAGCAGATCAAACAGGGTAATAAATCTTCTGCCACAACCTCCCTCATTAAACTAGATAAATTGAAATTGCCTCTGGGGTATTAAACAGTTCATTATTTTGTAGGGGAGTAACACACAAGACAAATGGACAGGGTTTTTTTTAATTGATATTCAGACCGTGACAAATTGATCAAGTAAACTTAGTTGGGTGAAAATTAATCTGAGCTATGGCAATGTTACTGTATCATTTGCACAGACACACCCAAAACTCATTGTTTCATTGGTTCTGGGGTTGTTGTTTTTTCCCCCTAGAAAATAAATTTTCTTTAGCAAATTAAGCACTCAAGGATTGTATGCCATGTGTGTCAGCAGTGTCTCAATAAAGCCCAACAGAGGTTGGTGACTAAACACTTTTGTGTTGTTTTGAGCAGTTGTAACCTGCTTGCATTTATAAAAAGAATGGACCTGGTTTGCATTGTCAGAGCATTGATATAAATGCTAGAGGCCACTGATGCTTAGTGCACACAAACCATTACTGGCCCAAAGTGAAGAGAACAAGGGAAGACATAGAAGATATCCAAATGGAAAACTGCAGCAATAAGAGAGAGGTGTGGATGTACGGCTCAGTGTGGTGCAGGATCAAACTGCAGGAACCCCTGAATGTTTCCTTGGAGAAAGGCATGCTCTGCTCCTGCCTTCTTGCTCCACACTGTGCTGTTTGTATATGCTTCCTCCACCAACACCTTTCCAGTTTTGTGCAGCAATATGATTTACCACATCCCTTGTATCCTCAGCCCCTCTCCCAGGCTCCAGGAGGAGAAGACATCTCCCTTCCTGGAGAGCGCTCTGACCTTGAGCGCAACAAAAACCCACACTCACACTCTCCTCCTCTTCCTTACACTGACATCCTGTGCTTTTATCAGTCTTGGCCTGATGGGCTAAGGGGCTCTTTAGCTCACCCAGCCTCCACTCACCTGATCAGATCATTAACTTCAATTACCCAACCAGCCCTCTCTGGGGGAGCCAATTAGAGCCAGAGTGATCAGAGTCCTGGCTCAACTGTTAATTCCTTGCACTTTCACAGTATTTCATTCATAAAAGCAGGAAACCCCACGCTCATATTTCCTGTGGGAAAACTTGATACTACAGCTCTTGAATACTGCTCAGAAATCCTCCATTTATCTCCTTGTGAAAACCTTCCAGATCCAACAGCTGTAGACTGAGGGTCAGGCTGACCCTTTTAAGATCTTTTGTCGAATGACAACATTTTTGCTTTTGAGGTTGGTTTCAGTCCAACCTCAGCCACTCTCAGATGGGATTAATGAGTGAGACAGGCCAACTGCTGGCATTTTTAACTCTGGGATGAAATTAATCCTTGGTGTAACTCCAAAGGCCTCAGAAGATTTACACTGTAGATGGATTTGACCCAGTGTTCACTTGGGTGGGGTAGGTGTGATGGTGAATAGGAGATTAATTGAGTGGGTTAGATATTGTGTGGGTTTGTGTGACTTTAAGCATATAAACTGTATAAGGTACTAGGATTTCAAAGAAAATCTCGCTCATGATCACATTTATATAAACCTCAATGAAACAATATGGAAAGGAATAGGGACTAAATGACAGAGGTGCATTCCCTTGGTAGACATTAGAGGTGTAGGTAGCAAACTCATGGCTAGACAAAGACTGGCTGATGAAATCAGAGGTTTCTTTCTTTTCTTCTTTTACATGGGTCAAGGTCATATAGTCAATACTTTTATATTTTTCTTCATTTGATGACAAAAGCAGGAAATAAACTACCACCTTCTTGTACCCAACATGCTAATTTCTTTGGAGTCAAAGTAGCCAGGAATAGTTGGGAGAGGAGATTCGGGGGGGGGGGGAGGGGCAAAAGCACATGACTCATCCATTTCCAGCCACTCATCAAGCCAACAACTGTGCCATTGTTATTTAACTATAATGCCTTCCGTCCCCAAAACTGCATCCTTAAGCAATTAAACTCCTACACAAACATGACCAAATAGCACTCTAGAAAGCATCTTTTAGAGCTCAGCCTTTCAACACTTTCTAAAGTTGCAATATAAATTATACTGTGGAAACCGGGTGTAACCCTTTGTGATTCAAGAAAGAAGCGTACCCCATTTCACACAAACAGTGTCTTGTATTAGCATATAAAAATTACATGTAGTGGCAGTTAAGGTTGTGACAGGACACACTCCATCCACCCATAACCTTAAAAACATTAAAATAAGAAGTTAAGGGGAAAGACTTATGCATTCCTTTCCACCATCATCTGGCCTTCAGCACTATCAATAACATGCTCCCATGTGCCCAGGGCCGGCTCCAAGTTTTTTTCCGCCCCAAGCAAAAACATTTTCCCATGCCCCTCCCCAGCCCTGCCCCAACTCTGCCCCTTCCCTGCCCCATTCCAACCCCTTCCCCAAATCCCCGGCCCCGCCTCCTCCCCCAGGCGTGCCACATTTCCCCTCCTACCCCTCCCTCCCAGGCCTGGGAGGGACGGGGGAGAAGCAGAGCGGCTGCACGCTCGGGGGAGGAGGTGGAGGTGAGCTGTGGGGGAGCGGTTCCTCTGCCCCCCCCCCAGGGTTACTTCCTGCAGCCCTCCCCACGCTCCGCAGCTCACATCCGCTCCGCCTGCTCCCCCGAGCGCTCCGCTTCTCCCCTCTCCCTCCCAGGCTTGCCGCAAAACAGCTGATTCATGCTGAAAGCCTGGGAGGGAGGGGGGAGAAGCGGAGCGGCGGTGCGCTCTGGGGGAGCAGGCGGCAGTGGAGTGGAGGTGAGCTGGGGAGGGAGCGATTCCTCTGCCCTCCCCCCCGAGTTACTTCCTGCGGACCTCCCCACGCCTTCCACTGCCGCAGCTCACCTCCGCTCAGGGCCAGCTCCCAGCTTTTTGCGCTCCAAGCAAAAACCAAATTTTTTTAAAGGAGCCGGAGTGGCGCCCCTTGGAAAGTGCCGCCCCAAGCACATGCTTGGAGCGCTGGTGCCTAGAGCCGGCCCGGCATGTCCCATAAGGCTTTAACTTTTGTCTCCAACAGATACCCAATAGCAGAAGCCTCAGCTTCCCCAGACTTGTACTCTAATGCAAAACCTTAACTGTGACCTCATCTGCCTTCATATCACTTCTCTGGCAGACATTCAGAAAGGACATTTGTATAGAAGTGTTGTCCTTCATGCTATGTATTGATTTAAATGGAAGTTAGGTGCCTAAATACCTTTGAGGATCTAGGCCATAGTGCCTAGGAGCCCCAACTAGGGATCAGGACTCTAAGGTGCTAGGTGCAGTACAAACACACAGCAAAAAATGGTCTCTGCCCCCAAAGATGGATACAAACAGATGGGTGGAACACAAGGTAACAATGAGATCATTATGGACAGCCAAATAAGCAGTAGTCACAACACAAGAGCTGCTTAACCAAAAGTGCAATAGTAGTTTAGTGGAACTAAGCTCTGGGCTAGCTACATAAAATCTCTTTTTGCACTTCATTGACCCCCCTGCGCTTTACTGTAATGTTAGAGGGATTAGCAACAACCTGGAATAAGAATATTTTGAGTAGACCACACAATGATAGCTAGTTTAAATGCAGGAAGATAGTAAGTCTCATGTCCTTTGGCATTAATTTCCTTTCACATAGGTTTCTGATTTTGGTAAGCTTGTAAAATATCACTTTCCTATTAGCCAATGCATTTTCTTCAACCACAAATTTGCAATAAATATATTTTTATTGGGGAGTATAATATAGATCATTGAGACCCAACCATATTTCATAAGTGTTGGTTCAAATACCATAAAGAATAAGGGGAATAGACTTGATGGTTCAGATACTGAATCCTTGTAGTAAATAAGGATTTAAAATGTTCCAAACTACTATTGCATGGTCTAATTTCAAAATGAATCAGCAAAACTAAATTATTTTCCTACATCCTGATTCAGAAAAGCATTTAAGTACTGGTTGAACTTTAAGCACATATATACATCCATTGAGGCCAATGGGACTTAAGCACTTGCTTAAAGTTAAGCATGTGCTTAAATGCAGTGCAGATTTGAGGCCCTAATGTACAGGATTTAGTTTCTTGTCCTGCAGACTTTATTCACATAATAGTCTTTCTATGAAGTTAGTCTTGTAAGGACTCTTCATAGGATTGCAGTATTGTGCCCTTTGCTCTTAACTCACTGTTATTTGATTAAAACAACCACATAAACAGTAACATCATAAAATCTTGGCTACTCTGTGGAAGCACTAAAAATACTTGGTTCTGAAGGGAGGAGTGTGCTTTGAAGCATCGGTGGAGTTAGGGGAAGGTCTCCCGGCCATTTAGGGAGTTGGCCCATTCTAGCTATTTTGTCAGCAAATCTTGTTTTCTCAAAATGTATTTAGCAAGGGTAGTGGTGGGGAAGGGAGAGTGATTTCTTTGAACTGTTCCAGAATGTGACTAGTTTTCTCAGGTCAGCAACCAGCTCTGATGTTATGTTTTTCTGCAAGAGATCTCTTTTCAATATGATACTAGACAGAGAAGATGTAGACAGCTGAGTGTTATTTATATTATTTGTACTGAGATAGCACCTAGAGGTTGGAGGCAGACAACTGGAGGCTCAGGGTGGCTGGAGCCCCTCCAAAAATTTAGGGATTGCACTAATAAAGAAAGAAAGAAAACCCTTAGTTTGGAATTTAAGCTAATTTATTTCACTTTATTAAAAGTGGACAAGTTTAGTCATGGTACAAAACTACTCATTAGCGTGATATTTAACAACTATTCGTTTATTATTTCTTAACTTTATTCCCACCCCCACAATAAAAAAAGTTGTCTATGCCCCTATAGGGGCTGCAGTCCCATTGTTCTAGGCACTGGAAACTCTAATAAGATGGACTCTGTCCCCAAATGCTTACAATCTAAGTATAATTCAAGGGAGAGGAGGTGAATGCAGCAAACAGCTAGGGGAACACAAGGTAACAATGAGACAGTTACTTCCCGCCTTCCTCTTCCTGGTGTGGGGGGTGGACTGCGGTAAGCCTTAGCACCCCCTCGCCACGAGGTCCCCCCTCGCTCCTCTTTTTCCCCTGAGGCCCTGCCCCCTGGCCAGGCCGGAAGCCAGCGTCAGGGTTTGGTAAGAGCCCCCCAGGGAGCCTGGGCCGCTGTTGGGAGCTCTGGACCCTCCACCTGCCCTGGGTGGTGTGCCCCAGGAGGCGGGGAGGGTCCAGGGTCCAGGGGCTGCTCTCAGGCTCCCTCGGCCCAGGTCAGGGGGAGGGTCCAGGACTTCTGTCTGGTCAGGGGGTGGGACCTCAGGGGAAAGAGGAGAAGCAGGGCGGGGCCATGGAGAGGGGCAGGGCCATGGAGAGGTATGGGGCCTCGTGCCACCGACCCACCCCATGCCCCGAAGTCCCAGCTAAGGTTGCCAGGCATCCGGTTTTCTACCAGAACGCCTGGTCGAAAAGGGACCTGACGGCTCCAGTCGGCACTGCAGACCAGGCTGTTAAAAGTCCAGTCGGCAGCACAGTGGGGATCCAGGGCTAAGGCAGGCTCCCTGCACGGGTCCCTGCAGCCCCTAGGCACATGGGTAGACAGGGAGGCTCTGCGTGCTGCCCCCGCTCCCAGCGCCGGCTCCACAGCTCCCATTGGCCGGGAACCATGACCAAAGGGAGCTGTGGGGGCAGTGCCTGCGGGCCCCAACATCTTTACCCAGCCCGGATCCCTCTCCTGCACCCTAAACCCCTCATTCCCAGCCTCACCCCACAGCTTGCACCCCCAGCTGTAGCCCTCACCCCCCCGAGCACCCCAACCCCCTGCCCCAGCCCGGAGCCCTCTCCTGCACCCTGAACCCCTCCTTTCTGGCCCCACTCGGAGCCCGCATCCCCAGCCCAGAGCCCATACCCCTCCCTGCACCCCAACCTCCTGCCCTAGCCTGGAGCCCTCTCCCGCACTCCAAACTCCTCATCCCCAGCCCCACCCCAGATCCCGCACCCCGAGCCATAGCCCTCTCCCCCCCCCGCACCCCAACCCCCTGCCCCAGCCTGGTGAAAGTGTCAGGGATGGTCTAGCTGTTTCCTGCAACTCCTGCCTCAGCACAGGGGGCTAGATGAGATGATCTCTCAAGGTCCTTTCGAGGCAACGGTTCTATGATTCTGTCATTACATCCTCTGATTCCTGTGATATAGCTATCTAGTCAAACCAAATGTGTTTGCAGTGGGCTTTGTCGAAATTCTCTTTCTTCCTAACTTGATTACTATAAATATTTATATTCATTAATTAGGCTCAATTCTCCCTTTGCAAAAAATTACTGAGGGAATTTTGAATCAGTGCAGACAGACAAAGGAACGGGCCATGATTTTCAGCAGACAGATAAAAGAGACAGGATAGCATCTGCTGTTCAGTAACATACCTCATAGTTAAAGGAAGACTGTGCCATCTAGTAGTTAAAACAACAGTCTAGATGCTAGAAAGATCTTGAGTTCTTATCCTGGCAGAGCTTGAATGAGCATAGGGAGGCCATTTGATTTGACAACAGGTAGGTTACTGGTGTGTTGAGACCATAGCCTACCTTGCTGACCACTATTGTCTCATTGTTTCTTGGTACTCTCCCATCTGTCTGTTGTCTCTTGTCTTATACTTACATTCTAAGCTTTTTGGGGAGGGACTTTCTTTTTGTTCTGTGTTTATACAGTGCCTAGCACAACAGAATCCTGGGGCATTACTAGGATTTATACACACAATGATAAAATAAATAATAATGATCTGAGATCCCAATCCAGCCAGCTGGAATGCTAGGTAAACCCAAAAAGCAGGGCCTTCCTAAAAGGTCTGTACCTGGCTTCCTAGAATATAGCCCGAGGTTGAATTAACATTTCTGTAATCCCCACTGTGAAACCCAGTTGTTGTGAGCTCTGCCCACAGGGAGAGCCTTGGCAGCAGGGCTCCACCAGACAAGACCTGTTCATCATGGGCCTTTCCAGAGCCCTGAGATCAATGTAAAGATTCCCAGTAACTTCAGTGGGCTTTGGATCAAGCCTATTAAGAACGTTCAATTATCCATCTTTTAATTTATCACTGAAATGTCTATAAAACTCCCCAGGGATGCGGGCTAGGGTTTAAAATACTCCTACCCTGCATAATTTCTTCCTCTTTTCATAAAAGGTAAGAGGAACTGGTGATTATGCTAATTGCCTCGAGAGTCGGAAGAACAGAGATTTTCAGGGAATTTGTCTGAATTTATTATCACTGCTATATATTTAACTAAAGAGATCCCTATGATTAAAATATGTTCAGGGTTTTATTATGGGTCTTTTGGCTTGAACTGATTGTGCCTTCAATTAATTGCAGTCCAATTTTTGGATTTTAATAGCTCTGTCAAACAGGTCTTCAAAATATCTAAGTCTCTTATTTATTTACAGGAATCATTCATCCATTGATGGCTATTGATTTGGCAAATCCATTTGAGCTACAATGCCGCTGAATAAGTATCACCATGGTGTTTTTATTAGTTGAGAAGAAAAGCCTCTCCCAGGCTAACCTCTTTTCTTGCTGAGTTTCTCCTGAGGGCTGATGTGAAAATAAAACCCAGCTATGGAAGCGCTCATGTGGATTTTCAGAAGCAATATTGTGAGAATGCTTCCCCCCCACTGCCCCTAGAGCACTTTCACATGGATTGAAGATGCAGGTTGGTATTATCAGCAGTAAGAGACTGATTCAACAAAGCACTTAAGCATGTGCTTAAGTGATTTGCCAAAGCAGGGCCTTCAATCTGAAAAGGGGAACCAAGGAAGAATAACATGGGTATTATTTATCCAGATTTGCTTTGAATGGCTGAATGCCCTTTAACTTTAGCTATGTGGCAAGAAACATCCTTGATAGTGTTGATTTGATGAGCTTTGAGAGCTATCTGACTGTTTTTACAATATGCTCTTGAAGGGTTGGAAACTGACAGAGCAATGTAAAAAGCGGCTGAGGTACAGGGAGTGCCGTGGAGTTGGATCCTGCATTACTGGCAGCATTGCGGTGCAGCCATCAAGTTACGAGCCAAAGTGGGGAGGATACAGCTAAGGATCTCGTCTTTGCTCCCACTGTACACGCTTCCTGTCTCCTGCCTCTGTCCCGTACTTTATTCCCAGGAAATCCCATAGCCCAAAGTCACTGTCTCCCTGGCTGCATGATGCCTGTGTTCCCAAAACTATTGCCAGCTCCACACTAAAAAAGGTTTGCCAGTATAGTTATCCCAGCAAACCCTACTCGTATAGACCCAGTTTATACCAGCAAAAAAGTGCGTTTGGTGGTATAGCTTATACTGGTCCAGTGAATGAGGTAAGCTATACAGTACTGGCAACAGCACATTCTGCCTGTATAACCGAGTCAGCACTGGGGCTTTTGCCAGTACAGAAATGTCTGGTCTGTCTCTCATGACCCCCCCCCCTCCCCAATTGACATTACGATCCAGGCAAAAGGTTCTAGGATAGGCCTGTCCTTCCCTAGTCTAGGTTTGGTTATTAACCTAGCCTGGCTGTTAAAACTTCTTCTATGCTGCTGCTCTGAAACACAAAGGAACCGCAAAGAGGTTGAACTAAAACCAAATGTGCACAGGAGCTAACTCCTCCAATGGTCCCCATCCAGACAAAAGGGAAAATTTAACCCACCTCCTTTGTCCAGGTGAGGTTCCTGTGTCTAGCTCTTGGGCCAGACCTTCTACGCCTAACCCTTTCCACAGACTGCTTCCGACGGAGCACTTATATCAGTAATTCATGACATGCCTTTCATTAGCATCTTTGCCATCAGAGTAACTTATAGACCCCTGACAAGTCCAAATGATCCATATATGCTTCATTCCAATCATTAATACAAGCCATTCGACTGCAAATGTGTTCTCTGGCACCAATCAATGGATCATTGACCTTACCCATATGTGCGTCATTAGTATACATTTTAACTAGATAAATGAGAAACCTTATATTGTGAACAATTAATTTCACATGTAGAAATATGCCTCTAACCCGATATAACGCGACCCGATATAATATGAATTCAGATATAACGCGGTAAAGCTGTGCTCCGGGGTGGGCGGTGCTGCGCGCTCTGGCAGATCAAAGCAAGTTCAATATAACACGGTTTCACCTATAATATGGTAAGATTTTTTGGCTCCCGAGGACAGCGTTATATCGGGGTAGAGGTGTACATTTATGGCCGGACAAAGTTAGAGATCTCAAAGGAACTAAGAGGGATTGCTAGAGGAAATGCAGCATGCTTGATAAAGAGAGAGAAAAGTGTGAATGCACGTTTATCTCTAGACAGACGGATGGCTCCTAACAACATTGCACAGAAAGACAAAGTGAGACACAGTCGCATTCACAAGCTGACTCACAAGTAAGCAATCAAGTGGCAAACAATTGACTGATGTAGCCATGTTGCTGAGTCTCTGAAATGCCTGCAGTTGGTGTAATGTGCTATGTATGTAGACATGAATCCTTTTTCGTGTCGTATGATGCACAATATACTCCCTGCTCAGGGCTACTCACATGGCCATGGAGGCAATTGTGGGACATACTGCCTACAGAAAATGCTGTTCATGCTTTGGACATATATTTGTGGGCCATGGGAGAACATTCATTGCTTTAGTGCTATTCAAAACAGTATCCAAAATAAGAGAAGCTGCAGAAAGGATTTCACTATGAACACAGGCCCAGATCCTCAAATGTATTTAGGCACCTCTCTCCCATTGATTTCAGTGGAAATTAGAAGCCTAAGTACCTTTGAGGATCTGGGTGACAAGGCATATACCTTTTGACCAATCTATCACATGTATGTACCCAAGCTGCTGCACCATCCGAGATACAAGAATACAACATTCTGTGGAGCTGAAAAGTAGTACCAGGCACCATAATAGAGCTCTTATTATTCATTAGAGAATCAAGAGCCAACCAGGGAGTTTGAATCCACAGTACTGGTGGCCCCAAGCATTCAAGAATCATGTCAGGCCCCCCAAAATAATTAGATTAGCTTTTTTAAATTTTAGATTAGATTTAAAAAAAATAGATTTTTACATGACATTAGATTTTTAAAAAATTATAAATTTGGGGTTCTTTTTATTTGCCTTCTGCTTTGTGGACCCACAGGAGTCACATTTTCAAGCTTTTTTCTACAACAGTGAGGGCTAGAAAAAGTTTTTTTTTTTTTTTTTTTTTTAAAGCAAGGACTGATTCTGATGTCATCACCTGGTTCCATCAACTGGCAGCATCAACTGAAGCTTTAAGCAACGCAGCTGAGGTTGTGAGACTTGCCAGATGGCATCACTGGACCAAGATCCAAAATGTGTGGTTGTGCGGATGTAGGGGGGTTGATTCAGGTCTAGCTCCAATGTTTAGTACTTTTTAAAATATCCCCCCCCCCTTTTAGAGAATGGAAAATGATATGAGAAGCTCCAGTTAGGCCCAGTTTATGGGTGTCAACATGTACTGGAAATACCTAATTCCTACTCACTGAACATCAATGGAAAGTAAACATCCTCCTCCATAGATGGGGTTGTCCGGGCAGCTGCTAAATACATTCAGATGGCCACATACGTGAGGCCTGAAAAAAGCTCAAACAGTAGCTTGATATGTAATCGGGGTCCCATATATTCCCCAGTCCGACAGGCCCAGAATTTGCTGCAGAGTTCACCCCTTGCCACAGAGCTGTGTTCCAGAGTCTAAGTGATTATCAGAGTGTCTCTCGTGACAGACCACCTGTACATAATTCCGGAAGAATCAAAGGTTCTACGATGTTAGCACTGCTCCTTTTCCAGTTAAACCCAGTCTAATCTCATTTTCTCAATAGGATGCATTTTCCATTTCATTGCACATTAAACCAGCTTTCTGATTTTATCTTCATGGCAGCAAGGATCTGCCTAGAGAAAGAGCAATTATTAACTAGAAGACAGCGTCTTTTTCAATGTGATTTATTTTATGAGGGTTTCTGAAATAAATTATCAGTCTGCGATTGGCCATAAGGGAGAAGCCCATAAAAGCTTACCACATGCATTGAACATACCATCTGGTATCCTTTACAAACTAGATTCAGGGTGGGTTAGCTAATTCTTTAGAGTGCATGATGTACACAGTGCACAGTGATGCATGGATATAAAAATGGAAGTAACTCAGCCAGAACCAGCTCTGCGTAACTGCAGATTAATTTCACATAGTTTACCATTCTAGTCCATTGTAAGCTTGTGGCCATTTCTTTCTGTCTGAACTACAAGTCATTTTGTATTCCAGAACTTTTATTGGGCTAAAAAATAAAAATCCTTCTATTAGACTGGGCGTTAAAGATGCTTCTTTTCTCCATTCTGTAATGGGTCCGAGTAGCTGGATTCACACAGCTGGTGCAAAAAAAGAGTTTGTTATTGTTTCTCTGGATAGCTTGTTTGTGGTATGCACAGCCTGGAGGGTGTGATTGGATTTCCTGGCTCCGATGTTCGTCATCTCCACATCTCTGCTGTTGTCCCTGAAAAAGATTAAATCAGACTTGGTAGGAACAATGACAGCTCAATGCCTGTGAAATATAACTGAAGCACAATATGCAAATTCCACCCCCTTTTTTCACTCCTGCAACCCCAAGGAAGCCAATGTTTGTATTCATGGAAAATGCAATTGCTAACAGTTCTCACATGGAATAGCATTGCTGACACTTTATTCAGATTTTAAATTCTAGATTAAGTATTTCCTAATGATCTTTCCCGTATCCCAATCTACAATGAGTAGCTAAGGATGACAACTCTGCCACTGAAGAAAAATACAAGCTATTATAGAGCGGGGGTGGGCAAACTTTTTGGCCTGAGGGTCACATCTGGATATGGAAATTGTCTGGCAGGCCATGAATACTCACAAAATTGGGGGTTAGAGTGTGAGAAGGGGTGAGGGCTCTGGCTGGGGGTGCGGCTCTGGGGTGCAGGAGAGTGGGACCCCCGAGGGGTTCGGAGGGCAGGAGGGGGATCGGGGCTGGGGTAGGGGGTTGGGGCACTGGAGGGCATCAGGGGTGCAGGTTCTGGGCAGTGCTTACCTCAAGCAGCTCCCGGAAGCAGCGGCACATTCCCCCCTCCGGCTCCTGCACGGCCAGGCAGCTCTGCGCAGTACCCCATCCACAGGGCCACCCCTGCAGCTCCCATTGGCTGCGGTTGCCAGGCAATGGGAGCTCCGGGGGTGGCTTTGTGGTGGGGGAAGCGTGCGGAGCCCCCGACTGCCCCTACACGTAGGAGCCGGAGGGGGAACATGCTGCTGCTTCCGGGAGCTGCACAGAGCCACGGCACATATGGAGCGGGCCAAGCCCTGGACCCCACTCCCCAGCAGGAGCTCAAGGGCCGGATTAAAACGTCTGAAGGACCAGATGTGACCCCCGGGCCATAGTTTGCCCACCCCTGCTATAGACTGTACTTGTAATGTGGCCTATGTTTAATCATAGCCTTGTGTATGGTTACACATAACATCCTTTCTGAAGTCATCATTCGCATGATACATTCCCAAATGAATCATGCAACGTAATGTTAAATAGTTTTGTTTTTGTTTTTTAATTAAGGGCCATATTCTGCAATCAGATACTTTCACATAACTTCCATTGACCTTTACAGTTACATATTTATTTCCCTATAAAAAGGGAAATAAACACAACCCAGGAAACTACAGACCAGTTAGTTTAACTTCTGTGCCAGGGAAGATAATGGAGCAAGGAAATCATCTGCAAACACTTGGAAGGTGGTAAGGTGATAGGGAACAGCCAGCATGGATTTGTAAAGAACAAATCATGTCAAACCAATCTGATAGCTTTCTCTGATAGGATAATGAGTCTTGTGGATAAGGGAGAAGCTGTGGATGTGGTATACCTAGACTTTAGTAAGGCATTTGATACCGTCTCGCATGATATTCTTATCGATAAACTAGGCAAATACAATTTAGATGGGGCTACTATAATGTGGGTGCATAACTGGCTGGATAACCGTACTCAGAGAGTTGTTATTAATGGTTCCCAATCCTGCTGGAAAGGCATAACGAGTGGGGTTCCGCAGGGATCTTTTTTGGGACCGGCTCTGTTCAATATCTTCATTAACGACTTAGATATTGGCATAGAAAGTAAGCTTATTAAGTTTGCGGATGATACCAAACTGAGAGGGATTGCAACTGCTTTGGAGGACAGGGTCATAATTCAAAATGATCTGGACAAATTGGAGAAATGGTCTGAGGTAAACAGGATGAAGTTTAACAAAGACAAATGCAAAGTGCTCCACTTAGGAAGAAAAAATCAGTTTCACACATACAGAATGGGAAGAGAATGTCTAGGAAGGAGTACAGCAGAAAGGGATCTAGGGGTTATAGTGGACCACAAGCTAAATATGAGTCAACAGTGTGATGCTGTTGCAAAAAAAGCAAACATGATTCTGGGATGTATTAACAGGTGTGTTGTGAGCAAGACACGAGAAGTCATTCTTCCGCTCTATTCTGCGCTGGTTAGGCCTCAGCTGGAGTATTGTGTCCAGTTCTGGGCACCGCATTTCAAGAAAGATGTAGAGAAATTGGAAAGGGTCCAGAGAAGAGCAACAAGAATGATTAAAGGTCTTGAGAACATGACCTATGAAGGAAGGCTGAAGGAATTGGGTTTGTTTAGTTTGGAAAAGAGAAGACTGAGAGGGGACATGATAGCAGTTTTCAGGGATCTAAAAGGGTGTCATAAGGAGGAGGGAGAAAACTTGTTCACCTTAGTCTCTAAGGATAGAACAAGAAGCAATGGGCTTAAACTGCAGCAAGGGAGGTCTAGGTTGGACATTAGGAAAAAGTTCCTAACTGTCAGGGTGGTTAAACACTGGAATAAATTGCCTAGGGAGGTTGTGGAATCTCCATCTCTGGAGATATTTAAGAGTAGGTTAGATAAATGTCTATCAGGGAAGGTCTAGACAGTATTTGGTCCTGCCATGCGGGCAGGGGACTGGATTCGATGACCTCTCGAGGTCCCTTCCAGTCCTAGAATCTATGAATCTATATTTTAGAATGAACAAATAATATTGACTGGTAGATCCAGCATGGGACTGGAAGTCAGGACGCCTGAATTTTGTAGCTGGCTCTTACACACAGTTGTGTGGCCTTGGGCAAATCACAACCAAGGCTACATTTTCCAGCCTTCATGTCTTTTGCACCTGCAACATATGCATTTGCACACATACACAAAATATGCCCTCACACAAAGAAATGGAAGACTGTATGTGCAAATAGGTATCTTTGGTAAAAATGCACAACCCTTTCTGTTTCCTGGGGGAAGAAGGAGGGCAATACATACCAGATCTCTCTCTCTTCACGCTTGCAGTATTATTGATGTGATGGATCTAGGGCAGTGGTTCTCCACCTTTCCAGACTACTGTACCCCTTTCAGGAGTCTGATTTGTCTTGCGTACCCCAAGTTTTACCTCACTTAAAAACTACGTGCTTACAATATTGGATATCAAAATACAAAAGGGTCACAGCACACTATTACTGAAAAATTACTTCCTTTCTCATTTGTCTATATGAAATTTTAGTTTATACTGACTTCACTAGTGCTTGTTATGTAGCCTGTTGTAAAACTAGGCAAATGTCTAGATGAGGTGATGTACCACCGGAAGACCTCTGTGTACCCCCAGGGATATGCATACCCCTGCTTGAGAACCACTGATCTAGGGCAGCTTTAGGTCAACATTTAAGGTGATACATTGTAACCTTCATTAGCTGCACATATGCTCTTTAATTAAGATTCCTGGCTACCAGGTTATTCAGTACAGCGTTCGCTAGACAGTCTGAGCAGCTACCATGCTTGGACACCTTAATCTGGAGTATGCTACTAAATGAACCATTGCGAATGGCATTTTGTTGGCAAGAGGGTACATTTTACTATTATATTATTTCCTCGTTTTTCCAACTTGGTCAGGGCCGTTCTGGTACAATCATCAGTGGTGATGACACTGGCCAGACAATCTAAAAAGCCAAAGATAAAATTACAGTAGTAAAGAATTGCTGAAGCCGGCCTAAATGATCCATTGTATTTCATTAAATGCCGAGTGAGCGGATTAGCAGAGATACTATTAAATCATCATTTACCTCATAAAAGGATTGGGACTGTAGTTAATATATTTTGGCTTAGGCAATAATAATTTATGTAAATAAATTGCATCAGCAAAGCTATTACATTCTCATTCCTATTTCAGCTATGGTAACATTTGGGGCCTCTCCTTGGTCCTATTGAAGAGAGTGGTACTTTTGTAAGTGATTTCAAAGGGGAGCAGGAGCAAGACCTTGGAAAGTGATAAAAGAGGTACATTTATGACAACAGTCAAATGCATAGAATGAGGGGCCCAATTCTTCAGACATGCGTGTACTCACATGAATACATTTCACTGAATTCAATGGGACTACTCAGATACAAAAATGTTTGCAGGATCATTACTACAGTTTGGAGTGTCAGGCAGGAGAATGTCCCAAAATCCTACCTAAATATATCACCAATGCTTGGATATAATTTTAAATAACACATTGGAGGGTTTATGCTCATTAAGATGAAGACTCAATAGCTAGGGCTACATGTGCTAGGTACAATATATGGAGCTCATAGACAGATTCATAGATTCCAAGTCCAAAAAGGCCCATTATGATCATCATCTAACCTGGCCTCCCGGATAACACAAGCCATAGAACTTCCCAAAAATAATAGAACTTTTTGAAAAACATCTAATAGTGATTGAAAAATTGTCAGTGATGGAGAATCTACCATGACTCTTGGTCAATTGTTCCAATGGTTAATTACTCTCACTGTTCAAAATTTAGACCTTATTTCCAGTCTGAATTTGTCTAGCTTCAATCATTGGATCGTGTTAGACCTTTCTCTGCTGGACTGAAGAACCCATTATTAAATATTTAATCCCCATGTAGGTATTTATAGACTGTGATCAAGTCACCCCTTAACCTTCTCCTTGCTAAGATAAATAGATTGAGCTCCTTGAGTCCTAGATAGATCGCTAGACAGGCTGACAGATAAATGACACCTACTCCCTTTGTAATAGAGTAAGAGTTTTGGATGGATGGTGCTATATAAGTTTATATATTTTATTATTTATATATATAAATTTATATTATTGCTACAGCTGCTTGACACTTTTCTGATAAAAAAATTTGTAAATAAAAATTAGGGTTTCATAAAAAATGAAGATCTACAAGATCTTCACCAAGCATTCTCAAAACTACGATACCTGCACGAGGAAATAAGGAAACAAATCAACAGAGCCAGAAGTGTACCCAGAAGCCTCCTGCTGCAAGACAAGCCCAAGAAAGAAACCAACAGAACTCCATTGGCCATCACCTACAGTCCTCAGCTAAAACCTCTCCAACGCACCATCAGTGATCTACAACCCATCCTGGACAATGATCCCTCACTTTCACAGACCTTGGGAGGCAGGCCAGTCCTTGCCCACAGACAGCCCGTCAACCTTAAGCATATTCTCACCAGCCACCATGCACCGCACCATAACAACTCTAACTCAGGAACCAACCCATGCAACAAACCTCGATGCCAACTCTGCCCACATATCTACATCAGCAACACCATCACAGGCAGGGCCAGCTCTAGCTTTTTTGCTGCCCCAAGCAGCAAAAAAAAGCGCCGCCCCCGACCCCCCCCGCCAAGCGCTGCGCTGCCCCCCCCCGCGCCGAGCGCCACTGGAACCCGCCCCCGAGTGCTGAGCCCCGTGCTGTCTCCCCCCCAGCACCGCACCGCCGGAGCCCACTCCCGCCCCCTGCCGAGCGCCGCCGGAACCCCCCCTCCAGCGCCGCGCCCGCGCCGCACCCCCACCAAGCGCCGCGCGCCAGAACCCCCCCCGAGCGCCGAGCCCCGCGCTACCCCCCCGCCGAGCGCCGCTGGAGCCCGCCCCCGCCCCCCGCCGAGCGCAGCTGGAACCCCCCTCCAGCGCTGCGCCCGCGCCGCCCCGTCGCCGAGCCCCGCACAACCGGAGCCCGCCCCCGCAGCGCCGCGCCGCCGGAGAGCCCCCCCCCCGTGGAATGCCGCGCCACGCTCCCCCCGCCGCCCCTTACCAGGTGCCGCCCCAAGCATGTGCTTGGGTGCCTGGTGCCTGGAGCAGGCCCTGATCACAGGGCCTAACCAGATCAGCCACAACATCACCGGCTCATTCACCTGCACATCCACCAATGTTATATATGCCTTCATGTGCCAGCAATGCCCCTCTGCTATGTACATCAGCCAAACTGGACAGTCCCTACGTAAAAGGATAAATGTCAGATATCAGGAATGGCAATATACAAAAACCTGTAGGAGAACACTTCAACCTCCCTGGCCACACAATAGCAGATGTAAAGGTAGCCATCCTGCAGCAAAACAACTTCGGGACCAGACTTCAAAGAGAAACTGCTGAGCTCCAGTTCATTTGCAAATTTGACACCATCGGATCAGGATTAAACAAAGACTGTGAATGGCTATCTAACTACAGAAGCAGTTTCTCTTCCAGAGTAGCAGCCGTGTTAGTCTGTATCCGCAAAAAGAAGAACAGGAGTACTTGTGGCACCTTAGAGACTAACAAATTTATTAGAGCATAAGCTTTCGTGGACTACAGCCCACTTCTTCGGATGCATAAGTTTCTCTTCCCTTGGTATTCACACCTCAACTGCTAGCAGAGCACCTCACCCTCCCTGATTGAACTAACCTCGTTATCTCCAGACTGATTCTTACCTGCATATTTATACCTGCCTCTGGAAATTTCCATTATATGCGTCTGACAAGGTGGGTATTCACCCACGAAAGCTTATGCTCCAATACATCTGTTAGTCTATAAGGTGCCACAGGACTCATTATTGCTTCATAAAAAATGAAGCATTTTATGAAAAAAATATTTTGGACCAAAATATTCAGGGTTTCTTCAAATAGCTAATTCCGCCACCCCATTATATTCTTCTTGTATTAAGCAAATCCCCAGCATTTGGGGGTTTAAGTCAGAATTTTTCCAGTTCTGATTACTGGTGGTAGGTAGGGTTACCATTCGTCCGGATTTACCCGGACATGTCCTCCTTTTTGTGCTAAAAATAGCGTCCGGGGGGAATTTGTAAAGCACTCACAATGTCCGGGATTTCCCCCTCCCCCGGCACAGCAGAGCGAGCGGCTGGGAGGGCTGCAGGAAAGTCCCGGGCTGGACTCCGGAGCAGCTGGAGAGGAGCTCCGCCCTGCATTCTGAGCAAGTGTCTCAGCACAAAGTGCAGCCCTCCCCTTTTGCAACTGGGAGCGGTTTCTGCCATGCAGCGTAGCAAAACGGGAGCGAGAGCACTTTGTGCTGATACAAGGGCAGCTCTCCCCTGCAACCCGGTCCGGACCTAGGACCGGGTTTTGTTGTGCAGGGCCAGGGACCGGGTTTTGTTGTGCTGGGGAGCTCAGCCACGTGTCCGGCTCGCACAGAGCCCAACACCCTGTTCTGAGCAGCAGGGTAAGGGGGGCAGGAGAAGGGGCAGGGAGGTTCTGGAGGGGGCAGTCAAGAAACGGGGGGGGGGGTTTGGGGGGAGTGGAGAAAGTTTTGGGCAGTCAGGGTACAGGTAGGGGGTAGGGTCCTGGTGGGCAGTTGGGGGGGGGTCTTAGGAGGGGGCAGTTAGGGGACAAGGAACAGGGAGTCTTAGGTAGGGGGTGGGGTTCTGGAGGGCAGTTAGGAGCAGGGGTCCCAGGAGGGGGCAGTCAGGGGACAAGGAGCGGGGGGGGGGTAGGGGGCTGGGAGTTCTGGGGGGGAGCTGTCAGGGGGCAGGAGTGCGGAGAGGGATCGGAGCAGTCAGGGGACAGGGAGCAGAGGGGTTTAGATGGGTTGGGAGTTCTGGGGGGGGCTGTCAGGGGGCAGGAGTGCGGAGAGGGATCGGAGCAGTCAGGGGACAGGGAGCAGAGGGGTTTAGATGGGTTGGGAGTTCTGGGGGGGGGCTGTCAGGGGGCAGGAGTGCGGAGAGGGATCGGAGCAGTCAGGGGACAGGGAGCAGAGGGGTTTAGATGGGTTGGGAGTTCTGGGGGGGGGCTGTCAGGGGGTGGGGAGTGGTTGGATGGGGCGTGGGAGTCCCAGGGGTCTGTCTGGGGGTGGGGGTGTGGATAAAGGTTGGGGCAGTCAGGGGACAAGAGGCAGGGAGGCTTAGATAGTCCTGGGGGGCAGTTAGGGGCAGGGGTCCCAGGAGGGGGTAGTCAGGGGACAAGGAACGGGGGGAGGGTTGGGAGGTCAGGGGGGGCGGGAAGTGGGAGGGGCAGGGGCGGGGCTCCTCCCGTCCTCTTTTTTGCTCGCTGAAATATGGTAACCCTAGTGGTAGGGCTGTGTTTGTTCTCCTTCCCTGGGAGCTGCTGTTTCATTGTTTGTTTCATAGCATATATGCAAGTGTCATGTGACTTATTCTTTCACATTAGGCTGTTGCTATTTTATTTGGGTTTTTCTTGGCTTCTTGCAAGGGGTTATTTCCATGATCAGCCTCACTGGTCGGTGCGCTATTGTTATTTGCTAATGGCCCAAGCATGGGAGTCTCTCGCCTTCTTCATTGCCGTGAACGGCTCTGCCCCTCACAGCTGCACCTCTCTCGCCTTCCACTAGGGGCCGCTGTGGCGCCCTCAAAAATCGGCAGCGGAGCAGGGAGGGAAGGAAGGGGCCTAGACAGGGGAGGAGGCTGGAAGGTGTCACGTGATCCATCTCGCGCCCGGAAAGGCCGCTCGGAGCTCGGGCTTCGGGCCGCGGGTGGAGGTTTTTTATCACGTGACCCGTCTTTGGAGCGAGGGGGCGGGGTCCGATCGCTCCTCTGTCGGGAAGGGGCGGGGCTAGCGGACGTGACCTTCCTGTTGGGGGGAAGAGACGCACTTCCGCTTCCGCGTGCGAGGCTGGGTCGCGGTGCTGCTGTGGGGCCGGCTTCCTCCCTGCTGCCCTCGGTCTGCGGCGAGCGGTGCCCTTCGCAGGTAGGGCGGGGGCCGGCTGGGGGCGCCGGGGCGGGCCGGGCTGAGGGGCCTGGGAGGCAGGTGGGCTCGGGGGCCCGAGGCGGGGGAGGCTCTGGCCCAGCCGGGGTAGCCTCCCTAGGGCTTGTTCTGACAGATCCTAGCCGTGGGTCTGATCCTCTGGGCTGGGGTCAGGCCTCTGGTTCCCTCCAGCGCCCCGCGGGTGGGGGGGGGGGAGGGTTGTGCCTGGGGATTAGGAGCAGAATCTGGTTTCTCCGCCCTGCATGAGGTGATCCGGGGATTTATTTTTAAGGCGGTGGAAGGGTTTGTTGGGTTATATTGGAAGCCGCTGCTAAGCCCTTGCAGGGTGTGGGTGTGGATGTGTCATGCGAACCGTGTAGACGAGTGTTCCAAGGTTCCTCTGTGACTCTTGCTGAGGGGATAAGCCCCACTACAGTCCCGTACACTAGAGGTTGCTGACCTAGTTATTGCCTCCTGCTAGGTGCAATTTATCGCACTAAAAGGAGGTGCCTCAAAGTACAAACACCATCTGCAACCTACACAGAGTCATCCATCAAAGCTGCTATTTGTGCGCACAGCAAAGTGTCATTAAACGAATGCCACCCTTGGGATGACAAGAAATATTGCACAAAGGAATTCAGTTAATGCGGCAGCATGCTGTATTACATCAGGGGGCATTTTGGTAACCAGTTGGTTTGTTGCTTAGTAGCTGATCATAAAAATAGCATTTATACTAATTAGTGCTGTGTTCTTACACAACATGTAAAAAGCAAAGAGGTTCAGTCTAAACTTTGTTCAGCTATATATAGTGTAATAGTACAAAAAATACTGTGTGTTTTGAGTGTCTGTTTAAAAAAGCACCCATTAAGCTTATAAATGCTTATTAAAATGTATATAAACTCGGGTACAAGGACACCTCACTGAAGAAAGCCTTTGGCGAGCCTATTTCCTTTCAGTATGACTTTAGTTCAGATCATGTGAGATGTAATACTTAAACTTTTGTAAGCTGTTTGAGTTAGTATCACATGACATTCTGATTTTAGAATTAATGTGCAATATTATGTACAAGTTAAATACATTAATTGGCTAATTCACAGACTTGAAGATTCCCCACTGACGAATTTGAGCATAGATTAGTGGGTTTCTGCTGGGTTGGGACTAAGCCTGACACAGCAACATTTCCATCAATGAACTGGAAGTGTCACTGATCAAATTTGCAGATTGGCAGAGTGGTAAATAAGGAGCACTGAGTACTCATACAGTGTGATTTGTGTCATTTGGCAGCCTCGGCCTGTTCAAACAAGATGGGTTTCTGTACATCTGTATGCGGAGATGTACATCTAGGAATAAGGAATGTAGGCCATACCTGTAGAATAGGGGGTCTGAAGTCTGGAAAGCTATGACTTTAAAAAGGATTTAAGGTGTCTTACTGGACAAGCATCTGTATATGAGCTCCCAGTGCAGTGGTGTGGCAATATGGAGGTGATTTTACCTCTGTATACATAGTCATCCTATTCCATGTGTTAATCCCATCAAATGCGGACAGAACTTCAAATCCTCTTCCTCCAAATTCTCTGATGCTGTAATTAAGGCTACGAATCTCTCACGGAAGTCACAGATTCCATGATCTCCGTCACTTCTGCAGTGGCTGGCCCGGGGGCTGCATGAGCAGCTCGGGCAGCCACACCGGCCACTGCTGGCTGGGGCAGTCTCAGGCCACCGCACCTGGGGGGAGGTGCCCACCGCACCTAGGGTGGGGGGACGCCAGCAGTAGCAGGAGTTTGCGTGTGGAAGGGGGCTCTGGGCTGAGGCAGTGGGTTGGGTTAGGGTGTGGTGAGGGCTCTGGTCAGCGCTTACCTGGGGGGACTCCTGGAAGCAGCGACATGTCCCTCTCTCAGCTCCTAGGCGGAGGTGTGGCCGGGCAGCTCTGCACACTGCCTCTGCCCACAGACACCACCCCCACAGCTCCAATTGGCTGCAGTTCCCAGACACATCACTGCTTTCAGAGGGTTGGGTAGGGACCCCGCCAACGCACCTCTTCCCCCACCCCACACTCACCTCCCCAGCACCCAAGTTTTAGTTAGGGGCATATAGTAAAAGTCATGGACAGGCAACAAAAATGATTAGGAGTATAGAACGGCTTCCATATGAGGAGAGATTAATAAGACTGGGACTTTTCAACTTGGAAAAGAGGCGACTAAGGGGGGATATGATAGAGGTCTATAAAATCATGAGTGATATAGAGAAAGTAAATAAGAAAGTGTTATTTACTCCTTCTCATAACACAAGAACAAGGGGTCACCAAATGAAATTAGTAGGTAGCAGGTTTAAAAACAAACATGCAATGCATTGTCAACCTCTGGAACTCCTTGCCAGAGGTGTTGTGAAGGCCAATTCTATAACGGGGTTCAAAAGGGAGATAGATAGGTCCATCAATGGCTATCTTCCGTGAATCTATTAGCCAGGATGGGCAGGAATGGTGTCCCTAGCCACTGTTTGCCAGAAGCTGGGATTGGGTGACAGGGCATGGATCACTTGATGATAACCTGTCTGTTCATTCCCTTTGGGGCACCTGCCATTGGCCACTGTCAGAGGACAGGATACTGGGCTTGATGGACCTTTGGTCTGGCCCAGTATGTTCTTATGAATTTTCATTTACTGCCTGTGACCTGTCCATGACTTTTACTAAAAAAAAACCCCATGACTAAAATATTGCCTTAGCCATAATCCTGTCACACCACATGCTAACCTGTCTTTGTTTATGCCTTCCCACCACTTTTTGGTTTGGCTTCTCTTTTTCCTTTACTCTTTATCTGTTGGACTCTCTTAACCACATAGTTATCAGGACTGTGCTTTACATGACCAAACCATATTTTTTTCATGTATGGGTATTATTTCAAGTGCATCTCCAACGTTCATGTTCTTCACATGGCCTTTCCTGCTTACGCCACTTATTCACCTCAACATTTCCTTTTCTGTGGGACAGATCACTTGCTCATGTTTCTTCTTTGTTGTCTAACACTCAGGCTTGACCTACACTAGAAAATTAGGTCGATTTTAGCTATGTCAGTCTAGTGTGGAAAAATCCACACTCCTGAGCGGCATAGTTAAGATGACCTAAGTTCCCATGTACAGATCACTAGGTTGGCAGAAGAATTCTTCCGTTGACCTGGCTACCGCCTCTCAGGAGGTGGATTATCTACGCCAACCCTCCTGTCGGTGTAGGTGTTATCTACACTGTTGCATTTTAGGTGTAGAAAAGCCCTCAGTACCATATACTAAAACTGGATAGACCACTGTTTTATAGATATTTACCTTTTAATCTTCTTGTCACATACTACAGCACTTTTCTCTCTTTTTCTCTCTGAGCCAGGCATTTATTATCTGAGCTCTAATTTCACCATTTTTCCTGATTCTGAAACCCATATACTCGAAACATTGCATTTTCAGTAATGTCTGCCCATCTAGTTTCAAGGATAATTCTTCAGTGTTCATATTATTGAAGTTATATACCATATACTTTCTTTCCTCTGTTTATTTTGAGCCCATCTTTCTTCAACACATCTCTCAATTTATCAGTATCCTCTTCTAGACTTTCTGCAAACAACTTGCACCAAAGTTCTGTATATTTCTTGTGAGGTATCCAGGGTGAGCATAAACAAGAAAGGGCTCAGTGGTGGAATACATTGTACACTTCTGGTATCCATATCTTAAAAGTATGTTGAAAAATAAGAGGGTGCAGACAAGAGCCACAAATTATTTCAGGGTCGGAGAAAATGCCTTACAATGAGAGACTTAAACAGTTCTATCTGTTTAGATGATTGAAAAGAAGATTAAAAGGTGACTTGACTAGAGTGTAAATACCTTCAAGGGGAGAAAATATCAGGTACTACAGTGTTCTTTAATCTAGTGGAGAAAGCCATAACAAGAGCCAATGGCTGGAAGCTGAAGCCAGAAATACCAAGAGGAAGTGATGGATTCTCCATCTCTAGATGTTTTTAAATCAAGAATGGGTGTACTTCTGGAGAATATGCTTAAGCCATACCCAAGTTACTAGGGTCAGTACAGAGGTAACAGTGAAAATGAATGGCTTGTGATGTACAGTTCAGACTTTATCTAATGGTCCGTTCTGTCCTTAAACCCTCTGAATCTGAGAATAAAGAAGCTATGTAATGCTAAGAGAAAGTGAAAGAATAAAAATGTGGTGAGGCAACAAATAGAAATCCCAGCAGGAAGGAAAAGAGTGGGGTAGGAATATGAAAAAAAGCTTTAAGAAACTTACATGCCCAAATAGTTCAGTCTTCTATGGGAAACACTCTTATTTTGATTTTTAAGGTGAAGTAAACTTGGCTCTTGAGTTGTAAATAATTGATACCAAGGGCCATGTGTGTTTATGGCAATTGCCCTGCCATTCCTTATGCCTGTCCTGGAAATAGCTGTTAGTTAGTTCCAGAGAATATTTAAAAATCCTACAAAGCCCTTTTTCCTGTTCAAGCCCAGTTGTGGTGGCACAAGGACAGAGATTATCAAATCTCAGTAGCTAGTTAATGACCTAATTATTCGCATATCTCCTCCACATGTATTTATAGTCCTATAGTGAAGAATGATTGTGCGGGTCAGACTGAATGATATATTTGGTGTGGAGGGGGACTGGAAAAAGTGGCAGGGCTTCTCATAAAGCATGAAGTATAGAAAAAGAATGGCTAATAGATCACCAGCACTTAATGTTAGGGTTAACTGAGTAGTGTTTGGGGGGGGGGGGGGCGAGAGAGCGCGAGTGAGTAGCAGGAGAGTTGGATATGATTTTAAAAGTCGGTGTAAATTTATGTGACTTCAGGAGTATGTAGTCCAGTTGTTAGGTCTGCTGTGGAATTGGAGGCTGCTGGAATGTTATGCCCCATTTCATCTCTGGATCGGAATAATGGAGTATCTAGCAGGCCCTCTTCTTATCCTAGATGCTGGGGGAAGAGGGAGGTGGTTGGCATCTAGAATCAGAATCTTTTCACAGACCATTCTAGCAGCTCCATCTCCCTTCCCCTGATTCACCCTGTTGTGGCTGTATATGTAGGTGGAGGCTGCTGAGGCTTGGTGTCTCAAAGCTGCTGGATCTGTTGGAGCAGGGCATGGAGCTGGCATGGAGGGTGTTTCCAGAGGCAGGGGTCTTTATAAGACAGAATTTCCTTTGTCTTGCCACAAATGGAGGGAAGCGTGACTTGGGTTTGATTTCTTTCTTTCAGTTCTGTAATCATCCCCACTCCCTGTCAAACTCTTAAACTAGATAACGCCTTTCTCCCTTATACCCAAAAAGAAGCATTGGAAATAGAAGAACAGGAGTACTTGTGGCACCTTAGAGACTAACAAATTTATTAGAGCATAAGCTTTCGTGGACTACAGCCCACTTCTTCGGATGCTGTAGTGGGCTGTAGTCCACGAAAGCTTATGCTCTAATAAATTTGTTAGTCTCTAAGGTGCCACAAGTACTCCTGTTCTTCTTTTTGCGGATACAGACTAACACGGCTGCTACTCTGAAACCTGTCATTGGAAATAGAGTACTTCATCTTCCAAATTCTTGCGCAAAAACCATGTCCGTTAAATTAATTGGCTTCATTTTTGTCTCTGTAAGTGATAGCACTTGTGTAATGGTTTTCTAGGAAACGTATAGCAAAATAGCTGGTTTCAACAGGAAAATGAGATTCCATATACTGTTAACCACCCCCTTTTCATAAAATGAAGTCAGCATCTCATTTGCTGCGAACCCATGCAATTATGAGCCCATGGCTAGCAGTGACTTTAAAATGGAATTATTGGATGTTGCTGAATAAAAATACTTTCCACTTCTGAGTCTAACTAGCTGTAGAGACTAGGTGGGTGAGGTAATATCTTTTATTGAACCAACTTCTGTTGGTGAGAGACCAGCTCTTGAGCCACACAGCTCTTCTTCAGGCATATGAAAGGTACTCAGAGTTTCACAGCTAAACACAAGGTGGAAAAGATTGTTTAGCATAAATAGTTAACATGTATTCTAAGGGACCATTCAAGGTAGAGTGGTCTCTCACCAACAGAAGTTGGTCCAATAAAAGATATTACTTCACCCACCTTGTCTCTCTAATATCCTGGAACCAACATGGCTACAGCTCCACTGCATCTAACTAGTTGTAGGCATATATGAAGAGTATCAAGGGGAAAAGATGTCAAATGAAGCATTTACAAATTGATCTGGCATATTGAGACTTTAATTGAAGCATAATGACCATACTGGGTCTGACGAATGGTCCATCTATCCCAGTATCCTGTCTGACGGTGGCCAGTGCCAAATGCTTCAGAAGGAATGAACAGAACAGGCAAATTTAGATTGATCCAGCCCCAGCCTCTGACAGCTGGAGGCTTATGGACATGTGGTTGCATCCCTGACCATCTTGCTAATAGCCATTGATGGGCCTATCCTCCCCAAACTTATTTAATTCTTTTTTGAACCCAGTTATACTCTTGGCCTTTCCAAAATTCCATGGCAACAAGTTCCAGAGGTTGACTGTGCACTCCGCGAAGAAGTACTTCCTTTTGTTTGTTTTAACCCTGCTGTCTATTTCATTGGGTGACCTCTTGTGTTCTATAAATGGGTAATACTTCCCTATTCACTTTCTCAGACTATTCATGATTGTCTAGACCTCTGTCACATCCCTCCTTTTTCATCTCTTCTAAGATGAACAGTTCCAGTCTTTGTAATATCTCCTCAGATAGAAGATATTCCATACCTCAAACATTTGTGTTGCCCTTCTCTTTACTCCAGTTCTAATATTTCTTTTTTAAGATTCAGCAGCCAGAACTGTACAGAACTGTATTCAAGATGTGGGCGTACCATGAATTTATATAGTGGCACTATGATATTTTCCGTTTTATTTATCCTAGTTGTTTCTAATATTAGCATTTTTGATTGCCACTGCACGTTGAGCAGATGTTTTCAGAGAGCTGTCCACGATGACTCCAAAGACCTTTCTTTAGTGGTAACGGCTAATTTAAACCCCATTATTTGGTATGTATAGTTGGGATTATGTTTTTCAATGTGCATTACTTTGCACTTATCAACATTGAATTTCATCTGCCATTTTGTTGCCCAGTCACGCAATTTAGTGAGATCCCTTTGTAACACTTCCCAGTCAGCTTTGGACTTAACTATCTTTAGTAAGTTTGTGCTGTCTGCACATTTTGCCACCTCACTGTTCACCTTCTTTTTCAGATCATTTATGAATATGTGGAACAGCACAGGTCCCAATACAGATCTTTGGGGGATCTGTATTTTCACTGCGTTGAACAACTTGAACGGAATATTAATTTAAATATAATTTCTAAAACGTTTTAGTGAAAAACTACATAAAATATAATTAATTCACCTTAATGTATCTAATATGTTTTAAGGGTTTACTTTTAGGGCTCTGGAAAGGGGAGGGGGTAAACTGGTATGGCAAGTCTACACTAAAAATATAACCACA
This sequence comes from Malaclemys terrapin pileata, assembly GCF_027887155.1. Classification (NCBI taxonomy): domain Eukaryota; kingdom Metazoa; phylum Chordata; order Testudines; family Emydidae; genus Malaclemys; species Malaclemys terrapin. Next base: position 144,118,959 of record NC_071508.1, on the reverse strand, counting down.
GTAGGGGATACTAGATATAAAATGATTGTCCTCTGACCTGGCACCCGATACATGCATGGGATTAGCCCATTTATGCACAGAGCATTTAAATTTTACTTGATGTCTACTAGTTTGAGGGTTAGGCCTACTTGCCAAAGTAAAAATTATTGTTAAAACCTCACACCAGGCTATGTCCTTTGTAATTTAACGGAATAAAACAATTGTGCATTGTTTTTAACGGCAACATTGTCAATCACCACAGAAAAACGTTCATTGACTATATTTGACTAATTTTACAGATATTTAGTTAGTATTTTTCAAAGTGTTTGGTCAAATAGTGCAAAACATGTTGAATGTACCATTTGATAAATATATTTGATGAACACTGTTCAGCCATCCCTATTTATATTGGTTTTGCTTTTTGTTATTCTTTCCCTTTCCGGATTCACTGCCCATTGTCTTTTTCTATAATAAATCATGAGTATCTATTCCTGAGCTGGCTTTGTGGTCTGTTTCTTCTCTTCCCATTATGTTTTGTATTCTAGCTCCTGCCCTAGAAAAGCTTTACTCTTTCCCTACTTTCCTCACAAATCTCTTCAGGCCAGAATAGATGATAAAATGCTGCCTTCTGGCCTTAAGCTCTGTCCATCAGTCTCTCCAGCTCACTCCTGCCCACCTCATGCCTATCTATGCACCATAGGGCTTAGAAGTTAATTGGAGATCTAATAGCCTGAAGATTAAATCTACTAGCCAGAGATTGATACGAAGGCCAGGTCTGCACTACAGACTTTTGCACCTCCACTTCTTTATGCCTCCCTCTAGCCTTCCGGCCACAGTGATGAAGGGCCATCTGCCACCCATTCTATCCCTCAAGATTTCTGGTTGCTACAAAGTATCTCCACTACTCTGCACCTCCTTTGTTTGTGGGCATCCTCAATGAGTAGCTCAAGGGCCAAACTTTGCCAACCCTCAATTTGCCCAAGCAGCAGACTGAAACCGGTTTGATTCAGCTCACTGCTGCCCATGCTGTTCCAAATAGGAGCAGTAAAAACTGACAAGATGTCAGTTTTCATCCTGCTGCAGTTTGGGAAGGTTCTGAGCAGCAGTAGACAATGGAATGGTTTGTCTTTAGATTCACTAAGACAGCATCTGTTTAGTCCACATTTTGAAGGTTGTCTTCACAAATTTAATGCTACTTAAAATGAGCGTTTAGATTCTGCAGAAACTGAGGGCAGTTGCCTGGGGCAGCTTCCAACTTGCCTTAAGCACATGCAATTCTTAAGTTCTGGTTATATGGTCCAATTACAGGATAGGTAGGTCCCATCTATCATGTTATGACTGGTTCCCTGATGTGCTGGAACTGTAGTGTAGACAGAGGCCCTACTAAAACTGACTCTTCTCCCATGAGAGAACTACCTTAGTCCGCTCTGGCAACAGATCGATATCTGTTCAGCTCTGAATCCTGAAAACAAAGCCGTGGTTGGGGAAACACTGACATCTAGTAGAGTAGAACTGCTGTGTGCACTGAACCTAGACAAATAGGCAGGAATTAGCTTCCTTACAAGCTCCTGCCTGAAACACTTTGAGAATTGCTTTCAACTAACTTCATTTTTATTTCTTTATTTCTTTATTTCAGTAAAATGTCTGGAGCTGATGACTTTTCGGTAAGTAATCACATTTTTTTTCTTAATCGCTTGGCCAAGCAACTTCATTCTGAATTCCAGACAGTTATTTAAGAAAAAATGGGGAGGTAATTCTTTTGGTGCTGCAGTTGTGGTATTAGCTGTGGAGTGAGTAGATCAATTCAGAGGGCTAAATGTACTAAACTGTCAGATGGTCTCCTTGGGATTTTCAGGTCTGAGATTAGTATTGCAATGTAATTCCAACATGATGCCTTCAAGGTAGTTATATAGAAGATGCTTAATGACCCTTCTCTCTGGGTTTGCACTGAAAAGGTTGCTTATTGTCACATATGGTATCTCTCCTTTTGTCTTCAGTTTTATAGCTATAGCATGTCAGAATACCTCTTAAATTCTATTCTATAGTGAAGCTGTTCTGAAGAGAGAAGCTATATGAAATTAAGCACATCCATGTGGGAGCTAATATAGCTTTACCTAACGATATTGTCCAATATTTATAAATGTAATGGATTGCCATGCACAGTTAGTGATTACAATAGCAGGCAGTTTGCAGTCTCACTGGTGCTCTATTTTCTAGTTGGCAGATGCTTTACCGGATCATTCCCCTGCTAAAACCTCCAAAGTGAGCAATACAAAATCTGGTCAACAAACTGGTCAGCCAACACAAGGCTGGCCAACTTCCAATCCTTGGAACACCCCAAGTGCTCCACCTACGGGGCCATCTGGATTGCCACCAAATACAACAGCCTCCAGTGTGCCATTTGGACCTCCCCCAACAGGAATGTATCCTTCAATGCCACCTGGACCGCCTGCTCCATTTCCACCTCCTCCTACTGGACCCTCTTGCCCTCCTCCTGGTGGTCCATATCCACCCCCATCTGTGCCAGGTCCTGTCCCACCAGGGCAATATCCTCCACCAAATATGCCCTTTCCAGAGCTTCCAAGACCATACGGTGGTCCAACAGAGCCAGCTGCACCTCCTGCTCCTGTTGGGCCATGGGGATCCATGCCTTCTGGAGCATGGGGAGCAACAATGGGAGGGCAATATCCTGCACCTAGTATGCCATATCCACCCCCTGGGCCATATGCCACTCCTACCCAGACACCCGGGGCTGCACCTACAGTACCGTGGGGTACTGTCCCACCTGGAACATGGGGACCTTCACCACCGGGTCCATTTCCTCCACCCACGGGATCATATCCAGCTCCAGGACTATATCCTACACCCCCTAATCCTTTTCAAGTGCCATCTGGTCCTGCTGGTACTCCATCAATGCCTGGTGGTCACCATGTGAGTATTTAAATTGTACTGTGTTGAACAGTTCCAAAATTTATCACACACAAGTGCTGATGTTGGGCAGTGGAAAGACCACTTAATAAAATGGTATGGACTGTTAGAACTGCTATGTATTTTTTCCAGTCAACAGTTTAATGAGAAATTAGCTGCCTAGTGGAGTTAAAAAGTATGGGAATGCTCAGTTTATGCAGTTAACTCAGATTTGAAATACTATTAAGCCTGAGAACTATGACAATAGTCTTTAGGGTTGTATTTTATTGGTCTGCCAAAAATACTTCCATTTTAGACATCACTTTGATGTGTTTTCTAAGCATGAACGTGCAGCTACGACCCCTTGCTTAAATGAGAGAATGGAAAGAATTATTTGTATAGGGACTAGAATCAAAGGCCATGTCCACACTAGCACTTTTGTTGGAAAAAACTTATGTCAATCAGGTGGGGGGGGGGAAAAACACCCCCTGACTGACATAAGTTTCATTGACATAAGCACTGGTGTGGACAGTGCTATGTTGGCAGGAGATGCTCTCCCACTGACATAGACTTACTTCCGCTCGTTGGGGTGGTTTAATTATGCTAACTGGAGAGCTCTCTCCCGTTGGTCTCTAGTGTAGACATAGCCTTAGATTGTAGAACTACCGGTAAAAACCAAAACAAACCACTATAGTAACAATTGACTTGTACATTTAAATTTGTCCTTGCCTTTAATTGAGACATTTGCTTAGTGCTGATTTGAGGATGTATTGTTGTGCTAAAGCCATAAATTGACCTTGAATTTCATGTTTTAATTTTTACAGCCTTACCGTTGAATTCATGCTGGGCAACAAAGTACTGTAGCTTTCCACCTTCATCCACTATTTACAGAGATTTTAAAAAAATTTGTTTCAGTAACTTTTGGAATTGTGAAGAGCAGTCACCTCTTGTACGTACTTCTGAGGTATGAAGGAGTAATCTGTATACATTTTAACTTGCTCATATGCTGGCATCTTTTGGTTTATTAAAGTGAATTAGGATGAGCAGACAGTCAAGTCCGGTGGTTCTTACTCAAGGCAGAGCTTCCTTTGGGGGAAAAAGGAATTGCCAAGTGAGTAAGGATTACAGGATCAGGCCTAAAGTCTTACTAAAAAGTTAAGCATTCACTGACATTTAATGTTTAAGTTTTGATACCAGACTTGTGGGGGTCACTAAATGGATGGATGGTCATATTTTGTCTATTTTCTGGTTATTCCAAGATATCAGTAAAAACAACATATTTTGAGATTTCTTTGTGAAATCTCTTAATATTTTAAACATGCTACAGTAATTCAGCATACTAAAGAGAAATGGAGCATGTGAATTTGAAGGTGTTCTCAGCATTTATATAAATATACACTCAAGCAGAATTTCTCTCAGATTCTGGGACTACAGCGGAGTGGTCATAGGCCAAAGTACTTAGTCTAACTTGTATGCACACCTGTTCACATTCGCAAACAGGCATTTATGTGCAAATCAAGTAGCTGGATGTGCAGTTCAGTTAATTTAAATTCACAAATGTGAAGTTTGTGCATGAAAATGAGGGCATAATTTTGCCAGCCCAAAATTAGCAGTGGTGACTAGAAGTTTGGCTTGTTCTCTACATGAAGATAAACTGATCCCACTGGGAGATAATCCTGTCTCTTAACTTGGGTTCTATCCATCTGAAACTTGGCTTTGCTGCCAAGCGGTGTAAACTCTGCAGAACTTTTATTCAGCATCCTTGGAAATTAAGCCTGAGTTTAAATTCAAGTAGTCCCGTGGCAAAAAGCTGCTTTTGGCCTTCCACATAGTCCTATCGCCTAGATAGAGCCTTAGAATCCATCTCCCTTCTGCCATAGTTTGAAAATGAGCCAGTCTTATGTCAGAGCTCCATTGAACATAGTAATTGGGTAGTCCCTTTGTTCATACCTAAATGTACGTTGTACCTTGCTGAATGACGTGATCTGATTTGGTTTTAATTGAATGACTAGAATTCTGTGTAGCTGCCTTTCATCGGAAGGGTCACTGCTATCAATTTCATTTTCCTGACTGAGAATCTTTATGGAATTATCATACTGGTAGTTTTGCATTACCAAGACACATTCTTCACTGAGACTTGGGCTTTTTTTAATTCATTATGGTACTTTGATTACCTAGACTTTCTGTGACCAGGCAGAAGTTATTTTATCTCAATCTGGGAAATCTTAATTTAGCCTCTGTTGGTGGAATTAAAAAACTGAATTAGTAATACTGACGGATTAGTAATACATCGGCTCATTAGGAAATCCCTTTTCATAGTGGAACTGTGAAATCAAGGTAACTTTCTCTTCTCTCCCTTACTATGGACTTCTGCATGCACAGCGTAGTGGACTTTTAAAAATAAACTGACTGGCCTGGTAGTGATGTTGAATTCAGCCATAGTCTCTATGGCAGTTGCAAGAACCCTGAAATCAATGTTACAGAATAGTGCAGTCTGTCAAGGAGCTGTGGCCACTCTTGCATCTTGACATGAGGTCTAATAAATAGCCAAGGTAGGTGTGTTTTGTACTAGGAAGACAATAGTGAAACTGAACACAACCAATTAAGATTTGTCCCTAACGTTCAACATAAATCATAGTATCTCTGAACACTGGAAATCAGAACCCGAAGAAATATTTTTAAATCGGATATTTCATAAATTTAGTGTAGACTACTATTCCCATAGAATATAGACTTCAAAAATTCAGTGTTGAATTGACTTAAATTTCTCCAAGACTGATACGACTTCTACACGTGACTATAGCAAACATGCTTTGTTGCATCTGCTCAAGTGCATTCGGCATGTGCGGCCTTAGTCTGTAAATTGATCTAAGGAAAACCTAAATTATTTAAATGAATTGATCCTATAGTCACAATGTGGGTTGAACGTGCACTGGTCTGGATCTGTTTGCAGGGGAAGGGGCCAGATGTAGAAAATACAAAGTTAACATATCAAATTGTTTTTAAATGGGGTTTTCCAAAAGTAAATAAAATAAATGTCTGGTTTCTTCCTGGAATGGGCAGGATTTATTACTGGAAAGGTTAGGCTAAAATTCAGATACACATGGGACACTTTTTCAATGCATATTCATATTTCTTGAAGTCAAGAAAACTGTTTCATATCCCCTTTGTTTTGTGAGCAAGGATCCTTGCATAGCAGTGATAGGGTTTATCTGTTAATGTATTGTGTAAAAACTCAAGTTGTCACTATATGCTGTGTAGTAACTTTATCACATGTAATGTCAAGTGTGAGCAACTTCTGGCCTGAAGCTTTTGCAATGGAATTTGTACATTTCTATGCATCATTTAAGTTAAATTGCTGAGAAGTTTGTTTTGACTTGTGCTTTGAGATTGGCCTACTGCATTTGTTTACAATATGAAATATAAGCAATCACATCTTTAAAGTATAGACTATCACCTGCTGCTGTATTTTCTTTAGATGAGACAAATATTGCTGTATGATAGTGAAAAGCTATAAAAACAGGATTTGATATTTTTTTGAAAATGCTGTCACTTTTGTATAAGATTAGACATTAAACGTATTTTCAAGACTGATGTTTTTCTGTCTTTCAATTCCTGCTTTTACCCACTTTTGCCACACTTCAAAGCACAAATTTCATATTGATTCTGAATAGCAAAAACAGGACTTCCCTGAGTGAAGAAAGTAAGGAAAAGCTGAATATAAATTTGGAATTGTTTGGCCTCTAAAAAGGCTGCTTGTGACCCTTGGATGCAGGATATACAGAAAGCATGGATGTAACACTGCAGTGCTGTCTGTAGCACCTCTTATGTAGAGCCTGTTTTTAAAAACTGTCTTGCTAGCTAGTGGAAATTGGACATCGTGGATGTGATTTGTTCAGGATTCTATAGTCCTTTGGCCTTATCTATATTGGGGGAGGTACCATTTTATAAACTACACCTTTTCTCCTAGTCTAGACAAGGTCTATGCATATGTACTCCTTGTATACCACGTGTGCCTTCCAGGGAAAATACATACTGAGCTGACCAGTGCCTGAAAGGTCATGCTCCCACCAAATGACTGGAGGATAGCTAATGTGACGCCAATTTTTAAAAAGAGCTCCAGAGGTGATCCCAGCAATTACAGGCTGGTAAGCCTGACTTCAGTACCATGCAAACTGTTTGACACTATAGTAAAGAACAAAATTGTCAGACAGAGATGAACATAATTTGTTGGGGAAGAATCAACATGGTTTTTGTAAAGGAAAATCATGCCTCACTAATCTGCTAGAATTCTTTGAGGGGGTAAACAAGCATGTGAACAAGGAGGATCCAGTGGCTATAGTGTACTTAGATTTTCAGAAAGCCTTGGACAAGGTCCCTCACCAAAGGCTCTTAAGCAGAGTAAGCTGTCATGGGATAAGAGGGAAGGTCCTCTCATGGATTGGTAACTGGTTAAAAGATAGGAAACAAGGGATGGGAATAAATGGTCAGTTTTCAGAGTGGAGAGAGGTAAATAGTGGTGTCCCACAAGGGTCTAGACTGGGACCAGTCTTATTCAACATATTCATAAATCATCTGGAAAAAGGGGTAAACATTGAGGTGGCAAAATTTGAAGATGATACAAAACTACTCAAGATCATTAAGTTCCAGCCAGACTGCGAAGAGCTACAAAAGGGTCTCTCACAACTGGGTGACTGTGCAACAAAATGGCAGATTAAATTCAGTGTTGATAAATGCAAAGTAATGCACCTTGAAAAACATAATCCCAACCATACATATAAAATGTTGGGGTCTAAATTAGCTGTCACCACTCAAAAAAGAGATCTTGGAGTCATTGTGGAGAATTCTCTGAAAACATCCACTCCAATGTACAGCAGCAGTCAAAAGAACAGAATGTTGGGAGTCATTAAGAAAGGGATAGAGAATAGACAGAAAATATATTGCCTCTATCTAAAGCCATGATATGCCCACATCTTGAATACTGTGTGCGGATGTGGTTGCCGCACCTCAAAAAAGATGTATTGGAATTGGAAAAGGTTCGGAAAAGGGCAACAAAAATGATGAGGGGTATGAAACGGCTGCCACATGAGGAAAGATTAATAAGACTAGGATTTTTCAGCTTGGAAAAGAGACGACTAAGGGGATGTGATAGAGATCTTATAAAATCATGACTGGTGTGGAGAAAGTAAATACTGAAGTGTTATTTACTCATAACACAAGAACGAGGGGTCACCAAATGAAATGAATAGGGAGCAGGTTTAAAACAAACACAAGGAAGTATTTCTTCACACAATGCACAGTCAACGTGTGGTACTCTTGGCCTTCACAACATCTTCTGGCAAAGACTATAACAGGGTTCAAAAAAACTAGATAAATTCATGGAGGATATATCAATGGCTATTAGCCAGGATGAACAGGGATGGTGTCCCTAGCCTCTGTTTGACAGAAGCTGGGAATGGGTGATACGGGATGGATCACTTCATGATTACCTGTTCTGTTCATTCCCTCTGGGGTACCTGGCATTGACCACTGTTGGAAGACAGGATACTGGAATAGATGAATCTTTGGTCTGACCCAGTATGGCAGTTCTTATGTTTGGCCAAAGTAAAAGTTGCGGGAGAGAGAGAGAAAATTTAGGTAGGAGAAGTTCTATCTTCCCTCCTAGCTTACAAGGTAGCAGAAGTTGTTAGGGGTGATAATTGTGTTTTCTATCATTGAAACCATGTACACTTGCCTAGTGCTGCTAGCACTGTAGTATCTAGAGCCAGCCCACACTCTGACTGCACCTCTCCTTTCTGGTCTGAGTGAATCCCCTCAAGTGATAGGCCTCTTATCTTTTCCTGTCTCGGGATTTTGCAATTTTTCCACTCTGACACTGGGACCTGGGTACTGACCTATACATACCCCCTGCTTATCATCCTGCAGGAGCACCTCTGTTTCTTTCCTTTGGGAACCTATAACCAGTATTTACCAACCACCTTCTTGAAGTATTTAGTCGTTAGAACAAGTATATGAGAGGATATTAAAATAACTTCTCTCTCACTACTAAGATGTTACCTCACCCACCTTGTCTCTCTAAGCTAGCGTGACCAGACAGCAAGTGTGAAAAATCGGGACGGGGTGGGAGGTAATAGGCATCTATAAAAGACAAAGCCCCAAATATTGGGACTGTCCCTATAAAATTGTGACATCTGGTCACCCTACTCTAAGCCTCTCTCATGTCTAATTTGATGTTTCACTACATGCCAAGTTAGAAAACCTTTCCTCTTAATTTACGGGTACAGAATAGAACCAACTTCTATTCTTCTAGCAAGACCAGATCCTCCTGTGTGTGTCCATGGGACTCTGGTTCTTTCTGACCAACACCAGTTTCACTGTTACTCAAGGAGAGTGGGCTAGAGCCATTGAGGCTACCTGCACTGGTGTTCTCCTAATGATCCATTAGTGTAAGCTGTTAACTTTAGAAAGGGCCTCCTCCCTTTCCCTAGCTTCACGCACCTATCTCCACCCCCATGTCTTGGAACACAAGCACGTGAAATCACATGTTGGGATACAGGCCTTGTCTGCACGTAGAAGGGTTTGCTGGTGTAGATACACCAGTAGGGGTAAACTGGCAGCCTTCCCAGTGGTATAGCTTAAACCACTTCTCCGAATGAAGAAAGCTGTACAGCCAAAATGCTGCTCTTGCAGGTACAATTGCATCTCCACTGGAGCTTTTGCTGGCGTAGCTCTGACAGTCAGGGTGAGGGGGAAAAAATCCTACCCTGACCCATATGTATACGCTAGCAAAACTCAAATGTAGACCAGGGTGAAGTTGGAGACTAGCTGTCTGATTTGTGTGGAAGTCACGTACCTTATGGCTTCTTTGCATTCCCCTACTGCCATGTTTCCACTAAAGGCATTATACCGAGAGTTCTGATCAGCAGCTTGAAACTCTAGAAGTGTTTGCAGTTAACTGTAAATGAAATCTAATAGACTGTAGAGAGTCACCTTACTGTTCTTCCTCTATCAGGATCTCTTTCCCATTACTATGTAGAGGCAGCACCTGACATTGCTGCAAATATACATCCCTTCCCATATCTGATTAAACACACACATGGAATTAGCTCTTTCTCTAAGGACCCTTTTTGAGAATCCAAAATCAAAAGATGAGAAATGACTCGAATTCCCTCTGAGATGCTCTGGCTGTACATAACTGGTGTGAGGATATTTAGTTTGTTTACCTGGATCTCAGATAGTAAAGTATCCCACAGGCTCACTTAAAGAAGTGGCAGATTATTATTACTGTTTCTTTATCAGGCTGGAGCTCTGATCACATGACCCGAGGCGGCATTAGGAATAGAGTGTATACAAAGGAAGATTGAGTTATTTGCGAGCTATTACTTGTATTTGACTGAGCTGTTCGTAGAGGCTGAAAACTGAAACTACTTACTCCAGTGTTGTTCTTACCCAAGGTTAAGTGTTAAATTTCTATGTGACAGCCTTGTGCAAGTGCTCAAACTATGGTAACGGTTATCTGCATGATTTGAACTCTGTGTGCATATTCCCTTCCTGACGGATCAGTCACTGGTTGCTTTTTTTTTAGGGATAACTCAGACCCAAGTGCAGCTAGAATATGATAACTGTAAAAGGGCTTAGATGCGCAAAGCATGAATGCATGTAGCATAAATGGAAATAAGTGCTCATGCTCCTTGGGAATAGTCTATTATACAAAGCGGGAGTTGTTAGCCGTGATCCAGAAGACTGCCAGAGAGACGGTATCATTAGGGCTGTCGATTAATCATGTGAGTTAACTGCGATTAACTCAAAAATATTAATTGTGATTAAAAAAATTAATTGTGATTAATCGCAATTTTAATCACACCATTAAACAATAGAATACCAATTGAAATTTATTAAATATTTTTGGATGTTTTGTACGTTTTCAAATATATTGATTTCAATTGCAACACAGAATACAACGTGTACAGTGCTCACTTTATATTATTAGTTTGATTACAAATATTTGCACTGTAAAAATGTGAATTGAAAAATACTATTTTTTTAATCATACAACTACTGTAATGCAATCTCTATTGTGAAAGTGCAATTTACAAATGTTGATTTTTTTTGTTTGTTAAATAACTGCACGCAAAAACAAAACAATGTAAAATTTTAGAGCCTATGAGTCCATTCAGTCCTACTTCTTGTTCAGCCAATCACAAGACAGACAAGTTTGTTTACATATGCGAGAGATAATGCTGCCCTCTTCTTATTTACAATGTCACCTGGAAATGAGAACAGGTGTTTGCATGGCACTTTTGTAGCCACCATTGCAAGGTATTTAAGTGCCAGATATGCTAAACATTCGGATGCCCCTTCATTCTTTGGCCACCTTTCCAGAGGCCATGCTTCCATGCTGATGATGCTCATTAAAAAAAATGTGTTAATTAAATTTGTGACAGCTCCTTGGGAAAGAATTGTATGTCTCTTGTTCTGTTTTACTCGCATTCTGCCATGTATTTTATGTTATAGCAGTCTCGGATGATGATCCACCACATGCTGTTCGTTTTAAGAACACTTTCACTGCAGATTTGACAATGCAAAGAAGGTACCAATGTGAGACTTCTAAAGATAGCTACAGCATTGGACCCAAGATTTAAGAATCTGAACTGCCTTCCAAAATCTGAGAGGGACGAGGTGTGGAGCATGCTTTCAAAAGTCTTAAAAGAGCAACACTCCAATGTGGAAACTACAGGACCCAAACCACTAAAAAAGAAAATCAGCCTTCTGCTGGTGGCATCTGACTCCGATGATGAAAATGAACATGTCGGTCCGAACTGCTTCGGTCATTATCAAGCAGAACCTGTCATCAGCATGAATGCATGTCCTCTGGAATGGTGGTTGAAGCATAAAGGGACATATGAATCTTTACCGCATCTAGCACGTAAATATCTTGCAACACCAGCTACAACAGTGCCATGCGAATGTCTGTTCTCACTTTTACCTGACATTGTAAAGAAGTGGGCAGCATTATCTTCTGCAAATGTAACAAAACTTGTGAGTGGACTTATAGGCTCTAAAGTTTAACATTGTTTTAATTTTGAATGCAGTTATTTTTTGTACTTCTACATTGGTAAGTTCAACTTTCATGATAAAGAGATTGCACGATGGAGGTGAATGGAGAGAGATTTTTTTTTTACAGTGCAAATATTTGTAATCAGACATATAAAGTGAGCACTGTGCACTGTATTCTGTGTTGTAATTGAAATCAACATATTTGAAAATGTAGAAAACATCCAAAAAGATTTAAATAAATGGAATTCTATTGTTTAACAGCACGATCAATCGTGATTCATTTTTTTTAATCCCTTGACAGCCCTAAATATCATCATCATTCTCTACCGTTGGCAGCCTCTTTGGCACAGCGGTTACTTTAAATTTCCATCTAATCTTTCTTTACAGACACTAAACGTCACACGATTCCTATGGCATTTCCCCATTTTCCTGCTAGGAAATCTGAGCACAGGCACCCAGGTAATCAGTGGCATAGCTTGGAACAACTGTCAGCCCTCAGAATTACTGAATAATACCAGCTGCCTCTCGGCTGCAGCTTCTGTGGCTTAGCTACAAAACATCCTTCCTCCCTCTGTTATTTACTCTTCGTATTGTAGCTTCCTCCTCCATGATGGTGTCTTGCTGGTTCTGCACGAGGCCTGTTTCAGCAAATGCTCACCCCGAAGAGCATCCATGTTGAGGCGACAGGCAGCAAAATCTATCTTGCCATGTTCTACTGAACTCATATAAGCTTCTGTTCTAAGACTGGGTAAACATACAATGACAGATCTCCAGGTTTGCAGGCCTTGTTTAACAGAATAGCCTGAATCTACTACAGTTTTTCTCGGGGGGCTTGCGGATTGACTTTTTCTGCCAAAATTATAGCAAAAAATGGCACGAATGCAGAGTCCCAGTTTGGACAATAGAGGGCATAATGGCTATTGGCTTAACAGAGAGCAAACTGTAATTAACAAGAGCTGACGCATCTCCATTGATTCTCTCCACATGGTCAGACACAATTTGCTACTCAGCAGTGTCTCAGTGAATCTAGCAACCCTTTCAATGCTTCATACTGCACCAGTACACTAGGGCAACTTTCTGTTTTGTCTCTGCCTGGTGCTAGCCCCATGAATTGCTTCTGCCCTTGTTTCTGAGGGGAGAGCAAAGCCAGCATAACTCATGTACTCACTCATGAGTTAACGGGGTAGTGGCCTTGTTTTACTCACTTCAAATCCATCAGCCTGGAATTCTCCTCTCTTTAAAATCTAGACTTTATTATAGGTTGACGGTGGCAGATCTCAGACCTTCTCCCTCAGCCGCAGGTATGACTTTGAATGCTGCTGTTTTCTTCCACCTGATTTTCTTAAGTAGTATGAATCCCAGTGCATTTCAACATCAAATGTCTTCACAACAGGGATTTTTATGATCTCTCATTTAGTTTGATGGTAAAGACAGAACACAAATTGGTAGCTTCCAGAATAATATACCCCCAGTTTATAATAAGACTTAATATACATTTATATTAAATTGTGTGCCCAGGGAACAGGGTGGAAGAAACAGCACCTGGAGGAAACAAATTCTATACGAACCATCCCATGTAACTAACAAAGCTGATCTAATTTGATTCTTTTCTGATTTAATGTGCTATAGTAACTAGTCATGGATAATACCCCAATCATCACTGTTCTATATTAAAAATAAAAAAGTGTCTCCCTTAAGCTAAATTTATCAAGTGCAAGAGACGCATTGTTTGGCCCTCTATCAGTCAGATCAGTTTGAACAGCCCCATCCTTTCCTCCTGAACCTACGGCAGGTCATTGTTCCATGTAACTTCAAATAGGGCCCTTACTCTCTCCCACTATCTTCCCCTAGACGCAGCTTCTTCACCTTGCTCGTTCCCACTCTAGCCCCCGGTCAGGACTCAGGTCTATGATAGGAGTGGGTGGATGAGGTTCTGTGGGTTGCAATGTGCAGGAGGTCAGACTAGGTGATCATAATGGTCCCTTCTGGCCTTAAAGTCCACAAGGTAAGATGGGTTTTGGGAGCTTGGGGATGGGGAGAGCTGGAATCTATTTGATGTCATGAGGAGAAAAGGAGCTTGAATGGCTATTGTGGGGGGTGGAGCCTGTCAGGTAGAGAAAGGGAGAGTCTTGGAGGAGATTGAGGACCTTCAAAGGGTACCTATGCTCATCTGAACCACACACTAGAGGTTCACCCATTGTTAGGCAATGGTGGCTAACAGATAGGGCACCGGAATGGGGTTCAGGACGCCTCGGCTCTACTCCCAGTGCTGCCCTGCTGCGTGAACTTGGGCAAGTCCCTTCACCTCCCTGAACCTCTGTGCCTTCTCCCCCCACCTACTGGCCTTGTCTGTGTAGAATGGAAGCTCATTAAGTGCACCCTATAAACAGTTCAGTGCACCTTCAGCTCTCCTAACAGAGGAGGAGATTTAATGTCTGGCTTGAAGTTAGTTTTTAGATTTTTTGAGCTCTAATTTCTATATATTAGGACTGAAATTGCGACAGTCGTCACTTTAGTTTATCCTTGGAAAGCAGCTTCACATTCAAATCGACAGCAAGAGGCATGGGGAGCTCACAGGCCAAGTATGCAGCGCTCCCGGCTACAACCTTCTGCATACTAGAGAAAAGCTGCACCGTGTTCCACTCAATGGCATACGAGGAGCTGCCTTTGCTTTAGTTTTGCACGAGGGGAAGTGAAATGCACCATCCAGACTTCGACGTTTGTAAACCATTAAGAGAAGAAACTACACCCGGATTGTCGGCTCTACAAACAGCTGCTGTGCTTCACAATGGAAAAACAAGCAGGAGGCAGTCACCACTTGGCTACTATGTGCAAAGGTGGTGCCAGCTCCTTGCAAGAGGACATACCACAGATGCCGAATGCAGGAGCAGCATGGAAGATCCTTAGAAGTATTTAAGTACCTTGCTCCCATTGAAATCACACCCGCTAGCCGACATGGCCGTGCTGGCAAAGCCCCCAGTCTAGATCCAGCTATGCCAACAGAAGAGTGGTTCTGTCAGCATAGCTAATGTTGTTCAGGGAGGTGGTGTTACTGAAGAAACACTCCTGTCGACAGATGCAGACTCGATGCTAGGACTCTGCCAGTATAGCTGTATCAGCAGAGCCTGCGTAGTGGAGACGAGCCTCTTGTCATTTGCTAAAGGCCCCGGCGGGAGAGTCAGGCAGAGCTGGGGTCAGACCATGGTTCCATGCTTTGAGCCAGAGGTGTGAATTGCAGCGCCAGGAAACAGCCTTGTGGTGGCTTTGCTCAAGCTAGTGCCTTAAAAAGCATGTGGCATGTGAATGGCAGACGGGGCTGGCTGCCCCAAGTACAATCCCAGCCGAAATGCCAGGCACGAACTTGGGCCGTTCCTGGCTCCCAGACCTGTGCTCACACCACTCTGAATAATTATCTGCATGGCCAAGTGCGTTGTGTATCTTGTACCCTCTCGACTAACAGAAGTACTGGGAGCATAAGCTTTCATGGGTAAGAACCTCACTTCTTCAGATGCCATGTGTGAAATGGGCAGCCACTGCTCAGTGGGAGAAGGAGGCCCGAAGCCTAGCTGGCCGGGTAGTAATAATGCAAGTGAGATATTTGGTCAGTGATCATGTGAATGAATTAAATCGCATAGGCCAAAAGCGAGGGAGGCGATTCACACGGAGCTTCACGACAGCGGCATTTGCTGAGTAAAAACCGAAGGCTGCATCACTGCCCTGCGTAGCACCCGTGGCGCTTGGGCTGGTGGGGGTCACTCTGCTTTGCAACCCACTCTGGGCAATGTTTGAAAGCTCCCCGATGGCAAAAGCCATTGTACTATGGTGCTAGAGCTCGGAGCTGAAGAGCTGCCCAGACTCACCCTTGTCCTAACACGACATTTCCTTGCTCTCCCTTAATAGGTTCAGATCAGGAGTGGATTTACCAGGAGACAAACTTTGCGGTGGCCTAGGGCCCCCAAGGACGGGGCGTCCCCAAAATGCAGGACAAATATCTGACAACCTGCCCCGAGTCCCGGCCAGTGGCGCAGCAGAGCTCAGGCAGGCTGCCTGCATGCCGTGGCCGGCGGCCCCACGCCGCTCCCAGAAATGGCCAGCTGCTGGCACGTCTCTGCACACCCCTGGCAGGGAGAGGGGGGGCGCTCCATGTGCTGTCCCCGCTCCAGGCAGCGCTCAGAGACCCGCTGCCCCCCTCTCCGCAAGGGGCGCGCAGAGACGTTCCAGCAGCAGGGCTAAGGCAGCTCCCTGCCCACTCTCTCGCCGAGCCACTTCGCTCCCAAACTTCCTCCCAGAGCCCGCACCCCCTCCTGCACCCCAACCCCTTGCCCCAATCAAGGTACCTCACTTTAGTTTCATTTACTTCCCATTACTTATAGGAGGAGGATGAAGAAAAAAAGAATGAAAAACGGGGTGGGGGGGAACAAGAGAGAATGTTCTGTTTCTTGGCTGAGTCCCGAGGGGGGGGGTGCGAAAATGAAGCTGCACACAGGGCCCCGCTAACTCTAAATCCGCCACTGGTTAAAATCGCAGCAGAGAACCCCCCCTGGCCCCTGCAATAAGCCCTGGTGCCTCCCAGCTGCTAAAGCACTACCTCCCCCAGCCCAGCCACTCGAAACTGCCTCCCAGTCAGTATAAAATCCAGCTGCACCCCCCTCACACCATGACTGTAGGGCCAGATTTTCAGTTTCTGAATCGGACTCCCACGCACGCCATCAGAAATGACTTAGGGCATGAACAAGGCTGTGCCGTCCCTCTTTGCTGGAATAGCTACCTTGTGGTTTTGCAACTTAATTGTTTGGCAAGTCAAACAATTGCTTAACTGTTGGTGGCCTATCACCCAGCCCCCAGCCTGGAGGACCCAGGAACTGCTGTTCATCTGGTTCCTACCCTAACTGCCTTGGGTGGCTCGCCCAGGAGTTAAAACTGCTGCTGGCATAGCTCGCCAGGTTATTGGACCTCACAAGCCTTCAGCACTTTCCCACGGTGCTGTCCCTGGGGAAAGTTTTTCAATTTCAAAAGACTATCTAGGCCTCATCGGAGTAATATCTGAGCTACTGCGGACTCTAGCTTTGTGGTCTTATTGTGCCCAGGATTGTGGTGAAGGCTCCGGAGTTTTCTGGCCCCGGTTTTGCTGTTTCTAATGGTTGTACATTTCCCCAGTTACAAATCAGCCTAAATTTAGAACAAGCAGCTGGTCAGTGGGGCTTTAGTAGTGCAATGAATGCGTCTCTTTGTCCTAAAGAACCATCAGTGGTTCATAAAATGTTCTGAATCCTTTCAGGGATTTCTAGCAGTTTCTTCCCTGGTAGAGAAGGTATGTGTGCGATTCCCCATCCAGCGTTTCTCCCAGGAGGCCTGAGCTAATGACTGCGCCCTGTGTGATGCACGGTTCTTTTTCACTGCCATGTGCGTGGCAGAGAGCTGTGGAACTATACATGCTGCTGGCCAAAGGTGTGTGCAGAGGGATTTGAGTTAGGTGGGGTTTGAGACGCATGCCTGTGACTCAGGCTTTGGTTTGTGGAGCATGTTTGTAGAATGAAACTAAAAGCTTTACCTCCCTGAAAGAAGTGGGTGCAGCATTCTTGAATCTAGGGAATGCCTCGAGACATATAAAACACTTGCTCTGGCCAAGGCATCTCCAATCCCCTGATTCCCATCGCCTGGAGGGAGGAGTCACTCTTTGAGAGAGGAGGAGATATCAAGGCTGCTTCTGCTCCCCGTCGGAAGCTGATTTTCTGCTGAAACTAGCTTCCTTTGGGCTCTTGCAGCACACTCTGGGTACCACCCGGGCTTGTCTCCAGGATGCATCATGCTACTACCCTCTTTGTCAGTTGATGGGTTTTAGTGCCCATTTTAGTCACATGGCCAGTATCGCCAACCCTGTGCATTGAAAAATCATGAGTCAGGCCCCCAGAAGTCCTGAGATTGGCTTTACAATCCTGAGATTGTTTAAAAAGCAATGAATGCTGTGTTGTTTTTCGCTGCCTTCTGGTTTCTGTGCATTTCAAGCTTTCCTCCACCACCCGGAGAGAGAGAAACGCAATTTATTGTTTTAAATACAAGCTGAGATTCTCGCACAATCTCTTGACTCCAGCAGCCAGGCAAATATGGCAAGCCTCAGGATCCACGTGAGAGCTGCTAATACTGCATGGCCATATTTTAACCCATGAGATTTCAATCAGAAACCCCAAAGATTTATTGTTTAGTTATTTATGGGTTGGTGTTTTTGTTTCCCTCCCCCCATTAAAAAGTTTATTTCTTCCAAAAGCTTAATAATATTCTGTGACTGTCACAGATACACAGGGCAGAATAAAGCCAAAGGCTGAAAGTAACAAACACAGTTGAAGGAACTATTTTCATCCAGTCCCTCCCCAGCCTTCCTCTGGGCCAACATTAGCCAACCCTGGGTGCTCCAAAACGTGAAAGAAAGGCAGGCAGTACTTGGAAAAGGGTATGTCACAGTTACAAGGCTAACTGCACCTGTGAGCCCTCTCCAGTCTGAGTGTCCCCTTTCAGATGACAGGTCCTGTGCCCTCTCCTCTCTCGGGGTGGAAACCCGCAATTCTCCCATTCTTTGACTGGCCATAGCCCCAACCATGTGTCCCAACCATGATTTCTCAGCAGGTCCAACTGGGCTTGGGATCTGCAAGTCTTCCCACAGGAGCTGTGAGCAGCGATTCATACAGTGACCAGACAGCCTTTTTACACCAAGGTAGTGTTTGATCTTAGCGGTAGGAACAGTAAAAAGTAAAGCATGGAGGCTCATCTGCTTCAGACTCCCTTGCAGGACTTGTCTCTGTGTCAGCTCCCAAACACCTGCCCCTGTGAGACAGAGAGAGAGAGAGAGAGTCACTTTTTAACCCTTTTAAGTCCTATTCAACTGCCCACTCGCAGCCTTTGCAAACAGCTGTAACTTTGGGCTGGAGCCAAGGTAGTGGGATTTTCACAGCCAATGGCCCAGGCATTGTTTCTTACCCTCCTGACCTGTTTAGTAGCCAGTGATTTATCTGGGCCTGTTGTGTTAGCTTCCTGCTTGTTTCCTGCCAAGTTAATAAATTTTACTAACACGTGCGTGCAGTGGATTAATCTCATGTGGTCATACAGGAAACATTCCCGTGACTGGGTCACATACAATGCTCATGAATTAATACAAGACAATATTGCTAAATTATTACATATGAGCCCCTCCTCCTTCATGGGCTAAGCTTGGGAGGGTGGGGGGAGAAGTAAAATAATAGAAATATATAATAACTGACACCGTTCAAGGGCTGGAGAGGTGTTTTAAGTGGAAAATCAATTCTATTTAGAAAGCGTGTCCCTATATTCTGGAGCTGTTAAAGAGTCTGCATCACTAACCTGAGACACGGCATGCCCTGATCAGTGTGATCCATGTACTTGGTTCCCCCAGTCCCTCTCCTAGCCTTGCTTTATGCCCTGATCTGTGGGGGACCCTAATCTTGCAACTCATGTTGGCAGACCACTGCGCCCATGCGGTGCCCCACTGCAGCTGCAAGATCAGGGCCATAAATTGCCAGCTCTTCAAGTCAAAGACCGTGTTTCTCCTACCAGACTGTCATATTTTTGAGTGTGAATAAATAATAAAGTATAGGCGTGTGTGTATGTAATAGACAAGGATCCCACCATTGGCATGCAGCCACTTCTGGGGTGGAAGGCAGAAGCTGTTTAACAGTGCACAACAACACTCTGGGACAGTTCAAGACAGAGAAGTGATAACTGTGAATCATAATATTTTTTGGAAGTGGTTTTTGTGTTCTCTGGCAGTAAACCACTGATTCTATTTCTTATTCCCAGGAGACAAAGCTTAATAATGACAACAGCCACGCCTAGGAATGTAACCACATGAGTACGGATCTGGTGAGTCATGCTATCTAAGGCAAAGTACACAACACACACTGTTAGTTCTCTCTAGACCAAATAGTTCTGTGTGCAGAGGGGCTGGTGGAATCGAGCCCTGTAATAGCTACAAGCCATCGGCCCCTGCTTCTAGGCAGTGCTGTTCAGTGTAGCAAAAGGAAAAATGAACCAATAGCTGAGGGTTTGGTTCATATTTCGATTTTCATCAAAAATTTCCTTTAACTTTTTTTGGGGTTTTCATCAAAAACAAAAAACAAAGCTGGTTTCTGTTTTGTTTTGCTTTTGTTAAAAACTGGAGGGGGGGGGGTAGAAATCAGGTTGGGGTTTTCAATGAAAACCTGAACATTTTCAGCCCCACAGGCATTTTTTGTGCAAAGTGCATTTGTCAAACATGCCATTTTCTGTTGGGAGGGCGGGGGGAGGACGGCATTTTAATGGAACACTTTGGCCCTGCTCTAGTTAATGTTCACAAGGGATGAATGGCATTGGTGCCTATGCCACCAGGTTTTGTGCACATTAGTTTGTAACGTGGTTGGCTCAGAACATGTCCTCATACACCCTGGTTAATACTTACTCAAAGGCCCTGATTCAGGATAGCTCTTACGCATATGCTCAAGTGCTACACTGACGAGAGAGGCTTTCCTAAATCAGGGCCTAAACGCTATTCACTTTTGCCTGGGCTGCCACAGGTTGTCTTCGTGCAACATTGCCTTTGCATATTTAACCCTGCCCGTGTTACTGGTTTGGCTGGTTCTCATTTCTCCCAGCTTTCCATCCAGCAGAAAAATCCCACGATGCAGTGACACATGTGCCTCTCTAGGCACTTTCACCCCTGCTTAGGCAGTAGGGGACAGCTCCCCTGATTGTCCCAGCATGCACCAATGCCAGTGAGCTTTAGGTGTGTGTGTGCATGCAAACATGGCTGCATTGTGGAAAAAGTTGTTGTAAGTAGAAAATTCAAATCCCATTTTTCAAATTATTAACATGCAGCCAAACCACCAGCCCTGCTCTACCTCCCTCTAGCTGGCCCCCCTTAGGGCAGAGATACCCCACATAGAACTGTGCTCAGGGCCGGCTCCAGGGATTTGGCCGCCCCAAGCAGCCAAAAAAAAAGCTGCGATCTCGATCTGCGGCGGCAATTCGGCGGGAGATCCTTCGCTCCGAGCGGGAGTGAGGGACCGTTTGCCGAATTGCCGCCGAATAGCTGGACGTGCCGCCTCTCTCCAGAGTGGCCGCCCCAAGCACCTGCTTGCCAGGCTGGTGCCTGGAGCCGGCCCTGGCTGTGCTCCATGATTTGCAAAGCTTACGGACCCCCTGCATGAATTCCCATGTGCAAACAAGCCCTGTGCAATGGAACCACACTACAATTATTCACCCTATCGAATTTTTGCTGCTGACCTAGTATGTAATTGTGAGGTGGTGCATTAATGTAGATGAAATATATGGGCCCAAAAGTCAAAGGTGTTAACATAACCCAGTCACTGTCCAACATTAACCAATTTTAAACAAGGTTTGGGATGCAGAGACCTCAGCCTTCCTGGTGCCATGGCAAACATGCCGTTAACAAGCCTTGTAACCTTTTGTTAAAGACACAGAAAAGAAGGCACAACGGTTAAGGCATTTGAACTCTAAAGTAGTAAATAAGGCTTTCATGTCCACAACATCCTTTGTTCCCTTTCCCTTTAGCTGGAGAGAGTTTTTGAAGTAAAAATCCCTTTGTTTGACAGTCTCTTAGATGGGAATGACTCTCTGTTGGGTAAAAGGGAAGTTAGTTGAGATGAGCTGGAGCCAGGGGTCTTGGAACAATTTGTATAGTGGGGGTGCTAAGAGTCATTGAACCAAACTGAAAACTCTGTGGATGATGGAAACCACTTCAAGCCAGGGGGTGCGGCCAAACCCCGAGTTCCAGAACCTATGGCTGGAGCTGCCCGCTGTTGTTGTTAAAGGCAAATCCCATTTCATCCCAGGTGGAGCCGATACAGGTGGCGATGTTATCTGTCTGTCTCTCTCTCTGGCCTGGTTTGGTCAGGACGTCTCAGGATTAGGATGTCGAAGGCCTGGAGTCTCAGAAGAGGTGGGGGTGGCAGTCTTGACGGTGAAGCATGGTTCAGCAGCCTCTGTCTGTTCTTCCTTATTGTCCCCCCAAAGTCTTTCTTTCAGGACCTGCGGTGGGGTGTCTGCCACACATCAGGCCTGAAGGGGTTAAGGTGGCTAGGTGGGCCAGTTAACTGCCTAGGCTGCACGTGGAGGAGGAGGAGGAGCCAGGAAGCAATGAGGACTAATTAGAGATGAAGTTCAGTTGGGGAGGAACAGGAGGGGCCTGTATAAAGCCCATTAGCTGAGAGCAGGAAGGGGTTTTGTAGGCCAATTGCCCTCATGTTCTGTCTGGCTAAAATTATGATGATAATGGTGACAGAAAGATTGGTGGCCTGATTGGAAAATAATGGCATTACAGATAAGGTGCAGAGTGGTTTTAGGAGAGGGAGATGCTCCATTGGGAAATGGGAAATGGGAATACCAAAAAGTATGAGGCACAAGGGCTCCATGATAGCGGTCTTTCTAGATACTGAAAAGGCATATGAATGCGATGGAGGGAAGGCTTGCTGTACAAAGTAGGTGCACTAGGGATCAGGGGAAGAATGTATGGGTGGATTAGAGAATTTTTGAGTAAAAGGACCATGCAGGTCTGAGGTGGGAAAGTTACGTCAAATTTATATAATATTAAAAATGGTACACTACAGGGAAGTGTTATCAGCCTGACCTTAATTAATATTATGGTCTAGTTATTACTTAGTCCTGCCTTGAGTGCAGGGGACTGGACTAGATAACCTTTGAGGTCCCTTCCAGTGCTACACTTCTGTGATTATAAGTGATCTCACAAAACAAATAAGTGCCAGAGTAGTGTCACTCTGTTCACAGATGATTGTGATCTGTGGGTTAGGAGCAGGAATATTGAGGTGTCAGAAAAGAGAATCAACAAAGCATTAAAAGAGACCTCTGACAGGGGAAATACCTGGGGTATCAAGTTTTCCACTGCTAAAACCAAAGGACTGATCTTTACAAAAAGGAAAGTTACAAAGGAATGTAAATGGTATCTGTATGGAGAACGAATAGATATCGTTAAAAGGTTTAAATTCTTAGGGGTAATCATAGAATCATAGGACTGCACTCAAGGCAGCACTAAGTATTATCTAGACCATTCCTGACAGGTGTTTGTCTAACCTGCTCTTAAAAATCTCCAATGGTGGAGATTCCACAACCTCCCTAGGCAATTTATTCCAGTGCTTAACCACTCTGTTTTTCCTAATGTCCAACCTAAACCGCCCTTGCTACAATTTAAATCCATTGCTTCTTGTCTTATCCTAGGAGGTGAGGGATAGCTCAGTGGTTTGAGCATTGGCCTGCTAAACCTAGGGTTATGAGTTTAATCCTTGAGGGGGCCATTTAGCAAGCAGCAGGGGACAAAAAAACCTGTTAGGGACAGTACTTGGTCCTGCTAGTGAAGGCAGGGGACTGGACTCAATGACCTTTCAAGGTCCCTTCCAATTCTATGAGATAGGCAAATCTCCATATTATATTATTATTATCCTCAAAAGTTAAAAAAAAAAAATTTTCTCCCTCCTCCTTGTAACAACCTTTTATGTACTTGAAAACTGTTATGTCCCCTCTAATTCTTCTCTTCTCCAGACTAAACAAACCCTATTTTTTCAATCTTCCTCATAGGTCATGTTTTCTAGACCTTTAATCATTTTTGTTGCTCTTCTCTGGACTTTCTCCAATTTGTCCACATCTTTCCTGAAATGTGGTGCCCAGAACTGGACACAATACTCCAGTTGAGGTCTAATCAGCGCGGAGTAGAGCGGAAGAATGACTTCTCATGTCTTGCTTACAACACTCCTGCTAATACATCCCAGAATGATACTTGCTTTTTTTGCAACAGCATTACACTGTTGACTCATATTTAGCTTGTGATCCACTATGACCCCCAGATCCCTTTCCGCAGTACTCCCTCCTAGGCAGTCATTTCCCATTTTGTATGTGTGCAACTGATTGTTCCTTCCTACATGGAGTACTTTGCATTTGTCCTTATTGAATTTCATCCTATTTACTTCAGACCATTTCTACAGTTTGTCCAAATCATTTTGAATTTTAATGCTATCTTCCAAAGCACTTGCAGCCCCTCCTAGCTTGGTATCGTCAGCAAACTTGTGTACTCTCTATGCCATTATCTAAATCATTGATGAAGATATTGAACAGAACCAGATCAGAAACAATTCCTGCGGGACTCCACTCATTATTCCCTTCCAGCATGACTGTGAACCACTGATAACTACTTTCTGGGAATGATTTTCCAACCAGTTATGCACCCACCTTATAGTAGCTCCATCTAGGTGGTATTTCCCTAGTTTGTTTATGAGAAGGTCATGAGAGACTGTGTCAAAAGCCTTACTAAAGTCAAGATATACCATGTCTACCACTTCCCCCCATCCACAAGGCTTTGTTACCCTGTCAAAAAAAGCTATCAGTTTGGTTTGACATGATTTGTTCTTGACAAATCCATGCTGACAGTTATTTATCACCTCATTATCTTCTAGGTGTTTGCAAATTGATTGCTTAATTATTTGCTTCATTATCTTTCCGGGGTCAGAAGTTAAGCTGACTGGTCTGTAATTCCCCGGGTTGTCCTTATTTCCCTTTTTATAGATGGGCACTATAATTGCCCTTTCCCTGTCTTCTGGAATCTCTCCCATCTTCCATGACTTGTCAAAGATAATCGCTAATGGCTCAGCTATCTCCTCAGTCAGCTCCTTGAGTATTCTAGGATGCATTTCATCAGGCCCTGGTGATTTGAAGACATCTAACTTGTCTAAGTAATTTTTTACTTGTTCTTTCCCTATTTTCGACTCTGATCCTCCCACTTTTTGCTGGGGTGGACCCCGCCCCCTTCCCTTTGTCTTCCCCCCTAGGCCCCACCCCTGGCCAGGCCAGTGTGGACCCCTTCCAGGGAGCCTGGGCAGTTGTGGGAGGGCTGAGAGCCTAGCCATTGTAAGAGCTGCACGGGCAGCTGTGGGGAGCTGCGGCAGTGTGGACCCTCCACCTGCCCTGTTCGGGAGATCCGGGGAGTGGGGACACGGGCAGGGGGCTGATTTCAGCCCCACCCCACCCCAGGCAGGGGGGAACGGGCTCCCTGATCCTGCTCTGGCTTCCAGCTTGGCCGGGGGCGGGTTCTCAGGGGACGGGGTCCCCCCAGCCCCTCACTTTTGGGAAGGCTCCGACACCCTTGGGACATTGTGGCTTAAACAAGACTCTTTTTCAAATAAATAGACACAAAGATGGACTATGTGCACTCAGTAAGGTGGCCCCTTTTCTGGGTATGTTGGGGCTTTGATAAAGAAAGGGAGGAATTCAAACATCTTAAGGTTAAAAAAATTACATTGTTATTTAGTAAAAGCATCGGGGAAATGGAGTGTTATTAGAAAGGGGCTGCTGTATTACCTGAAAGACGCAGAGCAAGAGGATATAATCTGCAAATATTGAGGAATGATAATTGGTGGTGACTATAGACTATTTAGTCAAGTCTGCTTTGCCCTAAAAAAAAAAGAAAAAAGCGTGAAGGCCAGGTAGGAAGTAGCCCATGGGGTTACAGCAGTAAGGTTTAGGACTGTGCAGCTCTTGATGGCGTGTTGTAGGGTCCCTGGGCTGGAACCCAGTGTAGAGGGTGGGCCTGGGTTCCCCTATCAGCCACTGTGGAAGTGGCACTGTTAAGGAGCAGTGGGTCATCATGAGAGACTTTGATACATGCACCCCCCCCGGAAAGGGAAAATTACAGTGACCTGGCCAGAGGGCCAAGCCACAAAATGGGAGCACTTGAGTCCTGAAAGAGCGAGACTGAGAGAAGCGACGGAGTGAGCAACCGCAGGAAGGGGCTTCACACGGGCAGAGCTAATCCCCAGATGTGGCCAGAAGCAGGCGCTCCAGCGGTGAGTAGAGCATCTGTGACAGGGCACCAAGAGGGAGCGCTGAGTGGAATAACTCATCCCCTTATTATTTTGGTCACAAATTGGGCCTTGTTTCCAACACAATACTTTCAGTTTATTAATTTCCGGACTCACATTTTCTTATTTACCAAGCATGATCTTAAGACACTCCTTCAGTTAGATCAGTGGGCTTTTTTGTTTGGACTAATTCCATTTTTCTCTCTGGCTTTCTTGTGCCTCCTTATAACATTCTTTATTAAAAATAGCTTGATCTACTTTTCAACCAGGCCAAGCAGGCAAAAACTTCTAGGCCCAGTTGTCACAAAAGACTATTATCGCTGGAGGTGCTGATATGGACCCTCCCCCCGCCCCCTCCCATAGTGTTTGAGCTCCCTGACTTAGAGCGGAAGGTCTATTGACACACACAGACAGTGAGTTATGGATTGCTGCTGAGAAGCAGGACAGTCATGTGGGCATATCGTTGGTTTTGTTACTCAGCAACAATGCTTGGGCACAGACAGTTTAGCTTGCACAACATGGAAGGTGACCTGCGATGGGGAAAAATGGGTTTGGTGCCCTTTTTTTGCTTCTTTCTGATGTAGGAAGGGAGGGCTGAAAGGTGTGGGTTTTCAGATTATTTTTTGACATGAGAAATTCAGGCCTGTTTTTGCGGAGGGCTGGGGAAGCAGTTGGATTATCTGATCTCACAAAACTTTGCATTTACATTAGGAAACGTTCCTGTGTTTGAACCTGGCTGGGAGCGCTTGAGTTAGGTGGCACAATGCTGAAGTCAACATCACTAGCTCAGGTTCTCCCCCTCAATACGAAGAGAAGCCCACAGCTACCCTGGAGGCCAGAGCTGATTAATTCAGAGGGAAACTGATTTTTATTCACTCTGTTTAAAACATGGGGGCTTGTTCATTAACACCTATTTCACACAGCTGCTTAATGAACAGTGGGGAAGGAAAACTCCCCTTATTAGACAGTCCATCCATGCCCCAGACAGTACTTTTTCTCAAGTGCGCTTCAGTCTGAGGGACATTTCAAGTCCCCAAACCCCTCCCTCTGGGTGTTGCCCGTTATCGATTCATCCCCCCAGCAACAAAGACGCACATGAAGTTGGAGGCAGGGCAGGAAGGACTCCCATAGCAACAGCCCGGCAGTTTCCTTCCTTCATCATTTGTTGGAGTCCCTGGTTTGGGGCCTTCCCTGGGTCCCACCTTCTGCTCCACCCCATTGGCCATGGAGGGCTGAGTCCTGCCCCGTCTCCAAGCGCTAAGGAAACTCCCTGCTCGCTCCTTTGGCTCTTCCAAGGGAGGGAGACTTCCAGAGAGGACAGAGACGTGCAGGCTTGACGGTCCCGATACTCCGAAGGAAAGCGAAGCGAAGCGAAAGGTAACAGCGTTCTCAGGCCTTATGCCCATCACAGAGCCGCCAAGAGAGGGCGGGGATCCTGCTTCTGCCGCTTCCAGTCCCCGCTCTGCAAAGCTGGAAGCGGGGAGAGGAGAGCTGGGGCAGGAGCCCAGCGTGGTGTCTACACGCGCGCCCTAGCCCTGGCCAGCGCTGTAACCCCAGCACCCCGGGAACACGCCGCGGGGTGCACGGGCAGGAGCCAGATCGCCGCCGTTCAGGGCGCGAGTGGCTAGTGTGGACGAGGTTCAGCTTTCTCAGCCCGTCCTGCTCTGCTGCTCCTGCGGTGGGTGACGGGTCCCCCCTTTTCCTGCCCCGGCAGAGAGCTGCAGGCAGGGGGCGGCGATCCGTCCCGACGGGGAGCCGCTTTCCCGCACCGAGCTGGTGGCTTCGCCCTCCCACCTGCCCGCAGGGAGGCTCCACAAAGTCCCCACGGTCCAGGAGCTCTCGCTGGCCCCGGCTCCGGTTCTTCCAGCGGTTGCCGGGCAGAATCCGATCCGGTTCGGCGGCCGCTGGGCGGAGCCGGGCCGCCCCTGCTCCCCGAGCCGCCCGCGGTCCGCAGCAGCCGGCAGGTGAGCGGGGCCGGGGGCGCAGCCTCTCCCTGGGGCCGGGCTGCCAGCGGGGCGGGGCGGCCCCTGCTCCCCGGGGAGGTGCCCGCCCGCTGCCCAGGAGCTGTCCCGGGGGCGCTGGGGGGGGGGGGAAGTGGGTCCTGGCTGGCGCTGGGGTCCGCCCTGGTCCTCACCCCGCCCCGCAGCGAAGGCAGCCCCTGCCCAAGTGGGATGTCGCTTGTGCCGCTGTTCAGCCAGCGGTAGCCCCCACTGAGCCTCCAGCTGATGAGGGATCCCCAGAGGCCCCTGTATGGTGCTGCCCAGCCGCTGCTCTGTGACCCCTCCCCCCATTTCT
The DNA here is from genome assembly GCF_027887155.1 of Malaclemys terrapin pileata. Taxonomy (NCBI): domain Eukaryota; kingdom Metazoa; phylum Chordata; order Testudines; family Emydidae; genus Malaclemys; species Malaclemys terrapin. The sequence continues at coordinate 144,090,853 of NC_071508.1, read as the reverse complement.
CACATGGGGAAACTGAGGCACGGAGGAGGTAAGTGACTTGCCCGTGACAGGATTAGAATCAGTCCGGGCCCTGTGTCTAGTCCATGGAATCTGCCTCTCAACTAAACCATTGGGCCGTTCTGTGGGGCGAATGTAAATCCTCTGTTTCCCCCTCTTCGGTCCCCCACTTGTGGGAGTGTGGCTAGCACCAATGAATAGCACTAGGAACCAGCCACCTGGCTGTGGTTTCAGGCGGTTACATCCAGAGTCAACACTTCAGTTAAATCTGTTGTAGTAATGAAAGGTGCCCCTTGTGCTTTGCGTTGCTTGGAAATAGAAGCAGCTGTGTAATCCCTATGCATTGTGTGTGTATAGTAGATGTGTGCCCCTCCCTCTGGGGTGTGTGTGTGTGTGTGTGCAGTAGGTGTGTATTGCTCCCTATCCATTGTGTACCCCTCTGTTTTTCCTCTCCTCCACTCCCTATAGCTACACTAGCCTTTTAGCTGATGAGATTCAGGAATATTAAAATAGCCACGTTTCGGTGCCTTTCAGTAGGAGCAGGATTAAACATTGATATTCATGTTTATGTTTGGTTGTGAGATGTGTAGCCTAGGATGGTGGTTCTCAGCTCTTTCCATATCGGGGTCCCCCTTTCAACACTGCGATCCGCTGCCCTCTAGCTGGGATCCCTCCTGGCAGGGTGGTCATGCCCACCCACGCTGAGAATTCATGCCCGAAGACACAGACTGGAAACTAATGCGTCTGTCCTAAAATTGAAGACCTCTGCTAGTGTAACACCCCGGGGTGTAGATGTAAACACACAAGCTGGGGATTTAAAAGGTTCTTAAATCAGTGTTAACTTGTCCATGTTGTGGGTACCTTATAGTAAGTAGCAGCTAGTAATAAACACTCTGAGCATGCGATGTGAATGCCAGGAACGCTGATCATTTCATTTCCTGGCATTCCTGTGTTCATTGCAGCCTGACTGCTGTATTAGCCAAGGGTTTTGTACTGAATTCTCTTTTCTGAAAATGGAGGCAGGCAGGTGGGCATACTGTGGGGCAATCGAGTGATTGGGTTCACCTCAAACTTTCCAAAATACAAAGGTCTGATGCCAAGCATGGAAAGGGTCAGGCCACGAGGGGAGATTTGGGGGGAGCTATGAGTGGAAAAAGTGGTTCTAATGAACGTTATCATGTGACTTTAATCCCAGTGCTTCTGACTCTTCACCCTCCCTTGGGTGCGTGCGTGTACACACAGAGCTGGGGCAGTGGGTGGGCAGGAAAGCAGCCCGCAGGGTGAGGGATCTCAAAGGGACATTCTGTTTCCTGCAGCAGCAGCTGTGCCAGGCAGCCAAAGAGCGGAGTGGCAGCTGCTTGTCACAGCATGCAGCGTGAGGAAGGAGTGCTAAGATGGCCAGGGGTGCTGATGGTGGAGTTGCTGCAGAGCCGTCTGTGGGGGTGGGGCTCTATTACCAGAGGATTCCCGGTGCTTTTGAGACAATCCTTTGATGGCGCCTAGCTCATGGCGCATTGAAACCCAAGGGTTAATTAGAGCTTTCGCTATGGCTCTGAAAGCCACAATAGCCTTTGCTGACAAAACATTATTATCTATGCAGAGCTAGGTTCAAATATCAAACAAAACATTCCTGTAGCCATGAGGAGATGTGAGGAGTTGTTGGTCTACACAGAGCACGAGGAAGGGATGTTGCCAACTCTCTCAGCTTTATCATGAGTCTCAGGCTATTTGGTGTCTCTGCCTAAAGCCCCAGCTCTGGGAGTCACGTGACGATGTGAGAATTGGATTCCATTTGAAACAGGAAGCTTCTAGCCCAGGGGTGGCCAACCTGAGCCTGAGAAGGAGCCAGAATTTACCAATGTACATTGCCAAAGAGCCACAGTAATATGTCAGCAGCCCCCCACCATCTCCCCCCCCAGCTTCCAGCGCCTCCCACCCACCAGCAGCCCTGTCGATCAGCGCTTCCCCCTCCCTCCCTGCACCTCCCGATCAGCTGTTTCGTGGTGTGCAGGAGGCTCTGGGGGAGAGGGGGAGGAGCGAGGGCACTGCAGGCTCAGGGGAGGGGGCAGGAAGGGGTGGAGTGGGGGCAGGGCCTGTGGCAGAGCCAGGGGCTGAGCAGTGAGCCCCCCCCCCCCCCCCCGGCACATTGGAAAATTGGCGCCTGTAGCTCCAGCCCTGGAGTTGGTGCCTGTACAAGGAGCCGCATATTAACTTCTGAAGAGCCGCATGTGGCTCCGGAGCCACAGGTTGGCCACCCCGGTCTAGCCCTTATAGCTGCAGAGAAAATCCTAAAAATGTATATACCAAAGATGCAAAAAGCAGAAGGCAAATGCAAAGACCTCCAAAAGGAATATTTGTCTTAAAAATTAAGATTAAAAAAAAAAAAAGTGCCCTGATTTTAGGGGGCTCTGCTCATTGGTTTAGGAACACTCAGGTTGGCAGTACTGATAAGGTCAACAATTCTCAGAATCTGTGTAGCAGATGGGCCAGATCTCCAGTGGCATCATTATGGTGATGCCTCTCAGGATGGGAATCTTGTTCCACTGCTTTTCCCCTTTCCCTGAGACTCTTCCGCTCCCCACTCCCTCGTTGACATTCAAAATATAAGGCCCCAATCATCTGCACATGGAATCCTCACTGACTTTAGTATGTGCTTACTATTTACTAATGCATCCAGCGGTAGCTTGGTACTTCACAATGCAGGCTTGCAGGATAGGGCCCGAAGGGCTTGTGTTGACTTCAGTGGGCTTTGGATCAGACATCCAGGCCTCGTGATATTGATTTGTCAGAGACAAAATCCCACCCCCAGCTCTGCCAGTTCAGCCTGGCACAGGGCAGACAGACAAACGCCACCTGGGCTGGATTAACAGCACCACCCAGCAAACTCGACCTGCAGGCTGGCTGTCTAGCAGCTTGAGAACTCAGCCTCCGGCTCTGTGTTGTAACTTGCAGTGTTCAGGAGGAGGAGTCTGCCAGTCTCAGCAACAACACAGCAGAGCTGGAGAGCTTCGTGCAAACCTCCGGGGGGGAGGGGAAGAAATTGGGGCCTAAATAATTTGTGCCCCTTTTCAGTAGTGCTTTGGCCCATGCTTTTAACCAGGGGAAGGAGTTGTCGTTTGTGCTTCGTTCCGTTCAGCGGTTTGCCCCGAGCTCTACTGAGAGCATTCGGATGTCCATGCTGAACGCAAGGGAAGCCCCACTCTGAAGTAGCTGTGCTACTGGTTCTGTTCCACTGCAGCTCTGACGTTCCCTCCTCCTTCCAAGGCTGCCGTCCCATCATCTTGTCTGTGAGCTCGTCCCAAAGGGACTGGACATCCTGTGTGACCTTGGCCAAATCACTTCTCCCCGCCCCTCATCGGGCCTCAGTTTCCCCTCCCATCTATTGTCTCTCTTAGTTGTTTAGGTTGTAAACGGTTCCAGATACGAATCGTCTCTCACTATGGGCTTCTCTATGCTAGAAAAGTGGGTTGAGGTTAGGTTGGAGTGTGTTAACTAACCTGCACTTATCCACAACACGTCCTCGTGTGGCTGCATTGCAATATCCCTAGCCTTCCCAGAGCAGGTCCAAATGTCCCCATTATTCTAGCATAGACCCACCCTAGGTTTGTGTACAGCCCCTAGCTCAAGGGGCCCCCTGAGATCATTTGGATCTTCCAAGTGCTTCCATTAATACAGATCAATAATTGTGTTGCTCAGAGGGCAATTTTTGCGCAAACACTTGTGCTTCCAGTTGATTGAATTAATGCATTCAAATGTGTTTTGCATGGTGAATTTCTAGCATCTGTGAGGGTGCAAACATTGCAGATCCCGGAGTGTGCGCACTGAGAAGTGGAGGCTCTCCTATTCCATGAGTTGTAGCATTGTGGCCGTAATGATAGTACTCTTAGGCCTTGGCTACACTTGTGAAGCATGAGTGTAGTCGCGCCGCCAGCGCTGCGAGAGAGCTCTCGCAGCGCTGTATGTACTCCACCTCTCCGAGGGGAGTAGCTTGCAGTGCTGCGAGCGATTGTGCAGCACTGCAGGCGCTGATTACACTGGTGCTTTACGGGGGGGGAGGAGGGGGGCGTTTTCACACCCCTGAGCGCAGCAAGTTGCAGCGCTGTACAGCACCAGTGTAGCCAAGGCCTTAAACACTGACTTGCATAATGATCAACTCTCCTGTGGATGGATCCGGTGATGGGATCCGTTTCTGGTGAGGGGAAGTCAGAATTACTGCGTATCCCTGTTTGTGTTCATTTAGACAGCAATCTTCAAGGCACGTGCGGTGAGGGTCTACTGCAGGGGTGGGCAAACCTTTTGTCCCGAGGGTCACATCTGGGTATGGAAATTGTATGATGGGCCATGAATGCTCACAAAATTGGGGGTTGGGGTGCGGAGGGGGTGAGGGCTCTGGGGTAGGGCCAAAAATTAGGAGTTGAGGGTATGGGAGGTGGTTCCGAGCTGGGGGCAGGGGTTTGGGGTTCAGGGAGGGGGTTATGACTGGGGGTGCAGGCTCTGGGGTGGGGCTGGGGGGTTGGGGGTGCAGGAGGGTGCTCCGGGCTGGGACCGAGGGGTTTGGAGGGCGGGAGGGGGATCAGGGCTGGGGCACAGGAGGGGGTCAGGGATGCAGGCTCCAGGTGCTTCCCTCAAGCAGCTCCCAGAAGCAGCAGCATGTTCCCCTCCAGCTCCTATGCAGAGGGGCAGCCAGGCAACTCTGCGCAGTGCCCCGTCCGCAGGTGCCTCCCCTGCAGCTCCCATTGGCTGCGGTTCCCGGCCAATGGGAGCTGCAGGGGCGGTGCTGGGGGCAGAGGCAGTGTGTGGAGCCCCCTGGCTGCCCCTACGCGTAGGAGCTGGGGGGTGGACATGCCGCTGCTTCTGGGAGCCTCATGGTGCCATGGCACGTGCAGAGTGGGGCAAGCCCCCAACCCCGCTCCCCAGCTGGAGCGCCGGAGCAGGGCAAGCCCTGGACCCTGCTCCCTGGCGGGAGCTCAAGCACCAGATTAAAACATCTGAAGGGCCGGATGCAGCCCCCGGGCTGCAGTTTGCCAACCCCGGTCTACTGCATCGTTGTTGTTTGCATAACGGTAGCATCTAGGAGCCCTGGTCAAGGACCAGGACCCCAGTGTGCTAGGTGCTGTCCAAACACAGAACAAAAAGACAGTCAGGACCAAACAGAATAACTGTCCCCACATTACTGTCTGCGTTGCAGTGATTCCTGTTTACGGCAGAGGATGTACGTGCAGTTCAGCTAAGCAGCTAACAAAGACGTTCTCTGTCCCAGCTCAGTGCCAGTGTAACTATTTCTGTTGCTGGGTAAATTTAATTCTTTTCTTTGCTGGCCTCAGTGCTGCTCATGGTTAGAGCCCGAATCATGTTTAGAGCCTGATTTTGGTTCCCTTTGGTAGAATTGTTCACCTAAAAATCAGGTGCAGTTTTGAGTGGCAGGAACGTACAATATGACTGATGCTCTATTAACAACTTAGGAGCTCTCTCTGAAGTCAGTGGGAATTTTGCAGTTAGTATACTGCTAGAGAGGCAGTGTAGCCTAGTGACTAGAGCACTGGCCTGGGACTCAAAGGACCTAAGTTTATTCCTGGCTCTGCCACTGTCCTGCCGGGTAACTTTGGGCAAGTCACTTCACGGCTCTGTGCCTCAGTTTCCCTGTCTGTAAAATGGCGATAATGATACCTCCTTTGTAAAGCAGTTTTGATGAAAAGTGCAAGACAAAGCTGGGAATTTTATCACTGTACAGCATTATGTGACACTCTGAGATAAGCTAGTCGTATGCCATAACCAAACTTTCTTTATTATTAATGGAAGGAGAATCCTACTCCATCTGAGAGCAGTTGATCAAAATGGGTGAAGTCCTGACTCATATTTGTGCCACGCCTTAGCTGAAGGCTACACAGATCAGCCAGGCGTTCTACCAAGAGAGGTTACTATGGAGATATCCCTGAACTTAATTTTTTTTTTTTTTTTTAATAAAAATCCATTACGTAGTTTGTGGTTTTTGCTCCAGAAACTTTGGGCTGCCCTTTTTTTTTTAGTATGTCGAAACATCCACTGTGGTGGGGGATGGGAGGTGAATAGTCTCTGGGTTTTGTATTTGTGTCTCCTAGGATAAGAGTCACAACCACTCACGTGACAAACGTAAATGAAAACTTGTTATGCGTCTGAATTATTGAAACAAGCCATTGTGCGACTTAAAATGCAGCTACAGTCAGGGGAAAGAACGAAATAAAACGACACCTTCTTATTGCACAAAGCTGCTGCGTGTCTGAGGCAAGTCTGCCCACTTCACTAACACAAACCATCTTCTCCAGCGCACGGCTGGAGCGTGCTGCATTCTGTTCTGCCTAATGCACGACGCTGAATTCCTCTCACATGCTGTTTGCTCCGGTTTCTGAACCTTACTTGTCCGTATTGGTCTAAACCAGACACTTGCAATTCCTCCAGGCAGAGACTTTGTCTTGCTACGTGACTGTAAAGTGTCCTGCATTCCTGTAGCACTATAAAAATAATAATTAGAGTGCTAGCAAATCTCTGGTTGCAAAATCTTCATTCCGGGAGGCAAGAAGAACAGAGTCGGTGGGGTTTCTTTCATTTCTTCCTCTTGAGTTTTCAATTTGGCAGAAGTCTCGATTTGCAAAGATAAACTTGATGTGGTCCTTATTGACAGACTGAATATGGAGCTTTGATGCTATTTATGTCTGTAACTATAACTGTGTGTTACCACTTACTGATACAAATCTATTTCCAACTGTTATGGCCGGAGGAAAACATTGTGATGAAAAGTATTTGACAAAAAGGAAAACTTAAAGCTGACTACTCTGAGTGCAGCTCTGTCTTTTGCTGCTTATACACTGCGCCGGGCCAGATTCTGATTTCTGTAACATTGATGTAGAGCTAGAGTCACTTCACTGACTTCAGGGCCGTTACTCTGGACTTACACCGATGTCACAAATTTGGTGTCTAGGATATTGGAACTGGCTTTACACTTTATCAGGACTGGCAGCCGTTCAAAAAATACATAAAGAAATCAGAACACAGTTTGTGGAAAGGCTGAAATCTTGTTACCTATCAAAGATTCAGTAAGAAACTGTCAGTACAAAAATCATCTCAAGTGCAAATTATAGTTATCTGGAAAATGACAGCCAATAGAAACACGGATATTACGGCCTGTCTGATTTTTTTCATACTGTCGATCTGAGAGATCCATTAATTAAAAGGACTCACGTCTGTTGGAAAGACAGAAATTCAGCCATGCTTGTTCTCTCACTGTGGTCCTGATTCAGCAATATACATGGGCTTAATTTTGAGATCATTGGGATTACTCTGGTGTTTAAGGATGTGCTGAATCAGGACTTGCGTAACTGAATACGCTGCTGTACATGACTGCTATATGTTTAAACAGTATTTCCTTCACTGGATTTTAAGCCCCCACAGATGATACACTTCAGATTGGCGTCCATCTCTCCAGGAAAGATAACCGTATTGATTCAAGTCCCCTACAGCAAAGCCCTTGCCAAGATAATGGCCCTTGCATGCATATCTCACAATGTAGCAACTATCCATTTAATTTGCAGTCCTTGAGCACTGAAGATTCCAGTGATGATTAGCCTCCTTCCCATTAAGGTCTTGACCCTCAGGGTTAATATAGAAAATAACATCATCTAAATAAGGAGGCACTAATTTTAAACATCAGTCCAGGTACAGCAGTGTAACATCTAGTATGGTACTGATATCTTCCCGTTTAATTTTTAGATAACAATGTTTCATATAGATGTCATTAGTCCTTGCTGTAGTTAAGAGACATTCACTCTGGAAGTAGCAATACTTTGAGGTGAAAAGTTGGCAGGCAAGACATAGGGGATATATTCTTCAGGACTTATTAAATATAAACCCGTGTGACTTTTAAAAATGCAATGCTGAGATCTGTATCTTGTAGATGGAATGTGGGAAAAATAAGTATTAACTGTCTCCTTTGTCTTTGTTTCAGGAAAATGGCAGACGGTTTTTCTGTAAGTTCTGACTTTTTAAACAAAATTCACAATCTTTGAGCATTATAAATGATGTTGCCTTGTACTAAAGCGTACAGTTGGTGTGGAAGCTAGAATTTCTCATCTTTTCTAAGCTGTATAGAACTCGTCAAAACTAAATTCAACTCTTAATCTGCACATTTAGTGCTGAAATAATCCCTCCTGGACATCTCAGGTTGGGCACCCAAAATCACCAGCTGCTCATGAATATTTAGGGTTGTGTGCACTGTCCCTGCTCTCATTGACTTCAATGGGAAGATTCTCATTGGTGTCAGTGGGAGTGGGCCCAGGCTCATGGCCATTATTCTGGCTTTCAATTGTATGTTTATTACCATAAACACCACACAGTGCAGCTTGCTGGAGTGTGATGCTTCCCAGGGGTGTGAGGCACCTTGCTACCACCTGCCCTTAGCATGAGGGAGGCTTGTCTGTGCCTACTCTGGATCCATTGGCAACACAAGCTGCCTTCCAGAACTCTCTGCAGGCCTTGTGTTCTCTGGACAGGTTAGCAACCCCCAACTCCTCAGAGTGTCCCTCTGAAGTGCCCAGTCCCTGATCCACTGAACACTCCCAGAACTCTCAGGTCCTCTACTCCCAAGGGAATAGCACACACCAGCGTACAAGATTCAACGCCGGATCATCAGTCTGCTGAAAACACAGCACTTAGATACATTTATAGTGAAAACAAGGATAAGTTTCTCATCAAAGAGCAGATAGTAAGAAAGAATATTGGAAACAAATTGTTACATATAAAACAAAATTATAACATGCTTTCTAGAACTTAAACTTAACTCACAAGCCTTTTTCTGTCTCAACAGGATAGCTTACTCGAAGTCCTTTTCCCACTGTTTTCAGCCAGGATGGCTGAGATCCTGTTTCAAAAGATCAAGCCTGTTGGCAATGTGCCTTCACAGGTTGAAGGCTGCCAGAGCATCTTTCTGCACCTTCCCCCCACAAATATACCAGAACAGATCTTTGAGATTCATCTGAAAACTGGGATCCCTCCTCAATTTGCCTCTTCCTGTTAATTTCCTTCTGAAGTCTCCACAAGCTCTTCATTAGCATTTGACTCAGTGTGTTAATAGACTTCTACTGTAAGACACACAATGGTCCAGCAGGGAGATAAACATCTCCTCTTCCTGTCTGGAAAAGTTTGCCTCAAGGGACGCTACCTTTGAGTGCTCTGCCTTTAACTACAAGGCCTAGAGAACATAATTTGCTGTATATATGTGTAACTCTTCACATTTTCCATACATACATCGCATGATGATGATGATGACCAGTGTGCCACAGGTTTTTCATTAGAGACCTTACATGACATTATTTTGGTGAACCCAGGAGATCCCCGTGCCCTCTGCCAGTTGACATCCAGAGTCTTTGGGTCATATAGAGACACTCCAGAGTAGCCTGTACTCCAAGCCAATGTCCCCTTCTTTCTAACCTCCCTAGGGCTCTCTCTCCAATCCCACTCCATGCCACCCTGGATCTCAAGGCTCTGTCCAGTGACAGGCCAGATCCTGTAGTTCGTGAAACACATTCCAAACCCCCTCTCCTGGTCAAGAAGTAGAATGATAATGAGCCTGCTGTTCGATGTTCTGGTCTCTGTCTGTCCTTTCTCCTCATAAAGCATCAAGAGACACAAGCATGTAAGGAATCAAAACAGACTCACGTTGGCTGGCAGGATGCAATGGCAGCATACTGATGATGTTTGTTTTCCATCCAGTTATCTGATGCTTTAGCTGGAGCCGGTAACACAAACCCAAATGCTCCTCCAAACCAAGGCTGGCCTGCTGGTCCCTGGGGAAATCAACCTGCTGGTCCGGGGGCGTATCCTGGAGCGCCGGGAGCCTATCCTGGAGCGCCGGGGGCGTATCCTGGAGCGCCGGGGGCGTATCCTGGAGCGCCGGGAGCCTATCCTGGAGCGCCGGGGGCGTATCCTGGAGCGCCGGGAGCCTATCCTGGAGCGCCGGGAGCCTATCCTGGAGCACCACCTGCCCCTGGACAACCAAGTGGACCTGGAGCACCTCCTACTGCACCACAAGTTGGACCTGGATTTGGATCTGTCCCTCAGCCAGGGGGACCTACTGCTCCACTGGTGACAGCTATATAATTTTTGAATAGCTTCCAGTTCTTAGACAATCTGCAGTGTCTGATAGGTTGAGAACAGGAGGGACCTGGGTGACTGAGAATGCAGTAGTGTGTGAATTAGGAACCGGAGCACATGGGGCTCAATCTTGCAAGGTGCAGAATCCTTCCTGGAAGGTGCAAAGTGCCCTCCTGTCTCCCAGCGTCCATAGGCATTGAGAGTACTCGGGCCCCTACAGGATCAGGCCCATAGTGCTGTCACCCAGCCCTTTAGAGCGCTGGTGTTACTGCCTAGGAGGTGGAAGTGCCAGTGTGCATACCTGGTCCTTCATGGTGAGTAAGGAGATGTTACAGAGCTGGGCTCTTGCTGGAAGAAACTGATAGCTCTGAAAAACACCACGCTCCTTGTTGTCACCTTGCATCTAAATTAGCCCTGAACATTTTCATTCCTGAGGAACAATCCACTATTGCAATTTCTAAAGCAAACATCCCAGAAAATGTTAGTTATTCCCTTTTGTTCTAGACAAACTTGGTTCCTTGACAGAGATCTTAAGTCATTAGCTTCCAGCTAATTTATACTGTAAAGCACCAGTAACTGGGAAGTCTTCAGTTAGCGTCCCTTTAATGCTAGGGAGGGGCGAGAGGGGCTCAGGGGTAGCTTTCCTGCATGGGTCAGTCAGCCGGGTGTCTAACAGTCTCCTGGGGAGCCTGTTGTGTTCCTCTGATTACTATCAAGCTATGAGAACTTAGGATTTGTCTGTGTATTTTTATAGATGTGGTTTTAAATGTCGGCTACGAGTCGGTTCTTGCTAATGAAACGTCCATGTTCTTTCACAGAGAGTCCCCTTTGACCTGCCCTTGCAGACCGGCCTCGTGCCTCGCTTCTTGATAACCATCGTGGGGACAGTGAATCCAAACCCCAGCAGGTAAAGTGAGCCGGAGCAAGGAGCGTCCCCAACGGAGCCAGGGTGACGATGCGGGGAGAGGAAGGGGCGAGGACAGAGCCTCTTCCAGCCGCGCTGCCCAGGGCAGGGCAGCAGCTGCCGGGGAAAGTGTCTGGCTGTGGCAGCAGCAGGTTGCCCCCTGCCCAGGCTCAGCATCTGGGGACAGGAGACGACTCTGAGCGTGCCCGGGGGTGGGGGCTCCAACTCACTCAGCCGCTGTCCTGGAAGCCAATCCCGGGCAGGAGGCCGCGCGCTGGGAGAGCAGCCGAACATGCCAGGGGGAGTTGGTCCAGCGGGAGACAGAGCCCGCCCCTGCTAATGTGGAAGGGACAGGGAGAGCACAGGGGCCCTGGGCAGGGCGGAGGCACAGGGGGAGGTCACGTATCCTCCCCTTTGGGCAGGGACCAGTCATCATCTGTAATCTGAACTACACCTCCCTGGTTGCTGTTTTATGCTAACTCAGTGCAGCCTCTGCTTCCTATGAATTGCCAAATGTGTCCTTTCCTTAAGCAGAAGTTTCTCAAACTATCCCTTATAAGTGCAAACTGGCGTGTGGAAGGGGTTATTGAAGCAGCCATTCAGATGAGGAGTTCACGGGGGCAGCCATGAGTATGGGGCAGGAACAGTCAGCCAGTCGGAGTGCAGTGTGTAGTGTGCTGTGGTTGTAATTTTAGACACACATAGGGTGACCAGACAGCAAGTGTGAAAAATTGGGATGGGGGTGGAGGGCAATAGGAGCCTACATAAGAAAAAGACCTAAAAATCAGGACTGTCCCTATAAAATCGGGACAGCTGGTCGCCCTAGACACACAGGGAGTTGCTGATATGCCCAGTCAGTGAACGCAGGACCTCAGGCTGCCTGTTTCATTACGACTGTGTAACTTGCATTCAGGTACCACTCTCCTGAAAGATAAATGTCCTTTTTGGCAGGACAGAAGTTTCTTGGCTTTCTGCTTTTGAACGTTGCCTTAGCTGTACTAGAGTCAGTGCTGCCAGAAACGTACGACCTTATTTTCTTGACTTACTCCTCCGCTTTCTGTGACTAAAGGCAACCGCTGTAGGAAATAGCCTACGAGCTGCACCACAATACAGTTCAGGGGTTGTGGAAAGAGCAGTTCTCTATCTCTTACAGATTTTCACTGGATTTCAAGAAAGGGCATGACGTCGCCTTCCACTTCAATCCCCGCTTCAACGAGGACAACAGACAAGTCATTGTCTGTAATTCACTGATTCAGAATAACTGGGGAAAGGAGGAGAGAACCGCTCCCAGGTTTCCATTTGAAGCTGGCAAACCTTTTAAGGTACAAGCTAAACTTTACCCAGCAGGCCTGGTGACTGGTATACGTGGTGCTGCACGAACTTGAAATGTGTATTTTCTAAATATCTGCTTCTAAATGCCATATATTGGACAGGAGTGTTCACTGATTCCAGTGCCCCACTGCAAAAAGGGCATCACTGTGGTACTAACTGGCCCTTGCCTTTAGCAATCGAGGTGAATGGGCATAAACAAGAAGCTGCCCTTTCAGCCCTATAGCTGGTCCTTCCAGCAGCCTGGGAGACTCACATGGCTATTGTCCCTTTTGGTGACTAGAGGACTTAAATCGCCAGGGCTGTCATGCTGGTACCTTTCAACAGCACTACATTCAAAAGCCACATGCGTGTTAAATTCCTTCTGATGCCAAGACTGTGTGTCAAAGCAATAGCAGTAGCTGCTCTGTGATGCGGTGTGACAGATACGACCAGGTTCCCTACTGGCCAGAGCAGGACAAGTTAAGGGCCATGGAGTAAAGGCTTTGCTGCTTGCACAAAGGAGAAACCTGCTTTAGTAAAAGCAGCAGAGTCCTGTGGCACCTTATAGATTAACAGACGTATTGGAACATAAGCTTTCGTGGGTGAATACCCACTTTATCGGATGCATGTAGTAAGGGGCATGGTGGGTCTTACGTTTTATTAAGTTGCCAGTTAAGGTATCCGTTCCATAACTTTCTCAAGCGCTTCTGCCAAGGCTCAGGGCATAGCTTTTACCCCCTCAAACCCTCTTCACCCCCCCCCCCCCCCATTCATGTTGCCTCTCTTTAAGAGTTACTAATTGGGTTGCTACACAGAGCTGTAATCATGGCCTTATGATGCAGATCAGGGAGGTCTCCCAGCAGACCACAGGGAAAGCCAGCTGATGCAGAAAACTGCTGGTCAAGGAACCCTTTCTACAGAACAGTCTAGTGGTTGGTCAAAGCCAGGCTGACAAGGTCAAGGTGCTACAACCTCTCAAGGGTTAGCAGGTCCTTGCCACTCACACAGGGGCTGGGGCATAGTATCAAAGGGGTGCATCTTTGCCCCACCTGGCTAGCTAACACAGGGAAAAGTCTCTACTATAGGAAGCAAATGTCCTGTTACCATTGATTTGCTTTGATTTTGTGGTGGTTTGGTGGATAAAAAAAAACAAGCCCTGAAGCAAGTCCTTCTAAGGCCCTGAAGCTTGGAGGGTTTTTTCCCTTCCCTGGCTGGTGAAACAGCTCCCCAGTTTACACATCGCTACTGGAATATGTGGAAGTAGAGTTACAGTATCCAGGGCCCCTGCTCGCTCAATGTTTAAAACAGCCTAGCAAAGCTCTACTCAACGCAGGCAAGTAAAACAGCAGATTGTTGAGCAGGTGTCTGGACTGCTAGATATTCTTGACCATTTTACAATGGAGCCTGGGCTTTAACAGGGAACTGTAACCCCGGGATAGCATGCGGTGGTACAGGTGGTGGACAAGACTCAAGCAAATGTTACTGAACTAGTCCTTATAAGGGAGAAGGGACTGAACCAACACTTGGCTTCAATTAGGGAAGAGAGATGCAGAATTAAGTGCTTATGAAAGGTATCAGAGGGTGACAATGAGGTCCCCCGTCCACAGAACTGGCACAGCATGGATGTCAGCTGCACTGCAAAGCTTTCCCACCAGCTCTGGAGGGATGACGGCTCATGAGGGATACTTTAATTTGAATCTTTGGTCAGTGGAATGGCAGCAGAAAGGCAAATGGCCATTTTTTGCAATAGACACTTACCCCTCACAGTGCCAACTTGTTTCACATCCACTGCTAGCTGCTGCCAGCGTGACAATGGTATTCGCCTAGACTTGATTCAGAACAGTCCCTGTAGCCTGAGACCTAGTCCCTGAAACAAATGCAACATTAAACTCATCTGCTTGACTCACATTTTTCAGATCCACGTTCTGTGCGAGACGGATCATTTCAAGGTAGCTGTCAATGATGCTCACTTGCTGCAGTTCAACTATCGGCTGAAGAACCTGAATGAAATCACCAAACTCAGCATTGCTGGGGACATCTCTCTCACCAGTGTAACACCTGCTATGATATGAGTGGGGTTTTTACACCAAGAAACATACTCCGGTCATTTCTTGAATAGCAGTTAACCTTTAAAAAAAATAAAAATTGCTGGCTTCATTTATCCTTTGTACGATAAACTTAATAAAATACTTGTACTAGAAGTGAAATTTGCTTCCCTGTTATTTAAAAAGGGTATCAGAAAATGGGTACAAAAAGCTTTCCTAGCAAGCCGCGGAAGTTTAAATATGGCAAGTATTTAGGTAAATGCATATTAAAGGCCCGAAGGGGTGTTTCCCAAAGGACAGAACAGAGGAACGAGAGCTTTGGCATGGGCCCACCCAGAGAAGAAGTGAGGACCTCATTGGAAGAACAGCCTGATGCATGTGACCACTGGTCCTATGAGTAAAAGGAACAGCCAGGTCAGGATTTCTCTATCAGACGCCTGATTGGGTTGTGAATCTTCATGTTGTTTTAAACTGGCTCTGGGCAGAATCTGACTCCACACTAAGGGTAGGTCTACACTTACCTCCAGGTCCGGCGGTAAGCAATCCATCTTCTGGGATTGATTTATCGCATCTTGTCTAGATGCGATAAATTGATCCCGGAAGTGCTCGCCGTCGACGCCGGTACTCCAGCTCCGCGAGAGGAGTACGCGGCATCGACGGGGGAGCCTGCCTGCCGCATCTGGACCCGTGGTAAGTTCGGACTAAGGTACTTCGAATTTGCGTACCTTAGCTCGAAATGGGGGGTTAGTGTGGACCAGGCCTAATTGATACAGAAGTAAAAGCTCAACCATGCTCAAGATATCAATATTGGTCATGGTTTGGTCACCTCCTCTGAGGGATGTCACTAGGATCACTTTTCTTCCACAGAGGGTCCTGTGGCACCTTTGAGACTAACAGAAGTATTGGGAGCATAAGCTTTCGTGGGTAAGAACCTCACTTCTTCAGATGCAAGTCTTGCATCTGAAGAAGTGAGGTTCTTACCCACGAAAGCTTATGCTCCCAATACTTCTGTTAGTCTCAAAGGTGCCACAGGACCCTCTGTTGCTTTTTACAGATTCAGACTAACACGGCTACCCCTCTGATACTTTTCTTCCACATTCTCTCAACTTTAGAGATACTGCAAAACAGCCACTTTCTTTGCTTCTACCGGAAGCACAGCTGGAGCCTAGAGCATTCACTAACTCCTACTTGAACTCAATTCAGAAGGAAGCCTACAGCAAGATGCACTGTAATGTTTTGATCCTGTAAAGCACAATACAGCTCTCCACTCACCAATGTTAGCTGAAGATATTAGGAATAAATGAGGCTCAAGAAAAGTTACTCTAGAATTGCAGCTATTGGGGGTGTGTGTGAGGGGGGGAAATCAAATCTGGAAAGACCTTTTCAGACAAGCTAAAAGCTTAAGCATGTCCAAAAATTAATTTTATCAACTCCTGTAGCATTTAAATGGTAAGTCTCATTAAAGTTGAAGATAAAAGTTAATTAAAAGTTGCAACAGTCCAGCCTGACCTAGATTGTTTGAAAAAAAGATGCAGGTATCTCCCTTCTAATGGTCAACCTTCTCTGACAAGAAGAGGCTGAGAGAACAAGAGGGGTTATACTTAATATAGGAAAAGCATGAGGTTCAATAGTAACCTAGTTTATAAAATGTGGAATAAAAACTGTGTTGAAAATTTGATTAATTCTTCCACTTAGGACAATGAAGTCCTAGCTCCTTTCAACTACTCCATACTATGAGCTAGTTAAAAACTTAAAGGAATTCATGTTTAAGTGGAGAGGATTTTCCCGGAAGGGGAATCTTCTGAAGAGACACTACTACACAAAGCAGCAACATGGGAAACTGACCTTTGCACCTGGTGTGTAGTGAACTGAACAGTAAGAATATGCTGTGGGGCACTAGGTTCCTAATAAGTTACATTTAGCTGGGAGAAATTACTCAGGTGGATTTGATTTAAATCACTAGTGAGGAAGACTCAATTTAATCATGGTTTTTTACATAAAGTGCATTCTTGTTGGTTGTTATAACCTTAATACATATTCTTCACCACTCAGAGATAGATGTAGGTTTCCTTTTTAGAAGTGTGGAAGCAGAGAATTCTCCAACAGAAGGTACACACTATACATTCTTAAACAGTGATTTATTTTGAAAACTTTTCAGGTTAGTTTTACAGCTACATCAGAAAATAAATGATGGTTTAGTTATTTCATTTACCAAAGGTAATTGAAGCAGATATTTATGAAGTCATTTGGGGAGGTGAACTCTCTCCAATTCAACAGGTTAATCATTAATATTTGGAGGATTTTCTTGCCATGCTCTATTAGGAGAACTTCACCAGACAGACATTTAAATTGTTTTATTTAACTGAAACAACGTTAAGTATTCTGGATTTTTTTGTTCAACAGCAAACATATGCTTGTTTTGTTAAAATATTATATGTCCCTCACTTCTCACATTTATCTCCAGACTTCTTCTCCTTGTCCAGATCTATTCCAACCCCAACAATCTTTTAATCATTGCACTTTTAGAGAGAGGTAAGGGATTGACTCTGCATACACAAATTTGCAGAGGGACAATAGAGTTGAGGTCTGTTATTTCTCACTTCTATATTTTATTTATTTTAAAACATTTTTGCTGTTAACAAGCATGTTACCTCTGGAGACACAAATCTACAGTTTGAGAACTGCAAAACTAAGCGCATCTGATGGTATCTTCTAGACTGAGCACTAAGTCCTATTGGGTAGATAGAAAGATTAACCTAAATAATCTATAAAAAGCCTGTGGAACTCCTAAGATTGGGTCCCTAATCCATGAACTATTCGAACTCATTTACAAAACTTATATTCATGTAATGTTTAAGAAATTGTCTCATACTATAGAATTAGACTTTATAATCCCTATTCCATCATGAGATACCTTTGAGCTATAATGTATCTTTAGATATGCTTTTTTGAGGGAAAAAAATTATAAAAAAATCCAATTTAAATAAAAAAAAATAGATTTTTATTTATTTTTAAAAATCATGGATTTTTATCCACCCTGAAATTACTCAAGCACCATGGAAATGTGTAGATACTTGCATCACAGAAAATACAGTACAGACAAGCTGATTCTCCTTCCCTCTCTAAAGTTTGACAGTGAGTTGGGGCTGTTAGCAACCTCCAACTTCAAGAAGAAGGTTTGCATGAAGAGGTGGGGAGTGGAGGGGGAGAATACACTGATCACCCCCAAATGGGAAGGAGCTAGAGTGGTGGCCTTGGGGATCTGTTAAAGTTGTACTTTCCCTTCAATCTTAGAGAGTCCATTTTTGGGATTTGATTCCATTCACATGCAGCACTCTCCAGGAAAGCTGCAATCTGAAGTCACATGAAGAACATCAGGACAGACATTACTTTAAAAGAAACCCTTAATGAACCTGCTTACAAACTTATCAAGAATGAGTCATATGTAATATATGAGTTGTACACTTAAGGCATCTAACAGATATGCCTTAATTGTGACATTACATAGTAAGGTGCAGGCAGTCTGAGTTGCCAGCAGGTGAGATGTGCTAGCCCAGGACAGTGTCATCAGAACCCCCCCACCATTTAACACTATTGTATACAGACTAACATTTCACATACGAGTCTCCAACACTCCTTCCTACACAGGATATTTAAGAATACAGCTGAACAAGAAATTTGTCCTCTGTAAACAACGAATGGAGATGGCAATCTGCCTTGGAGACCGAGTTCAGCAAGTGGACCAGCACAGCAATCCTGAGACAGGTTAGCACCCTCCTCTTTATTTCAACACACGACTAGTGTCATGAATACAGCACTTTCAGCTTAACATTCTGAAATAAGATCCCCTTGTCAGAGGTGAGATGCAGCAGAAAGCACTGTAACCATGGAAAGATACTAGGTATCTGACTAAGGAGTTGGTTTAAAGAAAGCTAGGGGAGAATTGGTATTTTATTATACAAAATTGACTATTAGACAATGAAGAGGCGAAAAGTCACTTTTGTTTTTTAAATGATGTGTGACAGTTGGAGCTGATCTATAATAATTTATGAATACTGGATGTTGCCTTGGTTACTGGGATGTTTGCTGTATGAATATATTGATCTAGTTTAACAGGGGGCCATAAAGAAAAGGAAGGGTTCAGGATAAGCCACTTCTCCATAACCACTTGTGGGTTGTTAAGAGACAATGCCAAGACAGGCAAAGGCTCAGGAACACAGGAGATCAAAGAACTGTGGCAAGTTTAAGGAGTCTCTCTCTCAAAAAATGGAGGGGGAGTTTGGGGAAACCAGGGTGACATACAAGAACTTGCTGGGGGAGTCTTAAGAAAAAACTTGCCTCAGGTGCCATCAGCAACAGACATACACACCGGTTTTCAAATCCTCTTTAAATGCTTTGTTCCTACTGTTAAAACCAACATATTGTTTGTTTTAAGAAAGCTGGTTGGTCGCTGGACAGCACTGATCGCTAACTCCTAAAAAGAACCCCCATCAGATCTGCTGAATAAGCACAGTCGATACACAGGGCTCAGTGTAAGTGTGGGAGAATTGTGGAATTCCAGAGTGTAGGTAAAGACAAAGGGCCCGAATGGGTGCACTCAAGAGACCAGAAAGGGGATAGAGGTGCAGCTAGAACTGTAACAATGACTGCACACAGTACGCCCCATCTTTTGTACATAAATTATTTTTTGAGGTAAGGAAAGAAATGAAGGAGAAAAGCAAAAAACTGAATAAAATAACGTTTATATTTTGAAGTGGATAGGACATGTGTGGAAGCTTAGACAGGATATATTATCCCTAAATAGGAGCGTCATCATGCAAGTCACTATGGATACAACAAGCCTACTTATCACCCTCCCTAGCTATTACTGTACAGCAGTTATCAAATTGCAACATCATCTGCTTCATAAAAATGTTACAAAACGTTTTTAATAAGTAGCTCTACTATTTAAATACCAGGTTAGACACATTTACTCAGTACACAGTTGTTCTCAAGGGTAATATCCTGGTACTTCAGATGTCCCTCTCTGTATTCAATTAGTGTAATTTACACATTCTGAATTCAGAAGTCAGTCTTCATTTTTCCACAGAGGGGGGAGACAAAGGAGAAAATACAATTAGATCATTGTGTATTTCAGCTGCTGCAAACTTCTGTGCTTCATTCCTGACTGGCGTGAAGGGGAGGCTGCAATTCGAGCTTGGCTGTAGGGGAAATTAAAGCATAAAGTGTTCAAGCAACAGTTATCCAGTCTACAGCACAAATTCACTAAATCATATTACAGCAGCAGATTACTGATTAGCACAGTGATTTAAATGCCAGACTGACAGGAACTGTCATTATCAATCAATTGTTTATGCCTGGTGTAGGTGTCTATGAATAATAGACATGTATAAGCCCTTGGGACAAGAGGTGGTGGACAATGTTTTGACAAAGGGATTTTATTAAGGGAATTCTCATCCCCTCATTCAGTACTATGGGCACTAATCACAGCTTTAAAATACACAAGTTTAAAGGTAAAACATAGGTTTTGCTAGCAGAATCCTTAAGAGTGCTGAAAGGTGCAGAATTACTAGAAATATTAAGTATTGGATGGAGTGCTTGACTCAAATGTGGTGATAGTTGTTGTGCTGCACATTTTTCCAGAGCAAGAATTAAAAAAAAAAAAAAAAACCCAAACCAACTTACCAATGTCACTGGGGCCCCCTCTTTGGTCCAGCACTTTGCCGGCTTGGTTCCAATCACATAAGGAGAGTTTAAATATCAGCTCAGTTTTGGAGAGAAGGGGACCAGTTACAGTAGCAATCCACATGCAAGGTGGGCTCTTCAGAGGAGCCAAGGGAGCTGGACACCCAAATCTCCTAGATTTGGACACCAACTTTCCCCTGGGGCTCTTTTGACAACTTCAGCCCTAGAAAATATTAGAGCTACCAAGGCAGAGATAGACTAGAGACCAGAAGCATTCTCGTATGAAAGAGGGAAGGAAAAGGACAGATGAAGGCAGAAAGCAAGGAGCATATTATCCATTTTTAGCAGGTATTAACAGAAGGAAATAAGCCTTCACCTGGTTAGCTATCATGCCTCAACTTTTCAGGAGGGAGAAGATCACTAAGGGTTCAGACTAATTGGATTTTCTGGCTATTTGGTAGTTTGACCAAGTCAAGGATGAAGCAGTTTGACAGGAGTTAGACAACAAAAATCTTGAGCTATTTTATCCTGGATCCACCTAAGCTGTTCTTGAGTCACCACAAAGGGCAGCATGCACTAAAGCAGTGAAGTGTGAAGTGAGGGTTATCAAACTTCATTGCATCGCGACCCCCTTCTGACAATAAAAATTACTTCACGATCTGGGGCGGGGAGGAGGAAACGAACCCTGAGCCCGCCCAAGCCCCACTGCCCTGGGTGGGAGGGCTAAAGCCCAAGCCCCACTGCTCCAGGTAGGGGGGCCAATGCTGAAGCTCAAGGACTTCAGCCCCAGGCAGGGGGCCTGTAACCTGAGTCCTGCCACCCAGGGCCGAAGCCCTCGGGCTTCGGCCCTGGGTAGGGGGGCTCGGGCTTTAGCAAGTCTAAGCCAGCCCTGGCGACCCCATTCAAAGGGGGTCGTGACCCAGTTTGAGAACCGCTGCACTAGAGTAACTAGGTCTTTGATACTGACTTTTTATGGAGTTGAATTCATTGCAGTAGTTCAGGAATTTTTACAAATACCATTTAATACGAAAGTTTAATGGTGCTGCCGTGTAAATGGATTGTTTTAGTCAAGAAAGACTAAAGGTGAACTTACCACGTCAAAGGGAGTTCCATCACTGGAGATAAAATCGCTATGCAAAAGATCTGGAAAATAAGACGACATTTCAAAACTTAAAAGTTACACTGCATTGCTTGATAGTGCTGGAAAAGCTATACATTTTCTGCACTTATTCCTGACTTCAGTTTGTTTTCATAGCGTCTATCAACCTTTGCTTCCGCTTTTTATAGCGGGATTACACACCCTATTGAAGATTATACAATTTAAAAAACCTCTCTTGATTACTATGGTTGTTTGCTGTTGTGCATTCAGTATAATACAAAGATGTCAGCGCAAATATCAAATAGACACTGACACTGCACCCCATTTAGAGAGACTAATAGTCCTGCAGCAATAAGTTCATGTGTTAACAAGGTCCATTAATAAGCTTAAGATAAAGCCTTATTCTGATTGTAAATTCCTAGTAGTAAAACACAAACCATGTGAAATAACTATAAAGAAACCCACCTGATTTATATTCTGGTGTGTGTGGTTTTTCAGCCTGAATGAAATCAGTTTCTGACTGGACATTCTTTTCTGGGCTGCGCATGACAATGTCTTGACCTGCAAGATCTGTAGCAGACAGTTCCATATCTTCTGTAACATCTGGCATTTCTATTTTAGTGTCAGGATCTTCCAATGCTTGAGAATCAACAGGACCTGAACGGCTCCTTTCATCTGGGCGTAAACACACCTCAAGGCCAGCTACATTTGTTTCCTGGAGAATTAAATGGGATAAGTAGAAAGTAAGATCGCAAGAGAGACATAAATCAGTACTCAGTTCTGTTTTGTGCTTTTTGTTTTGTTTTCATTAAAAAAATAGATCAACTTTAGAAATGGAAAGAAAGCACAAAGTGTACATGAGGGCCAGGACACGTGCAGGCCAAGAGATCATGGAAGATGGTACTCCACCATGTGTATTGTTAAGATACAAGGCCTGTGGATTGGAGTTAGTCTATGGATAATTTGTTAGAGTTTAGTAGATTTACACAAGAGACTCTTCAAAAGAAACAAAACAAAACAAAACAAAACAAAAGGTGGCCTCTGTAAATCCATTGCTATGATCTATTTCAGATGAAAGGTAGTTTCTTTGGTGCTTCTTTGACAAGCTTTTAAAGAGGAAAATGCAAGGTCAATTCTCCCTCCCTGAAGAAAACAATTTACACTTGCAGCAGAGCTGTCTGAAGAGCATTTTAGGTAATCAGTTAGTTCTCTTGCTACATTGTTTCCTCAAAGCACAAAACTACCTACTGAGCAATACTTACGCTTGAAAAGTCCCACAGGCAAGGCTATCTCCCGAGGAAAGCTATGAGAAACTTCTTGGGGGAAGAGAAGAGGGGCAGTCATAACTGAACAAATGTTTCACATACAAGATCCCTTCTGCAGACAGTGATGTGGAATAAGTTCATGGAGAAGTTAGATGCAGGTAAAGATAATATAGCATCTAGACATTCTCAGAGGTGAAACAAGTGAACAGCAAGAAAACTCTTTGCTTGCTCTTTTAAGTGTAGTAGATGATGAGGATAAAAATCAATGCAAGAGATTTTTAGCAGTTTGTAGGAGAATGGCTTTAAGTTGTTGGACTCAGTTGGCCACAAAAAGGATTAAATGTAGATCCATATAAGGAAACAAAGCTTAAAATAATCTGCCATTCAATACTAATGATCCTATGCAAACACTTCTCCGAACTTTCAGACGCTCTGGAGGAACTGGAAAGTACGTTCTCCTGATTTAGAATCCATGGTATCCACTGCTTTATGGGGTAAACATTAACAGTTTCTTATATACAGAAGATAGATCTTTAAGGCACATACATGCACTAGTCAATGAAGACATAACTCACATTAGTTCTCTCTGCTGCACCATCTGTCATAGAGCATTGTTCTTCTGCAAGTGGGGAGCCACTGAAAGAGAAAAAAGACAGTTACCTGTTCCGTAACTGGTGTTCGAGATGTGTTGCTCATGTCTATTACACAGTAGGTGTGCGTGCTCGCCACGTGCACTGGTGCCGGAAGTTTTTTCCCCTTAGCAGTACCCATGGGGGGGGGGGGGGGGGGGAGAGAAGAGGAAGCACTGCTGCGACCCCTGGAGTGGCACCTCTATATCGCGCTATAAGGGGAGCCACACTCTCCCCCTACCCTCGGTTCCTTCTTGCCGGACAACTCCAACAGAGGGGAAGGAGGGCGGGATGCGGAATAGACATAAGCAACACATCTCGAAGAACACCAGTTACGGAACAGGTAACTGTCTTTTCTTCGAGTGCTTGCTCATGTGTATTCCATAGTAGGTGATTCCAAGCTGTATCTGTTGGAGTTGGGTAGGAGTTCCCGAGACGCAGTACCATTCTGCCGAACCCAGCGTCATCCCTAGTTTGGGAGACAATCGCATAATGCGCAGTGAACGTGTGAACTGAAGACCAGGTGGCAGCCCTACAGATGTCCTGGATAGGGACATGGGCTACATAGGGAGCCGATGAGGCCTGAGCTCTCGTTGAGTGCGCTCTGATGATCGGTGGCGGGGGAACCCCTGCCAGATCATAGCATGTGCGTATGCACGAGGCGATCCAGTGAGAAAGGCGCTGGGTGGAAATAGGCTGCCCCTTCATACGCTCAAGCCAAGGCAACGAAGAGTTGCGAGGATTTTTGGAACAGTTTAGTCCAATCCAGGCAGAAGGCCACTGCCCTATGCATATCGAGCGTGTGAAGGCGGCATTCCTCATTGGAGGAATGGGGCTTGGGACAGAGCACGGGGAGAAAGATGTCCTGTTCCATATGAAAGGCGGAGACCACCTTTGGGAGGAATGCAGGGTGTTGGCGAAGTTGGACCTTACCCTTGTGGAAGACCGTATATGGAGGTTGTGAGGTCAAGGCCCTGAGCTCTGAGACACGTCCGGCTGACGTGATTGCTACAAGAAAGGCTACCTTCCATGAGAGGCGAGACAAGGAACATGTGGCCAAAAGGTTCAAAGGGAGGCCCCGTGAGCCGGGACACCACCAGGTTTAGGTCCCACTGCGGTACAGAGGATCTAGCATACGGGAATGAACAGTCAAGGCCACTCAGGAAGAGGGAGGTCATAGTATGGGAGAAGACCGAGTGCCCTTGCACCAGCGGGTAGAAGGCCGATATGGCCGCCAAGTGTACCCTAACAGAGGCGGGTGCCAGCCCTTGGGTCCTAAGGGATAGGAGGTACTCGAGGATAAGCTGGAGTGGTGCGGACGATAGGGAGACTCCTCACTCCCCCACCCACCTGGAAAATCGGGACCACTTCGCCAGGTATGTCTGGTGTGTGGACGGCTTCCAACTTTCCAGGAGGACCTGCCTACTTCCTCAGAACACCTCCTCTCCTCCTCCTCCTCCTCTAGCCACTGAGCAGCCATGCTGTCAGGTGGAGAGCGGCCAGATTGGGATGAAGGAGGCGGCCCCCGTCCTGGGAGAGGAGGTGCAGGCATAGCGGCAACCTCCTTGGAGGGGCCGCCAGTAGGTCCCCGTACCAGTGTTGATGGGGCCAGGCTGGGGTGATAAGGATGATACGTGCTTTGTCTGTTTTCACTTTTTCTAGGACTTTGCCTATAAGGGGAAACGGTGGAAAAGCACAGAAAAGCTGGTCCGACCACTGCAGGAGGAAGGCATCTGAGATCGAGGCCCTCCCCAACCCCCCCCCCCCCCCCCCGGAACAAAATCAGGGGCAATGCTGGTTCTGGCGGGTCACGAACAGGTCCACATGGGGAATTCCCCACTCTCGGAAGAGCCGGTGAGTGACCTCCTAGTGGAGCATCCACTCGTAACGGGGGGAGAAAACCCCGCTGAGGTGATCGGCCTATGTATTGTGGGCACCCGGTAGGTGGAAGGCCCTCAGGGACATGTCGTGGGCTATACAGAATTCCCACAGGCTCAAGGCTTCCCGGCCGAGGACCGTGCCCCACCTGCCTGTTGATGTAGAACATCGTGGCGGTGTTGTCCGTAAGGACTCTGACCACCTTGCCACGAAGCTGCGTGATGAAAGCTACACACGCCAACCGTACCGCCCTGAGCTCCCTGACATTTATATGGAGGGACAGGTCCGAGGCTGACCACATCCCTTGGGTTTGCATGTTCCCTATGTGGGCTCCCCAGCCCAAGTCCGACGCATCGGACACCAGGTCTATCGATGGGGCCGCCTCCTGGAAAGGAACCCCTTGGAGCATGTTGCCCAGGGAGGACCACCATTGTAGGGAGGCGATTACTGGGGTCAGTACCATGAGACCTTGTCCAGGCTGTTCCGGGCCTGGAAGAACTGAGAGGCTAGCCATAGCTGGAGGGGCCTCATTTGGAGCCTGGCGTGGCGGACCACATACGTGCACACCGCCATGTGTCCTAGGATCTGAAGGCACGCCCGTGCTGTTGTCACCGGAAGTCGTGACCGAGGCGATGAGACCTTTGAGGGTTTCGAACCTGCCCACTGGGAGAGAGGCTGTGGCCCTTAAGGAGTCCAGTAGTGCCCCTATGAATTCTATATACTGCACGGGGACTAGCACTGATTTGGTCTCGTTTACCAACAGGCCGAGATTAGCGCACATGGACAGGAGCAGGTCCTGAGAGGGTGAGTTGCCCTTGAGAAGCCAGTCGTCCAGATATGGGAACATCTGGACCCCTTCTCGTCTGAGGTAGGCCACTACCACCGCCATACACTTTGTGAATACCCTGGGCACTGTGGATAGGCCAAATGGGAGAACTGTGAACTCGTAGTGGTTGGGCCCCACTAGGAAATGGAGGAAGCGCCTATGCCCTTCTACAAATATGTATGTGGAAATACATGTCCTGAAGGTCCAGGGCCATGTACCAGTCCCCCGGCTCCAGGGAGGGGATAATAGAAGCCAGGGACACCATGTGGAACTTGGAATGGATCATAAACCGATTGAGATTCCGCAGATCTAGGATGGGTCTGAGACCCCCTTTCACTTTTGGGATCAGGAAATATCGGGAGTAGAAGCCCCTGCTCTGGAATTCTACTGGCACTCTCTCCACTGCCCCCAGGTGTAGTAGTCGTTCCACCTCCTGACCTAGGAGATGAACATGCTCCGGGTCCCCCATAGCCCACCAGGGATGGAGGGGTGGTTGGGCGGGGGTGAACTGAACTGCAAAGTGTAGCCCTTAGAAATGGTGTTGAAGACCCAGCAGTCCGAGGTTATTCGTGACCAATCCCCACGGAAGGCAGACAAGCGGTTGCCGAACACAAACTTTAGTAGGGGGTTTCCATGGCAACTGCCTTGGTGCCCCCCTTCAAATAATCAAAACCACCTCTTTCCCTGCCTTTTACCCTTAGAGGGCCCAGGCTGTGGGGCAGAGCAGGACTGTCGTTGAGGCCGGCGCTTCTGGTCTCTTGGCCTCTTGTAAGGGGGCTCATATCTGCTCTGGCAGGGTGAGCTGACGTCTGCGGTTTGGCCTTGTTCTTAGCCGGAGGGATGTGGAGGCCCAAGGTCTGCAGGATGGTACGAGAGTCTTTCATCTCATACAGCCTGACGTCCGTCTGTTTGGTGAACAGGACCTTCCCATCGAACAGCAGGTCCTGCATGAGGGACTGGGCCTCTGCCGAAAGCCCGGACAGGAGGTGCCATGACGCCCTGCGCATGGAAATTGCGGAGCCCATCGAGCGAGCTGCCGTATCCGTTGCGTTCGCCGCTGCCTGCAGGGCTGCTTTGGCTGCCGTCGCCCCCTCATCCATCAATGCCTTAAAGTCCTTCCTATCCCGCTCTGGGAGGAATGGCTCGAACTTTGGCAGGGACTCCCATAAATTAAAATCATATCGGCTCAGTAAGGCCTGATGGTTGGCCACCCTGAGCTGGAAACTTGAAGAGGAGTAGTTTTCTACCAAAAAGAGTCTAGTCTCCTGGCATCTTTATTCTTGGGCGTGGGCTGGCCCTGCCGCTCCCGGTGGTTCACCGATTCCACCACCAGAGAGTTAGGTGCTGGGTGAGAATAGAAGTATTCGTGGTTCTTGGCCAGCATGAAATACTTCCTCTCAGCCTTCTTGGAAATCAGGGCCAGAAAGGCAGGAGTTAACCATAGGGCATTGGAGATGTTGGCTACTCCTTGGTGAAGGGGTAAAGCCACACAGCCTGGCACCGAGGGGGACAGTACATTAAAAAGGGAATCGGATGGGCCCTCCATCTCCCCTGCCTGCAGCTGGAGGCTCGACGCCACCCGCTTTAGCAGGTCTTGATGCGCCATGAAGTCTTCCTGTGGAGCAGAGAGTGGCAGTGTCGTGATAGTATCATCCGGTGCAGGAGAGGAGGCGGGCACGGGGCTGTGGGCCGCAGCCGGTGCATCAACCCCCAGGTCGGAGTCCGGGCGCGGAGCCGACAACTCATGATCCGTCGATTTGTCCCTTGGCCTAGATAACGAGGCTAATGGGGCCCCGTCCGCCCCGGCCACCAAGCGGGTTCCCGGCTGGGTGGGCATCGGCGGCCACAGGGCCCATTGACATCATTGTCCCACCATGGGGCCTCTTGCCAGTGTCCATGCTGCAGGCCAGGTGGCGCTATCTGGTCCGGCTGATGGGTACGGCCCAGCAAGGGGCGGCTGGGTGCCAAGGCAGAGGTCACCACCGACCAAACGGTACCATAGGAGCGGTGGGAACAACGGTGCCTACAATGCTGTCTTCCAAGGGATCGGGAGCTCGATGTCGAGGACCGGTACCCCCCAGAAGTACTGTTCTGAGATTCGCTTCGGCGCCAGGAGCTGCAGTGCTGTGGTGCTGATGACGCGCGGCGGGAGCCCCATGTGTGATGTCTGACAGAGTGAGAGCGTGGATGTTGGTCACGCCGAGACCGGTTACGATAGCTGCGTCGTGAAGAGGAACGCCTTCAATGCCTATCTTGGTGCCTGCGCCCGCTGTTGCGTGGAGGGACCCCGAGACTCCTGCCCAGACGGCACCGAACCAGGTAACCTGGCTGGTATTGAGGATGGTGGAGGCGAGCTGCAAGTGGACCTGTCGTTGCGTGCCGAATGAGGTAGAGAGCAGGCTTCGGACTGAGAGCTGCGCTGTACCGGGGAGGCCTGTCAAGCACCCAGTGGCGGTTTGCCTCGGGACCGGGGGCCTGCCACCGGCAAGCTCAAAGTGTCTCGAGTGGCCTGTTGAGCCTCCGGTGTCGATGGGATCCAGACCGCAGGAGAGTTGCATGTCGACGCTACTGGGCTACTCCGTTCAGCACAAGTCAAAGGTTTCGAGCCCGGAGGGGGGGGGGGGGGGGGGACACCGAGGGCTGCCCAACGCGGGACCAGCCTCTCCCCCTCCCTTCTCTCGGGACCGCTGCGAAGTCGAGCTCTTCCTTTGCTTCTTGGAAGGGGAGTGGTGCCAACTGGGGGAGGGGGCTTCGCTGCGCACCGATGATGCGGTGCCAGACGCCAAGTCTGCTCGGCATACTGGAGTTGGAGCCAGCACTGATTCCATGAGGAGAGCACGAAGTCTGACGTCCCTCTCCTTAGTTCATGGCTTAAAAGACCTGCAGATCTTGCAGCGTTCACTCGTGTGAGTTTCGCCCAAGCAGCGGAGACATTCAGCACGCGGATCACTCCTTGGCATGGAATGGCGACAGGAGTCGCACGACTTGAAGCATGGGGCACTGGGCATGCCCCAGGCCCACTCTAACAACTGAAAACTACTTTCTACAAGCTACTAATGACTAGCTAAAGGTACCACTAAGATCAACTGGAAAGGCTGCAGCAGAGCTGGAGCAAGAAATTCCGACGCACCTTCACTGGCGGCAAGGAGGAACGGAGGGTGGGGGAGTGCGCGGCTCCCCTTATAGCGTAATATAGAGGCGCCACTCCAGGGGTCACAGCGGTGCTCCCCCCCCCCCCCACGGGTACTGCTAAGGGGAAAACTTCCGGCACTGGTGCATGTGGCGAGCACGCACGCCTACTGTGGATAGACATGAGCAAGCACTCGAAGAAGATCCTGAACATTCAGTCTTCTCTAATCATTCTCAGCTTTTGGAATAGCCAACCTTGACCCCATTACATAGTTTGTTCTGCAGTTATCGTAGAATCACAGAACTGGAAGGGACCTTGAGAGGTCATCTAGTCCTGTCCCTTGCACTCAAGGAAGGACTAGGTATTATCTAGACCAGGGGTAGGCAACCTATGGCACGCATGCCGAAGGCGGCATGCGAGCTGATTTTCAGTGGCACTCACGCTGCCCAGGTCCTGGCCACCGGTCTGGGGGGCTCTGCATTTTAATTTAATTTTAAATTAAGCTTCTTAAACATTTTAAAAACCTTATTTACTTTACATAACAATAGTTTAGTTATATATTATAGACTTTATAGAAAGAGACCTTCTAAAAACGTTAAAATGTATGACTGGCACACGAAACCTTAAATGAGAGTGAATAAATGAAGACTGGCACACCACTCCTGAAAGGTTGCCAACCCCTGATCTAGACCATGCCTGACAGGTGTTTGTTTAACCTGCTCTTAAAAATTCCCAATGATGGAGATTCCTCATCTCCCTAGGCAATTTATTCCATTGCTTAACCACTCTGATAGTTAGGAAGTTTTTCCTCATGTCCAACCTAAACCGCCCTTGCTACAATTTAAGCCCATTAATTCTTGTCCTATCCTCAGAGGTTAAGAACAACAATTTTTCTCCCTCCTCCTTGTAATAACCTTTTATGTACTTGAAAACGGTTATGTCCCCTCTCAGTCTTCTCTTCTCCAGACTAAACAAACCCTATTTTTTCAATCTTCCCTCATAGGTCATGCTTTCTAGACCTTTAATCCTTCTTGTTGCTCTTCTCTGGACCCTGACCAATTTGTCCACATCTTTCTTGAAATGTGGTGCCCAGACCTGGACACAATACTCCAGTTGAGGCCTAATCAGTGCGGAGTAGAGCGGAAGAATTACTTCTCGTGCCTTGCTTACAATACTCCTGCTAATACACCCCAGAATGATACTTGCTTTTTTTGCAACAGCGTTACACTGTTGACTCATATTTAGCTTGTGATCCACTATGACCCCCAGATCCCTTTCCACAGTTCTCCTTCCTAGGCAGTCATTTCCCATTTTATGTGTGCGCAACTGATTGTTCCTTCCTACGTGGAGTACTTTACATTTGTCCTTATTGAATTTCATCCTATTTACTTCAGACCATTTCTCCAGTTTGTCCAGCTCATTTTGAATTTTAATCCTATCCTATCCTATGCACTTGCAACCCCTCCCAGCTTGGTATCATCAGCAAACTTTATAAGTGTACTCTCTATGCCATTATCTAAATCATTAATGAAGATATTCAACAGAACCGGACCCAGAACCGATTCCTGCGGGACCCCACTCATTATTCCCTTCCAGCATGAGTGTGAACCACTGATAACTACTCTCTGGGAATGATGGTCCAACCAGTTATGCACCCACCTTATAGTAGCTCCATCTAGGTTGTATTTCCCTAGTTTGTTTATGAGAAGGTCATGCAAGACTGTCAAAAGCCTTACTAGTGTCAAGATATACCACATCTGCCGCTTCCCCCCTATCCACAAGGCTTGTTACCCTGTCAAAGAAAGCTATCAGGTTGGTTTGACACAATTTGCTCTTGACAAATCCATGCTGACTGTTATTTATCACCTTATTAACTTCTAGGTGGAGCAAATAATTAAGGAATCAATTTGCAAACATCTTTCCAGGTACCGAAGTTAAGCTGACTGGTCTGTAATTCCCTGGGTTGTCCTTATTTCCCTTTTTATAGATGGGCACTATAATTGCCCTTTTCCAGTCTTCTGGAATGTCTCCCGTCTTCCATGACTTTTCAAAGATAATTGCTAATGGCTCAGAGATCTCCCCAGTCAGCTCCTTGAGTATTCTAGGATGCATTTCATCAGTCCCTGGTGATTTGAAGATATCTAATTTGTCTCAGTAATTTTTGACTTGTTCTTTCCCTATTTTACCCTCTGATCCTACCTCATTTTCACTGGCATTCACTATGTTAGACATCCAATCACCACCAACCTTCTTGGTGAAAACCGAAACAAAGAAGTCATTAAGCACCTCTGCCATTTCCACATTTTCTGTTATTGTCTTTCCCACCTCATTGAGTAATGGCCCTACTCTGTCCTTGGTCTTCCTCTTGCTTCTAATGTATCAGTAGAATGTTTTCTGGTTTCCTTTTATGTTTCTAGCTAGTTTGATCTCATTTTGTGCCTCGGCCTTTCTAATTTTGTCCCTACATACTTGTGTTATTTGTTTATATTCATCTTTTGTAATTTGACTGAGTTTCCACTTTTTGTAGGTCTCTTTTTTGAGTTTTAGATCATTGAAGATCTCCTGGTTAAGCCAGGATGGTCTCTTGCCATACTTTCTATCTTTCCTACGCAGTGGGATAGTTTGCTCTTGTGCCCGTAATAATGTCTCTTTGAAAAACTGCCAACTGTCTTCAATTGTTTTTCCCCTTAGACTTGCTTCCCATGGGATTTTACCTACCAACTCCCTGAGTTTGCTAAAGTCGCCTTCTTGAAACGCATTGACTTTATTGTGCTGTTCTCCCTCCTACCATCATGGTCGAGTCCTTGTCACTACTCACTACACAACTCATTTTCTGGACAGAAAGTAAACGTATACTTATGCACAATGAAGTTATATGTGAGATGCAAAGCCTTAAGATTCGCTTTAGGTCAGTGGAGGGAGAAAAACAAGGACTTGACATCTTTTACCCAGGCAGAATTAATGGTAAGATTTAGCAAACATTAATATTGACAATTATATGTGCTAAAAGTTAACTGGTAACTTCTGCTGCAACTGAAGTTAGAATGAAGCTGTATTCAAGTGTCTACCTTTGTTCAAGTGTGCTGCCAAACAGAGTTTTTCTAGTAGGAGCCTGGAGCCTGTTAGGATTTTGTGGAACATGAAAGCCTCTGGCTGCTGGTGTAGTCTGTTTTGCAACAGTGTCCTCAGAGCTGCAGAGAATGGCAAGACTGCTTTGGCGCAAAGTTCTACTGGCTGATCTTGGAGTTGTCAGTTGTTTAGAAATCCGTTGGGAAGATCTGCCAGGTGTTTTGGAAGGCAAAGCTGAAAAATGTGTTTAAAGTTTCATTAGATGGGAAATGTTTCTATAAGATGGGACAAATTCAGTGACCAAGATTCTGATTAGAAACACTTTCTAATTTGCTATTTTTTCTATTTGTTGAACTTAAGTATTTTATTCAGATGGCAAGTTAAGAATAAATTTCTTGTAAATTCTACCAGGTAGAATATGGACAAAGGTGACAAGGGTGAATAGGTCACTAACAGTTTAAATAAAAAAAAATTACAAAATATGAAAAAAAATCTTTCAAGTATTCTAGTATTCTAAACATCTTGGATTTTAACATTCCCTTGTAGTTTACAGCTGTGCTAGTACAGGAGAACCAGAATCTGAAACTGAGAAGGAATAAGAAAGTACTGTAGTCAGTTTTACTATACAAACCAACTGAAGTATAAACAGCACAAATTATACAGTACACATTTTTGTATTAATTAATTTCAACTTATCTCTGGTTTTATTAACAATGGAGATTTTTAAACCTTAAGGTTTAAAAGGACATGGTCATGTTCATAGTCTTAACTGCTTCACCTGACAGAAGCAAGCCCCCCACAGACTAGAACACAACAACTCAAAGCAGCACTAGACCCCTGCAAGAACAGATGCAAAACCTGTAGAAATATCTCCACTGCTACAATGATAAACACCCCCCACAACACAAGGTGACTTGGGCTCGCAGGGCTCGAGCTGCGGGGCTGTTTAACTGCAGTGTAGACATCCAGGTTCGGGCTCTACAACCCTGCAAGGTGGAAGGGTCCCAGAGCTTAGGCTGCAACTGGAGCCAGAACATCTACACCACAACTGAACAGCCCCACAGCCTGAGCCCAAGTCAGCTAGCACAGGCCAGCCGCGAGTGCAGTGTAGACAAACCCTAAATGCCCCAACAACAACTATGTGGGTGAAACGAAACAATCACCATGCTCTCATATGAGCTCACACAGAAAAATGATAAGACAAACACAATATCACACCAACCTGGAAAAGATTTTAGAGGACTTTCAATTCTGAAAAATCCTGCCTCAAACACCACTTTTTCTTCTTCTTTTGGCATCTCTTGGGCTGCTGTCTCTCCCTGCTTCATTTTCTCCTTCATGGCCGCTCTTATGGCAGCAATACGGTTTCGGGCAGCAGTTCTTCCAGCAGCCCCTTGTTTCGGCTTAGATATCCCACTTGGGACAGCTTTCTTCTGAACGTTGTAAAAGAGAATCGCTATCACATCTTAAAGCTTAGAGACAAAAGGCAGTTATACAAGAACATCTTCGGAGCTGCTGGCCACTGTAAATAGTGCCCATACAAAGGTGGCGATGGGGAATCTAATCGCTGGGAAGATCATCCCTATTCATGCCCTTGATCTCTTCTACTGTCATTCAACTATTTCAGGGTTTTGGGAATGGACAAAAAGAGCAGAGCAATTTCTTTTCAAGGAGTGTTGAAGTAAAAGCCTAGAGTTCAAAACTTCCTAACACCTTGCTAAAAGAAGAACAGGAGTACTTGTGGCACCTTAGAGACTAACAAATTTATTAGAGCATAAGCTTTCGTGGACTACAGCCCACTTCTTCGGATTCATCCTTCCCCAGTCCACCTGCAACTGAGCTGTAGAGCCGTCCTCTTATACTTCCTGACCCGCCCTTACACTTCCTGTGAGGGGAGCGGGGCAGATTTGCCTGCACCCACCCTGGGGAGTGTAATGGTCCCTCCCGGTCAGGTCCTGAGGAAGCCACTGCCTTATTCCAGGCTCTCTACCTACTTTAATTCTGAGGCCTACTCTACGCTGTAAGTGCAATAGCGGTGCAGCTACACTGATGCAGCTGCATTGCGGTAGCACGTCTGGTGAAGACACTATGCCGATGGGAGAAAGCTCTCCTGTTGGCATAATAAAACCACCCCAGCGAGAGGGGGTGGGCATGTTGGCGGGAGCTCCTGCCGACATAGTGCTGTCCACACCGGTGCTTAGGCCTCTGTAATTTATGTCGCTCGAGGGTGTGGCTTATTCACATCTGAGCGACATTAGTTATACCAACATAACTGTAGTGTAGACAAGCCTTAAGAGATGGTATGCCTTTGCTGTGGTTCTCTGTGCAAGAGTCAAGATTTCAATTCCTAGTCCCAATTCCTTGGGCCAGAAAAGGCTAAACTATAGGTCACTACTGCCAGTTAATTGGGGATGAGGGTGAAAGGGTGAAGACTGTTTTTTGAAAGGAGTTCTCTAATATTACTGGTTTTATTTAGAGAGGAAAAACTGAATGAGCAGGGCTTCAGGAGGCATAGTAGCCTTATACTACAAATATTCTATTTGGAACTGTTCAAAGCGGTTACATGTTAAGTCTTAGAGCAGACTTTTAGGAGTTGCACATACCTTGATGGCTCTTTTGCTTGAGATGTTAACTGGCTGCCAACCATTCTCTTGAAGTTTACTCAGGTTATCAAATTTTTTATTCACATCTTCTACCTGTTGAAGATCCAAGAAAAGACTGCTACAGAACTAGGTTATGGTCAAAATACACTAGATTTACAGCTGCATAAACTTATTTCAATCAAATGTTTTTTAAGCATAAAACAGGTGGTTTATTGGGTATTTAGGTACCTTTACATTAAAAACATAAGAGTGGCCATACTGGGTCAGACCAAAGGTCCATCTAGCCCAGTATCCTGTCTTCTGATAGTGGCCAATGCCAGATGCTTCAGAGGGAATGAACAGAACAGGTAATCATCAAGTGATCCGTCCCCTTTCACCCATTCCCAGCTTCTGGCGAACAGAGGCCAGGGACACCATCTCTCCCCATCCTGGCTAATAGGCACTGATGGACCTATCCTGCATGAAATTTATCTAGTTTTTTTTAACCCTGTTATAGCCTTGGCCTTCACAACATCCTCTGACAGAAAGTTCCACAGGTTGACTACATGGTCTCAAGAAATATTTCCTTTTGTTTGCTTTGAACCTGATGCCTATTTATTTCATTTGGTTACCCCTAGTTTGTGTATTATGAGGAGTACACAACACTTCCTTATTTACTTTCTCCACACCAGTCATGATTTTATAGCCCTCTATCATATCCCCTCTTAGTCTTCTTTTTTCAAAGCTGAAAAGTCCCAGTCTTATTAATCTCTCCTCATATGGAAAAAGACGGTTACTCACCGTTGTAACTGTTGTTCTTCGAGATGTGTTGCTCATATCCATTCCATTAGGTGTGCGCGCGCCGCGTGCACGATCGTCGGAGAATTTTCTACCCTAGCAACACCGGTGGGTCGGCTGTGGAGCCCCCTAGAGTGGCGCCTTCATGGCGCTGAATATATACCCCAGCCGACCCGGCGCCCCCTCAGTTCCTTCTTGCCGGCTACTCCGACAGTGGGGAAGGGGGGCGGGTTTGGAATGGATATGAGCAACACATCTCGAAGAACAACAGTTACAACGGTGAGTAACCGTCTTTTCTTCTTCGAGTGCTTGCTCATATCCATTCCATTAGGTGACTCCCAAGCCCAACTTAGGTGGTGGGGTCGGAGTGAGACATTGCTGTGTGCAAAACCGCTGATCCGAATGCAGCATCGTCCCTGGACTGCTGCACTAGTGCATAGTGAGCTGTAAACGTGTGGACTGATGACCAAACCGCCGCTCTACAAATGTCCTGTATCGGAACATGTGCCAGGAAAGCAGTCGAGGAGGCTTGGGCCCTCGTGGAGTGAGCGGTGAGGTGCGGTGCTGAGACGCCTGCCAGGTCATAGCAAGTCCGGATGCAAGACGTAATCCAGGAGGATAGGCGTTGTGAGGAGACCGGTGAGCCTTTCATTCGGTCGGCCACTGCAACGAAGAGTTGCGTCGTCTTTCTAAAGTGCTTTGTGCGGTCAATATAGAAAGCCAGGGCCCTGCGTACGTCCAGAGAATGCAAACGTTGATCCTGGCGAGTAGCATGTGGTTTAGGATGAAAGACCGGGAGAAATATATCCTGGTTGATATGAAACGGAGAAACCACCTTAGGGAGAAAGGCAGGATGTGGATGAAGCTGCACTTTATCCTTATGGAAAACTGTGTAAGGGGGCTCGGATGTAAGCGCCCTGAGTTCAGAAACGCGCCTTGCTGAGGTGATGGCTACGAGGAAGGCTGTCTTCCAGGATAGGTACAAAACAGGTGGCCAGTGGCTCGAATGGAGGACCTGTGAGCTTGGAGAGAACCAGGTTGAGGTCCCACGTCGGGACGGGCTGACGTTGTTGTGGGTACATCCGGTCTAAGCCCTTGAGGAATCTAACGACCATCGGGTTAGAGAATACCGAGGACGCGAGTTCCCCTGGGTGAAAGGCTGATATAGCGGCCAGGTGAACTCTAATTGAAGATATCGCCAACCCCTGCTGTTTTAGGGAGAGGAGATATTCCAATATGAGAGGAATAGGTGCCTGTAACGGGGACGTGGCTCGTTGTTCGCACCAACAGGAGAACCGCTTCCACTTGGCCAAGTACGTGGCTCGTGTTGAGGGCTTCCTACTGCTCAACAGAATCTGTTGGACCGAGAGTGAGCATTGTTGCTCTGCCTGGGTGAACCATGGAGCAGCCACGCCGTGAGGTGAAGAGATTGCAGGTCGGGGTGACGCAGCCAGCCGTGGTCCTGAGAGATGAGATCCGGACATAATGGAAGCGGGATCGGTGTCTGAACCGAGAGCTCCAACAGTGTGGTGTACCAATGTTGTCTCGGCCACGCTGGAGCAACCAGAATTACCTGTGCCTGGTCTCTGCGCAATTTGAGCAGTACCTTGTGGACCAGAGGAAACGGAGGGAAGGCATAAAACAGGTGGTCTTTCCAGGGAAGGAGAAACGCATCCGAGAGGGAGCCCGGAGCTCGACCTTGCAGGGAGCAGAACACGTGGCACTTCCTGTTGTCTCGAGATGCAAACAGGTCTATCTGGGGAAACCCCCACTTCTGGAAGATGGAATGTATGATGTCCGGACGGATAGACCACTCGTGCATCTGAAAGGACCTGCTGAGTCGGTCCGCTAAAGTGTTCTGGACTCCAGAGAAGAACGATGCCGTGAGATGGATTGAGTGGGCGATGCAGAAGTCCCACAGGCGAATGGCCTCTTGGCATAGAGTTGACGAACGCGCTCCTCCTTGCTTGTTGATGTAAAACATGGCCGTGGTGTTGTCGATGAGAACTAACACACAGCGGCCACGTAGGAGGTTGAGAAATGCCTGGCACGCCAGGCGCACCGCCATCAGTTCCCGAACATTGATGTGCAGAGCTATCTGGGGTGCAGTCCACAGGCCCTGGGTATGGTGTTCGTTGAGATGGGCGCCCCAACCCAGAGATGAAGCGTCTGTGACCAGGTGCAGAGAGGGTTGTGGGGCGTGAAATGGCATCCCCTCGCAAACCACATTGTGATCTAGCCACCAGGCGAGGGAGGTCAGGACCGAGTTCGGGACCGTGACCACCATGTTCAGGCTGTCCCGATGTGGGCGGTATATCGATGACACCCAGGTCTGGAGTGGGCGAAGCCGAAGTCTGGCATGCCTGGTTACGTACGTGCAGGAAGCCATGTGACCCAGCAGGATGAGGCACGACCTCACCGTGGTAGTTGGGAAGGCCCTGAGCCCTTGAATAAGGCTTGTGATGGTACAAAAGCGGTTGTCTGGCAGGATGGCTTGTGCACGTCTGGAGTCTAGGACTGCGCCGATGAATTCTATTCTCTGGGTAGGTTCTAAAGTGGATTTGTCCTTGTTGAGTAGGATGCCCAACTCGTTGAATGTGTGCACTATTATGTGAACGTGATCTCGAACTTGCTCTTTGGTGCGACCGCGCACCAGCCAGTCGTCTAGGTACGGGAACACCTGTATCCCTTGCCGACGAAGGTATGCTGCCACGACAGCCATACTTTTCGTGAACACTCTTGGGGCCGAGGATAGGCCGAAGGGAAGGACTGCAAATTGGTAGTGCACCTTGCTTACCACAAATCGCAGGAAGCGTCTGTGAGGCGGGTAAATTGCAATATGAAAGTATGCGTCTTTCATGTCGAGGGCGGCGAACCAGTCTCCCGGATCGAGGGAAGGGATAATGGCCCCTAAGGAGACCATGCGGAACTTCAACTTTACTACGAATTTGTTGAGTCCGCGCAAGTCCAAGATGGGTCGCAGACCCCCTTTGGACTTGGGGATCAGGAAGTAACGGTAATAAAATCCCCTGCCCCTTAACTCTACTGGAACCTCCTCTATGGCCCCCATAGCAAGGAGCGTGGAAACCTCCTGTATAAGAAGTTGCTCGTGAGAAGGGTCCCTGAAGAGGGACGGGGAAGGGGGGTGGGAGGGAGGGATTGAAGAAAACTGGATAGCGTATCCCCTCTCCACCGTGCGAAGGACCCAACGGTCCGAAGTTATAAGGGACCAAACACGGTGGAAGTGGGAGAGGCGATCTCGAAAGGAGGGGGTTGGATCCTGGGGGATGACTGGGGCACCGTCCTCGACCGCACCTTCAAAAGTTCTGCCTAGGGCCTGAAGGTGGCCTTGGTGGCCCCTGGTTCTGACCGGGTTGAGGGCCAGTCCACCTTCTCCTACCACCTCGCCCCCGCCTTCTGGCAGAGTCCTGTCTCTGACGAGGTGGAGGGGGGTAGAAACGTTGAGGCTGGGGCCTAAATGGTCTGCGCTGGGGACCCGCAACATGCATCCCCAGGGAGCGCATGATTGTTCTCGAGTCCTTGAGGCTCTGCAGACGAGAGTCCGTCTTGTCCGAGAACAATCCATGTCCCTCAAAGGGCAGATCCTGTAGGGTTTGCTGCAGCTCCGGAGGCAAACCCGAAACCTGAAGCCAGGAGATCCTCCGCATAGCGATACCCGAAGCCAGGGTCCTCGCAGCCGAGTCCGCTATGTCCAAGGAGGCCTGCAAGGAGGTCCGAGCCACCTTCTTACCCTCCTCTATCAAGGCCCCAAACTCCTCCCTGGAGTCTTGGGGAACCAATTCCTTGAACTTCCCCATAGAGTTCCAGGAATTAAAGTTATAGCGGCTCAGGAGCGCCTGCTGGTTAGCCGCTCTAAGTTGCAGCCCTCCGGCTAAATAAACTTTACGGCCAAACAAATCGAGGCGCTTAGCCTCCTTCGATTTGGGCGCTGCGGCCTGTTGACCGTGGCGCTCCCTTGCATTCACTGATGACACCACCAGTGAACACGGTTGGGGATGGGTATACAAGTACTCATAGTCCTTTGAGGGGACAAAGTACTTTCTTTCCACCCCTCTCGCTGTGGGTGGAATAGAGGCAGGAGTTTGCCATATCGTAGTGGCGTTAGCCTGGATCGTGCGGATCAGGGGTAACGCCACTCTGGATGGGGCATCCGCAGAGAGGATGTTCACAATGGGGTCCTGCACCTCCACAATCTCCTCTGCCTGAAGGTCCATATTACGTGCCACCCTACGTAATAGGTCCTGGTGTGCCCGGAGATCAATCGGGGGTGGACCCGTGCTCGTTGTGCCCACCACTGCCTCATCTGGGGAAGATGAGGAAGATGCCTCAGGTGGCAAGGGATCCAAGGGCGGGGCCTGGTCCAATGAGCCTTGGAGCGGAGCATCACCTGCCTCTGGGTCCAGGATGTCAGGTGTGGGCACGGAGGCCTCCATGCCCCCTGGAGGAGGGCGAGAGATGGTGGACTCTGGGGCCCTTCGCTCAGAGTGCACCGAGCGAGAGGCTGATGGTGGTGGAGCCCCTTGAGCTTGGTGGTACGCCCACGGGGTCCAAAACGACCAGTGTGAAGGTCCCTGAGCGGGATCCTCTGCTACCTCCTGCCAGTGGCCCATGTCCGGATCATCGGCCTGTCCCTGAGGGGGGTATGCCGATCTCGATGCCCCATCGGAGGATCGGGACACTGATCTGGATGGCCATGGCGGTGCCGACCGCGCCGAGACGAGCTCCGGAAGGTACGGTGCCGTACGGTGCCGGCCCAGAGATGAACGGTCCCTGTGCGGTGCCGGCGAACGGTGCCGAGAACGGGATCGGTGCCGATGACTACGTCGGTGCCGAGAGTCAGACCTGGACCTGGAATGTGATCTTGAGTAGGCCCGGTGCCGGGAGCGGCCTCTCGACGTCGAGCGTCGATCGTAGCGGTGCCGAGAACGTCGTCTCGATGTCGATCGGTACCGACGATCATAGCGGTGCCGCGACGTAGAGCGGTGCCGCGACGATGATCTTGGCCGCGAGTACGACCGGTACCGAGGTGATATCCGGCGCCGGGACTGCGAGCGGTGTGGGGACCTGCTTCGGGACCTGGACCGGTGCCGTGGTTCCAGCCCCTGCGATGGAGGGCGCATCAAGGCAGGTTTCCCCCTAGATTGGACCGGACGAGTCAACGGTGCCGGTGGTTGGGGCGGTGCCGGCTCCGTGAGAGCGATCAAGTCTCTCGCCGTCGCAAAGGTCTCTGGGGTCGACGGGAGGCACTGTATCACCGCCGGTCGCGGTGGTGACCCTGTCTGCACCGGACTCAACGGCCTCGGAGCCGGAGTCGACGGTGCTGGAGGCACCTGTTTTCGGTGCTCCACAGGCGGACGCGGCTCTACCCCCGGCACCGGGGAGCCAGCGTCTTCGGCACGGCAGTCCCCGCCTTATGGGATTTTTATGACGAACGGCGCCGAGGCACTTGCTGTGAGTGCGGTGCCGACGAGGTCCGGTGCCGTGGAGGCTTGTCCGACGTGGTCGGAATGGTCGGTGCCGCCGGGGCACTGCGCACCGAGGTTCTAGGTGCCGGGGCCTGACGCGCCGATGGAGCGTCCGGGCTAAGTGCCGCCTCCATAAGGAGTTGCCGGAGCCGAAAGTCCCGCTCCTTCTTGGTCCTCGGTCTGAAGGCCTTACAGATCTTGCACTTATCTGTTTGATGGGACTCTCCCAGGCACTTCAGACACGAGTCGTGCGGGTCACTCGTTGGCATAGGCTTAGTGCAGGAGGCGCACTGTTTGAAGCTGGGAGCCTTGGGCATGAGCCCGGCCACGCGCCGGGGGAAAAAGGGGGAGACAACTCCCTTAATCCCCTTTAACTATATAACAACTATTAACAAAGTGAATAAACAACTATCTAACTATATACAACTATAACTATAACTGTGAATAACGGAATAAGCTAGGGAGAGTGGAGAACAGCTACGCCGCGCTCCACAGTTCCAACGACCGTCAGGGGCGGTAAGAAGGAACTGAGGGGGCGCCGGGTCGGCTGGGGTATATATTCAGCACCATGAAGGCGCCACTCTAGGGGGCTCCACAGCCGACCCGCCGGTGTTGCTAGGGTAGAAAATTCTCCGACGATCGTGCACGCGGCGCGCGCACACCTAATGGAATGGATATGAGCAAGCACTCGAAGAAGAACTGTTCCATACTCCTAATAGTTTTTGTTGGCCTTTTCTGTACCTTTTCCAATTAAATATAGAAGCGGGCTGAACTACCAACAGATTTAGTAGGAGAAATGAATCGCTGGCTCCCAGTTAACATAGCTGATGTGACTAACACTAATATACACACATTAGATTCCAAGATACTTGGGTTTATTCAAAACAGTCCTTGTCACACTGGATGATCCAATGAAAGAAAACACTGGATCACCTTCAGGAAATCCAGCACCTAGAATTAAAGTAGTCTGCTTACAGCCTACTGTTCACATGCTGAATTAGAAATAAAGAGTGACAAATTAAGTTGTGTCAAAGAAATTTTCTTAGAAATCATTAGGCTTAAGGGCTATGTGGAACATATTATTGTGCAACAGTACCTACAATGGCAACACCCAGAAGTGCAGGCTCTTTGCTAGGCAGGAAACATTTTTAGTGTGGAGTTGTTGCAAGATTTGCTACATCTCTGCCTCCTTTCCTAGATTCCTTCTCCGAGCCTGTTCAGTCCCTGCTCTTGACATCCTGAGACTATGGACACAAACTTGTACTACAATAGTACCACCTCCTTGGCTCGTCTTTGAATCTGGTAAGGAGTTTGCTGTCCCTGGTCAGTCTGGAGTTACAACACTTGGTCTGTCCCTGGTGAACTGGTTCTCTGAGGTAACATGCATCTGATTCCACCAGTTCTCCTCTCACCTCTCACTCACAGCATGTGCAAGTGACTGAGTAGTGAGGGAGAACTGGGCAGAGCTGGGGATATTTTTATGCCAAGTTTGTCTCCACAGCACCCTTATGCTTCCTCGTAGGTAAAGGTTTTCTGCTGCCTTTCCAGCAACCAAATAGGTGTGTGTAGCATATTCCATTCTTTCAGCATATACAAAGTTGGCTGCATTAGCCAAAGGTTTCTTCCCAAGTGCTTGTGACTTTCCAGGTGGCAGACCCACCCATTTCCCTGAGAAAATCCAAGGACACACTCCAGTTCCCTTGGGTGGTCATTGCAAGCTAAATACATTTTTGCCTTTTGATTTGACTAGTTATAAATTTGCTGGGTTAAAAAAAAGGACAAAAGAAGCACTAATCAATTCCAGTTTAGGAAAGGCTCATTTTCCCCCAGGCTCAAATGCATTTCACTACTGCTCTCTGAAACACATGGAAGATGTTCTTCCCCAATTCTCTCAGAAGATTTAGTCTAATGGTAACCTATACACTGTAACACACCTGTGACCACAGTCACAGCTGTGTTACAGTGTACAGGTTACCATTAGACTACTAAACCAGCACCTATAGTTTTGTTTTGTGTACACAGAATACATTAGGGTCTGAAAATCTACAAATGTAGCCTCCATAAAATGAACACAGTGGATTGAAAGAAGTTTCACATGAATTTCGTAGAGGTTCTGTGTTTTGTTGTAGTTTAACATTTTAAGTGCATACCTGAAAACTAACCATATCCCAAAATCCATCCAGATCTGTGCATGTCGTCTCCTTATCACCCTGTTTAAATTCACAGTTATCCACCAGTCCTTCAAACTGTTTAAACCTCTCTGCTATGAGCAGTCTCGTTTGACCAACTGTTGTCCGAATGAGATCTTTTGCTGATGATAACAAGTTAACAGTTGAAGATACACATTAAAAGAACATTTCATTCTACCGTTATTGTGGTTTAATCTATTTATGTCTAATAGTGTAGAGTGCCAGAATTCACTTCCTGTATAACCTGACTTCAGATTCACTGCATCCAGAGCAATGTTTCAAAACAGCTCATATGGAGCAGCAGCCAACC
Source organism: Malaclemys terrapin pileata (assembly GCF_027887155.1). Lineage (NCBI taxonomy): Eukaryota > Metazoa > Chordata > Testudines > Emydidae > Malaclemys > Malaclemys terrapin. Next base: position 144,047,528 of record NC_071508.1, on the reverse strand, counting down.
ACCGTATACGCAACTCTTCTAGGCATGCTAGATACTTTTAGAAGTAGCACAACTTCCAGAGATCTTAAAAGAGGAGGTCTGACTATGGCATTGGACTCATGTTCCCCAAACAAGACCAGTTACTCTATGTTAAGTCTTAAATTTGGTTTAAAAGTTATTCTATAGCTTGGCTATGTTTCATGCTTTTTTTTTTTTTTTTTTTTGGTAAAAAGGGCAAAGTTTGAAAATGACAAGTTGTTTTGGTGGACAACTCCATTTACTTCGTTAGTGTCAGCAAACTGCATCCTAAATCTCATGCTTCAGGGTTTCAGCTGTCCACCAGAAGGGGACAGGAATGGATTCCCCCCACCCCACAGCTATTCTGGGAGGGTTTTTATTTATCTTCTTCCTCTGAAGCATCAGAAGATGGCCATCGCTGGAGATGGGATGCTGCGGGGTGGCCAGAGCTCTGAGGTGGCACCAAGCACACATTCACTCTCTCTGGTGCTTGGTCTGCTGGTTCTGGCTTAAATGATCATGCTATAACTAATCACCATATGTGAGGTTGGGAAGGAATTTCCCCCCACATCAGATTGACAGAGATCTTGGGGTTTTTTTGCCTTCCTCTGCAGTATGTGGGTGCAGGTCACTTGCCAGGATTATCTGGGTATATTCTCAGATAATCATTTTCCTGCCATCATGGGGGCCTCAGTCACTGGTGTACCTCAATCCCTCCTAGTCTCTGCCTGTGGCTCTTAATAGTCTAGTGTCCTGTGGGTTGTAAGACTAGTCTCATTTCGGTTGTTGGGTTAATGTGTGGATGCTAGGTGGGGTTGGTGGCCTGGTGCTATACAAGAAGTGAGACTAGATTACCCAGTGGTCCCTCCTGGCCTAAAACTCTGACACTCTATGTGTGTTTTAATGCTAACATTTAAAAATATTCTGGACAAACTCTACACTTTGCCCAATACAGTTTTTTCATGTGTCTCAACCAATGCAATTTGGCCCATACAATCAAAATAAATTATGCTTTTCCCCCCACACCCAGTGATCAGACAATGTAGGGTTGGGATGAAACCCATTCCGTTCCCTACTACATGTTTGTTCTCTTACCATCCTCTGGTATGTCCAGTTCAAACTTTCCATCCCACTGGAGACAGTGTGACATCAGCCTCTCAGTCTCAGAGGCAAGAACGTTTCTTAAAAAGAAAAGAAAAGTGAGATACCCAACCTCTGTTATATTTTACAGTAAAATTTGATCCTCCCTAACTGCCATTAGTACTTTTGCAGCTGCTGGTGTTATCTCTTAGTCTCTTACTAGGAGGGAAACATTTCTTCTTTCTGCTCTAGGAGAGATTTGATAGAATATACCAGCAAGCTATAAAAGCCTAAGCAGCCAGTCTTGGAGACTGATAAAAAGAGAACTTTCTCCGCTCACTCTCCTAGGGTTAAGAAGGCATTAGTCTTCATCACTTTAAATTCTGTTTGTATTCAATATGTATATAATATAAAGCACAAAAAGAGAATAGTAATTAACATCTGCTTGGTACATATAGGAAGATAAAGACACTGATCTATTCCAAATTAACATTTAAGAGATGGTTTGTCACTGGCTTTAAGAACTCTAGGAAAGGCCAGTATGAGAGTTAAACATGACTCAGATTATCCAACTACCAAGAAAACCTCTTACTATTGATGTTGTTAGAGTTTAAAGTGACTTTTATTGAGTTTGTGTTTTATGGATATTCTAGTTTTTAGTGCTCTGTTCTGAAGTCTTGTTAGCCAGGTAAGAAGCTAATCTTAACACAAACCTGAAATAGGGAACGTCATGATCTGTTTCTCCTGCTTTGGTTTCAATTGCGGAGATATCTGCAGACACTGGACTAGTTTCATGTGAACTCTGCATAGCATCTTGAGTCTTGGTTGAGGCACATTCTGAAAAATATATGAAGGATATTTGATCACCAGGACACTGCACTTGACAAACCAGGAAGAGAGGATTACATGAAATGTGAATCGCAATACTATACCATTCTTCACTTTCAGTGAATTTGTACCAATTCGCTGTTCTTGAGAGCCTTTATCAGTCCCTTCCTGAGCAGGTGAAGCTTGACTTTTTAACAAACACTCTTTTCTTGATTCTTCTTTAGAAACATTACTAAGGAATAGAAAAGTTAGAAACAGTTACTTGGCATGCCTTAAAATGGGCTAACATGGCCAATAACATACTACATTACAGGAACAAGGCATTTTTAAGTGCAGTTAATCAAATCTAAATGTTTGACTTCTCAAGGCACACATGTTTAACTATTTTTACTAAAAAGCAACAAGTGTGTATTTCATAGCATATATCAAGAGACTGCAGAGACCTCTACTCCTAAAGGCACATGATTATAGACCATGGTTTCCTTTACCACTACACAGTCAAATATAGGCTTGGTGAGTAATGATCAGAAGTCATTGCATTAAATGTCAGATATCCTTCAACTGACATGCTGCTACAGTTTAATATTAGACAGGTTTCCACAGCAGAACTGCCATTGCAATTTGAATCCCCTTTCATCAACAAGGTCTAAGCTGTAATGGAAGCAAAGTCATTAGAAGAGGGAGTTCTTACGCTTCAATTTTCATAGGGCTCCAGGAGAGACAGGGTGTCAAAAATGCATTTGCCCTGGAAGGAGTCATGGGTGTAACTTTATAAGTTGTTAAACCATCTAGGGGCTGAAACACAAAGTTCTGAGGAGCAAAAGAACATGTTCTCTGTCTCACTGGAACTGGAATGTGTGTCACCGGTATGTTTTCCTTTTCTAGCAGGGTCTCTTCCTGATGAACTTCTGATGTTGGATTTTTAGAGTTACTGACAGAGACTTCAGTTAGTTGATCCATCAAAGTATTTCCTTCCACTTCATGTTTATGTGCCTGTAACAGCACAAGATAGACAAAGCAAACATTCAAACCAGTTCTTATAGTAGAAATAAAGTTGAAGTTATTGTCACTTCTATTTCAACTTTAGTCCATATTACTGCAAGTACTACAGGACTTTCATTAGCCCGTTTGTTTATAAGCCAACCCCACCAAGATGGATAGGTAAAAACAGCAAAAACTGTATGACTCTTTCATAAGCCAACCCTATATTTCAGGGGTTGGCAAATTTTGGCTCCTGGCCCGTTAGGGTAAGCCGCTAGCGGGCCTGGACGTTTTGTTTACCTGGAACGTTCACAGGCACAGAGCCCCTCAGCTCCCAGTGGCCTCAGTTCGCCGTTCCCAGCTGATGGGAGCTGCGGGAAGTGGCGCCACCGGGAGCTGAGGGCTCCATACCTGCAGACGCTCCAGGTAAACAAAACGACAATGTATTAGATATTCAATTGAATGATTCCATAGAGTTTAAAATCATCAAATTTTGGTGTAGACCCATTTATAAGCCGACCCCTGCGCTTTGATGAGTCACTTTTTATCAAAAATATTTGGCTTATGAACAAGCACATACGGTAAGTACCATATTTATATTCCAATTGATTTATTTTATAATTATATGGTAAAAATGAGAAAGTAAGCAATTTTTCAGTAATAGTGTGCTGTGACACTTTTGTATTTTTATGTCTGACTTTGTAAGCAAGTAGTTTTTAAGTGAGATGAAACTTGGGGTACACAAAACAGATCAGACTCCTGAAAGGGATACAGTAGTTTGGAAAGGTTGAGAACCACTGCTCTAGAAGACTAAATTTAGATCTAATCCTCCGTAAAAAACGGTTACCTACCTTTCGTAACTGTTGTTCTTTGAGATGTGTTGTTCATGTCCATTACACATCAGGTGTGCGCGCGTCGCGTGCACGGACGTCGGAAACTTTTTCCCTCAGCGGCTCCCATCGGGCCGGCAGGGGTCCCCCTTCCCCGCCAGAGCAGCGCCCCGCTCTAGTGTAGGGGTGTGTGTGTGTCTCTCTCTCTCCCCCCCCCGAACCTCCCTCGGTTCCTTCTTGCCAGTGACTCCGACAGAGGAGAAGGAGGATGGGAAGTGTAATGGACGTGAATACCACATCTTGAAGAACAACAGTTACGAAAGGTAAGTAACCGTTTTTCTTTGAGTGATTGTTCACATCCATTACACATTAGGTGACTCACAATCTTACCATTGGAGGAGGGTAGGAGTCAAGTAACGATGGATTGAAGCACAGCCCTACTGACCACCATGTCCTCTCTGGTCTGATGGACTGCGTAATGGGCTGTGAATGTATGCACCGACCACCAGATGGCTGCTTTAAAGATTTCCTGGAGTGGAACCTGCGCCAAGAAAGCCGCCGAAGATGCTTGGGCCCTAGTCAAGAGAGCCCTGATCGCCGGGGCTGGTACTTTGGCGAGCTCATAGCATGTGCGGATGCAAAGCACAATACATGATGATAATCGTTGAGCCGAGATAGGCTAGCCTTTCATTCTCTCCGCAATGGCAATGAACAGTTGTGCCGACTTGCGGAATGGCCTGGTCCATCCCAGATAGAATGCCAAGGCTCTACCGACATCGAGGGTATGCAGGCTGCGGTGGCTTGGGGCCGTATGGAGTTTCGGGAAGAACACCAGTAAACAAACATCCTGCCCCATATGAAATTGTGAGACCACTTTAGGGAGGAATTTGGGGTGCGGTCTCAGCTGTACCTTGTCCTTATAAAAAACTGTATAAGGGGGTTCCGAAGTGAGGGCTCTCAACTCCGATACCTTCCTAGCCGATGTAATGGCCACTAGAAATGCTACCTTCCATGAGAGGTGCATGAGAGAGCAAGAGGCTAGGGGTTCAAAGGGTGGTCCCATGAGTTTAGTTAGGACCAGGTTAAGGTTCCATGTAGGGACCAGCGGGCATGAGTAGGGAAACACCCTTTCCAGCCCCTTGAGGAATCTGACTACTGTGGAGTTGGAAAATACCGAAAAACCCAACTCTCCCGGGTGGAACGCCGATATGGCGGCCAGATGCACTTTAATTGAGAAGGGGGCGAGCCCTTGATGCTTGAGGTGCAGCAAGTAGTCCAGTATTGATGGGATGGAGGCCGGCAGAGGCTGTACGTGATTAGGCTCGCACCAGTGGGAGAACCTTTTCCATTTGGCAAGGTAGGTTGCTCTTGTGGCGGGCTTCCTACTACCAAGGAGAATTTGTTGGACCTGGTAGGAGCACCTATTCTCGGTAGCGTTTAGCCAGAGAGATTCCACGCCGTGAGATGTAGCGACGGTAGGTTTGGGTGGAGTAGGCGACCCCGGTCCTGCGTGATGAGGTCTCTGTGCAGGGGTAGGGCAATTAGTGCATGTGGTACGACCTGCTGAGGCGGTCTGCTAACCTGTTTTTGGACCCCCGGAAGATATGCTGCCACCAATTGGACTGAGTGGGCTATTCAGAAGTCCCATAGGAGGAGCGCCTCGTGACAGAGGGGAGAGGATCGGGACCAGCCCTGCTTGTTTATGTAGAACATGGCGGTAGTGTTGTCCGTCAGAACTGACATGCTGTGGCCTTCTATGGTAGCGTGAAAGGTCTGGCAGGCGAGGCGAACTGTCCTTAACTCCTTCACATTGATGTGGAGCAACTTTTCTTCCCTGGACCATAAGCTCTGGGTCCGTAGGTCCCCTAAGTGTGCCCCCCAGCCCAGGTCTGACGCATCTGTTACTAGTGTCAGGGTGGGCTGCAGTGCAGTGAAAGGGACCCCTTCGCAAACTTGCTGTCGATCGAGCCACCAGCAGAGGGAGTTCGACACCTGAGCTGGGATTGTCACTACCAGGTCCAAGGGGTCTCTGCTGGGGTGATACGTTTGGGCTAGCCACAGCTGTAACGGTCTGAGTCTCAGGCAGGCATGTCTGACTACATGTGTTCAAGCCGCCATGTGTCCCAGGAGTTGCATACAGCATCTGGCTGTGGTCGTCGGAAATTGTTGAATGGAGGTTATGGCTCTTTGAATGGCCAGGAACCTGGGAACTGGAAGACTTGCTCGTGCCTCCACCGAGTCCAGGACTGCCCCTATGAAGTCCAGTCTCTGCGTGGCGATCAGTGAGGACTTGGGCACACTGACCAGTAGACCGAGCTTGTGGAACACCTGTAACGCCAGTGCCACGTGGGAGCGGACCTCATCCTCTGACCTGCCTGCGAGGAGCCAGTTGTCCAAGTACGGGTATACCCGCATCTTTCTTTTTCGAAGAAAGGCTGCCACCACAGACATGCATTTCGTGAACACTCGAGGGGCCGCTGCTAGGCTGAAGGGCAAGACCGTAAATTGGAAATGGTGTTGGTTGATTGATGAAACGCAGGAACCACTGGTGAGCAGGGCGGATGGCGATGTGAAAGTACGCATCTTTTATATCTAGGGCAGTGTACCAATCCCCCAGATCCAGGGATGGTATAATAGCGCCAAGGGAGATCATGCGAAAGCGGGCCTTCGGTAAGAATTTGTTTAGTTTGCGAAGGTCCAAAATAGGGCGGAGACCCCCTTTTTGCTTTGGGAATAAGGAAATATCTGGAGTAGAACCCTTTCCCTCTTACGTCTGGAGGGACCTCTTCCACCGCCCCTGCTCTGAGGAGGGTCTGCACCTCCTGTATAAGGAGTTGCTCGTGAGAGGGGTCCCTGAAGAGGGGCGGGGATGGGGGGTGGGAGGGAGGGTGCGAGGAGAACTGAAGGGTGTATCCCACCTCCACCGTGCGAAGAACCCACTGGTCCGATGTTATACGGGACCAAGCACGGTAGAAATGGGACAAACGGTCCCTGAAACATAGGGGAGGATCCGGTACGAGGGTCGGTACGCTGTCCTCGATCGCAACTTCAAAATCCTTGCTTGTTGCCAGACTGCGGCTTGCCTTGGCCTTGGTTAGGCGTGTTGTTTCGCCTACGCCTGTTGTCCCTGCCCCTTCTGCGGTACGGTTCCTGCCTGGGGCGAGGGTGGTACTGTCTCTGCTGCGGTGGTTGGGGCTTAAAAGGTTTCCTCTGTGTCGCTGGGGTGTGCATTCCCAACAACTTGAGGGATGCTCGGGAGTCTTTGAGGCTATGTAGCCTGGCATCCGTTTGGTCCGAGAACAAGCCTGATCCTTCGAACGGGAGGTCTTGCAAGGTGTTTTGCACCTCTGGTGGAAGGCTTGAAGCCTGTAACCATGCTGAGCACCTCATCACCACTCCTGACGCGATTGTCCTGGCAGCTGCGTCCGCGGAGTCAAGGGAGGCCTGCAGAGAGGTTCTGGCTACCGCCTTCCCTTCGTCCACTATGGCTGCGAACTCGGGTTGTGAACCCTGGGGCAGGGAGTCCTTAAATTTGGAGACTGATGCTCAAGAATTGAAATTGTGCCTGTTCAGAATCGCTTGCTGATTAGCGATCCTTAACTGGTGGCCCCCGGACGAATAGACCTTTCTACTAAACAAGTCCAAGCACTTTGCCTCCTTGGCCTTGGGGGCCGGGGCTTGCTGGCTATATCGCTCTCGTTCATTGACCGCAGATACGACCAGCGAACAGGGTGTCAGGTGACAAAAGAGGAAGAAGTCAAACCCTTTGGAGGGGGTGAAGTACTTTCTCTCTACGCCCTTCGCAGTTGGTGCACTGGAGGCCGGTGTTTGCCATACTGTCTTATAATTAGACTGTACCATTTTTATGAGCGGAAGCGCGATTCTGGAGGAGCCTTCAAGGCTTAGGATGTCCACCATGGGATCCTCCTGCTCTACCATCTCTTCTGCCTGTAACCCCAAATTGAGGGCTACTCGGCGGAGTAGTTCCTGGTGTGCCCGATGGTCAATCGCGGGAGGGCCTGATACTGTCGTGCCTGCCACGGCTTCATCTGGCGAGGAGGAAGAGGTTAAGGTCTTCTGTGCTTCCTCCTCTAACCCTTCCTGCAACTCCTCACTGGCTGGGAGCTCCTCTGGAGTCTGTCCAGTTGAGCGGGCCTGAGATGGTACCGGGCTCGGTGCCATGTCGGCTCTCTCTTGCTCCGGTGGTCTGGAGACCATGGCCTCCTTGTGAGAAGAGGGGCGCCCCTGTGGGGAACGGGACCAGTGTCCCGAGGGGCCGGATCTCAAGGCCCTGGACGGGGGGCCTTGCTGGTGGTAGGCCTACGGAGTCCAGAACGGCCACTGTCCTGGTGGGCCCCACTGTGGGTGCCAAGCGGCTTGGTGTTCCCTGCTGGCTGGTGCCCTGTGGGAATATCTGTTGGAATGGCCCAAGTCTGCCTCAGAAACCACAGATGGTGACCTTGAGGGCCACGGTGGTGCCGTGGGACGGTGCTGGTCCGGGGTCGGAGAGTGGTGCTTCCGTGACCAGGACCGGCGCCTTGTCGACCTGGACCGGTACCGGTACCAGTGCTCTCGGGACCGGGAACAACTGCTAGTGGTTGGTCTCAGGGATCGCGTGACTGACACGTCCCGGTGCCTGTTCGAATAAGGAGCCAGGGAACGCTAGACCGGTGCCTGGCGCTTGCTAGGGCCAGACGCCAGTGAGGCTCTCTGCGCCGAGGGTCCACCGAGGCGGAGCTCGACCGGGATCGGCGCCGTGAATGGTGCCGAGTTGGTGACCCTGATGGGCGCACCATTGCCGGCTTGCCTTTGGATGGCAGTCTCGGTGTCTGCTCCGGATGCTTGTCTTTGGCCTGGAGAGGGCTCTCCAGGGACAATTCGATGAGGTCCTTTGCTGCCTCAAACGTGTCCGGCATGGAGGGCTGTTCCAAAAGCTCCTCCAGCCCTTCCTCCTCACTCGATGCGCTTATCCCGGGGCTCAATGGGCCTTTCGACACCGGAGCCACTGGCACCGGGATCTGTCCTGGGGTAGCAATGCCCCTGGGTGCACTCGAGGTCTTCACAGGTGCTACCTTTTTATGTGGGGAGCGTCCTCAGGCCTTGGGTTGGCCCTTCGATTTTGTCGGCGAAGATGACCGGTGCCAGGGGCGGTCCTGCTGTTTTGGTGCTGTAGGCTTAGGGTGCCCCACCAGTGCAGGATCACGAATCGATGCCGGGGCATTCTGCACCGAGGCTGACGGTGCCGCGGCTGGATGCGTCGAAGTGGAGGGCTGTAATGCAGCCTCCACGAGTAGCTGCTTAAGTCGAAAGTCTCTCTCTTTCTTAGTCCTGGGCTTGAAGGCCTTACAGATCTTGCAGTGCTCTTTCTGGTGCGATTCCCCCAGGCAATGGAGACACGAGTCGTGGGGATCGCCAATCGGCATAGGCTTGCGGCACGTGGCACAAGCCTTGACGCCTTGGGCATGCAGCATGCCCCGCCGCCCAGGGCCGGTGTCGGGATTTGACCAAACACCTAAAACAAAGGAGCTTAACTATCTACTAAAGAACTGATAACTGATAACATTAACACTGATACTACTAACGTTAAGGAACACTCTCAGGCGAGAGATAAGAATTGTTCCAAAGCCGCCACGGACGGTAAGAAGGAACTGAGGGAGGGGTCGGGCCCGCAGGGATATATATACGCTAGAGCGGGGCGGGTGGGACCCCTGCCGGCCCGATGGGAGCCACTGAGGGAAAAAGTTTCTGATGTCCGTGCACGCGACGTGCGCACACCTAATGTGTAATGGACGTGAACAATCACTCGAAGAAGAAGTGTTATTTACTTTAACCGAATTACCTTGCTTTTTTAAATTAGAGGCTTACATTTCATCCTCAATTTGCCCATTGTGTTTAGATATTAGTGATGTTACAGGGTTAGTGTACTGCCAATACTTAGGCACATTAGCCAAGCTATAGACAAAATGAAGGCCTCCATCCTAATTATAGCACTGGAGTCCTGAAAGACTGTTATTTACCTGTACTGCAACTGTTCTGCAACTGTTCTTTAAGATGTGGGTGAAGAGGTGTATTCCACTCAGGTATGTGCATGCCAAGTGCATCAAAGCTAGAGAACTTTGCCTAGCAGTACCCAAAGGGATGGTGCTTGCGACTGTTGCCCCCTAGCCCCTCCCCAGGCTATTTAAGGGCAGTGTGGCCCTGCTCTCAGTCACTTCCTTCATACCGAACGTCAAGAATTGAGACTGAGGCAGAGGGGACAGAGGGTCGATTGGGGAATACAAGTCTGCACCCATATCTCAAAGAGCAACAATTACAGTACAGGTAAGTAACAATATTCTTTTTTGAGTGGTTGCAGACATGTATTCCACTCAGGTAACTCACAAGCAATATCAGAAAGAAGTGGGGCTTGAAGTCTCCTTAAAGAGTAACAGCAAGATTGCCTTCCTAAAATTCATGTCTGATCTGGATGCAGACGTAACAGCATAATGCTTGGTAAAAATATGTATGGAAGACCATGTAGCAGCCCTGCAAATATTCAATATCGAAATGCCATCGATGTCACTTGGGACCTTGTCAAATGGGCTCTTAATCTCTGCAGAGGCGGGGTCTGAGCTATCTCATAATAAGCCGTTGTAACATGGGATGTTATTCACCTCGGAATTGCCAGCAGAGAGAGCACCTGACCCTTTTGCAATCCGCAAAGGAAACAAAAAGACAAGGAAACAAAATGGCTTAGTTCTTTCCAAGTAAATGCCAAGCATTGTCTCACATCCAAGGAATAAAGACACTGTTCATTCGCATTCAAATGAGATTTTGGAAAAAATATAGGTAAGTAAACATTCTGGTTAAGATGAAATAGTGACACCCCCTGAGGCTAAAAACTTAGGATGAGGTCTCAAGGCAATCTTGTCCTTGAAAAAGTGAGTATACAGAGGGTCTGCCATCAGGGCCCTACAGCTCACTAACTCTTCTCGCAGAAGTTATGGCTTCAAGAAACACTGTCTTTCTGCCTAGGAGAGAGAGAGAACAAGTTGCCAAGGGAGAACCCATAAGGGAGGCTAACAGTATTAAGTCTCACTTCCTTCTCTGTTAGAAAGAGACAAGTGACCACTTTCAGAAATCTGACTACTATGGAGTTCAAGAAAACTGATTGTCCTTGGACTTCAGGATGAAATGCTGAAATCCCAGTCACACAGACTCTCAACAAACTGAGATACAGACCAGAGGACTGAAGACATAACAGGTACTCCAGGATGTCCTGAATGCAGGATTGTATCAGTTGAATCCCCCGGGCTAGGCACCAAATGGGAAAATGTTTCCACTTTTCCAAATAGATAGCCCTCCGCTAGGGCCTTTCTACTGCTAAGCAGAATCTGTTGAACAGCTCTCTTTATCTAGCCATACTAGTATTCATGCTGGGGACAGACTGCTCAGTGCTAGATGTGAAATCTGACCATGGAACTGAGTCAATAGTTCCGGTCAACAAGGAAGAGGAATGGGTGGACAAAGACTGAGGAGGTTGGAAAACCAACATTGTCTTGACCAAACTGGTGCTATAAGAATTAGTCTGGCATGATCCATCCTTGACTTGAGAATGAGCTGAGGAATGAGTGGGATCAGGGGGAAAGCATACATCAATTCTGATCCCCAATTCACACGAAAGGCATTGGCTAAGGAATCTGGACTGAGACCTGCTCGAGGGCAAACTTGATTGCACTTCTTGTCCTCTGTCAAAATCAGGTCAATAGCAGGAATATCCCATTCTGTGAATATGGACCTCAGTATACTGCTCTTCAGAGACCATTTGTGATTCTGGGAGAAATTCCTGCAGGACGATCAGCTGAGTGAACTTTGAACTGTCCACCACTGAAGGGAGTTCAGAACCACTGGATGCACTTGGACCAGCCCATCCAATACCTGACAATTTGGGCAATAGACCAACTTTCACCAGATTTGAAGAGGACGAATGTGAAATCTTGCATGCTGAACCATGTAAGTGCATGCAGCCATTTGACCCAACAACTTTAGGCACACTTAGATGGTAGAAGTGTGAAAGCAGAGACAGACATAGGCGACGAATTGCCCATTTGGTAGGAATGCCCTGGATCTTATGGCGTCCAACCTCCCCGCATTTAAGATCAGACCCAGATAATTGAAAAGGTGCAGTGTTGGTGCCTTGGAATTGAGGGGACTGTTACCCCAGAATTTGATCAAGCTAATTGCAACCATGTTGTGTGCATTCAGTCACCATGAATTAATAAAATAGACCACCACACAGTTAAGGATTAATTTGGACAAGCCATGCTTCTGGAGGCAAGGTCAAATACTAGCTGTAGGCTTGCAGTTTCTGCTAACCACAATGGAGGGGAGAAAAGACTCAACAAACTGAGACTGAAAGCAAATAAGTGGATGGAGACATTGAGTTTGGGCGCCTTTGATATAGAAGCTTATTATGACGAAGACTGTTAGGAATGTTTTGTTGAGAAGTAGTTTATTGAAGTTAGGAGAGGTGATGACCCAGTAGGGGTTACTATGAGCTGTGTGTTTTGTAAAGGTTAGTTATAAAAAGACAATAGAGTGTACTTTGGAACAGGTCTCTGAAGCTATCATGAGAGACTTTTTCCTGACGCCATACTCCCCGGCAGGAAAGCTAGGGACTATTGCTGACCTGCTGCTAATTACTCACTACCATCTCAGATTCTAGGTAATTATTCGAGATGTTCTAAACCTATTGTTTATGTCTGTGTGCTTACATCTAATAAATAGTAGTTTTAGATAAGAGCATGCTTACTTTATCAATTTTCATCAGCCAGAAGCTCTGTGTTCCCATTGATTTATTCCTGACACCGCTTGAATTGAAACAGTTAAGTTACCACTGCTTTGGGTTCTGAAAACCCTGAGTAACAATGTGAACTGAACATGCGAGAGGACTTGTCTTGACCCTCACTAATCAGTTGTTCAGATATGGGAAGATGTGAATTGCTCTTTTCCTGAGGTATGCAGTCACTACCACCATGCATTTGGTAAAAATATGAGACGCTGAGGACAGGCCAAGGGAAAGCACAGTGTACTGATGTTGACTGCCATGACAAGTCTCAGAAACTTCCTATGGCTTGAGAAAATCACCACGTGGAAATAAGCATTTGAAGATTTGGGGCAGCAAACCAGTTGTGATTTAATGCAAAAAGGATCATTGCTAGAGTGACCATACAGAATCCCACATATCTGATGTATTTGTTAAGACTGTGGAGATCGAGAATTGGCCTCATCCCTCCTTTGGGTTTGGGGACCAAGAAATATCGGGAATAGAATCCCTTTCCCCAGTGATTCAGCGGGACCTTCTTTATAGCTCTCGCTAAGCACACAGAATTTAGACCAGCTGAAGAAACAGTGGCTCGCAAGAGGGGTTCTTGAGTAGGGACAGGCTAGGGGAGATGCAGAGAAACTGAATGGCATAATCTGAAGGTGCTTAGGACGCATTTGTCAGGGGTTACGGTATCCCAAGCACCATAAAAGCAAGACAGCCTGTCCCCAAACTGAAGAGATGGGGCACAGAAGTCACAAATGGAATGCTGTCCTGGATCTGAAAGTCAAAATGTCTGCTTACTCGACGGAAGACAATGGGCTGGGCTCACTAGCTAAAATTAGACCCAGAAGGCTTCTCTCTCTACAATCTATGACCTTTCCTAGAGGAGTCCTGCTTAACAGGGAAGGATGACTGCCAGAAAAATGGCTGTGAGCAATACTGTCGCTGCTGACTTCCGTAATTATGCCTCCTTGTGGCCGGGGTTTAAACCCCCAAGAAACAAAGTGGCCCAGGAGTCCTTAAACAAAACGTAAAGTTTGTCAGTTCTCTCCAAAAACAAAATGTGACCATTGAAAGGTAAGTCCTCGATGCACTGCTGAACATCAGGAACTATGCCAGAATTCTGCAACCACAAGATGCTTCTCATAGTCACAGCTGATGCCATACAGTAGAACCTCAGTTACAAATACCTCGGGAATGGAGGTTGTTCATAACTCTGAAATATTTAACTCTGAACAAAACATTATGGTTCTTTCAAAGTTTACAACTGAACGTTGACTTAATACAGCTTTGAAACTTTACTATGCAGAAAACAAATGCTACTTTTAATCATCTTAATTTAAATGAAACAAGCACAGAAACAGCTTCCTTACCTTGCCATTTTTTTTTTTTTTAAAGTTTTCCCTTTATTTTATTTTTTGGAGGTTACATTTAACAGTACTGTACATGCTTTTTTTTGGTCTCTGCTGCTGCCTGATTGCATACTTCCATTCCAAAGGAGGCGCTAGGTTGACTGGTCAGTTCGTAACTCTGAGGTTCTACTGTAATTCTAAAAGAGGCGTCTGCCACATCCAGGGCCGATTGCAATGAAGTTTTGGCTGCCAGGTGGCCCTCTCCAACAAACCTTAAATTCTTTCCTGGAGGTTTCTGGCAAGTTATCCATGAATTTGGAGATAGTATCTCAATTGATGAAGTCATATTTAGGCCAGGTCTACCATAAAGACCTATACAGGAGTAAACTGTCGCTCAGAGGTGTAAAAAATCCACACCCCTGAGTGACAGTGATATCAACCTAGCACCCAGTGTAGACAGCGCTATGTCAGTGGGAGAGCTTCTCCCATCAACATAGCTATTGCCTCTCCGGGAGCAGATTAACTATACCGATAGCAGAAGCTCTCCTGTCAGCCTAGTAACTGCACCTTCACTAAAGCGCGACAACGGAGCAGCCACAACAGTGCAGCTGTGCTGCTATTTGTGAAGACAAGTTCATAGATAACAATGCCTGCTGATTTACAAAAAAAAAGAAGAACAGGAGTACTTGTGGCACCTTAGAGACTAACAAATTTATTAGAGCATAAGCTTTGTAATGGTAGTCATGTACATTTCTTACCCTCCAGCCCCGACAAGTCCAGCCTCTTAGATTCTTTGTTCTTGGGGGTGGATTCATCTCTCCCCTGTCATGATCAGTCATTTACTGCTGTTACTATGAGGGAGTTAGAGGCTGGATGGGAATAGAAGCAGTTGAATCCCTCCATGAGAATGTTATAGCGCTTCTCAAAATGCTTTGCTGTAGGTGGTAATGAAGCTGGGGTATTCCTCAAGGACTTTGCAAACTCCAAGAAGGCTTAGTTTACCTGGAGAGCCCTCCTCCCGGAGTTGACACCTGGAGAATATCCAGCAACTTATGTGTCTTCTCCTGCATGAACTCAGCCTGAATGCCCAAGGCAGAAGCCATACACCTCAGGAGATCCTTAAAAATCTCAGGCACAGGTGAGGAAGAGTGCAGGGCCAATAGAAGCTCTGGTATGAGAGAATCAGTCTGGACCAGCTCAGGAGGAATGAACTCAGACTGTGCATGTAATAGAGATAGCTCACGATGAGAAACTGCAGCCAGAATCGGCAACCTTGCCTTGGACTGCATCAAAGAATGCGATTTGGCAGACCAAGGACTGTACTAAGGATTCCAAGGAGGCAACTGGGAATAGGGATAAGACATTGGTGACCAGTAGATACTAGGGCAGGGGCCCCATCCCTACTGCGAGAATGGTGCCAGTCTCTATACCAACAGTGATTTGAGGATGGTCATGAGGATTTCCGAAAACAGTGCTCCAAAGGTGAGTGAGAAGTGGAAGATATCCCCAAACTCTGTCTCGACAAGACCAGCAAGTTGTCCACTGGTAGAGGAGGAGCCATCCCCAACGAGGCAAGCAAATTACCTACCTCATCCAAAAACCAATATGGAAATGGCATCAGTACCAAGGATGAATTAGCAGTTGGTGCCTCCCGTACCAAAAGAGGCATCACAATTCCACACAACACTGAAGCAAACGAGGGAGGTACTGAGACACCCTGGCACCCCAATATTCACCACTGTCCTGTAAATTAGGATATGTTTTGTACAAAATACGCCTTGTGAGGTATCATTCTAAAAGTCTTGACTGCTAGACATTAATATCTCGTTGTATTGTATGTGCTATTGTTGTATTGTATGTGCTACTGTTGTATGTAAAGTTTTGAAGTTTGGTTATGTATGTGTTACTGAAATATGTTGTGAGGTTGAAAACACCCACAAGCGGCCTTTTGGATACAACAGTAAAGAGGCCAAACAATATTAATGGCTTATTGAGGAAATGCACACAAGCACAAGGATTACCCCAGGAACTGTGTACAATAGAAACCTCTCAGAGATCGTTCCTATAGTGTAGTGCTGTTTGACCCAGGTCACAGCAAAAGAACTTTCCAGCAAGTGAGACGATATAAAAGAGTGATCATATCATGATGGTACCTTACTCTTCCTACAACACCACACCTGGAAACACCTGAGGAATAAAAACTGAACAGGGGGGAAGTGATGGTCCCCGGCTACGGGATTGCTAGCTTGTGTATAAAAACCTGGGAAAGCCAAGGCAGCTTGTACCTTAAGAATCTACCAGCCTGTTTATCACTCAGGGTGAGAATTTGGTAATTCATATCCTACCTATCTACTATGTTAAGCTCAGTTTGCTTTGATCTGTTTGCTATCACTTATAATCACATAAAAGATATCTTTTGTAGTTAATAAACTTGGTTTTGGTCTGCCTAAAACTGGTGTGTGGAAATTATAACTTGTGGCAGAAAGCTGTATCTCTCTCCACATTGAGGAATTTTATAAGCTTATGCTGTACAGTTCCCGGTGCAGCACAAGACAGTATCATTTTGGGTTTACCCTCCAAAGGGGGAGGGTGCATACCTTAGGAACTGGGAGATGTCTTAGCTGAGACTTCCCATGCAGTGTGTAGCTGCAGCTGGATGTGTCCCTACCTGTGTGCTGGTGAAAGAGAGACCGGGAGTGTGTCTGCAGCTTGTCAAACCCTTACGGGTGAAAAAGGAGCCCAGGCTGGTGAGTCAGGCATTCTCAATGGTACCCCAGTTCCAGGCGGCACCTGGGCGGAGGGGGGGAGGGGGCAGGGGCAGGGAAGAACCTGTCACAGGTACCAATACCAAAGATGAGGTCAGCAGCAAAGGCATAGTCGGTGCTGAAGAAAGCAAGCATCCTACTGGTGAAGATGCTAAGAAAAAGGATGTTGACCACAGCTCTGAATTCTGAGTCTTAGGCAGAGTAGAATACAGTGCTGACGAACAAGACATCTCTGCGATCAGACCACATGGCGCAGAGGGCACAGCAGAAGCAGCATCCCTGGCTGCCGAATGCTCTTGAATTATTGGGGAATCAGGCTAGGAAAGGCAGAGCAGGTCTGACACTGCCTTATATGCTAATGGCGTACAGTTAGTGCCAACCCTGACATCGGTATCAGACTCAACAGATGTCATGGCCAATACTGGAGTTGGCAGTGTCCAACTCATCTCGTCGCAGTACTGGGAAGCGGTGAGACAGCCCAGCTCCATCTTGCATACTGGAGGAATTATAGTGCCAGCCAGCACTCCTCTTAGAAGATTAAGAGAAATCCCTGAGTTCTGGAATGGTCTTGGTCTGTCTTGTTGGACCTCTTCCTCGGAATAATCCCTCATTCTGTTATGTGAAGCACCAGACCTTGTGTCGGAAGCAACATTTCATGTCATCTCTGAAGGAAAGTGCAGGGCTGGACAGTCTGTGGAGGTCCCTGGTACCAAGGGGGGGACTCATGGCCTGCTCTAGAAGGTGCTGCACTTCAGATGCAAATAGCTTGTCACCAGTGTTCTCTTTTTAAATGACTGGCAGACAGAACACCCTTCTTTAGATGTGCCCTTTTCCCAGGCACAACAAACACTGCGTGTGGGGGTCACTAGTGGGGACAGCCAACCCACATGACTTACCCAAGGGTTAAACTTTGTCAAACTATGGGTATGTCTACACAAAGAAAAACCCTAGAGCCCTGCAGGGTGGGAGGGTCCCAGAGTTCAGGCTTCAGCCCAAGCCCAGAAATCTATCCAGCAATGAAAGAGCCTTGCAGCCTGAGCCCCGGGAATTAGAGCCAGCTGGCATGGGCCAGACATGGGTTTTTCTTTGCTGTGCAGACATACCCTGTCTGTCTATCCTAACTACTATGACTCAATCTAAGCGTACCAATAAACTAAACTATATACAATAAAGGCCCCCAAAAACAGAGAGTAAGGTAAACTACCACATCGAATGTTCCAACTCTCGTGGCAGGTGGTGAAAAGGAACTGAGGGGAGTTGGGTGGCACCACCCTTAAATAAGCCAGGGAGGGGCTAAGAGGCTAGAGTACTGACCCTACAGGTATCACTGGGCAAAGTTCTCCAGCACACCTGAGCGGAATACACATCTGCAACCACCCTAAAAAGAATGTGTGTTATAGTTGGATGGCTTATTCTAGACCCCATTTTCAGTGGGTTAAACTTTTGGCACAGAAAGCCGACAGATATTTTTGAGATACTCAATCTGAAGATGATTTTTGGCAACTGCTGAAATTCTTTTCAGTTATATAAGCGTGAAAAGCTTGTTCAGACACTTGTTCACTCAGTTCAAAGACGGTTTTACTTAACTCTCAGTACAGTCTTCAGTGAGGAATGGAGTATTATGCTAAATTTTCAAGTGGTAGTTAAGAAACAAGGTACTCTGCATGCTGTTTCCTTATGACGCAGCAAACGAAGTTTTACGTGTGCATATAGAAGGTGAATATCTGCATATCCCAGATAAATGCCTCTATATTAATTTAAATTAGGGCTGATGACCAGTAATTAAGTCACTGTGGTTACACATGGTTAAGCAAGCAAGATTTGGCCAGAGGTGTTGAAAATGCACAGGAGTATCTGAACCAGACAACTCCTCCAAAACATTTTGGAATACCAGGAGTTTTTGAAAGAGCATGATTACACTGTACATTTGATCACACAAACTACTTGAACATGCCATTTCTGTAGCTACATTTGGGTTTAAAACGATCTCAATCAAGTATGATCTTGCAGGTACCAGTTAAAAGCCAAACAATAGTATGACACTCAAATAGATATTAACTAAGCCTCCCAAAAAGCCTAATAGGCTTGGCCCATAACAAAAAATTAGGCCCATTTATTTTTAAAAGTGTACATGCAGTTTTGTTCACAAATGCCACACAATAATACCTGGAGGTGCGTGCACAAGTCTAGGATTTTTGCATGCAACCCAACTTGCCTAAAAAACTACTGACGTGCATATAAAGCTCATGTAAGGGTGCATGCGCTCTTCTAAAAAAGCATAAAGCCAAACTTTTAATCTGTACATTGCTATAAACTACATATGCCAATTCTGAGAAACTGTTTTGGAAGTGTATGTATTTTCCTCATGAAGTAAAGACCCTATTCCATACAAAGTTCCCATGTCTACTTAAATACAATCTCATCAACACCATGTTTATGGTAACACAGTATTTTCTGATCAAAGTAGCAAGGGCAGTGGTCTTTTAAATAAGAATACTAAAATTAGATTAATATTGCTCACATCAAATATTTAAAGTCTGGTTGTAAGCAAAAAGTTCTGAAACTTTACAATGTGAAGAGTTAAGCCTAAATATATTAATATGAAAATTAAAAAAAAAAAAAAAACAATGCAACAGTAGTTACAAGTTAACCTGCAAGTTGCAAGCAGACCAACGAAGACATGAGTCAAAGCAGTGGTCACTATTTTAGCTACAGTGCCTATATAGTACAGTTGCTTCTTGTAGACACTCCTGAATCTGTTGATATTTGTAAATATGAAAATTGAACAAAGGGTATTAAGTAACATACCTCTACATTCTCAGCTTTGACCTCTTTTTGCTGTTTTCCTCTACTTGCTGTCTTTTTTTGTTGGTGGTTACCTAAGGCTGAACAGATTCCATGCCAATTAACACAGATAGCTTATTTATACAGCATCTTTCATCAGAAGATTTCAATTATATGACCATGAAAACACAAACAAGTAAAAAATAAGGCATATCACAATGGTTACAGATAGGGAGTAGTTAAAGAAAAGTTGTACAGTTTATACAAAAAGATGCTCTAGGATTTAGCAGCATGATGAGAGCCATGCTACCAAGAACTGATATCAGATTTTTTCCCCCCTTCCAAAACACGAGATGTTAGTCTTTGAAATGATTTTTAGCTCCCTATAGGGCTAATACTGAAATATCTAAAGAACTATACTACTCCAGCTTCCCCCAGATAAAACGACAGAACACTAAAAGTAAACACTGAAATATTTCCTTAAAGATTGAAGTGACATTGTCAAATAGTTTTGAGTCCAGAATTTGATCTATTTTCCTCTTGCCACATGGACATATTAGGATTAAAGTCATGCATGATTACTTAATGTTAGTCATCCATATGATCACAACAGTGGTAGTGGCCTGTTTAATTCAGGGGGTACATTCCATGTGTAATGGGCAGCATGAAAGAAAGTGTTACATTCTGCCAGCTATCTTGAGGACAAGAAGGGATAACATTATTAAACATTTCTCTCTCAGAGCCCCGAAGGTTGGGGTCCGACTGTTCTGGGCAATGTACAAATACAGATGGAGAGCAGCCCCAACATCAGACAATATATTTCTTTTGATTTCTGTTACTAGACAGAGATAATTTATAACCTAAATCTTTTAATGGTTATACAACCAACTAGTATGACATTAAGCCAGATAAGAAAAAGCACAAGTGTGCCAGCCTTTAATTAACAGAAGGTATAAAAACTTCCATATTGCTGTATTTTCCCCCAACTCTGTCGACTTTTGCATATTGAGTTAAACATTGAAATGGAGGCTACAGTTACAAGATCTTCTTTCATAAGAGAAATTACTGATTTCCACATTTAGACCCTTCCTTTCTGTCTGCCAGTTTGATACTAAGTTTTCTGTGCCACCTCTGAACGCTATGTCTTAGCTGTACAAGCTGAAATAGTTTTTCTATGAATACCAAGAATATAGGAGTCTTACTGCTTCACTTACTCATAGTGGTAGCTGGCTTTGACATCTGTTTGGTCAGAGTAGAGGAGGTTGCTCTGGTGATTCTTACATTTGAGGCTGTAGGGACTTCAGGTTGCATCACCACTGCAAGGAATATCATAATTCCCAAGGCTATTTCACCATAACTTGCAAGGAGGCAACATTAAAATGATATTATCAATCAATTTAGGCCCAAAGTTCTGGTTTTATAAAAGCCAGTGGTAAATGCATTGGCATCAACACCAATGCAGGTCGCCAGACTTTTCTCTATGCTAATGCAGTTAGTGCTCACAGAGCACTGAGGGCAGAGATCAATCCTTGCATCAGGAGCGTGCTTTGAGTTGCCAAAGACAGCGCAAAGCCTCAGAATGTATTACGGCAGTCCTTAGAAACCCTAATTGAGATCAAAGCCCATCGCGCTAGACACAGTACATATGCATAGCAAGAGTCCCTGGTCCTGAAAGTTTGCAATCCAAATGGACCAGACAGACAAAGAAAGAAAAAGTGAATATTATCCCCATTTTACAGACACGGAATTGATAGAGTTACTTGCCCAGGCTCACACAGGAAGTACAAGGCAGAGCTAGGAATTAAACCCAGACCTCCCAAGTCCCAAACTTGTGCCTTAACCACAAAGCCATCATTCCTCTAAGAAGTCTTTGAATACACTTTTCAGGCAAAAAGCTTTAGCCTAGGATCTGAGTAGATACAAGTTAATGATTTTTTAAAAAATAAATTCTACGTTTTTTAACAAAAATAAATCTGTTTACAATTAAATTTATGACAAACGATGTTAAGGCCTATATTTACTATCACCTATTAAAACCATTTAAATAAAAAATATTCTGAATCTACATGCCCTTTCTACTACACACTTTAACAAGTTAAAGGCTGCTTTTTATAAGCAGAATCAATGACAAACATAGTAACTTTTGAGGTCAAGCTTTAAAAAAATGACTTAATATATGTCATGTATCAAAGTATCTATATCATTTTCCATCTTTATAATGGAGTCAATGTTGGTATTTTGTTTTTCCCAAATAAGAGTACTCTTCCCCCCCCCCATCTCTTGTTCAGAAAAGTTTAGTAGGAATACTTTTAGTTTCACTTTTTTCCTTATGTATACAAACAGTTAAGGTGGTTTTATTTAATGAAAAACAATGTTAAAATGCTGTTTGTGCATGTTTTTAATTGAATTACAATTTCCAAATGCAGCTTGACAACTGACTTTTTACTCAGATTGTTATCTAGTAAATTATGAACCTTTTAAGAAAATAACTAAAGTACTAATAAAAAGCATGACTAAAATCATTTATTTAAAATCAACGTTTGCTACTTGCTGATTTAAATAATTAAAATCGGCAATTTACAACAATCCATGCTGGAAACTACTGAGATTTTTAAGTGAGTTTGAAAAATTACACACAAATTATCTAAGGTATTTAAGGCACCAATATCACAGGGATATTTAAGGACCAGTGCCACTCCATGTCCCAATGCTATGACCTTTTAACCCAGTGTCCCCTTTCACATTCCAAACCATTTTACATTCCTACCTTTCTTTTTTTCAGTCACTTTGTCTGCACATATCTGTCTGCGTCCAGTTTGGGTAGGGCGCACACTATGCCCATTGGTAGCATGGTCAGCATAGATCTACAAAGAAGGTATATTTTGTGAAACTTCACCTTTCTAAAAATAAGCAAGACTAATTCTTTCCCATCTTTCATACTTACTTTGTACCTCTTCTAGAAAGCCCTGATTAGTGACTCGTTGATTTTAAGTGTTTAAAATGAGAGATTGAGGTAACTGAAACAGCTCATTTTAGACACATCTCTCAATTTTACATTATACTTCTGACCCTTTCTCAACTGGATGGGTGAAGAGGGAAGCGAGTCCTTGAACTGGGTACTGATTTCTGCTAGACCTTTATGCACATGTAATGCAAGTTAGATGCCAATTCTCAGAAAACTTTTAGTACATAGAGCGAAAGTTATGAGTAGAGATACTTCAAATGTAAGTTCACATTATGTCAGACAAGACTGTTAGAGAGTCAAAGTATGACTGCTTTCAAAGATTATTTCAAATTAAGTTGCCCCCAAAAGCATACAGATAGTGCCCAAAAAAGGTAGATAGTCCAAATAAAACATTCAATTAAACCAACAGCAAGACGGTATTATAATGTTTCAACCTTGAAGAGTTGTTCAAAGCAGAGAAAGTTAGTCATGAAAGATGTCAGAACTAACTGCATCTGAAATGCACAAAGTACTCTAGTCCATAAAGAAGCAAGTCATAACGAAGCAGAACGTGGTGTCAAGTAAACAGCACACAGTATAACAGAGAGAGTTTATCCTTTGATGTTAATAAAGTATTAAGTGATAATCAAGTTAGGCATGAAAGGTGCAAGACAAAACTCTGAACTCATTCTTGCTGACAAAATAAAACGGAACTGGGTCCTGGACCCATCACTCCAAAGGTCCAGTGCTGCAGTGGGATACTTGCGTACAGTCAGTCTTTACAATTCTTGAAGAGGGGTCTCATTTCAGATTGTACAACTGCTCAGTTGACACATTTGCTAGTTTCATCACTGAAAATTAGCAAAGCAATATGCAGAATAAAGAAAGGAATGGTTAGCATTCTAAGCATCAGATTTGCTATTTTAGACTCCCTGGAGACCAGCTGGGATCTATATCTATGGCTAACTCAATCCCTCATCTTTAGAAAGTTAAATGAGTAGTATGAAATGTTACATGTGAGGACCTTTTAAATGAGACATTAAAAACCAAGAGATCTTGTTCCACTGTATAATAATATAAAAATCCATAGCCTGTTTTGTAGAAGTAAACACCTACAGTGCACCTAGTGTTCAGGGTGGTCCTCAAGCCATTTATGCCATGAAGCCAGAAAGTAACGTAGAATGAGAAAATACAGGTTAGGAAAGGTTATTTATCTTCAAATATTTGTATGCAAGGCTCATCATAGTTCACCAATTCTCCAAGCCAAAGTCATGGCTACTGAAAGACTTGGTAGGAGAAGGAGGAATTTAAAACGTGTAAAGATGACCTGAGCAGAAAAGTTGGAGAGACAAGGTGGGAGAGGCAATATCTTTTATTGGACCAACTTCTGTTGGTGAGAGAGACAAGCTTTTGAGCCACAGGTCTGTGGCGAAGAGCTCTGTGTGGCTCAAAAGCGTCTCTGTCTCTCCAACAGAAGTTGGTCCAATAAAAGATATTACTTCACCCACCTTGTCTCTCTAACATACTGGGACTGATATGGCTACACTGCATACAGAAAGAAATCCTACACATTTATAAACTATGTTATTTGCTAGTACAGGCGTTTTCAAAAAAATTTCCATAGTGAGAACCAGATATTGGATTGTCTCATGAACTACCTCTACTTTGTGATCATCTCTCATCCCTGGGGTAAGTAGAGCAATTGTTTTCTATGAAAAAACAATATTAAGAAATTATTTTTGATTGATACAGAACTAAGTTAGTTTCCTTTAGTGCAATTTAGCAGGTGGATGTAAGAACAGACAGCACCACGTGATCAATCAGCTCCCTGGAACTATAAGCAAGTGTTTATACCCTTATCTGTAAAGCTGGTTTACAATAGTTAGAACTGTCAGCTCGGCAATAAAGTTTTGAATGCAAGTACACGTGACCCAAAACTAGGGATTTTAAAGGAATTACAACATTCACAGTTATTACGCACATCTAATTCTCCCAATTTGTAAACAAAAAAAACAGAAGACAAACCATGGACTGCTGAGTTCTAGCTGACGTAACAGTTTGTTCCGCTTGGCTCTTTGCCTTTGATCTTGTAATCCTTGCAGAAGAAGTAGGAGCAACCTAGACACATCCCCAAAGAAACAGAAGTTAGCATATTCCTTTCCCTTCTCCCCAGTTGCAGCAATTAAGAAGAAAAGGCTTTGACATACTAAGGACAGGTGTATACTACAAAGATTTGCCTGCGGTGCTATGCTAGTTAATCACACCCCTGAGAGCACTATGTAACCACCAACTCCATGTAGATGCATCTTATAACAGCAAGAGACTCCTTTTGCATTATAGCTTATGTTGTTTGGGGGATGTGGTTTAACTATACTGACAAAAGAATTACTTTTGCTGGTATATTCCTCCCTTCCGTTAAGAGGTACAGGTATATCGGCAAAGCCTTTGTATTGCAGACTAGCTCTAGGTCAGGGGTTGGCAACGTTTGGCACGCAGTTCGCGAGGGTAAGCACCCTGGCAGGCCGGGCCAGTTTATTTACGTGCTGACGTGGCAGGTTCGGCCAATCGCGGCCCCCACTGGCCGCGGTTCGCCATCCCGGGCCAATGGGGGCAGCGGGAAGTGGCGTGGGCGAGCGATGTGCTGGCCGCGGCTTCCTGCCGCCCCCATTGGCCCAGGACGGCGAACCGCGGCCAGTGGGGGCCGTGATCGGTCGAACCTGCCGCGTCAGCAGGTAAATAAACTGGCCCGGCCCGCCAGGGTGCTTACCCTGGCGAGCCGTGTGCCAAACGTTGCCGACCCCTGCTCTAGGTGCTTCTGTCCTAGCTCAAGAATGCAAGTTTATACATCATAGAAATCTATTCCACTTTGTTTATAAAAAACAGGACAGTCATCACTGGTATAACATTGACGCCATTAATGTTACACCAGTGATGAAGTTAGTCCACTGTCTTTGAATCAGTAAAAATGATATGTATAATCTCTATTAATTTCTTACTGTAAGATAAAACAAAACCAAAACAAAAAACGTATAAAGCATTATTTAACATGTGCCATTGAAGACCGGAACAAATTTTACTCTTCATTACCTTCTCCTTTGGCTTGACTATCACTGGGTTCTGTGGTACAAATGGAAGAAAGCCAGGTGCATTAGGTCTGTAAAGCCCAACTTTAAACACTTCCCGTTTAGCTTTCTCTCTTTGTTCTTTTAGTTTTCGAAGTTCTTTTTCCTCTTTGTAGCGCTGGAGCAATTGCTTGCGCTCATTTTCACTTTTATTGACGGCTGCATCTGTAGTTTGTTCTACGAAAAGACAGAAATGGACATTTTACAAGACTCTGAAGATACTTTAACAAAATTTGAGAGAGTACAGTATAACATGACCAGAATACTAATGTTGCCTGGAAGGTTACACAAGTCATTGGATAAATATTTAGAATTCTCCTATTTAAGATAGGAGAGGATGATGCTGAATTGCAGCAGAAAGTTGCTCTCACTGTTTATTTTGAGATTGTGCTTGCATTACAAGTTTCAACTAAGGGTGTCTATTATTTATTGTGTATTAGTGCTAGGAGCCCTGGTCATGGACCAGGGCCCCAGTTGCGCTTGGCACTGTACAAACAAGAAAGAAAAAGACAATCCCGGCCCCAAAGAGCTTATAATCTAAGTATAAGACAAGGAACAACAGATGGATATGGATAGTGTAAAAGTGAAACTTGTATCCATCCAGCGGAATTCAGGTGTAACCCTAATGCAAATGAGGAGCAAATCACAGAATCTGTACATCTCATAGCAAGTCAGACTAAAAGAAGTGAAAGCGGCCAAAAAACGGAAATGTTTTGTAATTGAGAACAAATCAGATAGTGATTATGTGAGAGATTAAATACTTATGCCAATTTGAAGAGAAAAAAAAAATCACACTTTCATCTGAAAAGTTTGTACTTATTGATATAAGTATCACCTACGATGACTAAATGAAAGATATTTTTGTTTTTCAGTTTGCTTTGTGCATTGTGCAAGTCAGTTTCACTGTTTGTTCTATATAGTTAGTTTCTCCCTGGTTAAAAAGGCCCTTAATGTCAGAGCAGCAAGTCACAATTTTAAAAGGTATTTATTAGAATGTCTTAATTTTTTATTTAAATACTCTTTCAACAAGTTCAGATTGATAATACTGTTTTATGAGAGGGTCACAGGCTGCTTCATATAGCTCCAGGAAGCAGCAGCATGGCCTTGCTCCGGCGCTCCAGACGGGGAGCGGGGTTGGGGGCCGCTCCACGTGGCTCCCGGAAGCAGTGGCATGGCCCCCTCCGGCTCCTACGCGTAGGGGCAGCCAGAGGGCTCCACTCTGCACACTACCCCTGCCCCAAGCGCCACCCCCTTGGCCAGGAACCGCAGCCAATGGAAGCTGCAGGGGCGGTGTCTGCGGACGGGGCAGTATGCAGAGCTGCCTGGCCGCACAGGAGCCAGAGAAGGGACATGCCGCTGCTTCCAGGAGCCACTTGAGGTAAGTGCCGCCCAGAGCCTATACCCGAGCCTCTCTCTGCGCCCCAACCCCCTGCCTCAGCTCTGATCCCCCTCCCGCCCTCCAAACTCCTTAATCCCAGCCCAGAGCATCCTCCTGCACCCCAAACCCCTCATCCCAGCCCCACCCCAGAGCATGCACCCTCAGCCGGAGCCCTCACCCCCTCCCTGTACCCCACTCCTCCAGCCCAGCCCAGAACCCCGTCCCACACCCTGAACTCCTCATTTCTGGCCCCACTCCAGAGCCCGCAGCCCAACCCCAATTTTGTGAGCATTCATAGCCCACCATACAATTTCTATTCCCAGATGTGGCCCTTGGACCAAAAAGTTTGCCCACCCCGACCTACAGAGTCGGTGCCTATGGCTACAATATGCTATACCTTCCTGGAATTTGTTTTGTATCCGAGTTCCTGCATGTCTGCAGCAGTGCACTTAACACAATATCATCATATCTCCTCCCCAGGACTTTTCCACTCTGCTTCCCTGCAGAGTTGGAGGAAGTAACTTGTTCTTGGCTGCTAGTCATTAGGAGTTAATGGTCCAGTTGCTGGGTCTGCCATTCACATGTGTTAATTCCAGCCAGTTCTTGTTAAGATACCTTGTTCCAACCCAGATCCTTTAGTCTATGGTACATCTATGCTGCAATAAAAGACCCATGGCTGCGGCTAGCCTGTGGCAGCTGACTTGGGCTCAGATTGTGGTGACTAAAAATTACAAAGCAGACATTCGGGCTGGAACCTGGACCCAAAACCATGCTTAAGAGGGTGGTTCCAAACCCATACACTGAAATTTTCAGCCCTGCAGCCCAAGCTCTATGAGCCCGAGTCTATTGATCTAAGCTCTGAGACTCAGTGCCACGTGTTTTTTATTGCAGTGTAGATGCACCTTCTGTGACATCCAGCTATATGTCCAGAGCGGGAATCAACCTTACAGTAAGGGCTTGTCTACACTACTGAGCCTTTGCCAGTATAGCTATGCCAGCAGCGGCCCCTGATTGAGACACAGTAAGCCAACAGAAGGAGTTCTGCTGGCATAGCCACACCACCTCCCCAAGCAACATTAGCTAAGCCAACAGAAGCATTCTTCTGTTGACCCAGTTCCATCTAAACCAGGAATTCTGCCAGCAGAGCTCTGTCAGCTAGTGGTGTGTGATTCTTTTCCACACTCTTAACCAGCACCACTTTGTAGTGTGGGTGCAAATATCACCGCTCAGTGGGTAAACTGAGTCACCCATACTGTCAAAAATAATACCAAAACATTCCTGCATTCTCCACAGCATTTTACAGACATTGGTATGTGTTATAAGTGCATTGGAAGGTGTTATAGGTGGTTGTAAGCCAGAGATGTAAGCAAATGATTGAGCTGCTGGCTAGACAATTTATAGCAGTCATTAATCATTTATTAAAACATCTACTAATCATAGGCATCTTATAAATGGAATCAATAAAATGTGCCCACAATACGATATGCATGAAATCCAAAGCAGGTTGAAGAATGAACCATGATCACTGAAATGGGGGGAAAAAGGGAAGAATTGTATATTAGTCTTATCTATCAGTCCAATTAATAGTCAGTAGAACTGGACTGGTAACCAAAGGACTCAAATCTCCCATTATCCAATTTATAATGCTCGCCTCCACACACAGTTAAATCCCTATAACTGCAAATATAGCTTCTTTATCCATAAAACCAGCTTAAAGAAATTTAAGAAATATTTTAATGCTGAACAGTACTATAAGCTTTTACTCACTCCGTTTGGCTGTGGTCTTTTCCTGAGAGCACACTTCGTTTGTCTCGTCCAGTTTAGGAAGTCCCCTCTCTTTCGATAACTGGACATTGACATCTGCCAGTCCAAACTGTCTGCTCCTTTCAAATTGCTTGTGTCTGTTCTCCTTTTGAATCAGTGACTTCCTGCGTGCAACTTTTGTTCTAAGCGTTTCTGTGCTCAGATCCTTTCTATATCGATTGGCAAACTGGGGTGTAGCAGCCATCTTAACTATCCTAGAACAAGTTTGTAAGGAATTAGGAAATAAGACAAATGATCAAGTTCTGGTTTGTTGTAATTTTACATTAAAGCCTTTAAAGTAGCCACTGAAAGCTTCCAAGTACCTCATTTTTGTTAGAGTTTCAGTAATGGCTCTTCACTACAACCATATGCATCAGACACTAAAAATACTTTTAACCAGTGGATCCTAAGCCACTGGCATCCTACTGGTCTGGTAGGGTAGGCTTTTGCCACCGGACTGGTACTTGCCTGGCTATCCTTACTGGGTGGTGTCCTATCCAACCATACCTATTCATGCTAAGGAATCATACAAGTAAACCAAAACACCGTAGAAGCTACTTAGAAGCTATTGACAATTTAGATTATGACCTTGTTGGGGCTGGTGTAGATAAATCTCTGCATTAAACATCTTCACATAAAACTTTCATATGACTTTGTATTATGCCTCTATTTTCATAGAACTTTGTATCAGATCCTTATATAGAAAACTTTGTATTGAGCCTTGGTATAATGTTAAAAAAAAAAAAAAAAAAGTCTTTTTGCTAGGAGTAGAATAAGATCTCTCCCGCCACCCCTCCCTTTTAATCAATTGCCCTGTTGAATGAATGAGGCATGAATGAGCAAGGCCTGGAAGGCAAGCACCTTCAGACAGCTAGTTGGAGAGGGGATGGAAGCCAGACCTAAGAACAATAAAACTAGTCAAGTGGGCTCACTAAAGAAAAGCAGACATATTGACAGCCTTAGGGGTTAGAAGCAAGCACCTTCTTTTGAAACACCCTCTTTGAACAGCATTAGGACAACACCCAGAAAGAAGCAGTACAAAGGACCAAGGGACACAGACACAGATTTTGAATCTGGTATAGATTTGCATGAGAGGGAAGCTGCTATAAATGTGAGGTGTCTTGCACAGGACCTTGGGTCTCGTCTTGTCAACATGGGAGCATCGATCCGGATTGGCAGAAGCCCGGCTCCACCCCTCCCCCATCTAACTCACCTGGCCATTGAAGTTAAGGGGAGCAACTAATTGGTAACAACAACAAGACAGAGTATGCTTGTGTGTGTGTGCGCGCATGAGTGTAATATATATCATATGCATATGATACAGTGTTGATTGATACATGTATTACAAATAAATGTGGCGCTTTGCCTTATTCCCCCTGAAAAGATCCTGTGCAGTACTTTAAGTA
The DNA here is from genome assembly GCF_027887155.1 of Malaclemys terrapin pileata. NCBI lineage: Eukaryota > Metazoa > Chordata > Testudines > Emydidae > Malaclemys > Malaclemys terrapin. Next base: position 144,017,452 of record NC_071508.1, on the reverse strand, counting down.
CAACACAGGGACCTTTTGTGTTGTGAGTGTTCCTAGCACAATGGGGCCACCAGTTGATTGGGGCCCGTAAATACTACTGCAATACAAATAATAACTAACTACCATCATTGTAGAGAAAAAGTGGATGAGGTAATATATTTTATTGGACCAACTTCTGTTGGAGAAAGAGACAAGCTTTTGAACTACAGAGATCTTCAGGTTTGGAAAAGGTAGTCAGAGTGTCACAGCTAAATACAAGGACAAATTGTTTAGCATAAGGAGCAAACATGTTCCAAGAGACCTTTAAGATGAAGCGGGCAACTAACACTTCTGCAGTCATAGAACAAAGGATGGTTAGACCTGGTCTAGGCTAGAAGATTAGGTCGGTTTAACTACCATCAGTCAGGGGTGTGAAAGATCCATACCCCTGAATGACAGGTCAATTGACCTATCTATCCCCCTGTAGACAGCGCTAAGTCGATGAAGGAATTAGCTACAGCCTCTCAGGGAGGTGGATTACCTACGCCAATGGGAGAACCCCTCCTATGGGCGCAGGTAGTGTCTACATGGAAGCACTACTGCGCCACTGTAGTTTCAAGTGAGGACAAGCCCGTAGTATGTTAAATTGTTGTAGTGAGTCACAAAACAAAACCAGCATCTCTGCTGAGTCCATGATTTTTGAGAGTCTAGCAGACTTAAGAATTTAAACTCCCAGGCTCATCTTTTGAAGGTGTTGGGTAGGTTTTCTTTGAGCTTGATGGTGACCACATCCTGAAAGAAATCTTTCCCAAACCTCCTCTTCTGGCCTACAAACAACCCCTAAACCTCATCATCACAAGCAAGCTCTCACAGACCAGGACACACCAACTCAAAGCAGAACCAGTCCCTGCCAGAACAACAGATGCAAAATATGCAGACATATCTCCACTGCTGATCAACACCCCCACAATACATCTCTCAAGATCTGTGGGTCCTAGACATGCCGATTTGTTAGTCTCTAAGGTGCCACAAATACTCCTCTTACTTTTCACGAAGTGATGGCTTCCTATCTGACTTTTCAGAGCTCATACTCAAAGAAAACCCGCACACCTTCAAAAGACAAGCCTGGGCGCTTACATTCATAACTTTGTTATGACTGCAGAGATGTTCATTACCCACTTCATTGTCAATGGATCTTGGAAGATTTGTTTACCCCTTATGCTAAACAATCTCTCCTTGCATTTAGCTGTGACAGAGTAAGTACCCTTTCCAGACGGGAAGGAGAGCTCATCTCTTTCATCAACAGAAGTAGGTCCAATAAAAGACAGTACCTCACCCAACTTTTACGTCTCGTATTCTGGAACCAAAACAGCTACAACAACACTGCATCCCACCACTGGAGTATTTTGGATAAGGCTTCTTTCCCTACTTTACTTGTGACCTCTATGTGCAGCATAACCTGGGCCTCAGTTGGTCATTACAACGGATGCTTCGGATACACTTATACATGTTCTAGTCCAGTCTACACTCCACCCTGGGCTGTTCAAGACTGGAGACTTCAAGTTGAGGGTCTGGACGTTTGTATTAAAGTACACATATGAACCAGTGGTGGGTGAAAACGCATGGATATTTTTCTCCCCTGCAGCAATCCCCTCGCCCCAAAGTTTTAATCCTTCACCCCACGTTCAAAGTAGCAACTGCAAACCAAGCCGGTGTTAACTCTGCAGGCGGCAAGCCACGCCAGACATCGGCAATTGTGTGGCTGCCCCAGGCAGAACAGAAAACGGCGAAAGCGATAACGACCCCGCAGAGCTTCGCCTCACCAGACGGCAACGTGCTTTAATATAATAATAATATAATTAATGGAGCTATCCCATCTCTTAGAACTGGAAGGGACCTTGAAGGCCATCAAGTCCAGCCCCCTGCCTTCACTAGCAGGACCAAGTACTGATTTTGCTCCAGATCCCTAAGTGGCCCCCTCAAGGATTGAACTCACAACCCTGGGTTTAGCAGGCCAATGCGCAAACCACTGAGCTATCCCTCCCTTTACAAAGGAGGGGCACCGCCAGGCTCCTTTTACAGGTGGGGAAACTGAGGCACGGCACGGTGAAGCCGCTGGTGCCAGTCCCCCGGCAGAGCCAGGAGGAGAACTGCCCCCTGGAGCTGTACGCTGGAGTTAGTGCCCCCCCCCCGCCGCCCCCCAGGTCACCTCCCTTATTGCAGGGTAGCCCCGCCCCCCTTGGCGTTAACGGCTTCGCTCCGCGCTGGATTTTGCGCCCCCCGCCGACGCTCCTCTGTAGCGAAACCCAGCCGGGGGGGGGGGGGCACTGCCAGGGAGTGGGGCTGGCTCGACCCCTCGAGGCGGCAGGGAGCGGGGCGGCAGCCGAGGGGCGCCGCGCCCAGCCCAGCCCAGCCCTTCCTACCTGTGCTGGGCCCAGAGAGACCCCAAGTCCCCGACGCCTGCACCACCCGGCGGCGCGCGGATCAACCACCCCTCTCGCGGGCCCCGGCTCAATTCAAACCTCACCCCGCCCACCTCATTGGCTGAGCCCAGCCCGCCGGCGGCCGCTCATTGGCGTCACCGAGCCTCCCACCGGCCGCTCATTGGACACCGCGAGCTCGGTGCCTGCTGTTCATTGGCTGTTCAGAGCCTCTCCCGCTGGGTCGGTCATTGGTTAGCAGGCGCGTTCCAGCCCTTGGGGGGAGGGAGGCGGGAGTGGTCTGTGATTGGTCGCGCCACGGTCCCGTGGGGAGGGGGAATGGTCTGTGTGAGCAGCGCCCCCTGACGCCGCAGGCGGGAGCTGTGAGGCTGAGCCCGCCCACTTCCCGGTTTGCCAATACGGCCAAGGGGGCGCTACCGGGCTGCTGGGCCACCGATCTTCCTGCCACCAGCCCCCACTCTCTGTAGAGTTGGGGAGAAGCTAGTGTCATGGCCTTGGAAGTGCAGGGCTGTCCTGCACCTTGCGCAGGATTTGAGGTTAGATTCTCTCACCCCCCCAAACTCCATATTCTGCATAATATGTTTATAAACGTTTTGTGGAGGGGGAAGGGGGAATTTTGCCTGAAATCAATAGTATCCCCTTTAAGAGCAGTAGAGGATCCAAAGGGTAGGTGTGAATTGGGTGACACTGACAGTACAGAAAGCAATAAGCTCTTCAGGGCAGGGACTCTCTTTTTGTGCTAGGTGCTGTACACACAGAACAATGGGGTCCTGGTCCGTGACTAGGGTCCTAGATGCTTCAGCAATGCAACTAATAAAAAAACCAACAAACAGGAAACTGACCTTTAAGACCTTTCAATTCTGCTCCCGTTCAACACTAGGCAACAATATACACTGTAGTTGGGCTTAATTTTGTAAACAACAAGGCAAAGGTAGGATTTTCAGAAGTGGTCAGCGTTGGCCTAACTCTGCTGAAGTCTTTTGAAAATCCCACCCATAGCATGTTATGTGTCCTCCTCGTTTCTAATTTCCCACTCCACTCACATACGCCAGGCCTGACCCCTATTTTTTCCCCCAGTAACCATATCCGGAAGAAACTGATGTTCAATTGTGAAAAGGTGGTTTGTGTTTAATATGATTCTTACATATGGAAAATGTATCAACAACAGAAAACTCAGCCATACAACATTCAAAGATAAAAGTAGCCGTTCAAAAATCAGCCACATGGTGGCATTGCAAAAATGTAGCCTGTGGATTGAAAAAACAATATTGCCAAATAGGATATTGCTAAGTTTAAGACACATTAATAAGCATAGAACAGAGGCATCTTTTGTAGGCAGTGTAAGAATGTTCCTTTTAGCATCTCAGTTCAGCATGCCATCAGGCTTTATAATTTCATCTTTCAAACCACAAGGAAGTTTTAAGAAGTTCTGAAGGTATTGAGCCCTATACATTTTTATAATGGATCAGCACATTTTTAGCTGCACTTGGGTACAATGAATGGGAACAGCAATACATGGATTAGACACCAATTACTGTGCTGAGCCACAGAGCTGCCTCCCATAGAAAAAGTTATATTGCATAACGTAAGGCTGTTTCTGGTTACCTCGCAATGTAATATCTGAAGACGTTTCCACCTATTTGTCTGACTGTATAGACTACTATTGATTAGAGCAAAGGCCTGTGAGTTAGGAAAATCCTGGCTATAATCAGAAGAGCTACTGCCTCACTATTTAACACTAACCACGTTACTTTGGCCCTGTCCACCCTTGGATCAGCAATCATATGGCCGGGTTCTCAGCTGATGGAAATTGGTGTAGCTCTGTTAAATCAATGGAGTTATGTTAATTCGCACTAGCAGAGGATCTGGCCCCCAGAGTCCAATTCTGCGAGGTGGAAGTTGAAGGCACTCAGAACCTCACATAAGGTACTCAGCATGTTTCAAGATCATACCTGGGATCTATGGTCATGGCTAGCATGGCTCTGATCTGAGGAGAGACAAGAGTCAACGAGAGCTGCACCCAGTTACTCTGCAGCTGTCATTCCCACATCCTAAGTTACATTCAGTTGCTAACCACTGAAGGCTCAAAAAATTGGTGCAAGTTCTGATACTTGGCCATTTACACCTGACATGCAACTTACACTACTGTTTACATGACCACTGAATTTGGCCCAGAGACTTCTATGGGAGTTCCTTGCTGACTTCAGGCTATGTTCAGATGAATTTGGGCTATGGTGGGCCACTAACTCTGGTATAAGTGGATTTAAGGATTTCTTCCTTCCAACCAAAAATCATTTCAAGATTTTCTTGGATGTGCTGTACTTGAAGCTGAGGTGTGCCTTGATTTTCAAATTACAGGTATTTTTGCTCCCAAAAGTGTTTAGGCTAAAGCATTTGATGTGTTAAATTCCACTGAACGTCAAGATCACACCTAGGTCCCATAAAATATTTGAATGAGTGCCATGATTTTAAAGTACTTCAGTGCCACTTTGGAAAAAAAGGTAGTAAGGATCTTTTGGCCTTTCCAATCAAATGCCTGAAACACACTGCTGATTTTATTGACTTTAAAAGAAATACTTTATCATTTAATAATAGCAATAGATAAGACAGACAACCTGTAAATTTAAAGTCCTTATCCCTTACATTTCATACACATCATACATGCTTGAAAGATCAAATGTGTAACCTGTCATGTGCTTCTGGTCACTATATAAAATTATATCCCAATTTTAGCCATCAGAGCTTTGAGAACCAATTTACATTTCTGTATTCCATTGCAATGCAACTCTAAATACCACACATTATTTCTTTATTAATATATTGTTGTGGATGCATAATATTTGGGAATTTCCTTGCCTGCCCCTGCTCTCCTCTTTATTGCCCTTACATTGGGTACTGTTCATTTGAAGCAAATGTCACCCTTCCCCTGCACAAAGTTTTTTTTATAAGCAGGCCCTATATGTGTAACAATATGGAGTTTGGGGGTGAGAGGGTCTAACCTTAAACCAGGGGCAAGGTGCAGGACAGCCCTGCAGACTCCAATGACATAGCATTAGCCCTGGTCTGAAATTTGCTACAATTTCTGCACACCTACATGGGATTTCTGCCCACTGGAACTGTATAACTGCAGCACAGGTGGCCACATGCCCACCACTCACCAGGCTCACATACATCTGCCTCTCCATGATGGACCATTTGTGTCATAGAGTGCAACTCAGCTCCTTAGTGCAGAGGGTACAAAGCCCGTATCCTACATTCTGGGCATAGTTCATCCTGTGTGTTCCCTGTCATAGGGTGGCTGGCTCCTGTAAAAGAAGTAGGTCCAGTTCCCCTTTGCCAGGACAGGTGCTCCCATGTGGCCAATTAAGAGGGCAGGGTTATAAAGGATCAGTGAATACTACAGTGGGGGTAGTTTCAGTGAGTCAGAGCAGTGGGGTCAGTCAGGAAGGGTAGGTGAGAACTGCTAAAGCCAAGGGGACTCAGTGAGTTCTGAAAGGAAACATAATGTGATTCCTGGGAGAAGGCTGAAGAGCAGTTTGCTGTATGGTGTCCCAAGCAGCCAAGGAGCCGTGTCTGGAGAAGCTGAAGGTGGTAGAGCTGGCAGCAGCACGTGTTGCTTGCTTGTTCTAAGATGGAGAATTGGAGCCAAGCACTAGAGAGGGCTGAAGGCAGGGGACCAGCTGAGAAGCTTACCTGCTGACATCTCCAGGGTTGGACAGCTAGACTCAGAGGAACTGAGGGCTGGGGGAGTGAGGGATGCTCCCGGCAGACAGGCATTCCTGCTAGGATTGGGAAGAGGGTGGGGCTGCACTCCAGTTGGAAGGGTTGGGATGGCTGGCCTGGTACAAGGACAGAATGGGGATGACAGAGTCTGGGTGTGGTCAAAGGTGCTGGTATGTGGAGTGTCAATGGATGAGATGTCTTGAGTTTTAATGACTGCTTGCACTGGGGTGAAAAATGGACTGCATGTTTGGGCCTCTTGTTATGAACTACTTGGACTCTATTGTTGTAATAAACCAGCCCCAAGGAGGGGAAGTATAGCAACAAGAGATCCTAAAGTGAAGTTATTGTTACTACACAGAGGAAACTGAGGCTGGCATGCTCCTTGTGCTGTGGCTTCCTGCAGGAGGATGCTTTGGGCAGGGGTGCCCTATGACAATCCCTCTGCCCACTTGGAACAGCTCGGGTGCACTTTTATTAATATGTCTGAGAAGGTTCTGAAGTTAGCACAACTTTCAATAAGTTTTTTAGACAATAGACACCTCAGAAGAGAGCTGAAGAAATGGGATGGAGTGTCTTTAGCCTGTCCACACCATTGACTCATCCAGAGGCTCATGAGGTCACATAATAGTGGGGCAAATGTGAAGGGATGAGACAGGTCTGACAAGAATATGGTGCCATACCAGAGAGATGGTAATGAAGGGCTGTCGGTTTCCATTCCATTATACTACAACTACCTTTAAAAATGTCTTTAACTGGATTTAGGACTCCTAAAACAAATACCATTTACCGTAAATTGAAAATACTGTGTACCGGGGTGGCCAAACGGCGGCTTGAGAGCCATATGTGGCTCTTTTTCAGTTAAAGTGCGGCTCGCAGACCCTTCCCCACCCACCAGACTGGGGTGGGGGGTAAGCTCAGGGCTTCTGCCCTGCGGTAGGGTTAGGGGCTTCAGCCCCATGGGAGGCACCTGCCAGGGCTCGGGGCTTCAACAGGAGTGGGGCTGATGCCCTGAGCCCAGGCAGGTGCCTCCCGTGGGGCTGAAGCCCCTAACCCCCCACCCTGCCACAGGGCTGAAGCCCTGAGTCCTGGCAGGTGCACCCAGCTCTTGAACTTCAGTAGATTATCGTATGCAGCTCAGAGGGTGAGTAAATTGGGCCACCCCTGCATGTACTGTAGTGAGCTGTTGTTTTATTCTAACAAAGAATTACAGATTATTTACTTGTGCATTGTATCAGAAAGGACACAAACTTAAAAGGGAGGCAGAGTCTGAATTCTTTGCTGCACTAATCCTTTATGCAGTGGAGTTTGTAGTAAAATAGTGTCCTAATTTGATAAGGTCAGGGCCCCTTTGTGCTAGGTATTGTACAAACTCAGTGAGAAGCAGTGCCTGCCTTGAAACACTTAGAGTCCACATAAATAGATGAGACAGACAAACAGTGGGAGAGGAAACAGAGAGGTGATGTGTATTATCCCAAGTCACAGAGCAGGTCACTGCTGAGTTGAAAATAGAACTTGGGTCTCGTTGGGAATATCTGTACTACTAAAAGACCTGCAGCACTGGCCCAGGTCAGCTGATTCTGTCTCACAGGGCTCGGACTGCGGGGCTAAAAATTGCAGAATAGACGTTCAGGCTCAGCCTGGAGCCCAGGCTCTGAAACAACACAAGGGGGGTGGGTCTCCGAGTCCAGGTTCCAGCCCAACCCCAACATCTATGCTTCAATTTTTAGCCCTGTGAGGCCAAGTCATTTGATCTGGGCTCTGAGACTTGGTGCCGTGGGTTTTTTATTGCAATGTGGACGTACCCTTAAATTCCATTCCGATGTCCTATCCATTGGACCACAGCATCTCTGCATGCTAATAGCAAGAGCACCATGAGCTTTCCACTAGTGCACATATTCATGTGGGAAAGGATACAAACAACAAACACTCGGCCCTAGGATCATGGTGGATGCTATGAATGCATAAGCAAGAACCTTATTTCTAGAACTGGTGTCATAGTGTCCATAGCAGCTATAGCCGGTAGGCCAAATTCACACCAGTGTAGTTACCCTAAAGATGATTTACAGTCTCTGTCTCCATGCAATGCAACTGTATAGCCCCAATTTTTTGTTACAAGTTGATAAGCACAACTGAATGTCACTTGTCCCAAACTGGCTTCTAATGAATAATTTTTGTGGGAGGGGAGGGGGGGCAGTCAGGGTATTTAGTGATAAATATAAGAAGGATTTTGCGATTTGTTTACCTTCCCTAGCCATCTGGCACTTTTGCATTTCAGTAGCCGTGGACACTGAGAGAACAGTAGATAAAACAAAATAGTCCTATCTTATCAGGACCTGGAGAAATTTAACTCTGTATTTATAGGATTAACCAAGTCACTATAGCTCTTGTATGGCTTCCATCTTAATTAATGGTCATGTTCCTCAAAGCATTTCTTTGTTGCATGTTACTAAATAGAGCAGTCCTTTATCTCCTTTTAATTTGCTTTCACTGTGAACCAGTTGGCTGCAGCAATCCTGCCCCGCCTCAGTACTGGAGGTGCTGCTGATGGAGCAATGGAGACATAAAAGACATGTTTGTGCTGGGGGAAGAATCATTTTAACACATGGTAAAATTTCTAAAGCGCCTGAAGCCCTGGCCTTGTCTACACTAGAAAATTAGTTTAGCTACATCAGTCAGAGGTGTGAAAAATCCACCCACCTGAGCAGTATAGTTAAGCCGATCTAAGTCCCCATCTAAACAGCGCTAGGTCCCATTGACCTAGCAACAGCCTCTCAGTGAGGTTGGGCAGAGGCGACGCATGGGGGGGCATACAGGGTCAAGTGCCCCCCTCTCGATTGGTCTGCCGGGAGCGGGGAGGGAGAGGGGCTCTGTCCTTCTATCCCTGCACCTCTCCCGCGGCACGTTTGGCCCCACTCCCTGGCAGCCAGGTGGGAAGCAGGATAGACATGGCTGGGAGGCAGCCCCGGGCTGAGCATGCTGGTGGGGAAAGGTGGCTCCAGCTTGCTCGGCCCCTGTCCCCAGCAGCCGAGCCCAGGCAGGGAGTGGGCCACCGCTGCCTCCCAGCCAGGTTCTCTCAGGCAGAAGAGGCTCCGTCCTGCTCCCCGCCCCACTGCCAGGGCAAATGTGCCGGGAGGAGGCGCAGGGAGAGAAGGACAGAAACACCCTTTCCCCTCCACAGATAACGTGGGGTGGGGAAAGCGTGGTGGCCCCAGGCTGGCCACACGATGTGGGGGTCACTGGGCAAGGGAGACACGCAGGGCGGTTATGTGTCCTCCCCTTTAGATTGTAGACTCATAGACTCATAGACTCATAGACTTTAAGGTCAGAAGGGACCATTATGATCATCTAGTCTGACCCCCTGCATGCTGCAGGCCATAAAACCGTCCCTACCCCTTCCCTGGACTCTGCTGTTGAAGTCCCCAATCCTGTTTTAGGTGACTTCAATCGGCAGAGACCCTCCTGCTAGAGATCCCTGCCCCATGCTGCGGAGGAAGGCGAAAAACCTCCAGAGGCTCGGCCAATCTGCCCTGGAGGAAAATTCCTTCCCGACCCCAAAAATGGCGATCAGTCAGACCCCGAGCATATAGGCAAGAGTCACCAGCCTGACCCCTGTCAGCCATTATACGATTTACCTACCATTGTTTGGTTTTCCTTGACTACTATGCCCCCCACACCCCAGTATGGAGGCACCATTCTATACCGACAGGAGAATTCCTCCCGTCACTGGAGGTAGCTTCTACATTGCAGTACTGCAACAGCGCAGCTGTGCCGCTGTGGTGTTTTAAGTGTAGCCAAGCCCATTGTCTAGGAGAAAAGGTGCTTTTTCCTTCTTCAGACAACTCAGTGAAGTTAACTCTATTGAAAATTCCATTTAGTACTGTAAGCAGAGTCAGGATGAGCTCTACCCTGACATCTGGTGGTGAATTATGGCAAGTGTGGAAAAGAATTCCAGGGGCTGATCTTGTTTGCATAGGCACACCCACTTGCCTGGCATGAGACAACAGCAACTGATAGTGGTTACTTTGGATGGGGTGGATCCCCAGTTTCTCTGTTATTGGGGCAGGAGGAATAAAGTGTTGTTTCCCTGATTATGTGAATCAAGGACAATGAAACTGTTTTATGACAGAGTGTCTCACCATCACCTAAGTAGCACTCTCTAGACAAGGGACATGGGTTCCACAACCCACTGAATTTTGAGAAAGAGGATAGGGACAGGTATTTATACTTGATGGTATACCCCTGCCCCCATATTTGAGGGCTTGAGATACCCATTGTAGTATCTCCACTGTTGAATGTCAGAGCTAACTTTGATTCTATTAGGAGTCTAGTTACAGACTGCTGAGCTGAATTCACTTTGGGCTAATGGTGCACTAGCACTGGTGCTCCCCTACTATAAGCTGAAATGACAAAAGAGCTAAAGTTATTAAGAGCTGAGATCACTGAGTGCTGTGTTAACTAGTGGGGGAGCCTGAAACTATATTGCTAAGTGGCTGGTGGAGCAGTTTGCGGGGACGGCTGGAGGAGCAGCGAGCGGCGCGGAGCCTTGTGGGGACGGTTGGAGTGGCCCAAGGAACGATGAGCGGAGCTGTTTGCGAGGATGGCTGGAGCGACTCACAGGTCGGTGAGTGGAGCCATTTGCGGAGATGGCTGGAGCGGCTCACAAGATGGTGAGCGAAGCGAAGCAGCTCGAAGAGCAGAGCAGTTCGTGGGACGGCAGGAAGTGGACTGGCTCGTGGCGGAACCCCATGGAGAGACGGCTGGCCTCGGATCACGTAAGGTGCCCCTTAACACCCTGCGTGCCCCCCTGTTGCTCTGGGGCTGCACTGACCAGGGACAGAGACTTTGGGGGTTGTTGGACTTTTGGGACTTTGGGTGGTTGCTGGACCCAAGAGACTTTAGGGGTGTTGGACTTTGGGGACTCTGGGTGATTTTTGGGTTGCTGGATTCAAGAACCAAAGGGAAAGGACACAGCCCAATTTGCTGGGGTGGGTCTTTTGCTCATGGTTTGTGTTATGAATCCTGTTTGTGGTGTTTTTCCAATTTAATGCTGATGTCGTTTACCTCATGTTATTAAACATTTTCTGCTACACTCAGACTCCGTGCTTGCGAGAGGGGAAGTATTGCCTCTTAGAGGCGCCCAGGGGGTGGTAAGTAATTGTCCCAGGTCACTGGGTGGGGGCTCGAGCCGGTTTTGCATTGCGTTATTGAAATGGAACCCCTAGATACAGAACCCGGCCCTTGTTGCTGCCAACTTAGATGGGCAGAAGGGCTACAGTACCAATACAGAAACATTTTAACACTGGGAGGGTGATTAATCGTTGAAACAATTTACCAAGGGTCGTGATGGATTCTCCATCACTGGGACTTTTTAAATCAGGATTGGATGTTTTTGTAAAAGATCTGCCCTAGGAATTATTTGGGGGAAGTTTTATGGCCTGTGTTATACAGGAGATCAGACTAGATGATTACAGTTGTCCCTTCTGGCCTTGTAATTTGTGAGCATATGAAAACACCTAGGCTATAACTTGATGGGCTAAAATTGAATTATTGGTGTTAAACTGTGTCTAGGTTGGTGTTAAGTGGGGTTTTCAATCAAGTTAAACTAGCTTCTATTCTATATATGTTCTTGTATAGCTCTCAGCCCCAGTATCTGAGCACCTTCCAGGAGTGCTTTAAGTGATGTGACTAACATCTGTCATATACTGTTTAATCTCTCATCCCTTCCCTAACGGAAGAAGAGTTTGCAAGTAGAGTGTCTTGTTTTGGTAGGGTTTTGGTGTTTTTTTCTGGGGGCAGGGGGAGTGGGGCCTGGGTACAGTATATTAGTTATTGTTGGGGGGCTGTATGTGTACCCCCCTCTGGGGACATCACCTGTGGATGGTGCTGGTATGAACAAAAAGATGCACAGTTTATATTAACATAATCCTCTTCAAACAGGACTATGGTAACATGAACTAGGTACCTTTTAGTTCATGCTGGCAGCATCCACACAGGGCAGTTAGAGCACAACGTTTTGGTGTGCTCTGCAATCCATGCCCCCGTAATCCACACTGCAGCACCATACAGACAAGTCCTTTGTTCAGATAAGTGTTTTGTTGGTGAGTGCAGCATTTGTTCCTGGGGTTAATTCCTGCCTCTCCAACAGTTGTGGAAGGGAACCAAGGGGGGCTGGGCTTAGCTGGAGGCAAGTAGGGTTTACTAGGCACAGGACTTGGGATCCATTTAGCCAACCTCGGGCCGCCCCGTCACAATTGCAACAAAGGTGTGCTTTTTACATCAAGATAGATCAATCGCAATAGCTCTTGCTGTAAACTCCTAGTGGAGACAAGACACTGCAGTCTTCACCTCAATGGAACTAATCAAGGCTAGCCAGCTGTGGGGTGGACTTTGACTAGTTACACTGAGATAAAAACGACACATGTCGCATCTCCCCTGGAACTGTACATTGAAAAATAATTGTATGTTAAAAAAATAACCCACACTTTTTTGCAGTAAAGACATAGCCTCAATTATGGGGGGAAATCTTTTTTCCCCCTACTGCTCTAGACAAAGTTTAAATGATTTAGGAGCCTAAAGTCCCATTGATTTTCAAGTCACTTAAGCACTTCTGAAAATTTTACCTAAAGTCTCTTTGGCCTGGTGTACACTACAGAGTTAGGTTGATGTAAGTCTGGAAGCATCTACACTATAATGTTCTTCCTGCCAATGTAAGTCACCTGCTATGCCAACCTAATAACTACACCTCTGCGAGAAGCATATCACTTAGCTTGATGTAGTTAGGTCGACGCAGTGTCCATGTAGACATTCTGTTGCTTACATTACCTTACCCCTGCTCGGGGGTGACCACCGGAGCCCTGCGCTGACAGCTGGAGTTCCACAATGGCCTACTTATGTCAGTGCAAGCACTCCTGGTGAGGACATGCACCACTGGCAGAGAAGGAGCATAGTGTGGACATGAACAGCTGATTTAATTACTTCAGTGGCTGTACGTCAACCTAACTTAAGTCGACTTCATTTTGTAGTTGAAACATGTCCTTTCTATGCTGATGCTGTCTCTTTTAGTGTTTTGTTTTTCCTTGATTGATCTATTTGAGAAGGTGAAGGGGAAAGGGGAACTGGCTTCAAGATCAGTCACATAAAATGAGCACTTTTATAGACACACCAATCCCTTTCAATAAACCAGAGTATATAAAAGATACATCTGACTCACAATATTTGTTGACATTTTAAATTATGCACTTCCTGTTTCCAAAATTGGTCAGATCTGCCTCATCATGCTAACAGGGAGAGTAACAGTCAGTCAGATAAATATTAAAGCTGTCACTTATTTTAGACACTGACAGCAACTTTGACAAGTTACTTTCTTACCCACATCACAAGGTGTAATTTTAAGGTCATCTCATTCCAAATTACCAGATACTTTTTTTTTTTTTTAACTCATCACACAAGATGTACTGGACTTACCAGATATAGGCTCTGACCCCACAAACACTTATGCACATGCTCAACTTTAAGTATGTGAGTAGTCCAACCGACTTCAATAAAGAACTCTCATGCTTGATGTAGGATTGGATCCTGAAATCAGTGGCTTAACTGCATGATGAATTTGGGCCCTTGGGAGTTTTGACTGAGTTAGGACTTGACAGATCCTTTGAATTAAAAAAAAATAATAATTTGCCAGAGTATATCATTATTCAACTCATGTTTTATCTTATCTGTGTGGGAGCAAGAATTTGCCTCTAGTTATGAAATTTCACTGATCATGCTGTCTGTAAAGGTTAAAAAGTATTGTGGCGTATCAGACTGGTTCAGGTTGATTTACAAAGGTCTTTTGATGAGGATTGCAGCACTGTTTGGTTCTGCATGCTGTTGTATAAAACAATTATAATTGTATAGTTGCCCGTATATACCGATTTGTACTTAAAAAGTCTGCATGAAGATTATATTTTCAAGGGACTTCTATCTTCACAATCACTAGTAAAAACTGCTCAGGATGTGTTTACGCTAGAGTTATTAACCTCAGACTAATTGATCATCAGATCACATTTGTGGAGGCTAGTATGGACACTCCACAATATTTGTCACCTAGAACAAATGTCTGAGGTTTAGCCTGGGGTGATCTAGATACACTATATATACAGAGCTTTTCCTTATAGATCATCAGTTTGAATCCAAACATGGCCAAAAGTTGTGGCCTACAGGAAATACGCTTGAGTCCACTTCCTTGTAGGCATATGTCCCCCTCAAAAGAGGCCTTCATTGGCACTCTTAGCAAAAGGGATCAATGAATGGATGTCCAAACATACTGGGCTTTCCTCTTCTAGAGATAGTCCTTGCAGGCACAAGTAAGGTGCATTCATGGGGGGTGGGGGTGTATATAAGGAACACAGACACTTTAAAATCATAGAAGTGTAGGGCTGGAAGTGACCGTGAGGTAATGTAGTCCATTCCTCCCATGTGGAGGCAGGATTAAGCCATTTGCTTAACCTGTCCTTAAAAACCTCCAATGACAGGAATTCCACCGTATCCCTAGGTAACCTGTTCCAGTGCTTAACAATCCTTATAGTTAGAAAGTTCTTCTTAATATCTAACCTAAGTCTCCTTGGCAGCTAACTAAGCCAATTACAGTTTCTCCTACCCTCATTGCACATGGAGGGCAACTGATCACCATCCTCTTCATAACAACATTTTACATATTTCAAGACTGTTATGTCCCCCTCATCCTTTTACTCTCTAGAAGGAGCATGCGCAGTTCTTTCAACCTTCCTCATGGGTCATGTTTTCTAAACCTCTTACTTTTGTTGCTCTCCCCCAGACCCTAATTTGTTAACATTTTTCTTAAAGCACTGTGCCCAAAACTGGACACAATAGTCCAGCTGAAGTCTCACCATTGCTGAATAAAGCAAAACAATTATCTCCAGTGTCTTGCTTTAGCAGGAGCACCTTGCTCAGTTGATACCTCTCTGACCCTGCCAAATGAAAGGTTACTGTCTTGCAGGAACTTTTCCCCCAGTATGCCTTTCTGGGGCCGGGGCTTCTAAATTTGTAAACGGCAAACAGCTGCTGTTCGAAAGGGGTCATTTTGTAATTGCTCCTTCAGTTCTAGCTAGCAAATATTCTTATCACAGACTAGTGAGGAGGGCTTTAAACTAGGTTCACCGGGGGAAGGAGACCAAAGTCCTGAGGTAAGTGGGGAAATGGGATACTGGGCAGGAGAGTGCAAGAGGGGAGGACTCCTGTCTCAGACTGAGAAAGCGGGACAATTAGCGCGTTATCTTAAGTGCCTAGAAGCCTGGGAATGCAAGCAGGGAGAACTGGAAGTCCTGGCACAGTCAAGGAACTATGATGTGATTGGAATAACGGAGACTTGGTGGGATAACTCACATGACTGGAGTACTGCCATGGATGGATATAAACTGTTCAGGAAGGACAGGCAGGGCAGAAAAGGTGGGGGAGTTGCATTGTATGTAAGAGGAGTATGACTGCTCAGAGCTCCAGTATGAAACTGCAGAAAAACCTGAGAGTCTCTGGATTAAGTTTAGAAGAACAACAAGGGTGATGTGGTGGTGGGAGCCTGCTATAGACCACCAGACCAGGGGGATGAAGTGGACGAGGCTTTCTTCCGGCAACTAGCAGAAGTTACTAGATCACAGGCCCTGGTTCTCATGGGAGACTTTAATCACCCTGATATCTGCTGGGAGAGCAATACAGCGGTCCACAGATAATCCAAGAAGTTTTTGGAAAGTGTAGGGGACAATTTCCTGGTGCAAGTGCTGGAGGAACCAACTAGGGGCAGAGCTCTTCTAGACCTGCTACTCACAAACCGGGAAGAATTAGTAGGGGAATCAAAAGTGAATGGGAACCTGGGAGGCAGTGACCATGAGATGATTGAGTTCAGGATCCTGACACAAGGAAGAAAGGAGAGCAGCAGAATACAGACCCTGGACTTCAGAAAAGCAGACTTTGACTCCCTCAGGGAACTGATGAGCAGGATCCCCTGGGAGAATAACATGAGGGGGAAAGGAGTCCATGAGAGCTGGCCAGAAAGGGATCTAGGGTTATAGTGGACCACAAGCTAAATATGAGTCAACAGTGTGATGCTGTTGCAAAAAAAGCAAACATGATTCTGGGATGTATTAACAGATGAGTTGTGAACAAGACACGAGAAGTCATTCTTCCGCTCTACTCTGCTCTGGTTAGGCCTCAGCTGGAGTATTGTGTCCAGTTCTGGGCACCGCATTTCAAGAAAGATGTGGAGAAATTGGAAAGGGTCCAGAGAAGGGCAACAAGAATGATTAAAGGTCTTGAGAACATGACCTATGAAGGAAGGCTGAAAGAATTGGGTTTGTTTAGTTTGGAAAAGAGAAGACTGAGAGGGGACATGATAGCAGTTTTCAGGGATCTAAAAGGGTGTCATAAGGAGGAGGGAGAAAACTTGTTCACCTTAGCCTCTAAGGACAGAACAAGAAGCAATGGGCTTAAACTGCAGCAAGGGAGGTCTAGGTTGGACATTAGGAAAAAGTTCCTAACTGTCAGGGTGGTTAAACACTGGAATAAATTGCCTAGGGAGGTTGTGGAATCTCCATCTCTGGAGATATTTAAGAGTAGGTTAGATAAATGTCTATCAGGGATGGTCCAGACAGTATTTGGTCCTGCCGTGCGGGCAGGGGACTGGACTCGATGACCTCTCGAGGTCCCTTCCAGTCCTAGAATCTATGAATCTATTTTAAAGAATCCTTATTGAGGCTGCAGGAAAAAAACATCCTGATGTGTAGAAAAAATAGTAAATATGGCAGGTGACCAGCTTGGCTTAACAGTGAAATCCTTGCTGATCTTAAATGCAAAAAAGAAGCTTTCAAGAGGTGGAAGATTGGACAAATGACCAGGGAGGAGTATAAAAATATTGCTCAGGCATGCAGGAGTGAAATCAGGAAGGCCAAATCACACTTGGAGTTGCAGCTAGCAAGAGATGTTAAGAGTAACAAGAAGGGTTTCTTCAGGTATGTTAGCAACAAGAAGAAAGTCAAGGAAAGTGTGGGCCCCTTACTGAATGAGGGAGGCAACTTAGTGACAGAGGATGTGGAAAAAGCTAACGTACTCAATGCTTTTTTTGCCTCTGTCTTCACAAACAAGGTCAGCTCACAGACTGCTGCACTGGACAGCACAGTATGGGGCGGAGGTGACCAGTCCTCTGTGGAGAAGAAGTGGTTCGGGACTATTTAGAAAAACTGGACGAGCACAAGTCCATGGGGCTGGATGCGCTGCATCCAACGGTGCTAAAGGAGTTGGCGGATGTGATTGCAGAGCCATTATCTTTGAAAACTCATGGCGATCGGGGGAGGTCCTGGATGAGTGGAAAAAGGCTAATGCAGTGCCCATCTTTAAAAAAGGGAAGGAGGAGGATCCGGAGAACTACAGGCCAGTCAGCCTCACCTCAGTCCCTGGAAAAATCATGGAGCAGGTCCTCAAGGAATCAATTCTGAAGCACTTAGAGGAGAGGAAAGTGATCAGGAACAATCAGCATGGATTCACCAAGGGCAAGTCATGCCTGACTAACCTAATTGCCTTCTATGAGGAGATAACTGGATCTGTGGATGAGGGGAAAGCAGCAGATGTGTTATTCCTTGACTTTAGCAAAGCTTTTGATATGGTCTCCCACAGTATTCTTGCCAGCAAGTTAAAGAAGTATGGGCTGGATGAATGGACTATAAGGTGGATAGAAAGCTGGCTAGATCATCGGGCTCAATGGGTAGGGATCAACGGCTCCATGTCTAGTTGGCAGCCGGTATCAAGCGGAGTGCCCCAAGGGTCGGTCCTGGGGCTGGTTTTGTTCAATATCTTCATTAATGATCTGGAGGATGGCGTGGACTGCACTCTCAGCAAGTTTGCAGATGACACTAAATTGGGAGGAGTGGTAGATACGCTGGAGGGTAGGGATAGGATACAGAGGGACCTAGACAAATTAGAGGATTGGGCCAAAAAAAACCTGATGAGGTTCAACAAGGACAAGTGCAGAGTCCTGCACTTAGGATGGAAGAATCCCGTTCACTGTTACAGACTAGGGACCGAATGGCTAGGAAGCAGTTCTGCAGAAAAGGACCTAGGGGTTACAATGGATGAGAAGCTGGATATGAGTCAACAGTGTGCCCTTGTTGCCAGGAAGGCTAACGGCATTTTGGGTTGTATAAGTAGGGGCATTGCCAGCAGATTGAGGGACGTGATCATTCCCCTCTGTTCAACATTGGTGAGGCCTCATCTGGAGTACTGTGTCCAGTTTTGGGCCCCACACTACAAAAAGGATGTGGAAAAATTGGAAAGAGTCCAGCGGAGGGCAACAAAAATGATTAGGGGGCTGAAGCACGTGACTCATGAGGAGAGGCTGTGGAAATTGGGATTGTTTAGTCTGCAGAAGAGAAGAATGAGGGGGGATTTGATAGCTGCTTTCAACTACCTGAAAGGAGGTTCCAAAGAGGATGGATCTAGACTGTTCTCAGTGGTACCAGATGACAGAACAAGGAGTAATGGTCTCAAGTTGCAGTGGGGGAGGTTTAGGTTGGATATTAGGAAACACTATTTCAATAGGAGGGTGGTAAAGCACTGGAATGGGTTACCTAGGGAGGTGGTGGAATCTCCTTCCTTAGAGGTTTTTAAGGTCAGGCTTGACAAAGCCCTGGCTGGGATGATTTAGTTGGGAATTGGTCCTGCTTTGAGCAGGGGGTTGAACTAGATGATGTCCTGAGGTCCCTTCCAACCCTGATATTCTATACACTCAACAGGACTGCTAACTCAAGTTGTTATACCAATAGAATAAAAACCAGCAGGATCTTATTAAGAGGGATAAGGCAAAGATGCCACATTTATTGTAAATATACTGATAAAGCAAAAGATAAAAATAAACAACGTTGTTTGACTACTTATTTCTTATACATACATATATATATATATATATATAGAGAGAGAGAGAGAGAGAGAGATTCATTCACACAATCATTCATTTAAGTTCTGTATAGGTGTTATAGTTACCAGCCTAGAAGTTGCTCATGCCAAGTTACTGGCCAGGTATCTTGGTCATGAGGATGGAGCCGAGTCTGTGTCAGGTGCACCTGATGCTCCTGGAGGCTGGCAGCAGAACCAGAGACTCAAAGTCATCAGTCTTTAGAGTCCATTCTTATAGGAATTAGTTCCTATGTTAGTCTATGGGAGCTGTTTCATCCTGCTGTTGCTGACTCAATCAGCAGATGGCACATTCCTGTCCAAAGTGGCACATTCCTGGTGGCTCCACACTGTCCAAAGTTTGTGTTTCTCATCCTTCCAGGTGATGGGGTGGGTCCCAGTTTACCCTCCGGGGGTTTCTGGTCATCCACTTGACACATTCTTCGGCCGATGGATACTCCTTTTCTAGGCTGGCACCTCCCTAACCATCCATGTATATCAAGCATTCATCAGCATACATTCCATCCCTTAACCATATTTTAATTTACTGTCTCCACCACTTTCAGAGTGTGTGCTAATTCATTTGAGACTCCCGGCCCTTTAATCACAGAGGGTGGGAGTCTGTCCTAGGAGCCATTGAATGAAGTGAAAGTCACTTAACAGCTTATAGTGTTTGTTTACATTGTATCAATTACTTCAAGAACAAAGTCAGTTAACTTGTTTGTAAGTTTTACATAGTAGTAAAATATCTTTCACAGGATAGATATAATCAATGGTTTCTACAGACAGTAGCTTACAAGTTTTAACAGAAGACCCAAGAGATTTTTGTACTTGGTGAAACTGTTGGATTTTAAAGTGTGGGGGCCAAATTATGAGGGGGTCACTGTCACTTGGGGGAATCACTGTTAGTACCTTCTTTAATATCCCTGCATAATTAAAAACATCACCACCCTTAAGTTAAGGGTTTCTGAGTGGATTTGGACTGAAGTGAGGGACAACACTCAATTTATCTTTGCAGTTTTAGGTTATGTCTACACTAACACCTTTGTTGGTAAAACTTTTGTCTGTCAGGGGTGTGAAAAAACACACACACCCCAACTGGTGTGGACAGTGCTATGGCAGTGAGAGATGCTCTCCCACCAACATAGCTACTGCTGCAGATGGCAATTTATACCAAAACAAACCTTTCCCCCACTCCACAGTTTCTTCACCCCCTTGCCAGACTCAATAGTGCTTTCCAAAGCTTAGATCCTGCTTCCTGGTGTTTCCTCAAGCCGCTGCTCCTGAACCTCACTCTAGGTCATTCCAGCCAGACCTTTTCAACTGTCTGGTGTGGAGAACCCCTTTCCTTCTCTTCTTTGATCCT
The DNA here is from genome assembly GCF_027887155.1 of Malaclemys terrapin pileata. Taxonomy (NCBI): domain Eukaryota; kingdom Metazoa; phylum Chordata; order Testudines; family Emydidae; genus Malaclemys; species Malaclemys terrapin. The sequence goes on along the minus strand of NC_071508.1, from coordinate 143,997,031 downwards.
AGATCATCTCTGGATCCCTTATAGAAGTTTTCTTCTCTAGCTCCTTTAAGCAGGGAATATCTACTAAGCTCATTGTAGGAATCAACTACCAGACCTGTCCTTTCTCTGAGGGAGTTGGCTCTTATAGGAAGCCCACACACCCAGGCTACCATCAGGTTATCCTGGTCAACTGACAACTGCAGGCAGAGGCAACCTGGGGGGAAGGCATGAGGGGTCACATGCCCTCACAGATTTCTGCCAGGGTGGGAGTTGGCCTGAGCATGGCTGAGAGGGCTGTGCCTGGGAAAGGCACCAGCACCTAGTACTCCTGCTAGGAGACTCCTAGAGCAGGAAAAAAGACTAACGAATCATCTCAGACTGCAAAACCAAGCCCAAATCTATCCCTTGGTGCTAGATAACTAGGCACAGGCATGGCTGTGCCCAACTCCTGTAACACTCTTCACCTACATTAGGAGAAAGGTTGAATTTAGATTAATTTTAACTAGAATGTTAGCTAAACCCAGCCTAAACTAACCACTTTTTCTAGTCTTGACAAAGCCTAGGACTGTAATTACTTCCAAGAATCATAAAGCAACAAATCTTTCTCTGAGTTACAGCCTAAAGCTATCACAAGCAGTGCAGTAACTGCAGGAATGATATAAATAGGAGCTAAAGAGCAACACAATCAAACTGGAAAATACAATTTTTAAGGTATTTGTCAGTATTCTCATAGCCCTATGGTTAGGGCACTCACCTGGGATGTGAGTGCCACAGATTTGAATCCCCACCCCCTGCTTTGGGGCAGAGACTTGAACTCACATGTTCTAGGTTAGTACCTAACCAGCTGGGGAGGGGGAGGGTTTGCTCTCAGTCTTTCCTGCTGAAGCTGTCCCACTTTGTATGAATCATTCAGTATGTATGGGAGTAAGACGCTGAAGCTGACTCTCCTTCTACTTAACCACCAAGCTATAGAGCTAACCTCTGGCTTGCTCTCTCTAGTCCAATGAATATTTAATTATTTATACAAAGTGCCAGGTAGGGGGGGAGAGTAAAATCCCTGGGTCTCTCAATGCCTAACACTAAGATGGTAGTGAGTGCCCCGTGTCTTGCTTGGCCTGGGGCGGCAAGCAGATGTTTCTCAGTGTGTGTAGTGGGCTGGCACCCCTATGGCTGCCAGTGCATGACTATGTGTTTGTGTGTGTGTGTGTGTGTGTCCACTGAGGCTCCCGGTGCCTGGCACGGGGTGGGTGGCTGGGACTAATAGTTCCCGGTGCCTAGCACGGGTGTGTGTGAGATTTCTCCCAGTGCCTGACACGGGGGGATTGGCAGTTCCCGGTGCCTGGCGCTGGGGGGCCGGAGGGGGCCAGCGTCCCCCCGAGGCTCCCGGTCGGTGCCTGGCGCTGGGGGGCCGCAGTTCCCGGTGCCTGGCGCTGGGGGGCGGGAGGGGGCCGGTGTCCCCCCGAGGCTCCCGGTCGGTGCCTGGCGCTGGGGGGCGGGAGGGGGCCGGTGTCCCCCCCGAGGCTCCCGGTCGGTGCCTGGCGCTGGGGGGCGGGAGGGGGCCGGCGTCCCCCCGAGGCTCCCGGTCGGTGCCTGGCGCTGGGGGGCGGGAGGGGGCCGGTGTCCCCCCCGAGGCTCCCGGTCGGTGCCTGGCGCTGGAGGGTGGGAGGGGGCCGGCGTCCCCCCGAGGCTCCCGGTCGGTGCCTGGCGCTGGGGGGCCGCAGTTCCCGGTGCCTGGCGCTGGGGGGCGGGAGGGGGCCGGCGTCCCCCCGAGGCTCCCGGTCGGTGCCTGGCGCTGGGGGGCGGGAGGGGGCCGGCGTCCCCCCGAGGCTCCCGGTCGGTGCCTGGCGCTGGGGGGCGGGAGGGGGCCGGTGTCCCCCCCGAGGCTCCCGGTCGGTGCCTGGCGCTGGGGGGCCGCAGTTCCCGGTGCCTGGCGCTGGGAGGCGGGAGGGGGAGCTGCCTGGGCCCAGCTCTGCGGCGCCGGCTCCGCCCCGGGCCCGGATTGGCGAGGCCGCGGCGGCTCCACCCCGAACAAGTTGGCTCCGCTGGGGGGGATCCGGCTGCGCCGAGCGACCGGGGTCTCCTGAGCCTCCCGCTCGCCACCGGCTCCGGGACCCCCGCTGCTCTGGGACCCAGGCGGGCCCGCGCTCTGGACCCGGTAGGGCCGCGGCTCGGGGGAGGGGCCCGGGTCCTGCGCCGCCCCGGGAGCGGGGGCTCGGAGCGCCGGGGCGGCCGGGCAGGTGGGTCCCGCTCGGGAGGCTGAAGGGGGGATCCCGGCGTGGGGCCCACCCGGCCGGGCGGGCGCTGGAGAGGGGGCCGCGAGCAGGCCCTGGACGCAGCCGCGGTCTTTCCTGCCCGGCCGCGGTGGCGCTGGGGCCGGGAGGGGGCTGCGTCTGCGAGGGCGGTCGGGCCGGAGCCAAACGCCAGGCAGCGGCAACCGGGCCTGGTTTGCCCGCCGCGGGCAGGAGTGGCAGGGGCGCGGGCCCCCCTGGCTGACTCCCCTCTATGCAGCTCGAGACCAGGGGGGCCCTCTCCCCACAACAGCCCCCCATCGGGCTCTCTCCCTCTGCGGCCGTGGGGCTGGGGCAGCCCCCCATCAGGCTCCCTTTTCCCCCTTCTCTGCTGCAGCCATGGGCACCGGGCGCTCTTGCAGGGTGTGCCATTGCCCCCCCGCTGCGGGGATATGGATGGGGCACCCCTTTATCGGGCTCCCTGTCCCCCAGCGCTGGTGGGGCTCGCGTACCCTTCTTTGCATTTAAAGGGTGCTTCACGTTATCGGTCTACAACACACTCTTTGTCCCTTCATAGAGGAGCCACCCCCCTGCAGAAGGTTTGATGTGGCTAGGACACCCGCAGCCCTTATAGGGGCTCACTTCCCTTCTCTATTGCTGGGATGCCCCCTCCGTAGGGCTTCCTGCTTTATCCTCTTCCTGCTGCAGTTATAGTGGGGCTGGGAGGACAGGTATATGATGCTTTGGCTTCAGCTGTAGTGAAGTTATAATGTAGTGGGTAATGCCATCAGGCTGTGCCTGTGACTTCATTACTCTCTGCAGTAGAATAAGATGGGTCTGTGTGCCATGTCCTATAAAATTGGTAAATCTTTAACATACCTATGTGCAACATAAAAGGATTGAGTCTTTTAAAGGAACACTGCCAACAGGAAATCGAATCAACTTTTAAAAGAGAGTTAAAGTTTTATACCTGTCCAGAGTTTCCTGGCCAGTTTCTGTGGTTTTACCATCCCATTTTTCTGAGTGTTTTTTCTCTCTCCCCCCTGTTGCCTTGTGAAACCCCCAAAGAAGTTGTTGTGAAGCTGAATCCAAACTGCAATCCAAACAATGGAACTCTATTCACTATTAAAAATAGTCTAGTTGTTACTTGTACCAATATGTGCTCAGATGGGAATTGTATAATAACTCAAATAAAAGGTTAAAAATACGGTTCTAGTGGATGTGATATTTTTATCCAGATGATATTGTCCCTTCAAGGTTGCACCTGAAACAACGAGTTGTAGCTTTTTGTTTAACAAAATAAAACCTAGTTTCTTCTTTACACTAAGCCCTGGTCTACATTACAGAGTTAGGTTTATGCAAGGCAGCTTACAGAGTTCTGCTTTGAGCAGTGGGTTGGACTAGATGACCTCCTGAGGTCCCTTCCAACCCTGACGTTCTATGACCTAACTCTGTACATTTCTACACTAAAATGTTGCTCCTGCTGATGTAACTTACACGCTACATCGACTTAATAACTCATCCTCCATGAGAGGCGAAGTGCTTAGGTCGATGCAGCGTCAGTGTAGACGCTGCGTTGCTTACATTGATTGTTGCTAGCTTTCAGAAGCCGTCCCATAATGCCCCACACTGACAGTTAAATTGGTGCAAATGCTCCCGGTGAGGATGTGCACTGTCAACACAAGGAGCGTAGTGTGGACGTGTAAAACGATTTAATTACTGCGGTGGCAGTTGATGTAACTTAGGTCAACATAATTTTGTAGTGTAGACATACCCTAATTGTATGGTGAGACATGCATATATTAGTCTCTATAATGGGAGTAATAACTCTCTCTGAGTGTGGCAAGGTTTAATGAATATTTGTGGAGCTCTTTTTGGTCCTTGGATGAAAGGTTCTATATAAACCCTTATTGTTATATTTGGGTTCCCTTCTGATATCCTTATAGGAAAACACTAAACACTGTGGTGGCCACAGTTGCTTTGGGAGTCCAAAGTCTAAACTTCATAAACGTCTGTGGGTGTGCTAATGTTACTGCTTAACACCATGGCAGAAATACTGCTGTACTCTTTCTTTGCTAAGTGTGTACTCGGAGTCTAGGCAGTGTGTCTGGATGAATGAAATGATATTGGTTAAATTTGAGTTCTGTGGTCATTTGTGACCAAATTAATCCAGGGTGTAACTATTAACTTCATTGAAGTTGGAGTAGGGATATATTTGGCCCTTGGAATCTTTCAGTGTTTTGCTTCCTCCTCAATAAATGGCTAATCCTTTGCTTCAGGGACTGGGAGTGTTTTGAATGCTGTGTGTTCAGCCCTGATGGGAGGGGGAAGGGAGTGCCTTGTGTTGCTTTCCAACTGCTACATGCCTTCTCTATGGCTTAATGAAAGAGCCTCATTGACTGGTTTTGGGAGGTAATGTGTCCCGCTCTCTGCTTGAAAGGTAAATTTGTCAGAAACCAGGGCCTTTTGAGGGAAAGAGGAGGACTGTCCAGAAGGTGATTGATGCCTTATCAAAAGCAGGTGGATAACAAAGACAATGTCTGTTAATTGAGTAACACTTTTGAAATTGCCCTTTTTAATGACATGCACTTAATAACTAGAAGTTGCATTTTAATATGGCTGATAAATTGAGAGCTTCTGATTTGATTTAATACCAGGGACTAGTCCTCAGATATTTTTCCATGCTCTGTGACTGAGTTGGTTCTTTCATATGTGACTAGAGAATTATTAAAAATAATTCAAATGCACAGACTGTGTATTGTTAAAGGTAGGTGAAACATTAAGATCTATTTTTGCATCAGTTCAGCTATGAAAGGGATTGTGAACATATGGAGACAACTTGTCGAGCATTGAGATGCAATAGTATGTTTTATTTTCTCAAGGGTATAAAATTATTTTTGCATATTTTATGATTTAGGGAGCATATTGCAATGACCTGCTAATGTGTACCATAGTGTTCCACTGGATAGAATGAGAACGGCTTAATTAACTGTTAGTGATAAAAGCTTATGTTATGATATTTGCCTCTAGTTCAAGTGCTAGGAGGTTTTGTGCATCTGGAGCAGGAAGAATAGAGTTCTGTCTTTGCAGTTGCTGTGAGTTCTGAGTGGCTGTGTACTGTAGAAACAGCCATGAAGTTCTGGGTGGCAACAGATTTGTTACAAAGTACTGGCCTTAGTTTCTTAGTTTTGCATTCCTTTGTGGCTGACATTTTAGCATAATTCTCAAAGTAGCACAATTGTAATAGTGGACAAGTAGCACAGGATTCAGTGTTCTACTGGTCCCCGTTTTCCTCCCTACCCCCCCAAAAAATATTGTTGTGTGGATGTAAATATATTCAAACTGCAGATTAGGTAGCTGGATCCAACCAAAATATCATTGTTGTGGGGTTTTTTTTTTTGGTAAGGAGTCTTGCAAAGATTGCTATTAAAAAGCAACCATCAATAAGACACATTTATAGCGGAGTCTGTTACCAAAGCCCATGATTCAAGGATAGAGCAGCGTCGAAAACTCGCATATCTCCAGTTAATAATTAAATGTATATATTTTCCCAAAACGTCTTCTATACAAATACACAAAACAGTTTTGTTCATGCCTAAGACAATTTATGGCGTTTCTGGTCACTTCATTTAATGTTCAAGTCTTTAGAAATGGATTTTGGCTTGCAAAACGAGGAAACTTGTCTGTAACCTTCAAGGTAGCTTTCACTAACATTATGTGCTGTACAAAAACCTGTGGATTTATTTTTGCTGTATACAGTAGTGAAATTGAAACGTGTTTAAAAACACCATTTTGAGCCTTTTTGCTCAGCTTTAATGTTCAAAGATTAGTGCAGCTGAGACATACTCATTTTTGAGAATATTGCTCTTGTTAAAACATGATTAATGAGATTAGGAGAGCTGCCACACTTAACAGAATCTGGCTGTAGTTGTGGAATTAGCATATGTTTCTTTTCTTCCTCCCTCTGTCATTTCCCCCAAAGAATCTTACCTCTTTCTTTTGTGGTAGGGGAAAAATCTGCTGTACCATTTGCTATTCCTACTGTCCATGTGATTACAAAATTAATCCTCACACACACTCACTTTTCTCTGAAGTTCAACCATCTCTTTCAGTGGGCATTCTAGTGACCACTAAATACTGCTTGAAGAGTGAAAACATACTAGTCTTAGGCCTTGGCTACACTTACCAGCTAGTTCGACGGCTGGAAATCGAAGTTCTGGGTTCGACTTATCGCGTCTAGTCTGGACGCGATAAGTCGAACCCGGAAGTGCTTGCCGTCGACTGCGGTACTCCAGCTCGGCGAGAGGAGTACCGCGGAGTCGACGGGGGAGCCTGCCTGCCGCGTGTGGACCAAGGTAAGTTCGAACTAAGGTACTTCGACTTCAGCTACGTTATTCACGTAGCTGAAGTTGCGTACCTTAGTTCGAATTAGGGGGGGTAGTGTAGACCAAGCCTTAGGCCTTGGCTACACTTACCAGCTAGTTCGACGGCTGGAAATCGAAGTTCTGGGTTCGACTTATCGCATCTAGTCTGGACGCGATAAGTCGAACCCGGAAGTGCTTGCCGTCGACTGCGGTACTCCAGCTCGGTGAGAGGAGTACCGCGGAGTCGACGGGGGAGCCTGCCTGCCGAGTGTGGACCAAGGTAAGTTCGAACTAAGGTACTTCGACTTCAGCTACGTTATTCACGTAGCTGAAGTTGCGTACCTTAGTTCGAATTAGGGGGGTAGTGTAGACCAAGCCTTAGATGCTCTTCAGGAGTAACACTAAGTGACATTATCTTACACAGAAATGTTAGAGCTGATTGGAACCAGATAACTTGGGGAAAACTAAAATATTGAATGTAATGCTTTTTATATCAGGAGAATTAAAAAAAATCAACAAATGCAGTGTCTGCAGTTAGTTGTAAAGTAATGGATTCAGGTGATCTTGAAATTGAATTTCTGCCAGGGAAAATCTTGCTGTTCTAATTTATTACTCTATACTCCTGTTTGTAGGGCTTAGAAGCTAATGAATGCTTGCTTTGCTGGGAGCCAGGAGAACATTAGTGATTAAAAATTCAGCAGGTGCTGTGGTTCACTTAACTACTTATTCTTTCATCATTTAGGTCATAGACTCTTGTGTGTGGTATCTAGTTTTTTCATTCTTAAAAGTCAAATTCTTTTGTGCAAACTGTCATAGTGTTGATATAACCGATTTGTTAAGAACTGCTTTATGCAGAGTGAGTTATTCAGTATTATTCTCAAGCTTCCCCATAGCTTTGGGAATCTCCTTTTTATTTCTCAGCTACTGTTCCCTTTCTCTCTCTTCTCTTCCTCCCCCCCCCCGGCCCCCTCCCCCCCAGGCAGACCCTCATTCCTGTAGCTTCTCTGACTTTGGAAATCCAGTGCTTTCTGTTGGTTGAATTGAGATAAGTGCGCCCCACTGTCCAGCAATTAAGTATGAGACGTACATAGTCTCAAGGATCCTCACTTGAATTCATTGTCTGAAGCAGCATTTTTATATGCAAATGCTCTTATTGTTTCAGGCAAGATTTTTAAGTCTGAAGATAAAAGCCACTCAGAAAAATTCTGTCAGTATTATTTTATCCAGTATGCAGTTTACCTGGTCTGTTAATATTCATGATTCTAGTTTTTGCTCAGTATGTTTTTTAATTTATGACTTCTGTCTTGGGGTCTTTTTACTAGAAGACTTTATTTAAATATGGAATCCTCTTCTGGACTACATGAAGTCACTTAACCCATCTTGAAATGTGTAGATTGTGTTGCAGTTTGTTTCCACTTCCTTTAACACCTCCCCTTCTATTTCTTGTTTCATGGGTATTGGTAAAAGGTGAAAAAACATGTTTTGTAGTAGATGCATCATCTTCTCTCAGAGGGGGTTGGATTCTGAAACTGTAGCTTACCAACTTCTTTTGCTGCATCTGTCGCTATTCTTATAACTGGAAAAAAATAAAACCAAATCAAAATAAGTCTGCCTTAAGCTAGGCTGTCCGTTAAGGAGGGTCTGCCTTCATTACATAAGTAATACTCAAGATGTTCTAGAATTGTTAGCAATAGCAATACAAGAGAGTGACTAACTGGGTTATATGCAAGATGGGTGGAGTACAAAAGTGCATCCAGGTGACATAATATATTCATATCCCTTACTGCGTGAAATCTGCATTTTTACCAATTAACATAACATTTCACAATCTCTTATTTCATATATAATGTTGATAAGGAATACTGCTTGTTATATATAGATTACAGATGCAGAGTTTGTTCTTTGAGTCGATGTGGATTGTTTCACCTAACTATCCTCTTTTAAAAGATGGATGAGAGAATGTCTTTTATTGAGCCAACTTCTGTTGGTAAGAGAGACAAGCTTTTGAGCTTACAGAGTACTCTTCTTCAGGTGACCTTCAGCTCTGTGTGAACTTGAAAGCTTGTCTCGGAGAAATAGAATTCAGGATGTAGAATGTAGAGCAAGTATCTTGATCAAGGTCATGAAGAAAGTGGCAGTCATCATCCAAAGCAGTGCCACAGAAGGGCTGTTGAGGGGCTTTTGGCTTAAAAGAAGGCTGTATAATGTAAGGTGGTGAGGCAACAGTGATGGATCAGTAGTGAGACTGAAGACCTCAAGTTAAAAAACATAGTTAGAGGACCAAAAAAGTGCCATCATGGCAAAACAACAAAGTAAAAGAAGTAGCTAGAGGCAAAAAGGCATCCTTTAAAAACTGAAAGTTAAATCCTATTGAGGAAAATAGAAAGGAGCATAAACTCTGGCAAGTCAAGTGCAAAAGTATAATTTAGCAAGCCAAAAAAGAAGTTGAAGAACAACTAGCTAAAGAACTCAAAAAACAAACAAAAAAAACCCCCAGCATTTTTTTTTTTAACATACATGAGAAGGAGGAAGCCTGCTAAACAATCAATGGGGCCATTGGATGATCGCGGTGCTAAAGGAGCACTCAAGAATGATAAGGCCATTGCGGAGAAACTAAATGAATTCTTTGCATCCATCTTCACTGCAGAGGATGTGAGGGAGATTCCCACACCTGAGCCATCCTTTTTAGGTGATGAATCTGAGGCACTGTTCCAGATTGAGGTGGTGTTGGGGGAGGTTTGGGAACAAATTGTTGAATTAAACAGTAATAAGTCACCAGGACCAGATGGTATTCACCCAGGAGTTCTGAAAGAACTCAAATGTGAAATTGCAGAACTACTAACTGTGGTGTGTAACCTATCATTTAAATCGGCTTCTGTACCACATGACTGGATGATAGCTAATGTGACACCAATTTTAAAAAAAAACCTCCAGAGGCGATCCTGGTAATTACAGGCCGGTAAGCCTAACTTCAGTACCAGACAAATTGGTTGAAACTCCTGTAAAGAACAGAATTATCAGACACATAGATGAATGCTATTTGTTGGTGAAGAGTCAACATGGCTTTTGTAAAGGGAAATCATGCCTCATCAATCTATTAAAATTCTTTGAGGGGGATCAACAAGCATGTGGACAAGGGGGATCCAGTGGATATAGTGTACTTAGACTTTCAAAAAGCCTTTGACAAGGTCCCTCAATCTAAGTAAACAGTCATGGGAAGGTCCTCTCATGGATCAGTAACTGTTAAAAGATAAGAAACAAAAAGTAGGAATAAAGGGTCAGTTTTCAGAATGCAGAGAGGTAAATAGTTCCTCCTGGAGTCTGTACTGGAACAAGTACATTCTTTTTCTTATGTTAAGTGCTGTTCAACATATTCATAAATTATCTGTAAAAAGGGGTAAACAGGTGGCAAAATTTGCAGATGATACAAAACTAGTTAAGATAGTTAAGTCCAAAACAGACTGCAAAGAGTTACAAAGGGATCTCACAAAACTGGGTGACTGGGCAACAAAATGGCAGGTGAAATTCAATGCTGATAAATGCAAAGTAATGCACATTGGCAAACATAATCCCAACTATACATACAAAGTGATGGGATCTAAATTAGCTGTTACCACTCATGAAAGAGCTCTTGGAGTCGTGAATAGTTCTCTGAAAACATCAGCTCAATGCACAACAGCAGTCAAGCTAACAATGTTAGGACCATTAGGAAAGGGATAGATAATAAGACAGAAAATATCATCATGCCTTTATAAATCCACGGCATGCCCACATCTTGAATACTGCATGCAGATCTGATTGCCGCATCTAAAAAAAGATATACACCTCTACCCCGATATAACGCGACCCGATATAACACGAATTCGGATATAACACAGTAAAGCAGCGCTCAGGGGGTGGGGGGAGAGGGGCTGTGCACTCCGGCCGATCAAAGCAAGTTTGATATAACGCGGATTCACCTATAACGCAGTAAGATTTTTTGGTTCCCGAGGACAGCGTTATATCAGGGTAGACGTGTTTTTGAATTGGAAAAGGTACGGAGAAGGGCAACAAGAATGATCATGGGTATGGAACAGCTTCTGTATGAGGAGAGATTAAAAAGGCTGGGACTTTTATCTTGGAAAAGAGTCAGCTAAAGGTGGAGATGATACCAGTCTATAAAATCTTGACTGGTGTGGAGAAAGTGAATAAAGAAATGTTATGTGAAGGAGTAAATAACCCAAGAATTAGGGGTCACCCAATGAAATTAATAGGCAGCATGTTTAAAACAAACAAAAGGAAATACTACTTCACACAATGCACAGTCAACCTGTGGAACTCCTTGCTGGGGATGATGTGAAGGCCAAAGCTGTAACAGGGTTAAAAAAAAAAAGGAAAGTTAGTGGAGGATAAGTCCATCAATGGCTATTAGCCAGGATGTCCCTAGCCTCTGTTTGCCAGAAACGGGGAGTGGACGATGGATGGATCACTGAATGATTGCCTGTCTTATTCATTCCCTCTGAAGCATCTGGCATTGGTCACTGTCGGAAGACAGGATACTGGGTTAGATTGACCATTGGTCTGACCCGGTATAGCTGTTCTTATGTTCTTAGACTTTGAAGATTCTTTGAAGTTGTGCACTGAATCTAGAATACACAACAGAGACCTCTCTGAAAACCAGTTTTGGAAGAGTAATGGTGACTTTCAGCTTCAGGGTTTTAGCTATCTGGATTTCTCTTCAGATGTATTGTTTATATACTCCCATCTAGGGTGACCAGATATCCCGATTTTTGGGTCTTTTTCTTATATAGGCTCCTGTTACTCCCCACCCCCTGTCTTGATTTTTCACACTTGCTGTCTGGTCACCCTACTCCCGTCCTAATCAGCAGTGTGAGAGGATGTTTCTAATCAGGGCAACCATCTTTCTTTGAAGAAGCCTGATTGGACAAAGTTAACGTATTTAATACTCATTGCTGACAGCGCTTGTTCCAGTTAACCTGTCCATAGATAAATATTGTAAGTGGATATCTCGGGTACACCTGAAAATCTTCCTTTTCCACCTTTCTAAACATCTCGTACAGATTAGGTTTGGCATGTTCAAGATATTGTATACCATACTCAGCAAAACTGACATTCAGGGTAATATGTTTAATACTGCAAAATAATTTCACATACAGCTGACTCAGTCTGCAGGAAGTATGAGGGACAAACTAACTTCATCACTTTGTTGGGATCTGATTACGGTGTATGAAATTAACAAATTTGCATTTTTTTGGCAAGCCTAAGCAACAGGCATGTAATTGAGAATTTTGTTACCTTCAGACATTCCTAGCAGCTCTGAACTATTTTTGGCTTGGCTTGTGATTTGTGCTTAGAATTTTACTAGCTTTTAATTAAGGAAGTGCGCTAAGATGTCTTTTTTTTCTCTCAGCAGCTATTACTGTATAGTGAAGACCAATATAAATACAAAGACTCTCTCTAGAAAAAAGTGTCCAATAGCTAAAATACAAAAATGGATAAATCCAAACATAATATACAATTTAAAGTGTGTGGTGTAAAGTTAGGTCTTTTTAAAGGTGAACTGCAAAATGTTTTAAAAAACCAGAATTGTGCTTTTTTTGTCTTTGAAGTACTGTATGAAGAAGGCCTGAAATATTTTTATAAAAAGCAGTTTTGATTTTCTGCTCATCTCTTTAACCTTGGGAATATGGAGTGTGTCAAGTCTGGTCTTCCTTGGTTTTGCTGGAGGACTTTCTAGGGCAGGGGTTCTTAGACTTTTGTACTGTACATAGCAAATCTCTGAGTGTGACCCCCCCCCTTTATACATTAAAAACACTTTTTAATATATTTAACACCATTATAAATGCTGTAGGCAAAGCGGGGTTCGGGGTGGAGACTGACAGCTCACGACTCCCCCCCCATGTAATAACCTCGTGACCCCCTGAGGGGTCCCAACCCCCAGTTTGAGAACCCCTGTTCTAGGGCATCTCTGATCATGTGTATTGTGAGCTTTTGCAGTATAAAGGGTTTGGTGTATTGGATCCCTATTAAAGATATCCTTTCTCCAAAACATTCAATTAGGGCTTGTCTACACAGAGACACTCAGGAAAGTTAAGGTGAATTAATTTTTAAATTATGCACATTGACTTCACACTTTTAGCCTTAACTTTCCCGAAGATATGTCTACACTAGAAACACTACAGCTGCAGTGCTGTGGTGTAAATGCTTATTACTGTGATGAAAGAGGTTCTTCCTGCGGTAGTAAATCCTCCTCTCTGAGGGCTTGTTTCCGCTTATCGTGGATTGATGCTGCAGCGATCGATACACCGGGGGTCGATTTAGTGGGTCTAGTGAAGAAGACCCACTAAATCGACTGCCGATCGCTCTCCCGTTGACTCCGGTACGACACCAGAACGAGAAGCATAAGGTAAGTCGACAGTAGAAACTCTTCCCGCGACCCAGTGCGGTGTGGACACAGCGATAAGTCGACCTAAAGTATGTCGACTCCAGCTATGTTGTTCACGTAGCTGGAGTTGCGTAACTTAGGTCTAATTTACTCCGTAGTGTAGACCTGCCCGAAGAGATGATAGCTAGGTTGATGGAAGAATTATTCCATTGGACCTAGTGGTGTCTACACCGAGGCTTAGGTTGGCTTAACTAAATCTCTTGGAGGAGTGAATTTTTCACACACTGAGCAACTTAGCTAGCTTGACCTAACTTTATAGTGTATACCAGCCCTTAGTGTCTTCTGTAGACATAGCAACGACGACTAAGGCCAACATTTACTCAACTTCAGGGTATTTTGTTTTTCAAGAAGCCTGCTGAAAATTCCTTCCCATTTCAATTGCTCGGCTTTTGGTTTTGTGATGTGCTCAATCTCACTTGTTCGCTGGTGGTTATGGAGTCTTTCAGGTTGGACGGAGCCATGATGCAGGAAAAAAATGCAGAAAACTTGTTTTTTAGTGTGGGAAGGGATGAAAATCAATTAGTTTATTGGAAATGCTTGTATATTAACTAGTCGTCTCTTTGACACCAGGGTCTCAAAATAATTAAAATATAACGTATATTTTTTCTGTTATGTTTTTAGCCTGGCTCTTTTCTTAGTAACCTGGTAGCAAGCTTACTTTTTCCTTACTCTTAATCACCGGGTCAAGGATTTTATTCAAGTAACTTGTGCTTTACAGAATTTCATTTTTTTTCTTTTTTCCCCCTCTTGATATTTTTATCTTAACCACTTAAAATTTGTGCCATGGGATGAAGTTAGTTGCGCAGCTTGACTATTTTTTAGTTCACTGTTAGCTTGGCAGAATGCCAAATGTGAAATCTTGTTCATAGTGATTTCTCTATGGTTAGATATTTTTTCCCTGTGTCTGCATGTTAACATATTTCAAAAGAAAATAGCATTTTTAAATTTAGATTTTGCATTTCCCTGCTGCTGATCTGTTGAGGATGGGAGTTTGCTCAGCAAATTAGCATCTGGGAGTCCTTTTTGATCTGCTGCCGCTTCCAGAATTTAGGTAGCACTGGAAATCAGGAGCACCGCCTTCTATCTGCATCTAGCTAGGCATAGTGAGTGCTTTTGTTGGATCTAGACCTCACCGTTGTAACCAATGTCTCTTTGTGCCTCTGGAAGTGGAGGATATAGCCTCCCAATTCAATGGGTGCACACACTGCCACCTCTTCCGTGCTGTGCCAAGGAGGCAGGGCTGTCCTTAGGATTTATGGGGCCCTATACAGTATTATTAAACTGGTGCCCCTATGCCCAACGGCAGCCCGGGCTCGCATGTGTATTTTAGATAAGGAGGGGTCTTTTGAAGGATTTGTTTAAAAAACCATATGTCTGATGATCAAAGCATTTAAGGCTAAAGATGAATACTCAGATTGTGCATCTAAAAAATCTATGCAAGGATTTTGTAGAGATGTAATTTTATAATCTTCAGCAACACACTAATGAAATATTTTAAAGCAAATGTTAAACTAAGGTCCTGTAGACTAACATGTTCTGAGTAAATATTACAGTAATGCACAACAGTAAATTCAGAAACTGACAGTATGGGGCGGGGAGGGGGCTTGGCAAATGCCTGTTAAATGGCTTCATTACACCTTGAATGGCTCTTTAACGGTTTCAGTGTTGTGCTAATGGGTCTGGCAGGCTGGAAGGCTTTTTCACTTTTAAGTACTAGATCCCCTCTCAGCTGGCTGCTGCAGCCTGGTGTGGTGGGAGCCCACAGGAAGGGTCAGATTAGAACAGGGATAGGAGGAGGCTGGAGGGTGGACACTAAGACCCAGGGGTTCCCTACGCAGCCATGTATGCTGCATATGACTAAGGAAGGCCCTGCAAGGAGGCACTGACCACCCACAACAGCAACCTTTTACCCCAGCATTGCAACCCTAATGCATGTTTGGTGTGAATGGGTGGCCCTGGGGGGCGGAGGGCTCCTCACTCTGGACATTGTGACTTGGTGCATGGGGTGGCCAGTGCCATTTAGGTTTGGAAGTTCTGGAGTTTATTAGTAGATTGAATTAAATCAAAGTTAAACGAAATAACCTCATATCTAGTATACAGGGTAGGCAACAGTCAAGCTAACTTATAGTTACAGTCCTGATCAATTGGAGATTAGAGTTCTAGCATTCTGTGTCTGTCTCTGGAGCGACCATGGACTCTGCCTTTATTCCAACATCCAACTGGCTGAGGACATAACTGTCAGTGAGACTATTCCAGTCCCCTCCTCCAAGGGTCTGCCATTTCTACGCTCACTTCCTTTGATGTCTAGGTATCAACACTTGTACCTGGTGACTGCTAATCCTGAAGCTGACGCCGTCTCCAGTGTATATTCCCATTTTATTTAGTGATGAGGATTTTGCTTTCGTGAGCAAAGAGTTTTTCATCGGCTGTTACTTAAGGTACATCACTTCAAAGTAACTCCCGGAACTTTGTGCATACCACCTGATTGTAATGACGTGTAGCTACGGTAGTGTTAAGTCTATTTTTGTAATGAAGAATAACGAGGGAGGGAATAGGGCTGTTGGAGAGGGCCTAGGACTATGGGGTTGCTGCCCTCCCTGCAGGGTTATGGGGCCTGGGTATGGATGGGGCATCAGAGAGGGCCATAAAGTATTTAACTGTAATTATATATCGAATATATTTCCGCCAAGCATTTCACTGTATTTAAAGCATCTGTGAAATCTTTACTATGTAGTCAGCTGGAGACATAATACAATAAGAATCATAATTCATTAGTCTTATGCTGAACTAACTTGCTGCTGTGTTGCTATAACTGCATTTTTGCACTGTACAAGAGACTGATTATGCTAAACTCTTTGTACGGTGCATGTATACAGTTGTAGCAACACGGGCAAACTAATTCAGTGTAAGAAGACTTAATTATGATAATTACAACGGTTAGAAACCAAGGCTAGCAGGGCAGGGACCATCTTTTAGTTCTGGGTTTGTATGGTGCCTAGTGCAGTTGGTTCCTGGTCCATGACTGGGGATCATAGGGTCTATGGCAATACTATTGCTAATAAACGGAGGTGCTCGAGATAGCATTACACGGAGACAAACAGGGTTGGTGTAGAACTTTGTCCATGGAAGGTTTTCAGTGTTGGAAGTGGCTTCCTTACCTGCTCTGAGGTAGCCGGAATTTGATTTTCAGGGTGCAGTGCAAGGTTCATCTTTCAGGCATTTGCATTAGGGAATGAGGTAAAGAGGGTGGATGAGTGATTTTATTTTTTAAGGGAGGAATGTTTTTCCTTTATTTGCTTTTAGGTAGATGTATGTACATCTGGAGGTACGCAGATGGGTACGTTTTTTATGAACCTTAAATTTAAGTAAACCTGTTCTTTCCCTTGAGGATTATGGGTGGCAACTGCCAATCTCCTAGGATTGTATTTAGAAAGACCTTCTTGTTGCTCTGCAAAGAATGCTCAAGAGTTTTGCCTGGTGTCCCCTTGTCTGTTTCAGAGGAGCCTATAGCAACTTGCCTTGATGATCCACAGCCTTGGCAAAGAACAATGCAAACATGATATTTGGTGAATGTTACAGGGAGTTCTCAGGCACAGTATGGGTTTCAGGAGGACAAAAAATTAGCAGATCAAATGAGCCAGAGGTTAGAATGGTTCAGGGTGTGGTACGTTCTCAAGCTCTGTCCGCTTATGATGCCAAAATGAGATTGTGCAATTAATGTGATTCCCTTTTCTTGCATGCTTTGATCACTAGTGCAATAGTTAAGAATAATAATACAGTATACATGTCAACATAGCACTCCTTTAAAAAGGAGAGCAGTTCATCCTTTTCAGCAATTGTTTTGGGCTCAGGTAACACTTTACATCAGGTGCTCTTTTGGAAGGGCTGCTGGGAAAGGGGGACATACTTGAATATGTGGGGAATTAGATGGTTTGGGGAAGAAATTATTACAGATTCACCTTATAAGAAAATGCAGCCTTCCTAGATATCCTCTTACCTGCTTACTCGGTGCTCCAGAAAAGGATCTACATTTTTCTTTATTGTTAGCAGCAAGTCTTTGTATTGTATGTTGTTGGAAAAATGACTTCTCCTATGGAATTGTGATATAGCAAAATATGGACTGTCCTTGTAATGGAAAAGTCTTTACATCAAGTATATATACAAGAGCAGCATCAAAACGAGGATAGGTATTCAGAAATTTGGTTCTAGTGTACTCAGAAGAGAAGAGCAAGCTGGAATCTTTAGTCCGGTTCTTTGAATATTCACACGAGTCTGAATAAACAATAAGTAATGTATGATATAATACTAATATTTTATTGCAACTTTGCCTTAATAAAAAGCTTCAAAAATACAAATGTTGCTGATTACATCAATAAAGGCCCTAAGATTCAAAACATATATGTAGCACATACCAGAATGAACTAGTCTTTGTTACAGATGAAGCTCATCAATCTTCCGGGATAGATACGAGGTTGGGGGATAGGGGCATATTAGATTTAAAAAAAAAATAAAAAATTAAAGAGTAAGATGATAAATCTGAGTGGGTTTTTAGCATACTATTGATATTCCCTAACAGAATTGCACCTGGCGGGAGTGATCTGATTCTGGGTATGCCAGGCCTCTGGTCCTTTATGCCCGGCGCTCAACCATCCATGTAATCCACATGGGCCGTTTTACAACATATTCACTGTTTCTTTTTGGGATGAAGTGCATTTCAGTTCTTTGTGCATATGGGCCAAAACTCAGGTGCCAAAAGTTAGGCTGAATGCCAGTGTGCTGGCCAGCACTGGGAATTGAACTGGAGACCTCCAGAGCTGTAAGCACAAGTTTCTACAGCTGAAACTAAGGGCTGGTCCACACTAACCCCCCAGTTCGAACTAAGATACGCAACTTCAGCTACGTGAATAACGTAGCTGAAGTCGAACTACCTTAGTTCGAACCACAAAGTACTTACCGTGGGTCCACACGCAACAGGCAGGCTCCCCCGTCGACTCCGCGTACTCCTCTCGCGGAGCAGGAATACCGGCATCGACGGCGAGTACTTCCGGGATCGATTTATTGCATCTAGACAAGACACGATAAATCGATCCCAGAAGATCGATTGCTTACCACTGAACCTGGAGGTAAGTATAGACGTACCCTAAAGGACCAGGTTCTGTAGTGTGAGGCTGTAACACTTCAACTGGGCACGGGGGAGATGTAACGCGCACTTAGCAGTGATTTATACCAGTAACTGCCCACGGAAGATAATAGGAACAGTGATTGCTCTGCATTTGTGAAAATCGGGCCTCTTTTATTAAAGTACCTAAAGTTAGGCATTCAAGTCTGAAAATGTTGGCCTTGTTGTGTGCTAGGGCTGATTCTGAGAACAGGAAGTGATCATATCAAATAAACCAGCAATCTCCCTCTCTGTCTTGGCAGTTAGACCAAAGCAGGTGTTCTGAAAATCAGTTTTCCAGACCAGACTTCTTTGCGTCTTTTAAGCAACACCCTCAAATTTCTTCAAAGTAAATTGGGGTGGGCAGGAAGAACCAAAGAACAAAATGAGATATTGTGTACTTTTTTTTTTTTTTTTAAAAGGGCTTAAATATTTATCTTCCAACTCCAGTGACTTCCATTACTAAATAGATTAGCACTGTAATGACATGACAATGGATTCTGATAGCCCTCAAGCAGCCGAGGTGTGGCTTGTGACACTTAATCGGAACAAAACTTGAACACACTTTCCCCCCAGTGATAAACTGTAATCTCATCCTATGAATGTCAGCTAGAGAACAAAGCTGCTTGCAGCTGTCATGACTCATATCTGGGCTGCACACTAAAAAATGGAGATGTACCTCCAGCAAATGTGGAAAAACTCTAAAACACTCTACCAATTTATCTGGAAACTCTCTGTGAAAGTTCTCTAAAGCAAGTGTCGCTCTTAAGCGTTGAGTACACTGAAGAAATTGTACCATGTTAAGAATGTCTTGGCCTGGGCATGCTTGTTAAACACCCTGAATCCATGGTTGCAAGTGTTCCAACTGGCTTGCACCTAGGCCAATATAGTTTGGGTTAATTTGACTTCTGCAAGGCTAAATACCAATTCAGTGTCTGTGTGGGAGGCATTAAAATGGTTCAGTGAATCAGTTCAAATAGGACTTACTACTGTACCCACTGTGCTGGGAACTGTGGGATAGGTACCCAGAAGGCATTCCAATTGAAACAGCTTAGAATGTCACTAGTTTAGAAGCAGGGTGAAACCTCCAGTGGTTCAGATTCACATGACTAGTGTTTTCGCATTGAATGTTTTTTGTTTAAACTGGTTCTACCCTATCACTTCAATTCTGTGGTGTAGACATGGCCCTGGACACAAGAGATGAGGTCAAAGAGGAATTACTGGGTAAAGCTTTAGAGGAAGCTTTTGTCTGCTTTTGAAACAGAATAAAAGTGCATTTGTGCAGGTGGCTCAGTTCACAGACTTAAATCACTCTGTGAACTCCTGATAAAATACTTCGCTGGAACTGGTAAATATTGTCCCTTGGGCCAGTTCTTGTTACCTCAAAGACACACTTTAAAAAAAAAAAAAAAAAGTGTCTGGTTCCTGTATACTCCCACAAAAGGAACTAATTCCCTAAACATGTCAGGAGAATACTTTTTGCTGTGATGTGACTGTTGAATATCTCAGACACCATCGTAGACAAGAGGTCCGCTTGACTTTTTTTTACATAATACATCTAGAAAGCATTTCACAAGTGTTTGTGTCTCTCTCGGATTGGCTTTCACTTGAATGGGAATCTTGTGGTTAGGACTTTAAGATCACTGTGGAAAATTTAGTGTATATTCCATGTGGTTTTCCAGTTCGATCCCCAGCATAATTTAGAGCAGCCTCAGAGCTATATTCCATCAGCTTGTAACTACCTTTTTCATTTCATAAACTGCCTGTCAGAGTCTCTTGGTATGAGGAGCCTGCCTCAGACTCAATGGAGGGGGCTGTTGGCTCTGATCTCCATTAGGCAGAGGTATGAGGTGGGGTATGAGGCTGTGCTAGGGTCGGGGTAGTAGGAGCACAATAATATGCTGCCATGAGGCATCTTTATTTTAAAGTTTGTTTACTCTTGAAGTGAAAGAAAATGAGGGATGGGTCTGACGCAAATGGCTATGCTGGTAACATTTCTTGCATTGATTTGTGGCTTGTTTACGCTGGCTCTTTACAGCGCTGCAACTTTCTTGCTCAGGGGTGTGAAAAAACAGCAAAAACAATGAGGAGTCCTTGTGGCGCCTTAGAGACTAACACATTTATTTGGGCATAAGCTTTCATGGGCTAAAACCCACTTCATCAAATGCATGGAGTGAAAAATACAGTAAGCAGAATATGAAAAGATGGGAGTTGCCTTACCAATTGGGGGGGGTCAGTGCTAACAAGCCAATTCAATTAAGGTGGAAGTGGCTTATTCTCAACAGTTGAAAAGACAGGGTGAATACCAAGGGAGGGAAAAATTACTTTTGTAGTGCTAATGAGGCCAATGCAATCAAGTATCGAAGGGGTAGCTGTGTTGTCTGGATCTGTAAATGCAGTGGACACACAATAGCAGATTTAAAGGTAGCCATCCTGCAACAAAAAAATTTCAGGACCAGACTTCAAAGAGAAACTGCTGAGCTTCAGTTCATCTGTAAATTTGATACCATCAGATCAGGATTAAACCAAGACTGTGAATGGCTATCCAACTACAAAAGCAGTTTCTCCTCCCTTGGTGTTCACACCTCAACTGCTAGAAGAGGGCCTCATCCTCCCTGATTGAACTAACCTCCTTATCTATAGCCTGACTCACTCTTGCTTGCATATTTATACCTGCCTCTGGAAATTTCCACTACATGCATCCGAAGAAGTAGGCATTCACCAACGAAAGCTCATGCTCCAATACGTCTGTTAGTCTATAAGGTGCCACAGGACTCTTTGCTGCCAGTGCAATCAAGGTGGCTCATTTCCACAGTTGACAAGAAGGTGTGAGTATCAGCAGAGGGAAAATTACTTTTTGTAGTGACCCATCCACTCCCAGTCTTTATTTAGGCCTAATTTGATGGTGTCCAGTTTGCAAATTTAATTCCAGTTCTGCAGTTTCTCGTTAGGCTGGGAATTTCAAAACCAAAAGGCTCCCCCAGGTTAGGACTAGCATTTGTATGATGGCTTGCATCTAGAAGGATCTGAAAGCACTTTACTAACTGACTTAAAGACACAGCGTGTTGGGGCTAATGCACACAGTTGCAAAAATTGCCTTGGGATCTTTAATAAACATGTTATTGGGGCCTATGTTAGTCTCATTATACAGGCGAGTTAATTGAGAGCCTTTCTCTTATGAAATGTGGAGCGTCTTTTGCACTGAAAAAGCCCTACCCCCTAAATCAGTATGTAAGTGAACACAAACTTTGTTTAGGTACTGATTTTCAAAGCGGTTAGGATGTTTTCAGTGTAGTGGACTGGAAGGAGACTCAAGCAGTGAAATGCGATTCTCCGAATGTGGTAGTCTAGAGTGTCAGCTTGGCATCTTGCAGAGTGAGAAATGTTATACGGCTCTTGTCTGATAGTGATGGCCTTTCCTCTACACAATGCCAAAGATGCCATAAAACCTGGTTCTGCTCCATCAGCCAGGTAACAGGTCGTTGTGGAATGATTATATCACATTTCCCTAGTCATAATAGTTAGTTGCAGGGGCTAACCCATTTTCACTGAGTATTGTGTATGTTCCAATCATGGTATTTGTATCTACTATTTTGAATTTGTCCTTTTATGCCCATGTAAGCTGATGGGGTGATCTGCTGGCCTGGGATGGTGAAATTATGCTTCAACCAGTGGCACAGCTCCATTTCTTTTCTTCGGGCTTCAGACCAAAACTGCACAACCTGAAAAAGTTTCACCACCCCTCAGGGTCTTTTCTGCTTTTGTCTCCAGGGCTTCGCATCTCCCCTGCCAGTTCCTACATTCTTGTATAGAATGTCCTTTGGGTCTCCTCTGCCTGCCCCTCTGGGTAAGAGGCAGCAAGCCCGATATGAGACTTTCTGCAGAGCATATGCTAGGTGCAAGTATGGGACCTGCAACTGCAGCTTCCAATATAAAAGGCCGAGGGCCATAATGTATGCATTAGGGCATGCTTATGTGCCCCAAGGTCCAGTGCCCTGTTACAGTCCTTGCCTTCAGTGTGTCTTCGACAAAGCATCCTGTACCTACTCTTCTCAGGGGGCAAAACTTATAACGCTGACCTGGAGGGCCAAGAACCCAAGACACACAATTGAGGTGTAGTGCCATGTAGACATGAAATGACCTTCTCCTTGTGGGGCCTGGATGCAATTCTCTATGCGTCTTATGGTGTGGGGGGTATGTTTTTTAAAAAAATCACTCTTCCTTCTCTCTCCCCACCCTCTTCCCTCACGTCCCCATCCATTTCCATTATTAGCAAACCCAAGTCCTTGTTTAGTTATAAACAAGACCCTGTGTCCTGTAGGGCTCATTCAGCCTGCATTATGCAGCAGAGCCTTGGATTCATTTTGATATTAAATTCAGTTTACTTAATGCAGCCCCAGAGTTTCAGCTCTCACTGTGCTACAGATTCCTGTACTGGAAAACAGGTGACTCTTGTAACAGCTGGCAGAAGGGGCGGGAAAAGGCTGAAGGCTTGGACAGTTGGTTTTCTTGAAGGTGTGTTTGGGTTTGGAAATTGGGAGACAATTGAGGCTTTGTGCTGGAGAGGATGCATTTCTTCTTTCTCTCATCCTTTTGGGTATGGGTGGAGGTGACGTTACATTTAGAGGTGGAGAGATCTGACTTTTTGTTTTCTTCCCAAGCACTCCTCAGCAACAATTCGCTGTGCTAATATTTGCCCCTACGTCCAGTGATGCTAGATATTTGCTCAGACTAGGTGTTTCCACTAAAGCGATTGGCAGTGAATTAGTTAATAGTGACACTTGAACCGTTCAGCTATTCAGAAGCTGGTGTAAACCAGAGCTGAACCAAGCTCAGATTCTTTAGGCTTGAACAGGCTGCAGAATTTATTTATTGCAGCACCATAGGTGTGTATGGCAATGAACTATGGGACCCCGCCCTGCGGTTTACGTTTTAAATTTGATAACACAGTGTGGGAGGATGCTGATAAACAAGAAGTGGGTGGAGGGGTTAGACGAGGGTGAGGTGAGATCGTGAGATGCTGCTTGTTGGTTCCTCTTTTAGAAACTGGGGGCGGGTCAAGGATTATAGTAAAGAAGGTCAGTGTTGGAAGAGGAAGTGTTGAGAGTGAGTCAGGGAGGATTGTGATGCTTCTCTTGTGGCACTTAGAACTGAGAGCCACTGTTACCCCTCTCAGCCTCAGCAAGTGAGAGCTTTGCTACTGCTAAGCTGGATGGCAGCTCCCTGATACACCAGCCTGTCTGCCTTGCCAGCAAACTCTCCAGGACTCTGTGAGGCCAAACCTTGACTTGCAGGTGCTAACCAGGAAACCCCAATTCCCGAGTTCCCCAGAGATATGTGTCTGCAGTGTCCAGTCCCTCTCACTGGACACTCAGAAGTCACATTCTCTGCCTCCAAAGAGATCGTGTGCTCATCAGCCTGCTAGGTTAGTTGAGGACTCACTCTCCAGTTTAATACAAAAGCATCTTAGTGCTGTGTAATAAAACAAGAGTAAGTTTATTAAGAAAGAACAGAGATCTAAGTGCTAATAGGCCAGGATGAAAGGGACAGATATGGTACAAATAAAACAAGACAAAACGTGTTCTCTAGTGATTAAAACTTAATTTCAGCAAGTTGCAATATTTGTCTGAACAGATTTCTTCCTCTATAATCAGTTTTCAGCTACTGTTGCCTCCCAGGTCAAGAGGATCCGCATTTTATGAACTCAAAGACGGCTGCTTCCCTTTGTCCCTTAGGTGATGGGTAACTCAAAAGCTCTTTGCCCTCATTATATTACTTCAAAGTTCACTGTCTCTGTTTCAAGAGCCCAGAAGGCTTCCTGGGGGTGCAGACTCCATCCCCTGTTGTGATTAAGAGGTCATCTCCCCTGCTTGCTAGCTCCTGGCTTTGTTCATCTTATAGGTCAATGTACTTTTCCTTGGCCCCTGTGACCAAGCTGCTCAGACAGGTAAATACACATTCCTTTTGTCTGGGGAAGGCTGGACTTTATGCCAAATGCATTTTAAGAACATATTTCCAGCAGGCAATTATACGTTTCTCTACATACATCACACAATGAATTTCGGGACCAGCATGTTACCAGTTTGCTTACGAAACTTTGCACAACATCTTTTAGATACAGCTTATGACGACGGTGGTTTGGGGGCAATGAATGTGTCAGGCCTGATGCGAGTGATGGTATAGTTTGCCCTCTGCCAGTTGGCACTGAGGGGCTCCCAGGGGTGTAAGGATGTTCAAGGGCTGGGAGCAGTAGGTGATGGGGGTGGAAGAAAGCAGGGGAGCCAAAAGGTGAGCTGAAACGTCCACAGTGTAATAGGTAAGCTGGGGTTTGATAGATGCTATAAAGGCAGGAGCAGCACCGTGCAGGGCCTTCGCTGTGAGTATGAAGAGTCTGATTGTGGTAGAGAAGTGTTTGGAAGCCAGTGCATGGTCCCAAGAAGGACATATGTTTGGTGCAAACGGAGGAACAGGCAAGGAAAATGATGGGCATCTTTAAAAATGGAAGCTCCGCAGTCTTCCCTGGAGACGTTCATCCCATCCGCGGATGACCCATGGATGCCCCTAGATGCCCGCACCTCTTGCGCTTTCCCTGTAGCTGCAACACTTGTTTTGGAAGCAACGATGACACTGTTCCCCAAGTTCCTGGCTGACCAATGGAACTTGCCCTGGTGGCAGGGTAGCCACCCTTTCACTGTGGTAACTTGGCCCTCTTGAGCCAGGTGTTTGGCAGCCCTCAACGAAGGCATACATTTGTCTGTGAGCAATGAACAGCCATCGTTGTAGCAGTCCTGGGTGTTTTAAGGGAGCAAGACCTGGTGCCACTCTTCCCGGAGATGCAGCGTGCACCGGTGCAGCCAGAAGGAGGGAAATGCAGAGGTGGCTTTTAATCCCCCTTTGCACTTTTAATCAGCCTAGAATCCTAGTGACCAGAACTGTCTGTGGTGTAATTTAGGGAATTGTCTGTGATGCCCAGAGTGGCTGTAGCAGCGTGTTGAGAGCTGTGCCCCAGCCCCTGTGCTGCTACTTGCAAGGGGCAGGCACAAGGCCGCCTGCGGCATAGGCGCCGACTCCGTGGGTCCTCCAGGGCTGGAGCACCCATGGAAAAAAATTGGTGGGTGCTCAGCACCCACCGGCAGCTCCCCACCCCGCCCCCCTGCTTCAGCTTACCTCCGCCTCTGCGAGCACGCCGCCACGTCCTGCTTCTTCCCCCTCCCTCCCACCGCTTGCGCTGCGAAACAGCTGATTCGTGGGACAGGGAGGGAGGGGGGAAGAGGGGGAATGCGGTGTGCTGGGGGAAGGGGTGGGGCCGGGGCGGGGATTTGGGGAAGGGATCCAATAGGGGCAGGGAGGGGCGGAGTTAGGGCGGGGACTTTGGGGATGGGGTTGGAGTGGGGGCAGGGCCAGGGGCTGGGAAAGCCTGGAGTCGGAGCGGGGCCAGGGGTGGGGAAAGAGGCGGGGGGGCGGGGGGAGGAGCGCGGGCATGCAACAGCGCCGGAAAAAGTTGACACTTGTGGCTGTCCAACACACCATCTGTGCTGAGGAAATTCTCCTCTGGCTGGCTGTGAGGCTCTTATGGAGCAGTGAATGTGGATTGTAGCTGCAGGGAGAATTCCTCCTGTTGTGCCTTTGTGGGTATCTTTGAAAAGTGTTAAACTTACGACAAAGGTAATATAGCCATTTTCAGTCAGCTAGGGTGTGACTCCACCTCTAGCCTGAGGCTGGACAGTTGCCACAATGCCTTGCCAGTGGGTTTAGATCACATTTCAGTAAAATCACAACTCTTTCCTCTCCTTTGAGCTGACCTTGACTGTCATTCATTTGTGGACGATACCAAGGTAGGAGGGGTTGCAAGTGCTTTGGAGGATAGGATTAAAATTAAAAATGATCTGGACAAACTGGAGACATGGTCTGAAGTAAATAGGATGAAATTCAATCAGGACTACTGCGAAGTACTCCACGTAGGACAGAACAATCAGTTGCACATCTACAAAACGGGAAATGACTGCCTAGGAAGGAGTACTGCAGAAAGGGACCTGGGGGTCATAGTGGACCACAAGCTAAATATGAGTCAACAGTGTAACGCTGTTGCAAAAAAAGCAAGTATTATTCTGGGATATATTAGCAGGAGTGTTGTAAGCAAGATATGAGAAGTAATTCTTCCGCTCCACTCCACGCTGATTAGGCCTCAACTGGAGTATTGTGTCCAGTTCTGGGTGCCACATTTCAGGAAAGATGTGGACAAATTGTAGAAAGTCCAGAGAAGAGCAACAAAAATGATTAAAGGTCTAAAAACATGACCTATGAGGGAAGATTGAATAAAATTGGGTTTGTTTAGTCTGGAAAAGAGAAGACGGAGAGGGGACGTAACAGTTTTCAAGTACATAAAAGGTTGTTTCCAGGAGGAGGGAGAAAAATTATTGTTCTTAACCACTGAGGATAGGACAAGAAGTAATGGGTTTAAATTGCAGCAAGGGCGGTTTAGGTTGGACGTTAGGAAAAACGTCCTAACTGTCAGGGTGGTTAAGCACTGGAATAAATTGCCTAGGGAGGTTGTGGAATCTCCATCTCTGGAGATTTTTAAGAGCAGGTTAGACAAACACCTGTCAGGGATGGTCTAGATAATACTTAGTCCTGCCTTGAGTGCAGGGGACTGGACTGGATGACCTCTCAAGGTCCTTTCCAGTCCTATGATTCATATGGTCCCTTCACAATGGAACCCTCCAGATCTGTTTCCTGGTCAGTGTGTTCTCTGCTGTGCATTTGTTGATGTTTCTGGTGGCTTTTTTTAGTTTAAAGAGAGTGTTCGTTACATATTAATAGTCTGTGGTTCTAACCTCCCTCTTTCTTTTGCTCTTCAGAAATGTCATTCCCGGGAGTGTGCAAGAGACCCTAGAGAACTGTAATGTCTAAGCCTACATGGAGTGACAACTTTAAGGTACTTTTTTAATTGTCACACAACTTACTATGGGAATTGTTTACAGGTACACAGATCATTGCTCTCTGATTTCCTCTCTTCACTGCAAACTCTTGGCATCCAACTCAAGACCCCTTGTGATGTTTGGAGGGCCTGCCATGTGGAGCATCACCTTTTCCACAACAATGACCTTATCTCATGACCCCCTGGAACTCTGAGGCCAAAAATGTGTTGTTCCACAATAACAGGCCAGCAGGCAAAGCGAGCCTTCCCTCGTAGATAAACTACAGCGGCAGGATAGGTCTGGGTTTGTGTGGGAACACAAGTGACCTGTGCAGCGTCATGTACCCAAAGATATATGTGCTGTTCCAAGCCGTCACTCATCACTCTGGCTGCCCTAGTGGACACATTCTCCTTTCTGTTTGTATGGGCGCACCGAGTCCCCTATAGTTGTCTCAGTAAGACCACATCTTTAGCTGGTACTTGCTGTCAGCCTTGGTGGTGTTCCCAGGTCAGTGAACTCCTGGACATCTGTGTAACAGAAGGCTTTTAAAAAATACTTTTTAGAATGCAGCTATCTCTTGGGGATAATATATTGCTAAAATTTAAAGGAAAGGCCTTTTAGTAATTGTGCCTGCCACGCTTGTTAACTTTCAGATGCTAGCTTTCTCTGCTGCTTGATCCTGCAGTGATGCCATAATGCTGAATTTTGGACAGCCCTCATCATTACCATGGCAACCGACTGATGTCACAGACTCAAGGACATGACTTCAATGCATGATCATGCAGAGGCAGAACCTGGTTTGTGAAGGAGAAAGCTGACTAACAGACACCTGAAAAGCAAGCAAGGTGTTTCAGTTTGAAAATCTCCCTTTTTAAAAGGCAAATATGAATCTGGTCACATCTTAGAGACGGGAATGTTCTGCATGGATGGATGGACGTTCTTAGAATCGATATGCTGACATTTCACAGGTATCCTGTATCTTTTAATCTGAGTGTTCCTTCTCGGCTGAGAAACTTACTTTTTAGTTTGACCTTTTAGTGTGCCATTTTAGGACTCTTTGTATCTCGTGTACATAGTGAGCAAATTTCTGCTTAGTTAATATATTCAAATACTTAAATTTGTTTTCTGAAGCTTTTATTTCACCCGTAACATTTGAAAGTGAAAGGGAGCGCTGCATCTGCATTATGGTCACATTTTCCTATATCCTATTAGCAGATTCCAAGATTGTTTAATGTGGTCTCCACCCATTTCATTTGGCTGCAACCTTTGCTCCCATGAAAGCAAGGCTGATTGTTCTGAATTGCTCTGTATATGTGCTTTGGCACGGCATAAAGGTACCTATAATAGCACATCCATTGTCTGAAAAAAAGCAACTTGCAGTAATAACTACAAATAAAAGGGTACAGTGCTGGGGCAAGACAGATAATGGTGCTTTTCCCACCCGTTACATACAGCAAACTCTTAACACTCTTGCCTTTTGTGTGAGCTCTTAATAACAGTGATCTAGGGTTTAGTTTAATTAATAGAGTGAGGGTGGACTAAAGTATTTGCATAGTTCATTGCTGTGCTCTAAGTCAGTGGCTCTTAATCTTTCGAGACTACTGTACCCCTTTCAGGAGTCTGATTTCTCTTGCGTACTCCCAAGTTTCACCTCACTTAAAAACTACTTGCTTACAAAATCAGCCATAAAAATACAAGTGCGTCACAGCACACTATTACTGAAAAATTGCGTACTTTCTCATTTTTACCATATAATTATAAAGTAAATCCACTGGAATATAAAGATTGTACTTACATTTCAGTGCATAGTATATAGAACAGTAGAAACAAGTCGTATACAATTTTAGTTTGTACTGACTTCGCTAGTGCTTTTTATGTAGCTTGTTGTAAAACTAGACAAATATCTAGATGAGTTGATGTACCCGCTGGAAGAACTCTGCATATCCCCAGGGGTATGTGTACCCCTGGTTGAGAACCACTGCTCTAGGTCACTATCTCCTGAATGTGGACTCTTTGGCTCCTCATATCTGAGGATGGGAGACCTAACAGCTCTTAATTGCACAATGAAGTGTTGTGCTTTTATTTGCATGCCTTGAACAGGTTTTTACCAAATGGACTTGCTGATTTAAGTAAAGCATTTGCACTTGCAGTTAGCGGCCTGTGCTCCTCCAGGAAAAAAATGCTTATGTGTGTGGCTAATATAGTCTTGAGTAGTGTCATTCCATTCTGAGCTACTGAATGGATGGCCCAGTGTGTCATATTGGTACAGGATCTGATACAGATGACTGAGAGTTGTTCATATTGAAGAGCTCCAAAAAATGACTGGGGCACACTTGTTCAGCCCACCAGTGTTCCCTAGTGCTGAAGTCCTTTGCAGGCACTCTGTGAATAGTTCTGCTTAATATAGTTACATTAGAGCTACTGTAGGCAACCTTCGGAAGTACCAGTTGTTTTTAAATGTTTCATTGTACAGTATTTGACAGGGAACATTTTTTCAAGCTGATCACTTTGAGATTAGAAAAATGAGCAGAGACTTCTTATTGCAGCACAATCACCTCCAAAAGCAGGAAGCCATAGCATAGTAATAAGCAAGGAGAATTATCGGCTCAATTGGGAGACGTGGACTGAGTACCTAGACTCCAGCTTCAGAGGACGGAAAGTATCACGAGACCTGGGGCTTCACATTGCTCTGCAATGACCAATCCAAGAGTAACATTCATGGACTATGAAGAGTCCTGTCAGCCTTCATCCAGGTGAGGTCATTGTGATATGACCCTTTAAGGGAGGAAAGTTAGAGGAACCCAGAAATGTGTTTTAAAAAAAAAAGTTGGGGGAGCTGGTGGAACTTAATATGTACAGAAGTCCAGTCTTGCAGTGGAGCCTGTTGAAAGAGCTCTATGCCCCAGACAAATGTAGGGACACCCGGCTTTTAAGTGAAGGGATCCTGGAAAGCTGCCATCTGGTCCCCTGAGTGTTTGGAGTAGTTGCTTTGGCCTGTGGGTATTTTTCTAATTGAAGGTGTATTATGTGATGACTTTGTACTTTGGCAAAAATGCATGTTGTGTAAGTGCTTAAGAAATGTCTCTTGGATTGTTTGTATGAAGAACCATGTAAAATAGGTTGGAAATATTTATTTGTCTCTTGTTTTTGAGGTCTGTGTAAAATTATACAATCAATGCAAAGAGCAGGGGATGCCACTTCCTAAAAAGAAGGAAAGACCTGACAGTGGGAAAAGAAAAGGTGTGAAAAAGGCAGAAGTGAAGAGGAAGGATGGTTCACAGGGTGTTTATTGAATAAACACTTCATCAGATGGAAGTGTGACAGATTTACAATGTGTAACAATAGGTCAATGATCTACATCTCCACGAATAAAGGCCATGGGGTTTCAAATTGTTGAAACTCGTGTTTTTAAAAAAAAAAAAGACTCATGGTCGTTCTTAATAATCTAGTAATCCCTAATGAACGTACGAATACTTATACTTTGGGGAATTCTTCTCCTGTTCCTGTGATATACAGTATTCCCTTTGGCATCTGGTAGCTGTCCTGAAATTATTAAAACTGAAATCTTTCTGTAAAGCCAGTTCACTTTTTGCCATTTGTTTGCTTTTTTCATCCTGCCATTTGTAACAGTCAATTTCACTTCTAGGTTCTCGTACCCTGGCAGAATGCTACAATGGTAGGGTGGTGTAGTCTTCAGGTGAATAATATTTCTCTAAAAGTAAAGTGTATGCAAAGAAATTTCGAAATACATTTTTTTCACTGGTATACCTTGACCAAAAGTTGTTTTTTACATACCCGAAATTTTGGGCCTAACCTGACCCAACAGTGTGGCTTTAAAATATTTCCCCCTCTCCCTACCTTTAAAACCAAATAATTTGTTACTGCCATTATGCGTTGGCCTGTCTACTTAGGACGTGGTTATACTTACTCAGGAATTGCATGAGCAGTGTTTCGGCACAGGGATTCCTCCTGTTCCAGCACATAGTTTCATTTCTCTGTAGTGTTTTGAGAGGCTGTAGGGTGGGATGCAGCTACGCTGAGTTTCCAGATTCCTATCAGTGTGAGTTAGGAGGGGCTGTTTATAGTAGTGATGATAAAAACAATTATTCCCAGTTGGAGGTTAGTCAGTGGTACAATTATCAGAGCTATGAAATAGTGCAGGAATAGCTCAGAACTGAAAAATTAAGACTTAAAAAAAACCAGTTTTTTTTCTTGAGGGAGATGTTTGAAGTTTTTTCCTGCAAGCTTGTAGAACTCTAATGAGACATGTTAAATGTTGAGAGATTAAGTTGATACAACTTGACTATTGCTCTAGCAATGTTCTTTCATGCTAGGGATTTAGTTGTGATTTGTTGCCCAAATCCCAACATTAGAAGCAAGCACTCTGAAGTTTCCTTTTTATTATGTCTGTAGTATTATGTTCTCACATCAGGCAGTAACTCTTACAGAGCATTCATGTACAGAGAGACCTAAACATCTGATCCCATTGCCCCTACCGACTTAAATCAGGTCCATTTAAACAAGCCTATTAGAAGTCGTACTTTATCTGCTTCTGAATCCCATTGTTGATTTGTTTGTGGTTTGGTTTTGTTCACTTTTCCTCTTCTTAAAAATTCTTTTGCTCTCCTCTGTTCTGTGGGTTTCTCCCCCTACATAGACGATATTGACTGACCCTACAGGGAAAACAGTGAAATTGACTATACACAGAGTTCTGTTTTCTCAGTTTGCTTACATTTGACATCTTTTTATTTAATCTTTCAACTTGTCCTTCTAGTGGTTACTTGGAATAACAGTAGGGACAACATTTTCAGACAGATCCGCTTTTTAGAAAAGCGGGTATCTCTTTAAATTAGTAGTTTGCATCAACAGAGCCCATAGCAAATGGGTAGACTTTTATAGTACACTAAAACCTTAGGTGGGACTGGGATCCCATGGGTCCTGCAGGACCCACTGCCATAATAACAGGAGTGGATAAAATGTTCTTTGTTGCGGGTGGGTAAAAAACCCAAACTGCAATAATTTGTGGAAAAACACTAAATCTCTCGTCAGTTTGTCATGAATAGAATTTCAGCAATGTAAAGCAAGTTTTTCTTTTTTAAATAAAGGTTTTAATAGTTAAATTTAGGTGAGGGATAGAAGCAAATTTGATGTCTATTATAACCAGAGTTCAAGTTTTGGTGTTTTTTTTACATGGTTTAAGCAAGATTTGTTAAATTGTTTGTGGTAAAAATTGTGTCTGAATTCTGTGTGTGTGTGTGTGTGTGTGTGTGTGTGTGTGTGTGTGTGTAAAAATATTAAACTTTTTTTTTTTTAGTAGCATGGGGGAATCTGTCTCTCTTGCAGGATCTAAGGTTTTTGCAGGTGGGAGAGGATAAAAATGCAACAAACAATGCAGGAGTGGGTCTTGTGGGGCAGAGTGGGATTAACAAATAGTCCACTGCAGGGTTTTTGATATATGCTGCAAAATTTTTAGATTAAAGTATGAAGGGAGGGACATTGGGTGAGATTCCTCTTCATTCATCTACCGGTATGATCAAAATTCCAGTGCAAACCAGAAAACATCTTTTATTGAAACTTGGATATTATTTTTTCAGCCTTTATTTTTTTTTTTCTTTCCAAAGAATTAATGAAATTGCAATTCATGCTGTTTGTATGGTAGTTAGAAGTTTAATCATCTAAGTAGTTGCTAGTCATAATCTTGTGGTTGCTAGCTCTAGGTTTTTGTGGCCCTGCTTTTTTTTGTTTTTTTTAAAGAGCCATGAAGTTTGTAGGTCTTGAAATTGACTGTTTCAAAGGGCTGTTGTAAAATCTGAGCCAGTAATGTAAGCAGATACTGTACTGAACTTTGGTCTTTGCTGTTGTTATACTGTTGACTTGCTCCCCAAAAAGGCTTATACACAGTTGAACTTGTTTGCAAAGGACACCCAGCATGTTTTCTCCATTGAAAGGCTTATAGAGAATCTGACTGGTAATTTAATAAGGTATGGCTTTTAACGGAGGTTATCACATGCCTCTGTTTTTATCCAACATGTAACATCTTTAAGATGAATTTAAGCTTGTGGGCATATATCACTGCTTTTGAATAAATATTCTGCTGCCTAGTCCTTGTCTATGTGAACAGCCCCTCTGTCTGGGGTGGCTGTGGCAAGTAGCTTTGCACTGGTGGGGTTGCCATGATGTGCTTAGTGCAGTTAGGGATTCCATCCGTGTGATAAGACTACTGGAAGAATCAAGCCCCGTGTTTTCTGCTTTGACACCTCACTAACCTGTTCTCTTCTTCATGCATGTGCTCTGACTTTATAAGCTGATCATATGAAGTTTGTATGTAGGCATCCTCGGTCTGTGTCTAATGGTACTTAGAGAATGTGGTGCCACATGGAAATCACAGGGCCTGATCATGTGAGGTACTGAGTCCCCCCCCACCACTGTGGAGTTTTGAACCCTTAATGAGTGGGTTTTGACTGCCTTCAGTGTGCAATTTGTCTGACTGGGAATCCATTAAATTCTCGTACGTGTGCTCTGACTGTAAAGCTGCACCAGCAACGTATAATTGAGAGTCTGGGGCATTCTGGTTACTCTTTGAGTGATTGCTCATGTCAGTTCTAATTAGGTATGGCCATGCTGTGTGCACGGCAGCCGGAAGGTTTTTCCCCTAGCAGCACCCGTTGGGTCCGTCCAGGTGCCCCCTAGAGTCGTGCCTCCATGGCGCTGATGAATATAGCGCCCTGCCGACCCGCCGCCACCTTAGTTCCTTCTTACCGCCTGTGACGGTTAGCAGGAATGCTCATTATCTCTTGCTTTGCAAGCATAATTTCTCTAGCAGTCTTGAACTGTTTTCCTGTAAATAGTTAGGTTATAGTAGTAGTTCGTATAGTATAGTTTAGAAAAGTTTCATTTTGGGGTACCCCCCCTCCTTTTCCGGGGCATGCCTCAGTCCCTGGAGTTTAAACCCTGCTCAGCGTGTGGCAAGTCTGTGCCAACAAGTGACCCCCACACTTTCTGCTTGAAGTGTTTGGGGGAAAGCCAGCAGGAAGAATGCTGCAAGATCTGCAGGAAATTTTGTCCGAGGCCTCAGAAGGAGAGGGATCAGCACCTCAAGATCCTTCTGATGGAGGCTGCTCTCCAAGGGTCATGTCAACTCCTGCCCCTGCATGGGACCAGTCGAGTCCGAGCCCCCAGCACTCCCCTATCTGGGAAGGCCCATGATCTACAGTTGCCTTCCACACTGGAGATGTTCGAGGCTGCCAAGGACCTCATTGCCTTCATGGCGCTGCCTTCCTCTCTGAGGCGAGACAGGACACCAAGCTCAGTTTCAGCGGCACCCGTGAGACCCTCGGTGCCATCCAGAGGCAAGATGGCGATGGTACGACGCTGGTCATCATCTCCTTGGCACCAGTCGCCGGTACCATTCACCAGTGGGCGGATAGGGGAGCTGCACTGGTCCCCAAATTACAGTCACCTCTCTCGGGCACTGGTGTGCGGTTGGTTCTCTTATAGCAAGACCTCAGAGTTGGAAACAGAATCCTATAGATCCAGGAGAAGCAGGAGATCCAGGACCGACAGACGTGGACAGCAGCAGCTTCTTCCGGGGCCCTGGCCCAGTCAATGGCAGGCTCCTGGCCAGTGGCCGTTCTGGACCCCCTGGACTTTCCACCAGGGTCAGGACCAGAGTCAGAGGTCCTACTCCAGGTTGGCGTCAGTGGCCTCAGTATCATATGGTGGCCTCAGTATTATATGTGCCTTCAGTACTTCATGTGGGACAGGACCAAACGTTTGCTGTGCCAGCACCGACCGCACCGGAAGACTGGGTGCTGCGAGATCCCCTCAATGCCGAGGGCAGGGAACAGCTAGGACCTCGTCCTCGCCTGTTGAGGCGGTGGCAGGAATGTCGACGGTCCCTGCCTTGCAGGACAGCAGCTGATGATGAGGTTGGTGCAGAACCTGGGGATTCAGGCCGAGCAAGTCATCGAAACATCAGACCCCATGGTGGACTTCTCGCCCCCTCTGTTCCCTCCCGTATTACCTTGCCACTCATTAAAACAATACAGGACACCACCAAGACCTTGTGGCAGACCCCCGCCTCCTTACCACCAACGGCGAAGAGGAATGAACGAAAATACTTAGTTCCCTCTAAGGGGGTCGAGCACGTATACACTCATCCCATGCTGTACTGCCCATTGATGGCGG
This sequence comes from Malaclemys terrapin pileata, assembly GCF_027887155.1. NCBI lineage: Eukaryota > Metazoa > Chordata > Testudines > Emydidae > Malaclemys > Malaclemys terrapin. The sequence continues at coordinate 143,961,752 of NC_071508.1, read as the reverse complement.
CGGCTAATGAGCAAGGGCGCCAAGATTACTAGGAATCCTCCCTGAAAAACCGGGAGGCTAAAAAGCTGGACCTCCCTGGGAGGAACATTTATTCCACCAGGGGGCTCCAGCTCTGAATTTTTAATCATCAGGCCGTTTTCAGTAGGTACAGCTACAACTCCTGTGGAGCGATAGCAACATTTACGGAGCTGTTGCCACCAGGGCAAACCTCTCCTTGGTAGAGGAGGGTAAGCTCATTGCCTGGACTTTGCTGCAGGAAGCCCTCTGTGGCTGATTCGGCCATCCACGTTTAACCGTTAGGCTCCGCTGCCGGCCTGGTATCCCAGGTGCCGGCCCCAGGGACTCTGCTCACTGCCAGCCCCGCTCAGAGCCCGGGGCGTGGGGCCAGCAGCGGAGTTTAAACGTTAACCAGAATACCTTGCCGATAAGACTGATGCTAATCGGTTAATGTTTTACGTCCCTATCCAGGGCCACCTCTTTGAGGGCTCGATCCTCTTTTCAGAAAAGACAGACTCACGGCTTTATAGCCTCAAGGACTCGAGGGCCACCCTCAAGTCCCTTGGTTTGCACACTCCAGCCACGCAGCATAGCCATTTTAAGCTACAACCTATGCCTCGTTTTTACCACCCTCAAAACATGCAGGACTTTTCTCAGAGGCAAAATAGGAACAGCAGGAAGAGGTGTCACCCTTCGTCAGTCCAGGGCTCTGGGCAGGCGAAATAGTCTGCAGGCCAGAAGCAGAATTTTTGAAGGTGAGCCCCAGGGCAGACACACCAGTCCAGACACTGGATCCATTCCCCCTTACCTTCTCGTGCCGACTGTCTACCCTGCGTGGGCCCGAATTACATTGGATTGATGGGTACTCTGCATGGTAGAAAGGGGATTAGTCCCTCCAGTTCTCTTCCCTCCCTCCCTTCCACCCCTCTTCCCTGTCCCTCTTTAGGGACCCTTCTCATGAGCAACTCCTCGCGCAGGAGGTGCACTTGCTCCTATTGCTGGGGGCAGTGGAAGAGGTTCCTCAGGAGCTGAAGGGCAAGGGGTTCTATTCTCGGTGTTTCCTAATACCGAAAGCCAAAGGAGGCCTATCCTAGACCTGCAAGACCTCACAAGTTAATGAAGAAACTGAAGTTCCATATAGTCTCTTTGGCCTCCATTATCCCTTCCTTGGATCTGGGGGACTGGTATGCCGCCCTCGACTTGAAGGATGCTTACTTTCATATTTCAATAAGGCTGTCCCACAGAAGGTATTTCAGGTTAGTGGTAAACCACAATCATTATCAGTTCACAGTCCTTCTGTTCCGCCTGTGAGCGGCTCCTTGAGAGTTTATCAAGTGTATGGCAGTCGTGACTGCGTTCTTACACAAGCGTCAGGTGCAGGTGTTTCTGTACCTCGACGACTGGCTAATCAAGGGCTGCTCCAGGGGACAAGTGGAGGCGCAAGTGAGCATCATAAGGGCTACTTTCGATGACTTGGGCCTTCTACTGAATGTACAGAAGTCAACCCTATCTCCCATTCAGCGGATAGAGTTCATAGGGGCAGTATTGGACTCTACACAGGTGAGGGTGTACCTCCCAGAGTAGCGTTTCCGGTCCCTGTGCAACATCATATGAAGTCTCAGGCAGTTCCCTACCACCACAGCAAGGAATTGCCTAAAACTTCTTGGCCACGCGGCTGCTTGTACCTATGTAGTACAGCATGCTGGATTGAGACTCCGACCTCTTCAGGCATGGCTGGCTTCGGTATATCGGCCTATTTGGGACGGTCTAGACAAAATCGTCACTCTGCCCCGCCCGGTCCTCGAGTCCCTCCTATGGTGGCTTGACCCATAGGTGGTGTGTGCAGGTGTTCCTTTTGCCAGACCACAGCCATCCCTCTCACTGGTGACGAATGCGTCAGCCTTGGGGTGGGGTGCGCACCTGGAATGACTCAGGGCCTCTGGTCCCAAGCAGAGCGCTCACTTCACATCAACATCAGAGAGCATGCGAGACGTTCCAAGTACATTTGGAAGGAAAATGTGTATCAGTCATGATGGACAATACATAGTGAAGTTTTATATAAACAGATGGGGGTGCGCGCTCCTCTCCCCTGTGCCAGGAAGCCCTCAAACTGTGGGACTTTTGCATAATGCACTCAATACACCTGGATGCTTTGTACCTGCCTGGAGTCCAGAATGAGTTGGCAGACTATCTCAGCAGGTCCTGTCACAGCCACAAATGGTCCCTACACCTGGATGTCGCGAATACCATCTTCCAACAGTGGGGATTTCCCCAGATAGACTTATTCACCACTAGGGTCACCTACCTGGCCAAATGGAAAAGATTCACATTTTGGTCTTCACAATATCTCCCGTCTTCAACTCTGTCATTGATACCCATGATATTGGACTATCTTCTCCATCTTAAACAGCAAGGGCTTTCCATGTTGTCAATAAAGGTCCACTTGGCTGCCATTTATGCTTTCCATCCAGGCGTTGGGGGCCGGTCAGTCTTTGCCAATCCGATGGTGAGTCGTTCTCTAAAAGGTCTTGACAGACTATACCCTCATGTACGACAGCTGGTCCTGGCCTGGGACCTTAACCTGGTCCTTTCCAGACTAATTGGGCTTAGGGATGTAAAATAGTAAATGGTTAACCGGCTAACCGGTAAGTATTAGTCTTACCGATTAACTGCCCGAACTCTTAACCCCAGCCCCAGGCCAGTCAGAGCAGCTCCGGCACCAGCTGCGCTGACTGGCTGGTGGGAGCAGCCCTAGCCCTGGCCCCAGCGGTTAACCAGTTAAATGATATAATATTATTTACTTTACATCCCTAGTGGGGCCACCTTTTGAACCACTTGCAACATGTTCTCTACTGTACCTCTCCTATAAGGCATCAAGTATCAGGGGGTAGCCGTCTTAGTCTGTATCTACAAAAACAACAAGGAGTCTGGTGGCACCTTAAAGACTAAAAGATTCTCCTATAAGCTGACATTCCTGGTAGCAATAACGTTGGCCAGGAGGGTGTCTGAGCTCAGGGCTCTAACATCTGCGTGTCCTTACCCGGTGTTCTATAAGGACAAGGTTCAGTTTAGACGGCAGCCAGCTTTTCTTCCTAAAATTGTCTCCCAGTTTCATATTAACCAGGATATTTTTCTACCCTAAGCCACACGCAAGCAGCAGGGAGCAAAACCTTCACTCATTGGATGTTCGCCGGGCGTTAACCTTCGATATCGAATGGATGAAACTGTTCTGGAAGTACATTCAGCTGTTTGTCGCAGTAATAGACAGAATGAAAGGACTTCCAATCTCCTCCCAAAGAATTCCGTCATGGATCACATCCTGTATGTGGGCATGCTAGGACCTGGCGAAGATACCTGCCCCTCCACTTACAGCACACTCCATGAGGGCACAGATTTCGTCAGCAGTGTTCCTGGCCTGGGTTCCAACCCAGGAAATCTGCAGAGCTGCGACGTGGTCCTCAGTCTGCACTTTGACCTCACATTATGCCATTACCCAGCAGGCTAGAGATGATGCAGCCTTTGGCAGAGCAGTGCTACAGTCAGCAAACCTTTGAGCTTCTACCACGCCTCCAAAATTTAGACTTGGGAATCACCTAATTGGAATTGACTTGAGCAATCCCTCGAAGAAGAAAATACGGTTACCTACCTTTCGTAACTGTTGTTCTTCCAGATGTGTTGCTCATGTCTATTCCAATATCCACCCGCCTACCCCTCTGTTGGAGCAGACTGGCAAGAAGGAACTGAAGTGGCGGCTGGTCAACATGGCCCTATATCCAGCATCATGGAGGTGCGACTCCAGGGGGCGCCTGGACCAACCCAATGGGTACTGCTAGGGGAAAAACCTTCCAGCTGCCGTGCATGCAATACATACACACGTAAATGGAATGAACAGGAGCAACACATCTCGAAAAACAGTTACGAAAGGTAGGTAACTTTTTTTTTTTTTTTTTTCTGGAGACCTGCTAAAATGTAATGGTTATAGACAAGGTGGAGGTCCATCCCCGACTAAGGCCATGTCTACACTTACAGGCTAACAGCGGCACACCTGAACCGATACAGCTGTGCTGCTGTAAGATCGCTCGTCTAGCTGCGTTATGCTGATGGGAGAGAGTTTTTCGTCAACATAATAAAACCAGCTCAACAACCGGCGGTAGCTATGCTAGCAGGAGAATGTCTCCTGCGGTGCACACGAATCTTATGCCACTTAGGGGGATGTTTTTTTTCATGCCCCTGGGTGGCAAAAGTTTTGCTGGCATAAGTGCTAGTGTAGATATGGCCTGAGTTTGTCAGGGCATTGCTAGTGGGGTTGGAGGAGTTTGTGTTTGAGGGCAGAGTTATGGTAGCTTGGATACCTTCATCGTGAAATACAATAATTCTGCATTTCCTGGTTTCTAACACTTTCGTTGTCTTTAAACTCCTCCAATTCTAATTTTTTTTTTCTACTGGAAAACCTGGCTGTCATCTATTTCTGTGGTATCACTTGCATGCATACGTACGTGTGTGTGTGTGTATTCCATATTAAAAAAGTAAAAAAAGTAATGCAGTACTCCAGACTTCATTAAATTGGACAGTTGGGAAATACATAAGCCAAGGCTTCCACAGCAATGTTATTGTAGTGGGTACCTTCTAACCTGTATAGCATATGTTTAACAACATATAAAAACAAAGTATCACACTACACAGTGAACGATTTTAAATAGGAGTGGAAAATACTGTGCTGGAGTATAGCAGCTGCGTTGACATTTCTGGTGCAGTATTTTTTTTTAACTGTGACCATAGCAATGCACTAACTTTTTTGCATTTATTTTCCGTTTTTTAAAATTAAATACTAGTTGAAAGAAGGAAATTGCATCTGAAGCTTTGTCTTGCAGAACTTTGCAAATCCTTGCTCTGGAGCTACTCTGCTTGCAAAGCTCACAGGCTGGTGGTTGTTTGGCCAAAGCTATAAAAGCCAAATAAATTACATTAAACTACCCTAAGAACTTCTTAGTTTTTAAAATTAATTGACCAACTGCAACAAGATGCACACTGCAATACAGACTGATCGTTTTATATTATGGACCATGGTCCTGAATTTGTAAATGTCCATAACTTCAGACAAATTTTCTCTCAAACCTAGCAAAGTATAATCAGTTGGAGAACTGATGTACCAAGTTTGACATTTCAGAGGTCAGCTGTTTTGAGATACCTTTGCAAAATAAAAAAAAGATTAGGTTTCCATTAAAGCATTGGGTGGGAACATTATCTCTTTCATAACTTAAATCCTTTCACACTCTCATTCAGATCTTCTCTGAACAGACTCTAAGAATGGCAAATTCCAGCACAACATTGTTTGAGAAAGCTGTTAGCATGTGAAAATGGGGAGGGAGGTTATAATAGAAAGTCTATGCAATTTGAACTAAAGTAGTACTGTCACTGTTGGCACAAGTTCTGTAAAAGTTTTGTCTGACCATTGCATAGTTGTTGGTATTTTGTAATCTGGTATCCATGTTGATGTATCTGTGGCTTACGGCTGGCAGAGCTGGTCTACGGGAGGCCCCTGGGAAAATTTGGATGCTTGGCTATGATGGGCAACATAATCTGACATCTCCATGTTGGGATGGTCGAATGAGTCCGTGTGGATGAAAAGATGTATTATCCTTTTGGCATAACAAATGGTGTTAAACAGGGTTGCGGTACTGCCCCTTTGCTGATTGGACGCTTCTTAACAGCAATGTGAGATGGGACAACTCATGACATAACCTACTGGGAAGATATGTAAGATTCCACTCATAGTCTGTGTACAACAGCAAAGGTGTCGGAAGGATATGTTCTTCTTCAAGTAGTGTCCCTAAGAGAGCTCCGTTTCCTTTGATTGGAGATCTTCCATTAGCAATGTCCATTGGGTCTACGCATGCGCTTCATACAGCCCCATGCCACACACTGAGGATATATAGGGCTGTGCGGGCGAACCACCCTCAGTTCCTACGCTAACACCTTTGCCTGAGGTGGAGCTCTAGCAAGTCTGCCTTCTGCATGCCTCAGCACGTTTTGCAGTTGTTCTGTATTTAGTTGAGTGTTTCTCATTGGTGTGTGGTGGTGTCAGTACAGTATAGGATTTAGTTAAATAGCAGTGAGAGGTTTGGATTTTTTTCCTCTCCCCTTTTCACCCTTTTTTTCTGGGAAGCTTATTTGGCTTCGCTGGGTATGCCAGGCTCTGCAGGTTGTTCTTTGAGTAGATGCAGCTGTGTATGCCACTTAGGTGTGTGCACGCCCAGCACACCGGGGCTGAAGAATTTGCCTAGCAGTACCCTTAGAGGGGTGGCGCTCACACTTCGTGGCTGTAGCCCCTCCCTTGGCTGTCTGAAGCGGCACTGCGCTGACCCCCCCCCCAAACCCCCCCCCCAAGTTCGTTCTTACCGCCTGTCGCTGGAGACCAAGCTCTGTGTTGTTTTCAACCTCACAATCCCTATTCAGTGAGTTTTTTCTAGTTGTACGTAGTTCATTAGTAGCTCTAGTACGGTGTTAGACTTATTTGTTAGTTAGTTGTAGTTTAAGAGTTACCTGGCGATGCCCTCACCACCCCCCTACTCTCCCTACCGCCCGACTGAGTCCTGCCTGCTCAGGGCCAGGCCGGACTCTCACTCACCCTGGCCCCGCGCTTCCACTGCGTCTCCCGGGCCTCCCTTCAGCGCTTGTGGAGGAAGGGTGTTTTTGTTTGTTTTTTTGCCCCGCCCTCCCCTCAACACCCCCCCCCCCCCCCCCCGGCGCGTCCCGATATTTGACTTGGGTGATCTGGTCACCCTAGTTGAAGTTCTTGTCTTTCCCACGTTCTTGATGCTTCAAGTGTAGGTGGGGGGAGGAGAAAGGCGAAAGCATTATGCCACTGTGTCCTTAGTTCGTGTGCCTAGAAGACACTTGCCCAGACATGTCCTTGTGGGCTTTGCTGAGTCACATGGTTGAGCAATTCCCGTGATGTGATTTTTTGCAAATGAGTCATAGAGTTGAGCAGTCCCCATTGTGTGGTGCTTGTGCAATTGTCATTGAATTGTAAACCTTTTGATTACAACTCCCCTGTTGATTAATGGTCGTTTAACACCCTCCTGGGAATGGTTCATCACCTAGCAGTAAAGACTCTCAAACTTATAACATTTTTCAGTACAACTATACAGCAGAATCTCATAACTTCATATGCACTAATGATGTACATATTTGGACAGAACAGTGGGTTTCAGCAGATCATGACCTTTCTTTCATATGACATCTTACATGGCATGCTTTGTATGAAATATCACAATCATATGAATGATAAATATAGGGGTTACAGGGTGCTATTTTGAGGTACAGTGAGTCACACAAACATCCTTATATATGTTACAGACACTGCCACTAGATCCATTTTCACAGCAGTTGCCATGTGCAGGGTGTCATGGCTCCAGCTGTCAGGGCACTTCTCCCAGAATTATGAATGGGACTGGGACTCTGAGTCTGGGATGGGATATTCCAAAGGTGTGGATTTCCAGAGGTGGACCTATTTGCCACATTCAGCAACAAGAAGTGCCCTTCCTTTTACTCAAAAGGAGACGTAGGTTGTAACTCTTTGGAAGACGCCTTCTCCTTCCCTGGACAAGGGGCCTGTTCTGCGCGTTCCCTCCAACACCACTAATTCTAAGGGGAGGAGGAACAAGATCACACAAGACCAGGGTTATCGTTATGGTATTGAGCTAGCCAAGTCAAGCTTGGTGTCTTTGCCTGCTTCACCTGTGTGTCTCACTTGCGCTTAAGCTTCCGATCATCTCTCATCTCTCTGAGGATGCAGGTCGTGTGCTTCACCCCCAACCTAAGGGTCTGCCACCTCCAAGCATGGCTCCTAGATGGTTCACAGGATTAGAATCCACCTGCTTGAGAGGAGTACTACAGGTATTACTGAACAGTAGAAAGGAGTCAATTCTGATTATCTTCAGAAATGGAAAAGGTTCAGCCACTGGTATCGCCATCGCTGTATTGTGCCTGAATCTTCTCCCCTCTCAACCAGCCTGGATTACCTGCTGGACTGGAAGAAATCAGGATTATCAGTTAGCTATCATGGTTCATCTGGCTGTGGTATCACATTTCATTCCCCAATAGAGTGGTTTTCTATATTTTGCTCATCCGATGTCCTCTAGATTTATTAAGGGCACGGGGAATCTTTTCCCCCAGGTTAAGAATCCTACTCTGACATGGGATCTCAACCTGGTACTTAGGTACTTCATGGGACCCCTGTTTGAACCTATGGCAACCTGCTCCTTGTTTCATTTATCTAATGAACACTGCCTTGCTAGTAGCTGTCGAGTCAGCCCGTGGGGATGGGAAGATTGGGGCCTTGATGGCAGACCCCCCATTTATGGTATTTTTCAAAGACAAAGTTTCCTTATGACTGCACCCAAAATTCTTACCTAAGGTGCTGTCGGATTTTCATCTTTTTTTTTTTTTTTCCCTAAATCACATAAATCTCAGTGAGTCCTCTTTTCATATATGAGATGAGCTTTGGCCTTCTATCTAGATAGGACCAAGCAATTTAGGAAATCACCTAGACTGTGTTTCTCCATCGCAGAAAGATCGAAAGGATTCATGATTTCTTCCCAGAGACTTTCGAGGTGGATCCCTGGATGTTTTATTGCAGCTGGTGCCTTACCGCCCCAAAAGGATTATAGCACTCTCTACCAAATCATAGGCAACGTCCACAGCTTTACTCAAAAACATTCTTAGTATTTGAGATCTGCAGAGTTGCTACAGGGGCCTCCGTGCATGCCTTTTCTAACCACTGTGCCTTGGTTCACACCATCAGAGCTGATGCAGCACTTGGTTCTGCTGTATTGTCTTCAGTCTTGGACTTGATTCCAAAGCTCCCTCCTCCCTGGGGAGATACTGCTTGGGAGTTACCTGAAGTGGAGCATCCATAGGGGCAGTACTTGAAGAAGAAGAAGAAGAAGAAAAGGTTACTCACCTTGTGCAGTAACTGATTCTTTTGAGATGTCCCCCTATGGGTGCTCCACTACCTGCTCTCCTTTCCCTCTGCTTCAGTCTGTTCTTTGTTGGACATTTGGATAGAGAAGGAACTGGAGGCAGTTCACCCACGCAGCCCTATATAGCTTTGGTATGCAGAATGAAGTGGTATGGAACACATGTGCAGGCCAAGTGGATACTGCTAACAGAAAAATCCTCAATCAAGGGCTCGAGAGGTGCATGCACACCTGAAGTGGTGCGTCCCTAGAGGGACACATCTCGAAGAACCACAGTTACTGCACAGGGTGAGTAACCTTTTCTTATTGAGCATTTCTATGTGATTGTGCACTTGTAGCATGTTCAGAGCTGGACCTGCAGACAATGAGATCTCGTTTTGCATTTGCCCCAGTACGCATTGGAGTCACAATTGACACTTTAGTGGTTTTGGTTCTGTATACCAACCGGAGCCAAACAGGTGATGTGTTGAATTAAGCATGAAGATCAATGATCCAATATTGAAGTCACCAAATTGACCTGTCGTGGAACTGCCATCCCTAACAAAACTGTAATAGATGAAGGTAGTAAGTCAAAGTGCACTCAGAAGCATGCTGTGCATTTGGTCGTCTATACAGTTGTATAGAAGCAACTTGGGGCTGGAGTCACAAAGAAACTTAGGTGCCTAGAAAATCACTAGGATTCACAAAGCCTGCGTTTGGCACTCAGGCTCCCTATACCGTGAATGGCGAGAGGTGGGTGCCTCAGAATGGGATTCACAAAAGCCAGCATGCTTGGTGGCTTCCCACCTAAGCTAGCCAGTGGGAGATGCCAAGGTGAGGGTTTGCGTGTTAAGCATCTCTTTCCCCCACGCTTCCTTCCCCCCTCGGAGATAGGTACTTAAGTCCAGGCTGCAGGGAGGCGCCTAGTCAGCTTGGAATTCTCAGCTGCAAACCCTCTCCTGGGGTTAGGTGCCTATGCTGTTTTTGCAAGAAGCTTGGCAGAGAGGGGAAGGACTTCCCTCATAACTTTTAACCCAGTAGTTAGGGTACTCACGTGGGATGTGGGAGACCTCCAGTTCAAATCCCCCCCTCCACCTGAGTGGAAGAAGGGATTTATACACAGTGGAACGGTGTCAAATAATGGAAAGAATCATTGGGCCAGAGAGAACGAGCATGAGTGATTGTGTAGGCTGGTGGTTAGTGCACTCACCTGGGAGGTGGGAAACCCAGGATCCAGTCCCCCTGCTTCAATGACTTTTAACATTACTTAGCCACAATGGACTAGCTTCAACAGGAGAGCCTGAGGGAACCTCATACCAGAATAACCCCTAGCTCTGTGGCTTGGGCACTCCCCTGAGAGGGGGCAGATCCCTGTTTAAATCTCTTCTTCCCCCTTGGGTGGAGGGGGACTTGAACCAGAGGTTTCCCAAATCCCAGGTGAGTACCCTAACCACTGGGCTAAAAGTTATGAGGGAGGTCCTACTCCCCCTCATCCCCACCCTGGCCGTTTTGGGTAAGTTTGTCTACAGGGGCTCAATCCGGTAGGTGAGCTCTGAGCATACTCACAGGATCAGGCCTTGCAGGTGAGTTAGGCAGAAGTATGCCTGTCTTCCCCTGGTTTGAGCCTGACTTTGGTATCCAGATGCTGGCCATGGGGTTGCAGTGTGCATGCCCAGAGGCAAAAACAAGGCACCTAGTGAGCTTTTCACTGCAAGAGTTTGGCACCTACAGGCTTTGGTGGCCAATGGGGCCTGATTCTGGAATTTAGGTGCCTAAAGTGGCAGTTTTGTGAATCTAGCCCTTGGTATGTGTCTTTGAACATTTAACTGTTACTGTCCACTATCTACCATGGTGCTGAGATGGCCTTTTTATCAGTGTGATGTCAGTTTCAATTTGCATGAGACATAATTTTGGTCACCTATTTTGTATAGTGGCAAGATAAAATAGCCAAAACTGTCTTGGCGTGCATAGAGGCAGTGGAGTTGAAGATACAAGTTTAGATGAACAAGTTTTGTTGCTCACATGGATAAGCGTCCACCAAAGCAGTTGAAAACTGGCTAACAGAAATTGCCACGAGCCAAGGAAACCTGTTTTTAAAGATATTCAGCGACCGTACAAGTGATGCTGCATGGAATATGGGTGACTATTTATATTATTGATACCTTACACAGCATATCTTGTAAGATTCAGAATATTGGTATCAGTGGAAAAGTTATTTTCTAAATATGATACGCTTATTTATATGTATGTAACATCTTTGTATCGTGAGGTATAAATATGTGATATATGTCTGCATCTCAAACCTGTTCTGTGTTTCTTGGGAAAACCCCCAAACAGATTGGCATCAGCCTGTTTGATGGCCCATCGAGGGCAATCAGCTGTACAATGAACCCATTGAGAGACGCTAGGGGCTATGCCTGAGTCAGCAGAACATGTGGACAAGAGACTCCAAATGCTTTTCTATGCTCATGTGCTATGATCCTGTTTTTTGGGACAGAGAATGTGCAAACTACATGGCGAAGGATATAAAAAGGCAGCTGCATCTTCTCCATTGGTCTTCAGTCGTGCTGCTCACCTCTGGAGTAACTTGTCTACAAACTGAAGGTTTGAACAAAGCACTGATAGACACATCCAAGCTTTGGATGTGTTCCAGAGGGACTTTAGAAGCCAGCCAACTCACCAGTGCTACTAAGAAACTGATATATGGACTTTGAAGTCATATGTATGTATCTGATTGCTTTGACCATTTTACATCTCTCTTCTTGTTCTGTTTTTTCTTTTATAATAAACTTTTGGTTTTAGATATTAAAGGATTGGCTGGCAGCGTGATATTTTGGGTAAGATCCAAATTGATCTGGTAATGTGACTGGCCCTTTGGGGATCAGAAGAACATTTTGTACAATTAATAGAGTTCTAAATAACTTCTCACTTCACTGGACCTATTTGCTGATTGAGAGCCAGAGACTGGAATGCAATAAAGGGGTCAGTGTGATATTTTTTTCCTCAGCTTCTTGGTAACTAGTGTGGTGGATCAGGAGCAGTTTGACTGGTTGGTGAATCTAACGACTGTATTAACCACCAGTTTTGGGGGAATCAACTCTCCTTTTTGCAACCTGCCCTGCCCGTGGCATTTTCAGTCTAGGCACCTTGGGTCACAGGCACCTCTACAGAATTCACCAGGATGAGCCAAATTGGTCTCTTCAGCCATAAATGCTCCTTAAACCTGAAAGCCTGCAATGATGGTTATGAAATGATTCACCATCGTAATCAATCATGTCGTTAATCTACAGGAAAAGCTGTTTAGAATTAACGTTGCTGTTCTAAGGAGAAAGCTGTGTTGTTTTTTTTTTTTAAAAACCCACAAAAACAAAATAAAAAAACCCAACCCCAACAGCCCTACCACTAAGTCTGGGGTCCGTTAGGTTTGAGATCCAGAGTGGTCACAACAGTGCCATAATTTCCCCCCTCCACATACAGACTGTCTGGATGGAGAGCCTGTAGGCCAGTGGTCCCCAACACGGTGCCCGTGGGCGCCATGGCACTTGCCGGGGCATTTATGTACGCCAGCCTAGTGACAAGGTGTGAAAAGTAGTGCCGCGGCCCCGCGCCTGCCGGGGACAGATGTTCTCTGTCCCCGGCAGGCGTGGGGCCACGGTTTCTCTCCGGCTTCTTTCCGCGCTGCTCAGCGCAAACTGGTCTCATTTTCGTTCACCAGAACGACCTACCAGGTTTAGTAGTATGGTAGTGCAGATGTAGGCTGTCTCATGCGCGTGCTGTTGGTTCCAACCTCTCGTCACTCATGTATCGCCGTTCTTTTTTTTCTACTTGTGCCTGCACACGCAGTGGGATGTCAGTGACCCGTGTTTCTGTATATTATGTGAGTATTCTTCCACTGCACTGATACTGCTGTTTTCTCATGCTTTGCGATTTATTATTTTTTTTAACATTTTTGCCCCAAAATGAGTAGTTCAAATAAAAGACAACGTATATATTATTTCAACGCACTGGGAAGAATCCTATTGTTTTATTGAAAATAAAGGGAAATGTGTTTGCTTATTGTGCGGGGGTGCTGTTGCAGTGCCGAAAAAACATAATGTCGAATGCCATTTCCAAACTAATCACGGCTCTTTTGACATTAGCCATCCACTTAAATCTGAGTTGAGAAAGGTTTGATTTGAGTTGATTAATTTTCTTCTATCTGCCCAGCAATCTGTTTTCACTAGACAAATGGTAAAGTCTAAAAGTGCTACTATTGTTTCCTTTAAAAGTGCTCATCTGCTCGCAAAGAAGAAAAAACCCTTTCAAGCTGGTGAATTGTTGAAGGAAGCATTTTTGACTGGTGCTGATTGCCTGTTTCAAGGATTTTCTAACAAGCGTGAGATTTTGTCTGCAATACAAGGCTTGCAGTTATCAGACAACACAGTTACGAGGAGGATACATGCAATTTCAAGCCACATGCAAACTCAGCTAAAGGATGACTTGGAAATATGTGACTGGTTTTCACTGCAGTTTGATGAGTCGACAGATATATCGGATACAGCGCAGTTGGTAGTTATGGTGAGGATGGTATTTCGTGACTTCACCGTAAAAGAAGTTTCTAAAAGTATTGCCTATGAAAGGGCGAACAAAGGGTGAAGACATCTATAATTTATTCAAATCATATGCAACATCAATTTGTATGCCACTACACAAGCTGTCTGCGATCACCACTGATGGGGCACCAGTAATGATGGACAGCGCCAATGGATTCATTGCACTCTGCAAGAAGAATGAATCCTTTCCGAACTTTGTCTTATCATTGCATTATCCACCAAGAAGCCTTGTGCGCCAAAGTTCTTTCTTTTCAACACATCATGAATGTCGTTATTAAAATAATTAACTCTATTCGAGCGAAACCTTTGCAACACTGACTTTTTAAGGCCCTGTTAGAAGATGCTGATGATAAACAATCTGATCTTATCTTGCACACAGAAGTACGATGGCTGAGCAAAGGTAAAGTTCTTGCACGTTTTTTAAGCCTAATTGAAGCGATCAAAGAATTTCTAAAGTTCATAAATCAGAACTTCGAGCAACTAGAAGACTCCAGTTAGTTAATGGACTTGACTTTTCTTGCCGACATCACTGACAAATTTAACATTTTAAATCTTGAACTCCAGGGAAAAGACAAATGTGGCTCAAATGATATGTTCTGTAAAATCATTCAAAGCAAAACTGATCTTGCGGATGTCACATATGAAGACGAAGTCTCTCGTACATTTCCCAAGTATGAAGAAAATGGTATGTGACAGTGATTTTAACCCATCACCATTTGTTATCCACATTCAAACACTTCTGGAACAATTTGAAAAGAGATTTCGACAGTTTACCATCATTGAGCCTGTAGTTGCCTTTCTTGTGAATCCTTTTACTTGCCATATAGAGGTAACAGAAATGGCTACATCAATTGCGAGTCTCATTCAAGTAAGAACAGAAGAAGTGGAACTGGAGATTTTGGACCTTCAAAATGATATTGTTCTAAAATCCTGCGCAACAGATGAAAACTTTTGGAATCTGGTTGACTGAAAAAAGTTTCCTGCCTTAAAAATGTCACATAGATAAGTGGAACCGAAATAAGATTTTATTTTGTATGCTAAGTTCTGTTTTCAACAACGAACATCATAAAATCAAAATACAGATCTCGGCTTACAGATGCCCATCTTGATGATTGCTTACGAACGGGAATATCATCCTACTCTCCCAACTACGAAAAATTGGCTGAAGAAATGCAGTGCCAAAAATCACACTGACTTTATTAGAAAAAACACATGAATTAATGATACCTATTTTCCATTAAGTGCTGATGAGCGTGTATGATTAACTTGTGTTTAACTTTTTTTTCATATTTGTTTTTATTGAAATCCAGATACAAGTAACAATACAAAGAATATTTTTTAATTAACCATAACTGGCTATCTATGTTAAAGTAAGAATAATAAATATATTTGCACTGGCAGTTCAACAATGTTTTACTTTTTAAAAATAAATTAGATGAAAACTGTTTGATATTTATTTTGTGAAAACTCAATTTTTCTTACAGGTAGATAAAAAAAGAGCCAATTCACATGGTAAGGTGAAAGAGTAATTGCCAAATAATAATTTAATTAATACCTTTTACATGTAAAATTACCTTTTTTATCTTATTGATTCATATTATGTAATTAAATATGTTTTTCATATTATTTAATGTACAAATACAAAATAAGCCTTGAAAAATTGTTGGCGCCCGCCACACTCTTCTGAAAACATGAATGTGCTATTGGCCACAAAAAGGTTGGGGACCACTGCTGTAGGCTTTGTCCTGCAATTGAAGCTTGCTTCCAGCATCTTTCATGTGTGGATGAATAACCCAGCAAATCTTGTAAAGAAAAAGCCAAAGGTAGCTCTAAAATGAGAGCATGAAGTCTCCAGGGCTCAGAGAGAACATGTCTATTTCTAGAGCAAATTCTGTTGCTCTATATTGGGGAAGGATTCAGGAATATCTCTCATCCCCCTGCTCACAAAAGTAGTGGCAGCTCAGCTGAAAGGCTAACTTGGAAATTTCCACAGCATAACAAATTGTGGGCTTTACATGTCCTATAATTCAGATGTAGTTCATAAATGGTGGCCTTGAACATGAAGCATTGTAGCCGCAATTTTTACCTGTACCTAGTAACCCCAGCACACGGCAGCTCTGAAACAACTAAGTAGAGTGTAGAACTACCTCTCTGTTCTGGGCTTGCTATACATTATGAAGCAGCTTGTGCCAAAGGACTGAAGACTGGCCCAGCACCAACTAGAAAGTGGAGTAATGCGTGGTCCATGTGACACAATTTCTGCCGCCAGCACAATAATGGCATTGGCAATTACTGGGTTGTTTTCACTTCTTTGTTTCCTTCTAGGAAGAAGCAGAACTAGTCTAGTGAGCTGGTTCTTGTTGTTCATCCTAAGGTAAATTAACAGGTGGTGTCTGTGGCCAAATCTTAATTCTGCTTCTTATTATTTGGAAATGGTTGGCTTAGTAAAAAGTAATACTGAAACTGATCACAGGAGCTTGAAAATACTTTGTTAGCAGTAGGTGGCAGGTGATCTGCTCTAGATGTTCTCTGTCCTTCATTTGAAGTTTTCTGGCCACCTTGAAGTGTGGCATGTGTTGGAATGATGGAGGAAATACTTAGCTGCAGGTTTGAGACATCCTGAAGTGACATGATCTAGGAAAGGAAGACACAGATTCTCCCCTTAGTATTCTATTAGATGAAGTGTTTTATTAGAACGAGCACTAAAGTTACTCATGTGGTTTTGTCTTTCACATGCCTATGTCTCAGTGCATATTATCTGTCAGATACTTTGCCTTCTGGTCTCTCTCTTTTTTTTGGTCTTCTCTCTTATAATCCATTCAAAGAGCTTGAACTTTGTCATCTGGTTTGTAGCCTATCGATGTCTAGAGTGTTCAAAAATATTTCTAGGTGCATTGCTGAGTTTCCTGGAATAAGACTTGTTGCACAAATACCATATTTAAAAAAAGAAAATAAATCTTCACTATCTAATGTTGAATCAGCAATATTTTTGAACTGTATTTGATATAATAATCCATAAATGTTTGAGATTCAGTTTTAAACTTCCCCTTTTTTCTTGTAGTGTGTAACTTTGACTCTCCTCTGCCTGCTCAAGGGCCTCTCCCTCCCACGCCATTGGTGTTTTTAAAGCATGTTCTTCAAAAGAATCTGAAAAGAATTTGAAACACAGTTGTGGCAGTGATGTACTTCCTGACATGAATAAGGTTGCTTGCATGCAAGCTCTGACACTAGGGTTCCCAAGATCAAATTCATACAAGTAAAATTTACCACTGTTCAGGTGCATGAAAGAGAGACTGGGGTGGCCCCTTCCCTATGTTAAGTGAAGGAGGACAAACAAAGGTTTGTGTTGCCTGTATAGATGCACCTGGGATAAACCCATTTTGGCTGGTATTACCCCCCAGGGTGTTAATCCCTGTCTTGTAGACTCAGTGAAGACTAAAGCAGTCAGTGACTTTACTCTGTGTCCGAGCGAGATCTGGGTATGGATGAGAACTAGCTGACAGAGTCTTAACGTGTGCAAGACTGAAGTGATGATGGATGACTGGGGAAAGCAACTGGAGGGTAGGGTAAGAATGGTATCAGTCACTCATTACTTGATCGGGTTTGACTCCCAATGGCTACTAGAAGACGAAGTAGCAGCAATAACTAGTCAGCTTTTTGTCGTTTACATACAGGCAGAAGGTTGTGACCTTTCCTTTCAGATGTGTACCTTGTGACTGTCACTCATGTCTCTGTCACCATGAGATTAGATAATTTAGTGTGCTCTGTGTGAGGCTATGCCTTAAAATAATTCCAAAACTGAAGCTGGCACAGAATGTGGTGGTCTGCTTGATAAGTTGCTTTCCCCAGTTATTCATTATTACTTCAGTCTGCTTGGTAAGTGGAGTATCTCACTGTGAGCGTATGCAACCAGCCCCATCATCTGCTCTGGCTCCTTGTGATTTTCTGGGTGAAGTTGAAGGTGTTAGTTGGACCTATAAAGATTTCAACGGCTTTGCTGCCTAACTGAGACTGCCGCTCTCCCTGTTCCATGCCATACTACCACAGTGATCAGGAGAAGCACTTGAGCTGAAGTCCTCTTGGTATGTATGAGAAGGGACTACTGACTAGATGTACTCTGAGAGCCCCACAACTTTGGAATATGCCCTTTCCCCTGAGTAACAGTCTGAATCTGGGGACCTTCAGGGAATGCTGCAAAGCTCATTCTTTTTCCAGGTATCTGGAGATGTGGGTTGTGTGAATTGAAAGGGTGGGGTAATACTGGAGGGGGGCTAAAGGTTCTGAGTTTCCTGGTTTTTTGTTGGTAGACGTTATGTTGCATTGGCTTGCTATGTTCAGCCAGGTATGTGGGTATTCATTTTGTTGCATTCTTCAGTAATGTCCAGAGTGCCTGGAGAGCATACCAAGCAGTGTCCTTTCTAGCGTTCTATATCTGTCTGAAGTGTGTGTGTCGTGTTTCTGGGGTGAGCAGTACTATTGACCCCTAACTCGACCTCTCCATGGGCACCCCCTGCCAAGTTCTAGGCCCAGATCACAGCACCTCTGGTTACCACCTGTGTGTCTTAAGCAGGTCCAGCTGGGTTTTGGCCACTGGTCTAGACCTCCCTCCAAAAGCTGTGGACAGGTGTGAGAATGCAGACAGGGCAGCTTGTTCAAATCAATGTATTTATTTATCCATAGGAATGTACCGGTCAGAGGGAAAGGGTCAAAACAACATAAGGCTTCTGTGGATGTTATCTTATCTAAACCTTAGTCTTTCCTTGCCAGGTGCGATTCCTCCCCCCCCCCCGCCCCCCCAGCATTGGGGCTGGATGAGACAGGCTGCACCCCTGCGGCTTATGCCTTTATCTCAGTCTGTCCCCCAGTCAGTCTCTCCCCCTCTGAGTTCACAGGCAGTCTTGTTCAAAGCTTCTTTGTCTGCCCTGGGAACCCTGGACCCTAGTCAGTGTGGTTTATGTATCTCACCAGGGGTCAGAGGTAAGCTTCCAGCAACAGATTCACTGTATTGTTCATTAAGCATGAGCAATTGAGTTGGTCATGGTTTGCCTTCCTGGAGATGTGTAAAAGCCACTTAGGATGGAGTTAACTCTGCCCCCATGCAGCAGGCCACATGGTAGCTTGTACCCCTGTGCAATTACTATATATAAGAAATACAGATATCTCCCACGTTCTTCATGAAACAATACAGAGAAAATAGCTGCTAGGACTAGCAGGGCTCCAATCAAACAATGAACCTCCTGGGCAGAAAGAGGCTGGTGGAGGTGGGAGCAGCTTTGAAACGGCTAAAAGCTCAAGGAGAAACATCATAAGATGCTCAAAGTGGATATTTACCAGACTTCATCAAAAGATTGTGTTTGTAGAACTTCTTCCCTGCTTGGAGGCCTTCCAGTGGGGGGGCTTGATCACAGAAACATTCAGTTGTGGATGACTGGGGGGTGTGGGTGGGTGAGATCAGAAATGGATGAGGGTTAGCCTTCATCCTTGTCTATCTGTCTTGTCACTTTTAAATGGCATGGTTACCTTGAAGCCAGTCTTTGGAGACCGTGTCACAGGTCTGTTACGTGGAGAGCAGGAGTACTTGCCGTTTTGGTAGCGTAGACACCATGAACCGAAATGTGTTAGAAAAGTTAGAATGCTCTACAGCACACAACCGCCTCCTCTTCCCTTTCGTTTGGTAACTGACCATTAGTCTGAGGCCCCGGGTCTCTAGTGCCTCAGCACATCATCTTTGAAACCAGTTGTTTTTTAAATTTAAAGTGTGCCTGCTTAGTCTTTCCCACCCCTCTGCGTTACTCCTCCTTAGACTGCTGCTGTTTAGCAGTGTAATTACTAAAAATCGGCACCGTGGTCTATGAGATTATGAATGGGAGGGGGGAGCACAATGTTTAGGAGGTGTAAGTGTTTTTGAACAGGTGGATTAAAGTTCCATCAATGGCTCTATCTACCGCTGTTAGGCTCTGTTGATGTCTTCCAGCTCTTCTGTTCTGGCTGTGGCAAGCTTACCTAATTACACAGAACTGGCTTTCTTTAGAGAGCAGGAGAAGCTCCACTCTTCATTGAGCTAGTTGTATTGAACACTCCGGTAGGATAGTAGACAACTTCATATTCTTTTAATGATGTAGCTGGTGGACTGTGTGAATTTTTATGCTCCTTGTCAGCACCTTTGTTCTCCAACTCCTTGATCATCTCATGATGTTTAAGTTTATCAAGTATGGCAATGAATACTGAATCTTAAGAGTTTATTTAAAGCCGCACAGTATTTATGTTCAACCTGCTTAAATCAGTCGTGGCAAGCTGTGCAAGATTATGTAGTGGCTGGGGAGTTAGTCTGACCTGCCCAAAGTCCGGGTAGTCTCTTGTAATGTGAGGCTATGCTTGCACTGGCTGGCTTGCTCTCTGTAGTGACGGCTGCCATCTGGTGTGGCTTCTTTGTTCAGCTTTGCTCCAAATAATGTTGTTTGGAAACCTGGTATAGCATCTTGAGTTAGGAAATATTACCAAACAATCTTGGTTTGTGCCAGATACTTCTGGAGTCCTGGATTCAATGAACTGAGTAGTTGATGCTGGAAAAACTAACAACCAAACCCTCACAACTTGCTCAGTACACTTTTTGAGTGGAGTTGTATGTACTATTCAGTGACCACAATTCCTGCACACTTTTCCCTCCTGAACGAAATAATGTGCAGTATGTATATAGTACATATTGATGTAGGTAGCTGTTTCCTGTGTTGTGGGGTTTTACTTAACTCTTGGCTTTAATTCTTCCTGCACTTTGGCCCTTGAACCTCTGCTGTTCTTGCAAGATCAGGGTCAGATGCAGAGCATCCTCAACTCTCCTTGACATCCACTTACAGTAGCTCCCACTGAAGGGCTTGGTCACCTCCCCCCCGCCCCTTTGTATCTTCCTGTCCATTGGGCCTTATTCTTGTTGGCCCATCAGTGTCTTGGGTCAGTGGTGTTTCATAAGCCAAGAGGCCGTGGGTGTTTGGCTCTGTCAGAGCCTATCTCACCACCGTACTTGGCCTACACACGATTGCCAGTTTCTACACACGATTGCCAGTTTCTGTGAATAGCTTTGTGCCATCCGGAGACGTATGAATGTTGAGACTAAATGAAGTATAAGCAATGATTTTGCACTTCTCTAGGATTCTCTCAGATGAGGGAAGCTACAGAGCATTTTTCATAGATTCCACGCTCTTTATAAGTAACAGATGGCTGGAAAGTGAAAACTGTAAATCTCCTAGAATATTCTAACTAAAACTGTAGGGAGAACTTGATATAGGTGAAGTGCTACGACCCAAAATGGAATTTGAACAAATGCTCTTGTTTTGTGAAATTGCTGTGGGATTGCTAATGACAAGGGGTCAGGATTTGACTTCATCTTTTGGAAGACTGGGCACTTCCCCCAGCAGTCTTTTAACACCATGTTGAATATTTCCTCATCTACGGCATAGTTAGCATCACTTCTACAGCATCCTGAGAATGACTTGGTAGTCTTTCATCCAACTAGTGTAGTGACAAAACCTTGTTTAGCTTGATAGCACCCTGAGCTTACCTACCTGACCAAAAGGTCAAGGCGATAGAAGCTTAAGTGACCCTTATTTTCACAATTTTGAATTTTCTTAGGTCTAGCCCATTATACTTCCTCAGTGGATCAGGCACGTCAGGCACATTCAAACAATTTTGAATGAAAATGCAATGGGCAAGGAGTTTATTTGCTTTGACCAGGAACAGTACAACATCTGTTTCTGCTGAAGAACTATAGGTCACTGCCTTGTTGCTATTTCCAGCTAGAAGGTGCCTTTCTGACCAGAGTGACTGGCCTGGCCTAACAGTGTGAATCCTTTCATTTTGTAAGTTAGGGTTGCCATGGTGTAAAGCTGAGACGTTAAATAAAGTTCATGCCAGAAAAGGCTGAGTTACTGTGATACCTCTGGAGCTCAAATAGTACAGTATCTCATTGCCCAAATTAAGAGACTTGACTCTGCGTTTGCCCTCATCTGTATTTCCTGAGTTAGGATCTCAGTTTTCACAAACTGTGGCAGCAGTACAGGTTGCGCTGCCTGCCAGCCATTGCCTTAAAGGGGAAATGTGCCTATTCACACAATGAGGGGCTGAATTCCTTCCCAGTGCTTATCTGGAAGGGAGTTGGGGAATGCAAAGAAGTCGAACTGGATGAGGCTGCTGGTTCCCTTTTCTGTTTTCCATATAGCTTTGTATTGCATTAATTATCAAAAAAGTAATTAAGGATGAAAACTGGAATACTTCCTGGTGGGAATGCCTTCTCCAAGGCCTGGTCCCCACTAACCCCCCACTTCGGACTAAGGTACGCAAATTCAGCTACGTTAATAACGTAGCTGAATTCGAAGTACCTTAGTCCGAACTTACCGCAGGTCCAGACGCGGCAGGGAGGCTCCCCCGTCGATGCCGCGTACTCCTCTCGCCGAGCTGGAGTACCGGCGTCGACGGCGAGCACTTCCGGGATCGATTTACTGCGTCTAAACCAACCAGACGCGATAAATCGATCCCAGAACATCGATTGCCTGCTGCCGGACCCGGAGGTAAGTGTAGACGTACCCCAAGAGTAGCATTCTGTAGCCGTGATAGCGTTGTGGTGAGCATTTCTGGGGCTGAATCCTGGACGTCTGGATCTAAAACACAAACCTCTACTGCTTGAGCTGAAGAAGTGGGTCTATGAAGTTGGAGACATTAGCCATCTAATGAACCCC
The DNA here is from genome assembly GCF_027887155.1 of Malaclemys terrapin pileata. Lineage (NCBI taxonomy): Eukaryota > Metazoa > Chordata > Testudines > Emydidae > Malaclemys > Malaclemys terrapin. The sequence goes on along the minus strand of NC_071508.1, from coordinate 143,939,474 downwards.
TTTATGTGGACCAGGCACTAAAGGGGGACTAAAACCCACACTGAGTTTATGCTTGCTTGCCACATAGCATATCCTTAACTGGCTTATATTGGGTGCAATAGCTATTCATATAGTAACATTTAATAACGCCTTTCTCTGATGAATTATGATAAGTCTCTTAACTCTGCTTTTCTTCTCCCTCCCCCAACACACAGTTCTCTCTTCAGTGTACCTCCACTTTTAGCTTGTTCCAAAATGCCATGTGAATTTGCCCTTGACTATTTTAATGCAATCCTGGGTGCAGTTTGGTTTTCTTCTTTCTGCAGTATTCTGAATGAGCTATTTTAACTTACCATGGAGCTTGTGTTTGGCCTCACTCATTACCAGTTAGAGTACCCTGGTTTGCTTGGTTTTTTGGTGTGACTTTGTACCATACATTACCGGTAGGATTTGGATATGGTATCTGTGCATGGCTAGTTTATGAATATTAATGTGCTCAGAAGCATTTAAAATATTTTTATTGGCGTTACCCTACCACAATGCACTTAACTAACATGCACATTGCTTACAGAAACACTTTTCAGTATGTTACTTTTAACCCAGGCGAAAGGTGTCTGGCATTTTTAAAATGCCCCAGTTGCCATTACATGGGCACCAACCCAGTATTTCATGCCTACACGTGATGGCTCCCACTGAGTCTGAAATCCAAGTGTGGATGAGCCCAAAAAGGGAAGCGACACTAAAGCCTGGGTGAAAATCAGGACCTAAGTGCTCCCATTGAACGCTGGTGAGGCAGAATATATGTAAAGACCTTTATGTAACTTTTGGTTTAAATCCCTGTTAAGACTCCAGGTGTAAATTCTTGATAGAAACTCACAAGTTACTCATACATTTGCATATGTATTTATCATGGCCAGAACTTTTTTTTTTTTAAACACCACTTATTGGGAGTGGCTTATAGTACAGTTTATATTCTGTGCTGCAATTTTACCTTTGCAAATAGTCTTTGTCACACACACACACACGGATTAGGTTATGACTGTGCTAAAGCTTCTAGTAAGAAGCTTTCATTCTCGTGCGAGTTCAAAGCCACCTAAACTCTTGTTCTGTGTTCCATAGAGTCAGTCAGAAATTCTCTAATTCCCCCCGCCAGCTCTATCATTCTAATGTGGTTTTTTTTGTTCTCCAATTTGTCAAGAAACTTGTGTGTGCCAGGAATATTCAGCATTGATTTTTTTTTTCCCCTGTGAAGACTGCAGGATTACAGAGTAACCTTTATTTTTAGGCTCTTGCTTAGTCCTATATGGGCAGTTGATTGACCTGCCTTCCCACCTCCAAAGGCTGCCACTCTTAATCTCCACCATCGACTTGCATCTGAATGCAAACCAGCTTGCCTTCTCTTTGCAGGAAAGTTGCCCATAATTAGTTTTTCAATGAGTCGTGGTCCGATTTACTCTCCCCCTCAAGGAGAGCCGCATTAGTGAGGCGGTGGGTGGAGTTGCTGAGAAGATACAATCAACATCAGCCAAGTATTGATTAGCGGAGCCATTCATAGACCTATGAAGAGAAAGTTGGTTTTTGATGGGCAAGGCTTTCTTTTTGGCAGGCAGGCACCTGCTAACAGATTGTGCTATGCTCCCTGGCTGCAGAATTTTCAATTTCAGTAAACACTTGGCTTCAGCAAGTTCCTCCTCCTGCCGGGAGATTCTGCTTGTCTACGCTACCAAGATTTCGTTGTAAGAAAGGGGCAGCAGGAAGAGTGTTGTGCAAAGCAGTTGACACGGAGAACAACCTGCTACAATAAATGGTAAATCTTCTGGGTCACGGAGTTACAGTTAGCTTGGAAAAATGGCATTCCTTCACTATGGTGTCACTGCACATTGTCCTCTAGAGAGGAAGCAAACAATGCGCTGTAGAACAAGCTGTTGGCAGCTCACGTTTTAATGCATGAGTTTTTCCAGGTCTCATGTGCTGGTTCACTTTTTCCTTCTAGGTTTCAATTTTGAAGGTGGCTGTTGTTACTGTCCAAATGTGAATGCAGTGCTAATAGTGTCTGTTGCAAGGACAAGGAGGGAAAGAACCTAGTACAGATTGGAGATACTCCATAGTAGCGTTGTTTTGGCTAATTTGCTGTCTTATCTGTATGTGGTGTTAACAGAGGACAATTTCCACAGAGTTCTAAGGCAGCCTGGCAGTATGTGTTTGTACTTTTTAAAATCCAGTATGTCACTCAGCTTGGAAAGCTAGCATCATTTTCTGGCAGTCTTGACGATTTTACTGCTTCAACATTTTAATTTCAGCCTTGAAAACCCATACCTCTGTGCAGTGCCATTAGGCAGAAAGCATAACGGAGCGGGTGTGTTGTTTGCAAAGGTCTTTGAAGATGTAAAGCATGCTAAGTGTTGTTGCAGCCACAGGTAGAATCAATCCTTGTAAGTACACCTGACTAGCTTTTCAAGCACGTGGATGGTTGGTGGTGGTGATGTATCCCAGCACTGCCCAGAGACCCTGATCAGGTTCATAGCGCCGTTATTTTGAGTTTTGTTCCTACACCTAATGTAGGAAGAGACCCTGCCCTCACTAGGCTGTGTTCTAACAGTATCGTTTGTTTGTCTGTTTTGTTTCCCCAGTTTCTAGGTGACAGAGAGACACTGAAACGCTGTGGGGGGCAAGAAAAGCGGTTGCGGGAGCCTGCATGTAAACAAAGATGGATTGGCTGTGACAGTGTGCCTTAGGTGGGGAGATCGGTATTATGAAGACTTCCTACAGAGCTGGCCTCCACAGGGAACCACTGAATTCCACATCTTCTACATTCCATCAAGTCAAACGGTACAAACAGACCCCAGTTGGGCCATGAATGGTTAACACATGTAGGCCTACTCCTTTAATTCCCTGCTTTGTGTGCCAGTCAAACTCTTAGATAAAACCCTTGCTTTGGAGAACCTTTGCCTTTAAGTGAAATATTAACAGTAGTTCTAATGACTATGGGGCACAATTGTTCCTTAATATTTTTTAAATTAGATAACGGCAGCTACATCGTTACTGCTGCTCGTGTCCTCGGAGAAGCCTTTGGATTTTTTTTTTTTTTGTAGCAACAGCTGTAACTTTATGGGGATATGGCTTTGAAATACAAATATAATTGGAGAGTGGATTGCTGTAGTAGGATTTGAAATATGCAGTGAGCTTAAAAAAAGCTAGCAGAAATACCAGTAATCAGTAGGGTGGTCCGTCTGCCTAGAGAGTAAATAATTAGATTAGTACAAACTTAAATTTTGCTTCCAGCGGACACCTGTTTCTCTGATTAAATTGTTGTGCCCTTCTTTTTCAAACGTTACTGCTTACAAGGCAATTGAGAGCATCTGTGTTGCTATTGCAAGACTGAGAACAATTCATATGGATGCATTAAAGAAAATGCAAATGACAAAATACAGTGCTGAATTCAAGCTTAATAATATAAAATGTGTTTCTCCTTTTTAAAGATGTTGAAAACTTCCGGACTCTGGGGGGGAAATAGCTTTCAGCGTCTCATACCTGTGTGCATGTGAAACAAACAAATTCTGTGTAATATCTTTCTTGACTGGGTGGAGGGGACAGACGCTTCATCAGCCTGTTATTGACCTACAGCCAAATCTTGCAGTCTAACTAGGGCAAAACTCTCACTGACTCCCTGGGGGGGCTGTTGTCTCTGTGGCGATCGGTAAGAATGCATTGTATCCAGCCCTGCTTGCTCCCACCCCGTGTCACTCTCCATACACCGGGGGAAGGGTAGTGGGTGGTATAGAGACAGATATGCTGACTTTATGCCACCCAGAGATTGCCCTATGCCACAGGGTTCTTTGACATGCCCTGTAGAGCAGCTTTTGGGTTGCTTTGCCGTTCCTGAGCAGTGCAAAGGGGACAGAAGCAGGGCTGAGAATCTGGGCCAAATGATTTTGGGGGCTTCCAAAGCTTACAAGTGGTTGACCAGAACCAAAACGTATTTTAATAGTAACTAGGTCTTACTCTGCATTCTTCATCTGTAACTTTCCAAGGGCTTTACAAAGGAGCTCCGGATCATTATCCCCATTTTGCAGATGGAGAAACTGAGGCACCGGAAGGGGAAGTTACTTGCCCAAGGTCATGTTTAGCAGTTGGTCCAGGCAATTCATTTAGACAAGGCACTGGTGAGACCACATTTGGAGTACTGTGTGCAGTTCTGGTCTCCCATGTTTAAAAAGGATCAACTCAAACTGGAACGGGTACAGAGAAGGGCCACTAGGATGATCAGAGGAATGGAAAACCAGTCGTATGAAAGGAGACTCGAGGCGCTCGGTTTGTTTAACCTAACCAAAAGAAGGCTGAGGGGGGATACAATTGCTCTCTTTAAATATATCAGAGGGATAAATACCGGGGAGGGAGAGGAATTATTTCACCTCAGTACTAATGTGGACACGAGAACGAACGGATATAAACTGGCCGTGGGGAAGTTTGGGCTTGAAATTAGACGAAGGTTTCTAACCATCAGAGGGGTGAAATATTGGAACAGCCTTCCGAGGGAAACGGTGGGGGCGAAGGACCTGTCTGGCTTTAAGATTAAGCTAGACAAGTTTATGGAGGGAATGGTTTAACGGGATAACGTGATTTTAGTCAAATCAACAGTGTGCCATCGCTGGTCAATAGTATCAGTGGCCAATGAGGGTCTGGCTGGAGAATCCTACCTACATGCTCGGGGTTCTACTGATCGCCATATTTGGGGTCAGGAAGGAATTTTCCTCCAGGGTAGATTGGCAGAAGCCCTGGAGGTTTTTCGCCTTCCTCCGCAGCATGGGGCGGGGGTTGCTAGCTGGAGGATTCTCTGCGACTTGAAGTCTTTAAATCACAGAATTTGGGGACTTCAACAGCAGAGTCAAGGGAAAGGGGTTGGGTCAGCTTTTGTGGCCTGCATCATGCGGGGGGTCAGACTAGATGATCATAATGGTCCCTTCTAACCTTAAAGTCTATGAGTCTATGAGACTCTGTCCTTTTGTACTCTACAACATGATGGCCATGGAACTTGCTGCAGACTAGAGCTGGTCAACAAAAAATTTCTTTTCCTGTGGAAAATGTCAGCGTTTGGGCAGAAATGTGACTATTGAAATGTTTTGGTATTCGGCCAAGATTTTTTTGATTTGGAAGTGCGGCTGTGGTGCCTCATGGTCTTGTTCTCTATACGCCAGATGGAATTTCCCATCGTGCTGTGGCCTCCTCTCTTGAATCATGAGAGTCCCTGGCCATGGTGCATTCTGCGGGATGTAGTCTGATTGGGGAGCCTGGCCCATAGAGCAGAAAAATAGTTTAGATTGAGAACTTCTAACCAGCCGTACTACAGACTTCTGCTCCTGTGTCTAAGCTTTCATGGAAAGTAAACCATTTCTTTGGTTTCTGAGCCTCCTTCATTGTGAAGATGACCTTCCAAATATAAAACAATGCAGTAACACCTACCTGAGTCTGCAGGCAGCTTGAAACAGTAGCTCTTAAATCTTCTCTTCACTAGAAATTAAGGTGTGTTCTTAACTTGTGTTAACTAACACATGGTAAATAACTTGGTCAAATCCTAGTGACGACAAGGCAGGTTATCGTTTTAATATGAGTCAACACCTCTTTTCCTAGCGAAGATGCACCCTTAGAGATGTGTGAACCGCTCCGTTATCTCAGTGGCTTAAAGGTAGAATAATGATACTTTAAATAACATAGCTAATTATTTTACTACTGATCCTTTTCAGAAGAAATATCCAGGGAATGTTCTTGCCCTGGGGCCCAAACAGCCTTCCTGGGGCCCAAAAGCCCGAACTGTCCATTAAAAAGGTGCCAAAGCTTCCAGCTCTCACTTGATGACTTCTACAATGTCCTTGTCTATACAAAAACATCCGAGACACCACAGTAGAGGCAAACAAATTGAATTTAATATCAGAATAAATATCACAAGGGGTAAGACCCTGATCTTGTGAATCACTCTTGTATTTAACTCATTTTTAAAAATGCTCAGTTTAAAAAACTTACCTGCAGCTCCCACAATAACTAGCCTGTAGCACTGGATGTTGCAGAAATTGGCGAGTGAAAGGGTATTTAGGCTATGGTTCATATTGTGCGTGAGTTCGGATCAGAAGATTCTTGTCTTTTATAGCTTCTAGAATGAGAACATGTGCTGTTACTCTGGGGTTGGGGAAAATGCTTGCTGGTTGATCTAAAACTAGCTCTTTTTTCTAATCTTCACATTGCAGTGGATGAGAACTTTTTTCCAATAAACTTTTTGCTGTAAAGTTTGTGAAATTCTTTTAAAATGCAGCTTGCTGTCTCCTCAATGGCTGAAAACGTTGAGAAACGGATGCCATCCCCAATCTGTTGCTCAGATGGATTAGCAGTGCTTCCTTATCACTGTCTGACGCTATTAGGATTTTCAGTCATTCTAGATAGACACCGTGTAATTGAACCCTGAATTCAAATGAGGCAATTGTTCTGGCAATAAAACTTAACTAAACTATGACTTCCTGATGTATGATAGAATTTCTTCAGCCTTCAGGAATATTCTCCACCTCACCCACCAGTAACCTAAATACTGGAGGAAATGTGAGAACTTAAATGAAGAAGCCATAATAGATGATCTGTGATTCTTCTCTTTCTCTTGCCATAAACCAGAAGTAGCCTTGAGCAGCTGAACCACTTCTGCTGACTAAGCATGTTGGAGTAATTAGTTCAGTCCTGGTTTATTAATTTAATACCTGGCCTTACTTTCAGCGGCAGTCTCCTTAACGAAGGATGTTTTACTGATTGCCCTGCTTAGTGCATGTCAGAAAATAAGTGAAAAGGGAGAAATGAGGCTCTGTTCGATCTTACACATTTCCTGGCACTAGAAATTCCATCTGGGAATTTTATTTTGTACTTCCAAATTACTGGACTCCAAAAGGCAAAAACGTCTATGTAACTGCAGCTCTCTCTCTCTCTGCAAGATACCTGCAGTTCTAAGTGGCCAGAAATTTTTATTTCTAGTGCGAAAGGTGGCACTTCAGCAGCACAGTGCAGTTCCAGTATGAAAAGGAAAGAGTGCCACCTACTGTATCACAAGCACCACTTTCTGCATGCAGCAGCCTGGAAGCAGTGGATTTTTCTGGGAGGTTTCTCTTCCAGGAAGTTTAGTGACCGCTCACCCTGATTACTTTCTGAGTGCAGCCTGAGAGGACACAGCTAATCAGAAAGTTGGGCGAAGGAAGCAGATTTTAGTGTTGTGTAGTTCAGAAACCAACTTGGAAGGAAAACAAAGGACAGGGTCACAATTGTTGGAATACCGAGGAAGAGGTGATCTAGATCCAATAAAGGAGTCAAAATGAACACCGGGAATTGCGCCCAGAAGAGACTTAGCAGCCACATTCTGTACAAGCTGAAGCTTCCAAATGACCTCAGGGAGTAACGCCCAGTGGCGCCTGTTGCACTAATCTAGTCGGAGACAAGCACATAGGTGACTGTGGCACTGTCTGCATGTGACGAGAGGTTGCGATCTTCTCACCGCACACAGGCTGGGAGCAGAGGGAGGATGGGAAGGTGTTATTGGCTACTTCTGCTACTGGACTCACTGAAAGCAGCAGAGGATCCAATAGGACCTCTAGGTTGTGCACCTTCTGGGAAGGTGGACTAGCCGACAATCAAGACCTCCCGTCCATCAGTTCCTAGTGTACACAGCATAGATTTCAGGTTTGGTGGGTAGGGCATACTCTTCTTTCCCTTCTACCACTAAAGCCAAGGTGGTGAGCAAAACTGGAAAGGGAAAACAAAGGCAGAGCCCCCCTCCCAACCATGTGAAAGGAGTTCCCTCACTTTGGACAATCTGTTGCAGTGTCTCAGTCTAGAACTGTTGTCCCCAAGCACCAACGCATTTTACCCTGGCAATTGGAGTTGAGGAATCTTAGCTTCTAGCAAACACTCTTTGCTGAATGTCCTACTTTTCTCCTCCGAGGCTGGGTTCCTACTATAGGCTTAGTTGAGGAAAAAAAACAACTTGGGATGGTCCAAGTGTAACTGAGGGCATCATCATACAGAGCCTCTGTTGTGATGTGTGAGAAGGAAAGAGCACAACTAGCTGTTGGGTCTCGGGTTGGATTCAATAGCCTGACAATTAGAAACACCTCTTGTCTATTGACTGGGCACATTTGATCTCTAAGTCATTCCACGACAGTCACCATGGAGCTCCATGATGCCTTTAAGAGACTTTTCCGAGTAGAAGGGCAAAGGTAGAGAGGCTGGTTTTGGAGTGGCTTTGGTCACTTGTTGCAAGCTGTCCCAATGAATTTGGTGGCATTTAATTCCCATTTAAATGAACAGGAAGAGAGATTATTCCAGTTTCAACACAGGCTTTACAATGTAAAAATTTAAATCTGTTCCCATGGAAACATACCCTACAGCTGTTCTGGTAATATGCTTGTGTAACAGTCCAGTGAGACCAGAGACTGAAGGCTGCTGGTAATTAGTCCTGCATCTCCCCCATGGCAGTGTGGATGCTCCCCTAGGCCTTTAACCGAGCCGAATTACAAATGTATAAATGCCCATGGTGAAAAGAGGGGCTGAGCGTAATCCTGCTGGAATAGAAATGCCACTTTTGGTCCAGTATACGTTTAATTTATGGCTGTTAGATTCTCAATAGAAAAACTTCAGATTGGCTCAGTTCATCATAGTGCAAAATATAGAAACAAAGAAGGTGACTCTTAATTTGATATCTAGTCTCTCTCCCCCCCACCCCCCTGGGGGGGTGGTGGTAAATTTTTCAGGTTTACCCTGCGCAGAATGTAGATATCTCCATAGGCAAGTGCAGTTAATTGGTTGTTAACAACATACTAAGGGATATCGTTGACTATAGGAGGTATCAGCAGATCAGAAATCAGGTGTGATCTTTGTATAACAGTATAATTACAATTGCTAATTTCTCTATTCAGCTTTCATCATTCTTTATAAAAACCCTTTTCAGTAGATAATCCATGCTGGATATCAAGGCGGGGGGGGGGGGGGGGAGGAGAGAAGGGGGTTCTGGCTTGGTTAAAACATGAATGGATCAAGAATCTAGACTAAATCAATAGTTATAATAACAATAACTGAAAGCTGTAAGAACAACTGGGTGGAACCTAAAATGCTTTGCGGAGAATGTTTATATCTCAAATCTGTTTCCATGACATTTTAGAGAAATTATAATGGAAGCTTTTGGTGGTCTTTGGGGCTTATTAAAGCATTAGCAGGGTGCTAACGGAAGTTCTCCAAGGGAGAACTGCAGTGACATCACAGGCTGGGGACACGACAATTGTTGCTGCCCCTGCAGCCATTCTGGTGCCTCTCCTGGCTCTGGCCCCCTCCTGTGGCCCCTGTCCCCCGTGGTGGGCCTTATTCTTATGACACTCACATTCAGGGGGAAGTGAGCCCTGGACAGCTTTTACAATAATTCCTTTACTTTTGTTTTCTAGGGCTTCTGGCATGCACTTAAAGCCATACCTCAAATTACAGAAGAAAGAGCGATCTCTAGATATAACCCAAGATTCCCTGAGAGGCCTGCATATGAACCATCAAAGATCAGCACAGGAAGAAAAGTATACAAACAACTGCACCAAACTGAGCATTTTACCTACGTCCCCGGTCGTGACTCCCTCTCGAAAGCCTTTGGGAATTATTTATCGTAATACTATGTGCAATATGAGTGGGAAAGCTCCAGCAGAAGGCCCAAGTGTTGAGAAGAAGAAGAATGCCCCGTCTGCGACAATCCACCAGGGGGATGAGGGGGAAGGACCGTTAGATATCTGGGCCGTCGTGAAACCTGGGAATACCAAGGAAAAGATTGCTTTCTTTGCAGCCCAGCAGTGCAACAACAATAGGATGGGCTCAATGAAACTTAAAAGCAGTTGGGATATAGATGGAAGATCAGCTAAACGAAGGAAGAAATCCATGGATCTTATAAAAGCAAAGATTCAATTAGAAAGGATGAGAGAGGCAAACAGGAGGTGCACCCAGCCTGAGCCTTTTGCATGTGGCATTGAGCACTGTTCTGTACATTACGTTAATGACAATGGTGAAGGGATATTTCCAGGTCGATCCTTATCTGTAATCGAGATGGTAGCTTTTCTAGAACACAGAGCAAGTGCTTTGCTGGCCGACTGCACCAAAAACTGCATGAACGCTTCTACTACAAGGCTGAGTGGGCAATCCAAAGGTGCACTTCCTGCTTCAGACCCTTTCTCTGCCCCGGGGGCCTGCGAGGTACATTCTGAAAAAGGGACCTGTGGGAGTGGTGAGCAGCAGAATGAGCCTGTGCGTGTGCTGGACATGGTTGCAAAGCTTGAATCGGAGTGCTTGAGGCGTCAGAGCGAGCGTGAAGCAGGGGGCCTATCCAGGAACAACAGCTTCCGGAGAAACATAGGGCGGATGTTACTGGCGAATGGCACGCAGTCTGAGTGTGACGCTGGGAAGGTATCTTCCAAAGTCCTTGGCCAGGAGGTAAGTTTAAAAGATCCCGTTGCAGCGGATGATGTTGGACAGAGAACAAAGCGTGGCCCTTCGGCTGCTGATGAATCATGGGAAGGAGCTGCGTCTGGTCAGCAGTCCTTGGCGGCAGTAGCAGCTGTGGATATCCACATGGTGAACGTCAGTGTCAAGCTTGGTCAAGAAATCTCAGAGAGACCCAGCACCAGAGGTAATTCTGAAATGATTGTGGAACCTCTGGGGTCCATCCCTTCTACATGTCCCGTAGCTGTTGGGCTGTCATCAGAGGCCATGTGGAGTGGGAGTACGACTGTTGATTGTTCAGCTAGAGAACCTGCATCTGTTCCTAATCTGAGTTCGCATCCAATGAGGAGAGATTCTTTATGCATCAGTATATCGGTCACCAAGACAGAGAAGGGGTGCAGGAAAGAGCAGCCTTCTAATTTTAGCTTTGGTGAAGATCCACTTCCAGGGAGGCTGTTCTTTCTGCCTCCTGGTCACCACACCAAGCAAGAACACACAGGGTTAGGGGAAAGTACGAAAGAAAAGCCAGGAGAAGTGGGCCAAGCTGAGGTGGCTGCTGACAATAACAGCGTGTGTGAGATAAATAGTATTTCCATGGAGCCATTTGCCCTGTCACTATCTCCCATGGAAAGGGCTTCGCAGGTACTTGACACTTCTTGTTTGAGACGGCAGGTGTCTCATGACTTTTTGGAGACTAGGTTTAAAATTCAGCAGCTTTTGGAGCCTCAGCAGTATATGGCCTTCCTGCCCCACCACATCATGGTTAATATCTTCAGATTGCTCCCCACGAAGAGTCTAGTTGCTCTTAAATGTACTTGTTGTTACTTCAAATTTATCATTGAATACTACAACATAAGGCCAGCTGATTCCCGCTGGGTCCGTGATCCACGTTACAAAGAAGATCCTTGCAAGCAGTGCAAGAAGAAGTATGTGAAAGGGGATGTCTCACTGTGCCGGTGGCATCCCAAACCCTACTGTCAAGCTTTACCATATGGCCCGGGGTATTGGATGTGCTGTCACAAGTCTCAGAAAGGCATCCCTGGCTGTAAATTAGGTCTTCATGACAATCGTTGGGTTCCTGCCTGCCACAGCTTTAACCGCACTCTTCACAAGAAAGCCAGAGGAGGAGGAGCAGATGCGGAAGAGGAATATTAGTGCACATACACTTTCTCTTGGGAGGAGGACATTTTCACGCTCTGTGCTGTTTACAGTGTATATAATTATGTTTTCACAGGGCTATGAAACTGCACATACTTAAACACAAGAGCCTTTACCTTTTAGATTACAGACAGCTTTTAGCCCATCATTGTAAATAACACTATTAAAAACAAATTGTACATATAGAGTCTACAGCTGGCTGAACAACTTAATCACTACAATGCAGCTATGATAGTGTTGCGGCTATAGTCATGTGTTTTTAAGTGTCTTGTTTCAAAATCTGTATATCCTGTATAATATATGAAAGTTTCTGAGAAGAAACTCTAAATAGGTAAAGGTTAATTTGTTTAAAGGATCTTCAAATGATTTAACTGGACAACCTTAACGTTAGACTAGAACAGATATTTGTTATAGTAGTGTAGCAGTGAACAAAAGAGAGGAATATTATTGTATAGGCAGAGTATAAAAAGGTTCTTGTCTCCATTGCCCATGTTGTCTGGTTGTTATTTTTTTTTTACTTTAATAAAATGTGCATTCTAGATCTGCCTAATCCGACTTTCTCTTCTTGTACAATCTGCCCTGAAATAAAGTGATGGAAAACTTCAGGCAGTAGTTCGTACTGTGGTGTAGTTCAGAGGGAGAGAAAGTGTGTTCTTATTTCAAATTAGTGCAGTATTTGAAAATCAGTTTTAATGAATGAATTCCTCACCCCACCCTTAGCTTGTGCACTTTCACTGCTCCCTACACTGGAGTGAACGTTGAATTCCAAAAGGTACTTTTAGGCCATGCCAACTGCAAAACTTAATTGGTAGAATTATGCTAAAAATGGTACTGGCTGGCTAATTCTATAACATCAGCTTCAGGTCCCCCTCAAGCATGGCTTGGTTCCTTCCAGAAGCCAGGCTAAACCATCTGTTGTGCTCAAGATGCTGGGTTGATCACACTTTCTACAGTGGGTGTTTAAATGCTGTTTGAGTGTGTCCAGTGGCGTGGGAGCTGAATTCACTGCCCCTAGCAGGGCTTGGGAGTCTGAAGTGCAGCTTCCTGTAGGTACAGAGCATGTGCCCGACTCTTGTTTGAACAGCAGTTCCATGCACCAGTGCATCCTCCTGAGGCCTGACTGCTCACAGTTGTACTTCATAAAGTCTGCGACCTGTTAAATTTTTAATCTGTGTAATTAATTGCCTTTTCATGGGGATTTTGCACACTTACCCAGAGGATGTCCTAGCTCCTGTGTGGATTACAGTGAAGGCCTGATATCGAACGATAAGGCTGAGAGAATAGTTTCCATAAGAATCCTGTTTTCGCATCACACAGTCTTTCAAAACAAATCCCCTTGTGACATTTTGCATGTCAGTGCTGTGGAGGCAGAACCGAAGAACTGCAGCTGTCCGCCCAGGCTTCCCTCCTGCCAATGGAAATGTGAGTGAACGCGTGTCACGAGCGCTTTTCCAGAGAGTGTTTTGCCAAGCAGAGTGCAGGCAGAGCCATGTAGCAGTCGCTTCATTTTGAATGCAAGCCTCAGTCACAGCAAATGTAAAACATTCAAAAGGAGCAAAAAAAGGAGGGTCTATAACCCGACTAGGTTAAGACAAGTAACTCCTCAGGCAAGGGGGAGGGGAGGAGAACAGCTAGGTGCTGCCACAGAACAAAGCATCGGTCTGGGTGCTTCTTTCATACACCCAAACAAGGCTGAGGACGTGACTGACCAGGATCACTGAATCACCGGTTCCAATTCAACTGGATCAAAATACATCTTGTGGGAGGGGAGCCCCAGTGCACCTTTAACAGACCTGGTGTTGTCATGATATTCTATCCAGGCTCTGGCAGCAAAAGTATCAAGCAGTCCAGTCTGGAGCCAACAAAGGCCCTGCCTCCTGCATGGCAGCCTAGAACTGTGCTGTAGCCACGTGTTTTGTTTGATGGTATTAGCTGCATCTCACTAACTTCATTTCCAACCGGAGCCTAAGGACTAGCAGCTGAAGGTGAGAGGAGAGATCAGGCTCCCACGGTGGCCAGTCTAAAAGCATCTCTGTGCTATTGACGTGTGTTCCTGCTAGGAAAGGTGGCTGGCTTGTGTTTAGGGAGGGGTATGTCTGCACTGTAATTAGATGCCTGGACCAGTTGACTTGGGCTCAGGCTGCAGTCTGGGCTCTGGGCCCCTCCCATTTCACAGGGTCCTAGAGCCTGGGTCCCAGCCTCTACACTGCCCTTAAACAGCCCCTTAGCATGAGCTTGAGTCAGCTGGCATGGGCCAGCCGCAGGTGGCTAATTGGAGTGCAGACATATCAGAGGTCACTTTCCTGTTACTTACATGGAGGGAAAGGGAGGGTGCTGGCCCCCTACTGAAGGGGTTGAGCATTTTTCTCTCTCAAAAATAGTCTGGAGCGGCCCTTGTGCGTCCTAGTTTCTGTCCAGCACAGCTCTCGTCCTCTGACCATGCAGGACAATGTGTTTTTAAGAAGTAAAATGTTATTTAACTAATCCATTACCCCAAACAAACCATTCCTCAGGGCAGCTGTCGGTGCTGTGGAAAGCAGTGGGTCTCAACTCTTTTGGGCAATTTAACCTTGCTGCTGCTCTCCTGGGCAGACTTCCATGAGCTGGGTACAGCAAAGGCTGTGACAACTCGGAGGAGAGAGCTGAACTTCGAAGGAAATCGGAAAGAAGAGAAGGGGTCCCTGACACTTGCACTCAAGTGAACAGCAGCAACTGAATCCCGTGGGGAGGAAGTGGAAGAGTGGGGGTGTCCCTTGTTAATTTGTGCTGTGACTTCACCTGCAGGCAGGGGCCTGGCTTCTCCAGTCGTGGGGGCACCAGATTAGAGAGACAAAGGGGGTGAGGTGAGATCTTTTATTGGACTAACTTCTGGTAGTGAGCAGGACAAGCTTTCCCTGAGCTCTTCTTCAGGCCTGGAAAAGGAAATCCCAGCAGCTCAGCTCAATGCAAGATGGAACAGATTGTTTAGCATAAGTAGTTAGCACATATAGTAAAGGACCATTCAAAGTCCATATGCTAAACAATCTGTTCTGTCTTAGCTGTGATGTTAGGAGTTCCTTTCCCAGACCCGAAGAAGAGCTGTGTATGGCTCCAAAGCGTCTCACCAGCAGAAGTTGGTCCAATAAAAGGTATCACTTCACTTTACTCACCTCGTCTCTCTAATATCCTGGGCCAAACACAGCTCTAATGACATTGCAACCTCAACATTAGGTAGGTGCAAGTGCCGCTCTCCTTTCTAGTCCCACTGGAAAGAGCCGTAAAACAACCCGAGAAAGGATTGGGTGTGATTTGGCTTTGAGCTGTAGTTAAAGTAAGAAAGAGGGAGACTTCTACCCTTCTTCCCCCCGCCCCCCCCTAGAAATGAGCAAAGATAAGATAAAATGCTATAGCTTCACACCAGCCAGGCTGAGCTCAGCAAGGCAGAAATAGCAGCAGCAGTCTGAGGAAAATATTTTGTAACTAGATACAGGTTCGTGTGATCAGGTGTGGAGCAGTGTGTGGGGATCCTGGTCACCTTGTTAGGACAAGGTGTCATAAGCATGAGACAGTCTGGAGCCTCCAAGCAAAACTTTCCTCAAGTCCTAGAGGAGGGAAATAAAATGTACATACCAAAGGGGAAAGAAGTCAACTGCTGCAGGATGCCTGAGCTAACAGGAGGGACAAGGGCCATCTGCCATCCCACCAGCCGAACCAGTGCTTTAATTAGCTGGGTGCAGCAAGCACAACTTGCATATTCTCTTCCAATAAACTGTCTTGGTGATTATATTGATATTGCACATACATAGACTCCTTTATCAAACAACCTCAGCCTCCCCAAGGAAGTCAATTCTCAGTCTGAGCAAAGGGGGGGCAGAACTGAGCCCCAGCAATTTGCTAAATAAATGGTAAATTCTAATTCAGGGTCTGAGATGTCTTTCCCGCCCCCTTTATGCAGAGGCCTGGCTTAGGGCTGCTCTACACTACAGGCCTGTAATAGTAGAAGTATGTTGCTCAGAGATGTGAAAAATTCACACCCCTGAGCTATGTAGTTATACCGACCTCACCCCATATGTAGACAGCTGTCAACAGGAGAGCTTCTCCTCTCTCTGAGTACCACCTCCTGGGGAGCTGGATTAACTATACCGCTGGGAGCACGTCTCCTGGCAGCGTTTTCACTAAAGTGTTACAGCAGCCAGCTGCAGCACTGTACAGGAAGACAAGCCCTGAGAAAATTCAGGTCCTGTTACACATGAGGGATTGAGTCTGGGCACTGGAGTCAAAGCCTCCATTGCAGATGTGTTCAAAGCCAGGACTGGGATCAGCCCTGTCGGTGAAGAAGCTGCTGGAAATACATTACAAATACAAAACTGCAGTTGTTTCCATGATTTTTAATGAGATCTTAATTTTCTTAACCTTAAGCTGCTGGCTCCAGCCCCAAACCCTCAATATCTCCCATGCTATCCCTCCTCCCCCTTCCACTCAAGTATTCCACTGCAATGCTCTCCTCTCTGAGGGGCCAGACACATAAACCCTCTGCTCCCCATGAAATGTCGCTGCTAAATGCGCTCTCTCCTTTGCATCCTTCTAGTGCCCCCCGCTCTCCCACCATCTGCTGGTGCATAGGGTTACCATATTTCAGCAAGCAAAAAAGAGGACGGGAGGAGCCCCGCCCTAGCCCCGCCCCTGCCCCTCCCACTTCCTGCCCCCCCCCCCAGAACCCCCAACCCTGTCCCCTGACTGCCCCCTCCTGGGACCCCTGCCCCTAACTGCCCCCCAGGACTCCACTCCCTATCTAAGCCTCCCTGCCTCTTGTCCCCTGACTGCCCCAACCCTTATCCACATCCCCACCCCCAGACAGACCCCTGGGACTCCCATGCCCCATCCAACCACTCCCCACCCCCTGCCAGCCCCCCCCCCCGAACTCCCAACCCATCTAAACCCCTCTGCTCCCTGTCCCGACTGCTCCGATCCCTCTCCGCACTCCTGCGCCCTGACAGCCCCCCCGAGAACTCCCAACCCATCTAAACCCCTCTGCTCCCTGTCCCCTGACTGCTCCGATCCCTCTCCGCACTCCTGCCCCCTGACAGCCCCCCCAAGAACTCCCAAACACCCCCCCCCGCTCCTTGTCCCCTGACTGCCCCCTCCTGGGACCCCTGCTCCTAACTGCCCTCCAGAACCCCACCCCCTACCTAAGACTCCCTGTTCCTTGTCCCCTAACTGCCCCCTCCTAAGACCCCCCCCAACTGCCCCCCAGGACCGTACCCCCTACCTGTACCCTGACTGCCCAAAACTTTCTCCACCCCCCCAAAAAGCCCCCCCCCCCCCCGTTTCTTGACTGCCCCCTCCAGAACCTTCCTGCCCCCGGTCCCCCTTACCCTGCTGCTCAGAACAGGGTGTTGGGCTCTGTGCGAGCCGAGCCGGACACGTGGCTGAGCTCCCCAGCACAACAAAACCCGGTCCCTGGCCCTGCACAGTGCTGCCGGACCGGGTTGCAGGGGAGAGAGGCCAACTCAGAATGCAGGGCGGATCCGGCTCCTCTACAGCTGCTCCGGAGTCCAGCCCGGGACTTTTCTGCAGCCCTCCCAGCTGCTCGCTCTGCTCTGCTCTGCCGGGGGAGGGGGGAAATCCCGGACATTGTGAGTGCTTTACAAATTCCCCCCGGACGCTATTTTTAGCGCGAAAAGGAGGACATGTCCGGGGAAATCCGGACGAATGGTAACCCTACTGGTGCATCAAGTTTAACCTCCCATTCCCCTCCTTCACGGCTCATTCTAGAATCTGCCCTTCCCTGACTATCCTTCCTTACCCCCCTGCTCTTGTCTGCCTCTCACCCAACCACTTCCATACATTCAGTCACATGGTCACCTATGAATGGCACCACCCCAGTGTAAGCTCACCTGTAAGGCCCCTGCCCTCTCCACTTGTAAGTCCCTCTTGCAAACACCACTGTTGTAGTGAATCAATCTGTAGCCAGTTGCCTTTTGAGTTCCTTGAGTTACCTGCCTGTCCTGTTCACTGGAGCAGGGACTATCCCTCTTTGGATGGCTGGAACACACCCAGGGCATCACAGGTGTGATTACAAACAAAAGGCTGGAACAGTAAGAGTGCAACCCTTACTGATTAGCAACAATGCACCCATTCACGGAACCAGGCACCTCAAAGCTGGGACTGGCCGTCAGGCATTTCTGGTTCAGTTCTGTCTCAGACACCCCTCCCTAAGGTTTTTATGGTGAGTTACTGACCTGTGGCGGCACTGCCTTGCGGCAACATGCAGCCAGGATCTTTGGTGCCATCTTTGTTCTTACTCAATCAGCTTCTTGGGGTTGGAGAAGATGGAAGCTGATGGATGTTGGTCTTTCTTGTCAGGCACAGATAAAGAAAACCTGAACTGGGCCGAGCTAATCTTTAGACTCACCTTTGACTTCAGTAATTTTCATATTGGGATAATCCACCAATCTAAACTATAACCGCTCAATGGCAGGGACCAGCTCTCTCTGCTTATGCTGATTCTAGCATAATGCAGCCCCTATCACAGTTGGGGCTTTACATGTTAGCATAGTAACAATAAATGCAATTTAAAAAGGTACCTACACAAAGAGTATCTGCTTCAAGTTACCTGCTAATATAGGGGAGTATTCTCATGGACGAAAAGAAAATAAACATTCATGAACAGCAATTGGCAATGTGACATATTTACCCAACATGTAAGATAGCAGATCAAAACCAGGCCTACATGAGAAACTTCCCAGAATAGTAGTGTCAACTAGGGAGGAGTTTTTTTCTTGGCAACATTTTTATGCCAGAGCCTCAGTGTAAACAAAATTAAACTGGCAAAAAAGTGCTTCTGGCAGGATAGCGCATTTTGCTCGTTAGTAGGCTATAACAATAAAAGCACTTTTTTGCTAATATAATTGTGTCTACACTAGGAGGGGTTTGCCACTCTAGCTATACCAGCAAACCATTTCTATGATAGACCTGACCCAAGTGCATAAGGTACATTTAAATTCTATAAACACTGATGCTCTTTCCCCATATTTATGAACAAAACACACAACAAATTTAAAAAAAAAAATACACCTTTGGAAAATGACTGTTAAAGATTTATTGCAGTAATACAATAAAATTTAGATAAAACATTTGTGTTTAGTTACACCAGTTTGGAAGTTGCAGAGGAAGGCCCAGCTTTTCAAAAATGACTAGTGATTTTTAGGTGCCCAATTTGAGACACCTGAAAGGGGCCTGGTTTTCAGCTGGTGGGTTCTCAGCCCTGTCCCTAAAAATCTTGGGTTGGGCACTTAAGATCACTAGTTGCTTTCAAAAATCATGGCCTAAATGGAAATTCCTGCATTGATGCTACCGTAAATCATTTAATAAATTCTCCATTGGCTGCCTTCAAATAGAATATGCATAATTGAAGGGTGTTTTCCCCCTCACGACCCCTGGAAAAAACAAACAGTCGATCTATAAACTAATCCAGTCAAGTGCACTCAAGTTTTGGACACATACCATCCCCCACCCCCCAAACTACATACGTGCAAAACACTTTTTTTTCTTTTCATTTTTTTTTTAAGAAAAAAATTCTGCATTCTGTTACAAAAGCATTTCTTGAAAAGATATTATATCCCATCTCATTTTAACAATCTTTTGGTGCCTTTGCGCACTTTGAGTGAAATGACATGTTTGCAAAGAAATTATTTTAAAATACGGAAAACATGATGTTTATGACGGTCTATGGCTTAAAGATTTTTTTGTCAAGTACCTAATTAATTTTAGTGTATAAAAGTGAATGAGGGTTCTTGCATTTACATGAAAAGAGTTTTAATAAGTAGCACATAAAATGGTGGTAGAAATGTGTACAGAAAAGGATATTTACATGGCGGGGTCCAGTGCAAAATAAATGGAGAACCGAGTAGTATCAGAAGTGACACGAAGAGCCCGAAATACAGTACTTGTGAGCACGCGCTGGTTGCTCACACACACCAAGGGATCTGATCGGTTGCAACTAGTAAAGTGCCTTTACTTAAACAGTAATGGAACCCTAGCTTCCCCTGTCCTTGGACAGAGTTCTAGTCTTATCCTAACTAGGAGTCTCTAGGGACCTGGCAGTCTTAATTCAGACTATATTAGACCAGGATTCTTGACTATTCTATTAACTCAACTGTTCCCTTTCCCAAAATGAACCCAAGTCTTGGGTTTCAACCAAAGCAGTTGTATGGACTGAGGATCAATCCCATCTAAAAGTTTACGTTCCAACATTATGGATTTAAGGGTCTTTGGTTTAAAAAAAAAAAAATCTCCCAAGTTACAAGATAGGAAAAAATAAAAGGAAACCCATATCCCCCGAGGGTTCCTTGTCACATCCTCACCCCTGAGGCCACGTGGAAAGAGCTGCCATACAAAAGAGGGAAAAGGGAGAGAGAAGAGCTTGTGAGTGGTGCCCTTGGGTAAAAGAGCCCGTCACCGTGTGTAAACCTGCGTGGAAGTATTACAAGTTGCCCTTCTTCCAGTACTCCTTGCTGGAGCGATGTGAGCCAGCACTCAGGAAGTCACACATCTCATTCTTCTGGCTAGAAGAAAAATCACTACAGAGGGAAAGGAAGAGTGAGGTGAGCAAGCCCCAGAGCCAACCTCTGACGAGTGCACACGCACAGCGATGACGAAGTAATCCCCCATAAGCATTAGCTCATCGCAATCTAACACCCACTGTTTGTACAGGAACAGAAGTGTCACCATAAGAGACCAAGAAGGTAGAATGGCTGAGATCTTCCATTTGAGGGGAACGCGAGGGGGACATGTGTTTATGCCATTTACCCCATGATGAAGTAAGATCATCTCACCTGGATAAAATGTAAACCATGTGTTTCTGAAGCCTCGCTGAGAAAAAACATTTGTAAGCAACCTAATACGTATCTGCAAGGCAGGAGGCTGCAGAGGGGTGCTTGCTAATGAAAGCATCTGCCCGTACCACACCTTCCTGTGGTTTTACAAGCAGGCTGACTGCACCATAAGCATTTCTGCAGTGAAATGGACTTCTCAGTATTTAGTGAGCAAGATAAATACAAAATAAAATAGCTTTTCAAATGCACGTAGCGTGGAGAACACACAACTTCATTAAACTAGCTTGAAGTGAAAACCGAGACCATGGCGATGTTGTAATCGATGGGTATTATTGCAGCAATGTCATCCTTCTGTATTGGCGAATGTGGGTCCAGTGAAGAGAATGTCCAGTGTTTCTTTGGTGTGTGTGTATTAATATTACAAACCCTGGGTGCTTTGAACAGCACAACATGAAACTTTTAGACAACCTGCTGATGAAAACAGAGTGAAATGAACCAGCTTTCTACCAGAAGAGCATAACCCACAACCCAATTTTAAACAAAGCAATCCGCTTCGTAAGTCACCATCCAGGCTGCTTTCTATTAAAAATATGGCAACAAAGATGAAAAACCACATTAAAAATGTTCATATCCTGAATGAGCAAAAAAGGATTTCGAAATGTACAGTTGTGCAGTAAGTTTTCTATGCGTTATGTGACACAGATCTAAACACACACAAACAAAACCCTGGTGGGAGTTTAACCAAATGTGAATCGTGTTTGCGCACCACTGTCCCGTCTGAATTTTTAGCAGCTTTCTCCCCATCCTTGCCCCTGATCCAAGTATTCCAAATCTACATTAGGAAGTAAAAATCTGGACAGTGCTGCAGGGTCCTTTTTCTTCACTATTCAACAATGTAGACCGAATTCAGAGGCAGCAAGTGCCCTTATGGAATAAGTCAGAAGTGTAGATCCAGCTAATCTACAAAATGTCACCATCACCGTCATCTTGGGTAAATAAAAAGGTTCTTCCGGTTTACAAAATTAAAGTCTGACCGTTTGCGCTCCAGGCCCTACTTAACTCAGCGTGTGAGGGTTACTACAGCATTGCTGGGGGAGATTCCTTCCGCGAGGCCTGGGACCCCGCCTAGGCGCTCAGTAGCGGTGTCCAGTGTACGCCTTGAGCCAGGACGTCACGGAGGCCGCAGCAGAAGAGATCATTCCGCCTGCGCTGCTGCTGGCGTTAGGCTGGGAGGCCTGCGTGCTCTGGCTCTGTGACAGCTCTGCCGGCTGAGAGGGGATATCGCAGAATCTAGGGCTTGGCAGGTTCTCCCAGTCTGTCCCTAGGTCAGTCTCTTCATCGCTGACGTGCTCGTCTCCGCTCTCATCCGTTTCACCAGCAGCACCGGGATCCACAAACTCCATGGAGTCTTCGAGATCAGCACTTATTTCAAATGGCCCAGACCTGTGAATGCATCGACACAATCCCATCAGCCCCCACAGTGGAAAACAGCAGCGGAACTACATCTTGGGTACATTGGGAAGCAGATCACGGCCAAGTAAGAGTGTAAATCAGCTATATTACATGGTTACCATGTCTCTTTATTAGTTGGCTGAGAGAAATACTCAGTGATGACAGTGTATGCTGAGGAAATGGTACGTGATATTTAAGTTTTGGTCTACAGAGCAATGAAGAGGGAGGAATTGCTAACAGTGCTCTGCTTTGGACTCTGAAACATTAAAAAACCTGCACAGTAATTATTCACCAACAGCCATGATGGTGGAAGTCTCTGACTGCTACAGAACAGCCTGTTTTAATTTTTAAAGCTAGCTCAGTATAAAATTAAATATACTGGGATGTGTCCAATATGAAATTACCCACTGTAGATCTCCACCTTGTACAAGAACTAGGACAAACTCATAGGTGGAACTCAGGAGCCCGTATTTATAAATGTATTTGCTCAGCCTGATTGTACTGTTCCGTGTGGCCACGCAAGAAGCATGGGTTTATTTTCTGCCCCCATCTTATAAGAACATACATAAGAATGGCCGTACCGGGTCAGACCAAAGGTCCATCTAGCCCAGTATCCTGTCTACCGACAGTGGCCAATGCCAGGTGCCCCAGAGGGAGTGAACCTAACAGACAATGATCAAGTGATCTCTCTCCTGCCATTCATCTCCACCCTCTGACAGACAGAGGCTAGGGACACTATTCCTTACCCGTCCTGGCTAATAGCCATTAATGGACTTAACCACCATGAATTTATCCAGTTCTCTTTTAAACTCTGTTATAGTCCTAGCCTTCACAACCTCCTCAGGTAAGGAGTTCCACAAGTTGACTGTGCGCTGCGTGAAAAAGAACTTCCTTTTGTTTTAAACCTGCTGCCTATTAATTTCATTTGATGACCCCTAGTTCTTGTATTTTGGGAATAAGTAAATAACTTTTCCTTATCCACTTTCTCCACATCACTCATGATTTTATATACCTCTATCATATCCCCCCTTAGTCTCCTCTTTTCCACGCTGAAGAGTCCTAGCCTCTTTCATCTCTCCTCATATGGGACCCATTCCAAACCCCTAAACATTTTAGTTGCCCTTTTCTGAACCTTTTCTAGTGCCAGTATATCTTTTTTGAGATGAGGAGACCACATCTGTACGCAGTATTCGAGATGAGGGCGTACCATCGATTTATATAAGGGCAATAATATATTCTCAGTCTTATTCTCTATCCCCTTTTTAATGATTCCTAACATCCTGTTTGCTTTTTTGACCGCCTCTGCACACTGTGTGGACATTTTCAGAGAACTATCCACGATGACTCCAAGATCTTTTTCCAGACTTGTTGTAGCTAAATTAGCCCCCATCATATTATATGTATAGTTGGGGTTATTTTTTCCAATGTGCATTACTTTACATTTATCCACATTAAATTTCATTTGCCATTTTGTTGCCCAATCACTTAGTTTTGTGAGATCTTTTTGAAGTTCTTCACAGTCTGCTTTGGACTTAACTATCTTGAGCAGTTTAGTATCATCTGCAAACTTTGCCACCTCACTGTTTACCCCTTTCTCCAGATCATTTATGAATAAGTTGAATAGGATCGGTCTGAGGACTGACCCTTGGGGAACACCACTAGTTACCCCTCTCCATTCTGAGAATTTACCATTAATTCCTACCCTTTGTTCCCTGTCTTTTAACCAGTTCTCAATCCATGAAAGGACCTTCCCTTTTATCACATGGCAGCTTAATTTACATAAGAGCCTTTGGTGAGGGACCTTGTCAAAGGCTTTCTGGAAATCTAAGTACACTATGTCCACTGGATCCCCCTTGTCCACATGTTTGTTGACCCCTTCAAAGAATTCTAATAGATTAGTAAGACACGATTTCCCTTTACAGAAACCATGTTGACTATTGCTCAACAGTTTATGTTTTTCTATGTGTCTGACAATTTTATTCCTAACTATTGTTTCGACTAATTTGCCCGGTACAGACATTAGACTTACCGGTCTGTAATTGCCGGGATCACCTCTAGAGCCCTTTTTAAATATTGGCGTTACATTAGCTAACTTCCAGTCATTGGGTACAGAAGCCGATTTAAAGGACAGGTTACAAACCTTAGTTAACAGTTCCGCAACTTCACATTTGAGTTCTTTCAGAACTCTTGGGTGAATGCCATCTGGTCCCGGTGACTTGTTAATGTTAAGTTTATCAATTAATTCCAAAACCTCCTCTCGTGACACTTCAATCCGTGACAGTTCCTCAGATTTGTCACCTACAAAAGCCAGCTCAGGTTTGGGAATCTCCCTAACATCCTCAGCCGTGAAGACTGAAGCAAAGAATCCATTTAGTTTCTCTGCAATGACTTTATCGTCTTTAAGCGTTCCTTTTGTATCTCGATCATCAAGGGGCCCCACTGGTTGTTTAGCAGGCTTCCTGCTTCTGATGTACTTAAAAAACATTTTGTTATTACCTTTGGAGTTTTTGGCTAGCCGTTCTTGAAACTCCTCTTTGGCTTTTCTTATTACATTCTTGCACTTAATTTAGCAGTGTTTATGCTCCTTTCTATTTGCCTCACTAGGATCTGACTTCCACTTTTTAAAGGAAGTCTTTTTATCTCTCGCTGCTTCTTTTACATGGTTGTTAAGCCACGGTGGCTCTTTTTTAGTTCTTTTACTGTGTTTCTTAATTTGGGGTATACATTAAAGTTGGGCCTCTATTATGGTGTCTTTAAAAAACACCCATGCAGCTTGCAGGGATTTCACTTTAGTCACTGTACCTTTTAACTTCTGTTTAACTAAACCCCTCATTTTTGCATAGTTCCCCCTTTTGAAATTAAATGCCACAGTGTTGGGCTGTTGAGATGTTCTTCCCACCACAGGGATGTTGAATGCTAATATATTATGGTCACTATTTCCAAGCGGTCCTGCTATAGTTACCTCTTGGACCAGCTCCTGCGCTCCACTCAGGACTAAATCTAGAGTTGCCTCTCCCCTTGTGGGTTCCCGTACCAGCTGCTCCATGAAGCAGTCATTTAAAGTATAGAGAAATTTTATCTCTGCATTTCGTCCTGAAGTGAAATGTTCCCAGTCAATATGGGGATAATTGAAATCCCCCACTATTATTGAGTTCTTAATTTTGATAGCCACTCTAATTTCCCTTAGCATTTCATCATCACTATCACCGTCCTGGTTAGGTGGTCGATAATAGATCCCTAATGTTATATTCTTATTAGAGCATGAAATTTCTATCCATAGAGATTCTATGGAACATGCGGATTTGCTTAAGATTTTTACTTCATTTGATTGTACATTTTTTTTCACATATAGTGCCACTCTCCCCCCCCCGCACACGACCTGTTCTGTCCTTCCGATATATTTTGTACCCCGGAATGATTGCTCTCAGTCCACCAGGTTTCTGTGATGCCTATTATATCAATATCCTCCTTTATCACAAGGCACTCTAGTTCACCCATCTTATTATTTAGACTTCTAGCATTTGTGTACAAGCACTTTAAAAACTTGTCACTGTTTATTTGTCTGCCCTTTTCTGATATATCAGATTTTTTTTTTATGTGAATGTTTATCATCTGATCTGGCCCCTACTTTATCCTCTTCCATCCTCTGTTCCTGACTGTAACCTGGAGATTCTCTATCATTAGACTCTCCCCTAAGAGAAGTCTCTGTCCGATCCACATGCTCCTCTGCAGCAGTCGGCTTTCCCCCATCTCCTAGTTTAAAAACTGCTCTACAACCTTTTTAATGTTTAGGGCCAGCAGTCTGGTTCCCCTTTGGTTTAGGTGGAGCCCATCCTTCCTGTATAGGCTCCCCTCATTCCAGAAGTTTCCCCAGTTCCTAATGAATGTAAACCCCTCCTCTCTACACCGTCTCATCCACGCATTGAGACTCTGAAGCTCTGCCTGCCTACCTGGCCCTGCGCGTGGAACTGGGAGCATTTCTGAGAATGCCATCATAGAGGTCCTGGATTTCAGTCTCTTCCCTAGCAGCCTAAATTTGGCCTCCAGGACATCTCTCCTACCCTTCCCTATGTCATTGGTACCTACATGTACCACGACCACCAGCTCCTCCCCAGCACTACACACAAATCTGTCTAGATGCCTTGAGAGATCTGCAACCTTTGCACCAGGCAGGCAAGTCACCATACAGTTCTCCCAGTCATCACAAACCCAGCTATCTATGTTTCTAATGATCGAATCTCCCAATACTAATACCTGCCTTTTCCTAGCAACTGGAGTTCCCTCCCCTGGAGAGGTAACCTTCGTGCGAGAGACAACCCCAGCACCGTCTGGAAGGAGGGTCCCAACTATGGGAAGGTTTCCCTCTGCTCCCATTGACTGCTCTGCTTCCCTGGGCCTTTCATCCTCCTCAACAGCGCAGGGGCTGTCTGACCGGAGGTGGGACAATTCTACAGTGTCCCGGAAAGCCTCATCAACATACCTCTCTGCCTCCCTTAGCTCCTCCAGTTCCGCCACCCTTGCCTCAAGAGTCCGTATGTGGTCTCTGAGGGCCAGGAGCTCCTTGCACCGAATGCACAGATACGCCACCCGCCCACGGGGCAGGTAATCATACATGCTACACTCAGTGCAATAAACTGGATAGCCCCCCACTCTGCAGCTGGGCTTCTGCCTGCATTTTCTCCTACTTAATGAAGGAGTTGTTTAAAGCAAGAAGTTTTGAATGTAGTTTGGGCTATAGGTTTTAAGGGGAATAAAGGGTATAAGATAGAACCGGCAAGGGACCCATGCTCTCTTCCTGCTCCCCTTCCAAACTCCCTGTTAGCAGCCCCTGGTCGCAAAAGCTCCCTGGTCGCTTGTGCGCTGCTTTATAAAGCCCTGGCCTGGGTGAATGCCCCGCCCACTGATTAAGGCTCAGCCAATTACCAGAGGCTTCTAGCCTTCAGACCTTCCTTTGAAGCTCACAGCTTCCAACTGCCAGCCACAGCACACGGCCCCTTCTAGTGATACTAACCATGATAAGTCAAACCTTTCGAATTTAAAAAGAAATTCTACATTATGGAGACAAGACACAAATGTTCCATCTATTTACCTGCCCAAGTTTTCAGTGTCTGGACTGACCAGGTACATAAGGTTCCTGAGCGTATGTAGTGGATGCAATAAATCTAAATTTACATGCTAGAAAAAGGGAGAGAGAGGAAAAAAAACTAGTTACTGGAGGATCCTTATAACTCCAGTTATTTTAAAATATATTCAAAGAATCTAAATATGTATTCACCCGACCTGAGAAAAACAAAGATAAAGGATATTGGCATTCAGCTTCTTCACTGCCCGAGTAAACTTCCGCCTGCTGAGGTTCTCGCTACAGAACTCACTGTTAAAAAAAGAAAACACACACAAACTGAAAAGCTGTTCATATTGTTTTGAGTCAGGAATTTGATCTTTATTTCATAGCACTCTGCCTTGGCTTATCACCACATGCTTACACATAAACACCCCCATGTTAAACATTTGTTTAAATCAATCATAGCACCAGTGTCTAGAGCATTTGTGAGAACACACATCCTCACCTTGCAAGCTCACTATTTTTTACCAGACAACACCCATTGGTTGTTGGAATCTGGCTGATTCCATTGGGGGCCAGATTCTGCCCAGCTTATTCCCGTGAATACTGCCATTGGCTTCAATGGGGGTAAGTTAGGACAACAGAAAGGCCCATTTCTCTTAGCAGCCTAAACCTCTAGCTTTAAATACTGAAAACGTCTCTGTAGCTTTTGGTTCAGACCTCTGCAGGGTTGACTGGGCCCTCACCGGCCTAGGTAGATAAACTGAACTCCATACAGTCTGCTGGATATGGAGCCCATCTGCTCTGCACAGACATTAAAGACTCAATGGCACTTTTGAAAAAATGTGGAGTTTGCATAGTGCTTCCCATTGGTTTGGCTCCCCACCCCAGAGATGGCTGCATTGTAGTGGGGCAGTGCGTATTATCCAGCTCCATGCTGCAGCCCTTTCTCAGCATGACTAGTACAGAGTCACATGACTAAGTTGTTGAATTGGGCCATAGAACTGAAGCTCTGTGGGTTCCTTTAGGATGAGAAGTACTATATTAATTCTATGTCATATTTCATTCCTAAATTGAAGTCACTGAATGCTTGTAGTGAAAAGCTGCAAATCCGACCGATCCCGAAAACTCTGGGCTCTCAAAAACATTAACTGGGCTCCAAGCTCCTATTACCCTCCCAAAGACAAGTAAGCTGCACAAAAACGTAAACGTAAAGCCATTACAAACCAGCCAGCCCAGGTAACGGCTTCCTGTAGGATCTACTCACAGAACAAGAGTGAACTAAAGTCAGGTCTAAAGTAGTCAGGGATTCAGCTTCTTAAAAATGTGGAACTACTTGCCTGTTACACAACTTCTTGGGAAGATTTACATCAAGTATATGAGACAAAATGTTAACGAGTTGAGTTGCATAGCACAATGCAGCACTGATGGTATAGGCAGGATTATTATGCTCCATATCTAAAAGAAATCAAGAAATCATTCCAATATGGCTTTAATCATATCCAGGTTGATCTGTTAATGAAACAGACCCAAGACAGTGTCATTTATGGGTATTCAGAACCTCGGGAATCCAACTCTCGGTCACAACAAGGCTGCCAGGAGTTGGTAGAAAACAGTAATTCTTGGAATAATTGTTACAATTGCTCTACAGCATGTAAACCACGTTAACAACAACTGACATTGCTTTTCTTCTATGACGTATCTCACTAGTGTCTCCCCACCAGACGAGAATTACAAAGATTTGATCCCTTTATGAGCAATCCTTCATCTCTTTAGGACTAAGGTGAAATGGCTCATTTGCAGCTACAAATCTACACAAAACAATCTGGGGAGGTCTCAGTCCTGAAGTGCCTTCTGCTGGCTGCACAACTTAAAGTTCTACAGACTGAGCCAGATCACTGAGAAAGTCAATAAGACTTTGCTTCTTACCTGGTCCTTGTGTAGTTTTTTTCTCTTCCACCCAATTGTAATAAGCTGAATAGTCTCCATTATTAGGAAGACTTATCCAAGGCCCTGCAATGCTGATGCTGGTGTCCCCATTGTGGTCATCACACACCCATCTCCCAGAGAGATACGTAGTTCTCCTGGCTTCTGCAAGCTTGCTCACAGTGCTAGAGGTCATGGCATTGTCACACTCAGAAGAAACATCTGCAGGGTCTCTGAAAAAACACATTGTTACACAGGGTTTGTAGAGCCCTTTAATACAGGCAATGGGTTTGGCAGCCATTTAGCCACATATCAAAGACAGCAAAATTCCTGAAACAATAACTTGCAAAAAATCTCTGCTGCCAGGATAACTTTTCCTTGCATCTTCTGATCAAAGATCCCAGTTTTTGGTTTATTTAAATCTTCCAGTATGTTTTATTTGATCGCTCAATAACGTTTCCTTTTACACAGTTTCAACTTTCCTTATTTTGTTCAACAGATCTACTGCAACAAACACAGTCAAACTCTTTGGGTGAACATGGGAACTTGTAGCGGCCAGCTTTGCAAAGGCTGTACTGGCCATTCCGCAACCCAGCCCATGCCTCCAGTTCAGCATGTCACTTAAGTACTTGCCGGACTAATTACATGGGTCCTCTCATTGATGGAACTATTCATGTCCTTTGGGCACATGCTTAAATACCTTGCCGAGTTGGGGCCTATGTGATGACTTCCTACTAAGGGGCGAAGCGTTCATAACTGGACAAGTATTAAAATATACAATAAGTTGTTTTGGAAAAGAAAGAAGTTTAGAATGTAATGTTAGAAAACAGTGTTACAATAGTGTACAATCCACTTACTATTTATGTTCCTGTGATGCATGGCTAGAAAGGGTTAAACATCCTGCAAAACAAATAACCCTCAAAAAGACATGTGGGGAGATAATGTTTGTGGTTTTGTGTATTTACATATGTATGAGTAGGGTGGACAATGTAATCAACAGTTCCTGTCTATGCTGTATTCTGATAATCAGAGGTCAAAAGAACATCCTATCATGTAAATGAATTGTAAACACAGGATATCTCAGTATTCATCTCTCTTTGACATGTACTGTGAATGGTGGAGGAATAAGCAAATGGCCTTATGTTAATTCGTCTAGCTAAATACCGGTGATGGACCTCCTTCAAAGTCAATTAATTTTTGTTCCCTGAGGAATTCCAACTTGTCAAAAGACATGAAATTGTATAAAAGATCCTGGGGTCCTGATTCTGTAATCTCAGATCTGCTTAGACTTCATCAGGGGAAGTTTGAGTCGCAAGACTGAGGTCCCAGTTATGCTGGTATGCCCTGAATGAGAGATTTGGAAATTGGACTATAACCTATAAACTATTTCAGAACTCTTTGCAACTACAAAGCTCACCATCTCTGCTATGAATCTGCACCCCCAATGGATTGAACTCATGTCTGTAGGTATATTGATCTTTTAGCCATACTCTCTCTCTCTCTCTCTTGTTTTTTAATAAATTTTAGTTTAGTTAATAAGAATTGGCTGTAAGCGTGTATTTGGGTAAGATGTGGAATATTCAGTAACCTGGGCGGTAATGTGTCTGATCCTTTGGGATTGGTAGAACCTTTTCTTTTATATGATGAAATAAGATTTACAGAATTTTTCATCATATTTGAAGTGGGTACGTGGATGGGGCCTGAGGCTGGATCACTTTAAGGGAACTGTGTTGTTTGGACTAAGTAAGGTAATAAAGAAGTTGTTTTGTGCTGGTTTGGTGAATACTGGAATATCCACCAGCTTTATGGGGACTGTCTGCCCCGTTCTTTGCAGTTCACCCCAATTGAGTGACCACAGCTGGCTCCCCACTAGGACCCCGGTCACAGTCCCCAATATGCCAGTTTGGTTTATTAGGACCACAAGATACAGACCAATACTTAGAAAGCAAATCTATCAACTTGGGTTCAGTTTTGTATCCTAAAAAAAAAAAAATTCTGTATTCCATACCTCATGCCAGTCTTCACTTCCTCAATGGGAAAAATGACAGACGTTAGCTCCAGTATGTGTGACCGTCGAAGATTTGCCAAGTGTTCACGTTGGCTTCTCAAATCGTAATTTTTTTTCTCCACCAGGTCTCCCAGCTTGCGGTTATGTCTCTGGATCTTCTCTTTCTTCTCCTGATGCCTCTGAGCCCTGCGGTAAAGCTTCTGGTTCTCATCTTTAATTCTGAGAAGCCCCTCTGAGTCTATGAGAATAACAGCAGGCATTATCCTTGGAAAATGAATGATGTAATGTAGCTCGTATGGAAGGTGAGTCAGAGTTTAAGGCCAGAAGTGACCACCCAATTATCTTGTCTGATCTCCTGTATATCACAGGCCACCAACGCCAGTCAGCACCAGAACACTAACCCAACAACCGAAATTACACCAAAATATTATCGCCCACAGGAGACTGAACTATTATTTGTCACAGGCAGAGAATAGGAGGGACTGAGGTGAACCAATGCCTGAGGCCAGGAATTGATTAAGTGAGATACACCCAGATAATCCCAGTAAGTGTCCCATGCTCCATGCTGCAGAGGAAGGAGAAAAATTCCTAAAGTCACTGGCAATCTCAGCTGGGGGGAAAATTCCTTCCTGGGCCCACATATTATGATCAGTTAGACGCTGGGCATGTGAGCAGGAGCCAGCCTGCCAAACACGTGAGAGAGAGAATGCTCCGTGTTACCTTAGAGCACTGGTCTACACCATCCAGTGTCCTATCTCCGATGCTTCAGAGACCAAACCCCCCGAGAATACACAGGGGCAAGGGGATCCCTTCCTGATATTTATAGAAAACCAGATATATGACAGCTTATTTTTCAAATTCTTTAACAGTTTCCCCCCTGCTAAGTGGTACAACCTATCAGTGGTACAACTTTTCCAAATGTCTATAAAGAATAGATTGAAATTGACTCTGAGCTTCTTCTATACCTTCTGTCCAAGTATTTTCTGGACTTTGAGCAGGAATGTCACGCTCTCCCAATTTAACTAATGAGCTAGTGTAAACATTTTTACTTATGTAGATTAAATGTAGAAATTAGCATGACGCTGGCCAAAATGGTGCAAACTGCTGCATGCAAAATGAGTGCGGATCACATCTTTGTTTAGAGTTTGTGCCATCCACCTTTGCATTGGTACCTATTCTTTGGCTTGTCACAGTGTGTATGCTCGCTCAGGATATGTGGATCCCAACACAACAAGCCTTTATTACTGCAAAGGATAGCACTGAACACCACCGTATACTGTCAAATTAGAACATGCTAGCATCCTCAATTACTATAGCTGCCTGTATTCAGCGTGTGAATCAGACACACCATGCCTCAGAAACTTGACTTCATGAACGCCTGTTAACAAAATCATTCACTGCAGAAAAGAGCTTTCACAAACATATGGTGATGGCGACTTAGTGATGATTATCACAATCTTTAAAGAAGAGGCTTCTCAGACATGTTTAAATTAGCTTACTAAAGGAAAAGCCTTTAATATTTAAAACAATAGCCCTCAGATGACAATGAATTTCACTGTCTATGGTCTCATTAGCAATAACATCAGCCAGGTTTTCTTTATACTGAAGCACAGTATTCATTTTTTAGTAATTTAAATAATTTTGGAGACATTTCTTAGTTTCTTGGGGAATGCTATCCTGGCGCAGGATAGTTATTTGGTCAGGACTGAGTCCTGACATCATTTTATTATAATTTATGTTGCTTGTGAAGCACAGAAGATTCTGGAGTGATAATACCGTGGGAAAAGAACAGATTCCCGATGGTGTTTATTACTAAAATTAGCTGCATTGTATTATTTAAAAAACTCTGTGTGTTAGAAAGATCATCACAAAAATATCTGAACAGACCAGTCAAACTGCTGACCTATAGAAAAATTAGAGCACAAAACAAGCAATGAGTCCAATCTTTGGAAACTATGGAATTAATCTTCACTTGGCCATCCAGTCTAGAGTGCTTTCAGCTTTACAAAATGGTGAAAAATGGACTTCTGACTGAATTGTGGGAAAACTGACTTTTTGCTCCACCAGTGCAGAAAATCTTTATTCACCACCATAGACAGTTTCCTTCAAACATTCTCATACCATCAACACAACCTCTAATAACAATTTAGATCAGATCTCTCAAACGCACCTTTTAAATAATAATAAAAACAGATGGAGAAAAAATTCCACGTTTACATATGTGCACTGCATTTTGAGAGCTACTTTCTTGTTACAAATTCAGCCTTTGTCTTGCACTAGAGTCAACAGTAAGACGTGAAAGAGAGAAGGAGGGGGATGTACCAATGTTTTTTTAGCTATTCCAACATTGAAAAAATATAAACGTTCAAAAGTTGTTAAAATGACCAGCTATAATGACTTAAGGGGAGTATCTGACTGAGCTTGGTAAGTTTATGGAGCAGATGGTGTGATGAGATTGCCCACAATGGCACATGGCCTAGCCACAACTGCTATTAGCAAATATGGCCAAAGATGGGACACTAGATGGGGAGGGCTCTGAGTTACTACAGAGAATTCTTTCCCATGTGTCTGACTGGTAGGTTTCACCCACATGCTCAGGGTCTAACTGATTGCCATATTTGGAGTCAGGAAGGAATTTTCCCCCTGGTCAGATTGGCAGAGACCCAGGGAGGGGGGATCGCCTTTCTCTGCAGCTTGGGGCCTAGGTCACTTGCTGCTTTGATAAATGATGAATTCTATGTAACTTGAAGACTTTAAATCAAGATCTGAGGACTACAGTAACTCAGCCAGAGGTTATGGGCCTATTCCAGGAGTTAGTAGGTGAGGTTGTGTGCTCTGCGATGTGCAGGTCAGGCTAGATGATCCCGACTGTCCCTTCTGGCCTTAAAGTCTATGAGTCTGTCTGTCACCTCCTGAGCCAGGTTTATACAAACATTAAAAAGTGTCCCCCAAATTATGTCAGACTAGCATGACGCCCCATGTTTGCCCTGCTTGACCAATGTAAACACAGCCACACTAGTAACTGTCCCATAGAATGTGTGTCAGGTATTTGAGCCTCCTATGACACTTGCCATCCTGACCTCCCCTCATGGGCAGATGGTCCCTGCAGATATTTTAAAAGCGTAGGGCCTGATTTTCGGAGGGGCTGATCACCCCAGTCTATCACAGTCAACGGGAGAGACAGATGCTCAGCATCTCTGAAAATTAATGTTCATTTCTGAAAACTTGAAGAATTTCATGTTCCAAGGTCAAAAGTACTTCAAATTCCGTAAGAGGCCGTGAGGACTCTCTTCCATCTGGGAGGGATTTCAAGATGGGTGCTAGATTTCATTAATAGCCCCCTGAATGAGATCCTCTGGGATCTGCGTGCAAGAATAGGTGTCAAGTTACTAATTTAGGGGTGACTATGCAAATGAGGTTATGTTAGTACAGCAGTGACTATGCTAATACGTTTTTTTAAATCTGAGCACGATCTGTGAGCTAGACATTTAGAGAAGCCTCGAGCAGACTAAAACTGAGGTGAGCACTCATAAATGTAAACAGTGTTTCACGCGGTCTCCTGAAACCTGACACACTGCAAATCTCCCATCTGCATCAAATCATGAAAATGAAAGATACAGAAGGCTAAAGTGCAGCTTTTACTCTGGCAAAATCCCCTTTGACTCCAGTGAGAGGTGTACCACCCAAGTAAGGACTACAGGATTTGGCTATGAATCAGGCACCTGATGTGGGCTAATGTTCACTGATAACTACACGAAATTTAGAGCAGCTCACGAGCTGTTTGATACTCTTTATCATAGTGGCAATGGTCAGGAGTACCAAGCTCGGGAAGCAGCCATTCTTGGAGATACAGCTGAAAGATGGAATAGGTTGCTAAACATTTACTCCATTCAAGCTGTCCCAGAAGGATTTTAACATCCACCCCGTTGAATAATACAGATCTACTTTAATTAAAACCCAAACATAAAAGTGATTAACAAAGATCACCCCACTTCCAATAGACCTTCCTGTATTGATCTCCCAAATAAGATCACACATCAGGTTTAAGAGGGGAGGGTTTGGCAAGTCACTTTTTTCTTTTAAGCTAAAACTCAATATTACATTGGTTGATGCTCTCTCTTCAAAACAATACAGGTATTACAATTGGCAGATACATAGACACTACTTACTTCTTGTCATTTCATCATTCTCTTTGCAAATGGTTTGTTTCAGCTGCTCAATCCTCATCTTGCAAGACATTATTTTCCATCTCTGAAAAAGAACATGCAGTGATTGCATGACAAAAACTAAATTGAATCCATCACCTTGATATTAACAACACCGACAGCTATAACTCAGACGGACTGGGATATTTTTAACAAAGTCAGATCCCAAGAATTTCAAATAGTCTCATCTCTGTACAGAAGAATGCCGTAAGCAAACAGAACCTTCCTACAGTAAAGTCAGGCAAAATCAAACGGTTACTGACTAAATACATAACCAGAAATGATGAATACTGGTAGTTTTGAAAATTCTGTGCGTCCAAAATCAATTTCAGTTTTGTTAGGATCACACTTTTCAGGCAGGCAGTACAACACCATCTCCAAGTTAAAATGAAATAATAATCTGAAAGATCTAGGAATACAAAGAGTTAGAAAACTACTGTAGACTTCAAATAACTCACCAGCTGATCAGTTATCCTTTTCCCTTCCATAGCCTTTAAAACACTATGGGAAAAAGATCATAATTGAAGATTAGCTGACAGTCATGATTACATGTGGCAAATAAAAGAGGTTGGAGAGAATGTTTTATCTAAAATTGTTGTAATCAACCAATGACAACACTACCAAAAACTAAACTATAACTTACTGGTTTTGGAATTCACTCTGTTTGTTTTTAAGATGCTTTAACCTCTCTTTCTTGTCTAAAAACCTGTAAGAGAATAGATTAATTTGTTTACTGATGTTATGAACAAAGTATTTTATACAATGAGATAATGCAAGGTGTCTGAAACATTAATAAGAGACCTGAAGTTTAAGAGCACCTAAATCCCAATTGTTTGTCTTAATCTCAGGAAGTTATGGCTAAATTCATATGAAATCTTACAGAATTCTAAGAGTAGGTCTACTCTGCAACCATGAGATGCAACCGCAGCTCATGCAGACATACCTGAGCTAGCTTTAATCTAGCTAGCCAGGGTACTGCAGTAGCATGTGCTTCAGCATGGGTTGTACTAGCTCGCCTGGAACTCTAGGTAATTACTCGCAGGGCTAGAGCCCACATTATTACCCAGGTTTCCGGGCAGGCTCTTACAACCCGCTCTGAAGCATGTCGCTTCACTGCTTCAGTATGCCAGCTACCTAGGTTAAAGCTAGCTTGGGTAGGTCTACACACCCAGTGATTACAGTGTAGACATATCCTAGGACACACTGTAATATGAACAGAACCCATACACTGCAGAAACATCTGCTAGTTTGCCATCGAGCCCTGTCAGCATTATCCTTAATGACAACTATTCTCAAAGGTTTATTACTCAGCAATAAGTTTTGTTAAAAAAAAAAAAAAAAAAAAAATAGAAATTTCAAAAACTCTCCAGTCACTTAAGATATAAATGGAACTCGAAGTCTTTCTGAAATTTTGAACTTAAAAAGAACACCGTTTCATAGGCCTTGAGTGAATTAGTTAAGCAAGTCTATTCTGATATTAAAAGGCTATATATGAAAAGCAAATTTTCATACCTTATGCCTACAACAACCATGAAGACACAGAACCGAGAGTTAATAGGGGAGTAGCAAGAGCAATAACTAGGGGAGTTACTAAAAAAAAAAGGGGACGGGCGGGGGGTTTAATCTCTAGTTTTCAGTTCGTGTGCAGATATTGGACTTATTCCCAGGTATCTGATTTGGCATTGTACCCATCCTGCCCCACACCACCACTGGGCACCATACGCTAGCATTCCAATCTGAAGATAATTCCATAGAGGATCAGACGTTTTCTATGTGGCCTGGGCCACCTCTCCTCCCCCTTGTGTTGGTATTTCATTGCTCTGGCAACTTCAGCAAACACATACATGGAAAAGTAATATTACTAAGCTCTTGGTGTAGATTAGCTGTCTTTAAAGCTTGGGCCTCTTCTTCTTCTCTCACCCCGTCCTTTCTTCTCTAAACACCGTATCCAGCCTCCTCCTGCTATACTACCTGATTGCCTCATTCCATTCTACCTTAAATATTCTTCTCCTGCTGGTGCCTGGCACCTTCATTCTTACTGATGTGTCCAGATCTGAGGGAGGTTCCTGTTTCCTCTCCTGCTCTTCCACAGCCCTATCCCCAATCAGAAGACTTAGATGCCACCCTCTCACAGCCAGCTGGCTTGAGAGGCCTTCTTCCTCGCCTTTACACTGAAGAATCTGGACACCTGCAGAGGCTTCTTGGAACAAAGGGAGGAGCCAGTACCATGCATCCAGACAGCTTTCTATGGCCCACAGACCACAGTTTGGGAGCCAAGGATTTATAGTAGAAAAGCAACTTTTTACTAGTTTGAGGGGAAAAAATTATGTATCAGAGGGGTAGCCGTGTTAGTCTGGATCTGTAAAAAGCAACAAAGTGTCCCGTGGCACCTTATAGACTAACAGAAGTATCGGAGCATAATCTTTCGTGGGTGAAATTCACCCATGAAAGTTTGTGCTCCAAAACTTCTGTTAGTCTATAAGGTGCCACAGGACACTTTGTCGTTTTTTAAAAAAAAAATTATGGTTACTGTTTCCAACATTGTAGTCAGGTTTCCAAGCTAGTGACAGACCTCACCTACACTTCACAAAGCTGCCCTGGTCTAAACATAGGCTAAGCACTCAAAGGATCAAGGACCAAGGGCAAGTTAATCCTTGACAGGTTAGAAAGTTGGGGTGTTTCTTTGCCTGACTACGTGGATTTGATTTGAGACAAAGGATCCGTGTAAGGCTTGCTTTAAAATGCTGAGGGTTGAGAGCTCACAGATATAGTGTAACTATGGGTTTAGATAGAGTTTATTCAGCATTCCTACTGACTCACACAGTAAAATGGCAGCAGAAATATTTTTAGTCAAACAAATATGTGTTATACTCTAAGAAAAATACGGGAGGTGCTACGGAAGCTAGAGGCAGATCATGAGTTTGAGGAATGTGGTATTACTGGCATTCAACCTGCACAACTCAGCACATTCATCCTTTCTGAACATTCCCAATCTACTAGAGATCATAAAAAATTACACAAGGTGCATTGGACTAGATTTATGTTTACCCTGGAGAAATATACAGGCCTACTGTAACTCTGACTTTTGGCTATAACTAAATGTAACTTGTCCAAGGACATGCTGCCCAGCAATCATGCATAGAGGGCTTATGGCAATTCTGTATTTTTTGTAACTAGATTAACAGGTGATGGAAAAAGGAAAACAGTGCTGGAAATCTGACAAAACTCATTGCCCTAATCATGTGTTTCACTTTAGGGAAAATGAAGACAAATGGTTAAGTATTTGGAACCAACTTCAGAGGGGAACTAACAATAGGAGGGGAATGAACAAAATGTAAGGCAGCAAAAATTGTAGACTACCACACCCACTCCATCAGTAATGTCAAGGAGCTCACACAGATTTATTTAGCAGGTTTCTTCAAAACACAAAGTGCCATCCCTTTAATATGCTCCTAATTTTAATGTATATAAAGAAAATCAGTTATATATATATACACACACACACACACACACACCACATTTTAGTTTAGAAGGAGACAAGTGTAACTTTGAATGAACAGTTATAGATATTCCTATTACATGTAACTGAGAAGATGTAGAATACCTAAAGTTGTACATTAAATCTGTAAGCAAAGGAAGGTTTTTCTAGCTTCAAGTATCAACAGACAGGTCTCTCTACGTATACGTTCCTCTGAATTATTTCTCTAGTGTCAGCAATCATTAGAAAGAAACAACTGGAAAAGAGCACTTATTAATTGGTAAGTGCTCAACAGTAATGACAAAAGTGGGAATTGATAGGGAGAGCTGTCACTGTATCCATCTGTTATAATAAAAACCTACAGTTTATAATTAGTGTGTACATCTGATTGTATCCCTCTTCATATGTCACTTTTCTTCAGGGCAAAGAAGATATTTTTGTATGTATTTTATGGCGCCTAGCACAATAGAACTCTGACCCGGATTGGCACCCACAGATATTACAGGCCCTGATCCTGTATGCACACACATATATGCTTAACTTTGTGTGCACAAGTAGTCCCACTGAAATATGCAAAGTTAAGCATGTGCAGGTTTACAGGATTGGGGCTCTAAGTATTAAATAAATAAGTAATAGACTCTTTTTACTTAATAATGACTAAGTTATACCACTAACTTCTGATGTGGACAAAATCTAATTCTTTACCTCTACTTCAACTACTGGGAAATGTACTCTCCTCTTGTTGCATGCATCCTGGAAGAAGACTATACCTACCAACTCCATATTTAATATGAGAAAAGGAAAAAGCTTTTTTGTTCCAGTCAAAAAATGTAATGCACATTTTCATTATGTTTCAGTTTTTGTATTTTCGACCAGAGCCTGTAAGTTTCCAGTAAATAGCAAATGAATACCTGCAGAATTACTGTCATAAGAGAATTTTTTTTTAAAACAAATAAACATACATTGCCCTTATTGTTTCCAAGTCAGGTAATGATAGATTATTTGACAAGCTGGCAAACAAGCATTCTAGGCTGCCAAATAGATGGTGTAAAATGAAAGGTCTCTTTTGCCAGAAAGCAATGATCATTTAGTTTCCAAAACAACAGTCAGTTGGTTGACCTATCTGCTTATTAAAGGAACTGTATTTTGAATACAAGTACAGTATAAATATTGACTGCCAGATCAGAATGGAGGAATGGCTCATCTTACTTGAGTTTCCTCCTTCTAACCATGAAACACTCATTACTTCCAAACATGCACTGTATCTGACCATAATAAGGCTGTGAGTTTGTCACGGAGGTCACGGATTCTGAGACTTTCCAGAACCTCTGTGACTTTTGCAGCAGCTGGTGCAACTGACCCAGGGGCTGCCTGAGGAGCTTGGGCAGTTCCTGGGCCAGCCTCACCGGCCA
The DNA here is from genome assembly GCF_027887155.1 of Malaclemys terrapin pileata. Lineage (NCBI taxonomy): Eukaryota > Metazoa > Chordata > Testudines > Emydidae > Malaclemys > Malaclemys terrapin. The sequence continues at coordinate 143,899,487 of NC_071508.1, read as the reverse complement.
CTGCCGGGGCAGTCTCGGGCCACCGCCCCCCACCCAAACAGCAGCAGGAGTTTGGGTATGTGTGGGAGGAGGCTCAGGGCAAGGGGCTTGGGAAGGAGTGAGGGCTTTGGGCGGCGCTTATCTTGGGAGGCGCCCCGGAAGCAGTGACATGTCCCTCCCTCTCAGCTCCTAGCACCGCAGGAGTACTTGTATATAGTATAAGTCATGGACAAGTCAGAGGCCGTGAATTTTTGTTTACTGCCTGTGACCTGTCCATGTCTTTTACTAAAAATACCCAGGACTAAAATGTGGCCTTAACCATAAACCATGACTTACAGAAAGTGTACTTGCTTAAGACACCCAAGTTAATTCTTGGCTTTGGCATTTGTCATCTGTAAACAGCATTGCAAAGCTATCTGATTGACAGGTCTGGTTAACTCCCAGAAAAATTAATCATCCATGCTCAAATGTAAAGGTGTTGGCATGGATTTAAAACATGCCAAGATGCCCTATGTGAATAATGGAAAGAAGGACGGTGGTGTTTATATTACTGGAGGACTTCCGGACACATCAGTCTTAATTATGATTGCACTTTAGTAATTAACCTACATAGAGTTTCAGACTCACACTCAAAATTAGGTATGACAGTTCCCATCAAGGATGAGCATTATCTTCCAGGGTGAGCTACCATTATATGTAATTTTTGCCAGACATATGAGCAACTTCAATCTTATTATAGTTTAACAATTAGTGTATAATATTCTCCAGCACAAAGCAGTCTAAAATGATATGAAGCTCAGTGCTGGAATATGAAAAGTGACTAACAGCTCATAATGCTAAATACTCTAGAGTATAGGAAAACTAATAATAATTCCACAGTCTGGAATGAATAGCGATACATTTATTTTTTAACTTCTACCCCACCAGCCCTCCCCCCGCCCCAAAAATCTCCACTAATGTGTTTAATCAATACAAACGGTGGGCCCAATCCTACTCCAGTTGAAAAGAATAGGAAAAGTGTCACCAACTTCATGTAAAGCAGGTCTGGAGCTTGTATGAGGTACACTTCTCCTCTCTCTTTCATTACACGGGTAATCCTGAAGTTGAATTACCCAGGTCATGCATAGGACTGATAGGATCAAGGCAAGGGCCATCTGTGTGTCTTGTATGGCACTGAACAAATTGCTGGCGCTACACTAATCTAGGCACTACTTCAATATAGATGATAAATTAATAATTAATAATAATAAAGGCTATGGTGACCAGATAGCAAGTGTGAAAAATCAGGACAGGAGGTGGTGGGCAACAGGCACCTATAGAAGAAAAAGCTCCAAGTATTGGGACTGTCATGATAAAATTGGGACAGCTGGTTATCCTAAAAAAGGGACACGAATTGAAATCTAGTCAATTAAAAAAAAAAAAAAAAAAGTTAAAAGTACTTCCAGTGACTGCACTGCTCTGGAGTATCTCTGCCAATTTATGTGATCACATTTTTTTAAAATCCTTCTCGCGCCACCCCATTGCTGTGTGAAAGACTCACACAAACAGCAAAAACTGAATAAAAAGAGGAAACAATGAAAGAAACAATCCACAAAATGCTCTCAATTGCAGAAATTAAAATAAAGCCTGCTTTTCTAGAATATTTCAGTTAGTCACCTTAGGTGTTACTTGTAACAATAGTAGGTACAAATTTTCAGACAGAAAAGTGTGATTTTTTTGCAGTTGATGGTGTCCCACTAATCTTACAATAAAAAAAGAATGACACAAGAATTAAGTTACATTCACACCCTTCAGTCTCCTGCTACAGAGGTGAATTCACATTAATGCTATGTAATGGATTAAGAAGAAGCTGTTGTATGGTGGCCCTATGGCTACACAAATCCTGGATTGTGAGCTCAGTGTTTGTGTAAATAGACTGGATTTATCTAAAGAACAGCTGCCACTCAGAACCTTGTGCACAGCAGTTAAACTCGAGAGTCATGCTGGTGTCTGGTAAAGCTACAAGCAGCCATAGACCCTGGGGGTATTCAGCAGGGAAGGCGGCCCCCAAAATGGAGGCTGCTAGAGGAGTAGAGTAGTGGAGATCTCTCCAGAGATGCAACTAGAAGGCAGTGAGAGAGAAGAGGAGACAAGACAAAACTCCTCCTCACTTCCAGCAGTTGGAAGGACATAGCGCAAATTTATAAGACTCTGTCTGGCCAAAGATGAATGAGGAAGATGGAACTTCCAAGTAAGGTCCAGAGAAAGCATTAGGGCAGAAATCTCAGCACCCATCATATCAAATGGGAATGGAAAGGACAGCTGGGCTTTTCATCAGAGCATTGGCTCTAGAACATCCAAAAGGGCTCCCCCCCACCTTTGTTTCTCATAGCCACTTTCAAAGAGACTGGTATCCGATAAACCTCTGAAGCCTTAGCAATTATGGAAGGACAGCCATCACTCTATAGTAAAGGCTGCAGCTGAGTTTCCTGGTCTTGGTCGAACTCTTGATGCTAGAAAAAGGATAGAAGCCCCCAAATGCCCATTTAAGTTCCAGACTCACAAAATGAGATTAATCACAGAAGCTGTGGGTAACCCCTACACAGCCTTAAACAAATGTTAGTTTCCATCTATTTTGGGAAAGCTAAAATATAGTCAGTTTGTAGTTCTATGACACTAATAAGAGCAGAGATCAGACTAAAGCCCCAGTCCTTCAAGATGGTTAACACGGGGCTCCCTGTAACCCATGCCCCACAGAATTCATTACGACTAAATGGCATACGGGTTCCATTATGTGGATCAGTTTGCAGACCAGGTCATAAGCGGACTTTCTACATTTAAGTTATATTGGAGAAAGGGTCACTTTTAGCTACATGAAAGGTCCAGCATATGATTATGCGCTAGTACAAACCTAGGTGAGTCAATATCTACAGAAAATTTTTTACATTTAAAACGTCAGTAAAACATCCTGAGTCAAGTGGCAAGTAGTGACATGATTGTGATTTTAAGATCAGTCGGCTAAGAAGAGATGCTAATTTCCTTGACCAGTTTTACATTAAATGTACTTGGTATCCTTCAGCCAAAAGTAAAGACCCAAGCATACAAACCTGTTCCCCACCTTCCCAAAACAGTTCAAGAAATCACACACAGCAGCTGCTAATGAAGCCTCAGCTAAAAAAGACAAAAATTGGGACAATTCTTCAGACAGACAGTGCTGTGCAGACTATTTCTCAGGAATCTCAGATGGTCATCTTGTAGCAGGTAGGATGCCTCAATAGTTGAAAATATATTATGGAACCATAGTTAAACCAGAACATTGTTTGCAGCCTTAATAGTTATTCAAATAACCTTGCCATCCAGCCAGCTCTTTGCAGGAAGGAACTATTGGGTCTGAATTTTTTTTTAAGTGAACAGTACAATATTTGGACAATTTAAAAACATGTAAGATAAGAACAGTTTCTATGGAAAGGGATAAATATAAGGCTCACACAAAACAAGGTGTCTGATTTTACCAGTTTACGGTAGAATTTTGAAACTCCACACATGTGTGCATTTCAAATAGGCTACTATACTTTTGTTTCCACCTCTGAATATTTTAAAATAGATTTCCATTTGTCTTAGTTTCGTAGTGGTATGTCATGGCATTTGTTAGCAGATGCATTTGTTGACAAATGTTTCACAATCTCCGCAGCGGGCGGAAGGAAGGAACGCAAGACCCCGGACACAGCCCCATCTCTCTGCAATCCCTCCCACTCTGACCCCCCCCCCCCCAATCTCCTGAGTGGGGGAAGGAAGTTCAAGATCCCAGCTGGCGTGGAAGCTGAAGAGCCCCCAGACCTCCCCCCAAATCTTCCCAGCCGGGGGAAGAGCAACTCAACGTCCTCCAACCCTATCTCCCGACCCGTGGGGAGCTCAGACCCCCACCTCCCATTGTCGCTGGCCGGGAGGGGGCAGCTCAGGACCCCCCCCCCCCGCCCATCTCCCCAGCCTGGGGAGAGCTCAGGACCCTCCCCATCTCCCCGGCCTGGAGGGGGCAACTCAGGACACGCCCCCCCCACCGCCCATCTCCCCAACCTGGGGAGAGCTCAGGACCCCCCTCCCCATCCGGGACGGGGGGAGCTCAGGACCCCGCCCCCCATCTCCCCGGTCGGGAGGGGAGAGCTCAGGACCCCCGCCCCGGGGGGAGCTCAGGACCCCGCCCCCCATCTCCCCGGTCGGGAGGGGAGAGCTCAGGACCCCCGGCCCGGGGGGAGCTCAGCCCCCCCCCCCCCATCTCCCCGCCGGGCCGCGCGGCGCCGCCGCTACCTCTCGGAGTCGCGCCCGTCGAAGAAGACGAAGTCCCCGCCGCGGACGCACTTGGCGCAGGTGAGGCGGCGGCGGGTGGTGTTACACAGCGGGCACCGCTCCACCGCCACGTACAGCCCCTCGGCGTCCTCCTCGCCCAGCGCCCCGGGCCCGGCCCCGGGCCCCCGCCAGCCCGGCTGCGGCCAGCAAGCGCCGGGAGACGCCATGACGGGCCCGCCGCGCCGCCGCTCACGTGGGACTTTGTTTTCAAGCGCGGGCATGCTGGGAACCGGGGGCGGGGCCGAGGGGAGGGGGCGTGAAGCAGGCGGGGAGGGGGAGTGAGAGTGGGGCAAGCGGGGGGGGGAGGAGTGAGAGTGGGGCAAGCGGAGGAGGGGGGGAATCAGGCAGGCAGAGGGAAGGGGGCAAGCAGGCAGGCTGTGGGGGGAGGGGGAGTGAGTGTGGGGCAGGCCAGGGGGGAGGGATGAGTGGGGCAAGGGGGAGGGAGGCAAGCAGGGAGGGGGAGTGAGTGGGGCAAGCAGGGAGCGGGGAAGGAATCAGGCAGGCAGAGGGAAGGGTGAGTGGGGTAACCGGGGGAGGGGAAGGGGGTGTGAACATGGGGCAGATGGGGGGAGGGATGAGTAGGGCAAGAGGGAGTCAGTGGGGCAGACAGGCAGGTGGGGGGAGGAGTGAGTGGAGCAAGCGGGGATGGGGGAAGGAATCAGGCAGGCAGAGGGAATGGTAAGTGGAGAGGGGGGGAGAGGAAGGGGAAGTGGGCAGGCAGGCAATGGGGGGAGGGGAGTTGGGGACTGCCAGGGATAAGGGGCAAGCTTGAGTAGGGTTACCATACGTCCGGATTTTCCCGGACATGTCCGGCTTTTGGGGGCTCAAATCCCCGTCCGGGGGGAAATCCCCAAAAGCCGGGCATGTCCGGAAAAATCGGGAGGGCTGGGTGGTGCTCGGCCGGGGCCGGCGGTGCGGGGCCGGGGGCATGGTGCCGGGCCGGGAACCAGGGGCGCAGTGCAGGGCCGGGCGCGGGGCCGGCCGGGGAGCCGGGGGCGCGGTGCCGGGCCGGGGTCCGGGCGGGGAGCCGGGCCGGCCGGGCCCGCGGGTCGGCCGGGAGCCGGGTCGGGGGTGCGCCGGGCCCCGGCAGTGCTGGGCGGGCCGGGGGTGGTGGGCCGGGGCCGGCACCCCAGGGCCCGAGCCGACCCAGGCTGGAGCCGCTGGGGGGGCCAGCCTGGGCTGCGCCTCCTCCCCCCCACACCCCCCTTACCTGCTTCAGGCTTCCCGCGAATCAAATGTTCGCGGGAAGCAGGGGAGGGGGCGGAGACTTTGGGGAGGGGGCAGGGTTGGGGAGGGGGTATGGGCGGGGCTGGGGGCGGGGCCGGGGGCCGTGGAGTGTCCTCCATTTGGAGGTACAGAATATGGTAACCCTAAGCTTGAGGGCAGCAGTCCTGTGGGGCAGGAGTGTTGGAGCAAAGGGCCCCCATAAAGGAAGGAAGGGAGGGGGGAATGGAGAGAGGGGGCTGCAGGGCACATGGGTTAGGACTCAGGCTTGGCCTTGACTAGGGGCAGTTTAGGCAACAACATGCACAGGCCAAGCCAGCTCCCTCAGTGTGATCTTAGGACCACACACTTTCCCCCTCAATGCCCCAGCTCCCGCTAGCCTTTGATTATACAAAGAATCTGTTTCCGTCAGCAACAGAACAGTTTAGCCATGCTGGTTGTGGGAGACTTACTTGAAAACATGAACACCCACAGCTGTGCCAGTGGTAGACAGAGAACCCAATGTGGTTTTTTTGAAATGTAATGGCGGCTGAACGGTGGGACTTACTGAAAGGCAGTGGGGTTAGCAATACTGGTGTAAGATACCTGTATCCGCACCAACTGGAGAATGCTCTCCCTTCCTCCATGAAAACAGAAGCCCTGTATTTACTGTTCTGCAAGTTACGTAGCCACCCCTCCCTTCCCATAACAGACTTCTCCTTTTATACCCAGGAGTTTAGTATGTGTCACGGTAGCTTAAGCCAGTGTAGGAGAGAGTCCCTTAAATTAACTTTTACAGTTTTCACACTCCATTCGCTTTGAATTGGAGCAGCACAGTCACCCTCATTGCATTACATACACCCACCTCCTTATTAAAAATAAGATGACCAGTTACAAAGGTTGGGGGTGGGGAAACGAAGAGGACTACTCTGTCTGCCCTAAGCCTCTAAAAACAGCATGATTAGAAGCATAAACTGCCCCTTTAATAAAGGTAGAACACACAGGAGTGCTGCTTACAAGTTGGTCTTTGTTTCTTAGCCCTGTTCACAACATAGCTCAGGCTTACAAAAAGTTATTTCCCTGGCCCCTGACAGATCAATACCACCACCCCACCTCATTCACTACTACTGCGGCATCCCCTTTTTATTTTAAAAATATAGTATAAATAAACCTCACTATCTTTCCTAACTTTCTGATCAGCCAGCTGCTTGTCAAAAAGAGCTCCTTCAGCAATAGCCTTTTCTGGCCTCTGGGATCCCCCCTGGAAGGCCTGCATTTGCTGGAAAATAAGTGACAGTGAGTTTGTGCATTCTGGATAGCCCCAGAAAAGCAGAGCCATCTTTGGTTTTGTTGATATGGTTTCTATCCCTGCTGTATGAACTTGATGCAGACAGTTTAGCATCAAGAGTGCCAGCCACTGGCTTGAAATCTAACTCTTGCATATACACCTAGGTTAACTATTTGGCAATTCTGTCTTCTATTCCAGTTAGGGTGACCAGACAACAAGTGTGAAAAATCGGGACAGGTGGTGGTGGTGGTGGGGGAAAATAGGATTCTATATAAGACAAAGCCCCAAATATCAGCACTGTCCCTCTAAAATCAGGACATCTGGTCATTCTAATTCCAGTTTCCTAGTTTATATAGTTCTTTTGCAACTACTGCAGGGTTACAAATCTTTGGTGCAAGATACCTTTGCCAATTTCCAGTGGGTATTTCCCCCCTGGGTCAAAGCCTCTAAAACGGGTGACCCCACTACGACATTTTGCAGTGTAATGATAGTCTAACAGTGGTCAGCATGAATCTCTTATAGTCAACAGTTCTTTTGTTTCAAGCGGTTTGAAATAAGTACTACTTTTCTGGTAACACAGTTGACTGTACATAGTAAAGTCTTGATGGGGAGTACTTGTCTTGATATAATAAAAAAATTGCCCAAATAAGTCAATCATGAATTATGGACCAGCTCATCTAAAATCCCATGACAAGCAGTTAATTTTTTTTTTTAAATAAATGGAACCACCTGTGTCCACTCACTGGACTTTCCCTCATCTAGTTCAAGCAGATTAGCACCAGCATTGGATCAGGAATCTCATTTAGTTTCAGTGGTTCTTCTCCATTCTGCTTCTCGAGTTGATTGCAGAGTTCACACTAATATTTTTTCTTCAGCATCATTCACACCTGCCCAAAATAGGACACCATGAGCTCTGTTGTATACACTTCTCAATGCAGAGCACATGCCTGGGCACTAGGCTTATTTCTGACCTAGTACTATATGGTATCATGACAGCATCCAGAACCCCCCTCATGCACCAATTTCATCTCTACAATCCCTGTATGTTTTGAGGTACCAGGGCTTCTCCCTTCCAAGCCAGCCATTCCATCTAGAATCACTCTAAAGTTCTCTAACTCAATTTTTCAAGTTAAGTGACTCAGTACTACCCAAACACAAGTGACCTTTCCAAAACAAAGTCTAACAGACTCCTCTTCCGGCCATTTTGTTGCACTATTTATAGGCATTCTTGAAAGTATTTCCTTGCTCAGGTTACAGGACATGAGTCAGGGCTACAAAAAGTTTTACCATTTCACCTGACACTGCACAACCTATCGTCCCCCCCCCCCCCCAATAGCTACTGTCATAACCAGCATGCAAATAGTGATCCATAGTAGTAATCTCAGTCAAAATCCACATACATTTCCTCCTCCACAAAACATTAAGATTAAGAATGAAACAAAAAAAAGAAAATATCAACTGCTCTGAATTAAAGATCATTCCCAAGACAGAACTTAAATAAAATTCAGTGTACAAGGCATTGGGAGGGGAAAATAAAGCCTATTGAATTGCTACAAATCCCTACCAGAACCTGGACACTAATATACTGCTTCATAAAAACAAAATAGGTAGAACCAAGACAAACTTACTAAACTTTTTAAAGACAAAAGCCGGACAATATCAAGAATTAAAGAAAACAACATACCAATTAGGCCTAATTCTCATTTATGAGGTACCTTGTCTACACCTTAAAGTTTTGCTGCCTTAAATATACGGCCATAGTTAAAGCAGTGAACACACCCTCATGTAGATAGTTATACAGATATGAAAGCGTTGCTGGTATAACTGTTGGAATAAAACTAACTATAGACCAGGACTGGGGCTGTTTTTCACTTTCAAACTCAGAATGCTTCTCCCAATGCAAACTAATTTGTAACTACTTTAAAGCTACCAGAACTTCACAAACTGGCTTTAGTGCAACCAAGAATCAGGCCTATAGTTTTAAAGATTATTATTAGAGAGAGCCAGGAAATTGTAAGCTAAGGTTAAACGGGAGAACATTTAAAGTATGGAAATTCACAATTCAAATATTGCTCCTAGAATGGAGATTTGTCACAAGGAATGGAAGAAAGATTTCATCAAGTTATCAAGAATGAGATGATTTTTCCATTAGCGATCAAAAAAAACAACAACTAACTATGCATGACTCTAGGAGATAGGAAAGGCTTCAGAAATAGCATTGTACTACATGGCAACTTGACAATCCAAATTAGACAAGTTGAAATGGAAGATAAAACTCCCAGACATGATTGTTAAGTCTTATCATGGGCAGAGGCTTGATATACTGCATCTGCTGTCTGATACAAGGGGTGAAGGGAGAGACACAGAGGGAAGGGTAGGGAAAGTTTCTTGGCAATGGGTTATGCTTTTCTTCATTTCACAAGAAGGCACTCAACAGTGACCTCTAGTGGCTCCGTAGTGTGAAAGCTAATACCAGCACAGCTTTATTCTCTTGTGGGGTTTATCCTAGTTGCAGTTCAATGAAAGAAACAGATAAAAACTCCAGTCTCTGAAACTCTATCCTGAGGGGAGCATTGCTATATTGCCTTTACCTCTGACATATAGACAAGGAGCTGACTTTTGCACTTTGATAATGCTGCTTCACCATTCCTCATGAATGAGTGTTGCCAGTTTGTATGGGGACAAGACTTGTAAATTTGCATGAAACAAAAAGTAGTAATATTTAAAAAAAAACAATGACAGAAGAGGAAAGAAGGGGCATAAAATAGATTACCTACTTGGGAAGTTATTGAATCATGAGCAAAAAGTAGTTTGACGGTGTGTGAAATGTCAATCTTGCAGAGATTGGGCCTTCCTTCAGTCACTCATTACATTTAAAAGCAGTGTTGCAGGCTCTTTGGCCATGTTGCCAGGACGGACAAAAACAACTCAGCAGACTGTGCTCTTAGATTCTCTATTGACACACAAAGGAATGCACCCCCTGACCCTACTTGGTACCACTGTAGGCCCACCCCACAGATTTGTGGATTTGCAGGATTAAACCAGATCTGGGAGCTTCACTACACAGTACCAGTGCAATGCCATCAACTGTGGTCACACTGCCTGGTGCAGTGATCTTGAGCGGACTACGCGTGTTTGATGTTGAAGTTATCGAATGTCTCAAGGATGGTGGTGGGATCTCAGCTCTGGCTAAGCCTCGACTGGTTCTCTAGCTACTTTAAAATAAATAAATAAACCCTAATAAAGTTTGTATTTTTTCTATGATTTAAAGTAAGATGGTAAAGTCAGTATATTAAAGTAGTTTTCTAAACTAAGTTGAGAAGTTTTGTTGGTTCAGACCCGATTGTACTTACATACCCTGCACTTCGAGAGAGCTGTGATAATGCAAATGGAAACATCAGATTTTAGGTTTCAGAGTAGCAGCCGTGTTAGTCTGTATCCACAAAAAGAACAGGAGTACTTGTGGCACCTTAGAGACTAACAAATTTATTTGAGCATTAGCTTTCGTGGGCTGAAGCTTATGCTCAAATAAATTTGTTAGTCTCTAAGGTGCCACAAGTACTCCTGTTCTTTTCATCAGATTTTAGGTTACCCTTTACTTGTCCAAACCCAACTCCAGATACTTCGTAGAACCCGTGTCCACTATGGCTGGTGATTTTAAGATAACAGGTAGCTTGTCAGTTTTCAGCTGACACTCACACTAGCCCTCATTGACAACTTTACCCTGACCCAGTGCCACCAAGAGTCTTCACTTATTGTCAATGAGGGGAGTGTCAACAGCACCATATGGCATAATTCACCTGATCTTGTATCATTCTCTGAGCCAGAGAATGATACAAAGATCATTTGTGAACTCATGTGTCTGGATGTTTGACAGTAAAAAGGCTCGCATTAAATTTTGTAAGATATATTATACACAAAAATAAGGTCTCAATTAACATGAAATTAGCTGTCAGAGCTACAAAATATTGATCAAAACCTTACGGATTTTAACCAGACTGATCTATGGACTAACCTCCATGGATACATCCATTCTACTGCAGAAAAACAGATTTCCATTAATTGTACTGTAAAATATTTTTTAGTGCAATAATGGTGCTAATTTACATTCCTGTTCAAAAGTAAATGTACTTTTGCTTATTGTGAATTCTTTAACAGAACTTGATACAATGACCAAACTCATTAGAAACATCAAGTTTTACAGCAAAATTGTTTCATGCTACTTACAAAAGAAAGCATCTATCTAGTCATAATTTATAGTGTGTTCAAAATGGCTTTATAGGCCTAGTAATCCACAAATCTGTATTTAGGTATAGGAATACTATTACATTGGTTCTATGCATAAACATACAAACCTATATATTCCTCTTGATTTTTTTTTGAAAGAAATTTTAAGATGCTTTCTTGAAACCCTTTAGAATAGGATAGATGTTTTCAAATGCCTCATAGATTTCAGAACGCTCCTTGGCACCTAGAAAAAACAGTTAAAAACAGTTTAAGAACTAAGACAATATTAAAGATGGCTCACAAGGTCTCATTCATTACTATTAAGTCAACACCAATAAGTACTAGTATAATAGATGATAAAAGCATTCCCAAAGATGGAAAAAAAAGGTTCTTATTTAAAATCTCTTTTAGGGGCATAGTCAAAATTAGATATAATTTAAGAAGCAAGATTCCTTTCCATGATACCATCACCACCTTATATTCTTAAAACAGTAGGTTTTTCCCCCCTTGTTCTCATCTTCGGGAGGAGGAGAGGAGGGGGGGAGCTAGACTAGTCAGTATCTGATCTTTCGTTTTGGGTTCTTGTAGTGGAATACTGCTGTGATTTTTGGAGTGGCTTATACCATAAAGGAATACTACATGTTTAAAAAAAAAAAAAAAAAAAAAAAAAAAAGAATACAATGCCCCAGGGAGCTTTTTAAAATTCCCTGGAATGGTTTCTACTAGTTAGTATTAGTCTTTTTTTTTATTATTATTTAATAGAAGAGTGTATGAATCCCATAATTTTTCAGATCAAATTTGGATGCAGCATCCCCATCACTATTAGTTGTAGGACTGACTAATTAGTCAGCAATTAATGTACAGTTACGTTATGAAACATTCAAAAGAATAGCCACAGTGGGTCAGACTAATGGTCTATCTAACTCAGTATCCTATCTTCCAACAGTGGCCAATGCCAGATGCTTCAAAGGGAATGAAAAGAATAGGTCAATTATCAAGTGATCCATCCCATTGTCCACTCCCAGCATCTGGCAGTCAGAGGTTTAGGGACACCCAGAGCCTGAGGTTGTGTCCCTAACCATCTTGGCTAATAGCCATTGATAGACCTGTCATTCATGAATTTAATTTTTTCGAATCCAGTTATACTTTTGGCGTTCACCACATCCCTGGCAACGTGTTCCACAGGTTGACTGCTATGTGTGAAGAAGTATTTCTTTTTCTTGGTTTTAAACCTGCTGCCTATTAGTTTCAGTGGATGACCCCTGGTTCTTGTGTTATATGGAGGGGTAAATACCACTTCCTTATTCACTTTCTCCATACCATTCATGATTTTATAAACCTCTCTCATATCCCCCCACCTTAGTTGGGTCTTTCCCAAGCTGAATAGTCCCAGATTTTTTAATCTCTCCTTATACGGAAGCTGTTTCACACCCCTAATCATTTTTGTTGCCCTTCTCTGTACCTTTCCATTTCTAATTTATCTGTTTTGAGATGGGGCAACCAGAACTGCACTCACTATTCAAGGTGTGGGTATACCATGTATTTAGATACTGACATATGTTCTATCTTTCCCTTTCCTAATGGTTCCTAACATTGTTAGCTTTTTTGACTGCCACGGTACATTGAGCAGATTTTTCCCAAGAACCATCCACAACGATTCCAAGATCTCTTTCATGAGTGCGACTGCTAATTTAGACCCCATCATTTTGCATGGATAGTTGGAAATGTGTTTTCCAGAGTGCATTGCTTTGCATTTGTCAACATTCAGGAGAATAGAAAGAGACTGATCAAGAGAAGTCCAGTGTTGACAGGTTAATGGGACATTCTAGTTAGAGTCAAAAATGGTACAAAATACGAGGGTAGGCAGGGCTAATCTCCCCTGGTTTTGCATTCAAGTACTCAGTATTATGAATATTGACCAGCAGCGTTTCCCAACTCTAGAGCATTTCTCCTACCCCTCAGTGCCTTGATTAAGTTTTTATTGTCTCTTGCATCATTCATATAGAATCAGCCGGCAGTCTCTAATCCAGTGACATCTCCACTACCATACTAACTTTTTAATTAACAAAACCATGGAGGCCAAGAACATTTGTTGCGGACATTAACATTAGCATGGAGGAGCAACCAGCAAACACTAAAAATAAGCAATATGCACTGAAATGGACCTCTAGCCAGACTAAGACACGCCAACATGTGTGCCTTGTCATGCTGGCAGACTAGGTGCCAGCTCATACCAAGGTCCCCCTCCCTCAACTGAACAATGCCAAATACACAGGTGAGCCAGACTGATTTCAGCTGCGTGTCAGTAATTGTCAAATACGTACAATTCTAAGAATGTGCTTAGTGTTTAGATTTTGAGTTGCTGCAGGCATTATTCTCACTTATTACATCCATATCCCATGTTGTAAGGCAGTATTTGAGCATTTGCATTGTAAGCCTTTGTAACGGTGTAAGTCACCAGATAGGAAAGGGGCTGGGACACATGACTTACAAGGAGAGGCTGAGGGAACTGGGCTTGTTTAGTCTGCAGAAGAGAAGAATGGGGGGATTTGATAGCAGCCTTCAACTACCTGAAAGGCGGTTCCAAAGAGGATGGCGCTAGACTGTTCTCAGTGGTAGCAGATGACAGAACAAGGAGCAATGGTCTCAAGTTGCAGTGGGGGAGGTTTAGGTTGGATATTAGGAAAAACTTTTTCACTAGGAGGGTGGAGAAACACTGGAATGGGTTACCTAGAGAGGTAGTGGAATCTCCATCCTTAGAGGTTTTTTAAGGCCCGGCTTGACAAAGTCCTGGCTGGGATGATGTAGTTGGTGTTGGTCCTGCTTTGAGCAAGGGGTTGGACTAGATGACCTCCTGAGGTCCCTTCCAACCCTGATCTTCTATGATTAACTATCAGAAGCTGTTAACAGAAGCTGTTATGTCCTGCCTGACAAGGAAGGCCCATCAACACCTGACAGACATTAAAGAGGACAAAACACTTTACTCTCCCCCTCCAACCACAGGAAGATGAGTCCTGCAAGTGAATTCCTTCCATCAGCTGTGTTTGCAGCTCACAGCAGAAGCGTGCCGGGGCAGGGGGGGCGGGCGGCACAGAGAGAAAAAAAAGAGGGAAAAGAAAAGCCTCACAAAATGGAGAAAGTGTATTTCATTGCTGCTTGGACTCTGGGGGGCAAGGTTTCTAGGCATAAAGCAAGGGACCCCCAGCTGCTTAGCTGAGGTTAGCTCTACAGGATATATAGAGCTTGCCTATTATAGAACCTTACCTTTTGAAACTTAAGACTTAATTTGTGGATGTTATGTTTACCTACATTAACCTTGTAAAAGAACTCTTATTTCAGTTTCCTGTTAATAAATTTGTATAGTTTATTATAGGATTGGCTACAAGCATGGTCTTTGGTGTGAGATCCAAGGTGTACGTGACCTGGGTAAGTGACTGGGATGCTGGAACAATTTTTATAGTGGGGGTGCTGATGAGGGAAGCCATGTATTTGGTGGTGGTGATCACTACTTCAAGCCAGGGAGTGCAGTAGCATCCCCCAAACCTCTCATTCCAGCACCACTGTAAGTGACGGGTCCTTTGGGACTGGAAGTAACCTGAACAGTGCTCTGCTTCATGGTGTAAGGGGCCATCTACCACAAAGCCAGACAAGATAGATTGGAGTAGCCAATGGGACTGTCCGTGACTCCATGTTTAGGCTGTTGCAGTGCCTGAGGAGTTTACACGGAGGCTATGTCTACAATAGCACTTTTGTTGCTCAAATTTGTCGCCCAGGGGTGTGTGTGGAGGGAAAGACACCCTCCCCGCCCCCCAACATACACTGACAGAAGCGCTGGTGTGAACAGCACTACATTGGTGGGAGATGCTCTCCCACCAACATAGCTACCGCTGCTCATTGGGGGTGGTTTAATTATGCTGACAGGAGAGCTCTCTCCTGCTGGCATAGAGCGGCTACGGAGGATACCTTACATCAGCGCAGCTGCATTGGTACAGCTCTGCCACTGCAAGGTCTCCAGTGGAGACATAGCCTTAGATTTCACCAACTAATCATCGAAGTATAGAACTCTCAGCCAATTTGGGGTTTGTGCCCTGGTTCTCAGTCTGCCTTGAGGTTGGTACGCATGTTCCTGAGCACTGCAGGACAGCATGATATCTCAAACCTTTTTAGTTTCCCCCTCCATCGAAAGATAAACCTCACATCACACACCCATTGACTCTGCTCCAAAACATTATTTCATGATGTTTGGATCACCAGAAAATTCTGGATCAGCCAGGGGACCATAGGAGCTCAGTAAGTCTTGATTTAGAATTGCAGTAAGGCCCAGCTTTCAAAACGGGACTTACCTGAGCTCTTATGGGCCTGCTGTATGCCTCAGCAGAGTGTGTTTTTTGTTGTGTGGTTTGTGGTTTTTTGTAGTTATGACATCCAAAAATGTATTCTGGAGGCATCAATGGAGTGTAGATGGCCAGGATGACGTCATGGGACCTAAGGAGGAGGAGATGTTTTAGCTTTCTGTCCTGAATGCCCAGTTAATTGAGCTCATTCATAATTATGATGGGAAGATCCTTTGGGCAAAGGCATGTAATTTTATTTGCCTTTAAAGTACCATCTACCCCCATGTTGGTACATTGGCACCATTCAACCTGTATGTCTGATAGAGAAACAGTTTGCCTTTTTAGTCAAGTTGAATAAGGGGAAGTTTTCCCAAGATGGTAAATGTTCCAGAAAGAATGCTCGGAAGTATTCATCCAGGAATGTTAATGTTTACTTACAGACTTGGATTCTAGGTTATTGACAAGTGTTCTGATTCTTCAGAGCACTTAATTTTAAGTGCTTTGCTGAACACGGGCCAAGATTAGGACCGACACCTTCCTTTCCCATCAGCAACTACTATGCTAACCATAAAGAAATTTTCTAATTGAGGAGGGAAAGTATGACCAGGTTTTGTTGCAGTAAGATTGAGTTCCCTGAGAGTATCAGAATACATTACAAATAGGCTTCTAGTTATGGTGCTTATTAAAACAGCATGCTCATGCGTTTGATACCTTGACATAAGTGGAGAATTTAAAAAAAAACCCCACAGGATGCACAAGTTTAGTGATGTGTAGGATTTCTTTTGAGTGGTTATTTGAATGCCTGTGGAGTGTTCTAGTAGTACACAACTATGGTACTTTTGTATCCTCAATGTTTTGCTGAAAGGGATGCCTCTAGATTTTGCTAGTGTTTGCACTATGCAAGAAACATCAGCGTAGCTTAAATGTCATCCTACTATACAGAGTGCTCCGAGTTACTGCTGTACATAAAGGGCTGGTCTACACTGGGGGTGGGGGAAATCGATCCAAGATACGCAACTTCAGTTACGCTGTGCTACCGCCGCTCGCTCTGGTGGAGTTCCGGAGTCGACGGGGAGCGCGTTCGGGGATCGATATAGCGCATCTTAACGAGACGCGATATATCGATCCCGGATAAATCGATCGCTACCCGCCGATATGGCGGGTAGTGAAGATGTACCCGATCACTTACCAGTCAAAACAACTTTTCCAGACACGAAGATAAGCAACACAATCCTTGGTTTGACCATTCTATAAATAAGGCCAGGAAATAGTTCTGGTTCATAACTGTTGAAAGAAACAAAACGGGAAAAAGGGTTAGGAGCACTCCTTGGCAATTTGATTTTTACCACCAGTTTATTTGATGAAATATAAACTGCTCCTTTATGTTCGAATTTTGTTAGTTAAGCCAATGTTTTTGATGACCTATGATTAGATCCCTGACTAAGTAGCCCAATTTTCAGATGTACCGAGCACCTGTACCTCCTACTGAAGCCTTATAGCATCTCACCTCTTGCAGCCAGTAAGGACTGTGGATACGCAGCACCTTTAAGATCTGGGCCACTTTCAAATGTGAGTGACTGAAGGTAGGTTCCCAAGTAAGTGTTGGCATTACTGTCTTAGAACAGTCCAAGGAAGGATTCTTGGGGACAACACACAAAGCTTCAGTTACAAATGATTTATAAAAATACAGCAAAGAAGAAGATAACCAAGTAGTTCTACAATCCACACTAAGCCAAGATGGCCCAAGATAACAACACATAGGGTATTAAGCCTAATTCAAACAGAGACCCAATTTGAACTTTTTAATTTCTGTTGCATTCAAGCTTCACTCTTTTCCAAGCATCCTGTGGTGTCCTTTGTGGTGACTAAATTTTGAACAAATGCATCTTAAACACGCTAAGTCAGTCACCCCGCCATGAGGTTACACATGTACTACACGTTCACTTGAAATAGTCCAGAGCATAGATCAAACCTTGTACAAGAATACGCATACAAGAACTTTTCACTTGTGTATTGTCCACCAATAGGAAGTGTTCTGTATTTCCTTCAATATTTCTCTCTCCACACAGGATTAGACTACCTACTTCAGTGCTTCTAGAGGCACATTATCCCTGTGTACACACAATTCCCATCACACCAGAGGTTTTAAGACTAGCTTAGTAAGACTGGTTCAGGCTGCTGGAACTTGATCTACACCGTGGCTCCAAGGGTTTTAAAGAGTTGGTTCAGCTGAACCAACTACGAGATTGGTTAGAATTGGAGGAAGTTTCTCCATTCGTTACAGACTTGGTCCATGGGACCAAAACCTCACCATGACGATGTGCCACATAGCAGTGGCGAGTGCCAACCTGAGACCAGTCCAGTATTATCTTGGATATGAATGTTGTTCAATCTTACTGAACACCTCTGGCATGTCAAAATTCTTTGTACACAGCAAGTATGCTGCAGCAACATTGGATATTGCCATTATCTTGCCATACATGCTCCCCAGTCAGCAGGAAAGCTGTTTAAAGAGAAGCAGTTCTCTAACCGTGAGCAAAGGAACCAAGAATCAGAATCGTCAGACTGGAAAGGACCTTGAGAGGGCATCTAGTCCAGTCCCCTGCACTCACGGCAGGACTAAGTATTATCTAGACCAGAGGTTCTCAACCTTTCGAGACTACTGAATCCCTTCCAGGAGTCTGATTTGTCTTGCAATCCCTCAAGTTTCACTTCACTTAAAAAACAACTGGTTTACAAACATCAGACATAAAAATCAAGAGTGTCCCCCAGCACACTACTACTGAAAAATTGCTTGTGCTCTCTCATTTTTACCATATAAAGTAAATCAACTGGAATATAAAAATTGTACTTACATTTCAGTGAATAGTACAGGGGTGGCCAAAGTTACTGACCCTCCAAGTCACATACGAACATCTTTAGAAGTTTGGGAGCCGGAGCGCACCTGCCGGGGCTCCAGCCTTGCAGGGAGGGAGGTCTTGGGGCTTCAGCCCCGAGACCCTGCTGGGCAGAAGCCAGAGGTGATGCATTGGGGGGGAGGGAAGGGGCACATGGAGTCGTGTGTCCCCCCTGATTTTTGCCAGGGTCTGCTGACCCCACTCGGTCACATGATGCCACCAGGCCCCCTCCCTGCTGGCGCTGGCAAGCTGGGAGCTGCAGCCATGGGGAGAGGCAGTGGCAAGCAAGTGGGAGAGCCACTGCTTTTGCTGCTGCCTCTCCCTGTGGTGCTAGAGCAGCGGCCCCTCCCTGTAGTTCCCAGCTGTTTGCCACTGCCTCACCGCAGGGAGCTAACACCTGGGAGCTGCAGGGAGGGGCCCCTGAGGGTATGGGAAAGGATGACTCAAGCTGTTGGGGGTAAAAAAAATTAAATTGTGCCCTCCTCTGCCTCCCCCCCCCCCAGGCAATCTCTGGCAGAGACCCTGAGCACTACCCCCCAACCCAGTGTGGTAGGCTCAGGAACAATTTGTATAGTGGAGGTGCTTAGAGCCATTGAACCAAACTGTAAACCCTGTATGTGATGGAAACCACTTCAAGCCAGGGGGTGCGGCAGCACCCCTAGTTCCAGCACCTATGGGTAGAAGGAGAATGGGGGAGGGCATGGGGGGCTCCGCGAACTGCACTTTAACTGTAAAAGAGCCGCATGCGGCTCGCGAGCTGCAGTTTGGCCACCCTGGTATAGTACATGGAGCAGTATAAACAAGTCATTGGCTGTATGACATTTTAGTTTGTACTGACTTCGCTAGTGCTTTTTATGTAGCCTGTTGTATAACTAGAAAAATATCTAGCTGAGTTGATGTACCCCTGGAAGACCTCTGCATACCCCCAGGGGTACTCGTACTCCTGGTTGAGAACCACTGATCTAGACCATCCCTGACAGGTGTTTGTCCAACCTGCTCTTAAAAATCTCCTACACTTGAGATTCCACAGCCTCCCTCGGCAATTTATTCCAGTGCTTAACCATCCTGACAGGAAGTCTATTTACACTTAGATTTACTACTCTCCTGTCCTTCATTCTAACTGGATCTAATATACATAAAAATTAGTCCAGAAAAAACCCTCTAGCAGGGCAAAGCATGCTTGTAACACTTTGAGAAAACCAAGCTAAGAAAATACAACGTTGAATATTTAAGTACCGAATTCCTACGACGAGAGAACTGCCAAGCACAACACTTCTCTTCCTAAAGATACTCAGGAGTGTACTTTTAAATAGCCAGCCACTAACTCGCTGAGTTAGTCACTCTCCTAGAGCGGTGGACGTTCCTGCCAACATCAGTCGTGCTGACGCACAAGCCATATTGACTTTTACCACATTAGAAACAAACACGCTGCGGAAGGTTTATCAATAGGCGTTACTGCAAAAGACAATCAAAATGTTATGGGTCTAGTCTAGTGTATGTGAAACAGACGACAGATGGCACAGAGACAGGGGTGCAGCAGACCAAGGGTATGCTATGGCAGTTAATTGCTCACTGGTACGCAGTACACAACTTACCATGCTAGCCCAGTATCAACATTTCTTCTCTTATGTCCTTTTACACATCAATTCATCCCTGTGTTATTCATAACTGAACCCTCTCTATGATAGGAGCCTGGTACCTCTCTCTATCAGTCACCACCCCCTTGCCCACATACCTACTGAATTGCTGATGAGTTAGAACCAATCCTTCCAGCCTGATGGGGAACCTCACATCACAACTGCCCACCATATTCTGTATTTTGAAGTCCAGGAACTTGGCAGGGAACCCAAGCTTCTGCACCACACGTGCATACTTCCTAGCCGCAAGCCGGGACTGCTCTTCACTGCAGGGAGCACAGAGATGGAAACAGGAATTTGAGGTCTAATGGTTTCTGGATGTACAGCCTTATCCTGAAATTTAAATTAAAACCCCCCACGCCTTGTTGGCTGTAGTCACATTCTGGCCTTGATCAATCCCATCTTGTGTATAGGAGAGTTTGGTGTCCTCAACTCAGAGAGCAGGCCAGACTCAAGATCCTGAATAGGTATAGTGTCCTTATGGTCCAGCAGCTGGAATTTACATGGGTGTTTGCTTTAAAGTGCCACAAAGATTGTGTGTTGCAACCAGTTCCTACAGATCCAGGAATGGGATCAGAGGTAAAGAGGAAGGCCTTGGATTGCTGCAGCACTAGGTTATATGACAAGTTTCAGAGTAACAGCCGTGTTAGTCTGTATCCGCAAAAAGAAGAACAGGAGTACTTGTGGCACCTTAGAGACTAACAAATTTATTAGAGCATAAGCTTTCGTGGACTACAGCCCACTTCTTCGGATGCATATAGAATGGAACATATATTGGTCAATATATGTTCCATTCTATATGCATCCGAAGAAGTGGGCTGTAGTCCACGAAAGCTTATGCTCTAATAAATTTGTTAGTCTCTAAGGTGCCACAAGTACTCCTGTTCTTCTTTTTACTAGGTTATATGGAGGGCCTTACCAAATTCACAGTCCGTTTTGGTCAATTTAACGGTCGTAGGATTTTTTTAAATCGAAGTGTCATGATCTCAGTTATTTAAATCCAAAATTTCATGGGGTTGTAATTGTAGGGGTCCTGACCCAAAAAAAGGAGTTGTGGGAGGGTTGCAAAGGTTATTGTAAGGGGGGGTTGCAGTATTACTACCTTTACTTCTGTGCTGCTGATGGCAGCACAGAAGTAAGGATGGCATGGTGTGCTATTGCCACCCTTGTATCTCCCTGCAGAGCTGGGCCCTCAGTCAGCAGCTGCCACTCTCCGGCTGCCTAGCTCTGAAGTCAGCGCCGCAGAAGTAAGGGGTGGCATGGTATTGTATTGCCACCCTTAATTCTGTGCTGCTGCTGCTGGCAGGGCACTGCCTTCAGAGCTGGGCGCCTGGCCACTAGCCACCGCTCTCTGGCCACCCAGTTCTGAAGTCAGCACAGAAATAAGGGTGGTCATACTGCAGCCCCCCTAAAATAACCTTGCAACCCCCCCCCCACAACTCCCTTTTGGGTCAGACCCCCCCAATTTGAGAAACGCTGGTCTCTCCCTGTGAAATTTGTATAGTATAGGGTTAAATATCTATATCACAAAAGACCAGATTTCACAGTCCATGATGCGTTTTTCATGACCATGAATTTGGTAGGGCCCTAGTTATACGGCATCACAGATGTGCACCGTTCCTTATGAACTTCCTCCCAGATGAGTTTACAAAGTTCAACAACAAGAGAAGAAAGGATAGGGTTAATTTTTTTGGACAATTTTTTTTTTTGGCCAAAAAAGTACATTCAGCAAGAAAGCATTTTGCAAAATCATGTTGGTTTCACGGAATTCTCCCATCCAAAAAAGCAAACATTTAGAAAATGTCAAACCAAAATATTTAAACATAACATTTCAATTTTTTTGGTTCTAAATGAGTTTAGAAATTTCATTTCATTTTAATAATAAAAAAATGTTACAAAGGCTCAGAATCTACACAAAATGTTGCGTTTGAGCTTGAACAAAAATGAACTTATTCACACAGCTCTCACCAGGTCTCTCTGCTATGGGGGTTGATCCAGAGCTAGCTTATGCTTCCCAAGAGCAGCAGCAGAATTTAGGACAGGCTGATAAAAGCACCCAGGAGCCTTTGTACTGTCCCAGGATTTTTGGAACACAAGGCACTCCTATTACACCTCCTGCACTGGAAGGGGGCACCAGAAACAAGTGGCTGTATAGGTGAATGCTAGAGCCATGTAGCGGGACTCCACAGGTCCAGCAAGACCACTGCTTAATAGCCGGAGAGGGTAAAATGTACTTTGTTGCAGGCAGGATTGGGTGGGACCCCCCACTCAAAAAAAAAAAAAAAAAAAAAAAGGTCAGACTGTGGAAATTTGCAGAAAAACGCTCATCTCATCAGTTTGCTGATATTCTATTTATGACAATGTAAAGTACATTTTTGTGTTTTTTTAAATAAAGGTTTTAATACTTAATGTGAAGTGAGGGATAATAGACATTTTCTAGCAGGAGTTAAAGTATTTTCTGCATGGTTTAAGCCAGATTTGTTTTTATTCTTTTAGTAGTAAAAATTGTGTCTGGAATTCCATTATATATATATATTTTAACTAACCTTTTAAAAATAGCATGGGGGGAATCTGTCTCTTGTGGGATCTGCGGATAGGAGCAGGATTAAAAATGCAAGAAAATGTGGGAGCGGATTGGAGTGCGCATTGTGGGGTGGGATGGGAGTGGATTTAAAGACCAGTCCCGTGCAGGGTTCTAGTGTATGCCACTCATTCCCCTGTGCAGGAGGAAAACTCAGTTGGCCATTTAAGCCAGTTTCCCCATCTCTGTGCTGGAGTAGCACTGATGATCTGGCCCAGTAAGATTAGGAAGCCCTCCGGGAAACCAATCTAGCACCTTGGTGGTTAGAGATATTACAGGGTGTAAATTATGAGTTAGAGTTTAAAGTAGAAAACAGCAATGCTTGTTCTGAAGTAAGACCCAGCGATTCCCCTCAGGAAAGAATAGGATAACAAGGGGGAGAGAAGGGGGAGAGGGAAGGGCTTAAGGACCAAGAGCATGAACTACAGAGGGCAAGGATTAAAAAAACACCCAAAACAGGCAGAATATTTGTGCTATGAGGGCACCTCAGCTAGACTTGAGCACATCTACTTAGAGACACTAGACAGCCACACAGGTTACATTGAGGCAATGTTTGGACTGAGTGGGAAATGGAAGTTACCAGTTATTAGTGATTTTCTATTAATAGCGGCTCAGCTCAATTTATAGTTCAGAACAGCAGCGTGCAGTTTAGCAATCACGAGAGCTCCCGTTACCGATGGGTAAACATGTTCAGTGACAACTCCCCGCCTTTTTGGTCTTGGGATGTTGTGTTTTGTGGAACAGGCAGGTAATGTCACAATTTGTCCCAGAATGCCATCTGCTGTTAGAGCCAGACAGAAGAAAAGTTTCCTACCTTTTTGCTCCCGTGCAGACCATTTTGCCGGAACTGAATATAAGGGCCGTTGTTCTTGGTTCTCTGATTCTCATTATCACAGCAGCAAACCTCTAGAGATCAGAAGTCAAACAAGAATACTAGTGGGGGCCTGGTTCATGACTGGGGCGCTGGCTACTACAGTAATACAAATTAGAATATTAACTTGGTACCAACTTGACACAAGCTTGGTTACAAGTTTCATAGTAAATAATACAAGCTTTAAGAGGGTTTTATTTAAAACCTTCCCTTTATATCAAAGACAGCTTCAAACATTGCTCTGAATACTACAAGTGCTGTTATGCTTAATTCTTTGTTGTGGTGCACACTTGGTAAGAAGTATGTTATTTACTTAAGTATCCCTTCCTCCAAATTAAGGCCTCCATTCTGAAACTTCAGGGGAAAACGTTGCTATAAATCTGCTGGCTTATCTACATGTGTAATTTAAGATCATGAAGAAATGCTTCTCAATAGGGAAGTCTCATCCCTCTGTGCTTAGCCCACAGTGAATTAAGTTAAACAGGAACAAGGTATTTATAATCTGGAATAAGCGTGTCCACACAGAGTTGTTCCTGATCATCGAGCCCCTTATTGGGAAGTGGAGTCTCTACTCATGATTGCAATAGGGGAAATGCAGGGGCGCAGGAACAATTTTTACAGTGGGGTTGCTGAGAGCCATTGAACCAAATTATAAACCCTGTATATAATGGAAACCAGTTCAAATTGGGGGTGCTGCACCACCCCCTGCATCCCTAGTTCCAGCACTATGGGGAAAAGAGCTGTTTTCAGTGCCGTTACAACTATCAAACATACTGTACCACTTTAAGAAATTCACACCTGAGACAGTCATGTGTTTGTTTAGCACTGAAAAATTCAACTCTAAGGGTACGTCCAGACTATCCGCCGTATCGGCGGGTAGCGATCGATTTATCAGGGATCAATATATCCCGTCTCGTTAAGACACGATATATTGATCCCTGAACGTGCTCCCCGTCGACTCCGGAACTCCACCAGAATGAGCGGCGGTAGTGGAGTCGACGGGGGAGCCGCGGCCATCGATCCCGTGCCGTGAGGACCCAAGGTAAATCGATCTAAGATACTTTGACTTCAGCTATGTTATTCATGTAGCTGAAGTTGCGCATCTTAGATCGATCCCCCACCCCTAGTATAGACCAGCCCGAAGAAGCAGCCTCAAGGGACCTATAAGCTGCGGGCCTGTCCCCTCAGCAAGGAAGGAGTGACAACACCCCCTACAGGCTGATTCAGGCCTTGAGCTTTGTTTCTTCCACATAAATCAGCATAGCACATCAGTCATCCATTTTCCCCCTGCCAACCTGGGGTCTTCTGCATTTCTACTGTACAAGCCACTTGTCTGACAGTTCTACCCTGCTCCAGGGCCTCACAGGAGCCAGCCTGCTTTCTGGAGCTCCCCTTTGACCCAAGTGCTTCCTGCCAGAGCCTCCATGCTTCTAGCAGCTCCCCCCTCCCACCTGGCCCATTTGCTGACTTTTAGCCTCAACCTGACCCCTAGCTCATCAGTGGCAGGTGAGGCCAGGCCCCCAATTCCCTTTAAAGGGCCAGGCCTCCTGTGGCAGGATCCTTCCATAAATGCTTTATTCAGCACATAGCAAGACAGAACTGCAAGGATATGAAAAAAGGCAACAAAGATGTTTGACCTTCACGGACTATATCTGAGTCTGCAAAAGCTTTTACTGACTTGAATTCAACTCATTTCTTTTTTAATGAGCTGAGTGTGCTAGTAAAGAAGGGACAATCAGGTGATTAAAAAGTGTAAACTGGAATCCATGCCTTCAAGTATAAACTCCCAACGAAATGGTTCTTTAAAATCTCACCTTTGGATTATATTCTGCATTTCTGGCATGCAGAGCTATATTCTTCAGATCTAGTTTACAAGCCAAGTTTACAGTGGACACTATATTCCTAAAGGAATAAGAAAGCGGATACATGTTTTTAGAAAATCATAGCTCAAAGTGATCTATTTTTAAAAGATAATCTGAAATCACAATACATTTAATTGTTACCTCCTATTACTTTCCTGACCATTCAGTGACTAGTCCACCACAAAACTCATATATAGCAAATTATTTGTTGAAAGTCAGTAATATAAGCGGTCTAATGCCAAAAGCAAGATTTTAAGAGGAAGTGTAAAAAGTGCCCTACTGCTGCAACCACGGAATATGCTAGTTTTTCCTCCAGTACGACAGCTGCATAGGCTTGTGTGTCTTTAACCTGTATTATTATAGCTAAGAACATTGACAGAATTACAGTTGCACTCTGGAAGTAGTCAGTGAACTACCCTCATGTCACCCTGGCCTAGAGTCTAATAGGATAGAACAGCTCAGGATTCTTTCTGCTTCTGCAGCTGTGCCCTTCCCTTCCCCACACCACCGCTGGGGTCACAGAGAGACTATTTCAGCTCCCTCAATAGAGCACTGCAGCAGTTAGACCAAACAGGAGCCTCACCAGCCAACTGGTGGCTACGCTGTAGACCCCTATGGTGACAACAGGTACTGAACACCTGTCTGGCTAAAGAGTTCCTACTTTTCAAGTACTGTTACTTTGGTTCCTGCAGTCTAGTGTGTGGGCCGTGGCTGAGGGCCCTTGGAAATTTAACTAACATTAAACTATTGTTTTCTCAACAGGAGTTTGCACAGCAGAGGAGGGTTGCAGCACCTTCAGAGGCAGGAGTTACACACAGCGCACGTGAGGAGGTCATTTGAGTCTTCCCAATGCTAAGCCAAGGACACGGCTTGCCTGGAGACCACGTGACCTCTTTTGCCTTGAGAAGCTTTCACTACTGAAGCCTGAACCACACTTCACTTATTTGTTTATGAACTATTTATATTTCTACAATTCGCTCCCTTTTCATTTTAGTCTTTAGCCCTTCTTCATGTACATGGTACCACCTCCCCCCACACCTCTAAGCTTAAGTTTACTTACTGTAACTGAGGAACTATGCCAGAGCTTTCCGAAACGGGTGTCATTGGGGTGATAGGAGTCATAGGTGTCAAAGGGGGACAGGCACCAGATGTTTCAGGTGAGGGCTGAGTTGCGTCCGCATAGCTCAGTTGTGACAAATTGCTGTCATTTAAGAACCCACTGTCCTGCTCTGTCAACTGTGACCTGTATTGCTCTCTCTGCACTTCATGACCGTCTTCCGAATGAGTTTGTTCTCCATTTTCTTGGTTAAGATCATCTGGAAGAAAGCTGAGATCCACAGAAGAGAAGTCTGTAGAAAGTTCTTTGGATTGGTCAAGATGAGAATCGAATGATGCACTTTGAGCGGCTTGAATCGGTAGGTCTGTGTCAAAGGGGCTCATGGGAGTGTATAGTTGAGGACCAGTTGATGAAAGGTCATCCTTCATTTAAAAGAAAAGATTATAGCATGTTTTAGAAGACAAGATCTCATTTACTTCAAATGACTGTGCTCAAGAAATGCATTTTCCATTCAATGAATTCAAAGAAGATATTCCTCCCCATCACGACTCCATCGTCACACAGAGCACTTCCAAGTTAAAGTGTGAAAGTTTGTCAAAAATAGCTTTACAGGCTCATACTTCAGTGACTTCTCTCCCTCTCCTCTCACAGAGGTCAGTGTGTAAGAGCCAGAGGATTTCTATGGTTTTTTCCAAACTGTTTTGTTATTACACAAGCTAGATCGAGCTACACCATAACACCAAGAGGTCAGCATTCATGAACTGTGTGTGGTGGCCAGAGGAAGACATTTATTTCAAGGGGTTATTGTGAAGACAAAAGATTTAAGGCTGCAAAGCACACACTGGACAGCAGCCTTTCAAAATTGCACTCCCACCCCCCACCCAACAGCTTCTCCGATGGATTTAAACTTGAGAAGAGTTCTCAGCTGGCAAGTTAAGTCACCGCAGTAAAGAAATACCATGTAGTTGGATTCTATTTACCTTCTTATCTTTAAGACTTTAGGGTTCACACTGGGAGGGATGACACACCCCTACCTCCCCACCCCCCAGGGAGATGACACCCCCCCCCCCAATAACCCCCTCTCACACAGCAGGGATGGGGAGGGGGTGTGACTGACCCTATCTGCCCAGTGCTCTCTGCCTCCAGGCCTAATTGGGCCCCCGGGATGGACCTGCCTCTCCTGGTACCTGGCACATATCTTCCTGAGGCAATGTGTGCGGGCGGGGGGGGGGGGGGAGGGAAGAGAGAGACATGGTCACATTCCACCCCCCGCCCAGATTTCTGCCAGGCATCAGATTCACATCAGAATTTGGCCGCCAGCAGCAGCCTTTTGGCACTGTGCAGGAGGAGAGGGAAGGGACAGGAGCTGCTTCCAGCCGCAGGGGAGCAGGCCGGGGGGGAGAGATGGCCTGGCCCAGCTCTTTGCAGAGCTCATCCCTTCCTGCCTGCACAGCGTTCAAAGGCAGCTAACACCTCCAAGCTGCTGGCCATGGACATAACCCAGCCACCTCCTGTCCCCCCCAGCTACAGTGCCCGCAGGAAGGGGTTAAGCCCTAAGGATGCATTGTGCACCAGGGCCCAGGGAACCCAACTGCAGGGGCTTTGGTGAACCGGGCCAGAGAAGTGGCTCAGCAGGGGAGGGTGCCTAGGGGACGGAGCAGGACCCAGGGTGGTGCGGGGAGAGGAGGGAAGAGGGTGCTAAGCCCCTGCCCGGGGTGCTGCTGTGGAACCTGCAGGTTCAGGGGAGAAACAGGCTGGAAATCGCTTTCCCCGCCACTACAGAGCTGGCACACAATGGGGGCTGTGCTGATCCCAGCAGGGTGCTGCAGCTTTGCCCCACCACCAGCCTTGCACCCTCACCCCCCATCATCTGCCACTGGACCCAGCCCCCACCCTCCTCACTGCTGGTGGGCGGACGGTTGGCAAGCAGGGATCCAGCCAGCAGCAGGACCCACCTGTACTGATAGTACGGGGAAGCATTTTTAAGAACGAGTTAGGACACCTGCAGGGCGGCTTAAATACTGGACTGTCCCGTTAAAAATGGGGCGTCCGGTGATCCTACTTACTGCGCAAGTTTTAGGAGTTCAGTGATAAAGTGAAGCTCCTATACTACTAGCCGAATAGGTGATCGCTTGGCTAGAAGTTTTAAAGCTAAGCACTGTGGAGTGCAGAAATAACTTCTTTCCTCAGCATCGTCTCAGTTACGCACATTTGGTACCTGGCACTAGACAAGGGTCTGTATATGTCCCATACAGCCTTTGTTTATTGAATGTAAGGGCAGATCAAGTCCAGTAGATGGCAGGGATGACCTTTTAACTGATCAAAGGGACCACTCACTGTCTTTTCACCTGTTACACGAGCTTCAAGACTTGCTAGTGATCGGGGGTCTCGGGAAACAAGGCAATGGATTTTCACAGGCGCTGAGCACCCACCCCAGCAGCTGCTTAGCACTTTGGAAAACCAGGGCCAACATGTGCTGAGCCCTGCAAGCACCCATAAAAATAAGTGACCTGATCTCCCAAGAAGATGCTCTTCCTTGACGCTTCTCACGAGGCTTTATTTAGACAGACGTTTAAACGTATTAACGTCTGTTAGAGCTGATCAACTTATTAGAAATAAATTTAAGTGAAAACTGGCTTTTTTTACTAAATTAAAAATGGTCAAAAATTCTTATTTGGGTCAAAATGTTCTGGTTTGGGGGCTGGGTTTCTCTACAAATCCTTTCTAGTATTTTTGATAACTTTTGGGGGGAAAAACCTCAAACGTTTTTCAAAGTTGCTCCATGGAAGACAATTGGCATTTTTTGACTAGCTCTAGTCTCCATTCAGTATAGATAATCTAGGAATCCATCTTCAGGTTTTCCCTGAACAGCTCACAACTGAATAAATAAATGTATTGGCCTGTGTATCACTGCTCTCTATTACACAGTACCTGATAGGCTCCACCGGCCATGTATTTGAATCTATGACTAATTTATGAGAAATAAATGCCTGAATGCTACCATAGCTAGCATTCTCCTTTAGATCAAGTGGTAAAGGCCTACGGCATTTCCTAATCACAAATTCCTGAGTTCTAGCCCTGTCCTCCATCGCCATTTGTTTGGCTTTGTATCACAAATGTATAATGCCTTATAATATTAAAAAAGGCAACAGTTTGGGGAGGAATTTAAACCCTCTTGCCTCAGCATGTAACCAACTGCTAGTTAACGAGGGCTAGGAACACACTTTCTCTAGGGGCAAGTTATTAAATAACAGCCCTCTGCACCATCCTCTGAAACAACGAATATTAGCAATTGTTGGAGACAGACAATACTGACTGAACCGGACCACTGGTCTGATCCAATACGACACATCCTGCATAATAACATATACACTTTGAATGTCAACAGGACTTACGCATCCAAGTCACTTAGACCCTTTCTGGAAATTTTACTCAATCAAAAAAAGTAGACAGGTGCCCTTTATTAGCTTTGCAGGTACAAGCAGGAACTGTGATACACTCATTAAAGGTGCCATAGGAGCTATTTTTAGAGCCTTATGAATACTTAGGGCTAAGTACAGTGTACCTAGAACTGTCCTTTAGAGATAAAAACCCCACATTCAGGTTCTGCACAAAGTTTGACAACTCATGCAAAAGTCTAGGCATTATTACACAAGGCCCTTTGCACTCTGTATCTGAGGTCCTGCCTTAAAGCAAGAGACCAGCTGTATTTAACACACCTTAGCATCATGGACTTGGGCGGCATGCAAACTATCTGAAAGTGATAAGACATAAGCAGGCATTTATACAGGAGAGCCCCTAGCAGGTTTGGCATTAGTCTCTCAATTTAAAATACATATTGTTTCATATTAGCCAGGGGGAGGGGAAGTCTTAGATTGCTACAACACCCTAAGCAGGCAGTATAAAGAGGACTCTCAGAACAGAAAGATAGCTTCCACAAAAGAACTGACACACTGCAGCAAGATTGCATACTTTGGTGATACCAGCTAAAAGTCTGTGAAAAAGCCCAGAATTAGTCACACAAAGAATATCTGCTTACTAGTGTAACCACTTATACAAGTCTGTGTCTCCACAAAAGTGAATGAACAATTTCCTGGTTATTTGCTTCTAACATTCAGGCCCATCCCGAAAATGGGACAAAGTTGTGCCCAAAATGACATACTGCCAGACAAAATGAGGCCCAGAAGTTAGATGGCAACCATACCTCTTAACCCAGTTATTCCTCTTAACCTAGTTATGTGTCAGTTCATTAATACCACCACAGCTGCTACTTGTTGGAGAGGAGAAATCAACACAAGGAACTTTAGATGCAATGCTCTTTCCTTCCCTATAGAGCATGGGAGACATTTCAGCTCCCCCACATAAGGTGAATCAAAGCAGACACTCTCAGAATAAAGTCAATCAATTAGAGGCTTAGATGGATGAGAGGAGTTAGTGGAATGTGAGAACCACAGGGAAGTATAAAGTGTGTTTTTTTGTTTGTTTTTTTTATTAAAGGGGGACAGAAAATAATGGGGTAAAATAAATGAGAGGAAAGCAATTTCATGAGAAAGGAGGATTCAAAGAATGAAATTCTTTAAGGAAAGAAGACCGAAAATTAAAGATGCATTAAATAGAAAGCTGGCCTCCATGTGTGGGGGGAGACAGACTAAAAGCACAGGGAAAGACATCCCATGCTGTGGAAGAGAAGAGGGAAAAGCAGCACAAGACAAGTTTTATACTTAACTGGCTGCCAAGCCTTACGCAATGTACTCTAGGTTAGCTGACTTGATTGATGATTATCTCTGCCATCAGCAATGCATGTTTGGAGCGTTTCCTATTGCCTCCCTGAAGAAATGAAAGCTTGGCACCTATACCCTGTCCGAGAGATCACTACAATTTAAGGCAGTTTGTTGGTAGTAGAGGGATATTGTCCATGTACAGTGTAATGGGGACAAGACTGATTTAGACCCCAGATAGGTTTGGGGGGGGGGGCTTTTTTTAGCCACAATATACCCCCAAACAATTGCTGCCATGAGTTTATCATTTGTATTGTAGTACCATCACACATAGGCCAAAAATCGAGATCAGGCCCCAGATGTTAGGCACCGTTCAGACACGCAGGAAGATTTGGTTTGTGCGGCAGAAAGTTTATAGTGTAAATCCCCCAACACTGCAAATGGATTTCTCTGCAACTGGGCAGAAGTTTATGATTTCAAAGGGGTTCTGCCTGGGCAGGAGAGGTCCTCGGGTGCAGGGGTTCAAACTGCATGGATCAGTGTGCGGATTGAGGACTAGCTTAAGACCAGACAATGAATTAGTGAGAAACAACAGAAGGAGGACTGAGAAACAACAGAAGACACATTCCATGGGTTAAATATATGCCCAGCTCTGCGATTCCAGGCCATTTAGTTTTTCCTCCTCCAGTATAACTATCAGGAGCACCTACTGGCCCGCTCCCTACCCATTATCTGTCGCCATAATTACTTCATTTAGAGCAGGGGTGGGCAAACGGTTTGGCCCGAGGGCCACATTGGGGTTGCAAAACCGTAGGGAGGGCTGGGTAGGGACGGCTGTGCCTCCCCAAACAGCCTGGACCCCGCCCTCATCCAAGCCCTCCCACTTCCCACCCCCGACTGCCCCCTCAGAACCTCCAACTCCCCCTCCCCCGCTTCTTGTCCCCTAACTGCCCCTTCCCGGGACCCCCCACCCCTAATCATCCCCGGGACCCCACCCCCCTATTCAACCCCCCTGCTCCCAGTCCCCTGACTGCTCTGACCTCTATCCACAGCCCCTGCTCCCTGACAGGCCCCCTGGGACTCCCACACTTATCCAACCCCTCCCTCCCATCCCCTGACCACCCCCCAGAACCTCCGCCCCCTCCAACCACTCCCTGTCCCCTGACTGCCCCCTGGGAGCCCCCACCCCTTATCCAACCCCTCAGCCCCTGCCCCTTACCATGCTGCTCAAAGCAACATATCTGGCAGCCGCGCCACCCGGCCGGAGCCAGACACGCTGCCCAGAGCGCTGCCAGCATAGCTGCGGGGGAAGGAGGGACAGCAGGGGAGGGGCTGGGGACTAGCCTCCCCGGCCCGGAGGTCAAGGGCCAGGCAGGCCGGTCTTGTGGGCTGGATGTGGCCCGCGGGCCGTAGTTTGCTCACCTCTGATTTAGAAGGTTAGATTTAGGTCCTCTCCACATTACAATGAGGTGTCTGTCCAAAAACCACTTGCCAACAGTGGGAGGACTATTAGAACAGTTGATGAACAGTTGAACATAGTTTAAAAATGGTGTTCGACTACCATTAAAAAAAAAAAAAATCTGAACCTTTGCAGGCACCATTACAAAACATGGAACCTGCCCCTCTGCCTGATTAGCACAGGCCAGACTCAACCTACTACCTGAACAGAGCTCGGTTCTTCAGGAGAGCTTCTTAACACAGGCCACGCTGCAGCCCAGGCAGGTCCTTAAAAACCTGCAGAACCCCGCTACAGTGCGTGAGACTTCAAAAGGGCCTCTCTAATCCTAAAGAGATTTCCTAGATGTTTTCCACCTGTTCAGTCTCACAGGTGTTAGTGGTGAGGAGGAGAGCCCTCCTGGGGGCCCCAGCACCTTGAGTAGACCTAGGCAGAGTTAGAGGACAAGGAATTAAGACACCAGCTGCTCCTCTGCCGTAGGGCTCTTGTCCCACAGCGTGGAAGTTTTAAAGACGAGCTTTTGGGAACAGAGAAGGTGAGGGTGAATCTCACTCATTTGTTTTCATTGTTGGAGCTGACTGAAGCCCAGAAAGGAGCTGGAGACTGTCTAATCCTACAATGGGATTATTTGTATGGGTGGGATGGCGTTGTTACCCAGGAGCCCCCATCACAGGCCAGCACGGCAGTGTGCTAGGCGCTGTACAAACAGAACAGATAGGCCCTGCCCTGAGGAACTTGCAGTCCAAGTGTTAAATGACACCACTCGCTGAGGACAGAATGCTCTGGGCAGGCCCCAGCTGGCAATACAGGGGCAGCCCCTTAGGTCCCTGGACCAGCTCCGGAGGGAAGGGCAAAGGACTGAAAGGGCAAAGGACTGAAAAGCCATAGCCCCCCCCCCCCACTACTGCAGTAGGGCAAGGAAACCCTGCAGGGGCTCAGTGCCAGCTAGAGGGCTCAGCCCAGCCCCTGGGTGCTCCAGGGAGCTTGGAGAGGAGCCAGATTGGGGGAGAGAAGGAAAACAAGGGAGGGAGTTGCTAGCATAGCCAGTTCTGGGCCAGCTGGGGGAGCAGCAGGGTCCCAGAGCCCCCAAACAAGGCCCCCACCCTCCAGCAGCAACTGGCTGGGGTGCTGGGCTCTGCCACTGCTCTAGCAGGGCTGGGGGGCCGGAGCGCACCCACCTGGCCCGGGCTCTGGTCCCAGTAGTTCTCCAGCGAGGGCTCCATGCGGGGCCGAAGCGGGCAGCGTCCTGCCGGGGCGACCGGGCGGGGGCATTTCGGGGGCCGCGCTCGGGCAGGCGCGATCCAGGGCGCCGCTTTCGCACCTGGCCCTGATTGAGGGAATGAAGTGACCAGCTGGGGCCGGGCCGGCAGGTGCAGGAAGGGGGGGGCGTGTCCTCTTTAAACTGGGGCCTGGGGGCCCTTCCCCCAGGCGATAAAGCGAGCCCCCGGCTGCAAGTAAGGCTCCCCCTACTTGGCTAATTGCAGGGAGGCTGGAGAGTTTCCCAGCCCGCTGCAGGTGTGTGGTGGGGGGCAGTGCCGGGGCCTGATTACAGCGCCTACCGGTCCTGCATCCAGCTGCATCAGGGAAAGGCTCCTGTCTGCAACCTTTCCAGTCCCAGCCAACGCTTCCCCTTGCGGTCTGCTTCCCCGGAGATCGTCCCATTCCAACGGGCTCTGAGGACTGGCTTGCCCCTGTAAACAGGAGTGTATGTAAATGCAACAATGCAAGCACAATTGGACAGGGTCTGGCTACTGCCTACTGAAACGTGCAGCCCCCCCTCAAGCTGATGGCTCATGTCTGGGTGCAGCAGCCCAGCGTAAAGGTGCTGCCTCTCTGTGGGAGACGCTGTGCATTTATGCAATGGTGAACCCAAGCCAGACGTTGGTCTGCCCAGCCACTCAACAAGCTCTTTAGATAACGGGGAGTAGGGTTGAATTTCTTCAAGCCTAGGCCATGTACAGCTTTGCTTTGGTGTTAAGGGGAAAGTGTCTTTTTCACATGGTAGACTTGGATTTCATGGCTGAACCTTTACACGTGGATCCCTCTAACAGAGCTAGATGCAAAAAGAGGCGTGTTGAATTCCAAGGCTTTTCACAGCCATGGGTCTAGGGCACCTTTCCATAGAGTGCTTTTAACTTAATGACCAATAACTAACGCTTCAAATTTTCTGTATCGTTTATTTTTTTTTAAATATTCTCTAATAAAATTTAAATTTGTTACCATTAGTATTCTAAAGGTAAATTGAAGATGAAGTTTCCTTAATGGGGGTGAGGTGGTCTAGACTGAAAGCTAGCATTTACAGCAACTTTCCTACCAATTAGTTAAGTGTGAAAATGTTATTCCTGTCTTTCACTGACGGGCTTTCATCAGCGGCATTGCAAGATCATTCTCTTTAGATGAAGCAGGGCTGGGGAAAACAAGCATGATTAAAGGTGTGTTTAATTGGCCACAATTAACCATCCCTCCCAGTCCGGCTGGGTTAATTAACCAGAACTGTGGATTCTAATGAGGCTTTGATGAATTGCTTACAGGTTTGTTGGGAGTGCAAGGTTCAGGTCAAGCAGGAATGGTGTATTTCAATATGGTTTAGAACCTTCTTTTCAGTGGGATGTCTGGGAACAGCAGACTGCTATCAGGAAAGTGGAGATAACTAGAAAATAGACAGCAGATTCATAGTAAAGCTGTCTGAGACCACATTATGGTCTCAGTC
The DNA here is from genome assembly GCF_027887155.1 of Malaclemys terrapin pileata. Taxonomy (NCBI): domain Eukaryota; kingdom Metazoa; phylum Chordata; order Testudines; family Emydidae; genus Malaclemys; species Malaclemys terrapin. The sequence goes on along the minus strand of NC_071508.1, from coordinate 143,864,344 downwards.
TTAATGAAAAATAGCTGTCTGTTAACTCCAATTTAATACCCGGGCAATCCTAGAGTCCACGGACATTTTGGGCTTGAGTTAGCATTAAGAGTTTTAATCTCCTCTCAGAACAATGTTTATAACCTATCCTGGTGCACTGAGTATCTGAGATCTTCAGGTGAAAATCATGAATAGCTATGGGGGTTTCAAGAGCTGAATCAGAGTTGGACTCTCTGGATATATTATTTTTTTTCTATTGAATGTATGTCAGTTCTGAGGCCGATTTTCATTTCAATGGAAGCAAGCATGCATCCTTGATTCCCTAAGGTTCTTCTGCTGATTTTAAGGGGCGCAACATTCTTGATCCATTAAATGTCAGGGTTGGATTAAGGCAGACGGGGATCCCATGCACCCCTTCACATGGCTCTGGCCTTATTTGATGTGAGCATGACAAGGGCCCAGGTCCACAAAGGTATTTAGGCTCACCTCACTTAAAAACTACTTGCTTACAAAATCAGACATAAAAATGTCATAAATTTCATTGAAATCAAGGGCCCCCTACACAAGAGTTGGCTGCTGGGTGGCTCATCCTTTTTGTTGGGCAGGCTAAACCCTTCCCATGTCCAGGACTACCACTCATTGCCTCCAGGCAGGCTTGTGCCTATCCCAGAAGAGGGAGGACTCAGCCGTTATCCACCCAGGCAGACAACACTGTTGGACAGGTGAGCTACTGACACCACTGCAGCAGAGCTCCCCTCCTCAGTCCAGAGGAGAAGAGCAGTAGGTTTCAGCATTACTATCTGTGACAAAGTGGGAATGTTCTTAATGTTTTCTCTGAATACTGTGTGGGTGCCTCAGTTTCCCCTATGCATTTCTCAAGTGTCTAGGGGTGTGTGATTGTTGCAGAGCCCTAGGGTGCCAGTGTGATCCTGTCTGCCCAGAGAATGGCTGACACCCTGTCTTCTGGCAACTAATGGCCTGAGCCTCTCCCATGCAAAGTTGCCAGCTAAAAGGTGTTGAAGAACAAAGAGATCAGGTGACCTCCTGACCCGGGAAAGGGACAAAGGGAGAGGAGAGGTTGGAGAGTTTTCAGTTTGAAGCTGGCTGGGAAAATGGAGGGGAGGCCAGACAGGGCTCTGGCCTCCCTGGCCCCCCAAGATGGAACTAACTGAAGGGGTCCTGTTGACAGGTCTTGCAGGTACAGACTTGGACTGTGTTCCTGTCATCTAAGTAAACCTTCTGTTTTACTGGCTGAGAGTCATGGTGAATCGCAGGAAGCCGGGGGTGCAGGGCCTTGTCTCCCCCAAACTCCGTGATGCCATCCCATTGAGATGTCTGGGACAGTTTATATCTCACAGTTATTGTTTCATGATATTGGCAGATGTTACTGTGTTGGTTACACCTGAGTCACATTTCCTATCTTTTTTTCCCAATCATGAGGGCTACAAACCTTTTTTTTTTTTTTTAAATGAAAACTTAGATATTGATATAACCACATAACTCCAGGAGCGGAGACCCTAGGCATGTTTCTGTGCCTTAATTGACTCTAGTAAATATATATGCACAATAGCGATCTGTTCAAGTTCATTTATTGGTCATGTGGAAAGACACCAACTCAAACTAAGGACCTGCCAATTTTTTGTTTTAAAAATAATCTTTTTTTTGTTTTGGTAGAAGGGAACAGTTCACTCTTCTGCTCATAGCAGGGAAGTGCTGGACTTCTTTAGTCAAACAGTATGGATCTAAAGCTGAAAAGCAGTGCTCCAGTTTTCAGCCAAAATGGAAAAGTTTGGGTCCGAAAGTAAGGTTGAATAACTGAAGTATATTTAAAAGGCTGTGATTGTTTTTTGTCATTTTCTGCTCACTGATCTAGCATAACTGTATAGATCCCTGACACTGAAATACATTTCTTTACTTACCCTGAAAACATGTATGCACCTGCTTAACTTTACCCATGTATAGTCCTGCAATGGAACTATGCACATGAGTAAAGGTAAGCAGAGATTGAAGACCTTGATCCTGCAAAGTCTTTAACTTGACTTACAAGGTACGACTCCTATTTATAATGTTAGGCATGTGTGTAAGTGTTTGCTAGATCAGGGTGTAAGTGTGTGTGGTCTTGAGGCTTATATTTTACACTAATAAACTGATCTTATGTGCAAGTCTGCTAGTGAATTAATTTCCTCTGTTAGGCAGAAAAAATTCAGCATAAAAGATAAGGGGGGAAAAAAAATCTTAAATCCAGCCCCTTCTTCCTAGCAAACAAGTAGAACCTCCCCTTGTTTCCCCTCCCCTTAAAACAAATAAACAGAGTGGGTCATTATCAATTTAACATAAAGAAGGGTCCAAGCTGTGCACTTCAGATCCCAATCTTTCCCTCCCCAGAGCTCAGGAGCACTGAACAGAAACGGCTCATTCATAACCCAGCAGGCTCCATCGGCATCACTAATACTGTGTCTAGGAGTGTGGGAAAGCAGGGCCTGGAAATGCTGCTGCCCGAGCCACAGTGTCTTTTTGTCTTTGTGCTCTTTTCCCCTGCAGATGGTGATGTAAGAACGAATCCCTCCGCTGTCCACCTGGTCTCCCTTAATAGCAACATCCATATTGTTGAGAGCACAAATAGCTGAGCAGGTGTGAAACAGATAGTGCAAAAAAAACTCTGCCATGCTTTTGAGATGGATTTCCTTGTTGTGTCTGTTAGTACTAATTGAGACTCAGAGAGTCTGACACTGCAGACACAGCTCTGCTAGGGCAGTTCTTGACTTGAAGTTGGCATCTGTTGGTACTGTTAACTTGTTCCTTTTCTCCTTGTTCTGTCCCTGCATGTTGATGAATAGATTCCCATGAAGGCACAGGTGGGGAATATGCCGTGGAGGAAGTACTGCATGATAGAATAATTCATTCACAGAACAATTTAATAAACCTGACACTTCGCCAGAGAAGTCTTTGCCTTTTGAGTTTAGATTTGGTTTCTGCTGTGAATGCACACAAATAGTTCTACCAACAGCTGGCTGTGCTGAAGAAATCCTTTGGAAGAGCGTGTCAGAGACACTGCATGCAGCTTGCCTTCTAGCAGCGAAACAGCCTGTTCCTCTTGCTCGCTAGCCCATGATAGCTGCTCTACATCAGTGGCTCTCAATCTTTCCAGACTACTGTACCCCTTTCAGGAGTCTTTGTCTTGCATACCCCAACTTTCACCTAACTTAAAAACTACTTGCTTACAACATCAGACATAAAAGTGTCACAGCACAGTATTACTGAAAAATTGCTTCCTTTCTCATTTTTACAATATAATTATAAATAAATCAATGGGAATATAAATATAATACTTACATTTCAATGAGTAGTACATAGCACAGTATAAACAAGTCATTGTATGAATTTTTAGGTTTGTCCTGACTTTGCTAGTGCTTTTTATGTAGCCTCTTGTAAAATTAGGCAAATATCTAGATGAGTTGATGTACCCCCTGGAAGCCCTCTGTGTGCCCCCAGGGGTACACGTATCCCTGGTTGAGAATCAATGCTCTAGATAACAAGAAAGGTTCTAGTAGGCTGCTAGTTTTGTGTCACTTATACTTTTTGTACTTTCTGGGTTGAGTACACAAGGATCCTTTTCTCCAAGAACCATGCTACCATTTTGGTTTGGTAGCACTTCACATCCACTTTGACTCACTTTGCCCAGGTGTTTTATAGATTTTTAGGGCTGGAGGGGACCATTCAAGACATACAGTTTCACATAGGAATTCCTGCATCTAGACCAACAACATGTGATTGGTCATCAGAGGGTTGAGCATAATGTCTCAACTAAAGAGGAAATCAAGTGACAAAGAGTTGGAGGAAAGGAAGCTTAGAGTGGTGGCATCTGTGATTCTGGGAGCCCCACAATGTCAACTGGCAGAGGGCCCCCCAAACAGTAACACCCATCAGTCCTGACACACTCATTGCCCCCAACACACTGTTGTCATTATATATCTATAGCCCAAGGGTGTTATATAAGATATCATATGTAAACTGGTGACGCACTGTTCATGAGTACCATTGACTAAAGCATGGATGGATGGTTACATATCTGTGCTGGAAATATGTTATGGGGCAGACTTGATAAACACACTTGGCTTAGACAGAGGTATGTGGATCTACCTGTCTGAGTCAAGCTTTGTAAGTCAGAGGACAGTGGAGAATACATTTACATATAAGGTAAACAAAGCCATCAAGCTAAATAAGTGGGGGAGAAGACTGTTTAACAATCATGCCGGGGTCAGAATCTGCAGCCCAGGAAGCCTTTCTGGATCTTGAGGCAGAGACAATGGACTTTGAGTAATAAAAAGGGACCAAAAAGACTTTTTGGCTATCCAACACTGAGGGGACATAGGGTACAGTACCCTTCGAGCCTGTGAATGTTGGATCCCCTAGTCCAGGGGTTCTCAAACTTAATTGCACTGTGACCCCCTTCTGACAACAAAAATTATGACACGACCCCAGGAGGGGGGACCAAAGCCTGAATCCACCCAAGCTCTGCTGCCCTGGGTGGGGGGCCAAAGCCCTGGCCTGGGCGGGGCAAAGCTGAAGCCCAAAGGCTTCAGCCCCATGGCAGGGGGCCTGTAACTTGAGCCCTGCCACCCAGGGTGGAAACCTCAGGCTTGGGCTTTGGCCTGGGGTGGTGGGGCTCAGGCTTTGGCCCTGAGGCCCAGCAAGTCTAAGCCAGCCCTGGTGACCCCATTAAAATGGGGTCGTGATCCAATTTGGGGTCCTGTCCCACAGTTTCAGAACCACTGCCCTAGTCTGAAGGGCTAGGGATGCTGGTAACTTGAGGTAAGTAAGAAAACTACTTAGGCAAAGATTATAACGTGCTAAAATTACATTTTAGTCACTGGAAAATGTGTTTTTGTTTTGTTTGTAATCATACCTGTGTCTTTTATTCTTGCTTAGTGTAGTAAGAGGAGGCCCTGAGATATAAACCTTGGTATCAGAGGCCCGGTATGAGGCCTAAGGCCTGAACTAAAGTAATGGTCAAGACTTTGCTCACATAAAGCAAAGTTAAGCTGTGAGCCAGAGGCAGGCCCTGCTCACAGAAGCTGGCAAGGAAAGGGCTGATGCTGCAAAAAGAGACATACCTAAAAGGTACTGGACACCAGATATCAGAACATTCGCACACTTGTACATTCCACACACAACAAGGAACAGGCTGACCCATCCCAATGACAGGGCCAAAAGGGTAATATGATGGATAGAGCTGTTTTGTTCGAACCAACATGTGCAAGGTAAGAGGTGGCACCTTACTACGTAGAGGGGTTGTACCTTGCTACGTAGAGGGGTTGCACCTCAATACGTCAGGAGTGATGTGTAACTTGTTGGTACCTCTGTATAAGAATGCATCCCTGAGTGGGTGTCTTCGTCCAGCCTCGGGGGCAGTGGAAACTCCCGCCACTGACTGAGCTGAGTCCATTGCCGGGGGCACATATACATAGTACGTCCTGTAGAGTAAAGTCTAGAGGGAACTATTACTGTGCTTCGTTGGACAATAAACCTGGCCGGGTGCCTTTGTGCCTTACTAGAGTCTATGGTCATTGGGGGTTCTCTTGGGATCTGCTGGGTCAGTGATCTGCACAGAGCTGGGGCAGCACACAGAGGGAACACACGCACGCAGCCAAGTGATATCAACATTGAACAGAGCAGAGCACCACACTGGGAGCGTCTGACAACACTTAGTATCACTTAAATCTCTGTTCTTTGCTAATACGCTTATTCGTGTTTTATTACAAAACCATCTCAGTGCTGTGTATTAAAGTGAAGTGTGAGACTTCAGCTAACCTAACAGGCTGATGTGTGCTCTGTCTCGTCGGAAGCGGCGAACTTAATAATTTCTGTGAGTGTCCCGTGAGAGGGACTGGATGCTGCAGGGAAAAGTCTCTGAGGTTCACTGATTGTTACGTGCAAGGCAAGGTTTGGCCTGGCAGCGTCTTGAAGAGTTTGCTGGCCAGGCAGGCGGGTTGGTGTGACAGGGAGCTGACACCCATCTTAGCAGCGGCAAAGCTCTCACACATGCTAAGGCACAGTTGTAACCATGGCTCAGAGTTCTCTGTGTCCTGAGCACGACTCTATAGTGGGTGAACCTAAAGTGTAACCATTTTTAGACAAGATGCAGAACAGCATGATAAAGCTGAGATGTTTGTTTTATCCCAGTGATGAAAGACCACGGTAATAGACCACAGCAGTGACACCAGTGACTGACCTGGGGGAAGAGAAGGCATAGGTGCTTATGGCAGATGCTCACTTCTCATTGCTGTGGTTAGACAAAATTGGAGCATTCCCTTGCTTCTTAGGGGTACAATTATATTTTCCCCTGCCTACATTAAGGCAATTCACACCACAAAACTACCCCAATGTAATTAACCGCTAGTGTTGACAGTCTGCATTAGTGCAAAGCAGGACAAGCGGAGCCCTAGTGAGATAAGAGAGCGATGCTGATTGACAGCAGCTGAGGATTTGATCCACTATCTCCATTTCACATATGAAGAAATGGAGGTAGAGAACTGAAGTGAGTTGCTTAAAGCAACGCGGGGGGCAATGTCAGATTTAAGGAATTCCTGTGCATAATTCTCTGTCAACTGAGGGGTAGCTTCTTGTACTGGAGGAGGGACATCCCACAGTTCTGACGGGGGCAGTTCTTCCTGATGTCAGTGTGACTATTCGTAAGAGTCAGGACAATTTGTCTGAGGAAAGGTTGCAGGATCAGTCCCTCTGACAACACTACCTAGAGTAATAGTGCATTAAAAGTATAGAGGATAAATAGGTCTGTGTGTGTATTTATTTTTACATGCTCGAGTTCATGGCAGCATAAATCAAAAGAGGTTCGTTCTGAATCTTTTCCAGCCATCTCCACATCAAACACACCTTCCTAAAAAAATGCCCTACTTGCCCAGTCATGTTTGCCAGCACTTACCGGATGAGTTTCTGGTATCTTTTTCTTTAAAAGCTACTTTTCTGCACATGCAGTGGGGGGGGGGGGGGGGGGGAGGAGAAAGCCAAAGCTACAACACTGATAAATATTAACCCCTATAAACACTTGGGTATCATTGTGTTTCTTTGACCCAGCAATTTTGAAAAATTAGAGGCCAAATCCTGCTTATTTTACCCATGTAAATGAGGCTGCCCTTGGGACTGAGGTGAGCAGGGTTTGGCCCTACAATGCTACTTCTATTCATTTCTCTTCAGGTCCTCTTTTTTAAGAAGGATGGTCCAGTAGTTAGGGCACCAACTTGGGCTATAGGGAACCTAGGTTCAATTTTCTGTTCTGCTAGAGCAGCGGTCCCCACATTTTTGTGAGTCGTGCCCCTCCCTTACCCCAACCATGCTCCCCTGGAGCTGGGAGTGGGGACGTGGCTCTGGGGGGTGTGTGTGTGTGGACAGGGATAAGGGGGCCAAGGCTGGGGCCACAGCTGGGAGTGGGGCTGGGGCCATGGCCAGGGGTGGGAGCGGAGCCGCAGCCAGGCCTGCGGCCAGGGCTCTGCTCCTGGCCTTGCTCCCAGCTTGGGAGCAGAGCTGCAGCCAGAGTGCAGTACAGGCCGGCAGCCGGGCCTGCGGTCAGGTACGGCTCCACTCCCGGCCTTGTCCCCAGCCTCGGCCCTGGGCTGGGAGCAGAGCTGCGCTGAGGCTGGGGCCGGGTGCAGGGCCGGGAGCTGGGGATGGGGAGAGGCTGGGTGGTGCTCCCTCTCCGCCCATGTGGGGACTGGCCCAGGCCCCACTGCGCCCCCCAGATGTTCCTCGATGCCCCCCCAGGGGACGTGCCCCACACTTTGGGGACTCTGTGCTACAGACTTCCTGTGTGACCTTGGGCTAATCACATAGTCTCTCTGGCCTGGATCCACACCAGGATGTAGGTGTTGTGTTGCAACATCTAACTTTTAGGCATCTAGAAAAATCACTGCGATCCACAGAGTCTGAATTAGGTGCCTAGACTGCTATACAATGAATGGAGAGAGATAAGCACCTCAGAATGTGATCACAAAAGCCAGCGTGCTAGGCAGGGAGCCTAAGCTAGCCAGTGGCAGATGCCAACGAGAGGGTATGTCATAAGCCCCACCCCTCTTGTGGAGATAGGCACCTAAGTCCAGGCTGTAGGGAGACACCTATTGCAACTAGCAATCCACAGCCAGGGACCCCTCTCTGGGAGTCAGTTAGCTTAGGCACCTAAGCTGTTTCTTGTGAGAATGAGTTAGGCACCTGTCTCTCTCCCCACAAAACGGCAGGAGGAAGAGTTGTAGCCCAGTGGTTAAAGCACTCACCTAGGATGTGGGAGAGCCAGGTTCAATTCCCTCCTCTGTTGGCTGGGGAGAAAGAATTGAAGGCAGCTCTCAACCCTGAGCTCTGGGATATTTTGAGGTGGGGCTCCCTCAATCTCTCCTGGTGAAGGTATTCAACTTTGAGTAAATACTTGAGTTGTTGGGCCAGGCATAGCAAGAGAAAGGGAATGATGCTATGGCCTGATGTCTAGGACACCCAGGTGGGAGACCCACAGTCCAGTCCCGCTGCTCCAAGAATTCAGTAGAACAGCTTCAACAGGAGAGATTGTAGGAGTCCCAGATTAGCTGTTCCCACAGCTCAGTGGTTGGCACCCGCTCCTGAGAGGTAAGAGACCCCTGTTCAAATCCTGTCTTCCCCTCTGCCTGAGGGAGGCAATTGAACCTGACTCTCCCACACCCCAGGTGAGTGTCTAACCTTTGGGCTTGGCAGTTCATAGCCCCAGTAACTCTGGGCCAGAAAGTAAAGAAATTGCTTGAGTCCCGGCACCTCTTTCATTACAAATTAAGCACTGCCTCTGCTTCCCACCAGACGTTGGATGGGACCTGATCTGCAAGATGGCTTCTGAGCACACCTATTAGATCGGGCCTCTCAGGGGAGAAAGGCGCTCCTCTGCCTGTCTTCCCCCCAGGTTTGTGGATCACTCTGGGGCTTAGGTGGGAGATAGGCATCCAGACGCCTAGAGGGAGGCTGAAGTGTGCATGTCCAGAAGCAGAAACGTAGGTGCATAGGGAACGTTTACCCTGATAATGTAGGCACGGGGTGAGTGTAGTTGCCTCCTGGGTTAGGTGCATCCAAGTCGGGGGGTTTGTGGATCGCAGGGGTGTCTAAAACTGGGACTATGTCTGGGGTTTAGGGGCTTAAGTACCTTTGGGATCTGGGCATCTCTGAGTCCCCATCTGTACAATGGGGAGAATATCCCTGCCCTGCCACATAGGATAAATACATTAAAAATTGGGAGGTGCTCAGATGCTATGGTGGGGAGCACATAACTACCTTACCTAGATAGGTTATGCGGTATACTTGTTCTATGGGCGTGTCCTATAGAAATGGTATGTGAGGTGGCAGGTATGCTGGGGCATGGAGAGCTTTTTTTCCCAGCAGCCCCCTCCCCCCCCCGCCCCTCCTGTAGTCGGAAATTTCAAAGTCTCCACTTGTGTCTACTGCAAGACATTGCTGCTCCTTCTTCAGCGGGAGACAGTGATCCCTGCTATGAACAGGACAGGAATTAATTTGAAATACACAGCTAAGGATTCGACCTTGCTCATGAAACTTGTCATCATCTGTTCAGCTTCTGTTTAACTTCTGACATCCCACGTTGAATCCTTTTAGATAGGGCCACTATTTCTCTCCTCTTCCCTTTTTTAAAAATAAATATTGTCCCTAAGGCCTACTTTTTGGAAAGCACCAGCAACGTGGTGCACAGGCCAAGCTGAGCCACAACTAGCTACAACTAGCCACCGTCTGCTGAGAGCATAAAACATGCTGTGTTCTGCGACTGCAGAGTGCAGCCAACAATTACACACACTCTGTGAATGGTGCAAGCCAATTAATAGCATGATGAATCATGTGAAGCGCATAGTTACCATAATGATGAATTGTCATGTGGCCCTAATTATCAAATCGGTTAATTTTATTTTGAAAGTTGATGATTAGAGCAACAATGTGGCTTTGTGCATTGTTTAAATGGAGTGATTCAATATCTGTCGTGGCTCTCCCTCCCCCAAGTAGTATTGCTGGAGAAATGTAGTAAGGAGCTTCTGCTAAGATATCTGTCTGAGGTTTTACTATAGCACTCGTCACCACAGTATCTAAGCACTGAACAAATTTAAATCTGGATAGTGTTGTCCATAGAAGATTTTGTTGTGGATTTTGCTCTTTGCCACTTTTGGGTTTTAGGAAGTTCTGCTTGGTTTTTGTTCCACCCCACCCCGGTCTTCTGTTATAGTTGGAAGCATTTGGTAAACAGGTGGGTCTTGCTTCATGTTCTCAAGATGGCGAGGGTTTGGCTTAGTCTCATCTTCTTCAGGAGTTCATTCCACAGTTAAGAACCCTTGACTGAGAATGTGCTGTCTTCTGTTCTCATTAACATTGTCCTAAGTTTTGATATCTGACTTGCCCCAGAAAAGCACAGCTATCTCACCTGAGAAATGGTCTCTGGTGTAGGTGGGACCTTGAAGTTCAACACCACGTCTATGGAGGGTGAGGTGTTCTGTTCTCAGTGATTTATCCTGCTGAAGAGGAGAGCCATTGTGATCTGCCCAAGATGTCTCCTAGTGCTACATCTTTCAAATACCCCATGGCACTGGCTTTTGTGCCATTAAGCATTTATCCCAGTGCATTCTCAGGTATACAGATAAGAACAATGTTTGAATTAAAGTGACTCACTCAATTTGATTTAGCTCTAGATTTGCCCCCTGCCTGGTGTTTGGGGTCAGATTCTGCTCTAAATCATGGGCTAGGCTCTGAGGACAGAAGGTGGCCACAAATCTTTCTTTCTTGATTTTAAAAATGCTACATTCCAGGCCTGACCAAATACCCATTGATTTAAATAGACATTGGCCCTAGCCCTGTGTCACTAAGGAATTAAAGAAATTACAGCAGCCATTAATGACATAAACTGCAAGTAATTCCACTTAAAATCATGACGTTCCATGGAGGTAAGTAAGAACAGAATTGTGCCCATTAGATCTGATTCTGATCTCACTTGCACCAGTATAAATCAAGAGTAATTCCTCCAACTTAAGTGAAGTCACACTGGTGTAGAACTGGAATGAGATCAGAAGTGGACCCATTGTCCTTGGCTTTCCTGGGCCCAAAATGACAATAATGAGAGAGCTCCCCATTCTTTGATGACAACAACATCCATCAGCTAGCACACTCTTCTCCCATGCTTACTCATGCAATCTCCAGTGCACAAGCAAGGTAGCAATCAGAACAGATTTCAGGCCTGATTCTAATCACACTGGTTTTAAAGCCATGTAACTCCACTGCCTTACATTGGAACTACTTCTGATTGGCACCAGTGTGAGGACAGAAATTGGCCCAAATTGGCTTCTATACCATGAAAAATACAAGGAACAAAAATCAATGTTTGCCCAATGGAAAGGTACAAAATCATCTGGAAAAGAGAACTCTTATTTTCTGGCTTCTCTCCACAGGTATTGCATAGATCAGAGAGTCAGATCCAACAAACAGTTCACTGCTTGATTATGTTGCCCTTAAATGTTCTCTGACCACCTCCCTCATCTCATAGCAAACAATAAGGGAAACAATGGAAGTGCAAGCCATCTGTCTTTCTACTGTCTATTTCTACAAGTCTCTCAGGCCTGGTCTACACTAGAAAATCCACACCCCTGAGCCATGTAGTTAAGCCTAAGTCCCTGTGCAGACAGTGCGAGGTCGACAGAAGAATCCTTCCACCAACCTAGCTACCATCCCTCAGAGAGGTGGAGTATCTATGCCGGCAGGGACAGCTGTGCCCCTGTAGCTCTTCAGAGTAGACAAGGCCTCACATTGAAGAGCACCATTGAAACTATACCTGAGCAAATAAAGTGTCATGAATTTTCACAGGTGCCGACTTTCTGATGTGCTGCGGGGGATCGACCCCCGGCTCTGCTCCAGGCCCTGCCCCCCTCCATCCCTTCTCTCAAGGCCCCATCCCGCCTCTTCCCACCGCACTCCAACCCCACCCCCACCCCCACCCCCACCCCCACTCTTTCTGCCCCATTCCGCCCACTTCTCCAAGTGTGCTGCGTTCTCGCTCCTCACCTTCCCCCCCTCCCCGAGCCTCCTGCATGTCGTGAAACAGCAGTTTGCGACAGGCGGTAGGCGCGGGGATGGAGGGGGAGGCGCTGATTGGCGGGATCTGCCGGCAGGCAGGAGGTGCTGGGGGGAGGGGGAGGTACCGATAGGGGGCCTGCCAGTGGGTGCTCACCCACCACTTTTTCCCATGAGTGCTCCAGCCGCGGAGCACCCACGGAGTCGGTGCCTATGGTTTTACCCCCCTTTCCTGTTTGCGAGCGGCCATGAGACAAAGGGATCAGATCAAAACCTTCTTTCTCTTGCTTGACAGATATTTACTTGCACTGGCCCAGTCATGCCTTCCAGACCCGAAGAAGAGCTCTGTGTGGCTCGGAAGTTTGTCTCTCTCATCAAGAGAAATTGGTCCAGTAAAAGATATTACCTCACCCAGCTTGTCTCTCTAATGCCTTTAAGGGAACAGTCTCACATTGCAGGCAGTATGGAGGGAAAAAAAACATATCAGTCCATTTTTATTTGTCTTTAAACATCACCTTTAAAAGCAGGTCCATAAAAAGTCTTCCTAGCAGCACACTCACTTACAAGCTTGAAACAGCTCTCATTGGCTGATGCCCTCAAGCTGAGGGCAAGACATTGTTACCTAGCTATTACTGGGAGCTACAAGCTTTTATAGCGGAACCTGTTCATGAGTTTCACAAACATGTCCCGGGCTTTAGGTCAGAAATATTCTTTCTGTGCCGAATTTTGTAAAATAAGTTTTTCCATACTTTTTTTGTCAAATGATCTGCCTGAATCTAATTGTCTTTGATCCATGTGAGTGTGAACCAAAGCAGCCTAGTGCAGACACGTTCCTTAAAAAGAACAGGAGTACTTGTGGCACCTTAGAGACTAACAAATTTATTTGAGCATAAATTTGTTAAGTCTCTAAGGTGCCACAAGTACTCCTGTTCTTTTTGCGGATACAGACTAGCACGGCTGCTACTCTGAAAACTTTCCTTAAAGTTTCAGGTAAAGCTAGGGTTACCATACGTCCGGTTTTTCCCAGACATGTCCTGCTTTTCGGCAATCAAACCCCCGTCCGGGGGGAATTGCCAAAAAGCTGAACATGTCCGGGAAAATGCCGGCCAGGCACTTCCCCTCCCGCGGCTGCTCTGCTCCTCCCCTGACTCTTCGGCTCTGTTTAAGAGCCGAGCTCCCCGAGCGCTGTGGGCTTCAGGCAGCCCCCTTGCCTCCGGACCCCAGCCGCCGGCCGGGCACTTCCCCTCCCGGGCTCCGGCGGTGCAGGGTCCGGAGGCATGGGGGCTGCCCGAAGCTGGTAGCTCTCGGGCAGCTCGGCTCTTAAACAGAGCCGAAGAGTCATGGGAGGAGCAGAGCCTCCGGCCGCGGCGGCTCTGCTCCTCCCCGACTCTTCAGCTCTGTTTAAGAGCTGAGCGCTACAGGCTTTGGGCAGCCCCCCTTGGAGGGTCCTCTTTTTTTATTTGTTAAATATGGTAACCCTAGGTAAAGCTCTATAAAACAGATACAGCATTAACTGCACCTCATTGCACTTCAAACTTGCTGCTACAGTGAAACACTGATAATTGAATCTTATCTGGAAAAGAAATGCAGCGATTATAATTCTCTGGGCATTGTGCTATTATTTTGGTAAAGAAAAGGTAGAAGAGTCTTATGCAAATCATATTAAAGAGTTGGAGCAGTAGAATATAGCTTGGTTTTCCATAGAATCCAATATTTTAGTCTATGATAGAAGATTAGTGCAATAATAACCACTAACAAAATTACAGGAGTCCTTTATATTTTAGCAGATAATTCCACTCTTATTTTGGTTATAGAACACTGAAGAAATAGCCAATTTTTTATATATAATAAATAATGTTCTTTCTTTTCAAGCTATCACATTTGCTTTTTTCCCAGTCCATTGGTACTATCCCACTTGTCTGTGACTTTTCAGAAACATTTCAGGGGATTGATCATTTTGGCTACATGCCCACACACATTTACGCATCTACTTATCTTTACTCAGGAGCTCAGTCTATTTCCAGTTGGCAAACTCAGTGGGATGCAGGTAATTTACGCGCATGTGTAAATGTATGCAGAAAAGTTAAGGACCCAAGTAAGTGTGTGCAGAGGCGGGTCCTGAGTTAGCCATTTCCTGGAACAAGATGCATGTTATCCAGATCCATTAATTTCTATATGGCCACATTAGTAAGTATCCTTTTATCCTCTGTTATTGATAGCTGCTTTTTACAGCTTTAATTACTCCCTAATTGCCCGTATTCTTGGCTTTATTTTTCTTTTTTTAATTTGTGAAGATGAATTGTAAAAGGAGTTCAGCATCTCAGGCATTTTAGTCATTAAATTTCAGCCCAAGCCTCAACTAATACGGCTGCTTTTTTCTGCAGAACAGCAATACTTTTTGCTCTGACATTTGTAAAGGACTTCCTGATTTCCTTTAGCCCTTTGGGTAATAGCAAAACAGTTTGTTTTTTCCCCGCCTTTATATTTTCCCTTCAAACTTTAACTGATTCTTAGCACTTTTCATCCTCAAAGATACACTGGTACTACTCATCTGTAGGACAGTAGCACCTAGACACCCCATTGGTGCTGGGCACTGCACACGCAGCAAGAGGCCATCCCTGCCCCAGAGAGCTTACTTACACAAGTCAGGAAAAAGATGGGAGAAAGGATGGGGAACAGAGACACAGACAGATTCAGTGGTTTATACAAAACCACACAGTGAGTTTGTGGGCATGGCAGAGCTGGGAATTTTACCTAGATCGCCTGGGTCCCGGTCATGGCTATTGTATGTTCTATGATATTTATGGGGCATCTTAGAGTGAATGATGATCAAGCTCTTTACATACATTACTTAATAGAGCCTCACATCAACCCATATTTAATGGGGACCACATCCTGAAAGAAATCTTTCCCAAATCCCCTCTTCTGGCCTTCATACAACCCCCCAACCTCATCATCAAAAGCAAGCTTTCCACAGACCCGAACATGCCAACTCAAAGCAGCACCAGACCCTGCCAGAACAACAGATGCAAAACCTGCAGACATATCTCCACTGCTTCGATGATCAATAACCCACACAACACACCTTTCAAGATCCAGGGGTCCTACACATGCCTATCATAACATATGGTGTACCTCTTCCAGAGCATCAAATGCCCCAGTAACAACCATGTGAGTGAAACCAGACAATCACTACACTCTCGAATGAACTCACACAGGAAAGTGACACAAGACAAACACACCCCATCACCTGACGGTGAGCTACAGACTAGGGACCGAGTGGCTAGGCAGCAGTTCTGCAGAAAAGGACCTAGGGGTTACAGTGGACGAGAAGCTGGATATGAGTCAACAGTGTGCCCTTGTTGCCAAGAAGGCTAATGGCATTTGGGCTGTATAAGTAGGGGCATTGCCAGCAGATCGAGGGATGTGATCGTTCCCCTCTATTCAACATTGGTGAGGCCTCATCTGGAGTACTGTGTCCAGTTTTGGGCCCCACACTACAAGAAGGATGTGGAAAAATGGGAAAGAGTCCAGCGGAGGGCAACAAAAATGATTAGGGGGCTGGAGCACATGACTTATGAGGAGATGCTGAGGGAACTGGGATTGTTTCGTCTGCAGAAGAGAAGAATGAGGGGGGATTTGATAGCTGCTTTCAACTACTTGAAAGGAGGTTCCAAAGAGGATGGATCTAGACTGTTCTCAGTCGTAGCAGATGACAGAACAAGGAGTAATGGTCTCAAGTTGCAGTGGGGGAGGTTTAGGTTGGATATTAGGAAAAACTTTTTCACTTGGAGGGTGGTGAAGCACTGGAATGGGTTACCTAGGGAGGTGGTGGAATCTCCTTCCTTAGAGGTTTTTAAGGTCAGGCTTGACAAAGCCTTGCCTGGGATGATTTAGTTGGGGATTGGTCCTGCTTTGAGCAGGGGGTTGGACTAGATGACCTCCTGAGGTCCCTTCCAACTCTGATATTCTATGATTCTATGATTACTCCCCATTAGACCCCTTTGTCCTCATCCTCAAAGGAAACCTTCACAACCCCTTCAAAAAGACAGGCCTAGGACCCTAAATCCCTAACTCCACTAGACACCAAAAATCATGGGCTCAACAACAACACTGGTTTTATTTCTCATTACAACAATCTGTAACCCGCTAACCCTCCTTTGCCCTAAAACCGCAAAGGTGTTAAATGGCCCACTTCACTTTAACCAGTCTCCTGCAACATCACAATCTGTCCCACATTGTGTTTAGCTATGACACTCTCATGAATTTTTCCCATTCTGTGAAGCTTGAAAGCTTTCCACCAGTAGATGTTGGTCCATTAAAAGATATTACCTCACCCACCTTGTCTCTCTAACACCCCTGAGAGGCAGGTACGTGCTACTGACAACATTACAGATGGGTAAACTGAGGCACGGAGCAATTAAAGTAATTTTCCCAGTGTATCAGAATGGCTGCACACAGACAACTGCTGAAGTAAGCATCCCACAGGTAGTTGTGGATACAGTGCTAAATGTTAATTTGATCTGTAATGGTATTAAGTTGAATGCTAGCCAGGATATTCCCTACTCTCTTAACAGTTAAGTTTTACCTTTGATTTGTAAAAAGAGCAGAACAGGTTAAAAGGATGTTTGCTGCACATTTCATTAGAAATTCGTTACAACAAGAAGCCCAATCATTCCCATGATGCCTTGCTGGGGTGGGGGGGTTAACAGAACACAGTCAATTACCTTCTTATTCAAAGGCAAAAGTCAAATATGCTGAGACAGCCTCATAAGTTACTTCAGAAATGGAATACGTTACCTTGATAATTGAAAGAGCTCTTTGAACAAGAAGATCTGCTAGATTGTGTTTGTTGTTCCTGTCTGATAGTAATCCTATTACATTTCAGGTGAGTTAGGGCTGCATGTTAGGAAGGAGGTAGAACATTCCCCGGTTAAAAATGCACATTTTGTGCAAAGGAAAATGTCTTCATGGTTTAGGTACTGAATGAAGATAGGCAATCATTACAAAGGGATTGGGTTAAATAAATAGGTGCTTATAGATTATTTTACTCTTTTATATAACCACTGAGATTGTGGAAAGTGAGTAGGAGAAAAGTGATTTGAGCTATTTATCATGTCATACAGAAGCAAAATATAATGACTACACCACCATAGGGAATTGTTAAGGGAGACAAGATTTTTTTTCTGCATTTCCTAATTTTCTTAGCTTTAAAGGGACCCCCCCTTTTAAAAAATTCTCTTCTTTTCACCATTATACCACCAATGAAGGGAAAGGAGAAAAGGGGAAAATATGTTAGACACATTTTTCTTACCTCTGATCTTACTATCACTCAGCACAATGCTCGTGATATGTTCTTTCCCTTTACCCCCTCCATGGTCATCTTTAGCAGGATCTGATCAAGAATTGGGGGGGAGGGATAGCTCAGTGGTTTGAGCATTGGCCTACTAAACCCAGGGTTGTGAGTTCAATCCTTGAGGGGGGGCCACTTAGGGATCTGGGGCAAAAATCAGTACTTGGTCCTGCTAGTGAAAGCAGGCGTCTGGACTCAATGACCTTTCAAGGTCATCAAGTCCAATTCTAGGAGATGGGATATCTCCATTTATAAATAAATAACTCAGCAGATCAGAAATCTGATTTCACTTCTACCATATTCCATTACTAACAACCCTTTAGAACTGGTTTTCCTTGCAATGAACTCTTTCAGCTGAACGGGATGCATCTGAGTCAAAACTAAACTCTTTCCAAATAAACCCTAATTTAGAGCAGCACACTATAGATGTAGGAAAGAATCATCAGAGAGTGTGATGATAAGATTAAGGATTTTTCTATAGAGAATGATAACGGGCCCCAATCCAGCAAGGATTTATGCACATGAATGTACAAGAAGTCAATGAGGCTCCTCTCTTGTTTACAACGAAGCACGCCCATAAGTGTTAGCGGGATTGGCCTAGTGTTCTGATGGCCCAATGTGCTTGTTCACCTTTTTGAAATCATATTTCACCTGGTTTTTACTTCATTGATTGCAACTGGTCCTCCTTTAACCATAGTGAAAGTGTACAGTATACCCTTAAAAATCCTCTGCTTTGCAAAATACTTCTAACTGGCCTGTTACAGAGATTGTGGAATGGACGGGATCTGGAAATGAAAAGCTAACCTGCAGTTTGTTAAAAATATGTCAGTTTTTCCTGGTATCTCTAACATAACCTATAACATATGCAGAATATTACTAGCTATATCACCTGAATTCGCTCCTCTGGCTTTCTGGACCTCAGGACTATTACACACCAAACGTCTTTTAATTGAAGATAAATTGTGTGTATACAGATGTATATTCAATACGATAATGCAAAGTGTTATACTGATTGTCTCAGCTTAATGATAAAAAACAGAACTAACTTCTTCTAGGAGAGGAACTAGCTACAAATGGTAAAATTCCTGATGCAGTTGTACATCAATGCCTCATGATACTTTATCTTACTAGAACACATTTTTTAGATTTTATTTTTTTAATTGATGGCAAGAATTGTGTTTATGACAAATGCTAGCTAAGAGGTGTGTAATATTATTTTTACATATGTCTGGGCTTCATTCTGATCTCTCTTGCCTGTGTAACTCAAAAGACTTCAGTGAGATTACTCCTGATTTACCACTGTAGTTGAGATCAGAATCAGGCCCAGTTGTTTCTACAATGTTAATTTTTGTGGCTTTTTTTCTAACAGGAGTCGATACAGTTTTTCATGTGTGATATGTTCATTATTAGTCAATTCCTGCATTTTGGAAGAATGCATGCTTGTAACTATTTCTAAAGCTTAATAAGAACAAATTAAACAAAAACAAACAAACAAAACCCCCTAATCCTTTCTTGTAACCATTACATGAGACTGAATCAGAGATGGGCTAAGCCAGTGAAAATATTGGGGGCATTTCTTCAATATTAATAAGGATCTCCTATATCACCTCTATGTGTGTATAATTTTTAACTAATGTATAATTAGCTCCCATGGCTTAGAACATGTTTTGACTAGTAGAGCCAAACTAAACACATGACTTGTTTCTCCCTATGGATTCTCTGGCTTCCCAGATCTAAAGACTCCTTCACTGTTTGTCAGCAGAATTCCATGCTAAAATTACGACATTGATGCTTTGGGCCCCATTCGATGTTTGAAAAGAGTTTGCCCCCTGAGTAGCAGGCTTGTATTGCTGACATGAAACAGGTCTAATTGGGTCTTTGCATTTTTTCCTCCATAAATTTGGAAATATGTGTCAGCACTACAGGCATTTCGTCATGCTGGCTGGTCTACAGAGCAATAAAGCTCAAATGGTTCTTTCACAAAGCTTCTCAATCTACTTAATTTAGATTTCTTTTTTTGTCTTCCGCTTGGACAATGGTGCATGAGGCATGATTTTAAAAGCTCTCATTTAATAGCTTTTTCATGATGTCCTATATTGTGGGGTCATGGCAAGTGCATAATATACTTTGGTGAGGACCAGAGATAGCAGAAGCCATACTAAATGACAAGATATTCTTTCCTTTCTTAGACCATAGGGATTGATATATCAGAACAAACCAGTGGACCATTTAATCCGGCATCCTGTCTCTGGGCAGTCAATGCTGGATGCTTCAGAGGAAAGCATAAAGGTCCCATAATGCACCTAATTCTGCATCACTATACTATGGGGGAAAGTTCTTGATCCCAACCAGTGATCAGCATACATCCTAAAATTTGGGGCACTGTAGCCCTTACGATGTTTGTTCTAATTAATGTAACCGCAAAGGCTCTTCCATCTAATATTTTTTAAAACAACCATTTAATCACAATATTGTTTTGCAGCAGGGAGTTCCGCTGTGTTAACTATAATTGTTCACGTCATACTGTAGTTCAAAATGTAGATGATGATGTGAGATCCTGATAGGGGCCTGGATTGTGCCTGCTAGATCCACTCACAAAGAAGACCCCCTGTGAGCTGCTTCTACAGCACCTGCCCCCGGTCCCAAATGCTGAGGTAGGCCCCATAACTTTTATCCCCCTGCCACTCAAAGTGAATAAGCCTGACAGCACTGTGTTATGGCATGGGGTCTTGGAGCCAGTGTCAATAGACCTGGCCTCCGTGGGGATTCCAAGATCCATGAGTTCTGGGTATTGAGCTATCTGTCTGTTCCCAAGGAGAGTGGGGACAGATTTCATGTACACCCCCTACCTTCCCAAGCCCCCGCCACCAACAGATCACTTTGAGCAAAAAAATATTTAGATTGGGGTTTTCAATGGGCAATGCTGCTAACTGAAGTTTTTTTTACAGTGCAACTATGTAAACACTGGGTACAGGGCCGGCTCCAGCATTTCTCCCAATGATTTCAGTGAGACCAGGATTGGTTCAGTGGCAGCGAAAGTTGCATTCTAACGAATAAAGGGAGCAGAGCGTGTGTCAAACTCGACAACTGATTTTCTGCAGTGAGGACAGTAAAAATAAACAATGGCAATTCAATTGGCTGGGGTGGGAGCTTGGTAATAGCTGCCAGTGGGAAATTCAGGTTAGGGACCAAACTTGGCACTGCTACCTTACTCATTTAGGTAGTCCCACTGAAGTCACTGGGCACAGTGAGTAAAATGAACAGATATTGGCATTAAACTTGTAGCTATCAGAGTGCTATTTTGGAAATAACATGCTAAAGCATGCGGCGCGGACGATGCTGATTACGTCACTTTTCGGGAACCCTAATGGTTGGCTCATGCAGCAGCATTCCTGATGATATCCTTGGAAGAAAGAACAGTTCAGTCAGAGGGAGACAGCACAACAAGGACAGCAACCCGGCTGAGACATGCAAAAAAGGCCAGCTCCAGAACGGAACGGCGAAATGCTGTCTCTCCAATTGATGGCAAGCTTCACATTTAGTCGGCTGAACAGCTTTGTGACTGTAGGTGCCCACGTACAAGGGCGCTGACTCAAGCCCTGCTTATCCTTGCCTATAAGACACGGAGTCTCACGAACATTAGTCTCGCACTGTTGCCGGTGTTTGCTGGAGATATCCTGCAAATCCATCAGAAGCCTGGAGTGACAAATGCAGCTGGTGAATAGGCTAAGAATGAGCCCTCAGAGAGAGATTCTATGCAAATCCCTCGCTGATACCTAAAGCAGTTGAGTTGCTCATTCCTCAAAGACTCCTTTGTTGGGAACAAGTAAACAAACTGGGTTAGTTACATGTGACGGCCTGAAAAATATAATATAGCAGGCATCTACTAGCCAGAGGCCAATAGGACCCCCCATTGTCAATAATGGTTAATTTGTGGGTATCGATAAGTCTAGTGTCAGAAGCCTAGTTCATGCTTTACATACTCAGCTCCTAGGAAGGTGAGTGTACAGGGATTTCTACTAGGGTGCTGTCCCTAACCAAACAGTTCAGATCTTTTACCAGGGTGGATTTGATTTAAATCACTAGTCAGGAAGACTCGATTTAATCCTGGTTTTCTACATAAATGTGCATTCTTGTTGGTTGTTATAACCTTAATACATATTTTTCACAACTCAGAGATAGATGTAGATTTCATTTTTAGAAGGTACACACTATATATTTTTAAACAGTGATTTATTTTGAAAACTTTTCAGATTACTTTTACAGCTATATCAGAAAATGAATGATTGTTTGGTTATTTCATTTACCACAGGTAATTGAAGCAGATATTTATGAAGTCACTGGGAGGTGAACTATCTCCAATTCAACAGGTTAATCATTAATATTTGGACGATTTTCTTGCCATCCTGTATTAGGAGGAGAACATCACCAGACAGGCATTGAAATTGTTTTATTTAACTAAAACAATAATGTTATGTAGTCTGGATTTTTTTCTTCAACAGCAAACATATAACAAGCATATGTCCCTTACTTCTCACATTTATCTCCAGATTTCTTCTCCTTGTCCAGATTTATTCCGCCCCCAACAATCTTCTATTCATTGAACTTTCTGAAACTTTGCACTTTTAGAGAGAGGTAAGGGATTGACTCTGTGTACACAAATTTGCAGAGGATCAATAGAATTGAGGTCTGTTATTTCTCACCTCTATATATTATTTATTTAAAAACATTTTTGCTGTTAACAAGCATGTTACCTCTGGAGACACAAATCCACAGTTTGAGAACTGCAAAACTAAGCATCTTTGATGGTATCTTCTAGACTGAGCCCCATTGGGTAGATAGAAAGATTAACCTAAATAATCTATAAAAAGCTTGTGGAACCCCATAAATTTGGGGCCCTAATCCATGAACTATTGGAACTCATTTACAAAACTTTTCTTAAACATTACATGAATATATTATCTTATACTACAGATTTAGCATTTATAATCCCTAGTCCATGATGAGATATCTTTGAGGTATAATGTATCTTAATTAAAACTATCTTTAGATGGTTTTTTTTTCCTCAAAAAGCGTTTTACCAAAAATTCCGATTTAAATAAAAAAAATCAGATTTTTTTTTTTAAATAATTGATTTGTATCCACCCTGCCTTTTACTGATGAAACAGATTGGTAGTTGGTGCCCCTTTTGCAACATCTCAGCAGTTGCCACATCTGTACAGTTTCCTCTCCATTCTTTCCTTTTCCCCTCCCATTTTGTCTTCATTCTCTCTTTCCCTCCCCACCCCCTGTATTTGGTTTCTTTCCTTTATTTTTATTCATTGACTCTTTTTTCTTGATTGTTTTTGGCTCCTCTCGCCTTTCCTTGCACTCCAGAAGGTTATGGGCTTTTTAGGGTGGAGACATCATCCACAGCGGGGCCAGGACCCATGCTTTCACTTGGCTGTGTGTTGTGAGAGCAGAGATACAAGCTCCGGTAGGCAAGCGGCTTCCTGAGCCTGTAGTCCTGGACACGTCAGCTGCTCCTGTGTCCAGCTATATGATTCTTGCTCATTTCCCTGCTGCCCACAGAATTCTGAATGACAGCAGTGAAAAAAAGATTTTGGTAATTTCACCCAATTGTTACTTGGTAAAGCTACAGGAAACAGCTGATGTTCTGGAGCTGGCTGCAGATGGAGACAGACAGCACTGTATGGGTTCACATCTGGAAAACATCAGAGCCCTGTCTACACTATAACTTCCACTGGTGGAGGAGAATCACAGATCATCTTCTAAAGGAGATGAGACCTTAGAGCAGTGATACCCAGGCTGAGACTTGCAAGCCGCAAGTGGCTTTATAATATATCTCCTGCGGCTCTTTGCAGCATGATATTAAAACACTGTGAGATTTAATTATTAACCAATCTAAGTTTTTAACCAATCAGGATGCTTTTACTATGTTATTAACCAACTGTAGTTGATAAAATAATAATACTTGGCTATATATATACACAAACTAAATATTTCCCCTGTTACACTGTTTAAATATGAATATATAGTATGATAGTAAATGAAACAATGAATTCACACTACTGTGGCTCTTTTGGGTAATGTTGATCCCTAATTTGGCTCCTGAACCTCAGAAACAACAAGGAGTCTGGTGGCACCTTAAAGACTAACAGATTTATTTGGGCAGAAGCTTTCGTGGGTAAAAACTTCACTTCTTCAGATAGTGATGCATATGCATCTGAAGAAGTGAGGTTTTTACTCACGAAAGCTTCTGCCCAAATAAATCTGTTAGTCTTTAAGGTGCCACCAGACTCCGTGTTGTTTTTGTAGATACAGACTAACATGGCTACCCCCTGATACTTGAACCACAGAGTATCACTGCCTTAGAGTCTTGTAGTAATGTGCAGAGCTCACATGCAGTGGTCATAACCTCTGGCTAATTGGTTAGATACATGGGTGATGCGTGAGCCCCTCTTCGGGGAAGCTATCCATGTGGCCCAGCCCCTTGTGTCCAAGGCCCCACTCCTACCCCCCGTCCATTGGAGCCCCAAGCACCCTTCCCCGCAGTTCAATTATTGGCTCTGCCACTGACCTGTGGGTGACCTTGAGCAAGTCACTTTGCATCTCCATGCCTCAGTTTCCCCATCTGTAATGTGGGAATAATGATACTTGCCTCCTTTGTAAAGCACTCTGAGACCTACTCATAAAAAGAGATATATACAAGCTGGACATAAATATTATACCAGTATAGGGGCATCCACACTAAGGCCTGGTCTACACTATGACTTTAATTCGAATTTAGCAGCGTTAAATTGAATTAACCCTGCACCCGTCCACACAACGAAGCCATTTATTTCGAAATAAAGGGCTCTTAAAATCGATTTCTGTACTCCACCCCGACGAGCGGAGTAACGCCAAAATCGATATTGTCATTTCGAATTAGGCTTAGTGTGGCCACAATTCGATGGTGGCCTCCGGGAGCTATCCCACAGTGCACCATTGTGACCGCTCTGGACAGCAATCTGAACTCGGATGCACTGACCAGGTAGACAGGAAAAGCCCCGCAAACATTTGAATTTTATTTCCTGTTTGCCCAGCCTGGAGAGCACAGGTGATCACAGATAGCTCATCAGCACAGGTAACCATGCAGGCCGATAATTGAAAAAGAGCACCAGCCTGGACCGTATGGGAGGTACTGGATCTGATCGCTGTATGGGGAGAGGATTCAGTGCTAGCAGAACTTCGTTCGAAAAGACGAAATGCCAAAACTTTTGAAAAAATCTCCAAGGGCATGATGGAGAGAGGCCACAATAGGGACTCAGATCAGTGCCGCGTGAAAGTCAAGGAGCTCAGACAAGCCTATCAAAAAACAAAGGAGGCAAACAGTTGCTCCGGGTCAGAGCCGCCGACATGCTGCTTCTACGCCGAGCTGCATGCTGTTCTAGGGGGGTCCGCCACTACTACCCCACCTCTGACCGTGGATTCCGAGGCGGGGGTAATCTCATCAGCTACACCTGAGGATTCTGCGGACAGGGAAGAGGAGGAGGAGGAGGACAAGCTTGCGGAGAGCACACAGCAGTCCGTTCTCCCCAACAGCCAGGATCTTTTTCTCAGCCTGACTGAAGTACCCTCCCAACCCAGTATCCAAGACCATGACCCCATGGAAGGGACCTCAGGTGAGTTTACCTTTTAAAATATAAAACATGTTTTAAAAGCGTTTTTTAAAGATTACTTTGCCCTGAGGACTTGGGATGCATTCGCGGCCAGTACAGCTACTGGAAAAGTCTGTTAACGTATCTGGGGATGGAGCGGAAATCCTCCAGGGACATCTCCATGAAGCTCTCCTGGAGGTACTCCAAAAGCCTTGCCACAAGGTTTCTGGGCACTGCAGCCTTATTCCGTCCTCCATGGTAGGACACTTGACTACGCCATGCTAGTAGCAAGTAATCTGGTATCATTGCACGACAAAGCCAGGCAGCGTATGGTCCTGGTGCTTGCTGGCATTCAAGCAACATCCGTTCTTTATCTCGCTGTGTAATCCTCAGGAGAGTGATATCGCTCATGGTAACCTGGTTGAAATACGGGAATTTAATTAAGGGGACAGAGGTGGCCGTTCCTACTGGGCTGTTTGCCTGTGGCTGAAAAGAAATCCTTCCCTGCAGTTAGCCAAGCGCGGGAGGGTGGGGGGAATTGGCCCTGAGCTTTTCGCGTTTGGCTAGCAGGGATCTTCCCTGATACCAGCCACACGGTGGGGGTGGGATAAAGCTATCATCCAGAGAATTGGAGGGGGGGGGTTACTTTGTTTTCTGCTGCTGAAGGTTAACAGGAAAACCGCAGCACTCAACGTGCTTTGCTTGGTATGTGGGAAAGGAGGACGCAGAAGCCAAAAGACAACGGCTTACCATGGCCGCATGCAAGCCGAATTCTGTTGCCCGGACCTGCGTCTGTGATCTCTAGCAGCAAAGCCACAGGCACTCAATATTAAGAGGCAAAATGCAACCTTGCACAGAAATCACATGTGCTATGTAATGTGAATAGTGTTGGTCACCGTGAAAGAGTATAAGCATTGTTCTGTAAAATGTATCTTTTTAAATACTTCTCTCCCTTTTTTCCCTCCCTCCAGCAGCTGCAAATTTTTCAAGCCTCCCTCCTCCGTCCCGAAGGCTATCTCAGATAAGGCGTCGGAAAAAGAAGATGCGAGACGAGATGTTCACGGAAATCATGGAATCCACCCGCAGTGAAAGAGCTCACCTGAATGAGTGGAAGGACACGGTTTCAAAGTATAGGAAAGATGCCAGTGAACATGAGGACAGGAGGGACCAATGTGAGGACAGGAGGGACCAACGTGAGGAGAGGAGAGACGCTCGAGATGAGAGGTGGCAGCAGGAAGATCAGAGGAGGCAGGATGCAACGCTGGGGCTGCTGTGTGAGCAAACAGACATGCTCCAGCGTCTGGTGGAGCTTCAGGAACGGCAGCAGGATAACAGAGTGCCGCTACAGCCCCTGTATAACCCCCCTCCCCATGTTCCATAGCCTCCTCACCCAGAAGTGTAAGAATGTGCGGGGGCAGGGGAGAGGGAGGCTCCGTACACCCTCCCATTCCACCCCAGTGGATAGCCCAAGCAAAGGGCAGTCATTTTTTTAACCTTTTTTTAGTGGTCTTTTCCTTCCCGCCGATCCTCCTCCCAAACCCCACCCGGGTTCTCTCCCTCTTTTTATAATCAATTAATAAAGAATAAATGATTTTTAAACGATAGTGACTTTATTTCCTTTGAAAGCAAGCTGGGGGAAGGGGGTGGGTGGGTTCCTTACAGAGAATGAGTCTATAAAGGGGGCGGGTTTTCATGAAGGAGAAACAAACAGAAATTTCACACTGTAGCCTGGCCAGTCATGAAACTGGTTTTCAAAGCTTCTCTGATGCACAGCGCTTCCTGGTGTGCTCTTCTAATCGCCCTGGTGTCTGGCTGCACGTAATCAGCAGCCAGGCGATTTGCCTCAGCCTCCCACCCCGCCATAAAGGTCTCCCCCTTACTTTCACAGAGATTGTGGAGCACATAGCAAGCAGCAATAACAATGGGGATATTGGTTTGGCTGAGGTCTGAGCGAGTCAGTAACGATCGCCAGCGACCTTTTAAACGGCCAAATGCACATTCTACCACCATTCTGCACTTGCTCAGCCTGTAGTTGAACAGCTCCTGACTCCTGTCCAGGCTGCCTGTGTATGGCTTCATGAGCCATGGCATTAAGGGGTAGGCTGGGTCCCCAAGAATAACTATTGGCATTTCAACATCCCCAACGGTTATTTTCTGGTCCGGGAAGTAAGTCCCTTGCTGCAGCCATTTAAACAGATTAGTGTTCCTGAAGACGCGAGCGTCATGAACCCTTCCCGGCCAGCCCACGTTGATATTGGTGAAACGTCCCTTGTGATCCACCAGTGCTTGCAGCACCATTGCAAAGTACCCCTTGCGGTTTATGTACTGGGTACCCTGGTGCTCCGGTGCCAAGATAGGGATATGGGTTCCATCTATCGCCCCACCACAGTTAGGGAATCCCATTGCAGCAAAGCCATCCATTCTGACCTGCACATTTCCCAGAGTCACTACCTTTCGTAGCAGCAGCTCAGTGATTGCTTTGGCTACTTGCATCACAGCAGCCCCCACAGTAGATTTGCCCACTCCAAATTGATTCCCGCCTGACCGGTAGCTGTCTGGCATTGCAAGCTTCCACAGGGCTATCGCCACTCGCTTCTCAACTGTGAGGGCTGCTCTCATCTTGGTATTCTGGCGTTTCAGGGCAGGGGAAAGCAAGTCACAAAGTTCCATGAAAGTGCCCTTACGCATGCGAAAGTTTCGCAGCCACTGGGAATCGTCCCACACCTGCAACACTATGCGGTCCCACCAGTCTGTGCTTGTTTCTCAGGCCCAGAATCAGCGTTCCATGGATAGAACCTGCCCCATTAATAACATGATCTCCAAAGCACCAGGGCCCGCAGTTTGAGAGAATTCTGTGTCCATGTCCATGTCCTCATCACGCTTGTCGCTGCGCTGCCGTCGCCGCCTCCTCCTCGCCTCGTTTTTCTGGTCCTGGTTCAGCATAAACTGCACGAGAACGCACGAGGTGTTTACAATGTTCATGACTGCTGTCTTGAGCTGAGCAGGCTCCATGCTTGCCGGGGTATGGAGTCTGCAGTGTTCACCCAGGAAAAAAGGCGCAAAATGGTTGTCTGCCGTTGCTTTCATGGAGGGAGGGGTGAGGCTGTACCCAGAACCATCTGCGACAATGTTTTTTGCCCCATCAGGCACTGGGATCTCAACCCAGAATTCCAATGGGCGGGGGAGACTGCGGGAACTATGGGATAGCTATGGGATAACTACCCACAGTGCAACGCTCCGGAAATCGACGCTAGCCCCGGTACATGGACGCACACCGCCGAATTAATGTGCTTAGTGTGGCTGCATACATTCGACTTTATACAATCTGTTTCCAAAATTCGAATTCTGTAAATTCGGATTAATCACGTACTGTAGACATACCCTAAGAAGGGATGTAACTATACTGGTATAGTTAAAGCATTACAACCTCTATGTGCAGACAAGCCAAGGCAAAGAGTATTGAGAGCCACGCTCTTTCCTCGGAGGAGGTGGGGTTGGGTAGAAGGTCTTGGCAGAGAATAGCATCCTTAATCTGCTGAAGCTCAGTGAAACAGTTTAAATGTGCTTCTACAGGCCTCTGATTCCCCAGGGTTCGGAACTCCAACCCTCTCACTCTGCGGCTCTCTCCATCAGGGAAAGATCCTTCCAGGGGCCACATGGCCTGACAACATCTCACCACGTTTATTCTGTGGACACAGATATGGCTCTGCAGAACACTGGGGCCCACATATGCCATAGCATGGGAATGACATTATGGGGGTGTCAGACTGGGGGATCCCTGGGAGAATCTCAGGCTGTGGGATTCCCATGGGGGTGTCTGGGGGAAATCCCCACGGGTGGGGTCTGAGGCCGTGGGATCCCAGGGGTGTCTGGGGGGGAATACCTGTATGGGGTGTCTCAGGCTGGGGGGTCCCCCCGGGCAGGCATCCAGGGAGGTATATGCGGAGAATCCCCACAGGCAGGGGCTCAGGCTGGGGGTTCCCATGGGGAGAGTCTGGGGGAATCCCGGTGCAGGGGTGTCTCAGGCTTGGGGTCCCTGTGGGGAGAATCACAGTAGGGGGAGGGTCTCAGGCTGGGGATCCCTGTGGGAGGGGTCCAGGGGGAATCCCG
The DNA here is from genome assembly GCF_027887155.1 of Malaclemys terrapin pileata. Taxonomy (NCBI): domain Eukaryota; kingdom Metazoa; phylum Chordata; order Testudines; family Emydidae; genus Malaclemys; species Malaclemys terrapin. Next base: position 143,835,181 of record NC_071508.1, on the reverse strand, counting down.
GTGGGGTTGTCTCTGGCTGAGGGTCCCCGTGGGGAGTGTGGCTGGAGGGAATCTCGGTACAGGGGCGGTCTCAGGATGGGAGTCCCCTTGAGGAGAGTCTGGGAGGAATCCTAGTGCAGGGGGGGGTCTCAGCCTGGGGGTCTCCGTGGTGGGTGTGTTTGGGGGGAATCCTGGTGGGGGTGGTCTCAGGCTGGGGGTCCCCATGGGGGGCATGTCTGGGGGGAATTCCAGTGGGGGGTGTGTCTCAGGGTGGGGATCGCCATGGAGGGAGTGTCTGGGGGGAATTCCAGTGGGGGGGGTGTCTCAGGGTGGGGAGCGTGTCTGGAGGGAATCCCGGTGGGGGGTGTCTCAGGCTGGGGGGGTCCCCGGGGAGGCATGTCTGGAGGGAATCCCGGTGGGGGTGTCTCAGCCTGGGAGTCCCCGTGGGGAGCGTGTTGGGGGAATCCCAGTGAGGGGGTGTCTCAGGCTAGGGGGTCCCCATGGGGGCGTGTCGGGGGGGAATCCCGGTGGGGGGGGTCTCAGGCTGGGGGTCCCCCGTGGGGGCGTGTCGGGGGGGGAATCCCGGTGGGGGGGTCTCAGGCTGGGGGGTCCCCTCAGGGTGTCGGGGGGAATCCCTGTGGGGGGGGTCTCAGGCTGGGGGGGTCCCCTCAGGGTGTCGGGGGGAATCCCGGTGTGGGGGGGTCTCAGGCTGGGGGGTCCCCTCAGGGTGTCGGGGGGGAATCCCGGTGGGGGGGTCTCAGGCTGGGGGGTCCCCTCAGGGTGTCGGGGGGGAATCCCGGTGGGGGGGGTCTCAGGCTGGGGGGTCCCCTCAGGGTGTCGGGGGGAATCCCGGTGGGGGGGGGTCTCAGGCTGGGGGTCCCCGTGGGGGCGTGTCGGGGGGGAATCCCGGTGGGGGGGGTCTCAGGCTGGGGGTCCCCGTGGGGGCGTGTCTGGAGGGAATCCCGGTGGGGGGGTCTCAGGCTGGGGGGTCCCCTCAGGGTGTCGGGGGGAATCCCCGCGGGCGGGGCCCCGGGAGGACGATCCGGATCCCGGCGGGCCTGGTCCCAGGCGGCGGCTCTCGGGGCAGGCGGTGCCCCCGGCCCGGCAGCCCTGCGCCTTTAACGGGCGGCGGGAGGGGGCCGGCAGACGCCGTGGACGTGCCGGTGCCGCCTCCTCCTCCCCGCCCCGCGCTCCCCTTCCTGCCAGGCAGCCTCCGCCGCCGCGCACGGACCGGCCCGGCCCGGCTGCTCCGCCTCCTCCGGCCGCCGCTGCGGGTTTCGCGGCTCCGCTCGGGCCCGCCGCAGGGTGAGTGGCCGGCCCGCTCCGCTCCGCTCCCCGCCCGGTGCCGCGGGGCTGGCGGGAGCCGCCGGCCGGGCTCGCCCGGGCAGCCGCACGCGCAGCGCCCGCCCCGGCTAGGCCCCGGCGTGGGGACGGACCCTGCCCCGCTCGGGCCGGGCTGCGGGGGGATCCGCGGGGCGGGGCGAGGGGAGCCCTGGTGTGGGGGGGAGGCAGCTCCCACCCCCTGCCGTGGGTTGAGCCTCTGGGGGAGGGGCGCGTGGGAGGGATCTGCCCTGGGGGTGCCAGGGAGAGGGATCCTTTTGGAGTGGGTGTGTGGGCCCCTGTGTGTGTGTGTGTGGAAATCCCATGGGGAAGGGGTGTGTGGGGGAGCCCTGTGGGGGGCTGTGAGTGTGGGGGTCTCTGTGTGGGGTTGTGTGTGGGGTGGATCCCATGGGGAAGGGATCTGGGGGATCCTGTGGGGGGGCTGTGTGTGTGTGGATCCCATGGGGAAGGGGTGTGGGGATCCCATGGGGAAGGGGTGTGGGGGGCCTTGTGGGGGGCTCTGTGTGGGGATCCCATGGGGAAGGGGTGTGTGTGTGGGGGGGGGGCTGTGTGAGTGTGCGGATCCTATGGGGAAGGGGTGTGGGGGTCCCTGTGTGGGGATTGGGGGCTATCCCATGGGAAGGAGATATGGGAGGTGGGCTGTGAAGGGGAGAGTCTCTGTGTAAGGAGCCTCATAGTTATGTGAGGAGGCCCCGCCTGTGGAGAAGGGAGGCCCCTGGGGGGATGAGGGGAGGATTCCCTAAGATTATGGGGGTAAAGGGTTGGGGCATGGGACTGAGGGGACCGAAGTCTGGCTCCAGACCTGCCCTTGTCTGTCGCACTGGGAGGAGGGGTGCTCTCTCAGCGGGGCTGTGGGGTTTAGGGTGGGGGTGGGTTAGGTGTTCCTCTAGGGATGCCATGAGGTTTTGCTGTGTGATTCAGTGATGTATTTACTAGTTCCCCCGCTCCCTGGTTGGGTGTATGGGGAGCCTGGTGTTGGGCATGTGGTCTTGTACTCTGTTGCTATTTCAGGGTCTTAGCTATGATCTCTGATGCTGTTCGTACTAGAGATTGGGGATGTAAAGTTTCCAGTCACCCAAGAATAGAGTCCCTCTGGGCCTGTGAGATGCACTGTAGCTTGGGAGTTGAGGGAGCTCAGCACCTCACATGTTCAGGCCCGAAGAGGCTGCTGTTCTGATTTTTTTGGGGAGCTTAATTTTAAAGTAACTTGCTCCTTAAAACTTGTTGAAAATGTGTTAAAAGTGTTGAAAATGAAGGGAATGTGGGGAGAAAAGGAGAGATTTCCTTGCCTCTGCCAGTGGTGCTGGAACAATTTATATAGCATGGATGCTGAGAGCCTTTGAACCAAACTGTAAACCCTTTATATGATGGAAAGCACTTCAAGCCAGGGGGTGCGGCCACACCCCTAGTTTCAGCGCCTATGGCCTCTGGATACAGTCGTTTTTGGCTATTACAAAACCATCCTTGCTAGGGATGACTTTTTGCCTTTGGAAAATACTACATTGACCCAAACATCATGTTTCAAGAAAACGTTTCCTTGGGTCCCTGAATCTCCCTAAAAGATGTTACCTGCTTCCCTTGTAAATATTTAGTTCAAGTATGGACATCTTGCTTATGAATGCCAGGGCTGTGGATAACGTGTTGTTTTTCCCTCATATCAAGAACAGCTATAGTAACAAAATTTAATGAGAGAAAGGAAACCTTTCTTGTACTAATGTAAGGAATAAATGTGATCATCTACTTAAACTGCAGGAGTAAGCTGCATAATCACCAGGTACAGGAGTGACTTTAAATGAAAGAGCGTGTGTTACTTTCTGCCTTTGTAATTCCTTATGTAAAGGAAGGAAGGGGAAACTGAGGCTTAAGAATGTCCAGCCTAAACTAAGAACTACTATTATGGGGCTCTAGCAGTAATTTGACTAAATTCAGTTTCAGATAAACTGATGAGCATATGATTTATTACAAGTAGGTGTCACTGCCATCGATTGGGGTGCACAATATAGGAAGTTTTGGAGAACATGCTGGCTAGCTGCTCCTTAAAGTTAGACTTCAAAATGCAAACACTCTGCACTTATGTTTTGCTGTATGCATAATATTATAAGGAAATCTAAAAAGCTTTTTATTCTTCAACAATAGTACACTTAGGCCTGGTCCACACTAACCCCCCACTTCGAACTAAGATACGCAACTTCAGCTACGTGAATAATGTAGCTGAAGTCGAAGTACCTTAGTTCGAACTTTGCCGCTTCCGGACCCGCGGTAGGCAGGCTCCCCCGTTGATGCCGCGTACTCTTCTCGCCGAGCAGGAGTACCGGCGTCGATGGTGAGCACTTCCGGGATCGATCCTGGAAGATCGATTGCTTACCTCCAGGTCCGGCGGTAAGTATAGACCTACCCTTAAGTAATTTTTCTAAGAAGATACTTTGAATTAGGAATTAGTGAACTAGTACAAAGTTTCAGAATCACAGATTTAAAAATAAACTTGATGTTAGAGGTTCTGGAAGCATATTTAAAGGTCTGAGAAAAACAGAAAGCTACTCTGCTGTATATTTTGGAAATAACTCTTTCTATAATGGGTCCATCTCTTGATTTGCACTGACAGCTGTACGACAAGCATGCTATGTACAGAATTCATCATAGTTTAGTCACTACACTAACATTGATAAAACTCTGCTTTAAGAACTGATGATCTTGGAGAGCTTTATAAACTGCCTGTTGTTTCTTCATAACATCAGAAGAAAGTTTAGCGTACATTCCCTCAGAAAAAGAGAAAGTCATTGTCTTAAACAACAATGACTTTAAAAATCCCTCCTCCTTTAACAATTAGCCAGCAAAGCAGTCTGGAATGCAAATCTATGGAATTAAAAAAAAAAAAAAAAATCAAAGTAAATTGAATTTTTTGTAACAATTTAAGACTTAATGTTTTTAAAAGGACACTCTTAAATCAGATTTGTGCCAAACTCATTTCAAAAGAATTTGCATAATTTTGAAAAAAAAATCCCATGGATTAACTAATACGTTGTTTACAAAATAAATAATTCCCTTGCAGTGCTAGCAACCGAAGTGCTGCAGCATTTTGCTAGTTTTGAGAATCTTATTGAATTAGACTCTATATGTGAAATAGACTAGTCCGTTTCCATTGAATAAGTTGAGAAATGCAAAATGTACTGCATAGTGAAATATAACTAATTATAATTAACTCTGGAGAGGTACAAACTACTTTCATAATCTGAGTATCAGAGGGGTAGCTGTGTTAGTCTGTATCCACAAAAACAATGAGAAGTCCGGTGGAACCTTAAAGACTAAGATTTATTTGGGTATAAGCTTTTGTGGGTAAAAACCCCCACTTCTTCAGATGCAACAATAATCTGACTGGTGCATCCAATTTCATTTTTATTCTTTTTGCACAGGGAAGTACTTTTAAAATGGAAAAGGAAGATAGGGGTTGAGGAGGATATCTTCGGTATTTTTTAAAAAAGCAAATAAGTTAGGGATGCTGTGTGACAATATACTCTTGCCTATAAAACATTTTTACTAACTCAGTTGTTTAAAAGCAAGACATAAAGAGTTAAGGACATCTTACACCTTATTGTGCACAAAATGAATGCATTTCTCTTAAAGAAATGCATATTTCATTACAGTATAACAACCTTAACTCTGTCCCATACGTTGTTGGTTTTATGTTGTAATTTTTGTCTTGATAGTGATATCGGAATACTCTGTATGTACTAGCAAATGGGAAATATCAGTTAACATCAACTGACAGTAGGGTACCTTAGAAAAATACTTACTGCTTTTTCTTTAGAATAATGTATATGTAATTGTATAGGAAAAGTGCATATATTATGAAAGTGCACTTGCATTTTAGGCTGGAGAATATATTATTACATTTCTTTTCCATATTTTGAGATCAGCAATGATTATTGGGAGGTCAGAGTACAGGCTGTTTTGTGATATACTTTTCTTTATAAAAATATTTATAATGGGCTGTGTAAGGACCTTAGTCTTAACTGTTTATCTTGTCTGAAGTGCTTGAGCTCTGTGTGATGGGCATCTGTCTGGGTTTTTTTTTTTTTTTTCCTTAGGATTTTGTAATGCCACCCATCACTGTGTTATCAGAGCACCTTCCCCATAGGCTACATTGTTGCCATTTCACATTCTAATTGCTTTTAACTTTTGTATTTATGTATAAGAATACCCCCCTTTCAGTTTAGTAAATGTTTGAAACAGATCAAGAAAAACGTTGCTCAAAAAGCTTAAGTGTTTGCCATGAAAATCAAGAAAAAGATTTGGTTGGTACACGACACCTTTCTTCAAATCTTGTTTGTGTTCCAGTTTTCTCAAAGTAGATCCCTAACATTACGTGGGTTTGAGTTGGAAGTGATTATCTGCCTTGTAGAGCTCCTGTGCCTAAATTTGGTTGCCGTTTCCATCCATGAGCAGGCTGTATAACTCGCTTTACCACATTTTTGCTGTTACATTTTATGCTTATGTTGCTTTTTGTGTGCTATGATTCAAATATAGCTTTTGCATATAACTCATGGTGAGGAAAAGTTGGGTTTGAATGAAAATGACCTGAGGATTTGTTAACTATACAATACTTTTATTATAGCTTTTTTTTTTTTTACTTAACTGTCTAGTCAGTCTTTAAAATATGCTTTAAACTCTGCTTAAAAGGTGAGGAGGGAAGAAATCTTAAATAAAGAAATCCTCAATTTTATCCTTTCCCCTCCTCCTTTCCCCCCACGCCACACAAACAATTAAGAAATGTGCAGATAATGCAGCTGGGCAGGCTAAGTTTTGTTAAAATTATTGGAAGGGAAGGGCAAGACTTGCTCAAGCCTGCATACACAGTGTGATTATTCAGTTAACTATATAACAGCTTTTTTTTAACATCATTCCTTACTCCACCTATTTCTGAGATTAGATGATCATAGGTCAAAATACTTGAATCACTGCTCAAACCTGGTTACCATGCAATAATTGGTGCTTAATAAAGCTTTTTAGAAGCTGCAATTCTTTACGGAGTTCAGTGACTGTGTGGGAAAAGTTCTGTTTAGGTCTCTGCTTTAAATGTAAGACTGTTTCTGTGCTGGAGAAAGCTGAAGAGTGAAACTTTTACACTGGCAAAGAAGTTAAATAGTTAACATATATACAACGTAGAAACTTATAAAATATTCCAAAGGAGGATAGATGAGAAATATAAAGCAGTTACATTGAAATCTGGCAACTTTTCACTCCATCAGGGTGCTTGTAGCTCCAGTTGTGGGGCAGATAATACAGTAGTAAATATTTAGCAAATCAAGTAAAATCATACTCCTGCATGTGATATATCCAAAGCGTTATCATAAATATTATGCTCAGGTAGTGGCAAAAAGTAGCAGAACTGAGCTGTTTAAAAACTGACAGTATGGTATAATTTTTGAGGGTCTCTGTAAAGTCACATGCCCACCAGGTGAATGGGGCCCTAAAAATAAATATTTCTGACTTAACAGTGCGATTGTTGAGGCCAGTAAGACTGTGAATTGCTGATCTAAATATCTGCTCCAGACAAATCAAACTTTGCTATTAATTTGTATTCATAGAATATCAGGTTTGGAAGGGACCTCAGGAGGTCATCTAGTCCAACCCCCTGCTCAAAGCAGGACCAATCCTCAGATTTTTACCCCAGTTCCCTAAATGGCCCCCCTCAAGGATTGAACTCACAATGCTGGGTTTAGCAGGGCACTCACTGCTCAAACCACTAAGCTATCCCTCCCCCAGTTGTAGAATGGGACTTCATTGTGCAAGGCACTGTACAAACCTGAACAAAGATTGTTCCTGCCCCAAAGAACTTACAAACTAAGTGTTGATTGTGTTAAATTGTGCTGGTGTGGTGAGAGGGAGGGCGGAAATTACATGAAGATCATGTTTGACAGCATTTTCATGCTTCTGTGTGCTTGTTTGATTGCTGTAAAAACAGCATCCAGCAGAAATAAATCTGCTCTTTCAGACTAGCACTGTCTTCTTAGAAATAGTTCTCGGCCACATTAAAATGCACAAGTTGATAGAAAGTAGGATTCAGAGGAGAGTTTTTCCATCCTAGATCACTCTGATTCAGGCAGAGCAGAGACTTGAGTCTGGGACTCCCACATCCCAGGCCAGTGCCCTAACCACCAGACTGTAGAGCAGGGGTAGGCAACCTTTGGCACGTGAGCTGATTTTCAGTGGCACTCTCACTGCCCAGGTCCTGGCCACCGGTCCGGAGGGCTCTGCATTTTAATTTAATTTTAAATGAAGCTTCTTAAACATTTTAAAAACCTTATTTACTTTCCATAAAACAATAGTTTAGTTATATATTATAGACTTAGAGAAAGAGACCTTCTAAAAACGTTAAAATGTATGACTGGCACGCGAAACCTTAAATTAGAGTGACTAAATGAAGACACTTCTGAAAGGTTGCCGACCCCTGCTGTAGAGTATGGTTTCAAAAGATAGATCTATTCCCCTGTCTCTCCGCCCATCCCCTTCCTGCTGAAACACGTGGTGATTGTCTTGTTTCCTGTTGGTCTAGGTTGAATGAATGACACATGCTACATTGAAATCACCTTGTACTTCTCCATGCAAAATTAAGAATCAGTTTTGGGTTGGGGAAGTGGAGTGGCAGATGAGATCCTGGCCCTGCTTAAAACAAATACAGGAAGTGCTCCTGCCTGTATCTTACCTCTAATTCCTCTATTGTGAGTTTGCTTCACTGGGGAACTAGAAGTAACTTCTGTGTTGGTTTCTTTGCACATGAACACTGGCCAGCACAATAATTGCTTCACTGCTACTGGCTGTACTCAGGAGTGCTGTGATTTAATTAGATTATATTTGAATGAATACATAAATCTTTATAAATGAGCTTAAAGGGACACTGTCAGGTCAACTGAGGCCCTAAAGATAGGTGTTAGGCTTTGTAAAAGCTTGTTTCGACAAGTACAGCATTAATAAAATCTTAAATGGAGACCCTCTGTTACTGAAGGAATTACTCTCCCTTGTAGTGTTCTCCACCCAAACATTGCAGCATCCTGTTAGTGTGTGAAATAACAGAAAGTGAAACTACAAAGAGGAATGACTAGTCTATTTTTGCCCAAGGTCACTGGAATACAAAGGGGGCGGTGGGGAGAGAATAGGTGTATGGGAAGAGGTTCTGGTGATCTAAGTTGTTAATAATATAGGTATTATGTGTCTATTAAAATTAACTTTAAACCTCCTGGTCCTTTTATTGCTCCTTCTGACCCTTAAGTGTAGGATTTTGATATTTGTAATTTCCGTTAAGGTGCCACACAAAGGGAGGTATTTGGAGTTGCTTTGTGGTGGGTGTGTGGAAAGTCTGGAAGGTTTCTTTTCTGCTTGTTTTTATACCTGAGAAATATCAAGTCTTTCCAGTCTTTGCTTGTGGTCTTTTTGGAGTACCCAGGGAAATAGACTGGGAGCTACCTCAGCCCTTATTTGTGGTGGGTTGGGGGCTTATGTGTGGTGGTTAGCTTTTGATTTGAAGTTTTAAACAGTTTCATTATAAATCACTTCCTTGCTATCTGTGATATCATAAACCTCATAATTCTGCAGTTCTCTATCTCTGCCCTGCTTATCCTAGAGGGCTAAGATCTGAATCCCTGATATTGTGGGGGAAAGAGGAGAGAAGCACGTGAAGTCTTTTTCCCACAGAAGACTTCTAAAGACTATGAAAGACAAATGAGACAAACCCCGTGTTTTTCTTTGTAGGTCATTTTGTGGGTCACTGTGCATGTTTCCTTCTGTAGGTTGTAATATGTCTATAAACTTGTAATGCTTGCAAGCCACACTTCTTATTGTGGTGTTAATCCCTTTTACCTATAATAATGTCCTCCAGCAGCATTTACAGTTAACACCCTTGCTTTCATTGACATGCCAGCAGGATTTTCCAATAAACTTTGTTAGGGTTGGTAAATAACAGTAAATCAAGCAGTGGCATTTCTAGTTGTCAGTCCTGATGACTCTTTCCAATGGGCTCTTCCCAGGGATAATTTAATAATCTGAAACTTGGTCTACACCATACTTTTTTCTTTAAACTTCCCACCACTGGTACCACTGGTGCAGCTTCATCTTAGGAGCATTAGTGGACACCAGCCTCCAGGGTTCTAGACACCCTGTATCCAGATCTACTCTGAACAGGATTATTTGGATTCATTTGTAATGCCTACATTGTCAACACCCATCCCTCAGAATCAGCAACCCTCTATTTTTCTGTAGAAAATCCATTTTAAAATATCCCTGTGAAATGTCTCATGTGATTTCCACCCCTCCCCAAATACTCTCCTTAAAGTATACAGGTGTTGCGGATGCTACAGAACCTAGTCTGAGTGTAGCTGTGTTAGTCTGTATCAGCAAAAAGAACAGGAGAACTTGTGGCACCTTAGAGACTAACAAATGTATTTGAGCATAAGCTTTCGTGGGCTAAAGCCCACTTCATCAGATGCATGCAGTGAAAAATACAGTAGGAAGATATATGTACACACACACACTCCGTGAAAAAATGGGGGTTGCCATACCAACTCTAATGAGACTAATCGATTAAGGTGGGCTATTATCAGCAGGAGGAAAAAAAACTTTTGCATCACTGTGAGGAAGCTGGGTTTGTGTTTTTCCTCAATCTTTCATGAACTTCAGCTCCTTTCTGTTCTGGATCGTACATATTAACGAAGTGGATGGGTTGAGAAGGCGAATCTGTGTAATTCAGGCCATTGAATGTATGTCCGCTAACCCAAAGAAAACAAAGCTTGACTTAGAAGCCTCTGGAACACCCATATCATTTCTAAGGACAGTTGGGAAATGAGGTCCTTTCATCTAGGTATATATGCACCCAGGATTCATGCTGCTTTCCCCCGTGCAATGAATGTGGACTGGATTGTTTCTTGGTGGCTTTCTGGAAGCAACTTGAGTAAGTTACTTACAAGCTACATTCATAAGCTTTTTCATAGGTTAGATCAATAGAAATACAATTATGCATGTATTTTGGATTTTTTTGGCCTCTTGTTTCCAAAACTCCTACAAGTTTTTCAGCATTTCTTGTACAATTGAATGTTGGTTTACAGTGGCATCAGAGCAGAGGTACTCCGTCTGTCTATCCATTGTCTCTTTCCTTGGATTGTAAGACCTTTGAAAGCTTACACTTAGGCTACATCTACATTACAGTGAAAAGCAAGCTGTAGCCACACTGTGATGTGTAGCTACATGTGTTCGTGAAAGACACCCCAGCAGTGAAAGGCTTCAGCAGCTCCCCACTGCTGGAACTTTTCACTGCAGAGCGGAAAGGCTCTGGCAGGGGGAGGTAGCGACAAACTGCTTGCCAGAGCCTTTACCTGTGACCAGAGTCTTTTCCTACTGGAGGGAAAGGCTCTGGCAGCGGGACACTACTGTGGCTAAAAATAGCGCTGTAGACATGGGAGGTAAGGCTTGAGCAAATAGAGAGCTGTGTGGGGTACGTATTACCTTACGTACCCACACCCTTCTGGCATCTCTTTACATGCACAAGTCGGCCTCTCGGTTACTCTGCTATTGATATCCATGCTGGGGGGGCTACACGGGTATGTACACCACATGCTGCTGACAGACGTGTAGTGCAGACATACCTTTCAAAGATGTGAACAAACTGGAGAAAGTCCAGAAGAGAGAGACAAAAATGATGAAATGTTTCGAGAACCTGACCTATGAGGAGAGGTGGTGTTTTATTTATTTATTTTTTAAAAGGAGGCATGTTTAGTCTTGAGAAAAGAAGGCTGAGAGGAAGACCGAATATGTCTTCAAGTATGTTAAAGGCTGTTATAAATAGCGTGCTGATCAATTGTTCTCCATGCCCACTGAAGGTAGGACCGGGAGTAATCTGCTTAATCTTTTAGCAAGGTTAGATATTAGGAAAAGCTTTTTAGCTATAAGCATCCTTAAGCACTGGAACAGGTTACAAATGGAGGTTGTAGAATCTGCATCATTAGAGGTTTTTAAGAACAGGTTGGGCAAACACCTGTCAGGATAGTCTGGGTATAATTCTTCCTGCCTCAGTGCCGGGGGCTGGACTAGATGACTTCTCAAGATCCATTCCAGCCCTACATTTCTATGATTCTTTGGGCAGGGACTATCTTTTTGTTGTGTTTGTACAGTGCCTAGCACAATGGGGCCCTGGTCCTTGATTGGGGCTCCTAGGTGCTGCTGCAATAATAATAATTTGGAGGACAGGAGTGACTAGAAAACAACTTTTCTTTTCTTAAAGACCAGCTGGGAGATTCTGGGCACAATACCAGGACGCATGTCTTGGGGAGTGACACACCAGTGTAGGTCAATCTTGTGCATTGCACAGTAACGTGTCTACTGCATTTATGCAAGAACATAGGAAGGAAGTTGTTGAGCATTTAGAAAGTGATAGTAACTATATCTTTTGACACTCCTATCACTCAGTTAAGGAATGCTCTGGCCCTCTTTTTCCCAGAGCAGTGTGCTTTTGCCTGCTCTCATACGCAAACATCTGGAAGAATATCAGCAGCATTCCATTGCTCGCAAGAAGGTTTGAGCGCAGTCAGAATCTGTTTGTGACTGCTTAGGTGCCAAGGAAGATGACTCCGCAATCATACGAGGCAAAGGTATTCTGGGATAGCTCCATGGTTCGGCTAGGTTTTGACTGATTGATAAGAGAACTAAAAATGTCATTAGTTGATAATTTGACTATTGGATTAATCGTTGATCACTGGCTGAGGCATTTTTCTCCTAACCCCTTTGCTTCAGAGTTTAAAGCCAGAAGAAAAGTTTGAAAAGAAGGGAGTCCTCTTCAGACATCATCCAGTGAGCAAAAACTTGAATCAGCAGGAATTGAACTGTCCCCGAAGTCCTTGTGCTGTATTTTCAGAGTGCCAGAAGGATCCAAGTATGGTTATGCTATCGTGGCACCCTTTAGGACCCTGTGGTTCCATTTTAGCTGTTGAATTCCAGTGGCTTCCAGATCAAATATGCTCAGTTTACAAGTAGAAGGGTGTTTTGAGTTTGCAGGGCTGGCAGATGGAAAGCAAAATGGGATCTGAAACTGAAGATGAGTTCCTGAAAGTGACTGTCTTTAAATAACCACTCTTCTGCCCATAATCACCCGTTAGAGATCTCTACTGCTTCAGTGGCTAGAGGTCAGTCCTGCTCCTGAAAAGCAGATGATGTTCTCCCTTGTCGATCCTCCCCAAAGCCATTTCAAACATTATTTTGTTATTGCTATAAAACTCAGCTTCCTTGTAAGCAAGTCATATTATCTTAGGCCTGGTCCACTCTAACCCCCCACTTCGGACTAAGGTACGCAAATTCAGCTAGGTTAATAACGTAGCTGAATTTGAAGTACCTTAGTCCGAACTTACTGCGGGTCCAGACGCGGCAGGCAGTCTAGACAAGACGCGATAAATCGATCCCAGAAGATCGATCGCTTACATCCGGACCAGGAAGTAAGTATAGACGTACCCTTAGTGCCAGACAGTGGTTCTGACTCAGATCTTATCAAGAAACTTGTTTTTGTCCTGCTGTTTATGTGGCACCTGTGCATTGGTACACTTAAAGACTCACAGCCGTGGAGGAGGGGGATAAGGCATCTCTTGTGCCTCCATGATCCCAGACCCCCGGCATACTTTAGAGCACCACTGGGGAGACTTTAAATTTTGCCCAGCTGCCAGTGGCCCCTAAAGGTCATTCCGGCATCTAGGGATCCCCTGAGCCCAGCAGTTTTCCGGCTGCACACCAGGGGCCAAGGTGGGCTGCTCTTTCCCACTGGGGGAAGCGGAGGGTAATTTTGAGGGGCTGATTGTCTCTGGCTCCTTTCCCCATGAAGTTTCTACTGGCTTGAAAGCGCATACTGCTACTGCCACTATATCCCTTTTGAAGCATAGAGGATTTCTCTAAAACTCAGTGGGAGGACCATGTCCGGTGGCATCAAGTGTCTGTACAAATACCTGTCGGGAATGTGCCGCATCAATTCTGAGGTGTGATAGGAAGGACTGTGCTACTTTCTCCCTGTTAGTATTGTAAGTAGTTGACATTCAGATCTGAAATGGATGCTCAACAGGTCAGGCTGCAGGGGAAACATTATTTCTCAAAGTCCAAAGTGTAAACTGCTTGTTCTTTTGGTGGGACCTGATAGTTGGCGGGGAAGGGCTCCTCGGTGACACTGCCTGAACTTGGGAAGTAGGGAAGAAAATAAAAAGCAAGTCTGAAGGAGCATCTCCCAGTCCTGGAAACTCTAGTTCTGTTGTCACCAAGCCATAGGTCAGGATCAACCAGTCAATTGCGGAGCCTCTACCAGTCTATTGTGATCTCCGGCCGCTAAAAGTTCGGCGGCACAGTGGAGCTAAGGCAGACTCCCTGCCTGCCTGCTCCAGCCCCATGCCACTCCCGGAAGCGGCCAGCACGTCCCTGTGGCCCCTGGGGGGCGCGGGCAAGGGTCTCCGCATGCTGCTCCTGCCTGCAAGCACTGCCTCTGCAGCTCACGTTGGCTGGGAATGTGGAACTGTGGCCAATGGGAATTGCGGGGGTGGTGCTTGCAGGCAGGAGCAGCGCGTGGAGCCACATGCGCGCCCCCCCCCCCCCCAGGGGTCACAGGGGTGTATTGGCTGCTTCTGGGAGCAGCTTGGGGCCGGGGCAGGGAGGGAGCCTGCCTTAGTCTTGCTGCACCACCAGCCAGGAGCCGCCCGAGATAAGTGCTGCCCCCGGCAGGAGCCCACATCCCGAACCCCTCCCGCACACCTGCCCCAGCCCTGAGCCCCTTTCTGCACCCCATCTCCAATCCGCCTCCTGGAGCCAGCACCTCAAACACCTTCCTGCACCCCAAACACCCTGCCCCAGCTCTGACCCCCCCTCCTGGAGCCAGCATCCCATACCCCCTCCTGCACCCCAACACTCTGCCCCAGCCCGGAGCCCCCTCCTGCACCCAAACTCTCTCCCAGAGCTTGCACTCCCTCTGGATGACGCTGCTTCTCGGTGGCATTTTGGCGGATGCTCGTCCGCTGGCCAGTACGCAGGCGCACCGCGTTGGGGACCCCTGGCCTAGGCCAATGAGTTTACACGCCCTGTATTGATTTCCCTTCTCCCACTCCCGCCTTTCATTAGGGAAACAAAATGATCATGATGAGCAGTGGAACATGAACTGGGAAATTCCAAAGCGAATGTTGCTGCACAAAGTTAAACATACTGTATTTTGCATATAATGTATCCTGTCAGATATGTAAGAGGTGTAACTTTGGTTTCAACTTGGTTTCAGCTAGCATTGTGGGAATAAATCTTCATTTTGGGAATTTCCCTAAACTTTGGAAACTTTTTACTCTATTGGCACATTTAAATCAAAGGTCAGGATATGGAAAATTCAGAGTTCCAAGAGCTTTAACTCTGTTGCATTATGTAGCCTAAGGCTTCTATCACCTTGGTGTCTAAGTACCACAGTCTTATATATTGTATAGTATATGCAAAATGAAAGGGCAGTTATACTATGGAAAAACTGAACTCTAGTGTTCGCATTTGATATGGAAATCCTTGAGAGAGACACTTGCTCAGTTTCCAAGTAAAGAGTCTTTCCCTGACTGCCAGCTGTGCAAATTCAATCTGGGATGAGAAGGCCAAAATATCTTTTCTGGCGTATACCATATTGTCAGCAAAAAAGATTGTGGTCCAAATTCTGCTCTTATATCTGTATGATTTCTTTAAACAGGTTTCATAGTGTAACAGAGGACAAAATGTGATCCAACAATCAGAATTTAATTAACAAATATGCTAATACATGAGGCAGAATAGAATTCAACTCAGTTTGTCTGCTGTGTGGCTCTGCAGTATGTTCAGGCGTTAAAAAGTAGTAAAACTCATTTTATTTTAGTTGACAATGAGTCCTACAGGAAACTGATCTGTTGATTAAGGTCCCATTTTTACATTGGCATTACTCAGAGTAGAACTATTTATATGCTTAACAAGAAAAATGGGTATAGGGAGTAGTACATAATGCAGCCTAGACAAGTTTACTCTGTTCCTGGAACACTAACTTTTGTATTTCCTGAATTGTGATTATAGGGTGCCACTTTAAAATTGCATCAACATGGTTATTTTTGCTTTTAACTTCCTAGGTTTGTATGGGCAGGGGAAGTGTGTGGACTAGAGGGTAGGGAAAAAAAATTCTAGAATGATGTTGCTGGCAGAGTTTACAGGTTTCTTCATGGGCGATTTAAATTCCTATTTCAATAATCCTATTGTGCGTGTTTATGCAGTGCTTCTGACTAAGGTTCACCTGTTGGCTGAGGGAGACTTTTCCTGCTTATGCTGAGTATGCTTTCTTCAAGTAGTCCATATCTGAAATCTAAACACGTCTTAAATTTAGCAAATACATTAGTAAATGAGAATTGTTTGTTCCTGATGGGTTTTCAACTCTGGGTGTGTTCCAAAATTTCTAACCACTTTCTTTTAGAGAAACTTGGAGAACTTTGTGTTCTCACCTCTGATAATTCAAATGACAGAAGGAATTTTTATCTGTAATCTCCTGGTCCAAGAGAACTGTCAGCCCAAAAGGTGAATGTTTCAAAAGTTGGGTCTGAAAATGGGGTTAAAGCAAAGACTGTTTTGCAAATGACTGCTGTGTTATGGTGATTTATGAAACAGACGCTTGCTGTCTCCGTATATGCTGTTTGCAGTGACTTACTTGTTAATGCAGTAATCCCGTTTTCCTTCTTCTAAGGGAAACCCAAATCTCTCTGCTACTTAAATATAGTCTATTTGTGGGGTAAATAATTTCTTTAAACTGCGTGTTGGTTCAGTAAACCATGTCTAATATGCCACACAATCCGTTAATAATTGTGATTTCCTCATCTAAAAGTATTCTTAATCACTCTTTTGTCTCTCTCCAAAGTAGCTTGGTAGGTAGGTGGGTCAGATCTTCTTTAGTACTTCAGATAGCTGGGACATCCCTCTTTCTGTAGAGGTTTGCTGTCAGTTACTCATTTCATAGATTGCTGTTTAACAATAGGATCATTGAGTCACGGAAAGGTTAACAAAGCACTTTTTTGTCAGTTGCTCAATCTTTTTGTGTGGTTGTGTGAACAGCAGACTGAGCAGAAATAATGGAAAAATCTTGTTGCTGAAATGACCAGGGTCAGCATGCTGCATTGCTAGGGCGAAGACCTGCTTGGGCTTCTGGGTCTGTGGCTGTGAAGTCTGATAGACAATAAATACTTTCCTGGTTCCATTGCAAGACCGCTAACTATTAGTTTGTGTGAAACTTTCACATTTAATAGTGTCAGCTGTCTGGTTCCGAATCCTCACAATTGCCCTTGTTGCTGTAGCTTCTAGTTCAATTTTAAACCCCCCTTTTAATAATGAATGTGTTTGGCTCCCTAAATCAAGCATTAGAAAAAGGGTGAACTTGTAATCCTTAATTGTGACGCATTGGAACACTCATAGTCAATCACGGTCAAACACAGGCAACATTCCAGCACCTCTTCTAGAGACAGTGTGATGTTTTCCTGCTGTAGAATTTGAATATCCAAATGAATGTAGTAGACTCCCTGTGTGCGTGCTGTCACGGCAAAGGACTGCTAGATTGGATTTTGGTGTTTTGTGGAGGGGATTCAAAAGCAGTTCTGGCTTAAAAATATTTATTTTGCAGTCCTTGAGGCCTCCACCTTGTTGTGCTAAGCATTATAACAGAGAGACTATAAACTCTTTGGAGCAAAGGCTAAGCTCTTTGGAGCAAAGGCTAAGCATAAGACAAAACAACAGTGGGATGCAATAAAGGTGAAAGGCGCACCAGGTAAGAATGAGCCGCTAAGCTCAACCATGTCAGCACACCAGCTGCTTAGCTGTTGCTAAGTTTATTGCAGCATCACAGCACAGTAGTTTTGAGGAAGGATTTGAAGGAGGTCGATGCTTTGTGGGCTCTTGTTGGGAGCTCCTTCCATGCATAAAGCATGGCATGGGAGATTGCCTGAAGGTGTTAAAAAGCTGGACTGAGTGGAAATGAAAGCCATTTCTTAGCAGAAAACAAACTGCCTCTCAGGACTCTCTGACGTATGTATAGACGCATGCCAAGTGTTGGTGTCTCTATTGCATTCTGGGCGAGAGAATTGGTCTGTTCTTCTTGGAGGTGGCTTCTGCATGTTTGCGCTTGACTGACGCACATCCCTCTCCCCCAAATTGGACTGCACGAGTGCCTTCTTGCAACACTGCACACTTAGAGCAGAGATGATAGAGGCAGGGTGGTTCCCAATTACCTGCCTGCCTTCTGCTAATGCCTTGGGGAAGGCATGATGATAAAAAAGAAAGATGCTCCATCTCTAGCACCAGCCAGAATTTTTCTACTAGTACAAATCAGATTAGCAGAAGCCCTGTTCAGAGCCTCTAGATCAGTGGTGGGCAAACTATGGCCCGCAGGCC
This sequence comes from Malaclemys terrapin pileata, assembly GCF_027887155.1. Lineage (NCBI taxonomy): Eukaryota > Metazoa > Chordata > Testudines > Emydidae > Malaclemys > Malaclemys terrapin. Next base: position 143,817,436 of record NC_071508.1, on the reverse strand, counting down.
GGATCAGGCCTACCAGCCGTTTCAAGCCAGTCCTCGAGCTCCTGCTGGGGAGCAGGGTCTGGGGCTTGCCCCGCTCTGGTGCTCCAGCCGGGGAGCAGGGTTGAGGGCTGCACCACGCTGCTTCTGGAAGCAGTGGCATGGCCCCGCTCCGGCTCCTACTTGTAGGGGCAGCCATGGGGTTCTGCTCTGAACACTGCCCCTGCCCCGGTGCCGCCCCCGCAGCTCCCATTGGCTGGGAACTGTGGCCAATGGGAGCTGCATGACCAGTGCCTGTGGACTGGGCAGCGTACAGAGCTGCCTGGCTGTGGGTCCGCGTAGGAGCCAGAGTAGGGACAGGCCGTTGCTTCCAGGAGCCGCTTGAGGTAAGCGCCGCCCGGAGCCTGCGCCCCTCACTCTGGCCAATGGGAGTATGGAGCTGGTGCTCGGGGGCAGGGGCAGCACACGGAGCCCCATGGCCCCCCCGCCTAGAAGCCGGACCTTCTGCTGACAGCTTACCGCGGCACAGTGCGGTGTTGGAGCAGGTAGGCGGGACTGTTAACATCCCGGTCGGCGGTGCTGACCAGAGCGACCCAGTGCCTAACACTTGGTCGTGACCTGAACTTTGAAAAATGCTGATCTAGTCCAACCCGCTGCTCAAAGCAGGACCAATGCATCCTCCTGTATGGGGTGTTAAAAATACAAGCTAGTTTTCTTTTTCCTAGTACCAAAATATATTAACTTACTGCTTTGATTAGTCATTTCCTTTCTCATTGTTCCTTTCAGACTGGGATATAAAGGACTGCATGCATACTTTTAAAATTAGACCCTAGCTATACAAAGATTTTATTTAACCTAGAGGAGGCCTAAGGTGCCGAAATTAACTGGCAAGGTCATTGTTCTGTTCCTTCATTAGTGGTGAAAGTAGATGGCTATTTCCATTCTCATGCCTATTAAATATAAACTTATGAGTGTAGTTACCCAACCTTATTTGCACCATTGATCATACTGAGCATAGATTTCCTATGTGATTTGGAAGCAGGTCTGAAACAAGCACTTGCCCTGTTTAGTGTTGGGTATAGCACTGCTGGGAATGTCTGTTTTAACATGGTTTTCAGCAAAATATGTAAAGCCCCAAGTTCATCCAAGGCTGTCACCCATCTCCTGCTTAGCTGCCCGCCTTCCCCTCCTCCCCCCCAAAAAAGAAAGGGGTTGTATGTGGCCTTTTGTAGCATAGGTGCAAACTGTTTAAAAGTGAATGGACGATATCTTGATTTTTGTAGTCAGACATACTGTTACTGTTGGACTGCTTGGCACTGCTTTGTGGTCAGGTGTGTTTAGGGGAAAATGCCAGCAACCCAGCCCTGGGTAAATGTGCCTTTGGCCACTGGAGCTGGCATAAACACTGCTCTGGGTAACTTATTAACATCTGCAAGGTCAAGTATAACCTTTGGTTCTCTACTTCCCTCTTACTTCCGCAGCCAGCAGCTAGGTAGAACCTTTGAAAGGTTGGCAATACATTTGTCAGCTTTCACGCGGTAAATAAGCACGTCGACTTTCACAATAAGCCAAAGATCAAGCTAATCCCATTTCAAAACAAGGCCAAAACAAGCCAATCCCTAAGAACCCCAACACTCTGTGACTAGATCCCCCCCGGTGTGCAGTCTGGGACTGTGGTGGGCCCGCTGTGCACCCCTGACTCTCCCCACCTTGCCCCTGCTTGCTGTAGCTGATTTAAAAAAAAAAAAAAAAAAAAGCAACAAGCAAGCTAAAAGCCAAAAACTAGCCAACAAACAACACACAAGCCAATTAAGCCAAAAACAAGCCCAATTTCTGTGTTTTTTCTATGGGTTTGGCATGTCTGGCTGGCAATCTCTTGTCCTGGGACAGAGCTCCTTAGGTCAGGAAATAGAGATTCAAAGCTTGTATTTCATGTCCTGGCAAATAGACCCCAGTGAATAGCCCAAGAACATCACAACACCAATAAAACAAACAAACAAAAAAAATCCCAAACAACCAAAAACTGTAATTTAAAGAAAAGTTGATTAGCAAACGGAGAGCGCCAAGTCAGTCAAATACAAGTGGTTAAACATAGCCACCCTTCTGTAGGTATATGGAAACCTATTAATTGCATTAGTGAGAAATTGGGAAAAAATACTTCTATCCTTAGAGTTCCTGTGTGGGGGGGTCTTTCTGCATTTGCCCTTTAGCATGGCTGTGTCTCTGTGGTCAAGTGGTGTCTCAGTGCGTCCATGCTGAAAGGTGGCATGTGCTCCCTACAGTAGGGTCACTTGAGTGAATCAGTCACTGGTGTTCATGCCACTGTGTCCTCTTTACACTGGTAAAGAGAACCTGCTCCTTGTGTGCACTGGTTCTCCCATTATTGGAGCTTTACTAGTGAGAGGTTTGTGCACAAAAACCTAGATGCAACCGTCGTCTTCCAAAGTAAACAAGACCTGCATTTCTCACAAGTCCCCTTTCTTCTGACAATTTCCAGCCCTTTGTACATTAAAGGAGCACAGGATACAAGCCCAATATTTTTCTCCTTTGCAAGCTGTCTTGACGTTAGGACTTGAGTTTAAATCTTCAGAGATGAGAGGCTGAGCCTGATACCTAACCTGCTGCCCTCCCACCCACCGCCAATCTAGCCATTCCCTGCTCTCATTAAGAATGAGTTGAGCACAAAGTTATATGGATGAAAGAACAGATCTTCATTTCTCTTAAAAGAAATTTGACACAACCAGTATTACTTGCACTTGGAATTTCAGAGTGAGGGAGTCAAATGAACAAGATGGTTAAAACCACACCTCTATCGTTACTCTCTATAAAGGTCAGTGTACAGTCAAAGGGTCACAGGTCCACTCTTCTGTCTCGGGGCTTATCTAAGCACACAAGTTGTACCTCTTTAACTATAACCGTATAGTTAAAATGATACAACCCCTCTAGTGTGGGTGCAGTTACCAAGGTATAAATGGGGTATCGCACATTCCTCTATGGGATGGGGAATAAGCTCTACTGGAGTAAGGCACCTTTATACCAGTAGAACTGTGTCCATACTAGGGGTTGTACTGGTATAATTGTCAGTAAAGAATTGCACCCCTTACTAAAATAGTCATACTGGTACAAAACCTGTAGATCAGGCCTTAGAGGCGCAATATTCAGCATCTCCTGTATGGTGACTATCAGACAATGTAAGAGAAGCCCTCAACGTGCAGTGATCTATGGAAGATCATGTCCTAAGTATGTATTCACACAGTAGACCACAACTCCTCTGAAAGGGTCATTATTGTCTTTTTTGGGGGGGGGGGGTAAATAATGGCTTTAAATGCATGTAAATGATTTTTGTGCATTCTAAACCCAAGCTGTTGTAGTTGGTAAAGTCAACTTCACTTACACTAACTTCTTTTAACTTTCCAGACAGCTCATCCAAATAAGAACATGCTGATGGCCTGATTTATTTTTAGAAGTGCTGAACACCTGCAGCTCCCATTGACTTCAGCTGGAGTTGTGGATGGATCGCATTTTTGAATATCACTCAAGAGAGCTGAATCAAATGTATTCCTGGCTTTAACTGCCACACAATTCAGAGTTGGAGCAGAAACTAGAACCCTCCCAGATACTGGAGTACATATACACCTCTACCCTGATATAACGCTGTCCTCGGGAGCCAAAAAATCTTACCGTGTTGTAGGTGAAACCGCGTTATATTGAACTTGCTTTGATCTGCCGGAGTGCGCAGCCCTGTCCCCCTGGAGCGCTGCTTTACCACGTTATATCCGAATTCATGTTCTATCGGGTCACGTTATATCGGGGTAGAGGTGTAGCAGGTAAAACTGCTGTTCAGACTTCTTTTAATCTAAACGCAGCTTTTTGGCTCTCAATCCAATAGTTTTTACTTTTATTTTGGCATATAATCCTGCGTTAATGTGGAACTTTGTGGCGTGACTCTTTCTATGTAAGGACCCTTGGAAAAAGCAAGCTTTTGTTTTACTTACAAAATTCAGAACTAGTGGGTAATGTGAAAACAAGTTGTAAAAAAATGAAACAACATGTCCCGAACAAAGTTACAGAAGCCATTTAGTTGCACAGCAGATGGACGGGACTATTGTGAGAGTAAAGCAATTCATTTTTAGTCAGTGTGGTACTTTAAAACGACAAGAAAACTAAACTGAGTGTAGGGGCTGGTCCACACTAACCCCCCAGTTCGAACTAAGATATGCAACTTCAGCTACGGGAATAACGTAGCTGAAGTCGAAATATCTTAGTTTGAACTACAAGGTACTTACCGCGGGTCCACACGCGGTAGGCAGGCTCCCCCGTTGACTCTGCGTACTCCTCTTGCGGAGCAGGAGTACCGGTGTCGACGGCGAGCACTTCCGGGATCGATTTATCACGTCTAGACAAGATGCAATAAATCGATCCCAGAAGATCGATTGCTTACTGCCGAACCTGGAGGTAAGTATAGACGTACCCTAGTCCTACTCTGGAGGCTGAGAGTAAAGGGACCGCCTTCTTGCTCAGCAGATCTGCCCTCTCTTCTATGTATCTGATTTCAGTGAAGAAGTTAGATTTTTTACAACTTCTTGCCCCTGCAGAACCAACAAAACTCTGGGGGAGAGAATTCTTTTCAGGCTTGCATATCAACAGAATTGTTAGCACAGCCAGCTGTGCAATGCCTTTGTTTTCAAATTACGCCCTCAGTTACAGTGCCTCTGTGCAGGTATACTGGGGGGTAATTTGGCCTTCAGCACTTCTCTAATGGTTGCCTGAAAAGTAGCTCAGATGTAATCCCATGGTGGTGGTGGGGGAAAGGCTCAAATCCGAGACGTCAGCCTTCACAATGAATTTCTCTTCGGTTCAAATCTGATGCGCTCTCAGCTCAGTCCCTCGGGACAGGGTGTGAAGGCAGGCGAGAGCTTACAGGAGAAACCTGGTATATTTTGAGATTGAGGCAGAGAAGCATCATTTCACAGTACCTGACTTCAGCCTTGCAGTCTGGTGGATTGAAGAGCAGACAAATATAGACTTGTTTCTCAACTCCCTTGTTTGCTAAGAGAAGGTGAAAGGGAAACAATTTAATCTCAAGTCCACCCATTTAAGTCTTGGGTGTTAAAGGTCTCTGGAGGAGTTAAGAGTTTGGAACCCTGAGGAATGGGGGTGGGAAGGATTGGGGGGGAGTTCCGGGAATAGAGGGGAATAGGAGGGTGGCCCAGGGAGCTCACGGGGGAATGCAAGGGGCGTCCCTGGTGTGTGCAGTGTGCTTGGCCTACAGAAACTATGAAGTGTGGTTAACAGTTTGGAGCAAGGCACTGAAGCGATAACAAAAAACTGAAGTCATGGGGAAAGGATGCTAAGCGGATTCTAGCACTAGCAGGTAGTGACGTTAAGGATGTACAGGATTATCGGATAGCGGTATCATTCTGAAAACTAAGATGGCTTATCATGGCTGTGGTACCAGTAGCGCTATTGCTAGTCACATTATTTACCCTCCTGGTTTCGTCCATCATCCTCTCCTCTGTCTGCCCTGAGCTCTTTTTGTCACTTGCATAAAAAAAGGCCTGTTACAGCTATTGTAGTTAAATATCTCCCTTTCATAAATATTGTAAGAGGTATTAGAGTTTCCTAGATACTGACGTTCAGTCAGAAATTGTCTACCTCTTTGTGTACGTACTTACACCTTTTTGAAATCTCATAGACTTTAAGCCCAGCCAAATACATGGGAAAAACTTCTCTGTAGTAACTCAGAGCCCTCCCCATCTAAGGTCCCCTCACCAGCCATTGGAGTTATTTGCTGCTAGCAGTCATAGATTGGCTACATGCCATTGTAGGAAGTCCCATCGTTACCATCCTCTCCGTAAATTTATCAAGCTCAGTCTTGAAGCCAGTTAGGTTTTTTGTCCCCACTGCTCCCCTTGGAAGGCTGTTCCAGAACTTCACTTCTCTGATGGTTAAAAACCTTTGTCTAATTTCAAATTTTGCCTGAGCTATTGATAAGAATGGAATTGGTAGCTTCAGCTCAGCTCTCAGAATGGCGTCCTTCTGCCCCTTCCTTGACCATAATCTTCTACTAGTAACTTGGCACTGTGTTCAGGAGATGCTGTAGATTGTTTACGGTTGTCTGTGGTCCCTCTTTACAAAACCAAGGTCATTCAGTTGTGGGTATAACTATAGGCATCTAATGCTCCTACCTGATTAAGAGCTTCAGTCCTTGGTACTGCAACCTCATTGCTGTAATGTATGTGTCCTCTAAATATGCCCTTTCATGGTCAAAGGCCTTTGCTGAAATGAAACAAACTTTTGTGGAATTTAATAAATTAGTAATGTAAAGCAACTGAGCATACCCCGACAAATGGCAGAAACAATAGCATGTTTGGAATGGAAAATATTTACCTACTGGGTATTTGCAGTGCTGAGATTATTGTGTTCAGCAAATGGTTTAATAGGATGAGTTTAGTCAAGGACAGAAAGAGGTATTAAGTCTTGTTTTTTTGTTAGTTTGTCTGTTATTACTTTTTTGCTTTAAAACACCAACTATGCTATATTGAGTAACTTTTAAGCATGTTCAGTTAAGGCTTCTAGCCTTCCGAGACATAGAGTTAAGTCTAATTTTAGGAGTCTGAGATTAATGTATGATCTGGACAGTATCATGAGTGTTGTAACAATTAACTGATTACATTTGTGATTGATTTATCACACTTCTCTTCCAGAGACTTTTCTAGTTTCAAGAGTACTAGTTCAAACAGGGCACACGTGTTGGGTGCTCCTTTTGAATAGCGCATTGCATGCAAAAGTTGTCAAGTACAGTAGGTGTATTTAGGTGTTTGTGTCAAAGCTGATGCAATAATTCCTTTATTAAAATTAAAATCACTGTTCTTGATTTCTAGATCTTTCTTTTGCACTTTTACTAATACTTGTAGAGTTTTCAAGGTGACCTGGAACTTTCTTTCTACAGCTTGTGCCCTTTTTTGCTTTCTGATGTATAAAGAAGGTGAAAGGGATTTGTAATGTGTTTTTTTCCTGTTCTTGGCTAAGACCTGGTCTGCATAGAAAATTAGGTCAGTTTAACAACATCAGTGGAGGGTGTCAAAAATCCACGCCCCTGAGCAGTGTAGTTAAACTGACCTAAGTCCCCGAGTAGACAGTGCTAGAATTCTCCCCTCAAACTAGCTACCGCCTCTCCGGAGGTGGACTACCTCCACTGACGAGAGAATCCGTATTCCTGGGGTGTTTTAAGTGTAGGTAAGCCCTTAGGCCTTAACTACACTGGCAAGTTTCTGTGCAGTAAAGCAGCTTTCTGCGGTGTAACTCCAATCAACTTAGTGCGCAGATACTGCGCAGTTGCAGTACTGTTTATATATTAAAAAAAAAAAAAGCCACCCCGACGAGAGGTGTACAACTTTCTGCGCCAAAGCTACAACACCGTGGTGCCAGTGTAGACACCCTGATAGATTACAGCACTGTGATTGGGCTCTGGGAGGTGTCCTACAATGCTGTTTCTCGCCTCTCTGCTCTCAGATGACCAGCCCGGAGCCCCACCCCTTAAATTCCTTGGCAGTCCTAGGGCTATTCTCTAACCACTCTGAAGCCTTCCTCTCTGAAGGGCTACGATCTTTGAGAAAATGAGGATTGTATTTTCAAGTGTTTCTGTTCGACAATGAGGTGTATGGTTGGTCATGTACAGACGTAAAATATATAATCAAACAGTAACTTCTGGTTGGGTACTCTAATCAGTGTTCCATCGATGACGCTATGTACTGTACCCCTGAGGTGAATCGGCTAAATACTGACTAAAAGAACCATAATCTACTGATTTCAGTTATGTGGTTACATACTATACCTAGAGTGCCGAAGATCACCTGAACATTGGAAAAACCTTGCATATGCAAGTTGATGCTTGTTTAAGTGCAGTATCTCTTCAGTCTCTGCCACAGGATTTACTGGCATGGCTCAGGCTGCTGGGTGACCAAGATGCTGTGTCATTCAGCAGTAAGAAGGTTCATGAACCCTCTTGACAAAATCCCTGGGAAAACCCTGATTAAAGGTGCTAGAGCCTTAATGAAATCTTAGTGTATCTTTTAAATATCAAAATGAAATTCTTTGTCCTTGGCAATGTTTTAATTTTTAAAGCAGCATAAAAATCTCAGGGGATTACATGCGTCTTGAGACCCCGGAGTTCATAGTGAACATACTTTTAACATGCAGGGCAAAGCTAAGAATGGCTCATGCATCAACCAGATGGAGCTATAACTTATTCCTGTCTTGCAGAGTACAAGTTTAGATCCAAGGATTAAAACTGATTGAATATCCATCTGAAGGTTATATATCAGCAGAAAGAAACTTGAGTTCTAATTACACCAGTACTTTTGGTATTGTGAAATATAATACAAAGTGAACTCACTCACAGGAAGCCAGTTGCTAATAAACGATCATGTTAGATGCAGCATTAGAAATGAAGTAATTGATTGAGCATTTTCTGTGGTGTTGTGCGAGTGCAGGTGGAAAAAAGTGATTTGGCCTGTTAATTTAAAGTGAAAATAATAAAGCTGCCTAAGTTTTGATAACTCAGGGCAGAATGCAGTTCTTCTCGCTTTGCAGAAGGGTTAAAGGGATGCCATCAAAGGTGATAGGTTTAGAACTTATATAAGGAGTATTAAAACTTTTTAGATGGGGGAAGGAGGATTGTCAAATCCAGCCCAGTTATTCAACTTAAGAAATCAGAAGCTCAACTTAAAAAGCCTCTTCCAGGGTAACCATCTGATGGATAGCATGTCAAGGGTTTGTAGCAATGCATGGAATTTAAAAGTGTGCTGGTTAAACTTCAGGGCTTTTAATTGTGCTGCTGCTTGGCAGGGAGGGTGCACGTTAAGTAATTGGTTACAGCAGGATTTGTTGTGTTTGGCTGTGGCAGTGCATTGCGGAGTGCCACAACCACTTCCAAAGTGGCTCTATCTTACTAAGGGGCACCTTGTAGTGTCTACTGTGTTTAATAAAACTGCCGTTTGCAAACCCTATTAGGCAAAAGGATTATGGTCCTTTTTTGAAAAGTATCCTTATGCTGCTATTAAAAAGAATAGAAGTGAACAGGTTAAATCAGTTTTTATTCACTTTCCTTATTTCTTCAAGTTTTTCCTGTATCTCTTGGTGAAAGTAGTTTCTCTATCCTACCTTCCCTGCTTCTTGACAGTTTCTCTACCTTCCCTGCTTCTTGACAGTTTCTCAACCTTCCCGCCCCCCCCCCCCCCCCACCGCGTTTGGTTTCCCTTTTGCTTGGGAGGCTTGCAAATTGGCCAGGAAAGAATGAATGGGAGTTAGAATGAAATTGTTCTAATTGTAAGCTAGTCACGGGTTCTCACAACAAATTTTTTAGTGGCCTCAGAGTGTGGCCACCAACTCTTGCTGGTGGCCGATCTGACAAATTTTCTTAAAATACTTAATTAACTTTAGGAAAAACAAATAAACCTGCACATATACATGCCCAAATCATTGTAATTTATTTCTGAAGGGTTTTTTGAATACTCAATAATAAAAATAATGTACAGTTGTATTTTGGTGCCCCGGTCCCTGCTCCTGCCCCCCGTGGACTCCACTGCTTCCCCCCCTCCCATTGCCCTGAGCTCCCTTCTGCAGCTTTGCACCCTGGCCTCAACCCGCTCTTTGCCTCTCGACCACGGCACCCAGTAAGACTGGCACTGCTGAAGCCTGGCCGCCCTGGGCTGAAGGCCCACGGCTGGCGCTGTGGGGGGAGAGAGGGGCTGAAGCTTGGAGCCCTGACAGCCCAAGGGGCTGAAGCCCAGAGCCCCATGGCTGAAGCCAGGCAGGGGTGCTGAAGCCTGCAGCTGAAGATTGTGGGGGGTGTGTGTGTGTGGGGGGGGGGAAGGGGGGCACTGAAGCCCTCCCTCGGAGCCCCTAGGTGCTGCAGGGAGGGGCTGCTGCTTTGTCCTCTTCCCCCATCTCTGTTCAGGAGGCGGTCATGGCCTCAGGAAAACCCCCTGGTGGCTGCATTTGAGAAACACTGAACTAGACCAAAGATAAGTACGACTTCATGCAAGGCAAAATGCTTCCCATTTGTGCTGAGAAGAATGTCATCTTAGACTCTGTATCAAAAAGCCTTTATAAATGCCATCGTTCTCATGCTGAAGGCAGTCAGCTTGTTGTTCTATTTACACTGTAACTACAATACTGTAGCTCTGGAAGTTTTCATGATAGCCTTGCTTATGCAAGGGGTTGCTAAAGAGAAATTACACTATCAGATCAGTTTTTCTCATCAGGCATATCTGTGAGAGGCTGACTCCTTTAGAGTGAATACTTTGACAAGTCCGTGGTAGAAGCATCCACTTCAAATCACATCTTAAAGCTTTTTTTTTGGAAACTTTCTTCTGTATAAGAGGCGTCCTGTGGCTTCGGAATACTGTCTCTCCTATCACACTTCCTGCATTTATTCTATAGATGTCTTATCACAGAATTCATGGTGGAAGCATGCTTTTGTTCATGCTCCTCTTGACTTTGTAGTGAGTAACAAGAGTAGAACAGGAGCAGAGACTGATTCTACTGAGATTATAGAACTAGGATCAAGTATAAAAAGCTTTTACCATAAATAGGTTGCAGATGCATCTTCTGGTGCACCTGAGATAATGGGATGCTTTCATCAGATGAGTCTGTCATTTTGAAGAAAATAATAATTAGGGCTGTCAAGTGATTAAAAAAGTGAATCTCGATTAAACAATAGTAGAATACCATTTATTTAAATATTTTTGGGTGTTTTCTACATTTTTCAAATATATTTCAATTATACCAAAATATAAAGTGTACAGTGCTCACTAAAAAACAAAAGAAATAGTATTTTTCAATTCACCTAATACAAGTATTGTAGTGCAATCTCTTTATCATGAGTTGAACTTATAAATGCAGAATTATGTACAAAAAAAACTGCATTCAAAAGTAAAACAATATAAAACTTTAGAGCCTAAAAGTCTGCTCAGTCCTATTTCTTGAGCCAATCGCTCATACAGACAAGTTTGTTTACATTTGCAGGAGACATTTGCCCGGTTCTTGTTCACAATGTCACCTGAAAGTGAGAAGAGGTGGGGGGAGGGTTAGCTCAGTGGTTTGAGCATTGGCCTACTAAACCTAGGATTGTGAGTTCAATCCTTGAGGGGGCCATTTAGGGATATGGGGCAAAAATTTGTTGGATGATTTAATTGGGGATTGGTCCTGCTTTGAGCAAGGGGTTGGACTAGATGATCTCTTGAGGTCCCTTCCAACCCTGATATTCTATGGTTCTATGGCACTGTTGTAGCCAGTGTCACAAGATATTTACGTGGTAGATGCATTAAAGATTCATATGTCCCTTCATGCTTCAACCACCATTCCAGGGATCATGTGTCCATGCTGCTGACGGGTTCTGCTCGATAACAATCCAAAGCAGTGTGGTCCGACGCATGTTCATTTTCATCATCTGAGACAGACGCCACCAGCAGAAGGTTGATTTTCTTTTTTGGTGGTTTGGGTTCTGTAGTTTCCGCATCAGAATGTTGCTCTTTTAAGACTTCTGAAAGTATGCTCCACACCTCATCCCTCTCATATTTTGGAAGATACTTCAGATTTTTAAACCTTGGGTCAAGTGCTGTAGCTATCTTTAGAAATCTCACATTGGTACCTTCTTTGCGTTGTCACATCTGCAGTGAAAGTGTTCTTAAAATGAACAACATGTGCTGGGGGTCATCATCTGAAACTACTATAACATTAAATATAGGGCAGAATGTGGATAAAATAGAGCCGGAGACCTACAGTTCTCTCCCAAGGAGTTCAGTCAGAATTTAATTAACACTTTATTTTTAAATGAGAATCATTAATATGGAAGCATGTCCGCTGGAATGGTGGCCGAAGCATGAAGGGGCATATGAATGTTTAGCATATGTGGCACGTAAATACCTTGCATTGCTGGCTACAAAAATCCCATGCCTGTTCTCACTTTCTGGTGACATTGTAAATAAGACATGGGCAGCATTATCTCCCGTAAATGTAAACAAACTTGTTTGTCTTAGTGATTGGTTGAACGAGAAGTAGGACTGAGTGGACTTGTAGGCTCTAAAGTTTTGCATTGTTTTGTTTTTGAGTGCAGTTATGTAACACAAAAAAATCTACATTTGTAAGTTGCACTTTCACGATAGAGATTTCACTACAGTACTTGTATGAGGTGAATTGAAAAATACTGTTTCTTTTGTTTATCATTTTTGCAGTGCAAATATTTGTAATAAAAATAAAGTGAGCAGTGTACAGTTTGTATTTTGTGTTGTAATTGAAATCAATATATTTGAAAATGTAGAAAAACATCCAAAAATATTTAATAAATTTAAATTGGTATTCTATGGTCTATTATCCCTTCCTTAGGTCCTGGGGGTTGGTAAGCATCCTTTAAGTTGAGCAGCATATTTTCAAGTGGTGATTCACCAGAGCCACAGAAAGTTTCTCGGATTCATGGTCAATGGATCCCACTACCAATTTGTAGTGCTGCCTGTCAGCGTGTTCCCAAAATGCATGGTTGTAGTAGCGGCGTGAAAATTGGGTGTCCATGTGCTCCCCTACCTGGATGACTGGCTAGTGAGAGGCTGGTCTAGATCTTAGCTACTCTCCAGCTTCGCCACTATTCAGACCACTTTTGATGCCTTGGGGCTTCTAAGCTTGGGGTCTTTGGTCTCCTCAGGATCTAAGTCTCTATATAAATATCAAGAGTGTTGGGCAATCTGTTTACTATGCATGGTGTTCCTTCTACATACCAAGGGGTGGAATTGGTTGGTACTTGTAGACAACACAGCAGCCAAACAAATAAGGGGTCGCCCATTCAAAAAAGTTATGCGAGAATGTGATCCTCCTTTGGAATTTCTATATTACCCGTTCCATCAACCTGAGAGCTGATTACCTTCCAGGAGCTCAAAATACTCTGGCAGACCTCCTGAGTAGATCATTTGCAGGTTACCATGAGTGGTCTCTTCACCCAGATGTGCCCCAGTCCATTTTCCAGCAGTGGAGGACTCCCCAAATGGAACTCTTTGCAACAAGAGCAAACAACAAATGTCATCTGTGTGTTTTTGTTCACAAGCAGATCCTATCCTGGGTTCACTGACAGAGGCTTTCCTCCTACCTTGGTTAAAAAGATCTGCTGTATGCCTTCCTGCCAGTTTTGCTCCTGCCTGCTGCCTGAGGTCTTCTCCAAAGTCAAGCAAGATTTCACTCACCTTATTTGAATAGCCCTTGCATGGCCCTGTCAACAATTAGTTTAAGTCTACTGCCCCTGTTGGTCAGACCTCCACTGCTGCTCCCGAGAGATGTGCATGTGATCTCCCAGGACCACTCACCTCCTTCATGCCAGCCTTCAGGCGCACTACCTGAAATTCTGCTAAATCGTAGGACGCCTTCCACTAGGACTACTTACCTTGATAAATGGAAGATATTGTCCGTTTTGGTCCATACAAAGAGATGTGCCCCCAGCTCAAGCTCTGATTTGCCATATCTTGGACTATCTTGTGTTTCTGAAATAACAAGTGACTTGTTCTCTGTTACACCTGTCTCTGAAGGTGGCTTTTTTGGTTGCTATAACCTTGGCCAGGAGAGTAGGGGAGCTGTGAGCTTTAGTGTCAGAGCCTCCGTATACAATTTTCTTTAGGGACACTGTTTTTCCTTCAGCCTCACCCAAAATTCCTGTCTAAAAGTGGCTTCAGATTTTTCACATTATTCAAGCAATTTATTTGCCGATTTTTCTTTCCGAAGCCTCATTCGAGTAAAGGGGAAGAAAAGCTCAACACTCTAGATGTTAGAAGAGCTTTGGCTTTTTACCTGGATCAGATTAGGCCTTTCAGATCTTCATCTGAGCTCTTTGTTGTGGTTTCAGACAGTGAAGGGTCACCCAGAGGATCTCTTCCTGGATTTCTAGTTGTAGTCCTTTGTGCTATTGATTTGTCTGATATTGCACCTCCAAGTAAAGAAGTGGCTCAGGCAACTTCCACAGCCTTCCTGGCTTGTGTACCCATACTGGTCATTTGTAGGCCAGCAACCTGGTCGTCAGTCCGCACATTTGCCTCTCACTATACCATCTCCTCAATCTAGAGCTGATGCCAGATTTGAATGGGTGGTCCTACAATCCCGGTTCAAGTAGATTCCAAGCCCACCTTGTTTAAATTGCTTGTGAGTCACCTACAGTGGAATAAACATGTGCAATCACTGGAATTAAAAATGGTTACCTACCTTTCCATAACTGATGTTGTTTGAGATATGTTGCACATGTCTTTTCCATGACTCCTCCTCCTCCTTCCCTTCTCTACCAGAGTCTTTCCAGTTGGAAGGAACCCAGGGGAGTCAGGGGCAGCTTGGCCCTTTATACCTGGGTGCAGTGGTGTGAGGCACCAGAGGGAGCTTATCCTGCCCCAACAGGTACTGCTTAGGGAAACCTCTCCGACATGTTGCTTGAGTCCAGACAGTGTTGTGAGTTTGAGAGTCCTGAAGGAGTTGTATGTTGGTGAGGGAGAAGACTGGCATGGTTCTGAAGGAGCATTCTTAGTAGTTGGATATTGTGAGCGGTATAATTACTGTAATAATGTACTGTAATCAATTTAATTACACTTGTGAAAAATCTGCATAATTACACATTTTTTTCCCCAAGGTTTAGGCTCTTGTGTAAATGTTCAATATTGACTCTGGCTGAGGGAAACATCAAATTCATTTTTTCAAGAGAACTAATTTGGCTCACTCACCAACACAAGAAGCTGGTATTGTAGTGTAACTATAGCTACATCATAGTTAAAACTGAAGCTAGCTTTCTGTTGTAAACCCAACTTTCAACCCCCCCCCCCCTTTTTTTTTTCCGAAGAGAGACAAACCTTCCTGAAATTTCCTATGCTGCATCTCCTGTGAGGCTTGACTTTGTCTGGGAAGCTGGATTAAAAATTAGAGAGTTTTAATTTATAGTGTCTTGAAAAATTGTCTTTAACTTTCATTATTTACTTATTTTGATGGGTGAGCTCTTTTTATAATATATGTAACTCACCTCCCCTTGTGGGTGAGGCCTCCGCTGAGCTTGTATGTGATGACATAGCATGAGGAGAGGTGGTCTTTCAGATAAGTAGACCCTACCCCCTTAGGGCTTTACTTACTGATTTTTATCTATAAAATTCTAGCTGGTTAGGGTTGCCAACTTTCTAATTGTACAAAACTGATCACCCCTGTCCTGCCCTCTGCCCCACCCCTTCTCCATGGCCCCACCCCTGCTGGCTCCATCCCCCCTCCCTCCATCGCTCACTCACTTTCACCAGGCAGCGGGTTTGGGTGCGGGGGGTGTGTGTGTGAGGGAAGGAGATTGTCACGGTTCCCAGCCAATGGGAGCTGCAGAGCCAGCACTAGGGGCGGGGGCAGCACGCAGAGCCTCCCTGACCGCCCATGTGCCTAGAGACCTGGCGGCTGTTTCCGGGAGCTGTGGTGAGCTAGGGCAGGCAGGGAACCTGCCTTAGCTCTGGACCCCCACTGCCCCGCTGACCGGACTTTTAGCAGCCCGGTTGGCAGTGCTGACTGGAGCTGCCAGGGTCCCTTTTCAGTTGGGCATTCCGGTCGAAAACCAGACCGCCTAGCAACCCTCTAGCTGGTAGTGAATAGGGAGCCAGTTTAGATCCAAAAGCACTGGGGTCACGTGCTCCTGGAAGGAGGTGCAGTGTAACAAAGACGTTGCCAAATTCTGCAACAACTTCATTGCTTAGGGCATGTCTACATTACGCGCTGGATCAACGGGCAGCGATTGATCCAGCGGGGGTCGTGATAAATCGACCGAGTACTCTCCCATCGACTTCGGTACTCCATCGGAGCGAGAAGCATAGGCGGAGTTGATGGGGGAGCGTCAGCCGTTGACTTACCACAGTGAAGACACTGCTGTAAGTAGATCTAAGTACTTTGACTTCAGTTACGTTATTCACATAGCTGAAGTTGCGTAACTTAGATCGATTCTCCCTCCCCTCCTTTCCCCCCACCCCCCGTGTAGACCAGAATGTAGTCTCTTAAAATCATTAAAACGGCTCCGCCTACAAACTCAGGTTATTTTCTCTTGGCTTTGCTGACAAGAAATTCTTTTTTCTTTGGAGGGAAAGTTTAGAAAAATTATCAGCTTTTACCCCAGACCAAGTGCAGCAGGGAAAGAATTAATGGGCTTCTTAAGGAGGGATTATAAATGAATCCCTGTACTGAGACTGTGGTGGAAAAATACTCCATATGGTTTGCCTTAAAGTGTCCGGATGTAGATGGGGTCCTTTGCTTTCCTCTCCCTTTTAATCTATGGTTGTAGCCCACACAGAATTCTTACCCAGGACTCTGTGCGTGTGTGAGAGAGAAACACTAAGACTTGTTACTGACTCCAGATACAAAGAAAATAAAATTTCCTGATAACTTGTTAGGATTTTTGCATATATTTTGACAAAATTTAGGGGGCACCATTATGGGTGAATGGGCACTGTAAAGGGGGTGGCTAGAGAGGTGAGACAAAATTATATGGCTGTAGAAACAGGCTGGATTCCTTGGTTGTTCATCTCTACATATTCTGATAATCAGGTGTGGGTTTTGTTGTAAAGGGAGTGATAGCTGGACTCCATTGAAGCGCACACTTCCAACCTTAATTATTTTTAAATGAAGTTTAAAGTTAATGAATTTGTAGTAGCATATTTGAGGCTAGAATTCCACCTGAAAAAAAAAAAATTTTTTTTTTTTTTTGAATGATTATAACTTCAATTTTTATAGGTGGATTCTTTTCTTTTGGCTTGTCTACACAAGGATGCTCAGAAAGGTTAATCCAAACTAACTAAAGTTGTGAATTAAAACTGGATTAATTTAACTACATTAAACCCTCGTGCGGACATTCTCATTCAAAAACAAAGTGGCCTTGATTCAATTTAGTTTAATCGGCCCGTGTACACCTGGCCACTAAAAGTTACCTAGGGCGCTTTAATGTAATACTGTTTCGAACACTCTATGTTAAAATGCACCAGCAGGGTCTACACAGACCAATTAATGTGAAGCATGCTAATTTGCTTTGGCAATCATAGTCCCAGAGAGTGCATTATCGCACCCTGTAGACAAGCCCTTGGAAACTAATAGTCTAAAGCAGGTTGAAATCAGGAAAATAAAATTTGTACAGAAGTCCAACTCTGTTCCACTTTCTAACAAAGTATATCCATAGTGTCCAATTCAAAAATAACATTAGGTTGTCAATTCTGGGCCTAAAATTAGATTTGTGGCTTTTTTGATGTGTGGATGCTTGCGAGTATGTTCCCTTGCATTTCTGCTTTGCTTATGTACTCCATTGTCAATGTGCATGTATGGTAATGCAATGAACTCCCATAGAATTCTCTTGCCGTCGTATATGCTTCAACTCAGATGATCAGTGTTATTACATGTGTCATAAGAACGGCCATACTGGGTCAGACCAAAGGTCCATCAAGCCCAGTATCCTGTCCTCTGACGGTGGCCAATGGCAGGTGCCCTAAAGGGAATGAACAGACTGGTGATCATCAAGTGATCCATGCCCTGTCACCCAATCCCAGCTTCTGGCAAACAGAGGCTAGGGACACCATTCCTGCCCATCCTGGCTAATAGTCATTGATGGACCTATCCTCCATGAATCTATCTAGCTCCCTTTTGAACCCTGTTATAGTACTGGCCTTCACAACACCCTTTGGCAAGAAGTTCCAGAGGTTGACAGTGCGTTGCATGAAAAAATACTTTCTTGTGTTTGTTTTAAACCTGCTACCTATTAATTTCATTTGGTGGCCCTTTGTTCTTGTATTATGAGAGGGAGTAAATAACACTTCTTTATTTACTTTCTCTATACCACTCATGATTTTATAGACCTCCATCATATCTCCCCCTGAAAAGTCCCAGTCTTATTAATCTCTCCTCATATGTAAGCCATTCTATACCCCTAATCATTTTTGTTGCCCTTTTCTGAACCTTTTTCAATTCAATATATATATTTTTTTGAGATGGGGCAACCACATCTGTACGCAGTATTCAAGGTGTGGGCGTACCATGCGTTTATATAGAGGCAATATGATATTTTTGGTCTTAATATCTATCCCTTTCTTGATGATTCCCAACATTCTGTTTGCTTTTTTTAACTGCCGTTGCACATTGAGTGGATGATTTCAGAGAACTATCCACAAGGACTCCAAGATCTTTCTTGATTGGTAACAGCTAATTTAGACCTCATCATTGTATATGTATAGTTAGGATTATGTTTTCCAATGTGCATTACTTTGCATTTATCAACATTAAATTTAATCTGCCATTTTGTTGCCCAGTCACCCAGTTTTGTGGGATCCTTTTGTAGCTCTTTGCAGTCTGCCTGGGACTTAACTATCTTGAGTAGTTTTGTATCATCTGCAAATTTTGCAACCTCACCTTTTACCCCTTTTTCCAGATCATTTATGAATATGTTAAATAGGACTGGGCTCAGTACAGATCCCTGAGGGACACCATTATTTACTTCTCTCCATTCTGAAAACTGACTATTTATTCCTACCCTTTGTTTCCTATCTTGTAACCAATCCATGAGAGAACCTTCTCTCTTATCCCATGACTGCTTATTTTGCTTAAGAGCCTTTGGCAAGGGACCTTGTCAAAGGCTTTCTGGAGTTTTGCAGTTCAGGGCAATTGCATTTGTGTTTCCCGTCAGCGCTTCAGCAAGGGCACTCACTCTCAGCCCTTTGGCTTCCCTGGCCGTCACCTCTGTTGGGTGGAGACACACAATTCTTCCCCATCTGATGGGGATGTTTCCAGGCTGAACAGTTCCATGTCTTCACTGTGTTATTCCCAACAGATACCACACAGTTCTTCTTATGCAAGCCTATTTTATGAAGGTAAAAGCACTACAGAGAAAACATGAAAAACAGTAAGAGAACCTACACACATGCTAATAAGCTTACCAGGGTTCCCTCAGCCCTAACACAGGCTGTAGTAGGAGCAGTGCTTCCAAATCCCAGCCTGTGGGATTCCTTGTGGTTTCAAATTCATCACATCTGCAGCTCAGAACACACAGTTTTGGGGGCCTCAGGAGTCCTTCTAAACCTTCCCTAAAGATTGGGGCCCTCCATGGACTAGGTCCTTTCCATTTGCTGGAACAGGAAGATGGCCCTGACCCTGTTTAAAACCAGGATATTTATCCAACAAATCCTTTCTATGTCTGGGGAAAGATTCAGGACATTCTTCAAGGTAGCCAAGATTTAGGCCTTCGTTTTCTCTCTTTCCTCTTCCCTTCAGCTCACTTTTAAGGTTATATCCTATATCTGGCTATATAATAGGCTGAAATTTGATTTATCTTGGCTAAATTAAAACTTAATAAACATGGTTTAACTTTCTGCAAAAGGTTTGGATTGAGGGGTGACACTGTCACCCGTTACCCTGTACTTATTGGTTCTTGCTGGACAGCCTTTGAAGTATTTTGTGATGTGTTTTTTGGCATTTAAAAAATGTAAATTCCTGAAAATCAGGTGGTGGGGAACCCCCTCGCCCCTAAACTAATGGACAGTAGTGTTATAAACTATAAAGCTTTCCTGGACAGACTAAGAATCTCTGAGAGGTGATTTGTCCCAGGATAACTGATTCCAGAAATTCTTATTTATGTAGATTTTCAGATTTGCACTTAAGTAACTATTAGTTTTGATATAGTAGCCTTAGAAGTAATTAGCTATAAAATATTGTAGTAATTAAGGAATCTGAAAAAAACCTGACCTGAAACTAATTCTTGTTTTTCTTTGTCCTTAGATTTTTTTTATTTTTTATTTTTTGTTTTTGTTTTTTAGGAAGTAGTTAAGAAAAAGCACAATGGAGTTTTATGAGTCTACCTATTTTATCATCCTCATTCCTTCAGTGGTTATTACAGTCATCTTCCTCTTCTTCTGGCTTTTCATGAAAGAAACATTATACGATGAAGTCCTTGCAAAACAAAAAAGGGACCAAAAGTTTCTGCCTTCTAAGACAGATAAAAAGAAAACTGAGAAGAAAAAGAACAAAAGGAAAGACGCTCAGAATGGGAACCTCCACGAGTCGGATTCTGAGAGCACATCTCGGGAGTTTAAACTGTCTGATGCCCTGATTGCAGATGAAGAGCACATACTTCCTGTTCCCTTGGGTCTGACTGAAGCTTCGAGCAGCGTTAGAGAACGCAAGAAGAAGGAGAAGAAACATAAGACTGTGCAAGAGGAGCATGTGTCTAAGGAGCCAGAAGGATCCAAACCTGCAGGCAAGAAAATTGAACCAGTCCCTGTTACGAAACAGCCCACTCCACCCTCTGAAGCGGCAGGATCGAAGAAGAAACCTGGGCAGAAGAAGCAGAAAAATGGAATCGGTATATCCTGTTACGTATATTACTTGCATGCCAAAACTCTGTTCTGCTTATTGCAAGGCAATGTTGTAATTAGTTATTTATCAGAACTGTTCTGCATTGGGCAAAAGTTCACTTCTCGTTTAAGGGTTTTTTGCTTTTTCCATATTTCATCTGGCAGTGATTCCTCCCCCCCCCTCCCCCAACCCATTTATTTACCTCTACCAAAATTGGTGAGAAGTAGAACTACTTTATCTCCTAATTCTGCTTTGTTCTATGGCAGGGGTAGGCAACTTATGGCACGTGTGCCGAAGGCGGCACGCAAGCTGATTTTCAGTGGCACTCACACTGCCTGGGTCCTGGTCACTGGTCCGGGGGGCTCTGCATTTTAATTTAATTTAAATGAAGCTTCTTAAATATTTTAAAAGCCTTATTTATTTTACATACACCTCTACCCTGATATAACGCTGTTCTCGGGAGCCAAAAAATCTTACCGCGTTATATGTGAAACTGCGTTATATCGAACTTGCTTTGATCCGCCGGAGCACACAGCCCCGCCCCCCCGGAGCACTGCTTTACTGCGTTATATCCCAATTTGTGTTATATCAGGTCGCGTTATATCGGGGTAGAGGTGTACAACAATAGTTTAGTTATACATTATAGACTTATAGAAAGAGACCTTCTAAAAACGTTAAAATTGGAGTGAATAAATGAAGACTCGGCACACCACTTCTGAAAGGTTGCTGACCCCTGTTCTATGGTTTGGCTAAATTGGTCTTAAGCTATGAAAGGCTTGATTATCTCAAAGACTGCAGAAAAATGTTTGCTAGACACTCTCTGGCATCATGCTATCCCAAAATGAGGCCCTAGGACATGAGAGACTAGATAGGTGAGGTAACACTTTTTATTGGTCCAACTCACCCACTTTGTCTCGCTCATATCCAGGGACCAACATGGCTACAACAGTACTGCAAACTCTAGCACCTAACAGCTGCTCTGATGAGAGCGAGCATACATAAAGCCCTGAATCCTATGACCATTCATTTTGCTTTAAGTTACCAGGCTCTTTATATAAGTTGGTTACTGCAAAGTCCGATACCTACGATAAGAACTCTTTCCACTGGGTAACTATCTTGGAGCTGTAAGAAGTAGAAAATTTTAAATAAAATGCTACCTGGAGCTAGAAAAGAAACTGGTACAGCCATTATAGCCAACCTCAGTTACTAGAGTGTAGATCCTTCCTGCAGAAGGCAAGGATGCTGCCTGATCATAGACTGATTTATTGGCTTGTTTTTTTATCCATATTATCGAGGTAGTAGTATGTTAAATGTGTTAATTACAATTGCTTAAATATGAACAACGGTTTAAAAATATTCCAACTCTTAAAATAATTCAAAAACAATTGGAGGTCTTGGCCTTTTTACATGCAGCTGTAACCTGTTAGACACAGGGAGTGAAAAAAATGACATTGTTGGTTTGTGGTTTAGAATAGAAAAGCAGATGTACTAAATCCTACCGTGTGGGTATTCAGATCTTTTAAGAAACTGTCTTTGTGGGCCTGGCTATGAAATGTGGTTTGAAAAGACTGTTTTGAGGGCAACCACAACTAACTTTTGTCCTTGGATTACAGAAACTACCATAACCCTATTGTGTGTTCCAGCTCTGATGGGAAGATCATGTAGTATACTCTCTCCAAAAAGAGAGCTGAATGTCTATTAAAAGCAACTTTAAAAGGAATAGTTCCATAACATGGGACGTTATTTTCTGCTTCTCACAGTTCCAGTGTTTGAGTGGGGAGAGGTGAATTGTTTAAGGGGGTTGCAGGAATATGTTGCTGAAGATGAGAAGTTAACTTTTGTAACAAAAAGACCATCAATTTTGCTTTTGTGCTGCAACGCATCTTGATTGGAATTGTTAAAACTAGAGAATGCCAATTGCCATTTGTTTCAGTCTTTGGTTTCACTGCTCTGTGTTCGGCTTGCATGTATAAATCCCAGCATTGTTGCTGCTGCTAAGTTTGCTACCACCCTGTATTGTCTTTGGGTTTAACTTGGCTTTATTACGTATGCACACAAAACTTTAAATTCTGATTAAAGTGTAGGCAAGAGCGTCTTCAGTCTGGAATGACTTTACTGCTTATTGCAGTTTCACTATTTAAATGTAGTTCTTTGTCAATCGAGAAGTGAATGTCTCTCTCGTATCCCTTTTGTAGATGACCAGGATTCAAAGAGTGAGCCATTTATGTCTCCTACCAAAAAACAAGACCCACTGCTGTTCCAGCATGAGATAAAACAAGAAAGTGGATCAGGAAAGAAGAAAGTTTCTACAAAGAAACAAAAAATTGACAATGGTGAGAAAATACTACAGAATATTTCTTAGTTCAAATATCATTAACTGGGTATTATATAAATAGGTGTACACTTGAGTAGCACAACCAATTTACATTCCCTAAGATTGGTAAAGGAGTAGCTTTTTGTAATCAAAAAGTAGGAATTTTAGAGGGTAGGGACCTTTTAATTTCCTTAAAAGAAAAGAAAAAATTATTCAAAATGAGGATTTGTTTTAGGCTTAAAAGCTACCTAGCTTTAGGCAAAAATCATTAGAAAGTCTTCAAATTTCAATTACCTCAAGCCTTCTATTCATCCTTTCTCATAATACAGTGTCTCAATGGGACATGGAGTGAAATTGAAAAGTGACATATTTAAAACTAATAAAAGGGACTAACTTTTGTTTTACACAACACACAAGCCAACGGTACTTATTTACCCACCCAATGACACTGAGACTGAGGCGCTTGGTTAGGATTCAGTAAAGAACTTTGTAGGTTTGGGAACCTCCACAGTTATGTTGGGGATAATAAACCCTCCTGTTTCGGAGAATAAGCTGATCATGAACTGGTCCAGGCGGTCATCACTTTGCATTTCGATTACTGCAACATCTTTTTTCTGGCCTTGACAAGTACTTTCTTGCCCTGCTCATATCCCTTCCAAAGGCTGCTGCAAGATCATATTCCTAGCCCATGTTTTAACCTGTCACCCATCTCTTTGGCTCTCCCTTCACTTTTGCTATCCTATCAAACCTAAGCTGCTTGTCTTCGTTTTCAAGGCCCTTCATGGTGTATCTCCGCCCTATCGTCTCTCATTTGCTATTGAGATGTCAGTTCCTGCTTCCAATCAGCCTATTATGCCAGCCTCCATCACCCACGTGTTCGATTTTAGAACAAACACTTTCCTGCTTCCCCCTCACACTTGGGAGAAGTTCCCTGCAAACATCTGCAAAACTGTTATCCTCCTCCAAAAATTCCCCTTAGCCGTGATGCCTTCAGAAAGCTTGACAATCTTTAGACTGTTGGTGCACTGAGAGAGACCACTGCCAGTCATGCTGACCAATATTTTCTTGTTGTTTCCTTGGACTTCCCTGTCTGTCTTTATTCATCTGCCTCTTGTTCTGTTTGCACAGTGCCCGGCACAGTGGTTCATGATTGGGGCTTCTAGTTGCTAATGGTAAAACAAATAATTAATAGTAAAAATAGCTGCTTCATGAGAGAACTCCTCAGAGGTATCTTATTTCATTGTTGTCCATAAGGGAATTTCTTGCATGTTCCTCTGATGCATATGTGGCTAGTCGCTGTCGGACAGGTATTGATCCTGTATGGCATTTTCTTTCTTCAGTCTGTTTCAGCCAGAGTGCTAACATTTCTTGGACTGTAGACCTTGCCCAGGCAGAGGGAAATCTACCAAAAACTCAAATAATTTCCAGCACCAGGTCAGCTGAACTGGCATGAAAACCAGTAATGTAGTCGAGTCCAACAGTCAAGCAGCTTTTACCCTTGTTTGGATTAGACTAATTTTTCAGCCAGTTTCAGTAGAACGGTGAGGGGGAGATGGCTGTAATGAGCTTGCCTGTAGTATGGCTTCCAGCTGGTTCAGCTAAACTGATTTAGGTTGGATGTAATGCTAAACTTTCCTGAAGTCGACATGACTATGTACAGGATGGTGACTTATGATTCAGAGGGAGTATAGGGTGCTCGGCTAAGTGTCAGAGCTGGTTTCTCTTGCCAGTGCTGACCTGCCGGGTGATCTTGGGCAAATCACTCCACCTCTTTGGGCAGGGACTGTCTCCTGCTGTGGGTTTATACATTGCCTAGCACTGGGACTCCCAATATAACTCAGCATGCTAGGCACTACTGTAGTACAAATAACCTGTGAGCTTGTTGCAAATTACTCGATTTTTTTAGTGAAATTGACTTCAGTCTGCAAGTATGCTAGGCCTGACTGCTGTCCCTAGTGTATTCTGCCTAAACAGTTTAGTTTGCTTATGGGAATAACCTGCTGGGTGTATTCATGTAAAGTAGATCAATACTTCACAAATGTAATAGTCATTTTCCCCCCCACCTTAAACTTCATTAACGCTGAAGGCTCCATGGTGTTACAGCCATAGGCAGTCAAGCCTCATAAGTTCCATGTGGCTATTTCATTAAAGCGAAATGAAAGTTGGAATATGAGTCTGTCAGTTTAAGTGCTCAAAGGCGATATTGACAAATGTAAATTGAGTTATTAAGTCATTGCTTTAGAGACACTCATTTGATTAGTTAATTGAATCCCTGTACTCAGGTTATTAATCTGTGGTGAATAATAGAAATGGGGATTTATGAAACTAGCTGATGAAGTTTTTAAAGGGGACCAGGTACATTTCACCCACCTCTTTCTAGAATGATATGCTTAAGTTTTGAAGTGAGAGAGAACTATTATATGACATTAACATGTTCCACGGAACTGTAGTTGCAGCTTTGGTTGACGAGCCTCTTATTCATGCAACTACGTACATTCCTTTGATGGATAACTCTGATCTGAGCCCTTTGGTGGAAAAGAGAGAAGTGGCTGATCTGGCAAAACAGGAGCTAACCGAGGCGATCCAGAAAAGCGGTGCTAAGAAACTGAAGAATGAAACTGATAAAGGTAATGTAACAAAAAGAGACAGTGTAATCAACTTACAACCTCCATTGTGTGTGGCAGTTGCATGAATCTGTTGAGCTGAAGAGATGAATGTTCAACTCCATCTTCAGAACGTCACTATACATAATTAAAATTATTCCAGTAGGAAAGCAGACATTGATTTTTCTTAATCCTGAAAAAAAACCTTTCTTCTTTCCTAGGAATACCCAGTCTTTTGGGGTTTATTTGTGACTACAAGGAATTGCTTTTACATTTACCCATCCTTTTGATCCTTTTTACAGTTCTGGGTAAGGAGCCCAGTTCCCTTATTGACTTCCTGGTCCATATTGGGAGCCCTCTGCCACCAAAAGAAAGTTCAGAGGAGACCTGCAAGTCTCGCTCCACTTAAATTCATTAGGCACTCGCTGACTGTCAGTCCTTTCCTGGAACCCACCACCAAGCTTTTTGAAAGTCCAGTCACAGGGCTTGGGGGTCCTAGAAACCTGTCTGTTTACATACTCACCACCCCGGAATTTAAGTACCGTTTACTCTGAGAAAGCCAGTGCGCTATGAGGCATAAAACAATAGGGATCGAAAGAGGCTGCCAGACACTGCAGGGCCCTGAAATGTGACCTTCACATGTTTGAGTGGTGGAAGAGGGGGATGTTGGGAATGAGTGAGGTGGTGACCCATTAGTCAAGCCTGTAAAAAGGATCAGTCTCTTGATGTCCTTATAAACATTATCTAATTAACGACTTGGCAGCGTGCTTTATGGCACTTTGATTTCTATATACGGTAACTTAAATATAGAATTGAAGGGCTCCTGGTGACTTTCAGGGGACTTAGACTGGCACTCCAGCACTTTTCCCCTGTGCTTGTAGTCCAGATGGCTGTTCTATACTACAGTGAGGCTAAAAGCTTCTCAGTTGCTCCCATCCCTTGTTTACTCCCTTGAACGTAATTCAAATGTGGCTGATTCTTCTGTCAACTGGGATTTGTCCACCTAATTTAGAAACATTCCCTTATTTCAGTTGTAAGCTTCTTGGGCACAGGGGCAAGGTTTTCCTCTATTTGCAGAGCACCAAGCACATGTTGCTTTGAGCCAAGTTCTTCTCTTCCTACAGCGTCTTAACCTACTTGACTCCTGCCAGCCAGGGATTTTGGAGTTTCGCTCCATGATAACTGCATTAGTGACGGCCTTAAATCTAGTTACTGCTTGATATGAAGGCCTGTGGTCAAGGCTAATACGGATTTATCTGCTGAATAGAGCAGATAATTAACTACAATGCTCAACATCTTTCCCTGGTCTGTGGGTTTCAGGGTTTTGTCATTCATTGGCTTGTTCTCTTTCTAGGTAATCTCTTGAGTTCTGGTAAAACAGATTCGTTTTGCCACCTGTGCTTCTACCATTTCTGTGTTAGTAAATGGAAGATGGTTTTGATTGGACTTGTATCTCAGTACCCACGTCTAATCTTAAAAAGCCCCATTTGGGGAGTGGGTTTGGATCCCTTAATGTTCTTCTTTGTATCTGCTTTTCTTTTTTCTTTCTTTCATTCGTTCCAATTTAATTAGTTCTCACAAGTTTCTCCACTGACATTCATTCTAGTGCTAATTGATGTTTGGTAGGTATATTGAATATGCCAGAACTTTATGCTAAATTTTACTGAAATTACTAAGGATGGAGTATATTTTTCTGAACTGTTATCATTCAGATACCAAAGATAAGCAAACTGGATTTGATTGGTCTCTTCTATCCACGTAAAATCAGTCTGTTTTCCTACTGCTAGATGCCTTCTGTAATTTAATCTAGGAATGAATGTTATTTTACACTGAGGCTGTTGTTGTTGTTCTTGAAAACTTCCATTTTCTCCAGTTCAGAGTCATGCTGCTTGATGAATTCAATATCCTTGCTATTTGCACATCACTCTTACTTATGAAATAATACTAATTGCCCTTTAAATTGGGAACTAAGTGCAAGTTACTGTCTCTTAATGTAGACTCTCCTACCTAGTACACTTAATTCATGTGCTGGTTTTTGTTTTCTTCAACATGTTTGATTTGTGGCTGGTGACTTCATATAATTCTACTGAGTGTGCAAATAGTGATAGGTATTCTACTAGAACTATATTCCAAAGAGTCATCTGGCAGGCTTCATTGTCATTCTGTTCTAAATAGAAGTCATATTGTCTTCACTGAATACGTGACTCTTTGCTGTTTAATTTCAGTTTGAAACATCATAATACATGTGAATGTGCCTACATAAATTTATTATTTTGGAGCAAAGTAAATGGATATGTATTCACAACAGTGTAAATGTCATTATCATTTAATTATAGAAAATGCTGAAGTAAAGTTTAAGGACTTTCTCTTGGCTATGAAGAGCATGCTCTTCACTGAAGATGAGGCCCTTTGTGTGGTTGAGCTGCTAAAGGAGAAATCCAGTGTGATACAGGATGCCTTGCAGAAGGTGAGCACTGTAAGAGCTATATATTACTATTTATTTTTAATACACAGGTGTTTCGAAGGGACACTATTAAGTTAGTTAGTCCAAAAATGTGACTTGCCCGAATAATGGCTGTCATGAAGATCTTGCATTCATTTCCAGAACACCTCATTTTCTACTCACTCAGTGTTGTTTGTGTATACAAGTCAATGGTCAGCTATCAGTATATGTATACTGGTTATTGTACTAGGTCCTGGCCTGGTAGGTTGAGAGTTGGCTTTGCACGCATGTAAAATGAACATTGATTGGTTGGGGGGGAAAAAATAGAGCCATACTTTTCGGAAGGCAAGACCTACAAGATGGCGGCACTGCTAAAGCAGCCCCATTACCTGGGCCCCACAGCAATTTTACTGTAGGTCTTGAAGATCGTTTGATAACTTGTCCTATGTGAAAAATCTAATGTACTATGTATGCAGCTAATTGTGGTCCTGAAAACAGATAATGCACTTCTGCATCTTCAATATGTTCTAGACACAGGAATTGTCATGTTAAGTCAGACCAATGGTTCATCTGGTCTAATATCCTTTGTCAGTACTTGATGCTTCAAAGGAAGGTGCAAAACCCCAATAAGCATGCTATTGCCTATCTCTCCATTATTTGGGAAGCTTTCTAATTAAACCCAGCAGTCACTGCATCGTGTGTCTCGAAGGAGTGATATCACTTACACATTTTATCTTAGCTAGTCAGCTGTCAGATGCTTATTCATATAAATATCTAAACTTCTCAAATCTACTAGGCTTTTTGCTTTCATAGCTTGTGGCATTGGGTTCCACAGGCTAATTATGCATTTTGTGGAAACTTTCCTTTTTATAACTTTTCCATTTGTTGACATCCAAAGAATTATATTTTGACATTTGTTATTTCAACTACCCTTGTGTAATCTACTATGAATCCCCAGAGTGGTCCTGATACTTTTAATTTCTCATGGATGTTTTTCTGTGTCTAAAATCACTTTGTCACCTAACTTGAACCTTTACATTCCTACTATATTCTTCTTGGGATGGGGAGACCAGACCAGAACACTGTGTGGATGGTTTTTTGTGTAAAATCAGTGTGTATAGCGGTGATATTTTTGCAGTAGTATTCTGTCTCGTTAATACAGCCTAGGCCCTGGTTTGCATGATGTATGTCTATTTGTTGCTATTGATTTGAAGGGAGCTGTTCGAAACATAGTAGAAGTCTTGGCTTCTATAACCCAGTAAGTGTTAACTTTAGCAGGTGAAAATGTCGATATTACCCAATCAATAGCACAGGCTGGATGTGCGTGTGCACATGTGTATGTACAATATGCTTTTATAGAAAAGCTCCCTTTTCACTGTGTACTTTTTCAGGGATTCACTATAAAGGTTAGTAGTTGTGGCCCTCGGACTCTGCAGAGGAAAGCAGGCAATATTGTTGTCAGTTACTTTATCAAGTGAAGAAGGTATTTGCTTTGTATTATTGAGCTGCTATCAAACAATTGGCTTACCCTACCTCTAAGTATTCACGTGCCTTCTACCTTTCTCTCTGCCACAAACACAAAATGAAGATGGAACTATTAATGGACAAATTTCAAAGAAAATGGAATATGGATATCCAAGATATTTCACCAATTATCAGACTTAATCTAGAAATTGCCACATAATCTCAGAAACATTTAGTAAGTCTGCCATGAGTCACGCTGAGTTCTAAAACGTCTATGTGCGGCAGAGGTCATAGGAATTTATGTCAAATCTAGAATTTGCCCAGTTCCCTTTTCTTCCCTTCTGTTTGCATATAGCTTTACAATAACATCTAGGACAAGTGTGAGTTTTCTATATTAACTCTCTCCTAGGATCAACGTGATTCAATCATGTTGATAGACTTTGCCGCAGAGTAATATTCTGGCAAGTACAATGTTTCTGCTGTCATTGCTATATGTGGAGGGGAATCCCAGGGCAACATTTCCTCTATTAAGTAGTAAGATGCTCTAGGAGACCAAGCGTGTTGTGTCATAGCAGCACATAACTTTTTTACTACTTCTGAAGATAGCTTCTCCCCAAACCACCACCTTCTTAGCTGACCTAAAATGTGGAGAATAATCTGCTCCAGTGCAGCTATACCTGCTGTGCTATGTGTTTTAAAAGCATCTCCTGGTCTAATGAAATTTGTTAGAGGCCTTTTGTAGCAGACTCAAAACTCCTTCTCATGCATTATGTTGCAGGTAGGAGGCTGACAAATGATTGTGTGCTGGATTGTGCAGCAGTGGGCATTAGCTGAAGGAGGAAAAAAAACAAAACCCCAGTCATGATTACTGCAACTTTCAGTATATGCCATAATCGATAATACAGTTTTAATACTTTCTGCATGTTTGATCACTTTTAATATCCTTTTGCTGTAGGCTAGTAAGGGAGATTCAGCTGCAACTATACACCAGCTACAAGAAAAAGACAAAATGCTTGCTGCTCTGAAGGAAGAAACTGTGGTTGCAAAGGATCAGTGCAAGCAACTAACTCAGGTGAATATATTGAAGGGAACAGGTATGGAATTGAAAGGAAACTAACAAGGAACCTCATGGAATTTCAGTAAAGTCACTAGTTGCTAGTTTAATGAGATCCGTGTGAATCAAAAGGAGAGATTTTTCTCTTAGGAATTTATCAAGGCTAAGTCCTTTTTTTTGTTTGTTTGTTTCCCCTCCACCAAATGCCATTATTAGTGCATTTGTATTGCTCTAGTTTCCAGGAAGCTTTCAAGATATAACTCCAATATTTCAGTTAATGCAGTATGTGATTATTTTTAAAAAGTTGTGAGCATAATGTGGTAAACATAAGCATCCTCTTCATCAGTATAAGTAGTCTGGATGTCAAGTATTGTGGTTTCTAATATTAAAGATATTCATATGCCACGATTTTCAGTTGGTCCATTTTCTGATATCCACAAGCTCCCACGTTCCTACGCACAATGATCAGTGGAATTGAGTTTGTTTTTTTTAAATGGGGAAGGCACAGAAAGCTTAGATTCTTGTTTGTTTTAGCTTGCCAGGTTTATGTTCACTGTATCCAATCTCTAACAGTTTAATTGTATGGGACACTGGTTTCATATAGCTAAATATAAAACAGTCTTCAGACTTCCTTAATTTGAACATTTCAGAAGAAGGCAAAACCTAACAAAAGTGAAGAGAATCCTGTACAACAATTGGAAGATGTTATAGTAGGCTGGAGAAGAGACTGTTTTTGCAGTAGCACTTGTGGTGGAGTGGAGGGGAATAGAGGTAGAAGCAGGAAGGCTTGAAATGACGGGTATGGACAAGGCTTTTAGTGGGAAGGACTGACCTTTAGAAATGTATAGAGGAAAGTCCAACAAGATATTGAAGTTGAGAGCCTGGGCAGATGAGTGGGGACGGGTGGGGAGTGGTATTAACAGTGCTACCAAACAGTTTGGAGAAGAGGAAGTTGGCTGTGGGGGGTATTCAGGATGAGTTACTGGAAGGGCACGTGTAAGACTGAACAGAGGGTATGGTAGAGAGAGACTTGGGAGTAATTCATGTGTAGCTGGAGGCTGAACCTATGAGACTCAATGAGGTGTAAAAGGGAGGGGGGAAAACAAGGACAGAACATTGGGGAAGGTGGCATGCAGAGTGAAAGGGAAGAACCACTGGTGGAGACACGGAAAGAGCAGTAGGAGTGGTTGAAAGAAAACCCGGAAGAGCAGAGTAATGCAAGCACAAAGAAGATGGCGAAATCGGCAGCATAGAGCAATAATGTTAGGTGGACAATGTGAGTAGAGCAGGAAGCCCTTGAACTTGAGGACTGTAACCTGGTAAAGAAAATTGACTTCTGCCCCTTCACTCTGCTGAAATGGAAGGAGAATGAAAAGAGGGATGGGAAGTGAATGCAATAGGAGTTGGCAGTCTCCAAGCTCCCGAAGCTTGCGAAAGGAGATATGGAGTGGCTGGAATGACCTGGAAGGTTTTGCACAATGGGGGAGAAATACTGGGATAGTTTTGAAAGGCAAGAAAGGGAGGGAAATGTGGCCAAGGGGACAGGTAGACTGGCTACTTAAGTTCCCTCTAAGCTGTGTGGCCGCGCTGCAGCCTACTAAGCGCCGCACAGGCACTCAGGGCTGCAGCGGGAAGAGATGCCTCTCCCCCAACCCCAGACCTGCTGTGGCGGGGAAAGGTGCCCCTTCCCAGCCCTGGCATGAAACCTGCCGCAACCTGGGGAGAGGCGCCTCTCCTGCAGTCCCAATCCAACCCTGGCCCAGACTTGCCGTGGCCGGGGGAGAGGTACCCATCCTGCGGCCCCAACTTGGAGCTGCCATGGTGGGCAGAAGTGCCCTCCACTTTCTGCCACAGCCTAGGTGCTGCCGCAGGGAGACACAGATGGGGGGAGTCCTCTCTCCCCACCCCAGAGCCCGCAGCCCCAGCCGGAGCTCTCGCCTCCCGGCACCCAAAATCTCTGCTCCAGCCTGAGCCCCTCATCCCTGGCTCCACCCCAGATCCCGCACCCCCAGCCGGAGCCCTCACCCTCCCCCTCTCCAAACCGCTCAGCCCCATCCCCGCCACATGAATTTTGTTATGTGCACCACTATGGAGGGGATGTGTGACATATGTGGTGTACATAACAAAATTTATTCTGCATGTGTTTGGGAAAAATTAGAGGGAACACCGCTGGCTATATGTTCAACGTGAGATACCTCAGTCTGACACTGAGATAAAAGAGGAAAGGGTGTTTAGTCACAGTGGCAGTAACTTATCCCATAACTGGTGCATCTCAGAAGAAATTAGCAAGATCCTGGGAGGAGAAATAAGGGAATTTTAGAGGTGGAGAAGTGCTCCTGGGAGGATGTTTTGTAAGAGAGGTGACAGAGTTGAGAGAATAAATTACTAGTGCAGGAAGTGTTTGTGTTCTCTGGGGCACGCTGCAGGGCAAGAGCAGAGTAAGCTAATTTTAAGGGGGTGCCACAGTTGCAAATTATTGGGCATAGAGGGATATGAGAGAGAATGGGGTTGTGAATACATACTTTGAATCATTGGTGGAAGGAAGATGATGAGGGAAGTTTGGATAAATATCCAGACTGTTGCTGACCCACGACTGATGCACATACAATATTAAGTTTAAAGTGTTTCTTAAGATGTGGAAAACAGAGGTCTATTATTTCCAGATGGGTAGAAATCTGTCTCACTGGTTATAAAGGATCCCCTCATTAGTGGGATGTAAATAGTAAATCAGCTAAGTGACAAAGTGCGCTTTTGTTTCTGAGTTAAGTCTAAATTTCAGCTTTTAAAAGCTTTTCTAGAGTTGAACACTGCATACAGTTTTCAATACATTGCCTTCTTCTGATTTCCTTAGCAGTTAGATGAAAGGAATGGCCTGTTCGTGCCCCCATAGATGCTTTTGAAAATTAAGCCCTTGCTGCATTTCATTACATCAGACTGATTAATTCCCATTTTTCCAAAGTGATTTAGGCCTTTCCGTGGGACATAAGATCCTAAGTCACTCTCTTGAAAACTTTACTCTGAGAAAAGCAGCATTATGAGGGTAATAAAGTTGTATCTCAGAGGAAAAGATGGCTTTTATTTAAGTTATAAAAGTTAGTAGTCCTAAGTAAATTGTGCATGTTTTTGCTAACTAATCTAAGGGCAGGTCTACACTAACCCCCCAATTCGAACTAAGGTACGCAACTTCAGCTACGTGAATAACGTAGCTGAAGTTCGAAGTACCTTAGTTCGAACCTACCTCGGTCCAGACGCGGCAGGCAGGCTCCCCTGTCGACTTCGCGGTACTCCTCTCGCCGAGCTGGAGTACTGCAGTCGACGGCGAGCACTTCCGGGTTCGACTTATCTCGTCCAGACAAGACGCGATAAGTCGAACCCAGAAGTTCGATTTGCTTGCCGCTGATCTACCGGGTAGTGTAGACCTACCCTAATAGAAGCTTGGCAGAATGTTGCAGTCAACATTATTTCCTTCAGCATGCTCACAAATGTGTGTGCTTCCAAGAAGCAATCCTGCAAATTTTGTCTGATGTTTGGATCTCTGCACCATCTAATAAACAATTAAACCAAATAAAACTTGCCTCCTTATTAGAAAATCATAAATTCATCATTTTGGTGATCCTCTCTTGGTCAGGGAATTCAGCCAGTCTGGATTGTTGAGTGTTTGCTACTAGTTTGCTACTAGCTACAGTTTGCTACTGTCGAGAACCTTAGAAGCAGGTTGGTTTAATTGCAGAATACTGAAGATGCTACTGTTGCTGACCCTACAAGACAAATGCTTTATCTCATATTTTATGACATTATAAAGTGTTTGCACAGTAATGTGGTTCTAATAGTAATATTTTTAGTTTGTATTTAACATACTGATCATCCTGGATTGGATTGCACTTGACTGATTATTTGAGATTTTAAACCTATACTGTGTGATTTAATGCTAGCAGTTATGTACTGAGCGACTCTGGCTAGTGAGGGGACCTGAACATTAGACCGAACTCCACTTTCACTTCAGCCGGATAGTTCATCTGTACTGTACAACGTATTGGATCTAAAATGTACTGTACTTTTGCCGCAATCCGATAACTGCGTTCTCCTAGCTCATTAGACAAATTACATTCTGCCCTTAGTTATAACTATAAAATATTGATTTCACTGGGGCATACAGAGGCAATTGAGGGACGAATTTGGCTTAATGTGATAGAAACACTATTCCAGTTTCTCTGAAGCAGCAAGAGACCATTCTTTTCATCGCAACACCCAATTTTACTTTAGTTGTGAAATTATAGAATCATAAGACTGGAAGGGACCTCGAGGTCATCTAGTCCAGTCCCCTACACTCATGGCAGGACTAAATATTCTCTAGACCATCCCTGACAGGTGTTTGTCTAATCTGCTTATATGTTGATGCTAAATCTATATAAAACATCAGAAACATGTTGCTGGTCAGGCCGAACACTTGAATTCTTCTGTGGGTAAAGAATATTGATAATGGCTCTAATCTGACGTATATGGAATGTAATTAGTAATTTATCGCCTTACGGTTTTTTAGGAGATTGAGGGGACGGGGAAATGAACTTTTTTTTTTCTTTTTCCTGATTTCCTATCCAAGGAACTGGTTGCAGAGAAGGAGAGAAGCAACTTGGTTACGACAAAGATGAGAGAACGCATCAACATGCTAGAAAAGGAACACGGTACTTTTCAGAGCAAGATCCATGTTAGCTACCAGGAAAACCAGGGGATGAAGATGAAGGTAAAGCTCTGTGAAAACCATTTTGATTTCTTGAGTGAAATACAAATAGATTAATATGAGAAATGAGTGTTTTAGCAAAAGGTGCAACACTTGATTTTGTTTCCATATGAATAAACTGCAGGTGCTACCCAGAATCTCTAGTGATTGAGGTGAGGAGTCTAGGATAAATTCTTTATCTAGGTGAAGGCAGCAAGCTCTTATAAATGGCCTTTGTTTTCAAGAGTCCGGTCTTGTCATATAAAGTAACATACTGTACTACCTTTCATTTGTTATTTCCCTTATCTGCAAATGACCGGGGTGAGCAGCATGTCTCCTGGCTGGAGCAAAGGTTTGGGATCTGGTGACTGCAGTTCTAGTCCAGGCTTTGCCACAGACTCGGTGACTTACCCACCCTGTGCTTCCGTTGTCTGTACAATGGACATAACACCCCCAGTTCTTCATAAAGTGGTTTGTGATCTTCTTATGTTATGTAATTGAAAAGAGCGATTCTTGAGGTGCAAAATCTATTTAAATTATCCAGCTTCAGAAAGATGGCCCTCATAGCCATACATATGGACTGGCACTATTAACAACTAATCTTCTGTATGACATGCTGGATGCAAAGCATTCTTAAAAGAAAATATGTTCATGGAGGGGGGGTTATAAAATGCACTCCGCATTGCTAAACGCCTTACTGAAAATCATGAAGGACCCTAAGAACATAAGAATGGCCTCACTGGGTCAGACCAATGGTCCATTTAGCCCAGTATCCTGTCTTCCAACAGCGACCAATGCCAGATACTTAAGAAGGAATGAACAGAATCAAGCAAGTTATGGAGAGATCCATACCCTGTTGTCCAGTCCCAGCTTGTAGTAGTCAGAGGTTTAGGGACACCCAGAGCATGAGGTTGAATCTCTGAATATCTTGGCTAATAGCCATTGATGGACTTATCCTCCACTCTGCCATAAGATTGTCCTCTGAGTCATCTCAACCCTCATTATGCTATCCTTCATTAACATTGTTACAATGTGACCTAAGAAGAACTTTAGCTTTATCAAAATCAAAGGCAAACTTGTTCCATCTACAGTCAGTCAAAGCTTTGCAGGAAGAAGTATGGCTGTATTTATATCAACTGAGTAACTAAAAACTCAGATCTTAGCATCACTCTTTTTTTTTTTTTTTTTTTTTTTTTTTTTTCCTGCGCTGTAGCTGTATTGAGGGGAACATTTTTAAATCAAGTGATACGTTTCCAGCATTTCTGCATACATCAGAGGGCACCCTGTCAGAGTTACTGAAGCAAAGTAAGCTCTCCAGAGTAAGGTCTTTTGCTATCTAGGTACAGCCCACTGCACAATAGGGTCCTGAACCAAGCCTGTGGGGAGAAATGTAAATGGAACCCTCCGTTTTTTGGCATTCTAGTTCAACTCCCCCTGCTGGTGTACTATGGGAATTAGACTGCAGAGAAGGGAATGCTATTTGGCTGACAGCCTGGTTATCTGAGCTCCCTATTGGTTTTTTGGTGCCTTTTCTTCCTGGAACTTCTAGGGTTGTGTGGTATTGAGAGCAACTTGGAGCCCATGTCAGTGTGAGCTAAATGTTGGCACTCCAGTAGCTTCTGTCTCTTTTCTGTCTCACCCCAACAGCAAATGTTTGTCTGACAGCCTTTTTGTATACAAAATCCTGATGAATTAGTCATCTGATGAAACTAGGTCCTGGAACTGGTTTCAGCTGTCACTGAAAGTTTGGCACCAGTAGAGGAGGAAAAAAATGTTTAAGCTGCATGTGTTATAGGCCCTCAACAAACTGGTAGCTCTCGCTAGCCAGCCCCTTCTGTCATCTGGCATATGGACTCTGCCTTCTTCAGTGCTGAATCAAGCATTCTGGCTGCTGGCGCAGCCTTGTGGTGGGGGTCTCAAACTCATGAGACAACAGGTGCTTCAGAGAAACTGTGTTCAGAGTGCAATAAAAGCACATGCATATCTGAAAAAGAGAGGATCTTATTTTGCTTCAGTTAGAATCTCAGGAATAAAGACAAGGCCCAAACTATTTTAAAGGGCTGATTTTCCTCCCTCCCCCACATCATGATTCATAGTCAATCTTCTCATTGTGGCTTTAAACTTCTGTGCACATTTTCAGTTTAACTTGACTTCAAACTTCCACAGAAATAAATTAACCCCTCCCCTGAATCTACTTTATAAATGTCTACTGGTGTTTATTGGATGAAGTCTCATAATCAGGAATGTTCAGTGATCTACCATTACTAGATTTGCATGCTGCATAAGAACACTGTGGCACATGCACACAAGAGGGAACACTGGTTTAAAAGGCAAATATGTCCTTAATTCAACTCCGTGAGCTTAAAATATCAATAGGCTTTTGATTGGGGTACATATTTATTTGTGTGTGGACTGCAAAACCTAAGAGCCTTCCAAATTAATTTTCTTGATCTGAGACTATTGTAAGTTTCTATTACAATACAGTAACAGTGTCTGTTACACCGCTATTGACTTCTCTTCCTCAGAGCTTTAAAATATGCGTGGTATTTATTTTAGTTCCAGCAACTTCGTGAGCAGATGGAGGCGGAGATAGGCCACCTGAAGCAGGAAAATAGTATCCTGAGAGATGCTGTCAGTACTTCTACCAACCAGATGGAAAGCAAGTATGTTCAGGAGTTCAGTGCCTCTGAGCCATCAGGTTTTTTAAAACTTATGAGGCTTTCCCTGAAGATAGCTGTTCTGGCCACCTTTTAGGTGTTCCACTAACTGACACCGTCTCCACAGCCATGGCTTTATTATACTAGTATATAACTATATTCAATTACTCCTGGAGGGAATTCTGTGCCATTGTATGCATGCAGAATTCACGTACCCCACAAATTTCTTCACTTCCCCGCAGAAAAATGACTTTCTGATGGGGAAGCAAAGGGAAGCCACAAGAACATTCATGCATCCCTCCCCAGCAGCTCAGGCACGTTATTTCGGGTTCCCGGATCAGCCAGCGGAGAGGTAAATCATTGCGGGGAAAGTAGGGCAGAGGACACCCCAGCTGGCGGCTCCTATCTTGTGCAGGCTCAGCTGCTAATCTCGGCTGGGCTGGGGGAGGATAGGACCTGCTCTTTCCCTGCAAGGAGTGACTGGGGCCGGGTGAGACTCTTCCCCCAGCTGCAGGAAGCTCTGCACTGCCTGCCCCCCCACTTCCTGCTCCCATCCCTGCTCAGCTTCAGTGAGAGGGGTCACTGTAGGGGAACTGCTCCGCTGTGCACACAACTCCAATGCATCCGGACCCTTACCCCCCATACCTGCCCCCTCTGCACCTAGACCCACCCCTCCACTGAGCCCCTCTGCACTCGCACTTCCACCCCAATGAGCTCCTCGCCTCCCCCCCCCTCCCCCCCATACCTGGAGTACTACAAGAAGATCCCCACACCCAGATCCTCATTCCTCTGAGCCCCAACCAGCTACATCCAGACCCCCCACACCACCAAGCCCCACTCCCCCAGCACCCTCAGGAGTAATGTTCTGACACTCAATGAGTTAAACACCTAGGCCAAGATCTTCAAGTGATTATTGGCTTTGGATGCCTCAATTTGAGACCCTTATTTTTCAGTGGTTGGGTGCTTGATACTTTCTGAAGAGCAGGCCTCTTAAAGTTGCTCAAGTTAGAGACCCTCCAATGGAAGGAAGCATAGAAGTGCTAAGTGTCAGTATGTCTGACACTAATTATATAGCCCTTGGCCATGAGGCCTCAGTAGAAATATTGATCTTGTAATCTTGGGAGCTGGAATATTTTAAGATTTTAAGTCATTTTAACAAAAATATTAAACATCTGCATAAAAGATGCATCAAATGGGTAGCAATAAGAGGATTATCTGTTGGTTGTTTTAGGAGAAGAGGGATAAGCAAAGTCATTCAAAGTTTCATATATTGTGACTCATATTGCTTCTGAGCCAATGAAGAGGGTTATTTGTGCTGCTGTAGCATCCTGAGATCCCAATAAGGGTAGATTCAGGGCTCTGTTGTATTAGGTGGTACCCAGACGCATGCAGTTGATATGGTTCGAGTCAGGAACGTTATTACTTTCTATGTGTAATTTTGTACATATTCTGAAATGCTAAATACTTCTGTTACTCTACGAGAGTAAATTGGTATTAAACGCGTCTTTTAGAAGTACACTTTTGACTTGATATTGATATTTGAGTGTCTACTGATATTTCATTGACTCGATCCTTGTGAACTGTAATTGCTTAAGATTACGTTATGAAAAACCAGTCATTCTTATTTCTTTAGGCAGTCTAGTGAACTGAACAAATTGCGTCAGGATTGTGCTAGACTTGTGAATGAACTGACGGAGAAGAACAATAAATTGCAACAGGAGGAACTCCAAAAGAAAAATGCAGAGCAAACAATTGGCCAGCTAAAGGTGACTTCTGTTTTCTTTATCCCTCTGCTATTATGCTGTGCCCTTAACAAAGCCTACAGTACTTTGAGTGGGGAAATCTGCCTTCTGATAGTTTAGGATATATGAGAAATTTGAAAGGAAATCTTGCTAAAATACCTATTGCCTATAAGCCTACACATTTAGCTCTGTATTTACTCTTTGGATGTCTGATAAAAATGGAAAATTGCAATTGGTGGAAAATAGCAGGTCAGCATTTGATGCTTCCTTTCTAGGTGAGCTTTGAATATTTTGCACATTTTAGTAATTATGAACACTCCTATTTAGTAAAAGCGACTTCTACGGAAAAATGTTGTCTTTTAAAAGAAACTTTCGTAACTTAAATCTCTGAACGTATTTGAACAGTCAAAAAATTGTGAATGGAATAGTATAATATCCTGTAGTAACTTACATAGGAAGCATTGTCCTAATAGGCGTTTCAAGTGATGTAAGTGTCCTTTTGTTCTTGTGGCTGGAGTAACTTATTCAGATGCATGTATCTAAACAAAATGCTATATTTGTTAAGAGTAAGCTAGTTTTTCTGGTCAGGGATGTGCCTGATTTCCCCCATTCCCTCTCTTTGATAGAACAGAAGTGCTTCTCTTCTTCCTATGTGGACATATAATAACGAAAAAAAAAATCTGTCAAAAAGAAATTCAAAATTTCAGAGAGTGCTGGTAGCTTGTTACTAAAAGAATCAATTTGCAGTGAAAGAACCCATGAATCGCTGTTGCTGGACAGGTGGTGACTACAACTGAACCAAATTTTGGATAGGAAATGCAGATTTACACAAGATCTGCCAATTCTGGATTCAGGCACTCCTTCCTGAACTTGAGGAGTGACATTGCCCTCTCTTAGTTGTAGAAACTTGTCTGCTAAAGAGCTGTGGTTTAGATTGTTTGGGATTCAGTTCAGAGTTTGGACTGCAAAGCTGTTGAAATAGACTGGATTGGCTTGGGATGACGCTTATTGAGTGCTGGATGTCTCCACTGTGGCCTTGCTGTATGTGGAAGGGAGGGACATATGCTGCCTTATATTGGATAGAGGTTTAGGAACATCGCTATGGGATGGTCTACAGTAGAAACTTACATCTGTGTAGCTACGCCTCTCGGGCGTTTGAAGAATCTGCACACCTGAGCTGTAGCTATGCCACCCTAACCCCCGGTGTAGACAGCCCTAGTTACCACCTCTCGAGGAGGTGGATTAACTACAGCAAAGGGAGAACCCCTCCTGGTGCTGTAGTGAGGTCTACACTGAAGCGCTGCAGCTGTGCTGCTGTAGCTTTTTGAGTGTAGACATGGTCTAGAAAGAAGAGATGCCCTCGGTTAAACAGGTCAGTAGGGGGACTTGAAAGTTGACCCTTTTTTTCCTCTCTCCCAATTCCCACTTTCAATTGTTAGGTCCAACAGCAGGAAGCAGAGAGGAGATGGGAGGAAATCCAGGCCTATCTCAGGAAAAGGATAGCAGAACATGAAGCAGCACAACAAGGTATGAACATATGTCGTTTCCTGTTACTACCAAAGATGGCTGTCTCTCCCCTTTCCTGTGTGTAAAAAATATATTCTTGGGCAAATAACATTGAGCTATAGAGGGTTTAAAGGAAATGGTTCATCAGTGTACTCAATACCTCCTCCAGCTGACATCTCAGGAAACTAGTGCATTTCAACATGGTATCTATGGCCTGGGTTGTTTTAAGTGTGAAGGGTTAAGTTTGAAACTACTGTGCTTGCTTAAATAAAAGCTGTCTTTTGCTCAGTTTTCCCAATATATTACAAATGTTTAAATATTTTGTTTAATTAAAACCTTGATGTTTCTGCTGCAGATGTGCAGAATAAGCTTGTGGCCAAAGACGGTGAAATCCAGAGCCTGCACAGCAAACTTACAGATACAATAGTGTCTAAACAACAGCTGGAGCAAAGGATGTTGCAGTTAATGGAGGCTGAACAAAAGAGGGTCACTGCAGAGGATTCTGTGCAGTTGCAGGTGCAGGTACTGCATTAATAGCTGAAGATCTTTCTCCATGCAACAGAGCTTGAATGATATTACCGTGTTTTTGTTTTAACAAAGCTTTACAACTGAATGCAAGAATGAATATACTTTGTTCCAATGATCAGCTGGCATCCTGTAGGAGGAGATGCTCTAAGCTGCTGCATTGGTTTCAAAAGCAAGCTGGCTTATGTTGTATGGGGTATATGGAGCGGAAGGGCAGGGAATGTTTCTCTTGTGGCACATACGGTGTTGTATTCCTTGTTGTTTTTAACTTTACTACCAATAAGATAATTGTAATAAAAAAATAGTGTTAACATAAGAACGGCCATACTGGGTCAGACCAAAGGTCCATCTAGCCTAGTATCCTGTCTACCGACAGTGGCCAATGCCAGGTACCCCAGATGGAATGAACCGAATAGGTAATCATCAAGTGATCCATCCCCTGTTGCCCATTCCCAGCTTCTGGCAAACAGAGGCTAGGGACACCATCCCTGTCCATCCTGGCTAATAGCCATTGATGGAATTATCCTCGATGAACTTATCTAGTTCTTTTTTGACCCCTGTGATAGTCTTGGCCTTCACAACATTGTTCAAGTGTAGATGCCTAACGTGCAACTTTAAAACAGTGCAGTTAATAAGATTTAAAAAATCTATACTCTTGTCCATTTAAATTTGCTTTTCTTTTTGTGTTCTCTCTCCATAAGGACCTGATGGATCAGAAGGAGGCTTTGAAAGCTCAGCTTCAGAAGTTTCATTCACAAATGGCAGCCCAGGTACAGCATGTTCTAACACTGTACATTTTGTCTTGCAGTCTTAACTGGTAAATGTTCTTTCAAAAGCCAGTTACGACAATTATATTATTTAGATCTGGATATGGTACATTGAACGTAGAAAGTTGCCATGACTCCTTGGGCAATAGAGCATGATGAAATATGCCACACATTTTATAGTTCACGTAGAAATAGTGTCTACAACATTAAGTTGTGTGGAATAATTTCTTAAATCCAATGACTATTTCAGTGGAGACAATAGATGACTTGCGATAACTTTCACAGTTTTTCATGTTTAAACGTTCTGGTTCCACTTGATTTGCTTTGACAACTTATTTCTTTGTACAGTGTCGTTAAATACTGTACATCAGATTTCAGTGCCTCATTAGAGGCTCCAGTCACATCCAGATACTTACTGGCTTCTGGGTTCCAGACAATGAGAAGTTGACTCTCTACACAGCCAATCGTAGAAATCAGCAGGTTTAAAAAAGCCCACTTTAACTTTGCCTGCTTAATGCAGGCACAAATGGAACAAGTACAAAGATTCAGAGCTCCCTGCCTGCCTACAGCTGAGTATTGAATGTTATAGTCATGCGTGGACATATTTGCTATCCCTTCATAGAGTCTAAGGCTAGAAGGGACCACAGTGAGCATCTGGCCTGACCTCGTGGATAATACCGGCCATAGGGTTTCCCTGAAATCATTTCTCTTTGAACTCGAACAGTCTTTTAGAAAAACATCCAATCTTGATTTAAAAATTGCCAGTGATGGAGAATCCACCACAGCCCTTAGCAGGTTGTTCCAATTGTTCATTGCCTTCACTGTCAAAAATTTGTTCCTTTATATCCTGTATGAATTTGTCCAGCTTCAGCTTCCAGGTAAGCTAGACACCCACATGTGGCCTGAACAAACTGAAGACCGCATTCATAATCTGGCGCTTGCCTTTTGTTGGAGAGTTTGATCCCTTCAGGAGTGAGGGCAGTGGTGGAGAGGTGACAGGTTGGGCTGGTTATTTTGAGGGAGGGGGGGTAGTGTTGGATGTCTGCCTACTCCTAAGTGGGGACTCGCGTAAATGACTGAGATGGCTTGTGCTGAGGTTGCCTGGGAGATTACCAGAGAGCGGTTGGTTCACATTCATTGTAGTCTCCTTGATGCTGTTCTCTGCCGTCTAGTATGAGTGGGGAAACTGGATGAGAAGAATCTATGGCATTGAGGCACAAAACTGTAAGAGAACTCCCACAATTACAGGTCCATATGGTTCCTTGGCTCTTGGACCAGTGTGGGCAAGGACTTCAGTACGAGTTTATACCATTTCAATGTTCTTTGGCCAGGAAACATTGGGTATTGGCCTGTGCCAGTTTCAAACATCTGTAAA
Source organism: Malaclemys terrapin pileata (assembly GCF_027887155.1). Classification (NCBI taxonomy): domain Eukaryota; kingdom Metazoa; phylum Chordata; order Testudines; family Emydidae; genus Malaclemys; species Malaclemys terrapin. The sequence goes on along the minus strand of NC_071508.1, from coordinate 143,773,926 downwards.
CAAGTCCAGCAAATGTTATTTCTGGCTCAGCTTAGAAAAGGACTTTTTCGTTTTTGCTTTACATCCAGCTATTTTTTTCCCCCTCTGTAGAGCTCTGCTTCAGTCCTGGCAGAAGAACTACAGAAAGTGTAAGCATCCCTTCTCCTATATGTTTCTGAAGAAGTTGTTTGCTTTATTGCCTGCTCAAGATGTAGAAACTCTTAACTCCTGCTCGGCACATATGAGAGAGAATTGTGAAGGAAACGCTGTCACTTAAGTATTTACTTTGCATTGTATGTGAGCCTCTTGGAAGCTGTGAAACTTCTTCCTACGGATTTCCCCTCCCCACCCCAGACTTAGAGTACATTGTGTGTAGTTGTGTTCGCTGTGCGGGAGTGAGAGCTGCCCCTCTTGCTGACGTCTGAGCGTATGGGTCAGTGGCATGTGCAGGGCCAGGAGAATGTTAGGACAGCCTCTAAAGCAGAGCTGCAGGGCACTTGTCCCATTGAGGGGGAGGGGGTTATGATGCACCAGGCTTCGTGCACATCTTGTAAACTCTTGGCAAGCGCAGAGGATTTAAAACGAAAAAGAAAAACTTTATGTCCAAAACACTCTGCCAACAGAATTAATTATAGCCGGTTTGATTTTGGGCCTGTATATTCTTTTAAGTGTAGCCTAACACTGTACATCCATTTCTGTCTAAAAGGTCTTGTTGCAAATTACTTGCATCTCTTATTTGTACAGGATTGCAGAAAAGGACAAACAGATAAAGCAGGTGGAGGACTCTTTAGTCAATGAACATGCCAATCTAACCGGCAAGGAGGAGGAGCTCAAGGTATAGGAAATGCCCCTTTGAAGGAAACTGAATGACTAAAGAGCAAGCTCATTACAGAAGCTGTGATTGTGAACTGAAACCCACAAACCCAGGGTCTTGCGTCCCCCCACTGCCTTGATTAGGGCTCCTGTGGCCGTGGGGGTCTGCTTGCATAGGTCTTTTGATGGTACTGGGGCCTGGGTTTGCTGTAGGTGTGACTTTTGGGTGGGCCAGAGTTTACTTCACTGCCCTTCTCCTAGTGCCTATAAAATAACTCCTATAGAAAAGCACATGGACACCCAGACTTCAGTCATTGAGGATTTTCAGCAAGGATTGCAGAGGGTCAGCCTCCCCACAATCAAGTCCAAAAGGAATGAACTTAATACCAACTTTATAAAATCTTATGATAAAGAAACAATAAAAAATAACTACAACTTAATTTCTGCAACATGACATGACAACTTTATAATCCACATACTTTATCTTCGCAGTTATACCTAAACATAAAGAAAACAAATGTAAACATGTCCATCCCCACAGAAACACAGTGAGAAGAAACTCAGGGTTCTCAGAAGCTCAGGTTGAGTTCACACGAGTCTCGGTTAGTCTTTGTACATAAGAACATAATAACGGCCATACTGGGTCAGACCAAAGGTCCGTCCAGTCCAGTATCCTGTCTTCCAACAATGGCCAATGCCAGGTGCCCCAGAGGGAGTGAACCTAACAGGTAATGATCAAGTGAACTCTCTCCTGCCATTCATCTCCAACCTCTGACAGAGGCTAGGGACACCATTCCTTAGCCATCCTGGCTAATAGCCATTAATGGATTTAACCTCCATGAATTTATCCAGTTCTCTTTTACACCCTGTTATAGGCCTAGCCTTCACAACCTCCTCAGGCAAAGAGTTCCACAGGTTGACTGTGCGCTGCGTGAAGAAGAACTTCCTTTTATTTGTTTTAAACCTGCTGCCTATTAATTTCATTGGTGGCCCCTAGTTCTTATATTATGGGAACAAGTAAATAACTTTTCCTTATTCACTTTCTCCACACCACTCATGATTTTCTATACCTCTATCATTTCCCCCCCTTAGTCTCCTGTTTTCCAAGCTGAAAAGTCCTAGCCTCTTTAATCTCTCCTCATATGGGACCCGTTCCAAACCTCTAATCATTTTAGTTGCCCTTTTCTGAACTTTTTTCTAATGCCAGTATATCTTGTTTGAGATGAGGAGACCACATCTGTACGCAGTATTCAAGATGTTGGCATACCATGGATTTATATAAGGGCAATAAGATATTCTCCGTCTTATTCTCTATCTCCTTTTTAATGATTCCTAACATCCTGTTTACCCAACAAGTTATATTCTTCTGTGTGTCTGACAATTTTATTCTTTACTATTGTTTCAACTAATTTGTCCGGTACTGACGTTAGACTTACCAGTCTGTAATTGCCAGGATCACCTCTAGAGCCCTTTTTAAATATTGGTGTTACATTAGCTATCTTCCAGTCATTGGGTATAGAAGCTGATTTAAAGGACAGGTTACAAACCATAGTTAATAGTTCCCCAATTTCAGAACTCTTGAGTGAATGTCTTCTGGTCCTGGTGACTTGTTACTGTTAAACTTATCAATTAATTCTAAAACCTCCTCTAGTGGCACTTCAATCTGTGACAATTCCTCAGATTTGTCACCTACAAAGGACGGCTCAGGTTTGGGAATCTCCCTAACATCCTCAGCTGTGAAGACTCAAGCAAAGATTCTTCCCCCCTCTCCCCGCCCCGCCCGACCTGTTCTGTCCTTCCGATTATACACCTCTACCCCGATATAACGCAACCCGATATAACACTAATTCGGATATAACACGGTAAAGTAGCAGGCGGGGGCTGCGCACTCCGGTGGATCAAAGCAAGTTCTATATAACGCGGTTTCACCTATAACGCGGTAAGATTTTTTGCCTCCCGAGGACAGTGTTATATCGAGGTAGAGGTGTATTTTGTACCCCGGAATGATTGTGTCCCATTGATTGTCCCCACTCCACCAGGTTTCTGTGATGCCTATTATATCAATAGCCTCCTTTAACGTGAGGCACTCTAGTTCACCCATCTTATTATTTAGACTTCTAGCATTTGTGTACAAGCACTTTAAAAACTAGTCACTGTTTATTTGTCTGCTCTTTTCTGATGTCAGATTCTTTTTTATGTGAATGTTTCTCATCTGATCTGGCCTCTACTTTATCCTCTTCCATCCTCTGCTCCTGACTAGAACCTAGAGAATCTCTATCAATAGATTCTCCTCTAAGATAAGTCTCTGTCCAATCCACGTGCTCCGCTACAGCAATCGGCTTTCCCCCATCTCTTAGTTTAAAAACTGCTCTGCAACCTTTTAAATGTTAAGTGCCAGCACTCTGGATTCACTTTGGTTTAGGTGGAGCCCATCCTTCCTGTATAGGCTCCCCCATCCCAAAAGTTTCCACAGTTCCTAATGAATCTAAACCCCTTCTCTCTACACCATTGTCTCATCCACGCATTGAGACTCTGAAGCTCTGCCTGCCTATCTGGCTCTGTGCGTGGAACTGGGAGCATTTCTGAGAGTGCCACCATAGAGATCCTGGATTTCAGTCTGTTCCCTAGCAGCCTAAATTTGGCCTCCAGGACATCTCTCCTACCCTTCCCTATGTCATTGTTACCTACATGTATCACGACCACTGGCTCCACCCCAGCACTACACATAAGTCTGTCTAGATGCCTCGAGAGATACATAACCTTCGCACCAGGCAGGCAAATCACCATACAGTTCTCCTGGTCATCCCAAACCCAGCTATCTATGTTTCTAATGATCGAATCTCCTATTACTGCCTTTTCCTAATGGCTGGAGTTCCCTCCCCTGGAGAGGTAACCTCCGTGCGAGAGGATACCCCAACATCATCTGGAAGGAGAGTCCCAATGATGGGAAGGTTTCCCTCTGCTTCCGTTTACTGCTCTCCTTCCCTGAGCCTTTCATTCTCCTTAACAGTGCAGGGGCTGTCTGACCTGAGGTGGGACAAATCTAGTGTGTCCCGGAAAGCCTCATCAACATAACTCTCTGCCTCTCTTAGCTCCTCCAGTTCTGCTACCCTGGCCTCCAAAGCGTGTACTTGGTCTCAGAGGGCCAGGAGCTCCTTGCACCTAATTCACACATACGCCACCCGCCCACAGGGCAGGTAATCATATATGCTGCACTCAGTGCAATAAACTGGATAGCCCCCACTCTGCAGCTGGGCTTCTGCCTGCATTCTCTCCTACAGCTGCCTAGGTTACTGACAGGGTTTTTGTTTAAATCAAGAAGAGTTGATTTATAGTTTAGGTTAACGGTTTTAAAGAATGGCAAGTGTACCTCACCCACTTCCCACTCCCCTTCCAAACTCTCTCTCAAAACTCCTGTTAGCGGCCCCTGGTTGCTTGCTCACTGCTTTATAAAGCCCTGGCCTTCCTGATAGCCCCGCCCTCTGACTGAGGCTCAGCCAATGAACAGAGGCTTCTGGATGTCAAACCTTGGTTAGAAGCTCACAGCTTCCAACTGCCGCGGTCCTTCAAACAGACAAACACAAGCTCAGCACACAGCAAGTAACCCCCAAACACAAACACCCACTACAGACCGCCACTTACCCCAAGGGTCACACATGTGCTCCTCCTTCACCGGGAGAACTCCCTCTCGAAACTCCCTGTTAGATTTTGGTGATCAATCTGCTGAGTCAAAAGCATTGCAACATCTTCCTTCCACTGGGTTGTCGAAACCTCCAACTGGAATTAATGCAGACTTCCCCCTCCTCTGCTGAAATCACTGTCAGCTAGCTAATTAACCAGCCAACCACTCAGTTTAAGTATATAGATTAAAAAAACCCCACCCTGCTGCAAAATGCTTCAGGTTTAGGGAAAACCGCCTGTTTTCTGCTCCTGTGGCCCGGCTTCTTCCAACCCACACTCAGGGCATGTGGCCTTTTGCAAAGCACCTCTCCTGACTCCTTGTTGTCATGGAGTCTGAGCCCAGCAAAGGGGAACCTATTGGAGCAGACCCAAAACTGCCCCACACAAGTCCAGAAACGTCTGGATGTGGAGCGCTAATTGTGCATCTGTCTAGCAACAATGATCCAGACCCAACTCATTCCTATCCCCTGCCAACAGATCTCTTCAAGAGCGGTCTCCCTATTAGGCATGTAGGTTACACAGGCAGATGAACTTCAAGGAAGTAGGGTTGCCAGGTGTCCGGTTTTCAACTGGAAAGTCGAGTTGAAAAGGGAACCGGGCAGTGTCTGGTCAGTATGGGCAAGGGGGGCGGGGGAGAGGGAAGGGGCAGCTTGTTGCCTGGCCCTGAAGTGGCGGCTCCTGCGGCAGCACTCATGCACCAGCTTTGAGGAGCAAAATTTGCGGGGCTGCAGCGGAGGACAGAGTGCAGGGGCCCATGGGCGAATGGGGTGAGGGGCTCCCAGCAGGCATGGAACGTTCCCTGGGAGGGAAGAAACGCGTGCTGTCCTGCCAGCCAGCACTTTCTCCAGCCACGCTCTCAGGCAGCTCCAGGATGGGGAAGGCTTGAGTGGGCAGGGAAGGGGACTGCTGGGCAGGCAGTTCAGAGGGATGCCTCTGTGCAGGAGGGCCATGTCCTAGCTTGCCAGCAGGGCTACCTGGCTGCTCCCGTGTGGCTACAGTGCTCTTCTGACCTGCACTACCAGGTGGCCTGCTGGAGCTGGGGTTGCAAGTCCCTTTGGGCTGCTCATGCTGGAGTTGATGGGGGAGAGCAGTGAGCAAGTGGGGGAGGAAAGGGAGAAGAATGAGTGAGGGGCAGGGCCTCAGCGAAGGGGCAGGGGCGGGGTTTTGGGGGAAGAGGTGGGGCAGGGGTGTCTAGTTTTCAGACGTTAGAAAGTTGGCCGCCTTACAAGGAAGTCCGAGATTATCTTGGTGTTAACGTTAAGCTCTTAGCAAAAGGTTTTGTGAAATATTTGCACTGAAGAATATGGAATGACTTGAAATAGTGTCTTTAAAAAGCAAATGAATTCATCTCTTTTTCTCTGTAGGTTGTACAGAGTATGAATTTATCCCTAAAAGCGGAGGTGCAAAAGTTACAGGCTCTGACAAATGAACAGGTAAAATAACCATGTTTACTTAACTCATTAAGTGCCAGATTCTGCCACACAGACACCTGAGTGGCACCGTACTTTGCGAGTAACCTCATTGATTTCAATGAAATTTCCCTTGGAGTAGGGTAAAACTATGAAGGCTACAGATCTGGGCTCATTAGTGATGACTTTTGAGAAATCAAACATCTAAGGAATCTTTTTAAAAAAGTCTGCTTATTTAACACCCCAGTTACTGCAGTATGCAGCTTTAATTTGTTCATCATATGGATTCATTTAAATGTTAAACAGCTTCCTTCAGGACACTATGCCCACAGTTGTGAATACAGAGACCATGATTGCATGTGCGGTCTTGACCACTATCTAAAATAATCATACATGCACACCACTTCCCATGTGCAGTTCTAAAAATCTGGCCCTTCGCATTTCAGTCCCGTGGCCAGGCATTTAAAATATTTGACAGTGCTTTATTTCATCGTAGTGAGTGCTGGATATCTGAGAGCACCAATGCAGAGGACCAATTGTTGAACGTATAATGTGGAAGATGTGAGCTTGCAGTCTTTAAAAATGAGTCAAGATAACATTATTCCTTCGCTTACGTTGGAGACTAATATAGTGAAGGAACCGGTGAAACTGACTTATTCTAGCTTGAATATTGGGGAATGTGGGGTTGATTGAGTCTTGTGATGTAATATGTTAAGACTCTGCTAATCCTCTTTATATCTAGGCTGTTGCTGCACATGAACTGGAGAGGATGCAGAAAAGGTAGATTAAATAAAATAAATCCAACCATATTTGGTAAACAATTATTTGTAGCTCTTTGTTTATGCCTTTTTTTAATTGAATGGATGCTTTTTGTAAGAGCAGAAAAAGGAAGCATTTTTAACTGTGTAATTTACCGTCTCAGTATTCATATTAAAGATGACAAAATAAGAGCTCTTGAAGAACAGCTACAAGGACAACTTGCTCAGGTTTCAAACACAAGGGAAGAATTTAAGGTACTGTATTCTGTGTTAAGCTTATTTGTAACATTTTCTAGATTTCTGAAAGATTCTGTTACAGTGCAAACAACTGCACTGATTTGCAGAGCGGGGCTGTGTATTTTGAGCTGTTAAGACTGTAAACAGGAATATGTAATATTGCTGGCGTCCTTTCAGGATGTCATCGTACCAGCAAGCTGTGCAACTGAGTACCTCAGTGTTAAAAATCCATTTAAATGTACTAGCTGCAGCTGTGAAGACTAATGTCTCTAAATAGTTAATGAACTCTCTGAAAGGACAAGATGTTCAGTAATAACCATGACAGGTTTTTCTGCATTTCATATTTGAAATGTGTCCTGCCAGATGTTGGTGCGTACATGGTTTGGATTATCATGTTGCTAGTGATCTGATTACAACTTTTTCTTAAACTCTAAATAAATGTAAAAATATCTGATTTTGCTTTTAACTTAAAACTTCTCATCTGCACTATGGCAGCTAAGCTATCGATTAAAGATATAGCTGTGTCAACATTTGAATTCCTTTGTGCAGAGCTATGTTTGTTTCTGTAATATGTGCACACAAGAGCGAACAGCGTTTAAAAAGCAAACAATCCCCAAACATCCTCACTTCTGGATTTAAACCCTTATAAGGCAAGGCCTGCTTCCCATGAAGGGCTTTGTTGCCTTCTTCCTAAAGGTAGTTCCTTCAGCACAAGGGGACAGCCCCTTTACTTCTCTTCCCACACAAGATTAACTTTGCTGTGAGCTGACACACAACCTCCTAGGGTAACCCATAAAGCGTGGGTAGTCAATAGGCAGACTGGGTCAAAGCTAGACTGCCAGATGCTTTTGAATGAACCCCAAAATATTTTATTTACTTAATATCATTCTTTTCTTTGGAGTCTGGACCTTGACTATACCTTGACCAAGAAATTTGGATCCTGACAAAAAATAGACTACCCCTGCCATAAAAGATGTAACAGTGCTGGGAGTTGTAGCGCTTTTCATCAGAGGAAAGACAGAACGGGATGAGTATCCTAGTCCAAAATGGATTGAGTCTCAATCATAACTAGTTGTGCAAATAACTGATCTTTTAGCTCGCTGGGAATTCTGGGACAAAATGTTTCAGGTCAACCTGAGAGAGAATTTTAAATTTTTTTTAGCAAACTGAAAAGTCAAAGAAAAATTCATTTGGGGTCCAACAGTGTTTCATTTAGATTATAAGTGCTTTGAAACATTTTTAATTGTGTTTTTTAATTTTGAATCATAGAATATGAGGGTTGGAAGGGACCTCAGGAGGTCATCTAGTCCAACCCCCTGCTCAAAGCAGGACCAATCCCCAGGCAGATTTTTGCCCCAGATCCTTAAATGGCCCCCTCAGGGATTGAGCTCACAACCCTGGGTTTAGCAGACTAATGCTCAAACCAATGAGCTTTCCCTCCCCCCTCCAATTGAAATGTTTCTACTTCTTTCGTTTTTTTTCAACACAGTTTTTGGCAAAACAGACATAAATTTTGTGAAATGTTTCGGTGTTGCCAAACTTGCATTTTTCATGGGAAAAAGGCTTTTGGCCAAAAAATTTCGCCCAACTCTAATCACAGTCCTTTTTGTTGTACTCCTTTCCTATCTAAACTTGCCCTGTAAAGCTTTGGGGTAGGTACCATGTGTTTAGAGAAAGTGCCTTGTATATTTTTTTAAGGATTCTGAAAATCACTGGTAAAAGTGGTGGAAGCTGGGATCTAAAAATACATGCTGATGGAGGAGCTAAATGTAGATTTAGAAAAAGACTACGTGGTGAATAACTGCATTTCCTGCCTTCTCCAGCAAGTGGGAACAATCACCAAGTTGTGGACAAATAGCTGTGGAATGAACTAAAGGGCCTAGAAACTAATAACGGTTTTATCTAAGCTAATGGGACTATAAAGGTGAGCAGGAAGGGTCCAGCTATGATGGTGTTGCTTTCAGTACAGAAGATAAGAATGTATTGATTCCTGGATCCTAAATTTATTATCTCCAGTCTGTAAAGAAATATTTTTACTGTTCTGCTCTTCATAATGTCAAATGGACGTTTGCATCCCAAGCAGTACTAAGTTGGTGCCAGTCTCCAAGAGAGGTGAAGTGTCTATACAGTCACCTGTGTAACTGGTGGGGAGAAAAATGTGTTCATTAGAAGCCAGCGTTGTTTCAGAAATAGCAATCTAGGCTAGATGTGCAGTCTTTTTTTGAGGTCTTGATTTGCCAATTAAGATGGGGTTCTGTTTCTGCTCCAGAGAAACTGCTTTGTTGCCTCGAGAATGATTATCAAAGGCAGAGGAGGGACCCACAGTATGATTACTTGCCTTCTCGTAGGCATCTAGTCCCAACAGCTGGAGCGTGCAGGAGACTGCAGACCCATCTGTTTTTGCTGTGTTTGTAAACATTTTAGGGTCGCTTGCGAGCATCTGGGAGGTGATATTGGAACCTTTGCTTTACAAAATGAGCATTTTGTAAAAGCCAGTCATCAGCAATAGGTTGACATGGTGCTAATAAGTGGTTTTCTGTAGGAGGATAGACTAGATTTCACTGTCGTATACTAGGTAAGAGCTACAACTCCCAGCACTGTTACATCTTTTATGGCAGGGGCAGTCAATTATTTTTTGTGTGATCCCATCCCTGGGGATGAGGACTATTTCTCTTGGCTATCTGGGGACAAAAGTCTTAGTGTTCTGAGGAAGCAAGAAAGAGGCAAAAGCAACTTTTTTTTTAGTCTTGTTTTCTACGCTACTGTATTTGTTTTTTAAAAAAAAAAAAGCTTTAGCTTCTCTATTTACGATTCATTACATGGCTAACGTTACAAAACAAAGTAATTTGGGTATGCCGTTCTGAACTGACGGCTTGCTATCTCCTTCCAGGTTCTTAAGGATCAGAACAAAGCTTTGCAATCGGAAGTTCAAAAACTGCAGGCTCTCTTGTCCGAGCAGGTACAATCAATATTCACTGATGTCTTATTCAATAGCCGGTGGGGGTGTTTTTTGTTTTAAAGAGTTCTGCTTCCGACCAGGGTCCCTAGTTGAGCTAGTTGAAAACTCAGCTGCACTGTCCATTGCTTTTAGAGCTCTAGTGTCACTACTGCGAGATGGAAGGTCCTTTGTGGCCCTAACCTGATGGGTGAGCAGCAGCTTTCAATCAAGCTGCTGGATATAAAGCAAATCCACTAGAGATCCTCAGGAGGCCCGTGGGGTATCAGGAAGCCAATGTTGAGCCAAAAGCCTGGGAACAGATTGCCCAAGCGGTTGATGAGTCAATCTGATGGGTTAAATATAACTTGGTGAGCCATGCTACACCCTCCTCCACTATGATGTGTCAAGACAGAGGACATCACTCTTCCCTTTTGTCTGTATGTCACCTGTCCCAGCAGCCAACATGGCCATTGGAGATCAGAGACATTTGGCTCAAAATCCCTGACGGTTCTTCTTCATTTGGTGCTTACTGGCCTGTGTTTTCTTGTTATAGGCTTCTCCTTCCCCAGGGGTCCTGATGACCTCTCAGGCACAGTTCATTATAATTATAACTCAGTCAGATGGGGCTTGTTGCAGCAGAGAGTATGGAAGGTCATGGTATTACAGGTGAAACAGCACTGGTAAATGAGACCGCATCTTGCTAGTGGAAGGAGCCCCGCTTCATCATTTGGATGAGGCTCGTTCTCTAGCTTGAGCTGATCAGTGGGAGACCAATGCCCCAAGGAGGGAGGTGGTATGGGGCACTTTAAAGGGACAGCTCCTGGCAGTGACATGGAGGCAGTAAACTGGTCATTCCACCAGGCAAGCCCTTGCTGTGCTAATGGGGAGGGGGGATTGCTCTGTCGCCTTTTGTCCTGGCTCACTTTACATGGATGTGATGCAAGGCTGAGTGGAGGCGGATTCTTGCAGGCAATAGTATGACTCTTCTCGTTTGCTCCATGTGACAGGTTGTTACATAAGAGCCTTGGCCGTTTGACCCAACGTTTTAGTGCAGGGGTAGGCAACCTATGGCACAGGTGTCGAAGTCGGCACACGAGCTGATTTTCAGTGGCATTCACACTGCCCGGGTCCTGGCCACCGGTCCGGGGGGCTCTGCATTTTAATTTAATTTTAAATGAAGCTTCTTAAACATTTTAAAAACCTTATTTACTTTACATACAACAGTAGTTTAGTTCTATATTATAGACTTAGAGAAAGAGACCTTCTAAAAACGTTAACATATATGACTGGCACGCGAAACCTTAAATGAGAGTGAATACATGAAGACTCGGCACCCCACTTCTGAAAGGTTGCCGACCCCTGTTTTAGTGTATTCACTCCACAGAGGGACTGGGAGGTGAAGACCGCTTGCTATCAACATTTAGCTCTGTGTGTACTTTGTAGAAGCTGTTGCGTTAGGTCCTCTAACTCTTTTACTGCTTTTGATGCTCTTGGTTTCACTGCAGCTGTAAATTGCACAGAATTACCTGCGCTTTCATGCAGGTTGTCTGCTAATACTGTTCCCTCCCTCCAAGTTTTGCGCTGGCCTCTACTCCAGACTGACCCTTTTTACCATGGTGTCACTCACCTTCCAGTTTCCAGACTGAATTGCCTGCTTGCTTTCCCTTGAAAGGGAGCGGTAGCCATTCATCTGTGAGCTGCCTCTTGTTCCGTGCCAGCGGCCTTTCCTCTGTGGTAGGGGCTCGTGACAGGACGAGGGGCAATAGTACCGTATTTCTTCAGCCAACCAAAACTCTAGGCTTCACAGCAAGCAACAGAAAGCTAAAATTGAACTTAAAAAATCCGGACCCCTTTGTATTTTTCAGTCTAACCTGATGAACCTTTTTCTAATACACTTTTTCCTCGTGTAAAGGCCCACTGACTATCATAATGACCAGTACTACTGGTTATTCTTAGTCTTATTCCTGATCTCTTACCTGGAGCACTCCCCCACGTATCTTGTTCCTCACCTACCAGACAAGTTGGTAGTGGCTGCCTGTGAAAAGCATCAGCAAAAGACATGGCTTTACCCTTTCACCACAGGTCTTGCTGCCTCAGCTTTGAAATCTGTTTGGCTGCAGTTATAGCTCCCAGTCAGCAGCTCCTACCCCTGGAACGGCTCCATTGTTCTAAGGTGTGACAGTTAGAGATTCCCAACTGGCACTTTGGAGCCTGATGCAGGGTTTTCTCCAGCTGTTGGCTTGAGCGCCTCCTCCCTTGTGGGTGGCATTAAAAAAGCTGCTGCCAGCATGCACTGCTGTTGGCCCTTGCATAGACGTAAAAGCCAGAGCCTGGTGCGTGGTGCCCCAGCTAAGTACATAGTTTTGGAAAATGTAGAAACTTTGGTTTTGATTACACTCGTAGGTGTTCAGGTCTGTGGGCTGGAAGTTCTGAGCCAGACGCTGCAGGGTGCTGGGCGTCCTCAACTCCCACCGACATCGTTGGAGTTAGGGGGCAGTTGGCACCTCATGAGATTGAGCCTGATGTCCAGAGCTCCTTGCTGTTTGTGAACTAATATGAAGAGTATAAAAGCTAGCCTGGCCCAGCACCCCTGTCCTAACAGGTTCAAATCCCACTTTCCAATAGCAGTATTGGGAGCACACATTATGAAAACTCTACCTCTTGGACTAGTTTAATCCAAAAACTCAGTGTCTAGACAAGCTGATGCTAACCAGTCCTTTCTGTTACTAAATCTTAAACCAGTGTTGATCCAATCTGTGACCAGCTTTTCATACTTTAATTTATAGGCTAACAAAGAACTGTTGGAGCAAATGGAAAGGAGGTAAGGGATTTTCAGCTCTCATCAAGGAAGCTAAAATACCTACTTGATCCTATGGCAGTAAGGTTACTGGTTTTTCCCTGAAAATTTCTTGTAGGGTTTCTTCGTGGAGAATATCTTGTAACATCTTTGTTTAATTTCTCAGTATTACTGAAAAGGATGAAAAGATAAAGACGGTTGAAGAACTGCTGGAAGCTGGACTCATCCAAGTAGCTAATAGGGAGGAGGAATTGAAGGTAAAAATCTCTTGCAATATTCTCATCAGTGGGAAATAGACTGGGGTTTCTCATGTTATGTGTAACTTTGAACTGTGGGTCCCCATGTCAAGGTGCCAGAACATTTCCTTTGAATAGGGAAAAGTGACCACCTTGAGGCCAAAAGGTTCACTTCCTGCTGCTGATGTTTTCGTGCACAAGTTAGAACAGTCTATTCTTCTTCTAGAGGAATTTGGTAATGTCCTAGTTGGTCAGGACTAAAAACCAGTGCGATCGACATGTATATGTCCAGAGTGATTAGTGACAAGATTACATCTAGAAAAAGTTATTTAAACTCTTGGGATTATTACTGTGGCTTCTGTGATTTTTCTACTCTAATGGTAGTTGGAAGGTGAAGTAAATGGTAAACAGATCGAACTTGCTTTTACTGTCCACCTAGAAGTATTTGGAAATACATCAAAATGGAAGAATGTTAGATTGATGGGAAGCCCAGAAAGCCACAGTGGCAAAAAATATCATCCACTTCCACCCGTAGCTGGCCAGCAGACTGCTCCTTTCCTATAGAACGCCAGTTTGAGCATGGAGATCTATGTACTTGTAAATGACCAGTCAGTGACTGAAACTCCAATCTAGGAATGAAACCATCTGCCATTTTAAAAAAAAAGCTACAGTTTGCACAAAAAGCAACAGTCTGGTAGTTAAGCAACCAAAGTTGCTGTGGGCACATCATTCTGGTGCTCTTCACTGCTCTAGTGCACTGTGAATTAGTGTCTAGTTCAAGGTGTGAAGGCTGGCATTCAAAGGCCAAGTGAGGACTTTCACAGTGGCCGAACGGAGGCCATGGAACTTGGTATCAGATGAAATTGCAATGATTACTAAACTCGCTGCAAACCTTTTTTTTGGACTTAATATTCCCGCAAGAAATATATTTCCACGCCCCTCTCGCCCATGCCCCCCTCCTGTAATTCTGTTCAAAGTAGCCCTTGAATGCTACTTGCTGGGAAGGAGAAGAGGAGTGACTATTGCTGGTATCTGGATGATACTCAGATACAATAGTGGGTGCCACCATAAACTACAAATGTACATATTGTGGGTAGGCAGTTTTTAAGGGGTCAGAAAGGTTGACGCATATTTGAAGGGTGTGTAAATTCCCAGAGAGAGGAGGCTTGTTTCACAGTGGTAAAAATAAGAAAAGGAAACTTTTTAGGTTAAAATAAGAAAAAAATTACTGGCTTCCCTTGACATGTAAAGCTAGACTAGATAAAACATTCTATACTGGCAGGGCATAGGGAGATTAGATCTAGGTGGGTCTTTTTTCCATCTTTAATTTCTATCCTGTTTCAGTTGGAGTCAATTTAATTGAGAGAGATCTAAAAACTTGAAGGACAATATTGCTTTTATGAGGCATCATCCAAAGAGCAGTGAACAAATTTGGTTTTGATCTTTCTTAAAACTGCATTTTTCACTTTTCCTGCGTATTTCTCTTTAAAAGGCACTGCGAGCAGAAAATTCATCCTTGAAAAAAGAAGTTCAAAATCTGCAAATTCAGCAATCAGAGCAGGTAGTACTTTAAATCCTAAATTGTATTACGTGCAAACTACATTAAAAGAATTTTAAGATTTAAAAGTCAAGCACTCAGAAGTTAGGAAATGCCATAACTGAGATTGCCTTTGTGACTTTAATTTGGCACCTGTGTGTATGTATTATGAAGAAGAGCGCTGTGTAGCTCGAAAGCTTGTTTCTTTTATCAGCAGAAGTTGGCCCAATAAGTAGGACCCTACCAAATTCATGGTCCATTTTAGTCAATTTCATGATCATAGGATTTAAAAAATCATCCATTTCATTGTTTCAGCTATTTAAATCTGAAATTGCATGGTGGTGTTGTAATTCTAGGGGTTCTGACCCCAAAAAAGTGGGGGGGTCACAAGGTTATTGTAAGGGGGGTTGTGGCATTGCTACCCTTACTTCCGTGCTGCTGGTGATGGCGCTGCCTTCAGAGCTGGGCAGCTGGAGAGCAGCAGCTGCTGGCCAGGATCCCAGCTCTGAAGGCAGAACCACCAGCAGCAGCAGTGCAGAAGTAAGGATGGCCTGGTGTGGTATTGCCACCCTTACTTCTGTGCTGCTGCTGGCGGGCGCTAGCTTCAGAGCTAGGCACCTGGCCAACAGCTGCTGCTCTCCAGCCACCCAGCTCTGAAGGCATTACAGAAGCAAGGGTGGCAATACTGTCAACCCCCCCATAAAATAACTCCCTCCCCTCCCCCCGCAACTCCCTTTTAGGGTTTCCCTTTTGAGAAACACTGGTCTCCCCCGTGAAATCTGTATTATATAAGGTTAAAGCACACACAAGACCAGATTTTACAGTCTGTGATGCGTTTTTCATGGCTGTGATTTTGGTAGGGCTCTACCAATAAGAGATTACCTTACCCACCTTGCATCTCTATGCATTGAGACAACCTTTGGTTACATAATCTTGTACAATTTTTTTGACACCCACATGGGTTATCAGCAGGGTTGGAACCATTAGATCCAGATATTCAGATATTTGCTGACTGCAGAGGAATGGTGAGACTCGAGAATCTTGGGTTCCATTCCAACTTCTGGAAAGGAGCCGGCTCTAGTGGGTATAAATTCTTCAATCTGTTCCCCCAAGTGGGACCCTCTTCTGCCCCAGCCCTTCCAACCCACTCCTGACTTCTCTTCTCCCACTCCTTGCTCCTCATTCTGGCCCCATTCTCCTTAGCTAGCCAGTTCCAGTCTCCATTCTGCAGGCATCTCATCCCAGTCTTTTTCCAGCAAGTCCTAGTCTCACCTCTCAGAATATCCCATCCCAATCTCCTTGTCCCACCATTCCCAGTTCCATCCTGTGTATCTTCCCCATTCTCACTCCCTCCCAGTCTCTCGCCTCCAGATCTTGAAATGGAACGCAGGATTCCAGATCTCACCGTTCCTCTGCTGTCAGCAAACATCTGTGAAACCCACTGGCAAAGTCTTTCTCTACTCCTCTCTAGCGCTGGCCCACATAGAGGGTGACAACCTACTACTGCTGTCAGTTACTCCATTAGCTCAAATGGCAGAAGTCTGTGCCTCTTGATCTAAAGGTTCCAAACCTACTGATGACGCCCATGGAGTCTGTATGACGCCCATGGAGTCTGTATTTAAAAAAACAAACAAACAATAAAACCTAGGAAATTACACATACAAAACCTGTGTTCAAAATATTAAAGTTGCAAAGTCAAACCTTCAAATTGGGAAATGCCAGAAGTATGGTTGCCCAGGCAACCTGAATGTAGCCCTCTGGTACATATGAATTATGATGTCTAATTATATGATCAAAACTTTGATGATCTAATTTTTTTTGGGTTGGGGGCGGGGTGTATGTGTCCATTATATAATGCTCTTGTTTTATTCTTTGGGCAGTTGCAGGAGTCTACTCACCTATTGGCACCTGGTTTCACCCAAACAGCTCATGAGAGCGCTTTTAATACTGAAAAAAGCTCACGGGGAGCCTATATAAATTTCTACTTACTGATTTTGAAGTTTATAAATGTACAATATCTATCTCCATTTTCTACTTGCTTTACTGGCTGCTAAAATGCGATCTATACAAAAGAATAACAAATCCAGCAGCAAATCCCAACCCCTTTAAACCAGACAGTTGGCAAAGAAATTTCTCTGCCTCTTGCTTCCCCCAATATCTCAGCCCCCATCTCTCTGTCCTCTCCAAAGCTCAAGGAAATACAAATCATGATAACAATCTGGTGATATCAAATACAGTCTGTTAGGCACTATGTGCCAATGATTGTAGTTTTTTTTTCTATATGTACTAATAAACCTACCCACTTAATTAGCAAAGCGTGACCTGCACTTGTACACAGAGTTATTGATTGCACTGGGAGTGCTGTCTGTGACCTAAACAATGGACTGGTGACCTTAAGGGCCAGGCAGAGGTTTTGAGTCCACTGTCTTTTTGGTCTGTGTTTGTACATTGCCTGCCTAGCCCTGTGGGCTGCTGGTCCATGCCTAAGGCTCCTACACACTGGGGTAATTCCAGTGCCTTTGTGGTATGCCTTGACCATTGTTAAGAAGCAGTGGCTGGGCTTTATCTCACGAGGCATTGCCAGTTCAATAGCTCATCTTGAGCCTTTGCTTTTGGGGAAGGTTTTTCTGGAGTGTGTTGCAATAACTTGGATGAGTTTTGTGATGATGGTGGTCACTAGTCCACTAGGGACCACCATAGAAGCCATCAAGCTGCCATCCTATGATAAAAACGTAGGGCCACTACAAACCCAGACCAAATTCAAACCAGCATCTTAGAGCTTTGCAAAGCTTTGTGTCCCATTACTGATCCCTGCGCTCTCCAGGCCCTTTCCCTCCCACTAACCACCAGTTAGTTACTTTGAACCCTTCAGTCTCTCTAAACTAAATATTTGTTTTTCTCAGATTTCTTTTGAATCAGTGGTGGAAGAACTTCAGAAAGTGTAAGTAGCATTATGAACCTGTTATCCCTCTGCCCTAAACCTCATCCCACTTTTCCAACTCCTCTTTGCTACGTTCAGGGGTATGTTGCCTCTCCTGAACATTCCATTTTAATCCGGTGCACAAAGTTTGCATGGCTGTATGAGCTTTGAGCAACACATCAAGCTACACTAATGCTTCTGTAAATCCAGTAATAGATCTACACTAAATAGTGTAGGGGACAGGAGTCGATTGACGTAGGACTCACATTAGTTTTGCTAGCCCAGACCTTGGGGGTCTAGGCCTGTCCTGGGTCACTAGATGCTGGACCATTAGATTATTGGCTGGTTCTCCTTTAATGTGTGTGGAAGGAGTGGATTTGTATTTCTTACCCTTAAAGGTTAAGAAAAACAAAAAAAAGCAGTAAATATTTTGCTGAAGCATGTTTGCCAGAACTTGAAATCTGAAGGTAGGCATGTGGCCTACTAGGACTACTGCTACTGATTACAAACCAAACTAGGTACCTACCAACTAGGGTGACCAGACGGCAAGTGTGAAAAATCGGGACGGGGTGGGGGGTAATAGGAGCCTATATAAGAAAAAGACCCAAAAATCGGGACTGTCCCTATAAAATTGGGACATTTGGTCACCCTACTACCAACGGTGCACAGAGCTAGTTATTGCAAAAGCAAGCTTGTACCACATTGCCCTATCCTCCTCCTTCCGCTACCCTGGGTGTGTGTAGAATACCCACTTGTGTGGTTCTGATATACAGATGTACAGCACCAAGCACAGAGGGGCCTGTCTGGGGCTCTTATGGGCTACTGTGATGTTAATAATGATCACTTACGCTAGTTCAACTAGCTTGTGATGTTTCCTCTCTGTTCTGTGCTAAGAATTCGTGAGAAGGATGGAAAGATAAAATCGGTGGAAGAACTCCTGGAGGCTGAAGTCCTCAAAGTTGCAAACAAGGAGAAAACGGTTCAGGTACCTATCAGTCGTGCTGTTGCCTTTCTGTGTCTGTGCCATTAACTTCCATTTATTTGTTCTTGCCTTGTATTTAGTAGTAATAAACTTGTAGAATACGTTTTGTGGTCTGTCTCCATTGTCCAATCCTGTCTGTTTTGTCATTGAAAAGGCTTTCACACAGGAAATAGAGGCTCTGAAAGAAGAAGTAGGAAATTCCCAGCTTGAGATGGAAAAACAGGTAAAATTCCTTAGAGCTGGAAGTATGGGGCAGCCTTTGAATGGGTGCTTTGTTTACTAGCATATCTGTTCTAGTACGTCGGCTGTTTCATTGGGGCCTGTCACTGGATGAGGCCTGGTTTTGTAGGGTGAAGTTGGTTCTAGGGAAGACCCTTCACTTTGGGTTATTGGGTTTAACATTTCATGGGAATTTCGGGGTTTGTTACAAAAATTTAAAAAAAAAAAAAGTGTAAAAATCAGTGCAAAAATTAACTTCACTCTTTTCTGGGTAAATATCAGGGTTAATACTGGGGGACAGGAAAATACCCCAGTGAATAGAGAAAAGTAAGAGTACTTCTGACCTGGCTCCAGCGGGAGAGATGGTGGCCCAGGTTACCAAGCCACCATCTCTCCTGCCGAAGGGGTCCCAGAAGACGTGGGGGTGGAGAGGGCACCATCTACCCACTCTGCCTCCTTTTACCCCTTCCAGGCCCGCTCTGGAAGGAGAGATGATGGGTTAGTTACCTGATCTGCCCAGGTTACCGAGCCGCCATCTCTCCTGGAGCAGGGAAATGGGTCTCTGGGGTTCCCCTTGGGTCTACCCAGGTTACCAGAGATGACACCTTTCCTTCCAGAGCAGGGAGTCAAGTCTAGGGAGTTTATTTAGGATTTGAGCACTGATGTACATGTGTGCATACATGTACATGTGTCTTACACAGCCTTACTTTAACAGCCAGTCTCGCATTAACACTTAGACTAACTTATTTTTAACCTAAACACGTCTACCTAATGTAGTGTATTGGATTTTCTTAACATCATTAGTCTCTTTGTGTTCCTTAGTGGCCCAAAATTCAGCTGCAATTCGGTAAAAAATAGCTTTTTGTAAAACCGGGAAATTTTTTTGGTAAAAATCTCTACAAACCAAAATGAAGCCCTTGGTTATAGGGTACAAAACTATAAAGATACAGTCTAACAGACGTCTTCCTCAGTGACCCCATAACAGATACTCAGGCCTGTGCTTGCTAGTGAGAGACGTGGCGAGAACTCGTAGCTCAAAGCTCTGCGCAGTTAGTTCCAGCAGTTTCACACCTTCGTTTTGTAGAGCCCTGGCACCCTCTAGTGCCTCCAGTGTTCTGTTCCCTTTGACTACAAACAGTGAAGGCGCTTCCTCTTACTGTCCTGCGTCAGCTGCTCCACCAGCTCAAAGCTACTGGGTCAAAATGGTATTTTCCTCCTGTCAAATCCTATCCATCCCCTCTAAAGCTAGAAGGCCTGTGCTCTTGGCATTTCTGTTCTCCAGGTATACACGCCAGCCATTCTTTTCCCTTAGCCAGTAGTTGAAAACAACTCTTTGCAGAGTGAGTTTTCACTCCATCCATGAGGAGCAAAGAGGTAAAAAAAATATCCGATGTCCTAGTTTATCTAGTGTCCCAAACAATGGGTCTACTGTCCCTATTTAGGATACTGTTGTCCAGGCAGTCTTCTCTATTCTGCTGTCAGGAAGTTGCTTGATATTTTGCCTATACTTTACTTTTCTTGATTTCACCCCATTCTTCCTAGTTCTTCCTAGTTATACCTCGATGCACTACCCTTACTCTTACCTCTCGTCTATGCTCATCCCCTTCAAATATTTAGAGCAGTGGTTCTCAAACGTTTGTCTTGGTGACCCCTTTCACACAGCAAGACTGAGTGCAACCCCCCCTTATAAATTAAAAACACATTTTTTAAATTACACTGTTATAAATGCTATAGGCGAAGCAGTGA
Organism: Malaclemys terrapin pileata; assembly: GCF_027887155.1. NCBI lineage: Eukaryota > Metazoa > Chordata > Testudines > Emydidae > Malaclemys > Malaclemys terrapin. Next base: position 143,753,674 of record NC_071508.1, on the reverse strand, counting down.
TGGGTGGTGAAGGCTGATAGCTCATGACCCCCACGTAACCACCTGATGGGTCACCACCTCATTTGAGAACCCCTGATTTAGAGGTTGTTCGTCAAAGTTATACATCATTTTTCTGTCTAATCTTTTCTCCTAAAGCAATCCCTCCTGGTCTTGATGTTTGCTCTGCTTTTTTCCCTTAATTCTCTGGTAGCGTGCCCAGAATTGAACACAATATGCAGCTGCAGTCTCATGAGAGCTAGATAGGACACCACCTCCTTGAAGTGCTGCTCTGGGAGGTGAGAGCTGTGCTCGTGCAGTGCATTGTGGGAGACTTTGTGAAACCACCAGGGCACTGTGGAGTGTTAGCAGAGCGCTAGTTGAACCCGTTTGGCTAGTCAGTCCACACTGGCACCAAAATGACTGAGGACCCAACACTGTCTAGCTCTGATGCGTAGTCTGCTCTAAATGGTAACTAGTTCCCCTGTAAACTGTTCGACACACCTGCGGGTATGGACATGAGGTGTTTTTATAGTGGAACAAACATTACTTCGCATGATGCATTTCTCTGCTGTAGCCAAGGCCTTGGAAATAATTCAGGTTTTAGTGCTGCACTGGAGCAGGGTACTACCTACTGGAGTTAATGGGCTTTGAGCTATTGTGATTCCTGCCAGGTCTCTTGCTAGGAGTATGGACCGTAGGCTTATAGTCTGCTGTTTTGATATAGAATTCAAATGAAAAAATATTCCAGGTAAGCTTTGTCTCTCCCTTTCATCCACCCACAAAAATTAAATACTCCATTTGGCATCCTTCTTTGAACAGAGACGTAAGGGGGCACTGGCAGTCTGGAAATCCTATTTAAAAAACTCTTGTGTTCAGATCTAAATTAATAAAAGAGATCATCTGTTTTGAACTTCATTCAGGGTGGCTAGAGGCACAAAACAGATGTCTTTAGGGTCCGTTTATGTCTCTGGTTCTCGTACATTGGCCCAGTGCTGGAGTGCTGCTATTTCTGACACTGCAGGGAGTGTGCTAAATCATTATGAAAGGTGTGTAAATGATAACATTCAGTTTTGTAACGCTTTCCTCCAGACCTAAACTACTACGGTAGACAGTGACTCTTTTCACAATCTCTGATGGCCTTGTTTTCCCATTCTTCCTCCCCAAACTAATTTTAATAGTTGTCCGTTTACGTAGCTGTATATACTGGACTTTGATGTGGATAGCTCAGTCTTATAGGAGTGATTTTAAGTACCAAATGTTTGTCTTTAGGTATCGATCACTTCACAAGTCAAGGACCTTCAGAACCTGTAAGTACTGTTACTATAACGGAAGCATATAATCTGCTCTATGGCATCCTTCTTCACATTTTGTTTTAAGAACATTTCAACTTCTCTGATCTCCATTCTGTGTGAAATGAGCAAGTAGTATTAGTGGACAAGCATCCTTCTTACGAATGCCATTGCCATAGCGGGGCTATTTGCTGAAATCGCCGAGCGGTTTGTCAGGTGTTCAGTGGGCATAGAGACCCAACTACTTGACAGGTGCTACATCCAAGTCAGAGTTGAGAAACGCTGGCAGGGCAATGTGGGACGTTTACACTGGTCTCCTTTCTGTACTTGTGTGGAAAAATACGACTTGGATCTCCATGACTATCCATTCAGCGCCTTTCATGTGGAGCGGGGGGAAATATCTTGAGACAAGGGGAAATGTGTATGGAATCACTGCAATGTAGATGGGTGCAGAATTTCAGTCCACTTTGATTTAATGAGCTGTAGCATTGATCAAGTGTGCCTTTCAAGCTCCCTGCAAAAGCAGAGTGAAATGGAAGTGTTCATACTCCTGTTCAGCTGGCATAAACTGCAGCGGAGCCTTTGATCATGCAGCCTGCTCTTGTTTGTTACGCACTCGCTGCAAAGTTTGTTTGTTTTTTTCAAATGGATAAAACACTTTTTTGTGCATAATGATACAGGTTGAAGGGAAAGGAAGAACAGATGAAAACTGTGGAGGCCTTATTGGAAGAGAAGGAGAAAGATATTGCTAAGAAAGGAGAATCGTTGCAGGTAAACTTTTTTTTTATTGTCCAGCAAAGTGTTTGATGCAATAACTATGAATATAGAATTTACAGACACTTAAATCTTTTTCTATCCAAAGAGTCAACAAGATACAATTACCCACTTAACCCGGAAGGTTCAGGAACTAGAGCAACAGAACTTGGAACAGCTACAGCAGGTATGGATTCCCGAGCAGAATGGTCTGGCGACGTCTTTGGGTTTTTGTAAAGGCATGGGCCATCCCCGGTACAGCATTGTGGGTGCACCCTGCCTTCCTGCCCCATCAGGGGAAGTTAACAGATTCACTTTCACAGGGCAAGGAGGAGCCAACACACATTAACAAAATAGCATTTCTCCTTTTACTAAGGTTTCAGGACCGTAGCAAGTACCGTACACAGTTCGTAGGGTCCTCACCTCACCTGGGTCAGAACTCCCAACTTAGTCTAAAGAACAAAGCCTCTGGTTAGGTTAAGTCTTTTAGGGCCTGAGGAAAACCACCATCACCTGCTGCTGCCTGCATGGCTTCTAGTTCCAATACACTTCCCTCTCTCTAGTTCAGCTTCTTGTTCCTGTTGAAATAGCCAGCCCTAGGATGGGGCAGGGCCTCCTTGTTTACACCCCAGTCTGACCCGTCACGCTTCTGAATTGGACAAATGCTTTTTGCTTCTACTTATGGCCCATTTGAAAGGACAGGCCCTGGTTTAATTTAGTGATTTTAAACCTATTTAGGACTTGTATACACTTGAAAGTTAATTTTGTATTAAGGTAGAGTGAATTGATAGTGCAATATCTATTCTGGAATAACTCCATATGTAGACAAGCCCTTGGTTAAACCAGTGCAGAAGGCTGTGTGGACATGCTTATTTCGATTTGCAATGGCTTGTCGTGGTTTAGCTTGAGTTGATTAAGACAAGGCTAAAGTTGCAAAAATAGCAAAAATGGAGGGGGTTTCTTACCAATAGTGGCGGTAGCAGTGATCTGAAGCCTTTGAAGTTTGTGGACTTTATCACATGTTTCTGCTTTTTGGCCCCTTGAGGCTGAACTGAAGTGGTGTGCACGTCTTGGAGTTCTTTGTGCAGACCACATGGTAATTGTAGCTAGTGCAGACTGCCCGTCTTTCAGTGTCTCAGACTGATGTGAGCGTGACATAGACACAAGACAGAGCATCCATCTCCCGGGGGCACTTAAAGCCCTGGCCTGGAATCTAAAAGTGCCTCTCCCTTTTGATTTATCACAGAAGTTGTGATGGGCTGGGGTTTTGCTCTTTGTTCCCTGCATGGGGCACCAAAGGGCTGGCATGCAGCATGCTCTCAAGGTAGGTTGCTGCTGCATGAATTAACTCTGCAGTGCTGAAATTTGGTTCATTTTTCTGAGGGCAAGAGGTGGTGCCAAACACACACACTCTGTCTTAAGTCAGTCCTGTAGCCAGGGAGTAATTTATCCCACTGGTGGCTGGAGGTGGTAGAGGCTGGTTGAGTTAGATTTGTGCCAGTTGGCATCAGTTTTGTGGGGTTTTTTTTGTTTGTTTGTTTGTTTAAAATTTGGGGTCATGTGGTTTTTGGAGCAATATAAATGTTTAAACTCTATTGACCTAAAAACCTTTGGTCTTTCCTAGAAAAGTGACACTTCATTCTCTGTAGTTCCCTTTGTGAAGTGCTTTGAGATCTACTGATGAAAAGTGCTATATAAGAACTAGGTATCATTATTCTGACTGATGTAGATGTTCACTGTTAAACTGAAGGTGTTTACTGTGCTGTCAGTATGGGTCTGAATGTTTCTGTTTGATAGGTATCTGCTGTGTCACAAGTCCAGGATCTGGAGATCTTGTAAGTATGCCTAGCAGCTTCTCAAGTGTCCTCTTCTGTGCTTTCTGGTCTCTGTGCTGTGATTTATCTTAAATTGAAATGTGTGGGACTTCATTGTGGGAATTGTTATGTGCTTTGGTGTAATAAGCTTTAGTGCTGATGGAAGTGCAGCAGCTTGACTAAATACTAATGCGCATACACAGAGCAAAAGGAAGTGATCATAGAGACTTCTTTAATTTCACTAGAATTTTAACACATGCCTAGTAGCTCTTATGTGTTCAGCACTCTCGGTATTCTGTTCTCTCCCCATCTACCTTGACATTAAGCATATGTTTGACAAAGTGGCCAGGGTCTATACAGCATCGAAGGGTACGTCTGCCTGGCCCCTGGCAGCAAGCCTTCAAGTGCAGGTTGACCGGCTTGGGCTTGCGGTACCGTGCTAAAAATAGCTGTGTCCACGGTACTTTTAAATTGGACCTTGGGTTCTGAGATCCATTTGCTACTACGGGCTGTTTAGAAGTACCCACTCAGGCAGCAACCAACTAAACAACAAGAGATACAGATGGTTAATTTACCTCCACAGGTATCAGAGGGGTAGCCGTGTTAGTCTGGATCTGTAAAAGCAGCAAAGAGTCCTGTGGTACCTAACAGAAGTATTGGCGCAGGCGTCTGACGAAGTGGGTATTCACCCACAAAAGCTTATGCTCCAATACTTCTGTAAGTCTATAAGGTGCCATAGGACTCTTTGTCGCTTTTTACCTCCACAGGACTTCTGAAGCACTCTACCACTTGATTTGTAAAGTTACATTTTCCATTGTCTTTTTGCTTTCATGCTAACAGATAGTGTTGTCACACTAACGAACATTAAGAGAGATAAGGATGCGCGTATTTGGTGTTTCATAAGAGAGTTGCTTTAAACATCTTTAGATTCCGATAGCTTAGTGTGCTTCTCAGAGAGACAATTCATAGATTATATAGCCAGAAGGGACCACTGTGAACATCTAGTCCACCCGCCTATAACACAGGCCCGTATTGACAGTGATGGAGAATCCACCACAACGTTTGGTAATGTCCCACGCCTGTTCAGCCCAATAAAAGAGAGATGGAATCGCCTTCCACGGTCTTGAAACATTGTCCCTGGCCATGTGCCTCAGGTGACATTCTAGCTACTTCCAGGCCAAACCTGGGATTCCAGGTTGAAATCACAGAAGCCAGGTTTAATTCTTCTAGGGAGCTAGCTGGAGGGGGATTTGTAACCTTTCCCCTGTTTCTGGTTTGAATGTTATGTACGTTGATGGTGACTAAATGAATTTGCTGTTAAGTGACATGTGAAAATGACTCAATAACTTCAGGCCAGTTCTTAGTAGGCAGGTATCTGCTGGTGCTATTTTTGTCTTTCTTGGCACAGAGATCATAGATTGCTTGTATGTGGAGACTACTTCGTGCTGTGGTGGTCCCTGCGGATTGACCTTGCTTGGCAGCATCTTATGTCATGTATATGCTGTAAATGTACAGGCTTAATTTCTTGACTGTTGTGAAGCTAGCCCTCTCTAGAGCATCAAACTCTCTGATCCAGAGTGATGCTTATTTTTTAATCAATGCACTTTTTGATTTCCTGAATGAACATCACAGATTGAAAGAGAAAGAAGAAGAGGTGAAGAAGATGGAGGCTGTGTTAGAAGAAAGGGGGAGAGAAATTACAAACAAAGGAAAACAGTTACAGGTGAGATGTTAATGGGGAATAAGCATCCTATGCGCTAGTGTCCTGGGTGGTAAACAGGAGTGTACGGGTGTGAAGATAATGTCATTGCTTCTCTTTATTTATACAGGAGGCACAAAAAGAAAACGACTTGTTTAAAGTGCAAATCCAAGAATTAAAGCAAGAGACTCGTAAGCAGGTATGGCTCCCACTTTGACTGTGTTAACTGACATTGATGGGGCTCATTGCCATGAGTATGCACAGCAGGCTAATGCCCATTCTTTATCAGCTGCCCCAATCCTGGAACAATTTAAAGACACATTAAGGGAATTTGTAACTGTTTCCCAGTTGCTGGATATCTGGTGCCTCTGTCCCTACTCTCCTCCTTATTTTGTGGGTCTGCATCCGTGCTGCAGTCTTGATTACCCCGCCACATTGCTCCCCTGCTTCGCATTCACTCCCCTTCAGGCCACGTGTTGCAGTCACCAACCTTCTGGCCAAAAAAGACTGGACAGGAGGCTGCTAATGTTGCTGCTTGATCTGGCAGGGAGCAAAGCAAGGCATCGCCTCGACAGCACTCCCAGCTACTGTTAATCCGTTTTAATGTATTTCTGATCTGTTTGTAGGCGTCTCTGGCCGTCCAAAGCGACGAGCTGCTGCAAGTGTAAGTATTGCTGGTAATTGTTTTTTAATACACGTGACTTCCATTATTGCACTGAAAACTTGTACCTACTACAAACCAAATGGTTTTCAAAAGCATCAGGCATGCGAGTGAGAAATGACCGTAATAAGTTAGGTGTCTGGTAAATTGGAGCTTCACAGATGTAACTCTCTGAATCGCAATCACTAGCTCAGGGGTTCTGCAAACCCTGAATCTCTCCTATTCTACGTTGAGGGCACAGTGGAAGCAAGCCATTTCTTAGAGCTTAAATTTAAATACGCTCAAGGTTAATGGGCTAGCCTTAGCCTTCTGATGGCTGAGATGAAAATTCATTTAAGGTTCCAAGCAAAGTGAATGTTTAGATCTTTGCTTCCCAGTGAATTCTTGTGCGTGTCATGAAATTGCCTGGCTGGCCTAAATATCATCTTGAGGAAAAGCTCAGGGATGACAGGGTATTACAAGCTAGAAGTGAAGCATGCCGAAAGAATTGTGTTAAAGGTTACGCAGTGCTTGCTTACAATGTGTGTAATGGTCTCTTGCGCTCGTTCTCATGCATTAAAATGTGCCACGTTTTTTTTCTCTGCTTGGTTTACAATCACTTAAATACTGCTGAATACCTCGCACTGGGTTCTACGGATCCAGGCAGACATGCTCCCTACTCCAGAGAGCCTGCAATCTAAAATAGACAGGAAGTAAAACATCCCTTGCGGAAGCGGAGGGAGTAGATAACTAAGGGTGAGCTGTTGAAAAGGGTTTCTGGAAGAAATGGGTTTTGAGGAGTGATTTGAAGAAAGGAGTCTGGCAGGCAATGAGAGAGGGGTGCTGGCCCAAAGAGAGGGGCAATCTGATTAAGTGCTTGGGGGAGGGGAGAGCGGGGGGAGGGGGACTAAAATGAGCAGTAAGACAAAAGCATTGGAAGCAAGAGGAGGACTATGAACAAAGAGGTAATGGCACAATCATGCAGGATCTTTCAGATGAGGACTAGGTGTTGGAAATTGCGCACTTGTTCAATGAGTACTGCATGATCGTGACTCTGTGCAAGATGGGTGGATCTCTCCAAAACTGCCCCGTTTTGCATGCAGACTACATTAATCTGCCTTCGCTACAAGCAAAGTGGGAGAAGGAGAAAATCTCAATCTTTCACTCTAAGTATCTTGCATGTGAAGATTTGTGACCGACTGTTCTGCTAATTCAGTATTGCAGGGAAAGAGACCGAAATCACCAGTCTGCGAAATGAGCTAGGCTCCCTGAAAAATGCTGTTGAACAACAGAGGAAAAAGAACAATGTAAGTAAATTCTTCAAAAACTCAAGGGGTAGTTCTGTGTGCGTAACACTAAACAGTGCCCGATATTCTGCTGCCATGAAAACAAGCCCTGTTCTATAGCCCTGTACCAGCTTGTGTGCTCACTTCAGTTCTCCCTTGGGAACAGCTACCCTAAGAATCTCTTAGTTTGCCAAACACTTGAGTTTTGCTATTAAATCTTTGTACGTTCTCTTAACCCCTGGGGAAGGGGAAATTGCTGGAGAGCAAGATCTAACGGCATTCTCATAAACTTAAATTGAATGTGGTTAACCGTACTGTCAAACTTAGAGTCTCACTGGGGAAAAAGATGGTTGCCTGTTATCTGATTTGTGTGTTGGACAGCACAGAGAAATAATACCATCGTGACTCAAATCTGGCTTCCCCCGTTTCTAAAAATGTATAATCCCAGTTCTTACAGTGAAAAGTGAAGGGGCGCAAGTGTCCCTTCTACTGCAGCCATGGCAGTGCTCCGATCATCAGCTGATGGGCGAAACAAAGCGATGCTTGCACTCATCTCTTCTCACACATTAACCTACTGCATTGCTTCCACAACATGCGTAATCTGTGCCAGGCTGGATACCAGGAGTCTGGAGCCCATGGATGTTATGGGTGTCTTAATAGGAGAAAATGAATATATAAACATTGACAAATCCAACAGATCAAACCTATTTATAAAGCAAAATAGCGTGTAAGAATCTCTAATGCACATGAGTCAAGAAAATTCTGGCTGCCTGATGTGAAGGGGACACCTGTAATACAAGAAAATGCCAAGAAAAGAACTTGCTAGCTTGTCTGTGGTGAGCAGCAACATAGCTTCAAAGCAAAACCAGAAATGGTGGGGAGTTGACCAATGAACATGTGTTCTCAAAGAACAGTTAGCATGGGACAGTAAATTGACCATGTCTCTTGTATTCCTGGCTCATATTCTGTGGAATGCCAGATGTACGTGCCCCTTCACTGCACACGCAACTCCAGTTAAGGCTAATCAGAGACCATGCCTTTAGGTTCACGCCACTCCACAATTTCTCTGGGACGTGCTTGCTCTTCTGTAACAACTACATTGTGGTTGGGATACTCAGGCGACAGAAGGGGTGATGCAGAAATGTTGAATGTATGTTTGGATGTCACGCTTTTTGTTTAGTAACTAAAAATGCAGTGGTCTAATCGGTAGCTTGCCAAGGACTTACTGTTAGTTTTGAAGGCTGGAAAAGGCAAGTTCCCAAGTACCAGCGGTCTTTCTTCCCAACTCAGCAACCCTTTCCAGATAATGGCGGTGCAATATTTTATCTTCAAATTGAGTTAACTAATTACCTCGGACTCCAAACTGTGAAATATGATCTATCTTGTGGAGAACATGTTTGACGACCTTGCCAAGAAAGAAGTAGGAGCACAGCAAATTACTGTGTCGTTCACAGGCAGATTGGGAATGTGCTCATCACTCTGGCAAAACTCCCAAATTAAAGGGGATGGGTTAGAAATGACGCTGGGGGTCTCTTTAATTCCATATAGTGAGGATGAGTTTTGTGTAATAATGCAAATCAAGGCCCTGATCCCAGGTTTGGGTGCAAGGATCAACCTGCCGGGATCCTATCGCAGGATTGGGATTTAAGCAGATACACTTCCATGTGTATTTAGGGTCCTTCTAGGTTAGGCAAATCCACATGCCTAAGCTTCGTTTTGTAATCCGTGGTTTGGTGTCTATGTTCCTCACTTCTGAGTACTTTCCTCTTTCCTCTCACAAGTGCAGTCAAAGTGCAGGGTTGTTAGCCCGATAATAATATGCTTGTAGTACACTAACAATGGGGACAATTCTGAGTACATGGGTGGGTGTACGTGTGGGAAATTGGCATTTTTCTTTCTTCATTCAAACTCTAACATCACACTTGTTTTTGCTAGTGTACGTCATCTTATTCAGCAAAATCATCTTGCAGTAACCAGCATTTAAATGCAAATTACTGAGTGTAATACAAAGTATACCTCTGAAGGAAAAGCAGAAACAGTTTGAATATTGGATGAACTGAAATCATTCTTTCTAAAAATGATTAGGACCTTCGGGAGAAAAACTGGAAAGCAATGGAAGCATTGGCATCAACTGAAAAATTGCTGCAGGACAAAGCGAACAAGACTGCCAAGGTTGTAATGTTAACTGGTAGAAACAATGCATTAAACTAGAAACAAATCTGCAGCTAGTTTTTTAATTCAAATTGAAGCATTTAACTTTTACTGCAATTTACATAGTCTGTTCTGAATGAGCTTTCATATACTTTCACCTCTGCTTCTACCTGTCGTCTTAAATTACTTTTATTTTTCTTAATTTGTGGGCATGCTGATTTGTTTTTGTTTGCATAATTGTTAGAATCATTGTCCTTGTGATGAACTGTCGAAAGCCAGACCCTAACCCTTACGCCTGAACTGCTTTCAGTGGTCAGTGGTGTTTCTTTTTGGTGTCAGGCTGAATGCGCTTATTGCCTAATGAATAGGAACAACTGGATTATTTTAAAAAACCTTGATACAAATCGTGCCCCCCAATTTAGTGGGCATTGATATTCCTGAAAGAATGGGAACCTCAAACTCCCACTGAAACACATGTTCAGAGTGAAATCCTGGAATTGTGAATGGGTTGTTCTGAAAGGAAACGTGGACTGAAAGTCCTGAAATGTCAAAATAGAAGAAGTGCTGCTGCTTTAGTGTGTTTGGAGGGAGGGTCAGCTAGCCGGAGGAAGGGGGAAATAGGACTGAATCTCAAGGTTGTTTCAAAAGAACGCTGCATGCTCTTAGCTCAGCCCAGCATTCTGAGAAATAAGCGTACGTAGCTGCTTCTCGCTACATTTAATTGCTCTTTCTTAATCTGAAGATTTTTGATGAAACTGGTGTTTGCTTCTTTCGGTGAAGCCTATATTGCTGAAAGCTAACATTAAATTTAACCGCGTAGCTTTACGGCCTCGTGTCTCTCCCATCTGTCTCTGACACTGGATCCCAAACTACTAAGGATGCAGATGTCACTTTCGGCTGAGTAACTGCAGAATAGGAGGCTCAGTAATGTATAAGTCAAATTTAAAAAAAAAAAAAAAGAAATTGTATTAGTGAGGAATGCTTCCCTGGAGCACAGTTGGTACAGCTTGCCTTGTTTCAAAATAAATTCAAAGATCCTGAATAAAGAGGAGTGCGTTAACTGACTGGCAAAAAGTCCATACAAACCCATCTATTACAAATACGGTAACCAAACATTTCATAGGTGGTCCTGTTTAATATTAAGGTGCCCTAAAATACTACTATGTTTTGTCATTGGGCTCATATTGCCACAAATTGTAGAACACATACAGAAAAGGCAAAGGAAACGTATAGAATCTCACCCAGCTCTAATAATTTTCCATTTCATCCAGGGCTCTGAGAGAGATGGCGGAAGGGAGGAGCTACCTGTTAAGTATAGTAAAATAAAATCTAGAAAAGATAGCATTGCTTTCTTGGCCTGGTTCAAATGTGCATTAACACAGTTTCCTCTTTGCCTTTATTTTTTTTTTTAAAATCACCCCAACAAAACCCCCTAATTTATAATTAAAGTTGATCAGAACCAATGTGGGTTCTTTCTACAGTCCAATTCCTAATTTTTTATTATTAAAATATCACTTAATTTTTATTACTGATTTGAAGTGTCTACATAATCTGAGCATAAGCTTTCGTTGGCTACAGCCCACCACGGAAGCTTATGCTCAAATAAATGTGTTAGTCTCTAAGGTGCCACAAGGACTCCTGTTCTTTTTTGCGGATACAGACTAACACGGCTGCTACTCTGAAACCATACATAATCTGAGGATGCGTTTTCTCTGCACAGTGTAGTCCATGTTCTGACAGGGTGACTGTGCGCTCCTATAAAATTCCATAGGAATGCTTTAGATTGGTGCAGAATGTTATGCAAACAACCCAAAATCGGAAACAATGTGAAGGCCAAGTTCTAAAGCAATTCAGTTTCAGAAAAATTTTGGCCATATTTGAAATAATGGAGCCTGTGTTAGTCTAAAACTAAGCCCTGGCTTAGATGTGCGATTTGAGGCCTAGAAAAGGATATTGCCATGTCTATGAAATGTATTACTTGCTTCATGAGACCCTCTGTCTCTCTCTCAATGCAGGAAAGGCAGCAATACTTGGAGACTGCGGAGATGGAAACTAGAGAATTGCTGCAGAAACTGTTCCCCAAGGTGTCTCTTCCTTCCAACTTGGTAAGATAAGCTCCAGTACACTGGGTTATAATGTCTGTATGTGTATTCCATTGCATCGAACCTGTCCTACTCTTTACGTACCCTGCCAGCTGGACACATGGTGCACACAGCTAGTCTGCAAAAAAAAATGATCATATTACTGTTGCCTCATGCTGCCTCCCCAGAATCTGTGTCAGCCACCTGTTCTGTCTTGACATTTGCCAAGATTGCAAACTTTTTAAGGCAGGTACTTGTCTACTGCCTGGCACAGTGGGCCTCAATATCTGACTGCAGCCTTTTTAGGCTCTGCTACAATATAAATCATTACTGTCCTGACTTCCCACATGGGCTGAGCATTCCCCTCAACTCCCATTAACAGACCTTTTTTAGGCTGTTTCTAAAGTAGTTTTATAACCAGTGAAGAAACTGGTTTGAGTCCAGAATGTCTTCAAAGGTACGAAAAAGTAGTGTGCTTGATTCTGAGAGTTAACCTCAGTGCGTTGAGAGGGAGAGGAATTGAGGCTACAAAGCATGGGGCTCTATTTTGTTTTAAAATCTTAGGAATATTTAAAATAAACACTTAACACAGAGAGGTGCTGACTTTCTCCTGTGCTGGGGATTGCTTGACCCCCCGCTCTGCCCTAGGCCCCACCCACACTCCACCCCTTCCCCCAAAGCTCCACCCTGCCTCTTCCTATCCCCGCTCTGCCCCGGCTCTTTCCACCATGTTCTGCACCCTCCCCAGAGTGCACATGGCCCTGAACAACTGATCGCGGCGGGTGGGAGGCGCTGGTGGGGTGAGGTGCTGATCGGTGGGCCGCTGGCAAGGGAGAGGTGCTGATTGGGGAGGCTTCTGATGGATGAAGGCACCCACCATTCCAGCCCCGGAGCACCAACAGAGTTGGTGCCTATGCTCTTACGTAGCCACCTTCCTGGTGAGGTCTTTGCGTCCGTGTGGCAATAGCCAGTTTCATGTACAAGTATCAGGGGGTAGCCGTGTTAGTCTGTATCCACAAAAACAACGAGAAGTCTGGTGGCACCTTAAAGACCAACAGATTTATTTGGGCATAAGCTTTCGTGGGTAAAAACAAGGCCAATTCAATCAGTAATTCAATAATTGGACACCACCTCATCAATTATTGAGTGAACCACATCCATCCTGATTGAATTAGCCTCGTCATCACTGGTTCTCCACTTGTAAGGTAACTCCCTTCTCTTCATGTGCCAGTATATTTTTGCTTGTATCTGTAATTTTCACGCCATGCATCTGAAGAAGTGGGTTTTACCCACGAAAGCTTATGCCCAAATAAATCTGTTAGTCTTTAAGGTGCCCCCGGACTACTCGTAGTTTCATGTACAGGGATCTTGAGAAATGATGCTCTCCAGGTCCTCAGAAATACCTGTTTGAACATCCTAGCATCTACAGCTGACATAAATACACAAGTTTTTAGTCTCTACTCCTTTGGAAACTACCACTTTGAAATGTGTCACTCCCTCTGGGACTCTAATTGTCAGGTTTGTTTGTGCACAAAACTGACTGTGCAGCTCCTGCAGATAGGAGCTATGCATTAGATTCCCACACTGAGAGCTGAAAATCCACACCATAATTTCAGGTAGGAAACAAGTGTTTCTAAAATAAGCTCCCTGTTCAGATTTTGAATTGTGGATAGTTTTAATTACATGCATTTTTCCCCACAGAGTCACAGTGAATGGATACATGGGTTTGAAAAGACGGCAAGAGAATATTTACTAGAGGCCTCAGGGTCAGAGGAGGTTAAGGTCAGTACAAATAGCGTAAGGTACCCTGTGTGTAGCACAGATCTGTTTAAACTTGTGAATTGCTTATGAGGTTCTAATCAGATAACAGGCTGCGTAAAAATTGACATCCGTAATGATATTAACAAACCAGCTATAATTAAGGGATCTGAGCAATTTGTAAACAGGCGAACAAAATCTTGTGAAATTGTGAGAGCAACACTACGTAGTGATGTAAAAAGAACTGGTGGTTCTTTTGAGAACTTGTCCATGTGGATTCCATTATTGGAGCATACGCGCCACCTGCGTGCGAGATTCTTTTGGTCATCGGTGTCTGTTCAGGCCGCACCTGCACCCTAGGTCTCCTCGTACCCCACTCACCTGAATGTGTGATGGGTGGAGTGGGCCCAACTGTCCCTCATTTCCTTCTTGCCCCCTGTGGCAAGGAGACTGAATCCCAGCAGTGTCTGCCTGCTTTTCTGAGCTACTGTTAATTAGTGCAATCTTCTGGACCCTGTATTGGTGAAGGAGTCGAGTGATAGTTGGGTCCTTTATGCCCTGGCGTGGGGGCTGGGGGTGTGAGAGGCGATCTAGGTGTAGGTGCGGCTCCAATGGACACTGCTGGCCAAAAGAATCTGATTTCACACACGGGACTTGGAATCTGTGCGGACAGCAAGCCTCGGAGGGTCACATTGACTGAACAGCAGGTTAACCATTCTTTAGTGGCTTCCAGTTAAACTTCCCCTCCCCCTCCACTGCTGCTGCAGTGTCGTGACATTAATAAACATTGAGTCTCGCTGTCGGTAATGTGCTGAAACACAGCACCAGCTGTTACTCATCCTCTGTTTTTAGAGAAAACTGCTCACGTTTATAGTTCTTGATTAACTTAAGTCAGACATCTACAAAACACTTCATTATAACCCAGTGTACTGGAACACTTTATGCAGCGTGCAGTTGCATGCTGCTAAAACCAGCATTCGTTTATATGCCCGGCACAGCATTCCCAGACTCCGTGGTCTTAGATCTGTACTATTAGAGCACGTGAGGCTTACCTCTTGTTTTCAATAGCACCACACTCTTTTATAATTACAAAGGTTAAAGACACATAGGAAGAACCTTAGTTGAATGTTGTACCTGATGTCATTTGAAGATTCCCCTTTCCATGCTGTTGCAGAATGAAGTCCTGTAACTGTGTATAACCTAGGGCTTGATAGTTCCATTAAGATGATTAATTATAGAACATAAATGTGTGTCAATTGATGTAAAATCTGTGGGATTTCTCTTCCCCCTCCCTCTTCCTCCCCCCATCCCCCCCCATAGGCTATGGAGCAGAAGCTGAAGGAGGCTGAGGAAATGCATATAATGTTACAGCTGGAGTGTGAGAAGTACAAGGCCGTCCTTGCAGAGACGGTAGGGAACCATGTCACTTTCACCCAATGACACTGCAAACTGCCAGTCTTCCTATTAACTTCCTATGAAATTAACTAAAATTCTGTGTTAGGAGGGGATTTTACAAAGACTACAGAGGAGTGTGGAAGAGGAGGAGAGCAAATGGAAAATAAAAATTGAAGAGTCCCAGAACGAACTTAGACAGGTATTTATAAAGATCTGTCTCCTGAGCCTTTTTTCATTTCTTTTGGATATTTTGTGTGTGGTTCAGACTAACACTAGAATATTTTGCAAACCTCATTTGTTAGGTGACTTCCTAACCACTGTTTATATGTAACATTAGGTCAGTCTGTAATCCGTGTAATAAAATACAGTGAGAGATACTGGGTAACATCAAGGGCTTGCCTTGACGCATTGTGATACTGTGTGTAAGACCATCCCTGCTTTGGAGAGAGACCTCTACACACTTAAGGCAGTACAAAGTGCCTTAGATTTATGGGGCAGTTCCTTACAGTAATAAGAACAAACAAAGAAAATAAATATTGTTGCCTTTTATCCCAAAGGAACTCAAATTATTTTACAAAGTACATGTACAACTGCAGTGAACTTTTTTTCACTGCTGCTGTGATGCAGCTGTTTCTGGGGTGGCCGCTGTTTAATAGTGCACAGAAACATGGCATAGCAGATAGGACAGGAAGTTGAGAATGCTGTATCTAACACATTCCAAGTGTCCAACTGACATGCCCTAGAGTCTGAATTCTTCTGCCCCAGTAAATCACTGTCCATACTACTTTCAGTCTTCTATTTCTCACTGGCAATTCGGATTATGAAGACAATGATCCATCAGTGTATACAGAGCTGGGTGGTTGTGTCAAGGTTTAGCAACAGTCAATTCATAACCATTTCTCTGAAGCTGTTAAAACATGACTGAAAAATCAGCTGCAAGCTTCCTTCCTTTAGAAAAGGATCCATTTATAGCACAAGCAGCAGAAAAGAGGCTTGTAACTCTTACACGCTTCCTTCCCTGCCCCAGAATTAAAATAGGTCAAACCAATTTTTCAAAAAAAAAAATTCTTTCTAAACTACTTCTAGGCTGAGGCCTTGGCTACACTTGCGGATTCACAGCGCTGCACGCTCTCTTGCAGCGCTGCAGTTACTCCACCTCTTCGAGGGGAATAGCTTGCAGCGCTGCGAGAGAGCGTGCAGCGCTGCACTCATTGCGCTCGGGGGGTGTTTTTTCACACCCCTGAGCGCAGCAAGTGCAGCGCTGTGAATTGCCAGGGTAGCCAAGGCCTGAGAATTTGAAACTCAGGGTAGCAACCTGGAGCAAATGTGTGGAGCTGAATTATAAACCTCTTGTTTGAGAGATTTGTAACAGGCTGACGTGTCTTTAACTATAGATGCACTACCATCTGTTGTCATAATACAGATTTTATATATGGCTAAATCTGCTGGGTTTAGCTATTTATAGTTTTGTGAATGGACACCATCTTCCCTATTAAGCAAACATGAAGGACATTTTCCTTAGTATGAATAATAGAGGGCTGGTTTAGTACTTGTCTAATGAGTCTTTTGTTTGTGATCTAAATATCTCAGGCAGAGGATTCCTTGTATTGTGATGCGGAGGGGAGGTGGTATGTGAGAGAGTGGGAGGGTAGGCCCCTTAATATACCCAAGACTTGGACTGTTTTACAAAATGTTTACTGTACCAAGATACTGTTTTTAGATGAATTACTGTGGCTCTGATAGATCTCTGATAACCTTAAATTGTGTATTCGTCTGTATTGAAAACTGCAGATGCGCTCTTCAGTCGGTTCATTGGAGCATGAAATTGAGAGATTAAAGGAAGAAATCAAAGAAGCCGAAACTGTACGTTTAAATAGTTTATCCTTTTGAAGCTTTCCTTTCGATAATATCTAAAACTTAAGTCACTTCTTAAATTTGAAACCTTTTTGGGAACTATTTAATGCAAGTAGAACAGTTTTGTACTGTCGATTGACGCTGCATTGCAGATTCAGCTCTAAAACCTTTTGGCGAAGATTTTGAAAAAGTGGGTGCCTGAAGTTTGGCTCCTAAGACTAGAGTTAGGTGCCTCCATAAATGGCCT
This sequence comes from Malaclemys terrapin pileata, assembly GCF_027887155.1. Lineage (NCBI taxonomy): Eukaryota > Metazoa > Chordata > Testudines > Emydidae > Malaclemys > Malaclemys terrapin. The sequence continues at coordinate 143,736,728 of NC_071508.1, read as the reverse complement.
GATTTCCATAAGTGTTCAAGTTAGTGGGAGCTACTGGGTGCTCCCCACTTGCAGAAATGAGGTCTCTTATGGAGGCCCCTAACTCTAGTCTTGAGAGCCGAACTTCAGGCAAACACTTTTTAGAAGGTTTTTTTGTTCAAAGTTCAAATAAATCTTAGGCAAAACTGAATTTAAATGGCCAACCTGTGCCAGCTGCAAGGTTTGAGAAGATAAATAATTATTTTATATTCAACAGTAATGTTTTAAGAAAAAAATAACAATGAAAGGAAGCCATCGGAAACTATTATGTTAACTCTGTTTTTTTTTCCCTAGCTTAAAAGAGAGAGAGAACATTTGGAAAATGAACTAGAAAAGGCAGAAATAGAGCGATCCACTTATGTTTCAGAAGTCAGAGAGGTAAACGTAACTGACAAAACAACGTTCCTTTTGCTTTTCTATGGTAATAAGTCAGTTGGCATCATAATAGAACCCTTAACTGTCAGAGTTGAGTTGGTGCTTGTGACTTTTGGGTAGACGGACACACTAATAACAGAGCAGAAGACAAACAGGCATCCTAAGGAGACAAATCCTAAAAACTCTAAACTTCATTTCAGCTCAAAGATCTGTTGACTGAATTGCAGAAAAAACTTGATGATTCATATTCTGAAGCAGTAAGACAGAATGAAGAGTTAAATTTGGTAAGAAACGTGTTCTCCAGTGGGCCCACATTATGCTTATATGGAGAAACCATCACAAATCCTGTCTGTCTGCTAACCTCTTCAGCTTGGTGTTTTTGTCCATTGCAGTATCATTTTTGTAGTATGACTTTTACGATTTGTCTTTCTCTGTTCCTAACTATGGCATGACTGGTTCTTTAGAAAAGCCTTAAGATATTTTCATACTCCAATGAGCTTTTTTAGGATCAGTGTTTCATGTAATGTAGACAAACAAGTGTAGCTGCATGTAGGACACATTTGAAATACCAAAAATGCGTGCGGGCCAATCAACCTAACATAGAAAATCCACCTTGGGCTTTCTTCCAAAAATATCTAGAACACAAACACTACACATAAATACGAAGGAGAAGAGTGCGGAGCACCCATCATAATTTGAGTTGTAAAAGCACCGAGGAAAGAACTCTGCATATACGAATCAGCCCAAACTTCTCTGGTTTTGTTCCCATTGCTCAATCAGTTATCACTGCTCTGAAATAGCTAAGTGGTTGTTCTGGGTATTGGCATACAAATGTGCACCAGGCTGCATTTTGATTCTGGAGACTGCCTGATAACTAATGCTGCCCCTGGTAGGCTTTTCAAAGTGGAGCTGGATGAACCCAGGTCTGGCCTGCTGCTCCATATACGTATTTTCCAGTGTGAAGGTTAATCCAACTCAGATACCTTTCTAACCCCCCGTCATTTCACAGGGAGGCTGGCATTTGACCTCTGAGAATGGACGATGCCTTAATGTGCCTGTGTGTGACCAGAGCTTGCTTTGTGCCTTCCAAGCCAGAATCAGAGTTTTCTCCCCACTCCTAGTCTCCATGCCTGTTTTGAATTTTTGCTAGGATGGTAAACCCAGCATTAATTTCCCCAAGATGGATTGCAGTACACCTCTACCCCGATATAACACTGTCCTCAGGAGCCAAAAAATCTTGCCGCGTTATAGGTGAAACCACGTTATATCGAACTTGCTTTGATCCGCTGGAGTGCGCAGCCCTGTCTCTTCTCCTCCTCCTCCTCCCCCCCCCCCCCCCCCCGAGCGCTGCTTTACCGCGTTCTATCTGAATTCGTGTTCTATTGGGTCACGTTATATCGGGGTAGAGGTGTATCATGCTGACCAGCCCTAACAGATGCAAAGCTGGTCTGGGTTAAGCCTTCTCAAGTTTAAAAATCCCGAACCTACTTGAGATTAGTAGTTCTAGAAGTGAAGTGGGATTGTCGCTAGCATGCAGACGCTCTTCCAGCTCTCAGATGTTACCTCCCCATGCTGGTGTCACCACTCTGAATACTCTGGGAGATTTCTGATTACCTGGTGTTACAGGTGCAGTGCCCTCTCTGTGGGCTTAACTTCCAGTTCTGGCTTGTAAGAACCACTTTGACAACTGCAGCCTCTGGAGAGCAAAAATTTACTTTATTGCTGTGCAAACTGCCTAATGTCCGAAGGAAACAGACCTTAAAAAATGAACATTGCCTTTGCTAAAAAAAAAAATGCACATCTTTAACAGGGCTGACACACACACTCAGGGATTCGCAGTCACAGCTCTGCCCGCCTGACCATTTGAATATCACCGGCAAAGTTCACCCCTCAGTCTACAGCTGCGACTGTTAAAAATACCAGCTTCTTAGCAAGGTAGCTGAACCAGGGCCGGCTCCAGCTTTTTTGCTGCCCCAAGCGGTGAAGCAGGAAAAAAAAAAGATAAAGCCATGATCGGCGGCAATTCGGCGGCAGCTCTTCCGCGCCGCTTCATTCTTCGGCGGTGGGTCCTTCACTCTGAGAGGCACTGAGGGACTCGCTGCCGAATTGCCGCGGAAGACCCGGACGTGGTGCCCCAAGCACCTGCTTCCTTTGCTGGTTCCTGGAGCCGGCCCTGAGCTGAACAACTACAGACCGAAGGTGCTGGCTTGGTGAAGTCTGTAGGGGCATTATCATCCCGTCACTTTCCCTGCTGCTTGTTCTTGTGCGATGAGGTAGCAAACCAACTGTATTTCTCGCATACAAAACATACAGGAATAGTCTCCCGTTTGGATGGGTTTGCACCAGGCAAGAGTTTGAGGAAGAGACAGTGAAATTCACAAGAATTCTGCATTTGGAGCACCCTTATTGTTCGTTTTAATCCCCTGCTAGTTCCCAAGAAGAGTGAGCAGCAGCACGATGTGCTGCATGACCAGGAATCCACCAAAGCTGCCCTTCAAGGCTTCTAGTGAACGTTCCCCTTTGAGAATCGTGCAGTAAGTGTTGCAGCCGCAGTCCTGGAGGCGTTGACATGCATGTCAAAGAGCAATACAAATAATAAAAGGATATACTGAAAATTACAATCATTCTTCAGAGGCTGTATTTTGGTGCAACCAACACAAAGAAATCATTCTCCTTGACTGACACAGCGTAGTGTTCGAAATAGTAAAGTCTAAACGCCATGAAGATTTTAATCTCTTATAGATGGCGATAAACCATTAGACACAACATTAGTATGCTGGTGGAGCGAACATCCTTGTAAAAAGTAGGAGCTATGCTACAATGACCAAGACAATCTGCAGTATATCGCACAGCAAATTTTAGTAGAGAGGGGACAGGTTGATCGGAGCTAGTAATCTATTGTGGCAGTATCCTTAAATGCTGGATGTTTGCTGTGAATTAAGTCAAACGTCAACCTTTTTTGGTATCAGCTTTTCTTACTGGCAGTGTAGCTTGAAGTTGAAACCATATGCGGTTGTCACACTGACTATAACCCCTACTCTCTCTGTAGCTTTTGTTCCTTTCATTTAACTGTACAGATCTGAATCTCTTCCTTGGCTCTCCTTGTAAACGTTGTAGCACATGTTGACTAATCCCCTGAGTGTAGTAATTGTTAGTCATTTTTTTCCCTTCTGCAATCAACGATGCACTGGATTAATCCAAGAAGGATACGAATTAAAATAGAGCCTTACTCTTTTTCTTTCTATTTTACAGCTGAAAACACAGTTAAATGACACGCTAGCAAAACTTAAAATTGATCAAAGTGAAAGGCAGAAAGTAGCTGGCGACTTGCCTAAGGTAAGGGGGGCTATTTAATAGATGCAGATTAAGGTATTCTAAAAGCTTGATTTTTTGTTTGTTTGTTTTGAACCAGGCACTAATAACATCTGTAGTTCCATTGTGCGAAAATACAGGCTGACTATAAAATTTTGAACTGAATGTTTGTGGAGTGGGATTGTAAATTCTAGGGCCCAAATTCTGATTTCCAGACAGTGGTACTGTATATGACCTTGGAGAGCGGACGCACTATCTGACGAAGAGACACATCTGCTTACTTGAGACTAGAACAGGGTCAGAAGGAAACTACTGAAAAGCTGTATAGCCAATGATTGTTCTGCTTAAAACTGTGTTCTGTTCATTAGCGTTCATGCTGATGCAAATGTAATAGATATGCCCTTAACAGTAACCATTAGCAGTAATGAGTTAAACAGGCATGCATATACCAAGTGTATCGCTGGAATAGACCCTATAACGTTACAAGGTCTAGAAAAGAAAAATATCTGCCTGAGATCAGTGATTCTTTACCAGCAATTGTTGCACATGTGTTTTGCAGTGGGGATAACCGAAGATGGGTGAGAAATGCTGATGTTGCTAATCAATATATAAATTGATCTCACATGGAGGGGATCAATACTTGGATTTGAGGAAGTTTCACTTGATGGCATCTTTCCGTCACTCTCAGTCCTGGGGCTGGCTGGCTGTTTGCTTTAGATTGTGTTGGTGTGTAACTTCTCCACAGAGGTTGTTGCAAAGGCCTGGGATTACTGGAGCGCAGTGCGCTCCAACCGCCCCACTGTCGCTCCTGTTCTGCTTGGAGGATGAGATGGGGTTGCATGAGGCCACTTGTCACTCTCCCATGCTGAGGGAACCCTTAGCTTCTCATTTAGGGCAGCTTTAATGCCCTTCAGTGCTGTGGGAGAAGTGCGAAAGCAGAGTGCATTAGAATAGGGCAGGTTCTAGCCCTTATTTTTCAAGTCCACATGGATATAACCCTCTTGCTCTTCCTGTTTTGCTGAAGGAGTGTTTCCAGTTGTAAGACCAGTCTTTTAATTTTGGGAAGAGTTTCATATGACACATCAGTGTGTTCCACTGAGATCCTGATGTAAAGAACAGCTCTTCTCAGTAACATTTAAAGTTGTGTGTGCTCTCTCTAGCTACTCTGAGGGTTGTAGATGATGGTTTGGATTATGGTATCCCCAGCTTTGCACCAGGACCCCTCTGTGCTGCGTGCTATACAAACAGAACAAAGAGATGGTCCCTGCCCCAAAGCCCTTACAATTTCAGACAAGGGACAATAGATGGGTACAGACAGACAGGGGAGTTCAAGGCATCAATGAGACCGTGTAGGTGAGCATGGACGGCAGTGGTCTCATTGCACCAGAGCCGAACTGTTAGGTTTTTTTGTAGGCATCATGGAAAAAGCGTGTTCTAAGGATGGTTTTGAAAGACCCTGAAGAGGTAGCTTTGCAGGTGTTTATGGGGAGCTTCTCCCAAGAGTGAGGAGCAGCAGCGTGGACAAAAGCACCAAGGTGCTTGTTTGAAAATTGAACAAGTGGGTGATGGAGGCTGGGGTCAACATCTTGTTAGTGAATGATAGGCCTTGAAAACGAAGACCAGTAGCTTAGATTCGCTGTGATAGAGAAGGTAGAACCAGTGGAGGGGTGCAAAGAGAGGGGTCAAAATGACAGGCGAGGAAATTGATCTTTGCGGGAGCATTCAGAATGGATTGCGTTTGTCAAGGTCGCAGAGAAGCATGTTGCAGTAATCGAGCTGAGAGCCTGGACAGGAATTTTCGCTAAGCGGATGGATAGGAAAGGCCGTATCTTATAGACGTTATGCAGAAAAAATTGGCAAGATTTAAGCCTTGCCTGGATAGGAGAATGTAGAGGTCTGAGTTGATGATGACACCCAGGTTGTGAGTCTGAGTGACAGGCAGGATGGTGGTGGTGGTCCAGTGATTGAGAGGAAGAAGCAGGGAGGCCTTGGTGGGGAAGATTGAAAGCTCGGTTGAGCTTCAGCTGACGGCCAGATATCCTTGAGGAGATATCAGACACACCAGGCTTTTAGTTTGGACAGATGAAGACATCTTTAGTAGAGGTAGGTCTGCAAGCCAGCATTGTTGGCAGGGTGGACATTGCAATTGGAGAGAAGGGCAAAAGACTACGGCAGCTCTGCTTTCTGGGTGCAGGGATGCATTAAAAAGATATCAGTGGTCTTATTTAACTTTTTCTAAGGTGGAAGAATACCAAAGCAAGTGATGGTGCAGTAACCATAATGTATGGGGTGTCTGTGTTGATTAATTCCCACAGTAACAGCAATAAAGTCACTCCATCCTAGAGGATTTTTATTGTATTCTATATAAATGGCAGATACACTAATTGGGTTTCAGATGCTTATTCAAGTTAGTCTTTCACATTAAACTCTCTGCTGTTGAACCTTTTTTCCTAAACTTGACACAAGGCTATTAAAATTCCCCACTAGCATAACTTTCACGTGTAGCCAGCCTGACATGCAAAATACCTGATTGTAAGAAGACCTGTCAATCTCAATGAATGGCGTGGTCCCCTGAGCGAACATGACATAAAACAGATTTTCCTCCGGAACACTTATTTCCTGTGTGTCTAACATTAGCGGTTAGACAGGTGGTTTTCTTTCCATCCTTTAATTGCTGCCTCTGTTTTTTTTCCCTACAGGCCCAAGAGTCACTGGCATCTCTTGAGAGGGAAATAGGAAAAGCTGCCGGGGATGCCAATGTTATTGAGAACAGTGATGGTTGCTCAGAGCCGGTGAGTGTTTTCTTTGAGTCCGTCTCCAAGGATAATTCAGATCTTACGCAAGTGTTAACTCTGAGAAATGAGCTGTAACTGCAGAACGTACAATATTCCACTGGCACTGAAATTGGGTCAGGAGATTTGCCTAGCCTAGACAAACGTCAGAAGTGCTTCCTCCTTGAGCTGTGTCCTCTCACTGCTCAGGATCACAAGAGTGTTTACACTTGGGCTCGGCCAGTGTTTGCACCATGACTCCCTTATCTTTCAAGTTCACCTTTGGGGGTGGGGCCAGAAGGTTGACTCACGAGCCAGGGTTTTCAAAATGGAAATAAAATTGGCGTGGTTCTTTGGGTGCAGGCAGGTGGGAAGAGTTTTAACAGCGCTTCTCCCTCATGAAGGGACACTTAAAAATGATCTTCCTGTAACTAAATAAGCTTCAAACATTAAGCATTTGATGGGCACTCTGAAGCATGTAATTCCACATGGAGACTGGCACCTTGTTCTGCCTCAGTATTGCTGCACGCATGCTTAACCCCTTCAGTCAGAGCCTACGAACCACAGGGAGGAGCGCATCACCCCACTGAAAGTGTCTTAGTCCCGCTTTAGCTGATGCCGGGCCACTGGGAGCATGATGACCCTGGTCCGGCGTGGCAGCAGAATCTCGTTGGTCTGCATTTCAGTAAGCAGTGATCCGGAGAATCCCTTTGCGCTGCAGTGTGGCAGCTTTCTGGAGTGGGGGGCTATTTTGTGATTCTCATCATCGAAAGGTTACAGCTGAAATATTTTGGCGGCTACAGAGTTGGACAACCAACATCAAGCTGTGAATGTCTGTGAAGGCCTGACTTGGTTAAACATCTTGGATGTCTATCGTGAGCCCACACATGCCATGTTGGTGCATGCAAATTGGGCTAAAGAGCTAAACCATGTCAGGGGAGGTCTGCTTCAGCTTTTGACATCCCAGCAGCTCCATTATGTCAAAGGGTGGAAGAAATGTCATACACCGGACCCTCACTAGAATGCGCGTCTATATAGCGCGAATTCGCATAGAACGTGGTTGCGGCCGTGGATCCCAAATTTAATTACTTTCATTGAAATTCATTTAAACGCGGTCTCCACTATAATGTGGTCCCCGCGTTAACGCAGTACTGCGCGTGGATCCCAAATCCCGCGTTCGAGTGAGGGTCCGGTGTATTTGACGGGACGGAGCTGCCGATGTTGATGGCACAAGCAATTTCAGTTGATTCCATTTTGCTACTGAAGGTAAAAGTGACTTCAGAAGCCTAATGGAGCAGAGCTCTCCACAGAGCACTATAGAAGAATCCTTGCTCTGCAGTCATTAGACGCAATGAATGACAGAGTAGAAAGCAGTCAGTCATTGACACTGCTTGACTGGTGCATCACAAGCTACAGAGCCCGCAGCCAAAGACACATCTGGTCCCATGAAGCTATTTAAGCTTCAGGACTGGGAAGATCCCTTGTGATACAGAGAGTTGGCAAACATACAGAGATGTCAAGCAAACAAGTCAGGAGATTCAGTCATGTTCCACGCAGAGGCCAGCTGCACTGAGGCAGGATCTTCTTTGCTCCGTCAGTTCTGAATTATGGTTGCTTAACTAAAAAGGAAACTACACTTGAACCATTGCACATTTAAACTCATTGCTTTAGCGTTATAACACCTGGCTCACTCAGATGGCTTCAAAGACGCCTCACTGAGCACTCGGGACATGCCAGGTCTGAATTCAGAGAGGAGCTGTGTGAGCTCGAATAGTGCACAGACATCTGGACACTTTCTTACCTAGCGAGTACACTCCTTTGAAAGCACAGTTGCAGTCTTACCCATTTCTAATCTCTGAATCCTAACGTAAAACCCTACTGCAGCGCTAAATACTTGAAGTGCCCTCTGCAGTCAGTGACTGAGATTAAGCACTGGGCTTGCTCTCTGTCTGGACAGGAAGATGAGAGCGGCAGGCACACATAGGATGGGAGTTTTCTTTTGGCTCCTTTTCCAACATCTTTTTATCTGAGGGCTTTTTAGAGCGTGTACAAGGGGCAAACACTGCTTCCCCACCTGCCCAGGGAGAGCTGAGTGCAGAGGAGCTGGTGGCGGCAGGCTGTGGGAAGCTTGCAGCGAGGGAGTAGTTGGCACAGATTCCCTCCTCTTCACCAGCTGCGGAGGAGAGGATGATGGTGGATGCACCAGTCAGAATCTTTTCTTCCTCGCGGTGGAGAATTACGAGTGGGGGGAGGGCACAGCAGCGAGCGTATTGCAGCCCTGAAATTGTAACTGTGGCTGTGTCGGGTTGAGCCCACGTCTAAGAGGGGGAATTGGGATTTGGCCCCAAGAGGTATGAATAATACAAGAGTTCTAGCCAGTCCCTGTTAGTGAAACGAAATTATACAATGAATATGAAAGGAAGAGAAGCAGACAGAATTAGAGAGTGAGAGCGGAGAGTTCTCCACTGGAGGGGAAGGGGTGTAAGAGCGAATAAAAAACAGCATTTACCTATTACCATAAGAGAGGAGCTGTCCCAGTTGTACATTATTGTGTAATCCATATGTTGTGCTCTCATATGCAGCTGTCAGTTAATTGTGGCTCATTAATTTGCTAGACTGCAAGTCAAACTTGGAATCATACTTATTGATCCATGTTAAACACTTGAGATAGTGCTGAGGTTCAACATACATCGATTTTAATTGTCTGATCACTTATAGTGGCTACGTTATTTAATGTAGATTACCAGTTATTTTTACAGTAGAGAAACATGTTTGCAGATCTCTTAATGTGCAAACGTAGCTCTCTCATGTTCTTACCAACCTACATGTCTTAGATTAGTTGGGACACCAGGACAGAGCTGGGAGGTTTGATTTTAGTGTCCTTCGTTGATTTTTGATGCATCCAGTCATAATCTTAGCCCAGTGGGATACATATTTTTTTCCATGGTCGTTTTCCGCTTTGGACAAACCATTTACTAAAGCTGTATATTTTAAGACTTGATTATTACAAAAATCTTACCCTTCAGTAGATTATCTAGTGGTGATTGAACTAGTTCTGATAACATAGGATGAGGACCTCTTAAAAACCATATCTTAATATTCAACACCTCTAAAAGTGGTTCTGTCTGAACTTGTCATTGTAATTTCCCCATAACTAATAGGGTGGGTTTTTCAGAAGTACTAAGCATTGGTGTAACTGTTCCCAGTGAAGTCAATGTCAAAATTCATAATGATATGGTGAGAGCAGAGTTAAGCTAATGCTGGACACTTTTGAAAATTTCACTCAGTGCCTTTCTGTATTCCAGCTGAGTATTGGAATAATTGCAGTCACTGAAGTCAGGTTTTTTTAAACTTGTGGATACTTGCAGATGAAAGCTCCCCCAGTGTCTTCCAGCTGCCGAGTTTACTGAGCTGAGTGAAAATAGTAACATCTCAATTTTTTTGTATGATGGGCTTATGTGGAATCGTCTGGTGAAAGTAATAAATATTTGCAGTCTAAATAGGGGTTTATATCCGGTTTGGTTCTAGTTTTGCCTGAGCAAGTTTGACTTCCGGAATCCAGAATAAATGGATAGTGAAGTTGAAAAACCCAGGGCATGTCACCTATTTATGCAAACTATGAATTTGGGATAAATAAATAGTGCTGACACTATTTTGATTGCGTCAGGAGAGTGACCTCTTTCTAGAGCTTGTTAGATTTTATAGTCCTCTCTTTCAGCTGTCGGTTTGAGAACCTTCTTAACTTTAGGTCCAATTGTTTTAAAATGTGGTGAGTGCAGCGAAGTGCACCGAACGGGATAGAGAGTCAGTCCATAGATTCTACCCGGGGCTGGGCTAAGAAACCATCCATGGAGGCAGAGGGAGTGTGAGCAGCCAGCCAGCAGACGGCTAAGCAGGTGTTCGGAGCCAGAATCGGAGTGCTCTCTCCTCCCTCAGTGACGAATCTGAGCTGCTGATACTAGGCCAGCTTTCTGCTCTTGGGACTAGAACTGTGCGCCGTCTCCAGCAAATAGGAGCTGGAGCTCTGTGCCCCAGGGCATGACCACCACTATATGCTGCTAATAACAAGATCCATATGGAAACCAAGCTCTTTATAAAATGCATTGGTGCCTTGTTCGCCAGCTTATGGGGAAGGGCAGGGGGCCATCACCTAATGTAAACTAGATAACCCATTTCCTCTGCCCCTCCCACCCATCACTAGCAACATGTCGATTAGAATTACACGTATACAGAACTCCTCCAGGCCGCCAGCTGGGTCCTTCTGGACACAGTTGGGTACAGACTGACTTGCCTCATGCACGGTAGTTGCTATAATCGTTGTCAGATTGCTGCATTCTGGCTCCCCTTGCTAACCATGCTATCTCAGTCCCCAATAGACATGCCTCATGGCGTGCATCCTGTACTCTGATCAGATATTCAGTGAGACCTGCTGGTTATTTGGTACTAAGCTGCCAACAGTCCGACACTGACACACTGAGGCTAACCCACTGCAATTGTAAGTCACCACTCAACGGACCCTTCACTTTCTCCCGTGTTCTCTGTGTGGGGAGACCCCTGTTTGTTGTCACAGTTGCATGGTGTATACCGGTGCGTAAGAAGGCGTCATTTTGGATGGAGAATCTAGTTCTGGTCTCTCAGTAATTTGATTGTAAATGAGCTATTAATGATTCCTTTTTTCACTCCCGTTTCAGGAATTGACTGAAAAAAGACTAAACCTGGCAGTGACTCTGAGCCAGGATGTAGGACACGTCAAGAAGCTGGTTGTGTCAATAAGCCAAATGCTCTCAAAGGGAAAAGAACACTATCAGCTAGTAGGTAGGAAATGGATACTTTAGCTGTAACCTGGGGTATGTCTACACTGCAGTAAGACACCCACAGCCGGCCCATGTCAGCTGAATCAGGCTCGTGGGGCTCGGGCTGTGGGGCTATAAAATTGCAGTGTAGTGGTCCGGGCTGGGGCTAGAGCCCGAACTGTGAGACCCCACCAGAGAGGAGGGTCCCAGACCGTGGACTCCAGCCCAAAATCAGCTGTCTACACTGCAGTGTTATAGCCCCACAGCCCAAGCCTGATTCAGCTGTCATGGGCCAGCTGTGGGTGTCTTAACCTGGGTATGTCTACACTGCAATATCTGTCTCAGACAAGCATTCTCTAACTTCATGACAAGTGGGTTTTAACAAGACTGGCGTCTGTTAAGTCTGATGTTTTAGAGAGGCTCTGTCAAAACTTGTAAGGGGTACCAGACCTATTTTTACTCCTTTTTTGGTCCCTCCTCCATTCAGCCTTCTCAGATCTCAGCCTTTTCTGCTCCTCTTTCTAGGCCTGAGGGCTCACTGCATGGTTGTGACTTGACAATCACACCTCTTTTTCTCTCTGCCTCTATTGACAGATGTTTGTCTCTTCCACACAGCAGTCTTATTTGCTTCCATAGTGCCTGCTGCAGTGCAAAAGATCATACATACTGATGTATCTTTGGAATGGGTATCAAAATAACCGAGTGAGATTTTACTGAGCGTGCAGTGGAAGTATGGAATAGTCACTGTGATATGAAATACTTAAGTTTCAGGCTGGGGGCATAGTGACACCTGTTTTTGTGTTATTGGGTTTGCATGCTTTCATACAAAGCTACCTTTTAAAAACCAGGGGCCTTCCATAGCTGACCACCTAGTGCTGACGACCTGTCAGGTGGCCGGAGCTGACAGAAGGTTGGACAAGCCTGAGGTGTTGGAACCTTCTCACAGAACCCATCAGACTTGAGACAGCTAAAAGTTAGAGAGATGGAGGACTGCGAAGGCCACAGGCTGAATGGAAAGAGCTACTATAGCAGACTAAACAGAGTTTAAGGTTCAGTTTATAAGAATTAACCATTAGTTTTTAGGTCGTGAACACAGGGGAGGTTCAGTGAAGTTAGTGTCTGAGCTGTCCCACCCTTGTATTTAGAACAGATACTTTCTTCTTCCTCCTCTTAGCATCCATGGTTTTATCTCAATGGCTTCTGTCTTCTGAGGGGGTCAGGAAGCTCAAGTGTCTTCAGAGCTGCTTTGTACCTTGGGTAACGAGGCATTATAAACAATAGAATGATGATCACTTTTTGCTATCATCCTCCCAACCCACTGGGCGTTGGCCTCCATGCTGTCCTAGACTTCACCACTGAGGTGACCACTAGCTCAGTTTTGGGGATGACCCTCTCAACTAACGTTTGCTGTACATGAATTTCTTTGAGCAGTAATTATTTGTAAACTCCTTGGCTTAAGTGGATTTTTTTTTCTTTCTCTTGCAGAATGAAGTCACAGGGGAATCATTAATTTGAGGATAGCAGAAGGCATTGTATTATATTTTGCCAAATTAAAGCCTTATTTATGTTTTCACCCTTTCTACTTCGTCAAACACTGAACAGAGTTTTGTCTTTTCTAATTCTTGTTAGACTACTGATTTAAAGAAGAAAAACTCTGTAGACACCTCCAGAATTTAGTTTTATAATAAAAATTGTTTGGATAATTAGACCTCTACATTCCTGGAGATACGGTAAATGTATAATCTTTTATCTTTTATTTTGCTCAGTAAAACTTGTTCAGAAAAATCCAGCGGGGAGATGACCATGGAATAAATATAACATTTTAATACTGATGTTGTACACTGTTTTACTTAGATACATTTTGGGAGTAGCTGCCTCTGACTTCAGCCTCAAGTAAACACTCCTTTTTTGGTTGCTAATGTAATCGGTTTTTGTAATGGTGTCAGCAATTAAAGGGATGCTTATTATTCAGAAAGTGCTTCCGTTTTTCTTGACTTATTGGCATTGCCAGGAAAGTTCCATGCCTTCCTCCCTGAAGGAATAGCACCAGGCTATATTTGCATGCTGGTGGTGGTCTGTGTCTGGTACAAGGCCCAGTCTGTTCCCTTCAGAGGTCATCTACAAACAGACACTGCAACACAAACTGGGAAACTTATGAATAGAGCCCTGCAAATCCGCGGGTATCCACTTTATGTCCATGGATATCCGTGTACCATTTCTGCGGGTACCAATGTATCCGTGCAGGGCTCTGATGGTAAGAGGCAGGCAGCAATGGGGAGCTGCAGTGGACCCTCCCCTTTCCCTGGGCAGCTCCACAGGTCTCCCCTTGGCCAGGCCAGCGTGGAGCCTAGCCAGGGAGCTGTGGCAGAACATCTGCCTGCGGTGTGGGGGAGGAGCGGTTCAGAGCCACCCTGGCCGTGTACCCGCCCCCCAGGCTGCCTGTCTGGCCGAGCGCAGGTGGAGGGTCCGTGACTCCATGCAGGCTCCCCACAGCTGCCCATGTGGCTCTCCCCAACTGGGCTCCAGCGGGGCAATGCCTTGGAGCCTCAGCCCAGCCCCCGGGATAGAGCCCTGCAAATCCGCAGACAATTTTTGCGGATTGGCTGTGGATACACATTTGTGCATCCGTACAGGGATCCACTTACGAAAGTTTTCTCTGACGGTCTCAGGGGAAAAAAAGATGGTGTTTTTAAAAATAAATTCTTATCTCCGTTCGTAAGAACGGCCATACTGGGTCAGACCAAAAGTCCATCTAGCCCAGTATCCTGTTCTCTGACAGTGGCCAATGCCAAGTGCCCCAGAGGGAATGAACAGAACAGGTAATCATCAGATGATCCATTCCCTGTCGCCCATTCCCAGCTTCTGGCAAACAGAGGCTAGGGACACCATCCCTGCCCATCCTGGCTAATAGCCATTGCTGGATCTATCCTCCATGAATGTATCTAGTTCTTTTTTTGAACCCTGTTATAGTCTTGGCCTTCACAACATCCTCTGGCAAGGAGTTCCACAGGTTGACTGTGCATTGTGTGAAGCAATACTTCCTTTTGTTTGTTTTAAACCTGCTGCCTATTAGGGTAAGTTATTCACTTCAAAGCAAAGTTGCCGGAAAATAGCATGGGATGATTGGCGGGGGGGGAAGGGAGCCTACCAGAGAACGTGACACAGTCTATTTCACAGAACTCTGTAAATGTTCTGTTCAGATGGATTGTGTTCATTGGCAATGTCGGCTTAAAATGTGAAATTAACAGTCTCTTTATGGTAAAGTTTTTGGTCCGTGTCTCCACGGGCTTGCTGCCCCTTCCCCTTGCACTCTTGCACTGGGAATGATGAAAGTGATTTCGGCAAAATGGCCACTTTAAGCGCGAAGTTCAAATGTTAGTTGTGATTTAAAGTTCAATTGTGGCTTCAGTTCGTTCATGGTGACGTGCTTAGAACTCTTAGGTTATGTCTGCAGTGCAGCTGGGAGTGTCATTTCCAGTGCGGGTAGGCAAACTCATGTAGCAGTGGACGTGGTGGTGGTGGTCTAGTCCAAGCCTGCCCCGCTCCCCTGGGTCTGAGCTCAGGCTGCTAGTGCCTCAGTGTCCATGCTGCTATTTTCAGCAAGCTAGCAGGAGTCTCTCTACCCAGGCTGGGAATCGCACCCCCTGCTGCAGCCACATACCCCGGCTGCTGGGCTGAGCACAGAATGCAAGTTCCCCTACAAGTCCAGCCTTCTAGGAGCCCGAACACGGCCAGCGCATAGGGCGGCTCGTAAACATCCAAAATCTGAACTTCCAGTGGAAGGAAGAACCTGCTGGTATTTGACCGACAAGGGGCTTCAGTGGGAGCTTCTCCACCAAGCAGATCTGGCAATAGCCTGCGTGGGATAAGAAAGTTGTTCTGTCTGTAGTGATGGGGAATGGAGAAATCCTTCCTTTGCTATACGCTGAGATTAGATGGGCCCTGTGACGATGTGCAGTCTATATGGTTTTATAAAAACATAATAAAAAGTGAATATAATGTAACTGGGATATGCTTCATGCAAAAGGTCTCTTGTAAGGTATCATTACAAAGCTTATAATGTACTGAGTGTGATCATCCTATTTGTATAAATGTACCACTCTTGTATCTAAAACTAGAAATATGAACTATAACTCTGAGGGCCTATTGTAATTATGCAAAGTGTGGGCCATTAATGGTGGTTTGGAATCTTGATGACTCCCATTGTCTGCAGATGGCTGTGTTTACCTATGAGTCTTCCTGTATAGGTGTGTGCTGGCAAGTGGGTAATGAAGTCTTGCAGTGACATGTGATCATGTCACCTGACCTGGAATCCATCTTTAACCTGGTGCTTTTCCAGTGAGGGTGGGGTGGAAACCCAGAGGGACAAAGGGTTCCCGCCTTATGCAAAAGATATATAAAGGGGTGGAAGAGAACAAGGGTGGAGAAGAGCCATCATGAAGAATCCCCTAGCTATCACCTGAGCTGCAACAAGAGCTATACCAGGGGAAAGAATTGTGCCCAGGCCTGGAAGGTGTCCAGTCTGAGAAAAACTTACTGAAGCATCTCTGAGGGTGAGATTATCTGTATTCAGTTTGATTAGACATAGATTTGCGCATTTTATTTTAGTTTGCTTGGTGACTTACTTTGTTCTGTCTGTTACTACTTGGGACCACTTAAATCCTATTTTCTGTATTTAATAAAATCACTTTTTACTTAGTAATTTACTCAGAGTATGTATTAATACCTGGGGGAGCAAACAACTGTGCATATCTCTCTATCAGTGTTATAGAGGGCAAACAATTTGCGTTTGCCCTGTATAAGCTTTATGCAGGGTAAAACGGATTGATTTGGGTTTAGACTAGGGTTACCATTCGTCCGGATTTACCCGGACATGTCCTCCTTTTTGTGCTAAAAATATCGTCCGGGGGGAATTTGTAAAGCACTCACAATGTCCGGGATTTCCCCCCTCCCCCGGAGCGGCTGGGAGGGCTGCAGGAAAGTCCCGGGCTGGACTCCGGAGCAGCTGGAGAGGAGCTCCGCCCTGCATTCTGAGCAAGTGTCTCAGCACAAAGTGCAGCCCTCCCCTTTTGCAACTGGGAGCGGTTACTGCCATGCAGCGTAGCAAAACGGGAGCGAGAGCACTTTGTGCTGATACAAGGGCTGCTCTCCCCTGCAACCCGGTCCGGGCCAGGGACCGGGTTTTGTTGTGCAGGGCCAGGGACCGGGTTTTGTTGTGCTGGGGAGCTTAGCCACGTGTCCGGCTCGCACAGAGCCCAACACCCTGTTCTGAGCAGCAGGGTAAGGGGGGGCAGGAGAAGGGGCAGGGAGGTTCTGGAGGGGGCAGTCAAGAAACGGGGGGGGGCTTTTTGGGGGGAGTGGAGAAAGTTTTGGGCAGTCAGGGTACAGGTAGGGGGTAGGGTCCTGGTGGGCAGTTGGGGGGGGGTCTTAGGAGGGGGCAGTTAGGGGACAAGGAACAGGGAGTCTTAGGTAGGGGGTGGGGTTCTGGAGGGAAGTTAGGAGCAGGGGTCCCAGGAGGGGGCAGTCAGGGGACAAGGAGCGGGGGGGTAGGGGGCTGGGAGTTCTGGGGGGGAGCTGTCAGGGGGCAGGAGTGCGGAGAGGGATCGGAGCAGTCAGGGGACAGGGAGCAGAGGGGTTTAGATGGGTTGGGAGTTCTGGGGGGGAACTGTCAGGGGGCAGGAGTGGGGAGAGGGATCGGAGCAGTCGGGACAGGGAGCAGAGGGGTTTAGATGGGTTGGGAGTTCTGGGGGGGGCTGTCAGGGGGTGGGGAGTGGTTGGATGGGGCGTGGGAGTCCCAGGGGTCTGTCTGGGGGTGGGGGTGTGGATAAAGGTTGGGGCAGTCAGGGGACAAGAGGCAGGGAGGCTTAGATAGTCCTGGGGGGCAGTTAGGGGCAGGGGTCCCAGGAGGGGGTAGTCAGGGGACAAGGAACGGGGGGAGGGTTGGGAGGTCAGGGGGGGCGGGAAGTGGGAGGGGCAGGGGCGGGGCTAGGGCGGGGCTTCTCCCGTCCTCTTTTTTGCTCGCTGAAATATGGTAACCCTAGTTTAGACCCCATTGAGAGTTGGGCATCTGAGTGCTAAAGACAAGCACACTTCTGAGAGCTGTTTTGGGGTAAACTTGCAGCTTTGGGGCAAGTAATTCAGACCCTGGGTCTGTGTTGGAGCAGACAGGAGTGTCTGGCCCAGCAAGACAGGGTGCTGGAGTCCTGAGCTGGCAGGGAAAACAGGAGCAGAGGTAGTCTTTGCACATCAGGTGATAGCTCCCAAAGAGGTTTCTGTGATCCAACCCGTCACAGGCCCTTTGCCCTTTCATGGGCTTCTATTTTTTTAAGAGAGCATGTCTATATGAATCCAGTAATGCAGGAGGGCGTAGGTAGCCTTGTGAACAGTCGTAACTGACCAGGAGCATCTCACTTCGCTTAATTTCCAATAGCACGTCCTAATATTATAATCCACAAGAAGATGAATAAAGCAATTGGGAACTGATGTGACTTAATCATGGAAGCTCGAAATGGGTCAGGGAAGTTTAGACACAGCTTTGCCCTCTTTTCTTTCACTGGCCATGTGGGAGTGTGTCCTGAGGTTCATTCGCTGGTACTTCCTCCAGTCTAGTGTAACAGAAATGGGAGTTTCTCACGTGGGCTCATTGTTTTCCTGCTGCTTGTCTATAAGATGCAAGTTCTGTCCTGAGCTGCACAGCAAAACCATTCAGGGCAGAGTGCTGAATCACAATGTTGGTAGAAAACTTGTCTGTCTCAGGGTCGGGGGCTTGGTTTACTGCCTACACTTGGCCTGCATTTTGAAAACTCCCCTGTTCCTTGGAAACGCCTTACTTCATTGCCTGCAAGATGGAAATATGCGGGGGGGGGGAGGGTTGGAGGAGGGGCCTGGGCAGTAAGCCCTAAAACACCTGCCCTGGGCTGTGGGGACCATTGGAAGCAATATTAAAAATAAAATCCTATCCGAAAGCAGTACTGAGCCTCACCACATCTTCCCCCAATCTACCACCATTGCAGCATGCTTCTCTAGACTGAGTTTCAGCCAGCTTGCTGTCATCCATGCCCTGGCTTCTATCAACCCCGGGCTATAATGCGTTCAATAGCACCGAATGGCTCAGACCTAAGATTAGCTGGGTGTTGACAGTGTAGGCTATGTCGCTGGAGCACTTAGTCTGTTCCTTCGCTAGAGGGAGACAGTAGCTAATGGATACAAAGACACTTGGTTGCAAATAACCCAACGTGAATGTTCAAATGCAGACGATGGCTTTTAATTGAAACGCCAGACTAACTCTCCTGGGCTGCCCTGTGTTGTGAGCTACATGCAATACTGCAAACATGTTTTCAACCTTATGCTGGATTTTTAATATTTTTGGGAGTACAATTCTACCACAAATCACTTCCCTTTGTACATAATCGGCCACTTAAAAATAGAAATGAGAAATGTCTGAAGTCGTCTGTTCGTTCATTGCCTCTTACGCTGGCTCCCATGCACCAGGTTGACTCTATCTCAACATTTAATAGATTCTTCCCTTCCTGCCATATGTAGTAGACCTGTTCTCCATAGTCTCTCAAAGGCCTTTTTGTTAACTTTCAAAAGCAGCCATGATTACAAAATCTTTCATATTCCACCTAGTTATTATCTTAAGGGGAAACAACCTTCATTCAGGAATTTTCTAACTTTCAAGTGCTTGACTTTGCGACCTTTATATTCTTTTAACATTAGTCTTTTGGTATGTAACTTTTACCTTTTTTAAAAAAAAACCTGAATCCTATTACGTGGAACCATATTGACTCCTCCACATGCCAGCAGCAGGGTTGGAACTTTGAGGCACAGGACAGACTGCTAGCCCTGAAGCTAACGGGACTAGGAGCAATAGTAAACTATTATCCTATATGTGGAGTGGCCTTTTGTGGGGGACGACACACACATTTTCGCAGTGTGTTTTAGATTTGTTTGCTGAAAGTGGAAGGATGTTGGGACTCATTACTCACGTTTTTGGAGGGGGAGTGATCCCAAGCAGTTGCAGATCCTGGCCCATTCTCCTCTGCTCCCAGCATCTCTCTCTTCTCCTATCTCTCTCCCCACTGCATCTCCTAGCCTGCCCTTGTTCTTGACACCCATCACCCCACCCCTAGCTGCTCACTCTAGGCATTCAAGTCAGGCTGTTTACTCCTTCCTCCCTGGGCCCTAGCAGTGAGGGCATTGAGATCACGGCCGAGACAGGCTCCCTGCTCTTAGTTTTGGTGCCCTGTGCTGGGGCTGCCCCGGGCACTTGCAGGAAAAGTACTAATTGTCCTCAGGGTGGATCTCAGTCAGCTTTTGTGAGGGATCCTGCTGCTGGTGGTTGGCATGCTTAGGGTAGAGAGAATGGTGGGATAATTTTACCAGCAGCCTGTAACAATGCACCTGCAAAGAGCTGTTTTTTCTGAGGCTTATATATTTGACCAAATTTGGATGGATTTTCCCTGGGATGGCAAAAGACACCTCTCTGACCTTAGGGAAATGCCCCTACTCCAAAGAATGGAGGCCCTAGAGCTTCTGAGCAAAACTGTTAGACAACTTTTTTTTTTTTTTAACAGCGGCGAAATAACGTATGATCTACTAGCCTCGTTCTTGGTAACAGCTGACCCATTTCTGCTGAAATCTCAAAAACGTAGCCTGTGGCGGACAGCTGCCATGGAGAGTTTCAGCTTGAATGGTTAAAGTTTGGCAAATTTATAAGCAACTGAAACCAGGGTCTTATAATATAAACTATTAGGCTACCTTAACTCTAGGTGGTGCCTATAATTAAGGATACAATTATGTCATGGAATCCGTGACTTCCAGTAGCCTCCGTAACATCGGGGGCCCCTGCAGCTCACTAGCTGGCAGTGTAGTGTGAAAAACGGACTGAATTTGCTACTTTAAGGTGTATTGAGCATGCTCACGTGAACTGAGCATGCTCCGTAACATCTGCTGAAGCCAGCAGTGGGGGCCCCCTGCAGCAGCCCAGCCGCTGTGGGGGGATCCTTCTGCAGCTCCCCAGCTGCCGCCGCTGGCAGGGCCTCCCCCGCAGCTCCCATCCCCACAGGGCGGCAGGGGGAAACCCCCCAGCTCCCAGCCATTCCGCCTACTCCAGATTCCATAGAAAAAATCTGGTCCCCACCAGAGGGAGGATGTGGCAATTCAAGGAAGGCAAGTTTGGGTGGGACCCCTGGATCTGCCAGCTACTGAGGCACAAAGCACTTACCATGCCTACCCTATCAACAGGGACTCCTCTCTGATTGCTGGCAACACTGTCGCCAACTTTGTGATTTTCTGGGGGGTGCTTGACCCCCTGCTCTGCCTCAGGTCCTGCCCTCCAGTCCACCTCTTCCTCCAAGCCCCCACCTCCACCCTGCCTCTTCCTGGCCTCACTCCACCTCTGCCCCACCTCTTCCTGCCCCCTCCCCTGAGCATGCCCCGCCTCCCCTCCTCACCCTTCTCCCCAGTGCATCCTGCATGCCATTGAACAGCTGATCACTGGTGGACGGGAGGCACTGGGGCAGATGGGAAGGAGTTGATCGGTGGGGCTGCTGGTGAGTGCTGAGCTCCCACTATTTTTTTTTTCCGTGGGTGCTCCAGCGCTGGAGCACCCATGGAGTCAGCGCCTATGGCTGGCAGACTCCACCGCTTTCTACAGCCTGGGATAAATCTGACGTATAAATGAGTCCTAGTAATCAGAAAGAAAAGTGCCAAGAAACCACTTCAACCCCTCCCAGGCCATCACCATTTTCCCAGAAACTACCTTAGAATGTCCACCAACCACGGTGGAACATCTGTGAGGACAAGCACTGCAGACTTGACTCTGCCTTGGTTTTATAGCACTCAAGAAGTCAGGACCTGAAAGCCTTAACAAAGCATGAAATACAAGTTCAGGGTGGAACCCGTCTTCAGTGTTCTCCACTTATCTCTGGTCAGAAAAATTCATACGAAACACATTTTCAATGGAAAAAAATGACCTTTTGTGAAAATTGATTTTTTTTGGCAAAAAAATGTAGTTCAAAGAAAAAAATTCAGGTTTTGACTAAGTGAAAGTGTATGAGTGTTTAATTTCCCTCATTTCCTTCTCCTTTCCCTCACTTTTCAGTGATCTAAAATGGAAAAAGTATTCCTGGTGGAATTCTGGGCCAAAAAATTAAAAATTCTGCACACCATATTTTAAAATTCTGAATATTTTATTTGTCAAAATAATAGAATATAATTATTCTGGCTTCAGTTATTTTGATAATTTATTTATATTACAATGCAATGGATGGAGAATGGGAGTGGGGGAGCATTGGAGGAAATCCCCAAGCCTTCTTGCCTAATAGTAATATAGCTAGGTTTGACCCTTATTTATTTCTAGTTATTATTCAACAAATATATGCAGCCATATGCTTAGTGTTACATCATAGGCAACTGAAGAACAAGTGAGGCTGGAGAATCAAACTCACAATTTATGTTGGCTATTGCCCATCCCCAGAAAGGGCAGGAGCAAAATGTTCATGGGACACATTTTGATAGGAAATTTTTAGACCGTTTCTAATTGCTAAAGGACCATAAGCATTCATGAGGCCATACTGTCCTTTATGCCACTCTGGCAATGTAAAGGAGCCTTAAAACTTTTATACTCCTGGGGGAATTCACAAAGACAATGGGAACAATTCACTAAGCAGGCAGGCTGCTACATTCTGCTCTGAGGGGCAGGGCTGGCTCCAGGCACCAGGCTAGGAAGCAGGTGCTTGGGGCGGCACTCCGTCTGGTATCAGGGCGGCACATCCGTGTCTCTGGCAGCAGTTCGGCGGCGGGTCCCTCATTCCGTCTCTTCCTCTTTGAGCTGCCGCCGAATTGCTGCTGAAGAGGAAGAGAGGGAGGACCCGCCGCCGAACTGCCGCAGAAGAAGCGGCGCAATTGAGCTGCTGCCGAAGTGCCGCCGCTCATCCTTTTTTTTTTTTTTTTTTTTTTGCCGCTTGGGGCGGCAGAAAAGCTGGAGCAGGCCCTGTTGAGATAGAGCTTGCCCCACTTTTACCTCCTTAGAAACTCCCCATGCCCTTCCCCCTCCATGCCAAGTGCGCTGCAATAGTGAGCGAGAGAGCCAGTCGGTCAGTGTGTGTGTGTGTGTGTGTCTCTCTCTCTCTCTCCTCCCCCTCTCTCCATCAGTGATTCACATCTCTACCAGCTGCTCCGGATGCCCAAACAAGCCTGCCTGCAATGTCAGGAATGGGCGCGTGACCGCTCTTGTGCCTTTCCCTTTGCTTTCCCGTCAGAAGGCATTTTTCTGCAGGGAAGCAAAGAAATCTGCGGGGGACATGAATTCTGCGCACATACAGTGACAAAATTCCCTCAGGAGTAAAAAAAAAAAAGAGTGAAAAAAGGAATGGGAATGAAAACTGAAGAAGTAGAATGTTGGTAGCAAATTTTCACATTTAAAAAAAAAATCTCCCCAATTGTTCCTTTTCAGAAAGCTTCAGAATGAAATTTATAAACTGAAAAAGAAATTGCAAAAAATTACTAGTATTTCTCTGCCACCGTTTACCCCAATGACTGACTTCTGATTGCTAATGGTCTTTGCTGAGTCATACCTGCTTGTTTTTTGTTTAAACCTAGATGCGTGCGCTTGGATTTTTCCATATGTCTCTTCAAAAATTGACATAAGAAGTGGTTGCATTTCTGGGGCAAATCCTGTTCTAGAGAAATCCAATTATGTGGTGTATTGAGGACTGTGTTGGACTTGCAAGCTATCCCTTTACAAGCTGTGGGTGGTCCTTGCAGGCTAGGGGTGTGTGTATGCAGTGTAAGATTTTTTAAGCTATCCAGCGTTAATCAGAGAACACCAAAGGAAAATGTGTTATGAAACATACTATGGCAGTATACTATGGGTAAGTGCTGGTATTAAAATGGACGATCTCTGCAATCCATTTTGCAGTCAGTCAGGTATGGTGCAATTGCCTCTTTGTGGGAGGGAGCCGCCTGCTTTGTGTCTCTCTCTGGTTTTGGGTTCTTGTGCGTTATTCTGAATTCTAAGAAATAAAGTGATGTTACTATTATCCCATTTCTCTGTGTGTGCTGTGAACACAACAAATTATTGCCTGTTTACTTAGGCGGGAGAATATACACTGGTGTGGCCTTTGCTACACAAAGAAGTACTGGCCTTATCCCCCAGGGGTCAAAAGTAGAGAGTCCTGCCTTATTTCTAGGCTAAAAATAAGGCAGAGACCTTTCCTTGTGACCCATGATGAATAAGGCTAGTGCTTGCTTGCGTAGCAAAATAGCTTTTTTCTCAGAAGGGCTAATTTTATCTAGAAGACTGGGACGATGTGAGGACAGCACAAGAATGCAAAACTTCTGTAATAAGATGTGTGTGACTGGCTGACTTGGTCGGAAAGTTTTGTGATGGTTACCAATGTTACAGGGAGAAATTCAATTTTTGCAAGTAAAAATCCAATGTTCAGAACTCCCCTAACAGTTTTGATTAAGCTCATGTGGGTTTATATGACCTTCCCTGAACTTGATTAGGTTATTAGTTAAGGTTTTGGCTTTTGGTGTATCAGTAGAACAATCTATGTTTGGGGCTCATCACAGCTTCTGATCTTTGGTTTAAACCTCTCGCAGCGAATCTTCTATTTTTGGATGGGGAGTTCATCTAAAAACATGTATTTGTAATCTCAGAGGAGTTGTGTCTGGTTCCGCATCATTTGAGGGAGATAATTAGACCAGAGAGGAAGCAGGTCTTTGAGAGAGCCTATTAGTTCTCAGTTGTGGAGGATGTGATTGTAACATGTACAGTTTTGGTTTTTAAGCATGTCTGTCAGTCCCCCATCACACAATCGCAAGCTAATGAAGGCTGGGTGTTTAATCTTTTCTCTGTTGGAAGCTGAGGTTTCAAAACACTGAACATTTAAAGCATTAACACTTAGCCTGGTGAAACTCTAACTTCTCGAGGCAAAGGGTTAAACAGCCCTAGCCACTGTTTAAAATCTGTGAAGAATAGGGATGCGCTTTGGCAGGGGTGTGTGTGATTCTTGGTCTACACTACAGTTAGGTCAATGTAAGACAGCTTACATCGGACTAACTTTGTCAGCGTCTACACTAAAACACTCACTGCACTGACCTAATAACTCCACTTCCGCAAGAGGCGTAGCATTTAGCTTGATGTAGTTAGGGTGACGCAGTGTCTGTGTAGACACTGCATTGCTTACGTTGCCTGTTGGCTGTCAGTCCCTCACAGGGCTCACGTGTGGAGCCCGGCCGTCCCGGGGCTGACCGCTTTGACTGTGAGCCCCAGGGTGGGGTGCGGTCTGGCTGTCATTGCCCCACAATGCCCCACAGTCAAGTCAATGGAAGTGCTCCCGTTGAGGACGCGCACTGCCAACAAAGGAGGCATCGCGTGGACATGAACTACTGCAGTAATTACTGCGGTGGCTGTACGTCAGAGGTGGGCAAACTACGGCCCGCGCGCCACATCCGGCCTGCAGGACCCTCCTGCCTGGCCCTGAGCTCCTGGCCTGGGAGGTTAGCCCCCGGCCCCTCCCCTGCTGTTCCCCCTCCCCCGCAGCCTCAGCTCACTGGGCCGCCAGCGCAATGCTCTGGGCGATGGGGCTGCGAGCTCCTGGGGCGGTGCAGCTGCAGAGCCCGGCCTGACCTGGTCTCTGTGCTGCGCAGAGGAGACTTCGTGGCTTTTAGGAGCCTCAAAGGCCAGGTAGAAGAACAACCACGGTCACAGCACATTATCTGTAATCTGTTAGTCTTTAAGGTGCCACCAGACTCCTTGTTGTTTTTGTAGATACAGACTAACACGGCTACCCTCTGATACGTGACAGCACATTGGTGTCCTTACCAATTGAAATCAGCTGGTCAAGCTTTCATCTATACCAGACAAATAGATCCAGCCTTCTAGCAATCCACACACTCCATCGCCCTGAGAAAGCCAAGATCTTAAGAAGATATTCACCTGTAATATAGGTTTCATGCACAACTGGCCCAAAACATTCCTGCATCTCTTAATTCACTCCCTCGCTATTCATTGGCTACAGCACATCATCATAAATAGTGAGACACTCCCTACCCCCACAAAATCATAGAGGAACAATCCATTCTGGTGAGATACAAGTTTATTTTAGACTCACATTTATATAACCAGAGGCCAATGCATAGATGTCTTCCTGGTGCACTCTTTTTATCTGTTCTGTTTTGGAAATTGCCCTACATTGATTTTCATTCACATCTTCCATCCCATATGTCGTTGGCTGGAATTCAGTAATTTCAGGCATTGGAGTGGGTAATAAACTACTGCCTACCAAGCTCACCCAAATGTCGCTTTCCCTTGGTGAGCCAAGCAGTGGTGTATTGTGACACCATTCCACCTTGGGATGCGGAGTTCATCACTAGGCTGTGGAGCGCTGGCCTTTCTATGGAGGAGATTCTATTGTCTCCATTCTCTTGCCTTCGTTTTAAAAATGATCTGTGCATAAGGGAAAGCAATACTGGGCAATTCTTCTTAGCTTTTGCAGTTCTAACGATTATTTGACCATAGCCCATGCCGGGGCTAGCCTATTGGAGCCCCTAAGCAAGGATATTTTGTGGGAGCCCCCACACACTATACATACTAATAATAGGAGGCCCCCTTAAGCTGCTTGGGACCCTAAGCAATTGCTTAGTTTGCTTATGCCTAGTCCTGGCTCTGACTATAGCTAGAAGCTAAGAGCACCAGTCATAGACTAGGACCCTATTGTGCAAGGCGCTGTACAAACACAGAACTGGAAGATGGTCCCTGCCCTTAAGAGTTTATATTCTAAGGCAAGCGGGGGAGCACAAAGAAATGATGAGACAATGTGGGTCAGCATGAATGGGCAGTGGGCTCCAACTAGACCCTTCAGTGTTCAGATGTGGCACTCTGTGCCTCAGAGCAGCACCCTGGAACCCCCATATTCACCCTGTTGTATAATTGATACGTAGTTTACATGGCATGCTTTGTATGTAATCACATGAAAAGTCAAGATCTGCTGAAACCCGCTGTTCTGTCCAAATATGTATATCGTTGGCGTGTATGAAGTTATGAGATTTTGCTGTATGGTTGTTACTGAAATATGTTGTAAGTTTGAGAGTCTCTAATGCTAGTTCTCCAGTGACAACGACCAAGGAGGCGACCAACACCTGGGCAGGCGCTGAATGATCACCACCAGCCATTGACCAGCTGGGGAATATTAAACAAGGGATTTATAATTCAATGACATTTGCACAAGCACCGCATGAGGGGGATTGCTCATCTGTATGAGTCAGTAAGGCCCACCAAGCATGCCTGGACTAGTGTCTTCCAGGCACATGGACTGAGCATAGAAAATTGGGGACAGTGGCATCAGGCTTTTGCCTTTCTCCTCCCCCACCTACGCTGGAAGCAACAAGAACGTTGAGAAGCAAAAGACTTGAACTGAGGAGACTGGTCCCAGGCTTAAAAGGGGAAACCTGTGTATTAAGAGCTGTGGGGTGAGAAAACTACTTGATCTAAATACTGGCTAGTGTAATAAGGTTTAAGATTTAGCCTGTGCACGTATCTTTTATTTTCTTTGGTAACTATCTCTGACCTTTTGTGCCTACCACTTAAAATCGATCTTTATATAGTTAATAAACCTAAAACAGTGTCTTTTGGTTGAAGTGCTTGGGAAATCTCAGCTCAGTTTACAAAGGCTTGTGTGTTTCCTCGTCACATCGAGGGAGGGGCGGACTGGGCAATGAATTTACCTTGATCAGGCTTCTGACCTGGGCAAGATTCATAGATTCATAGATTCTAGGACCGGAAGGGACCTCGAGAGGTCATCGAGTCCAGTCCCCTGCCTGCATGGCAGGACCAAATACTGTCTAGACCATCCCTGATAGACGTTTATCTAACCTACTCTTAAATATCTCCAGAGATGGAGATTCCACAACCTCCCTAGGCAATTTAGCCTGTGCACGTATCTTTTGATGGTACAGTTCTGGGGTGCAAAGCTGGGGAGCTGGGAAGAATTGGCTCGTGCCTTTCTCTGCATGATTCATTCGTGGCTCTGGGAACATTCAGGCAATCTAGCTGGGTGTGCGGGTCCACATGCTGTTGTGCTGAGTGATAACAGTGCCTGAAGGGGGTTGCTGGTTGTAACTAGCAAAGCATTGTGAGAGACAGCCCATCTGGAGAGTTAAGGGTGCCCAGGAGTACCCCAGTTCCAGGTTGTACCCTGGGGATCCCGTCACAGAGATCCCTGAGGTTTGGTTAAAAGGAGCCAAGCAAAGAAGAAATAACATAACGAGGATTAATTTTGGAATAAACATAATTTCTATGTCCTGTGTCAGGAGACTGTAACTCATCTTGGCGGGGGATCAATACAACGATGTTTGTCCTGTCTCTAGCACAATGGGGCCCTGATCCCTCTGGACACTGAGCTCTTTTCCCACCGCTATCTTGTATGATCCCATATGGAGGTTGTAAAACTTAGCATGAACAATCATGTAATAAATATCTGCTCTGCCCAGCAGGTCATAATGGAACAGTTAGGCCCAGATGCTCATGTGGTGTAAATCATCAAACAGCAGTGCTAGGTTCATTTATACCAGTTGAGGATCTGGCCCTGTTTTCCTTGTACAGACCTGTTAAAACCAGGTGAAAGAATTCTGCTACGTGTTTCTTTCTATTGCCCAATACTGTAGCTGCAGAGTCTCCCAGGCTGGTAGACGGCAATAGTAGAATTTTTTCCAAAGCGCTCTGGTCGGTAAATGGGGGATCCTGCTTCAGTAGTCTCTGACTGACAAGACACTGTGTCATATGCAGCCATGCTGGCAGACGACTGTTAACATTTCAGTTGCAACTCTGTTGCGATGACCACGCAATGTGATGAGTATCGTTAACCACTAACCGCTTTGAATGAGGAATGGAGGCTGGAGAAACTTTAGACTCATAAATCACATCTGATACGTTTCTAGAGATTTCTGAGATAATACCCAGTTCAAACCTGCAGAGGAACCCAATACGTTCTATTGGTGCCCAGTTCAGTGATCAGCAATTGGCTGTACTAAAACGTTACCATTTAATATTGCCTCATTCATTTAAGGCTGAGCTACGTTGGTTAGGTACCAAAGCCGAAAGACGGGCACTTGAGTATCTCGATGGGGACCATGTACATCTCACAGCCTGTTGTACTGAGCAGTTTGATCTGGTGTCTGGATTTCTAGCGGCAGAAACGAAATGCACAGACTGTAGTCTTATCTAAATGATCCGATCAGTGCAGCATTTCCTATCTTCCTCCTCATCTCCATTATCCACCTGCTAGCCTAATAGTCTCTCCAAGCGACTAGGGAGATACGCTTCACTGGTGGTAACAAGATTGATTTCGCTGTGTGGCAATTGCCTTTTTTACCTGACACTGGTGGTGGTAAGAAAATAATAATCCACCCCAATCAGTATCGTTAACCTGTAGGCTCCCTTGGTTCTGTGATTAGAGACTAGGGTTCTCTTTGTGCATTGATTTCCCATGTTTAGACGGCTTGAACAGAGTGACCTGCTCTGTGATCAACTACTTTGCCAGAGGAGTCACCTTTGATTTATTTGGTGTGACCTGTGAACTTAAAAAAAAAAGTAGAGAAATTAGCATCAGGAGGAGGCCTCCTGTGGTGCTCTCCAGGTACAAGGTCCCACAGTTGAGTGGCTCTCAGCCGCGTGGCAACGTTAAAAGAAGAGGCCTATAGAATTCTTGGTCTTGTGTGGAAGGGAGAAGTGGCTTGTGTAATAGGCCTGAGATCAATTTGCATAGCGGGGCTGTGCACGGAGGCTCCTGGGCAAAGGGTCCCTCCCCTGTTCTTTTGCAAACAGCTCTCATCTCAAGCATGACAAACTCACTACCCCAAACCCATGTCTTCATAGGCGCTGAAACTGGGGGGGCTGCCGCACCCCCGGCTTGAAGTGGTTTCCATCATATACAGGGTTCCCAGTGTGGTTCAATGGCTCTCAGCACCCCCGCTATCAAAATAGTTCTAGCACCCCTGCGTGTCTTGCAGGGTATTTATCTGTAAGGGGTCCCATGTGAGGTATGTACGGAAAGCTTGTAATTTATCGAGACTCCTCACCATTGCAAGAGGTGCGTATAGGTAATAGTTAAACGATAATGTACCTATATGGAAAGTATGCTCTGGGGTCTTGGAGTAAAAGTTAGTCAGCAGGGGATAATGCATCTCGGTGATGGCCCAATCAAGCAGGAGGGAGGTGTCACCTCTCGCTGGTTAGCCAGTGTTGTAATGCAAGACTGGGGGTTAGACTAGAGCCTTGCGGTCCTTTCTAAGCCTATGATTCTAAGCGTCAGTTGTCTAGTCTTGCTCCATACCCAGAGTATCGATGGAAAACCGTCGGAGACGACTGCAAACGATCAAACCCACTTGGGGATAAAAACGGAACATTGCGACAGCCAGAGGGTCACCCCGCCTGTGAGTAGCCGAAAGACTGTTTCTATATAACACAGGATGGGAGGAGGCACTCTGTACCCGTTCACGCCATTCTTTCTTCAATAAACCTTTGCTTGTTTTACTCCAAGTGCTGTGTGTTATACAGGAGCGGTGGTTTCAGGTAAAACCAGTCAACTGGGGCGCACTGCTCCTTTGGCTCAGGGATTTCTGTGCGTAGCCGGTGTCAGGGGCCGGATCTTACAGGGAAACGCTTCAAAAGGACTCCAGGACTGGTGTGCACCTGTTGTTAATCTGCGAGGCAAAGCCAGGGCTGGCAAGCCCCGTGGAGAGTGCTTGAGTGGCTAACAGCTTGTTAAAGCCACCGACTTAACACCCCGCCTCCTCAGGCAGGCTGCTTCTCCCTAGAGGCCGGGGGTGGCATGGGGACTCAGTCCTGGGTGCCCGGGAACTGTCACACGGTGATTGGGAGAACGTTCGTTCCCCTTTGCCCTTCTATAGGTTATGGAATGTAACAGTGTTTAGTGCAGGGATTAGCGGCGAGGACTCCTGAGTTCTCTTCTTGACAATCCTGCTGAGCTTCAATCTGGTGCTAAACACCTGTGTTCCTGCTTGGTGTGTGACTGCTTCCGTCGCCATCCTTGGGGGGCAGGTGGGAGGCTTGGGATGGAGGCAGGAGGCTTAACTCTTTGCTGATGAGGCCCTTTAAGTCCCCCAGTGGAAAGGCTCCGTGTACATGCACCCGTTCTACGGATTGTCATGCCTCTTTGGTCCTACCCTGGGATCGGCCTGGTAGCTTTTTAGCGTGACCAGGAGAAATGAGTCTCAATTCACGGTCAGACCCGTGGGGACTGCCTCCTGCCACAGCCTCATTCTGCAAACCAAGAGAGGAGGTTCTGATGGTGACTTATGGGGGACCAAGAACATCCGAATCAGGGAGGGAAAAATGAGCAAGAGGCTGAGAAATATACAGTTCTGAGGTCTAATCCCAGCCCTGCTGGCGTGTTGCTGTATGGCCATGGGTATGTCAGGTCACTGCCCCGTGCCTCAGTTTCCCTTCTCCAAAAGGGGGCAGAACCTAACTCACAAGAATCTGATGACTCTTAAAGCTTGCAAAGAGTTCTGACTTGGTAAAGGGCTTTTTTAAAAAAAACCAAACAAACCCTAAAGGATAGGAACTGTAGGAAGACTATTTGCTTCTCAAATAGTTACTTGCTTAGAGACACTCAATGTTGTGCAGCACACTCCTACTAGCGTGTAGGGCTGACGTGCAAACAAGTTACTCAGTGAGGCTCCCCTATAGTCCAGACAAGTAGCGGAAATAGTTTCAAAACTTCTCCTTGGATTCAATCACTTTCCTATCTCATGTGGACACGAAGCAAATTGGTTTGTACTAATCCGAGCATCTGGGAGTAAGCGACAGCTCCGGCCGCATCTGTCATTCCCCTGAAATTGTCAAAAACGATTTTAAATCTAACGTAGACGACAAGACCGGAGTGAGCCCGTCTGGATCAGACCGTCCAGCCCCAGCGGCATCATTAATTCAGTGAATGCAGTTGTAAATTGGCCAAGAATAGACAGCGGATGAGATTACCAATGCTGCTGCCTCCGCGCACTGGCTTGTCTGATGGATGCTTTGCAAAGATACAATTTGTTTTTGCATTGTTCAGACAAAATATGCCATCCGCATGAAATGGGCTGCTTTGCTCTTTCCCAACTTGAGGCTGCTTTAGATGCTAGACATAGGAAGTAGGCATGCATGTTTGGAAGGGCGTATATGCCTGCAGACATAACGTAACGACTGGAGCCGTTCCTGTATACCTGGAGAGCTGTGAGTCTGAATAGGGCTTGAGGGCAGGTCTTCACTATGGGGGCGGGTCAATTTAAGATACGCAAATTCAGCTACGTGAATAGCGTAGCTGAATTCGACCTATCGGAGCTGACTTACCCTGCTGTGAGGACGGCGGCAAACTCGACCTCCGCGGCTCCCCGTCGCCGGCGCTTACTCCCACCTCCACTGGTGGAGTAAGAGCGTCGATTCGGGGATCGATTGTCGCGTCCCGACGAGACGCGATAATTCGATCCCCGAGAGATGGATTTCTACCCGCCGATTCAGGCGGGTCATGTAGACCTAGCCTGAGCTATAATGAAATGACTGGCCATGTGCCTTTTCCAGCTACGAATGTGAGAAGTGTTGTGAATTGTGTTTGTGTCTATTTCCTTTTCTTCTCCTTAGCCCTGTATAAACTCCAAATCAATAACAGGTCAAGCACAATCCCCAGCCTGATCAGACCATGGTGGTGGTGTTGGGGTTATCGTCTCCTGCTCCTGCTGCTTCTGTCCCCTCCCTCTTCCCACTTTTTCTCCTCTTTTGAACAGCTCTGTGCAGCCCTTCTCTTCTCTCCCCCCATGTAGCTGTCATCTACCATTACCCAACTCCTCCCCATCAGCCCCCCCCCTTATCTCCCAATCTCCCACACTCATCCTCGGTGATATCAGCTTCCATCTCGATGGCCCGTGTGACCCTTAGCAACACGTTTCCCCCTCTCACCTCTTCATCCAGCCTGTAGCCCTGGTTCGACTCTCCCCGTCATTGAAAGGGCTACTCACTTGACTTGGTCTTCGCCAAGCACTGCTCTGTCTCTTGCAGTTACCCCTCCCCAACCATCACCCGGTCTCCTTCAGCATCACCCATCAACAGGCGCCCTGTCACTGGGCCTGCCCATGATTTCCAGGCCATCAGCATTGATCTTGTCTGCTCTCAGCCCTCTCCTCCTTTTTTTCTGGTGATTGATCTGCTCCATGCTTCACTCGCTTCCACCCGTGACTCTTTTGACCCCTCTCCCATTGCAAAATCCACCCTGCCAAACTGTGGGAGACCATATCAAAAGCTTTGTTAAAGTCAAGGAATAGCACATCCACTGCTTTCCCCTCATCCACAGAAAGGAATGGATCTGAGGGCTACTTTTGATTACAGGACTCAGGAGCTCCTGTTTATCTCTGTTGCCCTGCCTGTTTGCTTCTGGCAAAGGCAGACTACGAGAACAGGATATTTTGTTAATAAACTGTGTGCATGCGGCTACAGTGATGGATGGATGTAGTGTTACTAAATATTCTCTTTTAAAGAGACAGGCATGTGCTCTGTGCTGATCTGCTCATTACCTCGTAGCGGGGCATCTCGCAGGGTTCAGAAATACTCTCCTTGCGATATCATTTTTCATAATCACTGCTGATGTGTTCCATCTTGTACTTCCTGAAGGGGAGCGCTGATTAGGGTAATAAAGACGAGCTGTGCTAATTATTGCCATGGCTGAAATTTACAACAGGCGGCGCGCAGCGTCAGTTAAGAAAAATGGTGAGAGGTAACCCCATGACAGAAAACTCTCTGACAAATCAGGGCCTTTGGAAATGGAGCTCGGTCCCCCACAGCCCGTGTCACCAGTCAAGTGCCTTCATTAGGAATGAATAATAGACAGCAGAGGGATCACAGGGGAAGGCTAAAAGTCATGCTGACTTGTTACATGCTGACAAAAGTTTGCACTGTGTTCTCCTCTAGCCAGGGCCGGTGCAACCATTTAGGCAAACTGGGCGGCCGCCTTGGGTACCAAGTGGTTGAGGGCCCCTAAAAGCCCGCTCAGGCGAGGAGGTGGAGTGGAGGTGAGCTGGGGCGGGGGGGTGCGGAGAGGGCCCCCTGCAGTAACGGGAGGGGGGTGCACAGGGGAACCGCTCCCCGCCCCAGCTCACCTCCACTCTGCCTCCTCCGCTGAGCACACAGCCCCCGCTCTAAGTCTCCTCCAATCAGCGCCGCAAGCCTGCGAGGGGAGGAGAACTAGAGCGGCGCTGGCGTGCTCAACGGAGGAGGCGGAGCCGAGGTGAGCTGGGGCGGGCTCCCCAGGCGGGGTTAGCTTCCGCAGCGGGGGTCTCCCCAGGCGGGGTTAGCTGCTGTGGGGTGGGGGGTAGCTGCTGCGGGAGGGGGGGGGCACACTGGGTTAGCTGCCACGGGGGGGGGACGGGGTTAGCTGCTGTGGGGGGGAGGGAGGCGCAAGGTGGAAGTTTAAAGTGAACCAACCTAGAAATCCTTGGGCCAGATTTATGGAGTATTTAGGTGCCTAAACATGCAGATAGGTACCAAATGGGATGTTCAAAAGCCAACTAGCTCCCATTGAGTTGAACGGGTGCCTTTGAAAATCTCATTAGGTGCCTATCTGCATCTTTAGGCACCTAAACACCTTTATAAATCTCTCCCCTTGTCTCTGGGCTACTGTGCTGAGGCTCTGACCACAGTGGTCCCTGCCACAGGCCCGACTTCTTGCAGCTACGCGGGTTGCAAAGCTTCTGCCTTGGCTGGGTTTGGTAAGCTTAGTGTTAGTGGTAGCACTGGGTGGGAAGTGGGTTTTGTTCCCACAAAAATTATCAGTGAAAAAGTTTGGGTGAAGTTGATTGAAAATTTTCAGTTGATGAAAATTGAAATTCTTTTTCGAAAACCCTACACATTTGGTTAGAAATGGAAAATTTTACAGAAATTTGTTTTGCTGGAAAATGTTTTTTGTTAACGTTTCAGCTGAACATTCTGACCAGCTCTAATTACAAGTGAGTAAGAATTAACATGGCACTTGTCTGTGCTCTCTGCATGTGGTGTGTAGAAGTTAGCACTACTTTATTCTGCGTTTCGTCTAGCAGGGGTAGTGGACAAACGTAATGAGCTAACTTAGTGTCCATCTTTTAAAAGGAGACGCTGAGGAACTATACATCAGTCAGTCTGACCTCAGTACCTGGAAAGCTACTCGAGCAATGTATAAAATATTCAATTTTTAAATACGTGGAGGATGAAGGAGTAATCATTAGCAGCCGGCATAGATTTACCAAGAACAAATCATGCCAAACCAGCTTGATTTCCTTCTTCAACAAGGTACCTGGTTTGGTGGCTAGGGGGAATGCAGTGGACATAATATACCTGGGCTTTAGCAAGGCTTTTGACATAGCCCCACATGACAATCTCATAAGTAAGCTGGAGAAATCCAGGCTCAGTAGAACTACCATGAAGTGGATACTCTTTGTTTGCAGTTGTTTAACCAGTTATGTAACTATTAATGGAATGATGTCCGTGTGATGGTTTGCCTGCCCCTCCAGGGTGCATCCTGATGTAGTGGGGTCCCACGGAGCCTGCCCGTTCCACCAGCCTGGGCTCCCTCACCCTGTCCTGCTGAGCCAGGCCCTCAAGCCTCCTCCAGTACGCGCACGGGTGGGGTCACACCCGGCTGCAAAAGGACACAGTCACTGAGATCAGCTCCAGCACTGGTTAGGCCTCAGCTGGAGTGCTGTGTCCAATGATCCAGAGGCAAACAACAAAGATGATCAAAGGGATGGAATGCAAGTTATATGAGCAAAGGCTGAAGGAACTGGGCATGTTTAGTTTGGGAAAAAAGGAGACTGAGAGGGGACATGTCAGCAGTCTTCAAATACTTGAAAGGCTGCCATAAAAAAGATGGAGAAAAATTATTCTCTCTTGCAACAGAGGGCAGGACAAGAGGCAATGGGTTCAAACTACAGCAAAGCAGATTTAGATTAAATCTCAGGAAAAACTTCCTAGCTGTAAGAGCAGTAGGACAATGGCACCGACGCCTCGGGAAGTTGTGGAATCTCCTTCGCTGGAGGTTTTCAAAAGGAGGCTGGAGCCATGTGTCTTGGATGGTTTAGACACAACAAATCCTACATCATGGCAGAGGCTTAGACTAGATGTCCCTTGCGGTCCCTCCTCACCCTATGGTTCTATGATTCTATGGCTGTGCCTTCAGGGGACTTGGCACTGGCCCAAAGCAGGCGTCCATATGCTTTGGGAGACAGAGCAATCTTGGACAAGGCTGCAGTAAAGATGCTTGGCTGAGAAACACAAATGCCATTTGGCAAGAGGCTTTGATATTTGTTTTCCTTCCAGAGCCGAGACCTTTCTGAACATTTCACAAAAACCAAACAAACCCGGCCACCCGCCAACATACCCACCCCAGAATAGCCAATTAAAGCACTCACCTGGGCTGTGGGGGAGACAGATCTGAGTCCCTGATTTGGAGCAGGGACTTGTCCCTGGGTCTCCCACATCCCAGGGATATAACCAGTGGGATATTCTGGGCACTCCTGGACCTGCGAGAATTTCCTCTCAAAAGGGAGCTGTGTCCATGAAAAGTTTTGGTTTCAATGAATCAGCACTTTCTGACCGCCCCCCCCAAACTTTAATTGACAACTTCCCCACCAGTTCTAGCAATAAAGGTGGAACCTCCTGGGTTGTGTCTGTGTATTAACTGTCTTTGTGTCAGATACAAAATCAGGGACATTACGGAACGGTTGGCAAATGGGCAGACATTTAATCTGCTTTTCCTTCTTGAAGACTGGCCTCTTCCTTGCAGGGAGGGATAGCTCGGTGGTTTGAGCATTGGCCTGCTAAACCCAGGGTTGTGAGTTCAATCCTTAAGGGGGCTATTTAGGGATCTGGGGCAAAAAGCTGTCTGGGGATTGGTCCTGCTTTGAGCAGGGAGTTAGACTAGATGACCTTCCAACCCTGATATTCTATGATTCTACAAAGCTGCAGATAATCTGGTGGGACAAGAGCAATGTTCCTATTACAGGAGTCACATGTATCAAAGCTGCTGTGTGTGAACAATTGTGTACATAATGAATACAGAAGGCACCATCTACTGACACACAAGGATGTTGTTTGTGAATCTGTAGGGTCCCTCAAGTTGTTGTTGTGTGCTGCTGATGACTTCCAGGATCATTCTTCTAGCTCAGGTGGGCCATGGCTGAACAGGCTGTGACACATCTTCCCTGGTGTCTGACCATTCTCCCAATGTTTCACTGAAGAGGGTTGTCTGTGATCTCTGCCAAGAGCTCAGAACTAGCTGATTGTCATGGTTATCGTGCAACTTTTGTACAGGAAACAATTTTAGAGGTCTTCAACACGTCTGATGTTATGTTCCAAAACTGTTGGGCATGAAACCAGTTGCCTGAGGGGTGGGGGATCTGAGCACTGAGCCAATCAACAGGAGAACAATGGACACCCCTGGATGGAGCCAGTTTGTGTAGACAGTCTGGGCCAGCTGCAGGCTTTGGCATTTACAAAAACAAAAGAAGCCCAATAAAAGTCTCTGAGCAAGGGACCCCCTGGGCTGTGGGACGATCGGCTGTAATCGTATAAGAAAAGAACAAAAAGAACAAGGAGGGATCCATTACAGAGGAGTGACTCTGCCAGCAGGGGTTGTCTCATGAAGGATGTATCCCAGCTTTCTGGTCTGACAGGCGCTGTTTGGAACTGATGAGGGTGAGAAATACCTTATTAGACAGGAAAGAAGTGTTGAATTGAGGTAAACCAGTGAGCTGTGTGGGAGGGGCACTGTTTCCCTAGAGGCAGTGGAGCGGCATGCCTTGCAGGTACCCAGAAGATAGCGGGCTGAGTACTCGAGCATAACAGAGTGGGGTGTGTGAATTGCTAGCCTGCGGAGGGACACAGCGGGGCTTGTGGAGCCGGGTGTGGAGTTCGTGTTGCCAGCAGCCGGTGGCAGGAGGGAGTTTCCCCTAGGGGGCACAGACAGGGCCACCTCCTGTTGTGAGCAGGTGGTCGTGATTCACGCGGACATCCCCAAAAAGTGTCTCAGAGCCCGTGGCTGCACACGGCGTCCAGATTACACAGCTTTTAACCGAACCCTCTGGTCAAAGGGAGACGGAGGAAAGTTGTTGTGATCGGCTTTCAGATGTTTCACGAGCCTCCCTTGTTGCTTTTGCTTCAGAGATGAAGTTTGAACGGCAAAGAGCAGCTGATGGCTCATGTTAACAGGCCCCAAACATGTCACTGTTGCGTACTGTGGCCCTTTACTGTGTGTGTAAGAAACGATCAGTGATTGGAATCTGTTGATAATGGCGCAAAGCTGATCTTTGATGGCTTCCTTTGACAGGGAAGCTAGAACATCATTGCTGTTCGGTGACAGCCATGGGGGATTGGATTCTTCCAGTGGCGCCATCGCTTTTCACCAGGCCGGAACCTTTAGCAGGGTCACCATAGATGTCATGTCCACAGTTCTGAAGTGGCTTTTCCACGTGAATGATTTGTGAATCCTAAAGGCAAACTTGCTTCTGACAGCGCGGTTGCTGGGTGCCCCGGCCTTGGCTTTCTGCAGTGGGGTCATGACGGTAGAGCAATTTGCAAACTTCTCCCTCCCCACGTGGAACTCTCTTAAATTCGGATCAGTTTCAGGGAAGCTCCTGAATGTGAAGAGATGCCGGTGTGTATCTGTCTGAGGTGCTGAGGGTGTCAGAGCAGAATGAATCGTCATCGCCAAAAAAATCCAGGTAGCTTTGTGGGTGTCAGTCTGTGTCCACGGAGTGCAAGCTGGCTGGTCCCATGATAATGGCTTTCCTCCTTATTTCCAGCTGTTAAATTGCATTAAAAGACAGAGCTTATAGTACACGACTTTCCTAATGTCGCTTTTCTGTGCAAGCAATTGCTGTGTGTTCCACAAGGAGGGCATGCTGGGGGCGCAGGGTTCCATGTGGCATCGAATGGGAGGCCTGTTGTCTGTTGGACAATCTCTCCCTTGCTATAAAAAAGAACTCCTGCTTTATTCTGCATGTAGTGGGAAGAGAGCCTGAGACATAAGCCTTTGAATCGGAGGCCTGGTACGAGGCAGGACCTGCTCACAGAATTTGGCAAGAACAGGGCTAATATTGCAGAAATACACATTCCTGAGAAGTGCTCGTCACAAAGTACTCACGCAAACACATCCCGATATCAAGGATCAGACAAAAACATTCCCCGAGGATAACAGAAACACACTGACCCTTCCTAAAAGATAAGGTCAGGATGACAGTATATAATAAAGATGTTTTGATTGACCCAACATGTACAAGGTGATGGGTGATAACTAGCTACGTCAGGGGGCAGTAACTAACTATGTCAAAGGAGTAGTACTAACTTGTTTGTGTCAGGATATAAAGATGTATTTCAGAGGGAGTATCTTTGTTTGGCCTAGGAAAGGAACGGAAAGTCTGCCGTTCACTGAGCTGGTCCATTGTTACGGGCTGTGACGTTATTGATATGATCTGGGACCATATAGAACATGGTTGCAACCAAAGTCCTGTAGTGGCACCAAATCTTGTATAAAGGGGGTCAAATGAGGTGTCTAAGACAAGGTTAAGGTTTGCTGGTTATGATTATGCTGTCTATATGTGTGTATCGATTTTGTAGTTGAAGTTATAAATATTGGCTCTAAACTGTCTGTATTTCAAACTTACGCTATGCTTCTGGGAAACATCCCAGACAAGTTGGTGTTGGCTCTGCCTAGCCTGCCTGATGGCCCATTAAGGACCATCAGCTATACAACTGACCCATTGAGAGAAGGCAGATATGCCTTGCAACTCGACAAAGTATGCAGGGACTGGCCCGTGTGACTCCAGACTCCATTTTGCTGTATTTTTTCACAGTAAGGACAAAGAGGTGTTCTTACACCTGGAAGGACTATAAAAGGCTAATGCCTCTCCTCCATCTTGTCTTCAATCCTGCTTCATACCTCTGGAGGAACTTTGCTACGAACTGAAGCTCTGAACAAAGGACTGAGGACCCATCCCAGCTGGGGATGTTCCAGAGACTTGAGCTAGACCTGCAGTTTATGCTATCACTGCTACAAGCCTGAAACAAGAACTT
This sequence comes from Malaclemys terrapin pileata, assembly GCF_027887155.1. Lineage (NCBI taxonomy): Eukaryota > Metazoa > Chordata > Testudines > Emydidae > Malaclemys > Malaclemys terrapin. Next base: position 143,697,354 of record NC_071508.1, on the reverse strand, counting down.
TGCCATTACTGTATGTAATTTATTCCATTTAACCAATTCTAGCTCTCATCTCTATCTTTTTCCTTTCATGAATAAACCTTTAGATTTTAGATTCGAAAGGATTGGCAACAGCGTGATTTGTGGGTAAGATCTGATTTGTATATTGACCTGGGTCTGGGGCCTGATACTTTGGGATCAGGAGAACCTTTTTTCTTTTATTGGGGTATTGGTTTTCATAACCATTTGTCCCCATTACAAGTGGCACTGGTGGTGATACTGGAAACTGGAGTGTCTAAGGAAATTGCTTGTGTGACTTGTGGTTAGCCAGTGGGGTGAGACCAAAGTCTTCACTGTCTGGCTGGTTTGGTTTGCCTTAGAGGTGGAAAAACCCCAGCCTTGGGCAGTAACTGCCCTGTTTTAAGGGATTTGTCCTGAATTGGCACTCTCAGTTGGGTCCCGCCAGAACCACATTGTTACACGGGCATACATGTATTAATCGTCCAATAGAGTCTGCGGGATATTAGTACTGTGCTTCGTTGACAATAAACCTGGCTGGGTGTCTTCATCCCTTAATGGATCTTGTGGTCATTGGGCAGTTTGCTTGAGGTCTGTGGTGTCAGCCGTCTGTGCAGGACTGGGGCAGCACAAAAAGAAAACACACACACGCAGCCAAACATCTAACCACACTGCACTTTGATGAATCAGTCTGTCACGCTGCCTCTTGGTTTTCCCAATGGCTCTTGCACTTGGTGGCACCCGCGTAACCATAACGATAAACACAGGAGCATTCCCTAGCCCTTTGGGTCTGTCCAAGGCCAAGCAGCCATTGACCACACATTTCAGCGCTCTTGGAGCCTGAACAAATAGCTCCAAGAGGTGTGAACTGCTCCAATGCATCTTAACTCTGAACCCTGCTGCAACCCAAAAGAGGGCCAGGGCCAAATGGGGCACCATGTGGGGTGTACCAGGACCTCAGATTGCCTTAATTTCAGCGCTCTTGGGTAAGAACTTGGACCTCATCCCCACTGTTCTTAACATCGTGTTTGGATTTGAACATGGCACCTTGGCTCTAAGCAGCATGGCTTAATTCTTCTTGGAACTGGGAACCAGCAGGTTGCCTTGTATCTTCGTTTTCACTGGGGGCTAGAATTGACTCCATCCACCTTGTCTCGACAACATCCTGGGACCAACATGCCAACAACAACATTGCAAACAGATTTGACCCTGTGTAACTGTGCTTCCCTAAACAGTCTGCATGGATGGGGGCAGAAAATCAAAGTCAATTGTCACTTTGCTTTATAAACTAGAAGAGAATCAATACCATTTTTGCATACATTAGCAGTAGGAAGCCACATTAAACCCTCCTTTCTAGTGTTTCCTTTAGCCTCCCACTCAATCGCATGGGCTGTCGTTTCTTTAAAATCTTCTGATTAAAATATTCCATTATCATTTGACCCCCAGTTGCATAATAAACATACCATATGCATTCTGAAGATGGGGTGGGTGCATTATGAAAATGAGATGATGCATCGGATTAAAGCAGACAGGCAAACATAGTTCAACAACCACCAAGCCTTTGAACTGCAGCGTCCTTATTTTAGTCAGTAATTTATTTTCTTACACTTTCATCACCTTCCTGCTACAAAAATTCCCTTTAATCTGAAAACCAGGAGTCTTTTGTTGTTGCTGCTGACTAGTGAAAGTGGGGTATCCGGTAAGTAGAACGACTCAAAAATCTTCTGTTATCCCAGAGAAAAACATGTTCCCAATTTTTGGTGGTTTTTTTTTTAATCTTTCTGTGCTGAAACACAATACATTCGCTTATTCTAGTCCATAAAAATGTAGCAGGGCAGTTATGAGGTGACAGAACAATCACTCAACATTTTGGACAGTTACGGGGTGTGTGTGTGTTTGCTACAGCTGGGGAGGTGGGTAGTAAATGACGAGCCACTCGTTTCTATAATGGAATTAAAAGATTTACATGCTGTACAGAGCAATAATGGGGCTGGTGATACCGACCTGTCTGTCCTGCCTATCCAAGTGGGCTCAGATGACTCCCTTCATTTTATACCTGGCTCGAAGTTGCTTAGTTACCAAATGAGCTTGTGAGCAGCAGAAGAAATGCCTACGGAAAGGCTTTAACTGGCTTTGCTGGAGAGTCCCTTTCTGATACCTCCACCTCCCACTTTGGGCCTTATCTACACTAAACTTTTTCTCAAATGTCCCATTATTGCAGCTCCTCCAATAGCAGCAGCAGTGGGAAGGGCTAGTGTAGACTTGGTGTCACTTAGCCCTCTTCTGCCTGGGGTTAGATACCACCACAATTAAAATGCCAGAGGCCAGGGCTGAATTAAATCACAAGCCCTATAGATAGATGGCTAGAGCCTGACTCATAGAACCACATGGTGGGTCAAGATCTCAGCTTTCATTTAAAAAAAGTTTGTCCTCAATGATGTTTGAAAACATAACCTGAGGCTAAACAATGCCTGCCTGAGTCTGCAGAGAGCCTGAACAAATAGCTCCAAGAGGTGTGAACTGCTCCAATGTGTCTTAACTCTGAACCCTGCTGCAACCCAAAAGAGGGCCAGGGCCAAATGGGGCACCATGTGGGGTGTACCAGGACCTCAGATTGCCTTAATTCAGCCTCGCCAGAGCTGGACTATACAAGTATCCCCCTCTATTGCTGTCACTGCCAAAGGTGCATCAATGCTAATGCAGTGGCGTGTACTGTTAAGAAAAACGCTGGTGCAGATACATACTACTGGATCTGTCTGTCCTAGATTCTCCACACAAGTGGAGACAAGGCTTTTCAAATGTACTGTGCAAAGCAAAATAGGAAATGATTGCCCAGAGTATGTTCTGCGTCTCAGTCAGGAGCTCTTCTGTCATTTGAAAATGTCAGTGACAGGTCATTTGAGGCCAGGCAGGCTGCAGCGGAACAGAGGAGCTCTGGCCACTCATTCCCACCTTCACTCCAGGGACCCTGCCCCCTGCAGATGCAGCACAGGGCAATGGCTTGATTGTTTGCAATTAGCAGGTAATAAACATCATTTAAGGGATGTTCTTGTATGTGTTTATGGTGCCTGGTAAAGGAGACCACAGCCCCATTGCTGATGCTGCCTTGGGGGGCGGGGAGAGGAGGCTGTCTCTATAGTGTGGTGTCAAGTATCAGGGAGTAGCCATGTTAGCTTGGAAGTTTCTATGAGGAGAGGTCTCTGTTTTGACTTACCTGTGGGCTTTATAGTCTGCAATGTAATTGTAGCATAGGTGACATGTGATGGGGGGGGGGGGCATGCAGGGTTTAGGGCCCCACCCAATTTCTGCTCTGCCTGCCAGGATGAGAGAGAGGGACTCTATCCTTCTCCCGCTATGCCTGCCCCCTGGCACATTCAGCCCCTTTCCCTGGCAGCCAGGCCCAGGCAGGGAGTGGAAGGCGTGGTAGGGAGTCACTTCTCATGCCCCAGAGGGAATGAACAGAACAGGGAATCATCAAGTGATCCATCCCCTGTCGCCCATTCCCAGCTTCTGGCAAACAGAGGCTAGGGACACCATTCCTGCCCATCCTGGCTAATAGCCATTAATGGACTTAACCTCCATGAATTTAATAGTTCTCTTTTAAAATCTGTTATAGTCCTAGACTTCACAACCTCCTCAGGCAAGGAGTTCCACAGGTTGACTGTGTGAAGAAGAACTTCCTTTTGTTTGTTTTAAACCTGCTGCCCATTAATTTCATGATCTTAGCAACCTACCCCAGGAATGCAACAGCCTCTCCTAATTTGCATAAGATGCAGTAGAGTGATACTGCTCTCAGGTGAAATTCTGGACCCACTGACATCATTGGCAAAAATCCCTTTGACTTCAGTGGGGCCAGGATTTCATTCCTCCTCTTTAATACTGAGGTCTGGCCGAGTGGGTCCCAGACCCAATGGGTCCCAGCATGCAATACTTCATGGAGGCGCCCCACTCTCATCCGGAAAGAGCACTGCTTAAGGGCCATGCCTGTGTACTGCAGACAAGGGTGCTGGTCTGCTGAGGGCCTGCAGGTGGGAAGTTGGCTGCCCCTGCTCCCTGGGAGTTGAGTCTGGGAAGCAGCGTGTGGTCTTCGTGGCCGATCTCCTCACGGTGAGGTGGAATCAGCTGCTAAGCTCAGCTCACGTGTGGCGTGGGACTGTTGTGCTAATTACAAGCTGCTGCCAAGCCAAGGACTCCTCAATGCACTCTAGCCAGAGACAGCAGCTCAAGCTGAACATTGGCAGGAGAGCAGGTGGGGGTGAAGGATTGTCTCATTTTTGATTTTCCTAAGAGTTCTGAGCATCCTTAGAACGGGAGCGGGGGAGGGGAGAGGAGGGTGTGATGGAAATGTGGCATCTGTCTGGCAGGTTCGTTCTCCCCACTCCCACACAAGGAGATGTTTCTCCTCCTTACCTCTCAAAGGAAACAATACAGCTTTTCCAGCACATTAGCTTCTCCTTCTGTAGCGAGGGAGCAGCAGCTGATCACAGCAGGGCTGGCAGAGGAGGCATTTCTAGCGAGTGAAATGGAGAGATGGGTTGTAAGCTCTTTGGGGCAGGGATCACGTCTTCACATGCCTTTGTACAGCACCTAGCACAACAGGACCTCAGCTCCAATTGGGTCCTCTGGATCCCACAAAGAGTTAAATAATAACCATAGCAGATCCACTCCTTTGGGGGTGTTGGATCCTGTAAAAGGCATGTGCCATCTCTGTGCATGCCCTTGTGGCCCTGTGTGGTACTACAGGTATGCCTTGCCTTGATTTCCTCCACATGGGAAATGGGGCATCAGTAAGGTCACTTTAAAGGATCTGGGCAAGGAGAAGTCAAAAGAAACATAACAGACTAGCATGTCCTCTTCAATAAGGTCTCAGGGAAGCAGTAATTGTAACAGCTGACAAGGCCCTCACCCCAGGGCATTAGTTGAGAGCTCCCAAATTTAGAGTCCACAAAACAAAGTCTCTGGATCTAGTCAGGCTAGTCTCTCTCGGGGTGCAATCCATGAAGATACTTATGTAACAGCCACAGACCCCGGTCATCACGGGCGGGATTGGACCTGGGACCTTTGAAGCTTAACGCATGAGCCTCAAGCCACATGGCCCTTAGCTAAGGCTGTAGAGCAGACTCATTAATCTCTCTCTAAGTGGTCTCGGTGCCACTAGATGGGACAGAACACCACACCTAAGAGGTGGGTGGGTTACACGTATGCGTCTAAGTCCTGTTTTTAGGCACCACTCCGATGGCCAAAACTGCCACTTGGCTGCTGCCTGACCCTGCAGGCATCTAAATTTTTGCCTCCAGGCATGCGTGCCGCTGCCTCCCTCTAGGTGCCTATCTCCTGCCTAAGCCCCAGAGTGAGTCACCAGCTGGGAACGATCGGCATTCGGCTCTCTAAGTCACATGCGGGGCCCGATCCAGTAGGTGGCCTCTGAGCATTCCTACCTTATTGTCCTGCACAGGACCTATCTTCTTCCAGTTTGTCAACTGCAAGCAGAGATAGGCACCTCCCTGAGGCCCAACTTAGGTGCTTATTTCTATGGGGGGGTGGGGCTTAGCACACACCTCTCTCATCGGCTTCCTCCATTGGCTAGCTTAGGTGGCTCCATGCCTAGCATGCTGGCTTTGTGGGTAGCATTCTAAGGCACCTATCTCTCCCCATTCATTGTATGGGAGACTGGGCACCTAACTCAGGCTTTGTGGATTACAGTGTTGTTCCTGTGATTTTCTAAAGGTAGGTGCCAAGATGCTCATCATTGTAACGCCTAAGCCTCTATGTGGATATGGGCCTTGGAGCCTAAGAGAGCCACCAGCACACACTGCAGCCTGCATGGCTTCTAGTCCCCTCTTCCTTGATTACACCCAGGCTGTCTTGGTTGTAGGCTCCAGTCTATCCCTTAACGGGGTTGTACACACCTTCATGCATCCACTTTTCAAGTGGGAGTTTCACGTCATCAAGCTGAGAAGAATGCAACGTAGGCCTGGCTTGATATGAATAACTGGACATGGGGGAGGCCTTGTTTCTTGAAAGACAGGATTAGGGAGGTAAATGGGTCATCAGGCTGAAAACAGAATGTCTGGATGAGCTAAGATAAGGGGGAACACCCAGGGAACCACTTACAATGGACAAGATAACAATGGATAAGATAAGCCCGCAATATAAGATGAGGTAAAGAGTAAGGTGTCCCTGGACAGTGCGTGCTGCACAGGGATTGGTTCCTACAAAGTGACCAAGCCAATCCCAAAAATGTGATGCAAGGTATAGTAAATGCAATGTAATAGGCAAATGTATATAAAAGAAGAGGTTTGCTGTGTAACTTTGGATGTATGGCATGCCCTATGCCCACCCACTTTGCATGAGTCTGGTCAGCTCAGCGTAGGTTTGCTGTATGCCAAATAAAGGAACCTGAGTGACGAGACTGAAGCCGAACTGAGTTCTTGGGGAGCCGACTGGAAGAGGTCTCAGGGGAACCCCGACATAGACAAGTGTATTTTAGATTCCAAAGGCATGTATGAAAGATTTCAGCATAGGCCTCTCTATTTATGATAGTCTTCTCAGTGGTGATTAGGTTGTTGTGTTGCCTAATGCAGCTGGACTGGTGAGGGCATTACATCTGCTTGTTGCATAAGACCATTCATTTTTTTCATGGAATGAGCTCTCTAGTCATTGGCTTTAATAGTGGTTCATCATTGGAGCCCGAGAAGTTATCTGAGTATGCAACCCCAAATACTGAACTTTGTCTAGGCTCTTCCAAATAAAAAAGTTTTCCAAAGATTTCTGGCCTATTTTAGGTATTCCAGTTGCTACTATTTCCCATTTAGTACAATCGCTTCTCCAACCTCTGTGAACGGGAATGCAGGTGAAATTCTTGAGGAACAACAACTGATGTGTTAACCAGCTTAACCCAAAGATTAGGTGGGTTACAGCCCTGATAAAGCAAGTTAACAGAAAAGAGGTGAAAATGGACAAGCTTGTTATTTCTCCGACACCTGCACTTCTTTTCAACTAGTGTGTGCGATGTTTTTCTAAAATGCTGGAACATTATGGTGAGGGTGGCAAAACGGGTAAAGCATTGTGGGTGCTTTTTAGAATGTGCATGCTCTTTTCCACCAGCACTGCTGCAAAGTAAGTTTTCTCCCTTATAAGATGCTCATTTAAGCCCATCGGAACTTCTCATGTAACATGTAATCACTCACATTTCCAGATGTAATTAAGGCCTATTAGCTGTGTTTTACACAGACTAGTTTAAATTAAGCACCCTGATAGCTGGAGCCTTGTGATCAGTGACAGAGGTGCTATGGAGAATTCAGTCAAAGACTAACTTTTCTTCTCCAGGGTCTTCTCTTAGGACATTGGGGCCCAGATCCTCAAAGGTGTTTGGCACTGAACTTCCACTGATTTAATCTAAATCCCTTTTGAGGATCTGGGTCTGGGACAATTTGAATAACTAGCATAGGCGGGTCACTTGCTTTTAACTCATTTGCTAGCAGACCCAACTGAGAACTCTTCAAATCATTTCTCAACATGGGCATATGTTGCTTTCTCTAAAATAATACGCAAATGACTTTGAATGGGTGTTTGTGGCTTTATATACAAGTTAGCTAACTTTTCACAAGCCGTTAAAAAGCCCTCTCCCACTAGAAGTGTGGGTGAGAGTTCGTAGACAACATGTGGTATTTCCTTCACTTAGACAAATCTTGGCTTTGGGAGAATTTCAATTTCAACCTGTTTTCTGTAAACCTTTAAGTGAAACACTTCGTTTTTTCATTTAAAGTTTTCTGTGGGGTCTGCTGCCAGAAAGGATGGGGCAAACACTGAAAGAGGAGGGGCAAGGGTTAGAAGGGGCAGGTCTTAAGCAGGAGCAGATAGGGTTTAGTGAGTGATGTGGGAACGGATGGGGCTTATCTTTATTTTATTTATTAATCTCAATTTGGCAGGTACTAGGGCCAATGTACTAGGGCCAGCTTGACTCTCAGATCCCAGGGTGAGTTTTCAGTGCTAGAAGTCAGGACAAATACTGTTTTTATTTGTAAACTGAATATCTTTGATCTGGCACTTCATGGGACACAAATATTTGCCACCCATAATATCATTTGAACTGAGTTATTTTTCAGCCTACTGCTGCCCTTTAATGGCAACCAACCCCTTGAAGTGCCTCCAGAAGCAAATAAGTAGAAATAGCATTTGGGGCACAGATCTGATGCATTTGCTATAGTTTGCCTCCTCTGAGAGAGAAAACACTGCATTTGGCTCTAGAGGAAGCTTTCTGGGTGTTTCACAGGAAGAGACTCAAGCAATCAAGCTGTGAGGCTGAAATGGCCAATGAGGCAAGTTCCCCATCAAAGAGGAAACTGCTAATGGAATACGTTGATTGAAGGACTGATGCAGCCTCTCTTGTTCATCTCTCTCATCTTCCTGAGATGCAGAAACAAAAGATGTAGAAGACCCCACTCCATTTCTTTCTGAGGGAAGGCTGGAGTGACCTCTCCCTTCCACCTGCTACTTAAGTACCGGTCTTATCAGCTAAGTTATCATCTCTTAGCAACCCTGTGATCCTTTCTGGAACAGGCCAATGGGTGCTGAAGGACACAAACCAGCAGCAGCCTTGTGAAATGCAGCCTGCGCAACCCAGTTGTCTCACTTGATCCCAGTGTGATGCAGCACATGCAATCCCCCCCCCAGAGGGTGGTACTTCCCTGGAGTTATTTACCTGTCCCAATGTCTGCAGTACCTCCCAGTTATTTTAGTTCATGGGGAAAGCTTGGTAGCCCTCCCTCATGGACCTATAATACAATCCCTAGCTCACAAAGCTATATATCACATTTATAGACACAAACATTGATGACTAATCTGTGGACCCACCGTGCCTGGGACAGCTCAGTGTAATAGTATTTTGAAGTTTCCATGCTTCTGAGAGCTCACGTCTGTCACACAAAACACATGGGAATAGAAAGCAGCATTTGGAATGTGAAACCACATCGTCTTCTCTCTGTCATATGTTAGAGCTCTTTTCTGTTAGCTAATGTGACATTGATCTCCTGGAGTCCCTGTGCGGTTGGCCTTCCTGGCCATCTTAGAAGTTTTTAAGGCTCAGCTTGACAAAGCCCTGGCTGGGATGATTTAGTTGGTGTTGGTCCTGCTTTGAGCAGGGGGTTGGACTAGATGACCTCCTAAGGTCTCTTCCAACCCTAATCTATGATTCTATGATTCTTGCTCTGATTTCATGGCCGTGTGATAAAGTGAGCATGTGAGGGACAGCAGATACAGCAGCAGGGAAATTAGGGCCCTCCCAAGAAAATGACCCAGGAAACAGGCTTTTAAAGGGGCGAAACTACTGGTGACTTGGTATACCTTTAAGTAACAACAACAACAGTGGCCCTGATTTTCCACTCATGCTAAATCAGGAGGAACGCTGTTGAATTCGGCCAGCCGAGTCACCCTAGTGTACACTCAGAGCCGTGGAACACGGCTGCTACTCTGAAACCAGTCAGGAGAAGCAAGCCCACTACGGACATCATACAAAGCTTCACTAGCCAGCTTATTACTGCACCGACCACCAGCCCATCTCTGAAAGCCTCTTTCTCAAGGCTCCCTGGCCCCTCTGGCCCCTCCCCTATCATCCCTGGCAGACTGGAAGAGTCTCTCTCGTCCTCTTCCCCATACGCACGGGGCTCTAAGCTAGATGTCTGCCCCCTATTGCCAATTAAGGTGCCTAGCTGCCTTTTTCCTGGCTCCCAGCCCATAACAGGGAAATTTGCTGGCCAGCACAATGGCATAGGTCTCCCTGCACAACAAGCCCGGCCTCGTGCAGCAGGCCCAGACAGGGGAGTGGCGCGAGAGGGACTCCTTTGGTAGCAGGATCTGCTGGGTCACTGGCTGTCTGCTGCTCTATATCTGGATATGCCAGCGCTCTAGGAGAAGGGGCATCATGTGCGTTTTGTCCCCAGGTTATTTTTTTTGAGGAATGAATCATAGAATATCAGGGTTGGAAGGGACCTCAGGAGGTCATCTAGTCCAACCCCCTGCTCAAAGCAGAACCAATCCCCAGACAAATTTTTACCCCAGATCCCTAAATGGCCCCTCACAACCCTGGGTTTAGCAGGCCAACGCTCAAACCACTGAGCTATCCCTCCTCCTTGACTATCCCCTGCCTGAGTCCATAACACACGGCTGTGTAGTGTAAGGCTCCCCATGGATACGCACCCATCTAATAGCCAACATATGGCCGTTCGTAGGGCAAGATCGTTGCTTGCTGTGTGCGGTGGGTAAGGGCGCAAGGCAGGTCCCTACTCCCCTGGAGTGACAACTTGCGCCGTGGAGCTTGATGGAGGGGGGAAAGCAGCTTTCGGGTGCCACTGCTGCTATTCCTGCCCCTTGGTGATGGTGGGCAGTGAGCAGAGCGTGGGAAACAAGCTGGTTCTGGAGTACAAGAGCTGCATTAAGGCGATCCGGGGCCCACAGCCCTGATTCTGACCTGCCGCCCAGCCCCAGCCACTGGCCGCTGGCCGCTGGCCCCGAGTGTACTGCGCCCTCTTGGCTTCCCGAGCCAGACGCCATGGGCCAGACGCTGCCGATGAGTAGAGCCCTGCGCGGTTGTATCTGCATCCGGTCCGCTATCCGCAAAAACGGTCTGCGAATACGAAGCGGATATCCAGGGATGTGCAGGGCTCTACAAGTGTGACCCAGAACCCAGCTGAGACCTCTTCCATTGGATTTGTTATCATTGTACTGAATCCTCCAGCTAGAAACTGCTTTTTAATGACAGCACAAGGGGGCGGTGACCTGGATTGTGGTGTTTCGAAATGAAAAAGGAAGTTCCCACCCACTTCAAAGCTGCTGCGTCCGGCTAACAAAACGAGTGAACCCGAAGTCTGGCCGGCATCCCTCTGCAATCATCTGATTATATTCCAAACCCTTTCTACCAGCTCTTGATATTTCGCTTACTCCTGCAATCTCAGGGCTCCCTGCAGTGGTGCGGGAGAAGGTCAGGTTGGGTATTACTTTCCAGAGTTCGCTATTTATAAAGTATATCTTGAACGAAAAAGCGTATTATAGCAAATAGTAGGCTTTTGTGTGGCGCTGCTGAATAGGAGGGGTGTTCTCCTGTCACCATGACAACAAGCATTTGAATTAAGACCAGGCTACTTGGAACAATTTGCTGTCACATGGTTCACAGGAAACACTTTGAAACCCTTGTAATCTTTTCAATAGGCTTGATTGTTAACATCTTCCCAACTTAATCGTTAACTTTGTTCTGTAACAGATAATTACTGTAGTTTGCATTTTTCTGTCCCTCGCATGAACTGTGAAATTCATGGAACGTAGGCCATGTAATGTTTAGTTCTTTCTCTGCTTGAGGAGGTAAAATCAGGAGATTTAGCATTTCATTCCCTCATCACCGCCTTTTCCCCCAGCACCAATGTTCATCGCTTGGAAAGTTTGCACTACAGACACACATGTATATGGGGTTGCGTTCCTTGTTTCCCACCCGCCTTCTTTGGAAGCGTCTCTATAATGTGTGTCTAGTTTTGTTCGGGTTGAGATGTCCCTTTCTCTGTGTCTCTGCATCTGAGGGATATTTTGTGCTTTTAAAGACTTTTTACCATTTTATTCATTATTTGTCTAATAGGATAGGGGCCCCCATCATGCTAGGGGCTGTATGGACACAAAATATGAGCAAGTCCCTGTCCCAAAGAACTTAGAGTTGAAACAGACAAAGCATGAGTGGGCAGACTGAGGTGAAATGATTTCCCCATGGTCACACACCAGGTCACTGGCAGAGCCAGGAACAGAAGGCGAGTCTCTGAGTCCAGTACCCTATCCACCAGGCCATGCAGCCTCTCTATGATGCTTATGTTCCAGTCCAGTGATTTAACCACAAGACCATCGTTCCTCTCTGGTCACATAATGGAGATTTAGTGTGGATTTTTCTCTCTGATCTATCGCAGCTCCCCTCTCAGGGCGTCTTTTTAAAATCAGTTTCTAAACAACCTACTCCCGGATTTTCTTTGAGCACGCCGTACTGTTCTCCACTCTCCTTCATTGCTACAAATTGGGGAGCTTAAATATTCCACGGTGAATTATGTCATTCTAGAAGTCTAGTGAACAGATTAGATCTATGCCATGGCACCCTGAGTAGCCCCTCCGTGGGAAATCCTGCAACAGAAGGGAGAGTCTGTAAAAGTCCAGGGGCAATCGATGACTCAGCGGCAATGATAATGTTATCGATGTACATTTGCATTGTGCATTTTGTCCTGAACCATCTCCCAAGCGCTGGGCCTGATCACCCGAGGTGCAGCGTGCCCCCAGTTCCCATGGAAGTAAGTAATCCTCACGGGAAAGACTCAGCACCACTCAGCATTGGGCCTGAAATGTGGGCACCACAGCTGTGACTCTACAGCGAAGGTTGATGGAACATATAGGGGTGACTTTGTTGGTGTTCTTTCTTTATTATTTATGTTGTGGTAGCACCTAGAGGCCTCCTCCAGGGTGGGTCCCTGCTGGGCTACGTGCTGTACATTATAGCATTGGATTTTCAAAAGCACCTAGGTGGCTAAGGCCATGTCTACACTAGCGAATGTACAGTGGCACAGCTGTACCGATGCAGCTGCGCTGCTGTAAGACTGCTCGTGTAGCCGCTCTATGTAGAGCTCTCCTGTCGACATCCTAAAACCAGCTTAACCAGCGGCGGTAGCTATGTCGGCGGGAGAAGCTCTCCTGCTGACATAGCGCGGTGCACACGAGCACTTAGACCAGCGAAACTTATGGTTTTTTCACGTCCCTGAGTGACATAAGTTTTGCCAACATACGTGGTCACGTAGACATGGCCTAAGTCAATGGGACTTGTGCTTCTAAACTGCTTATGCCCTTTTGAACATCCAGCCCTCAGTAAAAGATCGTCTCTGCCCCAAGGATTTTACACAATCACATTACCTAGTATTAACACCACATGCTGCAGCACTAGATGGTGACCTGATGCAGGCTGTGAAGAACAGAATACTTCTTCCCTACAGAAATGACGGTGTTGAAAGTGGGGAGAATGTAGCAGGCCGGTTAGAATGGGGCCAGCGCAAAGATGTTCTATTCCCTCGTACATTGGAGCAGTCCTGGGACTTTAGCACTATCCTGACTCAGTCTGATTTCCCCTGGATAAATTACAATGTGAATCAGCAGGAGGACAACAGCTGGCTGTATTTGAGATGCCCCATTGTTCTGCATTAATTTGATTTTTATTGTGCGAGGGCTGGTGGTGATAAACTCATTTACAATTCCTATGCCTGCCACATGTCCTTTCAGAAGTACTGAATGATAATCGTGCATTCATTACCCCAAATGAGATCCGTGCCAGCCAATCAGATTGCTGGGATGGCTCACCGTTGTTCACTGGTAAAATAAAAATAAAGCTTTCCTCCAGTCAGAAATCAGGTTATTCATAAAAGTGTGCCCCTCCCCCCTTCAAAATGTGCTTTTATGGATAAGACGCTGTATTCTCTCATTGGCTGAGGCACATAATGCTGCCGCTCTCTAAAGCAGTTGGGTTACAGCGGGTCAATAATGCAATTGACACTCCAGTGCACCTACATCCATCAAATGAAATGATTAAATCTACATCAGTCACTAGGCATAACAGAAATAATGTCATTGTGACAGAACAGTGTTAGAGGATCTATTTCTCCTGCCTTGAAAATAAGCACTTTCGTCTTTGCCTGAGTATTTATGTAGTGGCAAGGAGACTATTATCCTGTGACAATGGTCCGTTTTGTTGACATTATTGCTTAATTAATGGACATTTGCATTTTAGATTGGGGTCAGGGTTCCTGCCTTTCACACTGAGGGTATGTCTACACTAAACGCGCTCCAGCAGATGTACTGGTAGACTTATTACAGCGACAGAAGAGGGTTTTCCATCACTCTTGTCAATCCACTCCCGCAAGAGGGGGTAGCTAGGTCGGCAGAAGAATTCTTCCATCAACCTACTGGTGTCTACACCAGGGCTTAGACTGGCTTAACTACATCTCTCAGTGCTGTTGCGAGGTCTCAGCAACATAGCCAGGTCGACCTAAGTTTTAGGTGTAGACCAGGCCTTAGGAAACCTGAGTGCAAACTTCTCAATTTTCGCTGGATTAGTAACATAGGACTTTGGAAGGCTGTTCTTCTGATCTCAGTGCAAAATCATACATCTGCTCCCTCCCACCACTGGTGGCATGTTGTACATGGAAGCAAGTTTTAGGCTTGTCAGAAGGTTATCTTGACATCAACGACAAGCATCAAGCCTTTTAAACACCCAGTTGGGTTCAAAAAAAGTCTCGGCCTTGCCTGACGTAGCTTGACTTTGAGAATGGAGCCATTTGTTGTACCATGATACAACTACGATACATTAATGGTACCATTATATTGACATACCAGTACATGTCAGCCATTAGACAATTAACTTAGTAAACTGCCCACAACCAATCATAAACTCAGACAAGGACAAGAGACTTGTGCCTTGCCTGAGATGCCATCAATGATGCATTATGGCATTAATTACGAGGGCTGGAGGAGGATTACAGAGCATCTAGGCTTGATAGAGGAGGTCTGTGATCCATCCTCGGAGAACTAGGCCGGTGATGGGTCCCAGCTCCTCCATCCCCACTGAGCTCAAATGTCTTATGGTGAATGCAGCAGGACAGGTGATACGATCACTGGCGTTCCTCTCTGAAACACTGGTGGCACAGCATGAGTGCTGTTTAGCAGGCTGGCTGTGCCTGAATGAAAGGAGATCACCGTGGAAGGAGGCAAAGGCTCGGCCCAGCCCTCACCTGCCAACATCCTCCTGGGAAGATGGAGCGTGTCTGAGGAAAGGAAAAGAGATGGGTCTCTGATTCTGCAAGAGAAGGAAAATATTCTCTCTCCAGAGGGCTGCTGCCTTCACATTCAGGCGTCATTTAGGCCCCGATCCTATGAGCATGTATTCACATGCATAACGTTAGTCATGTGACTCATCCCATGAGGTGGCTCACATGTGCAGAACTGCTCAGGTTCAGAAGTGTTTGGAGGAGCAGGGCGCTTGGGTCTGAGCCAGTCCTTACTGAAGTCAATGTAATGCCTCCCGTTGCCTCTAGTGGGAGATGGATTAGGGCCTGAATTGTACGAAGGTCTCATCAGGTGTGGAGTGCTCTCGCCTCCCAGGAATTCACTGGAAGTTGAGGTGTGGCGGAGGAAGAATCAGGGCTGGGAGGTGGATTGGCCTCCCAGGTTTTGTGTACAGGTTTAGGAAAGGTATGAAACGTCTTGTTCTACTGGGGGAAAGAAAAGAAAAGAAGAAGAGGCCGGTAAGTGCTTTAAAAGCAATAAACCATTAATGGCAAAGTGCCTGCGTGAAAGCTCAGATATCATTCCCTCAATTGCAGCCTGTACAGGGTAATAGTCCCGTGTCTTTGAGTGAAGAATAATGGGGTTATAAAAAATGCTTCCACAGGGAAATGGCCCCATTCAGGAGCTTTTTAACCATACAAGCAGCATCTTTTCAGATGCAATCTTCTCATTTTCCCGTGTGTTTGTTCTTTGCTGCTGATGAGAACTGTTGCTGGTTTTACTCTGGAATGCAAGTGTGAAGGGAAGAAAAAAAGCAACCCCCCCCCACCCCCACAACCTTTCAGCAGCAGGAGTTCTAGACAGACCCTCAAAGTCTTCTGCTATGACCCCGTTCACAATAGGAATATTAGATCTTTGGGGTGGAAGCTATTTGCCACTTGTGAGAAATATACATGTTGTAGCGGAATAGATTGTTGATTTAGAAGAATGTAGATTTCTGTGCTAGTTAGTATGGTACTGTTGCACCTGGGCCTGAGTGGTTAGCCAATATTTGGGGCCTTGCTGGGTTGTTTCTGTTAGGAGGATAAATTGATTATCTGAGTTAGGTATTTCCTTAGTGCAATCCTGTTTATTTATAAAGACTGTACATAAAGTCCCATTTCCCTGAACACAATAAGAACAACAGCAGGCAGTTTCCTTGCTCATGATTTCCAAGACTGCTTTTCCAGCCAGTCCTATGCCCCAAGGAGCTCTGTCTCTGCTCCCTCTCAGGACCATGCTCAGACTGCTTCTTTCACTATCTGCTGACTTTCTCTTGACTTTCTGCTGGTTTTCCTCAGCTTTCGGGACACTTTCTCTCTTGGACTGACACACAGACCCACAGCTGCAACCAATCAATGTCCCAAACCCTGCATTTGCAATCAGTCCCCAAGGAAACCCCTTAGCCCACATGTCTCAGGTTCTGCTCAAGCATAGCTGTGCCTTCTATTGTTTCATTGCTCACTACACAAAGGGGCATTTAATTACTCCTTCATTTAACCTGAATGAAGGATGTTTAGTACATCCCTCAGCTATCACCATGTCTGTGATTGATGGCAGCCATTAACACCTTTTAGCATAATGGACAAAAAGAAGGACTGGAACTGTAATAGTCTCTCCTGTTCTATATTGTACCTCTTATGATGCTCCATGTAAGCACTAAGGGCCAGATTTTTAGAGGTATTTAGGCACTTAACATTGCAGATGCTTCTGGGGTTTTCAAAACACCAAAGCACCTAACTCCCATTGAAACCAATAAGGCCTAAATACCTCTAAAAATCTGGCCCTGAGAGTAGAAGCTGTGTGTCAGACTCTAGGCACATGTGGGGAGGGGTAGAGTTACTCTGCTGACTCATCCTGGAAGCCAGACCGGGTGAGTTGCATTAGTACCTCTTCAGGCCTATAAAAGGCTCAGTGGCTTGGCAGGGAAAGAGAGAGTTGGAAGAAGTCTAGCTGAAGGAATGCTTAGGAGTAGTCAATTTAGGCAAGGGTTTATGTTAGTGGTACTGCCCTGTTTTAGGATTCTGTTACTTCAGTTAAAAATAATGTAAACTCTAGGAAAGGGAGGAGGTTTTGGACTATGCTGCATAGGGTGTGTTGCTGTGTGCATGTGAGGAAATGCTATGTGGCTGCTGCTGGTCCCAACGTCTTTCCCATGAATTAGGTTCAGAGGTAACTCTTGAGTAGGTCCATTGATACCAGTGATGTTACTCTGGATTTACACTGGGGTAACTCAGATCAGGCTTTTGTTTCTAGTGTTAATAGTAAAATAATACTGGACGACTACCTAGTGCCTCTACTTCAGGGATCTAAAAGTTGTGTACTAATGTTCTTAACATCACTAGCTTCACGTTATAGGTGAGGAAGTTGGGCCAGACTCTATAGTGGTGGCTCCTACTCAGAGGAGGAAGAAAATAGGGGTCAGTAGCAACTCTGCGGCATGGTTCCCAGAATCCTGCATCTTCCAGAGCTCTGCAAAACCTTGAGGGGGATACAAGTCCCTGCAGATTTCCTACTGGAAATCAAACTGAGAATTGATGCTGCTTCCGGTAGCTAATGCTAACTCCCTGGGGTCTCATCTGCAGTTGCGACTGTGCAGACAGGTAACCAGTGGCGATGCTACCAGGGAGAAGGGGACTAACAGGGAAGCGGTGGGAGTCTCAAGGGTTGTATGGAGCTTGGGATGGTTCTCTGGCTTTTAGGGCTGAATCCTGTGATTGTTCAGTAGGTGGCACCCAAGGCCCTCCCCTGACAGAACAATGATGAGGAAGCTCCACCAGTCCCTGATAGAAGGGAAGTGCAGTTCTACTGTGAAAGGTGGCTGTGCTGATGATTGCCTTGAGGGGCTCAGCATATGTGGCTTTCAGTGACTCCTGATCAAAGGGGCTCAGTTCACATGCACAACCCTGCATTCTACCTCAGCCTGGGACCTTGAGAGTCAGGTTGTCTTCTGGTTTCTACTAGCAACCAGCATCTGAGCTGGGTGCTGTCCCTTCGTAGCCTTTTTAGTGGGGCTCTAGAGCCGTGGATGAGAGTCAATTTTGTTGAATAGTTCTGCAACTAAAAACCCATCCCTGTGTTGGTGTGAGAACCCTCGTCTTGGCTGACAGCCCAAGTACCTACAGTTTGAGCTAAGGAGCCAGGCTGCATAAGCAGCTGCTACCACAGCCTTGCATTTCTGTGGCTTTGGCACGCGGAGGGGTGCGTTTGTTCTACAGAGCTAACAGAAGTAAATAAAACTAGTCTCCCCCCTCCCCCCCAATATTGCCACAAAAGTAAATGGCTGTGCCCCTGGACAAACAGCGCATTGCATTTGCTCAGTACGATGTCATTTCTCCTCAGGCTCCGTCTACACTTACAGCGGCAGGCGGAGTACAGGCACGACCCCTGGAGCGAAGGGCTGCGGAGAGAGGCTCCCCCTGTGGGAGCCTTTCACGGCGGTGGGGAAAGGCTCTGGCAGTGGGACGCTACACTGACAAAAATAGCAGCCTAGATGTGGGAGGCGCTGCTTGGTCATGCAGAGGGCCTGTGTAGGGTACATACTCTAGGGTTCAGCTGTGTAGGGCACTCGACCTGCTTCAGCTGTGCCTCACCCTCTATAGGGCAGGGCTATTTACAGCCACGCTAGCGGGCATGCAGTGTCTGTAGTCTACGTCCCCCTCCCCATAAGCATCGATGTACCCATAGTCCCTGTTCTGACCATGACTTGCCCCCGCTCATGCAAGAAGTTGGTGGCAGAGCCAAAGCAGATCCCAACAATCCTGTCTATAACCACGGGGCTATCCTTTGTCCACTGCTAAGTGCAATGTTCAATAATAGATATCTGGCTGGGATGATTTAGCTGGGAATTGGTCCTGCTTTGAGCAGGGGGTTGGACTAGATGACCTCTTGAGGTCCCTTCCAACTCTGATATTCTATGATTCTATGATTCTATGATATCACGTTCACTTTGAGTTGAAAAGGCATTTAGAATTCTCCTGGTGGAGTAGAACATGAATATCGGAAAGGCATTTGCTGTTGGATCTCCCAAGAGAGGCAGGGTATATATCTAAGCCTGAGATTGACACTGCCTTTGGATTCAGAAGTTGTCCTGACATTCAGTTCACAGCTGCCTCCGAATTCCATCACATAACTTAAGGTCTCAGAACAGGGGAAGGGAGCTGAAATTATGCTCAAAAATAGACCTTAATTACTATTTCCTAGATACAGAAAAACAAAGTGCAATTCCCCATGAGGGCATTTAGACACGGCAGCCAGCAACCAAGGAGTGCCTCAGCTGAACGTGGGTATTACCACTGAACCCATCCGACACTAGAGCCAGTCAAAAACATTTTAATGAAATGTTTTCCGGGGGGGAGGGGGAAACGCTGTTTTGTCAAGACCCAAATGTTTAGTGGAAATGTATCATTGTTGATGACAGTCTTGTTATGAATATTTCTCAGACATAGGATATTTTGGGGGGCAAGGGGAAAGCCCACTGCCGCTAGTCTGGTGGTTAAGGTACTTGTGTGGTATGTGAGAAATACAGGTTCGAATCCTTGCTCTATCTGATTCAGAGCACGGACTCGAACCTGGCCCTCCCACCTGAGGGCCCTGGCTAGTCTGGGAATTGCTGTTTTCTGGCTGGCACACTCTGTGTGCCATTTCCCTTATTAATAACCTCTCACTATGTCACCCCAAAAGTGGGGCCATGGCTAGCAACACCAGGAAACCAGCCCCCCGAGCTTGTGAGTGGAGTCCTCTTCGCTGGTCAGGCTTGTGAGGGTGAATAAACCTAACAGAAGCACAGATAATTATAACCTCAAGCCACTAAGAGGGTCAAATTGCTCAAATATAGGCACCAGTAGGTCTGCTGAAATTAAAAGGGAGTGTTCAGAATGAGATCAGGAAGGTCGTGATGGCCAACTTCATGCTTAAGGCCAACTTTCTTAATTGGGTTGTGTGTACACGTACCGGGTAAGGCATGAGAATGAGAGGGGAAAGGGGCCAGGAGTAGGTTTATCTGGTATTAGAGCTGGATTGGAGAGAAAATGCCCACTGCTCAGCCTGTGGGTTAGGCATCTCTCCCTATACAGTCCTTTACATCACCTTATGAAGTCTTCTGCCCTGACTCTGGGTTCAGTCCCAATTGTGGTGACCAAGATGCAGCCAGCACCACCATCTCCATCAGGGGTCCAACCAGAGGTTGAGGATGGTAAATACCCACAGCAGAAAGCACCTTTCCCATCAGCTGTGCGGTTTGCCATGACGACTAATGCTTAGCTCTGCTACAGCACCACCCACTGGCAGATTTTGAAATGTGCTTTACAAATGCTAATCAATTCTTTCATTAAAGCTCACCGCTGTTGGGCAGGCAGGGCCGGTTCCAGGCACCAGCCAACCAAGCATGTGCTTGGGGCGGCACCTGGTAAGGGGCAGCCAATCTTGGGGTGGCGGGAGGCAGCGCGGCGCAGCGCTCGGCGGGGGGTGTTCGGTGGTGCGGCGCTCCGCGGGGAGGGGTTCGGGAGCGCGGCGCTCCGCGCGGGAGGGCAGTTTCAGCAGTGCGGCGCTCCGCAGAGGGTGGGGGTGTTTGGCAGCATGGTGCTCGGGGATGTTCAGCGGCGCGGCGCTCGGCGGGGGTTTCGGCGGAGCGGCGCTCCGTGGGGGGCAGGGGTGTTCTGCAGCACGGTGCTCGGCAGGGGGTGTTCGGCGTGCTCTGCGCGGGGTGTTTGGCAGCGTGGCAGGGAGCAGGGGCTGTTCGGCGGCGCGGCCCTCAGCGGGGAGGTTTTGGCGGCACGGCATTCGGTGGGGGGGTGTTTCAGCGGGGCGGCGCTGGGGGAAGGTGTTACGGCAGGGCGGCGCTTTTTTTTGCTACTTGGGGCGGCAAAAAAGTTAAAGCCGGCCCTGTGGGCAGGGTATGAAATCTCGCTCCTGGACCCATTACAAGCTGATCCCTAAGAACAGCCTTAGCAGAACCATACCTCTTTGCTTCAATGTTTCGGAAACTACAAGTAAAACATGCCTCATCTGAGTCAGTGGCAAAATGCCTCTTGATTTCAGTGAATCAGGCCCTTTTGGGAATCCCAAACAGCCCCGGAGCTGAATGTCTTCAGAGTCTAAATTCACTTCTCCTCCTTCCTTTTTAAATGTTCTGCAAGAATTTAGGGCTCAGCCCCGTGAAAGTTGCTGGCCGGAGAGTCCTGGGGAATGAAGTTCTCTGCTCAGGCTACACCTGTTTAGTGGCTAAACACTGATAATGCAGATGGTCTCGTTAAATGTTCAGCAGATGATTGAATACTAAGAACTATTCTTCATGGCTCCTCTCAGAAGAGGGAATGTCCCACACTTGGGTCCTTTCTCCCCCTCCCCTGCCTGCATTCCTGTTGCCTCCACTAGTACCAATAACCCGCTGCCTGTTCCAATGACCCACTTCCCCATCCTGTTATCGCTCTGTTGCAGCAGAATCCAATGCGCTGGCTGTCCCACAGGGAAATGCTGACCAGTAAATACTGCCTGACCTTGGTAAGTTTCCTATGGCTGTCCTGCTTTTTTGCTGTGGAGCAGTACAAGCTGTGAGGCATCCGGGGAAGTGAGCCTGGGCAAAGGATGGAAGAGAGGAGGAATGGCAAAGGAGAGCAAGAACGGGCGAATCGTGCAAAAAGAAGAACCACCAGTGGAGGACAGACAGGAAAGGAGTGCTTCTGAGGCCTAGTTCAAATAAGCCCGAGGGGTGAAATCCCAGCCCCACTGAGGTTAATGGGAGTTCTGTCCGTGACTTCACCCAGGGAGAATCATAGGACTGGAAGAGACCTCCAGAGGTCATCTAGTTCAGTGGTTTTCAAACTGTGGGTCATTATCCAGAACTGGTTTGCAGAATGGAAGGCGCTGGGTCGCGGTGACTGTAGTCAGCACCACCGGCCGGGCTGTTACAAGTCCCATCGGCGGTGCTGCCCGGCTAAGGCAGGCTAGTCCCTACCTGCCTTAGCCGGGCAGCACCGCGCTCCACCCCGGAAGCGGCCAGCAGGTCCAGCTCCTAGGCGGGAGCAGAGGGTGGAGCTCCGTGCACTGCCTAAGCACTGGCTTCACACTCCCATTGGCTGGGAACTGGCCAATGGGAGCTGGGGGGGGGGGGTGGTGCCTGTGAGCAAGAGCCGCATGGAGCCACTTGTGTGCCTCCGCCTAAGAGCTGGACCTGCTGCTGGCTGCTTCCGGGGTGCAGTGCAGTCCACGGTGCCAGGACAGGCGGGAAGCCTACTTCTGCACCCCGGCTACGCCGCTGACTGGGAGCTGCCAGAGGTAACCCTGCGCGCCAACCCCGTGCCCCAGTCTCCAGCCCTGAGCCCCCCCAAACCTGGAGCCCCTTCCTGCATCCCAAACCCCTCATCCCTGACCCCACCCCAGAGCCTGCATCTCCAGCCCAGAGACCTGACCCTCTCCTGGACTCCAACCCCCTGCCCCAGCACAGAGTCCCCCCCACACCCTGAACCTCTAATTCCCAGCCCCACCCTGCAGCCTTCACCCCTGCACCCCAACCCTCTGCCCCAGCCCCTCCCACACCCCAAACCACTCATCCCCAGCTCCGTTGGGTCGCGGGCATCAACAATTTTCTTCAACTGGATCACCAGAAAAAAAAGTTTGAAAACCACTGATCTAGTCCAGTCCCCTGCACTCAAGGCAGGACTAAGTATTATCTAGACCAGGGGTCGGCAACCTTTCAGAAGTGGGGTGCTGAGTCTTCATTTATTCACTCCAATTTAAGGTTTTGCATGCCAGTAATATATTTTAATGTTTTTAAAAGGTCTCTTTCTATAAGTCTGTAATATATAACTAAACTATTGTTGTATGTAAAGGTTTTTAAAATGTTTAAGAAGCTTCATTTATAATTAAATTAAAATGCAGAGCTCCCCCCCGGACTGGTGGCCAGGACCTGGGCAGTGTGAGTGTGGCTTGTGTTCTGCAGGAGGTCAGACTAGAAGATCATAATGGTCCCTTCTGACCTTGAAGTCTATGATTGGGACTGAGAAGATCTTGGCTCTATTTCCAGTTCAACCACTGGCCTGCTGGGTGATTTTAAGCAAGTCACTTCATCTTCCCCTTGTTTGTAAATGCTTTGAGATCTACTGATGGAAAACCACTAGGTGGTATTATTATTAAATCCAAATCTCCCTAGAGCAGCACCCAGATGTGTCTTCTCCCAGCCTCTGGCTGGAATTGGCAGTTCTTTCTCTACCTTTGCTGTTTTCAGAGCTCATCAAGGCTGTCAACAGTCTCGCCCAATGGGGTCAGAAGAGCCAAAGGACTGTCGCTGGGGAAAGCTCCCAGTCATTTTCAGTGTGTGACTGTTCCATGCCAGGTTGCGAGCATCTGAAAAGGCTGTGATGCAATTAAAATAGTTTACCAGCAAGAGGCTTAATTAGCGGTGGCTTTCAGGAGTGCTAGCCACATGCGTACATTTTGTGGCTGGATATTTCTGTTCGCTAGATTTGTCGGCGTTTGTTCCCAGCTGCGAGGAAGGCCTCCTGGGACTCATTTAGGGCTGTGTGAGTGCTCCGAGCTTGCCTTGTGCATTATGCAGGGCTGGCGTAGGAGCCATTCACAGTCAATGCTGGCGCTTCTCTTGCGCTGCTGCTCTGAAGTGACAGGCACAATGGTGTGTGGGAAGGCAAACGTTTAGGCTTCAGTCAGTTTGTATCGGAAACCTTCATTCTGCCGCAGCACCAGGTCCCTTATGAAAGGAGACAAACAGTGGAACGGTTATTGACCGCAGGACCCAGTGTTGCCATATCTCATGGTAAATTTGTGATATTTTGTGGCTTTCTTAAAGCCCCAGCTCATGTGATTTTTGAGAATATGATGACGTGGTTATGAGAATTTCAGCTTCCCTGACTTCTTTTTAAGAGAGTTTCTAGACTTCATGGTTATGTAGAAAAGCTGGGGGGGGGGGGGGGGGAAAGTGACCCAACTTATCCCCCAAACCAGAAGGCAAATGTGTTTGGCTTAAAAATCATGAGATTTTTTTTTAATCTCATGATATGGGGGGTGTGGGGGGAGTGCAGAGATACTGACTCTCTGATGTGTTTTGGAATTCTTGGGGTTGGAGACAGTGAACTGAAATCTCTCTGAACCACCTGGCCTGATCTTACAAACACTTGCTTTTTTTTGTTTTCTTCTTCACTCAAGCCAGTAGTTTTGCTGAAGTTGGTGGGAGCTGCTGGTGTCCAGCACCTCTGAAAGTCACTCCCCTTTTGTTTTTGGCGTGTAAGGGTAAGTCTATTGTATGAGCTAGGTCTTCTCAGGCCCACGCTGGTCAGGTGGGCTTGTACTCGCGGGGGCTAGCCCGGGTCGTGCCTGCCCATGATACTGTGGCTACACCGCTATTTTGATTGCACTAGCTCAGAGGAGAGGTGAGTAGGCGTAAGTGAGCTGGGAATCACACCCCTAGCTCATGGTGTACACAGAGCTTAAGTGTAGAGGTAGGGGCCTGACTTCAGACTTCCAGGCTTGAAAATTCTGGCTGATCCTTCCACCTCCCCTCTCAGTCTGGTAATGGAGAGGGCAGTGCACCCTGGAGGGTGTCCGACGCTGGCCTATTCTGACCGTTTCGGGGTGCTTATTCCCGAGCCAAACCCCATCAACTGGGAACGCTCTGAGTCAAATGAGACTATGAGACCATTCAAGAGGCACAAAGAAGCTAGAATCCAGTTGTAGTTGGCCAGCAGAAAATTCCCATTGCAGACTTGGATCCTGGGCCAGCACCTCCTACGGCCCACCCTGGGATAGGAATGGGGGTGTGGTGGTGCTGTGCTGACCCTCAGCTGGTATATTGCCCACACACTACAGCGACGGAAGGGGTTTTTCCATCACTGTAGGAAAGCCACCCCTTGAGAGGCCGTAGCTAGCGATGTCTAGAGTGGGGGTTAGGTTGTAACTAACTATGTCATACAGGGCATGAATGTAGCTGGGTCAATGTAAGTTTTAGGTAGGGTGACCAGACAGCAAATGTGAAAAATCGGGACAGGGGGTGGGGGGTAATAGAAGTCTATATAAGAAAAAGACCCCAAAATCGGGACTGTCCCTATAAAATCGGGACATCTGGTCACCCTAGTTTTAGGTGTAGACCAGGCCCTAGTCAGAAAAAGCCAAAGAATCCCACTTCTGATCAGACGCAAAGAACTGTGCTGTTTGTCTCAAGCTTTTAAAATCTCTCTCTCCCAAAGGCACCAGTCCGCACTGTAACGAAGAGCTGACATAGCTTCGCTCTAAGCGCCAAGACGCTTTTGAATGATAGGATCACAAAACCCGCTCCTGAAAATCTAAAGCTCCCATTTGCTTTCATGGCACCCCAATAATTTAGCACATTTAGTTCAAAACAATCCAGTTCTTCCCCTGGCTGGTCTGTGACAGCGGGGATATTTCTGTCTGCATTCTAAACCCTTGGGAAAAGCTGTAACCCATGGACCTTGAGCACAGAGATTTGTGTACATAAATCCTGCTCTTAGTGGCTGCCTGCACTAAGGAATTAACCAGCGTAGCACAAACAGTCCAAATCTTGTTATTTCCCCCCCAACTGATAAGCAAAAGGAAGTTGGTATTTTTGTTGCCACTGTGGTCTCGTTAAATAGGAAAATAACAAGCGGAAAAAGGACACATTTCTAAATGCCCTCCTCTTTCCTGGAACTAACCCTCCGGATGAGAGCAAGCATTGCTTGTGCATCTTGTACAAACCCTCCATAGCTCATTGATGCAACAGCATGAGCTGACATGGTTTGCTCAACAAACCCAGCTGGGATTTGAGATGGGCTCACACTTAAAGCCCTGATCAAAACAACCCTCAAATGTTGGAGGAACCAAACTCTGCGGCTCTGGCTCATCTCTAGCTGTTACCTGCAAATTGATGGCAATGCAGGATCTGTATAAAATCTTCCTCTGTGAAGCAAAGGCTCTTGTGGAGACAGAGCTCCTGCCCTGGTGTAATGATCTCTCTCCAACACGGGTCATCGGCAGGGCTGGGATCTGGGACTTTCAGCACCAAAGCACAGACCTCGCCACTGAAACGAAAAGTAGGCAATTATTACATGGCAGCTGTTGTAGGCCGCTATTTGAGAGCGGATCAGTAGCAGGGAGTATGTCACACATTCTGCAGTGTGTTACCTTTTGGCACAGGAGTGTCACCTTTGTCTGCCGTGAGGCTGCTGACTGGGTGTCGTCAAACTTTATTCTTTACCTGCCTAGAAAGCTACTTGCATGTTCTAAAGAATTTTGTTTAATTTTCTAGATGCTTCCAATGCCTGCTCTGAACTTAACACACCTCTGCCTATTTCTTGTATCCCCTCTAGCGTCTAAAATTACTGGGCTAAACCCTACTGTCAGTTACACCGGTGTGAATCCAGTTCAATGCAGTTACTCTAGATTTATACCAATGCCACCGAGCAGAACATGACCTCCTGGGCCCAATTCTGATCTAATTGATACCAATTTAACACTGGGGTAACCCCGCAGGACCAGTCTCTAATCCCACTTACAAAGCTCAATGGATTTCTCCAGCGTGAGAGCAGAATCACTGCCCAGTGGGTTACCCCTCTCCTCCCGTGCCCAAACCACACAGGATGTGAGTCACCTGCAGCCCTAAAGCCTGGTTCTTTAACTCAAGCTTTAGAGGTTTGTGCATTTCGGGGAGGTCTCTGGGGTGAGCCAAGATGATGCCAGTACTAGAATTAGGTGCAATTTGGCAGATGATTAGCGCATTTGTTGAAAAATGAAGCGTTGGTTGATCTGAAACTATTTCTGGATTTGACCTGATAGGTTTGGCTGAGGAAAAGTTTTTCAGGGTCAGCTTCAGAAAACAGCGTGTGTCTATCCACTCTTCTGCTTGTAAGCTTTAGCCCCGTGGTTAGGGTACTTGCTGGGGATGGAGCAGATCCAGGTTTGAATCTCCCCTCTGGAGCAGCAACTTGACCTCGGATGTCCCTCCTCCTGAGTGAGCATTGTAATTGTCAGGCTATAGACTGGAGGGACAAGGTAGGTGAGGTAATATCTTTTATTG
Source organism: Malaclemys terrapin pileata (assembly GCF_027887155.1). Classification (NCBI taxonomy): domain Eukaryota; kingdom Metazoa; phylum Chordata; order Testudines; family Emydidae; genus Malaclemys; species Malaclemys terrapin. The sequence continues at coordinate 143,670,509 of NC_071508.1, read as the reverse complement.
GGATACCTTCAGTTGGTCCAGTAAAAGATATTACCTCACACACACACACCCCTTGTCGCTCTAATATCCTGGGGCTGACACAGCTACAACTACACAGGCTGTTCTGGTCTCCGTCTCTCCTGTTGAAATTGTTCCACTAAATACTTAAATATTCACTGGGCCAAAAAGTATTTCTACAAAGAGGAACAGCTTCAACTGGAGAGACTGGGAGCACTTCCCCCCACCCCAAATAACCTATAGCCTGACTGCTCATCTCCAACAGGCAAGCTCGGAGGTCAAGTTCCTGCTTCAGAGTGGGGATTCAAACCAGGGTGTTGCATCCTGGGCAGATGCTTTAACCACTGGCCTAAAGGTTATAAAGTTGTGGCTGGCTGTGCACAGTTTGCTGGCCTAAACAGAACTCTTCTTCCTTGCTGACAAATTCTAACCGTTTTTGGAAGTGAATATTTCCCCTGATTTGAGTTTGCTAGCCAAAACGAAAAATCAACTATTCACCCAGCTCTACTTGGTACCCATACATCTCATAGATTCATAGACTAAGGCTAGAAGGGACCATCATGATAATCTAGTCTGACAGTCACAGAATCTCACCCACCCACTCCTGACCCATAACCTTTGGTTGAGTTTCTGAAGTCCTCAGATCGTGATTTAAAAACTTCAAGTTATGGAGAATCCACCATTTACTCTAGTTTAAACCTGCAAGTGCCCCGTGCCCCACACGGCAGAGGAAGGCAACCACCTCACTCCCAGGGTCTCTGCCAATTTGACCCTGGGGGAAAATTCCTTCCCGACCTCAAATATAGCGATCAGTTAGACCCTGAGCATGTGGACAAGATCCAGCAGCCAGACACCTGAAAAACAATTCTCTGTAGCAACTCAGAGCCCTCCCCATCTAGTGTCTCATCACCAGCCATTGGAGATATTTGCAGCTGGCAGTCATAGATTGGCTACATGCTATTGTAGGCAGTCCCATCATACCATCCGCTCCATAAATTTATCAAGCTCTGTCTTGAGGCCAGTTAGGTTTTTTGTCCCCACTGCTCCCCTTGGGAAGCTGTTACAGAACTTCACTCCTCTGATGGTTAAAAACCTTCACGTAATTTCAAACCTAAACTTATTGATGGCCAGTTTATATCCACTTGTTCTTGTGTCAACATTGGCATTTAAATAACTCCTCCCCTTCCCTGGTATTGATCCCACTGATGTATTTATAGAGAGCAATCATCTCTCTCCTCAGCCTTCTCTTGGTTAGGCTAAACAAGCCAAACCCTGGGGTTACATTGCAACGTAGACATACCCTAAGTCACTTACACCCTCTTGACAATTCCAGCTGTACTGTCTGGAGACAGGCCATCAACACAAAAGGATGGAATGGAATTGGTTGCAGGACTGTATAACTTAGGAGGCTCTACAGAGGGGAGCATGCAGGTACGGGAGCTCATTGCAGGCCCTCATTAAACTTCCAATGCCGGCCTCCCAGCCTGTGTGCGAGCTGGCTAGTTGTGCTTTGTGCATCCCTGCCTGACAAGCCATGACTCATAAAGTTTTATGTATAAAGATCACAGAGGCATGGTAAGGAAGGATGAAAATCCATGCACGTGTCGGTAATTCTGCACATGGAGATGCTTAAAACTCCCCAGTAATAAGGTATTTCTTCAGGCAGGCCACCTAGTCAATCTCATTATTGTCTGCACACTGCGGATAGACAAGTGCCTTCCTGGGAGGAGAAGCAAGTATTGATTAAGGCGGATGAACCAGCTGATCAATTATTTCCTGGATTCTCTTGGTTGAGTGTTTGGGACTGCTTCCCTGGATACAATTCTTGGTATTGCATTTTTACATCGGGCTAGGATGCAGGCTACACTCAGAGGAGCCTCAGTTAAATCAGAAAGCAATTTATCCCATCTCGCCCTGATAACAAAACAAATATTGCCATCGGTAAGCAGCTCCGTGGGATTTCTCAAGTTAAGTGGAAACTTCATAAATCAATCGCTGGAGAGTGCGGCAGTGACCGTGTTTCTGTGTGCTGCACCTCTGTACATGTAAGACGTCTCCCTTCCTGTCTGCTAGGTTTGAAATGGGAGATTCTGCCAGAGGGAGAAATGCATTGTGCTCTCTTATGGAGATAATGAGTCAGACCCTTTGCTACATTGCCTCTGCTGGAGCCATGCAGGTTTTCACCATCTAAGGCTCTTCTAGCCCTTGCTATTGGTTCTTTGTTTTCCTTAATCCACAATAAATCATCCAGGTTGAAAAGCATGTTTTGCTCTTTACATATGGTGAATGTAACGCCAGCAGCTTGGGGAAGCTTATTTTTCCTTGCACAATGCCCTACGCAATGCAAACGCACTGTGGTTTCCAAGGGTCAGAGTAAACAGCTCTTGCAGTCAGTACCTGATCCCACTGCCCCACACCCAACATAGGCTGAAGGATTGACACAGTTCCAACCTCTGTGCTGGGCGACCTGCCAACAACAAGTTGGGCTAGAGAGCAGGAAAGGTGGGAATGCTGATATTTACAAAGCGCTTCTCTATTTTTGTATCCTGCTCATCTACGCTAAGGAAACACAAGGGCAGCGGGTTGTGCACATGCTCACTTGTGTTGCGTGCCCGAGCAAATTAAAACACAATGGACAGGTCTAATTTTTGGCCTAGCGTCTTTGACAATGTCCCTTAAGCTTACTGGGGTCTGCTTTATTGGCCTATAAGGTGCAACGGAGGAAGCAATGTCTTGTGGCTCTTACATGAGACTGAGAGTCAAGAGATCATGGTTCTGTTCCTGGCTCTTTTACAGATTTCCTAGGTGACCTTGGGAAGTCACTTAAAACGCCTCGTGCCTCAGTTTCCTGATCTGTGAAATTTGGGGAAAATATTCCCCAAACCTGACAGGAAGTCATTCAGCTTGTAAAATATGATGACTGGATGGTGCTAGGTAAGTGCCAAGTATTAGAATTATGTGACTGCAAAAACTGAGAAAGATGGACAAATGGGCTTACTGAACAATTAACTAAGGGCCAGTTTTTCCTCAGACAAATTCTCATTGGTTTGGGTGCTGTGTGCTGGGTAATAATGCAAAAGGACTCTGTGCTTGTAAAGCTAAACTGGCTCTTTGGCCAGAGAACTGTTTACTGTGATGCTGCAGCTGGCATTCCACCATGTGCATACAGACTGATTTCCTGGTGTCTCTTCCAAACTCTTCCCTCCTGCAACCTGTGCTCCTCTCCCCAAGTTCCATGCAGGTTGCTACACACTTACTGTGCCTAAGTAAAAGCTTCAGGATTTGGCCCATCTTTCTAAATTTTACATGCAGTTTCTGCTGCCCTGTATTTTGATCCATTGAGATGCGAGTGCCTTCCATCTGTGTTTAGTATTAAAATGAACTGGGAAGTTCACACCTCAGAGCTATTATTTCAGGCTGTCTGCAGACTCAGGCAGGCATCACTGAACTAGTTACATTCAGGTCACATTTTTAAAGTGGGTTTTGTGTGTGTAATGGGAGCTTAGATTTTCATGTAATCACCTGACTCCGGGAGCTGGAGTTCTAGGCACAGCCCCCTTGAGCGTGACATAAGAGGTTGCTGAAACCTGAAAGAGTTGTTGCAACCAGTGGTACCAATGTATTATTTCTCTCATCCTTTATTGGCCAGATGCATTCAGACAATAAGGGTCTATTATACTTTCGTAATGCAAGTCCAATCCATTCATTAATCAGGATATTTAAAAGCACTGTAGTTACACAAGCTGATACAAGGCTTTGAGTCTCCACTGTTAATCTCCTATATGTGGCTTGTTTATTTGCAGGTTTTTGCACTGGATAATATGCATAAGCTGGTTATAGCTAATTTGCATGAATAAGCAGGCAGTTCTCTTCAGTCTGAATAAGACTTGAGAAAGACCCAACGATAACCGGAGTTTGTTTATTGCATGTTCTTTGAACTAAAGACATTTAAGATTTTTAGCAACAATTGGCTTTCTGTTCTGGGGTTTAGGGACGGCTCACATCACAGACTGGAACAGCCTCCACATTCATTTTGTTTTCTGCTCTATTTATTTTCCTCTTTACACTGATCAATGACCAAACCTATAGAGGGAATAATTACTATGCAAAGTTTCTATTTGCAGAGGAAGGTTAATGCAGCTCACAGGTGAGGTATTTAACTGCTCAATGGCCGTATGAGAGCATGGAGTGAATCAATGATAGCTCTGCTGTCTGGGCTAATGTAACCCTGTCAAGTCACAACTCGAATGTATTAGTTGTACCCGTTAAGCATAGGTGGTCTGCTTAAGACTTCACTTGTGTTGTATTTAGAATTAAAAGATGAATCTGCAGGCAACTGAGGAATGTAACTGACTTTAGTCACAGGGAGACTTCTGTGACCTGAGGTGCTTAGGGTAGCCCACACTGAAAATGCCAAGGTCAGGGCAGGCTGCAAAAAGGAGAGCAGATTCCCCCCCCCCCCCCAAATGGTGGTTATAACTGCAGTTTAGATTCACCAACCAGTCACAAACTCTGCTCCTGATCCCCCACAATGGTTATCAAGAAGCTGGGTGGGAGGGGGGATCACACAGCCCTTTTTATTACATTCCAGTCTCTGGCTCCCACTCAGCAAATAGGTCCAATAAAGTGAGAAGTTATTTAAAATACTATTCACTATACAAAATGTTCTTCTGATCCCCAAAGGGCCAGTCCCATTACCAGATCAATACTAGTCTGGATCTTACACAAAATACCACGCTGCCAGCCAATCCTTTCGTATCTAAAACCAAAGGTTGATTATAAAAGGAAAGATTGAGAAGCGAGTTATTAAATGGTCAAAGCCATCAGATACATACATATGACGTCAGACTCCGTATAACAGGTGCTTGGCAGCATTGGTGAGTTTGCTGGCTTGTAAAGTCCCTCTGGAACACATCCAAAGCTTGGATGGGTCTATCAGTCCTTTGTTCAAAGCTTCAGTTGTAGAGAAGTTACTCCAGAGGTGAGAAGCAGGATTGAAGACAAAATAGAGGTGATGCGCAGTTGCCTTTTTACATTCTCTGCCATGTGGCTTGTACATCCTTTGTCCCAAACACAAGCTCACAGCACATGGGCCTGGAAAAACACTTGTAGTCCCCTGTCCATAGGCACGTCGCTCTATGACCTGCTGACTCATAGGCCTAACGTCTCTCAGTGGGTTCATTGTACAGCTGATTGCCCTTGATGGGCCATCAAGCAGGCTGGGAGTGTCACTTAGATACACAGCACAAGTTTGAGATCAGTGTACCACACATTTATAACTCACGACACAATGATGATACATACATATAAATAAGCCTGTCATAACCATAACACAAGAACTAGGGGTTACCAAATAAAATGAATAGGCAGCAGGCTTAAAATTAACAAAAGGAAGTATTTTTTTCACACAATGCACAGTCAATTCTTTTTGGAACACAGTTATACTTCTGACTTTTACAACATCCTCTGGCAAGGAGTTCCACAGGTTGACTGCACATTGTGTGAAATAGTACTTCCTTCTGTTTGTTTTAAACCTGCTGCCTATTAATTTCATAGCGTGACCCCCGTTCCTGTGTTATGTGAAGGGGTAAATAACTCTTCCTTATTCACTTTCTCCACACCAGTCATGCTTTTATAGTCCATCATATCCCCCTTAGTCATCTCTTTTCTAAGCTGCACAGTCCCTGTCTTTTTAATTCCTCCTCATATGGAATTTGTTACATGCCCCTAGTCATTTTTTTACCTTTCTCTGTACCTTTTACAATTTCAATATGCTTTTTTTGGGTTGGGGCAACCAGAACTGCATGCAGTACTCAAGGTGCAGGTGCACCATGGATTTCTATAGTGGCATTACAACATTTTCTGTTTTATTATCTATCCCTTTCCTAATGGTTCCTAACATTCCTTTAGCTTTTTTGACTGCCACTGCACATTGGGTAGATGTTTTCAGAGAAATATCCAAGATCTCTTTGTTGAGCGGTAACAGCTAATTAGTCCCTTCATTTTGTATGTATAGTTGGGAATATTTTTTCCAGTGTGCATTACTTTGCACTGTCAAGATTCAATTTAATCTGTCATTTTGTTGCTCAGTCACCCAGTTTAGTGAGATCCCTTTGGACTGGTCCACACTAAGCCCCCAGTTCGAACTAAGATACACAACTTCAGCTACGTGAATAACGTAGCTGAAGTCGAAGTATCTTAGTTCGAACTTAAAGGTACATACCGTGGGTCCACACGCGGCAGGCAGGCTCCCCCGTCAACTCCGCCTGCTCCTCTCGCGGAGCAGGATTACTGGCGTCGACGGCGAGCACTTCCGTGATCGATTTATCGCGTCTAGACAAGACGCGATAAATCGATTCCAGAAGATCGATTGCTTGCCGCCGAACCAGCGGGTAAGTATAGACGTACCCTTTGTAACTCTTCCCAGTCAGCTGTGGATTTAACTGTCTTTAGACTTATCAGAGAGGTGATGTCGCTTCATTAATGACTGTGTGGTGATGAGGGCTATGTAAGTAGCTGGATAAGCTAGAATAGAATTGCATTGAGTTTCAGAGAAGCTGGCTGATTCTCTCAGATTTCACAGGAATCTGCCAGGCTCCCCCAAAAGGATTTCCAATCATAAGCATTTGCCACTGAGGTAGGATTCCTTGGCTTTTAGGAGGCCAGGAGTATGTCCAATGGGCCAGATTTCCCTCCCAGAAATGCCACAACCCCAGCTCAATGGCCACTCCAAACTTCTGAAAATCATGCCCGAGGTATCTCTCTTGTCAGGCACCCAGACGCTGACCGTCTTCAGAACCGAAGGCATGATAGTGTGGCCAGGTGAGTTACTGATAGCCCCCCTCTTGACTAGCTGCAGGGCTCTCTAGAGCTAAAAGCCACAAGTCCTTACAGCTTGAGCGAAAAAGCCAGGCTCTGCAGCTGAGGCTGGAGCAGACTCTCACCCTCTCTTAACTGTCCCCCTGTGCCAGAGCCACGCACACGTTAGCCAGCAGGTTGCACTTGTTAAAGCAGGCGCCTTCGATAAACTAGTCCTTTATTTGGTGCCAGCCCTATAGCACCCCCTGCGGACTTCCGGTGGTGCTGCAGGCACTCCCTGCCTCAGAGTCCCTTCTCTCAGGGCCCCGAAAGAACTTCCCACAGTGCCAAAGGGTGAAAGACAAATTCCTTTGTAGGAGTTCCACAGCCACTCATCAATGGGGGCCTGGGCCCAGGCTCCCCTTCAAGGGGCCAGCATCCCTGAGACCATGCCCCATAGCACAAACCACAAGTCACCTCAATATTGGCATTGCTTTAAAACCTTGCGACTACCCAGGCCTTGGCCCTGCCGTTTGTTCCAAAGGGCAGGCGAGCGTGGGGTGGAATTAGCGAGTTACCTGCTGCAGGATGGGAGGAATACAAGCCGTGCTGCATAAACAAAGTAATAAAATCCCGCCTGCTGGGGAAATATGACCAAGTGTTTATCTTTAAACACAGTCACACATTACACAGGATGCACAATTTGGACTCACGGGTAATGAGAATCTGGCTTTCAGCCTCACACTGAAACAAATGTTCCATAATTCATTCAGGCCCCGAGGGGTTGTCCTGAACCAGGGGTATCACTGCAGAAAGGGGTCCCCAATGAGAACGAAGAATTGGCTGGCGGATACCGTGACCATGAGGGGAGTGTCTGGGGGCTGAATCCTCAAACTGGGGAGTTAAGGAGTCTGAATGGAGTCCAGCCACTGCCCTCATTTTAGGGTCCCTAGGCACCCTGTTGGGGGCACAGACCTCCTATCTGGCACCTACCTTCCGAGTGCCGTCCAGCCGCCTGGCCCCTCTGGGAGCCTTCACACTCCCCAATACTTCAACATGCCCCTCTCCTAGAACTCCACCAAGCAGGTTTGAAGCTCCCGGTTTACAGTTTAGCTCCCTCAGTGATGAGGCAGTCCCCGCACCCCTACTTTATGCTCGTTACAGTTAATCATGGAAAGCACAGGAAAGCATACAAACAATAAAACATCCCAAATGCAATGTCCCTCATTAGCTTACTCTTCCCTTAGGAGTCGGTGGGGGAGGAGGGGGAGGATCATGTGCTCCATTGGTCAGCACTCCATTGTCTATCCTACCCCCGTAGCAGCCTCCTTCACCTCACCCTGGTGTAAGATGGTGCTCTCTTCCCCAGTTTGCCTCCTGTGAGTCCCTTTCTAGACTCCTGCTGGGGTCGCCTGCTGCTTTTGTTCTGTTTTGGGTAATTTTCCATTACTCTCAAACACCCCCTCCCTTCAGACAAAAGGAAGAAATGTCTTCTCCCAGTAAAGGAAACCTATTGTCCCAAAGTATTCGACTTTGAGTAAACCATTCCGGAGTGCTGATCATTCATCATTGTCTCTTACCCATCCAAGACACACCTCGGCTAACTCATGGGGGGTCCACAGACAGGCAGGCTTTGGGTGACACAGTAATTTCATGCCACAATTTCATAAAATAGTCAAAAATTCAGAAGTGGTACAGACGGAACCGCCCCCATTCGGCAGGTGGGCATTTCCTAATGGAGCCAAGCCTAGAGGTGCCGGGGCTATGAACTGCCAAGCCTAGCGGTGTCGGGGCTATCAACTGCCAGACCTAGGGGTGCCGGGGCTATGAACTGCCAAGCCCTGGCACAAATTAAGCACAGTCCACAGTTTAAAACTGTCCCATCTCATCTGTGGCTCAGATTCCGCACTGCTGGACCACCTGTAAATCTGCAGCGATGCTGCTGAAATCGATGGCTCTAGGCTGGGATTCCTGACAGGACTGAAATCACTGGCCCTTCCTTCAGTCTTACCCTGGGGTGAGTGAGATCAGAATCTGGCCCCATGTCCCTATAGTCCAGCATTGCAAACCCCTTCACAGAGAGTGTTAAACAGAATCCAAAGGGAGAAGGCAGGTTTTAAGGGGCTCAGCCGTGTTACTACCTCTAGAACAAAGACAGATTTACCTTCAAGAGTCAATCATAACCTGATTTGCCAGAATCGCCCTGGGCGTGGCTGTGACTAGGTAGCCAACATCTACCTAGCTGTTACATCGTGAACAAATAATTGTTTAATTATCCTTTTAGCCCTTGGGCACTGGGTGTCAGGATTTCGCAATGTGACCACTCACAATACATCCGCGCTCGGTGACAGGAGCTCTCGCTGCACCAGCGCTGAGGAAATTAAATGGCAACAATTCAATGTGAGGTCAGCAGGCCGGCGATAGATTTGCATGTGAAGTGTTGTTTCCCTCTAGTGCCCCCCCGCCCCACTGAATCTGGAGGGGAGGTGTCTCCACCAGAGAGTCCTGGGGGCCTGGAAATATCATAGTTTGGACTTGGGTTTTAAACAGAGGGACTCTAGCAGAGCGAAGGGCGAAGCTGTTCTTCAAACAGCAAACCGTGCGTTGTAAAATGGCTTTGAAATGGGCGAGAGGAGACTGAGGGAGTGCTGTACAGACAAACGCAGGGACAATCTCCTGCCCCCAAAATTATCTCCTCTTTGAAACAAGTTTATTCGTGGCATCAGTAGATCAAAGGCAGCGGTAGGATTTTGTAAGTGAATGGTCACCATGCAGTGATTTCAGCCTACAGGGGACTATAGGCAAGGGGGTAGCACCCTATAGCAAAAAAAAGGTATGAGAGTCTCAGTTATACCAATGCATCCACTGCTTGGAAGAGACAGTGTGGCATTAATGATCTGAATGCAGCACATGGAGCCAGGGTCTCCTCAATGCCACGCCCAGCTCAGCCACTGACTTGCTCTGTGGCCTTGGAAAGTCACTTAACTTATTCCAGTTTCCCTCCTCTGCAAAATGGCAATAATGCTTATCTGCCTCGCAATCCTCTGAAGATGATAGGGCAGGATTCTGATCCCGTTTACCCTGGTGTGAATTCAGAGTAGCTCCATTGACTTCAGTCAGATTCGATGAATGGGGAGAGAAGAGTGCCTTAGACTGCAATTCACACATTTGGGCACCCAAGGTGGAGGATCTCGCTTATACTTTAGCCTAGCGGGGAGGCTCATAGGCCCACAGACAATATTCATTATCGTCATACCCTGAGCAGAGGTTAAAGGAGTTTGGAACAGGAGGGGGGAGTTCTCATAGCACTAACCAAGGAGGAGGGAGAGCTGTAAGGAATGCCTTGCTCACAAGTCCCTCCTTCTGCCCCCCCAGTTTACCTGCTGACCTAAAGCGTGCTAGACACTGGAGATGCAAGCATGGTCCCTGGCCTGAAGAGCTTACCATCCGAGGCCCCTCGCTGCAAACATTAGTGCACGTGAGTGACTTTACCTGGCTTCAGTACCACCACTCACACAAGTACCCTTGTGTAGGACTGAGCCCTCCTAGCAGGGCATGCTTCAGTCCTGTGTCTTCACGCCACAGAAACCGGCTTGGTCTCCACTGGTTGTGTATCCACCGTGCCCGTTATTTGAGCTCCCTCCACCAACACCCTCACAGTGCAACAGTACCACTTACAATATCTCCTCAGCCCTCTGCTCAGGGCATCCCAAGAGGAGCAGGGGGTCTCCCTTTCCTGAGGCCTCTGTGAGATAGAGTTCAACTAGTCCTGTTCCTCTTCCCTAGCACACCCTTCCTGTGCCTCTTTATCAGACTTGATCTGATGGGCTAATTGGCTCGTTAGCTCACCCAGCCTGTGGGCCTGATTACCCCAATCAGCTTTCTCTGGGGAACTAATGGGTGTCAGAGTGATCAGAGTGCAGGCTCACCTGCCACCTCCCTGCATTCTGTCGTAGCCCTGAACGTCCCTACATGAAAGTGGTTTATTAGATAACCCAGCAAGATTTCTGCTGCTTTAGCCAGTCTAGACTTTATAGTGTCAAGCAATGGGGCTTTCATGACTTCCCTTGGGAAGCAGTGTAATATAGCTCATCGTTAGTAAATTCCCCTTCCTTCAGCCATGCTATGCAAGTAGAGATGGGTGCACCATGTACCTACAGCCCCTTGCTATGACTTATAAGTCAAGAAAAATCACTTGGGAACAATGAACGTGGAGTTGGGTGGGCACATCAGCAAGACTCAGGACCTGGCCTAGTATAGAAAGCAAAACTAGTTGTTTTGTGTCTGCCTCCTCGGTATTGGCCTGGGACAGAAATGATACGGTAGCACGCATTGCTCAATAGCATCCCTGAGACTTCTGTCTTGATTTTGCACCTTACTCAGTGATTTGATCATAGAATCATAGAATATCAGGGTTGGAAGGGACCTCAGGAGGTCATCTAGTCCAACCCCCTGCTCAAAGCAGGACCAATACCCAACTAAATCATCCCAGCCAGGTGTTTGTCAAGCCTGACCGTAAAAACCTCTAAGGAAGGAGATTCCACCACCTCCCTAGGTAACCCATTCCAGTGCTTCACCACCCTCCTAGTGAAAAAGTTTTTCCTAATATCCAACCTAAACCTCCCCCACTGCAACTTGAGACCATTACTCCTTGTTCTGTCATCTGCTATGACTGAGAACAGTCTAGATCCATCCTCTTTGGAACCCCCTTTCAGGTAGTTGAAAGCAGCTATCAAATCCCCCTTCATTCTTCTCTTCTGCAGACTAAACAATCTCAGTTCCCTCAGTCTCTCCTCATAAGTCATGTGCTCCAGCCCCCTAATCATTTTTGTTGCCCTCCGCTGGACATCCTTCTTGTAGTGTGGGGTCCAAAACTGGACACAGTACTCCAGATGAGGCCTCACCAATGCCGAATAGAGGGGAATGATCACGTCCCTCGATCTGCTGGCATGCCCCTACTTATACAGCCCAAAATGCTGTTAGCTTTCTTGGCAACAAGGGCACACTGTTGACTCATATCCAGCTTCTCGTCCACTGTAACCTCTAGGTCCCTTTCTGATCTTATCTAACTCTTTGTTTAAAAGCCAACCGGCAAGCTAGTGCTGCCCCAAGAAGGTAATGTGCTACAGACCTGCATTTGGAGTCTGGCTCCCATTTGGAGGCCTTATCAAAGTCGGACACAGCCTCGCGCATCACATTGGAACGTAAATCACACTAATTGAATTCACGTTGGCTGTGCTTTGGGAGCAGACAACTGAAGAGTCAGAATCTAATTTACATCCTGATAAGAGAGACATGGAGAAATGAGGCCTTCTAATGAATGAAATGTGTGTAACTGGGCCAGCTTGATAGTAGCATTAAAGTGTTAATCACTTTGGCACACAAGCTGTAGCACTGAGTAAATTTGTCTTCAAAGGGCAGTGAAATAGAAATCGATGGGTTTGGACTGCCATAGCAACATGTAGATGTCTTCATTGTATTTTTTTTTTTTTTTTTGCATTCTCAGGAAGCAGGTGCCGGTCTAATTATAGCCTAATTTGCAATTTGTATCTTATTCAGTGTTTTCAGGGGCACTTTGATGGCTGATAAGGCAGGAACCAACAACCCACAACATGGCTTAAAGAAGAGGAATGGGAAATTAATCTTGTTGTAGGGCTACCTGGTTAAAAGAAGGAGAGCAAGGGAGGATGCCAGGGATATATTCTACCTTGCAGTCCCGCTTACCGAAGGCTGCTGCAGTCAGGTCCAGCACCTCGAAGGATTTTAGGTTGAAAGGCTTCTAAAGCAAACCGATGTCGCCCTCACAATGGGGCAGATTCATCCTTAGTGTGTGACTCTGACGTCATTGGAACAGATTTGGTCCATTCTCTTTGTTAGATGAATGCACACTTAGCTGACTGCTCTGGAGCTGAGTGTGAGGTTTGAGCCCTGGACTGTCAGTCTAAACCCACAAGCTTTTAGTGCTTGAACTAAAGGACCTGATGGGAGGGGAGATTTTCAGATTGAGTGACTTGGGAACACAAGTTCCTTTGTTTTTTTTCAATGCGATTAGTGCTCCCAAATCATTCAGGTGTTTCTGAAAATCCTATTTCAGGTCCTTTGGTTGGCAACTGTAGTGGACTCAAGCTTCATATATGGATCAGCCACCAAGGAGGGACAAAGACTTACCCTCTCCTTGTGTAGCTTATACTAGACATGGTCTGTACCTTTGTTTTACTCTATAAGGCCATTTGGAACTCCCTCTGACAATTCCAGTAGCATGATGCTGCCATGACATCACTCGCAGCTTGGCACATGCAGAGGAAGGTTAAAAACCATCTTGAATGCTCCTAGTCTAAGCCTAGCATGTACTAATCTATGTGTGGGGGGTGGTGGTTTGCTTAATTACCTGTCATTTAATAGGTTCTGGACAAATGATAGCACTTGCCATCAATGCAATCACAAGAGGTGACATTGCGATGGAGGTTCTGTTGCAGATGTTCTGCAGTGTTATAACCAAGACAAGCCATTGTACAGCTTCTCTAGGTTCCAGAAAGGGCTCTCAGGCGATTAAAAAAATTAATTCCAACGAATCGTGTGATTAAAAAAATTAATTGCGCGATTAATCGCACGGTTAAACAATAATAGACTACCATTTATTTAAATATTTTTGGATGGTTTTTACATTTTCAAATATATTGATTTCAATTACCACGCAGAATTCAAAGTGTACAGTGCTCACTTTATATTACTATTTTTTATTACAAATGTTTGCCCAGTAAAAAACAAATTCACTTAATTCAAATAATGTAGTGCAATCTCTTTATCATGAAAGTTGAATTTACACATGTAGAATTATGTACAAAATAATAACTGCATTCAAAAATAAAACAACGTAAAACTTTAGAGTCTACAAGTCCACTCAGTCCTACTTGTTGTTCAGCCAATTGCTCAGACAAACAAGTTTGTTTACATTTGCAGGAGATAATGCAGGCACTGTTCTAATCGGCACTGCAAGATATTTACATGCCAGATGTTCTAAAGATTCATATGTCCCTTCATGCTTCAAATACCATTCCAGAGGACATGCGTCCATGCCAATGACGGGTTCTGCTCGATAATGATCCAAAGCAGTGCAGACCGATGCATGTTCATTTTCATCATCTGAGTCAGATGCCACCAGCAAAAAGTTGATTTTTCTCTTTTGGTGGTTCAGGTTCTGTAGTTTCCACATCAGAACGTTGCTCTTCTGAAAGCATGCTCCATAGCTCATACCTCTTAGATTTTGGAAGGCACTTCAGATTCTTAAACCTTGGGTCGATGCTGTAGCTATCTTTAGAAATCTCACATTGGTACCTTCTTTGCATTTTGGCAAATCTGAAGTGAAAGTGTCATCATCCGAGACTGCTACAACATGAAATATATGGCAGAATGTGGGTAAAACAGAGCAGGAGACATACAATTCTCCTCCAAGGTGTTCAGTCATACATTTAATTAATGCATTTTTTTTAAATGAGCTTCATCAACATGGAAGCATGTCCTCTGGAATGGTGGCCAAAGCATGAAGGGGCATACAAATGTTTAGCATATCTGGCATGTAAATGCATGGCACTTTCATAGCTGGCACAGCAAGGTAAACACCTGTTCTCACTTTCAGGTGACATTGTAAATAAGAAGCGGGCAGCATTATCTCCTGTAAATGTAAACAAAGTTATTTGTCTTAGCGATTGGCTGAACATGAAGTAGGACCGAGTGGACTTATAGGCTCTAAAGTTTTGCATTGTTTTATTTTTGAGTGCAGTTATGTAATAAAAAAAACTACATTTGTAAGTTGCCCTTTCACGATAAAGAGATTGCACTACAGTACTTGTATTAGGTGAATTGAAAAATGTTTATTTTTTTTATCACTTTTACAGTACAAATATTTGTAATAAAAATAATAATATAAAGTGAGCACTGTACACTTTGTATTCTGTGTTGTAATTGAAATCAATATATCTGAAAATGTAGAAAAACATTCAAAAATATTTAATAAATTTCAATTGGTATTTTATTGTTTAACAGTGCGAGTAAAAGTGTGATTAATCACGATTTAATTTTTTTTAGTTAATTGCATGAATTAACTGCGATTAATCGACAGCCCCAGTTCCAGGACATCTGCATGGCAGCTTGGATGTTGGTGCAACACTGGATGAGTGTGACCTGACACCTCTATGGTCCTTGGCTACGAAATTCACGCTCCACATCTTTGGTCCAAAATAGCTCAAATCTGATGACCTTCAGGGTCTACTGCAAGACGCAACTACTTTTCCCAAGCACATGAAAGTCAAGGAGAATTGGAAGGGTGGTAGATTGCTGGAGAGGGAGAATAGCTTTAGTTTTCCAACTGCTTGGCTTGCTGGCTAGGGTTATATCAGGGGATGTAGCTGCTGCCTATTGTATCAGAGGACTTGTGACCTGTATTGGGAAGCTGTGTCAAGAGGCTCAGAGCGTAAGGAGAGTTATTTAATTTATTTCTCTCTTCCAAGGCGGTTTATGTAGGGCCAGGATTTCAAAAGAGCTCAGATGCTATGTGAGATGGGGGCTTTGGAAGGAATTGAGGAGAGTTAAGGTGCCCAAGTCCCACTGAAATTCAGTAGAACGTGGACACCTAACTCCCTTAGATTCTTTTGGAATCCCAGCCTCGGGCACCAAAATTAGTGGCCAACTTTCAGAAGAACTCAGCACACTGGGTGTTAAACTCTGTTGAAGGTCTGTTCAGAAGTGTCACAGGGGGAGCTGCTGAGCTCTGAGCGCTTGTGGGCGCTGAGCACTTGAAAACCTGGCCCCTCGTGCTGGAGCTGATTCTGTCTCCGTGCTGGGCTCTGTCTGACTCTTGCATGGTGTCGTGACCAAGCATCCCCATTCTGTTCAGGATGCTATCGAGGGCAGTGTAAGAGTACAAAGGGAGGAGTCCATCATATTCACACAGTGGGTGATCCCTATTTGTTTGTCTTGCAGCAGCTCCTAGGCGTGGGCCAGGGCTCCATTGTGCTAGGTGCTGTACACGCAGAAGATGATGATCCCTGCCCCACACAGCTGACACTCTCATGGTAAGACCATAGAGAAGAGGCAGATAGAGGTTATGGCTACACTACGAGCGAGGGGTGTGATTCCCCTGCTCGTGCACACATACAACGTGTTAGTGGGAGTGGCAGCAGGATAGCCGTGGTAGCACTGGTAGTGGCCGTGGAGACACAAATGAGCCATACCAAGTACAAGTCCTCCTGAAGCCAGTGGGTACGTACTCGGCACAGCTCAGCCTGTGGTTAGTTTCTAGCGCGAACGTGTTCACGAGCAGAACATAAAAATGGCCAGATTGGGTCAAACCGATGGATGCTCCATTTAGCCCAGTAGCCTGTTCTCCAACAGTGGCCGGTGCCAGATGCTTCAGAGGGAATGGACAGAACAGGGCAGTTCATTGAGTGATCCATCCCCTGTCGCCCAGTCCCGGCTTCTGACTCACACGCCCAGCTCATAGTGCAGACAAAGCCGCAATCAGGGGAGCACAAGGAAACAAAGTGTCAATACTGGTTGGTTTGAGGGGCAGTGGTCTCAGCACTCCAGCTGCCTGGCCACTATCAAGTTTGTAGGCGTCATGGTATTACAAATACCCCGAGGAGATAGAAGTGCGTAGTCTGGGGAGCGACCGGTGCCACGAAACCCTGGAGCTTATTCAAGCCAGCAAAGCAGAATTCACAGGGGAAACACTATTCAGTACCTTAAAAGTGTACCAGCGAGGGGGCCATCTCCAGTCCGACTATCTGCAGCTATAGCAGGTGTTCTCCTTACTGAACTTCCAGGCCAGACCTTAGCTGGGGCAAACCAGCATCGTGCCATTGGAGCTGACTTACATTAGCTAAGGCTCCAGCCCTTCAAATTCAACCCTTTCCCCCCATATTAACTCCCTGTCTATATTTAGCAAAGTAATACAATCCATTGTGGAATGCTCCTGCTTTCGGAATAAAACGCTCTAGCTTAATGGCATATTCGCTACGTGCTCACAGTATTGTTTCAAGTGCCCCACACACACAACTGGAATTGCTATTGAACGGTTTGAATCCTCCCCTCCTCATCTTTATTCTCTGTCCCCCACAAGAGAAATGAGTCCTCTATTGACAAAAAAGACAAACGCCAGCCAGTGTGATTATCATCAGCTAATCTCCTTCCTCAGGGAGTTCGGTCCCTCTGGGTGGGCCTGGCAACTGCTACTGTCCCAGGAGTGTATTATCTGCTAATAAGCACATTCCCTCTCATTATTGCCTTATAGATTAATTAAGCCAGGCATTGAAACGCCTGGCTCCTGAGTGGCTGGTCACAGTTAAGATGTAGCAACACCTTCCTGAGTATGAGCTGAATTCTCCTCTCGGTGCATCCCATACAACTCCATTAAAATTAACAGGGTAGCACACTGGCCTTGTCCACACCAGAGAATTAAACTGGTGGTAATGGACCAGGTGGGATGTTGCCACCGCTTACATTGTAGGCACTAGCTGTGCAAGCCGTTCACGGCTTGACAAAGCCCTGGCTGGGATGATTTAGTGGGTGTTGGTTCTGCTTTGAGCAGGGGATTGGACTAGATGACCTCCTGAGGTCTCTTCCAACCCTAATTTTCTATGATTCTACACTACCCATTCTGTTTTGGCATCGGGTCCCTTGTAGCAACTCAGTCTAGCCAGGGAAGCCTAGTGAAATGATTTGAAACATATCTACATGCTGTATCTTGAATATTTTGGGTAAGTCAATAGGTAAACATACAGAAAGGAATGTGTAGTCCTTCCCATATCTCTATAAGGGCTCAGTCTTTAGCTGATGTAAATTGGATAGCTCCACTCACTTCAATGAGCTGCTGTATGTTGACTTACACCAGGTGACGATCTGTTTTGGCATAGATATGCACTTTTGAAGCACCATGAAACAACCTGAAGCCAGTGTCAAAAGTTATCTGTAAATAATAAATGCACACCCAAATATCTGGCAAAAGAGCCTGTCAATCAAACAGAAATGGAATATCTAAACAGAACTAGGAAAAAAACCTAGCTAAGATTTTATTTCATACGACAGGAAACGAATATCCTGCATCTGTGTCCATTCATTTTTGCCCCTCAATGGAAAATAATTCACTCCAGCAATCCATATCTTTCTTGCCTGCTTGGAAGTTGGGTCATGACTGCAAAAGCTCCCCAGTGACAATGTCTTATTTATGTAAACATCATCCATCCCCTTTTGTTCTCTTCCTTTGCTGTTCTGTCAGTTGAAACATTTAAACAAGCATTGAAACAAGTTATTTGACATTTCAAATAGGCATTAATAAGACACAATGTGAAGGGTGGACTAGGTCTGGAGGCCCCCTGCTGGAGGCTTTGCAGCCCTGCATCACCCTGCCTCAGAAAAGAGCACAGGAGAGGTCCTCCAGGCAGCCTAGAGTGGCTGCAGAGGAAGCTGCCAATCAGGGGCCAGAAGGCCATATAAAAGGGAGCAGCAGAGGCAGAGTGGTCAGTTGTTGCCTGGAGCTGGAAGAGGGAAAACTAGGTTCCTGGCTGGCTGGAAAAGCAGCAGGACCAGCTCAGTGCAGGTAGGATGGACGGAGCCTTGGGAAGCCTGCCAAAGACCGGGGGAGCAAAGAAGGAGCTCTTGGCAGGCTGCAGGGCCGAGCAAGGACTGAGCCCAGAGCCTAGCCTAGCCAGACCAAGCGAGGGTATTGTGATGGGCGCTGTTGGTTTGGTTAGAGACTGAGCTCAGAGAGGGCTGCTGAAAGAGCACACTAATGATGGGTCCTGTTTGGTTGTTATAGAAGACAGTGTCTCCTGGGAGGAAGCCTTGGCGGGCGGTAAAGACTGTATACCCCAGAAGGGGTTTTTTTGTTGCGTCACCTACAGACAGTATGATTTAGCCAGAAGCCTGAGTCACTGAAGACCTGCTGAAGAAACCATCGGCTGGGAGGGCACTCGGGAGAAGCAGGTGCCACCCCATTCCAAAGCAGAGAGATCACAGACATGCATCTGCCAGAGGGGGATGCTCGTGAGAGATTTGACCCCGTTACACAGAACTATTCCAACTCGTCAAAGATTCAATTCATGTGGCTCTGTAGCAAAGAACCCGCAATAAAGGAGATCAGAGGTAAATAAGAGTGTGGCACAAAGATTAGATATACCCGTCTTTGGCTAAAGTTGGTCACTGAAGAAGACGAAGGGGAACATTGTTCCAAAGTGCCGAAAGACTCTTCAGACGCTGATTTTAATGGGAGTTAGGTGTCTAAATACCTTTTGAGGATCTGCGCTCCAGGTCCCATTTCAAGTCCTATGCAGGTAGGGCCACATTTTCAAAGATATTTAGGTGCCTAAAATCTAGATAGGAACCTAGTAAAATTTTCAAAAGTGCCTAAGCAGATTACCTCTGAGGAGCTGGATCTAGGCTGCTAAGATACTTACACAGTTTTGAAACTATTTCCCGAAGTGCCTAGCATTTCCCTCGAACACAGGGAAAGGCCCTGAAAGAAAGCAAGAGCAAGTCAAATGATTCCGAGAGAGTTAATTGGCTGCTGTGGCCTCTGCCAGGCAGGGTTTCCCATTGCTCTAACCCAAGCATCCCTCCTTACCTGATAAATATTAGAATAAAGCCAGAATGTTTGGAGAAAACTGTTACAGCTTTAAGCTCCCTCTCTGCTTAGCGAAAGCAGTCATTTTGTTTTCAAAGAGAGGTACCGTGGATGTGGAACCTGCATGGACAATGGATTATGGCCTCTGCAGTTGGATTTGTACAGGCAGACCCTTGCGTCCATCAGGAGCTCCACTGGCCCACAGTTCTGATTTTCGGATCGGGGCCATAACTGCATATTGCAGGCAGTGGCGGATAAGCTACTGGGCCAGTGGGGCCCCTTCCCCAGGGGTCCTGGCAAATAGTGGGGTCCCTGGAAAAATGGGCACCCCTGCCCCCTTATCCGCTCCACCTGCCCAGCTGGCGCTCCTGCCAGGAAGAGGGAGAAGCCCCTACATCCTGACCATGCTCTCCGGCAGGAGCGCCAGGTGGGGAGGGAAGACCCCGTGCCCTGACCCCGCTCTCTGGCAGGAGCACTGGGTGGGGTAAGCCCCCCATACCCCAACCCCATTTCCCCAGCAAGAGCGCCAGAGGGAGTGGGGGGACTGTATGGGGAAGGAGTGGGGAGGGCCCCCACTTTTTCTGGCCCAGGCAGCCCCACACACCCCTAATCCGCCTTGCAGGATCAGAGCAAATGATGGCAAACTGTGGGGGTGGTGCTCCGCTGCTAGGCAGTAGCAGTGTGATGCAGCTGTGGCCCTCAGAGCCCTTAAATATCAACTGGCAGAGGGCCCACAGTTCTGTGACTCTTATCAGGCCCACCACACTCACTACACCTAATACCCTGTTGGCCTAGTATTTCTCTGTAAAGAGTGCGGTGTGAAGTATCAAATGGAAGCTGGTGCCATGCTGGTCATTAATATTATTGTGTGATGTATGCACGGATGGTGTATGAAGCATTATGTATGTGTGCTGGAAATGTGTTCCTAAAATATATTTTTGAGGGCAGAGTTGATAAGTTTGTCCTGGACAAAAGATTGTCAATTGTGCCTGTCTGCCTGCCTAGGTCTCAAATGTAAATTCAGCAGGATAAGGCAAATATAATGGGAGATATGTTTGCACCTGAGGTCAACACCAGTTTTCAGGGGGCTGATGGAAATAGTATGGCCCCAGCACTCCGGAGGACACACCTCAGTCCGAATTCCAACATCCTGCCTCTTCAGACAAAGACAATGAACTTTGGGGGATATAATTAGAAGCAAAAGGGCATCTTGTGATCCATTGCTCCCGGGACAAAGGGGCCAGCGCTCTGTATCTTGGAACATTAGATCCCCTCCCATGTGGGTGAATGACACAGAAGGTAGCTTCAAGTAAGAAATTTCCCTTAGTCAAGGATGGTAGCCTGTCACATTTTAGTCACTTACAAGTGTGTTATACCTTTGTTTTGTTTGTAACCATTTCTGTCTCCACTGTTATTGCTTAGTATCACTTAAATCTCAGTGCTTGGTTAATGAGCTTCTCTTTGTTTTATCACCAGTATATTTCAGTGCTGTTATATTAAGCAGAGTGTGAATTCCTCGTTAAATCTAGCAAACTGCTGTGTACACTGTCACTAAAGAGACAGTGGACTTGGTAATTTCTATGAGCATTCAGTGACTGGCTGGATGTCGCAGGGAGATGCTTCTGGGCAGCTCAGAAACTGAAGTGCACAAAGGGTTAACCTGCTAGGCAAAGTTAGGACTGGCAGAGTCCTGAGAAATCTATGGGAATGGCTAACAAACTGGAGTGGCGGGGAGTTGTCACTCAGGTTAGCACCAGCAGATCCCTTTCATGCTCAGTTAGAGGGGTAACAGGGTGACTTATAGTTCTGGACACCCCAAGAAAGCGTCACAGCAATGCTGTCAGGTATGAAGTTTCTGCAATTGACCCATCACCTATTATACAGTCTATCCTGAGGAGGAGAGAGCTGACAATTGATTTATCTGTGAGTCATAATATCATATGATCTTCCAGAAAGCTTGGCTATCAGTGCAATTCTAAAATATACATTATGCATAAAAAACATAAAGCTTGAGATTTTGTGCAGCAATTACTTCGCCAAGCTTTCTGGCACGTAGTATGTTCTGTACAGTGTCTGACATGCCGGCTATCTGTGTGTCTAGAATATATTAGGAGCTCATGACATCAATCCACAATTAGATCTAAATCAGAATCCTCAGATGTACTTGCTTAGCCTGTTTTCCTCATTTTTGTTTCAAAAGCCCGGGCAGACAATTGCTTTGTCTATGAAGAAAACAGTGTTTAGCCCATCTAATCAAAGGCTTGAGATGAAAACACCTCGAAGAGCCAGGCTCAGAAAGGAAGAGATTCTAGGGAGATTTACTCTTTGTTACTGTGCGACATTATGCAGAGTGTAATTTGCAAGTACATAAAAGACTAAATGTTATGCCCATAATGCCCAAGACCCCTCTACCTACATGTGTGTTTATTTATCGAGATCTCTTGTGTATCTCTATTTAGCAGAGGTCTTTTTGTTCACAGGGAAGCTCTCCATGAAGGACTCGGTCTGGATGTATAACAAGTAACACTGCCACTTGAAAGCAAATGTTTGCAAAATATGACACAAAGGGAGTTGGGACACATTGGGTCTCCATGTGAGGCACGCAATGAATAACTGACTCTACGATGCTCGGCGCTCATGTCACATGATAGTGCCGTGCTTTTATCTGAAGCGAGAGCATTTGTGCAAGTGTATGTGTGTGCGGGCACAATTTACACCACAGCTGTGTTTTTGCTGGGTAACTTTTACTGAGTATGGAATGACACTCGTAAAGCATAGCATCTCACCTCGGTCTGCAGGGTCAACAGCTCATCAGCTGCTGAAAACTGCCGCAGTGCCATTGGCTTCACTGGACTTATGACAATCTACACCAGCTGATCATCTGCCCCATGGAGTGCAACTTCACTGGGGGGGGTAGGAAGTGTGTTTAAAATGGCAGACAACGGGCCAGTGATCTCTGATGAAACCCCACTGGCTTTGGTGGGGTTGCCCCAGGGATGAATATGGCCCCAAATTTGCAGTCCTAGCTATGGACTTTTTTTAACTGTAGGACTGACACACACGCCCATTATTCTTTTTTGCCATGATCGGTGGGGGATCATTTCTATCGTCTGCTGCCTTTGACAGCGCTTTGCCAATAACACATCATCCCTGGCGTGAAGCGATCACCTCCAGGGTTTAGGTCAGGGGCGGGCAAACTTTTTGGCCTGAGGGCTGCATCGGGTTTTGTAAATTGTATGGAGGGCCGGTTAGGGGAGGGGGTCGTGGCCCAGCCCCCACCTCCTATCTGGCCCCTCCCGGGACTCCTGCCCCATCCAACCCCCACTGTTCCCTGACGGCTCCTCTGGGACCCCTGCCCCAGCCACACGCCCCCACTCCCTGTCCTCTGACTGCCCCTGGACCCCCGCTGCCCCATCCAACCCCTCCTCTCACTCCCTAACTCCCCCCCCCAGACCCCTGCCCCATCCAACCACCCCTTCTCTCTGTCCCTAACTGCCCCCGAAACCCCTGCCCCTGACTGCCCCCCACCCCCCTATCCAACCCCTGCTCCATCCTGATTGCCACCCCGGGACTCCTGCCCCTTCCAACCACCCCTTCTCCCTGTCCCTTGACTGTCCCCGGAACCCCCCCTGCCGCCCTATCCGACCCCCCCCCTCCTTCCTGACTGCCCCCCCCCCGGATCCCTGCCCCCATTCAACCCCATTTCCCGCCCAACCACCATCCACACCCCTGACCACGCCCCCGAACTCCCCTGCCCTCTATCCAACACTCCCTGCTCCCTGCCCCTTTACCGCGCTGCCTGGTGGCGCTACAGATGCATCGCCCGGCTGGAGTTGGGCCACGCTGCTGCCGCCGCCACACACAGCTCAGAGACCAGTCAGGCCGGGCTCTGCAGCTGCGCTGCCCCAGGAGCTCACCGCCCCGCCTGCCAGAGCATTGCGCCGGTGGCCGAGCGAGCGAGCTGAGGCTGCGGGGGAGGGGGAACACCAGGGAAGGGGCCGGGGGCTAGTCTCCTGGGCCAGGAGCTCGGGGGCCGGGCAGGATGGTCTTACGGGCCGGATGTGGCACGCGGGCCATAGTTTGCTCACCTCTGGTTTAAGTGCTTCTCTTCAATCTCCAGGCTCATTCAGCCTTTCACTGTTCTGATGGCGCTGCCAACAATGCTAGCAGTAGCCGTGAGCCAGCAATAACTTTGGTTTAAAAGACCAATCTTTTTTTTTTTTTTAAAGGTGCATTGAATCTTTTCCATGCACTGAATTTCTCCAGGTTGCGGCTTAATGGGTGAATTCAGCACATAAATCTCTGCTTATCTCAGCGTTGACCTAAACTTTTCAGTTCACCTCTAAGGCAATGGAAGACGTGCGACTGGGAGCTCGCATGAAATGTATTGCGTCACAGATGTCATGCAGCTCTAAGTATATAGCTCCAACTGGGAGGCTGTGAGTACTAGTTAGGTTGTTATAGTTGTGTGATTTCTATCTTGCCCTGTGATATATGGTGTTTTTCAGTTGAACCCTCAGCTCCTGGATTCATTCACGTACATAAGACTCTCAGCTTTCACTAAAAAGCAAAGCAAGTTTCTAGCCACCGTGATTGTGGAGAAAAGCTTGAAAAAGTGAATCTAAAGGGCTCCAGCACCGGAAAACATGTAAAAACCCACCACATTTTAAAGCCAGTCTTACAAGGGGAGGGCTGACTCATGACTTTTGAATATGTGGAGTCAGCCGTACTGGTTATTGTGTCTCGGATGTGGGGGAAGATCTGTGGTGTGAGAGAGAAGATTTAGTCTGTGGCTCACTGGTGGCTTTTCACAGCACAATACCCTCCTGCCCATTGGCCTTGCAAATGGTAGTTCAGCTCCACTTGTGGAGTTGTACAGTAGGTGACTATCCAGAGTCGGTCTCGTCACCACATCAATTAGATTTAAGCTAAACACCCCTCAGCTTTGGCAGGACCAAAATCCAGATCCTCATTTTGGACTGTGGGCCTGTATCTAATCATTAGCAATACAATAAATAGAGGACAAGCATTATTTTCATATGTATCTATTCCAGGCTGTGGAAAACATAGGTGTTCAAAGGCTTGCAAGGAAACGCCTAGCCATCCGTTACAGCCCTGTGATCACATCCTAGCTGTGGAATTTCTTGGCTGTTTTCATTATATCAGTGAAATGTACATAACACCCCCAAATATTTATTGCACCTTGACCAGCTTTTTAAAAATAAGTCAGGCTTTGCTTCATTCTATTTAATCCTTCAGTTTATCTCTGCTGTGTTCATTGGGCATGGCACGGGATTTTAGAGAGAGTTTGCCTCTGCTTGTACAGTTGGGAAATGCAGTTTCAGAATAAGGAGGCCCAAGGCCCACTGGTGGAAGCGATCTTTCACATGTGGGTCACTCCACTCCCACAAGGAGCAGGACATAGTCCCCCAGGGGCACCACCACTCCCCATCCCAGTCACTCCAGCTGACTCTCCATAAAGAGCTGCGTAGGGGTAGCAGGGACAGCTGGGCTGGGGACGTGTAGTAGCACATCCTCACCTTGTGGGTACCCCTCGTCTCCGGTCATAGCATTGCACATGGTCCTCATCTCTGGCACCCCCTTACTGGCAGGGCCGGCTCCAGGCACCAGTGAAGGAAGCAGGTGCTTGGGACGGCCAAAGGAAAGGGGCGGCATGTCCGAGTCTTTGGCGGCAATTTGGCGGCGGGTCCCTCAGTCCCTTTTGGAGGGAAGGACCCGCCGCCGAATTGCCGCTGAAGAATGAAGCGGCGACGGTAGAGCTGCCGCCGATCGTGGCTTTATCTTTCACGCCCCTTGCTTGGAGCAGCAAAAAAGCTGGAGCTGGCTCTGCTTACTGGGCTCATCCTTGGGCCTGCAGTGGCCTGTCTCAGCCTGTGTTTTTCTCCCAACTTCCCCTCTGGGTGTTCTGTGGCTTGACTCTCCGGCCACGTCACATAAAAGTCTAAACCCTTCCAGGGTAGCACGACCAAGTCCAAACAAATCTTCAGACTCAGAGCCCTTCCACCCCTCTCCAGCTTCACCCTAGTTCCCGTGTTGACTGTACCTCTGGGCTTCCCCTGCAGGAACCTAACCTGTTCCTGTAGTGTTCTGCCTCCATTGTTACCTGTCTGTTAAACCCGCTCCTGGGGCTTCTCTCTACCTGTATCCTCTGATGTCTCTCACACAACTGAGCTCAGTATACTTATAAGGCCCAGCTCTGCCACCTCTGGCCAGCAGGCAATTAGTCAATCACTCCCCAGGTGAGGACCATGACTCACTGGGGGTCTTTCCGTTGCCTAGAGTTGATGGGGATAAAGCCCCATGACAGGAGGACTGAGCATCCCCTGAGCTGGGTAAGGGGAAAAGCCTGTACCCCGTCCCTGCTGTGGAATCATAAAGGTTACCCAGGGAAGACATGCAGTGTGGGCTGTGTGACAGCCGTTTTCCCACAGCGTCCGCTCTGGCTCCAGGATCTTTCTTGGAGGGGGGCCCATAGGGTCAGGGAGCAGGGGGAAATGCATTGTCATCCTAGGCTGCTGCAGAGGCCATGGGGCCTCTGTCGTTAGGGGGCACCTAGTCCATGGAGGAGGATGGGGGTTGTGCCTGCAGAATGATGTGGGAAGTCCTGGCAGAGATGTCCTCTTCCTGAGGTCTCTCTGGATTCTCACTGTTGTATGGTCCCCTCTTCTGGTCCTCTTACTCTGCTGGGACCCTATCCAAGTGCATTAAAATGAATGGGAGCTTTTTCATTAGACCCCCATTAACTTTAAGTGGAACTGGGTCAGGCCTCTCGTGATCAGGGCTGTGATTGTTGGAAGCTAGTCATTCAAGGTCAGCAATAGAGACAAAGAAACTGGAAAGTGGCGAGTCACAGCAGGTCTTGGATTAAGCTGAGACTGGAATGTCAGGAGGAACAAAAGTTTGGTACAGTGGAAGATTTCAGGCTCAGACGTTTCAGAGAAGATATGCGATTGTGACTGCTGACACAGAAGGCAAGAGACAGAATGATCTGATCAGGGCCGGGCAAGCACAGACTAATGAGGCCGAAGCGAGACAATGAGTTCAGCTCCGATTTCACGCCGGGGCAGAAAGGAGAACGTGACGGGAGAGCACATCTGTCATTGCCAACAGTTTGTTGTCCCTCAACAGTCATAAATAAAATCACCGGTAAAGAAAAACGTCAGAGTTTGGAAACCTGGCTCCCAGAGGTTCTCTACACTTATAACTGATTGCATGGTAATTGCAGTGATTAATAATAATACCGAGCACTTTTCACCCAGAGAGCTCAAAACATGTCTACAAAGGTGGGTAAATATTGTTTTAAGAAGGAAGACCCACAGGCATAAGTGCCACAGAGTGGGACCTAATATCTGGACCCTAAGAAAAACTATATACGGCTGGGCAGAATTCAATTTTTATTTTTAATTTCGACAGATAATAGTGCTGTTTATTTTTAAGCATTTTTTTTTCAATTTTTTTGTCAACTTAAACTTTCCCAGTTGTGGAAAATGGGGGGCTTTCAGACTTTTTAATTGATTTTCATCCATTTAAATGCACATGGTTGCCTGAAATTATGGGGGAGGTTAGACAATGCGTGGTATCAGAAAAACATTTAATGCCGGTAGACTTGCGATTCAAAAAGTTCAAGCTTTCTAGCCATCAAAAGACAGCATCACATGTCAAACTACACAAGGTAAATAGACGTCAATCAAGCTCTGATTTCTCAAGCAGCGTGTTTCTTTCTTTGACATCTGTAAATTTCAACAATTGTCAATGGAAATATTCTTTTCGTTGGGTGTGTATGGTGAAATCGACATTTTACTGATAAAAATCAAATCCTTCCAACCCTAACTATATATCAAGTACCTAATCATTTCCCCAATAACTAGATGGGTGAAATGAATTCTTTGTTTTTTAACCAGACAACTAGTTGATATTATACAGTGTCTCTACTAACTTAATCCTTCACTGCAGATTTTTCTTGAGTAACGGAGCATTTAATTGATTTAGAGCTGGGCAAAAGATGGAGCGGTTCTGTACTGAGAGGTCAGGGCTTTGTAAAAGCCAAGCCAGGGAGGCTTGGATCTGGGTTCTAGTTTACCTAGCAATAGGCACACACAGCAAACTTTGGAGCTGAACTTTCCCGGAGGTATAGGGGCGTTTGGAGCTGGGGGTTGGGTTTGGATCCAGTTCTAATTTTATATGAACTGCCAAGTTCTGGATAAATGATTCTGATTGTGGACCTTTCTGATTCTCATGACTTGTTATTCCTTATCCACAGAAGTAATATAGGGCCCAATTCAATGCACATTGAAGTCTCTGGAAAGTCTCCCATTGACTTCAATGAGGGTTGAATTGTTCCATTGATGATTAATCTTCCAGGGCATAATACTGGGCGTGATCTCCTTTACCCTGTTGTAAATCAAAAAGAAACTCCATGTGGAGTGTCACCGGTATAAAACCAGCACGAGTGAGATCACGATTAGAGCCACAGGTTTCTACAGGGGCAGAGATGACCTGTGTCTGCTGATAGTGGGGGGGCACCACCCTGGAACAGCTTGAGTCACGTCCCCCATTCAGGCAGGCCCCCTCTCCTGCCTCCTCCACCTCCCAGAAAGCAGCAGGTCCTCCCTGCAGCTTCCAGCTGTTCCTCCTGCCTCTGCCTCTTCCTGCCCGGAGCAGCTTGCAGCTATCCCACAGGGAGGGGGCCCGGCTGCACCATGTAACCAAGGAATCGGGGAGGGGGGCATGTGACCTCGCATGACCCTCCTCTCCGCCCAACATGTGTTGCCTCTGTACAGGGGCATGATTTGGAAGATTATAAAAAGAGAGCATATCCAGTGTTCTCCGTGGGGAATGAGAGACTTTATAGCCTCTCTCAATAGGCTCAAATGCAGTTGGAATGACCTTCGCTACCTTTTTAAGTACTTAAATTGTCATCTTAGTATCTTATTTAACACTGACAAACAAAATTCCTTCCTTCAGATTCATGAGGAGTGCTTAAACTGAAGAGCTAATTGACTCCAGTGGAGAAAGACACTTTATGGCACATATTTGCTACTATAAAACTGGTCTAAAATGATGAGACTCGTGAAAGGATATGAGCTAAACTATAAAATGCACTTATTAAAGTTGTGTGATAAATCATGGAAGGACATTCTTGCCTCTCACTACGTGTAGGGAACTGCACAGTGAGAGACGGCCATAAATTGAGGGTGGGACAGATTCCTGGCTGGTATGTAGTTCTCTCCCAGTAGGGGGTAGGAATCAATGCTATTCAAATTGCTCTCAGACCTCTGCCATGGAATTTCTTTTCCCCTAATCCAAATTGTCAGACTCCACTTGGCAAGAAGAGGAGTTGGGTTCTGTGGTCCTGCCTATCATTGGGTGACTTGTATATCCATCTATCTTATGTAGCTGTAGTGCCCCCTTTACTATAGTGCCTGGGTGTGACAGGATCCCAAAGGTACAGCCTGGGACTGTTGGACCGCTGTGCCCCCTTAACTCTTCAACCTGGGCTGTTTCTCATCATGCTTTGCCAGTGACAAGCAGAAAACCCCTCCAGGCGCTGTTATCACTCAGCCACCAGCATGCAGAGGCACACCCAGCTAAGTTGCATGAATACTCTCCAAGCCCCTCATGAACTATACACAGGGAAACACCAGCAAATCTCCCAAGTCCCCAATCTTGCACGCAGAAATATACCGTCTTACGCTGCTCAAGATCTTCTCTTGAACAGTGCAAACTTATTAATTAGTTCATTACTTCATCAAAGGAAAGTGGAAATGCACCAGCCTTTGTAATCTAAGCAGATTGCCCAAGCACTTTAGACACACGCACTGGTAAGGATAAAACATTCAAATAAGTTTATTAACTACAGAAAGATAGATTTTAAGTGACTATAAGTGGTAGGTATAAAGGTCAGAGACAGTTACCTTAAGAAAGTAAAAAGTAAACACACATTCTAAACACTAAACTTTAAGACTAAGCAAGAGTTGACACAAACTGCTTTTCTCAACACACTGGATGTTGCAGGTAGTTTACAGTTCTTAATACACAGGCTGAATTTCCTACTCAGGCTGGAACCAGACTCCTCAGTTCAAGTCATTGTCTTTCCAGCATTCTTGTTGCCTTCAGCATAGATGGGGGAGGAGAGAGGTGGTTTCATGATGCCGCTGTCCCTTATTTTATACTCTTAATCCATGTCCCTGGGGGGATACTCATGTCCTGGTGGGCCTTGCTGAGTCACAGAATTGAACAATCCCAATTGCGTGGTGCTTGTGCAACTGTCCCTTATTGAACTGTAGATCTCTTGTTTACAATTCCCCTGATGGTCAATGGTCGTTTAACACCCACCTGGGTGTGGGTTGCCTCTTATGTCGTCACTGGAGAACTAGCAGTGGGCAGCTCCCGAACTCACAACATATTTCAATAACAACATATAGCAAAATCTCATAACTTTATACACACTAACAATATACATATTTTGACAGAGCGATGCATTTCAGCAGATCACAACCTTTCATACAGTATCTTACATGGCATGCTTTGTATGAAATATCACAACCATATACAAATGATGAATATGGCGGTTACAGGTGTGATGGGTTGGATCACAGAAGCCCCCTCGGGAACTGCCAACCGATGTGCCAAGACTACTTCTGCCGCTGCTTTCCTGCCCTGACAGCCTGGGACTCCAGCTCCCTGTCTTGCTGAGCCAGATATGCCCATCTGCTCCAACCCAGACCCAGAGTCTGAACCACGTGCCCCAAAGCTGCAGACTTAACTGAAAGCAGCTCACAGAAGTATTCCTGTCTTTAACACTCAGATGGCCAACTCCCAATGGGGTCTAAACCCCAAATAAATCTGTTTTATAAATTGTTTGCCCTCTATAACACTGATAGAGAGATACACACAGCTGTTTCCCCCCCCCCCCAGGTTTTAAGGCATACTCTGGGTTAATTAATAAGTAAAAAGTGATTTTATTAAATAGAGAAAGTAGGATTTAAGTGGTTCCAAGTACTAACAGACAGAACAAAGTGAATTACCAAGTAAAATAAAATAAAACATGCAAATCTAGTCTAATACAGTAATAAAACTGAATACAGATAAAATCTCACCCTCAGAGATGTTTCAATAAGTTTCTTTCACAGACTGGATGCCTTCCTAGTCTGGGCACAATCCTTTCCCCTGGTACAGTCCTTGTTCCAGCTCAGGTGGTAGCTAGGGGATTCCTCATGATGGCCGCTCCCCTTTGTTCTCTTCCACCCATTTATATACACCGCTACCTCGATATAATGCGACCCGATATAACACGAATTCGGATATAACGTGGTAAAGCAGTGCTCCGGGGAGGTGGGGCGGCGCACTCCAGTGGATCAAAGCAAGTTCAATATAATGTGGTTTCACCTATCACGCAGTAAGATTTTTTGGCTCCTGAGGACATTGAGGTAGAGGTAGAGGTGTATCTTTTGCATAAGGCAGGAATCCTTTGTCCTTCTGTGTTCCCACCTCTCCTTCTCAATGGAAAAGCACCAGGTTAAAGATGGATTCCAGTTCAGGTGACATGACCACATGTCACTGTAAGACTTCATTACCCACTTGCCAGCACACAAGTATACAAGAAGACTTACCGGTAAAACAGAACCATCTACAGACAATTGTCCTGGTTAATGGGAGTCATCAAGATTCCAAACCACCATTAATGGCCTACACTTTGCATAATTACTATAGGCCAGGGGTCGGCAACCTTTCAGAAGTGGTGTGCCGAGCCTTCATTTATTCACTCTAATTTAAGGTTTTGCGTGCCAGTAATACATGTTAATGTTTTTAGGAGGTCTCTTTTTATAAGTCTATAATATATAACTAAACTATTGTTGTATGTAAAGTAAATAAGGTTTTTAAAATGTTTAAGAAGCTGCATTTAAAATTAAATTAAAATGCAGAGACCCCCTGGACGGGTGGCCAGGACCCGGGCAGTGTGAGTGCCACTGAAAATCAGCTCGCGTGCCACCTTTGTCATGCGTGCCATAGGTTGCCTACCCCTGCTATAGGCGCTCAGAGTTATATTTCATATTTCTGGTTTCAGATATAAGAGTGGTACATTTATACAAATAGGATGACCACACTCAGTAGATTATAAGCTTTGTAATGATACCTTACAAGAGACCTTTTGCATGAAGCATATTTCAGCTACATTATATTCAAACTCATTAGCATATTTTCATAAAATCATATAGAGTGCAACATCACAACAGGGTGCTACTTTGAGGTACCGCGTGTCAGAATGGGCGTCTCCCCCATTAACCCCATTTTACAGATGGGGAACTGAAGAGCAGAGGGCCACATCCTCAAAGAAATTTAGGTGCCTAACTCTTATTGAAATAATCAGAAGGAGCCAAAATACCTTAGAGAATCTGGCTAGCAAGATTAGGTGATTCACCCAAGTTCACACAGGAAATCTGTGGCAGAACAGGGATTGGTTCCAGCTTTCCTTTGTCCCAGGCTAGAGCCTTAGTCACTGGGCAATCCTTCCTCTTTTAAAGAGAATATTTGTATTTCAGGAGGGCGGGAAAGGAGTTAATATCTGGGCCGTTTAAATCTTTCTGAACAGCTGATGATTGCAGCTGGCTGAAAAATGGGAACATTTTTTGCGCAAAACATTGTCTCGATTCTTTGAAAAAACTCAAAATTTGGAATTTGGTGCCTGGTTCCAGTGACTGATTCTTCAGTAAAGGGTCACATTTTCAGCTGAGGATCCCAGAATAACGTTCACTGACGAAATGTAATTAGGAGCACAGGAAAAATCCCCCCAAGACACTGCAGGGTATTGTAGTCCTTGGTGATGGCCAAAAGAGGTCTCTTTGTAACTAATGTAGAAGGGATATTTTGGTGAAGCTGTTGGACAAAGGCAGACCCTGTGCGTGGGTCTCTGACATTCTAGTTCCCAGACTAACTAACCACAGTGTGTGCTACCTAATGTCATCACACAGGGTGGTCTAAAATGAGCAGTCAAATATGTCTGTGTCTGTTACAGTGTAGGCGCTGTGCCCTCTCCATTAAATTCTATGTGGGGCTAAGATGGCTCACTTCTTATCCGCCAGGTAATTGTCTTGGGAGTAGCGCACTGCTGGATGGGACACAAACAGAATGGCTGACGGGCGAAGCAGAAGGGCAACTTTCTCCCCTGCTTGGCCACTGGCAGGAGGCTCCAAGCACACTAATGGTACACGCTGAAAGCTCCAGGGATTTACAAATGAAACCGATGAAAGTGTAACCCTGGAGAACCGAGGGTCAATTATTCTCATCTAGCAACTGGCAAAGCCGGGGAATGCTTCCTTTTGCCCTACAAGTGCTTTCTGAGTCTCCCACCACCCTGCAGGATGGTTTGGGGTGACTGCCGTACCTGACAGTTCTTCCTCTCCCTGACTATTGCTAAATCATCACCTGCTGAAGGTTATAGCCCTGGGGCTCATAAAAAAAATTCAGAGGAGCAGAAAAGTTTTTTTAAAGTCTTTGAACTGCGCCAGACTCTACCAAGAGCCAGGTGTTGGGAAATATTTTCTGAGGGGAGAACGCCTCTGGATTGCATGGAAGGATATCATCTGCCCAGCCCCACCTCCTTCAGATGACTCAATGGGAACACTGTGCTACTCTTTACTAGCTGGATATATTTCGAGGTACAGACACCAGTGCGGGTCACATGGTCTGTTTGTTTGCCAAGAGGTGTCGCTTCTCTTTTGCTATGATTCTGAGAAAGTATTGTTGTTTAACTACAGGCTAAGCACAGATGAGAAGGATAGCCTCGGGGTTAAGGTTAGGAACTGGAAGAGTTAGGTTCTGTTCTTGACTGTATCACAGACATCTTCTGTAACCTTGGGCAACTCACTTAATCTCTCTGAGCCTACGTTCTCCATTTGTAAAACAGGGATAAGAATCTGCATCCATGGTCTGTTTAGCTTGTTAACTCTTCGGGGGCAGGAACTGTATCTTTCTATGCATTTGTACAGTGCCTAGCGCACCGGGGCCCTGATTTCAGTTGGGTTTCTAGGTGTTACTGCAATGCAAACAAAGATAAGAGCAGTAGAGTCACCCCTCCTTTGTGCAAATGCATGTCTCGCTGCTCATCATGGGTTTTTCCAGGCTATGGTGGATATTTTTTGGGGGTACTCCTTGTTCAAATACTGACAGTATGTCGCTTTTCTGTCTAAAGCTGGAAAACCAGGAGAAGGTTTCTATGCTTGTTTCTCTTCTGTTTTCACTTAACACAGGACTGTCACCTCTAGGAAAGGTCAGGTGCCAGGAAACCAAAGTATCCCTCACTACTTTGTGATACAACTCTTGGGTTTCTCCCCACCCCGTCCAATATTTTCTTCAAGGAAACAGGCGGATCTGGACCAGGCTGCAAAAGGCCTCTTGTAACCACTTGATATTGTCTGTGTGTCACTCCTCTAACGTCAGCTCCCCTGCCCTCTTACAAGGACACGGAGGGCTTGCCAGCATCGCAAATTTTGATCGCTGAACGCAGGGTCGGCTTTAGGAAGTGCGGGGCCCGATTTGAATACCCGGCAGCGGTCCAGGTCTTCGGCGGCACTTTGGTGGCGGGTCCTTCACTTGCTCCAGGTCTTCCGTGGCACTGAAGGATCCGCCGCTGAAGACCCGGACCACCGCTGGGTGAGTAAAAATTAAAAAGTTAGGCGCTCTTCTTTAGGGTACGGGGACCTCTTAGGCGCGGGCACAGGGCCCTCTTAGGCGCAGGGCCCGATTCGGGGGAAATGTTTGTAAGCTTTCATAAGTGTCTGTGTCTCTTCTCTTAGGTTAGGGCCCTAACCTAAGACTTGGGAGACCCGGGTTTGATTCCCCTGCTCTGCCACAGATTTCTGAGGTGGCCTTGGGCAAGTCACCTAATCTCCCTGTGCTTCAGTTCCCCATCTATAAATAGGACTAGCGCTTACCAGCTTCACAGGAGTGTCATGAGGATAAATCCATTAAAGACTGTAAGGGGCTCAAGTACTATGGTGATGGTGTGACTGGCCCCTTTAAGGGGAAATGAGGCTAGCCCCACCAGTGCTATAATTAACTCCAGCCCAGCTTGAGACGTAACGGGATCAGGTGTTAGCATGGCTGCAGCTGCTGGGAACAGGAGCGACAGGGAGCAGGTTAGGCTGCTGTGAGAGGCCCTGAGGTAGGGTCAGTAGGAAGCAAAGAGAAGGTGCTAGAATCCCCTAGGGGGGAAGCAGTAGGACTAGCCTGGAAGGGGCTGAGAACTGGGCTCAGAAGGCAGCCCAAGAGGGTCAGAAGAACTGTTTGTTTGGGTGTTTGTTAGGATGTTTGGGACCCTAAGAAGGGACTGAACTTTCAGTGTGACCTGGCCAGAGGGCTGAGTTGCCCAGCAGAAAATGGCTGAAGAACAGCTGTGCGGAAGAATCCCTGCAGTGTTGCATCCTGGCCTGAAGTGGCACTGTGGTGGTGAGTTCCCTCCATAAGAGGGCTGTATAAGTACTGAAGATCGAGATAGCTATTACCAGGGCCGGCTCCAGGCACCAGACGAGAAAGCACGTGCCTGGGGCGGCATTCTGGCCAATCTTGGGGCGGCCAACGCAGCCCTGCAGGGGCACGGACCCCGACCCGGGGGGCAGGAAGTAGTGATACCCGCCGGGCTCCCCGGGACGTGCCACTCCCCGCCGCCTGCACCGGCCTCCGCCTCCCGTGCCGCTCTGAGCCAGGCCTGGCCAAGCTGCCTTTAAAGGAACGGGTAAGCCAGCACCTCCTGCAGCCCCCGGGCGCTGGAAGGAGGGAGGGTTCTGCGGGGGCCCGGCGAGCAGCGGAGGGGCGGGCCCCACTGATCCCAGCGCCGTTTGCACTGGGCCGAGCCCCTCTGCAATGCCGGCCCCACGCGGAGTTTGCAGACCCCAGCCACCGCTGCCTGTGTTGGCCCCCTTGGAGCCTGCCCAGCCGGGAGAGGCAACCGAAGGCTGGAGGGGGGAGCCCTTCTCGCCCGGCTGCAAGCAGGCTGCAGCGCCTGGCTGTCCACGGGTGGAGGGAGTGGGCGGGTGCCACCCTTCACCCCCTTGGAAGCCGCCTTGACCGCCCTCCACGCGCTTCCTGCGGCTGCTGGTTTTTTTTTTTTTTTTTTGACTTATGCCGGCCCTGACTATTACAATGATGCTTTATAACTCCTCCCAGACACAATTTTCAGTGAGTTGCTTTTCTACTTATGCCTCTCACAGCAGTAGGGAAATGGTGTTCGTCATCCTCCGTCGGCATCAGAACAACGCAGTCCCAAGTTACTGTCCGTTCTTTGGGGCAAAGACTATTCTGTTTGTACAGCACCTAGCACAATGCGGCCCTGATCTGTAATACACATATGCCTAGTATTGCATAATATATAAAAAAGTTGTAGCCCTTCTAATAGGAAAAGTGGTGCTAACTACTGCGTGAATCATAAACAGGGCTTCTGATTTTCAGTTTTAAAGAATAAACACCAATCAATACCCTGGAAACAAAAATGAAATCAGTGTTTATCTAATAAACCCCAGAAATGGTTACCTGCATCTAAGGGCTTGGCTCCACTGTGCAGTAGTGATAGGGTTACCAGATAGCAACTGTGAAAAAATGGGTCAGGGGGTGGGGGGTTATAGGCACCTATATAAGAAAAAGTCCCAAAAATGGGACTGTCCCTTTAAAAACAGGATATCTGGTCTCCCTAAGTAGTGAGGACTATGGGGGTGTAATTTCTAAAGTGCACGAATGCGTTGTACATTA
Source organism: Malaclemys terrapin pileata (assembly GCF_027887155.1). NCBI lineage: Eukaryota > Metazoa > Chordata > Testudines > Emydidae > Malaclemys > Malaclemys terrapin. The sequence continues at coordinate 143,634,334 of NC_071508.1, read as the reverse complement.
ACTGGTCCTTGTAAACCAGGCTGGTGTGCACTAGAGGTACCGTAGTGTGCTTTACCATAGTACTGTTCCAATGTTAAAGTGCATTAAAGAACTCTAGAGAGAGATTACACATTACAGAATACACTACTGCAATGAGTAAGGTATATAATAGTAACGTATATTATATACCTTACTCATTACAGTATATTCAAAGAGAATGCCTTGAACCCCCCTGATTTTTGGATATCTACATAAAATTAAAATATTAGTAAACCCTGAAAACCAGAAGCTCAGATTAGAAAGCACTGGATTTTTTCATAGTGCATTAGCACTTAATACCAGAGATCAGATGACATATAATCTTCCATATGTCTTTTGCAGGCTGAAAGCTGCCAGTATATATTAAACTGGATAGGGGTTTGATTTTTGAGCACAAGCGGTTAAGTCGGAAAATGCTGGGGTGCTAACTTTGCACGGACACAATCCAATTCTTTGTAGGCTCATATGCACCAATCGACATTTATTCTTTTATAATGTGCTAATGCTGTAGTCTGGATTTCAGCAAATACCACAGTGTTCAACTGCCCATATTGTTGTCTGGGAGAAGCAGAAATATGGCACACGTTTTAACAATGAGGGTAATTAATCACCGGGGGAAACTTACCGGGGGATGTGGTAGATTCTCCATCACTGAAGTCTTTAAATCATGTCTGAATATCCTTTTTAAAACGTGCTCAGTGACCAGTTACTGTTCTCAGTGCAGAGATTTCTGGGTGAAATTCCATGCCCTGAGTTATGCAGGATGATCACGGAGAAGGCCCATATTGCCAGCCCCAAGAGTTCAGTTTTAAAGCATAGAAAGATAGAGACTTCCAAGAGAGTGCATCATTCAGGCTTTATTCCTTCTTTCCTCCAATGCTGCTCTTTGTCCTCAAGCTCTTACTGAAAGTAGGGTCAAGTTCCTAGACAGATCCTTCCCTTAGCTTCCCAAAAGGGGGTGCTGTTTATTGTAATTCCAAGTGTTCTGAAAATCGAGATAGGCTTAAAAATCACAAGAGTTAAAAAAAAATATGTTGGGTTCTTTGTGTTTACCTTTTAGGTTCTGAGTCTGTAGGATGCGCTTGGGTCGTGCTTTTAAGCTTTCTTTTGTGACCATGAGGGCTAGAAATAGAAACCTGTATTAAAAAACAAAAAGCTGGCTTTCCCCCTGTAATCACATGACTCCAGGACCTGGGACTTTAAGAAAAACAGCAAAAAATTGAGAGAACTGGCAACACGAGGGATATCTGCACAGGGTGTTTTTACTTTGAGTTAAGCAATTGCTGCCTAACCTGAGGTACTTAACACCTTTGAAAAGGCTAGTGTCAACACTCCCCAAACTTTCGTTATCAGGCATCCATACACAAGGTGTAGGAAAGGGGAAATATCCCCTCTTCTGTACACTACATACTTCAAAACCAACTTAAGGTAAAAAAAAAAAAAAGAAAGAAAAGAAAGAGAAACCTCTAGTGAGGATAAGCCCACTGTGTCCTTTACGGCTTTAAAATCTAGCCTAGCATGATTTTTGCACTGCTAAAAAGAATTCTGCATAATGTAATCCAGTGTCACTGCAGAAGTCAAAGGTGCCAAAACAAAGCAAAAGATAGGTTTACATCAGTCTGTATCTTCTCTGCAAGGCTTTATGTAGGGTTTTATTAGAAGTATCACTGGAGCAAGGGCTTATGGGGCTCAGCAATTATTTGCTCCCTATGCACTTTGTGTGGGTGGAGCAATGAAGGACCATTAATTGTAGCAAACAAGGACTTAACAACCAGGCGTAAAAGGCGAGGGCAGCATGTTCAGTCAGGCTTCCCACGGGTAATCCTATGGGAACTGCTCCATGGTCACTGGAAGGGAGAAAGCAGAGATGGCTTTAATCACGGGGTCAAAGCACTGGCTTGAACCAAGAACCTGGGAGGCTTTTCTGCTCTGTGGGGATCTGAACCTAGAGGAAGAGACTTCACCGAGTGCAGCGTTGTCACAAACACACCACAGTCCCTGGCCCTTAAAGTGCTCACAGCCGCAGCATTCACCCTGGCCGTATTAATGTGTCATGCTCTGCCTTGAACTTGCCCACTCACTTGACAGTGAGACTCTCTGGCTTTCCACACGAGTCACGTGCCGCAATGCGATTATAATATAAGTGTATAAAACAACTCGGGTGTGAAAACAGGTTGTAATTGACGGCAGGGATGGCAAACGGCTCAGGTCCTGACCACATAAGAGACACCAAGGTGTAAACTCTTGCCCTTCCCCCTTCCTCCTATGATGTTTCAGCAATTAGCTCTAATTGCCGCACTCTACCATGCTAATACGCAGCGCTCCTGGAGCCGGATGAGGTTAGTAAACAAGAATATAGAGCATGCTGTGTTTCCAGACAGGCCATCACGGCCTAGAAGGCATCCCAGCAGCCCCTTGCCTTCCCAGAGCTGATTTGCATATGGAGTATATTTCAGCAGTCTCCAGCTTGACCAGGCGGTGGTGGTGGGAAACGTCACAGATATATTACACTTGCCAGGATGCAGCCAGTTTAAGGATGGATATGTAGGGAAAACCGGCTGCCACAGCCAATGAACAGATGCTGGGGGCGGGGGTGTTCTCCTGAATGTTCACTGGGCTGAAACCTTGGGCCGCGTCCTCATGTGTGTGATGAACGAGTCTTGATTTTTGCAGTGCATGAGTAGTGCAGCATGGCTAGGGTTACCATTCGTCCGGATTCCCCCGGACATGTCCGGCTTTTTCGGGTTAAAAATAGCGTCGGGGGGAATTTGTCAATGTCCGGACTTCCCCTCCTCCCCCCCCCCATACAGAGCGTGCGCGCGCTTACAAAGCAGCCGGTGCTCCAAAAGCCAGAGCCAGAGCCCTGCTTGCACTTCCCCCTCCTCCCTTCTGAAACTTGACACCACTCCCTTCCTCCCCCTCCCTCCCTCCCTGCACTCACAGATCCCTGGCTGTTCGTCTGGAGCTCCGAGCCTGCTGCCCTCCCCCGCTGCCGAGCGCGCTGCTCTGCAGCACAGTAAGGGGGCCGGGGCCAGAGAAGCAGCAGGGAGGTTTGGGGGGGGGGGGGGGGGTAGTCAAGAGACAGGGAGCAGGGGGGAGGGTTGGATGGGTCAGGGAGTTCGGGGGGGGGGCTGTCTGGGGGTTGGGGGTGTAAGGTTTTGGGTAGTCAGGGTACAGGTGGGGGGGGTCTCAGGAGGGGGCAGTTAGGGGACAAGGAGCGGGGGGGGTGTTTGGGAGTTCTGGGGGGGGCTGTCTGGGGGTTGGGGGTGTAAGGTTTTGGGCAGTCCGGGTACAGGTGGGGGGGGTCTCAGGAGGGGGCAGTTAGGGGACAAGGAACAGGGAGGCTTAGGTAGGGGGTGGGGTTCTGGAGGGCAGTTAGGAGCAGGGGTCCCAGGAGGGGGCAGTCAGGGGACAAGGAGCGGGGGGGAGGAGTTCGGGGCGGACTTTCTGGGGGAGGGTGGATAAGGTTTTGGGCAGTCAGGGTACAGGTAGGGGGTAGGGTCCTGGGGGGCAGTTAGGGAGAGGGGTCTTAGGAAGGGGCAGTTAGGGGATAAGGAACAGGGAGGCTTAGGTAGGGGGTGGGGTTCTGGAGGGCAGTTAGGAGCAGGGGTCCCAGGAGGGGGCAGTCAGGGGACAGGGAGCAGAGGGGTTTAGATGGGTCAGGAGTTCTGGGGGGGGCTGTCAGGGGGTGGGGGTGTGGATAAGGGTTGGGGCAGTCAGGGGACAGGTAGGGGGGTAGGGTCCTAGGGGGCCAGTTAGGATGTGAGGAAGGTCTCAGGAGGAGGCAGTCAGGGGACAAGAGGCAGGGAGGCTTAGGGAGGGGGTGGAGTCCTGGGGGGCAGTGAGGGGACAAGGAGTGGGGGGGAGGGTTGGGGGTTCTGAGGGGGCAGGAAGTGGGAGGGAGTGGAAGGGGCAGGGGCAGGGCTAGGACAGGATGGGGCGGAGCTAGGACAGGGGCGGGGCTAGGGTGGGGCTCCTCCCGTCCTCTTTTTTGATTGTTGAAATATGGTAACCCTAGGTTCACAAGCCTCATACCTTCATCTGGCAGAGTGTCTTGTCTTAGAGGAAGCCTTGAGCCTGGCTTTTCAGGGGGGCTTATTTCACTTTTCTATTCTGGGCTTTTATGAAATGCGGGAACAAAACAGGCTAGGGCCTGGTCTGCACTACAAAGGTTAATGCAAGGCAGCTTACGTCGACCTAGCGGTGCATGTGTCTGCACCGCTGTAAGCGCCCTGTTTTGCTGACACAGTAACACAACCTCCCCGAGCAGCACAGAGCTATGGTCAGTGTACTTAGGTCCATGCAGTGTGAGCGCGGACACTGTGTTACCCCTAACTATTCTCGACCCGCTGGCCCACATTGCTCCACGCTGACCGCTCTGGTAGCCATTGTGAACTTCGCTGCCCAGGGATCGTGGAGACTGGAAGCCCTCCCTCCCCTCTTTAAAGCTTCACACACTTTTGAAATGCCATTTCCTGATTGCCCGGCTTGGTGAGCACACCTAGCAGTTCTCCGTCATTGAGCGCAGCTGACCAGCCGGTTACACGTTCCTGGAGTAGACAGGAGATATTGGATCTCCTGGGCTTGTGGGGAGAGGAGGCTGTCCAAGCACCGCTCAAGCAGATTGCTTAGGGGCTGCAGGAGGAGTGGTACGACGGGGACCAACAGCAGTGCGGCATGAAAGCCAACGAGCTGCAGCAAGCACACCAGAAGGCCCGGGAGGCCAACAATCGATTGGGGTGGGGGGGAACTGAGCTGCAGACTTTTACACAGAGCTGCGTGCCATCCTCTTTGGAACCCCTCCACCTCACAGCACCTTGGATACCTCCCCCCGAGTTGCAGGCCCCTGCCATGAACAGCAAGGAGGAGGAGGTGGGTGAGGAGGAGCAGTAAAGGAAACAGGTGACTGAGGGATCCCACTGTGGAGCCAGTCAGGACTCGTTTCTGAGTCCACTTCAGTCCAGCCAGTCCCGCCGGTTGAGCATGGGCGAGCCTGGTGCAGGGGAAGGAACCTCAGGTAAGTGTGTAGATAAATGTTCAGATACAGGGGGCACCCCCAGTGTAGCAGGACGCAATCTGTTAACTTTTCATTAACTAACTCATGCTAGAGGAGGTCCTGGTACAACCAAGAGAGGGAGAGTTCCTATCTGCTTTTCGTTCCTCTCTAGAGTTAGGCTGGGCGGGGAGAGGGGCATGCAGCGCAGTTTGTTTATGTGCACAGGGACGTCCCTGGAATCTTCCTGAGAGATCTCGATGAAACTTCCATGGAGGTTCTCTGCAATCCTCTGGGTTTGTAGGGACGGCAGCCTTATTTCTTACTCCATGGTGGGACACTTTCCCACACCACTCAGCGATTACTTCAGCAGGCACCACTGCAGTACCCAGGCTAGCAGCATATGGACACCAGCGGCAGCTGTGAGCTTTCTGTCTTTGTCTACCCTCAGGAGAGAGAGATCAGCTAAAATCCCCACCGCCTTTAGAAAATGGTGCCACTGTTCAGTGCTATTTGCCTTATACTACTAGAACCATATACCTGAGCAATTCCCTCCTCATGTCCCCAATCCCCCTCTCCACCACACGATGGCTATATTCCCCATGGCTGGTGCTGTGAGAGGCGCGGTGCTGTGTCCATCCCAAGCAGAAGTGAGAATATAGTGCTTAAAACGTTAGGGGAACAAGGGGAGTGAGTTCAGCTTCTTAAGCTTCACTTTCCATAGCGAATACACGGACAATGGTACCGCTGTGTGTTTTATCTGCAGCTGCTGCCACTGCGGCCTTCAGGGGCTCCCCCTCCACACCTGCGGAACGCCTGAGCCAGATCAGGAGAAGAAGAGGACTCAGGATGACATGTTCAATAAGCTCCTGCAAGCCAGTGTTGCATCAGACCATGAGCATAGGACCTGGGGGATGAACATTGCAGACAGCCTGGAGAAGGAAAAAGTGGCGAGGAGAGAGGCCCGTTAGACTCAGCAGAATAGGCGAGCGGGATGCACCAGGGCATGACGGGGCTTCTCAGACAGCAAACACAGATGCTGCAGATTCTGGTGGACTTGCAGGTTCAACAATTCTGGGCTTGTCTCCCTCTGTCTCCATAGAGGACTCAATATTGGGACCTCCCTATTCCCTCCCTCAACGTTCCATGTGGCATCAGGGGGCGCGCCGCTACCCCCACCACTCCACCCTGGGGACATTAAAGACAATCACCGCTTCACGTACATAGACCTGTGAAAGCCTCGGTTGGTGTATGTGTACCTGAAATGGACATGACTGTTGTTTCCCCTTCATAAGTTCTGGTGTTTTAATTTGTTAAGTTTTGAATGTATTTGTTTTTAAATTGCTTGTTTCTCGGGTCCACTCCACCATCAGTAGCGGCTCCGTGAATGCCACCAACAACCTTGAATTGGTTCTGGCTTTGTCCCACACCAAATCTGTCCTGCACAAAATCACCACGTTCCCTGCTGATTGACTACTTCTAGTGGGTCTGCAAATACCAGAGGATCATGCACCCTGTGCTTGCAAGGCTCAGGACAATAGTGCAGAGCTGTGCAGGCTCCATGCTTCTGTCAGAGAGGGTGGACAGCAAGGAGGGACGAGTGGATCTGTGGGATTTTGGAAAAAAAGGTATGGAAATTAGGGCTACAGATAACATTATGGGATGAAGGCAGTTGCAAACTGGAAAGTGGAACCCATGTTCCCACTCACCCCTGGGTGACTTGCTTTGGCTCCATTGTGCATTGCCATAACTTTCCAAAAGACACTGCACTGGATGGCAGGATACCTAGCCATGGTGCGCTGCATCTGCACTGATACAGAGTATGCACGCTGCCGGCACCAGGAGCCAAGTATGCACGCACACAAGCGACGGACTAACTGCAGTGGCTGTATGCCGACATAACTTGAGTTGACCCACGTTTGTTCCATAGACATAGCCTATGATGTTCTGAGCCAACCCGAAGCATCGTGTTGTCTTGTGGGAGACCCCAGTCTGGATAAGGTTTTTGGTTTCCATTTCCAGCTGCTAGAGGCTGAGCAAGAATGGGGAGAAGGAAGGTCACTTGATTATCACTGCATTGACCCTTAATGACATTTCATGCAATAAAGAGTGTCTGTCTCTGAGCTCCTGCCTCCAGGCACGTGGGACAGGAGATAGTATGCGAAAGATCAGCAGTGATTTGAGCCCTGATCCTGCAATCAGATCCACCCGACCCTGGCACACCTTTGTGCCTGTGACCCTGATTGCAGGATCCGTGCCCAGGGAAGAGGAATACCAAGGGGTCGGGGTGGAATGAAAAAGTTTGGGGAAATCCCTCTGTGGAAGTTTATTACACCAGACCCAGAGATAACTTCTGCAGCTCACGTCTTTTCCATCATGTAAAATGAATGATCCAGTATCTTGTAATGAAATAGACACAATCTGTGGCAAACTGAATTGCCAACTGAAACTGTATGTCTGATCTGAAAAACAAATGCATGGATTTGTATTTTTCTAATACCCATCCATTCCCCTGACTGATTTCCCCATATGCCCAGTATTCACTGATGCCCACAGGTATCCCCCTTCCCTATTCATAGATTCTAGGACTGGAAGGGACCTTGAGAGGTCATTGAGTCCAGTCCCCTGTCCTCATGGCAGGACCAAATACTGTCTAGACCATCCCTGATACACATTTATCTAACCTACTCTTAAATATCTCCAGAGATGGAGATTCCACAACCTCCCTAGGCAATTTGTTCCAGTGTTTAACCACCCTGACAGTTAGGAACTTTTTCCTAATATCCAACCTAAACCTCCCTTGCTGCAGTTTAAGCCCATTGCTTCTTGTTCTATCCTTAGAGGCTAAGGTGAACAAGTTTTCTCCCTCCTCCTTATGACACCCTTCTAGATACCTGAAAACTGCTATCATGTCCCCTCTCAGTCTTCTCTTTTCCAAACTAAACAAACCCAATTCTTTCAGCCTTCCTTCATAGGTCATGTTCTCAAGACCTTTAATCATTTTTGTTGCTCTTCTCTGGACCCTCTCCAATTTCTCCACATCTTTCTAGAAATGCGGTCCCCAAAACTGGACACAATACTCCAGTTGAGGCCTAACCAACGCAGAGTAGAGCGGAAGAATGACTTCTCGTGTTTTGCTATTAATGAAGGGAACATCCCAACATGACGATATGAGACCACCCCTCAAAGGATTGGTGCAGATTCTGTCCTTTACATCAGCCCGTGTACCCTGCTCCGGATGGAGCCACAGGGAAATCCTGCCAATGCAGACAGTGCTTCCTCACAAGTCTGGGCACAGGGGACGTGCCAGGGCTGAGTTTGACTGGGCTGTTTATGCAGGGAGATGGGGACAGGCAGCAGTAAATTAGAGCAGAAGCTGTAATTAATGCTGAGAGAGCAATGTGGTGTTTAGATGCTGCTTGTATTATTAGAACTGGGAGCACTGGCTGTTGGGAGTCTGAAAGGACAGGAAGGAGGGGGGAGGAGTTGAGGCAGAGTGAGAGTTACAGAGGGTGCAGCTGCAGCTTGGTAAAGAGGTTTCCACTGTAAAAATAAAGTCCTGTTGAAGCTTGTTAGTACCTTGCCTGGTTGATACAACAAGCAACCACCAGGCAGTGCAAGGATCTGTAGGGTGCAAAAGGTGGCCTGAAGCCCCTACCCTCATCCCCTGGATTATAGCCCCTGCATTGCACCTCCAGGAGGTGCAGTGGGCTGATTCTCATTTACCTTGGTCCACTGCTCTGTGATTTACTCCTACTGTATGGCCCCTTTGCAGTACAAAGGGCCTGCGTTGAAATGCGAATCCGTTCCGCAGTCCCCAGCATGTGAGGCGTTTGAGAATCGGCCGGTTACCTTGCAGCAAAGGCTGTGGTGTCACTACAGAAATAAATAGCCTGCGGCGAAGAAAAGTAAGAGCAGCAGAAGCGGCACTAGTACTTGTACCATTCTGCGGTGATGCACGTCATGCAACATCCAGCCTACTGAGTGGGCTTGGCACATTGTGGATCCAGAGCTCGATAGTAAAGGACTTAAAAATCCAGCAGGCTAAAGATGGGCAAAAACCTGGACCCTTGTGTCTGACCTTCGTGGTTTTGATAAAATGGAATTGGGATCTGGATTCTCTGCTTAACAAAACCAGTTTGGCCAGTTTATTCTTTTGCAAAACTACTCCAATTTCCCCACTGTAGTAAAGGGACAAAACCAGCCTTTTTATCCCAACCCTCTCTCTCCCCCAATGTTAGTGATCTATTTAAAACAGAACTGCTACCCCGTTGCAACCACAGCCGGCTCTGCGAAACCAAAAACCTGACTGATCTGGCTCTGCAAAACCCAAGCCTCCGGGGCTCACCTTTAATTGTAAACAGAGCTGGGTGCAGCCAGTGCAAATTAAATACTCTGGAGCACGTTTTCTATGGACTGCAATGGAATTCAGCCAATGGAGAACTCCTGGTTCTATCAAAGTCAATGTTAGTTTTGCCATTGACTTCAGTGGGACCAGAATTTCACTGCTTGGCTCTATTTCTTTTTAAAGAAGAGGCTTGTTTTGACTGATCTCTGCCCTAAGCATTTATTGAAACAAATGCACTCCACTGACATCTCCCAGAGAGGCACAAGTGCACTGGGAAGTGTCCCCATGTGCATATTTCTCATCTTTCTTGACCTGGCCCATTTGCCGGTGTTTTATGTTCTATGTAAGGCACTTCTTCAGGTATTCAGTCATCTCTCCATGCCTGCCAGAGGCTGTTTGTTGAAATTGCTCCATGCCTTCGTCTTGGTTTTTTTTTTTTTTTTTTTTTTGTCTGAACTTCCTGTATTGGGATAACATTTATTTTTTGTTGTTTTACTTATACAAAGAACAAGGAGATATTGCTCTAATTGGCTGAGTCCTGCCGGGACTTGACAAAACCGTTCAGAAGAGTCTGTCTAATTAACATACCGACAACTGGAATTACTGGAAAAACATCAAAGGTCCTCATAAATAAATTATCCCAGTCCCCTGAGTCGCCTGCTCCCAAACTTCTGCCGTTTCTTTCGTCCATATTATTTTGGGGCATATTTCAAGGGAATACTTATGGGAGAAATATGTTCCAAGCAATGGTAGGATTACTTACAAATTACCGTTTAATCAACAGATTTAACATTGATTAATAATTCATAAACTGCTCACAGGATAAACTTGCATAATTATGTCTGTGATGCAGCCCAGTATGTCCATTGTAGATGGCATAAAATGTTAATTAGCAGTAAAATGCAGCTAGGAGAAAACTCTTTTAATTATGTAATGGGCCTCATTACAATGGGTAATCAACAATGCTTCCAAATTACTCCACTGACAGCATTAATCTATATATAGCAAATAAACTGTTGTTTGCAGAAAATGTGTTTGAATAGACAGCTTTTTAATTGTACTGAGGATGTTAAGCAGTTGCAATCCCTAGGAATATTTTGAAATGACAGTGCTTCAGATGGACAGTATGTAAAGATGAAAATAATAGGAAAAAATGGTCCACCAATATTTGTTCAAATGTGAAAGTGAATTTCAATTTGACCTTATTTGTGGCCTTTTTCTGCAGCAGCGCTCACAGAAATCAAATTTTAAGCTTGGATGTGTGAATATTTGCCGAATTTCAAATTTGACCTTTTGTGCTGTGACTAATTACACAAGTCATCCAATCGGGGAACAGAAACAATGCCACATGGCTCGTGTAATTACCCAACGCAGCAAAAATTGCGATCTGATTGTTCTCGATGAACCAGTTGGAGGTGATCCGCAGACCCAGGTTTATGCGTGGAAGAAATTTGTGAATAATTTCAACTAGTAAATAAATCTTTTGCAATCTTTCTGCAAGCGACTTGTAAAAAGTTGAAGTCGGTTGAATTGAATTGTTGAGGCTCTACACGTAAGGACGGATGAACAGTCTCCAACAAACCTAAATCAAACCCAAACTACTGGAATTTGAAACTATTTTGGATATTTTTATCCCTCCCTGTGTGTACATCTAAACACTTCTTGATTTGGAAAGTGATCCCCAAACCTGCAGGAAAACTTGTTCTCAGCATTTCTGTGAAAACCCTGGAAATCCCATGAATAAGCTGGCTGGATCTCAGGAGATTTAGCTTATGTACTTACATGGCCCTCATTACCGTAACATTTGAGCACCTCACAATTAGAACTGGCTGGAAATTCTCCACCGAAACATCTTTCAGGCAGAGAATGCCAATTTGCAACATTTTGCGGAGCTGGTTTGATTTTTGGCAAGGCTGTGATGGAATGTAGGAAGGGCTCAAATGGAACCCTGTCTGCCAAGCAGGTTTCCTGCTGGCTTGCATGCCCAGCCCCTCCTCAGCAGCCCATCATGTGGGCTCATAGGGAGCCAAGTGTCTGGGGGAGTCTTGGCTCTGAAGCTCACAGATTCCTTGCTCCTCTGCAGCTCCTCTGCAAGGCTCCTAAAGCTTCCGGGTGTGACATCCCAGGTCTTAAATCTAAGCCTGGGAGTTCCCAGACAGCTGCTGCATCCTGGCCTCCACCCAACAGCTGCGGAAACTCGATGGGACGAGAAGCTAGTAGGACTACAGCCTCAGCCAAGGCACCACCCACAGGAGCCCTGATTGGAGGATCCCCCGGCTCCACCGATTGGTCCGGCCACTCTATTTAAGACAGAAGGAGGCACAGGAAGTTTCTCTCTGTGCAACTAGGTGATTTCCTGTTATGGCTGCACTGGGCCCGGCAACCAACCTTGCTCCTGATTCCTGTTCCGCTCCGGCCTCACCCCCGTCTTTGCTCTTGTTTCCACTATTGTCCTGCTCTGTGCCTGATCCTTTGTCTCTCCTCCGGTCTCTGCCCTTATGCCTCCTCCAACCACCAGTTACCAGTCCTGGCTCTGACTCTGGCCTCTAACAGCGGCTTGATCCTGGGTTCTGGCATTTGGTATCTGATTCTCAGCTTTGATTCCTGGCTCTGATGCTGGCTTAACCTCTGGCTTTGGAAACTGGCAGTTAACGCTGGTGCTGACCCTCAGCTTCATTCCCCAACCTGGATGCCTGCTAGACCTGACTCCTGCTCTGACCACTAGGTCAGGTGGCTTACATCCCGGTCCATAAAACCAGGCTCCCAGCTTCCCAGCAGCCCACCAGGCAGAGTGATGAGGGCCTAGATGTTCTGAGAGCCCAGGCTTCTGGTTCCTTGGCAGCCTAGGACCCTAGAGCTGCCAGGTCCCACAGCTCTGGGGCAGCTGGCTGGGCAGACAGCCCTGGAATCTGGGCTCCATTTTCTCTTGCAGATAGCTATGACATTTTTGGTTTTCATTTCAAATTAGAAACAAACCAAATTTTGAAATCTCTAAATCCCCTACAAAATGGGATTACCTCTTTCAGTACCGCTCTGCTCAAATCCTTCACATATTCACGCTTGCAACACCCCCGTGAGGCAGGGAAACATTAGACCTATTTTAGAAACGGGGACCTGAGGCCCAGAGAGACTGAATGACTTGCCCAGGGTCACACCGGGGCCGGGTGTCTGGTGATGGAGTCGCGAGTTGAACTCTGGCCTCTGAAGTCCCAGGCCTTCCTGCTCCAACCCATGTGTCGGCAAGGAGGTTTCAGTTAATTAGGGTGAGCAGTGGCACTCTGGGAGATGGGTCAGAATGCCTGCCCCTATTGAGGTTTCTCCATCACTAACGAACAGCACCAGCGGGAACTGCGTTTCTGACCCTTGAACAGGGCTAGAGCACGGTTCTGGTGTCGGCAGCTATTCACAGCCTCCCCTGTGCCAACCTAGCTGTACTGGCTGGTGTGTTGTGGGTGTGGAGGTAAGGCTCAGCCCAGTTACTGCTCACCTGGTTCTGTGAGGGGGTGAGCAGGAGCCCACGTACTCCTGCATGCCTGGTTGGGCTGTATAAGTAGGGGCGTTGCCAGCAGATCGAGGGACGGGATCATTCCCCTCTATCTGACATTGGTGAGGCCTCATCTGGAGTACTGTGTCCAGTTTTGGACCCCACACTACAAGAAGGATGTGGAAAAATTGGAAAGAGTCCAGCGGAGGGCAACAAAAATGATTAGGGGGTTGGAGCACATGACTTATGAGGAGAGGCTGAGGGAACTGGGATTGTTTAGTCTGCAGAAGAGAAGAATGAGGAGGGATTTGATAGCTGCTTTCAACTACCTGAAAGGGGGTTCCAAAGAGGATGGATCTAGACTGTTCTCAGTGGTAGCAGATGACAGAACAAGGAGCAACGGTCTCAAGTTGCAGTGGGGGAGGTCTAGGTTGGATATTAGGGAAAACTTTTTCACTAACTAGGAGGGTGGTGAAGCACTGGAATGGGTTACCTAGGGAGGTGGTGGAATCTCCTTCCTTAGAGGTGTTTAAGGTCAGGCTGGACGAAGCCCTGGCTAGGATGATTTAGTTGGGGATTGGTCCTGCTTTGAGCAGGGGGTTGGACTAGATGACCTCCTGAGGTCCCTTCCAACCCTGATATTCTATGATTCTATGCTGGGGCAAAGGCCCAGGTAGACAGGGCGCTGTGTGTGGCAGGGGATGGATTTACTCCCCTGAATAGGCAGATAGTTCTAGCTACAAACTTTTGGGCAGAGACTGAGACTTGTAGCGTGTGCGTACAGAACCCATAGGCGCCGACTGCGTGGGTGCTTCGGGGCTGGAGCACTCACGGGGAAAAATTAGCGGGTGCGCCGCACCTACTGGCAGCTAAGCTCCCCCTCCCTCTTCCCCGCCTCCTCCCTTGAGTGCGCCGCGTTCCTGCTCCTCCTCCTCCCTCCCAGCACTTCTGTCCGCTGCCAGACAGCTGTTTGGCGGCACTCTGGGAGGGCGGGGGAGGAGCGGGGACACAGCGCAGTCAAGGGAGGAGGAGGGGAAGAGGCGGGGCAGGGACTTGGGGAAGGAGTTGGAATGGGGGAGGGGTGGAGGTGGAGCAGGGGTGGGAAGAGGCAGTGTGGGGGTGGGGCCAGGGGCAGAGCGGGGTCGAGCACCCATCGGCGGGAGCAGAAGTCTGTGCCTGTGACAGTACCTGGCACAATGGGGCTCTAATCCCTGATTGCTACCTACTGCCACAACGCAGATCACTAGTAGTAACAGCTCACGGCCAGCATCTAACCAATGCTGACGTTCACTGGTTTTCCTTAAAAGCATGGTGTACGTTTCAGGATACAATGTCCTTTCCTTGTTCTTCCGCGGTGTCTTGTGGTCCAACTTAGAATTTTTGTTTTCATCCTTTACAATATAAAAATAGCAAAAGTTCATCAATATTGTCCAACAGCCAGGTGCTACGCTGTTGGATCTGAGGCCATGTCCACCTAGCGATGACGTCCTGTAGTAATTTATAGTCTTTAAAGCTTAATGAAACAGATTTCCACCTGCCCCAGTCTCTGGAATGCAACGTCGTAAAATTTTAAAAGGCTCTAAACTCCTCAGCATTTGTTCAGCAGAGCACAAAAGAACTGAATCTAGGTGGGTATACTTTATACCACAACTAAAACCTCACATGGGGAAACAATTTTATTATTTTGGCTACTGAGGATTGCATGAATTCCTTAAGAAATGCGGAGAATAAAGAAGAGTTCAAAGAGGCTGCTGTTTCGTTTGTATTAGCTGAAGAATGGGCCTGACCTGGTTGGCCCACACCTGGGCTAGATGGAGATTTGAAAGGCACAAAATTACTAGTCCCGCTATCTCTAATGTGAAATTACTCCAGGGTCACAACAAAAATTTGCGTCTGCTACACATAGGCCAAGTGCATGTTCACATTCACTTCAAATTAAGGAGAAGAGATTTGGTCTAGGCCCCTATTCAGCACAAACATTTAGGACCCTCTTAATCTCATTGGAATTTCAGGATGTGCTTGAAGTCAAGCATGTGCTTTGCTAAATCAGAGCTGTAATGCACGGTGCTGTAGCTATGTGACTCCCCCCCAGCGCTAAAAAGGAGGTTAGACATTAAAAGGCCAGTGCATCAGTGTGAGAACATGTGCCTTTTGCACACACGACTCTGGGGAAGGGCTATCAAGCAGCATCCCGCTGAGCCCTGGGGACCACAGTTTACTTGGGTCTTTTCTTTGGTGCCCTCTAGGGAAAAACCAAAGTGGACGGAGACTTTATTCCAGCTCCCCTGCCTCTCTCTGGTCAGACTCCAAAGGTTTGAGGTTGGGGGCAGTTAAAAGTTTGGATGCTTATCAAAAGGATCAAAACCTCTGGAGAACTTACTGTGTGCCATACAACTCCTTGTTCCTCAGTAGCCCTCATGACCCTCCCGCCCAGCCCACAGACTGGGACTTAGGCCTTGCATCCTTCCACCCAAGATATTATTCGAGATGAGGGAAATTCCAATGCCCTACTACCCAACTCCGGTGTTTTCAAAAATGAGTCCTTGCCCTGAAGAGCTTAAAATCCAAATAGATAAGAGAAGACAAAGGGTGGGAGAAAGAAAATACACATGTGATGGATGGGAAACTGAGGCACACAGCGAGCTTGTGGCTCTACAGAGAATTGAACTGAGGTCTTCTGAGTTCTAGTGTAGGGCATTAACCACCAGATCCTCCTCATTCTCAAATCTGGGTCTGCTTCCCCACAACCCAGGCTGTGGGTCGCTGGAACTTCTCGGAAAACAGCATTTCTTGTGATATTTTTGGCACATCCAGATCTGGTCTTGGCTAAAAAGCAGGGGGTGGGGAGAAGGGGGAGAAAAAAAAATCAGATCTGCCAAAATGCTGAATGTGAGTCCAGTTCTATGAATGGGGGAAGGCTCGAGAGTGCTCGTATTTTACCCAAACTGTGTCACATAACCTTGCTCTCCTGAGTTGCTCTGGCTGAATCACACTAGGCAAAATTTCCGCTGTTATGGCCAGAGAAGCTATTTTAAAAGGAAACGTACTTCCAGCTCGGAGCTGGTTTAGCCAAGCACAGCTCCCTTAACCACAAGCTACGGCTGTAGTTTTATCCTGCAGACCATTTGAGGAATATCTTGGGTTGGTTTGACCATTTTTTGTTGTTGTTGCTGGAAGTGAGGGAACATGGTAAAAATAGAGAAAAGTTCCAGGTTTTGGCTTTTCAATTTTAGCATGAACATTAGTGTAATGGTTAGGAAGTACAGAAAATGTCTGGTTCACACAGGAGTCTAGCCTATATGTCTCTTCTGTGCTGTCTACTAGGCCATGGGTGAGTGGGAATAATTTACGGTGGTGGATTTCTCTTGGCTGGTTGTTCTTTGAATCTTTACATATTTAGCTACGTAGACCCAGCTGTCCTTGAATGATGTTGTTTAACTGTATTCCTTTTTTCAACATATATATCAGCCTTGCAAAATTGTCAAAAGCATTTATTTTAGCAGCCCAGGCAAACACACTGTCAACCTGCATGTGTGTTTCCTTCTTTCTCTCATATGTGAGATTTTTCCTCTTTCTCTCATATGTCAGGGCACAATACCGCCTCCCCTGCTTTGCAATCACACACACACACATGCTCTCTTCCCTCCCCCCCAACCCTGTGTGGAATCTCACACAGTTAAAAAATAACTTAATACCAAACTTAAATAGCAATCACAAACTAACACAGCCAATTACTCAAACATCCAAAGAGCGAGGGCTAGGTTGGAGGTAGGGTAGATGACTTGAACCCCTTGTCAGATGAAAAGATTATTCTGCTTCTTATTGGATCCTCTATTGGCAGCTGCAAGAATTCAAACATCGTGAGTCCAGCCTCAAAAACTCATGAGATTGGCTTAAAAATTCTGAGAAAAACACCAGATATCATGAGACTTGTGATGATGTCACTAAATAAAAGAATTTCACTCAAACTGGAGGCATGCTATGGACATGTGTCAGTTACCACCACCTCTGAACTCCAGAAGGTCTTCTGATCGCACGGTCACTTCTTAATCTTGAAACTGCTTCTTCTGCAGTGGCTTGCTGGGCTGTGAAGGGGGATCCACTTGGCGCCTGTGCGTGCTATTCCTGGTCTCCTTCGCTCTCAGGGTATGTCCAAGAAACCTTCAACAGGATCTGAAGTTAGGACTGGTAAGTGAGTGACAAGCTGTACCTGTGGGTTCGTGTTAACAAGAGACATTGAAGCCAGGTGAAAGAGGACACTGCCGCTCTGGAGGACATCTGACGCACACCATTCAGCCCTTGCAGGTATGTCTGTGCCATAATCATCGAGGTGTCTTTGCTCCAGTACCCGACTTAGCCAGATTAACGCTAGCTCAGGTACGGCCACACGAAATGCAATTGTGGCCTTGGCATCCCACAGGGGCTGAATGGGTGTGTGTCAGCCACCTCCCAGATGTCCTCCAGAGAGCCAGCGTCCTGCTTCCTGTGGCCTAGATGTCTTCTGTTAACAAGAACCCACATTTGCTGCTCGTCACTCACTTTCCATTCCTAACTTACGCTGCAGATCCTGTTGAAGGTTCCTTGCTGCTTGGCTTGTATCTCCAGCAGGTTTAACCAGCTTACGTTTGCTGGCTCGTCTTAGGTATTAATTTAAATTAGAAGCCCCGGAGCTCCAATTAGCTACTCCTCCGGGGCCCACCTTCATGTTTTCACCCGGTTTGACAGAATGCCTATTGCAAAAGCTCCGTGCTCTCCCTTTTAACTCTTTCCTTGCCTGTCACCAATTTGCCACCCATAATTAATAAACCCAAGCCGGTGGGGGTTTAATGGGCTTACAAAAATCAAACAATTTGTCACCGATGAGAATAGCAGATCTGCACTGGCCCCCCACAGCGGGGTGCGGGGGTCTGATTTTCCCTGGCCTATAACTAGGCTACTTTCTAAACTGTGGTGTGAAGCGGTGCTGTGCCAGTGGGGGATAAGATGGAGGCTTTATTTCTGCTTCTATTTGTAGCCTTATTTGGGCTTGTTGCCTTGTGGGTCCAGTTCTTCTCTCCATAATGAATGGGTCCTTGCTCGAAGGTTATGGGAGTTTTGCCTGTATAAGGGCTGCAGGATTCAGGCCTGTAGCCCTGCTCCTGCAAAGATTTACCCATGAGCAGTGTCCATGTAAGTACAGTCAAGCATGTGCCTGAGGATGGCGGTCTAGATGTCCTGGTTTAGGTACCCAGAAGCCTAAACTCAAAATGTATTGGGCCAACTTTTGGCTTCTCCAGCATGGGTGGGCAAGGGGCAGAGATCCCCTTCCCCCTCCCCGAAGTCCTGAGTAGGGGGTTACCATCATGCAGCTGGCTACATTCTCTGCATTGTGTTAGCACTGCTGGAAGCCTGCCGTGCTCCAGAAGGGTGGCTCTGAGAGGCGTGGGGCCATGGCCTCGCACGGGGCTTGGTTTAGGGGGAACACATGCTGCAGAACAACTGCGGGTTGGTGTGCTGCACACAGCACCCTGGGACACCTCATCCTTGGTGCAGGGCTCTGACCATCATGATTCCTCTCCACGCCATACTGCACCTCCTCCCATCTCCATTGCAGCTCAGTCTAGAGACGATTTGAGCCGTCATTGTTATGGTCTGCCTGCTGTTACTTACAGCATATTTCCGCCCAGATCTTGCAGTTCAGCCTGCTTGCCATTGTTCTGCATGTCCTTTTAGCAGACCCGTTCACACCTCTTCATGCAAGTCCTTAAAAGTCTCTCAGGATTTCGATCGTGTATCTAAACATAGCCTATTTCAAGGTTTATTTGGCTATAATGGTAAATTTGCTGTGGTATTTGCAGGCCCTGCACCCAGCAGCAAATGCATCAGACTGTATTAGAGGGCAGGGAGTCTTCTTTGTAAAAGCGATGGATGAGAAATGGGCCTCAAACTTAGAACTTTTTAGATGACCTTCCCACTCTCAAACCCTCTTGCTTCTGAGAAAATGGATCTCTACCTGCAGCATCCCGGGCTGTCGCTTTAGTTTAATGCAACTCAGCTGAAGTTGTGCAACACCAGAATGCTGCCTCCTTAGCCAGTCTGTGTATCATAAAGTTAGGTGTGGCATAGTGCCATCTTGTGGAGACCACAGGTATCTAACAGGAAGTGCAGAGGGCAGAGGAAGTAGGCTAGAGGAGGAAAGTGAGAATTATTGGGAGATGTCTGATTAAGATACCTAGGCCAGGTCTGCCTTACAGACCTATAGCGGTCTAACTCTGTTGCTCGGGGGTGCGAAAAATCCGCACCCTGAGCGAAGTAGTTATACCAACCTTAACCCCCCACCCCCCCCCCCGTGTAGACAGCGTGATGTGAATGGGAGAGCTTCTCCCACCAACACAGCTAGTATCTCTTGCGGAGGTTGATTAACTATACTGCCAAGAGAATCTCTCCCGTCAGCGTAGGCGTGTCTTCACAGTGGCGCTACACCGGGCAGCTGACCTGCCCCAATCTGGTTCCATCCGTGTTGTTGATTAGAAGCATTTCCCTAAAAGCTGAGAATGCTGCATTTCCTTGAGAATGCTGCATCAGGCACATTACCCACACAGGCCACCGCCTTACCAATCTGCCCCGCTAGCTCAAAACCAGCTTTGTACTTGTTTAAACAAGGGCCGCCATTGTATGAAATCAATAGGGGTTCAGAATCATTGAGTTGCTTCATTTTCCAACTCACAGGCTGACTGCATCCGAGCCAGCTGGGGTTTAAGTGTGACATTCCGAGAAGGGGTGGGAAGCAGCCACACAAAGATCTGGAAGTTGTGGACGGGGGTGCACATTTGGTATTGTTTAGAGAAGAACAATGCAAACCACACACGCAAAATAATCAGCGAGAAGGAAAAGGGGATACTAGATTCTTTGCTTGGGAAGTTACTTAGTGTAGGAGCTAATAGAGAGCATGTGTGGGAATTTCTCTGTCTCACTTCCCTTGTAATCATGGAGCACCTCCCATAAGTATGCTCTTCCTGAGCTGTTTGGGTGTCCAGGGGTACATTATTTGAGAACTGGTCTTCACCCATTAAACTCTTGTGGGCTTGGATGAATAGTTAAGGATTAGAATAAAATGTCAGTTTGAAGTAGGGGTGTTATATTCTACAGCAATCATCCAAAGAGGCCTGCTACAGCCCGGCTATCAATTCTTTGCACTGTTTCGTCCCCCTCCTCCTGCTCACCATCTCCCCCAGATCAAACGGGGGCTTTATTTGCTTGCAGTCTTTTCCTTCCCATTCATAGATTGTGTCGATGGAGACCTGGACACCATGCTGGGGTATGGGGGCAGGGTGCTTTTTATTTTTCACTAGAGTGCATGGGCATGAATAGCTGTCTTGAGTTTGCAGATCCGTCCTTTGTCACTGATTAGCAACCGCCATTCCTGGTTGGGCCCCTGTTTCAGGAAACCAAAATTCATGACATTGATTTTCCTTCTTCTTCTCTCTCTGCATTGCTGAGATGTTCTGCCCTCGCCAACAAGCAGCACTGGAGTTAGGAAGCTAAGTGCCCTCACAGACCCCCAGCACTGCCCTGCTGGTGCCCTCTGCTGTGTTTGGGAGGGACCTCATCTCCTGGCTGAGTGAGATCTTATCTACAGCAGACCAGGTCTGCAAAAGTTAAGTCAACCCAGCTACCCACCTTACGCAGCTAAGTCCATACCCCAGGCAATGTAGTTAAGCTGCCCTAAACCCTGATGTAGACAACACCAGGTTGATGGAAGAATTCTTCTATTGGCTTAGCTACCTTGGGGAGATGGATTAACTACACTGAGGGAAGAACCCTCCTGTTGCACTAGTCAGGGTCTATACTGAAGCACTACAGGAGTGTCGCTATAGCATTTCAAGTGTAGACATGCCCTTAGTCTCCTATTATGTCTTACAAGTTCCTCAACACTTTAAACTGCGCCAAGCCACCCCAGTTTTTAAATGGAGACTAACAACAAAACTGTCTTGTAGAGAGGGACAGGTAAAACTGTGGGTGATCGGTTAGGTCTATTTGCTAGAAAAGCACTTATCTTCAAGTGTTAGTTGAAGGCATGTTTCACTTGCACTGAAATAAAATAGGGTGTGTCCGGTGTTTGCGCATAGCTCCTGCTGCCTATAAATTGTCATGACCGAGGAGATATTCACGGGGCATTCCTAGGAAGATGGGTAGTATAATCTCTAGGCCAGATCCATAGCTGGTGTAGATCAGAGTATCTCAATGAAAGTCAATGGATCTAACACTGGCATCGGCCAGCTGGGAATCCAGCCTTCTGCATATTAGGTTCTGTCTATACAATAGTAAATTAAACATTGTGATGTATATGGGAGGTACATCTAGTTATTACTGTGTGCACTAGAAGTGTTGGAACAAGGATGGCTTGTTGGTTGTCGTACAAGACTGGGGCTCAAGAGATCATGGTCATATTCCTGGCTCTGAAAAGCACTTCCTGTGTGATCTTGAGCAAATTGCTTAATCTCATTGTGCTTGAGTTTCCTGACCTGCGAGAGAGGAATAATACTCAACTAGGGGCCTTGTGAGGCTTAATTAACTGTTGTTTGGGAAGCACCTTGATACTGCATAGTCCCTTGCATCTGAGACCTTCAACAGTTCAAAATATTCCTGTGATACACTATATTCACCTATACATTATGGGCAGAGTGCATAGTAATGCATATAATTAAGGTTGCAGAAGTGTTTCCATTCTAAGGAGCCGTGTGTAACTTTGTCAGCCAACCTTTTGGGCTCAAATTTTTGTACTGAATACCTACCACTCATGAAGAATAACGAAACTGCACACTCATGCTGTACGAATTCCTGGGAACTTAGTGTGGCGTACTGGATAGGGTGCTGGGGGTCTACTCACAACTCTGATACTGACCTGCTGAGTGATCCTTGGGCATGTCACTCTACCTCTCTGTGCCGCTGGTCTCCCTCCTACCCTTTGTGCGTCTTGCCTATTTAGGTTGTCAGTTCTCCAAAGCGGGGACTGTCTCTCACTATGTGTCCGCACAGTGCCTAGCACAATGGAGTCCTGATTGCAGCTGAGGCCTCTAGATACTATCACAAAACAAAAAAATAATAACTCTGATCATACTTTCTTAGGCTTTGGCCAGGTCTACACTACATACTTCTGCTGGCCTAGCTCTGTCGGTCAGGGGTGTGAAGAGGCGGGATCCATCACTGTGCTGTGCTGGCAGAAGCCTAGTCTAGATGATGTTAGAATGGCACAGCTACACTTGCCCTGGTATGACTCGTTCCGCTGGGGGTGGTTTTACTATAGGGGTACAAAGCCCAGCTTTGGCTGCGATGCTGTCTCCACACTAGGAGCGCTTTGCCGGCGTAATATACTGGTATTCCAACACCTGTAAAGGGCTCCTAGTGCAGACATAACCCTAGTCTACACTAGAAGAGATTTCCTGGCATAGCTAGACCAGTATAACTGGACTGGCAAACCCTCCTAGTGTGGACTCAGCTTATGCTGGCAAAAGAGGGCTTTTGCCTGACTAGCTTATGTCAGTTCCCCAAACAAAATAAACTATACTGGAAAGATTTCAGAGTAGCAGCTGTGTTAGTCTGTATCCGCAAAAAGAACAGGAGTACTTGTGGCACCTTAGAGACTAACAAATTTATTTGAGCATAAGCTTTCGTGGGCTACAGCCCACTTCATCAGATGCATAGAATGGAACATATAGTAAGAAGATATATATACATACAGAGAACATGAAAAGGTGGAAGTTGCCATACCAACTCTAAGAGGCTAATTAATTAAGATGAACAATTATCAGCAGGAGAAAAAAAACTTTTGTAGTGATAATCAAAATGGCCTATTCCAGACAATTGACAAGAAGGTGTGAGGATACTTAACATGGGGAAATAGACTCAATGTGTGTAATGACCCAGCCACTCCCAGTCTCTATTCAAGCCCAAGTTAATGGTATCTAGTTTGCAAATTAATTAATTGCTGAACTTGAATTAATTTGCAAACTAGATACCATTAACTTGGGCTTATAGAGACTGGGAGTGGCTGGGTCATTACACACATTGAGTCTATTTCCCCATGTTAAGTATCCTCACACCTTCTTGTCAATTGTCTGGAATAGGCCATTTTGATTATCACTACAAAAGTTTTTTTTCTCCTGCTGATAATTGTTCATCTTAATTAATTAGCCTCTTAGAGTTGGTATGGCAACTTCCACCTTTTCATGTTCTGTATGTATATATATCTCCTCAGTATATGTTCCATTCTATGCATCTGATGAAGTGGGCTATAGCCCATGAAAGCTTATGCTCAAATAAATTCATTAGTCTCTAAGGTGCCACAAGGACTCCTGTTCTTTATACTGGAAAGGACACATCACTGCACCTACTCCTGGGCTTTTGCCAATGCAAAAATCACCCCACCCCCGCAACCCTCAGGACTGGTGAAAGTCACTAGTGTAGAGCTGGCCTGGGGGCCTGATCCAATGCCCGTAGGGATGTTTCAGGCTCTGCCGTTTGTCCCTTTGCTCTCCTCACACATTCCCTTCATTTTGAGTTAGTGGGGGAGGAGAGCAGCCTGACCCTTCCATTTGAACACCTAATGCACTGGAGCACCAGGAGTTAATTCTCTCCCCAGTGAGCATCAAAGCGACTCTCTCCCATACACAGATCCGTGCTTAAGGAGCCATCGGCCGGGGCTTTGAGAGGGATGCTCTAGCTTTGATTTGGGAGAGGCTTGCCAATAGACGATTAGTCAGACAGCTTCTCTGTATCCCACACTAGGGGCTGCTTGCTCTCCTACCCAAACCACGTATACTACTAAGGAGCTCCCGCTCCATCCTTGTCACAGCCCAGATCTTTGACTCCACCTAAGTCTGCTTCATCGTCATTAATGCCTCTTTGCTGTTAGGTTCAGGTTTTGTGCATCCTTAAAATCAGGGTCCATCATTTTAAAACCTACTAGCTAGTTACAGAAATGATGCTTGTAATCCCGGTGGTAATCCAAAAAGCTCCCCTCAGTTCAGTCCACGCACATCACTTCCTGGCTCCGGGACCATTTTCACAGCGTTCTAGGTATCCAGGAAATCTAGCCCATAATTGCACCATAGTAGCACAATGGCCTAAGAAGGGGTCGGAAATCAAGCTGCTATATGGAACTTGCCCCTTGGGCATAATTATATTTGTAAATTTCAGCCAATTCACATAAAGCTGAGCGAGAAACCCTCCAGTTTCTGGCTATAAAATATGCATATACGGAAGTGAGACTCACATATCACCATGGAATAATAAACCCGGGAAGAGGAATTGGAAGATGCACGTATTTAGAATCGCAGCACGATGCTTTTCACCCAGATAATGATCTCCAGTTGCCCTCGTTACGGCAAATATGTAAGAAATGCAGATGATTACGTTTTGGTTTGCTCACGCAAGTCTTTCCTCAGCTGGAGAGGAAAAAGAAGGGAGGGAAATGAGGACATCTTTTGGAAATGCATTAATGACCTGGGATGTGCTACTTGGCTTTTGTGGCCTTGCCTTTAAATTAAGAAATGACAGCGTTGAAGATTGCAGCCAGGCAAGAGAGGTTTTCGATCAAAGGTCGCTTTTACCTTCTGAGACCATAATGCGGGGCTCCACTAAGTACGCCGCGTACATGCAATAACACCACTTAAGAGAAAGACTTGGGTATTGTGTTAGCAAAGATTGTGATAGTAAGAGGGCGGGGGGTGTGATGGTTATAGAACTGGGCTGGGACCCAGGAGAGGGGTTCAATTCCTAGCTTTGCCACAAGTGCCCTGTGGGACCTGGGATAGGTCACTTAATTTTTCTGTGCCTCAGTTTCCCACTTGTAGACTGGAGCTAATAATGCTACCAATGTCTGTTGTGTCTACTGTAAGGGCAGGTGCTCTCTCTTGCTATGTGCCTGGACAGCGCCTAGCGCAAGGGGGCCCTGACCTCGGTCGGGGCCTCTCGGGTGCTACTGTGATTCAAATAACAACAATACATAGATTGTGCATTATTACAGCAGATGGCTAGGGCAGGCTTTTGTACTCCATGGAGGAAAAGCTTTGTCCTTAAGGATAGTGCCACTGAGGGTTATTTGTGAGGTGTGGGGGGAAAGGAGAGGTACGTGTGTGTGTGTGTGTGTGTGAGAGAGATCTCATGGCCAGAACAAAGACTGGGTCAGTAGGATCCACTCCTGGATCCTGGTCTCTCTGAGCCATCACTCACTGCGTGACTTGGTACAAGGCATTTGACATCTGTGTGCCTGGCTCAACCCGGCTACAAAAGCATGGGGACTGGAAAGCTGAGACCGAATGCTGCACCCGAGCTGGCTCTGGAACTGGTCACCCTGCTCACCCTCTGGCAAGATGTTTTGGAGGGAGCTGCGGGGTCAGGGATTTGAAAACCTGTCTCTCTGTGCCTAAAAGCTGCTTTTTCCTACGGCTACCCATTGCCTGCTTGACCAAAGAGGCCGTGCTTCCTGGGTAAATCCAGTAGTTAATTATGGGCAGGGAAGGAGGTGAGAGGCATGGCAGTGGGTAGAAAACAGGCCCACTGGTGACTGTGGCTGCATTTTAGTGTCTGTCTCTGTCCGAATTGTTTCTTTCCAAGCAGATTTTACCTCCTTCCTGCTCTTCCACCCCTTCCCCCACCCAGCCTGTCATGCACGGCACTCCCTCCAGCCGGTCTTAGAATTAGAATTAATGGAGATATCCCATCTCCTAGAACTGGAAGGGACCTTGAAAGGTCATTGAGTCCAGCCCCCTGCCTTCACTAGCAGGACCAAGTACTGATTTTGCCCCAGATCCCCAAGTGGCCCCCTCAAGGATTGAACTCACAACCCTGGGTTTAGCAGGCCAATGCTCAAACCACTGAGCTATCCCTCTTCCTCCAGAATTCTTCCAGCTGCCTCTCCGCAGCTGACTCGGTGTGTGCGCATCATCCCCATCGACTCTCCTCTGGCTTCTTCATCAAAGGCTCACTGATGAAGTCGGTCTTGCAGTCCGACGCCACCAGAGCCTCTGCACTAAGTCAGTGCTGTTAAATGTGCACTTGAGTGAACTCTGAGTCATTTTTCCCTCCGAGGATTTTCTGGCCATCAGGACTTCAATGCAAGGTCCTGCCGTATGCTGCTGTTACCAGCTGGCTCTCTCTCTCCTCTGGGATATTCAGGCAGTGCCTCTCTCCCCTTGCCTTGGGCCCCTGGCAGTTTAGTGCTCCGCCAGGAATACTGCACCTTAAACCGTGATAATGGGATAGGAGTTGGAAGGAAAATGAATCAGATTAAAAGTCCAGGATGTTACCTTGTATTACACCAGGTCTCGGGCAGCTGTCAGAACCTCCCCTTGCTTTAGGGGGCGAGGGATAGCTCAGTGGTTTGAGCATTGGCCTGCTAAGCCCAGGGATGTGAGTTCAATCCTTGAGGGGGCCATTTAGGAATCTGGGGAGTAGTCCTGCTTTGGGCAAGGGGTTGGACTAGCTGACCTCCTAAGGTCCCTTCCAACCTTTGTATTCTATGATTCACCCAGGCAGTGCCAGCAAGTCCCATCTGAGTTTTGGGGAAAGAGCTACTCTTAATTCCTTGAAGCCAAATTGGGCCTGACAGAGCTCCTGTTGTTCCATTCTCAGCTACTAAAGGGCTGTCTCAATTCTCTCTTAGAGCCGCCAGTCTGCCCCTCTCTGGAAGCTTCTATTCCCTGCATCCTGAACGTGGGCCCCAAACACCGGATGCTTTATACACTGGATGCAAATAAAGGGTTAATCAGCTGCTGAGTCACTGGGGCGGCTGACCTTATTGGGTTCATGCTGTCTCTTTTTTCCCCCCACCATCAAACTGCAGAGAGAATATTCTCTACTCCAGCGGTGCTTAAATTATACAATGCTGTGAAAGAGATAAAGCCCTAAAGCCCAACCATTTTAGGTGACTGTGCCCGTGGATTGTGCTGATATAGTAAATATTAGAAGCTTAAACCATTACAAGAGGTCACCTTTCCCTGACACCAGGCAAGATTACACTACAGCGGCGAGGTGCTTGTTACAGCCATAATCCCAGATCTTTCACAGCAGCGCTGTTATCCTGCATGATTCCGCCTGGGTTAATTTTTGTGACTTCCAGTTTGTTTGCTGCCTTTCTCAATGTCATCCTTGCATAGTTCCTTCCTGTTTTGGTTGCTCGCTCTTATCCACTTCTGCAGAAACTCTAGCTGGCAGATCTGCTTCCTTCATCCCCATGTCGTTGTTTTTTCAAACAGCAACTTAAATGTGGTGTTTGCGGAGCCAGAGAAGTGCCTATGTAAAAGTGGCACCTTCTCTGAGTCACATCCCTTTACTTCACTTACAAAACTAAGGCCTAGTCGACACGTAAAAGTTAGGTCAACATAGCTATGGTGGCCGGGGTGTGCCAACCTAACCCCCAGTGTAGACATAGCCATTGACATAGCTACTGCTGTTTGGGGATAAACCCCTTTCATCACTATAGGAAGCGTCTACACTACAGTGTTGCAGCGGCATAGCTGCAGTGCGTAGCTGTGCTGGAGTAGCACCTGAAGTGTAGACATGGCCTGTGTGTTTACTAATTGCAGCTGCTAGCCTGGAAGGCCCCCTGATGCCACGCTGATAGGCGATCTTGTAAAAACCTAGATGGGGGATTTCCAAGGGCTTTGGTCTGAAATCCAAGGGATTTCCAACTTTGCTTCACAATACTCCCATGAAGTAGGGGAGGGACACACTGTCTAATGCTCAGATAACCCACTACTGAAATGCAGCTAGCTCTGGATGGTAGGTGGTAGCTGATTGACCGTACACAGCAATGCTGCACACCGATTTAGGACACATGAAACGGCAGGGAGCCAGGCAGAACGTCACCCTCGCAGGAATTTGGCCAGGACACCCAAGTTAGGACCTCAGTTCTTACAGTGTCAAGGGGTCCTTGAGGACCACAAGTAGGTCAGGACTTTCAGTTTATATCAGATCCAAGGGACAGCATCATGCCCCGTAGCCCAGGGCAAAGGGTTGGACTCGAGGTAGAGAGCCGTATACACAGTTGTGAATGCCACTTCTTGCTGCCGCTAAGCATGTTAAAGGTCACCCACATGGGCGGCGGGTAGCATAGGCAGGGGAAGGCGGTGCCTCCTCAAACAGCCTGGCATGGCCCAGCCCACGCTCCACCCCCACAAGCCCTCCTACCTGCTGTTCCCTTCTGTGGCCGAGAGGCTGGGGCAGGCAGGCGGAGTCGTGGTGCGCACAAGACCCCGCAGCTGGGGCCATGCCATGCTGCCCGTCTGCTCAGTGCTGGGACCGCGCTGCCCGCTCTGGGGCTGGGGCCGCTCCAGCTGCGCTGCCTGCCCGGTGCGCTGGAGCTGGGGGTGCTCCAGCCACGCTGCCCGCCCACCCGGTGCTCTGGGGCTAGGGTTGGAGGTGCGTGGGTGGGGCCGGTGGCCACAGTATGTATGTGTGTGTTCTGGCCTCCAGTGGGGGAGAGGTGAGGAGAGGCCTCAGGCAGAGGGGGAGGGGTGGAGGGCTAGCCTCCCCCAAGGGTGCGTTCACCCGCTGCCCATGGTCACCCACCTAACTTGGTCTGTGGGATCTGAGAGGGTGACCAGACAAGGTCATTACGATGGTGATGTTAGTGAAAGCAGAATGAATGCGGCTTTTTCAGACCCGAGGTCATGTTGGCAAGGCTGGCAGTTAGGGATTGAATCTTTTCAGTTGAGGAGAAACTGAGGATCTGGTCTGAAATCACTGCAGGAGACTAACTCTGGGACCAGTTAATGTCAGTAAGCAGCTTTTCTTGTTTCACCATGGCCCTCTTTGGGTGTCCTGTTAATGTGCTTCTTGTTTCTGAAAGATATTCGACAATGTAAGTAGTGTAAAATTGAGATTAAAAGCTTGGGGTAGCAGCTGTATTCAGAACCATTTGCATGGGGTAGTTTTTAAAACATGACGCTAGCACTTAGGTGGCCTAGGTTTTATCTACAGCTCTGCCATAGACTCTGAATGTGACCTTGCACAAGTCATTTTAACCGTTCCGTGCCTCAGTTTCCCCACTTGTAAAAGGGAGGAGAATATCTTTAATGGCCTTTGTAAGCATGTCCATCTCTTTGGTTGAAAAATGCCGTGGACTGCAAGTACCAAATATGACCAGTCTATGTTTTTCCTTAATTCCTGCAGCCTTTAAAGCGATACATGATTAGTTCTTGTAACTTCCTCCTTTTTCAGAGCATGACGGGGGTGTGAGGCCAAAAGCATAACCAGGCAACCAAAACAAACATTACCTGGGACTCATGTGGAAACATTAAGTTGCAGGGCTGTTTAAATGGGTGGGTGAATGAATCAGAACTTGGTCAATACAGAGGCGTTTGTTTCTGTTCAGATCCCAAGGAGTTGGTACTAGGGAAGCTATAATTACAGCACAGCTACCCTGGAATGCACATGCAAAAATTGCAGCGCTATACATTGATCAAGCTGCTGCCAGTGCGGAGCAGGCCTGGCTTAGAGACGAATTTTGTTCTCTTCCCGTGCAGTATTATGAAGATCTTACTCAGCCTTTGGGAGGGGTGTGCACTTAACCCGCCGTCCTCCCCCACTCCGCGCAGTGTTGCAATGGGGGCTGAGATCAACAGCCCTTGGGGCTGAGAGCGACATGCTGTGCTGGAGGAAGGAATGGCAAAGATGGATGTAGACTCTCATGACAACCATATGACTTGCACTCCAAAATGGCCATAACCCCAGAGAGCATCTTTCATTCACATCCCAGCCAACGGCAAGTGGCAGGCAAGAATGTTCCCATCCCATTCAAAAGCCCGGGGCTGCCCCCTGCTGAGAAAAGCCCAGTGCCAAAGCCCCAGGGCAGGGTCTCTTCTGGCCACAGTTGTCTGTATCAGCTAAATGTGCTTTTGCCACAGGTCCCTTGCACAAGCCAACAGGCCTCTGTGTCCAGTAGAATCTGCAAAAGGTGTCTTCGGGAGAAGCTGGCGGCATTTCTCCCGGATTGGATGCATAATAAAGAGAAGCTTGGCCCTACTTTGCTTGGTAAAGCCAGTGCCTCTAGGACAGAAAGGTGCCGATTCTACTCTTATCTGTAGTGGTGAATGGAGAAATGGCTCAACAGACTCCACTCACTCTTTGCTCAGTCAATGGACCAGACGTAATGTCCTGCTCTTCTGGATGTTCTAAAATGTCTTAGAACCTACAGGTTTCAGAGTGGTGGTCGTGTTAGTCTGTATCAGCAAAAACAAGGAGGAGTCCTTATGGCACCTTAGAGACTAACAAATTTATCACGAAAGCTTATGCCCAAATAAATTTGTTAGAACCTACAGGCTCTCTTTAGAATTGCATGTGGAGCTCGGTGGCCCTGTTAGTCTTGAAGTCCATCTTGTGGGCATTCTGGAGGCGTCCAGGGATTTCAAGTCTGCTCAATCTCCGGTGTTTGCATTACGTCCCTACAAAAGTTTAAATTATATCCAGCCAACTCTAACTCCAGTCTAATTCAAGGATTTACTGTACTTGGTAACACTTAAGCACAGTTATTCTGGGCTGCAACAACCTGATAATCAAGCTAAACGATACTAAAAAACCAGGGGCAAACAATGGGTTGTTTTTTACGCTGAAATAAGGCTGATCTTTCCTGATCTCCTCCATGTGTGCAGAAAAAGAGCTAAGGTGCGGTCCTGCCCTCCCCATTGCCACAAAGTTTGGCCTTCATCAAAAAACATGTTCACACATGAATGTTTTCTGTGGTAGGAAAAAATAGCTGGCTCCAGCCAGCAACTGTTCCCAAGGAGGGGCTGTTCGCGGGCACACAGTATGCTAATTAAAGTGATGCATTTGTAGCTATGAGCACAGTGGGAGCTTAAAAGCAATGCAGGAGGTGTTTGATTTTTTCAAACACGTTGTAGGACTGGATACGCCAAGCAGCCATTCCGTTTTGCTTTGGCAGGGTTGATAAAGCAGAAAAAGTGAGCTCCGTAGTCTCCGAGTTACTCATTAGTCTTCCAAAGTGTGACATTTCAGACAGCTCTCAAAGGCTTTGTCCCAGTTAGATCTATTTAAAGCTGGGGAGGTGATATGTTTATCCAGACGCAGAGAGCAAAACATATACTTTCAGTCTGGGGCAACTTATTTTCGGGAAAGGAAAAGGACGAAGAAAGAAAGAACAAATATAACTCTCCAGGAGACAGCCCAGTATGTCTGAGTCTGAAAGATCCTCCGTCTTGAAAATGTATCAGGAGTCAACCTTCCAGCAGACAGACAAGAAACCTGGCAAGGGAGCAGCCGGCAGAGTTATACTATGGCTCTCTAGACTGTCTTGGGAGGTAGCAGGGTGCAGGGCACTGGGCTGGAAGCCAGGAGACCTGGTTTCATTTCCTTCTCTGCCACTGAACTGCTGTGTGACCTTGAGCAAGTCACTTCACCTCCATGTACCTCTGTTCCCACTGCCCCAGGTTGTCTATCTTGGGCTGCGACTGTCTTACTATGGGTTCGTACAGCATCTAGTGCAATGGGGCTTTGATCTTGGTCCATAAAAGAAATACGGCAAATAAGGGTTTCCAGGGATAGGAGCAGAAGTGTTACTACAATTACCAGATAACCTGTGGCCCTGGAGGAACTTAGTGAAACCATCAACATAACTGCACTATAGAGGTACCCAGAATGTGGCGTCTACCGTCAAATATGTTTGGTGGTATTTTTCACCAAGACATCATGACTTTGCATCACAGCCTGGCAACCCAATGCCATGACTCAGTGACTCAGAGGAAAATGTTTTCAAAGTGGCAACCCTACAAGACTATTCGTTTGGGGGTATCAGCCTCCTTTCTGGCAGGGGTGGCCTCTGAAATCCCCAGCCCTTCTCTGCCAGCAGAAGTCATTTTTCCTCCTGTTTGGAAAGTCCGTAGGGTTCCTCTTTGCGATATGTGCTGGAATGGGAAGGTCTCTTGCCGCTTCACAAGAAGAAATTCCCTGGAAAAGTCAGTACTTGGACTTGTGGTTGCAGTGCCTAATGAGCTGCAGCATTATCCCGCTACAAGGAATAACTGAGAGGTTCCTTTTATGCATTTTCATCAAAATAATACTACTTAGGCTCTTACTAATGCATGGCTTTGCAAAAGACTTTCAAAAAAGCAAGAAGATGAATATTGGGCAATTAAATGAAAGCTGAGAGGGAGCTAAATCATGGACCCCCCAAACTATGGGGGAGTTAGGTTCCACATCCAAATATGAATTTACTTATGTATGGGTCCAAGCTAGAATTCTGGAACTAAATCCCCTCCAATCTGGGAAAAGATTAGCTTGGTACCAGGGCGTTGTGTCCCAGAGCCATTATGTGCTGTATCTGAATGAGAACGCTGGCTCCCAGCACCTTCTAACTTGAAGACAGTTTGGAGCCAAACTTTGCCAAAGGAAAGGGAATGAGCGGGAAAGGAAGGATGCTCCAATGATTAGGGCCCTAGCCTAGGATATGGAGCCCTGGGCTCCGAGGCCTGATCTCTTAATAGGGGCCACATAAGTAGCTTAGATGGATAGAAATGTTCTCAGGCTCCTAACACCCCCCAAGGTTGGGAAAGAAAGGCACTTCCAATGTCCTGGGGAGTGATTCTGTGTCATCAATTACCCTGGTGCAAACTGGGTGTAAAAGGCTACCAAATCTCTTTGTACTGGTGTAAATGACTGTGTGCAAGATGCAGGGCAATGGAGAATCAGGCCCACAGACTCATCCACACGTCCCTCCAGAGATGCGCTAATGCGTAGAAGGAGCAGGTGAGCCGGGCTGGCTGGGTACACGCCGCTGTTTGGGACTGAATTGCTTTCTGCTGCTCTGTGCTGTGAATGGAGCATTCACAGAAGCGATTTCAGTGCCAGCTGGTAAAACAGCAGAGTTGCTCAGGGAGCGTGCTGTGTATTGGGACTAAGGGGATCTGTTCCGTCCTTGATAAGAGTCTGTAAAGGCTCCCCTAACGGAAGCTGCGTGCATGTGCCGAGGGGAGACTAGAACCCTAAATTATGACTCCAGCTGTTAGTACCCAGGTTACGAGGCAGCAACAGCAGAATCGTAACACCCAAGGATCTTAGCCCTTCCAGCTTGTGTCCAAGCCCTGATCATCTCATGCCTTGGCTACTGTAACATCCTCCTCTCTGGCCCAAGGGCTCCAACATCAAGTGCATTCCTGCTGCCTGCTGTCATTCTGACCACCTCATCCTCATCCCCCTCCACTGGTTCCCCTTTAACCACTGCATCAAGCACAAGGCTCGCCCCTTCATAGTCTGGGAGCATGTGTGGTTCTCTGGGCAAGTTAATGATAGAAAGGTAAGAGAGGTGTCATTTGATTCATAAAAATCAACAGAATCATAATGTTGATGGTTTCGCCCTCTGTGCTGTGGCGGGGGGATGCGCTGCCCACCCCTCCCAGCTCCAGGTGCTGGGAATTTTGTTAATACAATGTCGTCGTAAATGGGTTGAATTGGGTATCCTTCAAAAGCCTTTCTCCCACAAACACAATGGTACTAAACACGACAAGCCTAGAACAACTACACCTCTACCCCGATATAACGCGACCCGATATAACACGAATTCGGATATAACGCGGTAAAGCAGCGCTCTGAGGCGGGAGGGCCTGCGCACTCCTGTGGATCAAAGCAAGTTTGATATAATGCAATTTCACCTATAACTCAGTAAGTTTGGCTCCCAAGGACAGCATTATATCGGGGTAGAGGTGTATGTACATCTGTATTGGAGAAAATGTTTAAACATCAATGTTTTTTTAATTGTATGTTAACACAGAGCTGTCGAACATGCAGTCCTCACAGAGTTAAATGGTGACCCTTGACTGCCAGGACTGTGTTATCAGTTAATGTTCAGAACAGGAAACCGGCTTAATTTTTTTAATGGTACAGATTTCTATAAACGGAAGGAGCTCTTCAAGTTGATTTGCCATTGTGATGCTGGCAGACCACGCGCTTGCTCATACAAAGGCCCCAGGCCTCACTGAACACTGACAAAAGCATAGCTGGAAACTGGTCTGGCTCACCTGTGGGTTAGTATAGTTAAAATAGAGGTTAGCATTATGGGAGTGTGTTTAGTGTTTATTCCACTCTATAAGGTTATAGATTCATAGATTCATAGACTCTAGTACAGGAAGGGACCTCGAGAGGTCATCGAGTCCAGTCCCCTGCCCTCATGGCAGGACCAAATATTGTCTAGACCATCCCTGATAGACATTTATCTAACCTACTCTTAAATATTTCCAGAGATGGAGATTCCACAACCTCCCTAGGCAGTTTATTCCAATGTCTAACCACCCTGACAGTTAGGAACTTTTTCCTAATGTCCAACATAAACCTCCCTTGCTGCAGTTTAAGCCCATTGCTTCTTGTTTTATCCTTAGAGGCTAAGATGAACAAGTTTTCTCCCTCCTCCTTATGACACCCTTTTAGATACCTGAAAACTGCTATCATGTCCCCTCTCAGTCTTCTCTTTTCCAAACTAAACAAACCCAATTCTTTCAGCCTTCCTTCATAGGTCATGTTCTCTAGACCTTTAATCATTCTTGTTGCTCTTCTCTGGACCCTCTCCAATTTGTCCACATCTTTCTTGAAATGCAGTGCCCAGAACTGGACACAATACTCCAGCTGAGGCCTAACCAGCGCAGAGTAGAGCAGAAGAATGACTTCTCGTGTCTTGCTCACAACACACCTGTTAATGCATCCCAGAATCACGTTTGCTTTTTTTGCAACAGCATCACACTGTTGACTTATATTTAGCTTGTTGTCCACTATAACCCCTAAATCCCTTTCTGCCATACTCCTTCCTAGACAGTCTCTTCCCATTCTGTATGTGTGAAACTGATTGTTCCTTCCTAAGTGGAGCACTTTGCATTTGTCTTTATTAAACTTCATCCTGTTTACCTCAGACCATTTCTCCAATTTGTCCAGATCATTTTGAATTTTGACCCTATCCTCCAAAGCATTTGCAATCCCTCCCAGTTTGGTATCATCTGCAAACTTAATAAGCGTACTTTCTATGCCAATATCTAAGTCATTGATGAAGATATTGAACAGAGCTGGTCCTAAAACAGACCCCTGTGGAATTCTACTCGTTATACCTTTCCAGCAGGATTGGGAACCATTAATAACTACTCTCTGAGTACGCTTATCCAGCCAGTTATGCACCCACCTTATAGTAGCCCCATCTAAGTTGTATTTGCCTAGTTTATCGATAAGAATATCATGTGAGACTGTATCAGATGCCTTACTAAAGTCTAGGTATACCACATCCACCACTTCTCCCTTATCCACAAGACTCGTTATCCTAGCAAAGAGTTCTACTTAAGTGTTTGCTCTATAACTGTAAAATGTTTGTTCAAAACTCTGTAACTCACCAAACAGGAAAAAAAAACTTCACCTAATGCAAAATGCTGGATTCCTACAGAAGATGTGATCGCCTGCCAGTCAGGAAGGACTATTGCGTCCAAACGGGCCATTGTGAACAAAGACTCTGTCTGTTGCTCCTCACACCCACCCATGAGGAGGTGACGTGCAGAAGTACTCGTCCCATCAGCTTGGACTCAAGGGAGAGGGGGATAAAAATCCCTGACCAGAAGGAATTACGGGCTCTTTATGCTGTCTGGACTCTGAGGGGCAAAGATTCCTAAGCATAAGCAAGAGATCCCCATGCTGCTTGGCATAGGACAGCCCTAAAAGTCATATAGAGCTGCTTATTACAGAAGCTTTTATTATCATTTTAAATCGAAGACTGTCACTCATCTCTGTGTGTATGTTTCCTGTTTTAACCTTGTAAATAACTCTCTCATTTCTTTTCTTAGTTAATAAAGCTTTAACTAGTTTATTACAGGATTGGCTACAGGCTTTGTCTTTGGTTTGAGATCTGAGGTACAATTGACCCGGGGTAAGTGACTGGTCCTTTGTGACTGGGAGTAACCTGAATACTGGTGTGATTTTTGGTGTAAAATGACCATCTATCCACATAGTCCAGCTTGCCTGGGTGGTAAGATAGAGGAGAATGCCCCAGGGGACTGTCTGTGACTCCAGGTTGAGACTGATATAATGCTTTAGGAGTTTGCACTTGTTACTCGGTTGGTGAAATCTAATTATAGAACATACCACCAGTTTGGGGTTTCTGCCCTGCTTCTTGACAGTCTGCCTTAAGGGTGGCACTCATGGTTGTGAGCCACTCCAGACAGCGTGACAGCCATCATTGGCCAAAAAGAAACAGTTCAGTGGTAGTGATTATCAGCTTTGTTTATTATGCCCCAAGAGTTGTAATAAGGCACTGGTTAATGCATCAGCATTCAGACAGAACTTACTGGAATCCATCCATATGCACATAGTTGCACAACATACATTACTTAACATAATTAATCATAATCCCAAAGTAATTTATTACCAAAGCCTTGTTTTTACTTTGGTCTCTATCACTTTTAGGCATCAATGTGGAGACAAAGAGTACTGACTAGTAGTGAACCTTTGGAGATTACCACTCCAGAGGACCTGGTTCAACAGAACATTCGATGGCACCTTACATGCTCTAAGTGCACACCTGTAAACTGAATTTGGCAAAGTTGGAGAGGAAGCACATCAAGCACCAGGAAAAAGTTGAAGATGGAGGGACAAGTGCCAGCTTTGGTGAGACTCGCCTTATCCTAGGTGCAATGGCATGCGTTTTGAGAAGAACACCTGCTTCTTCTGCCTGAAGCCCAAAGGCACTCATTAAGCATAGTTTCAACCCAAGTGTAGTGGGGTGGTCACCCCGCTCCTGCCCAGAAGGGCTTAAAACAGCCCTGTGAGAGGGCTGTGGTGGGGGAACCAGTAAGCCTGGGCCGATTGGGGCGTGGCCCAGCTGCGGCTGCTTCCCCAATCAGGCCGCAGCTGGCCCTATAAAGGGGCTGCTAGACTGGCGCTAAAGCAGAGACACTCTCTCTCTAGCCTTTTGAGAGGGAGGGACCTGGCTGCTGGGAGCTGAGCAGGGTACCTAGAGTGGAGCAGGGCTGGGGGAAGGCCAGAGGAGCTGGGGAGCTCCGGCCTGGAAAACCCCCAGGCTGCAGGCCTTTGATGAAAGGCCAGGAAGGGTACTGGGGTTGCAGAGGGGCAGCCCCAGGGTAGGCAAAGGCAGCAGGTCCAAACCTCTCTTGCCAATGGTGAGTGTCCTTTACAGACTGCAGTCTGCCCCAGTGAGCAGGGGCTAGATGGTGACTGGCAGTTGCCACTGAGGTGAGGTGGGGATAAGGGGTTGGGGGTTCCCCATAGTGGGGAGACCCAGATTGGGGGCTGCTGCAGTGGGAAGAACCCCTGCGTAATAGGGCACCGGGGTCCGGGAGAGACACGGGGGCCAGCGGCAAGCGGGACACCGGCCTTCAGAGGGCGCTCCACAGGCTGGAGAGCTAATTCGCTGGATGACCAGCAGGAGGCGCCGTGCTGGTGAGTCTCCGCCCCGCTGCACCAAGCAAGGTGAGAAACTCTAGGAAACGGTCACTCTTAACTTTACTTTCCACGCCACGGTCTTGCTAAGTGGGTGCATGGACCCAAAAGACACCCACCCCTATGATAAGGCATATCACAGTGAGCGCTACCCCAAGGATGAATGTAACGTGTGGAATTAAAAGGTAAAAGCCACAGAAACAAAGACTGATTTTACTACTGCAAACTGAAATTCAGTTGGAATTCATAAACTGCCTTGCAGACAGAGATGACCTATACCTGCTGATAGGGGGAGGCCGTGGGGGGGAGGGGACAATTTAAAGGTTTAGCCACCCCTGGAACAGCTCCAGTCATGTCCCCCCCTTACCCTCAGTCTCCCCTCCCTGCAACTCCCAGCTGCTGCTCCTGCCTCTCCCTGAGGTGTGCAGCTTGTTAGCTCGGGCAGCTGCCATGCAGGGAGGGGGCCAGGCTGCACCATTTGACCAAGTGGGGTTGGCAAACCCTGGCAGAAATCTGTGTGTGTGTGTGTGTGGGGGGGGTGTCATCACCCCAGCTGCTCCCCCCACACACATTGCCTATGCTTGCAGAGGCCCTAACGTATGGGAAAGTAGGGGTGATAGCCAATGCAGAGGCTAAGTACAGAGAAATATGTGCTTTGAACAGGATTGAAGAGAAACAAATGTTTAGCCAAAAGGCTCTTAAAGCACTTATTGAAGACCAACTGTGGGATATGGATGTAGTTTTTAGCAAACCTATCCACAGAAATGAATCACAGCCCACATCCTTAAAAGCAGCAAAAGCGATGGCGCTCTCAAAAGTGG
Source organism: Malaclemys terrapin pileata (assembly GCF_027887155.1). Classification (NCBI taxonomy): domain Eukaryota; kingdom Metazoa; phylum Chordata; order Testudines; family Emydidae; genus Malaclemys; species Malaclemys terrapin. The sequence continues at coordinate 143,596,253 of NC_071508.1, read as the reverse complement.
AAGAAAGTGCTGATTTCAACGGTAATGTGGAGAACTCGGCAGCTGCTATATTTTAATGGAAAAACATTTTGTCCTGCAGTACATGGGGGTTTCGGGGATCCATTTCTGATGCTAAGCCTGAACAAATAACACTGCGTGACCTGCATTTCTTCTTTCAGTGGTGTATCAGTGGTCACAGGGACTTCAGCACCCAACATGTACGACAGTGAGCAAGTGGGAGCACAAGGCTGCCATTTTATCACAAAGCCTCAAGTACGAGGTGCTTAAGCAAAAGGCAGGTTTCCAACACATACACGACACCTGTATGGCATAAGCATAAACTACCACTACAAGTGGCTGTTGGTTTAACAATTCATTCCAAAACCTGTAGCAAATTCCTCATGCACCTTACGCACAGCATTGACTTCTCCAATGACTCCGACAAAGTACTCTTCCTGGAGACTGCAATTGGAAACAAGGTTCTTTGCTGCATGGAACTGAAAGAAGGGTCATGCATTCCCCCAGACCTGTTGCTGATAATTTAGACTTCCTTCCTTCAAGACAGAGCAGATGGTCTGGTAGCCAGAGCATATTTATGGGGACCAGTCCCAGCCTCAAGTGCTGTCTGAGCAAGCAAAGAACCATTTCTTGAAGGAGCCTCCTGACTCCCTGACTCACTTACTTTCCTGCCACGGTCCAAAAATTTTTAAGCCATGAAGTCCAATTTTCAGTGAAGTGGAAGTTAAATCAACAATGCTCGAGCTTTCTTCATTCACTGCTCTTGACTTCACTTGGTTATTGTGCAAAAGTGCGATGAACTTCAGAGGTGAAAAATCATTGAGTACAGCTTCAGCTGAAGGGGTTGAAGATGTACCCTCAAACGAGCTGGACACCCAGGATATACCATACCACACCAGGGGCATTCAAACATGGTCAACCTTTAACTCGGCACTACATGTGGTGGCAGAGTGAATGACCCATGAATTCATCCTTCCAATCAGACCTGCTAGCCCTACTCAGACCACTAAAACCCTGCCAGGTTTCCACACCCTTTTAGGATGTGACACTAATTGAAAGTTGGGTGAAAAGATCAAATTATGATTTATTTGATTCTGCCTCCGAAGAGTCTCTCCTTACCTGAAGATGATTGGAACAGCTCAGACAGTCTCTGAGAAAGTCCTAAATGCCCTGGAGGTGTTTATATGACAAGGTTACCATTTGAAGATCAACATTACGATACTCGCAGAGCTCTGTTGGTAGATGTTTTCCAAGAAGAAGGCAAGCGGAGGAAAAATTGCCGAAGACAAGGGGTGCATTTATCTCCTTTATCAAGAGGGCAAACAATCAAGCAATGGAATGGCTCTGGGATGATCGAGCACATCTAAAACGACCTTTTTCTTTCAGGCATGGATGGGTCTTGGAAGATGGACTGATCACACCAGTTATGTATCAAATACCATGCGCTCCTGAGTCAATCCTTCCGCTAATCAAATGCTTGGATGCAAAGACCAGACACTCATCACCTTGCAAATGTTTGACCAGCAGCCTCCCTTGTACAGAGATGTCAGAGCAGGGTGCGGACAGGGATCGGTGTGACAACGAGCCTCGCATTGGGACCTTAACCAGAGATGACGCTGATGATGGCTTTGATGAATAAATGTTTTCAAACTTACATGTCCAGCACAACTTTCCTAGGATAATCTAAGACCAGTGTCTTTTTTTTTTATGTAAGCAATGCGTTCCCGTGTGAAAGCATCGTTTAAAATAATTGATTTTAAACATTTGCTTGATATATATCTACATAATTGTTCTCGGTTTGGTATCATTGTTTGTGGGATAAAGGGCTTTCCAATGATGCCCAACTCAACCCATTTCTGATGACGTATTATCAACATGTCCACCATCTGGAGGACCTGGAGCTGGGAGACAGGGGCGGGGGACAGCAAGTCCTCCCTGCCACCCACTGAAATGATGATTCTGTAGATTTTTACGAGCGAAATGACGCCTCCCTTACCTTTCGATCATTAACTTGCCCGTGGACCTGCACGTGCTCCCAGACTCTAAAGCATGTTTCCTAATCCTTTGATCATTCTCATGGCTCTTCTTTGACAGTGAACTGCCTAGGGCAGGGGTTGTCTTGGGTTTACTTGTTTGGACAGTTCCCGGCGCGATGGGCAAGATTTTCAGAGACGCTCAGAGCCAGATTTTCAAGGGCTCAGCAGCTCCCATTGTGATACTTGCAGGCAGGATTTTCCCAAGACCTCAGAACTCAACATTCGGAGCTCTTTTGAAAATAGAGCCGTTTATTGAGGTATATTGGAGCTCAGCTGGGGAATAGTTATCATTTATTTATAGTAGGGCCTACGAGGTGTGAGGCACTTCCCAGACATTCTAGAACTCACCTACACACCCTGTCCCGTTAGTCGATGCTGCCAGTCAAAACGGCACTTCGGAAATCCTTCAAAAATGGTGGCCTGGCTAGCGTGGGAGCTGCCTGCATCACAGGAGGGGCAGCCGGCTCTGCAGAGCTGCTGCATCTCCCCTGCCCAACACCGCTTGGGCAGGCAGGCGGGAGGGCTGGAGGACTGGTGGCGGAGCTGTGTCTCTGCTCTTCCCTCCAACACGCTACTCAGAGAAGCCAGCACCTGTATGCCAGGTATAGGCACTCTGGGGTTCCACATTTACTGTGCCTAACTAATTCCAGATCAGATTTTGTCACTTATACATAAGAAGCTGTTCCAGACTCAAGCTGCCTTAGTTACTCTTGTGCAATCACATCTTCAAAGAGTGCCTCTAGTACCCCGGGCTACTCTACTGAAGGTTAGTGGGTGTGGATAGGTGTTAATGAGAGTATAGGTTGGCTGGCAGAATGTTTATTGCCGGCTTAATGCTGTGATTAAGGAGGAACCTAGCTTGACTCCCAACTTGAGTTTCCATGGGTGGCAATAAGAGAAAAGCCATGATTGGTAAACTGAGAGCATTCGATCTGGAATTAGCCATTATGACAACCAGGCACAATTAAACAGGGAGCCCCACAGTGCCATTTCCACAGGGTCATTTTCATGAGACAAACTTCACTTCAAAGTCGTTGGACTTTAAAGACTCTGTGCTGCCCGTCTAAGGAGACGTGATAAGTTAGAGCAGCCCTCAGGCTGTTCTAACTTATGGCAGCCTCTCCATGGCTGCCTATGGAGCAGATCAATACAGGTTTAGTTACAACAACAAACCGCGTGCAATGCTCTGGCCACTCCTTTCCCACCACCTCCTCCTGCACCCAGCAGCCTCTATGCTGCCACACCTTGCAGCCCCTGGCATAGGAACATGGCAGGGGCATGTTGGAGGCAGGAGAGATGGTGGCTAGAGCACTGTACTCTGTTTGCTATTGCAATAACCCTGCGTTATACCTCTCCAGCTCACATTCCCACTGGCTTAGTACACTCCAGCTCAAAGAAGACTCAGGTTAATTGCTGACCCAGTTAGCTCCTACTAAAACTTGCACATTTATAGCCAAAACTTAAGGGGCTGTCCCACAGGTGGTGGTGTAGCCTGGCGGGTCTTTGGGTGAGTTATTTGGGACAGGATGCAGGTAGAATCTTTCCTAATTTTTATTTGTGTCTGAGAATAAATACTATAACTTGTGTGCTACACAGATGCAGCCTTCCCTTACATAGACTCATAGACTTTAAGGCCAGAAGGGACCTTCATGATCATCTAATCTGACTGCCTGCACATTGTAGCCCTCAGAACCTCACCCACCCACTCCTGGAATAGACCCCTAACCTCTAGCGGAATTACTGAAGTCCTCAAATTATGGTTTAAAGACTTCAAGTGGCAGAGAATCCACCGTTTATACTAGTTTAAACCTGCAAGTGACCCATGCCCCATGCTGCAGAGGAAGGCGAACCCCCGCACAGCATCTCTGCCAATCTGACCCCAGGGCAAATTCCTTCCCGACCCCAAATATGATGATCAGCTAGACTCTGAGCACATGGGCAGTATCCAGTGGGAATTTTGCCTGGGTGGGGGCTGCAGGGTTATAGCCCCATGCCATACTTTTGGGCCTATCTGGTGCATGCTGACGTAACACCATGTGGAAGTTAAGCCACCACTGATATCCTTGCTTATTCTAACCCCCTAGTGATGTGCTCAACTTCTGGCACCAACTTGTTTGTGTTTCTGTAGGGGGCGACACCCAGCCCCGCCCTTTTCCTCTTTCCTCAGCCTCTTGCATTGGCCCAGCCCATCTTGCTGGTTGACCACTGGCAGCTCCGTCCCACGGAACCAGCCCACCCCGCTCCTGGGTCATGACTTGGATGGAGGGTCATGTGCAGTGCTCCTTCAGCCCAGTATTGAGTGGCCTGCCTGTATAACCCACTGATGAGTATATGTTACAGGTCCCCTTCTGTGCCGATCCGCAGGTGGTATGGCCTCCAGCGACCGAGCTTTAGCTCAAGCTGCAGCCGCTCAGCCTTTTCGCACGGGAGGTCCCTGATTTGGTCCCCGGTGTGTCATCCAAGATGGCGGCCATCACACCTGCACTGGGCTAACAGACCCCAACAGCCTGAATAGAATCCAGAAGGGTCTGGAATTCTGATCAACAGCACGACGGCGCATCCCACTCGCACACCCGGTGCTAATGAACTGCGTGTCAGGGACCGGACCGGCTGCTGGCCTGCTCCTTGACTAGCTGCGCTGCTAGGCAACCAATGAGCCCAGCTGCTCTGCCTTGGAATTGACTGTGTGGCCACAGCCCCTGGTTGGCTGTTGGTTTAGCACGTGGTTTCTGTCCCTCCAATACTGACCTCAGCTCGTTTCCTGGATTCTGCCCACCCTGGATTCAGCTCTAATTGGTAGGTCAAACTCTTACTTCCACCATGGCCCGGTCAGCTACACTGTAGCAATATGTGTCGACCTTGCTTGTTTTCCCAAATATTTTACAAGGCCCTCAACACATCCATTTTATCCTGTAATTATTGTTTATATTGCAGTAGCACCTAAAAGCCCCCAACCCAGCCCCATTGTGCTAGGCACTGTACAAAGGCACAGTAAGAGATAGTCCCCTCCCCAGAGAGCTTATAAGCTAAATAGACACAACAAAGGATGGGAAGAGGAACTGACCTCATTTTACAGATGGGAGAGCTGAAGCACGGTGGAAATACATACCTGTCCCCAGGATGTAGGGGGACTCTGTGGCAGAGCTGGGAGCCAAACCCGGGTTAGAGCAGAGTAGAAAACTGAATTTTTTTCTGATGGATTTTGTTACCATAATAATAACGACAATAATAAAAATTGTAGAATCTTTTCACAGAAAACATTGTTTTGGGCAAAAATTCAAAATCCAATATATTTCAGCCCAAACCAAAATATTTGGATTATGAAATACCACCACAGTGCCTCATGGGAGTTGTAGTTCAAGTGCCTCATGCTCCCATTCTCCTCTAGAGACCAGGAGAGGCTCCATCTCCCATGATGCAGTGCTGCCTCTTCTCTTGGGTAGGGAAGGTGGTGCATCATGGCTGTTACATGACTACGGTGCCTCATGGGGTTGGGGAGCCTGACCCACAGAGGGGAATGGGAGTATGAGGTGACTAAAATACAACTCCCATAAGGCATTGCAGTGGCATTTCCAAATTTAAATATTTTTGGTATTGGCCACAAGCAGTAATTTTTTTTTGGCTTTCACATGTTCAGCTTTTCAACAGAAAATCAATATTTTACACAGAAAACAAACACCTTTTTTCAGAAAAGTCTATTTAGTCAAAACTCCTATTTTCCATTGCAAAAAATATTGTGACGGAAAATTTTTGATGAGCATTATCCCAGACCTCTTGAATCCCAGTCCAGCGTCTTAGTCGCAAGACCACACCTCCTGTTAACACAGTCACAACCTTGCCAGGTATCTTCCTTATGGCTCTGGAACAACGCCTTCAGTGCAACTGTCTCAGAAGAGAGACGATATGACCAATTAATGCGGATGGAAAAAAACACACACACAACCTTGCTTTCCAATTATTTTAAAGATTTATTATTGTCTCTGAATGTATAAAAATTAGGTAGAGGTATAAAAATCAATAAAACTTGGACTTGGCTAAGAGGCGAAGGCAGGTTCTACTAATTACATTTGCAATAACAGGGTCCATTAGATTCCACTTTGCTGTATGAAAACACTGGCAGCTGAACTATATTCGGCTGGCTTGGATAATAACGCACCTTAGCACTAAGTAAGGGGTGACACAGACAGTGGCCATCACCAAGCAAGAGGGAAATTGGCTTTTCAGAAGACTTGACAGTGGATGCTCTCATTAGAGGAGAGACAGATGAAGAAGTGTCAGCTGACCTCCCTTTTCCAATAGGTTCCTCTTCTACACCTAAGGGTACGTCTATACTTACCTCCGGGTCTGGCGGTAAGCAATCGATCTTCTGGGATCGATTTATCGTGTCTTGTCTAGACGCGATAAATCGATCCCAGAAGTGCTCACCGTCGACACCGGTACTCCTGCTCGGCGAGAGGAGTACGCGGAGTCGACGGGGGAGCCTGCCTGCCGCGTGTGGACCCGCAGTAAGTTCGAACTAAGATAGTTCGACTTCAGCTACGTGAATAATGTAGCTGAAGTTGCGTTTCTTAGTTCGAAGTGGGGGGTTAGTGTGGACCAGCCCTTTAAGAAATGTTTTCAACACTGCAACCAATTTCCCTGCTGCTCTTTATAGCTGCTGGTGTGAAATGATGTTTGGCTGCTTGCTCTGGCAAGGATTTGATCTCGAAGAAGAATTGGCTGAATGTTTAACCCCTGCTTGCCTGTCAGCATTAGGAACTCCCCGTCACTGCTCTCCTGATCTCCGTTTCAGTGTGACTCAAGAAGCCCACTGGATGTGTCTGTGATGTGCTCCATGCTGCAGTATCGACGTATGATCTGCTCTGTGTGTCAACATTCTCCCTGCGTGAGAGCTTCATGCCAAGGCAGACTTGTCAATTGCACCATGAGGTGCAGCGGTTTAAGGAGGATCCTTCCCCGCTGCAATCTATGAAGTGGAGGAGCTGCTGGAGAGTGTCACAAATTAGATAAAATTACTCCCTAAGGGCCTTCACCAGCAGAATGGAGATGTGGTGTGGAAGCTGCAGGGGGTTACATATCAGGCTTTGGTACGTGGGTGGATCAATTTTGCAGGGAGCTAAATTCTGGATGAAAACGATTTCTCTGCATTTGTGGATTGCACCCACCTGGCAAAAAGCTCATTGGGCCTAATCCTCTACCGGTGTAAATTGGCTCCACTGAAATCAGTGTGAGGGGTGAGATCTAGTGGTGTGGGGCCAGTGTGAGTGGAGGGTGCATAACAGAAGCCCATCACTGGAGTTCCTGGCCTGGGGAAGAGGGATTTTTTTTTACACTCAATCTGGTTCATACACTAGGCTTCTGTAATTTAAGACCCTTGACGTCAATGGGGCCAGGATTTCATTCTTGGTCTCTGGGAGGAAATGTTTTCCCTGAAGTTCCCCTTGGGGGCTATACAAGATATTTGGCCCCTGTGTCAGCAGCAGGGACTGGATCTTGCACTGTTCCCTTTGGTGTTCCCTGTTTTTCTCCCCCAAACTTCAGCGCTGTTTCTCCTCAATCTTTTACTTACCTTCCCCATGGGGAAAAGGTCTCTGGTGACTTTCGGTGTCAACTTTGTGCACATACCTATTCTTGTGCATGTTCCCAGCACTTTCTCTTCTTGTCAACATGCTTGTGAACAAAACTTCGCTCTAAGAAATTTGAAGGTGGTTGAAAATACTGTCAAGTAAATTTGGGGCATTTATTCAAACAAATGTTTGTGATAAAACTTACTTTGCAATACTCCCTGAGCTCTGGTGCTGTTTGCTCGCTGTCTGCTTCGCTGTCAAAATCTGCTGCATCTTGGTGATGCTGCTGGCACTATAAATAATTTTTACAGCACTTTGGGAGGAAGAGCCAATATGAAATGTCTGATAATTGTATAGGAAATACGAGTAATACTATTATATGGGCACTGTGCATTACAGGAACACAATATCAATTAACCTTCATAATGCCCTGGTGAGAAAAGGTAGGTATTATCATCATCCCTGTTTGAACGATGAATAAACTGAGGACCACGAAATTTACCCAAGGTAACACAGTGAATTAGTATCAGAACAGGAAGTGGGAGTCAAGAGTCCTGCCCCCCCCAGTCTCCAGATGTAACCATTAGGCTACATGCCTTCCATTCCCGATTATAGCTAGCGTTTACCAAGAGTAGATCTCCAAGCATTTAACAAAGGAGGGGAGTAGCCCTGCCATTTTACAGATGGGAAAACTGAGTCACAGAGCAGGGGTATCACCCAGCAGGCCAGGTCTCCTGAGTCCCTGTCCAGTGCTCTACGCACTATTCCTGAATGGGTGCCCAGTTCACCTCCCGCTGAAGTCAGTGGGAATCTTTCCATTGAGAACTTTGGATTAGGTCCTAGATCTCCAAATAACCTGATGGCTGGAGTGCTGCAGGGAGGAATGATGAGCACTATTCTGTCAGCTGGCCCAAGAAGCACTCAATCCCAGGAGTCTGTGTTCTGCTCTACACAGGTGTTGGGGGGGGGGGTTGTAGAGGGGAGATTCAGCTTCAGATTTCTCACCAGGCAAGCCTTGGGAACGCATGATGCAGAATACAACTAACAATTTGCTAATTTGCTTCAAATTAGCGCCTGCGGTTAATTTGTGCTGGACTTGCTCAGAAAACAGGCGTTTTCTGTTTTCCTCACAGTTCCTTTGCAAGGGCTCGCTCTTGAAGGAATCACCCGAACCAGCAGCTCTCTCTGTGTCGTCTGAGGGCGTAATGCTTCTGGACAGCAGAGTAATGAGCAACACGACGGTTAGTCACTAAGGACACCTAAAAGATGCAGCATTTTCTTTCTCCAGGCTTGAAATTTACATAAGGGAGACAGTAAACTTCAAGAAGGGCCACCTATATGAAGGCCCAAAATAAACGCTCTCTGCAGGTGTGTTTCATAACGAGGTTATTTCTACGTGAGGCCTCATGGATAATTCACTGGACTGGGAGTCAGGAGAGCTGGCTTCTGTTCCTGTCTCTGCTGCTGACCTGCTGTGTGTCCTGGGCAGTACTGGATTATCCACTGGGCCAACAGTCTGGTGCCTGGGGGCCCTGTAAAAATGGGCACCCCCTCACTCCGACCCCTCTCCCCAGCTCTGCTTGCCTGGGGGGAGGGGAGCAGGGGAAGAAGAGGGCTTTGTCATTTCCATGCTACTCGCCCAGCACATTTCAGCTCATGGGGAGTTGCCTGCCTGTTTCCTCGACAACTGTGAGTGCTGGAGGGCAGAGCAAGCGAGGTGGGGTGAGGAGAAGCGAAGGGGAGGGGTAGTGGGAGGAGATAGGGAAGAGAAGGGGATACGGGAATGGGTGGAGGGAAGCAGGAGACCAGCATGTAGCATCCCGTGGGCAGCAGCAGCCCCAGCAGGGAGGCAACCGCAGTAGCACCAGAGCAGGGACATCGCTGCCACAGCTGGTGCCGAAGCAGCTGCCAGCAGCCGCTGGGGCTCCCCTGTTATGCCATCCTGCCCCCCGGCTCCCCCAGCCCTGGCAGCCCAGCTACCACTGTAGGCAGGGAGAGAGAGCCAGTGAACCCAGGGGACTGGCTTCAGCATGCACGTGGGGGTGCACGCATCTGCATGGGCGCGCTTTGCCCTCCCCCCAAATACAGCAGTCAAACTATGTCTATGGCCCCGGGAGTGAGGAGCTCTAGCTCCCTGCTGCGGCCTCAGGGCTGGGGAAGCTCTCGCTCCCTGCTGCGGCTTGGGGCCATGGCTAGGGTGACCAGATGTCCCGATTTTATAGGGACAGTCCCGATTTTTGGGTCTTTTTCTTATGTAGGCTCCTATTACCCCCCACTCCCATCCCGATTTTTCACATTTGCTGACTGGTCACCCTAGCCATGGTGGGGGAGGAGGACAGAGCTGCTCTGGTCTTGGGGCCACAGTGGGGGGCAGAATGAGGCTGACCGTGTATGGAACGGGGCGGGGTGGCAGGGGGAAGGGGCAGACTGGGGTGGGGCTGTGGGCTGGGCCACAGGTGGAAGGGGCGGGATGGAGGGCCCCGCTTGCTCTGGCCCAGGGCCCCACAAAACCTTAATCCCCCTCTGGTCCTGGGCCAACTCACTTTCCCTCTCTGAGTTTCAGTTTCCCCATCAGAAAAGGTCTGATAACGGGGGGGATAGCTCAGTGGTATGAGCATTGGCCTGCTAAACCCAGGTTTGTGAGTTCAGTCCTTGACGGGGCCACTTAGGGAATTGGGGCAAAATCAGTACTTGGTCCTGCTAGTGAAGGCAGGGGGCTGGACTCAATGACCTTTCAAGGTCCCTTCCAGTTCTAGGAGATAGGATGTCTCCATTAATTTAAATTTTTTTTATGTTTGTACAGCCCCTAGCACAATGTGGTCCTGGTCTATGACAAGGGCCCCTAGGTGCTACAGTAATGCAAACAATAATGTAAGATGCACTGCAAGTGTCATGAGGGACATGTCCTGGGGATACACAGCCAGCAGAAATCTGTAGGAAATAGAAATATACAAACCAAGATTCTTGGGAGGGCAGTGTCAGATCATCACTCCTTTGTGTAGCACCTCCCATCTAAGGATCTCAGGGGGTTTAACAATATTAACCCAGTAAGCCTTGCAATGCCCCTGGGAGGTAGATGCAGATGGGATGTCCCTTCATTTCCATCCATCTCCACTCTTTCTATTCTGAGCAACAGATGCAAGAGCATAGGGACAGGCAATCTATAAACAGGCACGCTGGTATTTTAAGCGCAGTATGAGCAGACTGCTGCAAATAATAATCACGCTGGGCTGAGTTTTCTGTTGGTCCTGTTGCATCCTGTATCTGTTCTGAGATAAAAAGCCCACTCTATAGCAACTCATTAGGTCTTGTGCAGCATCAGTGGTTAACAGTGTAATTAGTGACAGCGGCAAAGGGAGATTTCGCAGACCCAGGAGAAAGGACATTAATCTCTTGGCATTTCAGGGGACAACAAAGGTAGAACAGTGCTTGTTAGAAAGAACAGCAGAAACAGTGCAGTCTATTAAGTGCCTAACAACTAAACACTGACCGGAGGGCGGTTGTGGCTATTGCTGGGAATAGATGAAAGCGCAGATTTTAATTTCAGAAAATGCCTTCTAGTCTCAAGATAGTAAAACGCCCATTCGAACAAAGAAAATCCCTCCTGTTTGGGGGCAGTTCAGTAGACTGGGATTACCTGCAAAATTTTGCATTCAAGTTTACGGTACCTGACTCTGATCCCTGGTGTAGGAGAAAGAGACTTTTTAGTGAGGAGGGGCAAGGTGAACGATTTCTGATCAATAAAAATATGGCTGTTGTTTACTGGATGTGTGGACAGCACCTAGCGCAATGGGGGCTGGATCTGGCTGAGACCTGTAGGTGCTACCACAATATTCATGTTAATATCATTTGCATTTGTCTTCTTCAAAGTATTTTACAAACATTAATCCTTGCAACATCCCAGTGATCATTATACCCTTTGTACAGCAAAACGGAGATACCGAGATTAGGGGACGGATCCGAAGTCCATCAAGGTCAATGGAATCCTTTCCATTGGCTTCTGTGGATTTGGATCAGGTCCTAAGTGACTTGGCAAGGGGTGATTAGGGAATCAGTACTGGAGCTGTGATTAGGACTCAAGACGTCTTGGCTCCTGTGCTCAGCCTGTGAGAGTCCACCTAGAACGAGTCCAAAGCATCCTCTGAAAGTTGGACACAACTCAAAGGCCTTCTTGGTTTGGGGCAGTAGTTAAAGCTGAAGGAACCAAAGCACCAGAAGAAAAGCTCTCTCTCCTTGCAATAGACCTCGCTGGATTCGTGAGGAGCCAGGAATCTCATGAGAGCATCTGCGTCTCTCACATTTCCAGCTTAATTTTCAAAGAGGTTCAAGGAAAGTTCAGCTATGCTTTGGGAAAACATTGGAACTTCAGAATGTTTGCGTGAACCGACTCTCTGAGGCTCACACTTCAGTGCTTCACAGCCAATAAGAGACCCAGTCCAGTACAGATATTGTGGCGACATGGCCGAATTGGTATTGGCCTCACAAGCTAATGTAGCAATGCTGTACATGACTGTGGAACTGTGGTGACCCAGCAGGACACCAATGATAGGAAAGGAATTGCCTTGCATTAATGTGGTACATCCTAGCGTGTAGCCACTCTCCTGTGTGTTAAGAATGTCTATTCTATTACATCTAGGCATATACACCCGGCTTATCACCACTCCTGGTATCTGAGCACCTCGTATTCCTTCTTAATTGTTTTAGATCTTGATACACAACCATTTATATGATTGTCTTTAAAAAATTTAGAAGAGTGGCAGATGGGCTTTAAAGGGGCCGGTGGATTATAGCATTGTTATAGCATTATAAAAATAACAGAAAGTATGCTGATGTTCTGAATACAGGGGCAGAAATTGGAGCAAGGATGGTCTTACGGCACAAGCAGTGTGTTGGGATCAGTAGATCTAGGTTCAATTCTCAGCTCAGAAATGGGCTCCCAGTGGGACCTTGGCCAAGCCTCAGTTCCTCATCTTCTGCTGGTGTGTTCTCTTTCCCCTCACCCTTTAGATGACTGCTGTACTCAGATGGTGAGCTCTTTGGGATAGGCACTGTTTCTCAGTGTGTACATGTACAGCACCTGGCATAATGCCAATGGGAGGCTTCCGAGCGCTACCCTAATCCAGATTCATAATAATGAACTTCTTACAATATGATCCACTCCTGCAATGTAACTGAGGGCATTTACCACATTCCACAGGAGATCATCAGCTGAGCAGGGGTGAAAATGTGGTGGTGGAGTGATCTCACTGCCTGAATTCCTCTTTCTGCCTGAGTTCTTCTCTCTTCTGGGATCTCAGATGTGAATGACGCTAGCTGCTACCCGCACAGGCTCTCTACAGCAGCAGTTTAACATTAGCATGAAGCAGCACTATCTTGCTATGGATCAACTCTTAGAGAGCTGGTGAGATGCTCAAGAGCTTTCGCTTAGCTCTGGACCAGGTTTTTACATTGAGTTTTGCCCTTGGAACCTCCTAGCCCCTGAGATGATACAATCTTTTTAAAAGTATGCAAGAGTCTAAATGCAGCAAAACAGCTAACTAGACAGGCTTCCACCTTCCATCTCTCCTCCCATAAATAGCTGGACCTGGTTTTACCCACAGTGCTGTGTGTAGGGGATGGGTGGCTTGGAGAACATCGTGGAGATGAGAGCTGGATTGGCCAGCATTAGGGTGAATCAATCAGACTTGGATAAATTTAATTTAACCAGGCCTATGTCAGAATATTTAAATACTTGCTGTGTTAAGAAGGTTCAGAGGGTGTGAGCTATTAGTCCATCAAAACATCAGGTAGTCAGCGGACATGTAAGAAAGGGATGCACTCTCTTCTTGTATCTTAGATCATCAAGAACCATCACTACAAACCTACAGGAGCAGGACTGGGTACTGTACTTAAAGTCAGCCTCTGGGTGGGCTTTTCAAGAGCTCTCTGCATTGGCATAACTCTGCTCCCAGGGAAGCCAAGGGCAGAGTCACCATTAACTGCTAAGGGAGCCATGTCAGGCCAGCACGGAGTGCTTTTAACACCCCCACCCCCAGAGTTTTCCCATGGAACGAATCACCGATGAGCTGCAAGCAAAAGGCACAACGCAAGTTGGCTCTCAAAAATGAGCAGGGAAGCTGAGCACAAATATTTAGTTATTTACTTGCCTAGCCTTGATGCTATTCTTCTTCCAGGCTGCAGGGAGAAACACCCCCAGATTCCACATCTGATTTGTGGGGCCACAACCAAGACCAGCTCCCCAAACCGCTGAAGAGACCATGACAAGAGAAAGAACCATTGGACAGTGAGTTGCCTCCTTTGCCATTTCTGCTGCCAGGAGGCTGAGGGCGAGTTCCCAAGACAGCACTGGATTGCGAGGCCCCAGAAGTGCAGGGCTCCAAGCACTCAGTGACATTGCTGGTATCTGAAGCCAGCCTGTGTGGTGGATATTGGGATTATTAGCCATTAAAATACAAAACCGAGTGAAAGCCAGGCTGGATCCAGCCTTGTGATCTGAATGCACAGTGTTGGTATGTGTTACAATAGCACAACCATAACACGTGCATATCCAGCCAGGAAATGGGCAACTCACTAGAGGAGAAGGGAGAGAAATACTTGATGCTAGACATAAGTAGATAAATAACCTCTCTGACGGGTTGCATTTCCTCCATTTCCACCTAAAAATGGTGTGTTGTGTCTCAGCAGCATTTCCTGACACCCACCAGCCTCTGGTAGCTATAGAAACTTGAAACAAAGCTACTGTAACAAAAATATTCTTGTCATGCATTTCCTTCTCCAGTGGTGTGCGGCTTCCCTCCTGCAAGCACCAACGCCAGCCCAAGCAGCTAAGGATAAGACCTGCAGAACCCCCCAACCAGACCTTCTCCTTGGTTCAAATTTTTAGATAACTTGCAGCAAGTAACTTTATGTCTGAACCACAACCTGGGAAAAACAGTAACAGAACAGACTAAATCAGCAGGGTGATATCAGTCCTGCCCAGTGCTCAGGAGTATGGGAGACGATTTTCTTCTGAATGTTACTATCCATGTAAATTCCTAAGTGGAACAATATCTGTGCTTAGTACTGTGGCAATAGGTTTTTCGCTAGCACTCAAGATAAATAGATGAATACTCAGCAGTAGGGAAGCAATTGCTAAGCCCAAGGAGAGGTAGAGCCAGAGGAGGACAGCGAATGCCAATAGTAGATTTATAAGTGGAATCCTGTGGCTTAGTCCTCAATGCAAGGGGATGGACAAACCTATTATCAGGTGATTGCACAACTGGTTGGGAAATGGTACTCAGAGTAATTATCAATGGGTCACAATCAAGCTGGAAGAGCATATCGAGTGGGGTTCCGCAAAGATCTGCCCTGGGTCTGGTGCTGTTCAATATCTTCATCAATGATTTGGATAATGGCATGGAGAACACACTTATAAAATTTGTGGATGATACCAAGCTGGGAGGAGTTGCAAGGGCTTTGGAGGATAGGATTATAATTCAAAATGATCTGGACAAACTGCAGAAATGGTCTGAAGTAAATAGGATGAAATTCAATAAGGACAAATATAAAGTATTCCACTTAGGAAGGAACAATCAGTTGCACACATACAAAATGGGAAATGACTGCCTTGGAAGGAGTACTGCGGAAAGGGATCTGGGGGGCATAGTGGACCACAAGTTAAATATGAGTCAATAGTGTAACACTGTTGCAAAAAAGCAAACATCATTCTGGGGTGTTTTAGTAGGAGTGTTGTAAGCAAGACACAAGAAATAATTTTTCTACTTTACACAGCACTGATAAGGCCTCAGCTGGACTACTGTGTCCAGTTCTGGGCACCACACTTTGGGAAAGATTTGGACAAATTAGAGAAATTCCAGAGGGAGCAACAAAAATAGTTAAAAGTTTAGGAAACAGGACATATGAGGGAAGATTGAAAAAATAGGGTTTGTTTAGTCTGGAGAAGAGTAGACTGAGAGGGGACATGACAACAGTTTTCAAGTATGTAAAGGGTTGTTACAAGGAGGAGGAAGAAAAATTGTTCTCCTTAACCTCTGAGGATAGGACAAGAAGTAATGGGCTTAATTTGCAACAAGGGCGGTTTAGGTTGGACATTAGGAAAAACTTAACTGTCAGGGTGGTTAAGCACTGGCACAAATTGCCTGGGGAGGTTGTGGAATCTCCATCACTGGAGGTTTTTAAGAGCAGGTTAGACAAACACCTCATAGACTCATAAACTTTAAGGTCAGAAGGGACCATTGTGATCTTCTAGTCTGACCTCCTCCACACCGCAGGCCACAGAATCTCACCCACCCACTCCTGTAACAAATCCCTGACCTATGTCTGAGCTACTGAAGTCCTCAAATCATGGTTTAAAGACTTCAAGGTACAGAGAATCCTCCAGCAAGTGACCCGTGCTCCATGCTGCAGAGGAAGGCGAAACCCCCCCAGGGCCTCTGCTAATCTGCCCTGGAGGAAAATTCCTTCCCGACCCCAAATATGGTGATCAGCTAAACCCTGAGCATGTGGGCAAGACTCACCAGCCAGACACCCAGGAAAGAATTCTTTGTAGTAACTCAGATCCCACCCTCTCTAGTGTCCCATCACAGGCCATTGGGAATATTTACCGCTAATAGTCAAAGATCAATTAATTGCCAAAATTAGGCTATCCCATCATACCATCCCTTCCATAAACTTATCAAGCTTAGTCTTGAAGCCAGATATGTCTTTTGCCTCCACTGCTCCCCTTGGAAGGCTATTCCAGAACTTCACCCCTCAGATGATTAGAAACCTTTGTCTAATTTCAAGTAAGGGATGGTCTAGAAATACTTAGTCCTGCCTTGTGTGCAGGGGACTGGACTAGATGGCCTATCAAAGTCCCTTCCAGTCCTACATTCCTCTGATTCTGTGTGGTCCAGGACACAAGGGATCCACTCTGAATCTGCATGGCTCAAGCCCCGTCTCCCTTACCATGCAGGTTTTAGAATGGTCAGTTAGCAGCAACACATTGCCCCAGCCACAAGCTCAACCCTGATGTGGAAGGATTATCTCTGGTGATGAGCGGGTGTTTGCTGCTCCGAGTTCACTGTATCCTTAGTTTCTTTGCTGAGACTATCAACACGGATACCGACTGTGGCGGTGGTTTTTGTGATGTGGAATCAAACTGATTTTCAGGTATCTAATAGGGTGTCATAAGGAGGAGGGAGAGAACTTGTTCACCTTAGCCTCTAAGGATAGAACCAGAAACAATGGGTTTAAACTGCAGCAAGGGAGGTCTAGGTTGGACATTAGGAAAAAGTTCCTAACTGTCAGGGTGGTTAAACACTGGAACAAATTGCCTAGGGAGGTTGTGGAATCTCCATCTCTGGAGATATTTAAGAGTAGGTTAGACATTTATCTATCAGGGATGGTCTAGACAGTATTTGGTCCTGCCATGCGGGCAGGGGACTGGACTCGATGACCTCTCAAGGTCCCTTCCAGTCCTATAATCTATGAATCCTATGAAACCATCAGCTCGCTTCTTCTAGCCACTGAACTTGTAATATTTGATTAGCAACGTACCTGTCAACCCTCTGGGACCCAGAGGCAGGACAATGATGCAAACAGAGGGTACACAAGAGAATTGTCAGCATGTGCCGTGCATACTATCGTGGAAGGAGCATTCTTGTGTGTGCTCAAAGACATATTTGGTTCTAAAATAAGGGGCAGCTGATGAATTTGTTCACTCCTGAATTTGAGCTGGTTGAGCTAGAGATGAAAGGCAAAACATCCAATAACCAATCCCAGGAGCTATCCATGTTTCCTCTTTCAAACACTCATCCTGGATCTTAACATCCTGTTTTGCTCGGCACGTTCTGTGCGAATTAGCATGTTAGTGAGATAATCCGTCCCTTATTGCTCGGTGAGGAGACATGACAAATCAGTTCTGGCTTATGTTCCTTATGAATGTGACTTCAAGGCTGCATTGGAGGATTTAGATATTGCTTTCTTTGAGTAAGATACAGCCATATCAGTTTGAACCACAAAAGGTTACAGCTCCCTCCAGGACCCAGTTAGACTCTTGGCGAACATTAGAGGGATGCGAGGATGACAGATGGCTAAAAGATGCCAATTAATTGTAAGTAAACAACATGTTTTGTTGTTTGATTTCGAGGGGGTGAGGGAGGCAATAGAAGAAGACAAAACACCAAGCATACAGATTAGTCTTCTCTTGATCTCCTCTGTAGATACATGATAAATTGTAGTGTCACTTTCACAGCGCTCTAGTTAAGAGTCACTTTTGGCTGCATTGTTTCACTCTGTCATTTTGAAGCAGCTTCAGACAGAAATTTGGCGTCCCTGGGTTTAGCACAACAATATATTTTTCTCCTTGAAATTTGTTAAAGGGGAGGAGGGTTGCAGCTGTTTTGTTAGAACAAATGGGAGGAAAAATGGATGCTCGATGGCTTAGTAAAGAATAACACGCCACTATCAGTATTAAGTTCATGAAGTCCACAAAGGACCTTGCCATGGCAATCATTTAACCCGGAAAATGTTCAGATATACACTGATAGATCCCAGAACAAAACCCTAAGATACTAGATACCAGGCCAGATCCTCAGCTGGTATAAACAGGCATAGATTTACTGAGGCCAATGAAGCTACACCAGTTGACACCATCTGAGGATCCAGATCACTAAACCTAAGTCCTGTTTACTACCAGATGTGCCACTTCAGACCTAAATTATGCAGCCAGGCTCTCCAGTTTCTGAGGCACAACTGTACTAACGTCTGCAGTGCACAGAGAATTATGTGGCAATATTAATTTTATTCTAAAAAGTTACCACACTGTGAAATACCCAGTCTGTTTGTCCTGTAGCAAAGCACACCACTCCTGCATTGCTTCTGCTGGCCCCCTCCTGGGGGACATGATGTTAGGAACTGTGCATGGTGGGGGAAGAATTCCTAAATCACATCAGACTGGCGTTCTGGATTATTGCTGGGCCACATTTTTCACACACAACTTTTTTCAGTGAAAAATGCTGATTCGGTTTCACTGAAACATTCTGCGAGTTTGTGTCCATTTCACCAAATTGTTTCGGTCAAAAAAAAAAATCTTAACAACAACAACAAAAAATCCTGATAAAATCCAAAACATTTCATTTTGACATTTTTGAAACAAAATGCTTCAAATTGTTTGGTTCAAAAAATTCTGTGTGATTCATGGTTTTCTTCAATTTCATGTAAAAAAATCAGAAATGTTAAAAAATGCTGAACATCTAAATTAAACGTTTCAATTGACCCAAAAATGTGGGGTTTTTTGATGTGTGTGTGGGTTGTACTTTTTGATTCACCAAAAGAAATTTTGGTTAAACCTGAAACAATTTTTTCCCTGTTTTTTTGTTTTTCCAGAATTGCCAGTGAACTGAGGAACCTGTTAGTCACCCAGCTCCACTCTGGATGTTCATAGAAGGGACCTTGAGAGGTGATCTAGTCTAGTCCCCTGCACTCAAGGTAGGAGTAAGTATATGTTAGCTTTGTCCTCCTACAAGCCTCTTCTATTCTCCACTAGACAGGTCTTCTGCTCTTCCAGCCTTCCGAGGGTCTAAACTGCAGTCTCTGGTGTGAGTAGACATACCCCCGCTAGCTTTACTTGTGCTTGCATAGCTAAAAATAGCAGGGACAATGTGGCAACACGGGGTTCAGCATGGGCTAGCAATGCGAAAATGCACCCAGGCCACCCTGTGTGCGTCTACATCTGCATCTACACTGCTGCGTCTACCCTGCTGTTTCTAGCTGTGCTAGCGTGGGTAAAACTAGCACCGATATGTCTACTTGCGCTGCGGTCCCTCCTCGGATTGCAGCACTGGAGTTTGGACGGGGCAGGTTTGCTCTCGTTCTTGCTGCTATTCTGAATTGTACACGATTTCCTCTTCGCTGCTTGTCTTTCAAGGTTATGTAGGCCCCATGAAGGGCCGAGTGGGAGGCTTGAATGTGATGCACTAAGCTAATGCCGGGATTCAGGAGACGGATGGTGTAATGGTGGAGGAAGGGTCTGTCTACGCTGCGATAAAAGAGCCGTGACATGGCTGCAGCTGGCCGGAGTCAGCTGACTTGGGCTCGGGCTGCGGGGCTATAAAATTGCAGTGAGGTGGGTCTCAGAGCCCGTGATAGGGTGGGTCTCAGAGCCCGGCCCACGGCCAAGCATGTACACTGCAGTTTTTAGTCCTGCGAGCCTCAGTGCCGTGGGTTTTTTTATCGCAATGTCGACCTACCCAAAGGTGGCTGGGCCGTACATTCTGGGCGGACTGAAGGAGGGGAGAGGAGGAGCGTATAATGACCAAGACCTGGGCAAGAGAGAAAGATGTGACAGGACGTAGCAGGCAACTGGATACGGCGGAATGACAGCACCCGGTCAAAGATGAGGCGAAGTTTGTGAGCCGGAGATGGGAATGAGAGCGGAGCTGTGCACATGACAATTGGTTCAATCATAGGTTTGTTGTATGTTACTTGGCTCGAGGCTATTGTAGTGCTGCAGGCAGCTACTGCATAGATATATAGAATGCCTTTGGGGTCTTGTATGGCTGCTCTTTTACTCAATCTCATCAAAAAGGAGTTGCTCAAAACCCTGCTCTCGTTCTCCACGTTCACAGGAGCCTCGTGTTCTTTTTCTTTGAGCACTTGGTGAGGGGAAAGCCGGGTCGCGCCACGTCCCTGGAAGAAAAGGAACACGCCGGAGGACAACAGTTCAGAAAATCTCTCTGAGCGTCGGGTCTCTTAATTTGAAACAGGTTGAGAAGCGAGTTCCCCGAGGCGGCTACACTGTATTTAAGAGGAGGGAAGAATTTAAAATGCAGGGCTAGAATGCGAGAGGCAAGGTGGGTGAGGTGATATCTTGTATTGGACCAACTTCTGTTGGTGAGAGGGACAAGCTTTCAAGCCACATAGAGCTCTTCTGCGGGTCATATCCTGGGTCATTTAACCACAACCCTGTATGGGGCACAGTGCAGAATGGCACCTCCCTGATCCTGCTGGTGGTATTATCTATTTATAATTTGTATTACAGTAGCCTGCCCCACCCCACCCCACTGAGCTCAGAGTCCCGTTGCGCTGGGTATTACACATCCACATAGAAATATATAATCCCTGCCCCAAAGAGCTTGCAATGTAAAGGACAAGATGGCCCAAAGGAGGGGTAGAAAGTTGGCCCAGTGGCCAGGGTGCTAGCCTACAATTTATTAGACCCAGGTTCTATTCCCTGCTCTGTTACATGCTTCTTATGTGTTCTTGGGCAAGTCACTTAGGGCTTGCATCTGAAGAAGCGAGGTTCTTACCCACAAAAACTTATGCTCCCAATACTTCTGTTAGTCTCAAAGGTGCCACAGGACCCTCTGTTGCTTTTTACAGATTCAGACTAACACGGCTACCCCTCTGATACTTCACTTAGGGCAGCGTTTCTCAATGACCGGACAGGTGCCGGTCCCTGAGATCTCCCTGACACAGTTTAGGAAGGAAGCAAGCCAGTATCGAAAAGCTTGAGAAACGCTGACTTAGGGTCCACATCTACACTGCAGCTGGGAGTTGTGACTCCCAGTGCTGGTTGACGTACACACACTAGCTCTTCCCAAGGTAGCATCTAGCAATGACTGTGTGTGGGTGCAAGGACATAGTGATGGCTTGGGCTAGCAGCCAGAACACAATCCCCACCTCCTCCCCAGGTATGCACCTGGCCACTCCCATGCTAGTGCTTGTATGTCTACCTGAGTTGGGAGTGACTCTTCCCAGCGTGTAGCCTTACTCGCTTGGTGCCTTGGTCGGCCATCTGCCCAGTGGGGATAACAGCCCTTCTCTGACTCACAGGGGTGCAGGGAGGATACGATTTCATAACACTTTGGACACTGCAGTTCCGGGGCCACGTAAGTACAGACTGTATATAAGTGTTTGGCAGGTGGAGAACTGAGCCCAGATAGACGATGGGACTCCCTTCAGATCACACAGCCTCTGTGCCCCAGCTGGGAACTGAACCCACATCTCCTGAGTCCCAATTCAATGCCTGCACCAAGGAGACCCTTCATCTCTCTAGGGAGGGGTTTCCTCTGCCCAAGGGGGCGCTCCATGAAGGACTGTGCTGGGTAAGGCAGGTCTTTAGGGAGCTCCGGGGGCGTGTGCACGCTGCAGGACCCGGAACAGCCTGCTCATCTCCACTCCATTCCTGGCCAGCTCTGTGGGTCAGTGTGGAGGGGGCATAGAGCAGGGCTGGGACTGCGCCTCCTCCCTGCCTTTCCCCACCCACTTGGTAATGATCTGTGCTCAGGGTGGGGGCCACACAGAGAGAGCAGTTCCTGCACTTCCCCCAAGCCCAGGAACTGCGCTTGTCCGTGGTCAGTGCACAGGTCAGGGGAGGATCTTTGCTCCCTACCAGCCCCCTCTTCTCCACAGCACGCAGGAGCCAGTCACAATCTGCACCATGATCCTTCAGAATATTCCAGCACGAACACAGGAAAAATCATGGGCTTCCTAGTCCCGGAAGGCCTGGGCTGTGTGTGGGGGCGTTCGGGATCCTCTCCCGCATGCTGCAAAGGGCAGCCTTCCCGAGACGGATAGAGAAGTGGGGCAAGGGCAGAAGACACTATAGGACAGCAGGGAGTTGAGCTGAACTTTGTTTATTTGACACATGTAGCTGCACCTGCTCTTAGTGCCCTCAGGGCCTGAAAATAAAGGGGTGATTACCCTGCATCCACTGGCCGGCTGCTTCGCATGCATGTGTCTGAGCAGGTTGAGATTTAATCCGGCTCGTCTGGAGGGTCTCTGTGCCCTGGACCAGACACTGGAGGAGTATCTGCTGGGGGACGGGCCACTGGTGCTGGCTTTATTTTGAACATACTGAAGCTTTTCAGTGAAAGGTCAGAGGTTAATTGTGTTAAACATTTGGAACTTGGCAACGAACGGTAGTAATGGAGCAAACATAAGGGACGAGCGTATGTTATAAAATACTCTGTAGCGATGCTGGCCTAGGAAGATTTACATAGAAAGCCAAGCATATGGCATGCTTTATCACTGTAATTATCTGTCAGGACATGTGCTGCCACCTAATTATACAGCCACATTTTGTCTTTTCCATTTGACGTCTTGTCGTGTTTCCCACAGAGACTTCATCGCAGATCTGGCCAAGCAGCAAGGAAATCATCACATTTCCTGTACAGTGGGAACATGGGAGGACCAAGGCACTTGGGTGCGGTCGGTATTGAGCAACTCCAAGGTAATGACGAGAGACAGGTAAGAACCTAGATGGGTGGATAGGACTTCCCTACAGAAACATTGTGTGGATTCTGTATTCATGCTGGTTGAAGAGCCCAGAAGAGAGCCTATGTAGGCCTTAAGTCCTGTGAACTCTAGCACATAGCCTGCATAGCTGGGGTGGGTGGTGGGGCGATGTCTGAGGAAGAAATGATGCATGGGGGGGTGGGGAATGATCCCTGGTTTGCTGGCATGTAGTGACCCACTCAGGGACTGAGCTTCATGCTGCACAGGGGCTGCACATCTCTGTGGCAGCTCTCCTAAAATCTGTCCTGACTCCTTGTGTGGTGGAACCAAACCTGTTCTTCTGCCAGTGCCCCCCTGTGTGCCAGCCAGCAGGCAGTATGGGACTTAAGAGTGCATAAGGTCCCATGCAAGTGCCCTGCAGCGGGGTGAGCTTCAGCCTGATGGTCACTTCTTCAACCTCCCCTTTGGAAAACTGCCTCAGTTGCTGCTTTCCCGCCCTCCCTTTCACAGAGCCGAGCTGCTGCAATAATTGTGCATCCCCTCCCCCTCCTGTGAAAAACGTATCAGCTCCTAAGGAGTGGGGGAGAGCTCTGCCTGCCATCTCTGCAGAGCAAACAAGCTATCTATCCCATAGCACATGCAGCACCTCTGACTGGCTGCCCTTCCCCAGGAGGTGGGAAAAGGAGGAAGGGCAGCCAATTGAAGGGGATTGCCTATAGACTAAGAGCTTTCCCTGTAGAAGCATCTGAAGACCCATTTTGTTGGCTGGTCAGAGGTACTGTTAGCCTGGTTTTACCACTATGGAATGAGATTTGGTGACTTGCTCATGGTAACACAGGGAGTCTATAGCAGAGCATTGACCCCAGGTACCCATCCAGTACCGTATGAAGAGCCTGATTAATCCCTGAGTTCATTCTCCTCAGACTGCAGATATGTTCCCTATGTGGCATGTTCTCATAGGGAGCCAGCTGAGATACCACCAGGAGGCCATACAAAGCGCCCCCCCCCCCGCTCTCCCCCCAAGGAGCACTGAGGAGCTTAGGTGCCACAGGAAGACCAACCCAAAGGGTCTAGACCTACAGCATCCTGCAATCCCACTTCTGATTGGCCCATGCTAACTATTTAACTCTGGATGGTGATTCAGGAAGTTATCTTGGCAGCCAGGCAGACTTCTGGCTTGCCGTGACTCCAGACCTCACCTTGCTTTCTGATCTCTGGCTCTGACCCCAGCCTGCCCCTTGCCTCCTGATTCCAGCTCTGGTCTCCAACCCTGGCCTGACTGACCCTGACTCTTGCATATTGATCCCAGCTCTAGCAATTATGCTGATCCCTGCTTGCTGACTACTGCCTCGTGGCTGCCCTTGACTGGTGGATGCCTGTGCAGCTGTGACTGCTAGGCCAGACTACCCACGCCCTGGTCCCTTTCCGTTCTAGAGCTAGCACCAGTCTAGTCTTACATATGTAAGAAGTTTTGTACAGCATTCTTACTGTTGGATTGCTATTGTAAAATGGCCATGCGGGGGGTGGGGGGGAGGGAATAGTGGAGAAATGAAATAAACAAGATCCAAATACCCTGTTGATTGCAAAGATTTGCTGATGGTGAGAGATTGTCTTCTAGGAAATGATCTGTAGCAGATCAGAGGCTTCTTTTTGTGGATGCTATGGACTGAAAGGTAGACAGGGATTCATTTCTCAAGGCCATAGATGGCGAGTTGTGTGGGCCCATGGTGCCTGGGCACCAGGAATAGTCCTGGCCTGGGCCTGGCTCCAGCAATGTTTGAGGCCGGGTCTCTTCCTCAGCCCCGCCTTCCGCCCCTGGGCGCTCCCCCACGCGTTCCCTGGGCATTTAAAACAGCCCAGGGCCCTCACCAACCACCAGCAGCACAGTGCAGCGGAGCTGAGCGGCTTCCTGCCTCCTCGCTCCATGTGGCTGCCAGCCACTCCCTGCGGCCCCTGGGCAGGGGGAGTCTACCCCCGCTGCTCCCGCCCCAAGCGCCCCAGCGGCCAATAGGAAGCTGCGGGGGCAGTGCCTGGGGGTAGCAGCATGTGGAGGCAGGGCCGGCTCTGGCTTTTTTGCCGCCCCAGGGCGCTGGGGCGGCAGGGGAGGGTGCTGGGGGAGGGCAGCCGGAGCCCTGGGGGGAGGGCGGAGTGCCCCGGCCAGGGCTCTGCTCTCCCCAGCCGGGGCTCCGCTCTCTCCGGCGGCCAGAGTGCCCAGGGGAGGGCGGAGTGCCTGGCCAGGGCTCCACTCTCCCGGGCGGCCAGAGTGCCGGGGGGAGGGCGGCGAGCCCCGGCCAGGGCTCCGCTCTCCCCGGCGGCCGGAGCTGGAGCGCCGCACCACACCGTCCCCCTCCAGGTGCCGCCCCAAGCACAAGCTTGGTAGGCTGGTGCCTGGAGCCGGCCCTGCGTGGAGGCCCCCCCAGTCTGCCCAGCCAAGGAGCCTCAGGTAAGCACCGTACCCTCCACCCCCAGCCCAGAGCCTACACCCAAACTCCGTCCCAGAGCTTGCACCCCTCCCCCCCTCCTCTGCCCCAGCCCGGTGCCTGTGCCCCAGACTTCCTCCCCCCACCCAAACTCCCTTCCAGAGCCGTAGGCAGGTGGGGGGGGGGGAGTTTGGGCATTCTGGGCACCACCAAAATTTCTACAAACCTGCTGTCCCTGTTCAAGGCACCTGTCCTAGAATGTTGTTATGGAACCGTGGCAATGAAGTTATAGTAAATTTACTAATGTAAACATGTAAGAGCTTGACTTTCAATGGAGCTTAGACTGATAGGTGCCCGAGTCACTTTGAAAATGGGACCTAGGCTCCTAAGTCACCTGAGCACTTTTGAATTTTTCCCCTTAGGTGTTCTTGCCGGTTTATCTTTCCAGTGTATCGAGTACTGGACTCTGACTCGGGAGACCAGAGTTCTATTCCTGGCTTGGTTACTGGGTGCCCATGGCAAGTCAGTGCCCCTCTCTGTGCCTCGGTTTCCCCATCTGTAAAACGGGGCTAATGATACTGACCTTCTTTGTAAAGTGCTTTGAGGTCTCCTGATGAGAAGTTCTATATGAAAGCTGGGTGTTATTATTATTATTATTTAACCAAAGCAGCCCTTTGACATTTTTGGACTGCTGTAATGAATTACAAATATCTTTGAAAGTAGCATATTTTCAGCGGCTGTTCAGCAACATACACAACACATGAAACAAAAAAGTCACAAGTGATGCACTCAAGTGCTGATTTGCCTCATATTTCTGAAAAACCCCATATATTCTTTGTTGCTATGAGACTCAGAAGTTTTGTCTAGATCCAGTCATTTTGTTCTCATGTCGTGGATAAAGATCTGAAAGAACAATACACCACTAATGGTATCCGCTTTCAATCCTGCTTCAAGAAAACTTTTGCCTCCCACACTTTTTAAACAAATAGATTTGTTTTCCTTTTGTTCCTTTTAATGGCGTAGGTAGATTTCTCCAATGGTTAAATCACTGTCCTCAGTAAAAATGGGTGTCTTATTTCCATAATGAAAGAATTCTTTACCAGGCAGCCACCCCTCAAAAATCAGAGCCAACAGTATTACACAGCTGGACTATTTGGGTAACTGTAGTTTTATATCCAATTTACCAAACTAATATAAGATAAAAGCAAAGGTCACGCCACAACACTGAGATTATAAATATGTCTGAGTTAGTGCCCTTCCTTGTATTGGGCTCTAGTTAAATTATTTCATTAGTCACCGCCTCCCTTCTTAATTGGTCACTTACTGTTTAAAGAGTAAGCCAAAGTATCTCATGTGCTGCATAATAGCTAAACGAGCTCTCCAATAAACACCAGCTGATATGCTTAAAGAGATGGATCTATGCTCCGGTCTCAACTGCGAGCCTGGGAAAACCATTAACTTAATGACGGCGTTTTTAATTCGATACACTGTGTTTAATGTGAAATGTATGTGAGTTGCAGAGGATTTGTTTGCCTACTTGCAGGGAATGGCTGTAATCCCAGTGGGTTTTCGGGGCTGGACTGTGACTGCTGCCGTTTCTTGGTGGGTGTCTGAGAGAGTAGGCAGGAGAATGCTGAGAATTCAGCCAAATTAAGTCCTGTAAACCGGCTCTTTGATTAGATTAGAACAAGCTTCGTTTATCCCTGTGTGCGTTAGATTTGGGCTGTTGTTAACTGAGGCCTGCAAGCATACATAAAGTTGCCATCCTGTACTAGCGCGTCTCAGGGTACCGTGTTGGTTGCCTGCTTCTCTGAGGTGAACCACAACATGACCCTCCTGCAGTTCCCTGGCTTGGCTACCAGGGTGTTTCAATGTGATTCGTTCAGACAACGTAGGTGGATCACACCACTAGCATTCCACAGCCATGTGGCTTTGCGGTTGATTAGGATTGTTGGGCCAATGCTCTTTCTTTCTTGTTAATTTCCCTAATACTCTGCTGATCTCCTCAGGTCAGTGCAAACGGAACAGCTGCGTGGAGGTGTGCAGATGGTCAGTCACCTATGGGGTTCCCACTCTTGATGACTGATCTGGGCTTCTTCCCAGCCTACGATGCAGAATGCTTGTAACAAACTGATGTCCACTGAGCCATGTATCCTTTTTTTTTTTTTTTTTTTTTTGTAGTTCAACTGTGCTGGGATCCTACTGGCTACAGCATGTCTGGGTGGCAAGGAGAGAGGTAAGAGCAGGGGCAAGAGGGGAATAGCCTTCGTGTGGCTCACGATGAAAGGCGATGGTAAAGGTCACAGTTAGTTATCCGAGTGTAACACTGATAGCCCTGGTCATCCGCAGACAGGAGCGAACCTGGGACCTCTGGAGCTAAATGCATGAGCCGCTACTGCATGAGCTAAAAGCCACAGGGCCCTTAGCTAAGGCTGTAGCAGACTCATTAACCTCTACGTGGTCTCGGTGCCGCTAGCGAGGACAGAGCACCCCACCCAGGAGGTGTGGGGGTTACACGAACACCCTATGCTTTGTGACCATTTGCAGACAGAACCTGAATCCAGATTTTGAAAATGGACCCTGACTAGGCTGAGGCAAATGCCCTGGACCCTAAATCCCTTGAAATTTGGGGATCTAAATCTAGCCCCTTGCCTCTAGAATCTGGTGTGGCCCAGTATGCTGATTCTGTCAGCGTACAAGGGGGATTTCTGGGGCAGCACGGAGCCCATAGAACAGCCCTACACTGCTTCCTGACCACTTGCAGTCCCTTACATAGAGTCACACTGGAGATGAGGTTGGGAGGGGCATCTTGGGGGAAGGAGTTGTGGCTGGAACACCCTGTGCTCTGGCTATTCTGGGACTCTGGAATGGTCCATAGGAAGCCATTGCAACAAAGCAATCCCTGAGGCTGCTCTAAGTTACACTGAGGACAGCTGTGGTCCCTGGCTGATTCCAGAATACAGGGGCTGCACAACCACTTGTGTACCCTTTCCACAAGCCTTGCTCAGAGCCCAGATCTAAAAACAATGTTTTATAACTTGAGCCTATCTCTAGTTACAGTATGCATCCCATAATGTTCCACACTGGAACATGTAATACTAGGGGCAGCACATAGGGCAGACCCAGAATTCATGAGCCCAGAGTTGTACTCCTGGCTTTGAAGCTGACTTGCTTGACCTTGGACAAATCTATCTCCCTGTGCCTCTGTTTAACCCATCTGTAAAATGGGCTTATGACCCTCACCTGCATTCCGTTCACAACTGACTCCATGCAACATTGCCAACCCCAAGTGTTCAACAAGCATTGTCGGGTCTCAAAATATAATGAGTGGCCTAACAATAATTTTGGAGGGTTTTTTTTTTTTTTTTTCCCAAGCTCTGTAACCAAGAGGGCTAGAAACTTTTTTTTTTTTAATGAAAACTGAGATTTTTTCCCATAATCACCTGTCTCCAGGAGTTGGGGCTTTTAAGAAAAACACCAAGTGTTGTAATAAAATTGAAAGTTGGCAACACAATGTGTGATCTTGTGCATGTCACTAACCCAGTGGCTCTCAATCTTTCCAGACTACTGTACCCCTTTCAGGAGTCTGACTTGTCTTGTGTACCCCCAAGTTTCACCTCACTTAAAAACTACTTGCTTACAAAGTCAGACATAAAAATACAAAAGTGTCACAGCACACTATTACTGAAAAATTGCTTCCTTTTTACCATCTAATTATAAAATAAATCAACGGGAATATATTGTACTTACATTTCAGTGTATCGTACATAGAGCAGTATAAACAAGTCATTGTATGAAATTTTAGTTTGTACTGACTTCATTAGTACTTTTTATGTAGCCTGTTGTAAAACTAGGCAAATATCTAGATGAGTTGACGTACCCCCTGGAAGACCTCCGTGTACCTTCAGGGTACCCCTGACACAGCCATTCTCTCTCTTAGCTTCTCCACCTGTAAACTGGAGAAAATGCCACTTGCCCATCTTTGTGTAATGTACTTGGAGATCTATACCACATAAGGGCTAAGTATTTTCACTAACTATTATTCTATACATATTTTTGGAGACTACACCTCACATATGTATGACTTAAGTTCTATCAGGGCTTTTTGCTTAACTTAAAGTTAAGGACATGCTTAAGTGCTTTCCTGAATCTGGGCCTTAAAGAGGAATATTTCAGACATTAGATTCTATTCTGTTTTTTCTCCTAATCTGTACAACAGGCAAAGGTTTTATGTTGTCTCTATTATCATTTGTGTTTTGCTATAACATTTTGCTATAACATTTTGTATAGTAGGCCAATTTAGTCTGGGTATTTTGTTGTTTGGCATTGCCCTGAATATAAAAATAATGCGCTTATAAAATCAAGTCTTTGTAAATGCTTTGTAAAACTGTTTTGTGCCCTAGCACTGAAGAGTTTCTTGAAATCCCGTCTTTCTTCTATTAGTGGGTAGAAGTTTTTTTTAAATAAGAATAATGCTTAATTGTTTCATCTGACCTGAATGAGAAATGAGAAACAGCAACCAAAGCTGAAATAAAGTCTCTTTTTAGGAGCTGAAAAGAAGATAGAAGTTAAAATATGCAAGTATGTTGTAGAGCAAGAAAAATGTGAGCTCTATCAAAATTAACTAGTGAGAGCTGTTCTTCATATCCACCATACAGCAATACAGCAGAGGTGATAAACTCCTATAGCTCCTAGCAAAAGGATATTTTATTTTGGCTAAGACTTGCACAAACTCGAACAATCACTCCAATGCAGTGTTTCTCACGGAGTGCGTTACTGCTCCCTAAGGGGCACAAAGGACTAGCCAGGGGCCCAAACAGACCTCTCAATTGTTCTCCAGTTTCAGCTTTCATTAAAAAAAATAAAATAAAGTATCTAGTTCTTTTGTTGCGAGGAAAACCTTCACAGCCTGAGGCCTGGTCCACACTTGGAAGGCTATGCTGGTGTTGCTACACTGGTGTACTGTCCCAGCAAAGCGCTCCTAGTGCGGCCGCAGCTCATTCTGGCAAAAGCCCTCCATAGTGGCATACTCCAGGATCATATGTGGTGGTCACCAGCTATGGTGGGTTCACAAGTCACATCTTGGCACACCCCTGACTCACGCAGCCATGCAAGAAAAACTTGTAGTGTAGCCTTGACCTGAGTTTGAAGAGAGCCTGAAACAATAGCTCTGAAGTTTGAACTTTCCCATGCCCTTCAATGGGTGCTAGCTCAGATTCCAGTAATATTGCTTTAAAGGTCAGCATTGTTCACCATTTCCCTGCTCACCAAAGAAAGGAGAGGAGGACTCACAGCTTGGAGATCTCCACCTGGGATGGGTGGGGCAAGGAAGATGTCTGAAATCAGATGTGTTGGGCCTTCAACAACATGTCGCAGGGTTGCAGAGCAGTGACTGTTTTTATTTTCCTGAATGCAGAGAGGGCTCAGCTTTCCAGCTGAAATCAACATTCGCTTAATGGGAGTTGAGTGACTATAAGTAAATTGAAGGGGGGGGGGCGCTGCCTCTTTAGGACTAGACTGTGTCATAGAGGCACTGCCCAGAGTCGGGGAGACTTGGAGGGAGGAGGATTGAAGAGATGCAGTCCCTCCCAAGCTCCCTGGTTTGCTGAGGAAGTGAGTGGGCTACACCACTAACCCCATTGACTTCAGTGGCTGTGGGATTGAGCCTTCACCCGTTTAAGAAGGGCTGCAGGCACTAAAGTCACCACTAAGGGCCTTACCCTTGCATAGATGTTCAGGGGCTTGGAGAGGAGGGTGCAGGGAGCCCACCTTTCCCTTGCATGCCCTAAGCAAAGACCAAGGATCCTTAATGTAGCTAGAGTTTACCCAGGGCCTGATCCTCTGCGTGGCAAGGAGAGGGCCCTTAGTGTGGTCCAGAAAAGGAGGAAAGCCCAATCCTGCCAGTGGGGATTGGGCCCAAAGTGATGGGGAAAAAAACAGGCAGCTCTCAGGGGAGAAAAGTGAATTTTTATTTTGCTCTTACCAGGGCTGACCCAAGCAGCCTGGCTGTTTATACATCCGCTGGGTTAAATGAGCATGATTATTAAGTGGAGATATTCCTGTGCTGCCTCTTAAAGAAAGCAATTACTGTATCTATGGGCAGTATATTAGCTGACACCATTTAATTAAAGCCTAATTTATCTGTGAATGAAAATATTTAAAATTGCTGTGCAGTACTTTATTTCATTCAATTACTGCGAATCACTGTCCATTTCCTCCGTTGGCACGGTGGCTGCGTGGCAGAAGAACCGCTGCTCTGTAATGTTCAGGGCCATGTGAGTCAGACCCAAGACTCACAACCTCTACATGGCTCCATCTTACAGAATGTCTGGGTTTGGGGGCTGGAGGGACAGTTAAGTCTTTCTACTCAAAGCAACTTGTATGGTGAGCTAGCGGGTTTTCTCAAACTGTGGGCCAGATTTTTCAAAAGAGCTGGGCCCTCACAATTAGGAACAGATTTTTTGTTTTTGTTTTTTAAACTCCCAAAAGAAGTAGCTAACCCAAAAGATTGGGTTCCGAGCTAAGGCCTTGTCTACACTACAGAGTTGTGTCGACAAAAGTTATGTTGTCACTCAAAAAGCAATAAAATAAAAATCAGTATTGCATGTTCACAATCGCTTCCTCTGTCGGCAGAGCGCGTCCACAGTTGGGGCACTATCATCGACAGTGTGAGCAATTCACTCTGGGTACCTATTTCACAGTGCAGCTGGACACCCTCTGCCGCTAGGTCTTGTGGGAAAGCAGAGCGGATTGCAGAGCATCTTGGGACCGGACTCAATGTCCCATGATGCATTGTTTTCCGTCCCAGTATTCCATGGGCTTGTGGCTTTCTTCCACAGCATTTTTGAATGGCCTTTGTTTGCTGTGCACCCCATTGTCTTTGAGAAGGGATGGATCCAGCACTGCTCTCCTATGCTCTGATAACTGTCATTAACACATCGCGAATGACAGTGCAGTTAATCATGACATTCCTAGCTGAACAAGACTCCCAGTTGCCTGACATTGTGTGTAATACGGATAGAAGCAACTTTAGATTTCTTTTGGCATTCACAGATCAGCTGCACATGTTGTACCATCGCTTTTGGGCTCGGAAAACAAGCATTGAATGGTGGGATCGTATCGTCATGCAGGTGTGGGATGACGAGCCGTGGCTACAGAACTTTTGCATGTGGAAAGCCACCTTCTTGGAACTGTGTGCGGCGCTCGCCCCAGCACTTTTGCGCAAGGACACCAGAATGAGAGCTGCCCTATCGGTAGAGAAGCATGTGGTAATTGCAGTGTGGAAGCTGGCGACTCCAGACTGCTGCTGGTCGGTCGCAAATCAGCTTGGAGTCGGGAAGTCGACTGTTGGGGCTGCGTTAATGCAAGTGTGCAGGGCAATTAATCGCATCCTGTTATGAAGGACCATGACTCGGAAATGTGCGTGAAATAGTGGAAGGTTTTGCAGAAATGGGTTTCCCTAACTGTGGAGGGGCGATAGTTGGCACACACATTCCAATTTTGGCACCAGACCACCTTGCAATGGAGTACATCAATAGGAAGGGGTATTCCTCCAGGGCGTTGCAGGTGCTTGTGGATCACCATGGGAGTTTCACTGACATCAACATGGGGTGGTCAGGGAAGCTGCACGATGCAGGCATCTTCAGGAACATAGGGCTGTATAGAAAGCTCCAAGAAGAGACTTTCTTTCCAGACCAAAAGATTACAGTGGAGGTAG
This sequence comes from Malaclemys terrapin pileata, assembly GCF_027887155.1. Classification (NCBI taxonomy): domain Eukaryota; kingdom Metazoa; phylum Chordata; order Testudines; family Emydidae; genus Malaclemys; species Malaclemys terrapin. The sequence goes on along the minus strand of NC_071508.1, from coordinate 143,563,297 downwards.
TTGAAATGCCCATAGTGATCCTGGGAGACCTCGCGTACCCCTTACAGCCATGGCTCATGAAACCTTATGCAGGAAACCTGGATAGATGTAAGCAGCAGTTCAACAACAGGCTGATGACCATAGAATGTGCCTTTGGCAGATTAAAGACATGCTGGTGATGCCTCTATGGAAGGTTAGGCCTCAGTGAGGATAATATCCCAATGGTCATAGCCGCGTGTTGTATGTTGCATAATATTTGTGAAGCTAAGGGTGAAAGGTTTGCTCAGGGGTGGAGTGCTGAGGCAGACCATCTGGCAGCTGATTTTGAGCAGCCAGATACCAGGGCGATCAGAGGGGCCCAGAGGGAAGCAATTCAAATCAAGGAGGCTTTGAGGTAACACTATGAAAATGAACGCCAGTAACATATATATCTGTGATTGATACTGCAATGTTCCATTACATCTAGTTTTCCTCGGAAGCGATTGTGAAATTTGGGGCTTTAAATTCCAGTAAGCAAATGATTCAACGGCCTGTGTATGTCTTGGTAGTGCCTGCTGTCTCAATTTGTAGGACACAAATAAAGATTAGTTACCATTCAAAAACTTTGCTTTTATTGCACAAAAAACAACACACACTCACACACAAATACACTTGGTGGGAAGGGAGGTACCAGGGAAGGGCTGACTTTCAGAGCTGTGTGTAGGTCCAGCTATCATTTTGAAAGTTGTCCGAGGGGGTGGAGTGAATGGGAAACTGAGAAGTACTGGAAGGTGGAAAGGACTGTGCGGATGGAGTTTTGGGGGGACATGGAAAAGAGTTCTGAATGTGCTGCATGGGAAGGTGGGCACACACAGGTGCCAACTTATCTCGGCGGTGGGGGGTTCTCATGCCTCCCAGCCCCGCCCCGACTCCACCCCTGCCCCACCCTCATTCCAACCCCTTCCCCAAAGTCCCCCCCCTCCATGCCCCTATTGGACCCCTCCCCAAATCCCTGCCCCAGCCCCACCTCCTCCCCTGAGCCAGGGGGAGAAGCAGGACACGGCGGCACGCTCAGGGGAGGAGGAGGAGGTGGAGCAGAGGTGGAGGTGAGCTGGGGTGAGGGAGGCGGGGCAGGGAGCTGCCGGTGAGTGCAGAGCACCTACCAATTTTTCCCCGTGGGTGCTCCAGCCCCAGAGCACTCACGGAGTCAGTGCCTATGCGGGCATGCATCTGCTCAGTCTGCAGCATTATTATGGACTTCAGCATCTGCGTTTGCCCCTCTATGACTTGAATCATCTGCACAGTAGCATCCTTCATGAAGTCCTGATTTTCTTTTCTGTCCTGTCTTTTGGTTTCCCTCCACTCCCTGTGTTCCCTTTTCTCTGCATTGGAGCACTGAAGGACCTCCCGGAACATGTCTTCTTTGCTCCATCTGGGGCGCTTTCTTATCTGGCGGAGATGCTCTGTCAGTGTGCGTGGGGTGTGCCTCAAACCGCATCTGCAGAAGCCCAAGAAACAATGCACAGAAGCAGGATTGTTAAGTTCATGTGCAGCATTGAAACATTTCAGTAAAATACACCTCTGGTAACTTTACAATCACTTTCTCACTGACCCTTGGCAAGCGCACATCTCGGCGAACACCCAAAGCGTGGTGAGTGTTGGCTGGTGGGGGCAGGGCCGACGAGAGGGGGGGGAAGCCGGTACAAATTACCGGGGCCCAGTGGTCCAGAAGGCGGCCGGGGCCCAGCTTCGTTGGCCCTGTTTAGCCGGTCCGCCCTTGCTGGGGGGCTTGAAAATTTTTTTTCACTGGGGCCCGAAGCCGCTCTTGGCGGCCCTGGGTGAGGGTGGAGGGCACTCTACATGGGGAAAAGAGCATTCTGGAAGGGTTGCGGTGCAGAGGACTAAGGAAAGCAATTCTAAATTCTCCCACACTTTTTCACAGGTGGGGGTCATTGTAGCAGATATCTCCCTCCTGAGGGTAAGCAGGGAGCAAGGGCACATCTACTACACCCGGTCCCTATGCTGCTCGCCTGTTTGCCACTTTGGTTCCTGCACAAGTGGCTGCTGAATGGCATGGAAAAGTTTCCTACTATGGGAGAAGGAACAAAGCAGCTCCGCCAAGCAACCTTCAGCAGAGGATTGCCCAATACCTCCAGGAACGTTTCCTAGAGATCTCGATGGAGGATTCCTGTGCGATCTTGGCATGCATCAACACCCTCTTCTGCCATATTATTAGCTGCACAGGGAAACGTCCCACTCACAGAAACACAGCCAACCTTGTACATTTCTATACCCTGAACCCACCTCCGCACTACACAAACCACAGCCATTTACCAGGCATCTCCTCTCCTGCTTCTTGCTCTCTGGAGAGCAACTGCTGAGACGGGCTAGAGCCCTCTGCAGTGGAGAACGGTTCCTGGCTGCCTGCCCCACTGGACGACACTGCCGGGAGTGCCACAAAGATGTCTAATTCCATCTCTTCCTCTTCATCAATGACTTCATCCTTCAGGTTTGGTCCTCTTTCTGCCGCCTCCAGGCCCTCCAAAGAAACCCCGGGGCTCTTGGCAATGGAGGTGAGATCGCTGCCGAGGATGGCATCCAGCTCCTTATAGAACTGGCAGGCCACAGGTCTTAGGTGAAGCACCTGAGTGACGGTGTGACTTTCTTGCGTTATGGTATGCCTGCCTCAGCTCCTTTATCTTTGCTCTGCACTGCAGCATGTCCCAATCATAGCCCTTTTCGTACCAGCCTCGAGAAATCTGCCCGTAGGTATCCCAGTTCCTACGGCTGAAGCACAGCTGGGACCGCACAGCCTCCTCTCCCCATATACTGAGCAGATCCAACAGCTCTGCAGTGGTCCAAGCGGGAGAGCGTTTGGTGTGATAACCCGCCATGGTTACCTGGGAAGATGTGATGAGACCCCTCCACCCGAGCAAACAGGAAATGGAATTTCAAAAATTCCTGGCGCTTTAAAGTGGGAGGAGCGGATGGTTGTTTGCCTGGCTGCAGGGCAGTGTAGTTCAAAGTGTTGACCAGAGCGGTCAGGATGGGCACTGTGGGACACCTTCTAGAGGCCAATTAAAAGGATAAAATCAAGCGTGATGTCGACACTCGCACTTTGTCGACAAAACTTTTGCGCAAAAAACCCTATGTCTCTCGTTGAGGTGGTTTTATTTTGTCGCCAAAACAGGGCATTTTTGCCACCAAAAGTCACATTGTAGTGTGAAAACATCCACTGTTTTGTCGACAAAAGCTGCCTTTTGTCAACAAAACTCTGTAGGGTAGACAAGGCCTCGGGATCACAATGAGAGCTGCTGGGTGTTGAGCACTCTCGAAAATCTGGCTTTTATTTAAATGCCTAAATGGGAGGTGAGTTCTTTGGAAAATCTGGTCCCAAGTGTGGGTGCTGAGCCTTTGAAAATCTGCTCCATATTAATGTAGGATCAACAGCACCAAAAGTATATAACTAAGGGTACGTCTATACTTACCGGCCTGTTCGGTGGCCAGCAATCGATCTTCTGGGATCGATTTATCGCGTCTTGTCTAGACTCGATAAATCGATCCCGAAGTGCTCGCCGTCGACGCCGGTAATCCTGCTCCGCGAGAGGAGTAGGTGGAATCGATGGGGGAGCCTGCCTGCTGCATGTGGACCCACGGTAAGTACCTTTAAGTTCAAACTAAGATACTTCGACTTCAGCTACGTTATTCACGTAGCTGAAGTTGCGTATCTTAGTTCGAACTGGAGGCTTAGTGTGGACCAGGCCTTAAAGGAGTTAGGACACTTAAAAGAATACCATTTCCATGAACCGAACCAAACTATGCAGAATTCAGAAACAAAATGAAACATAAAGGAGCATGGGATGAAATCCCGGCCCCATTGAAGTCCCTGGCTACCTTACCATTGACTTCAGTGACCTGTAGTGTCTGATGAGGTAATTCAAGAGTTAAACAGAACAGCTGATTGCAGCCAAAGATAAAATACAGCAGAAAACTGCCCTGCTAATAAAGTTACATTTTGCAAGTAAGTTTATGTTCAAAAGAATTCCCAGTATTTTGAGCAACAGAAGCTAAACAACTCAAGGAATTGTGGTTAGAGATGCCAGCTTGGAATAAATTTGGGCAGAAAGAACAGTCACTGCTAGCCAAGGATAGATAATTTACTGACTGTGCTGCTAAACAGTCTCAAGAAATATGTCTGATTTATGTGCGTGTGTGTGTGAGACCAATGGACCAGGAAAAAGGCTTTAAACAAATAAAATAAAACAAAATAGTCATGGCTTTGGTCAGATACTCTCTGGGTGTATGTTGGAGTTCTTCATCTCCTTTGTCCATTAGAAAACAATTGCAGGATGGAATGTGGGAAGGTAGAACATGATGGACATGTCTATACTGCAACGTAAGCCCAGGGTTTGTAGCACTTGAGTTAGCAGACCCTGAGTGTGTTACCAAGGGCATGAGTATCTATACTCATTTGCAACCCCAGGTTAGGAATTGTTGAACCCTGGGTCCTAATCTGGGTCTCTAGCATCTACACTGCATTATGAGGGCCTGAATCCAGCCACCCACACCCCAGACTTCCTAGCACCCCTCCCAAAGTGTGGCCTTTCTAGCCCTTTGTTCATGGTGCAATGTGGGAAAACCTGACTGTCCACCACACTTGACTGTTCAGAGGACAAATGGGACTGAGGGATACTTTTAGCTGAGTCCCAGAGCACGAATAGGTGCCAGATGACCATGGCATGGAGGGTAGCCTCACGGGACTCATGAGTACGAGTCCATTGAGGTTGTGTCTATGCTGCAAAGCAATAGGGCTTGAACCTTGGGTCCTGGCTTGACTCAGGCTCAGACCCTCCATCCCTGTGAGATCTGGGGATCCTGGGTCTGAGCCCTGGGTTAGCGTGATTGGTGTGTAGATGGAAGGGGGGTTAGGCTTGAGCCTGCGTTTGAACCCTGGGCTTACATTGCAGTGTAGACATACCCGATGTTGACTGACATGATGCAAAATCCTCAGGAATTTTAAGCAAGCCCTTATTTTTAAAAAGATAATTTTGTAAATTGCTTTAAAAAAAAAATTCTAGCCTGATCTTCTGTTTGAACCAGGGGAGCTGGGAGAGAAGACGCTAAATAGTTGGATGCCGTTATCAGGTTATGTTACCTTCAAGAAGCAGCTAGTTATTCATCACCTGCCATTTGGATAGGTGCCCTACGCTTGAGTTCTGATCTTGGCATGCTTCAAGGCAGTAGGGTAGGAATCCGTTCAAAGGCTTTCTCTATAAGTTTTTGGCTACAAGCAGAGTTTGATGATGTGTCCTAATGATACAAAGCTGGTGAACATTGTCCTGTTTACAGAGAGTTGAACTTATAGGAAGCAGAACAAAGGATTTTAGGGCTTTTGAAACATGAGAGTCTGTTTAAATGAATGTTAAAGGAACTGAGCTCTTGACAGAATAACATTTTTGTTCCTCAAACCAAAAGACACACAGCAGCCCAGTAAAGCCCCTTTAAATATATGAAACTTATTAAAAATAAACTCCCCATGTTGCAAAATGCAATACACCCTGAACCGATCTGCTCAGAGAGAGCATACCGGGCCATTCCCTCCGCTGGTGTAAACGGGCAGAGCTCTGTTGGAACTATTTCACCTGAGGATCTGGGCTGCAGTTTCAAACCAAATGATCTTTCAGTAAACAGCAGAGACCTACTAAAAAGATGGAGTTTTGGAGCAACAAAGTTCTCCTGTGGTATTGGCATCTCCTTGCACCTTGGAATTGGGAAGGGAGCAGGTGGGAGGAGGGACATGCAAGGAAGAAGAGTTTGCCCTGCTTTGGCAAAAGATATTATCCTCTCGCTTTTTTATGTGTTTTCCTGCAATACAGATAAGCAGTTGCTGCTCGTTTTCCAACATTTTGAAACATTCACGCTGCACAGCACAAGGGGGAGAAAAGTGTTGGCCTTTTTAGTGAGCTGACAGTTTTCTCTTCGGGCAACATAATAGTGTAGGCCCCAGATCCTGTGCTTAATTTTAAGCACACCCTTAAGTCCCATTGACTTCAATAGAGTCTCAGGATTAGAAGGAACCTTAGGAGGTCATCTAGTCCAACCCCCTGACAGATTTTTGCCCTAGATCCCTAAAAGGCCCCATCAAGGATTGAACTTACAACGCTGGCTTTACCAGGCTAATGCTCAAACCACTGAGCTATCCCTCCCCCAGCTTAAATACTGTTCTGAATAGAGATAGGCTTAAGCATATGCTTAAGGTTGGGCACGCTTTTAAATGCTTTGTTGATTTGGGACCCTTTTTTGTCCATTTCCCCTTGGCCAGACCCTTCAGACTATTTATTTGAGACATTTCATTCATTGCCAATACAGGCAATATTACTACAAACATAGAATCATAGGACAAGAAAGGACCTCCAGAGGTCATCTAGTCCAGTCCTCTGCACTCATGGAAAGACTAAGTATTATCTAGACTGTCCCTGACAGGTGTTTGTCCAACCTGCGCTTAAAAATCCCCAAAGTGGAGATTCCACAACCTCCCTAGGCAATTTATTCCAGTGTTTAACCACCCTGACAGTTAGGAAGTTTTTCCTAATGTCCAACCTAAACCTTCCTTACTGCAATTTAAGCCCATTGCATCTTGTCCTATCCTCAGAGGTTAAGAAGAACAATTTTTCCCCTCCTCCTTGTAACAACATTTTATGTATTTGAAAAGTGTTATCATGGCCTCTCTGTCTTCTCTTCTCCAGACTAAATAAACCCAATTTTTTCAATCTTCCCTCATAGGTCATGTTTTCTAGACCTTTAATCATTTTTGTTGCTCTTCTCTGGACTCTCTCCAATTTGTCCACATCTTTCCTGAAATGTGGCACCCAGAACTGGACACAATACTCCAGCTTGTGGCACCTTAGAGACTAACAAATTTATTAGAGCATTGGTGCCACAAGTACTCCTGTTCTTCTTTTTGCGGATACAGACTAACACGGCTGTTACTCTGAATACTCCAGCTGTGGCCTAATCAGAGCGGAGTAGAGCAGAAGAATTACTTCTCATGTCTTGCTTACAATACTGCTGCTAATACATCCCAGAATGGTGTTTGCTTTTTTTGCAACAATGTTACACTGTTGACTCATATTTAGCTTGTGATTCACTATGACCCCCAGATCCCTTTCCGCAGTACTCCTTCCTAGGCAGTCATTTCCCGTTTTGTAGATGTGCAACTGATTGTGCTTTCCTAAGTGGAGTACTTTGCATTTGTCCTTATTGAATTTCATCCTATTTACTTAAGACCATTTCTCCAGTTTGTCCAGCTCATTTTGAATTTTAATTCTATCCTCCAAAGCACTTGCAACCCCTCCCAGCTTGGTATCGTCTGCAAACTTTATAAGTGTACTCTCCATGCCATTATCTAAATCACTGACATAGTTTCCTATACCCAAAAGCTCCCATTCCCATTGGTATCAATGGGAAGTCCATGGACAGATCTAGGACATTTTTATAGTAATAATCATAAAATAGCACATTTCTTCCCCAGCACTCCAAGCATTGTCCAAAGGTGGGCTAGCACTATTATCCCCATTTTAGTGAAGGACAAACTGAGGCACACTAAGGTGAAGTGGCTAGTCCAAGGGCACACAGCTAGTTAGAGCTGGGAACAGAACCAGCTGGATGTCCTCTCCATTGCACCATGCTGTCTCTCATGATGGCATAGCAGCATTGAAAGATGTGAGTGGAGGGGAGGCCAGTTAGGTGGTAGGTGGCTTTAGGGCTTGTCTGCAATTGAAAGTTAATTCGGATTAAGGTAGAGTGTGAATTCCTGAGTAACTCCATGTGTAGATACACGTATTCTGGAATAAGAGGCCTTGTTCCTCTTTAGTTTAATCCGCTTTGTGGATTAAGTGGATTAAGCTAAGCAGGAACAAAGACACTTTATTCCAACATAAAATTGTCCACACATAGCTATTCAGTAATAACTCCAGGTGTAGCCAGCTGTCATATATCCTGATGTATATCTGAGAGTTGGACAGCAGACTTTAATGTCAGAAACATTGTGGTTCTGATCAAGGAATAAATAAACCCCTGTGGGTTTTCATGCAAAGTTAATTCTACTTTCTTTCTAGGTTAGCCAGCATTGTTCCCTTGTATGCAGTATTACAGTTTATTATTCATCATGACAGAACAAAAGGAAGGGGTAACAGAGACACATGCATCCACAATCCTGTCAGCTATTCAGTGTGATGCAGAATGAGGACACTAGATTAATCTCAGACCTACATTGTAGATCTCGCTTATCCAGCAGAGATCTCTACAACTTTACTTCTTTTACTGGATTATGAACCTATTGTAGTAAAGTGCTTCTGACAGGTGCCAAAAGATTGTAATAGATAAAAAACAACCTGCTGCCTCTCCCCACATACTCTGTTAATAGAGCTGGTGAAAAAAATACAGTTTGACTTCCGTGGACAAAATGTCAAATGAAATTATCTCATTCAAGAAATTTTGCTGAAAATGCGGATGGAAAAAATTCAAAACAAACTGGAAAATTTTCATTTCATTCTGAAATTTTTGTTTCGGTTTCCAAACCAAAATTTCAAATCAAAAGAAGATGAAATAAACATGGAGAATTTCATCAAAATTTCATTGTCTTTATGGAACATTTAAATGTTGATGAAACTGCAAAAAATGGTAACCAACTCTAGCTGTTAGAGGTTGCCCAGGTGGTTTTGTTGATTCACACAGATATGCTTAATATATGGAGATATACCTATCTCATAGAGCTGGAAGGGACCCTGAAAGATCATTGAGTCTAGCTCCCTGCCTTCACTAGCAGGACCAAGTACTGATTTTGCCCCAGATCCCTAAGTGGCCCCCTCAAGGATTGAACTCTCTACTCTGTGTTTAGGAGGCCAATGCTCATACCATTGAACTATCCCCTCCACAACTGAATGGGCTCACCACAGGGGTCAAAGAGGTGAAATGTTATGGCCTGTGTTTTCCAGGAGGTCAGACTAGGTGATTAATGGTCCCTTCTGGCCTTAATCACAGAGGGAAAATATCCTTTAAAACAGATGTGATGCTAAATATAATTATATGCTGTTGCGTATAGTGCGATGCAGAAGAAAACAGTGGCATTTCACATTTTGGCTGTTTGTTACCCACTTTGATCGCTTATCTCGCACATTGACAGATTGGAAGGTTTACAGATAAGATTGTAATGTTACTATGTTTCTGAGTCTTCCTTCTTGTCACGAATTTTTTCTCTCTCTCTCTGTTTCTAACCTGGCTGCAAATCTGATGAAAATACATATGCACCAGTCATTTGAAATATTATGAATATTGTCTAGTCAGTTTTATTTCCTTGTGGAATTTTCTAACAACACTGACTGCTCTCAGCTTCTTTAATTTATCTCTGCCTTGTATTCCCTGTGTGATCCTGCTCAAGATTTGTTCTAGCGATCAGTTCTGCTCTAACCTTTCATACTACTTCCTTGCAAGATTCATTTTTGTAGCCATAGGAATGTCATATACATTGTCCAGTGCATCTGTATTCCAAATAGATACGTATACAATAATTGCTGTATGATACTATTTACTTGTTGTAATCAGCAAAGACGGAGCTATTTTATTAAAGCAGGTCCCTGAACACTAAAATTCCTAATTCAGAAAAGACTTCCCAGAAATGTACAACTTTTTTTTATTGAGGAAAATAATGTAACGCCCATGTCGGGCTCTCAGTCACAATGTATTAGTATTGTATAGATGCTAATGGAATGCAGCCTACTACCCAATGCATTGTGGATTACGGTACGATAAACTCCATGTACGCAAGAAAGCTTCACAAAGCCGAAATGGGCTTTAGCAGCCCTTGAGTGCTAGTTACTAATGTAAAGAAAGATTTTATTATAGCTAGTTGTCATGCACATTATTATCTTTCAAACCTCCTGAGTCTGCATGGCTAAACACCCACAGAGGCAGAATTACTCACTATCTCCTGAGGAGAGAGACATAATTATTTAAAAGTTGCTGCTTCCCACCCATTAACTCGGGAGGCCTGATCCTGCAGACTCTTCGTCACACAAGCTGTCCCATGTGGGCATGTAACTCTTTGAAAAATCAGATCCTGGGGTTTTGAGCTTTCCATTTCAACTTATAGGTGGAGTTTCGCCTACAGCTATTATATTGTCATAGAAACATCAAAATAAGAATTGTAAATAATAAAGTCTTAGGTATCTGTGATCCTCAGTTCTGCAGGGCCTGCTCCTGTTCCCATTGGCGTGTTCGCACTGAGTCTAGTGGGAGGAGAAGCTCTCCCCCGCCCTCCCTCTCTTTCTGAGAAGATTCTCTAGTGTCCAGGGTCTGGGCAAGGGCTGTAGTGGGTTTCCTTGCTGAGAAAGAGCTGGGGAAGGAACCCAGGAGGAGGCCGTACAAAAGGTGTCTGAGAAGATCTAGGAGACAGGCAAATAAGCCAGGATAGATAGTTGCCCAGATGGGAGGGTGAAGCAGCACTTGAGGCTGGAGCGGATGGCCTCTTCATTGTGTAGGGCCCCAAGACTGAAGCCTGTGGTTGAGTGAGGGGTGCACAACACCTCAGCTGTGCCACAATGGACTATTGGGAGCCCTGGTGCCAAAGGGGAGAAGGTTGAGGCCACACAGACCTAGCGAGAGCCTGGGGGAAAGCAAAGGGCGATTCGTGGATGCCTCGCACCAAGAGGTGAAGGCTGTTTTTTCACTTATCCCAAGCTATGTAAGAATGAGGGGGAGCCGAGGCATAGCACATCCAGACGACAAGAGGGAGTTTGCAGATCAGTGGGAAACTGAGGCAGTGACTACATGTGTGATGTCAGAGAGGTAAGTTTCTCTTAACCTGCCCCTGGGGATGTTTCTTCCACAGCCCAGAATGTTTGTGCTATGGTAAAAATCCCATTTATCCAGGGTCGAATGACTCACATCCATGCCCCCTCGAGGGCACCCTGGGAACATGATGTGGAAATCTTCTCACCCCATAAACCTGCTGGCTAGCTACAGTGCCAAGAAAATTTTCCCTGCTGTTGTGGGGGAGGAGGTCCTGGTAACAATCCTTCATCCTGGGGGACTCCGGGCAGCCGAAACAATTTGAGAATGAGAATCACTAATGGTGCTCTGCTCAGAAAAACACATGCATTTATGCAAGCCAGGGGAGCTCTCTGAATGACAGGAGATGCTGACCCCCACAGGTCTCTTCTACCTAAAGGAAGGAAAAGTTTAAAATAAGAATTTGGACCAGTGCACAATGCTGAATCTCTTTATTCCTAAGAAGCAGGCGACTAGCACCAGGGGCTCTCAGTGTCTATTGCTGCTCAGTGAGGCCTACCAGTTGCCATGACAATAGGGGCCATGATCATGCCATCTACTCCAAAAGCGTATCTTCTCTCTCATCTCCTTCCAATTGCCTGTCCTGGGGACAGAGAAGTACTACACAATCAGCTCCTCAAAGATAGCCATAAGAGGTCCAGGGGACCTGACTTTGCCACAGGTGGGCCCAATCCAACTCATATGACAGTCAGTGGAATGATTCCCATTGACTTCAACCTCCACTGACCACTTGTACCAGAGTTCGTGGGTTTGGGGTGCAGCACTCAACTGAGTGATGTCTAGTCTATTCAGAGAACTGCTTTGATGGTTTGCCTGTGGTTGACTGGACAGCCTGTCTAAAGCCTTGCTCTCTCCTTCTCCTCCCTTCCCCTCTCCTTGAATACGCCATGTCCTAGCTGGGTGGGGTTTCAAAAAACCTGATGCCAACACATTCACCATATTTCGTGGCACTCCCGTTCCTGCTGTGCTGCATGACTGGAGTCAAGTCCAGGAATTGGACTGGGAAACAGAAGGACCTTGGAGAAAACCAGTTCATTGTAAGGACTCAGTCCAACCAGGCTGCTTCTCTCCTGCAAGTTTCATGCAGCCTTTGGCATGCTGTCTTTAATTGCCACCTGGCTTCCTCCATTCGTGCCACTGGTGAGTTGTCCAGCCTCCATTTCTTACAGCAGGTGTAAAAAAGGAGGTGCCTCCCTGAGCTAGAGCTGTTGGTGGAGTGGATGGGGAGGGTGCAGTACAGATGTGCAGCACTCATTAGCCTGTTTATCAAATCCCAGGGCTGTGTATGCAGAGAAAATCCATGAGTGACTGCACTGGGTTCTGGCTCAGTTCTCGGCCTCACTAGGCATTCATACAACACACCCCCTGTTGCACCTATAGAAAAGTGTCAGAAAGCACCGCTAGGGACCCGTACAGTGTCCTTTGTAAATTTGCTCCTAGTGACTTCAATAGGTGTTTTGACGGAATAAAGATTATAGGTCCTTGTGGTCACTCCAATTAAGGCACCTTCCCTATGGTGATTGGTCTAAACAACAGAGTTTTGAGAAATGCAACCCCCCATTTACTGATAAAGAAGCAAGATCTTTTGGCTATGTATTTTTATAGTGGCACCCGTTTTTTTCATAGTGTGCAAATGGACTTTTTCTATAACATCTGGCATCAGCACGGGGGTCTTGACCAAGTTGCATTAGGCTTGATATTCCTTGGTGCAGTTTAACTGTGTATTTCTGGCATATGAGTGTGTGAGTGTGAGGCCTGCCATAAGGCTATGCTGTATGAGTGACTGTTTTTTTTTCCAATCCGATAACTACTATCCCTTATTTACAGGGCATAATAGCCCTATTCTCTCCCTCTTTAGAATATCATTTTAATTGGACTGAAACAGAGGCCTTTATTATCAAAAGAAATAGCTCGCAACCAAGGCGGCACTAATTATTTCACTACAGAGTCTAGAATAATTTAATCACTGTGTTCAGATTATAAAGCCAGTATTATTAATAGAAAGGGACACTCATGGCCTGTTTAGCCTCTAAAACTTCTGTACCTTATGAGAAGATCCTAATGGGGAGCAAGCTATTTTTCAAATTTAATATTGCATGGAGGAGGGGGTTGCTTCCTTTTTAAGGTACGTTTGAGGCTAAACAGGTAATAGAGGTAGATAAAAGAAAATACTGTTTCATGCAATATGTAATTGCATTGTAATTAGACAGTGGAACTCATTGTCACTAGAAGTCATTGAGGCCACAACCTCAGTAAGGCCTGGTCTACACTAACCCCCCAATTCGAACTAAGGTACGCAACTTCCTTGCAACAACGCAAGAGTCGACGTACCTTAGTTCGAACTTACCGCGGTCCAGACGCGGCAGGCAGGCTCCCGCGTCGACTCCGCGTACTCCTCGTGCCGAGCAGGATTACCGGAGTCGACGGGGAGCACTTCTGGGTTCGATTTATCGCATCCTGACAAGACGCGATAAATCGAACCCAGAAGTTGGATTGCCTGCCGCCAAACCAGCGCGTAAGTATAGACAAGCCCTAAGATTCAAAAAGACATTGGACATTACTATAGATTGCAATATCCAGAGTTATAATAGTGATGATAAAAATTCTGGAAGGGACATTACACCTCATGCTTTAAGGCTTAAGCCCAACTATTCTTGACCTACATGGGTGCAGATTATACTACATCTGCTACTACTGGGTTCCTTCACCTTCTTCTGCAGGTGCTGGTGCTGGTCACTGTCAGCGACAAGAGACAAGAGTAGATGGACCTCAGATCTGATCCAATCTGGCAACTCCGATGATGCCGTTTCCATTCTCTCCTTCCACCTCCATCTTAAATGCTCTCTATCATGATTTAGGGCTATCTGTACCTCTGACCCCTTCTTTTGGGTGCTTCTGAGTGCAACCCCGTTCTGGGTTTAGGCCCTGAGCCTTTACCTGTCTCGGGTGGAATTTTGGGGTTCTCCCACTCTCAAATCTGGTGCTGGGATACAGCCCCATGTGTACCAACTGTGATTGTCAGCAGGTCCGACTGGACTTGGTACCTGTTCTTCTTACCTTCAGGAACTGTGACCAATGAGTGACTACAGCTAGTGAGAACAGCCTTTCCAAAACAAAGTATTGCTTAATCTCAAGAGTAGGTGCAAAGAATAGCCCAAGAACTAGAGTTTTAACCCAATAGAAGGTCTACACATATATCTCTTACCTAAAACATAGGTACGTCTAGTTTATCCTATTCATCCCCATGGGGGTTCAGTCTACTTCCCCGCAGTTCCTGTCCCTGTCTGTCTTTCTTGTGCTTCAGGGCTCAGCTTTTATCCACTCCTAAATTCTTCATATCTGTGTATCACTTGAACATGGTCAAACTGATTTATTCAGGCCATGCGGGGGTGAGGAGGGCAGATGTAACATATCACAGTTAATAGTCCTGTGGGTGTTTGCTGATGAACTCTTACGTGGGTTTTATGCAGTGTTGTTGTAGCCATGCTGGTCCCAGGATATTAGAGAGACAAGTGGGTGAGCTAATATATTTTATTGGACCAACTTCTGTTTCAAGCTGCACAGAGCTCTTCTTCAGGTCTCTGTATGGGCTATTGTCCATCTTCCTCGGCAGTTTTCTCACTATTGAATTAACCCCTTGAAATCATATAATCAGTAACAGTGGCGGCTCCAGGCACCAGTGCTCCAAGCGCATGCCTGGGGTGGCAAGCCGCGGGGGGCGCCCTGCTGGTCTCTGCGAGGGCAGCAGTCAGGCAGCCTTTGGTGGCATGCCTGTGGGAGGTCTGCCGGTCCCGCGGATTCTCCTTCTTCCCTTTTTTAAAGATGGGCACTATATTTGCCTTTTTCCAATTGTCCAGGACCTCCCCTGATTGCCACGAGTTTTCAAAGATAATGGCCAATGGCTCTGCAATCACATCAGCCAACTCCCTCAGCACCCTCGGTTGCATTAGAGCTGGACCCATGGACTTGTGCATGTCCAGCTTTTCTAAATAGTCCTTAACCTGTTCTTTCACCACTGAGGGCTGCTCACCTCCTCCCCATACCGTGCTGCCCAGTGCAGCAATCTGGGAGCGGACCTTGTCTGTGAAGACCGAGGCAAAAAAAGCATTGAGTTCTTCAGCTTTTTCCACATCACCTGTCACTAGATTGCCTCCCCCATTCAGTAAGGGTCCCACACTTTCCCTTACCTTCTTCTTGTTGCTAATATACCTGTAGAAACCCTTCTTGTTACCCTTCGCATCCCTTGCTAGATGCAACTTCAATTGTGTTTTGGCCTTCCTGATTACACCCCTGCATGCTCGAGCAACATTTTTATACCCCTCCCTAGTCATCGGTCCAAGTTTGCACTTCTTGTAAGCTTCCTTTTTGTGTTTAAGCTCACCGAAAATTTCTCTGTTAAGCCAAGCTGGTCGCCTGCCATATTTGCTATTCTTTCTGCATATCGGGATGGTTTGTTCCTGTGCCCTCAATAAGGCTTCTTTAAAATACAGCCAGCTCTCATGGACTCCTTTCCCCCTCATATTAGCCTCCCAGGGGATCCTACCCATCAGTTCCCTGAGGGAGTCAAAGTCTGCTTTTCTGAAGTCCAGGGTTCATATTCTGCTGCTCTCCTTTCTTCCTTTTGTCAGGATCCTGAACTCAACCATCTCATGGTCACTGCTGCCCAGGTTGCCACCCACTTCTATTTTCCCTACCAATTCTTCCCTGTTTGTGAGCAGCAGGTCAAAAGGAGCATGGCCCCTAGTTGGTTCCTTCAGCACTTGCACCAGGAAGTTGTCCCCAACACTCTCCAAAAACTTCCTGGATTGTCTGTGCACTGCTGTATTGCTCTCCCAGAAGCTGTCAGGGTGATTGAAATCCCCAATGAGAACCAGGGCCTGTGATCTGGAAACTTCTGTTAGTTGTCCGAAGAAAGCCTCGTCTACCTCATCCCCCTGGTCTGGTGGTCTATAACAGATGCTCACCATGACATCACTCTTGTTGCTCTCGCCTCTAAACTTACCCCAAAGACTCTCTACAGGCTTTTCTCCAGTTTCATACTCGAGTTCTGACATATAACATATAACATTCACATTCACAGAAATATTTCAGGCATCTTCTATCACCTTCATACTCTCCATTTTCAGTTCCTTTTCTCCTTACTTGTTTCTTACATTCTCTCTCTCTCTCTTTCTCTGTTTTTTTTTTTTTTAAACCTCCTTTCCCTTTTCTTCCCAGAGGCAACTTCTTTCCCTTTCCTTTGTCCCTTCGCTATCCCCCCATCCCTCCACACATTCACTTTTATCTGCCCCCTCTCCCTCCTCAGTTCTTTCTCCCCTTTCACAGCCCTGTTTGATTGTCGCTCCTGATTCTCCCTCCCTTGATCCATCATTTTTTCCCCTTTATCTCACCCCTTTACTCCTGTCCCATCACCCTGCTTTTCTCCCCGACTCCTCTGGAGTTAATGGTGCTCCCAGGGAGATGAAGCTTTGTCCTTGAAACAATTAATAATAATGAAAAAAGGAGCTCTGTGGAAATAATTCTAACTGTGGAGGTGGGTGGCCTAGGTTATGTTGAAAGGTGATTCCCGTTCTCACAGAAAAGAGCAACTTAACTAACAAACAAACCGTAGAACTTTATTCTTTCCATTACCTGACATTTGAGACAAGGACAGACAGAAAACAGCAAGCAATGTCCTTTAATTAATGACAAAAGAGTGTCTGTGTCCCTGGCCATCTGCCTAGTAACATAGCAGTTGACAGACAGGGTCAGATCTGCTTAAGAGGAAGGTGCAAGAACCCACGGCATAGGCAGATGTGGGATAATTTGCCCCCATGACGGTCTCATCCTTCTCCTTGCTGGTTAGAGGCTGGCTCAAGCCATGAAGCATGAGGTTTAATATCCCATCCAGGATTTTTGTTACCATGAGCTATTCCAACTCTGGATATTAGTATTATCCATATAAATCCCCAAGCCCTTTTGCAATGTGCTAAGCAGCAGCAGCATGGCACATCAGAGATGGGAGTTTGACAAGGCTTTGTCGAATAGACAAGGTGCAGAGCCCTTGTCACTTCAGCCCATGAAACTCCCAGTACAACACCAAGGGGAGAGCACATTTCACTCGGAGCACACAGCAGTGGAGGACCTGCCTTCAAAATATTATGGGCGGCAGATCTGATGAAAGAAAACATCACCTTTGACGTGGGGTGGCTGAAGTGTTCCCAGTTCACAGGCTAGAGGCATTTTAATAATTAGTTTGAAAGTAACTATTACAAAGCCTCTTTTTACCACACTCTGTCATTTTCTTTACAGTAGTTTTGCTTTTCCTTTCACTCCATCGGTGCTGGAATGAGGGGTGCTGGGGGTCCGGAGGTATCCCCTGGCTTGAAGTGGATTCCAGTATATGCTGCATTTACAGTTTGGTTCACTGGCTCTTAGCATCCCCAGTATAAAAATTGTTCCAGCGCCCCTGTTTCAGTCTTCACGGTATGTAGGTGATTATTATACCGTTTTGGTTGTTTGCATTAATGGTGTTTGATTATGCCACTATAGGTCCCTATCCCCCACGGACTAACAAGGCTTTTGTTCCTTCAGAGGAAACATTTTCTATGATCAGTCTTTCCTGCATATTTTTCTACAGCTAAAAAGACAAAGCAGGGACTGCTTCGTTTCCTTTCCCTCTGGATCCCAGGTCCTTCTCTCAGCCCACACAGCTCCCTTGTTTGTTAATAGCCACTATATTGGCTAGGGGGAGTTTCATGTGGTTGGGCTTTATTTTTTGTTGCTTATTTGTCACTGTCGTAATTGGCAGGAAACGAACTTTTGCATTGGAAGAGGAACGCAGCGATAATAAACTGACCTAATTGTCTTTCCTCCCCCATAAAAGTGGAGGACGTGCTTTGTAGCTTTTATCAGTGTTCAGTACTTCGCTTACGCTGGGCTAAGCATTGTTTCTTTTCTGATTGCCTTGCATTGTGTGCCTGGAGAAGTATTGTTTCCTCAGCTTTTTTCCCTGGGAAGCCATTTATTTTTTGATGTATGTACAAAAACAACAAGGAGTCTGGTGGCACCTTAAAGACTAACAGATTTATTTGGGCATAAGCTTTCGTGAGTTAAAACCTCACTTCTTCGGATGCATAGAGTGAAAGTTACAGATGCAGGCATTATATACTGACACATGGAGAGCAGGGAGTTACTTCACAAGTGGAGAACCAGTGTTGACAGGGCCAATTCAATCAGGGTGGATGTAGTCCACTCCCAATAATAGATGAGGAGGTGTCAATTCCAGGAGAGGAAAAGCTGCTTCTGTAATGAGCCAGCCACTCCCAGTCCCTATTCAAGCCCAGATTAATGATGTTGAATTTGCAAATGAATTTTAGTTCTGCTGTTTCTCTTTGAAGTCTGTTTCTGAAGTTTTTTTGTTCAATGATAGTGACTTTTAAATCTGTAATAGAATGACCAGGGAGATTGAAGTGTTCACTTACTGGCTTGTGTATGTTACCATTCCTGATGTCTGATTTGTGTCCATTTATTCTTTTGTGGAGGGACTGTCCGGTTTGGCCAATGTACATGGCAGAGGGGCATTGCTGGCACATGATGGCATATATGACATTAGTGGATGTGCAGGTGAATGAGCCCCTGATGTTGTGACTGATGTGGTTGGGTCCTCTGATGCTGTTGCCAGAGTAGATATGGGGACAGAGTAGGCAACGAGGTTTGCTACAGGGATAGGTTCCTGGGTTGGTGTTTCTGTGGTGTGGTGTGTAGTTGCTGGTGAGTATTTGCTTCAGGTTGGGGGGTTGTCTGTAAGCGAGGACTGGCCTGCCTCCCAAGGTCTGTGAGAGTGAGGGATCATTTTCCAGGATAGGTTGTAGATCGTGGATAATGCGCTGGAGAGGTTTTAGCTGGGGGCTGTATGTGATGGCCAGTGGTGTGCTGTTATTGTCCTTGTTGGGCCTGTCCTGTAGTAGGTGATTTCTGGGTACCCGTCTTGCTCTGTCAATCTGTTTCCTCACTTCCCCAGGTGGGTATTGTAGTTTTACGAATGCTTGATAAAGATCTTGTAGGTGTTTGTCTCTGTCTGAGGGGTTGGAGCAAATTCGGTTGTATCTTAGGGCTTGGCTGTAGACAATGGATCGTGTGATGTGTCTTGGATGGAAGCTGGAGGCATGTAGGTACGTATAGCGGTCAGTAGGTTTCCGGTATAGGGTGGTGTTTATGTGACCATCACTTATTTGTACTGTAGTGTCCAGGAAGTGGATCTCTTGTGTGGACTGGTCCAGGCTGAGGTTGATGGTGGGGTGGAAATTGTTGAAGTCCAGGTGGAATTCTTCAAGGGCCTCCTTTCCGTGGGTCCATATGATGAAGATGTCATCAATGTAGCGCAAGTAGAGGAGGGGCACTAGGGGACGAGAGCTGAGGAAGCGTTGTTCTAAGTCAGCCATAAAAATGTTGGCATACTGTGGGGCCATGCGGGTACCCATAGCAGTGCCACTGACTTGAAGGTATAAGTTGTCCCCAAATCTGAAGTGGTTGTGGGTGAGGACAAAGTCACAAAGCTCAGCCACCAGGCTTGCTGTGGCCTCATCAGGGATACTGTTCCTGACAGCTTGTAGTCCATCCTCATGTGGAATATTGGTATAAAGTGCTTCTACATCCATGGTGGCCAGGATGGTGTTTTCAGGAAGAACATCAATGCACTGTAGTTTCCTCAGGAAGTTGGTGGTGTCTCGAAGATAGCTGGGAGTGCTGGTAGCATAGGGCCTGAGGAGGGAGTCCAAATAGCCAGATAATCCTGCTGTCAGAGTGCCAATGCCTGAGATGATGGGGCGTCCAGGGTTTCCGGGTTTATGGATCTTGGGTAACAGATAGAATACCCCTGGTCGGGGTTCTGGGGGTGTGTCCATGTAGATTTGTTCCCGTACTGTAGCTGGGAGTTTCTTGAGTAGATGGTGTAGTTTCTTTTGGTATTCCTCAGTGGGATCAGAGGATAGTGGCCTGTAGAATGTGGTCTTGGAGAGTTGCCTGGCAGCCTCCTGTTCATAATCTGACCTGTTCATTATGACTACAGCACCTCCTTTGTCAGCCCCTTTGATGATAATGTCAGAGTTGTTTCTGAGGCTGTGGATGGCATTGCGTTCTGTACGGCTGAGGTTATGGGACAAGTGATGTTGTTTGTCCACAATTTCAGCCTGTGCACGTCTGCGGAAACACTCTATGTAGAGGTCCAGTCTGTCATTTCGACCGTCAGGAGGAGTCCACGCAGAGTTCTTCTTCTTGTAGTGTTGGTAGGAGGGTTCCTGTGGCTCAGTGCACTGTTCAGTGGTGCGTTGAAAATATTCCTTGAGTCGGAGACGACGAAAGTAGGCTTCCAGATCACCGCAGAACTGTATCATATTCGCGGGGATGGTGGGACAGAAAGAGAGTCCCCGGGATAGGACAGACTCTTCTGCTGGGCTAAGTGTGTGGTTGGAAAGATTGACAATGTTGTTAGATGAGTTGAGGGTACCATTGTTATAGCCCCCAGTGGCAGGTATTAGTTTAGATAGCTTACAGTCCTTTTTCCTCTGTAGAGAAGTGAAGTGTGCATTGTAAATGGCTTGTCTCATTTTTGTAAAGTCCAGCCACGTGGAAGTTTGTAGATACAGACTAACACGGCTACCCCCTGATACTTGATGTATGTACGAATCCAATAAAGAGTTGGGGGAAAATAAAAGGGAAACGGGTTTCTTTGATTGGGGATTGGCTTCCTATTGTGGCCTGTTAGAGGGTGGACTGTCCCCTTTAAGGACACTGGGCTGCTGGGGCCGGCCAGCCTTGTTCCAAGGCATGGTCCCTTTAAGAACAGGTAGTTCTGAGAAGGATCACTAGACCTAGCTGGGAATGGGGTCCAGGTGCTTGACTGCTGAGGTTATAAAGGAGTGCTCTTAGCTCAGTCAAGGAATTGACACGTGGCCGTGACAGATCACAGGCCTCCAACCCGGGCTAGTCAGTCCCCAGGCAGTGTGCAGACCATGACACCCACGCAGCAGCTCATGCCAACCCCTGGAGAAGGGGGCTAGCGAAGCAATAGCTCACAAAGAGCCTCACGATTAAACAGCCCCATAGCCCAAGTCAGCTGACATGGGCCAGGTGTGCATATTTAATTGCAATGTAGACATACCCTTTGCACACTTCCAAAGAACGCTGCAGCTGAGTGTTAAGGCATTTGTGTCTGGCAGCAGAACAGCCCTGTGACTGAGAAGAAATTTCCTAGTAAAGAAGAGCCAAATCCTTTAATTGCTTGTAGGATCAGGACATCAGACCTTTGCTTCATACCGTGTATCTAAAATAGTGTCTTCCTCTGTGCAGGCAACTAGCTAACTTGAAAAATTCCTTGGGCAGAGATTCCTCTCTGGTCTCAGTGGTGGCATATAGAGACTGTAAGCTCTGTGTGTGTGTGTGTGTAAGACCAGAAATTTCATCCTGGATGTAAGAAACCTTCCAGGTGGTCAAAACTGACCCTTCCCTGCAAGACCTTTTAGTTTTAAATTAAATTAAGGGAGATATCCCATCTCCTAGAGCTGGAAGGGACCTTGAAAGGTCATCAAGTCCAGCCCCCTGCCTTCACTAGCAGGACCAAGTACTGTTTTTGCCCCAGATCTCTAAGTGGCCCCCTCAAGGATTGAATTCACAACCCTGGGTTTAGCAGGCCAATGCTCAAACCACTGAGCTATCCCTCCACCCCTTAATGAATTGGCTTTTTCCGACCAAAAAAAGTTTAGTCAGAAAAATTCCCCCAACTTCTTTAGCTTATGCAGAGCAGCCCAGAATCTCGAGGGTGTCAAGACAACTTAAATCCATCTTTGCCCCACCTTTCCCTGGGGCTACCCCTCCTGGAGACAGAGCTTGGCATTTCAGGCCATTTTGTTTTAGCTCTGTACTGGCCAAGAAGACACAATGTTCTGTAGAAAGAAGCTGCAATAAGGATCTAATTAATGCTGGTCACCTCTAGTGGCATGGCACAACTGAACAGTGGTCGGCAAGGGTAGCTGGTGCCACATGGGACCCACTTCCCTCTTTAAGCAGCTCATGTACTGCACATCTGGGAGTTCAGACTTAAAATACCTTTGCCCACCCTTCTCCGAAGCATCTTCTGGGCCGTGAGAATGTGAGGCTGGGCAAATCAAATTAAAACATCCTCTGGACAAATCAAAGGCTGCTAAGTGGAACTTTTTTTAGCCCTAAAACCTTGGTGACTGCAGGCTGAACCCAGTCCAAAGCATAAGCAACATATCTCCAGGAAAATGTCTTCAAGCCTTTGAAAAAGGTCAATGCTAACATCACTTAACTTGAAACAACAGTCGGGGCTGGAGGAACAAATGGTTGCACAGAGACCAGCACAGAAAGCCAGGTGGAAAGATCAGACCACATCATGAAATCTGTCAGAGGACAGGAGCAAAGGGGATGAGATAAAGGGAGGAAAAGAACTGAGATGTTAACACCCTGTAAACGTCCGGTGCGGGGGTCGGGCCCTCTCAGGGGCCGTCGGGGGCCAGGCCGCCTCACTACACGGCCTGGATCGGTCTCAGGGTTCCGCCCCTCTGGCAGGGACTAGGCCAAAGGTACACGGCCTCTGCAATGAGCTCCTGCTCTCCGTCAGGGTCCGGCAGTAACTCAGGCCCGGGCTCCGGTCCTCACTGCCGGAGCTGGGGATTACAAAGTCAGTCAAGCCCCCGCGCTAGCTCAGGGCGGGGCAATAAACAATAGTTCGGGCGCTCAGCTCCGTGGATCCGGAGCTGCGCCCTGACAAACTCAGGACGTCCCAGGCCCTTATTCAGGGGAGGGCAACCCCCAATAGTCCAGGGCGCTCAGAACCTTCCTTCAGGCTGAGCAGTAAAGTCAGGAGTTCAGGCCCGGCCCTCAATCAGGGCGGGGCAGCACACAATAGTCCAGGGGGCTCAGAACCTTCCTTCAGGCTGAGCAGTAAAGTCAGGGGTTCAGGCCCGGCCCTCAGTCAGGGCGGGGCAGCACACAATAGTCCAGGGGCTCAGGACCTTCCTTCAGGCTGAGCCTAGGCAGGGTTAGTAGCCCCAGGCCCTCAGTCAGGGCGGGGCAACAAACAATAGTTCAGGGGCTCAGGACCTTCCTTCAGGCTGAGCCCAGACAAAGTTAGTAGGCCCAGGCCCTCAGTCAGGGCGGGGCAACAAACAATAGTTCAGGGGTTCGGGTTCAGGTCTGGGTATCAGGAGCTGAGCACGGACAAACTCGGGACGCCCCAGACCCTCAGTCAGGGTGGGGCAACAAGCACTCGTTCAGGGCAGCAAGCAATAGCTCAGTGGCGGTGCCAGAGCGCTGGCTGGAGGGGGAGACTGCCACCCGTTAAGTGGGGTGGCAGGGGGGACACAGGCCCACCCACTCCACTGTGTCCCAGCCCGGGGCCCTAAGAGCGGCAGTCAGTCTGCCGCTGTGTTGGTGGGGTCCTGACCGCAACACACCAACATGGGTTCGCTCTCTGTTGTAGCTAGACTGGGGTCAGCTACCCCCGGGCTGATTTCCATTTCCTCCTCCATTTGTACCTGCTCCCCGCTGGGCTCGGCAACGGGGTCCCACACCATGGGTTCCTCACTTCGCAGAGGGTCGTCCGGGTCGGGTCGCTCCTCCGGTCTCCGGTCAGGGGGGCGCTCGGGCCCCTCCTCGGGGTACCGTGCTCGGGGCAAGGGTGGCCAGTCTACCTCGGGGTACCTTGCTTGGGGAAGGCTTGGCCAATCCGCGTCGGGGTACCTGGCTCTGGGGAGGTCCGGTCGGTCGGTGTCCGGGTATCTGGCTCTGGGGCAGCTCGGTCCGTCCGTGTCCGGGTACCTGGCTCTGGGAAGCCTTGGTCTCGCCGGAGCTCGCACCGGCACGTCTGGCCTCTCCGGCTGCTGGGCTCTAACTGAGGGCTGGGGCCTGGCTCTTATACTTCCTGTCCCGCCCCTTGACTTCCGGGGGGCGGGAACAGGTGGCGGTGGCTCCGCCCACTTGGGTGCCAATTCAGGCTCCTCTCCCTCAGGGGCCGTCGGGGCCCAGGCCGCCTCACTACACGACCCCCCCCCCAAGGCTGGTTCCCGTGCAGCGGGGCCAGCCCATTCCACACCCCCCAACCGGGAAAGGAAATCCGCGTTTGCGTGCTCCTTACCAGCCCGATGGCGGACCGTGAAAGCAAACGGCTGGAGCGCCAGGTACCATCGTTGCAGCCGCATGTTGTGGTCCTTCATGCGGCCTAACCACTGAAGGGCGGAGTGGTCGGTGACTAGGGTGAAGGGGACTCCCAGGATGTAATAGCGGAGAGCTTCACAAGCCCACTTCACGGCTAGGGCCTCTTTCTCGACCACCGCATAGTTCTTTTCGCGTGGGAACAGTTTCCGGCTAATGTATAGGACGGGATGTTCCTCGCCCCCTACGTCTTGGGATAAGACCGCCCCGAGTCCCACTTCCGAGGCGTCTGTCTGCAAGACAAATGGCAGGTTAAAATCGGGGCTATACAAGACCGGCTCGCTGCAGAGGCACTTCTTAAGAGTCCGAAAGGCCCTGTCGCACTCGGTAGTCCAGATCACCTGCCGTGGGCTGTCCTTTGTTAGGAGCCCCGTTAAGGGGGCTGCGATTGCCGCGAACTGGGGGATGAACCGCCGATAATATCCGGCCAAGCCTAGGAATTGCCGCACCTGGCGCTTTGTGGTTGGCGGGGGGCAGTTTGCAATTGCCTGGACCTTCCCGATCAGGGGTTTTACCTGCCCATGCCCGATAGCATACCCCAGGTACTTAGTCTCTTGCCAGCCGATGCGGCATTTTTTTGGATTGGCGGTTAAGCCGGCCTCCCGCAGGGATCTCAGGACGGCTGCGACTCTCTCCAGGTGGGTCTCCCATTGCGGACTATAGATGACAACGTCGTCTAAATACGCGGCCGCGTATTCTTGATGGGGCTGGAGGAGGCGGTCCATCAGGCGCTGAAAGGTGGCCGGGGCCCCGTGGAGGCCGAAGGGCATCCTGGTGAACTGATAGAGACCTGTGGGGGTGGCAAAGGCAGTCTTCTCACGGGAGGCGGGCTCTAGGGGGATCTGCCAGTAGCCCTTACTCAGGTCCAGGGTGGTGATGTAGCGGGCCCCTCCCAGGCGGGCCAACAGCTCATCTATCCGAGGCATGGGATAGGCATCAAATTTGGAGATGGCGTTGACGCGGCGGAAGTCAATGCAGAACCGCTGTGACCCGTCGGGTTTAGGCACCAACACCACGGGGCTACGCCACTCGCTCTGGGATGGCTCTATCACCCCTAGATCCAACATCGCCCGCACCTCCTTCTCCACGACCTGTCTCCTATGGTAGGGCAGGGGCCGGGTCGTCCCCCGTATCACCACCCCGGGTTCTGTTTGGATCCGATGGTGTACGAGGGAGGTGTGTCCCGGCTGGTCCGTGAAAGTGTGGGAGAAGGCTTGGAGGAGGCACCGAGTCTGGCGGAGCTGTTCCTCGGTTAAGTTCTCCCCGAGCTGGGGTTCCTCGGTGTCCCCGGAAAGGGGAACCTGGGGTCCCAGTTCCGGTTCGGGCGGGTAGGGGTTGATCAACAGCCCTTCTCGCTCTTTCCAGGGCTTCAGGAGGTTGACGTGGTAGCGTTGGTTCTTCTTCCTCCGGTCCGGCTGATTTATTTCATACGTGACCGGGCCCACTTTCCTGACTACCTCATAGGGCCCCTGCCACCGGGCCAGGATCTTCGACTCACTGGACGGGAGGAGGAGTAATACCCGGTCACCCGGTTGGAAGTCCCGAGTCTGTGCCCCTCGATTATACGTCTGGGCTTGTGTGTCCTGGGCGGCTTTTAAATTTTCCCGTGCCAGATCCCCCGCCTGCCTTAGACGCTCCTGTAGTTGCAGCACGTACTGCAGGAGACCCTGGGCCGGGGAAGGAGCCTGTTCCCAGGTCTCCCTCATGAGATCCAGCAGGCCCCGGGGTCGTCGCCCATATAACAATTCAAAAGGGGAGAACTTAGTCGATGCCTGGGGAACCTCTCGTATTGCCAGAAGCAAGGGTGGAAGGAGCTGGTCCCACTGGCGAAGGTCTTCCGGGGGAAACCGACGCAGCATCCCTTTCAGCGTCCGGTTGAACCTTTCCACTAGTCCATCGGTCTGGGGGTGATAGATGGAGGTGCGGAGTTGCTTGACCCCTAGGATCTCACAGACTTGCTTGAGCAGCCGGGATGTAAAATTGGTCCCTTGATCCGTGAGTAGCTCCCGGGGCAGTCCGACGCGGGCGAAGATCTTGACCAGTTCCATAGCAATGGTGCGGGCCGAGATGTTCCGGAGAGGAACGGCTTCAGGGAACCTGGTGGCATAGTCCATCATTACTAAGATGTATTGGAACCCTGCGCTGCTCTTCGGGAGGGGCCCCACCAGGTCCACGGCCACGCGTTCGAAGGGGGTTTCCATAAGAGGCATCGGCACCAAGGGTGCCTTAGGGGTCTGGGCAGGGGCGGCCATCTGGCACTCTGGACATGACTTGCAATAGTCCTTTACGTCTTGATATACCCCGGGCCAGAAGAAACGCCCCAAAATCCTGGCCAGCGTTTTGTCATGCCCGAGGTGCCCCGCCGCCGGGACGTCGTGGGCCAGTTTCATGACCGCCCGGCGGTGACACCGCGGCACGAGAAGCTGTGTCCGGATGTCCCCCGTACGGGGGTCCTTCTCCACGCGGTACAGGCGTTCTTGTCGTAACTCAAAATGCGGCCACTGCGCCGCACGCTGGGGGTCAAGAATAGTCCCGTCTACGGAGGCCAGCTGTTCGTAGGCCCGTCTGAGGGTGGGGTCGGCCCGTTGGTCCCGGCAGAAATCTGTGGGCGCCGAGGAGTCCCCCCCCCGAGGAGGGTCTTCTCGCCCCCCCGGGGGATTGGCGGGGACGGGGTTGTCTATCTCGTCGTCCTCAGTCCCCGGGGACTCCCCTCCCAACGCTGGCGTGGCCTGCGGGTTACCCTCGAGCCGGCGGCGTAAAACGGCGTTAAAGGTGGGCCAGTCCCGCCCCAGGATCACCGGGTATGCCAACCGGGGCGCCAGCCCCACCGTCATCTGCCGGGTGACCCCATCGATGGTTAGTTGGGCCCGCGTGCTGGGGTAGCGTCGCACATCCCCGTGTATACACTGCAGGGGAATCTTCGCCAGGTGGTCGTCCGCTGGTGGGCCGAGGGCCTGGCAGACCAGCGTTTGGCCACAGCCTGAGTCGAGGAGGGCCATCGCTTGGCGGCCGTCAACAGCCACGGGCACGGTGATCTTGGTCCCCTGTGGACGTCGGGCACGGCCTTCTCCTGAATAGACTTGGCCAAATGCACACCCCCGTTCCGGGCACTCCCGCTGCAAATGGCCATACCTTCCGCAGGAGAAGCAGGGTCCCACCGTGGCTCGCTCTAGCTGCGGCCGAGCCCCGGGGTCATCCACGGGGGGGGTCCGACGGTATCCCCCGGCGGGGCCTGCCGGGGTCCGTGTGAGCCTCCCGGAGGGTGCGGCCACCCGAGCCCGGCCCTCCATGCTACGGGCGGGAGCACTCGGGGCTGCCCGGGAGGGCGGCCCCCTCTTTTCTGGGTTGGGGTGCTCCGTGCGAACCGGGACCGCCCGACCAGCGGCCCCCGCCGGGACCTCCGCCGCAAGGAAGTCTTCCATTAACGTGACGGCCGCAGAGACCGTCGTCGGCCGGTGGCGGAGGACCCAGGATCTTCCCCTTGGCGGGAGTACCTGCGTAAATTGCTCCAGAACCACCTGCTCCATCAGTTCCTCCGCTGTCCGGCGCTCAGGTTGTAGCCACTTTCGACAGGTCTCTCGTAGCTCCTGAGCCACCATCCGCGGGCGGGCCCCCGGGGAGTAGGCCAGGCCCCTGAACCGTCGTCGGTAGGTCTCGGGGCTTACGTCCAGGGCGTCCAGAATAGCGGCCTTCACTAGGTTGTAGTCCCTGGCCGCCTCTACCGACAGGCCTCGGTAGACCGTCTGGGCAGTCCCCGTTAGGTAGGGGGCCAGGATGGTGGCCCACTGCTCCGGGACCCAGCCGGCCACAATAGCCACCCTCTCAAAGGTCACGAGGAAAGCCTCGGGGTCATCCTCGGGTCCCATCTTCGTCAACCGTACTGGGGGGCTGGGTCGCGGGGCCCCTGGGGCGACCCCGGACAGGGGTTCCCCCGGGCGGACTAGGGCCGCGGCAAGCTGCTGGATACACTTCTGCTGGAAATCCTGCTGTTGGGTAACCAGGTCCGCGATCAGCTGCCGTTGTTGGGCCCCCAGCTGCTCTATGAGTTGCTGCTGCTGCTGCAGGTGGGCGGCCTGGTACTCCTGCTGGTATCGCACCGGGGCCGCCTGTTGTTGCTCCTGACTCTCGGTCATGCGGGTCAGGAGCTGGGGTAAATCCCCCTCCCTTGCGGGAGGTCTCTCCCCCATTGCCCCCTTCTCACCGGTGTCTAGGGCTCGTGCCCACATGCTAGGCAGGAGGCCCCACGTTGGGCGCCACGTGTAAACGTCCGGTGCGGGGGTCGGGCCCTCTCAGGGGCCGTCGGGGGCCAGGCCGCCTCACTACACGGCCTGGATCGGTCTCAGGGTTCCGCCCCTCTGGCAGGGACTAGGCCAAAGGTACACGGCCTCTGCAATGAGCTCCTGCTCTCCGTCAGGGTCCGGCAGTAACTCAGGCCCGGGCTCCGGTCCTCACTGCCGGAGCTGGGGATTACAAAGTCAGTCAAGCCCCCGCGCTAGCTCAGGGCGGGGCAATAAACAATAGTTCGGGCGCTCAGCTCCGTGGATCCGGAGCTGCGCCCTGACAAACTCAGGACGTCCCAGGCCCTTATTCAGGGGAGGGCAACCCCCAATAGTCCAGGGCGCTCAGAACCTTCCTTCAGGCTGAGCAGTAAAGTCAGGAGTTCAGGCCCGGCCCTCAATCAGGGCGGGGCAGCACACAATAGTCCAGGGGGCTCAGAACCTTCCTTCAGGCTGAGCAGTAAAGTCAGGGGTTCAGGCCCGGCCCTCAGTCAGGGCGGGGCAGCACACAATAGTCCAGGGGCTCAGGACCTTCCTTCAGGCTGAGCCTAGGCAGGGTTAGTAGCCCCAGGCCCTCAGTCAGGGCGGGGCAACAAACAATAGTTCAGGGGCTCAGGACCTTCCTTCAGGCTGAGCCCAGACAAAGTTAGTAGGCCCAGGCCCTCAGTCAGGGCGGGGCAACAAACAATAGTTCAGGGGTTCGGGTTCAGGTCTGGGTATCAGGAGCTGAGCACGGACAAACTCGGGACGCCCCAGACCCTCAGTCAGGGTGGGGCAACAAGCACTCGTTCAGGGCAGCAAGCAATAGCTCAGTGGCGGTGCCAGAGCGCTGGCTGGAGGGGGAGACTGCCACCCGTTAAGTGGGGTGGCAGGGGGGACACAGGCCCACCCACTCCACTGTGTCCCAGCCCGGGGCCCTAAGAGCGGCAGTCAGTCTGCCGCTGTGTTGGTGGGGTCCTGACCGCAACACACCAACATGGGTTCGCTCTCTGTTGTAGCTAGACTGGGGTCAGCTACCCCCGGGCTGATTTCCATTTCCTCCTCCATTTGTACCTGCTCCCCGCTGGGCTCGGCAACGGGGTCCCACACCATGGGTTCCTCACTTCGCAGAGGGTCGTCCGGGTCGGGTCGCTCCTCCGGTCTCCGGTCAGGGGGGCGCTCGGGCCCCTCCTCGGGGTACCGTGCTCGGGGCAAGGGTGGCCAGTCTACCTCGGGGTACCTTGCTTGGGGAAGGCTTGGCCAATCCGCGTCGGGGTACCTGGCTCTGGGGAGGTCCGGTCGGTCGGTGTCCGGGTATCTGGCTCTGGGGCAGCTCGGTCCGTCCGTGTCCGGGTACCTGGCTCTGGGAAGCCTTGGTCTCGCCGGAGCTCGCACCGGCACGTCTGGCCTCTCCGGCTGCTGGGCTCTAACTGAGGGCTGGGGCCTGGCTCTTATACTTCCTGTCCCGCCCCTTGACTTCCGGGGGGCGGGAACAGGTGGCGGTGGCTCCGCCCACTTGGGTGCCAATTCAGGCTCCTCTCCCTCAGGGGCCGTCGGGGCCCAGGCCGCCTCACTACACACCCCTTGAGAGCACTTGGGTCAGCCTTCCCCTGGCCAAAAAGAACATAAAGGAATAAGGCAGGTTCTGATCTTATTGTCTTTCTTGACGCTTGGAAGCCTCGTCCTCTAGGACTAGAAAGCAGAGCAGGATATTGCACTGCATACGCTGGAGAAATCCTTCCAAGAATATGGATGAGGGCAAGAGAATCATCTTTAAACTAGTCAGTTTGAGGGGCAGACAAATAGGCGTAGGTCTGCTCCTGTTCCCAGTGAAGGAAGCAGGAAAGCAGCTCAAGGCCCTGTGTATGGGAAGTGGTTCAAAACAGCCTCAACAAGAAAGAGTATGGACAATGAAACTTGACTCATTGGATTTTCCAGGGGAGGTCCTATCACATAAGCAGATAGGCACGAATTTATCCCACTGAAGAAAAGCTTTGAGGGGTAAGACACAAACTGTGGGTGCAAGACCAGTAACCCTGGGGCTGTGCATAACAAAGATGCAGGGAAAGGGGACAATTGAGGTCTCAAAGTGCTTTTCAAAGGTGGGGAAGCATCATTATTGCAAGGTTACAAATGGGGAAAGAAAAAAGAGATGACTTACACCCAAGGTCACCTGCAAAGCCAGGATCAGAACCCAGCACTTCAGACTTCCAGGCTAATAGCCTAAGGCTCTGGGCCACACTGCCTAATAGCCATAGCTTTAGCTGCAATTACTAGAGCCTTTAAGATGTATCCATCCCTTCATGCATCATGTATGGTCTTATTACTACACTTACCTTCCTTTCCCATTCTTCAGTTTAAGCTTGTCTGTTTATGAAACTCTCTCTTCAGTGTGCCTTTTTCATTGTGTGCTCTGTGGGGCACAGACACCATCTTCCCTTGTTCCAGTGTGGGGCCTAGCACATGGTGGTGCTGCAAAATAATCTGAATAGCATAATGGTCCCTTCTTTGTACGTGTTTGTACCATACCAAGAACAACGCTCCAGATTGGGACTTTTGGCTGCTACTGGAACATAAATATTCAAACTGGAAATAAGATCCAGATTCTTATCAGTGAGGGCAATTAACCACTGGAATTGATTACCAGGGCAGGTGGTAGGTTCTTCATCACGTGGAGGCTTTCAATCCAGATGGGGTGTCTTTCTAAAAGACATGCTCTAGTAGTTCAACTACATGTTGTTGGGCTGGATGGAGGAGTCACTGGCTGAAATTCTCTGGCTGTCAGGAATCAGGGCCTGCAGCAGAGCCGGTTTCCTGGCAACCTCCCAAGCACAGCTGGCCTGTAGTAGGCTGCCTGATTGGCTGTGTCACCTGATTCGGTTGGACAAGTCAGCAGACCAGCTCTTAAGCCCACCAGCAGCAGCAGTTCAGTGGCTGCTCAGATCATTCTGCTAGGGCTACAATAGGTTCTGTCCTTACGTGTTCCCAGCCTTGTTCCTATTCTACTGCAGCCCTGCTCCTGCCCTGTCTCTCTCCAGGTAAGCTGGTCCGGATCCTCGGTTCTGATGTCTGACCTCTGACTTCAGCTCTGCCCTCTGGCTCCGACTCCTGACTTCAGCTGTGACCCTTAATTCTGACCCCGGGCTCCGATTCCTGATTGCCGACTCCTGGTCTAACCACTAGGTACGACCACCCACATCATGGTCGCTGACACCCGCTTGTGTTATGCAGGAGGTCAGACTAGATGATCATATTGGTCCTTTCGGGGCTTAAAAATCTATGAAACATAAAAAAAAATCAGACCGATGTAATGTTTCCTGATTGCTTTGTGTCCCTTTGATTGTTTTCTCATTATTTATATTGTGTGCCAACTAAGACACAGGCTAACAATTCCTGAAATCCAATGACACCAATAGAGTCACACTGATTTAAGTGAGAGGAGAGTCTGGTGCTGGCTACTTAATCTGACCAATTTGCCCAACACAGACATACTCTTGTGGTAATAAGACTTCAACTTTCCAGATGCTTAGATACCACAGTGATGGACATACTATGAATGCTTGGAGAGAGATCTCTCTCCTCCCATCCATCTCCACCCTCTGACAAACAGAGGTTAGGGGCACCATTCCTTACCCCTCCTGGCTAATAGCCATTAATGGACTTAACCTCCATGAATTTAATAGTTCTCTTTTACACCCTGTTATAGTCCTAGCCTTCACAACCTCCTCAGGCAAGGAGTTCCACAGGTTGACTGTGCGCTATGTGAAGAAGAACTTCCTTTTATTTGTTTTAAACCTGCTGCAAATTAATTTCATTTGGTGGCCCCTAGTTCTTATATTATGGGAACAAGTAAATAACTTTTTCTTATTCACTTTCTCCACATCACTCATGATTTTATATACCTCTATCATATCCCCCCTTAGTCTCCTCTTTTCCAAGCTGAAAAGTCCTAGCCTCTTTAATCTCTCTTCATGTGGGACCCATTCCAAACCCCTAATCATTTTAGTTGCCCTTCTCTGAACCTTTTCTAATGCCAGTATATCTTTTTTGAGATGAGGAGACCATATCTGTATGGAGTATTCAAGATGTGGGCGTACCATGGATTTATATAAGGGCAATAAGATATTCTCCGTCTTATTCTCTATCCCTTTTTGAATGATTCCTAACATCCTGTTTGCTTTTTTGACTGCCGCTGCATACTGCATGGACGTCTTCAGGGAACTATCCACGATGAGTTCAAGATCTCTTTCCTGATAGGTTGTAGCTAAATTAGCCCCCTTTGTATTGCATGTATAATTGGGGTTATTTTTTCCAATGTGCATTACTTTACATTTATCCACATTAAATTTCATTTGCCATTTTGTTGCCCAATCCCTTAGTTTTGTGAGATCTTTTTGAAGTTCTTCACAGTCTGCTTTGGTCTTAACTATCTTGAGCAGTTTAGTATCATCTGCAAACTTTGCCACCTCACTGTTTACCCCTTTCTCCAGATCATTTATGAATAAGTTGAATAGGATTGGTCCTAGGACTGACCCTTGGGGAACACCACTAGTTACCCCTCTCCATTCTGAACATTTACCATTTATTCCTATCCTTTGTTCCCTGTCTTTTAACCAGTTCTCAATCCATGAAAGGATTAAATGGATACAGTTTGTGCCAATGTAAATGTAAAACTGTACTGAATAAACCTTTAAGGAAGTGGATCATCATCTCTGGTTCTGTAATCAGGCCATTTGCCCTCTCACTTGACCTCGATGTCTCTCTCTTTAGTGTGTATGTGTGAAGCTGCTGGAATGGGCAAAAGTCTCTCTTCAGACGTTGAAACTCATGTCATTGGCCATTTTCCTGCAGCCTCAAAGCCGCTGCTTTTGGAGAACTGTCTTTTAACCACTGGTTTGTGTGCTCCTGTTTCTCTAATGGGTTGGTATTTGTCAATGCTTTTCCACAATGAGTGCATGGGATATTATTAACTGTGAAGTGAGTGCTGAGTGGTTTTTGTCTGTGGTGAGCAGTCTGTGCTCTCTCGATGAGAGACTATCGTGCTAGAATAGGACCACAGCTTGGCTAGAGATTCCTAGATACTACGTAGTATTCTGTAGAGATAATAACCAGCAATGGCATGAGTATTTCTTCCTGCCGCGTTCATATCAAATGCTTAGGGTAGCTAAACACTCAGTCTTTGAAGTCAGGATTCTTGTGTGCACTGTGCAGGGGCATAAGGTGACAACATCATTGCCTCCCTGTTAATGGGATCACATGACCTTTGGGTTTTTTCCATGCCTGTCTGATGCCATTTGCAAAAATCAAATAAGATCAGCCCCTGAACTAAAACCCTCCCGGTGCACGAGAACCCTGCACCTTTTCCCTTCCTCCACCCAAATCCCGGCCCTTCCAGGGAAAGCACGTGAGTTTTGCAATATGCTCCTAACAAATTTAGGATTTGTCAGACCTAGGGCGGAGGGAAGTGAGCTCCAGAGCAGAAAGCCCTTAGCTGAAAACTCCCTGTAACAGCCCCATCCGGCTGGAGTCATTCAAATCTCATTTGAAGTTTTGTGAGGTGTGAGAAACGGGAATACAGATTTGCTGCTGCTGACATTTTCAGGGGTGATTATCTATGTGGGACTCTGCTAAACAGAGCAGGGATCATGGCTATTTGGATTTGTACAGTGCCTGTCGCAATGGACCACTCATTCTGGCTGGGCGGGCTGTGGGTACTGCGGTGATGACAAATAGCTAATAATAATAATGGTGGTGCTGTCACCGCATGCAGCTTGATTGGCTCTCAGGAGCACATCCACATGGGATGGCATATAGGGCATTCCAAACGAGTTGTCAGCTGGGACACCAAGGTAGGTGGGATCATCATGGGCCCCGACTTGCCCAGCTGTGACCCTGTAGCCTATCCTGATGCCTTTGGAGGTCTCAGTATGGTCGTGAAAGCGAAATATTGAATCTTGCATAGGATGTGTAAACTGTGGACTTTTGTTATAATCAGCATCCAGATAATGAGACAAAAGGGATGGCTGAACCGACACACCCCCCCCTTTGGTAGAAGAGACGGGCATACCTAGGAGCTAGTCAATATCCCTTGTATGGTGGATGTTGGTGTTCTTGCTGGTATAAAGAAAGAAGTTGGACCTCTCTGAACATACAATGTTTGGCAACATGGAGTTGGGCTGGGTATTAGTCTATTATTTTCAAATGTTTGAGTGTTTCCTAAGAATCAGGAGTCTCCAGGCGATGACTCTCAAAGTCCTCTACTCAGGTGATAGACAGCACCTTGGGTCCTACCTGCAAATGTGGAGCCAACAGTTAGCTGCGGGTGCTCGGCACGCTTCGAGATGTTCAGGAGGGTCAGCAGCTTCTGAGATTGAGACCAGATTTGAAGCCATTGCTGACCAGTGTGCGTATATCCACATGTGTATTTTGGGGCAGAGTCCAAGCTTGAAATGAATTCTAGAAAGTCCCCTAGCGCTTTTCAAGGACCCTAATTGTCAATCTTTGCCCCACCTGAGGGTCTGCATTAAGTCACACGTAGGAAACAGTGCTGTTTTCTTTGGCTAAGTTACCATGTTATCACTGCATAGACACCAAATGAAATCTCCTTTGATTATGTACATGTTGGAACATGATGTGCTTCAGCTAGCAATGTATGTGCTGTCTAGGGCGCTGCAAAGCAGCGGAATGCAATGGTGCAATGAGTGGCAAGCCAGAGCCTGTCTATCGTTATTCCCCCTATTGTAGAAATGCATGTTTTAAAAATTATCTGCAACATTTGTCACCTTTTAGAAGCTGGTTATAGCATCTAAGACCCAGAGAACAGAATTTGTTAATATGAATTTGGCCCGTGCCAGCATCATTCCTATTCAGAAATGAAAATGAAAAGTATCTCGTCTTCCCAAACCCTGCTCTTGATGTTAATACCCTCCGATTTGTTGGATTTAAGTTTCAAAGCCTAAGGCTTGGTCTACACTAAACCCCCAAATCGAACTAAGGTACGCAACTTCAGCTACGTGAATAACGTAGCTGAAGTTCGAAGTACCTTAGTTCGAACTTACCTCGGTCCACACGCGGCAGGCAGGCTCCCCCGTCGACTCCGTGGTACTCCTCTCGTCTAGCTGGAGTACCGCAGTCGACAGCGAGCACTTCCGGGTTCGACTTATCGCGTCCAGACAAGACGCGATAAGTCGAACCCAGAAGTTCGATTGCCAGCCGCCGAACTAGCGGCTGGGTATAGACGTACCCTGAGAGACTAACAGTGTATGTTAATCCACTACCACGTTGTGTTGTGATGCTGTCAGATCTCGCAAGCGTGGCTGGGGCACTCGTTGAATGGGAGAGTTTGGCAGAAAATGGTCCTGGTGGTTCAGTAGGTGGCACTCAGTCCCCGGGCTCAGTACTGGACAAATATCACAGCATGATGGAAAGGGGCATGGTCCTGCTGGAGCTGCCACTGTTGTCTTGGCCGTAGTGAGTATTTAAAATCCCATGGCCCTTCTTTTAAGACCCAACTTTCCCTCTTACGAAGGGAGCGTGAAAAACCTGCCCTAGCTAATCTCTTTGTGCCATTGTTTCCCATCTCTCTCCCACCCTTTGTGTCTCTTCTCAGTTTAACTTATGAGCTTGTCAGGGCAGAGACTGTCTCTTACCATGTGTTTGTACAGTGCCTAGCACAATACAGCCCTATCCAAGTCAGATTCTCTAGCAAGAGCTTCTGCAGCTGGACCAAAATGGCTATCCTTGCAATGCATGTGGAAGGGTTGGCCACACTACAATTGTCACACGCAGGCCGGAAGGTGAGCAGGGGAAGTGTGAACATCACAAGACAGACCACGCACATAATTTAACCTTTGGTTTTTAAACCATGATGGTAGGGGAGCCCGACTCATGGTTTTTGAACTCCCGGAGGCAGGGCCATCCCTAGTCATTTCAGTGCCGCGGCTGGGAGCTGGCGGACTGAAGCAGGCTGGGGCCGGGTTGCTCCGCTTCCCGCCGCTGCCAGTGAGTGTGGGGGTCACTGGGGGAAGAGGTGGAATGGGGGCGGAGCAGGGGGGAAGGGTAAGAGGTGGGGCGGAGGGAGTTGTCCGGGGCCCCACGCCCCCCTAGGGACGGCCCTGCCCCTTGCAGTGGGTGCAGCCCATCGGCCGAGGGATAGGGCTGGTCGCCGGGGCTGGTGCTGCCGGATGTGCAGCACGCAGCTGCCTAGGGCTCCATGAAATTCGGGGCAATTTGGCGCCCCAGATTTCATGGTGCCCTACACAGCTGTGTATGCTGCGTATGCCTAAGGACAGCCCTGCCCGGAGGCAGCTGGGAACCAGAATTGAATTCAGATCTCTGGCAGTGACAGGCCAGAAGCTACTGTGCCACCTGCGTCCTGGGTTCATCTGTGTGTGCAACCAAGCGTGAGCTGACCAGGTGAAGAGCAGCATGCACTATGAATGTAAGCTCGTTAAAGGGGCTTATTCACCAGATGGATGAACCATTCATGGCAGCTCTAATTTTTCATTAATACTCCATTAGCCTCATTTGTATCCCACATCTACCTCCCCAGATCCTATCCCTCTCCCACTCCAGGTGAGTTCCTAACTCCCCCTTGCCATTGCAATTCACTGTCATGATCCCTGACCTCATCAAACAGAAATAAATTGCAAGAGTATAGACCCCTCTAGCTAAACAATTTCTTAGCGATTGCTTATCAACTGCAAAGCACGCAGGCTCACATGCAAAGCTGAATCTACACAATCATTGAGAGGAAAGCTGGACATTTGTACCTGATGTACGATAAACAATATTTTCATCTAAGGACCTCAAAGTGCTTCACAAACATTATTTAGCATCACAGTGGTCCCCAGAGACCTGGTTGTGCTAGGGGCTGTATGCATTCACAATGAGAGACAATTCCTGTCCTGAAGAGCTTGCAATCAAAATCGATGAGTCAAAGAATGGGAGAAAGGAAGTATTATCCCCATCTTATTTCTTTGGAACAGAAGCACAGTGAGACTACCTGAACGTACACCCCTGAGCTCATCAGAAGTGTTACTGTTGATTTCTACTGAAGCAGGAGCTGGCCTAAGTGACTTTCCCAGTGTCACACAGGAAGTTTGTGGCAGGGCCAGGATTTTGAACCTAGGTCTCCTGAGTTCCAGTCCAGTGCCTTAACCACAAGATCATCCTTCTTCTCATGCCTTACAATAGAGATTCGATAGCAGTCACATGAAATCTTACCTCTCTGTTTTGGGATGACCAGCTTCTAGCAGGAATTACTATGAGTCCCTACATGAAAAGGGCATTTTCCCACCATAGTGTAACAATACATTCTGTTACTCCAGGTCTAGGTAAGTTTATAGCCACTGTACATTAATTGATCAATAAACCAAGGAGCACAGAGGCTAAGTGACTTTCCCACAGTAACACTGTGATTCACTGGGGAAAGCCAGGAGTAAAACTCAGGAGTCCCATGCCCTATCCCACTAGGAATACTTCCTCTTCTTTAAATGACTGTATTTTACAGAGCTGTCAGTAGCCAAAATAATAAATATAGAATAGGAAAGAATTCTGCATTGGCAGGGAGATATGGATTAGGTGACATAGTTTATTTTCTATCTCATCTGTACAGAACTGCAGAACCTCTATCATGGAATCAGAGTATTTCATTGCTTTCAGGTCATCAGGAAGTGATGAGAAAGGTGCATGAAAATATAATTTAAAAAAAAAATTAACTGCATTTCGTAGAACCCCAGGAAGGTTTGGCAAAGACTTAAATAGTTCATCTGGTTGTGTTCTCCCATTGTTATGCAAAACCTGGAAGCTCAGATTTTTAAAGGGCATTTTTGGTAGGAAAAAATGTTGGCATTTCCACTGCCAGGACAGGTAGGTTATACAAAATAGCACAACTCTGCACTGTTGGGGGGGCGGGGGAGGAAGGAACTGCTTGAGCTCATCGTAGCATCTGTCAAACTAAAGCCAATCCCCTCCCCCTGTGTCATTGTCTTAAATGTTTCCTATCAGTACATTTTGTTCCTCATTTCTCTTGTTGCATACTGAAGTGGGAGATTTTATAATGATTCAGTGTTCTGCTGAGTGGCTTGAAGCAGCAACCTGGGAATTTGCTAAGTAGTCATGCAGCCCCGAATGTTTACACTATTCGAATTGCAGCACCATAATTAAAAGACACGCTTCAAATAAGTGATAGAGGGGTGTGCGGGTGCGGAGGGATAAAGGGGGTTCCAGTGGAGCGAGAGCACAGTGGGGAAGGTGGAGAATTGGAGTTAAATATCAAAAGGCACAACAAGCTTATTTGAGCAAATAGTATCAAACAATGAGAGCCGATGCAATTACTTTAAAATGCTAGATGTTCTGGTATCACCAAGGGAACTTTCTGTCTGATTAAAAATAATTATTGCTGGCATTAAATCTGTTCGGAATTACTCCACTCAATTCATCTCCTATTTCACACTGCTACCATATGCCTAGCTTGATGAGTGGAAAAAGGCTCTTTCATTTTGATAAATTGTGCTTTGTAAATATTTAGAGATGAATGTTCTGGATCACTGAGTGATTTCTTTCCCCCAGTGGAGCCTTAGTTGGAGGCAGACACCATAAGGGACTAGATTAATCCCTGGGATAACTCAGTTGATTTCAGTTGGGTCACACAACTGGATGATTTTGACCCAAGATGACGTCCTGGGGGTATAACTTCTACTGCAGAATAAGAGGTGGGTGGAAACTGTGTCCTAAGAATCTTGCTCTGCTGAAACTGAGAGCACTATGTAAAATGCTTCCTGAATCCCAAATACCACACACGGAGTCAAGTATTTTATGTGGATTAATGCTGTAGAATCTTTCTGCCACTTTGGGGCTCTAGTCAGATGGATTTTCAGATGGCTTCCATCTTGGAGATAACAGGGGTATGACAGACATTGTGGAGCTTGCCTAAAGACCTATTTCTGTCTTATTAAAGGAATACTTTATAAACACAGTCCCAGCTCTATGCAGATTCCCCTTTCTGTGCTACTATGGGTATTTGCATGCCAATAGGATCTCTGTTTCTCAAGAGTTCACCTGTTCTCACAGCTTTCTATCCCACCTGACGCCATAATAACTGTGGGTTGGGACAACTTAAACGTCTCCACTGCGATTGTTCAAACTCCTCTTAGCTGACGTTGAATGGGGTTCTCTAATGGGGGATTTTCACCCAACTCGCCAATGGCAGATGGCTCAAAGCTCCTCGTCTTTACTGTTTTATTATTTCTGTTGCAGTAATCCTGTAGGCCCTGAAACATGGCACTGGATGCTGTACAGATATATAAAGGAAAAATCCCTGTCTCGATAAATGTATAATTTTAGTTTAAGGTATCATGACAGGTGGGTGCAACAAACAGAAGTGAGAGAGGGTGATGAAGCAACAATATGAATGTGTTTCTGGATAGATGAGCTATGTACCCCCATTTCTTTCTTCCCAAACCCTTCCCTCTCCCTTCTTCTTTATCACCTATTTTACCAGCCTCCGTGTTCTCTAAAATCTCAACTTTGGTATCTCCTTCTGGACTGTGCTGTCACTAAATCCTGCCAATTCCTCCTCCTCCAACATCTCCAAATCCCATTTCTTGACTGCTCTCTTTCACCTGGGCTTCTGCAACCTTCTGCTCTCTGAACCTCCAGGGTCTCTGCCTCCTCCCACACCTCCCTCCTTCAGTTTATTCCATAGTTTGAACAAGAAAAAAATGGTGGCACTCTTCTAAGCTCCACCCACCAATCAAGCTCTGCCCACTGTGATGCCAAACTGTGGCACCATTCACAGTGGATTGTGTCACTGTTCAAATTACAATCACATGAGCTTTGCGGGCTCCTTAGTGGGGTTCGGATACACCCTTGGGCAGGGCTGGAGTAGGAATAGGCACATGATTAGGATAGCAGATCCCAGAGTCATGTGACAATGTCACAACCTCAGCTTTCATTTAAAAAAATGTTTCTGACCCTCACAGTTGCAAAGAAAACCTTGAATGTGTGAACTTCCTTCCTCTCACACTTTGTCTGCCTCATCTATTCAGATTGCAAGTTTTCAGGGGCAGGGAGTGTCTCATACTATGTGTTTGTACAGCTCCTAGCGCCATGGGGCCTGATTTTGGTTGCAGTCACTGCATTGACAACTTTGTGTGCAGCTTTCACGGCAGTTTCAGCATTACATAACATTAAAGGAAAAAATACTTGGCTGTAGGGCAAAGAGTATTGTGCATGAAGAGTCAGTGGGGTCTAGTGGTTTTCAAAAATGGCTCCATTTATTTATTTCACTGGCTGATGGTCCCGACAATATGGGGGGGGGAGTGGTTTTTTACAATTGATTGAATGGAGATCTCTATAAATGTCATCGCTGATCAGATGATCAGGGCTGCTTTGGCTTGAAAGGAGCTTGGTGGTATTGTAGGTTATCCTCACTCCAATGGGCGAAACGGGAGTGTTTGCAGTGCCCATGCACTCTTCCAATCTGGATTTGTCAAGCCGTTTATGAACACAACCCACTGCTACATGGGGTAGTCTTGCATTTTGTAAGATAAAGAGCCTCCTGTATGTGCCAGATGCCAAATCACGTAGTAGAAACCAGACAAAAAGCTGCTCAATTTTTCTAATAAATGTTTTTAAATGAATTCCTTGCATCTGAAAGGTGCCAGATGAACATTCCTGGAGAACGAAAGCCTCTATTTATCCAAAGCACAGGCAGTGGGAGTACCAGATTCCCTATGCTAGCCAGTGACGTTCTCCTCCCCTGAGCTAGAGGAATCACCTCTCCAGATGAGAAAGTGATGAAGTGGGTTGTAGCCCATGAAAGCTTATGCTCAAATAAATTTGTTAGTTTCTAAGGTTCCACAAGTACTCCTGTTCTTTTTGCGGATACAGACTAACACGGCTGCTACTCTGAAACAGATCCATGTTCACTGCTTCCTTGGCCCCTCTCCTGAGAATGCCACAAGAATGTCAGAGAGTGTTAAGTGGGGCGGTGATGGATTGATGAGAGCCTTATTCACGCTGCACAGTCTCTTACTCCATGAATATTCTTCCTGACGTCAATGCGACTATTTGAAAACATGCTACTCAAAGTGAGTGAAGGTCTCAGTGATGGCGTGTTGTGTCTTTTGCTCTTCACAAATCAAAAACGATCTGAAGAAACCACAGGGGCACAGCTGGGTCCCAAATAACCATGTTGGCTAAATATAAAAAACATACAGAAACATGGTTTCTGGTGGCTTCTAAAACCTAGAACAGAGTGAGCACCACTAGAGGGTTCACAAACTATTTAAAGGGATATTACCCTATTTCCAATCATATAATGTGAATTGGGCATAAACTACATAGGCCTGTGAGCATCCCTCCACTGGTAATGGCTCTAGGTAGTTCCGTGTCTGGGTCGGCTCCAGGCATCAGTGAAGGAAGCAGGTGCTTGGGGCAGCCAATACAAAGGGGCGGCACTCCTTCCGGTATCGGGGCAGCACCTCCGGGTCTTCGGCGGGAATTCGGTGGCGGGTCCCTCGGTCCCTCTTTGAGCTGCCGCCGAAGAGGACGAGAGGGAGTGAAGGACCCGCCACCGAATTGCCGTTGAAGAATGAAGCGGCGCGATTGAGCTGCTGCCAAAGTGCCGCCGATCAG
This sequence comes from Malaclemys terrapin pileata, assembly GCF_027887155.1. Classification (NCBI taxonomy): domain Eukaryota; kingdom Metazoa; phylum Chordata; order Testudines; family Emydidae; genus Malaclemys; species Malaclemys terrapin. The sequence continues at coordinate 143,521,382 of NC_071508.1, read as the reverse complement.
CTTTTTTTTTTGCCGCTTGGGGTGGCAGAAAAGCTAGAGCCGGTCCTGCCTGGTGAGTACTTGAACGAGCAACCAAGAGGTGAAAGGCACCAGAGATGACTAGTGAGATGACACTGAGCGATCTATACTCTCCCCTCCCCCCACAAGACACTTTGAAATGAATGGAATTCTGAGTCTCGGATGGACTGTCCTGTTACTAGACTTCCTTCCTACGCAGGATATGCATCAGGAAGCTTGAGGTGACAATAAAACAGGGCCGGCTCTAGTGTTTTTGCTGCCCCAAGCAGCAAAAAAAAAAAAAAATCCGCGATCGGCGGCAGTTCGGCGGCAGGTCCTTCACTCCGAGAGGGAGTGATGGCCCCTCCGCCGAATTGCTGCCAAACGGCCGGATGTGCCGCCCCCCTTTTCATTGGCTGCCCCAGGCACCTGCTGGCTACGCTGGTGCCTGGAGCCGGCCCTGCAATAAAAAAAGAGGTTTCCGAGTAGCAGCCGTGTTAGTCTGTATCCGCAAAAAGAACAGGAGTACTTGTGGCACCTTAGAGACTAACAAATGTATTTGAGCATAAGCTTGCGTGGGCTACTGCAGTCTGTCCAGCTTCTTTTTCTCTTTCTCTCTGTTCCAGGCAAACTAAAAAAGCGGAAGGAGCCCTTGCCCGTCTCCCACTAGTGCATACTTTCTGAGAGAATGCCAATTCGATGTATTTGTTTTGCATTTGATTAAAACACAAAAGCAAACAGTGGGTATTAGTGGATCCGTTCGCTTTTGATGAGGATACATTTTTAGAATTCCCCAATTGATTTTCTGAGTGAGCCAATAAAGTGAGCAAACCCTGCATTATTTACAACTCTGAGTTTAAATGTAATGTCTGAATCAACAGAGCTTGTTTGCTTTCTAAAACTCAAACAAGGACAACACTAAGCTAATTTCTGGGAGACTGGGATTCTTACACCGCATGAGGATTTCTCCCTAGCTCTCTCAAAAGGATGTAATGGCTTGAGGGAAGACTTTAAGGGTTTGGCATAATCCTTCCTTGGAAAACCTTTATCTCTCCATATCTGTACATTTTTATTAATACATACATGGTGGAAGAAACTGGGCAAGAGTTTAAAAACTAGATGATAGACCAAAAAGGCATGGAGGTGGGGTTTTTAAACAATCAGCTGAGTCATCAACTCCATGTAGTTAATTATACATGCTTGCAGCTCCCTAATTAAAGTAATTATTTACCTTAGAAAATGGGGAGTCATGGCTTTTCAGTCACTCTTCAATTAGCAGCACTTTCGTTGCTGCTGCTTTTCACTAGATTCTGGAGTTCAAAGAGAAGGTGGATAAACTGATCTACTCATTAAAGGTGAAGTCCCTGGGGGCTACAGAAAACCCATTACCACGGTTCTGCTGCACAGGGAGTGAGGATGTAATGCTGCCTTAGCTCGCTCAACAGGCCTTTTTATTCTGGGTTTCTATGCCCCTTAACTTGGTTCTGCACTTGGGCACTGTGGTGACTGGCAGGTTCTAAAAAGGCAGAGAGGAAGGAAATGTGGTGGGTTTCTTCTGCAAGCCATGGGGCGGGCTTACAGCAGCCTGCAGAGTGGGGAGGATGTATTGTTGGGCAGGAGTGTGACTAGTGGTTTGCAAATTGCATTGCTCTCCTGGTCCACAAAGACTCTGTTCTTGCCCATATATTCTGGTAAGAAAGGACGCAAAGTGGCTGTGGACCCGCCAGTGCAGATCTGTTCCTCATCTGGCTGAGGGCACTGCCAGTTTATCCAGGCTGTGTGCTCGTCTCCAGAATGAAATTCTAACCTAGCTTTGGGTTCAGGAAAAACCTCCAACTCACTAGCGCATAAAGAGTCGTATTGTGCCCTCAGATACCTTGATCGACTTCCTTGAGTTCAACCGAGTTCCTTTGGGTTCAGACTGGTGTAATGAAGAGTAGAATTTAGCACTGGGAATATATATTTTCCCCCCCTTTTTGGTATCCGTGCAAAGCAAAAAAAATTCCAAGCCTTTTAGGAATAGTTTTTCAAAGGCACAAAGGATAAGTATGCACCCAACTCCGAGTGAATTTTAATTGAGTGTCTCTTTGAAACAGCCCACTGTGCCCTTGAAAACCTTCCCTTCGAATCATCATGTTCCAACTGGGTCAAAAGTGTAGCTTCACTTCCCCAAAAAATGTAGGGTGAAATTATTGGTTGATAAAGGTAACTGGATTGACACAATATTTAGAATAGAATATCAGGGTTGGAAGGGACCTCAGGAGGTCATCTAGTCCAACCCCCTGCTCAAAGCAGGACCAATCCCCAACTAAATCATCCCAGCCAGGGCTTTGTCAAGCCTGACCTTAGTACCGCACAACATTCTGATTTAAAAACCAAGCACTATACAAAACCAGCATAGTCCATATTAAATGGATCCAAAATTGGCTCACTGATGTATCTCAAAAAGTTATTGTTAATGGGGTATCATCCATTGATGGTATTTCTAGTTGGGTCTTGGGGGGGATCTGTTCATGGTCCAGTGTCATTCATTAGCTTTATCCATGATCTGGGAAAAAAATATAAAATAGTTGCTACTGGTAGAGTTTGCAGATGATACCAAAACTGATTGAATGACAAATAGGTCAGTTATCTGGATTGCTTGGTAAACTGGGCTCACTGGAACAGCATGTGTTTCAATGAAGCCAAAGCCAGGTCACAAAATGAAGAACAAAGAATGTGCAGGTCACACTTATAGGATGGAGGCCTGAATCCTGGGAAGAAGTGATTCTGATAAAAGCTTAAGGGTCCTGGTGAATAATCAACTGAACACGATCTCCCAGTGCAATTCAGTGGCAAGGAGGGCTAATGCGATCCCTGGATATAGAAACCGAGAAATATCAAGTAGGAGTGAGGCATATTCAGCATTAGAGAGACCAATGCTGGAATACTGTACTTAGTTCTGTTGTCCATATTTCAAAAAGGATGTTGACAAATTACAAAGGAATCAGAGAGGAGGTACAGGAATGATTTGAGTTCTGGATAATCTGCCTTACAGCGAGAGATTTAAGAAGCTCAATCTTTTTAGTTTATTGATGAGAAGGTGAAGAGGTAACATGATCATAGTCCTATATGAGTGTGACAGTGTGTACCTACACATCATGAGAAAGTGAATAAGGAAAAGTTATTTACTTGTTCCCATAATATAAGAACTAGGGGCCACCAAATGAAATTAATGGACAGCAGGTTTAAAACAAATAAAAGGAAGTTCTTCACATAGCGCAGAGTCAACTTGTGGAACTCCTTGCCTCAGGAGGTTGTGAAGGCTAGGCCTATAACAAGGTTTAAAAGAGAACTGGATACATTCATGGAGGTTAAGTCCATTAATGGCTATTAACCAGGATGGGTAAGGAATGGTGCCCCTAGCCTCTGTTTGTCAGAGGGTGGAGATGGATGGCAGGAGACAGATCACTTGATCATTACCTGTTAGGTTCACTCCCTCTGGGGCTTTAACCAATTTTAACTCTCACCTTTCTTTTTCTTTTTATAATAAATCTTTAGATTTTAGATACTAAGGGATTGGCATCAGCGTGATTTTTGGGTAAGATCTAAGTTATATATTGATCTGGGTGTGTGGCTGGCCCTTTGGGATCAGAAGAACCTATTATTTGATGAGACTGGTGGTAAAGAACCACTCATCTCTGAATCCAGTGTTTTTGGTGGTGATATAAGAACTGGGATGCCTGAGAAAACTGCCTTTATGTTTTCTTGTTAGCCAGTGTGGTGAAACAGGAATTTACTTTTGTGGCTGGTTTAGTATATCTTATAAAACAATAACCACCAGTTTTGGGTCATGTTTGCCCTATTTCTCAGCAGTTCGTCCTGAATTTGGCATCCTCAGTTGTGACCCACTAAGGCACATTTACACTCCGTCTGGAGGCCAGTTAGGTTTTTTGTCCCCACTGCTCCCCTTGGGAGGCTGTTCCAGAACTTCACTCCTTTGATGGTTAGAAACCTTCATCTAATTTCAAGCCTAAATTAGTTGATGGCCAGTTTATATCCATTTGTTCTTGTGTCCACATTGGCACTTAGCTGAAATAATTCCTCTCCCTCCCTGGTATTTATCCCTCTGATGTATTTAGAGAGAGCAATCATATCTTCCCCACCGCCTTCTTTTGGTTAGGCTAAACAAGCCAAGCTCTTGGAATCTCCTCTCATAAAGTAGGCATATTAAGATCCAATGCCTGGAAATTGAAGATAGACAAATCCGCCTAGAAATAAGGTGCACATTCAGTGAGAATAATTAACCATTGGAACAACTTACCTAGGGATGTGGTGGATTCTCTATCATTCGTGGTCTTTATTTAAAGATTCAATGCCTTTCTAAAAGATACTCTAGCTCAGACACAAGCTATGGGCTTGATGCAGGTATTACTGGTTGAGGTTCTGCACCTGTGTTATATGGGAAGTCGGACTAATTGAGCATAATGGTCCAGTCTGGTCTTAACATTCATGAAAACATCCCCTGTGTAGAAGGCCATCAAGAGGCTGATGCGTCATTTAAATCCCACGTAAGCCCTGAAGTATTTATCATTAGTTTATAATTACCTTCATGAAGGATTTAAGTGATGCATAAGCCTTGTGCCAGACCCCTGTGCAGGGGGCAATTCACCCGTAATGCTGAGGCTTTGTCCGTAATCCACACCATTATGCTTAGCTGTTACACAGGTTCCCCAAGCAGTCAACGAGATGATGCCAGCTGTGACATTTTGGGGTGCGTGACTGAGGCACAGAGAGACTCTGAATTTCTTGCTTGGTGTTTGCTTTAGTCACCACCATAGCGTAATGTCAATTGGAATGCATTATTTCTCTTATTGACGGTCAGCTTTGTGCTGGTGCCAATGGATGAAGGTGGGGCTTGTGCTTTTGCCAATGAATTGTGCCGATGGACATCATTAGAGACTTAAGGTATGTCTACACTGACAACAAACAAAACCCCTGCAAGCAGCGAGTCTCAGAGCCCAGGTCAACTAATTCAGGCTCACGGGGCTTGCGCTGAGGGACCTTCCCTCTTTGTTGGGTCTCAGAGCCTGAGCTCCAGCCTGACACTGAACATTTACACTGCTATGTTGATCCAGACTCTTGAGACTTGCTGCAACAGGTCTTTTTCCCCTGTGAAGACGTACCCTTAGGCACTCTGTATAGCTCCAGAAAAGGTGCTTCATGGATTGCAGCAGGGCTAATTTCTCCCTCCACCCCGTCACTCTACCCTTACATGCCTTAACCCTGCCCTTGACAGCTCTCTACTGGGGCGGGGTAGTTCAGTCTCCACAGTCCACCCTGGCTTTGCCTCTTCTGCCAAGAGGGAGATCAGTTCGTGGTGGATGCATTGCTTGTTTTGTGAGGTAGACACCTCTCCACTAGGAACTGCACTGAGACATACCAGCTAGTCCTCGGGGAATTCTGCGCCACTGCGCAATGCAGAATTTTGCAGAAATTAATGTTGTGTCCCTACCAAGAAGAGGCTCCAATTTTTGTGTGTGAGTGGCAGTGTTGTTGATGTAGTAGAAACAAGCTACTTTCTTGGAGATTATTTCCCCTCAATGCTTTTTTTAAAAAATGGATTGAAAGGAGACTTCAGGTTCCTGGTATGTTGTAGGGACCAAAGAGACTGCAGCTTGTGTGATCTGATTGGCTGTGATACAAGAAGCGAAGGCAAGAAATCACTCTTCAGCCTTCCCACTTGATTTAAAGTCAACAACACTTTCAAAGTTTTGACCAAAGAGACTATTACAAAAGCAAGTCAAAGCCCTGATTTAAACCATCTTGTTGAAATATTTTTGCGCTCCTTGTGGTTAGTCTCCAGACTCCTACTATGTGATTACGTTAGCATGAAAAAAATTATATTTTTAGAAGCAAAAAGAAAGGCCTGATTCATTGATGAGGGCAGGTCCTCCCTGCAAACAGGACGCTAGTGTCCCTGCAAAATATTTGCAGGTTTGAAAATGTCCTACAGTAAATACAAACAAGTAAGCGTTGTCAGTAAGCACGGGAAATATTGTAGTGAGGCACCAAACAGACTCTGTAATTTGTATAAATGTTGTTTTCGTAAAATTCTCTGAATGGCGTGGCTGTGAACAGAGGATTGGATTTCTAGATAACAATACAAAGAGGTTCTGTTCTATGCCCTATTTTAAGGGGCGGGGGGAATAAATGGCTTTTGTTACTTTAAAGCAATATGGTGATGTGGCAGCAATTGGATCCTTGTTTTACTTCACCTTCCGTCTGAGCAGCCAGCTATATAATTTATGCAGTTACCGCTGTATGAAAATAATGTTGATCTAATTGTGGCCTTGATCTAATAAACTAACTTTGCTTTCAGTACTTTCCCGAATCGTGTGCTTCATACTTCTGCCTTTACAGAAGAGAATTTGTTGATTCTTCCTCTATGTTGCTTCTTCCCTTCCATCTTTGGGGTATAAACCAACTTCTAACTAGTGGGGCTTCAGGAATAACTCATCCACTCAGGAGGTTTCCTCCCATCGCCTGCTGCAGGGTTTCTTCTTCTAAAGGTGCTAATACACCTCTACCTCGATATAACGCTGCCCTCGGGAGCCAAAAAATCTTACCGTGTTATAGGTGAAACTGCATTATGTTGAACTTGCTTTGCTCCACCAGAGTGCGCAGCCCCACTCCCCTCCCGGAGCACTGCTTTACCGTGTTCTATCTGAATTCGTGTTATATCAGGTCACGTTATATCGAGGTAGAGGTGTACTAGTCATTGTTGAGACTGCACTCAAAGTTCTTCTAGTCTGAACCAGTATGGCCATTCCTCTTTTTTTCTTGTAGCGACGAACCCAGCCCCTAACCTCAGATCCAAAGACCTCTGAGCTTTGGAGAAGTTCACATGTGGTTTTAGAGCTGAGTTTCATGGCTAGATCCATCTTTATAAGGGGGTTATTTATTATTATTCATTTGTGTTGCCGTAGTGCCTATGTCCTCAGTCAGGCCCCATTTTGTGCTAGGTGTAACCTATACACCTTCTGGGTGTGGTGTTCTGTCCATTCTAGTGGCACCAAGACCACTTAGAGAGAGATAAAATGAGGTGCAGTAGAGACTTATGCACTAAGTGCCAAAGGTCCCTAGTTCGATCCTGTGTGCTAACAACTGGGGTCTGTCAGTGTTACACAGGCACTGTACAAACAGACCAAAATGATGCTCCCTGCTTAGGAACCAAAGTTCCACATCTAAACTTGAAGTTCAGCTCCTGTTACAAATATCGTGCTTTGGGTCTATTTATAGTCTCTTGTGATGAACGTCATTTGTTCTAGCATGGGGACTGGTCTATGTACAGATGTAGAAGGGGCCTTTTAGCTAAATACCATTTAACTGTGAAATCTCTTGCAGACAGTCAAATCATTTGTGTTCAGTCTGACATCCTCTAGATTCATAAACATATCGTGTGCCCTACCTAATTGGTTATTTTGTTCCTGATTGGAAAAACCCAGTTAAGTTGGAGTCTTTCCACTGGCTTCTATGGACTTTGGAACAGGCCTTTAATCCATATATTTTAATCCAGGAGGTAATGTTAATGAAGAAGTCTGCCATGATATCCACAGCTGATGTCAACATATCCTATTTAAAAACAAAGATGTCCCAAATAGCTCAGTTACTGCAGGCAATGGATATTTTTAACAAAAACACTGACGCAAGTGGATGCTCTCCTCTCTTTACCCTAATGTCTGTGTAAAGGCATCTGGTCTCCAACAAGCACATGGTGTGCATCTTGCATCTGTCTGTGAAAGGTGGATTACTACAAAAAATTCCCATTGAAGCTGTGGTTGTGATATCCGCTGGGCTAGATCCAGCATCCCTTATTCATGTTAAGTACGTTCGCCTTCGCGTAGTCTCCATTTCTTCAATGGGACTACTTCCAGAGTGAAGTGTTACTCAGCGTGAGGACAAGTGGCAGGATCTAGCTCTTAGTAACCCCTTTTCCCCGCTTCATTTATCATTTGTATTACAGCACTACCTATAAGTCCCATCTAAGAACAGGGCGCCATTTTTCCAGGCTCTGTACAAACACACAGTGAGAGACAGTCCTTGCCCAGAAGACCTTATAGTCTAAATAGACAAGACAGACAAATGGTGTGAGGCTAAAAGGAGATACAGAGGTGAAGTGACTTGTCACACAGCATATCACCGGCAGAGCAAGGAAATAAAACCCGGGTCTCCTGATTCCCAGCCTAGGGCCCTATCTACTAGACCAGGCTACCATTGCAGTTTTTTCCACTCCGAGGCCAGTGATTCAGCCATAAGAACCTTAAGTTTGTCGGCTTGTGTCACAACTTCACATTTAAACCCCTGGTTTTATTACCAGAGACCAAGAGGAGATAAATTATTAATCTAGGAGATTTTGAGGGTTTAGATGGGAAATGGAATGAGACCCAGAAAATCCATGTAACAGCATCTGTATTCGTATAGAAGGCGGCCAGTGTTATGCAAATCCCTGTGAGGTGTTTATTCATTCCGCCTCGCTGAGCTCCGAATGAGTTCCAGGAAATCCCTGTGTGTGTTGTAACGAGTTTGAAATGAATGCTGACTAGCTGCACAGAATTTGTACAGAATAGCTGCCTGCCTCTCACCTGAGTCTGACTGCGAGGGGCCTGCCTCATTTTAGGCGCTGGCTCAGCTCTGGTCCATGTAAACCTGCTGCTGTTTCACTGCTTGTTAACATCCTTTAGGGGCACGAGAGGTCCTGAGTCGTGAAGCCGAGGTGAGAGGGAAACTCTCTAGCTTGGAAAGACGGAAATTCCACATCCTGCCAGGAATCCTCCCCCGCACACACACACACACTCTGCTGTTCCTGCTCTATCCCTCCTGTAGAGTGGGGTCGTAGGTCAGCCCTACATGACTGGGCAGGGGAGTAAGCACCCACTGTGAAGCCTCCCTGGATGGCGAGTCTGGGTATGGAGGGGACAGCAGGCTCTGCAAGGTTGCCACTGTGAGGCAAATCCTCAGCCAAAGTAGGGCTGCTTCTCCAATGGATCCAGACCTCGACATAGGGCCCCTGCCCCGGGAGCCTCCCCGGCTGCCCCCTCCACCTCACCTGAGTCGACTGCATGACCTGCAGCCGGCCTGCCTCCGAACTGTGCCTGGGAAACAGCTGTACATGCTCATGCTCCATACCCTTCACTTCCTCACCCCCATGTCCTGCCCCGACACCAACTAGCAGGACCTCTTACCCCCCATGGAGGGCGATAAGCCCCAGTGGGCCAGCCTGTACTCCACCTGGTCCCCTGGGGATATTAGTTGGCAGCTCCTTCATGGAGCCATGAGCATGGGCACGTACCTGGCACGGTTCATCCCTCTCCCCAACACACGCCCTTTCTGTGGCCTGAGGGAGACCATGGCACACATCTACCTCAAGTGCGCCAGATTGAAACCCTTCTTCTGGCTCCTCCAGAACTTTCTCCTCAGGTTCTGGCAGCACTTCTCCCCGCATCCGCCTGATCCACGCACACCCCATCCATGGCCCCACAAAGTCACGAGACCTCCTCATCAACCTCCTCCTGGCACTGGCCAAGGTAGCCGTCCTCTATACCAGGAAGAGGATGCGGGACGGGGAGGTGCTCTGCAACTTTGGGACCTATTTCTGCTCCTCCCTGAAGTCACATCTCTCGGCAGAGTTCCTCTGGATCACGTCCACTGATTCCCTGGACGCCTTCGAACAGCAGTGGGCCCTGTCCAGGGTTCTCTGACCAGTGTCCTTCTCTGGCTCCCTGCTGTTGACCCTCACCCCTGTCCCTGTTTTCTCATTTGTTGTCTCCTGAAATTTCTTGGCACCTGGGTCCAGTAGCTCCGCCCCTTGGGCTGGGGGGAGGGGCCTTTAGATGTGGGTGGACTTGTGCCTGCCCATCCCCCAGAGACTCAATAGGGGCCCCTCCCATGGAGCTGAGGTGAGTCACCATTCAGTACCAACCCAGCTGCACTGACTTACCCTTCCAACAGGCCTGCAGTGACTCAGCCCTTGGGCATGCAGCAGCAGCCTATCCCTGAGCTGAGCCTGGGTCAGACCCCTAGGCTCAGATATTTCCCCCACCCCTACCACAGCTGCAGCTCAGTCTGTGCAACAGCCCTACCCAGCTGAGAACCCTCCTGCCGCCTTGCAGCCTATCAGCCTCTCGAGACTCCCAGCCTGCTCGCGGTCCTGTTCCTAGGTCTGCCGCAGCCTTGCCCGAGCCATGGTCCAGTTTTGTCCTTGCCCTACTCTATCTTGCTCTGGCCCTGTTACTGGCCCGCTCCAGCGGCCTCTGCTTCCTGACCCTCCCTGGACCCTCCGACTCTGACTACCCAGCTTTGATCTTCGGCCTGTATCCAGACCCTGCTGATGGTACTGATGTGGCTTGTCCCTGGTTTCTGACCACCCGGCTTCGATCCCTGGCTTGCACCTGGACTCCGGCTACAGTGCTGATTCTGGCTTGTTTACGGACTCTGGTCTCAGTGCTGACCCCAGCCTGTCCCCAGATCTCGAATCCAGCATCATTCTTGGCCCAGTCCCAACACTGTCCGGCTTGGACCTCTGCTCCAGCCACTAGACCTGACTACCGAGAGGCAGCTCTTGGCAGCCACTCCCGTCTCCCATCATGCAATTGGGCACAGTGTTGGTTCCAACCCCTTTACACTCCATCCAGCAGAGATGTGAGAGAAGTGGCATGTTGTAATGGCCTACACTAAATTATTTCCCCTGGAACAAGGGGATGGGATCAGGGAGGAAATGCTGACTCAACCTCAGAAAACATTTGCTTTGGATTAGTCTCTGGAAGAAATTCTGGGTCTGACCCGATTTGCTCATCCTACGGAAAAAGCCTCCCACGGCAGGTCTCAGACACTGACCTTATTCCAACCAGTTTTCATGAGAGTCTCTCTCTTCAGTCCAGCTGCACCCACATCACCCACCGCATTGCCACAAATTATCCCACAGAGAAGACTGGCTTCCCTCCCACACAAGTTCCAGCTTATAAACGAACCTTCAGGGGTGAATTTTCAGCTCTCAACCTACACTTGGGTGTGAGCACATGACCGCACTTTGCAAACACCTACTAAAAGTCACACATCCGTGCAGGCCCTTTCATAGAATCATAGAATATCAGATTTGGAAGGGACCTCAAGAGGTCATCTAGTCCAACCCCCTGCTCAAAGCAGGACCAATTCCCAGCTAAATCATCCCAGCCAGGGCTTTGTCAAGCCGGGCCTTAAAAACCTCCAAGGAAGGAGACTCCACCACCTCCCTAGGTAACGCATTCCAGTGTTTCACCACCCTCCTAGTGAAATAGTTGTGACAGTGTACCCCATAAGGCTTTATGGGGAGGGAGTGTCTGGCTCAGCAAGACAGGGTGCTGGAGTCCTGAGCTGGCAGGGAAAACAGAAGCGGGGGTAGTCTTTGCACATTGGGTGGCAGCTCCCAAGGGGGTTTCTGTGATCCAACCCGTCACAGTGGCGTAGTCGAGCAGGATCTGTGCACAGTTGATTGCTTTGAGATACTGGTAGTGATTTTAAGTGAGTTTTAAGTGTGGTGGCTGGAGAACAGACAAAGTGGTTACTGGTTTGTTATTTTCTGTTTGCTTATTTCGGGCAAGGGAAGTAGGGACAGAAAAGGAAGCTCTCTGTTAACTAAGAATCCCCTGAGCTGAGTGCATCTCAGTTTCAGTGAACTGCAGAGGGATTGTGGCCCAGCACAAGAAAGCAGAAGAATGAGTACTAGTGATCTCAGTTCCAGTGAACTGCAGAGTGGTTGTAGCCCAGCACGAGAAAGCAGGACAATGAGTACCAGTGACGCTGCTATTAAACTAAAGCTGGCCAGGTTGGAAGCAAAAGAGAGAGAAAGTGAACATAAGAGACGGCTGGAACTAAGACAATTAGAAATTAGTGCCATGGAGGCAGAGGCAGCGAGAGAGGCAGCGAGGGCGGCAGCGAGAGCGGAGGCAGAGGCAGCTGCCCACGAGAGGGCTATGGAGGCCCAGAGGGAGGCCCGGAAGCATGAACTGGCTGTTATGGAGTCAAAGAGACGAAACCCTCCCCCTGCTGGCTCCACTTCCCCAAAAATCCACAAATGGGAGCGGCTATGTCCACAGTATGATGAGTCCAGCGATATCGCCGAATATTTCATCACCTTTGAGAGACTGTGCACCCTCCATGCCATCCCTGAAGATCAGAAGATGACCACATTGATAGCAAAATTGACTGGCAGAGCTCTGGACATATTCAATAAGATGCCTATTGATGATGCTTCAAACTATGGTAAATTTAAAGAACTGGTTTTGAAACAGTTTCAGGTTACACCTGAAACCTACAGGGTTAAATTCAGGAGCCTTAAGAGGGGATCTGGATTAAGTAATGTGGCTTATGCCAATGAAATGAGAGATTTGGTAGATAAATGGGTGCGGGGGAGAGGCATTACCAGCTTTGAAGGGATGTGTGATCTAGTTACTCAGGAACATTTCCTGAATATGTGCAGTGATGAGGTAAAACAGTATTTGTGGGACAAAAAGGTAAATGCAGTGGGTGAATTAGCTGAGTATGCTGACTCTTATGAACAAGCCCAAGCTGCAATCAAACACAAACCACTGGCAGAAGGGTATAAGGTTGGGGGAAAGCAGAATCACCGTTTTACCCCTGGGTCTGGGAAAAAAGAGGCTGGGCGGTCACCTCCCCATTCCCCTGGTACTCGACCCAAATTTCCTGTGCAAGCAGAGGAGCCCAAGAGGTGCTATCATTGTAAGTCCACTGAGCACCTGAGGAATAAGTGTCCCTTACTGAGTGAAGCTGCGGCTTCTCAGAGCCAGGCTGTGGCCTCTTTCCACACAGGATTTGTAAAGCTTGCTTCCACACAACCAAGCAGTGAGCATATGCATGCTGTTAAATTGAATGGTCAAATGCTTCTTGGATTAAGGGACACGGGTGCTGAGATTTCTGTGGTCAGGAGGGACCTGATCCAAGAAAAGGATTTGTTGCCAGGTAAAATGGCAGAATTAGAGCTGGTCGGGGGTTACAAAGTCCTTGCACCTTTAGCTAAAGTACACATGCAAACTCGGGATTTGCAGGCTGAACTGACTGTTGCAACGGTGGCACACAATTTTGCACCGTTTCTACTGGGGAATGATTTCTTTAGTGTGGCAGAATCTGTCCCAGGGTTGGTTAGCAGTGAGAAGGAATCTTGTGCCAAAAGCCCCAGAGGGGGGGGCCAAGTCACACAGACTGCTGGGGGAATAGGAGGGTGTCTCTTAGATTCCTCTGCAGCAGTAAAGGATGCAGATTCGGGGGCAGGGCTGATTGTAGCCGGTTCCTGTAGCTCTGGGGCTCAAGGGAAATTCCAGAGGGAGGAGCTGGATGAAGCCAGCTCCTGTCCCCTAATCATCTCCCCGGGGGAGGGGGATGTACCACCTTGTAGCAAGGAGGCCACCACAGCTGCTGACTGCCAGGAAGTTGCAGGTCAGCAGGGGGCCGGGCCTGCCCTGGGGTGCACAGAGGTGTGTGTCCCAAAGGTGGAAGTTGGGGTCCTGGGGACCACTGTGGTGGGAACAGGCCCCAAGGACTCTATAGCTGAGTGCCAGCCCAACCCGAGTGGAAGGGGAGGGATTTTGCGGGCCAGTGAGAGGTCTGTTGTAGCTGGTAGCTGTGAGTCCACAGCTGGGGCAGGATCACCTTCCCTTTCAGGGGACACAAGAGTGTCGGACCCAGCGGGGAGCCCAAAGAGGAAAGCCCAAATGGAAGGTCAGGGGGGGCCAGAGAGTCCACCCACCTTTTGTGGGGAGGGGCTTTCCCAGGAGGAGGGTGAAAAGTCTGCATTCGAAATGCCAACCCCCTCTCCTGTGGATCAGGTTTTAAGGGAAACCTGGGGGTCTGGTCTCCAGGATGAGGGGGTCTACCCAGCTGACCCATTGGAAACAGAAAGTGGGGTGCCCAAAGGGGTCCAGAGCACCCCAGGGAAAGCTGCTGTTCTTGCTACACTTGCAAGAGATAAAACTCTCTCTCCAAGACAGGGGGGGGGGAAATCTCTTCATGGGAGGACCTTCATGAGGGAGTGGGGCCCAGCCCAGAGAAACTCCAGAGGGAGGGGCCGAGGACAAGTATGGTTGTAGTACACCCTTTCCTGGCCAAAGACCCAAGCACATGCCCGAACTAGAAGTCTCCCCCAAAGAGGCAGAGGAATCTGCATCAGAAGGTCTACCAGAGGGCACAGAGAACTGGGAAAATGCAATAGATGCTAAACAAGTCCAATTGAGTGAACGAAGCCTGTCCACTGTAGATTTGCTGTTAACCTTGTGTCTTTTGCTAATTCACCTATGGGTTAAAACAAAAGAATTCACACTAGTGGTAAACCCTTTAAAGATGTGGAACATATTTGATTTGTGGAATAAGCTGTTATACATGCTGGGGATGGTGACAGGACAGCCTCACCAGCATGTTACTTTACAGCCCATACCTGTAAAAAGCAGCAAAAGCATAACAGGCCTATGCTGCTGTGTAGAAGGGGAAACTGAGGCACACCGCCTCATGGCATTGGTGGCTAAATGCCAAGATACCTCCACGTTAATGAGTATTGCTGCCTGCATTCTGTTAGCAATACTACATCCCCACCTGTTTGCAAGCATCTGGGGACCAGGGACCCCAAAACGGGCTAGAACCCCCAGGAGTGACATCATATGGTTTCAAGGTACTGAAAGGAAGTGTGACCAGAAACAAACAGAAATTTTACAGGTACTGCCTCCGCCATGGACAGTGTCCAAGTCTCTGGCAGTAAGTTCAGGGGGAGGGTGTGACAGTGTACCCCATAAGGCTTTATGGGGAGGGAGTGTCTGGCTCAGCAAGACAGGGTGCTGGAGTCCTGAGCTGGCAGGGAAAACAGAAGCGGGGGTAGTCTTTGCACATTGGGTGGCAGCTCCCAAGGGGGTTTCTGTGATCCAACCCGTCACAATAGTTTTTCCTGATATCCAACCTGGACCTCCCCCACTGCAACTTGAGACCATTGCTCCTTGTTCTGTCGTCTGCCACCACTGAGAACAGCCGAGCTCCATCCTCTTTGGAACCCCCTTCAGGTAGTTGAAGGCTGCTATCAAATCCCTCCTCATTCTTCTCTTCTGGAGACTAAACAATCCCAGTTCCCTCAGCCTCTCCTCATAAGTCATGTGCTCCAGACCCCTAATCATTTTTGTTGCCCTCCGCTGGACTCTTTCCAATTTTTCCACACTATCCTTTAGATAGTGGCACATCTGCATAAGCACAAGCATTAGCGGTTTTCGTGCATTTGCGTACCGGCAGATAGGAATTGCCAGACTGGACCATACGGGTGGTCCATCTAGTTCACTATCCTGTCTTCGGGTGTCTCAAGAGCCTTAAGAGTATTCCCTTGAACTGGAACTTTGGCTGCAGCAGCAATCCCCCCCCACCCCCCATGCAAACTGGACATATGCTTATTACCCAGGAGATTTCATTCATGTAGTCTGCCCCAAAATGCACTCTCGCACATACAAGATATGTCTCTAGATCTATTTAGATCACAAGCTTTTTGGAGCAGGTACCAGCTTTTTGTTCTGTGTTGGTACGGCACCTAGGACAATGGGGTCTTGGTCTGTCACTGGGGGTCTTTGGTGCTATGGTAAGACAATACCGCATCAGTAAATGGAGATTAGAATTCTCTAAGGAAACGCACAAATTCCATCCTCCAGAATAGGCAGAGCAAACTTAGACCGGGCATTGCTCGTCTTAGACATGCATGTAAAATCTCTCCTTCATAACTGATATTCCATAATTGCATGCAGGCTAGGGGAGGCAGATGAATGGTGAAGAAAAATCATTTATGGTCCAATGATATTCCCCCCCCCCTTCAAATTACAATGTGCTAAATTGTCATTATAGAATTATGAGTGTCTAATAAGTAGAAACCTTAGACACAGTTAGCTCTTTAAACTTATTGTGGTGACTGGATTCTGGGCAATTCAATGTTTCCCTTTGCCATCCAAAGACAAAAGCGATAAGCTAAGCCATGTGGCAGGGTTAGATTGAGGGCTGGGTGTATGGTCAAACCGCAGCGCCGCCTTGTCCTTGTAGTTCAGGATGAAGGGAAGCACAGACATTGGAGAGATGTGTGTAGTGCTATTCTAGACATGGTGTTACGCTCTGCTAACCACTGAGAAGTGTCCACTTTAATCACATGCTCAGATCCTTGGGACTGAAATGACAGTGCTTTGACTCTCTAGGTTAATGCTCTTCTTTCCATTGACCATTATTTAGACACAAAGTGCTGCTTTATATCCTTTTTTTTAATTCATCTATGTTCTCAGCAGTCCTATTGCTCCTATGATCAGTGCAAACCATCCACTGTGGTCCGCTGTCCAACCCAGTTGGGGATGGAGTACCTAGGACTAAGTATGAAAGAGACCCAAAAGGATGGTGTTACAAACTGATTGAATAGGGTGTGTGATGAGACCGGTAGAGTGGCAGCTGCCCAAGGAGGGAATACTGACACAAGCCCTGATCCTACAGAAACGTAAGCATGTGGGCAGCTTTACTCATGTGAGTAGTCCCATTGCAAATCAGTGGAACTGGTCATTGCAGTAAAAGACGTGCTAAAGCGCCTGCAGGACTGGGACTATATATACTAGTGTCTAGGGCACTAGACTGAGAATCAGGAGAGCTGGATTCTATTCCTGGCTTGGCCACTGACCTGTTATGTGATCGTGGGCAAGTCACTTGACAGCTCTAGACCTCTGTTCCCCTTCCCACCCTTTGGCTCTCATCTGTTTAGGCCTGGGCTACACCGGGGGGCGGGGGGTTTCGAACTAAGATACACAACTTATCTTAGTTCAACTTACCTGGCCGTCCTCACAGTGGCGAGTCGACCACCGCGGCTCCCCCATCCACTCCGCTTTCTCCTCTTGCCGAGGTGGAGTACAGGCATCGATTCGGGGATCGATTTATCATGTCTAGACAAGACACGATAAATCGATCCCCGATACATCGAACACTACCCGCCGATCCGGGTAGAACAGAATGCTGTTCCGCCTGGCCTGGCGGAATGTCTGGAGCCCCATTGCAGCCACTGGAATGCACCTTGAGACTGCTCTAAATTGTGCTGGAGGAGGGAAGCAGCCCCTGGCTGGTCCCAGTGTTGCAGGATGTCCTACAGCCACCTTTGATTCCCTTCCCTCGGGTCCTGTGCTGAGTCAGGCCCAGAGCCAAGGACAGAATAACCCAGGTCTCCCAAGTTCCAGGCAGCCCAGTGGCCTATCTGCTGGACTGTGCTGTCTCCCTATATAAGCAATACGAATGAGTGCAGAGAGGTCAAGCAGAGCATGTTTTGCTGGTGCTGCGTAACTGATGCACCAGCCCATTTTGTGGCAGAGGTGTGGCATCCGCTACTGAAGGAAGAAAAACTATTCCACGCAATTCGCTGGCACAATGGAAGGGGCAGAGATTATCTATTACTACGCTTGTCAAAGGTTTCAAACAGCCTCTCTGTGCAGGGCACCAAAGCCTACGCTGGTAGTTAGAGTGACACTAAACCTTTCAATCCATTTATCAATGTGCCTCCGGTCCTGTTTTGAAGCAAATGAGAAAACAGTGAATGTTAGCAGTGGACTGCGGAGGCAGGGGGCAGCCCTGATTTAGGATGGTGGTTAGCCTTCATTTTGGCCTCAAACTCTCAACCGCACCAAACTCTTAAGAGGTGTTTGAGAAATTTCAGCCCCAAATGGTGAAAACTTGAGAAGATCACTTGATTAATGATTTTCTGCTAACTCAGATGCTGGAGACAAATTTTGCAATGGGCTAAGTCAATTTCTAGGATCCAAGTAACCTCTCCCCCTTCTGCAGACTTGCATCTAGACATACCCTCAGATTGTAAGCTCTTGGGGGACAGGGACTGTGTCTGGGGCACCAAGCACCTGCCTTTATTTTGGGCCAAATTCTGCTGGACTCCCTCATATTGAATAGTGCCTAACTTCTCAGTTAACCCTGTTGGTTTCATTGGGACCACTTGCAGTGGTGGCAGGATACGGCCCTCAAAACGAGTCATGAGTCATTTGGGATTACACTGAGCAAGAAGTCTTCTCACTGCCCCTCCCAGAGATCTTAAAGCAGCCGCCATCTGCCACTTTAAGATGTAACAGGGTCTCTGGAGCATACCGCACAGAGCTCACTGTGGTATGAAATCCCTCTGTGTGTGCCGGCCAAACAGGGATAGCAGGACTGCCAGTGTGGTTTGGAGAGTGGGAGGGGACACTTAGTCACTCGTACCCCAACAAAGAGATTGGGTTTAGTTTGAGCTGTCTCGGAGGTTTTGTGGCCAGTTCTTATTTCTTCTGCCTTTGCCAGACATTAGATACTAGACTCAGAGCTTTCAAGGCCAGGGACTATTAGATCATTTTGTCTGGCAGCCTGTGTAACACAGGGGAGAGAATATCCCCACGGGGTTCCTGCCTCCAGACTGTAATTTCTGGTTACGCCAGACCATTAGGAATCTTGGTCTGAAGACGTCAAGCAATGGTGAATTCACCACATCCCCGGGAAAGTTGTTCCAATGGCTAATTGCCCTCGCTGAAAAAAAACAGGAGCCTTATTTCTAGTCTGAATCTGTCTAACTTCAGCATCCAGCCACTAACTCTGGTGGTGCCTTTGTCTCGCATACTATGACTAGTGCCTTTGCAGAGCAGCCCAGTGGTATTTGGCCAGCCAAACATTGTCTGAATGCCGGGCAGTACTCATTTGTCTCAGCTGCATCTAACAGCAGCAGCGCTGAGCTAAGAACTCCTCAGTTCTGCTCCAAGCAGCTCTCTGGTGGTTACAGAGGAACCAGGGAGCAGGTTAGGAATGTGGGGTGAGGGGTTAAAACACTGAGTCACCACAACCAGAAGAAATCTTAAGGTGATGGGGAAGGGCCTGGGCTGGTCTAACCCTTTTCAGGAGAGGACTAAGAGTCGGAGGAAATCAGCTGGTACTTGGACTGGGATAGAATTCAGATGCAGAGTGCTGCCCGCCCTCCTGATTCTCACTTGATTCCAGGAGTGTCTCTTTCCTTTTCTATTTTTTTTTTTAAAGTACGTTTTTACTCCTGGCTGCTGGGCAGTGCGAAAACATGAACCCTACAGGCTCAGAAACCAGAAGGTAAATAAAAGGACTTCCTTACCATTTAAAAGTCAATTTCATGCCTTTGGAGAGCCTGACTTGTGTTTTTGGAACACTTTGGTCTGGCAGTACCGGATTCAGAGGACTTATCTGCAAGTTAGGACCCTGAAATCCAAATGTCATCGTCTGAAAGAAAGAGAAAAAATCTGCCTATTGCCCCTCCAGGCTGACTATTTATGATTTTGTCTTAACTTCTTTCTGCCTCAGTTTACACAGCAGTTAAACTGGAGATCACTGAATGTAACTTCAGGTGCATGCTGTGTGGCCTGTGGGTTCAAAAAAGAATTAGATCAGTTCACAGATGTTCAGGGATGCAACCCCATGCTCTGGGTGTCCCTAAACCTCTGACTGCCAGAATCTGGGACTGAATGACAGGGAATGGATCACTTGATAAACTGCCATGTTCTGTTCATTCCCTCTGAAACATCTGGCACTGGCCACAAGACAGGATACTGGGCTAGATGGACCATTGAGCTGACCCAGTGTGGTCATTCTATGTAATGAATTAACATATTTAAAGCATTTGAAATTCATGGAAGACATTCACAAATGCAAAGTATTATTCTTTTGTTGCTAACATACAACTTTCACAGTACATGCGCCATATCCAATTTGTTCTTTATATGCACCATCTATTTCCTTCACAATGGTTACTTGGCTACTTTTACCTTGAGGCTGTGTACAAGGCCTGTAGTTGCATGTATTTTACAGGGTGGCTGCATTTTTCCTGCCATAAACTCTTCCTCTCATCCTCCATACTCCCACCTAGTTCTCTCTCTTTGCCCGTGTCTCTCATCTCGCTCTTGCAAAAAGTGTTCTACATCCCTGGGGATATTAATTTATACAGCCCTCTCCATGAATGGCACCAGAGCACTGTTAACCAAGTGCATGCATCTGTACTTATTTACATACCAGCTTGGGAGCTCCATGGTTTCTGGATGCTAAGTGGTTTTGCAAGCAAGACAAGTATCACATCGCCTGGATTCCTACACAGAGCTTTATTTGAAGCATTTTTCCCTGCCCAGTGGAAAAACTGTTGGACATGTTGTTTAATTCTTTGCTGATATGTGGCCCTTGTGAAAGGTGTTGCTCAGTTGAGTCAGGGAAAAGAGAGAAATATTGCAAGTTGCATGTTTGTTACCATCACTCTGGGATTGATGTCCCTGGGAACATCATTACATCAGTACTCTGCTGTGGCACCTAGCCAGTCAGATAGGAAGTTCTGTTACACTTCTGGTGTGCACATGTGTAATAGGTCTTTCAGGGAGAGATCCTTCTACTGTCTCACTGGAGTATTTTGTTTATGCGGTAGGAGGAATCTCATTAACACTAACTTGAGAGGAACCCAGCCCTGCCAGCTAGAAGACAAATGTAGCCGTGTGGTTGTCATTTGTCAAATAAAGCAAGAGTGACCTTTGCTATCTATTAGGGTGGAATGAAAAGCTTTGGGTTTTAACTTTGTTAAAATGCGCACGGCTGTCTTTTTAGATCTCACGTCCGTGCATTGCTGGGATTAATCAAATTGTGCATTTGGTAGCGCTTAAACAATATTGTTATATAATTCAATCTCTGGATGTTTTTCGAAACAGCAGGCAGAAGTCTGACATTGAAGGCTGCTGCAAGATCGACCCCTCTGTGCTAGAAGGCTTAGGAGATTGAAGGGCTTCAGAGCTAATCGCCTATCTAGTGTTTTTAGATTGTGTTTAATTAGATTCAAGTTATCCTAGCCAGAATTTAAAAAAAAATATATAGGGCCAAATCCTCAGCATGCTCTATGGAGGTCAATGGATCTATACTGGTCTGCACCAACTAAGGATCTCAGCTTAGTAGATATAATTGGGTCCTCAATGGCGTCAGACATCAATCCTCTCTTCCCTGCTTTTGACTGATTGTTTGTTCAAAAGAACATAAGAACGGCCATACTGGATCAGACCAATGGTCCATCTAGCCCAGTATCCTGTCTTCCAACAGTGGCCAATGCCAGGTGCTTCAGAGGGAATGAACAGAACAGGGAATCATTGAGGGATCCATCCTGTTGTCTACTCCCAGCTTCTGGAAGTCAGAGGCTAGCGACACTGAGAGCATGGGGTTGTCTCCCTGCCCATCCTGGCTAATAGCCATTGACGGACCTATCCTCCATTAGTTACAGGCAAGGCCACCAAATGAAGACACATCTCATTTTTAAGGAGTCGTTCCTTGTCCTACACTCTGTGCAAGGACTGCTCCTGGGTAGTGCCTCTAGTGATGGTAACAACCCCAGATGATATAGGGAAAACCTGGCCAGCCATGGTGTAGCATTAAGGGGTGTAGCAGCTGGCATGTTGTACATGGTCTACTGGGACTCTGCTAGGGCAGTGTGACTCTGCATCCCTCCCCCCAGCCTCACCAATCAGACCTCAGCCCGAATTTTCAGAAGGGTGTGGTCCCCACAACCGGGTGCTTGGTATGATGGGTGTTGAGCACATTTCAAAATCTGGCTCTTTTGGTAGGTGCCTAAATGGGAGTTGAGCTCTTCTGACCATCTGGGTCTGGTGGCAGGTGCCGAACACAAGAAAATCTAACCCTGAGCTCCGTTGAAACTGACTCCACAGGCACAGTGGAACTCTTGCCTAGGGGAAATGACTGAATTCAGATGCAGGAGGAAAAAACAAAACAAAACTCTAAATCAGAGGTTTCTGACCTCTGCAGGAAACGGTCAGCTTCCTTCAAAACAGTCAACTGTGTTTTTCTTGAAATCTTGTCCTCCTGTAGCTTCCGTGACTCTTTCCTTTCCTGTTTCTCCTCCCACCTCCCTAATTGCTCCTTCAGAGTGTCCTTCAGAGGATCTTCTTCCTCATCTGCCCTCCAACTTTCTGTGGGAATTACACAGGGCTCTGTCCTTGATTCCCTTCTCTTCCCCCCACCCCATGTTATATCTGGGTAATCTCATCAGCTAATACAAATTAAACTACCATCTCCATGTGGATGACTTACAGATCTCTCTCTCTCTCTCCTCCTGACCTGTCTCTTTCCATCCAAACTAAAATCGCAGCCTGTCTCTCTGACATCTCCTGTCTAGCTGTCAGTTCAAGCTAAACAGGCTAACACTGAGCTCCTAATCTCTCTCTCCAAGATCTCCCCCGCACACCTCCCTCCTGCCCCTCCCAAAGATTGAGAAAGGAATGCCACCACCATCCTGCCTCTCACTCGGGCCCCTAACCTGGGCGTCTGACTCAGACCACTCTCGGTCCTCACATCCAAGCAATGTCTAAATAATGCCAATTCCTACAGCAGAATGTCTCTCAGATACAGCCTTTCCTATCCATCCAACTGTTCAAACTCCGATCCAGGCTCTCGTCATCTCGATTATTGATACCTCGTTTGGTCTGGCCTTGAAACAAAGCAAGCTTGTCCCGCTCCTCTCCATTCAGAATGCTGCTGCTGCGATCGTTTCCCTAGGCCGTCGCTTTGACCACATCACCCCTCTCTCTGAATCCATCCACTGGCTCCCCCCTCTATTGCAAGCATAACCTACTTGACATCCTTTTCAAGGCCTGTCCCTGCCCTACTTACCTCTCTCTCTCACGACAGAAATGCCTTTGGCTGGCCCAGGATGCCAACCTCCTCCATGTGCTAGTTACATTTTCAAACAAGCCCCTTTGTGCTTTATCCCTCACTTGGCTGCAAAATTAACTCCCTCCTCAAATCCCTCCTCAAAACTCTCTTCTCTGTTGCCTACACAAAACCATGACCCTAGTTCGGCCACTCGTGTGCTGAGACCACTGCCACTGGTTAAGTAGAGACCTGGGAAACCTCTGGTGTGCTGGTATGGTATTAGGGAGGAGAGTCAGAAGCAGGCACTGTTTCTTCGCTTAATAGATAAATGTCATCCCTCGCCCTCCGCTTCAGCTTGTTGGGAATAAATAAGTGTTGCAGCTGCATAAGAAATGTAGTTGTCTCAAAAAAAATACCCTTTGTATAAAAGAAGTGTTATCTCCCCCTCTCTTCTTTCCCAGCAACACAAGTGAGCCCTGGGTCATGGCCCCTTCCTCCCTCCCCTGACAACTGCTGATTAAGGAAATTTGTAGCAACAAATTATTGCAAAGAAATGTCTTTTCAAGGTAAAAATGCCTGTCTAACATGCGTAATGCTGTGAACACTAGAGGGGGTGGGTATACTAATTGTGTGGGTGTTTCTATTACTCAATAAGGGTTTTTGGGGTGTTGTACCGAATGTAGGCGTTTACATACTAACTTAGGGTATGTCTTCACTACCTGCCAGATCGGCAGTCAGCGATCGATCCAGCGCGGATCGATTTATTGCGTCTAGTCTAGACGCGATAAATCAACCCCCGAGCGCTCTCCCATCAACTCCTGTACTTCATCGCTGTGAGAGGCGCAAGCAGAATCGACTGGGGAGCGGCAGCAGTCAACTCACCTCGGTGAAGACACCACAGTAAGTCGATCTAAGCACATCGACTTCAGCTACGTTATTCGTGTAGCTGAAGTTGCATAACTTAGATGGATACCCCCTTCCCCCGCAGTGCTTACTCAACAATTGGGTCAAGGGGAACAAGTATCGCAATAAAGAAGCCCATACTCAAATCCTCTTCTGGGTCAACCTGCTCCTTTTTCTTCTAACATTATAATTAAGTTAAGCAGGGGAAGCGGAGGGTACCATTTCCCCAGCCCAGCGGTACCAATACTGGGGACACATACCACTGAGCTGGGCGCCACTGACTTAGCCCTTATTTCCATGCAGAAGTTGCACAGATTTTAATAAAAATTATTTTTAAACAGGTACAAAAGTCACTATTATTGTGGTTTAAGGGTAGCTCATTTTCATTTGATCTTATACCTGTTCCTAATTAATTCAAGCTAAACCACAACAAACCTGATTTAAACAGAAATAAGAATATCAACACAGCCTTGCGCACCAGTTTAACTAAACTGGTTTAAAAAAAAAGTCACACAAAGGGTTTGTTTACACAAACTGAAACAAATAACTACATATCAGATGTAATTCACACTTGTAATTATTTCAGTGCAAGTGTGTGTGTGTGTGTGGACACTTATGGCAGATTAAAAGTGTCTAATCTGGATTTAATTTAAAGGGGTAAATCAAATTAAATCCAAATCAGACACTCTTAATCAGAAATAAGAGTGTCCATTCATAGACTTGCACTCTGTTAATTACAATTAATATATAGTTATTTCAACTTCAGTATGTAGGCCAGCCCTAATTTAAACCAGCGCAACTTTATCATGTAGACCAGCCCTGCAGCACACATCTGTAATCACAGCTATGCTGCAGAGCCATGGAAAAGCAATGATCATGAGAGTGGCAGGCTTGCAAATAAGTGTCTTTTGTTGCTCTAACATAGACTCCTAGACTTTAAGGTCAAAAGAGACTATCATGATAATCTAGTCTGACCTGCACATTGCAGGCCACAGAACCTCACCCACCCACTCCTCTAATAGACCCATAACCTCTGGCTGAGTTACTGACGTCCTCAAATCATGATCTAAAGACTTCAAGTTACTGAAAATCCAACATTTACAACAGTTTAAACCTGCAAGTGACCTGTGCCTCATGCTGCAGAGGAAGATGAAAAACCCCAAGGTCTCTGCCAATCTGATCCAGGAAAAATTCCTTCCCGACCCCAAATATAGTGATCAGTTAACCATGAGCATGTGGGCAAGACCCACCAGCCAGACACCTGGAAAAGAATTCTCCGCAGTAAGTCAGAGCCCTCCCCATCTACTGTCCCATCACCAGCCATTGGAGATATTTGCTGCTGGAAGTCACAGATCAGCTACATGCCAGAGTAGGCAGTCCCATCGTACCATCTCCTTCATAAACGTATCAAGCTCAGTCCTGAAGCCAGTTAGGTGTTATTATCCCCACTGCTCCCCTTGGGAGGCTGTTCCAGAACTTCATTCCTCTGATGGTTAGAAACCTTCATCTAATTTCAAGACTAAATTTGTTGATGGCCACTTTATAGCCATTTGTTCTTGTGTTCACATTGGCACGTAACTTAAATATCTCCTCTACCTCCCTGGTATTTATCCTTCTGATGTATTTATAGAGAGCAATCACATCTCCCCTCAGCCTTCTTTTGGTTAGGCTTAACAAGCCAAGCTCTTTGAGTCTCCTGTCATAAGGTAGGTTTCCATTCCTCAGATCATCCTAGTAGCCCTTCTCTGTACCTGTTCCAGTTTGAATTCATCTTTTTTAAACATGGGTGACCAGGATTTCTCACAGGATTCCAGAGGAGGTCTCACCAGTGCCTTGTATAATGGTACTAACCCTTCCCTGTCTCTAATGGAAATACCTCACTTGATGCATCCAAGGACTGTATTAGTCTTTTTCACAACTGCATCACAATGGTGACTCACAGTCATCCTGTGATCAACGAATACACCCAGGTTTTTCTCCTCCTCCTGTCACTTCCAACTGATACGTCCCCAGCTTATAGCAGAAATTCTTGTGGTTAGTCCCTAAATGGACGACCTTGCACTTTTACATTTTATTGCATTTCTATTTCTTCAGTTTACGAGGTCGTCCAGATCTCTTATATGATATTCTGGTCCTCCTCCTCTACACCTCCCAACTTCGTATCATCCTCACATTTTATTAGCACACTCCCACTTTTTGTGCCAAGGTCAGTAATAAAAAATGTTAAAGAAGTTTGCTCCCAAGACTGATCCCTGAGGAACTCCATGAGTAACCTCCCGCCAGCCTGCAGTTCACCTTTCAGTATGATCCTCTGGAGTCTCCCCTTTAACCAGTTCTGAATCCACCTTTCAATTCTCAGATTAAGTCCTATCTTCTCCAATGTAACTAATACTTTGCCATGTGGAACTGTATCAAATGCCTTACTAAAAACCAGATCGATTAGATCTACTGCATTTCCTTTGTCTAAAAATATCAATTATCTTCTCAAAGGAGGAGATCAGGTTGGTCTGGCACAATGTACCTTTTGTAAAACCATGTTGTACTTTGTCCCAATTACTGTTCATCTATGTCCTTAACTACTTTCTCTTTCAAAATTTGTTCCAAGACTTTGCATACAATTGAGGTCAAACGAACAGGCCTGTAGTTTCCAGGATCACCTTTTCCCTTTCTTAAAAATAGGAACTAGATTAGCAATTCTCCAGTCACAGGGTACAACCCTTGAGTTTACAGATTCATTAAAAATCCTTGCTAGTGGGTTTGCAATTCCATATGCCTGTCCTTTAATATTCTTGGATAGAGATTTTCCAAGCCCCCCCCCCCCCCCCCGATTTATCCCATTAAACTATTTTAGTTTGACTTCCACTTCTAGGGTTACCATATTTGAACATTGAAAAAAGAGGACACTCCACGGGGCCCCGGCCCCGCCCCAACTCCGCCCCTTCCCCTCCCCCGCCCCACCCCTTTCCCCGCCCCTGGCCCCGCCCAACTCCGCCCCTTCCCTGCCCCCATTCCAACCCCTTCCCCAAAGTCTCCGCCCCTTCCCCTGAGCACCCCACATTCCCCCTCCTCCCTCCCAGCCACACGAAACAACTGCACCAATTCTAAAGTCAGGCACTCCACTAGTATAGACTCCCATGACTTTAATGAAGCTGCTCAGTGGAGGATCTGCCCCAGCGCTCCGTTTTTGGGAGCGGTCAGGACACGCAGCTCACACTGTTCTGTTTCCCAGCTCCCCAGATGCCTTGGAGCACCCAGTTCTCCTCCCTGCCGGGTAAAATCCCGGACATTTTGAGCTATTTAATTCTTTAATTCTAAAACGTAATTCTTTATATGTAGTGAGTCCTTTCCTTTCACTAGTTCTTCAGTTTTCTTTCTCCTCATGTGCCCACGCATACTTCTCTGCAGATTGCATTTTTCTCAGCAGTGGTTGATTGCTCTTTAAGAAGGCATGAAAGTCTTTACAAGAAGTTTGTCTGAAGTTGTACTGTACAAGTAGAATTCCTTTCAACGACTCAACATTCAAGTTGGTCCTTTCCTTTGTCCACTGGCTTTGCATCAGTGAAAAAATTCGCTCTACATTTGCATTGTGAGAAGGAATAGCAAAGAAAAACTGTGCAATCTTTAACAGTTCTGAATGACACTCAATGTTTTTGGATTTCTCAAAATATTTGGTCCACTTCTGGTGTGCTAGCAAATTACTGAACTCTTCATCACTGTTGCAACTTTCTGTAAACTTCTTCAGGTTGCTGAACTGATCAAAACACTTCACGTCATCAATTTGCATCCCCTTATCGGTCAGGTACTTGATACAAGGTTCCACATCACTCCAATTCGGTGTCTCACTCAGGGTAATCCACCTGAAACAAGAGAAGTCTTCAAGGGGTCTAAGCCACATCTCCAAATATTCTAAGCATCTGCTGTACATATTATTCACTTCAGCACAGAATTTGTCACACTCTTCATCAATTCGCAGTGATCCACCACACTGCTGTGTCTCATCACAAATGGGGAGCTGAGTGCCATACAGCACACCCCAGCCCCAGGAGCTCTGATCCACTTGCAGGCAAGGCAGCCCGATGCCCATCGCAGCCAGAGCTCTGATCCCTCTGCACACTCCTGCCTTTTTCACACTGCCCTCCCTTCCTCCCCCACCAGTCAGTGCTTTTTGGCGACTCCCCGGAGCAGCTCCCCCAGCGCTGCCCCCCACCTGTGCAATCAGCGGCGCATGGTACTCCCAGCTTTGCTGGCATCCCTGGCTTACCTTAGAGCAGGCTCTGGCGACTGCTGCTGCTCCCTGACTCTTCGGCTCTGTTTAAGAGCCGAGCTGCCCTAGTGCTACCGGCTTCAGGCACTTCTCCTACCTGGGCTCCAGCTGAGCTGCTCCTCCCAGCTCAGACTGTAAGAGCCGAGCTGCTGGCTTCTGGCAGCCCTCCCCTACCTCAGGACCCAGAGCTGGCTGGACACGTCCCTTCCCCGGCTCCAGCCGAGCTGCTTGGCTCCTCCCCCTCAGACTTACAGAGCAGAGCTGCAGGAGCCAGCGTTACCGGCTTCAGGCAGCACCCCCCCTGCCTCTGGACCTTGCACCGTGGGAGCAGCTCAGCTGGAGCCGGGTAGGAGAAGTGCCTGGCTGGGGGCTCGGGGTCCGGAGGCTGCCTGAAGCCAGTAGCGCTTGCTCGGGCAGCTTGGCTCTGTAAATCTGAGAGAGGAGGAGTGGAGCAGAGCCACAGGGGGAGAGGAAGTGCCGGCCATTTTCCCGGACATGTGTGGCTTTTCAGCAATTCCCCCCGGACGGGGGTTTGATTGCTGAAAAGCCGGACATGTCCGGGAAAAAGAGGACATATGGTAACCCTATCCACTTCAGATGTGATAAGTTCTACCTCCATATCCTCATTCCCATTAGCCATCCTGCCACTACCTCTAAGCTCTTCATTAACCTTATTAAAAACAGAGGCAAAGTATTTGTTTAGGTGTTGGGCCATGCCCAGATTATCTTTAATTTCCACCCCATCCTCAGTGGTTAGGTGTCACACTTCTAATTATTTTCTTTTTATTTATGTGGCTATAGAAACTTATTATTGGTTTTAATTCCCTTTGCAAGGTCCAACTCTGCTTGGGTTTTGGGAGTTCTCACTTTATTCCTACACCTTCTGACCTCCAAGAGGTAGCTTTCCTCACTGATCCATCCCATCTTCCATTCTTTGTAGGCTTTCTGCTTTCTCTTAATCATCTGTTTGAGATGCTTGCTCATCCACTTGGTCTGCAACCATTCCCTTTCCCCTTGCTTGGGATATAGGCTACAGATAGAATTACTTTAACGCAAAGTTGCAGAAACTAAGCCTCCTCCACATCCAGCAGTTGGTTAAAGAGTTGCTGATGCCTCAGTGTAAATCAATCTGTTAATTAACATCTCTTCCTGTTCTGTCCAAGATAACACACTCTGTGAAAACACCTAAATGAAAACAGGATCTCTAGTTCATAAGAACTCTTATTTGTATGTCTTTCTTCCTGAGGCTTGGTCTACACTACACTCACGTTGGGATAACTACATCACTCCGGGGTGTGAAAAAACTGCACCCCAAGCAACATGGTTATACCAACCTACTCCCCAGTGTAGACAGTTCTGTCAATGGGAGGGCTTCTCCTGTCAACATAGCTACCACTTCTTGGGGAGGTGGAGTATCTACACTGACGGAAGAAGTGCTCCTGTCAATGTAGGTAGCACCTTCACTAAGCACTCCAGCGCTGGAAGTGTAGGCAAGCCCTGAGAGTTCATGTTGTCTCACAGGTTACTATTAGACATGGGCTAAGTTTTCAAAATTCAGTCCACTCCCCTAACTATCCTGCACGTTTGAATGTAGAGTGCTGGTGCTGTATGCTTTAGATATGGCATTTTGGTTCCACTCCTTATAAAGATAGGAGCCTTCTGCAAAATTCAGCTCCCCGTTTGGAATTTAAATAGCCCCAAAGGCCAAATGCACCTTGTAAATGCTCACCCTTACCTTTGGGGCACCTCTCGTTCCCAGACGCAGCATTGCAGAGGACTTTGTCTCTCACACTCCCTCTGGCAGTTGCTTCCTCGGCCTCGAAGATAAACCCCAGCTGATCCATTCTCTGGATCTTCTGTGGCTTAGCCCTCTGGCCAAGTCACACATGTTTCAGTCCCCTTCTGGGATTGAGACCTAAACCCAAAAGTCCTTTGCCCTCCTGGGCGCACACACACACACACACACCCTCTCATTCCCTGGGTTTCACAACCCCTAGCTCAAAGCTCTTCCTGACTCTAGGATCATCACAGGAGTTAACCCTACTCCTGGGGCTACCCTTAGCCACAGGCAGTCCCAAACTGTCAACCCTTCCACCAGGTCCATTCCCAGGAGAAGAGAACTCTCCCTAGTTCCTGTTTCCTCCTCAATTGAGCTTGTTCTCTCTCTCTCTCTCAGAACCATATACCACCTAGCTCTGCCTCCTCTGGCCAGGAGGCAATCAGTTAATTAACTCCCAGGCACAAAACATCCCTAATTAGGTTTTCGCTCTTGCCCCACTAATGGGGATTAAGCCCCAGTGCACAGCTAGGTCTGGAGTTTTGCTCAGGCCCATATCTAATAGCTTTAGAAATTGTTCTGTTGTCACAAACAGGGTGGGAAGCTTGAATTGAGGAACAAGCGATAACAGATGTTGACTGCAGAGAAACAAAGTTGCAGTTTTTTGCAACTGGGAAGAGCAGGGGGTGAAGCGGGGAACAGAAATACACAAGAACACATGCTCTATATGCAAAAATATCTCTTTGTAGAATCTTTTTTTCTAAACTTCCCCCGGTGAGTTATCAACAACTTTTTACATATTTGTGCAATACAGTAGCTGCAAGACAGGAATACATTCTCCAGTAACAGGTAATTCTTTCCCTGGTAACATCGACAGTAGGATTTCAATGCAACGTGCAAGCAAACCAGCAAAGATTTCACACTGCAGGTCTGGGAGGAAGCACAGTGAGTTATTCTTCATCCAGCCCAAGTCAGATGACATGTAAGATGCACATGGAGGAAGAGATTTTCAAAGGCACAAAGAACTTTCGGTGGGATTTGGGTACCCACCTGCCCGGGGTCTTTAAAGATCTTCTCCATCCCATACACTTAGAACAAACAATGTTCATAGCCACCAGGTGAGTGTAGCATTTCTGTTCTTAGTAGAAATGAGCCTTAGATGCAAGTCTGCAGAAGGGGGAGAGGTTACTTGGATCCTAGAAATTGACTTAGCCCATTGCAAAATTTGTCTCCAGCATCTGAGTTAGCAGAAACTCATTAATCAAGTGATCTTCTCAAGTTTTCACCATTTGGGACTGAACTTTCTCAGAAACACCTCTTAAGAGTTTGGTGTGGTTGAGAGTTTGAGGCCAAAATGAAGGCTAACCACCATCCTAAACCAGGGCTGCCCCCTGCCTCCACAGTCCACTGCTAACATTCACTGTTTTCTCATTTGCTTCAAAACAGGACCGGAGGCACATTGATAAATGGATTGAAAGGTTTAGTGTCACTCTAACTACCAGCGTAGGCTTTGGTGCCCTGCACAGAGAGGCTGTTTGAAACCTTTGACAAGCGTATAATAGATAATCTCTGCCCCTTCCATTGCACCAGCGAATTGAGTGGAATAGTTTTTCTTCCTTCAGTAGCGGATGCCACACCTCTGCCACAAAATGGGCTGGTGCATCAGTTACGCAGCACCAGCAAAACATGCTCTGCTTGACCTCTCTGCATTCATTCGTATTGCTTATATAGGGAGACAGCACAGTCCAGCAGATAGGCCACTGGGCTGCCTGGAACTTGGGAGACCTGGGTTATTCTGTCCTTGGCTCTGGGCCTGACTCAGCACAGGACCCGAGGGAAGGGAATCAAAGGTGGCTGTAGGACATCCTGCAATACTGGGACCGGCCAGGGGCTGCTTCCCTCCTCCAGCACAATTTAGAGCAGTCTCAATGTAAGGGGACTGTTGCCCCCTTACTAACATTCAGTGGGGTGTTTTGGTTGCTAGCTCCCAGCACTAAAAGGGGAGGGGTCGATGGCAAATCAGGAGCCTGAGACTGACAGTCCCCAGGAACAATGGGGAGAGGCCAATGCTCCAGATCAGCCTGATTGACAGGGCGGGCAGCTAATCAGAGAGTCAGGAGGCCGGGGGGGTCCCGTCCTCCGTGTGAACTGGAATGGCCTGGGTCAGACAGAGTGGGGCCGAGCTAAGGAGAGAGCAGGGGCCCGAGCTGAGCTGGGGAGCAGAGCTGCAGCCCCAAAGCCAGAGCACAGCCCAGAGAGAGCAGAGCTGCAGCAACGAGAGCCAGAGGGGCCAGACAAGCAGCCAGGAAGCAGGTCAGAGCTGGGAGCAGAGTCACAGAAGTAGCCCCCAGAGCAGACCTGTCCTGGGGGCAGAGCTGCAGCAACCAGAGCCAGAGGGGCCAGAGAAGCAGCCCAGGGAGCTGAAGGCAGAGCAGCAGCAGCAGCCGGGCTGAGGCCGAGTGGAGCTGGAGCCGGGACTGGAGCAGTCAGGAGCTGGGTGCGGTGAGCAGCTGGGGAGAGTGAGGGGGACCCTGGGCAGTGGGCCCAGCACAGGGAGACGCCTCAGCCAAGAGGCTCTGCAGGCCAGACTTGCAGGGGGATCATAACCCCGACCGGGCAGAGGCGACACTGGGAAGAAGGGTCCTGCCACCTAGAGCCTGAGAGCGTGTGGCCACCGCCAGAGCAAGTGTCCAAGTGTCCAACCCGCAGCGTCTCTGCCGCACGGCCAGGGCCTGAGAAGGAGCCTGGGACCTACAAGGAACAGACTGAACTGCCCTGACGTTCCAGAGACATTGTTTGTGATGTTCCCTGCCACAGAGCAGGGTGATGGGTTTTCCTTTAACCTTTCCCATTTTTCCTTATTCGTTTTTAAAATTCATTGTTAATTAAACAACTTGTATTTGCTTTAAATTGTATGAAATGATCAGTGGGTCAGGGAGGTGCCCAGTGCAGAGAGAGTACCCCGGAGTGGGGACACCCTAGCCCCTGTCCTGGGTGACCACAGCAGGGTTGGGGGTCGAGCCCCCCAGGAATCCTGGGCCCAGCCTTGTCGGGGTTTACGAGGACTCTGCCAGACAGGAGAGTGGAAGGGGAGACCTCAAGGGCAGGGAGGCCTCTGGGTAAAGGAAGTGGGAGCGAGGACTCGGGTCCTTTCGCTAGCCCACTTCACCGGGGTAGTGCAGAAGCCAGGAAAGTTCCCCACAATAGCGGGACCATTCCCCCGCTTATATCAAGGTGCATTCCAGTGGCTGCAATAGGGCTCCAGACATTCTGCCAGGCCAGGAGCCCCTCCCACCTGGGTATCCACCCACTCCAGAGGGCAGGAACAGCTTGGAGCTGGCAGAAGGGGTGCCAGTTTATGGCCTAGGACAGGGGTGACCAACCTGAGCCTGAGAAGGAGCCAGAATTTACCAATGTATATTGCCAAAGAGCCACAGTAATACGTCAGCAGCCCCCCATCAGCTCCCCTACCCCGCTCCCAGCGCCTCCCTCCCACCCACCGGCAGCCCCACCGATCAGCACCTCCCCCTCCCTCCCCGCACTTCCTGATCAGCTGTTTTGTGGTGTGCAGGGGGGGGGGAGGGGAGGAGCGAGGGCACGGCAGGCTGAGGGGAGGGGGCGGGAAGGGGTGGAGTGGGGGCAGGGCCTGTGGCAGAGCCAGAGGTTGAGGAGTGAGCCCCCCCCCGGCACATTGGAAAGTTGGCACCTGTAGCTCCAGCCCCGGAGTCGGTGCTTATACAAGGAGCCGCATATTAACATATGAAGAGCCGCATGTGGCTCCGGAACCACAGGTTGGCCACCCCCAGCCTAGGATCTCTGCTTCTTTAGAGCCATCCGCAATTTGTGCCCCTCTTCAATTTCCCTGCACAGGAAGAGCACATTTCTATTAGAGAGACAGTCCTTACCCATGATTATAAACTGAAGTCTTACTCTTACTGGGAAGTGGTGTTTTAGCAGGGAACACTAGCATTGTCGTGTTATATAGGAATGTGTCTGCAGAGGTTCTGTTTATTAGGAGGCTCTCTTGTGGAAAAAAAAACATTTTTTTTACATGGAAAGTTTTTACAAGCTTGAATTTGGAAGCTTTCCCAGTTTGGGGAAATAAAAATTCTAAATCTGTCCATGGAGCATTCCCAGAGGAATCTCAAGAACGTGGAAGCATTCTCCCATGAGTTAGTTTCGGAGTCTTTCTTATTGCTGCATTTAAAAAACTCCCCAAATGATATTAGTTCTGCACCTACCCATGTGTTTGAAACAAGGGAAAAGCCTGATCCTGAAATCAACAGACTTTTTTTTTTTTTTTGGCGGAACATGGAACTCAGGATTTGGCGCCATAAGTGGAAGAACAAATAGCAGGAAATATCAAACCTATAGTCTTTGTAGCTGGTGGAGCACAAAATTAATGCCAGCAGCACAGCCCTTGTTCCATGCGCTGTAGTTTGTACGCAAGCCTGTGCAGTCACATGTCTTGCTTTTATAGCTGCTTTGTAGTGCAGCCCATTTGTTGGAATATGTAACCTGTTTCCTAGCTCTAATGTGATTGAAGCAAGCAAAGGTGTTTCCAATAAAATCAGAGAAAAGGATGCGTCTGGCCAAACTCCTCTATATTAAAACATATGCAGTATGTTAGCCCAAGAAGGGTCATGTTATCTACTTTACTCCTTAATCCCTCAGGGAAGTGATTAACCGAAGTTTTACTTAGCAGAAGGATGTGGAAAATATTTTCTCCTTTGTCCATTAATTTAATAAAATCCAATAGAATGGCTGGGGGTTTCTGAGACCTGAAAAAGTATGTTGTATTTTAATTAAGGCTGTAAAGCGATTAAAAAAATTAATCGTGATTAATCACGCAATTTAAAAAGAATTGCAATTAATCGCACTGTTAATAATAGAATACCATTTATTTAAATATTTTTGGATGTTTTCTACATTTTAAAATATATTGATTTCAATTACAACACAGAATACAAAGTCTACTGTGCTTACTTTAGATTTATTTTTGTTTACAAGTATTTGCACTGTAAAAAAACAAAAAAAAATATTTTTCACTTCACCTAATACAAGTACTACAGTGCAATCTCTGTATCATGAAAGTTGAACTTACAAATGTAGAATTGTAGAATCGCAAGATATTTACGTGCTAGATGCGCTAAAGATTCATATGTCCCTTCATGCTGCAACCACCATTCCAGGGGACATGCCTCCATGCTGATGACAGGTTCTGCTTGATAACAATCCAAAGCAGTGCGGACCGACTCATGTTCATTTTCATTATCTGAGTCAGATGCCACAAGTAGAAGGTTGATTTTCTTTTTTGGTGGTTCGGGTTCTGTAGTTTCTGCATTGGAGGGTTGCTCTTTTAAGACTTCTGAAAGCCTGCTCCACACCTCGTCCCTCTCAGGCTACATCTACACTACAGGGGGGAGTCGATTTAAGATACGCAAATTCAGCTACGTGAATATCTTCCTGTCGACGGTGCTTACTCCCACCTCCGCTGGTGGAGTAAGAGCGTCGATTCGGGGATCGATTGTCGCGTCCCGTTAAATCGATCCCCGAGAGGTCGATTTCTACCCGCCGATTCAGGCGGGTAGTGTAGACCTAGCCTCAGATTTTGGAAGGCACTTCAGATTCTTAAACCTTAGGTCGAGTGCTGTAGCTATCTTTAGAAAGCTCACATTGGTACCTTCTTTGCGTTTTGTCAGATCTGCAGTGAAAGTGTTCTTAAAATGAACAACATATGCTGGGTCATCATCCGAGACTGCTATAACATGAAATATATGGCAGAATGCAGGTAAAATAGAACAGGGGACATACTGGCTGGGGTTCACCACTCCTGCGGGGAGGGCGGCCAGCACATCCCTCGGCCCGCATCGCTTTCCGCAGCCCCCATTGGCCTGGAGCGGCGAACCGCGGCCCATGGGAGCCGCAATCGGCCAAACCTGTGGACGTGGCAGGTAAACAAACTGGCCTGGCCCGCCAGGGGCTTTCCCGGAACAAGCGGCAGCCCAAGTTTGAGAACCACTGTTTTACAGGACGCTTAAAAAGCTAAAAAGATTCAAAGTTAATACTCTACTAAAAAAGGCCAGGGCCTACTGGGCCCTTTTGCCACTGCTGTGTGCAGTACTGATCCAAAGTCTGCTGAAGTCCGTGGAAAAGTGCCTATTGGTTTCCACTGGAGCCGGATGGGGCCCTAGTGCGTAGCAAACAAGGCCGAGGTGCACTGATTTACAGAACAGGGGCTGGCTCTGCAAACAGAATCTCTTGAAACTTCCTTTGGAACAACAACTTACATTCCACAGAATAGAATGAAATCTGCAGGACAACTCACAGTCAGTCCAAGAGGAAGATTCATATTGCTCTGGTTGGCGCTCCCCCATCGCCAGAGGATTAGGAAAGCTGGTGAACTCTGTGGGAAAACTCGATACTTCTTGCAATCTTAGCAGTGGCTGTTCTCCAGGGCTCAGTGCTGAAATATCACCTCAGAACAATTGAGGGAAGACGACTCCGTCTATCCTCTAATAGCAAATTAAACACAACTTTGTGGGTTTGGTGGCTTGCTGCCAAGTGCCAATACTGCGCTCTGTATTAATAGTTCATGACAGGATTACTCTCCAGTTTTTTGGCAGGCAGGAGTTCTCTGGCCTTACTTCTGCTTGTGGCAAATTAAAAACATAGCCACGGAATGGTCCATATTTACTAGTAGAATTTGCATAAGAGAGTGCTCCTGTGTATCGTTAAAAGCCTAGATTTTCTGAGATGAATAGGCCGGGCTGCTGCTGCATAAATATGGTAATTTAGAACTACTCATTTTGGGCAGGAACTCACTCCTTCCCCTTTAAACAGTTTAACTGTGGAGGATGAACAGCCAACCTGACAGGTTTTCACATGAGATTATGCTCGCCCATGAATATGAATTCCCTTGTGAGACTGATGGGCGCTGATTCTCATAATGGAAGCTTTGCTTTGAGGAGATTTGTTTAAGCTGTCAGGTTGTTGAACGGATGGTTCCTTAAAATTTGTTTATACCTGTATTTAAATGCATGAGTGAAAAGGCTGAAAATAACAAAGCAAAAGAGAAGGGATTTGAAGTGCTAAATTTAGGAAAGATTTCCCCCACACTGGCTAGCAGGGATTGTGGGTCAGAAAAATAACCAAAGAGAATTTGTAGAAGAGATGCAATAGGAAAATTTCATTCTCGCGTTTCTTGTAGAAAAATCACATCTGTTTAAACAACTCAGCTAGTGTTAGTCAAGTGATGGGTTTCCCCACTGCTAATAGGACTAGGGAATAGGTCAGGGAGGGCTCTGACTGCAGGGAAAGGTTGCAGCTAGTCCTCTTCCTCTTTACTGCTCTCATGGTTGATTGCAGCTGATGCTAAAGATGACTGACTAGCCCAAAAGTATCTTGATGAAGGAGAGAGGTGAGATAGAAAATAAGTTCTCACATCACTATCCTAGTCCCAAGCACGCTTGTGCCTGAAGGTTGGTTTGTCCATTTTTTAACTGTCCATTTTATTTCCATTCCTATGCCGAAATAGGCCATTCACAGTGAAGCTAATATTTAATTCCCCCACTTTTAGAAACTTTTTTTATCTACATCAGTTATACAAAATGCCTAAATTAGCATAAAGCCTAAGATTTTCAGCAGTGACTAGTGAGTTTTGAATACCTTATTTTTGTGCCCTGCTTGAGTTAATCTAAGGGGCCCAGTTTTCACAAAGTGCTGAGCACCAACCCTTTGAAAATCAGGCCCCTTGAAAGGCCTCTGCAGTCAGGCGACCAGAATCATTAAACACTTTTGAAAATCTTGGCCAATGCTAATAATACATAGCAGATTACAAACAGGAATCTCAGTGATTGGGTGGAATTGATCTAATGACAGTCCCCAAATTACAAAGCTACAATAAGATTCTTGAATAGCCAGAATTCCACCATTTACCATCGTCATATCAATGAAAAAACAGTTTAAAGTCTGAAAGGGCTTGATTTTCAGACATGCTGAATGCCTGCAGCTCAAACTGAGTTCCATGGAAGTTCTGGACAGTCACCATTTCTAAAAATTGGGGGTCTTTGGAGTTTTCATAAGCTCTCAGTGATGGTCTCATTCTCCTCTTGTTAAGTCGAAACTCCCACTGACTGGAATGGGAGCAGAGAGAGGCCAACACTGAATGATTTTGAAAATCCCACCCATGATTTTTTAAAGTAAAAGAATGGAAGGAAAAATCAGAAGGGGAAAGGAAAAGGAGGATGCTATGTGAAAGGCTGGATGGACACATATCCCAAGTCTATCTTGAGTATGGCTTGTGTGTGGCTTGCTGTGCTCACTTCACTGTTCTCTCAGGATAGACTATTGTCTGATTGGTTAAATTCGCAGCAGCCAGTATTTTGGGGGTAACAAAGATATAAGTGTGTAAACACCCAAATCATCTGGAAAAAAATGTGAATGGAGCTGACTTGTCATTTGGAGTCCAGGACAGCTGTCGCATTGTGCTTCCACCAACTTGCTGACAATGTTCCTTCTAACAGTAGCGCATTTGAAAACAGGAGGGGAAAAGAAAAAGCTTTGTCTGAGTGGCCTTGACAGTGCCAGTCATGTCCTGTGGGCAAAAAGGAGGGGACGGGGGAAAACTGTGACTGAGATGAAACCCTTAAGCACCAAGTTCCTATTGATCCATTCATCAGCCCGAGCAGCAGGAGACACAGGGGGAATGCACAGACAGCTGCTGCAAAGAGTGGACATAAATTTTGCCAGGGGGAAGGATTTATCTGAAGTCCTCTGCTGCAAACTGTGCAGAGAAACCTGGAGTTAAAATATGAATAAATTACTAAAAAACCCCAAACATTTGAGTCTGCTTTAAAGTTTTTATGCAGTGTGAAACAAAGATATAAGAACCTGTTCCCAGTTTCCTTATCTTACCAGAAGCACTGCTGATACTCAGGGAAGAATGTTATACATATATATTTCTGGTGGGGAGGAGCAAGACAAAAACACCCACCAATATTTAAATACAGGTCCATTCTTAGTCATAATTGGAGACTGTTTCCGTATGGTGAAAATTACCCATAGCTGATGTCTTGATTTTGTTTGTTACTGTCTCCATATACTTACTCCCCCCAAATTATTGATTGGATGCATATTTCAAATGTGAAGATTTATAAGCAGCAATTGCTTGGCAGAGGTCCCAGGTGGTGGTGGTGGGGCAGGTCATCAAGGTTTTGGCTGGCTGCAGATGGAATAAGAAAGCAGTTGAACTGCCTTGCATTGCTAATTAGTAGCAAGTTTGGCCAGTTTGAATGAGGAAGCTTGCCGAGGCTTTGTCCCCATCTGTTCCAAAAATAATGCTAACCAGATATAAAATAACTCATTTCTTACACAGGACCGTCACATCCTGTACTTCCTAGTAAAGGTTTCAGCACATCCTTATCACTAACTATATTGTGTGCCTGGGAATAAGTGTGTTTAAAAGAATACATGAAAAAAACAGTGGTTCTTCTGTATTTTTCTCATGGTAACAATTGTAAGCAGGGAATGTTAGAGACTAAGGCTAACTATTTTGTGTCACTCTGACTCTGAACATTTTTTGTACATAGCACGTAACACACAATTAACTGAAAATAATTTTAGCCTATAATAAAATTTGCAGGTGAATGGGCTTTCTCTCATTTCTTCTGCTTTGGAGGAGTCTTTACTATTAATCATTACTTAGGACCCTAGCCCGCACCATGGAAGTCTATGGGAGTTTTGTCTCTGACTTTAATTGGCCCGGGCTCAGATCCTTATGGTCCAAATGTGGATTTATAAGGTTGTTTAGCTTTCATGGAAAATTACCAGAAGCTCTGGTTTGGCATCAGGATTTGAGCTGGGGTTGTTCTTAATGCTAAAAAGCAGCTGGCTATTTTCATTAACAAGTGATTTTCCTTCCTTTCCATAAGCCAGGAAAGGGGCTTTCTATTTTTCAGTTGGATGTGTGCTATATATG
The DNA here is from genome assembly GCF_027887155.1 of Malaclemys terrapin pileata. Classification (NCBI taxonomy): domain Eukaryota; kingdom Metazoa; phylum Chordata; order Testudines; family Emydidae; genus Malaclemys; species Malaclemys terrapin. The sequence continues at coordinate 143,481,764 of NC_071508.1, read as the reverse complement.
GTCATTAAACCTTCCCTTTGCAATGAACCCATGGTTTTCTTTAAGCTTGGAAGGCTTTTCATCCATCTCATCTCTCCTCATGGAAGTAAGAGAGATGTACACATTCTCCTTTATAAAAGTTTGCCTCATAATCTTTTCATAGCATCTACTATTTTCATATAGGACCCTCATTAAGTTAATGTAACTAGTAATTCTCAGAAATGAATTTTTTGCAACTTTTTTTTTCTATCCGAAAGATAAGGGTTTCGCTATCTCTTGCAGTAGAACTCCATTGTTTTTTTTTTGCTAATTAGGGGTGTGATCCAATGAGGTACTGAGCACCTGCACCTCCAAATTATTTCAGTGGAAGCTGAGAGCATGCTGCATGTCACAGAGTCAACCAGAATTGGGGCCTTAAGTCATTATCTTATTGCTATGAAATACAGTTTTGGCCATACATCTGCTAGACAGTGAAATAATGAAAACTCAGCAGGAGTCAAGCTTGATATGAGCGCTCCTTTCTGTTTACCAGGCCAATGATTTAATAATTGCCCAAACAGACTATGTATAGTGAAATTGACCATATATAATTCCAAAAGCTCCCAGCCCTAAAGGATACTGAGATAAGTAGTGACAAGACAGCATGGTCACCTTGTTGGGGGAAGTGCAGGCATCTATTCACCTGGTGGAGTAAATGTTTTGTTTCTTGGTACTCCCCTGCCCATTTGTCTGTAGCCATCTGACATCTCTTGTCTTATACTTAGTCACTGCCCCAAAGAGCTGACAGTCTTTTTGGTTCTGTGTTTGTGCAGCGCCTAGCACAAGCGGGTTCTGGTCCCTGATCAGGACTCCTAGGTGCTATGGTAATACAAATAACTAATACTAATGTAACTTGACACAAGACCTGGCTGTTAAGTGTCCTTTGAAGGCCAAATGCAGATTGCAAAGTATTCAAATAAGACCCAGGGCTGCTTTGTCCTCTCTCCTCTAATGGGTAAGTGAGGACAAAGTGATCAACTGCTAGCTTTTATAGCTGATGAATGCAAACTCCTAAGTAATTTCTAGTCATCCTTCAAGGAAGTTACTGGTTGAGGCAAATAACATCGTGGCAGCTCTTTTAGATGTGTGCTGTGACTATTATACCGTACTATATATTCACACATCAAGATACATAATGAATCAATTGACCATTTCTCTTTCTTCTTAGGGTGTTAGACCCTGGATGGCACTTGAGTTGCTCAATAGTTTTTCCATCTGTAAATCAGTTTGAGGGCCTGATTCATGCAACCACCTAAGTATGTGATTAAAGTTAAGCACATGCTTAAGTTCTTTCCTGAAACACAGCCCTATTGATCATCCTCAATTTAAAATAACTTCTTACCACGATTTAAAATTAAATGTACTTTATTTGAGGGTGTGTAGGGGGTTATTTGGGAACATTGATCTTTAACACTTTTCTGAATATGGTTGGTATCTCCATCCCTTCTTTCTGATCTGCATTGTTGGCATAAACAGCTGCTTATTATAAATCTAGAAGCAAACTCTCCATTGTACCAGCAATACTGACAGCAAAGGACCACTGCCAAGATGATTTGTAATTTTCAGTAACAAGGAACACTCTTCAACAGATTCCCTTCCCTACTTTGAAAAGTCCCTCGCAATCCTGAAGTTGAGACCACGAGATATTTAAAGTTCTTAACAATAATTGAATGCAGCTGTGAGCCCATTACTACATTATTTCAACGGTGGAGTTGCATAGAAACACCAGAGACGTGTTGCTTGCTCCAGTTACAAGGAGGAATTTCTATAGCTGTAGAAAATAATTGTACTGTGATTTGATACTGGAACCCACGGAGGCCATTTGTACATGGAGTACATAACAACACAGCTTCACCACAAAAAATAAGATTACAAATGTTGGAAGCAGAATTTCCTTAGAGAAAAGGCCCATCAACCCCAGAAACTACTTGGGGTTATAGGACTGAGCTGCCACACACATGCACCTCACCTCCCCCCCCCGCACTGTTTCCTAGCCTGAGAGAGAGAAAATGGAATTTGAAGATTAAAAGACTATTATTCCCGCTCACCCTCTTCACAGCTCCAGTTCACCAGCGGAGACAGCATCACATAAGTCACTGTCAAAACAACAGACAAACACATTTAAAAAAAAAATGCATCAATCCCATTCCGAGCACACATGCCCCTCAGGTTAGCTCATAGTCTTCTACCACAGGTATGAAAGTAGATGCCTTTAACTCCTCTTTTCGGCTAATCTAGCTCAGAACCCTGAAAATATGTTCCACTTCTGCTGCTAATGCTTCAAACCCAAAAAGAATGCCCCATGCTTCCCTTTGGACTCTTTCCAGGGCTGTAATTTGTAGGCTGCTATATATTATTTATTAATTGTATTACAATAGTATCTAGAAGCCCCGACCAAAATCTCTGGGTGCTAGGCACTATACAAACACACACAGACCTTCCCAAACAGTTTCCAATCCTAGAAGATAAGACAGACAAAGGGAGAGAGGGTAAACAGAGGCTTAAGTAATGGAGTGATTTCTCCAAGGTCGCACAGTAGTTCAGCAACCAAGCCAGGTCTCCTGACTCCCAGTCCAGTACCCCATGCAAACACACTGCCTCTCCTGCATGTAATCCGAGTCAACAAAGCAGTGGTCTTAGCTATTGATAAGAGGGCTTGACTGGAGAATGCTTGAAAAGTCTGTCAGTACTATCCACTTACAGGACAGCCCCCCCGCCTCCCACTCCACCCCCAGGTAAGCATCTGCTCCAGTGCACTTGGAAGAGTCCGTCTTCCCAAACTGTTTTACTGGCATCCTCAAACAAAGCTTCCAAACCATGGGGAAGAAATGCTACAGGTTCTAGGATGAAGGTGCCTGAAATGGGGTGAGGAGGGGCAGGGCCCTTGGTCAGCCAGCAGATCTGGCAGGGCATGGACAGAGTATGTTCTATCCTCTTCAACTGCCGTGTGGTGCAAGGGTTCTGGAACAATTTGCATAGTGGGGGTGCCACTGAATCAAACTGTGAGGTGCCTATATGATGGAAACCACATCAAGCCAAGGGGTGCTGCTGCACCCCCAGCACCCTAATTCCAGCACCTATGATGCAGTGAGCCCACCAGTGTATGCTGCCTCATGGGGAGATTCTAGCTCAAATCCACCAGAATTCCTCCTTGGGTCTCTGGCTGCTGCACAACCCCCCTGCACTCTTAGAGCAGGCTGGAACAATTTTGACAAGATCTGCTTTACGGGAGCCAAAGCATTGTGCGGAGATGTACAGGGTGCCACGAAGTTTTCATCAGGAAGAATTTGTTGATCCTGAAGCTTTCTGGTCACTTCTGACGTGCTGGAAACATGAATCGAAAGCTTTGGGTTTTCTATGTGAAACTGGCCATTTTGACACAATTACGTTTTGCAAAAACATTTGTTGCAATGCAGAATGAAATCAAAATTGCAACACCTAGAAAGTGGCCATGAAATGGAATTGTTGTTGTCTGATCAGCTCCCTGCAGCCCTAACTCCCAATGTGCCTGAGTACTCCCATGGTGGCATCTAGCCCATAAGATGAAGCTGTGAGAGGCAGGAGGGCCACTTGCCTGGCTTACAGCACCCATATTTGACCCCAGCAGATACAAGATGTCAAGAGGCTTCCTTCTTTCCACTAACCAGCTCTCTAGGGGCCACAATTGCAGAGACCTCACAGGTACCCAAACTCTCTGAAACTTTATCAGAAATATCATAAGGGAAGCGTATTTCTCCTCACTCTTCTACCCATCCTCTCATCCCTAGATCAGCGCTTGATTACATGCTCTAAAAGGGGCTGTAGTGGGAGAATGCAAAATGCTCGTACACAGTTGGGTGCCAAAAGAATTCTTCGTTTGAAAGATGATCCTGTTCCCAGTGAAGCGCAGGGGAGTTTTGCTATTGTCTTAATGGGAGTAGGACTGGGTTGAATTGTTTTGCAGCAGTTCTTGAGAGTTAAACTAATTTTGTTTAGATTATATAAAAGAGGAGGAGTTAATGCAAACTCCTGTTCACACGGGAGGTAAAGAGGGGAAATGTAAGAAAGCTTGAAGAGGATGCAGCTAGTATGCTGGAATTTTTCACATTGGTTTTTGATTTGTATTTGTTTTCTCTGACAGTGACTTAGTGCCCAGCTTTCCTTGCTGTATGTGTCATGCGATAACGAAGATAAATATATCTGTAATAATTCAGCTCTCTGTCTTTAATAAAATCTTGTCATTTGCTCAAAGCCTCTAAGAAAATTCCAATTGGCTGAATTTCCATTTTACCTTATCACCAGAAGCAATAGAAGAATATCATTGCCAGGGAAATGAATAGCCAGGGACAATTTCAGTGAAGGAAAACCAGATCTTTCAGTAAGAGAACCAGAACTTAATTAACAACTATTTCAATGGAATTTAAGCCATTCTGAGGCTTGATGCTGGAATGAGCTATTTGCAGGCCCATGTGAAGCTCATTGTGGAATCAAGGCCATAACAATCAGAAACATGGATGGTTACAGTGACTTTTCTTCATATTTTTAGTATGTTCACAGTGGTGTAGGAGCCAAATATTGTGTACATGAGACTTTCCAATTCAATTGCATTGATTTCTAGCTAGCCTTGGTTGATTTTGTGCTTTTGATAGGCATCAAACAACGAGAAAATAAAATTGAGCTGAAATCTAATTGGATTTGTCAGGCAAACTCCATACTGTAACAGACTAAGGGACTGTGTACTTATGCAGCAGGAAATAAAAGTCTTTAGAAATAATGATAAAAAGTATTGGCTCATTTTTCTGCCTCCATTTCCAGTTTTGTGTGAGTGCAGCTAATTGCCTATGGTATTAGCTGTGAACTCATTTTGCGTGCACACCACCTCTGTTTGTTCATGCACATCAGATAGCTGCTCACCCAAAACTATAGGTGCACGGCTTTTGTGAGTGAGTAAAATAAAATGGAACCCATCTTGAGATTGGCTGAAAAATCTGACTCACTGGGCTTGATTCTCTAGCCAAGCTCTGGTTGGTGCAGGACCCAAGTGGGAGGGAGGCGGGCAACAAATATGACCTTATACCACCTTTATGCTCCCCATATCCTGCAGCTGACTGGGCCACCCAGCACTAATCAGAGCAGCCTCAGAGTTGGTCTAACGTCCACTGGTTGGTGGTGGCTCCTTAAGGGCTTATTCCACCATCCAGGGATTGCTGGAGTTCTGCAGTGCTTTAGGTATGCCCTCTTCTGCCCTGGCACTCCCTACACAGTGGGAACCTCAGGGGGTTTTTTAGGCAGCTTGGCATTCCTTTTGCACTACTGGAGATATGCAAAAGAGTCATAACAGGAGCCATGATCTGGTGTAGTAAGTTTCACTTATTTATACTAATGACCTACTGTGCTATAACCCCTCTAGTTTTTAGTAATGTGGTTTCTCTTTAACCATAATTTTCAAAGTTCCCCACCATCCAACCTTAAGTTCCCTCCCCAGGATGTCACCATTGTCTTTGGAGAGGCCTCCTGCAGACTACAGTTGCAATGGTCCTTTCCCGGAAATAGACAGCATCCATTCCTATTGCCTGCAGTGGGACTCATTCATAATCTGATCACTGGCTTTTATGCAAGACATCTTTTTAAAAAAGGAAAGTTTGAAGGTATTTAAAAAAACACCTCAAACCCCAACTCCCTAAAGAGAAAAAGCTCAGAAGCTCAGGATTGTTGTAACGTCTGCACAGATCAATGGAGCATAAATGTCTGCAAAGTGGAAACATGGACTTTTAAACAGTTTTTCTTTAAATTGCCCTTTAATTTTTTTTAAGCATAAAACAAGAGCTGCTTGAAGAACAAAAGCATGGGATGCTTTTCAAGCCTTTAGAAGATGAAACCAAGCATAAGTGGCTGGAAATGTGGACGTTAAAGTGGCTGATAAATAAAATCCTGAATAGTGTTTCCTTCATCCCACCACCAAACACAACAATAAAAAGACTCTAGGGAAACTCTCATAGGTGCCAGTGCTAAAATTTAGAAAATTAACGGCAATGAACATTAGCTTATTCATGAATTTATCCACCCATTGAGCGTCCAGCCAATTGCCTGCTACTGAGTAACGTCGTGGGCAGTTCAGTGAATATGGTCAGCGTGACCATGTCTCCCTGCCATAATATCATCATTACTGCTATCCTTAATTTGCACACTTCTTGGGAAGGAGGGGGAGGTGTTGGTAAAGAGGGAAGTTTTAAAAGAAAGTTGTTACTACTCATGAAACAGGATGAAAATGTTGAATGTGCTTCTGTTCATGGATGGCCCGCTAATGTAATGGATTTGTCCTTGACAATTTCGGAGGATTCCATTGTTGGTCTTGAATGCTGCCACCAACATTTGCTTTTGGGGTCTCCTCTGGGTAGCGTGTCTCAAAGGTGGCACATTTTAGGATTATCTGTCACCACTTCTATCTTTGCTTACAAACAACATCTTGCTAGGTCACATAGAACATGACAGATTTATCTGAAAAATATATTAGAGACATGTTTGCATCTAGCTGAGAGCTCCTACCAGGCCGTGCTTGCAGGGGTGAGAGGGACTGAGATTCAGAATCTGAATGTAGGGATTCAGGCCCCTCTGTTAGAAAACAGGAATAAATAAAAAATGGACAGAACTAGTTATACCCTCCAGTCCTAATGCTGGCTGTCTAGTTTCAGAAGAGGAGCGCTCTTCTGTTCTCCAACACTTGCATATAGCATGCAGCTAGTGATCTAGCTTGGTGGCTGTGCTGGCAACCTGAATTCCCCACTCTGGGTTGTGATGATGGTAAACTGGAATCCCTGCTTTGAAAGAATAATCTAAAACCTCTTGCTCTGCTTGGCTATGCCAGCAATCAGAATTCCTGCTCCAGATCACTTTTGCACCTGAAATGTAGAGTTCCCTGTTCTGTGTAGTTGTGCTTGCAATATAGATCCCCTGCTCTGGATATTTGCGCCATCAGTCTATAACACGTAACATGGATGGGCTGTTGCTCACATGGAATCCTGCCCAGATTGGTTGTGCTGGTGATCTGGAAGCAGTGCTCTGGCTGGTCTAGAAGCCACCACTCTGACTGGACAGGTAGGTGTCAGTGATCTATAACCCATTGCTAGTTGTAATGTAGTTGCTGGGGTCCTAGAACCTCAGCTCTGGTGTGGGATGGAGGAGACGCTGACCTCAAACTCAGGGCCGGTGCTTTCACTAGGCGACCCTAGGGCAGAAGGATATGGGGGGCGGCATTTTGCCATCCTTGGCGGAAATTCGGCAGCGGGGGGTCCTTCCGCTCCGGGTCTTCGGCGGAAATTCAGCGGCAGGTCCTTCACTCGCTCCGGGACCTGCCGTTGAAGTGCCCCGAAGACGCGGAGTGGAAGGACCCCCCGCCGCCAAATGCTCAGAGGAGGAGCGCTGCCTCCTAGGGCTGCAAAAACCCTGGTACCGCTCCTGCTCAAACTCCTGCTGTGGTGTGCGGTGGGAAGGGAATGCAGATCTAGAACATCTGTTCTGGTACCGGTGAAGAGGACACTGATCTAGAACTCCTGCTGTGGTGCGATGTGACTAGAATGCTGAGCTAGAACCCCTGCTCTGACAGATTGGGACTTGAGAGATATGCCAGTCTAGAGCCCGTGCTCTTGCTCGGGTGGAGGGCATAGTGATCTAGATCACTCTGGTGTGGAGCGAAGCGCCTGCGAGTCTCGTAGGGTGACCTAGAACACAACTCCAGTGTAAGGTGGACAGACCGACGACCTAGAACCCACCGCCTATGCACAGCAGATCTAGAGCCCTGCCAACCTGCCTCTCTCCGTGGTTGGCGATGCTCTAGAACCTCGCGGGTACCCGGTGCCGATCTAGAACCCCATGCTCCGGAGGCCGGTGCTCGAGCCCCGTTCGTCCCCTCTGCGAGCGGTACCGGGGGGGGGGGGTGGAAGCGGTGCAGAACCGCAGCCGCCCGCAGTGTGGGAAGCTTGGCTAAAGACAGCGGCCCCTTTAAGAGCTGCCCCGTCTCCTTACTCTATGTTTACATAACAGAGCGGGCTGTACCACTGCGGTCCCCGAAGGGGGGGAGGAGCGGAGCGGGGCGGTTAAACGGCGACTCCCTCCCCCCGCCCGCGGGCAGCGCGTGAGGGGGGAGGAGGCCACGGGGAGCTGGGCCAGCCCTAACTCTGCACCTCCCCCCGTCTCCTGATGCGAGTTGGTATCTCCCCCCTTCCCCCCTCCCCTTCGGCATTAGTGGCTGTTGTCGGGCGCTCGCGGGCTCAGTGCGGGTCGCAGCGCGGAGCCGGCTCCGGACTCCCCCCCCCCCCCGATGGGATTGTAGCGGCGGGCGGGCGAGCAGCGGCGGCCCCATGTTTTCCCCCAGCCAGGAGGAGCACTGCGCCCCCAACAAGGAGCCCGTCAAGTACGGGGAGCTGGTGGTGCTGGGGTGAGTGAGCGAGCGGGGGAGGAGGGGGGTCGGCTCCCGAGGGGGCGGGGCAGTGAGCGGGGGTCGGATCCTGAGGGGAGCTCGGTGGGCGAGGTGGGGGGGGGTGTCGCGGAGTGGGGGGAAGTGGGGGAGCGGGCTCCTGAGCGCGGGGGGGGGTGACTTAGTGCGGTAGAGTCGGGGGGGGTCAAACTCCTGAGGGGGGAGGGAATCTCCGAGGGGGGGAAATGAGGCTCAGGTCCCTGTGAGGACGCTGAGGGGGGGGGAGTGACTGAGGGTCCCTGAGGGGGAGGAGCGGGGGGGGATTCCCCCTTCGCCCCCCCCTCCGCGGGATGGCGCAGGGATCTTTGTCTCCTGTTTGGCTGTGAAGGTGAAACTCTAGGGGGCAGGAAGCTCCTTCTCCCCCCCCCCCCCCGCCCCAGCTCTGGGCTGCTCGTGGAGGGGTCGGGGCGGGGGGGGGGCGCTGGCTGTGCGCGTGAGGGGAGCCCTTCCCCGCTCGCCTGGGGGATGTTCGCTACAGGGGGTGGGGGTGGGGGGAGGGCAGGGCTGGCTCTCGTGTTGCCCTGGCGGTGCTGCTGGGCTGGCGCCTTGCCCTCTTCCTGCTCCAGATCTAAGGCACAACTTCCACTGGAGTGTGTGTGTGTGTGTGTGTGTAAGTGATCCGTGCCCCCGCGTAACTAAAGCACACGCAGTTCCCCAGGAGCTGGCAGCCTCTCTGGCTGTCTCCCATTAGCGTCATGCGGCTCTGTGGGACGGATTTACGCTCCCAGCTTGGCTCAGGCGAGGGCCTGTTATGGATGGGTAGGGATAATGACTCTGCTGGTTCCATGGACCCTGTTTCTCAGGGGAGCTGGCCACGGTGTGCTGAGCTTTGGGGCCGCTCTGCTGGGCAGGTAGCAGCATGGTTGTGTCCCTGTGGCACCGGAGCTGCTGTAGGTGGCACCCCCTAGCAAGTCTAGTTCTCCCTCAGCAAACACGCAAAGTTCCTAAGCCTGCAGCAGGACGAGTGCAAACACACACACACACCAAACTTCTTAAACACTGATTATGGCGTGTACGAAGAGATCCTACTTACTGTTCTCTGTGCAGTCCACAGTTTGTAGGGGGCAATTGCCTGTAATCATACACTTCAACAATTAAAAGCTTCCCTTCATCAGCTTACATTTTCTCCTGGCATCTTTGTTCATATGATAGACATTGTCCCTCTCTTCCACATTGCAGGGGAGACGATGAAATTGGGGGAGGAGGAAGAGGCATTTACTTACATTCAGATGCGTAGTGGAAATGTTTATTTTTTCAGCTTGATATGGATCTTAAAGTAATCCGCTTGGTATTAATGTTCCTGCCCTGCTGTTAGAGCTTGAAGCTTTTCTGCTGAACATCCTAGAAGCTGCAGATGAACATAAGGCATATAAGCCTTATTCACTGAGCGCCCCAGAGAACCCTATAAGATGCATAAGTTTACAGTTCTCAAAATTAAATGCATGTTCAGCACATGGGGAACATTTTTAGCAAATAAATACATAAAGCTTTAAAACTGACCATGAAGCAGAGTTCCTGAACAATTAAAGAATTACTCTATTAATAACTTGCCTCCCCCACTACAAATATGTTAAACGCTTACTAGAATGAAGTAGAAAGCCTTAATCATTTTTAGACTAACAATCTCTTATGAAAAGATGTTCTCTTTTGCAAAGCAATTAATTGGATTTTAAAATCCAACAGAAAGGAAAAGCCTTTTAATCTTGCTCTTGTAAGCAGTCTCTATGTCCTATGGGGTGGTTTTAAAAGTGACACAATGTGTGTATGGTGACAAAAATAATATATTTAGACATAGTTTCCATGGAATGGAGTTCAACTACTGCTGTAAATGCAACTACTAATCTTTGAAAAGTGTAAATTGTAGAAAAGCTGTTTATCTCAGCAGTTTCAATTGGAAAAATCCATGTCAAGCTGTTCGGAGCAGGAAAAGGTGTATTGGTAGTGGTGATGTGGTGAGAATGGAGGATAACTTTAGCTGTGAAACAGTTTGTGTCTCTCACTGTAGAACCATAGTGCAGTGTTAAATCTTTAATTTAATTATATTGTATGAATTGATGATGTGCTGCAGATGTTTTTGTGTTCAGCTAGAAACACATTTCCCTTTCTGCTGCTTTGCTATATTTAGCAGTATTTGAAAGTGCGTAAGTGTAAAACGTTTGGCTCTGAACTTAATTCGGTAGATTCTGTTCTGCTTTTTAAATAAGAGTGTGATGGTCTTATTGACTGATATAAGCAAATATCTCATTCTTTAGTGCCATGCATTTCTATTTAATATGAAACATAATAATGAGATTTTCAGTAAACATAACATTGGTTTGAATAGGTTAAGACACACCCTATTTTTTGCTTTCCAAATGTACTGAGGTGTTTCTATACAAACTGAACATTCTTATGCCCTTTTTACAAGATGCTAATGTCTATGCACTACATTGATTCTAGTGTAACAAGGACCTGTCCACACAACAGAATTTACTCAGGCGGGTAACTCTTCTAATGTGGTAGTGCCTCAACTGTGTCTTGGCATGTTTAGCTTTGCCTTTGTTGACTACAACAAACCATGTCAAAACACATTAATGTTATTTAGTAGACTAATGGTGTGGGGATAGGACAAAGTCAGAAAACCAAATTACTCCATTGTGTACATCTTCCATTTTGTCAGAATTAGAGTTTGAGGCACTAAATTATGAATTTATAATCTGCTGCATGCCCATCCCACCTCAAATTGAGAACATTTGCTCGCTATTAGTAGTGCCATAAATAGCATAAAGCTGTATTTTCTTTTTTCCAATCAAAGTGCTGAATCACTGTTGGGAACTCTAAGAACAGTTTGAGCATCTGTTCAGCATTCTGAAAAAGTAGGAAAATTCAAAGATTATTCTACCTATTACCTTTGTATGAAACCAGAGAATTCCAGGTAACAGGGTTTTGAATGAGAGAATCTCATTTTTGGAGGATTAAGTTTACATTAACACCTCTCCAAATGACAAAAGTCAAGTACCAGAAGTGTAACTCTCCTTGTGGCAATAAAAGAGTAATAAGATGACCTGTTTAACAGATAAAACCGAATGAATATTTAAGATTCTAATGGTTACAATGCTATTTAAACAGCTTAAATAGAAAAAATTGATGTTATGCATTGGACAAGGATGGAAGAATGGTCATGCTGGGTCAGACCAATGGTCCATCTAGCCCAGTATCCTGTATCTGACAGTGGTCAGTGCTAGATGCTTCAGAGGGAATGAAAAAAAACAGAGCAATTTCATGTGATCCATCAGTTGTTGTCCAGTTGCCGTTTCAGAGGTTTAGGGACATACAGAGCATGGGGTTGCACGTCCCTGACCGTCTTGGCTAGTAGCCATTGATGGACCTATCCTCCATGAACTTATCTAATGCTTTTTTGAACTCAGTTATATTTTTGGCCTTCACAACATCACCTGGCAATGAATTCCACAGGCTTTCTTCATTCGTAAGACTGGTTTAAATTAGATGACTGTAAACTGATGTTGTGTAGTGAAGCTAACTTGCTCTGCAAACCTTTGCAAATAATCCTTCTTAAGAAAATAATTTTCTCCCTATCTCCACCTCTGCTCACCTTACATTTAATAGTGTTATGACCTAGGTTGTGTTCTACATATGAATTAACAATCAAAGAAAAATATTCCACTGGGAAAACTATATGTAATGCCAAAAGTTGAACATGCTATCTGAGAGAATGTACCTAGCGATATCTGTGATTCCTTGTCAGCCCCTTAATGTGATCATGGGGTAAGCCTAAAGCACTGCTCAAGTCACCCCTTAACCTTCTCTTTGGTAAACTAAATAGATTGAGCTCCTGGAGTCTTTCACTATAAGGCATGTTTTGTAATCTTTTAATCATTCTCATTGCTCTTCTCTGAACTCTCTCCAATTTATTAACATCCTTGTTGAATTGTGGATGCTAGAACCAGTGCCAGATAGAAGTAATATAATCTCCCAACTCCTACTTGATATTCTCCTGTTTATATAACTGAGATTCACATTAGCCCCTTTGTACACAGCATTGCACTGGGAGTTCATGTTCAACTGATAATGCAGCATGATCCCCATGTCTTTTTTCAGAGTCACTGCTTCCCAGGATAGAGCCCCCCCCCCCTCCTCTAAGTAGGGCCTGTGTTCTTTGTTCATAGACCTAAGTTAACTCTTTACAGATATGACTCATTAGAGCTGTTGTTTCAGTCATTGGCTTACACTTCTTTCATGTCTTACTAGTGCTTTCATTCAGTAATTCTCAAAGGACTTTATAAAGAAGCTAAGTATCATATCCCCATTTTACAGTTGTGGAAACTGAGGCAGAGAGAAGACTTGACTTGCTCAAGGTTACCCCGTTGGCGACTGGCAAAACCAGGAATAGACAGCAGGTTTAAAACAAACAAAAGGAAGTACTTCTTCACACAATGCACAGTCAGCCTATGGAACTTGTTACCAGGGGATTTTGTGAAGGCTAAAACTCTAGCAGGGTTAAAAAAAGAGCTGGATAAGTTCATGGAGAATAGGTCCATGAATGGCGATTAGCCAGGATGATCAGGTCTGCAACCCCATGCTCTAGGTAGGGATGTAAAGAGCATTTAAAAAACTAACTGTTTAAATGATTACAAATATTTTGTTTAAATGGTAAACCGATTAAAGGGCCGGTCCCCCGGCGGTGTGGCTGGGGCGGCGCTGCTCCAACGCCTGGGGCCTCTCTGGGTGGTGCAGGACTGCTCTGGGTGGCATGGGGGTTAACGGTTAAAGTGGGTTAATTAGTAAGACTGATGCTTACTGGTTAACCTTTTACATCCCTAGCTCTAGGTCAGTGGTTCTCAACCATGTACCTGACGGTACACAGAGGTCTTCCAGAGAGTACTCAACTCATTTAGATCAGTGGTTATCAACCTGGGGGTTGTGGGATTGGTTTAGGGGGCGCTGCAAGTGCAGGGTGGTGTTAGGGGGTAGGAAGCAGGGCAATTGTCCAGGGCCCCATGCCACAGGGGGCCTCGTGAAGCTAAGTTACATGTTTCAGCCCCGGGTGGCAGGGCTTGGGCTTCAGACAAGGCTCACAAATGAAAAACAGCAAAGAGTCCTGTGTCACCTTATAGACTAACAGACGTATTGGAGCATGAGCTTTCATGGGTGAATACCCACTTTGTCGGATGCATCCGACGAAGTGGGTATTCACCCACGAAAGCTCATGCTCCAATACGTCTGTTAGTCTATAAGGTGACACAGGACTCTTTGCTGCTGTTACAGATCCAGACTATCACGGCTATCCCCTCCGATAAGTGGAAAAACAGGCTCAAGTATCACATTGGAATGCAAGTACAGTATTCCAATGGACTTATTTTATAATTATATGGTAAAAATGAGAAAGTAAGCAACTTTTCAGTAATAGTGTGCTGTGACGCTTTTGTATTTTTATGTCTGATTTTGTAAGCAAGTAGTTTTTAAGTAAGGTGAAACTTGGGGAATGCAAGACAAATCCGACTTCTGAAAGGGGTACAGTAGTCTGGAAAGGTTGAGGACCACTGTTCTAGGTGTCCCTAGCCTCTGATTGCCAGAAGCTAGGAATGAACGACAGGGAATGGATCACTCGATTGCCTGTTCTGTTCATTCCCTCCAAAGCACCTGGCATTGGCTACTGTCGGAAGACAGGATACTGGGTTAGATGGACCATTGGTTTGACCAAGTATGGCTGTTCTTATCTTATGTTCAGGAATAGAACCCAGGTCTCCTGAGAACATGCTATCCACTAGACTACACAGCCTCCAAACTCTTCTTTACAACAAGGAGGGCGGGGTACTTTAAAAAATAGTTTTGGAGCATAATTCTGTGGCAAGGGGTGGATTCTGCAGCAAATCATGTAACCACGGACTGTGTGGGACCTTGTTATTAGTTAAAACTTCAGCCTCATGGTGTTGTGTGATGCTTTTTTGCGTTGTAGCTTGAGTCTTTTTATATACACTTTTCACCTCGGTAGAACAGTCTATGGCATAGATGCCTTGTCTGAAACTTAGTATTCAAGCAGCTCAGGTTTTGCTATTGGGTCTTATTTAATAGATCACCCTAGGTTTCACATAGGAACCATTCTGTGGCAAATGTCATGGTGGTCAATGGCTTCAACATATTTTAGGGCACTGCTTACTCTATTGGTGAAGTGAAGAGCGTACATGGTTGGCTTGTTCAAAAGTCACCGCTGGAAGGACTCAGTTCTGCAGAAGCTGATTTTCTTTTATTTATTACTAACAGTAGGGTCATTGAGATCTTTGTGGGTGGGCACTTCGTGGAAATAGTTCATTATGTGGTGTCATGTTCGATAAACTAGACAGGTTAAGAAGACATGATCCTTGTCCTCTCAAGAGCTTTCAGTGAAATTACACTCAGATACCATAGTGGTGGGCATGATATCTAAATAGAACTCTAGACATGATGCAACAAAGTGTGTAGTAAAACAGTAGGGAGTGGTTAAAGGAAGGATGACAGTTGCAGCAATAAGATTACATGGTTATTTAGCAAAAGCTAGCCCTCAGCATGATAGAGCAAAAGTTTATTTTTTAACTTAGTATAAACAAAATCTTGGTTTTTGTAGGTGTCATAGCAAAATTCTGTCCTATTCCTATATACCTCATTTTTTGGCTCTCTTAGAACCTTGGTCTGTGCCTAACAGCTGACCTTATTCATTGCATTGCCACATCAATATAAAATCCCAGCTAGTAACATCAATCACTTCAGACTGATTTACTTGTTACAAGAATATATGTGGATTTTAACTTCCAGCAAAATGTCAAACACCTTGCATGTTTAATACTTGCTAGAAAATGAAGTTGGATGCACGCCAAAAGTAAACTGTAATTCACCCCCTCCCCTCCCACCTCCACCACGGGGAATGTACAGCCAGCAAGCCCATCACACATAGGGAAGTGGAATAAGTTCCATATTTGGAAAGAAAAAGGAAGACACAGTCTGCATTTACTCTGAAGAAAACAAGTCTGACAAACTTATTTTCTGGGTTTCTTGCCTTCCTATTTACTGCTCTCTAGGTAAAGAGCCAAAGTGCTTATCTTTTTGTCAGTAAGATCAGTGGTGCACAGCATTCTACATTCTACTGGACTTCATGAATGTATGGATACTGTAGGAATCCACTGGGCTCCACTGAAAAGCGATGACAGCAGGCAGGCATAGTGTCAGAATCCTAGCCTCCATTAAGTCTTGAAGCAAAGCACAAAACTTTTGACGTCCCAGTGATCCTTTGCTCTCAATTCCTATGAGCACAGGGAGTGTTGTGGAAGTGATACTTAGCTAAGATGGTGGGGAAGGTGCATTTTGATATCTTCCCACTGGCAGGCTTGTGCAGAGTTCATTATTTTGGAAAGACCCAGCTTCCTATTTCTTGTCTGGAGACTGCCATGTGGTAGGCCTAGTGGAGAGAGGCAGAGGCTTCTATTGGAGGCCTTGTCTTGTAGGAAATCTTGATTGGTTGGGAGAAGGGAGGCAAATGTCTTGTGCTTTGCAGAGAAAGCTCAAGTTTGTTGACCTGGTCATCCCTACAATGGCCTGTTACAAGAAGGCTGCAGCCTTAATGTGGGGATCAGAGTGGTCTTACGGTATGTACATGTGGTCAAACACTAGCCATGTTCTCTTCCTTGATCCCTCCCTCAACCCTCAAACAAAACTAGATCCAAAGCATTGTGCCCTTAATTAGTAGCAAACCTCCCCAAATAGTAGACTAGTATACAATGACTGATATTTGTCAGATGGGTGAGAGGCCAGCAAATCCATCTCTCATCTGTGCTGACCTCTTCAGAATAAACACTCCGCCCCTGGAGCCTTAATGACAATTGGGAACCAGTTTTTGGCTTTGGTGTCTAAGATATTATTGAAAGACTTATTTAAATGTCTTGACACAATGACACATTATCTATAGCTATGTCTCCGCTAGGATTTTAACAGGTTTTAAACTAATTTTTTTTCTTGGTGTAAACAAGGGAAGTTGTAGGTTTAAAACATTAGGATTTATCAGCTAATGCTAAGGGTTGTTAGCTCTATCTTCACCAGCTAATGGTTAAACCTGTAGTTTACCTTATCTACACTAGGATTTTAACACTTTGTTAGTTAACACGTTAGCTAATGCATATGAAAACTGTGTAGACAGCACTTTGAAGTTAAGGCTGGGCTCTGAAGCCCTCCTCATCCTTCAGAGCCCAAGCTTGGGCCTTAGCTGTAACTTCAAAGGACTGGCTACACCGCTATATTAGGTCACTAATGTGAGCCCACTAACCCCAAGTCTGTTGACCGAGGCCATGTTTTTAGGTTGTTTCTAGATGGGGTGGGGGAATCTGGGGCTCTGCTATTTCTGTCATGGAAGCACACTTGCAACTTTTACTAAATGATCCATAGTTGTTAAACTATGGTGGGAGATATGTATCATTCAGCTAAAATAAATTTTTTTAAAATTGCCCAGTGCAGGCTCAATATCATCTTTTTGGAAATCCATTTCACAATCAAAATGGATGTTGAAGTACCTCAGCAACACTGAGGGATTTATGTTAATAAAATGCCTGTTTGAGGTAAGTTGGCTCTTGGTTAGGCATGAACTAATCCTGTCACACTTTTGTAAATGTGACTGTTTCTTGGTAGCAATGGCTACATTTTTTTCTCGGGGAAAGCAGTGAGGAAATCCTCCTTTTTATTTGTACTTATAGAAGTGGTTTATTTCAGGTGCTGACTTCTGTTTTCACAGCCCTGACTGTTGTGGCACTTGGGCCCATCACATGTCTTGACTGACTCTAGATAATGATTAATATGCTTTATGAAGAGTGAACTGGTCACATGTACTCATTTGGCATGGGAAAGGTTCTGATACATTACACTGGAGATGGCCAATGCATGGCCTGAGGGCAACATGCTCCTATACAGTACTTGGCATTGCAGTAGGAATGGTCTTCTGTTATGTGCAGCATTCTGTACAACAGCTATACCTCAGCTGTAGCAGTCATTTATCTATACAACTGGCTGCTGCAGTGTCCTCATATTACCATGAGACAAGTATGAAGCTGAAATATGGTGCACCGCCTCCTCAAAGATGAGGTGGGAGAGGCAAACGAAAAGGCAAGTGAGAAGTTAAGTAGTGACTGATCTACAGTATGTGTTAGAGGGAAGAAGGCCAAGAAATAGTGTGGTCTGGTACCTCAGTGCTGTGATTTCAACTGTTTAATCACTGTTGTATTAAACCACTCTTGCAAAATTCTAGTTGCTAAAGGCAGGAAATGTTTTGCCATCATATCCATCCTTTCTCTTCCCCCCCATCCCAATGAAACAGAATCAAGTAGAATCCTGTCCCTTAGTTGGTAAACTTCATGACAATTTTGCAAGACTGTTATTCATATTAAAATTGCAGTGATGTGTGTTTAGGAGGCTTGAAATTTAACTTCCAATCTGATAGGCTTATACTCCAGTTTATTTGAAAATCTAGTAAGTTGGTACATTCTGTCATGAAATAACTTATTCTTTCAACTGGGCATACTTTCAGTGGTGGCTAATGAGCAGGTAGATTTTTAACAGATGAATTGCTTCCCTTTAGGGCATGTAAATGTCACCACAGATTACAAAGTGGTACTGACTGAGAAGACCATTAGTTACTGTAAGAAACTAAACAAACTGAAGTGCATTAATAAAGGTTGAAATCTCTTGTTGCATATTATAAATAAACTAGAGACCAGATGTGCAGATTCTTTTCTATATGCTTTGTTTAGTTTGGGCACAGAAGTTAATGGGCTGAAACTTTCATTTAAGCACAGCTGCACTTTTTCACATAGGGCAGTGTGACTTTATTTTGACTCACTAAATGAAGCATTGACTCTTACTGGAATAATAAATATATATTAATTAATCTCCTGTCTCAATGGGAATTCTCCTTTCATAGATGAGATTGTATTATTGATAATGAGGTTAGCAACTGAATAACTCTTTCCTCTTTGCATGTCCTATACCATGAATCCATCACTTTGGAATAGATGGATATTTTTATGTTTAGTTTCAGAGTAACATCCGAAGAAGTGGGCTGTAGTCCACGAAAGCTTATGCTCTAATAAATTTGTTAGTCTCTAAGGTGCCACAAGTACTCCTGTTCTTCATTTTTATGTTTAAACCTGATGGACAGATTGGCCAATAAAGTGCTGTGTGCCTCAAACCACATTGTCCTCCTTTCCAGTTCTACCTCCAACAGAAAGTAGCTGCAACATTCAGTATTTCAGGGTACTATAAAAAAGGCACTCTCCTACTCTTTTTGAAGACAGAATGTGAGGGAATCTTTCAGACAGGATTTGGGAATCCTTGCGGCAATTACATCTTCAATCCCCTGCTAGTTCCCACGTCTAAAACTTGCTGTTCTGAATAGGAAGGTAGAATGGTTTCTCTGGTCACTATGAAGTGAGAGCTCTAACTCTAGCTTCTCTCCTACTTTCTCTGTGTGTGTGTGTGTGTGTGTGGTATAAGGCAGTTGGTTTTCAGTTTTTGGGAATATTCCCAGGTTAGTCTTTGCTTTGTGTTTTCTCTCCTGCTTTTAAGAAGAATGTACAACTTTTATCCTTAATCCTGTCTGGGTTAATGAGAACAGTAAATCTGAAACTTGAAGGGGGCCCTTAAACATCACTAACAAGCCAGTTATTTTGGAACTCAAGTATCGGGGGGTAGCCGTGTTAGTCTATATCTACAAAAACAGCAAGGAGTCTGGTGGCACCTTAAAGACTAACAGATTTATTTGGGCATCCGAAGAAGTGAGGTTTTTACCCATGAAAGCTTATGCCCAAATAAATCTGTTAGTCTTTAAGGTGCCACCAGACTCCCTGTTTATTTTGGAACTGTGACCTTGCATTTAGAGAATACTAAAAATGTAAGAAAAAAAAATTACCAGTTTTTGATCTTCAGCTTCCACTGATACTCTGACTGGATGCAATGTTCTCTTCTCACAGGCAAATCTACAGTCTGTTTTCACAGTCTTGTTGGGCAACTTAAAAGTTCTGTACCCTTGGCCTGATTGGCTTTTTTAGGGGAACAACTCCCATTGGTGTCAGCCAGCCCTAAGTGCCACTGAAATTCTGAAATCTTCCTCACTTGGCCTACATAGTAGTTAGTTCTCCTATGATCTAAGGAGGACTAAGCACACCTTTCTTAGAAGCACTTGAAAGATGTGATACACTCCTTTCCCTTGCTCTCAGGGGCTGAATATGCTATCTTTGAAGCATTTTCATCCCTTATTGGTTATGGGAGAAAAAGGGACTTAACTTCTGCTTCTGCTTCCTGCACTACCTCTAATATGCTAGCACAAAATGCTGCCATTAGACTGCTGACCCAGTCCTGCCTTATCTCCCTCTACAGTTGCATAATCAAACCTCCAGTTGCTTAGGCACTCAAGCATGTATCTACTCTCCTACCAGTTTTGTGAACTGGCAGCACATAGGACCCAGTGTAATGTTTTAAATGTCTTTCCATGCAAGGATCTCAAGGCACATACCAGGAAAATCACAAAAGTCAAACACCACTCCTCCATAAGAAAACACAGGCTGTAAACCATTTCAGGGGTGTAATATAATCGGGTTTCTGACTACATAAAGTAGGAGGGCAAAGCTTGAGTAGCTTATGCATCAGAACTCTCCTCCATAGAATTAAAATTGTGTAATGGGTCTCCATCAGTATATTGGTATTTAGAATATAAAACTTCTTTTAGGGCAGGAGGAGGATTACACACGGCTTTACTGTACTAGAAATTATTTAAAACCATCATGGTCAGAAGTGACAGGTTTGCTTTAACAGTGTTATTTTTACAGTCTGGTCCCTGTATGTATTCAGTGAGTCATGGTAAAAATAAGCTTTCACTACTCCTGCTGGCATTGCAGAGTGAACACAAGCAGGGAGAAGGAAGCTGGATTCTAGTGTTAGCCAAATTCCATTTGCAGAATCTTTATTCAGCCCCAGGCCAGAAAGAACATAGCCCAGCTTCCAAGTTTCAGGCAGAGTTTGTAGGGTTGGCAGTTGCAAAAAAAGGCTGTTACTTGTAAACTGAGCATGTCTGATATCATTGTAGCTGAGACAGTGAACATGGCACCCAGTGGTGAAATATATATACAGAATTGTATTTTATGAAACTCAATTTGGGTCAAGTTAGTAGTAAAAAATATTAATGTAGTTGTTACCAACTAATAATCATTTGGATGATACTTTCATATAATCCCGTGTTGTATTAACTCTTAGACATGAAATATAGTGTATTGGTGGTAATAGCCATTCATCTATTTGAAAGCCTGAGCTCAATCATAGGGTTAGAAGGGACCACAAGGATCATTTAGTCTACCCCCCTGCCAACATGCTGGATTTGTTGTGTCTAAACCATCCAAGACACGTGGCTATTCAGCCTCCTTTTGAAAACTTCCAGGGAAGAAGCTTCCAAAACTTCCTGAGGCGATCTGTTCCATTGTCCTACTGTGGCAAAAGAGAACAACTTTTCTCTATCCTTCTTTTTTTTTTTTTATTATGGCAGCCTTTCATAGACCACTATCATATTCCCCCTCCCCCTTAACCTCTTTTCCAAACCAAACATACCCAGGTCCTTCAGCCTTTGCTCATATGTCTTGCATTCCATCCCTTTGATCATCCTTGATACTCACCTCTGGATCTTTCCAGTTTCTCTACATCCCTTCTATACATTGGTGACCAAAATAGGACACAGTACTCAGCTGAGGCTTAACCAGCGCTGAGTAGAGCGGTACTGTTACCTCCCATGACTTTGCTTGCTATGTCTCTGTTAATGCAACCTGAAGTTACATTTTGCTTTTTTTTTTTTTTTTTTGCAACAGCATCACAATACTGACTAATCCTGAGGTTGTGATCCACCACAACTCCCAGATCCTTTTCAGCAGTGCTGCTGCCAAGCCAGTTTTCCCCCCACTCTGTATTTGTGCATTTGGGTTTTCTTCCTGAAGTGTAGCACCTTACATTTATCTTTTGTTGAATTTCATTTTGTTGTCTATAGCCCAGTTTTCCAATTTATCGAGATCCCTCTAAATTTTAGCTCTATCCTCAAAAGTATTTGCAACCCCCCCAGCGTTGTCATCTGCATACTTGATCAGTATACTCTATATCCATATCCAGGTTATTAATAAAGATCTTAAACCACACCTGACCCAGAACAGATCTCTATGGAACCCCACTGGAGTCCTCCCTCTAATCTGACATCATTCCATTAATAGTTATTCTTTGGTTGCAGTTGTTTAACCAATTATGTATCAACTTAATGGTACTTCTGTCAAGCCCGCATTTCTCCAGCTGGCTTATCAGAATGTCCTGTGGGACTGTCAGAAGCCTTGCTGAGGTCCAGGTATATTATGTCCACTGCATTCTCCCATTCACCAAATCAGTTATCCTGTCAAAGAAGGAAATCAAACTGGTTTGGCATGATTTGTTCATGGTAAATCCATGCTGGCTGCTGGTGAGTACCCCTTCATCCTCCAGGTATTCGCAAATTGAATGTTTTATACATTGCTCTCGTAGCTTCCCAGGAATTGAAGTCAGGCTGATTGGTCTATAGTTTCGTGGCCTCTCCTTTTTCCCCTTTTAAAGATGTCACTACATTAGCCCTTCTCCTGTCATTCATGAGTTTGTAAATATTCTTGCCAGTGGCATCGAGATTTTTTTTTTCCCAGCTAATTCCTTCAGTACCTTCGGGTGAATAGCATCCAGCCCCACTGATTTGAATTTATTCAGATTGGTCAGAAGGTCACTAACATGTTCTTTACTTACCCTGGTTTGTACGCCTTCCCCCTTTATTGTTTATGGTAGCTTTGCTAGTCGTCCGGTCACATGTTGTTTTTTGTGAGAAGACTGAAGCAAAGTAGGCATTGAGCAGCTCTGCCTTCCTATCGTCTTCCATTACTAGCTCACTTCTCCATTGAGCAGTGGACCCACACTGTCTTTGATCTTTTTTGTTTGTCTGACATATTAACTCATTCTTTGCCTTAGCTTTTCTGATTTTGTCCCTATATACTTGCGCTATTCCCACGTATATTCCTTGGCGACATGCCCCCCCCCTCCATTTCGTGTATGTATCCACTTTGGTTTTTAGATAGCTAAAAAACTCCTTGTGC
This sequence comes from Malaclemys terrapin pileata, assembly GCF_027887155.1. NCBI lineage: Eukaryota > Metazoa > Chordata > Testudines > Emydidae > Malaclemys > Malaclemys terrapin. The sequence continues at coordinate 143,459,144 of NC_071508.1, read as the reverse complement.
AGCTACATTGGCCTCCTGTGGCTCTTCTTATCTTTCCTCTGCATCGGAGCCTCTAGTATTACATCTTTTAAGAACTGCCAGCCCCTTTCGATCCTTTTCTTCCTAATTGCTCTTTCTATGAGACCTGGCCTACTATTTTTCTGAGTTTGTTGAAATCAAAGTTTCTGAAGTCCAGTGTCCTTGTTTTGCTTTTCTCATGTCTTCCTTTCCATAGGATTTGGAGTTCTATGTATTAATGAAGTGATCGTTGTCTGACAGCCCTTTCTCTTTCCCTCTACACCTGCCATAACTCCTAACACGCTGCGCTAAACAAAACCCATCTAAATGATTATAAGCATGTTTTCTGTAACTTTTTTTTTTAAATGCAGTTCCCCCCTCTTAAATGTTTGTTGCTATACCACTTCAGTGTAATATTAGATTTAATGCCCTCTCTATTTATCATTTCCCCTCCTGCTCCATGGGTTTTTATGCAGTGTTCTGTTCTTGCAGCCCTTTTTTCATGGAACCTTACTAAAATATGGTGGTAGAGCCTACAAATAAACTAAGGAGCAACTGTCTCCCTGGTCACAGCTGTTGGAAATAGGTATACTGCATGGCATAACATGCTTTGCTTGAATAATGTAAAACTGAAGTTGTCCTTTATCTTTGGTTTCCTCCTTTAATTTGCTCCAGAGATCTGTCTAGATACTAAGTATGGTAAAAGTTCAGTTTGAGTCAGTATAACTGCTGGACTAGCTTATTTCCCCTCTCCACCCCTCCCCCCCAGCCAATTAATACAAAAGAGGCAATTAGTGAGTTCTACCATTTTGCTATCTCTTGTGGTGGGGGCTTAAGATGAAGCTGTTATTAAGCCAACACATCTCTTTTGTAGAAATTTATATTGCCTTTCTGATTTATTTTTCTTGAAATATAATAAGCATGTTTTAGGTCCAGAAAAGGCTTGTGGAGGTCTTAGTGAAATTGCCTCTGGAGGTCCCTACTTTAAGATTCATATAGCCTGGTTGGGGTTTTAGAACCATTTGAAGAGTATGTATTGCGAGGAGTGTGTGTTGATTAACAATCTGACTTTTCTATTCTGGCTATATGAGATAGCAGATGTTGGGGTGAACAATGTAGTTCTTCAGTTCTGCCATTTGAATATGGCTCTTCTGTTAAACTTTCTAAAAGTATGGAGGTTCAGGAACAAGTCAGGGTGTAGCATCGAATCATAAACAGATCATGCATTTATTTCTTGGAACAGAAGGATGTGGTCCCTATTCAAACTTGGCAGCCATTTTGGACCTACTGTCCTTCTGAGGATTCTGCTTTATCTCCCAGGTATGAATTGCTACTTGAAGGGGCTATGTATCCTACACAGAATATTTATCAATCTGTCACCCTGTGATGTTCTAACTAGGCTTATTGAGCCTCTCAGGTTGAGAACTTCAACTGTTCTTCATTCTCTCAAACTAGCTTTGAGTAATCTTTGCCAAGAGGGTGGCAAGCGTGGGGCATATCCCCCCTGTACTTTGCTTTGTAAAGATAAGGTTGTGCTGTGTCTCCATTTTGTTCTTGGTCAGAGTGGTGTCAGACTTCCACCCAAAGAAAACAATATAATCTCCTTTTCCCTCTTCCCCACCTCCTGTTTCCTTGGGGAAGTTAGGCTGTATGGTCTTGATGTCAAAAGGACCTTGAAGCATTATCTGGACAGACTAAGTTTATTAGAAAAACACTGAGGACCGCCATTCTCAAATTGTAGTCTGCACAGCACTTGGTAATCTGTTGAAAGTTGGCGGTTCACGTGGTGCTATCTCTCATTTTCAGCTGCTTCTATGGCAGTGTCTACACTAAGCTTTTTTCTTAGCGTTTTCTATTGTTGTTGCCATGTATTCAGCTCCGCTGCTTGTAGCAATGGTGGGAGCTCTGCTTTAGATAAGCTGGAGTGGCTACCACTATGGTGTCTTTCTAGTGCTGAGCAGAATTGGACATGGAGAGTAAATTGACTCTGACTGCTGGGGGCTTATACACACCCAAGCTCCCACCAGTGATAGAGCAGTGATGGGAATGTAAAGAACAAGCTCAGTATAGAATCGGTGTAACTCTCTACTTACTGCCATAAAGAATGGTAAGAATACTACTTTTTCATATGGAAGCATTTGCTACGGTTGTCTTAAGGCATTAAACTGTGAATGGAGGGCAAGGGATTTTGTGAGACAGTCACTTGGTATTGGCTGTGGGCCACGACAGAAAAAGCATATACTGACTAGGGACTGTCAAAAATTTCTTAAACTTTTGATGGTTTTGACTATATTAAGTTTTTACAAGTCAAGTGTAAAAGTAGGACAAGAATAAATTTGAAGACCAACTAGCAAAAGACATAAAAACTAACAGCAAATTTTGTTTTAAGTACATCAGAAGCAGGATACCTGTCAAACAGTTGGAGGGGCCACTGCATGATCAAAGTGCTAAAGGAACACTCAAGAAAGACAAGGCCATTGTGGAGAAACTAAATGAATTCTTTGTGTTAGTCTTCACTGCAGAGGATATAGAGGAGATCCTCCCCCCACACTACCTGTTCTTTTTAGGTGACAAATATGAGGAGCTGTCCCAGATTGAGGTGTTAGGAGAGGAGGTGGAGTTCGAACAGATTGATAAATTAAACAGTAGTAAGTCACCAGGACCAGATGGTATTCATCCAAGTTCTGAAGGAACTCAACTGTGGGATGTAACCTATCACTTAAATCACCCTTTGTACAAGATGACTGGAGGTAGCTAATGTAACACTGATTTAAAAAAAAAAAAAAAAGGCTTCCGAGGCAATCCTAGGAATTACAGGCTGGTAAGCCTGACTTCAGTAACAGGAAAGTTGACCGAAACTCTAGTAAAGAACAACATTAATAGACACATAGATAAACACGACATGTTATCCCATGACTGTTTACTTTGCATAAGTTTGCCTTTGCTGAGGTTTGATTTCTCTTTTCAAATCTTAGAATTGTTTGAAGAAGTCAATGAGCATGTAGACAAGGGTGATCCAATGTACTTGGACTTTCAAAATATTTGACCATATCCCTCACCAAAAGTAAACTTAAGCAAAATAAACAGTCATCGGATAAGAAGGAAAGTCCTCTCATGGATCAGTAACTGTTTTTAAAAAAAACAAAAACAAAAAAAAAAACAGAGTAGGAATAAATGGTCTCAGTGAAGAGGAGGTAAATAGTGGGGTCCTCCAAGGATCTGTATGGGACCTGTGCTGTTCAACATATTCATAAATGATCTGGAAAAGAGAATGAACAGTGAGATGGCAAAATTTGCAGACGACATAAAATTACTCAAGATAGTTAAGTCCAGAGCTGAATGTAAAGAGTTACAAAGAGATCTCACTAAACTGGGTGACTTGGCCAACAAATGGGGCAGATGGATTTCTCAACATTGAATTTCAAAGTAATGCACATGGGCGGGGGGAATAATCCTAACTATACATATAAGTCTAAATTAGCTGTTACCACTCAGGGAAAAGATCTCTAAATCATCATGGATAGTTCTCTGAAAACATCTGCTCAACATGTATTGGTAGTCAGGAACCATTAGGAAAGGGATAGGTAATAAAAACAGAAAATATCATAATGCCACTATATAAATCCATGGTGCACCCGCACCTTGAATATTGCATGCAGTTCTGGTTGCTCCAACTCATAAAAGGTGTATTAAAATTGGAAAAGGTGCAGAGAAGGGCAACAAAAATTATTACGGGTATGAAACATCTTCCATATGAGGAGAGATTAAATTGACTGGGACTGTTCATCTTAGATAAGAGGCAGCTGCAGTAGACCTGTCTAGTCTGATATGGCTCCACTAGGCAAGGGGCGTGATGGTCCTACTGTTGTACTACCAGGCAGGGCGTCCTGGGAAAACTCTTGATGCTGGACCTTGTTTGTGGATGGATACATAGGTCTCCAGACCTGTTTGTTTGGTACAACTTGTACACAATCTTTTTATGGGGAATAGGAGGGGGCGTGTGGTAATTTGTCTGCCACCCCCCGCCTCATATAAAGAGGGGTGGAATGGGTGCATTTTGACAGGTTTTTTTCTTTTTTTTAAAGGTTACACAACATTATCTCCCTTTCCCATTTTAAAGGTAGCTTCTCTTCTCTCCACCTTGCAAAAAGAACACACGGCACATCTCCTATGTATAAATTCTGTAAGCAGAGACTCCCTTGAGTCTGCCAACCGTAACTGATCACTTCAGTGCTTGCCTTCCTGCACCAAATCTTCTTCCTTATTGCCTGTAATTTCTGTAAAAACATTTTTGTGTTGCTCAGACTGGCTTTTGTAATGCTCCTTGCCTTAAAATTCTCCCTACAAGAAGTCTAGACTTGTACAGTAGTCTGTTTTAAGATGGTTGTCCAGAATAACAGTAGTAGACTACAGGCTATCCTCCTAGAATCATAGAATATATATCAGGGTTGGAAGGGACCTCAGGAGGTCATCTAGTCCAACACCCTGCTCAAAGCAGGGCCAATCCCCAACTAAACTATCCTCTGGTCTAAAAGGAGTGTAAGGGGGGGGGGGGGAGAGTGGGAGAGAGGGGAAGAGGGAGTGTGTATGGTATCTTTTTGGGGACCAAGAAATGGAGCTGAATTCCCCCCCAAAATTTCACTGCTAATATGGAGGAGAGATCTTGGGAGAAAAGTGTATATATAATTTTTAACTAGATTTTCTGCTCTACAAACTATTATGCTGTTTGTATGGACTACTTAATGTATGTTGGAATGGTGATTTTTGTAAAATTTGCATTTAAAGTTTCTCATGGAGTTTGTAATTGCTGGAAGGAGAAACAGAAGAAGCAGGCAGTCTGGAGTAATATAAATCAGTTGTATGTGTTGGCCAAATGTGGGCTCCAGTCCCTACAGTGGCTAAGTGACCTTGGGGAACTGAAATGTATCTGACATTTAGTGAGATTTTGGAATTTCCATGACTGTGCACAAATACACGCCTTTGAATTAGTTTTGTAACTGACCAAGCATGTTTTACTAAATCACTGAAAACAAAGCACATATCCAGTGATCTCTGGATGATGCCACAGAATTTTCACTCAGCCAGATATTGACTGGATTACAGGAAGCCATACTATGAGGCTCTGATTCTTCATCTTGTCATTGAGGGCTATATCACTCAGAGGCTCCAAAAACAGTAAACTTTCTTCCAGCACACACACAATGAGAAATTATTGGTAGCTATATATGGTCTTATCTTCCTATATCAGGCTTTTGTATAGTTTTCATATAACGTTTTTGCACTCTAATAACGTATGAAATACAGTAATAAGTATAATTCAAACCAGTTGTATTTGTTGGATGCTGTATTTGAAGTATTGATACCAATGTTGCTTGGAAATTTTACCAGACATCAAATATCAGAGGACTAAACATGCTAGACAAAGAATGATACAAAAGATGAGGAAGGTGGTGGGGGAACTTCAAAATTTCACTCCTGTCAGTACTTTTCATTTTCTAATGTTAAAAGTAACACCTAATACTAGCACTGAGAATTTTTTTAGTTTGTTTTTGTACAGTTGACAGCACATTGAATAGTCAGTTTCACCATTTTGATTGTGCAGTTTCCCTGCCTATATAGTCTTCCAGCAATGGAGGAGAAAAAACACCCACAAAACTAATATTGGGGTGGAGGGAAGCAATAAAAAGTGGTAGGGTGACTTGGGGGGGCCCGTGTAGGATCTGAAACTATTTTTAAATTTAAACTGATTCTTCTTTAATCTTTTAGATTACAAGTTGACTGCCTCTTTTAATTCTTTTCAAACTTGGTCTTCATAAACGTGTATTTAAGAGAATTCATAAATGATTTGAGTCAGTGTTATCCTATGGAAGTGTGTAGTCTTGTGGTAGGGATTGTCATCTGTATTATCCCTAATTTTTTGGCACAACTCTGTTCAGAAAATACAGATTCAGTGTTTTGTCCGATAAACAGCATCTATAGTAGGGACTGACTCGGTCATTCTTCCCTTGTTGGTTTTTGTTTTCTCTGGTGTCTTTTTTCCTAGTCTTGCTTTCAGCTCAGTCCTGCTGACAATAAAGTTGATGAACATGTGGAGAGGCAGTTGGAAAGAAAGGGGATTACATGCGGTTCAAGCTGATCTGGTATACAGCGAGCTGTTCAGATTTCCAGAGTGAGGGAAGCACAGTTGCAGAGACAGCTGGGTGGATATGGATTTATTGGATAAGCAGCAGAGTTCTTAATTATCTAACGCTATTTGTTCTGCATCTCAAAAACCCTAAACGGTAAGGCATTACATACCTGATCTTCCATTGTTATGAGAGGGGAATACTGTTGAAGGGGCCATTCAGATTTTATTGGTCTGTGCTCATAACAGTTGATAGTATTTTCATAAATGTGGCCTAGAAACTGAGAATTAGCTTAGTGTAATCAACATTTTGTCATAAATCTCTCAATTATTAAATGTGATTCTTAAAGTGAGGACCTTGGATCTGTTGAAACAGATTAGCTATTACAAGTTCTTTAGAGAACATGGGGACCCCACAACCACACACAGATATACTTTAAGAAACTGATCTAAAGATGTGCAGAGTGAACCTTTTCTCTGAGTGTTCTTCCCCTTGCAGCTTATTCTTTGGGGTCTTATCCACCTATTCCTCTTCTCTTGCCAGCATAAGTTATCTAACAGGATGGGTTCATCTTTGTCGAAGGGGCTGATGAGCCTTGGTTCTTGATCTCTAATAGTTCCTCTTCTCCTCTCTTGAAATCAAGTTGTGGGGCGAGGGGCACAGTCCACCTCTATCTGTTATCTCAGAGACCTGAAGAGGTCTAAGGAAAAGGATGAGTGTTTCCCACCCATAATTCAAGAGCAAGCTGGGGTGTTATTCCTACTCTGCTGACTCACTTGTAGACATCAGATCTCAAATTCTGGATCTGTCCGAAGAGGACGAAATGAAATGAGCTCAAAAGGAGAAATACATCTGAGTCTGCTTCTTTTTCTAAGCATTGCTAATGTTATTTCATGAAGTTATTTAAAGCCAAATTTACTACTTGAGTTTCTCTGGATTTATACTAGCATAACTATTTGAAATGGGCGGTGTCACTCAATCATCAGCATTATGATTAAAAGTATTTGTATATGGGAATGAACAAATGTGTTACTCTTTAATATCAAAGAAACTTCCGCTCCAATTATATCTTTCTCCAGTAACCTATTCTGTGTTTCTATATAAATTCACCTTTTAAAAGATAAACCTCAGATAACTCAGGATTAGTATGTTGACTTATGTTGAGCTATTTGCACACCAATAACCTCTTATTGGACTATGCTGTAGACAGCCACCTTTAAATCTCCAAGACTACTTCGACTACAGGAGGAGGAAGGAAAAGATTAGCAAAGACAGGCTCATAAACTGTAGAGAACTGACTTTCAAAGAAAGAGAAGAGTTGTGAGTTTGCAAGCAAGGTGACTTCTTTGTGCTAACATTGCATGATCTCTGATTACTAAGGTTGGCTGCACAGTAAGGTTCAGCCTCAACAGCTTGTGCAGTAGTCGGTGAACAGCAGACTTTTCAGGGTTTAAAGTACTGGGGTTTTAACATTTTGTAAAGGCTCTTTGCTTAAAGGATCAATAATTAACTTTTAGGATTGGCAGAACAATGTATAATGTAGAATGGCTTTCATTTTTATCACATGCTTATCTTGTTCCTAGGTTTGCTTTTGTGCTCAAGAAGGAGAGGATGTCTTCTGTACCTGGGTTTCTTTTATGCCAAAGCAATGAATGTCTTAATGTCTTAATCTGTGGGACCTTGGACAATTGACTTGACCTCTCTGTTTCTAAGGCCTTGGCTACACTGGCAATTCACAGCGCTGCACTTGCTGCGCTCAGGGGTGTGAAAAAACACCCCCCTGAGCGCAGCAAGTACAGCGCTGTAAAGCGCCAGTGTAATCAGCGCCTGCAGCGCTGCACGCTTTCTCGCAGCGCTGCAAGCTATTCCCCTCGGAGAGGTGGAGTACTTGCAGCTCTCGCAGCGCTGGCGGCGTGACTACACTTGTGCTTCACAGCGCTGCTGCGGCTGTGCTGTGAATCCGCGAGTGTAGCCAAGGCCTAAGTATCCCCATATATAAAACAGGGATACTCAATTACCGGAGTCCCATCTCAACAATCCTGTAAATGTAAAATAGTCTTCTGTGAAGCACCAAAATAAATTCTTAAACATGAATTCTTCAAATTATGGTCCCTATATGTGTTCCAAATATGGGAATGCATGCGCGACATGCACCAGGGCCGTATGATTGTTGTAGCAGTGTCCGTTGATCTGCACGTGTGTTGTTCATAGCTTTGTGTTCCGGGCAAGGTTGCATGAGGTTGTGTAGGTCAGCGCTCCTTCAGTTCTGATGCATGGTTGGAGTTGAATTCCTGTCCCTCTGTGATTGTGGTTTGGACTGCGAGAGAATTCTTGTCCGTTGCATATAGTTTTTTCTTGTTTTCTTGTATAGCTAGATAGTTAGCATTTGGTAGCATAGTTAGTCTTCTGTTGTCCCAATCGCTGCCCATTTACCCCCTCCCCGCTTGCCCAGGGGACTGCGCCCTGCATTTTAGGGTTCAAAAACTATGCTTCGTGCCCTTGCTCATTTTTCATGAGCCATGAGCACCAGCACTGCCTTTACCGTGTCAGGGAAACCCATCTTGCTGCGAGATCTGTAGATCCCTCTCACCGTGGACCTTAAAGGCTTGTCTGCTCTGCCTCTGTAAGCTCCCCATGGAGGTGGCTCTTCAGCCGTGTGCACAGCGCAATCCAAGACTGGCAGACCCAGCAGTACAGTGCCCTTCACTGGCAGTGAGTGCTCTGCCTAGCATGTCCTGTGCCCTGGATGTGGCAGTACAGCCGGTGCAGGACAAGCCCAAGCATTAGAGCCGCAAACATGCGCATGAACATCGGAACAAGTTCCCCTTGTGGACTGCCTCCAAGCACAGCATTCCCTCCTTGAGCTGTGCCAGGTTGCACGAGAAGTCGCATGTGGACCATGCTGCAAACTGCCAAAGCTTCCCCATTCTGAGGACAAGGCAAAGAGAGACACACTAGTACTGCTGCCTGACGCACCAGCTCCCCACCCAGACCAGTCTCCAGGGCACGTGCCACCCATGCAGCCAGCATCTGTGCCCGCCAGTCCTGTTGGCACCGGGGACACCACCGTGCTCCTCCAGCAATCCTAGAGATTTCCCCCAGGCTCCTGAACATTTTTAACCCTTTCTTCCGACAGCCTACCTGGATTTCCCTTGCCTGCCTTCTCCGCTGCTCACATTGATGGGAACCCCCCATTCCAGCGGACAAACCACTTCTCCTGTGCGGGCCCTACCCAGCCCTAGGTCACAGTGTTACCCGTGCACTCTAGGGCATCCCACCTTTATCCTTCTGTGGGCTCAAGGCATAATCTGGTTAATTTGGCCACCCTTATCCAGTTCCTAGGGCTCAGGGCATAATTTTCTGCAGGTTTGGGGGGCCTTTTACCAGTGAATATTACACAGTAATATCGTTAACCTCTATTAACAGTCACCAAAACAGAATACATACGCTAAGCATAGAACGCTGATCGCTCCCAGTGAGGCAGACAAACTTTTCCTGGTGGCCAGTCAGGATCAGATCCAGCTTCCTGCATGATGTGGTTGGCAGGGGGTTGAGGTCTGGCAGCTCTGATCTTGGCCTGTGCCCTGTAGTTAGGTTCCAAAGAACTTCCTTTTGGATCCCAGTTTATATAGTCAAAGTTGAGTCCTGCTTAGCTCTACCTTAACCAATCATTTTAAACTAAAATACTACAAAATAGTATTTTTCACCAGTCCTAGCCCATTGCAAAACAATTCTTTAATCAGTGATACCCCACCACCTTAATTGATTTAAATCTTGCAAAATTAGTTACGCAACAAACGGAAACAATCCAAGAATCAGACAGAAACCATAGAGATAAACAATAGAGAAGTAGGGGCCATAAAGGCAAAACAATAAAGTAGTATAGATTTCACAAGCACAACTGTTGATAAGTGATTCCTTGCCAGACAAAATGCTGTCAAACTAAGTTTTCTTTAAACATCTTAAGATCAGTGTCTTTATCTGGTGATCATGGTACTATTGGGACAGGAGCACCTTCTTAACAGCCTGATACTATGCTGTTTTGATGCAGTTTAGATGGAATGTGAGGATGTGACTTGCTGCTGCTGTCCTAATGTGGTTGCGGCTTACTGAAGAAAAAGGCCTCAGACCTTACATCATCATCTCCTCTACTGAACATTCTGTCAGATTCTGATGCCTTCTCTGAGGTGGAACAGTCTTTTCCCCGTTTCCAGGAGAAGCCCGGACTCCTGCGCATGGCCAGTGCATCCACCAGGGTATGACCCAGCACTGCCAGCTTGGTACCAGTACCCTCGAGGCCTGCCATACCCCGACCCTTTGGTCACACTGGGACCCTTACCACTGACCTTACCTGCCTTCTCAAGCCTCATACCCCTCTGTCCAGGCTCCTGCAGCGGAACTGTCTGGCTCAGAGGCAGAAGCAGAACTGGAGACTATACCGCAGGTCCGTACGGCAGCTTCCTCCTCTCCAGATAAAACCCTTATTCCCCCTGTCCTCTTGCCTTCTGATGATCACAAGTAATACCGGGATCTGCTGCAGAGGTAGTTTCTTTTGACCTGGGCATACCCAGGGAGGTGGTACAGGACCAACACCAACTGTTGGATAGTCTCCAAATCTGAAGGCCATCGTGTGTCACGCAGCCCATTAATGATGGTATCCCGCAATCTGTGCGGGCAGTCTGACACATGCCGGCTTCCTGTGCCCCAAATCCCAAACCAGCGGAACATAGGTACTTTGTCCCCTCTGAGTGGGGGCAGACTTCTTCTTTTCTCACCTGCCCCCCACTTTTTTGGTGGTGCACCCGTTGACCAAACAGGCACAACAGCACACACACACAGATCTATCCCTCTGGACTGGGCAGCCAAACTCCTCAACTGTGCTGAAAGTTGTGGCTACAGTCCTCTGGCTTCCCACGAGGGGTCCAGACCTCCTCTTTGGTCAAGACCAGCTGCTCTTGGCACAGATGGACGGGTCTCTTTGCTCCCTGAAGGACGTGAGGGTGACACTTTGATCCCTTGGGCCGTATGCTCTGGTGCCCAATTGTAAACAGCAGTGACTACCCTTCCGTCCCTGGTCATATGCACCATATCAGACCCCTATCAACGCTGCCCAGAACTCTAGAGAAAATGTTACCGTTCCCAGAGCCCCTGACTCGCAGCCTCCACCACGGCAACCTCCTCCACATTGATCCAGCAACAACCCAAGACCCAGTTTTGACATGCAAGTCAAGAACTGCGAGCCTGCTCCCAGTGACCTTTGGGGCCATCTTGCCCTGTTTGCTCACAAGATTACCATGGATCATTGGGTATTGAATATCGTATGCCATGGTTACTCTATAGATTTTTCTCATTTTCCCCCCCCATACTGGGGGCCCCTTTCGGCAGCCACTGGGGATCTCTCCAATCATATCCTCCTATGACTAGAGGCGGATGCACTTCCCGTGAAGAGTGCCATAGAACTAGTACCCTGCCATTTCATGGACAGGGTTTTATTCCATACTTTCTCATCCCCAAAAAGGGTGGCGGGGGGCACCGCTCTATACTCTGTCTCCACTGCCTCAACACCTTCATCAGAAAATCCAAATTCCGTATGGTGATGCGTGCATCTATTATTCCCTCCCTCCTCTAGGGAACCTGGTTCGCAGCTCTTGACATGAAAGATATTCATACTTTCACATTTACATTCACCCAGCCCACTGCAAATTTCTCTGCTTTTGTGTGGGCAGCAGCCACCGCTAATTCAGAGTTTTCCCCTTCGGCATCACAAGAGCCCCAAGGGTCTTCACGAAAGTCTTTGTGGTTGTGGCGGCATAATTGCGGTGTCAAGGTTACTCTGTGTACCCTTACCTGGATGACTGGCTTTTGGTCGCTCCCTCACACACTTACCTTATGTTCGCCATTCATGCTCTCCACGCTCTCCTCGCAATTTTCAGCGTCTGTGTCAACGAGGAGAAATTGGTGCTCGTACAGACGCAGATCAACTTCATAGGAGCGTGTCTCCATTCTGTGGTGGCAAATGCCTTCCTCCTGATGGACTGCTTCGGAACATTGACAACTCTAGTGATGGACATCCACTGCAGCCAATGCGCCACTGTGTCATTGCCTGTGCCTCCTTGGGCACATGGCAGCCTGCACCTACGTGATGGTGCGTGCCCACGTACACATGTGCTGCCTCCAGCTGTGGCTCCTGTCAGTCTTCAGACCCCACAGCATCTGGATGCATCTGAATATGTGTTGTCTAATGCCCCTGCCCCCTGGCAGGATTATGGTGTACTAGACGCAGGCACAGGCAGCAGCATCTGCCTCCCTGGTGTACATCTTCTGGTACAAAATCTGCCGACCAGTGACAGGGTGTTCCGTACATTCTTTTGCCACCCATTATGCCATCACCCAGGGGGTGTCAGAAGATGCTGCCATGGGTTGTGCCATCTCTTGCATCCTCACTCCCACCTCCGTGCTGATAACTACTTCCTACTCGCCCACATTTGGAATACATATAGGGACCACCACTCGAAGAGGAGGAGGAGGAGGAGGTTACTTACCTGTAACTGGAGGTTCTTCGAGATGTGTGGTTCCTATTTGTATTCCAATACCCGCCCTCAGTCCCCTGTGCTGCGGACAGCACTTCTCAGCAGTAAGAGGGTCATTGAAGGGGTGTTGACCTGCATGGTCTCATATAACCTTGTCTAGAACACAAGGCTATGTACGACGCACGTACATGTATATCTCTACATGTACGTAAATATATATATCTACATGTATACACCCCCGACATCCCCGCCATTTGAGCAATTTCTCTATTAGCCAGTGTCTACTTCTACTATTATGTACATAGCCATTAGCATTAAAGATGAGCCACAATGGGAAAAGAGATTACACATATTTTTGCTTTTGTATGTGTTTGAGAGAGAGCAAAACTCTTCCCGGCCTTTAAGTCCTCTGCTTGTTTTTACGCTACATATATTGAGTCTTTTCTGTCTTGTGAAGTTTTTAATTTGCTTTGGATTTATGAATCTATATTTATCATCAACTGCTTTTAAAAATGTAGGCACAGTGTGTGCTATACACACTATAATTGACTTTGTAGGAGAGCTTTACGAGTAACTGGAGTTGAAGTGACTTTGACATCAGAAACAGTGAAACATGGACAACCAATTGCACAAATACCTATTTACCGCAGTGTCTGGGGAAAAAATCTCACATGAATGAGGAAGAGCTGGTTGAAATTACACCTTAGTGAGATGGAGGTCATGCTTACAGATTGAGGAGAACATTGAATAGGCAGCTATGGTGGAGTCTCCACCAGTCAAGGGTGTACCCACAAAACAAGTCAGCCTTCAGTTGAGAATTCTGGACTCCTCCTGATGCTGAACTGTCATAAAGCAGCATCTGTACAAAGATGTGCTTCATTATTGTACACCTATTTCCACCCTTACGGATGACCTGGCCTCAATGCATGACTCCATATCCTGATTGGATTATGAAGAATACAGCAGTGTCCCTTCTCTGCAACATGGATAACGGTGGATCACAAACATATTTCACTTGCTCTGTTGGCTTCTATTACAATCCTGCCAAGTTTAAGGTCTTGGTCTTACACAGGATGCTTAAGATCACTGCCCTCGACACTTCTGCTACCTTAGTGCTGATAGTTCTGTTTGCTGATAGTGAAGTTCACTTGTGCAGGGGATGTCTTCCTTATGGGCTGGTGCAAGGCTATGGAACCTACTCATGCAGGTACTAAGAACTACTGCATAGAATCATAGTCCTGCCCTCAGTGCAGGGGACTGAATTAACTGACCTCTCGAGGTCCCTTCCAGTCCTAAGTATTATCTAGTCCATCCTGGACAGGTGGTTGCTTCCGAAGCAGACTGAGCAGGGATCTACAAAGTGCACTGTTTTTACCTGGCCTTGCCATATAACATAATGGCTTACATTTACAAACCAAAAATACTCCCCTCAGTTTTCTTGGGGGGGGGGGGGGGGGGGAAGAACCACACTTGAAAAATACTCTTTACTGTGAGGCCTGTTAAAAGCCCATTGGTGTCAATGGAAAGACTCCCATTGATTTCAATGGCCTTTTAATCAGGACTTATGTTTGCAAAGCACTCAGGTACCATGACAATGAGTGTAGTAAAAAACCTCATTTGCCTAAAAACAAAGGGAAAGAGGAATCGTGGGAGGAAACTGAATAAATTCTCAAGGGGAAGATGTGACTTATAAACGAGTAAACAACACTGTGTATCTCTGAAATTCTGTGTCTACAGGCATTAAGTACCTTGAATTCATATCCTATGCGCTCTCTCTTCAGTAGCCTATAGTCAACTGAGACACAAGGTGGGTGAAATAATCTTTTTATTGGACCAACTTTTGTTGGTGAGATAGACAAGCTTTTGGTCCAATAAAAGATACCACCTCACCCACCTTGTCTCTCTAATATTCTTGAGCCTACACCGCTACAACAACACTATATTGAGCTAAAAGGTGTAACTGTTGAAACTGCAGTGAAGCTACTAGAAGAATAGCAGCAAAGGTGTGACTGAAAAATGTTACCTAGGGAGTACAGTGTAGTCAGCAGTACCTTCCATGACTTCTTAGGCCAATCAAGGATTTAGATAGACCCGGAGGTTTCATAGATTCCAAGGCCAGAAGGTACCATTGTGATCATCTAGTCTGACCTTCTATATAACATAGGCCAGGGAACTTCCCCAAAATAATTCCGTTTTATCTAGAGCATATTTTATAGAGCAGGAAGAAAGTCCTGACACAAGGAAGAAAGGAGAGCAGCAGAATACGGACCCTGGACTTCAGAAAAGCAGACTTTGACTCCCTCAGGGAACAGATGGGCAGGATCCCCTGGGAGAATAACATGAAGGGCAAAGGGGTCCAGGAGAGCTGGCTGTATTTTAAAGAATCCTTATTGAGGTTGCAGGAACAAACCATCCCGATGTGTAGAAAGAATAGTAAATATGGCAGGCGACCAGCTTGGCTAAACAGTGAAATCCTTGCTGATCTTAAACACAAAAAAGAAGCTTACAAGAAGTGGAAGATTGGACAAATGACCAGGGAGGAGTATAAAAATATTGCTCAGGCGTGCAGGAGTGAAATCAGGAAGGCCAAATCACACTTGGAGTTGCAGTTAGCAAGAGATGTTAAGAGTAACAAGAAGGGTTTCTTCAGGTATGTTAGCAACAAGAAGAAAATCAAGGAAAGTGTGGGCCCCTTACTGAATGAGGGAGGCAACTTAGTGACCGAGGATGTGGAAAAAGCTAATTTACTCAATGATTTTTTTGCCTCTGTCTTCACGCACAAGGTCAGCTCCCAGATTGCTGAACTGGGCAGTACAGCATGGGGAGAAGGTGACCAACCCTCTGTGGAGAAAGAAGTGGTTCGGGACTATTTAGAAAAACTGGACGTGCACAAGTCCATGGGGCCGGATGCGCTGCATCCGAGGGTGCTAAAGGAGTTGGCGGGTGAGATTGCAGAGCCATTAGCCATTATTTTTGAAAACTCATGGCGATCGGGGGAGGTCCCAGATGACTGGAAAAAGGCTAATGTAGTGCCCATCTTTAAAAAAGGGAAGGAGGAGGATCCGGGGAACTACAGGCCAGTCAGCCTCACCTCAGTCCCTGGAAAAATCATGGAGCAGGTCCTCAAGGAATCAATTGTGAAACATTTAGAGGAGAGGAAAGTGATCAGGAACAGTCAGCATGGATTCACGAAGGGGAAGTCGTGCCTGACTAACCTAATTGCCTTCTATGATGAGATAACTGGCTCTGTGGATGAGGGGAAAGCAGTGGATGTGTTATTCCTTGACTTTAGCAAAGCTTTTGATACGGTCTCCCACAGTATTCTTGCCGCCAAGTTAAAGAAGTATGGGCTGGATGAATGGACTGTAAGGTGGATAGAAAGCTGGCTAGATCGTCGGGCTCAACGGGTAGTGATCAATAGCTCCATGTCTAGTTGGCAGCCGGTTTCAAGCGGAGTGCCCCAAGGGTCGGTCCTGGGGCCGGTTTTGTTTAATATCTTTATTAATGATCTGGAGGATGGTGTGGACTGCACTCTCAGCAAGTTTGCAGATGACACTAAACTAGGAGGCGTGGTAGATACACTAGAGGGTAGGGATCGGATACAGAGGGACCTAGACAAATTAGAAGATTGGGCCGAAAAAAACCTGATGAGGTTCAACAAGGACAAGTGCAGAGTCCTGCACTTAGGACGGAAGAATCCCATGCACTGCTACAGACTAGGGACCGAATGGCTAGGTAGCAGTTCTGCAGAAAAGGACCTAGGGGTCACAGTGGACGAGAAGCTGGATATGAGTCAACAGTGTGCTCTTGTTGCCAAGAAGGCTAACGGCATTTTGGGCTGTATAAGTAGGGGCATTGCCAGCAGATAGAGGAACGTGATCGTTCCCCTCTATTCGACATTGGTGAGGCCTCATCTGGAATACTGTGTCCAGTTTTGGGCCCCACACTACAAGAAGGATGTGGAAAAATTGGAAAGAGTCCAGCGGAGGGCAACAAAAATGATTAGGGGTCTGGAGCACATGACTTATGAGGAGAGGCTGAGGGAACTGGGATTGTTTAGTCTCCAGAAGAGAAGAATGAGGGGGGATTTGATAGCAGCCTTCAACTACCTGAAGGGGGGTTCCAAAGAGGATGGAGCTCGGCTGTTCTCAGTGGTGGCAGATGACAGAACAAGGAGCAATGGTCTCAAGTTGCAGTGGGGGAGGTCCAGGTTGGATATCAGGAAAAACTATTTCACTAGGAGGGTGGTGAAACACTGGAATGCGTTACCTAGGGAGGTGGTGGAGTCGCCTTCCTTGGAGGTTTTTAAGGCCCGGCTTGACAAAGCACTGGCTGGGATGATTTAGCTGGGAATTGGTTCTGCTTTGAGCAGGGGGTTGGACTAGATGACCTCTTGAGGTCCCTTCCAACTCTGATATTCTATGATTCTATATCTTTTTTGAAAGAACATCCAATCTTGATTTAAAAATTGCCAGTGATGCAGAATCTACCACAATCCTTGGTAATTTGTTCCAGTGGCTAAATATGCCTATTTCCTGTCTGAATTTGTCTCATCACTGGATCATATAATACCCTTCTCTGGTAGACTGAAGAGCTCATTATCAAGTATTTATTCCCCAGGTAGGTATGCATAGACTTCAATCAAGTCACCCCTTAACCTTCTTTTTGTTAAGCTAAATAGATTGAACTCCTTGTCTATCCCTGTAATCTACGTTTTCTAATACTTTTATCATTCTCCTGGCTCTTCTCTGAACCGTGTCCAATTTATCAACATCTTTCTTGATTGTGAACACCAGAACTGGACACAGTATGCTTGCAGTGGTTGCACCAGTGGCAGATACCCTGTTTCCCCGAAAATAAGACATCCTCCGAAAATAAGGCCTACTTACAGTTTTGCCTCTCGTTGTAATATAAGGCATCCCCCCGATAATAAGACCTCCCCGATAATAAGGCATCCACCGATAATAAGGCATTTTTCATTTCTGAAAAATAAGACATCCCCTGAAAATAAGACCTAGCGCATCTTTGGGAGCAAAAATTAATATAAGACACTGTCTTATTTTCGGGGAAACAGGGTAGAAGAAAAATAGCCTCTGCTCCTACTTGAGATTCCCCTGTTTATGCATCCAAGGATTGCATTAGCCCTTTTGGCCACAGCTTTGCTCTGGAAACTCATGTTCTGCTGGTTATCTGCCATGAAATGAACTGCCTGTGTCTAATCTTCATTTTATTCAGCTGCTCATCACCATAGTATCTAGAGCACCTTCCCCTTCTTGGCAGTAGCAAAGTCCCCAGTGGATTCATAGGGTTTCTGGCCTTCTTTAAGGTAGGGTTTTTAGATTTGTTTCTTTTTGGTTGGTAGTGATTTATTGGGTAGAAGAGGGATATCAGTGAATTAATTACCTTTTTGTGTTCGCTAAAGTATTACTTGTATTACTGTAACACCCCAGAGTCTTACTCACGGACCAGCACAGTGACTAAGACTCTGTGCAGTACAAACACAGAACAAAGATTGACCTTGCCCCAAAGAATTCAGTCAAGGTAACACAGGCCTGTCTCTCCTGTAGTAAGAAGGCTGCTACAGTGCATATATGTACTGGACTCTTTCCTTCTTACCCACATTACAGTTGGTTGCTCTTGACAGTTCAAAGTACAGCTTGATCTTCTGAATGATCAGAAAATGCCAGCTTCACTTGCCTGTATCATCAGAATAACTACTTGAAAAGTGGAGCAAAGATTTCATTCCTTATTCTCAAGTAATCTTCAAGTTGCTGTGAAAGATTCTGGGTCTTAAAAATCCTTATGCGATTTTACTCTAAGTTCAGGGGCTACTCTGTACATCCTGGAAATTTTACAATTTTAAGGTGTAAAATTTCCTTTTAAAAATAGATTTAAGCTGTACTTTTGCTTCTAACTATAGTACGGATTCTAATATCTAAACTGTATTGTTAAATCTATTCACCTAAATTTGGGTTATTGCTGATTATGCACAATATGTATCTTATGACTTTAAAAACAACCTTTTTGTATTTGTGGATAATCTAAGCACTATACCCACATGTACAGACACTCTTTTTTTCTCAACCTATGTATTGTATCATTTTTTACACTTTAGCTTTAATAAAAATGTTAAATCTGTTCTCTGCTGTAATATCTCGTAAATGAATTCTTTCATTAGTGAGCAATGTTGTAGATTGCAAAAAGCATGTGCAATATCATGGGATAAACTTTCCCTTTAGGATGAAAAGGAGAGCTGTGTGCTCTGTTCAGGCTTGCAAGGCAGCTGTTTGAGGTGCTAATAGAAGTAGCATTTTTAAAACAAACACAAACCTCTCCTCCCCCATCCCTAAAAACTATCTATGCTAGTGGCTTTTGTGCAGCCCTCTGCAGTTTGCCATAAAGCATTGAATGGTATTCCACCAAGCAGAGCTCTTAGTTGGAGGAGCATTCAAATAGTGTTCTAGAATGGATTGACTGACTCACTCACTACAGGGGCAGGATTAGTGAGTTTTTTGTTGTTTGTTTTCTTTTAAGATTATTTCCAAATTGTTCTGTAGCAGCCTGGTGACCCAGGCGACTTCTGAAACTGGCATTTTTAGGAGCTTTCACTGGTACAAATGGCTGAAGACAAGGCAGGATTCAAATCTATCCTCGGTTCAAGTGGGCTTTCCTGGGGATTTAGGGTAGTACCCTTACTGACACTATACATTCATTTGGATGCCATCCTGCTAATAGATTACAGAAGTACTGAATTCCCCTTCTTCCACTACTTGACAATGCTCTCAAATTAGACTAATTTGTTTTTGTACACTTGAGAAAAACCCAAAATATGATTCTGTCTGCTACTTACCTCAAAATATCAATGAAATAAGACATGGTCAATACATTTATGATGCAGTAATATCTATTTCAGAGGGAGTAATAAGTAAAAAAGGCAGTGCTGAAACAATGTGAGGTTAAATTTTCTGAAAAAGTAAGCCTTGGCTTCCCTATCTACAAAGGTAAATATCATTCAATGTAATCCAAAATGGGGGGAAAATCCTCATTATTGTATAATGATGTAAAATATTCCCTTGTCGGTATTTTAAAATGTAAACTAGAAGTTCCAGTATTTATTAATATAACCACCAAATAAGGTACTTCTGTGGGAGTCTTTTATTAGTCCATTCACAAAAAAGCAAATAGAGGTGCTCTAATAAGAGGGCCTCCCAATCAACCAGAACTCAAAGGGCCTCTTTCAACCACACCTGTACAAAGCAATGAAGTTAACAGTCATGCTGCATAACAGATCTCAAGTAAGTCTCTAACTCTAAATGCTAATTATTGTGCCCAGACTGTATTGCACAGTAATATATGAAGTTAAAATGGAATAAGTTGTCATGTTGAAGAGGGTCACCGCTGTCTTTTGCCTCTGACTTTACTTTGAAAGCTATGTCAAGTACTTCCTCGCCATAGAGATTTCAGATTATTCATTGCGGTGGGGAGAAACCATACATCTGTCATGCTAGTTGTTGTGAGCTACTGTAACTTCTTGGTCTATAATCTATCTATAGTCCTTTCCAAATTAAACTGGGAAAGGCATTTTGATTTAAGTTTGTGGCGTGACAGAGAGAGACTTGTACTAAGAAATGTCTCTGTACACGGTGAAGTTTGTGTCACTAGATTGATGCAAATGACGAAAGCAAAACTGCTGCTGTTTCACGATGGAAAACCTATCTGGGAAACTAATTGCCTGCTGGCCTATCTTTTTAAAATGCCTTTTGAGGCCCTAAATTGCATAGCATTACTACTATTACATGATTGTGTAACGCTGCCATGGCACTCTGCATTTTCAAAATATTATACAAGTATTTACTATCACAATGCCCTTGTGAGGGGTAACTACAGCAGTATATTCCCTATTTCATAGAGTGGAAAGGAGATACAAGTGGTACGCCCAAGTGCACACAGTCAGAGCTAGGAGCTCCAAAGCCTTTCAGTTGGTTTCTAGATACAATTCAAGGTCTCTAAAGCCTTTATGGATTTGGTCCTGTACATCTGTGGCCTTGTCTACATTTTCTCCTTCTGAAGCTTGTTGCCACTTGTGTTTACAATGGTGAGTGTTGACAGACAGGCTGCCAGCAAAGTTCTTATCCCATAGGGTTAGATGGTGCTGTTTAAAAAGCCAGTGGCAGGTCTTAATTAGCGTTCCCACCATTATTACCACCAAGAAACTTTTAAGCAGAAAACTAGTGTAGATGCACCCCCGAAGCCATCTTTTCTGCATGCTTTACCCTGACACTTTAGGACATCTAGGACAGCGTTTTTCAAAATTTGCGTCGCGACCCAGTACTGGGTTGCGGCATGTAAGGCACGTTAAAAGTCCCGTCGGCGGTGCTGCCCAGCTAAGGCAGGCTAGTGCCTCCCTGTTCTGACACCGCACTGCACCCCGGAAGCAGCCAGCAGTGGGTCTGGCTTCTGGGCAGGGGGGCCACGGTGCTCCGTGTGCTGCCCCTGTCCCGAGCACCAGCTTCACACTCCCATTGGACAGGAACCTGCCGATGGGAGCTCGGGTGAGAGCCATGCAGAGCCGCTTGTGTGGAGCCACTTGTGCACCTCCGCCTAGGAGCCGTACCTCCTGATGGCCACTTCAGGCGCAGCGCAGTGCCAAGACAGGTGGGAAGCCTGTCTCTGCACCCTAGCTACGTCGCTGACCAGGAGCTGCTGGAGGTAACCCCCTGCCCCAGTCTGAAGCCCCCTCCTGCACCCCAAACCCTTCAGTCCCAGCTCCACCCTAGAGCCTGCACCCCTGCCCTAGCCCAGAGCCCCTTCCCACACCCTGCAGCCCTCACCCCCCACACCCCAAACCCCTCATCGCCAACTCCGTTGGGTTACGGGCATCAACAATTTTCTTCAACTGGGTCCCCAGAAAACCTGCACATGAGCAGGTGTTCTAATTAAAGGTCCTTTAACTCTGGAATTTGCTTCTTCCAAGTTCCAAAGACTAGGTTTGCTGCAAATCACATCTGCTACAGGCTTTTGGTGAAGTTGAGAGGATTTAGACTTTGTAGGTTGGCTTTTCATGGAGTTTAATAATATGTTTGTATCTTTCACATTTAAGTGTTAATGTGCCTAGAGAAATGATATACACATTATATGTAAACTGTTACTTGTGCTGAGGAGTGAGGGAGATTCCCTGACATTAAGCATTGATATAACATTCACGCACACTTAGTAACTGTATTTGATATTCTAGATTGTCAGTCCTGGAGGCAAAATAAAAGCAGCTGCACTAAAATTTGAAGCATAACATAAATATTTGTCCCTGTTCCTAGTGCAACTCTCTGCCTTTAGGCGTTAAATGGAAACATTTTTCTAGCCCTTTGGCTTCACTATAAATGTCAAAGCTTAAATAGTAGATTTTTCTACTTCTTGTACACCTCAGTATATTTATAAGACTCTACCACACATACTTTGTAAGCTGCTGTTGCATTTTGGGAAGGGAATCATTATAAAATAGTTCACTGTCGTAAGACAACATCTTTATAGATGTACCTTATATCTTGCCACTAATTTAATTTTTCTGTATTTAAAAAAGAGATGATTTGGATCTTCGTGAAAACATGCCATCTGTGATCAGGAGAATCCAAGTGAATTACAAGAGCAAAAGAGGTGTGTCTGCAGCTTCATGGACGGAAAATACTAGCTAAAAATCTCCATTAAAACCTCTCAATCATTCAGAGGTAGGAGGAAGAACAGGAGTACTTGTGGCACCTTAGAGACTAACAAATTTATTAGAGCATAAGCTTTCGTGGACTACAGCCCACTTATGCATCCGAAGAAGTGGGCTGTAGTCCACGAAAGCTTATGCTCTAATAAATTTGTTAGTCTCGAAGGTGCCACAAGTACTCCTGTTCTTCTTTTTGCGGATACAGACTAACACGGCTGCTACTCTGAAACCTGTCAGAGGTAGGAGTTATTTAGCTAATGCAGAAAAGTCATGCAATATAGGAAGCTCAGACAAAATAACCTTTTCCAGCATAACCCTGTAGTGTACTTAAAATACTGAGACTGTTCTTACATGGAAACTGCAGTGTTCCATATCTTTCTCCATTATCAAGTAGCCCTACTAGGATCTGGTACTAAACATTCAGTTGTTTGCATAGCAAAACTTTAATTAAAAAATGCAAGAGAACGTAAAATGACGCTAATTATCTTTGTGTGATCTCTAAGGAGTTATTACTTCTACAAAGGTAGCTATTTCCTGTTTGAAACCTTGAGTAGAAAGAGTATTGTCTTGAGGCAAGCTAAAACCCGGCAGCATATTTCACAGGTATTGCTGTCTTGTGTAGATGATGATATTTTATGTGTGCGTATATCTATAAATGCTAAAAGAACATTTAGACTGCAAAAGTGAACACTCAAGTTAGGAAATGCCAGAATTACAGTTGCCCGTACAACCTTTTATTTGGCCACCTTGTACATATGCATTATGGTATAGTTTAATTACATGATGATAGTATATTTTTCTACAGGACCCTTTTCTCTTTTAATGGGCAGGAACTGATTTATGAAGAGGCATCTTTGTTAATTGCACTGAGGAAAGAGAAACCTGGGGGACATATTTATAAAGCTGAACCTAGTCTGTTCAGAGAGCTCACAGTACATTGCATTGTGCACAAGGACTGCAATAAGAATCTTCCTCACCAAAGGATTTGGGAAAGCTAGGCATTTTGAGGCTTGTGCACCCCAAAAGAATCCGTTCCTTGGAGGAAGCTGTATTCTCGCTGATGTTGGATCACCTTCCTCTGGATTAACCAGTACTTTGGGGCTGCTCTCTGTAGAGAGAAAGGAAGGAGGTAGGGAATTTTTCACTTGACCAGAGCTCAAAGAGCTTGTATTCCTGAGGAAGCCTCATTAATGATTTCATTCAAGTGTCTCATTTCACTGACGAGGAGGTGAGGTTTTAAATTTCCAGAATAATGAATCAAACCTCATTAGTAGGTTTTGAAGTGCCTAAGTGATTTAGGAGCATAAATCCCTTCTTTCAGTGGGATGTACTTCTAAGACTTAAGAACTTCCGGAAACCATTTCCCCTTCCCCCAGTGGTTTCTGGAGAAGGGAAGGGAAAAACAAATGTTGCAAAAACTTCCAATACTCTTCCAATAAAATGTGCAGAAAAGTTAGAATTGCATTCAAAGTACAGGTTTCAGAGTAACAGCTGTGTTAGTCTGTATCCGGAAAAAGAACAGGAGTACTTGTGGCACCTTAGAGACTAACAAATTTATTAGAGCATAAGCTTTCGTGGACTACAGCCCACATATGCATCCGAAGAAGTGGGCTGTAGTCCACGAAAGCTTATGCTCTAATAAATTTGTTAGTCTCTAAGGTGCCACAAGTACTCCTGTTCTTCTTTTATTCAAAGTACAGAAATGATGGGAGTCCTAAGGCTAGACTGGTGTTCCAATACAGAGGTGCAGAAATGTTTCCATAGCTTGTAAAACCAGCATTCTCAAAGGGCTAGTCTACACTGGCAACGGTAAAGCACTGCCATGGCAGCGTTTTAACGTGGCTTGTGTGGTCGTGGCAGAGCGCTGGGAGAGAGCTTTCCCAGTGCTCTTAAAAATCACCTCCATGAGGGGCGTAGCTACCACTGTCTACACTGGCACTTTACAGCGCTGAAACTTGCTGCGCTCAGGAGGGTGTTTTTTCACACCCCTGAGCGAGAAAGTTGCAGTGCTGTAAATTGCCAGTGTAGACAAGCCCAAAGTTGCTGCACTCAAGGGTCAGCCTTTCTTAGCATGTAACAAAATCTGTTAAGAGAAGTGAAAGTGTTAAGTTCAGATTCACCAACTTGTTCACACTCTTTAGAAAATTGAAAGCTGTACTCATTGGTTCTATCTAGTAAGTGAACTTTCTTGCTCCAGGGTGTGCTGCCTCCTGCTTTGTAATCTTTATGGCGCATGATCTGATAGTTTCATTTCCAACTCTGCTTCCCTTCCCTGCTGCATGCCAAAGGGTATGGAATAAACATGAACTTCTTGTTTGTTCTTAGGTACAATGGCTCCCTCCCTAATGGTGACAGAGGACGTAGGAAAAGCAGGTTTGCTCTCTATAAGCGACCTAAGGCTAATGGAGTCAAACCCAGCACTGTTCATGTGATATCAACGCCCCAAGCATCCAAGGTATGTGGCAGTTGGAGAGAGTCTCTGCTTTCTGATAATCTTGGCTGAAGATAACTTACTTTTTTGGGTGGTGTGCTTGTTTTCTTTTTCTGCCTTGCTGCCATCATTTCGGTTATGTTAGTGTTTAGACTTGAAATGAACTAGCCTGATTAAAAATCCTACAGTGGCTTCTCTTTTTAGCTATACTCTTAGTTGTAATTTAAACGTGAACCCTAATTTTGAGCTGAGTAGTTTTCACAACAGATTAATTCATATCTGACCCTTTTGCTTCCATACAAATGGTGTAATTTATCATCGGTGATAAATCTTCATTTTTGCTATATGAAGCACAGAATAAGAGACTGTAACTACCTGTGATGCATACAAATATTTCCCTTATTTTAGTAACCTGCAATATAATAAACACTAGGATGTAAAAAAAAAGTTTGACTGACACCTCTTCCGAAAGAGAGTTGCCAATTTATTATGCAGAAATTGTTCTTTCTAGGTCTCTAATATCTCGATTTATGAATGGCTTTGCATATGTGTGCATGTGCATTCAGTGATGTGGGATTTTTTTCTTCAAGTCCATCATAGGTTATGGGAGGGAAGCATGGGTAGCATGAGCCTCCTGGTCAAACAAAATTGACTCTTCTTGGTGGAAAGTTTTGTACTAGTTAGGAAGATGTACTTTCTTATATAATGTGGGTAAGATTTATTTTTTAAAGAGCCTCTTTTCTTGCACTATTTCAAACGATGGTTGAGAAATCCTAAAACATGGGCAAGGTACATCCCACAGTGAACTGTGACTAGTTTTTGTTCTTTGTAATGAATGGTAGACTATATACATTTTATTCAAAGTGACAAATCTTGATGTCTAGACAAGAATCAAAGACAAAGCTGTGCTCCATGAATTTTGAACTTGGACTTGTTCAATTCAGGAAATTTCAATATTCTAGACATTCAGCTGCTTCTTATTCTTTGTTCAGAGGTCATCTATGGCAATCGTGTGATGGGTTTTGAATGTGTAATTTCTGTTTAAGTACGTTGGAAGAAAATATGGAAGCTTCCACAGCTTTCTTGAGCAAATTGAAGCTAAATGATAAAGTCAAGCAGTGAAGAAGTATATAAGAGCATACACAAAGTACAAAAGTCTCCATCCTGAAAAGAAACTGGGTAGGTGTATTGGTGGCCATACAAGAAGCCTATCTTGAAAAGATAACAGAATTAAATGGAGAGATGAAGGATGATCAGAACTCATGCTAATCAAGGGGATGGTCTGTGGTCTCACAAAATAAACTTTGTGGTAAAGGTGAAGATAGTCTCCTTACATCTAGCAAAAAACCTACTATATTTGCACTATGCTGGAAAATGCAGTTATTTGGTTTAAGGGAGTTAATAAAATTCTTAACATCAAAATAATGAGGCACATAGGCACCAACTTTTCCCTGCGCTGGTGGGTGCTCAAGCCCCCCCACCTCTTCTCCGAGCCTGCTGCGTTCCCCCTTCTCCCTCCCAGCTCTTGCTGTGCGAAACAGCTGTTTTGTGGTGCAAGTGCTGGGAGCCAGGGGGAAAAGCGGAGACATGGCGCGCTCAGTGGAGGTGAGCTGGGGCGGGGGGGGGGGGGGGAGAGCTGTCCAGTTAGCTAAAATATATTCAGTATATTTAAAAAGTCTTAAGTGTTCATATTTGGTTGAGTCAGTAGATGAACAGAATTGAGATTTAAGAAGAAAAAACTGAGTGCCTTTTACCTACCTTCTTGGTTTTTAAGCCTTTAGAGTATACTTGGGTCACAACCTATGTTTCACAACTATGAGTATTAGAAAGAAAGAGAAATAAAAAGCTAAGATTCTGTGTCATGGTTCAGGATGGACTGTATCTTTGACCTGCCTCTCTTCCCTCTCCTGCCCTATTGGAGCCCTTTTACAAGTAACACTTTGTACAGGTCCAACACCTGCACTTCTGAGTGAAATCCCATGATTCAACCCACTTTTGAACTGGATCTCTAGGTTACAGTACCCCTGTTTACCAACTGTCACCATGCCTCCATGGGTCACAACTGACCACACCAAATTCAGGACAAGCTGCTGGGAAAAAGGGCAGACACACCCCACAACTGGTGGTTATTCTTCCTTGAGAGATACCAAACCAGCAACAAAAGTAAACTTCTGTCTCACCACACTGGCTAACAAGAAGTCAGAAATGCAGCCTCCTTAGGTATTCCAGACATGGATTCAACACCCAGACACTAGACTTAATGAGTGGTTATTTAAAATAAATTTCATCAAACAAAAGGGTTCTTCTGATTCCAAAGGACCAGCCACATACCCAGGTCAATATATAACTCAGATCTTACCCAATAATCACGCTATTGCCAATCCTTTAGTATCTAAAGGTTTATTTATAAAAAGAAAGGTGAGAGTTAAAATTGGCTAAAGGAATCAAATACATACAGTAATTGCAAAGTTCTTGGTTCAGGCTTGTAGCAGTGATGGAATAAACTGCTGGCTTGTTAAAGGCTCTGGTTGCTTCCAAATCATTGGAAGGTGTTCAGTCCTTTGCTTAGAATGTTCCCATTAGTATAAGTTCATAGTCCAGAGGTTTGAACAGGAAAGAGGCAAAATGGAGATGTTTCCAGGGCCTTTTATAGCTTCTGCCAAGTGAAGGGAATCCCATTGTTCTTACTGTGAAAAATTACAGGGGACAAGTTGGTG
This sequence comes from Malaclemys terrapin pileata, assembly GCF_027887155.1. Classification (NCBI taxonomy): domain Eukaryota; kingdom Metazoa; phylum Chordata; order Testudines; family Emydidae; genus Malaclemys; species Malaclemys terrapin. Next base: position 143,431,635 of record NC_071508.1, on the reverse strand, counting down.
TTTGGGGTCACATGGGCAAGTCACATGTTCATGCATGCTTCACTTAGTCATAGTAAAGGCCATCACAGGAAAGTCCATTAAGTGTAGATAGGCATCTCCCATGGTCCATTGTGAGTTAAGAGTTCCTTGATGGACCATTTAACTTGAATAGTCCTTAGATGTGCAGGCTAAATGCCTTGTGGGTGTTACCACAGGAGCAAATATTTGAAATATAGATATAGTTAATTTTCATAACTTCAAATACAAAAATGATACATGTATACAAATAGCACAATCATATTCAGCAAACCGTAATTCTTCCATAGACATCTTACATGCCACACTTTGTACAAGATTTGTTGCAATTATATAACAGTGGTAGCAAAAATAATCTACATCGTCATATTTTAATCAGATCGCGTTGCACCAACCATGTCTGCTTAGCAGGCCCAACTGGATTTGGTGATTGCCAGTGATTTCCCCTACGATCAGTAGGAGAATCCAGTGACGCCAAACAGCTTCTTGAAAACCAAGTATTTGTTTATCTATAGGAACATAGAAATTGGTGACAAGGGTTAAAATAACAAAGCATGCTTTAAATATTTTGGGGTTGGGGGTTGCTCAGCTTATGCCATGCACGCTTCCACAGCTGGAGATCTGACTTCCATCTGCCTTTCTGCAGACCTTTCTTGGCTGATTTTGTAACATTTTCTAAATACTCTGTTTAAGATTTCATGCCTGAAGGCTCTGTCCTAAGCTAGGAGGTGGTTGTCCGCTACGTGTACAGATGAAACAGAACCTGTACTATCAGTTTAAGAAAGTGCTTAAATATCTACAGCCATTAAGTCTGGTTCCTGCAGATATGCAAAACCCACCTAGGACTGAGTTAACTCTTTGCAGCCCTGTGGCAGACAGCATGATCGTAATCAAATAGACAGAGGTACACATTAATTTTATGAATATTATACAGATATCTCCCATGTTCTTCACGCTCACATATTCGTGGGACACTAGGAGCTGGGGCTTTAAGAAAAATACCAAATCTTGCAAAACTTGCTAATTCTTGCAACTTTTATGGCAACACTGTTCTTGTGAGATTGGGCTGAATTTAAGAAATGGATGCAGTCATCTAACCTGGTAGTTCTCAACCTTCAGGGTGGCCTTCCATTCACCAGGGAAGCAAAATCTCCCTGAAGAGGGATGCAGCAGTTCCAGCTGCATGTGATCACTGCTGTCACCCAGCCAGCAACACAAGTGGTGAAAAAAATGAAGGGTGTCTTTGTTCTCAAACCCCTTCCTTTCCCTTTCCCACTTGCTGATTGGTCTTCATGAGACTAACGGACGGGGTGGGTGTAGAAATTGAGGGGCCAGCAGGGGCAACTCTTGCTGCGTCATAAAGCTGAGATGAGCATTTTTTAAAGATCCATTTTTTTTTCCCCTCAGTATGCTTTAAAATTCACAGGCATACCCAGATTTGTCTTGAAACGTGTTGTGGATTCTCATGGCCTGTAGTAGGGTTAATGGTGCAAATTTATGGACAAGGTTCTTGTGTGAATATGTGCAGAGATGGAGGGTGTGACGTTCCCCTGGAGTTATCTGGACCAGTGATCTGCTAGGTCACTGCAATCCTCGACTCCGGGAGCCAGCTTTACTGTGCTGTGAGAACCCCCACTCCGGGACTGTTCATGCGCAGCCTCTAGCACAGGGGTGGGCAAACGTTTTGGCCCAAGGGCCACATCTGAGTATGGAAATCGTATGGCGGGCCACGAATGCTCACAAAATTGGGAGTTGCAGGGTGGCAGGAGGTGAGGGCTCTGGGGTGGGGCCAGAAATGAGGAGTTTAGGGTACGGGATTGGGCTCTGGGCAGGGACCGAGGGGTTCGGAGGGTGGGAGGGGAATCAGGGCTGGGGTAGGGGGTTGGGACGCGGGAGGGGGTCAGGGGTGCAGGCTCCGGGTAGCATTTACCTCAAGCAGCAGCATGTGTCCTCCCCTCCCCCCCCCCCCAGCTCCTACGTGGCGACATGGCCAGCAGCTCTGTGCGCTGCTCTGTCTGCAGGCACTGCCCCTGCAGCTCCCATTGATCGCAGTTCTGGCCTGTGGGAGCTGTGGAGGTGGTGCCTGGGGCGGGGGCAGTGTGCAAAGCCCCCTGGCTGCCCCTACATGTAGGAGCTGGAGGGGGGGGACATGCCGCTGCTTCCAGGAACCACGCAGAGCCACAGTACGCGTGGAGCGAGGCAAGCCCTGGACCCTGCTCCCCAGCAGGAGCTCGAGGGCCAGATTAAAATGTCCGAAGGGCTGAATGCGGCCCCCGGACTGTAGTTTGCCCACCCCTGCTCTAGCATGTAAGCTGCTCCTAGCTACGTGAGTGAGCACTTTTGGCCAGCCGCTGCTTGGATTATACAACTGAATGACACTACCCAATATCTCTGGTCCCAGACACAACCCTAGGAACCTCTGCCTTGCAGTGTCCAGTTATGCCCCCTGGACGCTGCAAGCTTATGAATTCGTCAATTTAACAAAGAAATTGATATGTTCCAGGCTCGTTATCCCAAGGGGAGTCTCTGACCTGCTTCAAACCAAACGCACTGCTTCAGGTAGAATAAACAAACACATTTATTAACTACAGAAGATAGATTTTAAGCGGATATAAGTCAAAGCACAAGTAGTCAGATTTGGTCAAATGAAATAAAAGCAAAAATGTATTCTAAGCTGATCTTAACACTTTCAGTGCCCTTACCAACTTAGATGCTTCTCACCACAGTCTGTCCGGTTGCTCTTCAGCCAGGTTCTCCCCTTTGATCAGCGTTTCAGTCGCTTGGTGGTGATGTCTGTAGATGAAGGTGGAAGAGAGAGGAAGAGCATGGCAAATGTCTCTCCTTTTTATCCTGTTCTTTCTTCCCTCTTGGCTTTGCCCCTCCCCCCCCTTCAGAGCCAGGTGAGCATTACCTCATCGTAGTCCCAAACTGACCAAGGGAAGGGGGGGCGACTCACTTGAGTCCAGCAGATCCTTTGTTGCTGCCTAGGCCATTGTCCTTTGTTCCTGTGAGGCTGGGTTTGTTCCAAACATGCCCTGATGAGGTGTGACCTGCCCCTCTGCTCCTGGAGAGTTTTGCCTGGGCTTGTTTTAAGCCAAGAGGACACATTTTCAGCCTCAACTATATACATGAAATTACAACCTATAACATTACTATAACAACAATGCTTAGTGCATCATGAGCCTTCCGAAGACACCCGACATGACACAGTTTGCATTGAATACCACACAGTCATAAGGATGAACATGGGGATGCAGGGTGTTCCCCCGAGGTACAGTGTGTCACAGAGGGTTAAAGGTCCTGTCAGTAAACTTTCCAATTCTTGCCATGTGGCTCTCACTATTGCATGGATACTATCACCACTGAAAAGTGATCACCCAAATGGGTTTGCTCTTGGCTTTTGTCCAGCACCCACTGACGCACTGGGCAAACCCTGTTTTAAAATATTAAGGGGTTTTTCTGGTTCTGTAGGCTGCTGACACTGAAGTGTCACACCAGAGGGAGTGTGACTTTTGCTTGCAACATAGCAACAATCTTGCAGAACATGCACGAGTATATAGAGGAATGCTTGATGTTAGTCACTAGGTAGATCAGTGCAACATATAGCCATTGAACCTGATCACCCCCCAAGGAGTGAGTTTAAATTTTGTCTGCTGGGCACACTACTACTACTCTCTGCCGGCTTTCTGCTTTGAATAGCAGGTCCTTTTGAAAGTTTTGTAAATTTGTAGTCATTTGGTCAGAGGATTTCTAAGATGCAGTCCCCACAAAGTATACTCCTTTTTAATGTTTTCAGATTCTTAAAACTTTTGGTGCAAAGCCAGGACAAAACTAAGGCTGTGACCCTCATAAAACTTAGTGGGACTGTCACTGAGCTCAGCTATTCAGCTTTACCAAGGACCACTTCAGAAATATTTCGAATTATTATACTATAAAATCTTTAGTACCTTTTTTTTTAAACAGACAGTTCACATCTCTACAAGCTGTTTCCTCAGGAAGTCCTTTGAGTGACACAAACTGAAAAACATACTCGTGTGGACTTAAGGGAACAAGTCCTGCCCCTAATGCCATCTGCCCAAGTCCCCCCTGGGACAGTCTGATGTATCCAATGCAGTTTTGTATCTGGAATCTGAAGCTGGTATGTTGATGTGGGGCTACTGTGGAAGGGAAGTCATTCATTTTCATCCAACTGAGAACATCTTATTGCAATGAATGGGCCACTTCATACCTCTGTGAGCCTTATACTGCAGAAATGTGGGCAGAAACCCCTTCCCCATATACTAACCCTAGATTTGGGGTAGGAGACTCAAGCACCACTGTTTCTTCTCCCTTTGTATGTCCAACTGGTGCATGTCCTTGTAGCCGTCCCACCTTTCCCACTCCCCAGGGCCCTTCCAAGCTTAACAAGGACATAAAAGCTCCAGGAGGAGGTTGGAGCTCAGAGCGGTATGCCCCTCAGTCTCTCTACCACTATTTTCTCAAGCTGGGGAGATGCATTGTCAATTCTATATTAATGAAAACTAAGTTTGCCTAGCTCTATCTCCTGCCCAGTGGCGTAGCCAGGTTCTAAGAGCAGGGGGGAGCGAACACGGGGAAAAAAAGGCGCCACCCGCTGCAAAGCAGCAAAGAAAAAGAAAAGAAAAAGCCAAGTCTTGCTGAAAAACCTGCCGTGCCGAATTACCCACCACCAAATTGCCGCCGAAGACCCGGAGCTGCCTGTGGGAAACCTGCGCTGGAGCCACAAGGTAGCAGGCGCCCCCCAGCGGGCACAGGGAGGAGCATCACCTGGCTGCCACAAAGCGAGGGCGGGGGGGGGGGGGCAGGAGCCGCCGCCTCAAGATGCATGCAGCGGAGCCCGAAGTGAGTGCCGCCGAAGACCTGGACGTGCTGGGAAGTGCCGAGTGAGTGCTCAGGGGAGCGGCTGCTCCCCCCCCCCCCACCTATGCTGCTGCTCATGCCCTTCCAGAACATAGAGGGTGACTAAACTTACGTAACTGTATATCCCCAACTTAAACTCCACCCCTTGGAATTATGCACAGGGACCAAAACACACGTTCAGATTGGATAGTCCTCTGAACTGTGAAGGGGCTGTAGTGAATACAGATTTGAGGGGATGTATATGTACTGGAGAATCTTAGTTATGAACACCTCAGGAATAGGGGTTGTTTGTAGCTCTGAAATGTTCGTAACTTTGAACAAAACATTATGGTTCTTTCAAAAGCTTGCAACTGAACATTGACTTCATACAGCTTTGAAACTACTTTGCAGAAGAAAACCGCTGCTTTTAACCATCTTAATTTAAATGGAACAAGCATAGAAACAGTTTCCTTACCACGTCAAATCTTTTTTAAACTTTCCCTTTTATTTTTTAGTAGTTTATATTTAACACTGTACTGTGCTGTTTGCTTTTTTGTTGCTGTCTGCTGCTGCTGCCTGATTGCGTACTTCCCAGTTCCAAATGAGGGGTGTGGTTGACTGGTCGGTTTGTAACTCTGGTGTTTGTAACTCTGAGGTTCTGCCGTATACACGCATTACCTTAATTCTGTTTCTTGGCTCTGAGGTTTAAGTTCATCCACACTGGGGAAGGGCATGAGGCAGTGCTACTCAACCTCAACTCTGTTAACAAAGCACTGTGTTTTGTTTTTCTTGGGGGGGGGGGGGCGGGGGGGCGGTCAGTGAATAGTGAAAGGGGTGGACGAAAGTGCTAGATTAATACTCCTTGACTTGGGGGCTAAAGGCGGAGAGCAGAAAGTAGAGGTGGCTTTTTTTTCCCCTCAAGGCCCTGTGCTTGCTTTTTTGCATGTTCTTTGAGCAGCTTCCTATCCAGAGTACTTATTCTCCTGCAGGGGCGTACAACACACAGAACAAGAGGCTTACTGAATAGGCAGGACAGCAGCATGCCCCTTTTAAAGACAAAGGGATCTGGAAGAAAGGAGGTGTGGAGAAATAAGGGGTGTATAAAGAGGCAGAGGAAGCAAGAGAGAACCATGAAAGGCAGTATGGAGATAAGATTGGAGTTTGTGTCGAATTCTGAAGTACTTAGAAAAGAGTAAAAAGTAGGGGGGAGAATGGATAAATGGGTAAGATGCAGCTACAGACTGGAGAATATAGGTCACACCTGTCCCCTTTGCTCCCACCTTATGGATTGGGGTAAAGGGAAGAAGGCTTCAGCTTGAATAGACTGAGTAATGCCCTCAGGACTTGCCTAATCAGAGGCTAAGAACTACTGCTGTTCTTTAAATGCAGACCTCACAAGTCATGACTTCACCTCCACACTACGCTGCAAGTAGCTCACAATCCGGTTACTTCCTCAGTGGAACAGGCTGATGCGCATTAATATTGAAATGTTTGGGACCTGATGTCTTCAGGCTATTGATGTCTGGCAGCAGGGTTTTCTAAGTTTGAGTGTCCCTAGTTTTAGAATCTGTTCCACTTGTATGTCTGTCAGACACCATGCAAGCATGATGCATTTATTTTGTTTAGCTTTCAGAGTAACAGTTCCATGTTTGTGTTACTCTGTATTTATAGCAACTTACTGACTTTCATAGTAGTTGTGTTTCAGAAATTAATAAAGTGAAATGTAACACTTCTGATTTTACAGGTTTCAGGGTGGTAGTGGTGTTAGTCTGCATCAGCAAAAACAACGAGGAGTCCTTGTGGCACCTTAGAGTCTTAACAAATTTATTTGGGAATAAGCTTTCGTGGGCTAGAACCCACTTCATCAGATGCATGGAGTGAAAAATACAGGAGCAGGTATAAATACATGAAAGGATGGGGGTTGCTTTACCAAGTGTGAGGTCAGTCTAACGAGAAATCAATTAACAGCAGGATACCAAAGGAGGAAAAATAACTTTTGAAGTGGTAAGAGAGTGGCCCATTACAGACAGTTGACAAGAAGGTGTGAGTAACAGTAGGGAGAAATTAGTATTGTGGAAATTAAGTTTAGGTTTTGTAATGACCCAGCCACTCCCAGTTTTTATTCAGGCCTAATCTGATGGTATCCAGTTTGCAAATTAATTCCAGTTCTGCAGCTTCACGTTAGAATCTGTTTTTTTGAAGTTTTTGTTGTTGAAGAATTGCCACTTTTAGGTCTGTTATTGAGTGACCAGAGAGATTCACATACTAACTATCCAAGTATACATCATCGCACATCTTCCTGCTGTGTTTGGCTTGATCACAAATTTTCCTTTATAGTGGTTATATAGCACAGAATTTAAGAGGCATATTGTACTGTGACACATCCTATTAATAGGATATTTTAAGTTAACATTGGAGTTCTAGTGTGAAAAAACTCTTAAACTGTGTTTTCTTCTTTAATAAAACCGCTTCTGAGTTCAGACTGGCTAGTGAAGTCACTCTTCAGAAGTCTGCATGATGATCTTAAAGCTCAGACTTCAAATACAGTATCTCCGAACATCTGGGTATCACAATAGTTAACCACCTGCCAAGCTCCCTCTTCTGTATGCCTAAGGCATCTAGTTAGCTAATAGAACAGCTCTCATCCATATTACATTTTATATGCACTACAATAGGTGTACAATATACCAGTTATTACCTTTTATTGTCTTTGTAAAAAGCAAGTGTGAGTTGGTAATTAAAACCTTTTACTGTTCTGAGTACTTAGATTCAGGTAGATACATCAGGTTGAACTTATTCCTTTGCACTTTCTTCGAACCCTAATAAAAGAGCTTTTGTTTATTTATATTGCTGTGTGAGGCAGGGCCTATGGATGTGTGCCAGAGACCAGTGATGCAATGGATTGCAGCTGGTGATCCTTCTGATGTGAAAAGGACACCGTTTTTAAACCCTTTTGATGACAGGCTTTTCTGGCATCTAAGAAACCTGAGACTAAATCAGGTACGCTAGCAATAGCTTCTGCGTGTCCCATTGTGAGTGGTTCCAGAAGCTCAGACCGAATAAAGAGCAGAGAAACCTTTTTTGTTCCTGATGATAACTTCTAACTTAACACTAAAATTTTTGTTCTGCTCGAGCTCTTCAGCATCGCTATTTGCATTTTTCATTTGTGAGAGACTAATGGAAATTTTCACTGCACAGAATATTAATGAGCAGCCTTCTTCTTCCTCTTCATTTCCTGGATATGAAATTTGTATTCCTGCTTTGTTTGCCCACCCATATGGACATTATGAACTGTTGTTCTCCTTCCATTTGAGGGGAAGACGCATTTTACTCTTGCTCTTTTTGCTGGTAACTTAAATTGAACCTCTTTTTGCTGACACACATTTCTGGCCACTCTGCGTACAGGAGAGGTGGTTCATTTCACTAATACCGGAGCTAAAGGTAACAGGTAGGCCTAATGGTGCCTGGGCTCTGGCATTGACTGACTCATGGTCTTGTAAGCCCCAGTTTGGCAAAGCACTTAAATATGTGCATAAGTCACAAAGTTAAATGCATGTGTTGCTGAATCAGGGCCTGAGGCTGAGGAGCCACCAGGCAATTTGCTACTACACCTTGGCATTTTACAGAGCTCAGGGTATGTTTGAGAGAGGCTTTTCTTACAGGGACTTACTCTTCCTGCACCATCAGGTGAGTAAAGCACAAGTCAAATGGCATCAGTCATTTCTGTGCTGGGGTCACTTTTCCAGGTCTTTTTATATTGAGATGTAGTAATGCTGTTCCAAACACTATTGTGCTACAGAGTGGATTAGGCTGGCTATATTGCATGATGATCCAAGAAAAGTTTCAAATTATGCTGACTCTTCATTGGTTGTTTCAGGCTCTTCTGTAGAGCTCTGTGTGGATATAAATGGGTATCCACGGAGCTGTAGCACTCTACCGGGAACCGCAGGAGCAAAAGCCAGCAGCTCCTCTCGTGTGGCTGTACTGACCCCACACTGCCCACAGCACTAGTGTGACCAGGGGCTAGGGGGGTGGTACAGGCATGCTGGAGGCACCGCTGGCATAGGGCACTAGCTCCTGGGGGTGGCAGCCTGCCGGGCCGCTGCTTTCACCGCTGTGGTTCCCGGTAGAGCCCTGCAGCTCTGGATACCCTCATCTCTGGATATAAGTTTTGTATCCGTGCAGGACTTTACTCTTTTAGCATAGAAATCAGCTGCTTGTGATTTCTGGTGCTGCTTAAAAATGCTGGATCGGCAGTTACTGAGCCCAAACTTCTTTGGCCTGTTGTGCAGCTTTTTCACAAGCCACACATGCTTTCTTTACATTGCTCTAATAGTGAACCTCAAGCATGGTTTGTGGGGACTGTTTCTGTTTTCAGGGGAAGGTGGTGAGGGAGGGTGATCTTGGTGATCTTGGCAGTCTTTGTGGGGAGGCCCAGGAGACAGCAAAGGTGACAATTCTGGTGTATGGACACCTTCGTACTATAAATGGGACTGAAACCACCAAACTGAATTCCGGCCATTATTGTCTTTGGCTGGATTTGAACTAGTGACCTACAGGCTCTTATTTTAATATTAGTATTAAAATTAGTTTCTAAATTTAAACCTACATACAGTGAGTTTTTGCTGTGTATTGACTATGCATACACATCTTCACTGTAGATCCAAAACTTGGTTCTATCCGGATCAGTCAGGAAAATTTCTGTGCAAGTAATTTTTGAAGTGTTTGTAGTTTAAATATTTTACCTGAACGGTACACTGGCATTCAATGGCTATTCAAAAGCATTGCCTGAGAGTGATGGGACCGTGAAGTGGAGCTCTGCAATTTTGTTGTCTAGGTGACACTATTTGCACCCTCCCCCAAATCTATCTTGCTCAATAGATTTTGTATAAATAACTTCTTAAGCAAAAATATATCTTAAAATCTAACTGTAAAGGGGCATCTTTTGTGCACACAAAGCATTTTCAGATGTTTAATCTTAGGGATCTGCATGGTACATCATGTGACAAAGAGCTGTTTACCACAGTCTAGTAACAGTTTTACCTGCATGCAGCATGTGTGGGAGTTCTGTGCTGCTTTGGCAGGCTTACACTAACACATTTGGTTCGCACATTCTCACGTGCACAAATGTCCAGTTTGAGTCTTCAGTCATTACGATTGTTCTCATACTTGGTACTGTTGGTGCTGCTTGTAACCTTTATTCCCTACTCTGAATGAAAGAAGAGTACATTGGGATTTGGGCCTGGAGTGCCGTTTACTACAGAAGCAGCCAGCATTTTAATTCCTGTGCTAGCTGGACTTCTCTACCCCTCCACAGAATCTTCTAAGGAGGGGTGGGAAGTCTGTCAAGTTTGCATATGGTGGGGGATGAAATCATGTGGCCAGCAGCTATATTATTTCCACTTCCAAACACTCAAAAACCATGAGTCAGGTCGGTCCCGTCCGCCCCCCATGAGGGCTAGACACTTAAATGCAAGCTGAGCTTCTGACATATTTGCCTGGCTCAAAGAGCTGGGGCTTAGAGAAACACATTAAATTATATAAGACTTAAGATAAAATCAAAGGATTGGCAATATTAGTGCTAATCTCCTGGGCCATTCTTGAAGCATGCACATGAGTTCTGTGTTGGAGCCGGGCAGTTACTGCACAACCAAATCACTTGCAAAGTAGGCTAATTTAAGCCAAAAGTATACTGTGAATTAATGGGAAGGAGCTACTCCTAACAGCAAGTATGGCTGCCCCATTCTTTACAGACCAAATTTTGTGTTTTGACATTGCACTAGCAAATAGCTGAGTGTTCTGCCCAAATTTGGTCAGAAATGTTCACCTTGTAGAAAAAGGCAAATTACTCTGAACTTTTTTTTTTTTAATTTTGGGAGAAGAAAAGAGAAATAGTAAATACCTCCTTACAGGTATGTGATCTGGTTTTCTAGGCACTTCAGTTTCATTTTTACTGGTTTGTGGTGGATGGCGATGAGAACATTCTCCTTCTCCTCCAGACTACTTTTTCAAGCTGTGTGCAAAGGGTCTTTCTGATTGCTTGTTCAATTACCTGCAGTCAGTCTCTCCGCCTCTTGCCATCACAACATCAGCATGTACCGTTACTGACTAGGTTCCTGCAGTCCTAATCAGTTTCGTGCTGCTACCAGAAAAGTACAAAGTGCAGACGCATAGATATAATTGTTGTTTTTTGGGAGACACTTTCTGTTCAATGACTAGGGAAACTGCACAAATGTGGGATTCCCCTGTTGACTTGCACAGTGCAAACCATTGTGTCTGTGTAGATCAAGAGGAGAGATTGTTAGCAGGCAGTTTCCTCTACGTATGGGGTGTGAATGAACAAAATGGAAAATATTGTTTATAGGAGTAGAAAGGCAAAACTAAAGTGCCTTTAAAAAAATGCCATTCCAAGTGGTTTTTTTTTTTTTTAGATCCAGGCTGTTTGGCCAGAATTGTGCCCCATCAGCACTTTCATAGTCTTATAAAGCTACCCAGGCAGGCTTTAACTCCTGCCCAATTAATGATAGATATCCCCCACAGTCACATGCATACTCATTGGGAATTGGATGTAACGCTTATGCAATAACTGATCTTTCAAATAGGGAGCCAGGTTGTGATCTCTTACGTTTGTCATTATACCTATAGTTAGTGCTAGTCCCTTTGTATAGCTGTATAGTTTGTCCCTTTGTATAGCTGAATCCATAAAGGAAGGATCTTCATAAAGTTTGAACATTTATCTACTCTAGTTGAATTTTGAGGCTCTCCCTGTCATGTAATCTCTTTGGCTACCTTCCTTTCTAGGATTAGCTAGAAGTCCTCTGGGTCATTTTGTGAGACATTTAGAGGTAGAGCGCGTTTCAGGGAAGGGAGCATACCACAGTCCAATTGGAGGATTATGAGGAGATGAAAGAAGCTGTCTTGGGATTCCCTCTCCAATCCATTCTTTCAGATGGGGATAGTTTCTCTCAACTAAATCTCTTTGGATCATTTTGAGACAGAGGTGAAAGTTTCAGTGATTACATACGGTGCTGTTCTATCCTGGATGTGGTTTTTGGGTGTGGCTTTAACAGTGGCAAATAAAATGAACTGGCTCAACTTCTGCATATTGTAAAACTCTGTATGTTGTATCTCAAGTTTTAAGCTAACATTTTGAATGCCTCTGTTAGCAACTTGTGCCATGCATGCACACAGGGCTAAAGTTGAATTATTGAAAGGAGTGGGGCGTAATCATTTGCAGGTCACACACACAAACATCCTTGTTGTTAAAATGTATCCCGCCTATAATTGCAGCTTACTTTGTCTCCTAGCTCTGTCTGTTTAGTATTGAATGTAGGGCTGGAAGGGACCTTAAGAGGTCATTTAATCCCCCCACCCCATGCTGAGGTAGGGCAAAGTATATCTAGATCATCTCTGAAAAGTGTTTTGTCTAACCTGTTAAAAATCTCCCTTAGAGTTAGAAAGCTTTTCCTAATATCTAACTTAAATCTCCCTTGCTGCAGATTTAACCCATTACTTCTTGTCCTTCCATCAGTGGGCATGGAGAACAATTGATCACTGTCCTCTTTTTATAACAGCCCTTGTTATCAGGTTCCCCCTCAGTCATCTTTTCTCAAGATTAAACATACCTAGGTCAGATTTTCCAAATCTTATACCATTTTTATGGCTGTCCTCTGGATTCCCTCCAGTTCGACCATATCTGCCTTAACGTATGGCGCCAAGAACTGGCCTCAGTAGTCCAGCTGAGGCCTCACCAGCGCTGAGTAGTGGGATGGTTATCTCCCTGTCTTACATATTACATTCCTGTTAATACTCCGCAGAATATTAGCCTTTTTTGCAACTGTATCACATTGACTCATTCAGTTTATGATCCACTACAATCCCCAGTCCTTTTTCAGCAGTACTACTGCCTACCCAGTTATTCCCCATTTGTAGTTTTGTATTTGATTTTTTTTCCCTTCAAGTGTAGTACTTTGTATTTGTCTTTATAGAATTTCATCTTGTTCAATTCTGACCAATTCTTCAATTTGTCAAGGTCATTTTGAATTCTAATCCTGTTCTCCAAAATGCTTGCAACCTCTTTCAGCTATGTGGCCTCTGCAATTTTATATGCATAGTATTCACTCCATTATCCGAGTCATTAATGAAAATATTGAATAGTACTGGACCAAGGGCAGACCCCTCTGGGACCCTGCTAGATAGACCTGTGATGCTTCCCAGGGGTACCAAGGGTCAGGAGTCACCTCCCCACTTAATTCTGCAGTCTTTTCTAACAGACCATATGATTAGTGAGGGAACCCACTCATATGTATAGGTGCCCTTAAGTACTTGCTAAGCATGTAGATGTTGAACCATTTGTTCATGTCTTTACCAGACCTGATTCTGTCCATACTAATCACACTCTTGTGACGAGCTTGTATTCAGGTTTCAGGAAGAAAAAGTGTCTTTCCCTCTATGCTCGGGTCAAGTATTGTTTATAGAAGGTGACTAGTCTTAAGCAAATTCTGTTTTCAGATAACTGACTTCCCACTTTTCTGTCACTGAAACTTGGCAATGAAGGTGTAGTCAGCACTGTGGTTAGCATTACAAGATATGTCTTGTATCGGAAGTAGAATGCTGTGCTTCTTGAAAGTTAATTCACTCTTTGGTTGGCCTCTGCATATTTCCACTCTTGGAATGCACCACTGCTACAGTTTGAACCGGTGTAACATTTTAGTAGCAGTGTCTTCTGAAGTTTTCTTGTGCCTTCAGTAACAACAAATCATTCTGTAAAATCAGGTAACTTATTGCAGTTAGTCATAAAAGTACGGAAGTACTTTGCACTGTACAAGTGATTATAATCACCTCACCTTGCTTCTCCCCCTCCCTCAAATTATAGCATCATTTTATAAGTCAATATCATAGACCTCCAGAGTTGCATATTAATGCTGTAGACCATTTGAAAGATAAAAATCCAGCTACTTTTAGGTATAGTAGCTTTTGAGATAGCAGTAGTAAAATCTGGTTGGAATTGTAATAAGTATACAACAGTGGTTTTCAAACTTCTTTTCTGGTGACCCAGTTGAAGAAAATTGTTCATGTCCATGACCCAACAGAGCTCGGGATGAGGGGTTTGGGATGTGGGAGGGGCTGAGGGTTGGGGTGTGGGGGTGAGGGCTGCAGGGTAGGACTGGAAATGGGTTCGGGGGTGGGAGGGGGCTCTGGGCTGGGGCAGGGGCTAGGGGTGCAGGAGGGGGTCAGGGCTCTAGGCTGGAGGTGCAGACTCTGGGGTGGGGCTGGGGATAAGGGTTTTGGGGTGCAGGAAGGGGGTTTGGGGGCAGGGCTCAGGGCTGGGCAGGGGATTGGGGCACAGGCTTTCCTTGGGCGGCTCCTAGTCAGCGGTGCAGCGGGGGTGCTAAGGTAGGCTTCCTGCCTGTCCTGACACTGCGGACCACACTGCCCTGCAACCGGCCAGCAGCCAGTCTGGCTCATAGGCGAAGGTGCGGAAGCAGCTCTTGCACGCAGGCACAGCCCTCCCTCCCTTTTCCCCCCCCCAAGTGTGGATCTGGTACTCAGGGCGGGAGCTGCACGCTGCTGCTGCCCCCCCTCTCCCCCACGCCTAGGAGCCGGACCTGCTACTGGCTGCTTCCGGGGCGCAGCGCGGTGTCGGCACAGGTAAGGACTAGTCTGCTTTAGCCGGTGGTGGTCATGTTAACCAGGGGTAGCTGAGTAAATGTTTATGAATACTTCATTAAAAGGATACCTTTAAAAAGTGACACTTATGGCCCCCATGACTTTAATTCATGTTACAATTAACACCTAAAGTTACTATAACAAAGATCAGAGAACATAGCGGTGTATGGCCAGTTTCCCTAGGCGGTGGGTAGAATAGGCCCCACCCCTTCCCCGAGGCACACACCTCCCACTGCTACATGGCTGAGTCCTTCCTCTTCTCCACTCCACCCTCCCGCTCTGGAGGTCCCTGCTGCTCGCCGCGTCCCTCCTCTCCATCCCTCCCCTGCGAGGCCCCCGACCTGCCATGTCCTTCCTCTCCTCCACCCTCTCTCCCTCACGAGGCACTCGCTGCGTCCCTGTGGGAGAGGGAGTGGAGGAGAGGAGAGAAGTGGAGAGCGAACAGCAGGGGTCTCGCTGGGGAGAGGGAGTGGAGGAGAGACACTGAGAGTATGGGTGGTGGGGGCCTCGCGGGGGCTGGGGGGAAGGAGAGAAGGAATGAGACAAGTAGGAGTAGGGCTGGGGCGGAGCAGAGGTGGAGTGTACATGGGGCCATGGGTGGAAGATGGGTGCCCATGTCACTTTCTCTGTATTTTTTCCCCCACTGAATACTCAGTGGTAAGTGTCCTCCCCTCCCCCTTTTGTTTGAGAGTCTTCTACATAGAAAGGGGAGATAGACATTAAATAGGACAATGGCATGGAAATTGGCAGGGGGGTTGAGGAGGCAAGTTTTTAAATAATTGACTAGATTTCATGGTTTGTCTCTCCTCTGTGGTATAAATTAAGAACTCTTTTAAAAGTCTCTGCTACAGTCTGCTTATTACAGTCCAAGATATGTTTGTCACTACTATAGAAAATCTGCCCATCCCTGTCCTGTTCCTCAGGCTACCGTATTGTTTGGTTTTGTTTAAAAAGACATTTGCAAGCTTTTTCTTCCTTTGCGTGCCTGAACCCACCTAGAGATCTTCCAGCACTGGAGGTCAGAGTAATAAGGAAGTATCTTGGTGGTCCAGATGGGAGATGGACAGGCACAAAGCTGACCCAACCTCAGGCATGGACATTTTCCCCTATTTTATTCCAAATGAAAAATTTTGGCCTCGGAAGGCTAGATTTTTTTTGAACATTCAGTACTTTACAAGCTCTTGCAAGTATTCTGAAGGAACATTTTGTTCTCAGGAGCTTTATCATAAAAAGCAAATGTAATGTTTCTTGAGTAGTTATAAATAAAACTGCAAGTTAGAGACATTCTAACAATTGTGTGCTCTGGTGTTATCCGGGAAGTCCAATTATAATGGTTACTGTGATCTTGTTTAAAATTTCTTTGGCTCTCGAGTTTTAGTAAGTTATCACTTTGTATTGAGATGAATGCCCTGTTGTACTTGGTACCAAACATATATAGACAGTCCTTGCCTAAAAGAGCTTAATATCTGTCTAGATAAGACTGCCAAATGGTGAGGAAAAGGAAGAAGTCATATCTTGATTGGCACAGAGGGATTCAGTGAATTGTCTCGGGTTACTCAGGCCATGCCTACACTACAAAGTTAAGTTGACTTTATGTAAGCTGACATCGAGCCTCTGATTTAAGCAAGTCGATCTTGCGTTTCCACACTACGCTCACGTGTCAGTGGAGTGCATCCTCACTAGCAGGGCTTGCATCAACGCACAGAGCACTGCACTGTGTGTAGCTATTCCACAGTACACATAGCCAAGTGGAATTTTGGGTTGGGCTTGCAATGCCTTATGTGACCAAAAACATTGGTGTCGGTGGTTATGGGAACATGGCGTTAACCTTCCATGATGCACTTACCTCCCTCCCTGAAATGAACGGCAAACAAACCAAGCCTTTTTCACAAGCCTGGGTTACCCATGAGGACACCACAGCACGAAAAGCATGGACCCCGCTTAGCTGTACGCTATTGTTGTGAGCATTACAAACACCTTTGCGCCTTATCCTACAGTATTTACACAGCCGATACAGGAGCCGCTGTGCGGAACAATGTGATGCCACGCAAGTAGCCCTGCTGGAAGATATAGAGCAGAGAAATTTGCAGTTCCTGGCGACAGTCACGCATCATCTTGACACGGTTGAGCGCCATTTCTGGGCCTGAGAAATAAGCACTGACTGGTGAGACCGCATCTCTATGCAGCTATGGGATGACGAGCAGCGGCTGCAGAACTTTTGAATCTGTAAGGCCACTTTCCAGGAACTGCGTGAAGAGCTTTCTCCAGCCCTGAAGCGCAGCAATACTAAAATGAGAGCTGCTCTGACAGTGGAGAAGCGAGTGGCAATAGCTCTGTGGAACCTTGCAACACCAGACTGCTACTGGTCAGTGGGGCATTAATTTGAAGTGGGTAAATCTACTGTGGGATCTGTTATGATCCAAGTTTGCAGGGTCAGTAGCAGACTTCTGCTAAGAAGGGTAGTGACTCTGGGCAACGTGCAGGACGTAGTGGATGGTTTTGCTGCAATGGGTTCCCTAACTGTGGTGGGGCAAAAGACAGAATGCATATCCCTATCTTGGCACCAGACCACCTTGCCAAAGAGTACATAAATTGAAAGGGATACTTCTCAATGGCATTGCAAGCACTGGTGGATCACAGGGCCATTTCACCGACATCAGCATGGGATGGTTGGGAAAGCTGCATGACATGCACATCTTTAGGAACACAGGTCTGCTTAGAAAGCTGTTAGCAGGGACTTCCTTTTCAGACAGTAAAATAACCATTGGTGATGTTGAAATGCCAATCATGATCCTGGGAGACCCAGCCTGTCCCTTGCTCCCATGGCTCATGAAGCTGTATACAGGCACACTGGACAGCAGTAAGGACTGGTTCAACCATAGGCTGAGCAAGTGCAGAATGGTGGTGGAATGTCCCTTTGGATGTTTAAAAGGTTGCTGGCGTTGTTTGCTCACTAGGTTAGACCTCAGTTAAAGCAATATCCCAATTGTTATTGCTGCCTGCTGTGTGCTCCATAATATCTGTGAAACAAAGGGAGAAAAGCTTCTGCCGGGGTGGGGGGTTGAGGCAGATTGCCTGGCAGCCAATTTTGAGCAGCCAGACACCAGGGCAATAAGAAGAGCACATTGAGGGGATCTGTGTCTCCTTGAGACTTTGAAAACCCGTTTCAGCAATGATCCAGAGTAATGTGACACTTATCTGTGGTGTTCCTTACCAAACTGTCCCCTCTATTGCATTTTCTCCTCTCTAAACTCCACCCCCACCAACCACTGTGTGTTGAATGAATAAAGAGCCTTTTCTCCTCAATCCATTAAGTTTTATGTTGTAAGTTTTACACAAACACACAGACAGCAAAGAAAAGTAAGATAATCGGCAGCATCTCTTCCTTTGTGGCATGCTCTTGTTCCCCGCATGCTCTCCTGTCCTCCCTATCCATGTCCAGGTTCCAGACAGTGTAATCCTCCATGCTCTGAGCTCCATCTTGTCACTCTGAGGCATGCATTAACTCATTGAACATATCCTTTCGAGTCATCTTTTTCCGCTTTCTAATCTGGGAAAGTCTCTGTCCCAGTGTGGAGAATGCACTGACGCACAAGGTTTCAGCTGCAAGTAATGCAGAGCACAAGGGTAGCATTGACCGTGCATACATTGTTTCTGATACAAGGTTAATTTTTTAAATAAAAAAACCCCCCTCTCAATACACTTCACTGCAAGCTACAACATAATCACAACCGCTGGCTATTGCAAGAGTTGGTTTGCTGCTTCAGCCATGGTGAGTAAGGCCACAAGGCATATGATCTTGTGCTGCTGCTTTTGTGAAGACATTCTTGGGATCATAGGTTGGAACTTGAGAAAAGCCCCCTTTCCCTTAGCAGCCTGGATGGTGCTTGAGGACAGGCACCAGTGTAAAGCCCCCCCAAATAGTTTTTTTTTTTTACAGAAGTGGCACCGGGTTTAGGGGGAAGGGAGACAAACAGGAAGCTGCCACCCCCTTTTTTCAATGCTGCTTGCAACACACGGTGATCCCTTCCAACCAAAACCATGGTATGTTTGGGAAAGTATGGTTGTGTGATTCAGGTTTCACCAAACAGGTGGTGGATAACTTGTTGAATTATTTGCAGTTTAAGGGCTAGTATTGAAAACTCCCCGTTTCCCCCAGGTAACCCTATGCGATATCACTATCCTGAGGGTAACCGAGGCGGCAAGGGAGCAGATGCTGCAAGAATCCGGGTACAAACCTGGTCCTTATGCTGCAATACTGTGTGCTGCACAGGTGCCAGCAGAGTTAATAGTGGAGTGGCGCGGTAAAGTGTCCTACTGTGGTGGATGAAATAAGGCAGCCCTTCCCAGAAACCACCTGTAAAGTATTGCAGAGTACCTTCTTCCAAGTTTCATGGAGGATTTCCAGGCCATCCCCGTGCACATAAACTGTCTTTTTCGGAGAGCACCTTCTGCGTAGCTGGAGGCCACCGATACCCACTACACCTAGTTTTTTTGTTCAAATTAAACATAAAAAATAATAGCATGTAACCCCTACAGTTTGATCAGAAATGTGTACTCACCAGAGGTGCCTTCTCCAGCATCACGCTCCGCCGCCACCTAGTTCTGTCAAGGAATGGGCTCCAGGATTAAAAACTGTTCTTGGATGTCGGGGAGAATGGATCCTCTACTTTCCTGCCACACATTCTCCCCCTCCTTGTCAACAATGTCCTCTTCATTGCTGCTCTAGGTTGCCCAGGGTTCCTGGGAGGTATCCACGGAGCATTTTGGGGTAGTGGTGGGGTCACCACCGAGAATCGCATGCAGCTCCTCATAAAAGCGGCATGTCTGTGGGGCAGAGCCAGAACGACTGTTCGTCTCCCTTGTCTTCTGGTATGCTTGCCGAAGCTCCTTATTTTCACGCAGCACTGCTACGTGTCCCTGGTGTAGCCCTTCTCCCTCATGTTCCGCGTGATCTTGGCATAGATGTCAGGTTTCTTCTGCTGGATTGGAGCTCTGCCTGTACAGTCTCTTCTCCCACACACCAATAAGATCCACCACCACCACCTGCATATTCCATGTTGGAGTGTATTTGCGGCCTTGAGTCTCCATGATCCGCTGTGCTGGCAAACCCTCCACACTGATCAAACAGGAAATGGACATTTAAAAGTTCCTGGGGCTTTAACAGGGGAGCAGCTGTTTCCTGTGTACCTGATTGACGTGCTGAGGAGTTGAAAGTGGTCTACAGAGTGGTGACAGCGGAGCACTGCGGGACACCTCCTGGAGGCCAGTTCATTCCAATTACACAATGCAATGTCTACGCTATCCCCATGTCGACCTGTGGGTGTCGAATCAACGACGAGGGTGCCTCTCGTGGAGGTGGAGTACAGAAGTAGATGTCACAGGCCACTTAGGTTGGTGGAAAGGACTCGGTAGTGTAGACACATTGACTTAACGCAGCTTATGTCGACCTAAGTTTGTAAATGTAGACCAAGCCCTCAGGTAGTCTGTGGCGGAGCTGAGAATTGAACCCATATATCCCAAACCCTATTCCAGTGCTTTAACCATAATACCATTCTTCCAGATACATATACTATGTCTCAGCAGGTGCTTGATTGACTTGAATACAAAGTAATGGAAATGAATGTCTTGGCAGATTATTTAACATTTTTGTTAAAGTATATTTTTGTAGTTACCCTGATAATTCTCTTGGGTTTGGGGCAAAATGGGATCTAAAAACAGTTATTGGTGGCACTTTGAGAGAAGATTTGTAACCTTTTATGCACAGATCAAAAATTGCTGTTGTGGAGCTTGGCTACAGAATCCTTTGTAGTATAACCAGAGGTGAAAGTAAGCCGGTCCGGAACAGCGTACCGGCAAGAGCCAGTAAACCGTGCCAGACTGAACCGGCTTCCGCGGCGGTGATTTAAAGGGCCCAGGGCTTCAGCAGCTGCAGGGAGTCCCGGGCCCTTTAAAGTGCCGCTGGAGCTCCGGCTGCTGCAGGGAGCCCCAGGGCCTTTCAATCTTGAAAGGCCCCACCTCTTCCGGTTGAGCCGCCTCTTCCGGTTGAGGCCACGCCCCCGCTTAGGACTCCGGCGTACCGGTAAGTCCTTTAAGTTACTTGCACCCCTGAGTATAACTAATGCACTAGCAGCAGCTAGCCAGTCTGACCTGAGCAAAAATATACCAATAAGTAATGTCTACACTGGAATAGAAAATTTGCTGAAGGAAACAGACAAGAATTACCCCATTGCTATCTAGTAGTACAGTTCCTTTGATGGAAAACATTTTATATCAGATTGCCTTTGTTCCTGCTCTTGATTCACATTTCTTTGCAAATTTAGAGAAGGCTGCCCTCTCAAATTTATTCTAAAAAAGAGAGATGGAATACATGGCTAATCCCTAGTTTATCTCTCTCTCTGAAGATTTTCCATTTATATCTGTTTCCTACTGTTTTGCCTGTTATCAGTCTCATTCCAATTTTCCTCTCATTTCATGGCTCTGCACCCTAGACATTAACCTTTGATGTGGAACTTTTCAAATGCTTTGTAAAATCTAAGATTGCATAACAGTGGCTGCTGCAACTGGCATTGATGTCATCTGAGGATTCCATCATTTTAAGTAAGGATTTCCCCTTCCTGAAATCACTTTGTCTGTTCTGAATCAAGATATGCTTAACAAGCTATAAAATTAGTCTCTCTGGTTTTCTGTTACTGCATGGCTCTTGAATTGAGAATCTGTTGTGGAATTCTGTGTAAAGTGCCCATAGAATCTATAGTAGTTCAGTACTGGTATAAATAAATATAAAAATGGCATAAATTAATATTAAAAAATTGTACCAGATCAGCATGAACGTGGCTACCATTTTAGATCAGTAATTTTCTACTTTTGCATCCAGGTGCATATGAATATAACATGTAACATTAGAACGTAACAAATTGTGCACCTCCCCCTTTGCTATTTAGACTAATGCTAAAAGCAAAAGTGCACAAAGCCTTTCCCCCAGGCAAAAAGGTTGGACTGCTTTTTAAGCACTCTTAAAGAACACATGAGGAAGCGATAGCCCTCTTTGAACTAGTGTCTGGTTAATAGACTGTCTGGCAAACCGTGTTAATGGCAAGGGAATTTGAGTTGCAGACCACAAGATGAGCATGAATGGTCTCTGAAGCAGTCAGACTGCTCCTCAGAAGATGGTGCTGATCTTCTCTAGGTCTCTGCCTTAAGCAGCAATGCAAAATGTTCTCAGTTGAGCTTCCTTGTCCTAGAGTCCAAATGCAGTAACTGATGTCTTCTTGTTGGACTGATGCAGAGATCTCTGTGCATTTCCAGGAATTCCATTATTTCTGCTGGCAATCAGAAAGATCAAATGGGACATGGTCACTGAGATGACTCCAACTTGGGGCCAATCAGTATGGACAGATGGATCTCCTGGATCTCTCAATGGAGACTCCATGTAATCTACCAGTGTTTCCAGATCTCCTGTCTCAGGAACACACTTGTTCTGCTTCACAACTTTTAGTTACCTCATCTCCCGTGACACTGTCTGATTTTTAGCAAGGGTGTGAAGTATTTTGCTGAAGTCCAAGAAACTTTCCACATTGAAATGTTGTCAGAAATGTGAAAGGTTTTTTTGCTATAGGCAGTAGATGACAAACTGTCTGTTCTACCCCATTTAATATATTTTGGGCTATTTTATTATATCTAAAGTGTCTCTGCCTCTTGCCTAGTCCATGAGTCAAGATGCTCCTCTCTAGAGGCAACTGTTGTACTGATAAGGGCAAAAGCTTCAGTTGTGCTAATGTCACAAGATTCCTCAAAGGGCTGGCTCGTGTCTTTCTAGCTGTCTTGATATGGGATCTCTGCTTAGTGCTAACAAAGTTAATGATTGAAGTTCTGGGGAGCACACTGCCTTCTACCTGTTGCTAATACCATTCATAATCTTTGCTATATCTTCAAGAAAAGATGAATTGCAGACTTCATTCCTGTGGAATGAGGTGATAGGAGAATCAACTGTTAAAGTTGTCCTGCACTGTTTATCCAAATTTTCTGCTAAGAGCAGTGTCTGAGTTTTACTTGGGCTAGACTGTTAATCTCTAGCTCTTCTTTTTGAAACCTTCTCAGTATGGGCTGTGATGCTTTCTTGGTGTGGCCAGAACTGAGACACCATGATACCCCTTTGCCTCAGGAAGAGAGAGATTTCCTGCTGCTAAATTGTGTCAGCTCCATGACACTCCACTCTGTTAGCCAGCCCAACAAACTCCTCAAAACTCTGCCATTCCTAACTTTGCCTTGCAGGTTAACCCTTGGTGTACTTCAGTTTCTGAGCTCTCCAGCAGCATCTCCTTGCAGCATGCAGCCCATGTCACTGGATGCTCACAGAAATACCAAGTCTGCTTTCTCTAAAGAGACAGAATAAACACCAACCTGTTGGCTCAGTTGAGGATGCACACCTCACTTCAATACAACAGCACTGGGATGAATTTATAATAAAACAAGAAGAATTTTATTAGTAAAGAACCGAGATTAAAGTGATACCAAGCAGAGATACTAGGAACAGAAAATGGTAACAAATAAAACAAAAATTTAATCACACTTTCTAGTGATTGAAACTGAACAGGTTACAATCCTTGTCTACAGCAGTTTTCTCACCTACAGCCACTTCTTAGTGTCACCCACCCCACATGGTTGGGGATCCACTGTTAATGGGATGCAAAGAGCACAGATCTTTGTTCCCTTAGTAATGGATAACAAGATGCCCTTTTGGTTCTCCTATTTCCCAAAGTTCATTATCTTTGCCTTGAGTCAGGATGACCTGGAGTTCAGACTGTACTGTGTCCATAGTGCTGACACTATTCTTTCTCATCATCCTCTTGATAACTGGAGTTTACCTCAGATGCAAAAGAACTGCCCATTGTTTCTGATATCACCATGCTCAACTTACATTAGAGACACAGGTGAATTGACATTCCTTTGTCTAGGACAAACTTGTTTATAATCTCTGCCCCCCCAAACATATTTCTAGAACATATTTCCAGCGCACATACATAAGTATTTACACAATAATGACTGGTGTCACCAGCTTTCATTTGATACTTCACATCACACACTTTACAGATAAAACAATGACAATAATGTGTTAGTGGTAGTAAATGTCAGGCCTGGTAAGAGTTACAGTATAGTGGGCTTCCACCCGTTGTCATTGAAGGGCTCTTAGTCACATTAGTGTGCAACAGTTCTCCAAAAAGAGCCTTTTTTTTTTTTTTTTAGTTTAATGTAGCCACCCTACACACACCCATATAATAGATCATTAGAAAGCTTGTTTTATGTATGTTTAGATGAGGTATAATATGGTGCTGTAAGCCTGTAGGCGAGGTGAAACAATGGTATCCAAAGTGAATGTCACTTTTTGCACAGTTAAGAACGACATAAAACATAACATTAAAAACGCCCATACTGGGTTCATCCAGCCCAGTATCTTGTCTTCCGACAGTGGCCAATGCCAGGTGCTTCAGAGGGCATGAACACAACAGGTATCATCAAGTGATCCATTTCATCACCCATTCCCAGCTTCTGGCAAACACAGGCTAGGGACACCATCCCTGCCCATCCTGGCTAATAGCCATTGATGGACCTATCCTCCATGAATTTATCTAGTTCTTTTTTGAACCCTGTTGTTCTTTGTCTTCACAACATCCTCTGGCAAAGAGTTCCACATGTTGACTGTGCGTTGTGTGAAGAAATACTGCCTTTCGTTAGTTTTAAACCTGCTGCCTATTCATTTTATTTGGTGACCCCTAGTTCTTGTGTTAATGAGAAGGAATAAATAACACTTCTTTATTCCCCAGTCATGATTATATAGACCTTTTATAGTTCTAGAAACACATTATTTTTCTGCTTTTTTCCCCTTAAGTCTTTTTAAAGTCCTCAAACAGCTAATTTATTTGCTTAAAATTTGGTCAAATTGAATGGTGTATTACTAACTGCTACACTATTAACTTATTGTGTTTCTGAATGTTTGGCTTTATTAATAGGGTAAGCAAAACATGAATCTAATGCCAGCACAAATGGATTTTCTTGGTCTTCTGCCCTTGGCTTCAAAATATTAGCATAATTTATACTTGGATTCAATTACTCACAGATTGTTTTTGTGCAGTAGCCTTTCTTTGTAATATAGATAATGAGATCAGATGAGAAAAACAGATTGTTCTTGAATGTTTTTGCAATATTGAGAGGGATCTGACTTGTTTCATGTTGCATGTCTTTAAGGAAAGGCTGCTTGGAAGGGATATAAAGATGTGCGTAAAATGTACAGGCTTAACTACAACATACTTCTAAAAATAGAAATGGGAACTTTACGTGAGCACAATTGTGTACGCTGCTAAATGTTTAGCTAAACCAAATTCAGCAATGGTTGACTTTTTTAACAAGTCTTACAGCGGTTCCTAGAGACATCAACCAGGATTGGACCTCAACCAGGCACTGTACAAATACATAGAGACCATTTCTGCCCTGTTGACAATCTAAATAGACAAAGGTGGGAGGGGAAACCACCACCACAAGGTGAACTGAATTTCTCAGTGTCACAGAGTAGGTCAGTGGCAGGGTTGGGAATAGAACCCAGGTCTTCTGAATCAGTCTGGCCCCCTATTTTATTGTGCCTCTAAAATTATAGGTGAACTAGTAGCACCACCTATATTGAAGTTACCCGATCTTTCCATTCTGTTTTCAGTGTTAGACAGGCTCGGGAGTCCTGGCAGAAAAAGGAGAGGGAGATGCACCAGAACATAATGGCTTCTGGCAGCAAACAGATGCTGCAGACTCTTGTGGACCCAGAGGTTCAACAATCACAAGCTCACCTCCCTTTGCAGTTCATGGAAAATGCCATCATAACATCTCCCTCCACCTCCCTTCCTCCCCCTTCCCCCCACCCCAACTATTCCCCCTGGCATCTGGGGCTGCATCTCTACCCCTACCACTCCACACAGGAGGACATTAAGGACAGCTATAGCGTCAAGTACACTGATATATGAGAGCCACAGTTGCTGTATGTGTAGCTAAAATGGACATGAATGTTCTTTCCCTTTCATAAACTGTTCCATAAATTTATTAAGCTTTTAATGTATTTGCTTTTAACTTGCATGGAATTTTTCTGCAAAGATTTTGTTACTCAATAAATTTCTATTGATTTGGAAAATAATTCATATTTATTAATTCCCAACATTTGCTGCAGAATGCCTAGCAATGCTGAATATACCCACTCACTACTTGTTGTACAGTGTGAGACCCCCCTAATAGGATCAGTGCGGGGAAAAAGTGTAATAATCAAATGTACAACAAGCGCCACAAAACTAATGGGTTCATTGATGGTGCTATGTTTATAGATGTACACCAAGCACCACACAATTCCTAACAGGCACCAAAACAGCAGGGTCAGGTAGAGTAGAGTACACAATGCATTTACTGTGTCTCACTGTTAAACTACTGTTTCAAAGCCTCCCTGAGCTGCATAGCTCCATGCTGAGCTCCTCTAATAGCCCTTGTGTCTGGCTGCTCAAACTCCGCAGACAGATGCTCCTCTTCCATCTCCATCCTGGTGGCAACTTTTCCCTGTTTGCTTCACAGATATTATGCAGGATACATCAGGCAGCTATAACCATTGGGGGGTGCTTGTTTTTTTCACTGAAATCCAATCTTGTGAGTAAGCAATACCAGCATACCTTCAGTCTGCTCATGCGCTCATGCACTGATATAAGGGCCCCAGCCAGCTCTGCACCCTCTCAGCTCCTTCTTGCTGCCTGTGACTGTAACTGGAACAGCTCCTCTTGCTTTGGCATATTCCTACTCCGTGATCTTAGTTCTTTCCCCTTGTTTCTCTATACCCAGTACTTTATTTTTCTTAACTTGGACTGTTGTAGATTAGTTGTGTGTAGTTAGTTGGCACTTCTTGCTCTGTTATTGGAGTTTTGTCTGCTCCCAGTGCTGGGATATGCCTTGGTCCCTGGGTTTCAAGCCCTGTGCTTCCTGCAGCAAGCCCATGCCTGTGAGTGACCCACACTCCAGTTGTCTGAAGTGCCTTGGAGAGACTCCTATCAGGGACCACTGCCAGATCTGTTGGGACTTCAAGCCCCGTAGGAAGGACAGGGAGGTCAGGTTCAAGTCCCTCCTGATGGAGGCGGCACGCTGTCCCTCATTGGATCCAAGCCGGTCTAACTCAGCACCCAGTACCTCTGCGTTGGTGCAGAGTGCTCCTTCCGCCGTGAGAGTCTCTCAGCACTGTTCTCCTTCACTGGTACTGGAAAAAAACCCATAAGCAGCTGGCTGAGACAGGACATTAGAGAGCCAAGCATGGGAAGCACAGTGGAGTATGACCTGATTGTGGCCACTCCTTTGCCTCTGCTCCAAGTGCAGCACCCTTGACTCCACCTCATATGCAGGCTCCATAGAGTTCAGTCCCGGACCATCCCTCATCACTGTAAGTGTACAGAGACAATTAGGTTGGCGGGAGCCAAATTTAAGTGAAGACACTTTCATTGCTAGGTCGATGAAAGGCAGCTTATATCAACCTCACTGTGTAGTGTAGACCAGGCTTGTGTGATGAATTCCTGCAGTTTGATTAAATTTGCCATGCGCTGTAATTGGCAGAGTTATAGGCCGAGTTAACTTTGGTTTCTACATTAGCAGAAGCTAATGTAGAACCTAATGCAGGACCCCTGGCAGTGGAAAGTTGCGTCTTCTTTTATTAGGGATACTTGGATCAGTGAGTGTATGGACCACTCTGGGTATAACAGCAATGATTCAGGTATGAAAAGGATGAGTTAACATTTTTTTGGACAACAATGACACTTTATTTCACACAACAAAAATCTATTTTAAACTACAGATTTTGCTTTGTTGGTACTTCTCAATCCATTCTCAAATATCTGTGACACGATTACCACTTTGTCATTTGTGCAAATACTGGCAATACTTTAATCTCCATTTGACTTTTAGTTTTAACCCTAGATGTCTTCACTTTGAATTTTAAATGACATGCAGTTCAAGTTGCAAGTGGGTTGTAGAGTTAAAGATCTCTTAAAAAGAAAACTGTCTTCAACATTGTTTTGGGGAGCATGTTGGCTTTTTAACCATTTTTAGACACTTCTGATAAAATTGTAATTCACAAATTTGAAACTCTTTTTAGAGCCTATTTGTGAACCAATACAATGAAGAAAATTGGCAGTTTACACACACTATGGGTGTATATGTACATTACTAACAAAATATAAATTACATATAGGAGGTGATTTCTGACCATTTGTGAACTATTCTATATATTTTTCTAGGTTGTGGGGCATTGACTTTTCTTCCATTAAGGAGAAAAGTGTAGGATGCATGCTGTGCCTTATAGCTACTATTTCTCAAAACTATCATTTTATTTGTCATATTTCTCCTAATACTAGCTTCCAGCCAGATAGTCAGTCATCTGTGTGTCAAATGGCAGAATACCCCACTGCTGATCCACATTGCCACCAATAAAATTAATCTGTTTCTAGAGCAGGACAGAATTTAAATTATTATTCATGTTGACTGCATGTTTCACTTGCACTGGAACTATGAACTGTCACTATTTCAGCCTAGCTGATCCTTTAGGGTATGTCTACGCGACAGTTAAACACCATTGGTTGGCCCATGTCAGTTGACTTGGGCTCAGGCTCCGGGGCAGTTTAATTGCAGTGTAGATGTTCGGGCTCGGGTTGGAGCCTGGGTTCTGGAACCTTCCCCCTTCCCGGGATTCTAGAACTTGGGCTTCCTTTTGAACCGGAACATTTATACTTCAGCTAAACAGCCCTGGAGCCTGATAGTACAGGTAACATGCTTTAGTAATACTTATGCTGTTCTGGATAGCTTTGTGCTATCCCAGTATAACCATTTAATAGTTAGTGTGATTATATAGCTATATTAGACATTTCTTAATTTCCCACCGGTGCTCTTGCTGGTGCTGCTCTACCAGTGGTAGCGACAATGGGGAGCTGTCCCAGGGTGGCTGGCCCCTTTTAAATGAGGAGGGTCCACCTTCCTGGTGTTCAGTCTGGCCAATTATAAGTGGTTGATTCTTACAAGCAGAATTGCAAAGAATGGATGTAATCGACCGTTACGTTTTAAACAACTGGCTTTTTTATTCAGTTGACAAATGTCTCATTTACTGTAACTAAATTTTGTAGTTTTAAAAATATTCAACATGGAACAAAACCATACCAACATTCTAACTAAGCAACACGCTATTATGATTATTACCCAATCATTCAGCTGGTGGTTTTATTGAAGGCAATTAATAATACTGTACGGTATGTTGCAATTTTGCACAAAGTGCAAGTATATTCTGTTCATGGGATTACTCTTGTGTGCTCTTTTTAAGCAGGTTTCTTTGCATTTTTAGACTTCCTAATCTGCAGTTACTCTTGAAGGTAATTAGGAATTTTTTTCATACTTCAAAGCATTTTAACAAGTAATTTTTGTGTGTGTAGAATTCTATCCTCAGGCCACATATAATGCTTTAGAACTTTGTTTTTCATATCAAGGCCATTTTCTTTTCTTTGTTTGATTGAATCACTAGTTGTCAAATCAGTACTACAGGTTTGTTGTGATTAGACAGAAACTCTTATTGGAGGTACATATGTGTGTACACACACAAATGTATCTACTGTACAGGAACCCACATCACTCTTACATCAGTGTTTATAACTAGGTAGTACACAACGTGACTCATGAAGACCATAAACTACTTACAATGTCAAGCTTATATTACAGACTTCTTTATCGACTGTTTAATGCGTGTTGGCAGAAAGTAATGAAGTTTAGTTCCCATCCGATGATTGTATTCTGATTGACACTTGTACCTGTTATGGGCTCTGCACAGGAAAAGATAATGTAGCCGTTCAATATGTGTAACCCAGTAGCTTCTTGCAGAAGTGGTGAAGAAATGGTAACCAAAATGTTATAGTAAATTATTAAAATAGTTATCTTCGGTGTACCAATGCATTGGGACGTTTTATATTCATTCTCTCCATTCGCTCACAGACATCTATATTCATTAACATTGCAATTATTAATGTAAATTGGGGTGATTGGATGGGTAGTTTTCCACAATTTTTCTAATTTGTAGAACTACATACAAGAAAGGGAAAAGATCTCATTGGTAGGTAGTGTGGATATAATAGTCACATGGATTTGGTATTAGGTGGAACTACACATTATAGCAGACTTCAGGGACCTTTGAAGGGAGCTGAAGAGGAGGAAATCCAGATTATCTCTGAGATCCTTCTGGTCCCGGGAGAAGGCAAAAAATACTGGAGGCTTTGCCTTAGTAGGTGACGTTCTAGCGTGGGGGAGGAGGGCTGTATGAACAGGAAAGACTGATCTCACAGATTGGGGGAGCTAATCTTCTCTGTTGGAGACTAGCTGGAGCAGCCAGGCAGTTCAATCAGTTAACACAAGAGGAGGATGCTGAGAAGGCAAATGACGTACAGGCTCAAACTCAGCATGTCATCAACAAATTGAACCACCGTGAAGAAGAGAAATTTTTCAATTGCCTATATACCAATGCTAGGAGAACGCTACCAGTGCTGGGTAGAAGAAAAAGGAATTCTCATTCTCAAGAAATGTTATACAGTTGGCATTAGTGAGATGTGGTGGGATGACTTGCATCATTGGAATGTTAAAATCACTGGCTATAACTTGGGGAGATCTTTGGCCCACTGGTGGTTAATTTTTAATGAATCTTGAAATAACAGGGAAATTCCACAAGACTGGAAGAGTGCTAGTGTTGTGCCAATGTACAAAAAGGCAAATGAGATGACCGGGGTAACAATAGGCTAGTTAGCCTGACCTCATTCGTAGGCAAAATAAGGGAAAAACTGCTATGGGATTCAATTAATAAAGGATAGCAATAAAATTACAGTCAACACGGTTTTATGGAAAATGGGTCTTGCCAAACAAACCTGATTTTCATTATTTGAGATTGCAAGTTTGGTTGAAAAAGGTAGCTGGGTAGATATAAAGCAACAGAGGGTCCTGTGGCACCTTTAAGACTAACAGAAGTATTGGAGCATAAGCTTTCGTGGGTGAATGCCCACTTCATCAGACGCAAGAAAGACTCAAGACCCACGAAAGCTTATGCTCCAATACTTCTGTTAGTCTTAAAGGTGTCACAGGACCCTTTGTTGCTTTTTACAGATTCAGACTAACATGGTTACCCCTCTGATACTTGGGTAGATATAATACACTTAGACTGTAAGGTGTTTGAATACCACACATCATTTTGATTTTGAAAAATTAAAATGACAGCACACGTTAAATGGATTAAGAATTGGTTAACTGAACTCAAATCATTATTGAGTGGAGGTGTTTTTAGTGGAGCTCCATAGCGATTGGACCTAGTCATGCTACTACTCAACATTAATCGGTGATGTGGAAGTAAATATAAACCGTTGCTGTTAAAATTTGCAGATGACACAAAGATGGGTGTAGTGCTTAATAATGGCGGCAGTCATAGAAAGCGATTTGTATCACTTAGTAACCTGAGCCCATTTTTTAAAAAAGTGTTTTTATATAGGCAAATGCAAAGTTACACATTTAGGAACTAGGAAGGCAGGCTACGCCTACAGAATGGGGTACTGTATCCTGGAAAGCAGTGATTCTGAAAGGGATTAAAGGATTTAATAGTTATATAGTGGATAAACAACTCAACATGAGTTCCCAATGCAATGCTGTGGCAAAAAGGGCTGATGGAATCCTTGGTTATACACACAGAATAAGAGTGGAGAAGTGATTTTTTTTTTTACCCTTTGTGCATGGCACTGGTGGAAAAAAATACTGGAATATAACACATCATTCTTGTGTCGACGTTTTGAAAAAGATGTCAACAAATTGGAGGGGGTGCAGAAAAGGGCCACAAAAAATGACTTGAGGGCTAGAGAAAATGCCTTACAGTGAGAGACTGAATGAGTTTAATCTGTTTTAATCTATCAGAAAGAAGACTGAGAAGTAACTTGATTATTGTATGTAACTACTTCATAGGAAGAAAATACCAGATACTAAAGAGCTCTTCAGTTCAGCAGCAAAAGATACAAGAACTGATTGCTGAAAGCTGAAGCCAGACGCATTCAAATTAGAAATTAGGCAAAAAATTTTGACAGTGAAGATGATTTAACCATTGAAACAAACTGCCAAGGGGAAGGGGTGGATTCTCAATCTGTGTCTTCAGATCTATGTTGGATGCCTTTAAGGAAGGTGTGTCTTAGTCAGAGACCAAGTATTGGGCTCAATACAGGGGTAACTGAGTGTAATTTAGTGGCCTGTGATGTATAGCGGCTCAGACTAGATCAGCGTTTTTCAAAGTTTGGGTCGTGACCCAGTACTGGGTCGCAGCATGTTAGGCACTGGGTCGCTCTGGTCAGTACCGCCAACTGAGACGTTAAAAGTCCCATCAGCGGTGCTGCCCAGCTAAGGCAGGCTAGTACCTACCTGTTCCGACGCCGCGCTGCACCCTGGAAACAGCCAGCAGCAAGTCCGGCTCCTAGGCAGGGGGGCCACAGGGCTCTGCACGTTACCCCCACTCCCAGCACCAGCTCCGCACTCCCATTGGCTTGCGCACCTCCACCTAGGAGCCTGACCTGCTGCTGGCCACTTAAGGCAGGTGCCAGGTCAGGCGGGAAGCCTGCCTGTGCACCCCAGCTACGCCGCGGACCAGGAGCCACCGGCGGTAACCCTGCGCCCCAATCCCCTGCCCCAGCCCTGAGCCCCCCCCCAAACCTGGAACCCCTTCCTGCATCCCAAACCCCTAATCCCTGGCCCTACCCCAGAGCCTGCACCCCCAGCCAAGAGCCCTGTTCCCCTCCTGCCCCAGCCCAGAGCCCCTCCCACATCCTGAACCCCTCATTCCCAGCCCCACCCCTGAGCCCCTCCCACACTCCAAATCCCTCATCCCCTGCTCCATTGGGTCGTGGGCATTAACAATTTTCTTCAACTGGGTCCCCAGAAAAAAAGTTTGAAAACCATTGGACTAGATGATCCAATAGCCCCTTCATTTAGTTCACAGACTTACCAAATATCTTTTCCTGTCTTAATTCTACTTTTGGTGAAACAAAGTTGGGTAATTTGTTACTGTTGAAAGTTGCTGGGAGTGGAGGGGTCAGCAGGGGGAGCCATATTAGCATGTTAATTCAATACCGTCTTGAGGCAATCCTTGATTTTTACCATTACAGTGTCTAGCGCATACGTGAGAGACTTGAGATTAGGAAGAAATGAAACTAGAGCACTAGTATAGAACGAAAAATGGGTATTCTTGGAGGAATATTAAAGGTGAGGTATGTCTGCCATACATACCAGAGGAAACTGTTATGAGAAACTGCAAGCTAATATCTATGGAGAAAGTAATCCAACATGCACATGTTCTAAGTATAAATGAAAAATCTGGGACGCAGTAGTATCAAAAGAGCTCTAAGGGAGACAGGACAGTAAGGGTATGTCTTCACTACCCGCCGGATCGGTAGCGATCGATCCAGCGGGAATTGATTTATCGCGTCTAGTCTAGATGCGATAACTCGACCTCCCTCCCCCAGCGCTCTCCTGTACTCCAGTGCCGCGAGAGGTGCAAGCAGCGTCGACAGGGGAGCGGCAGCAGTTGACTCGTGGTGAAGATACCACAGTAAGTCTAAGTATGTCGACTTCAGCTACGTAATTCACGTAGCTGAAGTTGCGTAACTTAGATCTATTTCTGCCCCCCTCCCCTCCCAATGTAGACCAGGGCTAAGTTAGACTTTTGCGATGCAATTTGACCATTCTGGGTTGCATTTGCAGAGGGTGGTATGTTCAGAGCAAGAAAGTAAAAATATATCTGTTTATGGGTTTGAAATGACTGCAACTGGACCATGTTGTTTCTGGCCCTTCTTTGAATTCTCAGCTATCTTTTTGACCATGAGGAGGTTGGAGAAATTGATTTAAATGCTCCCCCTTAACAAAGCAAAACTAACAGAATCCTGAACTATTCCCTTCTCCACCAAAAAACCAAGACAGTTGCAGTTTAAAAATTCATAGGCAGACAAAATAAAAGTTGGAAAGTTACTTTATGTAAAATTATGGCTAATACTCTATTGCAAACATGGTTATACCAGCTGTTATCACTTTAAATTCAGGTGTTATCTGTATTCACTGACCTAATTTAACAAACACTGTGGGACGTCTTGAGTGAAAATAAGTTTTAAACCAATTGTCTTACACAGAAGCAGAGAGATCAGGATGAAACATTTTGTTTATAAAAGCTGTTGTAAATTATCTACTTGTAGAGAGAACTTTTGAAATACCATTTTCAAGATATCTGATTAGGTCAGGGTTACCAGGTGCCCAGTTTTCGACTTGAAAGCCTAGTAGAAAAGGCAGCCTGGCAGTGTCTCGTCAGACAGGCTCCTTGAGACGATACAGTGAGCAACGCGGGGAGGGAGAAGAGCAAGTAATGGAGACAGGGCCTTGGGGGAAAGAGAAGGGGGTGGGGCCTGGGGAAAGAGGCGGAGCAGTGGCAGGGCTGCTGTGGGAAGGGATGGGACTCAGGGATCTGGTTACCAGTATTTAGAAAGGTGGAAACCCTAACTTAAGTTTTAGAGTAAATTAATGAAATCAGAAGTTAAACAATGTTGAACAGGCTGGTAAGTAACTTGAAGTCGTTGCATTGTATATATTCTGTGCATCATCCTTTCTTTTTCAGCTGCTCCATCTGGTTTATTCAGTCATCCCTAAGCATTGCCTGCTAAGGGCATTGTTTGGGGCTCCTATGCACTACTATTTATAACAGGGGTTCTCAAACTGGGGGTTGGGACCCCTCGGGGGTCACAAGGTTATTACATTGGGGGTCGCGAGCTGTCAGCCTCCATCCCAAACCTCGCTTTGCCTCCTGCATTTATAATGGTGTTAAATATATTTAAGTGTTTTTAATGTATAAGGGGGGTCGCAATCAGAGGCTTGCTGTGTGAAGGGGGTCACCAGTACAAAAGTTTGAGAATCACTGATATAAATAACAATAACCTGTATCACTGCTGAGACATAGGTAAATAGTTAGGGTGACCAGATGTCCCGATTTTATAGGGACAGTCCCGATTTTTGGGGCTTTGTCGTATATAGGTGCCTATTACCTCCCCACCCTCTGTCCCGATTTTTCATACTTGCTGTCTGGTCAGCCTATAAATAGTAGTAAGTTCATTGTACAGTTAAACTGGCATAAACAACTAAAGGCTTGTCTATATGGAGAGTTAGGCTACGTCCTCACTACGGGGGGGTTCGGTGTCGATTTAAGATACGCAAATTCAGCTACGCAAGTAGCGTAGCTGAATTCGACGTATTGGAGCCGACTTACCCCGCCGTAGGGACGGCGGCAAAATCGACCTCTGCGGCTTCCCGTCGACGGCGCTTACTCCTACCTCCGCTTGTGGAGTACAAGCGTCAATTCGGGGATTGAATGTTGCGTCCCGACGAGATGCGATAATTCGATCCCCAAGAGATCGATTTCTACTCGCCGATTCAGGCGGGTAGCGTAGACGTAGCCTTAGTGTGTGGCAAGTCGGGATGTGAGTTAGGGTCTTGGCTTTAATTTGGGGTGGGGTGGGTGTGAAACTTGTGGCTCAGCTTTGCTACATGGAAACTCCCATCTTTTGCTTACATTAAGATATGTTGGTGCAGCAGCACAGGGGCTTGCAATGGTGTAAGTTCTAATTACACTTTAGGCTGCATGACATGGTGCTGAAAATACTTGTGCTCAGTATACATTAGTCCCTATACTGCTGCTCGTGCATGTGATGGAAAACTGATACAAATATTTGTTCTTTGCTCAGATGAAGTGGAGTAATCCATTTTGAATCTGTGAAATTCAATTAAGGAGGTAGGGACATCAGGGTAGACAATCCGTTTTTTTGTTTTGGTTTGTTTTTAACTAAAAATCCCTCTTAATGTGCAAATAAAATCTGACATTTCTATTCTTTCCATCCTATAGACTTAAATTACTAAAGTGAGTGTTTAGTAGTTCTGTTATTTGTATTACATTAGCACCTAGGGGCGCCAGTCATGGACCAGGACCAACTGTGCTAGTCACGGTGTGAACACAGGACAAAAGACAGTTCCTGCCTCCAAAGTTGACAATCTGTTTTTTTAATGGTTAGTAAAACTTCTGTTTTTACAGCCTTTTTTCCTAATGGGACATTTATTGCTTAAAATATTTTTCAATGTTGAAAGACAAATCCAGTGCAAAATTGATAAGCAAATAACCCATGCTCTAGTTGCCCAACATCACCATCTAATAAATATTTAACTTGCACAAGTCAAGAAAGCTGAAATGCTTTGATCAGCCTTTACTCCACCATCAAAGTTCGTAGTTTGACATCAATGGGCCTTTGGTGCTCTTGAATTCCACCCTTACGTGCCTAAATATGGATTTTGGAGCCTTTACTGTAGGTAGCTATTTTTGAAAATTTTAGCCTGTGCATTAAAATGTTCACAATAATTCTGAAGTTTATTCTTTCAGTACATTAGCTATTGTTAACAGTGAAGCAATTGCAAAGATTGTTTAAAAAATGTTAATATAAAACTTTGTTGCCGATTGTCAAACTTACGCACATGGTTAACTTTAAGCACATGAGTACTTGACTTCAGTGGGGCTATTTGTGTGAATAAGGTTAAGTACCTGTTAGAGTATTTGTTGGATCAGGATCTTGATATTCAATACTTTGTGGGAAGTGGTTAGCTGTAGCAATTTTGTAAAAAATCAAAAGACCCACTAGAGCAGGGATCTCAAACTGAAATCACCACATGAGGACTAGTATATTGGCCCGAGGGCCGCATCACTGAAACTTTTTCATACAACAATACAAAAGTATAGTCAGAAATGAAAAAAATGAAGAGTAATATATAGTATGCTATTAAAAGTCAATGTATTAACATTTTTAAAACTGTAACGCAAAGAGGGGTTTTAATAAAATATAAACACCTGTAACTATTCCTTATGTGGTCAGTAATACTGAGGATGACCTACACTAACAGTCTATCAACATCGCTGTAATGGCAGGAACATTTTAAAGTAACTACTCATACAAAATACATTGCCGCTTTTAACAAGCATTCTTCCCAACTACTCACAGCAAAGAATCATACATGCTGAACTTCATACCTCAGGCTGCTCATCTAGTCCATGAGGCCCCGCCTCTTTGCACCCCTTCCCTGCCCTTATTCCAATCCCTTCCCCAAATCCCTGCCCCATCCCCGCCTCCTGCCCTCAGCGCGTCCCATCCCCGCTCCTCCTCCCTCCCTCCTGGAAAGTCCTAAGTGCTGCCAAACAGCTGTTTGGCAGGAAGTGCTGGGAGGTAGGCAGAGGAGCGGGGACACGGCGTGCTCCGGGGTGAGGAGGAGGCGTGGCGGGGTGGATCATGAAGGGAGCTTGGCTGCCGATGGAGTCGGTGCCTATGGCAGGCCACAGGAAATAACTCCGCGGGCCGTGTGTTTGAGACCCCTGCACTAGAGACATTTTTAAAAAGTAGTTTAAAATTTATAACAAATTAAAGTTGTAAAGTTGCAATAGTACAAATTTTTAAATTACAAAGCCTAAACCTGATTTAGATTGATCCCTTAGAAATATCAGGTGATTTAAATCATTATTTAATTCAAGGATTTAAATCACTTCAACCTGGGGAACATGACCAAACTCTGCAGACTCTACTGACCAATCCCTGCCTAAGGTACTTGCACATGGAAGCAGCAGTTCTGAGTAAACGTATTCTGTTGTTCAAATTACATTTTGCTGGGTCTTTTTTTTTTTTTTTTTTTAAACAATTCTTCCTCCTACAAAGATCAAGATTGCCTTTACTTCATAATTATATATAATAGTTACCCTGTGCTTGTAAATGATCTTATTTAGAACAGTTTCTTTGTGTTCTGCAAAAGCACACTCTGTCCTTAGGGTGTTAATATTCTTCTTTGTTAACTGCTGATGTTTGGTGCAACATTAAAGCTAAAACCTAATGGATACATGGTTTTAGGAGAAACTAGAAGACCTCCAAAAATAGTCACTAAACCATTTTGCATTCTGATTATTTTTGTCCTGTGCTGTAAGGTTTTTTGTAACTGGGCTTCCAAGTTTAGGAGTTTATTTTACTGGTCTAGAATATAGAAGAACTTGAGCTCTATGCTAAAAGGAGATTTTGAAGAAAATACCAGAATACTTTCCTGCAGCGGTTCCCCTTTGTGCTTTCTGCTGACCCAAGAAAGGGCTAAACTGACTAGATTTATCATAATAAACTGACTAGTTTATTGCTATTTGTATTTTATTTCATATATTTGTGAAATGTACAACGTTGATAGTAGTTTGTTAATCTCTGTTACTTAGAGTGGAAGGTGCTTGGAAATCCCACTTTAAATGATGTCTAAAGATGAACTGATTTTTTTTTTTAAAACTATATTCAGAGCTCTAACAGTGTAGTAGAGATAAGCAGTATGTTGGCTTTGGATATGCTACATCTAGCATAGCGTGGTAGAAAGTAAAAACCTAGAATTTTAGTTTACAGCAAATCTGCATGGTTTGAATATTACATTTTTTTTTTAGAGCTAGAGTTTTTAAGAAACTGGATTTTTAAGGAAATAAGATTTATTTATTTTTTTGCTCCAAATGTTAACACCCCACTTTTGAATAAGACTGTTCACTTTAATTTTATGCGTGTTAAATTCCTAGACTTAATGTTATTGAGTCTTGTACTAGTAGCCTAGTATTTAATATCTTATGAAGCTATATGCAGTGTGGCTTTAGCCGGTCAGTCCCAGGATATTAGAGTGACGAGGTGGGTGAGGTAATATCTTGTATTAGACCAACTTCTGGTGAGAGAGACAAGCTTTAGAGGATTGAGTAGGGTTACCATACGTCCGGATTTTCCCGGACATGTCCGGCTTTTGGGGGCTCAAATCCCCGTCCGGGGGGAAATCCCCAAAAGCCGGGCATGTCCGGGAAAATCGGGAGGGCTCGGTGGTGCTCGGCCGGGCCGGCGGTGCGGGGCCAGGGGCATGGTGCCGGGCCGGGAACCAGGATCACAGTGCTGGGCCGGGCGCGGGGCCGGAGGGAGAGCCGGGGGGCGCGGTGCCGGGCCGGGAGCCGGTCAGCCGGGCCGGCGGGGAGCCGGGCCGGCGGGGAGCCGGTCAGCCGGGCCGGCGGGGAGCTGGCGGGGAGCCGGGTCGGCGGGGAGCCCGGTCAGCCGGGCCGGCGGGGAGCCGGGCCGGCGGGGGCCGGCAGTGCTGGGCGGGCCGGGGGTGGTCGGCTGGGGGCCGGGGCCGGCACCCCAGGGCCCGAGCCGACCCAGGCTGGAGCCGCTGGGGGGCCAGCCTGGGCCGCGCCTCCTCCCCCCCACATCCCCCTTACCTGCTTCAGGCTTCCCGCGAATTAAATGTTCGCGGGAAGCAGGGGAGGGGGCGGAGACTTTGGGGAGGGGGCGGGGCTGGGGGCGGGGGCGGGGGCCGTGGAGTGTCCTCCATTTGGAGGCACAGAATATGGTAACCCTAGGATTGAGACACTAGATTTATGGCTTATTCCAACAATCTGAGGCACACTAATACCCTCTTTTTGTCCTAAGATTGCAGAGGTGTTAACAGGCCACTCTACCTTGAATATGTGCTAGCTACTTGTGCAAAACAATCTGTTCTGTCTTGCATTTAGCTGTGATGTTGGGAGTTCCTTTCCCAGTTCTGAAGAAGAGCTGTGTGTGTCTCGAAAGCTTGTCTCTCTCACCAACAAAAGTTGGTCCAATAAAAGATATTACCTCACCCACCTTTGTCTCTCTTATTATGAAACTAGCAGTTAACAACTTAGAAAAAAAAATTGAGGTGAGGACCTTGGGCCTTTCTACATTCTTGAGCTATCTTAATTCTACATTTTGATTTTATTTATTTATGTATTTATTTATTACAATAATACAATCTCTAGAAAGCAAGGGCAAGTGCAATTCCACATCCCCCCACCCAAAATTGCCAGTTTCCAACCATTAATCCATTATACTGTAGCAGTAATTATTCACACCAACTCCTAATACGCTTGCTTTCATTGAAACAGTGCTACCACACTAAACACAGTGTAAAATAACACTGTAATATGCAGCCATATCTTCAATCAGTTTTGTGTAACTTGAGTTCATGTGAAAATGTATATGTGCACATCCTGGATACTTGTATGATTGGTCAATGTTAAATGTGTAACAGAAGTTCTTTGATAATCACTTGGTTGGTGTGTTCATGTGCTTTGTCTTCTGTATAGAGATACTGAGATTGTGAGCCTGATTCTCTAACATTGGTTTTATACCATTTTTCCAATGACTTTTTAAAATGGGTTAAATGCCTCTAGGGGTATGATTTGGGGTGACTTTCAGAAGGTACTATCCTGTGAGGGAGCAGGGAGATACCTAGGAGTACAGTAGCTGGCTGGCAGTGTGATACTGTCTTGCAAGGAATTCACTTTGAAGCCATTGTGGTCTTGTATAAAGAGTTTGCTCCAGAATCTGCCACAAGTTAATTTCTTCCCTCCCTAAGAGATCCAGTAGTGATCTTGCCCATTTGCTTATATGTAAAGTGGTCTTGACTGGGTATAGAAGATCCATCCAACTTTATTTGTGTTTCAGGGAAAGAGTCACTGCAATACAGAGCGAAGGAGGAGGGCAGATAAAGTATGGATGGGGGGATGCTCTTCTTACCCAGAGAAAAATAGCACAGGAGCAGTTTCTTTTTCTGATAGTCTCATTATCTCTGGCCCTTAAAATTAATAGACAGCCTTTTTGGTTCTTTCTGTAAGAAAACTGAAAAGCCCCACACAAGTCTTGCTTAGCTGTATTGATGCATGTTGCAGCATCTCTGACCTTTTTCACCCGCCAGTTTAATTCAACAACTGTTGTATCAGTCTGGTCTGTTTTGAGAGTTCTCTTTTAACCCAGTGTGTGATATGAATAGGCTTGGCAGAGTTTGATCTTTATTTTCCCCTCTAATTTTGACAGATAGCATTGATGATGTTTGTTAGGCATTTTGAAATGTTTTTGATTTGTTTTAAATGTTCACAATTGTTGGGACAGACAATGTATTTAATGACAGGTATTGACATTCAAAAAGTTAAAGCTTTATAACCATTAAAATATAAATTGTCAACATGTCAAAATATACAAAATAAATATCCTTAAATCAAACTCTAATCTGAAGTTCTCAAGCAGCATTTTTTATCTTGCCTATTTGTAGATTTCAGTTGTCAATTTGTGTACGTACTGTGAAATCCACATTTATGGACTTTTACAAATAAGAATTAATCCTTGCAAATCTAAATATAAACTAAGAAATACTGTCAAATTTGGCATCTATTTAATGACAGAACCAGTTTCAATAGGATTTAAGTTTCATTGAATTCATTTGTTGAAGCTGACTTTTTGTTTTATGAAGAGTATTTTCTTCAGTAGTAGGTAACAACATAGAATGCCTTATTCCTAAAATAAAAGCCTTAACAATCTAGTTGAGTTGCTGGGAGTGTGAGAGGAAAAGTTCCTTCACACTTGGTATATAACAGTTCTGTTTTATTAAACTTTCTGTAAACAATCAATAGTTTTGGCAAGGGTAGGTTCATATCTATTTTTATTTCTCATGAGAGATTTTTGGACAGCTGCTTAACAGGTCTCAGTGTTAAGGTAACTAGAGTCTTTGGCTGTTTTACTATAAAATCACTGTCAGATTCAATTTATAGTGTCTGGAAACTGCAGAATGATCTGAAACTTCTTATCTCATTAGTATACTAAGACTGCCTGCCAGTAGTGGTGGGTTTGTCAGTGCTCATAGATGTTGGTGATTCACTGGAACACACATTGCTCATGCACAGTTGTACAAAACCTCCAATGTACTTTGTCAGTAGAAGTCATCTGAGGAACTTATATTGTCACTTCATTTTTCTTCCCTTTTTTGAGGATTCTGACTGGTGACTTCATGTGAGTGTGTGCCTGGCACATGCTGAGAGGAGGCCATCCATGTTTCTTAAGGACAGTCATGCCCTCAGGATGCATTCACTGCTTTGTTCTTGATGTATACTATGCCTTAATAGCTATCGGTCTTCTCTACAGGTTAGTATGGTTAGTATACCCTACCTTACTGCACTTATTATAGTAACTCTTGTAGTGGTGCAAAGCGTTGGGCCATATCGTCAAACTACAGCTGTGTATGCCACGGTATTGAGTTGGTTATTCTAAGGACAACACTGTCCCTTCAGGAGACCACAGATAAGGCAGTATTTGTCCAGCGAACCTTTACCATATAATGTTAGGGAATCACTGTGTAAAAGTCTACTCCCAAAAAACTGCTTTGTTGCCTCTTAAATCCTGTGGCTATCTGTGGCCTTCTCGCTTACTTGGAGAAAAGGGAAAAAACAAATGTTCATTTAGGAGATGCTCTTTAGGACAACAAGTTACTCAGTTATGAGGCACCTATACAGGTACTGCTAGGCCAAAGGCGTCAGTGCACTGGGCGTGGATATACCCAAGTGCTATACACGTTTACATCACATCTCGAAGAACCACAGTTAGTCATTCCAACCAACTGCTCCTTTTTGCATGCATAGGAGAATTTTGTCTTTGTACAAGCTCGGTGAATAATCCATGCTACAACTGACTACTGTGCCAAGCCCAGCTATGATAATGCTGAGTTCCTGTGCTGATCAAAGTGATGCAAGGATTTAAAAAAAAGTATTAAATACATTGATTTTATTTAAATTTGATTTTTTTTACTTTAAACTTTATTTTTAAAATAAACCCTCTTAAAAAATCTATTTTAAAATAGGTTGTCCAATATTAAAGCCTGAATTTATAATCTATTAACATCATTTAAAGACGAAAAAATATTTAAGCAGTACGTTTGCTGCCAAGTTTTAAAGAAAGTCATACTACTGAATGGGTGGAAGCCACTGGCTAAGTACTCGGAACTAGAGATCATTGAAATGCTAAACCAGCTTTTGATAGCAGTAGCCTCTTCTGCAGGTGCAGAGAGCATTCTGTTCATTTCAGTTTATTCAGCTAGTTCAGTACAATAATTTGTTCATTCAAGGTTAAGAAACTAATTGGGAGTTGAAAAAGCAGGAAGGCTTCTTTTTCTTTACCAATCTATGAAGAAAAACTACTTGAGGGAGGATGAGATCTATTAGTTCTAAAATCCCAAAGGACATGGTGACCAGAAACAATCAGATCAATTCACTAACTACAGATTTTTCCTTTAATAAGTCAGTTTTAAATGTAAATGTTTTGATAAACTCTTTGACAAAACTACCTCAAATGTGCTGGATATAGAAGAAAAAAAGTTTATTAAAAAAATCTGTTTTGTGATTTTAATTGAATTTGAATTTACATGCTAATAGAGCTAAACACAAATCACAAATAAAATATTAATATCTAGTAAATAAGTAATGCATCTTTTTCACCATTTTGTAACAAAATAAAATACATTAACATTAAGAATCTGAATAAATGTAAGGCTCCATAATTGCTTAAATAAATGAATATAGATATAGCGCATCCTCCTGGTTAACAAAAAGAAGCAACCGATTTAGTGTAAAGGCTGTCTTTAGTTTCAGATCAGTGTGGTGTAATAGGTTAATTCTCATCGGTTGATAACTTTCTTTAGGAAAATAACTCAAAAGTACAAATGCAAAACATAATTAAAATTGATTACTTAAATCAAGATTCTCTTCCTGTTGCACTTCGATGCGGTTGCCAGTCTCAAGCCTGGATAAATATTCCTGTTAGGGGGAGAAAAATGAAAAGGGTATAATGGGAGAAAAGATAATCCAAATATTGGGTAGACCTAGACAGGAGATGTCAAGCTGTCTGGAGGGCTGCAGGAGTGGGAGTACCAACCTGAGGGCAGACTGTGACGAAGCAGGGCAGAAACCACAAATTGGTTATGAGTTCTATACTTAGATTTCACCAGCCAAGTATCAAATGTGAACTCCTCAAGCACTATAACAGCCTTAACAGACAGTCCTCTTGGGTACTCCGATCTATCTTGCCACTCAAGCAAGCTTGCCTTTGTGATGGATGGTCCCTTGCATCAAATATCACAACAATGCTCTGGTTACTCCCAATCCCAAAGGACCAGTCACTTACTTGAGGTCAGGTGCACCCTAAGTCTCTCACCAAAGACCATGCTTGCAGCCAATCCTATCATAAACTAACTGCAGATTTATTAATTGAGAAAAAGAAATGGATTGTTTACAAGATTAAAAGCAGGTAAACATATACAAATGAGTTAGTCTTAGGTTCCAGACGATAATAAAAGTTGCTGTAATGTGCAAGCTCTATATATCCTTTAGTGCTAACCATGCTAAACAGCTGGGGATCTCTTGCTTATGCCTAGGAATCTTTGCTCCTCTGAGTTCAAGCAACATAGAGATAATTTCTTCT
This sequence comes from Malaclemys terrapin pileata, assembly GCF_027887155.1. NCBI lineage: Eukaryota > Metazoa > Chordata > Testudines > Emydidae > Malaclemys > Malaclemys terrapin. The sequence goes on along the minus strand of NC_071508.1, from coordinate 143,387,650 downwards.
TGACAAAGATTTTTATTCCCTCCCCATAGAGTTCAAGCTGATAAGACGAGGGCTTGTGCATGTCTCCTTTTCATGTGTGTGGGGTGAGCAATCAACAAAACCTTTTGCCCATTGATGTTCCACAATGGCTTGTCCTCTGTCTGAGCCTTCTTTTGTTGGAGAGGAGATGACACCAGGGTTAACAGTTTCAGAGCAAATATTTATATAGTTACTGAGCAAACACTTAAACATTACCTTATAACGTGGGGTACAGATATTATAAGAAAGATTAATGCATACAGCCACTTTACAAGCATTTCATAAAGTTTAAACACTAGACACATTTTTATAAATCTAATCTCTCTCAACAATACTAACAGTGAACCAGATTGGTTTCCACCTATGCATTTGTCAGTGTTCAGTGAGGTCTAGGGGGCTTGGCATGAGTTGGCAATTGATCTGCCAGCATCACAGGAGAGAGGTCATTTGATAGGAGATGGAAGAAGAGGAAAAAATGGTTTGGTAGTGGGAAAAGGGGGAAGAGACTAATGCCCTTAAATTTTTCTTTCTCTATTTGAAATAGTTGGAGACACAGAGGACCGATCTCCTGACACCATTAAACCCTAGTGTGTTATGCTGGTGGTCATTCATTTTTATTAAATGATTTTGTAAACTTCAGCAGTGACTTGCAGGTCTTAAACCCTCATCTCCTATCTCTTGTACACTCTGTTTGTAGCGAATTCTCTCCTCCCTCTATGAGCATTCCAACTAGTTCCACTGTGGATCATATGCTCTTCTTTGGTGTGATAGCTCGTAATTCATTCTGTTGGTGATGTCACACCAATCATGAAGAGAGCTGTGTATTTAGAGAAAAGTCAGTCTGAGTTCTTCCAGGAACCGTGCAGAGCGAGGGCAGGCAGGGAGCCTGCCTTAGCCCCGCTGTGCCGCTGACCGGACTTTTAGCGGCCCGGTCAGCAGTGCTGACCAGAGCCTCCAGGGTCCCTTTTTGACCAGGCAGTCTGGTTGAAAACTGGATGCCTGGCAACCCTAATTCTATCTAATACCAATTGCTTCCACGTACCGTAGGTTTCACTGAAGGATTGTTTTGCAGTCACCAGACTGAGGTGGTCTGTAGGGCTATAAATCTGTTTGCATGCAAACTCAGTCACAGTAGCTATGTCAGGCATGACATTTAAAGGAACTGAGAATCCGTTACTTAATCACTGCAATACATTGCCAGGTACCAGATATGGTGAGCTTGCCCCATTGAATCGTATGGGGTTTATCACTGTTCCTCTTAAGTGGATTATATTACATGAGAAATCACCTGATGATGACTCCAAAGGAATATTTAAGTTCAGCAGCTTTGGGTAGTATGCTATAACAGTAGTATCTGTAAATTCAATCTGAATACTGTTCTTTAAGGAAATACAACATTGCCAGAATTACTTTCATACAAAACTAGTTTGAAGTCCCTTTTAGCCACATTTGTCTCTTTGAAAATAGCTTTCCATGTATCGTTTGTACCATGTTGACAGGAAGTCAAATGTAGCCCTGGTGCAAGTTACACCCGGATTGTACATGGCCCGGAAACTGCAAAAATATCTTCCTTTTACAGTGTTTCAAATTAGGGATTTACTGAATTATTTTAACTATTAGGCTGATTATCATTTGGTTTTAGAAAATGACCATGAGCTACATTGAAATCTCTTCAGTAAATGTTGGAGTTAACAAATTTGTGCACAGGTTTTTTTTGCCCATTTAATTTTAACACAAATTTGCCTAGTTCTGCAAATATTTCTTGTCGTGAAAATGTTCAATAAATGCAGCTTTTTTAAAAACTTGGTTTTGTTTACATTTGTGTTAGTGGCATCTCCTTTCCTTTCCTTTTTCTGTCTGCCCTCAGTCAAAGGGTTAGCAAATCCAATCTCATGAGTGTTCCAGGATATTCATTTAGCTGTTGGTGGGAAAATGTTGACAGCTGAGAGGTTAAATGCTCAGGAGGTGTTAGTGTGGGTACCCAGATAACATGTGCACAGTAGGCTGAAATTCCTTAAGCTTAAAGACCTTACTGTAATGCTAATATAAACGCTCACTTGTTCTGTTTATAAGGAAAGCAATAACATGAAAAGAAGAGCTGGTATGTGGCTGAATAGGAAGCAGATGGAGAGACTTTTTTTAAACAGCTGTGACTCAGATTCTGGTTGATATGGGTACTTTCCCCCTCCCTCTCCATGCATACAAAGCCCATGAAGTTTCCATGACAATGTTCTCTTGCCAAACGTTACAACTATTAAGTATAATTTTTTTTTGTGTCGGCTATCATAAGTCAGTATACATTTCCAGCTTTATTGAAGTCTAGTACTACAGAAACAATAATTCTGGCTAATTGAGGTTTAGTTTTTACATTACTATGGAATAAAAAAAACTGCAAACCATCAGTCTTTAGGTACAAATAGGACTATATGAATTGAAAGGAATTGTATTTGAAACCATCTCATAATTGGTATTGAAATTCCTAGTTTTAAATGGTCAGGAGATTCTGTTCTGATTTGGACAACATTTCATTTGCCATAATTTCCTCTTCCAGTACCAAAATCTCCACTAACTCTGACTTTTGGATTCATGGCCATTGGAAATATGTTTCTTACCTTTTTCACCATCCCTCATTCACTAGCTAAAATCTCCTTTCCCTATTTCTCTTTAACTCTATGCAAACAAAGGATTCACACTTATCAACGTTAACTTCATCAACGACTTAGATATTGGCATAGAAAGTACGCTTATTAAGTTTGCGGAGGGATTGCAACTGCTTTGGAGGACAGGGTCAATTCAAAATGATCTGGACAAATTGGAGAAATGGGCTGAGGTAAACAGGATGAAGTTTAACAAAGACAAATGCAAAGTGCTCCACTTAAGAAGAAAAAATCAGTTTCACACATACAGAATGGGAAGAGACTGTCTCGGAAGGAGTACGGCAGAAAGGGATCTAAGGGTTATAGTGGACCACAAGCTAAATATGAGTCAACAGTGTGATGCTGTTGCAAAAAAAGCAAACATGATTCTGGGATGCATTAACAGGTGTGTTGTGAGCAAGACACGAGAAGTCATTCTTCCGCTCTACTTTGCTCTGGTTAGGCCTCAGCTGGAGTATTGTGTCCAGTTCTGGGCACCGCATTTCAAGAAAGATGTGGAGAAATTGGAGATGGTCCAGAGAAGAGCAACAAGAATGATTAAAGGTCTTGAGAACATGACCTATGAAGGAAGGCTGAAAGAACTGGGTTTGTTTAGTTTGGAAAAGAGAAGACTGAGAGGGGACATGATAGCAGTTTTCAGGGATCTAAAAGGGTGTCATAAGGAGGAGGGAGAAAACTTGTTCACCTTCTAAGGATAGAACAAGAAGCAATGGGCTTAAACTGCAGCAAGGGAGGTCTAGGTTGGACATTAGGAAAAAGTTCCTAACTGTCAGGGTGGTTAAACACTGGAATAAATTGCCTAGGGAGGTTGTGGAATCTCCATCTCTGGAAATATTTAAGAGTAGGTTAGATAAATGTCCATCAGGGATGGTCTAGACAGTATTTGGTCCTGCCATGCGGGCAGGGGACTGGACTCGATGACCTCTCGAGGTCCCTTCCAGTCCTTGAATCTATGAATCAATTTAATCCTTCAAGTATCAGGGGGTAGCCGTGTTAGTCTGTATCTACAAAAACAACAAAGAGTCTGGTGGCACCTTAAAGACTAACAGATTTATTTGGGCATAAGCTTTCGTGAGTAAAAACCTCACTTCTTCGGATGCATAGAGTGAAAGCTTTCACTCTATGCATCCGAAGAAGTGAGGTTTTTACTCACGAAAGCTTATGCCCAAATAAATCTGTTAGCCTTTAAGGTGCCACCAGACTCTTTGTTGTTTTAATCCTTCAAGTTGATGTAGTTCCTAGAAAAAAGGATCTGAAAGAAATAAAACTTTAATCATGTGCCTCTCTTTAAAAGTCGTATCAAACTTCAATTGATATTGCTTCCCTGTGCACGAATACAAAGAGTAATATACATTTCTAAATCAGACTCTAACCCAAAACAGAATTTTTGTACACCTTTTTTTTCACCTGTGTTCAAAATGGAAATGCTGATGCAACCATATCAGTGGTTGTGCTACCAACGTTGGGGGCTAGGCTAGTCAGTGATGGCAGTGGGGTTATTTAGTCAAGGGGTACTCAGTTAAAGCACGCTTAATAAGGAGCTGATTTTAATAAATTATTCTAAAATCCACATGCATGGATAGTGAGATTCTTATAAATATTTGTATGTCACAGGAGGAGTAGGGGTAGGGGAATACTACTTGGGTGTAAACTTGGGGTCATTTAGTCAAGGAATTCCTCCGATATAGGACCCCCTCCCAACAAGGAGCCCATAGTCAAATTGCTTTAAAAAACATGCATGGCTAGATTATCTTGAAAATGGGTATTCCATAATAGACTCATAGACTCTAAGGTCAGAAGGGACCATTATGATCATCTAGTCTGACCTCCCACATGATGCGGGCCACAAAAGCTGACCCACCCACTAGGGGCGAAGGCTCTAGGGGAAGAGAACCCAGGGATGACTGGATTCGTTCATATCTCTTCAGTTCTCCCACGATCCGGAAGGTTTTGCAGAACCCCTTCCCTCTAATCCTCAAAGTGGAATACAGCATCTGGGGCTCCACTCCACTCCCCCTTGCTGTATCTATTTGGTAGATGTGCTCCTCAGAGCCTGTTGGTTTCCACTTGGCCCCTGGAGCAGTACGGGAGTCATGGAGGCACCAGAAAGAGGGCAGAGTTGGTAGCTGAGTAGCAGTGATGTGTTCCTTTAGCCCCGTACCCAAAGGTACGTGCCAGTTGTACCTCCTGCGCTACCACCATTTCATCAAAAAAAGGAAATTCACTACCTCAGAACTCAGCATTAAAGTTAAGGTTGACCGGCACTGCCTTGTACCTCTCCAGAAGGTATACGTCAGCCCCACCTCACAACCTGAATTCTTCCCTCTGAGTGATGTCCCATCTTGTCCTGATAGACAACACAGCACTCTGCCCTTCCAGATAATATAGAGCACTGCAGGATGCAGCACATGGTATAATAGGAACAGGGGTGCAAGTAAAATCCATGTCTTACCAGTATGGGGAGGTGGGCACGAGCTGGGGAGGGGCACGTGATCCTCCATGTGACTCCTCACCGCCCAGCCTGGGGCCCCCACGTTCTTCCCGTCGCCATCCCACAGCCATCCCATGTTACCCGGGGCGGGGAGCTCTGTCCTCCACCTATGTCCTGCTATGCTAGAGACAGAGCTGCATGGGGGGGGGATGGGAGTGTCAAGGCTGGAGGCCGGCGGTACAGCCACCGGAGGAGCTGCTAGCATTCTGCTCCTTTCCCCGCTGCCCCTCCCAGCCCCGCCCCCTGCCCTTCCGGGCACAGAGCTATGTCTCCGTCCGTCCTTGTACTACAGCAGCGGCCCTGCCAGAGACAGGGCTGGGGGAGGCGAGGCTGGGGGCGGTACAGCCGCCAGAGCAACTGCCGGCATTCTGCTGCTGTCTTTCCGGTATGCCGTACCGGCTATAAATAGCTTGCTGGTACAGTGTACCAGAGCGTACCGGCCTACTTGCACAGCTGAGTAGGAAAAACCTTTCAAACTGTGTCCTCACTAAAGCAAACGTCGTATTTAGGGCAGGCTCCATGAACACTGTATGGTATGTTTACACTGTAACCAAGAGCAAGCGTTGCAGCCTGGATAGGTAAACTTGTGCTTGCCTGGCTCAATCTAGCATGCTAAAAATAGCTATGTAGATGTTGTGGCTCAGAGTCTCAAGCCCACCCAGCCACATAAGCTTCAGTGCCCAAGCTGTAATGTCTACACAGCTATTGTTAGTTTGCTAGTGTGAGCCCTAACACAAGTCTGTCTGCTCAGGTTGGGAAGCTTGCTTCCAGCTGCAGTGTAGACATACACCGAGCCTGTGCTCAACCACTTCACCTACTTTTCACAAACCAGAGTTGCCCGATGTTAGCACCTCTTGTCCTAAGGATTCCCTCTGGAACAGCACGTGCCCTTGCCTCTGAGCTATAGTGCACTAACTGCCGCAAATCTCCATGGCAAACAGGCTGCTGTGTTCTACTTGCACAACCGACGAATTTCCCCACAGAAATGAACCGTCTATGATCTCTTTGGGGGCAGATGCACCTTTCTTCATGTTTCTGCATGCACTGTGGCAACCTGCTGCAAGTAATCCCTGCACCAGTCAATACAGCTGTCCCAAACACAATGTAGGACTAGGGCAGTTGGAGTGCATGCAGACAAATGAGAGAATACAATTGTGGGACCCACCACAGCACGTAAAATGGCACATTACTTAATTACTCCTGATGTCTGTTTATTGTAGGGCAGCCCTGGCAGAAACAAACTTACCCTACACCCCTCTCCCCCCAAGTAACTCTTGCCAGCTCCCAGGGGCAGAATTAAGGTTGCAGGGCTCATGTGCACCTCTAAGGCTTGGTCTACACTAAACCCCCAAATCGAACTAAGGTACGCAACTTCAGCTACGTGAATAACGTAGCTGAAGTTCGAAGTACCTTAGTTCGAACTTACCTCGGTCCACACGCGGCAGGCAGGCTCCCCCGTCGACTCCGCGGTACTCCTCTCGCCGAGCTGGAGTACCGCAGTAGACGGCGAGCACTTCCGGGTTCGACTTATCGCGTCCAGACAAGACGCGATAAGTCGAACCCAGAAGTTCGATTGCCAGCCGCCGAACTAGCGGCTGGGTATAGACGTACCCTAAGTCTCTCTATTTCCTGGTTTTCAGAGGTTTAACTATAGGTGTGGTTGATGTTCCAGGAGGTGTTGAGGTGCTGCATTAATGAAGTTTTTGGGTAATGAATTAAATCAGATGCCAACTTTTGCAATTTTATCACAGATCTTGTGATATTTAGTGTGTTTTCTCAAAACGCCAGCTCCTGGAGCAGTACACTTACATCACAATCTCAACTGTGTTTATTTTTTTTTAAATGAAATAAACTATCCTTCGTGGTTGTGGTGGAAAGCTTGAAAGCACAAACGGTAAAGACTCAAAAAAAGGGGGGGCAAATAAAACTAACGAAATTGAAGTACTTTAAAATAACAAGATTTAAAACAGTCTCATGACTTTCTGTAGGGTCTTTTGGAAGGCTTTGGGATTTGGCAATACTGTGACATGATTGTAGGAGTAATTTGGGATTGTGTAACTTTTTATTTAATTGTGATGTTAGAACTTTTCATAATCTGGCAGTGGCAGATTGCCACCTGACCATCTTACTTGATTTTTTTCCCGTCTTTCCTCCATCCCCACTGTTTGTCTTTTGTTTCTGATTGCAAGTTGTTAGAAAGGTAGGGGCTGTACCTTTCTGTGCTTATACAATGCCCGATGCACTGGGTGCTACTAGAAACAAATGACAGATTTTTAATTCTTTGACTTTACAGTTTTACTTTAGTGGCCAATTGCTTTCTAAGGCAAGTAATAAAAATGCATATGAAATTTCTTTGAACTGGAGCAACTGCCTGTGCTGTATTCCCTGTGGAAAGTATGTCTTCTTGTACACTTTGAACAATTTCTTAGCATTTTGAAAAGCAGTTATGCAATACCAGGAAATACACTGCTAAATTCATATTATTTAAACCCAGTTTTTCAATGGAAGGGGGAGAAAAACCCTGCTGACATAACAGATTGGAAAAGGTGCATCCATTGCTAGATACATTTCTTCAAACGTGATTTTCATTTTTCAAATCCTAAGAAAATGACCACCTCTGGCACTATTAATGAATTTTTCTAAAGCGTAGGTTATGAGGAGTTAACCTACAAGTCATTTCAGGTAAACCAGCTTCTAAAGTAGCTAGTATATGGGTTTAAAATAAGGCATCTACAGCTTAGGTCACCTAGTAAATTGCTAACGGGAATCAAATGAGAGTCCTGGAGTTAAAGCCGTAATGCATTAGTGAGCGTGTGGTATAGGATTCATTGGAATATGGTGACATTTATGAAGGGCCTAATATTACAGCTCATACATCAAAAAGATTTGTTTTTCTGGTTGCATTAGACTGCTTACTGACTAGTGAGGGCTGGACTCTAATCTAATGGCTGGAGAAATGGAGATAAAAATAACTTATAGGCATGTCCTGGCCTAGTGTTTTTTTTGTTTTTTTTTTTTTTGTTTTTTTCTTCAGAGAAAGTATTGGTCCAGGTCAGTCTAATAACGATTAGACATGTTAAGGGAGCCAAAATTCTAATTAGATTTATGCAATCTATATGCCACATAATTAATACCTGTAAAGATCCATAGAATGTTACAGAAGTAGAAAACATTATTTACATTGACAGCAATAGAATGGTATGCTGCAAAAAAAAAAAAAAAAAAAAATCAGACTAGTTTAATGGTGTAGGCTAAAAGTTCACTTGATTTGCTCTTTCAGTTATAGACAGCACTATATAAAGTGCCCATTAGCTCTGAGACAGATAGGACTTGTGTTTCCAGAATTGGTTCCAGGGTTGGTAATTAATCTTTCCAACCCCATTAATGTTTGTCATGTGTTTATATACTAAATTTGTCTTAATGTTTGTAAATGTGGTTATGTATATTAAGCTTTGCTGCTTTCTGTGTTTAAAAATTGTATGATTTGTATTAAATATGCTGGTTTTACTATGTTATTTCTACTACAGTAACACCCACAGACCATAGTCAGGGCTCAGGACCCTATTGTGCTAAGTGTTATATGTACAAAACATAAAAGATTGTCCCTGCCTGATACAGTTTACAATCTAAGGCCCAATCCTGCAGTTTTTGATATGCTGGCAGACTGATGACTTGTATAGAGCCCCATTGACTTCAGTGGCAAGATGGGACCTAAATAGATAACAGGTGACTACAACAAATGGTGAGACAGTTATGATCAATGTAAAGTTATAAATGCACGGAACTCCTGTAATTTATTTATACATTATAGCAGTTATAATTATGTGGGATAGATTGCATAAATCTATGGAGGAATTAGCTTATCTGTGATCACTGTGCATGTATAAATTCATAATTTAAAATGGTCCAGTTTTTGTCCATTGAAGTTAAATTCATAAAACAAAACATCATAGCCTGAAATCTTGTAACCTCTTTAATGTTGTAAATTATATTCCATGAAACTGAAATATGGCTAAACATCTTCACCTGGAACAATGGGAAACATTTCTTCTTTCTTACAGTAGTGTGATTTTTTTTAAAGGTTTGTCATTCTGAAATGTTAGACTTTGCTGTTTCCTTGTTTTTTGTGGCTTTCTCAGGCCTTTAATGGTACTCCAAAAAGCTTTTTGTGATTCATTTAAGAAATGAACTCTATTGCTTTGGGATCAGTTAAAATGTCTCAGTGAAATAAAGTCCCTGAAAATTGTTTTATCTGAAGCAATAAAGAAAAGTATACCAAGCTGCTCAATTTAACTATCCCTTTCCATATAGGATACTTGTCATTTTGTAGATCAAGAGAAATATGAATAAATCACCAGTGTGATAGACTAGCTCTTTAAACATCGGTTGATATAATTAATTATGCATCATCTTGTAGTGCTGTGACAATGTTGAACTTGGGCATTTTTAACAGACTTAAATTTCCATTATATTGTTACACGTACTCTGTGCTGCAGAAATTCTATTTATATAGATGCATCTGCATGCTGAATAACTATTAATTTTGCAGACTATGCTGATCTCAATAACTTGAGCCAAACTGTTATGTCTTTAAAAACTAGAATTCATCTGGAATGAGTTAATGTTGACTGGTTATTTGTTTTGTTTTTGAAGATGTAATTATTAGATTCTAATGGTCTTGTGTCACTGATGATAGTATAGTTGGTATTTCACTTGCCTTAGTACCCCCTTCTGAAAATTAGAGAGAAATTAACTTCTTAGTACTTTGAGCTTTGATATATGAGGCTGAAAAGTGTTATGATTTTGGTTTGCATTGGATATTCTTTAGAAATTATTATGAACTTATATGCAGTTAATGTATTATCCCATTATCTGCTGGACTTGGTTTTTCATATTTTTTTTTATAATGGTTATGTTGTATATTCAATGTAATGCTATTCTGGCAAATTCAGAAAGCTTAAAAATCATTTTGTTTCAAATGAGTTACAACTTTATACATATATATAAAAACAGTGAATCATTGATGCTATTTAAGCTTTAGATAATTCTTGCTAAAAATGGAATAAAATCAATTTTTTAATAAAAAAAATAAGTCTAGTGTAAGTGTGGTGTCTACTTTTCTTTTTTGTTTTTGTGCAAAGGAAGACAGAGAGGGGTATATGGATGCCAGGGTTCTGAAGGGTAGTAATTTTAGGCTCATGATGAAATTTCAAAAACAAATCTGATAGATTGGGGAAGCTAAATTTCTCAAATATTAGTTACACTTGTAGTCCGAAAATACATAGGGAGCAAACAGATACAGTTCTTGAATCAGAAAAGCCATTGTAAGAACTAAGGGGTTTTGTTTGTGTGTCGACTTACTCAGCTTTGTAATAGAATGTTGTAGTACACTGTTCTTTTTCCTGATTAGTGTCAGGTGTTTATATAGTGAAATGAGTCAGATTATAATGTTTAATAGTAAGCTTATGTGCAATGGAAATATCTTTTTGTTCTCTTATTCAACAGGCCATCAGCTGTAAAGGTCAGCACAGTATCTCTTATACGTTATCCAGAAACCAGACAGTTGTAGTGGAGTATACACATGATAAAGATACAGATATGTTTCAGGTAAGACTCTGCTTATTAAAATACTACACTTGTTATGCAGCCTCTGCAAGCAATCCCACTTCTACTCTTTCTTAAGTGTTACCTTTGTGCTATAGAAGTCTAATGACCATATTTAGAGTTGCTCTTCCGATTGATCAGGCTATCTTTTTAACCAGAGCCAGTATCTGTTAAACATCCTTACCCTTTCACCACTGTTTATTTTCCATACGGATACCATAGCAGCTGTAAAAATGGCACATGCAATGTATTTGGGAGCATTAAGAAACACTAAGGCCCAGAATACAACTAGAGTTAGAGGGGTTAGAGTAGAAAGGGAGTAGTTGGTAGCAGGAGATGGGAGAAGGAAGGGAGAGGCAGGAGCAAAACGGGGGCAGAAGACGGTGGGGCAAGGAATAGGAACATGGGGGAGAGCCAGGGATGAGAACTATGCCTTAAAGGAGGCAGGGGTCCTATGGACAAAATATGTGATCTTGTAATTAAAGACTGCATCATAATGCGTATAAACGAGGACGCTGAATTGAGGAGGCACAGGCAGCCGTATTTCTGGCATTGCCTAACTTTTGAGGGCTTGACTTTGCAACAGTAACATTCTCTTAACGTAGGTTATTTTTCAATGTCATTTTTAGGGCTGTCGATTAATCGCCGTTAACTCGTGTGATTAACTCAAAAAAATTAATCGCAGATTTAATCGCACTGTTAAACAATAGAATGCCAATTGAAATTTATTAAATATTTTGGATGTTTTTCTACATTTTCAAATATATTGATTTCAGTTACAACACAGAATACAGAGTGTACACTGCTCACTTTATATTATTTTTATTACCAATATTTGCACTGTAAAAATGATAAACAAAAGAAATAGTATTTTTCAGTTCACCTCATGCAAGTACTGTAGTGCAATCTCTTTATCGTGAAAGTGCAACTTACAAATGTAGATTTTTTTTTTTTTTTGTTACATGGTTTTGTTTTTGAGTACAGTTATGTAAAACTTTAGAGCCTGCAAGTCCACTCTGTCCTACTTCTTGTTCAGCCAATCGCTAAGATAAACAAGTTTGTTTACATTTACGGGAGATAATGCTGCCCGCTTCTTATTTGCAATGCCACCTGAAAGTAAGAACAGATATTCGCATGGCACTTTAGTAGCCGGCATTGCAAGGTATTTACATGCCAGATCTGCTAAGCTTTCGTATGCCCCTTCATGCTTCAGACACCATTCCAGAGGATATTCTTCCATGCTCATTAAAAAAATGTGTTAATTAAATTTGTGACTGAACTTCTTGAGGCAGAATTGTATGTCTCCTACTCTGTGTCTTACCTGCATTCTGCCATATATTTCATGTTATAGCAGTCTCGGATGATGACCCAGCATGTTGTTCGTTTTAAGCACACTTTCACTGCAGATTTGACAAAACGCAAAGAAGGTACCAATGTGAAATTTCTAAAGATAGCTACAGCACTCGACCGAAGATTTAAACATCTGAAGTGCCTTCCAAAATCTGATCGGGACGGGGTTTGGAGCATGCTTTCAGAAGTCTTAAAAGAGCAACACTCCAATGCGGAAACTACAGAACCCGAACCTCCAAAAAAGAAAATCAACCTTCTGTTGGTGGCATCTGACTCAGATGATGAAAATGAACATGCATTGGTCTGCACTGCTTTGCATTGTTATCCGGCAGAACCCATCATCAGCATGGACGCATCAGCGGGCAGCATTATCTCCTGCAAATGTAAACAAACTTGTTTATCTGAGCGATTGGCTGAACAAGAAGTAGGAATGTGTGGACTTTGTTTTATTTTTGAATGCAGTTATTTTTTGTACATAATTCTATATTTGTAAGTTCAACTTTCATGATAAAGATTGCACTACAGTACTTGTATGAGTAGGGTTACCATATCTCATAAATAAAAAAAGAGGACCCTCCACGGGCCCGGGCCCCGCCCATTTTCCCACCCCTAGCCCCGCCCCAACTCCGCCCCTTCCCTAACTCCGCCCCCTCCTCCCTCCCACTCCCAGCCAGGGGGAAAGGGCTGCCCCAGCGCTACCGGCTTCAGGATTTGCCGGGCAGCCCCCAGACCCTGCGCCCCCAGCCGGCGCTTCCCCAGCGCAGCTGGAGCCCGGGAGGGGAAGCGCCTAGCCGGCATTTTCCCGGACATGTTCGGCTTTTTGTCAATTCCCCCCGGACGGGGGTTTGATTGCCGAAAAGCCGGACATGTCCGGGAAAAACCGGACATATGGTAACCCTATGCATGGCAGAAGCCTGTAACCAGAGCTCCCCACCAGCGTCCATGGAGCTGCACAAGCTCCGGGTCACTCGGGGATTCTGCACCAAGGGGCTAACTGTGAGCTGCACCCCAGCAAAGCCCTGGCTGGGCTGGGGAGGGGGTGTGCCCACCACCCCTGTGATAAGTGAGGGAGGGTCCCCAAAGCCCTGGTGAGCAGATCTTCCCTTCTCTTGCTCCGCTCTCGAGGAGCCGCCTGCCCAAAGCATTGCTCCAAAGCACTGGTTCTCAATCGATTTCCCATTGTGGGCAGCACATGCGGCTTTCTAGGGGTTCTATGGGCTGCAGCCACACAAGATACACGCTCCCTGTATGGCCCTGAGGATGGCACATGGGCTGCAGCCGGGTGCTGATTGGGCTGCAAGCCGCTGGCGGGCTGAGAATCACTGCTCTAAAGATCCACAGCGTGCTCGCTCCACGTGAGGCTGAGTTAGCTGCCCCTACAGCACCTGCCAGAAGAGGGCAGTCATGACCCGATTGCACCCTCCTGCCCCTTCTTCAACCACACAAACGTTGGGGTGGATTGGGAGTTGAACTGAGAGGCTAGGCAAGCTTCGCCCACAGCAATGCCATGCCCCTCGTGGCTGGCCTGCAGCACCCTGCCACACCAGCCTGATCCCCAGCCCTGCCATGCAGCACCTCCTGCTCTGCCAGCCCCCCCAACGCACCACACACCTGCTCTGCAGCACCCCGTGCTCCACCAGCCCGATCTCCTCTGGCCTGCGCTACACGGCCCCTGCTCTGCCAGCCCAGGACCCCCTCCCTAGTGCTGGCTCTCAGCTCCCACAGGATTTGAAGTGGCTGGTATGTGAAGCCCAGCACCTGACCTAGCCCATGGCATCCCTCAGTGGCACTAGCATGTTTGCATCAATCTCCTGTCTGCAGACAGACTCCCCCTCCCCCGTTACAGATTCCCCCCCCCCCCCCCCCCCCCCCCCCCCCGTGCCCCAGGCCGGGCTGAGCCACGGTGGGGTCCCTGTCCCTTTAAGAGCAGGGCTGGGCTGAGCCGAGCCCAGCCCGCGGGGGGTGGCTCCGCTCCCTGCTGCAGCCTAATGCCGGAGCCTGGGCTGAGAGCCAGGCTCGTGTCCTGCACCAGCTCCGGGAAGGGGCTTTTCTGCGGCTCCCCCAGTCCCCCCCGGGCCGCGCCGCCACACGGTAGGGGCGGGTTGCTTGAGGCAGGGCAGGACCCGGTGGGGCCGAGCGCTGAACAGGCCCGGCAGGGCGGTGCGGGGGCTGCTGGAGGGGGAAGCTGGGGAAGGGGTGGCATGGCCCAACCCCCTGGGGCTGCCTGCCCTGCGGAGGAGGCAGAGGGGCACAAGCCGCAGCAGGACCCCAGCCCCCCGGGGGAGGGGATCTGGGGCCAGCCCAGGGAGGCAGGAGCAGTCCCGGGGGTGCTGGGCGTGTGCAGGGCAGAGCCCCGGGAGAGCCCCAGCCCCGCGGCGGGCAGCGCTGCAGAGGAGGAGCCCGCGCTCCCCGGAGGGCGAGGGGAGCCCCAGGCAGGGGGAGCCGGGCCGCCTGCACCCACCGCTTGCGGCTGCTCCATGCTGCTCCCAGTACCACTTTCAGCCGGCGCGGCTGCCCTATCAGCGGCTTTTGGGTCTTTAAATAGCCGTCCGGGGGGAATCCCGGACATTTTTAGCTTTTGACAAATTCCCCCCGGACGGCTATTTAAAGACCCAAAAGCCGGACATGTCCGGGGAAACCCGGACGTATGGTAACCCTATGTATGAGGTGAATTTAAAAATACTATTTCTTTTGTTTTTACAGTGCAAATATTTATAGTAAAAAATATACAGTTAGCACTGTACACTTTGTATTCTGTGTTGTAATTGAAATCAACATATTTGAAAATGTGGAAAACATCCAAAAATACTTACATAAATAGTATTCTATTATTAACAGCGCGATTAATTACTTTTTTTAATCGCTTGACAGCCCTAGTAATTATATATAAAAAAAGGATTTCTGTACATAGGATCACTAGGCTGAGGAAAAAAACTTGCACAATCTTTTCTTGTCAAGGCCACACACGTTCATCTTAACAGTAATTAAATCATCCTACTTTGAGTTATTAAACGCCTTTGTTCAGTCTGTAGCACTTAAGTGTTCAGCACTTGGTTTTCTTTCTGTTGACACAATGAGGAGAGGAAACGGCCTAACTATCCAAATGTAAATACCCTCTGCTCCAATCATTTTCTATTCTTGCTCCATCTAAAGTTCTCCCAGGGGAATCTAGTGATGCATGAATTCTTATTACTTCCATTTAGTGATTAACGAGAAGTGTAGTTTTTGCTATAGTCTTGCTTTCTTAATGTACTTTCATGCCATAGCAAATAAACATTGCCCATTATGAATAAATTGAAACGGAAGAATGGGCTTTTCCACGAAAACTAATAAAACGGGAAAATATTACTGACATGTATTGTTCTGGGTTTTTGTCCACAGATCCAGCTATAGGTTACAGTGCAGTACAGTTTTTCCATTTTTATTTTCTCTCACTTTGGTGGATCTTTTTTTTTACAAACAAAATCAGGCCTTTCTTGACAGCTGGAGCTGGAATTTTCCCATTATCAATAATAATGCAGAAAAGGCAGAAATGTTCAATATTTCTGTTCTAAGTTTGGAAAAAAACAGATTTAGTCATATCATATACCACTCTTTCCATTGTACTAGGATCGCAGTGGGATGTTAGACCTTTTAAAATCAGCAGGTCAAAATAACTTACATCCAGGAGTCTTCAAAGATCCGGCTCAAGTGCTCATTGGACTGTTAATGTTGATTTTCAATGAAGAGTACATCCACACTAAAGGCAGTGTGTAGAGTGCAGACACTGTGCACCCAGCTAGCAAAGGTATAAATAGCAGTGTGGATGGTGAGACACAGCTTTTGAGCTTACACAGAGCGCTTGAACAAGCTTGTCTCTGTCAAACAAAAGTTGGTCAATAAAAGATATTCCCTCACCCACCTTGTCTCTCTAAAGGAGTGTAATACAGTTAATGCCATCAGTATAGATTTATGGAAAATAGATCCTGTCAAACGAACCTGGTATCTTTTTTTGATGAGATTACAAGTTTGGTTGATAAATATAATAGTGTTGACATAATATACTTAGTCTTCTGTGGGGCATTTGACTTGGTACCACACAACATTTTGATCAAAAAACTAGAGAGAAAAAATTAACCTGGAATTCATTAAATGGATTAAATGCTGGGTAACTGATCAGTCTCAAAATGTAATTGTAAATGGGGACTCATCATTAAGTAGGTGTGTTTTTATCACCTTCCGCGGGTGGTAATTGGTCCTGCTAGTTGGTGTTGGGGCAGGACATGAGGGTGAGGAAGTGAAGGGTATGGAGCATGAGCATGTACAGCTGTGTCCTAGGCACAGTTCGGAGGCAGGCCAGCTGCAGGTTACGCAGCCGACTCAGCTGGTGTGGAAGGTGCAGCTGGGGAGGCTCATGGGGCAGGGGCCCAATGTTGAGGTTCGGATCCATTGGAGAGGCAGCCCTCCTTTGGCTGAGGATTTGCCTCACAATGGCAATCTCGCAGAGCCTGCTGTCCCCTCTGTGACGGGTTCGGTCACAGAGATCCCCCTGGGACTGTCACCTGATGTGCTGAGACTTCCTCTGAGCCTGTTTTCTCTGCCAGTTTGGGCCTCCAGAACCCTGCCTTGTTGAACCAGACACGCCAGTCTGCTCCAACACAGACCCAGGGTCTGAACCACATGCCCCAAAGCTGCAGACTTAACTGAAAACAGCTTAAGTGCTCCTGTCTCCAGCACCCAGACACCCAACGGGATCCAAACCCCAAATAAATCCGTTTCTCTGTATAAAGCTTATACAGGGTAAACTCATAAATTGTCCACCCTCTATAATACTGATAGAGAGAGATGCACAGCTCTTTGCTCGCCCAGGTATTAATTACTTACTCTGGGTTAATTAATAAGCAAAAAGTGATTGCATTAAGTATAAAAAGTAGTATTTAAGTGGTTCCAAGTAATAACAGACAGAACAAAGTAAGTTACCAAACAAAACAAAACACGCAAGTCTAAGCCTAATACATTAAGAAACTGATTACAGATGAAATCTCACCCCCAGAGATGTTCCAATAAGCTTCTTTCATAGACTGGACTCCTTCCTAGTCTGGGTCCACCCCCGTAGTTACTGTCCTTTGTTCCAGTTTCTCTCAGGCATCTCTTGTGGGTGGAGAGGCCATCTCTTGAGCCAGCTAAAGACAAAATGGACAGGCTTCTAGGGCCTTTTATATTCTCTCTTGTGGGCAGAAACCCCTTTGTTCTTCTGTGCAAAGTCACAGCAACAAGATGGAGTTTGTAGCCATCTGGGCAAGTCACATGTCCATGAATTATTCTGCTTTTTGCAGGCCGACACCATTGTTTACATTTTAGTTTGAAGGTTCCTAGGAAAGCTCAGATATGGATTGGCGTCTCCCAAAGTCCATTGTCAGTTAAGTGTTTCTTTACTGGGCACTTACTGAGAATAGTCCTTTCTCAAGAAGCTGACCAGATGCTTCACTGAGGCTACTTAAAATCAAACACATTGAGATACAAGTACATATGCAATCTTCATAACTTAAAATACAAAAATGATGCACACATACTGACAGCATAATCATAACCAGCAAATTATAACCTTTCCATAGACACCCCACTTGACCTCCTCTGTATAAGATCTGGTGCAACCATAGGACCCTGGTTGCAACAATGATCTCTACGGTCTCAGTTCATGGCAATAATGTCACACGTACTATAAAGCAATGATGACCCTGAATGTATTTGAGTATGAAGGCTTTATTTTTCAGAGTAGAGCAATACTTCTGATATTCTGTTTAAAGTAATAGGGTCAAATTCTCTTCCATTGTCATTGAGTAAAATTCCATTAGTCAATGGGTCTTCGCTTGTTTACATCATCAGATAATTTGACCCACCATCTTCAAAGACAGGTTTCAGAGTAGCAGCTGCGTTAGTCTGTATCCGCAAAAAGAACAGGAGTACTTGTGGCACCTTAGAGACTAACAAATTTATTAGAGCATAAGCTTTCGTGGGCTACAGCCCACTTCATCGGATGCATGTAGTGGAAAATACAGTAGGAAGATATATACACACAGAGAACATGAAACAATGGGTGTTACCATACACACTATAAGGAGAGTGATCAGTTAAGGTGAGCTATTATCAGCTCCTACTGTATTTTCCACTACATGCATCTGATGAAGTGGGCTGTAGCCCACGAAAGCTTATGCTCAAATAAATGTGTTAGTCTCTAAGGTGACGCAAGTACTCCTGTTCTTTTTGCGGATACAGACTAACACGGCTGCTACTCTGAATTCAGCGTTCCAGTACAGCAGTGTTTGTAGCCCCCAGCATGTTTCATGTATGTGTCCCAAACTATATCCTATATCTCTCTAAATAAGAGCTCATAAAGTACTAAAACAAAATCGAAGCAACAATCTGCAAACTGATACTTAGTAGCATGACCTTCCAAAAGAAAGATACTGGGTGGGGGAACTAAATCTTTCAGAGAAATGGTAATGAAATCCAGAACCTTTCACCTCTAAATTGGTAGTTCAAATCTAGTGTAGATACAGACTCTGTCAAATGACTTAATGGTCAACTTATCTCCTAATGGATAATTGCCCATGTGGCCAAAATCACTACAGTTGGTACTGATTAACTTTTGGGGGGGGATAGTCTCAAAGGCAAAAGATTTGAATTGGCATGGAGACTGGATAGCTTTCTCTTGTAAAGGTAATTCTTGCCACATCCATAAGGACAGTATGCTGCTGTTTTAAATTATCATAGTCCTGTGTGAATTTAGTGCCTCTAGCAAATGCTGAATTTACTTTTTAAACGGTTGAGAGATTTTTTTAAATGGCTTTACTGCATTTAATATGTAGTATTATGTTACACAGAGGTAATTCTACATGTCTTGTTACAAAGAGAATGGAATATCAAAATATAAATTTAGTACAAATATATGTTTATCAATGCAAATGTGTTAATCTCAGGATTATTTTTATCCTGTGCCACTTTAAAAAAAAAAAAAAAAAAAAAAAAACTAAATATTTCCTCTTGTTTCAGAAATGTCTAAGCCCGATGGGCACAAGAAATAAAAGCTTCAAGCCTATAGATCTTAATGCTAGTGTCTAAAACAGTTGAGATTCCCTGTTGCCAGGTGATTTGATGTGGCTATGCAGAAAGCCAAGAGTTAACACTTGGACTGATGTCATGCTTTCAAAGCCAATAGGACCATTCTTCTGTTGTTGTTGTAACTACTTTAAAAGCTCTAATAGCAATCCAGAGTTAGAGGTTTAACAGCTGGAAGAAATATAGTGGGAAACACTTGTAGTAAGCAAACAACTTATATAGTTGTGTCTGATGTCCCTTTAAGTAGATCTACAAGTGTGTTACATTTTATAGCATTTGACTGATCTCTGCATCACTATGCAAAATCATAGACTAGAGTGTCTTGATGACTTCCAATATTCATGTGCCATTGATAAGAAAAGGCACAATCTAAGATCACTTCTGAGCCTTCAACATGTGCTAAAAGTTTGTTGGGAAATCTGTCAAAGCTACCATCGAATCAGGACAAAGTTTAACCTTTATATGCAGGTTACTGAAACTGTTGAGGTTTTTTCATATTAAAGCAAAATAAAGCTAATTAGCTTCGGCGTGACTGAGGTGACCCTCACATTGCTATGGTTTGAATTAAGGGGGAACAGATTCTAAATCTGTAACACTTTCTGAAGTCAGGCAGGAATTTGACCAATCTGTTGCTACTGTGCAACAATGGTACCTTTTAACAGGAATTCCATAGGGAGGTAAATACAAGTCCATTGGAAATAGGATTTCAAGGGAGGTACAGTTAATGGAGCATTCTATAATATTTTTTATTTGACTTTTTTTTTAAAGCAACATAAACTGTGACACATCCAACTTTGTGTACTTAATTTTTACTGTCTGTTTTGTGCATTCTATTAAAAATCTTACATTCTCTGAAAAGTTGAAGTGAATAGTTTTGGTTAGACTGATTAGTACTTTCATTATTTCTATGTGGTTTTGCTTTAGTAAATTTTCTAAATTCTAAAAGCAATCTGGAGCTAGGGCAGGGGAAATCCTCGCTTGCTTTTATATTAATATGTTAAAATGTCAGGTTCAGCATGTATTTGTGGGTTTGCTGCATAGTTTGATGTTCGAGAGTAAGCAGGGTTTTACAAATGGGATTGCTTTTTGTATCATTGCTACAGTTTCATTTGATAGGGTGAATATTAACAATGTCATATATTTGCTTAATTCTTGAAGAGCTTTTCTTCTCTATTTGTATAGACAGAGTGGATTTATAGGGGGGATGTTTTAGAGATTGGCTCTTTTTTACCCGCAGAGATGTTTATGCACATGATGAATCCATATGTGTTCCCATTGCTGGCCTTTGAAGTGCAAGTAAGCTACACAGATTGTATCCTCCTCACAAAACTTTTTAAAGATCTTCATTGAGAAGTTCTTAGCTTACATATAAATGAGGAGTAGTACTTGTGGCACCTTAGAGACTAACAAATTTATTTGAGCATAAGCTTTCGTGGGGTACAGCCCACTTCATCAGATGCATAGAATGGAACATATAGTAAGAATATATATATATACACACACACACACACACACACACACACACAGAACATGAAAAGGTGAAAGTTGCCATACCAACTCTTAAGAGGCTAATTAATTAAGACGAGCTATTATCAGCAGGAGAAAAAAATTTTTTGTAGTGATAATCAAGATGGCCCATTCCAGGCAATTGACAAGAAGGTGTGAGGATACTTAACATGGGGAAATAGATTCAGTTTGTGTAATGACCCAGCCACTCCCAGTCTCTATTCAAGCCCAAGTTAATGGTATCTAGTTTGCAAATTAATTCTAGTTCAGCAGTTTCTCATTGGAGTCTGTTTTTGAAGCTTCAGAAAAGCTTCGAATTAAACTAGAATTAATTAACTATATGTTACTATATGTTCCATTCTATGCATCTGATGAAGTGGCTGTAGCTCACAAAAGCTTATGCTCAAATAAATTTGTTAGTCTCTAAGGTGCCACAAGTACTCCTGTTCTTTTCGCGGATACAGACTAACACGGCTGCTACTCTGAAACCTGTCATATAAATGAGGGTTCTTGGAATTAAACTACATTGGCATACAAAATATTTATAATTTTATTTTGGTTAGCAGCAAGTCACAAGGCATCTGTTCAGAAGTACTTTAAATTCCTTTTTTTTTTTTTGTTTCTAACCTATAACTACCTGATTACTGTCCAGAGTGGTGTAACATTACTTGCATATAGAAGTACTAGTACCAGCTCAGTGTTGTGTCTGCACCTTTGTTCGATAGTCAGATCCCTTTGTCCATTTTATAATTTGCGATTCCAAATGCACAGTTGTTCCTTGTTTTAGAATTGTTTTATAGATGTGGGGGGAAAGTTTTAAATGCTTAGGACTCTTTGAGAAATTTGTTCCTTATCTCAGCTGCTTTATTTTTCTCAGAGTAAGTGCTTAATACAAAAAGTGTTATTTAAAATGTCTTGCATAAGTACAGGGATAGGCAACATATGGCACGCGAGCTGATTTTCAGTGGCACTCACACTGCCCGTGTTCTGGCCACTGGTCCAGGGGGATCTGCATTTTAATTTAATTTTAAATGAAGCTTCTTAAACATTTTAAAAACCTTATTTACTTTACATACAACAATAGTTTATTTATAGATTATAGACTTGTAGAAAGAGACCTTCTAAAAACGTTAAAATCAATTACTGGCATGCGAAACCTTAAATTAGAGTGAATAAATGAAGACTCGGCACACCACTTCTGAAAGGTTGCTGACCCCTGCTCTAGTACATCTGGCCAAATGAGTATCCTGTCCTGAGAATTTTATGTATAAGACTTACAAAATGCAATGATATCTAAAATATGAATTAGACTCTCATTTTCTGTGAAGATATATTTTTAAAACTGCTGTTTTGGTCTAAAAACATGTTTTAATTTCATGGCAGTTTTAAAATGACAGTCGTTCTTTAACTTTTTATTTATCTGAATGTAGGCGTATAGTATTTATTTGTAGAGAAGGGGGTATGAAATACAGCAGTAACCAACATTTTCACACTGCTAGCCAAAATCTCCCCTCCCCTTTTAAATAAAATTAATATGCTTCAGATTTGCCGGTACATACACAACCACAGCAGTTTTATCAAATGAAAAGCTCTCTTGCTATGAAAATGGTGAATTTTTGCCAAGGGCAAATATGTGAAAATATGACAGTCCAGAGCAGGAATTTGACCTTTCAGACAGGTGGTTGGCAGAGTGTGGATAATTGATGTGATCAAAATTAACTTTGTCAAAATGGTAGCATTGATGTTTCTGTGCGGTATATTTAGAGAGCTGTATATCAAGTGCATTTTGAATTTTTGCAGGTTGGGAGATCAACAGAAAGCCCTATAGACTTTGTAGTAACAGATACAATTTCTGGCAGTCAAAACAATGATGAAACTCAGATCACACAAAGCACCATATCCAGGTTTGCATGCAGGATTGTCTGCGATAGGAATGCACCGTATACAGCAAGGATTTTTGCAGCAGGATTTGACTCTTCTAAAAACATATTTCTTGGAGTAAGTACTATTGATCGCTATGTTATCTACAAGCAAAAATAGCCTCTATGCCATCTGACTGATCTTAAGCAAATTCTTGTGCCTTTTTTTTTTTTATTATTATTATAAATTGTGTATATTATCATTGACTTTGGTGCCTAGGTTTATTAAAACCTTGGTAATTCTATTATTTGAAAAATGTATGGGAACTTCAAATGTATTGCCACTCTGTGAACTCTTCACAGTGCCTTCTACCTATCTTTAATATCAGAGTCTAAATTAAGTGGCCTCTTTTTTTGTTGTTGAAAAGACTGGCAGCAGCTCTTCAGGGCGCAACATGAGTTCTGACGAGGCATTCACCATTAATTAGACTTACAGAGGGATTGTTTTGGCTATATGAGTGCTGGCTACCAAGGAAAGATATAACAGCCACCCAGTACAAGCCACAGTAAACACTGTCATTTATATAAACTATAGTGGTTAACAGCATCTTCATGATTTAAGTGTTAGCTGATATGTCTGTAAAGCCAACAGTGATTGCACAAGCATCTCATGTCTGACGTTTGGTTTATTGAGTTAGAAGTAACAATTTTCTGCAAAAGTTTAAATACTGGTTAAAAATGTGCAGCTAAATCTCTTGCTGCTTTGAAAATATCACCCACCAGCCTTAGAATTCACCAACAGTGTTCTTCACCCTTATAAACACTAACTGTGCTGGTGAAATACTCTTGAGGCTTTGAAAGTAAAAGGCTGCCTTCTTTCCCATTGTTGTGGTATTACATCTAGGAAAAAGCAGCAAAATGGAAAAATCCTGATGGGCACATGGATGGATTAACAACCAATGGCGTTCTGGTCATGCATCCAAAAGGAGGGTTTACCGAAGAGTCTAAACCTGGAGTGTGGCGGGAAATCTCTGTCTGTGGTGATGTATATACTCTACGAGAAACCAGATCTGCTCAACAAAGGGGGAAGCTAGTAAGTTGAAAGTGCACAGTTATTCAAAACCAAAGTACTACTAACATAGGAAATCCTCTTTTTTCTGGCACTGAGAACTGTGATAGTAGAGGTGTGGAGTACATGAAGTACAGTATTGTGTTTGAGCATTGTCACACCTAGCACTGGGGTAGGGGATCACTGAGAACACACACACAGACAGAGATAGAAGAGCCAGGGAGGGTCCCTTGTGGGAAATCTGAGCAGGTTACTGAGTCAGTCCTGAGAAGTGAGCTCTACTGCTCCTCCTCCAGCTGCCTAAAGGCCCCCAAGAGGCCTGGCTGTTGTTTGATCTACTAGCAGGGAGAGGGAAAGAGAGCAGGGTCCCCATTCTACCACCAGGCCTTTGAGGGGAAGGGTTTGCACATCTCAACATCTATTCTGGTTTTTTTGCTACAGTGCTCTCCTTTCCAGCTCCTCATCTGTCTCTTCCTTCCTTTTTTCGAAGGAGGAGTCAGATGTAACTATTCAGCCATCAAGCTGTTAGACTCTGAGGATTGGGGCAAGTGTAGGTAATAATTTTCCAGCCCCCACTCATCCATTTTCAACCTCACGTTTTTTCTTACTGGGCGACCCATTCTTCCCCTCCTCCCCACTCTGTGGCCACACTCCTACTGCGTCTTCCAACTCTGGGGCTCAAGAGATTCTTTTTCTGCACCCTTTCCCTCCCCTCCCTCCTTTGCTGACTGTTATGGATATCTGGAGGAGACAACTGATGCTCCCTGTCTGGGTTGTTTAGGACTGCAGCTCTTAGAAGCAGGAGTCCTACCCTTCTGAGTAGGCACTTGTTGTTCCTCCAGGTATTCCTACCTCTTGCAACGACGCATTGACTTATTAATTCTAGTTTGGTTGTAACTGATATAAAAAGGGAGAGCACCATATCCTGGGCTGTGGGTGCCTTTGCTATGTTCAAAAATACAATGACAGAATAGAATTGTACACTGTTAGCAAAACACCTTTAGTGCTGCTGAAGAAAAGTGGTTCTAGAATAAGTAAGTCTCCTCTTCCACAGATAAAACAACTTGCCTTCTTATTGTAAATAAAATTACATGGCATACTAGTTAGTACTGCTGTGAGCAATATTCGTTGAGTGAATTCATAAAAATGAATCCACCAAGTTTGCAATGTGTTCAGTCCATGATACCAAGAGACCTTTCCCTTTTCTGTTTGTAAAGAATTCTCTGACTCCTCATTTGATGAGTTTCTGTTCTGATCACTGAACTTCGTACCTGGAGCACTTGCTGTAAATTACCTTTTATCAATAGATTATTGTATCGTTATCTAGGGTTTTTATAGGAATGATTTACTGTTCTTAATCCACAAATTTGGGCTAAATTAATATATCAAGTGTGATCACTCCTCCTGCCAGCCACACTTATTGAAGTGCTCTGTTTAATATCCAGGATATTTATTTGATATGACAGTACTGGATGTTCCACCCCTTAACAATGTGTAAAGCTGATGCTGGTTAATTATACACTTCTCAGTCCTGAGAAGCAGTCTGTTTTCAGTTAATGTCACACACACATTTTAATGTGCATTCATCATTTCAAGGGTGGTACCAACAGCGCAAGTTGCCTATGTGTTTGTGACATTAAAACAAATTAGAGAAAGCTGCACCAAAGCTGCTGTTTTGTTTAGTATATTCTCTCAAAATGTTGCATAATCACCTGCTTTCATTCAGAAGAGAAAATGAGAAGTTTTAAACAGTAAATCTTATGCTGTGGTTTGTACACAATGCCTGTTTATACACTAAGAGCCTGATTTTTCAGAAGAGCGGAGTGCCTTCAGCTTCTATAGACTTCAATATGAGTAATAGGTGCTCCTCACTTCTAAAAATTGGGGACTAAGATTTAGCTGTCAGTTACTTTTATGCGCTAGTATAAAACTTACAAAAGTATTTGTGAATTTGGCTAGCATTGGTATCTGCAATATAAAATGTCACTTGCCCGCCCAAACAAAGGAAGCAAAATGCAACAGAAAGCTCTGAAGGAGTGATACAGCTGACTATCTGGTACACAACTCAGAATGAAGGAGTGGGAACTCTGTAAATCCTGTCAGAACTGTCTGTAAGTAAAACAGACAACCATAGAGAAAATCCATGCTAGAGAGAGACCCAGGGAAGATCCATACCAGAAGATGAGAAAGAAAGAGACATGGTAGGTAGGAGAGAGACCCCCACATCAAAGGGGTAGTGGGGGAGGGGAGGATAATTTCCGGAGAAGTTATTTGTAAACAGTCTGAGGATTTTACCAGAGGATTGTGGGAGTGAATGGTATATGTTGAGGAAGAGGAGTCATTCAAAGAATTAGCTAAGTTGTCTGTAAAAGCTCCATCTCAAATTTATGTCTGTGTTGTACCTCTAGGTAGAAAATGAGACCAACATCCTACAAGATGGCTCTCTCATTGACCTGTGTGGAGCCACTCTTCTGTGGAGAACAGCAGATGGTCTGTTTCACACACCGACTCAGAAACACATTGAAGCTTTGCGACAGGAGATAAATGCCGCTAGGCCACAGTGTCCTGTTGGGCTGAATACTTTAGCGTTTCCCAGCATTAACCGTAAAGATGTGGTAGAAGAGAAACAGCCTTGGGCTTACCTTAGCTGTGGTCACGTTCATGGCTATCACAACTGGGGACATCGCAGTGACACAGAAGCCAATGAGCGCGAGTGTCCTATGTGCAGAACCGTTGGTCCCTATGTGCCTCTTTGGCTTGGTTGCGAGGCAGGGTTTTATGTGGATGCTGGTCCGCCAACTTATGCTTTCACCCCTTGTGGACATGTGTGCTCTGAGAAATCTGCAAAATACTGGTCTCAAATCCCACTGCCTCATGGTACTCATGCATTTCATGCTTCTTGCCCTTTTTGTGCAGCACAGCTGACTGGGGAACACAACTGCGTCAAACTAATTTTTCAGGGTCCAATTGACTGATGCCATTTTACAAAGGATCACAATAACATTTTCTTTAACAATTTACTGTGAAGATTTTGCCACTAACTCTAGAGTTTACCTTTTTATAATACTGTTATTACTGGGGAGGTGGGGGGGGGTAAGGGGCCTGACGGGGGATGAAATGGGGATACATTGATACCTGGAACTTGACAGATATCAGTGGTGTTGCATGCTCATCAGCGGCATATTCATGAAGTCTTCTTGATCAAATTGTAGTATGTTTGTAATAATCTTTCTATTAGTACCCTCGATCACAAAAAAAGTCAATGATTTTTTTTTAATCTTGGATTTTTTAATGGAAATTTTTTTCTTCTAAACTTTGACAAGCCTTTAAAAACCTATTTTTTCAAATCTAGAAGGATCATACAGAATGTAATTTGTCTTTAATTTGCAATATAATTAACTTGAATAGTTTCTCAAAGAGTTAATATGGAATGTGTGGGCAAACATAGGTGAATGTTAACTAGACACAACTATCAATTTGGATCATACGTGAAAGGTTAGCTGCATAAATTGTAGCATATAAATGCTATTAAATTACCTGTTATGATATAATGCAGTTGGCCAAAAAGGCATCAAGGATTACTTGAAACTGGGGAATTCTTGTTTGCTTTGATTTCCTTTCAGTGTAGTGAATATCCAGTGTTCATGAAATACAGTATATGGTTGATTTTTTTTAACCTGCATTTTGTGAAATTGAATTACTTTTACACATGTAAAGTTGTTTATACCTTTTTAAAGAGAGAGTTTCTGTATATTTGTAGTCCTGCCTTTGCTTTCTTTCTGCTTAATGTGGCTTGCCGTTGCTGCTCACCTTGCATGCCTGGAACTACTGGGTTAATTAAGATGAAGCAACCTTTTAAGAATTGCATTAATGAAGGGGTAGCACTGCAGCAATAGAAAATAGGTTTAGGTGCTGTTATACAGAATTTATGCACATAAACCTAAATCCAGCAAGGCATTCTAAGCACATGCTTAACTTTAAGCACATCATTAGCCCTTTTGACTTCAGTTGGGCTTAAGTGCTTGGCTGGATTGGGGCCATGCTGTCTTCTTTTGAAATCAAAAAGTGATTAAAAATAAGCTACTGGTTTTTTTAAGCTCACTTACATGATACTAGCCAAAATGCTAGGAAGAGAGCATCCTTCCATAATTTAACTGTAGTTTTTGTTTGACTTACTGCCATCTTTTCTTGCATTTTTGAGAAGTGCTGGAATCTATTTTTATTTAAAATGTTTGCAAATCAAACAGAATTCAAATGTAATCATTAAATACACACAATAGAGTAGATTGTTCATCTGCAGTAGATAATCTGAAATTCCTGATTTTTAAGAGAAGAAATAGGTGTTTACTAGGGAAATAATTAAATCAGGATTTCATGAGAGATCTACCATCCCACTCTGCCAGCTTCATTTGGTTGAGAATAATAATAATTCTTGATCCTTGCTCTCTGTAATCTAGGTATCTGAGGTATCATCTATCCAAGTTGAAAGACTTTGGGAGAAAATCAACAAAAGGTGAAACTGATTATTCAAAACTCAGTTCTGTTAAAGTGATTACCATATCACTTGAAATTTGCTATATTTGCGCCCTTTGTATAAATATATAATTTATATGATTTTAATATATTGTGTATATACTTGAATTGGCCTGTTCATATTTTGGTTGTCAAATTGTTTTATAGTTAACCTTATAAACATTTAAAATGTCCCTTGCCTATGGTGGTGGGACGTATTATTTTGTCTGCTGCTGTTTAATATAATTTTGCTGTGTAAAAAAGTTTGGCATTTTAATAATTTGAAAATAGCTTTACTTCTATTTTTAAACTTTATTTTCATTTTGCCGTAGTATTCATTCTGCAGTATTCCCTGTACAAATTCCAAATTGTACAGTTTGCTTGTCTGTCTCACTGGTTGGAAAGGGGATAAATCTTGTTAGTCTAGAACTATACACTTCTTCCTAGTGCCTTTTCAGTGAGATCCTTTTGTGATTCCATGTTCCAAGTCCTTCCACAAGGCAGCCTTGTGGTTAATGTTCTACCAAGAAGGACAGCCCAACCAGACAGAAAAAAAATACCGTTAGCCTTCATTTCTCTGCCATGGTTTGTGGCATAAACATAAGGGTGTAGCTGTCTCTTCCCTTCCCTAGCTGTCTTCAGTATAAATTCCTCAGGTTCCACTTGCATTCTGCAGCATTTGTTCTACTTAGCATATACCTCATCTGTGAGAAGCAGACTCCACCCTGTTCTGTTGAACTGTCCCTGTTAGCTAGAGAGCTTTTGTCATGAGAGAGGCCACAAAATCAAACTTTCAGGAAATGTACATTGTTGTCTCAAGGTCACAAGATTTAACGCTTGGCAGTAGAGATTAACAGTGGTAGTCAGAGCCCTAGATTTTGAGACCTTTTGCACTCACAGGACTACAATATGCTTCACATCCCTGAGAGAGTAACTGTTTTGGCAAGCAGCAAGTGTAGTCTCCCCATGAGAGTTAATGGACTGTAGTCATAAAAGTTCCCAGGCACCTCCATACCAAGCCTCTTTACGTTCCTCCTTCGCCATTATAATCTAGATATGGGAGCTGATGTCCCCCCACCTTGCCCAATCACATACACCTGTACAAAGTGGGTGTAAAATGCTACAGTTTTGCACACTCACCTTGCCATGGTGTAAATGACTCCTTAGGTGCAAGACTGTGGAGTTTCAGGCCTGTGATTTTCAGCTGCGGAGATATCACTTGAAAGACTATGTCCAAACTCTCTTATTCCCATCCGGCTTGGATTAGCACAAGAAATGCTGCAAGAAGGGAAATAGTGTCTTACCAGTGAAACCAACTTCTAGAAGTTCATTTGTATAAATCCAGGTACTCTCCCACTGACCAGTAGTTGGAATCAGAGGGAGTCTCTTTCTCTTCTCTCTCTCCCCTCCCCCCCCCCCATCCCCTTTCATTGCTTTGGAATTAAATTGGGGGGAAATCAGGTTTTCTGAATTAATGAAATTGTTCTGTATCTCTGATACATATATACAAAGGAATTTGCAGAAAATTCATCTTTAGACAGAAAACAAATATTCTTTTATTTAATGATTTAAATGACCATCCTGTCAGTGCTATTGCATATCCCTCAACAAAAGTCAGCAATAATAATAGTGTTCCATAAGTAATATTTTTACCAGTTACTCCATCAGTTTCATTTGAATGAGTCAAAGCTGTTTGAAGCACAACTCTACTTAAAGTATTTTTTTTTTTTTTTTTAGTCTCTGCTTCTCAGTTCTTATATGCTGCAGCTCTCACATTCTCCTTTTTTCAGGCAGTTTTTTGGAAGGAGGGCTAAAGTCTACACTGAAGACTCAGTATTAAGTTGTCTGTTCTTGAATTGTGGTCCAAATTAAGCAAAATCTTTTAGTACAGTAATTCATATTAATTATGCCTCCGTATTTAATTATGAAGTATGGTACCTTTGTGCCTCAGAGTAGCCTGGCATAGATAGTTAGAGAAGAAATTCTTTGGGACGTGGGTGGAAAGAAGGAGAAAGCCATTAACAAACGACTGGCTCTGTTAAGAGCAACAAACCAATTCTGACGCAAAACAGGACATAAACATGTTTATAGCCATTTTGATTTTCATGCATCTCTTGGTTGATTTTCCAAACTTGTTTAACTTATTACATAGTCAAAAATTGAAGAGAATCCTTTTTATAGACAGGTCCAACAAAGTTTTATCTTCACTTCATTAAGAAAAAAACCTTGACACTCTTGTTGCTGCTTTATGGGTTGGGGGAGGGATTTTTTTGTACTCTTTATTTCTGACTCTGGAATTTGAGAATCCTGTTTAGAATATGGCCAGAAAGCGGGGGGGGAGGAGGGGGGAAGAGGAGAGTGGGATGCTGCCTAATCTTCCTATTTAAATAACTCAGTATTTTTGAGAGACTACATAGTGTCTTTATATAATTATTTTATATATTTACACACACAAACATACTAAAATGGCCAAGCCATGACTATTGGTTTGAGCTTTGATAGCTCTCTGTTTGGGGCTGCTGCAGTAGCAAAGTTACTTCCGTGCCCACAATTTTTTAAAGGCTTAAGCAAACTACGGGAAATGGAACTTCTTCAAAATAGAGCCCTACAAGAGAAATCCACTTTTATCTCCGATGTTGATAAGCCTTGACATTAAATTCTAGTGCAGAAGGCCAGCCAAAAAGAATTCATCATCTGGCCATCATCATTGCTAATGGAAGGCACTGAGATGCATTCCAGCTTGGTAACAAAGCTGTCTCTGATACAGAACTGCTTTGCCACGTCTCCGACTTATATTAAAGGTGAGAGCTGCAAATGGCAATTTAAAACAAGATTTGTGCCCCTTTTTGATTCTCTCTGATGGTTACAAAAGCTTGAGAGGATTTACTCGATATGAGCAATGTCAAGTCTTGTCTTCCCCAATTTTGTGGATGACTCTGATGCCAGGTGGGAGCTCTCACCCATTAATTGAAGTACAGAAGTGTTGAACCTAAAACACTTAAGGGAAAGAAAGTTGTCTTTAAGCACTTGAGTTTGAGATATTAAAAAAGCCAAATAGTTTGAAATATTCTGGCTAAAGTCTCTTCCTCTGTCTGATGCTCAGTTTACAGCTTTTTGTGGTATTTTAATTCCTCTTGTTCTCCATCCATATAATTATAGGGTAGACAGTGCAAGAAAACCAGTGTGTTTTGTGGAGGGGTGGTGTTTTAAAAAACAAACCCTTTCAGGATTGCTTGATCACAAAGAAGCAAAGAGGGGCACGGACTTCTCTCTCTTGGCAATTCGTTAATTCCCGTTTATAATGGTTTGCATTGTAAGTAGTCCCCAAAGCTGGTACTAGGAAAAGTGAAGGGTAACCCTATTCATTCAGGATCAATTTCTGACTTCCTTACACAAACAAAACTTGTACCCAGATTCTGTGGTCCTTATGCAAGCAAATTCGCATTGACTTCAGCATGAGTTTTGTTCTTGAAAAGACCACAGTATCTGGCCTTTTGTTCCTATAGATGGGGGCTGGGGTATGTAATATTACTTTCAGCGCTAGTTAAACATGCCATCTTTGTTTTTGCTAGCAGCAGAGCAAAAGTATAAATTGCTGGGACAACAAACAGAAGTTACTTTGAAGAAAGCAGTAGCTCTCAAATCACTTTATTTTTAATGAGGCATATTTATACTTTCCAGATGGGCAGTTAACCTTCACCACGTACCTTGTGTTCCTTTGCATCATGGGTAACGGATGGATAAAGATGTGCATTGTGTTTCACTTTCATCAGACACATTGCTAAATAGGTATCCTTACACGGGCTCTTGGCTTGTAACACAGCTGTAGGAAAAGTCTCATTTGAACAGCAAGCCCAGTATCAAGGGGAAGTGGCTATGTTTACCTTATACTGTGTTACCAGTTGTTAAATTTTCAGGATATATTTGTAAACCAATCTTTTATATGCCATGTGCAATGGATTCAAAAATTATTTCTTCACTGTTGTACCTGTGGAAGTACAAGCCATTTTACAGGAAAAACTTCAAAAATATTAAAATGTTATCTCAATATTGACTTTGAGTCCTTTAATTATTTTTTTCCTCCAGGTTGTCAATGGAATGTAACTTTCAGTTCCAAAAAAAGTTACTAAAGTCAACATAAGAAATCCAAACTCCCTGGCTGAGAACTTCTGTGCAGACAAGTTTAATAGGGTGTATTCAGTGTGAATGCTCTAAAATTTCAGTTAATCTACTTTTTGTCCCTTGTTTAAATTGAACTTTTCTTGTGCTTTCAATGCCAGCTGCCTTCTTGTGGTGTTAACATCATTGCTAAATAAAAGCAATTTCCAGGAATAATATGCTTTGTGACTTTTAAAATGAATTCCCTTCATGGCAATTTTGATATTTTGTTTGCATCTCTGTATTTGTCCCTTTTTTGTATGCACACACACAATACATAAGCTTCATTTTTTTAAAATGATCTAAGAATGCTTGTCTGTGTGTGTTTGTTTTTGTTTGAGGGGGAGTGAGGGTGTTAAAGACAATATTGGCACAAGCCTGGAAAGGGGAAACAAGAAAACCTGCAACTTTTTCTCAGCATGGCAGTATGACATTTTCTATCAGGCTTTTTTAATGGAGAATTATTTTAAATCATTTTCCAGGGAGTCTGATCCTCTAGGAAAACCAGAAGTTTGGATGATCTGTATATAAATGGCTCTATCTGTAACTTACGGCTAACACCAGTACACATGGGAAAATAGCTTTCTCAGTCTTCTGCCTTTAAACTAGTCATGTGTAGGTAGCTGTTTCATTTGTACTTTTCTCTTTCAAATGCTTCATTAAAAATCCACCCCTAGGCATCTTTCTTCTCCACAGCCATGCCTGATCTGTCCTGTGACTTGTTTCTTCTTCTTAAGCCCTGATCTTGCAGATATTTCTGCATGTGAGTAACCTTAAGTGCATGCATAGTCACATACTTGTGTGCTTAAAGTCTATAAGAATAGGAAGGATTGTGGCCTTCTAAAATTTGAGACATTTTTAGGCCAGGATTCAGGAAAGCACTTAAGCACATGCTTAGGTTTAGTCGTTCTCAGGATAACACATAAGTATATATTTAAAGATACATGTGTGTAAGTCTCATTGACTTCAGTGGAATTTAAACACCGGCCTAAAGTTAAGTACATGCTTAATTTCTGGTCAAAATAATGATACCTTTCCTGAATTGGGACCTCTATCTATCTATAAAGTGTCTTGAAAAATATAACTGTTTAACACACATGAAACATTAGCAACCCAAGCTGATCAGGCAGTAGCTCAATGTACCAATAGTAGCACTACTTGCCTTAAAATTGCAGACGGAAGGAATCCACTAGAGGTGAAAAATAGCTGTGCTGGGCCTGATTGATTAAGGAGTAGTGGTGGTGTCAGTCTGTTTACAATCCTGGTACTGGGTGAGGAGGAATTTTTTGGTGGTGGTTCTGTGCTGTGGGGGAGGAGGCGGGGAGAGGTGATGCTAGGAGCCAGGACTGAGGTGGGGAAGGAGAAAAGAAAACCTCTAGGGCAAATTAAAACTAACAGAAAACATCTGCTACTGCAGGCCTCTGAAGAGTTGCATGTGAATTGGATACTTAATTGTCGTGCAGATTCTGCTGTGCATTTTTAGGATCACACTGACGGCCTCTGATGGAAGCATACTTTGCCATGTGGGTAACGTTGAGGGGGGTGCAAATTATATGGATCTTAATTCAGATTCTGAGGCATTGTAGGGTTGTTTGATGTTTTTTATAGAACCGAAGAGGTACTGGTGCGGAGGTGAAGGCTTTATGCTCAAGTTTCATTTGGTATAAAACAAAGCACCACAGCTGTTGATTGCAGTATAGAGGAGACTGATGTGCTTAGATGCAGGAAGATGCATACCCTGTGTTGCTTACTGTTTCTAAACGGCTTCCAGTCAAGACTTAAAGTTTTGAGAGGGACTTTACAAAAAGTCACACTTCTTAAGAGAACACACTTTTTTCCAAAACTGAATATTTCAAAAAACCCTCCTGTTAATATCACACTTACACAAAGTTCCTTTCTGGCTAGAGATCACACATGAGTAATTTCAGATGGAAAAGGAGCTCGTTTGCAAAAGCAATGTGAATTGAATCTTGGCTGTATAATGGAAAGTGATTAAAAATACTGACCCGAAGAACAGCTCGGTGGAGCTCAGAAGCTTGTTTCACCAACGGAAGTTGGTCCAATAAAAGATATTACCTCATCCATCTTGCTACCTAACACATTTAGAGGGATAGAGACTGTTATTTTAGGCTTAGTGCTGGCCTGCCCAAATCCCAACGTGAGCAGTTATAGTCTTTCTGCTCCTTACATCCCCCATTTTGATTTGCAAATAGTATTCTTCACTTCCAGTCATAAACTGTCATTCCTGCCATCGAGTTAAATAGCTGTAGCATTTCACCTGGTAGGTGGCTGCATTTCAACAGCGATGAAATTATTATTCTCTGCACATAGTTTCTACAGTGCGTTGAGACCAACAGTTACTTGACGTCCCCTAAGGGTATCACTATGCTAATATAAGATGTTGCTTCCTCTCAAACTGAAATCCCACCATTGAACCCCTCTCTCCAGAGTTGAGTGGTGTTAAACCACAGCTCTCCCTGGTGCTCTGGTGGAAGGAAAACGGATTTGGCAGCTATAATTGCATTGCTTTTGTTGTTCTCAATCTCCACAGATCCGGTTCTCTCTTATTTATGTGCCCTTTGGGTCATGTTTTTGTGGCATTGTAATCTTGAAGAAGGCCGAAGTTCTTTATGAGGAGAGACTATCCCCTGCATGCAAAGTATTTTAGAGCAATGTTATGAAGAGGTTTCCACGGTAGACAAAAGTGTGACATGCGGCTCTAATCCTGCATTCCTCACCCATCCCAGATACCCCTGAGGGCTGGTCTATACTGGGGGGGGCGGGGGGGAATCGATCTAAGATACGCAAGTTCAGCTACGCTATTTGCGTACCTGAAGTCGAAGTATCTTAGTTCGACTTACCTGGCCGTGCTCACAGCGGCAAGTCGACCGCCGCGGCTACCCCGTCAACTCCACTTACTCCTGCCGAGGTGGAGTACGGGCGTCGATTCGGGGATCAATTTATTGCGTCTAGACGAGACGCAATAAATCAATCCCCGATAGATCAATTACTACCCACCGATCCAGCGGGTAGTGTAGACGGGGCCTGAGGTGAGGTCGAAGACGGGGAAGCAGACAGCAGAAGTAAGCCTAGTAAACAGGACTGCAGTGATGAGACGGGCTGTGCCAGTGTGACAGCTTTGTGGTACCCAGGTGTGATGTGTGTCATTGTCAAGCTGAGAATATGCATTTTGTACATGGGCGGGCAACCTGGACAACTCTTCAAGCTTCCAAAAAAGGTGAGTCACGCTAGCATTATGCAATAAGTGTGTGTTCCCATCTCCTTACTTTGGGATGGTGCAAATTCTGGCTTGCCCAGGTGCTCCTTTGACTAATGAGTGGCCTGGATACCAGTAGTAAGTGGGGTTGCTACTATGTACTGCTCAACATTGAGAGCAGATAATCTATAGAAGCACATTGCCCTTAGTTCATGGGGTGAAACTAAGGGCAACTCTTTCTTAGAGTAGCAGGAATGCAGCTGTTCAAACAGCTGGTGTCCCCCAGCCCTGCCCTCCAGCTGATCACGGATCACATCATTTGGTGTGAAATTGCCCTTTTGACAGTGGCACTTTTCTAGTTGTCTTTGCTTCACAGCATGAAATCCCCCAGTGGCTGTGAATCTACAGCCCTTTAAAGGGAAGGGGAGAAACTTCAAAAGTGGAGATGGGGTGAACAAATGTTGTTTGGGGCAGGAGCGGCACCTTCCTCTGGGGAAAACTGAGTGCAGACGCAGCCGAAGTGTGATGTAGACAGCAGCACGGTGCTGGTTGGAACCCAGAGGGGGGATGGGAAGTCACCTCTACAGCATGTTGCTATCTATTTTTACCATAGTCTTCCATGTCACGGGTATAGCACTGGGATCCCTCACTGTGGGAGAAGTGCCTGTAGACCGACCCAGATTATGCCCTCATTCCTCTGACAGCACATGCATCTTCCCTTCTTGCCCGCCTCCTCCCGTCATCCCCCTTTCCTCTGAAGCAAATGAGAGAGAATCTGCAACCTCCAGGCAAAAATTGCCCTCTAGAGACACGCAGCTGCCGCTGGGGTATATCTTGGCAGCTGTGTAAGAGTGAATGCTGTGTCGGATTGCAAGTCTTGGGGGGGGGGGATAGGTAGGATGCAGTTATCCACTGGGAATTTCTCTAGGGTGCCAGAGCTAAGTTATTCTTGCAACGAGATGGGGGCAGCGCCCACCTTTGTTCTAAAGGCAAGTTGTTTAAAGTGCCGCTTGTATTAGTCTCCACTCTTATCGTGGGACAGGAGCAGGCAGCTGGAAACCTGAGCATGTGGGCTGGCCGTGGCTGCCCTTTCACCAGAGCACTTGGCGCTGAAGGCCAAACCCAGGCCTCTGCTCCAGAGCTGTGAAGGTCCCTCGTGCCAATAAGAGCCTCTGTGCGAGGGGATGTGAAGAGCCTGTTGCAGAGTTTGGGCAGGGAGCGCAGCTCTGCTAACCGGGATTCCCTCATGTGCTGCTCCCCCTTAGCATCATCCGCCCACCGGGGTGGGACATGAGCAGCACAGAGATTACTTAAATCCTGAGGTTTAAGGGCTGCCGAGCAGCAGCCCAGCCAGGTGTGTGCAGTGTGGGGCAGTGGGAAGGGTTCAGGCTCTGAGACTGGAGAAGGATTTGGGCCAAATTGCAAAACTAAAGTTACAGATTCAGCTCAGCTGGCTGGACATAGCTACGAATAACATCTGCCACCTCTGAGCTAGCTCTGTAGCTCATGTCCCCCCCCCCCCCCCAGCCACACCCCTCCACTAAGCAGAAAGGGAAAGGATTAAATGGTGGGTTTTTTTCTTATGAGAGAGTCCAGAGGGTGGAGTGCTGGGCTGAGTTAATTGAATCCTTGGTAACGGCAAACTCAAATCTGCTGGTGCTTTGCGAGTGACTCCTATTTAATTGGAGCAAGGAGTCCTGTGGCACCTTATAGACTAACAGACGTAGAAGAGCATGAGCTGTCGTGGGTGAATACCCACTTCGTCGGATACTTGATACTATTTAATTCAATCTGCCAGGATCGCAACCTGCTTCTGAATCTCCTCTCTCTGACACGTACAGACCCGTGTTCTGTTCCCTGCTCCCCCACTGATCTGCGGTGTGATCCTGGGCAACTCACTCCTCTGTCCCATCCTAACCTTTGTCTGTCTTGTCTATTTGGGTTGTAAGCTCTTTGGAGCAGGCACTGTCTCTTATGGTACCTAGCACCCTAGGACCTTGATCTCCGTTGGAGCTCGCGGCCCCCAGTACGGAAAAGCGTAATAGTAAGCATGTGATGTAGCTCATGGCTTTGTATTGAAATGATACAGCCACCCTATGAGGTAAGCGCAATACAAGCCATAAAGCTAAATGAGAGAGAAGTCTGAAGGAAAGTGCCACAAGCATGAGAGGCAAGAGGACCTGAGTTCGAATCCTGCTCTGCTGCCGACCTAGCGTTAGGCAAGTACTTACCCTTTCTGTCTGTTTCCTCATCTGTGGAATGGGGATAATATTTACCTAGGGCTGGCAGAAACTTTCTGTTGAAACTGTGCGATGGAAAATCGGCTTTTCAACTAACACTTTCGCACCAATGTGGGCTTTCCACTTTTGGACAAACCCCCCCCCCCCAATTTTCACTGAAATGTTCTGAGGGGGAACCCATTTTCCAACTAGCTCTATATTAACACCTGTCTCTCCCTGGAATGTTTTGAGATGTATTAGTCAATGACCGTAGAACGTGGTGCTTGGATCATATGCAGTGCAAAGGGTTAAACTCCAGTGCCCCCTCGTTGTTCGGTAGTTTGTTTATTCCATATGCATGGTGATCTGGCTCTGATCGCTGCTTTGCTCTGCCAATTTTCACCAATGGCTAACAGGCTGGGCTGCAGGCTAGCGCTCTGTATGGCGACTTGGGTTTGATTGCTTACTCGTCAGGCCAGCAGAGACTGGGAGCCAACTATCTGAAAGGGGGTTCCAAAGAGGATGGAGCTAGACAGTTCTCAGTGGTGGCAGATGACAGAACAAGGAGCAATGGTCTCAAGTTGCAGTGGGGGACGTTTAGGTTGGATATTAGGAAAAACTTTTTCACTAAGAGGGTGGTGAAGCACTAGAATGGGTTACCTAGGAAGGTGGTGGAATCTCCTTCCTTAGAGGTTTTTAAGGTCAGGCTTGACAAAGCCCTGGCTGGGATGATTTAGTTGGTGTTGGCCCTGCTTTGAGCAGGGGGTTGGACTAGATGACCTCCTGAGGTCCCTTCCATCCCTGATATTCTATGATTCTATTCTATGATTCACTGTGGAAGGAAGCAGTGCTTGGTGCTGTCACTCGGTATCCTTTGACCAGGTTAGGAGCATCATTCCTGGTCTAGTGCTTCTTGGTTGAGGAAGATCATTGTAGAGTGGATAGGGGTTGTGCTGTCCATTGAAAGGGAAGTGGGAGGAAGGGCATTAGGATTAGTAGCAGCTGGGGTTTTCAGTACATGGATCTGAAGGGATCCAGGAGCCTCCAGAGGGCAAGAATTGCAAAATTTATGGGAATTGCCTTCTGCACTTGAAAAACGTCCTCCCACCCCCAGACAAGTGTAATCCAGATGTTCTCTCTCTGCTTTCATTCGGACTGTGCCTCTCTGCATGATCCATAGTCTGCATGGGCGGGGGGGGGGGGGCGGCAATCTCAGAGCAAGGTTGGAAATACCACATTTTCCAGACAAGTTGGCAGACCTGCTTCCTTTAATCTCCAGAAGGGTCCGATCCTGCGTCCAGGGAAGCCAGTGGCAAAACTCGCATCAAAAATGTTGGGTGCATGATTAGTCCTAGGAGAGAAATAAGCTTTATCTGCTCAAAAGCTCACCTGTGCACTTCTCCATCAAACATGCAGGCAGAGCAGAGTGTGACCAAGTATTAACTGAGGTAAAACAGTTGCTGCTGTTAGACTTCAGGATTCAGGAAGGTAACTAAGGCTATGGCTACGCTACGAGGCTTTTAGCGACACCCTTGAACGACAAAAGTTTTGCCGACGAAGCACCAGTGTAGACAAACCCTAAGAAAAATGTCCAGTGAGGGGTTCTCTTCATTTAACAAATTCCCGTGTGCAATGACTCTACCCCTTCTCATTAGCTGAAGGTCTCTGGTGTGTCCACCTCTAGCTGCCAAGAGACAGCACCTCCATATTACAGGGTTTGGAGCTCTAGAAATACTGTGTATGGATGGATCTCTATCTGGGTTTTTATATTGTGTCCCTCGCCATGGTATCTGAGTGAGTGGCATGGCTTTTATCTTCTTGTGTTCGCTTCAACTTTATATTTTATTACAAATATTGGCACTGTAAAAAAAA
Organism: Malaclemys terrapin pileata; assembly: GCF_027887155.1. NCBI lineage: Eukaryota > Metazoa > Chordata > Testudines > Emydidae > Malaclemys > Malaclemys terrapin. The sequence continues at coordinate 143,348,020 of NC_071508.1, read as the reverse complement.
AAAAAAAATCAATGAGAGTTAGGCAATTTCCCAATACAGCTTAGCTGACTTCAATGGAACTTGAGCATGGACATCAGTGCTTTGATGGATACAGGCCTAAGACTGTCATAACTTCTTAGTCCTCCATTGCATTTGAATGTACCCTCTTTATTTTGGTGTCTTGCCACTAGCTTTACAGATTCATGAACTGGCAAAAAGATGAAATCTTAAGGAGGACACTTGTCGTTGGAGAAAGCTGTTGAACTTAGGCAGATTGCAGAGGGTAAAACATCCAAGCTCTGCAGACAGGTTGTATTTGTGCTGCTTATACACTTGTACAGTGAAGAGCTGGTTGAAATTTTTGAACCACCATTTTTTTTCCCCCTGACAAAATACAGTTTCATGGAATTCAACATTTTTGTGGGGAAATGCCCAATTCTGATAAATTTCTGTGGGAAAATTCAAAACGTTTTTCTTTTGAATGAACATTTCTTGGTGACATTTTTGTTTTGACATTTCCAAAGCAAAAATGTTTGGAACTTCCCATTCAGTGAACGCTTTCGATATTTCAACATTTTTGTCCCAAGCTGGGAGAAAAATATCAGAATTTCTGTTTTCCAACCAACTGTAGAATTGTCAAAGGTTCAAGTAACGTGATTCCATGATAGCGTCATCAGTTTCAAAGAGCTTGAACTGAACTATGGAAATACAGCACTTGTCACCAGCAAATCACGCTGGGAATTTCTACTAAGGGCTCGTGTTATTGACAAAAGCTTAATGATGGCAAATGGAAACCAGCTAGGAACTAAATATAGATGTTGTGTATGCATTTGAATGCCTTTGTAAACCTAGAATATATAACATTCCAATTATTAAATGAAGAACACAAGTCATGAAACAGTTCAAGGGACAGATTTTCAGCTGGTGCACATCAGTGCAGCTTTATTGAATTCAATGCAATTACGCCAGCTCTCTTTAGCGTTAAGAAACAACTCCTATAATTCCGACAAAACTGCTGTGAAACACAGTGATATTTAAATGAGGAGAATGAGAAATTAGTGTTTTAATTATTATTTGTACTGCAGTAGCACCTCCAAGAGCATCAGTCATGGACCGGGATCCTATTGTGCTAAGTGCTGTCAGAGCCGTCCCTACGGAACGGCCAATTGGGGCGACTGCCCCAGGCCCCATGCTTTGGGGGGCCCCGCGCTTCCAAAGAGGGAGGTGGGGAGGGGGAGCGAGGAGGAGTCCCCCTACCAGCCCCTCCCCCCAGTGCCTCCTGCCCGCCAGCGGACCCCGCCAATCAGCGCCTCACCCTACCGCCGATCAGCAGTTTCGTCTGGAGGTGCTGGGGGGGAGGAGCGAGGGTGCAGTGCGCTTGCAGAACTGGGCGGGGAAGAGGCGGGGTCTTGGGGGAAGAGGTGGAGAGGGGGCGAGGCCTGGGCGGAGCCGGGGGGAGCACCCCCGGCAGATAAAAACTTGGGGCATATGTCCCAGGCCCCGCATCCCAACATATCAGGTCCGACGATGGCGCTGTGCATTTTGATGGATTTCTGGTAATCTTCCATAGCATGATACGAAGTCCTTGCCATCTATCCCTTAATCTGTTTGCTGCAACACGGTGTGCACATTTAACTGTAAGCATGGACCACAATTTCAGTTTTGCTTTTACGACAGTGGATCATTGGTTCATTCATGCAACAGAAAAAAAAACAACTCAAGTGAAAAACAAAGAAGCCGAAACTGATTCAAGTGAATGACCGCTACCGCATATATCATATATGTACTTGTGTGGTGGGGGTACAAGGTGGGCGCACAATCAAATAAGTTTTAGAACCACTGCTCTAAAGCAAACAAATTGAGCTGAAAATGAAGAGAATGGATTGATGCCATAGTCCTGGGCCAAGTGAGGCAATACTGGTCAATGCTTCTTCTACCACACTTCTCTGGTAGTCCCCAGTTCCTGTAGACTGTCCAGTGGCATTTAAACAACATTTTCTAGCCCTTGTGTTTGCAAAGATATTCTTCCAAACACAATGTGACATTGGGGTGTTCTCAAGTCTTCAGACACAGCTGCAGTTCTCAGAGGTGTGAATTGCCCCCATGAATCTCATTGGAGGGTTGAGATTTAAATACCGATCCTAGATTCTTGATGCTAGTGACCTCTCGCTGTTTCAAGTTTCATATCAATTTTATTAATCGGATTACGCAAAGCATTTAATACGCTACAAAGAGATCAAACAGAAATCAGCCAGAGATGATATAATTATTTTCATAGTAATTTTAATTTCAGAAGCCTCATCAAAGAACGACTGAAGCAGCAGCAGTTGGCTGGAATCCTTCTCAGTATTTTTCAAGATGTTCCAAAATGAATTTAAGAAACAAACTAAATGGGGGACAGCTTTTTAGAGCTGCTAAAAAGGTTGTTTCAGGGTTAACACAACTTTGACAGTCAGGGAATATGTTCTAGCTGTAGAGATGGATCTCAAGGCATGAAGAGAGCATTGTGATCATCCCAGGTAAACTTTTCCAATGCACCTAAGGCCTGGTCCACACTAACCCCCCACTTCGAACTAAGATACGCAACTTCAGCTACTTGAATAACGTAGCTGAAGTCGAAGTACCTTAGTTCGAACTTACCACGGGTCCAGACACGGCAGGCAGGCTCCCCCGTCGACTCCGCGTACTCCTCTCGCGGAGCAGGAGTACCGGCGTCGACGGCGAGCACTTCCGGGATCGATTTATCGTGTCTAGACAAGACGCGATAAATTGATCCCAGAAGATCGATTGCTTACCGCCGGACCTGGAGGTAAGTGTAGACCTACCCTAAGAGACTTCATTGCCTAAATCCCATTTTCAAAAATGCCCTAGGCTCAACAACTGCTGGTTGAGCTACAGTATATTTGCGAATTGTCTGGATCCGAGCTCCTCAAACATTTGCCATCCAAACTAGCTTCAGATAAAAAGTTATTTTTGACAAAAACTATTTTTTTTTCACAAAAAGTGTTTGCTTTCTGCAGGGGAAGAAAAGAGTTTTAGTTGAAAACTTTTCGCCTGGATACCAACAAATTTTGGCCATAAAATTGTAGCGTTTTAGGCGGAGAGGGGTTATTCATTTTTGTTTTTGATGAAACATCAAAATTTCTCTTGGAGAATTTTGGTTTTTCATCAGCAACATTTTACTCAGGGAAAAAACCCTTATTTTCTGCCCAGCTCTAGTCTATATGTTGAAACTACTGTAGTTGGGAAAATACCTCAGCAATAGTCCCATGAATACTCATTTGAATAAAAGCCTGAATTCTTTCACCGGGCTTGACTCTGATTTCAGTTCACTTCCATAGTCACGGAAGCCCGTTTTTAAGCCCCTGTAATGCAGTGCCCTGACTGGATTCTCAGGAGCTGAGCGGAAACATGTGACCTCTGCATTTACATCTGAAACTCTATTGCCTGAGCTAAAATACCCTGCTCTGTTAGCTCAAAGCCGGCAGCAGACTGGACCTTTGTGCGGCCCAGTTGCTACAGGGATAGAGCCCGCCCTGTGTATTCGAGATGGTGATGGAATGTGAAGTCTGAACTTGAGGTTCCTCCTAGACTCAGAGAGTTTAAGGCCAGAAGGGACCAGCAGATAATTTAGTGTCACCAGAAACCTGATTCGCAAAGTTACCATTTTCTATTCCTGGGATGGAGACAATGCCGCATGAGCTGGGTGTACAGCCCAAACCCACCCCCCTCGCTCACGGTTTTGGGTGTGAAAGGTTCACAAGGAATTGTTATAGAACCATCTACAGTGCAGGGACTGCGTGGAGAAATTACCTGGTGAATGATTTTAGTCAAAGCCAAACGGGAAAAGAGACGAAATGCATCAGAACGATGGTTTGCCACTGATACGTTGCTCAGCTCTACTGCAGCTTCCCTTCCTGACTGTACGAACAGCGGTTTAGATCTCCGGGATAAGATTTGCAAGAGTGCTCACTGTTGACTTCAGTGGGAGCAGGGTTAGGGCAGCACCGAGGGGTAATCAGGGTATGTCTACACTGTGATTAAAAACCCGCAGCTGGCCCGTGTGGGGCTTGGGCTAAGCGTCTGTTTAATTGCAGTCTAGATGTTCGGGGTGGGCTTGGGCTGCAGCCCGGACTCTAGGACTCTGAGGTGGCAGGGTCCCAGAGCTCAGGCTGCAGCCTGAGTGTCTACACTGCAATTAAACAGCCCCTTAGCCCTGTGAGCTTGAGTCAGCTGGCATGGGGCAGCCGGGGGTTTTTAACTGCAGTGTAGACATACCCTGACTGGCCAGTTCTCTATAAGAAGAGCCAGCCCCTAAGAAATGAGAGCGGAGTGCCAGCCCGTGGGTAAGAGAGAGGAATCTGTGATGCCCTCAGCCGATTAAATCCCTTATGGACTGGTGAACTCTGAGACAGGTTTAGATGGGGTAATTCATTTCCTTCCTGCTCTGCTGGTCCCATCTCTCGCTAGCGGGCCGCAGTTTCACTGGATATGCCAGTTGTCTGGTGCAGATGCAGCTCCTCTTCAGTTGTGCGCACACACATTCAATTCTTTATCTCACAGAAGAGGGGAATGGCCTGGCTGGCTGAGTCCCAGCATGAGAAGGTGAAGAAATGCCTTTCGCAAGTGAAGCAGGAAAAAAAAAAAAGAGGATGTGACGCAATAAGCCATAGAACCAAAGCGAGCAGAAGGCAAGTGTTTCTGTAGTGGCTTTGTGTGTTTGAGGGAGTGATGTTACCCCCTAGACCTAGGGGCAGGCTCAGGCAGAGGATATGGTACCTACCACTACAAGCAGGCGTTGCCAACTCTTGCAATTGTAGCACAAATCTTGCGACCGTTGGTAAAACCCCTTGAGGGGAGGAGGTCGAGCAGGGGCAGGCCTCGGGGGGGAGCAGGAGGTGGGACCACAGTCTGGGCACCGGTGGCACCCCCACTTCTAATTCATCTGGAGGTGCCTTATACTGATATAGTCTATTCCCTTTCCTGTACAGGAATATACTTTATTGCCATAAGCACACTTATTCCAATACAGTTGCATCCACACTTGGGCCGGGGGGGCGGTTGTACTGCTTTAACTATATGGGTTGTATGTGTAGACAAGGCCAGAATAGAGCATGGCTCTTTGTGCAAGTGGGTGGGCCCTACCCCACCCCTTCTGCCTTTGGCCCCACCCATGGCCCCACCCTATTCTGTCCCTTCCCCTATGGCCCCGCCCCCGGTTCACTCCTTTCCAGGAGCAGCACCGAGACGGGAAAAGCTCTGTGCCCCAGCCATGGCCTGGGGCCGAGGCAGGGATCGAAAGCTCCTCCAGCCCTGGGGCTGCAGCTGGGGGAGACTTTTTCAGGGGCCCCAAATTGGCCAGGGCCCCTGGCCTGGGCCCTGTTAGCTTGGGTGGTAATCTGCCACTGACAAGGCCTGGAGCGTGAGCGACCCCCTTGCCTCTGGAGGTGGTGCTCCCAGGGAAGTGTTGGCCACACTGGAGCATCATGGGAAGCTTGCACAGCTGCTGCCCTGGCAGCATTTCTGTGCACAGGCGAGACCCGTTCCTAAGGGTTCGTCTACACTGCGATTATGACCCGCTAACTTGGGCTCACAGGGCTAAAACCGGCAATGTAGACATTTGGGCTCTGGAGCTCTGAAATCCTCTCGCCTTGTGGGGTTTCAGAGCTTGGATTCCAGCATGAGCAGAAACGTCTACGCTGCAATTTTTAGCCCGACAGCCCATGTTCTGTGAGCACTGAGTCAGCTGACCCAGGCCAGCCACGGCTGTGCCGCGGGCCTTTTAGCTCAGCCTAGACGTCCCCACAGGCAGGCAAGCAGGCGTCTCTCCTAAGTGCTGAAGTCACCTGAAAGGTTGGAAGGTCCCAATAAAGTCAGCTTGAATCATGGCATGAGTAAGTGTCAACGCTGACAGCTGAGAAGTGTCAAGTCTGAGTCAGTCATTTTCATTGTACATGTCCTGCTTTCCTTCTATAACCAAACCCACTTTGCTCTCCCAGAGATTGCCACTCTGTGTTTGCGTAGCTACTGCCAAGAGGCAATTGGAAAGAGGGAACCAAAGCCAGAATGGGTGAGCTTTCAACCGCTGCTCTGCTGGTACTAAGGACGTTCCAGTGCTGATATTGGGAAAGCTGCTGCTGTCGCCTACAAATCAATACAGTAAAACCAGGCTGGAGGGAAGCTTTTGGGGAAGAATGAAGGGTTGATCTCCATGAGTTTCGTGACAGTGGAAGAAGCCTGGAAATTAAAACAGCACAGCACAGCTTAAAGCGTTACAGACGTCTTATTGTGCTTGAGTTCCCATGGGTTTGTGGGAGGGTTATGTCTGTTTGGAATTCTCAAGGAAGTATTTGATCTGTTAAAGAGATTACACATTTTTTCGGACATATTTGGGACTCGCGGTCCAAGAGGAAATTCGTAGCTGAAATTCCTGTCTGTGAGAGAATAACTGTTTCTGTGGGTTTCTCTGACGAGATTTGCGTAACTAATGCTGATTTTAAAAAAATGTGTGTGATTTGTTTATGGAGATGCTACGGGGTTTTTGGATAGGAAAATGGGACAAAGGAATCGTATACTAGATGAACTGGATAATCTGATTTGTGAAATCTCTAGTGGCTCAGAGTGGTTCAATAGCTGATTCAATATTGCCTAAATATGAACATATGTATTATGGGCCATGGTTGGCTTATTTGTTGAGCAGTTGGTGCTTCATAGTCCCTGTTTTCATTTCTTAAATATTTGTGTTTATGGTGTCTGGGCTGTCTGGAAGACTTATTAGTTGTGTGGTTTCCTTTTTTTTTTTCTTTTGGGTATAGACAGTTTCTTATCAGTCCTCTGTGATAATGCAGCAGTGAACGTTATAAATAGAAATGGTCGGTTTTAGCAGCATTGTAGATTAATTTAAAGAGAGTGTGTGAGTGAAACGGGACAGTGGGGATTTGGGTTTGTAACTTGTCAGATTGACTTTCCAATGTCTAACAACATACAGTTTTCCCAGGAGAAATCTGCACGTCTGGGGATGTGCCGTCTTTCAGATGAGACGTAAAACTGAGGCCATGTGTGGCCATAGCAAATAAAACTAATAACAAAAATCTTGGGATTAAAGCTAGCTAAAACATTTTATATTGCCCCTTCAGACCCCCCTCCCAATTCCCAACAAACCAAAAAGTTTTCGTCTAAAATTTTCCACGAGAAACGTCCCGTTTTTGGCAACTGAAAACTTTCAGATTTTAAATTGAAAAATGTTCAGTTTTGGGGGGTTTCAGCTTCAGTTTTTCAATGAGTCTCACCCTGCTCTGCTTGTGTAAACAATCCCCATTGTTGCACAGGATAGCCTGACTTATTACAATCCCTTTTTCCAGAAGTTACCCAGCTTCTTACAGTCAAACTCTACATTCGCCAGTGACCCTGAGCCACCATATCTTACGCAGCACCGGCACATGTCTGAGCTCTCCGTATATACTGCTTTGTAATGACTGCATGGTCTTTGAGGACGACATCTTCTAATAAATTCCAGTCAGCACAGCTGGCTTCTGGTCCCTTGCCACAGAACTCCTAGTATCATTCATAGGAGTTCTGTGTATGTCACAGGAGAGCAGAGCCCGAATTGTTTAGTGTGTGGTTCTATACAGTACATCTTAAGCATTTCCAGGATCCAATTTTCAGTGCCTCACTAAGGCCACATCTATTTTGTGTATGCAAAACTGTAAGCATGTGCACATGTCCTGAATTGGCTTGCATACATGTCTATTTACTCACGGGCACATGCAAACTGGACAGTTGCATGCATGCATATTTGTGCAAATGCAAAATAAGCGTGCACTTGTGCACACACAGATCCGCTCCTAGGCATTATGGCCCTGTGCACATCTTAGGGCCCTGAAAGTCAGTTTGTCTATTACAACAATTACGCGACAGTACGTTTATCAGCAGGATAAGGGAAATTAAAGCAGAGACCAAAGACATTCAGCAGCCAGCATTCACTGTACATGAAAAGAATGCTGAAGTTGCAAAGTGAAGAGCCCAGTGGTGAATATTATACCATGGTGACATACTCTGTTAGTCATCCATTTGAACAATAGAGCCTTAGACAGATATTTGTGGCATCCTGTACTAAAGGCTACTACTGTACATAGGAAAGACTTAGTCACGTACTATTTCTCAACTTACACAGAACAATATCACACACGAGTAAAATATCTACGTGCCCCACCGCCAGTTCCAACCCAAATACTAGCTCACGCATGTGGCCAGTTGGAAGGGTGGAGCCAGCCTCCATCTGGGATTGTCCTGTGACTGTCATGACCTTTATCTGACTTGGAAGAATTGTCATCAACACCGATGTAACATTGGATAATAAGGATATCCACTGGTACATTAGCTGAGATATGTATTTTAAAGGGATATAAAACCCTCATGCTTCAGGATATTAAGCAACCGCTAATTGACAGGGGATAGGAAGAAAATTCCTCTCTGGGTAGGTTATTCCTTTATTATTATTATTATGTTATTTGTTTTACCACAGTGCCGGATAGGCAGGGAGTGTTCGAGAAGTGCCTGATTAATGACCAAGGTTTGTGTGTGGACCCTGCAGCTTTCAGACAAGGATTGAAGTGGGCTATATTCCCGAGTGCTTCTGTTTGTATTTAACATGGCGCCTGAGGATAAATCTTGGCGGCTGGTAATATGGGAGATAGGGAAATGTTTTATGTATGGCTCTGACAATGCAGAACTGCTGCGCGGGAGAAAGATGGGGAGAATTTATAGTGCATGCCTGCTCTCATGCTGTTCTCAATGAATATGCAAGAGAGACGCCAAGAGCTGAAGGGTTTCTTGTCTCCTCTGGAACCGCATTGGTGGGAGGAAGCTTTACCAGGCCAGGATCTGATCCTCCAGGGGATTATGCTGGGTCATGCCAGCAGGGTGGAGGAGATCATGGATCTCTGGGGCAAGAAGGGCAGCAGCAGGTGGGGCAGGGTGGGAGTTTGAGCCAGGGGCCTGGCAGATAAGTGGCATCTGGAAGAGCAAATAGGGACAGGGATACCATCTAGGGAGCCCAGGAGGGGTGCCTGCGTAGAGGAGCAGAATGGTGTCTGAGCTGTAGCTTTCTGGGCGGGGCAGTGGAGAAGCAGGACTGGAGCATCACACGAGTGCAGGGGATGGGCAGAGCCAGTGCAACCCGTTAGGCGACCTCTGTGGATCCGCCAGACATGCACCATGGTATTTCCCACAAACCTGAACCCTAGGACAGGGCCATAGAAAATGCTGTTGGCCAGAGAGCACCAAGCCTCAGGGCAATAGGTCTCATGAGTCCACTGCGCAGGGAATGGCTGGACCATGACCCCTTCTCCTGGCACCGGCCGGCAGACCTGGCGCCCTGTGGGGCAGCCTTTCAAAGGGTAGAACATCGGCTGCACCGCCAGGAGCGTGGTACTTGCCCCCCTGCTCAGTGCCTTCTCCTGGCAGGGTGCCTCCCACTGCCCCCTGGCGGGGCTGCTGGCTTCACAGCCGCACTTCGGCTCTATGGATCCAAAAGGAATGAGTCCCAGGCAGGTTCCTGGTACTTACACCACGGTTTCCTTTATCCCGTGGTCTGGGACTCCTGCATTTTGGCCTCAGCGCACTTGAGTGCCGGGACCCAGGAAGTGAAACCGCAATGCAGCCAGTTTTACAGCGCAACTGAAAATCACAAGTCCCCTAAATGGAGATGGTCAAATGCGATTTTCAAAGAGAACAAAGGGTTAGACTTGCCCGGTGTTCAGTGATTGCAACAGGGGTCAGGAAGAGCATCTCTCGCCTGGCTCTGCAGCAGCACAAGGGTGCGCTGTGGTTTTTAAACAGGATCAAAGTTTTCCTTTAATATTAATGTCCTGCTCTTCACGTAGACTTAATAAAATATTGCTTAGATGAGCAGTGCTCGGACACTGGCTTCAGGGTTGCTTTTCTATTGTAGTTAGTGGCTTGGCCTTTTTATTTGAGACTGTTACTACATTGGAGATATTTCTCTCTTTTACTCTTAGCACTACTGTCAGCTTTTTGACGCATGAACTTTATTGGAATGAAAGTAGATATTTATCTCTCGGGTCTGTTTATTAAACTCTCACTCTTTTTTCCCCGCAGTAGACTTTTTTCCTGGACACTTGTCGATTCAAATCAGGTTTAATCAACTCCCCATATTGGACACTGTAAAATTGGATTTCTGAAAGTCCAATAAAGGTGTGCCAGTCTATTGCAGTGAAGACACAGGAGCTCAGATCTGATCATATCTTGCCTATAGTGGCAAGAAACACCCCATAGGAAGCCAATCTACTATGCTCCAGCAAGTTGCTAAAAATGGATGGAAATGGATATCTCCAATGAATAAATATTGATTATTAATATTGATTTGTATTATTAATTTTCTTCTGCCATAAGTGATTGAGGATAATATATATTGAGGATCTATCTGGGGATTGGTCCTGGTTTGAGCAGGGGGTTGGACTAGATGACCTCCTGAGGTCCCTTCCAACCCTGGTATTCTATGATTCTAGAATATATATTACTATCTTGTTATTGCACTGCCCATTAATCATCTTCAAATCCAACTTTTCCTCTGGTAGGCTATAGCAGCTAGCCAGTCTGTCTACTCCTGGTAGTGCTTTTCCATATGCTTTGTCGTCAGAATGGCCTTTATTTTAGCTTTGGAAAACAGCAAAACAAGAAGGAACAAAAAGAAAATCTCAGAAGAGCACATGATAGCCTGCATTGTAATTAACACAAAATGGCTGCCTGGCTTTGCAAATGAAAGGGTCTGATACTAAATTGCCGAGTTTGAGTAGCATGTGGTCTCATATGCACAACATTATCCATCACTACAAGATGTCCAAATGTGTTTATATAAGGTTGTTTTTATTTAAAAAAAAAAAATTACTTTGTCTCATTTTGAGAAATGTGACTGATTAATAAAACACTAACAGCTTGATCCAAAGCACATTTTAGTCAGAGGCAGTCTTTACATTGGTGTCAGTATGATTTGTATCAGAATGCATGTTAAAGGGGCACAGTTAAGGTTATCTAGCCAACCTTAGCATAGTCATTTCCTAATATATGTTCTTCACTGCACAGCTTTAGTGTTCTCTTTAATCTAGCTTTCTCTCTCTTTTTAAAAAAGTTCTTTTTGCTGTGGATTATCATATTTCACCTTGTATATATGACAGGGATTTCTGTAGCCCTAACTCCCAGGCTGATCCTGGCTAGGTGCTGCATAAACTATCAAGAAGGGATTATTTTTTATCACTCTTTTGTTAAAAATGTAAATGGCTACTGGTCGGATAGCGAATGTCATTATGGGTGGGAATTTCTGGACTAATTGTGCACCCCCTAAAGTCAATGGTAAAACTTCCAAATGGGAAGGCAGTGTGGACTAATGTATAGAGCATGGGAGTGAGACTTGGGAGAGCTGGTATCTGTTCCTGGTTCTGCCCCTGGTGTCTGTTCCTGGTTCTGCCCCTGGCCTCATGGGTGACCTTGGACAAGTTACTTCATCTCTCTGTGCCTCAGTTTCCCCATCTATAAAATCATTATTTGTATTTCCGTAGGGCCTAGGAGCCCTAGTCATGGACCAGGACCCTGTTGTGCTTGGTGCTGTACAAACACAGAACCAACAGACGGCCCCTGCCCCAAGGCGCTTACAATCCATGTATGAGACAAGAGACGGAAGATAGATACAGGCAGATGGGGGAGTGAAATGATCCTCTTTGTAAAGTGCTTTGAGATCGGCTGATGAAAAGCGTTAAGAGCTAGGTATTATTATCAGAGCTAAGCCAACATTTGGAAATCCCACCCCTAGAGCAGACTGGAGCTATGAGTTACAGGGAGTTCACAGATGGGTTTTATAAAAGCTCTACATGTTTTTAATCATTTTATTCCATTTGGCCCTTCTTGCTTCAAACAGCACAGTGGCAAACACTGCAGGCAGAAAGAGAGCGCCCAGCAAACAGCCCTGTCACCACAACCTTCGGTGTGTCGTTTCAAAGGCCCTGGCTTTTCCTGTCACTGTTCTGATGTGTCACCGTTATGGCCCCTTTGTTGTTCCAGCCCGTTAAGCAGCGTATGCGAATTGAAAAACCGCAGGCGGGCGGATGCATCATAATGACAATGCAAATGTGGGGACCGGGAGATAATGCAGCTTTGGAATAGGTTTCCTAAAATAACTACTTTGGAGTATAATAAATTGTGTTCTGCACCCTGCTTCCACAGTTGTGGGATGTTCAGAAACTACTAAATCAGCTTGGGAGGGATGTCAGGAGAAGGGTTACCTCCCTCACGTGTAGCCCCAAGGGCAAGCAGGCAGGACATTTCTTATCGTGCAGGATACCTACCAGAAGGTGCGGGCTATGGGTTCCGAGGATCATGAGTCAGATATTTATGTGGTGTGATATAAAGACAAGTCTGGGCTCTGAGAAGGGAGGAAGGATGGTCAGGAGGCTGTGCTGGGGCTTGGGAGATCCAGTTTTGAATTCTTGTTCCACCACACAGCCTTCTTCTGCCACCTGGAGCAAGCGGCTCTGTGCCTTGCTTTCCTGTCTCTAAAGTAACAGTCATAGTACTTCCCTGTTGTGGGGATGGACATGCTTCAGACTGAGATGCTCAGATACTCTGGGCACAGGGGCTGTACCAATACTTCCATAGATTCTGCAAACACTTCTATCCTGGCTAATCCCAGGCCCCCAGAAAGCCTCCTGTTGACCCTACCCCCAAGTGCTACTGCAATGACTTGTGATACGGGATCTGAGTCATTGCTACCTTGAGCAATCACTTACACGCGTGCAAACTGGCACCACATCAGAATAGACAACACAAGGTGCCAAGGAGGTGGCGAATCGGTGCCATCTGCTTCACTGGCATAGTGCTTACTATGGGGCGAACTGTGCGGAGAGGCATCAGTTCTGATGAACGTTTCACTGGGAAGGTTTGTGATAGGAGAGCGATCCCGAGAGCCTGGGGATTAGGGCACTCACCTGGGAGAGTCAGGTTCAAGTTCCTACTCTGAATCAGGTGGAGAAGGGATCTGAATGGGAATCTCCTATCCTAGGCCACCTGGCTATTCAGGGGTGTGTCTCTTGCGTGCTTTTCCATGACAGATTTTGAAATGTCTTGTTGCCATTCCACATCTGAACAAACACAATGTTCGAAACCTTGCCAAACGGAATTGTTTTCCAGACACCCAGCAGCCCCTCTGTTATTTTCTGCACAAGGGGTCATAATTCTGAGGTACAGGCGCTCTAGAAGCACAAATTAGTAGAGTTGCCAACTGTCTAATCACACAAACCCAAACACCTTTGCCACGCCCCTTCTCTGAGCCCCCCCTCCGCACACGCCATCGCCCCCATCCATCACTTGCTCTCCCCCGTCCTCACTCACTTTCAACAGGCTGGGGCAGGGGGTTGGGGTACAGGAGGGGGTGCAGGGATTCAGAAAGGGGTGCAGGGTGCAAGCTCTGGGAGGGAGTTTGGGTGCAGGAGGAGGCTCAGGACTGGGGCAGGGGGTTGGGGTGCGGGAGGAGGTGAGGGGTGCAGGCTCCGGCCAGGCAACGCTTACCTCGGGTGGCTTTCAGGCATCAGAACAGCAGGGCTAAGGCAGGCTCCCTGCCTGCTCTGGCCTTGCGCTGCTCCCGGAAGTGGCCGGCACATCCCTAGGTGGGGGGAGGGGGAGGAGGCTCTCCATGTACTGCCCTGCCCCGAGCACCGACTCTGCAGCTCCCATTAGCTGGGAACTGCAGGGGCGGTGCCCGCAGGTGCCTTTTAGTGGCCTAAAATCTCCTGGTTTGGCTTCAGTAGCCTCCAGGAGATACAGCCCAAATTCCAGGAGACTCCTGGCAAAATCGGGAGGGTTAGCAACAAATTAGTAATACCCATAGTACAGGACCTGGTCTAAATTATGATCACTAGCTCCATTTGTTGACCCATTTTTATCCTCTTCACCGGGCCTGGTTTGTTTCATGAGTCTAGTCCAGAGCCCCAGTGAAATGTCATTCAACAACCTCCATAAGGCAAACAATTCTGTACAAGCCCTGATGCCATTTATTAGTACCAAAGCTCTTAGTCCCACCCAAGTTTACTGAATTCCAGGGCAGGGCAAAGGGGGCTATTGTAGCTAAACAGATCGGGGCCATCCACAGAAACAGATTGTGCCATTGACATGCTGCAAGATCAAATCTGAGCCATTTCTTGGCATCCTGAATGTTTGATAGGTAGGAAAAGAAACTAGATACATTTCACATGCCCACTGTGCAATGTCTGCTGGTCGAAAGAAATCAACACCCGACGAGATGACGTGTGACCTGAGAAGTGAAATTGGATTAAAGAAAAGGGTGGAAGAGATGGATGACCAACTTGGGACGGGCAAAACGGGCTAGTGAAAATCGAAAGGGAAAAGATGACAAGGACACCGAGCTGAGTACATTCCATGAAGTGTTACATGCTGTCGCGGCTTCCTCAGGGGAGTTCAGAGCAGGGCTAAATGCGGACGAACACGCCTCACTGTTGTCAGTGTCGGTCGCCGTTTAAACATGATGGAGGTTTCTCAGGATGAGGTGAGGATGCAGTGCAGCGATGCAGGATACTTGATGCAGCTGAAATTGCCTTATGGGTTGAGAACATCGCCCACGAGTGTGTTTCATTGACTGGGCTCTGACTGGATGAAATTTCCCACTGGCACAAGACCTGCACCCCATTCTGAGGGCCTCAATGAAATGAGACATAAGTGGTCCATAGGGTTTGTGCTAATCCTCTGCACGCAAGTCAATTATACCAGCTGTGCAAATGCAGCCATCAATATCACACAATAAATTGCTGGAGCGTCTCAAAGCCCAAGATTTGGTGGTGATGGGGGACTTCAACTATCCGGATATATGTTGGGAAAATAACACAGCGGGGCACAGACTATCCAACAAATTCTTGGACTGCATTGGAGACAACTTTTTATTTCAGAAGGTTGAAAAAGCTACTGGGGGGAAGCTGTTCTAGACTTGATTTTAACAAATAGGGAGGAACTCATTGAGAATGTGAAAGTAGAAGGCAGCCTGGGTGAAAGTGATCATGAAATCATAGAGTTTGCAATTCTAAGGAAGGGTAGAAGGGAGAACAGCAAAATAGAGACAATGGATTTCAGGAAGGCAGATTTTGGGAAGCTCAGAGAGCTGATAGGTAAGGTCCCATGGGAATCAAGACTGAGGGGAAAAACAACTGAGGAGAGTTGGCAGTTTTTCAAAGGGACACTATTAAGGGCCCAAAAGCAAGCTATTCCGCTGGTTAGGAAAGATAGAAAATGTGGCAAAAGACCACCTTGGCTTAACCACGAGATCTTGCACGATCTAAAAAATAAAAAGGAGTCATATAAAAAATGGAAACTAGGACAGATTACAAAGGATGAATATAGGCAAACAACACAGGAATGCAGGGGCAAGATTAGAAAGGCAAAGGCACAAAATGAGCTCAAACTAGCTACGGGAATAAAAGGAAACAAGAAGACTTTTTATCAATACATTAGAAGCAAGAGGAAGACCAAAGACAGGGTAGGCCCACTGCTTAGTGAAGAGGGAGAAACAGTAATAGGAAACTTGGAAATGGCAGAGATGCTTAATGACTTCTTTGTTTCAGTCTTCACCGAGAAGTCTGAAGGAATGCCTAACATAGTGAATACTAATGGGAAGGGGGTAGGTTTAGCGGATAAAATAAAAAAAGAACAAGTTAAAAATCACTTAGAAAAGTTAGATGCCTGCAAGTCACCCGGGCCTGATGAAATGCATCCGAGAATACTCAAGGAGCTAATAGAGGAGGTATCTGAGCCTCTAGCTATTATCTTTGGAAAGTCATGGGAGACGGGAGAGATTCCAGAAGACTGGAAAAGGGCAAATATAGTGCCCATCTATAAAAAGGGAAATAAAAACAACCCAGGTAACTACAGACCAGTTAGTTTAACTTCTGTGCCAGGGAAGATAATGGAGCAAGTAATTAAGGAAATCATCTGCAAACACTTGGAAGGTGGTAAGGTGATAGGGAACAGCCAGCATGGATTTGTGAAGAACAAATCATGTCAAACCAATCTGATAGCTTTCTTTGATAGGATAACGAGCCTTGTGGATAAGGGTGAAGCGGTGGATGTGGTATACCTAGACTTTAGTAAGGCATTTGATACAGTCTCGCATGATATTCTCATCGATAAACTAGGCAAATACAAATTAGATGGGGCTACTATAAGGTGGGTGCATAACTGGCTGGATAGCCGTACTCAGAGAGTTGTTATTAATGGTTCCCAATCCTGCTGGAAAGGCGTAACGAGTGGGGTACCGCAGGGGTCTGTTTTGGGACCGGCTCTGTTCAATATCTTCATCAACGACTTAGATATTGGCATAGAAAGTACGCTTATTAAGTTTGCAGATGATACCAAACTGGGAGGGATTGCAACTACTTTGGAGGACAGGGTCATAATTCAAAATGATCTGGACAAATTGGAGAAATGGTCTGAGGTAAACAGGATGAAGTTTAACAAAGACAAATGCAAAGTGCTCCACTTAGGAAGGAAAAATCAATTTCACACATACAGAATGGGAAAAGACTGTCTAGGAAGGAGTACGGCAGAAAGGGATCTAGGGGTTATAGTGGACCACAAGCTAAATATGAGTCAACAGTGTGATGCTGTTGCAAAAAAAGCAAACATGATTCTGGGATGCATTAACAGGTGTGTTGTCAGCAAGACACGAGAAGTCATTCTTCCGCTCTACTCTGCTCTGGTTAGGCCTCAGCTGGAGTATTGTGTCCAGTTCTGGGCACCGCATTTTAAAAAAGATGTGGAGAAATTGGAGCGGGTCCAGAGAAGAGCAACAAGAATGATTAAAGGTCTTGAGAACATGACCTATGAAGGAAGGCTGAAAGAACTGGGTTTGTTTAGTTTGGAAAAGAGAAGACTGAGAGGGGACATGATAGCAGTTTTCAGGTATCTAAAAGGGTGTCATAAGGAGGAGGGAGAGAACTTGTTCACCTTAGCCTCTAAGGATAGAACCAGAAACAATGGGTTTAAACTGCAGCAAGGGAGGTCTAGGTTGGACATTAGGAAAAAGTTCCTAACTGTCAGGGTGGTTAAACACTGGAACAAATTGCCTAGGGAGGTTGTGGAATCTCTGTCTCTGGAGATATTTAAGAGTAGGTTAGATAAATGTCTATCAGGGATGGTCTAGACAGTATTTGGTCCTGCCATGCAGCCAGGGGACTGGACTCGATGACCTCTCGAGGTCCCTTCCAGTCCTATAATCTATGAATCTATGAATCTATGTAACTGAACTCAGAGTAAATAATACCCTTAATAAATAACATCACTTATAAAGTGAAACGTCTTCATTACAAATCTATTGAAGGTGGAATTGCCCAGTGTGTTGGGGGAGGGATAGCTCGGTGGTTTGAGCATTGGCCTGCTAAACCCAGGGTTGCGAGTTCAATCCTTGAGGGGGCCATTTAGAGATCTGGGGCAAAAATCTGTCTGGGGATTGGTCCTGCTTTGAGCAGCGGGTTGGACTAGATGACCTTCGGAGGTCCCTTCCAACCCTGATATTCTATTCTACGCCCCAACAATGAGGTACGTGCATAACCAGCCGATGAAGTGAGGTCGGGGTGTGCATGCGGCATTAGCATCAGAAAACTATAAGCAAAGTGATTGAACATACTGGCTTAGTGGGAGCAAGGATAGGATGACCAGACAGCAAGTGTGAAAAATTGGGACAGGAGGAGGGGTAATAGGTACCTATAGAGGAAAAAGTCCCAAATATTGGGACTGTCCCTATAAAATAGGGACATCTGGTCACCCTAAGCAAGGAATAAAATCTGTCTGCTCTAAAAATCCAATTAGTGAGTATGTCAGTCCAGCCAGACCTTGTGGGTGTCCCTTCCAATCCTTACATGCATTTCTGGACAATCATCTGCCGTGCCACTATCGTAATTAGGTAAAATCGGAGTGTCCTGACCTCAGTCCCCTGTGAAATGAATTTCCCTTCAGTGGGTTGGAAGTAGAGGGAAAGATCAGTATTGTCTAGGAAAATGAAAGATCCTCTGATCCTGGAGCTGTTTAGAAATAATCGTCCATGTACAGTCATGCTGCAGCTTGAATCCATCTTCCTCATTGCTGTTAAAGTCTAATGGTCTCACAAACAAATGCCGCCCCGCATCCGGTAGCCAGAGTGTGCTGCGCATCAACCCCATCAATGGCCAGTACTGCTGGGCCGCCTACAATACCAGGCGCAATACAGCTGGAGGCCTTGAAGGAGGTGCACAAGAGCAGCACAGCGGGAGTTTCTCATTTGTTATGACTGTTAACCAGGTAGAGCTTGGTTTAATCTGGGTCCCTGTGTGATCGGTGGAGCTGTCGGTATTTCCTCAATCCAGAGGAGAGCATGGCTTAGCCTATCAGCTCTATAAATCAAAAGGATGAAAACAAGACGAACATTCTTCTGGGCAGGGGCAGATTTCTCCAGGTAGCACCTAACAGGTCCTCGATCGGCCTGGGGTTGGTTTGCTATGGAAAGCCTGGATGTCTGGGCTTTTACAACCGTTCTAAAACACACTGGGCCCTGTTGGGCACCAGGGTAGTTGCCGTGCTGGCCACAGACATGGTTAAGCCCCAGTGCGGGGTAGTGAAGATGGAGAGGACACTGCACTGTGTTTTGAGAGTCCTGGCTTCAATTCCTGGTGCGACCACAGCCCATGGGCATGTCACTTAAACTCTCTGGAGCCTTACTTTCTCCTCCACGGAATGGGTATAATACTCCATCTGTTAATGAGAGTGAGGTGCTCGGTCAGCTGAGGGGCCTCAGGCGTACGTACCCGGCGAGCTCAGGCTGTGGCTGGTGGAGGTCTACACTGCTTTTCTGATCTGCGTGCCGTGGCTGCTTACAACCAAAGGGGGTGAATTTCCCTCCTGTGTGTATCCACTTGGAGGGAAAATTTTCCTTCCCCTCCCTCCCTGGGAGAGGGCTTCACGCTCCACAGCGCTTCTTGTGGTCACGTCCATGGTGAAAAGCACTGCAGCGAGTGTTCCTCTGCAGGCCTGGGGCTGCTCCTCCCTCGTGCCCTACTGGGAGCAGGAGCTAAGCTGTGGGGGGCAGGCTGCCCCACCCAAAATGATGCATGCTGGGAAGGGAGGGACAGTGTCTACGGAGGCAGCTCCCTGAGCTCCTTCAAGGGCAGTGGGGCAGCACACTGCCTCCCTGGCTGCACAAAGGAGAGACTCTGGCCCTACGAATTTCACAAGAAGCCCCTGGGAAGGCAAACAAGACAAATAGCTTCACTCGTGGATAGCTGCTGCCTCTGGCTTTACTCAGAACCGTTGCTGGAATAGCCTAGTGCGGGGACTCGCAGTCCCGTCCAACTCTGAAGGTGTTGAAATTCCCATACTTAGTCTAGGTTGGGACAAAGGATAAAGATGCAAAATGGCTCAGACACCTTCGTTTAGGTGCTGGATTTGGATGCCTGAAGTCCAGTGGCTCAACCAGGCCACATTTGGGTGATGTGATATGCCAGGCCTGCAGTGACACTGACAGACGGGCCAGTTTGTGTGTGACCCAGGACAACTTAACAAGAGACACTGAAATGTAATCAAGACACACTACTTGTATGGGAATTTCAAAGAGATGTACGGGACCAGCAATCATTAACCCACTTATTTCTAGTAATAGAAATCAAGGGAAGATGCTAAGTGTATTTGTCTGTGTTTACGTGTATCTTGTTAGAAGTTTAACAATGTGCTCTCATTAGCTTGTAGATGCTAAGTCCCCTTTCATGTCTTAATTGCATTATATTATGCATGTGAGTGGTTCAGTTAACCTTAAGATCAAAGATGTAAGATAATGCAGGAAATTAATATTATTTATATTGTCTTCAGCTAAACTGTGCTAGAATGAACTACCGGCTAATTGCCTTATGTGAATGAAAGCAGCTAGTTTACCTGTGTATGCTTTGGAAATAGAAGATTAGCTTCAAAGCAAAAATCTGCCATGCCTGTTCATCGGGGGAAGGTCCTGCTGTGACCATTGCTGTGAGGAGGGGTATCAGCTTGCGAGAGAACTATAAAGGACGCTTCGGGCCTGATCCTTTTCATCTCAGATCTGCTTAAACTTAGGGTACATCTACACTACAGGGGGGAGTCGATTTAAGATATGCAAATTCAGCTACGTGAATAGAGTAGCTGAATTCGACGTATCGCAGCCGACTTACCCCGTTGTGAGGACGGCGGCAAAATTGACTTCTGCGGCTTTCTGTCGGCGGCGCTTACTCCCTCCTCCGCTGGTGGAGTAAGAGCGCCAATTCGGGGATCGATTGTCGCGTCCCGACGGGACGCGATAAATCGATCCCCGAGAGGTCGATTTCTACCCGCCGATTCAGGCGGGTAGTATAGACCTAGCCTTAGACTGGGAAGGTCTAAGCCATAAGACTGAGGTCTCCAGGTGTGCCCTGGATTGCCCTGGAATGTTCATGGACAGACTCTACACCCAGACAGCCTATTGGACTATAACCTTTTAAACTGATTCCAGAAAGACTCTTACAAATCAGCAGCCTCGCCGTGTCTGCTATGAAACTGACCTCAGGACTTTACACCTATTGGTATATATATTGAGCTTTAACTATCACACTTCTCTTTTTTCTTTTTCCTTTTCCTTTTAAACCTTTTAGTGACTAAAGGATTGGCATCTGCATGATTATTGGGTAAGATTCAAGACTCTCGGTCAAGGTTCCCTCCCCACTCTGAACTTTAGGGTACAGATGTGGGGACCCGCATGAAAGACCCCTTATGCTTATTTCTACCAGCTTAGGTTAAATTTTAATACTCTGCCACCACCAAGTGCTTTAACAAGAAACAGGGAAAGGACCACTTGGAGTTCCTCTTCCCCCCAAATATCCCCCCAAGCCCTTGCACCCCTTTTCCTGGGTAGGCTTGAGAAATATCCCCCCAAGTCCCTACACCCCGTTCCCTGGAAAGGCTTGGTAATCCCCTCACCAATTAGTCCTGGTGAACACACAGATCCAAACCCTTGGATCTTAAAACAATGAAAAATCAATTCAGTTCTTAAAAGAATAATTTTATTAAAAGAAAAGGTAAAATTTATCTCCGTAAAATCAGGATGGAAAATAACTTTACAGGGTAATCAGATTCAAAGAGCCCAGAGGAACCCCCTCTAGCCTTAGGTTCAAGTTACAGCAAACAGAGGTAAACCCTCTAACAAAAGGAACATTTACAAGTTGAGAAAACAAAGATAAAACTAACACGCCTTGCCTGGCTGTTACTTACAAGTTTGAAATATGAGAGACTTGTGCAGAAAGATTTGGAGAACCTGGATTGATGTCCGGTCCCTCTTAGTTTTGACAAAGCCGCTGCATTCGAACATCCAGGGATAGTTCCTTATCTCAAGCGTGGCATTTGGGAGAGCGCCACTGTGCTGACGCTGGAAAAAAGATGAAGGGATTTTAATTCAAACAAATTCTCATGTCTAAGCAAAAACTGTTTCAGAGGTGGCAAAGGCACTTGCCTTCCTTCAAAGTCTGTGCCCGGTCTGAACGCAAGCAAATTGGGGTTGAGTGATTTAAGTACCAAAGTGGTAAAAAATAGCAAGCCACCATGAAAAGCAGACCCGCAGCCGGCCCGTTTGTCACCACTGTGAAACTCAGAATAACTCATAACCGATTGCATCGGGACTTTCCAAAATTAACTCATTTGGGGGAATGAGATGAAGCACAAGAATGTACAGCTCCTTAGCTTTTATCGAGTGATTTATAAAAAGAGTGGAAAATGGGAGTGTAAGAAGGAAGTTGCTTTGGCATGTTAACTGTCTGGTTTCTACGGTGACCCTAGGAGAGTGGTTTTCAATCTTTTTTCATTTGTGGACCCCTAACAAATTTCAAAGGGAGGTGCGGACCCCTTTGGAAATCTTAGACATAGTCTGCGAACCCCCGGGGGTCTGCGGGTCATAGGTTGCAAACCATTGCCCTAGGGCAGGAGTAGGCAACCTTTCAGAAGTGGTGTGCCGAGTCTTCATTTATTCTCTTTAATTTAAGGTTTTGCGTGCCAGTAATACATGTTAACGTTTTTTAGAAGGTCTCGCTCAATAAGTCTATATTATATAACTAAACTATTGTTGTATGTAAAGTAAACAAGGTTTTCAAAATGTTTAAGAAGCTTCATTTAAAATTAAATTAAAATGCTGATCTTACGCCGCCAGCCTGCTCAGCCTGCTTCCAGCCTGGGGTTCTGTTCACCTAGGCCTGCAGTGGGCTGAGCGGGGCGACTTGAAGTCAAGGCAGAGGGCTGGGGTGTGTGTGGAGATGCAGGGCAGAGGCTGGGTGTTGGGGGGAGGTCAGGGCAGAGGGCTGGGAGGTGTGTGAGGGGTGCAGGGCAGAGGGATGGGTGTGTGTTGGGGTGGGGGGTTCAGGGCAGAAGGTTGGGCTGCTCGGCTCATGGGGGAGCTCCCAGCCCCCTGCCCTGAGCGGCTCATGGCAGGGGGCTGGGAGGGATATGACCTGTTCCACTCCCCTCCCCCAGGTCCATCCCTACCTCTCTCTGCCAGCTCTACGGAGCTGTGTGCACGCTGCCGTTCTTCCCCTTCCCCCTCGCTAGGGCCATCGCGGGCAGGGAGGAGGAGGAGGAGGGGCAGAGGGGCCAGAAAGCGCCACGCTGGGGGAAGAAGCGGGGGAGAGGGGAAGCTTGGCTGCCGCAGGACCAAGCTTCTGCCTCCTGCCCCCGCAGGGGAGAGCAGCGGGCGGGGGGGCTGAGTGGTGGAGTGGCAGTATATGGGTGGGGAGGGATAGCTCAGTGGTTTGAGCATTGGCCTGCTAAACCCAGGGTTGTGAGCTCAATCCTTGAGGGGGCCACTTAGGGATCTGGGGCAAAAATTCAATACTTGGCCCTGCTAGTGAAGGCAGGGGGCTGGACTTGATGACTTTTCAGGGTCCCTTCCAGTTCTATGAGATAGGATATCTCCATATATTATTATTATTACTATATGTGAAAGAAAGCGTAGAATCAAATGAAGTAAAAATCTTAAATGAACTAAATTGTACTATAGAATCTCTATGGATAGTAATTCCACGCTTGAAAAATAAGAATATAGCGCACCTGACCAGGATGGTGTTAGTGACTCTGAAATGCTCAGGGAGATTAGAGAGGCTATTCAAATAAAAAACTCAATAATAATAATAATAATGGGGGATTTCAAATATCCCCATATTGACTGGGTACATATCACCTCAGGAAGGGATGCTGAGATAAAATTTCTTGACACCTTAAATGACTGCTTCTTGGAGCAGCTAGTCCTGGAACCCACCAGAGGAGAGGCAATTCTTGATTTAGTCCTAAGTGGAGCACAGGATCAGGCCCAAGAGGTGAATATAGCTGGACCGTTTGGTAATAGTGACCATAATATAATTAAATTTAACATCCCTGTGGTGGGGAAAACTCCACATGACCCAACACTGTAGCATTTAATTTCAGAAAGGGGAACTACACAAAAATGAGGAGGTTAGTGAAACAGAAATTAAAAGGTACAGGACCAAAAGTAAAATCCCTGCAAGCTGTGTGGAAACTTTTTAAAGACACCATAATAGAGGCTCAACTTAAATGTATGCCCCAATTAAAAAAACCTAGTAAGAGAACCAAAAAAGAGCCACCGTGGTTAAACAACAAAGTAAAAGAAGCAGTGAGAGGCAAAAAGGCATCCTTTAAAAAGTGGAAGATAAATCCTAATGAGGAAAATAGAAAAGAGCATAAACTCTGGCAAACGAAGTGTAAAAATATAATTAGAAAGAACAAAAAAGAGTTTGAAGAACAGCTAGCCAAAGACTCCAAAAGTAGTAGCAAATTTTTTTTTAAATACATCAGAAGTAGGAAGCCTGCTAAACAATCAGTGGGGCCACTGGACGATCGAGATACTAAAGGAGCACTCAAAGACGATAAGGCCATTGCGGAGAAACTAAATGAATTCTTTGCATTGATCTTCACTGTTGAGGATGTGAGGGAGATTCCCAAACCTGAGCCATTCTTTTTGGGTGACAGATCTGAGGAACTGTCCCAAATTGAGGTGTCATTAGAGGAGGTTTTGGAACAAATTGATAAACTAAACAGTAATAAGTCTCCAGGACCTGATGGTATTCACCCAAGAGTTCTGAAGGAACTCAACTAACTGTGAAATTGCAGAACTACTAACTGTCATCTGTAACCTATCATTTAAATCAGCTTCTGTACCAAATGACTGGAGGATAGCTAATGTGATGCCAATTTTTAAAAAGGGCTCCAGAGATGACCCTGGCAACTACAGGCCAGTAAGCCTCACTTGAGTACTGGGCAAATTGGTTGAAACTATCGTAAAGAACAAAATTGTCAGACACAGAGATGAACATAATTTGTTGAGAAATAGTCAACATGGTTTTTGTAAAGGGAAATCATGCCTCACCAATCTACTAGAAGTCTTTGAGGGGGGTCAATAAGCAGGCGGACAAAGGTGATCCAGTGGATATAGTGTATTTAGATTTTCAGAATGCCTTTGACAAGGTCCCTCACCAAAGGCTCTTAAGCAAAATAAGCAGTCATGAGATAAGAGGGAAGGTTCTCTCATGGATTGGTAACTGGTTAAAAGATAGGAAACAAAGGGTAGGAATAAATGGTCAGTTTTCAGAATGGAGAGAGGTAAATAGTGGTGTCCCCCAGGGATCTGTACTGGGCCCAGTCCTATTTAACATATTCATAAACAATCTGGAAAAAGGGGTAAAAGGTTAGGTGGCAAAATTTGCAGATGATACAAAACTACTCAAGATAGTTAAGTCCCAGGCAGGATGCGAAGAGCTACAAAAAGATCTCACAAAACTGGGTGACAGGGCGACAAAATGGCAGATGAAATTTAATGTTGATAAATGCAAGGTAATGCATATTGGAAAACATAATCCTAACTAAAAAGCAAACAGAGGGTCCTATGTCACCTTTAAGACTAACAGAAGTATTGGGAGCATAAGCTTTCGTGGGTAAGAACTTCACTTCTTCAGATGCAAGTGAGTAATCCTAACTATACATATACAATGAAGGGGTCTAAATTAGCTGTTACCACTCAAGAAAGAGATCTTGGAGTCATTGTGGATAGTTCTCTGAAATCATCCACTCAATGTGCAGCGGCAGTCAAAAAAGTGAACAGAATGTTGGGAATCATCAAGAAAGACAGAAAATATCATATTTGCCTCTATATAAATCCATGGTACACCCACATCTTGAATACTGTGTGCAGATGTGGTCGCCCCATCTCAAAAAAGATATATTGAAATTGGAAAAGGTTCAGAAAAGGGCAACAAAATTATTAGGGGTATAGAATGGCTTCAGTATGAGGAGAGATTAATAAGACTGGGACTTTTCAGCTTGGAAAAGAGGCAACTAAGGGGGGATATGATAGAGGTCTATAAAATCATGAGTGATATAGAGAAAGTAAATAAGGAAGTGTTATTTACTCCTTCTCCTAATATGAGAACAAGGTGCCACCGAATGAAATTAATAGGTAGCCGGTTTAAAAGAAACACAAGAAAATATTTTTTCACACAACACTCTATCAACCTCTGGAACTCCTTGCCAGAGGGTGTTGTGAAGGCCAGTACTATAATGGGGTTCAAAAGGGAGCTAGATAGATTCATGGAGGATAGGTCCATCAATGGCTATTAGCCAGGATGGGCAGGAATGGTGTCCCTAGCCTCTGTTTGCCAGAAGCTGGGATTGACTGGGCATGGATCCAGTGGTGTAGCCAGGTGGAGGGAAGAGGGGGAGCAAAAAAAAAAAGGCGCCACCCACTGCGGCGCTTTTACTGACGGGGCAGCGCTCCGGGTCTTTGGCGGTGGGACCTTCAGTCGCTCTGCAGGTCTTTGGCGGCATTTTGGCGATGAAGTTTCAGTACCGCCGAAGACACCTGGAGCGAGTGAAGGTCCCGACGCTGAAGTGCCGCCGAAGACCCGGAGCGCCGCCCCATCAGTAAAAGCGCTGCAGCGGGTGGCACCTTTTTTGTCCTCCATCAGCTGCTCAAATCCCTGTCTAAACTCCACCAGGGTGTCTACCTGCATCTCCAACCCAGCTCCCGGGTGAGTAAAATTAAAAAGGTGCCACTTGTGCTCGGTGGGGGAGCGGCCGCTGCCCCACTCCCCCCCTAGCTATGCTACTGCATGGATCACTTGATAATAACCTGTCTGTTCATTCCCTCTGGGGCACTTGCCTTTGGACACTGTCAGAGGACAGGATACTGGGCTTGATGGACCTTTGGTCTGACCCAGTATGGCCGTTCTTATGTTTTTCTGCAGTGCATGTTGGCTGCTGTTAGTTGTGCTTCGTGGGTATGAAATAGCTCACGCAGTAAGGTTTCCTCGGTTCTTTCTCTTTATAGCCTGGCTCCTGGGGAATTGGGGAGGTTTGAAGTAGGGATGCTGCATCTTCTTATTGTGCCCTAGACGTGAGAGAGGCCGTGACTCAATAGTGAATCCCAGCCCGCTGCACAGGACGTCTCTTATTGTGCCTCACAGTCTCACCCTATAGAACTGGACAGCCTCAAACAGAAGCCAGAGAGAATAATGGAATGGCCGGCCCCCAGCTGCTCATCAGATCTAGTGCACATCCCACATCTCAGCTTGGAGTGCTACATCCTGCCACAGCAAATAGACTGGTAGGAGAAGGCCTGAGAGGGGGAGTGAGGCAGATGCAGGAAGTGGCTTTGAGGGGAAACAAATCTGGTTTTGAGTGGAACAAAAGGGCGCTTGATGGATAATGGTCCAGGCCTGGAGCTCCTAGTCCAGGGAGGGCACGGTCTTCCCTACAGTGCCACCCAGAGTTACTGTGGAAAGCCCAGCCATCCACAGGAAAGGTTCGGAGAGGAAGCTGTGGCCCAAGGAGGAAGCCCCTGCACCAAGTTTTGAACTTTTGTTTACTTGGCAGAGGAAGAACTTCCTGGGTTTAGCTGGAGAGCCAAAAGCCTGAACCAGCCAGAGGAGAGACACTGACCAGTGGGGAAACTGAGGCCCCGTGCCATTCGGACATCAGTGAAGGTCGCATCCTCAAGCTGTCCACAGATTTAGATCTCGCAGCAGCTAGAGCTATGGGGAAAATCCTCCTCTGTTTGCCTGACTTGACTCTGGGTTCTCTTGGCCCTAAGGCCGGGAGTTCCCATGTGGTGAGGAGACCAGAAAGCTGGGGAGCAAGGAGGGGGCTTCTGCCCGCTGTCTGGTGCAGAACTCCCAGTGAAGTCAATAGGACGCTGGTGTAAAATGCTCACCAGGATAAAGACTGTGGTAAGTAGATAAGCTTGGAAACCCCCCACCTCTAACATTCCTATCCCAGCAGACAGTCTGAGAAGCTGCGTCACTCCTAGGCTCCTTGAGTTTGTATGTTCCTCAGTGCAGATTTCTGTCATAGTGCAGCCCTGCCTGGAGCGCCCAATGCAGCAAGCCACTGCATGACAGACATGCCTGCCTCAGTTTCCCTTCTCCAGTGACCCAATAACTTCACTTCAGGCTTCCTTGTCTCCATACTACCCTGCCTTGGGGCCAGTTTATTATGACATGCGCCAAATAGTCCTTAACAAAAGCTACAAACACGCAGTCCATTTCTGCCCCCAGTGCGAGCAGTCATTCGACATCCCACCCACCAGCACTTTCGATCTCACCAGACTCACTCAGTCCTCTCCTGCCCCCAGACACTCACCCCAGCCCTTTGTACGGGAGTGCAGCCCTGCTCTTCCTAGCGGGAGCCCCCACAGCCGCTCTGCTGGAAACATCCCTCACTCCCCAAGCCCTCTCCTGGTTCCTCTGGCTCCAGCCCTGGAGATGTTCCATTGCTCCCCGGCCTTCAGCCCTCCTTAGCCCTTCTTGCTGCTCTCCTGCCTTCTCCCTGGACCCACGATCAGTCTCCTGGCTCTCGCTTCCTGCCCTTCTCCTACCCCACCAGTTCCCTGTCTTGCTGGGCTGCTCTCTGAACTTTTATAGCCCCAGGTGCTGCCCCAGTCTCTTATCTGGAGTGAGCTGATGAGGTTCAGGTGCACGGGTCCTGAAGGACACCCCAAGCAGGCCAAGGGAATCCCATTTTAATCCTCAAATGAACGAGCGA
Organism: Malaclemys terrapin pileata; assembly: GCF_027887155.1. Classification (NCBI taxonomy): domain Eukaryota; kingdom Metazoa; phylum Chordata; order Testudines; family Emydidae; genus Malaclemys; species Malaclemys terrapin. Next base: position 143,319,907 of record NC_071508.1, on the reverse strand, counting down.
GATTGACCCCTGCAGAGGGGCACTCGCTGCAAGAGTTCTAAGGCCATTCTGTCGACTGCCGGTCAGAAATGTGCCATATTCCGTGGGCTTGTTACGTTTTTCAGGTTCCAGTCAGGGGAGGTTTGGATGCAAGGAAAAGTGGCATGTGCTGAGTGAATGTCAAGTGACTTGGCCTAGTAATAAGGGAGAGTAAGAACCGTTCACATGGGCTTCCTTGACCCAGGGTCTTGGCAGGAGGGGGGGGGGGGAGTGCGGGTATATGTGAAATGGATGCCCCCTCCACTTGCTGGTCTACTTGGGAGGAGCCATAGTCTCCTGATGGTACAGGGCAGTGGTGATCTACCCCGCCACGCACACATGCAGTCTCCTCAGCAACAAGGAAACTGGGGAGATCGGGCACTCGGCTGACTGGCTCAGAGTCGCCATGGTTCCCTGGGGTTTTCTTGGGGTGATGCAGTTTAATCTAGCCCTCAGAGAGCACATTTCAGCAGGAAGTGTGAGGGAAGCTTGTTTGGATAGTGCTTGTGGTGAGTGTCTCCAAATTTAGAGACCTTCTCTGAGAGGCAGTATGGCCTAGTGGGCAGCACACTGGGCTGGGGCTAAGGAGACCTGAGTTCTCTCCTCAGCCCTGTTACTGCCCTCCTGGGTGCTATTATTGCATCCTTCCCTCTGCCCCCATGGGCATTGTGCTGTTCCTTCTGGAGAACTGACCAAAGGAATCCCTTCCCACTGACGGGTGTACCCACCCGAACCCGTGTGCCTCCGGGCTCGCCCCTGGACAGAGTGAGTCTCTCTTCTCTGCCTGACCCATCAGGGAGCACTTCAGAGAGACCCAACCCTTGGAGCAAAAAAACCCTCCTCCTAGAATGAAGCCAAGACTCTGACCTCTCTTCCACCGACGTCAACGGCTAATCTGCCACTGACATCAGCGGGCGCTGGGTTGGGCCATAGCAGGGAAAACAGGTCTCTCCCACTGTGCCGTTTTCCTGGCTCCCAGAGGCCCAGCACATAAGATCCTCATCCTCTACCTCCCCACCCACCCTAAGTAACTCTTTCAGCCTGTCTGTCAGGAACTTGCTAACCTGCTGAGGTGCATTAGTTGCTCTGGGCTAGTCACTGATCTGCCCCCACGGGAGCTGGGCTGGGCCTTTCCTTCTAGCAAGGGGAAGAGATTTCAATCCACTTCCTCCCCCTCCCGGAGCAAGGGCAGAATCAGCCTGATGTAGGCCTGCCCCAGTAGCAGATGATGGCCCCCTGGTGCTAGTTCAGTTGCCCAGGGTGGGGTGTTGCGGGGGGTGGAGACAAGACTCTGCTAATTTCCCATCCCTGCCCTGCGAAGGGAGCAGCGACGCTATGGAGTCTGCTGCCAGGCCAGCGCTGCAGGTTGGGAGTAAGAGTGCAGCCCGTCACGCCCCCGCAAGGACGTGTAGGGTGAGTAATGACTTTGCTTTGGGGACTGCAAAAAAAACCTCTGCGGTGCCCACCTGAGACCGGAGAGAGCAGCTGGCAGGGCGTAGTCCACAGGGGCTCCTCTGCTTTGGCTCGTGCTTCTCCTCCCGGTCCTGATCTGAAGTAGCCCTGGGGGTCAATAAGGCCCATTTGTTTTCCCGGCCGTGGCGGCAGATCATAACCATCTCCAGCACAACTTCAGCTGCTGGGTCCTGACCTCTGTTCCTTACTGGGCAACAATCACGGGATCATCCAGCGGCGTAACTGTGTGTTTAAAACGTGCCACGGAGCACCTACGCTACAGCAAAGGGGAGGACAGCTTCCCCGGCAAGGGGTGCAGCAATCCAATAGGACGTCTGTTACCCCAATAGTTAAACAATAACACACACATCCTAATAGAGCTGGGGCCTCAGCAGGACTCCTATCGATTTCAACCCCCGAGCCTGGCTCAATTCTGTAGCAATGCACACAGACAATCAGTCTGCTCCCATGATGCTGTAAGTAATAAGGCATCTAATATTAGGCCCTATCGTGCCATTGATTTTTATGTTTAAAGCAGACGGCCCCATTGGATTTAATGGGAACTTCTGCTTAAAAATGGATGGGACAATACAGCTCGTTGCCAATTGCTTTGTAATGTATCAGCGTAACTGTTAAAAGAAACAAAGCAAAGTTGGCCCTATGTTATATCAATTAAACCTTCAGCAGGATTTCCTTATTGGCATCTGGGGGAAAAAAATCAATCCACACTCCAAATAAGCAGTTGAGGCATGAAGGGGTTTTGTCCCGAGCAGCCATAAAAACATAGCCGTATGGCACAATGCTGAATAGTGCCTCTTGAAAAGTATTTCCTATATGAACAGGACAGTTTGTTGTTCTGCGTCTGAGCAACACTGGATATCTTTCTGATTTTGAAACATCGCCGTCAATGTCAAAATAATGGACTGAAGCAAAAAGAGAACCTTAAATGTGTCACTAATAGCACCTTCGAGTACTGGATAGTGAACTATTGAATTCAACCAAGAGTGTAAATTCTGTAGGGGAGGGGCTGTTTCTGGACTACAGGTTTGTCCACTGCCTGGTGGAATAGGATTCTGATCTTTGACTGGGGCCTCCAAATGTTACTGTAACCAGCATCATTCACTTCACGACTGATGCTCTCCCTTTGCTCCTTGCATTTCGCTCAGCTCGGACCGTGACTTGTTTGATCACGTTCACTCCCGTGCCTGTTCAGCTTGCACTAGTGCCGTGGCTAGTTTCCAGCAGTGCAAGGAAAATGTTTAGGTTCAAAACGGCTTTTCACTCACATTTCAGAAATGAAATTTCCCAAACCCATTTCTCCTGCTGTTTGATTTTGTGGTCTCTCTCCCGATGCCTCTCAGGCAGATAAATACATTAAAATCTGTGCAGCGCTTTGAGATCCACCGATGAAAAACGTTATATAAGAGCTAAGGTTGATGATGATGATGTCCATGGCAAAGACCCAAAAATAATTCATGCAGGAAACTCCAAAGCAGTGGCCTTCATTCCTGTAGTGCCAAGAACTTTCTGTACCTTTATAAATGTTGGTTGCTGAGGTAAATAGTCTTCACCACTGAAAGTGGGGGAACGGAGATATTTGAGTGGGCTGTCGGTAACTTTGGGACTAGAATGAGTGACAACCTTGAGAACACAGTGCACTTGAGAGGTCTGACCTCTGCCCCTTTTTAAATTCAAAATCTCCATAATGAGCTCTTTACCAGGGGGAAGTAAAAAGAAATTCAGCTGCGGCAGTGAAAAGTATTAGGAAGCGTGATTGCCTCGCCGCAAAACGGTCCTCTAGAATGACACTTTTGGCGATCTTTAAATAGATTAGGCCCCGATCCTGCAAAGACTTAAGCATGTGCTTAACTTTGATTATGTGAGTAGCCCAATTGAAGCCAATGGGAGGTAAGCATGTAAGTAAACCTTGAGTTAAGCAGGTGAGTAAGACGTGCAGGATCAACACCTTAGCTGATGTGTATTTAGTAACCCTCCGGCTAGATGCCAGTATGTAGCTAGGCAAGTTATGCCATGATTTTGACTACTTGAACTTTGCCAAATCTATTCAACCATCTCTAATTTTACTCTGACATGGAAAAATAAAATAGATGGGCCAAAACAGATACATCAAACGAATATAGGTCCAAGTGTTGCAGTTGGATCAATGCAGTCCTTGCACAGCCATTGGACTCGTACCGTGCCCCTGTAATACAGATGAGTAACACTGTATCTTTTGAGTTGGAGGAATATCAGCCATTTCCCTAGGAATCAAGCTTAAAAAAATAATGTCTTTGTGGGAGTGTCTTCAAATGTCTTGATCATGTGGGATGCGGCGGGGTAGGGGTTGGGGAAGGGGATAGCTTTTCCCCCAAAACTCTGCTCCTTTTAACAACAGCACTACAAACATAGCTTGGAGGAAGCTTTATCTTCAGTTCCATGGCTCTGTCCGGATGAGTCAGGGGTTTTAAACCTTGTGACTTTTCCAGCTTGCTTGAACGTTTCCATGTTTCCCCTTAACAAAGCACTGTGCAATTTAACAGCTGGTAGTAGGAACAAGGTTGGGTGCTGGGTTTGAACAAAGCAAGCAGCCTCTGAATCATCCCCAGAAACAGGTGGCTGTGCAGTGATTCACCTCCTCGTTTTACTGGCATAGCTGGATAATCACTGAAAACTAAGTAGTCAACGGTACTGAGGGAAAATAGTGAACTAAATAATTTGGAAGGGGAAATTGACTGCCCTTAATAAAAGGTGCACAGGGTATAGTCAGGCATGAATTTGAAAGGCAATGGATGTGAACTTGCAAATGATGGTTGATCAGATGATCTGATAAATTATTGACTTTCTGGGCAAGGCTGTTGCAGCGTCCATCAAAGTCTTGTTGTACACCACAGTAAATGAGCAGATCAATAGTTAATGGTGCTGCCAGGCAGCTTTAAAACCGAATAACTATCATACCATGATAGCGAGATCTGCAAAATGCCTAATAAGTGAGCACACAGCCCAGGAGAAACGGAAGTCTGTTTATCCAGTGGATATATTCCAGCATTTACATTCTAGCAAACTTTCCTGAAAGCAGCACACGCTATCCTCGCTGACCAGCCCAGAAATCAGCAGCCAGTCTCCTGGCTTTTATTTTCGTCCTGCTCCTTTCATTTCGTTTTATCACCGGCTTTCATTCATTAGCGGCAGCTCATGTTTCAAAAAAGCAATTGCCTTTCAGAACAGAGGGTCAGGGACAGACACTGGTTCAGATGCAGGGTGTTCAAAGGGCAACGCCAAACACAAGTTATGATTGATAGACTTTACCTCATGGTCCCCCTTTTATTGGTTTGGTAATCCCAGAAGTGATCACCAGGCTCGGTTTAATGTGACCCCTACTGGGCGAAACGGGGGTAGAAAAACGTCTCTCAGCCTTTTGCTCTGTCGATAACCGTACAGCGTCAAATAGCAGCATTTCTTCTGCCCATGTAAATGCCAGAGCAGGAAACTGAAACCTTGATATAAAAAACAAAATGAAACTTGAGTGAGGAGAAGCTTGTGAACAAGGAGCATGAAGCCAAGAGGAATTCATGGTTCTGGGCAGCCGTAATCTACAATGAGTGCGCCTACTTCGTATTACAGCCCTGAGCGCTCAGTTTCATAACACAACCCTGCATTGCAGCATCAGGGCTCTCCTCCATGTTTCTCGTGCATTTGAGCACTGATGCCTCTTTAACAACCCATGCAAATGTCAGCCGGGTTTATCTTCCAAGTGGGATAATGATGATCATCAACAGCCTGGACTGACTGACTGCCACAGGGGTCATTGCTCCAAAAGTCTAGGCACTGAGTTTCCCCAATTGTTGGTGGAGGCTCTTTGCTGAGTAGCATCCTAACAACTTCCAAGGCCTTTAACTCTCTCGGAGGTTTTTAACTTCAGCTCCCAAACTGGCAGCACCTTCTCGAGCTCGCTGGCTGGCCTCCCAGGCTCTTCGATCTCAGGGGAATTTCCCCACGCTGACGTTTTTGCAGCTATTGGCTGTTCTAGTGATGTTTTCCGTTTGATTGGCTCTGCCAGCTCAGTACAGTTACATCCATTCGAGCCAAGCCAACGGCTGGCAGTGATTATTTTTTTTCTCTTCTATCTGTCCGTTTCCTTTTTTCCCACTTTTTCTTTACAAAACCACCTTTTTTTTCTCATTTTTTCCTAATATCTCCCTGAGAGCCCAGCTGACATTAGAACCCCATTGTCCTGGGCACTGAGTAGAGACTCTTCTTGGGCAGAGACTCTCCTTGCACTGAAGAGCTTACGGTCAAGGTCATAATTTCAGAAAAATTGGGGGGAGGGGGGAACAATGTTGTGTCGGCAGATAGAGCTATTGTATGTGATTGTATTATATCCTGCGTAACCTGGAGGGGGCCAACAGTGGAAGACATAATGGAGCATCTAGACATATGAAAAAACTGCCCCCCCCGCCCTGTACCAAACAAAGCTTCTGCTTTACAGTCCAAATGCACGAGACAGACTAAGGATGGGAGGGTGAACAGATGCAGAGAACAGAACTCCAAGGTCAGACAGGTCAGTGGCAGAGCCAGGAACAGAGCCCAGGTCACCTGGCTCCCAGTCCACTGTCCTAGCCCCTGGTTCACACTGCCTCTAGCCTGGCTGGTATTCTCTGCCCTCGGTAATAATATCAGAGATACCATGATCAGATGTCATGTTCTTCCTTTGATTTTCTTTGACAAGTAATCTGCTGGTTCAGATCAGCTAGTTTCTCATTCTGAGGGCCTTGCATATTTGCACCACATTCTTCTCTAGCAGCACAGAACCACAGGGCTAGAAGGGACCACAGGGGTTATCTAGTCTACCCCCTGCCACAATGTAGGATTTGTTGTGTCTAAACCATCCAAGACACATGGCTATCCAGCCTCCTTTTGAAAACCTCCGGTGAAGGAGATTCCACAACTTCCTGAGGCGTCTGTGCCATTGTCCTACTGTTCTTCCAGTTAGGAAGTTTTTCCTGAGATTTAATCTAAATCTGCTGTGCTGTATTTTGAACCCATTGCCTCTTTTCCTGCCATCTGTGGCAAAAGAGAACAACTTTTCTCCATCTTTTTATGGCAGCCTTTCAAGTGTCTGAAGATGGCTATCATAGCCCCCCCTAATCTCCTCTTTTCCAAACTAAACATACCCAGGTCCTTCAGCCTTTGCTCATGTGGCTTGCCTTCCATCCCTGGGATCAGAGAAGGCACCACATGCAATCATCTCTCTCTGTAACTTCCATTGTCGTTTTCATTCCGGAATTTCATCCTAAATAAGGCTGGTTGGTTTGTTTTCACAAGTGGGGAGCCCCAAAAGCTTTTGCAAATCAGGCCACTTGTTTATCTCTCTACAATACTTCTCTGGCTCCCATTCCCGTAGTACCTAAACCCCTTACAAGAGTCAATGTATTTATCCTCAACTCCCCTGCGAAGTAGTGAAGTTTTAATCTCCCCAGTTCTATTATCCGAGGCAAAATGACTTGCCCAAAGTACCCCAGGAAGCCTGTGGTCGAGCAGGGACTTGACCCCAGCTTTCTCAAGTCATCGGCAATTGCCCTAACCACTGGACCACCCTTCTGCTTAATGTCTGAATATGGATGTAGGAGCCTAATTTTTGCCATCTGCTTATGAAAACTTACTCCAGTTCTCCTACGCCCTAGTACTGTACACCATGACGCTTCTTTATTGGACTCGGGGCTTGCCATTACTTATCACACAAGTTTATCCATTCCATTATTGCATCGAATACAATGGATTTGCAGCAGCAACCTCCTGCCACTGCTTTTGCGGCTTCAGGTTCTCCTTTAATCTGCTGGCTATAAAAAGGAAGGGACCAGCAGGCCCTTCAGAAGCATTTAACACTATCACTGCAGCGGAACAAGCCTCTCTCTCTGCGTACATTGGGTCCTTGGATTTCAGGGCGTAATTGTCTCTGGGAAAGACACAGCAAGTCAACCACATAATTAGTTTTTGGTTCAGTGATTAATATAACTCACAAACAGGTAATCTCTGCCGGAACAGGCTTCTTTGCAGCACGTCTAAGGAATGAATGTGGCAGGCGGCTCGTTCCCTTTTAATATGAATATAAATGTTCACCGCTGCCTCTGGGATAAATGAGGCCCCTTGCGTGGAAAGAACGCCTCTCGGTTTGAGGAGCTGAAACGCTGTGATGCTGCTGGGAGCTGTTCGATGTCACATGATCTTAAACCCCATCCTGGTAATTCCAGTATGTTTACAAAGATACAGCCCAACCATCGCCCACTGCCTCTGACACGCAGGGGTAACACCGGCCCTTCTTGCTTTCTTCACTAACGGATCTGTCCAATTTGCTTTCAGCACTCGGCAATCAGCTTGAGGAATTTTATTGGCTTTCTATCCACCAGGGCAAGCGAGAGAGACGTTCGTAGTTAAGTAATCGGATCGCATGCGAATATGAAATCTTAATGGGTCTGTAATCTTGACATACAATAATCCTTGGCATGCTTGTGAAGTGCTGCTGTTCCTGTATTCCAGACAGAACCTTGCCATCATCTCACAGGAATCACATTTAAGAGAAAACTATGTGCTTGCTTCCTTAGAACAGGTGATTATTCATTTGTATTGAGGTAGTGCGTAGAGGGGCGTCACTGCGCGAGGTGCTGTACATACATACACATGATACAAAGACAGTACCTGCCCTGGAGCCGTTACCATCTGAGGACAAGATTGGACAAAAGGGGGATGCAGCACACGTGCGGGAGGGAAACAGAAGGTAATGACCAGACAATTCTGAGCAGTGTGTCACGCAATGGTAATTTATATCCTATTACCCAAAAGGAAATATGTTAAAAGAACGTTACTGTTGCAAAGTCAAGTGCTCAAAAGTTGGGCGGTGCCAGAGTTAAGGCTGCCCATGCAACCTTAATTCAGTCCCTTGTGCATATACAGTGTGATGCTGTATTTAATTACATGAGCGCATATTAAGAATGGCCATACTGGGTCAGACCAAAGGTCCATCCAGCTCAGTATCCGGTCTACCGACAGTGACCAGTGCCAGGTGCCCCAGAGGGAGTGAACCTAACAGGTAATGATCAAGTGATCTCTCTCCTGCCATCCATCTCCACCGTCTGACAAACAGAGGCTAGGGACACCCTTCCTTACCCATCCTGGCTAATAGCCATTAATGGACGTAACCTCCTTGTTTTTTCCACAGTTTGTATTTCCCCTTATCTCATTCTTGGAAACGAATGAGCCATTTTAGCTGAAAGTTCATCCCCACCCTCCCCGCCCCCCCAAAAAATTGAGCCTTGGGCAGACACCAGGCATGGAAAACTTCACCCCTCAACCATTAAAGTTTGGCAAAGTAATCAGCAACTGAAAACAAGGTCTTATAATGGAAAGTGCTGGGCAACTTTAACCCATACGTGGTGCTACCTGGGCTGCATATAATGAAATACGCTTTTTCTTTTCTAAATTGGCTTTTAATGCCATTTGATGCCCCAAGGCCTTGTTGATTTACGGCAGATTCTAGTAGGGATAGTGTAGATTGCATTTAAGTGGGTCTGGTCCTTCCTCTCAGAAGGATCCTAAAGAAGCAGCTTGGCTGATCGCTGATCTTCTCCAACATCTCCTGCTGAGGTCTATCTGGTCATCCTTCTTGAGCTGTAGGTATGAGACCACTGGAGGAGAGAGGTGTTATAGAATTGTAGGACTGGAAGGGACCTCGAGAGGTCATCTAGTCCAGTCCCTGGCACTCAAGGCAGAACCACGTATTATCTAGACCATCCCTGACAGGTGTTTGACCTGTTCTTAAAAATCTCCCATGATGGAGAGTTCGCAACCTCCCTGGGCAATTTATTCCAGTGCTTAACCACCCTCACAGTTAGGAAGTTTTTTATATCAGCATGTGAACGAGATACAATTCTGTCTGCTTCATTAAACCTCAATATTATTACTGAGCTATTTGTAATGTCTAGTAATGCCTAAAGAACCCAGTCAAGATTGGAGCCCGTTATATCAGGTGCTGAACATCCACACAAAACAGTCCCTGCTCCAAAGGCCTTACAATCTAAATAGACAAGCTAGACCAACAGTCAGGAGAAAACAGATATAACATTCAAGCAGCCATCAGGGTGATTGTGACAGAATACTCCCCTGTATTCACACCTACACGCTATTGTAATAATCTTTGTATGAAGTATGCCTGGTAAGATATTTGAAAACTCATAATTTGCTGATCAGTATTGTCCAGATAAAATATGTGTGGCAACAATGTATGTGAAGTTCTAAGATTTCTCTTCATGGTGTTATTAACACATGTTCCATAACCCTGCCCAAACAGAAGTTGGCAAACAGATCTGACAAAGGAATGGGTGCTCTGCTTAATTAGCATTTGAGCAGTAAACCGTCTTCAAGCAGGAAGGGAAGACAAAGGAAGTTCAAACAGGTGAGAAAACCAGCAGGGAACATCCTTCCATGTAGACTCTTTGTCTCCTAGTACCCATCTGGAAATGGTTTTCAAGAAGGGGATTGAAACTATGAAATGGAGGGACAAATACCCACAATGGATTCCTTCCTCCCCTCCTCCTATTGCATTCACTGCACCTGAAGAGAAAAAGGGAGCAAGTGTTGGATTCTGGAGGAGTGGAGACACCTGAGAGTTTGGTCCGTAATCTGCTGGAGCGTGTGGTGAGACACTTTGCTTGAATCTAACATAGTTTAAGTTAGTAAATGTTTTCTCTTTATTACCTTGTAACCATTTCTGACTTTTATGCCTCATTACTTGTATCACTTCAAATCTTTCTCTTTGTAGTTGTTAAACTTGTTTTACGGTTTTATCTACTCCAATGTGTGTAAATTGAAATGTCTGAAATAACTATTTGAGGGAATCAGCTGCCATGTTATTCCCTTTAAGGAATAATGGACTTAAAATGTTTGTACCCTCTAGGAGAGGGCTTGGCAGTACAGGACACACATTTCACCCTGCAGTATAACCCAGGCTGGTGAGAGCCAGCGCGTAACCCAGATGTGGCTGGCGGGCTGCAGTTACACACAGACGCTCACGGGGTGGCTTGCAGGCTGGAAGGCTGTCTGGGAGCAACCTAGGGGAGAGCTACCACAGCAAGGCATTGTAAGGCATCCTGCATTGCAGGGCAGGGATGACCCAGCTGCTCATTAATCTGGACTGGACCCTGGTATGTTGCAGTGGTGAGGGGCAAACACCAGGTCAGTGCCCCACTTTTAAAATATATAAATGAGTTGTTTGGTTTATAAATGATCTGTAGCTGGAGAAGGGTGGCGATGATGATGTGGGGGAGGGGAGCGTAGTCATTGCTGGCTAGGAGGGGAAAGACAATATGAGGGAAGAGGAGGGAAGAGAGTGTCACAATGGAGGACAGAACAGAGGACAGGTAGCAACAGTGAAGGAGCAACACTTGTTAAAGAGGAAGTCTGGTCCCGGGACAAGGGCATGAGGCGACCTGAGTTCAAGGCCCGAATCTGCCACCGATGCCCTGTGTGACCTGGATGCCTCAATTCTCCATCTGTACAATGGGATACCAGCACGTCCCAGCTCAGGGGTGTTGACGGCAAATACCTTAAAGATTGGTAGGGGCCATAGACGTGCCTTAGACAGAGTCAATAAATAGTGATTCTCTCCTTGTGCAGCAATGGGAGCAATTATTAACTCAAGCAGTGCGGCCCATAGGCTTGCCTTCGCTGTAGCCACTGCCTTGCCTTCGTTAGCTTTAGCTGCTTTCATTACATTCAGGTGTAACGCACGAAACCTACAGTATCCTGTAAGACATTAGCTGGAGCATAAGCTAGCATAGGTGTGGTTAAGTAGGCCGTAACCCTTGGCACAGATCAACGGTTCCCTTTAGATTTTAGAAACTAAGGAGAGTTTGCTCGATGGTCGGAGTTAGAATATTCCAGGCAGTACCACCGCAAGGAACATGGAAGTAATAACCGCAAATCCGCTTCAGCAAGGGGTGACGGATATGATCATGAGCTGAACTGGTTGTATGCTAACCAATAGGAGAAGGGCACCTCAACATTAGTAAGATGAGGAAATACAAAGAGGGAAAGGGGAACCCCCCCCCCACTGAATATGCATTAGATATAGTGGTGTCAGTGTGTCATATTATAAAAGTCGCATCGCAGCCTGTGGGCAGTAGAGGAGACAGAGATGTAGCCCTTGAAGGGGGCAAGAGTAATGGCCACTGGTGGTGACAGGGAAAGGTGATGGTTAACATTTCAGGTCGTCCTGCAAGGGCTGGTGGGAGTATATGGATGTGCAGCCGTGCAGGCTGTCGTCTCTTTAGCTTACTGAGTTAGAGTGTTTGTGACTGTGCTAAGTGTATTAATAAACTATATTTGGAAATATAGAAGAGTTCCTATAGTGCGAGTGTTGCAATTGTGCACATCGGGGTTCCCAACAATATAGTAATTTTAACAATACAATACAATGATCTTGGGACAAGAACCTGTCAAACCTCACAGCGATAACTGGGATTCTTAGGTAATCTACAGATCAGACTCCGGTAGCTCTTAATGCCTAATTATTACAGACACATACATACACACATCAATCGATCTAGTGCTTCTATATTCACGAAGCCCTGAATGCGCAGAGGAAGAGTTTGGTTTCAATGGGTGTGCACGCTGTGCCTTGTGTGTCTGCCCTCATCTCCCGTGTGTAGACAGCCCTGCGTGCTGCTCTTTGCTCATGATGTTCAACATGGTTAAGTGTAGCCTAATTACGTGGTATTTTATGCAGAGCTGTGATAACCTGGAAAAACCTGCTTAGCCCAGAAGCTCTATGAGCCTGGTGAGTCTAATTAAGAGAGATGCTGAATGAGCCTTCTCATCTTTGGAGAGCCCGAGCCTTATTCCTACAGCTCTAAGGATGCTCCAGGCTCTAACAAGCAGGGAACGGCTTTTCCAATTAACTCTGATACAACAGTCGATCACTGAAGTCAAAACATAAAGTGAGGGACCATTTTCCACCCCTGAATCCTCTTGGCCCTGCTGTCTCTGTAACATGTTTGCAGTCCGTGTTCCCTTGTCTGGCTAGTCTGCAATAGATGATAACCTACTATTGCTACCAGCTGATGGAGTTGCTCCTGTTGCTCAAGTCATAAAGAGTAGAGCTGGTCAGGAATTTTTTCCATTGGAATGACTTTCTGAGGGAAAATGCAGTTTCTGCAAAATCGAAATTTTCTGTGGGTTTTTTCTAACAGAAAATTGAAACAAAATATTTCATTTCAGGTCAAATAAAAATATTTTAGTTTGTTGAACTAACCCAAAACACTTTGTTTCAAGTCAGTTCGCTATTAAACTGTATTTCCCTATTGTGGAGCATTGCCTCATGAGAGATGTAGTTCAGGCCTTCATTTTCTCCTATGGATTGGGCTCCCTGCTTAAATAACATCAGTAAGTGCCCATTGTCTCTGTTGCAGATGCAGCAGAGGGTGCAATCAGCCTTCCCTTCTGTGTCAGGCCCCGCACAGTCGCAGTCCCTAAGCTGGACATACTTTATGAACCCACCCTCCCTCAGCTCCCCAGAGATAATGCCAGGAAGGGGATTGGTCCATCCCAGACTGGGTGATCCAATTTTGTTTCTGCTCCTGTGGAGTTAGTTACAATGAGATCAGAGGAAAAGGATCTCATTCGATGAAGTATCATTTCTTCGCCCTACGAGAACTCTGACTCTTGGGTATTTCTAAACATGGGGACAAGTAGGGCCTGTTTTTCCAAGTGGAAAACACCAGTGCAGAGCAGTTGAGTGCCTAACTTGCCTGTGCAATTACCACAAGTGTGTGTGCAAATCAGATATTTACAAGGGCAAGCAGACGTCTAATTATCTATATGCAAATACCCAATTTACATGTGCAATCATAGTGATTGCATACACAAATCAGGTGCACCCTTGTGCATACATATTTGATGACTTAATCATGCACATGCATTTACCAAAAATCAGGCTCTTCATATGAATATCTTTAGTAGGCTGAATTTTTAAACATATATTGCACATTTTTTACTAACCACAGAAATTATCTTGTCAGTGCATGGTGTTTTATCGAGCGAGGTACATATAGAGCCCCATCACCATGCTGTCTGAGCGCTTCCCAAGTATTTAAAAATAGAAATAATAACAGTGTATGTGTCTCTCTCTTTCTCTCTCTCTTCCTAGCCTGGAAGGGAAATAGTTTGATTAGTTTATGGATCTTGTTTGTGTGTGAGTGGCTGTGTTGTGTGTGGAGGGCAGGGAGGCTGTGTTGCGTCTATGAAGAAATGACTGCGGGACAGCCAAGTTGAAGCAATGCATTTAGTTCTGAAAGAGAGGCCTGTGGCCATCCTTCTTTCTTGTGGCAGTGAGTTCCATAGATCCAGCTCAGGTGAAAGTTCTTTCCACACTCACAAGCATCCCCTGCTGGCTGACAGCTTCCTTTTCCCAGTGGAAAGTAGCTGTCCTGCTCAGGAAGGGAGAGGTGATCTCTCGGGCTGCAAGGACCAGTTCAATGGAGGACTTTGCGTATCAGGGTAGACCTTGAATTGGACGCTGTGCTCAATGGGAAGCCAGTGCAGAGCACAGACATACCAGGGGGATGTGTTCATAGTGACCTGGGGAGATAAGCAGAGGGGCAGCTGTGCTTTGTACTGTCTGGTGTTTTATCAGGGCGTGCGGCTCCATTGCTATATATCATGAGTGTCACTCATCAAGCCAAGATCATCAATGTGTGTGGCTCACCATGGCCTGGTGAGAGGAGGCCACTGTCTGGCCAATCAGGCTGGAGTTCAGCAATGGATATTTGGGCATCCAATAGCATTCAGGATTCTAATGGTGCCCCGAGATTGATGTCAGGAAGCCGGTCTGCAGCAGAGCCAGTCCTCTAGCAACCTAACGAGCACAGCTGGCCTGGAACATAAGAACGGCTGTACCGGGTCAGGCCAAAGGTCCATCTAGCTCAGTATACTGTCTACCGACAGTGGCCAATGCCAGGTGCCCCAGAAGGAGTGAACCTAACAGGCAATGATCAAGTGATCTCTCTCCTGCCATTCATCTCCACCCTCTGACAGACAGAGGCTAGGGACACCCTTCCTTACCCATCCTGGCTAATTTATCCAGTTCTCTTTTAAATGCTGTTATAGCATTTATACACAACCTCCTCAGGCAAGAAGTTCCACAAGTTGACTGTGCGCTATGTGAAGAAGAACTTCCTTGTATTTGTTTTAAACCTGCTGCCTATTAATTTCATTTGGTGACCCCTAGTTCTTGTATTATGAGAATAAGTAAATAACTTTTCCTTATTCACTTTCTCCACATCACTCATGATTTTATAGACCTCTATCCTATCCCCCCTTAGTCTCCTCTTTTCCAAGATGAAGAGTCCTAGCCTCTTTAATCTCTCCTCAGATGGGACCCATTCCAAACCCCTAATAATTTTAGTTGCCCTTCTCTGAACCTTTTCTGCCTGATTGGTGGGACGTGTCAGCAGGCCAGCCCTTACGCCCAGCAGCAGGGGGCTGCTCAAAGCATTTACCCACCGCTTGATAGCTCCTGTGCTTGCTTGTTCCCAGACTTGCTCCTGCCCTGGTTCTGCCTTGCTTCACTCCAGGTAATCCAGTTCTGACCCTTGGCTCCGATTCCTGACTTCAGCTCTGGCATCTGGCCTCTGACTCTGGTTCTGACCCTCGGGTCTGACTCTTAGCTACCGACTCTTGCTCCAACCACTAGGCCTGACTCCTGCTCTAACCATTGGGCATGACCCCCTACCCCACCCCACCCCAGTCTCTGACAGCTGCAGACCAGCCTAGCCCTGGGATGGCACGTGCCCTCGGTAAGGGGATGTTGAGAGGAAGGGCAAGTCTTTAGAAGCACTTCCCTCTTTCTAGCAGCATTGCTGGACGAGCCTAGCCTCTGTTCGGCTGTAGCAGCCGCTCTTCACCCGGGTGCTGAGGTTAGCCAGGCAGTGAGGGGGCTGGGAGACGGTGTTGTCTATGTTTGACGTAAAGCAGCAGATGTTGCGGTTCAGGTTCTGAATTTGGGGCGCTGTGATGTCCCAATTCAGCTGTTCGTTCACAGCAGCACCCGCTTCAAAAGCACCTGGCAGTAGTTTGCCACTAAAACATACATCAAAGGGTCTGATTTTAACCCACAGCATGAGGGAAATTCAGAGGTAGGACTCAGAATCTGTCCCTAGATTGCCCCACTGCGACCAAATGTAGCAGCACTTAACCAGTACCGTTTGCAGTCTGATACGAGTGCTCTGTCCCATAAGTCTTTACTTCAGTGGCTTTTGAGGAGGCAACTGTCATTCATGCCGCATCTGCAGCAACGCCTCTGATGTGCTAAGTGCTTTCCAGACATACACGATGAGATAATCCCTCATCCTTGGTGCGGGTGGCGTCAGGATGGACAAACGGGTAGACAGATGTTGGGGAAAGGCAACAAACAACGAAAGGGATGGTGTACAGGCAGCCTGGCAGAAGTAGGGTTTAAAGAGCCCTTTAAAGGCAAATGGGTAGGGGCTCCGCAGGGGATTTTAGGGAGATCAAACCGTGCATGGAGGTGATGGAGAGACTGACAAAAGAATGGATGGAGTAGAGGGGGCCGCACATGCTCCTGTGTCATGCTGGACCCTAGTGGGGAGATGGGAGACAACTGATCGTGAGCATTATTTTATTTTTTTTTAAGAGAGTGACGTAGTCTGTGTTGTAGCTATAAAACGTCCGCGTGGACCTCGCCACCATGTCCGAGACATGGGAGCGTAAACGCGCAAACAACTGGCCGTGAAGCGCAGTTGTGTTTTGGCGATGGGGTCAATATTCTTATCGTTTGAGGCGACCAACCAGCACAGACTCCACTCCGCCTGCTTCTTGCAAAGTCCTGGGAGGCAGCCTGGCTTACAGGACTGGGGCTAGGATTCCAGCCTCATTGAAACCCAGGACAGAACTCACTGGCTGACTTGGTCAGGGTCAGGATTTCAGCCAGGGAGGCAAGAAACCTGGGTTCTGTCTGCAGGCCCTCAGGCAAGTCGCTTCCCCTTTCGGTGCCTCTGTTGTCTCTCGCACCCTTTTCCTGCCTTGACTGTTTTCACTGTAAGATCTCCAGGCCCAGGGCTGTCTCTCACTATATATATGTACAGCACCCAGGGCAATAGGGCTGTTCTCATTTGGGGCCCCTAAATGTTCCTGTCATTCAAATAATAATAACGGAAGGCCCTAAGAAGATAGGCGCATGCAGAAAAGCCTGCCAGACAAGGAACTATATGGGGTTTGCGATAATAAACACGTGCTTCATTTTGGCTCTTGGATGGGAGCGGAGAACAGCATCTGTAGCTACGGAATATGAGCAGATGCCTGCTTTCCGGGGCCAGAGGTTATCTGGGCGTCTGTCTCGTATTGCAGAGAGCTTGGGAGACCCACAGGGAGCACGCTTTTCAGAGGCTACTCTTCCGTTTGCCTGACGGGCACTTAAAGCTCTAACACTAGCCAACATCTAATCTTTTGTAGCCAAGCAAACAGACAGGACACCGGGGAAACGAAGCATTTTTGCAATTGTTAATTCTGTTGCGCTCTTCCGTCAAAACAAAACAGCAACAGCAATTTGAATATTAGAGGGAAATGGGGAAAGACTTGGATTCTCTCCAGCAGGGGAGCTGGTTGGTACAGCTCAGGCCGATATTCATGGGCTTGGATTTAACATATCGATTAAGCACAGTTCAGTGCATTTAGCTGGTAGGAATCAAAGCGCTGGGCTAAACACGAAATTAGCTGTGTTTGTGTACTTAGAGCAAAAACAAACAAGGGGGGGGGGGGGGGCTCTTTTACTCCCTGCAGCTGCTGGCAAGGATGCGGCATAAAGCAAATATGTCTCCTTGTGTTTTGGGTGGGACCAGATGCATTTTAAAAATTATTTTATGCGTTAATCGGTCTCGAAGCTTCATTATTCCAAGCATTAGCGTGTCTGGTCCAGCGGCCTATTTGTTAATGCACTGAAAGCAGGAGCAGATGTGCTATTTTTCATCTGTGACCTGATCGGCGAGCTGATTCGTCTACTTCCATTTCCATTTCCCTGTCATTGATTTATTAATGATGTCTTACTTATCTGTGCCTCTTTTATAGGGTTTTCTATGGCACAGTCCCCAGAGAAATGCCCTCCCCCCCCCCCCCACATCAAAAATCCCTTTTACCATGTTCTTCCTTGCCGCTCTAGAGATTAGATGCTTTAATCATTTAGTAACTGAAACCACCTCTGTGGCTCGTACAATTTATGGACAATTTGTCTCCTATATATAGAAGGCTGTTTTTTTTTCCAGTGTTCATTAACAACAGAGACTTTGGGGCCAGATTCCTAGCGGCTATAAATCAACATAGCCTGGGAATAATCCATTTGAGATGTGCAGCTTATATATTTAGATGTTTTATACCATATGTAGCCCTGCTCGTGCGAGACAAGACAAGAGGCCCATGTAAACAGCCAAGATGTTTACATCTAGTATTGTTCAAGGAGCTGACTTCTGTACAGTGGGAAATGCCCTGTGGTTTTGGCTTGAGTTTTGCAAATGTGAAATAACACAAGAACTAGGGATCTCCTAACACAAGAACGAGGGGTCACCAAATGAAATTAACAGGCAGCGGGTTTAAAACAAACAAAAGGAAGTATTTCTTCACACAACGCACAGTCAACCTTTGGAACTCTTTGCCAGAGGAGGTTGTGAAGGTCAAGACTATAACAGGGTTAAAAAAAAAAAAAAAAACTAGATAAGTTCATGGAGGATAGGTCCATCAATGGCTATTAGCCAGGATGGGCAGGGATGCACAACCATGCTCTGAAGTGTCCCTAGCCTCTGTTTACCAGAAGCTGGGAATGGGTGACTGCCTGGGAATAGATCACCTGTTCTGTTCATTCTCTCTGAAGCATCTGGTGTGGGCCACTGTCCGAAGAAAAGATACTGGGCTAGATGGACCATTGGCTTGACCCAGTATGGCCCATTCTTATGTTCTTTTGAAATATGGTGTGGGGTAGGGTTGCCAGGCATCTAGTTTTCGTCTGGAACGCCTGGTTAAAAAGGGACCCTGGTGGCTCCGGTCAGCTGGTTGGCTGCAGCAGCCATCTCCACGCAGCTCCCGGAAGCAGCCGGCATGTCCCTCCAGCTCCTAAGCACAGGGGTGGCATGGGGGGCTCTGCGAACTGCCCCTGCCCGTGGCACGGCACTGCCCCGAGTGCCAGTTCCGCAGATCCCATTGGACAGGAACCATGGCCCATGGGGGCTGCAGGGGTGGCACCTGTGCAAGGGGGCAGCATTCAGAGCCCCCTGGCTGCCTCTGCGCCTAGGAGCCCAAGGGACATGCTGGCCGCTTCCGGGAGGTAAGTGACACCTGGAGCTCGATGAGAGATTTGTCATGGCCCCCGTGTCCAAAAATGCAAATCCTACCAAAGA
Source organism: Malaclemys terrapin pileata (assembly GCF_027887155.1). Taxonomy (NCBI): domain Eukaryota; kingdom Metazoa; phylum Chordata; order Testudines; family Emydidae; genus Malaclemys; species Malaclemys terrapin. The sequence goes on along the minus strand of NC_071508.1, from coordinate 143,300,987 downwards.
GCTGGCTAATTCGTCACAAAGGGTTCAGCCCTGAAGGTTCCCTTGCCACCTGCCTCTCCCATTTCCAAGAGTCCTGTCAGAACGGCCTCCCGCTTGGACCCGAGCCTCTGAGAGTCTTACTTGGAGCCAAGGTAGGAATTGAGGGAGGGGAGAATGGTGGTGACTACTACCCATCCCTCCCCCATTTCCTAGTGCCCAGGGGGAAATAAATGGACCTGTGAGAACTTGATTCCTTGCCCTTTTGGGGTTCTTAGTCCCTCCAGATCCAAGGTCTTCATGCATCTGGACTTTGACTTGGGGTAAGGAAGTGCTGACTTAGCTGCATCGCCTGACTCTTCCCCAGCGGCGGGACCAGAGAGGCGATCCAGGGTCCTTATGAAGCTGGAACCAATCAAGCACCTCCCTTGCAAATGACTTTCTCCCAGGTACTGGGGGTGTGGCCTGGTGACTGACAGCTCGCCAGTGAAAGACAGGCGCTAGATGAAGCCGACTTCCTGGCTGGATTCTGCTGTCTCTGAAGCCCTGGGCACCTACACAACTTGCAACTGACAAAACAGTCCAGGCCTAACTGTGAGAACCCCTGGGAGAACAAGAAAACAGCTGTTCATGTGAGTGATGTATCCTTAATATTAAGACCAGCTGGCAGAAGGATGGGGAGTTTTGTCTCATTGATTTCGTAGCGGAAAAGACCTGAAGATTGTCTCTGAGCTGTAGCTCTTCATAACACGTTACAGCAAACCGTGGCCCTATGAGGGAACATGTATGTGGCTCGAACTGGTAGTATTCTAAGGGGTTCTGATTTTCTCACCCAGGGCACATGTGTACCTACAAGTAAGGATCTGTTCTGATAATCCTCAGGGAAAGTGGCAATTTTGCCCAGAGCACCGCTGTAGAGAAATAGTACAATTGTTAAACGGTGTTGAAGGTTTTGTGCATGGGCGGTGGGTGTCCGGCCCACCCCCCCCTCACTCCCAGTGCCAGCGCGCCGGGAGGCATGGCCCCAGTACCGCCCGCCCCCCGTCCCAGCCATCCTAGCCTCAGCCCCAGCCGGCTTCCCAGAAGAGGAGCCGTCTGCCTGGGGCCAACTAGCAGCAGCAGGAGGGGGCCTCGGGGTGGAGCCTGGGGGCGGCCATGCAGGTCTATTTGGGGAGTGTAAGGGTGCGGACTCACCCCTGCGGCGCCCCCTACTGGTTACTCCAGGGAATCAGCTCACCAGCCTCTGGAGCGCCCTCTGCAGGCCAGTGATCCACCTTGTCCCTACTTCTGGCCCCTGTGTCCCTCCCAGGACCCCGGTGCCCCTTGCTCTGGGTGCTGCCCCCTGGCAGTACCCCACAGATCTGGGTCTCCCCCCCCCCCCGGGGGATCCCCACCCACTAGCCCCACCTTGCCTCAGCACTAGGCCACTGCCAGTCACCAACTAGCCCCCGCTCCCTGGGGCAGACTGCAGTATAGGCCACTCATCACTGGCAGGGGGGGTTTGGACCTGCTGCCTTGGCCTAGCCCTGGGCTGCCCCCTGCAACCCCCAGTACCCCTTGGCCTACTACCAGGCCGCAGCCTGGGGCTATCCGGGCTGGAACTCCCCAGCTCCTCCGCCTTTCCCCAGCCCTGCTCTACTACAGGTATCCTGTCTAGCTCCCTGCAGCCAGGCCCTTCTCTCTCTCAAGGCAGAGAGAGACTCTGGCCTGAGCTCCTGGCTCCCAGCCTTTATAGGGCCTGCTGAGGCTGTTTGGGGCGTGGCCCCAGCTGCAGCTACTTCCCCTAATCAGCTCAGCCTTCACACTGCCTGCTCCCTGAGCTATCTCAGGCCCTTCCAGGCAGGAGCAGGTGTCCACCCTGCTACAGGGAGGCTCAGCCTTCCCCAGCTTATTATACATGCCGCCCATTGCTTGTGTTTTGTTTAGAACTAGATTAGGACTCGAGCAACCAAACTAGGTCCCACAGTTTGGGCCTGTTCAGCTCTGGTATTTCATTGGGATTAGCACTGGCAAGGGAAAGGCTGTCTGCAACATGTGGCCCTGTGGGAGGATTTCAGGGATGTTTGTGTTGTGAGGTTTTTGGCTTTAGCTGCTCTCCGTGAGCACAGAGCAAAGACATGGGGGACATGGATTCTTCGGTGTGTTTGTCCTATCGGGTGTCGATTTCGGCTTGTTTGCCTTCATCTCTCTTCTCTAAACTGAATGGGGTGGGGCGGCTCACATCTTTGATCCTGCTCCCTGGCTCTCCATTAGTATCTTGTAAAGCAAGGGGACTGATGTTAGGATTACTCTGGGGGCTCCGCCGGGCCCTTCTTGCTTTTATAGCCCGTCTTGTTTTTGTTGGTCCTCCTCAGAAAAAATCTCAGGTTTAGTTCTGCTCTTTACATGAAAAACTCGACTCCTTCCTACTGTTTGGCTGAGAGTTAATCAGCCTGAAGGATGCATTTATTGGGGTGTCTTTACCATTTGTGAACACCACTTCATTGGACTGTAGAGTAGATGGAAGTACGAAGGAAGATCGGTTAGACTAATGGAGGAATAGCAAAGAAAATAAAACTATTTACAGCCTTTTAGTTGGGGGAGAATAAATTGCACTGTGTCCTACTAGATGGAGCTAAGGTTTAGTGGTTTGAGCAGAGCACTGGGAGGTGATGATGTAAACCTGGGTGTAACACTGACTCATTGAGTGGCCTTGAGCATGTCACATCATCTATCTGCCTCAGTTTCCCGACCTGTCCAATGGGGATAATGCTTTCTTACTTTATAGGGATGCTGTGGGGATTACGTAATATCTGAGTGCTAAGTATCATTATTGCATCTATCGTGAGAACAAGCTGGTTGCTTGCTTGCTTTTAATACCGCAGGGTTCCCCCCCCTTATTAATGCTTCATTCATAAATCTCTAGGTGAAAAGAATTTGTTCTGACCCAAACCACATTTTTAAAGTATTGTATTGGCTATATTTTTATTCCTTTTATCTTCCCATCCCAGTTTCATCTGGCTGTCAGCTGCAGGATGTCTGTCTCCATGCCAGCACTGGCTGCTCCATATAGTAGTTGCCCCCCCCACACTAAATGTCCTGTAACTGTGTGAGGTCCATGCCTCCAAGACTCAAGACTTAACTGCATCTCTCCTGGCTTCCCCCACTCCCAGCCATCCCTGCCAACACAGCTGTAGCATCACTCCTCTGGGCAAAAGACTGGCACCCAGCCCAGCTCAGAGACATCTGCCAATGTTTTTCTGAAGTCCAAACTGTGAGGGGAGGGTGGGACGGGTTGGGGAGAGGTGGGGAAAAGGAGTAAAGAAACAATGCTACTAAAGGACAATTTTGTGCCACGCTGCCCTGCTTAAGAATCCGTACATCACCACCTATATGTTGTACTGTACTTGGCTGGCATCCGTTTCTCTCCCGAATGACCTGTCCACTTGGCATCACGCTTTGTAGAGCTGGTCAACATTTTCCATTGTTTAAAAAATGGTCTTTTTTCCCCAAAATGAAACATTCTGATTCTGCCATTGGAAAATCTGGCAATTTTTTGGCTTTGAAACCCCCCAAAATATTGATAGGTTTTGAAAAACGAAAGTCCCAAAACATTTAGAAAAAAATGAAAATTTGTCCTGGGAAATATTTACCTTTTTCCACCTAGTCCCAATGCTTTGTTACCGCTCTAGTGCCCACCCCCCCCCCAATGATGCCTTACACCCTCAACTATGACACCTCTCCAACTGCAGAATATTTGGTAGATGTTTTTCATATTTGTTTGTTTGACTTAAACCCATGCGAACAAGTGGCCTACGCGCTTCTTTTTTCTTTCAGTGGTACTTCAGGGATAGAAGGAGCTGTTCAAACGGAAGATCATTGTGTCAGAAATATGCCAGCAATTTTGCTTCTTACTGTAGCAGTTGTTTTTCTTTTAAAATGCCTCTCCTAAGCATTTCCAAGCAAACGCACCATCTGACTGCAAAGTCACAAAATTGATAAAGTGGCTCGGATTATGAGGAGGAACTAATTTTGTCTAAATTTGGACACCAGCCTGAATTTCCAGTGGAAACGCAAAGGGAGAGACTGGTATTGTCTGCCAGATATTTACATAGGGGATAGATCCGGAGATGGTGTAAACTGGCATAATTCTGTGTTCTTCAAAAAGAGTGACAGTGATGTACTCCGCTGAAGATCTGGGCCAAGAAATGGACCATTTTTGTTTGTGTAAGGTAACCAGATGACAGCCCTGAAATGCTCTGCTTAGCATGGACAGCGGGCATGAAAACTTCTACAGCATTACTCTGCCACGGACCTCCATCATGAGGGAACACCTGTTTCTAGGGTGCGAGGACTGGTCCGTCTCTGTACGTGTTTAATCCTTTCCCCTTCTGCTAAGGCTGCAAACAAATTAGTGCCCGATCTGGTGGGGTTTTTGGATGCAGCTGTCTGGGTAGGTCGAGATGGACAATGGCAACAATGTTTGGTCAGTGTTGACCTAAATCCTATTCACACTAGTTAATGGCTCTGTATCACATCCTGAGCTATCCCATCCCAGAAGTGTACCTTGCTTCACGGGCGTAAGGTGCCCGTGCCCCTGCTCTGGTAAATACCAATGGCTATTACAGGGATCTATGTTTACCACTGCAATGTCTTTCAGGCTGAACTTGCTTAGTTTACATGTACAAAGATGAGCTTTCTAGTTCACAATCCTATATATACCCCGGCATCTGAAAGTCAAGCTGGGTTGTTTCCTGCTCATCCTTCATTCCCACTCAACTGAGGTGAATTGTAGCTATAATGGAAGTGTATTCCTACTGTCCTTCATCCCTCGTCCACATGGCCACCCTCCTGAGTGGGGCTGAGGGGTAGCAGGAAGTGTTATCACTGGAACTGGTCAAAGACTTTTCATCTTTTTTGGCAGAAAATGGTGGTGGTGGGCGTTGTTTTACAGAATGGAATTTTTGTGACAACTATCTTGTTTTGTTGAACATTTACAACTAGGTAAATTACAGGCATCTGGGGAGCTTACCAGAAACACTCCCTGGATATACATCAAACATACGGTGCATTGCAACGTCCACATGTTACATATTATAGCGTTTCATGCCTGCAGAGCTGCTAGTGTGAAAGGCCTGTTGTCAGGCATTCAGAAGTCAGCTGTTACAACTTACTCCTGAGTGAAAGGAGTCATTTCTAGCCTCAGCTCTCAGGAGTAAAAAAGTTTCGGAGCATGTCAGTGACCAATACAACTTAAAACACTGTCAGAGCTGTCCAGGTGTGATCTTTGCCAAAGTCTGAGTGTGGTATAAAGACTGGACCCATCCATAAAATCTGCATAACTGAGAAAGCAGAAAATGTTGTTTTTTCTCATCTTCTAGAACAGAAAATATTTTGACTGCAAGTGAAATGTTGGGCAATAATGTGGTTTATTGGCCTTGGCTATTGAAAATGTGAAATAGACGCCTGTCAAAGAAAACTTCCTGAAGATTTTTTTTATTCTGCATATTTATGCCTATGCATAACTTTAATCATGTGAGCTTAAGTTTTTGTAGGATTAGGGTTTTTCTGTATTCTCTGCATATGTTACAATAGTTACACAATAGATTAGAGCTCTTGTTGTTGTTGTTGTTGTTTTTTAATGTAAGCACCTTATAAATAATTCACCATTAATCTGGGTTTGAAATTGGCACACTATGCCTGGAGACTTTTGTGATTTAATTTCCTGTGTCTTTCATTTTTCAATGAGTTAGCTTAGTTGGTCTGTCTAGCACTCTGAGAGACATAAGGGGACAGATTCTGATTTTACAGAACATCTCCAAAAAACCCAGATGGAAATCACTCTGGAATTACAGCAGTGTCCCTGAGATCAGAATCTGCCCCTATAGTTCTATTCTCTTCGAGAACAGGAAGACCCACCAATACAAATGAAAAAATCACTGAGAAATACCTCTTGGCTTCAAAGGTCCCGTTCTATTGAGCCACGTGTGCACGCTTTCTGAGAGTGCCCGAACATTCATTGAAACGAAAGACGGCGCTCACTGTTCTGGTCTTTTATGTGAAGAATGCACCTTTAAAAATATTGAATTACATGTATAGTATGATGCATCCACCTGCTTCCCGGGGGCAACTAGGACCATTCACATTGGAAATGCCCTAAACACATATTTGCATGGTAGGTAATGTATTGTTTTAGCCCTAGCTGCTTTTATTGTCTGTGCTTATTAAAGCCATCCTGGATGCATAGAGCTACCTACTTCTCCAGCACAAACGCCTTTTGTCAACGTAGAGGTGCAAAACATCTGCTGACGTCCCACTTTGGTGCAGAATATAGTCCCCCATGTCTCCCCAGTAGAAAGGGTTCCCAATAGTCTCTCAGGGCAAAAATCCAGTTCACTTCCTCACGTTGCATGGAGCCTTACTCCGCGAGTTGACCCGTTCAAACCAAAGGAACAATCTGTGGCTCTGTTTGCCTTGTCCCATTGCCCCACATGGCAGGCTTGGGAGCTGAATCCGCTGAGAAAACAGCTGGACAAATGGGAACTGCTCCACTCTTTCGGGGATGGGGAAGCTTGAAATCAAGGAGACACAGCGCTTGGCACTTAGTGAGGCCCTGCTGTGCCATGGCAAGGGTGGAAGCTAAGCCTCTCTACTATCCACCTCTCTACTCCCAGCGTGCCCCCTCCCGAGTCCCTGGGCACTGAGCCCCAGATGATCCCATGGATCTCTCCATGGGAGCCAGTGGAGAGATTCCCAGCAGGAATTTGAGTGGCAGCTGCACCGTGGTAACACTTGAAAGGTTTTTCCTAGGCGCACCCTAAAGTTCAGGAGCTTGCCCCGTCTGCTGCTTCTGGAGAGTGGGGCTGGGAAGTTCATGAACACGCCCACCCTGTTTCAGGCAAGACTGGAAATACCAGCAAGGTCACCTCTCTCCGCCCTCCTGCTTCTAGCCCCAGAGGGGGGAGGAAGGATCAGACTGGCTGGCAGAGCACCCAAGGGTTGGGTTGAGTGTAGGGCAGAATTTATTTGATGGGAACCAGTTTGTCCAGCTTACAACACAGCAGTAAAACTGGCCGCCTAATTCCGGAAGCAGGGACTCTCAGAGCCTTTCGGAGGCCAGGACGTTAATTGCATTGCACTAACTCTGCTGCCACTAGCCTGCACCAAGTGCAGGAGAGGAAGGAAACTAACTAGGTGCTGGAAGAGAGATACAACAAGAGGGATGTGGGAGGGGAGAAAGGGACAATACAAGGAAAGAGAATCTCCCACCCGAAATAGCTTTCCTGTTCCCTAGCAGCCCTCTCCCACCAGCTAGATTCTCTCTCTCACCCCGTCCTCCCTTAGTGTTTGCTAGGAAAAGCAGATGGAATAACTCCCTTTGTGGTGTCTCTGAATGCACAGTGGTTATTAATTAGTTATATTATGGAAGCACCTGGATACCCAAACTAAGCTCAGAGGCCCATTGGGCTAGGCCCTACACACCCCTAATGGAGAGCGTATACAAAGGCAAAACAATTGGCCAAGCTCATACAGGTTGGTGGCAGACTCTGGATAAGGGCACCGCTCTCCTGAGTCCAAGGTAAGTGCCCGATCCTCTAGACCAGTGGGTCTTAACCTCTCCAGACTACTGTACCCATTTCACAAGCCCGGCCACCCAGGGCTGAGGCCTGAACCGTGCCGCCCGGGGCTGAAGCATGTAACTTAACTCCGTGGGGCCCCCTGTGGTGTGGTGCCCCAGGCAATTGCCCTACTTGCCACCCCCTAATGCCAGTGCTGCTCTTGCGACCCCCCCCCCCAAATCCATCCCACGACTCCCCTGGAGCTCGTGACCCCCAGGTTCGGAAACACTGATCTGGATGAATTGACATACCCCATTGCAAGCCCTCTGTGTACCCCTGGTTGAGAACCACTGCTCCAGACCACACAGCTTTCTTGTGATGCCGACCCACCGGGAGTTAGTAGATGGTTCCCAGATCTGCAGCCATTGCTCTAGCATGTGCTGGGAGCTCACGTCACCGGAAGATGCTGTTGGCAGTGGACGTGGATTTTTTTTTCCTCTGGTGCAATATGGAGGATTTGTTTTCGTAAACTTTATGGCTGACTTCATGCTCCCCTTTGCTTCTTTTCCTCAAACCTTTCAAAACCACAGCAAAGGACCACGCAGAGGCATTGTTCTGCATGGCCGAGTCCCACCCCGCCAATGCTTTTAGAGAAATAAAGCCCCCAAAGGTGCCGTTTTCTTGGGTGTGTTGCTTCAGTGCACAATCCCCTGTGTTTGCTCCCCCAACGCTCACCAGTGGGCTCGCCACATCTCCTTAAAGACTATGTGCTTTGTAACCAGCTTAGAAGCGTATGAGCTGCTGAGACGCTCTGCTGGCTTTGTCTCCTTCAGGAGTTTGAGTTTCCATCTGGCATTGAGGCCTAGCTTCAGCATGGCCAATATGGGCTGGGCCAAACACAGCCCGGGTGTAAACTGGCACAATACTACTGAAGTCAAAGTGACCCTCCAGCTGCATCAAGATGTGTGCTTGCTGGGCAGGCTGGGATGGGTCGAGGTGGTCAGATGAGCCGCCATTTTGCCATCCTGGCTGCCATCTGGTGCTCCAGGAGCTAAGCTTTCATTAAGAGCCTAGCGTCAGTGCTTAATTTGTGCCAGGTCAGAGCCCCGGCACCTCCGGGCCTGGCAGTTCACCGCCCCGGCACCTCCGGGCCTGGCAGTTCACAGCCCCGGCACCTCCGGGCCTGGCAGTTCACAGCCCCGGCACCTCTGGGCTCGCCATCTCAGTCATAAATGTAAAAAAATTGCATAGTAAAGAAAACCTTCCCAATGCGATCCAATACAGCGATGTGTGACTCAACAGCCTGAAGTGACTGAGATGCGTTAATGGGTGCAAACTCTGACACGTTTAAATATCGACACTGCAGATCAAAGTGCACCAGAAAGGGAGGCAACTATCTTAAGATCTGCACAACCCCCCGTGAGTGGCATCTAATTTCTGCACAAGTAGGCAGAGCAGCAGGTTTAAAACAAACAAAAGGAAGTTCTTCTTCACACAGCGCACAGTCAACCTGTGGAACTCCTTGCCTGAGGAGGTTGTGAAGGCTAGGCCTATAACAGGGTGTAAAAGAGAACTGGATAAATTCATGGAGGTTAAGTCCATTAATGGTTATTAGCCAGGATGGGTAAGGAATGGTGTCCCTAGCCTCTGTTTGTCAGAGGGTGGAGATGGATGGCAGGAGAGAGATCATTTGATCATTACCTGTTGGGTTCGCTCCCTCTGGGGCACCTGGCATTGGCCACTGTCGGAAGACAGGATACTCGACTGGATGGACCTTTGGTCTGACCCAGTATGGCCGTTCTCATGTTCTTATGTTCTTGGCTTATGGGCAGCGCTTGGTACAAAACCTCTCTATTTTTTCTAGGCTTGCCCCTGCCAAGTTCTGCCAACTTTGAGGGGGAATAAACAACTTAGCTACAGTTTTGCTTGACTCTTTCTTTGATTGCCAGTCTCAGCATTTAGCATATTGTTCCCTTGTGACTGCAGAAATACATGGCAGTGTAGCACTCACCTCGGAGCTGTTACCCCTAGACAGAATCACATGTTTTTACCCTGGTGTGACACCATTGATTTTAGTAATGTCTGACCGCCACCGCTGTCAGTGAGGTCAGAATCAAGTCCTAAGTGCCCAGGTTCCTAAGGGATAAGGGTATCACTTGTTGATTTTCAATTAAAGAGACTGCCAGGCGTCACCAATGGGGGAAGTAAACAGGGTATTTCTGAAGGTTTCTGGAAATGTAAGTGCGATTATTATGTGCCCTCCATATTATTTTGACTCCTTTTAAAGCCGGGGCCTTCCTCCGTCTCTGCCACCATGGCACTGTGCCCATTATGCTTTCTGGGCCAGTTTGGCAGATGAAACAGCTTGTCACCTCCGTCACCGAAGCGAGCTGGACCGACCAGCAGGAATTCAGCCCTTTCTACTGTACAACACGTTTGTTGCTAATGGAATTTGTGACCTTTCTGGTTTCCAGTGTTTTCTCTTTCAACATCTTGCCCTGGCTGTCTCTGGAAATCATACAGAAAAGTCGAGCGTTTTATCCGCTTGCTTACAATGTCCCCCAAGGCTTAACCCATAGGATTGGAAAAATATTTTATTTACATAAGAATGTCTTCTAGTGCCCTCTCTTGGTATTACTCGGTATTGCACCAATTTGTTACTACACCACATGATCTAAAATATCTTTTGAATTTAAACAGGGCATCTTCCCCAGTTCCCACCAACCTCCCCTTATGAGACTTATTAGGAGCTCTTGTTTGCTACCGATTAAGCTCTTACCTCTTAATCTTTCATCAAATTGTGGTCAAGTTCCTATCTAGCTGCTTTAAGGTCATGGAACATATTGTGATTTTCAGACTCCGGCGCATCTGTCTACCCACTTTCTTAATGAGCATTTTCAGTCTAGTTTTTGGCTTTCAAATAGCACAGAAACAGCCCTTCTGGGAGCAATTAATGGGTTTCACAACATTTGTGCACGTGCCCTGCATGACTGTAAAGCACTGCAGAGCTTTTGTGATCACTTACACCATCTTATTAATGAGTAGGCCACCCCAACATTAGGGTTACCATTCGTCCGGATTTACCCGGACATGTCCTCCTTTTTGTGCTAAAAATAGCGTCCGGGGGGAATTTGTAAAGCACTCACAATGTCCGGGATTTCCCCCTCCCCTGGAGCGGCTGGGAGGGCTGCAGGAAAGTCCCTGGCTGGACTCAGGAGCAGCTGGAGAGGAGCTCCGCCCTGCATTCTGAGCAAGTGTCTCAGCACAAAGTGCAGCCCTCCCCTTTTGCAACTGGGAGCGGTTTCTGCCATGCAGCGTAGCAAAACGGGAGCGAGAGCACTTTGTGCTGATACAAGGGCAGCTCTCCCCTGCAACCCGGTCCGGATCTGGGACCGGGTTTTGTTGTGCAGGGCCAGGGACCGGGTTTTGTTGTGCTGGGGAGCTCAGCCACGTGTCCGGCTCGCACAGAGCCCAACACCCTGTTCTGAGCAGCAGGGTAAGGGGGGCAGGAGAAGGGGCAGGGAGGTTCTGGAGGGGGCAGTCAAGAAACGGGGGGGGGGGCTTTTTGGGGGGAGTGGAGAAAGTTTTGGGCAGTCAGGGTACAGGTAGGGGGTAGGGTCCTGGTGGGCAGTTGGGGGGGGTCTTAGGAGGGGGCAGTTAGGGGACAAGGAACAGGGAGTCTTAGGTAGGGGGTGGGGTTCTGGAGGGCAGTTAGGAGCAGGGGTCCCAGGAGGGGGCAGTCAGGGGACAGGGAGCAGGGGGGTGGGGAGCTGGGAGTTCTGGGGGGGGCTGTCAGGGGGCAGGAGTGCGGAGAGGGATCGGAGCAGTCAGGGGACAGGGAGCAGAGGGGTTTAGATGGGTTGGGAGTTCTGGGGGGGAGCTGTCAGGGGGCGGGGTGGGGAGAGGGATCGGAGCAGTCAGGGGACAGGGAGCAGAGAGGTTTAGATGGGTTGGGAGTTCGGGGGGGGCTGTCAGGGGGCAGGAGTGCGGAGAGGGATCGGAGCAGTCAGGGGACAGGGAGCAGAGGGGTTTAGATGGGTTGGGAGTTCTGGGGAGGGAGTGGGGAGTGGTTGGATGGGGCGTGGGAGTCCCAGGGGTCTGTCTGGGGGTGGGGGTGTGGATAAAGGTTGGGGCAGTCAGGGGACAAGAGGCAGGGAGGCTTAGATAGTCCTGGGGGGCAGTTAGGGGCAGGGGTCCCAGGAGGGGGTAGTCAGGGGACAAGGAACGGGGGGAGGGTTGGGGGTTCTGGGGGGGCGGGAAGTGGGAGGGGCAGGGGCGGGGCTAGGGCGGGGCTCCTCCCGTCCTCTTTTTTGCTCGCTGAAATATGGTAACCCTACCCAACATGGGCCAGTCTGGGAGCTGGGAAATGCTGCCTTTCATCAGGAAGAGAGGTAAGGGGTACCCACAAATGTCTGTCTGCAGTTCATCCCCTTTTTAAAATAATATTTAAAGAAGCTCCAGGACTGCAAACCCTATTCTGCCTACCCCCAATTTCCTACCTTTTCAGTTCTCCAGATCCAAACCTGCCTCGCCTAATTTTTGCTCCATGGTTCCGGGCCTGATCTAAAACACATCTGCTTCAAAGGTAGCCCATGATCACTCAATCGACTCTGCTTTTCTAAGGTTCTCCCAGTAACATGCCCAGCAGATACCGGAAAGCTCATGACAATGAATCTTCTGAAATTTCTGCCTTTTGGGACTGGAATCTTGTGTGAAGCGCATGTGAGACTCTGGTACCACTGAATTTAAATCCAAAACTCTGGCCCTGGTTCAGTCTCAAGCCCAACCTGAATCTTAGCCTAAACCACCACCTCCGTTCATCTCTACCTAGCTGGTGGAATTCCATCAAATACCTTCCGTCAGTGCCATTTGCATAGTGGTGAGAGTTTTCTTGTACCTTCCCTGCTCCCAGGAGTTGACTGAAGTAATCTACTGAGGAATATTGGGCTTGGGGGGCAATGAGCAGGGGGTGCAGGGACTGGTAGTGTGTGCTGTCTTTGAGCAGGTGGGCAAGGCTGGGAAACCAGCCCTCTGCACTTGAGTAGAGTTGGTTCTGTCAAAAAAAAATGCCATCACCAAAACCAAGACGCTTCTAGAATAAACAATAGCTCCCTGGGTAAGGGCACTTCAAGCCCTGCTCTGCCGATGGGGAGAGAGGATTTGAACATGGGTCACCCATAACAGCGCCATAGCAGGCTATTCTGCCTTGGGGTTTCCTCTTCCTCCCCCACCCCAGCCTCCATTGGAACAAAAACAAGTGTTGGAAATTGTTGCTTTCCGGCCAGTCCGACCCTTGAGTGCTGATGAAGGAAAGCGTGCAGTCTGGCCCAGATACACTATCAATTTGTTCATTTCCCGTCTAGGTTTTTCCGTTGCGCTTATTGGGACACCACGTGAAACTGAGCAAGTAGAGATGTACAATGAAAGCAGAGACTCTCACCTGCAAGTTCACTTGGTCTTATTGGTCGTGAATTTCTCCGCCCAGCCATCCCCATGGCAGCGAGAGCAAAGAAGTCACGTACTCCTGTCACAAAGTAAAGAAGTGACAAAAAGTTTCTACAAGAAGTTGTGGTTTTGACGAGTCTGCATTTCCGACGCAAAACACGCTTCATCCAAATTCCTGACCAGTTCTGCTCCTCCCCCTCTTGTCAGTGCTGTCCGTGTCCGTCTACCACTTCCTGGACCCTGATGGTCTGTGTGCAATTGCATTCAGGCCCTCAACCAAAACAGAAGTAAAGTTGCTGCTTGAGCAATCTCAATGTGATCATTGGAGTGAACTCCGAGGCCCTTGCACAGTGTGGCATTGTTAGGCATTGTCAAAGGCGTCCCATGTGACAGTCTAAATACCAGATCAGAAATAATGTAGTAAGTACTGCTTGACATTTGAATGGGGCCCCGGTGTAGCCTTTAACCCTCATGCATTCCCATAACACAGCAGATGTCATGGATCTGACTCATGAAATCTGTGACATTTGGTGTCTCTGTAATAGACAGACCGTTAGGAAAATCAGCACTGTCATATACTTAGAGTTCCAACGGCAGATATGTGTTTTATCCCTGTAATTAAATTAGGCTGATGGAAGTCCCTGCTCTTTCCAGTGTTGCTTTGAAGCCAATAACTGGCAAAGAAATAGCTAGGCTCTGCTGCCATCTAATGACCAAGCTAAAGACTGCAACAAACTTTGGGGCCAGAATATGATTTTATGCTAAAAGCAGGGAAAAGGGGATTTTTCCCCCCTGCAGGTTAATAAGGACCATTTCCCAAACCATCATAGTAAATGTCCTGGCATCCCGTAGCTTGCACCCCACCTAGAGGCACAACCTACAAAAGCAAATCGAAGTGGCTGACCAGAGACAACTCACCAGCTAGCGCTTGGAGCACTGTTTATGTCACCCACCGGTCAATGGATGTTCGGCGTCCCCCTCTGTGCTTGATCCACATGAGTCAATTACAGCCCCTAGCCACAGACGCTTGCTTTTTAGCTCAAACTCTGGACACTCATGCTTTCAGCTCAGGGAGCCCTGGGGCTTGTCTAGCATGTGAACTGCTGTTGGCCGAGTTCCATGCAATGAGCTTTTCTGTAACAAATAAATAAATTAATGGAGATATCCTATCTCCTAGAACTGGAAGGGACCTTGAAAGGTCATTGAGTCCAGCCCCCTGCCTTCACTAGCAGGACCAAGTACCAATTTTGCCCTAGATCCCTAGGTGGCCCCCTCAAGGATTGAACTCACAACCCTGGGTTTAGCAGGCCAATGCTCAAACCACTGAGCTATCCCTCCCCCCCGTCGATAGTGTATGTTGTGCAGCCCCTTTTGTACTTGACCCATGCAGGATCTGCATCTGTTACGGCCTCAGCTACGGAGCGTGTCTCTGTACCTCCAGGTAGAGGGACTCATGGGCTGCAGGTCCCCAGCGTTGGCCACCATGTTAGCAGTCACATTTGCAGTCTGCTCGTTCTCTGTTTAAACTGCACTGCACCATATTTAAACCTAATTAGTGACACCCACCCACCCAGAGTAATGTGGCAGTAGTACATCTAAACTCCCTTCTCACCTGAGGGTGACAATACCGCACAGATAATAGCCCTTTGGCCGCACCCCATCACCCAACCCCACTCACAATAGGTAGTGGAGAGTAGGTGTGGCCAACTGTCTCTATTTCCAGTCCCAAGGGAGCTGCTTACTGGCCCTGCCTGTAGAGGTTGCCACCTAACCCAGTTTAAGGTTTAAATCCAGCTTTATTCGGACACTGAGTAGACAGGTCCTCCCCAGCATCTCTGCTGCTGTCCTCAATCTGCATTGTTGCTCACTGTGCAGTCCCCACAGGAGGAGAGAAAAGAGCACTTAGGAGTGGACCTTTGACAAAGTCCTCAGTGTTTGCAAGTTAGCTCTTTGCGACAAAGTAAGAACTCTTTTCCCTCTCTGGGAGCCCATGAATCCACTCCATCACCCCCCAAACATCCAAGATTGTGCATACTTACAAGACTGCCCAAGTATCACTAGAAGAATTGTGGGTAGGCAGCTTATGCAAATAAGCTTTCTATGACTGCATGTTTCCCTTTTCACCAATAGAGGGAGTAGAGAGCTCTTTCCCCTTTGGAGCTCCAGGCCACAGGGCTTAAGCTTTCATTATTTATTAGTGCTCTTGAAAGCATATCCGGGATAAGGAAACTCTTTCCGGGCCTGTATCCCGCATTGAAAAAGTGCTCTTACAGATTCACCATCGTTATCTGAAGTCTGGGTGGTGGTTGCCCAATGGTTTCTGTAACGTTTATGGCTTACAACAGAGCCTGTTTTTACTTTGACCAATCTCCTCCCATAAACATCTTAATGGAGCAGCTTCCAACCGGATACAGTTGTCAACACAGTATTTCTTTCTTCAGTCTGGGCTTAGCTCCACTGTGTTTTGATTAGGGTATTGCAAAAGAACGGCCCCAAACTCATGTGAGTTTACACTGACCGAGAGCTTAGGCTCTTTGTTAATTTTAAAGTATTTCAGTGCTGGTGCTTCTGTGACAACTTTAATGCTCAGAAGTTTTTCTTCCTCTAATCATCCCAAAGCTATTCAGTACTGTCCTCAAGAGCATTCTGAATGAGATTAAAAACTGGCTAACTGATGGATCTCAAAACGTATGTAATGGGGAATCATCGTTCAATTGCGGCATTTATAGTGCAGCCCTGACGGGATCTGTTCTTGCGATGCAATATCTTTACCAGCAATGACTTTGTTTTTTCCAGATCATTGATAAAGTTTGAAGATGACACAAATTGAGGGAGCAGTAAATAGTGAAAAGAATCTGGGGTTTGTAGTGAATCACAAATTGAATATGAGGCAACAATGTGAAGCAGCTGTGAAAAAGGCTAATATCATTCTGGGCTGTATTAATAGGAGTATTGTAGGTAAGATATGAGGGGTAACTGTCCTGCTCTACTTGGCACTAGTGAGGCCTCGGCTGGAGATCCGTCGCCCATACTGGGTGCCACACTTTAAGAAAGACGTGGACAAATTGGAGAGAGTCCAGAGGTGAGCAACAAAAATGATAAAAAGTTTAGAACGTCTGACCTATGAGGAAAGGTTAAAAAAACTGGGCATGTTTAGTCTTGAAAGAAGAAGACTGAGGGAGGACCTGATAACAGTCTTCAAATATGCTAAGGGCTGTTATAAAGAGGACAGTGATCAATTGTTCTCCATGCCCACTGGAGATAAGACAAGAGATAATGGGCTTAATCTGCAGCAATGGAGATTTAACTATCAAGGGGGTTAAGATCTGGAATAGGCTTCAGAAGGAGGCTGCAGAATCCCCATCACTGGAAATTTTGAAGAGCAGGTTGGACAAAAACCCGTCCGGGATGGTCTAGGTTTGTTTGGTCCTGCCTCAGTGTAGGGGGCTGGACTAGATGACCTCTCAAAGTCCTTTCCAGCCCTGTATTCCTATGACAAGTCAGATCTACAGAATGATCTGGAGTGCACGGTAAGCTGGGATCAGTCATTAAGTGCAAGATGGTATAACCAGGAGCCAAGTAGGTGGGGCTTGTTTAAGGTGGGGAACTGTGTTTAGAAAGGCAGTGACTCAGGAAAGAACTATGAGGTCATGGTGAAACCAGCGGAACATGAGCATGCTGTGTGATGCGGTGGCTAAGAAAGCAAATGTAATCCTTGGACGTCTAAGCAGGGGAATAGCGAGTGGCGGCAGGGAGGTGCTATTACCACTGTACACGGCCTTAGTGAGCCCACTTCTGGAACGCTGGGTCCAGTTCTCACGTCCACACTTTAGTGAGGACGTTGACAAATCAGAAAGGGTTCAGCAAAGAGCTACAGGAATGATTTGAGGTCTAGAAAACCTGCCTGGCAGTGAGAGGCTTAGTTATTTAGCTTATCAAAGAAAAGCTTAAGAGGTGTCTTAATCACACTGTATAAGTACCTACATGGGGAGAAGATTTCTGATAGTAGAAGGTTCTTTAAGCTTCAGACAAAGGCATAAAACATTCCAGTGGCTGGAGGCTGAAGCTAGACAAATTTAGACTAGAAATAAGAAAGAGTTTTTTGTTTTGTTTTTGTTTTTTTACTGTGAGGGCAGTTTAACCATTGGAACAATTTATGTAGGGATGTGATTGGTTCTGCATCACTTGAAATCTTTAAATCAAGACGGGTTGTCTTTCTAAAAGCTATGCTCTAACTCAGACAGAAGGTATGGGCTGGATGCAGGAGCTACTTGGGGAAATACTCTGGCCTGTGCAGGAGCTTAGACCTGATGATCATCATGGTCCCCTTCTGGCCTTAAAATCTTTGCGTCTGTGACATGGCCATGAATTTCTGTAAGTTCTCCTTGCTTTGGTGTCTTCCCATTGGTGCAATTGGCTCCACTTTTATTGGGTCAGATAGAACTGCTTTGACCCCCGAGTAACTGTCCTGCATAACTAGGCTCAAATCAGCCTGATCGGGCATTTGTTCCTGGGTGATTTAAGGTTCTTTCCTCTGGCACACTGGAGAATAGCTAGCCACTGACAATTCCACCCCATCAACAACCTCAAAGGTCTGGGGCCTGATGCTTTGTTGCACCTCTGGGGGTAAGGAAGTCGCTTACATTTTCATCTGTCAAACGGGGAGCAAAACGGGCCGAGTTCTGCACTTTGTGCATTAGTCAGGCCAGGGAAAATCCTGGGCTTCTGGGCATAGCTGAAACTCTCTGACATTTTGAAGCTCACCTGACCTCTCAGCTGTTGGGGGCCTACACCTTGGTTTTATTACAATGCCATCTTGGACCCATTCGCTGGTGAGTGCCGTTGCTTAAGAAGGTCTAATTTTACCACCTAGTCAAGTTTAGCTTTTAGTTTCACCCTCAGGCCTAATGGGATTTTTTCAAGTCCCTGATTTGGAGCAGAGATTGAACCCACATGCCAGCGGAGTGCCCTGGCTATTCCAGAGTGTGTGTGTGTGGGGGGTGTCTGTCTCTCTGGCTTTTTACACAAAATGTCAAAAGGTTCCTGGTTTTGTCCCTACGCGGACTGGGAATTTTTTTCAAGATTGCCAAAATGTTCATAGGATCGATTCTCACGCACATATCAAATGCAAAAACACTGTCCCGGGGCGACACGGGTCCTTTGAGGGTCTGTCTACACTGAGACTAGACACCCGCGGCTGGCCTGTGCCGGACGACTCAGTTAGGCTCAAGAGAGGGCAAGTGGGCCCTAGTGGAAAAGAGACGGGGAGAATACTAGCTCGTCTGGTCTGACCTTCTGCGTATCACAGGCCACCCAGTGCCTGCATACTCAGCCCAGCAACGACCAACAGCCCACAGGAGACTAGACTATTCTGAGCCCCAGGCAGAGAATCGGAGGGACCGAGGTGCACCAGTGCCTGACTCCCCTGCAATGGCAGGAAATGATTACGTGAGATACACCCAGATAATCCTGGCAAGTGACCTGCACCCACATGCTGCAGAGGAAAGCGGAAAAAAACTCCAAGTCACTGCTGATCTGACCTGGGGGGAAATTCCTTCCTCACCCCACATAAGGTGCTCCGTTAGAACCAGAGCATGTAAGCCACCACCAGCCAGCCAAGCACCTGACTGAGAGAATGCTTGATGCCACCCCAGGGCCCTTCCTCCACCCCCCAATGTCCCATCCACAGCCGTGGCTGTCACTGGTGCCTCAGAGGAAGGAGATCTGAAAGGACAAAGAACATCTTGGGAGGCAGGAGTCCCTCTCTGACCCCTGCTGGTGGCTGGCTGAAACCCTGAAGCATTAGCTTTTAGGAACATGAGACATAAACCAGACATGAGAACAAGGGCTGTTGAGCCCCCCCCACCCCCCCCCATGACAAGCAACCCCATCATACAATCACACTCATACACGGGTCCAGCTCTTGCCTAGAACTAAAGTTGTTTGCCCCCCCCCATCCCTACTGGGGGGCTGCTCCAGAACCATGCCCCTCTGATGGATAGAAACCTTCTTCTAAGTTCCAGCCTGAATTTGTTCATGGCTATTTCTATCCATTTGTTCTTGTGCCAACACTGTCCTTTAGCTCAAATATAGCTCTTCACCCTCCCTGGTATTTACCTCCTAAAGGATTTATACACACCAGTCATTTCTCCTGCCAGCCTTCTTTTTGCTATCCTAAACAAGTCAAGCTCTTCCAGTCTCTGCTCGTGAGATAGGCTCTCCAGTCTCCTGATCATCCTAGGAGCTCTTCTCTGCACCTGTTCCAGCTTAAATTCACCTCAGTCAGGGGGATGATCATCAAAATAGTTCGATCTATATAATAGCTAGATACGAGATCGTTAGATACTATGGAGCATAAGTGCCTTTATAGATAGGTATAACTGTGCCCATTGCAAAGAGTTGTGCAGATATAACTATACTGGTTTCTAGATGGTGTAGTTGAAGTGGTACAAAAACTATTTATATACAAGCCCTTCAATTAAGCTGGTGCAAGTTGGTCTGTGTGAGACAGCTGCCATCTTGGCCGACACCCCAGGGACTGAACTGGTATCCTCCGGACCTAAAAGCATAAATTGCTACAGCTTGAATTAACAAGCCAAGAGACTCTAGCTGGGGCTGTAATAGACTCCTATTCTCTGTGGATCAGGCACAAAATGGGCCCTGTGACATACACTCACCAGAGGGTCATGTGTATATGTGTGTTTGACAGATATAGCAATTTCTTGCCATATCCTGGACAAACCTTATTGAATTAAGTTAAACCCTACTGAATTTAGGTTTAAGAATCTTAGGAGTTCCTTGTATTAAAAATGCAAATGTTTATGTATTATAAAGGGCTTGTCTGTGATTCCACAGGGAGAGGGTGACCACAATCTTCTGAGAAATGAGCAGAGGGGGTGATTAGGCAAATTGTCTCAGGTTGTAACACCTCCAGGAAGGTACCATCACCTGGAAAGCCTTGCATGGACTGGTTCAAATTGGGTTTTGAAGAGACAAAGAAAAGTCTTTTGGATAAATAGCCTAAGTTTAAATGGACTGACAGCTGTCTTTCTGATCCAGCAAATGGACAGGACCTTCTGTCCAAGGGGCAAGCCTTGTGGAAGGGTTTGAAGGCCTGACACCTGCCAGAGCCCTGGTTGAACCTGGAGTGATCTCTTGTAAGCTTATTAGCATGCAGGGAGGTTCCTTGATTGTTTTTAATATGTTTTCTTTGTAACACTTTTGCCTTAAGAATAAATGTGCTTGCTTAGAAAGAGCTGTGGGATAACTTATAGCTGTGGGCAATTATTTTGTTTCTAGCCTCTGAGGAGACAGCAAACCAGGCCTGCTTAGGCAGTCTGACTTGCTGGGGAATTCACAATGTAGGAGGGAGCTATACAGCCTGGAAAATGCCCAGTAAGGAGGGAGAGAGATATGAGTCTCTGAACAAGAGAGGTGAGGCCTAAGGAGCCAGGAGCCTAGAAATGGATGTCCTTGTTAGATCACCAAGGGGGAATACAGGTGCAGATACCCTGAACTGTGACAAAATATTCCCCTGTGAACCTAAGCAAGGCAAGCTGGACCTGAGCTCCTGTTTACAGGATTGCCCCTGCCTTTTGCTGTAGTGGTTTAGGCGGGAAAGTAGAGATCGTAACAATTTTCCATTCAAAACTTTTTTTTGTGCGAAAATGACTTTTTTTCCAAATGAAAAAGCTATTTCAAAATTTTCTAGTTTTTCATCCAAACCCATTTTTTTTTTAAATTAGAATGTTCACTTGGGGGGCGGGGAGGGGAGTATTTTCAGAGAAATTTCTATGGAATAATATCCTGTCAGAATAAGTGATTCTGTCGAAACTGAAATGCTTTGCAAAATCAGCTTTATTTTGCTGGATTTTCATTCTGGGAGAAAACCCGGGCAGGAAATTCTGACAAGGACATTTTTGGAATGGAATGTTTTTTTCATTGCTTTTTCATTGTGAAATGAATTTTTGGTTTCATTTCTTAAACATTGTATTATATATTAATGTAATGCAAAATTATAAAAAGTCTGAATGAAACCTTTTGACCCGAAACAAACAACAATAAAAAATTCCTTCATTGAAAATTTAGAAGTCACATTTGGAAATCTTGACATCCTTGGTGAAATGGAACATCTATCCTCTTTTCACCTCCTTTTCCTTTTAATGCCATGGAATACAGTAGAACACATGATGTGAGGGTTTTCTTCACTGTTTCACTTTTCCTTTTACTGCTCTGTAACATTTCCAAAGCTGGAGATGTTTTGAAAAGCTACGGGATGGAAAAGGAGAAAAGTGGGTTGTGGAAAATCTAGAAATCATTCATTTTATTGCATCCAGTTGCAAAAAAAAATTCTAAATTTTTCAAAAATATTTCACCGCATTTCCTGGAAAATGGAAATTACTTAGTGAGACCACACTTCTTTACAGTGGTGAGCATGAGCGGTCGCTTGGCTAGAATTCAACTGATCAAACAGTTGTAGTAATTTCCTACATCGATTTCCACTGTAACATATACAATCCAATAAGCTGATATTAGGGTTTTATGAAGTGCTAGGGAAGCACCTCTTAACTCGGCCAAGTTCCACCTTTCTGAGCTCGCTCCCTCAAATGCATTCAACGTACAAAGGGTGCTTTGTTTCTGTTGTCTCTTTTATCACAGGATCCTATTAAAAGATTCACAGGAAGGTCTCCCAGCACCTTGAGAAAGGGCTTTGCCTACCCAGACAGATGTGTTGTCCCATTTTAGCGCATACTGGGCGATATTGTTTTTCCACAGAGGTATATAGGGACAGACACCGCATAAATCTGTCAGCAAGTTTTACTTAATCCCACATTCTAGCACAGTATATATGTAGCTTGTATATAGCACTATTCTCTAATAGTATTAATAATTCCACCTTTTATTTCACATTCAAACACTCCTGAAAGGATCATCCAATTTAAATCACAGCTTCATACAACATCTCTATCCTGCATGTGTCACCACTAGGGGGCAATAAATCATCTAATTACAATGATGAAACCAGTGTCCTTTCACAAAACCACCCATGATGAACTTAAATGGATTTTAAACATTAATGTAATAGGCATTTAGGTAGGAACTAGGTGGGGAGAGAGCATTTTTAAACAAGCCAGCAGGTTACAATGGATGTATTTTGAATGAAGGCCTTTGATTGGCTACTAAATTTATTCCAATATCTAGAGCAATGCCCGAATTAAAATTGATAAACTGACTTGCTGTCCTTTTGAGATGCAAATTCAGATAAAAGCTCATTTTGATAAATGCAGAAGCACTGACCCTAATGATTTGCAGAGTTATTTCTAGGGTGAATGGAGGTTTACTCATTTCAAACCATATCAATCTCATAAAAGGCAACAGAAGATGTTTTCTTATTTATGCTGTCCCAGATGAGGTCTAGAATTGTCACCTTATGGCTAATACAGTGGTTTAGGAAAGGGGAATTGATGTTAAATTGTATCTTGAGAAAATTCCAATGTAGTTCTTCAGCTGGTAAAGATTAGCTTTGTTCCATTGGCACTGAAGATGGGTCCTTTTTAAAAGAAATAAGTAAATAGAAGCTGGTGGATCTATTGGGGAATATCCCATACAGGAGAGAGGACAGGTAATATGCCAAATGTTGCCATCTGCTAATCTACTGTAGAACTAGTTATTTTTGCCGTAAAAATATTTTTCACACTATGCTTCTCACCCAACATAATACTTCAACACACAGAATTTTGAAACCTGATAGTTCATTATTTAGCATGGAAATGATCACATGCAGCCCCTTGCAGAAAGTGCTACACTAAGCAAAGCATGGTCTTAAATGCTGCTGTGGCGTTTTGTCCTACGCTATCGCTTGAAATAGTGATGCGTGACTGAAGCAGGTACAGCATGCTGTGGTGTGTCTGGTGCTTACTAGATCGTGTTGGGTGGCCAGCCAACTCACAGGCGGTGCATTTCAATGGCCATGATCTGAGTCGCACTCAAATGCTTAGTTGTTTAATTTTACTAAGAGCAAACTCCTGCTTAATCAGCGAGGGTATTAGTGGTCCAGACATGCAGGATAGCTGGCACATGAAGTACACTAGCCATCTGGAATGTACGACGGGGCCAAATTAAACAACACTGGTAAAAACCTTAATCTTCTTAGTGTATGTGCAATGTGCCTCAGGTGGCACATGACCAGGATTCATCATTAATGATGTCCAGCCCATCATTCCTCTCAAGGCTGGGATGGATGGTCCAGTGATTAGGGTACTAGCCTAGGACCTGGATTCAAGTCTTTGCTCTACCACAGCCTTCCTGTGTGACCCTGAGCAAGCCACTTAGCCTCTCTATGCCTCAGTTCCCCATCTGTACAATGGGGATAATAGCACTGCCCTGCCTCAAAGGGTGTTTGAGAACACTTTAACCTGTCCAGCCATTCAATGACAGACCTGCGGGCGGCTATCTTACAACAGAAAAACTTCAAAAACAGACTCCAACGAGAGACTGCTGAGCTGGAATTGATATGCAAACTACATACAATCAACTCAGGATTGAATAAGGACTGGGAATGGCTGAGCCATTACAAACATTGAATCTATCTCCCCTTGTAAGTATTCTCACACTTCTTATCAAACTGTCTGTACTGGGCTAGCTTGATTATCACTTCAAAAAAAATTTCTCTTACTTAATTGGCCTCTCAGAGTTGGTAAGACAACTCCCACCTGTTTATGCTCTCTGTATGTGTGTATATATATCTCCTCAATATATGTTCCACTCTATATGCATCCAAAGAAGTGGGCAGTAGCCCACGAAAGCTTATGCTCTAATAAATGTGTTAGTCTCTAAGGTGCCACAAGTACTCCTGTTCTTTTTGCGTATACAGACTAACACGGCTGCTACTCTGAAACCTGTCAAAGGGTGTTGTGAGGATAAATACATTAAGGTACTCAGATACTGCAGTGATGAGGGGGCCATATAAGCACCATAGAACCTTAGGGTTGTGGCATCACTGCTTGTCCCGCTACTCATAGAATCATAGAAGATAGGGTTGGAAGAGACCTCAGGAGGTATCTAGTCCAACCCCCTGCTCAAAGCAGGACCAACCCCAACTAAATCATCCCAGCCAGGGTTAGTGAAATAGTGTTTCCTAATATCAAACCTAGACCTCCCCCACTGCAACTTGAGACCATTGCTCCTTGTTCTGTCATCTGCCACCACTGAGAACAGTCTAGATCCATCCTCTTTGGAGCCCCCCTTCAGGTAGTTGAAGGCTGCTATCAAATCCCCCCTCACTCTTCTCTTCTGCAGACTAAATAAGCCCAGTTCCCTCAGCCTCTCCTCGTAAGTCATGTGCCCCAGCACCCTAATCATTTTCGTTGCCCTCCTCTGGACTATCTCCAATTTATCCACATCCTTCTGTAGTGTGGGACCCAAAACTGGATGCAATACTCTGGATGTGGCCTCACCAGTGCCGAATAGAGGGGAATACTCCATTACTTCATTCTACTCTTAGTCTCAGTAATAATAATAACCTTCATCCATACCACCATCTTCTGTGACCCATCAGAGCCCATACTCAGTCAGACCTGGCCGAGTCCTTGTGTGGCTTGGAAAGCAATCATGGAAGAGGCCAGATGTTTCCAGTCCGAGGTGCTGGTGAGTTCTCCTCTGAACATGCTGTTAACGGTTCCCATGCTGCTAGAGGTGCTGTCATTCAGATGAGATGTAAATCCGAGGTCCTGAGCATTTGTGGCTCTTGAAGCACCTTATGACACTCTTGGGGCTAAATGTGAACAGCACGACCCTCGCCTGCAGTTGAGAGGTGTCCTCCTATCTCCCCAACTCTCAGCTGGCACCTGGTGGGATACTTGAGTCGTTTGACTGGGCTGTAGCTGACATGCTACTGAAAGTGGGGCAATATCAATCTCCTGTGCCTACCCCGTGCTTTCCTTTCAGTAAGATCTGCACTGAGATCCCCGCATGAACCTCTAGCTCAGGAGGTGTTCACTGGGATGTTCCTGCTCCCTGGTTGTATCCCAGCTGCTGCAAAACCTGGAACTTGGGCACAAGTGAGGGGTGCCCTGAGGGTTGGATTAACCCCCAGAAACTTCAGGGCAGGGAAGGGGAAAGCTGTGTCTCCTGGACACCTGCTCCAGCACGGGCAGGAATTCTTCCCATTTGGGCTGTGAACAGATTCTTAATGCTACAGAAGGTTGCGTGGCTGCAAATGCCACCCATTGGGCCTCGATGCTGAAGGAGGCTGCATGGCGGTGCCAGCTTCCCATGGTCAATACATCTTTGCCTCTTTGAAAGGTACCAGTAATGAGGTGAAACAAGGTCCATTTGGACAAGTGACAGTCGTGTTAGTAATGCCAAAATGTTCTAGCCGCTGTTTGTTTAAACACTCGCCCTTACTGCCATAATGCCCTCCTGCAAGGGATTTCCAAATGGCGTCTGAACGGAGAAGGAAGCTGAAGTCAACTGACCCATCTAGATTCAGGGGTTATGACACTTCTGTTGGGTTAAGCTAAGGTTGGGGATCCCCGGCAGAGGCAAATGCCCCATGGAGGTGGTGTGGGGAACCCAAAATTCCTTCTTGGTATATCCCCCAAAGTGGCCAGTGCTAGCAGGAGACAGCATGTGGCCAGAGGAGGGCTGCAGGAAATGATGTGAGTGTTGATACTTCCCTCCAGGCCAATCTAGAACTGGTGCCTTAACACGGCCTTAGAGGGCCTGGGGTGAAGGACACTGTCCATCAAAGGCGATGGCAGTCTCTCATTTGTAGCAATTAACATTTCCATGGAATTCTTCTGGAGGGTGGGCTCAGCCCAGTCTCTGGGCCTTATCCAGCTGTGAGTGATTATGTCCTGTTTGCTCAGATTCCTCCTCCATTCAGTTCCTTGTGGTATCCCTCTTTATTTTTTTCACTTAAGCTGTTGTGCAATGTTGCTCTATGCCAAGGGTGGGCAAACTTTTTGGCCTGAGGGCCACATCGGGGAACAGAAATTGTATGGCAGGTCATGAATGCTTGCAAAATTGGGGTTGGGGTGCGGAAGGGGGTGAGGGCTCTGGTTGGGGGTGCGGGCTCTGGGGTGGGGCTGGGGATGAGAGATTTGGGGTTCAGGAGGGTGCTCTGGGCTGGGACTGACTGGTTCGGAGGGGGATCAGGCCTGGGGCAGAGGGTTGGGGCATGGAGAGGGGCTCAGGGATGCAGGCTCCGAGTGGCGCTTACCTCAAGCGGCTCCTGGAAGCAGTGGTGTGTCCCTTCTCCAGCTCCTAGGAGTGGAGCGGCCCCTGACCTTTGAAGCAGGACCATGGCGTGGCTTCTGGAAGCTATGTGGTGCAGCCCCTGACCCGGCGCCCCGGCTGGAGCACCAGAGCAGGGTCGAGCCGCGTGGTGTGGCCCTGACCCAGCTACCCAACGGGAGCTCGCAGGCCGGCTTAAAAGGGCTCGTGGGCTGAATCTAGCCCGTGGGCCGTAGTTTGCCCACCCCTGCTCTATGTGGTGAAATGCCTGCGTCACCCCACCCCAGAAGTGTCTGTGATTCCCATTCTGTAAAGCATCTTGGGATCCTTTGGAATGAAATGGGCTATGTAAAGCTAAAATTAATTTTCATCAGGGTTGTTTTGGTCTGTGAGAAGGGCTCCAAAAACTAGTTTCCTTTTGGTAGTTGTATGTCACTTCACTTTCCATTGCCCCTATTATCTAACTCCTGCAGGATCGCTTCTGTGCTGCATCCAACAAGAGACTTTGGCCTTGTCTACACCACGGGCTAAATCGGCGCTGCTGCAATCGATGCAGCAGGTATCGATTTAGCAGGTCTGGTGAAGACACAATAAGTTGATGGGAGAGTGCTCTCCTGTTGACTTAATTAATCCACCTCAATGAGAGGCAGAAGCTATCTTGACAGGAGAGCATCTTCCGTTGACATAGTGTGGTGTAGACACTGCATTAAGTTGATGTAAGTTACATCGACTTGAGATACGCAACTTACGTAGCTTAAGTAGCGTAACTTAGATCGATTTACATCACTAATATAGAGTAGGATTTTGAAAGCCTGTTTCTCATTTGCATTACGGCCCCTTTACGCAGCACTGGCACTGTATGGGGCATTAAAGTCAGTGTCAATTACTTTTACATACCCACTTTAAGGTCTGTTCACATTGTGAAAGCAGTGTCAAGGGCTTTCATTGCACGAGAATCAAGCTCTTCCTCTCATGTAGTATTAAACATGACAACAATAGTTCCACCCTGCCTGAAATCAGCTGTGCCAAATTTTTTTGCTGAAACGTCTTAATCAAATGGCTGAAAAATGGCTTTTTGTTAGGGCTGTCAAGCGATTAAAAAAATTAATTGCACAATTAAAAAAATTAATTGGGATTATTCGCACTGTTAATAGTAGAATACCATTTATTTAAATAGTTTTGAATATTTTCTACATTTTCAAATATATTGATTTTAATTACAACACAGAATATAAAGTGTACAGTGCTCACTTTATATTATTATTTTTTATTATTTTTATTACAAATATTTGCACTGTAAAAATTATAAACAAATTTTTCAATTCACCTTATGTACTGTAGTGCAATCTCTTTATCATGAAAGTGCAACTTACAAATATAGAGTTTTGTTTGTTTGTTACATAACTGCACTCAAAACAAAACAATGTAAAACTTTAGAGCCTACAAGTCCACTCAGTCCTACTTTTTGTCCAGCCAATTGCTCAAACAAGTTTTTTACATTTACAGGAGATAATGCTGCCCACTTATTCTTGAAATCAATATATCTGAAAATGTAGAAAAACATCCACAAATATTTAATAAATTTCAATTGGCATTCTATTGTTTAACAGTGCGATTAAAAGTGCAATTAATTTTTTTAGTTAATTGCATGAGTTAACTGCGATTAATCAACAGCCCTACTTTTTATCTACTGAAGGTTCATGACAAAATTCCACTTTAATTTTTTTTAAATGTTCAGATTTTCCTCAAATAAACCCTTCTCTTCCCCACCCCCTGCAAAAATAAAAAAAATAAAAAAAAGAAAACAAAATTTTTTTTTTCCTGTTATCATTGAATTTTTTCCTGGGGAAATAGCACAATTTCCTAACTGGCTCTATTCTTGAAACTGTAGGTAGGCAAATTATCACTTAATTTCCAAGGCATTAGAGAGTCTAGTTTTGATGTGTTTAATTCTTACGTCAATCTTCATTGGAAACTCAGGATTTTCTCTTGAAACCCCCTGTTCCTTTTCAGTGTTCATGTCCTTTTCCGTGTGCCCAGTGGCCTGTTGCCACATTCCACTGCTTCCCTGCGTTGTAGCTTTTGGAGAGTGAGGCAAAGTAACAGCCTTTAACCATAAATATAAGTCAGCGTGGATAGTTTAATCTGCCAGCAATGCCGAGTATACAGTAGATCCTTAAATACTGTAGCTTAAATCCCTTTACAATCCATTCTCTAACTGGTGTAACTAATTATTAGAGAGAAAAATAAATGTCAGATATACAGTGCTGCTTTCTGAATGGGGTTTTCTCCTCCATCGGAGTGGCCCCGAGGGCATACCTTTTCTGTAGCACTTAGAACTCAGCTTTAAAGTGGAGAGGGTCATATTTAAAGGGGTGCGGGGGAGCTAATCATGTGCAACTTTTTCCTTTGTCACGCTACTGCACGTGTCTACGTGGCGATCGCATTCCGAGCGTCGCTGCCCGTGTCTCGCTCTGCGTGGGTGTGCCAGCTTCCAGCTGCTAATCAATTCTTGGCTCTTTGATGGGAATGAATGGTGCCGCCAACAAGGATTAAAAAGAGATCTGTGGGAGCGAAAGTCATTCTGTTAACAGCAGCCTTTCTTACCCACCTCTGCCTGACAACGATCTCTTCCTGGAAACGTTCAGCCACTTATTATTGATCAGTTACGCTGTGTGAGAATGACGCAAACGGCCCCGATCTAGCGAGCAGCTTGTAGAGTCCGGGCTCCTGAAATGGAATGACAGGCTATGCCTATTGCCAGATGGCCGCGTGCTGTAGCTCTTTGCTTGTCGCGGGCACTGGGGAGAAGGCCTTGAGAAGGTGAGGGTAGGAGCCCAGATCAGTGAGAAACGCCAATTCATCTTGCTGAAGGACAAAATAAGGTGCAATGTATCTCCTCCTCCCTTTGACTGTGGCCTGGTCTCCTCTTACAGCTCTTACAGCTACATGGGCCAGGGGTGTGAACAATCCACACACCCCTGAGCGACGTCGGTATGCCAGCCTAACTCCCAGTGTAGACGCAGCTTTGCTGACGGAAGAATGCGTCTGTCGACCTTGCTACCGTTGCTCAGGGAGGTGGCGTTCCTGCCCTGGACCTGTTGGTGTAGGCTGCGTCTACGCTACGGGGTTATGGCAGCATAGTTGTGCTGACGTAGCAATGCTGGTATAGTCCTCATAGTGAGGATATATCCTAGGAAAGCGGGTAATGCAGCCATGGCTGCCTAGATGGTTGGCGACCTGTGTCTCCGAGAGTGCCTACAGGCCTGAAAAGCTCCATGGAGGGTGAGCAGGTGACCACTTTAATGTCCCTTTATGTGCCCCAGGGTTTTTCTGCTGCACTCATCCTGGTGTGCCTGACTCCCCCACCCATTCACGCTGCGTGGTATGTTGGTCTATGAGCAGCCCATCGACTTCACGCCCACATGCATGCCCTCGCTCTCCCCACGGCCCTCCCCAGCGCCTGCCTCTCGCGTCGATTTCAATAGTTCAAGCTGCACAGTAGAGTGAGTGAGGCCGGCACGATCTATCCCTCCCTGGAGCCTCACGTGGCCGATGAGAGACGCGGCATAGCCAGGCTGGCACAGGCAGAGTTAAGTTGTTTAATTCTTTTAACACTGCACAAAGGTCTGTTATAAAAGCGCTCCCAGATGATTAAACCGGTTTGATATCGCCCTGCCCCCTCCAGTAACAGGACCATTTGTTAGTTCAAAGTAAATGATGGGCTAAAGTCGAGATGCTAATTATTACCAATGAGGCCGGGTAAAGATTCCCTGGAGGCTAGTGGAACGTCAGTGTGAGCACTGTGTAATCTACCCAATCGGATTGATCCAGGTCAGGCATTAAAGGCTAAAATGGATTAAACAAAAGACATTCCCCTTGTAACAAGACTGGAAAACTTCAAAGCTGGGATTTGTTCTTGTTCTGACAAAGGAAGTGGATTTACAACATGCCTCGGGTTACACCCCTCTGCGGCTTTCAATTTGCTTGGCTTGGTACGAAGAGGCAGGACGAGTGTGCCGTGGAGGGGTTCTGGGCTCCAACAATCCTCCGCAGGACAAGAGCTTTCGGTTTAGAGGGTCAGCTCGGCACGACTTTTTCCCGTTCTCTCTCTCTCTCTCTCTCTTTTTTTTTTTTTTTCCAAAGAAGATGCATGCGGCATCTCATCCCACGATGCTCTGCCACCTTCCAGCCTTTCGTCACCCACATATGGTGACGGGAAGTGGTGTGGTGGAGGGCGGCGCGGTTCTGCTTTGCTTTCGAGTTAAAGGGTGAACGTTCGGAGCTGAGCTTCCCTGAGCGGAAAGGCCAAAGGGCACTTGCTTGCTCCACTGTTCTGCTCCCTGTGTGGACTGGGAGGCAGCTCTGCTGTCTTTAGTGAGTCAAACTCAGCTTTCAATGCGCAGAGCCAGTGGAACCCACAGGTCAGTGTGATGGAGGCCCCTTTGTGCCTGGTCTACAGAGGATAGGAGTCTGTTACAGCACTGGCTCCGAAGGTTTCGCTCAAGCTATAGCAGCTCCTGCTGTAACAATTCATACTTTGAGGCCTCTGGTTCCACCCCTGGTCCGTCAGCCAAGATGGCAGCCGTCGCACCAGCTTTGGAAGAGTAGGCCGGAGCCCGTTCCTTCTCCTGCAACCCCAACAGAGTTGTTAACCAAGTTTCAATCCATTACACCTGTGCAAAGCTGCCACTTGGATGCCATTTAGCCAGTCGAATGTTTCTTACTGGTGGTGCATGTGCGCTGGCTGAGGCTGAGTGCTCGGGAACCAGTGTGGGCTTGCGGGGAGGGATGGAGAGAAAGGGGGTAGGTGCTGGCTGGCTGAGGGTGATGCAGAGGGCTGGGCCTGCTGGGGTGTGGGTACTGGGTTGGGTGGAGGTGAGACAGGGAGGGGTGTGAGTTCTGTACTGAGAGGAAGGGAGGAATAGGGGTATTTGCTGGAGCTGAGAGATGCTCATGGAAGCCAAATAAGCCAATTTCCTGAGCAGGGCTGGCTTTAGGCTGATTCCCCCAATTCCCCGGAATCAGGCCCCACGGGTAAGAGGGCCTCGCGCCTTAGGCTCACCTGGCGGTGGTTTGCTGCAGCGGCATTTTGGCGGGGGGGGAGGGTCTGCTCTGGGGTCTTTGGCGGCATTTTGGTGGGGGGGGGAGGTCCGCTCCGGGGTCTTCGGCAGCAGGGGGTCCTTCAGTGCCATGGAAGACGCGGAGCGGACCCCCTGCCACTGAAGACCTGGACCGCCGCCGAGTATTCGAATCGGGTCCCGCAGGTCCTAAAGCCTGCCCTGTTCCTGAGCCACCTGTGAACAGCCGAGTGTGGGGTGTGAGGAGGCTGGGTCAGGGTTAGTCACGGATATCACCTGTAGGAAGCCAGTCGCTTGCAGCCCTCCTTGCTCTTGGCAGAGCAAAATGTCTTTTCTTAAAATGCTGCAGCTCTTTTTAAGCCAACCCTGGCCAAGAAGTGCTGGGAACAATGTTTCCCGTCTCCAGGCTGCTCGTGCCACACCCTGCAATATACGGCAGCTCATCAGATTAGAAATGGAAACGCAAACCCCTGTGCTATGGTTCTTGGGTTGGACAGAGCACTCGCCGCCTGTCTACAGGGGTGAAGCATCTGTCAGCCGGCAAGCAATCTGGGTTAGGATAATCCCAATCTCCAGAGGCTGTTTTGATCAATTAAACTGAACTTCAGGTCAAAATCAAAAGTGTATTAAAGAGAAAAAAAAATCCTGGCAGGGGAATCGAGTAAGATCCTCTCTGTGCTTCGAGCTGAAGGTGTGACTCCCAGCCCGCGGAGACATACCCTCGCTAGCTCTCAACAAGTTAGCAGGCTTCAAATCATATAACCACGGTGGCGGGAGGGACCATGGGAATGTACTCAGGGTGGCGTG
This sequence comes from Malaclemys terrapin pileata, assembly GCF_027887155.1. Taxonomy (NCBI): domain Eukaryota; kingdom Metazoa; phylum Chordata; order Testudines; family Emydidae; genus Malaclemys; species Malaclemys terrapin. Next base: position 143,268,904 of record NC_071508.1, on the reverse strand, counting down.
TCCTTCCCACCACAACGGTGATCTGCCTCAGTCAGAGCTCGGTCTCTCCCAGCTGGGAATCACACCCCCAGCTGGAAGCGTGGAAACAGCCTTTACACTCGGGTGCACGTGGTGGTGCCCCGGACTCACCCGAATTAAACCCTGTTGTTGGGACTGGTGCTGGGATTTCATTGCTTTCTGAACTCGCCACTTGTGTGAGTTAATTACCATCACTTGGTGAAATAAGCCAACGTGACACCTGGCAGCCTTGCGTTTTGACGTGGCTGCAACCCAGGAACCTGGCAATATCTCCAGATGCTATTGGTCAGCTATTTTGAACCTGGTAGTGTTGTTATAAGTAACCTCTACGATCTGTAGTGGAACCCGTATCATCGGGGCCTCTGATTCAGCAGGATGCTTCAAAAGAGCAACTCAGGTGCTTACAGTTAAGCATATGCTTAAGTAGCTTGCTGAACTTGGGCCCGAGTCATTTAAAAGGCGACCAGACCAAACTCCTGAGAATCTACCGCAGGGAACAACCCTGCACCGGCCGGGAGATGGAGTTAACTCAGGAGTCTTGGCCAACTCTCCTTTCTAACCCAAACTGCCAGAATGAGGCAAAGGAGGCATTTTGAATACTATTTTTTTTAATGTGGCCCTACCAACGCCATCGCTTTGCGAGAAGGGGCCTGAGAAATTTAATATGGTGTCACTAAGTAATTAGATCTGTTTCTTTGAGAGCATTCCAGACCAAAGGCAGGCAAATTCTATTAGAAAATGAAACCACAATATTGTACAATGCCGAGGCTACTAACTTTCTATTTAATTATCCAGGTAATGTAATTATGCAATCAGCTCTAATCTGATAGCAAGAGGAAAGGTTTCCAGTTCCGCGTAGTGAAAGGACGGTTGCAATGAAATCTGACACACTCAATTACTGAAATGTGAAAATGTCTTTGGGAAACTTTCCCATCCATGCACGTACTGGATATTAACCTCACTGATCTCAGCTATGACTAATTTATTTGTGGGCAGAGTAGAATGGATTATTGTATAATGACCGATGATGATAATTATTCTGGTTATAGTACACAAGGCTTGGTACCACACTGCAAAAGCCTGGTTCTTGCTATGATTGATTTCCATTTTATATGGACACAAGATTAGGAGTCAGGAAAGAATTAGATCTTTCATAGCTAAAAGAAGATGTATTTTTAATTGCATATTAGAAATGCAGTGGCTGGTGCCCTGGGTCCATGTGGGTAACCAGAAGATTCCGTTATAAAATACTTTTTTGGCCATTTTCTACATAATTCTTGAAGATTTTTCTATTGCTGTGACACCAAAAATGTGCAGTTACCCTGTACTAGCTGCCTCTGTGGAAAGCTATTACTGGCGCTACGGAGCCCACAAAGACTTACTAAATAATTCTTGATATTCTGTGGCAGCAATAACCATGATCGTTTGTGAGGCAGCAGAGGTTAGGGCACCGGTTTGGGACCTGGTTTCTTTTAAATAAATAAATTAATGGAGATAGACCTATCTCCTAGAACTGGAAGGGACCTTGAAAGGTCATTGAGTCCAGCCCCTGCCTTCACTAGCAGGACCAAGTACTGATTTTGCCCCAGATCCCTAAGTGGCCCCCTCAAGGATTGAACTCACAATCCTGGGTTTATTAGGCCAATGCGCAAACCACTGAGCTATCCCTCCCCCAAACCACTGAGCCAGCCCTCTTTTCCCAGCTCTATTACTGAACTGCTCTAGGACCTGGAGCAAATCACTTCCCGCCTCTATTTCTTCTCCTGCCCTCTCTAGCTTGTCTATTGAGACCATAAGCTCTTTGGGGCTGGACTGTCTCATACTATGAGGACTTGATTGTTTTCAGGGCCCCAAGGTGTTAATATATTATTGCTAATAATACACAGTGGATGCTTTTTAGCAAGTCATGAAACTTATATATGGCTCTGGGTACGTGAGCAAGTCTTCTAATTATTCATACACCTGAGAACCTGAGTCGTTCCAAACCAAAAATGAGCAGTTGCTATTTCACCTCTGTGTGAAACTACTTTTGCATGTTTTTAAGATCAGTAAATCAGGAGCTACAATGCAATAACAGCGCTGTTCAGACGCATCATGGTGCTTCACAAAATGAAAACCAGCCCCAAAACATGGCAAAGAGCTTCGCCATTTTGTAAAGCTGTAAACATTCCATAAAGGGAGAGGCATGCGGCTTCAGTTTAAAGGTCCAGAGATTGGTGATTGAAAATGATGAGCTGCATGGACCGAGTTCCTTAGAAGGAGATGACTGCAAAGGTTGGAACTTGCATTTGAAGAGGAGATGAATAAGTGGGGACATGGCCAGGAAAACCCTTCTGACCCTTTCTAGTAAAGGGCAAAGGGACATCCAATGAAATCAAATGGCAACTGGCTTAAAACTAAGACGACATAACTTATTAAGGCAATGCAAACTTCATCTGGGGAACTCACAGCCACCAGAGACACTGGACATCAAAAGCTTTGGCAGGATTTTAAAAGGATTAGCCCGATATAACGAGGATGTGTAGATATAGATGGAATATATATCCTCTTCACAGATGAGATCAGTGACCCCTGGGTATCCTTGTGCAGGTGCTACTCAGAAACTTTTAAAGAAGAGAAAAAATAGTTCCTATTTGGTTGCAGACAGTCAAAGTTGTTGCCTAGACAGCTTTGGTTAATTGCACTAATGTAACCTCACACTCCTAGTTGATTAAGGTTGATGGATGTTTGTACAGTGCTTTGAAGACAGAGTGCTATATAAATGACGAGTATTTGAATTCTCTCTATCTACCTTAGCTATTGTATACTGTGTATCACTGTAGTATCTCCCTCCCTCCCATGCCTTCTTATAGGCCCCAAGTCAGGAAAGCATGCTTATTCAGCAGAGCACTTACATACGTCTTTATGTCCCGCTGAGGTTAACCGGGCTTAAGCACAGACTTAAAATTAGGCACAGTGCTTACATGCTTAAATAGGCATGAGCTTAAGTGTTCTCTGGAATTGGGGCCTGTGACGGGGTGTATCTGGCCTTGTTAGCTCCCTATAGGAGGCCCCATGGTCCTGCTACACCCCTCCCCAGGAAAGGAGCAGCAAAGGTGGATCCTACAGGTCTGCCTAGAGAGGCCTCATGGAAGCAGCCAATCGGAGCCCAGCAGGCTCAGATAAAAGGAGCTGCAGGGCCTTAGCAGATCAGTTCCTGGCTAGGGCCAGAGGGGTTAGGGATGGGATAGGGTTGGGTGGGGTGGGGTGGGGTCGGGTCGGGTGCTGCGCTGTGGCCAAAGGCACTGGAGGGCTAGCCAGCACAGGTGCCGATTCCTCTTCGCCCCGGGGGTGCTCAATCCCAGGCCCCACCCCCACTGCACCCCTTCCAAGGCCCCACCCCACCTCTTCCCGCCCCTGCTCCACCCCGCCCCCCTCTTCCCACCCAGATCTGCCCCCTCCCCTGAGTGCATGGGCCAGTCCCTTCACTGGTGTAAACTGCCATAGCTCCATTGACTTCAATAGAAATGTCTATTTGCACCAGTGGAGGGTCTGGCCCATTGTTCTTAAGTGACAGTCCTCGATTGTTTATTTTTTCATAATAATTTGCAGGCCCTGCGATGGATGCTTTTTAATCATTACATAATCCAGAGGGGTCCCCAGCTCCTTGGCAATGCGGACACTCACCCTGTCCTTCTACTTCCGCTGGCCAAAATCAGGAGAATCAGTAAAGTCCACATTGTGACATTCACCCGCTTTCTGTGGTGTACTGTAAATTATGCTTAAAATGACAAGATATCACTTTAAGCTTGTAAGGGGTTTCCTGGTCCTGCTTGCAGGGAAATGTGCAATCCGGAGCTTCAGCTTTCGAAGAGCCAGTCTGGAGCGAAGTAGGGGAGTTGTGGCTCTCTGCCTTAGGGAGCAGCCTGCTTCAATTCTCTCTGTTGGGTTGTTAGATTTATGGATTCTAAGAAATAAAGTAATGTTACATTGCAACCTTTCAGGAAGAGTCTCTGTGTTTCGTTTCTAACACACTGTGTGCATGCTGCAAACGTAACACTTACAGCTGTTGTTTTCAAGTAATGGTGAGCCAGGCTGCAATGCTCTCACTTGCACCCAGGAGCACCTGACTGCACAAGTAGCTCCTCCTCTGGGAAGACTCATGGTGGAAGGAGCTATTTGGGCCATATGTATGACACTGACACCAGCGGTTGTGCCAATAAAACTTTATGGCCTGAATGTTCCCAGAAAGCCAAGGGGGAATGAGCATGGCCAAAGAGAACCCATTTAAAAATGAATACGTGGCTGGGGAGCCTTTTTTGCACTGTTGATCTAACTCTGTTCTTTCTGCTGTCAAGATTGTAGAAAGCCGTGGGCTCCAGGTTTGGCAGGGTTCTGTCTTAAACCTATGATCTGTGGCTAAGGCTCTGAATGAAGTCTTGGGAGATGTGGAGTCAGTCCTTGTTTCCGCCCAACATTTCCTGCATGACCATGGACAAGTCACTAGACCCTCTTGCGCCTCAGTTTTCCATGTATACAAAGGGGGAAGTAATACTCACTTTCTCCCTCCCTTTGTCTGCTTAGAATGGAAGCTCTTTGGGGCAGGAACTGACTCTTAATGGGTGTCTATGCAGCGCTTAGCACTTCAGAGTTGGCCCCGCTAGATACTAATAGAATACCCAGATTAACTGTAACTTGATGGCAATCCCCAAACTATGCACTTAAAACTCCTATGCTGAGACGATGTGTTAGACAAGTTCCTTTGCCTTCTCCATCTCCGGATTCTGCATTCAGTATCCAAGAACAAGTGACTAAAGATGAGTTCAACACTTCCCCTTGAAAGGATGAACACTTAGTCACTGCCCCTACCCTTGTATAGTCTAGCCTAGGGGACTTGTGGTTTGCATGTAGCACCTGACATCTCTTGAATCAAACGGCCCTTACGCCTCCTGGATTTCCTAGACTATTTTAAAATCCTGGGTTTTTTTTAAATCCTCTTGCCTTGCTTTATGTGCCCTTTCCCCCACTGTTTTCTGCTCCTATAAAATAGGCTTGTGCACCCTGTGAACTTGGCAAGCTTTTGAAGAGACAGTGTGAGCTTGCTGTCTCCGCGGGTGAGCTTTCTGGGGCTCTTTCAGCCATGAACCCATTTAGGTAGGAAAAACGCTTTTCTGATTATTCCATACAGTATCTGAAGCCTTTAATGCTTATATTTGCATTCTTTTTTCCCCTCTGCTCCGTGGAATCAGCTAGCTACTGTTTTAAAATCAGTCAAAGCAAATGAGCTTGTGAGTTCATCTGAGGTAAAGGCTTTGGGAAAGTGCTGTAAGATCAGACTTGGTGCTAAAAGAACAGAGAGCCATGGGTGCAGAGCATCACACTTCAGAAGGCAGCAAATAATCCATTGTGGCAGGGAAGTGGCATCTGTAGAAGCCCATTTGGGCTGTTTTTATAGGAACCGAGGTGGTAGGACTACATTTGCTAGAGAGTAATTTAAATATTGCTGGTCACGTCACATTGTGGTTGTTTGGAAATAATTATATCCATATCACAGACAGTAAATAATAGATGTGCTTTCACTAACATTTTATTCATGTTCTGTTTTAATATGGCAAACTTAGAAGTAATTTAATCTCCCAGTAAATTGAACTAGTGGGGGGTTCTTCATACAGAAGATTGCAAGTTATTAATTCCAGGCAGTCTTCATCTTGTACAATTAGTCACTGTTTGCAGCTGGAAATGTTTTATTAATTTTCCATAGCAGTTGATTTTCCACCGTTTTCTCAGTTTAAATTAAGCAGTAAGAGCTGCTGTTTCTTCTTAAATAAATTTCCTTTCCACAAAAATACATGCCTCTGGCTATGTCAATTTCCCCATTTGATTAAAGTGCCAGCAGGCAATTAATAACTTAATGCATTTTAAAGTACTTTTGGAAAAGTAATTTGAATCGCCCAACTTGTATATTTGAATTGATTGTTGCAGAAGATTTAACACCCGTTCTTAAATCACAGCACCTTGTAAAGGACAAATGAGTTGAAGAAGTAGACACAGTCCTGGAGGACGGTAGTAGAACTGGCTTCTTAAATGGACAATGGTACCGTAGGCTCTTGTGTGTTGAAGAGAGATACCCAGCCTTAGAGGTCTAAGGTGTCTAGAGTGAAGGGGGAGATGCATGTACTTGACTCTTTAAAAAGGGGCTCTGGGGAGAGCAGTGGGAGCTGTGGAAGAAAAGCCCTCTTCTCAACTGGGTCACTCCTCAGGAGAGCTGCACAAGCTGGGACAATGGCAGTGCCTGGCTGTAACCTGGCGAGGGTTTCCAAAGGTGCTCTGCCATATAGGTATGACAGCTGGGTTTTATGAGGTTTCAAAACCTCAAGAAACTCCAATGTTAACACAAAAAGAACAGGAGTACTTGTGGCACCTTAGAAACTAACAAATTTATTTGAGCATAAGCTTTGGTGGGCTAAAGCCCACTTCATCAGATGCATGCAGTGGAAAATACAGTAGGAAAATATATCTATGTACTGTGGCAGAGCTCTGACCTTGTCCCCGCGGGTCCTGTACTTCTAGGCGGTCTATGCTAGCCTCAGTGGCTCTCTGTGACCCTCCACGTAGCCCTTCTCTCTCTAGGGCCAGGGTTACAGTTTACTGAGCCCTTTTCATCATAAGCCAGCAAAGAGATTGGTGAGAGAACTCCCACAGTCTCTGTTGTCCCTAGGGCTTGTTTTAGAACAGTTTAGCCTCCTGTCCTGACAGGGGCCTGACTTCCCCTCCCAGGAGGTGTTCCTGTAGTGGTGGGTTGGGGGGAACCCGGGCCCGCCCTCTACTCCGGGTTCTGGCCCAGGGACCCTAATGGTAGCAACTGTTGGCAGGCAACCTTTCACTGCCAGAGTTGCTACATTTCCCTGGGCCACTTCCCCACAGCTCTCCTGCTTCTCCCTTCTTCACCCTTACCTTAGGGCTCCCTTATCCATAACTTGAGGGTGTCTTCATTAACCAGTCCTTCAGCCGCACTTCCTCTCCTCTGGCTCCCTGGCTCTCCTCTGCCTGACTGGAGTGAGCCCTTTTTATAGTATCAGCAGGGCCTTAATTAGAGGCAGGTGGTCACATTAGCTTAATGGCCTCACCTGACTCTTTGCAGGTTAATTGGAGTCAGGTGTTCTCATTAGCCTGGAGCAGCCCCTGCTCTGGTCAGTCAGGGAACAGAAAACTGTTAATCCAGTGGCCAGTGTATCTGCCTTCTGCTATTCTGCTGTACCCAACTGGCCTGGGTCTATCACAGTACAGAGAACATGAAAAAATGGGGGTTGCCATACCAACTCTAATGAGACTAATTGATTAAGGTGGGCTATTATCAGCAGGAGAAAAAAAACTTTTGTAGTGATAATCAGGATGGCCCATTTCAAACAGTTGACAAGAAGGTGTGAGTAACAGTAGGGGGAAAATTAGCATGGGGAAATAGTTTTTAGTTTGTGTAATGACTCATCCACTCCCAGTTTTTATTCAAGCCTAATTTAATGGTGTCCATTTTTCAAATTAATTCCAGTTCTGCAGTTTCTCGTTGGAGTCTTGTTTTTGGAGTTTATTTGTTGAATAATTGAGACTTTTAGGTCTGTAATCGAGTGACCAGGGACGTTGACCACAGTTCATTTTCCTCTTTCTGAGTAATTAACTAGATCGGGGGCTGGAAAGGAATGCCATCGGTTTACTTCTTTGAGTCCGCTCACTTCTCCTTCTGTCAAATATGCCCCATGTGGTAGCTACATCCTTTGGCCAGAAGGAACAGACAAGTCACCCTTGGCGTTTCTAACCACCCACTATAACTTGGGCCATGTCTACACTAGCACGAATGTCGGCAAAACTTGCATCGCTTGGGAGGCTGTTTTTTTCACACCTTAGAGCGACAAAAGTTTTGCTGACATAAGTGCTAGACCGCCGCTCGTTGAGCTGGTTTTATTATATTGATGGGAGAGCTCTCTCCCATCAGCATAATGTGGTTACACGAGCAATCTTACAGTTGTGCCGCTGCAAGCTTAAGTGTAGACATGGACTTAGCTGTATTTCTAACCAACAGAGGTAGCAAGAGAACGGTGAGATATTATTATATTTCCCAATTATGCCTAAGGCCTTGGTCAGCAAAGCACTTAAGTAATCTCATTGGTTTCAGTGGGATCACCCCTTTTGCTTAAAGTTAAGCATGTACTCATAGAATCATAGAATATCAGGGTTGGAAGGGACCTCAGGAGGTCATCTAGTCCAATCCCCTGCTCAAAGCAGGGCCAACCCCAACTGAATCATCCCAGCCAGGGCTTTGTCAAGCCGGGCCTTAAAAACTGCTAAGGATGGAGATTCATGTACTTTGCTAGATCAAGGCTGAGATGCTTTGCACCTAGCCTCAGTCTATTGTGGGATGCTAGTCTGAGAATAGCACCCCGTTAATTTGTATAGATAAAGATCTCAGCCTTGACGATTACAGTAGAGTTCTGCGTTCCCAGAGGCCAGACTTCCTTCTCTGAACCACAGGCTTGCAGGAAGCGTAGAAAGCTTATTAAAAAAAAATAATAATGTAACGACCCAAACCCTCCTGAATTTCATCGCCTGCGTCCGGGACGTGGAGCGGGATTATCTACCTTACAATGTGCTGACTTTTGTCTGTCACTCACAGTGTAGACCTGGAATCAAGTGCGCAGTCTCAGGAGAAAGGGCGGGGTGATTTATATGGTGGATATCAGTGTTTCACACCTGTAAGGGTACGTCTATACTTACCTCCGGGTCCGTTGGTAAGCAATCGATCTTCTGGGATCGATTTATCCTGTCTTGTCTAGACGCGATAAATTGATCCCGGATCGATCCCGGAAGTGCTCGCCATCGACGCCGGTACTCCTGCTCCGTGAGAGGAGTACGGGGAGTCGACAGGGGAGCCTGCCTGCCATGTCTGGACCTGCAGTAAGTTCGAACTAAGGTACTTTGACTTCAGCTACGTTATAAACATAGCTAAAGTTGCGTATCTTAGTTCGAAGTGTTGGGTTAGTGTGGACCAGGCCTAAGAGTGTGGGGTGCCCCAGCTGAGAACTTCAATTCACGTAGTGCAAGATGAAATGGCAGCTGCATTAGACTAATCCTATTATTTTGTGGTTGTTTTTATTAACATTGGCTATTGCTGTTTAACCGAAAGGTCACTGTGACCGATGTAACTTTTATCATTAAGCATCAAAATATCAGATGTTTTTTCTCTGGTTTGAGGTGTGGGTGCAGAGAGCAAAAAGGAGCAAAGATAAAGTGCTCACTACTTAACCAACAAATTGCATTTGGGTGTAGTTATCTCATACGCTGTCTTGCATTACAGCACTCTGAAAGAAAGAGGGCCAGATTCTCAGCTGGCATAAATCAGTGAAGCTCCATTGAAGTTGATACTGTTATGTCAAGTTGCACCAGCGAACGAATCGGTCCATAATCTCTGATCATCAGGTCTGAATTCTTAGAAGACCTTATTTATGAATATTCTTAACTGTGGACCAGTGTCTACCACCAGTGCTCTCAGTAGTGTTGACTTGAATTAGTTCACTGGATTTCCATGGGACTACTTGTAGAAGTAAAATACTGCTCCTCAAGGTGAGTAAGGGTGGCATATCAGGCCCTGTATGCTAAGATAGCAATGTGCATGGAATAGAACATTTTATTAGTCGGGGTTCATGTTATACTCAATCAGTACAGAAAAACTTTAGTAAGTCAAAGCAAATCCTTGTGGGAACTAATTCACGGTTTCACACATGTAGAGCAGACCTTCACACGCCACTGCTGCCTAGACAATCTCATCTCCTTTGTAAATCTCCTGGCGAGAGCAGTGGCAACTGACTTCCGCAGCCTCCTTTTGTATGGCCTGCTGTGTCTCCCTCTGCCCTAAATGACATCCCTTGTCTCTGTCCGATTCTGCCCTTCTCGCTGAATTCCTTCACTGGCTTCCTCTCCAATGCCACATCAGATCAGTGTTCTTCCTCCTTGCTGTCAAAATCCTGCGCCACTCTGACCCCACCTACATTTCTCCTCTTCTCGCCACCTACCTTAGTGGAAGTGGAATCTTCAGGGGACTCTACACCATCCTCTCCCCCCATCCCGGGCATAAGGAACATAGCCAGAATGTCGCTGAACTCTGGCAATTCTTTGATTGCCAGAGTTACCCCTTGGAGACTGCTGCAGCTGGTGTAATTTAGAGCAGACCTGCCACTGCTCTAAGTGGTCCCTTGAGACTGGACTAGTGCCCAATGGCCTGAAGATCACAGAGCTAGCTCAAAGCTCTCTTCCCCCCACTCCCCTGAGATGTGCCAGGAGGAGAAGGGCTGGTCTGGAAGATCTGACCCCTTATCCACATCGATCTCTTCCCTCTGAGGCCTTTGCTTGACCTTCACAACCCACTTTTGACATCATGTTTTCTATCTGTATGGCTACCAGCTTGGTGGGTATATCCTTGCTCTGCACTGAACCCTTAAGAGATACCACCTGGAGTCCCTACATATCTTATACCTTTCCATACTGCTGTTGGGTCTGTAATAGGGCTGTCAAGTGATTTAAAAAAATTAATCATGATTAATCGCACTGTTAAACAATAATAGAATAGCATTTATTTAAATATTTTTGGATGTTTTCTACATTTTCAAATATATTGATTTCAATTACAACACAGAATACAAAATGTACAGTGCTCACTTTATATTTTTGATTACAAGTGTTTGCGCTGTAAAAAAAAAAAGAAATAGTTTTCTTTTTCAATTCACCTAATACAAGTACTGTAGTGCATTCTCTTTATCATGAAAGCTGGACTTAAAATGTAGAATTACAGTGAAACCCCGCTATAACACGATGATCGGGGTCCAAAAAATCCGATCGCGATAAATGCGGGGTCGTGGTATAGCGGGATTACCAAAATTTTTACCATTTCAAGCGGGTCAGTTTCAAGCCGGTCAGTTTCAAGCCGGTCAATTTCTCTTGGGCAGAGAGCAGGGGAGAGGTGCAAGGGGCAGAGGAGGAGCGAGGAGCAGCTAGGGAGGAGAACGGCTCTTCCCGCCAAAAGGAGAAGCAGGGGTAGAGGGGAAGAGGCAGTGGGGAAGGCACGTTCCCTTGTTTGTTTTTCTTTGGCAGCACGCCGGCCGTTTTTGTGTGTGTGTGTGTGTGTGCGCGCTTCGGCAGTGCTCCGGCCACTTTTTCTTTTTCTTTTTTTTTTGTGCTCTGGCGGCACTCCAGCTGCTCTTTTTTTTTTTTTTTTTTTTTTTTTTTTTTGTGCGGTTGGGGTGGCGGGGGCCACCTTATGATCGCGTTATAGCTGAATTTGCATTATCGCGGGGCGCGTTATAGCGGGGTTTCCCTGTCTGGACAAAAAACTGCGTTCAAAAATAAAACAATGTACAATTTTAGAGCCTGCATGTCTACTCAGTCTACTTCTTGTTCAGCCAATCGCAAAGACAAATAAGTTTATTTATATTTGCAGGAGATAATGCTGCCCGCTTCTTGTTTATAATGTCACTTGAAAGTGAGAACAGGAGTTCGCATGGCACTGTTGTAGCCAGCGTCGCAAGATATTTACGTGCCAGATGCACTAAAGATTCATATGTCCCTTCATGCTTCAACCACCATTCCAGAGGACATGCATCCATGCTGATGATGGGTTCTGCTTGATAATAATCCAAAGCAGTGCAGACCGCCGCAGGTTCATTTTCATCATCTGAGTCAGATGCCACCAGCAGAAGATTGATTTTCTTTTTTGGCCGTTTGGGTTCTGTAGTTTCCACATCAGAGTGTTGCTCTTTTAAGACTACTGAAATCATGCTCCACATCTCGTCCCTGTCAGATGTTTAAACCTTGGGTCGAGTGCTGTAGCTATCTTTAGAAATTTCACATTGGTACCTTCTTTGTGTTTTGTGAAATCTGCAGTGAAAGTGTTCTTAAAATGAACAACATGTGCTGGGTCATCATCCGAGACTGCTATAACATCAAATATATGGCAGAATGCGGGTAAAACAGAGCAAGGGGGCATACAATTCGCCCCAAGGAGTTCAGTCCCAAATGTAATTAACGCATTATTTTTTTAACAAGCATCATCAGCAAGGAGGCATGTGCTCTGGAATGGTGGTTGAAGCATGAAGGGGCATACAAATGTTTAGCAGATCTGGCATGCCGCATGCAAATGCCTGCTCTTACTTTCTGGTGACATTTTAAATAAGAAGAGGGCAGCATTATGTCCTGTAAATGTAAACAAACTTGTTTGTCTTCGCTATTGGCTGAACAAGAAATAGGACTGAGTGGACTTGTAGGCTCTGAAGTTTTACATTGTTTTGTTTTTGAGTGCAGTTATGTAACAAAAAAAAAATCTACATTTGTAAATTGCACTTTCATGACAAAGAGATTGCACTACAGTACTTGTATGAGGTGAACTGAAAAATACTATTTCTTTTGTTTATCATTTTTACAGTGCAAATATTTGTAATCAAAAATAATATACACTTTGATTTCAGTTACAACACAGAATATAATATATATGAAAATGTAGAAAAACATCCAAAATATTTAATAAATTTCAATTGGCATTCTACTGTTTAACAGTGCGATTAAGACTGCGATTAATTTTTTAAATCGCGATTAATTTTTTTGAGTTAATTGCATGAGTTAACTGCGATTAATCGACAGTCCTAGTCTGTAGCCCATGGAGCTAGCTAAACGGTATTTTATGTAGCAGTCATGCAAGAAACCTACAGGCCTACATCCTGTAAGGCATCAGCGTGAGCAGTTAGCATAAGACTGAGGCCTTAGTATGAGTGAGTTACCCAACAGTGGCTGACTTACTGGGGAACTGGGAATATTAGGTTTAGGGGATTTTTGTATAAAATAATATTCCTGTGGTTACCTGGTATTAACATAAGAACGGCCATACTGGATCAGAACATTGGTCCATCTAGCCCAGTATCCTGTCTTCCAACAGCAGCCAATGCCAGGTGCTTCAAATGGAATGAGCAGAACAGGGCAATTATCAAGTGATTCATCCAGTCCCAGCATCTGGGAGTCAGAGGCTTACGGACACCCAGGGCATGGGGTTGCATCCCTGATCATCTTGGTTAACAGCCATCGATGGAGCTATCCTCCCTGAAGGTATCTAATTCTTTCTTGAACCTAGTTATACTTTTGGCCTTCACAACATAACCCTGGCAATGAGTTCCACTGGTTGACTGTGCGTTGTGTGAAAAAGTACTTGCTTTTGTTTGTTTGTATTTTTTTAAACCTACTGCCTATTAATTTCATTGGGTGACCCCTGGTTCTTGTGTTATATAAAGGGGTAGCACTTTCTTATTGGCTTTCTCCACTCCATTAATGACTTAATAGGCCTCTATCATATCCCCCTTAGTCATCTCTTTTCTAATCTGAACAGTCCCAGTCTTATTAATTTCTCCTTGTATGGAAGCTGTCCCTTAGCCTTAATGATTTTTGTTGCCCTTCTCTGTACTTTTTCCATTTCTAATATCTCTGGGCAGCCAGACTGGGCAGCCAGAACTGCATGCACTGTTGAAGGGGTGGGTTTACCGTGGATTTATATAGTGGCATTATGATATTTTCAGTCTTATTATCTATCCCTTCCCTAATGCTTCCTAGCATTCAGTTAGCTTTTTTGACTGCCGCTGCACATTGAGTGGGTGTTTTCAGAGAATTAGCCACGTTGACTCTAAGATCTTTCTTGAGTGGTCACAGCTAATTTAGACCCCATCATTTCGTATGTATAGTTGGGATGTGATCATTCCCCTCTATTCGGCATTGGTGAGGCCTCATCTGGAGTACTGTGTCCAGTTTTGGGCCCCACACTACAAGAAGGATGTGGAAAAATTGGAAAGAGTCCAGTGGAGGGTAACAAAAATGATTAGGGGGCTGGAGCACATGACTTATGAGGAGAGGCTGAGGGAACTGGGCTTATTTAGTCTGCAGAAGAGAAGAATGAGGGGGGATTTGATAGCTGCTTTCAACTACCTGAAATGGGGTTCCAAAGAGGATGGATCTAGACTGTTCTCAGTAGTACCAGATGACAGAACAAGGAGTAATGGTCTCAAATTGCAGTGGGGGAGGTTTAGGTTGGATATTAGGAAAAACTTTTTCATTAGAAGGATGGTGAAGCACTGGAATGGGTTACCTTGGGAGGTGGTGGCACCTTAAAGACTAACAGATTTATTTGGGCATAAGCTTTCGTGGGTAAAAACCTCACTTCTTCAGATGCAGACTAACATGGTAGATACAGACTAACACGGCTACCCCCTGATACGAGGGAGGTGGTGGAATCTCCTCCCTTAGAGGTTTTTAAGGTCAGGCTTGACAAAGCCCTGGCTGGGATGATTTAGTTGGGAATTGGTCCTGCTTTGAGCAGGAGGTTGGACTAGATGACCTCCTGAGGTCCCTTCCTACCCTGATATTCTATGGTTCTATGATTCTATGATTATGTGTTCTAATGTGCATTACTTTGCATTTATCAACATTGAATTTCATCTGCCATTTTATTGCCCAGTCACTCAGTTTTGTAAGATCCCTTTGTAACTCTTTCCAGTCTGCTTTGAACTTAACTATCTTGAGTAATTTTGTATCATCTGCAACCTTACTGTTTTCCCTTTTTTCCAGATCATTTATGAATCTGAACAGTACTGGTCCCACTACAGGTCCCTGGAGGACACCACTATTTACCTCTCTCCATTCTGCAAACTGACCATTTATTCCTACCCTTTGTTTCCTGTCTTTTTAACCAGTTACTGATCCATGAGAGGACCTTCCCTCTTATCCCATGACTGCTTACTTTGCATAAGAGCCTTTGGTAAGGGACCTTGTCAAAGGCTTTCTGAAAGTCCAAGTACACTATATCCATCAGATCACCCTTGTCCACAGGTTTGTTGACCCCCTCAGAGAATTCTATTAGATTTGTGAGGCATGATTTCCCTTTACAAAAGCCCAGTTGACTCTTCCCCAACAAATCATGTTCATCTGTGTCTGATGAGTCTGTCTTTTTTTACTATAGGTTTCAACCAATTTTGCCTAGTACTGAAGTCAGGCTCACGGCCTGTAAGTGCCAGGATCCCCTCTGAAACCATTTAAAAATTTGTTTTAATCACATTAGCTATCTTCCAGTCATCTGGTACAGAACCTGATTTAAGTGATAGGTTACATACCACAGTTAGAAGTTCTGCAATTTTCATATTTCGGTTCCTTTAGAACTCTAGGGTGAATGCCATCTGGTCCTGGTGACTTATTACTATTGAATTTATCGATTTGTTTCAAAACTTCCTCCATTGACACTTCAATCTGAGACAGTTCCTCAGATTTGTCACCTAAAAAGAGTGGCCCAAGTGTGGGAATCTCCCTCACATCCTCTGCAGCGAAGACTGAATTCATCTAGCTTCTCCACATACCAACTTTTGGATATTTTTAAGATAGGAACATCCACAGATGCATAACCACAAACTTGCCTTGGCAACAATTTGACATATGATAATAAATTGAGATCATTAATATACTAACCTATAGGTGAAGGACACCCTGACATTAGTGAGGTTAGGAAACGCAAATAAGGAAGAGGGGAGAAACCCTTACTAAATATGCAGAAGGCATAGTGGCATCAGTGTAAACACTATAAAAGTTGTATCCCCGCCTGTGTGGTTGGAGAGGGAGAGATGTAGCCATTGCGAGTCACCAGAATAACAACCAGTGGGGGTGGTGATGAGGAAGGAGAGGCAGAACAACCTAAAATGTTAGTCAAGGGATGGTGTGAGTGTATGGATGTTCAGGTGTACATTTTGTATTCTCTCTACCTACCTTGCTGGGTTAGAATGTTTGTGACTTTGCTACCTGTATTAATAAAACTATTACAAATTCAGAAGGGTTTCCTAAGTGTGGGTGTTTGCAGCCGTGAACATGGGGGTTCCCACCTGAACAATAATTTTAATAACCCTGGGCCTGATCTTGGGACAAGAACCTATCAAACCTCAGTGGTAACGGAATTCTTAAGTAATTAATACACAATCCATAGCTTGGGCAACAGTTCTGCCTCCTCATACTGCTGCCTTTCTCCACCACCTCTGGGCTCTGGACCATGTGGGAGACCTCCCTCGTCGCTGAACTCTCTTGTGGGATCTTCCTTCCACTAGGGGTTCCCTCTGTTGGACACTGCTCCCTGGGGCACATCAGGAGTGTAACAAACTCCTTGAACTTGCTGGCTTGCTTTGCATGCACATCCTTCATGACAGCAGCTGCACGATGCACTAGGAACATGTTCACTCTCTGGTTCCTGGTGATTGGTGAGAGTGCCAGTGGCCATTCTACGCAGTACCATCTGTGTTTGGGCCACTGATCACCTGCCAGGGCTGTGTATCACCCATAGTTGCCGACTTCCCCTATTCCCCATGGGTGCTGGACCCCCCCGTCCCTGCCCCTACCCCCACTCCACCCCTTCCATGAGGCCCCGCCTCTTCCCACCCCTGCCCAGCCCCCATTCCAACCCCTTCCCCAAAGTCACCGCCCCAACTCCGCCCCCTCCATGCCCCTATTCCAACTCCTTTCCCAAATCCCCGCCTCGGCCCCACCTCTTCCCGGCCTCCTCCCCTAAGCACACCACGTTCCTGCTCCTCCCCCCACTCCCAGAGCGTGCTATCAGCACCAAACAGCTGTTTGGCAGTGGCTGGGTGGGAAATGCTGGGAGGTAGGCAAAGGAGCGGGGAAGCGGTGCACTCAGGGGCGGAGGAGGAGGTGGAGCGGGGGGTGAGGGGAGCTTGGTTGATTTTTCCCCGTGGGTGCTCCAGCCCCAGAGCACCCACGGAGTTGGCGCCTATGGAATCACCAGATTATGCTACAAAGTTTGAATGTAGCATATTTCACTTAGCGTAACAAATGCTCTCATTCTAGTCTCTCTCTGACACGCAGTTTTCCACCCTACCAGGAAAACTGAGGCTTTAAGGGGATCCTTCCTCTAGACTTTAACAAACGTAGATGTGCAGAACAAAGAGCTCAGATGTTGGCTCCAGTGGCGTTGAAGGCACAAAGCCAGTCTGTAGCGTCAGATTCAAAATGTGAGTAAATACCAGGAATTGTGCAAATCACCAGACACCCTGATGTGTTCCTAACAAACACCTTACTCCCCTCCTGGGCTGCTAATGCCTTTGCTAAACTGGAGTTTTGTGTTTCTGAAGCCTCATAACATGCTTGGTCCCAGCAAATCTGCAATTGACAAGTATTGATAGGAACGGGGCATGTAACATTGAAAGGTCATTGGGAAAAATAAGGTGTCGTCAGATCACAACAGCGGACTGTTACCAGAAGGGGAAGTTGAGCCTGTGAATTGCAGATATAGTTCATAAATCAAATTTTCCTTTATTCCCTTTAAGAGAAAAATCAGTTACTGTTCCATATGAAAACTTAAACCCAGGGACAATCAGAACTAACCATAACAAAACAGCAACAATGGGCCAAAGTTCCATGGGCACATGACTTGGAATCAAGATCTGGGTTCACAATGTTGCCCAGGTAGAAGACACTTCAGGTCATGAGACCTCTCACCCCATTTGCATATGTCAATGTGGGGGTTTGGCAGGTACAACACTGGGGGCACACATTTTGGATTTTTTTTTTTTGTTTGTTGGCTTTAAATGCAGAAATCGGTAAAAGCAACAAACAAAACCACATTCCATAAGTAAAACCCTCTCAAAGAAATTGATCTCCAGTTGAACTGTAGCAGCCTGAAGGCGAAATCCACCCTCCAGCATCCCCAGGAGATACACGAGAATTAACAAGCAAATTCTTCTTTCATGCATGCTTTTTCTTAACATTCAGGAAACATCACTGCCTGGCCCTGTGCGCTGCATTCCAGACCCCTCACTGCCATCACCTTAGGCTTGGTAGAATTTGATTTATATTTTTTTTAATAATTTTGAAATGTATTGATGGTTTGGTTTTTAAGCATTTTTTCATTTGCGTCTATGCACCTTTTTATAGTTGCAGGAATTTATGGAGGGGGAAGGGCCAGATGGTAATTATTTAATGCCCAACACTGAAATTCAAAAAGTTAAGGCTTTATAACCCATACATTGTAAACCTCAGATGTCAAAATATACAAAGTAAATACCCTTAAATCAAACCCTAAGTTCTCAATCTGCATTTTCTTGTGGCGCCTATCATCTGTAAAAGTTGATTATTGATGGAAATATTTTTAATTGATTTGTTTGTGTATAGTAAAAGTGACTGATTAAAACTGAATCCTTCCAAGCTTGCCTAATCTGCACCAGTGCCACAGTTGGAGCAGAGACTCAGGAAGGCCTAACACTCACCCAAATGCCCCCTCACTCTGCTGTGTTCAGCAGAAACTGAGTGCGGTGGAGAATCTGACCTGATATCTATAATAATAAATATCTTCCATCTCCGAATCTCAGCTAGCCTTGAAATGATCAATTACTCCAGCGACTCAGCACCCATGTGAGACAGGGAAGCAGAATTATCACTATCTTACAACTGGGTAAACTGAGGTATCAAGTGTTTAAGTGGCTTGACCAAGACCACACAAGGAGACTAGAACGAAGGGCGCAGGTATCTTATCCACAAGTTCATTCTTCTTTCACTAGGAGGAGAGGGAGAGTACTAGTAAAGATATACTTCAATACAGTGGGCCAGCTCCTCAGTGGGTGCAGATCGATAACTCCTTTGCACCTTGCCATTTTATACTCCCAGAATATCTGGCCCATTATTTCACAGGAACACTTTTATGTAGCCAGCTGGTATAATACCTAACTTTCGCCACTAGATGGTACCAGCAGATGTAATTTGGTTCTGGGCCAGGTAACTATAAACTTCCACCTAACAGAGTGGAAAATATTGGTTCAGGGAGGATATCAGTCACGACTGGTATCTTTCTGTGCTCCCAAATCACTGTGTTGCCACATCAATTATTTCAGTAGATCTGCAGCCATTTTATAAATTGTCATATGAGCTATGAATGATCAACCATGAGCACCCTTCCTACACCAGACACAGAAATTGGAATCTGGAGGGGGGAGGGGGGATAATCATTTGTTTTTGGCAAGAGTTGGACATTATTTGGTGACAACGAGAGGTGGGGTTTGCAAAGGGGAAAACAATCACTTTACTGAGAAAGGGGAGAATTTCTATTTTGGCCTAATTCACAAAAAAAGAGACTATTCCCATTTTCATTGAATTCATGCTTTTTAAAAGATTGGACAAAACTTATTTTTTGTTTGTTTAAAATAGTTTCACCTGCAAATACTCATGAAGGGAAATGTTGGTGGCTCTAACACAGATCACAATAGGGTTAGCTCCTTGGAGAGTCGCTTTGTCTCGGAAATGAACCTGTGGCCATGCAAGCCAACATTAAGACACAGCTTAAATGACAAGGAGCTGGCATGTTGGCTAATATTTAAAGCAACCTCCATCTATTTTCAGTGGCAAAAGCAGTTGATGATGTGTCTTATTCTGGCTTTCCCAGATCAAGTGCAGAACTGAAATATTTGCAGCCAGAGGAGTCCCTCCTACTGTTCCTAGATCAAATACAAACACAAACAGTGGGAGGCTAGCCCGTCTCTGACTGAGAGAATCAATCTAAATGAAACAAACAAAATCCCCACATCTCAAAATAATGAAAACAAAGATATCAAAGTAATAAAATCTGCCAGAACCACAAAGCCAACGTAACTCAGATCTCAGCTGGCTCAAAGAAAGTGTCCATTAACAAGGGATTAACGCAAGGGAAGTACACAGCCAGTCAATAGGAAGTGAAAACATGCCACGCAGTCAAGTAATATCACAGCCCACCATAGGGTTATGCATGAAGGGTGGGTTGGTGAAGTTACAATAAGAGCTACTCCAAAATCTATCAAACAGAAAAACAAGGATAGCAGTAGAGGAGGCACTGAACTGCTAATACATTAGAAGGAAAAAATACATAGAAGACATTGAATTCTGTGCCAATTTCAATGCTATATCTAATCCTGGACAGAATTCTAACACAGATCTGTAAATGAACTATAAATCCCCTGAATTATTGTGACTGATGTTGTTCTTTCCTATTTTGGCTTGCCATCAATTCTAATTGGATCCAAAGACGTTTTCTAAATTTCACTACAATCAGTTATTCTTCAGAAGGCAATGAGACCCTCTGGACTTTTTCTTATAAGGCAGAAAAAGCTCTACAGACTAAAACATACACATACTGCAGCATGTATGGGATATATATGTCTAACAGTAAATGCATGTATACATTTATGTATACATGCTTGTGAACACACACAACTGCACTTCCATTTTTTTCAGGGATTAAATCAAAGCAATGACTTAAAGCTCACATATTCTTGCAACTCGGATTGACTTCTAGCAGAACCTGTGCATACACACCTGAGGGCAGAATTCATTTGGCCCAGAGATAGTATGTACTGCAAGAGGACAGAAGCAGGTGCAGAAAAGTTCTCTTTTGACTCTTTTATGTAAAGGTTCAGTGTAACAGATTGAATTTTTCCATGTGTTGAGTGGACGGAGAACTCCCCTGATAGCTATTGGTAGACCGTTCGACAGGCTTACAAGTGAAAATGCAGTTGATTAAAATGGCTTAAAAATCATTCTATCACTTCTCCATTAGTAACACGGGATTTTAAAAACATCTGCTGGGTGACTATGTTCTTCCCTCCTTTCTGAACCATGTCCATTAGTTTAGGAGCCTTGGCGAAATGTCATACCAGCACTAATGCACATCCTAACAGTTTGTTAAGCTTCTGAAATAATTTGAATGGGAGCTAATAATCCATACTCTTCTTTGGCTATATTTATAAACCTTCTGGGTACTTCTGTTGACAATATGTGGCATTTTACTGGGAACCCATGTAATAGACCACAATCTGTTAAGTGCTGGTTTTTAGACAACTTTGACTCAGTTCTACTGGTCAGTTACTATGAGCAATTTTTCACCTTCAGTAATCCATGTCGGGTTACACAGGAGGTAATAACAGAAGAAATTTACCCAAACAAAGAAATGACCCTGGATCCAAAAAGCAGTTTGAGCCTGTATACTCAACTTATGGTATATTAATATAAGCCATATTTAGTAGCTGAGTATTTTAAAACTGTTTATGTATGAGAATGGCTAATGGCAATTTGACTGGCTGTGCCGTAAGTGTGTCACTTGCTTCCCCCTCCTCCCCCCTTTGCATGTGATCTCTCAACTGTGTAACCAGTTCTGGTGTCCACAATTCAAGAAGGATGTTGATAAAGGGTTCAGAGAAAAGCCATGAGAATGATTGGAAAACATGCCTTATACTGATAAACTAAATAGACTGAGCTCCTTGAGTCTAACAAAAGGAAGTTTTGGGGGAGGTTTCTCGGGGGGCGGGGGTGGGTCACATGATTTCAGTTTTTAAGTACTTACATGGGGAACAAATATTTGGTAATGGGTTCTTCAATCTAGCAGGAAAAGGTATGAAAAGATGCAGTGGCTGGAAGTTGAAGCTAGACAAATTCAGACTGGAAATAAGGTGCAAATTTTTAACAGTGAGGGGAATGAACTCATTGGAACAAATTACCAGCGGTGGTGGTGGATTCTCCATCACAGGCAACTTTTAAAGCCAAGATGGGATGGTTCTCTAAAAGATTGGCTCTAGTTCAGACAGGAATTATTCTCGGGGGAGTTCTCTGGCCTGTGTGGTATAGTAGGTTAGACTAGATGATCAAAATGATCCCATCTGCCCTCAGAATCTCTGAATCAACTACATTATTGTAATAAGTTCCAGCCTCTAGTTCGCCCTCCATAAAGAAGATCTTCCTGGCTCGATGGGAAACTAGTCCAGGACCTAACCAGTAGGCTTAATCTGAGCTTTTACTGTTACAGATCCACTGCAGATACATTTCCCCAAACCATCACCCATAGCATGGGGAGGGTTGATGTAAGGCATATAGATGTTAAGTATTATCAGTGAATTATGCATATAAATGGGTCTCATTTTGTTGGAGTTGGTAATATAGGCCCAGATCCTCAAAGATATTTAGGTACCTAACTGCCATTGAAATAATTGATTTTAATGGGAGTTAGGTACCTAATTACCTCTGAGGATCTGGGCCATGGCCCCTGATTGTGTGAACAGATCTCCATGTGAGCATTCTTACTGCTGAGCGGCATCCCATTGAAGTAAACGAGACTTAGCCTGGAAGACTAGATCTGTGCATGCAAATCCATATATAGGAGCATGACCTGAGTTATTTTAGGGCCTGAAAATGACACCTGCATTTATGAAAGTTGCTACCTATTGAATATTTACAATGCACTCACACTTACTTCATTTAATAAACGCCACCATTGTTAAGGAAATCCATCTCCTGCAACAATATGCGCTGGATGAAAAAGTCATATTTAAATACTAATTTACCTGAAAAGGAAGAGCCATTCTGGGGTCTGCCTTCAGCCCCCCTGTATGCCTGCTCTTCTCACAGTTTCTACTTGCGCCTCGTTTACTTCTTGAACAGCTGTTGCTTCAGTGTTCTGAGTGCCGCACTACACCGTCTTGGGACAATCAGCAGACGATCACTGGCAAGTTTAGCCAACTTCTTGTCATGCTAAAACAGAACCTTGCGCGAGGAGGTTTGACTGATGCTACGTCCTCCTGAAAGCTCGGTAGGAACCAGCTATTTATTATTCAATGGGGGCGGAGAATAGAAAGGAAAAGGTCCTGTCCTAAAGACCAGTTTGTACAGCAGACTGGCACAAGAGGAAGGCTAGTTCAATAGCTGGGATACTACTAGCCTTGTATGTGTGAGAGCTGGGTTCAAATTCTCTGCTTCCCCAAGGCTTCATGTGTGCCCTAGGGCAAGTGGCTGTACCTCAGTTTCCTATCGGGCCTTTAATCTCTTACCTAGCAGCCTAAATTTGGCCTCCAGGACCTCTCCCCTACCTTTCCCTCCATCATTGGTACCTACGTGTACCTCAGCCACCAGCTTCTCCTAGTAACTGGCATTTCCTCCCCAGGAGGGGTGTCCTTAGTGCGAGAGGACACCAGCAGCAGCAGGGTCTGCCCGCCCTTTCTCTGCTTTGCAGAGCGTTCATTGAGGGGAGTCGGGGGGCATCTTAGGGATTGGGAAGAGGAGCTGCGATGTGGTGCTCAGTGCCAGGCCGCTCAGGTGTAGCCCCATCCAGCCCAAGAGCCCCGGGAGTGACTGATGGGAGCAGGCTGAGGGGGAAGGAAGGGAGAAAGGGCGGGCGGACCCTGCTGCTGCTGCTTCCATGCACCCCCAGCAGCAGCCCCCAATGTGCCTATCAAGGAGACGGCGACTTGGGGGTGTCATATTCCTCCTTCCAAAAAAACCGACTGATAATTCTCCAACTTCTCATTAACTGAGATGAGCCACGCTCCATCCCACCCTGCCGCCACCCTGGGGGCGCATGGGGGATGGAGCAGCCCAACCTTGCTGCCCCTTGTGTTGGTCTCGTTTTGAACACTTGCTAAATTGATTGGGGCTAGTTCTGGCCAGGAGGGAGGCCTGCAAGCTCTGCAAGGGGCCGGGCAGCCACAGGACACAGAGCAGGAGGAGGAGCAGGCAGTTGCTAGTGTATGTTGTCTCCATACGTATCAAGTTTCAGGGGGAGAAGCAGAGGCGATGCGTGAGGCAGACATGTGCCCCTCCCCGGCCCGCACCACTATCCACAGTTAGGTGTCGGTTCTGGAGGCAACCCCATACCCTGGGTGTCCCTAAACCTCCAACTGTCAGAAGCTGGGACTGGACACCAGGGGATGGATCACTTGAAATTGTCCTGTTCTGTTCATTCCCTGTGAAGCATCTGGCACCAGCCACTGTCAGAGACAGGATGCTGGGCTAGATGGGCCATCGGTCTGACTCAGAATGGCCGTTCGTAGGTTCGTATCTACACTTACCAACCACGCAGGAATGCTGAGGATAAATACATTCAATATTGTGAGACACTAATCTACTACCGCAATTACTATAAATATCTAGCGAAATAGCATCCTCACATCAGTCATGTAGACCTGAGACCTGAACTACAAGTAATGAGAATTGGAGAAAGACTGCCCTGCTCTGGCAGTCACTCCAGTTTGCAGAAAAGGCTGAAGGGAAGTCCTCCACTCAAGCAGAACAAGGCAAGCAGAGGGTGAGTGACCATACTGAGAAATTACTAAGATAAGGCAGCCAGTTCTGGAGTGCTCTAACTCCTTCCCCTTCTTTGGAAATGTTTTGAGGAATATAATGAGCCCTATAGCAGGGGTGGCCAGCCTGAGCCTAAGAAGGAGCCAGAATTTATGAATGTACATTGCCAAAGAGCCACAGTAATACATCAGCAGCCCCCCATCAGCTCCCCAACCCCGCTCCCAGCGCCTCCCTCTAACCGGCAGCCCCTGCCAATCAGCACCTCCCCCTCCCTCCCTGCACCTCCCGATCAGCTGTTTTGTGGCATGCGGGAGGCTCTGGGAGGGAGGGGGAGGAGCGAGGGCACTGCAGGCTCAAGGAAGGGGGCAGGAAGGGGTGGAGTGGGGGCAGGGCCTGTGGCAGACCCAGGAGCTGAGCAGTGAGCCCCCCCCGGCACATTGGAAAGTTGGCGCCTGTAGCTCCAGCCCCGGAGTCGGTGCCCGTACAAGGAGCCGCATATTAACTTCTGAAGAGCCGCATGTGGCTCCGGAGCCAGAGGTTGGCCACCCCTGCCGTACAGTGAGGCTTTATTTTTAAGTGAGGCAAAACCTGATGACCAGTGATGCAGCTCCAAACCCTTCCCATCTTCTCCAGAAGATTTAAGTCTGTCACATACTTTAAGAACAAGAGGAATTGTGCATTTATGTATATGAATGCTCCATTACAATTTAATCTGATAGTTATTTTATGTAAATCCAAGGTCACCCTTCGCAAGATGGACACTTTGCAACCACTCAGTCATCAGAACCCTGGCCCAAATCCCACTGAAATCAAAGGAAGTCTTTTTTATTGACTTCAGTAGGCTTTGCATCAGGCCCCTGAGGTGAAAACACGTAATAGCTGAGTTCTGCTTGACCTGATGCCAGCTCTTCACCCATTCTCACCCTTCTGCATCCTTTGCCAAAGGGACAAAGTCAGCATGATCCGTCTTTTCTCTGCTGATGATGTATTCAAGCTCTTGAAATATATTCAATATACAGCAGAGACTCTGGCCAAAATACCCCAACTTGGGTGCTGAAAGTTAGCCACCCGAATCTATATTTAGAGTCTAATGTTGGTTTGAATTCCAGATGTGCAGAATCCCTGCAGCGCCTCTGATTTTTGCTTTGTTCTAGTCTTTTGCATTTGTAATTTGATAATATGTTAATTGTTGATGTACACATAAAGTAAGCGTACTCCTTCTATCATGATTTAACATATGTATATAGCCCCATAGGGGTGTATGGTGCTTTTATATATATGAGTAAAGATACAAAGTATATAATCTAGTAGTCCTGAAGAGCATATAATCTCAGGCCCTGTCTCTGCAAATGTCCATGCATGGGCTTAAATTTACACGAATGCTCTCCTTGACTTCAATGGGATTATTCATGTGAATAAAGCAAAGCACTTGTCTTAAATGTTTGCAGGATCAAGTCTATGTATGTGGAGAACCTGGTAAAGGGACATAGGGCCTGACCCAAAGCCCATTGAAGTCAGTGGGAATCTTTCAATTGACTTCCTTGGGTTTTGGATTGCACCACTGGAGACCTTCCTTTCTATTTCGCCAGTTAAAATCCAGCCCAGGTTGGTAATGACTGAAAGTTGTTGCCGCCTGATGGCAGTGTGGTGATCTATGTCAAATGAGTTTGGGAGCCTCAACCAGTTCCCAGCAGACATGTATTCACATCCACAGCCCAAGTTAGGCACTATTTGGCATCTTAATCTTGACAGTTTCAGCAGAGGCAAAGGACTAAATGGGCTGGGAAGCATTTAGTATCTAAGTGGAGGTAACTCTGAATTTTTCAAAGACATTGCAGACATTCTTTCTAATAAGAAAGACATTCCTGTAATACTGGCAGATGATTGTAATACAGCGCTAGACAGCCAATTACATGAGACCCAGATTTCAAAGCACAATAGCCCATCCCTCATTATTAATGAATGAACTTGATTTAAAAGATATGTGGAGACTGATACCCCAAGGAGTCAAGTATCAGAGGGGTATCTGTGTTAGTCTGGATCTGTAAACAGCAACAAAGAGTCCTGTGGCACCTTATAGACTAACAAATGTATTGGAGCATGAGCTTTCGTTGGTGAATACTCACTTCGTCAGACGCAAGGAGTGCAACTATACATATTTCCCCAAAGTACATTCATCTTACTACAGAATTGACTTTTTTCTTGTTTGTTCAGATCTGATTCCAGCATGCCTAGAAGCAACTACTGATGATTTCAGATCATGCTCCAATTATACTTACCGTAGACACTGGTTACACATCATTAAAATCTTCTAGGTGGAAGCTGAACACTCTGCTACTAAAAGATGCAAACTTTTGTTCCACAGTTGATTCAGACATCTCTAACTTCATACAAGAAAATAAGCACTCAGATACCTCAGATACCATCTTTTGGGAAGCACTGAAAGCTACTGTAAAGGGTGAATGCATAAAACGTGCCTCCCAAAAGGAGAGACTCGAGTTACTAGACTCTCTGGCCAAAGAAATAGATGAGTTGCAAAGAACACACAAGAGTGACCCAAATAATGAAAGCCTATGTTCTCTAATCAATGTCAAATATATATATAATGAATGCTTATCCAGCCAAGTAAAATTTACACTCAACAGGATCAAAGATATTATGAATGGGTAGATAAAGCAGGTAAACTTCTTGCCAGGAGACTTAAAAAAATGGAACTAGACAACAATAACATTTCTTCCATATTACAAGAAGACAGGAGTGCCATTCTTGAACCAATAGATACAAATAATTTAAGCCATTCTATCAAGCTTTATATAGATCAGACAACCACTTTGACTCTAATACATCTGATCATTTCATTGAAGGCCTACCTTTAACTTCAGAACAAGTGTTGTTTATACACAAAGCTTTCACCACAAGATCAAACAGGCAATGGGGGGGGGGGGGGGAAGAATTCTGACAGGGCCCCTGGGATGGATGGCTTTCCAGCAGATTTCTACAAAACATTTTGTAATCAGCTATCTTCTATTCTTTCAAAGGTCTTCACTGAAACATCCCAAAAAAGAACCTCTCGTGACATGAGAGCTATTTGAATTACTTTCATATTAAAGAAGAACAAAGATGGTTAGAACTGTGACAGCTTCCACCCCATATCTCTGTTGAACACAGATTGCCAAATAATTGCAAAAAATTTAGCAATATGATGGCACACCATCATCCCATCAGTTATACATGCAGATCGGACTAGTTTCATTACAGGCAGATTGGCTGCTGATAATATGAGAAAAATCACTCACTTGATCCAGCAAGCTCAGATGTCAGATGTTCCCTCCATAGTCTTATCTCTAGATGCAGAGAAAGCCTTTGATAGGGTTGAATGGCCTTACCTAATGCTTGTTCTAAAACAAAACAAAAAAATGGATTTGGACAGATATTCCTGAATTGGGCTAGTGTATTATACAACTCTCTCCTCCCTTCACTATCAACTAATGGAATTACTTCTCCCACATTTCAACTAGAAAGATAGACATAATAGGGCTTTCTCTTCTCAACCCTCCTTTTTAATCTCTTTCTTGAACTGATGGCAATGTATATATGTCAGCACTCAGCCACTGAAAGTATGACTATAAACAGGAAAGAGTACAAAATCAGTTTATATGCTGATGACTTTTTTGTACTATTGATGAATCCATCCTCATCAATCCCATCATTATTGAACGCAGTTGATACTTTTGGAAAGATCTCTGGTTTTTGCATTAACTGGAGTAAAGGATATATCCAAAAGATCAGATCCTTCTCAGTTTCAGTATTTGCCATGTTAAATATGCAAGGAAATAACTTATTAGGTGTTAAGATTTGTCCTAATCTTCCCAAAATTGTTTCTATGAATAGGGACTATATATTAAAAGACATTTAGGATGTAAAGAGGTGGTGTCTCCTCCCTCTAGCCTTCCTGGGGAGAATGGAAATAGCCAAAATGAATATCTGCCCAAGATTGATTTTATATCATTAACCTATTGCCTTTCAAAGTCACGCTCTTGTTTTTGCTCAATAGACTTATCAGGCAATTTATATGGGATAAAAAACAGCCTCCCTTGTCACACAAGACCCTTAAAAAATCCTGGCCAACTGGAGTTATGGGGTTGCTTGATTTGTATCTATATTAATAGCATTCCAAATGTGTCCTGTTGTAAGGTGGTTCCCCTCCAGTAGCTCTGTATACACACCGGCCTGGTTTGAGACCAGAAAAAGGTTAACTATGCGGTTTGGTTCCCTCTCTTCTTTTATATACCCTAAGCTGCTACCCAAACCTTTAAGGAAATATCCAGTCTTTGCATCTAGGTGGGGCATTCTGTAACACGTTAACATGATTACAGCATCCAATCTTACTAATTCTCTGTTCATACCACTATGGCATAACCCATGCCTCAGGATCAAGGCCAATTGCACACTTAAGACAATTTGATGGAAAAAGGATTAACAAAAATTAAAGATATAATACAAGATGATAGACTGGCATCCTTTGATTACAGTAACTCCTCACTTTAAGTCGTCCCGGTTAACGTTGTTTCGTTGTTACGTTGCTGAACAATTAGGGAACATGCTAATTTAAAGTTGTGCAATGCTCCACTCTTATGTTGTTTGGCTGCCTGCTTTCTCCACAGCTGGCAGCCTCCCTATGTCCCCCCCTCCCCAAGTGCCTCCCGCCCACCGACAGACCTCACAGATCAGTGCCTTCCCCTTCCCCCCTCCCTCCTGCTCACGGCAATCAACTGGCTTGCCGCATTTTGGGGGCACGAGGGAGGGGGGAGGAGCGAGGACTCGGCGCGCAGGCTCCCCCTCCCTCCCCAACACCACAAGCCAGGTGATTGCCCCAGGCAGGAGGGAGGGGGGAGGAGCGAGGATGCAGCGTGGGAAGAAAAGGGGGAGGAGGGGAGGGGGAGAAGAGGCAGGTCAAGGATGGGGGTTTGGGGGAAGGGGGGGAGTGGACGGGCTGAGGGTTGAGCCACTCCCTTCCCCCCTGCCCCTGGTGCTTGCAGAGTAGGGGGAGCTGCCACTGTTGCGCAACATGCTTCTCCTAGCCTACAGCACCTTCAGCCACCTTGCCTGCCTCATCTCCAGTGCCAGTGGGCTGTGCCTGTGTGAGGTAAGGCGGGGGCACCTCCCAACTATAATACTGTACTGTATGTACAGTATGTTTGTAAACACACAGCACGTGCACATTACAAGCGTAGTATTAAATTGCTTGTTTAAAATTGTTTAAAATGTATGTAATGTCTTTTGTCTGGCAAAAAATATAATAAATTCCCTGGAATCTAACCACCCCCCCATTTACATTAATTCTTATGGGGAAATTGGATTCGCTTAACATCGTTTCACTTAAAGTCGCATTTTTCAGGAACAGAACTACAACGTTAAGTGAGGAGTTACTGTACATGTGTAACAAATAATAATAATGGAGATATCCCATCTCCTAGAACTGGAAGGGACCTTGAAAGGTCATCGAGTCCAGCCCCCTGCCTTCACTAGCAGGACCAAGTACTGATTTTGCCCCAGATTCCCAAGTGGCCCCCTCAAGGATTGAACTCACAACCCTGGGTTTAGCAGGCCAATGCTCAAACCACTGAGCTATCCCTCCCCCCCGTCGATAGTGTATGTTGTGCAGCCCCTTTTGTACTTGACCCATGCAGGATCTGCATCTGTTACGGCCTCAGCTACGGAGCTATCACTGCTATCACTGTTTCGCAGTTCCTTCTTTCAGTGGCTATGCTCAAGGATTCATGCAAGGATAGGGGATAAGTGATCTGTTTCAACTCTCTCGTCTCTAGAAGAATATGTTAAAAAATATGGAAACAAAAGTCACTTTGTAGGAATTACTTATAGGTGGCTTAATGCTTTGCATTTCCCTCTCAATTTCCGCCTTAAAGAAAAATGGGGAAAAGAACTTAGCTTTATTATCACAACAGAAATCTAGGAGGCTATCTGGCTTAATGTGAAAGATTCTTCCAGAACAAGATATTAAAAAGGTGCTTCTGGACTCCAGAACATTTGTTTACAGCTAGTTTGGCAACACGCAGCAAATGCTGGAGATGCAAACAGCCACATGCCAACCTTTCACACATCCTCTATGCCTGGCCAAAAATGCATGTGTTCTGGAACACCACATTCAGTGCTCTCTCAAAAACTTTGTGTTGCTATCTCTCCTTCTCCGAGCTTGTGTATTTTTGGTATTACCAGTTCACATTAAGAAATGGATTAGTGGCCAAAAAAATTGTTTGAGAAAATGGAAATTTGCAGGGCAGGGTTTAAAAGCAGCCCTTGGAGAGGGCTGCGGGTAGGACCCAATTAAAAAGAGAATTAAGAGCAGCTGAGGGATGCTGGAAGGCAGCCAATCAGGGCCAATGGGCCCTATAAAAGAGCTTCTGGGCCTAAAGGCAGAAAGTCTCACTCCAGCCCTGGAGTGAGAAGGGCCTAGCTGCCTGGGAGCACAGGGTACCTCAAGCAGAGCACTGCTGGGGAAGGGCAGGCAGAGTTGTGGAGCTCGGGCCAGGCGAGTCCCCAGATTGAGGCCTGGCTAAACGCTAGAGGAGGTACTAGGGCTGTAGGGAAAGGCAGCAGATCCAACCCCCTTACAAATGATGAGTGCCTATTACAGACTGCAGTTTGTCCCAGTGAGAGGGGGCTAGATGACAACTGGCAGTAGCCACTGAGGCAAGGTGTGCATAGGGGGTGGGGGTTCCCCTGGGAGGGGAGACCCAGAGTGTGGGGGTACTGCTGTGGGCAGAACCCCAAGGTAAAGGGCACTGGGGTCCGGGAGGGACATGGGGCCTGAGGCAGGTGAGACACCGGCCAGCAGAGGGCGCTCCGAGGCTGGAAAAGAGCTAATTCCCAGATGACCAGCAAGAGGCGCCGCACCGGTGAGTGCTTGATCTGCTACACTCCCTCATACACAGACTGGCTTAATGAGCTTTCTACTACTGCCTTAATGGTAAAAATGACTGTCAAAAGGAAACACTTGGAAAAAAATGAGGCTGTCTGGTCACACATGAAACTATTCATACTTTTGCAGTTAGTATATACCAGTGTCCGATACTCAAAGGTTATGTTCTCACTTATTTATCTATTTACAGGTCTGTCTCATCTTACGCGCATTTAACATGTGCGAATTCAGCTTTGCGTGGTCGGCAAAAACAAAAAAGAGAAAAATAACAATTTAATACTGTACCTGTAGTGCGGGCAATTCCGCCCACCATTACACTCAATGGAATTTTGACTAGACGCGATTTTCGCTTTACGCGCTGACTGCGGAACGTAACCCCAGCGTAAGAAGCGACAGAGCTGTAGTCACTTTTATAACTGATGTCCTGCATGACCTCTACGGGTTCAGGGTTTTGTTTTTTATTCCAACTTTTGCAAATAATGAATGTTGAATTTTGTTATTTATATGCTGTTTCCATCTTGTGTATGTGTTTTATGTTCTGTTGTGTGTTTATATTTTATATAAAAACAATAAAAATGAATGGGCTGGGATATTAAACTACATTCTCACTCCCTAGAGATGAAAACGGCACTGCATAGTTTATACTACCACTACCTGTTCTGCACCTTTTCCATGGCTAAAAGACTTCCATTAAGCTCCCAACCCAGCTGATGAGGTAATATCTTCTATTGGACCAACATCTGATGGTGAGAGAGACAAGCTTTCGTGCTCACACACAGAGGTCTTCTTCAGGTCTGGGAAAGGTTCTTGAATGTCACAGATAGATACAAGGTGGAGCAGATAAGAAGTTTAAAAACATGTTGCCGGAGATCATTCATGGTGAATTGGACAGTTAATACCTCTACAGTTGCAGGACAAAGGTGAGTTAGTGGGTGTCATAATGAGCCAAAAATCCAGGGTCTTTAAGTCCTTGACTTTTGGTGTCTAGAGTAGGTATGAATTTAAATTTGTATCTTTTGAAGCTGTTGTGCAGGTGTCCTTTGAGGATGAGGACTGAGAGGTCAGATTAGTGATTTCAGTGTGTGTCCTAAACATTGTATTGTTCTTACTGATTTAGTTAAGCCTGAATGGAGGAGTTTTCTTATGAAAAGAAATAATTAGTTTGATAAATCGTAAGTGTTTTGCTTTGCTTTCTTTGGTATGCAAGTACACGCTTCCTTAAAGATAACGTACATTGTCTGGAGGATTCATGTATTGGTTGCTAGTTGCAATTTATTAGATTCTGAAAGCTCTGTTGGTAGCATTGTGTACTGTTGGTTTCATTTTAGTGCCATCAGTCAGAGATTATGACTGCAAGGGGTGCCTGTCTTTAATCTCATTTTTGAAAGAATTAATGTTATTAGTTTTGATGAATTAATGGTATTTAGGTGTGCAAGGTTAGCATGAATTAATGTCCACCTGTTGCATTGTGTTGCTGACTATTTTTAAACGATGCTGCTAAGCAGTTTATTATTATTATTTTTTTTGCTTTTCATACCTTTGTAATACCCTTTTAGAAGCTTAAAAATAAATGTCCTTTTTTCATTAAAGAGAAACTGATTTATATTTTTTGCCCCTGTGTAGAGATAGTATTAACATGGCTAGTGTTCAGCCAACAGAAGGCTAACAAATAATTGTTTTGTGAGCCCTACTAAGATACCAGCTCTTTCTCATACTGTATAAATGGTAACAGTCTGAGAATAATTTTCTCTATAACTAGGATCTCTGAGAACATTTTGCATTGCATGTGGAAATAAAAGGAGACTATTCTTTGGCTGTTTATGCCCTGGTCACACGACAGCTTGAGCCGTGCTATGCTAGCAACAACCATGTTCAAAAACATGCTTCTGCACTTGTTATAATTATAGCTTGGTTTCCCTGTCCATTGTGAATGAGTGTTTTACTGAGCAGCCGGTCTCAGTGAAGCCAAACTGCTTGCTCTTCTACGAGTAGTTGTGTTTCTGTGATGATCTTCACATTCAGGCAAGAAGAACTTGTGCTATGCAAACACTTCACAGCGTGCAAACCAGAAACCTGCCCCTGGCTGGTGCACGCAGCTCTGGGTTCTGGTCAGCATTCAGCACCCTGCATTGCTATGTGAGGAGTGACCCTTTGAACTCTTCAGCCACACCCAACACCTTAGCCCAACACTAGCAGCTACTCCACACGGTCACCACACACCTCCTAAGCCATCGTGCCTGACCAGAAAACAAAATGGCTAACTGTATAATAGAAAAACAAGGTAACAAGACAATAACATCAACACATGACTCAAAATGAGCAGACTGGGAGACTGTGTGTGGTATAGCCGCCATGCAGTCCATGCCAAGGGTCAGAGATCACTTCCAACTGCCCCAGTTTGAATTCTGCCACTGAGAAAGCAAGCTCCAAAACTAATATGTGCAAAGCACTGAAGAACTTATCACAGTTCATAAAGCTACAGGCACCCAGTAATCTATGGTCTGGCACAGTTTCTGAATGTGGTTTGTAGCTGTGTTAGAATCATAGAATATCAGGGTTGGAAGGGACCTCAGGAGGTCATCTAGTCCAACCCCCTGCTCAAAGCAGGACCAACACCAACTAGATATGATATGGATATGTTAGATATGGATGCTAGAGAGATAAGATGGATGAGGTAATATCTTTTATTGGACCAACTTCTGTTGATGAGAGACAAGATTTTAAGCTTATACAAAGCTGTAGTTAGAAATCTATTGGGATGTTTGAAAATAGCTCTAAATACCATTAAGTGTGATAGTGTAAACAGACATTTAGTGAGACCGAAGATAGGTTGTCTGGCTATTTCGAGTCTGAAAGGCTCACATGGACCATTGCCTCACAGATTTCTTGATATCTGCAAGTTTTGCTGGTGCATAACACAAGCTCTGATCCTCCAGGATCCTGCTTAGGTACAATGATATGCACAATAGACCGGGGCTAGGAAAATAAATTGTAATGAATAATTTACTTGACACTTGTGAATTCTCCATGAATAGTTTGCCATTTTCTCAAACTTATTTGTTTTTCAAAATCAAGACTATAACAGGGTTCAAATACAAACTAGATAAGTTCATGGAGGATACGCCCATCAATGACTATTAGCTAGGATGAGCAGGGATGATGTCTCTAGCCTCTGTTTGCCAGAAGCTGGGAATGCGCGACAGGGGATGGATCACTTGATGATTACCTGCTCTGTTCAAACCTTCTGGGCACCTGGCATTGGCCACTGTCGGAAGACAGGATACTGGGCTAGATAGGCCTTTGGTCTGACCCAGTATGGCCGTTCTTATTATCGCTGAATAATTCCTGGTCTGTAGCTTGTTCGAGAGCTGTTTGTAGCGAATATTTGATATTTAAAATTTGAGCAGTTTTGGCTGGATGCACATGTCACATGGTATTTTTCTGTTCCTCAATTGAATAAGCATAATTTTTCTGAAAGTATTCTACAGAAGTTACTCAAAATTCTGTGTCTCAGGGAATATTCCTGCAAGCAAACACATTTTCCAGAATTTTCAAGTACAAAATTGGATCTGAAAGAAATTTCCCAGTAACACTAACAAGCTAGAATTTGTTCTTTATTTAAAATACTCATTGGTATATATGGAAATATTTGTGTGCCGTATCTCATTGTCTATGTTATCGTCATCTATTTTAAGCACAGCACGTATGTGATATCTTTATTACCTATCGTTGTATTTCCTAGTATAAATGGTCTAAGTAAACTCTTTAAACCTTGAGACAGTCAGTGATATTTTAATAACAATTAGACCTAGTGGCAACTTGTGAAGCACTCACACCTGTGTAGACGTAATAGGGTTATAATGGCTGTAAATTGCACACATCTGGTTTCTTTTTAACTGCTACAGCCTTCTTTCTTGATTGCTGGATTGTGGCTTTTGGGGCATCTAGTAAGGTATTCTTAAGTTTCCTAATTATCTTTCACATTTTTCTGATTAAATCTTTCCTGCCAGCTAGTTTGGCTCATAATTGTTTTTGACTTTGTGAAACTGGCCCTATTAAAGCTGTGTGTGTGTGTGTGCGTGCATGCACGCACACAATTACTGGTCTGTACTATTCTGTTTGCACACTGTAAATGTCATCAAATCATGATCACTTTCCCTAAACTACCCTTAATTTTTAGTTCCTGTGATCAGCCCTTCTTTTTCGATTCAGACAAGGTCTAATAAAGAATCCCCTCATGTTAGCTGAAACATGTTTTCAAGAATTTCTTCTCCATGTCTTTTGATTCCTTGATTAATTTTGTTCTCAACATCTGAATTTCGTGCTGAGGGCTCATATCTTCCCTCTTCTTATCCTCCCTTCTGAGTACTCTAACCAGCCTGTCCCCGAGGGGATTGGCCCCCTTCTCCTGAGATGGAGGTCATCCAAACTACACAGCCCCCTCTCGTCATAGAAGGTGAACCAATGTTCTACAAAACTCAAACCCTCCATCTTCCATCCCTTACCTAACCAGCCGTTCACTCCCAGTCTCTTCTGCCTTCCTTTGCTCAGGAGACAGCAAGGATCTCTCAGAAGATAGCTTGGATTTCTTCAGCATTCATAGATTCATAGATTCATAGATTATAGGACTGGAAGGGACCTCGAGAGGTCATCGAGTCCAGTCCCCTGCCCGCATGGCAGGACCAAATACTGTCTAGACCATCCCTGATAGACATTTATCTAACCTACTCTTAAATATCTCCAGAGACGGAGATTCCACAACCTCTGTAGTAGACTCCTAGCATGACATCTCCCTTGTTTTTTGCCCCTTTAAGCCTAACCCAGAGACTCTCAACACTTCCGTCTCCTATGTCCATCTCTACCTCAGTCCAAGTGTGTACATTTTTAATATATAAGGCAACACCTCCTCCCTTTTCCCCGTCTATCCTTCCTGAGCAAGCTGTACCCATCCACACCAACATTCCAATCATGTGTATTATCCCACCAAGTTTCAGTGATGCCAACAATGTCATAGTTGTATTTATTTATTAGCACTTCCAGTTCTTCCTGCTTATTCCCCATACTTCTCGCATTTGTATATAGGCATCTAAGATACTGGTTTGATCTTTCCTCCCAGTTTTGTCCTGACTCTCCTTTCTCTCTGCCAATATAGCCCACACTCCCTCTCATTTCCGACCCATCTCCCCGGTCTCCATGTTCCCCACTTACCTGTGGGCTTTGCTCACCTGTCCCCGTCGAACCTAGTTTAAAGCCCTCCTCACTAGGTTAGCCAGTCTGTGTCCGAATAGGGTCTTTCCTCTCCTCGAAAGGTGAACGCCATCTCTGCCTAGCAGTCCTTCCTCGAATAGCATCCCGTGGTCTAGGAAGCCAAAGCCCTCCTGGCGACACCATCTTCGCAGCCAGGCATTCACCTCCATGATGCATCTGTCTCTGCCCGGGCCCCTACCTTTGACAGGAAGAATTGAAGAGAATACCACCTGCGCTCCAAACTCCTTCACCCGTACTCCCAGAGCCCTGTAGTCACTCTTGATCCGCTCAGTGTCACACCGCGCAGTATCATTTGTGCCCACATGGATGAGTAGCATGGGGTAGTAGTCAGAGGGCTGGATAATCCTCGACAATGCCTCCGTAACGTCTCGGATACGGGCCCCCGCCAGGCAGCATACCTCCCGAGATGAAATGTCAGGGCGACAGATGGGCGCCTCCGTCCCCCTCAGCAGAGAGTCTCCGACCACCACTACCCTACGTTTCCTATTCGCAGTGGTGGCAGCAGACTTTCCAGCCTTAGGGGTACGAGGCTTCTCCTCCTTTACTGTAGGGAGTGATTCCTTCTTTCCTGTGTCAAGTTCCCTGAAGCCATCTACTATCTGCGAGATATCCCATGATGCAGCGTCGTTAGTGCCAATGTGAACCATCACCAATGGATCCTTGGCAGTCAACTTCAGAAGCCTATACAATCTTAGAGTGATGTCTCATGTCTTGGTCTCCAGGAAGACAGCGCGGCATCCTGTTGTTCACCTGTCCCTTGCAGAATGCTCTTTCAAGTCTTCTGAGTATTGAATCTCCATCAAGGATTGTCTGTCTTCCTTGGATGGTTGGAGAGCTCTTTGTGCGCAAAGCCTAATTTTTCTTACAGGTTGGAGCCAAGGTGACATCCGTACGTGTATCCCATACCTAACAAAGATATTCCTTTAGCTCCAGTGGGACGAGTCTGTATTTCTGGAGCCAAAGGGTGGGTTCTATTCCCACTGTCACAGTGGAATTCTAAATTATACAATGCAGTATAGTGACAACCAGGAAGCACTATGTGGCTATGGATCTGTTAGAGTACGTGTGTCTTATTTTAAATAAAACCACCAAATCCTTTAATGGGTCTCCCGTCTGTATTCTATGGTGTTTCTTTCTCCAGCACAGGTACATTTAGAGATAACAAAAAGTGAACTGCACTGCGTAAAACTGCCTTGAGCTGTTCTTTAAGTTAATTATCACTTCTTTTGGTAGTATGAATGGCTGTTCAATGACACTGTCAGCAAGTGGAATGAACCAAATTACTTTAATTATGGAGTAATTGCACAGAGTGATGGTAATTAAATCTTGATCAGTGTAAGTGAGTGAATTAATTGCTCCAACTTGGAATGCACACCACAGCAAGAAGAGTTGTTTTGTAGTTTAATTAACACCAGCTACTAAATTCTTATCATATCTAAAATGCAGACAATTAATGAGTTTGATTCTGTTCTCACCTTAATAGGAACTAGTCCAGAATGCATGCTGAGAAAGGTAGCCAAGCTGGGAAAATGATAGAAAACTTAATATTCTTGTCAGTTGTGAAGCTATATTAGATGCACTCTCTGCTTTGCCTTCCAGTGAAATGTGCAAATAGACATATTTCCATATAATTAGCTTCTGGCCCCAATTCATTTCAATATTCACTGATCTGCTGAACAGGATACACTTCCAAATTTGTTAATGTTTTAAACTTAACAGCTTGTGTTTTTCATGTGATTTTTATCGTTCCTTTTCCCCTTGTGTTTTCTGTCCTTCCATCCCTGGTGACACTTCTCTTTGGGCTAAATGAGCATGGGATTGGCTCGACCACCGTGCATTATGGAAATGAATTGGTATCAATTTGCTGTGCAGTTGTGGTGCCTGGATCGCTCCCTTTCTAACCTATGCCATGTGTCCATCCTTACTGTGCTTATCACCATAGCATCTGAGTGCCTTACCTTAAAAATACCTTAGCCGACATATACTGTACTCACCATCACTCTGTATTTGGTTCTCTCCTCTCGCCTTACCTGTGAGGGGCAAATGGATAGGCTTATTCCAACGGGAATGCTAAGCCAAAGCAATGGGAGTTCTGATGCCTGTGGAAGGTGAGCCGTGGAGAGAGCTCAGTGTCCTGCCCCAGCGGTACAGTCGATAACTCCCTCGTTCCTGCAGAATGTAGGAGCTGAGAGGTCATGGAAAGACATGGCTGGATAGGTGGCCAAGCCCCATCCCACCGGGGACTCTCAAGGAGAGGGCCAGAACTTCGCATCAGCTCTGGTGTTCAGTAGGTAGCCAGCGCCGTGACCAGAGCACTGGCGAGATGTGCATCCTGTGTTGTTTAGCAGGTGGGCTGCTGCACTTCCCACCAGCTGGAGCTTTTTGAGAACCAGCACTACTATTCTCGTATGCAGAGGGGATGATTTGGGCCCCATACACTCTTCCGGCATATAGGGGCTCTAATTTCATTGCAAGGGGTCAGGGAGAATTCCACCCATGCTGGTGCAGCACGGGTCTGACACTCTACTCTGCTCTCCCTTCAAACAGAGGGTGGGGCCGTGCCCAGAAGGGAGTGCTTGGTGATATGGAGATCCGAATCTGGGCCAGTGCATTTCAGTAGCCCAGCCCGGAGCTCACAAATGTATGAATCGCTGCATTTGGATCATCACAGCATATTTTTCACTAGATGCTCAATCTTCCATGGCCTGGTGATTGGAACCCACCATCTCCCACTTCGTATCCCAACCTGCTGCTACCTCGTTGCATGGGTGGCAGTTGTGTTTGGCTTATGGATTGTTCTTAGTTCTCTCTGATCCTGGCCCTGGGAACTTTCTATAGAAGGTAAACCTAAATGAGCATTTGTGGAGGTGGATCCATCAGTACAATGGACAGTTACCCAGCACTACAAAAAGAGGCTGGAGTGTGGAGTTGGCTCTCCCAAGAATCAGTCAGATGCTGAGTGTAGCACACATGGGCTGCCAGTTTGTGGTGATAACTTAGGCCTAGTTCCTCAAAATAACTGTTTGCTGGAACTCCATGAATTCTGTACGTATCCCAAAATCTCCTCCTCCCTCCACAAAAAAGAAAAAAAGTACTCAAAACTTTAGCACTGTGCAGGGGTACATGCATTATAAACTTCTCTTCAGGGGGAAATGTGCTAAAATCTCTAGATTGAATCCTGAATTGGTCAATGGGAGTTTTGTCTGAGTAAATTGTATGTTATACCCCTCTCTCCTAACCTTTGTCTGCCTTGTCTATTTAGATTGTAAGGAGCCCGAACTGTCTGCCTCTCTCTGTGCTGTACCTAGAACAATGGGGCCCCATTCTCGGGCTGTCTGTAGGCAGTATTCCAATAAACATGATGAATTTTAAAAATAAAATAAGGACTAAGTAAAAACAAAGTAAAGAATTCAGGATTTGGGCCTCTAAGAAGATATTTCAAGGCACTTATGTATATTGCTATTTCTGATTCTTATCACAACAACAAAAAATCTACTGTACTGTCTTGGTAGTCCATCGATCTGATGATGACAAATCTGTGCAGATCATCAGTTGTTGGTCTTATGGTGTGCCCTCTGGTGACTGTACAAGCCAATTCTAGAGGTGCACATTTTGCTGCAGATGGTGCATGGGAAGTTCGCGGTCAGTGGATTGTGCGCTGCTGATGCTCTGTGACGTCGTTCACGTGCCTCTTGTAGACGCCGGCAGCAGTCTTCCTCAAAGGCGATGCAGGTATTTCTGACTGTTGCACGCCACTGTGTTCTGTTGCTGGCGGCGTCCTCAAGGTCCCTAGGTTTGATACTGCTGTACTGCAGACTGGCTTTGATGGTGTCCTTGTAACGCTTCTGTGGACGACCGGATGCCCTGGGAGAGCTCACCATACAGAAGCTGGCGGGGGATTCTGTTGGCATCCATGTGGCTGACATGACTGGTCCAACGTAGCTGTGACTTCATGATCATCATTTCGATGCTTGTCATCTGGGCTCTCTCGAGGACTTCGAGATTGGGCACTTTGTCTTGTCAGCGGATCTTCATGATGTTGCGGAGGCAGCGCATGTGAAATGCTTCGAGCTGCTTGATGTGATGCCTATATAGTGTCCATGTTTTGCACCCGTACAAAAGAGATGAAAGAACAACAGCTCTGTACACAAGCAATTTTGTTGACATCTGGATGTTATGGTGATTTAAAACTTTGACACGCAGACAGCCAAGTGCCTGGCTTGCTTTGGATATTCGTGCATTGATCTCATTATCCAGTGATCCATCACTGGATATGACACTACCCAGATATTTAAAGTTCTCCACTACTTTCAGCTGAGTGCCATCGATGGAGATACTCGGGACAGAAACATTTGATCCAGGTGCAGGTTGATGGAGAACTTCTGTCTTTCCGAGGCTGATAGTTAGTCCGAAAAGTTGCAAGGCCTCAGCAAACTTGCTGACAATGTGCTGAAGATCATTTTCAGTGTGAGCCAGGAGGGCACAGTCGTCAGCAAAGTGTGCCTCAAGAAGAAGTTTCTGCACTGTCTTAGTCTTTGCATACAGGCGACGGAGGTCAAAAAAGTGAACCATCGTGCCGGTATTTCAAGTATATACCTCGGTCCAGGTCTTTCACTGCATGGTTAAGGACACATGCAAAGAACAGGTTAAATAGGACAGGAGCGAGAACACATCCTTGTTTCACGCCGTTGGTGATGTTAAAGGGGGCTGATGTGGCTCCATCAGACAATACTTCGCCTGTCATGCTGTCATGAAAAAGGCGTATAATCTGGACAAATTTTCTTGGGCGGCCAAGTCGTGTTAGAATGGTCCAAAGGGCTTCCCTGTTGACGGTATCAAACGCCTTTGTCAGATCTATGAAGACAGCATACAGGTGCATGTTCTGTTCAATGCACTTCTCTTGTATTTGTCTGACAGCAAACACCATGTCGACTGTGCTCCAGCCAGGTCGAAAACCACATTGACTTTCAAGTAGATTTGCCTTGGAAATACTGGCTATTAGGCGGTTCAAGATGATGCGGGCAATGATCTTCCCTCCAACAGAGAGGAGGGATATGCCTCTATAGTTTCCACATTCTGCTTTGCTGCCTTTGTTCTTGAAAAGAGAGACAATAGTAGCATCACGAAGGTCCTGTGGTATGTTTTCATCCTCCCAGATATTGATGATCACGCTGTGGAACGCTGCTGGACCTGCTCCTTTATATCTCTGCTGGTATCCCATCTTTTCCAGGAGCTTTCCCTGAACTCATCTGGCTAACAGCTTTCTTCATCTCGTTTATAGTGGGCGGAAAGTCAAGATCTGTCAGAGCAGGTTGTTGTGGAATTTCATTAAGGGCATTATTACTGTACTCTATGGCCTGTAAATTGAACTGTGTGGCAATTTAATTGCCGGGGGCCACCTTTACTCCCAGTGTGTAGTACATAACCTCTGAGTAGTGCCTTTGGTGTCAGTAGGTATGCGAGTGGCAGAATCTGGCCCTGTTGTAATGAATGAATCGCTTTAAGCTTTTTTGTCTGTATTTTGAATGGCTCTTCTGTAAAGTGATCGGTAGCCAGGTTCTCTAGAGCTGGGCATCTGGTGAGATTTCAAATTATGTTTCTTGTTGAGTGAGTCTGTCCAGGGGCACCGGAATGGGGGGCCATAAGGGCAAGCGATGGGGGGTGGAGAGGAGCGAGCAGGGGGTGGGGTCTTGGGGGGAAGAGGCGTATGGGGGCTGGCCCTCGGGGAGAAGGGGCTGGTGCAGTGGCTCAGGGGAAGGGGTGGTACGAGGGCAGAGGCTCGGGACGAAGGAGCCAAGGGGGCAGCTGCAATGTAGACATACCCAGGGTGCAAATGAGGCAC
The DNA here is from genome assembly GCF_027887155.1 of Malaclemys terrapin pileata. Taxonomy (NCBI): domain Eukaryota; kingdom Metazoa; phylum Chordata; order Testudines; family Emydidae; genus Malaclemys; species Malaclemys terrapin. Next base: position 143,226,701 of record NC_071508.1, on the reverse strand, counting down.
AGAGAACAAAAGTGACTGTGCCGAGGTTTCAGGGGGAACCTGTAGAGGAGCCAGGAACAGAACCCAGCTCTCCTGAGTCCCAGTCCGGTGCTTAAACACAGGAGCATCTTTTTATTTATAAAGTCCTGCCTTTCTTTATGAAGCACCGTTTTAGCTTAGACTGAAAATGACCCCTCCTTAAGTCTCTATCTAAATAAGTCCACTTATACGGTTCATGTTACCATAGTATCTGAGTGCCTCAAAATTTTAACTTCACGTAGGTATTGTGCAGATGGGAAACTGAGGCACAGTGAGACTAAGTGACTTGCCCAGGGCCACACAGGAAGGCTGTAGCAGAGCAGGGACTTGACTGCAGCTCTCCCAAGTCCTGAGCTAGTGCCTAACCACTGGACCATCCTGTTAGTATGAGCCTTAACATAGAAAAGGTCCATATGGAAAAGCTGATAATAAAAATGATCTCTGATGCATCTAAGCTAAACAGGACCTTTGTAATGAGGGACGTTACAGGGGAGGGAATGGGGGTGGTCTAGTTTTTTCCCTCCTATCCTGCATGCAAGTAACCTATCTTTCAATCTGAATTCAAACTGTAATGAGCATATGCACATTATGCTGATCCTGTGCATCTGTGGAGACTTTTTTCCCCCTCTCTGAATGTACAAAATTTATTTGCCGTAAATCTCATTTTGGTTGCAGATGCCTGTTTATGAAGCTTAAAGCTCTGGCAGTGGCTGGAATCTGCAGGGCCAGCTCCCAACATGCGTGGCTACATCCCCCTTTGCTCACTCTGACCCCGAGTTTCCCTTCCTGCCAGTGGCACCCCCAGCAACTGATTCAGGAGAATAGAATGGACCCGGGTGCTAGAGTCACTCAATAGATCAGTTAGAAGCAACTGCTTTAAGCAGAGAGAAAGAGACCTCTCTGCTTTCATGATCCAAGGCCTTGGCTTCAGAAACCTCTGCCAGACTCTGAAGCCCTAGTTAAGCAATTAAATGAGCTGCAATTGGGTCAATCAGCTGGCCTTAGCTAACTTCAGATAGCCGTGCATTTTGTCTGTTTTAAAATGGAGTTTCGGCCAACATATTGGATCCATAAAAAATAGACCCTTTCTGGGGATATCCAGTATTACTAGCTGCTCTGGTTTTCCAAATCACTCTCCCGTTTCAATCCGAAGGAGGCGGGAGCAGTGAGCTAGTCTTTGGAACCAGTGCAAGCCACTGCACTGGGAATTAGGAAAACAACCAGGTCCGAGGGCATGCTCAGGTTGCCAGGCGCTAGGCTGGCAGAAGCCGAGCAGAATGGAGAGGTGACAAGCTCACTCGCTAGGACAAGGATGCCAACAACACTGCCCCCCCAGCCTCCTCTGCCAAACAGTCCAGGAGAATGGGCATTTGCTTGGGCAGAAACAGATGTATGGGCTAGTCCCTAGGGAGAGAGAGAAGGTCAGCGAAAACGAAAGAGGTGGAAGAGAATTAAAAATAAAAAGAGCAACACCACCCTTTCAGGAGGGAGAAAAGCATCTGGGGTCAGAGCCCTTCTCCTTTTATCGGTCCATCTTTGAGAGATTTAGGTAGCTTACTTTATTTTAGTCTCTTACAACACATTTAAATAAAGCTGCTTTGGGCTGAGTGCTTCTTAGTGTTGGTCTCTGTTCTATTTAAACATACATGTTTTTAAGAGCCCGGATAGGCCTTTAAGAGCAAAATAGCAAAATTTTACATACATTACAGTTGGTTCTTGTTTGCTCTGCTATAGCACAACAAATATTAGTCCATTTGACAGATAAACTTTCACTAAACTATTTATATATAATAATAATAATAATTAATAAAAAGCTTCACTTGAAGTACAGCTCCTATTAGTTCATGACCTTATGTTTTAGTAGGAAGAAAGTGGCTTTGCTCTACATGAAATGTGTTAATGCTTGGATAGAAACCCTCTTATCCTCCTGCTTACATGAGGTCCAATCAGTAGACTGGATTATGTTTTTAATAATCTGACATTAGTATTAAAAGTAATATTTAAAGCATTTAGTCTCCGTAACGGGTGCAGGGAGTTGGGGACTTTCTCTTTTTGTATGTGTGTTAGAACATATGTTTATGAAACAATGCATTAGCAGAAACTATCCAAATATATGGAGATAAACAGGGGCAGCAGATTATTGCTGACATCACTTTTTCAATTAGTGGCAAAGGAAAGATTTGATGGCCATTTTAAAACTGATTATAGAGGCAGGGGATTAAAGAGGCTGCTTGCAGCTAGTGACATGGGGGTCTTACGCTCCTCTTGCCTCTGCAAGCTTTTACACCTGTGTAACTTCAGCGGCATCACTGCTAAGGTGCGGTGGTCTCGGAGGAGAATCAGGCCCCGTGGACTTTATGGCACTGTCTTTTTCTGTGATCAGATGCACAACGGAAGGACATCTGTTAGCCATAAGGCTGTATTGCTGTTCCAGTGCTCTGCTTCCGCTCATAAGAAATAGATCTGGTAACTGAGGAATTAATCTGGAATTCTCTGCTCTAAAAATAAAAGGTCCCTTATGGGAAAATAGGAAAGTTTTTGCTCCAGTTGTTTCTCATTTTTAAAAAAAAATATGATCTCAGAGAATTAATGTTCCCCGTTCCCTCTGGTGCAATATGCCTGTTGATGTTTGTCCAGTTTTAACTGAAGATCAGGTAACTGTGAACCTAATCTGCATGATGCTGTGCTCTCCACTCCCATGGGGCAAATTAAAGTCGATAGCCGCTTGCCTGGAGTCAGTGCGGCCTAGTGGAGTAAGTACTGGTCTTGGACACAGGAGACCTGGGTTGTATTCAACTCTGCTACTGGCCTGCTGGGTAAGCCTTGGGAAAGTCTCTGCACCTCTCTGTTTCCTCATCTATGAAATGGGATAATGATATTTGTCATCTGTATAACGTGCTTTGGGATCAGTGAGGAAAGATGATCCTATGGTTTGGGAGCTGGGGAAATCTAGGTTCAATTATTTCCTTTGCCACAGACTTCCTCTGTGACCCTGTACGAGTCACTTTGTCTCTCTTTTCCCCATCTGTAAAATGGGGATAAGAGCAATGCCCTATCCCACAGAACTGAAGGGCTAATGTTTCTAAGCTATTTGTGTACTAATGCTAAATACATTGTAAAAGGTTTCATTCATAGATTTTCTGATATTGTTGTCAGCTAATGAGCTGCAGAAGAGAACTTATTAGATAACTATGTAGATGGGTTCGTGAAAGACTCCTGTAGATTTTACATGACATCTATGGGCCGTGCATCCACTCCCTGTTCGGGGAGGCTAGCCCCTTGCGCCGCCCCTTTTACCTGAGACTCCGCCCATTCCACCATCACCCCACCCCTTCTGCCCCGCCTCTGCTCTCACTGGCTGGCCCGCCGGTCCACCAGCACCCAAAGCAGCCTCGAACCGTGGCTGGCCTGCCAGCCCATAGCACCCTGAGCCTGGGCTGGCTAGCACCTGGAGCAGCCCCGAGCCCCAGCCAGCGCCCAGAGAAGCTCCGAACCCAGGTCAAGCCCTGAGCCTGGGCTGCCGCAAGGAGCTCGGAGCCCCACCACAGCCTGGCCCTAGGTCTGTGGCAGGGAGCATTAGTGGAGGTTTGGGGGGGGCTTAGCTTCCCCCAGCCTCCATTATCTGCTGTCCATGTGGACATCCACATGTAGTTTGCTTGGGAAGGTCATGAAATGGCCCTTTTCCCACACAAGTTTCAGGAAGCTGGTATTATCATGGGTCTGGATGCAAAAATCCAGAAGGTTTATGAAAAAGAAGAAGTGTACGCGTCTCTCAAATGTCATCCCTGCTGGTTGGATTAGCCCCTGGGTAGTTCTAATATATGTGGCTGGTGCTTACATGATGAATAACCTACACCACTGTCCTTGGCAACATTAGGGTTACCATATTTCAACAAGCAAAAAAGAGGACGGGAGGAGCCCCGCCCTAGCCCCGCCCCTGCCCCTCCCACTTCCCGCCCCCCCAGAACCCCCAACCCTCCCCCCGTTCCTTGTCCCCTGACTGCCCCCTCCTGGGACCCCTGCCCCTAACTGCCCCCCGGGACTCCACTCCCTATCTAAGCCTCCTTGCCTCTTGTCCCCTGACTGCCCCAACCCTTATCCACACCCCCACCCCCAGACAGACCCCTGGGACTCCCACGCCCCATCCAACCACTCCCCACCCCCTGACAGCTCCCCCCCAGAACTCCCAGCCCCCTACCCCCCGCTCCTTGTCCCCTGACTGCCCCCTCCTGGGACCCCTGCTCCTAACTGCCCTCCAGAACCCCACCCCCTACCTAAGACTCCCTGTTCCTTGTCCCCTAACTGCCCCCTCCTAAGACCCCCCCCAACTGCCCCCCAGGACCCTACCCCCTACCTGTACCCTGACTGCCCAAAACTTTCTCCACTCCCCTCCAAAAGCCCCCACCCGTTTCTTGACTGCCCCATCCAGAACCTCCCTGTCCCTTCTCCTGCCCCCCCTTACCCAGCTGCTCAGAACAGGGTGTTGGGCTCTGTGCCAGCCGGACACATGGCTGAGCTCCCCAGCACAACACAAAACCTGGTCCCTGGCCCTGCACAGGGCTGCCGGAGCGGGCTGCAGGAGGAGGAGCTGCCGGCCGGCTCAGAATGCAGGGAGGGGGGGGTGGGAGGAGGAAGCTGCTCCGGAGTCCAGCCCGGGACTTTCCTGCAGCCCTCCCAGCCACTCGCTCTGCTCTGCCAGGGGAGGGGGAAATCCCGGACATTGTGAGTGCTTTACAAATTCCCCCCGGACGCTATTTTTAGCACACAAAAGGAGGACATGTCCGGGTAAATCCGGACGAATGGTAACCCTAGGCAACATCATGGGGATCAGTGGTGTAACAAGGCCCCAGAGGGGCTGGTGCAAAAACAGGTTGGGGAGTTAGGGCCCCCTTCCACCAGTCTGCTTATCCTCCACCCCCAGGGCTGGGGACCAGCTCCCTATCTGCCCACTACCCCTGGAACTGCTCAGCTCAACCACAGCAGAACCCAGGCACCTTCTGCCTGGCCTCACACACTCCCAGCCCATCCCCTGCACTGCCCACCTGGCCTCCAGCAACCTCCACTTACCTAGTCCTCCCGTGCACTTTTCTGGATGATTTCCTTGCTGCTGAAGTAGCCGCCACAGCGTGAGTCCAGGGTGGCGGCAGGAACCAGGGACTGCCGGGGCAACAGGACCCACAGCGTGGTTAGCCAGGCGCCGTCTCCAGCTGCTCAGTGCCTGCTTTGCAGTTGCCAAGGGTGGGGAGCAGCTGGGAGGGGGGTAAGCACTTCCCAGTAGGGGCCCACTGCTGGTTGGGCCTCGTCACGACTACACCACTTGCACCACAGATACCCCTTTGACGGGGAGGTCTAGTAGGGGGGTCTGTCATTCTAGATCATGACACCCATATTGTGTTTCTTCTAACTAATGTCTCACTCACAAACCTACATGCACTGTGGCTTCTGCAAGGGAATTAGGGTTCCCAACTGTCTAATTGCACAAACCCAAACACCCTTGCCCCATCCTTCTCTGAGGCCTTGCCCCCCCTGCTCACTCCGTCTCCCCCCGTCCGTCGCTCGCTCTCCCCCACCCTCACTCACTTTCACGGGGCTGGGGCAGGGGGTTGGGATGCAGGAGGGGGTGCAGGCTCTGGGCTGGGGTGTGGGGTCAAGGGGTTCAGAATGTGGGAGGGGGTTCCAGGCTGATCCTGGGGCAGGGGGTTGGGGTTGGGGTGTGGGCTCTGGGAAGGAGGCTCAGGGCTGGGGCAGAGGGTTGGGGTGCAGGATGGGGTGAAGGGTGTGGGCTATGGTCGGGCAGTGCTTACGTTGGTTGGCTCCCAGAAGCGACCGCATGTCTGGCTCCTAGGCTCAGGGGTGGCCAGGAGGCTCTGGGTGCTGCCTCTGCCTGCAGGCACCAGCCCCGCAGCTCCCATTGGCCGGGAACCACAGCCAGCAGGGGGTTCCGGAGTCGGCACTCGGGATGGGGCAGCGTGCAGAGACCCCCCTGGCTGCTGCTGTGTCTAGGAGCTGGATATGCTGGTTGCTTCCGGGAGCCGCACAGATCCAGGGCAGGTAGGGAGCCTGCCTTAGCCCTGCTGTGCCGCCAACCGGACTTTTAGCGTCTATTAAAATCTCCCGGATCGGTTTCAGTAGCCACCGGCAGCTCGATTCTGATTCCGGGAGCGTTGGCCACCATAAATGGAAGCCCCTCACTCCAGTGCAAGAAGCTTGAGCGTGTACGTGCACTCTTTTATAATACGGAGTTCTGATAGATTTGTGCAATACGGGAGATTTTGTTCCCGGCTAAATCTTTTGTAGGATTCCCCTTAAAGACCTTAATGCCACAGAAAAACAGCAAGGTCCAAATTCTGCTCATGGTTACACCAAATCTGGAGAGGAACTCAACCAAAGTCAGTGAATTACACCAGATTTATGCTAGTGTAACTGAAGGCAGGGTTTGATCCCTAGCATTTAGTTATTTTCTGCACCAGCAGTTCCAGCATTTGAAAAATGAGATTCCTTTTTCTCATTTTGGCTTGTGAGGACCCAGAATGTGCCATGGCACAAAAAGCAGAGGTGAAGTTAGCAGCTCTTAAATGATAAGTAACAGCAGTTCAGGTGCTTTATCATAAGCAGACTTTGAACTGACGCCTCACTCCTGTAACACCGTGAGACTGTCCTAGCCTGGGTTCTTAAATGCAGGTGGAAGCTGCTTCCCTATTAATGAATATTAGGGTATGTCTACACTACGAAATTAGTTCGAATTTATAGAAGCAGGTTTTATTGAAATCGGTTGTATACAGCCGATTGTGTATGTCCACACAATAAAATGCTCTAGGTGCTCTAGTCGGCAGACCGCGTCCACAGTACGAGGCTAGCGTCGACTTCCGGAGCATTGCACTATGGGTAGCTATCCCACAGCTATCCCACAGTTCCCGCAGTCTCCGCCGCCCCTTGGAATTCTGGGTTGAGATCCCAATGCCCGGATGATGCAAAACAGTGTCGCGGGCGGTTCTGGGTACATGTCGTCAGGCCCCTCCCTCCCCCGTCACAGCAACGGCAGACAATAGATTCGCGCCTTTTTATCTGGGTTACCTGGGTTACCTGTGCAGACAACATGGAGCCCGCTCAGCACAGCTGAGCTCACCGTCACCATATGTCCTCTTGGTGCCGGCAGACGTGGGACTGCATTGCTACACAGCAGCAGCTGCTAACTGCCTTTTGGCGGTAGACGGTGCAGTAGACTGGTAGCCTTCATCGGCGATCTGGGTGCTGGCAGCCGTGGGGCTTGCCTTTTGGCAGTAAATGGTGTATTATGACTGTTAGCCGGCCTATTACAAGTCGGGTCATCGCACATTAGCAGAGTCTTCCCTGAGCAGCAGCTCGTGCAATAGGCCTGAAGACCATCGTCATACACCGCCCCGTATTTGCTGCCAAGCACCCAGAAAGATGCCGAGGGCTATCAGTCACGCTGCACCGTCGTCTTAAGATGTAAAAAAATAGATTTTCTCTGTATTCATTTGCTTCCCCCTCCCTCGGTCAAATCAATGGCCTGCTAAACCCAGGGTTTTCAGTTTAATCTTTGGGGGGGACCAGTCTGTGACAGTTGTTTGTGTCTCTCCCTGATGCACAGCCACCGTTCTTTATTTTAATTCCCTGTGCCTGTACGCCATGTCGTCACTCGGCCCCCCTCCCTCCTTCCCCTAGGCCGTCAGATACTACGTTTGCGCCACAGCTCGAGCCGAGAAGCGGTTCGCGCCTTTTCTTTGAATTCTGGGTTGAGATCCCAATGCCCGGATGATGCAAAACAGTGTCGCGGGCGGTTCTGGGTACATGTCGTCAGGCCCCTCCCCCCTCGTCACAGCAACGGCAGACAATAGATTCGCGCCTTTTTACCTGGGTTACCTGTGCAGACAACATACCACGGCAAGCATGGAGCCCGCTCAGCTCAGCTGAGCTCACCGTCACCATATGTCCTCTGGGTGCCGGCAGACGTGGGACTGCATTGCTACACAGCAGCAGCTGCTAACTGCCTTTTGGCGGTAGACGGTGTAGCATGAGTGATAGTCGTGGGGCTGGCAGCCGTAGGGCTGCATTGCACCAGCCCCTTGCAGGCGATGGTATATTATGACTGGTACCCGTCGTCGTCATACTGGTATGGCTGTCAATCATGGCCACCTGGGCAGACATGCTACTGTCTCGATGATGACGGTTACCAGTCATAATATACTATTTTCTGCCAATTGCCCAATATTGTCTGCTAAGCACCCAGAAGAGGCCGAGGGCGATGCTGGGTGCTGGCGGACGTGGGGCTGGCAGACGTGGGGCTGCATTGCTACACAGCAGCAGCCCCTTGCCTTTTGGCAGATGATGGTATATTATGATTGGTACCCATCATCATCATACTGGTATGGCTGTCACTCATGCTGCAGCGTCGGCTGCCACCTTAAGATGTAAAAAATAGATTTGTTCTGTGTTCATTTGCTTCCCCTTCCTCCGTGAAATCAACGGCCTGCTAAGCCCAGGGTTTCCAGTTTAATCTTTGGGGGGGCCATTCTGTGTGACAGTTGTTTGTGTTTCTCCCTGTTCCTGTACCTGTACGCCATGTCGTCACTCGGCCCTCCCTCCCTCCCTCCCTCCCTCCCGCCCTCCTTCTCCTGGTCCATCAGATACTACTTTCGCGCCTTTTTTCTGACCAGGCGCCATAGCTAGCACTGGGATCATGGAGCCCGCTCAGATCACCGCGGCAATTATGAGCACTATGAACACCACGCGCATTGTCCTGGAGTATATGCAGAGCCAGAACATGCCAAGGCGAAACCCGGACCAGGCGAGGAGGCGATTGCAGCACGGCGACGAGAGTGATGAGGAAATTGACATGGCCATAGACCTCTCACAAGGCACAGGCCCCAGCAATGTGGAAATCATGGTGTCACTGGGGCAGGTTGATACCGTGGAACGCCGATTCTGGGCCCGGGAAACAAGCACAGACTGGTGGGACCGCATCGTGCTGCAGGTATGGGACGATTCCCAGTGGCTGCGAAACTTTCGCATGCGTAAGGGCACTTTCATGGAACTTTGTGACTTGCTTTCCCCTGCCCTGAAACGCCAGGATACCAAGATGAGAGCAGCCCTCACAGTTGAGAAGCGAGTGGTGATAGCCCTGTGGAAGCTTGCAACGCCAGACAGCTACCGGTCAGTCGGGAATCAATTTGGAGTGGGCAAATCTACTGTGGGGGCTGCTGTGATCCAATTTGCCAGGGCAATGAAAGACCTGGTGATAGCAAGGGTAGTGACTCTGGGCAACGTGCAGTCAATAGTGGATGGTTTTGCTGAAATGGGATTCCCAAACTGTGGCGGGGCGATAGACGGAACCCATATCCCTATCTTGTCACCAGAGCACCAAGCCACCGACTACGTAAACCGCAAGGGGTACTTTTCAATGCTGCTGCAAGCCCTGGTGGATCACAAGGGACGTTTCACCAACATCAACGTGGGATGGCCGGGAAAGGTACATGATGCTCGCGTCTTCAGGAACTCTGCTCTGTTTCGAAAGCTGGAGGAAGGGACTTTCTTCCCGGACCAGAAAGTGACCATTGGGGATGTTGAAATGCCTATCGTGATCCTTGGGGACCCAGCCTACCCCTTAATGCCATGGCTCATGAAGCCGTACACAGGCAGCCTGGACAGGAGTCAGGACCTGTTCAACTACAGGCTGAGCAAGTGCCGAATGGTGGTGGAATGTGCATTTGGACGTTTAAAAGCGCGCTGGCGCAGCTTACTGACTCGCTCAGACCTCAGCGAAAAGAATATCCCCATTGTTATTGCTGCTTGCTGTGCGCTCCACAATATCTGTGAGAGTAAGGGGGAGACCTTTATGGCGGGGTGGGAGGTTGAGGCAACTCGCCTGGCCGCTGATTACGCGCAGCCAGACACCAGGGCGGTTAGAGGAGCACAGCAGGGCGCGGTGCGCATCAGAGAAGCTTTGAAAACGAGTTTTGTGACTGGCCAGGCTACTGTGTGAAACTTCTGTTTGTTTCTCCTTGATGAACCCTCCAACCCCCCCCCCCCCGACCCGGTTCACTCTACTTCCCTGTAAACCAACCAACCACCCCACCCCACCCTCCCCTCCCCCTTGCAGAGGCAATAAAGTCATTGTTTTTTCACATTCATGCATTCTTTATTAGTTCCTTACAGAGGTAGGGGGATAATTGCCAAGGTAGCTGGGATGGGTGGGGGAGGAGGGATGGAAAAGGACACACTGCATTTTAAAACTTTAACTCTTATTGAAGCCCAGCCTTCTGATGCTTGGGCGATCATCTGGGGTGGAGTGACTGGGTGGACGGAGGCCCCCCCACCGTGTTCTTGGGCGTCTGGGTGAGGAGGCTATGGAACTTGGGGAGGAGGGCTGTTGGTTACACAGGGGCTGTAGCGGCGGTCTCTGCTCCTGCTGCCTTTCCTGCAACTCAACCATACGCTCGAGCATATCAGTTTGATGCTCCAGCAGACGGAGCATTGCCTCTTGCCGTCTGTCTGCAAGCTGACGCCACCTATCGTCTTCAGCCCGCCACCTCTCCTCTCGTTCATGTTGGGCTTTTCTCATCTCCGACATTGACTGCCTCCACGCATTCTGCTGTGCTCTATCAGCCTGGGTGGACATCTGCAGCTCCGTGAACATCTCGTCCCTCGTCTTACGTTTTCTCTTTCTAATGTTCACAAGCCTCTGCGAAGGAGAAACATTTGCAGCTGGTGGAGGAGAAGGGAGAGGTGGTTAAAAAAGACACATTTTAGGGAACAATGGGTACAGTCTTTCATTACAAGGTCGCATATTTCGGCTTGCAGGCAGCCATCGTAGGCCACAGTGTTTTGGCTTTTTTAACCTTCTTAACATGCGGGAAAGATTGCAAACAGCAGCGCATTTCCCATATCAAGGATGAATTGGGTTGTCCATTTAAAATGGGGTTTCAATGTAAAAGGAGGGGGCTGCGGTTTCCCGGTTAACATGCGGCACAAACACAAGTAAACCACCCCCTCACACACGATTCTCTGGGATGATCACTTCACCCCTCCCCCCCACCGCGTGGTTAACAGCGGGGAACATTTCTGGTCAGAATAGCAGGAACGGGCGCCTCTGAATGTCCCCCTTAATAAAATCACCCCATTTCAACCAGGAGAGCTTTCTGGAGATGTCCCTGGAGGATTTCCGCTCCATCCCCATACACGTTAACAGACTTTTCCAGTAGATGTACTGGCCGCGATTGCCAGGGCAAATTAATCATTAAACACGCTTGCTTTTTTTTTGTAATGTTTACAAATAGTTACAAAGTTACACTCACCAGAGGTCTCCTGTGTGCCCTGAGGGTCTTGGGTGAGTTCGGGGGTTACTGGTTCCAGGTCCAGGGTCACAAACATATCCTGGCTGTTGGGGAAACCGGTTTCTCCGCTTCCTTGCTGCTGTGAGCTACCTACAGTACCTCCATCGTCATCTTCCTCGTTCCCCGAACCGTCTTCCCTGTGTGTTTCTCCAGTGAGAGAGTCATAGCACACGGTTGGGGTAGTGGTGGCTGCACCCCCTAGGATCGCATGCAGCTCCGCGTAGTAGCGGCAAGTTTGCGGCTCTGCCCCGGACCTTCCGTTTGCTTCTCTGGCTTTGTGGTAGGCTTGCCGTAGCTCCTTAATTTTCACGCGGCACTGCTGTGTGTCCCTGTTATGGCCTCGGTCCTTCATGGCCTTGGAGATCTTTTCTAATACTTTTCCATTTCTTTTACTGCTACGGAGTTCAGCTATCACTGCTTCATCTCCCCATATGGCGAGCAGATCTCGTACCTCCCGTTCGGTCCATGCTGGAGCTCTTTTGCGATCCTGGGAGGACTCCATGACGGTTACCTGTGCTGATGAGCTCTGCGTGGTCACCTGTGCTCTCCACGCTGGGCAAACAGGAAATGAAATTCAAACCTTCGCGGGTCTTTTCCTGTCTACCTGGTCAGTGCATCTGAGTTGAGAGCGCTGTCCAGAGCGGTCACAATGAAGCACTGTGGGATAGCTCCCGGAGGCCAATAACATCGAATTCCGTCCACACTACCCCAATTCCGACCCGCAAAGGCCGGTTTTATCGCTAATCCCCTCGTCGGAGGTGGTGTAAAGAAACCGGTTTAAAGGGCCCTTTAAGTCGAAAGAAAGGGCCTCGTTGTGTGGACGTGTCCAGGCTTAATTCGGTTTAACGCTGCTAAAGTCGACCTAAACCCGTAGTGTAGACCAGGCCTAAGATACAGCGTTTGGTCTCCAAGGCTATGTCTACACTCCCCTGGGTGACATATGTTACCCCAACAGAAGCGCTTGTGTGCACAGTGCTATGTTAATGGGAGAGCTTCTTCCACTGACAGAGCTTCTGCCACTCGCGGAGGTGGTTTTATTATGCTGATGAAAGAGCTCTCTCCCGTCTTCATTGTATGTGCTAGAGCGGCACAGCTGCATTGGTACAGCCACAGCACTGTACATATAGACATGACCTTAGGTTCATTACTTAACCTAGGGTACGTCTACACTTACCAGAGGGTCCGGCGGCAGGCAATCGAAGTTCTGGGATCGATTTATCGCGTCTGGTTTAGACGCGATAAATCGATCCCGGATCGATCCTGGAAGTGCTCACCTTCAATGCCGGTACTCCAGCTCGGCGAGAGGAGTACGCGGCATCGACGGGGGAGCCTCCCTGCCGCGTCTGGACCCACGGTAAGTTTGGACTAAGGTACTTCGAATTCAGCTACGTTATTAACGTAGCTGAATTTGCGTACCTTAGTCCGAAGTGGGGGGTTAGTGGGGACCAGGCCCTAGAGGCACAACATAATGGTATTTCCTTTTGTCCATGCTTGAAATAACTGCTCTAGGAAATATCCCCATCTCCTGCAAAGGCCTTGGTTCCTGGCTTTACGTTAAAGGTTCTTTTAATGGCATACTTGTTAACACCTATTTGATGATTGAGAGGAGCCATTGTATTGTTGTATTGCATAAAAACTTGTTCAAAGAATGTTAAGGTTGCAAAGTCAAGTACTCAAAAAGTTAGGAAATGCCAGGATTAAGGTTGCCTGAAACAGTCTTTAATTACATGATCACATACTATTTTTTTTCCCCTGGAAACCTGGCCTCATTCAGTGCACGAGATGGATGGTTATCACTGACTGGGTAACTATTCAAAGTTGTGTTTTATCCTCCTTGTTCAATGTGTGGCCTCAGGCCTTATTTACTGCTCACTATTCAAACCCTGCTCTGAATATAGAATTATTAATTTCCTTCTGGGCTTTTCTATAGTGTTCTATACTGTAACATCCGAGTGCTTCACAGCCCTTAATGAATTCATCTTCACAACATCCCTGTGGTGTGAGAGAGTGGTACTATCCCCATTTCTCAGGTGAGGCACTGAGACACAGATTTTAGGTGCCCAATTTGAGATGCCTAAGGCTTGATTTTTCAGAGACCTTAGCATTATATAGCAGCTCATATGTTCAAAGCACTGCTCTCATTAACTTTAGTGGCAGCTGTGCATGTTTAGCACTTCTGCAAATCATATGCCAAGGTCACAAGGTGGGCATCCAGAAAATGAGGAACACACAATTAGTGATCACATGTTGAAAGTATGGTTTAAGTCTCCTACCCAGCATCACATAAGAACTTTGTGGCAGCTTCGTTAAATACAGAACCCTAATTCATTCCCGGAGCATCATCCATCCATTGTACCGAATGAGGGAAGGGTCCTCCGGAAAAAATAGTATGTGATTATGTAAAGACAGTATCACAATATATTTGTACAAGGGAGTGAATTAAGATTGCACTGGCAACCTTAATTCTGGCACGTCCTAAGTTTTGAGGGTTTGACTTTTCAATCTTAACGTCCTTTAACTTAGGGTTATTGTGTGATTTCCTATTTAAAAATGAACAACATGAAAAAACAGAATGTCAATTTCATAGAGTTAAGGCCAAAAGGGACCATCAGATCATCTAATATGACCTCCTGTATACAACGGGTCATTAGGCTGTACCAGATACCCTTATATTAAGCCCAAATACTTAAATAGCCCAAATTTCTATCATCTGGAACCATATTGAATACCATCTTGGGTCATCACCAGGTTTACTCCTTCCCTAGGTTCAGATTCCAAGACCAGAGGAGACCACTGAGATCATCTAGTCAGATAGAACTTCCCAAAATAACTTCTAGAGAAGATCTTATGAGTAACACCCAACCTTGATTTTTAAAATTGTCAGGGATGCAGAATCCACCTCGACCCTTGATAAATTGTTCCAACAGCTAATTATCTTCACTGAATTTATGCCTTATTTCCCGTCTGACTTTGTTTAGCTCCAACTTCTAGACATTGGATAATGTTGTACCTTTCTCTGCGAGATTGAAGCGCCCATTATCAAATATTTATTCCCTATGTAGAGACTTAGACTGTAATCAAGTCAGCCTTTAATGTTCTTTGTTAAGTTTAATAGTGTGAACTCTTTGAGTCTATCACTGTAAGGCAGGTTTTCTAATCCTTTAATCATTCTCATGGCTCTTCTCTGAACCCACTCCAATTTATCAACGTCCTTCTTGACTTGTGGGCACCAGAACTGGACACAATATTCCAGCAGCAGTTGGACAAGAACCAAATACAGAGGTAAAATAACCTCTCTGCTCCTACTTGAGATTTCCCTGTTTGTGCATCCCAGGATCGCATTAGCTCTTTTGGCTGCAGTGTCACTCTGAGAGCTCATATTTAGCTTATCCACATGACCTCCAAATCTTTTTCAGAGTCACTGCTTCCCAGGGTAGAGTCCCCCATCCTGTCAGTATGGCTGACATTCTTTGTTCCTAGTTGCATGCATTTATATTTAGCTGTATTAAAATGTGTATTATTTTCTTGTGCCCAGTTTACCAAGTGAACCAGATTTCTCTATATCAGTGACCTGTCCTCTTGATTATTTACCATTCCCCCAATTTTTGTGTCCTCTGAAAACTTTATCAGTGATGATTTTATGTTTTCTTCCAGGTCATTAATAAAAATGTTAAAATAGCATAGGGTCAAGAACTGATCCCAGAAGGACCCTGCTGGAAACATACCCGTTCAATAACGATTCCCCATTTACATTTTGGGAACTGTCAGCCAGTTTTTAATCCATTTAATGTGTCCCAAGCTACTTTTATATCACTCTAGTTTTTTAATCAAAATCTCATGTGGTATCCGGTTTAAATGCCTTACAGAAGTCTAAGTATACTACATCAACTTTATTACCTTTATCAACCAAACCTGTAATCTCATTTTTAAAAAATCAAGTTAGTTTGACAGGATCTATTTTCCATAAACCCATGTTGATTTGTATTAATTACATTACCCTCCTTTATTACTTTATTAATCAAGTCCTGTATCAGCTACTATCTTGCCTAGGATTGATGTCAGGCTCACAGGCCTATGAATGGGACATCCCATTTACTCTTTTTAAAAATTGGCACAACATTATATTAACTTTTTTCCACTCTTCTGGAACTTCCCTAGTGCTCCAAGATTTATTGAAAATCAACATTAATGGTCCAAGAAGCTCCTCGGCCAGCTCTTTAAAAACTCTTAGATTCAAATTATCTGGACCTGCTGATTTAAAAATGTCTAACTTTGATAGCTTCCATTTAACATCCTCCTGTGATACTAATGGAATGGAATGAGTGTTATCATCACTGTATGATCAGACTGCATCATGTGTTTTTCCCAAATACAGAACAGAAATATTTATTGAACACTTTTGCCTTTTCTACATTTTTATTGATAATTCTACCATTTCCATCTAGTAATGGACTTATGCCACTATCCGGATTATTTTTTTGTTCCTAATATATTTAAAATCTCCTTCTTATCCTTAACTCTGCTGGCCATAGAATTCTCCGTATGTCCCTTTGCTTCCCTTATCAATTTTCTACCATTTCTAACTTCTGATTTATAGTCTTTACTATCAAATTCTCTTTTCTTCCATTTGTTACATTTAAAAAAAATATATAGCTGCCTTCACTTCCCCTCTAAACCAGGATTTTTTTTAACCAGCAGAACTTCTTCCTCAGTTGTTGGATTATGGCTTTTGGGGCATCTAGTAAGGAATTCTTACATGTTTCCCAATTATCATTCACATTTTTCTGATTAAATTCTTCCTCCTAGCTGATTTGCCTCATCGTTGTTGTCCACTTTGTGAAATTGACCCTACTGAAGCACCAAGTATATATATTGCTGGTCTGGACTTTATTTTGCTTGCACATGATAAATGTGATCAAGTCAGGGCAATTTGTACCTACACTACCATTAATGTTTAGTTCTGTGATTATTGATTAGTTCCTCTTAATCAGTTAGGACAAGATCTAATAAAGAATTCCCCCGTGTTGACTGCAACACTTTTTTGAGTTACGAAATTGTCATATATAATAGTTACAAATTCCAAGGATGTTTTAGTGCTGGCAGCCTGAGACCTCCCACATATGTCACTCAAATTGAAGTCTCCTGTGATCATGCAACTTCTTTTCCCTACACATTATAGATAGGTGCATAGGAGAGCGGTCATGCTGCTTCCTAGTGTGATCTGGTGGTCTGTAGCAGACACCGTACCCCGTCTGCACAGACCTTTGCAGCTCAACCTAATCAAATAACTGGTAGTAGTCGTATACTGTTATCCTCTATGTGGACCAGCCACTAGAGGGGGCTGAGACATAAGCTTTGCCAGCGATTGTCACAGCTAGTTGCTGACAACAGAGGAATGTAGAAACTCCAGTCTCCTGGGTTCAATGCCAGGTTTTGGAGTGGAGTAGCCTTTAGTGGATATGCCTTTCTGCCCCTATGACACCTGCATGGTCCCCTCTGCTTTTATCCCAATCTCCTTAAGTCCACCCCACCCAGCACCTGTCCCACTCTGCTCTTATCTGCCGCCCCTCCCCTTCTCCATCTCCTTGCTCCTGCCCCCGCCTCATCCACCCTCTCCCTCATTTCTCACCCATCTGCATTATATCAGGCATTTTCTCCTTCCCCTCCTCGCTGCCTGGGCACCAGCAGGGCGATCATTGAAAGCACAGGAAAGACAGTCTCCCTGCTCTCAGTTCCTGTACCCAGTGCCCCAGCAGCTCTCTGGTTGCCGAGAGGAGGGAGAGTCCTGCACAGACCTTGGAGTCTTGGTTGGAGCATGCTTAATCACTCTGAGGTGGTGCATAGGGGTTGAAGTACACTTGGTGCAACTGGTATCTTCAGGGAATGTAGCTGCCAAACTCCAAGTTGAGTGGGATTTTTGTTTGGTTGGTTTTTTTGGAAGCTTTTAACTTGCACAAGTTTTCATGTGGGGAGAGCAAAAGGCACTTCTCTGACAGCAGGGGACCTTCCACACCAAATTCCAAGTCCCTGCTTCAAAAGATGGAGGCACTAAGGCGTCCCAACAAAATGTTATGAGAGTGGTAACATGGGCAAAACCAGGTATTTTTCTCTATCCTCACCCTCAGAAGCAGCTGCGCTGTTTTAGCTGAAACTTCCCAAAAAGAGTCTGAGATGGATACCTGGCATGGAACATTTCAGCCCAAACAATTAAAGTTTGATGAAGTTATAAGCAACTGAGAACGGGGTCTTCCAGGGGAAAGTCTCAGGCAACCTTGACTTTAGGCAGAGATGGCAGCACTGCCTATATTTGTAGAAATGTATTCCCCCAGTGCTCTTGAGACAATGCTGCCAAGCCTGCAGCGGAAGGGGACCCTAAGGTCATAGGACTCCTATTCTCGCATGGGACAGTTTGCAGTGTTAGTGGGAAGTTTTGCTTCTTATACTTCAGAGTGCATGGTTTATAGGCTATGGGATGCTTTGTGCTAAGACCTCGGTAGGGTTGATAAGAAGTCTCCCACATCATCCTCATGCTAAATAGAAAAACTTTACACACTGTTCTTCACATCCTCCATAAGCACATACACCAGATTTGGATACATTTCCTACTCCATATGATCCTGGCCATGAACCTTAATATGACAGGATGGCTTAGGGGAGAAGGTAGAAGAAATAATCATTGGCCTTGCAGCAAGGGACGGTGTCAAATATAATGGCTTTGACGGAGGACTCAGATTTTATTGAATTGACTTTGGAGCTCCAGGACTTTCCAAACAGGTAACAGACAAAATAGTAAGCCTGGAGAAGCTTTACAATCCAAGGCACTGAACCAGCAACTGTAGGATCAGGGTTTTAAACTCAACCAGAACACAGCACAAATATGGTGAGCAAATGTAGAGGAGGGTCTGGCAAAGACAGCAGTGAACACAAGTAGATAAACTGAAATTTAACAAAGACAAATGTAAGGTGCTACACTTAGGGAAGAAAAACAAAATGCACAAATACAGAGTGGGGGGGAAACTGGCTTGGCAGCAGCACTGCTGAGAAGGATCTGGAAGCAGGGCCGGCTCCAGCATTTCTGCCACCCCAAGCGCAAAAAAAAAAAAAAAAAAAAGCCGCGATCGGTGGTGGCAGTTCAGCGGCAGGTCCTTCGCTCCTAGAGGGAGTGAGGGACCTGCCGCCCCCGAATTGCCGCAGGTGCCGCCCCTCTCCCTTGGCCGCCCCAAGCACCTGCTTGTTAAGCTGGTGCCTGGAGCCGGCCCTGTCTGGAAGTTATGGTGGATCACAATCGCAACGTGATTCAGCAATGCGATGCTGTTGCGAAACAAGCAAATGCAGTTTTGGGTTGCGGTAACAGAGGCGTAGCCTGCAAGTCACGGGAGGTGATAATACCGCTCTACTCGGCGCTGGTTAGACCTCAGCTGGAGCACTGTGTCCAATTTTGGTCAGAATGTCTAGAAAGGATGTGGAGAAACTGGAAAGGATCCAGAGGCAGCAACAAAAATGATCGAAGGGATGGAATGCAGCCATATGAGCAAAGGCTGAAGGACCTGGGCATGTTTAGTTTGAAAAAAAGGAGATTGAGGTGGGGACATGACAGCAGTCTTCAAATGAAAGGCTGCCATAAAAAAGATGGAGAAAAGTTGTTCTCTTTTGCCATAGACAGCAGGACAAGAGGCAATGGGTTCAAACTACAGCACAGCAGATTTAGATGAAATCTCGGGAAAAACTTCCTAACTGGAAGAACAGTAGGACAATGGCACCGATGCCTCGGGAAGTTGTGGATTCTCCTTCACTGGATGTTTTCAAAAGGAGGCTGGAGCCATCTGTCTTGGATGGTTTAGACACAACAAATCCTACATTGTGACAGGGGGTTAGACTAGATGACCCTTGTGGTCCCTTCTAACCCTATGATTCTAGGGGAGAATGATTCTTGAGGGAATGTAACTGTCGTCCCTGGATGAAACTCACTCCGTGTGCGGAGTATCAGCACAAGGCTAATGTACCACTTAAATCCTACTTCACCCTATTTTGGGGGCTTAAGTGCTGATTCTTTGAACAGGAATGAATTTCACCCATAAAGCGCAGATCAGAAGAATTGGGGATCTTTTGAAAATAATTGCATTTATCTGTCTAACATAATATTAAATTTGGTGGGCCAGATCCTCAGCTGCTGTAAACTGGCATTGCACCATTGAATCTGGTAAGAAAGAACAATGAGGAGCCCTTGTGGCTCCTTAGAGACTAACAAATTTATTTGGGCATAAGCTTTCATGGGCTAAAACCCACTTCATCAGATGCATGGAATGGAAAATACAGTAGGCAGGTATAAATACACAGCCCATGAAAAGATGGGAGTTGCCTTACCAAGTGGGGGTCAGTGCTAACGAGCCAGTTCAATTAAGGTGGAAGTGGGCTAGTCTCAACAGTTGACAAGAAGGCGTGAATACCAAGGGAGGGGAAAAAATCACTTTTGTAGTGCTAATGAGGCCAATGTAATCAAGGTGGCACCTTTCAAACAGTTGACAAGAAGGTGTGATTATCAGCAGGGGGAAATTAGTTTTTGTAGTGAGTTTTAGCCCACAAAAGCTTATGCCCAAATAAATTTGTTAGTCTCTAAGGGTACGTCTACACTACCCACCAGATCGGCGGGTAGCGATCGATCTATCAGGGATCGATTTATCGTGTGTAGTGTAGACACGATAAATCGATCCCCAATCGCTCTCCCGTCGACTGCTGAACTCCTGCTCGGCGAGAGGCAGAAGTAAAGTCGACGGGGGAGCCGTGGCCGTCGATCCCGCGCCACGAGGACGCAAAGTAAGTGATTCTAAGTCGATCTAAGATACGTCGACTTCAGCTATGCTATTCTCGTAGCTGAAATTGCATATCTTAGATCAATTCGCCCCCACCCCCCAGTGTAGATCAGGCCTAAGTTGCCACAAGGACTCCTCATTGTTTTTGCTGATACAGACTAACACGTCTACCACTCTGAAACCTGGTAAGAAAGAGTGGCTGATTATACTGTGATAAATTCTTACTCATGTGAATTGTCCCACTGGCTTCAATGGAACTACTCACATGAGTAAAGCAAGCAAGGTTTGACCTCTTGAGGATTATGGGGATTTTAGGTATCTATTTCCAATAATCTTGCTTTGTTCATTAGATCAGTGGCTCTCAACCTTTCCAGACAACTGTACCCCTCTGAGGAGTCTGATTTATCTTGTGTAGCCCCAAGTTTCGCCTCACTTAAAAACTACTTGTTTACATAAAAATACAAGTGTCACAGCACGCTTACAGAAAAATTGCTTACCTTCTTATTTTTACCATATCATTATAAAGTAAATCAATTGGAATATAAATATTGTATTTACATTTCAGTGTATAGTACTGTATATAGAGCAGTATAAACAAGTCACCATCTGTAGGAAACTTTAGTTTGTACTGACTTTGTTCGTGCTTTTTATGTAGCCTATTGTAAAACCAGGCAAATATCTGGATGAGTTGATGTACCTGCTGGAAGACCATTGCATACGCCCAGGGGTACGTGTACCCCTGGTTGAGAATCACTAGATCTTATTTGTTGCAGCTGGAAATGGTCAGTTCTTTTGCCATCAAAGACCATGATCCTGCAACCTGATCTATGTGGGCACATGCTTAAGCCCATATGGAGTGCCACTGAAGTCAACGGGGCTCTGTCTGTGTAGATCAGACATCAGGATCAGGCTCTAAATTATTTAACTAAGGCATGCGGAAAACTAAGTTAGACATGGCTACAGAAATCAGGTGTAAAAATGTAAGGCCTGATTTTCAAAAATGTTGAGTTTTCAAAACTCCAGCTGAGCCAATGAGAAATGTGACAGCTCAGCACCTCTGAAAATCAGGCCCATAATTGAGATACATGTAAGGAGCTGCACACAAGAAGTCATTTGTAGTACACAACAAGAAGACCATGAAGCAGATTTTATGAAGCTGCAAAATTATGGAAAATAAAATTTGCCTCTAGAGAAATGAGGTTAAGTGGGCATTCACCCATGAAAGCTTATGCTCCAATACATCTGTTAGTCTTAAAGGTGCCACAGGACTCTCTTGCTTTTTACAGATCCAGACTAACATGGCTACCCCTCTGAGGTTAACCTATTTCATGTTGTAGGAGGAGGTTTAAATTGGTTACAGAAATATCACAAAACATATATAACAAACTAGGCCCCAATCCCGCAAACACTGATGCGTGCTCTTAGTTTTACACATACGAGTAGTCCCATTGAGGCTGCACACACATGTAAAGCTAAGCACATGCATAGCTGTTTGCAGGATTGGGACCCAAGATCAAAGACAACTTCTTGTGGGTGGGGTCAGAATGATGCTTGTTGAGACATTTCAACCACACTCATTTGTTCAGTCAATCGGTTGCTTTTGGGTCAGGGACAACTTGCAGCATGTCAAAATAGTTCAGTCAGTCACATGTGTTATCTGAGCTGCAAAACTGATGCTTATTGAAACAAATTAAACTCAAAGATAATCTCTCTAGTTCTTTTAAAACAGAATTTTCAGTATCAGTACCACATAATGTTAAATGTCTTGTTTAAATAAGCAATGTTTATTTATATTGTTACAATTGTTCACTAGTAGGTGCTTTTATTGTATAAGGATACGGTTAACAATTAAGAATGGGCTGGCTAGTTAACTTTTGCTACTTAAATTCTTGTACCAGTCCAATGATGACAATATTGAAGCTTTGTTGAATGCGTCTATATGTAGGTCATTAAATGGATGCTGACTATTACACAAGTACAGCAGTTGAGTGCTTTCTGTATTAATGTTATCACCTGATGGGCAAAAGAAAAGGTTTAACTAAAGCTTTGGACTAATTGAATAGCATTTCAGTATTTTCTTATGTAAAACTGGTTCTGGTCCATTGTTTTTGTTTATTTGCAATAATTGTGCTCATTCAACTTTGTAATGACACTGCCATGGGTGAACAGAATTTGCTTTAAGTATTACTCTTCCCTTTCTATCTCCTGCCTCTTCTAAACTGTGTCTTTCATGAGTAAATCTACAATAGACCCTGATAAAAAGAACTAAGTACATAACCATTTTTGGAGATGTGTTCTCAAGCTGTGTTTTAAATTACTTTACAAATTCCTGTTTACTTTCTTTTTGCCTTGGATATTTCCTAATATGCTGAGAGAAAAGTATGAAGGTGCTTTATTGTAACAGGAGAAATAAAAGGAATACCCTCCTGTTAAACACAGAACGCATTTCATAGCATTCAAACTGTACACAACCAGAAATATGTACTTTGCTTACCTACCACTAGAGTATGCTCTAGTGCCACATCCAGAATTTTTACCAATGTGTACAGCACGAGGACATATCTGGAAAGGTTTTCAGTTGTCTTTGTGCTTTTAATTTGAGTATTCTTTTTAGTAGAAATGGATTCATGTTCCAAAGTTCAAATCTAAACTTCCCTAAAATCCAGGGGGCTGGTTTGAGTTGTTCAGGAACACTGAGATGAGTTCAAGGGTATTCAGATGAAATATTTTGGTTCAGGAACATCATTTTGTACCGAAACAAAATGCATTGGTAAAAACTGCATAGCTCATACCATTGGTCAAAATGAAAATAGAGGGTTCAGTCCTGCAGATCTTGCTCTGGTAAAACTCCTATTGACCTCAGCGGGTGTGATGTCTGAGAAAGAAGTGCAAGATCAGGCCCAAAGTCAAACATCACTGATCACCACATTTCGGTTTTCTGAATCAAAATGTAAACCCACTCTCCAAACTGCATGGGCTGACAGTGAAGATATGTTTGTAATCCTGGCCTTGAAAATGTAGTATTTATTCAGTAAGATAAAGGCTTCTACGAGCCTGCCCGCCAATGCTGGATCAACCCACGTTGTTACTGGTGCTCTAAAAGCTGTAGCGTTTGCATGACAAATATAACTTATAGGACAATTAAAGAACAGTTTGTCCTTCCCATATCCTACAGTAGGGGTTCTCAACCTTTTTCTTTCTGAGCCCCCCCAACATACTATGAAACTCCACAGCGCCCCTGTGCCACAAGAACTGGTTTTCTGCCTTTATGGGGTAGCAAGCAGGGCAGTTGCCTGCGGCCTCATCCCACAGGGACCCCCATGAAGCTACATGGCTCAGGCTTCGGCTTCAGTCCCAGGTGGCAGGGCTCAGGGTCTGGGCTTCAATGCTTTCTGCCCTGGGCCCCAGTGAGTCTAATGCCAGCCCTGCTTGGCGGCCCCCCTGAAACCTGCTCATGGCCCCCCCCCAGGGGGGCCTCAGACCCCTGGTTGAGAACTACTGTCCTACTGTATACTTAGGTATTGATGGTGTGGTAGTAATGTAATCACTCATGATTAACACTGTCAGTTGATGCCTTTTCCAAATTAAATACAAAGAAACAAAAATGCTGCAGTGAAAAACACTTCAGCGAAAGAGCCTCAGAGAGCTCAGTATTTTGAGCATTGGCCTACTAAACCCAGGGTTGTGAGTTCAATCCTTGAGGGAGCCATTTAGGGATCTGGGGCAAAAATCTGTCTGGGGATTGGTCCTGCCTTGAGCAGGGTGTTGGACTAGGTGACCTCCTGAGGTCCCTTCTAACCCTGATATTCTATGATACATAAGCAAACTGACCATTCACTTTGCTGCTAACATTACATTACAATGTGTGCAAGAACAATGATTGCTCTCATTACCAAAGTGACAATGGTTAGCTGAGGACTGCAACCTATTTTTTCTTTCTCCCCAATGAGCCTCATCCAGTAACATCTGAAACAGGCCAAGGAGTTCAATATATTGACGCTCACTTGGTGACCAAGGAGCCAAAGAGTAGTAACACTTGTGGAGGGAAGGCAGCCATTTGGTCCCTTTATCCTACTCAGCCAGTGTTTATATCCTGAAATACCAGTTCCTTCTAACAACCTAACTTCTGTTTGAATACAGTAGAGCGGCAGCTTCTTTTGCTGTCTCTGCACAGAAATATCTCCTAAATTTCCTGAATTCCTTTCTTCATTTCAATTCATGTCCTCTTGTTTCTGAGCTAGTTATGCTCTAAAATGATCTTGCAGTATCCACCTTCTTTGTGCCCCTCAGAATTTGATATACAGTATTTCAATCATGTCAATCCTTAATCTCCTTTTTTAATGAATGCAAACCTAATTTTCCCAACGTCTCCACTTAGATATAATCCATAAGACTGTTTATCATCCTCGTTACCCTCTTCTATACCTTTTATATTTGTATTCAAAAGCCCTTCTTTAATCTGCCTCTATACTCCAGGTATGGCCTCACTAGTCTTTTGTACGATCCCATAATGATTTCTGCAGATGTGTTTTGTTCTTCTATCGATACCTCTCAGTATTCTATTTACTTTCCCTAACAACTACCACATAGTGAGCTGGTGTTTTTAATATTCTGTACACTGTAACCTGCAATCCTTTCCTTGATCAGCATTTTACAACGTATACCCATTCAGGGCATAAATCCTTATTATTTGTCTAGCACCTTAACTGTTCAGTGGGTAAGATGCTCAAAACAAAAACCACATAACAGAATCTTTGCTCTAAGGCCCTGATTGCCCACTTCCTAATAGTAGTGCAACATCATTGATTTTACTCCTGATTTACACAGGTGTATGTCAGATGCGAGGAGCCTACCTTGTCTGTCTAAGGTCATGAACTGTACGTATAACAACCGGAGTAGCAGGGGGCAGTAAGACTGGTAAACTTCAAGGAGCAGGTGTTTCCAAAAGAGATTTGAAGGACAAAGTTATGGGGATACCCTTAGTGTATGTTATTTGGGAGTATGTTCCAATATTAAGAGGCATCATAAAAAGTTTGAAATCAGGCTGGGGAAAGAAGATAAAGATAGGAAGAAGAGACATTTGGGGACAAGCTTGGGAATGGAAGGGGATGTGGGAGGGAATCAAACTGTGGTGTAGGCAGAATCGGAGCTCTCGCATACTTTAGAAATTCAGGAGGAATTTGTAAGAGATGCAGAAAATCAAAGGACATCAGTGCAAAGACTCAAGAACATGTTGTGTTTGTACAGCACCTAGCACAATGGGGCCTTAATCCATTACTTGGAATCCTAGATGCCACCGCTGTACATATAACATTTATGATGTCGCTCAAACAGAAGGTACGGGCTTGATGCAGAGATTACAGGGCGACGTTCCATGGACCATGCTATGTAGGAACTCAGACCACGTGAATGTAATGGTCCCTTTTGTCTTTCTTCTTTAATCCCCATCTGTCAGCTCAATGACAAGGGGGCCAAATTTCCATTCTTCTTTTGGTTTCTATAGTCTAATGTTTGACCACGACTCCTGGGCATACACTTGGAGAACCTGTCATGTCCTTCATTTGCGTTGCCCCAGCTAGTTACCTTTACTAGATTTAGCATGTCAGCTGAGGCAAGGTGCCAGGGGTGAGGACACTACTGTGCACTTGCAGCTGCTTGAAGTCACGAGTGAGAGATGAGTGAGGCACCAGGACCAACTGCAAGCAAACCACCTCCATATGGGTGCAGCTGTCTACTATGCTGTTGAATTTACCCTATACACCCCCTCTTCTGCCATTAATAATAATGGGGGGGAGGGAAGGAGATGTGATCAGAGTGGTGAAAGAGGGTGATGCTCATGGCAGCTTTGTTCTGCTCCATCTGAAGATGGGAGAGGAGTAGCCCAGCAGGGAGGAGATTAGCCAGGCAGGAAAGGAGCAGAACGTGAGCTAGGATTGTGCCAGCAGGACAGATAGGAACAGGTGACGGACAGGAGCTGCAGTGGAGGGACAGGAGGCTCTAACAGCTGCAGGAATGGCGCTCCCGATGATCCTGTCGCTGGGTTGAGGGGAAGGCCTGTGGCATTGTCAGCTGGGCACACCCGGGTGTAAATCAGGGCTCGCTCAGCCTGCAGCATGAGGGGCTGGCAAAGCAGCTGTGAGGAGCCGTCCACCAACCAGGTGCATGTGCCAGGGGCAGGGCCAGATGTGCCACAGAGGAGGAGCTGAGGTGAGGAGGTGACAGCTGAGTCCAGATGCCTGACTGGACCAGACCAGTACCCACAGCACCCCCACTAAATCCCTACCCTTTCCCCTGCCTAGTCCTGAGCTCACCTAGCCCCCCTCATTTCTTGTCCCCCTGCCCAGTCGCTCTCCCCTCCCCCACACTCCTTATGCCCCTCCCCCACTCTCTGCTTGTGCCCCTCCCCCACTCTCTCCTTGTGCCCCTCCCACAGTGTCTTTCCCCTCCCCCACTCTCTGCTTGTGCCCCTCCCCCAGTCTCTTTCCCCTCCCCCACTCTCTGCTTGTGCCCCTCCCCCAGTCTCTTTCCCCTCCCCCACTCCCTCCTTGTGCCCCTCCCCCAGTGTCTTTCCCCTCCCCCACTCTCTCCTTGTGCCCCTCCCCCACTCTCTTTCCCCTCCCCCACTCCCTCCTTGTGCCCCTCCTCCCTTTCTCTCTCCTTACCCGCCTCCTTCCCTCCACTCTACCTCCCCGCCCCATCTCCTCTCCCCTTTCCTCCCTGCTCCAGCCTCCTCTATGCTCCCCCTCCGCAGTGGTTTCTCCCGGCCCCCCGCTCAGTGGTTTTTCCCGCCCGCCGTACGTCTCACCACCGCAGGGAGACAGCGGCCTCCCCTCCTTCCCGCCCCCTCCGAATGTACCAACACGGGGGTGGGGGGTGGGGGGAGAGCAGGCGGGGCCAGGGTCGGACCACGGCGCCACTCTTGTGGGGCCCACCCGCGCGGCCTGCGGCAGTGGTACCGCCCACCCCGCCCCGCGGCTCTCCCGGAAGGAGCGGCGGGCGGGCTGCCCGGAGCCTGCACATGGGTCCCCAGCCGGGCAGCCGCCCTGGGAGGCAGCGGGGCCCCCAGCGCCATGGAGTGGGTGGCTTCGCCGGGGCGCTGGGCGCTGCCGTGGCTGCCGCGTACGCGGCGACGCTGCCGCCGTCCGTGCCCGGGGGAGACTCGGGTAAAGTACCCAGGCCGGGACCCCCTCCCGCTGTGCGGGGGCTGCAGCGGGGCCAGTGACTCCTGCACCGCCGGGGACGCGGGACCCGCCCCGCACAGTCGCACCCCAGCAGGGCATCCCCGTGGGCGTGTCGCTCTGCGACCCCCGTCTCGTCACCGCCCCAGCCCGGGCTCCCCCAGCCTGCAGTGCGCAGCCGGATACCCACCCCGGGGGGGGGGAGGGGCGGGGATACTGCAGCGGCTGTGCCCCCCCCTCCCGCCCCAGATCTCCATGGGGAGAGACTGAACTACACCCCCCCATACACATACACCCCATCCCCGAAGGGAGTGACTGCCAAGCACAAACAGCCCCCCAACCACCGGGGTGTGTGTGTGTGTGTGTGTGTGCGCTTTTGTGTACAACCTTCCCCCAGCTCTGTTTGGATTCTGGGAAGGGCAGGCCTAGGCTCACCCCTCAAGTGGGGGGTGGGGGGAGCGCAAGACCCAGAACACCATTAAGTACTGGGGACAGCCAGTGCAAACACAGGAAGGGGACTGAAGTCAAAGGGTAAAAATCAGGGTTCTGGATGGAGCCGCCAAGCAGAAAACTCTAGATGGTACCTGGTGCCCTATGTGGTTCCTGTTTTCTAGAGGGATGTGTGCATAACTGGTTGGAAAACCGTTTCCAGAGAATAGTTATCAGTAATTCACAGTCAAGCTGGAAGGGCATAACCGGTGGGGTCCTGTAAGAATCAGTTCTGGGTCCGGTTCTGTTCAGTATCTTTATTAATGATTTAAATAACGGCATACAGAGATCACTTATAAAGTTTGCGGACGATACCAAGCTTAGAGGGGTTGCAAGTGCCTTGGAGGATAGGATTAAAATTCAAAATGATCTGGACAAACTGGAGAAGTGGTCTGAAGTAAACAGGATGGAATTCAATAAGGAGAAAGGCAAAATGCTCCATTTAGGAAGGAACAGTCACTTGCACACATACAAAGTGGGAAATGCCTGCCTAGGAAGGAATACTGTGGAAAGAGATCTGAGAGTCATAGTGGATTGCAAGCTAAATATGAGTCAACACTGTTGTAAAAAAAGCAAACATCATTCTGGGATGTATTAACAGGAATATTGTAAGCAAGACATGAGAAGTAATTCTTCCACTCTGATTAGGCCTTAATTGGAGTATTGTGCCCAGTTCTGGGTGCCACATTTCAGGAAAGATATGGACAAATTGGAGGAAGTCTAGAGTAGGGCAATAAAAATGATGAAAGGTCTAGAAAACATGACCTATAAGAGAAGATTGAAAAAACTGGGTTTGTTTAGTCTGGAGAAGAGAAGACTGAGGGGGGGCATAACAATTTTCAAGTACTTAAAAGGTGGTTACAAAGAGGAGGGAGAAAAAATATTGTTCTTAACCTCTGAGGATAGGACAAGAAGCAATGGGCCTAAATTACAGCAAGGGCAGTTTAGGTTGGACATTAGGAAAAACTTCCTGACTGTCAGAGTGGTTAAGCGCTGGAATAAATTGCCTAGGGAGGTTGTGGAATCTCCATCATTGGATGACCTCTTGAGGTCCCTTCCAGTCCTATGATTCTATGGATTGCCATTGAGGATCTAGCTACCAAATCAGAAGGGTCTGCCCCTCTTCAGAGGGGAAGGGCCAAAAGAGAACAGAGGGATCAGCTGATTTTGGGGGACAAGAAATGAGAAAACAGGCAGGGGGTGTGAGTCAGAGGTTCAAAGTCAGGGTTCTACAGAGGGACCCCAAGCAGAGAACCCTGTACAGCACCCACTACCCTTTCCTCCCGGGAGAGACTTTGGGTGGGAATGAATGAGGAGAGTCTCACCCCAGCAGGTATATGAGAGTATATGCAGACAGTTTTCCAACAGGCCCAGGAGCCCTCCCATGCCTGTCCCCTACTCTCCCATAGCCAGACAGTAATGAGCGGTAACAAGTCTTACGAAGACTGCTGTCCAGCCACTATGTAGCCTGTCCGCTGTGTAGCCTTCTCCTGCCTCTTCCTCCCTCCACTTCAGGGATGGTCTCTCAGGGCCGGGGGTGGTCGCTTCCTCTGTGCCTGGTTGCTGTGCTCTATTGCAGTGGAGGAGGGTCCTGAAACCTCTAGGGACCTCAGTTTACTCTCTGAGATTTATTTTGGAGTCACACCCCAAACCATGCTGATTTCATGTGGTGTCCGGTTTTGTGACATGTGTTGTGTCTGTGTCCTGCCTTTCAATAAGGGATTTAGAAAGCAGCCTTGGGGAGGACAATTTGTGTCCAGAATCAGCCAGTGTCACAAGCAATATGGGACTGCTTGGGCTCTTACTCTTTTGAGCATGTGTCTGGCTATATTCGACATGGCACTGTATTGACTAGACTGATTTGTCCTTCTAGTAGTATAACTAGGGGAAGATGGGAAACAAACTCTCTCTCCTGCTGCCAATAGGAAGGGAAAATGTCATCTTTCCTCCAGTTGCTTGGGGAACTTGCAAATTGTAAGGCTGGTCCTGCTTAAACTTCTAGTTTGCATGTTGCCTGTACA
Source organism: Malaclemys terrapin pileata (assembly GCF_027887155.1). Taxonomy (NCBI): domain Eukaryota; kingdom Metazoa; phylum Chordata; order Testudines; family Emydidae; genus Malaclemys; species Malaclemys terrapin. The sequence goes on along the minus strand of NC_071508.1, from coordinate 143,196,831 downwards.
GCTGCAGTTTGAGTTTGTGTGTGTCGGCTGGTATACTAATTACCTAAAGGTACTTACAGACTAAATTGCTTTCTCTTTCCCAGCCCCCAAAAGAGCTGAGCAGTTTATTCAAGGCGTTGCCTCTTAACCTCTGAATCCAAGATGTTTCTTGTCCCTGTTTAAACTGACGTTCCCCCTTATTGGAAATTGGGATTTAATTAGAGAAAGTAATTTTAGAATTGAAAACCAATTAGAATTATATTTTAATTTTAATCTTAAATTATACTTTTTCTCTGTTTTTCCCCTAGACTTGTGGTCAATTGTCTTTGATTTCTTTAGTAGTGGGCTGATAGTTATGCAAAGTACAATATTTCCTGCTTAATATGTGGATGTTTTACATAGGCAGTATTGTAAGTTTAAGGTAATATATGCTTAGCATAACTGTGCATACATTAATACGAAGTTGAATGGTGTTTCAAGTGATAGGTACTTGATTAAAGGACAGTGGAAAACAGAATTGTTTCACTTCACAAAAATCTTCCTAATAAAGTGCACATTTGGGTACCCAGATACATTGCATGCCTTGCAAGTAATCTGGCTGCAGGGCTGTAATTATTATTATACCAATACTTAGAGGCTCCAACGAGGGCTGGGTCCCTGTAGTGCTAAATGCTGTACAGTCACAGAGTAAAAGGTAGTTCCTTGCCCCAAAGAGTTTTCAAACTATATTTAAGACAAGATGGAAGAAGTGAGTTCAGCAGACAATGGGAGGGTGAAGGGAGAGACAGAGTGGAGTAACAATGTCATTTCATTGGCTAGCTAAGGCACAACTTGATGACTTCTCATTCAATTTAACATTTATTTTAATTTTAAGCATCTTCCTTTGCCTGTTTCAGTTTTTTAACCATATTATATGTTAATCTGGAATGAGCAATATATTTACAATAATAACCTTTTCATCTTCTAAAATAATCCCTGCTGGGATACATACCTGTATTACCTTAGACAATGCCTGTGGGTTGTAGCTATAATGCAGGTTTACAGTTTGTGGAACAGTTCTGTGCTGTTTTGATTGTGATTTTGCTCAGTTTTTTGTATCCAGGATGAAAACAAATGTGATATACGTGCTCTCCATGTCTATTGAAGGGACGGCAAGAAGTAATCAGCTTAATCTGTAGCCAGGAAGATTTAGGTTAGACATTAGGAAAATCTTTCTAACTATAGGGATAGTTAAGTAGTGGAATAGGTTATCTAGGGAGGTTGTGGAATCTCTGTCACTGGAGGTTTTAAAGAATCAGACGAACACCTGTCCAGGATGGGCTAGGTTAATTAGTCCTGCCTCAGTACAGGGGGATAGACACTTTTATGATTCTACAATACTGCTTCCTGATTAGACCATAAATTAAAATGAGTTTAGTTCTTTGGGCGTTGATTACATCTGAGTATATCAAAAACAACAGCAGCAAAACCCAAGAAACAGCAAGGCACGTGCTGTTCATCCCTCAGACCTGTTTGCTTTGTATGTTGTATTCATTTTATCCACCCCATGTCTTTTTATGTTGGTGATATTTCAACAGGCATTATCCTCACGACAGGCGTTATCTTTTTGTTCTGTGTTTGTACAGCGCCTAGTACGATGGGGAGTTGGTCTGTGATTGGGATCTGTAGGTACTACCACAATTCTGCTAATAATAACCTAGCATATTATGAGTGCTACTGTGCTATGGCAAATATCAGAGGGGTAGCCGTGTTAGTCTGGATCTGTAAAAAGCGACAGAGTCCTGTGGCACCTTATAGACTAACAAACGTATTGGAGCATAAGCTTTTGTGGATGAATACTCACTTCGTCAGATGCATGTAGTGGAAATTTCCAGAGGCAGATGCTATGTTGTGTCACAACACCACTGCTCAGTTTAGCATGACTGGCTGACTCTGATCACAAGAGGCCCCGAACTTTAATAAGAAGAGTGTTGCCACCAAGATAGCCGCACGGAAATGCCTGCTTTCAGTTCAGAGGATTGCCTTTGATACACTGCAAGAGAGATTCCTTAAAGGCGGTCTATAATAGATTCCACTTGAGGTTGTGAGTAAGACAAAGACATAAGTGACAGTCTTTGCATGTGTTGTGGGGCTTAAGCAGCAGTGCTCCTGTAGCATGTCCCTCTGGTAGTCTGCCTGATCGTGTCTCTTCTTCCCTTGTTCTTTCCATTTCATTCGGAGTCAGCTACCAGTTACACCATCTGTGGCTTTTGGGGCTTGGCGCTGGATCTTGCTGAGGCCTAGGACATTTCCAACCCCGCTCTTCCTAGACTTCTACACGGGCTTCCACTTAAAATATTTGAATAGGTGCATCTAGGGTTCCAGCATTTCCACACCACATCCCGCTGGGAGGATCCGTTTTTTTCCTTCCAAAACAGTGGCTGATAGCAGTAAACTACAGCGTGTTGAATCAATAAATGCAGTACTACAGTCGTGATAAGCCCTTCTGCTTAAGGACCAGGTCAGTTCCCTTCCCCCACCCCTGGACAAACAAGTCCTTTGTAAATTTTGTCCCTGAGCATCTGGGCTCTAAGACCCTGATGCTACAAGCACTTAACTTTAGTCATGAGAGTAGTTCCATTGACGTCAATGGGACTACTCATTTAAGTAAAGTTGCACAAGTGCTTAAGTATTTGCAGGATTGGGGTCTAAAATCATACTTAGTTTTGAAAGACAGCCCAATATTTTCAAAACACTATATTTTAAAAAAATTGTCCTTGAAGTATTGTAATCGTAAAATGTAAATGCCAAGAATGATGCAGATATTTTCAGTGGCAGCTTTCTCAAAGTGTTTTGCCATTGCTGGTATAATAATAAAAAAAGAGAGAATAAAATTTACAACTAATTCAAAAAATTCGGCAGACATTAAACCAGCTTAAAATGGATCAGATAAACTCAAGTTGAAAAGAATGTTTCTCTCTGTTTCAGACAGCAGCACCCTATATTCTGAGCCTCAAGGCACACAGTGTTATCCTCTCTTTTTAAAGTCAAGCTCATGTTCATGTCCTGATTTTATATCAGTGTCACATATACCCTGTTATGTAATAAAAATACTTAGTGTTTTATAAACACTAATTAATGCCCACAGCATGATTGTGAGGTCGGTAATTATTATCCACCTTTTACAGATGGCCAGGGAAACGGAGGAAGAGAGATTAAGTGGCTGATGATTTACTCAAGGTCATAGAATTATGTAGGGTCAGAGGCCAGTTTAGAATCCAGTTGTTCCTGGCTCCTTGTCCGGTGTGCAGACCTACAGATCACACACCCCTGGTGGTTTGTCAAGATTGCAGCAGCACTTTCTTTGTCTCTTTTGTATTGTTTCATTTTTCAAATGAAGGTTGGTGCATGAAGTGTTTTAGAGGTTTTGGTATTTGTTCCGATTAACACTTTGTTAAAAGCTGTGTCGTAATGCTTAACAATTGACAATGCTATACATCCTGTAACTTTTCACACAGCTTTTCTTGGCAGTTTACATACATATTATCTTGATGTTGTTCTTGTCCGCAGTATGGATCAATACCATAGTAATATGTATCAGCATAATAGTGCATAATCTATTTTGTCAATGATAGGCATTTTAAACAGATACATTACCCAATATCCTAGAAAGATTTAATTGAGTCCCTAGCCATCTCTTAGCCCTGGTCTACACTGGGGGGGCGGGAGGGAATCGATCTAAGTTACGCAGCTTCAGCTACATAAATAACGTAGCTGAAGTCGACGTACTTAGATAGACTTACCGTGGTGTCTTCTCTGCGGTGAGTCGACTGCTGCCGCTCCCCTGTCGACTCCACCTATGCTTCTCGCGCCGATGGAGTACTGGAGTCGACTGGAGAGCGCTCGGCGGTCGATTCATTGTGTCTAGATTAGCTGCAATAAATCAATCCCTGCTGGATTGATCGCTGCCCGCCGATCCGGCAGGTAGTGTAGACATACCCTCAGATACAGTTCGTGATACTGTTTCAGACGCTGCCCTATTCTTGGCTCAGTCCTATGGGCTGTGGCTTTGGCTACAGGTTAGTGCATAATTGGCAACATCCAACTCCGTTGAGCCTGGTTTTACCTGCTGTTAATCCAACAAGTTGAAGTCTGGATAATTCAGCTTCCTTAGCAACTGTGCAGATATGTAGTTATCACAGCGCTTTTAAAGTGGCAGGAAGCCTAATTCAGGGGTTCCTTTATTAGTGTGACCTTTAGCCACGTTCACAGTGGTTGCTAATTTTGATCCTCACGACTCTGCTTTCCAGGACGCAGTGTGCTGCAGGTGTCATACATTTCTGTTTGCAAAGGAAAACAAGGAGCACCGTAGACGATGGTCATAGTCAAAATTGGGGAATCACTTGGAACAAATTACAGAGGTTTGCTTTGCTAACGTGCCTCAGGCTGTGGTTACGATAGCTTATGGCCAGTGCTGTCTCAACTCTCTGCACTGTGCTTTCCAGAACGTCTTAGTCTTGTTGCTGAGTGTGCACCTAGGAGGATTTTCTGCCTGGTGAGATCTCTCGTAACTTTTATGGAACAATAAAACCACTGGTGCAGAACCTATATTTATGGGTTCACACTTAAGTACAAGGGGTGAAATCCTGTTGCCACTGAAGTCAATGGCAAAACTCCCATTAGTTCAGGATTCCACTCTAGTCTCTAAACCCAGTCCCAGCTCTACCTAATTCTCTGCAGAAGAAAAGAGACGACCCTGGCTTAGCAAGTTGCAACTAGGTGTGCACCTTATTGAGTATGCTCTGGGTAGCAAGAACGCTCCATTCCTCTGCGTTGCTCATTTTCATGCAGAACCAAGCCCTGCCGGCTTCCCTGGATTTATAATATCTCAGAAATGCCGTAGCCATTATGGATTAAATTAAATTTGAGGATGAGTAAATTCCAAATCCAAATTGTGTTTTTATAGATCGTCTGTTACATGGAACCTTTCCTAAAATAGAGTAGTAATAAAAATAGCACTTAATAGCACTACAAAACCCAGGGCTGAGAGGTTTTTATGCTAGCAGGGGCTGCCTCGGGGGGGGGGGGGGGGGGGGGGGGGGAGGGGGGGTCTCAATTGCTCAGCTCTAGATGAGATCCCTGATTTGACATCAGTTACTAACAGGAAGTATAACTTGACTACCACCTCTTTTCCTAATTGTGCACTGTAACTGGATGGTTTTTAAAAACTTCTTGTATAATTCTTATCTTTGTAATAGAATTATTTGAAAATGAAAAAAAAATACTGTTGTAATATACACATAGCCATTTATACAGCAAGGAGCAATGCAGTTCATACTATCTCTGTATCATGTATCGTTTGGCCATACAGACTGCACCTTAAAATACTGCACAAGCACCTTAAAATGTGTATAATAATAGTAATAATAATGACCAGTGTATTCAGTACATCAGAGAGACTGCAGCTCTCCATTTAAGAAAGGCACTAGAAATTCAAGGAAAGGATCACATCACTGATTTATTTCAGAGTAGCAGCCGTGTTAGTCTGTAGCCGCAAAAAGAACAGGAGTACTTGTGGCACCTTAGAGACTAACAAATTTATTTGAGCATAAGCTTTCGTGGGCTACAGCCCACTTCACTGATTTAGAATGTCAGGTAGCAAACTATCCAAGGTGACTTAGATCCTTGATGTTCCATTTAGTGATAGAATATCAGCATTAACTTTGAATTTCGTGACTACTTGTGTTGTTGCCTTCGTGTTGTTTAAATGTATTTGTGTGTTGAATATATTTAATATATATGACTACATAATGTTTGTAAAATGCTTTAATGATATAAAGCACTGTAGAAATGCTAAGTATTATTATGCTAGCACAATTCTTTCTTGGCTTTTTTTTTTTTAAATCATAGGCAATACAAACGAAATATAAAATCTAAACTATATTATATAATGAAGATGTCAGCTGAGTCTAATATCTCCTAGCAGGAACAAGGGTCATTTTTTAAATAAATAATGCTGCAGATTCAAATTGCACCATGTTATAGCTGGTCTCCTAAATAAACTGACCCAGGCATACAAGCACAATGATTTTTTTTGCCCTATTTAAAAATATAAAACTGTATTTTTTCATGAGAAATAACCAGGTTGTTAAGAAACAATGCAGTATAAACTATACAATCTGTAATGCTATTTTCCTTGAAAGTTATTGAAACAAGTAGTCTCAGTTTAATTTTTTTTTAAAATAATGTCTGTAACGTGAACGTATCAGGCCATTCTTTAACGCAGCCTACCTATACCTTCACTTATCTGTCCATAAGAGTCTTGCGAAAAACATACAAAAGATATTTTGTGCAACGACATCAGAGGGAGAAAATATTCTTAGAAAATTTCATGCTGTTAAATCTCTACAGATTTACAGTTTTATCCAGTCAAATTAATGCAAAACCCCAATGCAAGCATTTGGATTTTGAAAACTTTGGAGGAGTGTCATTTCCTAATAGTAATTATTGGTTTTACATTATTTTTTCACAGGGGAGCTGATCACAGCCGCATATGAGCTTGGAGTAAGTATTAGTTTTATTGTTTAATCAATGCTCTCATTAACAGTTTTAGGAATTAAGGAAGTTTAATTAAGCATGGAGTAAAGTAGATTAATTTATTTTCAAACCACAGTTTTTACTAACTTATAAGTACAGCACGCGACAATTTACTTCAAGTTTTAAATCCAATTAAACTAAATTATAAAGCAAAGGCTTTACTGTATATACAGTAGCTGGCTTATTATCAACCCAAATTTTGTATAAGCTGGGGAGAATAAAATAAATCGGGTTAACAATTTTAATAAGTTTTATTATTTAATAAACTTTATTATGGTGCATGATCCCTTTAGGCAAGACCTTAGGACTGTCAGCATGGTGGTAATCCGATAGCAGTGTGGTCTTTCAACTTGCTAACCAATAAAATAGTTCAGAATTTGCTTTTTTAAAAACAGCCTTTTGAATGACCCTAATATACTGTGACCCCATACAACAAGCAGTTTAAGAAATCATAATGAAATGTGTCACCTCTTTTCTAAGTGAGTCATTATTATGGGTGATTTGTGTAGCCAAATCTACTAAAGAAAATATTTGCTAAGTTAAAATTGGCACAAAAAGATTGTTACAGAGACGCTTCTGTTCAAAGACCCTAGTTATTGATGATAGACCATAGTGTATAATACCAGGCTAATAAAGAAGATACTTCTCAGTTAGAATGTCCTTGCAATTTTTACTTCAGCTGTATGGAAACTTTGTGAACCTATTACTGGTTTGTCCATAGGTTGCCCATCCTCCTGGCTACCCTTTGTTCACTCTGCTGGCCAAACTGGCAATTGGTCTGTTCCCTTTTGGTTCCATTGCCTACCGAGTAAATCTTCTCTGTGGCTTATTGGGAGCAGCTGCAGCATCTTTGCTATATTACACAGTTTTCAGGTAAAGTAGTTGCTAGTGTTTATCTTTTTTTCTCCCAGCTCTCTTCCACATCTCAGAAAGTGGGTTAGATTAACCAGCAATACCTCCGGGCCTTTTTAACCATGATTTTCTCCCTTAAGTTTTGAACTGTAATAGATTCATCTGATTAAACTAGCAATAGTTTAATCTAAATTTGGCCTGGGTCCCTTCAGAAAAGTTCCTTTAAAAAAAACCCAGCACTCTTCTTAAAAAGGATTGACAAGTTTTTCAGTCTCATTATTACAAATCACCGATCAGGTTAATGAACTAATGAAGTTTGTCATTATATAAAGATGCAGATGGTCTGTTTAAATTAGCAAGAGGAGCTTCACCTATTGGTAAACTGTAAATTTAATTTAATTGCTTATGTTAGAGGTTATGGGCAGATACCTGTCTGTGGTACCTGATTTGTCTTCATACCTGTGCTGCATTCTAGTTACATCACTGTAATGGATATTCATTCTAATTCAGAATACTTGCAAGAAGGATGGTGTGAACAGCAAAGATCAATATTGGCTGCTGCATCTATTACGGTGGTTTGCTGCTTTCTCCCACTGTATACGTTGCAGTCTGCAGGAGAATCAGAACCTTCTAACCTCTCCATTTTCTCTAGACCTCTAACCTTGTAACAAGAAGACAACTGGAATTGCACGTGGTTTTGGATTTTGTTAACCCTGGTTGTCTTTGATGTGATAGTTCCCTATACTCTTAACCTTAGCCTGACCCATATCGGAGAGGATTATGGCAAAAGATATAAACAATTTCTAATTCTCTTTTACAGAGAAAAATAGGGCATACTTCATGACTTGAAAATGTCACCAAATCATATCAGAATTTTTAATACGTTCTTTGAGTGGAAGCACAAAATGTAACTTAAAATATATATAAGGAAATTAACAATGGACTTGAGCCTGTGGGAGCTGGAATACCCTGAACTCTGACAAACTTCAGTAGGTGTTGAGAGCTCTCAGCTCCACACAGGAATGGCCCCTGTCATTCGACAAGCTCGCTTTTATTAAAGAGAAATTGATATTTTAACATAAGATTCGTACCTTAAAACCAAACATGGTCCTTCATACAAGATTTCATACTGTACCCCAAGTGCACATTTATAGATTGAAATACCTTTAGCTATATTATGTGCTAGATAGTTCTCTATAATAGTGTATAAATAAAATTTAGCTCCATCGTTTTTATCCTTAAATAATAATAAATCTAGTTAATGTCTCTAATTAAAAGGCTCTCCGTTTGTAACAGTATATTTAGAGTGTAAACTTCCAGGGCAGGAAGTATTGTCATTTCTTTTATGTACAGCACCATGCACAGTGTCAGGGCACAAAACATCATAACGCTTGAATTAATTAGCAAGAAGAACACTTTCTTTCATGCTCTAAATCTTTCTGATTGATCATTATTATAGTTCCTATTATTACGCTGTCATTAAGGATCTTCCCTGGTTCTTAGTTTATAACTAAGACATCTGTTATGTGCTGAAACTTGGCCTATGAAGCCTTGTAATTCGCCCCTTCTCCCCCCCCCCCCCAATAACTTAAAAAAAGTTTTCTTACAGGAAAGCAGTATTAAAATGGCAGACTAGCTTTGGGTGCTTTTTTATTCTTAAAGAAAAACCAGGGATTCTAAAATTAATTTTGTTAGTTCAGTCATATTTAAAACTTATTTTAAAAAGAGCAACAAGAATCTCTTGAAATGGCCAAGTCAACAATCAGCCATAATCTTTTCTGTCTCTGAAGTAACATTTCATAATTCTTAATAATATGTTATCTTTGTTAACATCATGGAAACTCAGCAGTGCCAACTGATAAAGTGCATTTTGAGGCATTGTGTGTCAAATATATTTCAAAAGTATGGTTGGGTGGTGTTTTATTAAATCAGTTCTTAGTGCTTAAGACATTTATTTAACAAAAAAGCTGTTGCTGGCTGGCTCTGTTACACATTTATACATTTTTCTGAAAATGTACTGGCACAATCTACTGGCTTTAAAATTTTATGGGTTGTTGCATTTTTTAAACCAGGTTTCTAGACACCTTGAGCTCTCTAAAACAGTGTATCAAATCCTTCTACATCTTTGTGCCTTAATTATAATTTAGCTGATTGTTAAATGGCTTCTGAAAACCTGTCAGGGTCAAGAGAAAAACAGCCAAGTGCACATGCTTGCTGTAGGTATGCTGCAGATGTTAATATGAAAATATGTAGATGTTAAGAATACAAATAATTGATGAAGTACGTATCCTTTGGGAACAACGCAGTTCAAGTGGCAAATCTCTCTCCTCAAACAATAGGCACCCTTCAGAAAGGAGCAAGCCATCTCTATGGAAATAGGACTAACAGTGCCCTATTGATTGAGTGGAAGAAGACATTATACAATGTCAGTTGGGTTGTTACAATTTCATTTGTCGTGTGACCTGAACTTAACCTCTAAAAACCTTTCTTCTGTGAACGTAAAACCACCAGCAGGGCACGTTTGCTTATACATCCACTACAGTGAAGCATTGTTTTTTTAATTTTTGTTGTGTTTTATTATTTTCCAGCATGTGTGTACTGGAAATGTATTCCTTTAGGAGGGTTATTCCTTTGTCAGGCATTTGTTTGAGATATTTCACGAGTTTATTCATTCACAGGTCAGAACAATTTATTTTCATGTTTAATGAGAGGCTTTTGAGTCTCTGAATAGTGGCATTCTTTCTTATTTAAGAGGACATTACAGTACATACAGGATTAGTGTTGAATGGTGTTCAGTACATTTATTCTTTAAACAGATTTATACTTCGACCAGGTAATTGTTCACATGGTGTTCTCGCTACTTACTGCTGGGATAGATATAAAGAACTCCTGTTTCTTTTTTACCACAGATTTTGTTTCTTAAAACAAAGGCCACTTGAAATGTGTTGATGTAAAAAGCTGTTTTCAGTAAGCAAGACTTTTACTGAATGAGTGGTTTACTCTTTAGAGCTACAATTACAAAATATCGTTTTTTCTCTTTATGTTTCTTAACATACTGCTTTTAAGGTCCATAAAGTGGCATTTAGAAAGAATTCTTTAGTTAGACTGTTGATAATAGAAGTCAATAATTCATTAATTTTTGCTTTGTGATACTGAGAAACTATATTATAATTTCAGTCTGTAGAAAGTATGAATGATTCCTTTCAGTTAATATTTATTCATTTTACAAAAGAATCTTTTGTGTTTGCATAATATGATTTCCAAAGTGTAATTTTTTTTTGCATAGAAGATGCATTCTCTATTGCAGAGAAGTTCAGTATTATGCATTTAATTGCTTTAAGTATATATTTTCTATATATTCATTTCATAGTTGGGTATTTTAATTACCTATATTGAGTAGCATATTTAGTGTGTAGTAGTCTTTAGAGAAGCAGTTGTACTTCCAGTCACAGTGCTAGAGTAAAAGTCACTGTTTCAAAAGTGTCTCTTTTAAGTTTTGCAGCTTCATTCTCAAGTTATGTTGCACTATGTGAAGTTCATTTAATATATGTCAAATGTTAGAATAATGTAAATTTTTTCCAAAACAATTCATGCTGTAAGAAACTGTGACCATCAATAAAAATCTGAGACAAAGCCCCCTCCCTAAACAAGGAACACTTTATTAGGAAATCATCTTTGTATTGTGTAGATGGAGCCTAATATATTAAACGTTCTGAGGTTTATTGCACCATATTTTATGTTCTGGAGTTGGGGTCTGCAGTTGGAGAAGAAGTCTTGCAAATCTTGTGAGTTGGAAAATTAGCAAGGTTTGTGATCTTTGTTGTGCTCTCTAAAGTGCACTCGTGGTTAGTAGCAGGAGGCAGAAGCAAAAAACGGTGTGAAAGTTATCTTGCAGTTTTGTTATCAGAATATGTTGCTTCTTTAAAACAAAAGCAGAGCCATAAGGCCATCAACTGTTGGGGAACCCCTCCCTCCGCCCCCTGGGTGCTTCATGTATCAGTTTGCTCTGGCAGGAATAGTCACTGGGGAGCTTTCGATGGAGTTGAAAGGAGACCTAAGTGTAAGAGAGAAGTGTTCCCTTATTGCACGTCAAAGTTAACCCAAAAGCATGGAAACTAAGCAGCCATATCCAGTAGAGAGATAAAGGTTCATTTAATACATTGACCCTACAGTGCACTGAGCTGATGAAATTATATTTTAGAGCATTTTACACATTTACATTTTGATTATGTTCATTTTCAGACAAATTGACTTATCAAAGTTTCCATTACCGGTAGTATAGGGATCCGGGGGCAACTTCAAATATTCCACAGCTATAATGCGGAAATTTAGTTTATTAATCTGGAGTAAGTGAGAAGTACTTTACTGCAATCAGAGAGCCTATTTTTTTTTTCCAATTGTTACACCCTTGACCACTGACGTATTCAGCAAAGAACAGAAAATTAAAATACAGTACCTTAGAGAATGAGGAATTTTCTGACTAAGGTATATTTGGATTTTCCAGATTAGAGATTATTTTAGATTATTGCTATTATAGCATAATATGAAAATCTTCACCATTTCAAAAGCAGCTATGCATAAGTAACAAGTAGTTACCAAGTTTTAATAGGGATAGAAGAATGGAAAGTACTCAAGTATTAATTTCCTTTTAGAAGACTATCTGCCATGACCCCTGGCTAATTGATCATATATTTTTTTCCTCATACTTGATATAAAATTGCATTGAGTTCAGGCTGTTTAAGGACATTAACAGATCTGTTCATTTGCATTTTGTTATAAAGTAGGCACATTAGGCTCAAATAGCTGTGCTTCATTCTGAAGAAAAAAGCAGGGCAAAACTCCTTTTTTTTTTTTTAAAGACTGAAGAGTCTTTTCTGACAGCTAGTCAGAGTTAGAATTAGTTCAAGGAAATGTTAATAATGCACTGCCTAGCTTAATCCCTTTGATATCACCAGGTATCCTCCTGTTCATGGGTTAATTGCTTTAAAAGCGAAGGCAATATTCTGAGCGGTGGGCCGCTTCACCTTTTCACAGCTGTTACCATTGAGTGACAACTAAATCCCATGTGTAAGATGAGGAAGAGCTCAATCTCCAATTGGGAGAAAATTTATGTAAACCGCAATCCCTTCAGAATGTGCGGAAGTCATAGACTTTCTCGATTTACTCTGCTTTTCCCAGAAAGCTCTATTGTTCACTTTCCTAAGTCCCATCAACCCTTTGTAGCAGAATATCACAGCGGCAGCAGATAGCTTGAAATATATAAATGCTATCATAGCTCTGATTAATAGCAGTGCTTATGAGTCAAGTCTGATAACAGTGCAGCTCTCCACTCAATTTCAGATACTGCTAATGGAATCTGTCTTCTCCAATTGTAATATGAGAAGGCCTAATTTGCCATGGAGCTTGGAGCTGTCACCAGTAGGGGATTGTGGGGTCAGATGGGAGCTGCCAGGTTTTTGCCCTGCAGCTTGTATCTCTCACTTTGAATAGAGCAGCCCCCTGCCTGCCAGTTAGCTGATAGGCCGCCGTGGGGTTTATGCCACTTCATACAATAGGAAAGGGCTACATAGGCTGACTTTATAATTGTGAAGCGAGCTCATATTTCCACAGCTACTGTGCTGCATAATTTCTAATAAGTGGTTTTAACAAATGTCAGATTATGAAAAGTTTCTTCAATTACAAAAACTTATAAAACATTTAAATTGCTAAATCTGTTTCCTACCGAGTTTCTGCCACTGAAACTAGACACCACTTATTATGGTTGCCGTGATAAATGTACATTTTCTAAAGGTTTTTTAAAAATTTTATTAATCAAATAATAGGTCATAACTAATATGCCCGTGCTGTTCACAAAGACATAAAGAAAGCAATCCCCCTCTGAATTTTAGCGACTTGAAATACTGTTCTTATAACTTGTATAATAGAAAGCTATTAACGTGAAATATTTTTCTTTATGAAGTTCGGCGTATGTGCAGAGTATTGTACTGTTTTGGTTAATGCTGCTCATTAAGTTGCTTCAATATAGTTTGTGTCAAGCCATTGATTTTAAGCATTCATCTGTCTTATTTCTTTGAAAGTTTATAACTGTAATAAACAGGGTATTTTTGGTATTAATAATTATATACTTCAAAGACTTTTTGTGAATTAAATTCCTTGGGATGTGAAAAGTTTAGTGCAAACTAGTCCTTACCTATAGGCCTGATCTGCAACCATTTACTACTGATTACAAATATCTGCGAGATCGGGCCCCTCAGGCCACAATCTGTAATCAGATCCATGCAAACAGATCATTCTGCCCATGCAGAGTCCCAGTGACAATGCAATTGCAGGATCAGGGCCTATGGTAGTAGCGGTTTGTCTCATCCTCGCTCTATGAATAGTACATCAAAGCCCATTGACATAACTAAAACTAATTCTCTGTTAAGATTTGCATAATAAAGGCTTGTCTTCCATGGTATGTAGACATACCTGCGTTTAAAAACATTCATTGCAGGCTGAAAGTTCTTCTTGTTGAATATTCATGTTGCAGTAGCAGCTAGAAGATACTTCCCACCTATCTAGGTCATGGGCATTCTACCATAACCACCCTGTCCGTCAAATATTGTTAGATAGGCATGTGGGTTTGGTTGAGAGATTCCATTATGGAAAAGTTTGCAAACCCCTGATCTTGATATTTATATTGCCCCATCGCTTCAGCGCACAAGTGCCTTTACCATAATATCTGACCCCCATTGTATAAACATCTCCAAACACCTGCTCTCTGCCCGATTCTAAGAAATTGGAATAAAATGCTCTCGTCCCAGGGTGTCTTGTCTTTTTTATTACAAATGTTGAGGTTGTTCTGGACATTTTTAAGTGGGAGTAGGACCAAACATTGAGTTTATCCAACTGTTTTCCATTATAGCAACTCAAAGCTATTAGCTGTGTATTTTACAACATTTTGCAGGGAGTAGCCCATTAGGCAAGCCAATCAGATTGTTGAGGAGAAGACAGGTTAACTGGCCTTAAGCACCAGTTAGTTACATGGGCACAAGGAGGTTGGGCATGCTGTGCGTAAGACTCTTCTCTTATCGCTCTTCATGTCATAAGCTATTGTCTCAAGTAGGGGCAATGCCTTTTGGGCATATGCTGTCCGTCGGGGTTTGTGTGTCTGCTTTTAAAATAGCTGTACTTTCCCTTTTGATGGCCAATAATGGAAATAACCTGAGCTGAGTGTTGTTTTAGGAACTGAATTTCCCTTGATTGGTGCCCGGAAGGTGAAATCCTGACCCTGCTGACAAAACTCTCATTCACTGGGGCCAGGATTCCACCTGGAGTTCCTGTTGCTGTCAGTGGGTGTCTCTTGTGCATATTGAGGATATTAATCTGCCCCTTAGGTCCTACATTATGATTTACCCTCTGAGGCAATGGCTGAAGTTAATGTGTCACAGGTTGAAAACCACCATCACAGTATTTTTATTGGCAGTGTCCGCAGAGGCTAAGGTTTGAATATGTGTTGGGATTAAGCTACCTGTTCATCTCTAGAGACGAGACATGTTAGGGCAATGCTGAGAAACTTACAATCCGTTCTAAATAGAGGAGTTCATTGTCCAGTCCCATCTATCTATCACCGTTACACTAGTTCTACCTTCAACAAAAATAACAAAAATTGTTGGGGGGTCTGCTGTTCTTGATTGAATACAAAGAAGTCCTTTCCACCCCTCTGATGACCAGCAGCCTTACAAAATAAAGGATTAGAGGATATGCGGAGGGCAGTGAGGAAACTCTGTAAGAGTTGGTTCATCTGTTTTGCGATGTTAACCTTTGCTGCTAGCAGTGTGCTCTGCCAGCATGAAGTGGTTCTTCCTTTAACCTGGCTGAATCAAGCATTGCATCAGGAAAGGGGGAAGGAATTCAGTACCATAGAGTCTCCTTTGGTGATCCTCTGTATTGTTGACCTGGCTAAAAATTGTTCTGTTGGTTGGACAAGTTTAAGGGTATTTAATGTAGACAATCAAGAAAACAAAACAAAAACTAAAAACAACCACCACCACTGGCACAACACCCCCCACAATTTGCATAGAATAACTAATAAAAAATTGTGATGACAGATCGCTCAGACTAAATTTTAATTTCTGATTTCTCTAATTTATGGTAATTTTGTTTTTTTTTCAATGCTAAGTTATGCTATGGAAAACTTTTCATTTTAAAATCTGTAACTATAGTTAAAGTGACTACAATAGCATCATTGTGCTTCTCTTTCATTTGTGCAATTTATATATCAAAAGATGTTTTTTTTCTGAGTGTCAGCCCTGCCGATTCAACCTCAGATCTGAAACTCAAGCTGTGTTCTTTCTGCTTTTACTTCTTCCTGAGCAATAGATTCTGCAGTCAGAACTTAAGTGGCAATTCAACTGAAGATACTTGAGGAAGAATGCAGTCTAATTTAGTATTCCCTATAGTATCTGTTTTGGCTATTCAGTGCTAAGAGCTGTAGAAACTTGCTTTTTTCAGAAAGTAAGTGTGATTAGAAGATGCACGTAGCAGACACTCGAAAAGAGGAGCTGGTTTGGTATAATCACTATTATCGCTATAAGGAAAGAATTTCTAAACTGGTATTTCACTTTCATTTGCTTTTAAAGTACTTATATTTTATTATTGAAATACATAACGTAGTTAAAATAAGCGTGAGCACTTTTGAGTTGCTTCCACTTTTACTAATCATTGGGAAAAGATTATAAACTTTTTTTAAAAGAAGCACTGAAGAGAAAGGTGGTGATTGAAAGAATGATGGTCCAAATATTTTAATTAAGGAGAGAAGCTCATTGTCTGTTGTTAATATATCCAAGCCTTCAGCTTGCATCTGTTAGAATTAGGGAACCTACATATGATACAGTCATCTGGACCTGTTGGGTCATTAGCGACCAATGTCAGACAGGAAGATGCTGCAGTTATGTGGTGGCAAAAGTTTTGGCTTTGAAGCCTTTAGGTTCCACTTTGCCTCTCTCCTTATTTCCCCAGCCCTTCTCTGCTCTATGGAGCTGTGTTGCAGGTGCGTGCCCTTGTTCCTTTGTGGTTGAAA
This sequence comes from Malaclemys terrapin pileata, assembly GCF_027887155.1. NCBI lineage: Eukaryota > Metazoa > Chordata > Testudines > Emydidae > Malaclemys > Malaclemys terrapin. The sequence continues at coordinate 143,180,363 of NC_071508.1, read as the reverse complement.
GGAAAAACGAAAGAGGTAAATAGGAGAGAAAAGGCTAATAAATCTAGGGAGGTAAGCAAGGAACATTTCTTATAGAGAGCCACTTTAAACGCACATCTCCTGGGTCTGTCTGTCCTGTCTGTGCTACTTTGCATTAATTAGTCATAGCGTTTAAGGCCAGAAGGAACCATCAGGTCATCTAGTTTGGCCTGCTGTATATCACAGGCCACTAAACACCACCCAGCCATCCTTGTACCCAGCCCAACAACCAGAATTAAACCAAGTGTTAGAGCCCTCAGGAAACTAAATTGTTGTGCGCCACAAGGGGGAGAACAGGAGGGATCGATGGCAAGGAATTTGTTGAGTGTGATGCTCTAAACTTCTACCTCCAGCAGTCTTGCTTTCCCAAGTCTGTCTCTAGCTGATTGGCTGGGGAGCTGTTAGGTATTCATCCCTTTTGAAAATCAAGCCTTCATTGCCTCTATAAAATCCCTACGGGGTTTGCTTCGGTGTCATTTATTTCAAAGTATTGCTGATAAATTGGACACTAGTGCTTAGCAACTCAGATGGGAGTCCTTACCCTGGTCTTTGCCCTCCTGTGTTTCTAGCCACATATATACTGGGGCATGGTCTGAACTAAGAATCGTATCCATCTTAGAAGCTGCTAAGCATTTTAAGGCTTGTTTCAGCTTTTGGAAAAATCAAATCTATTCTAAATGAGGACTCATGAACTTTAGACTAGAAAGAAAAAGCTGTTTTTGTTTTTATTGCAGTAACAGCTAGGGACCCCAATCAAGGGTCAAGGCCCTATTGTGCTAGGCGCTCTTCAGATAAGGGGAAAAAGGACAGTATTCTGCTCCACCCTTCACAATCTAGGATAAGCCTCTAACATTTGGGTTTAACAGCCACTGCCCAAGTCTTGTTCCATAAGCTAGAATAAGGTGTTAGATTTTTTTTGTCTACCTGGCAATGGGGAGTTGTTTAATCTAATGTAGGTTTTAACACAGCATTGAAGTTTCTTCCAAGGAAGGACCTATTGCTTAGAAAATTTGCCAGGTGTTTCTGCCCATTGTCCATGTGATGACATCCAGTGACTCAGGGTACGTCTACACTACCCACCGGATTGGTGGGTAGTGATCAATCTATCGGCGATCGATTTATCGCGTCTAGTGTAGACATGATAAATCAATCCCCAGTTGCTCTGCTGTCGACTTCTGCACTCCACCGCAGCAAGAAGCAGAAGCGGAGTCGACGGGCGAGCGGCGGCAGTCGACCCTGCGCCGTGAGGATGCAAGGTAAGTCGACCTAAGATACGTTGACTTCAACTACGCTATTCTCGTAGCTGAAGTTGCGTATTTTAGGTTGATTCCCCCCCCCCCCCCCCCTCCAGTGTAGACCAGGCCTTAGTTCTTCCAGACGGGCCTATCAGAATAGCAGGGTCAAAGTTCATAGAGCAAAGTTCAACTTTACATTCAAATCTAATGTAGGTTTTAACACAGCATTGACGTTTCTCCCAAGGAAGGACCTATGGCTTATAAAATGAGAATAAATCGGTAAATAAATGTAATGGGAAATTTGTCTCAATCTTTGTTTTACATTCAGAAGTGTATAGCACAGAGCTATCTTATGGCTTGAATTCTCAGAAAGGATTCCATGGTGGTTTAGAAGGTTATTTCTTTGGAATCAGAAAGAAATGAGAATTTTAAAAAGATCCAGCTGAGAGTACGTAGAGTCACTGTTTAGCAATGTGGCTGGATCATGACCTCCTGCTCTTACAACTTTTTCAACCCCACTGGGTTGTGGGGAGGTTGGGTGAGGACTAGGCGCTCCCTTTGGTTTGTTTAATTTCTGTAATGTTCCCCCTTATCATTCCTCTTCTGCTCTGACTGCCACATGGCTTGAATATTTGGGGAGAAAAGCAAAATCAGTGAGTCCTCAGGGCCGAAACCTTTGCCAGGTGTTTCTGCCCATTGTCCATATGATGACATCCAGTGACTCAGTGCTTCCAGATGGGCCTATCAGAATTGCAGGGTCAAAGTTCATAGAGAAAAGTTCAGCTTTAGTTAGTACCATTTCTGTGTCTCTGTCAAATGATTCCTGCAGTTGTATTATATTATTGGGGGTAGAATACCTTGATTATTAATTATCCTGAGAGAATTTGCATTTTGTCTGTTAAGGATTTTAAATTGCTGTTCCACTGTAAAAAGTAATTATGTAAAATGGCACCTTTCTGTTGTTGTCATTTATTTTATTTTGTATTATAATAGTGTCTAGAGGCCCCGAATAGGTCCCCGTGGTGCTGGGTGCTTACACACATAGCAACTGACTACTGAAGATCCTAATCCTGCCGAGATCTCACTGTGGGCAGACCCTGTGCCCCTGTGTGGAACTTCATTAACATCAATAGAGCTCTGCAAGGGTCTACCCACATGGACCTCATTGCAGGACTGGGACCCAAATGTGCAAGACAGACAAAAGGTGTGAGAAAACTCCTTTTCTGCTGAACAGATCAGCTCTGTGCGTGTATCAGGTCATGTCTGCCGACTTCAGTGACAAAAAACAGTTTTTCTAGACTCTTTCTAGTGCATTATCAACGGCATTGTTTACAAAGCTACGCTGCTTTGCCGTCAGTTACACTTGTGCAAGACACTTGAAATCGCTGGAATTACACAGGTGTTACCTGGTGCATCGTCTGAAGAGAGTGCGTTACCTACGTGTCCCTGAAAGCAGAATTTGGCCTGCAGAACCTGAACTTGCACAAGAAGGGAACCCATATTGAGTTTGCATGGATGGCAGTTAGAGACAGAGCACACCTGATATGAAAATAATTGTAAGACAATAAACACGGAAACCCATAGTGCCATGTTTGAGTTACTTTCAAAGTCGGAACCTCACCTTAAAATTGCTTTCACTACTTCGGTGATGTAGGTAAGGGTGCAGTGGTTAATCTTGTAGGTGTGATGGCATTTGCCCTAAAATACATATATATCTTCCCTTGAGATTCAACTACTGGGCACAGGGGACTTCTCTACCTGTTCAAAATAGATATTTTCTTCCTAGTTTATAAGAGACAAGTAAAAAAGTAATTACCACAGTGACTGGCCTGGGTACTGTTACCACAGTAGTACAGGCCTGGATGTGTATATGAGAATTTTATACAAAGACCTAGATATCAGCATCAAATAAACAGTTCAGATAGCTTGTGCTGCACCTCCTGACTACGTGAGATAGACTCAGCCAATCAAAGAACCCGAACAAACACCGTATGCAATAAACTATACGGCCAGTTCCAACCAACTCAACTTGAAATCTACACTGAATTTTCTGTGGCCATGAGGACAATAAGTAAATGTATTCAAATTCATCTACCTATTTTCCAGTTTAGTATGGATTCACCTTTCTTTTTCTTCAAGAACACCTTTGATCCGAGTGGGAGCGTATTTAGAAGTGTCTTGCACATAGGAAGTTCAGCAGCTACTACCGCTGTTTCCCATCACTAAAATGGTTATAGTGATACCGACCTTGCTTTGAGATCTAGATAAAAAGTACTATATCAGAGCTGAGCGTTGGAATATTTTAAATCTGTAATTTTAAAAAGGGCCAATGTTAAGCATCCATCTCCGTGGACGTTCACTGGGATTTGGGTGCCATAACTCTCTCAGGCCTCTGACAATCTCGGCCTAATGTGGTAAAAATGTTTCTGCACTGCAGAGTTGGTGAAATACAGTTCCAAAATGCCTATGTAAAGAAGCATGCATTCACTCCAAGGAGACGTGATTGCTATGCCCGCATTTGTCTGTTGTGACTGGGTAACCTTGCCCAATAGGGTCATGAATGGGTGAGTGCATTTAGCTAGCCATCAGGGTTATTTCAGGACGTTTGTGATTTCCATGCCACTATCAAGGTGGGATTTTAAAATCTTATTTCTGTGTTTTAGATCAATGATTCTCAACCAGGGATATGAGTACCCAAGGGTACGTAGAGGTCTTCTGTGGGATACATCAACTCAACTGAATATTTGCCTAGTTTTACAACAGGCTACATAAAAAGCACTAGCGAAGTCAGTACAAACTAAAATTTCATACAGACAATGTCTTGTTTATATTGCTCTCTATGTTACACATTGAAATGTAAGTGCAATATTTATATTCCCGTTTATTTTATTATTATACACCTCTACCTCGATATAACGCGACCCGATATAACACGAATTTGGATATAATGCAGTAAAGCAGTGCTCCGGGGGGCCGGGGCTGCATGCTCTGGCAGATCAAAGCAAGTTCAATATAACATGGTTTCACCTATAACGTGGTAAGATTTTTTGGCTCCCGAGGAGAGCATTATATCAAGGTAGAGGTATATATGGTAAAAATGAGAAAGTCGGCAATTTTTCAGTAATAGTGTGCGGTGACACTTGTATTTTGATGTCTGATTTTGTAAGCAAGTAGTTTTTAAGTCAGGTGAAACTTGGGGGCACACAGGACAAACCAGACTCCTGAAAGGGGTACAGTAGTCTGGAAAGGTTCAGAGCCGCTGTTTTAGAATATCCCCTTTGAAGCTTGATGCCCAAATCTGTAGTGCTGAGATTGTAAGCATGGCCCATAGTGGGGCTCTCTGGTGCAGCTGCGATACGCACAATAAAAGTGTTACTAGTTGGCCCTTAAATTATTTTGAGTATTAAACACAAAAAGCCCTAAATTTGACACTTACAATAAATATTTTGTATCCATTAGGCAGCATGTAAAATCTTCAGGAGTGCAAATACTGTCAGTGAAGTTTGATCTAATTGTTGGGAGCCCAGCAAAATGCCAGCAGGGATTATGCAAGCTTCAGCCAGTTGTGCCAGTGTATGTCAGTCCTGTGGTGTAAAACAACTGGCTGCCGTTCCTGTTCTCTGCCTCTCTCAGCAGCCATGCCAGTTTGCATGGTAATGTTGTGATGGGGATATTGGGTCAGATCAAATTCCCATTCCCCTGCGAGCAAAGCAAGGATTTGAATTCAGTCTCCAAGGGGGAGGGAAAGGCTGGTGCATCGTCCCATTGAGCCAGCTCTCTCCCCTTCCCACCAAATGTTAACAGTTGTTCCAATTGCGGACATTTCAAGCCTGATCCATTGAAAGCAGTGGCAAAGATCCCGTTGATTGCAACAGTTCAGGATCAAGGCCTTGTGGTACTATACCTGTAAATTGAAATTACGGTAGTGTCTGCTTTTATTTGCCTACCAATTTCAGGAATCAATTTACTAGACACGTTCATGAAAGTATCTTCTCTCGGGGCGGGGCGGGGGAGGGGGATGCCCCCTTCAGGAGCACGTTTTATGATGAAATCTATTTTGGGACAAAATCTGGATTTTTTTCAAGTTTGTTTAACTGTGGAGTCCTGTGGTCTGGCAGAGAAGAGAAGGGGGCAATTGTTAAATGAAACAAACAGATCTGGACCTTTCTGTGTTTAGATTTTGGATTCCACGCTGAAGGAAGGAGCTGTGAGGGCGCTTGTTTATTTAAAACCCAATAAAAAAGTTACACAGTGAGTTAAAGCAACAGTAGTGCTTCTCTTTCTCGCCCCTCCAACCAATCAGCAGTGAGTAGATGATAATACCGAGCTCTTACAGCACTTTTTATCCATGGGTCTGAAAGCACTTTACAAAGGAGGGGACTATCGTTATTCCCATTTTACTGATGGGGAAACTGAGGCACTGGGTGGTGGTGGTGACGTGACTTGCCCAAGGTCACCCACCAAACCAGTGGCAGAGTCAAGAAAAGAGCCCAGGTCTTCTGAGTCCCTGTGCAGTGCTCTAGTCACTAGATCACACTGTCTTCCATCTTTTATTGATCCAGTATGGCTTAAAGCTTCCACCAATTGCCTGGCGTTTGGGCTCCTTCAGACCAGGGGAGGGAGGGCATCTCAGAGGAAAGGAGCCTGTGTAGAGAATGTTCTGCCAACTGCTCCCTCTCTTTTATATGGGAGAGGGTGTGCCTAGGGTGTGCGCTCACACTCATCTCAATGTTACTAATTTTAAATACATATTTTGGAAGCAAACATTGCAACGATGCATTTCACAGTCATTAACAACTGAAACATTGAGGTTGAATAACCAATGACATGATTCAAGCCATGTCAGTATCAGAGGATACAATAGATACTTAACAACAGTGTATAGTTGGTGAAATCTCTTTCTTTTATTAACTTATCAAATGTTCCAAGTCCCCATCTCAAGGGACATGCAGAGCGTTTAAAAAACAAACTATAAATGGGAGCGGTGGAGAGATGACAATCCCCCAAATAAACTAACAGCTGTCCTTTCTGACAGAATCCTGAGCAGCGAGATGAGCATTGCACCATGCTCTGAAAGGCAATACACTTCGTCTAAGTCAAACCAGCTCGGAAAGTGAATTTCCCCTACATCTTAAGGACTGTTAGCTTGAGTGCCTCACCCGACGACATTTCATCATCACTGAGTCAGAGGCAAGGTCTCCCAGATAGCCATATTCTGAATCGTTCAGGATTTTATAGATCAAATTAAATAACGAACTGGCCCTGGAATGGAGTAGGAAGCCAGTGTAGTTGTTGAAGAACTGACGTAATACGTTTCTTGGGGCTAAATACCATCTAATGGGCCTTCTGCACCAGCTGTAGCATCCAAGTTGTCTTGGAATGTAGCTCCATGGGAAGTGCGTGCAGTAATCCAGTCTGGAAGGCAGAAAGGCAGTGATTACTGTCGTGGGATCTGGGTTTGACAGAAAAGGTTGCAAACATCCAAATGCTGGGTGCTTCGTGCATTGCTTGTGTTTGCTTCCCCATCGGGATTCACACTTGTTCCCTCTCTTTCCTGGCCGTGCTCCCAGCTCCAAAGTACACTTTTCCTTCTTAGCGCCCTCAGTGTTCCATTTCCCACCCCCGCCCTACGAAACTAAAAGCTCCCCCATAGGAAAGAGTTAGAATGCCAACCGTCACGAATATCTATAATCCACTTTTTATCCAGTGTCTTGATGAATTTAAGACTGCACCGTTGCTCAGAAATCTGCCAGCTAAGAGTATCTGGTTGAAAGCATGACTCTTTGGCTTGGTGTGCCATGCTCCACTATGTCATCTCTCATCAAGGTTTCCAAACGGACTCGAATACTGGAAGTTACCCTCTATGCTTGAAAGAAATATTGTGTGTGGCAATGCTAGTCATTGGTCATTGAGGGAAGGGCATTCACTACCTTGCATAGGGTACAGTATGGTTAATAACTGGCCTTCCTAATTGAAATCTTATGCAAGGAAATTATTAGAAGCGACATATTAACCATATAATGTTTTGGAAGGGTGTTGGATGGCAGCCATAATTTCTGCTGCTACAGTATGTTAAAAAAAGGACAATGAAGTAGGCGCTTTTTGTTGGAAAAGAAGATTTCATGTTATCTGTGTTTGCAGGCTTTCTGGCTCGTATGCTGGAGGAGTCCTTGCTGCGGGGGTGTTTTCCTTTTCTCGTCTAACATGGCAGTGGTCCATCTCAGCAGAGGTTTTTAGCTTAAACAATCTGTTTGTGGGGCTGCTTATGGCGCTCACTGTACATTTTGAGGAGGCAGCCACTGCGAAGGAGAGATCAAAGGTAACCTGTTTGGATCAAAGCGAATATCGGTTGTAAATGTATTTGTCGTGTGTGTGGCTTGTTTGCTTTTAATAATTTGGGTTGGTTTAAAAATTCAGGGCCAGATCTTCAAAAGCGCTAAGCGTTTATGGTTCTGAATGGGAGCTGCTGGGCGCTGAGCACTTCTGGAACTCTGGCCACGCCGAGCTCTTAAAAATACAGTCGCTTATTAAGGGTCTAAATTGGCATCATTGAGTGCTGTTCAGAAGGTGGGGTGGAAAATTATGACGAAAACAAAAACTGGCTTTCATTGTAATTTTCTGCAGAAAAGTGCAACTTTTTGTCAAAACACTGAAAAGTTTTTGGTTTTCAGGTTCTTATTTTTCAGTTAAAAGTCTGTATTTTGGATGGAAACCAGGCACTAGCCACAAACATTCTTGTTTAGTTGAAAACGCAATTTTCTGTTGAAAGTCTGGATGGGAAATTTTGATCAGCCCTAGAGCTTTGAAAATCTCGCCCATAAATTTCACATTACATACTTCATAAAATGGCACAGTCAAACAATTTTTAAAAACGGATAGTGTTTCTCTCCACTCTCCCTAAGCGTGGGGACATCACATCTGTTCTTCTTTTATAAACTCTTTTTTTATGACCACAATAAATTCTCTGAATAATTTTTTTTTATAAAAGTAGTGCAGAATTTTAGAAGTTCAGACTAATTCTGCGCTGCTGTAATGGGTCTTCAAATAATACATGTTCTCTGGATGGCTACAGATGAGGGTTTTTTTATTTGGCATTAAACATCACAAAGAGCAGTTGTTTTATTGGTTACTACCATTTTTGGATCACTGACTGCTAAATTCCACAAAGATGTCATTTGAGATTTTCAGAGCCGCCGAACACTGTGGTTCTCAAACTTTCTTTTTCGCGGACCAGTTGAAAATTGCTGAGGGTCTCGGCGGACCACTTAATGATCTTTCCAAATGTTTGTGCCATTAGCTAACTATTGTAAAGCGCTTTGGATAAAAGCACTATATAAAAAAACCTTTATAATAATTAACGTTTTTTTGTTCTACAAATAAAAGCACACAACTCATATTTTAATATCAGTAGTCTTACCTTTCTAATGCAATGGATGTGCCCCTTCCCCCTCCACAGCAGCCCCTGAGCTGGGGCTGGGAAGGAGGGCTATCTCTCCCCAGCAGCCGCAGCCCTGAAGCTGGGGAAAGTCGCCTTTCTCTGGCCACCATAACCCTACACATCTCAAATTCCCCCCAACCCCTCTTCTAACCCCACTGCTCCTTACCCCCTGCGCGACTCCACTAATTAGGTGGTTGGCCCTTCATTGTCTCGTGTGCAGCTGCCCAGGCGTGCACCTTAGGGGGAACTATCCGCGGACCACCTGAATGGAGCTCGTGGACCACCGGTGGTCCACAGACTGCAAGTTGAGAACCTCTGGCCTAACAGATTCAGATACCCAATTTCCAGTGGGAATTAGGGCCAAGATTTTCAAAAGTGACTAATGGTTTTGGTTGCCTCAACTTTTGGGGTATCCTACTATGTACACCTGAAAGGGGGTTAGTATTTAGAACGCAGGTGCTCAGCACTTTCTGGGAATCAGGCCCACCTATTTGACCCCTCAGGCTCATCACCCAAAATCACTAGTGACTTCTGAAAAACATGGTCTGGGTGTCCAAACCCGTTGAGCAGGTTTGAAAATCTCCTTAGTATTTCAGTGATGCAAAAAAAAAAAAAAAAAAAAAAAATCCTTTGCTAATGGTGAAATCATCTTCAAAATAAAATGTCAGACTAGTGATAGAAACTCAAATCCGTGCTGATATTATTTCATCACTCGGTGAAAGCAAACATTCGCATTGCGCATCTCTGCCATTTTAACGGACTATCGAAGAAAGCAGCGCTACGGTTACATTTTCAATGTTAGAAGTGCCTGAGCAGCAAGAGAGGACAGTGCCTGACCTGTCAGAGGAGTGTGGAAGGGCAGAGGATGTCGGGCAGATCCTCAGCTGGTAAACTGTTCCAGCTCCATTAACTTCAGTGAATCTCTGACGGCTTTCACCACCTGAGGATCTATCCCATTGAATAGAAGTAGGCTGATGGCAAGCATATATTGCAGACAAAACGTAAGACGAAAAAGACCAAAGAAGGTAAGTAGACAATGAATTCAAATAACAGGAGTGTTTGTGGTTCATGTAGCAAAGATGAAAGGTGGTGAACCAATGCTCATATGAGGCTGCTGCTGAAACCATCAAGAGTTTTGCCATTGATTTCAATGGGGCAGGTTTGGGGGCATGTAGAACATGTGATGTTCTTGCATGGGAGAAAGTCTTCTACCAGTAGGAGCTTGGGATGGCCATGTAACCAAGTAGTGAAGTCGTGAGCAACCCCACTAAAATCTTGGGTCTAAGCTGTAGGTGTTGGATGTGCTATTTTTTTTTATAGAAAAACTATTTTAGAAATGTTTTAATGGATTTTATTGGTACTGTCTTGGATTCTCTTAGCCAACGAAGCAAAGGTGCTTAAGTTTAAACTCTGATGCCAGCTGTGCGCACCTGAGAGAGCGAGGAAAAATCATCACCCATAAATCTTTAAAACCACTGAAACAACGAGCTAAAGTAGTTTCTCTGTCTATAGTAAAATCATGATTTTAGAGTCTGATTGCTGGGGAATATTCAGTGCTACAAGCAATCTCCCTTTTCCAGCAGTGTAAAGTTCCCTTTCTAGCCCTCATGGGTTGCGAGATATTGGACCCCACACCTGTCACTAGTGCAGAACTGAATATTATTTATGCTGAGCCTCAGACCAATGTAATTTTAGGGGAACTGCATGTTTGGGGGAAAGAAGGCAGGTTGTTAGAATCTGCTGAGAGATTGGGGATGGTAGAAGCACTCCCAGTAGACAGCGGGTAGGTAAGGTGATCAAAGGTCCATGATACATGCAGTTAACCACATGGATAGGTAGCTTATCACTCTGGCTCAGCAATGTATCATATAGATACTACCCTCATGTACATGGTATGACATAAATACCACCACCACATATCTGTGTATACTGTCTACCTATGTAGATTACAGTATATAACCATTTTAAAAAACCTGTGTCTGAAATAGTTCTTAAATAGATTTCCAGTAAAATACGTGGCATACCTCTAACTAGACATACGTGATATTTTCTTTGTAAATATTTATTGAAAGTTACACACAAGGTAGATGCCTTTCCATTGTAAGAATAACCCAGACAGCATTGATACAGTTTCACTGTGTGTATATTTTTCAGATTTTTCAGAATAATTGTAAGTACTTTCTTCCTTTCAGATATCGAAAGTTGGCGCCTTTTGCTGTGGGCTTAGTATGTGCAATCAGCACACAATAGTGCTTTATGTGTTGTGCATTGTACTATGGGTTCTGTTCCAACTTTTCAAAGGGAAGGTAGGTAACTCATCTATTGCTGAGTTGAATATGAACGTGTGTCGTTTTTCTAGGGCAGATTGTAATTCTTATGTTTGAACACTTACTGCTTTCCCTTCTGACACTGCTTTTATATTGAAGTATATGTGTATGGATGGCAACAGTTCATGATATGCCTAAGCTAGTCAACCATAATCCACTGACAACATAAAGTCACAATCCATCAGGCTGGCATCACAGCCAAGCATTATGACTTTGAAGGATTTTGAAGCTGTCAGTCACACGAGCATTCTCAGAGCTGTCCATTTCTATTGTAAACCCTTTGGGACAGGGACCCGGTCTTCTGACCATCTATAAAGTAGCTTGAGCATTGTTAGTACTGTGATGAGGATACGGACGGAAGTTCTGAGTGTGTGGAAGTATGAGCATATTCAGTGTTTAAAATGACCTTCCGCACACAAAAGAGTAGATCAAATTGATGGTGACTGTAGTCCCTTAAGGAGATCGGAGAAGCGTGGGAGCAGTCTGGACCTCACGACTCAGAGCTCCTGGTGGCTGATGGTGGCATGGAAATCCTTTTAACCCACAGGACTAGTCTCCACGTCCTGACTTTCTCCTGGTAGTGAATAGAGGCCACATCTCAATATTGCACAACCTCTCTGCAGCTTTTGATACTGTCAGTCACCTACGGCATGGTTGGAATAAACAGCACAGTAGTAAAATTGATCCAGTCATTCCTCTCCAAAAGGACTCAACTTCAACACCTGTCTAAAACTTGTTGGAGAGGGGGATGAGATGCCATAGGCTCTGCTGTCAGCAATACACCAGTAACGCCATACTGCAGATCTCATTTTCCACAAATGCAACCAGCACCATCCCAAGGATGTTCCAAGGCCTGCAAAAGATCAGCTTTCAAATGAAAAGCACCTGGTTCAAACTCAACCGGGACAAGACCAAAGTGATGCTGGTCTTAAAAACTAGTTGAAACACTGTCCTCTCCTTCTGTCAAAGTCCCGTTTGCCAAAGTTGTATAAAATCTCACTATTCTGTTAGACTCATGGTTAAGTATAGCTAATCAGGTAACATCAACGGTGTTTTCCCACCTCCGGCTTGCTAGGAAACTTTGCACATTCCTCCTAGGTGAGGATCGAGACAGAGATCAAACATTTCTCACTTCCAAACTGGATTGCTGTAAATGATTGCCTCTGGCTGGATATGGATGGAATGCAGATGTTTCAGTTTACACAAAATGTGGTGACCCACTTCAATAATAATAATAATCCCTAGCTCTTACATAGCGCTTTTCATCAGTAGATCTCAAAGCGCAATAAGAGGCAGATGTTGTTAGCACATCACTGCTGTGGCTTCAGTCCTTCCACTGGCTTCCAGTTTGCTTCTATTGCCAGTTGAAGATCTTGATCCTGACCTTTAAAGCTGTCAACAGGTCAGATCCTGGGTGCATCAGTATCTGTGACCCAATAAAACAGCTGCTCTTCTTTGGGACAAGGCAGCGTACTGGGCCCAGGATGAAATGCATTAGACCTGGGGATAAGATGTTCTGGCTCGTGGGATTCTTCCTCTAGAGGAATGAGCTTCCAAAGGAAACGATGCAGAATCTGACTATATTCAGCACATTTTGTGAAGCCCTTTTTGCCAAAATGTTTCCGCCATAACTGGCATGATGATGATTTAATTATATAATCAACATATATTCCCTAAGCAAAGCCTTTTTTTAACCAGAGATGGGTGAAGAATAGACAGCTCCATGAATTCCAGTAGGGAGCTTGCCATACAGATTCAACGTACCTCAGAAATGCTTTAGATACCCTGGTGTTCCGTGCTACAGAAAACCCTATAATAGACAAGTTATTTGATTTAGTAAAATGTCTTCCGAGATTGCTCTACCTCAGTCTTAAGGAACTTTAGCCATCAACTTTTAAACTCCTTTTCAGTCTGTGGGAAGTTGTTTTAAACATTGTCTCTCCCAAATAAACTCAAATAGGAAAGGAAATATTTTTGTTTGACTAAAATGTAATGAATGACCCCCCAAAAAGCAGCGTGAAATATTCAAAAGTGGGATTTTCAGACGTGCTTAAAGGAATTAGGAGCAGCAGTCCTTTTGAAAGTCTTGCATGTCTAACTCCCTTAGGCATTTTCAAAATCCCACCCCTGAAGTTGAGCAATCCAGTTTAGCCAGTGTGATCATGATAAAGTAAATGGCAGAACCGACTCCTGATGATGGCGGTGATGTAAGCAGTTACATGGGAACAGCTTTTTTTTTTTTTTGCCAGATGGAATACCAGCCAACTCTTAATCACTGGAAAGTGGGTTATCTCAGCCTTGCAGGGCTTCAGCCATCTATGCATGTCATGACATGATTTAAATGTAAAAGATGCAATGCATATGATACTCATGAGTCCTAGGTAATATTATTTGCTTCACTTAAATTTCACCCTGCCATGCAAAGGAGATCAGTTTGATGCAGTTTCCTAGTAATCCACAAAATCGTAAGGTTTAACATAGCATTTTGTAGGGACTTACTATAAATTGAGAGATCAACTCTGTGTAAATATATTTGATGTTTTGCTTTATCTGTTCTTGAAGTTCCAGTGTGATTAAACTAAAATAAACATTGTTGTGCAATATGACACATTTTGGTGCAGGAATTGTCCTTTGGCCATTTGCTGAAGTTGGGCTTATGCTTCTTGGCTGGTTTGCTGCCTTATCTCTATCTGCCTGCCTCGTCCTACCTAAATCAAGCACGTTGGACCTGGGGAGACCAGACGACTTTTCAAGGATTTTTGACCCACTTTCTCAGGGAAGAATATGGGACATTCAGTCTGGTAAATAAGGTCATTTTCTAAAAGAGAAAAGTCGTCTTGAAGTTATGCAGCAGTAAAGCTTTTGCATTCATTTAGGTCAGTGTCCTGCAGGAGAAGTGTTGTGAAATGTTAACCTTTAGCACTTTATTCTTGGGATAACTAAGGTGGCTTGAAGAGTGGAAAAATAATTTAATCCACCTTCATGCTCTTCGGGGTACAGTTATTTATTGGAAAATGTACAAGTACATTCAGTTGCAGTCTTGTTACCAGCGTGTATTGGCATGAAGAACAAATAATAGTTAAGAAAGGTTGAAAAGTAAATTTTAAATTACCCTGTCTTAAGTCAAGTTACGCAGCTTCAGTTGTGTTGTTTTTTTAATTGTAAAACTTGGGGGGAAATCTCAACTGTTTAAAAAGTGTCTTAAGCAGTTTTCATTGTTTGATTTTTTTTTTTTTAATAAAAAGAATGTACTTCTAATGTATTTCTTAGTATAAATGTTACAGAAAATGAAAGGAGTTTTTTGGTTCTTGACCTCTTCCCCCAATCTGAAACATTTTGACTGGGCCCCTCTTCCTGCAAATATCGGAGTTAGTTCATACTTATCCATGGAGCTTTGGGGCTTGGCCAGGCCCCTTCCATCCTTGCATCAGGTTCCCTGCATCTGTCAGCAAGAGGAGAGCGGTTGGTTATTATCCCTGCATTCATGCCTCCTCCAAAGAAGTCATTAGAGAAGAGTGGGAAACTAAAGTCTCATTTGGCAAACCCCACAGGGTCCCAGAACCCAAAGATTCTGTGTAGAAAAGTCCAATGTGCACAGTAGCTGCATCAGAGCTTTTTGGTGCAAGCTCCATCCTTGCTATAAAGAATACCACTACAACTTTACCCGAGGACAGCATAGTTGCAGCGTTTCTGGCAAAGGCTGTAATGCTTGCCGAAGGTAGTTTATTCACCAAATCTATCCTGCAGGTAGGAAGATAGAGGCTACCTTCAGAAAGGACTTGGAGGCTTCTTCAGCTTTCCCTCAGATCCACTCTGTCAACAACCATCTTCTGAAAATCAGGCCACTTTAAGCCATCTCAAGTTGGACACCCAGGAATTGAGCGCTAGTCAACTTACTCCTGGGCCTGCTCCTACACCACAGGTTACCTGCATCTGGCAGCTTAGCCTAGCCAAGGTAGAATCCTCACCCAGGGTGATACATACTCTGGAAGCCTCCTTCAGGCCTTCCACCACTTCATAGATGGCAAGAGACTGAACAAGATTCTCTTATTTATGTCAAGTTAGGGATATCAACCTGGCGAAAACAGTGTTCCAGCTCTTCTGGGTTTCTTGCGTTTCTAACCATACGGTCTCCCACAGTATTCTTGCTGCCAAGTTAAAGAAGTATGGGCTGGATGAATGGACTGTAAGGTGGATAGAAAGCTGGCTAGATCGTCGGGCTCAATGGGTAGTGATCAATGGCTCCATGTTTAGTTGGCAGCTGGTTTCAAGCGGAGTGCCCCAAGGGTCGGTCCTGGGGCCGGTTTTGTTTAATATCTTTATTAATGATCTGGAGGATGGTGTAGACTGCACGCTCAGCAAGTTTGCTGATGACACTAAACTGGGAGGTGTGGTAGATACACTGGAGGGTAGAGATCGGATACAGAGGGACCTAGACAAATTGGAGGATTGGGCCAAAAAAAACCTGATGAGGTTCAACAAGGACAAGTGCAGAGTCCTGCACTTAGGACGAAAGAATCCTATGCACTGCTACAGATTAGGGACCGAATGGCTAGGTAGCAGTTCTGCAGAAAAGGACCTAGGGGTCACAGTGGACAAGAAGCTGGATATGAGTCAACAGTGTGCTCTTGTTGCCAAGAAGGCTAACGGCATTTTGGGCTGTATAAATAGGGGCATTGCCAGCAGATCGAGGAACGCGATCGTTCCCCTTTATTCGACATTGGTGAGGCCTCATCTGGAGTACTGTGTCCAGTTTTGGGCCCCACACTACAAGAAGGATGTGGAAAAATTGGAAAGAGTCCAGCGGAGGGCAACAAAAATGATTAGGGGTCTGGAGCACATGACTTATGAGGAGAGGCTGAGGGAACTGGGATTGTTTAGACTACAGAAGAGAAGAATGAGGGGGGATCCAAAGAGGATGGAGCTCGGCTGTTCTCAGTGGTGGCAGATGACAGAACAAGGGGTAATGGTCTCAAGTTGCAGTGGGGGTGGTCTAGGTTGGATATTAGGAAACACTATTTCACTAGGAGGGTGGTGAAGCACTGGAATGGGTTACCTAGGGAGGTGGTGGAATCTCCTTCCTTGGAGGTTTTTAAGGCCCGGCTTGACAAAGCCCTGGCTGGGATGATTTAATTGGGAATTGGTCCTGCTTTGAGCAGGGGGTTGGACTAGATGACCTCCTGAAGTCCCTTCCAACCCTGATATTCTATGATTCTCTGATGGCCTAGCGTTGAACTTAAGACCCTCCCACATCTCAGCTCTGCACAATATCAAAACCGCAGGCACAGCCAAGTGTCTGGTAGTCACCTGCTAGTTCAAGGCTACTGAAGGCATAACGTGTATCTAGCCAAAAAGTCAGACCTGTTTTCCTGACCTTGGACCAGACCACAGTGTTATGAGTTCTTGATAACACTCCTTTTAAGCTGATAGCATCCTTTTTCCTGTGTTTTCTCTCCGTAAAGACGTGCTCCCTCGTCATAATCATGTTGGTAAAAAGAGTCTCTAGAACCTCTGCTCTTGGAAAACATGATCCTTGCTTGGTTCCATGATGATGATTTAGCTGGGAATTGGTCCTGCTTTGAGCAGGGGGTTGGACTAGATGACCTCTTGAGGTCCCTTCCAACTCTGATATTGTATGATTCTATGATTCCACAAAGGGTCATGTCATTCTTTGTGCTCCAGTGTAATTTTTTTTACCAAGATAAACTCTTTCTTCCATAGCTCACAGGAACGCTTTCTTCCTTCATTTATCCCAAAGTCTGAACACTCAAAAGAAAAAGTGTGGTAGATGGAAAAAGGAGCTGCTACCATTTATCTAACTAGAACTAACCACTTTAGGAGAACGTCATCTTCATTCATTTTTTCCCATCCCAATGTATGAGTCTGAAAACATGTAAATCCTTCATAGTTAGGTGGATCACATGCTGAATCAATACATACTCAGCTGCATATAAATTAGTTCTAGAAAGAGATTTAACCCATTCAGCACATTTCCACTGCATCATCCGGAGCAGGAAGGCCATCATCCCCCACAGAGGAAACTTACAAAGCTACCATGTGCTCATCCACTAACACCTTTTATATAGCACTAGAGCAGTGGATCTCAAACTATTTTTTTTTCCCCGCGGACCACTTGAAAATTGCTGAGGGTCTCGGCAAACCACTTAATGATCTTTCCAAATGTTGTTTGTACCATTAGCTAACCATTGTAAAGCGCTTTGGATAAAAGCGCTATATAAAAAACCCCGTAATAATAATTAACGTTTTTTACAAATAAAAGCGCACAACTCATATTTTAATATCAGTAGTTTTACCTTTCTAATGCGATGGATGTGCCCTCTCTCATCCACCACAGCAGCCCCTGAGCTGGGGCTGGGAAGGAGGAGGGTCTCTCCCCAGCAGCCGCAGCCCTGGAGCTGGGGAAAATCACCTCTTTGGCCACCGCAGCCCTACACATCCCAAATTCCCCTCACCCCCTCTTTTCATCCCACTGCCCCCTCCCACCTACTCCCTATTCCCCCCAAGGCCACCACTTCACCTTACATGTGTGTCTTCTCCAGGGTCCAGGCACCTAATTAGTGGAGCCACGCCTGCAAGACTCCACAAATTAGGTGGGTAGCCCCTTCATTCTCTTGTGTCCGGCTGCCCAGGCGCGCACCTTAGAAGGAACCTGAATGGAGCTCCCGGACCACAGTTTGAGAACCTCTGCTGTAGTGGCTTGACCTCCAGTCTTCAGCAGCAGCATCCGTCAGCAGGAAGCCGTTCCACACACAGATGCCAAAATAAATACTGCTAATTGTAGGGAAGAGGAGAATCTTCTTCCTGTCCTACTTACTTCTTCTTCCGTTAGCTTTTCCTTACTGCTCACGCCATCCTGAATGTCTCATATTAGGTGGGTGGGGATTGGGGTCTAGAATGGAACGTCTGTTAGGTGGTGGTTTCCTTTTTGGGATTGTTCTCTCTCCCAGTGTACGGTAGGCGAGGTAAGTTCTGTTGCTACATCTGCAGTAGCCTCTTCTCAGGTCCATGTATGTAGTTAATACAACTGAATAAAGTGCTGTTGTGAAGAGTTTACTTTGCTGCTAAGAATTCTGGGCTTCTATGCAGCTTTGTACGGGGTGGCAGGAGGGCAGAAGGCGTATGGCCAAGCCCTTAGGATACGTGGACAAACACGAGCTGCTGCCAGTATTCAGGAAGAGAGGTGCATCCCAAATATCTCAAATTGGGGGAGGTGTAAGTCCCAGAAAATAAATCATTTAGTAGCAAATTTCCCATTTGGGCTGATATTTTTACTGTCTGTGAATGGCTTCTATGTGTTTGAAGACATGGGACAACACCCATGTATGACACAGATTGTCAGGACAGTCAGAAAGTGGACCTAGGATGCACTTGCATGTTTGTCAGTTAAGATTCTGCTAAGATGTATAATATGTTTTTGAAAGGGTGGAAGAAATAGTAATTTTGTAGTATTTGAAATGAAGAAAGTTCTCATTGCATGCATGAAATACAGTACAATTGATAACTGGATGTCAAAAGGAATGTAACCTGCTGGACGATTATATCACAGCAAAGCTTCCACTAGAGCTTTGTCTTCAAAAATGTAAGTTCATCACTATTCTTTGTATTATAGTCATGCCCAGAGGCTCCAGTTGGGGTCCCATTGTACTAAGCACTCGCACCTATACAATGAAAACACAGGCCGCGCCCCAAACAGTGCCCAGTCTAAGCATATGTTTTTTCTAACTTTTGTGTCTAGGCCAAATCAGAGGAAGGACCCAGTCTGAGAGACATGTTGCTGTGAGTAAAAGCTTTAACGCACCCCAAAGTTGTGGGGTCATCCCTGTTCCCTCAATATTCTTTGTAATAATCATTCCTTTCCTGTAGTTCTGAGTTTATGGACTTCATAGCTTGGGTGGGGGATGTCTAGAAAGTATGTGGCCATGTTGGCATGTGTGTCTAGGCCCAACTTTGCCCCTGGGATGAATGCACATGACTCCTGTTGACGTTAATTCTCTATTAAATAAAAATACCAAAGGAAGTGGGTGGATGCTGGGACACTGGGGTTTTTCGCTGCTGCCTAGCAGACGTGGTACGTGCTGTATAAGTCAGAAAGTGCGGTTCTGGAGCAGGAAGGGCTAAATTCCGTTTGCTTCACGCAATCCAAGTATGTAGGCTGGGTGCTGGAACGCCCTGCAAAGGGAGTAATTTTACCACCAGCCTCTGCAGTGGCGAGGGAGCTATTTCTCTGGCAGCTACTTCAACTTTAGGGCTTCGATGACCTGTGGTTGCTGCACCCACCCATCCCAGGTAAGAAGAGCTCATCACTACAATGTGCAAAGCAAGATTCCGCCACTCACCAGCCGCTGTCATCAAGAGCAGGGCAGCTAGCTAAGAACTAGAGCAGGCTTAGCCCAGACTAGCTTTGGTGTCAGCCAGCCATAAGTAACCGAGCTTTGTTCTGATTCGCCTTCCTCTGTAGTGAGGAGATTGTGGTGCAAGAGGTTAAACGCACTCTAATGCACTTTTGAGAAGCACCCAGACCAATGGATGGGCACTGTGCTGTATAATTAAAATAAGGGCAGGAAAAGACAGTGTTTCTCCTTTTCTCTCCGCCCCCCGATGGTTGGATGTGTCATCTGAAATTATGTTCATTCCACTTTTTGAAATTCCATCTTGGTTGCAATTTCATATAGCTATATCACAACGCAACAGGAATAAATGACACTGTGCTTACGCCGTACTTTCATTGACTTTTTGTGCAAACTGTGACTTGGGGGGATGAAATGAACATTGATTTCTCCATAGTTCTCAGGTAACACACATGAAAACGGAACTTTCCTTTACTGTCCCAGCCCTTGCGATGGTGGCGTGGTTACGTACAGCAATGCAGTAAGTCAGAGTGAATATGCTCTCTTTTGTCTTTGGTTATTGGCTGAATGATAGTTTTAAGTAATGTTTTTCTGCACTGTGCCAATACGGAGCATTTTTAATCACAGCGCCCACTTTCAGGGAACCTGCTGTTGGTGTCTCTTAATTAGACAAACTTTACTTGTTTCTGATTCTTCTACGTTAAACTTAGTGTTTAATGTGTAGCTCTGGAATCCTTCCATTGGTGGTGCACTTTGAAAAGAGAACTTTGATCTTTAGTAATAAAAGAGAATTGTAGAATCGTAGGACTGGAAGGGACCTCGAGAGGTCATCTAGACCAGTCCCCTGCACTCATGGCAAGATGGAGTTTATCTAGAGGCCAATTCATTGTCTTAAATATATATATATATTATTGTTTTTTCAAGATAAATATTACTTTTCTGTTCTCCTTTTAATCATTTTCAGAGGAACGTTATATTGTTTCTTTTAGGGCTAAGCAGGAGAAGTCATCAGTGATATGGCTATTTACTGGAATGCTCTGCATTTATTCGTTCTTCTTTGCTTGGAGGGCAAATTTGGATATTACAAAACCACTCTTTATGGGTGTGGTAAGTTTTGTGTTCTATTAATTTTACAAAGAGGCACCTATCCTGTTCAGTGGGCTACCCTTATCTATCCTTACTTCATCAGAGGGGGCAGGTCTAGACGGTGCCACATAAAACTCAGTCAGAAATACAGCGCTTTCGCTGAGCACACTGTGAGCTCTGCCACGTACAAATAAATAATGACAAGCCTGTCAGCTGGATCCATCCTTGTTGTGTTTTGTGCCGTAGGTGGAGCGATTTTGGATGCAGAGCAATGCAGTAGTTGCTGTTCTAGCGGGACTAGGCCTGGCCTCTCTTGTCTCTGTCGGAAATGCAGTGCTTGAGAACAACCGTGTGCTGCAGTGCGTGGAGTGGCTTTCCGCTGCGGCTCTTGTTACTAGTCAAATATATGCCAATTACAGGTAACAAATACCCCAGAAATACTTCTTGACGAGACCTCATGGCCCTGTTACACTGTTAATCTCGGATTCGTTGTGGCCCTAACCATACTGCTCAATTCTCAAATGCTTATAAAACTTTAAAAGGCCAATTCTTGGCAGTGGGGTGGAGGGTTTGGGGTGATTCCTTGGACGGACTCAGAGGCGTTCAAAGGCAGTAAAAGGCTGGGGCCTGTTTTCTTTGCTGGCTTTGGGGAAGGAAGGTCACAGGTTCAAAGGCCACATCCAGAGATGGGTTTGGAGACAGTGCTGTCCAGGGCCTTTATGGCAGCATCTTGAAGACCTTTTGACGTGCAAGTGCTGTTTTGCCTCCCACTCATCCTAGAGAAGCACCATTCTGTCCTGCAGGCCCTCCCCCCAGCACCCAAGTCCCTGGAGCCATCACCCAAAGTGGCCTCAGATTATTTCCATAATCGGGTCTTGTGGATGCCATCTTTCTGATCCATAGAATCATAGAATCATAGATTATAGGACTGGAAGGGACCTCGAGAGGTCATCGAGTCCAGTCCCCTGCCCGCATGGCAGGACCAAATACTGTCTAGACCATCCCTGATAGACATTTATCTAACCTACTCTTAAATATCTCCAGAGACGGAGATTCCACAACCTCCCTAGGCAATTTGTTCCAGTGTTTAACCACCCTGACAGTTAGGAACTTTTTCCTAATGTCCAACCTAGACCTCCCTTGCTGCAGTTTAAACCCATTGTTTCTGGTTCTATCCTTAGAGGCTAAGGTGAACAAGTTCTCTCCCTCCTCCTCATGACACCCTTTTAGATACCTGAAAACTGCTATCATGTCCCCTCTCAGTCTTCTCTTCTCCAAACTAAACAAACCCAGTTCTTTCAGCCTTCCTTCATAGGTCATGTTCTCAAGACCTTTAATCATTCTTGTTGCTCTTCTTTGGACCCTTTCCAATTTCTCCACATCTTTTTTAAAATGCGGCGCCCAGAACTGGACACAATACTCCAGCTGAGGCCTAACCAGAGCAGAGTAGAGCGGAAGAATGACTTCTCGTGTCTTGCTCACAACACACCTGTTAATGCATCCCAGAATCTTGTTTGCTTTTTTTGCAACAGCATCACACTGTTGACTCATATTTAGCTTGTGGTCCACTATAACCCCTAGATCCCTTTCTGCCGTACTCCTTCCTAGACAGTCTTTTCCCATTCTGTATGTGTGAAATTGATTTTTCCTTCCTAAGTGGAGCACTTTGCATTTGTCTTTGTTAAACTTCATCCTGTTTAACTCAGACCATTTCTCCAGTTTGTCCAGATCATTTTGAATTATGACCCTGTCCTCCAAAGTAGTTGCAATCCCTCCCAGTTTGGTATCATCCGCAAACTTAATAAGCGTACTTTCTATGCCAATATCTAAGTCGTTGATGAAGATATTGAACAGAGCCGGTCCCAAAACAGACCCCTGCGGAACCCCACTCGTTACGCCTTTCCAGCAGGATTGGGAACCATTAATAACAACTCTCTGAGTACGGTTATCCAGCCAGTTATGCACCCACCTTATAGTAGCCCCATCTAATTTGTATCCATGCAAGGGAATGTACTCCAACCCTGTTGGTATCACCCTTTCCATCCTTCTACACTGTCCTATGCTTTGATCTCCCTTTATGGCAAGAAAACAAATCCCTGCTTTTAGTGTTCCAGCCTGACTGCTAGAGCTGTCTGGAATATAATCTACTCCATTGTCTGCCCTTACTCCTTCTCTGGGATCAGAGGTGCCACTCTGGACAGAGAGCTAGGGCCTCCTGGAGCATCAGAAGAAAAACATGGAGGTGAACTACATTGTTTTCAAACAAACAAAGCAATACATTTGCATTTTATTTCAGTAAGAGGGGGGTTACACATTTCAATTGGCCCGAACAGCCATTTAAACCTTCCGCTGCTCTACTCCAGCTTTCCACATGCCTTGCCTACCTCTCTGGGTACTTTGGGGGAGTTAAGGTCTCACCAGGGCCCTGTTCCATGGCCAAACCAAAATTCTCCAGCTTGGGTATGAACTAATTTCGGGTGGCTGCATGCTGAAGGAGAAAGGTTGCAAGAACCAGCAGCAGTGAAGTGTGGGAAGTGTAGTATTCATGAGTTCCTTCCCCACAGGCAGCTTCTTAACGTACAACTGGCCTCCGAGGCATGTCGGCCTGGGCTCTAAAGTAATTCACCAGCCTATCCCAGAGCTTGTGACTGTGTGGGGTCTATGCAGTTTGGAAAACCACAGATATTTTGAGTTGGAGCTGCCTGTTAATGTTTGTTTGTTTTAAAATGATCCACCTTCCTAGCTGGTGTAAATCTGCCCCTCTCCGTCTGACTTTATATTCCCATGCTGAGATTCTCAATACAATGAGTATTTTTTAAAGCTAGAAAAATGCTTTTTAATTGACACTATCAGACATTTCATTGTACTGGCACTTGCAGCTAAAACTAATAAATGCTTGTCTGGGTTATATGGCCCAATAAAAATGGGAGGTTACCGTGTATTCATTTACAGTTATTTTAATGGCTCATATTTCTGCCACCTGCCTGCCATGTGACCTGGGCAAGTCGCTTCAACTTTTGTGTCTCATTTTCCCCACCTGTAAAATGGGGATTGTGATCGTCATAAAAGGCTTTGTAGTCTGTGGGTGAAAAATACTATTGAATAGCTAGATGGGTATTATTTTTATTTCTGACTGCCTATCGAATAAAATTGTTTAAAGCCCCATCAATGTCTATTCTAAGATGTTTATATTTTGATGTCTTCTGTTAAGCATTTGTGACCAAAGCCGCAATTACGTTGTCGATAAATTTGCAAGGAACCTTCTGTCCTCCGTGCCACCTGATGCAATAATCTTGCTCAGAGGAGACCTAACAGGGAATTCTCTTCGTTACCTTCATTATTGTGAGGAAATGAGGCCCGATGTCACCTTAGTGGATCAAGAGGTAGGTAAATACGTAGGAGGCAATCCAAAACTTTGCTATAGAAAACAAACGCAGGTTCAGCTTTTCACTTTTTCCTTATGTTTCATTTTTCTGATTTATAACGTTTTATAAATAGTCTCCTTTAGTTCAGGGTCTAATTGAAGTTTCCAAGCTCTGAGACCTGAAGCGACTAGGCTTGACTCAGAAGACTTGTTCAAACCATGGAAGCCCATTTTCTCTATTGCAAGGCTGTGCCTACAGCACTCCTCCAGAGTGGCACGAAGTTTCGCTTGAACTTTTTCACTAGTGTGTTTGGCTTAGAATGGAACATGTATGCCAACAAGATGGCACCACAATAGCCAGTGCATGTGAGGGAGAAGTGAAGAAGAATATGGCAAATCTGTAAATGTAAAAGAAAAGTGTTTTTTCACCTGTCAATACCGAGATACCCGTATCAATGTGTGTGTTTATGCAATGGCCCATGAGGTTTCCACATGGTTAGCCATGTGCCTTTAATTTAATTAAAAAGATACATTTTCTCAAGGTAACAAGCTGTCCAGTGTGAGGTCTGCCCTTGGGACTAGCTGCACGAAACTAAAACACAGTTCTGGGCTTGCACAGTTTGTAGAGGAATGATAGAAAGTAGTCTGGATCCATAACCACGAGTCACTTGAGTTTGGGGCTATTCTGGTGAGGCAGGTGAAATGTTCAATGAGATGTTCTCAAACGCAGATCCTTGAAAGCAGACATGGCAATTCGCCGTCTCATAGAGGGGTTCTGTGGAGCGCTGCCATCATATGGGAAGCTTCATCGTTTATTGCAAAAGATTGCTTCCTCCTTTCCTCAACCCTTGTGCCCAATCTGTCTCCCCTGGTGTGAGATCATACCTCTTGCCGCATGTCAGTTTTGCCATTCCTTCCCCCTCTTCCCCCACTTCTTCCACGTACCAGTTTCCTAGGAGGAGAGCTCTCAGCAGGACATCATCATACCCCTTCCTTGAAGAAGAGGGAGAGCTCAGTCAATGGTGCCTCAGAGGCAGATGCAGTGACGGGACACTGATCAGTGCTTCTTCCTCCTGTGCTCTCTTGTCGGCAACACGAACAACAGGAGTTGGAGGGGGAATCGGCTGCTCAAGTAATTGATAACTGAAAATGTTCAGATGTCACTTACAGCCAATATTTGTGCTGTTTGGGATGTTACTGGACCTGAAGTCTCTTGTGACTGCCCAGTGAAGAGAGAGACTCCTGTGGGTGCAGAAGGGCACCTGGAAAATGTTAAAAGGGGGAGCAAGTCTGAGATCTGTCCCCACAAGGCATTGCAAGAAGGGAGCAGGTCCTTGGCCCCCACCCCAAGCAAGATGCTGACCGCAGTATGCCAGTGATGGGGTTTGTCATTTTGTACAACGTTGCGGCTCTTTTCCTGCACTCCGTGTCATTTGCAATCTTGTGGGTGAGATTTTTCCAGGCTCCTAGTTGTACAGTTTTTATACAACTGCCTTGACGAGTCCTTTTATGTTTATATCTGTAGTGTGTTTGCAGGGTTTATTTCATCCCCCTTGTAGCCCTAGAAGCACGAAAGAATTATTTAACATGGAAAAGGAGATCACTTATTTCACTTTGTCGCAAATGAGCACTGAAGCCTTGAAAGTGTAAAATGATCTATATTGCAAGGTTTTTTGATTTGCCTGCAAAACCAAAACATGCTGCCTAATGTTTAACCAAAATTTAGCCTCTTTGCACATCTCTAGTCAGTGGATACATTTACACACGCAGAGAGGTTTTTCTACACTCTCTTGAGCCATTTTTTTTTTAATCTGTGCAAACTTACATTTTTGGTGTGCGCGCAGGTGGGGAATTTAGTCTTAAAGTTTAGATCATTTTAATCTTTTTTTTTTTTAATCTTTTGTGGTAGATGATGACTTATGAGTGGTATTTACCAAAGATGGCTAAGCATTTGCCAGGCATCTCTTTTCCTGGGAGGCGGTGGAATCCTGTAGAAGGAATATTACCCGACGGAACGCTCACGTTTAATCTCCATCATTTTCTCAAAGTAAATAAACAGTAAGCATTTCTTTCCTAAAACCTTTAAGCTTTTTTCCTAAAATTGTTTACCTAGCAGCAGCTATTACATTCCAAAAGACCAATTGTCTACACCGACTTCCCCACTGATTTAATTGAATATCTAGGCTGAAGTAACACTGTCCAGCTATAAACTTTATTGTTCAGGAGGAAAAATAAAAGGTGATTAACAAAAACAGCTTGTAAGATCTTGGCACAATTCAGTTAAAAAAAGCAAAGCTCCTACATACTTGAAATCACCACAGGTGTAGAGAACACTTGTCGTTTCCCCTTCATGACACTGCGGCCATCTTGGTAGTATAGAATGAATGTACTCCAGGAATAAACATTGTACAAAAATAGCCTGGTAAGAGCAAAGAAAGGATTAAACACTCACATGAATAAGAATAGCATCCGCATTTTGACTAGCCAGGAGAAACATGGCAAGGGCTTCAAGGCATAAGATGATTGCCAGGTGTGGTCAGGAAGAAATGTTTCCATTCCATGGTGTGGTGGTTCCCAGTTGGCCATGTGCATTGGAGGGGTCTCCTTACTTCTGAAGCATCCAGTGTTGGCCATTCCAGAAGTGCAATATTGGATTGAATATCAGACTAATCCATAGAAATTCCCCTTCTACAGTTAAATGGCCTTGACAGGCATGTAACAGCAGTAGTTTCGATATTCAAAGCCCAGCAAGTCAAATGCTGTGCATACCACAACCGCTATGCCAATAACCGTGAGCACCTAATGAATAAAGATTGTGACACACATAAGGGTGACCATTGTATAAGGATGGGCAATATAGTGCTGAGTGTGCAACTGCCAGGTCTCCTAGCTGCAGTTCTCGAGGACCAAGCTGTGTGGTCTGGACACAGGACTGGGACTGGGAACTCCTGAGTTCTGATTCTAGTCCTGACAAAGGCTACATCTGCAGTTCTGAGCAAGTCAGTTAACGCTGTTTCCTGACACCAAAGTTCTAATAGTGTTGTTCTGCATTAATTGATAGGGATAGAAAACCTTGCCTATGATATTGGTCTGGTAATTTTCCCTTTTTTTAATATAAGTAAGTATTTTAACAGTTGATCTCTGGAAAAAACTGTTTTTGCATGTGTGTGTGTGTCTGCATCTGTGTGTTTTCAGACTTTGATACACTCCTTTCAACCTGACTGGTTCAGCTGTTGAGCTCACAGACTGCAAGATGACTTCCAGTTTGCTATCTGGTGCCCAATGGTAGGGGTGCTAGGAATACCTTAATAGATTCAATGGACTGGAAGGAGGGGAGGTGGCTTATGCAGCACTGGCAGGTACACCCACATGCAGCTGCATGGGGAGAAGGCGGAGTCATTGCCTACGCTTTGGCATAGAAAGGGTTACATTCACTCTGCCCTGGACAGCCCCTTCTTTGAGTGCACCCTCTGTTGCCGCAACCTCAGCAGACAGTGTGTGAGTTGAGCTCCCTTCTGCCCCGTATCAGTGCTTCTAGGGGGGATGGGCCATGTTGTTCCTGTAGACTCCTCCCTCCTTCGTGAGCCCCCCAGCAACACCTGAGGAGGAGACAGACCAAGCTATTGCTCCACTGAGTGGAAGTCCTGCAGGTACTGCAGCCTGTCTCTCTATGTGCTAGTGTACACCTGGCTGGCCCCCGCCTGGAAACTGAATAAGGAGCCCCCTCCACCAACACAAGCCAGGGGAATAGGGTTCCCCCCCTCACTCTCACACACCTGTTAGTCGAGTCCTGCCCATTTCAAGACTGTCAGGGAGAGCCATCTCCCCGCACCTGATCATCCAGCCCACCACCAGCAGGGCCCATTCTCCCTCCTGACCACCCTGGAGATCAGCAGATGATTTGTTTGTCACCGCTGTTGCCAACAGGAGCCTCAGGACAAAACCATCTGCCGGCGCCAAGGCTGCTGCGGATGGAACAGCCGCCAGGTAGGGAGTCATTATCTGCTGGGATGTTGCAACAATCCCCGCTTCTTGTCAGTCCCAAGTAGCACATACTCACTGGACACTGGTTTCAGATCTTCTCCCAGTTCATTGCCTGCGCATTATCCCAGATGCCGTGCTTTGTACTTGTCGACACTCGGGAGGAGTTGTTTTCCACTGTAGTGGTGAGTGACGCCGTGAAAACTAGAACGCTGGAAGCGTTTACAAATAACGGAGTCTCTCTCTGTGTTTTGACAGTAAGGAAGCATTTGCGTGCATAGGACTTAACGAAGGGGACTCAACTTGGAGAAAAAGCTATTCACTTTGGCCATGGGGTTCCTGTGACAAATTGGTTTCTTCAGGAACTGTTTTTAACCCAGGAGAGTGGTTACATCTTACAAGGAGTCTCTATAACTGGACTGAAGACTATGGAAGGTATGAAGCGCGGCTGTTTCAAATCTTATTTGTCTTTCTTGGCCTTGTAAATCATGAGGGACTCTGCGCTGTGTCTTCCTGTTAATTAGTCTTCTGCTACCAGCATAAGCAGTGGGGGAGTTGTGTGCTGCAGTGTTAATTCACTTAGCAGTTCATCTTCAGAGAGCTAGACTCAAACACTGATGAGGTTACAAGTGAAAATTGGCTTAGAGGTATCATCAGTGTCTTCCTCCACCATGGTGAGTGTGGCACCACTTTCCAGGATTAATCGTGTCTGTATGAGGGGCTTGGGAATGGGCTAGTGAGGATCTTTAGGGCTGGTGAGGTACTTCATAACTATAGATTTGTTGGCACGTTAAGTTGAAATTGAGGGGCAGCCACACAACTCGGTATGGTCTTATAAAGCCTTTTCCGGTTATAGTCAGTGCTGTGATCCCTTGTCTTCAAGAGCACAAAGGCCCCTAGCCAATGGAGCACTTAAGCGCATGTCCTTAAATACATCTCTATTCAGTGGACTACTTAAGCACATGTTTAAATCCCAGGGAAGTCAATGGCAATGCTGAATTACAACTTCTGTTCCCCAACTTAAAAACAAAATAGTCGGGTGTTTTAAAGTGTAAGATTATAATCTCAGTAGTGCCTGCTTGAAAGAAAGATGCTATTTATATTAGTGTTAAAACTATGAGACATAGTTCAGTTTGGTGACTCACTGGGCTCAGATCTTCTTTTCCCTGTTCACAGGGGCAAGAGTATTAAGGACATGACTTATCTAACTCCCAAAGCATCACAAACAGCTATAAAGGGTGCTTATATCAGGCTACCCAGCTTGAAGATAGTCAGGGTGCTGTGAGACGTATAAAAGGAGCAGCAAGAGATTATATCTAGAGAGAAAAATAAGGTTTATCCAGGAGCAGGTTCATTCTGAATTCCTTGCTGCTGTGCCCTAGACTTCATGGCCACGTTCCTTCTGCTTAGGTGATTTATAACCTGAGAAGTTGGCGGGGAAGGGGTTTTGTCGTAGAGTGCAAGATGATCGTGCAGTGGGTGATATGCATGGAGTCCAATGGAGGGGGGGAGGGATAGCTCAGTGGTTTGAGCATTGGCCTGCTAAACCCAGGGTTGTGAGTTCAATCCTTGAGGGGGCCATTTAGGGATTTGGGGCAAAATCAGTACTTGGTCCTGCTAGTGAAGGCAGGGGGCTGGACTCGATGACCTTTCAAGGTCCCTTCCAGTTCTAGGAGATAGGATATCTCCATTTAAAAAAAAAAATGCAGTGCTGTAGGCAGCGTGGTTGAATTTTACTTGAATTGTTTTTTAGGTTTGATCCATCTTCATGGGAAGCTGTAGCAAATGAAGAGATGTGGCAAGCCAGGTGAGGTTCTCTTCACTTCCTGGCAACCCACGGCTAATGATTTCAGTTTGTTGCCATGGAACGCATGTCAAAGTGGGTGCTGTAATAGCGGGTGTTGCTTTGCCGCAAAGTGAAATATTTCCCCCTCAGAAAAAAATAAATGTCTAGAGGAAGACTTGCCTAACAGGAAAATTCCCTGCATCCTATGGATTGTACATCAGCTTCATGAAATGGTTAGAACGGAGTGAATTCTGTTGACTAGGTCCTGCAGAAATGTGGATTTTGCTGTAAATGTCTCGATGAAGGAGAGGATAGTTTGGTGATAGAGTGAGAAAATAGATTTGTGTCAAATGTAATCCACAGTAAACTTTCAAGTGGAGAAGAGATGGGCTTTCCTATACCATTATAAGGGGCTTTTGGGGATACATCTTCCATGAGACAATATTGAAGGTTTTGCCTGTTCATATGAAGTGACCTAGTTGTATTTAAAAAATGATTATAATTGTCGTGATAGAGTTTATTCTGTTTTCTAGGATGAAAACAGCCTTCTTTATCTTTGACCTTGCAGAAACTGCTAGCGTGTCTGCAGATATAAAATCCCAACTTTATACCTTTGCATACAGTGTAGGTAACTTTTTGTCACCTTTTTTCCTGTTGTTGTTGAGCTCTCTCTAGTGCTCTGATACTAGGCAAGGTCCAAGGCACGTACAGGTAAGTCGCATCTTAGGCGCATTTAACATGCGCAAATTCAGCTTTGCGCGGTCGGCAAAAACGGGGGGAAAAAAAGAAAAACAATATAAAAACTGCATCTGTAGTGTGGGCGATTCTGCCCGCCATTGAACTCAATGAGTGTTTCACTATACGCGGTTTTCCCTTTACGCGCTAACTGCGGAACGGAACCCGCACGTAAGATGAGACTTGCCTGTATACATAGCTAGATAGCATGAGTGCTGGATGTGTTCTTGTTCATCCAATCCAAGTCTATAGCAAATTAAAAGGGGATTGTTCAGGGATTTTATCCATTCCTGTTTCCCTCTTTAAAAGCCTGCCCCAAACAATTGCAGCAGCATGTCTGGATGGTCATTCAGTTAGCAAATGAAGGTGATGCTAAAAACGACCTAGCTAGCACCTTGTTTTGTAGAATGATGTACTCCTAAACCATGCCAATTGAGCACTGCCACAGCGCCGAGCCAGCAAATTCCAAAATCTTCTTTCTGGAAATAAGTTCACACCACTAGAAATATTAGCTGTGACCTCATTAGTGGCTCATTGGTAGTACCTTACTGGTAAAGGTATTAAGTGTTGCACAGTCGCAAAACTAATCATCTCCGTTGGTAGAGATGAGGAACATCTTAGCCCAACAGATGAACAGTTAATAGTTTTCTTTAAATTGTTCCCTACTGTGTAGCATTTTGAAGTTTGTTGTCCCCTCTTCAGGCGGATTCTTAAGCACTTGCCTAACTTTTGAGCATGTGAATGATCCCATTGAAGTCAATGGACTGCTTAAGTCCTGTTTAAGATGTCCCGACCTTCTGAACTATTGGGTAAATGTCTTTCCATGCGTTATAGTTGAATCTCTTTTCCATAGTATAACAACTCTCTCAGGGAAGTATATTATGTCATGGAATGGGGTCATATCATTCATTTGCAGCATTCTAAAAAAACTTTGCAGTGCTAGTAAGTGACATATTTTTGCCACCCAATGATATTCCAACTCATACTTCTCTGCATTACTACTAGATTGATTTCACAGACATGGCATTCTAGATTTTGGCTGTCAAAATAATATTTATCGTTTGTGCTTTCTTAACTCTGTAAAATTCTGAAAAAGCCACTAAAGAGAGAAATGTGTGTGTGCTTTATATTTTATTTATTTTTTAGTCATACAAGGAAATCATCAATTCACATAAAAACCACCCAGTCAATTGGCATAAAAACTATGCGATAGCTTGCGAAAGGATGCTGCGTCTCCATAAGGTGGATGTGGACCCTGAAGTGTTGTTATCTGAAACTGTTAAACATTTCCTCCTCTATACGGAGAAAGCAGAGGATGATCCCCAACAAGCAGATATTTTGCAGGCTGTAAAACACCTGAAGAAAGAGCTGCAGGGGCTGAGAAAAATGAAAAAAAATCTGAAGCGGCTGGCGGTCTAGAACCCATTTGTGGACCTGCTTTCTGAAGTGTTAAAATTCTGAAGTCGGGAGGTAAAATTGAATCCGTTATTAAGAACACGAGAAGGTTTTTTAAATACGACAGAACTGATAGCGGAAGGAAATCAAGTGGTCTCCTGGATGGAAATGTAGCACTGTTCTTTCTTTTGCTGTCGCCAGATGAAGAGTTCTGGTAGCCAGCACGCATTTCACATTGATTTGTGTAGAAAAACATTTGTTACCAAATTAAGCATTGTGTTTAAAATAAATAAATAAATAAATAAGTGAGGAAGTCCAAAATACCGTGTATGCAAATACGTCCATTGATTTTATTTGATATGTATAATTACTTCATAAATATATGAAATTCATTTCCTACAAAAAGTTCCTTCTGTTGTCGAGTTCCAGCTATGTAAAATATCTCTATTTTGTATATCTTTGTGTACAGTATTACACACTGCCATTAGAGAGAGGGGGGTGTGTGTGTGGGTGTTTGGGATATAGGATCATTATTCATAGTAAGTGAACCCATGATTTAGTTACCCAAAGTTATCCAGAAAGAGTGCTGGTAAAACCTTTATACCTCACTACACTCTCACACATCCTGTAGATGTCACAGATGCTACAAAAAAATAGTTTTAGGAATGTTTTAGAGCATTTTAGCTGAACTATTTTTTGTCTTTCCTGTAGAGCCAAGTGAGTTGGTTCCCATGAATCTAACTGTGTCAGGCTCAAGGGACCAATAGAATTGTCTAAAATTGACCTAAAATAGCTGCCCTATATTTTATTTTGTTACTGATTTTGATTCCTTTTTCTTTGGTCCTTTAAGGGCTAAAACTGAGTGCTGGGCCTCCACTGACAAGGTAGGAATTTTACCTTCCCAGTGATTATAAAGTTCCTGTTTCTAGCCCTCAGGCCCTTGAGATATTTTTAGATTTAGAGAAGCTGTGGTTGGCCCACGACGGAATCTTGGTGGAGGTAATTTTGGGGGGAGAAAGAGGAAACATTTATGTGGCAGGTTGATTTTTTTTTTCAGTAACCACTGATCAAAGCCACCTTGGGGTTTGGAACCTTAGAATAAGTGGAGATTGTGAGCAGAGTGCAGGAGAAATGGTCAAAGGTGCACCATAGGTTTATCACATGGCTCTGCAATTTATTATATGGATTTCCCCCCATATATATATTGTGTATATATTCTATATGTAATATATCTGTCTGTGCATGTGTGATTCTGGACTGTTATTCCACTTACCAGCCCTGATATTTCTCAGATATTCTTCATGTGTAGGTCTGTTTTTTTAAATGTAACAGCTTCATTTCCTTCCATAGAGGCTTAAGTGGACACTGGGTACTTACAGATCACACTTCTATCTGAAAATTCTTACCCTCCGGTTGTTTCGTTACAATATTAGAGAAAAATATTTTCCTCTCTTTCTTTCCATTTTGGTTACTGTGTACATTTGGCAGCACGTTTTGAATAGTCGGTGGCTCAATGTTTGTGGTGGGCGATTTGCAAACACTGAGAAGAATGGGAACATGTGGTTATAAAACCACAAAAATGGCCAGGGTGACTGAGAGCTTGTCTGCACGAAAACTTAGTTGTGAGCAAGTTGGAGTGCTAAATGCACTAAGCGCGTGCGCCGAGTATCCATGTGGACCCTGCTGCTGCGCACTAAACATTTCCTTTGATCTGTGTTCCCTTTGGTCCGCTTTGATCTATCTCACTTTGACATGGGAGGAGGGAGCTTTTAGCATATGGCAGACAGTGGGTGCGTGACGTGGGGTTGATTTACACCTCAGCTTGCCACGCGCTAAGGCTTCATGTAGACAAGTCCTCAGGTGTGTTTTAACTCATTGTTTTGCAGTTGACTAGATTTCAGGTTGATAGTACCCTTCCATTTTGTCAATTACTGTATAAGTAAAGCATTCATCTAAAACTACAGTATATCATACGTCCCTACATATCAGCCTTTTCAAATGAGCATTCTTCTCCCTTCTCTTGATCAGTCCTTCAGCACAACGGATAACATTAGGAACCCTGTTTTTTTGACTGCTTTTGTTCCCTATATTAATCACAATCCATTCAGGCAAATATAGTTAGGCAATTTCTGTCTTGATTACATGCCCCTTCTTAGCTGCAGCGTCCTGAAATAATTTGAAATCTTTGTGGATTCTAATGCTTACTTGGGAAAAAGTAGAGCCACACAAAGGCCTGGTCCACACTAGCCCCCCACTTCGGACTAAGGTATGCAAATTCAGCTACGTTAATAACGTAGCTGAATTCGAAGTACCTTAGTCCGAACTTACCGCGGGTCTAGACGCGGCAGGGAGGCTCCCCCGTCGATGCCGCATACTCCTCTCGCCGAGCTGGAGTACCGGCGTCGACGGCGAGCACTTCCGGGATCGATTTATCGCGTCTAGACCAGACGCGATAAATCGATCCCAGAACATCGATTGCCTGCCGCCGGACCCGGAGGTAAGTGTAGACGTACCCAAAGACATTTCAGCTGTGATCTGATTAAAATAATGTGTCGTCTCTGTTTTAGTAGGTAGCAACACAAACCAGAGAAGAATTCTCCCACAGAAAAATACATTCCCTGGCTGGAAAATTATTGGAAATGTGAAGCTAGCAAA
The DNA here is from genome assembly GCF_027887155.1 of Malaclemys terrapin pileata. Taxonomy (NCBI): domain Eukaryota; kingdom Metazoa; phylum Chordata; order Testudines; family Emydidae; genus Malaclemys; species Malaclemys terrapin. Next base: position 143,145,974 of record NC_071508.1, on the reverse strand, counting down.
CAGCTATTTTAAGGGGTCGGGAGGAAATTTCCCTGGATTATCTATTCCCCAATATACATGTTGTAGGTAGATAGAGATAGATAGTGTGTGTATCTAGAGCTGAAAAATATCACTGTCGTCAGACTGTGAAGGTAAAACTTTGGAAGCTAGAGAAGTTTCAAGATTCCGTTCAGTGAAACCATTTGGATTAGGACTGCTGGTACTTTTACCCAAAGCAATTGTTCTGAGAATGTTTCAAAGCCTACATGCTAAACGGCAATGCTCAGAGATGCTGGCAGAAGTTTAATTTTTATCGGCTCCTCTTAGGTGGCACCCTTAAGTTTATCAAACAAGTAAAGCTGATATAGTCTTCGTTAGTCTCAGTTGCACGAATCGGTTGCCAAGTAAACAGGATTTTGCATTCTCCTAATTACTTTCATATGTGTGTTTTACCTCTATTTGTTCTCTTGCAGAACTGGTCCTAATAATTAGCCAGACTCCTGCTGCCTAAATGTAAAAAAGGAGACTTCTGAGGGTTTCTCTTATAAATTCATTTCTGTTACAAGCATCTTTTATACATATTACTAAAGGGAGCGCACTAAGAAATGCAAATAATAGTTCTTTATTTTATTATGACAGTTAATTAATAGCAACCTGTTTTAATGAATAAAGTCACTCAGAGTCCTTCAGCACTTCCTAAGTAGAGGCCAGAATCTGTAGGGATTCTTTTCCCCCCAATTGTATAGCTCCTAGACTCCAAGCACTATATAGGCCTCTGTATAGAAATGCTCACTAATGAAGAGGGAGGGCTAGAAGCTTGTCTGCATTCAAAGATCACTGGTGAGTCATTCAGCAAGAAAAGGCCCCTTACTAGGAATAGTCACAGTTCCGTGGCATTGTACTAGCAAAAGGGTCTGATCAAAGGTCTCCTGTGGAGCTTGCATGGTTCCTTTTCAGACTACGACCATAATTAAAACCACTAATTCTCTTTTAAAATGCTGCAGGATGCCATGTAGGCATCTGTCTGGAGTGTCCTTTGTGATGTCATAAGCTGTTAAGGACCAGTGCTGAGGGCTTTTGAGTGAAATGCCAGTCATGAAGGTGCTTCAAGACAAGGGTGCCTCTAAAGGCTTGACAGGGCCTTGACTACACAATTCGAGCTGAATTTGCCCCTTGTCAGCTGCCAGTAAATAAATCTCAAAGGGGGAAAAGCTGAAGTTTCATTACCTGATCCGTGGGGCTTTGTTGGTTTTGGCATCACACAGGGGAAGCTCTTGCCCCTCCATTCTCTGGATTTGAAGATGTCCATTGGAGCCTGCAGAGTCTGGGTAGGGTTCAGAGCGGAACCTTTTGAAGAGTGTCAATAGTTGTAACAGTTCAGCTGTTAGGAAGACAAATAAATGGAGGAGCTCATTAATCCCCTTTTGGCTCTCGGTGCCTTTTGCCCTTTTATCACAGCCTTATTAGGCTCCTGCTCATCTTGAACCAGAAAAAATGAATTGAAGTTGTTGAGTCCTAATTGGCAAAGACTTTTAATCATGGGCCAAGAAATTTCACTGACTTGAAAGTAACTTCTCCACAGGGAGGAACAAAAAAATGCTTGGTTTACCTTAAAACAAAACAAAACCTGTTGGGGTTCAGTGCAGTGTAAAATGTTAAGCAAGCAATTGGTAAATGGGCACGTCCGTGCTTACACCGCATATGTTCACTGCTTATAAAATAATCGTGGCGTCAGAATCCGAACAATTCCTGAAATTGAGTTGGATTTTGCATGTCTGCATCACCATTAAATACCCGTGTATGCGATAGAAACACCTACCCTCTCAAAACAGCACACTTCCCTGGAAGCTATTCTCCACAGGCCAGGGAATGATGTTTTATAGCAGGGGTCGGCAACCTTTCAGCAGTGGTGTGCTGAGTCTTCATTTATTCACTCCAATTTAAGATTTCGCGTGGCAGTAATATATTTTAATGTTTTTAGAAGGTCTCTTTCTATAAGTCTATAATATATAACTAAACTGTTGTTGTATGTAAAGTAAATAAGGTTTTTAAAATGTTTAAGAAGCTTCATTTAAAATTAAAATGCAGAGCCCCCTGGATCGGTGGCCAGGACCCGGGCAGTGTGAGTGCCACTGAAAATCAGCTTGTGTGCCATAGGTTGCCTACCCCTGTTTTATAGGGTGGAAAAGTTGATATCAATCATTTGCAGTTATTTATACAGTACATGAAGTGTAATGATACTGCATAGTTTCCATCTGCTCTGTGATGATTTTGATCTTGGGATATTGCACCATATCTAACAACTGTGATATCTCATTAAACCAGTGGCTCTTCACTTTTCCAGATTACTGTACCCCTTTCAGGAGTCTGGTTTGTCTTGCATACCCCCTAGTTTTACCTCATTTAAAAACTACTTGCTTACAAAATAAAACATAAAAATACAAAAGTGTCACAGCACACTATTACTGAAAAACTGCTGACTTTCTCATTTTTACCATATAGTTATAAAATAAATCAATTGGAATACAAATATTGCATGAACATTTCATTGTATAGTATACAGAGCAATATAAACAAGTCACTGTCTATATGAAATTTTAGTTTTGCTGATTTCACTAGTGCTTTTTATGTAGCCTGTTGTGAAACTAGGCAAATATCTAGAGGAGTTGATGCACCCCCAGAAGATCTCTGCATTAGGGTGACCAGACAGCAAATGTGAAAAATCAGGATGGGAGTGGGGGGTAATAGGAGCCTATTAAGAAAAAGACCCAAAAATTGGGACTGTCCCTATAAAATCGGGACATCTGGTCACCCTACTCTGCGTATCCCTAGGGATACGCATGCCCCTGGTTGAGAACCACTGCACTAAACACATAAAAAGAGTTTGAATCAACCAATCCATAACTGTAGGCACTTAGGTGTTTTACTGTAAACCAAAATTTTGTTTAAACAGAGATTGTGTTAAATATAGAATTAATTTGTGTGTTTTCCTCCCTCCTCAAGTTAAACAAAAAATAACTGTTTCCATGTCTCAGAATGCTTTTATGCTTATACTAAAAATGTCATGGTCCAGCACAGCCTGAAAAACATCAGGCTCACGCATTATGACACAAAACCCTTTCTCTGATTTTCACTACTTAACTTGTGTGTTTTGGAAATTTACCAGACTAGGCTTCAGCCTTAAGGATGGTATTTACAAGCTTAGATCTGAACAAAAAAGTCCCGATGAGTTGCTGGCTTGCTTTAAGTCATCTGGTTAACTGCAGCACCCACTAAGAGAGGCCGGGGGAGGATTGTCCGTATTGCTCATCCTTGACACTTGTCACAAATGCAAAACAGCTCAACTCACAGCAAACAGCAAAACTCACAAATGAATGAGTCATGTTTCCAGGGAATTCTGGGAACATTTAAAGGACAAGATCTTGGCACATCATTACATGAGCAAACATGCAGCTAAAGCTTCTGCAGTGATCATGATATCAAATGAAGACATCATTGTCAGTACCCTCTAAAAGTCTGTTTAATTTGGATCTGCATGGCAAGTCTAATTCGAGCAGCAATCATAGAGCGATGTTCCTACCTGGAAGTAGTCCGAGGTGTATATAAGCTATGAGTTTTCCACAAGAAATGTGTCTTTGCAATTCTGTAGTAAGATTTTTTTATTTTTTAATTTCTAATCCCTTTCCAATAAACCAACGTACAATCTTCGGGCAAGATTTATTGATGTAAAAGACTTACTAAATGCTATTCTCAAAATAGTGACGATTTGCAAGTTCCAGACTCCACCCCGGTGAATGCAGATCTGGAAAGTTTACTGCTCTCAAAGCTTCATATTAATGGCAAGTCAGTGGCATTACAGACTTTTTAACATTAGTGTCCAATCCGGTTGGTGTCCTTAGATGTCATAAATAATTTAAAACAAAAATTTAATGTGAATTGCAAGACCTCATTTTCGGCAATCATGAACCATTTGGTTAAAGTTGAGTTACTAAGATTCAAAGAGAATGGAAAACAATACACAAATCCGAACAGCCTCACAGTATGGTCTCTCTTTCTAAAGCCTTTGAAGGCTCTTAAATATGCCACAAGATATTTAGGGGTGAATCGCGAGAATGCTGCAGATCAAATGTATGAACAACCTGCTAAACTTGGAGAACCTTGAAAACAAATAAATAAATAAAAGAGAGATAACCCCTCCTTCTCTCCCTCCCCCCCCCCCCCCCTGTAACCTTATTTGGTACATTTTGTATTTTTTGTATTACTATTTTTTTTAATTTGGACTTTGATTCAGGAGCTCATGCGGCACATCCCTTAATGTAAAAGCCCTTTACAATTGATGTCTGAGGAAAAGGTAGCCCCTTTATTGTTCATAGCTACTCCTGAAAGGATGTCTTAGTGTGTCTTGACTTTTTTGTTACATGCAAAAACTTGACCTTTCAGTAAAAACTTGTTTAAAAATGAGAGAGTCCAAAGATGAAGAGAAGGATCTGCCTCAGTTTACATCAGCTGAGGTTGTGGTTCAAATGTGTTCTATTGGTTTTTAATGCCAAAGAATCTTGTTTCCCTAATATAACACAGGGCTTATCTTGAAGTTTTGCTTGTTGTATTGCTGCCAAATTGTCTGATATATAGATATGAATATATTGATCATCAGTGAATCTGCGATTCATGACTCCTCTTCATCTAGTGTTTCACCCACATACGTTTTTGCATGGGGAGGAATAAGATGGTTGGTGGCATTGAGGAACATAAAGGTCATCCCAGATATTATGGTGTAGGCTTGTGATGTCATTGCATTTTAAAATGCAGGAGAAATAAGTTAATTCATAAAACATTTTTATATGGAATTATTTCTTGCCAGCATGCAGAAAAACACTTTGCAGACAGATTTAAAGATGCGGTTCAGAAGCAGGGAAAATGTATTTTAAAAGCCATACATTCATAAACTGATTCTTGGAAACTGATCAGTTGCATTACTATGATTAGTCAATTCCACACTTAAACTCTTTTGAAGAATTCCGTTTGGTTTTGGTAGGAAAAGCCCATTTTTACAGTTGAGACAGTTTGAAACACCAGTAATTCTGGTTTTAAATAAAGAGATTGTTTCATGCATGCATCTCTCCCTTTTGTGAGAGACTTTAGAATGCAGACTCTAAGAGTAGAACAGCACATTACAGTGGTATGTTGGGATGATCTGACTTGTTCGGGGTTTTGTTTTTTCCTAAGATTTGCTTTGAAACTTTTCATTATGCATTTACATGTTCTTTTCTTCAGTTGTCATATTACTTCTCTCTCTGCGTATTTCCCATTTAGACTTCCTATTATGTAAAAATCAACTGGTTAAAGTTTAACCTCAGTTGTTGTTCTGTTTTTCTGCCAGGAAAACTACAGTACAAAACCCACTGTGCCGATCTGACAAATTTGTATAGTAAATCTGAGTCTGTGACCATGTGTGGCTTTAGAATATTTTCCTTAAAAAACACTAAAGTCGTATCCAATGTCTAGCAAGATTACTACATCAGGGCAGGTAATAGCCATAGTAAAGTAGAACTTAATTAAAATTCTTTTTTACTCCACTCATAATATGCTGTCTATGCATTAAAAGGTACTATGACTTTACCAAACTCCTAGCATTACTGGTATAGATATTCACCTATCTGTTGTACTAGAATAGAAAACAAACTGCTTAGTACTACTCATATTTACTATCTAAATACTGTGTATTGTGTACATGGTTCTTTTGTCCCCCACTGTTATGCCTGATGTTGTCACCATAGTAATGAACCTTTCTTTTGTAAGATTCTGATAATCTAACCTTGTTTGGTCCTCTGGTTCCTGTCCTCTACAACATGCAAGGGAGTGAGCTACTATAATGCTCCAATCCTGGAAATGCTGATGCTCACAATTAACCTTACTCAAATGAGTAAGTTCTATTGACTTCGGGGAACTACTCACATGAGTAAAGTTAAACACTTGCATAAGTGCTTCCACATCAGGGCATTTGTCTTTGATAATGTATATAAAGGAAACATACTATTTAGAAACACCAGAACTCTGGGGATCTTACTGTATCCTTGAGGTTTTAATTTTTTTAAAATTACAGTTACATTGTTTAGTTCATTTTAATTCTTCCTGCAGCCGCGGGTTATTGAGAGAGACTGCGTTTGGGAAGAGTGGGTGACCCTTAAATACCATAATTCTTTCCAAAGATGGTTTGGGATTTTGCGGTTTCATTAGCATTTGCGGATAGAAATATATTTAAATTGGCATTATGCTAAGTGATTATTCTTACAGGATGTGAAATTAAATAAATTTTTGCACAGCATGAAATTATTCCTGCCACATACTGAGGTTGGTGGCAGATCTTTTGCTTTGGACAGTGAACAAGGCCGGATGGCAAAGAAACAAAACAGGGCGGGGGGAAAAAACTACCAAAGGTAAGTCCTTGTAGCAAAAATATTTTTGGCTGGATCAAATATTAAACCTGCTACTACAGATTTCACGCTTTGCATTCTGAAAGCAGATGCAGAGTGATGATGCCAAAAATTAATGGGAAATAATATGACTTGCCTTGTGTACTTTATCCAGCAGAGGGCACAACAGATAAGTACAGTATTGTGTGCATTTCTGACTTAGTGGAGTCAGATAAGACTTGTTTGTAATTGCTTCTGTAAAAATATGTAGCTGCATGCTTGTGTGCTTATTTACATTTTGGAATGTGATTCAGAATGTAGGGTTCAGATTTATAACTTTGTTTTGATCTATCAATGCATAGGAGACTTTCATTTGTTGCAAGCTTTATGTTTAGAAATCCACCATGTTAAATTGCTGGATTTAATTGTTAAAGTACAGTGAATTATTGCAATTTTTTTTTGTTATTTTTTAAATATAAATTCAAACTTTCCAAGCCTTAGTAGGAAAAATCTCCCAGGGTCTTTTTTTTTTTTTTTTTTTTTTTTTAAATATGAAAAGGTTAGGAGATGGGAAGAATGCAGATGGGGAGTATGTTCACATTTTATTCAGGAAAAGTATGCTGTATATATATTATATATATATATATATAAGTGTGTGTGTATGTAGAAAAGTATATGTATAAAATAACAAAATGCTCAATAAATATTGGAAAAAAGTAAATCTTTGCAGTTCCAAAATCAAATACTATGCTATAAAGAATGACTAATCTATTATATTTGAATTGGAAAAGAAATGAGAAAATGCTCTAAGGAAAAAAAATTTTAAGGGTTTAAAAAACACAAGTTTGTAATAGTATTGAATGAAAACCGCAATAAACATGGAAAGAAAATGTTTAAATATTTGTCATTTTTAAATATAGTTCTTTATTATATTCGGTAAACAGTATTAACCGAAGAGAAACGTAATCTTCTGAATAACTAAACTCTTCAACTGGTAGTTTTCACTAAGTAAATTATATAGTGCAGCATATGGTAAATATGTACTCCATAGTAAAATGTAATTTAGAGATCCTAGTTCTTAAAAACATTAACAATGATTTCCAGTGCCCCCTAACTATCTCACAAATGTAGAAGTGATCAGAAGGGGGAAAAGATATGAAAACAATGACATCCTCTAGCAAGCCAAATTAACACAAAGTTCCTTTAGCAAAATCCCCGCAAGCTTTGCAGTTACAAAAGGTAGAGTTCACCTTTGCGATTTTCTCAAAAAGACTCTGAAAAATACATACTCCCTACCAGTTCCTCTAGATGTAAAACAAGAGAATCTTTGGAGCAAATGAACATTCCATGTAATCAAGCTTAGCACTTAACTTGCATAGCAAAAATCTGTTTTCATGTTTTAGTCTCTCTTTTGTTTTCGATTTATTGTTTAAATCAATGCTTTCCAGTTATGGGGGTGTTTTGGGCAGGGGGGAGGGGTTGTAATTTTCCAATGTGTCTGAGGTAAATAAGACTTTTAAAGTATCTCTGCAGAGTGGTTTAAAAGCTGGAGAATCTGAGAGATTGTAAATCTGTGTTTTAAAAATAAAAAAAAAAATCAAATGAGAGCAGGTTAGAGCTGCTAATACTGAGCTGATTAAGAGTAGTGGTTATATAAAGAGCAGTCAGAGTCCATATTGTAAGTAAGTATTATTGCATCCATGAGAAATACAGCTCTAAAGCTTTTAAGGGTTGGCGTGGCTTATTGGGTTTTTTTTTTTTTTAGTGAATTAAGTGCTGATGAAAGGTGCTGGATTGCCAGCTTGGAGCACTCAGTTCCTCTGTTTAGCCCCAGAACCTGCCCATGCACCAGAACAATGCTTTCACATGTGTCTGAGCTGGGTCCGTATGGGTGCAGTTCTAGCCAGCAGGGTACTGGATTCAGCCTAAGGCAGGTGGGGAAAAGAGGGATTGGGTGTTCGCACCTGACCACAGACAAACTTTGAAATAGGAGTCATGTGGCTACGCGGGTCCTGAGATAAAATGAACGTAGGAGCCATGATACTAGCAAGTAGGAATCATGACTCTGCCGCTTTCATGCTTGGAGTTGGAAACCCTTGGTGCTGGGTGACGCACGGGTCCATGCAGAAGGTGACTGCTGTGTGTTGATGAGTCTCATGATCGCTGTAGGATAGACGTAAGTTGTTTCTGTCTCATGTAGGTGGGCACGTGGTAAGGCTCAGCATTGATATGTGTGAAGCTGGATATGCAGCCTGCTGGGACAACACAGTCCTCTTCTGTCCGCAAACAGGTATCCACTGGGTCCTAGAAACCCCTTCTCCTCTTGTAGTGCTTGTAGGTCACTGTGATACACAGATGGCCCAGGACGCTAAAACGAACGAAAAGGAGGCCGCAGCACTTGTGGCAGTGGCTAGCTCTGACTCTGATTGACTACAACATTCTGGCTGCATGATCTGGATGCCATGGAAATTAAGGATATTCTTGTCCTCCCCTATAGTGTCTGTGAGCAGCAGGGCCGTGGTGGGCCTGCAGGGCCTTGCTAGTGTCTCCACCTGGAAAAAGAACCGAGTGGATCTTGCTTTGAAGAGCCCTTGGCCTACGTCACAAATAGAATCTCTCTTGCGGTTTGTCTGACATACTAGATGGAGTGTCAGAGAAAGAAGAGGAGCCACCAGGCTCCTTTGCTTTGGCTGAGTTTCATTCAACGCGTCAGGAGTTCCCAGAGGCCATAAGCTTTTCCCTCAGCTGCCTGCAAGATGTCTTCCTCCCCTTTCTGGGGAATGCTTGAGGCCGTTATAAGTAGGCATTGTTCACGCTTCCCTTCATAAGAGCAAACTGTTTACCCTCCTAAAGCAAGTGGTGGTGAGACTCTTGTTTAGGAAAACTTCTCTTGTTAACCTTGCCGATTTCCCCATGTCTCAGCTCTCCCTTGTTTGTAGCAGATTGGTGGGGAAGGTCTATCATTAGGCCTTGGCTCATTGTGGAGAATGCACTTATTTCTTGGGCTGCCAGTCTTCTCCTGATGATGAACAGAGTCCGTATTATTAGGTCTTTCTGTGACATGTCATATTTGATTATGAAGCACTCACTCTTTACTCATCCACAGGACCTGGCAGGGATGAATGGGCTGGGTTTACAATGGTGCCATTTATTCTTTTTGGGGAGGACTGAAAGAGCTGCATTGGGTAATTTCTCCCAACCCCCGTAAGATTCTCACATGCAGTTTAATGTGTATGTGAAGCCTCAGTAGGAGACTGAAAGTTGCTTTGGGTTTTAGTTGCAAAGTATACTCAGATACCATGGTGATGAGTGTGGTGTCTATACCTAGATATGCTGATGATTCTCACCTCCGCCTGGATTCTAAGGTCACCTTGCCAGGCATGGAGGAAAAGTTATGGTTCTGAATGAAAACCAGATGGCATACATTCTGTAAGAGCAAGATGGGCAAGGAAACACTTCTGAATCGCTTGGGTCCTGGCTGTCTGAAGTTACTTCTGTTACTGCACCTTGTGATCCCACCAGAAAGCTCTTTCTGCCCCCTCCCAGTTTGGAGCCCTGAGTGAAGGAGGACACCGTGTTCGTGGAGGACGTCCCTGGAGTTATCTGCCTTTTGTGCTTTCTCACGGTTCAAGTGTGGAGGCGTTTAGGATGCAGGTCACGTGTGTGTGTGTGGGGGGGGTTTCCTTCAAATGTAGGCTTGTTTTGAAGTCCTATCCATATGCTTTTGTTCACTCTGGCTTTTCCTTAATTTGGTCATGTCGCCAAAGGGTATTTAGCCCATCAAAGCTGAATAGAGAGTAGAGGGGTAGAAGCTGGGAGTGGGTTTGCTCTGAATGCACTGTTCTTGATGGTCGTTAGCTATATTGTCCTAATGCATCCAGAGATCACAGTGATGAGCCCAGTATTAACAAACAGCTGGTACAACCCGGGCAATCGTTGTACACCACCCTGCCACGCAACCTGCTGCTTCGGACGTGGCCCTATCTAGGGCTGAGAGGTCTTTATGCCTGCCCAGTCATTGGCCTCTCTGAGTGTGCTGACAGGGATGGGGTGGTGGGGCAAGGTTGTGATGATGTTCCCCATCCAATATGAAATGGACTGTGAACTCAAACTCATTACACGCAGGTCACCATGAGCTGGCAACAGCTTTTGGTCACTACTAAACAAGGCTGGATTGAACCTATAAGGCAGAGGTGAAAGCTACATATCCAGTATCAATCCCTTCCTGTGAGCAGCGCTGTGTTTACAGTGGGGCAGCAGCGGTGCTGTGTCTCCCAGCGTATGGCCCCTCAGCGACCCTGATGCCCGGCCATGGGGTCCTGGGGACCATCTCGACCCTGTAGCTTTGTGCCGAGGGGATGGGGGTGTTTATCTGTGGTGCCCGGGGGTGGGGGCACAATGATAGGGGGCTGGGTGGGGCTGACTGCCATGCCCCCTGCCAGTGGGAATGCCCAGAAACTCCCCCCCACACTCTGGGGAGCGGAGGGGGTAGAGGGGAGAAGGGGCAGTTGTGGGGTGAGTCTGGATGCGATGGGGGAGCTGGCTGTGACTCCATGGCGGGATAGAAGAAGGGGGGTGTGAAGGTGGGGGTTGGGTGTGGAGGGCAGAGGGAGGGAAAAGTCCAGGGTTGAAGATGGGGGTTGGTTCTGGGGGGGAGGGGGTGTCAGTAGGAGGGTGGGAAGTGACAGCCCTGGGGTGAAAGTGGGGGGTGGGCAGTAGCAGGGAGGTTGAGGAGAGTCCTTGTGTGAAGGTGGCAGTTAATTGTGTAGGGGGAATAGTAAGGGGGATGGGGAGGGGAGAGCCCAGGTGTGAAGGTTGAGGTAGGGGCTTGAGAATGGATTGTGTTAGCCTTGGTGGTAAAGTGTGTTTGTGTGTGTGTGTTTTCAGTGGCCCTTTCTCCCTGCCAAAGATGGGCACCAGCAATTTTCCTCCCCACACTCCACCCCCGTAATTTTACTGATTCACTTGAAGTCATGAGGGACAGTGAGGCAAAGGGCGAAATAGGCTAAAGAAACTAACGGTTTTAAAAATTTTTGTAAATATTATCGTACCAAACTAGAAAATCCAGCTTTCAAAAAATGTATTTACAAAACAACTTTGGGTGGAGGAAATGGTGGTGGGGAGATGCAGGTGCAACTCCACTGACTGCTACCTCTGGGCTTAATATGGCCCATAAATGTGCTAATTAAGTATTTGTGTTCAGGTCCCCAAGCAGGTCCTGAGTGTTTACACAAAAAAGACAAAAATAAGAAACAACCCCCTCCCACACAAGTAAACCAAATTCAAGAGTATTCTGGGTGTATTGATGCTAGCCCAGTTTGTTCTCTAAGGGATGAGTGGAGGTCTCAATCAAGTGTGGTTTCAAATATCTTATTTTGTTTCTGAATAAATGTTTTCATCCCCATCCCAGAAGTTCCGGGTTTACTATGGTGCCAATGGTGCCGTCACGCCAGGCCCACACTCAGAAGAGGCCCATAACAACTACATGGAGGCCCACAAATATGTTTGGTGCCGGGCCCACAAAAGGTTAATCTGGCCCTGCCTGTGAGCTTGTGTTTGGCTCCCAGTTTCTCCTTAACATGGACTGAGAGTGTCGATTCTGTTGACAGAGCTGCCCCCACGGAAGGACCTCTGAGGCACTGGTGTTCCCAACATCCTCCAGAGGTTAATTCAAGATCTGCATGTTGATTCAGGAGGATGAGTGTGATGAGGGACCCATAGGTCTGGCAGGTTTTACAGAAGATCTGGGGTGAAGCAGGGCTGTTCTGCTGCACAATAGATTGGCTCCTTGAGCATGTCTCCGAAAATGCTAGTATAACTGTCGGTTCAACTTCTTTTACCAACGTAGATTATGCAGATAATGTCATCCTGTTTGGCCAGGACACAAACAACCTTAAAGATGCACCAGAGAGTTTCCAGCATGTGGTGGCTACCCTTGGACTAAGGATGTCTTGGGCAAAAACGAATATCCAGAGAATCAGTGCAAAAATTGCGATACAAGACATCTGGGCTACCAGACAAATCGTGTAAGTTGTGCAAGATTTCATTTATCTAGGCAGTAAATTGCCATTAAATGGGCACATCAAGCCAGACATCCTAAGGAGAATCGCTCTAGCAGCCTCAGCCATGTAGGACCTGAATAGGGTCTGGAGACAAAAGAAGATGAAATTGTGTATGAAATCACGAATTTATGAAACCTGTGTATTTCCAGTCTTATACGGATCTGAAACTAGGGTGTTGCTTAAACAAGACATCAGGAGGCTGGAGGCACTTCATATGCATTGCCGGTGACATCTGCTGGGCGTAAAGTGGTTTGATTTGATCAGTAATAGGGATGTATTATTAAGAACTGGCCTCAAGAGGATTGAAGTCACCCTGGGTCACCACCGGCTGGCACTTTTTGGTCATACAGCCCATCTCGGAGGCAAAGTCTCTGTACATTGAGCCCTGGAGATCAGGCGTGAGGTCAGGAGGGGACATTGCCCAGTTATGGACTGGCAATGGTCACATGGCCATCCGTAATTAGCCTGGGTGCACCAGATCAGTAATAACCCTGTGGAGCTTTTAGACGCCTGGAATAAAGATATACAATGTGGCCATAGATATTCGGTGCTGTCTAAGCGTGGTGTTGGTGTTGTGGCTAAAGAAATTAGAAAATGTAAAAATCTGACCTTTGCCCCCTTACTAGCCCCTACACCGCTGCAAGCAGGTAAATTATATTCCAGATGAAAATATCCTACCTCAGGGAATGGCGTTGGGTGCTAACGACAAATGTCCTTGTCTGTAGCTATTAGGCACCTCTGCTATTCCCACCAAGTGACCCAAGCCCCTCCCAATTATTTCTGGAAAGCCACCCATCTGACCTCCTCATCTACTCCTCCTGACTTGAACCTGGGCTGGATGATGGAGATCCTTCCACAAACTCCGGACATGCCCCTCTCATGACCTCAAAACTCTCCAGTTCCCGGTGTCATGCACTTGGAGGGTTAATGATTATGGCTCTGTTCTGATCATTTCCAGGCTGTGATGAGTATCCGTTGGCTTCTTCTGGAAATGCTCTTCAGCATTTTGCTTTCATCACATGGAAAATGGGGCTGAGCAAACAGCCCTTCAGTCAGAGGTGAGAAGCAAATCAAGCCTTCTATGTCCAAATTGCACTGCAAGGGGGAGACCCACTCCACCGCCAGGCCTTTTTTCTTCCCAGCAACCCACCATAGGGAAACTTCTCCTTCCTAGCCCTCCAATGGGAACAATGTGACAAAACCTTCTGCATCTGGAATTCAAGTTCTTAGACAATTACCAAATAATCTGTGGTTTTTAATTGTCTTGTGTGTACAGTGTGCAAAATGCCAATCTCTTAACCATACTTTTCTTTAGGATGTGGATTAGAATGTCATAGACATAAATATCTCTGGACTTGTGCTAACAGTATGTTTCACTTAATTTCACTGGTAGAAGACAATATACAGCATCATCTGGTGCATTGCCTATTCCCCAGTCATGATAGTTGCATGGAAGAAAAGGTTTAAGCCAGGGCAGCAGGGTTAGAATCACAAAGCTACAGAGGATCTATTTAGCCCGCACACCTTGATTATGTTGTAAAGTTCATGGTTTTTATCAGGAGAATAAGTGCAGCTGCCTCATTTCTATGAGTCAGATTCTCCACTGTCTTACATCCAGCATTTGTACTCACTTTGGGTGTAATGGCTACACAATGGGGAGAATGAGGCCCAGTACATTACACCTTTGTATAGTCATTGCCATTGTTTGATTGTCACAGTTATTCATTATTTCTGTTTCAGTAGCCCCCAGAGACTCTGGCCCTGTAGTGCTAGGCGCTGTACAAATATGTCTGACATACCTTGGAGGAGTGTCTTGTAACCCCTATATTCCTCATCTGTATATAACTGTGATATTTCATATAAAGCAGGCCATGTTGAGGTATCAGGGAAAAGGTTATGATCGGCTGAAAGTCACTGTTGTATCTAAATATATATATCTTTAATGCATATGAAGTTATGAGATTGTGTTGTATGGTCGTCACTAAAACATGCTGTAAATTGGGGAATCAGCCAGATATTAGCTCCCCAGAGACAACAGCAAGGAAAGTAACCAACGCCGAGTGGGATGTCAAACAACTCATCAACAACCATTGTCCAGCAAGGGAACTACGATGCAATGACTCACCTGCATGAGGCCACACCTCAACCTTGCCTGGACTTGTGTCAGCAATGCCCACCAGACATGCCTGGACCTGTGTTCTCCAAGCACATGGGACTAAGGATATAAAACAGAACACAGGGGGTCCATGCTTGGCCTTTCTCCTTCCCCCACCTATGCTGCAAGCTACAAGTACACTCTGAAGACTCCAACAGAGGGGACTGGCCCAGGTTTCAAGGGTGGAACCTGTGTACTATGAACTGCAATATCCAGTGGGGTAAGAAAAACTGCTTAGTCTAGATGTTGCCCAGCAGAATAGGGCTGAGAATTTAGACTGCGTGCTTATGTTTTATTTTCTTTTGGTAACGAACTCTGGCTTTTTGCCTATCACTTATAATCACTTAAAATCTATCTTTTGTAGTCAATAAATTTGTTTTACTGCTTATCTTTCCCAGTGAGTTTGCCTGAAGTGTGTGGTAAATCTGCTCAGGTTTGCAAAGGCTGGTGTATATCCACTTTCCATGATGGAGTGGTGAACCAATTAATAAATTTTCACTGCTCGTCTTGAGCAGTGCACACTGGTATTTTCCTGAGGTACAGTGCTGGGAGCTGGGGGAATTTGGCTGGTGCCTTTCTCTGTGTGACTCACAAGTGGCTCTGGGAGCATTCGTGCAATCTAGCTGGGTGTGGGGCTTCACATGCTGTTGTGCTGAGCGATAACAGGGCCTGGAGGGGTTTGCTGCTTGTCACTAGCAAAGCATTGTGAGAGACTGCCCAAGCTGGAGAGAGTTAAGGGGGCACAGTGGTCCCACGGTCCCAGGCTGTACCCTGGGGATCCCATGACAATATGTACCAAAGAGATGGTCCCTGTCCCAAAGAGTTTACAGCCTATGTATAAGATGAGAGGCAACAGGTGGGTACAGAAAGACAGACAAGGGAGAGCAAAGGGCAACAATTAGATGAAAGTGATCAGCGTGAGTGGTCACAACAAACCAGCTGCATAGCCATTGCTGAATTTGTTTGTAGGTATCAAGGCAGGAGAGCCAGGAGGACAATGTGGTGGATTTATATAGGAAGGTCCTTCCATGCATAAGGGGCACATGGGAAAAAACCACAACAGTTGTAGGAAAATTTGGCAAATGAACAATCCAGGTCTGCATTGTTGTCAGAGGGGTGATGGGAGTCCATGTCTCAGCATTGTATAAGAGATGATGGATAGGGTGAGGATGCGTCCTGAAGGGCCTTGAGGATGAAGACAAGTAGTCTGTGGTTGCTGGGGAGGAGAAACACAATCCTTGTGGGGCATCCCCCATCAGTCCCTCTGATCGCACTGTTTTGCTGAGATAGGGATGCCCACTTTGGGAGAGAGCCCTGCAAAACATTGGGGATGTGTGTTGGGTAAATGGCAAAACAGCAGGGCTCAAAACATTGGTGGGGAATGTTCATACAAGAGTTTGTCCCACCAAGACTACAAAGGGTGAAATCCAAGTCCTAGCAACAGCTTCCATTGTCTTCAGTGGAGTCAAGATCTCAAACCGAGAATGAGCTGGGTCAAAAAGGGGGCAACATTTACCCTCTTCCTCCCCCCTCCCCAAAAAAAATTTGTTTTGCTTTTCATTGAAATTTTGGAAAATATTGAATAGCTCTAGCCAGGAGCAAATTTTATGTGCAGCCTTCATTCATCAGGGGCTTTCGGGAACTCACAGGTCACCATTTGCACTAAAATTTGCAACAAGTACCATTTTATAGCTAGATAGAAGAGCCGAAGCTGAGTCAGCCTGCACAGACGAAGCAAAAAAGCTCGGTGTAGCACAGCAGGAGTAGTGACTGCACGGGCAGATTGGTCCATCCTCACCTTGTACAAACGTCTGTCTGCATGGTGCGCAGATACCCATGCCCCAGCATTGACCACAGATGAAATCCACCCTGTGCAGCAAGCCAACATGAGACTTATGCACAATTTACAACTCAGTTCGGGCTTAGTGAGACTTGAGTGCTGCATTGTATTTGTGCTGGCCCATGGCAAAGGGGTGAATTTCACCCACAGCTTGTACCACAACATAGGCAGTGAAAGAGGAGGTGGTGGAGGCCAGGGGGTAGGCTGGTTGTCTTCGATGTGAGCACATTGTGTTGCAATTCTTCTGGTTTAAAATGTGGTGCAAGGTGCCCAAGGTCAAAGTCTGCTCATGCTACCTGGTGAACTATGTTTCCATGACGTAGGCCTATAAGCTGGGACCCAGTGCCGAAAGGATCCATGCAGGGACCCTCATTATAGCGTCACTGAGATGGGGAAATCCCTGTCTTCTCTCTAGCAGCCAACCAAATATTAAGGGCCAGCTCCATCTCCCACAAAGACCAGGGTCAAATCGCCTTCTGGATTTCAAACGGGAGCAGGATCAGACCCATGATCCCCCCTGCATGTGACGGCTTCCTTCTGAATGCTGGCATCTGGCAGAGATGGTACTGAACAGTGATGCCAACATTGAGTAGGCAACCAGTCCTGTTGTTTTGTGAACTACCAACCAGTTTGTGAGCTGGCAGCACGCACTTTTTGTACCAGCTCCAAAGATGCGCCGACACCTGGCTCTGTGGATGCATTTAGGACCAAACCAGCAGCATACGCCAGAGACAGGGAGTGCAGATCAGTTTGAATTTGACACGAATGAGGCTCTGCAGGACGGCATGGACTGTCGCTTGAAAGGCAAAGGACTAGGAAAGACGAGAAAGCTGGAGACAGTGCTGGGCATTGTTCTACTGCTCCCGTGTTTAAATCACTGATATCTAATCTTGTTCCTGATTTTGGTCCTCATCTCGTCTGTCTTTTGTAAGCTGCTTCCCGTGACCTTTCCTCTGTCGAGGGGGGCGCATGTTACTCCAGCCAGCCCTTCATGCCAGCTGGCAGAGGGTGCTCTTGCCTAGGATATCTGGCTCCCTCCCCCAAGACAGACTGAATTGTGTTACTACTGTCTGCTTCCACCTGCGTGGGCCCAGGGATCCCCATGTATTACTTCAAAATGCTGCTGCTATTCCACAAGGCTGGCCTGGTGCTAATACGAAAGATCATAGAATCCACTTCATAAATCTTCCTGCTACGTTGGGCACTTCACATTTCACCTACTTTATTCAAAAAGGAAATATGTCTGTATGTGCGTGTGTTTGTGTGTGAGAGAGAGAGAGAGAGAGAGAGAGAGATGCTCTGAATAATTCCAGATTTAATTGGAAATTTAGTAAATCTGCTAAAATATTTAGTGGTTTCAATTTTTCCTCTTCTGTAAGAAACAAAGGATCCTGGTTTATCATGTGTCTTTCAACAACTTTAATTTCATTTGTAGATTACGGATGGAAGTAGCATTTCCACTCGATTGCATACTGGGCATTAAGAAGACAAAAACGTTCATTGTTTGAAGCACTCAGAATTTTTTTTTTTCCAGACATTAAGCTGTAGGTGGCATTCTTTATACCTGACATCAGAGCACTTTTGTCAGGCGTTTAGTTGACAGGATTTACTGCAAACCCATCTTAGGTGTGTGAAGCAGTGAAAACAACAAAATGTTTCTGTCAGGTGGCAGGATTTGGTGAAGAGGGAGCCGAGCTGATCAGCTCCGATAGGGTAACTGCTGCTTTTCAACCCGCGTAATTAAAGATTTGTAGAGTACTTTGAAGGGAATTAATTAGCAGAGAATGGTGGTTTTGTTTACAGTTTTTCTCATCAACATAATCAGAAGCTAGCCTTGCTAGAGGTAGCAAACTGGACTGCGATTCCCCCAAGCCTATGAATGCTTCACACTTTTATGGTCTCTGCAGGCTTATTACATTGGTTTCTTCGCTTTTATTTCCATTGGTGTTGCTATTGTGTTAGCCAGAAGCATGGTCTAGTGATTATAGCATTGGATTGGGACTCAGGTCTTGTCTACACTGGAAAGTTGTATCAGTTTAGCTATACTGTTATAGCATCACTCCAGTGTGTGTGGACTAAGGCTATATTTGCCCTAGGAGTGCTTTACCAGTGTAGGAATATCAGTGTACCAGCCCAACAAAGCACTTTGAATGTGGGAGTAGCTATGCTGGCAAAGCTGGGGTTTGTACCAGTGTAATACAGCCACCTGCCCACCCCCAGCTCCCGAGCAAAATAAGCTACACTGGTAAAAGCACAGTTTTGCCGGTGGTACTGCGTCTACACCAAGGGCTTCTGCAGTGATGGATCACACCTCTTCCCACTCCTGGCTGAGGCCATGTCTACATTACCACTTATGTCAGCAAAACTTATGTCCCTCAGGGGTGTAAAAAAAACACACCCACCCCTGAGCAACATAAGTTTTGCCAGCCTAAGTGATAGCATACACAGTGCTATGTTGGTGGGAGCACTTCTCTCGTCGCCATGGCTACCACCGCTCGTTGGGGGTGGTTTAATTATGCTGACAGGAGCGCTCGTTCCCGTTGGCATAGAGCGGCTACACAAGAGATCTGACAGCTGCAGCTGTCTCTAGTGTAGACATAGCCTGAGAAAGCTGTTCCAGCAGAAGCCCCTAGTGTAGACACATACTGGCAAAACCGTGCTTTTATGGTATAGCTTGTTTTGCTTGTCTCTATCTGTATAAAGGTGCTTTTGGTGGTCCCTCGCTCTCAAGTGGGGAGGGAGGCCACTCTGCCTCACTGCGTCAGGCAGCAGCACTCGGGCTTGGGTCCTGCTGGTGGAGCCCAGCAGAAAGCAGTCTATAGCTCGTAGCCTCCTAGCAGGGGCAAACAACCATTCAGAGTCTTGAACTCTAGCCCCTTCGGGCAGGGCAGAGCAGGGAGCACTCGTTAGCCCACAGCCTCCTGGCTGGGGCAGGCAGCAATTAACTGTCTGCAAGAGAAGCTCTGGGTGGGGCCAAGCAGGGAGCAGTCTTTAGTCTAAGCCTCCTGGCTAAAGTAGAGTCTGGAGCCCACAGCCTATTGGCTGGAGTGAACCACAAGCAATGCACAGGCTTTCTGGTCTAGGGATGAATAGGCCATCACACCCGGGGTGTGGTTGGCGGCAGGGGGACCCAGGCCCACTCTACTCCACCAAGTCCCAGCCCCAGTGTCCTAACAGTGGCAAATGGTTCGGCCACTGGGTCAATGGGGATCCTCTGAAACACGCTGACCTCTGCTCCGGCAGCAAAACTGGACTACAGTCTGGCTTCCCTGGGCTACTTTCTACCGCAGTCTGGGCAAGGGGGTCCGTAGTCCAAGAGTCCTGTGCCTCTTTGGGGTACACTGTGGATGGCAGTCCCAGAAACTCCTCTCCAGGATGGGTCGCCTCCAAGGGCAGAGCTCTACGCAGTGCAGGTTCAGCTCCAGAGTTCTGCAGTGGGCTGGAGATGTTTGTTTCCTTCCCTGGCTCCCACTCAGCTGAGCTGCCGGGTCCTCCCTTTATACTTCCTGCCCTGCCCCGGTACTTCTGGCAAGGACGGTGGGGTGGGTTTGGCTCCACCTACCAGGCAGAGTGTAGTGGTCCCTCGCTCTTAAATCCAGAGGGAGGCCACTCCACCTCACTGCACTGCTTTATACTAGTACAGCTATACATACAGGGCTTTCTGAGACAGATAGCTGTCGAGGTAAAGGAAGTTCTCAACATTCTCCAGGGTCTCTTTATTGATCTGTATTATGGAAGCAGGATTCTGGTGATTTAGAGCCTGTTGGTGGAGTACTTTATTTTTCTTGGTGTTGAGTATGAGGCCGAGTTGGTTGTAGGCCTCAGAGGAAGTTGGGCTGGTCATGTTCTTTGAATGCCAGAAAATTGACTCCCAAAGCAGGTCATGTTCTCCCAAAGGAGCCATAGCCAATGGATGAGGGGCGGGCAAAAAAGGCACTTCAAAGACACCCTCAAAGCCAACCTGAAGAAGTGCAATATTGTCATAAACTGATGGGAAACTCAAGCCCTTGACCAACCGAAATGAAAAGGGACCTTGTGGCAAGGATCCCAGTATCTTGAGATCCAACAGGAAACAGAGAAACGGGAAAGGAGGAAAGAACATGCTGCAGCCCAACTCAACAATCCAGATTCACACTTTCCATTGGGAAACGTTTGTCTCAATTGTGACAAGTTTTGTGGATCCTGGATTGGTCTGATTAGCCACCTGTGGATCCACCAGCGATAACTGGCTGTCATTTTATGGAAGACAATAGTCCTCAAACTCTGAGGGATCACCAACACATACATATAGGAAGGAGAGTAACTATAAGATACCTTTATACCAGTGTAACTGCAGCCACATTAGAGATTTTTACCAGTATAACTTTGACAGTTTAAAAAAAAAAATCATACCTCTAGCTGAACTAGTTGTACCAGTAAGCAGGTCTTTGCTAGTGCAACTATTGGAATGCAAGGGCTTGTCTACATGGCACATCCAGGAAAATTAATCTGAATTAACTAAAGGAGTGAATTTGAAGTGGATTGGTTAAACTGCATAAAACCTTTGTGTGAACACTCTCATTCAGAATTAAAGTGGCCTTACTTCAGTTTGTCTTAATTCACTTCCAAGTGAATTAAACTAAGAGCTTGTCTACACTTACATTTTATAGCACTCTAACTTACTGGCTCAGGGGGGTGAAAAATCACCCCCCTGAGT
The DNA here is from genome assembly GCF_027887155.1 of Malaclemys terrapin pileata. Taxonomy (NCBI): domain Eukaryota; kingdom Metazoa; phylum Chordata; order Testudines; family Emydidae; genus Malaclemys; species Malaclemys terrapin. Next base: position 143,124,829 of record NC_071508.1, on the reverse strand, counting down.
GCAGCAAGTCTGAATGCTTTAAAGCGCTAGTGTAGACAGGCCCCTTGTGGAGGTGGATTACCAGGAGCGCTGGGAGAGCTCTCTTCCAGCGCTCGTGCGTGAACACACTCGCACTTCAAAGCGCTGCTGCGGGAGCGTTCCCATGGCAGCGCTTTGAAGTTTCCAGTGTAGACCTACCCTAAATTTAATTAAGCCACTTTAATTCTGAATGAGGGTGTTCACACAGGGATTTAATGTGGTTTAACTAATCCACTTCAAATTCACACCTTTAGTTAATTCAGATTAACTTTCCCTTTGTAGACAAGCCCAAAGTCTGATCTCAAATGTCTGCTACACTGCTCGACCTGTGGTGGTCACCTATCTACCTAACTGGAACAGCAGGCAGGCTACATCACTACTTTTGGATGGGATTTTTCTGAAGCCCGAACTCTGCTCCTATTGAAATCAATGGCCCCACTGAAGCCAATGGGAATTTTACTATTAACTCCAATGGGAGCAGCGTTTGGGATTTTTTTTAGTAAATCCTTTGTTTATTTTTTCTCTTGAAAATTGAGCTCAACCTCTTTGGAAATCCTTTTGCTGTAATTCTCTTAACTACTGTAATGCAAACTGGCCACAAAAGCTTCTAAAGAAATCAAGCCTTCTGCTTGCTCTAGAAGAAAGAGAGAAAATTGTCGCCTTCCCCCCAAATTGTGTTTTCCTGGGAGCAAAGGGCATTCTCTGGGAAGAAGATTTTTATCCGTGACAGTGAAACTAGATTTATTAACATGCCTTGATTTTAGGGGTGGAAAAGTACCTTTTGTTTTCTTTGGACTTTAGGCAGTTCATACTGCCATCATTAAACTGGATTTCAAACCCCCATTTACTTTTTTTTTTTCTAGGCAGTTTTTGGCATCTAATGTTAATCCTGAAATTGGAAACCACAGTGGATAAAAGTTCTGTGTAACTTGCTTCCAGAACAAATAAGGTACAGCAGATAATTTTAGTGTTAGATTTCAGGAGCAGGGAGGAGGGTGGGGGAAGACAGCACCTTTCCTTTATAATGTCAGCCACCCTTCAAAGGCAGGAGCAAAAATTCCCAAATTGAGATCTAGTGCATGTAGAGAAGGTTCATTTTCAAAATTGCAACAGCCTGCACTTAGGTGATATTAGAAGACACCATGACAGTAAAGTAGTTTTATGCATAGCGGCTTAGCTAACATTTTGAGAACTAGTTTAGCGAAGCTATCAGGTTTAAAAATACCAAGCCACAAAGTTTTAATGAAACTATGTGTGGATCAAAGTATCATAAAGAGCATCCAAGAACTGCTTAAGAGGTCCTTGAGTGGAAATTAGAATGGATCTTCGGGATTTATTCTGTAAAGCCTGTCTATTTTGACCTTTTTTCAGTCTCATATTAAGACTGCTGAAAGTGTGTTTTGTTTAGCTAATGCTTGGGGCTTGCTGCAGCTATTAGGTCTATTAAACTGAGACTGCCACTGAAGTTTTAGTATGCATTAATTGACTGATAAGGACTTGGGAATCAAATGGCTGAAGGAAGGGGCTATCATGGTTTTTTCTTGCTTTATTTCTCTTTGCACTTCATTTACATCTCAAGCCCTATTGGTGATCCAGATTTGAATAAAGCCACAGCTTAAGCAGCGATTAGATCGCAATAGCTTGGATTTTCAATGAAATTGCTGTTTCCCCCCCCCCTTAACCATATGTATTTAGAAATAGTAGCGAAAACTGACACCTGCGGTAACTCTATCATTCAAAACGCAGCTTCCGTGTATATATAAAAAACCTGCTGAAATGAGGGCAGTACTTGATAGGCCTTAGATTCTGTCAGTGTCAGGGGTTAGCAGGAAACAAAGCTTAGGCCAAGCAAGAATGGAAGCAGATAAGAAAACCTCCCTCCTCATTCTCAGGTTAGCTCTTTAACGAGCCATCCAAAAAAACATGCATTCAAAGCAATGATCCTGTAAACTCCGGAATAAGAAGTAAACCATCAGAAATATATAATGCAACAAGGAGCCGGGTTTTTTTATTCTGTTTTTATTGTTATTATTGGGAAGCAATATTTTTAACTGTAAAATTCACCTTCTAATCCTTAAGCTGGTGATATGACCGTGTCAAATCTGATGGGATTTTGTGATTCTCATTACTGTTATGCATTGTTCTTGACTAGTATTCCATCCTAATATTTATAAATGCCATAAAAATAGTTTGTTATGGAAATAGAAGGCCCCAAACCCTATTTTTTATATTATTTTCAACATACAAACATTACATCCAATATAGTTGATTACATTTTAGAACAAAAATGATTTTTGCAAACAATCCACTTCATGCTGGTTAGGGTTGTTGTGGGGTTTTTTTTGTGTGTGTGTGCAGAATGAAAAGCTGCAGATACAATCTCTTTACTAGTGTTCGCACAAACTGGTATTCAAATTATAAAGAATAAAGGAATGTTGATTGCACTGCAAGAGTGATATCAGACAGACATGAATATATAAACAGGAAGGAAAGTGTGTTCGAATTTGAAAAAGTGTATACCTAAAATAGCAAGGAAAGAAACAAAGTCAACAATCAAATGGAGTTTTAATCATTGTCTTCTTGTGAGGAATTCGAATAGCTACCTGCCTCCTGGTGATTCTATTCTTTTCCAGTGTGAATTCTCTCATGAAAGAGAAACATTGGGAATTGGCTGCCTGAGAATAGATACATTATTAGTAGACAATAGAGAGGTTTTATAAAGAGGAAGGATGGTCCAATGGTTAGGGCTGTAGCGTGGGTCTTGGGAGATCTGGGTTCACTTCCTTTTTCCACCGTACACTTCCTGTGAGATCTTGGCCAAGTTGCTTAGCCTTTGTGTGACTTAGTTCCCTGCCTCTAAAATGAGGGTGGCCGTACTGCCCTAACGGGTGTTGAGAGGAGAAAGACATTAAAGATTGTGAGATGCTCAGATACTGCAGGGATGGGGGCCAGATGCGGATCATCAATAACACAGAAAGAAGTCAAATCTGTGAAACCATTAGTCAAGTATTCTGCCGGAACAATAGCTTTGATCCATTTTGGGGTGTGTGTGTGTGGAAGAAACAGAGTGAAGTTTTTCTTTAAGCAGACAGTGTCAGAGTTGGAAACGTTCCCTTCCCCTTTCTCCCTCAGAAAATAAACCTTTGGAAGATGGAACCTGAAATAGGTTGCTGTGAGGATATATTAGCTGTCCCTTGCGTGCACACCCTGGATTGGCGCTGAGGGTTGCCATGAAGGAGCATGCTGGATTGGCAATGTAATGTCTGAGCACCCTGATTTTGGCATCTTGTGACTGCAGGACAGAGCATGCCAGAATGGTGTCATAGGGCAGCCTATGACTACAGGACTGAGCATGCTAGATTGGCATCATAGGTTTGCTCTGTGCACACTGGCTTGGGGGTGTAGGGTTGTTGGTGAGTGCTGGGCTGCTGGCATGGCATTCAGTTGTTTCAAGAGTGCTGCTTATGCCTTTATTTAAACAAGTGCATCAAATGTTACATGCAAACACATGAAGATAAAAGGGTAAAATCTGGGCTCTTCCCAACCTTGTTTAGTTGGGAGTTTGTAGTGAGCTAAAAGGAAATGGATGTCTCGGCTTCCCGTGGATCCATAGAAATCAAAACTGCCTGTAACCCAGCTCCAAAGAAACACAGGTCTAGAAGTGGCAATGATTATTTGGCCCAGGCAGTGACAATTTCCAGAAAACACCTGTATTGTGTGAAGCAAAAGGCCACATGTATTAGTGAAGGATGAACTTCCAAAAATTGCCTTGGACTTGGATAATCACCCCAAAATGTGGGTGCTTCCCAGAGCCTACGGTGGCTCCAATCTCCTTGACCTCATCCCTCCTAGCACAGGACTCTGTCTCTTCCTCCAACTCCCTCTGCCTTCTCTGATGGATCTTCATAGGAGCTTCCGTCCAGCTCCAGGCCTGTGGGAAAACTTTCTCCCCCTTTGTTTATGGGGTTTGGGTGTGTTGGCTCCTCCTAGCCCAGTAGTACCCAACACCCACTTGCCTGAGTCCTGCAGATCTTTCTTCAAAAACATACGGTTAGCTGGGCTTTCCCTGCAGTTTGCATCCCAGAGTGCCGTGTGTCTGTGCATGTGCACAGTCTGAAAGTTTCGTCTTCACATGGCAGCCTCTAACTTCCCAGGGATGGAGGCTAGGGGATCTTGTGAACTACAAGCAAGCCGTGTGTTCTGGGGTGTATATTATGAAGGAAACCCCAAATTGCCTTTGTAAAGCACTGGTGAGCGTGTGTTGCAGGTCCCCCTCTGTGCCCAATCCGCAGAGGATATGAGCTTATTACAGCCTTATCTAGGGGAGCGTGGCTCTTTAGCTCACACTGATGCCATGCATGCTTTTAGCTCTGGAGGTGGCCAGCAAACCCCCTGGTGTATCTGCCAGCTGTCACACCTTTGCAAGGCTGAGACCGGGATAGTGTCTCTCTTGCCTGCAGAGAGTGAAGAGGGCACATGGGTTTCTCCCAAGGCCCCCCCTTCAGATGGGAAAGGAGGTTTGTGATGTGATGTCCACTGGCTGGAAGTCTCCACTGAAGTGGGAGGAGACAGCAGGAACTTCAAGCTTCTCCCTGAAGGGGAAAGACCCTGCATCAGAGAGTGAAACCAGGCCCCCTCCACTCGATTTGAGAGGCCCTGCCACTGCAGGGTAAGTCACTGGGGGAGGAGATTGCTCTGAGTGTGCTGGGTAAATTTTCCTTTTTTACAAAATGGGAAGAAAAAAATCCCCAAAACCCCCCATCTGGGGTTTCGGGGGGTGTGTGTGTGTGTGTGTTTTCCAAACGAGCACATGGGGGGAATCCCAGCAATGAGGCAAATCCACGTCCAGCCGTGACTGGGTGAATGTCATTGGAGATACTGGACCAGTTCAATGCTGGAGGAGCGTTACATGGCTGTATGAACAGATATTGGCCAACGGGAGCCTATTTCGGGTCCCGGGGGTTCTCAGATAAGTGAGATTTGGGTAACTGAGACTATCGCATGTGGGCTCCTCACTGCCTTCACATCTCCATATAACTCTGACCCTCCCTACCTATTGTCCCATGCTGAGCCCGGCATTGTGACCTCACCCCCGCTCTGACATTGATCCCATCCTTGTTCCCCTGCTTGTCTGTGCCATCACCTCCGTGCATTTCTCCACACAGCCCCCTGTGTGCAGTACCATCTCCCTGTGCTTATCCTGAAGGCCCCAGCCATGTCCACATTAAAGCTGTCTTTGACACCCTCTTCTCCAGTGCTGCCTTCAATGAAAATAGCTGATGTATAAAAATCCACTATTTGCTGTTCTCCTTCCCTTAACCTGTCTCCCTAACAGCCTGTCCTTAGACTATGAGCTCCTTAGGGCAAGGACCGTCCCTTTTACATTAGCATATCATGGGCATAGCCGCAAATACATAATGACTGAGGTTGTACGTCAGTGTCGGGCACCGTAGAAATACATAGAATGATGTTGCCTGAGTGTCGGAAGGATTTGTGCAGTAACACTACACAAGACGTAAGCAGTCTCTTACAGATTCTGGCGATCACTCAGTTGTTAATTTGAATCTTTTTTTAATCTGAAGTAAAATTGAGTTTGCCGATGGATTTGGATTAATCAGATCTGAATGTACCTGGAAAGCCAGTAGACAGTTAGAAAAATTAACTTTCTGTGCTCCAAAAAGTGAAATATAATGGAAACCGGAATGGACGTGGGAACCGATCTCTTGAATGACATTCTGTGTTCTGTTCAAACAAAAACAAAAAAACCCTGCTTGCTCCCCCTCCCCCAAATACATTACATTAAACAATGCAATCTTCTTGGAAAACTTCTTAAAGAACCATTCCTGGGAAAAGATTCCCCCGCCCCCCACCCCGCATATTAACAAGTTGTTACTTTTATTTAAAACTCTTCTCTCTCACAGACACAGGTCCTATGTGGATAGAATTTAACATGCCAGATCAGAAAATTGAACCATCTAGCCCACTATTCTGCCTCGGGCAGTGGCCAGTACTTGATACTTCAGGAGAAGACAAACATTCCCTCCCCGATAATTTAGGCGGCAATGCTGTCTGTGGAGGATCAGTTTACACCCTGAAGCAGGAGCTTTGATTACCCTTATTTTAGCTTACCTTCCATAGGCAAATATTATGGTCACCAGGGTACCCAAACCTTCTTTAAATCTATTCACAGCATCTGGGTTCTTCTGATGGGTGAGTCAGGTTGGTAGCTCACGGGTGGGAGGGTAGGGATGCATTTTTATCACTGGACTCGAGGAATAAATGATGCACACAACTTCTAGGAACTGTAGTCGTAACTCCCCCAGCCCTGCCATGGAAACTTGTCTCATAGCATAGCTTGCCGAGTTAGTGGTGAATAAAACCCCTTGCAGCCCATTCACGTTGATGCTATGTAACCTTTGAGGCTCTGTTTGTGGTGTGCCCCCATACATTTACAAGTCATCCCCATTTACCTGAAATGATCTTCAGACCCGCTGCATGCCTTTTTCTCCCAAGAAACGCTGCTATTGTTGCACTCAGGGCCAGCTCCAGGCACCAGAGTAGCAAGCAGGTGCCTGGGGCGGCCCACGAAGAGGGGAGGCGGCACATTCAGCCGTTCGGCAGCAATTCGGCGACGGGGCCGTCACTCCCTCTCGGAGCGAAGGACCTGCCGCCGAATTGCCGCCGTAGAATGAAGTGGCGGTAGAGCTGCCGCCGATTGCGATCGCAACTTTTTTTTTTTTGCTGCTTGGGGTGGCAAAAATGCTAGAGCCGGCCCTGGCTGCACTGGTAATGAATCTACTTTTGCAGCTTGCCCAATGAGTTTATAGTTTCTAGTGGCCAGAGCTGGCCTAGTTGAACCAAGAGGTGAGAAAAGAAAACGTAAGTATACATGAAGGATAAGATTTTGGGGGAATTGGGTCTCCAAATCCTTTCAGCAGCTTTGAAAAGCGAAGCTTAATATTTAATTGCTAGGTAGAATCATTGTCGTGATAGTAATAGTGCAGGGCGGAATGACGGTGTTCGATGGGGACGGGAAAGTACAAGCATGGATTTGAAAAGCCTTTCCCTGAGGAAAACTGATGCCCCGTTTTCGACAGCTTCCCTTCCTGCTTCCTCTGCTTATCATTCATCCACCTATTCATGAAAGGGACTGAAGCAAAACAGAGGCCTTTGTGTTACTTGCTGGCTGCCTTAATGAGAGGGGAGTTTCAGAATTGGGGAGTGGGTGTGTGTGCTCACATACCATGGTATGAATGCCTAGGTAGATGAGGGGGTGGGAGTGGGGAATAACAACTGGGAAACTGAAGAAGGAAATCAAAAGGGAACTTTGTGACCAACCTGTCTCCTGCCAAACTTGGGCCTGACTCAAATCTCGTGCTGGTTTCAGAGTGTGTGTAACTCCCTTGACTTCGGTAGAGATATTCCTGACTAACACCACTGTACTTGACATCAGAATCAGGCTCATTATAAGCAAAATAGCACCACCTATAGCTAAGGTTTTCTAACACTTTCCATTATAAGACCCTGCTTTCAGTTGCTTTTAACTTTCCCAACCTTGTCCATGCTCAGTATCTGCCTCTGGCTGAGTTATTTGTATTTATTTATATATGTACTTCTTTAAAGTTTCAGCTAAGAGAGTTTGGCTGTTGCTCAGAACAAAGCTAGGGGAAAATATGTTTAAAAATTCTTGCTACTGTTTTGCTGACAAGCTCTAGCACCTCCATGCTTTGGAGCGCAGGGACTTGAAATTTGGTAGAGGGATCGCCTTTGTGTCAGCGAGGTGCTTTTCGCATCCTTGTAGAAGCCTACCCATATTTGGCCAAGTTATGAGCTTTGCATAAGAGCTTTTAAGTAGAGCTTTGTTAAAGTTTGACAGCTAAATTCTCTGCAGATTGCATCCGCGCTGAGCATGCTCCGCCCCTCCCAAAGGGCTACAGGGATGAGCAGGATTGTCTTCAGTTGCACCTCCTGGCAGACAGGGGCTACTGTGGCACCAGGAACTGAGAGCAGAGTCTGTCACTCCATCCTGTGCTCTCAATTCTCCCACTGCTGGAGGAGGAGACCAAGGAAGGTCGCAGGGTGGAAGGCAGAAGGGTGAGGAGTGGAGTTGGGGCACTGCAAAGAAACAATCTGTGAGGTGGGGTGGGGCAGAGCATGCTCAGCATGAATGCAATCTGCCCCACACAAGGGGTACCTGCTAGGGGTACAGGGCAGAAGGGGTCAAGTGCGGGGAACAGGGAAAGAACCACATCTGTAACCACTAGAGCACACTCCACATTAGAACCTGGAATAGAACACAGGACTCCTGAATCTCAACATTCCTCTGCTGTGACACCCACTCGCAACGTGTCTTGTCACCTTCTAGTAGTAAGTCCACATAGAGGGTAACAGCCTACTGCTGCTACCAACTATTCCATTAGCTCAAGAGCTAAAGGTTTGTGATGTGGATCTCAAGGTTCCAACCCTTCTGATAATATTGTAGGGATTCAGTATTGGTTCACATGATGGATTTTCTGTTTCTTCTTCCAGTGCTTGCTCATGTCCATTCTATATTAGGTGTGTGTGCTCACCACGTGCACCAGTGTCAGAAATTTTTCCCTCAGCAGTATCCATAGGGGACTGGCTCTGGCACCCCCTGGAGTGGCGCCCACATGGCACGGTATAAGGGGCATCACCGGCTTTCCCCACCCTCAGTTCCTTCTTGCCGTCAGTGATAGTGCTGGAACATCTGCTGCTTTGGCTAACGTTTCGTTTTCTGTTCTTGTGAACTTTGAAAACCTGTAATATAGTTGTATATAGTTAGTAGTTTCTTAGTCACCCTTAGTAGTAGTTCTCAACTTTTCGTTAGTCCCAAACGGGACTCAGCCCGGGGATGGGGCATGCCCCGGTGCCCAGGCTTTAAGCCCTGCGATCACTGCAAGTGGCCTATACCCGTCAGTGATCCACAGACCACATAAGGTGCTTAGGCGAAGGGCACATAAGTGACAAGTGCCATATCTGCAAGTCCTTCAAACCTCGGATGAAGAAGGAGTGCGATATCCATTTGAAAGTGCTCCTAATGGAGTCGGCCCTCACTCTAGCACCAGAGCAGTGGTCTGACTCCGCACCGAGCACCGTGGCCTCTGTGCACAGTCCTCCACCGGCGCCGTCCACGAGCCGGCACTGGTTCCCTTCCATAGCTCTGGGGAAGAAGCCAAAAAAGACTGGGAGGGGAAGATCTCCTACCTCCCATAAGGGACAGGAGAGGGCAGGGGGTGAGCAACGACCTGTGCCAGGCAGCTCAACACCCCTTTCAGGAAGTCGGGTCCCATCTCAAGTGGAGCGGTGCAGCCCATCCCATGCTTTGCCTGTGACCCAGATAGAGGTGCAGGCCCTAGCCAGCTTCAGGTGCCATTGATGCCCGAAGCTCTTCGAGCAGCTCAAGAGATCCTGACTCTCCCGGTGTCGCCCACACCGGTTCCCGTGGTACCCCATTCTTGGGGAAAAACCATGTGTCCTATGCGTATGTCCCCACCTCAGCGGTACTGATCCCCATCGAGAGGGACGTCCCACCAGCATTCACCCGCCCAAAGCCGTCATGCCTCAGGATGGGAGAGGCAGGCTCAGTGGAGCCCTCTTTGGTCCCCGCACCAGGGGCACTGATCGAGGGACTCGTGGTGTACCTCACCAATAGATTGGTGCAGACCCTCTTAGGCACGTACCAACTGGCAAGAACTCCGGGACCGGCCTCGACTGTCTCCAAGGGCCCAATACCAATCCCGGCACCGATCGGACACCGGAGACCGCCAGCCACCGGGCCGTCATCGCCTGTCTCCCAGACGGAGGTCGCCCTACTCAGGACGATCCTCTTGGCAACTGGCCCATAGTAGCTCCCAGTCCCATTCAACATCCTGGTACCAGTCGAGTAGTGTGAGGTGCGGATTGCTGGGTATCTGACACAAATCCACTGAACGCCGTCGGTCCCAAAGAGCCTGACCAAGACAGCCTCGCTTGGACAGGTCGGCTTCGGGATGCAGCGACCAGCACTGGTTGGACAAGAGCCACTGCTCAGCCTGATCCTGGTTGCCCAGGATCAGGCGCTCCACTGGTAGCTCCGGCTCAGAGCAAGATTCCCTGCCTGCGGGACAAGCCCCAGTGCCGGCGGTGCTGACTACATTGTTGGCACCGAAACCTGTCCCATGGCCCCAAGCGCAGAGGCCGGCGCCATGGTATCCATAGAACCCTTGGGGGTTCACTCAACTTTCCCAGGCTGCCTGATCGGTGTTGGGAGCCTCGGAGAGGCCAGTGGCCTTGGTATCCCGTCCCCTTCTGGTGCTTGAGGCTTTGGGGGTAAGACCCCACAGGGGAGCAAGCTGCTGGACCACCAATGTACGTGGAGGTTCCCGTGGCACCGGCATCATCCTCGTCATCACCAGATGAGGCTATCACGGGGCTCCCTCGCCCAGTTCCTCAGGATGATGCCAAAGCACACCAGGAACTTGTGAAGAGGGTCGCTTCTAACCTGGGGCTTCAGGCAGAGGAATTGGAAGAGCCCTCAGACTCTCTGTTTGACGTCCTCTGCTCCTCAGCTCCAGCCAGGGTGGTTCATGAAGGGGTCTCCAAAATCACGAATGCCCTGTGGCAGACCCCCTCTTCCCCGGCCCCATCTCTAAAAGGCCTGAATGCAAGTGTGATGTTGCACTCTGTATGATTTTATTAAAGTATACTGATGAGTGTGAATATAATGTAACTAAAATATGCTTCATGCAAAAGATCTCTTGTAAGGTATCATTACAAAGCTTATAATCTACCGAGTGTGATCATCCTATTTATATAAATGTATCACTCTTGTATCTGAAACTAGAAATATGAAATATAACTCTGAGGGCCTATTGTAATTATGCAAAGTGTGGGCCATTAATGATGGTTTGGAATCTTGATGGCTCCCATCAACCAGGACAATTGACTATGGATGGCTCTGTTTGCAGGCAGGCCTTCCTGTGAGCTTTATACAGGGTAAAACGGATTTATTTGGGGTTTGGACCCCATTGGGAGTTGAACATCTGAGTGTTAAAGACAAGAATGCTTCTCAACCTGCTTTCAGTTAAGTCTGCAGCTTTGGGGCCCGTGGTTCAGACCCTGGGTCTGTGTTGGAGCAGACTGGTGTGTCTGGCTCAACAAGACAGGATGCTGGAGTCCCAAGCTGGCAGGGAAACCAGGGGCAGTAGTAGTCTTGGCACATCAGTTGGCAGCCCCAAGGGGCTGTGATCCAACCTGTCACAGCAAGTACTTCGTGCCAGTCAAAGAGCATGAGTACTTATACTCCCACCCAGCCCCTAATTCCCTTGTGGTTGAAGCAGTCAACCACAAGGAGAGGCAAGGAGAACCCCGGGCCACCCCCAAAAATAAAGACTTGAGGAGGCTGGATCTCTGTGGACGTAAGGTTTATTCGTTTTCCGGCCTTCAGCTGAGAGTGGCCAACCACCAAGCCCTCCTTGGCCGATATGACTTCAATATGTGGCTAGCCATGGCCAAGTTCGAAGGGTCGCTCCCTGAGGGTTCCAAGAAGGAGTTACGAGCGATCCTCGATAGGGACAGACTGTGGCCAGGGCAGCCCTCCAGGCAGCATTGGATGCTGCTGCTGCCCGCACCATGGCTTCCGCTATCGCCATGTGGCGAGTCTCTTGGCTGCTTTGCTCTGGGTTGTCCACCGAGGCCCATCAGTCATTGCAGGACCTGCCCTTTGATGGCGGGGCCCTATTTGTGGAGCAAACAGATAGCAAGTTGCATGGCCTCAAGGACTCCCAGACCACCCTGAAAACCCTGGGTCTATATGTTCCAGCCCCGGTGTGTAAGCAGTTCAAACCGCAGCAGCCTCAGGACTAGGGGAGCCCGCCTCGGCAGGACCAGCCCCATAAATGAGCCAAGGGTTACAGGCACTGCCTGAGCCACCCGCCTCCACCCTAAGCTCAGTCAGACTTGACCCGTAATAAGCAGAAGACCAAACGGCGGTTTTGAGGGTGCGCCTGAGGGCGACCTACCAGACTATTCCCTGGAACCATCTTTCCCAGTGTTCTCCGACCGCCTTTCCCCTTTCCTCCTGGCATGGACTGCTATAACTTCAGACCGCTGGGTCCTCAGCACAGTGGAATGGGGTTATACTCTCCAGTTCCTTTCACCCCCCCTTCTCACCCACCTTCCTCGTCCCTTTTCAGGGCCCCTCTCACGAGAGTCTCCTCACGCAGGAGGTAAAGGGGTTACTACAGCTGGGTGTGGTGGAGGAAGTTCCTCTCGTGTACAGGTATTCCAGGTACTTTTTAATCCCAAAGGCCAAGGGTGGTCTGCGGCCCATCCTGGACCTGCGAGACTGCAACAAGTACCTACAGAAGCTAACGTTCTGCATGGTCTCTCTAGCTTCTATTATCCCCTCCCTGGATCAGGGAGACTGGTATGCCGTCCTCAACTTGAAGGACGCATACTTCCACATAGCGATCTTTCAAGGACACTGAGACTTCCTCCAGTTTACAGTGGGGCCCCACCACGACCAGTTTACGGTCCTCCCATTCGTCCTGGCGACAGCACTGAGGGTGTTCACCAAGTGCATGTCGTAGTGGTGGCTTACCTCAGGTGCTGTGGTATCCAGATCTACCTGTACCTCGATGACTGGCTCATCAAGGGCGGCTCCAGGTCTCAAGTCTGAAGGGATGTTGCAGTGCTTCAAGCCACATGCCACTCTCTGGGCCTACTGGTGAACGACAAAAAGTCGACGTTAATGCCAGTGCAGAGGATAGAGATCATCGGAGTGGTGCTCGACTCAACCTGCACCTAAAGGTTCCACACGATGGCGAACGTCATCGTGGAAATCACCACGTTCCCTCCAGGGTCTGCCTGGACCACATGGCAGTGCACACTTACGTGGTCCGCCATGCCAGGTTCCGGATGCGGCCCCTGCAACAGTGGCTGGCAACGATCTATTCCCAGTCCCGAGACCCCCTGGAGAAGGTCATTACCATCCCCTGGGAGTTACTTACCTTGCTGCGATGGTGGACCAACCGCAGGACAGTTCTGGAAGGGGTTCCATTTGACAACCCTCCTCACTCATCGAGCTGGTGTCAGACGCCTCAGACCTCAGCTGGGGAGCACACTTCAGCAACTTCCAGACACAGGAGATGTGGATCCTAGAGGATGCGCGGTTACACATAAATGTCAAAGAGCTCCGAATGGTCCAGCTGGCGTGTGGAGTCTTCTTTCCCTACCTGTCGGGCAAGGTGGTACGAGTCCTGATGGACAACACAGCCTCGATGTTCTACATCAACAGGCAAGGGGGAGCGTGCTCGTCGGCTCTCTTTCAGGAGGCGCTCTGTCTGTGGGACTTCTGCATCAGCCACAAAATCCACCTGGAAGCTTGTCACCTTCCCGGTGTCAGGAATACGCTGGCAGACCAGCTCAGCAAGGACTTCTCCTCTCACCACGAGTGGTCGCTCCATATAGAGGTAGCCTACGTGATCTTCCAAAGGTGGGGAACTCCCCAAGTGGACCTGTTTGCTACCAGACAGAGCAGGAAATGCCCCGATTTTGTTCTCGACGGAGTCTGAGCAAGGTCTCCTTCCCCGATGTCTTCCTCTTGTCATGGTCGGGGAGCCTGATGTATGCATTCCCTCCGATTCCTCTCATCAGCAGGGCCTTGACAAAGATCAAGAGAGACACGGCACAGGTTATCATGATTGCCCCGGCATGGGCTCGCCAGCATTGGTTCGGCACGCTCATGAGCCTGTCAGCAGCCCCTCACTGGCCCCTGCCTAACCAACCAGACCTGCTGTCGCAGGACCACGGTCCGCTCTTACCAATCTTAGATCCTTCCACCTCTCGGCATGGATGCTGCATGGCTGAACCCGGAGGAGCGGACCTGGTTGGAAGGAGTCCAACAGATCCTCCTGGAAAGTAGGAAGCCCTCAACTAGACTGACTTACCTGGCTAAGCGGACTAGGTTTTCCCTCTGGGCATCCGAACGGGGCATCTCTCCCTCACGTTCCTCTGTACAGGCTGTCCTGGATTACCTGCTCCATGTGAGGAACCAGGGCCTGGCACACTCTTCCATTAGAGTGCATCTTGCGGCCATCTCTGCTTTTCACCCGCCAATCCAAGGACAGACGGTGTTCTCCCATGACATGACAGAATCTTGAGAGGGCTAGAGAGACTCTTCCCGCAGGTGTGGGCTCCTGTCCCACAGTGGGATCTTAACTTGGTCCTCTCTAGGCTCACTGGCCTGCCCTTTGAACCGCTGGGGTCCTGCTCCCTTTCCCATCTGTCATGGAAGGTCACATTCCTTGTGGCGGTGACATCAGTGAGACGGGTCTCAGAAATTAAAGCCTTGATCTCAGAACTGCCGTACACTGTCTTCTACAAAGATAAGGTTCAGTTGCAGCCCCACCCGGGATTCCTGCCAAAGGTGATCTACACCTTCCATATGAACCAGGACATCTTCCACCCAGTGTTCTCTCCCAAACTGCACAAGACCAGTGAAGAGAGGTGTCTTCAGGCCTGGATATCTGGAAGACCTTGGCTTTTTACTTAGAATGTACTAAGCCTTTCCATAAATCTACTCAACTCTTAATTGCTACAGCAGATAGGATGAAGGGTCATCCGGTGTCCTCGCAGAGGATTTCCAATTGGATCACCTCATGCATAAGGATCTGTTTACGACCAGGTGGGGGTTCCGCCTCCACTGATTGTCAGAGCCCACTCGACGAGAGCTCAGGTGTCTTTGGTAGCCTTCCTGGCACACATCCCTATCCAGGACATCTGTAGATCTGCAACTTGGTCCTCTGTCCACACGTTTACCTCTCATTAAGCCATCACTCAGCAGGCCAGGGACGTTGCTGGGTTCAGCAGAGCTGTGTTGCAATCTACACGTCCGTGAACTCCTATCCACCTCCAGGGATACTGCTTGGGAGTCACCTAATGTGGAATGGACATGAGCAAGCACTCGAAGAAGAAAAGACAGTTACTTTTTCTGTAACTGGTGTTCTTCGAGATGTGTTGCTCGTGTAGGTCCAATTTACTGTACACAATTTAATCCTTGCACTGAGTAGGAATGATTAATTAAGGACTACCCTGTGTCTATCAAACTAGTTTTATTTGTGGCCTAAACTAGGCTGGGGGGGCCAGTGCTTCCAATGTGGTGGAAGGTTGCTTGTGAAGTTAAGGCACTGGACTTGGAGTCAATTCCTGCCTCTGCCACAGATTTCCTGTGTGATCTTGGACAAGTCACTTAATTTCCCTGTCAAAGGGAGATAATGGCATGTCCCTATCTGACAGGGGTACATGAGGATAAATTCTTTCATGTTGGTGAGGTGCTCAAATGCTGCAGTGAAAGGGGTCAGGTACAAACCTAGCTAGAGAAAGACAGATGGTAAAAGTCTAAGGCCTTTGTCCAAAGCCCACTTCTGCATTAATACATTCCTCACACACTTAAATAAAATGTGAAAAATGTTTGCATTTCATTCTTTAAGTAACAGAGAAAGTCAAGCCGGATGTATCGGAAAGCTTAGAATTTGAAAGCGATATTATCCTCTGCCTGCAGTACAATGATTGAAAATGACATCTTCTGCATACCCAATTAAAATTCATACCTTTTAACCTTCACAACCATCGGAGATCTGTATCATTAAGACTGATTCAACAAGATGCCTTGATATTCTAAATTATTTGTATGCCTGGTATTCCAAATAAACATTTGTGAAATTCATTTCAAAAGATGTTAACACTCGTGAAACCCATGTGCCCCAAAGGGATTATATAAATTTCCATGTCAAATATTTGAAGCAAAGCACTTGTACAGAAACAGTGTTTTTTTGTGTTTTGATGCCTTTCATTTCCATAAACTAGATTACTTTCTGAAATTACTTTCACACAGAGAACAGTTTCTATTGAATTCCAGTCAGTGAGCTCCTCGGAGTGTGATGTGAATAAAATATCGATGGGCTATGTAGCAGCCGGTATGCATATGCATGTGTGTTGTATGAGGCGGGCAAACCAAGTTTAGATTTTATCTATAAAAGGGTTCATAGACAGAGATTTACTGTCTTAGAGTAATTGCTAAACAACTATTTCATTTATAGCCTAACAAGAAAGCTCTCTGGATTTCTGTCTCCGTCTCTTACCTGGCTAACAATGAGCTGATCTCTCTTGTTAAGTACTGATTTGCTGGCATGCAGCTGTTTCTGGCTGTCAGTAGTTCTTCAACAGCAAAGTTTTATCTGCTTCTTGCAAACCCTGATTCTGCCAAAAAAAAAAAAAAAAAAAGTCTCACATACAAAAAATTGATCTGAGCCAACATTATCCTTATTGTCCTCCTTTTGCCAACCCTGTGAAATGGTCAAATGCCTAGGTTTCTAGAGGAGGAGGAAAGAAACACTTGAAAAAGAAATAGACAGTTTTAAGATTAAAAGTTTTACATAAACTACTCCTAAAACCTCTGTTTTGTATCATGTCTGCTGTTTAGATTACGTCGATCTTTGTGGGATTGACTTCTGAATTTGTTCGCAAGAGAATAGCGGGGACAGCGGTAAAATCTGTGATCAATGTTCTACAACTCAGCCCCAAATCATGGGCTACGGGAGCCTCCCCGAGGATCCTTTGTAAAGGACACGTGTTAAGTTCACTGGGTTCAAAACAAGCCAAGTCTGCAGAACACTGTATCTCCTACCCAAATGGCTTCAGAAATTAAAAAATAAAACCCCAAAGAGCTACCATCAATCAAGGATGGCGCATTTGTGGTTTCTAGTTGTTATTTGTAGTATATGATTTATAGATTATGGGCAAAATTCTTCTCGCTGAACAGCAGTGAGGAGCCTCTTATCTTCAGTGAGGATCTTTATCATATATTTTGTGCTTGATCAACACACGGTGCTCCCATTGACATCAGTGTAAATGTCACCTACGGAATCAGGATCAGTCCTGCTCTAGTTGCAGCTGCGGCTGACTGCCCCCCAAAAGTGGACAAGCAACTGCATTGGGGTGTGCAAAGATTCACTTGCATGCATAATTTAAACAGCTCCCAGTCACCTGATTGGTGCTTGCAAATGTGAGCTGTGCATGCACACACTCCCAGGCTGAAGATGTCCGCTCACTCCATTGGGCTTAGACAGCTGTGTGCAGTGAGCCAACTCAAGCTGAACTGACCCCTTACTCTTCATCTTGATCAGAATGTCCTGCTGCAGAGTGGTTCTGCTGGAAAGAGAGACAAGGAACCTGGACAGCTGTTCTCCGTGGGCTTTCAGCCACAACACTGTAGAGGGGGTTTTGGTGGCAGAGCAAGAGTGGGCTGAAAGGATGGCTGGAGGCACAATCCGTGGATCCATTGGTTTAACAACTCGGAAGTCAGAGTTATTGCAGAACCGCTCCGCTGTTGTCATCAGCCAGGAGGGAGAAGCTCTGTCCCCACCCATGAAGCACCCTTTGTACTTTGTGAGGTTGATAAAACAACCAGAGATGCCTGTCTGAACACTCTGGGCATTGCTGGCAAATACTAAACATACCCCATCTTGGGATAAAATGCTCCAGTTTTCACAGTCGCACGTCTTCCTTCTCCTCTTTTTCCTTTGTCTTGTCATCTGAAGTTGTCTGGTAGGTGGGTTCCAGACAGAAACTCTTCTGTGGCAGCAGCATTTTGTCACCATTCCCTTTTGGACTTGTGCAGCAGCCCCCAGCGCATACCAAGCGGTGGTCCCATTGTGCAGCGACTAATGGAAGTTCGTGAACACTCATTTCGTATTAGTTCCACAAGAGCGTCAGCTTCCGCTTGTTTTTGGTGAAGCAGAGAAAGGCTCAGCCAAAGGTGAGTCCTTTCATGTCATTTTTTGGATGTAATTTCCTGTTTGTTTTTTAACAAAGCAAACTGAAATTGGGGTCTTGGGGTGTAAATACCTATCACAGTAGTTCAGACAGGAAAAGAAACAAAGTGGAGACCAGTGAGACAGAGGGTGAATGCAACGGAGTAAAAAAGCCAACAGAAAACCACTTTGCGTGGACAAAGAATGAGGGCCTGATTCTGATCTTACCCGAACTGGTGTAAATCAGGAATAACTCCATTGAAATCATTGTAAACCTAGTGTCAGACCATCATTAGATCCTTGGGGGGATCTGTACAGAAACTGGGCTGGGTACCAGAGCCAGTAATTGCAATATGGTCCAGCTCAAATGCACGTCAAAATTCCTTTGGAAGATCCTAACATAAGTGAAGTCAGTGGCAGCATTTGGAGAAGCCATCCCACTGTGATGAAGTTAAATATTATGCCAATGGAAAAGGCCCTTTGACTCAAGTTATGGCTTTGCTGTGAACGCAAACACCCACACTACAGAGCAGCAGACTGCCCTTCTCAGGTTGGGTGACTTCCCCAGATCCTAAACACTCCAGCAAGGGTACGTGACTCAAGACTGGGTGCAAAGTTCATCTCCCATTGAGACTTCAAGCAGTAAGCTCCTGATTGGTCATCTACTGGCGCCAGTGCGGTGTAGTCCATTTCTCGGTTGTGGTGAATGCATAGAGGACAAGCCACCAACTAAAACGAACCCTGCCTAAACATTCCGGATGGGATTCTCAAAAACTCTCTGCTTGGGCCTAACTCTGCTCCCATTGGAGTCAATGGTAAAAGTCCCATTGGCCTTATTCTGCCCCATTTCCCCCTAAGGATCCATAGTCAGTCAACATTTTCAGTGGTGAGAGAAAGATAAAAGGCTGGTCCCCTGCCACTGCTAATGTAATGTCAAAATGTGAAGTAAAAGCTAAAAACTGGGCTGCAAGACATTTTCTCTCTTCAGTGTATTTATTTAATCTGGTTAGTGCCAGTCTTCAGGGGCAGACTTTGCAAATCCCTGATTATTTTAGGCGGTGAATCTAGTCTGAACCAGGCTGGTGGCCAGCCTGTGTGCTCTCCACACTATCCGAGTTAGTTAATCAGATCAATGCCAGGCTAGTCTGTAGGCAGACTGTACACAGGCCATTTTTTATTGGCTAATCTGGTCACTTGACAGTTTGTTGGGCAGGCTGGGTAAATCTCTACATTGTTTTAGTCAATGTAGTCGGTGCTACCCAGTCTGCTGGGCAGTCTGATTAGCATGCAGGGTATTTTGATTAGTTAATCAAGTCAGCGTCAGTCTTGTCTGTGTGCAACCCCTATATTATTGCAGTTAGCTTAGCTTGTTGCTCGTAGGTCACCATCAGTGTTGTGTTTTTGGAGGTTGTACACCAGTGTTACGGATGAGTTATGGCCCAGTCTATCTTCTTTTCCTTGAGAGTATTACTTATTTCAGTAGAGTCTAGCTTTTCTGTGGTTAGTGTGGTGTGTCATCCATACCGAGGGCCACCTTACTTGGACCTATATGTATTTCAGCTTAGTTATGCTTTCCCCTGTGCTAGGGATTTGAGCCTATACCCATCAAAACTAATTACAAAATACATACTGACTTCTAAAAGAGCAGAACTGTATAGTCTTATCTGTAGTTATGGGTTACTTCAACTAACTGCCCATCCCAAGGTGAGGGTTTACACCTATTGTAATCTGTGACAATTCAACCCCAAGAGTGACTACAGTAGAGAGCTTATCAATAGAAAGTAGGGTGCCAATTTTGGCTGGATGCATTCCTGGAGGTTACATCACATGACATCATCCTTAATTAAAGATTAATCTTTAATTCCTGGAGATTCCAGGACAATCCTGGAGGACTGGCAATCCTAAGAGAAGGGGGACCCCATGTTGCACAATAGGGACAACGAAGTGCTGTTTTTATAATAATTGCTTCTATTAGCCAACCAAACAACAGTTCGCACCCTGCAATCTGGCAAAGAAAGGAGAGACCAACGCAGAACGCACAGTGTCTGCGTTACATGCACCAAGCCTTGCGGAAAAACCCAAAGTGTTAGTCCTCATCCTCACGGTCCCCACCAGGGGTCGTCATCCTAGCGTCACTTCCTACCAAGGCATGCAGGCCGGGATAAAGCTTATATAATGTGTTACACTGATGCCCCCTGGGTTCATAGATATTTATGAAGGTTTTAACCCCTTTTCCTTATTTAAATTTCTACACACCATTACATTTGGGGTGCCCCATTTTTCAGGTGCTAGCTCATCAGTTCCCTTTATATTCATGAGCATTTACATCATCTTATCACCATAGTAACAGTCAGTTACCTTAAGGAAGTCTCTAACATTTCACCCCGGCTACCAATGGCCATCTTGTGCTGTCTACTGATTTCTCCTAGACATTATTATCCAAACTCATCAGCTATTTTCAAAACACCAGCATATCACAAACATAGACACAAGCTCAGCAGGTTTATTATTAACTTACTTATGTTAATTTATCCTAAATCCTAAAATCTAATTTGGCTAAACTAAATATTTTACAGGCCTGAGGCTTGTAGGCCCTGTATTACAGCATTAATTAATACTGATATTTCACCTCTATTGTCTAAATATACACCTAATGTCTTTTATCCTTGACTATAGTTGAGATTACTTTCTTCTTCCTATTCTTGTTTGTTCTACAGTTGAGCCTAGAAGTCCCAGCTGAGATTGGGCCATATCGTGCTAGGTGCTGTACAAACACATAGCAAAAGTCAGTCCCTGCCCTGAAGAGTTTGCAATCTAAATAGAGAGGACAGACAAAAAGTGGGAGAAAGAGCATGTTATTACCACTGTTTTTCAGGGTGGGAAATGGGCCACAAAGAGAGTGAGGGATTAACTCAAGGTCACAGATAAGCCCAGCTCTTCAGCCAATGTATTCACGTTAACATCTCTCTGAGCACAGAGCAGACCCCTTTTCTGACAAGTACTATGTCTCCCTCTTGAGCTACAACATCCAGCATATCAGAACAATGCTTCTGCAAGAAGATTTATCTCTTTGGGGTTCTTTTGGTAAATATAGACTATTTTTGTCTGAAGAATCTCACAGAACAGAGGAGTAAGGGGTCATGCAGAATCCGCCAGTCTGCTGTGCAGACGATTTTTAGAAGACAACAGTTTGTTGGTTTTTATAAAAGAGGTAAGTAAAAACGTACACATAATACAAGAGAAACTGCGTGATGATAAACCAGCATAAAGGTAGGAGTCAAAAATCTATCAAACATTCATATTTGCCACTGAAATAGGTCCACTCTAGAGGAAAAGGTGACACATACTGGTGAGGAAAAGATGGTCTTGTGAGTAAGATACTGCACTGAGCACCAGGAGATGAGTTTTATTCTTGGATCTACCAAGTACTTCCTGTGAGACAGGAGACATGTACTTCACCTTCCTCATCCATAAAACAAGGGGGTTATATACTAGAGGTCCTAGACGCTATGATATATAATTAAATAACCAGGGCCGCCCAGAGGATTCAGGGGGCCTGGGGTCTTCGGCGGCGGGGGTCCTTCTGCTCTGGGTCTTCGGGGCACTTTGGCGGCGGGTTCTGGAGCGAGTGAAGGACCCGCTGCCGAAGACCTGGAGCGGAAGAAGCCCTCGCCACCAAATTGCCACAGAAAACTCTCATAGGGGCCCCTGAAAACTCTCGTGGTGGCCCAGGGCCTGGGGCAAATTGCCCCACTTGCCCCCCCTGCCCCGCGGCGGCCCTGTAAATAATAATATTAATATTATCCTTCCCTCCCAGACAGGGTGTTGGGAGGCTGTTGGTGAAGTGTGTTGAGATCCGTGTAATGGAAGGTGCTGTGAAAGGACAAAGTGTTATTGTTATTTTATATATAAAAGCCGGTTTAGAAAAGAAAATAGAATTAGGAGCATGGCACCTTGATAACCAGAATGTTTACTCCTTTGTATGACGCCAAGCGAGATCGCAGTGCAGGGCTGGCTAGTGAGAGTTGTTCGGTGGAAAGGTAAAATCCTTTCAAGAAATCTGTGGTGCAGCCAGGACCCGGGCTGCACCCAGTTGTGAGAATTAACGCTGAATGGGCTGGAGTCATCAGAGGTCGATCTGGAGCAGGCCGGCCAGGGTCAGAGCTCTTCAGTGAGGTTGCTTTCTCAGGGTAAGCCTCAAGTTGTATTGTAAGGGGGATCCCTCTTGTGACTCTGCGCATGACATGAGGCGGGGGATACTTCACTAATGCATGCAGGATGCTAACACCTTGATGGGCCCCATCTGTTCCAGTAAGCTGAATGCTTCCAGGGTGCCGAAGTGCAGCTTGGGAATGGGCCTTGCTTTATCCATGTCGAAGCAGTTGGCATCAGAGCAGTTCCCCGGCGCCCAGAGCGGGGAAATCCTGAAGTAAATGTGAGTAGACACGATGGTAGAAAAGAACTAACAGTCAGGGCAACTCAGGGTCACCAGGTCTCCCAGCAGGGACAGGTGCATGCCACTTTGCTTTTGGCTGGCAGCCAAAGACTTAGCTGTGGGACTTGTGCCAGTCACGCATGAAGAACAGACACAAGACTCTGTCTGCTGTGACTGCACCACCAGAGACAATAAGTAGTTTCTTCTTTTTTTTCTTTTTTCCCGCTGCAAATGTACCCACTTGCAGAGTGGCTGTGCAGTGATTCTGAGAATGGCTGTGCAGGCATCAAGGACTCCTGAAGTCAGCAACGAACACTTTGCGATACCATTATATCCCTGAGACCCTTTTGTATCTCTTCTACTGGGGCAGGGGGAGATGGGGGGAGACATGAACGCTGATTTGCGTTCACAACTCAGGGGGCTGCATGCACAAACTGCTATTTGCATAGGCAAGTAGCCAGCTGTGCATTCAATTGCTTGATGTGCACAAACAAATGCAGATACCTGCATATTGCGTGGCCTCTAGTCAGTGTTTGGTGAAAATTTGGCCATTGTAGCCAGTTAACTCATTGAGTTCACTTGCTGTTGGAAAGGTGAGAATCAGAGCAGAGGAGCCGTGTAATTAGGGTGACCAGATGTCCCGATATTTGGGGCTTTTTTTAATATGGGCTCCTATTACCCCCCACCCCCATCCCAATTTTTCATACTTGCTGTCTGGTCACCCTATGTGCAATATATATGCAGCTTTTTGTATTTCCCCCCACCCCACCTTATACCTGACAGTATCTTTTGTTAATGTTATGTGTTTTACATATGCCAGTACTTAGAGAAATCACCTCCACACAATATGGACTATCCAAGTATTCACCACATAAACGGTGAGCATCTAAATAACCACCCTCCTGGTATGCCATAAGTCTCTTACAGTCAGAGAAGATACAACTCAGGTTAAATCACAGTCAGAGAAAGTATTTTTCTCTCTTTTCCCTTTTCTGTTTCCCTTCTCTCAGCCGGTGTTAGCAACAGCCATCTCCAAAGAGATTAATTCAACACAGGATGGCAGCAGCAGAGGCTAGCAGCTACCAGAGAGAAAGGACAGTATTAAAGGCGGGAGTGTTGCCTCCGGAGAATTTGTCACAACTAGTCAGAAGATCTGAAATCTATCTATGCTCATTTTCAATTTGTGGATAATGAATGTCTGATGGTGCCTTAAATAAAATGCATTATACTTAAATTAGCAAGTGGTCACTGTGACGTCTATCTTTTATATTTCGGTGGGTGTCTGTGGGGCCGCTGAGCTGCCCACGGATGATATAATGTTCAGCATGCTAGCTTTGCCATGAGGCGTATCAGGGTTGATGTTTCGTATTTATTGTATTTCTTATTCACTTGGCACCTGTAACAGTTGTAACTCAGCACTTTATGGTAACCTAGAAAGCCTGTCAAAATTACTGTGTCTCATTAAAAAGGATTTAATAAGAAAACAGCCACCAGTGTCCTACTCCTCCTGGAAAATTTGTCTTCCCTAGAACTTCAAACCAAAATAAACTAGAGTTCTCTCTGCTCGAACAAAACAAACCAACAAAATGTATCTGATAATCTGAAGGCCTCCAGACTGAGGTCCTTGGGTACAATCAATGAGAGACACAAATCCATTCAACTGCTTATTCCGTATTGTCAGTCCTGGATTGGCAGCATATGAGAGAGGCATCGAGCCCTGTACCATGTACAACTGTAAAGATTATCACCAGCATTTTGAATGGTAACAAGAGGCTGATCGGGAGAGTGAGCAGAAGTGCTGTGTGTTTGTGGATGCTCTCCCCGTTCAGAAGGTGGGTGCGTTGTTCTCCACTAGCTGAGCTGAACAGAGTTTCCAGGAGTTTCCATAGGCAGCCCCAGACTAAGCAGGTGACAGGAATGCAATTCGCAGGGGCCAAATGGCCAGAAGAGTGTAGCAAGATCTGGATCTGAGAGCAAAGGTGGGAGTCTCTAGGTCAGCTGCAAGGGGGAAAAGCCATGAGGTCACCAATGCCCTCTGCATATGAGGTGAAAGGACACTGTGGCCTTGCCTATACTGTTAACAATGGTGCGCTTTTTTTTTTTTGGACCCAGATCCAAGCTGTAGTGAGAGACACCAAGAAAACCAAGGAACAGCAAACTTTGAGTTCGATGAAAAGGAGAAATTGCGATGAGTTTCATGCACATATTATCGCTACTGCAGCACATCATAATCTCTCCACGCGTTGAACCGCAGGGCTAACCCTGTCTAACCCTGCGTTTGAAAACCTTAGGCGACGGGAGAGATTATTGAACACCTCTCTCCGAGAGAAGAATAATGGCAGGGCTACTCCCTTCACCCCACAAGATGCAACAGTTTCAACTGCTGAGGCGTTGTATCAGATTGGAGAGATTTGATTTGGCTTTTCTTCCGAATCGGACTGGAAAACCACAATAAAAGTGTAAAGCATTCTCCTGACTGAGATGAAGAATCCATCTTTAGGGACTAACACTGCATTTCCAAGGCACTGGGATGGTGGTTGGTTTTTGGTTGTTTTTTTTTTTTTTTTTACTGTTTTTCCTTGCACGCATTCTCTGAAAATTAATCAAGATGAAGAAGAAAATTGCAGTAAAATCATGCCTCGAAGCAACTCCATTTTCATCTAGCAGTAGTACAGATTGGTCTAAGAATGTACGGTCCGTTACTGGTTTTGAACGTATGCCTTAGTCCTGTGTGTTTGCTTTCATGTTCCCCTGGGATTTGGGTAAGAAGGGCGGATAATTCCTATAAAAGATCCAGTTCTCTTTATAAGCTTCATAAACAGAAGATTTTTTTAAAATCAGAATTTTCCCTAAATAAAATGTAAAAGACCCAACCAGGCAGATCTGTGGTTGTCATCACGCATTGCTCCAGATAAGACCCATTTTTGCATTTTAAGTCTGGTCTCTCAAACTGGCCTGGACAAAGCTACTGGATACTAATGGGTGCACTGTCTCCATGGTAACTAAATGTCTTTTTGAAAGACTCTTTCCTTACTAGCACTTTGACTATTACGATTTTCCTAATTCATCAAGGGCGTAATCCCTGTTAGGAGTCTTTCTTTACTTCAGTGGGCACTGAATCAAGTCCCGTATGTACTGATGAGAAGTTCAGGCAGTTACTAAGGGGACACTGCTTCATATTATCAGAGCAGGAGATCAGGGTTCTCCCCCAAGCCCCTGGCACACAGACTGTTACAATGGTCAATCGGCACACTTCACAGCTGAGTGTGCAAATGTGACCACACAATTGTTTGTGACCTGAGTGGGTAGCAATGGTGGAAAATGGTAACCAATAGAGTGAAACAATGCACTTTCCATGTGAAACAGTGGTGAGATGGAAGTGGGACAGCACTTCCTTGGGACCACTGCCCAGAGGCACGTGGACAATTAACCAACCAAGAGGCACAAAGCTAGGTGACTGCAATCTGCACAGCGGGGACTCAGTGCACACCCACACGCCTGAGTACTAATTCGTTGGGGATGGACAGCAATAGTAAAGAAAATGGAGATGGCTAAATTCAATAAATGAACTTGGTACATATGGGAAATACAGCTGTGCATTGGATAGAATGCAGCACAGCCATCAGACTGGCTGGTACCGTGGGTAATACAGGGTAAAGATCTGTGACTGCATCCTTCACAAATAGCTCTGCATAGGTGCACTGAATTAATGGCTGTGAAGGGCTGGTGCTATCATTACAGACAATAGAGGCCAGTGGATGCAATCTTGGCGGATATACAAACCAGATGACCTCCTGAGGTCCCTTCCAACCTTGATTCATAGATTCATAGATTCATAGATTATAGGACTGGAAGGGACCTCGAGAGGTCATCGAGTCCAGTCCCCTGCCCGCATGGCAGGACCAAATACTGTCTAGACCATCCCTGATAGACAATTATCTAACCTACTCTTAAATATCTCCAGAGACGGAGATTCCACAACCTCCCTAGGCAGTTTATTCCAGTGTTTAACCACCCTGACAGTTAGGAACTTTTTCCTAATGTCCAACCTAGACCTCCCTTGCTGCAGTTTAAACCCTATGTTCTATGATTCTATGATTCTAGTGTGTTCTTATACTGTGGGATATTGGGTGGGGAAATACACAGCAGCTCCCCAAATGCCTCGCTATAGCACTAATAACCAAACAAGGATCTGGGTACAACCCTTATAACTTGGACATGTAATTGCTGGGTGTGCATGTGTAAGAGAACATTGAATATTAACGCTATCATACAGCCAATACAGCTGTCTGGCTTATATTTTGCTCTTTTCCAGAGTCAAGAAGGAACCAAGTTATTTTAAAGGTGGGTCCCTCCATACGTATCTAGGTGTTTTGCTCTTTATGGTGCTAAGAAAGTCAGGAGAAGACTTCATAATGCTCTAAATTCAGCCTGCTTATCTCTTGCTGTCTCCTGTCTATGCTCCCTCAAGTACTCCCTTCTCCAACCCACTCTCCAGGAGATTAATCAGATTTTAAACCTTAGGTCATCCAATCAGGAAATGGAAACACTACCTATGTGACTTAAATGACGAGTCCCACAGTGCAATAGAAAATACCAGCAGTGTTCCGTCTGTAAGCTAAAACTTGTTTGCACTTATGAATTAGTGAACTTTGCGGGTAGAGAACTAATGTTTAAATGCTTTGTTCATGGATAATTCACAAACAGGAAAGAAAAAAGGAGGGGGGGGGACTATATTTTCCAAATAAATGTGTAAGTTGCCTAGTTCTACCTCACAAGCAATGTGCTTTGCCCGTTATCCAGCAGCATCATGTGGTCATACTAAAAGTTTTGGGCTCCAAAATAAGTCCAATCCAACTACTGTTCCTAGCCAAGGAAGGGTGTTATGAATGATGCGTGGTGTCCATGCAATTGGTGGGGGCTGGGAATCGTCCAACAGTGCAAATAAAGCATGCAAAATATTTAACCATCTCATAACCAATTCAGCAAGAAACTAAGGGCCTAGATCCTGCCATCCTTATTTACATGAGCTAAGACAAAAATATCAGTTGTCTATCTGAATTCCAAAGGGTTTATGATTAATTTGCACTTTCAGTGCAGTCTTTGTTGTAATTATTATAGATGCATTTTTCTAAGTAAAATCTTACCAGCCATAGATGTGTGACATCTATGTTATTTCTTTCCAAATAAGTTAGTTAATTCTGTGAACACAACTGGGTCAAAACCTCAGCTGGTGTCAATTGGTGTACCTCCATAGAACCTGTGGAATTATGCACCTCCATAAAACCTGTGGAATTATGCCAATTTAAACCAGATCGAGATTGGGCCCAAATGTCTGGAGATGCATGAATAATTATAGAACTTTCATGGGTTGTAATGTTTTGATCCAAAAAGTCTAGACACTGCTGCTGTTGTGAATGATTTTATTACATGTGTAAGCCATAAGGAATTAGGTCACACCGACAATCAACATGAACATTTTTAATCATGAACTTTGTGACATGAGGACAAATGTGGAAATCTCAGGACCAAATTATGTATAATTGCTGTTCAACAGGAATCACTCCAGTAAATTGGCAATTTGCAAATGGAGGAAGGAGACATGCTGCATTGTTTTAAACAAGTTTACCAAACGTATAATTAACTAAAAGCTACCAGCCACCTTTTTATTCTGAATCAGAGCTCCATTCAGAGTAGGGAACATGTCTTTTGCATCCTCGCCCATTGAGTGTTTCTTTATTAGGAACTTGTAAGGACGCTGTCCCTGGGCGGTAAAGATCAAATATAAATAATAGCGTCAGTCTGTTCAGGCTGGACAGAGATCGCAAAGCAGAGCCGGGAACTGAGATTTATGGATGCTCCACACTCATTTAAAATGCTTTATCTCTCAGAAGTGGAATCAAATACATGCAAGTGTCACAGGTGTAAGGCTCTGTGGTTTATTGAAAGGTGGTCTTGAGTCATCAGTTTTCCACAGGCATCCCTAGGCTGTATTTATATGGCCCAGTTAATAATAAACACTATGTTTAGAGCTGACCCAATAATTCACAGGGAATAGCTTCCTTTCAAATGTAGCATCTCTTTCCTTTTGTGGACCATCCATGAGCATATCTCAGTTTTCTCAAATTTGTTACTTGAATAGACTTGATTGATGTTTTGCATGTTTTTTTTAAAGTACTATTACTCTGTGGATGGATTGAAAATGGTTCGTTTCAAGTATCTGACAATAAATACTATGTGGCCTGTGCTGATTACTTGTCATTAGTCGCATTAGACTGGTTCTGTTCCCAGATCAGATGACATTAAGTCTCAAGATCAGGAGAAGGGCTTGATCCTGTGGGATCACTCTAGCCAGTGTAACTTAGAGCAGCCTTTAGGTTTCTCTAATTTACACCTGGGGTTATTTCAGCCCTGAGTCGCTCCAGGACTCAGGCACTGGGGAGATAGCTTACAGCCAATATCCTCTCCCTCTCCCTCAGCTACATTGATCTCATGCCAGGGGAAAGGGTGACTCCAGGAAGTGGGCTGGAGTTTCTTACAAAAAACACTACAGGACTGAATCCCCAATATAATGCTTTCAGGGGGACATGGATCAATCAGTAACAGCCCTGCTCTGTGGTGAGCTGGGAGTTGTGATGTAGTTTCCCGGTATGTACATGTACTGTGTTAACATTCCAAGTGCTAATCTGTAAAATACATGAACAGTGAGGAAGGCAGAGAGGTGAGAAAGCAGAGAGGAAGGATGGCCCAGGTGAGAAAGCAGAAAGGAAAGATGGCCCAATGTCTAGGGCGCCAGCATGGGATTGGGAGACCTACATTCAATTCCCTGCTTGGCCACAGATTTCCTGTGTGACCTTGGGCAAGTCATTTAGGGCCAGATTTTTAAAAGTATTTAGGCACCTAAAGATGCAGCTGGGGGCTTAGTGAGATGTTCAAAAATGCCATGGGAATTAGGAGCTTTTGAAAATCCCACCGGGTGCTTATCTGCCTCTTGAGGCTCCTAGATACCTTTAAAACTCTGGGCCTTAGTGTCTCTCTGGGCCTCAGTTCTGCATCTGTAAAATGGAGGTAATAGTACAACAGGGGTGTTGAGGATAAATATATTAAAAGATCGTGAGGCAGTCCTTTATGAGGGTGATGATGGCCATATAAGTACCTTGAGTAGATACATAGAACTAGTGGTCACCTTAAAAAGTCAATGGTCGCCGCACGCTGGTAGCTGACATATGACATTTATTTCCTATTTTGAGTTGGGGGTTGTGATATCCTAGGGACCATTCTGTGGTAATTGTTAACCACTGACCTTGCTAATGGAAATCGAAGTGACTACCCAGAGGGGTAATGCTTACAAATTTGTCATTGGCCTTGGAGAACTAGATGATGTTACCTCGGTATCTGTTGTATTCCCAATAACTAGTATAACGAATATGACAAATACCTTAGACAATCAGATATTACCTCAGTGATGGAGGGGAATTGTAATGTACAACCACAGCACCGCTTTTGGCCTCTGCCTTTATCCAAAAATATGTCATGTAGATACATGTGCTTCACATGTTTCTATTGGAACATCATTAACACTGCACATGTTAAATGTAAATGTACAAGTCCCTCACCTCTCACAAGTGCTGAGTCCACTCATGACTGGAATGGTCTGTTAACTCCAGTCTAAGGGCTGCAGTACTGGATCCTTGGTGAATATGAAGTATCAGGATAATACATTGCTGCTCTGGAAGCAATAAGATGCAGAAGAGTGCCCAAGATACCAAAAGGTACCTTTTCTGCAGAAAAGGACCTAGGGGTTACAGTGGACGAGAAGCTGGATATGAGTCAACAGTGTGCCCTTGTTGCCAAGAAGGCTAACGGCATTCTGGGCTGTATAAGTAGGGGCATTGCCAGCAGATTGAGGGACGTGATCATTCCCCTCTATTTGAGATTGGTGAGGCCTCATCTGGAGTACTGTGTCTAGTTTTGGGCCCCACACTACAAGAAGGATGTGGAAAAATTGGAAAGAGTCCAGCAGAGGGCAACAAAAATGATTAGGGGTCTGCAGCACATGACTTATGAGGAGAGGTTGAGGGAACTGAGATTGTTTAGTCTGCAGAAGAGAAGAATGAGGGGGGATTTGATAGCTGCTTTCAACTACCTGAAAGGGGGTTCCAAAGGGGATGGATCTAGACTGTTCTCAGTGGTAGCAGATGACAGAACAAGGAGTAATGGTCTCAAGTTGTGGTGGGGGAGGTCTAGGTTGGATATTAGGAAAAACTTTTTCACTAGGAGGGTGGTGAAGCACTGGAATGGGTTACCTAGGGAGGTGGTGGAATCTCCTTCCTTAGAGGTTTTTAAGGTCAGGCTTGACAAAGCCCTGGCTGGGATGATTTAGTTGGGAATTGGTCCTGCTTTGAGCAGGGGGTTGGACTAGATGACCTCCTGAGGTCCCTTCCAACCCTGATATTCTATGATTCTATGAAAGGAGGAGGCAGGAGAGCATGTAAAATGATTGTTCCTCATTTTGCAGAGCTTTCTTGCAGATTGGAAGTACCATGTCATATCGCCAGGCATATGAACTTTGCAGGATCAGCCCCTAAGTAAGGGACAGATTCTGGTGCCCTCACTCAGGCTGAAGAATAACATGCTCTGTGGGTAGCCTTATTGACTGTTAGAGTAGGGTGGGGTGGGGTGGGATGGGGTGGAGTGGAGTGGGGGTGGTAAGCCGCTGCTCAGTATGATTAAGGGTATCAGAATCAAGCCACAAGTCCAAAGTCAGTGGTCAGAAAACAATTCAATATTAAAAGAAAATGTCATGGTCGTGTCCCACAAGATGATTTTACAGGAGACTAATGGCAGCTCTTACAATATGTATCCAGCATAGGAAGATAACTAGCTTCATATGATTAAAAATCCATCGAATGGCATGTCTTGCCTGTGTTATATAATACATTAACCCTTAAGAAATTAGACATCCCCCATTTGCCTCGGAACTGGTTGTTATGGGAACATTGGGTGGCCCTATGTTAGAGAAGATAGGCAGGGCATGAATTTTCAGATGAGTAAACCCTGATGCCCAGTCCTCTCCTCTTGACCTGTGCTCACCCCTGCATTAGCTACCTGCCTCACCCTGCTGCTCTTGCCTGACCTGTCACTCAGGGTGGGAATGCGTGTTGGGAGTTTATGCCAAGGGACAGGACAAGCCTGCCTGGAGGCAACAGCATGAGACAGCTGTGTAGAGGGAGCTGGCAGCATAGATCCCTGCTGTTGGGTGCGGGGCCCTGTAGGAGAGTGGGAAGAAATCTTGTTTATTGGAGAGGAGGAAAACACAGTGCTTAAGTGTCCATTGTTTAACCATACATATAAAGCCATTGTTTCCAGTTAACAAAGTTTAGCATTTGCTAGATCAAACTGCTCTAAGTCTTCAAACGCAAGCCAAATGACTTCCAAGGGTATCAGGTTCCTGGTGGAAAAACCAAGCATTTGTAGTCATTTTTATTTGGGCAGTATCCTAAAGTTATTAATAGTGTTATAAGGGTAAGCTTGAGATTAAGGTGCTACATTGGAACTCAGGAGACCTGGGATCAAGTCCCTGCTCTGCCACCGGCTTCCTGTGTGACCTTGGGCAAGTCACTTAACCTCTCTGTGCCTCTGTTTCCCAGCTGCAAAATGAGGACTGTAATATCTCCTTTCTAACGAAGAGAAGGTTTAGGGGTGACTTGATCACAGCCTATAAGTATCTACCAGGGGATTTAAGAATGGGCTCTTCAGTCTAGCAGGGAAAGGTATGACACAACCCAGTGGCTGAAAGTTAAAGCTAGACAAATGCAGGCTGGAAATAAGGCACACATTTTTATCAATGAGGGTAATTAAATATTGGAACAATTTACCATCAGTTGTGGTGGTTTCTGTGTCATTGGCAGTTTGCAAATCAAGATCAGATGTTTTTATAAAAAAATCTGCTCTAAGGATTATTTTGGGGAAGTTCTATGGCCTGTGTTATACAGGAGGTCAGATGGGGTGATCACAATGGTCCCTTCTGGCCTTAGAATAGATGAATCCTAATCTTTGTTGACTGTATCTATTGTCTCTATTTGTTAACACAATTAGCCCTTCCCCGCAAATCTGAGAGAGGCAGTATGGCCTAGTGGATAGCACAATGGCCTAACACTCAGGAGACCCCACCTCCATCACTGGCTTGTTGTGTGACTGTGACACACTGTACCTCGGGGGAATACCCTGCACCCCCATGTTCATCCTTATAATGTGATTGTGTGGTAGCCAATGCAAAGTATGTCATGTCGGGTGTCTTCAGAAGGCTCATGATGCACTAAGCATTGTTGTTATAGTAACGTTATAGGTTGTACTTTCATGTATATAGTTATGAGGCTGAAAATGTGTCCTCATGACTTAAAACAAGGCCAGGCAAAACTCTCCAAGAACAGAGAGGCAGTTCACACCTCATCAGGGCATGTATGGGACAAACCCAGCCTCACAGGAACAAAGGGCAATGGCCTAGGCAGCAACAAAGGATCTGTTGGACTCTCAAGTGAGTCACCCCCCTTCCCTTGGTGAGTTTGGGACTACGATGAGGTAATGCTCACCTGACCCTGAAGGGGGGGACAAAGCCAAGAGGGAGGAAAGAACTTGATAAAAGGGAGAGACGTTTGCCATGCTCTTCCTCTCTCTTCCACCTCCATGTATAGCAGTGTTTCTCAAACTGGGGTTGCCACTTGTGTAGGGAAAGCCCCTGGTGGGCCGGGCCGGTTTGTTTACCTGCCCCGTCCGCAGGTCCAGCCGATTGCGGCTCCCACTGGCCGCGGTTTGCTGCTCCAGGCCAATGGGAGCTGCTGGAAGCGACATGGGCCAAGGGACTTACTGGCCACCGCTTTCAGCAGCCCCCATTGGCCTGCAGCGGCGAACCGCAGCCAGTGGGAGCCGCGATCGGCTGGACCTGTGGATGGGGCAGGTAAACAAACTGGGCCCGGCCCGCCAGGGGCTTTCCCTACACAAGCGGTGACCCCAGTTTGAGAAACACTGATCTACAGACACTATCACCAAGCGTCAGAAGCGCTGATCAAAGGGGAGAGCCTGGCTGAAGGGCAACCAGCCAGCCTGTGGTAAGAAGCATCTAAGTTGGTAAGGGCACTGAAAGTGTTAAGATCAGCTTAGAATGCATTTTGCTTTGATTTCATTTGATCACATCTGACTTGTTGTGCTTTGACTTATAATCACTTAAAATCTATTTTTGTAATTAATAAATGTGTTTGTTCTACCTGAAGCAGTGCGTTTGGTTTGAAGTGTGTCAGAGGCTCTCCTTGGGTTGACAAGCCTCATACATATCAATTTCTTTGTTAAATTGACGAACTCATACAAGCTTGCAGCGTCCAGCGGGCATAACTGGACACTGCAAGATGGAGGTTCCTAGGGTTGTGTCTGTGACTGGAGATATTGGCTAGTGTCATTCGGTTGCACAATCCAAGCAGCTTACATGCCAAAGGCTGTGCGTGAACAGCCCCAGAGTGGGGGTTCTCACAGCAGAGCAGGGTAAGGCTGGCTCCCAGAGTCGAGGATTGGAGTGACCTAGCAGATCACCCGTCCAGATAACACCAAGAGAACATCACAGTGACCTTGAGCCTCTCTGTGCCTTTTTTTCTCCATCTGTAAAATGGGGGATAATGATACTTGCATCCTTTGAAAAGTGCTTTGAGCTCTATGGATGAAAACCACTGTATGAGGGTGAGGTGTTATTACAGGCACTACTGTAATGCAAATAATAATGATGCTATTAGTGTCCAGATGTCAAATGGCATGACTAGTTTTGGTTTTGGTTTTGCTTTATTGTTCCTTTTCAGTCAGGAATTAAACTACAGTCAATCTATGGCAACTGGACACATGACGAGGTTGTATGGAGATATCCAGGCATGGAAGAAGTGCATTGTGAAATTCTAGGGGAACGCTTTCTTAGCCTAGTTCTACCATTCTCTGAATGGCAGACAGTTACATCTGGGCGATTTTGTTCATTTTCAGTTGAATGCAAATGTCAGAGATGGGAGTCCTTTGGGAAGCTTGCATATGCTAATGATTTATAGTTGAATAATTTTTTTACATTAAAGAATAATATTACTATTTTCAAACTTTGCATTCCAAACATTGAAATTGAATTAAGTATTGTTTAAAATAACAATAGTATAAATTTGTTTTAAATGAATTTAGTGTAATTCCACTGTTTGGAATGCAATGTGTGAAAATATTACTGCTGTGGCAAGAGTAAATATCCAACTCTATTAATTTTATTGAAGTAGCGGATAGATCCACATGAACTATTTCTGTGTGTGTTTGGTTAATATTTTACTGAAAATTGGTGTTAGCTCTGACTAATGAAAATCCAAACTCACTTCATATATGAAGGTGTAAAATGCATCCGACAACTTAATAACGAGTTAACATCCATGGGCTATTCTTAGTGTTAAAATAATATATATATATATATATATTTAAAAAAAGCTCCCCTAGAGAAATGCCAGTGTGGACAAAGGATGTAGAATAGCAAAAATCAGAAATTCCAACCAGCGAAGTTGCATCTACCCTAAGTTAACAGGAAGGGGCAGAGAGTAGAGAACCACCAGCAAGATCGATAGCTCTCGACATACGAATCACCAGACCAGACCAGACCCAAGGTCCCTGTAGTCCAGTACAGGGCCGCCCGGGGGGGGGGGGGGGCAAGTGGGGCAATTTGCCCCAGACCCCGGGCCCCACAGGGGCCCCCACGAGAATATAGTATTCGATAGTATTGCAAGTTTTTTTTATGGAAGGGGCCCCTGAAATTGCTTTGCCCCAGGCCCCCTGAATCCTCTGGGCGGCCCTGGTCCAGTATCCTGTCTTTAGCAGTGGCCAGCACCATATGCTTCAGACGAATATGCAAGAAGCCCTGTTGCAGGCAGGTAGACCCTTATTTTAATACGGGGACTAATACCTAGCTCTTACACAGCACTTTTCATCCATAGATCTCAAAGCACTTTACAAGGGAGGCCAGTAACCTTAGCACCATTTGATAAATAGGCAGGTTGAGGGGAAGGGGAAGTAACTTGCCCAGTGTAGGCCAATAGTGGAGCTGGGAATTGACCCCAGGTCTCCTGAGTCCCAGACCAGACAGTGCCTTATCCAGCAAGCCACACTACTTCCTGATTCGCGAAAACACTCATAGTCAGGGTTGGACTTAAGCAAGTGCTTAAATTTAAGTCAGTAGGAGTTAAGCACATGCTTAAAGCTAAGCACATGTTAAGTGCTTTCCTGAATCAGGGCCTTATGGAATAACCTGCCCAAGGGCGTAGTTTTCCCCTGTCCTCTACAGTTAGAAATTCATAGACTCCAAGACAAGAGGGGACCACAGTGATAACTGAATTGACCTCCTGTATAACATAGGCCATAGCATTTCCCAAAAATAATTCCTAGAGCAGATCTTTTAGGGAAACATCCAATTTTGATTTAGTAATGACCAGTGATGGAGAAAACATCACTACCCTGGGGAAATTGTTCCAGTGGTTAATTACCCTCACGGTTAAAAAAGAAAGTATGCCTTATTTCCTGTCTCAATTTGTCTAGCTTCAGCTTCCAGCCATTGGGTCATGTTATACCTTTCTCTGTTAGATTGACAAGTCCATTCTTAAATATTTGTTCCCAATGTAGACACTTATAGACAGTGATCAAGTCATCCCTTAACCTTTTCTTTGTTAAGTTAAATAGATTGAGCTCTCTGAGTCTATCACTATATGGCAGGTTTTCTAATCCTTTAATCATTCTCATGGCTCTTCTCTGAACCCTCTCCAATTTATCAATATCCTTAATGAATTGCGGGCACCAGAACCAGTCACAGTATTCTGCCAATGGTTGCACAAGTGCCAAATTCAGAGGTAAAATAACCTATCCATTCCTACTTGAGGATCCCTGTTAATGCATTCAAGGATCACATCTGCTCTTTTGGCTGCAGTGTTACACTGGGAGCTCGTGCTCAATTGATTATCTATCATGACCACAAAACTTATTCAGAGTAACTGCTTCCCAGGATAGCATCCCGCACCCTGTAAGTATGACCTACATTCTTTGTTCCTAGATGTACAT
This sequence comes from Malaclemys terrapin pileata, assembly GCF_027887155.1. Classification (NCBI taxonomy): domain Eukaryota; kingdom Metazoa; phylum Chordata; order Testudines; family Emydidae; genus Malaclemys; species Malaclemys terrapin. Next base: position 143,088,454 of record NC_071508.1, on the reverse strand, counting down.
GTTTAGATGTAGCCATATTAAAATTAATTGCAGTTATCTCACACAATTAACTCAAAACAAATTAACTCGATTAAAAAAGTGAATTGCTATTAATTGCCGTTTTAATTGCACTGTTAAACAACAATAGAATACCAATTTAAATGTATTATAAATACTTTGGGATGTTTTTCTAGATTTTCAAATTTCAATTACATCACAGAATACAAAGTGTACAGTGCTCACTTTATATTATTACTTTGATTACAAATATTTGCACTGTAAAAAGATAAACAAAAGAGATAGTATTTTTCAGTTCACCTCATACAAGTACAGAAGGGCAATCTCTTTGTCGTGAAAGCGCAACTTACAAATGTAGATTTTTTTGGTTACATAACTGCACTCAAAAACATAACAATGTAAAACTTTTGAGCCCACAATTCCACTCAGTCCTACTTCTTGTTCAGCCAATTGCTAAGACAACCAAGTTTGCGTACATTTACAAGAGATAATGCTTCCCACTTCTTTTATACATCAAGAGTAGATACAGTTGTTCTGGGGTCCAGAAGGAGGTGAATGGCAGACCAGTTGAAAGTCTCTGGGTAAAGATAAAAGGGGTAAAAAATAGGGGTGATGTCATGGTGGGGGTCAACTCTGGACCACCAAATCAGAAAGAGGAGATGGATGAGGCATTTCTAGAGCAAATTACAGAAATATCCAAAACATAAGACCCAGTAGTAATAGGATACTTTAACTACCCAGACATCTGTTGGAAATTAATATGGAAAAATCACAAAATTTCCAGATAGGTATTGGAATGTATTGGGGACAACTTTTTGGTCCAGAAAGTGGAGGAAGTAACCAGGGGGACAGCCATTTAAGACTTTGAGTCTGACCAACAGGGAAGGAGTGGTAGTGAATCTGGAGTGAAATGACAGATTTCATGATTCTAAGGAAAAGAAGGAGTGAGAGCAGCAGAATAAGAACAATGGACTTCAAAAATGCAGACTAACAAATTCAGAGAAATGCTAGATAAAGGTCCCATGGGAAGAAAAATCTAAGGGAAAAAGGAGTTCAGGAGAGCTGGCAGTTTCTCAAGGAGACAATATGAAAGATACAACTGTAAACGATCCTAATATGAAGGAAAGATAGGAAGAAGCCAATTTGGTTCCATTCAAAGCTCTTTAATGACCTGAAAATCAAAAAGGAATCCTATAAAAAAAAGTAGAAACATGGACAAATTACTAAGGACAAGGTTAAAAGAATAGCACAAGCACGTAAGAACAAAATTAGAAAGGCTAAGGCACAAAATTAGTTGCACCTAGCAAGGGACATAAAAGACAATAAGAAGAGGTTCTTTAAAAACATGAGGAGCAAGAGAAGGATGAAGAAAAGTGTCAGTCTTCCACTTAATTGGGAAGGAGATCTTTGACACCAAGAAAGCTGAGGGTTTAATGCCTATATTGCTCCAGTCTTGATGACCAGATACTTAACACAATTAACAAGGGTGAAGGAATGCAAGCCAAAATAGGGAAAGAACAGGTTAAAGAATATTTAGATAAGTTAGATATATTCAAGTTGGCAGAACCTGATGAAATTCATCCTACGGTACTTAAGGAACTAGCTGAAGCAATATTGGAATCATTAGAAATTGTCTTTGAGAATTCCTGGAGGACAGATTTGCTCCAAGAAGATTGGAGAAGGGCAAACATAGTACCCATCTTTTTAAAAGGGGACGAAAGGGGACTCTGGGAATTATAGACAAGTCAGCATAACTTTGATATCTGAAAAGATACTGGAACAAATACTTAAACAATTGTCAGAAGATAATTGGGTTGTAAGGAATAACCAGCATGAATTTGTCAAGAACAAATCAGGCCAAACCAACCTAATTTCCAGAGTGTCACGGAGTGTGGGGGGACACAAGGCCCTGCACCCCCGGCTTCCTGTGGTTCACCATGACTCTCAGCCAGCCAGTAAAGCAGAAGGTTTATTTAGACGACAGGAATACAGTCCAAGACAGGTCTTGCAGGCACAGACAACAGGACCCCCCTCAGTTGGGTCCATCTTGGGGTCCCACGGCGCCCCAGCCCCCTTTCGAGGTCAGAGGCCCGTCTGCCTCCCAGCCAGCTCCCCAGCCAGCTCCTGAAACTCTCCCTTCAGCGACCTCTCCCACAGCCTTTGTTCAGTTTCCCGGGCAAAGGTGTCACCTGGCCTCTAACCCCTTCCTGGGTTCTCATGTTACATGCTCAGGTATTCTCCGTTGGTCAGTCTCCCATCCCCCAATGCAGACTATCCTAGCCACACTCCCCTGTCAGCATTCAAAGACCACAGTAAGAAGAGTCCCAGTTCGTCACACAGAGTTACTGGCATTTTGGATGGGGGGGAGGGGAAGGAAGCAGTAGATTAGTATGGCTTTTGACACAGTCCCATGTGACATTTTCATAAGCAAACTAGGGAAATGTGGTCTAGAGGAAATTACTATAAGATGTGTGCACAACTGGTTGAAAGACTGTGCTCAAAGAGCAGTTATCAATGGTCCACTGTCAAACTGGGAGTGTCTATCTAGTGGGGTCCCGCAGAGGTCTGTCCTAGGTTTGGTACTATTCAATATTTTCAGGAATGACTTGCATAATGAAGTGGAGAGTATATTTATAATATTTGTGGATGATACACAAAGCTGGCAGGGGTTGCAAGCAATTTGGAGGACAGGATTAAAATTAAAAATGGTCTTGACAAATTGGAGAATTGGTCTGAATTCGAAAAGATGAATTTCAATAAAGATAAATGCAAAGTACTTCACTTAGGAAGGAAAAATCAAATGCACAACGAAAAAATGGGGAATAACTGGCTAGGTGGTAGTACTGCTGAAAAGGATCTGGGGGCTATAGTGGATCACAAATTGAATGAGAGTTAACAATGTGATGAAGCTGTGAAAAGGGCTAATATCATTCTGGAGTGAATTAAAGGGAGTGTGATATGTAAGACATCGGAGGTAATTGTCCCGCTCTACTTGGCACTGGTGAGGCCTCAGATGGAGCCCTGGGTTCAATTCTGGGTGGCACACGTTAGGGAAGATGTGGACAAGCTGGAGTGAGACTAGAGGAGAGCAACAAAAATGATAAAAGGTTCAGAAAACCTGACCTATGAGGAAAGGTTAAAAAAATGGGGCATGTTTAGTCTTCAGAAAAGAAGATGGATGGGGGGACCTGAAAACAGCCTTTAGACATGTTAAGCAGTGTTTTAAAGATGCTGGTGATTAATTGTGCTCCATGTCCAGTGAAGGTAGGACAAGAAGTAAAGGGAGATCTAGGTTAGATATTAGGAAAAACTTTCTAACTCTAAGGCTATGTCTACACTACCGTGGTAAGTTGACCTATGTTACGCAACTCCAGATACATGAATAATGTAGCTGGAGTCGACATACCTTAGGTCGAGTTACCATGGGGTCTACATCGCGGGGGGTCGACGGGACTTACCTTACTCTTCTCGTCGGGGGTAGAGTACAGGGGTCGACTGGAGAGCGATCTGCAGTCGATTTGGCGGGTCTTTACTAGACCCGCTAAATCGACCGCTGGTGGATCGATCTCAGAGCGTCGATCCCAGCTGTAGTGTAGACCTACCCTAAGAGTTGTAATGTTCTGGAATAGACTTTCAAGGATGGTGGTGGACTGGAGGCTTTTAAAAAAAGGATGTTCTAGATTTACTTAGTCCTGCCTCAGCCCAGGGGGCTGGACTAGATGACTTCTCAAGGGCCCTTCCAGCCCTACATTGCTATGATTCCATATACAGACAAAGCTCTCCCACCAGCATAATTAAACCATCCTCAACAAGTGGCAGTAGCTGTGTCGGCAGGAGAGCATCTCCCACTGACATAGCACTGTCCACACCGGCGCTTTTGTCGGTGAAACTTATGTCTGTGTTTTTTTCACACCCCTGACCGACAAAAGTGCTAGTGTAGACAAAGCCTTAATATTAACATTTTGTTAATTCATTCCTCATGTAAGAAAGGCGAGGGAGGGTCACAGTCCTGCTCAATCGACTGTCAGTGATGTCTCATCTTGGTGCCACAAGCAGGTGGTGGTTGGGAGACATCACAACTTAATCTTTCTCCCCATCAAGAACAAGCCAAGCCCCACAGCCCAGCAGAACCCATGGGCATGTGCAAGTTCCACTGAGGGGAGCCAAGTTCAAGGAGCCCTAGGGAGCCAGGCAGCACACACGATCGTGTTTTGTCTATCTGCCCAGTCCACTATGGGCAGCGTCCCTTTTTGGCAAGTTAATGAGCGGAGCTTGTTTTGTGGGTGGCATTTAGAAGAGTACCAATAACTTTGACCCATGGACTGATCCCACTAACTGATCCAGGCTGGACAGTGAATAAGTGACCAAAGAAAGTTGCTAATGTTGAAAATAAGCCGAGTAATTGGAGATATGCAGAGGAACATTTTCAAAATGGTGTCCAAGTCTTCTGCTTGGAATGATATTGGGCTGCTTCCCAGAGGGTCTTAGAGTTAAAATTCTGTTTTGATGAATGCAGAATTTTATGCATCTTAGAGCTATTATTTCAGACTTGCGGCAGACTCAGGCAGATATCAGTTAATTGGTTACATCCAGTTCACATTTTAAAATTTTTCTTTACAACAATAAGGACTGGAAACTTACTTTTAAAGAATGAGAGCTGGGATTCTGATGTAACCAAATGACTCCAGGTGCTCGGACCTAGTCACTGGCCTTTAGTACTTCTGTCAGTAACCTGCTGTGTGACCTTAGGCAAATAAATCACTTTGCTTGTCTATGCCTCTGTTTCCCATAATACTCTTGTTAGTCTATTTAGACTGTAAGGTGTTTGGATCGCCTACTGTTCTGGTACCATGACTGAACAATGACCTGTAGGTGCTACTGACCTAGTCATTATCATCTTCATCAAAAAATAATAGGGTACTAAATCTTAACTGGTCACAGCAACTACAATTGATTAGAACTCTGGATAGAAACCTACCCTCCACTGAATTGTGAAATATGAGTTAAATAACTCTGAAAATATAACTGAGCGTATATGACTTTGCACACATTTGAGCTAATACACAGCTCCAAAGGGAAATTCTCACATTCAGGGATAAATCTTTCAGGGATAAGTCTTTCACTCTTTCTCGTGAGTTTCAATGCCATAAATCAGTGAGTGTTTTACACTGATCCATATATGGTATATTGTTTTTCTATCTTGGACAGGTATGATATTGACAATGTAATTAATTTTAATACCATTCCTCCAATAACGGACCTGATTTTAATAATGTCCATACATTGCATGCACTGACTGCAAAAGGCAAAATACCATTTCATGTGGTTCTATCTTTGCACCCAAAACCACGAATCCTAAAATTCCCATTCTACCTCATTTAAAATGAACTACAGTCATAGCTTCCATGCTGGATGAGATTTGTAAATTTATGCAATGATGGGCCAGTATCAAACCATAAAGTATTTACCCTCCCCCCCCTATTTAAATAACCCCAAATAACTCTTAGTGACAAAAAACCCTCATGAGACTATGTAAGGCTTTAGCTATGTCTGTAGTATTCTGTGATCAATTAAAAAAAACCTGCATTTACATAAGGTAAAGATAATTCCAATGAAAGCAGCTGAAGGTCAAAGAGCCAGAATATAAGGTCATCCAGGGATCATGTCACCAGGTAGGAAGATAACGATGGGTGTTTTTTTGCAATGTTTATGTTTAATTTGACAATTAACATAGGCCTCACCTATTGATCTTAAAGCAAATATTAAACATGGTACATCATGACATTGTACTCATCAACTTTGAATTGTACCAGTGGCATTTTCAATGGGACTGAATTTTAAAATGCTAACTAAAGTAGGCCTTGAAAACATTGTTGAGGAAAAGTGTATCAAAGATTTGCAATGCAAGTCCTTGCCTGTGACATAGACACAACTATTAGAAGCATCGTTATTTAATATCAGCAAAGTGCATCGAGGTCTTTGTGGATAAAAGGTGCTATAGGAAGCTCAAAGTATTATTGCTGGTATCATGGGAGTATATGGACAGAAGCAGTAGTATGTATAAGTCCCTCCTCTCATATGAAACAAAATATCATTTGTATTATAGTACTGGCCTCCAGACCCGCTGACAGAAATTTGGGGCCCCAGGACCAAGGTCATCGCTAGGGGGGGCGCGGCCCGGGGCAGAAGTGACGAATTCGTCACTTCCGGGATTGTCTGTGCTGGCCAATCGCGCGGGCCCATGGGACTCCCCAAGGGCCGGGCTCGGAGCCGTCTTGTGTGCCTAGGAGCTCTGTGGCCCGCCTGGGTGATTTAAAAGGGCCGAGGGGCCCCGGGCCTTTTTAACTTACCCAGGCCCCATGGCAATTGTCCCCTTTGCGCCCGCGTCGGCGGGCCTGCTGGCCCCAAATGAAATTGAAGCCTGGTTAGGCAGGGACTGTACTTAGACTGGCCTAGGTACAGGCCCTCAAGACGTTGGAATGGAAATAGACAAGACAGACAAAAGGCAATGGGAGAAATTGAACCACAGAGAGGTGAAGTGGCTTGCCCAAGGTCACGCAGAATGTCAATGGTAGAGCCAGGAAGAGAACTAGCTCCTATTGTCAGATGTTGGCTGCATGTGTGTGTGTTCTCGCTGCATGCTGCACTGGCTCTGGCCAGTTAGCCCGTACAGCAGGCTCCGAACGAACTGACCACAAGACTTGGTTTAGTAGCAAAGGCATCCAGACAGATTGATTGTCAACAAAGCCTGGTACTAGTATCCCTCAGACTCTACCAGACCACTGATACATGTATGTCTGTAACAATGGACCAGTTCAGTCAGTGGCAGGATTTTCCACTGCCCCTAGGCCAGATAAAGGGTTAAGGTGAGGTATCCTGACATTTATAGATAGAGACAAACAATCTGGGATAAACAACTTATGTATCACCTTATGTGTTTCATGGCATGTTTGTTACCTCCCCTTGTACTTTTACTCCTAGTGCTTCAGACAAAATATCACTATTCCTCACTTTTGTCAAACCATGTTATCATGTACTAGGCTGGGGTGTTCCTGTGCTGGCCTGCTGGAATGTCTTTACATATTCAGTGTGTTTTAGCAATGCTCGTAGGCGCAGATTCTGTGGGTGCTTCAGGGCTGGAGCACCCACAGAAAAAAATTAGTGGGTGCTTAGCACCCACCGGCAGCCAAGCTCTGCCCTCCTCCCTTCTTCCTCCCAGTGCCTCCCGCCTGCCATGGATCAGCTGGGGTGGGAAGGGGTGGAGTGGGGGCGGGCCTGGGGCAGCGTAGGGGGTCAAGCCCCCCCCCCCCCCCCCCCCCCGGGTAGAAAGGAAGTCGGCGCCTATGGCAATGCTAGCAATCCCGGTGCTGAGTTCATGTACCGGACGGACACTGACTTGCAGGAAAGCATCTGCTTGTGACAGGGCCCAACTGTTGCTCATAGCATAACTTTTCTGACTTTGGTTCAGGCCTCAAGTCTTGCACTAGGCCTGTGCTTCAGGCTCTCTCTTTCTACTACAACTCCTAGTCTAGGGCCCCATCCATTAGATTACATGGACTCCTAATTGTACTCCCCAGTAATTGTCCCCTCAACATACCCTTCATTTAAAAAGTGATTCACACTGGGTGTACCTATTCTGCCTTTCAGAGTATCAAACTGTCTGTACTAGGCTATCTTGATTATCACTTCAAAAGAGATTTCTCTTACTTAATTGGCCTCTCAGAGTTGGTAAGACAACTCCCACCTGTTCATGCTCTCTGTATGTGTGTATATATATCTCCTCAATATATGTTCCACTCTATATGCAGCCGAAGAAGTGGGCTGCAGTCCACGAAAACTTATGCTCTAATAAATTTGTTAGTGTCTAAGGTGCCACAAGTACTCTTGTTCTATTCTGCCTTTGTCAATCCAATTTATATATTGGCTGTTCTGTGTATGGAGGAAATCTGCCTCGGTTATTTTTAAAGGGGAATTAGAAGGAGCTTGAATGTGCTACAGTAAGACACAGGGAGCCAGTGACGTGATGAAAGGGGGGTGAGGTGGCTGGAGTGTTAGGTGGCATTGGTATTTTACAGAGACTGGAGTGGGAAGAGGTGAGAGGAAAGGAAGCCAAAGCTGAGAAGGGTACAATAGTCGAGGTGAGTCATGATCAACATGGAGAGAAATGTTTTCACAATGGAGGTAGTGAGGAAAGGGGAGATTTTGAAAGCTGCTCTGAGACTTTCTAATCGACTGTTGTGATAACCCTTCCCCTGGCCTCTTTTCCTTGAGTCCTGAATTATTTTGGGGCAAATTATTGTCCCTGGTTTCATTATCTTGCATACCTATATGCAAAATATATACACACGTACAAGCCACTTATTCCTAGTCTGTGTCATGCTAAATTTATGTGTGCCCTCTTTATTATTGATTGACACCCAGTTTTACATCTCCTACAACTTTCATTCCCTTATTATATATTCTTTCCTCTAGGTCACGTATGCGTAAAGCAAACAGTATTATACTTAACGCAACCCTGGTGGCATTCCACCCATCACCTCTCTCCATCCCCAAATGATTTCCCATATTTGTGCTCTTTGTCTCTTATCTCCAAGTCAGTTCTTTAGCTGCTTATATGGTTAGCCTCCCGTCTGCCCCCCACCATATTTACTGACCTTGTGGATTAATCTAGAGCAGGGTACTGTAAGCTTTCTTGAAGTCTGGGTGAATTATGTCCTCGGCTTCCCATCTGTCAGCTCTTTATCTCCTTGCCTTCTACATGGCGATGCCAACAGAATTGGAAACTTTGTATGAAATGGGGGGCGGGGGAGGAATTGTTCGTGTTTCTTTTACAGCTTTTTGTTGATGAGTTTCCAGTTGGGCAACTGGGCTGTAAGGGCTTTCTCCTTACAGGAACTACATTTAATCAGGGGATTGCTAGGTATGAACATTGATGGGATTTACTTAAAATGGGTTACAAGTGGGATCTATCTATCTGCCTGTCTATAACTCCATAATGGAGTAGGCCAGGTTTAAATGGAGACTGCCTGGGAGCAAGGGCTGAATATTTTGGTGTATTGAAGAGCACAGGAAAGGACTACAGCATAAATCCACTTGTAGGCAAAGAGTGGCTGGATCTTAAAATCTTGGGGCCTGAGCCAAAGCCTAACGAAATCAAGGAAAGTCTTTCCATTGACTTCCATAAGCTTTGGATAAGGTCCCTACGTTGGTTCATCCACAGTCCTATTTTCAGGGTGTTCTCTCTGCAATAAGATGCACCCACGTTCAGGATTCTGGAAATGAAACACACAAGGCTTGGGACTGTCAAGGAGGGCAGGAAGGGTTATACTATTGGCAAGGAAGCGGGAGATTCCCAGAGTGGCCATGGAAACACATTCCTAAGTGCGACCCAAAGGAGCAGTTATCATCATGCAGTGTAGCTGACACAAAGATAGAACTTGTGTTGCTCACTCAGACAAACTAAGTCTCAACAGGTATTGACAGGATTAGGGTTTGTTCCACATGCTTTGTGAGAGATGTTTTTTATTTGGTTTATGCTTCCTTTATTGTGGAACAGTGGTTCTCTGTGGAGCACTTGCTAGTGGTCCACAGGGAGCTGGCTTGCCTCCTCGTTAAACTTCATTAAAAGAGAGAAAAAGCTGCACTTAAAATGCATTAAATACATTCCTAATGTCACTTTTCCATATAAGCATTTGTTGGGGTTGCCATAGGGATGTTTTGAGATCACAAATGGGAAAAGAGATGGACGGCACAATGATGAATGGGTGGCAAGGTGGTCCATGTGACTGTGTATGGGGAGGGGTCTACAGGATAATAGGCCAGATTCTCACTGGTGTAAGTCAGGATACCTGCAGTGAAGTCAAAGGAGCTACACCAATTTATACCATCTGAGAACATGGCTCTTATTGCTCTATTAAGGTGTGGTTCTTGCTATGACAAATTTAGATACAATAAAAGGGAAATGTTGCAATATATACATTAGAGCTGATTGAAAAATGGAAGTTCTGTCTGGTGGGAAATTCTGTTGTTTCAACATTTGTTTTTATCCTAAATGTGGACACAAAGTTGAAGTATAGAAACTTGGTAGGGAACAAGAAGTTCCGGAAACATTTTATTTGGAAATGTCCGAATGTTTTATTTCCAACTGAAACGAAAGGTTTCATTTTGAGTCAGGTGCGTCTCAATCTCCGCCTGAGCAGTCCCTTTGCCTCATGGGAATTCTATTTTGTGACCTCAGTTTCCCTTATGGACTCTTCCCTTGGCTGGACTACATCACCCAACAGGTGCCACCATTTCCTTCTTAGGGATAATGCACCATGGCAGTTCAGCAGATGCAGAGATTATGACTGACCAAAACATTTCATTTTAATTCCTCTGAAATTGGTTTATTTTTTCCCATGGAAAATTTTGATTTCAGTGAAACCCCATTTGCCAATGGGACAATTGTTTGTCTGAAAATGTTCAACCAGCCCTATATATACCCATACATATGTATTTCTCTTCTACCTGGGATTTACATTGATCATTTCAATAATCGGCACAATAGACCAAATTCTGTTATCAGTTCCAGCAGTATGAGTTCAGTGCTATCTCAGGTGGCTTCAATGGAGGAACCCCATTTTTACACTGTTGCAACTAGGGACGTGATTTCACCCAAATAATAGGTTATGGTTAGTAGAGAAAATGAATGGGCAATAGGCACAGGGGGCTAGATCCTCACCTGGTGTAAACCAGTTAAATCAATTGTGTTACATGGATTTACACCAGCTGAGGATCTGGCCCAGGGTATATTAACACATCTCTGCTGTAGTTACAAATGTCTTTACAATCCCTGTATAATTTATCAATGGAAAATATTGATAAAAGTAATTGGAAAACATAATCACAACTATACATATAAAATGACGGGGTCTACATTAGCTGTTACCTCTCAAGAAAGAGATCTTGGAGTTCTCTGAAAATATCCACTGAATGTGCAGCGACAGTCAAAAAAGCTAACAGAATGTTGGAAATCATTAGGACTGATAGATAATAAGATAGAAAATATCATATTGCCTTTATATAAATCCATGGTACGCCTACATCTTGAATACTGTGTGCAGATGTGGTCACCCCATCTCAAAAAAGATGTATTGGATTTGGAAAAGATTCAGAAAAGGGCAACAAAAATTATTAAAGGTGTGGAACAGCTTCCATATAAGGCGAGAAAAATAAGATTGGGACTTTTCAGCTCGGAGAAAAGACAACTAAGGGGGGATATGATAGAGGTCTATAAAATCATGACTGGTGTGGAGAAAGTAAATAAGGAAGTGTTATTTACTCCTTCTCATAACACAAAAACTAGAGTTCACCAAATGAAATTAATAGGCAGCAGATTTAAAATGAACAAAAGGAAGTATTTCTTCACACAACGCACAGTCAACCTGTGGAACTCTTTGCCAGAGGATGTTCTGAAGGCCAAGACTATAGCAGGGTTAAAAAAAGAACTAAATAAGTTCATGGAAGATAGGTCCATCAATGGCTATTAGCCAGGATGGGACAGGGATGCAAAACCATGCTCTGAAGTGTCCCTAGCCTCTGTTTGACAGAAGTTGGGAATGGGCGACAGGTGATGGATCACTTGATGATTACCTGTTCTGTTCATTCCCTCTGAAGCACCTGGCATTGGCTACTGTTGGAAGACAGGACACTGGGCTAGATGGACCATTGATTTGACCTGTATGGCCATTCTTATGTAGCTTTGGCTATAAGACTGAAGGCTGCACAGTGCAATCCTGCTTACTCAAATTTGCAATGAAGGTTTCTCGGATTTTCTGCTCAGTTTCTGGCACACACAGAAGGCCTGGTCTCTTGGTCCTTTCCTCTCAGTCTGGCCAAGGCTGTTTGTCTCAAGGCTTCCACCACTTCACAGCATCTTCTCATTAAGGACCTCATGGTCTTCTTTTGTTTGTATGCTCAGCTATGCTTTAACCATGTGCTTCAAGAGTCGTGAGCTGCACATATGCATCTGAGGGAAGAATTTGGGCTTAAAATTGGTAATACATTAGGAGCGTGCTAACTGCTTGGGGTGACATCCAACTGATGATAACTGTGTTCTCAGTCCTGTTTAAAATTATGTCTCCTAAATATGTGATTGGATCGATAGCCACACTCTATTAACAGCAGCATTATACTGCACCACTGTGATTTTGACTTGAGTATTTTCTTTACCAGCTATAATAATTATGACAAAAATTATATATTAGGTGATTTTTGCCCATTGAGGAGAAATCATACTATTTCTTAGGCTATTTTGCCAGAGACGTTGCTTCCTCATCTGCTTCCATGGTGTCCTGCTTGTTACATGTGATGACAAATTCTCAAATGAGGCCTGGTCACACTGGGGGCCGGGGGGGGAGGGGTGCGGCGGAGGATCGATCTAAGTTACACAGTTTCAGCTATGTGAATAACATAGCTGAAGTCGACGTACTTAGTTCTACGTACCGTGGTGTCTTCACTGTGGTAAGTCGACGTCTGATGCTCTCCCGGTGACTCCACTTGCGCCTCTCGCCCTGGTGGAGTACCAGAGTTGATGGGAAGAGTGCTCGGTGGTTGATTTATCGTGTCTGGACTAGACGTGATAAATCGACTCCCGCTGGATCAATCGCTGCCCGTTGATCCAGCAGGTAATGTAGACAAGCCCTGAGTGTGTCTAAGTTGTGCTCTCAGCATGTTCTTGCATATCTATTGTGGCTCTATTTGCACGCTTAGGTGGGCATTGATAAATGTAGCTCAGTTGGTAACATGTGCAAATGTTTGCCTGTGCAGAAATCTGTATGTCAATAAAGTGCAAAGCAACCCATTTGCATTGGCAAATACCAGTTTGCATGTGTAAATGAAGGATCTGGGTGCAGTTTTGGTGTCTGCACTGGAAAATAATAGGCCATCGCTATTTTTCAACTCTTTATTAAGATTTCCTAATAATTCACGTGTGATGTATGAAATAGTCCTCATGAAGTTTAGGGCCTGACCTCACTGAGATATAAAACTGTGTTAGAACCAGTTTTTAAATGTCTCTAGAAGGGTGATAATATTGTTTCAGATCTCACTGCAGGCTAGCCAAAGGACGTCCATTGCCCAGGTTTGTACTGACAGATTCTATAGTCCAGATGTTTGATGGAATCAAGAATGATGCACCGCAAATATGACGTGTCCTATAGTTGGCTAAATAACAGAGGAGGGAGAGCGAGAGAGACTGGAATTTGAGAGAGGCAAGATGAATGGCTGTGCACATGCCTTCTAAAATGTTAAGATGGCATTTGTGACTGACCGAGAAGAAACAGCTACATTAAATACACACGGTTTTGCTTAAAAAAGGGTATAAAAATCCCGGAAAGATCTGAAGCCATACATTTATGTTAGAATCATTTGGGAGACGGGAACTGGGGCTTAGCTCCTGAACATCAGGTTTGAGATAAACAGTGATCTTGGAGTGACAAGTTCAAATCCCCACAGGGTCACCCATTGCTGCTACATAAATGGGGGTCAGTGAAGCTCTCCCTTTCTCACACAAAACCTCTTTGCTGTGTGTGGACACTTTCCCATAGGATCTGCCCTACCAGATCGTGTCAGGAATGAGGCCATCAGCGGTCTGGCCTGATGATCAGAGCTGGAGTCAAGCCAAGGGTTAGAGCTGAGATTAGTAGCTGATAGTCAGGAGTAGCATAGGAGGGCAGGAACCAGAGATGAGGCAAGGAACAGGCATGGGGCAGGAGCAGTGCACGAACCAGAAACAGGTTTGGATGCAGATCACAGAAGACAGGCAAGAGCTGGGACTAATGGAGCAGCAACAGGGAGACTGCATGGTTGCTCAGACAGCCAACCCATATCACTTCCTGGCTTAAGTAGTAGGTGTGAGCCAATCAGGCAACCTCAAGTTTGGGGTGCCCATATAGGACTTCCTGTGGGGCGTGACCTTCCAGGATCAGTAAAGTGCTGCTTCATCTGTCTTCCTTGGTGGCAAGGAGAAAGTGCTGGAAACCCAGGGCCCCAGCAGTCCCAGTTCTAAACCCTTCAGTCCTTACAAGTGATCCATTTAGTCCAGTATCTGACAGGGGCCAGTACAAGGTCTTACAGAAGAAGATGCAAGAAACCCTGCAGTAGGCAGCTGTGGGATGATCTGCCCCAGATAAATCTTCTTCCGAGCCCCCATTATTTAGAGGTTATCTTCAGCCATGGAGCAGAAAGCTTTATATCCCTTCCCAGACCTGCATTTACTCTTCCTTACCAGAGTAAGGTACTTGTCAGAGGAGATGGGGTGTTCCTAATGTCTTAAGTCTAAATTTTTGAAACCCCGCCATTGTGCAGCATGACTGTCCCTCCTCTCCAGAGGTAGCTGCATTTCAGTGGTGCCCTAATTTGCAATGCCCTTGGGCATGGAAGACCCCACATACAAACCTTATCATTTGGAATAAACATTTTATTGCCATTTACTGTGAGTCCCTTGCTCTCGGTGGTGCCCAGTTCTGCTTAAAGACGTATATTATAAAAATAGTTTTGGCCATTGTAAAACCAAGGTCCAGGAATTTGATTAGCAACAGGGACAGCAGTTCAAAGAGCCCTCGGGTAGGTGGGGGACAAATTATGTGTGTGTGTGTTACTTTGAAAAATGTCATGCTTGTAATGCCATGCAAGAACAATCAGAAGCTTGAAAAAGCAGCAATATTCCCACGTATGCCCCATTCTCCTAAAGGGCAGTCCTGCAGAAACCAGTTGTGTGCGTATTTATTTCGTTAATATATAAATAGGCTATTGTTATGAACAGATGTCATTTCCAATGGGGAAAATGTAGAGGGGATTGTATTGTTTCTCGCTGCCACATAAATGGATCTTGGATGGTGAGCAGCCCCTGATTATGAAAAGCTGCAATTAAATTTTAAAGCAATAAAGCACAGGTTAAGTGTTCCCCTCGTTACGGCTTTCTCGCACATGCCAGGTCTTAAAGTGCTAACCTGAAGCAGTTTTGGAGTCGCCCACTGGGTCATGTCTACCTCATTTTTAGTCCCCATGCAAACCTGCAGATTGGGGGTGGGGAGAGGAGGGGAAGGGGAGCGTGTGTGTGTGTAAAACCCAATTTTTACCTTTCAGACTCGGCCCAGATTGGAAGCCAAGTCCTGCAACGTGGTTGTTAAATGTCCGAGCGGTAACTCATGTTCACTTTTCAGCATTTGATGTAACAGGTAGATAGAATGGCTCACCCAGACCAGGTTTGTTTGGTGTCTATGTCTTTTTTTAGGAACAATCTTATTTCAGTGCAAACCCCTCCCCCTTCCCCCCAGGAGTGACATGATCAAAAGCTATTTCTTCTTCAGAGTGATTTCCAGTAACCTCCAGAGCAGTTTTTTTAATTAAATAAACCTCATCTTGTCTAGCTTTCTGGTCAGCATTTTGAACCCCCTGCAGATGGGTCTGAAGGATTAACAGCAAATCCTTCTCGACCTAGCTCTAGCAGATGGGCGGCATGTGTCTGATAAATACTAGGACAAGGTCTGCTTCCTCCTGTTTCCAACAGATAGACAGTATACCCTGTAGATTAAATTTAAAATGGTGGCCCCTTTCAACCCTTAGAATACAGAATACAAATGATACGAATTTCCTATTTCAAGCACATTGTCACCTTGCAACAACTAAGTCATACATCACCTGTTGGGCAAATAGTACCTCCTCGGAAGTCTGGGTCACTAATATGCTGAACTTTTAGCATGCACAATGTATGTATGTGTAAGTGCTTCATTGCTGAGGGCTTTATTTGCATAGCAGTTTACAGAGTATCCTCTTTGTTATTAAATATCTTATTGACTTTGCAGTTGCTCTATGTGGGCCAAATTCCCTGCAAGTACAAAAGGGTAAAACTCCCTGGTAGTCAATGGAGCCGCGCTAATTTAGACTAGCAGAGAATCAGCTCTGGATGTCTGTATCCCTTCCAGAGGTGCCGGCTCTCAGCGATGTTCAGACGTCAGCTAACGTCACATTACTGTGGGGATGATTAAAAAGGAGATGACCAATGGGAATGAAGGTAAGCATCATGAGCATCTCGTGCCGTATCCCACTCGGTAAACCTAGGCTGGGTATTCCCATGGATTTGCCAGCCCGTTAATTGAGGAGCTGTAAAAAGTTATATTAATCTTTTCATTTCAGGAGGGAAAGGTACAGAACTGTTTAGGCATGTCATTCCTGGGGACTAGCAGAGCGGTTCCCTTGGGATTGCTCAGCCCCATCGCACAGAAGAATTTCACCAAACTTGGACGTTGCACAATCACATTAGTCAAAACTGTCTGCCTCCACCGACAAGTTGGAGACTACCAGGGACTCTCACCTGCTATGACACTGCTCCAAGGTTCTTGGTCAGATTAATTACCACTGGTAGATCATTATACAGCATAGTGCCTTGGCTTCTGAGTCAGGTTACCTGTAGTATCCTTGGCAAAAAAGTGGAGGTAAATAGCTTGATTTTCAGTGGGATTGAGCACACGCAACCACCAACTGAAATCAATAGGAACTGTGGGTACACAACACCTCTGCAAGTCAGGCTGGTAGCTTGTTGGAGTGACATGGCTGCCTCAGATGTAGCTGTCTGTTGAAGATGGGAGGTTCTGATTCTGAGCATGCCAAGTACGCTGAAAAAACCACGGTATGTCATTAAACAGATTGCTATACAGTAGGAAGTGATCTTTCTCCCATAAAACAGTAGGGTAACTTCTCAGATAATTTAGCCTTTGAATTATGGAAATTAAATATAACTCAAGTGACTTGAAAGTAGCAAACCAATGACCATCCCAACCACATTCCTCTTCCGCAGGGACATCTAGATTCATAGATAATAAGGACAGACGGGACCACTGGGATAATTTAATCTGACCTCCTGTATAACACAGGCCACAGGACTTCCCTGAATTAATTCCTGTTTGAACTAAAGCAGATCTTCTAAGGAAAAAAACCCCATCCAATCTTGATTTAAAAGTAGCCAGTGATAGAGAATCCACCACAGCCCTTGGTAAATTGTTGCAGTGGTTAATCTACCCTGTTAAAAATGTGCACCTTATTCCCAGTATGAATTTGTCTAGCTTCAGCTTCCAGATATTTGGATCTTGTTATACCTTTTTGCCTGATAGATTGAAGAGCTCTCTGTCAAATTTATGCTTCCCATGTTTCCCACCTATAGACTGTGATCAAATCACCCCATACCATTGTCTTTGTTAAGCTAAACAGTCTGAGCCCCTGGGGTCTTTCACTATAAAGAATGTTTTCCAATCCTTGAATCACTGTTGTGACTCTTCTCTGAACCCTCACCTATTTATCAACATTCTTCTTGAATCATGGACACTGGAACTGGACAGTGTTCTAACAGCAGGTGCACCAAGGCCAAGTACAGAGGTGAAATAACCTCTCTACCTTAGCCATTTTGGTCACAATATCGCACTGGGAGCTCATGTTCAGGTGATTATCCACCATGACCCCCAAATCTTTTTCCAGAGTCACTACTTCCAGGATAGATTCCCCCATCCTGTATGTATGGCCTGCATTCTTAGTTCCTAGATGTGTACATTTACATTTGGCCATATTAAAACACATATTGGTTGCTTATGCCCAGTTTATTAAGTGATCCAGACAGCTCTGTGTGATGGGGCGGCTGCCCCTCACTAGTACGTAAGGGGTTAAAGCAACCCTGCGGAGGCTGCGCGAGAGACAGCCAATAAGGAAAAGGCTTGTAGTGCCAGCCAATTAGGGGAAGGTTTGTTGGATGAGCCAGTGAGGGCCAGGCTGGCCCATATAAGAAGGGGCTGCTGAGCAAAGGGAGGGCAGTCACGCCCTGGAGTTTGAGGAAGGAGGACTGGCTGAGTAGAGGGCTGTAGCACCATGGACAGAGCAGTGCTGGGCAGGGTCAGCAGAGCATGAGACAGCTCCAGGCTGAGGACTGCCAAACTGCAGCCCTGATACAAGGGCAGAGGAGGTGCTGGGACTGCGGGAGTGGCTAGAACCTGGCCTGCAGATTGCCACTGAGGCAAGTGGTTGGACTGAGCACTGTTGGTCCCCCAGAAGTGTGGAGAAAACCGAGTGGGGCACAGCTGGAGGGCTGCGTCCAAAAGAGGACACCGCGGTCCTGAGAGCGACACGGGTCCTGACAACAGAAGCGACGGCAGCGAGACGCCACTAGATGGCGGCGAACCAGAGCTAATTCCCAGGACGGCCAGCAGGAGGTGCCGCAGGGGTGAGTCGAGCCCCATCACACTTTGTATGAGTGAGCTGTCCTCTTCGTTATTTGCCATGCCCCCAATCTTTGTGTCATCTGCATTTTATTAGTGATGATTTTATGTTTTCTTCCAGGACACTCATAAAATTTTTAAAAGTCTAAAGAGCTGCAGGCTTGTTTCTTCTCACAGTCAGTTGCAGGTAGGATACTGCTGGATAGAAATACTCTTGGGAGCATGTAGTAGCACAATGATGGGAGAAGTGTAGGGTTAATTTAGAATTCTAGGTCCAGATACTCAACTGATGTAACTCGACACAGCTCTGTTGAGTATGAAGGAGTTATGCCAGTTGACACCTGCTGAAGTTCTGATCCATAGAATCCCAGAAATTAACTATGGAAAAGCATCACATAGTCCATCTCCTTGCCAGTGTCAGACTGTTCCCTAAGGTATATTCTTCCTCTGTTTGTCAGCTCTAGTTGTAAATGACCAAAGTAGTGACACTTCCACCATTTCCCCTTGGGAAATTTCATAAATCTCCTCAATCACCTCTTTCCTGAGATACAGCCTAAATTGTGCTTTGTTTAATTTCTTCCCATTTCCCCTAGTTATCTCCTCTTGCACCCCCGTATGCAATCTCTCAGCTAGGTGAAGGTCAGGTAAAACTGTACAACTAGAGATGCAACGCATGTTAAGGAATATACTCACTGCCTCTTCAGCTTGAGTCATGGGGATGGAAAGCATTCATGCAGAAACAGGAAGTTAAGCTGTCTTCATGCTCTTGATGTCTGGAGGGTTTCTTGGGAAAGATAGAACTGGCCATGGAACTATTTTTCCAAGTTACCGCAGTATCAATTTGTAAAATGATTCAGCAAACACGTTTTTTGTTGGCTTCCCCAAAAGTACTAATTAAGTCTGAGCTGCCTTTCATCTTCTGCTACTGCTAGCCTTTATCTGATCTCCTGACATTAATGCGCTGCAAGGAATTGTATAACTAGTTACCTTTTCCAAGTTCTAGCTCAAGAAAGTTGAGATACAGTGTGTTTGCAAGTGGAAAAATTTAGTGTCAGACAATGTCCCTGACACAACATACCTGTCTGCTGAGTAAATATTTACGCAGTGTCCTGTGGGACGTAACAATCTACCCTTCTAAGGCTAGGTCTACACTACCCGCCTGAATCGGCGGGTAGAACTCGACCTCTCGGGGATCGATTTATCGCGTCCCGTTGGGACCGCGACAATCTATCCCCGAATCGACGCTCTTACTCCACCAGCGGAGGTGGGAGTAAGCGCCGCCGACAGAAAGCCGCAGAAGTCGATTTTGCCGCCGTCCTCACAGCGGGGTAAGTCGGCTGCGATACGTCGAATTCAGCTACGCTATTCGCGTAGCTGAATTTGCGTATCTTAAATCGACTCCCCCCTGTAGTGTAGATGTACCCTTAGGGGTAGTGTTAGTTGCACTGCCCAGGAGCAGAGGAGTGACCAATGGTGACTCAGAAAGGCACAGTTCATTCCTGGGCTCCCCCTGCTCTAAGGAAGTAGCAGTCTGTTCCTGGTGTAGAGCAGAGCTGAGGGAAGAAAGCCAGTTATTTTTTGTAGGACATTAAAAAATGAAATAAATAAAATTTTGAAAATATTTTTTTTTCAATTGACAAACTGGAAACTGAACATTTTTGCAAGGGTTTTTTTTCTGTAAAAATGTTGGGTTTTTAACTTTCAGAAACTGATTTTTTTTAACTGAAGAACAACCAAAAAACTGATTATTATTACTTTTTAAATTATGATTTTTTTTCAAACCAGAAAACTTTGACCAAACCAAACTGTCTGTGAAAGATTTCATCTTGGCTGAAAAAAAAGTTATCATTGAAACAATGTTTCCATGAAAAAAACCTTCAATCTGTTCTAGTCTATACTGGTGGCAAATAACGTCTCCATCTGTGCCCGTTCAGCTCTGATGGAGTCTGTGTCTTGGTGGGAGGAGTCCACCCATTCCCTGCCCACCTGCATTCCATTGAGGGAGGAGTAACCTCAACAGAAGCTCCCCAACCCCATACTATGATCTATGATACAGGTAACATCCATGGAGGACTAAGGGGCTTGCTTGCTTGCTGTCCTCTGGAGGTGCACAGTACAAGAGGCAGTCATGCCCTGTGGTAGCATGCTACACCATAAGCCAAGCCATATATTTCTTCCACTGAAGAAGCTCACAGATTGGCAAAATATAAGGTACAATTCTGAAGAATGATGATTTAGTCTCTACTTTAACGTGATACCATGAACCTTTTGAAGCAAAGTGAGGTGTTATTTTTTTTTCCCAGGGATTCCCCAAGTGGATGGCTGTCAAAGATTTTAATATACTGCAGGCAAGCAGCTAATTCTCAAATCTCCTGCAGAAGGATTTTGCAGAGGGAAGCTATGATGCAAATCCTTTTGAAGGCTTTTTTCCATTTTGAAACCTATAAATAGGAAAGTAGGGCAAAATGACTTTGACAAGTTTAGACCTCACCTTCTTTAATTACTCTCTATGGATCAACAACCTAACTGCAAATGCTTATCTGCTCCAACATTATGCACAGGTTTTTGAGTTTATTTTTTAAAGAACAGTGCATGACAATTCTGTATTAAGAGTACATATTTTTAAGACCTCTGGCCTCTGGAGATTTCCATATTCCGGTTCATCTTTATGTTTATAATGGATGTAAATGGGGACAGGATTGCACGCATTGTAAATTCAATGTAAAGAAGTCACCCAGCTTCTTGTTCTCCAAGAATGATTCTGTTTGTTTCCCAATACTGTGGTGCTGGGTTTCTTCTTTTTTTCATTTTTTCATAAATGTGTCAATTCTCTCATGACTCCATTGAAAATAATAAAATTGATTATGTATCTCTACAATTTGATCTGACCTCTTTTGAAAATGACTATTTCCTGTCGACTTTGACTGAGGTTTAAAAGAAGGTCGAGTAGATTACTTGACTACAATTATTATTATTAATAGTATTACTGTAGGTCTTAGGAGCCCTAGTCATGCCTAGGACTCCATGTGCTAGGCGCTGTACAAACACAGAAATAAGACCGCCCTGGCCCCGAGGGGCTTACAATCGAAGTACAAGACAAGAGACAACTGATGGATACAGATGGACTGGAGTATACAATGTTTTGTTTTAAAAAATAAAATGAATGTAGTATACCCACCATGAGGATACCCTGGTTGCAAACAGCAAGATAGTTTGCATTGCTTATAAGGAGCAAGAAAGATGCATGAGTAAGTCTGTGTTATGTAATGTACTATATTTGATCATGAGTAATTGACAAAGGAGCTGACTCTTATTTACCCCAAGGCTGCCTTATGCTTCTTTTGCAGTGCAAAGGGACCTTAAAATGAATGTAAATGTAATTTATGTCCACTTTTAGGTCCCTTTACATTCCCGGTGTAGCAACCTGCACAGAATGTGGAGGGAAGAGCACAGGCTGCAGGAGGGAAGAGCTTGGAGGGGGTACCAGTAGGTCAGTCTGTGTGCACATGGCTGGAATGCCAGCTGCTGTTGAAGCCCGTCTGTAAATAGTTCTCTTAATAACAGCCAGTTTAGTTTTACAAACATGGAGTCCTCTTGTGATTACCCAGCATGCAGTATCTGAAATGTGGCAACAGTCAGTCTAACAGCCAGGAAGGGGTTATGATTAACAGGCAAACAAAGCAGCACCTAGAAACAGAGCCAACATCCAGAACGAAGGGACTCAGACCACTGGGGAAAGTGGATTTCCAGACAAAAATCTTCCACAAGTGTGGAAGCAAGAATTGATTCCATATACAGAGCTGGCCATGGGAAGAGATGAGAAAATGAAAGTTAAGCAATTTTACTATCTTGTTTGGGGAAAAGAACACAATACACTGTTGCCAGGAATAATGCCCCAAAAACTGGACCAGCTGATCAAGTTGTTTGATGAGTACTGTGACCCCAGACAGAATGAGACTGTAGAGAGAGATGGGAGGAGACCAATTTTTACCAGAAACCAAGAAACAGAAGAGAGAATAGATACTTGCATTACAGAGCTGAGAACTATGGCATCCTTATGTAACTTTGGAGAAAAAAAAAGACTCACGACTTCAAGACAGGGTGGCTTGTGGGACACGTGATTCCAGCTTACAGGAGGGACTGTTGAAACTGTGCTAGCCTGAGAGAAATGCTTCCAAATAGCAAGGGCAGCTGGTGTGTGCAGAACAGGGTAAAGGACCTTTAGTGTGAATGAGATACATACCCAGATACTAGATTCTGTATTAAAACAATTACTTTTGGTGCTGTCCTTAGGTTTGGGTATGTATGCTAAAAGTGATTTTAAAAGTGAAATTGGGGGTGGACGAAGTATTTACTATTAATTGCTTTTTCTTAAAACTCTCAAGGCAACAGTTAAGGGAACTAAATTGATAAAGCTCTCATAAATGCACTCAGCAAGGCTTGTAAATTTACAATTAAGGGACAGAAGTTCCCAGTATTGACACCTCTTATGTTTCCCTTTAGGATCCAGAGACTGGAGTGGGCATGGGGCAAGACTTAGAACATCCTTCCAGGACCCTCCATGTGGCTCAGCAAGTCCCCCAGTTCCTTCAATCCCATTTTCTTCAGCAAGTGCTCCAGCTGATCCTTGGTGGGTACTGGAGCATCATGGAGAGGTTGATATTAAAAGGCTTTGCACTGTAAATAATGCAAGTGAAAATGGGTTTTGCCCGTTGTTCTTGGTTCTGATCTCTTATAGGTCTTTCACCAATGTCAGATCAGAAAGAATTGAACCTGCACATCTAAAAGGAGTGCACAAAGTCATTTGGTTTCCTTTCGGACCTTCTGCCACATTTCTCACTCCCTGTGCTTAACCACAAGTGTCAAATTATTTTGAGTTCCTTGGGTATTCCTTGTAACTGGGCTAATCATAATTCATTCATTTGTGGTCCTGTGGAAGAGTTAGAAACTTTCCAACCACTTCTTTATGGAATTCCAAACGCAAGCTGGTACGAACCGCGATTTTGGTAAAACTTTCCTAGAAGAAGTATGAATTTTACTATATGAATGGCTCATTATATAACAGCAGCTATTGTATAAGGCTTTGGATACTCTTATACGGGCATACAATTAAAAGCCAATAGCTGATTAAAATAACAGCAAAAACTGTTTTTTACACAATATGACATTGTGGGGTGCAATCCAGGCCAGCAAGGGGCTGTGTCACCACTTGAATTGCAACTCAGGGTGCCTCTGAATGCTTTGTTGCTGTAGGTTCCAACCTGGGCTTCTCACAAATAGTCAAACAGCCTGCAGGTCACACCCTGAGTGTCTGTGTGTATATATATATATATTTATTAATGGAGATATCCTTGAAAGGTCATTGAGTCCAGCCCCCTGCCTTCACTAGCAGGACCAAGTACTGATTTTGCCCCCGATCCCTAAGTGGCCCCCTCAAGGATTGAACTCACAACCCTGGGTTTAGCAGGCCAATGCTCAAACCACTGAGCTATCCCTCCCCCCCTAGGTTCAAGAGAGTTGGATAGGGAGAGAGAACTTGGGGTGTTTTTTGCCCCTCACTTTTATACTTCAATCACCCTTTGAAATGCATTTTCCTGAGAGTGACCCTTAGATGTAGTTCTTTCCTGCTGAGAGAAAGGAGATCTTGAGTCTGGTGGGGAAGATGTGTTATGCTGTATCCTTTCACCTGTGTATCCTGAAATGCAGATTTTCTTTGTCTTCTTTCTTCACTCTCTCACTCTCTGAGGACACTGTTTACAATTTATATGCAATTTGAAGTGTAAACACATCTTTTTGTTTAAATCAGGCTTGCCTGATCAGTTCTACCTATCAAGGGCCATGTGAGTTTGAACATGTGCCCTTAACATCATGCAGGGGGGATTTCCTAACTTCACACATAATGTTGCTACATAAATTTCACCATGATACTACTGACCATCAAGTTATTAGTTTTCCGATGATACACACAAGGCATATTTTCTACAAAGATTATTACAATAGGGCATAAGGTTTGACATAAGAATGGCTATACTGGGTCAGATCAAAGGTCCATCAAGCCCAGTATCCTGTCTTCCGACTGTGGCCAATGCCAGGTGCCCCAGAGGGAATGAATAGAGCAGGTAATGATCAAGTGATCCATCCCCTGTTGCCCATTCCCAGCTTCTGGGTGCATTCTATCACACACCGTCGTTTGTAGAAGAGTTTTCATGACGTTTTTAAAAATATATTTAATTTTTGGAAAAAAAAAATGCCCTTCAGTTTATTTACAAATGGATCCAGGTTAACAAAGCTCTAGTTTTTCATCTCTTTATAGGGAGAGGGCTCCAGTTCAAGTCCTCCCATTAGCAGCAATATGGCTGGAGGACAGAAAGTTGGTGTTTCAGGTCTGAAGGTCTCAGAGCCCTTACAAACCAGCCCTTGAACTCCACTGGCCTGGAATCACCAAGGACCAGTAAAACTATGGCCATGCCCCTCATGTCTCCGGCCACACCGCCAGCCTACCTGGAAATCCCCACTGCCTTGGGGAAGAGAGAAGCTGGTGGCAAAGAGTACGCTATGTTAACTCCATGTCAACCAGGGATTCTTCTTTGCCTTTGCAATCCCCAGCTGCCCACTTAAAGTAGCCAAGTGCTAAAGCAGCCAAAGAGGGGACAGAAGATCTGGCTCTAAACTTTATCCATCGCCAGGGATTATGTTCTAGTGTTAGCACAGTGTTTCTCTTCTGGATGATTACCTTGCTTACTCCAATCAGTTGCTAGAAATGAAAAACCAATACAGCAAAACCAGACCTGATTCCACCAGTAAATCGCCCCATTGTCTGGATCTGATATGATCATGGAGCTAAGAAACCTTTGAAGAAGCAAGTGGAGAGATGAGAAGGGAGGAGCATAATAATGGAGCTCTCTAGGCAGCTTTGCAGGGAATAGGATGAACTTCCAACCACTTATTATTATTATTTATTATTTATTTGCATTGCAGTAGCACAGAGAGGCCCCCGCTGAGATCAGGGCCTCATTGTGCTAGGCACCGTACAAACATAGTCAGAGACACCGTCCATGCCCTGAACAGCTTACAATTTAAACAGACAAAGGCTGGGGTAAGGGAAGCTTCATTATCCCCATGTAACAGACGGAGAACAATGGTGCTGAGACATTAAATGATGTGCCTAAGGTCATACAGGGACTATGTGGCGGAGCTGGGATTTGAGCCCAGATCTACTGAGTCTGAGGCAAGTGAATTAACCAAAAGACCATCCTTTTTGTACTCTGAAGTTCTGTTTAGCTGCCATCTGTAAGCCACAAAGCAAACTGCGCTGATCAGAGGGAAGGTGGAAGAAAAAGAACAGTACCACGAGTGTGCTGAGGTAGCTGAATGGCACATGTATGGCTGCACCCCAAATGCCTGTACAGGAGGGCATCATCACCACATATATATGACCGTAAACCAAGGTGACCACAGCCCTTTCAACACAGAGAGCTGCGGGAGGAGTTGATTGTCTGGAGATGGGAAGGAGGAATGCACACGCAAGAGAGGATTTTGCCGTATGTTTCTTTTATAGACTCGGAGAGGGAACGCATGGTAAGTAATCTCTAGGCCGTTGTTTGTGAACAGTAAATGTAATGCCTATATCTCTCTTCCAGCCACCCCAACACTAGAAGTATTTTTTTTTTGTAATATACAGTTGACTGAGAACTCTAGGTACATAAATCAAAGCCCTTGGTAATTTCCTCAGACAAGACATTAAGCCTCACCAGGGGTAAAGCACCTGACCTATGGTCAGTTTTATTTGGAGTATTGCAGGCAAGGTGTTGGCTTTGAATATGTATTTAGTATACGTTGGGAAATGTCTCCTATACACATACATGTTTTCACTTCAAACAGCTGGACTAATTTAGTGTTGTCGCATTGGACAAGGTTTGCGTTTCGATCTGTGGCGCAACCAGGGCCGGCTCCAGGCACCAGCTTGTCAAGCAGGTGCTTGGGGCGGCCGCTCTGGAGAGGGGCGGCACGTCCAGGTATTCGGCGGCAATTCGGCGGACGGTCCCTCACTCTGCCTGGGAGCGAAGGACCTCCCGCCGAATTGCCGCCGCAGATCGCGATCGCGGCTGTTTTTGTTTGTTTTTGTTTTGGCTGCTTGGGGCGGCCAAAACCCTGGAGCCGGCCCTGGGCGCAACATGATCTGTGCCTCTCTCGACAGCTTGGAGGGTCATCGGTGAGAGAGCAGGATAAGAGCTGCTTTTTAGTTTTCTGCGTGTCACCTTTAAAACAAATGCAAGCCTTTTGGGGTTCTGTTTCATACTACTGTTGGAAATGCAAAGCAAGTTTTATTTAGTGGGGAATTCAGCTGAACCAAGGCGCAGACAGTTTTGCGGGGAGGTAGACATATGCCCACACTACTTTATCACTTCCGCTTTGATATAGCCAGGAGTGTTGGCTATAGTTTGGGGAATTTTTAATTATATGTTTTGCTGTCTCTGATTTTTAGTGGCCCCTGGTTACAGTGAGTGTAAGTAATCATTTAAGGTAGATTGTTAGCTAGTGGGTTTTAGCCCACGAAAGCTTATGCCCAAATAAATTTGTTAGTCTCTAAGGTGCCACAAGGACTCCTCGTTCTTTTTGCAGATACACACTAACACGGCTACCACTCTGAAACTTGGAAGGTCCGTGTCCCTTCTGCATGCTACGGGCTATAACTGAGGCCCCAGACTAAGGTCAGAATTATTATGTAGAGATTAAACTGTAGAATGTAATTATGTATTCTGTTGCTCCTAGTACATTTATTAATTTAGCAGTACCAACTGACCGGAGCTAAGCAAGCAGGGTGATTAATTTGCAAAGACATCTAGGTAACAGATTGTGATCAAAGAGGAGACCTGATCCTGTTAGATTGAAATGTGTTGTTTTGTGCTACATGAAGGACATAGAGCAGCATGGTTTATCTTTATCAATGCTTTCCTCTGAAGGAAAGGAACAAGCTTGCAGATACTAATCAGTGCTGAGGCAATGCCACTCAATAATTACCCACTGTCTCATCATAATCCCGGAACTAAGCCTCTGCCCAATCCATCTGGGACACTTTTCCATCTATTGCACAGCTCAAGAATACGTGTGTAAGCTATTACCTCTGGTCGTGCTATCTGTCCCCGGAGTAAAGATTCATAGCAGTGACCAATTATGTTGCAGTCGGCTTTTTTTTCCTTCTGAATCACCCTGTATTTCTCAATTATGGTAATGACGCTTTAGTGCACTGGTTCCTTGGGGGTACAAAAACCTACTCACCTGCAAAAGCGATGGCTCATATGTCAAGGATAAAGCAAATTTCTGTGTCATAGGGATTTCTTTAAGAGGAGCCTGTATGTTTAAACTATTAGTCAGACTTGTTAGACTTGGCTATAGAAACTAGATACTGAAAGTTAAGGATTGTGTTTTCGCAGGAGCCTAAGGGAAGGCCCGCGTCTGACTCTCATTGAACTGAGCATTTAACTTCCTTAGGCTCCTTGGTAATTCCTAGCCTAAGGGTTCATCTACGCTGCATTGAAAAAGCCTGTGGCAGAGAGTCTCAGAGCCTGGATCAGGGCTTGAGGCTAAAAACTGCATTGTAGACGTCTCAGACCTTCCACACTTGCAGGATCCCAGAGCCCGGGCTCCAGCCCAAGCCTGAAAATCTACATCAGTGGTTCCCAACCTGCAGCCCGCGGGCTGCTTGGGGTCCAATCAGCACACAGCTGCAGCCCATGTGACATCCTCAGGGCCATACAGGTAGTATTGGCAGGGCTTCTCAGAGGATTCAGGGGGCCTGGGGCAAAGCGGGGAGCTGCGGCACTTGTACTCAGCCAGCAGTGGTCCGGTCTTCAGCAGCATTTCAACGGCAGCGGGGCCCTTCAGTCACTCCGTATCTTCGGCAACACTCAAGGACCCGTTGCCGAAGAGCTAGACTGCCACCGGGCCAGGGCTCGCGGGGCCCCTGCGGGGCCGTCGAAGACCCGGACCACCACTGAGCAAGGGCTCGTGGGGCCCCTGCGGGTCCCGGGGCCTGGGGCAAATTGCCCCACTTGCCCCCCCCCCCCTCCCCGGGCGGCCCTGAGTATTGGATGTGGCCCACAATGGAAAACAGGTTGAGAACCACTGATCTACTCCGCAATTTTACAGCCCCACAGCCCCAGCCCTGTGATTCTGAGTCAGCTGATCTGGGCCAGCCTTGGCCATGCTGCAGGTCTGTTATTCACACAGAAACACAGCAGACTGTAAGTGGTGAAGCCAGTAGCAGGAGGGTGGGTTTGGAAAAGACATTGAAGGGTTTGAAGGATTGTCCCTTGCAAAAGATACAAGGGGCCTGGTTCCTGATCTTGTTGAGAGTGGTGTAAAACAGGAGTCAGTGGGATGACAGCAGTGTAACCGGGTCCAAGCACCATATCTGAGATGGAAAATAAGGAGACATCCCTGAAGACATCCCCATCACTTCTTCATTACAAATATCTGAGTCCGTGGTCTTAAGGTTGAGTAAGCGTGTATAAAGTGACTTCCGAGGGGATTCATCCAGGTCACCATCTTGGGCTGACTGAGGTCAACGGCTGTTGTTGGGTGCTCATGGCTGTTGGCTATCAGGTCACTCAGGTGCCTGAATGTGGATTTAGGAGGTTAATGTTAGGCTCCTCTTTTTGAAAATCTTGGCACTGACGGTCATTCGATGCTAGGCAAGGGACAAAGAGTACTGTACATCGGAAGGGAGAGTACAAAGTCTGAGGCGAATAAAAACACAACTAGGAGTTGTGCCGTGTGATCTAGTGGCTAAAGCAGAGTTTGGGAGACAGGAATCCTGATTTCTCTTCCCAGGTCTTGGCATTCCCAGGGTGTTGTGTGGCTTCCTTAATGTCTGTAAAGCACTTGGAGCTCCCATGAAGGGCTTTGAATTAGTGTCATGTCTTATTATATGATTGGTCTGGGAACGTGAACATTTATTTAAAAGTATACGTGTGCATTCAACTTTGGGCCGGATTCCTTAGGCCCTCCACAGGTGAAGGAGTCATCATAGATATTAATGATGAACTATTATAATGCTATTATTGTTTATTATTTGTATTACGGTAGCGACTTAATGTTCCAACCAAGATCGGGCCCCATAGTGTTAGGTGCTGTACATAACACATAATAAGAGCCAGCCCCTGGCCTGAACTGCTTACAGCTTAAATAGACAAGACCAACAAAACGTGGAAGGGGAAACTTCCACAAGATCACACAACAGGTCAGTGGTAGAATTGGGAATAGACCCCAGGTCTCCTGGCTACCAGTCCAGTGCCTGGCCCATAATCCCCTAAAGCTTGGCATTGGAAACATAACCAGACTGTCTCCTAGAGAGGTTTATGATGATTAATGGGCTACCCAAATTAATGTACGATTCACAGCATATTTTTAGAGGGGAATCTGTTTCCAATGGCAGTGTCGGTTTAAATAAATAATAAAGCTACGCACAAACAATTGGAAGACTAGGTAGATTTTGAAAGATCAGGACCAATATTTTTTAAAAATGAGTGCATGACATTAGGCTTCTAAATGCATATCTAGGTGCTTAAATAGATGGCCTTATTTTCAAAGGTGCCTAGAAAGTCTATGGAAGCTGCTAGGTGCCCAGTAATTTTTAAAATGAGGGCATTTATTTAGGTGCCTTTGGGTTCAAGAGCCTAACTGTAAGTACTTACTTGTGAAAATCTTGGCCTAGATTAAAAGCAGCCGTCTTAAGTTTTTTCCAAAGCGTCCTTTAGCTTTATTCAGAGTTGTAGCCATTGTTGCTTGCACACACTTCTCTGGGATCTCATTATAAAATATCATATCTCACTAAGGAGACCATGCAATCTAACAGGGTCAAAAGCCGCAGCCTAAAGCCCTCACCAGTTCCAGTGAATTTCTTCTTTAGAGAGTGAGATCTTTACCCTCTTTTCCAGAACACCTGGAAACTCGCTCACCCTTTTCACCAACAATAAAAAAGTGTTGCTTTTGCTATTCTTATCCCTGATGATTTGTATTACAGTAGCCATCAAACTAAATAGACAAAGCAGACAATGGATGGCCGAAAGGAGTATTATCTTCCCTCTATTACAGATGGGGAAACGAGGCACAGAAACATTAAGTGGCTGCCCAAGGTATCACAGGGAGTCTCAGGTAGAGCCAGAAACTGAGCCCAGATCTCCTGAGTCCCAGCCCAGTGCTTTTAAGCACAAGATCATCCTTCCTCTCTTTGTCACTCTAGGTTTTATGAGCAACAATTGCTATTTGATTGCACTGTTTTAGGATGTTCTCCATGCCGGATGTTTCAGGTGTGACAAGGGGGGGCTAGAATAAAAATAATTGACCTGAAGAAATGGATCAAATGTAGTGCTCAGTATCAATTTAAGGGGGGATTTAAGGCCTAGGGGTGCTTTACAGAGGGTAAGACTCTGGGACCTGATGGCTTTGGGAAGGACAGAATGATATATATATTTTACTTCCAATATTTTTTCCATGGTTAAAATTTCCTCAGTTGGGAGTTGCTTCTATACCACAAGTCCCATTGTTGCCCAAAGCTACACAATTGGTAGTTCTGTCCATTCTCCTCCACTCTGTAAATGAATAGATTTGCTACTTGTGGTCATGATGAACGTGCTTATATAAATGCTAGATCTGCTCCAGATGGTGCCATGTTGGGAAACTTACCTTCAATACTCTTAACAGCTTATTAGCTATGTTTAATAGGAGCCTAAAGTAACCCCGTCTAGACAGAAGAATCTAGCAGACGTCTGAAAAACAGAAGGGAAGGTTCAATCCTGCCTAATTTTCACTTCTCAGTTCAGCTGCCCAGCTAAGACCCTTTAACCTTTGGGCAGATCCAGCTAGAAGTTCAATGTGGTTTCAAATAGAGAGAACTCTGTGCAACATCTCTTAGAAACTTGTGCAATGTGATTTGTTCCTGTAAGGGCTTAGTCCCTTTAGACACAAAGGCTTTCCCTCATCTGCTATGTGCTCTCAATATGGACTTTATTAAACATGTGCATCTGGGACAGACATCATATATCCTCCTTAGCCCTAATTGTGAGAAACAGATTTACTTCAGTCTATAGAATTATAGAAATGTGGGGCTGGAAGGAACCTCGAGAGGTCATCTAATCCAGCCCCCTGCACTGAGGAGGTATCAAGTAAACCTAGACCATCCCTGACAACTGTTTGTCTAACTTGTTTTTAAAAACCTCCAATGACGGGGATTCCACAACCTCCCTTGGAAGTCTATTCCAGACCTTAACTACCATGATAGTTAGAAAGTTTTTCCTAACTTCTAACCTAAGTCTCCCTTGATGCAAATTAAGCTGATCACTTCTTGTCCTACCTTCAGTGGGCATGGAGAACAATTGATCACCTTCCTTTTTGTAAGTCCTTAACATATTTTCAGACTGTCAGGTCCCGCCTCAGTGATCTTTTTTCAAGACTAAACATGCCCGGGTTTTTAAACCTGTCTTCAGAGGTCAGATTTTCTAAACTTTTTATATTTTTTGTAGATCTCCTGCTCTAATTTTTCCCCATCTATCCTAAAGTGTGGTACCCAGAATTGGAGTTGGACACAGTACTCCAGCTGTGGCCTCACCAGTGCTGAATAGAGTGGGACAAGTATAACCCGTGTCTTACATATGACACTCCTGCTAATACACCCCAGAATGATATTAGTCTTAACTGCATCACATTGTTGACTCATACTCAATTTATGATGCACTGTAACCCCCAGATCCTTTTCAGCAGTATGACCACCTAGCCTGATAGTCCCCATTTTGTAGTTGTGCATTTGATTTTTCCTTCCTAAGTGTAATACTTTGCACTTGTCTTTATTGAATTTCATCATATTGATTTCAGACCAATTCTCCAATTTGTCAAGGTCATTTTCAATAGTATTGGACACAGGACTGACTCCTGTGGAACCCCGCTAGATACACCCTCCCAGCTTGTCAGTGAACCATTGATAACTACTCCTTGAGTACAGTCTTTCAACCAATTGTGCACCCACCTTATAGTAATTTCATCTAGAGCACAGTTCCATAGTTTGTCTATGAGAATGTCACATGAGACTATGTCAAAAACCATACTTAAATTAAGAGAGATCTTGGCTACTGCTTCCCCCCCATCCACTGGGCCGGTAACCCTGTCAGAGAAGGAAATTAAGTTAATGTGGCCTGATTTATTCTTGACAAATCCATGATGGCCATTACTTATTACCCTATTATTCTCTAGGTGCTTACAAATTGATAGTTTAATAATTTGTTCCAGTGTCTTTCCAGGTATTGAAGTTAGGCTGACTGGTCTATAATTCCCTGAGTTCACTTTGTTCCCCTTTTTAAAAATAGGTATTATGTTTTCCCTTCTTCGGTCCCCTGGATCCGCGTCCATCCTCCAAGAGTTTTTGAAGATAATTTCTAATGGTTTTGAGATTGCCATCTTTAACCTGTTCTTTCCCTATTTTTGCTTGTTTCTTCCACCTTGTTAATATTAATTGTGTTGTGTATGGGGTCACCAAGATTGAAGCAAAATAGGCATTAACCACCTTAGCTTTCCTGATGGCATCAGTTATTAGCTCTGTTCTCTGCTAAGTAGTTGACCTACATTGTCCTCCATCTTTCTCCTACTGTATTTAGACTCTTATTGCCTTTTATGACCTTTGTTATGAATCAATCTAATTTCTGGGGATAAGTCATTACAGCCCACAAAGCCTCCCTCTCCTCCTGTGTCTCTACGTTGAAAGATTATGCTTCTGGTCAGTGACTGGAAACTCCTCGTCAACATCAGGTCAAAGTAAAGGGGCTCTCCAGTGAGAACCAAACTCTGTCACTTGGATTTGGACTCATAGATGTTTAATAATAAATAATATATGGAGATATACCTATCTCATAGACCTGGAAGGGACCTTGAAAGGTCATCGAGTCCAGCCCCCTGCCTTCACTAGCAGGACCAAGTACTGATTTTGCCCCAGATCCCTAAGTGGCCTCCTCAAGGATTGAGCTCACAACACTGGGTTTAGGGGGGCTAATGCTCAAACCACTGAGCTATCCCTCCTGCTGTTTCTGGTGCCTGGAAATTCTGCTGACTGTGCTAATAATCCAAACTAGCTGGAGTCTGTAGCAGTCTGCAATAGATTTCTGCCTTTGCATGGGGATTTCTTTGTAGAAATTGAACATTGGCTTGTAGAGGTGGTTGTATTTATTGCAGAACAGGGCTCCTGCTTGGACTCACTGCCTTGTTTGTCACATTGAGCTTGTCTAAGGGATGTGGAAGTTTATCCCCCAGCTCAAGGTAAACATGGCTAAAACAGAGCTCCTAACCTCCCCCTTGAAGCACTCCCCATGACCTCCTTTCTTGATCACTGTAGACAACGCCGCCATCCTGCCAGTCACTCAGGTCCCTAGGGTCGTCTTCCACTCAGACCTCTCTCTAGTTCCTCATCTCCAGACTAGGCCTAAATCTTACTGATTCTTTCTGCAGAACATTCGGCCTTTCCTACCCAGCTAGAGCGCCCGTCCAGGCTCTTGTCATCTCATGTCTCGATTCCTGCCACATCCTTCTCTCTGGCCTTGACAAATGCAGTCTCGCCCTGCTCAAAGCCAGGCAGAATGCTGCTGCAAAGCTCGTTTTTTTAGCCCATCCCTTTGACCATATCATCCCTCTCTTTGCACCCCCTCACTAACTAACTCATTACCCGCCTTCAAATCCCTCCTCAACACTTGACAACGGTTAGGCTGCTGGTGCGCAGAGACCACTGTCTACCATGCTCATGTCTCATTGTGTCCTTGTATGCCCCCATCTGTCTATATCCACCTGCTGTCTCTTGTCTTATATTTAGACGGGGCAGGGATCATCAGTTTGTTCTGTGTCAACGCCTAGCACAATGGGGTCCTGGTCTCTGGCTCGGACCCGTAGGTGCTACGGTAATACAAATAATAATAAACTAATTTATAATGGAACATCAACTGTTTCATTTTGCACCATTCAGGTGATTAGAATGAACCCTACATTAGATTCACTGTGTTATCACCAGTGAAGAAGCCATTGGTGGCTTGAGGGGGCCTTGTCCAGTC
Organism: Malaclemys terrapin pileata; assembly: GCF_027887155.1. Lineage (NCBI taxonomy): Eukaryota > Metazoa > Chordata > Testudines > Emydidae > Malaclemys > Malaclemys terrapin. The sequence goes on along the minus strand of NC_071508.1, from coordinate 143,054,130 downwards.
ATAAATAATTTTGGATCTAACATATTTTGAGTTATAGCTACTTATCTTATTTCAGCTGGATTGCTAAATTCATAAAGAGCCACTATTGGCCATCTTTGGGGAGGGTATCAAAGATCTCTGCAAGCCAAATATATCTGTTACCTGGTTTGTCCCTTTCTGCAAGGGGCATTTTGCAAAACTGGAAAGGAGCAGGGCTCCAGTGACCCAATGATATTGTACAATCCTGATCCTGATGAATCTAAAGAGTTAAATGCCAAGCCAGTTAATTCACTGAGAGCTGGTGATCCATTTCTAATCTGGCTGTCACTTTAGAATGTGTCCGACAGCGTGGCACCTAGGTGTCTCTCCTTATTCAACTAATATCCAATACAGAATAGGCGCTCTGCTTGCAAAGAAGGCTGAGGGTAAGATAGCATCATAGGGACTATTAGAATTTGTTTTCAAAATATATTTTATTAGCTCTATTAGCAGGGAGGGATACTTGGTTGGTTTCAGTGAAACACTTTGCACAGAAACTACAGTCATGATATCAATCGTCATGTGTTGTTTTTCTTCTAGCACTACTAATTTATCCCTTTTCTCTTACTGATGGGAGTGAATTGAACTCCCAATTCTGCTGTTTTTCACACATTACACATTATAACCAATGAAAATTTTAAAATTTTAAAAATCAAAAATTTCCTTGGACTCATTTATTTTAAAACGTCCCAATTTGCATTAACCCCAGCAGTTTTTAATACCTCTCTTTCCTACCACCAAATTCTGTGGATAGCACCAGATTCTGAGGCCTCTCTGAATAGTCTTGTTGATTTCAGTAGGAACATTCAGGGAGCAAGGTCTGAGTTAGGAGAGAAGATGCCTAATTTCAAAGCATCTCTCCATACCAGCCATTTGATAGATTTGGGCTGAGAGTTCCCCTTTTTAATTTTATTTATGATTAAGCTTCATGGTTGAGGGATATTCATAAATGGTTTATGGTAATTTACCAACCCACTTGGGTGAATATTGAATCTTGTATGTTGCATGGTATGCCAATTTCCCATCTGTTGTATCTGAATAATATACAAAATAGACACGACTACTTGTGTAATCCCTTTTACTACCAAATCAGTATACTGTACATATGGTGCTGCTTGGCCCACAAACATTTACTGTAGGCTTATTTGAATAATTGCCTCCAGATACTTCCCTTCTTTCTTGCTGCCATAGGTCTTGATCCTGCAAACACACGAGTAGTTTACACCTGTGAGCAATCCCAGTGATTTCAAGGTAAAGTTACTCAAGTTTAAATAAAAACAACGAGGAGTCCTTGTGGCACCTTAGAGACTAACAAATTTATTTGGGCATAAATGTTTGCATTTGCAGAATCAGGGACTGTCTTCTCTGGCATTTTTCATTCTTGGTAGAGGAGGTGTTTGAGTTGTTGAGAATTCATTCCACTCTGGGACAATTTGTTCCCTTTTTAACACCCACAACCTAACTGTTGGTTGCTCCAGAACGTTCCATTATTTTGTTTTCCTTCTCCGGCATTTGATTCTCATAGATTTTTGCAAGAATCACAGCCCACCAGAGTCTCTCGCTGGAAGTTTGATTGGGAGACCTATCTCTATGAAAGCTCATGTCTCATTTGTCTTCCACTGATGGCTGCAAGCACAGCTTTGTCAGACTATTTTGCAAACAGTTCATTTGTAGGATGTGGGCCTTTCCTGCGTTAGCAAATTTTCTGCAAACTGCTTGGGTTTTTACACATTTGTTGGTTCTTCATGATTGTTCGAGATTCATAGATTATAGGACTGGAAGGGACCTTGAGAGGTCATCGAGTCCAGTCCCCTGCCCGCATGGCAGGACCAAATACTGCCTAGACCATCCCTAATAGACATTTATCTAACCTACTCTTAAATATCTCCAGAGACGGAGATTCCACAACCTCCCTAGGCAATTTGTTCCAGTGTTTAACCACCCTGACAGTTAGGAACTTTTTCCTAATGTCCAATCTAGACCTCCCTTGCTGCAGTTTAAACCCATTGTTTCTGGTTCTATCCTTAGAGGCTAAGGTGAACAAGTTCTCTCCCTCCTCCTTATGACACCCTTTTATATACCTGAAAACTGCTATCATGTCCCCTCTCAGTCTTCTCTTTTCCAAACTAAACAAACCCAATTCTTTCAGCCTTCCTTCATAGGTCATGTTCTCAAGACCTTTAATCATTCTTGTTGCTCTTCTTTGGACCCTTTCCAGTTTCTCCACATCTTTTTTAAAATGCGGCGCCCAGAACTGGACACAATACTCCAGCTGAGGCCTAACCAGAGCAGAGTAGAGCGGAAGAATGACTTCTCGTGTCTTGCTCACAAATGTTGATGTTTTTTTCAAATGTTGTTGGGGCTGGATTCTGACAAGCCGTTCATAGCGAATGCTCATTTGAATAGCCCATATCTGAACTTTCTAGTCTGTCTGATTTGGCATTTAAGTCACACGGTGTCGTTTCTGTTCCCTCATTGGATGACCTAACTTTTATAAGGAGTGGTGTGTGAAGAAAATATTTGAGTGCTGAATTGGTCATGGAGAGGATGTGGAGTACTTTAGGGAGAAAGGAGACAAACATAGGACATAAGGAGGCCTGGGAAATCTTTAGGACATTTAAAATCTTTTGTACAAGAAACAGCATTACATGTGGCTACATACATGGAACCTAGATTTAAAAGTAGCTGGATCCCTTTATGCTTCAGGGAATTTTTGGAGATACAGGTCTCAGATACTTTCTATGATGACACACGTGCATATGTTTGCAATTCTGTTTTCTATGCTTAATACCCATGAAGCCTATATGCATCCAGCCATAAATAGCTACAGTCATTAGAAATCTAGCACGTGAAGCAAATGCTTGTGGTAGGTAGATAAAGAACTAGAGAAACAACACTAACATCAGGGATACAGGGACATTGTACAGAGATGTACATGTTAATGGTTCTTAGGAAGCGACTATGGTTCCTGTGAGGAATTTATGTTTACTATGCAGATAAAATCACTCAGATCCAGATGGAGTTTTTTGCATCCACCGGTTCAGGAAAATGACTCCAAGGGACAAACTCAGTATTGTCGTTCCTGGAATTTTGGCTAGTGGCACTCAAATGTAATAAAGTGTTGGTGTTGACCATTATTTTTAAATCGGGTTCAAAATGCAAGCGTCTTGTTAGACCTGGGGTGGCTGTCAGCTGTTCATGGGGCAGCTGTGGTGAAGACCATATTTTTTCCACTTCCAGCTACAAAGACAAGTGGGACCTTTTCTTTCTGATGTGGCTCTTACTAGACTAATCCATGCCTTTGTCACCCCAAGATTAGGCTACTGCATGAAATTACACTACTCGCCAACCCCCTTTTTAAGCAGAACTTTCCAGGGAGAGCCCTGCAATCTACACTGGCTGACTGCGGGCTTATGGGTGGAAATCCGGTGCTGGATTGGACCTTTGAATCCCTCAGTGTGAAACAGTTTTGGGTCTGGGGGCAGGGGTAGCTCAGTGGCTTGAGTATTGGCCTCCTAAACCCAGGGTTGTGAGCTCAATCCTTGAGGGGGTCATTTAGGGAACTGGGGTTAAAAAAAAACAAAAAGAAAAAAAACTGTCTGGGGATTTGTCCTGCTTCAAGCTGGGGGGTTGGACTAGATGATCTCCTGAGGTCCCTTTCAACCCTGGTATTCTATGATACCCTAGAGACCTCCTCCCTCTGCATTGGTTCCGCAGAAGTATTGAGCTGGAGACAGGTGACAGAGAACTACCAACAGGACTGTCTTTGTGAGGGTTCCTGAACTCTAGAACCCACTCCTGCCCCAGATCTGTCAACCTTCCAGACATGGGGATGGAATGAGGGTGGGTTGGGGGTGCTCGTTGGTCATGATACAATAAAGTCATTGTTTGGGAGTGGATTGTGGTTTAGTGCAACTGCTGTTTACTGTGTTGTTTTAAACACCAGAAGAGGCTCTTGGACAATGGCATGGGAACTGTTCCGATGCCCGCTGAAGTCCATGGAAAAACTCCTGTTGACGTTGATGGATCAAACCGCTGTTATGTAGGTATGTTTTGAAAATAAAAACAAACACATATTAATAAATCTGACAACTCTCTGATTTATAATAGGGCAGAGATGCCTTTGCTTTAGGTAAGTGGAGAAGAGTAATTAAAGGAAATAATAATCCTGTGTTTGTTTAATTGAAAATTCCTCCAGGAAGAATGAAACAGTTTTAGGTAAATGATTTTACCAATGTGTTAAAAATACATTTGTGTTCTACCATAGATTCTTGGAGGCAGATGATACTGCCTGGAGGGAAGTACTGACTTGTAAACATTACACAGCAAACATTTTTATCGAGGTGGGTTTTCCTTGTACATGGGAAGAGAGAAAACTAAGGGACTTAATTTCTCAGGGCTTTGGCAGAGGTCTATAGGGGATCTTTGTGGTTGTTGATGGAAAAGGTGGATGTTGTGGCAATGGGTAGTAGTAGATTTTTTGGAGGTAGTGCACCCATTGACATCAATTGTTAAATTCCCATTGACTTTAACAGGAGTAGAATTAGGGCAATGTTGAGAACTTTTGAAAATCCCAACCTACATTTTCAGTGTTGATGGTTTTTTGGAGCATGACCAAAAATTAGTAGATTAGAAAATTTAGGACTATATTTTTAAAGATGCCTTAACCCAATCTCCAACTTTTCATACCGAATTTTTCATTTTAATCAGTTCTGGCACATATTATTGCAGAGGTGCATAATTGGCTGTGGAAATGATACGATTTAAATGTGTAACTACCTAATTTGTGCCGTAAATCTTGTATTTAAAGGTCTAAAAGTCATTATCTCTATTCACAGCCACTGCCCGTAGCAAAATTGTGGGCTGTTCTTAAAAAGGTGTCCTTTAAATTCTAAATTGAAATGTGTTTTTTATTCTTCGTGGCCTGGGGTAGAATCTATTACTATTTTTAGTATGTTACCAAGCAATTATTGGGATAAGTCCTGAGATAAAGCAGGCATGGTAGTGGCCAAACATACATTTCATTCCTTAATGGGCCATTTACTTATTACCCAGCAGTTATGCCATATGTCCCCGGGGCTGACACTTTATATTTCAGAAGCAAATAGCTTACATGTTTCTTGGTAACACTTCAATTCAGATAACACCACAAATATTTCTAAATGGTCTTTTCACATTCTTTTGGTTTTTCATATTACAGCAATTTGCTTATATGGGCAGAAACTCATACACTTGTACTTGTTTGATTAGTATTAAAGGTAACATGCTTTTAACTAGGCAAAAGGTGCCATTATGGTGTCTCTGGATCTGTGGTTAAGCTGGCACTACATTTCTTTATATGTTTTAATACCTTACTGTTCATACCTGTGATATAATGTTACATTTGATCCCAGGCCATTAATGCTGATCTACTACACCTGTAACCAGACAAATTGGCAATGACCTTGCATTAATCATGAGCTGAGGTGCCATAACACACATTTCATTTTCTTGCACCATGCCAGATTCCCAGTGACCAGAGCTGTGACTTTTTGTGCACCTCAGTACTAATTTAGTAGATGAGAGGTCAGAGCATTGCTACTAAACACAGGTTACTTGGGTGCCTTTAGAGTGTATTTCCAAAAGTTCTGAGGTTCAAGTTCTGGTCAGTTTATCCTTAACTTTGAATGTCCTGGGTTTCTAGTGTCTTTTTTTTATGTATCTACAACCTTCTTGTTAGGTTCTGAATAGAGCTGGTTGAAAAAACAGTATCAAAGATGGAAAATTTTTCAAAAAGTTTTTTAATTTTAAAAAAAGTCAGAATTTTGAGGAAATTATTCGTTTGTTGAAAAATTGTGACCAACTCTGTAGATGGTAAAAAAACCCATCTATAACAACTTTCACTGAACATTTTTAGGTGGTTTTCCCCCCCTTTTATTGAAAATTGAATTTTTGATGGAAAATTTTGATGAGGGCTTGAAATCTAGAAAAGTTCAACCAGCTTTTTTTTTTAACCTTTAAGTTACTGAGATGTGTGGTCAATCTTAACTCCAGTTTAATGTAGATTTTTTTTCTCAGAACATATAAATAAATATGAGACAGTGTCTAGGGTGGATGGAAGGGTAACCCCTCTTTTCTGTCAGAGAGGTCCCAGAGGGCTGTGTTGGAAACTTCTCTTCCTTTTCAAGTTGTTTTCTCCCACCGAGTTCATTCTTACCATGTATATTGTTCAAAATCTGTGTGAAGTCACTGAAAGGAGGCAGTAAGGCTGCATTGGCTATCTTTGATGTGTGCCAAAGAAACTCAGCTCTATGCCTCCTTTTCATCCATAGGTCTTTTTATCACATTGTAGACATACCCACTATGGCAAGCACCTACAGACAATCAGAATATGGCTTTGCACCGACTTACTGGGTTTTAATCTCTCATCTAGCGAGGGGTGGGGACTGGATTAGTGACTCTTTGCTCATTCCTACTAGTAGAATTCTTCACGTAATTTCTCATGAAGGAAACCTTAAAAAAAATGTATATAATGCCAAAAAACTAAGCAGTCTTGCATTATGGAACAGCACATAATTTTTCCAGAAAGTTAAAGCACTTAGTTACATTTCTTAAGGGGAGTTATGAGGATTGATTTAGTTATTACTTGCACAGTGCTTTGATCATATAGAGGGCTATAAACAGTGCTCCCTATTAGAAGAAGTATAATAAACACACTGTATAAGTCACAACACTATCAGGCTTTCCATTGTAAATATTTTGTATGAATGGTCAGGATAGTTCTGTGCTAGGACTGATGTAGAATAAGTCATCTTCCTTGACCATGTTACCCTCATCTTTGAAACCTTCCACTCCGTTTCATGTTTCCCATCTGTTATCCCACCAAAGCTTCTTGTCACCATCTTCAAAGTTCTACCTAACTCTACTCTTCCCAACTCATCCTCTCTTGTCAAGGTTTCCCCCCATCCAGTCATCTCTGCCAATGCTCCCAGCCTTGCCTATCCACTGAAAGACAGTCACTGACTTCAATGGGCTTCGGATCGGGCCCCAAATGGCAGGGGGTTGTTAGCAGAAAGCCTGAACTGAGTGATAAACCCTACACAAATGGTTAGGCTCAGACATATTTCAGGTGTTATGCCCATGCGTGGGTAGAAAGGCAGACTCTGAGATAACCAGTGCCTACTTCATTTAGGGCTTTAAAAATATGTAACCAGTGTCTTCAATTTCATCTATAACTGACTTGGCAGCCAGTTCAGAGCATGGAGCACAGGTGTGGTAAGCTCTTGCCAGTTTGTCTTGCTCAGAAGATGGCCAGCAATGTGTTGCACTAGATTAAACTTCAAAATGGCCTTCAAGGGTAGCCCAAGGTACAGCCTCTTTCACTAGATTAGCTTGGAGGTGGTAAAGACAAAGATAACCACGTCATGGTCCACATCTAAAAGGAAAGGATGTGAGCTCTTGGGCACATGACTTGGGCTCACGGGGCTATAAGATTGCAGTGTAGACATTCCAGCTTGGGGTAGAACCTGGACTCTGATCCCCGCAAGGAGGGAGCGTCTCAGAGCCCAGCCTCCAGCCCGAGCCCGAATATCTACATTGCTATTTTTAGTCCCACAGCCCAAGCCTAGCGAGTCTAAGTCAGCTGACCCAGGCTCTGAGACTCAAAGCCATGCGTTTTTCATTGCAGTGGAGACGTACCCAGAGAGACAACAAAGAGTTGAGACCTGATAGGTCTAAATCTCACTCCATACCCAGCCTTCCCTAACCTTATTTCAGAGAATTCAAAGCCTGGCCTTCCAAGGTTGGATTAATTGAGGAGTAAGGGGTAGCTAGTCAGAGGTCTTTGTAATTGTTCCTTTTCCTAAATGCCCAGTTCTTTGACTGCACAATTAAGGTGCATTGAAGTCAATGTCAGGATTCCTGGTGACTTCAAGGGCTTTGGATGAGGCCTATCAAGAATGAAGGGAAGGCATTGTAACCTTCTTCCAATCTCTACCAGTGACTAGGGTACCATCCATCAGCATTGCAGAACCATTCCCTTTAGTTATGCTCAGTTGAGTCTTCACCCATGATGTAGCTTGTCATCCCATGCTACTCACGTGGATGGGTCTAACCCACCAAATCTATTCCCTTGAAGCAGCACAGTTACACAAATTTGGCACAATGACTCAAGGATGGTCTTCATGGACAGTAGAACATCCACAAAACAGCAGGTATAACCAAACCGGTGGAGACAAATGCTGTGTCAAGGGTGTTCATGGTTACGGAAGATCACCGAATAAAATCTTTATGCCCCTAGATACTGGGTACCAGTCATTCTGCAGCTCTCAAGAGATCTATATGTTATTGTGACAAGAAAAGAGTTTAAAAATTCAGTTCATTCCACCACAGAGAATTTCATGCAGACTTTGGGGGCGGGAGGGACATTTCATTGCTGATCGCTCAATTTCTTTTCAAGATTCTGCGCTTGCCTGAAGTGGTGTATGTATACATTTCAGCAAATGTGTACTTTGTCTTCAAATGAACAGCTTTCAAAATGAACTTTGGTTAAGCTCCCTTTTATTTTTATCTTTTATTCGCCTACAATGCCAGCTGAGGTTACCCATCTCCCAACAGCTACCAAATGGACTTGTAATTGTAAGGCTCGGTGATTTAATTAGACTCATTCTAAACACTCACATTTTTATCAATTAGTTAATGGGCTAAAGAGAGTCTTATTGTTGGAGCCAGGTCATTTGGAAGCCAGCGCCTTCGCGAGGGCAAGAAGCTGAAGAACAGCAGCGTTAATATCTGTAATTAACCTCACGAGTCCTGGGCTGTTCAATTAGGAATGACCCCCCCACACACACACACACTTCAGCCATATGCCTTTCGTCGGATAGGTTTTTAATGTGAAATAATTGTTACTGAAAACTGAACCAACAATAGCTTCTTTTTTAAAAAAAAAAGTCACAAAAACCAAAAGCACAGTCCTCAGCCATGTGCCGGGGAGCTATTTATTAAAGCATAGTTAGGTCACAGCTTCCCTACAAATAATCATTCTGGATTTTTAAAGATTAACCAAGCTTTTGGTAACAGATATTGCGGAATCTTTTCAAACTGATCCTCAGCTTGTAAGACGTGGCTGTGCCTTTTTAAATGCCATCTTTCCGCCTTTAAAAAAAAAAACGAAAAGTCCAAGCTTTGATTACTTTTTGCAATTCGTTGCAAGTGATTTCTGTACTTTTGAGAATCCAAGTAATCGGACGGTCTTTTTTCTGGGGAAGGTTTGTCTAATTTACATGCATCTGCAATAAATTAGTATGGAACAGTCTATGAATGTGTTTACAGTATGTCAAATGTGTGTGTGTCTATATGTAAATATATTCACATACATACACAAACATATGAGATCTAATAATCCATTATCTACTGCCAAAATATTCGCTTTTTCTCTTTCAGAGTATATGAAATTCAAGTTTTGATTACTCTTTGCAGCTTTGTGTGTGTGATTTCTGTGCTTTTGAGAATCCAATTCATCTGTTTTGCTGGTATATGTATGTATGTGTATATATATATATATATATGAATACACACATATACATAAACCCACATACATATATGATACAATAGTTCATGACATGCTGAAAAAATATTCACGGTGTGTGTATAGCATAGGTACTACCTACATACACAGCACACGCACACACTCTTCTTCCTGTATTTACATTATCTGCTATTTTGTAACAATGTCATAATCAATTTGCAACTTATTAATATTTATTACCAGTTGCTGTTTACCGATAAATTACAGAACAGAAACACAGATATCGTTTTTAAAAGCTATTAATTGTATTCATTTGAAAGGGAATAAAACCAATTGGTTAGAAACATTCAAGCACAGAACAGATCACATCTGCATGACCAGTTTTATTTTATATAAATAAAAATATCTATTGGAATATTTCTAGGTTCTCGGTTATAGGATAGAGCACTGGACTGAGATCAGGCCACCTGGATTCTATTCCTGGCTTGGCTATTGGTCTGCTGGGTGACCTCAGGCAATTCACATCCCTGCTCTGTGCCTCATTTTCCCCACAATCCTTCTTGAATTGTGGGCATGAGACCAAGACACAGTATTCCAGCAGTGATACCACCTGTTCCAAATACAGAGGTAAAATAACCTCCCTTCTCCTACTCAAGATTCCCCTGTTTATACAGTCAAGCATCACATTAGCCCTTTTGGTCACAGCATCGTACTGGGAGCTGATGTTCAGCCCATTTTCCACCCCAAGTCCCAAATCTTTTACAGAGTCACTGCTTCCCAGGATACAGTCCCCCATCCTGTAAGCATGGCCTACATTCTTTGCGCCCAGTTTACCAAGTGACCCAGATCACTCTGAATGAGTGACCTGTCCTCATCATTATTTACCACTTCACCAATTTTTGTGTCATCTGCAAATTTTATCCGTGATGATTTTATGTTTTCTTCCAGCTCACTGATAAAAATGTTAAATAGCGTACAGCCAAGGACCTATCCCTGCAGAACCTCACTGAAAACACACCTGCTCGGTGATGATTCCCCATTTACAATTATACATTGAGACCTATCAGTTAGCCAGCTTTTAATCTATTGTGTGCCGTGTTGATTTTATATTGTTCTAACTGCACAGTATTATTATTATTAATCCTGTATTCCTTGTGCATCTAAGGCCTTGATCCAATGAACACATTGAATTTTATGCACACGCTTAACCCGAAAAGCACCTGAGTAGTTCCACTGAAGCCACTGCAACTGCTCAAGTGCAAAAGGTTACACAACCCTGTAAGGGCTTGCAGGATTGGAGCCTCAGAGTCGGATTTTGCCACCTTTACTCACCTGGAGTAATACCTATGCAGGCTGTCCTACTGAAGTCCTTGGGTTACTCTAATAGGGCCAGAGTTTGATAGCCCTACTTCGGTTGACTAGCCAGTGGGACCATGTGTGGAGTAAAGTGTTATTTGGTACATAAAGGGATCAGAATCGGGCCCATAGTAAAGTGCTACTCAGCATACATAATGGTGGCAGAATTCAGCCCTAAACCACCATTGAGTTCAGTAAGAGGAATACAGAATTGGGGCAGCAATCTGTATTAAACCTTATCATCAGCCTGCTCCCACTGAAGAGAGTGGCAAAACTCCCACTGATCAGTGGAAGCAGGATCGGGCCCCTTCACACAGAATTCTTCCCGTTGCAAGACTCTTGGCAGATTTAAAAATAATGGGTACAAAATGAAGCAGCAATAAATAACTAATATTGTAATACAGCACAAGCATCCATGCTCCGTTCCTTCTTTTTTTTTTTTTTTAACAAAGCAAAAGAAAGGGGGTAAATTGTTGTGTAAAAATATGTGAAAATAATAGTAGTCCTGAAAAGAATGTTTTTCTTCTGTCTGGCTGTTACAAAAACAGTTGACTACTGCGAGGTAAAGAACAAATTTGCAAGAAAGGGCATAATACAATAGCAGTGGTGATTGTTAGATGGAATGGTGGGGCTTTGTTATTTAAGAAACTTCACTGTAATTTAAAAACGTTATTTATAATAGTAATAATGGCAGCCAAATCTTTCCTCCCGTTTAATTTAATACACAACCAGTCTAAATCAAAGACTACAAAAGGAGCTGGGAACAGTACAATTTCCTACTGTAATAGCATATATGTATCTAAGCATCTGACGAGCAGTAGTCTACATTTCTTTATTGTTATAGTCAACAATTATATCTGTGCATGCTTTGCAGAGACGATGCTCTGGTGCGCTTCATAAATGCAGTCTTTGTTTCCTTAATTATTAGGCAGACAGTTCATTCTGTACAATGTCCAAGTTCCAGACAGGTGGAATAAGGAGGTGGCATCTGTCTAAATATTGAATGCCACGCTTCCCCCATCTGCTGTAATAACAGTGCGAGGCTGCTTGGCTTCAGTTATCCTATTCTGCATACAACTAGTCAGCCATATGCCCTAGATGCTGCACGTGCCACCAGAGTGACATGGCCTGCAATGCAGCCCCCGAGCTAGTCACCGTACAAGTGGGAAAGAGACGAGAAGCGGGGTTGAAGGTCAGGCACGTGCTGGAATCAGCAGGTGACAGTCAATACAGCTACTGAGATCCGCTGAAAGAACCAATAGAAAAGGCCTTCAAAGTCAATTGACAGAATGGAGCACGCTGCCAATCAAATTTTACAGGGCATACCTTCCAGGCTAGGCAAATAAGAAGATTTAGAGCACATGGCAGTTCATCGTTTATAATCCTGTCTTAGCCCAGCATGGCTTAGTGATAGTTCCGTGACAGATGATGAGCACATGACAGCTGGGGGATCTTATACAAACTCATACAGTAAAATTAAAATTAAATTAGTGACACACTTGTACACATTAGTTGTGCAACAGTTATGCAATCTGTTCAAGACCCTGAACGTAAACCATCTCTGATTTAAATAATTTAAAACCAGTGCAAAGTAGGTGGTGTTTTGGTTGTATTTCCTCCTCCGAAGGAATGCAGCATTTACACACATTTAGCTTTAAAACAGTTGTAGCCTTTTCTTCTCTTTCCCTGACGTTTCTTCATGGCAAGTGACAGAAAGAATGCAATGATTTTTTTTTTCTTCCGAACGATGCACTGGTAAGAGAGCTTTGTAGGCAATCCAGCAGAGCTCATAATTTAATTACATGTTTTCATTTAATATATAATTAAAACAGATTGTGGTTTTTTTAAAAAAAAGTATGGAAAGGGAGCCCAAAAGATTTGAATGTTTTAGACACAAGAGTATAATAAACTGGCTGTGCTGAGGCTCTTTAATCTGTTAATCTTGTTACTATCTTATATGTTTGTGGATCTGAAAGAAAGAGAAGCAACCATTCAACTCTTGACATTAGCTCCACAGTCCTAAAAGACGGAGCTTTAAATCTTGGGCAGGGTGGCCGATCCGGATTTCACCACTACTACTTTTACACCAGTGTAACCTCCCGACTTCTGGGGAGTTACCCTTGATTTACATTGGTGTAAGTAAAAAACAGGGCCTGAAATCATTTTCTGAAGGTTTCCCTATCGATTGGTAACGTATCTGGTTTGATTCTTTTCCACCCCTCAGCACCTGTCAGTTGATGAAAACACAGCAAAGTCATTAGACACGTTCTGGTGCCTTGACTGAAATTTGCACAGGTTGCTATAATGCCAAACTACCAAAAAAAAAACCTCCCCCAAAAAACAGATCTACCTGCAGCATGCAGAGCGCAGGAAGGAGGAAAAAACAGGTTTATTTTTCTTCCACTGGCAAATAAAGAAATACGAATTTTTTGTGAAGGTGTGGGATAGTATCACAATGGCAAAACTTACGTCCGGGAAAGGTAATTCATTCTACAAATGATTGCATTCCTTGGGCTCCTTTTCTTGAAATCATGGAGGATAAATCCACAGCAGCCAAACAAATATTGCTAGAGGTCATCTTCCTTCCACTCCTGCCCCCCCACTACAAGGACTAGCCCCAGTCCTGCTGACACTTATGCATTTGCTCAATAGAGTTGGTGTTCAAAAACGACACTTTTTTCATGGAAAAGTTCATATTTATTCCCTTTTTTTCCACAGAAAATTTTGGAAATTCAATTTTTTTCTCCCAGAAATAATGCTTAACTTTACTCATATGAGTAATCCCATTAAAGCCAATGGGAATACTCACCTACTTAAAGTTAAGCAATTGCTTAAGTATTTGCAGCACCTGGGCACAGGCATTTATGGCTAGATGCACCTATATGTAATGGAACTAAGTGCTGTTATTTTTTATTTATTTTATTATGATTTTATTTATTAATGTTTTATTTGCTTATAGTAGCATGTGCTGGGTGTTTTCCAGATGCACTCAAGAAATGATGTTCCAAGGAGCTCATGTTCTAAGGACAGGCAGCTAAGTAGGCAGATTAGGACAAGGGGGACAACAATAGGCAGTTTATATACAAGCCAGCTTGATTCGCTATCTTGTAAGCAGTGCAAGATTCCCTTCTTAGGTTTGTAATGTACCAGCTAGTCCTGCCCCTTCCCTTCCTAAGCTCTGTCTGGAACCAGGCTCATACTGGGAAGCTACATCCCCTATATTCAAGTTCAGGCTTGAAATTAGACGAAGGTTTCTGACCGTCAGAGGGGTGAAATATTGGAACGGCCTTCCGAGGGAAACGGTGGGGGCGACGGACCTGTCTGGTTTTAAGATTAAGTTGGATAAGTTTATGGAGGGAATGGTTTAATGGTAAAACATAGTAGCCAAGGAAGACCAAGCAATGGTACATGAATAGCATAATGGCCAACAAGGGTCAGGCTAGAGACTCTTGCCTATATGCTCGGGGTATTACTGATCGCCATATTTGGGGTCGGGAAGGAATTTTCCTCCAGGGTAGATTGGCTGAGCCTCTGGAGGTTTTTCGCCTTCCTCCGCAGCATGGGGCAGGGATCACTAGCAGGAGGGTCTCAGCCGATTGAAGTCACTAAAACACAGGATTGGGGACTTCAACGGCAGAGTCCAGGGAAGGGTCTTGCGGCCTGCATCATGCAGGGGGTCAGACCAGATGATCATAATGGTCCCTTCTGACCTTAAAGTCTATGAGTCTATATTTATTTGTTGTTTGTTTTTAAGCTTGTGATTTTTCTTTGCATTGTTAAAAAGCTAATTAAAAGTGAAATAATCCCCAAATTGGAAGCTCTCCATTTTGAACTCTCCTCTGTCCCCCAACCTCTCCTCATCCAGGCCAGTCCCATGTTTCTAGCGGGTCCTCCGGCCTCTCTTGGCTGGCTGGCCACCATCAGAAACTCTTCCTTCCTGATCATTCTTTCCCTTCTCCATCTCCACTGACCTTGGTGACCTTCTCATCTCCACAGCCTTGGTGAGCTCCTCTTTCCTTCCCCCACCACGCCCAGACTCTCACTAAATCCTCATGCTTCTTTCTCTTTAATATCACAAAAATCCACCCCTTCTTCTCTGTTCTCACTGCTAAAATCCTACACAGATTGCTCTGCTCAGCACCGGGCCAACTGCTAGCGCCAGGCACTGGGCTTCTCTCTTGAGAACTGTGATCTTCTCCAGCATCCTTGTCTCTCCTCTCTCCCCACGTTGGTCAGTACAAAATGCCACTGCCTCTGCTTCAGCTCTGGTACTCTCCTCCTCTAATCTCGCCATTGGGTTCCCCTTCTCTCACTGCATCAAATTTAAACTCATGACTCTCACCTCTGAGGCTATTTTACCCTCACCAATATCTCTGCTCTCATCTCACCTCATTCTCCATCCCGACCCATCCTTTTGCCTCCTTACTACCTTCATCTCCCTTTCCAATGCTCTCCTCCTACTTCATTGCTCTTCTATGTTACCACTAAACTAATGCCATCAGGCCAAAGGAATCAGGATCCTTCCCTGAGGTGGCCTTGCCTACAGGACTTGAATTTCTAAGGCCACAGTTAAAACAAAAAGTTCCTTGGAGTCAAATTTTGTTGTCATTTACATCAGTGTAAATCCAAAGTGACCTCACTAACTTCAGTTGCTCTTTATTTGGAATAACAGAGCAGGATTTTGCTCATGGTGTCTTTAGGCCTTGTCTAGACCAGGATTTCAAGGTGTGATGTTGGCATATGTTAAGTAGCATGTTCTCGCTAATACACTTGAAAAGTCTAATGCAGACAAGATGCCCCAGCTCTAACATTCATTAAATTGGTTGAGGTAAAGATAGCGGGGAACCTGGTACTGTGGAAATCAATGAAACTACTCATGCACTTAAAGTTAAATACATGGTTAAGTGGTTTGGTGGATCAGGGCTTTGCTTACAGTATGTTCATTTATAATATATATTATAAAAAACTACATCCAGACACAAAGCGGTTAACAAGATGTGTATGTACTAAAAGCATAGATTTTAAACTCTTTGGGGCAGGGACTAGTTTTTTCTTTTGGTTTATACCACACCTGGTACAATAGGACCCTAGGCACTAAATATTGCTGCTACTACTAATAAAGTCATGAATGTGGTATTTTATTTCTATGCTCTGAGGCATGCTTTCTTGTTTAAAAGAATGTGTAAGGAAATGCAGGTCCTCCCCCGAAGACATCACAATCTTTTACTAGAGTCGATCGGATAAATCTTATAAATATTTGTTGGAAATGGAAGTATTTTTTCCACCATATAAATATTGACCGCTGTTTTTCTTGCTAGTCAGACAGTTCTAATTGTAACCCTCATCCTTCCCGTGCTTGCCCTTCCCCCGAGCTAAGCGACCATATGCCATCTGAGGATGGGCCCAGCATAGTGCAGCTCTACCCTTTCCTTCTCTCTGCCCCCGACACACCTCTCTTTTTTGAGCTGCCCCCTACACTTTCATCTGCGTGGTGCCAAGAGGCCGATCGTCACTGAGATTCTGGCCCAGGGTGTTTTGAAACATCACCAAAGCACTGGTTTCCGAGTGCACTTTTTTTTTTTTAAAGATGTGTTTGATTTTGTACTGATGAGCAACTTTGTTTTAAAAACCAGCATCCTACTCACCCCCGCCTCGTATAAATACTAACGCCTCCTGTTGATTTAAATGGGAGATTTGGGTTTCTTGTGAAGGGTGAGGAGAAGGGGCTCAGTACTGGTGTGGACACTTAGATCTGTGTGACTTTACATTCCATCTGAGATGGTGGCACTTCTCTACAGAACTTCAGCATTATTAGGAGAGGCAGTTTTGTTCCCAGGAGCCATGTCTGGCAATGCAAAATTAAAGAGATGGAATTGTATGTGTTTATTTCCATCTGTGCAGATTTAGACACTGCTGATTAAAATAGGTTTCAGAGTGGTAGCCAGGTTAGTCTGTATCAGCAAAAATAACGAGGAGTCCTTGTGGCACCTTAGAGTCTAACAAATTTATTTGGGCATAAGCTTTTGTGGGCTAAAACCCACTTTATCGGATGCATGGAGTGAAAAATACAGTAAGCAGAATATATATTATAGCACATGAAAAGATGGGAGTGGCCTTACCAAGTGGGGGTCAGTGCTAACGAGCTAATTCAGTTAAGGTGAAAGTGGCCTATTTTCAACAGTTGACAAGAAGAGGTGAATACCAAGGGAGGGAAAATTCCATTTGTAGTGCTAACGAGGCCAATGCAATCAAGGTGGCACATTTCCAACTTGACAAGAAGGTGTGAGTATCGGCAGAGGGAAATTTACTTTTTGTAGTGACCCATCCACTCCCAGGCTTTATTCAGGCCTAATTAGATGGTGTCCAGTTTGCAAATTAATTCCAGTTCTGCAGTTTCTCATTGGAGTCTGTTTTTGAAGTTTTGTTGTTGTTGAAGAATTGCTACTTTTAAGTCTGTTATTGCGTGTCCAGGGAGATTGAAGTGTTCTCCTACTGGTTTTTGAATGTTACAGTTCTTGATGTCTGATTTGTGTCCATTTATTCTTTTGCGTAGAGACTGTCCAGTTTGGCCGATGTACATGGCAGAGGGGCATTGCTGGCACATGATGACATACTTGGTAAGGCAACTCCCATCTTTTCATGTGCTATAATATATATATTCTGCTTACTGTATTTTTCACTCCATGCATCTGATGAAGTGGGTTTTAGTCCACAAAAGCTTATGCCCAAATAAATTTGTTAGTCTCTAAGGTGCCACAAGGACTCCTTGTTGTTTTTGCTGATTAAAATAGGTTCTCAATTATATACATACACAACCCTGTTGTGGCAAAAGGGGGAATGTTCACCTTTTATAGTGTGACATCTCTCAGCAAGTGTTGCTGCATAAATGTGCTTTTTAGAAGACCACTGCAAAATAGAGAGAGAGGGAGGAAGAATGGAAGGTAACAATAATCACAGAAGATGGTCTGAAGCCTGGGCAGCTGCCGACATACAAAAAAAAAAAAAAAAAAAATCTTATTGATGACCCCACTGTGCAAGTGCTGGGCTTCTCCTCCCCACAGTGCATAGGGACAGTTTGAAACCATATCCACACACATCACTGAAGATGCACATACTTACTCCATATATGGAAAGCGAGGGAATCGCTGAACTGCGACTCTGGTGTGGTGCAAATTATCAAACACATCACAGATGATTGCCCAATCCATGGAATTGATGTTTCATGTTCTCTGTATGTATATATATCTTCTTACTATATGTTCCATTCTATGCATCTGATGAAGTGGGCTGTAGACCATGAAAGCTTATGCTCAAATAAATGTATTAGTCTCTAAGGTGCCACAAGGACTCCTGTTCTTTTTGCCCAATCCATGCTTATCCTAGAAGTGTAGCAGCCATTCACATGGTACTCACTCCCTCTGCTCTGGACTGGATAAGAGACTTTAAGATCCAACTGTTGTCATGCCCTTGTTTAAAATGTTCCACTATTGCCATATGAAAGAGAAGAAGAGAGAAAGAGAGCTGTATCTTCTGGACATTCTCAGGAGGAAAGACTCCAAAGAGTTATGAAGAAGCGTATTAAGAGAGGAAGCTTACCCCAGTTAACTGCAATGAGCACAAGAGTTAACTGAAAAGAGAGAAGACCCAGAACTATTCCCGGTACCACTGTGGGTCAGGTTAATTAGGGGAAGATTTTCAAAGGCATAATGATCAGTTAGTCACCCAACTCCCATTGAAAGTCAAAGGTAGTTTTGCTCCCATGTTTCAAGTGTGCCTTTGAAAAAGTAAGCTTTATGGTTTATTTAAATGATCCATCTGTATAATTCCAAAAGTCAGTTTTTCTGTTCCATTCCACTTCTACTGAAAGATAAACATCTTGCCTTTCCTGGTTAGCAGGAATGGTCAGTGATCTGGTTAATAATATTTAATGTTTTTCACATTCAAAACACTTTACAAACATCATCTAATCTTCAGAAACTCCCTGTGAGGTAGATAAGTATGATTGTCCTCATTTTGCAGATGGGGAAACCAAGGCAGAAAGAGGTTAGGTGACTTATCTAAGGTGACCAAAGGAGTTCAGTGTCAGAGATGGGAATAGAACACAAGACTTCCAGAAGTTGGGCCACACTTCTCTTGCCTGTCTCTGATGAATGTGAAATAATCCATTGCTTGATATATTGTCGCAGTAATTTCTCAGCATGGAAAGAGGCAGTTTCTAAGTAGCTATTCGAGGGTTATGTTGTTACTTGTTTCTAGTTTAAAAAACTAAACAATACTGGAGGCTCTAGTCTAGTGATGGGACATGAAGGGAACACAAACCTAGCCAAGTGGAGAGCCTGGTGTAGCCCCATCTGTACATAGTTAGATAGATATAGATTATTTAAGAATCCCCAGGTATCACTTTCATAGAATCATAGAATATCAGGGTTGGAAGGGACCTCAGGAGGTCATCTAGTCCAACCCCCTGCTCAAAGCAGGACCAACCCCAACAAAATCATCCCAGCCAGAGCTTTGTTAAGCCAGACCTTAAAAACCAATAAGGATTCCTTAGAGGGTTGACAGGTCCTTGTCCCAAGATCAGGCCCAGTATTATTCAAATTATTATATAGTTGGGAACCCCAATGGGCACAGTTGCAACACTCACTCGGTAGGAACTCTTCTATATTTATAAATATAGTTTATTAATACATTTAGCACAGTCACAAACACCCTAACTCAATAAGGTAGGTAGAGAGACTACAGCATGTACACCTGCACATCCGCACATCCGTATACTCAGACCAGCCCTTGTAGGACAACCTGAAATATTAGCCATCATCTTCCTCATCACTATCACCTTCCATCTCATCACCAGTGGGCATCACTCTGGCACCACCCAAGGACTACATCCCTTTCTTCTACTGCCTCTAGGCTGGGATGCAACTTTTATAATATGATACGCTGATGCCATTATGTTGGATGCATATTCAGCAGGGGTATTTCCTCGTTTCCATATCTGTATATCCTCACCTTGCTAATCTTGGAGTGTCCTTCTCCTATAGGTTAGTATATCAATTATTTCAATTTATGATCATATACGTCAATTCATTACCGTGGCCCTCTTGTGGTTGGGTATCTGCGGATGTAGCTCATGTACCTGTCGATTCGTTGCCATGACATTCTTGTGGTTGGGTCATGTACCTATGTCAAAATTTCCTCTTAAATGCTCTATTTTCAGGTCCCCAATACTTGGGGTTTTCCATTGGGCCGTTTCTCTGTTCAAAGTTCATAGGCCTCAAGCATTATGCTAACTTGCTGAAGCTAATGTCTGACAGGATACAGGCCTGTAGGTTCCTTGCATTACTGCTGAATATAATGCAAAGCAGCTAAATAGAAGGAAGGCAAGGAGGTGAATGTAGTCAAGGCAAGCTAGTCCTATGGGCTACACTGATAGAAGGAGGCGTTTGAGCGGTACACAGAGCTGGTCATTCAGGAGGATGACAACAGCAGGAAAGTAAAACTATTATTTTACCTTGTTGGGGAACAAGGCAGAGTGAGCCGCACTGTTCTGAAGCTCACCCACTGTCTCAAGCCTCAAAGCAGCCCTAGGATTCCTGGAGAACTATTGCTACCCAAAGCAGAATGAAACTGTGGAGCAACACAGCTTGCTTGCTAGAGACCAGTCTGCAGGGAAAGGCATAGACCGATATGTCACAGCCTTATTCACACTGATTACTACATGCAATTTGGGGGGCTTGACTGGCTCCCTGGTTCAGGTCAAGGTAGTCTGCAGCACGTGGGATCAGCACCTCTGAGAGCAGCTGCTCCATGAAGGTGATCTCACATTAGACAGATGCTTAGTCATGGGATGTGCAGCGGAAGTCTCAAGGGAGAATGAAAGTCCTACGGGGAGCAACACCCCCAAAGTACATGCAGTGGGGCAACCACAAAAGAGAGCAGGTGGCCAGTGCTCCATACCCATAGTGAGATGTTGTTACTGTGGAAGACCGCATGAGTGTCCCGCACTAGGACTGCATTGAAAGGAATATGGCAAGTTGAACATTTTAGCAGCGTATGCAAGAGTAGAGACCTTTCTGCAGTCCGACTTGTACAAGAGGGGGATGGCACATCAGGCAGCAGTGATGGCCTTGACTCTCTCCTTGAGTCCAAGAGCATATCAGGTTCAGGCTGTTGGGACAAGAAAGCAACAGGGGATAATATAAACCTCAGTGCATGCAACAATGTTACTAGGCAAGTGCCTGGTGCAATTTCAGCTGCATATTGGGTCCTCTTGCAATGTAATTCCTTCGTGTGCATTGCACTCAGACACACCCATTACAAAGAGCAGGCAAGATGCAATTCTATACAATGAGAGCATAGTGCAGAGTGTCAGAAAATATGACCTCATGGTAACTAACCTGAAAAATAACAGATGGTACCAACTGAAGTTTGTGGGGGTGAATGGTAAGAGCCACAAACCCCTCTTAGGGAATACATCCATACAAGCCACAGAACTGATTAGGGTGTAGAATCAGAATTTTATAGCTGCAACGCAAGAAGCAAAATGTGGGGGGGTGTCCCATGGACAATGGAGACTCTTTTAGAAGCATATGGGGATGTTTTCAAAGGCGACAGGTGCCTTGAAGGAAAGCTGCAGCTAGAAGTAGACTCCACAGTGGAACCTCTGTACGTATCATGAAGGAAAATTCTAGCGGCGTTCTGTAATCCAATAAACAAGGAGCTCAAAAGCCTGCAGAGTACAAGTATCATAGCACCTATAGAAACCAGAACAGCCCGGGTAAGTAGCATGGTGGTGATAAAAAAAAAAAAAAAATCAGGCAAGTTACACATCTGCACAGAGCCAAAGCCACTGAACTGAGCATTGAAAAGATGCCGCTATCCACTGCCCATAGCGGATGACATCTTGCCAGCAGTTTCCAAAGCCAGAATCTTTATGGCCTGTGATGTGAGAAATGGGTTTTGGCACATAAGCCTGGATAAAGAGTCCAGCATGCTGACAACCCTTGCACCACCATGTGGATGCTAGAGATGGCTGTACGTGCCGATGGACATAAGCCCAGCACCAGAGGTGTTCTAGAGACAACACATACCCAAGTGCTGGAAGGACGGCACATGATACCCTCACTGTATGTGAGGGGAACAATTATACAGAAGCTGAACGAGATCATGACAGAAAAGTACAAGCTTTTCTATAGTGATGCAGGGACAAGAACGTAAAATTCAACCCAGAAAAAATGTAACTCAAACAGCGTGAGGTGACATACATTGGACATCTGCTCACAGCAGAGGGACTGAAAGCAGATCCCAACAAGATCAAGGCAGTCAGGGGCATGCCAGCTCCAGTGGATATGAAAGGGGTACAATGCTTCATAGGAATAACATATTTTCTGTCCAAGTTCTGCCCACACCTGGCTGTAGCGGTACCCATATGTCAGCTCCCAAGGCAGGATGTTGAGTGGGACTGGGCAGGTTCCCAACAGCAAGCGTTTGACATGCTGAAACAAATGACAACGGATGCCTCTGTCCTGAAGTACTACGAGCCAGGAGAGCCACCGAGACTCCAGAGTGAGGCATTGGCAAAAGGATTGGGTGTAGCACTTTTGCAGGAGCAGCCAGTCACCTATGCCAGCAAACTCCTATCTAAGACTGAACAGGAGTAAGCCCAAAAAGAAAAGGCACTTCTGGCTGTGGTATTTGGAGTGGAGCGATTCCATCAGTACATCTCTGGCTATCCAGTAACAGTGCAAGGAGGCAACAAACCCCTACAGATGATCATGGCAAAGCCCCTTTTTAGTGCTCTAAAGAGATTGCAGCACATGTTGCTGCACCTCCAGCACTACCAGGCAGCGATCAGATAATGTCCAGGCCAATTGCTGGTGTTAGCTGACACCCTGAGCTGGACATATATACCCAGCATCCATAAGTTGGGGGAAGGAGATATGGACGTAGTGCAGGACATTAATGGATTCAATCTCCCAGTTTCAATGGCAAAGCTGGTGGAAATCAAAGCAACAATGGAAAAGGACATCCAACTACATCCTTGCGTCTGATGAAGTGGGTATTCATCCACGAAAACTTATGCTCCAATACTTCTGTTAGTCTTAAAGGTGCCACAGGACCCTCTGTTGCTTTTTACAGATTCAGACTAACACGGCTGCCCCTCTGATACTCAAAAGTTTGGAATACTCTAAGTAGTGCCAGTGGACAGGGCCGGCTCCAGGCACCAGCTGAGCAAGCAGGTGTTTGGGATGGCCAAGGGGAAGGGGCGGCACATCGGGCTCTTCGGCGGAGAGTCCCTTGGTCCCTCTCGGAGGGAAAGACCTGCCGCCGAATTGCCACCGAAGAAGAAAGCAGCGCAGTGGAGCTGCCGCGGATCGCGATCGCGTCTTTTTTTTTTTTTTTTTTTTTTTTTTCCGCCGCTTGGGGCGGCAAAAACCCTGGAACCGGCCCTGCCAGTGGAGGTGGGCAGAGTGCAAGTGAAGAAGACAAAGTGTATGATGAATGCTTTTTATCAGAGGGGCCTGCACTTTGTCATATGGAGATCACTTCTATAGGGGCATCTTTCCATTCTCTTAAATGGGCATTGGACCAGATCCTTGTTTAGTATCTATGTTACAGTGATAGCAGTAACAGCCAGTATAGAAAATGTTCCCTAAGCATCTCCTTCTAACTCCCTATTTTCAGCTGAAATTTTCTAAGCTTGGGCACTGCCTGAAGCAATTATTTTTTTTTTAAAGCATAAGCAAAATGTTTGAGGCATCTTTGAGTATGAGGACGAGTGTAGCTCTTTAACCTATTTAGACAAAGCCACAACAAGACCCAGGCTACATCTACACTACGGGGAGGGGAGTCGATTTAAGATACGCAAATTCAGCTACGTGAATAGCGTAGCTGAATTCGACGTATCGCAGCCAACTTACCCCGCTGTAGGGACGGCGGCAAAATCGACCTCTGCGGCTTCCCGTCGACGGCGCTTACTCCCACCTCCGCTGGTGGAGTAAGAGCGTCGATTCGGGGATCGATTGTCGCGTCCCGACGAGACGCGGTAAATCAATCCCCGAGAGGTCGATTTCTACCCGCCGATTCAGGCAGGTAGTGTAGACCCAGCCTAAGTGACTGAAAGCTGAAGTTAGACATGGTCAAGTTGGAAATTAGATGCACAGAGATGGTAACTAATAGAGTTGGTCAGAAAATTTTCATCAAAACAGTTTTCAGTCAGAAAATGTAATTTTATCTAAAGTGAATTTTTTTGTGACATTGTCTCAATTTTTGACAAACTTTTGTTTAGAAAAAATTGGAAAAAAATGTTTTGACAGTGTCCCATTTTGACATCTTCAGAATGAAAAGTTTCAATTTTTCATTGCAAAATGGCTTTGGGGCTAGAAAGTTACTTTATTGGTTTTATATAAAAGCAATTACAAGAGTCAAAACTGAAACAAAATATTTCACTTTTAGCGAAATGAAACATTTCAACTGATCTAAAATGAAAATTTTATTTATGTATTTATTTGGACTTTTGTTTTGCAAAAAACAAAAATCAGAATTTTGGCTTTTTGTCCCATTTTAGGAGGAAAAAAATTTGAAATCTCTCAGTTTTTCAGGGGATGGAAAATGCATTTTCTGGCCAGCTCTAGTAATTAACCAGTGGCACAACCTAGCCAGAGATGAGGTGGATTCTCTGTTGTTTGGAGTCTTTAAGTCAAGATTGGACGTCTTTACAAAAAGTTCAGTCACATACTATTGGGCTCGATGCAGATATTACTGGGTGAATTTCCATGGCCTGGGTAATGCAAATTAGACTAGACAATCAGCTATCCTTTCTGGCCTTAAAATCGATGGAAATGTCTGGGATAAAATTGAGCGTGGAATTGGTTTGATTTGAGTGAGCATGGAGACTTTCATGCCTGCATGGCATAGTTGCTGCGTTTCTTATGGCATTCTGTCGCAAAGTGGGGAGCATTTGCATGCATAGGTGTCAACTTCTCCCGGTGCCGGTGGGTGCTCGACTCCCTCCCCCACCCTGCCCTGACTCCACCCTTCCCCGCCCCCATTCCAACCCTTTCCCCAAAGTCCCCGCCCCCTCCCTGCCCCTATTGGACTCCTTACCCAAATCCCCATCCCGGCCCCGCCCCTTCCCCAAGCATGCCATGTTCCCCCTCCTCCTCCCCTCCCAGCACTTGCCGCCACAAAACAGCTGTTTTGTGGTGGCAAGCGCTGGGAGCGAGAGGGGAGAAGCGGGGACACGGTGCGCTCAGGGGAGGAGGTGGAGTGGAGGGAGAGGTGAGCTGGGGCGGTGGGGTGAGGTGGGGAGCTGCCGGTGGGTGCAGAGCATCCACCAATTTTTCCCCATGGGTGCTCCAGCCCCAGAGCACCCATGGAGTCGGCGCCTATGTTTGCATGTTGCTGACTTATCTCCAGAGTGAAAAATGCAATAAACCCACATACAGAGGGAATGAATGAGACAAGAGCCCCACGGAAGGCATTGACACATTTGTGATGAGTGCTATTTGAGCTGACATAGGGGATTGAACCAGGGACATCCTGAGCTAAAAAGCATGAGACTTTACAGTTGAGCTAAAGAGCCACCTTCTTTAGTTGATGGGGGTAGCAGACTCACACCCTCTGTGGGTGAGGCACAGACAAGGACACAAACACACTGGCCATTTGTGGGTATCTTGTATCATAAAGGCAGCATAGTTTGTAGGAATGGAAGAAAAGGGGTTTCCTTATGTGAGTATCAGAGAGGCTCCCTCCTACACCATATGTGATTGGCCATTCTGGTCACAAATCATTCCACCGTCCAAATATAGTCCAAACATTCTTTCTTTCTTTTGTTTTCTTAAAAACAAAAACAAACCCTGGTTGTAGAAAAAAGAATGTCTGATGGTGATCTATTGAATTGTTGGAGAAATAGCAGGTGATCGTGCAATTAAATACACGCAATGCACATACGCACAGGGCAGAGTAAAGGCTGCACAAGCCGCCTTGTCATGTCCTGCTTTTGGAATACTTAATCTTTGAATGTATTTTTTGGACTCTCTAGGGTGGGATTTGCATAGAAGCTCGAGACTGAGATGCGCAACTCCCAGTGAAAGCCCAGTCCTTAGGCTCTTGTTGAAAGAAATAAGTCACTTAGTACATCATGTGACCTAATTATAATTACTTGTAATCTGTAAAAGAAAGAGAGCAGAACAGGACTAAGAACTGCTCAGTTTAGGTTCTCTTCCCAGCTGCCATTGACTTGCTATGTGACTTGTAGTATCCACTTACCCTATCTGAACCTCATCTTCTCTACTTGCAAATGAGGATAACAATAGTGACCTGGCACACGGGGGTCTTGTGAGCCTTAACGCGCTGTTGTTTGCAACACTCTTTGGCTGGAAAGTGCTTTATATATGTTATGTTATAGTTGCTATCTGCCCAAGGTGCCCATGTCCTTCATATCTAAAGCCTTCATTCAACAAGGTACCTAATGCACGTGCCTCACTTTAAACTTCTGCAGGACCAGGGACGCTCACTTGCTTAAAGTTAGGCATGAGCTTAAATACCTTGCTAAATTGGGGGCTAACTAATCGATGTTCAGAGATGCCTTCAGTGGGAGCTGTTGGTTATGTATGTACAGATATGTAAGTGTGAGGATGGATATTACGTGTGTGTCTATATCTATATAGATACAGATAGATATACCCCCATGCTTACACAAATTACATAACCACCAAACTTGGGAATGAGTTATGTTGCTTCACTATATGTAGTACTGAAAGAATTAATAACAAAGGCACATTGTCATGGTGAAAATTTGATGCAAGCTTATAGGCACAATGCAATGAACAAAGAGAGAAATGTTGAGAACAATATCCTCCCTCTATCAGCAGTTCACTTCAGTCTGCTTATGTATGATCAAAGACTACAAATCTAGTTTAAACAGCATGAAATAATCGCGGGGTTTACAATATGAAATGATTTCTTGTTTTAAAAAAAGCCAAACCTACAACAATCCCAGTGCCCCAATGCATGGAAGCGTGTGGACTAATTTTGTGATGAGCAGCCAAGCAAAGCCAGTGGTAGGGAAATTAGGGTTAAGAAGGTAACCTCCCTCCTACATCCTCTTTGAAGATTTCTACATTCTGGGGAGAAGGTAATGAAAATATTTTACCTCCTCTATTGCAATATGGTCAGTGGGCCATAAAAAAAAAATCCACTCACTATACCATACCTTGATGAAAAGGCGATACAAATAATGGAAAGAGGGCAGGATTTCTGCTTCAGAATGCAGTGTCAGACGAGAAGAACTCAGCCAAGCGCAGTTACAGAAACAGTTCATTCAGAAACGTCTTTGTCTATATTTACACCCCGCCTGGCAGTCCTTGCACTAGCAAAGCTCCCAGCAATGCCAATGGGAGTTTTGCCCGGGTGACAATCGAATGCCAAATTCTAGTGCACCCTGCGCCTGGCTGCGAGGCCCCAAACCCAGTGGAAATGCTGCAACTGCACCGCATGGTGGGACTATGAAACAGACAAGCTGCATGCCAAGCAGCTAAATGCCATGGCCACTGTCTGTGCAGGACCATAGGTGTGGATTTGGGGGGAGTGATTCTGTGCTGCCTACTTCAGATTGGGAGCGAGAATTCTGTTCTTCTGCCCTACAAACTCATCTGTTGGGGCTGCGTGCGCTGCTGGAGGATTTTGCCCTGAGGAAGGACTGTGAGCACTGTGACTTGACTATGGGCAGGAAACATCCGAGAAGGGGAGCCAGGCGTAACACCACCCAAACTAAAATCTCACCTTAATAGGATGCCCACAGACCCATTCTGATTATAACAGAAGCAAAACCTGAGATCACTCAGGCAGACACCTCCCAGACAAGATTTACCCATAAAGAAGGGAGAGCTATTAAAACAAAACCATTGTCCCTAATTAGAGGCAGAGCTGGCAGCAATGCCTATAGTTAAGGTTTTCTAACACTTTCCATTATAAGCCCCTGTTTTCAGTTACTTATAACTTTGCCAACGTTGAACTGACATTTTCCTTGTTCATCCTCTGTTTAAACTGACATTTTCCTTGTTCATCCCTCTGCCTCCGGCTGAATTTGTTTATAATGTTTTATCAAAAATGGCTCAACCATTTCTGAGTCTAGAGGAAAAGAGGTAGTTTTTCAAATGCTAAAAATTGTTTCCAACTGGTTTTAGGAAAAGCTATAATGTCTCCATGGTTTGGAGAAGGAGCATGAAATTTGGCAGAGGGATAGTGGAGTCAGAGAGGTGCTTTTTTCTGCCCCTGTGAAAATCCTCCTATATTTAGCCAAATTACAATCTTGCAGAAATTGCCATTTGCACATGCTCAGTAGAGCTTTCTAGACACAATGCTGTGAAATCTCGAAAACTCAATCTGCACTGAACACACTTTGGGCCCCCACTGAGCTTGTGCTTCAGATGGGACACCCCCAGCAGCTGCTGTTCCACTACTTTGGCCTATGGGCAGGAGTGCTGGGCTGGGAGCCAGGAGGCGACCATGAGTTTTAGTCTCTACTTTTTCCACTGCCTGGTGTTAATGATGCTGTGGCTTTCACAGCCCTTATTATTGAGCCAGGCCTAATAATATGACCTTGCAAGGCAAGTGAGTATCATTCCCCATTAATGATCACATGCTATTTGTTCTACAGGACCATTTCCTCATTCAGTGCACAGTATGGACAGTGAAAGAGGCCCAGAGCTGTAAGAAAAGCCAGGATTTGTCCTGTGGCTAAGGGCACTGCAATGTGTCCCAAGAGACATTGTTTTCCTCCTTGACTCTGGACAAAGCTGTATCATAATTCGCAAAGGGGACTGAGTTAAGGTCTCGTGGGCTACCTTAATTTCAACGTGCTCTAACTTGGCAGTACTTGACTTTGCCACCTTAAGGTTCTTTACATGTAGTTTCTTGTCTGTGATTGTCCTATAGTTCAATTTATTTGAACTTGTGTGCCGTGGAGAGAAAAACCCAACAGAAGAAAAGCAAACCCATCCCTGCGGCATGACCTCTCTGTGCTTCTATCCAGATGAGAGATGCAGTGAGTTACATAAAATGTAGCAACCAGAAACTTAATGAAATGGCTCTAAATGTGACAGCGTTCATGAAAAGATTAATTACCAGGAGTAAAGGGGGAATGATGCCAGGAATTGATAGGATTGGTACAAATACCGAAAGCCTGCTGTGCTACTGGGTCCATAATATGCAGTCCTAATCTGCGGGCCTATTGTTTTTGCTACAGAAACAACAGGCTTCAGCCGACGATACAAAAGGGGTTATAATACAGTTTCTGCAGGAAAAACAATAACAGCTATTAGAAATAATTACCTTAAGACAGATCTGCAGTGGAGTGCAGCATGCAGTAATGTCCTCCCCAGCTTAAGTATCTGGGAAGAAAGGTGCTGCTGTTATATTTAGCCCCATGGTTCAGTGAATGGAAGAAGAGAGCTGGTGGAAGGAAAGACAGAGAGAGAGAGAGAAATTGCACATTTTCAGGTTGGCTGTGAAACACTGTCCTCTTCCCCAGCGTGAAAACCAGAACGGGACTGATTCTCCATAGCCTTGCCCCTTGTGCAATTTCAGCCATGCAAAGTGAGTGCAAGTGCTAGCATTCTGACCTGGTACTGGTATATTGACTCCACACCGCTGTAATTGACTCCCCGAGGGGCAGGGCAGTGGCGAATCAGACCCAGAATCTCTTTTAAATAAGGTAATTATTGCCATTTTGAGCATGTAGGGAAACTTGTCCTCTCCACTTCCCCGGGGGGGTGGAAGGGGGGAGGGGGGAAGGAGTGATTTTCTTGTTTTATTTTTGGCAATCCCTTTGTGTCTTTCTTCTCTCCCTGTTATAATTGATGGGCCTGACATTCGAAAACACCTTGGGAAACCACAAATTACTCATGGTAGGGAAAAAATGAAAAAGCTCCATTTTGCAATAGGATTAGATCGACAGATTTGACTAAAGTTGGTTTCCTGTTGTACTTTATGTTGACAGTGAAAGATTTGTACAAGAATTTCTGACTCAGATGTCAGATGACTGAGACGATTGTATTAACCCTTAGAACAATGGCATTTTACAAAGTGCTGCCAGATAAACAGTTAGGGAGTATCTCTGTCTACAAGTTGTATATCTACATTTATGGATATAGATATAAACATACAGCTGTCTTGATTTGGCCTGGATCCGTCTATCTCTCTGTGTGTATATAAAAATACAAATAAGATATAGATATCAAAATATAGACATTTCTCTGTCTATATATAGATAAGTCTATTTATTCATACATATATATAACATAGAGGTGTGTGTATATAGATATATAGATGTGTAGATATATATACACATATATAGAGATAGATAACTATATAGGCATAGATCTGTCTATGTAGTGAGAGTTATTTATATAATAATAGCTGTAGCTCACTAAATAGGGATATGTATTGACAGAGATACCTTTATACCTAATTGTATCTATAAATAGAGATACTAAAGTATAGATATATATTCCGCAACTTTCAGAGGGTTTATACTTAACATATGGTGTCTCTTTCACATGCTAATAGTGACTTTTTAATTTGAAGTTAGCCCCAATGATCCTAAAGCCGCACTGTCTCCAGGATTAATTATGGGTGCTAGACTGCAGGACCAAGCCTCTCTTCTTTATAAGCTTCATAAACCAGGTTTGTACATAGGATAAAACAGATCCTCCGTGGTTAGAGCGTTACCATATGTAACCTACACGTGGCCTGTATTGCAGCCATTTGAAAAAAAGTTGTTTCCTAATGTACTTGGTTCAATTGTTAGGCCAATGTGTGATAGCTAAGAAGAAGCAAAAAACACTTTGCATATGAACATGTTCTTTTCTTTCCTGAGCGTTGAATACTTTTTTAGCATGACCCATGAAGGTTCTCAAATCAGCAGGGAAACACTACTTCAGAAGTGACATATGAAAAATAGGGAGCCGACTGAAAATGTATGCATGGAAAATCCTAGGTCAATGGGTCTTTTATAGACCGTTTCTGCTGACCCCAGCATCATTCCATCCAGCTAGAGAGCAATGAGAATGGATAACTAGTCTCAGGTAACTGAATTTGCATTGTTCACTTAGACCCAAATCTCCTGACTCAAGTAGAGGTTGCAGAAAGCCATTGTGACGCTGGATTGTGAGCTATGGAACGGTGCTTGGTGGGAGGTTCTTCCAAATTAGCAGAGGAGAAGACTTGAGGGATAGATCACAGTGCAACGTGTAGCAGGTGGGTCTGTGTATTCCCTGGACAAAGATAATTTCACAGCCATACAGACAACCCCGGCACCCCAGTAAATAGGCTATGTGCAAGGACCAAGACTTTGTTCTAAGTACGGCCTTACTCAAGCTAAACTTCCACTGAAATTCATGGAATTTAAATACAGTATATGGAAGGTAGGACTTTTTCCTTAGAACACTAGTTGTTACGCACTAAGCTAACCTGAAACACAGGGTTTTTTCAGTGATGAATGGCCTTTTTTCAAACCCAAACTTTTTACAGAAATTTTCACCATTGATCAAAATGCTCCTTTCTTATGAAATTTTCTCCGCTATTTTAAACTGAATTGTTTTATCAAAAATTTTAATTTGCTGAAAAACATGTTTTCAGGAAATGGAAAATGTTGAAAATGTTTGCAGGGGGGGGAAATGGAAAACAGGTCTGTAGGCTGCGTGGCTGTCCCTCCCTGTCACTCTCTGAGGGAGGCCACGCCTCCTCACTACAAGCTCCCAAAGGGAAAGAACTTCAGAATTTCACAATCTTTTGTGAAATAATTTTTCAACCAATTCTAGCCCTTAGACATCCTCTTTCTGTTCTGGTGGTTTTCTCTCGTGGTATGGTAAGTTAACAAAGTTATGGCCTGCAGCCCTGCCACCTGGTGTTGCAATATGGTCAGTCCTCAAAACCTAAGCAGGATCAGACTGGATCAGTACTTGCATGGCACACTTCCAAAGAAAGCCAGCTTGCCTCAGATTCTGCAAAAATAGTGGTAGTGATTCTGTAGCTAGCACGCTTCCCAGTGATTCGATACTAACCCATTGCCCCACATGGTGTTTGAGGGCATTCTACTGCTGGAGGTGCTGCATGTGAGACACCAAGCTACAGACATGACCATTTATGGCAATTAACAATCCCCAAAGTGTTTTCATAAGAGCTGAGGTGTTTACCCTAGTGCCCTGGCAGAATTCCAACAGGGGTTACATGACATTCTGCATAGGTAATTATATCCCACCGACCTAACTTCTCCTGCAGTTTAAATTAGATATGATATTCTTCATTACTTCCCTTCTAAAAATGTTTATCCAGTGTTGCTAAACACCGATAAATAGCGGTTGTGTTTCACCTCCAGAGCTGAGTACATTTCATCGTTGGTGCCAACGCTGATGAGTTTACCATGAGGCTTGAGATTTTTAGTGTTTTTCTTAAAGCCCCAGCTGCTGGAATCATTATATTGCCCGAGAATCTCAATTTTCATTCAATAAAAGGTAACTTGTTAGCCCTTGGGGTTGGAGAGAAAAGCTTGGAAACATGAAGAATGTGCATCCTAACAGCTCAAAAACCAGAAGGCAAATTAAAAGAACCTCAAATGTATTATTTTAAAAATATCATTATTTTTAAGCCAATTTCTAATCTAATGATTTTGATCGTTTGGCGTGGGTAATAATGAGCGATTGTTCTATATCTCTTACCTACCAAACAAGGGTGCTGCGAGGCTTAATTCATTGCTTATTTAATTCATGTGTGCAAAGTGCTTCAAAAACCTTGGATGCACGGTGCTCTATTAGGACAAAACACTGTTACTAATGTGAAACCTGTACAGATCTGTTGCCTCAGCACCCTTTTCTGGGTTGCAGAAGGTTCCATTTAAATGATACACTGCTGTGGAAATGATACGCTGCTGGAGTAAGAATGCTAGCGTTGTAGCTCTGAAGGCATTATTTCCCTGTATACGATGTTCACAAACTTCATAGGGTGAACCACCGCTTTACAGAGGGACTGTCTTGTGAACAACTTCCCCACTTTTTTCATGATGGGCAGACCACCTCCCTTTTCAATCATTATCGCACAAAATCCCTGTGGTAATTACAGCAATTGTTTACCTGGAATAGGAACATTCAGAACATATTTAATGTGTTACTAGTGTAATTTTTACAACCTACACACAGAGATATTAGATTAAAAACATATATAATCTTGCTGGA
The DNA here is from genome assembly GCF_027887155.1 of Malaclemys terrapin pileata. Lineage (NCBI taxonomy): Eukaryota > Metazoa > Chordata > Testudines > Emydidae > Malaclemys > Malaclemys terrapin. The sequence goes on along the minus strand of NC_071508.1, from coordinate 143,021,016 downwards.
AGGTTACAACATAACACTACTTTATTTCCTGGAATTCAGAATGATAACACACAAGAACCCAAAAACACAGAAAGAGAGAAAACAGGCTGCTCCTTTAGGCAGCAAGGCACATTTCACACGCTTTGCTACAGAGCCTCCTGGCCTGCAAACAGGAGCAGGATTGCCACCCTCCCTCCCAACCCCCCAGTTGTTAAAGTGATAGCTTACAATTCCAACACAATACCCAATACACTGGAAATAAGGAAGAGCCGGTACCATGTGACCAGGCAGCTCTCCATTCAAGTGTTCCACAGACCACTAGTGGTTCATGGACCATAATTTGAGACCTTCTGCCCTATATCATAAATGGTGATCCTCAGACATGTCCATGAACTATTCTTTTAGTGGCACTGTAATACACTATGTACAGTTAGCTTCTAGGCCCTAACTGATACTCTATTGAAATGAAGGGGAAGCTGGCTAGGAGGGCGCAGACATGTGGTGCTGCTGCTATTGTCTGGATAGAGAGTAGGATGAGCTTGAGGATTTCAAGGCAGTCTAGGGGATTTTGATAGGTATCTTCCATTCATTTAAATCCGAAGGGAAATAGTCTTCATTATTATATCTATTTGGAACAGGGGGATTTAAATTAATGGAAGATATGTGCCCAAATCCCCAAGTCTGTTTTGAAAACCCCAACTAGATTTTTGTTTTACGTGTGTGTGTTTTTATTTACATAACTTTACATATGTGATAGCCATTAGCATAGCACCCGAGTAGCTCAGATCCCAATCATTCAGGCGCAGCCGGGCTTAATTTTAAGCGTGTGAGTCGTTCCATTAAAGTCCATGCAACTACTCATGCTTCAGGTTACACAAGTGCATAAGTGTTTTCCAGAGCGGAGCCCTGCAGTTGTAATTCTGATGCACGGTGCCAGCCAATCTTACGTGAATCCAATGGCTTTCCTTGCTGCCTGGCAGCACTTTCCACCCACCACTGGAAAATTCTCAGTGGCTGTGCCTGGAAGACTGTTCCATTCTGGTGTTGGCGAACCAACAGCTGAAATGGCCCAGCTGATTTTCATTGCCGTGCTACAACTAAGAATGAGTGGTGCTACCTCAACTCTCAAGCCAGATAGCCACACCTGGATGGCACCCAGAAGCAGAGGCAACGCGTGTGTGTGGGGAGGTCTGAGGGCTCACGTGTCCCCCCAGATTTGCTGCTTGTCTTCCACTGAGCATGCTCACATGGACTGAGCATGCTCAGTAACACTGCTGCCCTCACTCTGCCCCCACCCCCACTATCGACAGGCATGGGTCGTCTCTGCCCAGAAGCAAAAGTATTAGTTTTCAGGAAGAACTGCCATCGCTACTGCTGGAAAGTCCATTTTTCTCACAGTAAGTCCATAAAAGTCAGGGGGGAGGGATAGCTCAGTGGTTGGAGCATTGGCCTGCTAAACCCAACATTGTGAGTTCAATCCTTGAGGGGGCCACTTGGGGATCTGGGGCAAAATCAGTACTTGGTCCTGCTAGTGAAGGCAGGGGGCTGGACTCAATGACCTTTCAAGGTCCCTTTCAGTTCTAGGAGATGGGATATCTCCATTTAAAAAAAAAAAAAAAATCCTATTATATCCCACAAGGACTCACTGTATTTTGTCTTGTACAGCACAGGGCCCATTGTCAGCACTTGCCAAATAAGGACAACACAATACGATAAGAAGCTCCACTTTGAGCTCCAGTTTAAGGACAATAGCAAATGGCGTGATTGGATTTTCCTTGTATCCAAAGCCGGATGGACAATATTTATGACACACAATCTCCCCAATTTTGAAAACAGCCATATATAAATGAATAGCCTCTGCGTGCATTTTAATTTCTTAGAAGTAACTCAGGCTAAGATCAGTCTTCTTCACCCGACTGGTCCCTCAGTTAGGGGTAGCATAGGAAATGGAATGATGCGCGGTACAATCGGGTGCATAGTGATAGGCCATGCTGAAAACTTCTTTTAAGCCAACATAGTGCCAGGTCTGATTTACTTGACAGTTCAGCCATTAATTTAAGAAAGGCACAAATGAATAACCAGCCAGGTTACAGTTGCCTCGTTGGAATCCCTCTGCTATAATCTCATGGTTTTTTCACCTAATTAATTTCCCCTTTCCCTGCACCAGCGTTTCATGAATGTATCTTGTTTGGAGGAGATTAAGAGTCACACACTTCATTAGCAAGGTGTAAATTATCAGAGAGACCCTCTCCATCCACCTGCTTAATTGGGTTAATGAAGCGTCTCTGTGGGCCTTGCTAAAGCAGCACTTCCCTGCTCTCTGTAGACTTTCCCAGCGCTGTTTGGAAAATAGATGGAGGAGCCACCTTTACGCTTTTCTGCCAGTCCAGATTTATTTTTTACAAAAAGGTTAACATTGGTTGCAAGTTTCAAGGGTCTCACTGTAAATCATTTTGTAAATTCAGAGCACTATGTAATTAATAAATGAGTTCAGATTGCTATGTTACAGGCCTTTCCTATAGCCAAATGCAAAATAAAATTCTGCCTTTTCTTCTTATTTCTCTCCCCCCAGCTAAAACAGGTTGATTAGAGTTGGGCAAATAGTGCAAAAAAATATTCCAACAACAGTCATTCCAATGTTTAAATCAGTTCACTTCAGCTGTACACACACACACGCACACACACACCCTTGTGTGTTTGCTTTTAGTGAATATTCTAGCAAATGAATTTATTAGCAATAAGTTTGTTGAAGGGGTGGGCACAAGTTACAGAATATTCTATCCAAAGCCTTTTGCAATGGCATTAGAGAGTATTTGCTCTGCGACTCTTGATTCTGCAAGTCACGCCTTTCTAATCGAGTACAGGAAATATACCATGTAACCTATCAGACTGATTTTCAGAGGTGCTGATCCTATGCAGTGTGTATTGATTTCACTTGGGGTATGTCTACACTGTAAATTAAGTTATGATTGTACAGCGGGCTAGCCACCACAAGTAGATACCCGGGGTGGGACCCTGGGGCATGCCCGCCCATGCCGCCATGTTTTCACTACTATTATTACCTGCACTAGCTAGATTAAAGCAGGCATGGGTATGCCTACTTGCACCACAATTACACCTTTATATGCAGTGTGGACCTATGCTTGAGAGATGCTTAGCATGACTGAAGATCAGAGGCACGTATGTGTGCCGTCAAACTATCTTGATGGCTGAATGTCAAAAAGCCTCCGCACATTTCTCAGGAGAACGTTATAGACCAAGAAGAGTTCATTCAATAAGAAACATATTAAAATTGTGATCTGTGGGGTGGACGATTTGCGAACAGAGTACACGGCGAAATTCGTTGGGCAAATTATTTGTTACAAATTATTCCCCCAGCTCTACCTGACAGAGCAGTGTGCTGCTTTTGATCTCTGTGAGGGACTCTCACTGGAATCAAAAGGAGTTTTGTGAGGGGATTAAGTGTAGGAGATGTAGTAGAGAACCACATTACAGATAAGAAATCCACAGTGTGGTCCAAAGTGCCTAATCCCAGCACAACCAGGGAATTATCGAGTTGGCCATTTTGTGAGAAAAAGAAAAGTTTTCTGAGATTGACTCAGAAATGTTCTCAATTTTTATGAGAATGTAACCGCTCCCTAGTGGGAAAAAAAAACCAAGCAGGCTATTTTGCTACTCACTTTGTTACCTTCATGCTAAAGTTGTGGCAGAACAGTGACTTCTGCTCATCACCTTTCAGAAATAACCCACCTTTAAGCAGACCATTCATTCCTTTGCTTTGACAGACCTGGTCCCATTATCTTTTTTCCCCCTTAGATTTCCTGCATGTGTTCCCACTGGCTGGGCAGACTTCATTTGTCCTGTGATGTTCTTTGCCTGCCACATTTCTGCCTAGACACTTCAGTGCTCCTAAGAGGCATATTTTAATGATGCTTCCTAGTTTCTCCTTTGTAATTTTTTTCTTTGCAATTCCTTGCACCCTGCTCCAGTTACTTTCTTGCTGAGTGACTTGACATTTTTATTAGCTCTGTTTCCTGTGCTGGTCGTATCACCTGTTCCAGAGGTAGCTTAGACAACAACTGTATCTTTTCACAAAATTCCTAGTTTAAAACCTCAGCTTCTAAATGGTCTTAAAAGCCATCTTCTTCTTACTGATACCACTGATCCCTAAGGCTTGCAAGCTTTCTCTGGCCCTTTGCACCCTCATTTCTGTATTGCATTCCATTTTTGTAATTAGTTGCGCATCAATCTCTTTAAGAGCAATGACACATTTATTCTTATTTCCTTTCTCATTAAAGGCAAGTGATTTATAAATAATTTCAGCGTCCCTCCCCACTGCATACATTAATAGCTGTACTTCACCATGGCGCACTCTGTGTTCAGATTTGTTGGGGGTCAGAATCTGGTGAAGTGGACTCCTGCGTGGGCCACTCCGTGGGCTTATCAAACTGCAAATCACGCGAGGAATTGACTTTGACATTTGCTTTTCCTCTTATTTATGCTGGATCAAAATAAATCAACTTCTGACACCATGTCCTATGTCAATGACACAGCATGATCAAAAGAGATGCTTTCTTTCAACACTGAACAAGAAACTTTTATTGGAATGAGGTCAAAATATTATCCCTAAAGCTGCTTTCTCTCTGCTTCACTACAGAGCTTCTGCCTAGAATATTTCCCAACCCCCTGGCTCTCTACAACAGTTTTCAATACAAACAGCCCATGTATCCTCAGAATTAGTTCTCTCCTAATGAAATCTTGAGAAAGGTTATGTTAACCTCTAACATTTCAGAGATCCACTTTATCCAACACTTTGGCTATTTCCATGCCAATGTAATCAGAAAGAAATTACTTGCATTATAACCCTATTGTATCTGTTGTTTGCATTGTAACATAATCAAGAATCGATGTTAGCACATGTTAATAACTGTACTGTATTCATTATGCAAATGACAGCCAGTAAACAGGTGGGAAATTAGATCCATCAGGAGAACCATGTCTCTTTAGAACGTGGGATAGAGGATTGGTCAGGTGCTATGTAAGTCGACTCCACTGTATTCTTTTCAGTAAGGACCTTAATAGAGGTCCTAATACCAGGTTGAAACTCCACTTATGAATTTGTCCTTTTGTTGTTGTTTTTCTTAAATAAATCTACAGACATTGACGAGCAGCTTACTTTCGAGCCATCGAAACTGTATTGGTGTATCTGGACCTGAAAGGATCTAACAGTACTTGCTGTTTTCTCTGATTCGAAGGCACATGAAAAATATGTGTATTGTTCATGATCTCTGTGGGTAAAATATGTGTATTGTTCGTGGTATCTGCTGGCAATTTGACTCTGGTTTATACTTAATTGTTGTCTTGTAGAGGAGTTAGTGTAGAAATAGTATAGATGATACTAACAAAGAGGAAATGTATGTTGCGCATCATTTATATTTTCTCAGTAGAGGTCTACACACACCAATGGATTCTCCATTGGATATAATTGATCAGGTACAGATATTTATAAAATACAGCTACACAATGAACTTATATTTACACTAAGTGCTGAGACACTAAATGGGAGTGTCTTGTTGTCCCAAGGAGTTTGCAGCTCTCCGTATAATATGGGAAGTATTATGAGACCATGCGTCCTATGCAGGTTATTACAAGATGCTACAAATATCTCATGAGGGGTTTTTTAATTGCGTGATATTGTATTTTATTATCTAAGAAATCATTTGTGACCATGTGATAAAACATTCAGTCATAATACACATGCAGAAGAGAGCAGAGTTAACGTCACATGCACATCCTCAACTTTGCCATTTCCTGCCCCTTGAGTACTTTGCTTTGCAATGCTAATGGCTTTTAGTGGTCTGTTTTTATGGAATAGCTAGAATGGGGTGTGTTTATATAAGCACAGGGCCCCAAAGCTAATGTCACTGTTGACCATCACAATGCAGCATTTGGAAGTTTACTAGTGTCTATTACAAAATGCTTGGCACGTAGGAAAATAATGCAGAAATCCCAGAACTTCTTTCAATAGTGGGTGTTGCTCCAGACATGCCCACCTATGGGCAATGCCTCTGTGGGAATTTGAAGATATGAGCACCCAGAACCTTTTAAACAAAACTGGTTTTTACCCATAAGTAACGTATGTGTTAGTGAACCTCTGCCATCAGAGGCATCTGGCTGATTGCCTTTGCTAATGAATCAGTGTTGCTGTTTGATGGTATATTAGCCTTGAATTCTGCATTCAGTTCTGGCATCTTAGATACCCTGGTGATAGGCTCCATATAAGAATCCAAATAGATGGAAGCAAATAACGAAATCCAAAAAGATGGAATCTGCTGGCACATCTACTGGTGGGCGGCAATGCCATCAAAAGCAGGGTGTGAACTGAGTGGATCTTTCCCCTGGAATTTTATTCAAGCAAAGTGTGGAGAAATTATCATTTGGAATGGAATTGACACTTGATTAAAAATGAGTACAGTGAGATTCCAATTCTGCTTTCACTTATGCCGGTGTAAATCCAGAGTAACTCCACAGGCTTCCGTGGAGTTTATCTGGATTCACATAGCTACAACTGAGAAAAGAATTGGACCCTGAATGAATTCTTGAGTGTTTGGTCATAGTCGTCCGTTTTTTGCATCCGTCCATCAGCAACTGAGGCAAAAATGGTGATGTAACAGCCTTTTGCAATGAGTCTGGATGATCAGTGAAAATGTTGGCCCCCATCTGCACCCTGAAAAGCATCCCCAGAACAAAAGTAGAGGGTTAAGCTGAACAATAGAGGTTAATTCAGAGCTAGCTGTAAAAAAAAGGAAGTACTCAAGCAACACTGAGTGTATACGGGACTTACCCCATTCACGATAGGCACCAGCAGAAGGAAATCCACATTGGCAGCTTTTGTTATTTTTTAACTTGACCCTGACATTACCTGCTGAGTTCCCTGCACTTTCTGCCAAAAAAGTGTCAGAGGAGGCGGGAAGTTTGCACACCTGGCCGGGTCAGCTTTACAATGTCATTTTCAGGGTGGGGGCGGGGGAATAGAAAGACAACTCCATAGAAGAACAGAACCGAGAAGCAGAAGAGGAAGAGGAGGAGGAAGAGAGGGATGAACCAAACTAGTCCAAGAAATTCTTTTATGACATTTTCCAAGATCACATTTCACCGCAGGGGTAAATACCCAGTGAGATGGTGGCAATATCAGTGTGAGAACTCCCTTCTTGAGCTCCAGAGAACACATGCCTTGTTCCATATGTCGGGGAAAGGGTTGAGACGTTAAACAATCTGCGGCATAGATTCTGGGCTAGTGCCCAACTATTCTGTCCATATTTCAGATCCTCTGTGGCTTCTTGTCACTGAATTTCCTTCTTCCGAGGGGTTATGCTGCAGATTTGGGACTAAATAGTCATTGCTCTGTTTGAGCCTGATTCTTAGCCAGCCGAAGCCTGTGGCAGACCTTCCATTGACTTCAATAGAAGTTCAATCAGCCCCTGTCTCAGTGAGTTAAATAATTCACTCTATGCGTTTGGGATTCAGGAGACCTAAGATCTATTCCCAGCTCTGCCACTAACTGGCTGTGTGACCTTGGGCGAGTCACTTTCTCTGTGACTCTGATACTATTGTCTATTAACGGGGCAAGCTCTATGGGGCAGGGACTGTCTCTTACATATGTTTATGCAATGCCTAGTACAGTAGGGTCCCACTGTTGATGGGAGTCTCTAGGCCTACCTTAATATTAATAATAATCAGTCAGTTAGTAACCATTTGGATCTCTTGCTCTCTGATGGCTATTTCATGACGATGCAGCAGCAGCTTGGAGCCTGGCTTAACCAAGTCAGTGATTTTTGGCGTGTTGCACTTGAAGGTAGTTCAAAATGAAAACGTTTTAGTCCGTTCCCAGCCAAGCCTTTCATCGCTGCGGCCTGTAAGTGTGGCTGCAAAAACTGCCCTGCCTCTTTGCTGTCGCAGAAATAAAATTGTCAAACCTACAGCTAGAGCGTACCCTGTGTTGCAATCAATCTGCTTATACACATGAATGCTTCCAGGTCCTGACCCAGCAAAATGTGATATATGTTTGTAGAAGTGCACGCACCGTGCTGTGCTTCTAGTACAGAGGTGGGCGAACTACGGCCCACGGGCCACATCCGGCCTGTGGGACCGTTCTGCCTGCCCCTTGAGCTCCCGGCCGGGGAGACAAGCCCCCAGCCCCTCCTCTGCTGTCCCCCCCTCCCCCGCAGCCATGCTGCCGTGCGGGGAGTGCAGCTGGCTCCGTCTGGGCAGCGTGGATGCCAGACATGCTGCTCCGAGTGGCATGGTAAGGGGGCCGGGGCCAGAGGTCCTGGGGGGCAGTCAGGGGACAGGGAGTAGGGGGCGGTTGGATGGGGCGGAGGTTCTGCATGGGGGGGACGGTCAGGGGATTGGGAATGGGGGGTTGGATAGGTATGGGGTTCCAGGGGGCCTGTTGGGGGCGGGGGTGTGGATGGGGTCAGGGGATGGGGAAGTTGGATATGTGTGGGAGTCCCAGGGGGCCTGTCAGGGGGCGGGGGTGTGGTTAGGGACGGGGGGTCCCAGGAGGGGGCAGTTAGGGGACAAGGAGCAGGGGGGGTTGGATGGGTCGGTGGTTCTGAGGGCGGTAGGAAGTGGGAGGGGTCAGATAGGGGGCGGGGGCCAGGCTGTTTGGGGAGGCACAGCCTTCCCTACCCAGCCCTCCATACAGTTTTGCAACCCCAATGTGGCCCTCGGGCCAAAAAGTTTGCCCACCCCTGTTGTTGAAGAACCAGATCCAATGCCCGTTGAAGTCCATGGGACCCTTTCTATTGGAAGCTGTATCCTGTCCTTATGGAAATTATTGACTGTCAGACCTTCCAACCTGAATCTGGTTCTGTTCTCTTCAATTCTAAATAGGTTCTGATATGGCCCTCATCAGCATAGTATCTGAGCATCTTCTAGTCATGCATTGAGCAAGGTGACCAATATCTGTCACAGGTCGTTCATTCTCTCCCCGAAGGGAGAATTGTGTGCCCAGTGGAGTGTTTTGGTGGGGTTTTGTTTGGGAATTTGTTTGGTTTTAATAAACGTTCACCTTGCTCTGTGTTGGGAGCAGAAAGTGGAGAGGTTTGTGGTGGTCTTTAGGTCCTATGGGAGTTTGTTCCACATTTGGGGGCTGGCTCCTGAAAAAGCTCTGTCCCTTGCATAGGTGAGCTTTACCCTTATGGTAGAAAGTTCCATTGTGCCAGAAGAGGGGGGTTCTTGAGCAAGGTCTTTGTCATGGAACGTTGGGTTCTTTTAGATAGAATGTTGGGTTCTTTTGCTTGGGGCAAACCATTGAGTGCCTGGAAAACAAGATGGAAGCCCTTGCACTTGATTGGATATCCTATAGGAAGCCAGTTTTGAGAACAAAGGACTGGTCCGATGTGCTTGCGGTAGCCCATGTTGCTGAGGAGGCGCACTTCAGAGTTCTTCCTAGTTGGAGTTTCCTACGGGCTGATGGCTTTGTGCCCAAGTATACTGCATTGCTGTAGTCCAGACAGAAAACGACAAAAATTATTTATTACTGAAACCAGAATATCATCCTCCAGGATGGGATGGAGTCTCCTCGCCAGCTGGAGATGGTAGAAAGTATAACTCATAGATGCAGCTATATGAGAGCTCAACATCAGCAAGGAATCCAAGAGTACTCCTAAATGATGGACTGAACTGACCAGTTGTGGGTTTGCACCTTCAATCCAATGGGACTGCACTGGGGCTGCAAATGCTTCAAAGTGCTTTCCTCTGCCCACCAGCATCACCTCTGTCTTGCTTGGGTTCAGCTTCAACCAGTCATGAGCTGATCTTGTTTGAGCACTGGGCCAACTTGGTATAGTGGTATGGTTATATGTGGTCAGGGCTGCCGAGAGCGGGTTTGGGCCCCCGTGAAAAAAGATTTTCGGGTCCCTCAGCAAGAGCAGACCAGCTAAACATGGCCAGGGAAGCCAGGCCCCGGGCCCCCTTCCAGACCGCCAAGCCCCGGTAATTTGTACTGGCTTCCCCCCACTCTCGTTGGCCATGTGTGTGGTGAAGGATAGGTAGAGTTGTGTGTCATCTGCATATTGCTGGCACTGAAATAGGCGTATCAGTTCACCTAGTGGTCTATTCAGGAATTTCGTGTTCACAAATGAAGTCAATTATGATGTCATATCTTAATGTTAGGTGCCATATATTGGATAATTGTATTATTAGACACTGCTCAACTACTGTTGATAGAAGACATAGCTCTAAAACTATCTAGAGACTTGGGAACAAGGCCAGTGTTTAATATCATATAATATAGAAATTAGAGACAGAAAAGACCTATTAGATTATCTAGTCCATTCATCTGTCAATGGCATATTGTTCTTCAGTGATCAAGTCCAGTTATAAAAGTCTTAAAGCACAGTGACTTTCAGTCCTTTCCTTGAGCACTATTCCACAGTCGAATCCTTCAATCTCTCCCATAGGATTTATTTCTGATTGTTATGCCGTTACTCCTAATTATACCCTTTTGAACAACCCTAATTATTCATTTTAATTGTATTTATTTTTCATTATTTGGGTTACAGTAGTAACTGAGATCGGGTCCCATTGCATTAGGCACCATACACACATGCATAAGAGAGTGCCCCTCTCCTGAAGAGCTTAAAGTCTAACTAACCTAGACAAAGGGAGGAAGCAAGAAAGCGTTATTATCTCCATTTCACAAATGAGGCACAGAGATATTAAACCCCCCATCTTGCAGCTGGATCCAGAATTCCACTGATCATTAGCCCCACTGACATCTAGACCCAGTTGTAGGATCGGGGCCTAAGTGAACTGCCCAAGTTCACCCAGGAAGTCTGCGACTGAGCTGGGAATTATTAAACCCAGATCCAATGCCTTCACCACAAGACCACCCTTCATCTCAAAAATGCATCTCCCTCCTTTATATTTATAGCCTTCAGATCCATATAACGGATTATCATGGCTTCAATGGGAGCAAGACTGGACTCCATTTATTCACTCTGTACAGTGACATGCACACTCATGGCCCACTATTCAAACAGTTATTAATATAATGACAATAAATAAGAATGAGATGATGCTTCTGCATATGCAGCCCCAAATCAGATTTTTGGGGCTCTCGTGTTACAGTGCAAAACAATATCTAATTTGCTGTTCGCTATCACATCCTAAGAAATTCGTAGATTTTAAACCTAGACTGAATTATTTTTATAATCTAATCTGATCTTCTGCATATCACCATACATTTAACCTGGTGATTCCTGCATCAAACCCAATGACTTTTGTGAAACTAGAGCATACCTTTTAGAAATACACCCAGTCATGATTTAGAGACTTTAGGTGAGGAAGATCCCATCACCTCCCTTGGTAGGTTGTTCCAATGGTTAATTACCCTCACTGTTAAAAAATAATTACACCTTGTTTCCAGTTTGAATTTGTCTAATTTTAACATCCAAGCCCTGGGTCTTGTTATATCTTTGTCTGTTAGAGCAGGTCTCCACTATGGGGAGATCGACACTGCTGCAGTCGGTGCAGCAGGGATCAATTTAGCGAGTCTAGGGAAGACCTGCTAAATCGATGGCAGAGCGCTTTCTGGTCTACTCCAGCTCTCCAAGAAGAGTAAGGGAAGTCGACCGGAGAGTGTTTCCTGTTGACTCAGCACAGTGAAGACACCGGGGTAAGTCGACCTAAACGAGGCTATGTCTACACTACCGCGGTAAGTCGACCTAAGCTACGCAACGCCAGCTATGTGAATAACGTAGCTGGAGTCGACGTATCTTAGGTCGAGTTACCGTGGTGTCCACACTGCGGGGGGTTGATGGGAGAAACTCTCCTGTTGACTTACCTTACTCTTCCTGTTGGGGGTAGAGTACAGGGGTCGACTGGAGAGCGATCTGCTGTCTTCACCAGACTCATTAAATCGACTACCAGTAGATCGATCTCAGAGTGTCGATCCCAGCTGTAGTGTAGACCTGCCCTTAGGTTAACTTACCCCCATACTAAAGACAAGCCCTTAGACTAAAGATCCCTTCACTATCAGCTTTCTTCAGTCAATGTAGATACTCAGAGACCATGATCAAGTCACCTCTTAACCTTAAACTAAATAGACTGAGATCCTCAAGGCAGGTTTTCCGGTCCTTGAATCATTCTTTTTGTTCTTTTCTGAGCCCTTTCCAATTTTCCAACATCCCTTTGAAGTGTGGACATAGTATTCCAATAATAATTTCACCAATGCTATATATGGAGATAATATCACTTCCCTACTCCAGCCTTTTGCTACCCTTGTTTGAACATCTAAGGATTGTACCTTTCTGCCACCACATTGTACAGGAGCTCATGTTCATTTGGTTTCCATCATGACTTTTAAACCCTTTTCACAGTCACTGCTTCCCAGGGAATGGTTCGCCCTCCTATGATTGTGAGCAACGTTTCTTGTTCCTACCTGTATGGCCTTCTTGACACACAAGTTATTTGATTGTGCCCAGTTTACCATGGAGTCCAGATTGTTCTGTCTCAGTTGCCTGTCTCTTTTTGTCGTGCTGCTTTCCAATAATCTCCATCACAGTGAGATCTGGAATAAGTTTCTGATTATTTCTCTAGCTGGATTGCCCACATTTTCCATAGTTGCTGTTCTTGCCTCTTATCTCTGTCCTCTGCAAGTCTCTGTATATTATTTCTCTATCCTCATCAGTACTGGCAATTTAGTATTTGAGAATTTGGTTTGCATGCTGTTTACCCCTTGTTAAATAAAGCCCAGCCTCACACTACTTTCTCCACACCATCCTAGACAAACACCCAAACAACTCAATATGTTGCCTTTAATCATGGCTCTTCCTCACTTTCAGTCCTTCAGCACATTGAGTCCCTATCACAAGGCTAATACCCAAATCAGCTTGAAGTAATTTTGCAAATAAAATGTACTGAGATGCCATGTCAGGTGTTTTACTAATGTCAAAGAACCCGATTCACCCCCAGGAGGGTACCAATTGCAACCCCTGTGCCCTGTAGGGCTGCTGCTCCAGAACGAGTCAATACGGCCACATCCCTTCCCTCTGGGTTCTGCCATGGAAGAGCATCCAGGGTTCCAAAGCAGTCCCACTGGCAGAGTCTGTTGGAAGAGGTGCTGAACCCGTCGTTCGTATGTCTGAGAGTCCCCAGGCTGGATTACTGCAACGAGCTCCATTTGGAAGTACCCTTGAAAAGCAACCAGTCTAGAACCACTGGAGTTCTACTAGTGTAGAATGTGGCTACTTGCCTACTTGGTGAGGGGTGTGAAAGGAGCCTGTGGTCAGAATGCACTCCAGTTCTCAGTAGACAGAAGAGCTATCAACACACTTTGCGCTAGTTGCAACCCTTGTTAGCAGTCTCTCCAGAGAAACCAAGGCTATGGCAACTGGAGTACACTCTTAGTGTTATGCACAAAAATAGTCCCTCCAAGTCATGCACATTGCACACTGTACAGAAGCTTTTGCTTCTGCTACCCCTGTTATGCCTACAATGTGGGTCAAATTGAGGACTCCAGTTTCCACGGGTGTGTGGCTGGCAGTATTCCTGAGCACTGACACATTCATTACAGTAAATGTTGATCGGCGCACACTGTCCTCCATCAAATGGAGGAAAAGTCCCTCTAGCAAGATGATAGGAAGTACCAAAGAACCATTGTATTTCATTGGCAGAGCAGGTCAGGTATTTTTCAATAAAATCTTTTTCATTCAAAAATGCCAGTTTGATGAAATCAAAAGTGTCCACAGGAAAAGATCACTGTTGATCAATTGCTCATTTTTGAAAAAAAAAAATTGAAAAAAGTTCCATATTTGTCAAAATGTCCCGTTTTGACATTTTAGAAACAAAAAAAGTCTGGGGTTTTTTTGGGTTGAAATGACTTTTTGTTTTGAAATTTGTTAATTTCAGTAAAAAATAAAGTTTTTAAAAAATCAAAATTGAAGCAAAAGCATTTTTAAATCATGAAAACTGAATGTTTTGATTTACCTGACCAACAGTTTGGGTTTGTTTGTTTGTTTGTTTGGGGTTTTTTGTTTTTGTTTTGTTTTCATTTCATGAAAAATTTCAAAAATTCAACTTTTGGGATGGGAAAATTTTTCAAAATCTCAAAAAAATTTGTGGGACAGAAAAACCATCCCACGCCCCCAGCTCTACTGATTTGAGCTTTGTACGCCATCAGTAATGTGTATACTGGACATAAGTGAAGTCATCTCAAGGCTAAAGGGTAATGATAACGATTTATTTTTCATTATTAACAATGTATAGTACAGTAGTTCCCAGGAGCTCTGTAACAGAGCTCCATTGTGCAGGGACCTGTAAGCACATGCAAAGACCCAATCCCTGCCCCAAGGAGCTTACTTGCAAAGAAGAACATGTTTTTCTTAATGTTGCATTTGCAGTTCTTTCAGGGCCCTATATCAAGTGCTGAACCAAAAAGGGTGAAGAGATTTACTTACATGAATTCTGGCATCTGTTCTCTTTCCCCTCCCCTCACTTCTGTCTCCTCTCTTCTGTCACCCGATCCTTTAGGAGTAATAGGGTTCTGCTGACCAGCCATTGTTAGGGCAAATAAGTCAAACTGATGTGAAAGCCAAATTTACCAGCTTCTGTGGACGGTAAGACCGTGTATTTTCTGAGGTTTTGATAGGCATTTTGAGTCTTTTGTAATCTCCATCCAAATCTGAATGGAAATCAGGCCTCCAAATTGTGTGTGTGTGGTGGGGGACTCCCCACCCCCTCCCAAAAATAGAAAATAATGTCAATTTTTTCTCCAGGCAGCTCAATCGGAATCACGGTAAGAAGGTCTCTGTTTTCACAAAAACAACCCCTTTCCTCTCATTTCCCCCTGTAATGATCCTACCTCATGGCTTCCAAATTGTTTAATTGCCGAGTAATTATACATCACATACAATGACTTCATCCCAGCAAGTGCTTCATATCATTGAATGGTGTTTGAGACCAATGAACACATATTTATACTAAGTGCTGAGACACTGAATGGGAGTTATTTAGAACACTGTGCACCATGGTTTGCCACCTAATACCAATACAGTGCTTAGATCAGCATGCTTTCTAAAATGGAGTGTGATGGCATCGTAGACTCAAATGGAGTCTGTAGGTCACTAATAGCGCACAGCATCATTAGAGTTGTTTTGTTTTGTTGCATTCTTTATTTTTACTCATCTTCTCTGTATTGTGGCAGGATAATATCTCCGGGAGTTGACAGTAGGTTTCCAGTGATGGTGATTTGACATTGGAAATGTTCGCCACTGCCCATTGATATTCTGCTGTGTTGATGTTATGGTTTACCTGTGATTGGTGCACTTAACATTGGTGTGGTTCACTATTTAAGAACATAAGAAATGCCAAAGTGGGTCAGACCAATGGTCCATCTACGTCAGTATCCTGTCTCTGCCTGTGATCAGTACCAGAGCTTCAGGGGGAGATTACAGAACACAGAAGTTGGAGTGATCCACACCTGTATTCCCCTCCCAGATTCTGGCAGACAGGGATTTAGGTTCACCCTGAGCATAGGGTTACATCCCTGACCATGTTTGCTAATAGCCACTGATGAACCTCTCCTTCATCCCCTTCGTTGCCTATTTTCTAAGCTGAACAGCCCTAACCTTTTAAATTGTTCCTTCTATGGAAGCTGTTCCATAGCCTTGATCGACTTTGTTGCCCTTTCTGAATGTTTTCCAGTTCCACAATATCCTAAAGTCATGTGATTAGTTAACCGTTCAGCAGCAGCAGAGGATAGGGACAATGTCTTTCCATCACCTTTCTGTCCCTCAAACCCAGGGTGAGCTGGGGGTCCTTCCACCAGCCCAGGGTCACTAGAGTGCAATGCACTCCAGCCATGTACCTGACATGCACCCTATGCAGGGTGAGAGGAGGGACTGGCAGCAGGTTGTACTAGGCTGGCTTTATAAGCCAGGTTCCCCTTAGCCCCTGAACTTCTTAAGCCACCTTTCCATCCACTGGAGTGGCATAAAGGGGACAGAGTGGGTGATTCTCCTCTCATCGAAGTCAATGGCAAAACTTGACTTAGTTGGCAGTAGGACAGAACACAGTTGCAGACAGTTCTAATGAGAGAGCACTCTGGGGGCCAACTGATCAATGAATGACGTGAAAGTCGGCAACAATCCTAAATGGTGTCAGATCCTCCTCTCACGTGCCCTTGGTGCAACTCCACTGACTTCCATGGAATGACTCCTGTTTTACACCAGTGTGCATGGGCACAACCAGGCTCCCCAGCTGCAGGGGCACACACGATGTGAGAGGGGTGTGTTCCTGGAGAGAGAGGTTAATGCAAGGAAGCCAGAAGCCTTCACGTGTGCCTCTTTTCTTTGGTCATGTCTCTTTGGAACTGCTCCTCACCTTGCTTTCCTGCAGAGAGGGCGTCTGCTGCTGGAGAACAGGAGCAAAGCCAACGGGTGAGGTAACCCCCACAAATGGCTCTATGGCTGCATGCGTTGGCTGGGTGGAATGGAGGCCAGTGGAGAGTAAAGCTGATTGGCTGCAGGTGGCCACTGCCTCCCAAATGTGCTGCTTCTGCTGCTCTCAATTGACTGGAGAACCTGGGCAAGCTCTGGGTTTCTGCTGGCTGCGCCATGCTACGAATAATGCCCTGGTCCTATACTTGCATCTCCCGCAACTGTGGAGCCTGAAACACACATGCCCTGGCTTCACTTCAGCTGGGAAGGTGATTACTGCCTGGGCTAGAGACCCACCCACATTCCCTGGGGACTGCAACTGATGGGTGAGGCTAATAAGGGGCACACTCAGGGTTGCTGCAGAGAGAAGCTTCCCACTTGCCTGAGTGTGTGTAGACATGTGCCTATGTGGGCATGGAAGTGTGTGGTATGTTTCTGTATATATGTGTGTGTATATAATATATATGCGTATGTATTGTGTGCATACATGTTTCCATCCACATGTATGTGTGTATACATACTATGTGTTTAGATATACATGTATGTGTGGTGTGTATGCATTGTCGGTGTACAGTGGGTATGTACATAGTGCATTTAGTATGTGTGTATACATAGTGTGTGTATATATGTAACACCAACAGCTAAATGCGTGAGCCTCTACTGCACGAGCTAAAAATCGCCTGGCTCTTAACTAAGGCGGTAGCAGACTCACTAATCTCCATGTGGTCTTGGTGCCACTAGTGGGAACAGAGCAGCCCACCCAAGAGGTGTGTGGGTTACATAGACATTGTGTGTGTGTGTGTGTGTGGTTTATGTACAGTGTGCATATAGATAGGGGGTTACATCTTTTTGCTTCTCTTAAACAATAAGACTTTTGCAAGTTCCCAGCTGACCTCAGCGACTCTCTGCAGCCTGTGCAAGCCATGGCCAGGGGCAGCACCTGTTTGCTACACCTGCCGGTGCAGGGCGTGGTTAGCACCCAGGGGTGCCAGGGCAGCGCTCGGTGGCTGAAGGAGCAGGCCAGGCGCTGCAATGCGGAGGAGCTGAAGAGAAAGGCCCCTTGGTGCGGGCTGGCACGACCGGGGCCCCCCCAGCCTGCACTGTGCGGGAGGTGCTCGCCCCGCACTCCCGGGGAGCTGCGGATCGAAAGTGACTCGAGTGTTGCTAATGGCCGTCTGGCATCAGCCAAGCGTAGCCATTGGTGCCCGGCTGGTGGGCACGCTCTCTGGGCACCTCCCGAAATACACCAGCAGCCACCTAAAAACCCTTCTCTTTGTGGTTCTTTCTTGGGAAGGAAAGAAATGTCCGGGCATTCTCCCAGCCAAACAACGCCCCCGCCTCCTACCCCCAAATCCCCAGCCAAGCTGCCGTATTTCCAGCGGTTTTTTTCTCTCTTGAAAGGACAGCGGTATTTCCCATTGAAAGCCCTGTTTTGCGAAAGACCCCAGTCTGGACGAAAGCGGGGGAGAGCCTTTATTCGTCAGCTGCGTTGACTGACTTAAACCCCATCAATATTGGCAGTCTTTGGGCTGTTTTCGAGTCAACAGGTTGGTTGGTTTTTTTAAAAAAAGGAATTGAATTTCAGGAACAAAAACAAACACACATTTTTTGCATGGGATTTGATGCGTAAAGAAACTCTCTTTACGAGCTTGGAATAGATGTCTCCCAGCCAACAAAGGTCATAGATGGGCATAAAATAACTCCCTGCCCGGAAGCGTTTGGCATGACATAGTACTGACCTGTTCTGTTTGGACTCTACTGGTACAGTGGCTTGTTTCGTGTTGGGCTTGGGATGGGAGGGGTTTAGGGTTTGGTAGGTTTTTAAAAAAAATATTTTACCCATACCATATGGAGCAGATCTAAAAACGAATCTCCACCCTAAGTAAATGGTACGATTAAGATTTATTTTCTTCTCGCAAACCATATGATGTTGTTTTCCAATCTGTTTAAATGAAGAACAGGAAAGTCCTCTCCGGATCGGCTTCTGGGAAGAATGCTTGTTTAGGAGCATCGCCCACTAAGAAGTATTTGGTGATAAGCTGATAATCAGGTAGCAGTGACCATCCCCAATACTTTAGACCTTGCTGCTTAGAGAATATTTGATCAGACAGGACCTCCATTAGGAGCTGGTAATCCGCTATCAAGGCATTTTAGAGCCATTTGAACGTAAGGAGATTTTTATTAATGGTTCATGAGCCTAAAAGTCAAAATTGACTCTCGGAGCAGATTTTAACAGTTTGTGGTATTATTTATTCTAATTTTTTACTTCCCCCAATTTAAGTGATCTGACACACGTTAATCAGATCAGGAAGGAGAGAGACGAACAGTGCTGTTAACTGGTGTTGGATTGACATATTTCCTAGAACATTTTTGAGAACTCCCTATAGACCTTTCGCTATTTAAATCTTTTCTTTTCTTGTTAGACCCGGCATTATAAATAGCAAACTACAATCATCCAAGAAAATACAGCTCTCCGGATCATAGTGTATCGTTGTACAGCTGATCTCAGCTGGAAAAGCCTATGTGTTTGCTAAAGGTACCCTCACCAGAGTGAAGTGTGAAATCAACACGAGCCCCATCATGACACGGTGTCGTTTGAAAAATAATTGTCTCAAATTCTCATGCGCCTCGACCTTGCCTGGGTTTGTTCCTTTCGATTTAAAACTCTCAGGAGATGTTAACACCAATGGGGTGACCTCCCTGCGGGCGGCTTTTGTCGTTGTTACATTAACTTTCTAAAAATTATGTTTACACGTTTAAAAAAAAATAAAATAAAGATGGCTAGGAATGAAAGGGTTAAAATCCCCGGTGAGCTAAATGCTGTATTGATCTCTATCGATAGTTGTTCAACGGCACAAGCGATGGGCTTCGGTGCATCAGAAACGCTGAGCTAATTGATTGGCCCGCTAGTTTTGCACAGACTTTATTTGTTGGCTTGGATGGTGGGACTCACCTGTTTTAAAACGCGGTCAAGGTGTGTCCGGTAAGGGGCCGGCCCTGCATTCCTGAATATAGAAGGGTCGGTTTGTCCCACTAACCTTCGTATCTGAAGGGTGTTTGTATACTCGTTAAAAACTCTTACAAGTTATCCGAAGGAGCAGCGGAGAACCTGATGCCACCCGGATGGCTCTGGGTTTCCTCTGTACTTTTCAGTCACTTCTGGACTGAAATGCATGATTCTCCATCCCTATTCGTTTCTGTTCGGTTCGCTCATCGGTAACTCCGGAGCTGTCCCTTAGCTAAGTGTGTGTCTATACAAAAAAAAAAAAAACCCCATTTATTATTTGAAAGCCTTCTAATGGTCTGTGCTTTTTGGAGGCGATGCACTTTGCAGTCAGAGAGACTCACCGCCGTGTGCCTCAATACACCGGAGTCTTGTTACAATTTCCTGTTCTAGCCCTAATTCTGGAGCGTCTTTGCTGTCTCAAAGACCAATCCAAACCACGCGTTCACACCGTTCCATCGGAGGGCCCCTAATCTGGCGCAGGCAAAACACTTTGACTTCAGCAGGGGCTGCAGGAGGGACCCTTTCTTACAGCCTGAAATGGAGAGACCTGGTAATGTTAGTTTGGGGGTGGGGGACGACTCTCAGAGAGTGGGGTTGGTGGGGACATGATTATCCATATATTTCAGATATAGTGTTTTGAAAGCCGGGATGGTGAACTATAGATGTGTGTGGGCGTGCGGGGAGGGAGAAGGTATACAGGTCATTCTACTTGAAGACACTGCTGTGTGTGTGATCTGCGTATATCTCGTGTGGAGGGGGGGGGTGTAATCAGAGTACAACTGCGCACACACACGTAAATATCACGGACTTTAAAAGCTGCCCACCGTCTCTGCTGAGAGGCTGTGGAAATAGATCAGATCAGAGAGTCAAACAGGAAAGACTGGGAAATTTTTAAAAGGGTGATTCTAAAAATGGTTCCAAACGCAAAGGGTGGCGCTCCGTTTGCCGTCTAAACATGGCTGGGGTGGTGTCCCTCTGGCGGGAGCCGCGGTCGGAAGTCTCTTATGCCATTGCAGCAGCCTGTGGTTAGTTCTGGACCATCAAGGGCTAGCTTGGCCTCTTTGGGTGACTCTAGACTGTCCAGCGCAGGAGGGAGACTGCCTCGAACAGGCTTGCCTGACAGAGCAGATCGGTGGTGTCGGTGTAGCCTGTGGGGTTTACCGCCTGCGCCTTCATTTGAATCGCCCGGTGGGTGCACAGGCCAGGACAACCACCATCTAGCTGCGTTCCCTCGCTGAAGGCAAGGTCAATTGGCTTCCTAGATCCTTTCCGGCAGTGCTGCAGCGTTGTTCAAGGGGGGGAAAGCGACCCCTGTTCTTGCACTGCGGTGACTGGCAGTGGCTCCCAGGTTTCCAGGGCAGGGGATGAATATTGAGAACAACGCCGCGCAAGCACTGCGCTCCTTTAATGGTCAGCCCCCACCGCCTCCTCCACACCCCGCATGGCCGGTGGGGTGGGCGAGGCGTGACACCGGGGCAGCAGCGCCAGAAACAAGCCCGCTAGGGAGGACATGAGGAGAGGGGAGTTGGTGCCGGACTCCCATTTTCATACAACCCCCCAACCCCAAACCGGGAGGGCTTTGGGCTTAACCCGAGCGGGGTGGGAGGCCGGGATGCAAGGTCCGCGCAACTGGAAGAAGTGGGTTCTTTTGCACATCTGGCCGGCCCCAGCATCGGGGGGGGGGGGACGGGGACGCTGAGAAAAGGGCTGTTGGTAGCTTGAGTCTTTGCAACTGCGATGAAAAGCTCCGGGATTCACTTCTCTTTCCCCAAGACACCTCTGTGTATAATTTGACAGGGAGGAAGAACGGGCCTCGCCCTGCTCCCAGTGAAGCTGGTGGCAAAATCCCCACTGACTTCAATGGGGGAGGAGGGTCGGGCCCATAACTCTTTCCAAATGCCCATCAGTAACAAATCAAAGTCTCCGCAGCCCCCCCATACAACCCCCCCACATTCGCCCCTCCTGCAGGCTTCGGGGTGGCAGGGCTCAATCTCACCGCCTGCGGCTGCCTTTTGGGGCAGGTTTGGGGCACGGAGGCAGCTGTTTGGTGGGGAGCCTGCCCGGCCCAGTACCCCGCCGCACCGAGGGCGTTTTCCCCATTCATCCGTCTGCAAATTCCTTGTCAGGGAACCAAAAACTTTGGGGAGCTGTGTCAGAAAGAGCAACGCTGCGTTTGGGGGGGCTCCAAGCGGTTTTATTTTCCAGCCCAGACGGGGATGGTCCTGCGTCTTCTCCAAAGGACACATACAAGCAGGCTACAGCGATGAGTAAATAACACTGACTTTTCTAAATAACTCTCCCCCCACGTAGCCTTGGAAACTGACAATACTCCTCCGCAGTTGGGAGGGGGACGGGGCTTATCGTCTTTTGTTTCAAATAAAAACAAATGATATTAAGAAACTGGAGGGGGCCCAGATTGGAGAGGGGGCCAAGGGCTAATGCAGAGGGGGGGGTGAAGATGAAGGAAAAGCTTTTGTAGATGTGGAAGCTTATAATCAACAGACATTGGAAACTTAAAACCAACAGACACTGCTGGAAACTGCCCCGAGAAAAGCCCATTCAGATGAACTGAAAGGGCAATAGCTCATGGAGTTTGCAGCTCTGACTGTCGCCCTATGGAAAGGATCGTCCTGTATAATCAGCGAAGGGACAGCACAGCCATTGGAGAGAAATTCAGGAGGTCGATTTTTTAAAAAAAGAGCTGTCCTGGGCCTCTCAGGTTTTGTTTAACATTTTCCATTCCAGATCACAGTGCTTGAGTGAGGGGTCTAACTTACAATTCCTTTTAGCAAAACATCTTCCTTGATACCTGAATCTCAAACCTCACAGTTTGGTTTAGACGTAACATAGATTCGGTTCACCTGTCTCTTTCCCCTTTGTTCCGAATTTCCTTTCCAAGATGCAGGCTACAGGAAACGAATCGAACCTGAATGTCGATCGGCAAAAGCAGTTAAAAATGTGTTTTGAATTTTTTTTCTTTCTTTTCCCCTCAACCCCTCGAGTTTGCAGTTTGCCAGTATAGAATCAAACGACTTTTCACCTAAATCTGCTTTAAAACAGAATAAAGAAATATGCGGATTTGTTTAAATTGATAGCTATCCCTAAACAAAATGAAAGCCCTGAAATGGTTTAGCTTTTCTGATTAAGAAAAACAGTAGCTAAATTATTTTATCAATTGAAAACTAGGGGTTGCTACCAAAATAAAAAAAAAAGAAAAAAGAAAAAATGTTGTCCGTGGGAAAAGCAAAACACGGTAAAGAAACAGGGTTCTTTTAAAAAAATCTCGTTTGAGGGCCTTATACTTATAAGGAAAATCATTTTCAGATAATATTTCCCTTAAATCCTTTTTTGCCATTCCTGACTTAAACCAGATCAATGGAGAGAAACTTTCAGCATTCACCTCTTTTACACTGGTAGGAGGAACATGTCTACAACCATTTCTATATTTTCCTACAAGGGAAATGGACTTATTTATTGATTGTCTTTAACGTGTTCTGCTTTTTAGTGTGATACACTTGTTAGAAAAATACTATAAGGATTATTAAGCACTAGTTCTCGTTGAACTTCATTTCAATTGATAACCATTAATTCTTTCTCTATGTATTGCAAAACAGAAAAATAGCAACAAACAGCATGAAAACTTCCATTCATTTGAGAGCTGACTGATTTGCTGAATATTTGCTTGTTTATTTTTAAAGGATAATCTTGCCTTCCCATTCTAGGGCACACTAAAACAGAAATAAATACATTAATCAGAAGTGAGTCATTTTACATGCATAAAATCTGTATAATTTATACCATCAAGTTAGACTGGGAGGAGGAGGAAGGCTGATGAAATGTAAGAGATTGGGTGACGCAACAAGATAATATATGGAGAATTCCCAAAGAAGACTCTCTTTTCTTAACTATCATAAACTAGAATCAAGTGCAAATAGCGTCAGGTCCTGTACATCTGTCGATCAAGCGACTTCAGAGAGATTTCCTTCAACAGACTTTTTTAAAAAGCCCCCGAACTGTTTTATTATAAATATTTGAGCACAGGCTTCACCGCAATCTGAGAAAAACTACATAACAAGCTAAGGTTTGAAGTAGATGCATAATAAATAGCGGAAACTGACTCGGCTTCCATTTGTTGAACTGTGGCTACCAAACAGAATATCATTTTAAATCGAGTTATGCTTGTAGCTAGCGCTGGGCCCACTGCACCATTTGCGCCTCTGCATGTATGATGAGAGAGAGAAAAGCAGGTACCCTTTTTTTTTTTAAAGGGACCAGTTTTCCCCAGCAGTTTCAAGAAAGAAGCAAAACTGACCAGGGTTCTTTGTTCTCAGCTTTGGAAATTATAGCTTTAAAACTTTTCCCAAACTCCTTTGTTCAGATATCACTTCTGCCTCAATTGCTCTCAGGTTCTGTTCGCATCCCCTCCCCTGTTTACCTCAGAAAGTTCAGAGTAGCAGGAGAAACAGCCTTTTAACCAAACAGGACATTTCTTGCTCCCTCGCTGTATTCCCCCCCTAGGAATATGGGCACTGACTTCAGAGCCCTTTTCCACTCTCTGAAAATAGCCGATGATTTTTTTTTTCATCTTAACTGAGCCAATCTTGACGTGGCCAACTGAACATTTTAAACACAAAATCAGCCCTTGTATTTGCTACCTGTACCAAAGGAAAAAACATCAGCCTGTGGGGAACTTAAACGCAGAGAGATTTTCCACTCCATGCATTTGATGAAGTGGGTTTTAGTCCAGGAAAGCTTATGCCCTAATAAATGTATTAGTCTCTAAGGTGCCACAAGGACTCCTCCTTGTTTTTGCTGATACAGACTAACAGGGCTACCACCCTGAAACCAGAGAAAAGAGGCACTCTCAGTTCAGTCTAGCATAGTATTTGCATTTCCCTTGTAACCCCCAGCCCCTTTATTTTTGATGTCCCTTGAAGTATGATGTCTTGAGGTACTTTCCCACTTTTCCTAACTCACCTTGTACAATTAAAATGGAAGACAACCATAAATTGTGCTAGAACCATTTTAATATAATTATACATATCTGCCAAATCCAGGGGAAAAAAGGTTTATGCATATATATCTTTTTTCTCAATTAACATCTGCAAGCATAAACGACAATGAATTTCTCCGTGTAAATTCATCAGGGTCAGAGCAATTGACCAATGTCCTGTTTTATTTCTACTGCCGGCTTGGCCAGCAGTAAGTTACTACAGATGAGTTTAGTGTCCTTGTGTGTTTTTCTTCTTTCTCTTTCATTCAGAGACAGTTTGTTGTAAAAAGTTTCAGTACAGTTCACCCGTGGTGAAAGGCGATCTTTTTAGGTATTTGTTTTTGTTTGTTTTTTTAAAAAAGATGATACTAGGTAACTCAGTTGCTCTGAATTTCACTTATAATTATAACCTATTTAAATCACAGCAGAACCCCTGCTGGGGAGGAGTTCACAGTTGCATACAATACAGGAGATCACAGTTTTGAAGTCTAGCACAGATTAAAAACCACAGATGTACCATGTATATAAGACACACACTGATTGTCTCTTAAAAACTACATATTGACTCCTTATGAACATTTCTTCTTCTTCTTTTTTTTTTAAATAAAGTAGTGCAGCTAGGACAATCAGTCACACAACCCACACAACCCTGAACCAAGGTCTGTCAGTGCCAACTAGCAAGTTGGGCATGAAACAGTTGAATGAGCTTGAGAAAGAGAAAGAGAGAGAGACGCTGTCCATTCCAAAGATTTTTAACCAAGGGTTGGCTAGCACGCTGGAAACCTCAGGGTAAAGGATCTTTCCACACACACACAAAAGAAAGGAGAGAGAAAAAAAACACAACCAAACCTAGACTTTCTTTTTAAAACTGGCCCATAGGTGGAATGATCTGCCATTCCTTTCAAACAAAGAAACCCAACAGTTGGCTAAAACTATAAAGAACACAGGTAGGTCTGTCTGCTTCTGCTCAGTAGATGATCTGTCCTTTTAAGGCCTTCTTCCTTCATTTCTTCTTTATTCCTTTCCAGAGCTTTTGGGCAGGAGGTGAATCTAGGTATGATCACACCAACTGTCTCTTTTTTTTTCTTTTTTTTTTCTTTTTTTTTTTCTCTTTAATTTAACCAAGACCTGACTAAAACTGGAATGTTCAGCCCAGCATGTTTATTATTATTATTTATTTATTATTCATATTTATTCTTATCACAAAGGGGTCCTACAGGCCTTCACAAAACCTGGAACTTCCATGAAGATGTCTGGTCTTTATAATCCAAGCAGTCAGCATTGAAGTTTAGCTTCCAGGAGGCGGTTTGGTCCTTATAATCCAAGCAGTCGGTGGTTGAGTTAAAGCCCAAACTTGATGCTCCATAGCCCTGGGTGGAGAGGGAAGCTGGGGACTGGTTGAGATGGCTGGTGACTGCATTGGTGCCCATAGGGCTGAGTGTGGCCCCTGGTCCAGGAAGCTGGTGGTGCATCGGGGTCAAATAAGATCCACAATCCATCCCCCCGAAGTAGGAGGTTGAACCAGCGTAGCCTTGGCTGTAGCCTGAAGCCTGGGTGTAGGTCATGGGGTAGGAGCGCTGCATGCAAGAAGAGGATGTGGACAGGGGGTCTGAGAGTGGGGAGATGGAAGCCGGGCTCCAGATAGACACGGGGGCGCTGCTGCTGGAAATGGCTGGGACGGAGGTGCTGGAAGGGGGGGTGAACTGCCCGCTGGTGCCGCTCTCCGAACTTACTTCGCGAGCCGGGGAGCTCTTCTTCTTGGCCGGCCTCACTTTGCTCTGGCCCCCGTTCTGCTGCTGCTGTTGCTGCTGGCGGCACTTGGCCCGGCGGTTTTTGAACCACACCTGGGAGGGAAGGCGAGAGAGAAGCCGCGGGTTAGTGCCGCGAATGCCCCTGCCCAGGGGCGAGGAGGGGGTCGGAGGCGCCCGGGGGTTATCCCAGCGGGGGCTGGTTTGAAAGGGGTCCCACACTGCGGGATTGGGAGGAGGAAGAAGTAGAAATGAGCAAATCAAACCGTTTAATAAGGGCCTGGGGGGGGGGGGGGAGGGGAATAACCCTCTCAATCTGCTCTGCCTGCCAGCCTCGGGCCCCCCAGGGCCGCCAGTTAATTGGAAACAATAGAGCCTCACACCGGGTGGAAACAGGGAGACAAAGGGGAGAGCGTGTTCGCAGAGGCGTTGCTTGTCCCTGAGGCAGGCGGCGGATTCTCCGCTCCCGGCCCAGCTGCCCGGCCTCGCCGATGGACATGCAGAGCAGGTATTTGATTGGGGGATTATTCGCGCCGCGGGGAACCCAGGCATCCGGGGCTGCTGCCCACTGATCCCAACAACCCACTTCCACTCGTGCCCTCTCGCCTCGGCCCTTCCCTCTCCTGGAGGCTCTGCCAGGCCCCAAGGCACTGCTCGCTGCCAGTTAGGGTCTACAGAAAGTCTTGGTCCTGTTGTGTGGACAGTTTACTGGGGGAGGGGAGGGGAGAAGAGGAAGGGGAAATGGGGCCTTTAACATGATAGCACTGCTGGTTTTTGCAGATGGCACCTTCGCTGTAGCTAGTTGCTTGTGTTGGCCATATAGACTTGATTGCACCAGGCGTTGCAGATTCCCAAGATCAGTTGGCTATTTAAAGATGTGTTGCCCTTTACTGCAATTGGCCTTTTGGCCCTATAGATGCCCTGGGACCAGTGACACAGAGAGGGTAGCATAGACCCTTTCACTCAGGTTTAGGTCCCGATCCTGCGGAGGATCTCTCCTGGACCGGTAGAGTCAATGGCAAAAACAGGACCTGTGGGAGTGGGACCCTGGTAAGTTTCAAACAACTGGCTCTGCTGCTCAGATAAAAACCCTAAAACCAAGGTGGGTAGACGGAGGGAGGCTGGCGCCCCCAGACACGAGAAGACTAGGCTAATAAAACACCCTGAAAGTTGTTTGCACCAAACAAACGTTCGGAGCTCAGTCCTTACTCGGGCCAAAGGGACTTCCCTGGGATTTTTGCCTGAGTAAGGAAGGCAAGACTAGATCCCTCCTCCCCCATTCTTTTCCCTACCCATCACTCCAGTCCCTCAGTGAGTGTGAGACCCAGTTTTCTGCTGCCCCTTGACTCAGTTGGAAACACTGCTAAGGTTCCCCGCACCCTCTCCCCAGCCTTCATCCACTGACGTCAAAACACCTCTGGCTTTGAATGGTGCAGGAGGGGTCCCTTGTCTGGAGTCTAATGGCCTCCCAGACACTTGCTCTCCAATTAGCTGGCGGGGCAGGCGGAGGTGAGACCTTGCAGCTGTCCCCGTTGCCTATGGAGTCTCTGTAGCCTCCGTCAGTGGCTCTGGGAGCTGCTTCCAAGCGGCAAAGAGGCCCCCCGGACTGGCTGCGGGAGCAGAGGCTGGGCCTGGGTTTGAGTCTATTTGTGACACCGCTCAGGCAGGGAGAAAAGGGGGAAATCAGACTCCCCGCTAAAGCCACTGAGCTGCGTTTTGCCGGAGTGCGCGCCAGCCAGGTTTCCTCCCTGAGCTTCCAATGCACGTTCCCTGGACCCCTTCCTGGGGCCTGCAATTCAGCGGGAGCAAGGATCGGGTCCCTTCGGCAGCTTCCAGGAGAGCAAGGGTTGGCTGGGCCTAGGGCGTTTGTCCCCGAGCTGTCCCAGCTCTACAGACACCGGCAAAGGAACTGAACTCTCCCGGCCTAGCGGCAGCTCCTGGCCACAAAACCTGCCTCTGGCAATTGCGATCCATGGAGAGGGCTGCTGGGGAGAGTCGTCTTTGGATTCCAGGGGATAAAGGCTGGGGCGAGGGGCGGAGGGCTGGGGCTAGGGCAGGGTGGGAGGCAGGACGGCCAGGGGAGCGCTTGAGGGAGGAAGGGGGCTGCTGATGGAGGGTGTCTTGGGGCGCCAGGTCCGGGAAGCTCCCAGCGCTGCGGGTGCCTGGCCTGGGTGAACGGGAGCGGGGGGATGGGTCCCTACCTGCACCCTAGACTCGGGCAGGTTGATTTTCAGAGCTACTTCCTCGCGCATGAAGATGTCCGGGTAGCGGGTCTTGGCGAACAGCGCCTCCAGGACGTCCAGCTGCGCCCGGGTGAAGGTGGTGCGCTCCCGCCGCTGCTTCCGAGGGGTCGCTGCGAAGAGCAGCCGGAGGCCCTTAGTGACATTCAGCAGCAGCCCCTCAGCCCAGCCGGGCAACCGGCCCAGGCACCGCGCAGACCCTTCCCCACAGCACCCCGCGCAGCGCCCCCCGGGGACAGCAAACCCCCCGCCCCCAGCGCCCCGAGCCCCTCATGGCAGGGACCCCCGCCCAGCCCCGCTCCCGCAGCCCCAAGCACCAGCTGTGAAAGTTACCCCGGCGGGGGAAGGCGCAGGGGCGCATTTCCCAGGGACATGCGCCCCCTGCCCCAAGCTACCCACCCCCCGCTTCCCAGCCCATGCCGGCTGCGCCTCTCCGGGCAGGAGGCAGGGCGTTCTTGGCTGCCCTGACCCCAGATCCTCTGGTTGGGGCTATGGAGTGTACCCAAGGCCGGGGGCCGGGGCGAGCCCTGCTCTCCAGGGGCCTGACTCAGTCCCCAGCGCAGCGGAGTCCTTTCCTCCCTCGGCAGCAGAGGCCGAGTCACGCCGCTTACCCGGGTATCCCACGGAAGGATGAAGCAAGTCCATGCCCGAGGTTGTCAGACTCAGCCCGTTGACTGCATAAGGTGGTTGCTTGAGATAAGACATCATGCTAAAGTTGTGCTTGGAGGGGAGTTGGCCAAAAATTCGGGGAAGGGGGAAAGGCCCGGAAGGTCTCGATTCCCTCGGGCGCGGAGATTCGGGGTCCCGGCGGGCTGGCTGAAATCAGGTGTCTACAAAGTGAAATTAAAAAAAGGAGGGGTTGGTTAATCGAGCTGTCTGGAGTCGATCTCTTATCTCCGCTGGCTTGTTTGAGTGTGAATCTCAACAGGCAATCCCTCTGCTCGGAGACACCGAGACCTCCAGCTGCATTTTGGACCGGAGGATACTGACTAGATAAACGCATTTAAACAACAACAAAAAAAGTTACACCCCATCCAGTAATTACAACCCGCCTCGCAGGAGCACAACCCCCCATGCCTTCAAATGCACACATTGTATTGCTACCCTGGGCATTTGCATAGGATTCGTTGGCTGGCACTAGCTAATTGTCTCAAACAAAACTTGATTGGGGCCATTTGCAGACACAAAGACCTCCTTGGCTAAATAAATAATGCTGATAACAAAGCCCATTGGTGAGAAACAAAGAAACAATTCAAGAAACTGATCTCTCCCTCGGTCTTGTTGCAGGGCTTTTTAACTACCCCAGCGTTTGCCACATTCAACTGCTACGAACCCCAAAATGCTGGTGCATTTAAGACCTGAAATGCTACCTTGGAAAGAGGCAAACTTTTCTGTCCCACCACGATCATTCCACGTTTGAAGTGATTTCTGTCAGCCATTTTTCACCTAATTAGTACTTTGGGTAATTAGATTTAGAGGTAAGTAAGAGATTTATTAGGCTTTCAGAAGCTCTTGCTTATGGAGCTAACGCTAAACAAACAAGCATTTAACTTTCAAACAGAAATCATCACATGGCTAAACTTGCTTCCAGATTTCCCCTGGTAGTAAAAGAGTATCATTGAACATCTGCAGCATTTTCTTTCCATTGCAAGACTGTGTTAACAGGAAGATGCACGTTACCATGCAATCCACTCTTGCATTTAGACTGTATACCGCTTTGTGGTCTTAAGAAACAGCGAGGTGATGGGAGAAGAAGTGTCATCATTTAACTTTCCAGCCACAAATTCCCTTTGGTGTTGTGTCCCAAGCCCTTCTGACACCTATTTGGAATGCAGCCGCCTGCCCCCCCCCAAAAAAACTATTTACTTTTTCACCCTGCTTCAGGATTCCAAAGTGTGACATTAACACATCCTGACAGATTAAACCATTAGCATTTCTTTAATAAAAATCTTGTCCTGCTCTTGGAAAGAGCTAAGGACTTTGCAACTTTGAGAAAGCGACGTTTTTTTTCCAAAATGGCGGACAAAGGGTAAGGAATTTCCAAGTGTCCTAGTCTCTAGAAGATTTGGATAGTGATATTTTAGACTGGCTGGCTTCCTGCACAAGCAGCTATTTGAATGAACTCCTTAATAGGGAAGTTAATTTATTTTTCGCGTTACAAAAACATATCTCCTTTAATTGAAAGTTAATGCACCAAAAAAGTGAATGAGACATTTCAGGGTTTTCCCCCATATTCAAAGGTAGATATTTCATTAAATAAATACATCTCAGCCAAGTTATAAACAAAGACACCTTCCTCTATTTCAGTTCCTATGTTACTGCAAACCCCAGTCTAAGGAAGATTTTGAATTAGTATTTTACTTGGTTTTTTTTTTTTTTACTTTCCTGAATTGCATGAATTAATTAATACATTCAGATACTTATTATTGTATTTCCTCTTGAACCTAATTATAAATAATTTGCAAATCCTTCTTCTATTAGGGAGAAAAATAGGATAAGAAGATGTTTGTTTTAAAAAGAATATTGTGTGTGCATATTTGTGTGTATGTGTGACATATACATGTATAATACACACATATACACACATTGTTCATTCACGCATCTGTTTCACAAAAATCCTTAGGGAAGAATTTAAGTTTAAATTTTTAAAATTCTCAGAACAAAAAAAAAATCGCTCTTATTTGTATTGTTTTGGTGTTTGACCACATGCAACTTTTAGAGGGACATCCCCAGGCCCAGTTTCCTACTGAAATAGGATTAAAAGCTTCCATCATTGGTGTCAAACTTTTTTCAAGTGAATTCGTTTTAGCCCTGGTGGGAGAGATTTTCTATCCTTTTTTTTTTTTTAGTGCAGAAAAACTGCATCACTTTGAAAGTGGAGGGATACACTATAAACCCAAGGCGTTTACAAAACACACTTGCCTGCAAGTGGAAATACAATGAAAAGTTTGGTTTACGTCCTACCTGCTCAGCAGCGAAGCCCCTTTGCATGCGGGTTGGTTGATCTGACCTGCTTCATAGCAAGATCGCAGTTTTATACCTAACGGCTATTCTGCGCAATCTGTCACCTTTTTCTCTCTCCCAAAGATCCAATCTACCAGTTGCTCGCCCCTCGCTCAATAATAATTACCCCGTCCAAGAATTAATTATAATAAATGTTTTCTTGATAAACTAACGAGATAATCCGAGTGGCACACGGTCCCTAATTACGGGCCGCCAGACCCAGCTCTGCAGATCATGTGCACTGATTAATTTTCTGCCTGATGGCAATGAAACAAAACATATAGACTGGCACACTGTTTATCAAAACAAGAAGCCCGGTGTTTGGTCTTTTAAGAACTGCAGGGAAAGTTTGAGGCCTTGGGGAATCCACCAGGCTTTGGCTGAACGTGAGAGAATCATTTAAGAGATTTTTTTTTTTTTGTGCATAGTCACTTTCTGGTTTTTAATATTTTTTGTGACAGTCTCTCTCCCTCCCTTTTAACAGGAAGGGGAACTTTTTGTATTCCAAAGTTAGCAGTGGGTTTAGAGGTCTGATCAAATTTTGCTCTTCATTCGACCCGACCAGTGTAACTAAAAACATTCCAAAACCTCAAAATTCTCCTTCAAAACAATAAATACAAAGTTTTCAAAACCCAGCCCTTCATTGCTATACAATGAAACCACAGGCAGGGTTAAAACCAGAGATCGACCCAGGAACGGACTAACCAACCGTATTATATTAAAACCCCCAAATCCTGCCAGGCTCACGCTTTTTAAAAACATTTGATTTGATTTGCACCTTAAGCCCGCTTGGGTCGCCATGAATGTAAACAAACGTAGCCCCGAATGACTGAATAAAGAAGAGATTACCACTGGGGAGAAACTTGCACTGAGGTTACCTTCTTCCACTAAAGGGGAACAAGTTTAAAGAGCTGTATGTATATTAGCTCCAGTTTAGCTAATAAAGGTGCTTTCAAAGAAGGGAAGTGCCTGCTACCTACATACGCCGGCCCGGAACCCAATATGTACCTACATACGCCGGAGTCCTGTATATAAAGCAAATGGCTTCTCTTTGAAAACACCTTTCCAATGAAGCTGCGAACCATTCGTCTCCCTTTTAGAAATCGATCCAGTTCCTGTCATTCATTTAAACAGCAGATAGAAGCAGTTTCCCATTTATTTATTTATTCTCTCCCCCCCAAGATGCTTTAAAGAGTCGCCCCCCCTCCACATATCCACTTTTTTTTTTAATCTAACCCTTTTCTTGTTGCCTCGAGTCCTTTCTGGTCAAAGCCATGTTTGCAAAATGACTTTTTCCTTTGCTTAGTCTATCGATCGGGAGTCTTAGGCAGAAATCTGTTTATCAATAACCGCTGAGGCGAGGGGATTTAATTCCAATTATTTTTTTATTTAAAAAGTATATGTACCGCCAGAGAGCGGCTCGAGTCAAGAGGATCAGGCCAATAACCACAACAATAAGGGTTGTTGTCCCCCCCCCCATGGAAAAACTCGATCTTGTGGAGGAGAGTCCCACAGACAACAGCATAAAGGAAGGGAAGGGGGGAAATTCGAGGGGCTGTATCTACCCGCCTCCTCAATTAGCTAATTTGGTCCCTGCATTTTCATCCAGAGGAAAGACTCTACATTTCGGGGAAAGGAAAATGAATTAAATTGGGGGCATAGGCGAGCCAGTTTCTAAACATGCTCCTCTCCCCTCCCCTCCCTCCCCCCCAGGACTGCGAAAATATGACCGGTCTAAATCAAAACAATGGGTTACATTTCCTTCCAAAAATGATATCTAAAGAGAGTCTTGATGCTTCGGATGACTGCCCGGTGCAAAGAGAAATCCGCCCTCACCCGTTCCCCAAAAAGCAAGCAGGCATTTTATTGTCAACTCTCCTGATACAGCAGCTCAGGTTTACAGGCGAGATTCAGGGGGTACAGCAGAATCCCATCCACATGCGCCGAAAAACGATTCTTTCAAAAAAGCAAACCCCTTTTCACTTACCTTGAAGCGTCTAGGGAGGCGTGTGCCGGGGGCAGGGCAAAAAACGGACCAAATGATCCTGGCCAAATTCAAAATCAAGAGTTCTCCTACAAAAGAAATCACAAAGCAGTAGGTTAGAAATCTTGCATTCTGGATCCACCTGGCCCAAGAAGTCAACGAAAAAGGGGCGAGCGAGGCTACAGGCGAGCGAGGGGCCGGGGTGTGGATTCGATACCTACAAAGTCGGCCGTTGCAGGATCTGGCCAAGTGATTTGCTTTTTAATAACAGTGGAGAGTGAGTTGGAGCTGAGGTCTCTACCTCTCTCGGGGAGATTTGCTGAGAAAGCGCCGCTCTGGCAACTTTTTGACGCAAACTCTCCAACCAATGGCAGGCAGAGAATGATTGACACATCTAAGCCAGGGGGGAAATAATAAAAACACACAACAGGGGGAGGAAAACAGGCCACTGCTGCACCAGGGGGACAATCAGGCAACAAATAACAGCGACCAAAATGACACCAGAATATACATAAAAGAAACGATGCTCGCTTTAAAAATATACATTCTGGGCTGGGGCATATGAACTAATTGTACAATTAACATGACGGACAGCAAAGATCACGTTACCCTATTGCTGGGGAGAGAAGGAAGAGGGGGGGGGGAGATAACACACTCACACACACACAAAAATGAGGATATTAAAATATAAGAGTAAACATTATGGGAAAGGGGGGAAAAAGTGGGTAAATACAGGGGACTGCAAAGCAAAAGCTGCCAAGAAGCTCTTGGATTAAAAGCAAAACGCCTGTCAAAGACGAAGACGCTGAGGTATCAAAGAAAGTGAAACTAAGCCAGAGAAAGGGAGAAAGAAGGCGCCAGCACAAACTATTTCAGGGGGCTCCCCCCCCCCACCTGCCATACTAAACACACGAATGGTTAGCGGATCTGGGCTAGGACAAGGGCAGACAGAAAACGGGCTACCACTGTCCCTGCGCTAGATTTCCAGTTTAGGGTCCAGTGGATTGCTGCAAGAATAGATATTCCAGAGGGCATGGGATAGCCAGCGCAAAGGAGCCATCAGCCATCCCGGGGTGTGTGTGTATAATATATATACACCTATAACATATATAGAACCTATGCAGTATATAATATACATACACCTAGAATATATATATATATATATATAACCTATGCAGTCAAAATGGGGGACTGGGGCGAGCTGGATTGAATTTACAGTCCCTATAGGACATGCAAATATTTAAATACAAATAAAGGGGATGCGGCAGGGGAGGGGGATATTGTACGGTTCCTAGCTGCAAGCAAAATCCGGAGAAATCCCGAAATGTCAGCGATCTGCTGGCAGCACCAAGGAGCGGTAGATGCCCGTTGCACTTTATACACGTCCCATCGGACTGCGATCGCTGCCGAACTTTTCCCCACCGCGCGGAGAGCGAGCCCAATGAACACGTTTAAAATAGGCTTTTTAACAAAAAAAATCTCGCGGCGATCAGGAGACAGAAAGCAACCAAGAAAGCGGCGCCCCTGCCTCT
This sequence comes from Malaclemys terrapin pileata, assembly GCF_027887155.1. Classification (NCBI taxonomy): domain Eukaryota; kingdom Metazoa; phylum Chordata; order Testudines; family Emydidae; genus Malaclemys; species Malaclemys terrapin. Next base: position 142,986,085 of record NC_071508.1, on the reverse strand, counting down.
ACCGGCACCGGGGGGAAAAATTAAAATAAAACCAGCTCGAGCCTTTGAATGTGGCGACCTGTGGCAATGAAGTTAGAGGAATTAATGCGTCTCTTTGTGGCGCTTTCTTGTGTGGAATCAAACGTGGTTGTCCTTGGGACGGACAGCAATTAACGCATGATTTCAATGCAGCCGAGTTAGCAATTTGCAGCACAGCTTCTGGAGTTTTATTTGCGGGGGGGGGGGGGGATTAAAGAAAACAAAAAGCAACGTAAAACAACAACAATCGCCCGCCCCCCTTCCGTCCCTGCCCTTTGCGCTGCTTGTCTCCCACTTCCAGGGCTACTTTTCGGGAAGTTCTCCTGGCCGGGACGCAGCCTAGAGAACCCGGAACTGAAGTTGCAGTTGCTTGTTGGGGACCCAGCAGTGTCCAATTCCCTGCTTGCCCAAGATAATTAAAGCATAGATCCACCATCCCACTTTTTAGCAGCCCTGACACATTTATTTTGAGGGGGGGGGGAGTCCTGGCTCTTTGTAACCCCCCCCCCCCAGTTACTAGATACAGATCTGTGCATACAATACTTCACTCCGAAATGATGTAAATATCCCGAGATAGGCACCGCCACCCCACCCCTCCGAATTTCATTTAACATAGCAGCAATAATAAATATCGAAATTCAACCCCCTCCCCCCCCCCCACACATTCGTCCCCACACTATTTAATAACCTTGGAAGAAATCTAAAGATAATTCTTTCCCGTGTATCCTGGGGCAGAAGGAATTTTTTTTTCTGAGTCGAAATCAATTTTTAAAAGGGGGGCAGTAAAAGGGGAATGGGGTACGTAAATGGGGGTGGAGTGGGAGACGCAGTTAAATAAAATACAGCGCCCAAGAAACTAGTTAAAAGCTGGGATAGAAGATCTGGAACTACGTTATAGTCCAAGCCACAGGACTTGCAGTAAAAACAACAAGGAGTCTGGTGGCACCTTAAAGACTAACAGATTTATTTGGGCATAAGCTTTCGTGGGTAAAAACCTCACTGAAATATCCAATCTAGCAGCAACTCCTGAAACTGACCATGCTTATATCTTGTGGGGCAGTGTGGATAAGTGAGCTCCCTTTCCCGTAGATAGGGGACTGCATGAGGCGAGCTCTCAGCCCTTTCCTTTGCCCTCTAGTCTAATAACTTTTGGAATAATCGCACGGCCAATAAAACAAGTGGCAGAAATGGACGGTGTTACTTAAATAAACAAGGGTCTCTTTAAAATTCTCATCCACTTCAGATGTCTAAAGTAAGATTGTGATGATTTTGTCACGGTTTGGTAAATTTACCCCTTTAAGAGGCTTTCATAAATCCCAGAACACACCTTCAGCCAGATTTGAATATAGATTTAGGTTTTAAAACCCAGAAGCTGGGAACACCGCTTTATCAAAGAGAATTTCCCTTTAGCTTAGCAATGTGCTGGAATGGCTCTTGCAAAGATTGGATCTGAAAGGGGGAAAAAAAAGGGGGAACCTTTTTTTCTGGAGGAATTCTGCACAGACTTTGAAGCAGCTTCAGTTTTCCTGCAGCTAATGGGAAAGTTGCAAAAACTGGTTCTCCCGCTGTAAGAATTTGCGTTTTCATTTTTTTTTAAAACTTTCCAATCTGTTCTTTTCAATTTGGAAACCATTTCAGATCAGGGGCAGCCCCAGAAACCCAGTCTAGCTCGGGATAAATTGATAGTCAGTGGACGCTGCGTGTTGAACTATAAGAACTTTTGTCCTCTGAGAACCAAAAATCTACTTCTGGGATGAAAAGCGCTCTCACTTCTGATTTTCAGTAAGTTCTTCGACTTCCAATACCAATTGCGTTAAATAGCCATTCATTTCCTCTCTCTCTGCATAGATGTATCAGCCATTCTCTCTCTTTCGCTCTCTATTTATTTCTGATTCCTTTGGCATTATTTTGCAATCCTACTAAGTTGACTGTTTTGCAAGCGTTTATTGCTGTTTGTATTTATTTCCCCGCCGGCGGATAGCGCTGAACTGCTCGGTTTGTATATGATGACAAAAAGAAAGAGTTTATTATGGGAGACTTAAGCAAGCCCCCGTAAAACGCACCGATTTATGATCTGCCACCTTTCTGTAGCTGGTCGGATCCGGGAAGCAATGCATGCCACTCACTTCGCTTTTCCCTCAGCGGATTTGTGTCTAGTTAAAATATTCCGCACTTCCCTTGCATTTTATCTGCAATTCAGCTGCGGTTTCCAACACTTCTCCTGCCCCCCCCCTCAAAAAACTTATTTTTCTTGGGGGGGGGGGAAGGATGCTATTTAAACAGCCATTCACAAATACCAAGAGCCACTTTTCAGAAATGTTACCAGTCCTTGCCATGTTCAAAAGAGCTCCCTTTTCATTTTGTCTCAGAGCTGCAGACTCTCCTTTGGGTTTTTTTCTTAGTCTCCATCCCAGCCTCGATTAAACCAACTTTCATAATTTGTATGGGGGGGAGGGTGGGGAGGAGATGGGGGAAGAAATCTGGCAATCTGGAAGCTGCCAATTTTACAACCATCTATTTCCTAAACATGATACACTGAGCGAGAGGGAGAGAAGAGGGAACTACACCCGAGGAAGGGCTGAACATGAACTCTTGCCCAAACCAGAAAAGTCTCCCTGAAATCAAGACATAAATTCGCAGTGCGAATGTGACCGTAACAAAAGAAGATCTTGTGTGTTTCCGGAGAGAGCTGGCTGGGGGTTGTGCAGATGAGTGTCTTTGGGCGAAGAGGCGAAAAAGAGATGGGTGTGGGTTGGGTGCGAACTAGGGTGGAAATGTTCTGTGCATCTTTGGGGGAAGTGTGGGAGCCGGTGGGTATCAGTTTCCGTAATTTTCCTCTCCTAGCCTGAGTTGCCGGGATGATCAGCTCTGTGTAGCAATCAGGTTCTAGCCTGGTATTAAAACCACGACCACACTCCAGTATCTAGCGTGCTGGCAAACTTCATAGCCAGCTTGGAGGGGAGGGAAACCAGGGTTTGTCAGAAAGAAGAAAAATAAACCCTCAGCGAAGCTTGAAACGAGTCTTTCCTTCCTAACCTTTTCCAGCCTTTATTTCCCGCAGATGGGGAAAAAACAACAACTTTTTTTAGTGAGATCCGCAAAGAACTTTTCCTCTCCTTTGGTTTCCTTTGGACTTTTAATCAGAGCCCATCAGCTGCAGCCACATATACAAGAATCGATATAAAGTAATCCGTGGAGCTGGGATAAGGTTTTAATCGAAAATCTTCTTTGCCATTCTTTGCAGATCTTCTTTAGCCGCTGGCTGGTGGAGAAACAAATGTTCATTTGCCCCCCCCCCTTACACACACACGCACACAAAATGCAGAAAACTTGCAAAAGATCAGAAACCAACTGTTGTTACCCCGTGAATAAGAAAGGAACCCTCGTGTTATCTTCTTTCTGTCCCTTACTTCCATCTATTGCTTGGTGGCTTTTGTACATTCATCTCTGAACAGAACCATAGTTTCATCTTTTAAATGGCATGTTGGAAATATGATTTTACCTGCAAAAGAAAGGGGCGGATTTGTGCGTGTTGTTAGCAAAGATCAAAACAAGCATAACAGGGTCAGGAAATCTTCTAGTAAACGAAATCCTTTAATTTGCCAAAGATTAAGGAAGGACTATCACACTTTTTAAAACCGTTTTTTTGTTTGTTTTTGTTAAATGATCTACAATTTAACTCGCTTCTTTCATTTCAGGAAATATTTATTTTCCACTGTCAAAAACCAGACTTTAGTCCTTTCAAAATAGCGCTAGGTATTTTGCTCAGAGGGGATGGGGGGGAAGCCAGCGTTTTAAACAATACCACCAGCTTCAATTTGTTTTGTTATTTTAAATTCATTGTAAATCCATTCTGGCTCCCCTGTGTTCCTGCCTGATTAAACTGTGTGATTTGTCCCCCAAAAGCTGCACATTATCTACAAGTGCAAGTCCATTTGCAAGCATCAGCCTCGGGTTTAATGTAAGCAAACTGGACCGAGTAAAAAAGTTTACCCGCGTAATTGCAGCTAAGAGTCGACTATAGTTGGTTTAATCATTGTTTTCTATCTGATAAGTGCGTTTTAAAGAATGGACACGGCCTTTTTTTTTTTTTTTAATCTGAAGGAAGCGAGCCTGCCTGGCCATATTTGAAACCCAAGCTGGCGTCTTATCTGTATAGAATTTCAATTTATTTAAAAGCCTGGTATTTAATAAACGACATGGGCCACATTTAGTTTAGGCAGCTTCCCCCCCCCCTCCTTTCCCTCCCCCCGGGTTGTACTTTCTCCGTAATCATGTCTAATGAAAAAGTGGGATTTCCCCATTATTTAGAGGGGAAAAAAAAGTGAAAATATAATGCATCTTCATTAGGAAAATTGACTGCTGTGCTCAAGACAGTTCTTAATTGAAAAGGCAACCTATTTTAATGGTGTGGGTGAGGAGAAGATTACATACTTTATCCAAACACAAAGACAATTAATAATGAGAAGCAGCCTGCTACCATTAACGCTAATGCACTTGCATCAATGTCAGTGTAAGTGCCCATACCTGAGACATATAGTGAAATGCACCCCCGGTCCACTTGCCTGGCGTTCATTTCACCCTGTACCAGGGGGCGAGGACCGGCCACGTTATTTTTGCTCCAGTGATAACTGATAAAGAGAAGAAACGAGGCACGGATGCCCCCGATTTTGGTTCCGTTTTTTAATGGCAGTATAAACCAGCAAGTTGTACAAATCCAACTCGTCCCCTTGCGCATTTTAAAGGGGCTTTAATTGAGGGAAACTGCATCGTTCAGGCCAGAACAATGCAGAGCGGGGTTAGCATTTAATCGGCCGGTCGCAAACGAATGTGTGTCCCAAAGCCACAGATAAATCGTTTCTCCCATCCCTTGCTAAAGATGAGCTTTCAACTAAACCACGCCGGAGTTTAATGCATTGGTTTGGGTTATTTTTTTGCAATCAGGTTTCATTCCAGGGTTTTGCTGAAAGCTCCATTTATGCAGATCTTAGGGTTTGTTTGTTTGTTTTGTTTTTCCAAACCAAGCTTTTCTTTTCGGGTCAAAAGATCAGTGACTCCAATGCGAAATGTCTGGCTAGAGAGAGAGAGAGATTGAAAGATACATTTAGAGGAGCTGGCTTTCCCTAAACGAAACAAAGTCGAGATCCATACAGCTCCAAGTCCCTCCTTTGGCAGCGAAGCTGATTTATGAATTAAAAAATAAAAGACATAAGCCAGCAGGTGTCAGTTCCCCTCCCCCACAATACATCCGCCGAGGTGCCACAAACACACTTTTTATGGCTGAATTTCGAGCGTCTTCTCCTACATTTTAACTATTCCTTTCCCGACACGACCCCTCCTCACTCAAGATTTGCACAGAAGTTTTCTGTAGGTCTTTGTAACAGTCAAGACAAAAGCTGGGGGTGGGGTGTGGGGTGGGAGACACATCCTATCTCTGTCTATGGAAACCGATTTCATTTCACTGCTGCTACGGAGTTTAGCTCGTCAGTTCTTTGTCAATTGCACCGAGCGGAGTTAGGTTTAAACAGGGGCCCGTGACGAGGCACAGACCGGCTCCACACCACACGTGCCCTGCCCAGGTGCTCACTGAACACGAGTCGGGAGCTCGGGGCAGTGGGGGTGAGTGGTAAGATAAGGGCAAAGTTTTGCCTGGGATTTTTGTAGCCCATGATCCAGGGCCGTCTCCCCAATGGCCGTGGTCCCTCCCCACCTGCCAGTATTATCGCCGGCGGGTCCTTTAACCCGACGGGTGGGGTCACCCCTGACTTTTCTCCCTCCTGCCCCCCCCCCACGCCTCCCCACTCCAGAGGCTGCTGGTGGCGATCGCTGGCTGCAAACCTGGGGGAAGGAGGTTTCCAGGCGGGCCTGTTGGACAATCTAGACGTCCCGCCCCCCTTGCAGCAATCAATCGCTCGCCCTAATTTGCAGGGGGTGGGGGAGAGGGAAGGGGGGAGCTGCTCGTTGCAATCCCCAAGGGGCTGGGACAGGGCCCAGGATTGCAGCGCCCCGAATAGGATTCACCCCCCCCCCCAAATAACCCTGGGAGCTTTAGCCCCCGCGCCCAGCCGGCTTTGGGGGGCTGCCCCTGGCGGGGCTGGTCGCAGGCTGGGCTCGGCTCTGCCAGCCCCTCGGCGCAGGGCTCTGGGCCCAGCCACCAGCCCGGCCCAAGCTGCTGGCAGCTCCCGGCCCTTCCCCGGCCTCATTCCAGCGAGTCGGCTTCCCCGGAGCTGTTCTCCTCCCCCGGGTCTGTGCCCAGCCCGCGGGCCGCCAGCTGCAGGCTCAGCCCGCATGGCGAGCCCCCGCCAGGAACAGCTGCCAGGCCGGCTCCCGCCCCGGCCCGGCCCGCGGGCTGCTCAGCCCCCGAGGAGAGAGGGGAAGGGACCAGCCAGCGCCTGGACAGCTCCCGCCCCCAGACAGACAGACACAGAGTGCCCCAGCTCCTGCCATCAGACAGACAGACACAGAGTGCCCCAGCTCCTGCCCCCAGACAGACAGACAGACAGACAGACACAGAGTGCCCAGCCAGCTCCTGCCATCAGACAGACAGACACAGAGTGCCCCAGCTCCTGCCCCCAGACAGACAGACACAGAGTGCCCCAGCTCCCGCCCTCAGACAGACAGACACAGAGTGCCCAGCCAGCTCCTGTCCTCAGACAGACAGAGACAGAGTGCCCAGCCAGCTCCTGTCCTCAGACAGACAGACAGACACAGAGTGCCCCAGCTCCTGCCCCCAGACAGACAGACAGACAGACAGACAGACACAGAGTGCCCAGCCAGCTCCTGCCATCAGACAGACAGACACAGAGTGCCCCAGCTCCTGCCCTCAGACAGACAGACACAGAGTGCCCCAGCTCCCGCCCTCAGACAGACAGACACAGAGTGCCCAGCCAGCTCCTGCCCTCAGACAGACAGACACAGAGTGCCCCAGCTCCCGCCCTCAGACAGACAGACACAGAGTGCCCCAGCTCCTGCCCTCAGACAGACAGACACAGAGTGCCCCAGCTCCTGCCCTCAGACAGACAGACACAGAGTGCCCCAGCTCCCGCCCTCAGACAGGCAGACACAGAGTGCCCAGCCAGCTCCTGCCCTCAGACAGACAGACACAGAGTGCCCCAGCTCCTGCCCTCAGACAGACAGACACAGAGTGCCCCAGCTCCCGCCCTCAGACAGACAGACACAGAGTGCCCCAGCTCCCGCCCTCAGACAGACAGACACAGAGTGCCCCAGCTCCCGCCCTCAGACAGACAGACACAGAGTGCCCCAGCTCCTGCCCTCAGACAGAGAGACACAGAGTGCCCAGCCAGCTCCTGCCCTCAGACAGACACAGAGTGCCCCAGCTCCCGCCCTCAGACAGACAGACACAGAGTGCCCCAGCTCCTGCCCTCAGACAGACAGACACAGAGTGCCCAGCTCCTGCCCTCAGACAGACAGACACAGAGTGCCCAGCCAGCTCCTGCCCTCAGACAGACAGACACAGAGTGCCCCAGCTCCTGCCCCCAGACAGACAGACACAGAGTGCCCAGCCAGCTCCCGCCCTCAGACAGACAGACACAGAGTGCCCCAGCTCCTGCCCTCAGACAGACAGAGACAGAGTGCCCCAGCTCCTGCCCCCAGACAGACAGACACAGAGTGCCCAGCCAGCTCCTGTCCTCAGACAGACAGACACAGAGTGCCCCAGCTCCTGCCCCCAGACAGACAGACACAGAGTGCCCAGCCAGCTCCTGTCCTCAGACAGACAGAGACAGAGTGCCCAGCCAGCTCCTGTCCTCAGACAGACAGACACAGAGTGCCCAGCCAGCTCCTGTCCTCAGACAGACAGAGACAGAGTGCCCAGCCAGCTCCTGCCCTCAGACAGACAGACACAGTGCCCCAGCTCCTGCCCCCAGACAGACAGACACAGAGTGCCCCAGCTCCTGCCCTCAGACAGACAGACACAGAGTGCCCCAGCTCCTGCCCCCAGACAGACAGACCCAGAGTGCCCAGCCAGTTCCTGCCCTCAGATAGACAGACACAGAGTGCCCCAGCTCCTGCCCTCAGACAGACAGACACAGAGTGCCCAGCCAGCTCCTGCCCTCAGACAGACAGACACAGAGTGCCCCAGCTCGTGCCCCCAGACAGACAGACACAGAGTGCCCCAGCTCCTGCCCTCAGACAGACAGACACAGAGTGCCCCAGGTCCCGCCCTCAGACAGACAGACACAGAGTGCCCCAGCTCCTGCCCTCAGACAGACAGACACAGAGTGCCCAGCCAGCTCCTGCCCTCAGACAGACAGACACAGAGTGCCCCAGCTCCCGCCCTCAGACAGACAGACACAGAGTGCCCCAGCTCCTGCCCTCAGACAGACAGACACAGAGTGCCCAGCTCCTGCCCTCAGACAGACAGACACAGAGTGCCCAGCCAGCTCCTGCCCTCAGACAGACAGACACAGAGTGCCCAGCCAGCTCCCGCCCTCAGACAGACAGACACAGAGTGCCCCAGCTCCTGCCCTCAGACAGACAGAGACAGAGTGCCCAGCCAGCTCCTGTCCTCAGACAGACAGACCCAGAGTGCCCAGCCAGTTCCTGCCCTCAGACAGACAGACACAGAGTGCCCAGCCAGCTCCTGTCCTCAGACAGACAGAGACAGAGTGCCCAGCCAGGTCCTGCCCTCAGACAGACAGACACAGAGTGCCCCAGCTCGTGCCCCCAGACAGACAGACACAGAGTGCCCCAGCTCCTGCCCTCAGACAGACAGACACAGAGTGCCCCAGGTCCCGCCCTCAGACAGACAGACACAGAGTGCCCCAGCTCCTGCCCTCAGACAGACAGACACAGAGTGCCCAGCCAGCTCCTGCCCTCAGACAGACAGACACAGAGTGCCCCAGCTCCCGCCCTCAGACAGACAGACACAGAGTGCCCCAGCTCCTGCCCTCAGACAGACAGACACAGAGTGCCCAGCTCCTGCCCTCAGACAGAGAGACACAGAGTGCCCAGCCAGCTCCTGCCCTCAGACAGACAGACACAGAGTGCCCAGCCAGCTCCCGCCCTCAGACAGACAGACACAGAGTGCCCCAGCTCCTGCCCTCAGACAGACAGAGACAGAGTGCCCCAGCTCCTGCCCCCAGACAGACAGACACAGAGTGCCCCAGCTCCTGCCCCCAGACAGACAGACACAGAGTGCCCAGCCAGCTCCTGTCCTCAGACAGACAGAGACAGAGTGCCCAGCCAGCTCCTGTCCTCAGACAGACAGACACAGAGTGCCCAGCCAGCTCCTGTCCTCAGACAGACAGAGACAGAGTGCCCAGCCAGGTCCTGCCCTCAGACAGACAGACAGACACAGAGTGCCCCAGCTCCTGCCCCCAGACAGACAGACACAGAGTGCCCCAGCTCCTGCCCTCAGACAGACAGACACAGAGTGCCCCAGCTCCTGCCCTCAGACAGACAGACACAGAGTGCCCCAGCTCCTGCCCCCAGACAGACAGACCCAGAGTGCCCAGCCAGTTCCTGCCCTCAGATAGACAGACACAGAGTGCCCCAGCTCCTGCCCCCAGACAGACAGACACAGAGTGCCCCAGCTCCTGCCCTCAGACAGACAGACCCAGAGTGCCCAGCCAGCTCCTGCCCTCAGACAGACAGACACAGAGTACCCCAGCTCCCGCCCCCAGACAGACAGACCCAGAGTGCCCCAGCTCCTGCTCTCAGACAGACAGACCAAGAGTGCCCCAGCTCCTGCCCTCAGACAGACAGACACAGAGTGCCCCAGCTCCTGTGCCCAGACAGACAGACACAGAGTGCCCCAGCTCCTGCCCCCAGACAGACAGACACAGAGTGCCCCAGCTCCTGCCCTCAGACAGACAGACACAGAGTGCCCCAGCTCCTGCCCCCAGACAGACAGACACAGAGTGCCCCAGCTCCTGCCCCCAGACAGACAGACACAGAGTGCCCCAGCTCCTGCCCTCAGACAGACAGACACAGAGTGTCCCAGCTCCTGCTCTCAGACAGACAGACCAAGAGTGCCCCAGCTCCTGCCCTCAGACAGACAGACACAGAGTGCCCCAGCTCCTGCCCTCAGACAGACAGACACAGAGTGCCCCAGCTCCTGCCCTCAGACAGACAGACACAGAGTGCCCCAGCTCCTGCCCTCAGACAGACAGACCCAGAGTGCCCAGCCAGTTCCTGCCCTCAGACCGACAGACACAGAGTGCCCCAGCTCCTGCCCCCAGACAGACAGACACAGAGTGCCCCAGCTCCTGCCCCCAGACAGTCAGACACAGAGTGCCCAGCCAGCTCCTGCCCTCAGACAGACAGACACAGAGTGCCCCAGCTCCCGCCCTCAGACAGACAGACACAGAGTGCCCCAGCTCCTGCCCCCAGACAGTCAGACCCAGAGTGCCCAGCCAGCTCCTGCCCTCAGACAGACAGACACAGAGTGCCCCAGCTCCTGCTCTCAGACAGACAGACACAGAGTGCCCCAGCTCCTGCCCCCAGACAGACAGACACAGAGTGCCCCAGCTCCTGCCCTCAGACAGACAGACACAGAGTGCCCCAGCTCCTGCCCTCAGACAGACAGACACAGAGTACCCAGCCAGCTCTTGTCCGCAGACAGACAGACACAGAGTACCCAGCCAGCTCCTGTCCTCAGACAGGCAGACAGAGCCCAGCCAGCTTCTGCCCTCAGACAGACAGACAGACACAGAGTGCCCTGCTACTCCCACCCTCAGACAGAGTGCCCCACCAGCTCCCGCCCTCAGACAGAGAGACAGACTGTGCCCAGACAGCAACTGCCCTCAGACAGAGAATGCCCAGCCAGCTCCCGCCCTCAGACAGACAGACAGACAGTGCCCAGCCAGCTCCCGCCCTCAGACAGGTAAGTGACCAGCTGATCTCAGACAGACAGGTAAGTTCCAAGCCAGCACCTGCTGCCCTCAGACAGACATGTAAGTGCTCAGCTAGCTCCCGTAAGTTCGCAGACAGGCAGGGAAGTTCCTCCCACACAGGGAGCCATGTCCCACCATTTCTCTCCCAGAGACAGACAGGGATGTGACCCTCTAATGCTCTTTCCCAGATAGACAGAAGAGTGTTCCCCGCCCTCCAATGGACAGACAGAACAAAATGGGGTCTAACCTGCATGCGCCTTGAGGTGCTCACACAATAGGAATGTTAAATGGTGATAGGGTGACCAGACAGCAAATGTGAAAAATCAGGACAGGGGGTGGAGGGTAATAGGAGCCTATATAAGAAAAAGACCCCAAAATCAGGACTGTCCCTATAAAATCAGGACATCTGGTCACCCTAAATGGTGATAAAGTGCCAGCTGGTTCTCTCCCCCAGATGGACAGACAGACAAGCTCTGGCCTGTTGGCTTGGAGGTTTTTCCTCCCTCTTCACTCTCCTGCAGCATATTCCTACCCAAAGCACGTTGTTTCCTTCAGATCCCTTTCTCTGCCCATCACTGGCACACTCCTCATTCCCCAGCTGATCTGCCCTGTAATCAATGCCTTTGGAATTCAAGTATGGGAGAATGTAACTCCCTGCTCCCTGCTAAAGCCAGAGGGACGACTTCCCCTCCTCTCCCTCACCTTAGTGTGGGGGAGTGCTGCTCCCCCTCTTCCTTGGCTGGTGAGGTGAGGCTTTACCACCAGGCAGCACAATTTGAAGTGGGAGCCATTGTGTGGTTGAAGAGTTTCTGGGGCATCCAGCTCTGTGCCAGTAGGGAGAGAGGGATCCTTGCTAGGAATCCCCTGTCTATGTGCTCTTCTCTAAAGGAGGGTCTGGATTTCATGAAAATATCACTATCTTCTGAAATGTCCTGACACCTAAAATGGCAGGAAATTGCATCAAGCATTTCAAACTTTCTCTGACAGGCTCTTTGCATTTCTACTGTTAGCTGGTTTTACATCAAGAGCCTAGGATGAATTTCAGCATTATCAATAGACACTGGGAAGAAGCTTGTCTTGTTCCCATTTTCTTTTCTTGGCTGTGTCCTGTCACCACAAGACAATGAAGTCCCCACATAAGGTGGAGGGCATAGTCTGACTGCCACTCACTCCTGGCTCTATCGCTTGGTGCAAGACAGAACCCTTGGAAAAGATTTCTCCTTCCAGAGCGGAAATACAGTTGCCTTTATGTAGCAGAAAATTCCAAACCACTCTGTTCCTCTAACACTTCATTGTGACCATTTCTTGGTGCCCGTGGCCAAGATTTTCTAAAGTGACTAGTGATTTTGGCTGCCTCAGATGATGCGCACCTCACCTGGGATGACGTAAAGGGGCCTAACTTTCAGAAATTGCAGAGAACCCAACTTCTGAAATTCAGGCCCCTTTAAGGTTTCTCAAGCTGAGCACCCAAAACCAGGTTCCCAATATCACTAGTCACTTTCAAAAACCTTGGCCATATGCGACTGTCCCCATATAGTTTTTCAGTGTCCCAGGCTGAGTGCATGGGTCAGAACAATAATATATCCTCCGGGATTCTCAATTCTCGGCTTCTCACAATGTCTCGATTTGCCTATGTCATGCATCTTTCCCTCTTACTGCTTTAGAGAAAGAAGAAATGTGAAATTTAATATGTCCTGACACCACCTCGGTCAGTACCATCACTTTGGTAAAACACATAGGAAAGCAGAAACTGTGGCCAAATCTTACCCTTTGTAAGATCCATGCATTTAACCTCAACATAACTGTTCATGACCAGGGCAGTCGAGCTCGAGTTCTTTGATTTATACACACCTGAGCTTGGGGTTTGGGCTTCGATAAGGTTTCCATAACTGCACTTTTACTGCATGCCACCATTGTTTAATCTATACATACATATATAGTATGTGCATATTGTGTCTATGTTTTTGTATCTGCTATGAGCAACCCAGAATTCGTTTCCTAGTCATTTCTTTACTGCACACAATACTGACTTTCACAGAGAGGGTACTCAAAATGTTTTACTGAAATGGCAGGGTTCAAACAGTTTATTCAACATATTCATTGTCAAGAAATGCAAAATATTGACTAGATGCAAAACCCCCACCGCTATATCCTAGTTAGGATGGTTACAATCACAAAATAAACGTAGCCAAGCAATACAACATATCCAGTATGTGTTATACTGCAACACATTTTATATAAACAATTTCCATTTTGTTGTGCTCCCTCACGCTTGCTGGGAAACATTTCAATAAAAGAAGACTGTTTAAACTTCTATATGTAACTCCTAATTGTTAGGTTAATTATATGAAGATTATTGGTTATTAAGAAAATAGAGAATGTTATCCATACCATTGGCCATACATTGCCCCGCCTTTATTATTCATGGGAGTCTTCCAGTTTGAGATGTACAAATGATTAGTGATCAAATGCAAAGCTACTTAAAATAATTAAAAAAAAATGCATTGCATTATGAGCTCACAAACAAGACCATTTTCTGGAAAAGATGTGCAAGTTTTTCTTAGAAAGATGGCCCAATATCCCAATGAAAATGGGCTTGGTTTGGAGCAGAAATATTTCTGAGCAAAACTAGCCCCATTTTTCTCAAGCAAAGATGGCTTTCACCTTGAAACAAGATCATTGTCAAGTTTGCCTGCTTCCAAGGCTAATATGTCTTGTTTCAAATGCTGCCAAAAGCGAGGAGGTGCAAAAGCCCGCACAAAAGGAAATGGCAAATTCATGAATGCAAAATTCTGAACAACGACATTTTCACACATCTCTGCACTCAAGGTAGAAAAGGGACCTTATAAAAGTGAAGTCAAGGACTGCTTTGCTTTGGAAGGAGACTAAGCCAGAATCAAAATATCTGGCAGTGATTTGGTAATAGGACGTGGACTTCATTATGGGTGAGAGAGCTGCCTGTCGAGTTATTTCTCTGGCCTGCATCCCTGTAGTATCTTACATGTCACAAATGCTAATGAACTAAGCCTCACAGTACTCCTGTGATCTAGGGATGCACTATCCCCATTTTACAAATAAAGAGTAGAGGTATTGTCCAAGGTCCCACAGGAAGTCTGTGGGATAGCCAGGCATTGAATCCAGACCTCCTGACGCCCAGTCCACTGCCTTAAACACAAGACCCTCCTTCTTCCAGGCTCTCTTGTGTCTGCATTTTCATCCCAAGGGGAAAACTATTCACTCCAGCTCATTCCAGAGATGGAATTTTGCGTGCATAACGACAACAGTACATGTGTAAGAGATGAAACACCACTTACTTGGTTTGTGGACCCAGGGAGAAATGGGCAAATGGACAGCTCCACATGATGTTCCAGAGTGCTAAATTTTTCTCCGATTTAGCTGAAAGAAGTGTAAAAACTCATGTGGCTACACATCTGAGGCAGTTCAGGAGTGTAAATTATTCATTCCAAAGTCAATTGCAACAAACACTCATCAAGCACTATTTTTGCACTCACTCCACTTATTACAGCTACTGTTGACTTCAATGGGAGTGCTGCACCTCGGATAAGGGCAGCATGGGTATGTCTACACTACATTGTCAGCCTGAGACCCGAGCTTGTTGATGCAACATTTCCAAGCCTGACCAGGAGCATCCACAGTGCACTGTACACCTGGGTTTAAATCCCTGGACCCAGTTCGCACAGCCACGCTAATGCATCCATACTGCACTATGCCGATCTTCTGACTCAGGTCTGTGGTTTGAGCTGTGTCTACACTGCAAAATGACAGGGCTTAGACCTGAGTCACAGTGGGACTTGGGCTCTGACTTATCCCACTAGTAGGGTCCTAGGACCCAGGTCCTGAGTGCTTTCTGACCTGAGTCAGACTGATTTGTGTGTGGATGGAAGAGGGTGGGGAACTTGAGTTCAAACCTGAGTCAGAACCCAGGGTTAGTATGCAGTTTAGACATACCCTGTGTGGGCATAATCTGAGTCATTAACCCCGTGTTTCAGATGGAGGCACACAACTGACCTATGTGCTTTTGCTAAAACCACTCACTTTTAGCCAATCCCACTGTTTGGAGAGCAGCCATTGCAAATACATGGCCCAGGAAGTCCTCACTTTTCAGACAATGGAAGAATAGTGGTGGATCAAACATTAGGCAAGCCGGGAAGCCCTGCTCATGCACCACTCTCCTGGGCAAGAGGGGGACACAGCTGCTCTGCAGAACCTGATTTCACCCTCTTGCCATTGAAGAGCATCTCCAAATCCACCAGATTTTGCTTTCCAAATTCTATATTTAGATTTTTCTTCATTCTTAAGGTCCTAGCAGAAGTCATCCTGCTCCCCTTCTCTCACTCCCCTCCCAGTATTTAAAATCATTGCTCCAAGGTCTCCATCTGTGCTGTTTAAATGGTGCAAACTCAGCATGCGAAATCCTTGGCATTCTTAAGCCACTTGGGACTGGACAGAGTTCCCAGCCCGCGTTAGTGTCCCAAAGACACAAACCTCAGCCTGAGCTTCCTCCCAAGCTGGCTGGTTTTAGGGTTTACCGTACAAGACTCAATAGCCCCTCTCTTGACATAGAGACTCTCCACCTTTTATCCTCTTGAGTTGGAGCTAATGAGACCCTCCTGGTCTGGCTGCCAAATGAGTCAGCAGAGTGGTCCCGCATCTCCATGCAGACCTCACGTCCCTTAATTGCCTCCAAGTGTGCAGGTTTTGGTTGTGTCTGTGCTAGGTTTTGTTTCATGGGGGAGGGGAAACTCCCATTGTTGCACCGTCCCAGAGGCAGCCCCACCCCCACCGCAGTGGTTTCAACAGTGGGCGAGCTAGAGTAGTCATGGAACAGGTGTTCATTCCTTTGTATCCTCTCAGAGCAGGTCCTAGACATCATGGGGATAGAAGTGGATGTGCCCCCTCGATACCAGAGCTCCTGCAGTTGCTACCATCTATAAAGCTCCATCAGTGGTAGTGCAATGATGGGGCATTACCCCCGCTTCCCCCCCCCAAAAAAAAATGAATGCAGGAAAAGCCTTTGAGAATGGCAAAAAATAAGGGAATCTCTAGATTAGGCAGCTATTCATAAGAGCTAATTATATTAAAATGGCAAAGAAATCTATTGCAAGTACAGCATCTTAAAAGACAGGAGTCAGGCTTAAACTAGACAAGACAGAGGCTTACACTAGACAAGACAGAGGTCACATTTTACTTGTGATTCTCTGGGTAGGTGAGAGATGTGGTCCCAGAATACTGCTTGATTTGTTTCAGACACATACAGAGTTTGGGCAATGACAAATAAACCCGTTTTACCTGAATATTTTACCTATATTTGTGGGTAGAGGCATATGGATCTTTCACACTCAAAGGTGTATCAAAAGGAAATGCAATTTTTAAAAAAAGGACACGACAACCCAGACAGTCCATCAGCAGCCTAACCATGTGACAGACCCAGAGGCAACTCCAAAGCCACCAGTACAACCGCCTGGTCCATTTGCCAAAGAGCCAGCGCTGCAGTTTGGAAGCATCTCTTCCACAGCTTGATGGCAAGGGCCTCTGATTGCTGTCCAAAGAGCGGTGGTGTGGCACGCTGGGATGAATGGAATTGCAGCATCCCACTACAATATCCACCCCCCTACTTTATAATGTTATTTTAGAGTAAAGATTTTTTAAAAGTTTCTTACCATTTTTGATTTCTATATAAACTGCATAAAGCACAAAAGCACAGTTCCACTGGAGTGAAGAAAAATGTGAAACTGGGGGAAAACATGAATTAAAACTAAGTTTGTGTCCATTCCACTAAGGTCAGGATACTAACACGACCAACTTTTACCTTACAATCAACGGTGGTAACGTGTAACTAATTAGGGGGCCACTTAGAGATCTGGGGCAAAATCAGTACTTGGTCCTGCTAGTGAAGGCAGGGGGCTGGACTTGAGGACCTTTCAAGGTCCCTTCCAGTTCTAGAAGATAGGATATCTCCATTTAGATTTGTTATTTGAGAGAGACCAACTGATGCTCTGAATTGTGATGGTTGCATCCATATTGCCGCGTATGGGCAAGATCCTTGGCTAATGTAACTTGGTCTAGCGCCATGGACTTCAGTGGAGCTATGCTGGTTTACATCAGCTGAGGATTTGGCCCCATGTGTCCCTATCCAGATTGTGCTGATCCCAGGGAAAGTGGAGCAACCTGACTTTCAATCATGAGAATAAGTCAAAATAGTATTTGGCGATGCTGGTTCTATATGGCTGAAACCTGGGTCCATGAAGCCGAGGATAGGAGTAAAGATTATATAGGTTACAAAAATATTCCAAAAATACAAAGCAGCTTTTCATTTTAAAAGGATCGATTTAAGCAGATCGCGCCAGATTCGCAGTGAAATGGCTTTGACTTCAGTGGAGCTATACTGATTAATATCAGCTAAGAAGGAGCCAGCCCATCGTTTTTTACTTCGAATACACAAAGCACAGTAGAGCGAGAACCTCTGCATTGGCAGTTTGGGGCTTGTCGGTACAAACTAGTCCGTTCCCTTTCTATGTGGCGTAATACAAACAGATGAGGCTCAAAACCGTGAAGCCAATGGGAGTTTTGCTACGGCCGTCCAATGGAGCAGAATTGGGCTCCTGAGGGATAGGCCATTTAGAGACCCAGCTCTCCTGTTTTTTGTAGACGGCGATGAGATGAAACACTTCTCTGGCAAGCCTATTTTTCTTTTCTCAACCCTGGTTTTCTTTTTAAACTGTGCTGTACATATTGGGTACCAAAAATACTAGGGTAAATGCAGGACAAAAAGCAATGGGGGGGGGGAAGCTTCCCTTTTTTAGTGAGACCAAAACTAATTCAATTGAAAAGCATCTGCAAGGTAGAATTGAAATGAAAGCACAACATAAGGCAAAATTATAGCATTCAATAGATTTTTGGGCTACAGCCTACACACTCAGTGCAACAGCTTTCTAAGCAATCAAGTGTTGCCGTGTTGCCTGTTTTGAAATAAAAATAAAGCTCCTCCTCCATCATTATTTTCACTGGATTTTGTTCCTGCCAAAGTCATTGCCAAACTGGCCAGTGCTGGGTTCCGCCTGGTGCTCATATGTGGTATAAATAAAGGGACGGCTCCTCAGAATCCAAAAGACAGCGTCCTCATGGAAAAAGAAGACGCAAACACCCTGCTGTTAAAGCAGCACTAGCAATGGCAATGGCTTAAAGTGAAGGCAGTGGTCATCTTTCTCCCCTGTTTGTTTTGTAAGCAATCAGTTTGCACATTATAGATCGGGGTGATGTGGAGGGTTGTTATGATCTGCTCCTTGGGCTGTGAGCTTCTCTGCTCTCACAAGTGAAGTAGGGTTGGGCCAGGTGAGTAGTTTGCTGAAGTTTCCCAGGGTGTAGGGCCTCTAGGAGTGACGAGTCTGCCTTTTGGGGAGATGCAAAGCACCCCACTGTTCCAACTCTACCCGTGGTCCTGCAGTAAGCTACTGCACCCAAAAATGGGCAACGCTGGTAGGTGAGCATGGCGTACGGTAATTCAGCACATTCCCTGGGCAGCTTCCATCAGTGAGCACCTGTAGAACTCTGAGTGCAGCAGAAGCCCCAGGGAGGGTGGTGCTATGAACACCATGATCTCTCTGCTGGGCGGGATGGTTCTCCAGGTACAGGAGCCCCTGCTGGCAATTTGTTGGTCTGGATCATCAGAAGTGAATTAAATCCAGGAATTTGAGATCCGTTGACAAGTATCAGAGGGGTAGCCGTGTTAGTCTGAATCTGTAAAAAGCAACAGAGGGTCCTGTGGCACCTTTAAGACTAACAGAAGTCTTAAAGGTGCCACAGGACCCTCTTTTGTGTTGACAGATACTATATAAACGAAAGATAGCCTTCTTCATAGCTCACAGCTAAAAATGTCTGGTTTGCTTTCATTTACCGAAGACACTTTTCTACTTACAGAGTTTGATTTATTAATTACCCTAGTAAAATGATACTTTTGATATATATTTACCTAGAAATAGGGTTATAATTTAAGTATTTTAACGAGCTATACATTGACCAGGAGTTACAATAGGTGATTAACAATAACTGTCCTGTATATATTCCTTTTATAAATCTGGGTAGTTGTAGGCTACCTACTTTTGCTGTCATTGGCTCTGAGTAGATAAGCATAATGCACATGCCCCTTTTTAGTCAATCGGGAGTCTGAAAGATATGGTTTATGACATTAAAAAAGGGAGAGAAGCACACTGACAATATTCTAAACATTGTTTCATGTTAATTCAAGGAGATGGATATAGACTAAGATTACTATGCCAAAGAGGAGGCATTTAATTTTTTAATAAAGGTCTTGATTTACAATTACTTTTACATAACCTAGGCGTTAGCCACTGCATTTTACTTACAATACTCTGGCTTTATGGCTTGTTAATTAGCAGATGTTTTCTTCCTTATTTTTCTTCCATAGTTTTAAAATTTGATCTTGGATGCTTTATAACATCTTTCTATGTCTATATATATAAACACACACACACACCCCTCCCCAGTCAGTAGTATAGTAGGGAGAGCCTCTTAAACTGGTCCAGACATCAGCTGTTATATTAGTGCTTGCCCGATAAAGCTTCTCTCTTCTATAGTTAGTTTGCTTCTGAGGGTGCTAAGGCTTTACAATATGCACTGAGATTTTGATAAAATCTCATCAAAGCCTGCTAAAAGATCTCCTTTATCTATTCTGATTGGCTTGATTACATTGATTAATGAAACACTGGAGAATTGTATGTGATGGGGATTAAATCATGCAATTAGTTTTCATAATTTTGGTAAAAAGTAGAATTAGGTTGGAACAAAGGGGGAAACAGAGAGCAGTGCTCAGTGTACAGTATTTATGATAAATCATAATTCCTTAGTTTGCCCCTCAGAATGTTGGCATTTTGCAGCCTCCCAGGTGAGTGAACGCTTGGGAGGAAATACAAGTCTGCAGTCTTCAAAGGTTAACGCCAAGGTTAGTGTTAGTACTGAATCATAATGTGCATGTGTAGTGGGCTTGGTAAGGGTGAAAACCAAAGCAATCATCCAAGGAGTCTTGTTAGAACCCCAGTAGATAGTAAGTACAGTATCCAGCAAACCAACTTCCTAGCTGGTGGTTCATTTTTCATTTTCAGGAGAAGAGGTTTTGTCAGTTAAAAGGGAATTTATTTACTCTCAGTGGGTTAAATAGATGCAGGAATCTGATGCAGCAGTGGTGTTGTGTGCAACAAGATGGTGGAACAATTAACATAGTAGCTAATGAGACTCACTATAGTGCCAGCTGTTTACTTCAGTGCTCGAGGCTCAGTTTTTGTAGAGACTCATTGGGGCAGACCCTAAGTTGGCATAAAGTGCCAGAGCTCCGTTGAAGTCAAATCCAGCAGAGGATTTGCCCCTTTATGACCTACCTCGTGAGAGCTTGGAGAGCTGTGGAATTCAGCATTAAAATCAGCATGGAGGACAACCACCATTGCCATGACTATGGCCGTAGAAAACTAATGAGAAGCTGGTTTACAGCCAAAAAACCTAAGAGGAACCAAAAGAGGCCAAAGAAGAGAAAATTAAATTTCTCACCTTAATGGTTACTGTCCAAATGGTGCTCAGTTTAGAAGCGAAAAAGAATGAAGGTATTTCTAGAAGCCAGTCCTGTGAAGTCCCTCTGGAATCTCAGAATTAAGCAGAATTCTTTCCTTCTCACACATCCTCACCACTGATAAAGATCCCACAGGTCAAATTAGACCTTCAGTCCCGTGCAACCCCACTCTCTTCACGTATGTCCCATAACTAGTGCTGTGTGAATAATGGATTTTTCTGTTTGCTGGCCGTTCAGAATAATTGGGAAAAAATCATTTTGGCTAGAAGTTGAAGCTAGACAAATTCAGATGGGAAATAAAGTACAACATTTTAACAAGGTAATCAACTATTGGAAGAACTTATCAAGGGTTGTGGTGGCTTCCCCATCAGGGCAATTTTTAAATCAAGATTAGTTATTTTTCTAAAAGATCTGCTCTAGTAGTCCAAATAGGAATTAATTCAGGGAAGTCCTCTGGTCCGTGTTATATACGAGGTCAGCTTAGATTATCACAGTGGCCTCTTCTCATCTTCTTATCTATGAATAAAAATGCTATTAATTTTTTTTTCAATTTTTGGCAAATCAAAAGGTAAAAAAAAAAGTTTTGAGTCAAACCAAATGTTTTGTTCCACTTGAAATGAAACATTTGGTTTCAGTTTCAAGCATTTTTCTTTTTTGCTTGGCCTTTTTTAAAGTTAAAGAAAATTTTAAAACAAAAAGTCATTTTGACCTGAATAGTGGAAGCATTTCGTTTGGAAAAGGTTGACTAGACCCATTCAGACTTTTTCAGAATGCTGGCTTCTTTGTGGGCTTTTTTGGTGGTTGATTTTTTTTTTTAAATTGGGGGGATTTTTTGTTTTGTTTTGTTTTTGCTGAGGAGCAATTTAATGAAACGGACGCGAACTGGCAAATGCCGCGTTGCTGAGTCTGCATTTATTTGCTGAAAACAGTTACGGCCAAAAAATTTACCAATAACACCCGTGTAAATCCATTGCCGTCGCTGGATTTGCACAGGTGGGACTAATTGGGACATAGTACATGGATGACGTACAAGAAGGGGTAGAGGCCCGGTCACTCTCCCTTAGTTCTGTTGGCTTTGCAGAGCTAATAGAA
The DNA here is from genome assembly GCF_027887155.1 of Malaclemys terrapin pileata. NCBI lineage: Eukaryota > Metazoa > Chordata > Testudines > Emydidae > Malaclemys > Malaclemys terrapin. The sequence continues at coordinate 142,964,521 of NC_071508.1, read as the reverse complement.
GTAAAATGGAATAAAAACGTCACTGAAGCCAGCTGACTGGACTCTGAATGCTCTGGGTGAAGAGCTGCTCAATAAGAAGGTGTCTTCTTCTTTCCCCCCCACCCTCCCTCCACACGTTAAACTATTACATGGTTTGCTTCAGTAGGCTTATTTGTTAAACTTATTCCATAACTTTACCATACCTTCTATGAAATAGCTTTTCTAGCATTCCTTGCTTATGATTTATTTCTTAAAATGAAGATCATACCTGTCCCCTGCTACATCTATGACGTGCGAGGAGACAGGGGTATACTGTTATTAACTCTTTTACTGCTGGATTCCTATCCATATTCCTGTGCCGCTCTTTTAAATGGCCATTTGTTGAAATGTATTGAACATTAGGACAGGCCAGATATGATCAGGCAGTGCAGGAGGTACTGTATATGCAAGCCAGAGTGTCTTGACATGGCATGATTGGCATTAGTCAAGTGGTTACCTTGGAATCAGGACTCTTGGTTTCTGTTCCTGGTTCTGTTCCTGCTTGCCCATGTGATCACGGGCAAGTCACTTAACCTCGCTGTGTTTCAGTTTCCCCATCTTTAAAATGACTGTAATAGTGTTTGCATCCCTTCCAGGGGTGTCGTGATTCTTAATCACTGCTTGCAAATGCATCTGGAGAGTCTTGCATGAAAGATGCTGTATAAATGCAAAGTGCTATTATCAGAGATTGAAGTCTAACTGGTATTTTGCACACAGAATATCAATTCTAATGGGCATTTATTTTTCTTCCTATCTAGGTATATCTCGATATCTTGTTTACTGTAGCGGTGCACTAAGCTGTTACTTCAAAGCATTTTTCTTGAATAATCATGATCAGTAAACTGCATAGCTGCTTCATTAAATACATCACTTCTCCCTCATAGTATCATTCTGAGAAAGAAGAGGCGACAAGCATAAATTGCACAGTTAGAATCCAGATCTGATTTTTGAGGTAGCAGGCAGCCAGGAAATTTCGATCCAGATTCCAGCCCTCCTCAGCTCCAGGGCCGGCTCCAGGCACCAGCACAGCAAGCAGGTGCTTGGGGCGGCCAACAGAAAGGGGCGGCACGTCTGGCTCTTTGGCGGTGGATCCCTCAGTCACTCTCGATCGCGGCTTTTTTTTTTCTCCCCCCCGCTTGGGGCATCAAAAACGCTGGAGCCGGCCCTGTTCAGCCCCAAAGTTTATGGGGGTTTGGAGTCAGGTTTTTTTGTCTGGGGCCCTCTCGATTGGAAAGCAAATGCTCTGAGAATCAGTGCCTCTAATAAGGCCCACAGTCCAATTAATATACTCCATCTTACACTGTTAGTCACTTTAAAGTGGGGTCCAGTACCTTTGGTAGATGCTCAGATGCTGCAGTGGTGGGCATGCTCTAAGAAACTAAATAGAATAGGTTTCCCCGTCACTTCCTTTTGGTGACTTTTCGCTTTCTCTTTCTCTGTAGTGCATGAGCGGTCTGGCAGACTGGAGTGCCAGCGACCTGGATTCTATACTGCGCTCTGCTAGGTGACCGTGTCCAATTCACTTCCCCTTGCTGTGCCTGCATTTCCCCTTTGTCTATTTAGACTGCAAGCTCTTCAAGGCAGGGCCTGGCTCTAGGTATGTGTTTGTACAACAGGGCCCCGATCTCAGTTGGGTCCTCTGCGAATGACTGTAATACTAATCATACAATATTTTGGAACTAGTCATAAAAGACCTCCCTTTAAGTCCACCTTGAAATGAATATGGTACAGGCATTGAGGGAACTGGATACAGAATCACAACCATTTGACTCTCACCTTTTCAAGCAAAGGCAGCAGCTTTAGTCTTATCACACTGTGGAAAGGAGCTCATGGCTTGCCACTAGAGTAATTTACATGCAGTGCTGCCCATCTAGCTCATATTTTTACATAGTGCCCATCACCATGGCCTGTAATCATAGAATATCAGGGATGGAAAGAACCTCAAGAGGTCATCTAATCCAACCCACTGCTCAAAGCTGGACCAATCCCCAGACAGATTTTTACCCCACATCCCTAAGTGGCCCCCTCAAGGATTGAACTCACAGCCCTGGGTTTAGCGGGCCAATGCTCAAACCACTGAGCTATCCCTCTCCCTCTTTACCAGATCCACTCTACTCACCGTAGAGTGCCTACAGCCCAAACTGTTTATGAGTTGTGTTCACTTGGGGTTGAAGCTCATAAGAACGGCCATACTGGGTCAGACCAATGGTCCATCTAGCCCAGTATCCTGGCTTCCGACAGTGGCCAATGCCAGGTGCTTCAGAGGGAATGAACAGAACAGGGAATCATTGAGTGATCCATCCCCTCTCATCCCCTCATCCCTCCAAATGGCTGAGATAAGCTACCTGTTCCCTTAAAACAGGCACCAGTATCAGATCTAGTTTTATGAAATGTTTGGGTCTCGATCATGTATGCATGGCCTTGCACTGTTTGCAACAGGGAGCTCCAGTGTGAGTGTGGGCTCCGTATGGTTGCAAGCAAGCAAATATCAGAGCGCAGTCTTCCCTGAAGAGAAACAAGTCTCACATCCACTGTGCACCCTTCCCCTTCCCTGTCAAGGGCCCAGGGAAAAGGGGATTGGAGCTTGAGTAGAGAAAGGGTGTGGCTGGACAGCTATGGATTTAAGAGTGATTCTCACCCTGAAAATGAGGCACCTACACAGGGCTTCAGTCCCCTCTTTGCCCTTCCTCGTGCTGCGAGGGAGCAGTTACTTGGAGGATGCACAGCAGCATGCTCACTAATAGGGTTGGGTTCAGTTACTTTCCCTGCTCTGGTTAACAGGTGCAAGGCTCCATCCCTGTGCAGATCGAGCCCTGCAGAGCTCTTAGCTTGAGAAGTCTGGGCAGCATATAAAGAATGGACATTCTAGATGCCCAGTGTCAATACGCATGCAAATTTGCAACTGCACTGCGCTTGCAACCATATCTGCACTCCAAAAATGGGCATATGTGAGCACAAGTGATTAGCTAGGTAATGAAATGATGCTCTTTGTACGCAAGCAAAAGGACGGTGCATGCACTTTTTTTGCATGAGCAATAGAGGCTCTAACCTTTGAAAATTTGACTCAGATTGTACAGCAAGATGTTTGCAGGGTGTGCTGGTGGCAGATTGTCTGAGTGCTGGGCCTCTAAAACCATTGTGCATACCAAATATACAGCTCATGGGGCCAAGCGAGAGAGCAAATATAATAAGTAACAGAAATAAACCTTCTATAAAATACTATAGTCAACTGCTTATTTGTAGTGTAGCAAGCAAGTAAAGGAAATGGAGGTGTAATCGGGGAAAACACACCTTAGCATCAGCTACACCACAAGGTTTTCTTGACTAGAACTCTGCTAATATGCGCGAATAATGCTGGTAATCGTCCGATTTTATGTTCTGCATGCACGCGCCGTCCAGTGAGGGTAGCAAGTAGGTAGCAACAGGAATAGCAAAGTAACTATTAAAAATGATCGTTTAAGAAGTCTCTGCTAAAGGCTCATCTCTGAGGCTGGTGCTGCTGCGTGTCAGGTTTCTGCTCTGTCTTTGTTTGGACAAAGCAGAGACGGCGCTAAATTTGGGACATAATCAAAAGGGGGATGGAGCTTAATATTACCAGGAGTTAACTCCAATGATTCCTTAGTGGGAAAGCGAAATCCGTTCTTCCCAAATGCCAGTCCTTTAAATGCTTCCCATTTGATTATACCTTCATTTCATGTAGCAGGGCTAAAATAAACTTTTGGTGGTAGGAGAAAGGTCGGAAGGCAGGAAAGAAAATGAGAATTATGTCAGCATAGTGCTGAGACAGGCACAAATACACTCCAGCAAAGTTTTCATGGATTGCATTGCATTCTTTGGAACAAATCCAGAGTCCGTTTGAAGATAATAGGAACGTTGAGTACTAAGTAATACACTGACAGAAGACACGACTACATGCTGGCAGAAGACGTGTGCATGGCTTTTATAGTAGCTAGGACACTTGCAATAATTGCCTGGTAGTGTGGGGACAGAGAATTAAACTGTCAGGAGGAAGACAAGCTTTGACATCTCATGACTAAGGCTGGAGAAGACTATGGGCTGGTCTACACTGGGGGGGGGGGAATTGATCCAAGATACGCAACTTCAGCTAAGCGAATAACGTAGCTGAAGTCGGAGTATCTTGGATCGAATTACCTGGGGTCCAGACGGCGTGGGATCGACGGCCGCAGCTCCCCCGTCGACTCCGCTACCGCCGCGCGCTCTGGTGGAGTTCCGGAGTCGACGGTGAGCGCGTTCGGGGATCGATATATCGCATCTTAACGAGACGCGATATATCGATCCCGGATAAATCGATTGCTACCCGCCGATACGGCGGGTAGTGAAGACTTACCCTATGTATGTTATGTATCTGGTCTCCTTTGGTCAGACATAAACTTTCAGCTCCCCCACGCAGGTTAAGGAGCTGGGTGAGGAACAGTTGGGTTTTTGGGCACCTGGGAAGGCAATTTGAGATGCTGGGGTAAACACGGTAGCTTCTACATTAGGTTTCAGATTCAACACACCACAGAAATGACCAGGGCAGTTCAGCCCTCTTACAGTTATTCCTGCAAGTAAAAAGCTATTTTTTCTAACTGGCAGCCCTGTGAACTGAACCTGGGATCTGAGTCATGCTGAGCTCTTTCCTTTTTGCATACCACACTACGCCCTCAGGAACACCTATGAACAGGTGTAAATAAATGGCTGGCACTGTAAATATTATTTATTACCAACTGCATCCTGAATGTACTAAGCGCAGGCTCTCTGCAGACTCAGAAAGACTACACTATGTTGGCTTGCACTTGGTTCTTGTTTTCAGGGGCATTTTAACAACCATGAGCGCTAGAAAGATAACCTTGTCTAATGAACAACAGCTTAAATGCTGAGCACGGAGCAGATTCCATGAGAAATTCTGCAGTGGTGGAATCACAGAATATAGGGGACGTGGGTGTGACTCTGAGTACATACCGGGGGCAGGTCTGAGAAGTAAAAAGTCCTCGTTTTAACATCGTGACTTTCCAGAGCAGAACCACGATTTATGATATTATATAGTCTTCTTTCGGCACCGCATCAAACACTCTTTCGAGATAGCAGGGTAACCTCTGGGGATGAGGAGGGAAGGTAGAAGTCATGAATATTTTCCCAGGCTTGATTGTTACTTTATAATCATTCTCTTTTCCTCCCACTTATGTGTTTCATTTAGTTAGAGCTGCTGGACTGAGTATCTTTAAAGCTATTGCTCTGAAAGAAAAGAAAAGTCTAAATACAGTAAAAGCTTTGTTATCCAGCATGTTGGGGAGCTGGGGGGGTGTTGGTTAATCAAATATTCCGGTTAAAAGAGAGTTATACTTACCAATACCAGTTATACTTACCAATTTTCAAATAATTAGAATACGATAAAATGAATAAAGTATAAAATAGTATACAAGTACTCACCAATCCAGCAGTAGTACTTCACTACAGAGTGGTGGGTTTCTTGAGGCACTTAGGTGTAGACAGGTAAAGTTTTCTATACAGTAGGTTATCTTATGACACTACATATCACTATGGGTAGAGCATGACGTACACCCAGATCACTAAATATACATTTAACACTAAAACTGTTCTGAACATGATTTAATTTCTCTTTGGTGATTCAGAAGGCACTTCAGGATCTTGCAGTGCCTCAGGCATTATCAACATCAATTATCATTGTAGATGTCGAAGGCGTAGGAGATGGGGCTGAATCTGTAATGACCCTGTGACACACCCTGGAAGCTGCTTTTTTGAAGAAATCCCTGATATCCGCTTCCTTACTTGTCTTCTGCCTCTTTTTCATAAAAGTAGAGTGCAGAATGTGCCATTGCATAACCTCCTGGATAGTATATTCGTTCTGGTTACTAGACTGAAGGTTTGTATTGGGAGATATCAGAAATGCCGGTTAGTAGAGCTTTCCAGTTGATAAAGTGCTGGATAACACAGCTTTTACTATAAGGCTTCATAGAATATATTCACAAGATACATTTACCAGCGCACTGTGGGATAACTGAACTATGAACACACAAACCCTTCCCAGTCAAGTTTCTTTGCTCTGGCATACATCTTTTGGGCTTGTATTTAGCACAGTTTAGCCCTGGGATTTTATTGGAAACCATGGTGTTACACTGCAGCTTGTATTCCTGCTGCCACATTGTCTCCAGCTAAGGGTTCACTTAAGTCTACACCTTTATAGGTGAAATGAAGGAGCTGATGTGGCTAGGTGCTGCGTCTGGTGTGGGTAGCCATCACATGCTTAAATTTAAGTAGGTGCTTCAATGCATTGCTGGATCTGGGACAGAGTCCCCCCCGCCCCTTGCTGGTTCAAGCCCAAACTGAATAAGGGGAAATCAAGACTTTTAAATGTCCAAATATTGTCATGCCATCCCTGTTCATAGATGCATTGTTTGTTGAAATCCCATTTTATACTGACCTGACTTAGTGGTTGTTGTTTTTTTGGGGAGGAAGTGGAGGGTGGGGGGGACAACAAAAAATGATTATGCATCTCTGGGCATCCCATTGCTTGAGCCCTAGAGATGAGGAGGTTGAGTTCACAGCCGCTGTTCACAATCGTGTGGAATACTTTGATCTATTACTACTGAGTCAGGATGAAACACTCCCACTTGAACAGGAGATTATTTCTGTTAGAGGCTTCCACTAGGCACGGTGACACTCAGGCATAAAAAAGGTACAGAAGGCACCATACAAGTGTTGGGGACCTGGGTGTGACTCTGCGTACATACCGGGAGCAGATCTGAGGAGTAAAAAGGCCGTGTTTGCACACATCGTAGGGACCAAACGGCAGCACATGCCCCATATCAGTTCCGAAGAGTTGTTCTGCTTCATGAAATCCCCTTTATGATTTTTTTTTTTTACTACTATGAATATTTTTGTGCCTATTATTATGTAAACATAGGAGCAAGTCCTGCAGTCCGGACTCAGGCAAAACTGCCCTTAAAGCAAGCGGTAGTGTTGCCTATGTCAGGACTGCAGGATCTGATTATAATGCAGCAACGGCTACCAGTGTACAAATAAGGTAAATCTAGGCCTAAACTCCCATGTCAGAGTGCATTTTCCCATTCACCTTTCATTTGTAGTAGCCTGATTCCACCTAGCCCTCAGTTGCATTACCGAAGTACCCACCATCGCAGCCCCATATCAGTGCTCTCTATTTCGAAGGCATTCGCTGAAATTTGCCAGGCTCAAGCGCTCGGCTTTCCCCAACGTAGTGGCAAAACACTCTGCAATTCCTTTTGAGCGGCTGCTCAAAGCCGGGAGTGGGGAAGACAGAGGCGGACGAGATTTAAGTCTGTTTGGCATTTGTATGACTAAAAGCAAACAGCTTAACACGTTCAGAGGAAAATGTGTGTGACATCAGTGAATGGTGTGAACCCCAGGCCTTTGGGGAACATTTAAAAATAAAATTGTAAGCAACCGGGAGTCCCAGCTCCATGGGGAAATAGCTGCCTTCTGGCATTGCAGGCCCCAGCAGGTTGCAGATCCTGAGGCGGTGGGAAGACAATGATCTGTGGTATTCAGGAAAATGATCAGCTTGCCAGGGAAGCCCAAGGGGGTGGGGGTTGGGGAGGAGTGAGTGGCTGAATGCGGAGGAGCAGACTCCAGTTGTTCACAGCTCCTGATCCTCCTTCCTTTCAAATTCCCCTTTTTGGCTGCATAGAAAATGGAAAGCCCTCCAGTTCCAGGACCCATTAATTCTGCTGCATAACCACGATTGATATGGGGGGAGGGGAGGAAGGGAGGGGGCTATGTTCCAGTGTTACAAGAGTTAAAAACCAACAACAGAACTTTCGGAAAGGGCTCAGAAAGCGAGAGGATGAACATATTATGTGCAGACCTAGTTCCGTTAGTGCCACCCTTCGGGGACAGGTCTAGCTCTCATTCTAGACAAACAGAATTCCTTATTCTAGGCATTTGCTGTAACGCCGTTGGGATAAAGCGCTCTGTCTTGGCATCTTTAGGCAAGGATCTTTCACCTGCTGAAGGATTCAACAGCCAGGGGCCTTTTAGTGCTCTCTGCACCTGGGAAACCTGACCCATCCAAAAGGAACATCCACAGCCTTACATGAGGAGGTTAATATCATGCTAAAGAATCCAACAGCATGGAGGAAGGGGGTGCCATGGAATAATCCATGATCTGAAATTCCGTGACCACCACCAAGGACCCAGGGTTCCATGGACGGTTCATGATCAGCTCCCGTAGTTGCAAAGCACAAGAGGCCGCACGTGCATCTGTAGGGCAGCTGCCACGGAGGCTCATTTTGGGAAGACTGACCTCCAAATTAACAGTTAAAAACTGGCTTCTGCTTATGAACATTCCCCTCCTGGTGAAATTAGACTGGGATAGCAGTGCACGTTTGATGTAGCAAGCACTCAGAGAGGTTAAATAACCTATTAGCTGTCCAGCCTAAGGGATGTTTCCTTTAGCTCATGTTAGCAAGGCCTATGTTGCTGAACCTGAAGGACTAGAGCTCTACTCCTGCACAGGCAAGGCTAGGGGTAATTTGTCTAGTCATTCTGGCTGTTGCCTGCAATGGCTGGATTTATTACAGAACACGTCAACTCTATCAGCGGACAACATGGGAAGAAATATAAGTTACTCCAATCCCTGCTTGATAGGCAAATGTTGGAATATGTTGTCTAAAGAAGCTCAACTAATTTAACAGAAGTTTCTTGTGTGTACGCACGCATGTGTGCATAGGTTTTGTGGAGTAGCTGTTGTGCATGCTACTTTTAAGGGTGGATGAACCTCAAGAGGTTCATCATACAGGTTAGGGTTGGATAAATATCCTAAATTTGGATGCTCATCCAAGGTCTATCCTAACTACCCGAACCCACTGAGTTTGCAAGATTGGGTTGCAAGTCTTCCCAAACAGGTTCTCTCATGAGATTTCTGTTTCTTGGTCCAACTTCTGCTTTTGATACATGCAAATTTCCGCTCTTGTCTCATTTTGATCCTTCCAGGTGAAGTTAAAAAAATTATCTAAAATTATTAGAACCATAATAAAAGGTTTGGTTTGATTGTGGGTCCACTTTTTAAATTGGAACTGATGCATCCATTGTTGTCATTAAAAACGGCACCACCACAGTAGTGCCTAGAGATCCCACCCAATCTCAGGCACTGGGAGTACACCTAGTAAAGGAGACAGTTCTTGCCCCAAATAGCTTGCCATGTAGCAGTCTAGACACAAAGGGTGGGAGAAAGGAAGGATTATTATCCCTATTTTACAGATGGGAAACGGACAGATTAAATGATTAGCCCCAGGTCACACTGGAAGGTTGTAACAGAGCCAAGAAATGAATCCAGATCTCTCAAGCCCCTGTCTTGTACCTTAATCATGCTTCCTCGGCACACAAGCCTTTTCCCCTCCTTAGTTTAAGGAGAATATCTAATGGGTGGTATGACAAGTAAAGACATTAAATAGCAAATGTTCCACTTGACCAAAAGGGCAAACTGTCTGTGATTAAAACACTTGGTTATTTCAAGATCGGGGAATAGCACATAACCATTATATATAAATAGCCACATTTCCGAGTTTAGGAGCATCACGTCATGGATCCTTCGGGTACCAGGAGAGTTTAGCTTCTCTAAGAGGTTCTCACACCCTACAAACAATTGAACAGCCCATAGGAGCCCTGGCAGCTGGAGAAAATAAGTGTGGAGACATACATTTTCCTCTTTCCCTGCTGTAAAGTGTACGCATGCAATGGCCTGCGAGAATCTGATGAAAACCCAAGATGTTGTTGCACTTGAAGAGTATTTATGCTGGTTTTCCTCATTTTATTAAAAAACAAATGAAGCCAACTAACAGCCAGAGTATACTGATTTGGACCCATACGCTGAACATGCTTTTTCCTCTCCCTTTTTGTCCTGGATATATCCTAGTGTTGGAACGGATGAACATGGCAGTAGCCCGAACTCAGCAAGATTCTCTGCCTAGCTTTACCTTAATCCTGACCTGAATGTCTTTCCCATTCGACTCCTGGGAACCATCTGAGCAGAGACCGAAAACCACGCTGACTTATTCAGCATTGTGTCGATTGTGAGATGTGAATACATGTTCACTGAGGATCAGGAAGATATCAAGTTCTATTCACTTACCACGTTTGAGGATTCAATTCATGAGAGGTTACTGTACCAACTTACTATTCCAGGTCTTTAGCAGGTTTCTAAGTGATCCTCCAATGACTCCAATGGTGCATGACCAGGCACTAAATGATGAAGTCCAGTTCGCAAATGAATAATCTTGTCATTAGAGAAGGGTGAATCTCAAAACGTTTGGAGGATCATTTCCAGCTAGGATAAGTCCCCTGAAGTTCAGATACTTTTCAGTCCTGACAGAGGCCTCTGACCACAACTGCAATGGAAAGTTAAGCTTTCCAACAGTTCTTCCAGCTTCCAGTTAGGCCGGAGATTCCTTGAAAACAGCCTCTCTCCATTTGTGACTCATCGCACGCCCTGCCATGTTGTCTTCTAATGATTAAATGCCTTTTTCAATTCAATACGCACGTCTTATCCAATGGATTCTTTCAATCAAACTTAATCTTCCACCGTGAAAAACAGATCATAGCAAAAGGGTCAAAGGGAAGAGAGAAAAACTATCTTTTTCACCTTATTTGGATATAAATAAGCCTTTACCTGTCTTCATTGTAAGGACAGAATTAAGTTGTATGGAGATTCTAGATTCTCCTTCCCCTCTGAATTCCACACACCCTTAAACTCTCTTTCCTCCATACTCAGATTTAGCCTGGCAGATGTTCCTAGGGTTGCTCTTTCCTGGAAGCCCAGACATTTTAATATTCCATTTAAAACAAGGATGATTAGGGATGGCTCAGTGGACTTTCCCAATGTGGAACCAAGTTCAGATCCTGAGCCTGGTCATGGGCCCCCTAAGTTAACAGTAGCACCATGAATAGGGAAACATTTGGCTTCTCGGGGAGAGCGATGATTGAGAGGCACCCATTTTGAGGGAGGAAGTGACTTGATTTAGGATTGGGCCAAAAGAAACCTGATGAGGTTCAACAAGGACAAGTGCAGAGTCCTGCACTTAGGACAGAAGAATCCCATGCACTGCTACAGCCTAGGGACCGAGTGGCTAGGCAGCAGTTCTGCAGAAAAGGACCTGGGGATTACAGTGGACGAGAAGCTGGATATGAGTCGACAGTGTGCCCTTGTTGCCAAGAAGGCTAACGGCATTTTGAGCTGTATAAGTAGGGGCATTGCCAGCAGATTGAGGGACGTGATCATTCCCCTGTGTTCGACATTGGTGAGGCCTCATCTGGAGTACTGTGTCCAGTTTTGGGCCCCACACTACAAGAAGGATGTGGAAAAATTGGAAAGAGTCCAGCGGAGGGCAACAAAAATGATTAGGGGGCTGGAGCACATGACTTATGAGGAGAGGCTGAGGGAACTGGGATTGTTTAGTCTGCAGAAGAGAAGAATGAGGGGGGATTTGATAGCTGCTTTCAACTACCTGAAAGGGGGTTCCAAAGAGGATGGATCTAGACTGTTCTAGGGTGACCAGATGTCCCAATTTTATAGGGACAGTCCTGATTTTTGGGTCTTTTTCTTATATAGGTTCCTATTACTCCCCACCTTCTGTCCCGATTTTTCACATTTGCTGTCTGGTCACCCTAGACTGTTCAGTGGTACCAGATGACAGAACAAGGAGTAATGGTCTCAAGTTGTAGTGGGGGAGGTTTAGGTTGGATATTAGGAAAAACTTTTTCACTAGGAGAGTGGTGGAGCACTGGAATGGATTACCTAGGGAGGTGGTGGAATCTCCTTCCTTAGAGGTTTTTAAGGTCAGGCTTGACAAAGCCCTGGCTGGGATGATTTAGTTGGGGATTGGTCCTGCTTTGAGCAGGGGGTTGGACTAGATGACCTCCTGAGGTCCCTTCCAACCCTGATATTCTATGATTCTATGACTCAGCCAGGGGCATTTGAGGCCTGTCTCTGGAAAGAGACAAAGCGTATCCAGAGGAGCAGAGGTGTGTGTAAAGTAAATGGTGAGATTCCAGACAATTGTCTTCTCCTATAGAAGCAGACTGAGAACATTAATGGGTAAGACTGGGAATCAAGGGCCATTTCCTGATGCTGCAAGTAAAGAGGGTTGTCCATAGGAATTATGCAGGATTTAGAGGTAGCGAGAATCCTCAGCTCCAGGAGGCCACGACAGGAGGGTGAAAAAGTTGATTTGGGCTGATTTTCTCCCCAAATTTGCTTTGTTTATACTGTGCACAGATCCACGGGCTAGCTTCCACCCGCCAGCCACATTCCAGCTTCTGTGCTGAGCCAGGGAGCCCCCTGCAGAGATTTTCTCGATGGGGCAGAGAAGATGCAAATTTCCTGGCACAGCAGATCCAAAGGTTTGGCCCAGAGACACCAGTCAAAATCAAGGCCCCCCCTTGCGTTCGGTCTGCACAAGTACATACAAAACCATGTACCTGTTTAAGTGGGTCCAGAATTTGGGCCAAAATAGGGGTTACTATGCTACTCAGTATAACAAGAACATGTATTTCTAAACTTCTAGTTGGGAAGTCCACAAATCTGAGTGGCTGACAGATTGAAGACTCATTTTGGGAACCTTCCTGCAAAGAAGAATTGATTTTGTGGCACACACTCCCCCCCACCCAAATAATTATATATATTTATAACATCATATAAATACACATTACACAAAAAATACCCATACCAATTATAAATTATACTATGCACACAAATTATATAACATTAAGCGACGTATATGCATCCTATACTGTACACACATCTTTTTAAGAGGCGTTTTGAGTTTTTAAGCTAACAGAATCAGATATTCACAGGCTGCAATATATAATAGCATTTTCCAAATATTTCCATATATACACTAAGTGAAATTCTATCTGCGGCACAATGTAGCTTGATGGTTAATTCTGAACCATGTTGAAGTTGCAACCCTTTTTGCTTTAATCTCAATTGCGCTTTTCAATGTATTTATATTAGAATTTGGAAACAAATGCCGTTTCCCCCAACCCCCCTTTTTTATTGTACTGGATTGAATGCACCTATGTTATTATGGGCCTCTTTTTGAAATTTACAAAGGAAATGCACACTGACTATATCGTATGCACCAAATCAATGCAAAATCCTGTGTTTTCTATTCATTAAGCCCCTAAAGCACTATGTGCAAATTCCCTCACTTTAATTACACACCTCGGGGATGTGCAGGCCAAAAAAGGAGGCAGTCAGACAAAAAGCCAGGTCTCTGCCAAAAGGAAAAAAAAAATAAAACTGGTAAACATTTATTTTCAGCAGGGAAATCTGCTATTAATTCATATAGTGATTTTCCCCAGCTGAAATAATGAGGCAAGCCAAGTGAACCAAATGTTCACAGTGAGCAAACATGAACAGCAGGAAATCAGCCCATCTCCTATTTACATGTTTATTCCGTCAGCATTTGAAGAACATTTGCACGATCCTCTTGTAGTCAAGAGTCAAAGTTTACTCACACTCCTGCCTGCGTGCTAACATGTGCTGTTCGTGCTAGCCTCCGAGACACCCAGATCTGACACTCATGTTAGGACTGTACTCACCAGTTGCGCTTTTTACATCTGTGGTAAAAATGCTGAACCACCTTCGTTTATTTCAGGTAACAGCAAAGTCAGAGCCTCTCCATTATGAACAGCATGAACACTTTACCCTGCGTTTGGGCCTGACCCTGCATTCCTTCTGTGCCCCAAATTGCCATTGACTTCAATGGGAGTCTGACATGCAGGACTTTTGCCCTAATCTATATAACTACGTTTTGTTTTCTAATGTATGCTACATCCAGATCATGTGTCTGAGCCATCCTTACTCATGCAACTTATTCCACAAAGTCACTGGGGTTGCTCCCGTGCATAAGGGGTTCCAAGATTAGGTCCCTGGGCCTTAACAGACCATGAAAATGTAATAACTAGTAACAGTATTTGTCAGAAACCAGTTTTTCAGACATAAATTCAACATTACTTAAGATTGTAAACTCTTTGGGGCAGGGACTGTCTTCTCATTGTGTGCGCATAATACACCTAAAACAATGGAGTTTGCTTCCTTGTTTAGGGCCTCTTGGTGCGCCCAGAACTCGAACAGTAAATAATAATGACAGCCCCTGTACTGAATTTAAACACTAGGGAAGCGCATCCGATCAGAAAGCAAGTCAGCCGTTACATCATTTTAAATTGCAAAGATTCTTCCTGCAACTCTCAGTTTTTATATTGTCCTTTACACTCGGGAGTTCCTGGGGGAGGACATGCCAATTTTAACTAGTGCACACCTGATGGTATTTTTTCCAGAGTGTTATGTAAAGAATGGGGTTCCCTTCATGAGTTTTTAATTCCCGCGAATGATCATTCTGATTATAATCTGAAAACTCCTTTAGAGCAAAAACCAAACAACCCCGCCTCCCCCACACTTTTGACCAATGAAGAAAACTTTTAAGGGTCCAATCCTTTGTGGTGGAGCACCTTCAATTCCCACTGAAGTCTCAGCTGTCAGAAAGCCCCTGCAGGATTTTTCCATAAAGAGCTGAATAATGTGGAATATATTTTTAAGAGCCACATTCCCGAAGTTCAAGGGTAAAGTAGCAGTAGTTTAACTAACAGAGTCAATATCTTTCGCCATAGCAAAAAGAGGGTAAATACTGCCCACCATGATTATAAACGGGTCTATTTATTGATCAGCGCCTGTGAAGATCCTCCTTATCAGCACAACACTGCAAATTAAATAAATTAAATAAATTCAAAGAAAGTTGTTAGATGTAATGGACATTATTGGGAGGAAACCCCCAAATCTGGACAAAAGTGTCAATCAGTAATTTCACATATCGGAATTGAAACTTACTTGTTCTATAGTTGGAGATCACGGCAGATTTCTGATATCAATAGGAGGTTTTATGCTTTAGCACAAGTTCGTACGGGGTAACGTCATTGTTCAAGTGCTCTTTCCAAAGCAAAATCAGCATCTCCCAAAGCTTTCTCTAAATAATTTTTAGCAGATATATTTTATTCATTGCTAACCAAAATGATGCACGAGGAATCGTTGTTCCTGTTTTATAAGAAGAAGCAATACCCTATTAATTTTGACAGACAACTTGGCATTAGCCACTTGAAAATCCACCATGGGATAAAGTTATGGATTACTAGTCTTTCTACGTTTTTGTCACGAGATGAGCATTTTGCCAGATTTTTTAATAATATGCCCAGAGCTTTGTCAGTCCGTTTGTTTCGCTCCGCATGGTTATGCCAGTATTTTCCGACCACCCTACTGTGTGTTACGCTGCCCATCACTGCTTTCCTAGCTCCTCCCCTGCAATTAGACAAAGTCAACATAGCAATCATTCTGGGCAGCCCTGAGGTACCTGCAGCTATCAACAGTCCAGATTCACAGTCCCGATGAACAAGCTTTGCTTATTCAATGAATCACTACCTCAATTAGGGCTTTTTATTATATCTAGGCAATTGATCACAAACACAACAGATGGGACTGATAACACTAAACACATCTAAGTCGTCACCTAAGAAGAAGAAGAAAAAAAATCCAGAAAGGAATAGGAGCAAACACGTAAGGCAGCTTGCAATCAGGAACCAGTTACCATGCCTACTGAAGCCCATGCTAAAGAATGCGCTGGCTGACACACAGAACTCAATGAAAAGATGAAAAAAAATGCTCAGGGATGGTGGGGAATCTGAGACAGAGCTGCTGGTATGGAAGGATCTCACTGCATGCAATTTGCAAACATGCCAATTCAATGGCATGTGATAGACGCTAGATGGAATTTAAAGGTCTTAGGGTCTTAAAGAGCTGGAATGGCACAAGAAAATTCCGGATAGCAAACATGGCCGTCCCTCTCACAAAGCGGTGTTACAAATTTAAATCTATATTAGAGATGCAAGGAGGTGGTTTACAGACATTCATACTCTAACAAGCAACCTCCTCCGTGCTCCCTAGATTTACCTGAATTGTACAGTATCTTTGCAGGGCAGTGAGGAAATGGTCTGTATTAGCGCTGCTGAGTTTCCAGAGAGATTCCCATGGCTTCCAGCATGGGGGTCTAAAGAGCAATTAAAGTGCTACAAAACTCATAAGGGAACTTCAGAAGGATCTAAATTTGAATGGGATTTCCCAGATTTTTTTTTGGTGGGTGGGGGGGAATATCAGGGAGGTGGGGTCGAAGGAGCAGAGAAAGGTATAGATAGAGTAACAGAGGGAGAGGATATGTGTGGTTGGAGCAATGAAAAAACAAAACCCTGCACTAATTCGACCAGAGTTATTTTCTATATGCACTGCATGTCCCCAGATTTCTTTCATGTCTTATAACACAACGCCATCCCACAAGTTACTTTTAAGGATCTATTTTTTCGATCAGTGTCAGGAGGACACTCGACTGTTGTCCCGGAAAGAGTTTTTGTGGCAGATGGGCAGTCTACGTATTTCTCAATGTCTGGGATTGTTTCAGACAAGATTACATTGATCATGAGTATGACCCAGCATCGGCCCCAAGCTTCAGAGTTAGAACTTGGAGCTGAACTTCTTCAAGGTCTGCCGTGATAAGAGCCAGGGGGTTCTGTTCAGCATGTTTCTGAGATGGGGTCAGACATAAAGTTTGGATCGGAATCTCAATCCATACCCCAAAGTTCAGGTGTGTTTGGATGTGACATTTTTGGTTCAGCCCTGTAGCAGGGCAACGACTCACCAGCGCAGCGCCTCCTGCTGGTTGTCCAGGGAATTAGCTTTTCCAGCTCCGGAGCACCTTCTACTGGCCGATGTCCCGCTTGCCACTGACTCCCATGTCCCTCCTCGACCCGGTGCCCCTTTATGTTGGGTGCTGCCCCCAGCAGTACCCTCACAGATCTGGGTCTCCCCTCCCCAGGGAACCCCCCACCCCCCCAAACCCCTCTCACCTCAGTGGCTACTGCCAGTCACCATCTAGCCCCCACTCACTGGGGCAGACTGCAGTCTGTAAAGGCCACTCATCGTTGGCAAGAGGGGTTTGGACCTGTTGCCTTGGCCTACCCTGGGGCTGCCCCTCTGCAACCCCAGTACCCTTCCTGGCTTTTCATCAAAGGCCTGCAGCCTGGGGGTTTTCCAGGCTGGCACTCCCCCAGCTCCTCTAGCCTTCCCCCAGCCCTGCTCCACTGTTGGTACTTTGCTCTGCTCTCAAGCAGCCAGGCCCATCTCTCTCTACTGCTAGAGAGAGACTCTGCCAGCTCCTGGCTCACTGGCCTTTTATAGGGCCAGCTGTGGCCTGATTGGGGCGTGGCCCAGCGGCTTCCCCAATCAGCGAGCCTTTAGCTCGCAGCCCCAGCCCTCACCCAGGGCTGGCTTTAACCCTTTCCGAGCTGGAGCGGGTGACCACCCCTTCTCTACTAAAACTTAAGGCCAGATCCTCAGATTGCGTTGATGGATATAGCGGCTTGACGTCAATGGAATTGCACCGATCTATACACAGTGAGGATCTGGCTGGTATGACCAAATGCATTTCACTACAGAGGCAGGAGAGGTAAAATCCACTTCCAAACCAGGGGCCTGGGGGCAGGGAACAAAATACTGTGGGATACTGAAACTCCACAGCAACTCATGCACGACAATGAAATCAACTACTCAATGTGCAGCCGCAGCCAAACAATAAATAAATCAAGTGGCACCTGGAATAGTGTGCTCAGGTGCGGTGTCCTTATCTCAAAAAGGCACAGCAGAAAGAGACAGGCAATGAAAATGACTGGAGGGATGTGGAGAGGAGGAGGAGGGACTGTTCACTTTAGAGGGAAGTTAAGCGAGACCATGAGGCGATAAATAAAACATCAGATTTACCTTTCATAGTAAAAGAAAAATGGGAACAAAAAGGGGGTACGGAACCAAAGTAAAAAAATTAAAACTGATCCAAGGAAACATGGTTTAACAAGGTACAATTAACCTATGGAACTCACTGCCACAAGGCACCACTGAGTTCAAAAGCATAGCAGGATTAAAAAAAAAAAGGATATGGCCTTTATAAGGGTAGTGAGATCATCCACATTTACATTAGATGGGATAAAAAATGTGAGTAATATAAACTCTCACGCCGAAGGGCATAAGTCACCCATTAACAGACCAGGTTAGGAAACAACTCCCCTATGGCAGGTTATTTCCTAATTGACAATTACAGGGTTTCTAGTGCTTCCCTCTCAAGCGTCTGTGAGCAGCAGCTGGAGTAGCAGGCCACTGTTCCTAGCTGCAATGACTGTTCTGATGGTTTTGTTAATTTCACCTTGAGGTAGCACATTTATTCCAATATAAATTCTGCAGGTGGGGATTCGATTGTGTCAAAATGATAGACTTTCTTGAGGAGCTATTTTGTTTTTTTCCGGGTAATCTCACAAATTTTTGGCCTCAGCTAGTCCTTCTGACCCTTCTCCCTTCCCGGTCTGCACCCCTGTGGGCAGAAAGAACCATGCACTGTAGAGTCTACACCCATGAATTCTTTAGGGTATGGCCTAATCTGTATGTGGTAAGGGGAGCACATTTGTATTCTTTAATGTAAAACTGGGCATTAAAATGACTCCTGACTGTGGGCCAGGCTCGCAAACATATTTCATCATAACCCACGTGTAATTAACGTTGCAAGTTAAGGACCTGATTCAAAGCCAATGGAAAGACTCCTATTGATTCCAATGAGCTTTGGACCAGACCCTAGGCCAGAAGACAATGTGTAAACTGATTCACGTTACACGGACAGCCTCTGGATGATGAGAGTGGCCTCCGCTGCTCCGTGCAGTGGAGTTTTAGACAAAGATTGCATACAACAGCCAATCTGCTACCAAAGTGTAGCGACTACAGGGCTCTGCCTGCAGTTGACCTAGCATGGTTGTACTGTGTGTGGGGAAGAGGCAGGATTCTGGTACCCGATGCAGTGGGTCGACACTCACTGAGCCCTGCAGAACCCAGCTGTCTGGGGGCTTCCAGGAACTGAGCGTGAGGCGATGTTTGGAGAAGGGATGGGACCAGTAGATCTGTGGCTGTGCATATGTACCATGGAACAGAAGTGTAGCCAGACAACTGCAGCTAAGGCTGGGGTGTAGCTCTTCTGCAGCCGGGGAGGTTGATGAAGAAAGGAGTCCATAGACCTCTATGGAGGTCCCATGCTGGGGACAGGATTTGGCTTAAAATAATGAATGTCTCTTATCACCCATGAGTGTCCCCCTTGTTTTATTATTATCACTAACAATGGAGCCAGTGTACAGCCAGTTTGCGATATACGGCTTAGAAATGTCTTGTCTATAAGACCTGATAGTCTTGCCTTGGACTTTAGGAGGCCAGACATGTCGTCAGTGAAGAAATTGCCAAGGTAGAATGTCTCACCCCAAAGATCTGCATCACTGCTGTGTGCCCAGTCCATGCTGATAGGGATTCTGGCTGGATAGCAGGGATGGCCGAAAGGCACCATAATGCTGGAAGGGAGAAAACATATCAGACACTGCAGCCAGTTGCTAGAGACGATCCCTAAAAATTCTCTATGGTTTTCCAGCACTCCCAATTGGGGCCGGATTTTCCAGTACAGCTCATCTCCTTGTTAGGCATCAAATTAAGGGGTAGGAAAAATCTAGCCTTTATGTAAGTTTCTAAATGGGAGCTGAGCTCCAAGACTCATTACTATGCTGCGGGGCACAGCAATGTGTATACATGGGGTAGGGGGGAGCATGAGCGCCACAATGGCCTCATTCTAGGGCCATTTCTATGCTGGCTTCAGCATGCTTCGGAGCAGCCTGAGGGCTGCTCTGAGATACACCGAAGATCCATCTGCCACCCAGGGGTTGAGGAATGTGCATCCTACAACACTGCCTATGCCAAGGGCTTCTGGGGAGAGGGTGATGTAGGAGCCAGCCACACCACCTCTATAGCAGCTGGGTAGATCTGGCAACTTCCCGGTCCCTTTGAGCTGCTACATCAGAGGGGAAAATCTGGCTATCGGCATCTCATCATTTGACTCAAGGACTGGCACCAAGCCTCTGCTGCTCTGGACTGATTTCAACCCTCCATTTTACAGTTTCTGCTGTCTGAATGTTCTGTCTGACTTTCATTCAGCCCGCCCTAGGCTTGAAAGCGTGGGGAGCTTTTTAAAAAAATCCTGATTTTATTTATATAAATAACTGAAGACACTGAGCGATCGAGTCTGCTCACGGGATGGGCTGTCTTTCGGCTCATTCCTAACAGATTTATTGTACTGGGACATGTACATTTAGTGCCCATGGAAGGCACCAAATTGACAGCAAAGATGACTGAGGACCCTCGCTGTAGCCACCGAATAGATCTAATAGAAGTGCCAGCTTCCAGGAAATGTGGCTCAGTCTCCGAGGCATGGCCGCAAAACGGGAAAGGGGAATTTTAGTCTCCCTGACCTGATTTAGCCTTAGTCTTTCTGCTGAGCCACCTCACAAAGGCAACACATCTCAAGAGAAAGGATGGCTTTGTGGCTAAGGTAGTGTCCTAGGACCAATAGTTACGGTACCTCTATGGCCACCATCACTGTCGTATCAGAGCATCTCATGATCCAGAATGTATTTACCCTCACAATTCCCCTGGGACAGGGGTGGCCAACCTTAGGGTTACCATACATCCTCTTTTTCCCGGACATGTCCGGCTTTTCGGCACTCAAACCCCCGTCCGGGGGGAATTGCCAAAAAGCCAAACATGTCCGGGAAAATGGCGGCTCTGCTCCTCCCCTGACTCTTCGGCTCTGTTTAAGAGCCGGGCTGCCCGAGCGCTATGGGCTTCAGGCAGCCCCCTTGCCTCCGGACCCCAGCCGCCGGCCTGGCACTTCCCCTCCTGGGCTCCGGCGGCGCAGGGTCCGGAGGCAAGGGGGCTGCCCGAAGCCAGTAGCGCTGGGGCAGCTCGGCTTTTAAACAGAGCCGAAGAGTCAGGGGAGGAGCAGAGCCTCCGGCCGTGGCTGCTCTGCTCCTCCCCGACTCTTCCACTCTATTTAAGAGCCGGGCATGGGGGCTGCCCGAAGCCGGTAGCGCTTGGACAGCCCGGCTCTTAAACAGAGCCGGGCTGCCCGAGCGCTACCAGCTTCGGGCAGCCCCCATGCCTCCGGACCCTGCGCCGCCGGAGCCCGGGAGGGGAAGTGCCCGGCTGGGGGCGCAGGGTCCAGAGGCAAGGGGGCTGCCCAAAGCCCAAGCGCTACCGGCTTCACGGTTTGCCGGGCAGCCTCCAGACCCTGCGCCCCCGGCTGGGCGCTTCCCCTCCCGGGCTCCAGCTGTGCTGGGGAAGCGCCGTCCGGGGGCGCAGGGTCTGGGGGCTGCCTGGCAAACCGTGAAGCCGGTAGCCTGGGGCAGCCCTTTCCGCGTGGCTGGGAGTGGGAGGGAGGAGGGGGCGGAGTTAGGGTGGAGGAAGGGGCGGAGTTGGGGGCGGGGCTGGGGGTGGGGAAATGGGCGGGGCCAGGGCCCGTGGAGGGTCCTCTTTTTTAATTTAATAGATATGGTAACCCTAGCCAACCTGAGCCTGAGAAGGAGCCAGAATTTACCAATGTACATTGCCAAAGAGCCACAGTAATACGTCTGCAGTCCCCCTTCAGCTCTCCCCTCCCTCCCGGCTCCTAGTGCCTTCCATCCACTGGCAGCCTTGCCGATTAACGCCTCCCCCTCCCTCCTCACACCTCCCGATCAGCTATTTTGTGGCGTGCGGGAGGCTCTAGGGGGGGAGGGGGAGGAGCAAGGGCACAGCAGGCTCAGGGGAGGGAGCGGGAAGGGGTGGAGTGGGGGCAGGGCCTGTGGCAGAGCCAGGGGTTGAGCAGTGAGCACCCCCCGGCACATTGGAAAGTTGGCGCCTGTAGCTCCAGCCCTGGAGTCGGTGCCTGTACAAGGAGCCGCATAGTAACTTCTGAAGAGCCGCATGTGGCTCTGGAGACAGCCCCTGTCCTGGGAGCTAGAGAGCTTCTCTTATCCCCATTTTATAGATGGGGAACTTTGTCACGGAGACATTAAGTAATTTGGCCAAAGACACAGGAAGTCTGTGCTGGGGCAGAAACTTGAAGCTAGGCCTCCCAAATCCTAGGCTCCTGCCCCAAATCCTGGATGATCCTTCCTCTGGCTTTAATTCCCTGATCTCTCATAGATTTCCTGTGCAACTGAGGCCCTGATTCAAAGTTAATAGAAAAACTGCCATTGACTCCAATTGGCTTTGAATCAGGCCCATATCACTTTGCCCCTCAATTCCCCATCTGTAAAATGGGGTTACTACTACTTCCTTCCTCTTACCCTTTCTCTGTCTTGTCTATTCTTCACAGCAGGGACTGTTTCTTACTATCCATTTGCACAGCTCCTAGCAAAGCGGGGTTGGACTTGCTCTTGGCCAGGTCACCTCGGTGCTACTGTAACACAGCTTAGAAACAATAAGAAATGCAGTTCTTGCACTGTACTGTTTTACTTTGACATTTAACCAGGATGTACGTAGGTAGAACACTAGTTCGCAATCTCTTGCAATAGGCTCCCACGGCGTTGGGATCAGAGAGGAGAGCCTTTTGCAGAAAAGGCACCCTGAGCTGGAAGCTCAGAAATGAGCATTTTAATTAAAGCTTTTAGTCTCGCATGCATTTCACGGTTTAGCCGTCGTGACAAGTGTTTCTCTTCATGTGTGCTTTCAGACTGCTGTGCCAAGCAAAATGGAGACAGCCATCTTTTAAACGGATATTGTGGTGATGACAATAGCCAAGAAATTAAAGGGTGAGGTGAATATGTCCTTGCAAATTCATGCCATTGTGCCTAGATAGTGCAGTACTTCCTGCCTGGGAAGATGGTGCAACGTCATGAGTTGGCTACGGGCATCTAGGCAGATTGTAGCTTGGGGGGAGGGATAGCTCAGTGGTTTGAGCATTGGCCTGCTAAACCCAAGGTTGTGAGTTCAATCATTGATGGAGACACTTGGGGATCTGGGGCAAAATCAGTACTTGGTCCTCCTAGTGAAGGCAGGGGGCTGGACTCAATGACCTTTCAGGGTCCCTTCCAGTTCTAGGAGATGGGATATCTTCAATTATTATGTAGCTGCCTTCATTTATAATTTCCTGACTTCCATTGCATCCTGTCATAAACCTGTTACTTACTGTAACTATCCACCCTTCCCCACCTTTCCCTGTATTGAAATGTGTTTATAAGGAATATGGCAGAGATTTGAGAAACGAAGGCCCTGATCCTGCTCTGAGTAGAGGTACAGTGACTTCCTGTGACTCTAGAGCTAAGAACCAGCATCAAAGCTGATAGATCAGGGGTCAGCAACCTTTCAGAAGTGGTGTGCTGAGGCTTCATTTATTCACTCTGATTTAAGGTTTCGTGTGCCAGTCATACATTTTAATGTTTTTAGAACATCTTTCTCTATAAGTCTATATTATATAACTAAACTATTATTGTATGTAAAGTAAAGAGGTGAGCGGGGCCGGTGGCCAGAACCCCAGACTGGCAGCGGGTTGAATGGGGCCAGTGGCCAGGACCCCGGCTGGCAGGGGGCAGGGGGCCAGTGGCCGGAACCCCAGACCGTCAGCGGGCTGAGTGGGGCTGGCGGACAGAACCCCAGACCGGCAGTGGGCTGAGCTGCTTAGCCCGCTGCTGGTCTGGGGTTCTGTCCGCTGGCTCCTGCCAGCCGGCGTCCCAGCTGCCGGCCCTCTCAGCCCACTGACGGCCGAGGGTTCTGTTCATCCAGGCAGGCAGCGGGCTGAGCGGGGCCGGAGGCCGGGACTTCAGCTGGCAGCAGAGTGCTACTAAAAACCGGCTTGTGTGTTGCCTTTGGCATGCATGCCGCCAGTTGCTGACTCCTGTGATAGATGCTAATATACCACAGCAGTCTGGCTGCTACTAACACTGTGACTGGATTAGGAAAGAGTCGCTCTATAGCAGTTGTCCATGATGCCACTATGTTCTACATATGCGTGCTGTCCCCTCTGCCAGAGCATTGCTGCCCATTGCTATCTGATGTCCTTTCTGTGCATGTACAGTGCTCCTTCAGGATAACAGCACTTCACTCAGTCACTGCTGTCCTGTCATTTCCTCAGCCCCCGTTTTCATGTCTGTTTCTACCGCTACTGGCCTTACGTCCTCTCCCCAGGCCCTCCTTCACTCCCGGCTAGCTTTCTGTCCATTCTCCACAGAGTTCTGCAGTTCTGTGATGCTGGTATAGCAGCCCTCCCTTGCTCCTGCTAGGATAGCTTCAGGAGCACCATAATAAAGGGTGTAGATTGGGCTTCTAACCAACAAAACACCCCCGATTTAAAAAATAAATAAATGAAATCAGTGTTTGTCCAAACACACACCAGAAATGGATGCTCAGTTTTGGTTGACTTCACCCCTCTTCCAGTGCTGTTTTTACAGGCGATGCCAGTCCTCCCTGACTTCTAAGGGCATGTCTACACTGCATCGGGGAGCAAACCTCCCAGCCCACGTCCACAGACTTGTGTTTGCTAGCGCGCTAAAACTATCTGCATAGTTGTTGCTTTGACTTCGTGGCTCTGGCAGGAGCTCCACCCAACTCTCCAGACTTCAGAGCGCAAGCCACAACACGCACACAGCTATTATTAGTGCGCTATCACGAGACACACAAGTCTGTGGACCTGGGCTGGGAGGCTCACACCCAGATGCAGTGTAGACAAACCCATAGGGCAATGCAGACTACCGTGGTGCGTTTTCTAAAGTGCGCTAATGTGTTGCCCATTAATTGGTCCATGTAGACCCTGCTGGTGTGCACTGGGGGATCCTTAGTGCGCTTTAACATAGTGGTTTTTGAAACAGTACTTCATTACAGTGCATGAGGGAACAAAGAGACAGCCCCAAGAAACCCAACATTTTGGACATCTACACAGAACTAAGAAAAAATAAATGCTAAAAATGGACTCCAAAACCAAAATGAATGAAGCCCCAAAAGCAGAAGCCCTAGATGAAGGCTATATGTACACTCCAGTGCCCTAGATATTAATCAGTGATGCCATTCGGTACAGTAGTTTTCACAGAAAATGGAAGCTCACTCTCCTCTGAACGTCTGGAATGCCTGCAGCCCTAAGGGTGTGAGTTCCAAGCGTCTGTCTGACTGAAGTCATTGACTTCAATGGGAGCAGGATCAGACCCAAAGCAAACTAATGTTCAAAGGCGTGGCTTCTATTTAAAAGACATGAGTGTGTTGGGGACGTGGCAGGGGTGTGTGTGTGGGATTTGCGAAAATGCTCTTTTGTCACTAAATAATATTGAAACTAACCGTCACTCAGACCAGCAGATGTAAAATGGAAGCAAATGTATTATACATCACTGTCTTGGACATTAGTTCAGAAACTGCCGACTATCAGTCTCAACATCAAAGCAGCCCCCTCTACCAAGAGCTTGGCAGAAAGGATAAAGCACTGGCTATTTACCTTGCGACCTGGTTCACGTCCAAATTGAGCCTTTCATTTAAAAGTAGTTTGGTGGTCTCAGCTCAATCGCTCCTAGACAGTTGACCGTATCACAAAAGCGCCATCCCCAGTTTAAACGCAATTTGGCAAGACTGGCATTCTCTGTTCAGAAGAGACCCTCGGCTAAACGAACACAGACTAAATTACATCTCATATGCCATCCTAGAGATGGCAGTCTTCGAAACTGGGCCGAGGAGCCTCAGAATAAGAGCCCGTGGATACTCTCCAAACTGGCGTATGGATAAAGAAATCTGTTTGCAGAGCTGCTACTTTCAAGTCTGTTTCTTAAGCCAAAAAAGAAAATAAAAAGCAAATCACAGCATGGGCTTTTTAAGGATTGAGGCTCGCAGAACCAGGGTGATGACCTCAGAGAGATCAAAACACATTTTACATGACTATTGAAATAGCTAAACTTATAAAGGTTATTTCCTTTTTTAAAAGCCATCTTGTAAACCACTGGCCTGGCCATATTACAGGTTTAAGCAAACAGATACAATTATTAACTCTTTTCAAAAATTCCTAATAGTGATGTTGCCAAAAGATGGTTCAAGAAGGAAACATTCTTTGTGATCAATATATATTGGTTGTTTATTCCCATGTTGAATTTTAAGCACATGAGAAATTCCACTGAAGGGAATGAATATGTTTACATTTAAACAAGTCTGTAAATATTTGCAGGACTGGGCGATAGGATGCATTATGTACATAGAATCATAGAACTGGAAGGGACCTTCAGAGGTCATCTAGTCCAATCATCTGCACTCATGACAGGACTAAGTATTATCTAGACCATCCCTGACAGGTGTTTGTCCAACCTGCTCTTAAAAATCCCCAATGATGGAGATTCCACAACCTCCATAGTCAATTTGTTTCAGTGCTTAACCTCTCTGACAGCGAGGAAGTTTTTCCTAATGTCCAACCTAAACCTCCCTTGGTGCAATTTAAGCCCATTGCTTCTTGTCCTATCCTCAGAGGTTAAGAAAAACAATTTTTACAACCTTTTATGTGTTTGAAAACTGTTATGTCCCCTCTCAGTCTTCTCTTCTCCAGACTAAACAAACCCAGTTTTTTCAATCTTCCCTCATAGGTCATGCTTTCTAGACCTTTAATCATTTTTGTTGCTCTTCTCTGGACTCTCTCCAATTTGTTCACATCGTTCCTGAAATGTGGCGCTCAGAACTGGACACAATACTCCAGCTGAGGCCTAATCAGCACGGAGTAGAGCAGAAGAATTACTTCTCATGTCTTGCTTACAACACTCCTGCTAATACATTTCAGAATGGTGTTTGCTTTTTTTTGCAACAGCGTTACACTGTTGACTCATATTTAGCTTGTGATCCACTATGAACCCCAGATCCCTTTCCGCAGTCCTCCTTCCTAGGCAGCCATTTCCCATTTTGTATGTGTGCAACTGATTCTTCTGTCCTAAGTGGAGTACTTTGCATTTGTCCTTATTGAATTTCATCCTATTTACTTCAGACCATTTCTCCAGTTTGTCCAGATCATTTTGAATTTTAATCCTATCCTCCAAAGCACGTGCAACCCCTCCCAGGGTGGTATCGTCTGCAAACTTTATAAGTGTACTCTCTATGCCATTATCTAAATCATAGATGAAGCATTCAAAATCACCAGTCACTTTTGCACATTTAGGCTTATATTTTTCAATAACCTTAAATATGCATTTTGGACCTGCTTCCATTGAAGTCAATGGGAGTTTTGTTACCGACTTGAAAGGGGCCAGGATGAAGCCCTAATGAAGAACCTCAGCTATGAAGGAGTTATTAATATCCATTGTGTCCGTTCTCAAACAGTTCACTGGCAGATTTCTCTCCTCCTCTCTTTTTTAAAATATCATATAGAAAAGACAGAAAAGAAAGCGTCTCACAAAATACCAGGTTAAATGCTCCCTCCCCTCTTCACAGGAAAAGGCTATGTAGAAGTGCTGTGTGACATTGAACTCGAGGGAGTTACACCAGGGAAGAATTTAGCCTATTGTTTCAATGTAACATGTATATGTACTTTAAAAAATACAGGTATGGATACAATAAATAGCATCATCAACACAACATCTACAGGTAGATCCATGTAAATAAACCAGTCACATCAAATTACCAAATGGAATTTCAGGGAATGCTCAATACCTTGAAAGATCAGACATTGTGTCTAGCTCATGACTCTCAGGCCTCATCACTGTAAGTAGCTTTATGCCTGAGGACTACTCTGAGATTCAGAATTAGTCACAGTTCTAAGGGTATGTCTACACTACCTGCCGGATCGGCGGGCAGCGATCAATCCAGCGGGGATCGATTTATCGCGTCTAGTCTAGACGCGATAAATCGACCCCCGAGCGCTCTCCCGTCGACTCCTGTACTCCACCGCCACGAGAGGTGCAGGTGGAGTCGATGGGGGAGCGGCAGCAGTTGACTCACCATGGTGAAGACACCATGGTAAGTTGATCTAAGTACGTCGACTTCAGCTACATTATTCATGTAGCTGAAGTTGTGTAACTTAGATTGATTTCCCCCCCCCCCCCAGTGTAGACCAGGCCTAAATGTTTGCAGGACTGGGAGCCTGGCTGGCAACGAAGGCACTCTCCAAATTGACGGCGCCTGATCCAAAGTCAGTGGGAGCCCTAGTTCCGGTTTGGAAACCTTCTGGTTATTGTGTATGAGTGGGTTGCCATGCTTAATGTCGAGACACCAATGTGTAAAAATAGCGACAGGTGGCTCGGATACATTTTCCATACCGCCTATTTGGTGCGGTGCTATTTACATCTAGCACACAGTGAGACAGTAAATCACCCCTCACAGGCAAACCTATACAGCTATAATACCACGACGGAAAGTTAAGAATAATAGGCTACACAGAGGGCCCCATCCTCGGAGATCACAAATGCCCTCTGATAGGTGCCGTACAACCCCAGCTTCCATTCCCTTCAACCGGAGCTGGCCAGCACCTCACAGGATCAGACCTTTTTTTTTACATGTGGCACTTGATGATATTAGTGAAGGTTCTGAGCTTGAATCAGAGGAAGCATATATTGCTAGCAGGAGGCTGGGTCTAACCTTCCCTCTGTGCATGTGAAACATCTATTAATCTTAACGGGACTACCACACATGTGTCAAGGGAAGATTAGATGGGTGTGAAAATACAATAGATCATTAGACTAAGCAAATGACACAAATATTCATTGGTTGTATGCAGTGGTGTTGTAGCCGTGTGAGTTCCAGGATATTAGAGAGACACATGGGTGAGGTAATAGCTTTTATTGGTGAGAGAGACCGGCTTTCGACTGGTGCTGGAACCATTTTGTGTTGCGGAGGTGCAGAAGGCGGAAACCATGTTTTTGGGTTGTTATTACTACTTCAAGCCAGGGGGTACAGCAACACCCCCTGCACCCTCCATCCCCTGTGTACACAAAGCTCTGAAGACCTGCAGTAGAGCTGTGTAAGTTCGAAAGCTCTCTCTCACCAACAGGTGTAGTCCAGTAAAATCTATTACCTCACCTACCTTGTCTCTAATTCTCACTGGACATTTAAAATACTTTTGTTAACAGCACAAATATCAGGCACTTTTTAAACTGTAAAACACTTTAAAAATTCCCAGATCATATCTTCCCTTAACTGAACGACAAACGAGTAGTAGAGTAAAACTACTCATCTCCCATAAACCTCCTCCTATAAATACAAAGCATTGAAGACCCAGTAACACGTTAAGTGCTTTCCATACATAGTGCAAACACATTTTTCATTCTACTTCTCACTAAGCTTTCATGTGTATTATGAAAAACACAAAGATTTCTTTTTATGCACCATATATTATTCTGTCGCTGATGGAAAAAATGGAAACATACGATATTATGAATTATCTCCTTCCTTACACTGGATTTGTTTTGTAGTAGTTGCTGACACATTTTAAACGCTAAAGAGTAACCAGATTGGGTTGGGGGATAGGGGAAGATTTGAGTATATCTAACTGCCCACACCAGTCAGACTGATTTTCAATGTCCGAGAGAATATCACTCTTGTTTTCGTTACAGTGAAACGAGCAGATACAGCTTTGTTATGTTTGGGGAGCCAGCTGGGGGAAAGTTCTACTCAAAATGATCTAAATAACGGAATACTCTGGAAATTTCCCATAAATGATCTTTGCTCTTCTAGAATTCAAAATGGGTGTGTGTGACCTTTTTCTTCATGTTTGTGTCTTTAAGAAAAAAGATGCGGTGATCACCTAGATCAACATGGAATAGTCTGTAACACCAAAATTAGACCCTGATGTTGCACTTAGCTCCATGTAGGGGAAGGCACCAGCCCAAAATGAGCCAATTGCAGGATGGGGTAGGGAATGCTAGCGACCTATGGGAAAACTGATTTTTTTTAAAGCCATAGAAGCAGATCAATCCTCTTTTCAAAACTCAATATCCAGCAAATAGTATGTATACCTTAGCAAATACTCCATCTCCTTGGGGCTCAGAGGAAATATGTAAAATTAAGGCCATCACTAAACTTTTACTGATGTGCTGATTTGGACACACTGATTTTGTTTAAAAACGGATAGTGTGATATAGCTCAATGAAGAATCCCTCTGAAAAAACCCAATGGCACAACTTATCCCATTACTATTACTTTATAGCCAATTCATTATAAACCAGAAAAACAGTACTTAGTTTTTGTCACACAAAACACCACCATACTCAATAAAGAGTTAGTTCTATGTTCTCTCCATCATTCTCATGTTACTGGACATGACAAATATGATGATTAACCCAAAGGATAAAATGCTTGCACAAAAATTTAGTGAATGAAACAACATCTTTATATTAAAAAGTACTTTTTCCTTGTAATCTTATACAGGGAAAATGCTATCTGCTCAGAACACTGTAAATAATTTTCACCTTGTCTTGTGTGTCTTTCTTCTTAAGTTATTTACCACATGCAAATTCAACCAACCAAACATAGGAAGAAGAGAAAATAAGAAATTCGGCCCCCTACTTCATGACGTAACATGAGATGTGTGGGAACAAAAGGACATTCCTTTATACTTGTATGCAATCTGAGCTCTGTTGCTTTGAAAGCTACTGAAGTCTTCCACAAAACTCCTACCGCCTCATCTTCTAAAAAGTAATTTATATAATCTCACCAATGGCTTACACAAACACCCACCTCAAAATTCTTTCTTATGATAAAATTGGCTGAAACAGCCTCTGAAGTACAATGGAGAAAACACATAGCCCCCTTCCCTTAATTCACCAAGTGCCAGTTGCACATCTCTTCTAAACATACAGCTGTTTATACACAAGTCAGCTGAGCAGAATGTTATAACTGAAAAGGGTTTCTTAATATTTGCAGTGTCGCTGTAGGATTTCTTAAGATTGTCCATTGTTACGTTGGCTGACACAGCTATTTTTTTAGGATTTATAGATAAGGGGCCCAATCCTGCAAACTCTTACTGTCATCAGTAGTTTTTAATTACCTCTGTAGTCCCCAGTGGGATTACTTTCAGAGTAGCAGCCGTGTTAGTCTGTATCCGCAAAAAGAACAGGAGTACTTGTGGCACCTTAGAGACTAACAAATTTATTAGAGCATAAGCTTTCATGGGCTATCCGAAGAAGTGGGCTGTAGCCCACGAAAGCTTATGCTCTAATAAATAAGGTGCCACAAGTACTCCTGTTCTTTTAGTGGGATTACTGCATGAGATAGGAATATATGAGTAAGTGGTTGCAGGATTTGGCCTTAAATTTTCTTTCTGAAAATGAAGAGGTTTCACACTTAGTGATAATGATAACACAGGACTAATTTGATCAAATCACTCTAGCATTTTTAATATTGCATGGATAAAATAGCATGCATAATGAGTCATTTTTAATGAGCATCTGCACCTGTTTATATAGAATGGACCTAATAACCGATAAGTGCCAAAAACAAAAAATGGCCGAGTCAAACAAAAATAAATGCAGGTTTCCTGAAAGATTTTGACAAGGGATGATTAATTTTTTGTTGGGGTGGGGGAGGGCCTGAGTGGGGAGGGGGAAATCCCTCACCTTGTGGTATATCATTAGACAATGCAATAGGAAATGGATACCCGAGTAATCCTCATTAATAAAAGCAGTGGTCAGCTAGTAAAGTTGTGACACTGTACATCACAGAAGTTTCACATGCAATGAAGTGTCCTCCCGCAATATGGAACAGCTGGGAAGAGTTTCACAAACATCCCTCCCCCCCCACATTTTTAAAAAAAATAAACAGGAAACAAAAGAAATAAAACAACCTGACAACTTTTTGCGTTGTCTTGTGACCATTAAAAAAAAACCAACAATGCCTGTGAAGTATCACTGCTATGTTTTAGTCTAATGCTACTTCTAGCTTTTATCCTTTTTAATTAGAAGGCAAATTCTCAGACCTCAGGCCTAATCCCTACACAGTGCAACAAAGCCCAGCAAAGTCTTTGAACACTGCCCAGCCAGGCAGCACAAACCCTAGTAACTGTTGGCAGTGAGGGCAGGACTCTGACCCTCATCTTAGCCATTCTCTTCCAGCTCCTGATGCTCCCTGCCCTTCAGAACCCTGTCTGTTGTTCTTCTGTTTAGACTGAACAGACAAAAGGGGAAACAATGTGGGAAACCTAGAGGATTGGCTAGGTGGGATGCGGGGGAGCTGGTGACGGAACGGAGAAAGTAAATGGAGTTTCACGGGAATGGACACAGTGGGGAGAATTGGATCACCAGATTATGTCTTTAGGTTCAAGAAATTTCTTCATCCCTCACTAAATCTTTTCATGGACAATGCCACTTTTAAACAATTGTTGCATTTCCAATTACTACAGGAGTGTTCAAACAAATGGCAAAACCCGCCATGAAAAGTTTGCTCATATTTGAATCTTTTGAGATCAAAACCCATATGACAAATCGCCTTTGCACCAGTTTCGCTCAGACACTTACCTCTCCA
The DNA here is from genome assembly GCF_027887155.1 of Malaclemys terrapin pileata. Lineage (NCBI taxonomy): Eukaryota > Metazoa > Chordata > Testudines > Emydidae > Malaclemys > Malaclemys terrapin. The sequence goes on along the minus strand of NC_071508.1, from coordinate 142,932,114 downwards.
AATTATTTACACTTGTGATATTTCCAGTTCAGAGCAGGATTTGTGCCGAGTCAAGCAAAACACGCAAACACATACAGACACATGAGCTTTCAGAGCTAAGCGGGAACCCCACAGAATAAACATTTTGACTCAAAAAGACCAATGTCGGGCATGCCAAAAGTAAAAAGGATTGTCTGCATTCTATTACTTTGGCTAAGTACAAATCATTAAGCAACAAAACAACAGATGCTGCTGGTAGGATTGTGATATCTTCCAGACTGTGTTTATACACAACCATGTAAGTGTGGGAATTAGAGTAGGATGGACGGATGCTGTGAATGGCAGTGTGTTTGTTTGACGACATGCATATTTTCTGGTATCTAGTATACCTGTGGAGAGGACATTTCCGTGTGAAGAGAAAACCCCCCAGAAAACTCCACACATTTTTGTAGATTATATCCAGAGCAGCATTTAGTACCAGCCTCTATTAGAACCCAGCTCAGTGGCTTTTCCTTTAAAGTTTTAAGGAACAGTTTGGCCCAGATCCTCAGCTGGTTTAAACTGGGGATAGCGCCCCAATTTAGATCAGCTGAAGATCTGGTGGTCCTTTGTCTTTTTTTACTCTGGGGTAAAGTTTGACTCATTGACTTTCAATGAGACCTCGCCTCTTCAGGGCCTAAGCCCCTTTTGAAAATGGGACATAAGTAATTTTGAAAAAAATTGGCTCAAGGGCTTAAAAATCCCTAACTTGCGACTGTTTAAATAAAGGTGTCGTTTTTAAAGTGATTTAGTTAAACAAGCGCCAAAGCATTTGTGGACAGTGATAAATTGATTTAAACCTGGCTTATACTGATTTAGCTTATTTCAGTTACCAACTGCCAAACTAAATTGATATAAGCCATTTTTAAACCCATTTAAGAGTGTCTTCAAAAGGCTTTGCACTAGTCCACTTAAATCAATTTAAAACCAACTTTAGTTCAGCTGGTTCCACTCTGTGTTTAGAAAAGGCTGAAGAAACATTTTCATTCTTGATTCACTGACCACGTACTTTTCTGATGCTACCTTCAGCGTTAAGTGGAAGCTGGGCTATGATTGGACCACACCGAAGGAAGCTTTTTGTTATCATCATTATAATGAACAGTTATATTGTGTCAAGTATCAGAGGGGTAGCCATGTTAGTCTGAATCTGTAAAAAGCAACAGAGGGTCCTGTGGCACCTTTGAGACTAACAGAAGTATTGGGAGCATAAGCTTCCGTGGGTAAGAACCTCGCTTCTTCAGATGCAAGTTATATTGTGGTAGCCACTAAAATCCACAACTAGGTTGGGCCCCATTGTGCTAAGCAAAACTCCCATGGCAATCATTTCAAAGCCAGGAATATCTTGGGTTCTATAACAGAATAGTTGGTTCCAGAGAATAATGCTGTGCTCTATACACTTAAATGATACAGCTCACCAAGAGAAAAAAATACTTCAACCTCTCTGTCAGAACGGGGACGCATTGGTTAGAAGTAACGGAAGAGGAGAAGGACCTAGGGGTCCTTGTGGACCGCAGGATGACTATGAGTCGGCAATGCGACGTGGCGGTGAAAAAAGCCAATGCGGTCTTGGGATGTATTAGGCGAGGTATATCTAGTAGGGATAAGGAGGTCCTGCTTCCGTTGTATAAGGCGCTGGTGAGACCTCATTTGGAGTACTGTGTGCAGTTCTGGTCTCCCATGTTTAAAAAAGATGAACTCAAACTGGAACGGGTGCAGAGAAGGGCGACTAAGATGATCAGAGGAATGGAAAACCTGTCGTATGAAAAGAGATTAGAGGAGCTTGGGTTGTTTAGTCTGACAAAGCGAAGGCTGAGGGGGGATATGATTGCTATCTTTAAATATATCAGAGGGGTTAATACAAGGGAGGGAGAGGAATTATTCCAGTTTAGTACTAATGTGGACACGAGAACGAATGGATACAAACTGGCCGGGGGGAAGTTTAGGCTTGAAATTAGACGAAGGTTTCTGACCATCAGAGGGGTGAAATATTGGAACGGCCTTCCGAGGGAAACGGTGGGGGCGACGGACCTGTCTGGTTTTAAGATTAAGTTGGATAAGTTTATGGAGGGAATGGTTTAATGATAAAACATAGTAGCCAAGGAAAACCAAGCAATGGTACATGAACAGCATAATGGCCAACAAGGGTCAGGCTAGAGACTCTTGCCTATATGCTCGGGGTATTACTGATCGCCATATTTGGGGTCGGGAAGGAATTTTCCTCCAGGGTAGATTGGCTGAGCCTCTGGAGGTTTTTCGCCTTCCTCCGCAGCATGGGGCAGGGATCACTAGCAGGAGGGTCTCAGCCGATTGAAGTCACTAAAACACAGGATTGGGGACTTCAACGGTAGAGTCCAGGGAAGGGTCTTGCGGCCTGCAGCATGCAGGGGGTCAGACCAGATGATCATAATGGTCCCTTCTGACCTTAATGTCTATGAGTCTATGAGTCTATGAAACAGCCTAGCTTGATGGAATTCTATTTTTCATCTGCAGTTATGATGGTTACATTCTTACCTTGCTAATGTCACGTCATGTGAGCTGGATTGTGACAGACCCTTGCATGTGTGAGCGGACGGCAGATTGCAATTCCTGGGGAAGTGCAGGAAATGCAGTTTTGCATCATGTCTTTGGTGAACAGTGCCCCAGAGGGGGTGGAAAGGGACCGCAGCGTTGGCATTACCCCTGCACACAGGGGTGTTCAGGGAAGAACGTTGGAAATCCCTATTCCTCACAATGCCTGAATGGCACAATTCGGCCCCTATGTATTTACAGAGTTCCACAGCGCACAGGCACCACCGTTAGACTGTTTGTGAGACAAATTTGGTAGTTATTTAGTTAACTGCTCCAAAGCTAACTGTATGCAAGTGTGGAAATGGCATGTTGGAGAATGACTCTGCCTTTCTCTCAGTCTGTGGTTTGATAGGGCTGGGCAGGAAATGGATTTTCCATCCTATGAGAATTTGCCATTTTGAAAATGTTTCTCATTTTGAATCAGGACAGAAGTTGGAATCTCCAAAAAAATTTCATGAACCAAATATTTAGAACAGTGTTTCAGTTCACACAGAATGTTCTGTTAGCTAGTTTCAAAAAGCTTTGTTTTCATTTTGACCTTTTGTCGTGGAAATTTACTACAATTTTGAAACAATGTAATTTTAACAGGAAAGACACAAACTTTCTAGCCTGACAATCTTTTTGTACTAAAACTTTTCAACGATCCCAACGCTGTTTCGTGAACAGTTTAGGTTTCGACCAATCAGCATTTATTTATTTAGTTAGTTAGTTAGTTAGTTAGTTAGAAACTTGAAATATTTATTAACTTTTCCTCATATTTATTGCAAGATACAAGGGTAAAGAACAATTTTAACGCTAAGACTTCTGGTAACATGCACGGGCACAAGGTCCACCAAACTTCTTGGACTCGCAACGACGAACATCTGCAATCAGTAAGGTCCTATCATACTGGATTAAGATGTCCTTGATTTCCAGCATTTATCACTGAAAAACATTTCATAGACAAAAATCCCAGATAGCTCTAGTCCCTGATACAGCCAGGTATGGAAGCACATGCATAACTAAGTTTGTAAGTAGCCCCACTGACTTCAGACAGGTCCAATACTTAAAGTTAGGAACACGTGTAAGCAACTTGCCGAATCAGGCTCTAATTCAGCTCTCAACTACATATTGAAATAACTGAATTGCACTCAGGGAAACGAGGCCTTGATCCAGCAAAAAGCCCTTAAGCATATGCTTAATTTTAAGTGAGTAGTCACATTTCAATGGGACTAGTACAGTGCTTTGCTGGATTGGGGCCAAAGATCTGAATTTGACCTGAATAACTGAAGAAGATTGGGCAACTGTGTTTCATTATATAATGCGAAGTGGAAACTGAATAAAAGGCTAGCTTGACAGACAGTTCTGTGCACTTGTTTTGCAGTATTTTGTGGTTATATCCAATGAGAATATTGGTAACATTTATTATGTGCTGCTGCATGCATGTTGTCCTGGGTTTTGTTGTTGTTTTTTTAAGGTGGTCAAAGGCAGCATTCTGTGTCTGTCATCAAACTGATTTTTGTTTTTAAATGGACTGGCAGACAGTTTAGAGAAATCCTGCAAAGTTTGTTCAAACTCAGGTCAGATTTACACCCAGACAAAACAAACTTTTGCAGGAAAAAATGCTTGCTTTAAACATGCGTACTTTACTTACTGCAGTCGGGGCTATCCTTTCCTTTCTTAAAGAGGCTCCATCTCATTATCATCGGGTGTAAATTAGTTATTTGCACAAAAGAAGAATGAGCAGATGAAGAGTAACATCCCAGAACTCACATTTATAAATTCACAGTAAGAAATCCTAAATGGTGTGTAAACTGTTGCAGAAAATAGTCCTGCATAGAACTTATTGCATCTGGTTTAATGATATTTAGCAATTATAATTTTCCTTTCTTATTTCCCTAGCATGCAACGGAACAATATGTGCTGGTGTGTTTTTGTGTGGTGGGGGATGGGAGGAAATCCAAGTCTGTTTTGTATTCTAACTACATGCAAATTTTCAAGTGTTTTTCCATGTCATTAGTCTTAATACTGAATGCTGTGCCCTGTAAACAGATTAGAATGAACACAGCTACTGATAAAATCTTTGGGAAAAAAACCTACAAATACCTAATGTTCAGTTACTGTACATCTAGACTATTTCACTCATCACAACATAGCCGAATGGGTGAGGTCCCCCTAGCCTAGAATGTAAAGGATCAAAGATAACATTCTTTTCTGTCTGGTACACTTTGTGGACCTGCCTCCCAACTGTGGGATGAAAGGAACTTGCTAAACTGTTGCCATTTTGCAACATCTGCTATAATTCCCCTAAATCCAGATTTGTCTGACACAGAGAGCTCCTGTTCTTACATCATTGCCATGTGACAGTATAAGACCAGTCACATCCAGCTAGAGGATTGCCGCTTCAGGCAATGATAATATGAAGAAAACCTTTTTTTGCCTGGGGCAAAACACTTGTGGCAAAGTATTATTCATCTGGCCAATTTAAATCTTTTCTCAAAAAGGTACCCAGAAACATATGCAGTTTGCCTTTGTAAAAGGCTTGAGCTGCTCATAGGCAAATGACCTGAACCAAGAGTACAAAACCTAATGTCCTGATTAATTACTGCTAAGCAGCTCTGATACCCAGAAAAGAGAACACTAGTCCTAATCCTTAACCCTGTCCTACATACTTAAAATAGCCAAAATATTGCGGCCAGTTACAAAAACAGCGCTATCAATGCCTTGCTTAAAATGGAGAGAATGTTCAAATGTTTGTAAATACAGTTTCTGGGAGCGTTACACCAGTGCATCGATTCTGACTCAACGCGGGAACGAGTTCTCCATTTCAGTAAGGAAAAATTGCCTCCAAAACCAAACAACAACCCCCGCCCCCCACCCAACTAAACCCTGTTTGGCTCGTCTGAGTCTCTCTTGTGCTGCAAACCTGCAACTTTCAGCTCCACCACAGCATTATTGTTTCTCATTATGAGCATGAGTAATCTGAATACACCAAGGCCATTGAAAGTCACCCGTAAGTTTTAACTAGGGAAAGTGGCATCCATCTTCTGGGTATTTATACAAAGCACTGTACAACACCTCATCTGTTTAGATAGATGTTCAGGGTACGGTTTTACTGCTATATAACCCTTCACAATACAATGGTTTGCAGGCAATTTTCAAGCCCAATTTTGAAAACTAGCTTCAGCTTCAACAGACAAGATTCAGATTTTCATGGAATTTTCACAGAAGAGAGACGGGTTTAACAGATCTTAGTAAAAAAGTTCATATTCCACCAATTTCAATAGGCCCGGGCATGGGGGCGGGGAGGGGGATTGAGAGGGAGGAGGTGGTCTTTCCACTTCTGCTGGGTATGGGGAGGAGAAGTTCATCTTGTGAAGGAGGCAGAATACTAGCCAAAAGGGATGGGAGTTGCTGAAATGAAGAAGATGCATGCATTTTCCTCTCCTAAAACCCCAAACCTTTTCAGAAATGGAGGTAAGCCAGACAAACTGAAGCTCCATTTCGGGACCTTTCAGCTTATCTATCTTAAGTATGTATATGCCCCCACATCATGATAATAGCCAAGGACCTGACTATCTTTAATGGGTTTATTCTCACACCCCTGTGAGCTAGGACAGTGCTATACAGAGAGGATCAGTGACTTACCCAAGGTCACACAGGAAGTGTTATGGGCCAGGCCATGGGTGGCCTTGCCTAATGGGCGGGGAGCAGGCCTAACGGTTGGAACAGGGGTGATCAGGTTTAGTGGCCAGAGCCCAAATTAGGAGTCAAATGACTAAGTCCAGGGAAAAAGCAACAGAGAGTCCTGTGGCACCTTTAAGGCTAACAGATGTATTGGAGCATAAGCTTTCGTGGGTGAATATCCACTTTGTCAGAGGCATGACATGCATCCGACGAAGTGGGCGTTCACCCACGAAAGCTTATGCTCCAATACTTCTGTTAGTCTTAAAGGTGCCACAGGACTCTGTTGCTTTTTACAGATCCAGACTAACACGGCTACCCCTCTGATACTTAAGTCCAGGGAGCAAGCCAGAGCCAGAGCCAAGAGCCAGGAAACAGAAGTTGGAGGTTGGAACCAGAGCAGGGGCAGGAACCAAGATCCAGGAGCAAGGAATGGAAGGCCTGGAGCAGGAATAAGCAGCTAAGAGTCAGGTGCAGGAGCAGTAAAAGGAAGTGAACCAAACACAGCTGCAGGCATGGAACGCTACAGAGCAGCCAGGGACCCAGGCTTGCTGCAGGGTCCAAGAATGTGCCTACTGGAGTCTTCAGCCAACCGGGGCTCCAGGTTCGTTAGCTGGGTCTAGGTTCAACTGTGGGTCCCTGACCGATAGGAAGACTGTGGTGATGCAGAGACATGAACCTAGGTGTCCTATGCCTGTGCCCTAGCCACGTCCTCTCCTCTTCTATGCTGACAATCTGTATTCCGTGGCCATTGCCCCATGAAAAGCGGCGATTGCTAGGTAAGATTAATCCAAACCAAACGTAAATTTTATTTTCAGTTCAAAGGAAACTTTCCACCGTCTGATGCCGTTCCATATGTCATTCTCCATTTCACAGACACAGCCCACCACAGGGCCTCACCCTTATCAGGAGGAAATGGTATGACATATCTGTCATGCAGTCCTCTTATTGCCAAAGACCATTTCCTATCCTATCTCCTAGAACTGGAAGGGACCTTGAAAGGTCATCAAGTCCAGCCCCCTGCCTTCACTAGCAGGACCAACTCCTGATTTTGCCCCACATCCCTAAGTGGCCCCCTCAAGGATTGAACTCACAACCCTGGGTTTAGCAGGCCAATGCTCAAACCACTGAGAATGCTGTAAGTACATATAATAGGAAAGAATGGATCTTCCATTTCATAATGGCATGACTCGAGTAAAAAGAAAGCATGCACGTTACCAGGGTAAAGTCCTGCTTACTGCATCTAATTTCTACCCAACAGAGAGTTTCAATGTTTTGAATATTTCCAGGACCATATGGTCCAAGATTTTAAAAAGTGACTGTGATTCAGAGTGTCTATTGTGAAAGGCCTGTGATTATCACCAGATGAGTACTCAGCACTTTGTGATTATCAGGCTACTTTAAGATGTCTCAAATTGGGCTTTCCAGAACGGAGGCACCCAAAATCACTAGGACCTTGGCAATGAACACTTTCCTTCCATCCATACCATTTCACTGCAGTTGAAGGCACCTACAGCCCTCCTGAAATACTTGGCCAGAACCTTGTCATATTATGTCAGAGCGGGTGACTAAGGACATGGCATTATTTAGTCTCATCTGTACTCCTTATGATCTTATGACGAAGGTATGACTAGCTGCATGCATCCCCATGCTTGAGCTGACCCTAAACATCTGACTGCCAGAAGCCAGAAGTGGAGGACAGAGGCAGATCACTCCAAAACTGCCCTGTTTTGTACAATCTCCCTGAAGCTCTGGTACCAGTCACTGTTGGAGACAGGGCAGTGGGCTAGTTGGACCATTGGTCTGACCCAGTATGGAAGGTCTTACGTTCTTATTCATCGCAGATGACATAACTCAGACAGGTTATTTGATTTGTTAATGACGATTCAAGGTGACGTAGTGTTTCCAGTTTGGCGGTTGGCTCCCCTATGTTGTACTTATTTATATGATGCAGAACAATGACCCCTGTTTGGGAAAATGCATTTTATGGGCCCAGGCCTGCAAGGGCGTGCTGCCTCCTGTGATGTGTTGTGCATGCTTGGCTCCTGCTGAAGTTGAGGTCCTGGGATTAACTCTTCTAAGGAAGCGCTCAGCACCTTGCAAAATCAGATCCTATGCCTAAAATGAAGAATATAGCTGGAGCCAGCAATCTTTCCCAGAAGAAAACAACTTCCTCTCATAACCACTGTATGGAATGACTTGCCCATAGGGGAAGTTCCTTCCCAAACCTGTCGGTTAAGAGTTGGCTTAGCCCATAAGCAGAAGGGTTTGTATACCTATAGACTAAGAGCTTTTCAAAGATGACACAAGCTGGTGCAGAGAGATTTCAATATCACCTCTCCGGCCCTGCCAGACACCTTGCTCTGAGGAGGGACTCACCTCCCAGGGAATGTCTACACCGCATTTTAAGTCCCATGGCAGCAAGTCTCAGAGCTCTGGTCTACAGATGCAGGCTCATGGAATTACTTCACAAAAAACAGCAGTGTAGATGTTGTAGCTTGGGCTGAAACTCATGCTTTAAAACCAACCACCCTCCCCGGGCTTCAGAGCCTCAGCCCGAATTTCAACGCGGCTGTTTTTAGCACCATAGCGCACAAGGGGCCAGGAAGTGTTTGTGCTGTCCTTTCCCTTGGGAATTTCCGTGGGGGCTCACAGCTTTGCTTGACAAGATCCCCTGCTGAAGGGAAGACCTGGCTTTGGTGCCATCCATGGTGGCCATGCCCTCTCTCAGCTAGTGCTGGCCACTTTCTGGCTGTGCCAGGCCCCTAAGAACCTCCTTGTTGGGGGAATGTTGTAAATACTTTATATTGCTGGGACCTCTCCCTGCCAGTACATTTTTCCTTGGGCCAAGTTCCATGCCCGCAGCAGCCAGCGTAGACCCTGGGTGAGTCTGGCCTAAAATTTTATACAGAAAACAGTTATTTTCAATAGTCAGAAGAGGTGTCTTATGGTTAAGGGACTGGACTCGGACTCAGGATATTTGGGGTCCGTTCCTGGCTCGAACATAGGCTCTCTGTGCCTCAATTCCCGCTCTCTAAAATGGGAATAACAGCACTTCCTTTCTCCCACCCTTTGTCTGCATTGTCTATTGTGATGGTGAGTTCTTCAGGGCAGGAACTAGCTATTAATGTCTATTTATTTGTTCACATTTTTCAGATGTATCTATCGTAGCCTATCCAATGCACTGGGTGCCTATTCCATAAAGTACAAAGCAGAGTGTGAACATAAATAAAGGATGCCCATAAATAACTCCAGCAAAACCCGTCCCCTTCCTCAGCAGCCTTAGAGAAGCAGCAGGAGGAGGAAGATGGGTATTGCAGTGTGCCTGGCAGGCCAAGAGACGGTCCTGCCAACACTCCCTCTCATTTATACATAGAGAGCACCCGTTCCAGCTCCTCTGCTGATCCCATCTGTCGCAGTATATTAGAGAGAGGGAGGTGATCTCTCAGGTAACCAGGTCCCAAACCACTACAATAGGCATGTTCTCAATCTCAGGGAAGGCCTGTGAGCACTATTGTAATACAACAGAATACAGTGTAATAAATGCAATGAAGGAACTGAGTGATTTGAGGTAGCTGGGAGCCAAAGTTTAGCAGCCCATTACAAAGGGAGTGTTTTAAAAGAGAGCTCGATATTAAATAGAGAGAGTGGTATTATAATCTAGATAGTCACATGAAGGCAGGATTTCTTTACTTGTTAACAGCAGCTTGTTTTTAATTATATAAGCTGTAAATCCATGTGTACATTTTTATTCATTTACTAGACATACTTTCTTGTTAAATCTACACTCACGATTCTAACCCCCCCCCCCTTCCGTAAAGCACTTCGCAATCTCCCGAAATTTGGCTACGCCACCATTTCATTTTGCTAATACCCCTTGAAACTGTTAACACTTTCCCCTGAATACTTTCCTAGTGGATGGGAGGCAAAAAGGAATAAAGGCTACTGTCAAATTGATTAAGTGAAAGCTCATTAGAGAAAGTAACAAGAGGTAAAATCTGCATATGCATTGCAGAAATGTGTCTGATCTTGCTAAGTTGTGAAAAGACAAAATGAGCTGAAACCTTCCTTGGCTGTAAGGAGTTCGGGGGCGATTGGGTGGGAGGAAGGGAAGGTCTCTCCGACAGTGTTATACTAACTATTCCTACTTATAAAAACGCATTCGAGCGGCTTCAGCTAGCACCACTTCAGCAAAGGGTCTGTCAGTGTTTAAATGATGAACCCTGTTGTACAGGGGTTTGTGCCTCAGCTATAAAATTTCATTCTCTGTCGATCCTTGACATACACGACCTCAACTCAAACCTTCACTGGAAAAAAAAAAATCAGTTTAGCTGGTGGCTGCATTAAAAAAAAAAAAAAAAGCCTAAGAATGAAGAAAAATAAAGTTGATGCTAATTACATGTAGGATGGCAGCCCCAAAAAATTTGTTTTCTAACTAAGTTTGGCAATTATTAGCCAGTTCTCTCTTTTGGGGTTTAAATGTTAGCTGGCAGAGTTGTTCACATTTGAAAATCAGCCAGTTTAATTTGCCATCAGGAGCTAAATTCACCTTAACTAGGGATGGGCTAGAATCATTCATTGGGATTGGATTCAAACTTTCTTTGTGTGTCTGCGCATGTGTGCGTGCGTGTATTCACCTGCGACAGCTCCACAGTGCAGACTGGTATTACGCTCTAGAGCATAAGGGTCCATGGGAAGACTTTTGCTTGCTAAGTTAATAATGCACGGCCTACATTTCAGAAAAGTGACTGGTGATTTTGGTTGTCCATCTTGTGACACCTTATATATGGCCTGATACTCAGCGGGTGGGTTGTCTGGCACTTCTGAAAATAAAGCCCTTTATCCGTCTCAAGGTAGGCACCCAGAAGCTGAATCATAGAATCATAAACAGGAAGGGACCTCGAGAGGTCATCTAGTCCAGTCCCCTGCACACGTGGCAGAACTAATTATCTAGACAGGTGTTTGTCTAACCTGCTCTTAAAAATCTCCAATGATGGAGATTCCACAACCTTCCTAGGCAATTTATTCCAGTGCTTAACCACCCTGAGAGTTAGGAAGTTTTTCCTAATGTCCAACCTAAACTGTCCTTTCTGCAATTTAAGCCCATTGCTTCTTGTCCTGTCCTCAGAGGTTAAGAATTTTTTTTCCCTTTCTCCTCCTTGTAACAACCTTTTACATACTTGAAAACTGTTATGTCCCCTCTCAGTCTTCTCTTTTCCAGATTAAACAAACCCAATTTTTTCAGTCTTCCCTCAGAGGTCAAGTTTTCTAGACCTTTTAATCATTTTTGTTGCTCTTCCCTGGATTTTCTGCAATTTGTCCACATCTTTCCTGAAATGTGGTGCCCAGAACTGGACCCAGTACTCCAGTTGAGGCTATATTAGTGTGGAGTAGAGCAGAAGAATTACTTCTCGTGTCTTGCTTACAACACTCCTGCTAATACATTCCAGAACGATGTTCGCTTCTTTTGCAACAGTGTTACACTGTTGACTCATATTTAGCTTGTGATCCACTATGAACCCCAGATCCCTTTCTGCAGAACGCTTTCCTAGGCAGTCATTTCCCATTTTGTATGTGTGCAACTGATTGTTCTGTCCTACGTGGAGTACTTTGCATTTGTCCTTATTGAATTTCATCCTATTTACTTCAGACCATTTCTCCAGTTTGTCCAGATCATTTTGAATTTTAATCCTATCCTCCAAAGCATGTGCAACCCCTCCCAGCATGGTATCGTCTGCAAACTTTATAAGTGTACTCTCTATGCCATTATCTAAATCATTGATGAAGCATTCAAAATCACCAGTCACTTTTGCACATTTAGGCTTAAATTTTTCAATAACCTTAAATATGCATTTTGGGCCGGCTTCCGTTGAAGTCAATGGGAGTTTTGTTACCGACTTGAAAGGGGCCAGGATGAAGCCCTAATGAAGAACCTCAGCTATGAAGGAGTTATTAATATCCATTGTGTCCACTCTCAAACAGTTCACTGGCAGATTTCTCTCCTCCTCTCTTTTTTAAATATCATACAGAAAAGAAAGCGTCTCACAAAATACCAGGCTAAAGTAACATGATAGCTCTGACCTTAATCCACAAAAGACAGATACTTTGCAGTTCAGGCTAAAACTCCAGGCTGACAGTTACCCTGACACAAATATGCCTTTGCTTATGAGAGACCTTATTAAAAAATGTTGAAAATATGCATACATAAGCTTGACATTTATCACTAATTTAAATAGGGAAATGTATCCGTTTGCAATGGAGACAACACGTCTGCCTCCAAGTTATGAAAAGAGACACCAATAGTGACACTCCATGGCAGTGACGTTCTTTGGCATGTGTAAATTACTGTATTACAACAAAGCTGTTCTTTCCACAAGCTGTTTTGTAGCCTGGTTCATAATATTATGTATTTTCAGCAGATCCTTGTAATTACAAATTTAAGTCGTAAATCCTCAGCTTTTCTTTATGTTCTTAAACTACCCCATAGGTATCTTCACTTCTAGCTTAAATCAAACCCAAAATAGAAGGTGAAACAGGGCTGGTTGAATTCCTGCACTTTATAATGACATTTATTAAAGCCAGTTCTGGGGAGAAATGTTGAACAGAACAATCTCCGGCATTCCATTTAAACCTGACAGCACCTCCAAAGAGCCCTGAAATTGTTTAATTAAAACCAAGGTGCATGCTAATAA